>NC_141687.1:676060927-681893427 GCF_964263255.1 Lissotriton vulgaris
GGAGGTGCCTTTCCTGCGCAGACCCCACCGCCCCCCCAATCTTTACGCATCCTTTATCACGCGAGTCCCGCTTCAAGTGTGGGATGCCGTGAATCACAAACACGAATTTACCACCTTTCCTACCCCGTTTACGCCGATAGTTGGGAACCCGGACTTCGGCCCTGGTATGGAGCCTGGAGCCTTCGCCCTCTGGCTGGAGGCTCGGTGCTCTGCCCTATTTCATATGTATGGCCCAGAAGGCGTCGTCTCCTTCCAGGACCTTCGACGGGAATTCGACCTGCCCGAGACAGAGCGCATGCGATACATGCAGGCGCGTCACTAGGCGCTCCAGCTGCAGGTACGCGACTTGGCGAACCGGAAACTTGCGCCTTATGAGTATTGGCTAGCGACGCGCTCTTCAGACTCCAAGCTCATCTCAGACCTCTAGAAACTTCTGCAGCCCCCCCCCCCTTTCATATCTACAATCCCGGACGCGAACGCTGGGAACGAGAGCTGGGACGATCGTTGAGCCACACTGACTGGGACCACATCTCCTACCGGGCACGACATTCTGCTTATCACACTGGGCTCACTGAAACATTTACCAAGTTATCCACTTACTGGTATCACACTCCCGAGAGACTTCATGAAATGAATCATAACATTCCACGAACCTGTTGGCGGGACTGTGGATTGACTGGCACACTCACTCATATACTATGGGAATGCCCCTTACTGAATCCCTATTGGGAGGAGGTGTTGAATGAGATAGACCGGTGCTTTGACATTGAGTTGCCCCGCTTCCCTGCCTATATTCTGTTAGGTTTGCCCAACGGCCTAATGTACCCCCTAAGATCTAAGAAAGGTAGACAGATAGCGATCGCGTTGGGCTCAGCAATTCAGAACATACTCATCCACTGGCGCGCTGCCACGCTTCCCACTAATGTAGGTTGGTTACACAGATTGTGGCATGTCCTAGGAATGGAAAAGATGTCCCTGGTGGTGGCGGGGGATGTGGAACATTCGAGGAGTTGTGGTTGCCATTCCATACATTATTGCAATCAGAATTTAGGGAAATTACCTGTCCTAGATACCTCAGACTGCTACAGCTGACGTCCCAGACGGCCCCGTCCACCTGAAATGCCTGGGTTGACGGTTGAGCGGAAAGGATGACTGTGTTGCAGGGGTGGGGGAGAGGGACATCTTTAGCACAGTACGGAGGGTGGGGGGGGGTTTGGGTGGGGTGGGAGGAGGGCAGTTGGATAAGAGGGAGTTGGTCTGCCCCGACCGCATGTGCACTCGACATCAGGAACTGGAGAATGATGTACCCAATGCACTGTACTTGCAGATTGCATGTCTATAGCGCACCACTTGCACTAATTATTTTGGGGCACCTGTGGTTGTCTGTTTGTATTGTTTCTTTTTCTCTTAATGCTGCAATAAAATTACTTTAAACCAAAAAAAAAAGAAATTTTAGATCAACTTGAATATCAAGTGGTGATTGAAAGATGCACCTCACAAAAAAAAAATCCTTTTTTTCCTGTCTCCAAGCCAGACGATTCATATCGTCTAGTATTGGACTACAGGCACCTAAACTCCTGCTGTAAAACATTTGCAGTACAAAACTCACACAGTGCAGCACTAATAAATAACATTGTGCGCAAGAAATATAAAACAACATTAGATATTTCAAATGGTTTCTTCTGTCAAAACATAGCACCTGAAAGCAGATATTTGACCGCTTTCTCCAGCATGGGGACCCAAAAACAATTTTTTCATCTCCCACAGGGTTTCAAGAACAGCCCAGTATTATTTTCAGCCAGGGTAACAGAGTTACTACAAATATATGATGATGAGGCATTATCCTATGTCGATGACATCTATCTTACAGACGATGACCTGAAGACTCACTTGAAAAGAGTGAACACCATAATACTTGGGTTCGCATCTGAAGTGTATAAATTTAACTTTATAAAATCACGAATTGCCCATCTAACTGTCCTATTTGTAGGATATGAATTATCAAGTGAAGGCAAAAGCCTACCAGACAACTTCTTAGAGAAGTTTGCAGGACTCGAAGCTCCAAAAACGCTGAAAAACTTACAATCAATATTAGGTTTCCTGAATTTCAGAAGAACATACATTCTAAATTATGCAGAGAGGGTTAAACCTCTCTACAAACTAATAAAACCTGATTTTAAACCAATTAATTGGACTCAAAAACACACAGAAATTTTAAGATCATTACAGACAGACAGTTTAACTAAAACAAAACTGCAAACACGCACAAACGAACGCAACCTTGTAATCCGAGTCATCCCAGGAAGATGCGGATTCACATACCTGACCTCTAATGAGGGAGAAACGGTACCAATAGCTTACAAATCAAACTTGTACACACAAGCTAAAATTAAATTCAGTCCTACTGAAAAAATTCTAAATGCGGTTCAAACTGCTGTAGCAAAAGAAAGAGCCCTAGCCCAAGGGAAGAGGATATCTGTTTTGACAGCAGTATCGCCCTTGAGGCAGTAACAAGACCAGGCATTCCAAATGCTATAGCTCTAGATCGAAAATGGATACAATGGGAAAATTCTCTTGCTAAAGAAATACGTGGAACACACTTTTGATCCGAAAATGAATAAACTAGAAAATCTGGAATACGAATATGAATCCCCCCTGTCAGTTGAAATTCTGCCTCTCGAACAGTACACCTGTGTAATCTACACAGACAGATTTGCACAACACTACGTTGTGGAAAAACAAATTTCCAATGCTGTGTGCGCGATTGTTAAAGCTCGCCGGCGCTTAGGTAAATTCAGACCGATGGTCACTAAAACTGAATCACTCAGAAACTGTAGAGCTCAGCGAGCTGAAAAAAGATCTCTAAAGATGGCGCTTGAAAATGCCGATTGTGAATTCCCGACACTAATAGTGTGCGATTCGCATTACTGCGTCCGGTCTTACAATAATTCCATGCAGACCTGGATTAAAAACGGTTACAAAGATGAGACAGGTGCAACAATAAAGCATAAAAAACTATGGAAACAAGTAGTTCTTTTGCAGAAAGAAGTACAAAAGACTAACGTGATACATACGTAGAGTCTTCAACGTGATGGTGTTCACGTTGCAGGGAATTCATTGGCTGACAGAGCCACAGCGGAAGCTTCCGTAGCTACAAAAAAGCATACGAAAAAACAAATAGATGGCGAAACGCTGCTTGCAGTAAAAGCTTCAATGGAAGGCAATTATGTGGCGTTACCTCTAAACTATCCACTCCAAAATACATACATAATTGATGCGAACTCCATTCCGTTTGCTCAAATCCCTGGAGTGGGGATAGAGTAATTCCAAACACGAACCGGAAAGTCTTCTTGATCCAAGAAGCACACATGGGATTGGGTCTGAGGCACCATGAGATCCTGAAATCTCTAATAGAATTACAATTAAATACTGGTGGCTGGGGATGAGCGTGCAAATTTATAACTTTGCAATGAATTGTTAGGACTGCATCAGAGATCGCAGTTGTGAACAGGACCAGACACCTGCCCAGACACCTCTATTAGACAGCATCAGGCTATCTATAGGCAGACATCCATACGGAAGAATGCGATCCCATAAATATTAAGACGCCTGTTATAAAAGATTTGTGAGTCTTTATCGGCACATAGGCAAATGGCATGCTACATTCTGACCAGGGTCCTGCATTTAGCTCTCTGGCTTACAAGGAGGCCTAGGCCAGCATGGGCATTGCATTACGGTATTCTAGTCCATTCCATCCCGAGGGAAATGCGGTAGTGGAGAGAAAAAAACGTGACATAAGCAATTTATAACAGCGAGGGAATTAGGTTCGGGTGATGGGTGGGTCAAACATCTAATAAGTGTCCAACGTAGTCTTAATAACATGCCAAGAAATTCTCTAGGAGGTATCAGTCCGTATGAACTTTTATTTGGTACTAGAATGATCATCCAGGATTTGTATTGTCAGACTTCAGTGGTGAAACAAAAAACCTTTGATATCAAAGATAGTTTGGCTGTTTTACAGGACTTAAATGAAACAAGAAAAAGTCTGAGTAACGAAAAGCTAAAGCCAACAACCACTGAAGAAAAACCACCTGTCCCAGCAAGACCTGTCTGGATTCCAAAGATTGGGGATCTGGTCAGAGAAAAGATTGCGGTGAAGAAGGAATTTGGGCCTTCTTACAGAAAAGCAGTACCTGTTTTAGCTGTCAGCAGGACAAGAACAGTAGTACTACTGCCACTTGCTTGAAAAAAGGAGAACCGAATTGTATCAATTGACCTGGTGAAACCACAACCATGTGGCTGATAATAAGTAGTAGGCCCAGTGGACTCCCAAGAAATAGCAGAAGAACAAATCTTGCTACAATCCAAGAGGTTCAAACTGAGAGACTAATCACATTTGCTACACCTGCAGTGAATAAAAAAGGACTATGCAACAAAGCCATGGAACTTGTACCTCTTTAAACTCAAATTGCAACAGTTCATCGAGAAACACCTGTCTACAACGATAAAGCCTCGGACTATACAAATGTAACAAAAGAAAATCCAAAGATCAATGGAAATCCAGAAGCAATTCCACCAATTGAAAGAACTGCATCTGGCTCCTTATCAACTTTGATGACTTTTCCGATGATCCAAGCAACATGGAGACAAGTCAAGTCAAGTCAAGTAAAGATTTGTATAGCGCACTACTCACCCAGAGGGTCTCAAGGCTCTTGAGGGGGGGGAGTCGCTACCTATCAAATAGCCAAGTTTTGAGTTGTTTTCTGAAGGAGAGGTGGTTCTGTGTGAGGCGGAGGTGGGTGGGGAGAGAATTCCAGGTTTTGGCCTCTAAGTAGGAAAATGATCTTCCTCCCATGGTGGCTCTTCGAATGCGTGGAATCACAGCGAGGGCTTGATTGGACGATCGTAGTTGGCGGGTGGGGGTGAAGAATGTCAGGCGTGTGTTGAGGTATTTGGGTCCTAGGTCGTAGAGGGCTTTGTGTGCGTGGGTGAGGAGGCGGAACGTTATTCTCTTGTTGACGGGGAGCCAGTGAAGGTCTCTCAGGTGATCGGAGATGTGATTGTGGCGGGGTATGTCTAGGATGAGTCGGGCCGAGGCGTTCTGAATGCGTTGGAGTTTTTTCTGTAGTTTTGCTGTGGTTCCGGCGTAGAGGGTGTTTCCGTAGTCCAGCCGGCTTGTGACAAGTGCTTGGGTGACCGTCTTTCTTGTTTCAGTGGGAATCCATCTGAAGATATTTCTGAGCATACGTAAGATGTTAAAACATGATGATGAGATGGCGTTGACTTGTCTGGTCATCGAGAGGGAGGAGTCTAGAATGAATCCCAGGTTGCGAGCATGGTCCGTTGGTTTGGGTGTGCTGCCCAGGGCCAGTGGCCACCATGAGTCGTCCCATGCAGAGGGGGATCATCCTAGGATGAGGACTTCCGTCTTGTCTGAATTCAGTTTTAAGCGGCTGTTCTTCATCCACTCAGCTACGTCTTTCATCCCTTCGTGTAGGTTGGTTTTGGCGGTGTTTTGGTTTGGTGAGGGAGAGGAACAGCTGTGTGTCGTCAGCGTAGGAGATGATGTTGAGGCTGTGCTGGCGTGCGATGGATGCGAGGGGGCTCATGCAGACGTTGAAGAGGGTGGGGCTGAGCGATGATCCTTGTGGTACGCCACAGATGACTTTGGTGGCCTCTGATCTGAAAGGGGGGAGGCGGACTCTCTGGGTTCTTCCGGCTAGGAACGAGATGATCCAATCCAATGCTTTTCCTTGTATCCCAACATTGCTGAGGCGTTGTACAAGGGTGCTATGACAGACCGTGTCAAACGCTGCGGAGAGGTCCAGGAGGATGAGGGCAGCTGTTTCCCCGTTGTCGTGTAGTGTTCGGATGTCGACTGTGGCAGCGATGAGGTCGGTTTCGGTGCTGTGTTTGGCTCTGAAGCCGGACTGTGAGGGGTCAGGGGAGTTGTTAGACTCGAGGAAGGCGGCGAGCTGACTGTTGACTGTCTTCTCAATGACTTTGGCAGGAAAAGGGAGGAGCGAGATGGGGCAGTAGTTCTTAAGTTCGATGGGGTCTGCTGTAGGTTTCTTCAGGAGGGCATTGAGTTCGGCATGTTTCCAGCTTTCGGGGAAGGTGGCGGTGTTGAGAAAGCAGTTGATGATATCCCTGAGATGGGGTGCGATAATGGATTTGGCCTTGTTAAAGATGTGGTGGGGGCATGGGTCCGTTGGTGATCCGGAGTGAATGGAGTTCATCAAGCGGATGGTGTCTTCGATGCTGATTGGGTTCCAGGCGCAAAGGGTGGTGGTGGGGGGCTTCAGTTCAGTGGTATGGGGGATGGACTGGTCGCCGAAGCTATTATGTATGTCAGCGATTTTGCTGTGGAAGAACGAGGCTAGAGAGTCGCAGAGGTCTTGAGAGGGAGTGATGTCGTTGGTGCCGGCGCTGGGGTTAGTAAGCTCTTTGACGATGCTGAAGAGTTCCTTGCTGTTGTGGGCGTTGTTGTCGCATCGATCCTTGAATGCTGATTTCTTGGTGGATCGGATCAGCTGGTTGTGTTTGCGGGTGGCATCCTTGAGGGTAGTCATGTTGTTTGTGGTTGGGTTTTTTCTCCAGGCTTTCTCGAGGGTGTGGCAGTTCTTTTTGGAGTTCTTGAGGTCATCATTCAACCAGGAGGCTTTTTTGCTACCTGGCTTGTTGTGAAGGTTTTTACAGGGTGCTAGATCATCAGCTCAGTGGGTGATCCATTGTGCGAGATTGATGGCTGCTTGATTTGGGTCCGATGATTTTGCGGGAGGGTTTTGGTTTAGCGATGTGGTGAGCTGGTCGGTGGTAATTTTGTTCCAGTTTCTGCGGGGGACTTGTGGGTGGTGGTGGGTCGTGGGCTTTCTGAAGCAGAAGTGGACGCAGCTGTGGTCCGTCCAGTGGAGTCCTGTGGCGTGATTGAAGGAGACGTGTTTGCTGGAGGAGAAGATTGGGTCAAGCGTATGTCCGGCGTAGTGGGTGGGGGTGTTTACCAGTTGTTTGAGTCCGAGATTGGCGAGGTTGTCCAGAAGGGTGGTGGTGTTGCTGTCGTTGTTATTTTCCAGGTGGAAGTTGAGGTCCCCTAGGAGAATGTAGTCCTCGGAGGGGAGGGCGTGTGGGCTGATAAAGTCAGTGATGTCTTCTCTGAATTGTGTGCGGGGTCCTGGTGGTCTGTAGATGAGGGTGCCTCTAAGTGTGGTCTTGGGGTCGGTGTGTATCTGGAAGTGAAGGTGTTCGGCGGCTGTGAGGGTGTCGTCGGAGCTGGTCGTGATGCGGATGGTGTTCTTGTGGACGATAACGATGCATCCTCCTGTTTGGTTGATGCGGTCCTTTCGGATGATCTTGTAACCGTCCGGGATGGCTATGGCGATGTCGGGGGCAGATGAGGTGTTCATCCAGGTTTCTGTAAGAAAGGCGACGTCCGGCGTTGTGGTGTCTAGTAGGTTCCATAGTTCAATGGCGTGTCTATGGACCGAGCGGGTGTTGAGCAGGATGCACGTCAGGTGGTTATTGTCATAGCTCTGTTTGGCGTTTATGGATGTAGTGTGGGTCCTGATGCAGCAGAACTTGCAGGATTGGCAGGTGAAGGGTCCATGGGTGCGTCCTGGGGCGGCTTGGTGGCAATCGGGGAGATGGCCAGTTTTGAGTGCAGAGAGGGTTGCGCGTCGTATGTTAGGCGGGTGGAGTGGATTTTGCGGGGGCAAGGGGCTCTGGTGTTGGGCGCGGTCCAGGCTCGGACGGGCATAGATGGGCTTACCTTTGGCGCGCCTTCGGCGCGCAAGGGGCGTGCCCGCTGCGAGTGAACGCTGTGCGTAAGGGCAGCTGTCATAAGTGGAGAGTGGAGGGGGCGGAGCGAGGGAGGAGCAGCTGGGAGGCGGGAGCGGGATGGCGAGTGGGGAGGGGCTCGGGCTACAAGGCACAACAAAATGGCAGCAGAGAGTGAAAATTAAACTATGCAGGACGGGGTCGGGGGCAGTGAGGCACAATCTGGCACAGACAATATTTAATTCAACAGGGCAATGGCACAGAATGCAGTGGGGAGGGGATCGGGCTGCAAGGCACAACAAAACGGGATTGGGGCAGTGAGGCACAACAAAACGTAATTGGGGCAGTGAGGCATGATCTTGCACAGATACAAAAATGTATCAGCAATGGCAGGACGAGATGAACAAATACGATACCAATGGCAGGACGAGATGAACAAATACGATACCACACACAGCGATGCAGATCAGAGAGGGAGCGGGTGGAGCGACCGGGTGCTGACAGGGTCAGGTCGGTCATAGTTCTTGCTCACACGGGTCTTCCCTTATGTTGGTAGTGGGAGGGAAGAGCAGCTGGGAGGCAGGAGCGGGGTGGCAAGTGGGGAGGGGATCGGGCTACAAGGCACAACAAAATGGCAGCAGAGAGTGAAAATGAAACTATGCAGGATGGGGTCGGGGACAGCGAGTCACAATCTGGCACAGAAAACATTTAATTCAACAGGGCAATCGCACAGAATGCAGTGAGGAGGGGATCGGGTTACAAGGCACAACAAAACGGAATTGGGGCAGTGAGGCACAACAAAACATAATCGGGGCAATGAGGCACGATCTTGCACAGATACAAAAATGTATCAGCAATGGAAGGATGAGATGAACAAATACGATACCAATGGCAGGACGAGATGAACAAATACGATACCACACACAGCGATGCAGATCAGAGAGGAAGCGGGTGGAGCGACCGGGTGCTGACAGGGTCAGGTCGTCACAGTTCTTGCTCACACGGGTCTTCCTTTATGTTGCTAGTGGGAGGGAGGAGCAGCTGGGAGGCGGGAGCGGGGTGGCGAGTGGGGAGCGGCTCGGGCTACAAGGCACAACAAAATGGCAGCAGAGAGTGAAAATGAAACTATGCAGGACGGAGTCGGGGGCAGTGAGGCACAATATAGCACAGAAAATATTTCATTCAACAGGGCAATCGCACAGAATGCAGTGGGGAGGGGATCGGGCTACAAGGCACAACAAAACGGGATCGGGGCAGTGAGGCACAACAAAACGTAATCGGGGCAGTGAGGCACGATCTTGCACAGATACAAAAATGTATCAGCAATGGCAGGACGAGATGAACAAATACAATACCAATGGCAGGACGAGATGAACAAATACAATACCACACACAGCGATGCAGATCAGAGAGGGAGCGGGTGGAGCGACCGGGTGCTCACAGGGTCAGGGTCAGGGCCAGCAACAAAAACATTCAAAAAGAAAATCACAGAACTCTTTCATCAACTCAGAGAAACATATCTAACTTCACCATGGATTATATTATGGATTGTGTTAGGTGTACCTTTCCTCCTTTTGTGGCTCATCTTGGTTTTAAGTTTGGGTAGATTTATAGATGGAAAATATAGTACAATGGGCACAGCAAGTCAGAACATCAACTTGGTCCTGAAACCACACAGATCCTCTCACATCGAAACAAGAACTATCATCAGTGAACATCACAGCCATCCCTATACCTGGTGGTATAGCATGGGACAAAACTGACTATGAAATCTATGGCCCGGTTGAGCTCTTGAAATATCCACACCAATTTAAGATCTCCTTAAGTGACTTTGTATCACCTAGTACCTTCTCTGATGATTGGGACTTTGAAAATATTAATAATATGATGTCATATTAAGAAATGTCAGCAAAATTTACAAACCATGATTATTTACAGGGTTCATCGAATTATGAGGAAATGAATGTATTGTTACAATCACTTTGGGCATCATTTTTTTTTTTTTTTTTTTTTTTTTTTGAAGACGTTTATTAATGTTCAAAGGTACAGTACACATAGCAAAGCCTACAACCCTGCGGGCCGGCTGCAAATGAACGGTAAATCGTGGGTGTGTGGGCCATCACAAAAAGGGCATGTCATTGCGTCCCTTGTGTCCCCGGTGTGCTAGGACATGGAGAAGATAATCACAATTTCTTAGGTCAAGAAAGGGAAGGTCCATAAATGACGCCTCATTTTTCATTTTTCCTAGAACTGAGCCATAAAATTGGCAAACTAAACAAAACAGTTCGTATCGGTGCGTCCCAATGTTCCTATCGCGGCTTCCCCACTCGAAGTCTGTCCCACAGGCACGGTGTTAGTAGGTGCCACCTCTGTACGGTGTGTTGTTTGCCGATGCTGTTACAGTGCAACTGGAGGTCAGAGGTGTGCGCGCGCAAGTGTGCCTGAACTTGGAGTGGGATAGCCCCTGCGGGCCATGATGTGCCATCGGTCGCCGGCCTTGTTAGTGGAGCATGTGGCATTCAGGTGGAGGAGCCTCGCTGCCGGTGTGGCTATCAGCGTCCACGCCTGCAGTCGCCATCCGTAGTGCCGTCAGCGGCTCCTGCCCACTTCAACACGAGGGGGCAGAGAGGCCACCGTCCGTGAGCAGGGGTCCGATACTACAAACATGTAAACATATATGTGATAGTGGGTGGGGGGGGGGTGGAGTGTGCTTGCGGGGGCGATGTCAGCAGTTTTATGCTTGGGGCGCGCTGCTGGGCAATGGCCGCTGACGGGCGCCTGCGTGGGCGTTGGGTCGTATCCGAGGTTTACGCGCTGGCTGTTTCTTGTCTGCGTCAGGGGGGGGGGGTAGGGTGGGGGGGGGGTGGCGCCGCTTGCGATGATTCCTGCGATACAGCATTAGCCCCTGTGACCCACCTCCGGCTTCACCTAGTCTACGTGAGCCCTCTGACAGTGCCCTCCCCCTTCAGGGACCCCAGGATGCCATCCCAGAGCTGAGCTATCGGGAACTGCCGCAGGCCCGCTATTTCTTCCCGGCGGAGCGCCGTGCCTTCCGCCCCGGCCCAGTTGGTAAAGGATGCGAACCAGTGTTTTGGGGTGGGTGGTTCCCGTCGCTTCCAGTGTCGCGTAATCAGCCGTTTGGCCGTAACGAGGCCCAGATCCCAGAACCGTGCCTGCGTTTTGTTTAGCTTGGTTCTTTTATAGAGGCCGAGGATGCACGCCTCCCACGTGTCCGGCAGGCCCGGGCCCGTGCTGTGATTCAGGAGTGAGGTCACCTCCCCCCAGTACGCGGTCAGGGTTGGGCAGTGCCAAAGCATGTGCAGGATGTCTGCGCCTAACAGGTCACATCTGGGACAAGCAGCAGTGTCGACTGCGAAGTATCTGTTTATTCTGTCTGGCGTTAGGTATGCCTGGTGCAAGATGTATAGTTGGATGACACGGAAGCGGGAATTGCGGGGGATGTTCACGGGGCTAGCCAGTACTAGGTTCCACTCCTTGTCCGTCCAGTCCCTCCCACGGTGCGCCGCCCATTTAGCCCTAATCTGCTGCGTGGGCTTCTGCGTGTGGATAAGAAGCGCCTGCGCCAACCAATGCGTGATGTGCGAGCCTCTGCCCATTACATGTAGATATTGGACCAAGTGGTGCATTGGCGGTTCATCCTGGATGTCACCCCAGGAGTCAGTGTATGCCCGCAGTACCGATGCATGGAGTAGGAACTGCCCGGCCGGGAGTCCCGTGGTGTCAGATAACTCCGCAAATGAGAGCAGGACTCCGTCGGAATACAGGTCACCCATGGTCTCTACACCAGCCGTGACCCAGTGGTCCAGTTTGCGCTGCGTAACCATCCCGCTCCTCCTGGGGGTGCCCAGCAGGGGGAGGGCAGGAGCATATGGCCTGGTATTGTGCGTCAGCTTCAGGCTGCGGAGAAAGCATTTGCGGGCCACGGCCACATGCATGGGCAGGGGACGGGGTCCCTTGGTCAATGGGTGAAACAGGGCGCAGGTCTGGGGATGTGTCCACTGGTAGTCCGCAGTGGCCGTATCGTCCAGATGTGCATCGCTGAGCCAGTACGTCACCCATTGGAGCTGCGCGGCCAGGTAATACAGCTCCATGTTGGGGACAGCCAGTCCGCCCTCCGCGGTCGGGGAGTACAGTTTAGCCAGCGCCACTCGAGGTCGCCCCGTGTTCCAGATCAAGCCACGGAGCATTGATTCCAGATCGCGGAATATCCGCGTGGGGACATACGTGGGGATATTCGCGAAGTAGTATAGCAGCCTAGGGAGCGCTATCATTTTAGTAAGAGCGATGCGGCTGGGCACGTTCAGCGGAAGGGTTTTCCAGAAGGACATCTGGGCTCGCAGAGAAGAAATGGCGCGCACCAGGTTGCCCTCTAGTAAATCCTGTGGGTCTCTGTAGATGTGCAGTCCTAGGTATTTAAACGTGGTCGGGTACCAAGCGAGCCTGGCCCCTCCAAGATGCACATCGCATTCCTCCTGATCACGGTTAAACGAGTATGCCCCGGACTTGGCCCAGTTGACCCTGAGGCCCGAGACCTCTGCGAAGTTCTGGAAGACGTCCGATAGCTCGGCTGGCACCGCGGTGAGGTCCCGCACATAAAGCAGCAGGTCGTCTGCGTAGAGTGAGACTATGTGCGTTCCGTCAGCCAATGGGATCCCCCATTCCGCTCCTCTGTCCCGTAGCAGAGCTGCTAGTGGTTCGATGGCTAAGGAGAAGAGGAGGGGGGACAGGGGGCAGCCTTGCCTGGTGCCTCTGCGCACCTCGATCTTCTCCGACAGCAGCCTTCCCGTCCGCACTCGGACACTGGGTCTCTGGTAGAGCAGACCGACCATGTCGGCAAATGCATCTCCCACCTCAAATCTGTCCAGCACGGCTCCCAGGTATGGCCACTCTACCGAATCGAAGGCCTTCTCCAGGTCCAGGACCAGGCACCCCGATCTAGGCCAATGCGTCAGAGCCGCTTCCTGAATCCGGAAGAGGCGGCGTAGATTACGAGACGTGCTCCGCGCCGGCATGAAGCCATTTTGATCGGCGTGTATCAGAGTAGGTGCCTCCAGGGCCAGGCGGCGGGCCAGGAGTGAGGTGAAAATTTTATAATCGGTATTTAGCATGGCCAACGGTCTGTAGGACCCCATGAGTGCGCCATCCCTGCCTGGCTTCAGCAGCGAGACCAAGTTTGCCTCGTTAAGCGAGTCTGGGAGTGTTGATTCTTCCATTGCTGTGTTGTACAACTTGAGCAACTCCGGAACCAGCGTGTCTGAACACGCCTTAAAAAATTCGGCGGGCAGTCCATCCGGGCCAGGTGATTTGCCGTTGGACAGTGCGAAGATGGCCTCGCGTATTTCATCCGCGGAGAATGGCGCTCCCAGGGCGTCCTGTTGTGAGCCTATAAGGGAGGGCAGCGGGATGTCCGACAGGTATTCTGCTATGTAGGCCGCAGTTACTCTCAGTTGCGACTTGTATAGGGCCCGGTAGTGTCCCACAAACGCTTGGTGTATCCTATTTTGGGTGTACACTAGGTCTCCCTCAGCTGTGCGGATGACGGAGACCGGCTCCGTGCGTTCCTCCTGCCTGACTAACCAGGCCAATAGCCTGCCGGGCTTGTCACCGTGCTGGTGTACCCGCGCCGAATGGGCCGCAAAGTTGACGTGCCGCAGCCGTTCCAGTAGCGTTTCGTGCTCCGCCCGGGCCGCCTGCAGCCGGTCACCTGCACCCTCCACCGCCTCCTGCTCCCCGCCGAGTAGGTCCGCCTCCACCCTGCGCAAGTCCTCCTCCAACTTCCACCGTATGCTCCCCTGAGTGCTCAGGCAATGTCCCCGTACCACCACCTTGAATGCGTCCCACTCTACTCTCGGGGAGGATGCTGTATCTGAGTTATCTTCGAAGTATTGCGCTACGCTGGCCTGTAGGGAATCTCTAAAGGGGGCGTCTAGCAGTAATGCAGGTTGCAGTCGCCACGTGGGGATTGGCGGGCGCGGGCGTTCCCAGGCCATGTGCAGTGTATGGGGGTTGTGGTCGGAGTGTGTCCTACCCAGGTATTGTGAGTCAGTGATATGGGGCAACATGTCCGCTGACACCATGTATCTGTCGAGGCGGACATGTAATGCATGTGCTCCTGAGAAGTACGAGTACACCCTAGTGTTCGGATTGTGCGCACGCCATGCATCTTTCAGACCCCACTGGGTCGCCCACTGTGTGAGTGCCCTCGTGGCCCCCTGGGGTGTCGCCTCTGGCCTCGGCGGGACCGAACGGTCCAGCACTGGGTCTAGTACCGCGTTATAGTCGCCCCCCAGGATCCATGGGACGCCGTGCCAGGGCGCTAATTTCCCTGAGATATGCGCCAGGAAGGTGCCCTGATCCGTGTTTGGGGCGTAAATGGACGCCAGGACCACTGGTTGCCCGTCTATGCGACCCTTCACCAGGACATGCCTCCCCTCCGCGTCTATGTGTACGTCCGACATCACGAAGGGGGTTCCCGGTTTTACCCATAGCAGCGCCCCGCGGGCGTACGAGGAGTATTCAGTGGCATACAGTTGTCCCCTCCATCTCCGCCTCAGCGCTGTCACCTCCGCCCCACTCAGGTGTGTTTCCTGCAATAGCGCGACCTGCACGTTCTGCCTCTTCAAGTAGGAGTAGATTTGGTACCTGCGCGCGGGTGTGTGCATACCTCTAATGTTCCACGTGCATATTTTTATGGCAGACATTGCAGCAATATACATTCCCCCCTGACCCTCCCAATAGCAGCGGCATCACCAAAGGCCCCAGCAGTGGCTCCCCCAGCTCTTCCGTTCCCACCCCCCACATTACACTCAGCAAAGTTTGGGTAAACATAAGGACAGGGAAAAAAAACAGTAAAGAACAACAACCAACAGCGGGCTAACCCCACTAAAATACCAAAAGGGCAGTGGCGGAACGGGCCACCGTCCATACTCTCAAGAGAGAGGAACAGTCTCGCTTTGTTCAAGGGGCAGTGTGTGCTAAGCACAAGTTCGGCAGGATGTATGTATAGTCAGTTTTAGGGGAAGCAGGCCGCTTCCCTGAGCCATACAATGCAGGACAATAGTGGCCGCCCACTGCGGTCCAATGCTCCAAATCGCCCATCCTGTATGCGACCAGGCGCAGATGCGCGCTAAAGGACCACCCCTTCAACGCCCTCCCAGCCTACCACTAGTGCCATAAGGGCATTACTCACTGTTCCAGGTGTCCACAGTTCGATCAGCTGGCAGGGGGGGGGGGGGGGGGGGGGCGGCCCCAGCAGTGGCGGGCGCCGATTGCGCACCATCGTCCAGGCGACCACTGCCAACCCCTCCCTCGTCATGGCAAGGCCAATGCAGACATCCCCCGTAGGGTCAGTGGATCAGGTCTGAGGTTTGCGGCGTGACGATGGGCAGTTCCATCGAGATCTGTGAGTTCGGGATCCCGTATATGGCCTCGTCGTCGTCGCTGGGTACCGGCTGTCGGCCGTCCTCCTGGGCCGTCTCATGGGAGGATGAGTTACTTATTTGGGAGACCTTCTGCAGTGCATCGCGCTGTTCTCGGAGCATCTGGTCCAGTGTGGGGGAGAGTCCCGCCCCCTCCTCCGCGCGTTGGGACTGTTGGGTCCTGTGCCTGCGGCGTCGTCGTGGTGCTCGTGGCCTGGTCCTCGTCTCGCCTCCGTGAGAGTGTTTCGGTGCCGTGTCCGTGCCTCCGTCCAGCCACTCGTCGGCCTCCTCGGGTGTGTTGAAGAAGTAAGTGCTAGCTCCCGCCACCACTCTCAGCTTGGCAGGGAATAGTAGGGAGTACTTGAGGCCCGCGGTGCGCAGTCTCCTCTTCACTGCCATGAAGTCGTGCCTCTGGCGCTGCACCTGGATGGTGTAGTCGGGGAAGAACATGATCGACGCGTTATCAATGCGCACCTCGCCCAGTCGCCGTGCCTCACGCAGCACCGTGTCTCTGTCCCTATAGTTCAGTATCCTGAAGAGCAGCGGCCTCGGGTTGGTGCCGGTGGTGTAGGGTCTCGTTGGCACCCGATGTGCGCGCTCCACGACGAAGTGCGGTGACAGCGAGCCTTCGGGCAAAAGTGTCCGTAGCCATTCTTCCACATGTTCAGCCGGGCGGTTCCCTTCCCATTTCTCCGGAACCCCCACAAGTCTAATGTTGTTGCGTCTCGCCCTCCCTTCCGCGTCCTCAGCCCTGTCCTCCAGGAACTCCACTCTGTTCAGGAGGTCCTGTACGTGTCTGTCAGTCTGGGTGACCTTGGGCTCGATCTCCTTCACTGCGCCTTCCAGGGTCTTGGTTCGGTCGGACAATTTCCTATGGTCATCACGCAGGAGGGTCAGGTCCACTGCGACCCCATCAATTTTGGACTCCAGGGAGGTTCTAGTTTGCTGGAGTGACTGCTCCATCCGTTCCACCGCTGCCAGCACGCTGTCAAGCCTCGCAGCCAGTTGCTCGGCGGCCATTTTGTGTGCCCGCTTGTCCGTCTTCCCCTTCGGCAGGGCCCCTCCGGTCCCGGTGCGGGTCCGCACTCCCCCGGACATGTGCGGGTGGCGCCTGTCCTGCGGGGTCGGCCCCTGGCGCTGCTCCAGTGACGGTGTCCCCTGAGGCGCTACGTCCCTGGGTTGGGGCCCCGCGAGTGCTGGCAGGTCCCTTTGGTTAGGCCGTCATTGTTGTCCCCTAGGGGGGGGGGTCCTCCAGCGGGCGGCCTTGCGCGGGGCCTCGGCGCAGGCGGGGGTGCCCTGTCCCCTCCTTCGCCCGTGCTCGTCCCTGGCGGTCCGCGGCCGCGCCGACTGCCCCCCGGATTGCTAGCGGGTCGTGGCCCAGTCACTCCGCCCCAGTTGTAGTGGGGGCCGGGGGGGCCGGCACTGTGCGTGAGTCCGAGGGGTCCAGGCGTCGCGAACGGGTCCGACCACCGGTTCCGGCCTGGGTCACAGCCTCTCGTGTGCCTCGCCGACCCTCAGGCAGTGAGTGTCCCCGTGGGGGGGCCCCGCAGGCGGGCCCGGCGTGAGGCACACCGTCGCGTGTCTCCACCTCAGGGGGGGGCGGTCAGCCTGTCTCCGGCAGTGGTGTGGCGTCCAGGCGAGGGGAGGGACGGTCTGCTGTGCCGCGGGTCTCGGGGCCGCAATGCCCGGGCCGTCGCTCCGCGTGGGCTCCTCTATGCTGGCGGGCGCAGGAGGGACTCACCGGGTGGCTCCGATGGCTGCACTGCGTCTCGTAGAGGGGCCCCCGCTGGTCGGGGCCGCCACGTCACCGGCGCCTCTCCGGGGGAGATCTCCACGCCTCGCCTGCCCCAGATGTGCCCCAGGTGTGTCCTCCGGAGGTCCAAGGAGCAGGGCAGCAGTCGCGCGACGGCCGCGATGTGGGGGCTGGGGGCCCACTTCCCGCTTGGTCCGGGCCCCCTGCTGGAGTCCTGCTGCAGGTCAAGGTGATCGCCGGGCCACCGGAGGTTGCTCTCAGCGCGGCAGCAGCCGGCCAGGGGGCCACGGACAGTGTGGCGTGGCCTACCAGTTGGGGCCTGTGAGCTGGGCCCAAGCCTCGGACTCCCGCAGTTGCCCCGCCGGCCAGGTGTCAGCGGATCCCGCAGGAGGTCCGCAGGATAGGTCGGGGTCAGCCTCGTCGGAGCCCCGAAATGAAAGTCGGCCAGATTGCCGAGGAGAGCTCCGGGAGGGTCCGCCAGCAGTTTCGGGCGGCTAGGATTTAATTTGGCGGAGAAACGGCTCAGGGAAGGGGAGCTTGGCACGGAGCTCTACCCTAACGCGTCCTCCGCCATTGCGTGCTTAGCCACGCCCCCCTCACTTTGGGCATCATTACCTGCATAAATCTGCTAATTCTAGAAATGTTTTCAGTTATAATCAGTGGGAACATTGTCCAACTCCGCCAAAAGGCAGTTCAAAAACATTTTATGAGAAATTTCCATACTTCTCAAGATTTAATTACACCAATCCAGAAACGTTTTATTACAAGATGTTGAATAAGACAGGAGTGAAAAACATGTTGACAAATACAAAACTGATTTATTATGAAACATTTTATGAAAAAATGTCTACATTAGGTTTTGAATTTTGGAAAAATAACATTGAGACAAAAACCATCTGGGGTACAAAAGATTGGCAGGTACAAGGTCTAGAATCATTGTTTAGAGCCTGCATGATCCCAGAACAAATAATGTTCCTGAATGACACCATTCAACAAACCACCTGTCTTGGTTTAGCCAAGATAAAAGATTTAAACAACCAGTCTATCCCAAAGCCTATTCCTGATAGAAACACCACTACACATGAGGGGTTAGACGTGTCCTATATTTTAAAACTAAACAGAAAAATTCCTAATTGGAACAAATGGTTGATCTGGCCCACAGACATTAATAACTGTCAAGATAGATTCCTGAACAGAATACAGGGGTTCAAACAGAACAGGCCAGACCCAAGATATTCATAGAGACAACATCCAGGGATAGTTACAACATACAGTGTAGGAAAACTATGCCTCGACTGGCTACAGAGATCCACAGTTCCCTAAATTAAGCAACACTTAACTTTACTTAAAGAAGGTGCTGACTTGCGAGATTTCTTACTGGGACCTCGCAAACAGCGTCAAAAACGTTTCATATATGCCGGTATATACGCAGCTTACAATGAAGCTTGAAAAGTAACACAAATTGAAACTGCAGAAAAAATACGAGAAATTGATTGTATTAATTTGGAAAACTTTCTTTCTGTGGTGAACAATGGATTAACAGCTCTGTCCTCCTGAATGTATTCACTGGACAGCATTGTATTATCTGCTATTGATATAATAGAACAGGATATGCTAATGTTACAACATGGTCAATCCCAATTGCGTTTTATTGTACAGCTAGGCTGGACGTTACAAAACCTCCCTTCAGGCCACGTGCCATGGCGTCTAATCAACATAAAGTCATTATTTTCTATCTTTAACCTTACGGATAGACAAATCTCGTTGGCACAAAAAGGAGCAGACTATACGGTGCTGAGCATTGAAAAACTAGAAAGATTACCATTGACAATGTCAGAAAGACCTGTCATTGAATGGATCATACATGGCACCGTTACAATCCCGATAACAACTTTTCAGTTTCAATACTGCTAAAAATATATACCAGCAGGATTGTATGAAAGGTTGGGTAAAGGATACATCAAATCAACCTGGAATTTACCTCTTACACATAAATGTTATAGTGAAGGGAAAAAAGGGGTATTTCTTAGTGGTAACAATTGTTAAAAATCACTAAGCGGTACATTTCTGTGTCAAGGTATTAACTTGTATGGAGCCTGCAAAGGTTCATCAAACAACCTTTCATTTCATCTGCACGGCACCCCTGCTACACAGACAACTTTCCAACGGTAGCTACGTTATATTAAGTGGCCACAGCTGTTGTGGCATGATGCCAGGAAAAGCCTATCTCGTGAGCGTCACTTCCAGGGTCATTTGTTGTATGCAAGTATTGTATCCAAACAGCAATCCAGACATGGAGGCGGCAATATGGCCTTCTGTGAATATCTCTTCTATTCAAATTGATACTTTAAGCAGAATGAAGTCTATTCTTTTACAAACAACTGTGCCTTTAACCTCGCCCAAAGAAACGTATGACCTTCAAGTTGCAAGGACAGCGGCAGAGATACATACCCTATTATCGACAAATTGCCCCGTGCATTTCGTAGAAATGTTAAGCCAAATCTTAAACATGTCAGATACCAGTGGCATCGCACATGTATTGAAGACAATTTTTTCGGGACTGTTAGCATCCTTTGAAACAGTTCTTGGCATCTTTCCGAATTTTGTGCATTCTCTTTTCGGTGGCCTGCCTCTTATTTTGAGACTCGTAGCAGGAATTTTATTTTTGTTCCTTCTGCTCCGATATGGCAAGCCAAGTCACAGACAAAACTCAGGCTACGATGGAAGAAACGATCCTAGCAATACGATACCGAGACCGTATCACTAAGGCCCTGGGATTGGCCCGGCTAAGAGATCTGAATACTACCTGGTTTCTTTCATTCAGACCAATCTGGCAAAATTGCATCTTACCTGTGCTTCGATGTCTGCTATGCGGAGAAGAATGCGTGATGGACTTCTGTCTTACAATACCATCAGCAGTACCAATGGATAGTGATGCTTTGCTTTGTCCGTTAAAGACTCATGCAACGTGTTGTCCCCAGCGGCTACCTATTCTGATGACGGCATTCGTTGAGACTTCACCGTTACGATTAGGTGGCAGTGAAGTACGAGATGAAAGCGGCACGACACAGGTACAACCTTCTGTGAACATGGCTGATCTAAACACCGATGATGGCAATGCATCGCATATATGCACTATTTCAGATTTTTCAGCGATGGCCCAACTTTCACCTACTGTTGTAGACAAATTTTTTGCTGGTATAGCTGAGGTAATGTTCTCTCTTAACAACGACAATAATATTTGAAATAGCGAGCACACAGCGTTCCCTGAACTCTGAATTCGGCCTTCAGTTTTGATAAACAGCACTGCTGAAAACAATTGGAACTATTTTTTCCCATGAAAACGAAAGTATTTTTCCCAATTTTCAAAATATTTACTTTTTTTTGGCACAAGGTACTCTGCTTAAAGTAGAACTATTCCTAATGAACAGAACTTCTATTCTTTGAGACTCTGGAGACAATATTTTGAATCAGCCTCTAGCACATGTACAATCTTGTATGAATATGTGATGAAATGGTCTAGACCTCTTTTTTCTGTATTAAGAGCCATTTCATGAATGTAAATTTCATGATTCATTCAGTCAACATTCTAAATGAACAACATTTTATCTGAATGATACCACTGCTTGAAAGCGTACAGTATAATACTCATTTTTGTGTATCTATACCATTTCAAATGCATTTGATGTATTTTGGGGTGGGCTGGAAAGCACATGCATACCTAAATGTTTATATATTGCTTAGTATTTAGTAATGATAGACATTATACGTGGAGTGGGTGTTGTAAACGTATCTAGGACCCTAATTAAATATCCCCGATGTATGCCCTTATGTGGTTATAATAAATCATATCCTTATATAGGCATAAGAATCATATCCATATTTAGTAATAGCCAATGCAGTCCAAATACGGCAAGGCTACTTCCTTAGACTCCTAGAAAGTACAAAAAGTTCTTTAAACAAACCAAACCTCCAGCAACCTGGGAATTCCCCATGCTTTTGTTTTGATGTGTCCTAGAACTCCTGGGAGTCCTAAAAGAACTGCCAGTTTCTAGTGACGGTTCTTATTGACATCTTATGTCCAACCTTACGTCAAACACGGCACCTTCCAGGTATAAATATACCAGCATTTGCCTTAAGCAACACACAGTGGTTTGGAGCAGAGCGGCTATCTACTTACCCAAAGCCCAGCTGATGCGAGTGCCGAAGGAAGCCGACCCTCCCATTTGACGCACTGATAAAGACGCTGTCTTTTCTCCTGTAGAGAAAATCCAGCTCCAGTGTTTCCAGTCACCCTTGCGGGTTACTGGGAGATCGAGTCCTGAGAGCGAGATAAAAGACCTCCTTCATTCTAAAACCAAGGTACGGAGCTGATTAGATCCTTAGAGAATTCTTGATTCAGATTCTTGGCAAAACTAACTTAACTTATACTGCAACTCCCTTACTCCTTCCCACGTACTAGGCTTAGGTTAGGTACACTGGGGTAGGTGTATTTAGAAGCACCAATTGAGTACGCTTAGTCAACTTTTATCATTGTACGTAATTGTATATATTTTATCCGTTTTAAGTATCATATGGCTCAGAAACCATATCAATGCTTTTACAGTATTATTTCATAATCCTCCTTTTACTGTATGCACTTTACTTTATGACAAGTATTGCAATTGTGGCAATTCACTTCTCTTGCATGAGAAAGAGGACTGCTCAATAAATAACACCTTTTATTGAAAACGCCAGTCTCTCTATTTCTCTGCACTCTGGTGAAACTAAGTATGCACGATTGTCTGAGTGAAATAGCTATCTATTGTTTTCACACGACTCTGGAGATATACTCCTTATTCTGGAGAGAGCAAAGTTGTCATGTTTATGCGGTTGTCAGAAGCTAATCCCTTCTTGTCTAATCAGGGAAGTTAACTCCTCCCTGTTCATTTGATAAAGTTTCTAGTGACCTCTGAGTTAGCTGGCATACCTAATTAAGTCTAACATATTCAGTAGAGACCTAGTCGACCTCAGTCCTACGTCTAAACTGCCGTTTATGTTATTCCAATGCGCAGAGCCTATTGGGAATATAGAAACTACACTACACCTGCTAGCTCAGAGGTCACTAGAAACTTTCTCAAATACTCCACATAAACATGACAAATTTGTTTCCCTCGGACTGGAACAATTAGCTTCAGAGTCGTGGAAACAATAGATAACTATTTTACTCAGTCAGTTGTGCATGCTTTGTTTCTACAGAGTTGCAGAGAAATAGTGAGACAGGCATTTTCAATAAAAGGATTTATTGAACAATCTTCTTTCTCATGCAAGAGGGGAGAACCGCACACAAAGCCCTACACGACCAAGGCCCGAGCTACCTCAACAACCGTATCAACTTCTACGCTCCCAAACGCCACCTCCGATCAGCCAGCCACGCCCTCGCCGCCGTCCCACGCATCCGGAGAGCGACAACAGGAGGAAGGTCCTTCTCCTACCTGGCCGCCAAGACCTGGAACTCCCTCCCGGCTGACCTGCGCGTTACCCAAGACCACCTCTCCTTCAGGAAGAAGCTCAAGACCTGGCTGTTCGAGCAGTAACAGCAACCCCCCCCAAGCGCCTTGAGACCCTATGGGTAGGTAGTACGCTCTATAAATGTCTTTGATTGATTGATTGATTGATTGATAGACAAAATGCAAAGTATAATGCGTACAGTGAGAATAGTATTATAAAATAATAGCATTGTCTAGTGCTATGACATATAAAAATACATACATAAATAACACAGGCTAAAATACTCAACTGGTGCTTCTAAAATACGCCAACCCCAATGTACCTAACCTAGTTCTAGTACCAGAGAAGAAGTAAATGTGCTCTTTAGCTTAGGATTTAGTTCTGCCAATAATTGCCAAAGGTTTCTCTAGGTTCTAATGAGCTCCCTACATTAGAATGAAGGAGGTTGGTATCTCTGTCTCGGACTCGATGTCCCAGCACCGCGCAAGGGGAGTCAGAAACACTGGAGCTGGATTTCTCAGCAACGGAGGACAGCTTCTTGTCATTGGTCTTTTGACAAACATATCATGGATATTAAAAAAACAATCAATGAAGATGTTATAAAAATGTATAAAGTTCGGCATCTGCATTTAAGTCCCATGGAATCTCTGTTCCCAGAGTAAATAAAAATTGCGATTTCGCTTGACTCAGGGCTGCTTCTCTGTCTCCTTCCCTGATTTTAATCAGGATATGTTTGATACAGGAAAAGAGGTTATTTTCTAAGTTGCTGTCATGATCTTTCCAAATATGTCAAGTCTTTGTTAACAATTGCCCTTATATGTTGGAGAATTTGCAGCTGTAGTTTATTTACAGTACTGCCCACATGTTGTTTGCTGCAACGACATTCTAGAAGATAAACAACATGGGTAGTCTCACAGGTTATTTTTTAATTGATGTTTTTTTGTACCTTGTATAGTTGTAACATCCACCCTGTTGCGGCCATAGCGGCATGCTTTACACTTGGGGCATTTAAAAAAACCTTGCACTTTTACCAATTACTTTTTTGTGAGCTTTTGTTGGTAAAATAAGTCTAGGTTAACACATTTCCCTAGGAGGGTACATTTCTATATGTGATGTTCACATGTTCCGAAATATGATGTTTAAGTTCTTGATCTTTCTTTAAAATATTCCAATGATTGATAATCACTTGTTTCACTGCTTTGTTTGAAATATTAAAATCCATGATAAATCTGGTTGTTTCTTTATTTGGTTCAGTAGATGTCACCATTTTTTTAGGTAGCAGTAGATTCACCCTCATGTGTTTAGTGGCTCTTTTGCATGCATCTTCCAAGACAGTTCTTGAGTATCCTCGTCTTCTAAATCTGTTGTACATCCTGTCAATCTGTCTCTCGTATTCATTCTCCTTGGAGCCATTCCTCCAATTTAGAGCTTTTTAGTGTGCACTGTAGGCTGATAAGATGCTGTTGGTCTTACAGAATAGAGTGGGGTGGTGCAAATTCTTTCATCTTCAATGTAGATCTGTGTATCTAGGTAGTCAATCAAGCTCTTGCTGTATGTATGTATAAATGGTAAGCATAGGGAGTTGCTATTTAATGATATTGGGAAATCTTTCAAATCATTCTTGTCTCCCTTTCATATAAGCAAGAGGTAATCAATATAACAGACCCATAGAACCACCCTTTCCAAGTTCATCTTGGTGTTTTCTGACCACCGACATTCTGTCTCCTAAAATCCCATTATTACATTTTCGTATGTTGGGGCGAAGGAGGTACCCATGCCTGTAAAATCTGCCATCGAAGATAAAAAACATTATTTGTTAGGCAAAGGGGCATAATCTCCAGGAGCATTTTTGTGTGATTGAGCAAACTCAGACACTGAGATCTCATAAAATGCTCACATGCTATCAGTCCGCCATCATGGACTATCGAAGGATAGAAGGAAACCACATCCACTGTGGCCATGATATACCCAGGTTTCCAAGGGGTATCATTCATGCACTTCAGAAAGTCCATGGAATCTTATATGTCGAAAGGAAGATCAGCTACGTAAGGGTACAAAAATATATCCACAAGTCGGGAAGAGTTCTGTAAGAGAGAACCACATGAACTGACGATGTGGCATCCTGGAGGATTTTCTAAACTCTTGTGCACTTTGGGCAACACCTAAAGGGTTGAGACAATAGGATGGGTTACTCTGAGATATTGCAATTCATCCACATCAAGCAGGCCTTCATCATGACATTATGGCAATTTGGTAGGGAAAGTAGACATAATTTGATTAGTGGGATTATTTTTTAACCTCTCATAGTTGGTAGTGTCTCCCAATTGTCTCTTGATTTTCTGGTGATATTTAGTGCAGTCCATCACAAAGATGTTCCCGCCCTTGTCTGATTGTTTAGTTATAATATTGTGTCTCTACGCAAATCTGTGAGTGTCCACCAAGCCTCAGTTTTCATATTGGAATATCTATAATTCCAGTTTTTCTTTTCTTTAATGTAGGTGTCCCTTGGGTCTTCTGCCACAAGTTCCTGGAAGAGATCCACTCTGTTACTTGGAGCTAGCTGTGGGCAACATGTTGATTTCCCTTTGCATTACCTGCTTACAGATTTTACAGTTTCTATGGCCATTGTTGCACAGTAATCCAGGTTTGATTCTCCATCACATTCAGTGTCATGTTGGTCTCCTTTATTAATCAGATTGTGTAGGACTCTGAAAGGTTCAATGCCTTCTCTGGTAAGGTTGAACAGGGGTTGTGTTCATTCCGATCTTGGTTTAGAGGTGGGTCTGGTGGCAAAAAACGTCCTTAGTTTTAGTTTTCTGCTGAATTTATAGAAGTCAACTCTGGCCGAGCAAAAAGTTAGTCCTTTATTGAGTAAATTGATGTGTTTCTCATTCAGAATCTTACTTGATAAATTGTTCACCAGATTATCTTGGGTTGTGTTGATGGGATTATTTTCATTTATCTTTTTCCCTTCTTTCCTTTCCCTCTCCTGCTGCCTCTTCCTGCTGCGCCTGGTTCTTTTTGTTCTTCTGCCACAGGAGGGGTATGACACCCTCCCTCTTCCCTGTGTGGTAATTTGCAGCAGTTGCATTTCCCCCCAAAAATCCATCCTTGGCCTGCATCCCTGGTACCTTTGTCTCCCGAGATAACCTCTGAACTTTCTGCACTAGAGAGCGTTATTTGTTCATGTACTTGAATTTGTTCCATGGTTTGTTTTTTTTAAATTGGAATCATATTGGCGGACAAATGTGTAAACCCTTCCAATGGCATAGTAGACTCTGTCTCTACTGATTTTTTTCATCTTTTTCATCTGTATCTCATTCTTGTGTTTCTCTAGCCTATTTCTCACACAGGCACGTGCATATACAGTTTTCACAAGGATTAAAGAGACGGCAAGTAAGAGGAGGAGGGCAGCCCAGGGATGCTGCAGTACAGGTAAGTGGTTTTAAATTTATTTTTTATTAATATTTAATTACTTGTTATTATAGGGGGCACGTGGGTGGCAAAGTGGAGTTCCACTGAGTTTTTTTGCAACTCCGTGGAACTCCTCATAGCCCCGCTATGCACACTACGCCGGGGTGACTTTGTATCCCACTCAGCAAATGCGCCACTTGGTGCACTGCTAGTGTGGTGATGAGATCCCCTTGTGTCCTAAGGACCTCAGGACTAAAGTAGACTTCATTGCCCAAGCAGAAGTGCGCCAGAAGGCATGTTTGCAGAGTGGTGTAGAAAGGGGACGTGACCTCTGAGCAGCTCTCAGAAGTCCAGCTGTGTGGGGCTTACTTGAGGTAACAGAAGGGGTAGTTGTACCCCAGGGACCCTTAAGAGGTAAGGGGACTTTATCCCCCAACCAAGAGCGCACCAGGAGGTGCGTTTGCAAAGTGGTGTAGAAAGGGGGTGTGGCCTGCTACCACCTCACCGCAATCACACAGTGTGGAGCTTACTGGAGGTAATAGGTAAGCTAGTTGGTGCCTAAGGAACCCCAGCAGCTGAGGGGATTTCATACCCCACCAAGAGTGCACCAGGAAGTGTGTTTGCAAAGTGGTGGACAAAGGGGGCGTGGCCTGCTATCAAAACTCAGTAATCCTGCTGTGTGGGACTTACTGAAGGCAATGGGAGGGGTAGTTGGCCCACAAGGACATCCTAGGGGGTCGACTACCCCTCCTGCTACCTCCACTAAGTCCCACACAGTGAAATTTCTAAGAGTTCTTCGGAGGCCAGGCTCCCTTTCTCCACTACTCAGCAAACATGCCCCCTGGCACACTAATGGTTGGGGGATGAAGTCAACTTTACTGCTGAGGTGCCTTGGGTGCCAAGAAGCCCTCCTAGTACCTCCTGTTTGTCCTATGCAGAAGAATTCTTGAGCGCTGGTTAGAGGCCCACCACCCTTTCTCCACCACTCTGCAAATGGGACTACTAGTTACACCAGCATTTGCAATGCAATAGGTCTCACATTTACGAGAGTTAGAGCAATTGGCGGTGTAAATTAATTTTTTTTTACTAATGTTTCTTGAAGTGGAGTGTATGTACGTTGTGTGTAGTGGAATTATGGGATATGTTCTACAGTGAAATTATGTGGATAGAAAGTATGTGGTATTATGTGTATAGGAATTATGTGGAGTCAGATTATGTGTTATGGAGAGTAGTTATGTGGTATGATAGTCTGTTTTGTGGAGTGTTAACCTAAGGTTTCGTCTTACTCATTTCCATAGAAGCTAAACTATAAACCCAATGAGACACAAAAAAAGAAGCAACCACAGAGGAGCACTTATGGGCCTAGGTAGAGGTATGAGCAGGGACACTGGCATTATGCGACTGTTCTGCTGTGATGTTTTTTCGTATAATTATACATTTTCCGTATTTGCCACATAATCCATCATCTGCTGCTACATATTGCTAAATGTGGCTGTTAAATTGGTACTAATGGTGTGCAAACCTCTCTTGCTTCTTTCTGTATTTCTCTTGCCTCTTTCTGTACTTCTCTTGCTTCCTTCTGCACATTTCGTCCTCTTTCTATACCTTTCTTTCTTTTTCTGCAGTTCTCCTGCCTCTTTCTGCACCTCTCTCACATCTTTCTGCAACTCTATTCCTTCGTACAGAACGTCTATTGCTTCATTCTGTACCCCTCTTGCCTCTTTCTGCACCCCTCTTCCCTCATTCTGCACTTGTCTTGCATATTTCGGCACCCTTCTTGCCTCCTTCTGTACCTCTGTTGCTTCTTTCTGTACTTCTCTTGCTTCTTTTTGCACCTCCCTTCTTCTTTATTCACCCCTCTTGCCCTTTCTGCAACCATCTTGCCACTTTCTCTAACCCTCTTGCCTCTTCCTGTACTTCTCTTGCTTCTTTCTGCACTTTTCTTTCTTTTTCTGCAGTTCTCTTGCCTATTTCTGTAGCTCTATTACTTCTTTCTGCAACACTAGTTATACTAGTGTTTGATCAGGTGTAGCAGATTGTCATGTGGATGATGTCATCAGTGATGTCATTTGAGATGTCATCAGTGATGTCATTGGTGATGTCACTGACCATGTCATAAATGATGCAATATGTGACATCATCAGCAGTGGATTTCGGGCATGCGAGTTACAGTTGAAACAACTAACTATAACGGAGGAATTTCAATGGTTTTGTATGAGCGACATGTCCAGCTAACTATAACACCCCTGAAACCTATGTTTTTTTCAGTGAATTTCAAAGGTTTTTTAAATGCTAATTTGTAATCATAATGTTCATTAAGCATATCAGGATTTTTTCTAGCTCTTTTAATTATCATCCCATTCTCAAACTAGTAAAAACTGCATATATCACCACTCTTCAATTGATTCCTTTTGTCAACAAAATTGCCACAAACCAGAACCACAACTAACATTAATGATATACGAACTAGGCATTCCCGTAGAAAAAAAATCAAAAACACCATTTCCGCATATTTTCCACAACCAGCCAAATCTGCAATGCTACCTAAAAAAACAGGCAATATCTCCACTTACCAGTAACAAATTAACATCAACATTTAACTTGTGTAAGGAGGTCGACTATACTGAATTATACCCAACTCACACATATTTAAAGACAAATATGTGATAGAGGTACTAATCATGCACCTCCGGCTCCCAACAAAATCACAACACCCAGCACAACCACACCCCCTCGGACCGCTCTCCCTCTACTACCTCAGAGGCAGCACAAAACAGGACAGCGGAGTTTTCCAAAATACCATATCCCCTCAACCGCACAATAGCTGAATGTTCAGAGATGTGGCAACCAACTATGCATAAGGGAGGGAACTCGCACATCAACAATAATTTACACAATCCCAAGTGTACCAGTGATATGCTATACACAATTTAGTATATAAACAAAAACTTTTCCATGTGGAGATATAGTATTGATACGTGTAGTGTACTGCACAGTGGACGCAACCATATTATCTCAGACACTGGGGAATATCTCGGTCATATAGCTGTGTAGCCCCCACCCCTTGAAGCAGAAGCGGAGTGGGCTGGTCCAACGTACGCAACTCCAGCGTAAGAGTATACATACATAGGTCACGCCTTGGGTGTGGTTCACTTGTGCGAAGATAAAAGACTCTGCCACAGCAATGGTCCTCACCCTGCCACGTGGCTCTCGCCATGACCACGTGCCTCCCCGATACAGGCCCATTGCAAACTCAGCGCCACAGCACCACAGACTTATGTCTGTATTGACTACTGCCTTTGATCTACACTGTGGAAAGGAGGGTTCATAACTTGAAATTAGATTTGGATCTACACTACGGACAACATTGAATCTAGCCTTGATTTATTTAATGCAGTGACAATTGTACTCTATGTCCTCAGAATTTGTTAAAGGATGTGACAAAAAGTATTCTTCGATGATTGTGCTGACTACTGCCTTCCATTTACACTGCGGACAGCAGGGTTCACAACTTGAATTTAGCTTTGGATCTACACTACGGACAGCATGGAATTTAACATTGATTTATTTAATGCAGAGACAATTGTGCTCTATGTACTCATATTTTGTTAAAGGATGTGATAAAAAGCATTCTTCGATGACTGTGCAGTACAGTAGGCAAGACACATTGTATCAGTGCGGGCTGCCTGGACCACGCATCATCGCACGGTGCACCCACGCTGAGTTCTTTAGGTACCACTAACTCACTGCACCACAAGTCATCACCACGTGGCCTTATTAGGACACAGGGGCATATTACCAATGATTAGCAATATTTATTGCTAACTAGGCTTAGCAACAAATTTTTTATCGCTAAGCATCGCCGAAAATTATCGCTGAGATAACGTGCTATTACCAACGTTTATCTCCAAAGCGATAAGTTTTCCGGCGATAGCGTGAATATCGCTGAGAATACAGCGATATTCAGGCATTAGCGTTAAAATGCTCTTAGCCATGTTATCCACCTCCCATTGGATAACATGGCTCAGAACTGGTCAGAGCAGGCGTTAGTTTTTGGCGATAGCGGGAATAATTCCATTGCTACGCCTGCCTTGCTAATCGGCGATAGCGAAGCTAGCGACTGCTTTCAGTCGCTAACAGGTTGGGTACGCCCACTTTGCATGTCATTAGTGATAAATATCGCTGACATGCAAAGCGGGACCCAAACCGCTCTTTATCGCCTAAAGCTGTCGCTAACTGCTGTTAGCGACAGCTTGCTAATAGAGCAATAGAATTATCGCCGCTTAGCAGCCGAAAACGGCAGCTAAAGCAGCAATAATTGCCTATCGCCCTGCTTGGTAATATGCCCCACAATTCTTTAGACAGAAGACATTGCTCCCAGTGAGACATGCCTGGACCAAGCATCAACGAAGGGTGCGCACACGCTGAGTGCCAGAGGTACCACTAACTCAGTGCACCATAAATCATCACCATGTGGCCTTATTAAGGCAGAATTCACAAAATCAAAAACATTTCTACCAGTTTGGCCCTGTGGACCACGCATCATTGCAGGGTACGTACAAGCTCAGCACCAAAGGTACTACTAACTCAGTGCACCATAAATCATCACAAAGAAGAGTGAACAGTTTTATGTCAGCAATGAGGCACACTACCACTCGAAAATCAAATTGATACAGAATTCAATAGACAAAAGACATAGGTCCGAGTACGGCCCCCCCAGGACCATGCATCATCGCAAGGTACGTACACCTTAAGCACCAAAAGGTACTACTAACTCAATGCAGCATAAATCATCACCACGTGGCCTTATTAAGGCAGAATTCACAAGACAAAAACATTGCTACCAGTGCGGCCTGCCTGGATCACGCATCATTGCAGGCTTCACAGAACCTTGCTTCAGGTGCCACTAACTCAGTGCACCACTTATCATCGCGGGCTGCACACACGCTAAATTGTGCAGCTCTACTCAACGCCACGAAGGCCATGGGCCCTTGCTAATCGCTGCCTCCTGCCTACACTGAGGTCATCAGAGCTCACAATTAAATTGCCTCTTCATTCATTATTTGCAGACTGCAGTACTAAGGAGGTATGGTGTGTTGCAAGCATTGAAGTATGTAGACACAACCGTGCCATTCGTGTCACAGCTCGTGGCTGCTTCACGTCGCTTTCGGAATGTTATGTTTTAAATTTGAGAAGGTTGAGAAGTGGAAATTTACAGGTGTTCAGTCATTCTTGCTTTAATTTTGCTGCATCCAACGCCAACTAGACAACGGCGTAACCTCAGCCCTCATCCTCCTGGACCTGTCAGCTGCCTTCGACCCGGTCTGCCACCACACACTAAGAACACGCCTCCAAGAAGCCAGAATTTGGGAAAAAGCTCTGGACTGGACCACCTCCTTCCTCTCAGACAGAACCCAGAGGGTCTGCCTCCCATGCCACCGTTCCAAAGCTACCAACCTCATCTGCGGTGTACCCCAGGGATCATCCCTCAGCCCGATGCTGTTCAACATCTACATGGCCCCCCTCGCTCAAGTGGCCCGCCAACATGACCTGAACATCATCTCCTACGCCGACGACACCCAGCTCATCCTCTCCCTCACCAAGGACCCACACACCGCCAAAACCAACCTCCACGAAGGAATGAAAGCCGTCGCAGAGTGGATGAGGAGCAGCCGTCTGAAGCTGAACTCAGACAAGACGGAAGTCCTCATCCTCGGCCCCACCCCGTCTGCCTGGAACGACTCCTGGTGGCTGACAACGCTAGGAACAGTACCGACGCCCACGGACCACGCATGCAATTTGGGAGTCATCCTCGACTCCTCCCTCTCCATGCCCAAGCAGGTCAGCGCTGTCCCCTCCTTCTGCTACAACACCCTCCGCATGCTTCGCAGGATCTACAAGTGGATCCCGATGGAAACCAGAAGAATGGTGACCCAAGCCCTCGTCAGGAGCCGGCTGGACCACAGCAACGCACTCTACGCGGGAATCCCGGCCACACACCTACAGCGACTACAATGCATCCAGAACGCCTCAGCCCGTCTGATCCTCAACCTCCCCCAAAGCAGCCACATCACCCCCCACCTCAGAGTCTGTCACTGGCTCCCCATCAACAAGAGAATCACCTTCAAGGTCCTGACCCACGCTCACAAAGCACTCCACAACTCCTGACCAGCCTACCTAAACAACAGACTCAACTTCTACACCCCCGCCCGCCAGCTCCGCTCCGCCAGCCTTGCCCTCGCCGACATCCCACGAATCCAGCGTACCACCTCCGGAGGCAGATCCTTCTCCTTCCTCGCTGCCAAGACCTGGAACACCCTCCCCACCCATCTGCGGCAGACCCAGGACCTGCTCACCTTCAGGAAGCTTCTCAAGACCTGTCTCTTTGAGCAGTAGCAGCAGCCACTTCCCCCCCATAGCGCCTTGAGACCCTCACGGGTAAGTAGCGTGCTTTACAAGTCTGTGTGATTGATTGATTGATACAACACATGTTCTGAGGATCAATTGAAATCAACAGAATTACCGTCTCTGTCTTTTTATTCCTGCATATTGGACTTTTCAACAATTACTAATTCTCTACTATCTTTTAGCTGTGGAGCTTCAGGGTGCACTATGTCCCAGGAGGTGTTGGGAGACACACCGGTGACAGAAAGGTGAGTTTCAAATATTCTTTTCAGTGTCACTCTCTCACTCTCTCTCTCCCTCTCTCCTTTGATGAACAAATGACGCACATCTTATCTTCCTTTTCATCTCACGAATTGGCTTCCCCCCGCCCACACCACCACCACCAAAGCTCGACGTCTGAGGAATCTGCGATGATGCGTGGCCATCCTAACAACGTCTGGGAAGGTTGGTTCGGCACGTTGTGGACACGTTGTGGACCCTCTTTGAAACGCGCCGGTGGCACAATGTGAGCAGAGAAGCTTCTTTCCGCTGCAACGAGAAGTCACCTCTGGGCAGTGAGAGTGGATAGTGTGCAGAAACCTGAGTGCGTAGGAATGTACAATTACCTCCGGGCAGTGGGAGTGGATAGGTTGCAGCAGTCTGGGTGCGCAGGAACGGGCACTCACCTCCGGGCACTGGGAGTGGATGAGGTGCAGCAGTCTAGGTGCGCAGTAATGAGAATTCACCGCTATGCAGTGGGAGTGCATGGGGTATAGCACCCTGGGAAGAAAAGAGCTCACAGACACCTCCTTGCAGTGGGAGTTGATGGAATACAGCAGCCGGGGTGTGCAGAGGAGTAACGCAGAAATATACGTGTGAAATTGTATGTACTCTGCAATTACTAATTGTATACTATCTTTCAGATCACTGAACATGAGGGTGCAATATAACCCGGCACGTGGTTGGACACACAAAAAGGTGAGCTGCGAAGATTTTTTCCAGTGTCAACACTCCCTCTCCTGTCCCATCTATTCCTTTCTCTCTATCACACTTTCAATGTCTTTCTTTCTCTCTCTCTCATTATTTCTTTCTCTCTATTCCTCTCCTCACTTTTTCTCTCTCTCTCTCTCTCTCTCTCTCTCTCTCTCTCTCTCTGTTTCTCTTTCTCTTTTCAAGTTATGAACCCTGCTGTCCACAGTGCAGATTAATAAATCAAGGCTAAATTCAACGCTGTCTGTAGTTTAGATCCAAAGCAGAATTCAAGTTGGGAGCTCTGCTAAATGCAGTGTTTGCAACAGGTAAGAAGAGCGGTCTAGGTGCACAAGTCCTCCAATTAAAGACAGTGCGAACAAACGATATTGTCTTGCATAATGACATGATCTCTCACCTCATTCAGTCTCATCTCTGAATCATTTTAAAGACCTGCTGGACCATACTGTAGGTCTGAGCCAGCGGGCACTTACCTACAGACACCTCTTCAGCACGGGCCTACAAGAGGGGCAGGATGCATCAGGCACAATGCACAAGTGCGAATAAGCAATGTTGCCAAGTGTTATGTTAATGTGTGATCTTTGACCTCGTTCAGTCACATCTCTGTCTCATTTTAAATGCCATCAGTACCATAAGGTAGGCCTAAGCCTACGGGCAGTGCTGCCCTACACACTCCTGTTGAGGGTGATTCTGCGGGAATAAGCAATCTTGCCATCCGTAATGATGTAATCTCTCAACTCATTCAATCATATCGATCTAATTTTAAGGACCTACTGGACTGTACAACAGATACATGGCGTTGGCTTCTGGACACTTTACTTAGCTCCTTAATGAGTGTACACGCACACAGGCTCCCGCCACTGCATTCAACGTGAACATTAAGCATCTAGCACTAGCTCTATTCCTATGTATATAAACATTACCATAATATATTATTATTTAACCTTGTGTTTTCTTGTGAACTCCAACTTCTCTTTTAACCGCAATTACCACTAACGATTGATCGTACTTCAAAAATGAAGGATGCACTCAACTCCTATTTTCTATCAAGCTTAAAATAAACTTTCATATACCTACAAACATTTCCACCATTAAATTATTTCTCTCTTTACAGTAAATCATTCATTGGCTGAAAGGGGCTGAGCGGGAACTCTCTCCTGCAATGATGCCCTGAACACTCTAATACCTACCATTGCAGTATCAAGACACCATTCCATTGTGGAGACCTGCTCTTCTATACAAATGTACCCCAGACTCAGATCTTGCATCAGGCACAATGCACAAGTGCGAATAAGCAATGTTGCCAAGTGTTATGTTAATTTGTGATTCAATCACATCTCTGTCTCATTTTAAATGCCATCAGTACCATAAAGTAGGCCTAAGCCTAAGGGCAGTGCTGCCCTACACACTCCTGTTGAGGGTGATTCTACGGGAGAGGTGGGGTTCACTACCCTAAGTGTGCATGAGAGAAAAAGCAATCTTGCAGTCCGTAATGATGTAATCTCTCACCTCATTCAATCATATCGATCTAATTTTAAGGACCTACTAGACTGTACAACAGACACATGGGGTTGGCTTTTAGGACACTTTACTTAGCTCCTTACTCAGTGTACACGCACACAGGCTCCCGCCACTGCATTACACGTGAACATTAAGCTTCTAGCATATGCTCTATTCCAATGTATATAAACATTCCCATAATATATTATTATTTACCCTTGTGTTTTCTTGTGAACTCCAACTCCTCTTTGAACCACAATTACCACTAACGATTGATCGTACTTCAAAAACGAAGGATGCACTCAACTCCTATTTTCTATCAAGCTTAAAATAAACATTCATTTACCTACAAACATTTCCACCATTAAACTATTTCTCTCTTTACAGTAAATCATTCATTGGCTGAAAGGGGCTGAGCGGGAACTCTAGCCTGCAATGATGCCCTGAGCACTCTAATACCTTCCATTGCAGTATCAAGACACCATTCCATTGTGGAGACCTGCTCTTCTATACAAATGTACCCCAGACTCAGATCTTGCACAAACACGTCGTGGGACACCAGTGGTTGCAGCCAGGTGACCTGTGAAGCCTCAGTTTGCAAGACCTATACTTGAGCACATTGCTGGGTAGGGACTGGGGTGCAGCACTCTGGGTGCACAGGTGCATGCAAGCGATTTTCCAGTCAGTTATAATGTAGGACTATATTATCAAACAACGGCAATAACATTTTCACCACTTTAGCGACAGGAAAATGGCGCTAAAGCGACGATAAAGGTTTGATAATATGCCCTTGTGAATTCCCATAGAATTCCAGGTTCACACCAAAACTGAGCTTCTAAGAGACTTCAAAACACCATATTATAAACCCCTTAGTGTTGCTTTAGCGGCGGTTTCTTGCCACTAAAACTGCGATAATATTATCGCCCTTCCTTCATAATATGACCCAAAATATCTGGCTTCATGCATTTAATTTTAAGGACTTCGTAAACCACACTCTATCTTGCAGATCCCTGCATCATAGACAAATGAGTGACAGACAGTAAACACTACTGACTAAGTGCAATAGGACAACGCTCTATCTCCTCTTGCCTCCACTCTTTTAACTCTCTCTCCCCTTCTCACAGCCACCCACTGCCCCTCCCTTACATTTTCACTATGGACCTTTCATTCGACCTTGCTTTCTTAATCTCTTTCACATAGCAGACATACTTATATTTTATTTTTGTCTTGCAGGTTACCTACTCTGCTTCCACTTAGTCCAACCCACTTTTTTTTATTATACTGTTCTGTTAAAGTTACATTTTTATTTATTTCTGTTTTAATAAAGGTTACTTAAAAAAAAATGAGTGTACACGTCTTCTTTTTGTGACAACACTTGACTATTATTTATTGTGATAATCATCTGTTTATAGAACATTTTAATGTAACTAACTGTTATGCACATGAATCTTGGGTAATTATACAAGTTAAAGAGTTCTATGAGTGTATCACTTTATAACACCATAAGTACTGCTCGTGTGATTCCAAAACAAATAAGGCACTGCTGAGCACCACGGAGGCTTCAGGGACTGCCGAGGCACACCCTGCATATTTAACTAAAAATCCTGAGTATGACGATGCCCAGACTTAATTTGGCCTCGAACAATTAGTAAATAATTCCCAGGAAGGTGGAGCTCTGCTAGACTGCAAAACGTCTCTGTACCCTTCTGCAACCAATTCACATGTGGCATTAAAATACTACTTAATTTGTAAAAGGAAAAGTGCTGGGGCTCAAACATTTAATAAGAAAACAATGGTGTTTATGACTGGAAGTGTAATACCCAGGTGGACTCTTTACCAGCTCTTCTTCCTTTTCAGAGGTGCTGGCTGTAGGTAAACCCTCATATTTACCCAGGGGCCTCTACATGACAGAGAGGAAACTAAACAAAGACAACCCATCAATCAATCAATCACTTCATTTATAAAGTGCGCTACATACCCGTGAGGTTCTCAAGGCACTGGGGGGGAAGGGGGGCAGCTACTTATCGAAGAGCCAGGTCTTGAGGAGTTTTCTGAAGTCCAGCAGGTCCTGAGTCTGTCGTAGGCTGGTGGTGGGGGGGGGCCTTCCAGGTCTTAGCGGCGAGGTAGAAGAAGGATCTGCCGTCGGCGGTGGTTTTTCAAATACGAGGAACTGTGGCGAGGGTGAGGTTGGCTGAGCGGAGGTTTCGGGTGGGGGTGTGGAAGCTGAGTCTGTTGTTGAGGTATGTAGGTCCGGTGTTGTGTAGGGCTTTGTGCGCGTGGATGATGAGTTTGAAGGTGATCCTCTTGTTGACAGGGAGCCAGTGCAGGCCTCTCAGGTAGGGTGTGATGTGGCTGCGTTGAGGGACGTTTAGGATCAGTCGTGCCGAGGCGTTCTGGAATCGTTATAGTCGTCTCAGGAGCTTGGTTGTTGTTCCTGAGGAGAGGGCGTTCCCGTAGTCGAGTCTGATGGTGATGAGGGCCTGGGTTAAGGTTTTTCTCGTGAAGGGGGGGATCCATTTGAAGATCCTACGGAGCATGCAGAGGGTATTGAAGCAGGACGCGGAGACGGCGCTGACTTGCCTGGTCATGGAGAGGGTGGAGTCAAGGATGACCCCCAGGTTGCGTGCGTGCTCTGTGGGTTCCGGGGCTGTGCCTAGCAATGCGGTCCACCAAGAGTCGTCCCAGGCTGATGGGGTGGGTCCGAGAATGAGGACCTTCGTCTTGTCTGAGTTCAGCTTGTCTGCTGTCCTTTATCCAGTCGGCTATGGCCTTCATTCCTCTGTGGAGGTTGGCTTTGGCGGTGTGGGGGTCTTCGGTGAGGTATATGATCAGCTGGGTGCCGTCGGCGTAGGAGATGATGTTGAGGTTATGTTGTCGTGCGACGTGGGCGAGCGGTGCCATGTAGATATTGAACAGCTTCGGGCTGAGGGAGGATCCCTGTGGGACGCCGCAGATGATCTCTGTGGATTTCAAGCGGAAGGGTGGGAGGTGGACGCTCTGGGTTCTGCCGGAGAGAAAGGATGTGGTCCAGGCCAGGCCTTCTCTTGAATTCCGGCGTCATGGAGGCGTGCTGATAGGGTGCCGTGGCAGACTGTGTCAAAGGCTGCTGATAGGTCCAGGAGGATGAGGGCGGCTGTTTCTCCTTTGTCCATGATGTCATCGGTGGCGGCGATGAGGGCTCCCCTTGATGTTGGCAGCAGGCGGCAGGCCCGGCTCCGGCTACCACCATACTGAGGAGCAACTCCGGCGGTGGGTGAAGGTGCGCCGGGCAGTCTTCCGCTGCTCCGGTATCCGGCGTACCCACCATCAGCTGACCCACCGTTGGGCAGACATTTTGGACCGGGAGCAGGACCTGTTGGACCTGCTTGGCGTCGAGGTCGTGGGTCTTGGTGAGTGGCTACCCAAAAAAATAAAAAGTGTGTGTATAATATATATCTCTATAGTAGTATAAGTATTGTTATTGTATCTTTGTAAATCTTGGCTGAATAAGTAACGCGATGACTGGTGCTCCTAGTTACATTTCCGATGTATTCCGTTATTATATCTACTGTAATTGTATGACACTGGTCTGTGCTGCGCTTCTTCATCTTCACTGACTCTTGCGTGTTCAATTTGGCGCTAGCTTTTGCTGTTTATTGGTGTGAGATTTTCTTTATTGTAGAGAACTGAAGTTAGTTAATGCTATTAATAGAGTCTTGTCCTTCCTTTGTCCGTCAGTGAAAATAGCCGTTGATGGATAATTGTACGTGTTTGAATATTGTATCATTTTTTTTTTCACGGCCTTCTCTTCTGCATGAAGCCTCCTCTGGCAATGAATGCAAAAGTTACTTTGTTCTTCTTACCTCAGCCAGGGCCGGCTTTAGGCATGTGCAAGCTGTGCAACTGCACAGGGCCACCAAACGCCAGGGGCCACCCCACCAATATATATCCTTAATTTAATAATCCTCAGAGGATGGATACATATTTGCGTGGCGGCCCCTGGCAGGGATTTGATGCCTCCGGCTCTGTTCCACTTCCAAACACCCTGACTCCCCCCTCTTCACTGGCCTCCGTGCTCCGCCCCAACCTCCTCTTCCGGGCCCCCCACCTACGCTCCCTGGCCAGGAGTCCAGGACCACCATGAGCCTAGAGCCGCCCCTGCCTCAGCCCTCCATAGAACTGATGTAGTTTGTTTATTGAGTGGATAGGGCAGCAGTAGTATTCAGTCAGTAGCAAAACAAAATATGATGCAATGAACGTACAATTTTGTGTTAGTATGCACAAAGTTAAGCATGTCTCCTCCTTGTGATCTATGCATTTTGCTGGCAAAAAATTAAAAAGAAATGGCTACTTACAGATAATTGATTACCCCATTCTTGAATCGGTGGTGTTGTTCAGGTGTTACTGCCTCTGTGTTCGGTACCATCCACCAGTGCCGACGGGGACAGCGGCGCTGCGACGGTGTCAGCAGAGGCGATCCCGGAGGGGAATGGAGGACCAGAGGCACCTACAGAAGCACCGGCAGCAGTGGGGGAGGAGCCAACAACGGTGGGCGATGGTAAGTTACATTCAATAGTGATCCGCATTACTTGGTGGGTGGGGAAAATTTCCTCACTGTACTCTGATATTTATAATGAAGTTCTACTGGACAATATATGACGCCACCTTTGTCATTACCAAGCTTAGCAATAGCATTACCACCGGCGAGAATTGATAAAATAACAGGCCTCTTCTATGTGACTACAACTCAGCTGTGAAAGGTTGGTGGCAGACTAAAAAAGTCTTATCCACAACATTACTTGACCGCAATGGATTAACACTTAGGAGATTGATTTTAAGTATGATGAAAGGAGCAAGGAAAAAGCACCAATCATATAATATAGAAGGATACTTTGGAATCAGCAATGCAGGTGGCTGATAGCAGTCGGATGCATGGGTTGTTGTGGAAGCATAGAAAGGGCGAAAACACAGCTGCCTGCGTGGGTGGGAGACACATCCAATATCGGTGGGTAGTGGATACTAGTGTCAGCAGCGGTGTTTTGGTTAAACCCAAAGGCAAGGGAAGGAGGGTACGACTGGATGCATTCCGGGTCGTTGCTGGCGAAACACAAACCACCTAAGGTTTGTTGCGCGATATAAAGAATGATAGTCTCTATACTAGACATTTACTAGTACTAGCTGGCCCCTGTTAATTAATGTTAGTTTGAGACTGTCACTGTTCCCGGAAGCACAGAGTATATGATATAAAAAAACGAGATATGAAAAAGACAGGTGTTCGTATGTGTGTGACCGTTGAAGTACACCCATGCTATGCTACTAGGGCAGGCATAATGCCGTGCCAAAAAGTCAAACAAATTAAGTATATAAGCCGTAGAATGTTCAAGATAGATAAAACAACATATTTTGTACTCAGCTTGCTTGCTAGTGCTACTGTACTGTGCCGCCCACTATGTGTTGAATACATTTTGTGTTCTTGATTTGCTCGGATTTTGGATTACAACAATTCTGTCTCTTTCTTTATAGTTACTCCTTCAAAACCAACGAGGAAGGAGTTGGCAGTCCGGGCCCGGCTGCGGAAACTGCAGGCCATCGTTGAGGCCTACCGCTGGCTGGTGGCTCAGGCCGAGGAGGAGGAGGCGGCGGCAGCAGCTGCTGCCTCTTCCAATGCCCCGGCCCCCAAGCCTGCAGGAGTACGTCGGCGTGGTCAGGCAGCCGCCCGCCGCCAGATTTTTCCAACATCGGCCACCCCCCCACAACAACATGCATGCCAATGTAGGTGCCGCCAGTTCCAAAGAAAGATTCTCCTCCGGGTAGCCAGGCTGGAGGCTCAGAGTCAGACAAATACTCAAATAGAGGAGCGTGTGAAGATCATGGTTGATAAACACTTAAAAGCCCGCCGGCTTTGAGATGGACCCTGTTTGTTGTTTGCCCCTTTTTCAATCCTTTTGTTGGTGGGTGGGAATTGGGTGTTGGGGTTTTTTACATTACATTGAACGTGGGAATTTGGTTGGGGTTAGGGGAGGCGGGTAGGCACAGCTGTGGGGTAAGATTTATATATATTTTATTTTTGTATCATCTTTATTTATATTATGTTAAAAATAAACGAGACACAAAGTTATGTTCAAAAGAAAACATTTGAAGTTCATTTGCGTTTCTTGGGGGGTTGGAGGGGGGACTGTTTCACCAAATAATGTACGTTGTGCAACATCTCAAGGTTTAATTGGCCATGCAGGTCGGCGGACAGTGCTTTCTAATAAAAAAATATATTGCCCACATCTTTAACATGCAGACAGATAGATGCGGTAAACCCTCACCGAGTTATATTTGTAGTATTAGAAGAACTACCAGTCTGTCTTGCGTTATACCTCACTGCAAACTTATCTTACTTGTGATTGCTGATGATGATTTATGATGAAGTGTGGCACTGCAAGGGCTGCATTTGTTTCCCAAGACAATGGCGAAGAATCTGTGGTTCTGATTCTGAACTTCTGTGATAGTAGTAGTAGACAGACCCTGCCAGTAGCATTTAGAGACAAAAAGAAAGAGGCAGTCATTTGCGTGACAGACAATGTGGGGGTAGTATAAGTAAGTACAGTACATTACACGGCTGACCCAATATTGCAACTGCTAAACTGAAACAAAACAATGGTTTTGGGGACTGGAAACTAAGTGCAAGAGAAGATAAGAAGTTCAACTGTAGTTGTAGTACTCACGGCAACGTCAAACTTTTCTAAATCATAATGCTTTAAACTTAAACCCAAACAATTACGCCAATTCATTAGATGTATTCGTTGTTTAATGTTAATGGTAAATTATTTGGCATTATACACAGAGCTTGAGTTGGGGAGCCGAAGAAGATCCTGGCCATGCCTTGTTGACATTTCACTATTGTTGCTTTCACCACATCTGCCCCAGCAAGCGCGTGATCAAATTGTTGGTGTATATTTAATGTAAGAAACATCACACCTCAATGTAACCACGCAGCCCGGGGGAAGAGGGTTAGGGTTTGTTGAATGGATGGGTACGGGGGTTTTGAGAAAGGTTTGAGAAAGAAAAACAGTACGCATGGAGATTGGAGACAACAAAAGCAAAACAATGAAGACGATGATTTATGATGTTGATCCGCTAGCCAATGAATGTAAGGAATAAACGTAAGAAAAGGACACGCTGAATATCATTCTTGGTTTCCCGCCATCCAATTGCTTGATGATGAGGATTTGTGGTAAGGGTGAGTTGATGCTCATAGTATAATAGCAGTGGGTGAAAAACGTCCAGCCTGAAAAAGAAAAGGCAAATACAAAAGAATGTGAATGACCTAAACAAATTGTAATACAGTGAAGATAAAAAAAATAATACAAGAGGAGTAGTCGTATGAGAGGACTTTCAGACTGAGGCGGCTTGGATACAATATGTATAAGTCTACTAGTTACACATCATTATTAATCTAGAAGTACAAAAAAAGACAGGAGCCAGCACAGAACAGGCCCAAGACGACACAGGGTCGCCCGTAATACAAACTGCATTTCCCTAAAAATTTCACAGAGCCACAGAAAGGTGAATGAAAATGAAAAAGCAACCTAGCATTTACAAAATTAATCAACAAAATCAATGCGTCATTCTCCATCATCAATCATACCACTATTGTACTCTACCACTGCACAGTGCACACACATGTAGTAGCCTGGGTCTACTGTGCTGTGCCTCTTATTTGTATTTATTATTACCTTGTATTCCACTCCAAGAAACATCGTACATCAATCAGCTCAGATCCAACTGCCTGACAGCAAAGATATGGTGGTGACCATAATTATCAGCAACAGCAACTCAGTCTGTAGTGAGTGACTACGATAAATTAAGTCCTGACTGCATCTGTAGTAGTAGGAACACAAGTGCGTAAATAATTTATATTATTAAATAACATGGAAAAATTGGCTATCACGTGAGTCTGAAGTTACTAGTATACTTCAACTCCATGCGCATTTGCTCAGAGTCAGCAAAACAATACATCCAATGCAATGCATGGCATCATTCATTTAATATACCTGTTTTGCTCTTCTCTTTCACTGTCAGATGATTGATCACAGATGCTGCCGAGCCTTTGTAATGCGAGTCACAACAAGTTGCCTTCAGTTGTGGATGCCTGCTCAAGTTTCTTTTGACACTGAAGAGTCGTCTATGAATGCCTGCAGACAGAGGTGGTAGCCTTAAGACTCAGTAAGGCAGTGATGAGTTGCAGATTTCAAATGAAATAGAGGATGGCTGTAGTCATGTACAGTTCACTTGTTATGGAGGGACTGTTAGAGGCTACATTATTGTTATTGTACTATACTCCATCTACAACATCAAATGTATGGCTGGCAAGATGGAATTGTATTGACTTGAGTGGGAGTCAAGAAGATGGAGCAAGACTCTGAGGAGTGCAGTCAACTTGGAACATAAATGAACAGGCGTGCAACTCCAGCAGGTAAATAAAAAAATACAGTGAAAATAAATGCACAGGCGTGCAACTCCAGTAGGTACATAAAAAGAATGAGTGGTGGGGATGGATTTGGTTGTGGTTTTTAATATTAGCAGTTTTGCACCAGAAAGCCATTTTTAATAAGAAAATAAATAACACAAATAAAAGAAGGGAGAAAGTAACAATTTAAAAGCCTATTGGTCAGGGAAGAGGAGCTCGTCCTCAAACTCTGGGGGTTCGGACATAAGTAGGTCATGTAACACAGTAGTGATGATATCTTCGGGCTCGCTTTCTTCATCCTGCTCTGATTCACGTACAGTATAGTCTGGTGGTATGAAGTGTTGATTCATTTTTATCATTGTCAGCCTCTCCACGCTTTTGGGGGAGAGACTGGTCCTTTTCGATGTCACAATGGCACCAGCAGCACTGAAAACCCGCTCAGAGGCGACACTGGCTACAGGACAAGCCAGATACTTTATCGCCAGCCTGCTCAGCACTGGCCACTGTCTCCTTCTTTCATACCAATAGACCAATGGGCTTTGCTCCATGAACACCTCTGTTGTGTCATCCAGATAGGCCTGAACCATCCGCTCAGTGTTCATTGGTGCTCAGCTTTGCTGGTCCTCTTTTCCCTTTTCAACAGCAACGGACTTACCCATCCCCTTTTGTAGAAAAAAAGCAGTTATGCTTTTGGTTGTGTCTGCTGAATCAGATCGTGTAGGTGCTGCTTTTGGTACTGTTGGTGCCTGCTGGGAAGCGGACGCACTGCTCTCATGCTCTGATGAACTTGCCTCATGAGGATGGCCTGGAGTACTTTGACTGTCCTGGGCTGGCACTGGCAGGCCTTTAAGTAACAGCCGTTCAGTTTCTAAATCATTAGCTTCCACAGCTATGGAAGTTTTGTAATTGGCAACATCCCCATCTGAAAAAGGAATTACTGCGCTACTGCTGACAAACAATTTGTACCGTGGATCCAACATTGTTGCAGGTATGTAATTTTGATCTGACACAATCATTTGAAGCCTTGCATTTCCAGATAAGCGGTTGGCTAAGGCCTTGGCCAAGGTATATGCATCAACTTTTTCTTCGTCACCTTCGTATGTTTCACAGACCTCCTTCAGCTGTTGCTCGAGCATGTACAACAATGGGATGGCTTGGCCCATAGTACAGTCCTCCCTGCTAACTGCACGTGTGAAGACCTCAAAAGGTTGTAGCATCTCTGTCAAGCATTTAATGATGTCCCACTGCCACATCTCAACGGTCAGGGTTTTAAGATTAACAGTAGGATCCACTAATCTTCTTGACATTACATAAGCATTCAGTGGTATGTACTGCTCAAAGAGACGCTCAAGCATGAAATAAGTAGAGTTCCAACGTGTTTGGACCTCCTGGATCAGTGCTTTGACTGGCAATTTATGCTCCCTGCTGAATGACGCGTAGCAGCTTCCCCGCTTTAAAAGAATGGTTAAAATGTGTGCATATTCTTCTGCAGATGGTCAGTATGTTGCTGACTTTGGCTTCAGTTTTCAGAAAGTCTTGCACGACTAAGTTAATGCAGTGTGCCAAACAGGGTACCCTGAAATACTGTCCATCTCTCATTGCCTTCACTACATTACTGCCATTGTCGGTGGCAACAAAACCAATCTTAAGGCCTCTTAGTTTCAGCCATTCAAAGACCTTGCTGTTAAACTCAGACAAAATGTTTTCAGCAGTATGATTTTTCTCCATACCAAACATGGCTACAGTTGCATGTCTGCGAGTATCATTAAAAATCCCAGCAACGTCAAGAAGGCCTGAAGTTAACTTGTCTTTAACACCTGCAAAAGAGATCCAGTGTGCGGTGATGCACATGTAATCTGCTGTGGCTTCGCGACTGCCCAACATGTCTGTTGTCAGGTGGATACAATGGACAACACTCTGTTGTAAGGCTTTCCCAATCAATTCCAGCACGTCGTGGTGTAGTGCTGGAAAAGCAACTCTTGCAAAATAATAGCGACTGGGAACGTCCCATTTTGGGGCGAGTGTTGCCACTAATTCCCGAAATCCCACTGCCTCAACAAATGAAAATGGGAGAAGTTCGAGTGGAAACATTTTTGCAAGTTTCGCATTGTACAAACGTGCTATTGGGTGGTTCCGCTCGTACTTTCCCTCCTGCCTAAACATGCCAGTAATGGTAAGCTGCTTGGTAATTCTTTCTGTTCTGCTAGACGGACCACCTTTCAACGCAGACTTTGCACTCCTTGGTGTCTCCGGCTGACTCTGGTGCCACTGAGAAGTTGCTGATGCGGAGGATTTGGACTGAACCACTCCAGTGCTGGCGACAGGGCTCATTTGTTTACCACTCCCAGATAGAAGGTCATCGTCTCCCTCTTCTTCCATGAGTGGACCTTGTAGTACTGTATCCCCACCAACACCAGTGCTTACATTTTTTAAGCTTGCAAGGTGGTTCTCCCACTGAATTGCGTGTGTTTTTTTCAAATGGGTCGTTTGGCCTCCAGTACCATAGTTTGTACCAATCTTACCACGACTAACATTGGTATGACAAATGGTGCATATAGCAATGTTCTCCTGATGTGGGTGAACCGTAGAAAAAACCCAGACTGGGGAGCTAAACTTTTGTCTCCTGCCATAGGAAGAGGACCCACTTCCAATGCCGGATGAACTGGAGGATTTTTGTTGAATTTCCCTGTGTGACAGCTCAGTACTAGTACTGCCACTACCTCCTTCTGTTGAGGTGGCGCTTGTGCTTGATGTCGCACGCTGCCGGGCCTTCGCTGATGAAAAAATGGGAGCTGGTGTTACTTTGGGTGCTGAGTGTGTAGGAGTTATACGTGCTACCTGCTCATCACTAATCGCAGCCCTTCTGGATAGGGTGAAAATGTTGGTCTCTACATCCTCTGCACCAGGAATAACGCTCGTGATGATGACATTGTCAGACCCGTCTTTATCACCAGCAGTATCCTGCTCACCTACATCAACCTCCATAAGATAAAGCTTTGAAGGATCCTTCCTTTTTCCTAGCCTGGTCTTGGGATGTCTCTCCTTTGAATGCTCAGATACTCGTGGTAGATGCCATTCCTTATCAAGGTCATCTGAAGGGATGCTTGGCGAAGAACTCGATGCACTGCCACTAACCCTCCTTTCCCTTGGTAAATTGAAAGACAGTAGATCACCTCCAGAAGTGGCTTCCTCTTCTTCTTGCTCGGAATGAGGCTCTACTTCCTGAACTACCCCGACATCGGGAGGAACAACTACTACTATTGCGTGCGGAGATGGTGGTTGTTGTTCTTGAGGAAGTACTATAGCGGGCTGTGGTTCTTCAACAACTACTATTGTGGGATTTGGTTGTTGTTGTTGAACAACTATTGCGGGCGGTGGTTGTGGTTGTTCAACAACTATTGCGGGAAGTGGTTGTGGTTGTTGAACATCTACTGCTGGCGGTGGTTGTTGAGCACTTTCATCTTGCGTGGATTGTGTACTACTTTGAGACAGCGATAAGTTTAGTTCAGGCTCAGTATCACTGCTTTGTAACACTAGGCTGGCTACCTCTTCGACCCTCATGTGCTTGGCCCTGGGTTGGTGGCTTGCCCCCGCTAATGCGGATGTGCTGGCCCCAGCTTGCACCCCGGACACCGCTGCTGCAGGCGTACCTTTTGGGGGCCCAAAAAAGGTTTTGGGGTCCATACCAGACTTACGTGACACTTCCTTCTTCTGTACCTTCTTCTCAGCAACTTTCTTGGTGGTGGAGGACCTGGTACCTGCTTTCTTAGGGCCCATCTTCTTCTGAAGTCAGCACACAGCAGCACTCAGTAGCACAAATTGCAGAGATGTGTGGTCAGATGAGTCACACACCACACGTGGCGTACAACTGAAGGACGTCCGTCTGGCAGTAGAACGGGCGATGGATGAAAACAACCAGCACCTCCTCAATCTTTTTTTGTGCACCTACAAGCAAAGAAGACAGAACAACATCAGTCAAACAAGCAGTAAGCCAACATGAACAATTGAAAGACACACAGGCCAATGTATAAAACACAAAACAGAAGACTAATACTACCAGCACCACAGCTCCCAGCCACATGAAGTCCAGAAAGAACCAATAATAAAGTCAAGCAGGCCTATATACTAATATGGACAGAAAAAGGAGAATGCCTGCTACACATGACAGGTTAATGCAAGGAAAATACCCCATGGCTAAGAGGTTGGAAACCTACACTGCAAAAACACATACAAGGCATACAATTATTACACACACAAAAAAGTTACCTACACCCCTGCCCAGACAACACATTTGGGAATGCAATGGCATACACACATGCCCTAATGATGGTAATTGAATAGACCGAATAGAAACAGCTACATAAAGCAGCCCCGCTAACTACTACCTCTGGGACTCTGGCCTACTGTCAGATCAGACCAAAAGCAGGGAGGCCAATGATAAATGCACAAAGGAAGTACCTACAAAATGGCCGCCACCACATGGCCTGTCCACCAACAACAACATGGCAGAATCATCACAAAGGAAGTACACACAAAATGGCCCCCACCACATGGCCTGGCCACCCACAACAACATGAAAAGAAAGAGAAGACAGACAATAAATGCCTATGGCAAAGGGACAATGCTTAGCTTCACAAAATGGACACACCAGACACCACCGCCCAAATTGGTCACCCCAACCATAAACAAGAAATCATTACATAGAGGACAGAAAGAAACTGGAAGTGGTCCATGCTCCAATAAGACAAATTTACAACCAAATGACACAAATGAGGATTTTTTGTAGCACAAGAAACACAATAAACATTTTCGAGGAACTTTTATGCAACTCGGGACATATTGTTTGCGAGATTGCAAAATCAGCGTGTTCGGCAGCGCGAATCGAATGAAACGTCGTTATCGCGTTCCCGAGCCAGTACATTGAGCGCGCAAACAAGACAAAAAAGTAACCCTGGGCGTAGTTCGCGGAGTCGGACTCCGCGGAACTACGCGAAGACGCAGTTGCACTCCGCGAACTACGCGTAGCTCCGAAGACATGCGTAGTTGCTTGCTATGCCCGTTCGCGCGCCTTTTTTTGTCTTCGGGAGCGCGGTGCGCGTGTTCCGGGCGTTGCCTGCATGCTCGGGATGGCTAGCGCGCGAAGTTACCCAAGAGGTCTGTCCCGCCCGCTTGCGTTCCCTTATTTCCTGTTCCGGGTCACAAGTAACGTGGTCGCGTTGTGCAAGACATGTTCGGGAACTCATCTTCTCGTTCGCACTACAAAAGTGCGTGATCGCGCTAAATATCGCGCAAACCTACCTACGCGGTCGCGATGGGCGCAGCCATCTTGGATCACACACTCTGGCTATGGTTTTGGGCCTACTTTTGCATCTTGGTGAAATCTCTTCAATCCTGGTCTTTTTACCCACTTTTTCAAACTTTCTTTAGTTATTACCTATCTCTCTCTGTGCCTAGGTTTATATTTTTCATTTTATTTCTACTTTTATAACTTTTCTATTGTTTTATTTTACTTCCTTCTTTTACCTTGCTTCTTCCAGTTCTTTCCCCTACTGTCTTGAACTTTTCTTCTCCCCTCCACCCAGAACCATGGTCAAGGGCGCCAGCAGCAGCGGCGGCTCAAAGGGCAAGGCGCCTGTGCCCCAAAAAACCCGGCTGCCTTGTGGCAGAATGCACCCCCTAGGGGTGAGGCCCGCCAACTTTTTGGGGAGGAGGAGGTGGCTGCCCTGGTGTTTTTTATCCAGCGCTACCTCCCCTTGATGTTGGCAGCAGGCGGCAGGCCCGGCTCCGGCTTCCACCATATTGAAGAGCGTCTCCGGCGGTGGGTGAAGGTGCGCCGGGCAGTCTTCCGCTGCTCCGGTATCCGGCGTACCCACCATCAGCTGACCCACCGTTGGGCAGACATTTTGGACCGGGAGCAGGACCTGTTGGACCTGCTTGGCGTCGAGGTTGTGGGTCTTGGTGAGTGGCTACCCAAAAAAAAAAAGTGTGTGTATATATATCTCTATACTATAGTAGTATAAGTATTGTTATTGTATCTTTGTAAATCCTGGCTGAATAGGTAACGCGATGACTGGTGCTCCTAGTTACATTTCCGATGTATTCCGTTATTATATCTACTGTAATTGTATGACACTGGTCTGTGCTGCGCTTCTTCATCTTCACTGACTCTTGCGTGTTCAATTTGGCGCTAGCTTTTGCTGTTTATTGGTGTGAGATTTTCTTTATTGTAGAGAACTGAAGTTAGTTAATGCTATTAATAGAGTCTTGTCCTTCCTTTGTCCGTCAGTGAAATAGCCGTTGATGGATAATTGTACGTGTTTGCATATTGTATAATTTTTTTTTCACGGCCTTCTCTTCTGCATGAATCCTCCTCTGGCAATGAATGCAAAAGTTACTTTGTTCTTCTTACCTCAGCCAGGGCCGGCTTTAGGCATGTGCAAGCTGTGCAACTGCACAGGGCCACCAAACGCCAGGGGCCACCCCACCAATATATATCCTTAATTTAATAATCCTCAGAGGATGGATACATATTTGCGTGGCGGCCCCTGGCAGGGATTTGGTGCCTCCGGCTCTGTTCCACTTCCAAACACCCTGACTCCCCCTCTTCACTGGCCTCCGTGCTCCGCCCCGACCTCCTCTTCCGGGCCCCCCACCTACGCTCCCTGGCCAGGAGTCCAGGACCACCATGAGCCTAGAGCCGCCCCTGCCTCAGCCCTCCATAGAACTGATGTAGTTTGTTTATTGAGTGGGTAGGGCAGCAGTAGCATTCAGTCAGTAGCAAAACAAAATATGATGCAATGAACGTACAATTTCGTGTTAGTATGCACAAAGTTAAGCATGTCTCCTCCTTGTGATCTATGCATTTTGCTGTCAAAAAATTAAAAAGAAATGGCTACTTACAGATAATTGATTGATTACCCCATTCTTGAATCGGTGGTGTTGTTCAGGTGTTACTGCCTCTGTGTTACTTAGTAATCTGCAATCAGAATGTTTATGGAACATTTGATTTGTTTTCTCCAAGTATATATACACTAGTCAGTGAATCATGCAAGGCAGTAGTCATTTGGTAGACCAATGTATGTTTCTTTTAATGTTGTAGCAGTGGTTTTTGAAATGCTGTCTATGTTTCACAGCACTCAATGTTTTCCTCTTTCTTTATTATTTCTTACATGAACCACAGAACCCAGGGGCAAGCAGAAGGCTGGGACCGAGTCGGCGGGTGAACGTGAACTACAGGCACAGAGCTTCTCTACTGAGGATCCTGCTGCTGTCCCCAGTAAGTCCAACAGTGCTTTCTTTTGGAACAATGATATTTCCCTAACTTTCTAACGGAGCTTTTTTTTCCAACCGATTAATGACATTTCACCTAACTAAATTTTGACAAATGCTTGTTTGATTTTGATAATGTTTTCAAAATTTTGGGTATTACTATCTGTCCCTGCCTTTCTGTTCCTTCAAAGAGCCTCTGCTATGACTCTCTGTGCTACTACTAGACTGTCTGTAGGTAAGCTTGCCCTGTTGCCCACTCTTTAGTTAAGGTATTAATCTTTTCCAAAAATCTGTGATAGAATAGCGGAAGGCACAGGGTCCACTCCTGTCTTATGCTTTTTCCTCTGTAATGTCTCTTCTTTGCCAATTGACACCAACCAAGTATGCATCCAGATGTTGGTCTACTATTTTGTAAGCGTTAGTATCCCACTACTACTCTTGCGGGTATTCTTCTATGCAGTCACATACATAACTATGTATGCACCACAAAATTGGATGTTGGTGATAGGCAGGTTGGACCTTACTTACTTACAATCTTACACCTCAGTCACAGAACTCAGAGGAACCCACAATTCAATGAACGACAACCTATATGGGCTCAGTCATTGGTCAATTATTCAATTACCCCTTTCCTGAACCCCAATACGAAGATGCCAAATGCTTTTATTACACAATCCACAACCTAAGTAACCCCCTTTTGCTCACTCTCTCGTGTAAGTCTACAAGACAACAGACACTGAAAATATACTTCTGAGTCAATGTCGTACTTCAAAACCTTTATTTTGTTAGAAGAAACTAAGTAAGTAACATCAATGTTTTTAAGTTGTTCCGTGAAATACGTCAAGGGCCACCAGAAAAAATCCAGAGTTAAAAAAGGCTGAATAAAGTAATCTACATTTGTACAGCTACCAGTGCACGATAGGGAAATGTGGGAAATGTCGGAGACCCCTCACCATTGAACGTATACTGGTTGCATATGCCTCTTTTTGGTAAGCTCTGGAAATCTTTGCTTCGTAGAAGGAAATCTTCTCATCTGCCGAAAAATAATGACAAAAGTGGTGCACGTTAGACAGTTTGAAAAAATTAAATACATTTATGCAAGTTTTTAGCTGTCATGCTAAAAAAAAGGTGTAACCTAAGGCTGTAAGCAAACTCGATTCCACAATCCACATTCAAAAAGTAAATACGGGCCTTTTTATTTTCCAAACTCTTCAGGTGTATGCTTTGAACAATCATGTGGTCTCAAAGGCGTCTTCTCGTACTGTACAACAAGCTGCGAGGTAGCATGCGCAAAACTGTAGACATGTCATTGATGTACAAACTGGTTAGGTTACATGGTTCAGTCTAACTTTCCAAGGACTAGAGTAGCAGTATAGATGAGATGAGCTTGGGTACCATACCATAACAAATGAATGCTAATATGTGTAGTGAGTTAGTTACTCTGCTGTACTAGGCAATGTGGACTACTACTGATTACGTTGTACTTAACTGTTTTGCAGAACTCCATTCTTGGTGAACAAGTACAATGGGGGCTGTGCATCCATCTAAAAAGGTGTACTTATTTTTATTTGTGCAGAACCGGTACCATCCACCAGTGCCGACGGGGACAGCGGCGCTGCGACGGCGTCAGCAGAGGCGATCCCGGAGGGGAATGGAGGACCAGAGGCACCTACAGCAGCACCGGCAGCAGTGGGGGAGGAGCCAACAACGGTGGGCGATGGTAAGTTACATTCAATAGTGATCCGCATTACTTGGTGGGTGGGGAAAACTTCCTCACTGTACTTATAGCAATAGCATTACCACCGGCGAGAATTGATAAAATAACAGGCCTCTTCTATGTGACTACAACTCAGCTGTGAAAGGTTGGTGGCAAACTAAAAAAGTCTTATCCACAACATTACATGACCGCGATGGATTAACACTAAGGAGATTGAATTTAAGTATGATGAAAGGAGCAAGGAAAAAGCACCAATCATATAATATAGAAGGATACTTTGGACTCAGCAATGCAGGTGGCTGATAGCAGTCGGATGCATGGGTTGTTGTGGAAGCATAGAAAGGGGAAAACACAGCTGCCTGCGTGGGTGGGAGACACATCCAATATCGGTGGGTAGTGGATACTAGTGTCAGCAGCGGTGTTTTGGTTAAACCCAAAGGCAAGGGAAGGAGGGGACGACTGGATGCATTCCAGGTCGTTGCTGGCGAAACACAAACCACCTAAGGTTTGTTGCGCTATATAAAGAATGATAGTCTCTATACTAGACATTTACTAGTACTAGCTGGCCCCTGTTAATTAATGTTAGTTTGAGACTGTCACTGTTCCCGGAAGCACAGAGTATATGATATAAAAAAAACATGATATGAAAAACACTGGTGTTCGTATGTGTGTGACCGTTGAAGTACACCCATGCTACGCTACTAGGGCAGGTGCCAAAAAGTCAAACAAATTAAGTATATAAGCCGTAGAATGTTTAAGATAGATAAAACAAAATGTTTTGTACTCAGCTTGCTTGCTAGTGCTACTGTACTGTGCCGCCCACTATGTGTTGAATACATTTTGTGTTCTTGATTTGCTGGGATTTTGGATTACAACAATTCTGTCTCTTTCTTTATAGTTACTCCTTCAAAACCAACGAGGAAGGAGTTGGCAGTCCGGGCCCGGCAGCGGAAACTGCAGGCCATCGTTGAGGCCTACCGCCGGCTGGTGGCTCAGGCCAAGGAGGAGGAGGAGGAGGCGGCGGCAGCAGCTGCTGCCTCTTCCAATGCCCCGGCCCCCAAGCCTGCAGGAGTACGTCGGCGTGGTCAGGCAGCCGCCCGCCGCCAGATTTTTCCAGCATCGGCCACCCCCCCACAACAACATGCATGCCAATGTAGGTGCCGCCAGTTCCAAAGAAAGATTCTCCTCCGGGTAGCCAGGCTGGAGGCTCAGAGTCAGACAAATACTCAAATAGAGGAGCGTGTGAAGATCATGGTTGATAAACACTTACAAGCCCGCCGGCTTTAAGATGGACCCTGTTTGTTGTTTGCCCCTTTTTCAATCCTTTTGTTGGTGGGTGGGAATTGGGTGTTGGGTTTTTTTTCATTACATTGAACGTGGGAATTTGGTTGGGGTTAGGGGAGGCGGGTAGGGACAGCTGTGGGGTAAGATTTATATTTTATTTTTGTATCATCTTTATTTATAATATGTTAAAAGTAAACGAGACACAAAGTTCTGTTCAAAAGAAAACATTTGAAGCTCATTTGCGTTTCTTGGGGGTTGGAGGGGGGGCTGTTTTACCAAATAATGTACGTTGTGCAACATCGCAAGGTTTAATTGGCCATGCAGGTCGGCGGACAGTGCTTTCTAATAAAAAAATATATTGCCCACATCTTTAACATGCAGACAGATAGATGCGGTAAACCCTCACTGAGTTATATTTGTAGTATTAGAAGAACTACCAGTCTGTCTTGCGTTATACCTCACTGCAAACTTATCTTACCTGTGATTGCTGATGATGATTTATGATGAAGTGTGGAACTGCAAGGGCTGCATTTGTTTCCCAAGACAATGGCGAAGAAACTGTGGTTCTGAACTTCTGTGATAGTAGTAGTAGACAGACCCTGCCAGTAGCATTTAGAGACAAAAAGAAAGAGGCAGTCATTTGCGTGACAGACAATGTGGGGGTAGTATAAGTAAGTACAGTACATTACATGGCTGACCCAATATTGCAACTGCTAAACTGAAACAAAACAATGGTTTTGGGGACTGGAAACTAAGTGCAAGAGAAGATAAGAAGTTCAACTGTAGTTGTAGTACTCACGGCAATGTCAAACTTTTCTAAATCATAATGCTTTAAACTTAAACCCAAACAATTACGCCAATTCATTAGATGTATTCGTTGTTTGATGTTAATGGTAAATTATTTGGCATTATACACAGAGCTTGAGTTGGGAAGCCGAAGAAGATCCTGGCCATGCCTTGTTGACTTGACATTTCCCTATTGTTGCTTTTCACCACATCTGCCCCAGCAAGCGCGTGATCTAATTGTTGGTGTATATTTAATGTAAGAAACATCACACCTCAATGTAACCACGCAGCCCGGGGGAAGAGGGTTAGGGTTTGTTGAATGGATGGGTACGGGGTTTTGGGAAAGGTTTGAGAAAGAAAAACAGTACGCATGGAGATTGGAGACAACAAAAGCAAAACAATGATGACGATGATTTATGATGTTGATCCGCTAGCCAATGAATGTGAGGAATAAACGTAAGAAAAGGACACGCTGAATATCATTCATGGTTTCCCGCCATCCAATTCCTTGATGATGAGGATTTGTGGTAAGGGTGAGTTGATGCTCATAGTATAATAGCAGTGGGTGAAAAACGTCCAGCCTGAAAAAGAAAAGGCAAATACAAAAGAATGTGAATGACCTAAACAAATTGTAATACAGTGAAGATAAAAAAAATAATACAAGAGGAGTAGTCGTATGAGAGGACTTTCAGACTGAGGCGGCTTGGATACAATATGTATAAGTCTACTAGTTGCACATCATTATTAATCTAGAAGTACAAAAAAAGACAGGAGCCAGCACAGAACAGGCCCACGACTACACAGGGTCACCCGTAATACAAACTGCATTTCCCTAAAAATTTCACAGAGCCACAGAAAGGTGAATGAAATTGAAAAAGCAACCTAGCATTTACAAAATTAATCAACAAAATCAATGCGTCATTCTCAGTCATCAATCATACCACTATTGTACTCTACCACTGCACAGTGCACACACATGTATTAGCCTGGGTCTACTGTGCTGTGCCTCTTATTTGTATTTATTATTACCTTGTATTCCACTCCAAGAAACATCGTACATCAATCAGCTCAGATCCAACTGCCTGACAGCAAAGATATGGTGGTCACCATCATTATCAGCAACATCAACTCAGTCTGTAGTGAGTGACTACGATAAATTAAGTCCTGACTGCATCTGTAGTAGTAGGAACACAAGTGCGTAAATAATTTATATTATTAAATAACATGGAAAAATTGGCTATCACGTGAGTCTGAAGTTACTAGTATACTTCAACTCAAAGGACATTTGCTCAGAGTCAGCAAAACAATACATCCAATGCAATGCATGGCATCATTCATTTAATATACCTGTTTTGCTCTTCTCTTTCACTGTCAGATGATTGATCACAGATGCTGCCGAGCCTTTTTAATGCGAGTCACAACAAGTTGACTTCAGTTGTGGATGCCTGCTCAAGTTTCTTTTGACACTGAAGAGTCATCTATGAATGCCTGCAGACAGAGGTGGTAGCCTTAATACTCAGTAAGGCAGTGATGAGTTGCAGATTTCAAATGAAATAGAGGATGGCTGTAGTCATGTACAGTACACTTGTTATGGAGGGACTGTTAGAGGCTACATTATTGTTATTGTACTATACTTCATCTACAACATCCAATGTATGGCTGGCAAGATGGAATTGTATTGACTTGAGTGAGAGTCAAGAAGATGGAGCAAGACTCTGAGGAGTGCAGTCAACATGGGACATAAATGCACAGGCGTGCAACTCCAGGAGGTAAATAAAAAAATACAGTGAAAATAAATGCACAGGCGTGCAACTCTAGTAGGTACAAAAAAAGAATGAGTGGTGGGGATGGATTTGGTTGTGGTTTTTAATATTAGCAGTTTTGCACCAGAAAGCCATTTTTAATAAGAAAATAAATAACACAAATAAAAGAAGGGAGAAAGTAACAATTTAAAAGCCTATTGGTCAGGGAAGAGGAGCTCGTCCTCAAACTCTGGGGGTTCGGACAGAAGTAGGTCATGTAACACAGTAGTGATGATATCTTCGGGCTCGCTTTCTTCATCCTGCTCTGATTCACGTACAGTATAGTCTGGTGGTATGAAGTGTTGATTCATTTTTATCATTGTCAGCCTCTCTATGCTTTTGGGGGAGAGACTGGTCCTTTTCGATGTCACAATGGCACTAGCAGCACTGAAAACCCGCTCAGAGGCGACACTGGCTACAGGACAAGTCAGATACTTTATCGCCAGCCTGCACAGCACTGGCCACTGTCTCCTTCTTTAATACCAATAGACCAATGGGCTTTGCTCCATGAACACCTCTGTTGTGTCATCCAGATAGGCCTGAACCATCCGCTCAGTGTTCATTGGTGCTCGGCTTTACCTGGTCCTCTTTCCCCTTTGCAACAGCAACGGACTTACCAATCCCCTTCTGTAGAAAAAAAGCAGTTATGCTTTTGGTTGTGTCTGCTGAATCAGATCGTGTAGGTGCTGCTTTTGGTACTGTTGGTGCCTGCTAGGAAGCGGACGCACTGCTCTCATGGTCTGATGAACTTGCCTCAGGAGGATGGCCTGGAGTACTTTGACTGTCCTGGGCTGGCACTGGCAGGCCTTTAAGTAACAGCCGTTCAGTTTCTAAATCATTAGCTTCCACAGCTATGGAAGTTTTGTAATTGGCAACATCCCCATCTGAAAAAGGAATTACTATGCTACTGCTGACAAACAATTTGTACCGTGGATCCAACATTGTTGCAGTTATGTAATTTTGATCTGACACAATCATTTGAAGCCTTGCATTTCGAGATAAGCGGTTGGCTAAGGCCTTGGCCAAGGTATATGCATCAACTTTTTCTTTGTCACCTTCGTATGTTTCACAGACCTCCTTCAGCTGTTGCTCGAGCATGTACAACAATGGGATGGCTTGGCCCATAGTACAGTCCTCCCTGCTAACTGCACGTGTGAAGACCTCAAAAGGTTGTAGCATCTCTGTCAAGCATTTAATGATGTCCCACTGCCACATCTCAATGGTCAGGGTTTTAAGATTAACAGTAGGATCCACTAATCTTCTTGACATTACATAAGCATTCAGTGGTATGTACTGCTCAAAGAGTCACTCAAGCATGAAATAAGTAGAGTTCCAACGTGTTGGGACCTCCTGGATCAGTGCTTTGACTGGCAAGTTATGCTCCCGCTGAATGACGCGTAGCAGCTTCCGCGCTTTAAAAGAATGGTTAAAATGCGTGCATATTCTTCTGCAGATGGTCAGTATGTTGCTGACTTTGGCTTCAGTTTTCAGAAAGTCTTGCACGACTAAGTTAATGCAGTGTGCCAAACAGGGTACCCTGAAATACTGTCCATCTCTCATTGCCTTCACTACATTACTGCCATTGTCGGTGGCAACAAAACCAATCTTAAGGCCTCTTGGTTTCAGCCATTCAAAGACCTTGCTGTTAAACTCAGACAAAATGTTTTCAGCAGTATGATTTTTCTCCATACCAAACATGGCTACAGTTGCATGTCTGCGAGTATCATTAAAAATCCCAGCAACGTCAAGAAGGCCTGAAGTTAACTTGTCTTTAACACCTGCAAAAGAGATCCAGTGTGCGGTGATGCACATTTAATCTGCTGTGGCTTCGCGACTGCTCCACATGTCTGTTGTCAGGTGGATACAATGGACAACACTCTGTTGTAAGGCTTTCCCAATCAATTCCAGCACGTCGTGGTGTAGTGCTGGAATAGCAACTCTTGCAAAATAGTAGCGACTGGGAACGTCCCATTTTGGGGCGAGTGTTGCCACTAATTCCCGAAGTCCCACTGCCTCAACAAATGAAAATGGGAGAAGGTCGAGTGCCAACATTTTTGCAGGTTTCGCATTGTACAAACGTGCTGTTGGGTGGTTCCGCTCGTACTTTCCCTCCTGCCTAAACATGCCAGTAATGGTAAGCTGCTTGGTAATTCTTTCTGTTCTGCTAGACGGACCACCTTTCAACGCAGACTTTGCACTCCTTGGTGTCTCCGGCTGACTCTGGTGCCACTGAGAAGTTGCTGATGCGGAGGATTTGGACTGCACCACTCCAGTGCTGGCGACAGGGCTCATTTGTATACCACTCCCAGATAGAAGGTCATCGTCTCCCTCTTCTTCCATGAGTGGACCTTGTAGTACTGTATCCCCACCAACACCAGTGCTTACATTTTGTAAGCTTGCAAGGTGGTTCTCCCACTGAATTGCGTGTGTTTTTTTCAAATGGGTTGTTGGGCCTCCAGTACCATAGTTTGTACCAATCTTACCACGACTAACATTGGTATGACAAATGGTGCATATAGCAATGTTCTCCTGATGTGGGTGAACCGTAAAAAAATCTCAGACTGGGGAGCTAATTTTTTGTCTCCTGCCATAGGAAGAGGACCCACTTCCAATGCCGGATGAACTGGAGGATTTTTGTTGAATTTCCCTATGCGACAGCTCAGTACTAGTACTGCCACTACCTCCTTCTGTTGAGGTGGTGCTTGTGCTGGATGTCGCACGCTGCCGGGCCTTCGCTGATGAAAAAATGGGAGCTGGTGTTACTTTGGGTGCTGAGTGTGTAGGAGTTATACGTGATACCTGCTCATCACTAATCGCAGCCCTTCTGGATAGGGTGAAAATGTTGGTCTCTACATCCTCTGCACCAGGAATAACGCTTGTGATGATGACATTGTCAGACCCGTCTTTATCACCAGCAGTATCCTGCTCACCTACATCGACCTCCATAAGTTCAAGCCTTGAAGGATCCTTCCTTTTTCCTAGCCTGGTCTTGGGATGTCTCTCCTTTGAATGCTCAGATACTCGTGGTGGATGCCATTCCTTATCAAGGTCATCTGAAGGGATGCTTGGCGAAGAACTCGATGCACTGCCACTAACCCTCCTTTCCCTTGGTAAATTGAAAGACAGTAGATCACCTCCAGAAGTGGCTTCCTCTTCTTCTTGCTCGGAATGAGGCTGTACTTCCTGAACTGCCCCGACATCGGGAGGAACAACTACTACTATTGCGTGCAGAGATGGTGGTTGCTGTTCTTGAGGAAGTACTATAGCGGGCTGTGGTTCTTCAACAACTACTATTGTGGGATTTGGTTGTTGTTGTTGAACAACTATTGCGGGCGGTGGTTGTGGTTGTTCAACAACTATTGCGGGAAGTGGTTGTGGTTGTTGAACATCTACTGCAGGCGGTGGTTGTTGAGCACTTTTATCTTGCGTGGATTGTGTACTACTTTGAGACAGCGATAAGTTTAGTTCAGGCTCAGTATCACTGCTTTGTAACACTAGGCTGGCTACCTCTTCGACCCTCATGTGCTTGGCCCTCGGTTGGTGGCTTGCCCCCGCTAATGCGGATGTGCTGGCCCCAGCTTGCACCCCGGACACCGCTGCTGCAGGCGTACCTTTTGGGGGCCCAAAAAAGGTTTTGGGGTCCATACCAGACTTAAGTGACACTTCCTTCTTCTGTACCTTCTTCTCAGCAACTTTCTTGGTGGTGGAGGACCTGGTACCTGCTTTCTTAGGGCCTATCTTCTTCTGAAGTCAGCACACAGCAGCACTCAGTAGCACAAATTGCAGAGATGTGTGGTCAGATGAGTCACACACCACACGTGGCGTACAACTGAAGGACGTCCGTCTGGCAGTAGAATGGGCGATGGATGAAAACAACCAGCACGTCCTCAGTCTTTTATTGTGCACCTACAAGCAAAGAAGACAGAACAACATCAGTCAAACAAGCAGTAAGCCAACATGAACAATTGAAAGACACACAGGCCAATGTATAAAACACAAAACAGAAGACTAATACTACCGGCACCACAGCTCCCAGCCACATGAAGTCCAGAAAGAACCAATAATAAAGTCAAGCAGGCCTATATACCAATATGGACAGAAAAAGGAGGATGCCTGCTACACATGACAGGTTAATGCAAGGAAAATACCCCATGGGTAAGAGGTTGGAAACCTACACTGCAAAAACACTTACAAGGCATAAAATTATTACACACACAAAAAAGTTACCTACACCCCTGCCCAAACAACAAATTTGGGAATGCAATGGCATACACACATGCCCTAATGATGGTAATTGAATAGACCCAATAGAAACAGCTACATAAAGCAGCCCCGCTAACTACTACCTCTGGGACTCTGGCCTACTGTCAGATCAGACCAAAAGCAGGGAGGCTAATGATAAATGCACAAAGGAAGTACCTACAAAATGGCCGCCACCACATGGCCTGTCCACCAACAACAACATGGCAGAATCATCACAAAGGAAGTACACACAAAATGTCCCCCACCACATGGCCTGGCCACCCACAACAACATGAAATAAAAGAGAAGACAGACAATAAATGCCTATGGCGAAGGGACAATGCTTAGCTTCACAAAATGGACACACCACCGCCCAAATTGGTCACCCCAACCATAAACAAGAAATCATTACATAGAGGACAGAAAGAAACTGGAAGTGGTCCATGCTCCAATAAGAGAAAACTACAACCAAATGACACATAAATGAGGACTTTTTGTAGCACAAGAAACACATTAAACATTTTCGAGGAACTTTTATGCAACTCGGGACATATTGTTCGCGAGATTGCAAAATCGGCGTGTTCGGCAGCGCGAATCGAATGAAACATCGTTATCGCGTTCCCGAGCCAGTACATTGAGCGCGCGAACAAGACAAAAAAGGTAATGTCGCGTGTCCACACTGTGCGACGTTACCAAAAGTACGCGAGCAGTAATCCTAAGGTTACCTACTGGCAGGGAGTGCCATATTAGTTACACACAAGCAACCAAAAGCTGAAAGTACCAACATACAAAAAAATGTGAAGCAATCCAAAGCCATACACGATGTAATTAAAGATACACCACAAAAAGAGTTGATTAACTTGAATGCACCTATGGCTGTGAGTAGTAGTACCTCTGCCCTACTGCCAGAATAGTCAAAAACCTTGGATGCCTATGGCAAAAACACAAAGGAAGGACACACAAAATGGCCGCCACCATAGGGCCTGGCCACCAACAACAACATGGAAAAAGGATGTACCCAAAATGGCCTCCACCACATGGCATGGCCACCAACAACATAGCAAAATCAGTCACAAAGGAAGCATACACAAAATGGCCGCCACCACATGGTCTGTCCACCAACAACAACATGGCAGAATCATCACAAAGGAAGTACACACAAAATGGCCCCCACCACATGGCCTGCCCACCCACAACAACATGAAAAGAAAGAGAAGACAGACAATAAAAGCCTATGGCAAAGGGACAATGCTTAGCTTCACAAAATGGACACACCACCGTCCAAATTGGTCACCCCACCCATAAACAAGAAATCATTACATAGAGGACAGAAACTGGAAGTGGTCCATGCTCCAATAAGAGAAAACTACAACCAAATGACACATAAATGAGGACTTATTGTAGCACAAGAAACACATTAAACATTTTCGAGGAACTTTTATGCAACTCGGGACATATTGTTCGCAAGATTGTAAAATCGGCGTGTTCGGCAGCGCGAATCGAATGAAACGTCGTTATCACGTTCCCGAGCCAGTACATTGAGCGCGCGAACAAGACAAAAAAGGTAATGTTGCGTGTACACACTGTGCGACGTTACCAAAAGTACGCGAGCACTATTCCTAAGGTTACCTACTGGCAGGGAGTGCCATATTAGTTACACACAAGCAACCAAAAGCTGAAAGTACCAACATAAAAAAAATGTGAAGCAATCCAAAGCCATACACGATGTAATTCAAGATACACCACAAAAAGAGTTGATTAACTTGAATGCACCTATGGCTGTGAGTAGTAGTACCTCTGCCCTACTGCCAGAATATTCAAAAACCTTGGATGCCTATAGCAAAAGCACAAAGGAAGGACACACAAAATGGCCGCTACCATAAGGCCTGGCCACGAACAACAACATGGAAAAAGGATGTACCCAAAATGGCCTCCACCACATGGCATGGCCACCAACAACATGGCAAAATCAGTCACAAAGGAAGCATACACAAAATGGCCGCCACCACATGGTCTGTCCACCAACAACAACATGGCAGAATCATCACAAAGGAAGTACACACTAAATGTCCCCCACCACATGGCCTGGCCACCCACAACAACATGAAAAGAAAGAGAAGACAGACAATAAAAGCCTATGGCAAAGGGATAATGCTTAGCTTCACAAAATGGACACACCACCGCCCAAATTGGTCACCCCACCCATAAACAAGAAATCATTACATAGAGGACAGAAACTGGAAGTGGTCCATGCTCCAATAAGAGAAAACTACAACCAAATGACACATAAATGAGGACTTATTGTAGCACAAGAAACACATTAAACATTTTCGAGGAACTTTTATGCAACTCGGGACATATTGTTCGCGAGATTGCAAAATCGGCGTGTTCGGCAGCGCGAATCGAATGAAACGTCGTTATTGCGTTCCCGAGCCAGTACATTGAGCGCGCGAACAAGACAAAAAAGGTAATGTCGCGTATCCACACTGTGCGACGTTACCAAAAGTACGCGAGCAGTATTCCTAAGGTTACCTACTGGCAGGGAGTGCCATATTAGTTACACACAAGCAACCAGAAGCTGAAAGTACCAACATAAAAAAAATGTGAAGCAATCCAAAGCCATACACAATGTAATTAAAGATACACCACAAAAAGAGTTGATTAACTTGAATGCACCTATGGCTGTGAGTAGTAGTACCTCTGCCCTACTGCCAGAATAGTCAAAAACCTTGGATGCCTATGGCAAAAGCACAAAGGAAGGACAAACAAATTGGCCGCCACCATAGGGCCTGGCCACCAACAACAACATGGAAAAAGGATGTACCCAAATTGGCCTCCACCACATGGCATGGCCACCAACAACATGGCAAAATCAGTCACAAAGGAAGCATACACAAAATGGCCGCCACCACATGGTCTGTCCACCAACAACAACATGGCAGAATCATCACAAAGGAAGTACACACAAAATGGTCCCACCACATGTCCTGGCCACCCACAACAACATGAAAAGAAAGAGAAGACAGACAATAAATGCCTATGGCAAAGGGACAATGCTTAGCTTCACAAAATGGACACACCACCGCCCAAATTGGTCACCCCAACCATAAACAAGAAATCATTACATAGAGGACAGAAAGAAACTGGAAGTGGTCCATGCTCCAATAAGACAAAACTACAACCAAATGACACATAAATGAGGACATTTTGTAGCACAAGAAACACATTAAACATTTTCGAGGAACTTTTATGCAACTCGGGACATATTGTTCGCGAGATTGCAAAATCGGCGTGTTCGGCAGCGTGAATCGAATGAAACGTCGTTATCGCATTCCCAAGCCAGTACATTGAGCACGCGAACAAGACAAAAAATGTAAGGTCACGTTCTCACACTGTGCGAAGTTACCAAAACTACCCAAGCTGTATTCCTAGGGTTACCTAATGGCAGAAATTGACAGATTAGTTAAACACACCCAAAGCCTGACATACCCCACACATAAAAATAAGATTTTCTAAATCAAACCAAGCCATCCATGATTTTCTAATTAGGGGTACACCACAAAAACAGTTGATTACCTTTCATGACCCTATGACTAGTACCTCTGGCCTACTGGCAAAGTAGGCCACAAGTTTGGAGGCCTATGGCAAGACCAAAGTGGCTGGGAAACATAAAATGGCCATCAACACATGGCCAGGCCAACCACAGAAAGTTATTACAATGAACTCAAACATGCCTACACACTAACTACATGGAGTACCAGGGTCAGCTATTGGCTTAAAAAAATAAAAAAAACATTTAAATTACACAAACAGAAATTCCACAACAGACATTGCTATTGCATAATGATGACCATAATCCAATGCCAGCCATGATGCTTGTTTACAAACTTGAATAAAAATTTAAACACAGACCACAGAATTATGATTTTACCCATGGGTACCTCTCTATGTAGCCTGGATGAAATTTAAAAAGAAATACAAGTTGGGACCTCATAAAAGTACAGGCACCCATCAATAATTTAAATCCAGGAATGAATACTGTAGTTAAAAAATCTAAAATCAAACAAACAACATCATACTCACTCATACATTACTGAAACTTACTTGAAAAAGAGAATTCAAAATCCAAAAGTCCTCAATAAAATCCAAAAAAAAGCAGTAATGCAGCCAACACACACAGAAAGTGATCCTGCCAGCTCAAAATCCAAATGAAAGTGAGCACCTCATGGACAAAGCACTGGGAGGAGCCTGGTGGACAGGAACAGGAAGTTGTAAACTCCAGAGCCCATCCTCCTTAATCTTCAAAAATAGAGTAGAAACAGAAAGAGGACTCCTTCCCCCCCAAAAATACAGCCAAAGGTACAACTTTAAGGGGTTTCTCACTTTTTTGCTAACCAAAATAGTAATTTATTATTAAGGTTTAACTTTTAACATGCTCGCGAGTTATTCTGTGCAAGATTGCAGGTTCTGCGTGTCCGGCAACTCGATCTTACCAACAAGCATCCTCGCGCGTCCTTATGGCGCTATCGCGAATCCAAATGACGTCATCGCGTTTGCACAGTCGCACGGAAGGGTTTACAAACATGGTGGCACACGCGACCGGGAAAAAGCGAACGCAGAACCAAGGTAAGCCATTGCCGCGCACGCGATAATGTTATTCAGCGCGCGACAACTACGCTACGCGCCGGATCGCGGAGTAATCGACAGCTACGCGTACTCCGCGGAACGCGCAGTTGATGAAACTCCGCAAACACCGCGAACGGAGCGGAGTTCTTTGCCCAGGGTTAGACATAATCCACATGAAAATCTGATGCACCACCTCACACTCTAATATAACCTGTGATACACCCAATGTAAAATGCAGACTGCCATTTTCGAAACCTTTGACACACAAATACAGTTACTACATACTCACTCACTGAGTCCTAGTTCTACTCACACATCCACTCATTCACCCATGCAATCACTCATCCATGGAGTTACTCACACACCTAGAATCAATTAAACTCCCATTTACTCACCTACAGATTTCTACACATCCACCTCACTTATTCATACAGATACGATTGCATACTTACTCTCTTATACAATCACTGATATAAGTATACACTCATCCACACAGCCACTCTCACAATCACTGACTATCATATATAGACATTTATATACCCCAACTCTCACATACACTGCCTTTTACATATGTATTTACTTGGACATGTACCACTGAAACATCCATTCACTTACCAACTCATCCCTACACACAGTCACCAAGTCATCCAGCTGTTTTCACATGCACTCCTGAACCCATACACCCAGTGAATCAACCACTTACTCCTCTATGCACAGTCACACACCTCCCAACACACACACCTACCCACAAACTCAGTCTCTCATACAAATACTCAGGCAGCCAATCATAAACCCATATAAACCCTCATGTAGCTACTGACCAACCCATGCCACAGCTTACAAAACAACACACAGACTGATACAGACATTCACACAGTTTTGTCGCTAACCCATGAATTCAGTAACACACATTTAATCACTCACTTATACAGTCAGTCAAGCACATACTACATCCTCCATCCAGACGCGTATACAACCAATCATTCATCAACACACCTTGGCATATATATAAAACATATTTAACCTTTACAGAAACACACAGTCACAGTCATCAGTGTTGATATCAGTGATGTCACTGACATCAATGAATGAATATGTGATGTCATCAGAGAGAAATGTCCAACTAACTATAACGTTCCTCAAACCTATGTGTTTTTTCAGTGAATTTCTAAGGTTTTTTAAAAGCTAATTTCTAACTATAACGTGCCTGAAACCTATGTTTTTTTCCGTGAATGTCATATATGTACATATATATACACACACACACACACACACACACACACACACACACACATATATGCATATATATATATATATATATATATATATATATATATATATATATATATATATATATATATATATATATATATATATATATATATATATATGCGAGGTACAATTCTGCTCGTCACTTCAGACCACAGACAGGAAGGACCACCATGCAACTTCGTGAGAGTTTAAAACGGGCTTTTATTATCCATTCTTGCAATTTTCAGCAGGCATGACGCGTTTCGGGCAGGTACTGCCCTTGATCACATTGATCACCTTGATCATATATGTGTATATGTATATAGAGAGAGAGAAAGAGATAGAGAGAGAGAGAGAGAGAGAGAGAGAGAGAGAGAGAGAGAGAGAGAGAGAGAGAGAGAGAGAGAGAGAGAGAGAGAACTCTGGGTAGTTCTCAAGTTTAGGTGGAAAGCAACTCTTGTATGGAGCACTCTCATAACCAGCGACACTCCAAATTTGCTCACAGCAAATGACTGCTTTTCTATCAATTTTTTTAAGTTTAGGATTCGTACAGTGCCATCCACGCAGAAATAGAAAGGGCCAAAGTCTTTAGCCATTTCTACAGATATGTTTTTCAGCATAGTTGCACTAGTGTTATGATCCATCTTAGCGTATTTGCACAACTGTATTTTGCACTAGGCATCAGGATTTTTCCTGAGTGATGGGTTGCACATAGAACACAGCTCTCAGTGTTCTTAGCGTATTCGTACAGTGATTCTTGCACTAGTACTTTGATCCATCTTAGCGTATTTTGTACAACTATGCTATACTTTGCACTATAAGTCAGGATTTTCCTTGGATAATTAATTGCACATAGAACTAGGCTCTGGGCATTTCCATACATGGAGCATCTTATATGCATTATATTGCATCTATTTACACATGTTATTCATTCATTATAAAATAGTATATTTGTATGCATATAAAACATTTTTGGTTGCATTTGTTGTATATTTAAGGTTTTATATCTAGGCACTTTGCACTTTATATAGGTATGTCATTAGACATCGCGTTGCATAATACATTGTGACGCATTTGCATTTGAGCGTTTTATAGCATCAATTGTGCATTTATTTCTCTTTTAATAACGAGATTCTTTAGGCAATTTATATTCTGTATAGTTGTGCGAATTTACATGGAATCTTAAGACATTGCAATATGGCTTTTTTTCTGTTAAAACATATGACAAATAAGAAGTCTGTTTTCCTATAGTATGTTTTCAATGCCCATTACGTTAATGGACGTACCTGGTTGGCGCCAATGGGTTTTCAAATTGAATGTATATTCTTACCGTTTGTTGAGTGAACAAGGACACAGCCCTGTGTCCGAAATGCGTCTGAGGCATGCACCGTTCCAGCACAGCAAAATAAATAAAATTGAAATCTGGCATCAGCATACCTTTTGACCGTGATCCTGTTTGTGTGAGGAGGCACTAGGGAAAAGTGGAGTGTTTATATATATATATAGATAGAGAGAGAGAGAGATAGGGAGAGAGAGAGAGAGAGAGAGAGAGAGTAGTGGTTAGTTCTCAAGTTTAGGTGGAAAGCAGGTCCTGTATAAAGCACTCTCATCACCAGCGACACTCCAAATTTGCTCACAGCAAATGACTGCTTTTCTATCAAAGCCTTTAAGCATAGGATTAGTACAGTGCCATCCACTCTGAAATCGAAAGGGTGAAAGTCTTTAGCCATTTCTACAGATATGTTTTTAAGCATAAGACTAGCACAGTGCTGTCCATGCTGAACTGTAAAATGACAAAAGCCTTCTACCACTCCAGGCACAGTATTACAGCTTTGAATTGGAACAATATCATCCAAGATAACCCGAAATGAATAAAAGCAACCCCTGACACATGTTTTTTTTATATCATTAGAGCTCTTGATAGAGGTATAGCTTTGTCCAGACACAAACGAGCACCCAGTGCAAGTCAAAACAATACCCTTTAAGGCTTAGTATGGCGCATACATGTTGCAAAAACAAAGCAGAGACATATGGGTAGTTCTCAAGTTGAGGTCGAAAGCTGCTCCTCTATAGAGCACTCTAAAACCAGCGGCCCTCTAAATTTGCTCACCTGAAATGTCTGATTTCCTATCAGTGTTTAAGCATAGGATTAGCACAGTGCCATCCACACCGAGATAAAAAGGGACAAAGTCTTTTGCCATTTCTAGAGCAAAGTTTGTAGGCATAGGACTAGCACAGTGCTTTCCATGCCGAGCTGTAAAATGACAAAAGCATTTTTCCACTCCAGGCGCAGTATTTCAGCTTTGAATTGGTAAAATAACAACCAAGCAAACCTGAAATTAATAAAAGCAACCCCTGGCATGTGTTTCATTCTCATGAACAGCACTGTGAAAACTGAGCCTAACTATAATGTCCCTGTAACATTTGTTGCCTAACTCCTCCACAGAATGACCTTGAGCTGAATTGGAGCCTGCTCGTTATTTGGGAAGCGGGTCCTGTGTGGAATATATGTATAGATACATAAATAGATAGATAGATAGATAGATAGATAGATAGATAGATAGATAGATAGATAGATAGATAGATAGATAGATAGATGGATGGATAGATATCAGTATGTATTTATATACAGAGATAAATATATAGACAGATGTAGACAAATATATAGATAGATATGTTTACATATTTAAAAAATGTAGCATTATTAATAAAAACATATCTTTTAAGTTATATTACATTTATTAAATATTGTTTTAAAGGTACTGTTATAAAAAACATCAATACATATAACATATATATTTATATATTTAAATGAAACACACAAAATATTAAAATCACCAGTACATAACAATAAACTAAATATTTAAATATAATAAATGTGACTATTTAAAACATATTATTGAACCTATTACAAACATTCTATATATAAACAAATATTATAGAATTAAACAAACCATCAATACTAATATATTTATTAACAATTTAAAAACGTATGGAAAAAATAAATACATACACCATTCATACTTTCAGTCTGTGCAACAGTAGGGAAAGCATTTGAATTCTAAGGGGTAAAATGTACTATTACCCCCTTCGAGTCTGTGCAACAGTAGGGAAAGCGTTTGGCTTCAGAGGGGTTACATTTACTATTCCAACTGTAGTCTATGCAACAGTAAGGAAAGCGTTGGGCTTCAGAGGGGTTAGATTTACTATTCCAACTACAGTCTGTAGAACAGTAGGGAAAAAATTGGACTTCTCAGGCGTAAAATTTCCTATTCCAACTCCAGTCTGTGCAACAGTAAGGAAAGCATAGGACTTCAGAGGGATTCAATTTACTATTACCACTCCAGTCTGTGAAACAGTAGGGAAAGCATTGGACTTCAAAGACGTGAAATTTATTATTCCAACGCCAGTTTGTGCAATAGTAGGGAAAGCCTTGGACTTTGAATGGGTTACATTTACTATACCCACTCCAATCTGTGCAGTGGTAGGGAAAGTGTTGCACATTATAGAAGTAAAATGTATTATTCCATCTCCAGTCTCTGCAACAGTATGGAAAGCGTTGAACTTCAGAGGGGTTAAATGTACTATTCCCACTCCAATCTGTGCAACAGTAGAGAAAGTACTTCACTACAAACACATACCATATGTTAATAAGCCTATTAGTTGACCTGAAATATCTAACTACTAATATAAAATGTATATATGTCAAATGAAAAACACATTTAATAATTTACGATTATTAAATATAATAATTAATTTTACATTATTTTAAAAGTTATTATTCAATTAAGTTCCCACACTACCTAGTGACCCACACTTACAATATAACTAAAATAAAGAAGTATAACATAAATAACACATTTCATGAGCAATTAAATAATTAATAATAAATGAATATTAAATTGCTAATTAATGACAAGCTAAATGTTTCCACCCTACTAACCCTGGGCGTTGGACAGCGAGCGAGCAAAATAAACATCCCGGCGAGACTTTTTCCTTGTGCGCGATCAGCAACATCAAGTTGCCGATCATGAGTGTGGAAAATAAACCTCCCGGCGAGATTCTCAATGCGGAGAGGTCAGGTTTCTCATTGTGAGTGGTCTCGTATGCTCGCGACCGCTCGCGATGAGAAACTACCAGTCCCCGTTGAGAAAGCTGCCGCTCGTGTACAAATCTACTTGAGCAGCAGAAAATGACCGCTTGCACTGTGCAAGATGCCGTTTGCAATGATTGCACAGTGCGGACAAGCATCCGGCGCTGTGCAATCAGTGCGAACAGCATTTTCCCTACAGCTCTACGCAGTTTGTGTAGTGCAAAGTGCACTTCGATTAGCTGCGCGTCACACCACTATGCAAACTACGCCCAGGGTTACATCCTGTGCCCCATCAAACACAACAGCCCATACCTATTATATAATGAAAACAATGTATAATTATTAACAATTTACATAGTTAACAACAGATTAAATAATTTATAAAACATTAATGATCAATTGTTAATGAATTATTATTTAATTTACTTCCCACATATACATCTACAAATCCAATAACCTGCACCTAAAATGAACTTGCAGCCATGACATACTCTGATTGTCCCGCAGATGCTGCGAGCGGCAAGGCAAACCAATGCTCTTCAATGGAGGAAAACCCAGCCCCTTAAAAACTACTTGCAGACTAATCGATTGTCCCCGCGTCCGCCCCCCACAATCACCCCCTCTCAAACTACCTCACCTCTCCTATGCTTTATTCTTACACAAGTTCTATTGTTTATTTATCATTGAAGACTATATTTTAGAGGCTGTCAAAGTCGTCCCAGTATCCCTGGGGTCATTTCAGGCTCCCTACTCAATTGTGCATTATAATGTATGAGATTATGGCTACTTGGCACCTCTTATCTGAAATGTTTTTTGTTTAACTCCTATGTACTTTATGAAGCTTGATATTTATACTCTGCTCATCTTACATTTATCGTTTGAAACCATGTAACCTTACACTGCCTTCTAAGTGTTTTTTCCTTAAAGATTTTATTAAGCAGATTTGACAAAACAAAGGGAGCGCACAAGCACTTTACCACCAGTCAGCCGGAACAAAGCACACAGCCTTCTATAGTCAACAAAAACACAGCTCAGTAAAAAGCCCAAAAATAGATCCACGGAGGCCAGAGGAAGGGCAAATTCAGTGCATAATTTGTAAAAACAAAATAAAAGCCAGAGCCCTTGTCAGGAGGCTACTGCTGCTTGCACCACCCATTGACCCTGCCAGCACTGCCAACAACAATAGCAACACAAGTACCAATCATCACATTCAAACAAGTGTAACAATATGGATAGTTTCAGGCCCCCAAATCTATAAGAATAGTTTGGGTGGCAAATATTAGTAATTTTTTATCTATATTAAATTAATAGACAACTGTTGTGTTAATTTCAATATCAAAGAAACAGTTCCATCACTTGGCAGACTAGTCAACAAAGAGGGGACAGTGGGCTTCTAGATAGTTCCTGCATACATTCCCAAGGCCAATAGTTTTTAACAAAAGGTTTATTCTGCTATTGGATTATAATGCCCTCACACACCCTGTCGGGTGTCATGCTTCATCATTGGGCTGCTCCTCATCTGGTTGGCGGTGCAATACCCGACGGGCTCCCTATAGTAGGGACACTTTAGCGGAGATCTTTTTCCAACAGCTGTTAGATTAAGTGCGGTTGAGGGGACCTTGTATGTGTAGATGTGTAATGGAGACTGGTGTTAGACATACATTTTTTAAGAATCCAACTTAGGGCCAAATTATGATCTTGCTAGGAAAGCCCTCCATATGACTTTGATTCAGAGGGCTTTACAAACGAATTGCGTTGTGCGACTTGGAACGAGTATGATGAATCCATATGCTGATGGACTCAGTTTGCTTGGATTCCCATTAAATTCTAAGGGAGTCTGTGTACCGATGCATACACAGGCCCCCATAGCAAAAAGGGGTGGATGGGGAAAAGTGTACACCCTGTGGTGGGCACTCTATTTTCCCCACCACAGTGTGCATGCATGGATCCGGGGGACCCATGAGCAGACTCTGTGACCGGTTTGGGCTCTGGGGGAAGGGGGACCTTCTAGGGCCGGGCGAAGTCCAATTCCGACAACCGTTTCATCTCGCTGAGACTGAGGCGATGCAGCTGACCGAATCGGGCATTGTACTCCCTTGTTTGGAATCTGGCTTCATTGCACAGCACGATTCATCTGTAAACGAGTCAGTCAGACAGGATTGGGTTCCAGAAACGATTCGGTTGACGTGGATGAGATCTTCACATTGTACTTGGTCGTTCAGAGCGGGTGACGACTCGGTCGGAAACATAGGCGCCGAATCGGATTTGCATGTTCTGGTATCCATCAGGAGGCCTTCCTCACAAGATCGTAATCTGTCCCTTACTTGTTATTTATTAATTTTGGTAAAGAAAGATTTAAGTGCTTGACTTGTATCTCAGCGTATATTTTAATGCAGCACACATAGCAGTTGCCAAACGTCATTTTGTTTTATTGTCACCTTCCTGCAAATAAATAATCATAGGCAGTTTGCTGTTTCTATGTGTGCTGCATAAGGCATCCCACATGGAAACAGCAACAATGTGGAGAAATAAAGCATTTCTCCTAATTTTGCCTGTTTAAGACCAGGTTTTCCCTGATCTTAATTTTGGTGCTTCCTTCTATTTATGCCACCCTTGTAAATAGGGGGCAGCGTCAAAATCAATGGGAGTTGAGGTGGAAACCCCACCGCAACTTCTAGTTTTAGTAGTGCAGCATTATTTGTTTGTTGACTTTTGTTTTATGTCAAGTGTTCCCCTCAGTGTTGCCTTGAGGGCATCCCAGAGTGTTTGTATAGTAGTATCTGGTAAGGTATTATCAGCTAAGTAGTTTGAAATATGTCTTCATTTTTATTTATGTGGTCAGGATTAGCTAAAACATTGTTATTCAATCGCGATATTCTAGTGGGTGCTTTAGAGTTTTTACTAGCTAGGAGCGTGTTGATACAGGAGTGGTCAGAAAGCAATCTCTGGTTTGTTTGATCTATTAAATGTGCATAGGAGTTATGTGATGCAGAGTAAAAGTTGTATTCTCTGGGGTCAGGATCCTGTGGCGGCTACGTTTCTTTAAGATTCTGTTTAGAGCATATTTTTTGTAACATTTTGTGCGTTTTATAACCCAGGGCAAAGCACTACGCTACGCTCGCGTAGTTTGCGAAGTTTACACTACTTCGCACTACGGGAACTGCACGTAGCACAGTGCAAACATGCGTAGCATAGTACAGCAGTCATTTTTTGCTTGCTCGCAGTCCTCAACGCCAAGTTGGCGACAGCGAGCAAGCAAAATGGCATCCCGGTGAGACTTTTTCCTCGTTCGGGATCAGCAACATCAAGTTGCCGATTGCAAGCGTGGAAAATAAACCTCCCGGTGAGAGTCTCAATGCGGGGAGGTCAGGTTTCTCATTGCGAGTGGTCGCGTATGCTCGTGACCGCTAGCGATGAGAAACTACCAGTCCGCGTTGAGAAAGCTGCTGCTCGAGTAAAAATCTACTCGAGCGGCAGAAAACTACAGCTCACACTGTGCAAGATGCCATTTTCAATGATTGCACTGTGCCGGATTCTTGTCCACACTGTGCAATCATTGAAAACGGCATCTTGCACAGTGCGAACAGGGTACAATCAAGAATCATGTAAAGTGGGGGATTGAAGTCACCATCAATGATAATACGTTTGTTGGAGTGTATATTGTTCAATTTATTATTTCAGAAGGTGGTGTCATCATTTGTAATTCCCCTCTTCATAAAGTAGTGGTGATCCATCTGCTTGTTTCATCTATATAGAATGTTTCAAGTGTGACGTTGAAGCATTTACAGAATAAAATAAGAACTCTGTTGCTTTATGTACTGCAGACGAGCAGTAAACTACCGAGATCCAAATTATTTTTGAGGGTTATAGCTTCTTTGTCAATGATTTTTGTTTCTTGGAGAAGAATAATAACTCTTTTTGATTTATAGCGATAGCCCATAATTTTTTTCATCTTTTTACTGAGTGGTTTAGTCCATTGACAATTAGAGAGACAATGTTAAGATTGTCTGTGAATGTCGGTCACTTATTAAAGTGAGTAATTTTGACTCAGTTTGCAAGAATTATGTAAGTAGGCCCTCAAAATGTATTAGTAGGTTATGGTGTGTATCAATGAAAATAATTTCTAAGCATGGTAGTGAGTACAGGTAGCAATGGCCTGCCTCATCAGGAGTGTGCTGTTGGTTAAACAGCATGTGGGACATATTATCCAAGAGAAGAAAAAGGCTCAAGGGTTAAGTACTTCCCAGAAAGGAATTAAGGTTATGCACATGGTACCGTTAATGCAATCAGTTTGTTGTGCTTTGTGGGATTGTGGCAGTGATAAAGAAATATTAAGGAATGAAAACAATTGAATAGCAAAAATACAAGAAAGGTAAAAAATGAAAACCCACAAACCCCTTCATCCTTCCCGACCCACCTCCCTACAACCATTGAACACCTTTGAGGTGATGATGAAGAACATCCGTCCTCCAGCTTGGAGCAAATAACATAACATAAGAAACCTGCTCAGCATTGTATAAGGTGAGTAAAGATAATACAGAAAACATGTTTAAAAATGATTTCTTTAGCCATTTAGAGTGTATGGACGGCTGCCATAGACTAGGTGGATTACTAGAGTTAATGGTTAAGCTATTAGTTCTAAATTTAGTGGACGGTTAGTTTCTGCACTCTGTGGGAGACATTTTCTATGTTTGATGCGATCAAACTGTGAAGTTGGTCAATGTGAGAACAGCTAGTGTAAGATATACTGATCTCTGTTGTTTACATTGTAGAGAAGACAGGCAAGTATGAGGACAAACGGAATGGAAAGGGGCGACCACTCGGTCCCCCCGAACGTATGGTTGGGGGCCCAGATCCTCCCGGGAATCCATTTTGGGCGAGGGGCGTGTCCCGGCTGGTATGCCCAAAGCGGCGTAGCCGGGGCGCGCCTTTTCCCGCCCAAGAGGGGTTGTCCTAGACACCTACACCGATGGCCATGCCCAGTAGGCGTACCGGCGGAGGGTTCACGCCCTCCCGACGAGGAATAAAGAGAGCGGGAATCCAAGGAAGCATCCTCTTGTTCCTGTGCTTGGAAGCTGCACCCACTCGTTGCATGTGAGCCCTCGACGGAACAAGGAGCAATTTTGAGAATTTGTAATTCTTGTGTTTCTCTTTCAGCGACTTCAAGGCTAAGAGACCTAGGACCGTTTCTGATCAGCTTAGAGTGAATACTCGAAGGGAATATCTGGCAAGAAGGCAGGAAAGAAGTCCGAGACTGACCAGATGCTCCGAATGTTGGTTAACAGAATGACGAAGATGGAACGAAACGTTGGACGAGATATGGCGAACCTGAAGAAGCAGATGGCGGCGATGAACAATCCGGGTAAACCAAAGAAGGTAATAGGCCCGGCATTGCCGGGTGTTGTCCCGGAGGGTAGGGGGAAGCGGGTCAGGAATAGGGCCCCAGGGGGGGAGGTCCCCGTCCCCGAGGTACCCCCGGTGAGCCCTGCCATTCCGGTCGAGGTCCCGGTACTCCCAGACGCGGGTCAGCCGATACCGGTTGTGATTACGCCCGCTAGCGAGGAGGACATGCCGCCTGAATTGGCCGCCCAGTTGGCCGCATGGCTCGGCAAGAAAACGGGAGGCCAGGTTACTAATGCAGCAGTTGCGGCAGTCGCGAGATGCCGCAAAGGCGAATCTCCCTCTTGTCCCCCCACAGGTAACCTCGGAAGGACCGGCAGCTGGCGTGGAAAAAACAGCAGGAACGTCAACCGAACCGGGTAAGCAGGCATTGCCAATTGCGGGGGGAGGCTCATTGCCCTCAAGACGGGAGAAAGTGGTTCAACATATCCCGTTGGCCACGAAAGAGTTAATTTGGGCAGACAAGTATGTTAATATGTTTTCTCTGTTAACTGACCATTGCGAGATGGAGTATGCTAAAACGCAGAAAGATTTGTGGCACCCGAGTGTCTGGCGAGCCAAGATGGCGGGATTCAGGGTGGATGAAACAATAATAAATTGGGCCAAGGCCTTTACGATGTTTACTGCAATTATTGGGGAACGTAAGCCCGAGGTTTTGCCTGAATTGTCTTGCTACCAGGCACGAATAATGGATTTTTATGAAACATATGAAGGTAATGAATGGATGGGTTACGACATGAAGTTCCGTAAGGCCAAGGAGTTCGATTCATCTCTGACGTGGGATTGTCTCGACTCGATTTCTTGGCAGAAGCAGCTCCTGCCGGGCGCGACGAAGACGTCCTCACCAGGTGGGAATGGGTCAGGGTTTTCCCGCCAACAACCCGCGGTGCCCTTTCGAGCGGGCGCCGGTGGCGATCACCAAACAAGGTCCGGGGGGAATGGGGGAAAGCGGGGGGTCTGTTGGAGCTTTAATAGGGGCAACTGGTCCGGACCGCAAAGGACATGTAAGTTCAGGCATGCATGTGCAGGTTGTGGGAATTCCTCGCACCCGGAAAGTTCGTGCAGATCGAAAAATGTCGTGTCGGGAGGTAAGGGAGGGTCCAAACAAGACTGAGGAGGGTCACCGTGTACCGTTACCTACCCCCGTTGATATCATGGCAATAACCCCCTGGCTAAACAAATACCCTGATCATGTCTCCGCTGGGGTGCTGAGGAACGGATTCTTATATGGTTTCCGCATCCCGGCGGGGGATTTTCGTGGGGAATCATTTTGTAGAAACCAATTATCGGCTCGGCATAATCCAGCGGTGGTAGAGAAGAAGATTGGAAAAGAGGTTTTACTAGGCCGGGTGGCGGGCCCATATCAGCACCCTCCAGTGGCAAATTTTATCTGTTCCCCGTTGGGGGTAGTCCCCAAAAAAGACCCAGGGGAGTTTAGGATGACCCACAACTTGTCAGCACCGAAGGGTCTCTCAGTGAACGAAGCGATTGACCCAGGAGTTTGTTCGGTGCGGTACGCATCCTTCGATGATGCCGTCACCATGTTGAATCGCCTGGGGCCCGGAGCGCTGATGGCGAAGTCAGATATCGAGTCGGCATTCCGGTTGCTCCCGGTACACCCACAGGACCAGCGTCTGTTAGGCTTTGTGTTCCAAGGACGTTACTACATGGATAGATGCATGCCAATGGGTTGCTCCATCTCTTGTGCCTATTTTGAGAAATTCAGCTGTTTTTTGGAGTGGGCGTTCACTGAGGCCACTGGGCATAGCCATGTTATGCATTACTTAGATGATTTTCTGTTCTTGGGGGCAGCCGGCGACACAACATGTGCGCAGGCGCTACAGGAGTTTTGCATCCTCATGAGGGAATTCGGGGTGCCATTGGCACCAGGTAAGACGGTGGGACCATCTACTTCACTCGAGTTTCTGGGAATTGAGCTCAATTCTGTGGAGGGATGTTTTCATTTGCCGGTAGGGAAAATAGCAAAATTTAGGGCTTCCCTTGAACTGTGCCTTAGTAAGGAGAAAGTGACCCTGCATCAGTTACAACAGGCAGTGGGTCAGCTTAACTTTGCCCTGAGGGTGATACCAATGGCCTGCCCCTTTTCACGCTCTATTGCACAGGCTATGGTCGGTCTCAAAGAAGGACACCACCGCACGAGACTGTCTGCAGAGGTTCGCCAGGACATGCGCATTTGGTTAGCATTCCTGGCGGACTTCAACGGTCGAGTAGTGTGGAACAAGCCGCCAGCGTCTTCGGACGAGCTAGGTTTGTGGACTGACTCAGCGGGCAGCGTGGGATTTTGCGCCATTTTCGGCAATCGATGGTCGGCGCGAACATGGCCGACATGGTGGCACACCAGCGGCCTCACAAGTAACATTGGTTTCCTCGAGCTATTCCCTATATTTGTGGCTCTGAGGTCATGGCCGGACGAGTTCAGAGATCGCTCGGTGGTATTTTGGTCTGACAATATGACTGTTGTTGAATGTATAAATAATCAGGCAGCACGCTGCAAGTGGATATTAAGATTGCTGAAAGAAATTGTACTAATTTGCATGAGACTAAATGTACAATTCAGGGCAAAGCATGTGCCGGGGGTACTGAATTATGCTGCTGATGCACTCTCTCGTTCACATATGCAGGCGTTCAGGGGTTATCTACCTTCTGCGGACCTAGCGGCGGCACCATTCCCCGAAGTACTCTAGTACTCGGTGCCCCGGATTACAAGACCTCGTGGCAGCAAGCCTAGCCCCCAGGACAAGGAAGGCATACGAAGGAGCGTTTCGTTCCTATTGTGCATTTTTGGGTCCGGCAGGGGAACAGACATGGGGTCAGGAGGATTGCTTCCTGAGGTTTATGGTAGCGTTAAATAGGGAAGGCCGATCAGTGGCAACGGCCAATAGGCACCGGGCGGCCATTTCATTCATGGCGCAGGTGCATGGCGTCAAGGACCCGACATCTTCCTTTTTGGCAAAGAAAGCCCTTCGTGGCTGGCAGCGCTTTGAGGGTCGGAGAGTAGACGAGAGGTGCCCGATTGGGTTAGAGAGGTTGTCCCTGCTCATGGCGATACTACCCACGAAATGTTCCTCCCAATTCGAGGCAGTTCTGTTCTGGGCCGCTTTTTCATTAGCATTCCATGGGGCTATGCGGGTGAGCGAACTGGTAGCAAAGAATAAGAACGATGTGGAGGGAGGTCTGTGTAGGAATCACATCCTGATTAGGGGTGATTCAATGGTGGTTACAATAGCTAAGTCCAAGACTGACCAGACAGTTATGGGAGACAGTGTTGTGGTCCAGCGCATGCAAGGGTCCCCCATGTGCCCGGTAAAGTGCATTGAGGAATATCTGGCACTGAGGGCGGATACATGGGGCGGGAGTCTGTTGAGGCACATCGATGCAACCCCACTGACAAGGTTTCAGTTTCAGAGGGTGCTAACATTGGCAATCACAGCGGCGGGCTGGACCCGGGCGATTTTGGGACCCACTCTTTCAGGATAGGGGCTGCTACTGAGGCTACAGCCAGGGGTCAGAGTGCTGAGGAGGTGAAACTGTTGGGACGATGGTCCTCGAATTGTTTCAAAAGGTATGTGCGGTTGCACATGTTGTGAAGTCAAGTTACATGCACTCACGCTTCTTGTCTTCTGTTTGATTTACAGTTTCGCGAGCATGTTATGCGGGGCGGAATTTGCAGTCGACCCGGCACCTGGGGACCAGCGGTCAGAGATCACCGGCTGAGGAGAGAGTGGTGTGGGTCGTGGGCCACTCATACGTGAGGCAGGCCGGGGACGTATTCAAAGCAGGTGACGCGACTCACGCAGCTGGGGAATACGGGTACAGAGTGACCTTCCACGGAAGGAGCGGGCTCTGTATTGACCAGTTCGAATCTTTTGTCGAGGGACTCTTAGGGCGGAAGAGGTCACCGCCATCTGTAATCATAGTACACCTGGGGGGCAACGACATGGTGACACTCGGTAGGCGAGTATTACTCGAGCGAGTTTTGTCCACTGTTAGCTTGCTGGCGAAAAGGATCCCGGGGTGCATGATTGCATGGTCCCATATGATTCCCAGGAAAGTATGGCGGGGGGTCTTTCGGTGTCAGCACTGAACCATTCAGTAAAAAAGGTCAACAACAAAATTGGTAGGTTGTTTCGCTCAGCGCAGTTGCACAGTATTCCGCATGGGTGTATTCGGGGTGATCACATGTATCTTGAGGATGGGGTTCACTTGTCCCGGGAGGGGAATGTCTTACTCATAGGAGACTTCATAGCATGGATAAGGGGTTTAAGAAAGCATGACCTTTTGGAGGAGTTTGTGGGGGGGCCAGATAGCCGGTCAACTATCCGGCCTGTGGCGGTAAGGTCATGATCGGTGAGCAGTAATTTCAAGGTCCCTAGAGGGGGGCGCCACCCACTATGGATGGGAGCGCCTGGGGGGAGGCGGCCATTGGCCCCTCCCACGGGGAGGCGGCACCCACTAAGTATGGGTCGCCTAGGGGAAGACGGCCATAGACCCCTTCCAGGGGAGGAGGCGGCTATATGCTCCTCCTACGAATTTCCCGGGGCCCGGATATCCGCGACGGCGGATGTGATAGACAGTGTGGGGTGGGAGGGGGAGTCCACGCTGCCTTCCTACAGACACCTCACACGGGTCCTCGGACGACCTTTAAGATGGCGTCGAGTTTAAATGGGGGGCCCCCAACAAGACAAGGGAAATTGGAGTTGGCACAGAGGGTACAGTCCTCTGCGCATGCGCCACTCACACCGTGAGGGCGAGAGTTTTGGTAGTAGGGATCTGACACCGGTTGCGACCTTACCGTTGGCCCGTAATGCTAGGATGTACAATTTTAATTTAGAAAGTATGCATTTGCAGGATGTTAGACTCGGCTAGGAAAACCTTTGTATTAGAGATTTGTTAAGGTTAGCCAATGAACATGTCTTCATCGACATGTAATAAATGAAAATTGTACATGATATGAAACTTTTATTTAATGTTTTAATTTTGTTTCATATTTTAATAAATACGGCCGGGAGGGTAACTCCCTCCCGCCTTCCAAAAGTTCAGAACTGCGTTCGTCTCCCATCATTGGGGATTGTGTTGGGAGGGGGTGACGGGTATCCCGGCCATATGGAAAGGGGCGACCACTCGGTCCCCCCGAACGTATGGTTGGGGGCCCAGATCCTCCCGGGAAACCATTTTGGGCGGGGGCGTGTCCCGGCTGGTATGCCCAAAGCGGCGTAGCTGGGGCGCGCCTTTTCCCGCCCAAGAGGGGTTGTCCTAGACACCTACACCGATGGCCACGCCCAGTAGGCGTACCGGCGGAGGGTTCACCCCCTCCTGACGAGGAATAAAGAGAGCGGGAATCCAAGGAAGCATCCTCTTGTTCCTGTGCTTGGAAGCTGCACCCACTCGTTGCATGTGAGCCCTCGACGGAACAAGGAGCAATTTTGACCCACCCACCAGCCCATTATGGCAATGTTTTTCTGCAATAAAGTCTTTTTTCTTTGATAAACATCTTCTTCCCTCAGGTGTTGCGCTGTATGAAGGTCTAGTTTAATGATATGATTTCTGTCTGAAGGTACTAATTTTCGTGTAGCATAGACAAAACATGCAAGTAGACAAGATGATGTTTTTTCCCTTAGTAGGTAATCAATGTCGTATTATTTTTTGGTCGGGCGGTAAGGTCATGATCGGTGAGCAGTAATTTCAAGGTCCCTAGAGGGGGGCGCCACCCACTATGGATGTGAGCGCCTGGGGGGAGACGGCCATTGGCCCCTCCCACGGGGAGGTGGCACCCACTAAGTATGGGTCGCCTAGGGGAAGACGGCCATAGACCCCTACCAGGGGAGGAGGCGGCTACATGCTCCTCCTACGAATTTCCCGGGGCCCGGATATCCGCGACGGCGGATGTGATAGACAGTGTGGGGTGGGAGGGGGAGTCCACGCTGCCTTCTTACAGACACCTCACACGGGTCCTCGGACGACCTTTAAGATGGCGTCGAGTTTAAATGGGGGCCCCCAACAAGACAAGGGAAATTGGAGTTGGCACAGAGGGTACAGTCCTCTGCGCATGCGCCCCTCACACCGTGAGGGCGAGAGTTTTGGTAGTAGGGATCTGACACCGGTTGCGACCTTGCCGTTGGCCCGTAATGCTAGGATGTACAATTTTAATTTAGAAAGTATGCATTTGCAGGATGTTAGACTCGGCTAGGAAAACCTTTGTATTAGAGATTTGTTAAGGTTAGCCAATGAACATGTCTTCATCGAAATGTAATAAATGAAAATTGTACATGATATGAAACTTTTATTTCATGTTTTAATTTTGTTTCATATTTTAATAAATACGGCCGGGAGGGTAACTCCCTCCCGCCTTCCAAAAGTTCAGACCTGCGTTCGTCTCCCATCATTGGGGATTGTGTTGGGAGGGGGTGACGGGTATCCCGGCCATACAGTAAATGTCTAAGGAATTGTTTATATTGTAAAGAATAAAGGCAACTATGAGGACGAACAGAACGTAAACGTTCATCATGGTTTTCTTTTATTAGAGGCGGATCTATAGAATTCCATTTCTTGTGCAGAGATCTCGTCCAAGAAGATTCAGGTCATCAAAGACAGAAAACTTGCCTTTGAATCTCACTGGTGCTGCAAAGGAAAACTGGAGCTTCATGTCTTTTAATCTGCCACGTAGGCCAGTATTCCTTTTCTGACTTCAACTGTTGTTTTGAAGTAGTCTTGTGAGATATGAAATTATTGGCATCTTGGAAGTTAGTTGCCTCAATGGCTTGGGTCGAATCTACTCCACTTTGCTGAAACCTCAAGGAGAACTTTCCATGACATTAAAATTCAATTTTATTAGCTTGTTTTCTTTGTCTTAATTTTCTGACAGATGTTTGTCCCTAAAACCTTTGTATTGTCTATTATATTTTGTGGGCTGGAGTGATGATTCTTATCATATGTATTTTAGGACAGAAGAGGCATGTGTGGTAAATGAGTTGGAGGAAGAACAAAAGGGTATGAAATAGGTAAAGTGAAATATCAATGTCTTTATATACTGCTATCATAGTCAAAGTATTAACTAAATAACTCATGAAGGTAACTATAGATTTATAATATTTAACTCACATATATCTGCCTTGGTGGTTTATATTTTCAAGGTGTGTAGATGTAGAGTTAAGAACAGTATATCTATATTTACCTAAATATATTTACCTTCAAAATATTTTAATGGTCAATATTTTTGTAGTGTCATATTTTCACAGTCGGAATAACATCTGCTAGAAATGCGCTTTTATGGATGAGAGACTGTGCTAATGATCATATCAACACCATGTAAGGCTTTCAAGAGTACATGTTGGCAAGTGCATTTTCATGCTTACTGTTGTAGTTAGTTTGAATTGAGACATGTCTGTAAGCCAAAACTTTTTTTGCATGTATGTTGACAAACACAGCATTACACCAAAGCGGTAACAATGCATACAAATGCAGTTACCTAAAGCAATAATTTAGACCTGGTCAGAGCTTGTGGAGTTTCACTTTTTGTTGAAAAACTGTGCCAAATTATGTGTAGTTCCGTGAGTGGGTGGAGTATTGCTCAGCCATCCCTCAGCAAGATTGCTGAGACGTCATCAGAGGCCCTGCTCTCTTTCTCAACCACTCTGGCAAGAAGCCTCCTGGTGCACTAGTGGTTGGGGAATGAGGTCCCCATGGCTGCTGAGTGTTGTTTGGGGCCAATAACCTGATTCTTGAGACAAGTAAGTCCCCCAGAGCGGGATTGCTGAGACCAAGGATTAAGGGTGAGTGCACAGGTAAACTCCACTCCACTGGCGGGCTGGCAGAGTTTTTGCTGGACTCCATGTTCCAAGCAAAGTGCAGAGTGGCAAAACTCCACCCATTGACGGGAGTTTACTGCCCACCCCTACAATAATACCTGGTATGTAGACCATAAAAGTTCCAATCAGATATTACATGGTCATTGCAATAACTTAGGAAACATCTTCTTAAAGGCTAGTTTCCTCAGAATGGTCACAAAAGTAAAACGTGGACGCTGATGCACCACATGCAGGTAAAATAGTGCTTCCAACAGGTGCAGCACTTTCACTACCAATATTGTTTGTACATTGTCCTCTGCTAAATAGTGTCCCAAAAGGTACACAATGTTTGAAAAAGAATTACAATTCCAAAAGGATGTTTCAAAGGTATTGTAATTTGTGTGTCAACTCATGTTGGTTAATATCTTGCTAGAAATCATTCATTTGTGCACTGTTACTACTGTACATAAAACATACAGAAACCCTTGCACCATGATGCAACGGTTCCTGTGCTTGCACAAGGCTGCTTATTCTTGACAGATATGACGCAATCTGGCCCTTCCACTTTCAGGCAGCACAGCAAGTTGTCTTGCTACATTGAGCTGCGTGAAAATGTGATAAATATGGCCCTTTATTCTTTCTTCTCTTTGTTTAACCACATGACTGCTAAGGCAATTCCCCCTCTGTGCTGGAGAAGCTGGAAATACTTTATTTCATGACGAGCTCAGCTCGTCATAAGCACATGACCAGTGTACTGCATGACGAGCTGAGCTCATCATGAGAAGTGAAGGGGTTCATATAACTGATAGCTGTAATTTAGTAAAGATAATCCCTATTAGGAGCAAGTGGTCTGTTACATTCCGCCGGAGTTCAGGACGAATTCAGCTGATCGCCGCGTTGCAGATTTTTTTCCTTTGTGCCTCCAGAAATGCAAGTAAGGTTTGCTATCCCTTACGCGGTTTTCTAATGTGGGTGGTCGTGAGCGGTTGTGGCTGGAGGCCTGCTGCTCATGTAGATTTGCTACCACTTGAGTAGATGTTCTACTCAAGCAGCAGCAGAATCACCTTGAATGGCCACGCACGTTTGTGCACCACATTGTGCCATTCTTGCTTACTTTCCAGTTCTGCTTACACTACCAGCGCAGCTTTGCAGCACGGACAGCACGACGTGCATATCTTCTGCCAGCTTGCAGAACTCATTGGAATCCAACAAATTATTTATATGACTCCAAGGAATATCAGGGAGTAAAACTCGGTGAGTGACACCCACCCCTATTTTAACACCTTGCATGATTCAGTATGGTATCATCTACATAGGATGCAATACATTTAAAGTTATGTACATAAACACAGTATTCCTATACAGACATGAACTGCCAGGAGAATTCTAATTCGGTAAATCACTGCAGACTTCTTAACATCAAATATCATAACAGAATTATAATTAATTGCAGCCTACAATACATGACATAACATAACCCTTGTACTAGGTGGTATTGCTGTCAGGAAACAGTTCAAAGATTAAAAAATTAATTAAAAAGAAATGGGTGAGGGGGCATGGTCGTTACACCATTGAAGATGGTGGCAATCAGTTGAAGCTTCCACATGCCTCCAATAATGCTCCCCCTGTCAAGCAGACTAATGTCTTCAGTTTGCATGAAATGGTGACTTCTGCAGCGTAGAGATGTGAGGCATGGTGTAGAGGGCCTTTTTTATGGTGTTACTTTGGTTAAATACAGCTTTTCATGGTTTTCTTCACATGCTAATACGTGTGGCTGCCTATTTGTTTACAGCTCCAATAATTGTGCGCCTGTGATTATAACAAAACATATTCTTACAAAAGGAATCTAATTCATCAATCCTTTCAGGTTGTTGGTTATTTTTTAACTTACTCTTCAAATTAAGTAGTTTATAGAGTAAATGATAGAAACATGAGGAGGTGATATGATAAAATGAAAATATTTTGAATTGCTGGCTTGAGTCTCTATTGATTTCATGTTGGTAACGGGCTTAGTTATTGATTCACTTCAATTAGAGTTACACATTTACCCAACATTTTATTTTACTTCTAATAACTATGTTTATTCAGATTGACTTCACTTGGAAGATCATTTCTCAAATGAGTACTGACACTTAATAATAATATCTCTTGTCTGCCTGTACGTTATTTAATATTTACAAGCTCATTAATACCTACTTGTCCACTCTCTGAAAATATAGGTAGCTCTAAAAGAGATAAGAGCATTTTAAAGGTAAGTATTTTTCAGTTAAAACTACTATCCTTGATTCCCTTAAGAAACAACTGTCTAATATGGACACAGAGGTGTCGATTTTGACAAAATTGAAGGCAATGAAACTCATCATAATTAACCTGATTCAGGGGCAATCATTAAAAAGTTTCATGCTTTAAGCTAGGTTAAGACAGCTAAAAAATATGTAGACTCTATATCCAAATTTCCACTTTCACTGACACTAGAGGATCTTATTGAGTTAAAAACCTTGAAGTCCTTTGTAGTTGAAATGAATACTACATTACAAAGAATGGAGGAGAAACAATTCACACTTGAAAAAATAATATCTACTATAGAACAAAAATGTGCGATAAAGTGGATCCTGTTCCAGATGTTTCTCTCATGGCAAAAGAAATAAAGCTCCTTAGAAAGTCAAAAGAAGATCAGGAAAATAGAAACATAAGAAATTGTCTAAAATAATATGGCATACAAGAGGGTTCAAATATTGTTTCTTTTCTACAAAGGATAATACCAATAATTCTTCAGGTCAGCAGGCACTCTCTACTCAGTATACCAACCACTAATTGCTTTGGGCCAGACCATGGGGCGTCATCTTCCTCTTCTGAAATTTACTGAATTGATAGAAGTCATCTCAGCTGTCAAGTTAAAAAATAAACTTCAGTGGCCTGGCAACCCCTGCTTGTTTTCACAGGATTATTCAAAAGTGACTTCTAACAGCAGAAAACTAATTGTAGCACTGAGACCTCCACTCAAGGAGATGAATGCAAGATATATTTTGGTCCATCTTTTTGTTTTTAAGTTAGCAGAAAGATAAAACTGGCTTGTTTGAAGATGCTAACAGCTTGAAGGAATTAATTCAACAGCATAGAACATACGATATGGGCCTCATTATTAATGTGGTCACATGAAATCATATTGTTTTCTCATCTAGTTAGGTTTAATGTGATTTGTATTATGTAACCTAATTCTCAGAGGTTCAGGGCATGTAATTATGTGCTATTTATTAGTTCTTACTTTCTGAGTTTCTTTGATCTTTTTCTTTATTTCAGATTAGGGTATACGTTGGCCTCATTAAAATGTGTGCTTTCCTCTACATGTTCTATGGAACCACCTGTTGTGGGGTTTTTTGTAGGTAAGTTGTTTATTTTCACATACATGCTTTCTTATTATTTATTTTTGGAAATTGCATATCTTTCTTACTACTTCTGTATAGTCACCACTGCCAAATATATTGTCAGAGTCCAGCACTGCATGTATTCCTTTAGATGTTCTGCCATTCCTACACCTCAAGAAGTGTTTACTTATATTGTCTATATTTCTTTTTAGCTACTTTGATTTTTGTTGCCTATTACACACATTTTTACCATTTTTCTAATTCTCTGTCTGTTCTTTTGTTTTGTTTATCCTTTTTGTATATACACTTTGTCTTCTCTTTTTATTACCATCAGTATTTTAGAAGTTTATGAGACAACAGTTATTTTCTCATGGAATGTAATATAATTTTAGGATTATAACATGAACATTAAGGGTTTGAAGAGCTCGTTATAAGGCAAAGACTTTTTCTTGAATCAAAAATGGAGTTGCTGTTGTATGTAATGAACATCTTCACATAACTTTGATTTGTCAAGGAAATGGTTCTGATGGGAGAGTGATAATAGGTAAAGTTAGCAATACTAATTTATGTCTTAGTAAGGTATATGGTCCTAATCATCTCGAACCAGACTTTTGATATATTTTACTTTATCTAATCAAATATTTGCATAATCAAATGATAATTTTATTCTTAGGAGATTGTAATTGATTAAAGGATCCCCTGTTAGATAGGAATTCTTTAGTTAAGTTTGTCTCTAATAATATTGAGAAAGCTTTTAAAAGGTTATTTCTCAAAAGGCTCTTATGGATTTATGAAGATGTTTTAGTTCAGAATTTGGAGAATACGCCTTAGATCCCCCAATTCATCATTTCAAAACTAGAACTATGATTTTTTTAAGTTTAAATTTGGTCCAAAGCTTGGTCAATTCTGAATTTGGCTATATTTTAATTATGTAATCATACTCCATTATGGTCTGATTTAGATAATATCTCCATATACCAAATCCAAAAGCTCCCAGATGAAGATGTAAAAACTCCTTCATATTAGGATTTAAAAAATGTGTCAGTATTTTTATTTATTTAATTTGTTGGAAGAAACTTAAGCTTAATGCTAGACATTATGGTGGGGAAAAAGATCTGACCATTTTCTTCCAAATTATCGAAAGTTTAAACTGACATGTCAAGAGTTAATTCATTAATTAAATGGGGAATACAGTTTTCATGGACACTGATATTATTGGCTGTTTTGTTAAATACTATTGGAGCCTCTATACAGCTGAAATAAGTCTCATAGGAACCTTTTGAATGCCCACTTTGCTAACGTAATAGAATAAATACATCTACTTCTGACCTCTCTTTCTTAGAAGATCCTTTGAAGGTAAAAGTACTGTTTAACGCATTAAAGACACATGAAAAAATCCACAGATTCCTTAACAGAAGTCATGCTATGTCTTATCCCAAAGATAAGTAAGGATCTTTCTCTTTGTAAAAATGATAGAACTATAATACATGGGATTCTCTAATCTCTTTATATGAACCCTCTAATTTCTTTATAATTGCTGACTTGTGACATACCAGTCTCTGATTATAAAGAATTGACATCAGAACTCAAATGTAATACGTTTTTACAGTTGAGCTAGTGCGTCTCAGTGCCTGATGCCAGAGCCGCCAGAGCAGGTCAAGGAGCATAATTAAAGCAGCTGGTTGAAGAAAAGCAAAAGGTTGCATTTCCTTCTTTTCTGTTTTTCTTGTTTACAGTGACAAGTAGAAAGGAGACATTTATAGCAACATGTTTATTGCTGCACTCCTAGGATAATACTCATTCAGCCACATGCATCAAGCGATTTTGGAGTCGCAACCGGTGCGAATTGCAAAATTCGTCCGTTTGCGATTCCAAAATCACTTTTTTGGATGCATTAAACAATTTTTTTGAAATCGCAATTTTTTGTGATTTCTAAAAATGCAATTGTATTTAAGGAATCAAATTTTTGCGATTATTAAATGCAATGCATGAATGTTTAAAAAAATGCGAATTCGCAAATAGGGGGAGCAAATTAACACGAGGTCGAACCTCGTGTTAATTTGCGAAATCTTTCAAAAATGCTCAAAAATGCATTTTTTAAAGTGTCATGTTACACACACACATGTCCTTTGGACATGTGTGTGTGAAACTTGCACTTAATAAAACATTTCAAGGGTGCGGGGGGTGTCCTTTGGACCCCCCTCAGCACCCTTGGAGCGCATTAACAAATTGCGATTCGCAAAATGAAAATCGCAAAATGTTAATGCCTTCCCATTGATTCCTATGGGCCTTTTGGCCCATAGGAATCAATGGGAAGGTTTTCCTTAATTGCAATTCGCAAAATGTGAATCACAATTAAGGAAAATTAAGAAATCGCAAAAATATTTGCGAATTATTCATGCATTGCTGTTTGCGATTTCTAAATTGCCATTCCTTAATTTTCGCAATTTAGGAATCGCAAACGGGTGCAATGATGCATGTGGCCGATTATCCTTTATTGTACAGCAAGACCACTGTATCTAGTATATATCATTGATAAACATTGATTGCAAGTTATTTGCAAGACCATCAGCTCTAAGATTAGATAGAAAACCGCCAGCCCTCATCGGCTCATGTTGGAACCGCTTTTAGAGGGCCATAAGGGAACACATGGGTTACTGGGTCCAGCCATGAGGCATTTTACTCCTGATGTCACGAGGCCCAACCTACTATGGATCCTGCTTAACTGGGTCAAATACCCATTCTGCACTTGGCTCTCAGTGGTAGCTGTGATCAAACAGTCAGGGCTCCCATGGGGGGATGTAGATACAGATCAGTGAACACAATTTATCCCTCAAAGTACTAACAATACAACAATAAATTACTTTACTGCCAAATACTTGCTTCTAGAAGAAAAAGTAGTAATATATTATGACTCCACACAGGCAAAGTAATATGTAATTCACAAGTAATAAAACAATCCCCTACGAGTCGGGGGTCCAGTCCCAATTGACGTCTTACCTGCTTTCACAGCACGGAAGAGTTTAGTGTTGCAGCAGGTTCCTTCAACGTTCACAGGTGAGTCCTGCTCAGTTCAAAGAAGTTGGGCCTGCTCACAGCCCATGTGGCAGCAACTAGCAACTCCTGAGAGGCATTATCAGACATTTCTCAATTGTCAGAGCAGCTCTCAGCTTGCAAAGATGCTGTAAGTGAAGAACCGGGTTTTAGAACCAAGCGGCGCCAGGGGCATGCCCAATGTCTTCGGGTTCACCTGTCTTAGAGTACAGAGACACAGGATACTTCTCGGTGACATCAAGATCAAATTTATTGGCTGCAACCAGGAACAGAAGTCTACGAAGTACGACACAAGTAGGTTCGCTAGAGACTGCTCAATTTTTGTATTGCGAGACATCGTCTTTTATGCTAAAAATCACATTCCTGACAAATACCCATTATTTACGAATTGTCCAATCATAGGTAACATTGCAAAAGGTATCGCATGACGACAAACCCACTTTTCAGTTGTCCAGCCCACCATCAATTACACGGGAAACCCCAACATTCTTGCTCGGACAGGCCGGACAAACCCATAATAAAAGACCACAACCCAAACCATAAACAGGCCATAAAAGAAGGAACAGAAACAGATGTGAAGCAAGATAAAGGGGTGTGTGCATGTACAATAAACTCAACAATGTCCTGCTCTTTGATCTCTATCTAGACCAGCTACCGGACAAGGAGCTGGCTTAGCAAGGTTAGCTTCAGGCAACGAGGTCAGTTCGCTCAGGTCATCTTGAAGTCAGCTAAAGGTGTACGTGTCCCAAAGACTCGTTCGGCCGTAGTCATCGGCCTATGTGAGGGCAACCACAAAATGGCTGCCGTACACAAAATGGAACCCGAGGGTTCAGAACGAAATCCCCAAATACGTAGTGAATCCATCGATCGAACATGACGAAAACACTCGTACTTGCCGCACTCGCTATTTACGGTTCGCTACTACCAAATTCGTAACGATACCATGACCTTAATGAAATGGGTTCAGAATTCACAGAACCTCAGTCCCTCCTTTTGCCCTTACATAGGCAATAACCTAAACTCACGTCAATCTGAATCCAGGTCTATATTCTTCAGATCATCAAGATGTTGCTGGAGCATCATCCTATTACTTAGTAACTCTCTCTGGACAGGTCTCCTTACACATGAAGTAGCACAAAGGCCACATATAGCAGGAGCACACTGTACACAAAGACAGAACAGGAAAAGGATAGCTAAAACCATCCCAATGATCATCAGAATCTTCCATCCCCAAGTGGATAGCAATCCCCAAAACCATCCCATTAACGACCAATCTCCTTCGTCCACATGTATAGACTCGGAGATCTTATGTAGTTTGGAAATGGCCTGGTACACTGTTGGAGCATTGTCTGGAATGAAAACGCAGGAGCTCAATTGAATCAATTTACATACCCCTCCTCTATCTGCAAGTATAACGTCTAACGCAACTCTATTCTGCAACGTCATAAGACAATTCAATTGGAGCTCAGCAGTCAAATTACTAAGGGCACCGGCAGTCTCAACTATGGTGGACTCAACCACCCTCGTCAATTACAGTATGTTCCTACTGTTGACCATAGGTCCCCAAAACGGCAGAAAACCCTTCAGAATATCTCCCAATTCTTGTCCTGCAGTATCTTCCTTACTGAAGACACCTCTAGCAACTCTTGTTCTATGGTAATCTGCCGCAGCAGTATACGTAGGGGGTAACAGAAACGAAACATAACATGTTCCCGAAAAATCAGGGGGCAACCATGTGTATGCTCTATCGTGACAAACAAAATAGGTACCCTTAGCTGCTAAAAATTATGGGGAAGTCTGGGACGCAAAAACATACGTCTCAGTGCAAACACTCTTCCCTAACTGAGCTCACAGATTCTTGCCATTTACCTTGCAGACAAAAATGACCACGATGGGGTACGATCCAAATCGGAGAAGATCTTTTTTGCTCGCTGGTTTTCACTCAGACTAACACCATATCCAGTCACGTTCCATCCAATATACGCTAGTGTCTCATCTTTCGGGATAGTCTCATAGGAATTAATTCCTCTAATCATGTCTACTATTTCCTTAACTATATTACTATTCCTTGGATTGTCTTTCACAGAACGCAGGGGGTAAACTTCACGGGCATAGATGAACATCGTCCTATACGCCCACACAGAACCATTATAGCTAAATGGCAGGACCAGGAAAGGAATACCCTTATCAGTAGTATGAGGCATAAGACCACACACCCAGCAATTAGTGGTGTTCACTACTAACTGATGCTGATGCAGAAATTGAACAAAAGAGTTATTAGCAAATTCCAATCTTCTAATGGACTCATGTTCAGGCAAAGGATGAAAAGAATGCAAAGAAATAGTAGGAAAAGGCATAGGTTGTGTGGTGGGTGCAAACGTCACTTGAAAAGAGAAAATAACATATCCCACCAAAAACATCGTCATGCTAAGTAGCATTAAAAGACACGTTATCAAAAAACATTTGCTACTCATTAATTTACATAGTCTCGTCTTAAACTTCATTTCTTCAACAGCTCTCTCCATCTGAAAAAACTCCATCCTCTAACCGTGCTGTTCGCGGCAGTTGGTTCTCTTCTGCTCAAGAGTACCTCTGAATGTCCCAGGGAACGCCCTAGAACAAACCAGAACTGTCGACCTTGTGTCTTCCAGCTGTACACTCTAAGTCTTTATAACGCGACCCTACAGCTGAACCTGATGGCGGTTCGAAAAACAAAAATAGATCAAAACAGTTTCTCAGATGAGAGAGCGTAGTTTCAAAAATAGCAAGAAAAGAATCACTTTATTAGTCCATCGACTCTCGGTCCTAAGTTATAGCGGCCTTTACCAGGCAATGTCTGATCACGAAACAACAACTCAGGCTCAGTAGTGTTCAGTCGGACAGATGGAGGCACAGCTTCTTGCAAAATGTCGTCGTTCTCACGCTCAGAGCTTGTCCCAATCAAACGTCCATCGCTGAACGAAATGAAACATGGCACAGTCTCAGTCTCTAAATCACCAACACCCTCCTGGACCCACTGGTCGTATGGCAGAGGCAAAGAAACCCTCTTACAATGTACGCCGTGGATCCAGTTCTTTTTGCCGTGCACTCTCACTGCGGTACGTGTCGACAACAAAACTTGGTGGGGTCCAGTCCAGCGGGGCTGATCGTTCTTTGTCCGCTGAAAATTCCAAACTAGAACCCACGAGCCAGGATCTATGGCGTGTCCTGGATCTTCAGATGCTTGTGGCAATGTATCGTGAACGTGTTGGTGTAAGACACACAATTTAGCTGTCAAATCGTACAAATAATCAATCAGCATTGGATGTTCAATTTCACTAAACTTTGTCGGCCTCAGCACTCCCCATATGTTTGCCGGGCGACCAAAAACAATCTCGTAAGGACTAAGTCCCACTCGAGAGTGTACTGTCGTTCTGGTTGGCAAAGCATTGGGCCATTGAAGACCAGAGCTCGCCTGAATCTTGGCTAGTTTCAGCTTTAAGGTGCCATTGTAGCATTCAACTAAACCAGCTGATTGGGGGTGATTTGCAGCGTGGAATTTCTGCCTGATGCCTAAACATTCACATACTCTCTTCATAACTTGACCCACAAATTCACTCCCGTTATCACTCCACACCATTCTTGGCAAACCGAACCTAGGGAAAAATTCCTTACGTGAGGCTTTAGCTGTGGACAAGGCAGTATTATCTTTCAGGGGGTATTCTTCTATCCATCTCGAAAAGGCACACACAACCACAAGAACATATTTCAGGATATTACATCTCTCCATATGGATAGAATCTAATTGCAAAACCTTAAACGGATACGTCGGAGGCGCAAAGTGACCAGCTGGAGTTGGAGTTCCCTTGCCAGGATTATACATCAGATAAACCATACAATTCTTGACCAGATTCTCCGCACACTTAGGAATTCCAGCATTCTGCCATACTGGAGCCAACAACTTACAAATCCCTTTTGCACTAATGTGAGCCATTCCATGTGCCATCGTAACCACTGCAAGCACATACGCATCAGGTAACAACCATCGCTGATTCTCTGACAACTCAATCCAACAACCAGTCGAATCCAATTTTCCCGTACTCTCTCTCCATACATCAATTCTTTCTCCGTAGCTTCAGCCTGAATTGACTTCACACTCTGCATCGTATCTTCACACATACCTCTATCCGGAACCCATCTTGCTGGACCCGCAACATACATTCAACTCATCACATCTTGCGCCACATCTTTCGCAACTTCATCCGCAAACGCATTACCATGACCAACGTCATCGGTAACCTTCTTATGTGCACTGAATTTCACGATCGCAACTTGCATCGGTAACGTAAGCGACTCAAGAAGTTCATCCACCAACTTACCATGCTGAATTTTCATACCATAAGACGTGAGGAACCCACGTTCCTTCCACAGGCGACCACAACTATGAACCACACCAAACGCATACTGGCAATCGGTATACACAGTCACTCTCTTCCCTTTCGTCAACACACACGCTCTTGTCAGTGCAATCAACTCTGCTGCTTGAGCTGAATTTTGTGGGATGCGTGCAGCTTCAACAATCGTATGCAAAGTCATAACCGCATATGCTGCAGTCGTATCACCATACGGAAGCTTGAAACACGAACCATCTACCCATAAGGTACCATCACACTTCACAAGAGGAGTGTCTTTTAGATCGATTCTACCCTTCGTTTCCTCCTCTGTCCTAAGAAAGCAATGATGCTGTTCCTGAACATCTGTCTCTAAAGAAATCGGCAACAACGTAGCTGGATTCAACGTGTTGCATCGCTTTATATGCACATGAATCGCCAAAAGTGTCAACTCGTAACCTGACAATCGAGCACTAGTCAAGCGCTGTGTCTTGGTCCTATTTACCAAGGTATCCACTGCATGTGGAACCATCACAATCAACATATTATCCATCACCAAACCAGCAGACTGTTGAATAGAAACACCAGCAGACTGTTGAATAGAAACAGCTGCTGCCGCTGTAGCTCTCAAACAACTCGTCAACGCTCTAGCTACCGGATCCAAAGTCGACGAGAAATACGCACATGGACGTTGTTTATCACCGAACTGCTGTGTCAGGACTGACAATGCACATCCCTCTCTCTCGTGAACATAGAGTGTAAAAGGCTTACTGTAGTCGGGAGTACCCAACACAGGAGCCGAACACAATGCATCACGCATTTCAGAAAAACTCTTCTGGCCTTCGTCAGTCCAAGGAAGAGGATTCGGAGTATCCTTAACAGTAAGTGCTAAAAGAGGTTTCGCAAGAAGCGAAAAATTTGGAATCCATTGCCTACAGTACGAAGTAATACCCAAGAAAGCACGCACTTCTCTCTGTGTAGTTGGCACATTCATTTTCGCAATCGCTTGAATTCGTTCTGGGGTCAATCTTCTTCCCTCCTTCGATAAGAGATGACCTAAGTAAGTCACTTCTTGTCGACAATACTGCAACTTCGAAAGTGACACTTTATGATGGAGGTCAGACAAATGTCGCAACAAAGAAAGAGTAGCTTCTTTACAAATCTCCTCATTATCAGCAGCAACTAACAAATCGTCGACATACTGAATAGGAGCAGCACCATAAGGTAAGACAATCGTATCAAGCTGTGTTTTCAAAGCCTGACTATAGATGGATGGACTTTCACAATAGCCTTGAGGAGCGCGCTTAAACCGGAAACATCGGCCTCCTAAAGAGAAGCCAAAAATATCTCTACTCTCCTCGGCAATCGGGATGCGGAAGAAAGCATTCTTCAGGTCAATCACTGAAAACCAGGTAGCAGAAGCAGGAATCATAGTCAGCAAAGCAGTAATATCCGGAACAACAGGAAATTGCGGTACGGCGATCCTGTTCACTTCGCGAAGATCTATCACAAACCTATGCACAGGCGGCTGAGAAGAAACAGTACGTTTCAGAACAGGCAAAACCAGACTATTGCACACATTACCTCTCGTTTCTTCGATCACACCCTTCTCAATTAGATCATAAATGTTTGCTAAAAGCGCTCTTTCACCATCACTAGAAATCCGATATTGGGGAATACGTGGCAATCTAGCATTTGCTTTCAGCGTCACAACATATGGTGGAATCTCCAAAAGGCCCACATCATTAGGACCAGTAGCCCAAAGAGTATCAGGAAGAGAACACAATTCCAATGGAAGTCGATCTTTAGACAAATACATCGGAGAGATCACTCTCTTACCTAATGTAAGCTGTACTCCTGAAGGAGAACAATGTAGTGTCGTATACAATCTTTTCAACAAATCCAATCCCAACAAATTCTCACCACAACCTGTCGTTAGAATGAGGGGTGCTTCAAATTCACAAGGTCCAACAGAAAGAGACAAAGGACTAGAAACCGGATTACAAACTGGGGCGCCAGAAAAACCTACAGAAACATTCGTCAAGCCAGACAAAGATGCGCCAGGGAGTTTAGAGTGCATGATAGAACTCTTCGCTGCACCAGTATCCAACAGAAAAGGCTCTGACACACCTGATGTAATCACTTCAACATAAGGTCCACTCTGATCTACTGGAACTAATTCAACTACCTCTCTTTGTCTATGGCTGTCCTAGCAATCATTACCATCAACATTCTCACATTCAACATAGTAGTCGTCAGCATAATACTGAGTCGACCTACCAGACGCAACATTCTGTTGATCAAAACAGTTCATTGAATTCTGTGGAGGAAAGGATCGTGCATTCTGGGGAAACACACCACATCCTCTACTTCTAGGAGCTTGCTGAACACCTTAACCTCTCACACCAAAAGCACCATTCGTACGCTGTAAGAGAACCGGGCAACTACTCTTAAAGTGGCCCTCTTCTTTACAATACGCACACTGATTAGGGCCTACAAGAAAACGCTGTTGAGAAGGCTCGGACCTTTGCAAACCTCTCTGAAACTGCTGAGGTTGCTGATATTCATGCTGATTATTACGAGGCGGATACGCTTGTTGCAAAAGAACCTTCGTCTTTAAATCCTTAGTCTTTCTGTCTGCTTTATCTTTCTCATCCTTATCCCTATTCTTGTAATATTGTGCAGTAGCCAATATCTGCGCCGACGAAGAAACAGCCCATGAACTCTCTGAATCCTTCAACTTAGTACACAACTCGGAAAGCAAGTTATGCACAAACTTATCGACGAACAACCGTTGGCCACCTTCCGTACTCATATCTTGGCCACTATGGTCGATAAACGTCTCTTCAAACCTAGTGAAGAAATCAGACACACTTTCGTCTTTCTTCTGCTTGCATGCAGACAACTTATCCCAATTCACTCGCATAGCAGGCATCAAAGTCTTCATATAATTAATGATCCTACCGGGGAGTATTGCAACTAAAGCTTCAGGTTTAACTCCTCCACCTTGAAGACCATCTGCAGCTGTAATGTTAGTCCATGTATCACCTAACTCTTGCGCATGATCTACATGACGAATCATTCCCCACAAGGGTTGAGGAACCACATTCCCAAACAACATATCTATATCGGCTAGGTTCATAATACATGCGTCGGCTGTCTGTGACAACTCCTTATAATACCCTGCAGGATTCTTTCGGGGATCAAGTAAAGTCTGCTTAAGGGCCAAAACTTCAGCTCGCTTCCACGGAACATGTACCTAAACACGCTGAAAATGAGCCAGTACAGCTTGAATACCATTAACGGCATCGGCCTGAACTGCTTCCTTCCATACCGGAGGAACCTCTCTCATAGGATACTGTCGCACTTTTCCCCTAACAGAAGAATCAGGCTCAAACAACGACTGTGAAGGACGCACACTCCTAAACGAAAGCAACGTCGCAACTGCTTTTTCAACTTCGAGACCCACTATTGTTCCTTTCGCAAACTCGGACTGTACACGAAACAACTCTGATGGAGCATGTCCCAACTCACCATCTGCCCATTCCTCACGGAGGAAAGTACACATCATATCGAAGACATACCTCTGCTTTGGTGCTTCCCATTGGCGGAAAACATTCATAACCGACTCTAAATCATATCTCGAAGAATGGGTAACCCACTTACGAGCCATATGATCCAATACTGCCCGCTCTACGGGACCAGGCATCTGGCTACGCAACTGTTTTCGCGCAGAAGCAGGGGTCATACTCAATGACCCAAAGAAAGGAGACAAAAGACCAGTAACAGTATCAGTCTTTCTCTGTGGAACAGAAGAAGAAGCTGCCATAAGGACAGGAGGCAAAGCAGGTTGAGACAAAGCATATGTAGAAGTAGTAGCAGAAGGAGTATTAGAAGAAGCAGGAAATACAGGAGAAAAAGTCATAGGAATTGGAGACGGAACTGATAGCAAAGTCGGCAGCCCTTGAGAAGGCTGCACCAAAGGAGTAGGAACCAACTAAAGAGGAGCTGGCGGTTGAACAACAACAGGAGGCACAGCAACCGGAGGTTGCGCAACTGAAGGTTGTGGAGGTGCTGTAGCACTCTGCACATAAGGGGGTGGAGAACTCAACAAATGTGACATCAAAGGATTCTTTTCAGGGTCCTTCATTGCACCTTGTTGGAGAGGTGACAAAGCTGGATAACATTTATCAATGGCCATTTTACGTTGCCAGTGCAACTGCTCACTTGCTTGTTCTTCTTCATTATCTTTAAACTGTATAGCAGCCTGCATTATCGATAAACCCTTCACTCTTTTATTTCTCTTCGCTAGTTTAAGTTCTCTCTGTTTGGCTTCCTTTCACTAGAGGCGGAAAGAGTCAAACATTGTCGGCCGGGCTTTGTTCTTAAATAGTTTAACTTCCAGATTATCTAAAATTTCTGTGTCATAGCTACCATATTGGGGCCATTTTAGGACACCGTCCTTCCTTGTGTATCGGACCCATACTTCATTATACGTAATGGGGCCCACACCATGTTTAGAATAGAGCTCATAAGTTGGAGTTCCAACCGGAGGTATCGGACACGAGTCCTCCAATCGGGAATCCCTGTTACAACCACAACAAAATATCTTTCTAAGTTTGCTAAGACCAGGCATCTTCGCTCACTAATCTAGCTTCAAACTCCAAGGGATTACCATATGGCCGGGATGCCTGTGATCCCCTCCCAACACAATCCCCAATGATGGGAGACGGATGCAGTTCTGAACTTTTGGAAGGCGGGAGGGAGTTACCCTCCTGGCCGTATTTATTAAAATATGAAACAAAAGTAAAACATTAAATAAAAGTTTCATATCATGTACAATTTTCATTTATTACATTTCGATGAAGACATGTTAATTGGCTAACCTTAACAAATCTCTAATACAGAGGTTTTCCTAGCCGAGTCTAACATCCTGCAAATGCATACTTTCTAACTTAAAATTGTACATCCTAGCATTACGGGCCAACGGCAAGGTCGCAACCGGTGTCAGATCCCTACTACCAAAACTCTCGCCCTCACGGTGTGAGTGGCGCATGCGCAGAGGACTCTTCCCTCTGTGCCAACTCCAATTTCCCTTGTCTTGTTGGGGGCCCCCCATTACTCGACGCCATCTTAAAGGCCGTCCGAGGACCCATGTGAGGTGTCTGTAAGAAGGCAGCGTGGACTCCCCCTCCCACCCCACACTGTCTACCACATCCGCCGTCACGGATATCCGGGCCCCGGGAAATTCGTAGGAGGGGCATATAACCGCCTCCTCCCCTGGAAGGGGTCTATGGCCGTCTTCCCCTAGGCGACCCATACTTAGTGGGTGCCGCCTCCCCGTGGGAGGGGCCAATGGCCACCTCCCCCCAGGCGCTCCCATCCATAGTGGGTGGCGCCCCCCTCTAGGGACCTTGAAATTACTGCTCACCGATCATGACCTTACCGCCACAGGCCGGATAGTTGACCGGCTATCCGGCCCCCCCACAAACTCCTCCTAAAGGTCATGCTTTCTTAAACCCCTTAGCCATGCTATGAAGTCTCCTATGAGTAAGACATTCCCCTCCCGGGACAAGTGAACCCCATCCTCGAGATACATGTGATCACCCCGAATACACCCATGCGGAATACTGTGCAACTGTGCTGAGCGAAACAACCTACCAATTTTGTTGTTGACCTTTTTTACTGAATGGTTCAGTGCTGACACCGAAAGGCCCCCCCGCCATACTTTCCTGGGAATCATATGGGACCATGCAATCGTGCACCCCGGGATCCTTTTCGCTAACCAGCTAACGGTGGACAAAACTCGCTCGAGTAATACTCGCCTACCGAGTGTCACCATGTCGTTGCCCCCCAGGTGTACTATGATTACAGATGGCGGTGACCTCTTCCGCCCTAACAGTCCCTCGATAAAAGATTCGAACTGGTCAATACAGAGCCCGCCCCTTCCGTGGAAGGTCACTCTGTACCCGTATTCCCCAGCTGCGTGAGTCGCGTCACCTGCTTTGAATACGTCCCCGGCCCGCCTCACGTATGAGTGGCCCACGACCCACACCATTCTCTCCTCAGCCGGTGATCTCTGACCGCTGGTCCCCAGGTGCCGGGTCGACTGCAAATTCCGCCCCGCAAAACATGCTCGTGAAACTGTAAATCAAACAGAAGACAAGAAGCGTGAGTGCATGTAACTTGACTTCACACCACGTGCAACCGCACATACCTTTTGAAACAATTCGAGGACCATCGTCCCAACAGTTTCACCTCATCAGTACTCCGACCCCTGGCTGTAGCCTCAGTAGCAGCCCCTATCCTGAAGGAGTGGGTCCCAAAATCGCCCGGGTCCAAGCCCGCCGCTGCGATTGCCGTTGTTAACACCCTCTGAAACTGAAACCTCGTCAGTGGGGTGGCATCGATGTGTCTCAGCAGACTCCCACCCCATGTATCCGCCCTCAGCGCCAGATATTCCTCAACGCACTTTACCGGGCACATGGGGGACCCTTGCATGCGCTGGACCACAACACTGTCTCCCATAGCTGTCTGGTCAGTCTTGGACTTAGCTATTGTAACCACCATTGAATCACCCCTAATCAGGATGTGATTCCTACACAGACCTCCCCCCACATCGTTCTTATTCCTTGCTACCAGTTCGCTCACTCGCATAGCCCCATGGAATGCTAATGCAAAAGCGGCCCGGAACAGAACTGCCTCGAATTGGGAGGAACATGTTGTGGGTAGTATCGCCATGAGCAGGGACAACCTCTCTAACCCAATCGGGCGTCTCTCGTCTACTCTCCCACCCTCAAGGCGCTGCCAGCCACGAAGGGCTTTCTTTGCCAAAAAAGAAGATGTCGGGTCCTTGACGCCATGCACCTGCGCCATGAATGAAATGGCCGCCCGGTGCCTATTGGCCGTTGCCACTGATCGGCCTTCCCTATGTAATGCTACCAGAAACCTCAGGAAGCAATCCTCCTGACCCCATGTCTGTTTCCCTGTCGGACCCAAAAATGCACAATAGGAACGAAACGCTCCTTCGTATGCCTTCCTTGTCCTGGGAGCTAGGCTTGCTGCCACGAGGTCTTGTAATCCGGGGCACCGAGTAGCCAGAGTACTTCGGGGAATGGTGCCGCCGCTAGGTCCACAGTAGGTAGATAACCCCTGAACGCCTGCATATGTGAACGAGAGAGTGCATCAGCAGCATGATTCAGTACCCCCGGCACATGCTTCGCCCTGAATTGTACATTTAGTCTCATGCAAATTAGTACAATTTCTTTCAGCAATCTCAATATCCACTTGCAGCGTGCTGCCTGATTATTTATACATTCAACAACAGTCATATTGTCAGACCAAAATACCACTGAGCGATCTCTGAACTCGTCCGGCCATGCCCTCAGAGCCACAAATATAGGGAATAGCTCCAGGAAACCAATGTTACTGGTGAGACCGCTGGTGTGCCACCATGTCGGCCATGTTTGCGCCGACCATCGATTGCCGAAAATGGCGCCAAATCCCACGCTCCCCGCAGAATCAGTCCACAAACCTAGCTCGTCCGAAGACGCTGGCGGCTTGTTCCACACTACTCGACCGTTAAAGTCCGCCAGGAATGCTTACCAAATACGCATGTCCTGGCGAACCTCTGAAGACAGTCTCGTGCGGTGGTGTCTTTCTTTGAGACCGACCATAGCCTGCGCAATAGAGCGTGAAAAGGGGCGGGCCATTGGTATCACCCTAAGGGCAAAGTTAAGCTGACCCACTGCCTGTTGTAACTGATGCAGGGTCACCTTCTCCTTACTAAGGCACAGTTCCAGGGAAGCCCTAAATTTAGCTATCTTCCCTACCGGCAAACGGAAACATCCCTCCACAGAATCGAGCTCAATCCCCAGAAACTCGAGTGTAGTAGAAGGTCCCACTGTCTTACCTGGTGCCAATGGCACCCCGAATTCCCTCATGAGGATGCAAAACTCCTGTAGCGCATGCGCACATGTTGTGTCGCCGGCTGCCCCCAAGAACAGAAAATCATCTAAGTAATGCATAACATGGCTATAACCAGTGGCCTCAGTGAACGCCCACTCCAAAAAACAGCTGAATTTCTCAAAATAGGCACAAGAGATGGAGCAACCCATTGGCATGCATCTATCCATGTAGTAACGTCCCTGGAACACAAAGCCTAACAGGCGCTGGTCCTGTGGGTGTACCGGGAGCAACCGGAACGCCGACTCGATATCTGACTTCGCCATCAGCGCTCCGGGCCCCAGGCGATTCAACATGGTGACGGCATCATCGAAGGATGCGTACCGCACCGAACAAACTCCTGGGTCAATCGCCTCGTTCACCGAGAGACCCTTCGGTGCTGACAAGTTATGGATCATCCTGAACTCCCCTGGGTCTTTTTTGGGGACTACTCCCAACGGGGAACAGACAAAATTTGCCACTGGAGGGTGCTGATATGGGCCCGCCACCCGGCCTAGTAAAACCTCTTTTCCAATCTTCTTCTCTACCACCGCTGGATTATGCCGAGCCGATAATTGGTTTCTACAAAGTGATTCCCCACGAAAATCCCCCGCCGGGATGCGGAAACCATATACAAATCCGTTCCTCAACACCCCAGCGGAGACATGATCAGGGTATTTGTTTAGCCAGGGGGTTATTGCCATAATATCAACGGGGTAGGTAACGGTACATGGTGACCCTCCTCAGTCTTGTTTGGACCCTCCCTTACCTCCCGACCCACCATTTTTGGATCTACACAAACTTTCCGGGTGCGAGGAATTCCCACAACCCGCACATGCATGCTTGAACTTACATGCCCCCTGCGGTCTGGAGCAGTTGCCTCTATTAAAGCTCCAACAGACCCCCCGTTTTCCCCCATTCCCACCGGACCTTGGCTGGTGATCGCCACCGGCGCCCGCTCGAAAGGGCACCGCGGGCTGTTGGCGGGAAAACCCCGACCCATTCCCACCTGACGAGGACGTCTTCGTCGCGCCCGGCAGGAGCTGCTTCTGCCAAGAAATCGAGTCGAGACAATCCCACGTCAGAGATGAATTGAACTCTTTGGCCTTACGGAACTTCATATCATAACCCATCCATTCATTACCTTGATATGTTTCATAAAAATCCATTATTCGTGCCTGGTAGCAAGACAATTCAGACAAAACCTCGGGCTTACGTTCCCCAATAATTGCAGTAAACATCGCAAAGGTCTTGGCCCAATTTGTTATTGTCTCATCCACCCTGAAGCCCGCCATCTTGGCTCGCCAGACACTCGGGTGCCACAAATCTTTCTGCGTTTTAGCATACTCCATCTCGCGATGGTCAGTTAAGAGAGAAAACATGTTAACGTACTTGTCTGCCTAAATTAACTCTTTCGTGGCCAACGGGATATGTTGAACCACTTTCTCCCGTCTTGAGGGCAATGAATCCCCCCCGCCATTGGCAATGCCTGCTTACCCGGTTCAGTTGATGTTCCTGCTGTTTTTTCCACGCCAGCTGCCGGTCCTTCCGGGGATACCTGTTTGGGGACAAGAGGGAGATTCGCCTTTGCGGCATCTCGCGACTGCCGCAACTGCTGTATTAGTAACCTGGCCTCTGCGGCCGTGTCTCCAGGTGCCGTAGCACCCCCTGTTTTCTTGCCGAGCCATGCGGCCAACTGGGTGGTCAATTCAGGCGGCATGTCCTCCTCGCTAGCGGGCGTAATCACAACCGGTATCGGCTGACCCGCGTCTGGGAGTACCGGGGCCTCAACTGGAATAGCAGGGCTAACCGGGGGTACCTCGGGGACAGGGACCTCCCCCCTTGGGGCCCTATTCCTGACCCGCTTCCCCCTACCCTCTGGGGCAACATCCAGCAATGCCGGGCCTATTACCTTCTTTGGTTTACCCGGATTGTTCATCGCAGCCATCTGCTTCTTCATGTTCGCCATATCTCGCCCAACGTTTCGTTCCATCTTCGTCATTCTGCTAATCAACATCAGGAGCATCTGGTCAGTCTCAAGTCAAGTCAAGTCAGCGAATTTATATAGCGCACTACATACCCAGAGGGTCTCAAGGCGCTTAGAGAGTGGAGGAGGATTACTTGTCAAATATCCACGTTTTGAGTTGCTTTCTGAATGCTAGGTGGTTCTGGGTAAGGCGAAGGTAAGCGGGGAGTGAGTTCCATGTTTTAGCAGCCAGGTATGAGAAGGATCTGCCTCCCATGGTGGTCTTGTTGATGCGAGGTACAGTGGCGAGGGCTTGGTTGGAGGAGCGCAGTTGGCGGGAGGGGGTGTAGAAGGACAGTCGTGAGTTGAGGCATTCTGGTCCGATGTCATAGAGCGACTTGTGTGCGTGGGTTAGTAGTCGGAAAGTGATTCTCTTATTGACGGGTAGCCAGTGGAGGTCTTTCAGGTGACTAGAGATGTGTTCGTTGCGCGGGATGTCCAATATGATCCTGGCTGAGGCGTTTTGGATTCGTTGGAGTTTCTTTTGGAGTTTAGCGGTAGTACCTGCGTAGAGGGTGTTTCCGTAGTCCAGTCGGCTCGTGACCAGAGCATGGGTGACTGTTTTCCTTGTTTCGGTGGGGATCCAGCGAAATGTTTTTTTGAGCATGCGAAGATGTTGAAGCAGAAAGAGGATACGGCGCTGACTTGTCTGTTCATTGAGAGTGAAGAATCCAGGATGACGCCTAGGTTCCGTGCGTGGTCTGTCGGGATGGGTGCTTTTCCTAGGGCTTCCGGCCACCAAGAGTCGTCCCATGCAGAGGGGGATGTACCTAGGATGAGGACTTCTGTTTTGTCTGAGTTCAGTTTCAGACGGCTTTGTTTCATCCATTCGGCAACTTCTTTCATTCCTTCGTGTAGGTTAGTTTTGGCGGTGCTGGGGTCATTGGTGAGAGAAAGGATTAGTTGAGTGTCATCCGCGTAAGAGATGATGTTGAGGTTGTGTTGGCGGGCGATGGACGCGAGGGGGCTCATGTATACGTTGAATAGGGTGGGGCTGAGTGAGGATCCTTGTGGAACACCACAGATGACTTCAGTGGCCTCGGACTTGAATGGTGGAAGGCGGACTCTCTGAGTTCTTCCGGTGAGGAACGAGGTGATCCATTCAAGTGCTTTTCCTTGTATTCCGATGTTGTGGAGGCGTTGTAGAAGGGTGCTGTGGCAGACTGTGTCGAATGCTGCAGAGAGGTCGAGGAGGATGAGGGCGACTGTGTCTCCATTGTCCAGTAGAGTTCGAATGTCGTCTGTTGCTGCGATGAGGGCGGTCTCAGTGCTGTGTTTTGCTCGGAAGCCAGATTGTGAGGAGTCGAGGGATTTGTTGGCTTCGAGGAAAGCGGCGAGCTGGATGTTGACAGCTTTCTCGATGACTTTGGCCGGGAATGGAAGGAGCAAAATGGGGCGGTAATTTTTGAGTTCGGTGGGGTCCGCTGTGGGTTTTTTCAGCAGGGCGGTGAGTTCAGCGTGTTTCCAGTAAGCATGGGCGAATTTTGCGGATATCGCGTTCGCGAATTTTGCGGATTTGCGGATTCGCAATCCGCAAAATCCGAGAATTCCCGCGAATTTGCAGATTTTTTTTTTTTGTGTTCGCCCGTGTTTCTGCCAGTTCGCGAGGGTTTTGTACACTTTCGCAAATTGCGAACTTACCTGTCGGGTCGCAAGTTTCGCGAACTTGTTGTTTCTACGTGTCCAGCCTGTTTGGGACACTCTTCTTCATCACTGCCACTCTCTGTCACCACTGCCACTCTCTGACTACTCATGCCACCCCCTGGCCCACCCATGCCACCCTCTGTTTCATCACCACACCCTCTGGTTGTCCAGTGTACATTATTTTCGGCAAAGCAAAGCACACCTTCCCTGCCTCAAGTGACCTGAATTAATTTGGGGCTGATTAATGTGTCACAGAATATTTTTTTAGCTGGCACCTGCTTCCTTAGTGCGCCCTGATTAGTGATCTTTTGCACTTGCTAAGTGCTTTCATTGTTGCAAAATTAGTTACAACACCTGCCCTGCCCCAACTGACAATAATGAATTAGGGGCTGATTAAGGGATTTTAACTTCCAGCCTGGCTCCTGCTTGTCTCCCTTAGCTGTAATTCAGGACCTTTGTGGCATATGTGTAACTATTCTGAGGTTCAGAGCAGGGTCACATAATAGTTTCAACTGGCAACTGAACTCTGGAGGGGCCCCTCAGGAAGCACTACAGGAAATGGCTACTAATGATGAGCCTGAACTTTTGAACCTGGTAAGTAGTTACTTTCAGTTTTGCTAAGATCGTATTTCTGCAATTTTGCACTTATTCGCGGGGCGCGAACTCACGCGAACTCACGCGAACAGTGCGAGCAGTGCGAGCAAAATCCGCTGCTCGCGGATTTGCGGATTTTGCGGGAGATTCGCAAATCTCGCGGATTGCGGATTTCCCGAAAATCCGCAAAATCCGCGAGCGGAACGGATTTTCCGCCCATGCCTAGTTTCCAGTCTTCCGGGAAGGTGGCGGAGTTGAAGGAGCAGTTGATGATGTCTCGGAGGTGCGGTGCTATGACGGAGTCTGCTTTGTTGAAGATGTGGTGAGGGCAAGGGTCTGTGGGGGATCCAGGCGGATGGTGTCCTCAGTGGAGATTGGGTTCCAGTCGTTAAGGGTGTTCACGGGGGGAGAGTGTTCAGCAGATGGTTGGGTGGGTTGGTCTCCGGGTTGGTTGTCGAAGCTGTTGTGGATGTCTGCAATCTTGTTGTGGAAGAATGAGGCTAGGGAGTTGCAGAGGGCTTGAGAGGGGGCTTCTTTCCTGCCTTTTTGCCAGACATTCCTTTCGAGTATTCACTCTAAGATGATCAGAAACGGTCCTAGGTCTTTTAGCCTTGAAGTCGCTGAAAGAGAAACACAAGAATTACAAATTCTCAAAATTGCTCCTTGTTCCGTCGAGGGCTCACGTGCAACGAGTGGGTGCAGCTTCCCAGCACAGGAACAAGAGGATGCTTCTTCGGATTCCCACTCTCTTTATTCCTCGTCGGGAGGGCGTGAACCCTCCGCTGGAACGCCTTCTGGGCGTGGCCATCGGTGTAGGTGTCTAGGACAACCCCTCTTGGGCGGGAAAAGGCGCGCCCTGGCTACGCCGCTTTGGGCATACCAGCCGTGACACGCCCCCCGCCCAAATCGGTTTCCCGGGAGGATCTAGGCCCCCAACCATACGTTCGGGGGGACCGAGTGGTCGCCCCTTTCCAAACTCGATAGTCTCGAAAATATACGAGTCTCTCTGCTTTGGCACTTGCAAGTTCCAAATCAAAGATCCCGAAGGATACCCAAAAACTAAGGGCTAGGAGACGCTCCACTTATACTGAACTGAGGTATCGATCACATCACCAGAAGACCCGTCTATCGTCTCGCTCTACAAATCGTCTTAAAGGGTCCAAGACAGGGCGACAGTCAGGGCAGCAGTCCTTCGTAGCCGTCGGAAAGCGGGAAGCCTCGCAGCAAAAACCTTCAGTCCACGTTCGGCATGCCGGGGTCGATGAAGTGGGGGCCCTCCTCCAGAATTTCCTCACGAAGCTCCTCACGATCTTCAGGCTTGGACCGGTACCACTGAAGTCGCCCCACGTTGGGTGCCAACTGAAGAACCGGGTTTTAGAACCCAGCGGCGCCAGGGGCACGCCCAATGTCTTTGGGTTCACCTGTCTTAGAATACAGAGACACAGGATACTTCTCGGTGACGTCAAAGATCAAATTTATTGGCTGCAACCAGGAACAGAAGTCTACGAAGTACGACACAAGTAGGTTCGCTAGAGACTGCTCAATTTTCGTATTGCGAGACATCGTCTTTTATGCTAAAAATCACATTCCTGACAAACACCCAATATTTACGAATTGTCCAATCATAGGTAACATTGCAAAAGGAATTTCATGACGACAAACCCACTTTTCAGTTGTCCAGCCCACCATCAATTACACGGGAAAGCCCAACATTCTTGCTCGGACCGGCCGGACAAACCCATAATAAAAGACCACAACCCAAACCATAAACAGGCCATAAAAGAAGAAACAGAAACGAATGTGAAGCAAGATAAAGGTGTGCGTGTACAATAAACTCAACAATGTCCTGCTCTTTGATCTCTATCTCGACCAGCTACCGGACAAAGAGCTGGCTGAGCAAGGTTAGCTTCAGGCAACAAGGTCAGTTCGCTCAGGTCAACTAGAAGTCAGCTAAAGGTGTACGTGTCCCAAAGACTCGTTCAGCCGTAGTCATCGGCCTATGTGAGGGCAACAACAAAATGGCTGCCGTACACAAAATGGAACCTGAGGGTTCAGAACGAAATCCCCAAATACGTAGTGAATCCATCGATCGAACATGACGAAAACACTCGTACTTGCCGCACTCGCTATTTACGTGTCAGGGCTCCAAGTAATTTACCTTATGCCTTCTCGATTCTTGCACAGGCGCAGAGATGCTAGTACCCAAATCCCTTAAGACAATGCCAGCAGGTCTATTACAGAACCTTCCTACATCATCTCCAGGGAAGGGGGAATTGGATAAAATAATAAACAGAGAAGAGACTGGTCTGGAATTGTTTCCTCAGACTACTTCTTTCGGTGCTGTCTGCATACCAGGAAACCTAGAAAATTAACACACCATTATTTCCCTGCTCTCTCTAACACTAGCCTTTACTATTTCTACTAAAAAAGGAGCTCACCCACCCTTATGTCTCTGGACCTTGCTTCTCTTCTTTTAGCTGTGGTAATGTCTGCTCTCTCTCTTCTAATTAGTTGTCACTATATTAGTTAAAAAAATAAATAAATACATTAAGGCCTTCCTATTACTACACTGTTGGCCAACCTTATTATATCTATCTTAATTTTAGCACTTACTTCACTAACTAGATGAAAGTTCCTTGTATTGGGGTTCAGATGATTATTGTAGTATATCGATATTGCTCCTGACTTAACCTTTCTTCCTTTCTTGTCTTTTCAGGGCTTCCTCAATCTACTATCAAGGTTTAGGCTTGGGTAAGTATATATTCAGTTCCTTGTCTTTTGTGATGCTCAGTCTCTTAACATGCGAAAAACAGCTTTTCTCTCTCTCTTACTTTTTTCCAGAAAACTATTTACAACGACTCCTCTCTAGTTGTCAACATAGTGAGTGAAATTCGATTATCTACTTCTTCTATTAGACCAAAAAACTCTTAGCCTTTACTTAGCTTCGTTTCTTCTTGAAAGCTTATTTGAGTCTAGGATTCTCTCCTCAGCCGAGAGCAACAACACCTTGACTTCTCCTCAGACGACGTCAGGAACTTCTGCTTTCTCTTCAGCCGACGTCGGTAACTTTTGCTTTTACCTCAGACGAATTTGACTATGACTAGGGTCTTAAGGGGTTGAGTCACACGCTTGAATTATTGCGCTGTGACACGCTTAGGACTTCCTCTACACTCGCGCTAGATATGAGTGGAGTACTTCAACAATTTTAAACTAGGAAATAGTTTCACAAGAGCTTGTAACGTAGGTCTTCTCCAGGCTATGACTCTAGTGAAGTGCGTAGTCCCTAGCGCTCGTGCGCTGCTCCTAGCCTTCAGAATCAGTGATGACGTAAAGACTAGAACTCCGACCTCAATTCATCATGGCCACTGTGGCAGCCATCTTGTCTCCCCAGTTTCGGACTTTCTCTCTCCATGTAGGGCAGACAGGGATAGATTGAGCAGGTTGGATCAATAGGGAGCCACATACTTGGGAATCTGATTTCCGGGTCCTGACAGTACCCCCCAACAAGGCAGGCTCCTCCCTTCTGGGTTTGTGAGGGAAACATCGATGAAAAGATTGAATCAGCCGGGGAGCATGAACATCCTCTTCTAATTCCCATGACCGTTCCTCTGGTCCATAACCTTTCCAGTCGAGTAAGTAGTGTAATTTTCCTCTGGATTTCTTAGAGTCCAGAATTTCCTTTACTTTGAACTCAGTTCCTGTCTCGAACTGGATCGGCTTAGGGGGTGATTGAGTTCTCAGATCTGTGGGTGCCTTTTTTAGCAAAGATACATGAAAGACTGGATGAATCTTCATCTTGGAAGGCAGTGTAAGTCGGTAGGTGACCTGATTGACTTGTTTCTCAACTGGGTAAGGGCCAATAAAGCGAGGCTGAAACCTCCGATTTCCTTTCAGTCTCAAATGTTTTGTACTCAGCCAGACCTTGTCTCCAAGTGCCAATGGAGGCCCTGCACGTCTCTTTCGATCTGCATAAACCTTATATCTTTCCTTGGCTATCCTTAAATTATCTACCGCCTTCTGCTGAATCTGGTTCAAATGCGAAACGACTTCCTTGACCGCAGGAACTGCTATCTCTATTTGTCGAATAGTCGCATTTGGATGTCTGCCATAATTCAAGAAGAAGGGGGAGAACCCTGTCGAACTATTCTTTGCATTGTTATGGGCAAATTCTGCTGACCACAAATAGTCTGACCAGTTTGCTTCCTCCTTCAGGAGGAATAGCCGAAGGTATTGTTCTAAATCTTGGTTCACCCTCTCAGTTTGTCCATCAGTTTCCGGATGATAACTAGTGGAGAACCTAACTTCAGTTCCTAACCCTTTCATAAAAGCCCTCCAGAAGTGGGACACAAACTGGGAACCTCTATCTGAGATGACTATTTTGGGTATACAGTGGATTCTGACTATCTGGGAACTGAAATGGCCTGCTAACTGCTTGGTAGAAGGTATTCCCCTTAAAGCTGTAAAATGGGCCATCTTAGAAAATGCATCCACCACCACTAAGATTGTATCAAAACCCCGGCTCAAAGGTAAATCAGTAATGAGATCTAGTGTAACTGTGTGCCAAGGATAGGGGGGGTAGGCAAGGGTTGTAACAATCGTTTCGGTGCTTGTCGTTCTGACTTTCCCTGCGTGCAGATTTCACAGGCCTTAACATAACTCTCAATATCCGCCGACATCCGAGGCCACCAGTAGTGCCTCTTGATTAACTCCTCTGTTTTGTTCTCTCCCTTGTAACCAGCTAATTTGTCATCATGACACTCGGGCATCACTTGTTGCTGAAGTTCAGCCGTTGGCACATACAAGGCATCTCCGTGGTATGGCATTTGGTGAATGATTGTTCTGTTTGAATCTTCTTTTACCCAGTTCTGCATAGCCTCTGGACTCATGTTCTCAGCAATGGCCTCTTGCATATTGATTGAGATCGTGGCTCCAATAAACCTTGTTTCAGGAATAATCGGTTGAATGTCTGTAACTGTTCTCTGAGATTCTGTGCCTAGTCTTGAGAGTGCATCTGCCTTTCCATTTTGTGCTCCAGGGCGAAAGGTAATCACGAAGTCATAATCCGCAAAATACAAGGACCATCTAAGTTGTCTTGGTGTGTGTGTTCTGGCAGATTTTAGGAATTTTAGGTTACGGTGGTCAGTAAACACTGTTACTTGATGCTGGGTTCCCATCAAGTAGTGTCGCCACTCCTTAACATCCTTAATGGCCAGTAACTCCTTTTCTGTAATGGTATAGTTGATCTCAGCTTGGGTCAGTTTCCTGGATCGATAAGCTACTGGGTGTAGCTGACCCGTGGTCTTGTGGCGCTGAGACAGAACCCCCCCTACAGCTTGATCCAATGCGTCGGTCTCTACGTAGAAGGATTCTGACGGGTTGGCATGAAGCAGCACAGGTGCAGTAGTGAAATATTTCTTCAAGGATTGGAAGGCCTCCTCTGATTCCTTTAACTACTCGAATTTGATTCCTTTCTTTAGCAACTTGGTGAGGGGAAGGATTTTTCTGGAAAACTCACTAATGAATCTTCGGTAAAAATTAGCGAACCCGATGAAACTTTGGACTTCTTTTACACTTGTCGGAGATTTCCAAGTTGTCACTGCCTCCACCTTTCAAGGATCCATCAAAATGCCAGAAGGTGAAAGAACAAATCCCAAAAATTCTACCTGAGAAACATCAAAGGCGCATTTTTCCAGTTTTACGAACAATTTATTCCCTTGCAGTCTTCTCAAAACTCCTTTCACCTGCTCATGGTGTTTTGTCACATCAGGTGAATAAATCAAGATATCGTCGATGTACACGATGGCACACTGATCTATAAATTCCTTCAGGACATCATTAATAAAATGCTAGAATGCGGCTGGGGCATTACACAATCCATATGGCATTACTTGGTATTCAAATAGCCCGAATCAAGTTCGAAAGGCAGTCTTCTACTCGTCTCCTTCACGCATTCGAACTAGATGGTAGGCCCCCCGTAGATCTAAGTTCGTGTAGATTTGGGCTCCCTTCACTTGGTCCAGTAGGACCGAAATCAATGGTAAGGGATACCTATTTTTCTTTGTTATCCTGTTAATGGCTCTATAATTGATACAGAACCTTAATTCCCCTTCATTCTTCGGTACGAAAAACAAAGGTGATGAGACGGGTGACTGTGATGGTCGGATAAAACCATTTGCTAGATATTTGTCCAGGTATTCTTTCAAATGTTGATGTTCCTTCTCTGTCAATGCGTAAACACAACTGCATGGCAAGTTTGCTCCTGGCTCCAAATCTATCTTGCAGTCATAAACTCGATGCAGAGGTAGGTGTTCTGCTTCCACTTCGTTAAATACATTCTCAAACTCCTTATACTCCTCCGGAATTTTGTATGTATCAATTGCACACATAGAATGCCCCACAGAACCCAAGGAGAGAGCTGGGTTACTCTCCACACCTGCAATTTTTGAATCAAAACAATTTTCATGACAATAACTTGAATCCATTACAACTGTTCTGGAGCTCCGGTTAATCGTGGGGTTATGCTCTGTGAGCCACGGCAGCCCAAGAATTAGTTGTAACTGAGGGGCATCTATTAAATTGAACTGAATTTGTTCTTGGTGCCCGTCATTGGAAATCAGTTGAATTAGCTCAGTATGACTCCCGATGGGGCCAGATGAAAGATTAGTTCCATCTACCGCTCGGACTGGTTCACTCTTCGCTTTCCTTATAGCTTGAATGCCCACCTTATCCGCAAATTGCAAGTCACAGAAATTTCCTGTCGCTCCTGAGTCTATCATAACTGACACTTCAGTTAAGGTTGTCAATCCGAATTTAACCTTCATTGACAGGATTAAATGTGGAGCCGCAGATTGCAGTGTATTCGCCACTTGGTGTTCATTTGGAGTTATTTCTGAAATTTTACCCACCCGTTCAACTCCGTCCACAGGTGGTGCCGTTAGTTTTCCTTCGGCTTAAAGGTCCCTTTAGGCTTCTTTGGACAGTTTCGGACGAAATGTCCACCAGATTCACAGTACATGCATACGTTATTTGTTCTTCTCTTATCCTTCTATTCTTTTGTCAACGGTCCCCTGACGGTTCCAATTGGCATTGGTTCGCCAATTGGTACCCTGTGTCGCCTCCGTGGTTCTTGTGCCTTCAGACCGTGCTCTGTCGAATCTTGGAACGATTGCTCGAAAATCCTTTTTTTTCCCCCTCTGTGCTCTCCCTGACGGAAATCTATTTCAAGAACCAAGTCGATGAGGGCTGAGATCTCGGTGGGTCGGTTTGGAATTTGGGCCAACGTGTCCTTTAGTTCGTCTCTCAGCCCGCGGTAGAAAACTGCTGCTCGCTTGCTTTCAGGCAAATCGGTCTCCACTGCCAACTTGTTGAACTGGGCCAGGTAGGCTATTAGGTCTCTGTTACCTTGTCGCAAATCAAGCAGTTCATTATCCACCACTTCAGAGATCCTCCGACGATCAAATATACGAAGAAATTCTTGTTTAAAATTTTCAAAGTTCCTTAACAAAGGATCTTCTCGGGAGACTAGAGGCATGGACCAGGCGGCCGCATCTCCGCTTAGGTACGAGAGATCTTTGGACTGGGATGAATGTGTGACATTGATCCACATTCGGTCCATCACCTGTTTTGTTTACGAGAGTATGAAGGCCACCTTAGACTGCGCGTCAGGGAAAATGGAAGGACGGCACAGGAAATGTAGAGAGCATTGCGAGAGGAATATCTGCGCTTTCTGTGGATCCCCATTAAACCTTTCTGGAGCTGCTAAGGGTATAACTGGGGACAGGGAATGTTTGACTTGTGTGGTTGACCTATTAGTAGCCTCTAATACTGGATTCATGGCCTCTCTCTCTAAACCACTAGACTGATGTAATCTCAAAGCCAACTCAGCTGTTTCCTTTCTGGCACTCACTACCTCCTGCCTTAGATTTCGATTTTCCTCCCTGACCGCTCCCAGTTCCTTATGTATAGCATCTAAGATGGTTCCTAAAGATTGGACATCAATTCCTTCCTCCATCTCTGCTCGGGTGCGAAATAAACTTGGGCACTTCACTCTGTCAGGGCTCCAAGTAATTTACCTTATGCCTTCTCGATTCTTGCACAGGAGCAGAGATGCTAGTACCCAAATCCCTTAAGACAATGCCAGCAGGTCTATTACAGAACCTTCCTACATCATCTCCAGGGAAGGGGGAATTGGATAAAATAATAAACATAGAAGAGACTGGCCTGGAATTGTTTCCTCAGACTACTTCTTTCGGTGCTGTCTGCATACCAGGAAACCTAGAAAATTAACACAACATTATTTCCCTGCTCTCTCTAAGACTAGCCTTTACTATTTCTACTAAAAAAGTGGCTCACCCACCCTTATGTCTGTGGACCTTGCTTCTCTTCTTTTAGCTGTGGTAATGTCTGCTCTCTCTCTTCTAATTAGTTGTCACTATATTAGTTCAAAAAATAAATAAATACATTATTGCCTTCCTATTACTACACTGTTGGCCAACCTTATTATATCTATCTTAATTTTAGCACTTACTTCACTAACTAGATGAAAGTTCCTTGTATTGGGGTTCAGATGATTATTGTAGTATATCGATATTGCTCCTGACTTAACCTTTCTTCCTTTCTTGTCTTTTCAGGGCTTCCTCAATCTACTATCAAGGTTTAGGCTTGGGTAAGTATATATTCAATTCCTTGTCTTTTGCGATACTCAGTCTCTTAACATGTGAAAAACAGCTTTTCTCTCTCTCTTACTTTTTTCAGAAAACTATTTACAACAACTCCTCTCTAGTTGTCAACATGGTGAGTGAAATTCGATTATCTACTTCTTCTATTAGACCAAAAAACTTGTAGCCTTTACTTAGCTTCATTTCTTCTTGAAAGCTTATTTGAGTCTAGGATTTTCTCCGCAGCCGAGGGCAACGACACCTTGACTTCTCCTCAGACGACGTCAGGAACTTCTGCTTTCTCTTCAGTCGACGTCGGTAACTTTTGCTTTTACCTCAGACGAATTTGACTATGACTAGGGTCTTAAGGGGTTGAGTCACGCGCTTGAATGATTGCGCCGTGACACGCTTAGGACTTCCTCTACACTCACGCTAGATACGATTGGAGTACTTCAACAATTTTAAACTAGGAAATAGTTTCACAAGAGCTGGTAACGTAGGTCTTCTCCAGGCTATGACTCTGGTGAAGTGCGTAGTCCCTAGCGCTCGCGCGCTGCTCCTAGCCTTCAGAATCAGTGATGACGTAAAGACTAGAACTCCGACCTCAATTAATCATGGCCACTGTAGCGGCCATCTTGTCTCTCCAGTTTCGGACTTTCTCTGTCCATGTAGGGCAGACAGGGATAGATTGATCAGGTTGGATCAATACGGAGCCACATACTTGGGAATCTGATTTTCGGGTCCTGACATTACGGTTCGCTACTACCAAATTCGTAACGATACGATACCATGACCTTTATGAAACGGGTTCAGAATTCACTGAACCTCATAAGTTGGCTTTTTAAACCTATGGGGGAGTCCTTTCTCCAGATCCCAACTGGAGCCAGTGATAGTGTAATATCATCCAATGCGTCTACAGCAGGGATGAGTCTGGGTCGATTACCTCTCAGTGCAGATCCAACCCCCCAATGTAGCCTCTGTCTATCTTTTGAATGTTGTGGCAACGTTGGTATCGATAGACCCTCCTGGTATGCAGGGTTGCAGCGGTACGTGGAAATACAGTTGCAAGCTTTTTCAGCATAAGTGCACCAGTCCAGACAGTCACACGTCTTGGCACTCCTCTAAGTAGTAACTTCATGGGTGACCCCCCTATGGCATATGGGGTCATCGCAGCACGACTGTACAGGTTTAGTGAGACCGGCATGTCATTCAGTGCTCAGCTCAACCCTATATTTACCCTCTCCTAGAATACGGGGTCACCAGAGGCAATCCTGCACACATGCTGCAGCAAAATAAGTGCTGCGCCGAATCTTCACTCCTCACACAGGAAGTGCACACAGTATGACTGTGCACTGGACCTTGCTCCCTCCAACGCTCTCCCCTTCCTCACAGGGCACACTGGTCTTGGCAAGCAGGCAAGTGCTAGTGGTCTAGACTCCAGGGCAAGTGATCTTGGTTTTCTTGGGTGATGTCCCTTCACCCAGCAGGGAGACTAGTAGGCATTTGCTACCAGTCCTCGTCACAGGCAGAGTCTTCGAGAGGTTCCCCATTCACACAGCCTGTCTGGCTGCTTTGCTATTGACACATTTTTCTTGCAGTTCTTTTCTAGCCACCAAATATGATTTAGGGTCTGAGTCCTTTAAGTTTTATTATTAACACTTTTGTATATTGGTATTTCAAAGATTACAACAATACAGTACAATACTAACACTGAATCAGTTTTCCTGGGTTTAGAATTGGTAGTCCACAATGCACAAGCAGGAGCAAACAAACATCCACTGGGGATGGGGTTATGGTCGCTCTTTCAGGAGCACAAGATGCCATAAGATAATAATAATAGTACACAATCATAATATATACTATATCCATGTCCACGCATGTATAAAGCAGAATGTAAGAGCAACATTAATTGCAGAAAAGAGGAGTGGCAAAGAGGGCCTGGGAAGGGCAATCCACTCTGCCTACGGTAGCTCCAGGACTTGTACACCATCAATCGTGTCAGGGTTCGGCTCAATTTCACATGTAAGTACAACATCAATTGCAGAGAAATAGAGGAGGGGGCAAAGGGGGCCAGTTGACGGTTCCCTGTTTACTTTTTTTGACATTTTTTTGATGCACTGGCGTCGCAGTGCACCTGCCCATATTTACAAGGCCAAGTGAAGCCACCCTGTGTGGATTTTCATGGCTTTGTAAATATGTCCCCTTTCACATATTTGTCTGCATGAAAGGGGCATTCCACGGGTGTTGCTGTGGGTTTTCACACGCAATATTCATGGCACCTGACTCACTCCTAGATTTACAAGATTTTGTAAAACTGACAATGCATCAGATTCCAACGTCTCCCCAGGGGAGGTGTAAGGGAGGCGCAACTAGAAGAAATACCTTTTTTCTCTTTGTTTTTCCCTTTTCTGTATGTGCTGAACTCTTCAGCAAAGATAAAAAGAGGAAACCACCTCTTCTGATTGTTTTTCTGCAGGAAGGTGTCAATTCCTGCACAAAAAGAATCACCCCTACAATGCAGACACCCTTTCTCCATGGTGCATGGGTGCCTGCGTTGGCGCATGGCAGGCCATTGTGTGACAGCATAGGGGAAAAGAACAGGAATGTGCCATATTTTGTAGTTAAGGCACATTCCTGCCCTTTTCTTTTGACACACAGCAGAATGACTTGCTGCGCTGCCATGCGTCAAAATTCTAAATGAGGCCCTTAGTCTGTGGTGAGCATCAAAATGGGCTGAAAGTTACAAAACAAGAAGTAATTAATTTTCTGACACCTTTGTAAACTGCATCACTGAAAAATTGATATAATAACTAGGTCTTGAATATCATGTACGTGTTCTGCAGATGTGATTCTACTTCCAATTAACATGTCGCCATTTTCTATGCATTACGCATGCATCTGCATCCACACGAAATGGTTGATAGATAGGGGTAGACTTACAAACATTTTGCAGGGGTTTAACACCAGCACAAAATGTTTTTTCCTAATTTGCTTTTCAGGGCAAAACTTGTTTTGTGCTGGAAAGTCCCCTAAAAGTAACTCACAGCAGTGTGAAATACTGCTTTGCATTTCTCTTTGCCAAGGGTGCATTACATGTGTGGTACATGGGAGTGCCCGTGCAATCACTCAAGCCTTTTGATGCAAACCATATCTACAAAAAACAGTACACAAGCTTTAGCGCCAAAAGATAACGCCATTTCAAAGGAGGCCTTAAAGGGAGAAATGCTTTTATTTCTCCTTTCTCTTTCCACTATGCATGAATGCTTCTCTGAAAATCACACATACAAAGTAGGAAAAGTGTTTGAACTTGTCTAGGCATAGTATTTTGTACAGGAAGTGTCCCATTCATGTACAAAAGCTATTGCTGACTCAGGCATGCATCCTAGCGCTATGACGCTGAGGTGTGTGCCTGGTGTGGGGCAGCTGAAATCAGCGCTGGCGTTAGGGAGAGGGGAGGAGAGAGCCTCATCTCTGTAGATATGGTGCTCTCCTGCTCCCACACTGTCATGCAACACAGCACAGCATTTTTGACTGCTGCATTGCTCAGGGTGATAGTTTCGAAAATCTGCCCCAAAGTGTTATTCATGTGTAACGGGTGTGACGCCTTTCTTGCACCCAGAACACTATTGCAAATACCACAACAGGTCCAGTGTACTGACACCCAACAGGGCCTGGTCATGTGCCCAAAAAACTCACAAACATAAATGAAGAATTACATTGTACAGCGAGGACCAGAAAAACCCCCATTTATTCTGCATTTGTATTTAGAAGCTCATTATAAACATCTTTAGGTTAACTATTTTCCTGGGTGGGTGGATAAGGAACACATATGGATCACTGGACCAACATATTCCTATGCTGTACCTTAAGTACTGCAGTATTTGCAGACTTTCATTGTTATCTGACATTGTCCTCTCGATTGCACTGCTAGGAATCATCAGGGTCTTTCCCACAGCTCTTAAGCCTGCTGTCACTAGGGACTTTTTATGCATGTATTTGACACAACGCCTGCTTAACGTTTTAGCAGCCTCATCTGCAGTGGATTCACATGTTTGTGGTATGGCTGCCCTTGAGGGACAAGCTACAAATCCTGCCGGATTATACCTGTACTGTGTAATTGTGTCCGGCTCTGCACGCGGGGCAGAAGTCACGACAAGATTTAACAGAGATAAACCTACTTCAGTGCAGAAGCAACTGGTATCCATTTGAAGTGAAACTCAAAAATATATCTGGTTTAATTTCGGAATCCACTCGAGTTGCGTTCTGGCTTGGAGGAGTACGTTAGTTTAATTAGTTTAACGTACAGAATGGAATACTTGTTCGTATGTATTTCTTCGATCCATCTCATAAAATATTCACACGGACTTGGCCTCTTGTTCCCAGTAATACTTTAAGCACACATAGCTTATTACAAGTAATCAATACATGAGTTTGTCCAGCAGCTGCAGGGATTGGGACAAGAGTTAAAAAAAAATAGCGCACAATTATGAAATGTACCAGCAGATGAGCATGTAATATAAAGATGCTATCAACTCCACAGACATTGATGCAAAGTATGAACTCCCTTTACCTTACCTGGTGGTAACTGGGGGATTGTGTGTCTTCATGCTAGGGGTCTATCACATTTGTTGTTTTCCTTCATGCTGTATTCTGATAGTTTCTGTTTACAAAATTGCTACAGTAATTGAAGAGGGGTGTATTGACCTTGAAAGATAGGAGGCAGCCATTTTCCAGGTGCAAGGTTTACAAAAGGTCGAACAGATGAAAAGACAAAAATCACGCGATTTTCATATGGCCGGGATACCCGTCACCCCCTCCCAACACAATCCCCAAGGATGGGAAGACGGACACAGTTCTTGACTTTTGGAAGGCGGGAGGGAGTTACCCTCCCGGCCGTATTTATTAAAATATGAAACAAAATCAAAACATTAAAATAACAGTTTCATATCATGTACAATTTCATTTTCACATTACGATGTTTATTGGCTAACCTTAACACAGCTCTAATACAAAGGTTCTCCTAGCCGATTCTAAACATCCTGCAAATGCATATACTCAAAATTAAATTGTACATCCTAACATTACGGGCAACGGCAAGGTCGTAACCGGTGTCAGATCCCTAATACCAGAACTCCCCCCTTACTTGTAAGGGGCAGGCGCACAGAGGACTGTACCTCTGTGCCAACTTCCAATTTCCCTTGTCTTAACGGGGGCCCCATATTTACTCGACGCCATCTTAGTGGTCGTCCGAGGACTCGTGTGAGGTGTCTAGAAGGTAGCGTAGACTCCCCTCCCACCCCACACTGCTTACCACATCCGCCGTCGCGGATGTCCTGGCCCCGGGAAATTCCCAGGAGGGGCCCGTAGCCCCTCCTCCCCAGGGAGGGGCCTATGACCGCCTTCCCTTACCGCGGCCCCATCCTTAGAGGGGTACCGCCTCCCCGTGTGAGGGGCCAATGGCCGCCTCCCCCCGGGCGCTCCCATCCATAATGGGTGGCGCCCCACCTCTAGGGATCTTCCAATTACTGCTCACCGATCATGACCTTACCGCCCGACCAAAATAAATACGACATTTTGAACCTAATGAGGACGGTATAAACGGTTAGAATGGATATCACACAATAACCTTTATTTACACAAGTAACACATCATTCAACTAGGCTGTGATACTTCGCCTAAGAACATGCTAAATAGCAACCATTTTATTATCATCAAAAAAGACAATCCAGACTTTATTAAAAACAACCTGTAAAAGAGATAATATCACCGTTAAACGACTTTATTGCAGTACTAATCGTTGCCATCAGGGGCTGGTGGGTGGGTCAAAATTGGCTCCTTGTTCCGTCTCGGGCTCACGTGCAACGAGGAGGTGCAGCTTCCAAGCACAGGAACAAGAGGATGCTTCCTTAGATTGTTGCTCTTTTATTCTTCTTCGGGAGGGCGTGTACCCTCCTCCGATCCGCCTACGGGGCGTGGTCAACGGTGCAGGAGTCTAGGACAACCCCTCTTGGGCGGGAAAAGGCACGCCCCGGCTACGCCGCTTCGGGCATACCAGCCGGGACACGCCCCCCGCCCAAAATGGTTTCCCGGGGGGTCAGGGCACCCTACCATACGTTCGGGGGGACCGAGTGGTCGCCCCTTTCCATATGGCCGGGATACCCGTCACCCCCTCCCAACACAATCCCCAAGGATGGGAAGACGGACACAGTTCTTGACTTTTGGAAGGCGGGAGGGAGTTACCCTCCCGGCCGTATTTATTAAAATATGAAACAAAATCAAAACATTAAAATAACAGTTTCATATCATGTACAATTTCATTTTCACATTACGATGTTTATTGGCTAACCTTAACACAGCTCTAATACAAAGGTTCTCCTAGCCGATTCTAAACATCCTGCAAATGCATATACTCAAAATTAAATTGTACATCCTAACATTACGGGCCAACGGCAAGGTCGTAACCGGTGTCAGATCCCTAATACCAGAACTTCCCCCTTACTTGTAATGGGCGGGCGCACAGAGGACTGTACCTCTGTGCCAACTTCCAATTTCCCTTGTCTTAACGGGGGCCCCATATGTACTCGACGCCATCTTAGTGGTCGTCCGAGGACTCGTGTGAGGTGTCTAGAAGGTAGCGTAGACCCCCCTCCCACCCCACACTGCTTACCACATCCGCCGTCGCGGATGTCCTGCCCCCGGGAAATTCCCAGGAGGGGCCCGTAGCCCCTCCTCCCCAGGGAGGGGCCTATGACCGCCTTCCCTTTCGGCGGCCCCATCCTTAGAGGGGTACCGCCTCCCCGTGTGAGGGGCCAATGGTCACCTCCCCCCGGGCGCTCCCATCCATAATGCGTGGCGCCCCACCTCTAGGGATCTTCCAATTACTGCTCACCGATCATGACCTTACCGCCACAGGCCGGATAGTTGACCGGCTATCCGGACCCCCCACCAACTCCTACTAAAGGTCATGGCTACACAAACCCTTTAACCAAGCTATGAAGTCTTCTATGAGTAAAACATTCCCCTCCCGAGACAAATGGACCCCATCTTCAAGATACATATGGTCCCCCCGAATACATCCATGTGGGATACAATGCAACTGGCCTGAACGAAACAACCTACTAAGTTTGTTATTAACTTTCTTTACCGACTGATTCAAAGCTGGCACAGAGAGGGCCCCCCGCCACACCTTTCTAGGAATCATGTGTGACCATGCAATCGTGCACCCCGGAACCCTTCTTGCCAACCAACTCACTGTGGATAAAATTAACTCGAGAAGTACTCGTCGACCAATGGTTACCAAATCATTGCCCCCAAGATGTACTATGATTACAGACGGCGGTGACCTCATCCGCCCTAGCAGTCCCTCCATAAAAGTTTGAAACTGGTCAATACAGAGTCCGCCCCTTCCGTGGAAGGTCACCCTGCACCCGTATTCCCCAGCCACGTGAATCATGTCACCTGTTTGAATACGTCCGCGGCTCGCCTCACGTATGAGTGGCCAACGACCCACACCTCTCTTCCCTCAGCCGGTGATCTTTGACCGCTGGTCCCCAGGTGCCGGGTCAACTGCACAGTCCGCCCCGCAAAGCCTGCTCGCGAAACTGTAAACCAAACAGAAAACAAGAAGCGTGAGTGCATGACATTAGCTTCACAACATGACCAACGCCCCAACTGTTTCACCTTTTCCACACTCAGACCCCTGGCTGTAGCCTCTGTAGCAGCCCCTATCCGAAAGGAATGGGTCCCAAAATCGCTCGGGTTCTAGCCCGCTGCTGCGATTGCCATTGTCAACACCCGCTGAAACTGAAACCTAGTCAGTGGGGTGGCATCGGTGTGCCTCAGCAAGCTTCCCCCCCATGATGCCGCCCTCTGCGCTAAATACTCCTCCACGCATTTTACCGGGCACATGGGAGATCCTGGAATCCGCTGGACTACCACACAGTCCCCGATCGCTCCCTGATCGGTCTTGGACCTGGCTATCGAGACTCTCATCGTCTCCCCCTTAATTTGAATGTGTTCTCGACACAGACCTCCCCCCGTATCCTGCTTATTCTTCGCCACCAGCTCGCTTACCCGCATCGCCCCATGGAATGCTAATGCAAAAGCGGCCCGGAACAGCACTGTCTCTGATTGAGATGAACATGTCGCAGGGAGTACGGACATTAACAGGGACAACCTTTCCAGACCTATCGGATGCCTCTCATCCACCCTACGGCCCTCAAGGCGTTGCCACCCACGCAAAGCCTTCTTTACCAGAAAGGACGATGTGGGGTCCTGGATGCCATGCGCCTGAGCCATGAAGGCAATGGCGGACCTGTGTCGATTGGCTGTTGCCAGTGATCGGCCTGCCTGATGTAGTGATACCAGAAATTTAAGGACATACTCCTCCTGCCCCCAATGCTCCCCCCTAGCTGAACCCAAAAATTCCCAATAGGAACGGAACGCCCCTTCATATGCCTTCCTTGCCCTGGGTGCTAGACTCTCTCCCACGAGGTTTTGTAATCCGGGGCACCGAGAGACCAAAGAGCTTCGGGAAATGGTGCCGCCACCAAGTCCGCTGAGGGCAGAAAACCCCGGAAGGCCTGCATGTGGGAACGAGAGAGCGCATCAGCCGCCTGGTTCAGTACCCCAGGCACGTGTCTTGCCCTAAAGTGGACGTTTAGTCTCATACATAGCAAGACAATTTCTTTCAGCAATCTCAAGATCCATTTGCAGCGTGCTGCCTGATTATTGATACATTCAACAACGGTCATATTATCAGACCAGAACACCACAGTGCAATCACGAAACCCCTCTGGCCATGTTGTCAAGGCCACCACAATGGGGAACAGCTCAAGAAAGCCGATTTTACCTGTGAGCCCACCATCGTGCCACCACGCCGGCCATGTTTGTGCCGACCATTGATTACCAAAGATGGCGCCAAAGCCCATACTTCCTGCCGAGTCGGTCCACAACCCCAGCTCCTCGGAGGAGGCTGGCGGTTTGTTCCACACGACGCGACCGTTGAAATCCGCCAGAAATGCCAGCCATATGCGCATATCCTGGCGAACCTCTGCTGACAGTCGTGTGCGGTAGTGCCCTTCCCTGAGGCCAACCATGGCTTGTGCGATAGAGCGGGAAAAGGGGCGTGCCATCGGTATCACTCTAAGGGCAAAGTTAAGCTGACCCACCGCTTGCTGCAACTGATGGAGAGTTACTTTTTTCTCGCCGAGGCACATTTCAAGTGAGGCTTTAAATTTTATTACCTTCTCTTTGGGCAAACGGAAGCACCCCTCTACAGAATCGAGCTAAATTCCCAGAAACTCGAGTGAAGTAGATGGCCCTACCGTCTTACCTGGTGCCAGTGGCACGCCAAAACGTTTCATGAGATTACAGAACTCCCTCAAAGCCTGTGCACATTCCGTGTCCCCAGCTGCCCCCAGAAACAGAAAGTCATCAAGGTAGTGCATAACCTGCGTAAAGCCCGTGGCTCTGGTGAACGCCCATTGCAAAAAAGTACTGAACTTTTCAAAATACGCACAAGAGATGAAGCAACCCATCGGCATACAATTATCCATGTAGTAGCGTCCTTGAAACATAAAACCTAAAAGACGCTGATCGTGTGGGTGTACCGGGAGCAACCGGAACGCTGACTCGATATCTGATTTAGCCATCAGCGCTCCGGGCCCCGGGCGATTCAACATGGCGACGGCCTCATCAAAGGATACATATCGCACCGAACAAACTCCCGGGTCAATCGCATCGTTCACCGAAAGACCCCTAGGAGCGGACAAATTATGGATTAACCTGAACTCACCCGGGTCCTTCTTGGGGACCACTCCCAACGGTGAACAAACAAAATTAACAATCGGCGGGTTTTCATATGGACCCGTAACCCGACCTCGGGCCACCTCCTTTGCAATCTTTGCCTGTACCACCGCCGTATTTTGTTGAACCGATAGTTGGTTCTTACACTGTGCTTCCCCCCGAAAATCCCCCACCGGGATGCGGAAACCATATGAAAAACCGTCTCGCAACACCCCGGCAGAGACATGATCGGGATATTCGTTCAGCCAAGGGATCATTGCAATGATATCAACGGGAGTAGGTAACGGTGCCCCTCGGTCGATGTTAGACCTGTTTGGCCCCCCCCTCTACCTCCTGTATCACCATTCTTGGCTCTGCACGAACTCTCGGGGTGAGAAGCCTGTCCGCACCCTGCACACTCATGCCTGAACTTGCATGTCCCTTGCGGCCTAGTGCACTTGCCCCTGTTAAAACTCCAACAAACCCCTTTTCTACTCGAGTTCCCATTACTCTTTGTGTGCTGATCACTGTTGGCGCCCGCCCGAAAGGGCGCCACCACATAATGGCGGGAAGGCTCCGCCCCATACCCGCCGGAAGAAGACGACTTCATCGTGTTCGGCATCACCTGTTTTTGCCAAGAAATGGAGTCGAAACAATCCCACGTCAGGGATGAGTCGTGCTCCTTGGCCTTACGAAATTTGTTATCATAACCCATCCATTGATTGCCTTCATACGTTTCGTAAAATTCCATTATACGTGTCTGGTAACAGGCTAATCCTAACAATACTTCAGGCCTACGTTCCCCCATGATTGCAGTGAACATTCCAAACGCTCTGGCCCAATTAGCGATCATTTCATCTACTCTGAAACCCGCCATTTTTGCACGCCATACACTCGGATGCAACAATTCCTTCTGATTTCTGACGTGCTCTATCTCATAGTGATTGGTCAACAGCGAAAACATGTTCACATATTTATCTGCCCAAATCCTTTCTTTCACATCAATCGGGATATGTTGGACCACCTTTTCCCTCCTTGAGGGTAACGATCCCTCCCCCGCCATTGGCAACGGCTGCTTACCCGAACCAGTAGCTGGATTTGTTGTTGCTGCTGTTCCAACGCTCGACGCCGGTTGTTCCAAGGGATTCTGCGGGGAAACAAGAGGACAAGGTGCCTTCGCAGCATCTCTCGATTGCCGCAACTGCTTCATTATTAATCTGGCCTCCTCGGCCGTATCTCCCGGTGCCACTGCACCCTCGTTGCTCTTGCCTAACCACGCCGCCAACTGAGCGGCCAGTTCGGGAGGCATATCCCCCTCGTTCACTGGTGTGACTACCACAGGGATCGGCTGTCCCGCGTTCGGGATCGGAACTGGGGCCTCAACTGGACTGACTGGGCTCGCCGGAGGTGACTCGGGCACCGGGGCCTCCCCCTCTGCCGCCCTATTCCTGGCCCTTTTACCTCTCCCGGCAGGGACTACTCCCGGCAATGCTGGTCCAATGACTTTCTTCGGTCTACCCGTACCATTCATTGCCGCCATTTGCTTCTTCATGTTCGCCATGTCTTTCATCAGCATGCGAAGCATTTGTTCGGTCCCGACCTTCTTTCCGACTTTCTTGCCAGGCATCGTTCACAGCTATTCGATTCGAGGTCCTGGATTTAAAGCTTCGGAATCACTGAAATGAGAAACACAAAAATTACAAGTTCTCAAAAATGGCTCCTTGTTCCGTCTCGGGCTCACGTGCAACGAGGAGGTGCAGCTTCCAAGCACAGGAACAAGAGGATGCTTCCTTAGATTGTTGCTCTTTTATTCTTCTTCGGGAGGGCGTGTACCCTCCTCCGATCCGCCTACGGGGCGTGGTCAACGGTGCAGGAGTCTAGGACAACCCCTCTTGGGCGGGAAAAGGCGCGCCCCGGCTACGCCGCTTCGGGCATACCAGCCGGGACACGCCCCCCGCCCAAAATGGTTTCCCGGGGGGTCAGGGCACCCTACCATACGTTCGGGGGGACCGAGTGGTCGCCCCTTTCCATATGCCACTATTATTTTCTAATTGTCCAAATTTTAAGGTAAAGATTTTGTATTTCAAATTCCTTGATACATGTCAATTTGAGGACCTGCAAGAAAGTGTAGGTGATGCGATCTAAGTTTTAGGCTGGCCCCTCTTTGCACAGAGAAGTGCCACTGATACTCGGTTATGCATTGGCTCCAGTGGTCTAAATGCATAAAACATGAATGGGAACTGTGATCCTGTGTACAATGGCGCAGTCAGCGAGTGTGGGGGCAGGGTCAGAGATAAGACAAAAGAACAGGGGGCAGATTTACAATAACTGACGCATCCCTGTATATCAGCAGGGATGCACCAGTTATTGTGCGTCACCGCTGACACCTCTTGCGCCACCATTGATGCGCCACATTTAGAAAGCGGCGCACTATGGGGCAAGAATAGACAGATGCGTGACGCATCTGCTGCTGAAAGGTGACACATTGCTGGAGTTGCATCGCAGCTCCAGCAAGCCTCGGGGCGCCCCTATGCCTAACATGCTGCGTCAATCCTTACGCCTGCTTCAAGCAGGCGCAGGGTTTTGACGCAGCATGGCCGTAAAAGTGACTGAGTGAAATCTTGTAGATTTCACTGAGCCACTTTTAGTAGGCGTTTCTGCGCCAGAACGCCCACCCCCCCTGTGCCGAAACCCCCACATGTGGCGCAGGGCTTTACAACGTGACGCATCTCCCTTGATGCGTCACAATGTAAACACACCGCAGAATGGCGCTGGCTTTGCGCCGCCGCTGCGTCACAAAAGTGATGCAACCGTGGCGCAAATGTGGCGTACGGGGCTTGTAAATATGCCACAAAATATTCTGAAACCTTTTGTTGGCTTCCACCTACACTGAACCGCATATAACATAATGCACCCACCTTCAGTGAAAAACAAATGCAACTTACTTTTATCTGTGGGAAATGCACTTTTCTCTTAGGACAGCTCAGTGGCGAAATGCGATCACTTCAGATGTCTGTGACTATAACCAAACAGGTTCTAATTTGAAAACCAAAAAACTGAGGGTAGAGGCAATTTGAATCCGCACTCAACAAATGAATAATGTGTCTAAATGTAAAATAGTGCACAAAACCAGGGAGCACTCCCCTCTATGCTCCCCAAAAATAGGAACAAGTCCTGAAACAACATTCAATGCAATAAGTTTCAGCATTATATAAGATGATATAAGCGTGTCACATCAAATTACAAAAATAAATTGGTGCATAAAGAAACGTCCAGATCCAGGATGTATATTTCTTGACAAAGTTTCTCTTTATTTTTCATAAAAGGATTTTTCTATAATGTTCCATAAATAAATGATCATAGCCAACGCGATTCGTCTCCCAAGAGACTTGTTCAGGGCTTCACTGTATGGCATACAATATGTTCTTTAGATGGTCGTACAATTTCAAATCCAGTATTCATATAGTTTCTATAAATGTCAAAGACTCAACAGTGGCATAAAAACCACCAGCATATGTAGTCAGCGTAACTGCCGAAACACGTTGGCTATGATAATTTATTAATGGAACACTAGCAGCCCGTCCCGACCTTGTCCGGGAGCAATCAGGCTTCAGGGCCCCCGCCTGCCCCGACATTGTCCGTGGGTCCCCCGGAGTAGCAGCCCGTCCCGACCTTGGCTTCAGGGCCCCCGCCCGCCCCGACATTGTCCGTGGGTCCCCCGGAGCCTTACCTCATCCGCCGCACCTCCCTGCACTCCTGAGTTCAATGGTCCGCCGCTCCTCCCCTCTCCTCCCCGCCTGTCCGCCGCTCCTCTCCGCTCCTCCCAGCCTGTCCACCGCTCCTCACCGCTCCTCCCCGCCTGTCCACCGCTCCTCCCCGCGCTCATGTCCGCCGCTCCTCCTCACGCTCCTGGACGTCGCTCCTCCCCGCGCTCCTGATGTCAGCACGCACGTCGCGGCCGACGCTACTTCCATGGGACTACTTTTTTTTTCTCGTAAATTTTTTAAATAACGTATATTTTTTAAATTTATATAGCCTATGTCCATCTGCACACCCTGACAATTTCAACGATGTATCGGGTGTGTGGATTGGTGCTGTGGTTCCCGAGTTTACCCGTCTCAAAGGTTCAAAGTTCTTCCTTTATAATAGTAGTATAGATTAAAGAAAAATTCTTCTATGAAAAATAAAGAGAAACTTCGTCAAGAAATATACATCTTGGATCTGGACGTTTCTTTATGCGCCAATTGTTTTTTAACTTTGATGTGACACTTTTATATCATCTTATATAGTCCTGAAACTTATTGCATTGAAAGGTTCTAATTTGAATACTGGTGAATGAGATGGGGAAATAGTGTTGTGTATTTATAGTACTAAGAGGTTTACACCTGTGATAGAAAGAACTGTGAACAAGTAAGTCATTAGTTTAAAACAATATATTTTATAGCGTAAATATACTGTTGCTAAATATGCAAAAATATTTTGTCTAAATGTTTATGGTGCTTTGAAACGTTAGGCTTTTAGTAATAGGCTTATTGTACCCAGTGAAAGCCTTTTTTATAAGTTTCTGTTTGAATGACCTCTGCAACTCCCTCGCCTCCTACTTCCACAACAAGATCGCGGACATACACAACAGCTTCAGCTCCCAACCGACGCACGCCACGACTGAACCATCGCCCCCCACCACCACCCTCCGCGCCTGGACCCCGATCAGCACCGAAGACACCATCCGCACGATGAACTCCATCCACTCCGGATCTCCAACCGACCCCTGCCCTCACCACGTCTTCAACAAGGCCGACGCTGTCATCGCACCCCACCTGCGGGACATCATCAACACCTCCTTCGACACCGCTACCTTCCCGGAGAGCTGGAAGCACGCCGAAATCAGAGGTCTACTAAAGAAGCCATCAGCCGACCCCACCGATCTCAAGAACTACCGCCCCATTTCTCTGCTCCCGTTTCCTGCAAAAGTCATCGAGAAGACTGTCAACAAGCAGCTGGGCGCCTTCCTCGAGACGAACGGATCCCTCGACCTCTCGCAGTCTGGCTTCCAGGCCAACCACAGCACCAAGACCGCCCTGATCGCAGCTACCGATGACATCCGAGCCCTGCTCGACAACGGAGAAACAGCGGCCCTCATCCTCCTAGACCTCTCCACGGCCTTCGACACTGTCTGCCACCGTACCCTAGTGCAGCGCCTCAGCAACATCGGAATCCAGGAGAAGGCACTGGAATGGATCACCTCGTTCCTCGCCGGAAGGACACAGAGAGTCCGCCTCCCCCCGTTCAGATCAGAAGCCACTGAAGTCATCTGCTGCGTTCCTCAAGGCTCCTCGCTCAGCCCAACCCTCTTCAACGTCTACATGAGCCCCCTCGCAGCCATCGCACGCCAACACAACCTCAACATCATCTCCTACGCCGACGACACCCAGCTGATCCTCTCCCTCACCAACGACCCCGCCACCGCCAGAGCCAACCTACACAAAGGGATGACAGACGTAGCCAAGTGGATGATGAGCAGCCGCCTGAAACTGAACTCGGACAAGACGGAAGTCCTCATCCTGGGATATTCACCCTCCGCCTGGGACGACTCCTGGTGGCCCCCCGCCCTGGGCAGCGCACCCAAACCAACAGACCACGCACGCAACCTGGGCTTCATCCTGGACTCCTCCCTCTCCATGACCAGACAAGTCAACGCCGTCTCCTCGTCGTGCTTCAACATCCTGCGCATGCTACGTAAGATCTTCCGATGGATCCCCACCGAGACCAGGAAGATGGTCACCCAGGCCCTCGTCACCAGCTGTCTGGACTACGGCAACTCCCTCTACGCCAGAACCACCGCCAAACTCCAGAAGAGACTCCAGCGGATCCAGAACGCCTCAGCACGACTCATCCTGGACATCCCCCGTGGCAGCCACATCTCCGGACACCTGAGAGATCTGCACTGGCTCCCGGTCAACAAGAGAATCACCTTCCGTCTCCTCACCCACGCACACAAGGCCCTACACAACCAAGGCCCAGGATACCTCAACAGCCGCCTCAACTTCTACGCTCCCACACACCAACTTCGATCGACCGGCCACGCCCTCGCCGCCGTCCCATCCGAAGAGCCACCACAGGAGGAAGGTCCTTCTCCTACCTGGCCGCCAAGACTTGGAACTCCCTCCCGAACCTCCTCCGCCTGACCCAGGACCACCTCGCCTTCAGGAAGCAGCTCAAGACCTGGATGTTCGAGCAGTAGCGGACCCTCCTCCCCTAGCGCCTTGAGACCCTCTGGGTGAGTAGTGCGCTATATTAATGCTGTGATTGATTGATTGATTGATTGAATGACACATTTCGAATTATGTCAATTGAAGCCTATATTGGTTCCCAATACAGCCTTTAGATTTGGTGATTAACCAATTGACAAATTTTACATTTTATGTAGGTTGCATACATACTGAAGAGAAGGTTTGTTTCTTCTGTAGCCACCTCTTCTTTTTATTACTTAATGGTAGAGGAGTCCATCTCCCCTTTCAACCTGCTGCAGTTCAAGTGTTCAGGAACGGTTGCTTTTTTAAATAAAAAGCATAGGTTCTCTTTCGATTAAAATAAAGCAGCATGAGAACTATTTTCCTCCATTCCTCCTCCCATTTCAAAGTTTGATTGCCTCCCATGAGCAGGGTTGGATTGGGTTCAAACGTAGGCCCAGGCACCCTAAAAAAAAGTGTCCTACATTTGCAGATTGCACCATTTTCAGAAAACACTGCTTCAGACTTTTAATTAGTATGAAAAGGTTGGGGGTTCCCTAAGAGGGGCATGCTTTCTTAACACGACTGAGATAAACAATGCAAATGTTGCCAGGACTCTTTGTTCACCGATTAGTTCACAATAGTGAATCACACTTGAATGTAAGTGAGACTACTTCTGCTCAGGCCCCTTGCATACATTAAAGAGCCAGCCCAGCGAGAGCCTGGGAATGACACCTCTGCCTCATTGATAAAATGGAGGTAACAGAGGCACATCTGCCTTGAGAAAGCTAATCAGGCATCCACTTGGACACTGGCAGCAGCTGAACACCACAGGCACGGCCCAAATCGTCCACCCTGCTGTCCAGAAAAATGGCTCACAGCTGTAACTCAGATACAGGCCTATCGACCATTGCCTGTGTACCCGTACTACTAATCTGACCCTGCACAAAAGAAAGGTGGTGTGGGGATGCGGTGATGATTTCTGCAGGTCCCGCATAATGGTCATTGCTCAGAGTTAGAATTCCATTTTCAGAAACTGCCCCCTTCAAGCATTCTGACTTTCCGAGCAGCAGTTCTGCAATAGGTTAAGATTACAGAAGAGGAAATGGTGCCAGGTGTGCATTCTACTACATCTCGCTTGGCTTGAGGGGTGTGTTATTTATGTGTCTATCTTACTACTTCGAAGGCTCCCAGCATGTAATTCAGCATGTTGCAAGATAGATGTATGCAAGCGAGTTAGAACACATGCTTCTCATTTTGGACATGTACAGATTCCATATGTAAAATCACATTGTTTGGGGTATATTTTAAGTATCTCTTATAGAGGGCTATCTGTTGTCGAAGTACTATTGTCTACAGTGTAATATCAGAATGAGGTTTTGGCCAGCACCTTGCTCGAGATTGGATGGCTTTCTTGTCTGTCTCCATTCCCTGTTTCTTATTCAATGCCTTTCCTCCATATTCCTGTGGTTGTGTTGCTCTGGACGATTAGTGTTCTTTCGCATTTGATGCATGGGGACTACTTTTTAGTTCAGGAATGGATCACATTCATCTCACTTTCGCTCTCATCCACTCACTAACACCCCAATCAACTTCCACTAGTTTATTTTTCCTCCACTACCCACCCCGCGCTTATTCGTTTTTTATATACATATTTATTTCCCTTCTCCCTAAGGGTTGCTTGTGAGAGGGCCTGGCAATTGCACATAGCTGCCGGCCTACATGCTTTCCCATCCATTGCACTTAACTTCTCCCCTTTCCCTGTGTGATTTTTAAGGTTTTGTTCCGAGATATTTCTGCAGCTGCACACTGCTGCTGAGCTACTCGCTGCTATGGTATGTTGTGTTATACTATGTTACCTTATGATGAATTGTAGAGTGCACTAATCATACGTGAAGGTATCAAGACACTTCAATACTTCAGCAGGTGGACACCTGCCTGTGTTCCCTTCAGAGGTGTTCGAAGAGCCAGGTCTTCATCTTCTTGGGGAACTCCAGAAATAAGGAGGAGTCTCTGATATGAAGAAGGAGCAGATCCAGCTGAGTGCGATCCTTGAACTGAGATCTCGTGCAGTCTTCTGATGAGTGTGTTGCGGGAGACTGTGTTGAATGCAGCGGAGGTTGAGTAGGGTGAGGGCTGCTCTTTCCCTTGGTCCATGATGGTCTGGATGTCAATGGATATTTCATTCATCATTTGCAGTGGCTGCAATGATGCCTATTTCATTGCTGTGTTTTTTTCTGAAACCTGATTAAGTGTTGTACAGTAGGCTGTGTAGTTTGAGGTAGCTTGTGAGTTGCATGTTGATGGCCTTCTCTATTAGTTTCACTAAATAGGGGAGCAGGGAGAGCAGACAGAAGTTGTTCAGATTTGATGGAGGTTTTGATGCTATGGGCGAGGCCAGTGCTGATAGGCTATGCTCTTAGGCTATAGATGTGGCTCGGGCATGGATCTGTTGGAACCCTTGAGTAAACGGTCTGCATGATCATTGCTGTATCTTCTTTGGCAAGAGTTTCCCTTTTGCTCAGGTGGCTACTTCGAAAGGTGATGGGGCAAGTTGAACATTCTTTGATCTGTATCTGTTGCTCTTCACCACTAATTTTCCTGTGCTTTTTTTACTTCGCTTTTTTTACTGTGAAGGCCTGAAAGCTGGACACTACTACCAGGCCACTCATTTCTTTTATTTTGAGTTCCCCTGCATGTATATATTTTCAGATTTACCACTTTATGTTGGACTTCTGCAATGTGGGAATCGTAAATTTCAAATTTCAAAAATGCAACTGGCATTACAACATGTGTGTACGCAGGCGGCAGCAATCATGGAATTGTGACAGACATAAGCCAGGGCACAATTTGAATTACAACATTGTAATGCAGGCGATTTCTAGAATGTTTCGTTATGCTTCATATGCAACATTCCCTAAATTATGTTGTTATGCAACTTTGCATATTAACCTGGCATTCATAGTACAAATGTAGAGAATGCTCCGTTCACAGTGAACATTGACAGCAAATGGATAGGAACAACAAAACGCTAGCAACTATAACTAATAGTGATTTGCATTTTTGCACTAATTTTTTGTATGAAATGCATCCTTGTCTTAAAACGTGAGGCAAGGATGCATTTTACACAAAGATGTTTGTGAAATTATGGATTTTCACGTTGGGGAAGTATTGATAATTTCACATAGTTTCACATAATTTTGCCTAAATTTAACACAGTTATAAGAAAACAAATTATGTGCATTTTTCACACTCATAGAATAACATTTTTGCCATTCCAAGATGGGCGCAGTGTGCACTCATGCATGTATACATGCATGCTGTGAGGCACAGGTGGGTAATTTCTCAATTTGAATTTACAATTTCAAGATGGCTATTTTAAAATGGGAAACAAAATATGTGCAGTAGCGTGAAATAAAAAAAAAAGCATTAAGAAAGCCAATAGGTTAGCATTCATATTTGAATGGTGTAAACTATTGGCTATGCTAATGCTTGTCAGTGTTGTTGACTGTAAGAAATTGGGCTATTGTATTGTATTGTAATTGTATTTATATAGCGCTTACTACCCCTGACGAGGGGTCAAAGCGCTTTTTCGGCAAGTAGTACGCTACTCCGGGACCCATAGATAATTTGTGTTGAATTAGTATAGTGAAACATGCAAGTACATTTTAAGTGGTGGATAGGTTAGTAGTCGGTTAATTGGATTTGGAATGATAGCAGAAGGATAGAGGAGGACAAAGGTTTGTATTTATATAGCACTTGTTGACGCACGCTATTCAGGAAGCCTACAAATGATTAGTAGTGAATTTTTATGGTGAAATATGAAGTAATTTCAGTGGTGGATATTAGTCAGTTAGTTGGAGTGAGAAGGATAGCGGAGGGATAAAAGGGGAAGAAAGATTTGCATTCATATAAAACTGATGTTTGTTGAAGCGCTTTTCTGGCGAGTAGCACGCCACTCCGGAACCATAAAGGATTACTGTTGAAAATTAGTATAGTAGAGAAATATGAAGTAATTTGAATAGTGGATATGTTATTCACTTATTGGGGTAGTATATTAGTATAGTTTAATATGGAATTTGAGAAGTGAACATGTTAGTCTGTTAATTTCGATTGAAAAGGATAGTGGAGGGATAAAAGAGTGAAGGATTTTTTTTAGGTTTTAGGTTTTAGCAGTAGGAGGAGGCTTTTGGATGAGTTAAAAGGAGTTTTGGAGGGGAGGACTCAAAAGGGAAGAGTTTAGAAAGGTTTGTTTTAGGGGCTCGGTATAGTAAAAGAGGTGTCAGATGATGCAAGGAGGGGTAGAGTAGGAGAGAGTCTAGAAAGGGTTATTTTGGCAATCATAGTAGTGGTAGGGGGTTTTGGAATGTAGAGGATATATTGATAGATGTATAGGATGAGAGATAGGGTAGTGCATTGGAAGGAGTAGTAGAAGAAGTTTGAGATGAGTCAGAATGTTGGGCTAGAAGATATATTGAGCGAAATATAGGCTGAGAAATAGGGTAGTGCATTGGAAATGCTAAATTAGAAGAAAGTGATGAATATATAGATCCATAATTACATTGAAAGTATATAGATACATAAATGAGGTAAGTATATGTAGATTAAAGGTATTGATAAGGCACAGGATGAGAAATAGGGTAGTTCATTGGATATGCTTTTTCAGGAGAAAAGTAACAGACACACAGATCCAAATACATGGAAGGTAAATAGATGCACAATGGAAGTATGTACATGTAGACTAAAGATGTTTTTTATTTACTTATTATTTTTTTCCTCTCAACAACATAATTATTTTACATGTTTATACAAAGTAATACACAAAGATAGGTACATATCTATAGTGAAAAAAATGCTTGTATACAGAGGGATATGCTGTAAATTTCTGTTTGGTGCTTATGTGGGGAAGAGCCAAATCTTGAGTAGTTTTCTGAAGAGAAGTTGGTTGTCGGTGGACCTTATGTTGGGGGGGGTAAGGAGTTCCATACTTTGGCTGGTTGAACAGAGAAGGATGTTGCACCCATGGTTTTTTTCTTGCATGGTGGGATTTTGAGGCAAGATGCTTCTTTAGATGCTCCTTTGTTGAATGTGTTTGGTGACTTTATTCCTGATGAAGAGTGGTCCCATCCCATCAATTGCTTTGTGGGTGATACAAAGCAGCTTGAGCGTGAATCTTCTGACAACCGATAACCAATGCAGGGCTTTCAAGGCAGGGGAGATGTGGTCTCGTGGTTTGATATGCAAGAGAGTAGTCTAGCAGCCGAGTTCTGAATCCGTTGTAGTCTTTTCATGGTTGTTAAAGGTGATCCGTGGTAGAGGCTATTGGCGTAATGGAGTTTGGACAGAACAAGGGAGATGGTAGCTTGGACCTTTTGTAGAAATCGCAAATGAGGGAAAATTTGTTGCAGCGTTTTTATGGTAGCAAAGCTTGATCTTGCTAATTTATCCACTTGGGCATTTATCGACAGATTGGAGTCCATGGTCATTCCAAGGTTTCTTACTTCCTTTGATACTTTAGGCAGTGATCCCAGTTTATCAGGCCATGCGGCAAGCGGGTTGTAATGTTTCCATCGCCACAAGTGAGTATTTCAGTTGTTGAAGCATTCAATTTGAGATGGCTCCAGGTCATCCACTGATCCACTGCTCTGAGACATCTGAAAATTGGTGATTTTCCAATGCCTTTGGGGCATTCCAGTTGAAGGAGTATTTGCGTGTCATCTACATAGTTATAGCACGTAAGGTGAAATTTATTGATCAGTACTGGTAATGACTTCATGTAGATGTTGAAAAGCATGGGCGAGATGATAGAATTTTGAGGGACCCTGCTTTTGTGGAGTACGGTTTGGACGAGAAAGGTGGGGTATGGATGACATTAGTTCTGTTTCGAAGGTAGGACGCAATCCAGTCTAGAGCATTTCTCTCTATGCTGGCTTCATAGAGTCTTTGTTTCAGAGTGTCATGGTCAACTGTGTCAAAGGCAGCTGAGAGGTCCAAGAGCAGTAGCGCAGCAACCCCATTGCGGTCAACTGCATTCTTTAGGTCATCCCAGATGGCAAGGAGGGCAGATTCAGTGCCTCTTCCCAGACGGAATCCTGTTTGGAAGTCTGAAAGTATGTCATTCTCTTCAATGAATTGTGACATCTGGGAGAACGCTGCTCTTTCTATCAGTTTGCCCAGGAATGGTCCATTTGTAATGGGTCAGTAGTTGTCAGGGTTTAACGGGTCCAAGTTTGTTTTCCTCAGCGAAGGGCGTATGTATGACTTTTTGAGTTCTTCTGGAAATATTCCAGTAGTTAAGGAATTGTTGATGATTTTTCTTACTGGAGTGGCAGCAGAGGATGTTAATAGAATTGACCAGGTCCATAAATTCATCGTGGGAGATGTGTTGGAAGGACCAGAGAGGCTTGATTAGAGCATTCTTGGATTGTTGCTTTGTACAAGGGTTAGTGCTGGTGCTTTGTTTCTGTTTTAAGTACGATACCAACGTGCCTGCTTTGTACTTGTAATGATTTGCCACTTTGTCTGTGAAATCTTGAGTAACAGGATGAGTTCCTTCTAGGCAATTTGGTTTGCGAAATTCATTGAGTATATTATAGAATTCTTTATTTGCAGATTTAGCGTTTTGAATTCTGTCTGAATAGTACATTTTCTTAGCTTTTTTGATAGCAGACTTTTATAATCTGTTAATTTTCTGTAGGTGAAGTTTGTCTTGTTTGGCTTTTGTTTTAAGACAGGTACGTTGCAGCTTTCTAATTTGTTGTTTTATGTCTTTTATTTCTGTTCCTCCAAGGTGCTTTTTTTCTTTTGTTCTATTGTGTGGTTTTGAGTGGTATCAGGATGTCAAAACCTTCCTGTAGCCACTAATATAGATTTTGAGCAGAATTTATGGTTTACAGATTGGTACTGGATGTTAGTTGTGGTTCCAAGTGTTCCAAATTGAGTTTGTTCCATGGCCGATAGGTGGATGGATGTAAGGTAGTTTTAGGTGAGTCACTTAGCGTTGTTTTATATTGGAAGGCAAGCAAGTGGTGGTCTGACCATGTGACTGGAGTTAGAGTTTGAAAGGTAACTAGTTCGGTATTAGCAAAAATGACATCTAGGATATGTCCAGCGGTGTGTGTCGGGTTGTGGACAATCTGATGCAGGTTCAATGCGTCTAGGCCGGTGATTATAGTTTTTGGATTGGTCATATTGGGTTTATCAAACCAAATGTTGAGGTCACCCAGAACGCATAGTTTGGAGTGTATTGTTATCAGGTTTGAAACTGTGCCTAGATGTGCATCTGGGAATGTTGCCTTGCTAGGTGGAGGTCTGTAAAGGAGCAGGAAGATACAAGAGGAAGATTGCATCTTGTTAGAGGAGCCTCACAATTCTTTATGGAGATGTTGTCAATTTTAGTGATATGTATTGTTTGCCTGAATACAACAGCTAGACCACCTCCTTTTTTGGCTATACAATTTTGTGTGATTATTTGATAGCCTAGAGGAATGGCTTCATGCAGGACTGGAGCCATATCTTGTCCCAACCATAATTTGGTTATGAATAGCATGTCTGGTTTTGCATCGGTTAGAAGGTCGTAGATGTGATACTTGTTTTTAGAGAGGGATCGAGCATTTATTAGTAGACAGTTTAGTGAGTGGCCTTTGGTGATAGTGGGACTTTGGTAGAAGTGTGATCAGTATTGTGTGGGTTTGTAGCAGGTATGTTTTTAGTGCTGGTATTAGCTGTATTAGGATAGCAATCGTGTAGCTGTATAATGTTCCTCATCCAGCATGCTAAGAAGACATTTTGATGGGTCTACATGTGTATGTGTTGGAGATGGTGTTTGAGAGTGAGTTGGAGTGCTGTATTGATTTTGTGGTGTAACATTGTAGTAAAGTAGACGTGGGGAAGGAAAGTTGTGAGGTGTGGCATGTTTTTTATATTTTTTGCATGTGTTTAAGGCAGAAGTAGTATGAGTCTGGGGAGGTGGTGCAGCATGTGGGTTATGGTAGTAATGTTCTAAATTGTCCAATGGATGAGAAACGGTTAGAAGAGAGGTGCTGTATTGCTGTATCTGTGTTAGGTGTGGTGGAAGAGTGAAAACTTGGCATTGGAGTTTGCTCGCAGGGCCGGTCGATCCACTCACCGCACGGCCCCCGTGTGTCCTGGTGTCACCTCTGTTTCCGCGAATCTCGCCGCCACTCCTGCCGCCCTAAGGACCCTGTGCTGCTCCCTTGCTCTGTGCCCTCCTCTGCTTGGGCCTCAGTTTTGGTTTTTGTTACCTTTTTGTGTCTGTTCACTTAACCCTTGCCGCTCAGTTTTGCTTCTGTGACCTTTTTGTGTCTGTGCTCCTTTACCCTCGCCACTCTCCCCTTGACCTTTTTCCCGCTCTGTGTCCCCCCTCCGATCCCCGCCGCTGCTCCCCTGCGGCCGCACCCACGTCTCCTTTCTGTTCTCGATCCCACTCCCCATTCGCCTCCTGCTCCCGCCTCCCAGCTGCTCCTTCCTCCCACTTCGCCATAAATGGCGCATACGCGCAGTGGGCGCGCCAATTGCGCGCCAAAGGCAAGTCCTTCTATGCCCGTCCATGCCTGGACCGCACCCAGCGCCAGAACCCCTGTACCTCGCCAGAGCCAGCCCTCACGACGGAAATACAACGCCACCACCCTCCACGCACTCAACACCGGGCGACTGCCAGCCTGCTACCAATCCACCCCGAAACGCACCCACAGAGCCTTCACCTGCCACGCCTGCAATTTCACCTGCACCGCGCCCGCCAGAACAGACGCCAACAACAACCACCTCAAGTGCATCCTGCTCAACACCCGCTCCGTCCACAAGCAATCCCGTCGAACGCTGGGACCTCCTCGACACTACAGCACCGGATGTCGCCTTCCTCACGGAAACCTGGATGAATGCCTCCTCGGCCCCCGACATCGCCATAACCATCCCGGACGGCTACAAGATCCTCCGGAGGGACCGCGTCAACCAAGCCGGAGGTGGCATCGCCATAGTTCACTCCATCCGCATCACGACCAACACCAACGACACCCTCACCGCCGCACAGCACCTTCACTTTTAGATACACACCGACCCTAAGACCACCCTCAGAGGCACCCTCATCTACAGACCCCCGGGATAACGCTCACAGTTTACCGAAGCCATCGCAGACTTCATCAGTCTGTTCGCTCTCGCTTCCTCTGACTATATCCTCCTAGGGTACCTCAACTTCCACCTGGAGAACAACAAGGACAACAACACCACTTCCCTGCTAGACAACCTCACCAACCTCGGACTCAAACAACAGGTCAACACCCCCACCCACTATGCCGGCCACACGCTCGACCCCGTCTTCTCCTCCAGCAACCACATCTCCTTCAGCCACGCCACCGAACTTCACTGGACCGATCACAGCTGCGTCCATTTCAACTTCAGGAAAGCAACGACCCACCACCGCCCGCAACAAGCCCCCCGAAGATGCTGGAGCAAGGTCACCACCGACCAGCTCATCACCTCCTTGAGCCAATACCCACCCACCAACACTACGGACCCCAACAAAGCAGCCCACAACCTCATACAGTGGATCACCGACTGCGGGGATGTCCTTGCTCCACTGAAGAACCCGCCAAGCAACCAGGACAGCAAGAAAGCCTCATGGTTCACCAACAACCTCAAAGACTCCAAGAAATCCTGCCGTGCCCTCGAGAAAGCCTGGCGCCACAAACAGTCAACAGAAAACATGACAGCCCTCAAGAACGCCATCCGTAAACACCACAAGCTTATCTGCACCACCAAAAGGTCATCTTTGACAGAACGATTGGATAACAACACCCACAACAGCAAGGAACTCTTCAACATCGTGAAAGAGCTCTCCAACCCCCACGCCAGCAACGACATCATGCCATCGCAAGACCTCTGCAACTCCCTCGCCACTTTCTTCCACCGCAAGATAGCCGATACACGACAGCTTCAGCGCTCAGACCACGCACTCAACCACTGAACCGGCGCCCTCCACCACCACCCTATGCGCCTGGACCCCCATCAGCACGGAAGACACCACCCACACGATGAACACCATCCACACAGGCTCCCCTGCCGACCCCTGCCCACACCACATTTTCAACAAAGCCGACTCCATCATCGCACCCCAACTCCGAGACATCATCAACAACTCCTTCGCATCCGCCACCTTCCCAGAGAGCTGGAAGTTGCGGAGATCAGCGCCCTCCTGAAGAATCCCACCACAGACCCCATAGACCACAAGAACTTCCGCCCCATCTCGCTCATCCCCTTCCCTGCAAAAGTCATCGAGAAAACCGTCAAAAGTCAGATGACCGCTTTCCTCGAGAAAATCGGCTCCTTGGACCCATCGCAGTGCGGATTCCGAGCGAACCACAGCACCAAGACCGCCCTCATTGCAGCCACTGACGACATCAGGACCCTGCTTGACAACGGGGAAACTGCTGCCCTCATCCTCCTCGACCTATCGGCTGCGTTCGACACGGTCTGCCACCACACCCTGACAACCCGCCTCCACCACGCCGGGATCCAAGGAAAGACCCTGGAATGGATCACCTCCTTCCTCTCGGACAGAACCCAAAGATTCCGTCTCCCGCCCTTCTGCGCAGAAGCCACCAAGATCATCTGCGGCGTACCCCAAGGCTCCTCGCTCAGCCCCACCCTCTTCAATGTCTACATGAGCCCCCTCGCCGCCATCGCACGCAAACACAACCTCAACATCATCTCCTACGCCGACGACACCCAACTGATCCTCTCCCTCACCAACGACCCCGCCACCGCCAAAGCCAGCTTCCAGGACGGAATGAAAGACGTCGCGGAATGGATGAAGCTCAGCAGTCTGAAACTGAACTCAGACAAGACGGAAGTCCTCATCCTCGGCCCATCCATCTCCGCCTGGGACGACTCGTGGTGGCCCCCAGCTCTGGGCACCCACCCCCCAAGCCCACAGACCACGCACGCAACCTGGGATGCATCCTTGACTCCTCCATCACGATGACCAGGCAATTCAACACCGTTACTTCCTCCTGCTTCAACACCCTCCGCATGCTCCGTAAGATCTTCCGCTGGGTCCTCACTGGAACCAGGAAGACGGTCACCCAGGCCCTCGTCACTAGCAGTCTGGGCTAAGGGAACGCCCTCTGCGCCGGGACCACTGCCAAACTCCAGAAAAGACTCCAGCACATACAGAACGCATCCGCACGACTCGTCCTGGACATCTCCCGACACAGCCACATCTCCGCCCACCTGAGGGACCTGCACTGGCTCCCCATCAGCAAGAGGATCACGTTCAGACTCCTCACGCACGCACACAAGGCTCTCCACGACATGGGCCCCGAATACCTCAACAACTGCCTCACGTTCTTCACACCTACCCGCCAGCACCGCTCCGCCAGCCATGCCCTCGCCACCGTTCCACGGATCCGCAGAACCACCACCGGAGGAAGATTCTTCACCTACCTGGCGGCCAAGACAAGAGACACCCTCCCCACCCACCTACTACTAACCCAGGACCATCTCTTTTTCAGGAAGCACCTCAAGACCTGGCTCTTCAAACAGTAGCGGTCCCCCCTCCCCCTCCCAGCGCCTTGAGACCCTTGCGGGTGACTGGGCACTCTATAAAGGGTATTGATTTATTGATTGATTTGTGTGGTTTGAAATGTGGGTATATGTTTGTATTTTGTGATGGTAATTATTATGAGGTGTTGCGCTTTGAAGATCGTGTTGTGCTGGTGTGTGTGATATGTTTTGCTTTTGAGGAGTAGTGAAAAAGGGTGCTGATGTGTATGTTTCATGCAATGGATTTGGTTGTGTAGTATTGTTTGTGAGAGGCGGTTGTGACGTAGAGGGGGTGGTGATGGGTTTATGAGTAGAGTGTATGTTGTGTGTAGGAGGGAATGAAGTAGAGGTGAGAGTGTTTATCTTAGACTGGTTTGTTGCAAGAGTTACAAAGTGTGGTGGTGTGCAGTGTGTGTTAGGCATGGGTGAATTTTGCGAATCTGGCGTTCGCGAATTTTGCAAATTTGCGAACTCGCAATCCGGAAAATCTGCGAATTCTCGCAAATTTGCGGATTTTCTTTTGTGTTCGAAAGGATTTTTGCCAGTTCGCGATGATTTTGTACCAGTTCACAATTGCGAACTTACATGTCGGCTCGCAACGGTCGCGAATATGTTGTTTCTACATCTGGTTCATCATCACAGGTTCCCAGCACCCTCTGTTTCACCCCTGCCACCCTCTGTTTCACCCATGCCACCCTCTGGTACATCAATGCCACCCTCTGGTTCATCATCACTGTAGATTATGGGGGGAAAAAGCAAGCACACCTGCCCTGCTTCAACTGACATGAATTAATTTGGGGTTGATTTATTAATGTGTCACTGTTTTAAAATTCCAGTCTGGCACCTGCTTCCTTATCTGTAATTTGCTTTCTGTTGCAGTGCAAATTTTTTTCCAGGACCTTTGTGGCCTACTTGTAGCTATTCTGTGAGCCTGCTGTGAGGGTCAGAGCAGGGTCATACAATTGTTGCAACTAGCAACTGAACTGGGAATTTGCGGATTTTTTTGGTGTGTTCGCAAGGATTTCTGCCAGTTCGCGAGGGTTTTGTACCAGTTCGCAATTGCGAACTTACATGTCGGCTCGCAACGGTCGCGATTATGTTGTTTCTACGTCTGGTTCATCATCACAGGTTCCCAGCACCCTCTGTTTCACCTATGCCACCCTCTGGTACATCAATGCCACCCTCTGGTTCATCAACACTGTAGATTATGGGGGAAAAATCAAGCACACCTGCCCTGCTTCAACTGACATGAATTAATTTGGGGTTGATTTATTAATGTGGCACTGTTTTAAAATTCCAGTCTGGCACCTGCTTCCTTATCTGTAATTTGCTTTCTGTTGCAGTGCAATTTTTTTTTCCAGGACCTTCGTGGCCTACTTGTAGCTATTCTATGAGCCTGCTATGAGGGTCAGAGCAGGGTCATACAATTGTTGCAACTAGCAACTGAACTCTGGAGGGGCCCCAGTCAGGAAGCACTACAGGGAATGGTTACTAATGATGAGTTTGAACTTTTGCACCTGCTGAATGCTTTCACTTTTGCAAAACTCGTTTTTCTGCAGAACAGCATTACAGCAACTGTAATGCCCCAAACAAGCTTACTTGTGAAAGTTGATTTCTAATCCAAAAGTGATCCAAAGAAAGTCAAAAGGCCTCAAATCCAAAAAAGTGCAGTCAAATGTCAACCTGAGGAGTTATTCTGATAAAAATCATCATTTTCAGAAGGTCTATGATGCTTGCTAGTGGATTTCTTGTGCAGAATTGCAATTTTTGTAATTTCGCGAGTGCGAGATTGTTGCTGCCCGCCGCACCTACATGTTCGCAATTGCGAACTTACACCGCACGCCGCAAAATTGTGTCACCAAGAAAAAAAAATCCGCTGCGTGCAAATTTGCGGATTTTCGGTAAATTCGCGAGCGTTCGCGGATTGCGAATTTACCAAAAATCTGCAAAATCCGCGAGCGTAACGGATTATACGCCCATGCTTAGTGTGTGTGTTGTGTGTTATTGTTATTATGGTAGAAGGAAGAGGAGGGTGCTTGTTGGACAACTGATGGAAGGATGATTATATGCTTGTTAGTGATAAAAGGTGGTCTGTTAGGTGTAATTACAGCAGAGAGAGTGTGTCTGAATGGGCTGTTTTGGTGTTGTGTTAGTGATGAGTGTATTGTTAAGTGGTATAGGATAGAGTTGTGTACTTTTTGTAGGTGATGGTGGATATGTGTGGTAGTTGGGATAGTAGGGTGTGTAGATGTGGTTTGGTTGGGTTTGTAGTGCATGCTGGTACATTAATCTGTGCATAGTGTTTTGCGTGGTGTACATTTGGTGTGAGTGTGTTGCTCTGTTTGTGGATGTTGATAGTTTGGGCTGGGTATTGCTAAATGAGAAAAAGGGCAGCATTTCTGTCCCTAGTCCCGACCAGTCTCGAGCAGGCTCAAACAGGCAACTGACCTTGTCCTCTCTGCCCTTAACAGGCTCAAACAGGCTACTGTCCTTGTCCTCTCTGCCCTTAACAGACTCAAACCGGCAGCTGCCCTTGTCCTCTCTGCCCTTAGCCTCGACGCCAGGACTGAGACGCCCTAACCCTGGTCTTTTTTGTAGCCCTAGTAATCAGGTGACCCCTTGACCATTGGGAACCCCAGCCCTAACACTATCCAATCACAACACTAGCCCTAAAATCTAGAAACAATAGGAGACCAGGATGTTACAGCCAATCTTAGCCCGAATCCAAGCACCCAATCAGTTCAAAAACCCTGATCTCTACGTCCAATAAAGGTCCTAGCCCTAAGGGTAGTCCCGAAACAAGTCCATACAAACAATGGCACAGGTAGCCCTAGTCCCTACTTCCAATAGAAAGCCTAACCCTACTGTAAGTCCCACACCATTTCCAGCAACCAATCACACCAGAAGCCCTAATCTCTACTTCCAATTAAAGGTCTAAACCTAGCTCTAGTCCCACCCTACTCCCAACAACCAATAACATAGGAAGCCCTAGTCCCTACTTCCAATAGAAATCCTAACCCTAGCCCTAGTCCCAACCCTACAATGATTGAATCCCAAACCCAGAAACCAATCAGAACGCTCAAATACCCAACCAATGAGGACATTAACCCTAATCCAATAGAAACACCAGATACAACCACCAATCAGTGTAGCCATGTATCTACCACTAGCAGACCATATAAGGTCCCAGCGACCTCAGACTAGGTTCGCTGGCAAGGGAGTTGGAAGCTGCTTCTCCTGTTCAGAATCTACTAGGAGACAGACAGGCTCAATCCACACTTTGAACTTCAGAAGGTAAGGGCCTCACTAACTTGAAAGCTAACAATACTGTTTGAATAAAACTTTACTCCCTCTGATTGCCAAGAAACAAAGTGCACAGGCCCTAGTAAAGACAGTTTAAACAACTCGCAGAAGGACCCTCTGATGTAGAAAATCCCTGTTGCTCGGTGGAGGAGGCAGGGGGGCTGGTCTCCTTGGCTTGGGAATACAAAATGGTGACTGGGAGCTTTAACATACAGATCTTAGCACAGAGCAAAGGAGAAATTTGGAGGGAAAACAGAATTGTCACCAAGGAATGAGAGGGACAAACTACAGAGGTTGGACTGCAAATCCCACAATTCAACACGCTAAATGAGGCAATCATGAGCAGGGAAAAGCACAAGTTTAAAACACAACACAGGTGATCAAATATGAAATGAAAAGCAGGCTAAAATTACAATTTTTAACTGTAACAACCACAGGCAAATACAGTAAAAACAGAAAGTGAAAATCGTTTTTTAAACAACTTTTTGTCTTCCGAAGAGACAGCACTACTCTGTCTCCTTACCACTTCCTGGACTCTGCTCACTGCAATCTGCGGCTCAGGTAGGCTGCAACTCACAAGATGGGGCAGAATGATTTGGGTGCACCCAGCAATGCCTTAAGGGGCCTGGCAGGTGTGAGAGGAGGGCTCAGACTTGCCTGGTAGCTGAATAGCCAATGGTCTACTTGCCTGGGGGTGGGGGCTGGGCAGATGCTTCTTCTGTTCAGAATCTCCTAGCAGGCCCTAGTAAATACAGCTTAAACAGCTCACAGACACACCGTCTTATGTATAAAATCAATGTTGCTGGGGGGGGGCGGGGCAGGGGGGCAGGTCTCAATGGCTTGTGAACCCAAAATGTTGGCTGGGCGTGCGCTGTTTTAACATACAGGTCTTAGCCCAGAGCTAAGGAGAAATTTGGAGGGAAAACAGAATTGTCACCAAGGAATGAGAGGGACAAAATACAGAGGTTGGACTGCAAATCCCACAATTCAACACGTTAAATGGAGGCACACCAATTTAATAAAAATAGAGTAAATATTTGATGCCAAAATCACAAGAATCAAAGCAGTAGGACCAGAGTTATTTAATATAGAAAACTAGTGTAAGGAATTGGGTTACTGGTTGAGGGGGCTGAAGTCACAAGCAAACTCCAAATAAACCTGTGCTCAACCCTCCGGTAGCTTGTCACAGAGCAGTCAGACTGAACTTAAGGGCAATGTGTTATGCATTTATGCAGCACATCAAATAGTAATAAAGTGGAATCCCAACCCAAGTGAAATTCCACAGTACTGTAGAAAAATAGACTAGAAAATAATAAATAATTTGACACCAAATATACAATTCGTGAAATCGGAGATATGCAACTTAAAATATTTAGGATAAAATAGCTCTAAAAAGCACAAACCACCAATCGCACTATGTGGTCATGCGAGACTGGGTGAAAGTCATAGGTTCAGGCCAACCATGATGGAGCATGGGGCAGATACTCGGACCAGGCTGGGCCTGCTGAGAGTTGCCTTCAAATTCCAGTGCAACAAGTTCTGTTCTCAGTGGAGACGGCCTCGAGGAGCAGGAAGAGGATTGCAGATGTTTGTTGAGGTAGCGCAAATAGTAGGATGGCCGTCACTGTAGCACAAAGTTCCTTTCAGCATCACAGACAGTCCTTGGTGGAGCTTCCTGTTGGTGGTCAACATGAGCTGTCGATCTTTGGCGTGAAGTGCAGATCTCTCTGCACTGTAGCACCGGAGCGATGTGACGATGGAGGGTGGATAGGCGGCAAGATCCTAGTATGTATGGGCCTGTTTGCATTCGTGAAGAACCCAAAAACTTCAGGGGAGCTCAATTGTGGCCACACCAAAGGTGCAAGGCCTGAGGGGCACCACTTGAGTGACAGGAACTCACTCCAGCAGAGGCCAGCAGGGCTCAGGCAGGTCCAGCGAGCATGTCACTTGGGCAGCTGCAGGGAATCTCAGTAGCTTGTTATGTCCCTGTATGCACAGAAAGGAGGTCAGCTGGCTTACCCTTGTAGTCACTTCTGCCTGGGATGAAGGGTGCAGGTCCAATTTCCTTCTCCGCAAGCAGGGATGTAGTCAGAAGAGCAGCAGAGTAGCAAGGCAGCAGAGTGACAGTCCTGTTAGCAAAGCAGCACAACAGTCCTTCTTCCACAGTAACCATAGGTCCAGGAGTGCACTGAAGTCTTGGTGTCTGAGGTTCAATTTTTATATTTGGTGCTTTCTTTGAAGTGGGAGAAACTTCTAGAAGATTCTCTTTGAAGTGCTGAGATTTCCTTCCAACCCCATTACTACACAAAGTTATGCAATTGTTTGTGTGAAGACAGCACAAAGACTATTCAGGTGTAAGTGGAGTTGTGCCTAACTCTGTCCTCCCATCCTGCCAGGGATGGCCCATCCAGGCACACTTAAGCTCTCTATTGTGTGCGGCTGTCTAGGAAGAATACAAAAAGACCAGCTACAACCAGGATGCTTATTTCTGGTCCACGGAGGACTTGGCTTGGCAGTTCGGGATGGAATGTTCCCATAAAAAACAGGGTCAAGACTGATTTGCATATGACTGGGTCCAAACTGGGGCTGTGTAGTGAGCAAAAGAATAATGGATGTAACCCAGATCCTTGTGACTGGGGTTAAATGTTTGCATTTTCCAGCATTCCATCCATCAATTATTAATTTTGCATTCCTCTTAAGCGGTATGCCACGAGTTCAGCGACCTTGGACCTTTAAAAGGAAACTTCTACTTAATGAACCATACTGTACCCATATGGTTAAATGGATAGAAGAATTATTTTCTATTAATCATAATACACCTTCAGTTGATACCGTGTGGGATGCTTTTAAAGCCGCTGATCATGGGAAAACAATGAGCTTCTCTACAATCCACCAAAAAACTTTACAGAAGGAAATTAAGGACTTGATAGAACAACTAAAGATAGCAGAACATGAATTAATGAGTAGAGTTCAGAGGGGTACATATACAGAGGAATGCCACCAGTATATTGCCATTATAAAATCTAAAATACATTTTGGTACGGCGTTGGCAGCCAAATTTACACAGCAGAGGATTGAATCATATAAACTGGGAGAAAATACTGGCAGGGTCTTAGCTAAACAACTTCACCAACGTGAGATAGCCAAGCAAATCTGCAAAATTGAGCATCATACTGGGCAGGTTCAGCATTTTCCAGCAGGAATTCCCAATGTTTTCAGAAGTTCTATAGCCAACTATACACTGTAGGACTTGATGTGACGGAGACAGAACTCTAGGAATGCTTTTTTAATGGTATGGAAAAACCAAAGGTCACGCAGGAGCAAAATTAGATACTTGACTCCCAATTCACTTGGGAAGAGATTGAACTGGCAATAACATCTTTAGCCATGGGAAAAGCTACGGGGCCAGATGGCATTCCTTTGGAATTTTATAGAACATTTCGACAGGTGCTTAAACAAAATGTTATACTCTTATTTGAACAGGCACGGGAAAATGCTCTTATTCCGGACTTCTGGCGTAAGACAACAATCGTTGTCTTTAGGTATAAAATAAACCAGAATTAAACCCAGCCTCTTATAGACTTATTACTTTGATTAACTGTGACAGAAAAATCTATTCGAAACTTTTGGCAGTAAGACTAGGAAATGTCAATACTCCCCTAGTATCATTACACCAACTAGGGTTTATCCCAGGAAGAGACATGGCGGATCATGTACGCCGGGTAATTGCCCTTCTGGACTGGGCACAGGCCACTGGGTCACCACTGGGGGTTCTCCTCTTGGACCCTGAGAAAGCACTCAACAGGGTCTCCTGGCTGGTCCTGTGGTCTGTCCTGTGCTGGAAGGGGTTAGGTATCGGCTTTGTACAAGCAATAAAGGCATTTTATCTACGTCCAGAGGCAGCAATCCAGATTGCAGGGCAGGAATCTAAGCCATTTACCATCTCCAGAGGTATGAGGCAGGGGTGTCCTTGCTCACCCCTGCATTTTGCCCTGTATATAGATCCTTTTTTTGAGAAAATGTGAGGTATGCACCCATATTAAAGCTCTTAGGATGGGGGAGATCGAGTACATAGCACTGGCATATACAGATGACATTGCAGTCCTTATGAGCGACATCATCTCTGCTTTCCCAGTGGTGAAAGACCTAGCAGCTCAGTTTGGTGCTTTTTCTGGATATAAGCTGAATGTAGACAAGACTCAAAATATTAGCTGCAGCATAATTTGCCCCCCCCCCCGGACTTTCCAGTTGTCTCAACAGCCACCTATTTGGGCATTACAATTACAGCCACAGTAGATAAAATACCCTACTTAAATATTAGCCCAATAATTGATAGTACTAATAAGAAATTAGAGAGATTGAACCACTTACATATCTCCCTGTATGGGAAAAGTAATGTTATTAAGATGTCTATCTTGACTAAATTTCTGTATCTTTTTAGGACCATTCCTCTGGAATTTCCCTATTCTTGTTTTACCAAGTTAGAAAAGGTTTGCTCTAGCTTTTTTGGGGCTATTGCCGGTCCAGAAACGCGGCTAAATGGATGATGCTTCCAAAACAACAGGTGGGGGTGTCTAGCTATTTCCACATTTTTGCTGCTCTACTGGGCTGCTATTCTACAACATATGGGTGTTCTCTTGGTTGGAACCAAGGCTGTCTCATCTATAGAGAGTAGCCGGTCTATATATGAGTTTGGCTTGGGGAGCCATGTGAATGGGTGCTTAGTGTCGATTCTAGAACCCAGCTATTATAAGAAGACCAGATTTAAAATCGTGAAAGCAGCACATAAGGTATGGAAACAGATTCGGAGGACATTTAAGATTTCCAATATAAATGTATATACTCCATTTGCAGCTACAGGGGTACTTACATTATTATTTTGGGACCGAGTCACCTTTAAATAGGCCAATAAAGGGATCTGTCTGTTGGGGGATCTTCATAAGGATGGGCAATTGGTAATATTTGAAAAATTGCAGGAAAAATATGATCTTTCTTGGGGTGATTTTAAAAAAAATATTTACAGATAAGGAGGGGGGAAAGCAGGCGTAGAATGGTATTAAGTTTTGGCAAAATACCCTTGGTGGACGGTGTGCAAAAGAAATCTAGGCTAGGAAAAATGTATCATATCCTGCTTTATTCCTTTCCCAACGATCTGGGTATACACTCTGATAAATGGGCAAGTAAGCTTGGGAAGGGAACAGTAGATATGGAGCATTCCCTTATGTTGGCTAGCCAGATCCTAATAACCGGGAGCCTTAAGAGCCAACACTTTATGTCAGTCTACGACCTGTACTATACCCATGCAAAGATTGCCAAATGGAAGGGATTGAGAGGAGGGAAATGTAACAGATGTGATCTCCAAGCAGCGGACACTGTCCGCATGTTCTACTCTTGTACAAAATTTGCTACTTTTATACACAACATAGAAACATTCTTAGTTACGATTTGGGAGATATCAGTCTCTGTTACACTGACTCTCTTAATCTAGGGAGTAGGGAACAATATTGAAGCAGATATTAGGGTAAAGGCTGAGACAGGTGGGCTTGGCCAAGCCGGCTGCGATGGTGGCAGTGTTTTGCTGAGGCTCCGTGGCAGACCGGGATTGTGTATGCCTCCCAGCACCGATCCCAACCGCAACACAAACATTTAGGGACCTGACCTCACGGGGCATCCAGAACCGCTCAGCCCCAGCTGTCAGACCTGGGGCTCCATATACATTGCAGGCTTTTAGGAGCCCGTCGCTGGTGGACAAAATGGTAGCCAACTGGGGTCTCGCTCGTCGCCCCAGCATCCAGGCTTCATAGAAGGCTCCCAACCCGGCTACCATCGTGCGGGGTTGGTGGTGCCAAGCTTCGGAGATCGTGGGTGGTCGGCGCACCCGGCCGCCGTCGTTGGCCCGCCCGCGGGCTGTCAGTCTGGACGGTGGACGGCCCTGGGGGGGCTCATTTGCAGGAGAGTGAGGCAGCGCTGGAAAGCAGGGAGACGGACAGAGGCTGCTCGGGGTCGGTGAGCGGCGATGGCCACTCCACTTGGAAGGCAGGTGACCACAAGTGGACTTCTTCCCCCCATCTGCAAAAGGACACAGGGCCACCATCTCAGACGAGGTCGCCTGTCCCTAATATGGCGCTGGTAACTGTTAGGCGCCCACGAGGAGAGAGCGAGGCACCAGCAATAATTGGACAGTCTGCAGGCGGTGAGTGACAGGAGTGCAGCCCCCCCAGGGGCAACCTAACACGGGGGCGCAGGGTGCCCCCATATTGCCTCCACAGCCCATCAGCACCTCTTGCCTGTGGTCCGTCAGCAGGAAGCACTGCCAAGAAAGAGGGCAGTGACTTACTCACCTAGATTGCATACAAACATCTTCACTGTGATGATTGTCCATCCACACACGCCCAGGGCTGTACAATTAGCCATCCGTGTATAGTCCCCTTCTAACGTGTGGGTATACACGCACTAGCAGGCCGTGGCATGCATTGACATCCACATACACAGACTATTAAACACTCATATATATTCACTTCACTCGGGGGCACCACCACATCACTTGGGGGCGCCACCACATCACTCGGGGACACCACCACATCACTCGGGGACACCACCACATCACTCTGGGACACCGCCACATCACTCTGGGACACCGCCACATCACTCTGGGATACCGCCACATCACTCTGGGACACCGCCACATCACTCAGGGACACCACCACATCACTCGGGGATACCACCACATCACTCCGGGATACCACCACATCACTCCGGGATACCACCACATCACTCCGGGATACCACCACATCACTCAGGGGCACCACCACATCACTCTGGGACACCACCACATCACTCTGGAACACCACCACATCACTCGGCCACACCACCACATCACTCGGCCACACCACCACATCACTCGGCCACACCACCACATCACTCAGGCACACCACCACCACATCACTCAGGGACATTAGCACATAACTCAGGGACATTACCACATCACTCAGGGACATTACCACATCACTCAGGGACATTACCACATCACCCAGGGACATTACCACATCACTCAGGGACATTACCACATCACTCAGGGGCACCTTCACATCACTCAGGAACACCACCACATCACTCAGGGGCACCACCACATCACTCAGGGACATTACCACATAACTCAGGGACATTACCACATAACTCAGGGACACAACCACATCACTCAGGGACACTACCACATCACTCAGGGACACTACCACATAACTCAGGGACATTACCACATCACTCAGGGGCACCACCACATCACTCAGGGACATTACCACATAACTCAGGGACACTACCACATCACTCAGGGGCACCACCACATCACGCTGGGACACCACCACCACATCACGCTGGGACACCACAAACACATCACTCTGGAACACCACCAACACATCACTTGGGGCACCACCAACACATCACTCTGGGGCACCACCAACACATCACTCTGGGACACCGCCAACACATCACTCTGGGACACCGCCAACACATCACTCTGGGACACCTCCAACACATCACACTGGGACTCCTCCAACACATCACTCTGGGACACCTCCAACACATCACTCTGGGACACCTCCAACACATCACTCTGGGACACCTCCAACACATCACTCTGGGACACCACCAACACATCACTCTGGGACACCACCAACACATCACTCTGGGACACCACCAACACATCGCTCTGGGACACCACCACATAACTCTGGGACACCACTCAGGTGCACCACCACTTCACTTGGGGGCACCACCACTGCACTCGGGGACACCACCAATGCACTCGGGGACACCAAAACAGCACTCGGGGACACCACCACATCATTAGCCAGGCACACACCACCAGCTGTCAGTGCACTAGCAACCACTGCATCACTCAGCGCAACCACTGCATCACTCAGCACCACCACAGCATCACTGGTTCAAATATGTTCTCTCAATGTTTCAAGCTTTATTACAAATGTCACAAAAAGATTTTAATATTTCACTTCTGTTCTTGGATTTTCGTCACAATAAAATACACTAAACATAATGTTCACAAAAGTTATTTACAAAAGTTTAAGCTATTGCCATTATAAATTAGAATCACTTTTAAGTATTAATCATTCAAAAGAAATAAAAGCCATTTTTATTTGTGATATCAACACATGTAAGTCACGTAAATACAAAACATGTTGCATTACCAATGCTATAGGTGTCACATTTGTGAAAGTTATAACTATTGGCATTGTAAATGACAAAGCTATTAATTATGTTATTTAAAAAAAAACACATAAATAAAAAATTGGTCATTTACCATACCAATAGCTCCAACATTCCTAAGGCGAGACCTATTGCATTGCAAATGCTTGTTGTTTAGAGTGTCTACTGTGACCTGTGTCAACTTCATCTTTATAAAAGGATTGTATCCTACCACAATAAGGTACGGTAGCTGGATGCCAACTGGTGGTTTTAGCATATTAAGTTAACTCTATAGGGTATGGCAGTTTTTAAAGCAGTTGTTTCTTTATGTTTTGTAGATTGTTGGTCCTGAGCAGAACCCCGCAATTGGGGGTTCGAAATGCGTCGACCAGTTTTTGGTGCCTAGTGTCAATCAGATTAACAAGGGAATTTGTGGTTTTGATAATAAGGTTGTGTTTCCAAGTGATTGTTCCCAAATAAGACTGTTTTCGACAAAATAACAAAACATAATACCATCTATATGGACATATAACCCCTTCTTTCGACATTAGGCTCAAAATAATGTTTTATGTGGTTTATTTTGCAGTTATGAGTGAGGTATGAATGGATGTTTTGAATGTTTGGTGGATGTGTTGATAATTTGTGAATTCAATGTATATTTAAACTATGTTGTATTGAAATGTGTTGTCTTATAATTGTTTGTACATGCACAAAAAAATGAGTGATATCTTAATGAAGTAATATGGTTTCACTTTTAAGAAAATGAATTAATAAACCAAGTGATGTAAATTCAAAAAAACGGACCGGTATGTTTCATTCATAAAGGTCAGTATAAACAGTAGAAAGTGAAGTCCAGTATTGGCAGTTGTGTTGTTCTTTTGTCCCTATATAGTAAGGCATAGTAGTCGCGGAAAGCCTCCACAATATCAGCTTACATTACATTGGGCTTAGCCTTACTGGGTAGGAGCCACGACCCTATGTTGTTCTTTCCAATACTAAGGGAGCCAGCTCCTGACACAGGGGAACACATCAGGAACATGCTGACATCCGTGCTATAGTCCAACTCACGGACGAGGAACACAAGACGCGGGATGTCCCGATCACACCAGCGGAGTTCAAATCTGCCATAAACCACCTGGCCAAAAACAAGGCGCCAGGTCATGATGGGTTCCCGATGGAACTCTATTCAACGGTCTCCCAGCAGTTGATCCCTCAGCTTGACATGGCCTTTTGGGATGCGTTGGAAGTGGGACTCCTCCCTCAATCGATGCGAGAATCAGTATTGGTAACATTCCCCAAACCCAATCAGGATCCTTTGCTCCAAGCTTCCTACCGACCCATCACCCTACTGACCATGGATTGTAAAATCCTGGGAAGGATCCTGGCAGACAGGTCGACCGATATACTCCCCAGACTAGTGCACACACACCAGAGTGGATTCGTCCCTGGAAGAAAAACTTCCCAGAATATACGACAATTGTTCCAGGTCCAGGACGGGGTACGAGGTAAGTTCCCGAGGGCGGCGTGTCTCGTGCTGGACCTGGAGAAGGCATTCGACACCCTGGCATGGCAATATCTTTTTGGCGTACTACAGAGTGTGGGCATGGGATCCCAACTTACGGCGTACATCCGGCTATTATACACGGACCTCACCACAAGGGTCGGAATAGGCCGCTCCGTGTCTTCTCCCATACCGATCCTGCGTGGCACCCAACAGGGGTGCCCCCTGTCATCTTTGCCCTTGCTATGGAGCCGTTGGCGGTCAGGCTACGGGAGATGGGCAAGCAATGGGGCATCCCGTTGGGAGATCGCACGCATTGCGTCTCCCTGTAAGCAGAAGATCTCCTTATCTACGTCAGAGACATCACAGCAGATCTCACCTCCCTCTGGACTACACTTGCAGACTTCAAAAGCGCACCGGGACTCCGGGTGAACTGGCAGAACTCCTCTCTCTACCCCCTGCATCCGAGTACCCAGCATAGAGAGATACATATAGGAGATGCCACGCTAGTGTGGATGGGCGACGCCCCGATACTTAGGTGTCAGGCTCTATCATGAGCCCCGAGACCTCTTAGAGGGCAACCATTATCTGGCTCTCCGGGGTCTTAAATGCCAGGTCACTTTCTGGCGGACCCTCCCCTTGACCCCCATTGAAAGGGTAGCCCTATCTAAAATGATCATTGTACCCCGGCTTCTATAATTCTTCACCAATATCCCCAGGAGTCCCTCCACGGACCATCTAAAAGGAGCTCAATTCATTACTAATTTCCTTGATTTGGGGGAGGGGCCGCAGCAGAGTAACCCTGGCGTCTGTGCAGTTGCCCCACGATCAGGGAGGGATGGGCGCCCCATCGTTCGAAGCCTATTTTCTGGCGTCGCAACTGCAGTGGATGTCACGGTGTACGGCGCATCGCAATCTTGGGGAAATGGTGTCCCGGGACAGTCAAGTGGCGGTCCCGGACCTGACCCGAATGCTCCTACCAGGCACCTGACCTGATCCAGCCCATCCGCTGCTGGTCAAGACAGGCAGAGCCTGTACCATGCGAGTACACCGCATGTCCAAGGGGGTGCTATTGTATTCCCCACTACTACCGCTGGCAGGCCTCCCTAATGGGCACAGGTTCTATACCGCGGGAGAGTTTAGAATCTGGACATGACCTCCAACTCACAGAAATGGAGGCCCTGTTCTCTGACGGCAAATTGGTCCCGTTTGCCGATCTGGTTGAAGAAACTGGGCTTCCAGCCGGCCAATTCCTGCTGCACAGGCAGCTGATGGCGGACTGTGAGCGGACCTTGGATCTTGGGAACGGGGAACCTAGGACTCACCCAGTGCTACACACAATTTTACTTACGAGCAGACACCACATCACATGGATCTATAAATCCATTATGGAACTCACACAGGTACCGCTAACTCGATTAAGGCTCCGTTGGAAGGAAGATTTTGGGCGCACCCTTCATGATCGTGAATGGCGGATGGCCCTAGAACACCACAAAAAGTGTCCCGCAATCAAAGATTCAAAAATATCCAGTTCAACATATTACACCAGGCTTATCTTACACCGGCGCGGCTCAAATGCTTCTACCCGACATCCCACTTCGACTGCCCCCGCTGTCACACCTCGGAGGCCACATTTGTCCATATGTTTTGGTTATTCCCAGTGATACAGCCCCTCTGGTCAACAGTGCACACCACCCTGCAGGCAGTCACAGGCCTCACGGACTTCCACACATGGGAGGGATGTGCCCTTGGTATTTTTAAACGCAACAAACGGAAACAAGTAGAAACTAAATTTGCCCTGCTAGCTGTGCTGTTGGCCAAACGCTGTGTGGCTATGTATTGGCGAGTGGCGGAGGAGCCGCCAATCGTCGCATGGTGGGGGGCGATGCAAGTGGAGGCCCTGGGCATACGATGGCGACCTTTCTCATTAGAATGGACGACGGTCCTACAGGACTATAGGCAAGCCCACACAAATGACACAGAGCACGCCGAACACCCCCAGGCAGCACCAGATTCTCCTACATCCCAGTCCACACAAGCGTCCTGTTTTCCACCCCCCCTCATTCATGCAGCGCCAGCTCCATCTGGGTCCTCCCCCAGGGATTCTCGCACAGGCCGAGAGTAGGTAAAGTGTGTGATGCCTGCGTAACGATGCGGGACCCCTTTACACTGACCCGTGCTTTTGGCGAGCCCAGGCTCCTCCCCTCCCCCCTGACCCCTTATTTCCGTGTTCCACATCCCCAAGTTTAGTTTGACACTTGGATTACCTATGAATGATGCCCTTCACAGGGGAGTTAGATCAGAAACAGGTATACGGGTTGGAGAATAGCAGCGACACTTATATTAACTGCCTCCCGATGCCTCCTGGCACCCTCTGGGGAGATGGTGGGAAGGGGGTTCCCCCCTCCACCAATCAATCTACCATGTGTCCGCTTATTCCGCTACCCTTGTCATATGGCTGATGTTGTTACTTTGTTCTACCAAAATGATCAAGCCGATTACTACATGGCATGTACCTTGTGAAAATCCAATACAAAGGTTTACAAAAAAATAAAAAAAAATAAAGGCTGAGACAGGCTTTGTTTTTATAGATATGGCAATTGCCCGTCTGTGTATTATGTCTCAATGGATTAGTCCCGATCCTCCGATTCCGACGTCGGACATACCTGAGTCCGTCCGACATCGGTCAGGAGCCATAACCGACCGACCTGCTGTCGTCGGCTTCTGCGCTGCTAGTACGATGCGACGAAACAGGGTTCGGTCGCGCTCATATACTTTACAATGCAAACATGCATTCTGAGCTGAATGCATGCTTGCATTGTGAAAAGCAGGGGTGCAGTTCATCCCTGCACCCTGTGGCCGGCACGCCAAGGTGCCTGCCACTGGGTGCAGGGATCCACAGAGGGGGCGCCATAGGTGCCCCTATGCCACCATTCATCAGCCTCGCACCAATGGGGGCCCTACTGGGGCCCCCAAAGACAGTTTCTGACTGCCTTTCTGTGCCGGAAAAACCGTCACGAAAAGGCAGTGAAAATCTGCCATCGTACTCCCTCGGTCACAATTCTGAAATCCATGTCAGATTCCTTTCTGACGCTGGCCATCAGAATGACTTGGTTGGAAAGGAATCAGTGCGACACGTTCCGGTTTGGTAATAAGGGCTCCGACCATCGTTCGGCGCCCTTCCGACCGAAGGGCCCCTCTGTGTTTAAAAAATACCACTTTTAGAAAATAGGTATTTTTGTTGCTCAGTCATCCCATGTGGAATGTGGATTGCCTGTTCGGGTTTTGGATTACAGAAGGCTGGGGAGCAGGAGTGGCTCCCGATAGTGTAGGTGGGTCAGGAAAGGGCTGAATCGGCCGGGCCAGCAATTGGGGAAGGGGAAGGAGATTTCCTTGCACCTCAAAGGGCCTGGTCTGCTTCTGACCATGCTGTCTCCACCTCCTGCCAGGAAGTCACACCAGAGAAGGCAGACCTGGTTCTAGCTGGGCACAAAAACTTTCAGCCTAGGAGATCAAAAGATTGGGAGTATAAGTATTGGGGTTGTGACCCCATGAAATGTGCTTCCTTGTGACTTAGTAGGGGAGTACTTGGTGCTGCTGGTCCCCAAGAAGAAGCACCACAAGGGACCTCCTCCCTGCTAGAGGGAACTGTGAGCTGGCCTGCCACCCTGGGCCCATCCTTGTGCCCCTAAAAACTTTGGGAACTGTCAGCGCTGGATCACTCTCCCAGGACGGGGAGAGTGCTGGTGCCCTGGAGCGTGGCGCTGCATGCAAAGAGAATCCTGAGCATAGGGATTCCCCCGTGCTGCTGCAAAGAGAGCGGGAGCCTACCCCACATTGTGTGGGAAGCAGGAGCCCACCCTGTGTTTGTGTTCCAGAGCGGGAGCCTACCCCGTGTTTTTTATGCCAGTGGACGGTGGGAGCCTACCTCACATTGTGGGTGCTTCTGCAGTAGAGCGAGAGCCTACCCCGCACTGCAGCTGCTAATGAAAGCAGGAGCCCACCCCGCATTTATGCTGATGTCAGAGGGAGCCCAACCCGCAATTGCATGGATTTACAGGCAGGATCCTACACCGCACCTTTGGGCCCAAGAAGATACGCACAGGCGACCAGGAAGGCTGGCAAAGTTTGCCTGATTGTGGGCAGGGCCTAGAGGCCCAAAAGCGGAAGATGACCACACTCCTCATCAGGATGTGCAGGGCCAGAAGCCAGGATTCACATGCCTGACCATGGGTAGGAGCCTATCCCGCAGTAGTGAAGAGGGGACCGGAGTCTTACGGGCTCCATACCGAAGTCCGGAGTGGAAGGTCTCAGAGATCAGAGGCATCGAGGAAGGTCACTTTGAGTGGGGATCTGCTGAGGCACATTGTTGGTGGCTGGAGCACTTGTCAGCCTGCCCCGGTGAGGGGGGCTGGTGGTGCATCCATATGGGTGCCGAGGGAGTGCACCAGACGGAGCCAGTGAACGGGGCTCTCCATGACCCACAAGGAGTTTGCCCAGGCAGGAGAGACCGAGTGAGGTCTCCCAACACTCTGAAGAATTATCGGTGCCACAAACGCACCATGAGAAGCCCTGGTGAGTGGGGCCTAGCGGAGCAGTGTGAGCTCCTCGCAGGCACTATTAGTGTCAGTGCTGTTTCTTTTGAGTTGGACCCAAGACTCACAGTGGTTCTCATCCTAAATCCTTCAGCTGCACCGCAGGAGCGCGTACTGCTGCAATGATGGGGCATTTTCTTCAAGTGAAAAGAAAGGGGTGAGCTGCACCCCCCTGCCCCGAAGTGGAGAAGGGTTCCATGTGAACAGCAGTTGATGCAAGTGGCAGCTTAGCAACCTGAGATTTTGGACTGGGGACATTGGTCCTCAGGTTACGGTCAGTTGGCCTGGGATCCTATGTAGGGGGGTAGGGCTCAAGGCCTTAATGTAATTTTTGCAGAAGGTGTTTTATACCTAATGTGATGCCTATTTCATAACATGTTAAAGCCTACAGAGATTGCCTAATGTGTTTATGCTTATAATGATTATACATAAGGTGTTTTATGCCTAATGTGATGGAGACATAATGTGTTTATGTTGCAGATGATGATCAAGTACAGTATATCACCAGTAGCTACTGGTTTTGTTTTTTATGTGCTACTTGTGCTTGGTGATGGTTCTGACTGTGGCCCGATTGGCCCTGTCATGTATATAATCCCCTGTGAATATTGCCTAGTGCCAGTTTGCACAGTGTATATGTGTGGTTATGATTCCAATGTGTTTTGGATAATACAAAGGCTATTTTTTATATAACCTTGTGTGGAGTCTCTTTTGTAGTGTGCTTAGTGTGTTTCTGACGTGTGTGTTGTGCTTTACACATTGCCTCTGGGATAAGCTGGCTGCTCGTGTCAAGCTACCAAGGGGGTGAGCAGGGGTTTTCTTCAGTGTGTAACTCCCTTGCCCTGACTAGAGTGGTGGTTTCTGCCTGGCTTAGGCACATTCCCTAGCCAACCAGAAATCCCATTTCTAACAGTCACTTGTAATAATCACCATCAACTTAAAGGTATATCGAATCTAAAGTTGGGATTTTAATATGGTTAACAAGATAGTTTCTTGGTCACCAAAGTTCTTATCTTTTTCGGTTCCCAGAATCCACCAGATCGGCAAAGCTGGAAGCTGTTGTAGGGCAGAGTTTTAGAAGGCTGGATAGCATTATATCAAGGTTCTACTGAACCAGTTTTTAGCATGCTAAACGCTATGAGTCAGATGAACCTGGTTTTCTTGCCCATCAAGAGTTCACCCTCACTGAGAAAGCCTCAGCCTCCGTCCTGGTCCTCCAGAGGTTGATAAAATTGATGAGTCACATTTTTTTTTAAGTGCTGTTCACTATTGCATACTCTAGCTCCTTTACAGGAGGATTATTACCACCATATTTCTCTCCTGACAGGGCTTTTTCAGGGTCCAATCCTCGGTAGTCAGAAGAGCCGTCTTGGACTTGTAATCTGTTTGCTTTTCATGTCCTGTTGCAAATCACAAGTGGAATTTGCCTTTTCCCTTGGAGACTAATTGTAGTGCCAGCAGGACTTCTTGGGTCTTCAACCAGCAGTCAGGAAGTGTCTTCTTTTTTCAAGATGTTTTTCTTGGCTCAGGAGTGTTTTGAGGGAGTATTGGTGAGTTTTTTCATGTGCTCAGACAGTGATTGGTGAATTTCCTACACCGAGTCCTGGCTACTTTCTGACAGTACCCCCTTTCTTTTTCAGTAATTCATCTCACAGTTTTCTTCAACCTACCCATAGCCTAAAACCAAGAAATCTCCTATCACCATCCACCTTGAAGAAAACGGCCCTTCCCCTAGCCACTTCCATATGGATTTGAGATGTTCTCTCCTTTGTCAGGGTCCGAAGTAGTTGTAACTCCTGCTGGGGACAGAACCAGGAAGTCTAGGGTGGCCCTGGAATGGATGGTGACAGTTCCTGACAAAATATTTCTACATTTCCAGGTCAAAAGAAACACTATGAAAACTCTTCATTTTCTGCCAACTATTCCCGCAGTAGCATGGTAGTCAGCAATCCAGGAAAAGATGTGTATGGTGCCTGAAAAGCAAACCCAGTTTCAAGCTGGAGTTACCGTTGTCAGCACAAAGTACACCTGTGTACATTGCAAAGGCACTTTTCCCTGCCATGTGTCACTGAGGTGCTTTTATGTTGCAGACCAGCCAGAGCACAATTGTGTTCACTGAAGTCATATAGGTCTTACATACATGTGGGTGGAATAAATACACCCATCAGCATTCCACTCCACTGGTACAATTCCTGCACCAGTTTAAATTGAACTTACTTGAAAGTTAAGCACACCAGTTTGATGAAACAGCTCTGCAGTATGGTTTCAAGGACGGAGCACATACATGCAGCAATGAATAGCAGTGCCACTGTGCACAGAGCAATACCAGCAAAATAGAAAGAAAAGACAGATTTCCAGCAATTGTGTTTTAAATAAAAGAAGTAACGAAACACTTTGTAGTTGTTTTGTTACTTGCCAGTATAGGTGCACACATCTTTTAATAGTCATGCAAGACACATTCAGCGAATTCCAAAGCTGACATAATTCTGTGTATGCCTGTTTCTGTGAGAAGAGAGGTATCCGAGATGTGGGTCATGAGCTTCTAAGTCTTCTCGAATTTCTGTGAGTTGACAGTTTTTGGGATTATTTCATCCGAGCCTTTCTTCCATATTTATAAAAAGGAAATTGGTTCATGGCAGTTTTAGGCAATGCATACGTGGAAGGAAAAAAAACTGATGGAGTGCATAACAACTATTTACAGTACTGAAGTGTTTTCAAATGCATTTGACAAGGTGTATATCCTATTCTGTAAGGACTTGATTGTTTACTTTCTCTCTGGCTGAGATGCTTATCTTTTATATTATCCACACCACATTCTGCAGATTATGAATGAACTGAACATTCAATCTAAGCAAACATCCTTTAAATAAGACTTTGTGGGGCTCCAAGTGTAGGCTTTCACGAAGTAATTCTGGTGTCCCTTGGATGTCTGCTTCTGATTTTCCTACATTTAATATTCAAATATGTGGGTACATGAGTAATATTGGTTTGAAAAAAAAAAGAACTCCCTAATGAAGGGTCTCCAAACAGATGCAGGTATTTCTAGTATTTTTCTCAATCACAGAGTTGAGAATTGCCTTACCAAATCCAAGGGGCCCTCCTTATTTTTATAAATGGATTACTCTTGTGTTCCAGGGGTTTATATGATGCAGAAAATGTGACTTTAGCGGAACACACCATCACAAAATATCTTACTTCATACAGACATAGGTGATTTGTTGCTGTACTTCAGCTACACTCCGAAGGCCTATGAACTCATAAAATGTGTATGGCTTCCGTTGTCTATTTCTATATATTTCCTCAGCTGCTAATTGGAAGCGCCTTTGTCAAACTATTCTCTTTACAGGCCTTTGACATCTATGAAATTCAGCAATGATGCTGCACGAAGAAGTTTTGGGTGTGTTAACAACTAGAACCAGCCCAAAACCATAGCCACAGCCACAAAGCAGAGGACTTTGATCGCTCATTACAATGGTAAAAAATACACTGAAGCCTTATTTGTGGCTATACCTCACATTGCTCAGACCCTCCAGGATATAGCGGCATGGATTAGCAAATTTAGCTGCAAAAATATAGAAATTTAGCGGCACAAATATGGAAATTTAGCTGCATTTTTGCAGCACTTTATTTTACTCATATTCATTCATTTTCTGCCTGAAATCGCGAAATCCTCGAGAGTCTGTATAGGGAAGTAAGATAATGACTATTATCTCATATTAAAAAATAAATTAATCTCCTTTGACTCAGGAACTGAGTACATTTATGTTAGTTCATTACTGAATATTTGCTTATCGCATATTCTATTATATTTTGACCTCTCTCGACTTAATATAATTCTATGCATCGTTGATGTGAAATTGAAATCTAACTTCCTTTTTGCCTATCGGAATTATTCTTAATTTTGATTTAACATTTACAATGTTCTAGTTTGTTCAAAGGCCTTTGTCTTTTGGGACTTACATAACCCTGATCCTGCACATCAGCCCTTTACATTTATTAATGAAAGCATTGACAATTGCAAGTCTGCTAGTGTATCATAATGCTTATACTGGGGCTACTTTCTCACTACCCTTTCCAGCCGAGATGCTGGAGAAAGTCTAAATTGTTCAAATGCAACAATGCACTTGCGTGAAACACATCTTGGACTATCTGTCCAAAGAGAGGAACACAAGCCATGCCTCTGTCTAATTACCTTGCACCCAGTCAGTGTTACAAACTTGAAGATGAAGGTCATGGTGTTATGCTGGGTGTACTAAAACAATCACAGAAATGTCAATGTAATCACGCTTTGAGCCTGTCCCAGTGAGTAACAATCACAGGAAACGTGGCACAGCAAAATGTCTATTAAAACTAGGGCTGTAAGCTGTTCTTAAATCCAGCTGTCCCACTTGAGTTTGCGCTTAATATGCACTTTTGAATCAGCAGCTTTCCATACATAAGATGTCAGTTCTTCAAAAAGAGTTCTCAGGAGCCGCAGGTAATTGGCGAATTTAGACTTCGAGCCACCTGGCAAGTAAGTTATATGCTCAGGGTGGTACTATCCTCTACCAGCACAAAACGTTAATAGTGTCGAAAGCAGAGCTGGCTGTCACTGAGCATCTAAGAAATTAGATAAACCTGGTCAAAGGACGCCCAAAAGGGAATTTCATTAAATAAAGAAAGTAAACAAGGGAATGTGAGTTCATTGCTACTAAAAGCACGCTCAACAAAGCTCTATGCCAAACCCGGCAATAGAAAACAGGGGAACTGGGCCTGTAACATTGCAACTCAAAACTGTGAACCAAGGGTCGCATCGCATCAGCGGAGATCAGCATATTTCACAAATCATTGCAGCAACAGCACTTATTAAAAAATCGCAGCTTTTTTTTTTTACAAAAGTGACGATTTTGTAGGCACTTTTGTAAAAATCACAGCATTTTTACAAAAGTGCGGAATTTGCGGCAAATCGCAAAATCCTGGAGGGCCTGATTGCTGTCATGCGGATTTTGTAGCAGAAAAAGTAAAAAAGTGTATACGAAGGGGCAGATTTACGTTTCCTGGCGCATCCCTGCAAATCAGCAAGGATGCGCCAGGAAAGATGCGTGATGCAGGTTTACTCTTGCGCCACCACAGATGCGGCGCATTTACAATGCGGTGCATCATGGCACAAGGATAAACTGATGCATGCCGCATCTGGGGGCTTAAGGTTGGCGCAGTGCTGGTGTTGTGGCGCGATGCAACTCCAGCACTGTTTCAACCTGGCCTATGTTCAACGTGGTGAGTCACGCATTACGCCTGCTTCAAGCAAGCACAAGGTTTTGACGCCGCGGCGTCTGAAAAGTGACTGAATGAAATCTTGTAGATTTCACTCAGGCACTTTTCCCAGGCGTTCCTGCGATGGCACGTCTCCCCTGCGCAGGAACACCCATATGAAACCTGACGCAGGTTTCATGTGGCGCAGGGCTTTACAACGTGACACATCTCCCTAGATGCGTCACGTTGTAAACAGGGTGCAACTTGGCGCATGGTTTACGCCGCCACTGCGTCACAGAAGTGATGCAACGGCGGCACAAATGCGGCGCACAGGGCTCGTAAATCTGCCCAAAATGTTTACATTCTGAATAAAATCTGAATTGGGAAATGATTTTTAAAGGCACTGCGCCTTCACTGCATATTCAGCCGTCATTAATTATTTGCTGTCTAACCCAAATGTATAACAGAGAGAAACACGTACCCTGCACTGAGTGGAAAGACACACCAATAGCTCTTTCTCGACAGAAAGGCACATTCTCCGATATTAGCACCTTAAAACATCATTGAAAAAAATACATTTTCAACTCCTTATGAGCCTAAAATAAATTTGGTGTTTACGGGAGCCTGACAGATCAGAATAAATAGATATACGGATGATTAGTGAGGAAAACAACATCACATGCTTGCCGCTGAGAGGAATGAGCTGAAACAATGAAAGTACGAGATAGTCATTTACCTGCAAACAAGGTGAATGACTATCTCGTACTTAGATTGTTTCAGCTCATTCCTCTCAGCGGCAAGCATGTGATGTTGTTTTCCTCACTAATCATCCGTATTTTTAAATGCTGAAAAATCTTTAATGGAGGTGGAAAGGGCTATAAAGTCGGGTAAGAAAGGTAAGGCTCCTGGACCAGATGGCCTTCCGGTTGAAGTATATAAAACCTTGATGGGACTTATCGTTCCAACATTACATCAATTATTTAATAGTATTTTTCAAGGGAAGGCAGTACTGCCTGAATCTTGGAATGAGGCGGTTATTGTTTTAATCCCAAAACCAGGGAAATCGCCCAAATATCTCGACTCATATAGGCCACGATCGCTATTAATCTGCGACTATAAACTCTTCGCAAAGATTATTGCGGATAGGTTAAGTTTGGTCATTCCAAAATGAGTGCAGGATGACCAAAAGTGATCTATTAAGGGCAGATTTTTAAAGGAGCTTACTTTTTCTTTAATAGGAGCCATAGATATGGCTTTGATCTACAAACTCCCCTTGGCGGTAATAGCACTGGATGCCGCTAAGGCTTTTGATCGAGTCAATTGGTCCTTTTTGAAGGCTGTTTTAGGTCACCTCGAGTTAGGGGCGTGTTTCACTAGTACTTTGCTATCCTTATATCATTTGCCTACCTCTAAGGTATTGATTAATGGGATCTTAACACAATCGATTAAGGTGATGCGTGGTACACGGCAGGGATGTCCCTTATCCCCTTTACTATTTAATTTGTATATAGAACCACTTGCTTGTAGGATTAGGAATGCAGAAAGTGTACCACCTTTTGTGGCAGAGGGGTGGGTAAAGAAAATAGGTCTATATGCAGACGATAATATTATTTATACCCCCAATTTGCAGCAGTCAATGCAAGGTCTATTAGAGCTTACTAAAGAGTTGGGGTTGGTTTCAGGGTACGAAATAAACGAAGACAAGACGGAGATTATGTCATGGAATTTAGATACGGAAGGTGTCCTGTGTAAAAATGAGATGAGGTATTTGGGGGTAAGGATTACGCACAACATTGGAGAGTTAACAAAAACAAACTTTATGAAGGTAAAAAAAGAAATAGGTTCTATATTGCGAGGTTGGGGGCATTTACCACTCACCTTGTATGGCCATACGAATCTGGTAAAGATGGTGATCCTGCAAAAAATGACTTTTTTGTTTGAAACAATCCCTCTGGCATTCAATAGAGACTGGTTTAAGAGGTTACAAAGTGAGATTTGCTCCTTTATATGGGCCTCGAAAGGTTCCCGTCTGTCCTGGAAGAAACTAAGAAGAAGATGTCTTAAAGGTGGATTGGCGGCCCCGTATTTTCAGTTGTATTCATGGGCTCTTCAGTTAAAAACTTTTAGGATGTTGTTGGGTGTTCCGATGGATACGGTTATTGGAAGCATGTTTGTGGCTATGCTCAAGATGAGTAACTACAACAAGGACGGCTTCTTGTGCAAATTTTCTGATCCAAGGTTTTTTAAGAAAGTAAGGCTTACGACTTTGCGGGAAGCGGAGGAGCTCTGGTATAAAAATAAAAGAGCTATAAAAATTCCTTACTATGTGTATAGGGCTCCTATATGGGATGGCCCAGGTTCACCCCTTTGGTCTCAAATTGCATTAGCCACACCTCTGAGAGTGGCGGGCTTAGAGTGCTGGGGAAACTTATTTCCAGACGGAAAGCTGATCGACTGGGGGCAAGGGGAAGTTACATGGGGTAGGGGGTTTTCAAAATGTAAGTATTTACAGATCCACAGTTGGGCTAGCAAAACGGACATTGTTGTTCGATTTCAGAATGACCTGGAAGATAAACTTTTTTCAACTCAAGTCTACAAAAAAGAAGTTGCTCTTTGGTATTGGTCGATGTTGGAGACGGAGGATGGTCCGTTTCTACCTCCAGAGGTCCTGTGGCGTGAATGCTTGCCGGACATCGCTACAGAGAATCAATGGCAAGTAACGATGACTATGCTATATAAAATAGTCAAGTCTGCAAATTTAAGGCGGAATCTTTTGTTCACATTACACAGGGCATATTGGTTTGGTGGAATGTCCTAAATGTAAAAGTCCCAATGAAGATGACTTGCACATGTTTGTGGACTGTCCGAACATCAGGGAGTTTTGGGAGGCCGTAAGTAATGGCTTGTCACAATCTGTAGACCTGAAGATTGAGGTAAGCTCTGAATTAATCATAACTGAAAGATATGACCTGCAGAGTAAGAACATTAATGACAAAGCTAAGTTGGTGTTTTATGGTGTTTTGCTTGCTCGAAGGGAGATCTGTAAACTATGGGTGTCGCCTATATCCCCTACTCTTTTGGACTGGGTTAGAGCTATGAGATATTTTGCCAAATTAGATTCCATGGATCAGACAAAGAGAAAGTACAAATTTTGGTTACCTTTTCTACAGCACTTTGGGTAAGGGAGGGAGAACGCGGCTGGGAGTAAGTTATTTTAGAAACAATAATCCAATGATTAAGGTCTTGGCCTATCTCACCGGCTGTTTTTCCTCCTTTTAACAGGGGATATACAGATAAGGTAGCAGCTTGCAAGGGTTTTGGCCTCCAAGTCTTTGGGCAGCACGCACAAGAGGCTCTTTATTCGCTGCAGTGCTGCACAAGCCTATGTTTGTAAGGCTGGTATATGAGATAAAAAGCCGATGGGCGGTATCGTTTTGTTTTCGGAATTGGGTGGTTAAAAGGCTAATGAGGATAAAAAATAAAAAAAATTCACCTGCAAACAAAGATGTTAAAAAAAGAGTCTTAGATGGCGGGTGGAAACTGTTTGGAATATGTTGTTTTGTTGCTTGAACCAAGACAGTAGGGCCAAGAAGAAAGTGATTTCACAAACGTTCTATGGGATAGTAACTTTCACCAGTCCTGAAGTCCAATGTTATCTTAAAGATGTACCAGTTTGGGTGCCACAAACAATATAACTAACTTTTGACTCTAATTTAGCAGAATGAGCTTTCAAACAGTCCTGAACGAAGCTGTAAATTTCAAGACCTTTATTGATTCATTCGCTCAAGTGTTGCTTATATGTCCATGTTTTTTAAGTACTAGACAAATAAATAGACCACAAAATATGTGCATGGAAAGCTGCACTGTGTAAAGTCTTTCTGATACCCATTGTGAAAAATAAACCCAACAACATTGATACAACCTAATTTAAGTAGGAAATTAGGACCATAGTATAAAAGTGTGCATGATGAGGAACATATTGTACATATTCCAACTAAAAGGGTGGGTCCAAAGTCATTCATGTGAAGCTCTGTTTAACTGTGCATGATAGACTTAGGCACAAATAATATTGCATGCCTAAAGATACTGATTTTCAAAGAAAAGCAGGAAAATGTTATGGTTTTACTAAAAAAACAACTGCATTCACTTAATTTAAATGTCTTCCATAGTGCAACGTCAGATGAAGTATGTCTTAAATATCTCGTTCTATGAAGCAGGTAACATCATAACTGAGCCACCAGTTCTAGCTCTTTTACTAGTTGCATTGCTGTCGTGGCCACATGTAGGGTTTGCAGGCCTGAAGACCTAATGTGGATGGGGTGGATGTATTGAGGTATATCACCTTCCAATGGGCCCTGTTGATTGAGAATGTTAAGTGAAATGATGGAGTTCTAATTTCAGTTGATAAATGTGAACATAAAATCAATTTGGGGTGGGCATCTTAACAGCATCTTTTTGGAGTAACATCTGAATAGGCATGTATTGAATCAGTCTTGATGTCTCCAGTTCACTTCTCGCCTAATTGATCATCCCCTTTTTTGGAATTATTCAATAAAAAACAGTTAAAGGGGAGCTCCAACAGAACTACCAAGATATTCTGAGTGAAGCTGAGTGAAGGTTTCTGCTGCATTCCTTAATCTTTTGTGTTTCTTCAGTGTCCATCAATGATGTCGTTAGGATAGATTTTCGGCCCTTACCTACTGAATAAATGTGCTTTTAAAATCCTACATAACTTCTAACCTGTCACTTCCACTATGGAAAATAACACTTCACTCTTTGATCAAACCCAGGCAAAGGAAATTCACTTTTTTAACATAATACATCAAATAGCTGCAAAAGGAATGAAAAATGAATCACAGTACGATAAATTTATAAGATGACCCAGCCGCCCCCCCCCCATGTGTCCTGTAAAGGCATGCAGTATTTTTTTCTCCTAGCAGCAGACCTAATAAGATCATATTCCAGAGCTTACGAATTGTCTTATATGAGCCTGATCACATTGCATAACAACTCTCTAAACTTCTTATCTACAACAGTTTGGCCCGCCAGTGTTCAAAGGTAAGGGATACCTCAGACTTCCAGTTTTGTAGAATTAGAGATCTGGCTATGAAATTAACCCAAAAAACAACTTCTTTCTATCCACAAACCGAATGCTAGTGTCTGAGGAACACCCCAGTATGATGGCTTGAATATTCTGGGCACACTCAATATTGAGCGTGCTTGTGCAATATTCATTGATTGAAGCCCAGTATCCTGCAATTTTTGGACAATCACTTATAATATGCTGCCAGGTCCCTACGCCTTCTTTTAAACATCTAAAATATTTCGCCTGTATCTGGAGATTAACTTGTTGCAGAAAATCAGTTGTTAGCCACTTTGTACAGAATTGCAACAGGCGGAGGTTGGTGCCATTTAATATAGAGAATTTAAACATATTGATCTTATTCCAAACCTCAGCCGAAATTAGCACTCTGTCTCTGGACTCCCATTTCTGTCTAGCTTTATCAAACAAATTCTCCTCATACATTCGGAATGTGGTTATCCCACATCTAATGGGTCAGTAAGTGCTGAATTTAATCAGTTCTTCCACTAAATCCGAGCTGGATTCAATTTTCATCAAGTCCAACTCTTTTAAAAAATACAAATAAAGGACCAACAAGGCTATATTCCTGTGTCTGATATGCGGTTCTATATCTAGAAATTCATTGCAGGTATTAATTCTTACAAAATCGCTGATATTCTTTCTTCATTTATTTTCCATTTATGAGTGATACTCCTGTCAAAAAGTGCACGGCATCCTTTAAAAATATTGGTGAGTCGAGTTGAACTGTTAATAACTAGTGTACTAAAATATTTCAATTGTTGTCTTTACATTTAAAAGGTAGAAATGAGGTTTTGCCTTGGTGGAAGGTTTGTATGAATGCTGGGTCACAAGGTTCCCAGCAGGAAAAAAGTTTTGAAATATTAGCCCATATGTCAGCTCATGCACAGTTCTGAATGTAACCATATAAAGTCCAAAATATATGTTGAAAAAATATTTTAATAAAAAATCCATAATGTTTGTAATTAAAATACACAACAAAAGTCACAATCAATAACATCAAATTGATATATCATAAAAACATATATTGTTCATATATACGAAAAAAGACAATATTTTTCTTAGGAGCTAAGTATTAAAACATTATACTTGATTCCAATCCTATGGCAAAAAGAATAATCACCTACGCCTAGACTTTGTATATCACAAACCGATTAAACAGAGAGACATAAAACAGACAGTACGATTTGTCATCAGATAACACATCCGGGTTGAACAATTTGCTCACTACTCCTAGATACAATTTTTCTTTCTTATCTATAGGATTAGTTATTTCCCATGGATTGTGTTGAATAGTGCGTCAACGTGCTTCGATGGTTCTAATATGTTATTCCATTTTTATCAAGACAGTTATACGTCTCTCGTAAAAGGCACTGATTGGTTGCTGGTTATTGGGTTTCAGTCCTTATTTCATGTTACTGAAACCTTAAATTTCTCAGTTTTATGGGCATGTTCATTGCCTATAGTCAATGAAATCTGATAGAGACTCCTCTTCTACCCGTCAGAATTTTAAAATTGCGGTAATTTCTTGAAACAAGTAGCTGTACGTTTGTCCTTTCCCTCTTTAGGAGTTTGCGTAAGGCTTCTCTGGCGGGCGTGCGACTCGTCTTCCTCGTATTCCATATTCCATATTTTACATTTAAAAGCCAGTGCATATATAAGTAAAAACATTTTTGTGATTTTGCCAGGCACAACAACTCATTAATTTTATATTCCTGCATGGTAAATCATAAAAAAAAAAGTTTGTGTTTTTAAAGTAAAGAAAATATTAGAAGAAAAACAGCATGTACAAAAAGTATAATACATCTCAATAACAAGGGATAAATAATGTATCATAACTTTAGAATGTAAAAAATACAAAATAGCATATGGAAATAGTCACTGTAGGCATAAAAACATTTAAAGAATTCATATTGTACTATGACATAGAATACAAAGTAAGAGATAATAATGATATGTTATTTTAAGAAAGAAAAAGGCAACACAGTACATCATGGTGGTTTTCGGACATCATCCGAAGTGGTGACAGGTGGAACAATAGATGATGCAACCCTGGTTAGGTAGGTAGTCAAAGGGAGCCACAAAAGATCTATTTTGATAGATAAAGATATGTGGGTAATGTAATTAGTATCAAGAGTGTGATGGAAACAGACAGCGTTCCAACATGCTATACAGGTGACTTTGTCTGCCTGTTTCCAATTTGAGGTTATTAAATGCTAATAATACATCTAATAATTTGTATACATCTAATAATTTAAAGTTAGATGGAGATTGGGGCCATTGAAGTGATAGAGAGCCTAGGAAAATGTTAGAGAGAGAGAAAGATATATTGGTGTTAAATATTTTATTAATTTGATTCCACACTAATTACCAAAAGTGAGAAATAGTGGGACAGTCAAAAATCTTGTGTTTTAAATCAGGGGACGTGCATGGGCAGGACAAACAAGTAGATGAAGTGTTCGAAGAGAAAGATGCTAGTGTTGCAGGGGTGAATAAAAGATGCTGCTAAACAAAATAAAGGGTTTGAGAAGTGTTAGCAGCTCTAGAGGTTTTGTGAATTTTGAACCAGATGCATGATTACATCTAAGAAGAAATTATCAATTGGTTTACCAGGGCCTAGGGGGGAAAATAAAGTAAATAGAAAATGTGCAAAATTGGCGAAATATTTTTTTTTTATATTAGGCAGTGCCATGTCACCTTCTGTCATTGGCCTATATAGAGTGCTCAGGGAAATCTGTGGTGCAATCCGTGGTATTTTAATAACCCAGACATAAGTAGAAAACAATCCATCTAGTTCCTTAAAAAACTGTATCTGCAAAGCACATGGCAGTGCAGGGAATAAAAGGTTAAACAAAGGCAATACAGACATAAGAATCAATGTGACGCACCCCATTAAAGATATCGGCTGACCTTGCCACCTGGATCAGAGTGCCTTGATTTTCTTGATAGAAAATTGAATGTGAATAATCATCAACATCTTCTCTAGTATAAGTGTCTAGGTAGAAGAAAAATAACTCAATTTCTCACTTGTAGTACCAGCTATGTTGTGTACATTATTGAATGCCCTTGCCACCTATGGTATATAGGGAGTACCAAGTGTAGTGCGAAGAAAAGAGTATTGGAACATCGGAGGGCCATAACCAACCAGGATCCCAAATACCCGGTTGCACGACACTTCAGGGAGAAACACTACTCAGATGCCAATTTACTAAGTTATATGCTCATTGAACAGGTTCAGGTTAAACCTAGAGGGGGGGATAGACTGCTATCTCTGAGACAACATGAGTCAAGACATATCATTAATTTTCAAAGCAAGTACCCGGGTGGCCTCAACTGGGATGAAGAGCTAGAAATACACCTGAGGGAGGACTCGTAGGGATCTATTTGAGTTCTATACTGTGATTATTCTGTAACCATCCGTTTTATTTGCTTTGGTTGATCTATTGCCTATATACCATGCAGGATTTTGTATGAGCTATTTTTATCTACTTGCTTTGTTCCAACATGTTGATATGTGTGCTGGTATACAATTTTAACTTATTTTTCTTCTTCTTTGTGTATTTGATCTACAGGTGTACAGGCAGGGTTCCCCAGTATGAATGGATTCCTCAATATGGGCACCTCTGTCTTTGGCACTTGTTCCTGTCTCACTTCTCCTTTTAGGCACTTAATCACGGTCAGTTATCTCTTTCACACCTGTTTTGCACTATTGATGTTACTGTCGCAAATGGGACTATGCCTTGTTGGCACGAATATGCTCATGTTCGCATGTGAGCGGTTGAGTAGCACTATTACCATGACACTGGATGTGATGTCCGGACACTCTTCTCGATTATGGACACTTGTCAATACGAAGTTTTGCATTCATTTCTCGTATTTATTGATAACGAGGGAGCTTTGCAGTGATGTACTACCAATGATGGTACAATAATTGTTTCCAAAATGCCATGAGAGATTTCCTTCTAAATCACTTTGTAGGAGGGATGCACGCTGCACCTTGGGGTTGTATCACAGCACAGAGAACTAGTAGGTTGATCACAATCAGATTTCATACCAGCATTGTTTTACGATGAATGTGGGCATGCTCCACAAATTGGGGTTGTATCACAGTATCGAGAACTAGTAGGTGATTGCTATAAGATTTCATACCGACATTGTTATTATACGATGTATGCGAGCATGTTCCGAAAATTGCTACTAATGTGGATAATATTTTTCCCTTTGGTTTAAAAATATTTTGGACTACTCATGGAACTAAATGTGTACAATCATGCGGGTTTTACCTGTTTTCATTGGAGTGATATACCATTTCACGATGAATTGTTTGTTTACAATGCACATAACACCATTACAAAATGGCCGACACCAAATGTATACCTGTATATAGTCCTACTTTTGTTTTGACGTAACTTTATTGAAAATGGCACACTTTCTCACACAATTTGTCACACGTGATCAAGGCAAGAAGCCGAAACGCGTTGTGTGAATTAACTAAGGATCTAGTTTACTCCTGGATTGTGGTGTGTTTCCTGAGAGCGTACTTTATTGAAACTTTGTGTGTTATATATGTGTATATATATATATATATATATATATATATATATATATATATATATATATATATATATATATATATATATATATATATATATATATTCGCTCAGGGTTTCCACCTTGCTCACACTAGAAACCATGCACTCCGGGGGTAATTCTCAAAGATGTTTTTATTTCATTTGCAACAGACGCGCTTTGGCGCTCCGCCTTCCTCAATGTTACAAACATTGTGAGGAGACGCCATGTTTTATCACTCATCTCAACGTACGTTTGCAGTGAAAACAAACAAGGGACTCTAATCAAATCGCCATATTGGGTTATCTACACATTTGCATCACGTTATGTTTCAGTAATAGAATACACTATAGCATGTTTTTCATGCGTGTATTTACGCTGCAATTCGCTGTTGTCATTTAACAATAATTAAATTCATGCGTGCACATTTTGATTTAAGTCAAACCGTTATGGTATAAAATTTCAAAATGATACGTTCACGCCGTGTATCGGCTTCCCAATAACCCGTCACTAGGTCATCTGTTTCCCCAAGATTTTAACTCTGCCACAGTTGGTTAATTCGGCATGTATTATTCACAAAAACATTTCCAGCTGCCCTCCTGATATATTACAGCAGTATCGAATACCGGCAGCACCATCTTGGTGGTCTCTCCCCAGGTCGGGTTAAATCATTCAGCCGTGTATCGGCATGGCCAAATTAATAAAACATAACTCGTGACACTACAACTCATTAAGCCGTGGATCGGCAAACCTCCCTTGAAAAAATTTGTTTTCACAAGATTCTTTTTCAACTTTCTTTGTTTCACTCTTTCATGTTTCATAAGTTCATAAAGTTCATTAGGGGGGGTCACCCACAATTAATACTGTAAATTCTGAATGTATTCCATAATTCCAAGATTACTAAATTACGAAATTACAAAATTATATAAATTTGTCTATTCAAATATCGGATACCTTTGTGAATTTCAAAAAAATTTGCAAGGTTAATACTTCAAACACCAAATAATTGCATTATTTCCATGTTAATGTCACACAGTATTAAGCTAAATTAATAAATTTATGAAATTGTTGGATTTTTTCATTTCATTTCTCAGAGTACTTTTATACGTTCACGTTATTATCAGTTCTTATTTCAGTTTTTATATCCTGTCCTCTGAGTATTATTGGGTGACTTTTAAAACCCAATATGAGATGCCAATTCCTCTCCCGGATTTAATCCCTTAGGGTGTTTTGACATTAAATCTATTATGTACCGGGACTCAAGACTTCTCAACCTGTGGAGCCTGTCCCCTCCTCTAGAGCTATCGTGTATGTAATCCAGACCAAAGTATTGCAATTGGTGCCTATTGCTAGAATGTTTTTCTTGGAAATGTCGGGCGACTGGATATGACTGATTGTTTTTATTGAGCGCCCTTAAGTGTTCCAAGATTCTTAGTTTCAGAGGCTTGATCGTACTCCCGATATATGATAGTCCACACGGGCACTTAAGACAATACACTGCATACGGGGTACTACAGGTAAGATATTCGTTAATTGTTTTCGTTATTCCTGTATCCGGTATCTCTGAACTTTTTACCCTCTTACTGTGCGCACAGGCCTTACATTTATAACATGGATGAAAGCCCTTTAGGTCTGCAAGAGTATTGGGTTTCCTTTCTACTTTCCTTAAGTGACTTTGCACCAACATGTCTTTTAAGGATCTAGATTTTTTGAAAGTTACCAAAGGAAAAGCTGGAATATCATCTTTTATAGAACTGTCGGTTTTTAGTATATGCCAATTCTTTTTGAGCATATGTTTCAAATGATTGGCTTCCGCCGAATAGGGGGTTACCAGCCGGAACTTTCCCATTTTGGTTCCATCAGCAGCGATAGTTTGCTTCTTGTCTATTAACAGGTTTTGCCTCGGTATCGATTTAACTTTATGCAGAGCACTTTCTAAAGTAGCCGCGGCATAGCCTCTCAATTTCAATCTGCTGATGCACTCTGATGCTGCAATTTTAAAATCTGAGTCTCTGGTGCTGTTTTGCTTGAGCCTAAGCAGCTCCCCATAGGGGATGCTTTGTATCAATGCAGTAGGATGGTTACTGGTTGATAGCATACAGAGTTACCTGCTGTGCTCTTACGAAAAAGCGATGTTTCGATCTTACCATCCACAATGAACACTTTTAGATCAAGATATTCCACACAAGTATTACTTATTGATCCAGCAAATCTCAGATTCCTATCATTTCTGTTGAGGACATCAATATAGGCTTTGGCGGTTTGTTCTGATCCCTGCCAAATTATAAACAGGTCATCTATATAACGACACCATTTAATAACACAGCCTTTCCCGCCATCCGCTTCTAGCTACCTGGGCACCTGCTCCTCCCACCAGCCCACGAATAAATTCGCGTAACTGGGGGCAAAGCAGGTGCCCATCGCTGTCCCGGACGTCTGTGCATAATGGACTTCCTCAAACAAAAAGGTATTATTTCTCAAACAAAATTCCACAAAAATTGGCAGCATAGAATTGTGTTCCAAAAACCTCAGTTGTCTCTTATTAAGATAATGTTCCACTGCTTCAATGCCCTTATCATGGCTAATGCACGTATATAGACTGGCTATGTCTAGCACTAGTAGTCTATAGCTGGGATCCCATTAAATTTTGTCAATTTTTGACAAAAAGTCCTTCGTGTCTTTTATGTATGAGTCGAGTTCCTGTACCAGAGGGCTAAGAAAATGATCGATAAAAGTAGAAAGATGTTCAGTTAAGCTGTTTTGAGATGAGATTATGGGTCTGCCCGGAGGATCAATGCTGTTTTTATGTATTTTTGGAATGTGGTAAAAGGTTGGTGTTATTGGGTTGTCGCTTCTCAAGAATAGATATTCCTCTTTGACCAGCATATTTTTGCGATACCAACTATGGATTAGTTTGTCATATCGTTGTATGCTGGCAAAGTATTTTTCTTTCGTAGAGAGTTCATAATTTTCTGTGTTCGATAGTTGTTTCATTGCTTCTTTGCAATAGTTCTCTCTGGTCTGTAGGACGACATTCCCGCCTTTATCAGAAGGCTTAATTACCACACTTCCATCTTGCATTAGAGCAAGAATCGCTCTCCTCTCATCTTGATTGATGTTGTTATTACTCTTTCTACCATTTTTCCAATTCCTCATTCTATATTTTAACAGATCATTTGTCATTGCTTCCGAGAACACATCAATCGCATCTGGTGTTAGTTTTGGATTGAAATGAGATCTGGGTTTATAACCGCTTTCCTCCCTTTGTTGTTCAATTCCCAAGGTTGCAGCTCTGATTGCTGCAGCATCCGTAGGTAAGAGGAGCTGGCTTGTGTGTTCTTCAAGAGCTAATCCTTGTAAAACCTCTACTGCTGGTAGATCTTGTCCTCTTAATGCATCAGTGACTGTTACTCTGATTGGTGTCCCAATTGTGCTTTTCAAGTTTGATCTAGTTTTGAAGTATTTATGCAATTTTAGTTTTCGGACGAAGTTAAACAGGTCTATACGCGTCTGCGTGTATTCCAGGTGGCTGGTTGGACAAAAACTGAGTCCCAGGCTTAAAACTTTATTCTCGATGGCAGTGAGAACTCTGGGTGTTAAATTTATAACAGTAATATCTTCTGTTATATCTTGATGCTCATTTATTTCTTCCGAAAAGGGGGTGGTGATGAACAGAGTGTCTGAATTAAGCAGACCACTCTTACCCAGTCCAAAGATCAGGGCTTGATCCATCACTGTGTTTTAGCTCACTGCACCATCCCAGCTCAGAACCAGGTTCTGAGCTGGGATGGTGCAGTGAGATAAATAACGGTGATGGATCAAGCCCTGATCTTTGGACTGGGTAAGAGTGGTCTGCTTAATTCAGAGACTCTGTTCATCACCACCCCCTTTTCTGAATCGTTTTTGGCCACTATAGGTGTGGCAGGGTATACTCAGACATGAGTCCCTTTCTCACTGCACCATCAGGATTCAAGCAAGCCGGGCCGAAGATGGCTGAAATGCCAGAAACCGGTCCCCGGTAGCTTGTCTCCTTTCTGGTGAAGAATTGGCTTGGTAGTTTAGTCTGCCCTGTTCCCATGATGCACTGGGCCAGGGACAGACTGATTTGCATATAGCCAGGTTCTGAGCTGGGATGGTGCAGTGAGATAAATAACGGTGATGGATCAAGCCCTGATCTTTGGTCTGGGTAAGAGTGGTCTGCTTAATTCAGACACTCTGTTCATCACCTCCCCTTTTCTGAATCGTTTTTGGCCACTATAGGTGTGGCAGGGTATACTCAGACATGAGTCCCTTTCTCACTGCACCATCAGGATTCAAGCAAGCCGGGCCGAAGACGGCTGAAATGCCAGAAACCGGTCCCCGGTAGTTTGTCTCCTTTCTGGTGACGAATTGGCTTGGTAGTTAGGTCTGCCCTGTTCCCATGATGCACTGGGCCAGGGACAGACTGATTTGCATATAGCCAGGTTCTGAGCTGGGATGGTGCAGTGAGATAAATAATGGTGATGGATCAAGCCCTGATCTTTGGACTGGGTAAGAGTGGTCTGCTTAATTCAGACACTCTGTTCATCACCACCCCCTTTTGTAAATCGTTTTTGGCCACTATAGGTGTGGCAGGGTATACTCAGACATGAGTCCCTTTCTCACTGCTCCATCAGGATTCAAGCAAGCCGGGCCGAAGAAGGCTGAAATGCCAGAAACCGGTCCCCGGTAGCTTGTCTCCTTTCTGGTGAAGAATTGGCTTGGTAGTTTAGTCTGCCCTGTTCCCATGATGCACTGGGCCAGGGACAGACTGATTTGCATATAGCCAGGTTCTGAGCTGGGATGGGGCAGTGAGATAAATAACGGTGATGGATCAAGCCCTGATCTTTGGACTGGGTAAGAGTGGTCTGTTTAACTCAGACACTCTGTTCATCACCACCCCCTTTTGTAAATCGTTTTTGGCCACTATAGGTGTGGCAGGGTATACTCAGACATGAGTCCCTTTCTCACTGCTCCATCAGGATTCAAGCAAGCCGGGCCGAAGAAGGCTGAAATGCCAGAAACCGGTCCCCGGTAGCTTGTCTCCTTTCTGGTGAAGAATTGGCTTGGTAGTTTAGTCTGCCCTGTTCCCATGATGCACTGGGCCAGGGACAGACTGATTTGCATATAGCCAGGTTCTGAGCTGGGATGGGGCAGTGAGATAAATAACGGTGATGGATCAAGCCCTGATCTTTGGACTGGGTAAGAGTGGTCTGTTTAACTCAGACACTCTGTTCATCACCACCCCCTTTTCTAAATCGTTTTTGGCCACTATAGGTGTGGCAGGGTATACTCAGACATGAGTCCCTTTCTCACTGCACCATCAGGATTCAAGCAAGCCGGGCCGAAGATGGCTGAAATGCCAGAAACCGGTCCCCGGTAGCTTGTCTCCTTTCTGGTGAAGAATTGGCTTGGTAGTTTAGTCTGCCCTGTTCCCATGATGCACTGGGCCAGGGACAGACTGATTTGCATATAGCCAGGTTCTGAGCTGGGATGGTGCAGTGAGATAAATAACGGTGATGGATCAAGCCCTGAACTTTGGACCGGGTAAGAGTGGTCTGGTTAATTCAGACACTCTGTTCATCACCACCCCCTTTTCTGAATCATTTATTTCTTCCGGTTCACCCAATTCGATCTCTCGGGTCTTCCGCGTCCCCTTCCTCCTGTAGCCCCCACCTCCTCTTCTGGTTTTTCTTCTTCTCGTTCTGGGGGTTTGTTCTTCCCACCTCGTAGCCATGCCTGCTTGATAACTTGAAATTCGTCCTGAAAAGGTGTCCTTGTGGTTGTTCTTGCTTGGCCTCTATCCCTTATCGCAGTCTCATCTGCGGATTCATTTTCCGTTGCACTAGATTCTGAAGTCTCTTCTGCCCTTGCGGGTCCCTGCCCACTTTTTTTGTTCAGCTCTTTTCTGGGGGCGTCAAATTTTCGTGCAAACGTCAAATCCTTCCTTGGGAATAGTCTCTCTCATCGCGGTCAAATTTTTCTTGTTTCCGCGTTTTTATCTTCTGTTCGTATTTGCCAAGTCTTATTTTCATTTGTATCCTGATATTTTCTATAGTTTTCTTGTTTTCCTCCAATTTCACTAATTCTTCTTCTATGGTTTTTATCTCCGCTAGCGCTTTTTCACGATCACTCCAAGCATACTTTATTAGGAGTCCCAGGTTACCTTTGCAGTAATGTGAGGTGAGTTCCTCCCAGTCCGTCAACAATTGTGGATCAGGGTTCTCGTATGACGGAACTGTGTACACTCTCAGTCCCCGCGGTACCATCTGTTCATCGTAATAGTGCTGCAGACTCGTTGCCTCCCACCACTTCCTGACCTCTATCTCGTACAGTCTCTCCAAGGCTGTTAATATGTCAGTCATTTTACTGGGCGGGCTCGGTTTGGAGGTTGGTGCCCCTTCCTTATGTTTCTTGAACATTCCTTTAACGGCTTCATGCCGGGACGCTTCGTTAAACATAGCGCCATCCATTATTATATGTTGCGTTTATTTCCAAAACATTTAGAGTTCTTTACCCCTTAGTCTTGCCTAGTATGCTTTAAAAAAATCAAGAAAAACAGGTCGTCTGCTCACCGCCGTATGGCCCGTTTACAGTCCTTCAGCCGAAGTCCTGATCCGGTCCAGTCAGCTGCGATCGAGTCGGTGTAATCTCCTCGTTACAAGCGTGGTGGTGCTCCCAGATTAAATTTGCGCTCCTGTCTCCTGCAGATTTCGGGAGCACTCTCAAACGGGTGCGTGATGCGGTTGCAGGACCCGCAAAATATTTCGCTCAGGGTTTCCACCTTGCTCGCACTAGAAACCACGCACTCCGGGGGTAATTCTCAAAGATGTTTTTATTTCATTTGCAACAGATGCGTTTCGGCGCTCCGCCTTCCTCAATGTTACAAACATTGTGAGGAGACGCCATGTTTTATCACTCATCTCAACGTACGTTTGCAGTGAAAACAAACAAGGGACTCTAATCAAATCGCCATATTGGGTTATCTACACATTTGCATCACGTTATGTTTCAGTAATAGAATACACTATAGCATGTTTTTCATGTGTGTATTTACGCTGCAATTCGCTGTTGTCATTTAACAACAATTAAATTCATATCATTTTGAAATTTTATACCATAACGGTTTGACTTAAATCAAAATGTGCATGCATGAATTTAATTAATGCCCTCTGAAGGCTGCCTGGTTCTCCACTGACCTCCAAGAAGCCAGGCGCTCCTGCTCCTGCAGGCGCCTCAAGAAACTCTGGAGGAACAGGAAAACCACAGAAGACCAGAACAACTACAGAAACGCCGTGAATGAATGCCACCAGTGCATTAGAACCATCAAGCAGACCTTTATCAAGAACAAGATCCTTACCAACGCAAGCAACGCTAAGGAACTCTTCAACATCATACAACAACTCAGAAAACACCCCAGGGAAGCCACGGATGTCACACCTTCTGAAGACCCTGAAAATCGAGGCCCTCTAGGACAATTCCAGCAAACAGACTGCGGACACTGCACCCCTCCCACCACCGACAACCAGCCCACCATCACCACCTGTTAACCTGCCACCACTGAAGACACTACCACAACCATGAAGAACACCCACTCAGAAGCCCCCACCGACCCCTGCCCATTGCACATCTGCCACAGAGCCACCACTGCCATAACACCCGAACTAGGCCGGACCATCAACGCCTCCGTCGATTCCATCGTCTTCCCCGATGACTGGAAGAGGACAGAGGTCAAGCCCCGCCTCAAGAAACCCTTGGCCAACCCGACAGACCTTCCCATCTCTCTCCTTCCCTTTGCAGCCAAAGTCACCGAGAGATTTATCAACACCCAACTGACCACCTTCATCGAAGATAAAGCCATCCTCTTCCCCTCCCAGTCCAGATTTCAGAGCAACCACAGCACCGAGACCGCCCTCCTTGCCATCACCGATGACATCCGCATGCTACTCGACCAGGGCCACACTGCGGCCCTCATCCTACTAGACCTCTATGCAGCCTTCAACACCGTCTCCCATCAGACTCTTGCAGTCAGACTCTACGACGCTGGTGTATGGGGAGCTGCCCTTGAATGGATCCGCTCCTTTATCACCAGCAGAACCTAAAGGATCAGACTCCCCCTTCCTCCCCTAACCTACTGAGATCAACTGTGGAGTACCCTAAGGATCCTTGCTCAACCCACGCTCTTCAACATCTACATGGCCCCCCTCGCCGCCATTGTCAGAAAGCATGGGCTCAGCATATTATCTTATGCTGACGACACCCAGCTCATCCTCTCCCTCATAAACGACCCGAAGACACCAGACTCAGCTTCTAAGAAGGAATGAAAGACGTTGCAACCTGGATGAGCAACATCTGCCTAAAGCCCAACTCGGAGAAGACAGAGATCCTCGTCCTTGGACCATCCCCCACATTGTGGGACAGCTCCTGGTGGCCTTCTGCCCTCAGAAACCTCCCACCCTGACGGACCATGCCCGGAACCTTGCCATCATTCTAGACTCCTCCCTCACCCTAACCCACCAGATCAACGCCGTCACCTCCACCTGCCTCAACTCCCTCGGCATCCTCGTCAAAACCTTCAAGTGGATCCCCCTGAATGCACAAAGACCGTCACCCATGCTCTCATAGCCAGCAGATTGGAATACGGCAACGCCCTCTTCACCGGAATCAACAAAACCCTGCTACACAAGCTCCAAACCATCCAGAACACCGCAGCCAGACTCTTCCTAGGAACCCCACAACACAAGCACATGACCCAGCACCTACAAGACCCCCACTGGCTCCCCATCGAGAAGAGAGTGACCTTCAAGCTACTCACCCATGCCTACAAATCCCTTCACAACATCGGACCCAAATACCTCAATAAAATAGTCTCCTTCCACGTACCCAAAAGGAACCTCCGCTCCACCCAACTTGCCCTGGCAGGGACTCCACACATCACAGTACCAGAGCAGGTGGAACAGCCTTCTCCTACATCACAGAAAAGAGCTGGAATGAGCTCCCAGTCAGCATCAGACACTCCCCCACTCTACACACCTTCAGGAAGTGCCTCAAGACCTGGCTTTTCAACTGATCCGGAGTTGCACCCCACCCACCCCAAGTGCCTTGAGACCCTCATGGATGAGTAGCGAGCTTTATAAACCCCTGATTGATTGATTGATTGATTGATTGATTGATTGATTGATTAAGTGAGAGTTTTCTTTATTTAAATATTAAGAAAAATATTAATTTAATATATGAAAAGCAATCAAATCTTTAAATTAATTTACATCAATATTAAACATTGAAATATGTTTGCAATTTATTTTTAAGTTTATTTAACTTTTAAACCTTTTCTTACATTTTAAGATAGGATACATCTTCCTCAGAGGTGATGACATCAGTCTAGGTGTGAAAAGTTGCATACAGTAACTTTAAAATTGTACATTAGACTCCACACTATGTATTCAGGGGGTGGGGACATGCAAGTCTTTTTGAGTAACTTTACACTTGCAAATGGTGAATAACCAAAAATAGCAAATTTACTCAAAAGTGTAAGAGTAAATGCGCCCATGTAGATTTACTCATCTATAAGTTTGCTTTTATGAATAGCCCTAGTAGTAAGTTTAGGATCTTGTCTTAAGTTAGTTCTGTGAATCGGCCCCAGTATATCTATGTAGAACTGAAAGACATATACATGTTGCCTTACCCTGCCATCTTGGATAGTGCAGACAGGTTCATGCACACTGTCAGTAACCCCCACACAATTAATAAACTTTGGCCACTTTAATTTCGGAAAAATGGCAGAAAGAATGAAACCCACCTCACACCAAGCTTGGAAGTGAAGCAAAACTTTCATGGACTCTATCAGCGTAAACATAATATTGCTCATAAATGGACTCACAGACTGAAATCATATACCTTGCACGGTTGGGAAATATTGTGAGATCGCTGGAGATCATGGTGCACATTTTGAATCAGCCCTTTTGAGAATAGGAAGCTCTTGTGAGAGTGCTCAGTCACAATTCTGGATGAGCACCTGTATTTAAATAAGGTGCATGACAATGCAGATTTTTTCTGAATCTTGAAGTAAGAGGTTAGTGAGTTTGGGTTCAGAATGTTTGGGGGATTGAAGTCTGGTGTGAGTATACTCAAGAGGTCCCTTGGCAGTTGCCCTGTTGCTAAGGAATATTTTCATTTGGTGTTCAAGAGAATTTTATGACTAGAAAAGGACCTGATTAAGACAACAATCATGGGATACGTTAGTAAGAATGAATATTGACTTGATTTGTATGAGTGATCATTTTCACAAGGTTATTGTTTTTTTCATATTATTTGAAAGATATAGGAAAGGTACAAGACTAAGGAAAATAAAGGAATATTGAGAACAAATAATATTTAAGAGGTCTTTTTGAACATAAAAGGGCATAAAAGACAAAAGCACCCAGTCATAAATAATGAAAGGATTGTGAAGGTGAAAAATCCCAAACTTTATTCATTTCAATTAGATGGGCAAACACATGAGTAGGTTTCTTGTTTTACACTTTGTTATTAATCTTCAGGTTCAGAAAAGAGTAATTGGGTCATTGTTTAATCACATTACGCTTATGGTATTATACCAGTTATACCATGAAGAATAGCCACTTAAAAGGAAATCAGAACTCACATGGAACCATTTTCTTTCTTGGGGCGTGGCTTGGATGCCGAGGAGGTAGGCAGCGTGAGCCCGGAGCTCCGCGCTTGATCCCGAATATCATCCTGATTATCTGAACGGACTCCAGCAAAACTGAGATATTCCAAACTCTGGAGTCCTCACGGAGGGTGCGGTGTACACGGCGGACGACCTAGAGCTGTTCCTGGCCCTGAAATTTGACTTTGAAGACCGGCACCGGGTGTGATGCCGTCGATCTAAGATGGCGCCCTGAGTCCGGGATAAGGAACTGATGGGAGCACGAGGTCGGAATCTTCTGCTGCCCTATTACTGGTGGAGTTGGATGGACTGAAGGACCCCTCTTGGCCCACTCGGCGGGCACGGGTGAACTTTCCTGAGGCAGATGCGAGCTGTTGGGAATCGTGACCATAATTAAGATTGCCGACGGAGCGCTAAAATGGCGGCGGCCCTGTGACGATGGTCCCGACCATCCGAGCGCAGGTTGGCATCTGAAGGCTCAACGGCAGCAGTGGACGCTAGAGAACTATATTATCTAGTGCGATTGGAGCGGGGACCACTGCGCTAAGCACATCCAAGAACTCTGATCCTATTGCCCGGGGATTTTACTAGTGGCGGAGCTCTGCAGTGTGGAGACAGTGAGGGTGACGAAGGGACCCTAGAGGCCGCTACCATTTGCAGCCGAGATGGTGAAACCGAAAGGGAAGGGGGAAGGAGCGACCGACACGGAGGCGGCGGATGGAGCGGATCGTGATCAGTCTGCTCTCCAACGCATGCAGGACCGTATATTGGAGGCCATCGCAACCACGAAAGACGCCCTGCAGCAGGACATCGCCCAGGTGGCGAAAGGGCTTGGGTCTCCTGAGAGCTGATCATGATAAACTTAAGGATAGAGTGAAATCCATGGAGATCACTGTTCAGGAATTGGCCCCGGACCACGCAGCTGTGAAAGTGCAGATGGCGAATGCCCTAGACAGGCTGAAGGTGCTGGAGAGGAGGGCCGAGGATGCGGAAAACAGGAGTAGGCGCAATAATGTCCGCCTCGTGGGCCTACCGGAGAAAATTGAGGGCGACAATATGGTGGGCTACCTCGATAACTGGCTACGCACTGAGGTGGCACCGGAGGGACTATCTCCTTTCTTCTCCCTGGAACGGGCCCACAGGGTACCGGCTCGGCCACCGGCCCCGGGCCTTCCACCTCGCCCGGTGGTGTTCAAGTTGCTCCATTACAGGGACCGGGACTGGCTACTACAGAGGGCGAGGGAAGCGGGACCCTTTCAAGTGGACAATAACAGAGTCACCATGTTCCCGGACTACACTTTTGAGACTCAGAAACTCCGGGCCAACTTCTTGTCCCTCAAGCGTGAGCTCTGTGGAGAGGGCATAAAATACTCCCTGCTCTTCCCAGCGAAGCTGAGAGTGGTGGTGGATGAGAAATCGCTCTTTTTTGCGACCTCGGCGGATGCTTGGGCCTGGTGGGACACCTATAAAGCTGGAACAGACGGAGCTAAAGCCAGAGCGGAGGAGGCTAGAGTGGCACAGCCGGTCAGGAAGTCCCAACGGATTCGAAATAATCGTCGGAGAACTGGTAAACCGTCCGTATCACAAACGGAGGCAGAGAGGAAGGCGGCCTTACAGGCGGTTGCGGACCTATCTAGCGCGGCCAGAAGCCAGTCCGGGAAGGGCACGGACTCTGATGAGCAGGGCACGGGGTCGGAGACGGGGCTCTCGGAATTTGGTGGAGCCAAAGGCCCGATAGTGACACCGCAGACTTCTGGGGAGATCCTTGAGGCATGACACGCTGGACAGGAGGAGCGGCCTACTGGTCAGACACTGGGGCGCTGTGCCCGTGAGAACAGGATACTGTTATATGGGGTTTCGTGAATCTGTAATGGGGGGATCATGGGGCGGAATATGCGGGACTGATTTGCTTTGACGAACCCTCTCGACATCAGCCCACGCCCTACTGGCCCTTACGGTCATCGCAGTGGAGACTGCGAATACTAGTGCCTTCTTTTGAGGGGTGGTTGGGTGTGATAGTTTGGATGGAGTTGCTTCTGATTGTGGGGGGGCCTGTCCTGGGGGGGTGGGAGCCGAGAGTAGTTGGGGTTGCTCAGGTTGTTTTGGGGGGGTTTCACTTGTTTGGAGTGGGAGGGAGGGGCAGCACGCTGTTGGCAAAAGCGCATGGTTGATGACTTTTATTGTACTGTCTGTGTGTGCAAAGGGACATGGCTAGTACGGGGGCTCTGAAATGTGTGACCTGGAATGTGCGGGGTCTCCAGACTATGGTACGGAGGCACAAGGTTCAAGCATATCTAAAGCGTAGGGGTGTGCACATAGCGTTCTTACAAGAGACACACCTCAACAAGCAGGAGGGGATAGCGCTGCAAAGAAGGTGGAGGGGGCAACTGTTTATCACGACTTATTCGGCCTTCGCGAGAGGGACGTTGATTTGGATACGGGCGGGGGTCCCTTTCCAGGTCACCAAGTCGATGGTGGACCCGGAGGGTAGGTATGTAGCGGTGGAGGGGAGATTGAGGGGCCGGGTGGTATCTCTCTGCAGCGTGTACGCCCCCAATGTGGATTTGCCCGCTTTTCTAACGACACTCTCGGGCAAACTGGCGAGTAATCTGGCAGGGCCGGTGCTCATGGGGGGGGATTTCAACTCGGTAGTAGAGGTTGACTTAGATAGATCCCATCCCCCGCTGCGTGCATCCCCAGCACACAGGGTAGCGAAACGAAGACTGGAGTGGCAGGAGAGCTGGGCCCTGGGGGACGCCTGGAGGACACTACACCCCACCACTAGGGATTATTCCTTCCACTCACATTTGCATGACCTGCATGTTAGATTAGATGCGTTTCTGTGCTCTTCACATATGCTCACCACAGTGGGTAGCGCGGAGTATCTGGCTCGCACGATGTCGGACCACAACCCTTTGTTGTTGTCCTTGAATTGGATGGTGGAAGTTAATTGTGTGCCTACATGGCGACTGCAACCTGATACCTTGGATGACTTGCTTTTCAGGGAGGCCTTAGGGGAGCAAATAGAGCGCTACTTTGAGGAGAATAGTGGCTCCGCCTCCACTAGGGCGGTGGAGTGGGACGCGTTTAAGGTGGTGGTCAGGGGGCACTGTATTGGGAGCACTGCAGGGGCTCGCAGGACTTTGCTGGATGATCTTGAGAAGGCGGAGAAGCGGTTGAGGGAGAAGGAGAGGGAACGCCCGAATCACCCCGAGCGTCAGGAGGGGCTTAGTGGCGCCAGGGAGGCACTAGCGGTGGAATTGGAACGGCTGCGTAGCTTTGACCATAAAGCGTATATGACAAAGGCAATGCTGGCATGGCTTGCCAATCCGATCAGGCGGGGAACGCCCATCATGGCGATTCAAGCGGTGGGGGAGGGGCTGTGCCACACCCAAGCAGGGATTCTGGATAGATTTAGGGCGTATTACGAGTGTTTATACGAGAGTGGAGAGACGGGCGGGGTGGATGAGCTGGGCACTTTTCTAGAAGGGCTACAGCTACCGCAATTGGAGAAATCAAAGGCAGAGGAGTTGGGTCGGCCCATCACGATCGGGGAGATAGGGTGTGCAGTGAAGCAGATGGCTAGGAATAAGACTCCAGGGCTTGATGGTCTCCCGATAGAGTTTTATAGTAAATATTTGGAGTACCTAGCTCCACAGCTCCAACTGGTTTATAACGAAGCGCAATCGCGTGGTCGGCTCCCAAGCTCCATGTGTGAGGCCCTTATGATCCCATTATTAAAACCTGGCAGAGAGGGCACTGCCCTCTCATCCTACCGTCCATTGTCCATGCTCACGACGGAATACAAGATCCTGAGTAAAATCCTGGCAAATAGATTACTGGCCCACATGACCGGTCTGGTTCACAAAGATCAGTGCGGCTTTATCCCTACGCGTAACACTACCCACAATATCCGCAGGCTTACAAGATTGATGGGGGCCCACTGGTCGGAAGCCACTACTCCATTCGTGCTCTCCATAGACATCGAGAAGGCCTTTGATAGCCTTGAGTGGGATTATCTGTACGAGGTGATGAGGCATTTCGGGCTGGGGGATGGGTACATCAACTGGACCAAAGTCCTGTATACGGAAGCCACGGCTAGAGTCAGGGTTGGTTCCCTGATCTCGAAGCAGTACCCCGTGCGACGAGGCACTATGCAAGGGTACTCCCTCGCTCCCCTCCTGTTTGCTTTGGCGATGGAACCCTTTGCTGCGGAAGCCAGGTCTGGCCGCCATTATGCGGGGCTGATGTATAGGGACAGGCCGCATCTCATCTCCTTGTATGCAGACGACTTACTAATGTTCCTGGCTGATGCGGAAGTAGAGCTGCTGGGGGCGAGACGTCTGTTGGAGCTGTTCGGGCGACTGTCGGGCCTAAATCTCAATTGGCCCAAATCCTGTCTATACCCTCTGAGACAAGGAGAGCCGTGCCCTCTCACGGCGCAGGAACTCCGGTGGGAACCGCATTGTCTGCATTATCTAGGCGTTTACATTTACCATACCCCAACGGATATGCTGGATGGCAATATTAACCGTTGCATTACTGCCCTGAGAGGGAGTATGGATTTTTGGTCCACTCTTCCACTGTCACTGGCTGGTCGGGTCTCCCTGCTTAAGATGGTGGCTCTGCCCAGGCTGTTATATTGTTTTAGGACGCTTCCGGTATGGATTCCGGGCTCCGTTTTCCGACGCCTGAGATCATTAACCATAGCGTTTCTCTGAGGCACAGGCAGGCGACGAATCGCGCTGGACACTCTCTTGCGGCCCAAGGATGAGGGAGGTATGGCGGTGCCTGATTTTGAAGGATATTATCTGGCGGCTCAGCTGCAGGCTTTCACTCAGGAGGTCGCGCGGGTGTATCTAGGCCCGGAGCATGCTAGGGATGAGGGCACCCCGCGGCATGTGCTGGCATACATCACGCTGCATCAGAAGCTCCTGGTTAGAGATTTGACAGTGGAGGAACAGACGTTTCGACTCTGCTGGAATCGGGCGCGCAAACGAGCGGGGGTCCGCCTTATGTATGCTCCGGAAATTCCGCTGGGGATGGTCACAGCCCTCCCTCATGGAGGGGACTGGTCGCGTTTACTGGGCTGGGAAGAGGTTGGGGTTCAAATGCTGGGTGACTTGTACGAGGATGGTGTGTTGCTCCCGTTTCAGGAATTGCAAGAGCGGTATGCAATGCAAGATCACTGGGGAGAGGGTTTGCAGGAACCGGCGATCTCCATAGCGTGCCAGTATACGATGATGGCAGCCGGGACCTTTAAGGCGGTAACCTGTCTGTACTCCAGGGTGTTGCTGGAGGCCTTGCAGCCGCTCGAGGCTTTGAAGGCTAAGTGGGAGTTGGACCTCCAAACGGAGATCCCTGATACAACTTGGGGTCAATTGCTGCAACGGGCACGGAAAAGCTCAAGGAACGCCAGGTTCCAGCTCATACACTTCTACATTATTCATCGGGCATACCTTACGCCTGGGAAAATACAGCAATACTTTGGGGTGGAACAAGCGGCTTGCCCCAGGTGTAACGCAGTGGGGGCGGATTTGAGTCACATGCTATGGGACTGCCCTGCCTTGGGGGATTACTGGCAGGAAATCGGGAGGGCCCTGAATAATGCTACGGATAGGGACATACAGTACACCAAGGCAGTGGGGATCCTACATTGGTTTCCGCATACGTCTAAAACTAAAAATACCAGCCGTTTTATAGATTTGGGGTTGATCCTTGCAAAGCGGGAGATAACGAGGAATTGGAAGTCGTAAGCGGGACCCACATATAAGCGAGGGTATGGCGAATGTCTGCGATGGGCAGCGTGTGAGAGTACTTTGAGGTACCAGATGGCGATGATGAGAAGGCTATGGAGAGGGCAACAGCATGGGAAATGATGGTACAGGCGCTCCGAGATGATACTGATGAGGGGGATGAGGAGGAGGGGGAATTGATGGCAGCTAGCCCCGCTAACACACCCAGGAACACACCTTAGTGAATGTATAGGACCTTCTTGCACACACCGGACCTTATTCTGACTAGGATCTTTTTTACGCAGTGCTGCCATGGGGGGGGGGGGAGTTCGGGACAGTTGGGTGGCGGGGGGAGGGTGTTCGACAGGGGTGGGGGAGAGGCGAAAATCACAAAAGCAGTCCACTTTTTCTTGTAAATATGATGTCGGACGTTGAATTATGCAGCAAGGAATGGTCTCAGCGCAATGGCAGATTAGTCTTCTATCTGGAGACATGCCAGAAATGATGGGGGGGGAGAATTGAGAATATGTCTTCTTGCTATGTTTTCTAATTCTACCGTGGAAATAATGTCTGTATAATTATTTTGGTGCTGCAATAAAAACAATGTTACAAAATAAAAAAAATGGAACCATTTTCTTGCTACAGGTATAAATATTATTAGTGGTTGTTTAGGGTAATCTGAAACTCACGTGTTCCAGATCTCCTTTCTAGACGTACCCTCCTCAAAAACCCTTCACCTCATTTAGCTATACTAATCTTTCAGTGTACTAAACTCAGAGTCAGCACTGCTAAAAGGTGGACTTTGGGGCACTGTTCCAGAGAGACAATGTCCTGACTAATAAAGAGAAAAGGACAAGCAACAAACTACTTGAAACTCTTGAAACACCAGTAGATATTTCATAAAGACCTTCTACTCCATGGCAAAAGTTTCAAAATCAATGCGTTATCCTGCCATATTTGAGTATTCTATTCAATGAGTTTGTATAAACTCAACTTAAAATGTTCCCCTCAAAATATTTTCACATTTCCAACAATGTTTCTTATAGCATTCTGAAGATTCTAAAGGATTTAAGGGCCAGATGTAGGTAAATTAGATTTACCGATTTTTAATTACCGAATTTTACCGATTCGGTAATTAAAAATCGGTAAATCTAAAGGGTGGATATGTAGGTATTTCCAGATGTGGAAATACCGAATCTGTAACAATCGGTATTTACCGATTCTGTAAATACAGAATCGGTAATTCCCATTGATTCCTATGGGCTTTAAAGCCCATAGGAATCAATGGGAAATACCGATTCTGTATTTACAGAATCGGTAATTACCGAATTTTGCAAGGGTGCAGGGAGTGTCACTTTGACACCCTCTGGCACCCCACAAATAGGCATGTGCGCCATGTGGCACACAGACATGCCCTAAGGGCATGTCTGTCTGTCACATGGCTAGGTGTGCATGCACACATGTGCATGCACACCTGAATTCAGTATTTTACCACACAATAGGATTGTGTGGTAAAATACCGATTTTGTAGGGCCTTTGGGCCCAATGTAGGTCGGTCGGTAACGGCCGAAAATCAGTATTTTCGCCCGTTACCGACCGGTATTCAAGGATTGGCATGTAGGGGCACAATTTTACAGAATCAGTAAATTTACCGATTCAGTAAATTTACCGATTCTGTAAAATACAGAATCGGTATTTTTATCGATTCGGTAAATCTCAGATGTAGGTGGGACTCTTCTGAGTCCCAAGGCCCTACAAAATCGGTATTTTACCACACATTAGTATTGTGTGGTAAAATACCGAATTCAGGTGTGCATGCACATGTGTGCATGCACACCTAGCCATGTGACAGACAGACATGCCCTTAGGGCATGTCTGTGTGCCACATGGCGCACATGCCTATTTGTGGGGTGCCAGAGGGTGTCAAAGTGACACTCCCTGCACCCTTGCAAAATTCGGTATTTACCGATTCTGTAAATACAGAATCGGTATTTCCCATTGATTCCTATGGGCTTCAAAGCCCATAGGAATCAATCGGAATTACCGATTCTGTATTTACAGAATCGGTAAATACCGATTGTTACAGATTCGGTATTTCCACATCTGGAAATAACTACATATCCACCCTTTAGATTTACCGATTTTTAATTACCGAATCAGTAAAATTCGGTAATTAAAAATCGGTAAATCTAATTTACCTACATCTGGCCCTTTGGGACTCAGAAGAGTCCCACCTACATCTGAGATTTACCGAATCAGTAAAAATACCGATTCGGTATTTTACAGAATCAGTAAATTTACTGATTCAGTAAAATTGTGCCCCTACATGCCAATCCTTGAATACCGGTCGGTAACGGCCGAAAATAACGATTTTTGGCCGTTACCGACCGACCTACATCGGGCCCTAAATGAATAATTCCCCGAAAATTGACTTCTATCATACTTCATAGGAACCCCAACAAATGGTCTATAGAAAATGCACCATTTCTGTGTTGTAACCCCATATTATATCTGCTATTTACAGTGTACATTTAAATACATTTCACCCCATTGGTTTTCTTAACTTTTCTGTAAGCCCATTATAAGTTGGCACAGAAATTGCCCATGTAGCTTGGAATTTAAATATTTGACGTAGGCTCCTCCCTTGCATATATGACAACAGTGTATGGCTCCAGAAAACACTATTGTACTTTAGAGTGGCTGCAATTTAAAAGCTCAGCTGGGACACATGGAAAGGAAAAGTCATTTTTTACTCATAGAAACCCCTACTTATATATATTTGTCATTCCTAAATTGTGCATTGCAAGCCTACACTGCTGGGTGCAGCAGATGCAAAAAAGGCACATGCTAAATATTAGGTAAACAATTGCAAACCACTATCTGTCACTATGTTGTAAAAGCTACAGTTTACATCAAGAGGTCTAGTATGAATACAAGATATTTTATTGCATCTTGGCTAGTAAAATGTTAGTATGACCATTCAACTGCATTTTACATCTAGCTTTAAAAATATAATGCACTGGTTAAATTAGATTTCTGATAATTTTATCGGAAAAGTAACTTTAGAAAATGCTACTTTGGGTTACCTGTGAGTAAAGGGGATTAGAATTAGTTTGCTTCACAGCTTTGCTCTAAAGACTCAATAGGTATCCCTGCAGCTGTAAAATACGAATGCCATCTGGGTTGAGAGAGTCTTGGAAGGTTGGCAGTAAACAGAGGGGTATATTACCAAACAGCATTTCATAGTGCAACGAGTAGTATTAAAATAGCAATACTCACCTATTATAAAATGCAATTATTAATCCTCCAGTTGGAAAACTCAGCCTCCACTTTACTTCTGTGTGGAGGTCTCTGTCCCAATTGCAGAGATTGCCACATACATGCGCATAAGTGTTTGCATTTAATGAGAGAGGGACAGTGGGGGTCGATAGCTGTTAAATGGGAACTACATGCTACAAAATGAGAGTGGTTCAGACAGTGGTAGGGAGTAAGAGAGGACTAAGAGGGAGTTAAGTAGGGACAAAGACCCACACAATAAGTGTAAGACTATTGTTATTCATAAACTGCAACATTGTTATTCACAATGTTACTACAGTCCAATAGGGCCACCACACTAGTAGATGTGCCTAGCTCATGTTTTGAGTAAGTCCAGTGCCACACATGCCCACCACTAGTACTACAACACACACCTGTATTAAATATGTTAATGTTATCTGAGTTTATATAGCGCACAGCTGCATCAGCAAAGAGGCGTCCCGGCACTGCCAGCGTCAGAAAGGACCTGGAGGCTAAGGAACCAAACAGGTAGGCACACAAAACATACAGCAATACGGTACAAGGCTAAGCAGAGGGGAAGAGAAACGTTTTGATGGCTTTCCTAAAGTCCAGCAGGTGGTCCAGGCTATTAATCTGGGAAGGCAAGGAGTTCCATAGCTTAGCTGCTAAGCAGTGGAAAGATTGACCCCCGGCCCGAAGATGCATCACTTAGGAGACTCTAACCAAGTGCTGTCCCAGGGAACGCAACTGGCGAGTCGGGACATATGGGGCTAGCAGGTTAGCTAGGAGGCCGGGCGATGCAAGCTTCAAGATCTTATAAGACAAGCAAAGAGCCTTGCAATGGATCTGCTTGGCCATGGGTAGCCAATGTAGTCTCCGGATGGTATCAGTGGAGGGGCAATTATGCAGAAGCCCCAAGAGGGCTCTAGAGGCAGCATTTTGGGGACGCTGCATATGCATGACCTCAGCCTGATTAGCCCCAGAAGGAGCGAACTAGCATAGTCTATTCTAAATAGAATAGCTGATTGAACAATCAACTGGCGCATTGGAGGATCAAAGAACCTCAACAACATCCTAAGTCCCCGAAGAAGCCCAAAACAGGTGCCAGCAACATTTTTAGTATGATCTTGGAAACTGAGGGTAGAGTCCATCCAAACCCCTTGGTTCATGACCACCAACGTAGGGGTGGGAGCACTACCAAGAACAGTTGGTCACCATTGCTCACTCCAAATACTCCTATCCTTCCCCACCAGCAATACCTCCATTTTATTTGCATTCAACTGGAAGCAATTTGTGGTCATCCACTCTACAACGGCGGCCAGGCCGCTCCTAAACCTAGCAGCATCCTGCGTGGAATCATCAGAGAGGGCCACCACCAATTGCGTATCATCTGCATACGAACTATGGTGAGGTCTATGTTCCTGGCCACCGTTGCAAGAGGTTGAACATATATATTAAACAATACAGGGGTCACCGCAGAACCCTGAGGCACACCCTGACCGATGGAATGAGCCTGGGAAAGAAACGGGGGGCCAATACTTGGAATGATCTGTCTATCAAAAACGATCTGAACCATTCCAGTGCTAGGCCCACAACACCCGCTTGCTCCAGACGCTGTAACAGAAACCCATGAGAAACTGTGTCAAATGCGGCACTCAGATCAAGCAAGATCAGTGCCGCTGTATAGAAATATATTGCAAAAGAAAAGAACCATTTTTGTTGGCTTTTGGAAGCTCCTAATCAGTGAAAGTGTGTATGAAATCATGTGTAACCTAATCATTATTTTAATTTCATCATCTAGTTCTTTTAAAGCAATCCCTGTGGAATTTTATTACAAGCCTACATGTTTTCAATCTTATTTTGTTTGTAAAAGCAGATCCTGTTGAATGTCATAAATAGGGTAATTTATCGTATTCTTTTCATTGAAAGCAAATGCTGTTGAATTCTACAACACAGCTTACAACACTTGCAACACACCTGGTAACTAAAGAAGTGGATGTTCCAAATATGACCTCCTATCTCTACCGGAAAACATTTCAATACCAACCATTCACAGCCAGTCTGACCACATAAGAAATTAACTTACCCAGCAAACAACTTTTTCTGCCTTCACCATGTTGGTGAACATATTAGTTGGTTTGGCCATTATTTCAAGAATTAAATATTTGAGAAGAAGAATAGTAGGAGTACACAATAAATTCTGCTCAACCAGAGTAGTAATTTGATCAAAACGCCACATATTAAGCTCCACCAACCGCTGTGTGGCTGAGTTTTTGTTGTGAGTGACTCACCAACAGTAATTTGATGGGCACGAGTGAGAATTTGCTTCCCCTAGTGCAATTTTTAGCTGCTAGGCAGGCACTTGGCGAGATTTTTTCAATACGGATGGTCGAGGGCAGTCGCGACCGTTTGTGGTGAGAAAGATGTAGCTCAAGTAAAAAATCTACTCTTGTGCACTCCTGGGTGCAGTTTGTGCTGCTTTTTCAGTGCGGAATGCGCTCCTGGTGTTAAAAGTCATTGTGAGAACTGTTTGTGGAACACCGCAGAATCACACTGAATTTTCACGTAAAGCAGCAGAGTGAACCTCCACGAGTTCCAATGACCCCTACAAAACAGAGAGGATTTACAGGCAAAAGGCTAACATCTTCTGGATGTTCAGGGTTACTGTCGTGTTATTGCCACATATTGCACCTCACCTGATGTAATCTTTGACATGTTGTTATGTTATGTTATGTTATCGTATGTTTGTAAAGCACACTATTCCTTGTGAGGGAAGCCTGGTACTAAGCAGGAGTGTGTGCCTTTGGTAGGGTGGTTAATTGAAATGCCAGTTCTTTAGCGTCTTTCAGATTTGAAGAAGGGAGTGGAATCTCTAATGTGGAGTGGCAGATCATTCCACTCTTCAAGAGCAATGTAGGAGAATGACTGTCCTCCTGATCTGGTTATATGTATGCATATGATGTGTGCGAGTAGGAGTTCTGCAGAGCGGAGGTCTTGTGGTGGTTGTGAAATAAGATTTAACTGTTCAGATAGGTGGGGCCTGACTTGTGTAGTGCCTTGAATGTGTGTGTGAAGAGTGTGAATTGAGCACCTTTGCATATCAGGAGCCAGGGTAGGCCCCTGAGTAGTGGTGTAATGTGAGTTCTGTGTCGGAAGTTGAGGATGAGTCTGGCTACAGAGTGCTGAATGGCTTGCACTCTTCTAGCGAGTTGCTTGATGATTCCAGCATAGCGGGTGTTCCTATAATCTAAGTAACTGGTGAAAAGAGCAGGAATGATAGTTTTTCTAGTGTTACTTAGGAGCCATTTGAAGATCTTTCTCAGCATCTTCATTGTGTGGAAGCAAGATGTAGTGACCGCGTTCAAATGCGCTATCATGTCCTTTTTGCTGTCAATAATGATTCCATGGTCCCTGGTGTGGTATGGCTGTGCGTGTGTGTCCGAGTTGGTCCAGCCACCAGTTGGAGTTCAATAGTGAGGTGATCTTGCCAAAGATAACTACTTCTGTCTTGTCGGTGTTGAGCTTTAGACAGTTGGCTTTCACCCAGTTAGTGACTTCAGTCATGCTGGTAGTAAATCTCCTACAGTCCAATTCCAGGCTATCCTTGCCTATATCAAAATACTGGCTGCACTCTATTTAGTGGCCACTATATTTTTCCAGAGGGTTATCTCTTACAATGCTGGTATCTCCCAGATAAGCTTATCTTGATGCTCGTATAAGGTTCTTTAAGGCAGGGTGTCATTTTAAATGGTCACCCCTGTTTTTTGTTGATTGATCTTGCTGTTGTTTGAACTTTGTACACTGGAGCACTGCTGTCCAGGACCCAGTTTGTGTGCCCTGAACTCTGAACAGTAAGGTCATAGTCTATGGTGCTGAAATACACCAATTTATTGGAAAGTTACCTTTCACCTGTGATCTACTGCACTGATTGTGGTATCTAACAAAGTGACAAGGAAAACACTGCTTCGGGCCTACCTGTGTAGCCTGACTGCTGAAGCTTTTAAACCCATAGGCAAACCTGTCAAAATAGTACTTTGTGACAGTTAATAACTGTACTTTTATATATTAAATGTCCCCCCTAAGTTTGCACTGGAGCCAACAAGGTAGTGTACCTAGCATTTAAAAGTGGTACATGAGAGAATTTAGGGCTGCCATGTACTCATAGTGGCAAGTACCCAAAAAGTATGTCACTGTGAAGGGGTGTATCTCTCCAATGAAAAAACTAAAGTTCAAATTTAAATCAGAACTCTAATATTTTTGGGTTGGAACAAGCTACTGGAAAAATTGCAATGCTATTTTTAAATTATTATTGGGAAATCCCATTCAGTGGCCAAGTTGTTTTTAAAAAGTATTTTGGTGAAGTTATTTTTAACATGGTGGACTTGGTCTCCCTGAACCTGTAGTTGGCTAATTAGAATTAGGTTGTCAGCAGATGGCCTTGTCAGTTCAGGAACCTCAGTAATTTTAAATGGACCAAGGTGAGCCCTGTCTGTTGATAATTATGTGTTAAGGGAGTCCTGGGAAAGAGACGACTTTTGTTTCCTTGGCTTTCTGTAGCCCAGGCGAATGGGAGTAGTAGCGGGATGGTTAAGCTGAGGAGGAGGGGAATGTACATTTCCTAATCACACCCCTTGGCTGGCACAGCAACAATTCCTAGGGGCAGAAAGGTGCTGCCATCTTTGGAATGCCTAAAATGATTACATTCCCATGTTGTGCAACTTAGTTTATGTGACCCTTATATTGTGTACCTTTACTTTACTTTCTAACAATCATATATTTTTTACCCATTAATTACATAATTCATAGAATAAATTAATATTTTTGCAAATATTGTGCACAAAAATCAACAGTGAGGCACAATACTTATTATTTAAGCACAGAATTAGTCTAAGAAATAAGTTGTTAGCACAGCCCGTTCTCCTCCTTTGAATACCTAATTTCAAAGATCGTTAAAAAACATCATTTTACATTTTTGGAAGGGCACAAATATTTGCATCAATTCATTGCTGAACAAAATGTTTTTTGCTAAGCCCCTAATTTCAGCTCTTGTATTCATGAATACAATTTTCTTCTAAAATAAAGTTGTATTGATGCAGTATTGAACATATAAATTCAACATTTTTCTCTTTCTTTAACATTGTTTATGACCTGGCTGGCCAAGATTCATCACAGCAGGAACCTGTAAAAAGATGAAGATATTCAACTGCAAGGTGAACACAAAGACTTTCAATTGCAGCAGGAGGCGAAAGGCATCACCAGTAGGTGCAGTGTGTCTGCCTTGTGACATACATGATCTATAACCGTAAGACTCAGGAGTGACACTAAAGAGACAATTATGGGGGCAAGGTTTGTTGAAATCACCAGCCAAGAGGAAGCAGCTTGCTGTGTTCCCCCTAGCCTTGAACAAAAATAACCTGTGGTATCCAATCAGCATGGTCCATACCATCTAGGCCTGCACATAGTGCCACATTAAATTTAGAGGCCCTCATTCCATCAGAGCCTTCACCTACACCTCCTGCACAGGCATAATCTTCTTCTCCCAGTTCCCACCCACAAGAACAGTAAACGTCACAGGAATCTTTACCTTCTATAATCCCACATCCCTCATGTGCAGCCCACTACTTTCCCCAGAAAATTTGTCCTTGGATGCTCTCAGGGAGTTCCTGAGGTCAATCAGTGAAGTTCAGGCACCCATCTCAAGGGATATCTGAGACTTAATCAATGAGTCCCAGATACGCCAAGAGGAAGTCACTGAACAGGTCAGAAATGTATGTCGTCTCATGACCTCCTTGATAACAGGCCCTACGTGGTACCTGCCTTCTCAAACCACCACACTGTCGGCTGTGCCATCTCCCATTTCATCTGTGATTACAATTTCCCCTGCTACCTATGTTTTCCTTCTAAGCTTGGTGTGTCTAATTCTGCTAAGGACAGCCATTTAGCATCCAGCTCAGAGGAGGACTTCACCATGGTAGGACATGTGCACCCAAGCAAAGAACATGATTCAGGCACATGCTCTAGCTTAGGACAGTAAACTCAATTTTTAAACTATTTCTGAGCTTTCACCTCTCCTGATGACCTCTGACCTGTTTTTAGTATTTGCCCCCCAAATTAGCATTTTCCATCTTCTTTAAGACACCATTTAATTTAATTTTGCATTTTCGAAGGTCCCTATTAGTTTCCCCAAAACAAGCTCCAAGAACCAAAGAATTTCTAGCCATCTGGCCCACCGAGGGATTGCCCTAAAGTAAATGGTCTACCGCGTTGTAGGAAAGGTAGTCCTGACCTCCAGCAAGTTTCAAGTGACTACCACATTCCCCCGGTCTCTAAGACGTCAAAGTTGTCAGGGAAGCACGCGGGTCCCAGACTCCACCATGCTTTATTTGTGCCCACCCGTTAGGCTCCTTGGCTGCCCAGGTGTTTTCCTCGCTCCATAAATGCTGCTTCTTCATTCGCCTGCAGGAGTAGTGTTTATGCACAGCCTAAATGTCCTAGGTTTTAGCAGTGCTTGATTATTGAGGGTAGCAATGCTTGTTGTTTTCTGCATTGCTCTTTCCCTGTGGCAAGCCTCGTGTTCCAGCATGTGGAGGGGCGGGGTTTGCCTCATGTTTGCAAATACCTGTCCTTTTGCCTATAAATAGACAAGCCTTGCACATGACTGTGCTTGGCTTACTTTCAGCCTTACAAGAGGTTCCTGTCCCACCAGCTGTAATAGGCAGCAATGAGATTCCTCTCTTCAGCTGCAGAGTGACCTCAAGGGATGAGTCAGCTGCAGAGCCTTGGACAAGCTAAGTGCCCTGCATTTCTTCATATCTTCATGCCTTGACCTTTTGAACTCAAACTTGAAGTTTCCTTATGATTAATCTGTGACATTTAAAAAGAGATGAACAGTGCTCATGGAGGCTAGTTCGATGGTTTATTTAACTCTTTAATCACAAGACTTTCAAGAACTGAAAACTAAGAAGCCTCAATATTTCATGTAGCTTTTATTAGTGACATGTTGAACTCTTTCCTTAGTTTATTTAACTCTTTGCTCCCAAGACTTACAAGAACTGACAACTAAGAAGCTTGAATACGTTATCGAGCTCTACCTATTGGCATGTTAAACTGAACTCTTTAGTATTCATATATTGTATGATGGTACACTATTAGGATTTTGGCAACTCTGATACAAAGGGTTATTGATATTATTGTCTCTTGTTTTCTGAGTGCACGGATGAATGGTGCCACAGTGTTTTGAGTTCCTTTTTTTTTTGTTTAGCCTTAATTTACGTTTTTCTTCAAAACTGTATTGTTCCTGAACATTAGACATTGGAAACAGAAAAACCGGCGATATGTTTCACCAATGAATCATTATAATTTGAGTTAGCACGAATTGTTCTTTCTTAAGTGCGCATAGTGAACTCCTCAACGCAAATCCCTTGGACAGAGATATTAAGGGCTTGTAGTTATCCCTGCAATAGGTGATTACATTTTTTTTATCTTTATATATTCTATGTTCTATGCCATTTTGTGCATGTGTCTGAGTACGGAGAACAGCATCAGTACTCATCCCCATTGTTTCTTTACCAGAGCATTGCAAGATAAGCGCTGTAGATTTCTCAGTGACCCAAGACTTTGTACCCAGCTGGACCAGGTTGAGTGAAGAATCAGTGTTTGTTTTTCTTCTCTTATTTCTAATCCACCTCCCCTTACCTTTGGGAAGTCCTGCCAGTGGATTGTGGTTTATCACAGCACTGAGAGGTGTTAGAAGAGGTATTGGGAGCATGCATCATTCATCGCCCCTGCAGACATCCTGACATTTCAGGTGAGTGGTCACGCCACGTCCTTACATTAAGCCAAGCAACAAAAAACTGGACTGTATGGGCGATGGATGAACACAGGGGTCCCTTAGACGTCTTAGCTCAGGCCTTACCAGAAGAGACTGAGGTGTCCCTAGTAGACATAACCCGACTCTTAACCAGTCTAGAGCAGGAGGTCCCCTCTCTTAGAGTAGAGAAGTAGGATTTGCGACATGAATTACAAAGATACCTACCCAGAGACAACCCATGGGAGGGAAACAAACCTAGGGATAAGTCACCCTTCATACAGCCCCCTCGGTTTGAATTTCCCTCCACAACATCCACTACCAGAGACACTACTAACATGGGGGCATATTATCAACAAATAGCAATATTTATTGCTAAGTAGGGTTAGCAGCAATTTTTTTCATCTCCGCGCATCACAGGATTTTATCGCTGAGATAACGTGCTATTAGCAACGTTTATCTCAAAAGCAATAAAAATCCATGCGATAGCGGCAAAATCCGTGAATATCGCTGAGAATACAGCGATATTCACGCATTATCGCTAGCAGGGTCTTAGCCATTATATCCACCTCCAATTGGATATAATAGCTAAGAACTGGTCCGAGCAGGTGTTCGTTTTTGGAGATATTCGCGCTTAGCGCGAATATTCCCAACGCTACGCCTGTGTTGGTAGTAGGCAATAGCAATGTTAGCGACTGCTTTCAGTCGCTAACAGGTTGGCTACCACCACTTTTCATGTCATTAGCGATAAATATCGCTGACATGCAAAGCGGGCCCCAAACTGCTCGCTATCGCCTACAAGCTGTCGCTAATTTATTTATTTACTTATTTATTGAGTTTGTAAAGCGCGATAGCTACCCGGCGCTAATTGAACAGAAACATCCTGACACCACACAAAAAGTGACCTACTGATTGGAGAGGGCAGGTTTTCACTGCTCTTCGAAAACGAACATGGCTTTCCTCAGTGCGAATAGCCAATGGAAGAGAATTCTATAACTGCTGTTAGCGACAGCTTGCTAATAGGGCGATAGTATTATCGCCGCTTAGCGGCCAAAAACGGCAGCTAAAGCGGCAAAAATTGCCTATCACCCCCCTTGATAATATGCCCCATGGCCCCTCTGGAACAATTCTATGTTGATACAAATAAGTTCAGAGCATTTATGACTCAGTATAATTTGCCATTTCTGTGTTGCCCCACAGTATTTCCTAGTGATGCTGCTAAGGTGGCATTTGTAATTTCTTACCTCGGGGAAACGCAGCATCCTGGTTCATACCACTTGTAGAACAAGATGACCATCTGCTTTACGATTCCTCGAGATTTACGGACGCAATGCATAAACTCTTTGACAAACATTTATTTGTTCAAGCTAGTGACAACATGTTACTTAATCTGAAACAGGGAAACAATGGTTTGTTGACCTATTATCACCTCATTCAATAGGCTCATCATAGAAACCGCTTGGCCAGAGGAGAAAAGGACATCTCTTTTCTACTGAGGGCTTCGAGATGACCTAAAGGACATCCTGGCTCAAATAGTAGACCCCCCTACTGGGTGTTCCAAATTTATAGACTTGGTGGTGCGGCAAGACAATAGTTTAGGAGAACCCAAAGGCGAGAGAGGCCTTGGTGAGGAACGTTTTTTACTTGTCAGAGCCAACAAGAAAGAGACAAGCTCTCTTACCTCTGATGTAGTAGAACCTATGCAAATTGGTAGTGTAAGCGGCCCTTTATCGAAGGACGAAAAAGATCGTCAATGTGTTTTTTTTTAACACTTTATTTTTTAAGCAAAGGATAAATTCACATTGCTCTGCATAGGATGTACCATGTTACAACGCATACCATTACAACTACCTACCATTACAACGCGACCATTACAACGCATACCATTACAACGCATAGCGCTTAGAGGTGCTGGATAGTGGTAAGTATAATTTACTATTCCAACTCCAGTCCCCGTGGACACTAGGGAAGGTGTTGGATAGTAAATTATACTTATTCCCTATCCTAGAGCGCCCCCCAGCGCAATGCGTTGTACTGGTATGCGTTGTAAAAGTTGCGTTGTAATAGTAGGTAGTTGTAAAAGTTGCGTTGTAACAGGTGTATACGCTCTGCATACAGTCACTGCACAACCAAAACAATACGTGCCTGACATTTTGGTACAACACTGCATATGATAACCATCAATACGGAGACAACCCACAGCCAACCCCTGTACACACCCTCCCCGACCCCCCCTCCCACAGACCCCTGCCTAGTTGTAAGGTTTAGGGCTGTCCAGAATGTCCAATAGCACTGAACTGCAGCCACTCACCCGTGGTCCTGCACTCTGCCCTGTGAGTTCGCATAAGCAGAACCTCACACTCAGCCCACTCCCTCCGGCACTATGCCATTGCCTAACAGGTGTATCGGAGGCCCGCTTATTTGTGTCCAAATGTGCCCTCAGCGGTCCCCATATGTCTTTGGTGCGTGATGTTGGTGGCATAAGACTGGCATATGTCTCTGCGTTAGTGTTGCAGTACACCAAGCTACTCAGCCAATCTTGCAGTTTGGGGGCTGTTCTCCTGCCCCAGTGTATGGCCACTTCCCTCTTCGCCAGCAGTAACCCCAATTACGCTGATCTCCTTAATTTCTTGGGAATCTGGACTCTATACCCTAAGAGTGCAATTTCAGGAAGGGGGTAAATGGAAGCCCAATTATTTTCCTCAGCGTCTCATGCACCGCAGCCCAGTAGGACTGCAAACAGGGACAGGACCACGCCAAGTGTAGAAAGCCAGCATGTGGGGAAGCGCATTTAAGGCAGCTGTGTGGCTTAGTGGCATTAATCTTGTGGGCCATGGCAGGAGTAAAGTAGGTGCAGCGGAGGTATTTTTTGAAATGTAGCAACTTATGACGAATGTTAAGCGAGATGTCCCTGGTGGCACTGCAACATTTCTCCCACTGTTCGTCTGAAATCGCCCCTCCTGTATCATCTTCCCAAGCTTGTCTACTCTTAGAGTCATCCAAAGGGAGCAGATGGGCGCAGGCCTTGTACATTTTAGAAATCAGGCGTGCACAGCTGGGGCTCTCCAGTACCAGCGTCAGGGGGGGAACGAGTCCGGTTCAACTGGGTATGAGGGGAATGCCACGCGTAGCGCGTATTTCACCTGGCTCATCAGGAATCGGGTCATGAAGCTGTAATCAGTGAATCTACCTTCATCTAGGGAGAAAACATGACCCTCCGGGAACAGATCACCTAGCTTAACTATGTCTAGTGAAGTCAATGTGCACTGCATTATTCCTTCCCCTGTGAGTGGGAACCATCTCGCGTTTGGTATCGGCAGAGCGGAGGAGTATATAAGTGAGGCTCCCGTACGCTTTCTCAGCTTGCTCCATGCCCAAGCGGTAGTGGATACTGTCTGGATATCATGTCTGTCACATGGAAACACCCCAGGAAGCACCTCCCCCAACTTCCCCAGGAGAACCAGGTCCACCTCCGGTTTTAAAAACGGGATGCGAGCATCAGGGTGAAACCAAGTGTGCGATTAGTGGCATTGAACCACCAAGTAATACAGTTGGAAGTCAGGTACGTTAAAACGCCGGCCGCTTACCACCCCACACCAGGCGGGCCAACAATGTCCGCAGAGTGCAAAAAAATCCCTCCGAGAGGGGGCACTGGAACGTTATTAAAAAGATATAAAAGTTTGGGGAGCACCACCATTTTCAATATGGCCACTATGCCCGCTAGAGACAAGGGTAGTCGCATCCACCGGTCCACTTGTTCCTCCAGTTTGTGGAAGGTCTGCCCGTAGTTTAGGCGTATGATTTGTGTGTTCTCCAGGTGGATATGGATGCCAAGGTATTTCACTGAGTCCTGGCACCATTCCAGAGGGAATTCGCAATCCCACTTGACTGTGCTCTCTGATAGCTGGAATATGATGGATTTGTGCCAGTTAATGCCCAGACCCGAAAATCTGCAGAAACAGATAATTTCCCTAATCAGGGGGCCAGGTCCAGGTGAGGCTCCCGGACATAAAGGATGGTATCATTGGCATACAGCGAGGCCAGTAGCAGGCCAGCGTGGAACTGCAGCTCTCTATGCAGATGGCGTTCTTGGAAATGCCTGATTAGCGGGTCCATTGCTAAAATGAATAATAGGGGGGACAGGGTGAAACCTTGTCTGGTTCCCCGATGCAAACGAAATGGCGGAGTACCATTTAAGCGGATCCGTCCCAAGGGGCTGCTATACAGTAAAGAGACTGCGGCAATAAAGCCAAAAGGTAGGCACATGCGCTGCATCACCTCCACAAGGAATGGCCACTCAAGGGAATCAAACACCTTCGCAGCATCAAGCAGCACCGCCGCTGCCGGTACTTCAGGCTATATCCAGTGCAACACAGTAAACATCGTCCGGAGGTTCAAGGAGGTCAAACGTTTGGGAACAAATCCTGACTGCACCGGGGAAATGATAAATTACATCAGCTGCAAGAGTTTATTCGCAAGCACCTTAGCCAGAATTTTATAATCCAAGTTCAATAGGGGCAGCGGTCGATAAGAACCGCAATGCATGAGATCTTTACCCGGCTTTGAAAGTAGAATAATCTCAGCCTCACGCATTGTGGGGGGGGGGAGACTGTTTTACCAAAGCCACTGCATACACCTCAATTAACTTTGTGGCCAAGATGTCTTTGAAATCCTTATAGAAGTCCCCGGTGAAGCCATCTAAACCCGGGGCAGTAGAGCCCCACAGTTTATCTATGGCTTGTATGACATCCTTGACAGAAATAGGCTCTGCCATAAAGTCTATCATGTATTTCTCCCAAAACACCAAAGCGCTTTCGTCTAGGCAGGCAGTCTGGGCTGAACCACCAGGGTCTGCTCTAGATGTGTAAAGTCTTGTATAATAGTCTATGAACTCATCACGAATGGCAACAGTGGAGGTGAGAGTGGTACTGGCGGCTGAGTGTAATTCAGTAATATACTTTTACTGTGCGGGGGTCTCAACATTTGGGCCAATACCCTGCCGGGTCGCTCAACCTCCCTGTATCTTCTTGCAGTGTGGTATTTCCCCATATATATTTCACGCTCCACCGTGTCCCTGTATTCAGTCAGCAGGGCGAGTCTCGTGGCCTGCGCCGTCGGGTCAGGGAAGGTCGTTAGTCGGGTATCCACTTCAGCTATGTCTCGTTCTATGCGGGTCGTTGTCAATCTAAGATCCCTTAGGACCCCGGCCTGTTTTGAGATGCATACTCCCCTAAAAACAGCCTTAAAACCCTCCCATAGGACCGCCATAGTGTCAACCGAGCCGGTGTTAAGTTCAAAATAGTCCTCTATCGCTTCTCGGACCTCGGACTTGAATGGGTCATCCTGGAGGGCTCTACCAGGCAATCGCCATTGCCTTTCGTACCCCTCCAGTCCTGGGAGCAGCAAGTGAAAGACAATGGGGGAATGATCCGAGTATGTGCAAGGGAGTGTAGTGGAGGACACAAACCAGTCCGCAACCTCATGAGAGATCAGCCAGTAATCTAGCCTCAACTAGGTTCCATGTGCGCCAGAGTGAGGGGTATACTTGGTCAGGGTGGGATTGCATTTTGTGCCATGTGTAAATCAAAGTGTGTTGTTCACAGAGGTCCCTGAGGGCGCGCCTAGCCTGGGGCTTGGCATCTGGTGTCTTCGACGTGCTTTCCAGTGTGGGATGTATTAACAAATTGGGCTTCCCCCCTCCCCCCCCCCCCAAAATCACTGCATGTGGATCGTAAACTCTGGGGCATCTATGTTAGGTGCAGAAACGTTGACTGAAGTGACTTTGCGGCCGTAGAGATTGCCTGTGATTATCACGTACCAGCCCTCCGAGTCAAGGGCCGTATCTATCAATGTGAAGGGGAGTCTCCTGTCGACCAATATAGCTGTGCCCCTAGCGTAGGTACTGTAGTTGGCGAAGAATCAGTGCGCGCCCCAGCTGCCGTCAAAACGGGCAGAGTCTGTAGCGGGGCGGTGTGTTTCCTGCATGTATGCTATGTCGACCTTGTCAACCTTGTGTCGAATAAGGTAGTGGATTACCTGTCTCCTCTTGCGGGTGTTATTAAGTCTTCTAACATTCCATGACAGGAAGGTGATGGCCGAGGGCCCCTGTATATTACCCAACCTTGACATGTAAACAGCGTGCAAACACTTGTCTGTCAGGACGTGTACCCAATAGCAATGTGATAGGCAGTGCTAAAATAAAGTGTGAAAACAACCAATACAGTGCGCAGTTCTGAACCCCGCCCCCACTCCCCCCACCCAGCTGCCTTTAGGCTCAGAGGTGGCCATCCCCGAAGGAGTTATCCCGCCTGCTGGTCATAGGGACCATCAGGCACTCAATTGAGGACCAAACGCAGACTGCAATAATGCGATGAACCCAACAAAGTGGATATACCTAAGGGGGATGGCGGCCCGCAATCAGCCCGTTCAAGTGACACATCATGTGACAACATATAAACAGTGCGATTTCCCATAAGCGTCCCGGGCAGTGCCAGTATGCCAACCCGCGCATGCAGTTGTGAGGAGATCTGAGGCCTTTAGTAGTGCGTTTCTATTGTGGCATGTGCATCTCACTGGGGCTCCGCCAGACTTTCAGGGCATTTGCAGATGCAGGATGGGTGCTTGGGTCTCATTGTGCCTCATGCTTCTCATGTTCTGCCTAGTTGGTGCGGAGGCCTTCAGGTTTGAGGCTGTTAGCTACTTGCACCCAGGCCAGAGCCCCAGCTTTAAACTGTGCCGGCCCGTGTGCCCTGTCCCCATGGCCGCAAAATGTTAGCCCTCAACACACAAAGGGCAGGGCACCCGGCCCAACCGCCAACCGTGGACACCCATCAGAGGGGAGGGGGGAGTTTTCTGGGCGCCGCCCAACTCACCCGACGTGCTGCTGGATCAGATGCTGGCATCTACAGTCTCTCCCCGAGCACTCCGCCCGAGAGGGCCTGCCCAGGCACTCGATGGGGCTGTGCCGGAAGGTCCGGCCTCCATGCCACACGACGGCTGGAAGGGGAAGAAGCACTATGGATGGCACATCAGGGGCAGTGCCGTCTCCGCTGTCCGCTACGCTGTTGTTGAATGTGGTAACAGCGGGTAGAATGGGGGAAATCTAGGCTGGGCTGGGCTGGTCTTACAAGCGTCTCTAGCAGGCAGCTATCTTCGCTGCCGGCTCGGCCATGCCACCATATAGGTTAAACCTTTGCTTGTGTTTTAGCAAATCCGGGCATTTTGCTCGTGAGTGTTCTAACAAACCTAATCCCTCTAAAAAGCGGTTTGTAGCAGCACTGATAGGAAAAGATACCACTGTGAAGCAGGTGGAAAACTAGATAGCTCGATAAAGAGAAGCCCAAGACTGCCTTATAGAGTTCTACCATGAACGAGGTCTCACATCACCTAGCAAACACCCTGACTCCTGCTCCTCGTCATCTCACACTCATTATGACACTTGTGCTTTCCCCACAGGCCTGAAAAGTCTTGCCCATATTACTTGATTCTGGGGACACCTGTAACTTCCTGGTTCTTGGATTGGCCAAAACATTGGGTATTCCACTTGTACACAAAGCTCAGCCAGAACCTGTGTGGGCCATTGACAGATCTTAATTATCCTCTGTATTGATTGTGCATCAAACCGAACCTTTAGATATTATTTGCGCTAATATGCACACAGAAGAAATCTGCTTTGATCTTATCGACACCCCGGTTTTTGGCGCCATTTTAGGAATATTGTGGCTGCAGCTACACAATCCAACCATAGACTGGGTTGCGAGGACAGTGACCTTTGGGTCCAAGTATTGTTGGCAAGCTTGTTTCAAAGAAAATCCACCAATAGTCTTTCCATTGTATTACGCTTCAACACATCCTACAATTTGTGTCGGCTCAACAGACTTACCAGCGCCTATCATGATTTCTATGATGTTTTTAGTGAACATCAGGCCACTACGTTGCCTCCCCCCAGAACATATGACTGTCAGATAGACCTGGTACCAGGAGCTTAAGTGCCCTGTAGTTGAGTATATGCCTTATCTGAGCCTATCTCCGGGAATGTTTTGATGACTTCTAGCCAAGCGCTTTATTAGACTCTCCACCTCTCCGGTGTCATCTTCTCTCTTCTTCATCTCCAGAAAAATGGCCGAGCTGCATGCTTGTGTGGACTACCGCGCCATCAACAAAGTGACAGTGAAGAACAGATGTCCCCTTCCACTGATCCCTGTTTATTAGACTAAGTCCGCAGCTCCACAATCTATGCCAAACTCGACCTGAGAGGTGCCTATCACCTGATTCGAGTAATCGAAGGGGACAAATGGAAGAATACGTTCCAGACTAAATACAGGTTCTTTGAATACACTATGATGCTGATAGAGCGCGCAGGTCACCCGGGTCACAAGTTTACCAATTTTCCCCGCGTACTGGGCCCTGAGGCGAGAGACCAAGACTAAGTTTTGCAGTGAACCGGGTGATTTCTTGCACGCCACTATGAGTAATTCAGGGGGTGACTCTTACACCACTTACTATTCATGTACCTGACTTACCACAGGCACATTACTCCCAACGGATCAGGAGCTAGCAGTGGACAAGTGACAGGTTTCCTAGGAAAGAATATACTTCACAAACCAAAATACATTGTCCACACTGTAATCTGTAAAATAACCACAGACACCTGATGTGTTTAAAAGTTTATCTAAAGATTTCAAAGTGAATATGCCAAGATAAGCAAGATACAAAATAACACATCAAGCATTAAGATCACGACCAAAATGTAGCTATGAATTAGGGCAAGGACCATTTGAGTATAGGGGAACCCTATGGGATATGAACATTTAGGGAACACGCTATTCGACACAAGTTTAAAAAGTGAGGGACCTAGAATGTGTATTTAGGCTAAGCTACTCATGCTATTCTTACTAAGTTCACTGCAACCATGCTAAGGGTAAGGGAAAAACGGGAACAAACTAATAAAATATGACAGTTTTGATAATCTCCTACAGGTGGGGAGAGAAGTGGAAAAATTCTAATAAACAATTGCATATACTTTGCATTTCAAGGTGATAGGAAATTTCACAGGCAAGAGTGCTTTATTAAGGAAAAGGAGAGTAAGTGAGAGAAAGACGCAAACCCAAAGGGTAATATTTACCTAATTAGGAATGAGGACTAACCCTGGCCACGGGTCAGTTTTGGAAGGACGGGACAAGGACCCTCAGAAAAGGAATGCCAGAATGCGAGCAGGTACAGCTCACGGGCAGTCAGGACAGGATACCCCTCAGGGTTGGCTCAGGACTGGGCTCACCAAGGTACGACCAACACCCACAGCTTCGGATGCAACGCCTGCGTTACCCCTCTCTGCAAGTAATCCGCCAGTAACCCCGATTGGGTTTTCGAATTTCCCCAGCAAAGTGCTTCGCCAGCACTTAAGACTATTTCCACCCCTAGGAGTTTGTGGAAAGTATGGACAGAGTGCTCCGCAGCACTCTAGATTGAGCACCTATAGAGTTCGTAGGGTCAGTGACAGGTCTGCTACTCGGACAAGTCGGACAATTTTCCTAAGCTACACTAGGGCAATTATACGATTTTGGGACCCTTAGACCACCCACTAATGTTGCCAGTGACAGTTTTCTACATTATGATTGGTCAGGAGAGGTGATTCGGTCACTGTCACCTCCTAGAATTCAACGTTCCCATCATTTAATATTGAAATTTGCTCATCCGCCCCTTGGGTTCACGTTCCCATCCATAGGAATACAGCAGAAAATACGAGTGTACAGAGTATAGCAACAATGTCTCTGAGATTCAAGGTGGAATTCATCGTCTTGTGCTGGGTTCTCTGGCGCATCGGGCTTCAGGAGCCAGCTGGCTTGTTTCAGCTTCTGCGCAGTAGAGTTTCTCCCAGGTCACATAGCAATACTCAGAGGAGCCTCAACATGGCGTAGGTTATGTATGTCCCAGCCCCCAGAGACGCAATACATGAAAAGTAAGCGAGAACAAATTAATATCACACATAAAAATGATCACACTGTATACCGTGATAAAATTTTACACACCCCTTTCTTTATAACATCTATAGCATTAAAGTTTAGTGCGAAAGACAGATAGGCTAAAGCAGCAGTCGCAAGCATAGAGCGTGGTGAGAGTCAAGCGGCCATGTTTGCAACAGTGCGCATGAGCAACAGATTCCCTCCAGAAGGCGGGTGCGTCACATCACATGGGTATGACCGACGCATGCGCAGACTGAATTTCAGCGAAGCGGCCATTTCCTTAGTGCAAGCATTGTGAGGATGAAAAGACACACAGGCAAGCCTCTTGGGGACACCCGCGTGTTGGGAAAAATGCCAAATACAAGACGAACAGTTGGATTAATATGATTATAATTTGAGCGAGGTTCATGAGTGAGAGCAAGTCGCTTTACGTGCGAATCCTTGCTCCATCAATCCCCTCTTTGATGATATTTACTATCATCACTATACAACGGAAACAGATGCCAACTTTCATTCTTCCATATCATTCATTTCTATCTCAACGAACTTATTGTTGATTTTTCTTTCGGCTTCTCTATGAGAGTGGTGATTCTTTACCTTTTTGTATATTTCATTCCTCAATTCTTCCAATTCTAATTCATCAATGTTTCTTTTCACCCCTCTCTTATTTATAGTGGACTTCTTTTTACATTTTTGACATTTACAGCAGATGAATATGATCAGAACAACCACACCTATTCCCATTATTGGCATCAGTATTTTCCACAGAAGATTTCTACCTAAGTTAGAAAACCAACTCCCTATTGAGGAGAGACCTCCAGTCAGTCTCGTCCAGGCACTGTCAACCTCTAATGGTTTGAGCTCTTTTTCCAAATTAGTTATATTTCTTACATATCTTTTAAGTTCGATACTTTTATCAGGTATGTAGGTGCAACAATGTTGCGCCTTCAGCATTCTACAGACTCCGCCCTCTTTTGCCAATAAGGTGTCAAGAGCAAGGCGATTCTGCAAAACCATTGATCTGATCGCAACCATTTCAGTATTGACCAGCAGGAATCCAGCAGCAGTGTCAGTAGATAACCGATCCACTACTGTAGATAATTTGCAAATTCTGTGTGTGTTCAGAACTACCCCCATTCCAGGTATCAGTGCACTAAAAATATCACCTATGATTTCTCCTACACTTTCACGTTTTCTACGCACTAAGCCATTAGCATCTTCATCATTGCTTCCAGCAGCATTGTTCACATGGTATATTTTCGGGAAAACAATGCCAAAGTAGCAGCTTCCATACCAGTGATCCGGCAATTTGAAATAAGCCTTGTTCCCACATATATAATATATTCCGGGAAACACAGGTTCTGACCCGTTTTTGAAACCCCAACCTCCAATTACCTTATAATTATGTTCACACTCGCTGGAACCAATGAATACATTGTTATAATATTCTGTCCTTTCTCTATGGAGACAAAGTTTTCCTTTCCGTTCAAAATCCAGCAACAAAGCAGGATTAGCTTCGCCTTGTGAGGTGTTATCCATGTGCTCGGCCCACCTAGGGACTCTATCCTTTTCGTCATTTGCCTTTTTCTGAAACTTTTCCCTCCTTCTGTCTGCCATTTTTATAAACATCTTTTCCTGCTCTTGCAAGGAACAGGTCAGATTTTCTTGTCGTGCTTCATCTAAGTCTATGTCACCTATAGTCAGGAAATATTCACCCATATAACGGGTTACCTCGCTTTTAACATGGACAAGGTTCAGATGTCCTCTAATAGGAAGTTCAGAAAATACTACGTCAGCATTTGAATAGTAGTACTGCAAAGTGCTTCTATAAAACAAGCTAGCTAATATACTGCAGGACTTTCCGTAGGTTAGGGGGAAGTGGTGATATGTCACACCTTCAGCTACAGATGTGGGTAGCCTCATGCAGACATAACAGTCTTCTATTTCCATCGCTTCTACATAATGCACTAATAGGTTAGCGAAAACATTTAAATGCGTCCTGTTTTTCATTTTGTGAAAGTGCAGTTCACCCTCATCTGATGCTTCTAAATTTTGTTGTGTGTGTCTTTGCCTAACTGAATTGTCATGTCGTTCTAAGCTTCGTGGTGTTTCTGCAGTCCGTGCAACGTCCGTGTCTAATATTTCAGGTTCAGTAGGGGACAGGTTAGGATCTTTACTTATCATAAAAGGTATAAAGACGGTTAATCCTATCCATTTCACTATTAGCATAGCTACACTACATAAGCATATTTTACAGCAAGTTTTACAACACCCAAATCTGGACCTCCCAGCTACGCTTGAATCAGACATTTTAGCTTACAGGTGGCTTTTGCAACCCCTCTTCTTTTCTTTTACACCAAGGCTTCGCTCTGTTTTGTCTCAAGGAGGGTCTTCGTCCGAACTCCGATCAGTGATGGACTCCTCGTCACTTTTGCCACTGCGATTGGGCTCATCAATTTCTTCCAGCACCAGGTATGTCCATTCGGGGCTCCGATACAGTTTATTCTGTTTCTTCACTCTGTCGCTCTTTCTCAGAAACTTGCCTCGGGCTGGTTTTCGTTCACTTTCAGCCCTCTCACGGTCTTTCAGTTTCTCTTCGACTGTTTTTATTCGGAGTCTTAGCCTTTTGACGTACCTGGGTGTACTTTTGCTTCTGTGACTTTCAGTGGTCGAGGACACTTGGCCTTCCTCGTGCACTCTTTAAATTTTCTCCTTGTGCTTGACAGAGTCTATTTCCCTCCCTGTCTGACTAGTTCCAGGTCTTTCATCTATTTCTTCTGCCTGGTCCTTAAACTGGTCCTGTTCAGGTTCGCTTTGTAGGTTTTCTTTGCTTTCAGGTGAACTGGATTCTGATTCCGGAACACGTTCATCTATTTCTATCTGCTCTGGTTCATGCACTTCGTTCTCTTCACTTTCTTCCGCATGAACTTCGGCCCTTACCACTATCTGTCCCTTTCCAGACTCTGGAGTTTCAGGTGGAGTGTCGACGTCTTGATCTGTCCCTACTTGGCCTATTTCCTGATCAGGTGTGATGTGTGTCTCGTTGACCTGACCTTCGTCCTCTAGTTCTGTCTCACCTGGACTATCCCACTCACTGTCTAGGTAGGAATATTTCCTGGTTCGTATTGGATCATGAACCTGGTCGTCGGCAGAGTACCACTCAACGTCTCGACTTGTGCTCGGCAGTTCGATGTCAGCGAGATCCGGACTCTCCTCGGGAGTCTCCTCAGCGTCGCTGCCTTCAGCTTCAGTCGCGTTTTCTCCGGTTACCCGCTTTGTGTGGCTGGCATGGATCCACTTCGGCACACCAGCACACTTTACAGCCGTAGTGGTGACAAGGATCACTTGTCTTGGCTTTCCCCACTTTGGTCCAAGGCAACTCTTCCTGGTGTGTTTCTTTAACACCACCCAATCGCCTGGTCGTAGCTTATGTGCTGGAGTCTTGGGCCATTCGTCAGCTGTCTCTCCAATCTGGTGGGAGATAGAACGCACTTGGTCACCCAGCTGCTTGCAGTTTTCTAGCACCAAATCATCAGTAATGCTTAGCAGTTTGTGTCCAGGTACCCATGCTTGTCGCATCACTCTTCCCATTAGTACCTCATGGGGGCTCAGGCCTGTTTTTCGATTTGGAATACTTCTCAGACTCATCAGCACAAGGGGCAAAGCGTCTGTCCATTTCAATTTTGTGGAATCACACATCTTCGCCAACCTGGACTTTATCGTGCCATTTATCTGTTCAACCACCCCAGACGCCTCGGGATGGTAGGCACAGTGCAGTCTTTGTTTCATTTTAAAGGCCTTACAGAGCTCTTCTAGGACGTCGTTGGCAAAATGCCCACCTTGGTCTGTTTCAATCGTCTCAGGGATTCCATACCTAGGTATCAACTCCCTGAGCAATAGCTTGGCTGTAGTTAGGGCATCATTTTTCTTTGCTGGGTAGGCCTCCACCCACCGGGAGAACAGACAAACTATGACCAGGATATATCTATATCCCTTGCATCTGGGCATTGTTATAAAGTCTGCCTGCATTCTGACAAAGGGACCTACTGCCTTTCCGATGGTACTCTGCTCCACTACAGTCTTCTTTCCTGCATTGAATTGCTGACACACTAGGCACCTCTGGCAAAGCCTTTTCGCTTGGTTCCTGAACCTTGAATTATAGAACACCTTGTCAAACACACGACACATGGCATCCCTTCCCATATGTGTTGGTTCATGTATCATTCGGACCATGGGATCTATCAGACTGTCGGGCAGCACGGGCACTCAATTTTTGCTTACCACCACACCGTCATTCCTCATTCTGCAGTCATTCTCACTCCATCTACCTTTTTCTTCCCTGCCTGTTGACTGTTGTAAGTCTTTCAATTCATCCCACGTTGACACATTATCAAACAACATCAGTTGGCAGCTGTGTCCACCCCACAACCCAATTTGGAGGGACATTTGGTGTCGGGCACAAAATTGTGCGATTTGGTCAGCGTATCTGTTCCCGGCTGTCACATCATCATTTCCTGATCTGTGAGCCGCACACTTGACGACAGCCAATTCCTTGGGCAATTGAATAGCTTCCAATAATTCTTGTACCACCTTTCCGTTTCTGATAGGGGTACCTGAGGAAGTCATGAATTCTCTTTGTAACCATAATTGGCCGAAGTCATGAACAACCCCGTAACAGTACTGACTGTCGGTATAAACAGTTATTCTTTTGTTTTTACCCCTCCTACAGGCTCTTGTCATGGCTATGAGCTCAGCTACCTGTGCTGATTTCACTTCGCATAGGTAAGAGGCTTCTATGGTGTTTGTCAATGTGACAACAGCATAGGCAGCACACAGACCACCACTCTCATGTCTTAGACATGAGCCGTCCACGAACATTGTATGATCCCCATCAAGCAATGCTACTTCTCTGATGTCAGGACGGGGCTTAGTGCTGAATTCTGTTAGATCAATGCAATTATGTTCCATTTCACCCTCGTCGTCTACATCCAGGGGAACAGGTAACAGAGTTGCTGGGTTTAGGACATTGCACCGAGAAATTGTTACATTCTCAGCACCAATCAAAATTCTCTCATACTTAGTCAGCCGACTAGGGGTGAGATACTGGGTCTTGGTTCTTGTCAGTAGAATTACAACAGAGTGTGGAACATATACGGTGACAGGATGTCCCATGACAATATTCTCACTCTGTTCCAGACTGACGCAAGTAGCAGCTACTGCTTTCAGGCATCCGGGCAATCCAGCAGCCACCGGATCTAGAGTGGCTGAGAAATAGGCTACGGGACGCCTGACCAGCCCATGCTCCTGGGTCAGGACTGAGAGCGCACAATTTTCTCTGGTGTCACAGAATAGTTCAAAACGCTTGGAATAGTCTGGCATACCTAATGCAGGAGCGGTACATAGACAATTTCCCAATGTTACCCAAGCGTTCATGCTCTCACTGTCCCAACTGACTGGGTCTTCCACTCCTTTCTTGGTCATTTTTATCAAAGGTTTGGCTAGATTTGCGAATGCCACAATCCACTGTCTGCAGTACCCCACAACTCCTAGAAACATCCTCACCTCTTTCTGAGTTCGGGGTAGGTCCATTGCTTTAATTATTTTGATCCTTTCTGTGGTGACCTTTCGGATCCCTTTCTCTATCTGGTGTCCCAGATATTTTACTGAGTTTTTACAGAACTGCAATTTGTCAGGGGATACTTTATGTCCTCCCTTTTCTAGGTGATTTAGCAAGGCGATGGTGTCTGTGACACAGTCATTTTGAGTTTTAGATGCCACTAAAAGGTCATCTATGTACTGTACCAAAACGGACTCTCCGGGCATTATCAGGGTCTCAAGACATTTCTTTAGAATCTGGTTGAAAATCGAAGGACTTTCAGTGTACCCCTGAGGGACACGATTCCAGACATAGATATGGCTGTCAAATTCAAAACTAAAAAGGAACTTGCTTTCTGGATGCAATGGGATGGAAAAGAATGCATGGCACAGGTCAATGACAGTGAACCATTCCGCATTCCAAGGAATCTGATATAATATTACTGCAGGGTTGGGCACGATGGGACAGCAAGGTACAACAATTTGGTTTACCTTGCGCAGGTCCTGCACTACCCGGTACTTCCCACTAGGCTTTTTAATCCCAATGATAGGCGAATTGCAGGGACTGCTCATTACGTCTTCTATGATTTCTGCTTCGAGCAATCGGGTAATTTCAGTTGCGACTCCTGCCTTTACTTCTGCACTCATTTTGTACTGTCTTGTTTTGGGATATACTGCGTTTGTTTTTATTGCTATTTTAACTGGGTCCACGTTTGCCATTAATCCTACATCTTTTCCCGTGAAATCCCACACTTCTGGTACCACTCTTAACTGAAGCTCTTCAGGCAAGTCTTCAATCGTCAAGGTTTTAATGTCAGCGTCAGGTCTTACTAACATCAGTTTGTACAAACCATCTTCATCGGGGGTCTGAATTTCAACGCCTTTTTGCGAGCAAAAGATGGTGCAGTTCATTTTGCACAACAAATCACGTCCTAACAGGTTCACAGGACTGGAATCACAGACCACAAATCGGTGCATATCTTTAAAGTTTCCTATGGAAATTTCCATAGGCTCAGTTACTGGAGTACTGATTATTTGATTGGAGACACCCACTACTTGGATAGCTTCTCCCGAGAGGGGTAGGTTAGGAACATCCACTGTTCTTACAGTGGACCGGGTAGCACCAGTGTCCAACAGAAAGGTGACATCTTTTCCTTCAACCTTTCCTTCAATGTATGGTCCAGTCTGGTCTACCGGTAAGGAGGCGCCAAGTACGCACTCCTTGTCCTCCCCTCTCAGGCCCCGTCAATCTTGTTGGTCACAGAGGAAAGAATCATTTAACAGGTACTGTGGAATTGCTGCATTGCTTCCATTCTCTCCCTCCCATATTTCCGCCCTTTCATTCTGCTGGCCCTGGTTCTTATAATTCTGTCTAGGAGCCCGAGGTACTGGAGGTAGCTTTACCTGTTGCTGGTTCTTTCTTGTCCCCTCTTTCTGCACCTGTGGATTTAAACCATTTATAGGGGCATTACCGGCCTGCAGGTGTGGACACTCGTCTCTCCAATGCCCTAACTGGCCGCACCCGTGGCAGGGGAACTTCTTCATAGCCTCTTCCCGACTTAATTTTGCCCGGGGCTTCCCTCCTCCCCCAGCAGTGGCATTCTGAGCATTATTATTGGAATTCAATTTACTTAACTGTTTTTCTTGCTGTTCAGCCAATTTCACCTGCTCCCACATCACTTTCTCCTTGAGGGCTTTCTTTTTATTTTCGATTTCATCTTCGCAGTATTTTGCGTATTTCAGGACATCATCTATGGGCTTTCCCTGCCAACTTATTTTATTATCTCGAATCCATTGAGATATTTCAGGCCTTAATCCTAGCACAAATCTGTAACTGAAATGGGTCATGTCTTTCATGTCCACATTATCAATACCACTGTAAGTCTTGAATACCTGCAGTAACCTTTCATTAAAGGAATGGACGGTTTCATCGCGTTCTTGGGTGGTTCTATCTATTCTGGTCCAATCTGTCTCTTTTGCGGGCACCTTTTTCCTTGAGGTATTGTATGACTTGCTCATACTTCCTCATTACTTCCGGTGCGGGAGCTCCTGTTTTCTCGTCTCTCGCATATTCCTCACTAGGCCAATCAATCTCAATTTTGCAGTCGGTCCACAAATCTACAGGGACCACAATGTCAAAAAACCCATCCAGGTCTTTCAGTAGACATTTCTGGACTTTTATAAACCGTTCTACCTGCCTGTACCAATCAACGGGTTTTTCCCGTAATTTCGGGAAGTCATTTGTAAATGACACGATATCCTGTCGGGACCAAGGGACGTGGACATATTTTCCTCCCGGGACCTCTCTCATGGGACACAATTTTTCTGTCGGGGTTACTTCTTTTAGCACGTATTCTGAAGCCTGAGACTTAGCCCTGCTGTCTTCCCTTTTCTTTGCCCACCGAGTTCTCCATTTCCCCACATCTCCCCATTTCTGCAAGAGTTTCAATAATTCCTTTATCTGGATCTGTTTTCCTACCACATTCAAGCTCTCTAAGTCTTTGTCCGAAAAATCTACTCTGTAGGGTTTCTGAAGGATTTTGGAGCGACTGACATCGATTCCCATTTCTGTAGCTGTGTCCATTAATCTTTCATAGAGCAATCTAGCATTTCGGGTAAGATTTTTACTGATAAACAGTAACTCTTCTTCACTGTAGGAGTTTAGGCGGTCTAATCCTACGTTTCCAGCCATCATTTCTTCTATTTCTATCCTTAGTTTATAGATTTCTAACGGTCTGGATTGGGGAGTGGTCTCTTTCTCCAATTCTTTGGTCCATCTGTCTAATTCTTCTGGGAATACTACTGTGGCACTCCTAACCCCAGATGTACCTTCAATCAAAACCTCTTTCGGCCTACTCTGACTTCTTGCCCCCGACATGCTAGTCCTAGGTTCTCTAATGGGCATATCCATCAGAACCACTGATTCACATTCACTCTCTTGATCGTCATCTATGAATACTTCCTTTCTCGGGGGTGGGATGCTAGGAGTAGGCATTATTGGGGAGATAACAGGAGGACGAGGACTAGCCAGGTTATCCCTATAAAGAGGAATAGCGGGTCCAATGGTTACTGGGATAGTCAGGGAATCTGGATGGGGATGTATCTGGGCTATGGTCCGGACTAAGTCATCTCGCTGCTTAGCCAGGGCTTCCTTTTCTTGTTCCTTTAAAACCTTTCCTGCGGAATTGTCATGCAATATTTGGGGTACCAAAGGAGGGTAAATACTTGGGGCAGTTGGAGTAACCAATCGAGGTGGGCCTTCTCCAAACGGCTGATAATTCGGGACCGTGGATTTAGGTCTGCAAAACCCATTCCCTTCACTGGTTTTACTATCTGTACCTGTTCCATCTGTCTCGCTATCCCTCCGACATCTGGGATATTTGGCAAACTGGTTTGGTGAACTTAAAGGCTCTGACTCTGCTACATAGGGAGGTGGGTTTTTCATCAATAAATCTTCTAGGTGCTCATCTTCTGAGTCCCCTACGGGCATTGAGTGATGGTTTTTTTTCTTTACTTTTTCCCTTCCCTTGTTCTAATACCCCCATCATTGGAAACAACCCTTCCACCATCATGCTTTGTCTCCAATGTTTCATTTTCTGTTCTTTGGTTTCTCTATGGACCCTCGGATACCATTTGCTCACTCCCTTGTCCATCCGGGGTCTATCTCTCTCCAAAGCCTCAATCTCCCACTCTTCTAAGGCTTCGTACTGGGTCAATCTGGGTATGGGATGTAGTTCATTCATGCGGGTCCTTAAGTTAAACAGGATCCTACCATTAAAGGTACCATCAATAGGAAATGCTAGGACTCCGTCATCTGCAGTATACTTTGCCCAATTCTCTTGCCATATACAGGTATGATACCCTTTTTCAAACATCATGAATGAAGCAGGAGTATTCGGTGGAGGAATGATCACCCCCTCCCTCGTTCTAATGGGCTTGTCTGTTTTGAAGAAATTCTTTACCTTGTCGGCAAATGACATTTTTCTCTTTATTCCATACATCATGTGCGGTCTACCTCGTATAATCTGTTCCTTATAGAAGCCTGAGTTCTGTGGATTAGGTAAGAACTCAGGATACCACATATGCCTTTCCAGGCTCCCTTCTAACTCGGCCTGATTAATTTTGTTTATCTTTGTACTTCCAATGCTAGCGCGACTCTTATTTTGTAGGAACCAATCAACTCTGAGAATACAGAAAAATCCTTGTCCAATGGGTGCGCGGCCTTTCGCGAGACCAAGTCTCACACTCCGGCACTCAACCCTCCTTTACAAATTCGGCTTCACTACACACCCGCTGTTCTGACCAATACCAGCGCGGCACGGAGTGACGTCAGAGCAGCTTTCCGCCCGACTCCCTCCTTCACAAGGTAACGGAAACTTTTAACTTTTCCTAAAGTGCGGGTGCAAAACTTAGTTACTAACACGCAACGTCTGCCACTATGTTTGAGTGTTCTAAATAGGTAGAAAAATTTCCTCTCACTACAAGTAAACCACTTCTGTCTACTTTTCATTCACCCTGGATAGACTTCTTTGCCTAACCTCTCACACTAGTAATATAGAACCCGTTATTCTTCTGACTCATCCACTTCAGTCTGGGATATGTTCTGAGCCAGGATTTCACCAGCGGACTATTTTACTTACCAGTCAAGCCTCGGAGACCCTATTACTCCTCCCACAGGTGACCCTTTCTAGGTGATATCACAAGGGAAGTTTTATACAAAGGACTCGTGGCTATCAATTATACAGAAAAAAAAGATCCTAATTAGTGCTTCCAGGTATTCTTAACCCTACACTAATGACTCTAAACAAGTGACTTTTCCAGCTAACCGGATTCTACTCACCGTTAGCCATATACTTCCCCGGGGATTCGGACTACACTGAACGCTTACAAACAGTTCTTTGTTAATACGACATGTAACACTTATAGCAGCAATGCAAAAATCATATACATTTACATATAAATCCTCAAAACATGTCAATTTCTTGAACCAATACAGTAAAAAATCAGCAGCACATTTTATTTTCACGGTTTGTTTATCAACTATCCTGTCTACCTATCTTAAGTAGTCCTAACCATAGCTCTGCTACCAGAAAATTACTGATAGAGCGCGCAGGTCACCCGGGTCACAAGTTTACCAATTTTCCCCGCGCACTGGGCCCTGACGCGAGAGACCAAGACTAAGTTTTGCAGTGAACCGGGTGATTTCTTGCACGCCACTATGAGTAATTCAGGGGGTGACTCTTACACCACTTACTATTCATGTACCTGACTTACCACAGGCACATTACTCCCAACGGATCAGGAGCTAGCAGTGGACAAGTGACAGGTTTCCTAGGAAAGAATATACTTCACAAACCAAAATACATTGTCCACACTGTAATCTGTAAAATAACCACAGACACCTGATGTGTTTAAAAGTTTATCTAAAGATTTCAAAGTGAATATGCCAAGATAAGCAAGATACAAAATAACACATCAAGCATTAAGATCACGACCAAAATGTAGCTATGAATTAGGGCAAGGACCATTTGAGTATAGGGGAACCCTATGGGATATGAACATTTAGGGAACACGCTATTCGACACAAGTTTAAAAAGTGAGGGACCTAGAATGTGTATTTAGGCTAAGCTACTCATGCTATTCTTACTAAGTTCACTGCAACCATGCTAAGGGTAAGGGAAAAACGGGAACACACTAATAAAATATGACAGTTTTGATAATCTCCTACAGGTGGGGAGAGAAGTGGAACAATTCTAATAAACAATTGCATATACTTTGCATTTCAAGGTGATAGGCAATATCACAGGCAAGAGTGCTTTATTAAGGAAAAGGAGAGTAAGTGAGAGAAAGACGCAAACCCACAAGGTAATATTTACCTAATTAGGAATGAGGACTAACCCTGGCCACGGGTCAGTTTTGGAAGGACGGGACAAGGACCCTCAGAAAAGGAATGCCAGAATGCGAGCAGGTACAGCTCACGGGCAGTCAGGACAGGATACCCCTCAGGGTTGGCTCAGGACTGGGCTCACCAAGGTACGATCAACACCCACAGCTTCGGATGCAACGCCTGCGTTACCCCTCTCTGCAAGTAATCCGCCAGTAACCCCGATTGGGTTTTCGAATTTCCCCAGCAAAGTGCTTCGCCAGCACTTAAGACTATTTCCACACCTAGGAGTTTGTGGAAAGTATAGACAGAGTGCTCCGCAGCACTCTAGATTGAGCACCTATAGAGTTCGTAGGGTCATTGACAGGTCTGCTACTCGGACAAGTCGGACAATTTTCATAAGCTACACTAGGGCAATTATACGATTTTGGGACCCTTAGACCACCCACTAATGTTGCCAGTGACAGTTTTCTACATTATGATTGGTCAGGAGAGGTGATTCGGTCACTGTCACCTCCTAGAATTCAACGTTCCCATCATTTAAAATTGAAATTTGCTCATCCGCCCCTTGGGTTCACGTTCCCATCCATAGGAATACAGCAGAAAATACAAGTGTACAGAGTATAGCAACAATGTCTCCGAGATTCAAGGTGGAATTCATCGTCTTGTGCTGGGTTCTCAGGCGCATCGGGCTTCAGGAGCCAGCTGGCTTGTTTCAGCTTCTGCGCAGTAGAGTTTCTCCCAGGTCACATGGCAATACTCAGAGGAGCCTCAACATGGCGTAGGTTATGTATGTCCCAGCCCCCAGAGACGCGATACATGAAAAGTAAGCGAGAACAAATTAATATCACACATAAAAATGATCACACTGTATACCGTGATAAAATTGTACACACCCCTTTCTTTATAACATCTATAGCATTAAAGTTTAGTGCGAAAGACAGATAGGCTAAAGCAGCAGTTGCAAGCATAGAGCGTGGTGAGAGTCAAGCGGCCATGTTTGCAACAGTGCGCATGAGCAACAGATTCCCTCCAGAATGCGAGTGCGTCACATCACATGGGTATGACCGACGCATGAGCAGACTGAATTTCAGCGAAGCGGCCATTTCCTTAGTGCAAGCATTGTGAGGATGAAAAGACACACAGGCAAGCCTCTTGGGGACACCCGCGTGTTGGGAAAAATGCCAAATACAAGACGAACTGTTGGATTAATATGATTATAATTTGAGCGAGGTTCATGAGTGAGAGCAAGTCGCTTTACGTGCGAATCCTTGCTCCATCAATGCCATTTGGTCTGTGTAATGCCCCGGCAGCCTTCCAATTTTTTATAAACAAATTGCTGCAGGACTTCCTTGACGTCTGTGTCGTTGTGTATATAGATGACATTCTCATTTATTCTTCTTCCCCTGAAGGACACATTGGCCATGTCCGGGTAGTCATCCAGCGACTCAGAGAAAACCATTTATATGCCAAATTGTAAAAAAACGTTTTCCATGCTAGAATCATTGACTTTTGGGATATGTCATCTCCCCCGATGGTGAAGCTGTGGATACTTCCAAGGTACGGGTCATTTTTGATTGGGAGGCACCCCGTTCAGTGAAGAAGAAACAGCAGTTTCTTGGATTCGCTGACTTTTACCAGCGTTTTATTCCCCAATTCTCCACCATTGTGTCACCAATTACATCTTTGTTAAAAAAGGGAATACGCTTTCTGGTGGATGCAAATGCTGAAGAGGTATTTCAGCAGTTGAAAAAGACCTTCACAGAGGCCCCACTCCTTAGACACTCAGATCTTCTCAGCCACTTTGATAAGAGAGTGCTGCCCCCCAGATAGCAGTAGGGGGTGTACTGTCTCAGCAAGACCCAGAATCTGGACACTTCCGTCCTGTTGCATTTTTCTGAAAAAAACTGCTCTCCGGTGAACAAAACTATACAGTGGCTAAGAGAGAGCTCCTTGCCATAAAGCTTGCTTTCCAAGAATGGTGTCATCATTTGTTAGGAAAGAACACCACTGGGTTTAGGCTCCCAAGAGTAAGGCCAAGCCTTGAACAAGTAAAGAACTTACCAAATGCCAATACTGCTTCCTTATTTGTATCCTTTTTTCTGCGTAGTCCTATTGAAAATCCAACAACATGGACTACAGACTTATTTTTCTGTCAGAATTAATTCTTATCTTTTATTTAATTATTTAGCATATCAAAATGTAATCATCACTTTCTTCTTTTGTATCCTATTCTAACATCACACTCCGAATGTTTACTCATAAAACAACTAAACAACTTTACTCTGTTTCAGCTTTCTCCCACTTATTCACTCACATCCTGTCTCCAAACACTCTTCTCTTTCATTCATTTGCTGAACATAACCTATATACCCTGTATTTTTATGAAACTTTCTAGTCCCTATCTCAATACATAGCCATAGTTACCAGTATGAACAATGGTTCAAGCTTATGTCCAACAACACAAAATAGTCTACGCGTTTCGAACTCTTGCCCTTTCTAGAGTTCTCTTCAGGACCTTGCAGCTGAAAGACAAAACAAAAACAATACTTAGGTTACCTCTTAGAACCCCACAATCTCTTCAGGTCACAGGTGACTTATTGTCTGGGAAATCTCACCTTATCTAATGCTTGCTCGGTTTGATCAACACCTTTCAGTGGCTGACCGTGAACCTAAATTGAATGAACAGATACGTTTTAATGGATGTCCTTTCTTATATTAATTAGGAGTGCTGGTCTACTGTTGAGAACAGACTTACATTAGTATTTCGAGTTCTAACAATGGAAGAGGAGAGTATATTAAATAAAGGATTATCATTTGTCCCTTCTAAAAAACAGATTTTGTAAGATTAAAAACAGAAGCAATTGAAATTTGCTGCAAAATAAAATTAAAAACCTTCTTTGTGGACAATCCTTTGACACAAACACCGGAGACTACAGGACTAAGAAAAAAATCAACTTTCTGCCCACCATCCAATAAAGTTCCAAAGGAAGTCTTAAAATTTGAAAAAATTATCCTTTTGGCTCTAACAGACATGGAAGCTTCGAAGAATCTCAAGAATGACAATTCAGTGATAATAAAACAGGCAAATAAAGGGGGATCAATTGTTATATGGGACAAGGAAAACTACACCTCTGAGGTGATGAGACAATTAAATGACACAGAATGTTACCGAAAGATCATTAAAGACCCAACTTCAGAACTGAAAAGTATCCTCCAAGTCATTTTGGAACAGGGTTTTACTCAAGGTCTCATTGGGAAAAAGGAATATGAATATCACAAATATCACAAAAACCTGAGGACTCCTCTATTTTATGTGCTCCCGAAGATACATAAAAATTAAACAACTCCGCCTGGCCGGCCTATAGGTTCAGGCTGTGAGTCACTCATGGAGCCGATTTCCAAATTTGTTGACTTCTTTTTGAAGCCATTCATGTCAGAGGTGAAATCTTTCTTAGGAGACACAACAGACTTTATCAATAAATTGACCACGTTAACTTTGGAAGAGAATGTACACTATTTGGTCACACTAGATGCGGTATCCTTATATTCCCAGATCCCACAACAGGAAGGTCTAGAGGTGATGGAGTATTTTCTCTAAAGTAAAGAGAGACCCATACAAGTTCCAACAGATTTCATTATAGAGCTGGCGAATTTTGCCCTCAAAAAGAACTACTTCAGCTTTGATGGGGAGTTCTACCATCAAGTACGGGAGTGCCAATGGGGTGCCCTTTTGCCCCAAAGCTAGCCGTTTTATTCATGGCCAGATATGAGGACTGATTTATCTACCAGAATAATCCCTTTTCTGAATACACGAAACGTGGAGTCATTACATCGACGATGTTTTAATGGCATGATCTGGAAATGAGGACAATCTGATAAAATTCCATGAATGGTTGAATAATCGAACAAATGGCATTAAATTCACTATCAATTACTCAAAAACAGGAATGGCATTTCAAGACGCTAAAGTATACCCGGCAGAAGGAGGCCTTGTGACAACTCTTTATAAGAAACAAACAGAGACACTTCATTTTCGAAGCAATCACCCCAGAAATCTCAAAGAAAATCTGTTTTCGAATAAGAAGAAACTGCCATTTCAAAGATGAATATATGTTACATGCGATGAAACTGACTGAAAATCTGAAAGATAGAGGATACCCAAAGAAACTTCTAAAAAGGTCAATGAAACGTGCATGGTGGACTCCAAGAGAAGTAATTCTTGAAAAAAAGAAGAAAGATCAGCCTGAAAGAATGGTATGTGTGTCCACATTTTGTCCAAAATCAAACCTCCTAAAAAAAGTTGTCAATCAAAATTGGCACTTGGTCAAAAACTTGAATGAAAGTCAATACAATCAACCCCTATTTGCCTTTTAAAAGGATCACAGTGTTGCCAATCAGACTGTGAGAGCAGCGATGCCCCCCAGAAATCAAACCACAGTGAGATCTTTTGTAGGGCTACCTCCAATACAAGGACATCACAGATGCGAGTCGTCTATCTACTGTACAAACACAGAGGAAGGGATTGTATTCGAACATAACGCAGTATACTGGAGACATGAGGTGTTCACAAACTGGAATGTCTCGTAATGTGATATATGGAATTAGATGTCCCCGAGAAGGCAGGGCAAGATGGCCGCTGGCAGTCTGTAGGGGGAAGACGCGTTCTCCCTCTGCTCCCCTGCTCCCGTACCTGCTATCGGAAGGGAAGAAAATGACGGCTTAAGGACGGCGGAATGCTGACGGCATATACCGGCATCTGTGCTTGCGCCGGGGTTTCAGTTTGGAAAAGATCTCTTCATTTCAATTTAAGAGAGATATAGCCCGCAACGGATTCAGCAGAGTCTATGTTTTTTACGAAGGCACTAACCTCTTCGACTCTGCGAGCAGCGCTGGCGTGGGCATTGGCTAGCACACGTCAGCTGATGGTGAAGGCCAGTGGCTGGAGACAACAGCATCGGCAGCGGCGTCATCGGCAGCAAAGTTCAGCGGCTGCTCCGTCTACAGCTTGGCGATCAATGGCGCCGAAGATTTCAAGAGCCCTGAGGGAGGAGAAAGCTGCCTGGAGCGAGTCAGATGCTCCGGCGGCCAACCTCCGAACAAAGAAATTGACGCGGACCCAGGAGGAGCGCGAGGACCCGCGCGTTGCGGAGCAAGGAAGGAACACAGTGCGAAGTAAGGAGGCTGGCAGCGTGGGGGAGAAACCCAGACTGACTGAAAATCTGAAAGATAGAGGATACCCAAAGAAACTTCTAAAAAGGTCAATGAAACGTGCATGGTGGACTCCAAGAGAAGTAATTCTTGAAAAAAAGAAGAAAGATCAGCCTGAAAGAATGGTATGTGTGTCCACATTTTGTCCAAAATCAAACCTCCTAAAAAAAGTTGTCAATCAAAATTGGCACTTGGTCAAAAACTTGAATGAAAGTCAATACAATCAACCCCTATTTGCCTTTTAAAAGGATCACAGTGTTGCCAATCAGACTGTGAGAGCAGCGATGCCCCCCAGAAATCAAACCACAGTGAGATCTTTTGTAGGGCTACCTCCAATACAAGGACATCACAGATGCGAGTCGTCTATCTACTGTACAAACACAGAGGAAGGGATTGTATTCGAACATAACGCAGTATACTGGAGACATGAGGTGTTCACAAACTGGAATGTCTCGTAATGTGATATATGGAATTAGATGTCCCCGAGAAGGCAGGGCAAGATGGCCGCTGGCAGTCTGTAGGGGGAAGACGCGTTCTCCCTCTGCTCCCCTGCTCCCGTACCTGCTATCGGAAGGGAAGAAAATGACGGCTTAAGGACGGCGGAATGCTGACGGCATATACCGGCATCTGTGCTTGCGCCGGGGTTTCAGTTTGGAAAAGATCTCTTCATTTCAATTTAAGAGAGATATAGCCCGCAACGGATTCAGCAGAGTCTATGATTTTTACGAAGGCACTAACCTCTTCGACTCTGCGAGCAGCGCTGGCGTGGGCATTGGCTAGCACACGTCAGCTGATGGTGAAGGCCAGTGGCTGGAGACAACAGCATCGGCAGCGGCGTCATCGGCAGCAAAGTTCAGCGGCTGCTCCGTCTACAGCTTGGCGATCAATGGCGCCGAAGATTTCAAGAGCCCTGAGGGAGGAGAAAGCTGCCTGGAGCGAGTCAGATGCTCCGGCGGCCAACCTCCGAACAAAGAAATTGATGCGGACCCAGGAGGAGCGCGAGGACCCGCGCGTTGCGGAGCAAGGAAGGAACACAGTGCGAAGTAAGGAGGCTGGCAGCGTGGGGGAGAAACCCAGAAAAAAAGAAAAGAGTAAGACGGCTTCCTTAAGTAAAGGAAAAGCGGTAGAACAGGGGAATCTGAGACAGCCATTAGTCTCGGAGGCTTTTTTCCCTGTTCCTGCAGTTAACTCTCGTATGGCTGTTATCGCTGCATCCCCGGCAGACTCTGTGGATATTGTAGACCCAGACCCCGACCATGACTCCCATGTGAGGGAAATAGACAATAGTCTGTTGGCATCTCGCTCTTTGGCAGAAACTAACAATTTGGGAAATCTCTGCGAGAAGGCGCATATGGGTGCTGAGCCATCACAAGGGGGAATGATACAGGAGAAAGGGAAGAACTTTTCTGGGCAGGATAAACAGAGGCATGGAAAGGAGAATGAAATGACAATTGATAATGGCAACGTTAGTAATGTTAATGATGTTTCAAGCAATATTGATGTTGTTAATGTTGATAATGACAACACTTTACAGCAGACTGAGGAAATTACCTCACCTTTAAACCTGGTTCCAGATAATATTTTGGCTTTGACAGAAGCATTAACAGATGCGTTAAGGGAGGAGCAAACCAACGCTAATAGGCACGAAGCCACCGTTTCTAATCTGATCGATGCTACAGGGGGTGATAGTATCGGGCCTAATATGAGTAACCAGGCTGAGCTGGGAGTTAATGGAAATGGTAATAACAGCAATAATAACAATGGTCTTACTGCTTTGATAACTCTAACTGGTTCCCCGACTGACGAATGTTTTTTCTCGGTAAATGAGGGTGAGGGGGAGGGGGAAGAAGTGGGGGCGGACGGGGGAGGGAGTGAGTCAGAGGACTCCTCTATTGCCGAGGAACTGGAGAGTGATCAGACATTGTCAGGTTTGGCAACAGAAACAGTAGCTACATCAGGTTCTGGAGAGGTTTCTGACCAAGAGCTATCCGCAAAACGCAAATCTAAAGTTTTGACAAAAAAAAGGAGAAAACCAAAAGGATCCATAAGTCCTGCAACTATTAATGTGGCAAAGAGACTTGATTGGGATTACGCAGCTACGTCGCAGATGTACAAAGAGGGTGTAGGCGGTTTAGATGAAACCCTGGGTTCTTTGCGGATTAATGAGCAGAGATCTAGGCAAGGCCAATCTGAAAATCAGACCCATAGTCAGGGCCAATCACAAGGACATAGTTCACCAATGGGGTTTGAAATGATGTTTTCAATGCTAAAACAAATACAAACTGAGGCAAGGGTGGAGAGCCGTAGAGCTAGACAGGAAAGTAAAAAAATACAAAGTTCCCTTCGAAAAGTAAATAAAGTATGCACAGATTTGGCAGGGAGAGTTACAGAGATCGAAGAAAGAACTGGGGTCCTGGAAGACGAAATGAAGGGCTGGAAAGAATTTAGACAGGACCAAGAGAAGACCAACAGCGATGTGTTATGGAAGCTGGAAGATTTTGAGAACAGGCAGCGGAGAAATAACATTAGGCTTTTAGGTATTCCGGAAGGAAGAGAAGGACAGGATGTCAGAGCTTACGCTATAGAACTTCTCAAGGGTGCACTCCCTGATCTAAAAGGCTGGGACTGGGAGACAGAGATTCAGCGTGCTCACAGATTTCCATTTACACAGAGGAAGGGGGATGTCTCAAACAAGCCTAGAGCAATATTAATCTATGTCGGTAACTATTTATTGAGAGAGGAGATCATGGCTAAAGCAAGGCCACAGGCAAAGTGTAGATACAAGGATGTGGAGTTTTTTGCTAGACCAGACTTTTGCCACACAACGGTAGAGCGTAGGTGGAGACTGCGGGAACTAATAGCACCGTTTCAAAGAATTGGCTGTGAGGCATACTTAATGTTCCCCAGTAGACTAAAAGTAGTAAAGGATGGCCAATTCAAAATCTTCCATTCTGAAATTAAAGCGGCTGAATTTTTGGCATGGTTAAAAGAGAGGAATCCACAGAACCATTCACACTCTCAGACACAGGCTGATAGGGAACAAGCGGTAGCTTTGGTGGCTAAAGGAAGTAAGATATAAAGTATGTATGCGGATGCAGGAATTAGAGAAGAAGTACAAGAACAGAGAATTGTACTGTATTGTAATGTAAACTTGTATATAGGTATAATTAAGTGTGCATTTTCTTTGGTTAGTAGGTAGGAAGGTAAAAGGAGCGGGGGGGGGACGTGGGGGCCCATAGCAGACACAGCTGTCACACATAGGTCCCACGGACCTATTTGCCTGTAGGGGGGGTGGGCTAGTCGGGGTGGGGGCTCAGGGTGGGGGACACGGGGGGGGAGGAACACGGAAAACATTGGAATTATAGCAGACAGGAAGTAATTTGGAACAAGAGAATTAATAAAATGGAAGAAATATATGAGGTGTATATGGCTGTGTACCCAATATGTAGTATGTCTTTTTCTGAAATGAGCAAAATTAAGGGCACATTTTTTAAAAATCCAGGATGAGCATTCGAATAATGACGTGGAATGTGTGTGGTCTTAACGATAAATTAAAAAGACAGAAAGTGGCAGTCTTGATCAAAAATCTAAGACTAGACTTCTTAATACTCCAAGAGACTCATATACAGGCGTCTGAAATTAGGCTGCTAGACCAGTTAGGTCTCACTGTTATAGCATACTCTAGGCAGGGAACCAGGAATAGGGGGGTGGCTGTAATGGCAAGGCAAAGAGACGTCACCACTAGAAAAAAATGGGAGGATGCCTGGGGCAGATGGGCTTTAATAGAGTGCTTGGTTGGAGAAACATGGGTAACCCTTGGCTCTATTTATGGATCCACAGGAGATGATCCGGAAATATTCGAAGAGATTGACATTGAGTTGGCCACCTGGGCTCCATTCATATTAATAGGAGGAGATTTTAATATCAATGGAGCAGGGGGATTGGGTTTGGGGCTAGGACCCCCAGTCAAATATAAGGGAAGGAAGAAAAGAGTTTTCAAAGCAGTTTATAACTTAGCAAGAAATAATGGACTACTTGATGTATGGGATACCCTAAAGCCAGGTCAAGATGGTTTTACATATTACTCAGCGCCCCATAGAATAAGCGTAAGGCTAGATTACTTTTTAATTAGTAGCCAAGGCATCGATGGTGCAGATATTGAGAGACTACCAAGGATCTTAGCGGACCATAACCCCCTTATTGTCACCTTAAAGGGAATGGCAGCTGCAAGAAAGGTTTCGGAGTGGACATTTGAAAAGGCATTGTTAGTGGACGAGGCATATATCCAACACATGAAGAGATGGGTAACTGAATTTCTGACTATAAATAGGCATACAGCACCTGTAGGGATAGTGTGGGACTGTTTCAAGGCTGGTGTGAGGGGAGAGACTATTAGTTTTGGGGCCAGGAAAAGGAAACAGGAGAAAGAAAGAAGGGATGGGGTAAGGAGGGAACTACTGTTAGCAGAGGAAGAATTAAACAATAGGGCAGACCGGACTAGTAATGGAGCTGTAATGGATCCGGCATATATTAAACTTGCAAAACTACGAATGAAAGCAGAAGAATATATAGCAGAGAGGGCAGCTAAACAATATACGGTTAATAGAGAGAACTGTTACGAGATGAGTGAAAGAGTCGGCAAAATGTTAGCAGCCAGAATAAGACAGAAGGCTTCATTCGGAGAGATAAAAGCAATAAAAGATAGCTCAGGAGGGATTGTAACTAATGTACAACAAATTAGGGAAGTCTTCAGGAGTTTTTATACGAACCTATATCTTGAAAGTGATATAAAAGATCCTGAAGATATAATGGAATATCTGAATCATTATGAAGGGAGACAGTTAGATGAGATAGAGAAACAGAGGATCGATAACCCATTAGATATAGAGGAAATAAAAGCAGCTCTGAAGAGCCTACCTTCGGGAAAAGCGGCCGGTCCTGATAAGATCCCGTTAGAGTTCTACAAGGTGTTCTGGGAGGAGCTAGGAGGAGATATGCTTTATATTATGAAACAGGCACAGAAGGGATGCTCAATACCAAACACCTGGTCTGGGCCTGAAATTGTTGTTATCCTTAAGAAAGGAAAGGTACCAACAGATCCTGGGTCATATAGACCAATCACTCTCATGAATACAGATACAAAGATATACTCAAAGGCACTGGCAATAAGATTCGCCAGTGTAATAACACCTTTAGTTACCACTACCCAACACGGTTTTATCCCGGGACGGGGGACTACGCATCACGTAAGGAAGCTAATTACTCTTATGGACAAAAGTGAGGCTAGCGGGGATCCATTTGCGGTATTACTATTGGACGCTGAAAAAGCTTTTGACCGTGTATCATGGTTATATTTGTGGAGTGTTCTGGGAAAAATGGGATTTGGAAATGGCTTTCTGACAGTGATAAAGACATTGTATAGAGATCCAGTTGCCACAATCAGAATTAATGCGGGTTCAACGGAAAAAGTAAAAATAAATAGGGGCACCAGGCAGGGCTGTCCATGCTCCCCGCTACTGTTTGCAGTATATTTAGATCCGTTAATTCGGAGACTGGAGTCAAATATGAATATTCCCCCAATCTCCACACTTAGGGGGGACTGTAAGATCTTGGCTTATCCTGATGACGTGGCGGTTATAACACCATCACCAACAGAGGCTATAAGATATGTGGAACAGGAGGCAATAGAATTTGGGAAGGTGTCTGGGTATTCTTTGAATACTGGAAAAACACAAATTATAAAAAATAATAAGGCTATATGTCAGGATTTACGGGTGGTGCAGACGGGAACCTATCTGGGCATAACTATAACCTCAGACTTAGAAAAGATAGTAGAATTAAATATTGACCCAATTGTACGAAAAGTAGGGGGAGAATTAGACAGATTGAACAATCTCCATCTTACTTTGGTTGGTAGAGTGAACATTATAAAAATGTTAATAATGCCGAAATTTCTATACCTTTTCCGGACAATTCCTCTATGGTTTGATAATTTGTGGTTTAAAAGGATTGAACGTATGATTAACAAATTTATTTGGTCCAAAGGCAAAACTAGGAGAGCAGCAAGATTCATGGCACTCCCACGGGAAAGAGGAGGATGGGCATTACCGGACCTAAAGCTCTATTACTGGGCCGCAGCCCTGCAATATATGGTAGGATTAATAGGTGGCGCAGAAGTGGAAGGAGAAGACCATTTGGGATCACTAGCGATATATGGCATACTGATGGGAGAAGAAGTTAGAAATATTTTTTTGAAAAATTTTGATACAGCTTACTTTAAAAGAACACGTTTCAAGACTATTTTGGGTGCATATAATTTATGGAAGGCTTTCACGAAGAAATTTGGACTGGGGAAGTTTAATAGATATACGAGGATATATGAGAACACGCTATTTCCGGGGGATATATTCTCCGATTCAGTATATACAGAGTGGCATCGAAAAGGGATAATAAAATTGGTGGATCTTATGGCGTCACAAGGGGTGAAACAATTTGCAACTTTACAGACAAAATTTAATTTGTCAACAAGACACTTCTTCAAATATTTACAAGTAAGAAGCTTCCTACAAAATAAAAGGGGGGGACTAAGAGGATTTGAGAAAAACAACATATTAGAGATAATACATACTGGAGTAGGTTGCACAATTAAAAGGTTTTATGCTGAGCTAAATGATTCAAGACCAGACGATATGGTTAAGTGGGGGGAAACTTGGTCGGCGAAGCTGGGCATAGAACAGGAGTGTTTTAATATATCACTAGAATTAGGGAAGAATATTTTATGCTCTGCGTCTTTACATGCCCAGCACTATAAGACCATGTATTGGCTATACTACACCCCGGCGAAGCTAGCACAATGGGGGGCGACTACCGGAATAAACTGCCCTAGGTGCACGAGTTTAGACGCAGATGCTATCCATATATTCGCAACATGTCCATGCTTAGCGACAATACTGAAGGAAATAGAAATGTTCCTACAAAGGGCATTAAAACTACCTACTAACTTAACATCTGCAACTATTCTGCTAGGGGTAGACGTGAGCAACGGAAGTGAGGTAGGAAACTACTTTATTTTTCTTGCCATGGCAGTTTATAGACTATGTATCGCTTCAGCATGGTTAGATCAATTGGCACCATCATTCCAGCAATGGTTAGCTAGGCTGTTGAGTATATATAATTTAGAAAGAGCGATCTACTCAAGGAGAGGGAAAAATGCAAGGAAACTAGGATTGAAAATATGGGAGCCAATAACGAAATGGAAGGAAGAAGTGTGAATTGTATATATAATGTATATAACATGTATATAATGTATAATGTATATATTGTGTATAATCGGTATCAATATGTAAGCATAAGGAGAGTGACTTCACTCCGTTAAGACTGGTTGTTGTAAATATTTAGATATGAAGAAGGATTTTTCTTTTTTTAGGTTATAACGAGCCATATGGTGGGCATCCTTTATGATTATGTATCATTGTCTTTTTGTTTATATATACTTTCATTTGTTCCTCCCCCCCTCTGGGCTCCAGAGGGCGGAAATATATATAAAAATCTGTCAATAAAAAGATTATTAAAACAAAAAAGAATTAGATGTCCCTGTAAGATGTTGTATATCGGAAACACTAATCAGGAAGTAAGAACAAGAATTACACAACACAAATCCAGAATAGAAAGGAACATCCAAACAGCGTCATTAGAAAATCACTGGAAACTGAAGAATCATACAGAAAATGACTTAATGTGGACCGTGATTTCCAAAGTAGAGCAGATGTCGAAGAAAAATTATCAAGGAGAGAGGCAATGCTTATTGTTAAATACAATACTGTGGTAAATGGGCTCAATGAAATTTCAGAAATTTATAAACTTGGATGACAATACCACCACTACAAGAGCCTACGGCCAAGAAATTAGCAGTGCGTATGGACCATGAAAGATAGAAGAGCTACAGAGGTTTTATGCCCATGAAACACCAATAATAGGCATATTTATAACACACTGAGTTATACCAGTGCTGAGAATTAAATTAAATGGACCCAAACACAATATATTTTGCCCCGGAAAAACACTGAGAAAATACAACAAGTAAGTGCGAACGTATTATTAATTTATATGAAGTCCCACCTTTCCGCAGGGTGATTGCTCCAGATTGTACGCTATATTCGAGCAAATAAGCACTAATAATGCTCATTCAAATATGCCTTCATAGGATAGCACGAAGAAAAATTCTCTGAAAAGATAGGAATTCCTGATGTAAACATCAGTCAATATTGTAGACCTAAGGAAGAGTTATATATATTCCACAAAAAGAACACAAGGATTTGGAGTTATAACCTTTATGTCGGCACATTCACTACAACTCCCAGGCTGCCTTGATGAATACGTAATATGGCAGTGCCTTAGACACGCCTAAATGCAGTGAGATTGCACGTGAATCAGTGTCCCGGGAGCGTTGACTAAGACCCAGTTCCAAAGTTGAGGTAATTTTGAAAGAATGGAGATGCCCTGTATGCTAAGACTAGGAGATTTGCCAAAGAAGAGATACACACGATGATTTTAATTTACCACAGATTGGGTCAAAGTATACAAACATAAAAGTGAATATGCCGCTCGGCAATGAACCACGCTGACAAATGCCACGGTCGCAGACGTTTCTACTGTTTACGAGATACCGGCAAGAAATTCTACCAATAAAAGGAGGTAAGAATTGCGTAGACTGTGGTAATTCCAACAGGAGAAGTGTGTGTTTAAAAACTGCCATCCAAATAATCTGCCCGTTTGAACTGTAGAACAAATCCATGTAAGAACAGAAAAAAATAATTCTTCATCTTCCTCTAGCGTGCAACATTACTCCTGCCTAAGTAAGCATTTCACCACCAACATTTAGAACATACGAAGCTAGCTCAATGTCCACCTGAAGGACGCACTTCTAACTGACCTCCATATGTTTTCATAATTTTTCAGGCACCTGACATCCAAACTCTGCTCTTTTCCAGACAAGCAGGCTTAAGCTCGAAATACTAATGTAAGTCTGTTTTCAACAGTAGACTAGCACTCCTTGTGAATATAAGAAAGGACATCCATTAAAACGTATCTGTTCATCCAATTTAGGTTCACGGTCGGCCACTGAAAGGTGTTGATCAAACCGAGCAAGTATAAGATAAGGTGAGATTTCCCACACAATAAGTCTCCTGTGACCTGAAGAGATTGTGGGGTTCTAAGAGGTAACCTAAGTATTGTTTTTGCTTTATGTTTCAGCTGCAAGGTCCTGAAGAAAACTCTAGTAAGGAGAAGAGTTCGAAACGTGTAGACTATTTTGTGTTTTTAGCCATTAGACTTTAAAAACAAAGCTTGAACCATTGTAAATATTTGAATTTTTGTGTTCATACTGTTTACTATGGCTATGTATAGAGATAGGGACTAGAAAGTTTCATAAAAATACAGGGTGTATGGGTTATGTGCAGCAAATGAATGAAAGAGAAGGGTGTGTGGAGACAGGATATGAGTGAATAAATTAGAGAAAGCTGAATGAGAGTAAAGTTGTTTTATGAGTAAAAATTAGGAGTGTGATGTTAGAATAGGATAAAAAAGAAGAAAGTAATGATTACATTTTGATATGCTAAATAATTAAATAAAAGATAAGATTTAATTCTGACAGAAAAAGCAGTCTGTAGTCCATGTTGTTGGATTTTCAATAGGACTACGCAGAACAAAGAGTATAAATAAGGAAGCAGTATTGGCATTTGGTAAGTTCTTTACTTAATCATGTGTTAGGAACACGACACACCATAACAATACATTCCGACCATCGTACAATTTTTCCAAAACATCAAAGCCTTAACATCTTGTCAGCTCCGCTGGTTGTTCTTCTTCGTGAATTTCAATTCGTTATCACCTGCCGGCCCGGTAATACACAACATAAAGCAGATACGTTGTCACACTTGGGTTACTCCTTTTTAGAACAACCTCAGGAAGTGGCCAAGCTGATTATCCCAACTGAACGGATAATAGCTAAATGCTCCCCAACTGAGTTTCATGGAAAAACTTACCCACATGAAGTATAGTATTCCAAATACCTCAGATGTAGTGGAACACAAGGGTCTACTCTATCACAATATAAAATAATACATACCCACTCAAAAGCTGCAGAAAGAGTATTACATTGGAATCACAACTCAATTCTCTCAGCACACATGGAAGAAAAGACAACCTTAGAGCTGTGTAAGTGCTGATGTTTGTGGCCCATGTTGTCACAGGATGTCAAGCACTATGTCCAGTAATGTGCCACATGTAGCCAAGCAAAGATACTGCATACTGCACCATCCGGTCTGTTATGCCCCTTACCCATTCCACCAACCCCATGGCATACCATTAGCATGGATTTTATTGCTAATCTTCCCCTAGCTCATGGTCACATAGTTATCTGGGTGTTAGTAGACTACCTGACCAAAATGGCACATTTTGGACCATTAAAAGACATTCCCACTGCTAAGACTCTGGCCACCCTTTTTATACACCACTTTTTTGTATGACTTCAAGGGCTACCTTCTACGATCATCTCCGATCGTAGTCCCAGTTTGTGTCATGCTTTTGGCGGGGTTTGTGTTCCTCATTAGGAGTGGACGTTTGGTTGTCCTCTGCATATCACCCCCATACAGACTGAATGCACAAACCAATAATTTGAACAGATCCTGCAATGTCTTTTGGCCACTTGGTTTTCTGACTGAGATACTGCGTTGCCACTGGTTGAGTGTGTATACACCAATAGAGTACATACAGCACTAGGAGTTTCTCCCTTTTGCTGTTTGTTTGGTGTCCACCCCAGGATGTTTCCTGTCCAAAATGCCACCGTAGCAGAGACGCTTTCATCAGTTCAGGAACATTACACGAGGATGAACAATATCCAACACCAAGTTCAACAACACACAATACACTATCAAGAGCAAGTCAAGAACCAAGCTGACAAACATAGGCAGTCTGCTCCCGAGTATCTGATGGGAGACCAGGTATGGTTGGCCACAGATTATCTCCATCTAGCCGGTCTCAAGAAGTTACATCCACATTTCCTTGGCCCCTTTGCCATCAAGCGAGTTGGCCATGGAGCTTGCTTTGCCTGATGATCTTAAAGTACATCCGGTGTTTCCTGTATTGCTCCTCCGTTCCTATTCCCCAGAGACTAGAAGCGTACCTTCACCACCTCCTGTGCATGTAAAGGACCATTGGGAGTTTGAGGTTGCCAGGGTCATTGATTCCAAGAGAGTTTGGGGCAAAATGTTTTATCTTCTAGCTTGGAAGGGCTATGGGCCGGAAAACAATTCCTGGGAGCCCGATTCAGCTGTCCATGCCCCACGTCTTGTTTTCCAATTCCATCTGCCATGCCCCACAAAACCTCATCCCCTTCGAGGTTCTTTAGTAGCTGGAACTATCAGGGAAGTACGCCATTCCCAGACGCTACCATGCTTTATTTGTGCCCACCTGTTAGGCTCCTTGGCTGCGCACGTGTATTTCCCCGCCCCATAAATGCTGCTTCCTCATTCGCCTGCAGGTGTAGTATTTATGCACAGCCTAAATGTCCTTGGTTTTAGCAGTGCTTGTTTATTTTGGGTAGCAATGCTTGTTGTTTCTGCATTTCGCTTTCCCTGTGGCAAGCTTCGTGTTCCAGCATGTGGAGGGGCGGGGTTTGCCTCGTGTTTGCAAACACCTGTCCCTATCCCTATAACTAGGGAAGCCTTGCACATGCCTGTGCTTGGCTTAATTTCAGCATTCCAAGAGGTTCTTGTTCCACAAGATTTCATCTGCCAGCAAGGAGATTCCTCTCAGCTGCAGAGTGGCCTCAAGGATGAGTCGGCTACAGAGCCTTGGACAAGATAAGTGCCCTGAATTTCTTCATGTCTTCATGTCTTGACCTTTTTAAGTCAAACTTGAAGTTTCCTTATGATTAATTTGTGAAATTTAAAAAGAGATGAACTGTGCTCAAGGACACTATTTCCTTTGTTTATTTAACTCTTCGCTGACAAAAATATCAAGAACTGAGAACTAAGAATCCTGGATATTTCATGGAGCTTTTATTAGTGACATGTTGAACTGTTTCCTTAGTTTATTTAACTTTTCCCTTGCAAGACTTTCAATAACTGACCAATAAGAAGTTTGAATACTTTATTGAGCTTTTACTATTGACATGTTAAACTGAACTCTTTAGTATTTATATATGGTATGATGGAACGCTGTTTTTGGCAACTCTGATACAAAGTGTTACTGATATTATTGTCTCTTGCTTTCTGAGTGCAAGGACGAATGGTGCCATAGGGCCAGATGTAGGTAGGCATTTACCGGTCGGTAACGGCCGAATTCGGCCGTTACCGACCGGTAAATGCAATTTGAGATGTAGGGCCCTGTATTTTACAGAATCGGTAAATTTACCGATCGGTAAATTTACCGATTCTGTAAAATACCGAATCGGTATTTTTTCCGATTCGGTAAAATTGATATGTAGGTGGGACTCTTCTGAGTCCCACAAGCATTACAGAATCGGTATTTTACCATCAAATACTATTTGATGGTAAAATACCGATTCTGGTGTGCATGCACATGTGTGCATGCACACCTGTGCCATATGACAGGCAGACCTGCCCTTAGGGCAGGTATGCCTGCCACATGGCCCCCAAACCTTTTTTGGGGGTGCTAGAGGGTGTCAAAGTGACACCCCCTGCACCCTTGTCAGAATCGGTATTTACCGATTCGGTAAATACCGATCGGTAATGCCCCATTCATTCCTATGGGCTTCAAAGCCCATAGGAATGAATGGGGCATTACCGGTCGGTATTTACCGAATCGGTAAATACAGATATTTACCGATTCGGTAAAAGGAACATCTGGAAGTTCCTACATATCCACCCCTCAGATTTACCGATTTTTAATTACCGAATCGGTAAAATTCGGTAATTAAAAATCGGTAAATCTCATTTACCTACATCTGGCCCTAAGTGTTATGATGCTTTTTATTTTGTTTCGGCTACATTTCTCTTCAAAACTGTATTGTTCCTAAACATTAGAGAGTGGGAACAGAAAAACAGGCATTATGTTTTACCAATGAATCAGTATAATTTGAGTTATCACAAACAGTTCTTTCTTAAGTGTGCATAGTTAACTCCTCAACGCAAGTCCCGTGGACAGTGATATAAGGGCTTGCAGTTATCCCTGCAATAGGTGATAACATTTTATTTATCTTTATATATTTTATGTTCTATGCCATTTTGTGCATGTGTTTGAGTACGGAGAAGTGCATCAATACTCATCCCAATTGTTTATTTGCCAGAGCATCTCACCATAAACGCTGTAGAATTCTCAGAGACCCAAGACGTGGTACCTGGCTGGACCAGGTTGAGTGAAGAAGAAGTGTTTGTTTTTCTTCTTTTATTTCTCATCCACTTCCCATTCCCTGTGGGAAGTCCTGCCAGTGGATTGTGCTTTACCACAGTACTGAGAGGTGTTCAAGAGGTATTGGGAGTATACATCATTCATTGCCCCTGCAGACATCCTGAGATTTCAGGTGAGTGGTCACGCCACGTCCTTACAGAAGTAGCTCCAAGCTTAGCTTACTGCTGTCAAGGCTTTTTGGTGGCCAGCTCAGCTACCACTACCTTTATTCAATGCTGCAACTCGAGAGAACCCCATACAATATTTGACATGACACAGCAGTGACTCCGTTGACAGGTTTTTGCATCAGTTTCCTCACCAGCACTGTCGAAGCGGTAAAACCTTGAAGTGTTCTTGATAATAAAATCAGGACACAGTAATGATGAATATTCTTCAGTTTATTCCTTTAATGAGGATCCCATCCAACAGCATGCAGACATCAACAATAACTGCCTTAGTTTTTTTCTAAAGCTTCACTAGAACACTCTGAGCTAAGTGCATGACACGTATAACATTCTAATATTCTAATAGTGACATATTGTAATGCCATCAATACCAATGTAATGAAGAAGATACAAGACATCACATACCTCCCTCCTTTACATCAACAAAAGAAATAAAACATATTAAACATATAAAATATTACAATGGATATCCTATACATAATCAACCAGATATGGTGACGGTTTACACACACTCAATGAACTTCGACCTTTAAACATGTCTTCATCTTTCAGTGGACTGTTATGAGTGATTCTATTTGAATTACCATTTAATTTTCCCTTTACAACACCAACTCTATTAAGGTTCCATATCCGATGATCTTCAGTTTTAATGGCATTGTTAAATACCTTAATTACTTTAATAGTTTTCATGAATTTCGAAACAGACTTCCCCATCAAACAAGAACACTTTATCATGACTATGTCACCCACCATCACTTTAGTTGTTTTCACTTCTTTCTCAGAATCAAAATAACTTTTCCTTTGCTTACCTTTTTCTTCATCTCTCATTCATACAACCTCATTATCGCTTTACAACAAGCAATCTTAGTTTGTATCTCCTTGACATCCTCTCCCTTGCTTATCACATGTGTAAGCCCCCTCACCTGTCTTTACGTCCTCCAAAAGTTCCTGCATGAAAATCTTCTGTTGCCTTTGTTTAGACAGCCCATAACTAAGCGTTTTGCCTCTAAGCCCCGCTTTCAATGCATCTCATCCTATTGCCTGGTTAGTGGAGCCTCTATTGCTCTCTAAAAATTGTGAAGACCATATTTTGATATGGTGCTTAAACTGACTATCCCAAAGAAGTTTCCTATTTAAAGTGAATGACCTATGAGTCCTTACTTGACTTATACCAAGGATATCAAGTACAACAGGGCCATGATCTGAGGTGATCCTAGGCCATACCTGCATTTTTGCCCCTGTAATAAGTAACCTAGACATAAAGATGTAATCCAGCCTAACTCATTTATTGTGGGGAAATGAATGAAACGTATAGCCTGGGTCTCTATGATTTACAACTGTCCACACATCGACTAGTCCATGTCCCTTTAACATGTGTTGCAACGCCCTAAATACTTTTGGTTTACGCCCTGTATATTTCTCGTAGTCCATATCCCACATCTTGCCTTTCCCATGGATGTTAAAGTCCCCACATAACATCAGCAGGGTGTCCCATAACGCCAATTCCACATTTAGATGCTACAATGTTTCAGCCTCATCTAAATTCAATCCATGTACTGTACAGATCACTATCTTACTGTCCCCTACAGTGAACTCTGCTATAGCCCACCTCCCTAAATTATCGGCCAGCTTTTTACCTGTTCGAAGAATTCTTTGTCGGGCTAAATTCGCAACACCCCAATTCATGGTAGATTGCCTAGTTGCTGTAATCAATGTATAGCCAAGCTCATTCAATACCTTATATTTTCTCCAGGGCAGGTGAGTCTCTTGTACACACAAGATATCAGGATTTATCAGCCTTAATTTGGTTACTACTCGTTGGCTTTTGTTCACATTATTCAGTCCACAGACATTAAATGAGCATATGCGTAGCCCCCTAACAGTCCCCTTAGATGCCATTTGTCCTAGATGTTTCCCAATTGCATATCATTGCCTTGGAAATCACTATGCAAATCATATTAAACCTATTATACATCCAATGATTTGTTTTTTATTCTATTATCCTTTGGCCAAACTCCCCCCACCCCTTACCTCTAAATGTCCACCCCACTCTTCCTCACCACCAGTCCCCCAAATGCCTCCCCCAAAGTGCCCTTCTACTATAGAGACCTTAGGGCCAATAGACCTTGTGATGTTTGGTGAGTAGCCCACCCAGTGATCACCTATCACTGAACATAATCCTACTCCCAAGCTTACAATCTTTACTCCCTTGAGCGAATAACCTTACTACCCTCCCATAATGCCATAAAAAGATAAGTTTAGTCTCCTCTCTCAAGTCTTATTTACCTACATGAGAAAATGATATAAGATCAGATCAAATCATTACATAATCAGCAATCTAAATCATAACGACTGGAGATATTCCTTGGCTGCAGCCTCTGAAGTGAAGAAGCGTGTTTGCCCCTTATTTACAACTTTAAGTGTGGCCGGATTTAACAAAAACACTCCCTTCGCCTGACAAGGATTAATCAATTGGTGCATCTGCCACCTTTTCTTCACTGTGTAGTGACAGTAATCCGGTCTAACAAAAAATGGTATACCCTTCCCAGTACTCTTCCTATCAAGCCCTGCCAGATCATATATCACCTGTCGTGCCCAAAAATTGTTCAGGAATATCAGATTGCCCGTGGTCACTGTTCAGATTGTCCCACTTTCGCTGCTCATTGCCTAAAAGGGAATCTGTGTGCCCTTTGTACTTCCAGTATCCAATTCCACTCATTCAATTCTGGAAAAGCCTCCTAAAAACATTTCCACCACAAATTTACAGGCGTCTGGTCCCCTCACTGCCCTCCGGTACCCGCAGAATTCTATGGTTGTTTCGGTGCAGCCAATTTTCCATATCCACAAGTTTAATTTGGACATCATCTTTATTAGCTTTCATGGCTTCTGTGATTCCTTTTTGTGTCTCCATCTGATCTTCAAGCGCCGATATACGGGTCTCTGCTTCCGACATTCTCATTGTGAAGTCATTGCATGTTTTGGCTAATCTCCTTACAGAGTTTTGAAGTTTACAGCATGCAGATGAGTTTTCAAATTCTCTGACCACGTTTCCAATCTATGCTCTGAGAGACATCTAAAAATTGACTTCAACAATATTTCTTCCTGTACTTTTTCAGCTGTTCTACCTGCAGCCTGATCAAATGTATTCATTACATCCGACGTCATTACTTTTGAGGAAGCTTCATCCCTTCTATACCAGGCCCTCCTCCTTTAGTTAGCTTACATACTGTGAGTGATACAAAATGTTCTATCTCAAGAGCACTGCTATCTGGATCGTTTCCAATATTAGCTAGCGAGCCTTGAAGAGAGCCATTCTTATATGCCTGATAATACTCCTCATCTAAGGCTTATCCCCTTCAATTTCTTTAACTAAAATTAATACAATATCTCACCAATCTTCTGAGTTAGAATCCTCAAAGGCACATCCTGCCGACTAGGCAAGTGAAGTGTCCTTGATTATAAAATCAGGACACAGTAATGATGAATATTCTTCAGTTTATTCCTTAATGAGGATCCCATCCACCAGCATGCAGACATCAACAATAACTGCCTTGGTTTATTTCCAAAACTTCACTAGAACAATCTGAGCTAAGTGCATGACACATATAACTTTCTAATATTCTAATAGTGACATATTGTAATTCCATCAATACCAATGTAATGAAGAAGATACAGGACATCAGAAACCTGCTCCCACGGCCCACTCTTCAGTACCAGTGGCAGCTGGAACACCTCTACACCCGGATCATGCAAGCCATGTAAAATTCAACTGACTGTCTTGGCCCTGTACTGGTACATGCACCACCCCCAGTGGAATGCACTCAACTTAATCTACAATGACTGATTGTCACTTGTGCTTTTTCCCATTGACCACAACGTTAAACCTTTGAATAGTGAAACACCCTGAGTTATATTTCCTTCTAAATCCCATAAATCCACTTATACTGTTCTGATTTTGTTTATTTTGGTGTGGAAATGTATATAAAAACGTGCTTTATTTTATATATATGTCTGATTTCTTTTGAGTCATGTCAATTGTTTATCATCCATGTTGGTACTCTGAAATGCTTAAGACATGTTTCTCTAATAAAGCCTGACTGGTCTGTTCCACACTACCAGGACTGAGCTAGGGATTTATTAGTGTGATTCCAAAGAACCTATTTTGGAGTAATGTGAGAGCAGTGCATAGCAAATCCTAACCAGTTTTAATTAAATAATACTCCACCTCCCTATCTTGAGATATTAAGCAAAACACATATTGTGTTTTTGGGACTCTAGTGAGAGACCCTCAAACCCAATAAAAAATATAGAGCCTTCTCATTGGGCCAGGGGTCCTTTTTTACCATTGGGCCATCTTATTCCCAAAAGGCTACCCTGGGTGAAAGGCTATGATTGGCTGCCTGCAACATGAGAAGAACATTTGCAGGCAGCATTTACAGTATTCTGAGACTTAGCTTCCTGTTCTGTAGTTGGTAATAAAACGATTTGGAGACCTGGGAGGGGGGGGGGCAAAATAAACAAAATCTTTAAAATGTTGTGATCCCATGAGAGTCTTGGTACTCCAGTGAGAATTATGACTAACTAAAATAATAAACGCCTGCCACTGTTTTAATTTTTATAATATTTAGGACAGAGGGCCATGCTGCCCACCCCTAACCAGAGATGGGCCACAAGAACCCCATAATAAAGGAAACAAGGTACCCTCTATATCAATTTTTAGGTCCAAGAGTGAAGGGGAAGAACAATTACTGTTAGGGAAAAACTCTTGAATGACCTGCAATTATTTATATACGGCCTCCTAAGGCTCGAACATTGGACAGGGTCCCAACCCATGTATCAAACATGACAAGGTTATCAAAAATATATATTTTATTTATGATGTTTTATGTAAACCAACACCTTTTCTCTTTTTTTTTAACATGCAATAATTTTCTGTGATTTTTGTTGATGTCAATTCATTTATGGCAGATTACAACAAATATTGTACAATTCATATGTAGGGTAATGATTAGCCACTGACATAAATACAGAAAAACACCAATTTATAACTATCATATATTACAGGACAAACTTATCACACAAAGGCCAATAAATTAATATAATAAAAATCAACAATAACCCCGTGAAAAACCACCTCACAGTCATGCTCATCAGGCAAACAGTCACACAAATCTAACACTCATACACAAAACAATGCCATTGCGCAAGGAAATACTGTTCATTATATAGACATACACATCTTACATAGTTTTGTGATTTGATTTATTCTAAACACTTTCCACTGATATGTTGTCTTGAAAAGGATTTCTAATGTAAACAACAGTGGTCAACGCACGTTTTGGTGTGGAGACTTTGCAACCACCTTCATCAGGACCAAATTGTTTAAAGAGATGAGTCTCAAAAAGTGGGCCGGGGTTATCTCAGAGGTAGAGGGAGTCCTATGTGCCTCTCTGTTTCTTTCCCAGATTTATTGTGAACGAAGCAGGGCTTTGACTTATTTCGAGTGGTCACACTTCCTTACCAAATGATAAATTCCGTAGTATGGCATTCTACAGGATAACACGATTGATATGAGTTTTACCACATGATCCTACAGTTATCTCAGTAGGGTGGAAATTCACTATATATAGTCCTCTTACCCTATTTATCAACAGTCAAATGAGAGTCAATCATCTGTCTGCTACTCTGTAGAATCCCACTGTCAATACGGATACTGAGATTCATTCACATGGAGAGCCCAAAAACATGTATTGAGCTGAACATAATGGAAAAGGGATGAATTCATTTATATATATGCATTAGACATGTAATATCTACAAACACCATGCTGTGCGGGACAATATATGAGGTGTTTAAATGTAGATTCTTGTCTCTACTTCCTTATCCTCCTCGGATTCTATGTCTCACAGACAGTCACTGTGTCAGCATAAATTACCATAGACATTCACCACAATTAGCGAAAGCCAAGATGTTCTTTTTATTTAAGAGAACTAATTCTGTGGCTCATGGTGCCTGCTTGTGGTTTCAGGGATGAAGCCTACCCTTGTTGTATAATTCACATCGATTACAATATGGGTTAAAATCCAGCTAAAGGGGAGCCACACTCAATATTTGTAAAACTAACTCCTAAGGGTGCTGCACATGCATATTGTATCTGTTGAATACAACCGTGGACCGCAATTCAAAGGAAATCTAGTCTAGGTAGCGACCCTCTGTGCTATTAGAATTGACTGAAGCCAATTGTAAGTCTTATGTGTTAGATATTAAGGGGTGTTACCTCCCTGCCCATTAATATTACCCTTTGATCTTCGCAATCGGATTTCCCAGTATTCTATGGAGCGTGACCCTGGCTGTATAATATACAAAGGAAACGTGGGATATATCAATAACAGCCCTACAAGTAAGTGAGTTACCTAGAAGGGTAAACCCAAATGACGTCACTGGGACCTGGGTATCGAACAGTACATTGGAACAGTGGTACCAGTAAACAGATTAACGCACATAAAAGAACCAAAGAGTTACATACAATTTAGAAAAAGGAATGAAAAAACTGTGATATGCTCGATGTACAGTGTTGTTTGATCACACTGAACAAACAGTAGTTCATAATATTTGCTAACACAGTTTAAAGTAGAGCTCCGTGAGTACAAGGGAAGAGGGGTGAGGGTATAGGGATTAAAGTGAGGATGAGGGAGTGAGTAAAACAGTGTGTAATTCACAAAATCAGGTATTTACACAACAAGAGGGCTCATGTTTAAAGCAGGGTATTCAAAGTATCTCCCAAAGTTGGAAACCCATAGTTAAAAACAAAAACACAGTCATAAATTGCTGTTGGTCAAACTGCTAGGGTGGTTGATGTTGACGTGTTGACCCCTTGAGAGTAGTAGGTAAGTGTGCCCCTTATGCCGGGGTCTTCCTCAGGACAGGAATGTAGGAGGGGGAGGATGGGGGCTGGTTACCTGGAGATAGAACTTAGAAAACCTTTAAAAACTAGGAGTTCCCCTAATTGGGAGTAAAAAAATAAACAAAGGGCCTAGGATCCAAATTTTTACCATAAAGGGCCCATGAAAAGGCCTGGGGAGAAGAATGTGGGTGCATAGGCTCCAGACTGACGAGTGAGAGCAATCACCTGCAAAAGTAATGGGCAGGTTCAGAATATAATTGGAGATCCAACTAAATATTATAGGAGTATGTTGGGCCTGAACAATACACTTACTTGGGATGGTATTGATCCATGAAAGAGTAAAAAAAGCCCATTCTGCATCAAGGATGCTTCCGAGAAGCTGAAAAGGATGAGTAAATATTATGACTTTTTTGATGAAAGAATTCCGCTAGGTTGTTACAACGAATAAGTGCCCCCTCTGAGATTGGTGGTTTCTGGGGCAAGATGGAGAGAGTTTTGGCAATCTGAGAGATCTCTTTAGGTGAATTTGTGGCAAGAATAATTTTCTCCTAATAAAAGACAACTTGGCAGTTTCGATTTCTGACTTATATAGCCTGATTGCCTCTCTATAGTCTGATTTCTGAGTAGTTCTGCCTCCACCTTCTCTCTAACCTTCTGCATGCTTGTTTTAACTCTCTTAGTTTATGTGAGAACCATGGTACAGTCTTTGATCTACATTTCTTGTGGGTATGTTTCAAGGGGAGGACTGAGTCAAGAGCTTATGATCCAGAGGTAAAAAGTTATCAAAGGCAAGATTAGGGTTAGAATCACTGGCTCGTCTAGTAACCTCAAGAACTGAAGTCCATTGATCAGTAGGGAGCTTAGACCAAATCTGTTCCAACACTGGCATTGTGTTGGAAGGGAGGGTAGGTCCACAGGTTTCCCAAGTTAGGGGGATCAAAAAATGATCCGTCCAGGGGAGTGGGATTGGAGTGGCTACCACAAGCTCTTACAGGTTGCTGGAAACAGTGTCAAGAAGATGGCCTTTGATATGCGTAGATGAAAATCCTTTCTGGTGAGCTGAAGCCCTAAGAGATTTATTGATAACTCATTAGCCGAAGAACCGGCGGGGTCATCTAGGTGAAAGTTAAGATCCCCAGGTACAGTAAAATTTGATGAGGCTAGGGCCTGGTTAGCAACGGTGGTGGAGAGGCCAGTAAGAAATTGCGCTACGGCCCGGGGGGCTGATAAATTAGTAAACCAGAGAAGGTGTTTGTCGGAGAAAACTCAATAGGAAAGGTCAGGCTCTCACAATCCAATAGAAAGTCTATGGTAGTCCGACAATTGAAGGTCTCTTTCAAGATAATAGGTAGACTGCCTCCTCTGCCAGTTCGACGATCAGCCCTGAGAACTAAATAGCCTGGGGGAAGGGTTTGAACAAGAATAGGATCTGCTTTGCCATCAAGTCATGTCTCGGTTAGGAAGAGAGCGTCTGGTTTTAGCTCTTCCAGTAATAGAGCAAGCTCAGTTGAGTGATTGGGGAGTAATCTGCAATTCAAAAGGAGCAACCTTAAGGAGGAAGGGGTAATAACAGAGTCCACAGTTGTATTGTTTGTCTGGAAGACAAAATTGCAGTGGGAACAGTTGAAGGGAATGTTAGCAACATTCATAACATGCAAGCAGTTTACATTGAAAGCTCTTCTGATCCTGTGCAGAGTTTTGGGGCCGTAGCAGATAATAATTCCAGAGAAATTGCCTAGGGTCATGGCCCCTGGTCCCGGCAGGGTGCGACGGGCACAGACGGGCTTGCTTTAGGCGGGCCATTGGAGCGCCGGCAGCACCCCTGCTCGGCGTCGGGCAGGGCATCCGGTTTATATCTGGGAGGGAGGCAGCCACTAGACTGCTAACCTTGCCAAAACCAGAAGTCGCCTAATCTCCCACCACTCAACCAGGACGACACCCGTGGTGGACCAGGGAGGGTGAGAGAAGCCAAAAACAGCAAGTAAGGTGTGAATCAGGTAAGATAATGGTACAACAGTTAAAATTGAGCCTAGTCGTGCTGTGCAGTTTGGGAACAGGCAAGAATTGCAACAGGAGCAAATTAAAACAGGGTAATTCGATTCTAAAAGATTTTAAAATCAGGCGACAGTGCAATATGCAGAGGAGCATACAGTCTAAGCATTCCGCCTTACAGGTGAGCGTCTGCTGCTAGTCGGGCAGGGCATCTAGTTTATCACCATCGCTGCTGATGGTATCCTTCTTCTGTGCTGGGCCCTAATGTAAATGGGTGTGGTCATGATGAGCTCAGCTCGTCATGAGCACACAAGAGGTATACCTCATGACAAGCTGAGCTCGTCAGGAGCATTGAAGTGGTTATATCTGGGAGGGAGGCAGCCACTAGACCGCTAACCTTGCTGAAACCGGAAGTTGCCTAATCTCCCTCCACTCAACTAGGACGTCACCCGTGGTGGAATAGGGAGGGCGAGAGAAGCCAAAAACAGCAAGTAATGTAAGATAATGGTACAACAGTTAAAATTGAGCATACTTGTGCTGTGCAGTTTGGGAAAGGGCAAGAATCGCAACAGGAGCAAATTAAAACAGGTTAATTTGATTCTAAAATATTTTAAAATTAGGCGACAGTGCAATATTCAGTGGAGCATACAGCCAAAGCATTCTGCCTTACAGGCGTGCGTCGGCTGCGCATCGGACAGGGCATCCGGTTTATATCTGGGCGGGAGGCAGCCTCTAGACCGCTAACCTTGCTGAAACCGGAAGTCGCCTTATCTCCCTCCACTCAACTGGGATGTCACCCTTGGTGGACCAAGGAGAGTGAGAGAAGCCAAAAACAGCAAGTAAAGTGCGAATCAGGTAAGATAATTGTACAACAGTTAAAATTGAGCCTAGTCATGCTGTGCAGTTTGAGAAGGTGCAAGCATCGCAACAGGAGCAAATTAAAACAGGTTAATTTGATTCTAAAAGATTTTAAAATCGGGCGACAGTGCAATGGGGACCCATGGGGACTGGGGCATGAGCCGGTGTCCCCCTGGGTAGATTCGCGCGGTGGAACAATCCACCTTAGCGCGATTGGATAGTTAGGGGGAAAAGGGGCGGGCGTAGTTAGGTTACTTAAGGGTGGTAGGCGGGAATTGCTTCATCGGTAGTGCGGGAAGGGTGGTGCAATTTGTTGTCCCACCCACCCTCCCTCTTTTTTAATTTTACTTCTTTTATTGATTTGTTTTTAACAATAAATAAATAAATAAATAAATAAATTAAAATAAATAAATATAAAAAAAAATTAAAACATTTGCCACGTTAGGACAGTTGTTACAGTCTATCCTTTCTTGTTTATACTGTCATTAGGCACTCTGTGGGGGGTCTGGATGTCTAGAGCGGGCTTATCCTTTCCTTCTGGGGGTGGGGGGATGGTAGGAGAAAAAATGGTGATAAAAGATAATGAGGAGGAAAAACAATGGTTGGGGATTTGTACAGTATTGGGGGTATTGATTGATAAGTTGTTGGGAAATGTTGCCGGTTTTATATTTATTATGGAAAATGTTGGGGAAAAATGTAGTAATGTGTGTTCTTTATATAGTAACAAATGCAAAGAAATGGATAGCTGTTTTTGACTGTCTTAAATAAAACTGACCTTTTTTGCTTTGAATATCTGGTGTGGATTGTTCTTATTGCGCGATATTCAGAGGAGCATACAGTCAAAGCATTCTGCCTTACAGGCACTCAAGTTATACCTACTATTACCCTGCCTCTCTATATGTTTATTTTTATGGATGTCAGTTGCCCCGCAAATGTATAGACCGCGCTTGGCAAGGATGGAGTACTGTTTGGGCAACAATTTTCCTTCACTTTCTATAATTGTTTGCAGGGATTTCAGTTGCCTTGGACACCTAGAGTAGTTCCCCTCAAAGCCAGCCTCGGTAGAATGCCCTTTGCTTTCTGACTGTGGGGGTTATGATGAATATTTATTTTAAGCAGAATATGTTTAGATTGTGCATTAAGGTTACCGCTTTACGAGGCAGCCCTCTTAGTGTCCGACGACAGGTTTCAGCAAAGTTCTCAGACTTCCATAAATCCCCTCCTTCAAGTTTATCAGAAGGCTTATTATTACTTCTGTGTTCTATTCCGGTGCATGATTGAGGACACTTGAATTTTCTTTTAAATGAATCATTAAAATAGGTTTCTTTTTTCATTTGCTCAGGCCGTCCTCCCTCTAGAAGAGGAATTCATTGAAGCTAACACGAGGAATCACTCAAAGTGTTAGGACTGTGCGCCTCATAAAGGGAGAAAAAAATGATAGGTAATTATCCCTTAGAAGTATATATGGCTGAGATACCCGCCACCCCCTCTCAACACAATCCCCAAGGATGGGAAACCGGAAACGGTTCTGAACTTTTGGAAGGCGGGAGGGAGTGACCCTCCCGGCCGTATTTATTAAAATATGAAACAAAATCAAAAACATTAAAATAACAGTTTCATATTATGTACAATTTCATTTCCACATTACGATGTTTGGCTAACCTTAACAGATCTCTAATACAAAGGTTCTCCTAGCCGAACTAACATCCTACAAAACATTTGACTTGAAATTGTACATCCTAACGTTAAGGGCCAACGGCAAGGTCGTAACCGGTGTCAGATCCCTAAACCAGAAATACCCCCCTCACTTGTGAGGGGAGCGACCGCACAGAGGCGTACCTCAAGTGCATCTACCAATTTCCCTTGGACTTGACGGGGGCCCCAATGAACTCGACGCCATTTAACGGTCGTCCGAGGACTCGTGTGAGGTGTCTAAAAGGTAGCGTAAACCCCCTCCCGAACCCCACACAACTTACCCCATCTGCCGTCGCAGATGTCCTGGCCCCGGGAAATTCCCCAGGAGGGCCCGTAGCCCCTCCTATCCAGGAAGGGGCCTTGACCACCTTTCCTTTCCTTCCGGCGGCCTATCCTTAGAAGGGACCGCCTCCCCGTTGAGGGGCCAATGGTCACCTCCCCCGAGCGCTCCCATCCGTAATGGGTGACGCCCCCCCATAGGGATCTTCCAATTACTGCTCACCGATCATGACCTTACCGCCCGACCAAAATAAATACGACAATTTACCTAAATTACTAAATTACAAAACAACCATAACTATTACAAGCATGATTACTGATCAACACTAGTGCAGAATTACTTTATTTGCAAAAGAAAAACATACTGAAAATGACCATTCTTTATTGCATACTCAAAATATCACGACAATCATCACAACCTGCAAGAAATAGAGTTACCACATCAAAACTTTATTCAAAACAACTAGCTGTCCTCAGGGGCTGGTGGGTGGGTCAAAATTGGCTCTTCGTTCCGTCTCGAGCTCACGTGCAGCAGGGAGGTGCAGCTTCAGAGCACAGGAACAAGAGGATGCTTTCTTGGCTTGTTGCTCCTTTTATCCGTCTTCGGGCGGGCGTAAACCCGCCCCCGCCTGCCTCCGAGGGCGTGGCCGGCCGCGTCAGTGTCTAGGACAACCCACTCCAGGGCGGGAAAAGGCGCGCCCCGGCTACGCCGCTTCGGGCATACCAGCCGAGACTCGCCTCCCGCCCAAGATGGCTTCCCGGGGGGATCGTGGTACTCCACCATACGTTCGGGGGGACCGAATGGTCGCCCCTTTCCATATGGCTGAGATACCCGCCACCCCCTCTCAACACAATCCCCAAGGATGGGAAACCGGAAACGGTTCTGAACTTTTGGAAGGCAGGAGGGAGTGACCCTCCCGGCCTTATTTATTAAAATATGAAACAAAATCAAAAACATTAAAATAACAGTTTCATATTATGTACAATTTCATTTCCACATTACGATGTTTGGCTAACCTTAACAGATCTCTAATACAAAGGTTCTCCTAGCCGAACTAACATCCTACAAAACATTTGACTTGAAATTGTACATCCTAACGTTAAGGGCCAACGGCAAGGTCGTAACCGGTGTCAGATCCCTAAACCAGAAATACCCCCCTCACTTGTGAGGGGAGCGACCGCACAGAGGCGTACCTCAAGTGCATCTACCAATTTTCCTTGGACTTGACGGGGGCCCCAATGAACTCGACGCCATTTAACGGTCGTCCGAGGACTCGTGTGAGGTGTCTGAAAGGTAGCGTAAACCCCCTCCCGAACCCCACACAACTTACCCCATCTGCCGTCGCAGATGTCCTGGCCCCGGGAAATTCCCCAGGAGGGCCCGTAGCCCCTCCTATCCAGGAAGGGGCCTTGACCACCTTTCCTTTCCTTCCGGCGGCCTATCCTTAGAAGGGACCGCCTCCCCGTTGAGGGGCCAATGGCCACCTCCCCCGAGCGCTCCCATCCGTAATGGGTGACGCCCCCCCATAGGGATCTTCCAATTACTGCTCACCGATCATGACCTTACCGCCACAGGCCGGATAGTTGACCGGCTATCCGGACCCCCCACAACAACTCCTGCCTAAAGGTCATGTTTTAAACTCTTTAGCCAAGCTATGAGGTCTCCTATGAGTAACTCATTCCCCACCCGGGACAAATGAACCCCATCCCCCAAATACATACTGTCCCCTTTGATACAACCATGCGAAACAGAATGCAGTGTATTTGAACGAAACAATCTACTCAACTTGTTATTTATTTTCTTTACTGAATGATTCAGAGCAGAAACCGAAATAGCCCCCCGCCAGACTTTCCGTGGGATCATATGGGACCATGCAATTGTGCACCCTGGAACTCTTCTTGCCAACCAACTTACTGTGGAAAGCATTGCCTCAAGAAGAAGTCGTCTACCAGTGGCCACCAAATCGTTGCCCCCAAGATGGACTATGATTATAGACGGCGGTGACCTTGTCCGCTCTAACAAACCCTCGAAAAAGGATTGAAACTGGTCAATACAGAGCCCGCCCGTTCCGTAGAAGGACACCCTGTACCCGTATTCTCCAGCCACGTGAATCATGTCACCTGCTTTGAATACGTCCGCGGCACGCCTCACGTATGAGTGGCCCACGACCCACACCTCCTTTCTCGCAGCCGGTGATGTCTGACCGCTGTTCCCCAGGTGTCGGGTCGACTGCACAGTCTGCCCCGCCTCGTAAGCTTGCGCAACTGAAAACCAAACAAAAACAAGAAGCGTGAGTACATTATTACAGCTTCACAACATGTGCAACCGCACATACCTTTTATAACAGTTCGAGGACCAACGCCCCAAACGTTTTACTTTTTCTACACTCAGACCCCTGGCTGTAGCTTCAGTAGCAGCCCCTATCCGAAAGGAATGGGTCCCGAACTCGCCGGGGTTCAAGCCCGCGGCCGAAATCGACATCGCAAGCACCCGCTGGAACTGAAACCTCGTCAGTGGGGTGGCGTCAGCGTGTCTCAACAAGGTCCCCCCCATGATGCCACCCTCTGCGCTAAATATTCCTCTACGCACACCACAGGGCACATGGAAGACCCGGGGATCCTCTGAATGATTATGCAGTCCCCAATTGCACCCTGATCGGTTTTGGACCTAACAAACGAGACCGTCATCGTCTCCTCCCTGACCTGAATGTGCTCCCAGCACAGTCCCCCCATCGTATCCTGCTTGTTCTTCGCCACTAATTCGCTTACCCGCATAGCCCCATGGAATGCTAGCGCAAATGCAGCTCGGAATAACACTGCTTCGTACTGGGATGAACACGTTGCCGGGAGTACGGACAATAACAGGGTCAACCTATCCAGACCTATCGGGTGCCTCTCATCTACTCTGCGACCCTCAAGGCGTTGCCACCCACGTAGCGCTTTCTGCACAACGAAAGACGCTGTCGGGTCCTGGATCCCATGAGCCCTTGCCATAAAGGAAATGGCGGCCCGATGCCTCTGGGCCGTAGCTACTGATTTGCCTGCCTGATGTAAAGACAGCAAAAATTTTACGACAAACTCTTCCTGGCCCCAAAGCTCCCCCCTAGCAGCACCCAAAAAGGACCAATAGGAACGGAACGCCCCTTCATATGCCTTCCTCGTCCTGGGTGCTAAACTCTCTCCCACGAGGTTTTGTAGTTCGGGGCACCGAGAGACCAGAGAGCTTCGGGAAAGGGTGCCGCCACCGGGTCCGCTGTGGGCAGAAAACCCCAGAAGGCCTGCATACGGAAACGAGAAAGCGCATCAGCCGCTTGGTTCAGTACCCCCGGCACACGTCTTGCCCTAAATAGCACATTCAATTGCATACAAAATAACACAATTTCTTTGAGCAATCTCAGAATCCATTTGCATCGTGCTGCCTGACTATTGATACACTCAACCACGGTCATGTTATCAGACCAGAACACCACAGAGTGATCCCGGAACCCCTCAGGCCATGTTTTCAGGGCCACCAAAATAGGGAAAAGTTCGAGAAAAGCAATGTTACTCGTCAGCCCGCACTCGTGCCACCATGACGGCCATTTTTGAGCCGACCATTGTGTACCAAATATGGCACCAAAACCTATACTCCCCGCCGAATCTGTCCAAAGCCCCAGCTCCTCGGAGGACACCGCCGGTTTATTCCAGACAATGCGACCATTGAAATCCGCCAAAAATGCCAACCAAATGCGCATGTCCTGGCGAACCTCTGCCGAGAGCCTCGTGCGATGATGACCTTCCTTCAGGCCGACCATGGCTTGTGCAATCGAGCGGGAAAAGGGGCGCGCCATTGGCATCACTCTCAGGGCAAAATTCAACTGACCCACCACCTGTTGCAATTGATGCAGGTTTACTTTCGTTGCACGAATACATGTTTCAAGGGATATCCTGAATTTTAACACTTTTTCCCTGGGTAATCTAAAACAACCTTCTTCCGAGTCGAGCTCGATCCCCAGAAACTCGAGCAAAGTCGAGGGACCCACAGTCTTACCTGGCGCCAATGGCACACCGAATTGATTCATTAAGACACAAAATTCATGTAAAGCCTGTCCACACTCAGGATCCCCGGCTGCCCCCAAAAACAGAAAGTCATCGAGATAATGCATAACATGCTGAAAACCTGTCTTCCTTGTGAATACCCATTGCAGAAAACAACTGAACTTTTCAAAATAGGCACAGGATATCGAGCACCCCATTGGCATACATCTATCCATGTAATAGCGACCCTGAAACATAAAACCAAGGAGATGCTGATCGTCTGGGTGCACCGGGAGCAACCGGAACGCTGACTCGATGTCTGATTTTGCCATCAGCGCCCCGGGCCCCAGGCGATTCAACATGGCAACGGCCTCATCGAAAGATGCGTACCGCACCGAACACACTTCCGGGTCTATCGCTTCATTCACGGAAAGACCACGTGGGGCTGACAAGTTATGTATCAGCCGAAACTCACCCGGGTCCTTCTTGGGGACCACCCCTAGAGGGGAACAAACAAAGTTAGCAACCGGTGGCAAATCAAATGGACCGGCGACACGACCTCGAGTCACCTCCTTCCCAATCTTTACCTGTACCACCGCCGTATGCTGCAAGACCGACAGTTGATTCTTACAGTTTGCTACACCCTGAAAATCCCCCACTGGGATGCAGAAACCATATGAAAACCCGTTTCGCAACACCCCAGCGGAAGCATGATCCGGGTATTCGTTGAGCCAAGGAATCATTGCCATGGTATCAATCGGAGTAGGTAAAGGCGCCCCTCGGACTATTTCAGACCTGTTTGGCGCTTCCCCTACCACCGTTATCACCCGATTTGGCTCTGCACATGGACTCAGGATGCGATGGCTGCCCACACCCCCCACATTCATGTCTGAACTTGCATGACCCCTGGGGCCTCGTACATTTTCCCCTGTTAAAATTCCAACAAATCCCCCTTTTACCTGCGTTGCCACTCGACTTCGAGTGGTGCTCGTTACCTGCACCCGTCCGAAAGGGTGTCCCAGAGGATTGGCGGGTAAATTCACCCCCGTTACTCCCTGACAATGGCACTTTTAACATTCCTGAACTCTCCATTTTTTGCCATGAAACGGAGTCGAAACAATCCCAAGTCAGATCCGGGTCGTGCTCCTTAGCTTTTCGAAAAATATTGTCATAACAGAACCACTGATTGCCCCCGTACGATACGGAATACTCCATGATACGTGACTGATAAATAGGCAACTCGGTCAGCAACTCGGGCCTGCGCTCGCCCATGATGGAGGTGAAAATGCCCCACGCTCTGCCCCAAGTACCTATGTTTTCATCAACCTTAAAGGCGGCCATTTTTGCGCGCCAAACACTCGGATGCATGGGCTCCTTTTGGCTCTTAACATGCTCCATCTCGTAATGGTCGGTAAGCAAAGAAAAAATGTTCACATACTTATTCGCCCAAATCTTTTCCTTAATTTCCAGTGGGACATGCTGAGCCACCTTCTCCCTTCGTGAAGGTACAGACCCCTCCCCCGCGATCGGCAATGGCCGCTTACCTGAACCAGATGCTGCATTTGCCGCCGAACTTGGGCCTGTTGCATTTTCCGCCGCCGGAACTGGCGGGGTAACAGAAGATGGTGCCTTCGCAGCCTCTCTAGATTCCCGCAGTTGTCTCATTACTGCCCGGGCGTCGTCAGCCGTGGTGCCCTCACTATCTTTTCCCAACCACGCTGCTAATTGTGCCGCTAACTCGGGAGGCATATCTTCCCCGGTCACGGGGGTGACCACTACGGGGATCGGATGCCCCTCCTTCGGAACCGGGGTTGGCTCCTCAAGTGGGGTATCGGGAACCGGGGTTTCCCCCCCAAGTGCCCCCCTTTTGGACCTCTTGCCTCTCCCACCAGGGACTACTCCTGGCAAAGCTGGTCCGATGACTCGCTTCGGTCCTCCCTCCCCGTTCTTAGCCGCCATCTGCTTCTTCAAATCGGCTACCTCCTTTATGAGCATGTGGAGCATCTGATCGGTACCGACCCGCTTTCCGACCTTCTTGCCTGGCATTCTCAAACGAGGATATCTGTAAAACAAAAGAAAGATTACAACGCTCAAAATTGGCTCTTCGTTCCGTCTCGAGCTCACGTGCAGCGGGGAGGTGCAGCTTCAGAGCACAGGAACAAGAGGATGCTTTCTTGGCTTGTTGCTCCTTTTATCCGTCTTCGGGCGGGCGTAAACCCGCCCCCGCCTGCCTCCGAGGGCGTGGCCGGCCGCGTCAGTGTCTAGGACAACCCACTCCAGGGCGGGAAAAGGCGCGCCCCGGCTACGCCGCTTCGGGCATACCAGCCGAGACTCGCCTCCCGCCCAAGATGGCTTCCCGGGGGGATCGTGGTACTCCACCATACGTTCGGGGGGACCGAATGGTCGCCCCTTTCCATTTGTGGGCCAGCTGTCTCCAAGGATATTTGGGGTTCTTGTCTGGTCTCTTGGAGCCGAAGAATTGAAGAAGAGTAAGGAAAGTGCTACTTAACACGGAAATCTCTGCCTATAAGATATTCATGCCTGTGTGAGTGTGATCAGCACATAAGATGCGAGATGGTGATGGTATAGATAAACACGAGTAGTGTGGTTGCATGCAAACATGAAATTGGTGCTCTGCCTTTGCTTCCTGTCTCTCACTATACCTATTAATTTCCCCATAGCTCTCTTCATGGCTGCAGGACATGTTATGTATAAAGGATAAATGGCCCTGAGGGCCGAGACTATAGTGTTTTTCTGATTTCATATTGGTGTGGCATGGAAGGGCACATGATATTATTTTGTATTCCTATGTATATTTTATGTTGGGATTTAGGCAATTGGTGCGATGTGTGACTCCATCGTTCACGCAATGGTTCTTAACAATGGAAATTTCAAAGCTTAATTTTGTCAATTGTGGTTCTGACCGTCCATTTTTGTATATCCCTTTTAGATTTTTCCCCATTGGACACCCCTTAAAATAATTGCATTTTTGTGTGGACCAAAGGTGTTTGGATGAAATTATTTTCAACACTGAAACGTGCATCAACCGTTTGTTAGGAGTGATCCCAGCTCACAACACTACAAAGGCTAAAATCAAAACAGTTTCCTGATTGTATTTTGTTTTGTGTATGTATAGAGTGTCTAGGTCTTGATGTGTATAGATAATATGACAGGTGGTGTTTCCTGAGGTTTGAAGGAGTGGGTAGATTGTTGTTGAGGGAGAGCCATACAATTCTATCTGTACAGTATTATTGATGCAATGTATTTCATCAAAGTTGTTTATGGAATAATATGTCAAGTAATGTGAAACCATTTGTGGATATGTGATTAATGCATTTATTGGTAATATTAAGTAAGATACAAAACAGTAAATTAGTATAAATTATGTTTGGTAAATTATCTTGCACACTGTGTAGAGTTGGTTTGGGTCAGAACAATAAGCACACTCAAGGCACAGTGTAAGGAATACAGATCAAGTGGGATGTTGTTATTGTTTTTTGGTCCCACTGGGTGGGAGTACACTTCTGTTTCTCTGCCCATGGTCTGACAGGCAGAGAAACCATCAGGAGCCTGGCTGGATCTGTGGGAGCCTTGGAGTTCCCCCATCCCCTATAAATAGTCTATTTCACCAGGGGATGGGGTCTCTAGAGGCCAATGGGGCTCAGTGATTGGGGCCGTGCTCCCCCTTTGATAATAGTTTCACTCTGAAGGTATGGGGAACCCAAGGCCAGTAGTGGCATGGGAAGGTGGACACATGCCACCTCCCCTTTTATGAAGAAAGAAGGCTCCACTGATCCCTGGGTCCAATTGTTGCTTGAGGAGGGAGGGCAGCGCACCACCTCTCCTTCATTAGATAAGAAGGCCCCGGGGATGGAGTCCACCAGACTAAAAAGGCATGGTAAGGGGGGTGCCCTCCTCCACTAACACAAGGAACTTTGCCCCTGGAATTAGGGTATCCAGGGCCTATAATGGATTGGGGAAGGAGGCTTACAATCTGTCTCCTTAATTGAATAAAATGTCCCCAGGGGTTGCAGTTCATGGGGGCCTTAAAATCTTGGGAAGGAAGCCATGTGCTCTTGTAGGGCTTGGCTGCCAGCTGGGGATTGAACAGAGGACCAGACCACAGACCTGGTCCTGTGATAAAGCACACACCCCACACAGTTGAAGGCCATGAGTGGTGTGCATTGTCTTGCTGCGAGGGGTTAGCCATAGGGCCTGGCAGCTCCATTCATGCTCAAAGGCTGTACGCGGTGGGGGTTGGCTTTACATATGGTAAATAAGATATTACTTTACATTAAAAACCTAGAAATTCCCTGAAAAAACAAAAGTGACATTATAGTTTGGTGCAAGTTTCAGTGCCAACATTACATTTTAAATTTAAAAAAACACTGAAATTCACCAGCTATAGTTATCTCTAGTAACTCTTACCCCAAGGTTACTATAACTCACGCCCTCACCGTGCACTGCTAATTACCTCCCATATTGCATCACTCATGACATGTTCTATGACATTATTGATAACATAACCGCACCATCAGAAAAGACATCTTTGAGGACAAGACTGTGCATGGAGAGGATGCAAGCTATAGTTACCTTTGGGAATGACTTATACGTACAAGAGATAATAATAACTGGTGATTTTCAGTGTTAGTTTATGACATTGGGTTGGCAATGAAATTTTCACATAACCATAAAGTCACTTTAACGATTGTTTGTTTCCTGTGGGAAAAAAAAGAATATATATATATATATATATATATATATATTCATTCACAAGTTCCGTTTCCGCCTCAAGGCTCGCTCGCTCTCAGCGCCCTCTCAAGCAGCACAGACACGGACCATAAATTAAGTGCTGTTCTTTATTGTAGTATTTGCGTGCAAGTCGCCATAACGTTTCGGCTCGCCCGGAGCATTGTTCACATAACAAAGTGAAAGTGCATTTACTCCCTTATGTACGTCACAAAGCCCCCTGCACATGACAGGGGACTTAATAGCCATAGAAAACAGACTGTACAGCAAACAACGATAGTACATTGGTAAAGTAAATCAAAGCAATAGGTTTACAATACAGGTTAAAAATCGAAATATATAATAAATAACTTAATAATTGCATTTAAGAAAACCATGCTTGATTAAAACAAAAAGCCATGCTTATCGTGCATCTTAATAGTCATTTAATACAAATAAGTTCTAGATGCTATTGAGTGTCTAATTTCATGCATTTGAATTCATATTTGTAGATGAAAACATGCGTCAAAACATAACAAAACATAAATACCAATGTAAAATGCATTCATGTCATTAACTGAACTTATGCTGTGCTGACCATATATAAACTACATATAGGTTGTCTGTTGGAATGTAAAATATTGGGATGAATCCCTGAATAATCACAAATGGCATGTCGGATATCAACCGCAGGTCCCTGCAGTTGAAAATACATAAAGGGAGTACAAAATTGTGCAGTAAAGTGCTGAGTGATAAATAGTGCAATATATAATCAAATATATGAGATATATCAGATAAGCAGCAGGAGTCAATACACAAGGGGTCAGCATGGTCGGACTGAGCCCAGTCTTGTCCATTAAAAAAGTTCTAAGTTTCTTTAGATAAAATGATATGAGCAACAGATATAGAAAAGTATTCAGTGCATGTGAGAAAATTTCACAGGTTATAAGAGAATATAGGTCACCGCCTACTAGTTCTAAAAGTGCATTACATCACAGTATTCAAAAAGTCATGATTGAATAAAAACCTCCTAAGATAATAAATAGTACATACAGTGATTAAAACCATATTTTTCAAATGATAAAAACCATTTAAAAATGACAGTAAAAACCAACTAATGACTGACTAGAACTATCATGAAAGTGCAAGCATTCATTTAACTGATCATCCCAACACAGTATACAAATCCTCAGTGACATTTAACCCTACCGGGGCCTTAGAGTCTAGGAGGAGTATGTATTTGGTTTCCAATTTACAGAGCTCAGCCTCCCTATTGCCCCCTCTCCTGCTTGCAGGGACAGCATCAATCACAAAAAATGTTAGATCTTTGTTATTGCTTTGATGTGCCTCCTTGAAATGACGCGCCACGGGGTAGGTATTGTCTTGATTTGATATTGCCCCCAGGTGCTGTAAAATACGTTTGTGCACTTCTAACTTTGTGGTGCCAACGTACCTGAGGGCACAAGGGCACTGGAGTACATATATAGCGTACTCTGACTTGCATGTTAGGACCTTGTCTATTTTGTGTTTCCTGTCACTAAAGCCATCCTTATATGTTTTAGTATTGACCCCATGTGTGCAAGATTTACAGATTTTACATTTGAAAAAACCTCCATTGTTTTGAAACCAGGTGGTTTGGGCCATAATTTCAGGGTTGGTATCTACTAATCGGTCCCTCATTGAAGGTGCTCTGTTGTAGGTTAAGGTAACTCTGCGTGGTAAAGTTGGACCTATAATAGGGTCGCTAGTCAAGATCGCTCAATTGCGATTAAAGATCCGATATCGATCGCGATGTTGCTTAATAAAGCCAGTTATGATTCTGAAATCATTGGTTTCAGAAGCTTCATTGGGAATATCAACGCTTGAGATAGACTGGTCATATTTGGCCAAAAGATCCTGTCTCATCCTCAAGCGTGACTTGACTATAGCATTGTCAATCATTACCTCAGAGTACCCACGCTGCAAGAATCTAATCTTGCTAGATTTTTGTGCCTCCACTAGTTCTGATTCAGTGCTGCACACTCTGCGTAGTCTTAGCATCTCCCCATAGGGGATACTGGCTATGAGATGATGAGGGTGTCCGCTAGCCGCATGGAGTATGGTATTACCGGCAGTTTTTTTTGCTATATAGACCGGTTTCAATCTTGCCTTTGTCAATGTATACTTCAGTGTCTAAAAATGTGACACTCGTCTGACTGATGGTGACTGTAAATTCAAGGTTAAGATTATTAATGTTAATAGCATTGACAAATTCCTCCGCTGATTCTTTATCGCCTTGCCATACTATGAACAGATCGTCAATATAACGCAACCAAACAATAATGTTGGAATCTATCTCCTTCTTCAATTGCGTTTTGAGGACCAGTTCCTCCCAAGCACCCATATGTAAACAGGCGTAGATTGGAGAGAAACTGACCCCCATAGCAAGTCCTTGCAACTGACGATATATCATGTTATTGTACATAAAAACATTATTATGCAAGCATATTTGTAGCATTTCTAAAATCATGGCAGTATGTTCCTTATAATGTTCCTCCCTTTGGGACAAATAGTACTTTACCACCGCCATGCCATCCTCATGTAAAATGCTGGTGTACAATGCTGATACATCTAGGGCAAGCATCCAATAGTCATCCTACCATTCAATGGCTTGTAATTTAAACAGGAAGTCCCCAGTATCCTGAACATAGGATTCCAGAGACTTGACTGCCCCCTGTAAGAAATAGTCTATATAGACAGATGTTTTCTCCAATAATCCTCCCCTGGCAGAGATGATAGGCCTGCCAGGGGGATTCTCCATATCTGTGTGGATCTTGGGAATAAAATATATCAGGGGTATTACCGGATGATCATTCCTGAGATACTTGTACTCATTTTCAGTCTACATGGCTTTCTTTTTCCATTTGGATAGTTTTTTATGATTGTCCATTTGCATTGTTTTTATGCTTGCTGCATTACAACGTTCATAGTGATCCCGATTGTTGAGTTGGGAATAGGCTTCCTTATCATACATGACGATATTTCCGCCTTTGTCACTACCCCGTACAAAAGTATTCCTATCATTGCTCAATTTCAAAAGGAGTGACTCATACTGCATATTTCTCGTGTAAAACCTGGATTTTCTTTGGCAATTGCGTTTGTTAAGATCTTTGACCTGGGATATGACATTTTCATTAAAAATGTCGATGGAGTCCCTTAGCATGATGGGACTAAAGGTAGAAGTTGGCTTGAAGGGAGTCAGTGGTGAAATTTGATTTGAAGGATGCTGACTTCTGCTTTAATTTCCTTTCTCAACTGCCACTCCCTGAGAGTCCATACCTTCAGTTGTCCATAAATCAACGATTCCACTGGGCATAATACTCCCTGATGCGGTGATGCTGTCACCGATCACTGGCACTGTTGCCTCTGTCGGATTTTTCTTTTTCATTAGATGAAATTTCCGGAGCTTCAACTTGCGTACAGCTTTATAAATATCAGATCTGGTGTCACTATAGTTCATGTTTGTTTTTGGGGCATAGGAAAGACCTAGTTTTAAAATGTTTTCCTCTTCCTTAGTTAATACGTTGGGGGTCAGGTTTATGATGGTAGTTTCATCCGCTATCGTGACTACTGATTTTTGGCTTTCCACTGTCCCCTGCCCCTTCTTTTGGAGGATGCGCTTCCTCCTTGCTTTGTGCCTCTGCCTGCGCCTGTAGTTTGCATATTTCCTCCGTAGTTACTTTGAACACGGAGTCGTAGGGAATTCATCCGTTCCTGGCATAAAAAATGAATTTCCTGCCCCGGGTGGGGTTTCACGGCGCCATCAGCTGCAGAAGCTCCCCGTTGGTCTGAATCCGACTCACTACCTGCTCCAGAGCTGGCGTCAGACAGAGTTGAATTGGTTTGGTCTAAGTTCCTTGTACTAACTTTAGGCTGACCCTGCGGTTTATTTTTGGCAACACGGTAAGAGTCATATCTTTTTGCAAAAGTAAAAATTTGTCCCAATTCATAATCAATGCGATCTCATTTAAATTTATAGGCTTTTCTGTCCATAATTTTAGATTGCTCCTTCTTTAGTCTCACATTCATTTCATCAGTTAACTTTTTCTTTTCCTCATTTTCTCCCATGACTTCCAACTCATCTTGAATGGCGGCTATTTCTTTTAACAATTGAGCCCTGTCAATTTCAGCGTACTTAACTAGTAGTTGCACTTGTTTCCATGACGCCTCGAGATTGATTACCGCCCATTCCTTCATGAGTTATGGGTTGGGATACTCGTAACTGGGTGCAGTTAAAATACGTAAGCATCTTGGTATTCGGTTAACATCCAGGTAGCTTTGTAGGGACTTTGCCTCCCACCATTTGCTCTGCTCATTTCGTAGCTTTTTTTCTAGTATTTTCATTTTATCTTTTTAATGTGCTGTTGCCCTATATATATATATATATATATATATATATATATTCTTTTTTTTTTACAGTAGGTAGTTATAGTAAGTTTCCATAGGAAGAACATTTTTTGTTTTGCTTGTAATTTTTGCGTAGTTTGAAGAATCTTCATGAAATTTTTCAAACTAATTCCTTGTTCATATCAGCTCCTACCTTGAAAGTAGGGGGCCGAGATAAAATTGGGGTCCCAAAACATGTATTATCCCTGTTAATTTTCATAGGAAACTTCAGACAAGGCTACAGGTTGAACAGGTGAAAGGAATTACTCCAAATTTGGCAGGTAGAAAGGCTCTCGGTCTAGGAAGCACACTTTTGTTTATTTGATGTAAATTCGGTCAGTAGTTTTGGAGAAATATGGAAGTTTACAGATATCGATATTTGGGAATTCTGCAATCTGATTGGCTGGGGCGTTACAAGCGCGAGCTTGCTGCTTATTGGCTGTGAGCGGTGCGAGCGGTTGCAACTAGTAAGTGTTGGCTGCCATTTTGTGATTCAGTCAGTCAAAAAACTTTATTTCCGCTACTCGAGCCATAAAAGCACATTAATAAATATAAATCTGACCAATATTTACATCCCATACATTTGTGCAAGATTAAAAAGACTGACAGCCACACAAAATTTTAAATACATAAAAACAATATTTAAAATACAGTGGACAGAGTTTACATGAGTTTTTGTGATTTATTTTGGAGACACACAGAGTCAAACTTATAATGTTTTTTTTCCAAATGATCCTCCCCTGTAATTACTTTAAAAACCCTCTCCTAATGCGCCACATAGCATTTAAGAAACGTGATACGGCAAATATAATTGGAGGCTCAGTATCGTATTTAAGAACTCTGTAGGTCTCTATCCAACGAACAAACCCCAAGTTTTTGCATAGTTGGATTATCCAATGTTTACAGGGCAGAACATATGCAGAGCAGAAGAACAGTACATGGATTTCAGACTCTGACGTTAAATTACATGCAGGGCACACACTCGAATTCTCTGGAGACCATAGGCTAGTGTGCGCTGCCAGTGGTAGGTTCCCCAATCTGAACTGCAGATACAATTTCCTAGCCATAGGAGGGTAGATTACATCCAGAAAGAGTTCCTTTTTGTATACCTCTTTGATTTGTAGGAACTCCATCGTCAGCCTGCCCTCTTTAGCACTTTCTTGGAAGGACAATTGGTTGGATTGCTTATAGTGTTTTACAATGTCCAACCTGGATATCAAGGCACAGGAAAACTCTGGGAATGACCTTAGCTTTGGCCTGCCAAGCCTAGCAGAGAGATTCCTTATGTGGGCCAGCCACAGTATTTTACTGGGATTTAATCTTGGTAGGAGCTCCTTTAGCACAACTTTGTAGGGGGACAGCTCTGGAGTTACCCATACCCGGTGCCAAAAGATCAGAGGCCTAGGAGCAATCTCTTCATTAATAAGCCTCATTCCCAGATCCAAACAGAGGGGATCTAATGGGTTGCTGCGTGGAAGGCCTATAAGCTGCCTCAAAAAGTTTTTTTCCAGCTTGACGAGATCATAGTTAGAACAATGCCCCCAAAGCTCTGTCCCATATAGTGTAGACCTCCTTGCTTGGGCCTTAAATATCTCCATATCAGGAGCTGCTGGCTTATTTACATGAATCTCCCCACTGTCTGGGTTAGCCTAAGCCTTCAGCCATTTGGGGGCCCCACCCAAATTGCTCAGATAATGTGATACCCAGATAATAAAATATCCTCACTTTTCCAAGGAGGATACCATTGAGAGAGGGGTTTGGGCACGTGCTCATCGGCAGATTAAAGACCATAAATGTGGTCTTGGGAAAATTAATCTCCAGACCTCTCAAATTGCAAAAATGTGCAAACTAATCCAGGATGCGTTGAATACCTAGAGGTGACTTGGACAGTAGCAAGGTATCATCTGCGAACATCTATGCAGGTATCTTCCCCGTGGCTAACTTTGGGGCATCAATGTCTTTTATGTTGTTAAGAAAATCAATAAGCTCATTAATGTAGAGACAAAATAGGGTTGGGGTTGGAACGCATGCTTGTCTCACTCCCTTTTTGACAGGAAAGCATGTAGAGAGTTTCCCATATTTTCCACATCTTACCTGTGCATAATTGCTAGTATGTAACCTCACAAACACATTGAGGAGGTAAGGAGGAATCCCAAGGCCGCTAAGCACTTCCCAGAGCTTCTTCCTGGGTACGAGATGGAAGGCTGACTTTAGATCAACAAATATAAGATAGAGGTTGCCACACTCCATCTTCACTGTTTTCCAGAAAAGTAGCTGTAGTCTGAAAATCTGGTCCACGGTTGACATGGTTGATCTGAAGCCGGCCTGGTAGGGACTCAAAACTTAATCCACCCCTGTATCCAAGTATTCAGTTGTAGTGAGTAAGGGGAAAAACTGAGAAAAGAGTAGGAAACAGGAGGATAGGAGCACTGTAACCTCTGTGGGGGAGTGCGAAACAAAGTAGTCACACCTAGCGGTCTGAAAGAGAAATGTTGCTCAGAGTGACATGGTGCTGAGATAAGATGCTGCTTCACTCGGGTATGAAACCGAGAGCCTAAACCGTGAGCTTATTGCTGTAAAGTGATGTGCTCTGGTCTTTGTAGCATATCTGTGCAAGTAGTGTTAGTAGATGTTTATACCATACAGGAAGTGGGAAGCAAACTACTGACCACTACCGTTCGTTTATACTATACCGGAAGTGGGTAGGGTAGAACTCATGCCTACTGGTGTAAAGACTCGGGAATCAAACCGAGAGAGCACTGGTCTTTGTAGCATACGTGTGCAAGTAGTGTTAGTAGGCATTTATACCATACAGGGAGTGGGAAGCAAACTACTGACCCCTACCATGCGTTTATATTATACCTGAAGTGGGAAGCGAAGTACTCACGCCTACTGGTGTGAAGGCTCGGGGATCAAATCGAGCTGATTGCTGTAAAGTGATGGGCTGTGGGCACTGTAGTATAACTGTGTAAGTGGTGTTAGTATGTGTTTATACTATACAGGGAGTGCGGTGCAAACTACTCATCCCTACTGGTCTGAAGACTCTGGAATTATACAGTGAGCCCATTGCTGTAAAGTGATGCGTTCTGGGCGGTGTATCAGACCTGTGGAAGTAGTATTAGTGTGCGTTTATACAATACAGGCAGTGGGAAGCGAACCACTCATCGCTACTGGTCTCAAGACTTGTGAATGAAACCATGAACTCATTGCTGTAAAGTCATGTGCTTTGTGTAGTATTCCAATATAAGTCATAGTAGAATGTTAGTTTGTAATGTTAGAAGTTAGGGCTTTCATGAGGAGAACCTTGGGGAGTTTGAACACGATGCTTGAGAAGATGGTTGCCTTGCTGTCTGCTCCTGTTGGTGGCTGTTTAAGCTGTCTTCTTTTCCTGCACTAAATATATTTATCGGAACCACTGCTGTCTGCCTCTTCAGTACACAAATTTGTCGACAAGCGGGAGAAGGTAAAAAGAAGGCAGCACACACCAATATTTCGAGCTTGCTTGCTTTGTGCTGAAGACCCGTTTTATTTGTGAAGCTGTTTTTACTCATCCCAGGGTCGTCGGCTCATTGAACTATGTCATCCGACCTCTAGTAGGATTAGTATTTTTTGACTTTGGGCTTCCTCTGCCTGCACTCTGGTCACTGTACTACATGTGTGCAAGCAGTGTTAGTATGCGTTTATACTAATTCTGTAGTTATGCAGTAACTAATGCAACATGGTCCTAGGGAGCGCCACCTCCCGGGCGCAGCTCATACAATGTCCCGGGGTGTGCATCCACAGGATATTTATGTTTGCTATTGGAGGGCGGGTGCATGGCTTCCACCCTGTGATAGCAAATCCTTATTTGTCTCTTTGAAGCAAGAGGAGGAAAACTTTGTATCGCTTTAATAGACCGGATCCAGGTGGTAAAAATGGAGAAGAAAAAAATGAATAGGGGTCTCAACCATTCATTTCAATGAGCCCTCTGGTGGGTAATGTTCCGGGGCCAATCCTAATATTATATTGTGGGGTCTCTGCAGGACTGGGGACGTTAATCTCACATGTAAATTAGGCACGGGAGGACACAGAGACGTTTCGCAGCCTAGGGGCTCGCCACCTCCCCGGATATTGTTTATTAATTGTTATGGGGCTTCGAGGCCAACTGAAGTCCAGGGATCGCCACCCTTCGGGGCTTTACTTAAATATGCAGGGTGAGCCTCATCAGTCCCTGAAGCCTCGGTGGTCCTAGGCAGTGCCTTATTGGTTCTGTAATCACACGTGCAGTACTCATGGTGTTATAAAGTGATACACTCATAGAACCCTTGCAGTTGTAAAAATACCCAGGCTTCCTTTATGTAATAGTCTGTTGGTTTATTTTTGGTAGGTGCACCACAAAATTACAAATGTTTTCCCTTATAACCTCCTATAAAGAGACAATTTTCACAATAAACTACAGACAAGTGTCAGAAAAAGAAGACGTATGGACTCACTTATTTATTGGTAAACAAAAATACTTTATTAAAACAACACAAATAAATGGAACGCAACTTTATTACAACAAACATTAGTATAACATGAAATAAGTGGATGGTACTCCTCCCTAAGCAGCGTACAAAACCTGCAAGACAAAAAAGAAACATAACTATGTGAGCCATGTCCAAGAGAAAAAGTAAGGTAGTCAGAATGAAAGGAAGATAGTGAGAATCGGACAGAGAGGGAGAAGGGGAGGGAGAGTCAAAAGAACAGAGGGAGGAGGAGAGAGGGCATCGGCTTACTGCATCTAGCCCTCACTGTTCACCTTCCGTCACTCGTGTGTCTGGGACTCTAGGGTCAGCAAGAAAGAGTGCAGTCTTTAAAAGTCTTTAAAATGAAGCAGATAAGAATGAGATATTAATGAGGCCAGAGATTACATTATTATCGACGGCAACATTGCTTAGCTGCACCTGTGCACCCAGGCTGCTGCACCCCAGCCCATACCCCCAAACTGTGCTCAATTGCAGCTCCTGTGCACCGAGGCTTCACTGCTCACCTGCTACCATCGATGTGTCCAACAACGTCCAGGTGCAAGCTCCAAGTCCGGGGTGCCGCTCAGGGTGTCACAGCAAGTCTCACATTGTGGACGGTGTCTTGATACCACGATGGAGGGCATCAGAATGCCCAGGGCATCATCACGGGGTGAGCACCCGCTCCGCCCATTTTGGCACAACCAATTCAGTTTCTGAAAATGGAGAAAAAAATTAAGTGGAAACCTCTGGAGGTAAATGAAGTTTTATGTGAAGATTAATAGAGAACACCAGTTGAGTGCATCCTTCCTTTTTCAAGTACGATCTACTAAGTGTTAGTGGTAATCATGGTTCAAAGAGGAGTTGTAGTGCACGAGAATACGCGAGGTTAAGTAATAATATGTTATGCCAACATTCACATAGAAAGGAACAGAGCGCATGATAGAAGTATAATGTGCACGTGTAATGCAGTGGCCCAAGCCTGTGTGCATGTACACTTAGTAATCAGCTCACTACAGTGCCTTAAAAGCTGACGTTAAGTGTCTGTAGGGCAGCTCGGTCCAGCAAGTCTTTAAAATGAGACCCAGATGTGACTGAATGAGGTCAGAGATGACATCATTACGCACTGCAACAGCGCTTGTTTGCACCTGCGCACCCATGCTGATGCACCCCACCCCTTCCCCAGCATCGCACTCAATACGTGTCTGTAGGGCAGAGTTGCCCGCTGGATCAGGTCCACAGTACGATCCAGAGATGTGACTGAATGAGGTCAGAAATCACATCATCATCACATCATTACGCACAGCTACATCGCGTGTTCGCACCTCTGCACCCAGGTTGCTGCACCCCCCCCCCGCAGGACCGCGCTCAACACGTGTTTGTAGGGCAGTGCTGCCCGGTTGCTCAGGCCTACAGTATGGTCCAGCAGGTCCTTAAAATGAGACAGAGATGTGATGGAATGAGGTCAGAGATCACAGCATTACGCACAGTAACATCGCTTGTTTGCACCTGCACACCCTAGCTGATGCACCCCACCCCTCCTGCAGCACCATGCTCAACACATGTCTGTATGGCAGCACTGCCCGCTGGCTCAGGCCTACAATACAGTCCAGCAGGTCCTTAAAATGATAAAGAGATGTCACCGAATTAGGTCAGAGATCACATCATTACATACGGCAACATCGCTTGTTTGCACCTGCGCACCCAGGCTGATGCACCCCACCCCTCCTGCAGCACTGCACTCAACACCTGTCTGCAGGGCAACACTGCCCACTTAATCAAGCCTACAGTAAGGTGCAGCAGGTCCTTAAAATGAGACAGAGATGTGACTGAATGAGCTCAGAGATCACATCATTATGCACGGCAATATTGCTTGTTCGCATATGTGCTCCCAGGCTGATGCACCCCACCCCTCCCGCAGCACTGCGCTTAACACGTGTCTGTAGGGCAGCGCTGCCTGCTGGCTCAGTCCTACAGTACGGTCCAGCAGGACCTTAAAATGAAACATAGATGTGACTGAATGAGGTCAGAGATCACATCATTACACACGGTAACATCGCTTATTCGCACCTGCGCAGTCAGGCTGATGCACTCCACCCAACACGCAGCACTGCACTCAATTGCAGCTCTTGTGCATCCATGCCCCAATGCTAACCTGCTGTCATTGTTGTGTGTCGAAATACTACGTCAGCAGTGTTCACAATAATGCAGATGCAGTGTTGATTGCAGGATGGTGTACACCTCATGGATCCCTTTTGAAACACAATGTCCAGTAGGGTTCACAATTCTTGTTTAGTGATATGCGAGATGGATGCTGCCATATCACCTGAGGCAGTGTGGAAGGAGTGGGACATGTGGCGTCGTCGTTATCCTATTTATACGTACGCAAAGTGGGCTGAGCTTGCGCACTCCAGGCCAGCGTCGGGGTGTGAATGAATGTTTCGGGGAGCTGGGCGTTGTTCACGCTCTGCCTGGCCAGGAAGTGTACTTATGTGTCTTTCTGTTGCAGTTTTGATGTCGCAGAATACGCAATTTACATTAATGTAGCATACAACTGGAGGGCGGCAACTATCACTAATGTGATGCTGTTCGAAAACATTGAATGGCTAACATCACATGTCGTTGTCAAGCTTGTGGATATGCACAGACATGCATGTTAATGGTGTGCGGTATTATTGAAAGTGTTGTTATCCCAAAACGTACACTTGTGAATGTGCTCAGATGGAGGAAGGATCAGCAGTGAGGCTACGTCATACATAGTGATAACGCTCATTACAGTCAAACAGTGCATGTCAAACGTGAATCTGAAAGTCTCACAAATGACACACTACTATACTGGTAAAATCTGCAACACAAATCTACACATAACTCTTTACTATTTGTCACATGTGATCTAGGATGTGCACTCTGCCTGTGGCTGATGATAGCCCTTCGAGCCACCAATACCCAGGCCGAAAGGCAGTACAATAATGTGCACACACACAAACCCGGTGCGTTGTGTAAGACACATTTTTTTTAATGTAACGTTTGAGATGCATGGGCATGACACGTGGAAGGCTAATGTACAGACCATGAATATTGATTAAGATGATCATTGCATGTTGTGTGTAGTATAAGATATGTGTACAGAGCAGAAAAACTTTTTTAAAAATCTCTCTAAGCAGAGGGGGTGTGTCTCATTAAATGCTGTACAGAGAATAACTAAAATGGGTGGGGTCCTCCACTGTCACAATGGGAAATATTATAAACTAATCAAAAGCTTTTTTTTAAGGTCACATGGCAATCGTGCATCGAGGACGCAAGGAGGCCGCAGCCAACAAAATTCTGAGAAAATATATTTATCATAATTTAAGTTTTTCACAGAAATATATAAATATTTAAAATATTTTAGATTATTGCTTGCTCTCATATACAGTTTAAAGTTATAGTTTGGGACATAAAAAAGCTATAAACTCTGCGCAACAACATACTTCTATGATGTTACACAGCACCTGGCCGCATGCACTCGTCGCATCAGTGATGTCATTTTAGATGTCATCAGTGATGTCACTGACCATGTCATGAGTGATGTAATATGTGATGTCATTAGCAGTGCATTGCGGGCGCGCGAGTTATAGTTAGCTCAACTAACTATAACGTTGAATTTCTCTTTTATGAGTCAAATGTCCGAACAACTATAATGTCTATAACGTCCCTGAAACCTAGGTTTTTTTTGTGAATTTCAAAGGTTTTTTAAATGCTAGTTCCTAACTATAACGTCTGTAAAACCTATGGTTTTTTCAGTGAATATATATATATATATATATATATATATATATATATATATATATATATATATATATATATATATGTATATATGTATATAAGTATATATGTATATATCTATATATGTATATATCTATATATATCTATATATATGTATATATATATATATATATATATATATATATATATATATATATATATATATATATATATATATATATATATATATATATATATATATATAACCCAAACTGCTACTCCCAAATGGAAGAGAGCACACACATGAGGGCTGCAGGATAAAAGCTTATTTATTGTGTTGGGCCTCTCTCGACACAGCAACCAGGAGAGACGTGTGTTGGCTACAGAAAGCAGCCTTTGTTAAACATGATCACTTTGCACAGGGAGATCTAAAACACATTATTTCATATTTTGAAACACTATCTTGCTTTTTCTTAAAAAACTGTGAAAACCCCTCAGAGTAGCATTTTCATATTGTGCACTGCATGTATTTTTAACATATTGGAGACTTCATTGATGGTGGCATTACTAGCTAGATCCATTAATCACACTCAGACCCTCACCTTCATATCTCATTCAAGAAGCACGGAAAACCAATTCAAGTCTCCTACTTCTCATATGCGGATCAAACTTCCAGATTAAAAATCCGACTTGAGTGAACAAACAAAGATTTCCAAAGTAAGCTCTCAATATGAACCCCAAATAGGTACGAATATACACATTGACATTTTTCAACTACCATGGAAGTATCTTAAAATCCTGAAGTACTATCAGTCCCATATGCCTCACTGAGACATAAATAAAGATTTCCCACCTCAAGCATGGAATAAGTAAATCCATATGGCAAAAAATGCTGCCTTTTTGTCATTTCTCTAATTTGTATACTCAAAAATCAATGAAAATCCAGTTTCATGTGTTCACAATGTAACTCTAATCTCTAATCTCTAATCTAATCTAACTGGAGACCACTGAAGCGAGAACAATTGTAACCAAAATCTTGTTTGGTATGTCGGTATGGCGACTGATCAGGGTGGTGGCAACACCTTGCTATATCGTTTGAAAAGGCAAGCAGACTGCGAGGGACTCTCTTCTGCTCACTTACTCTCCGTAGTGTCACTGCAATAGCTTTTTTAAATTTTACAAACAATTGATTTAATAATTGTGTTGTGTGCTGATTTACTAATTGTACCTTTTAAAATCTTTGCGCGCAGCTACCTGGCTTCCCTGTGCCCCGTTCCACCGCGGCTTGTTGGTGCCGATTGCTGTGGAGGGCCAGGTCGGGTGCCATCTTTGGTGAGTCCCGGACCCCTGCTAGACTCGAGTTAGCGGTCCAGCTGGGGGAGGGGCTTGTGCCTTAAATAGCGATGCACTTTAGAACGCACAGCCAAAGGAGGGCCCGTCTGTACCCGTCCGTGCTCCGGACGTGCCCAGTGCCAGTCCCCCTGTCTGTTCACACAGGAAGCCGTACTCCACCAAATTACGGTACTCCTGCGATTTCCTTACTTCATTGAACGTTAAGAACTGCGGGACTGTTAACCTTTGGAGGGTGGCCGATAATTTATCCAGGGAGTGTTCTGTGTGTAGCTTCCGCTTTCAGCCCACATTAAGCTACCATGCTCGAGATTATGTCGACCCCTCCCTGATCAAAGCTGGCTTGATTAATGCTTGGTCATTGGTTAAACATGCCGCAGATATTTTTGATTTGTTGGAGGAGAAACAATTTGACCTATTTTTCATAACTGAAACCTGGTTGAATGACACGTGTGCCCCAGTGGTGGAGCTTGCTATTCCTCGGGGTTTTAAAATCTCAAGGGTGGATTTTCCACTTTGTAGAGGGGGCGGCGTCACCGCGGCTTATAGGGATCAATGGGCCCCAGGATCAGCTCCATTTTGCCCTTGCATTTAATTCACATTTTACAGTAGGTGGCACTTTGGTGTACCGGCCTCCGGGATGCGTTGGGAAATTTGTGGGGACGCTGGAAGAGGTTATAACTCCTCGGGCTCTAAGATATTCAAGGTATCTCCTTCTGGGGGACTTTAACATTCATGTCGATGGCTTGGACTCCGCGGGGGCTATCCGCTTAGGCGAAGCCCTCTCTCTAGCCCACCTCAAACAGTGGGTTGGTGCACCCACTCATGTGGGGGTACATCTTTTAGATCTGGTATGCTCTAACTTTGACATTGTCATGGCTCTGCCTGAGAATGTAACCTGGTAGGACCACAAGCTGATCAGGTTCTCCTGGCCTTTGGATGTCATCTCAGAGAGTGGTCCTCCACTTGCTCACTTACAGAGGATCAATCTAGACACCTTGACTGACCTTTTATCCTTAACCCGTCCACTATTACCTTTGGAGGTGGAAGCGGCGGTCAGTACTTTTAACGTTTGGGTGGAACACGGGGCCGCCGCGTCCATCAACAAAGGTTGTATTTGCAGGTTGCGATCTACTCCCTCCAAACCCTGGTTCTCACACACTCTTTGAGAACTATTATTGGGATGTAAGAAACTTGAACGGGTGTGGAGGCACGCCTTTATGCCCGAGGCTAAGAGAGTTTTGCGGACGGCGCAAAAAAACTATTATGCGGCCATTAGATCTGCCAAAAGCAGTTATTACGCAGTGCTAATCAACAAAGCAAATATTAACAGAAAGGACATTTTCTCAATAGTAAAAAGCTTCCTATCACCATGTGCTGCACACCCAGTGTTCCCTTGCAGGGAGAGGATTAAAATAAGAATGAATATAGACTCAGTCAGTTCTATATTAGTGAAGACGTGCCCAGCCAGGCAGAGGTCCTCAAAATTTATATTTAAATATAGATTTACAAAACACAATAACACCTTCAACAATTCACGTGCGTGGGGCACAAGCCTGTACCAACCCACGACAATACAAAGACAAAAACATACACAAAAGGGCTTATAAGGCAAATTCACCAGTCTCTGTAAGTTTCCAAATTGTTAGCAGAGAATTACTCATGGGTACCATTACATAATTATGTATAGTAAATTACACAGGTATATGGTACACAGTAGGTCGACGACGTTTCGGACCCCCTTACTAAATGATGGGGTCCATCATCAGGACAAAACAGTGGTTGCCTTTTTTGTTACTAGCCTCTTTAGCCAGGGGGCATATGGAAGGGCTCATATAAGAGCGCGCAGGCATGAAGTTAGGTAGGGAGCGAATTAAAATTCCGGTCCAATGGATTTCCAGGAATTGATTTGTTATGACTGTCCAGGGGCGGGGAGGGAGAGTATTCCGATTCCGCATGAACCTTGGACGCCGGATAATGCCGGAAGCGCCGTATCGCGCTGGGGTCCTGGACCAGGATTGCCGGATCAGTCGGCACGAATGGATTTCAATCCATTCGTGCCGACATTATCAGCAGTGGATTGCGGGTGCGCGAGTTATAGTGAGCCCAACTAACTGTAACGTGCAAATTTCAATGGTTTTCTATGAGTAAAATGTTCAGCTAACTATAACTGGTGTGAAACCTATGTTTTTTTCAGTGAATATATATATATATTCACTGAAAAAACCATAGGTTACAGACATGTTATAGTTAGGAATTAGCATACAAAAAACCTTAGAAATTCACTGAAAAAGCCATAGGTTTTTGGTAGGCTTGGGCGGTGAATTTCGTTCCGCTCGCGTAATTTGGGTAATTTCGCGTTCCGTGGATAACACCAAATTACCCAAAATTCTGCATTCCGTGACTTCGCGAAATTTTTTGCTTGTTCGCGTTCTCAAATGCGTGTTCGCAAGATATTTCCCCTTGAGTACGCAAACAGCAATTGCAAACAGTAAAAAATCATCACGAACAAGCAATTCCGCGTGTTCACAGAGATTTTGTTACTATTTGACGGAGATTTGCGTAACATGATTACGCAAATTTTGACCAACCCTAGTTTTAGGGGTATTATAGTTAGTCGGACATTTCACTTGCACAAAACCCCTGAAATTCCTCCGTTATAGTTAGTTTTGCTAATTATAACTCGCGCGCCCGTAATCCACTGCTGATGATGGCACATATTATATCATTCATGACATGGTCAGTGACCTTACTGATGACATCACTGATGACATCTTAAATAACATCACTGATGACATCACTGATGAGATCCTCCAGTGAATGTGGTTAGGTTTTGTATTTAAATATGTATTATATATATAGCAATCTTCATTGAAGAATGAGTGGATATAAATATCTGGATGGAGGATTTAGTAGCAGTGTGATTGACTGTTTACTTGACTAATTTATAGTGCCTCACTAAACATATTGGATAGTGATTAAACTGTCTGAATATCTGTATCACTTTGTCAGTTGTGGTGTTAACTGCTGCACTAGTTGGGTACTAGCTACGTGAAAGTCTATATTAGTTATTGATTGGTTAACTGAGTATTTGTATGGGAGAGTGAATGTGTGTGTGCTTCGGTGGGGGCTGTGTGACTGGCCAAATATATCTTCTAGCCCAACCTTCTGACCCATCTCAAACTTCTTCTACTACTCCTTCCAATGAACTACCCTATCTCTCATTCTATACATCCATCAATATATCCTCTACATCCACTCTCTCATTTATCCCAAACCCCATACCACTACTATGATTGTCAAAATAACCCTTTCTAGACTCTCTCCTTTTCTACCCCTCCTTGCATCATCTGACACCTCTTTTACTAATCCGATCCCCTAAAACAAACCTTTCTAAACTCTTCCCTCTGAGTCCTCCCCTCCAAAACTCTTTTTTACTCATCCAAAAGCCTCCTCCTACTGCCAAGACCGAAAAGATAAAAAATGAAAAAATAAAGGTTGTTCACTCTTTTATCCCTTCACTATCCTTTTCAATCGAAATTAAGACTAACATGTTCACTTCTCAAATTCCATATTAAACTATACTAATATACTACCCAAATCACTGAATAACATATCCACTACTCAAATTACTTCATACTTTTTTTACTATACTCATTTTCAACAGTAATCCTTTATGGGTTCCAGAGTGGCGCGCTACTCACCAGAAAAGCACTTCAACACCCATCAGTGGTAACAAGTGCTATATGAATGCAAATCGTTCTTCCACTATTATCCATCCAGTATCCTTCTCACTCCAAGTAACTGACTAATATCCACCACTGTAATTACTTCATATTTCACCATATTAATTCACCACTAATCCTTTGAAGGCTTCCTGAATAGCGTGCGTCAACAAGCGCTATATAAATACAAACCTTTGTCCTCCTCTATCCTTCTGCTATCATTCCAAATCCAATTAACTGACTAACCTATCCATCACTTAAAATGTACTTGCATGTTTCACTATATTAATTCAACACTAATCCTCTATTGGTCCCGGAGTAGGGTGCTACTCGCCGAAAAACGATTTGACGCCTCGTCAGGGGTAGTAAATGCTATATAAATGCAATTACAATACAATACAATGAGCTTGGTCTTATCCCCATTTACTACAAGTTCATGTTCATTGCAGAAAAGAACAAATCGGTCAAGGGCTCTTTGCAGACCCACTTGTGGTTTTCGACAGAATTAAAGTATTGTCTGCAAACATTAATAAAGGCACCCTCGAACCAGCGGGAGTCGGAGCATCAGAGTAGTAACACTCACCCTTTACGCCTTCAAAAGTAAAAACAAAACCCAAAAAAAATAAACATTTACTGAAAATAAATATCAAAGAATTAACATTAACAGCTATATATTGATTAATTAAACACAAATTACTTCACACCCTTTTGCTCCAATAAATACCACAACACACATAAAATTAATTACACAATTACCATAAATAATAAAAAAATAATTAAGAAAAATAAATTAGGAACTAATTAATAATTCATCATTCAAAAAAAATTGCTTCCCACCCTTTACACCTATAAAAACTACCACACACAAATATAATTAATTGCACAATTACTAATATCAATTACAAATGTAATAATTAAAATTAATTTACAAGCAATTATTAATTCATAAATTTAAAATAAATGTCTTCCTACCATTTACACCTATAAAAACCACAAACCACATCTAAAATTATTTACACAATTACCATAATGAATTACCAATTAATTATTTAAAATAATTAACAACCAATTATTGATTAATTAATAGTAAATTACTTTACACATGTAACACTATAACAACTCAATTAAACAAATATTAATAAATAAAAAATAATCAATATATTAAATACAGTTAAATTACTTCCCATCCTATTCCCCTATAAACCCACAAACTGCTCTGGAACGAAAAACGCAAAATTCAAATAAAAACAATTAAAATATAATATAATCATATTACTTCCCACCATATTCCCCTATAAACCCACAACTCACTATGGAACTAAAAGTGCAAAATTCAAATTAAAAAAAATTATAACTACTTAAAATGTAACACATATATTAAAAATACAAACAAATCTTATACAAAAAACATACATCACATAGATGTAAAAAATTTACTAAAATACATAACAATAATAAAAAACGATATTTTTAACAACTTTATTTTTGCAAACGATATTAAACACTTAGATATTTTTTAAAGCGATATTACGTACCTTAAATCAATATTCTTGACCACAATATTCTTGCTGACGATATTCCCGGCCAACGATATTAATGACTCGCTATTTGTGCAACTCAATATTTTGTACTCAATATTCTGCCTCTGCACCCTTGCTATAACTGGAGCTGATGTTTCAAAGGAGGCCAGGATTTGCCAGGAGGTCTCTAGGTCAAGGATTGGCAGGCTTTCTTCCTCAGTCAGATCATCATCTCGGACAGGCAGCTGGTCATGAAGTGTAGGTACATCCTCTGCAACAAGATAGAGAAATGTTAACAGTATTCTAAATCAGATGTTTACATGAATTATCTGAATGACAATCTCATTTCTAATATTTGACTTTCTATACAACACTGATGTGTTGGGTGTTTGTTACACAAACGTATAGAGTCCAAGTTGCTCTGTAGTTGCCTTTCAGATGGCTGTATCTCTGCATACTTCATACAACTCCTGTGTGACAAGGCTGACTTTTTGTCTCATGACACATATTTCAACACAGTTACACAGGTCACTGGACCTACCATTCCTGGACATATAGGAAGAGGTCAGGTTCACATCTGCCAAGGTGATTTACAGTCTATTACATGGTAGCTATACTGATTGTATATTGACATATTGACGCAATTACTGCTCACATCCAGCTAATTCCCATAGTGGCTGCATTCCCTGTGGCCAGTATTCAGCCCACTGCTCCTCTGCAGGTAATTTTTGTCTATTTATGAATTAGTTATTATCCTGCCATCTGGCTTTCAAACTGTACGCTATGGCACTCTGCCTTGTGCTGTTTTTCATTTATGTGGGCATTTATTTTGTATCACATTTCCTGCACAACTCTACACACCAACAAACCTTGCTACACTGCAGAAATGTGGCGGGCATGTACATATCATGTATTTCAAATTTGTGGATACTCATTTGCTTTGATTGTATTCTCATTTGCCTTCATCTTTGTGGACAGTGGGCACTGTGTACCAAATCTGAGGGGATGAGCCCTGTCACACAAGGCAGGTTGCTACCAGTGACACCACAGTTGGACATTTTCAGAGTATAACTTGTCTCCTTGGCCACTCTTCATTTTGTGCCTGTGACTCAACTTAATGCCACACGGTTGTGTAACCCAGATCATAAATTGGCTCACAGGTGCCTACAACATCAAAAATATGTGTGACCATATCCAATAGACTGACATGGCTGGCACTTATTGAGAACTATGGGTCAAGCTGTACCCCACATGCTGAAATTGGTAACATGTATCTACCCAAGTTTACAACATAACTAGACACATTTGCTTTATTCTCCAACCATCACTGACTCCTGCACTTCGTGGATGAGTTTTTCATGTTCATTCACAGATCCCTATTTCACATCCACCGACTGAGACATATATAGCATGGTGAGAAATTTCCCTTCAGAATCCCCCCTGGCACATACTACATCTTCACCCAGGACCACATAACATGTAGGATGTTGGACCCCAATGAACTCTTCTCTGTCATCCCTTCTCAGTCATCCCTTCTCAGCTACAATACAAGTGTGACAGTGTCAGATACTGCAGTGCATGTGTATGGGTTAGGCTACTTTGCTGAACAAATGTACATTCTGACTTCTATGCTATATAATGTCTCCACATTCAGACACAGTGGCAGTTCAACCTACTCAGCCAGCACTCACAATGCACTGCACAGTCAAGGGACCACCAGGGCCACACATCATCTTTGATTTCAACACACATGGTCCTCTGCTGTACTTCACTTGCTTTAACCCTGTTTCAGTCAGATTAAGGATATGATGTGAGTTATGGTGGTTCCTACCATAGCAACTGACACCTGTGTGGTCTCACCCTACACATCAGGACAGCTATGTACTCTGTATCATCATGCCAGATAATGTATATGTGGTTCTTAGCATGTTACTATGTGTTGATACTTCACATGCCTCACACCTGACCTCCCTCTCAGGTGAGCCGTTTCTCCTCTGACAAACCCATTCCAGTTGTTTGTTTCATAGTGCATATTTGTGTGCATGGGCCTAAAGCAATACACAGTGGCCGCAAGTTGTAAGGTGGCCTACATTATCACCACCAGGTTGTGTAGGGTTCAAGTGTCCATGCTTGAGATGTTGTTCCTGTCTCTGGGGCATACATAATTACAGCCAGCTGGCACCACTACTGCATCACTTTTGTGGCACACCCGCGGAGCAGGATGTAGGCCCATATCTACAACACCACACAAAGCCACTTTGAATGGCTTTCTTGGCCTTGGAGATATGGTATAAAGAAAGGCAGCACAAGTCACTGCATTGCCTTCCTCCGCGTCACGGGGGCATACCATGGGTGTTAAGGTTGGTTTTCTAATGCAACACCCATAGACTTGCATGCATTTCCAGATTTACAAGGATATGTACGCCTGGGAATACATCAAAAGTCTAAACCTCCCTAAGGGTGGGGTAACAGTTGTTTTTGTGAAGGAAGGTGCACAAATACAACCTGATGTCAACACAGGCACCCTTGCACCATGGTACAAGGGTGCCTAAAGTGGTGATAGGCAGCCATGTGTTCTCAAGCACAGTGTGAGAGGGCAGGAATGTGGCATATCTCTTAGATACAGCGCATTCCTTTTCTATTGGCACAAGGCAGCACAACAAGTTGACATGCAGTGCTGCCCTGCATCAGATTGTAGAATACAGGCCCCTCATTTGTGCAACCAGTTAGACGTGGCACTATACAAAGGTCGACAGGGACTTGGCTGCACTTCACACATAGAATGGAAAAACGTGACGGAGCTAGAGAAAGCTGTGCAACATGTAACTGGCTAGTGGGAGTGACATTTCTTTGCTTTTTAGACATGATGCTGACTCCTGCCCTTTGCACTACACACAGCACAGTAGAGCGCTGGGACATAGCTGGGTGCACTGCACAACACGGTCTATTTGCCCACATTGCCCCTTGTTAATATTTACCCTTTGGCTGCACTGTCATATCCTGTTACTGCACCCACCAACTCGTCTGGAATGACAGCTGCCAACCGTTCCTCAATAGCATCCAGCTCCTCCTGGGGTGCTGAGCTCCCTCCTCCAGTCTGCATTGCTGCCTTCAGGTTTTTATCCAGTTTGTCTGGTGCTTATAATCATACCGGTGTTTCTTGCAGTCCGTGACAGTCCTCTTCGCTTGCCCCACACTGCTGATTTTTTCCATGATGAACTGCCAAATGGCCTCTTATCTCCATAGTGGCAATTTGTAGGTGACAAAGAGCTGATGTTAGTGCTGGGTCACCTCTGTGAACAAGACATCATTCTCCTCCTCACTAAAGTTGGAAATCCTCATTCCATGGAGGTCTGACTGGACATCCAATCTGGTGCAGGGGTTGTTGTCCTTGCTTCTGCTGCCTGCTCTCTGATCCATGGCTGCCTTCTTTAAAGTGTAGTAAGAAGAAGGGGTCCCAGTTGCATAGGAACAATAAATACAAAATTAAGTCAGCCAAATAACAAATTAGTCCACATTGTTTTAATCACAATGGGAGTATATATTAGATATACAGTTTATCCGAACAATAAGTTAGTGGTTTCACAGTGCTCCAAATTAGGAAAAAGAGGGAGGGTGGTGAGTGATCGTGTGAGGATGTAGTGACAGTATAATCAACAAATATAACTCATTTGTCAATGTTACATATTATGTACAAAGACCAATACCATCAGGTTCAAACAATCATTTCTAAGGAGAAGCATACTCCACAAAGTTCAATGAATGAAAACAATAGAGCGTGGAGTTGATATTCAAAGGCAGGTGGTTGTCGACGTTTCGACCCTCATATGTGCAGGTAGGAGTACTATTCTTTCTGCGGGGTCTTCATCAGGACTGGAAGGTGGGACACATAACCTATTTAATATATAAATATATGAATTAGGCACGGGATGGAATATCCCTGGATATATCGAAGAGAAGAGGCACATCGACCCATGCTAGGATCGGTAGGGGTTACGGGTTAAAATGGTCCCGAAATACATTCTGGGACAATATCAATTAAACATTGTACAAAGACTCAAGTTGCGCTACATAGTCACAACAACTTATTATATGAAGTCAAGAGCCGTTGAGGATGAGCCAACCCGACACGAGTGGACAAGGCCACAGATTACTGGAGAGGAGTGCTAATTGGGACATGGTAATACACCTGGAACCCGATGAGTCAGGACCAAAGTGCAATCACTGAGTCTCATAATGATCGTACCAGAGCATGTCTGGTATGAGAGTAGGCTGTTGATTCAGGTCATAAGGTCATAGACTTATAAACTTACCACAGAAGTGGTATTTTCAGGACCAGAAGTTGACAGAGTTGGATGCATTCAAGGTCGAGCCGACCGAAAATGATGTGCGATCTATCGGGTGAGAATGATAACGGACAATGAGAAGGTACGTTTACAGAGAAAGGGCGTCATAGAACTAAATTGAAGGCAAGCGATGAGCAACTCACAGTAATTTAGATCATTCGTGGAAAGGGGCGACCACTCGGTCCCCCCAAACATATGGTAGGGGGCCCAGATCCCCCCGGGAAACCATTTTGGGCGGGGCGTGTCTCGGCTGGTATGCCCGAAGCGGCGTAGCCGGGGCGCGCCTTTTCCCGCCCAAGAAGGGTTGTCCTAGACACCTACACCGTTGGCCATGCCCCGTAGGCATACCGGAGGAGGGTACACGCCCTCCCGAAGAGGAATAAAAGGGGTTACAATCCGAAGAAGCATCCTCTTGTTCCTGTGCTTGGAAGCTGCACCCTCTTGTTGCACGTGAGCCCTCGACGGAACAAGGAGCAATTTTTGAGAACTTGTAATTTTTGTGTTTCTCTTCCAGCGACTCCGAACCTTCGGATCCAGGACCTCGTTGAGCAGCTGTGCAGCAAGGGTCGAATATCCGACAACGATGCCTGGCAAGAAGGCCGGAAAGAAGGCAGGGACTGAGCAGATGCTCTGCATGTTGATGAAGGATATGGCGAGCATGAAAAAGCATATGGCGGCAATGAACAATACGGGCAGACCGAAGAAAGTCATCGGACCAGCATTGCCGGGAGTAGTCCCCGCTGGGAGAGGTAAAAGGGCCAGGAATAGGGCGGCAGGGGGGGAGGCCCCAGTTCCCGAGTCACCCCCGGCAAGCCCGGTTAGTCCAGTTGAGGCCCCGGTACCGATCCCGGACGCGGGCCAACTGATTCCGGTTGTAGTTACGCCCACCAACGAGGAGGATATGCCTCCGGAGTTGGCCGCCCAGTTGGCCGCATGGCTTGGCAAAAATACAGGGGGTGCTGCGGCACCTGGAGACATGGCCGAAGAGGCCAAGTTGCTAATGAAGCAGTTGCGGCAATCGCGAGATGCTGCGAAGGCGAATCTCCCTCTTGTTCCCCCACAGGTTCCCTCGGAAGGACCGACGGCTGGCGGTGGAAAATCAGCGGGACCAGCTATGGAGTCGGGTAAGCAGCCATTGCCAATGGCAAAGGAGGGGTCTTTACCCTCAAGAAGGGAAAAAGTAGTCCAACATATTCCACTGGCCACGAAAGAAATGATTTGGGCTGATAAGTATGTGAATATGTTTTCGCTCCTGACTGACCATCACGAGATAGAGTATGTTAAGGCCCATTTACACCTATAAAAACCACAAACCACATCTAAAATTATTTACACAATTACCATAATGAATTACCAATTAATTATTTAAAATAATTAACAACCAATTATTGATTAATTAATAGTAAATTACTTTACACATGTAACACTATAACAACTCAATTAAACAAATATTAATAAATAAAAAATAATCAATATATTAAATACAGTTAAATTACTTCCCATCCTATTCCCCTATAAACCCACAAACTGCTCTGGAACGAAAAACGCAAAATTCAAATAAAAACAAGTAAAATATAATATAATCATATTACTTCCCACCATATTCCCCTATAAACCCACAACTCACTATGGAACTAAAAGTGCAAAATTCAAATTAAAAAAAATTATAACTACTTAAAATGTAACACATATATTAAAAATACAAACAAATCTTATACAAAAAACATACATCACATAGATATAAAAAATTTACTAAAATACATAACAATAATAAAAAACGATATTTTTAACAACTTTATTTTTGCAAACGATATTAAACACTTAGATATTTTTTAAAGCGATATTACGTACCTTAAATCAATATTCTTGACCACAATATTCTTGCTGACGATATTCCCGGCCAACGATATTAATGACTCGCTATTTGTGCAACTCAATATTTTGTACTCAATATTCTGCCTCTGCACCCTTGCTATAACTGGAGCTGATGTTTCAAAGGAGGCCAGGATTTGCCAGGAGGTCTCTAGGTCAAGGATTGGCAGGCTTTCTTCCTCAGTCAGATCATCATCTCGGACAGGCAGCTGGTCATGAAGTGTAGGTACATCCTCTGCAACAAGATAGAGAAATGTTAACAGTATTCTAAATCAGATGTTTACATGAATTATCTGAATGACAATCTCATTTCTAATATTTGACTTTCTATACAACACTGATGTGTTGGGTGTTTGTTACACAAACGTATAGAGTCCAAGTTGCTCTGTAGTTGCCTTTCAGATGGCTGTATCTCTGCATACTTCATACAACTCCTGTGTGACAAGGCTGACTTTTTGTCTCATGACACATATTTCAACACAGTTACACAGGTCACTGGACCTACCATTCCTGGACATATAGGAAGAGGTCAGGTTCACATCTGCCAAGGTGATTTACAGTCTATTACATGGTAGCTATACTGATTGTATATTGACATATTGACGCAATTACTGCTCACATCCAGCTAATTCCCATAGTGGCTGCATTCCCTGTGGCCAGTATTCAGCCCACTGCTCCTCTGCAGGTAATTTTTGTCTATTTATGAATAAGTTATTATCCTGCCATCTGGCTTTCAAACTGTACGCTATGGCACTCTGCCTTGTGCTGTTTTTCATTTATGTGGGCATTTATTTTGTATCACATTTCCTGCACAACTCTACACACCAACCAACCTTGCTACACTGCAGAAATGTGGCGGGCATGTACATATCATGTATTTCAAATTTGTGGATACTCATTTGCTTTGATTGTATTCTCATTTGCCTTCATCTTTGTGGACAGTGGGCACTGTGTACCAAATCTGAGGGGATGAGCCCTGTCACACAAGGCAGGTTGCTACCAGTGACACCACAGTTGGACATTTTCAGAGTATAACTTGTCTCCTTGGCCACTCTTCCTTTTGTGCCTGTGACTCAACTTAATGCCACACGGTTGTGTAACCCAGATCATAAATTGGCTCACAGGTGCCTACAACATCAAAAATATGTGTGACCATATCCAATAGACTGACATGGCTGGCACTTATTGAGGGCTATGGGTCAAGCTGTACCCCACATGCTGAAATTGGTAACATGTATCTACCCAAGTTTACAACATAACTAGACACATTTGCTTTATTCTCCAACCATCACTGACTCCTGCACTTCGTGGATGAGTTTTTCATGTTCATTCACAGATCCCTATTTCACATCCACCGACTGAGACATATATAGCATGGTGAGAAATTTCCCTTCAGAATCCCCCCTGGCACATACTACATCTTCAACCAGGACCACATAACATGTAGGATGTTGGACCCCAATGAACTCTTCTCTGTCATCCCTTCTCAGTCATCCCTTCTCAGCTACAATACAAGTGTGACAGTGTCAGATACTGCAGTGCATGTGTATGGGTTAGGCTACTTTGCTGAACAAATGTACATTCTGACTTCTATGCTATATAATGTCTCCACATTCAGACACAGTGGCAGTTCAACCTACTCAGCCAGCACTCACAATGCACTGCACAGTCAAGGGACCACCAGGGCCACACATCATCTTTGGTTTCAACACACATGGTCCTCTGCTGTACTTCACTTGCTTTAACCCTGTTTCAGTCAGATTAAGGATATGATGTGAGTTATGGTGGTTCCTACCATAGCAACTGACACCTGTGTGGTCTCACCCTACACATCAGGACAGCTATGTACTCTGTATCATCATGCCAGATAATGTATATGTGGTTCTTAGCATGTTACTATGTGTTGATACTTCACATGCCTCACACCTGACCTCCCTCTCAGGTGAGCCGTTTCTCCTCTGACAAACCCATTCCAGTTGTTTGTTTCATAGTGCATATTTGTGTGCATGGGCCTAAAGCAATACACAGTGGCCGCAAGTTGTAAGGTGGCCTACATTATCACCACCAGGTTGTGTAGGGTTCAAGTGTCCATGCTTGAGATGTTGTTCCTGTCTCTGGGGCATACATAATTACAGCCAGCTGGCACCACTGCTGCATCACTTTTGTGGCACACCCGCGGAGCAGGATGTAGGCCCATATCTACAACACCACACAAAGCCACTTTGCATGGCTTTCTTGGCCTTGGAGATATGGTATAAAGCAAGGCAGCACAAGTCACTGCATTGCCTTCCTCCGCGTCACGGGGGCATACCATGGGTGTTAAGGTTGGTTTTCTAATGCAACACCCATAAACTTGCATGCATTTCCAGATTTACAAGGATATGTACGCCTGGGAATACATCAAAAGTCTAAACCTCCCTAAGGGTGGGGTAACAGTTGTTTTTGTGAAGGAAGGTGCACAAATACAACCTGATGTCAACACAGGCACCCTTGCACCATGGTACAAGGGTGCCTAAAGTGGTGATAGGCAGCCATGTGTTCTCAAGCACAGTGTGAGAGGGCAGGAATGTGGCATATCTCTTAGATACAGCGCATTCCTTTTCTATTGGCACAAGGCAGCACAACAAGTTGACATGCAGTGCTGCCCTGCATCAGATTGTAGAATACAGGCCCCTCATTTGTGCAACCAGTTAGACGTGGCACTATACAAAGGTCGACAGGGACTTGGCTGCACTTCACACATAGAATGGAAAAACGTGACGGAGCTAGAGAAAGCTGTGCAACATGTAACTGGCTAGTGGGAGTGACATTTCTTTGCTTTTTAGACATGATGCTGACTCCTGCCCTTTGCACTACACACAGCACAGTAGAGCGCTGGGACATAGCTGGGTGCACTGCACAACACGGTCTATTTGCCCACATTGCCCCTTGTTAATATTTACCCTTTGGCTGCACTGTCATATCCTGTTACTGCAGCCACCAACTCGTCTGGAATGACAGCTGCCAACCGTTCCTCAATAGCATCTAGCTCCTCCTGGGGTGCTGAGCTCCCTCCTCCAGTCTGCATTGCTGCCTTCAGGTTTTTATCCAGTTTGTCTGGTGCTTATAATCATACCGGTGTTTCTTGCAGTCCGTGACAGTCCTCTTCGCTTGCCCCACACTGCTGATTTTTTCCATGATGAACTGCCAAATGGCCTCTTATCTACATAGTGGCAATTTGTAGGTGACAAAGAGCTGATGTTAGTGCTGGGTCACCTCTGTGAACAAGACATCATTCTCCTCCTCACTAAAGTTGGAAATCCTCATTTCATGGGGGTCTGACTGGACATCCAATCTGGTGCAGGGGTTGTTGTCCTTGCTTCTGCTGCCTGCTCTCTGATCCATGGCTGCCTTCTTTAAAGTGTAGTAAGAAGAAGGGGTCCCAGTTGCATAGGAACAATAAATACAAAATTAAGTCAGCCAAATAACAAATTAGTCCACATTGTTTTAATCACAATGGGAGTATATATTAGATATACAGTTTATCCGAACAATAAGTTAGTGGTTTCACAGTGCTCCAAATTAGGAAAAAGAGGGAGGGTGGTGAGTGATCGTGTGAGGATGTAGTGACAGTATAATCAACAAATATAACTCATTTGTCAATGTTACATATTATGTACAAAGACCAAGACCATCAGGTTCAAACAATCATTTCTAAGGAGAAGCATACTCCACAAAGTTCAATGAATGAAAACAATAGAGCGTGGAGTTGATATTCAAAGGCAGGTGGTTGTCGATGTTTCGACCCTCATATGTGCAGGTAGGAGTACTATTCTTGCTGCGGGGTCTTCATTAGGACTGGAAGGTGGGACACATAACCTATTTAATATATAAATATATGAATTAGGCACGGGATGGAATATCCCTGGATATATCGAAGAGAAGAGGCACATCGACCCATGCTAGGATCAGTAGGGGTTACGGGTTAAAATGGTCCCGAAATACATTCTGGGACAATATCAATTAAACATTGTACAAAGACTCAAGTTGCGCTACATAGTCACAACAACTTATTATATGAAGTCAAGAGCCGTTGAGGATGAGCCAACCCGACACGAGTGGACAAGGCCACAGATTACTGGAGAGGAGTGCTAATTGGGACATGGTAATACACCTGGAACCCGATGAGTCAGGACCAAAGTGCAATCACTGAGTCTCATAATGATCGTACCAGAGCATGTCTGGTATGAGAGTAGGCTGTTGATTCAGGTCATAAGGTCATAGACTTATAAACTTACCACAGAAGTGGTATTTTCAGGACCAGAAGTTGACAGAGTTGGATGCATTCAAGGTCGAGCAGACCGAAAATTATGTGCGATCTATCGGGTGAGAATGATAACGGACAATGAGAAGGTACGTTTACAGAGAAAGGGCGTCATAGAACTAAATTGAAGGCAAGCGATGAGCAACTCACCGTAATTTAGATCATTCGTGGAAAGGGGCGACCACTCGGTCCCCCCAAACATATGGTAGGGGGCCCAGATCCCCCCGGGAAACCATTTTGGGCGGGGCGTGTCTCGGCTGGTATGCCCGAAGCGGCGTAGCCGGGGCGCGCCTTTTCCCGCCCAAGAAGGGTTGTCCTAGACACCTACACCGTTGGCCACGCCCCGTAGGCATACCGGAGGAGGGTACACGCCCTCCCGAAGAGGAATAAAAGGGGTTACAATCCGAAGAAGCATCCTCTTGTTCCTGTGCTTGGAAGCTGCACCCTCTTGTTGCACGTGAGCCCTCGACGGAACAAGGAGCAATTTTTGAGAACTTGTAATTTTTGTGTTTCTCTTCCAGCGACTCCGAACCTTCGGATCCAGGACCTCGTTGAGCAGCTGTGCAGCAAGGGTCGAATATCCGACAACGATGCCTGGCAAGAAGGCCGGAAAGAAGGCAGGGACTGAGCAGATGCTCTGCATGTTGATGAAGGATATGGCGAGCATGAAAAAGCAGATGGCGGCAATGAACAATACGGGCAGACCGAAGAAAGTCATCGGACCAGCATTGCCGGGAGTAGTCCCCGCTGGGAGAGGTAAAAGGGCCAGGAATAGGGCGGCAGGGGGGGAGGCCCCAGTTCCCGAGTCACCCCCGGCAAGCCCGGTTAGTCCAGTTGAGGCCCCGGTACCGATCCCGGACGCGGGCCAACTGATTCCGGTTGTAGTTACGCCCACCAACGAGGAGGATATGCCTCCGGAGTTGGCCGCCCAGTTGGCCGCATGGCTTGGCAAAAATACAGGGGGTGCTGCGGCACCTGGAGACACGGCCGAAGAGGCCAAGTTGCTAATGAAGCAGTTGCGGCAATCGCGAGATGCTGCGAAGGCGAATCTCCCTCTTGTTCCCCCACAGGTTCCTTCGGAAGGACCGACGGCTGGCGGTGGAAAATCAGCGGGACCAGCTATGGAGTCGGGTAAGCAGCCATTGCCAATGGCAAAGGAGGGGTCTTTACCCTCAAGAAGGGAAAAAGTAGTCCAACATATTCCACTGGCCACGAAAGAAATGATTTGGGCTGATAAGTATGTGAATATGTTTTCGCTCCTGACTGACCATCACGAGATAGAGTATGTTAAGGCCCATTTACACCTATAAAAACCACAAACCACATCTAAAATTATTTACACAATTACCATAATGAATTACCAATTAATTATTTAAAATAATTAACAACCAATTATTGAATAATTAATATAAATTACTTTACACATGTAACACTATAACAACTCAATTAAACAAATATTAATAAATAAAAAATAATCAATATATTAAATACAGTTAAATTACTTCCCATCCTATTCCCCTATAAACCCACAAACTGCTCTGGAACGAAAAACGCAAAATTCAAATAAAAACAAGTAAAATATAATATAATCATATTACTTCCCACCATATTCCCCTATAAACCCACAACTCACTATGGAACTAAAAGTGCAAAATTCAAATTAAAAAAAATTATAACTACTTAAAATGTAACACATATATTAAAAATACAAACAAATCTTATACAAAAAACATACATCACATAGATATAAAAAATTTACTAAAATACATAACAATAATAAAAAACGATATTTTTAACAACTTTATTTTTGCAAACGATATTAAACACTTAGATATTTTTTAAAGCGATATTACGTACCTTAAATCAATATTCTTGACCACAATATTCTTGCTGACGATATTCCCGGCCAACGATATTAATGACTCGCTATTTGTGCAACTCAATATTTTGTACTCAATATTCTGCCTCTGCACCCTTGCTATAACTGGAGCTGATGTTTCAAAGGAGGCCAGGATTTGCCAGGAGGTCTCTAGGTCAAGGATTGGCAGGCTTTCTTCCTCAGTCAGATCATCATCTCGGACAGGCAGCTGGTCATGAAGTGTAGGTACATCCTCTGCAACAAGATAGAGAAATGTTAACAGTATTCTAAATCAGATGTTTACATGAATTATCTGAATGACAATCTCATTTCTAATATTTGACTTTCTATACAACACTGATGTGTTGGGTGTTTGTTACACAAACGTATAGAGTCCAAGTTGCTCTGTAGTTGCCTTTCAGATGGCTGTATCTCTGCATACTTCATATAACTCCTGTGTGACAAGGCTGACTTTTTGTCTCATGACACATATTTCAACACAGTTACACAGGTCACTGGACCTACCATTCCTGGACATATAGGAAGAGGTCAGGTTCACATCTGCCAAGGTGATTTACAGTCTATTACATGGTAGCTATACTGATTGTATATTGACATATTGACGCAATTACTGCTCACATCCAGCTAATTCCCATAGTGGCTGCATTCCCTGTGGCCAGTATTCAGCCCACTGCTCCTCTGCAGGTAATTTTTGTCTATTTATGAATTAGTTATTATCCTGCCATCTGGCTTTCAAACTGTACGCTATGGCACTCTGCCTTGTGCTGTTTTTCATTTATGTGGGCATTTATTTTGTATCACATTTCCTGCACAACTCTACACACCAACCAACCTTGCTACACTGCAGAAATGTGGCGGGCATGTACATATCATGTATTTCAAATTTGTGGATACTCATTTGCTTTGATTGTATTCACATTTGCCTTCATCTTTGTGGACAGTGGGCACTGTGTACCAAATCTGAGGGGATGAGCCCTGTCACACAAGGCAGGTTGCTACCAGTGACACCACAGTTGGACATTTTCAGAGTATAACTTGTCTCCTTGGCCACTCTTCATTTTGTGCCTGTGACTCAACTTAATGCCACACGGTTGTGTAACCCAGATCATAAATTGGCTCACAGGTGCCTACAACATCAAAAATATATGTGACCATATCCAATAGACTGACATGGCTGGCACTTATTGAGGGCTATGGGTCAAGCTGTACCCCACATGCTGAAATTGGTAACATGTATCTACCCAAGTTTACAACATAACTAGACACATTTGCTTTATTCTCCAACCATCACTGACTCCTGCACTTCGTGGATGAGTTTTTCATGTTCATTCACAGATCCCTATTTCACATCCACCGACTGAGACATATATAGCATGGTGAGAAATTTCCCTTCAGAATCCCCCCTGGCACATACTACATCTTCACCCAGGACCACATAACATGTAGGATGTTGGACCCCAATGAACTCTTCTCTGTCATCCCTTCTCAGTCATCCCTTCTCAGCTACAATACAAGTGTGACAGTGTCAGATACTGCAGTGCATGTGTATGGGTTAGGCTACTTTGCTGAACAAATGTACATTCTGACTTCTATGCTATATAATGTCTCCACATTCAGACACAGTGGCAGTTCAACCTACTCAGCCAGCACTCACAATGCACTGCACAGTCAAGGGACCACCAGGGCCACACATCATCTTTGGTTTCAACACACATGGTCCTCTGCTGTACTTCACTTGCTTTAACCCTGTTTCAGTCAGATTAAGGATATGATGTGAGTTATGGTGGTTCCTACCATAGCAACTGACACCTGTGTGGTCTCACCCTACACATCAGGACAGCTATGTACTCTGTATCATCATGCCAGATAATGTATATGTGGTTCTTAGCATGTTACTATGTGTTGATACTTCACATGCCTCACACCTGACCTCCCTCTCAGGTGAGCCGTTTCTCCTCTGACAAACCCATTCCAGTTGTTTGTTTCATAGTGCATATTTGTGTGCATGGGCCTAAAGCAATACACAGTGGCCGCAAGTTGTAAGGTGGCCTACATTATCACCACCAGGTTGTGTAGGGTTCAAGTGTCCATGCTTGAGATGTTCCTGTCTCTGGGGCATACATAATTACAGCCAGCTGGCACCACTGCTGCATCACTTTTGTGGCACACCCGCGGAGCAGGATGTAGGCCCATATCTACAACACCACACAAAGCCACTTTGCATGGCTTTCTTGGCCTTGGAGATATGGTATAAAGCAAGGCAGCACAAGTCACTGCATTGCCTTCCTCCGCGTCACGGGGGCATACCATGGGTGTTAAGGTTGGTTTTCTAATGCAACACCCATAGACTTGCATGCATTTCCAGATTTACAAGGATATGTACGCCTGGGAATACATCAAAAGTCTAAACCTCCCTAAGGGTGGGGTAACAGTTGTTTTTGTGAAGGAAGGTGCACAAATACAACCTGATGTCAACACAGGCACCCTTGCACCATGGTACAAGGGTGCCTAAAGTGGTGATAGGCAGCCATGTGTTCTCAAGCACAGTGTGAGAGGGCAGGAATGTGGCATATCTCTTAGATACAGCGCATTCCTTTTCTATTGGCACAAGGCAGCACAACAAGTTGACATGCAGTGCTGCCCTGCATCAGATTGTAGAATACAGGCCCCTCATTTGTGCAACCAGTTAGACGTGGCACTATACAAAGGTCGACAGGGACTTGGCTGCACTTCACACATAGAATGGAAAAACGTGACGGAGCTAGAGAAAGCTGTGCAACATGTAACTGGCTAGTGGGAGTGACATTTCTTTGCTTTTTAGACATGATGCTGACTCCTGCCCTTTGCACTACACACAGCACAGTAGAGCGCTGGGACATAGCTGGGTGCACTGCACAACACGGTCTATTTGCCCACATTGCCCCTTGTTAATATTTACCCTTTGGCTGCACTGTCATATCCTGTTACTGCAGCCACCAACTCGTCTGGAATGACAGCTGCCAACCGTTCCTCAATAGCATCCAGCTCCTCCTGGGGTGCTGAGCTCCCTCCTCCAGTCTGCATTGCTGCCTTCAGGTTTTTATCCAGTTTGTCTGGTGCTTATAATCATACCGGTGTTTCTTGCAGTCCGTGACAGTCCTCTTCGCTTGCCCCACACTGCTGATTTTTTCCATGATGAACTGCCAAATGGCCTCTTATCTCCATAGTGGCAATTTGTAGGTGACAAAGAGCTGATGTTAGTGCTGGGTCACCTCTGTGAACAAGACATCATTCTCCTCCTCACTAAAGTTGGAAATCCTCATTCCATGGGGGTCTGACTGGACATCCAATCTGGTGCAGGGGTTGTTGTCCTTGCTTCTGCTGCCTGCTCTCTGATCCATGGCTGCCTTCTTTAAACTGTAGTAAGAAGAAGGGGTCCCAGTTGCATAGGAACAATAAATACAAAATTAAGTCAGCCAAATAACAAATTAGTCCACGTTGTTTTAATCACAATGGGAGTATATATTAGATATACAGTTTATCCGAACAATAAGTTAGTGGTTTCACAGTGCTCCAAATTAGGAAAAAGAGGGAGGGTGGTGAGTGATCGTGTGAGGATGTAGTGACAGTATAATCAACAAATATAACTCATTTGTCAATGTTACATATTATGTACAAAGACCAAGACCATCAGGTTCAAACAATCATTTCTAAGGAGAAGCATACTCCACAAAGTTCAATGAATGAAAACAATAGAGCGTGGAGTTGATATTCAAAGGCAGGTGGTTGTCGACGTTTCGACCCTCATATGTGCAGGTAGGAGTACTATTCTTGCTGCGGGGTCTTCATCAGGACTGGAAGGTGGGACACATAACCTATTTAATATGTAAATATATGAATTAGGCACGGGATGGAATATCCCTGGATATATCGAAGAGAAGAGGCACATCGACCCATGCTAGGATCGGTAGGGGTTACGGGTTAAAATGGTCCCGAAATACATTCTGGGACAATATCAATTAAACATTGTACAAAGACTCAAGTTGCGCTACATAGTCACAACAACTTATTATATGAAGTCAAGAGCCGTTGAGGATGAGCCAACCCGACACGAGTGGACAAGGCCACAGATTACTGGAGAGGAGTGCTAATTGGGACATGGTAATACACCTGGAACCCGATGAGTCAGGACCAAAGTGCAATCACTGAGTCTCATAATGATCGTACCAGAGCATGTCTGGTATGAGAGTAGGCTGTTGATTCAGGTCATAAGGTCATAGACTTATAAACTTACCACAGAAGTGGTATTTTCAGGACCAGAAGTTGACAGAGTTGGATGCATTCAAGGTCGAGCAGACCGAAAATGATGTGCGATCTATCGGGTGAGAATGATAACGGACAATGAGAAGGTACGTTTACAGAGAAAGGGCGTCATAGAACTAAATTGAAGGCAAGCGATGAGCAACTCACCGTAATTTAGATCATTCGTGGAAAGGGGCGACCACTCGGTCCCCCCAAACATATGGTAGGGGGCCCAGATCCCCCCGGGAAACCATTTTGGGCGGGGCGTGTCTCGGCTGGTATGCTTGAAGCGGCGTAGCCGGGGCGCGCCTTTTCCCGCCCAAGAAGGGTTGTCCTAGACACCTACACCATTGGCCACGCCCCGTAGGCATACCGGAGGAGGGTACACGCCCTCCCGAAGAGGAATAAAAGGGGTTACAATCCGAAGAAGCATCCTCTTGTTCCTGTGCTTGGAAGCTGCACCCTCTTGTTGCACGTGAGCCCTCGACGGAACAAGGAGCAATTTTTGAGAACTTGTAATTTTTGTGTTTCTCTTCCAGCGACTCCGAACCTTCGGATCCAGGACCTCGTTGAGCAGCTGTGCAGCAAGGGTCGAATATCCGACAACGATGCCTGGCAAGAAGGCCGGAAAGAAGGCAGGGACTGAGCAGATGCTCTGCATGTTGATGAAGGATATGGCGAGCATGAAAAAGCAGATGGCGGCAATGAACAATACGGGCAGACCGAAGAAAGTCATCGGACCAGCATTGCCGGGAGTAGTCCCCGCTGGGAGAGGTAAAAGGGCCAGGAATAGGGCGGCAGGGGGGGAGGCCCCAGTTCCCGAGTCACCCCCGGCAAGCCCGGTTAGTCCAGTTGAGGCCCCGGTACCGATCCCGGACGCGGGCCAACTGATTCCGGTTGTAGTTACGCCCACCAACGAGGAGGATATGCCTCCGGAGTTGGCCGCCCAGTTGGCCGCATGGCTTGGCAAAAATACAGGGGGTGCTGCGGCACCTGGAGACACGGCCGAAGAGGCCAAGTTGCTAATGAAGCAGTTGCGGCAATCGCGAGATGCTGCGAAGGCGAATCTCCCTCTTGTTCCCCCACAGGTTCCCTCGGAAGGACCGACGGCTGGCGGTGGAAAATCAGCGGGACCAGCTATGGAGTCGGGTAAGCAGCCATTGCCAATGGCAAAGGAGGGGTCTTTACCCTCAAGAAGGGAAAAAGTAGTCCAACATATTCCACTGGCCACGAAAGAAATGATTTGGGCTGATAAGTATGTGAATATGTTTTCGCTCCTGACTGACCATCACGAGATAGAGTATGTTAAGGCCCAGAAGGATTTGTGGCACCCGAGTGTGTGGCGCGCAAAAATGGCGGGGTTCAGGGTAGATGAGACGATCTCAAATTGGGCCAAGGCCTTTGCGATGTTTACTGCAGTCATGGGGGAACGTAAGCCCGAGGTTTTGACCGATTTGGCCTGCTATCAGACACGCATAATGGATTTCTATGAAACATATGAGGGCGATGAATGAAGGGGTTATGATAGTAAGTTTCGTAAGGCCAAGGAGCACGATTCATCTCTGACGTGGGACTGTCTCGACTCCATCTCTTGGCAGAAGCAGCTCCTGCCGGGCACGACGAAGTCGTCTTCGCTTGGCGGGAATGGGTCGGCGCCCTCCCGCCATCAATCGGCGGCGCCCTTTCGAGCAGGCCCCGCTGGTGACCACCAACCGAGGAGTGGTGGGAATGGGGGTAGAAAAGGGGTCTGCTGGAATTTTAACAGAGGCAAGTGCACGAGGCCACAAGGGACATGTAAGTTCAGGCATGAGTGTGCAGGGTGCGGACATTCTTCACACCCTGAGAGTTCGTGCAGAGCCAAGAATGGGGATACCGGGGGTAGAGGAGGTGCCAAACAGGTCTAATGTCGACCACGGGGTACCGCTACCTACCCCCGTAGATATCATGGCAATGATCCCCTGGCTAAACGAATACCCTGATCATGTCTCCGCTGGGGTGTTGCGGGACGGCTTCTCGTATGGTTTCCACATCCCGGCGGGGGATTTTCGGGGGGAATCACTGTGTAAAAACCAACGGTCCGTTCAGCAGAACCCGGTGGTGGTAGAAAGAAAGATTGCAAAGGAGGTTGCCCGTGGCCGGGTCGCCGGCCCATATAGGCACCCGCCAGTCAGTAATTTCATTTGTTCACCATTGGGAGTAGTCCCCAAGAAGGACCCAGGTGAGTTTAGGTTGATTCATAATTTGTCGGCTCCTAGGGGTCGTTCGGTGAATGATGCAATTGACCCAGGAGTTTGTTCGGTACGGTACGCATCCTTCGATGAGGCCGTTGCCATGTTAAATCGCCTGGGGCCCGGAGCGCTGATGGCGAAGTCAGATATCGAGTCAGCGTTCCGGTTGCTCCCGGTACACCCGCAGGATCAGCGTCTGTTAGGTTTTGTGTTTCAAGGACGCTACTACATGGATAGATGTATGCTAATGGGTTGCTCCATTTCTTGTTCTTATTTTGAGACATTCAGTTGTTTTCTGCAATGGGCGTTTACCAAAGCTACGGGCTATACACAGGTTATGCACTACCTAGATGATTTTTTAGTCTTGGGGGCAGCCGGTGACACGGAATGTGCGCAGGCGTTACGGGAATTTTGCACTCTCATGAAGCAGTTCGGCGTGCCATTGGCACTGGGCAAGACGGTGGGACCATCTACTTCACTCGAGTTTCTTGGAATTGAACTCGATTCGGTGGAGGGATGCTTCCGTTTGCCAAGGGACAAAGTAGCAAAATTCAGGGCCTCTCTCAAACTGTGCATTAGCAAAGAGAAGGTTACTCTCCATCAGTTGCAGCAAGCAGTGGGCCAGCTTAACTTTGCCCTTAGAGTGATACCAATGGCCTGCCCCTTTTCCCGCTCTATTGCACAAGCCATAGTTGGTCTCAAGGAAGGGCACCACCGCACAAGACTGTCTGCAGAGGTTCGGCAGGATATGCGCATATGGTTGGCATTTCTGGCGGATTTCGACGGTCGAGTGGTGTGGGGCAAGCCACCAGCGTCCTCGGACGAGCTGGGTTTATGGACGGACTCGGCAGGGAGCGTGGGATTTGGCGCCATCTTCGGTAATCGATGGTCGGCGCAAACATGGCCGACGTGGTGGCACACCAGTGGGCTCACAGGTAACATTGGGTTTCTAGAGTTGTTCCCCATTTTTGTGGCTCTGAAGGCATGGCCGGAGGAGTTTCGTGACCGCTCAGTGGTGTTTTGGTCCGACAACATGACCGTAGTCGAGTGCATAAATAATCAGGCAGCACGCTGCAAGTGGATATTGAGATTACTGAAGGAAATTGTACTACTTTGCATGAGACTGAACGTTCAATTCAGGGCGAGGCATGTGCCGGGTGTGCTGAACCAGGCGGCTGATGCACTCTCTCGTTCCCACATGCAGGCCTTCAGGGGTTATCTACCCTCCGCGGACCTAGTGGCGGCACCATTTCCCGAAGCACTCTGGTTACTCGGTGCCCCGGATTACAGGACCTCGTGGGAGCAAGCCTAGCCCCCAGGACAAGGAAGGCATACGAAGGAGCGTTTCGTTCCGATTGTGCATTTTTGGGTACAGCAGGAGGGGACTATTGGGGGCAAGAGGAGTATGTCCTAAAGTTTTTAGTAGCACTTCACAGGGCAGGCCGATCAGCGGCAACGGCCAATAGGCACCGGGCCACCATTGCATTTATGGCACAGGCGCATGGCATCAAGGACCCCACATCCTCTTTTTTGGTGAGGAAGGCCCTGCGTGGTTGGCAACGCCTTGAGGGTCGTAGAGTAGACGAAAGGCGCCCGATTGGGTTAGAAAGGTTATCCCTGCTGATGTCGGTACTCCCAGCGACATTTTCCTCCCAGTCCGAGGCAGTGCTGTTCCGAGCCGCTTTCGCATTAGCGTTCCATGGGGCTATGCGGGTGAGCGAGCTGGTTGCAAAAAATAAGAAGGATGTGGCGGGAGGTCTGTGTCGGGAACACGTTCTGATCAAGGGTGATTCAATGGTAGTCACAATAGCCAGGTCCAAGACCGATCAGGGTGCTATGGGAGACAGTATTGTTGTCCAGCGCATGCGAGGGTCCCCCATGTGCCCGGTAGAGTGTGTTGAGGAATATTTAGCACAGAGGGCGGAAGCATGGGGGAAAGCTTGCTGAGACACACAGACGCCACCCCACTGACAAGGTTTCAGTTTCAGCGGGTGCTAACAATGGCAATTGCAGCGGCGGGCTTGAACTCGGGCGATTTTGGGACCCATTCCTTTAGGATAGGGGCCGCTACAGAGGCGACGGCCAGGGGTCAGAGTGTGGAGAATGTGAAGCAATTGGGACGATGGTCCTCGAACTGTTATAAAAGGTATGTGCGATTGCACATGTTGTGAAGCCAATGTCATGCACTCACGCCTTTTGTCTTCTGTTTGGTTTACAGTTTCGCGAGCATGCTATGCGGGGCGGACTGTGCAGTCGACCCAACACCTGTGGGACCAGTGGTCAGAGACCACCGGCTGAGGAAAGGATGGTGTGGGTCGTGGGCCACTCATACTTGAGGCGAGCCGGGGACGTATTCAAAGCAGGTGACATGATTCACGCAGCTGGGGAATACGGGTACAGGGTGACCTTCCACGGAAGGGGCGGACTCTGTATTGACCAGCTTCAATGTTTTTTCGAGGGACTGTTAGGGCGGACAAGGTCACCGCCGTCTGTAATCATAGTACACCTGGGAGGCAATGATTTGGTGACACTCAGTCGGCGAGTACTACTCGAGCGAGTTCTATCTACTGTTAGCTGGTTGGCGAGAAGGATCCCGGGGTGCACGATAGCCTGGTCCCACATGATTCCCAGGAGGGTGTGGCGGGGGGGCCTCTCTGTATCAGCGCTGAACCATTTAGTAAAGAAGGTCAATAACAAGCTTAGTAGGTTGTTTCGCTCGGCACTGTTGCACTGTATCCCACATGGATGTATTCGTGATCACATGTATCTCGAGGATGGGGTCCATTTGTCCCGGGAGGGGAATGTCTTACTCATAGGAGACTTCCTAGCATGGTTAAAGGGTTTGGAAAAGCATGACCTTTCGTAGGAGTTGCGGGGGGGCCGGATAGCCGGTCAACTATCCGGCCTGTGGCGGTAAGGTCATGATCGGTGAGCAGTAATTTCACGGTCCCTAGAGGGGGGGGGCGCCACCCATTATGGATGGGAGGGCCCGGGGGGAGGCGGCCATTGGCCCCTCACATGGGGAGGCAGCACCCACTAAGTATGGGGTCGCCTAAGGGAAGGCGGTCATAGGCCCCTCCCAGGGGAGGAGGCGGCTAGATGCCCCTCCTACGAAGAATTTCCCGGGGCCAGGATATCCGCGACGGCGGATGTGAGAAACAGTGTGGGGTGGGAGGGGGGTCCACGCTACCTTCTAGACACCTCACATGAGTCCTCGGACGACCATTAAGATGGCGACGAGTTAAATAAGGGGCCCCCGCAAAGACAAGGGAAATTGGAGTTGGCACAGAGGTACAGTCCTCTGTGCGCCCGCCCCTCACACCGTGAGGGGGGAGTTCTGGTAGTAGGGATCTGACACCGGTTACGACCTTGCCGTTGGCCCATAATGCTAGGATGTAAAAACTTTTTAGAAAGTATGCATTTGCAGGATGTTTAGACTCGGCTAGGAAACCTTTGTATTAGAGATTTGTTAAGGTTAGCCAATGAACGTGTCTGCATCGTAATGTAATAAATGAAAAATTGTACATGATATGAAACTGTTATTTTAATGTTTTAATTTTGTTTCATATTTTAATAAATACGGCCAGGAGGGTAACTCCCTCCCGCCTTCCAAAAGTTCAGAACTGCGTCCGTCTTCCCATCCTTGGGGATTGTGTTGGGAGGGGGTGACAGGCATCCCGGCCATATTGATTATGATTGCTCAGAAGCCAGTCGTGGTCCAATATACCAACGATACTTTGAAATCTATCAGATATAATTAAAGCAGACATTTAGGGAACTTACAGAAAACTCACGGCATCAAAAAACCTGATGCACTAAAGGGGGGAACACTCACCAAGAGGCCGTGTAGAAAACACGTTCAACGGGAATCGTGTAAATATGTAATCCAGTTGGGAAACTTTTTCGAAGCATCTGAAAGAAAGGGCAAGGTGGAGTTATAAACTAAGCCACCACGGGAAGTTAATCGGCAATGGCTAGTTGGTTGGCGCCCTGAGAGTTGGGATAGTGCTTACCAGGCAAGGAATGAATCACGTCCTGATCACCGCTCCGAATCGCAATGGCGAAGTTAGGTTCCGGGTTTGGTAATATCACCATGGAAACGCGGTCACGTGGTGCGTTGCACCCGTATGAACATGGTAGAAAGACTAGTTGGGTTGCCAGGTTACGATAAACCTAGCAAATTTATAGTGGACTAAGTCCGAAACTTGTATTACATGGATAGCGTATGGGTTTTTAAAAGATGTTAGATGCATTTTCAATTTGTAAAAACAGCGTGGGCGTAGAAGTACCTTTTTTAAGGAGGTGGATTAATCAGATAGCAAAAAAAGACGTGACACTTAAACAACAGTAAATTGTTGAAAACCTTCGAATGACTAGTATCAGAGTGGTAGATTACTACAACATTCAATGCACATACTTCCATATGGATGGCGTCGCTCAAACAGGAAGTAGCGTACCTCTCACAAGAGGGTAAAGGCCACACATCAATGCCATCAGTTGCGTGTTATACTAGGCATGTAATTACCCAAAAATTCATACATTTGTGAACATCATGTAGAAATTGTTAAGCCCCTTTCAAAGACAGGATAGGTCATGTAGCATCATTAGAATTATGGCGTACCTCTCACATGAGGGTAAAGGCCACACAGAGTGTGATTTAGATAGTAATCAAGAGAGGGTAGCTAATTGAGAGAAAGAGCTATCTTGCTCATTAAGCCCAGTCTCAATAGAATCAAACGTGAACATCCATTTTAACTCACGAGTATTCAAGATGCTGGCAATGTTACCACCACGGGGGGGCGCTAGAGGGCGCACGAGCTAATGGCCGCACTTCTGTGAGGCTCTGGCTGCCTGGCCAGCATTATCCTGCATTTATCCACTTAACCTGGAAGTGGACGCCTGAAACTCACACCGAGGGTGGACCCACATGTGCTACGGACCCTGACCGAGTCTGGCGAAGATCTGATGCCTGGCGCCTGAGATACGGCTCTTAGTGCGTCCACCGGGAGAAGGCACCGTGGAAGGCTGCTGCGGCGCACCAGTCACTGACCTGCGCGAGGCCGCGGCGTCCCACGAGGCGGCTGGGCCGCGGAGATACGGAACACGGCCTGAGAGCCGGGCGATCGGCGGGCAGCTCACCGATTGCAAACGGAGGTGAGTCTTGCCACATCTGACAGCGCTGCGGTGGGAGGCGAGTCGGGAGACTGGTGCTGTGTCCGGCTGACACCCCCGGTGCACACACCGTGCCCCGTCTGGACTTACGGGGGGTGCTACTGTTATACCTGGCCCCACTGCACGCCTCCCTCCCGGCCTCCCTGGGACACCTGTGGGATTCTGCTGCCACCGGCCGGCGGTCGGAACGCAGGGGACGAACGGAGGCGAGCCTTGCAGCCTCGGACGGCGCAGCAGCGGGAGGCGGATCGGGAAACTGTGCCTGGGGCCGGCTGTTGCTCCCGGTACCTACAGCGGAATGCGCCTGGGCTGAAGTGGGAGACACCGTCATACCCGGCCACGCTACATGCCCCCCTGCTGACCTCCCTAGCATAACTGTGGGACACTGCTGCCATCTGCGATTGCGGCCACGGGAGCGGAGGCTCACCAGAGAGGTCGGATGTAGCAACGCTGCAAGGGCTGGCTTGGCCTTACATCACCGGATTACCCTCCACCTCCTGTGCGCTCCTGCCGCCAAGAACTGCTCGTTACCACACAGGAGAGCTGCGACCAGACCACCAACGCGTGAGCTCTCATGACGTTCTAAACATTGCAATTGAGGCGCAGGGAGGGCCAGGAGGCCACTGGGCTTTGCCGACCTGCTCATCGGCTGATACTACCTAAGGTGGGGCCACCACGTGGGCGACGGCCGGCGGAGCGCCATAGACTGGGGGAGAGGAATCCTACTACTGCCCACCCCGAGCAGCGCCAACAGACTGGGCACTATGGGCAAAAACGACGCTAAACAACCCAAACTGTCCTTCGAGCCCACGGCCGCCAAAAAACCAACACGAGGCACCGTGGGATCCGGTGGTGCTGCAGGACCATCTAACGCAGAGTCCTCCCCTGCACCTGTGACTCCAGAATTGCGACTGCTTATCGACGAGATGCGGCAAGGCTTTGCAACAATCGTGGATAAGGTTGACCGCCTGTCCTCCAGGATGGACGGAGTTGCTCAGAAGATAGAAGTCCACGAGGAGCGGCTGACGGAGGCGGAACGGCGCATCTCCACTGCTGAAGACACCTCCGACGCTCACGAAACGCGCCTAACCCGAATGGATAACATCCTCAGAGTGATTGCGGCTAAGAATGAGGAGTTGGAGGCGAGGAGTAGACGCAATAACATCCGCGTCACGGGAATTCCGGAATCCACCAACACCGGACGAATGGAGGAATACGTGGAACGCATACTGCTTACCGCAGTGGGTAAAGAAGCCTTCTCTCACCAGTTCATTGTGGAGCGGGCGCACCGCTCACTGGGCCCGGTCCCCAAACCGGGGGCCCCGCCACGTCTCATTATTGCCAGGTTACTCAACTACCGTGATAGGGATGTGGCCCTCAGAGCAGCCCTACGAACCGGAACCTAGCCTGCGACAGTATACAGTTCTCCTTGTACCCAGATTTCACACCCATGGTACAGGACCAACGGAGAAAATTTCTGGATGTGAAAAGGAAGTTAAGGGACATGCAGGTGGACTATGCTCTTCTCTACCCGGCACGCCTCAGGGTGACTCATCAGGGCAAACAACACTTCTTCACGGATCCGCAACAAGTTGAGGACTACGTAAAGAGACTTCGCGCCGCTAGGAGGGACAGGCGAAACGATGAGGAGGAGGAGGCAGGAGGCAATCCAGCTGAGCAGGATGCGTCTTGATAGTGGCATAATGCTCGTTTTATCGATAGCTCCTTGTTGAATTGCTGATGCTCACTTTGGACAATGTTGCTGTTGGATACTAGTGCCTCCCCGCGTCACCTACGGCGCCTGTGATAACTGTTACCTTGCATATTAGATAAACTGCTGAGCGAAGTAGGGCATACGAGCATTCTGTCCCGCTGCTGGGTGGCTGCTGGGACTGCACAGCTGTATAGGAATGCGGACACAGAGTGGGCAGTGGAAGATATGAAGGCGCCTAACTTTACTTGCACAGTTTGTTATCTGAAGGGAGGGATGTCGGGGGGTTGAAGCCCTCATGTTAACCTGGCTGTTGATCTGCTGTTGAACTGATGAAACTTGCTTCGGAGGTTATGCCTCACTTCCTACCTGCCTGTGTGGACACGAGCAACTGCTCACTGGCCGTAAAAACTTGTTGCTGTATGAGGGCTAGGTTGCCCACTATACGCCACTGGAATGGCTAGTGGCTTGCGTGAGAGGGTGGCGATGCAGGGGGGAAGAGGGGGCATGGGCGAAACCGTGGCTGATCCCCCTATCCGCATTGTTGACTTAGACTGATGGGAGGCGAGGAAGAACTATGATGGTGTGTTGTGACGGCTTAAACTTGCAGGGGTTATATATGCCAGGCACCACCCCTTCTTCTCTGTCTTCCCCGTATGTCGTATGCGGGCGGGAGGGGAGTATAGGGGTGTATAGGTGCGTATCTCTATTGCCCCCAGGAGGGGATACCCCAAATGGTTTGACTACAGTTGTTGAGTTTGGGGGTTGGGGTGGTGGGTGGGTTTCTGGTACTGGCAAGTTTGGGTTGCTTCACTGGGTTGGGGGTGGGGTAGAGCTACGGGAGCTGAAAAGGTGCGCGTGGACGGGGGGGAGTACATGTTGGGGTGGATGTTGTTGAGAGTGGCAAAGTTCTTGAGGGTGAAGTACATGGTGCGTATGCGGGTGCTGGAGATGCGAAGTGTGATGGTATGGATGGTCGTGCACAGCGAGGGTTCATTTTGGTGGTGAGAGTGGTACTTGCTAAGAACCTGCGTAGGGCTGGAACGCTGGAAATATGCGTGCTTATGTATTGTGATGACAAGTGCGGGTGATCACGCCTTATCCACTGTGTCCATTTTGTCCTGGAATGTCCGAGGTCTTAATAACCCCCGGAAATGTAGGAATGTAATAGCATACCTGGATAGGAACAAGGCGCAGATAGTGCTGCTCCAGGAAACCCACTTGAGTCCAAGCTGTACTCCCCAACTCGCGAGTAGATGGGCGAATGTAAGAGAATTTTCCTCCTATTCCACCTATTCCAGGGGGGTAGCCATTCTGGTGAATAAACGGTTAATGTTTCAGAAGATGGGGGTTCGTGCAGACAGGGAGGGGAGGTATGTAATTTTGTGGGGGTGGCTGGGCACTGATGTGATACTGGTTGTAAACTGTTATGCACCTAATGTCGACACTCCAGGATTTTTCTTGACGTTGTGGGGTCATGTGCTAGAGGTCGAAGCTACACACATTGTCTGGGGAGGGGACTTCAAACTCTCATTACATCCGGGGATGGACAGGTCGGACGGTAGCGGACAGTATAACACGAAAGCTAGGGACGCACTGCAGGGTATACTCACGGAGGCGGGATTACTGGATAGCTGGAGACACTTACACCCGGGAACTAGGGAAGGTACCCACTTTACCACATACGCACGCTCGTGGGCAAGGATCGATTACTGTTTCGTCTCTCGGGGCCTAGCTGGGGGTATCGTCCAGGTAAAGCATCTGCCTCGTACGTACTCGGACCACTGCCCTGTAATGACGGTTATAGATATGCCTGGCTATGCAAGAATGCGCCCCCCGTGGAGGCTCTTCCCTTCGGCCCTGCTTGATCCTGTTTTCAAACAGGAACTAGGCGAGGAAATTGAAGCCTTCTTCCCTAGGAACAAGGGATCTGTTGCCAAGGTCGAAACGATATGGGAGGCTTTTAAGGTTACCGTGAGAGGTGTCACAATTTCCAAGAGCTGTGGAGTACTAAGGGAAATCGTACGTACATTGACTGCTCTTGAAGCGGAACTGAAGTCGCTAGAAGCGGAGATGGTCAGGACTCCCTGTCCTGACCTAGAGAGGGCTTTTAGGGCCCAACTATCAGCCTATGAAGACGAGGCTGCCAGAGAGGTGAAGTTTCGAGGCAAATATTGGACTGCCAGGCGGTATTGCGAGGGAGATAGGCCGGGAAAAGTTTTAGCAGCGCTTACGAGGCATCAACGGTTCGCCACCCATATATTGGAAATCTCTGATGGAGAGGGCAGGCTCTACCGAGATACTAAAGGGATACAAGACACCTTCCTACAGCATTACCAACGTTTGTACTCCACACAACAGACAAGCGGGGTGGAGTTTGGTTCTTTTCTAGACGAGATAGCACTCTGCTGGCTGAGTGACAGCGACAGGGCGTTCTTGGGATGCCCCTTCGAGTTGGACGAAATCTGGGAGGCGATCATGTCGCTCAGTAATGGCAAAGCTGCAGGTCTTGACGCCTTCCGGCCGAGTTTTATAAGTGTTATATCGACATCATGGCACCAGTACTGAAGGAGGTATTCGAAGAGTCGTTGGAGGAGGGAATACTGCCAGGCTCTATGAGGGAGGTGGCGATCACATCGCTACTGAAACCAGGGAAGAATCCAGTGGACACCGACGCATATAGGCCCCTATCATTGCTAAACTGTGATGCGAAGATCTTGGCGAAAGTACTTGCGACTAGGCTATCCCTCCTTATGAGCACCCTTGTCCTGCCAGATCAATCTGGATTCATCCCGGGGAGAGCTACATCCCATAACCTCCGCACATTATTCTCCCTCATACCCACCATATCGCCTGAACTTCCGGTCGCTGCTGTATTTTTAGACGCCACCAAGGCGTTTGACTCAGTGGAATGGGGATATCTTTTGGCCATATTGGGTAGAATGGGGTTCCCCCGGATATTCATCGCCTGGGTCCAACTGCTATACACTTCCCCAGTTGCCAGGGTCGTTGTTAATGGTGTGCTGTCAACTCAGATGCCGATCACGAGAGGGACTAGGCAGGGATGCCCCCTGTCACCCCTGCTCTTCGCCCTGTCCATTGAACCGCTGGCCTGCAGGATCCGACAACTACATAAGGCCAGCGCCTTTAATTGCAACCAACGGCAGATAGGCATATCCCTCTACGCGGATGACGACACTTTGTATGTGCGGCACCCGCAGGACAACCTCAATCCACTGCTGAGGGAATTTGTTTTATTCGGCGGTATTTCTGGAGTACACATCAATTGGAAAAAGTCGCAATTCTTTCCCCTCACGGCATCAGTGACCCGCTTTGCGCTGGAGTACCCCTTGGAGTGGTGTGACTCTGACTTGAAATACTTAGGAATCGAAGTGTCGCTCAACAGGGAAGACACGATCCGGCTGAACTATGGGGTGGCCATTTCTCAACTGGCCGACAATGTGACTCGCTGGACGGCCCTGCCACTGTCGATGGCAGGCAGAGCCTCCCTGATAAAAATGGTTGTTCTCCCACGGTTCCTATACCTTTTCCAGAATATACCTTACTACCCGGGGGCCTACTTTTTTAAAAGACTTCGAACCGAATTGCTGAGGTTGTTCTGGGGAGGCAAGCAGCCGCGCCTTAGCTGGAATGTCCTCACACAGCCATATGACAGGGGAGGTTTTGACGTACCCGACCTGGAAGTGTACTACCTCAGTGCTCAAACTCAGCATGCTTATCACTGGGTTAACCCTGCTCCCTTTATGCCCCAGGTTGCTGCTGAGGACTGGATCGTTCACCCATTGCCACTCAAGGGCATGCTGATGGGGGTGGTGGGAGATGTTGAGACACCGGCTACCACTGTCACCTGCACCATAGATTCATGGCACAGAGTGACGAAACTGCTAGGGGCTCCAATGCTCTACTCACCGGCAATGCCCCTTGCATACCACCCAAAACTATCTCTTTTAACGGAAAGCGGATTCCGATCCATGTGCACCCGTGTACACCTTAACACCTGGGGTGATTTATTTCAGGATGGACAATTCCGCACCAAGGAGCAGATCTTCCTGACCGCCCCACCGACACCAATGGAGGTGTTCTATTATATTCATCTTTGTCAGGGTATGAGGGATATACTCCCCAATTTTCCGGAGGAACCAGGTTCGGTCCTGCCTTTGCACGTTTTATTGTTGTCAGACGGCAGACATCTGGTATCGAAATTATATGCTGCCATTCGGGAGCAGCGTCCCCCTGTCCTGGCCAGGGCGCGAGCTGCCTGGGACTCTGATCTCCCTGCTGCGCTTACCGATGAACAATGGAAATATTGCTGCTCAGTCACGGCCAAAATTTCCTCCAGCTGTAGACTAAAAATTATTCATTATAAATTCGTACAAAGATATTACTACACTCCAGTTCGGAAGCTGCGTTTTCACCTCTCGGAGGATGATAGATGCGCGAGATGCCGGGCGGAGGGCGCTGATTTCCTCCACTTGGCCTGGGAGTGCGGAGCGATTCAGGCATACTGGGAGCAGGTGCACGCTGCGCTCCAAGTTATGATAGCTGGCCCTATTCCCATGGACCCGGTGGTGATGCTGCTGGGCTACACCAGGAATGTCCCCAAGGCTGACCGTCGATATGTTGATGTTGCATTGCTACTTGCAAAGAGAGAGCTTGCCTGCAGGTGGGGGAGGGGCAGGGCGCCAAAATTTAAGGAATGGCTGGACGATCTCAAGTACTGCCAGGATCAGCATGGCGTTTATGCAGAGCTAATGCCAGCCCGTTGTAAACCCAGCGATTTTTGGTCCCCCCTGCAGGTGTACTGGCTGTCTCAGACGACTCACGGCGACTCTTCTGGAGATGATGAGTCGATGCCGGGCCCATGAGCGTGCTCAAATTTCTCACACCACACCCACCGCACTGTAGATCACACGATGGGGGGAGCTAGAACCTTCCTGACTGGGGAGAGATTGAACGACCACTATTGGGGTGACGCTAGGCAGCCCGTCATGAGTATAATACACATGGCATGGTTTGAACGACTGGTCGCTCTCCACTTTTAGATCCTTAGATGCAATGGGCCTGTGGGAACGGTCCACCGTGCTGGTCCCCACGGCCGCCAGCCGATACAGTTGACCCTTATGCTGCCTTGCATTGCGCCCTGCACTGTATTTGTGCCCTAATCTGATCACTCTCCCGCTGACTGTCACTGGGGTGTTTGACAGACCCGCGCTTGCTTGTTGCACATGCGACACGATATTGTACAGGGGGATGCTGATAGCTTACTACTAGATACCATGACGAATGGGGGTAGACGTGCCTAGTGATGACTCTCGCCAGCCCTGCCGGGATGCCTGTCTACGACAGATTGGAACTGACCCTCCGCGACCCGCGCCTCGGGTCGGGAGAGGGGGGGAGCCTCAGAAAGTATTGGCTCGTATTCCAGGACACTATACGTAATTCATGCGTTGTACCAGCCCTTGTGTAGCCACTCCTTATCCAATGTATGTACCATGAAAAGTATTGTATTGTTGTATTGATGCTTTGACCTTCATGACACTGTGTTGAATGCCACTAATGAAAAAAAAGGTTTAAAAAAAAAATATATATATATGTTACCACCACGGGGTCCTAGTGTGGCTTTTTCGATGATTACCCATTTAAGACTTTCAGGTGGGTGCCCAGCCGTAGAGAATGACTTGAGTCATTGTACAATGTTTAATTGATATTGTCCCAGAATGTATTTCGGGACCATTTTAACCCGTAACCCCTACCGATCCTAGCATGGGTCGATGTGCCTCTTCTCTTCGATATATCTAGGGATATTCCATCCCGTGCCTAATTCATATATTTATATATTAAATAGGTTATGTGTCCCACCTTCCAGTCCTGATGAAGACCCCGCAGCAAGAATAGTACTCCTACCTGCACATATGAGGGTCGAAACGTCGACAACCACCTGCCTTTGAATATCAACTCCACGCCCTATTGTTTTCGTTCATTGAACTTTGTGGAGTATGCTTCTCCTTAGAAATGATTGTTTGAACCTGATGGTCTTGGTCTTTGTACATAATATGTAACATTGACAAATGAGTTATATTTGTTGATTATACTGTCACTCAAAAATCTTCCTTTTTTCTTTCACTACATCCTCACACGATCACTCACCACCCTCCCTCTTTTCCTAATTTGGGGCACTGTGAAACCACTAACTTATTGTTCGGATAAACTGTATATCTAATATATACTCCCATTGTGATTAAAACAATGTGGACTAATTTGTTATTTGGCTGACTTAATTTTGTATTTATTGTTCCTATGCAACTGGGACCCCTTCTTCTTACTACTTAGATAGCCCAGGTCCCAGTGACTTTAGCTGGGTATACCCCCCTGTCAATATCCTACTTCGAGCAGACACCGGTCTGCGAGGTTCTATTGTATGTTCAATTAATTTGATCTGTGCACATCATGGTAGAAAGGGAACTTCTATCTTACTCTGAGGATTATATAGACAAATTACTGGAAAATCCAGATAACATTTTCATTTCGTCTGATATTCCAACTATTGATTTCACATTAAAGGATAAAATTTCCCGTCTCTAGCGGTTGGAGAAAAAGCTGGTCCGTACCAGGTGGCATGGCCATCTCCTAACGAGGTACCTCAAGGAAAACATTATTCCCATCGGGCTACAAATTAAGATCGAACCGGCAATCTTTGTGGAGGTGCCCAAATTCAGAGAAGGGTTCAGCCACGTCGCGAATAACTGCTCCCGTCATTGGATGGTCCTCGGCGTTGGAACTGCTGCTGAACAAATCCAACTAATCACGGCTGAAATTAAGACTTTGAAAGCAGAAATAGCGGCTGATGCCAACTTTGCTAGTGCGAAGGAAACCTTAACAAACCTAGAAGCCACGCTCAAAGACTTTGATTTAACAACTCAAAATCGTAAACTTGAAAAATTGGCACGTGATATTAGGCTATATGATAAGAAGAAAACCTATCCTTATCTACAAGAGGATTATTTCCGGCAAGACAACCAAGGAAGATTCACAAACCGAGGGCGGGGAACCTCCAGAGGCAGACGAAACTACCATACTTTATCTGACTCTTCCTATAGCTCGGAGGGTGAGCAGGAACAACCGGGTCCCAGTTTTCAGCAGAACTACCCTGACTACGGGTATCATCAACAATATCAATACAACCCTTTTTTAGGGCAACGCCAAGGGTCATGGCGTCCTCCTCGTGGCAGAAGCAACAACTGGCAACGCGGCCAACAACCTGGATCTCAACAAGGCACAAGCACATGGAATGGAGGCCGTGGACAACCACAGAAACAGGTGCATTTCCAGACGGAACCACAACACGGGGAACGAGTCACCCGCAACAAAACCTACAGATGGTAGACAACTGTGAAAATTACCCCCCACTTAGACTACTGGGAGGAGCTCCCCCTGTGATTGACAGCCCTGTTGTCAACATATCGAAACAAACCCTGAATGATGACGAAATTAGAATACTGGGGAAAGGACTATCATACGTCCCCACTAACAACCCGGATACTTTCATTATCCGCACTGAACTGTTTCAATTTTTTCGAAAAATAAGGTTGAAATATTTTTTTCGTAACTCTGAACCTACAATCCAATCATCTGTTACTGGGTTGAGACCCCCCTCCACCTTTGTCCCATTTAACAGTTTTATGTCACATAAAATTCTGGCCTATGAATCAGTAGTTTGGAGAGATGTACTACAGCTCCTGGGAACTAAGTCCTTCACCAGATACAACACCAGCAAAAAAGAAAAATTGGCTCTACAATCACTGGCCCGTAATGAGCAACTTGTTATCAAACCCGCAGATAAGGGTGGTGCTATAGTGGTGCAGGACGTAACTACCTACGAGTCCGAGATCCTCCGTCAACTAAACGATGGAACCAGCTATCAACAACTACGATCGGACCCCTCCAAAGCAATTGCTCTCGAGATTTTGGAGATAACCCAAGCTGGTCGTGATCAGGGCTTCCTTTCGGAATTGGAGTTCAATTTTTTGAATAAACAGCATCCACGACTGGCAACAATCTACACTATACCAAAGATCCATAAATCCATGGCAGACCCCCCTGGTCGTCCGATTGTTTCGGGATGTGGCTCCATTCTTGAGCCCCTTGGAAAATATATCGATTTCTTTCTAAAACCGCTGGCAGAGGCCACTCCTGCTTATGTGAGCGACACCATGCACACCATTAATATCATCGAAAATTCAGCCTTTGACTCACATCAGCAACGATTGGCCACTTGTGACGTAGTATCATTGTATACATGTATTCCCCAACACAAAGCATTAATGGTTATCACACGTTGCCTGCAGCAGAGACCAGCACCAGTCCAAGTACCGACTGAATTCATTGTGGCTCTACTCCGTATAGCCATGACCAAAAATGTCTTTATATTCAAAGATAAATTCTACATCCAAACATCAGGAGTAGCAATGGGGGCCCCATTTGCTCCGGATGTAGCCATTCTGTACATGGCAGCCTTTGAGCAGGACACTGTGCTCAACCAGGTTAATCCATTCAGAGACCACCTAGGTCTCTGGATGAGATATATAGACGATATTTTACTGATTTGGAACAGCGATCTGGAAGAACTAATGTCGTTTTTCAGTTGGCTGAATGAGCAGTCTGATTATATCAAGTTCACAATCCAATCTGATAACCATCAAATAAACCTTCTGGATCTCACCATCTATGAAAACTCAGGACACTTGCTAACCACGCTGTACCGCAAACCTCCTGAAAGGAATTCGCTGCTGCACAATAATAGCCACCACCCGAGAGCTCTACGAGACAATTTGCCCTTTGGACAGTTCCTACGGATTCGTAGGAATTGTTCAAATAAAGACCATTATTTCACGGAATCGGAAGAACTGAAAAACAGACTTTTAAGTAGGGGATATCCTAAACAATTGATCAAGCGAGCGAGGAAGAGGGCTTGGTTCTACCCCCGAGATGAATTACTTACCCCAAAGACTGACAAAGATCAACAGGAAAACAGAATTGTATGCGTTACTACTTTTAACACAAAAAGTAACAAAATAAAACGCATAATTAATCATCACTGGGAACTAATATCAGATGATATCAAGCAAACTGACCCGCCATTACATGCTTTCAAAAAAGCAAGGAGTGTCAAAGACCATGTGGTCCGCTCCTTCTTAAGGACACCTGAGGACCCCACCGTCACCACTCTCTGGAACCTGCCTCCGGTAGTTGGCCATTTCAGATGTGGTAGCTGTAAAGCATGTGAGAGTACAATCCAGACCAAGGAATTTGTATATCGTCATCACAAAATTCCCCTCAAGACACACACCAACTGCAATTCCTCAAACATCATATATGCCATCTTATGTCCGTGTCTAATGATATACATTGGACAGACACAGCAAAAAGCTAAAGTGAGGATGCTTCAACACATGAGCAGAATCAGATGTCAAGTACAGGGCGCACCAATGGTTGATCATTTCTCTACGGCTGGGCACCCACCTGAAAGTCTTAAATGGGTAATCATCGAAAAAGCCACACTAGGACCCCGTGGTGGTAACATTACCAGCATCTTGAATACTCGTGAGTTAAAATGGATGTTCACGTTTGATTCTATTGAGACTGGGCTTAATGAGCAAGATAGCTCTTTCTCTCGATTAGCTACCCTCTCTTGATTACTATCTAAATCACACTCCATGTGGCCTTTACCCTCATGTGAGAGGTACGCCATAATTCTAATGATGCTACATGACCTTTCCTGTCTTTGAAAGGGGCTTAACAATTTCTACATGATGTTCACAAATGTATGAATTTTTGGGTAATTATATGACTAGTATAACACGCAACTGATGGCATTGATGTGTGGCCTTTACCCTCTTGTGAGAGGTACGCTACTTCCTGTTTGAGCGACGCCATCCATATGGAAGTATGTGCATTGAATGTTGTAGTAATCTACCACTCTGATACTAGTCATGTGAAGGTTTTCAACAATTTACTGTTGTTTAGGTGTCACGTCTTTTTTTGCTATCTGATTAATCCACCTCCTTAAAAAAGGTACTTCTACGCCCACACTGTTTTTGCAAATTGAAAATGCATCTAACATCTTTTAAAAACCCATACGCTATCCATGTAATACAAGTTTCGGACTTAGTCCGCTATCAATTTGCTAGGTTTATCGTAACCTGGCAACCCAACTAGTCTTTCTACCATGTTCATACGGGTGCAACGCACCACGTGACCGCGTTTCCATGGTGATATTACCAAACCCGGAACCTAACTTCGCCATTGCGATTCGGAGCGGTGATCAGGACGTGATTCATTCCTTGCCTGGTAAGCACTATCCCAACTCTCAGGGCGCCAACCAACTAGCCATTGCCGATTAACCTCCCGTGGTGGCTTAGTTTATAACTCCACCTTGCCCTTTCTTTCAGATGCTTCGAAAAAGTTTCCCAACTGGATTACATATTTACACGATTCCCGTTGAACGTGTTTTCTACACGGCCTCTTGGTGAGTGTTCCCCCCTTTAGTGCATCAGGTTTTTTGATGCCGTGAGTATTCTGTAAGTTCCCTAAATGTCTGCTTTAATTATATCTGATAGATTTCAAAGTATCGTTGGTATATTGGACCACGACTGGCTTCTGAGCAATCATAATATTATATTATTATATTATATTATAGAGACTTTTGTAGCGCGCTCTGTTACTAAGAAAATAGTATCCTGGCGCGAGGTGGGTGAGAAGCTGAGCAGAGTGAATCTGGTGAAAAGAAGGGAGATCCCATTGTGATCGCATAATCAACGAATGATCTAAATTACGGTGAGTTGCTCATCGCTTGCCTTCAATTTAGTTCTATGACGCCCTTTCTCTGTAAACGTACCTTCTCATTGTCCGTTATCATTCTCACCCGATAGATCGCACATCATTTTCGGTCTGCTCGACCTTGAATGCATCCAACTCTGTCAACTTCGGGTCCTGAAAATACCACTTCTGTGGTAAGTTTATAAGTCTATGACCTTATGACCTGAATCAACAGGCTACTCTCATACCAGACATGCTCTGGTACGATCATTATGAGACTCGGTGATTGCACTTTGGTCCTGACTCATCGGGTTCCAGGTGTATTACCATGTCCCAATTAGCACTCCTCTCCAGTAATCTGTGGCCTTGTCCACTCGTGTCGGGTTGGCTCATCCTCAACGGCTCTTGACTTCATATAATAAGTTGTTGTGACTATGTAGCGCAACTTGAGTCATTGTACAATGTTTAATTGATATTGTCCCAGAATGTATTTCGGGACCATTTTAACCCGTAACCCCTACCGATCCTAGAATGGGTCGATGTGCCTCTTCTCTTCGATATATCTAGGGATATTCCATCCCGTGCCTAATTCATATATTTATATATTAAATAGGTTATGTGTCCCACCTTCCAGTCCTGATGAAGACCCCGCAGCAAGAATAGTACTCCTACCTGCACATATGAGGGTCGAAACGTCGACAACCACCTGCCTTTGAATATCAACTCCACGCCCTATTGTTTTCGTTCATTGAACTTTGTGGAGTATGCTTCTCCTTAGAAATGATTGTTTGAACCTGATGGTCTTGGTCTTTGTACATAATATGTAACATTGACAAATGAGTTATATTTGTTGATTATACTGTCACTCAAAAATCTTCCTTTTTTCTTTCACTACATCCTCACACGATCACTCACCACCCTCCCTCTTTTCCTAATTTGGGGCACTGTGAAACCACTAACTTATTGTTCGGATAAACTGTATATCTAATATATACTCCCATTGTGATTAAAACAATGTGGACTAATTTGTTATTTGGCTGACTTAATTTTGTATTTATTGTTCCTATGCAACTGGGACCCCTTCTTCTTACTACTTAGATAGCCCAGGTCCCAGTGACTTTAGCTGGGTATACCCCCTTGTCAATATCCTTCTTTAAAGTGTGGCCATTTTTATTTCCCCAATGCATAAGTTGTTGTATTTTTTATACATTCCACACTCAAAAGTGATTTATGGCCCATTTGCATCACTTTACATCCCGTAAGTCAGCCCTGCGTCACTTTTGAAGCAGAAGCATCACATTTCATTACAACATGGGACACATATGCATAATTATCTTTTGATGCCCACAGATCCTTACAACATAGTGTGTGTAGTGCTAAAAACAAGAAGTATTCATGGCATGGGATTCTGTCATTCTGAAGTGCAAGTGTGGAGAAGTGTGGCTCAATGATTAGAGCGGCAGACCCTGATGCAGAGGTTTAGCCCGGGACCAGGGTTCAATTCCCCGCCTCGGTGGGTCTTGGGCTCAAAATTCCACGAGCCTGATAATTCTCGCCTCGGTGCCCATTCTAATCATAGAGTCCCACTCTGCAACTCTGGGCAATAGCTTGCTTAATCTCCACAACGGCCCCCACAACGCTAAGGATGCCTGGCCTCCACCTTGGGGGTGCCCAGGAGTGGACTCCTCGCAGGGAAAGCCAGGATGTGTTCCACAGCGGTATTTGTACAAGTACCTTGAGACCCTTGCGGGTGAGTAGTGCGCTATACAAGTATCAATTTACATTTACATTTTGACGGAAAGCAGCGCTGTAGAATTTCTTGTAAATATCCCCCTAAGTCTGTGAAGTACAAAGAGATTTTGAATGACTAAAAATGCAATATGCAAACCCACAGTGTGTGTGACTGCTAAATGGATTTTTGGTACATGCTAAACCCATTGTCTGATTCGGTAAATCGTTACTGAATCGCAAAATGTGTTTGACAACCCCTATAAAATCACTATTTGGAAAAGGTGTGTTCCAAAAAACTGTTTGTTAAGGTCTGTATCAATGATCGAAATCTGTTCGCAAAACATTGCAATTGTATCAACACCGTAAAGCAGGTGTTAGCCCATGCACAAAAAAGGAGAGGAAAACTTCTCCTTTGCTACAATAAAAACATAAAAATAGTGTGGGAGTAGGTAGTGTACCATAGTACCCCTGCCAGCTCTTCATGGAAATCAAAAACAAACCTTTCCTTTCTTAAATGCAGCCGAGTTTCCTTTAAGATAAAGGGCTGCATTTAAAAATAAAGTTTACTTTATTAAAAAAGAGATCACAGACATGGTGGTCTGCCGGTCCCAGTAGGAAGCCATTCTTGTGATGACATCGAAATGTAGTGAGTCATCATTTATGACCTACCTTATGAATATTGGTAGGTTAGATCCTGACACTTTACAATTCAGAATGTAGTGAACTAACCTAGTAATACCCAGGCTGGTTTGCAAAACTCTTTTCCATTCTCAAAAAGTCCGTTCCCAATTTGAGCCACTTTTTGGTGAATGCAAATGTTGTACAAAAGGCCATAAGTCGTCAGTCCAGTCCACTGTCATTCAACGTGGCCTCTGAAGCAGCAGCTCTATGGCACATCAATGTTTTACTCTCTGCTGGCTACCTCACCCGGGGAAACTACTGCTTCTCATACTGATAACTGCAATCTGCACAATTCCTACAGTGAGCACCACAATACCCGGGTTTTGATTTTGAATCGTGCATGTTCAACAACAGTGTTGATGACTTTTTATGCAGGTGAACAGTACCATGGACAATCTAGTCCTCCACAATTGGTGCAAAGATGCCCTGCAGATGGAGCAGCAAGGCACAATAACCGTTTCCTTTTCTTCCCTGAAAACAATCTTCAGGTGAAGGGAATCACTTCAGGGGCACCTGCGTCTTCGCTTTCTCTTGGGTGTCACGTTTTCAGATTTCTGATCTACAGCTTTCTTTTTTAACATTTCTTGCGGCATATTTTCAGATTTATGCATTACTTTTTGCAGCTTTGTGTCTGTTGTGCCTGGAATTGAGAAATAACATAATTCTACTTATTTTCATTTTGCCTTTAATTTATTATTTAGATTTGACGCCAACGGTCTCTATTCGTGTCTTTTAACCATGACTATGTAAAATGTGTGTGGGAGTGCAGATTAAATTCACATGCTAGGGAGAAGGTTGTTTTTGGAGACGATAAAGACATTGCTTTTTCAGCTAAGGGCTTCAGACAGCTTGAGCAACAAAAAGTGAATAGAGTAAAATAAAAAATAACATCCTTCATTTTTATTGTGCTGTTATCTATCAAGATGAAATGGTGGGATGATTTTGTTCAAGCTAATAGCTTCTGTGACTTTTGTTGTGCTGGATGGCGCGGCTCGTGTGTAATGGTCCGCATGACAATGGCGATAATCTAGAGCCTTACTGATGAATGCCCCAAGTTATTTATGTGGCCATGGAAGAGTCCTGCTTTCGTCTCATTGTGTTTTTAAGAACTCCCAAATAAATAATAATGGTACTTCATTGCTCAGTTGTGTGAAAAACTTAAAGAGAACAGCTCATCTCGATTTCAGTGATGCTAGGAGGATCGAGTTTTTGTGCACATTTTACCCATATATGACGCTCATTATGAGTGGCTTCTTAATTGTGATAGGCACAGTAACTACCATGGAAATAAGACCTTGAGTATGAGTTATAGCACACAGCAACGTCTCAAAAGGTAATATTCATAGGCAATTCTGTAACATGCACAGAAATTGCTGAAAAGAAGAAACAAGGAGACAAGGATTTATGATAATTGTATAGAGCAGTCTTTATTTTGCAAGAATGAATACAAATAAAGTATCAGCACTATTTACATTGTATACAAGTGTAACCCATGTAATCTTGTGCACAACCCAGCTCCTGTGGAAAAGTGAATGGTGAATGAGACAAGGGAAACAGCAAGAAAGCGGCGCAAAGAAAATATACAATTACTTAAATGGTTGCAAAACTTCAAAAACTGTTATGAAAATATAGAGTTATCATCAAGTTATAGAACCAAAAACGTGCCCAGAGTTGCGCTTTGTTGTCGACGTCGTTTTGACTTGTGAACAATTCTGGGCAAACTTACTATGGAAAAGCAAAAAACGGAATACAAGGAAATTTTGGGCCTTAATCAATCGCTCTAATACGGGGCCATCAAACCATGGGTCAGCAAATATACAAGAATCAGACTGGGTCTCTTATCTGTCCGTCCACTTTAGGTCCCCGGAGAGCACAGAGCCAACAGGAATCCACGCCCGCCTAGAGGCAGAAGTCTCCCCAAATAATAGCATGTGCAAGAACACAAATGGTGTGGTCTCAAGCAACAAAGATATCCAGATCCCTCAAGAAATGGTTACCAAGGCTGTGTCAAAAGCAAGATCAGACGGGGCCCCGGGCCCAAATGGTTTACCTCAGAGTCTGTTCAAATCAAACACAGCTCTTTGGTCGAGGCACATAGCCAACCTTTTCATCTTCGCACTAAGAACTTCAACTGTTCCGGACTCCTGGCGTTGTGCAACTATTCACCCAATCCATAAATCAGGCTTCCGTGCCACGCCGAGGAATTATAGATTAATTGCTCTCCTAGACATCGAGGCCAAGCATTATGCAGGAATTCTTCTGAAGGAACTGAGGGCATGGGCTGAGCTGCGTGAACTGATTCCAATGAACCAAACCGGCTTTACTGCCAACTCTGGGACTACGACCAATTTGTTTACACTGTCTATAATTATCGACAAAACACTCTCATCTTCCTGGACTGTGTACTGTTGTTTTGTTGACTTTAAAGCTGCATTTGACCGGGTCCCAAGGGCAGCACTTAGGGAAAAACTAAAAAAATGGGGGATCCCGGAAAAACTTTTGGAGGCGATAATCCAACTGTACTCACACACATGGGTCCAGGTGAATTTGGGGTCTGGCACGCATCTCTTGTGGAAAATCATGACAACTAGAGGTGTCAAACAGGGATGCGTGCTGGCCCCCCTTTTTTTAACATGTTCATAGCAGACCTGTCGGTAGTACTTGACTAAACAAATAGTCACCCCCTAAGGTCGGAGGCCTAGTAATAAGCAACCTTCTTTACGCCGACGATCTGGTGCGTTTTAGCCTTACCTGGGTCGGGCTTCAAAGGCTTCTGGATAAGCTACATAGCTATACAATTATGAATCAACTTGAGGTAAATTTAAAGAAAACACAAGTAGTGGCATTTGGAAGGAAACGCAACGGTGGCGGCGGATGGTCATATAATAACAAAAGCCTAACAACAGGACGTACATATAAATAACTATGGGTCCATTTTGACTCAAGGGATAATTTCTCCAAACAACGCGAAGAGATCGCAGTAAAAGCTACAATCTTACAGGTTACCCTATCTAAGCTCGCAAAAGAGCTGTCTGGTCCAACACTATCATTCCTACTGGAAATTCTGAGAGCAAAGATTGGGCCTACCTTAGCATACGGCATTGAGATATTTAGGGGGAAACTAAACATAACCTTAAACCAGCTCCTGACCAAAATATATAAAAAGTTCATCTGCCCAAATCCGCCTCCGCTGCCCAGACCAGGCTAGAACTAGGCCTATTAAATTACGAGGCCTCAAACATCGGCACATACCTAGATTTCTCTAACAAACTCAGGAATGCAAACAGAGGAGCCCTATAGGCTTTAGTCTGGTCAGAGATCAGTCAGAAAAATCCAGGGGGCTCGTATGGCCGCCTTTTCACAGATTCTATCCGTGAAATGTCGGCGGGCGACCTATGGGCCCTCAACCCAAGCATAACTGCTTTTAAAACCTGTATTAAAAAAAGAGTAAGAGTGAGTTCTCTCATTATTGATAAAGCCCACCTCTGCAAACGCAGTCATGCATGGTCAGTCATGAACTCCTATGGGCGGTTTTCCCCCTCTACCTGCCTCTCCTGTCCTTATTCACTGCACTTAAAACTCAGTTTTCTGGCCATCAGAATGGGGGTCTGGCGATTCCTAAAAGATCTGCCCCCATGGCTGCACACCACGGAAGATTTAACATGCAGAGGTAGTGGCAAGACAGCCAAAGCACTGGAGCACGTGGTTTGCTTATGTCCCGCCCTCATGCCCCAACGTAGACATAATCTCAAAGCAGAATGGAAAAGGCTGGGGGTTCGGACCTGCAGACAGGCAATAATTGCATTCTTGAACCCTGAAAATATAGCACTAAACATTGCCTTTACAATCTGCATACGGCACACATACCGCATCCTCATGCTAAAGGCGGTAGGACCAGTATCCCCCCCTCCCCTGTCTAGCTGTCTAACTTAAGCTGTATTTCAACCTTAAGTCCTTTAAAAAAAAAAAACATCATTTACAACCAGTCGCATTTTATCAGACTGGTCGTCACTGTCCGGCGAACTATTTTATTTGGACTGAGCTTTTGCACAATTAGTGTCAATTCTGTGAATTGTCTGGTTTTCATGAGTTGTAAGTCGGCAACTGCTAGCACAGCAAACCCCTTTGTTCTAATGCAAAGTGTTATTGTCGTCTAGCATATAAAGACTTAGGGGCATATTATCAAGGGGGTTTATCTCCGCTTTTTTGGCTTTAAAAGCCAAGAAAGCGGAGATAAAATTATCTCCCTATTACCAAGCTGTCGCTAACACCAGTTAGCGACAGCTAGTAGGAGATAGCGACCATCTTGGGCCCCACTTTGCATGTCAGTGATATTTATCACTAATGAGATGCAAAGTGGGCGTGCCAAGATGTTAGAGACTGAAAACAGTCGCTAACATCGCTATCTCCTATTACCAACCTTTGGAGATATTCGCGCTAAGCGGGAATATCTCCAAAAGCTAACACCTGCCCTGAGCAGTTCTTAGCCATGTTATCCAATGGGAGGTGGATAACATGGCTAAGAGCATTTGCTCGATAATGCATGAATATCGCTGACTTTTCAGCGATATTCATGCATTTCGGCCGTTTTTTATCGCATTTGCGATAAACCTTGTTAATAGCAAGGTTTATCTGCGATAAAAATCGCCGAAGTGCGGCGATAATTTTTGTCTCTAAACAAGTTAGAGACAAAAATTATCGCTAGTTGTTGGTAATATGCCCCTTAATTTTTAACGTGCAACAGAAACTGAGTAACACAATGCGGACGTCTCTTACAGATTAATTGCCGCAAAACATGCTTCAAAATTTCTTATAACATTGTGTTAACTTGTGGTTTTATTGTGAAATGCTTCTAAGGATATTTTTCTTTTATCCAAATAAAGATTTTTTTCTTTCTTTCTTGTGATCAGTTCATTTCATCTTCAGGACCCGGTTACAAAAGAATTTGTCAGTGCTGTTTAAGATGAGAGATGGAAATTTAAGGAATGGTACTTCCAAATATGAACCCAAGGTATGGTGTACAGGAAATCCAGGTAGATGGATGAAGAGAAAACACTACCCCTCTGGAATGAAAGAGGAATTCATTTGCTGAAAACAACAGAGCCCGCATGCAGGTCCGGGCATCTGGATTGACTGTGGCACTGTTATCATGGGGGTGAGGGATCCTCTCTGGGTGCTGCCTGGATTTATTACACAGCTGCCCTCCCTGCCTGGATGTCCTAATCATGACACCGGCCCTTACTTGAATATGCGCCCCCCTACAACAGTGCCACACGTGATCCGGATGCCCGGACCTGCATGCCTGCTCTGTTGTTCTCGGCATACGGATTCCCCTTGCACACCAGAGTAATAGTGCTTTTCTCTCCATCCATTTTCCTGGATCGAGGACACGAGGGCTGTGAGTCTGCCCAGCGTGTCTCTAGTTCTGGTGACTGCTTTTTTACCACTAAACTGTTTTTAATGCACCAGCTTGTATAGTACTGCTAATCTGTTTTAATGATACAGTTGTTGAGCACTTTCAACAAATTTCACAACTTGCACTGATTGCTTCAAAACTTTACGCTACCTGACTTGCACAGATTGCATTTCCGGTTCCGACCCCGGTCCACCACGGCTGGTGCGGACTGAGTGGAGGGCGAAGACTGTATACTACAGATCCACCCTCGCCAGTGAGGCATTTGGGGGCGTGGAGGAGGCGGGTACTTTACAGCTCCCCAATATTTAATGCCAATGCTGTCACGGGCGCGAGCAGCAGATGCGCGCAGCGGATGCATGCAGCAGGCGCGCCACTGACGCACCAAAGGCAGGCCTAGGGTAAACCCGTCTGCGCCCGTTCCTGACCTGCCCGCGATCAGCGCCAGCCATGCTGCCCGTTGCCAACCTGACACACAAATAATGCTGTCTAGTGCACAAATCCTTTGGCTGAATTAAATCAACTGTCTGACCTGGGCCGACCTGTCTTGACCCTTGTTCATTGGAACATGAGCTATATGACCTGGGATTAAATTGTAAATCCTGCTCTTTTAAGTTTAATAAAGAGGTCTTGGGGAAAAAGTGTAAAGCCTTTGAAGAGGCTACACCTTCAGAGTTATGGGCCTCTAGTAACAAGTCAACCACCAAAATCAAAGACTGTCTACTCAATTTTAGATCTCTTCCTAAGCACGCCGACATTTGGCTACTGCTAGAATTAAAGATATGGGATCTCATTATCCTAACGGAAACTCAGCTGAGATAGAGCTCTAACCCACATATTACAATGGCTATACCTAAATGCTACAAAATAGTTTCAGAAAACCAGCAGGGTAATAAAGATGTGGGGGTGGACTTGTGGTGATCATAAAAAATGTTTGGGAGATATCACACAAAAAGGTCGAACACACTGACAGGATGGAAGCATTATCCTTTAACATCACAATCTCCCCTAATCTTACCATTGCAGGAATGCTGATCTACAGGCCATCAGCATCTAAGCCCGCTGAACTATGGGAAATGTGCGACCAGATAGCTGACCTCTCACTAAAATACACCAACTTCGTAGTCTTGGGTGACTTCAATATCCACATGGAAAATGATCTATGTCCCATGGCCACCCAACTAGCAGAGACATTGACAGGATTAAACCTCAAACAACTGGTTCTCAAACCCACACATGTGGCTGGCCACACTTTGGATCTCATTTTTACTAATATCCCCACTAAGCATGGGCTGAAAATTCGTTCCGCTCGCGGAATTTGGGGAAAAATTTTCAGCCAAGCACTTACAGGGTTACAGTAGCAGGTGCAAAAGTCGAAGGTAATTTTTTGTAACCTTTTACAAAAGGGTTACAAAGAAATTAACTTCAACTTGGGCACCTGCTGCTGTAAGCCAGTAAGTGCTTCCTGGCGCCTCGTTGCCTACTTGCAACTATTCTCTGACCCTGCTCCGACCCTTGAAGCAGGGTCAGAGAATAGTTACAAGTAGGCAATGAGGCGCCTGTCACGAAAATTAAACCTCAACAGGAAGCACTGACAGATAAAAAAGACAAGCATTTGCAATGCAATAGGTCTCGCATTAGGAAAGTTTGAGCTATTGGTCTTGTAATGACAATTTTTTTTAATTATGTGTTGGTTTTGAAAATAGCTAAATTAATAGCTTTGTCATTTACAATGCCAATAGTTATAACTTTCGCAAATGTGACACCTATAGCATTTGTAATGCAACATGTTTTGTATTTAAGTGACTTAGCTGTATTGATATTACAAATTACAATGGCTTTTAATTTTTTTAAATAATTAATACTTAAATAAAAGTGATTTTAATTTATAATGGCAATAGCTTAAACTTTTGTAAATAACTTTTGTGAAGATCATGTTCAGTGTATTTTATTGTGGCGAAAATCCAAGTACAGAAGTGAAATATTAACATCTTTTTGTGATATTTGTAATAAAGTTTGAAACATTGAGAGAACATATTTGAACCAGTTGTTGTTGAATGGTTGTGCAGATTGATGCTGGGATGGCGTTGAGTGGTGCTGAGTGGTGCTGTGGTGGTGCTGAGTGGTGCTGTGGTGATGCTGAGTGGTGTTGTGGTGTTTCTGAGTGATACTGGATGGTGCTGAGTGATGCTGGGGTGGTACTGAGTGGTGCTGTGGTGGTTCCGAGCGATGCTGTGGTGGTGCTGAGTGATGCTGTGGTGGTGCTGAGTGGTGCTGTGGTGGTGCTGAGTGATAATGTGGTGGTGCTGAGTGATGCTGTGGTGGTGCTGAGTGATGCTGTGGTGGCGCTGATTGGTGCTGTGGTGGTGCTGAATGATACTGTGGTGGTGCTGAATGGTGCTGTGGTGGTGCTGAGTGATGCTGTGGTGGTGCTGAGTGGTGCTGTGTGACAATGTGGCAGTGCTGAGTGATGCTGTGGTGGCACTGAGTGGTGCTGTGGTGGTGCTGAGTGGTGCTGTGGTGGTGCTGAGTGATGCTGTGGTGGTGCTGAGTGGTACTGTGGTTGTGCTGAGTGATAATGTGGTGGTGCTGAGTGATGCTGGGGTAGCGCTGAGTGATGATGTGGTGATGCAGAGGGCAGAAAGGCACAAAAAGCAGTCTAACAAAGGGCAGAAGGGCAGAAAAACAAGGGAAAAATGAGTCTAACAGAGGGCAGAAGGGCACAAAAAACCAATCTAACAGAGGACAGAAAGGCAGAAAAACAAGGGAAAAACAAGTCTAACAGAGGGCAGAAGGGCACAAAAAACGAGTCTAACAGGGCAGAAAAGCACAAAAACGAGTCTAACAGAGGGCAGAAGGGCACACAAAAACGAGTCTAACAGGGGGCAGAAGGGCAGAAAAACAAGGGAAAAACGAGTCTAACAGAGGGCAGAAGGGCACAAAAACGAGTCTAACAGGGGGCAGAATGAATCCCGCCCTGTGTGTTTGTCCACGAAGATGCCACCTTTTTGTGCAATACCTCTACTCAACTGGAGTACTTTCTACTGTCTAATCAGTAAGTGCTCCCTTGTTGGCTAAATGTATAGGGGCAGATTTACAATAACTGGTACATCCCCAGGGATGGCCAGTTATTGTGCGCCGCAGCTCCGCCACCCATGGTGCGCCGCATTTACAATGCAGCGCACCATTTGGCAAAAACGGCACAGATGCATCACGCATCTGTGCCGTAAAAGCAGCGCATTGCTGGAGCTGCGTCGCGCTTGCGAAGCAGCTCCAGCAATGCTCTGAGGGTCCTATCTCCCCAATGCTGCATCAAGCCTTGCACCTGCTTCAAGCAGGCGCAGGGTTTTGATGCAGCATTGGCCTAAAAGTGACTGAGTGAAATCTTGTAGATTTCGCTCAGCCACTTTTAGGAGGCGTTTCTGTGCAGGAACGCCCTCCCCTGCACCGTAACACCTCCTGATGGCGCAGGGCTTTACAACGTGACGCATCTATAAGAATCGTCACATTGTTAATACCCAGCACCATGGTGCACCTTTTGTGCGGCCGCTGCATCACAAAAGGTCTCGTTAGAGGGTGGCAGTGGTGAACCACTGCCACCCTCTAATGAGAAACAACCAAAAACAACGACATCACCCCTTCGCAAGACCTCTGCAACTCCCTCGCCTCCTACTTCCACAACAAGATCGCAGAGATACACAACAGCTTCAGCCCTCAACCGACGCACGCCACGACCGATCCACCGCCCCCCACGACCACCCTCCGCGCCTGGACCCCGATCAGCACCGAAGACACCATCCACACGATGAACTCCATCCACTCCGGATCTCCGACTGACCCCTGCCCACACCACGTCTTCAACAAGGCCGACGCTGTCATCGCACCCCACCTGCGGGACATCACCAACACCTCCTTCAACACCGCTACCTTCCCGGAGAGCTGGAAGCACACCAAACTCAGCGCTCTACTAAAGAAGCCATCAGCCGACTCCACCGACCTCAAGAACTACTGCCCCATCTCTCTGCTGCCGTTTCCTGCAAAAGTCATCAAGAAGACCGTCAACAAGCAGCTGGCCGCCTTCCTCGAGACGAACGGATTCCTCGACCTCTCGCAGTCTGGCTTCCGGGCCAACCACAGCACCGAGACCGCCCTGATTGCAGCCACCGATGACATCCGAGCACTGCTCGACAACAGAGAAACAGCAGCCTTCATCCTCCTAGACCTCTCCGCGGCCTTCGACACTGTCTGCCACCGTACACTAGTGCAGCGACTCAGCAACGTCGGAATCCAGGAGAAGGCACTGGAGTGGATCATCTCCTTCCTCGCCGGAAGGACGCAGAGAGTCCGCCTCCCCCCCTTCAGATCTGAAGCCACTGAAGTCATCTGCGGCGTTCCTCAAGGCTCCTCGCTCAGTCCAACCCTCTTCAACGTCTACATGAGCCCCCTCGCAGACATCGCACGCCAGCACAACCTCAACATCATCTCCTACGCTGACGACACCCAGCTGATTCTCTCCCTCACCAACGACCCCGCCACCACCAGAGCCAACCTTCACGAAGGGATGAAAGAGGTAGCCGAATTGATGAAGAACAGCCGCCTGAAACTGAACTCGGACAAGTCGGAAGTCCTCATCCTGGGTTCCTCACCCTCCGCCTGTGACGACTCCTGGTGGCCCCCGCCCTAGGCAGCGCACCCAAACCAACAGACCACGCACGCAACCTGGGCTTTATCCTGGACTCCTCCCTCTCCATGACCAGACAAGTCAACGCCATCTCCTCGTCGTGCTTCAACATCCTGCGCATGCTACGTAAGATCTTCCGGTGGATCCCCACCGAGACCAGGAAGACGGTCACCCAGGCCCTCGTCACCAGCCGTCTGGATTACGGCAACTCCCTCTACGCCGGAACCACCGCCAAACTCCAGAAGAGACTCCAGCGGATCCAGAACGCCTCAGCACGACTCATCCTGGACATCCCCCGTCGCAGCCACATCTCCGGACACCTGAGAGACCTGCACTGGCTCCCGGTCAACAAGAGAATCACCTTCCGACTTGGCCTTACAATATGTGCAATATATGGTTCAAACATTGATGATCCGACTATTTTTCAAGAACTAGAAATTGAAATGGCCTCTTGGCCAGCTCCATTAATTTTCTGTGGTGATTTTAATATTGATGTAGGAGTGCTCGTTGATAACCGTTTGTCACCAGGATATAAAGGGCGCAAACCAAAGGTTTTTAATCCACTAAGGCAGTTGATGGAAAGCCATGACTTATTTGATATGTGGGATCTGTCAGGTAAAAACATTGATGGGTATACATATTTCTCCCATCCTCACAACAAATATGTCAGAATTGACTATGTGATGTCATCTTTAGAGAATTTGGCTATCATTGATATAACAAAATCCCCTAAAACGATTTCGGACCATAATGCGCTTACTTTTATCTTCGACATGGTCAACTCAGTAAAACCCAAGTCTAATTGGACCTTTGATAGGAAACTCCTGGTCAATCAAGGATATATAGATCATATTAAAAACTGGGCTCAAAGCTATTTTGACTGTAACCGGTTCAGTGCGTCAAGAATAATGGTCTGGGACTGTTTTAAAGCCTCATTAAGGGGAGAAACTATCTCATTCGTAGCGAATAAAAGGAAGAATGAGGAAGAGATCAATGCACAACTTATGAAAGAACTTTCTGATCTCGAGACTTATCATGCCACTCAGATAGGCCAAGGCGACTCAACTTTAGAAACCACTAAGAAAATACTGATTTTAAAGAATGAAATTAATAATTCCCTAATCCAGAAAGCTGCCGAAACCTATCAGGCAAATAAAACCAAGATATACGAATCAGGAGAAAATGTCGGTAAGCAGCTAGCATTACGAACACGCCAAAAACAATCATATAGCAGTATAAAAATGATTGAATTCGAAGGAAAGGAATATACATCTACGCAAGACATTGTAAAGGTATTCCAAACATATTATCAGAAACTCTATCATAGTGATGTATTATATTCTGATACTGATACCACAACATTTTTGAACAGTTGGCTTCCAGATCAAGACTTAAGTGCTATGATTGATGATAATGCAAAAGCAAACCTAGATAGAGAAATTACTCTTACGGAGGTGGAGATTGCCCTATCTGAACTCTCCAATAATAAAGCGGCAGGCCCTGATAAAATTCCCCTAGAATTATATAAAATATTAGGCAGTCAAATATTACCTTTCTTATTAGATTTGTTTCTCGGAGTACAATATCACTCAATCCCACCTGACTCCTGGAAACAAACAAATATAATAATTTTTCACAAAAAAGGAAAACCATCTCATCTTCCCTCTTCCTATAGGCCGATATCTTTGATAAATTCTGACTCAAAGCTGTATGCCAAAATTCTAGCAAATCGTCTGAGTAGGGTCATTAAACAACTCGTTTCACCGTGGCAACATGGCTTTATTCCCGGAAAAGGCACTACAGACCATACCCGGAGAGCCATCACCCTTTTTGATATCATGGGCACCACGGGGGGTGAGATGGCAATGATTCTCCTCGATGCCGAAAAGGCTTTCGATAGAGTATCATGGCAGTTTCTATGGAACATCTTGAAACGAAAGAACTTTGGGAATAACTTTATCAAAGCCATCAAAGCCATATATTCTAATCCCAGGGCAAAAATTTCCATAAGTGGCGCTGAGTCAGAATTTATTGAGGTACAAAGAGGTACAAGGCAGGGTTGTCCATGCTCCCCGATTTTATTTGCCTTGTATATAGATCCCCTTATACAGAAACTCCTTTTATCACCCTTAATCCAACCAGTTAATTTTGGCTCATATTCCACCAAAGTCATGGCATACGCAGATGACGTGGCCGTCATAACTACCGACCCTGCCAGTGCAATCCGTGAAATTGAATCAGTCACCCAGGCTTTTGGTGCTCACTCAGGATATTCACTAAACAATGATAAAACTATGGTATTAGCTACTGAAAATATTCATTATGAGAGTTCCTTTAAAGTTAAAGAGGCTACATATCTAGGTATATGCCTTACTACTGAGGTCGATAAAATTAATTATTTAAATTATACCCCCCTTATTGACAAAATTAAAAAAGATCTTAAAAGAATAGACAACTTACATCTATCTATAATTGGAAGGGCAAACTACATAAAAATGAATATCTTTCCGCGGGTTCTTTACCTTTTTAGAGCAATTCCGTTGCTTGCGGGACCTAACTTCCTTAAAATCATTAACTCTACTATCTCTAAATTTATATGGAGTTATGGCAAGATAAGAAGAGCACTTTGTTGGATGTCATTACCACAGGATAGAGGAGGATTAGCTATTCCTAATTTAGAACTATATCTATGGGCAACATTAATACAATCTATGGACCCCCTACTAACTGGTAAAAAAATTACGTCTATGCCCCCAGACTCATATATTCCTTCGATCTATGAGCTTAGCCTTGGTGATAAATGTAAGGGCTTATTTCTAAGGCAGGTAGACTCTATGTATTACAGAAAAATTAAATTGAAGACAGTTGTAGATGCCTGGGCCGTGTGGAAAGCTATCTCTAAATACCTATCTATTCCCACCTCTCAAAATATACCCCTCTCTGGCATAGTAAGATTATCTCTCCATCTCTTAATGATACCACCTCACAGAGATGGGAGCATTTAGGCATCAACACAGTTGGTGACTCCTTAGGACATAATGTCCCCATCTCTTTTGAATCTTTCCAAGAAAAATACTCCATTCCTACGTATGATTTTCTCAAATATTTTCAAATTTTGCTGAGCATTTGTAACGCTATACCAACAAGAACAACATTAGATAACTTGCCCCTTCTTGAATCTATAGGCAAAAAAACTACAAGAATAGGGGCTCTATATCAAATGCTGATGGATAAAACTCCTGATGATCTAGAACGAATTGAACAATCCTGGGCTGTAAAACTAGCAAACCCCAATGTAGATATTGATCTCTCTATTGCTCTCTCCTCAAAATATTTTATAGCTTCTAATTTGAAAGCACAATATTACAGAGTTATTTATAATTTATACTGCACACCGGCAAAATTATTTACTTGGGGCCTTCGGGCTGATGATAATTGCCCAAGATGCAAACAACCACAGGCTAACCTTATACACATGTTTTCAGAATGCTCGGAACTTACAAGGTTAAAAACCATGATACTTGAGTTTTGGGTCCAGATATTTGGACATCAGTTAAGAGATTCATTAACTCTATATATATTTGGTCATGATGATTCTCTGGGTCACAATAGCGAGGAACAAGCGGTCATGTTTCTGGGATATGCTGTTTTTCGTATTATTCTGGCAGCTCGATGGAAAGATCCAGAACCCCCAACTTTTCAAATGTGGCTAAGTCGATTTGTTTCAATCTATAAACAGGAAATTGCAATATATGCCTCTAGAGGTAGAAAAGCTAGAGTAGTCGGAGCACAGATTTGGGACCCCATTGCTAGATGGTACACCAATGAGAGGGGCTAGTCAGATTCTATCAGCGGTTAACTAATTTGATATGTTTTTCTGTTTACCCTGCTCTTCTCCCTTGCATATAGCTATTTTGTTAGGGATGTTTTATATGCTTTTTGCTTTATGTATACCATTTTAAGTTATGACATGAATTAATATTATTTTCTTTCTTTTTATTATCTGTTTATGTTTGTGAACTTGTATCTGGTTTGAATTTGCCTAAAAAAAAAGAAAAAAGAGAGTCCGCCTCCCCCCCTTCAGATCTGAAGCCACTGAAGTCATCTGCGGCGTTCCTCAAGGCTCCGTGCTCAGTCCAACCCTCTTCAACGTCTACATGAGCCCCCTCGCAGACATTGCACGCCAGCACAACCTCAACATCATCTCCTACGCTGACGACACCCAGCTGATTCTCTCCCTCACCAACGACCCCGCCACCACCAGAGCCAACCTTCACGAAGGGATGAAAGAGGTAGCCGAATTGATGAAGAACAGCCGCCTGAAACTGAACTCGGACAAGTCGGAAGTCCTCATCCTGGGTTCCTCACCCTCCGCCTGTGACGACTCCTGGTGGCCCCCGCCCTAGGCAGCGCACCCAAACCAACAGACCACGCACGCAACCTGGGCTTCATCCTGGACTCCTCCCTCTCCATGACCAGACAAGTCAACGCCGTCTCCTCGTCGTGCTTCAACATCCTGCGCATGCTACGTAAGATCTTCCGGTGGATCCCCACCGAGACCAGGAAGACGGTCACCTAGGCCCTCGTCACCAGCCGTCTGGATTACGGCAACTCCCTCTACGCCGGAACCACCGCCAAACTCCAGAAGAGACTCCAGCGGATCCAGAACGCCTCAGCACGACTCATCCTGGACATCCCCCGTCGCAGCCACATCTCCGGACACCTGAGAGACCTGCACTGGCTACCGGTCAACAAGAGAATCACCTTCCGACTCCTCACCCACACACACAAAGCCCTACACAACTAAGGCCCAGGATACCTCAACAGCCGCCTCAACTTCTACGCTCCCAAACTCCAGCTTCGATCGACCGGCCACGCCCTCGCCGCCGTCCCCCGCATCTGAAGAGCCACCACAGGGGGACGGTCCTTCTCCTACCTCACTGCCAAGACATGGAATTCCCTCCCGACCCACCTCCGCCTGACCCAGGACCACCTCGCCTTCAGGAAGCAACTCAAGACCTGGCTGTTTGAGCAGTAGCGGACCCCCCTCCCCTTGCGCCTTGAGACCCTCTGGGTGAGTAGTGCGCTATATAAATGCTTTGATTGATTGATTGATTGAACCAGAGGGTGGAAATGATGAACCAGAGGGTGACAGTGATGAATCAGAGGGTGGCAGGGATGAACCAGAGGGTGACAGTGCAGAACCAGAGGGTGGCAGTGCTGAACCAGAGGGTGGCAGGGGTGAACCAGAGGGTGGCAGGGTTGAACCAGAGGGTGGCAGTGATGAACCAGATGGTGGCAGGGGTGAACTAGAGGGTGGCAGTGGTGGACCAGAGGGTGGCATGGGTGAACCAGAGGGTGGCAGTGGTGAACCAGAGAGTGGCAGTGCTGAACCAGAGGGTGAAAGTGGTTAACCAGAGGGTGGCAGTGGTGAACCAGAGGTGCTGTGATGAACCAGAGGGTGGCAGTAGTGAACCAGAGGGTGGCAGTGGTGAACCAGAGGGTGACAGTGCTGAACCAGAGGGTGGCAGGGGTGAATCAGAGGGTGCTGTGATGAACCAGAGGGTGGCAATGGTGAACCAGAGGGTGGCAGGGGTGAACCAGAGGGCGGCAGTGGTGAACCAGAGGGCGGCAGTGCTGAACCAGAGGGTGACAGTGGTTAACCAGAGGGTGGCAGTGGTGAACTAGAGGTGCTGTGATGAACCAGAGGGTGGCAGGGGTGAACCAGTGGGTGGCAGTGGCGAACCAGAGGGTGACAGTGCTGAACCAGAGGGTGGCAGGGGTGAACCAGAGAGTGGCAGTGCTGAACCAGAGGGTGGCAGTGGTGAACCAGAGTTTGGCAGGGGTGAACCAGAGAGTGGCAGGGGTGAACCAGAGGGTGGCAGTGGTGAACCAGAGGGTGGCAGTGATGAACTAGAGGGTGGCAGTGGTGAACCAAAGGGTGCTATGCCCATACACGACCGCATGGGTAACTTCACCATGCAAGCGGCCCGCGAACACGCAAAAAGCCCCGCGAACACGCAAAAAACCCTGCGAACCCCCAAAGAACCCCGCGAACACGCAAAAAAACCAAAAATCCGCAAATTCGCGGATTTTGCAGATTGCGAATTTGATTTTGCGTGAATTCGCAGAACGCAAATTCACAAATTTCGCCCATACTTAATCCCACCCTAACTACTGAGGATCAAAATCCCCTCATATGGTCAGACCAGTCTTATTCCTTCCTATCTAACCATCACCATAAACCACAACATTAGGAAACCTAAGCATGAATGGAGAAAAAACTGGAGGAAAGTTACTCCTGAAGCACTAGGCCCAGTATTAACAAACACTCCTCTGTTACCTACCGGAGACCCGAACAGCGACGCCATAACCTTCAACCACTGGGTCACTTACACCCTAGACAAAATAGCTCCCATGAAAATAATGAAACAGGCTAGTAATAAACCTTCTGCTCCTTGGTTTATGCCAGAATTCCGATCAGAAAAAAGCTGCTGCAAGAAACTTGAGTGGGTCTGGCGCCAAACCTACGAATCTGAGGAAAAAACTATATACAGAAAGGCAATAAAAAAATTCCACAAAGTAAAACTCAATACTCACAAAAGGAATTGGTGGTAGTGTTCCCCTGCCAAGAGGGACAACGTCTGCACATAAAAATAATACTTCTCACAAAGATAGTTATAAACGTGAAGTACACATCACAACAAATATTGGTCCGCCTCAAAAGGGTGCTTTTGTGGCCTGATGCACACCCACCACCAGGAGTGTCAACTGGCACAATGTGCCTAATATCAAAGAGAAAATGAGAGCAGGCCACACAGCACTCCCCCTATTATCCAGTTATTGTTTGATCTAGGAAATCCTAGAAAGATTATCAAAATTTGTCAAAACCACGTAATGTATCCTATGTTCATCCACAGTCATAAATGAGTAATGTCCAATGTTTTCCATAAACTCCAAATTTCAGAGATTCAAGCCAAATCATATTCTTCCAAATCCTTATTGTAAATCCATAAGCATATAAAAAACTTCACAGCTCACACCGCCGACACGTGTTTTGTCTCACAGAGATTTTTCAAGGCAAAGAATGTAGATGCTTGGAAGGAAATATAGTTCACAGTCCTCCTCTATAAGTCGACATACGTCCATCAAAGTGTGGCTCCTCAGTGCTGGTAGTAAGGTAGATCACCTAACCAAACTTCCTCTCCTCACGGCTCAGTCTGCGTGGAGAGTCTTCAGACATTCATTGCAATGGATGGACAGCAGTATAGAGATTTCATAAGTTGCAGAGTGTAAAGATGCCAGATCAACATACACATGACAATATCCCTTGGTAAGCATCAGCGCTGTAGGTAGTAAAATAATGGGTCATAGAAGTTCAAGGCAAAATATGCCATGAAAGACTATGTGGATACTGCTCCACTGCATTATAATTTGTTTAACACTATTATTGGGTGGAGGTCGCTCTTCAGTATCAGTACGTGCGCGCTCAGAGACCTTGATAAGTCTCTCAAAGACGAAAATAGCCCGCCGACCTCCGATGCCGTAGTCAACTTGGCTATTTCTTTTTTTTATGTAATTTTTTATTGAGCAGAGTATTAGGTACATGAAATATATAATACACTTACGATCATTATTAAAAACCAGTCGTACAAAACAGATACAACAGCTTCTTACTACTTAATGAAATTTGTAAACAAACTATAACTGTAGCAGCTCGTAATATCATCCATAAATAGCAATGTGCAAATGTATCTTGAAAAGTACAGTAAAAGTTGGTAGTGCATCTAAAGTGCAATACCTATTAAAGTGCTAGTGCCTTATTATCGCAATAGTAGTGCTGACTACAACATCAACATCGATTTCACAAGAGGATATGGCTGTAGGGATTTTTAACATCATAGACCATTAATAAAGAACACGTCTTCTTATAAAGTGCAACAACAGGAAAAGTGCAGTTCTTCTAAATTGCGATATAAAAGAAAGTGCTAGTGCCTTATAATGAGAAGAGCTATATCAATTTATAAAAGCGAGTGTTAAAAACCCTCTTTTAACTTTCCTAAATCATAAAAAAACTTCCAATTTTTCTCTAATTTCCTAGTGCCCCCACCCGTCTTCCTCAAAATTTCGAGTCCTTTTCATTTTATTGAGCCATTTCAAATGAGAGGAAGCTTACTAGATTTCCAATTCTGAAGAATTAGAAAATGGGCTCTGGTACAAGAAATAAACAAAAAAAACTTTTCGACCTCAGATAGCATCATTCTATCTCTGCAGAGTCCTAACAAAGCAGCCTCGACGTCGAGCAAAACACTCTTCCCGATTGCTTGCCCAATATCACAAAAAATTGCCTCCCAAAAAGGCCTCAGCTGTGGACATGCATAGAAAATATGGTGCAATCCGCCTTCCCCATCTGTCTGACAGCGAAAGCACTTGTTCTCGACTCCCATAAATCATGGCAGGCAGAGTTAAATAGGAAAGCCAACATGATAGGAAGGCCATCCTTTTAAAGTTTGCGGCACACAGGGATTTACTTCCAAGATGGCAGAGGGCCTCCCAATCCTTCAAAGAAGGACTACATTCTGTCTCAAGAGCTATTTTACCCAAATAGCTCACTATCACGGGGGCTTGATTCCTGTTGATGTAGTAACTGATACCAGTTTCCTACACTGTTAACTTTGGCCCCGTAGAGAGCTACCACCAATTGATTTCAGACATCCGATATGCCACTAGTATTTTTCAAAAAGTGAACTGTTTGTAAAAAGGGCTGTTTCTGATGGCTCTCCGCCCTTGCCATTATCTCTTGCCAGGAAATTACCATGTTTTGAATTAAAAAATATCTTAGCTCAGATAGTCCACAGCCCTCCCAGCTATTAATATGCCTTGAAAGCTGAGATTGATATATTCTCTTAATTTTAAATATTGGAGGCCTGAAGTGCCGTCTTTTTAATAAAGGACTGAAGTCTAAAAAAGTTCTCTTTTAAAGTCTTGTATTCTTTTTTTGGGGGGAGTTTGGAAGTTTTTAAAAACACTTGCATTTGTGAGCCAATTTCATGCGTCATTTTATCTATGAAGAAGCTGTCTCTGTTACATTTAGAGGCCATCAGACCAGATATTAAATCTAAAAAAGCAGCCTCATAATATGTTCTTAAACGAGGCAGAGCTAAGCCCTCTTGTTCAATAGGCAATTGCACAACTGTCAATTTAACCCTTGGAATGTTCTTACCCCAACTGAATTCCCTAAATAAGGTTTCAATTTCTCTGAAAAAAAACAGATTTAACTTAGTTAACTAAACTCTACCCACTATAGATGGAGGGAGTAATATCCATTGTTCCATAAGCATCTTAATCTTCTCCTTCATTCTTAGATAGTTCAATTCATATAGCTGTTGGTACTGCCTAGATACAAATATCCTGAGATATCTTATAGGATATGTCTTAGTTGCTTGTGTCTTCAAGCAAGATGGAAAACAATTCAAAGCTACAGTAAGGGCAAGAACTTTGGTTTTATTAGCATTTATTTGATAACAGCCAATTAGTTCAAAATTAATGCATTCCTTTAAAACCATTTCTCAATTATCTCTGTCCAGAGTCAGGTTTAAATTATGTAGTCTGCAAAAAGTTGAGCTTGGCCATGCTGGGAATCGGTGGTTGAATAGCAGCATTATTTTGTATTTTAATTACCAATGGCTCTATAAAGAAGGTAAAAAGCAATGGCGAAAGCAGGCAACCCTGCCTGGTTCCACGGTTTATTTTTATGCTTCCTGCTCGTTTTGAATTTATTACTACCTGAGCCGTGGCCCCTTGATAGATATTACATTGCATATTAACGACCTGAGCAGGAAAACCATTCAGCCCAAGGGTAAATAACAGGGTTCTCCAGTTCACAAGGTTGAAAGCTTTCTCAGCATCGACCATTACGATACTTTCCGGAGTAAGATTTGTATTAATATAGTCTAATGCATGTGTTGGTCACCATTGATCTACCTGCTATAAAACTCGTCTGGTCACAGTGGATTGTCTCTTGGGCGGCGAATAAAAAACACTCTGCCCATACTTTCATTAAAATCTTGTAATCTGAATTTAAAAGACTAATGGGCCTATATGAGTTTATATCTACAGGGTTTATATCTTTTTTAGCAAAGGACAATTATCGCTTCTTTAAAACCTGCAGGAACAGAACCACCCTATTTAACAAAATTAAATAACTTCTTCAAGGGGGTAATTAGTTATTTTAAAATAACTTTATAAAACTCAATGGGGAAGCTATCATGCCCACAAGATTTTGCCCCTGCTGTTGCTTTGATGGCCGCCGAGATCCCTGCAGCTTCCACGTCTGATCCCAATTGACTAATCCAATTGGCTGAAAGTTTAGGAACATTCATGTTTATGAAATATTCCTAGATCATCTCCTCCTCCACCAAATATTCAGTAGATTAAAGTTGGCGGAAATGTTCCCAAAAAATCTGAGGGATCTCGCCGCTATTAACTACTTCTTGACCAGTCTGGGGGTCTAACACTTTATATATTATACCTGCTTCTTGTTTTTTTCTTGTTGAGTTAGCAAAGAATTTGCCGATTAGCTGATTTACTTCGTAGACCTTTTGTTGAAATATTGTTGAGCTACAAACCTCTTCTAAAACAAAAAAGTCCCTCAACGCTGTTCTTGCCTGCTCATGCCGATTTGGGTGTAGCTGCAGTTGGAGAGCATGTTCCTGTTCCACCTCTGATTGTAATTTAGCTATTTTAGTCCTCCGGATATTGGACAGGGCAGCCGTGAAGGCTATTATCTGGCTGCGGGCTGCAGCTTTGAACCCCTCCCCCCCCCCACAAAGAGAAGTGCTCCACAGTATTCTCATTTATCTGGAAATATTCAGAGATCCACTCTTTGAACCTTTTTACCCAGACCAGGTCCTGGAGAAGGAGATGGTCCAGCTGCCACCTGGGACTCTCCCTACTTCCCCCCCCAAGCACCATTTCTACCCCAACATAAGCATGGCTAGAAAAACAGTTACATCCAATGTCGGCCTCTAGAACCTCGAGGGATCTGGATGTAAGGAAAAAATCTATTCGAGAGGCAGTCCGAAAACGGTGCGAATAACAAGAAAAAAATCCTTGTCCGAATTGGTTTCCTGCCACGGATCTACCAGTTGATATTCTTGTCTAATGGCTTCTAATAATTTTTGGGTATTTGGTTTTAGTTGTTTTTTGTTTTTATTGGTGTCCTTACTTATGTCCTGCATAAAATTTAAATCACCTCCAAAAATAAACTGCCCAGGAGCTCCTATCAAAAGCTCATTAATCTGAACCAGGGCTGAGATGTCATCCGAAACAGGACCATAATATTTTCTATAGTTCAAAATCTTCTCCAGTAGCCTTTTTACTACCCAAATCCATCTCCCATTCACATCCCTATGTACTTGTAGAAATTCCCAGGGAATTTTTCTAGAGAAATAAATACCTACTCCTCTTACAGCAAGGCCTGCAGATGCAAAAAAAAAAATTGAAAAAATCTTGGGTAAAAATAACTTAAGAGAATTAGATTTTAAATGTGTCTCCTTAAAAAACAAAACTTGGGGATTAAATGATGTCAACCATCTGATAAGGGCACTTAGCACTTAGCATTCCATTTGCGTTAACTGAGAGGATCTTACATTTACTGGTTTTTATAAGTAATTATTCCTTTAGCGTAAACCTCAGGCCTACTCAATACCAAAGCTTCGACTTGTGTGTTGATTAGTTTATTGAATGCCTTTTTCCCTATACTGAGATTCCAAATGTCTTGGGCAGAGAGGTCCTCTATCACCTGGTTTAAATACCTACCCCAGGAGTCTTGCTTTTTCTTTTCTTTTTGTCTGTCTATTTCTTTCCAGCATAGGTGGTCTATGGTCCCGTTTTCAGTAGCACGCAACCTCCAGCATAATTTCATAAAGGCGCCTTTGCTGCAAAATTCCGGATTTAGTAAGCCAAACTCAAGCCGCACCTGTGCAGGCGATGCACTTTGTTGGATCTGAAAAAGTTTTTTGTAGACTTTTGTTTGTATTTTATTCAAGGCAGAGATGTCACATTCTTTCATTATTTCAGTGCCATAGGTTACTGTTGGTAATAATTGTGACTGCATGACTGTTAATAAATTGTCGAATGATAGACAGCTTAATTTCTTTTTTTAATACGTTAAAACCATGTATCAGGTTTTGAGATTTAGACCTCATTGAGACGAGCTGTGATTTATAACTAATTTTTCGTTATACTGAGAATCCAAGATATTTGTAGGAGGCGGCTGCGTCAACTTTTTTCCCCTCTATAACCCATATAAATTTCTTGGTTGTTTTTTTTGGCATCCGCTTGTCGTACGACCTTTGTTTTTATTAAACTAAATTCTAGCCCTTTTGCTGTCAAATATTTTGCTAATGTACTGATTCCTCGTTGTAAGCCGATTGGAGTTTGCCGTAAGAGTACTAGATCGTCGGCTTACTGAAGGCACCTAATTTCCTCATTAAATAACGATTGAGGATGACTATTGATTTCCACAAGGGCATTTTTTTTTAAGATCAGATATATACAGATTAAAAAGAGTAGGATCTAACAAGCACCCGTGTTTCAGACTATTTTGGGTATATATTTTCTTTGTTATCCATCTGCCATCTCCTAACTTTACCCGGCTCCATGTGCACAAATGGATCACTGACATAATATCGAGGGACATAATATCGGCTAGCAAAAATATTGGCGAAAAAATATCGACAGACAGAATATCGACTTTGTATCTACAAACAGGTAAGTACAAAAATATAGAGTAAAAAATATTGTTTACAAAAATATAGTTTATAAAAATATCGACTTTATTAAAAACAATGTTAAATTAAATTAATATTAAAAATTAATTACTAAAATATACTTAAAAATACTTAAATTACCTTATAATAATTAAATAATTATTAAAGTTATAAAAAAAAATTACAACCATATTTGTTAAAACATATATATATAGTAACATAAATTAATAAAAAAATATCCAATAATATTACCGTAGGATAGCGGAAGTGTAAAAATTACTATTCCCACTCCAGAGAGTGCAACAGTAGATAAGGCGTTGGATAGCGTAGAGTTAAAAATTAATATTCCCACTCCAGAGAGTGCAACAGTAGAGAAAGGGTTGGATAGCGTATGGGTAAAAATTACTATTCCCACTCCAGAGAGTGTAACAGTAGGGAAAGTGTTGGATAGCGTAGGGGTAAAAATTACTATTCCCACTCCAAATAGTGCAACAGTAGTGAAAGCGTTGGATAGCGTAGGGTTAAAATTACTATTCCCACTCCAGAAAGTACAACAGTAGGTAAGGCGTTGGATAGCGTAGAGGAAAAAATTACTATTCCCACTCCAGAGAGTGCAACAGTAGGGAAAGCGTTGGATAGCGTAGGGGTACAAATTACTATTCCCACTCCAGAGAGTGCAACAGTAGGGAAAGCGTTGGATAGCGTAGGGGTAAGAATTACTATTCCCACTCCAGAAAGTGCAACATTAGGTAAGGCGTTGGATAGCATAGAGGTAACAGTTACTATTTGAAAGCCCTGTTTAAAATAGTCATGGAACTCTCAGGTGCATCCTCTGTACCCAAGGATCCTTGTCTAGACACTGCCCAGTGTAATGCTTTAGCCAACTTCTTTCTTGAAAAAATTGACAAGATCTATGCCATTTTTAATTCTACCTCCACGGCTCCCACTCACTCTGTTCAAGATCTACACAACTCTCCCCCTAATATTACTCCCTGCTCCTTGCTCACCACCTCCCCACTTCACGCTTGGGATCCTATTTCCCCCGCGCTTCTAAAAAAGTATCTCCAAGACATCAAATCTGGTTCCCCCCTTGACCCTATGCCCCCCCAAGTCCTGAGTTCTCTGGACCCAGCCCTACTCCACATTATTTTGGATGTCTTGAACGCTTCATTAACAGAAGCGATTGTCCCAAATGAATGGAAGCACGCAATGGTGGTCCCATTACTAAAAAAGGCCAACGCAGACCCCAACAATCCTTCCAATTTTCGCCCTATTTCTTTGCTTTCATGTTTTTCCAAGATTCTGGAGAAACACGTTAACTCCTTGCTCAATTCCTTTGTAGAATCCTCCAATCTTCTTCATGGCTCTCAATCCGGGTTCAGGGCTGGTTTCTCCATGGAAACCACTCTCCTTGGCGTGTCAGAGACCATCAGACGCCAAGTGGATAATGGTGAGACTGTGGCACTCATCTTGCTTGACTTGAGTGCCGCATTTGACACCGTCTCCCATCCCATCTTACTGTCCACCCTGGAGGCTGCTGGCGTCGGTGGTTCCGCCCTGGCCTGGATTGCTAATTTCCTCTCTGATCGCACATTCCAAGTTTTTTCCTCCACATCTGTTTCTTCTATTCTCCCCTCCACTCATGGTGTTCCCCAAGGCTCTATTCTTAGTCCCCTTTTCTTTAATCTGTACGTGAGGCCTCTTGCTTTTTTGGCGGAACAGGTTGGCCTCACAATTTACTCCTACGCGGATGACACTCAAGTCATCTATTCACTTTCCACCAATAAAAACCTACCCTCCTCTTCTCTTCAATCCGGGCTGAAACATATATCGGATTGGATGCTGAAGCATAAACTAAAATTAAACGGGGACAAAACAGAACTGCTCCTGTTTGGCCCAGACACCTCTCTCTGGGGCCCACACCATTGGCCACCGGAGATGGGCCCGCTACCCCTTCCATCAGTGTCTGCCCGCAATCTTGGGGTTCTCTTCGACAACCAACTTACTTTCAAACAACACGCTGTGAAAGTCTCCGCCACCTGTACCACCATCATCAGGTGGCTGAGAAAAATCACCTGGATGCTGCCTGCGGACACCCTGAGGACCGTAGTCCAGGCTCTTGTCATCTCACGCCTGGATTATGGGAACATCCTTCTCTTAGGTGCCGCCAAGGAGGTAACCAGGAAGTACCAGGTTGTACAGAATATGGCAGTTCGCCTTATCTGTCACCTGCCTGCCAGATCCTCGGTCACTCACCATATGCGGAACTTGCACTGGTTGCGAATTGAGAACAGAGTTAGTTTAAAGCACTTTGCTACATGCACAAGATCATGACTGGTAGAGCCCCTTACTATCTCTCTGCTCTTGTGCAGCAATATATTCCCCCCCGTACACTTAGGTCCTCCACGCAGAATAAATTCAAGATTCCGCGCATCAACAGAGCCAAAATGGGAGGACGTTCGTTTTCCCTGCTGGCCCCCTCCTTATGGAACTCCCTTCCCCAATTTCTGCGCTCTGAAATGTGCTTTCTGAAATTCCGTAAGGGAATAAAAACTTGGCTTTTCAATATCTAATGTTTGGTTGACGTTCCTCCCACCCTTCATACCATTCAGTTTGCCTTAGCGCCGGGAAACCTCCGGGTAGCTGCGCGCTTACCAAATGTAATTATAAATAAATAAATAAATAAATAAATAAATAACATATTTGCACTCCAGAGAGTGCAACAGTAGGGAAAGCGTTGGATAGCGTAGGGGTACAAATTACTATTCCCACTCCGAGGAGTGCAACAGTAGAGAAAGGGTTGGATAGCGTAGGGGTATAAATTACTATTCCCACTCCAGAGAGTGCAACAGTAGAGAAAGGGTTGGATAGCGAAGGGGTAAAAATTACTATTCCGTCTCCAGAGAGTGCAACAGTAGGGAAAGCGTTGGATAGCATAGGGGTAGAAATTACTATTCCCACTCCTGAAAGTGCAACAGTAGGTAAGGCGTTGGATAGCGTAGAGGTAAAAATTACTATTCACACTCCAGAGAGTGCAACAGTAGGGAAAGGGTTGGATAGCGTAGGGGTACAAATTACTATTCCCACTCCAGAGAGTGCAACAGTAGGGAAAGCGTTGGATAGCGTAGGGGTAAAAATTACTATTCCAACTCCAGAGAGTGCAACAGTAGGGAAAGCGTTGGATAGCGTAGGGGTAAAAATTACTATGCCCACTCCAGTGAGTGCAACAGTTGGGAAAGTAGATACTTCATATATTATTTAAAAAATATATATATATTAATATCTATAAAAAATTAATTAAAAGTAATTACCAATTTAATATAATATAAGAATTAAATAATTACAAATGCTAATTTAAATTAATCATTACAATTAGTTATCTATTAATACTAATTATTTAGAATTAACAATTAATTAATTAGTAATTAAAAAGTTACTTAGCAATTAAAATCTAATAAATACCACACACAAATTTACATATGTAATTAGTTATATTTAAATTACTTTCCACCCTATTCCCCTATAAACCCACAACCCACTACAAAAATAAATTTGTATAATTAACATAATTTTCAAGTAATCAATTTAATAAAATTAATTCTCAATTAAAGTTTAATTAATTACCAAATAACAATTATTTAACAATTAATTATAAATAGATGACACTACATAAATTAACATATTTAATTAATTATAATTAAATTACTTCCTACCCTTTTCCCCTATAAACCCACAACCCGCTACAGAAATTAAATTAACATAATTATCAATTAATCAATTAAATAAAAATTAATTGGCAAATACAATTTTATTAATTACAAAATAAAAATTAATTAACTATTAATTATAAAAAAATACCAATAAATAAATGTACATATTTAATTAATTATAATTAAATTACTTCCCACCCTATTCCCCTATAAACACACAACCCGCTACAGAATTAAATTACGCAAAATTTAAATAACATTGAATTCATTAATTAAATTACATTATAACATAAATAAACACTTTTAACACATAAAATACACTATAAAAAATTTGATATTATTAAATGTTTGATATTTGTATTAACCTATATTATGTACTTCGATATTTTGACTATCTATATTTTAAAATTCGATATTACATTACTTACCTTCAAAACAATATTTTTGATGTCTATTTTCTGTCCATTCGATATTCTGTCCAGCATATATTTTGTACTCGATAATATGTCCATTCAATATTTTGTAGTCAATATTTTGTTTACCGCACAAATATAGTTCTCTGATGGCCTTTAACAAATTTATGGGGATACCCCAGCTGGCCAGTTTATCCCATAGACGTCTACGGGGCACGCTGGCAAAAGCTTGCAAACAGGCAGGTTTTCCTAAATTTAGCTTTTTCGATTAACAATGTTAATGCCATTAGTTTTGTTAAAGTACCTGCTCCAGCCTGAAACCCTGTTTGAGGTCTTGGGATGCAGTTGTAATCATCTGACCATTTTTTCAATTGGATTAACAAACAGCTGGCATATAACTTTGTTTTAGCATCAATCAATGCGATTAATCTGTAGTTTATCAGCTTTGTTGAGTTTCCACCTTTAAAAATTGGCTGGATAACACTTCCCCTCCAGGATTCAGGAATTCCATTTGTCTTAAACAGCTCATTAAAGAGTGGGGTGAAGTAATGGGCCCAATATGAAGCTTCCTCCTTGAAAAGGGCATTGGGGATTCCATTGGGACATGGTGCACCTCCTGAATTTAGTTCCTTTATGATTTTTATTAATTGACTCACTTCCGTTAATTTGTCGGAGTTTTTACATTTCGGGGCAATGGGTTTATTGTTTGCATCGATGACCTCAAGGACAATCTGCGTTTTTGTGCGGCACTCCTCCTGCTGTCCTTTTTTTACTATTTGACTTACTGGAGTTAATATGAGCTTTGGTTCTTTATACATACTCATTATGTGAGCTACCCATGCATCCTCATTTATCCCTGCGTTTTGATATTCATTTTTTCCGAGCGTCAGTAAATTTATCTGATACCAGAAGTGTTTTCCGTTCCGTTGTTTACTGGCTAGACGGAGTTTATTCCATATTGCGACTCGATATCTGGTTTTGGCTACTCGACAGTTTTTCATATATTGTTTTCTTAATTTTTTTAAGCTCGCTTCTGTCAGGTGTTTCCCCTGTTTTTAACTGGTTTGAGGCTGCTCTTATTTCGCTCACTATTAGGCTTTTTTGCTTGAATGATTAGATGTTGAACTTTATATGGTTGAATCTGTACATTTTAGAGGGTCTGTGGGATGACCTTCAAGCATTCCTACGCATCATCTCGACCCAGAAATCACTGTTTGTACCCACCTGAGACACCTGTCCGTTAATGCCTTTCCCTTTATATTGAGACACTATGCCAGGGTCAGGGACTTTCACAAGAAATGGTATAATAAAGGTTTGAAGAAAAATACATGTGTATATTAGCAGCAGAATGGGATGTTCCATATGTATTATTTTATATTTTTTTGTGCTTCGATTTTATAAATCAATAATGAAAGTGAATGATTGACAGATTGCTTGATTGACCAATTGATTATTTTATTGATTGATTTTAGTGATAACTAACATTGAAGTTAAAATCCTAGACAGCTATGCATTGGTTTTAACTTCTAACTCATTTTAATTAAACATCAGGGCGAGGGAATATTATTTGCTACACTGTTTGAGCTCATAAACGTTTTAGTCGTTCATTGAAAAAAATTTCGACTTTGAAAGAAACTGATTCTATTTTAGGACTGTTCACACTATTTTTAATAAGATCCCATCAGCATTGCTTTTAATGTCTGAGTCTTTCAAATATTGCCATCTGACAAGTATTGCATAGAGTATGCAGTTCCTCTGGGCCAGGCAGATTTATTTTCTCAACCTAATGTGAAGCAGGGGTGGCGGTGTCAGATACTAAGCCCGCTCTTGTTCTCAGCCTGCTTAGCCCATGGTAAGGTTTCAGATTCAGGATTAGTTGAACTTGTCCTGATTTAGGTAAATAAGCCTCCTTTCCTGGCAGGCTTTGGAGCTTCATAATCCGATCTCTCTAACCCCTGAGATTCTGTAATTAGATCAGCCAGCCGATGGTCCCCCAAACCCGCTTCCAGCTATAATATTATTTTTGCGCCATTAATTTCATATTCACGAAGCTAGGATTATTTTTAAACAGAAAAAATAAATGCATACCTTGACATTAATCTTCTTACTCATCACAATAAAGGAATACACGTTGCCACACAATGCAATATGGATATAAAACTGCTATAGAGTTGCTTTTAGCAGCACGCATTGAAAATTCCAATATGATTGACCTTTTAAAAGTGCATGCGCACACTGAGGCACACAACATCCATGCGTGCATTGATATAGATGAAGTATATATGTTCTTACGCAGACAGTGCAACATACCTACAGAAATCAATACACATAAGTTAACATAATTAGAGTCACACAAGCACAAAGACCTCCCTACTGTTGGGCATCTATACATATAGATCTAGAGGCAGTCATGCATATAAAACACTTGCCTTGCTAGATTTAACATGCTTTTCTTTGCTGCTTGCATGCTTACCACAGTGCCAAATGTGACACTAGAGACAAGCAACTAAGGTGCACGTTTTGTTAATGGGAGGTCTTCTTAAAGCATAGCGTAACAGTCTTTAGGTATCTATATGGCATAGAAGAGGCAGAAGAGGGTAAGACCTAAAATCTAAGGGCAGATTGATCAAAGTTTGGCCTTTAACGCCCACAAGAGAGGACTCAAAGGCGATGCAAAACCTAAGTGAGATTTTTCGAGCCACACAAGGCCACCTCGCCTGGCCCAGCATGGCTCGATGAATCTAGAGTAACGCAAGGCAGCGCAAATCTCTGCCTTGCATTACTTTGCCCCAGGGAGGCAATCGATGTCTGGAGCTTGGGTGTTCCCCCGCATCCACCCACAAATTTTTTGCGCATTCTCAGATTTACCATTAGTGGAAGAGCTGGGAATGAATCAAAATGCTAAGTCACCCCAGGTGAGGTGTAATGAGGAGAAATATCTTTATGTCTCCTCATTATTTCCTACAAAGAAAGAGGAAATACCTCTGATTGTTTTTATGCAGGATATTGTCCCTTCCTTCACATAAACAATACTGCATACAACGAAGGCACCCTTGCACCATGAAGCAAGGGTGCCTGCATTGGCGCTAAGCAGAAAAAAGTGCGCCAGCACTAAAAAGGGACAGCAATGTGCCATATATAGTTAAATAGAGCACGTCTGCCCTTTTCTTTTGATGCAGGGCAGCAAGGTGGCTTGCTGTGTTGCATGAATGATAAGTATGGGCCCATGTGTGTTCAAACTGGGAGGAATCATGGCCTGATGGAGATTTAGAAATGATAGACTGTTAGCAAGATACCAGGGAGAGAAAGGTACTTCTGTCCACAAAACAACACACATAAGCTGGTACACACAAACAACAACATACAATCCAACACAGCACAGATACAGTCAGAAAGAACAAAAGAAACACATAGAATGACAGGTCGACAAACGGACAGAAAGAAGGACAGATAAATGGATGGGGATGTGGATAAAGTCCACCTAATATTTAGATCTTTGCTAATGACATACCATTTGCCATAGAGGAATGTTTAGTGTACATGTATGGACAATCGTTGGCCTCTCATTAGAACAATAAAGTCTGCCTATTGATGGGATACTTCAGTCTTCATGCCCATTGAACCAACGTTCACGTGCCGTTAACAGCGCAGACTCCCTGAATGTGAATTTCCACTCATATGAGCCTTGCATTACAGCACCTTCATTATATTAATCCCAACATATAGCAAATATAATTTTGTCAGATCGTTCCATCTAAATCTAACATTGTGCACGGAGAACTGGAATTTCCCTTGACACATCATTATCAAATCCATTGGTTAATTGATTCAAATGTAGACTTCTCTCAGAAAGTACTGATTTGTTTAATGAAGGGCCGGCACTATGAGCATGGAGCCACGCATACACGGAGCAAGCTGGCTATTTTTATTCTTAATTTCAGCTTTCTGATGTTAAATTGAATTCATTTTGGAATTTCACAGGTGAAGAATACCAAGAAAAATGACACCTTAACTTGAGTTCTTTAACTGGTTAAAATTACATTTGGTGTTTCTACTGTTTTCTTTTATGGTTCAGCTTTAATAGGATGTTAATGTGTTTGTAATCTGAACCTACTGCACCTGTGCGTTCCTTTGCCATGCTAGCAATTAGATTATGTTCAAGCTCCAAACAATTTTTACGAACCAATAGCTGTGAATTCCATAAGAACCTTGCTCCAAAAACAAAGGAATGCTACTTTGAGCCAACTGTGCAGTGATATGCATGATGTAACCATCAGAAAGCTGTCTTAAATTGCGCCCCTGCAAGTGCACTTTGATTCGGCCAACCCTAGTTGCCAGAATGAAAACTACAGGTAACGAATTACCTAGTAAAAGATGCAAACTCTCGGGCAAATTTACAAGCCCCTTGCGCCACTTTTCCGTCACTTTTAACATGGGAAAAGTGATGCAAAAGTGGCGCTAGGACCTTGTACATCTGCCCCTCTGTTCCTGAGCCCTGTTGTTGGCATTCCGTTCTATTAAGTAACCACAAAGCAGTTATGCAGGCCCCAGTGCCTATTTTGAGGTGATGGCTTCCAGTGCTCAGCACAGACACTTAATTATCGCTTTTCATGAGCACCAGTGAAGGACACACACATTAATTTACCAGGAGATTAAATGATTTGCCGAGAATCACAGGATGTTGAGCCAATGATGAGACTCACAACTGGTTCCCCAGCTCGGAAGTCAGCTCTGGCCATTACTCCACATTCTCTCCCAACTTTCAAAGTTGGTTCTGTTTAGGCAGTGCTAACAGGATAAGAGGGCTGGGGCAAGCACGTATTTGTTTACAAGTTAACCACTGAGGCCAGCCCAGACCCTTCTTGTTGTATTGAGTACGCAATAAATTGGCATGAAAGGCATAACCACAATTAAATGTGGTTATGCCTAGCTTTGGAAATGCTATTGGCATATTTAAATATTTTCCTAAAGGTTTAGCACAAAGATCAGGTAATACCTGCGCAGTAGGCAGTGTAAGCATCCCTTGCACAACACAGTGAAAGGTACATCTTGAGCAACAGCAGTGCAAGGTGGACACACACATAGGCAATCTTGAGAGCATTATGGCAAGTGCAGCCAAGCACACAAACATCCAGTGTTGGCAAATTCTCCATACACACAGGCATACTAACTACTGGTTGTAAAACATGATATCCTAGGTGCAGTATCTCCCTGAACATTTTGCCCTCACCCCTCCTGTTTTGCTGTATTACATTTTGTTGACTTTAGGACTCTGTGCACTCTGCTAAAGTGCTGATGCTCTCTCCTTCAAACATGGCAAAATAGGCCTACACCTAATTGATATATTTCATTTACTCGTAAGTCTATAAAAGATAGGATTACTAGTACCCAGGGTATGTAAATTAAATGCTACTAGTGTGCATGGAGCACTCATTGTGCAACCAATAAAGTAGCATCTTAAAACTTGAGGGGAATCGGAAAGACCTCTTACCATGCATTCCTTTTGCTTACAAGAAGGTGGAACAGAATGGAATGGGGTTCAGTCACTTTGAGCTCCTGTATGGGCACCCTGTCATGGGATCCCTCTGTCTTGTAAAGAAGAGGTGGTAGCAAGCTGCCAAGAAGTCCCTTCAGGATGTAGTGAGCTACATGTTAGCTCTCGGGTCTAAAATGAAGCACCTCTGCACGAAGAGTGCCGAGAATCTGGAAGCCAGCCAGGAGGTGATAAAGCTCTACCATGACCAGAGGGCCAACCCGGTCAAATTTGAACCTGGCCAAAAAGTGTTGGCGATTGAGCCAGTGGAGCACAGGGCCCTACAAGACTGCAAGTCTTTGCCTTTTGAGGTGAAGGGGAGAGGGGGATAGGTCACCTACCTGGTGGACCTCAAGACCCCAGATTCCCCCTTAATGGTCCTCCATGTTAAACGCCCTAAGTCTCAGTATGCGAGGTCCTGGTGATAGATGAGGGAGAAGAAGAGTAGAGTGAACCTTTCCCTAATCTTCTATCATCTAAGGAGTAGGATGGGTCAGTGGAGGGTTTCACTCATCTCTGTGTTCATGATATTGACAGTGGGGACAGTACACCTGTTAAAAAGGCTATTTGATAAGATGAGAGCTAGTATCAAGGAGGAAGTGTCCAAGATGCTGGAACTAGGAGTGATTGAGCACTCCAATAGCCCTTAGTCTAGCCCAGTGATGCTAGTACCCAAAACTGCCCGACCAGGCTTGGTCCCCAGTACGCAGGTTCTGTGTAGACTATAGAGGTCTCTATTCAGTTACAAAGACTGATGCTCACCCTGTCCCCCGAGCCGATGAGCTCATAGATAGGTTGGTGGAAGCCAAGTTACTAAAGGCCTCATTATGATGGCGGTCGGACTTCTGTCTGACCGCCATCCTTACGTATATTGGACCACTCGACTGGCTGTCAGCAGTCCTGTCATAGGCATTAGAATGCGACCACCACCACAGCGGTTGCAATGACTATATTTTATATTTCGGCGGTAGTTGTGGCTGCAGCACAAGCCAAAGTACAAAAAATAGACATTACACATATCCCTGCACTATGTGGCAGACAACATGCAGTGCCTGCCACATGGTGCAGGGATATGCAGAGGGCACCAAAAAAGATGCCCCCAAAAAGCCAAAGCTGAGGGAGATGGTGCAAGGGGGGCAAGCTACAGGCCCCCAATGTCCTTTTCTGCCAGCCTTTTCATGGCAAGTAAACCGCCATGAAATGGCCGGCCGGGAGGGCCATAATAATCCCTATGGCGGGCCAGGCAGGCACGTCACCATTGTAGGGATTAAAGTTTGCTTCAACATTCCTGTCACATCCTAATGTGGCGGGCGGGAATCTTCATTATAATGGCGTTGAGACTGCTACCAATGGGCTGTCAGTAGCGGTCCCACCGTTATTGTAATCAGGCACTAAGCACTTATGACTTGACTTCTGGGTACTGGCCAATTGTCCTAATTGTGGCGGGTACACAGAGGTCTGCCAGATAGGGCAGGTTTTTTTGGTCTATCTGGGACACAGAGAGGGCAGGAGCAAGGTGCAGCCTCTCCAAGACAAAACTGAGAATATCATGGCTTGGAAACCAACCAAGACTCAGACTGGCTATTCATTTCTCCTATTTATACTTTTTTTTTGATAATTCAAGTTTATTGAGATTAGAACAAACCACAAATTTCACATTTACAGTAGCAGCAATATCAAGCATAGTATCTGAAACATGGGCGTCTGCAGAAATGTTTCCAGGGGGGAACGTTTTAACTTCATCACCATCCTCCCACATGATTGAGCACAAGTATTAAATACATTAAAAAATATATAATAAGACAAAGAGCTTAAATAAACAAAGAAACACATAGGGGGAAGAGAAAAATCTTGTGAGGCGCCTCAGCAGACAACCTGGCAACTACAATAAAACAGAGGGAAAAAATAAAAATAGCAAAAAAAAACCAAATAAATTCTACATCAGGTTGATGTGGTTCTAAAGCACGGGTACTCACAAACTTTCTCTTGGGCGCCAAATTTACAGTGTGGTTTGTGGCCGAGGGGACGGGGTCATTGGGAGAGGGGGGTGGGGCTAGAGCAACAAAAAAAACAATGACATGAGGTTGAACACATGCCCCTGCATCAGACGCCTTTGTCCACTGAGTCACCTGACCTGACATACACACATCTTTCTTTTTCTTTTTCTCTCTCTTTCTCCATCTCTCTCTCTGTCTGTCTCCCTCCCTCTCTCTCTGTCTCCCTCCTTCTCTCTCCCTGTCTCTCTACCTCTCTCTCCCTCTGTCTCCCTCTCTCTCTCTCCCTCTGTCTCCATCCCTCTGTCTTCCTCCCTCTGTCACCCTCCTCCCTCCCTCTTTCTCCCTCCCTCTCTCTCCCTCCCTCTCTGTCTCCCTTCCTCTGTCTGCCTCCCTCTCTGTCTCCCTCCTTCTATCTCCCTCTCTCTCTGTCTCCCCCCTCTCTCTCTGTCTCCCCCCTCTCTCTGTCTCCCTCCCTCTCTCTATCTCTGTCTCCCTCCCTCTCTCTATCTCTAGCCCTCCCTCTTTCCCTCCCTCTCTTTTTCTGTCTCCCTCGGTCTAACTCACTCTGTCTGTCTCTCTCTAGCTCCCTCTCTCTTGTCTCCTCCCTCTCTCTCTCTGTATCCTCCCTCTCTGCTTGTCTCCCTCCCTCTCTCTCCCTGTCTCCCTCCCTCTCTCTCCCTCTGTCTCCCTCCCTCTCTCTCCCTCTGTCTCCCTCCCTCTTTCTCCCTCCCTCTGTCTCCCTCCCTCTGTCTGTCTATCTCTGTCTGTCTACCTCCCTCTGTCACCCTCCTCCCTCTGTCTGTCTCCCTCCCTCTGTGTGTTCCCCTCTGTCTGTCACCCTCTGTCTGTCTCTCTCCCTCTGTCTGTCTACCTTCCTCTGTCTCCGTCCCTCTGCCTCCCTCTCTCTATCTCCCTCCCTCGGTCTCCCTCTCTCTCTCTCCCTCCCTCTGTCTCCCCTCTGTCTCCCTCCCTCTGTCACCCTCTGTCTGTCACCCTCTGTCTGTCACCCTCTGTCACCTCACCCCAGATTCCCAGGCACACACACAGCCACACCAGAGTACCTCACAGGTCTTTAAAAGACCATTTACTTATTAATGATGAGCAGAGTATCTGGCCGTGCTGCTGTGGCCAGCTTTGCTGACACTCTTTAATTTAAAAAAAAACATAGGTAGGATGTCTGCAAGGCATGTTAAAGGCAGATGGCCCATTGTCATCCTTTATTTGATAATCAGCAGCAGACAGAATGACAATGGGCCTGTCCACAGTCTGCTCAAGGTTGGGGAGGGGCTGCTGCAGTCTCTATAGTTCAAAGAAAAGTGCGAGAGGCCCCAAGTGAGACTGGGGCTTCTTGCAGGGGGACAGCACAGCCTGCTTTAATTGTGACAATTAAGGGGACCAAAGGCGTCCATAAAAGGAATGTTGACGGCCTCCCTACTTAGAACACATGGGTGTCCGCAACAGCAACGTCGCTGCCTGAGTGATAATACCACATTGTCACTGGGCCAACACTGGACAGACCTGCGATCCAGGAGGGGGCAAGCTCCCCCCCGTACTCCCCTAGCGGATGCCCATGATCTGAACAGTGTAGTGCCATATGGGAAACGACAGGGACATGTGTGTCAGTCTGCAGGATAAAGTCGTACATGAGGTTATCATGAATCAACAAAGAAAAGGAAAACACACCCACCCCTCAGGACAACAGGTTGAACCATTTACCCCATATATTTTCGAAGAGTTCAGGACAGCCCTGAGTTCTGCACCGGTCTACCCCCATCTCCATCTCTACATAGTTGGGAGTTTGGCCTGGGGCCAAAGTGCCATGATATCTCGCTTTGCCACCGCCTCCCCTTCCCAAGGAAGTGCTTGTCGGCTTGAGAGCCATCCAGGCTATCAAACACGCCCAGAATCAGATGCAATGGGTCATGGAGAACCGTCCACCCCAGGGTCTGTGTGAGTTCTAGTTCCACACCCAAAATGGTACAAGGACAAGGCATTGCCAGATCATATGATAAAAATCCGCTGGGTCGTGATTGCAGTGTATACAGGTCGGGGAGGACCACGTCCGGGCTTTGTATAGGCACGCAGGGGTGAGGTATGCTGCGTGCAGGTAATAGGGTTGGACTAGACACAACTAGACTCAATTTGGATGAGGTCGTCCGGGTCTTGGGAGCCATGAGAGCATCCCTCCAAACCGCAGCCTCCAGGGGGCCTAGCCAACCTTCCCAGCGAGCCTGCAGTGAATCTAGGGTTGCAGGACCATTGTTCATGAGGGAGCGATAAATCCGAGACACCCCACCTCTACCCAGGTTCCCCATAATCACTTGGGCCTCGAGGGGACTAAACTCAGGGAGGGAGGTGGGAGACGGATTGTGCACCCCGAGGTCATGTCTACCTTGTAGAGATTTGTAAAATTGGGAGGAATGGAGGGAATAGCGCTGCTGCAGGTCTGCAAAGGTTCTGACATGAACTCCCTCCCAAACTTCCCCAAGAAGCGAGATCCCAATGCTGTCCCATCGACAGAAGTCCCAGAGAGATGAGGCCTCTCACAGCCAAGTACCACACCACAGGGGCATCTGCCTAGTAAATTTCTGGTCCCATCTCGTGTGGCGCAGAGCAGTGCGCCAAGCCAAAAGGACCAACCTAGTGACAAGGGGGAGGTCCTGCGGTATGGGAGCTCCATACAAGTAAGCCTGAAGTTGTGGGAAGTCCATTGTTCGGAGTTCTATCTTGTTCTCTGGGTCGGACCAGCTGCCAGCAAACCACTCATGGACAAAGATGAGTTTCGTGGCTAGATAATAAAGGTGGAGGTTGGTTACACCCATGCCCCCGTCATGAGGAGGTATGCAGCAGTGTGCCAGGGACATTTGCAGTCTCCCGCCCCCCATAAAAAACGGGTAAGGATACCATCAATCTCACGAAACCAGCTCCCCGGGTGGTGAAAGGAAACATTTTGCAGAATATATAAGAATCGGGGGAAAACCATCATTTTAAAAAGGGTACTTCTGCATAGGGGGTTTAGAGGAAGGAATTGCCATCTTCTGAGGTCCGCCTTGGTGACCAGAGGTTTAATATTCAGGGCCCATTCGCGATCTGGGTGCAGAGCAACCAAACCCCCAGATACTTGAACGATTGCCTATGCAGGGGAATGGTCGTTTGCCAATCGAAGCAGGCACGAGACGGGTGGAGGGGAACCAGAGTGGACTTTGCCGGATTGAGCCGAAGGCCCAAAATCCATTTGAAGGCGGAGAGTACAAGAACTCTTGGGGTCTGCCAGAAAGAGAAGAACATTGTCGACATAAAGGGTGACCTTATCAACCTGAAAGGGGTCACAAGCCCAGCCTCGAAAACAGGGGTCTTGATGTATAAGAGAGGCCAGGGGCTCCATCGCTAGCGCAAATAAAAGAGGCGAGAGAGGGCAACCTTGGCGAGTGCCTCTCTGAATAGGGAATGCCTCCGACAGCACACCGTTGACTAGTACCCTCGCTTTAGGGCAGGAATATAGAACATAGATGAGGAGTTGGAACGGGAAGTCGAATCCCATCACCTCTAACACGTCCTCCAGATAGCTCCAGTCCACCATATCAAAGGCTTTTTCAAATTCAATGAAAAGCAGGGCCAGATACCGAGTGAGACGGTGATGATGTGCAAGGGCAAGATGGAGACAGCGTATGCAGTGCCGCGTACCCTGGCAAGCATGAAGCTGCATTGGTCCGGATGGACCTATTCATGCAAGAGGGGACAGAGATGTTGGGCTAAGACAGTGGCGAAGATTTTCACCTCTGTGTTAATGAGGGAAAGAGGATGATAACTTGCACAGGTAAGAGAGGGTGGTTGTGTCTTTGGGAGAACCACAATAGTGGCCACGTCCGTGTCCGGGGGGAAGGACCCTGTGTCCACCATGTGGTGAACCAATTCCACTAAGTTTGGGGCCAGGAAGTCGCGCTAAGTCACATAGTATTCTTGAGGGTATCCATCCTGTCCCGGCATCTTGCCAGAATTTAAGTGAGGAATGACCTTGTTAATTTCCTCCAGAGTGAGGGGGAGATTCAGAGTCTCCGAGACCGTCTGGGGAAGACGGGGCAGTTGGGTCCCTGTCTCCGTCAACAATGCAGCTATGGAAGCTTTGGGAGGCTTGGGCTATAGCCTGAGAGGTGAGGTGGTGGGTGCTCACATCCATGCCTAAATCATTCGCAAAATATATCCATCCACCATCATGCAAAAACCACCCATCAACCCATAACCAAATATTTATCTATTCACCTACACTTGCATTCATACAGATCTGCAGCCACACTCTTTCATCTATTCACCTATGCACCATCAAATACTTCCGCAGCAATAAAATTACTTTGCCCTCCAATAATGATCTTTTAAAGTTCTCCTGATCGCAGTATTTCCATGGAGAAAGTTTTGAACAATGGTGCACATCGGTTAGACTGAAAGTTATCTTTACTGTGTAGTTAAAAATCTGGTTTTTGTTGACAAGGCACCTGGAAAAGTGCTGAGTACGCTTCTCACATTCATGCAATATATGGGCAGACAGTGCTTATTTTGGAAAAGAAGGTGTGCCAGTGGTTAAAGTTCTTCTCAGAAGCACACAGCGGTGCAATTAAATGTGGGTGTGTCAAATAACTGAGGGTCTAATTTACCAGCCCCTTGCACAATCTGCAATCAACGTCATGACTCTTTAATCCACTACTAGAGACACCCTGCCCCTTTATATCACATTTGCAGGTTCCTGGTTTTTTCCTTTGTGCAATATTTCCGTATTTGTCTTCCTCCTTCTTTCCCTTTTTTGTTTTTACTCTCAGTATATGTTTAATGCAGAAAAAGTGCCCAACAAAAGTGCGTGCCGGTGGGCCACATCATCAACCACTGGATCAAATTAAGCAATGTAGGGCAGGGTTTGAACATTATGCCGAATAAAATTGTAAGGGAATGTTTAAAGCATCTAGGGGCTAGAAACATAGTTCAAAGTCATAGCAAAAGTTATACCTGAAAATACCCTTTTTCAGAAACAACTTTATAAGAGGGTGAGGGTAAAACATTTACAGGAGGCATGAGGTTTATTCTCAGCAACATTTTAAGAAATGCTATGGAAACGATGCTTTGCAACAAGTATTAGGTCGGCAACATATGTTAAAATGGGATAAAAATAAAAATAATTTTCTAAAGCGATTTGGGAGTTCTTCACTAAGGAAATCTAAAGAGATTGGTAAAGCAAATAGTCCATTTAAAATGGGCTAGTTTTACTAGTTAAGACTGGATAGAATTGATCAGCAACTTTACAGGTGTGGGTTGGATAGTCAGTCAGTCAAAATATCTTTATTCGGCTCATTAAAAGCCATACAAAGAAATGAACAATAAAATACATTTCATACAAAATTTATCATAATACACATGATACAGAAGTCTAGTACAATTTTAAAATTTATAAAAAAAACAGTTTAAGAAAAAGATGTGTTTAACATTAATAACTAATCTTGGCAGGCAGCTTTCGCCCTGGAGGCGGCTACCAAGAATTTAGCAACGCAATAAGTAATGTGAGGGTTAGGTAATAGTTGTAAGTAGAGTAAAGCCGGTCTCACCTGTGTGAAGCCGGCCTCCTAGAGAATTGACAACAAGAATTTTTTCCTAGGCTCTAAATACAAACCACAAAACATAACAAAATGCATTGTGTCCTGCACTGAAAACTGGTCACAGCAGCAGGGCGGAGCTAATTCTGGTTTCTGCCAGTTATTAAAAGAACCTAAATAATAATGCAGCAAATTAAATCTAAATTTAGTTAAAAGAAACCTGTGGAAAGGATGTGTAACATAACCAAGGTAAGGTGCAAGTGAAGGTGAAGTAAGCAGCAGGCAATGATCCCTCACTGCCGGCTTTGCTAGTTCGCTCTCTACACGGCATGTCTCCTTCCTTCCCATAAAAGACTTTTTGACTGAATCAAGGTCTTGAATCCTAATGGACTCCGGAGAAGTAAAGAGCTCCGGGCGACCTAGATCAGAAAAAGCTTTTGCTAGATAGGCCAGCCAAGAAATTTTGTTAGATTTATCAAGGGCCAGGACATCGGTCAGGATCTTGTGGTTTAATGGGAGTTCTTCGTTCATCCATATTTTTAACCATAGAATCAAAGGGGCCAGGCTCAACTTATCTGAGAGAAATTGAAGACCAACTTCTTTATGTATGGAATACGTTGGAGTGGACTGAGGTACAGAGAGCAGGGCTCTGATGAATCCATTCTCCGCTCTCTGTATTGGCTCCACATTTGCGTATCCCCACAGTGCTGAGCCATATAGTGCAATGGCCACAGATTTACTATTGTAGATTTTTAAGATGGCTTCCATAGGCCTGGCTCCTAGCCTGCCAGCAAAACTCAAGATTGCTGAGGATGATCGTGTGACGGCCAGTCTCTTAGCTCTAACCTGTGGACCCCAGGTCCCTTTCTGATCGAACAAAATACCTAAATAGGGAAATGTGGATACCCTAATGACCAAATCCCCCCTACAGGTGAATGTTTTAGTTCTCTTCCTGCGACACTCTAGGCCCACCACCATAGTGTGTGACTTGGCTACGTTTGTTTTGAGATCTAGTTGGTCCATAAACGTGCCAAAAGCGTTCAATAGGCGCTGGAGGCCAACTCCCGGGCGGGCGATCAGCACGGCGTCATCCGCGTATAGGAGTGCCGGGATCTTAGTTGCTCCTACACGCGGGACGTCGGCTTCCTGCCCCTCCAGGTGCGCGCCCAGGCCATTGATGTAGATGGTAAACAGTAAGGGGGCCAAAATGCAACCCTGCCGCACACCCCTTAGGGATCTAAAGAGAGCGGTGCACCTGCCCTCGTTAGTCACGCGTACACTCGAGAAGAGTTCTTGGTGCAGGGAGGACATAAAGGTAACCAATGCCTCATCTATGCCAATCTCCAACAAAATGGACCACAACTTAGTCCTATTGACCAAGTCGAAAGCAGAGGAGAGGTCCATGAATGCAAGATACAAAGACCCCTCCTTGGTTATAGTATATTTGGAAATGAGCAGATGTAAATTAATGCACTGTTCAATAGTGCCCTTTTTTCCCCTAAATCCATATTGGATTTCGGACAATCCACCACAGCCCTCAACATTCTCCCTTAGCCTAGATAAAAGGACTCTGCCTAAAATTTTTACCGAAGAATCTAGAAGGGATATAGGCCTATAACAGCCTGGGTCATCCCGCTGGCCTTTTTTAAAAATGGGGACAATGGTAGAGATGTTCCATGATGCAGGCACGAGATTATCATTCACTGCATTAAACACATTTGTCAAGACTTCAGCCCACAATTTTGGGGAATACATGAAGAAGTCGGCAGGCACACCGTCCGGACCAGGTGCCTTGTGCTTTGTGTTGGACATAATGGCTTTCTCCACCTCATCTTGATTAAAGATAATGGGGCAGGTGGCTGATCTTGTCAACAGGGCGTCTGTAGTTGCGTCAGCAATGTCCCCATAGACATTTTTAAAGTGGCATAACCATTTTTCATCAGGAATAACGCAGTCCATGATATCATTATCATCATCTGAGAAGAAAGGCTGTTTAATAATCTCCCAGAATTTTTTGCTGTTCTTCAGAACTGCCGCCGAAAGGAGGTCTTCCCATGCTTCTTGTTTAATGGTGTCCTTTCGTTTTTTTATTGCTAATTTGTAGATTTTCCCGAGTCTGGTAATCTCATCATTTGCCCTAGGGATACCTTTTAGAGCTACCAGTAATGATCTATGGGCTTTAGAACATGCTGAATCGAACCAGCGCTTATTTCCTGGAATTACGTTTTTAGTCTTTACCAAGAGGTCCTGTGACACCTGCACACATATGGCCTCAAACGCCTCTACAATTTCTTGACCCTGCGCGCAAGGATTTTTGCAAACCTCAACCTGCCCCTTAATCTTTGAAAAGTTTTCTGCATAAAATTTTTCTGGGACCACCTTTGCCCATTTCATGCGTCTTCCTTGGCCAGTTGTCCTTAATGGATGGGTGGTTACTTTCAGTGGAGATGGTCCTATATTACCTCCCCAAGCCACTTCTAACTCTACAGGGTTATGGTCACTAAAGTGTGATTGTGTGGTGCGATAGGTATTAACCCGTGTAAGAGTGCTTAGGGATACGAATATATAGTCAATAATAGTGCCATGTGGGATACCAGTAAAAGTTGGCTGTCTAATGTCACCATCTGGTTCATAAAGGTCAAAATTGGCAAGAAAGTCCTCCAGTTCCTCTCCCTCAGTGGAATGTTCAAAGTGGGGTCCCTCTGGCCCATCGTCCCCATCAGGACTACTTCCCCTGCAATTTAAATTGCACGGGTGAATGTTAAAATCGCCTAATAAAATATAATCTGTATCAAGCGTTTTATTTTGACTGACCGTGTTTAAAATCCTATCCAGGTCAATAATATTACGGCCTCTATAGTCACTGTTCCCCGAGTTATAAAAATTTACAAAAATAGTCCTACTGGTGTTTTTGATCACTCTTTCGACCACCAGGATGTTGGGGGAGTCAGTGTCGATCTGCCTGCAACTACCCTTTAAGTCTAGAGAAAACAGAAATAAAAGGCCTCCCTTGGCCCTCCCCATACGACTATGGACAGCGGCTTTAGTAAAACTGATAAACCCGTCCCACCACAGATTGTCAAAAAGTGTCCCACGTTTCCTGAAGGGCAATAATGTGGTGGCCTAGGACAAAGCTTGACCAAGATTTATCCTCACGTTTACCATTTAACCCCGCAATATTCCAACTCATTAGCCTACAGGAATCCCTGGAAGGCTCAGGTGCTAGGCATGGAACTGATGCCACATCCAATTGTTGGACTGTGACATCTATTCCCTGGTTTGTGACCTCTGTATGTCAGTCACAGTCATTTAGGCCCGACAAGACCCCATATCTGTTTCCCATTCCCAATCCCCAATCAAAGGGATTGGGTACCTGACCCCATCCGTTTGCTGCTGGATTCCACATAGGCTGGGGAGTATTTGGTCGCATTGAAAAATGTTCATTCCCTTGCCTAGACATAAACCCATTGCCCTGGCCTCTGTTGTCATAACCTGGAGTATGTGGTCCCCACCTATTTATATTGGGCCAAAGTGGCCCTGGTGTTCTGGCCGTTGGCCCATACGGGAAGTTGTGTTGCCCTAACCCACGGCTACTCATGGGGCGAGAATGGTTGTTGTTAAATCTGGACCTAGTTTCCCCACCCCATTGAGCAATTCTATCGTTTCTTCTAGGCCTGGGGATATTGGAAGAAGTCGCCATCTGGGTCTCAGTGTAAAAGAATTTCAGGGTAAGGGGAATTATGGATCCAGTTCTACGTTGCGGTGGGAGGATATTAGCTAGAATATTAGGTAGTACTTCTGCGCTAGCAAAATTTAATATAACGCAGTCCCCATTGAATTTCTTAATCTTATTCCCAATCCATGATACCCTCCTTGCCATGACAATTTCCCCAGCTAGCTGATCAGCTCCCTGGTCTGCCATGCGCATGTTATTGGTAAGCCAATATAAAGCTTTGTCCTTAAGGCCTTGGGCAGATTCTTTTTGCTCCTGAGATAAAGCGGGGACATTCGCCAATACCAGGACTAATGGTGAGGCTTCCAAAATAAATTGTGGGGGGTCATCCCCTAGAAGCAATGGGGTTGGTGCCATAGGTTGTGACGTGGGGGCCTCTCTAGTTGCATCGTCGTGGGTGGGCACAGATGGTAGCAATTGGCCATCCAAGATGGGCTGTTGTTGAATATCCGTAGTGCCTGGAACAACACCCTGATCTTCCTCCATGGCAACTACAGGTTTACAAACTTCGTTGGCTAAGTTCTCGTAGTCATTCGCCAACTTACTTTGCAACCCTCCCATCTTTTTTATTTCAGATGTTAATTTGTCGATCTTCCCGATAAGAGGCTTGATGATGGTTTTAATTTTGATGTCAATCATGTCTGAAATCCTATTAAATAGGTCATCATCGATAATTTGTCTAAGCTCATCCACGTCTTCGCGCTCCACATTTTCCCCTTTATGTCTAGGGGGTGAGTTAATTTTTTTCTTTCCTAGCTGTTTTCCCCCCCTTTTGGCTTGAGCTTTTCTACAGTTTCTCACAGGACGCGTAACAGGGGAAGAAGATGAGGGAATCTCCTCAACAGTGTTTTGCTGCTGCTCTAAGTCAGACACAACGTTTGTTGACTGATCAGCTAACAAATCAGAGTTTCCGTCATCTACTTCCAAATTAATTAAGTTAGCATCAGGTATGAGGATTGAAGGTTCAGGCAATGGGGTATCAGGGATTTGTGTGCTGGGGTCAGGGCTCAATGGGGGCAGAATTGGAGATTGACTCAAGCCCAAGGATTCCCTTCTGTCATTGTTTATCTTTTTAACCACTTGTACTAGAAAGGAGTCAAGGGTTTTAAGTGGTGCTGGGGTGACAGAGGCCGATTTTTTAGACATAATTACAGGTGAGTGAGGATAGGTTCAGAGATCACAAACTACACAAGTAAATGCTATAGGGAAACAAGAACAGGTTACAGGTGTAGCAAAACAAAAATTAAAATGGTGTCATGCAACATGTACACTTTATAAATTAGATAAACTCAGGTCCTGAGTAAATTACAAGAAATGCCAAGGTTCGAATGTGTGGAAATCTTAGAAGTAACCTAAGGTCAATCCCAAACGGTCTTAATGAGCCACCTATGAGGCAAAATCAATCAGCAGGAAAAACGTCTAGTAAAGACCAAGTATTCTAAATTTTAGTCCTATTGCGTAGCGTTTACCCCCCCCTACTAGACCTTATACCTGGGCGATTCAGTGAGGGCTCATGAGAACCCCACTGACCCCCGTCTGGCAACAAGGAGAAGAATGGAGGAACGCTATAGGTAATGCTCCAGGCGACAGTGTTCATGGGCAAAGAATATCGGAAGTCCACAAATATTAATTTTTAAATAAAACAGTACCTTGGCTATACCGTAATGTGGGATGTTAGGGAGTGGGCCCAGCCCGGCCTCCTTCGGCCCCGGACGGCCACAGACGGTCCCGCCCTTGTCCCGGGCTTCTCCCGGCGCTCTCCCGCGTGCTCCCGCGCTGCGGGATTAACACTACCCGTATATAGCTGTGTGATTGGTCGCTGAGAGGGCGGGGCCGGCAGGGAGAGCAGCCCAGCTGGATACGGGCGCGCGGGGACTCCTGGTCCTTGGAGTCCGCCGCTCAGGCTCGCAGCCCTGCCGGTCTGTGTGGAGCAAAGCCCTTGCAGGTAGTGATAGGTCGCTGCACGCCGCGAAGCGGGACCCGCGAAGCGGGTCCGTCGAGGAGGGGCGGCTGCAGCGGGCTGACTCGGCGTTCTACGAGGTGCTCCTGTCCGCTAGGTCCTTGCCGATTTCGGACGTCGTTTGGCTGATTAGGCACTCCGCTGACTGACCAGGTGAACGCAGCTTTAGCCTGAAGGTGAGGGCGGGGCCGGCAGGGAAAGCAGCCCAGCTGGATACGGGCGCGCGGGGACTCCTGGTCCTTGGAGTCCGCCGCTCAGGCTCGCAGCCCTGCCGGTCTGTGTGGAGCAAAGCCCTTGCAGGTAGTGATAGGTCGCTGCACGCCGCGAAGCGGGACCCGCGAAGCGGGTCCGGCGAGGAGGGGCGGCTGCAGGGGGCTGACTCGGCGTTCTACGAGGTGCTCCTGTCCGCTAGGTCCTTGCCGATTTCGGACGTCGTTTGGTTGGATAGGGATTTCTCTTCTCCTCTCAATATATTTGGCAACATTGGCTGCTAAAATTAGGCCCTTAAAACAATACGGGAAAATTAACATTGGTCAAAATTGGGCGACATTTAACAACAATATTAGCAGAGGTGTGAAAACTCCCAGATCTTGGAATACTTACCCATGCTACAGCTATTCTTAAGTAAGCAAGTCCTGCTCTCTCTCGCTTGAATTTGTCCAGCTCCCTGGCCATAAACAAATTCAAATTTCCTTAACACAAAAATTTGTTGTCTTTTTTCTTTGGAAAGAATTCACAATCATTAGGTAGATGCGTCACTTTGTAAACCCCGGCGCTACCTTATACCTGCGCCAGGTATAATGTATGCAGGGGGGAGTTCCGACGCAAGAAAAGGTCATAGAATTGACGCAGAGAAATCTATAAGATTTCACTGCGCCACTTCTTGGACGCAATGCGTCAATTTCTTACGCCTGCTGTAAGAATGACACATTGGTGGAGTTGCGTCACTTTTGTGACACACTCCAACAATGCGCCATTTTTGCGCCATACAGTTACGTCAGAAATACTGACGTATCTGGAACTCCTTGCGCAATAATGCAATGCGTCACTTTTCATAAATGAGGCCCTAAATGCTTCTATCTGAAAGATGAAAGGCTGCGGAAGTGTGTTTATAGAAAACAAAACAGGTTTCAGAGGAGACGCAACAAAAATGAGATCAGCTCAGGAAAGTTGACAGCCTTCAATTGAATCACTTCACTGCCAATATCAATTCCCAATGCCCATCAGGCGGAGATCTCTAACCATGGCGGTCCTCCCTGTGTTATGGGATCGGAGGACTTAGGTTCTGCTACCTTTGCGTAGCAGCGGCCGCCTGAACGTGTCTAAACAGCCCTCCATCTCTTACTGACTTTGGGGTAACATATTATGCTAAAAGAGTGCTCTTAGGCCCAGCATTCACCCATCCACTAAATCATAAGTTCTAGTGGATAATATTTCCTTCAGGTGTTAGGAGGAAATGTACAGGCGAAAAAGTATTTCACTGAGGGTGGAGCTTTGTAAAGTATTTAAATATAAATAACGTTTCTGTTTTAACAACTTTATGTCCTCTATCCCGTCTTCCACGATGTCAGTGCCACTGCTCTGTGATGTGTTAGCTAATATTTTTTTTGCAGCAATACACTGTTAAGGGTTTTCAGCATCTCCGTAGGGGCAATCCTAATAATCTATTAACACAGTCGGGGAAACCCTCCTGATAGTGGTACAGAGAGATTCGTCTTTCATCTAAAGTCTCTGCTTAACAAGCATGTGATTTCAAAGTTCTCCAAAGACAATGAGGTATCACACGCTTCTTTTCTACTGTTGCATCGGCCACGTCTCATCCAATTTCCAAGTTATTACTAGAATTAAACCATTACAACCATGCTCCCAACATCTAATACCATTCATTCTTTCAGCACCACTGAGGGTGATTCCGTAAAATCGTTCAATCTTCTTGATGTCAGATGGAACAAATAATGAACAGTCTGTGATGGCAGTGAGTTCATTGTTTCCATTCTCCTAGGTTCTCATTGATGGCATTTACATAATGTTTACTCCAAGCCCTTATCCTCAGGTCATTTACTGTGCACAGACATCCATCAGTGCGCAGGGATGTATCCTAGTTATTGAGATTTTAGGGGGTGTTGGGTGGTGGGGGCCGAACCGAAACTTTCCCAATTAAATGTCCTTGGTTCCGGAAAGATTGTTCCCATGAGGAGCAGGGTCAGTACTGATTTGCAAAAGGTGGGACTCTAATGCTGATTTAATGTTTAGTGGACAGGTACTATGTTGCAATGGCAAAGAAGCACACTTTCTGCCAAACTCAAGGTCAGGTTTCAGTTGGGCTGACCTCAAATTTTATGTTGATGGAGACCTATGGGAGCTATTGCCAACTATGCCCACAGATTGGGTTATTGGTCTCCTGGTGTTATTTTAAAGTTATACCAGTCTATATGCATCTCCAAAGTCTTAATTGGTAGCAAGGTTTCGGGGTATACAGCAGCTAATAAGGAACAGCTTCCTCAAAACAAGGTTTCTGAGACATATTCTGAAGGTCCCACAGGGAACCTCCTCATTTACCATACACAAAGTTGATTTGGTGGCAGTAAAACCCTTGTTGTCTTGGGGACGATATGGTCTAGCGAAGATGCCGAGTGTAACTGCTCGATCATTTTAGATTGTTTGTCACTAGGATAATACCCTTAAACTCCCCTGGTTACGCTACGTAGAGGAGTCCTTAATGACGTTAGGCAGGGTCAGATATTTTTCTTAAGCGGGATACAGTGAGGCCTCAGAAGGAGTTGTTTTATAAACATGCTACTGCTCACCGCAAACATATAGATCTTTTGAAACCATTAATGAGAGGGCATGTTTTGCTAACATCAGTGCAGGGTATGGAGAAATACATATCTACTCTCACAAACGCTTCTGATAGATTTCTAGTCACCCGTTTCAGATTCAATCAGCTTCATCACCTCCTGGTGTCCTGCAGCTTGCACCACCCACTGCCCTTGCCAGTGCAACCAGTGACAATAACAAAACAACGGATTGGTGTCAGTACAACGCGGATTTTTACAACGCATTCCGTTACATCGGAATTTTTACAACGCAGGCTCCATTACATCGGATGCCATTACAACGCATGGCATTACATAGCAGATGCTATTACAACGCATGGCATTACATCGTAAGTATAGGTAAGTATACCTTTTTTTTAAAAATGTTATTAAGTTAATTTAATTAATTTAATTTAATTAATTTAATTAAAATACATTTTAAAATAGCCATTAATTTATTTTAATAAAATAATATCTATTTAATAAATGTAATTTTAATAAAAAATGGAAATAATTTAATTTAATTAAAATAATGAAATTCATTTAATGTACATATTTTTATAATTGAAATTAAATTAAATTAATTGAAATAATTTATTTAATTTAATTAATTTAATTTAAAAATGTAATTAATGTAATAAAATTAATTTAATTTATTAAATATATTTTAATTAATTTAAAAATGGTAAATATAATTTAATTATCCCTAAACACAAACCTACCCCTGAACCCTACAATACCCCTGTACCCCAAAACCCAAAACCCGGCCCTAAAACCTAAAAACACCCCTGTACCCCAAAACCCAAACCCTGCCCTAAAACCTAAAAACACCCCTGTACCCCAAAACCCAAACCCTGCCCTAAAACCTAAAAACACCCCTGTACCCCAACACCCAAACCCAGCCCTAAAACCTAAAAACACCCCTGTACCCCAAAACCCAAACCCTGCCCTAAAACCTAAAAACACCCCTGTACCCCAAAACCCAAACCCTGCCCTAAAACCTAAAAACACTGCTGTACCCCAAAACCCAAACCCTGCCCTAAAACCTAAAAACACCCCTGTACCCCAAAACCCAAACCCTGCCCTAAAACCTAAAAACACCCCTGTACCCCAAAACCCAAACCCTGCCCTAAAACCTAAAAACACCCCTGTACCCCAAAACCCAAACCCTGCCCTAAAACCTAAAAACACCCCTGTACCCCAAAACCCAAACCCTGCCCTAAAACCTAAAAACACCCCTGTACCCCAAAACCCAAAACCCTGCCCTAAAACCTAAAAACACCCCTGTACCCCAAAACCCAAACCCTGCCCTAAAACCTAAAAACACCCCTGTACCCCAAAACCCAAACCCTGCCCTAAAACCTAAAAACACCCCTGTACCCCAAAACCCAAACCCTGCCCTAAAACCTAAAAATACCCAAACACCCCAAAACATATACCTCAGTACCCCAAAACATATACTCCTATACTCATACTTATTAAAAAAATTACTTAAATTAATATATTTAATTTATAATATTTAAAAACTTAAATAAATATTTTTATATAATATTAAATAAAATAAAAAAAAATTATATACTTACCAATACTTACGATGTAATGGTATGCGTTGTAATAGCATCTGCTATGTAATGCCATGCGTTGTAATGGCATCCGATGTAATGGATCCTGCGTTGTAATAGCTGCGTTGTAACAGCATTACGACGTAAAAGTTGCGTTGTAAGTGTACATACCCAAAACAACTACTAACCATCACACTCCTACAGGTGTGACCTTTCCAGGCCCCCAAAGCTATAATAACTTGGGCAGTATGATGAGTCAGTTTTAATGTGTGTTGAATCAATAAGCACCAGCTGTTGTGCTAATCTCTAGATTGGAAAAGCAGCGTCACCATGTGCCAGTGTTGACAATTAAGTGATAGTGCGCCGAGCCGCGGCAATCACATGCTCAAATTAAGCACTGGAAGTAAGTCATCCTACTATGCGCCCTACTAGAATAGATGGTCAGATAGCTTCTTTTCACTGTCTATCACCACAAGGTATACCCTGGCAGTTGGTTTGTTTTTGAAAAATAAGAAAACTTTGAAAAGCTTTGATGGTCAGCCGTAATATTTAATGGAGATGTCTGTGAAACTTTTTCTACATTGAAAGAAACTGTCATGACGTCAGTTTGTGCCATTGTACAGATACGTCTGTGGGGGTATCAGACATCTCTAACTTTGGCAGGCAAAGTAAAGATAGTAAAGTCCGCCAACTGTCTGTCCTTACTCCATCTGCTAAACCCTAAATCAGGCTGTCTGTCGAGAGTGGCACAGTGTGTGAAAAATATTATTTTGGAATACTACCTCGAGTAATTGTCAGTGGTTAGTCTATTTTGAAACATTTGTCTCATCATCTTTTCGTTTTTTGATTGCCTGTAGTATGCCTGGACACTGAGGCTAGTGCAGCATTCCAAACCTACTACTGTCATTGTTTGTAAATTCAAAAAAGTAGTCAATTTGCATCCAATCAAGAATAGCTTCTATGGGTGCAGATGTGCTACTTTTTGGTAAAGAGGTACTAATTATATGAAAGTTCCTGATAAAAAATATTGAACAGGTTAAAACATCTTAGTGAAATACGGATAGCAAGAAAAACTGACGCAGACATACTACCAAGCCAAGAATATGTTTATATGCAGAGGGGTCACACCTCAAACCTACCCCTGAAGCTGAGCCCTGTTAGCACTGACATTGCAGATCAAGAGTTCATTGCTAGGTCTTATATTGAGCTGAATGGAAAAGGGTCCTCTATTTTCCAAACGATTAATCTGCAGGCTCATCTTCTGGAAGGAGTATGCCCAACCCAGCAGATCTCACAACTGTCTCATGGTTGAAATAATATCAATTCTATCAGTGGATATTGCAGCTTTTCCACATGACAAAGAGGTGCTCCTTCTTAGCTTCTATGTAGAAAGTTTGAATGCTGCACAATGTTATTATGCCATCAACAAGATAACACTTATTGATGTTGGAAAAGTCAATAGATATGTATCATGTTGTGTTTTAGGCAAAGGTATGAATGCAAGAATAAAACAAAGGGTGTATAAATGGATGCTTCCATCGTGTAGACTCAATGACTCCTTATCCACAACTCAGTCACTCATCCATTCACAACACCACCAACAAACTAACCAACCTAAGAAGAGTCAGTTGACCTATATGCCAGACTTATTGGCTTTATTAATGTTTGTTTACAGTTGATGTTGTGTCTTTTTTTAGAAAAGGACAGCTATGGATTACCATTTTGTCAAATGAAAATATGCCATATGTTTCTCTTCCATGAATCCACTAACCAGTTTTCAACAATGTATGTGTATTTTTAGCAATGTTTAAGAAGGCTATTTGTTTGACTGATACATCCAAAAGAATGCTGAAGTATACTTAGGAATACCTTACATGTTTGTTGTTAAGTTTTTGTTGCTTTAATCATGATGAAGATAATGTAGATAAGCCAATAGGTAGCAGGGTCAACAATGACTTCACCCTTTCCCTTTAACATTAGTAGTGTATGGAACTAGTTGAATTTCACTCAGTGGAATTCCGTGGAGTTACATAAAAACTCCATGATGTTCCATGGATGTGTACCCATCCCTAATTGCCAGCCTTGGCTCTAAACAGTAATTATACGGTGCTGTGCCCTTTAAAAAAAATAAACAGTACACTCTTCACTTAGTAAATGGTTTATAACTTTCTAGAAATTTAAAGTAGATGATAGTGTATCGATTTTTTGTACAGTATAAACTCAATTTACACACCGTCCGCAACTTATCACCCATGGCTCTAACCAAGTGCTGTTGTGTAGCAGGGTATTACTGTAAAGAAAAGAGTGCAAAGAGAAGATGAATAGGAAATACACTATGTTATGACAAGACAGTGCAAACGTTGTATTCCTTGTGTTCATTTTCAGTCACAGGCACCATCAATCCCTCGGCAGCCCTGTCTGTACATGGACCCTACGCTTCGCACATCAGTTTTAGACTCAGTGTAAAAAAAATCCGGTAGAAACTAAGCGTTTAATGTGTCAATTAGGGCTGTGCACCAAAAACATAATAGTACAACTGAATTTTTTCGTTAAAGTGTTTTAGACTAAATATTTTAATCGATTACACTGAAAATCTGTTTCCTCATTTAAACAAGTGTACATCTTTGGATGGGTCATTTATGGGTCTCTGAGGACTATGCTGTGACTGCAGAAGCTGCATTATCAGAGGTTAATATTACTGGGGAGTCACCTGAATTCCTGGATGGTGAGCAATCAAAGCGGGACCAGCACTATCGGCTACCATCTTTTCACTTTCTGATTACTTACTACAGGTTCCGTCAATACTTTCTGAGCTGAGAATGCAGTCAGTAGGCACGGCTGAACCTCTCTGTTGGGAGCATACACTCAAGCACGTCTTTGCTTTCTTTGCCGCTCTTATGATAGTCTCCCAAAGAAAGGATTATTGATTCACACTGCACAAGCAAGGGGCTAGTATACCTCATGTGCCTTGTTCATTGTATTTACTTGACCACAGACAGCTGTAGCTACTTGTTGATTCAGAACCTATGGCCAGAGAATATTTCGTAGGTGGATAATTAGAGGTTGGTGCCAGTAAACTCTGCCTTGCTTCAGTTGGCGCAGTTGTTTGCCGAACTCCATTCTCCAAGTAAAATGCTGAGTTGCAAAACTCTGTGAACTTCTAGTCAGGATGAGACAGTTACACACCCAAGAAAACCCTGCTCACCCCCTTGGTAGCATGGTAAGAGCAGTCAGGCCTATCTCAGAGGCAATGTGTAAAGTATTTGTACATAACACACACAGTAATGCAGTGAAAACACTACATATGGACACCACGCCAGTTTGGAAAAATAAGCAATCTTTATCTAAATCAAACAAGACCAAAAGTTTCAAAACAACAAAAGTCGAACAAACATAACACAAGATATCACTTTTTATAGTTTTGAAATAATTTTGTCCATAGAACTGTATGGATTGGGGGTTTTACCACAAGGTACCTTTGATGCATCAAAATCCACAAGTAAAACAACGGTAGAGGAGGGAAGCATCGGAAAACACAGCGATGCATTGGTTCTTGAGTGCCTGGGAAAGCGATGAATCAGCGCTGGTGCATGTATGAGAAGAGTTGCATTGGTTCCGGACTGTGGAGAAGTGATTAGTCGAAATACCAAGATGGTTCTGGTCTGCAGTTGATGCAGAGAAAAACTTGGTGCACCGATGTGATGCGTTGAAATTCTGAAATGCTGATGCTCAATGTAGAAGTAGCAAACATGCTCAGCTGCGGGCCTGTGATGCGTCGATTATTTAGGTCACACAGTAGGGCCTACGTTTGAGTCAGTGCAGAGGTATCGGACATCAGATTCACAGTGTGCTGGACTTGGGCTGTGGCAGGACTTCGGGCCGAGAACAGGCACTGTGTTGATTTCTTCGGCATGGTGGTGTCGTGTGGAAACTTCTCCCGCATGGTGGAAAAGTAGGCACTGGAATTACGAATCATCGAATTTGCAGTGTTTTGCAGCAGGAACCACCTCCAAGGACCAAGAACTGGAATTGCCACCAATTGGCAGGCCAGAACACCCAGAAGTGGAGATCAGGGATTCTGCAGGTCAAGTCTTTGATGGCCCTGGGACTTCCAACAGGAGGCAAGTACACACAAGCCATTGGAGAACCTTGGAAAAGCTGGAAAACGCAAAGTCCAATTCTTTCACTGCCCACAGACAGAAGCATCAACTGCCGGCCAACCCAGCAAAGCAACATACAGCAAAGGGGCAGTACTACTCCTGACAGCTCTTCAGCTCTTCTTCTTGGCAGAGTCCTCAGTCCAGAAGTGTTCTAAAGGTCTGGGGTTTTAGGTCCAATACTTTTACCCCTTTTGGCCTTTAAAGTAGGCATGCTTCAAAGAAAAGTCTCTGTTGTCCACAACAAGATCCTGCCTTGCACTGACTTGGTTCCAGACCGACTACAGGGGGGTGGAGACAGCATTATGAGAGGCCAGGTACAGCCCTATTCAGATCTCAGTGACAATTTGTCCTACAGGAAGGCCCATCAGCATTGCAATGGGCCATCAGGATATGGGGGGCACACCTCAGCTCCCTTTGTGTAACAGTCTATAGTGAATATACAAACAACCCAGCTGTCAGTCTAAACCAGAGTTTGATTCCTAAGGCAGGCGGGGACACAGAATGGTAAAGCAAGAAAATGTCCACTTTCTAAAAGTGGCATTTTCAAACACATAATTTAAAAAACAGCTTTCCTAAAAAATGTGTTTTTAAATCCTGAGCTCAGAGAGCCCAAATTCCAAATCTAAAAATCTTCCCAACTATATATATATTGTAAAATGTTACAAGGCAGCCCCAGTGATAACCTATGGTAGAGCTAGTCTTTGCAATAGTGAAAAACTAAATGGGCAGTATTTCACTATCAGGACATGTACAACAAACCAGTGCATGACCTACCTTTCACATACACTGAACCCTGCCCATGGTGCTCCCTTGGGCCTACCTTAGGGATGCCTTACATGTAAGAAAAGGGACAGTTTGGGTCCTGTAAAGTGGGTGCACTTGCCAGGTCGACATGGCAGTTTAAAACGGCACTAACAGACATTGCAATGGCAGATCCGAGAGAAGTTTACAGGGCTACTTGTGGTTTGCACAATCAGTGCTGCAAGCCCAGTAGTAGCATTTGATTTGCAGGACCTGTACTAGGGACTTACTAGTAAATCAAATATTCCAGTAATGGATACCAATCATAATCTCAATTCACACAGGGAGCACAGCAGTGTTAAAGTGCCCAGAACACACAAACCAGCAAAAACAAAGTCCAGCACAGAGTTAAACAAACAGGAGGCAGAGGAAAAAAGACAGGAGAAAACACACCAAGGATGCCAGGTTTAACAAGCACTTAGAAACAAATGGTTACTCTGGGTCATGCTGCACTGAGCAAAGTAAAAAGTTTGGGGTGACTGCAATGGAGTACCGGCCAACTACTAGACAACAAAGTAGCTTTCATGTTCGTAAGCACTGTGGTGTGTTGATGTTGAGGCTCTCAGGTGCAGGATGCAACGATCCTCTCCACACAGTGAAGGCAATGCGTCAGTTTCAAAGACAGGTGATGGAGTCAAGAGGCATGGAGCAATGCATTAAATTCTGCCGCACAGTGAAGGGATGCATAGATCTCACAAAGCTGCAGCAGCAGTAATATGCTGTCTGATGCATCAATCACTAGAGGCAACGTGCTGATTTCGATGCAATGCACCAATTTTACTCCCACAACCAGGTCGAAACACCGGTTCTGGCAAAAAACAGAAAAGCAGTCCGGTTGATTTCTTTAAGCAGCACAACAGATCTTCTGTAAGAGCTTCAGTTACAAGTCCAGTAGTGTTTGTTTTAGACAGTCAGAGACCCAGTACTTATACCTAACAGTGCCTTTGTTGTAGGGATGACTTCAAGGCAGCTCTATGAAGTGCACAAGCATCCCTTTCATCCCAGTATTGTCTGTCAGACTATCTGTGGGGGATATCCAGTCCTTTGTATGGGGACAGGACAATGCCTCTTCAAGTGAAGCATTAGGCTCTCACTTCCATCCTGCCCAGGCAAGGCCGTCAGAATGCAGCTGCATATAGATGAGTGCTCAGACACACTAATCCTTCCCATATTGTGGCTGTCTAGACGTAAGGCACAAAGTAAAGCTGTCACATTCCCCAGACGTGTATTGGAAACAGCTGTCAGGCACACAGAGCAGTAAGTGGGTAAAAATGTCCACTTTCTGAACGTGGCTTTTTTAAAACAGTAATGTTAAACCAGTTAGGATGATTTATTACTTCAGTTCTAAAGATATGAAACATGAAAAAGCTTCTTCTCTATGATCAGGAATTACAGCTAAAAAGGTATTAACAATTTCCTAATGCTAGCCTACGAGAGGGGTAGGCCTCAAAGTAGTGAAAAACTAATTTGGGTGTTTGTCACTACCAGGACATGGCGATAATAAAACACATGTCCTATGTTTTAATTACATGGCACCATGCCATTGAGGTTACTTGGGACCTACCTTAGGAGTGACTTATATGTAATAAAAGGGGAATTTAAGGCTTGGCAGGTAGGTTAAAATGCCAAGTCAAAATGGCAGTAAACTGCACATGCAGGCACTGCAGTGGCAGACCGGAGGTAAGTTTGAAAAGCTACTTCTGTTGGTTGCACAATTAGTGCTGCAGCCTAATAGTAGCATTTATCTTAGAGACCCTGGGTATATGGTTTACCACTTTACAGGGGACCTACAAGTGAAATCAATGTGACAATCAGGAATACACCAATGTACCATGTTTAGGGTAGAAGCATATGTACTTTAGCTCCGAATAGCAGTGGTAAAGTCCTAAGGCCAACAAAAAGATTTAGCAAAACGGAGGTAAAAGGCAGAATGTCTAGGGAAAGACCAGCTCTAACACTGACAAAAGATGGAACTTGGTTTTTCAACATATATGTGTATTAATTTGTTTTAAGGAAAGAATAATATGTATTTCAATAGTGTTGTCTCACAGATACTATCACTTTCAGGCCCTCCCTTAAATCTTGAGTCAGCTGTACTCCAACTAAACTTGTTAACTGAATTCAGAATATGCAAGTATGTATCAAAGATAATGGTTCATATTATCGAAAAGTAATCACACTGCCTCAACACATCTTAATTTATGTGAGAAAGTGCAGCTCTAAATCTGGATTAACAGCTCTCTGAAGTTATCTCATGCTCTGGTACCTCATTTTGGCACATAAAGAGAAACATTAAATCCTGTCTTGATGAAAAATGCTGATGGTGTAATTGTTGGAGCTCAATAAAGTGTAAAGGATGTGCAGCCATTCATTATGCTTTCTATACATTATTCTGTGTACTAATTATTCCAAGGTTAGAATTTCCAGGGGCATTTTAATTTATGAAAGGCAATTTAAAATGTATTATGATTCAATTATTTGTTTTATGTGCCCTCTGAGCGCCAAAGGAGTTCTAAATTCTTTCATACACAACTTTTTCGTGCTTATAAAGGTAAATATATGTATATATACTCGTACTTGTTGTTCAAATATTAAACTAACTAGAATATCTCTCCTGACTTTTATAAGTAGGGTGGTTATTCGCTATTACACAGGTCAGACATTAAATGCAGTCTTACAGCATTTATCCCATTGCCAGGCACATATCTACTGAACATACTGAATAAATGCATGTGAACAAAACGTCCTCAAGCACATTCCTGGGACTATACCAGGTTTGTTAGGAGAAAATTATATTGCAGGTTTATTTCATAAAGAAAGTGGTTAACTTAAGGGTGATCTAAGGGCAGGTGGCGAAGAGACCTAAGCTGGCTGGCTGCCTGATTATCTCAAACAAAACAAAACAAAAATAGGTACTTCTCCTAATCAGTCCTGCCTAAATCACTAAACACACACACCAAAAGGGAAAAGAGGAAATTAAAATATCTGGTATGGGTATCACAAAGGGAAAATACAAGGCTTGTTAAAAATTGCCCTCACCCACTAATAGTGACATGCTTCATCATAGGCCTTTCTAAGGACATCCCTGCTCATACTACGCCTGGGATAGAGCAAACAGATATGGGTAAGACAATACAAACATATAGATAGAGGAATCTATAGAGAAGAGATCGCCATACATCTACATGAAGAATAGTTCCGCTGCAGGGTAGTGGGATCAGACCTCAGCCCTTGAAGCCATTAACCATGCTGTGCTATACTGTACATTTTGTGTACAGTTATACAATTGTACAATGTGTCTCTGTATTAATGATTTTAACTATCAATCTCATTTTTACAGGAGGAAAGAAAGGGACTTACTGAATGGAACCAGAACTTCTTCATTGGTCCCTACCCTTTTCTTTGAGGCATCATTCTCTTGATGTTCCGGTCGTCACAGCTAAGAATAAACTTTTTTCACCTATTTTAAATAGCGTTTTCCAATTTCTTTAATCTTTACTCCTCACTTGCACACTTTTTTGCACTTATTTCTTATCACTTTTCCTTTTTGCGCATATAACCAACTCATTACCTGTGGACTTACCATGCTATATTCTCCCACTTGGGGAAAGCAGTTTTGTTTATTAGTACGCCATCTTTGATGTCATTTGTTTGGCATGCCTGTCCAGTTACGTACAGCAACTGCACAATACATTGGTTTCAGCTGTTCTAGACTCAAGGTGACAAGCACCATATGACTATCTCAGACAATGTTTCTCTTGATTTTAAGTCTCATACTGCCCGAGATTGTTTTCAGTGGTTTTCCTTTATCCAACCACTGCGGTGAGATGCTATGGTATTTAACCACATTTCTGCTCAGTACGCAACAAGGTGCAACACACAACTTGGCATGCCCATCTTATTGGGGAAGCACTTTCCCAATATATCATTACTGTGTTACTGTGTTATTTTTTACCTGTATAAACATGACCAGTACAACATGCTTGCCCCCACATATTGTATACATGCCTCCACATACATTTATATATATATATATATATATATATATTTTTTAAATATATATATATATATATATGTATATATATATTACCTACTGGCGGTCGCCAGTAGGTATATATTGTTAGGATTTTTTTCCTATGGGATTTCTGAAAATTCTATGTCGAATAACTTTGGCGTTTGTGGACGGAATTGGCTGAAATTTTCAGGAAAATGGCACATTCTGTTTCTGAGCAGCCCCTGAAAATTTGGGGGTTTTCGTCAAGGGGGGCCGAGAAAAAAGGGGGGTCCCAAAACACGTTTTTCCCATTCATTTTTCCATAGGGCGGTTGGAATCCCTTTTAGCTTGAACGGCTAAATGGATTTACACGAAACTTGGCAAAATTGTAGATATGGTATGCCCGACGTGCCTTTGCTATGTCTCAATATATGTGCTCCAGTGGATTTTGAAAAATTAACGTTTTAAAAAACAGATATATCTGTGACAGCGCTCCGGTTAGCGCTCCAGTTCGCGTACCTGACGCGTAATGGAACTTCGCGAAGCGAAGCTGATTGGCTCTCCGGTGTCTGTCAACATTCTAAACAGTCCGCCATCTTGTCTCTCTGTAGGATCGAGAGACAAGAGGTGGAGAAAAACGAAGGGGGAATTTAATGAAAGGGGGCAAGGTAGACCCCTCCTGACCCTCTAGGAATGATGTGGGGGTTATTAAAGGGTCCTGTGGGGCAAATAAAATAAAATTGATTTTTTGCGGTAGAAGCGCTTCCCGGTAGCTCACCGGTAGCATAGCGGGAGTTCGCCATTTTGTGTTTCGGATGAAATAAATCACAAGATGGAGGGAAAAAATGCAGGAAATGGGTATAAGGGGGCACGGGAGACATATCCTGACCCCCTAGGTTTTCTGAGGGTGGCTGAGGAGGCTCATATATGTCGGGAAAAAAAAAACAAATTGAATTTTTCACCCGGTTAGCTGCCGGTACGCAAACCGGGTAGCAAACCGGGAAGCGAACATAAGTGAAAATAAGTGAAAATGAGTGAAAAAAGGTACATTCGAAATTTAAAAAGAGTAAATATAGTTAAGGTAGCTCTGAAAAGAGCTTTTGGTTTCTGTGTAGGTTCTAGGTACTTATAAGTGGGTACCAATACACAGTCTTAAATTTTGTATGAAAACTCTGTTTCCCTCATCTTTGAAGTGCACACCATCTCCTCTGTAGATATCTTGCATGTAGTAACGCAAGTTATTGTTGTAGATGGCGCCCATTCCATGGTCTCTCATATAAGCTGAAACATACTTATTTACATATTTCCTCGCTTTCTCAATTTGAGGACACATTTGATTGGACCACCTCCATTTTTGTCTTTGGCATATATTGGAATATACCAAGGCAGTTTGAGGAAAAAGTGCCGTCAATTGCTCAAAGGTGTCCTTTAAAAGCATTTCCAGACCTACCCCAGTCAAAGTGCCCAAATCATTTCCTCCACAGCGCACTATTATGAGGTCATGGTTTGGCAAATGTAAAAAGGTTTTCACCAATGGTATCAATTGGTGACATCTCAATCCTCTTTGTCCAATCCATTTGATTTCCACATTTTGTAAATTGAGGTTGTGTAAATTTCTGTTATCAGCATACCTGTGAGCCCAGTGGATGTAGCTCTGCCCAAGAATCCAGACAGAAAACATGGTGAGAGGAGGTTCTGCTGCTGTCAGATGAAGTGTGGGAATGAAATGGCAGTTGAAACAGTAGGAGTTTGTAAAGGAAAAAAAATGTGGAGTTTCAGTGCTAATGATTTTGTATGAAAACTCTGTTTCCCTCATCTTTGAAGTGCACACCATCTCCTCTGTAGATATCTTGCATGTAGTAACGCAAGTTATTGTTGTAGATGGCGCCCATTCCATGGTCTCTCATATAAGCTGAAACATACTTATTTACATATTTCCTCGCTTTCTCAATTTGAGGACACATTTGATTGGACCACCTCCATTTTTGTCTTTGGCATATATTGGAATATACCAAGGCAGTTTGAGGAAAAAGTGCCGTCAATTGCTCAAAGGTGTCCTTTAAAAGCATTTCCAGACCTACCCCAGTCAAAGTGCCCAAATCATTTCCTCCACAGCGCACTATTATGAGGTCATGGTTTGGCAAACGTAAAAAGGTTTTCACCAATGGTATCAATTGGTGACATCTCAATCCTCTTTGTCCAATCCATTTGATTTCCACATTTTGTAAATTGAGGTTGTGTAAATTTCTGTTATCAGCATACCTGTGAGCCCAGTGGATGTAGCTCTGCCCAAGAATCCAGACAGAAAACATGGTGAGAGGAGGTTCTGCTGCTGTCAGATGAAGTGTGGGAATGAAATGGCAGTTGAAACAGTAGGAGTTTGTAAAGGAAAAAAAATGTGGAGTTTCAGTGCTAATGATTCACTAGCAGTGATTGGTGGATTTCCATTTCTGAAAACAGAAAGTTAGGGTGCATGGATGTGTTCTTTGAAAGATGTAATTTGAATGGTTAAGAAAAAATGATTTTAAGAAACATTGCAGTGGATTAGCAGGTGTACTGAGAGTTCACAGTTCATTTGAAACATTGTTGTGTGAGCTTGTAAACATGAGAGGTAGTTGCTATGGAAAAAGGGCAGAAAGGGCAGAGGGGAGAAGGGTGTTGATTTGAAAAAAGTGAGGGAAGAGTTTTGATTGGGTGACATGAGAGATATGTGTGATGAAATACAGCATTTCTGTGCCTTTGTTGGTTGCAGCCTCTGGAGTGCATACCCTTTGCTCTGCTAAAGAAAAATTGGTGTGTGTCTGAGACTGTTTTGAAATTCAAAAAGCATTTGCTAAGGTGAGAAAAAAAATCATTTAATTTAGATAGAGACTAGTATAGTTTATGGAGAAAACAAGGAAGCCAGCTGTGCATTTAAAATGTTGTTTTGCGTCATGTGTTTTCATTATTTTTTCCAAAAAGATTTTGCTTCTTTGACAAATTATAATTATAGATAATGTGAAGTATTAGTACTGACAGGGTGTGCTTGTACATAGGAGGTGTGCTGTGTTTTCAAATTATGACCAGAAAATCGTTTTTTAACAAAAATACATGCTTTTTACATTTATGAGAAGGACAACATGGGGTGTGCTTTTTTAAATAAATATTTCACTTCCCAACATGAATATGGTAGAATAATTTGCTTGTTTGGTGGTTTAAAAACTCGTTTCTTGAAGTCATTTAGGTTTCACTATATGTTCTGCAAGAGTTACATAGTCAACATGGGGGCATATTTACAAGGCTTATGAGACACATTCACGTCATTTTCCCCATTTTAAAAGTGACTTTAAAGGTGGTGCAAGGTCCTTGTAAATACACCCTCATGAGTGCTTTGCAAATTTAAGTCATTTTCCCCTGGTGTATGTGCTTCGTAAATACGTCCCTATGTGTGCTAGACAATTTTAAGGTACTTCTCCCATGAATCTGGGAGACTAATTTGCTTACACAATGTGTTTAAAAATCGTGCTAAGGTGAGAAAAGATTTATTTAATTTAGAAAGAGATTAGTATGCTTTTTGGAGAAAATAAGGAAGCCAGCTAGGGTGTGCTTGTACATAGGAGCTGTGCTGTGTTTTCAAATTATGACCAGAAAATCGTTTTTTTAAAAACAGAAATACTTTTCACATTTATGAGAAGGACAACATGGGGTCTGCTTTTTTAAATAAATATTTCATTTCCCAACATGAATATGGGAGAATAATTTGCTTGTTTGACAGTTTAAAAACTCGTTTCTTGAAGTCATTTAGGTTTCACAATATGTACTGCTAGAGTTTCATAGTCACCATGATAATAATGATATACATTTAGAACTGTTTAGGGGGCATGGATATGCTGAGGCTTCTGTAATTGTCATAGGAGGAGAATTATGCACATTGCACTGCTGCATATAGTCCTCACCTTCTGCGTACTCTTAGATATGCTGGACTATATCTGCTCAATGAGATACATAAGCTGAGGAAACACAGGTGATGTGATTGTGAAATAAGCAAAAATATTTGCATGTTTTTCAATTACATCACCTGCGTTTCCTAACATTACTAATCACATTGTGCAGATGAGGTTTAGGCCTGTCCAGGGAGACAGAGGAGGTCTGGCCTTTGTTGAAGTGTGCAGTGGACATGACTCACTGTTGGCCTGCACATGTATTATGTCCTCTGTACTCTTCAACAAGACAAAATTTCATCTGCAACCCTGAGTAGGCCTCACCTCAAACAAACTTTTGTGACTGCAAGACCTGCCTTTTTGCTCCTAGATATTTCTTGGTTTTATCATGGCAGACAGACAATCCAGCATACCTCTGGATAGGCCACACCTTATGGTGGTGCAAGGGCCTTGTAAATACGCCCTCATGTGTGCTTGGTAATTTTAAGTCACTTCCCCCTGGTGCAAGGGTCTTGTAAATACACCCTCATGTGTGCTTGACCATTTCAAGTCACTTCCTCCTGGTGCAAGGGCCTTGTAAATACGCCCTCATGTGTGCTTGGCAATTTTAACTCACTTCCCCCTGGTGCATGGGTGTGGTAAATACACGCTCATGTGTGCTTGGCAATTTTAACTCACTTCCCCCTGGTGCATGGGTGTGGTAAATACGCCCTCATGTCTGCTTGGCAATTTTAAGTCACTTTCTCCTGGTGCAAGGGCCTTGTAAATACGCCCTCATGTGTGCTTAGCAATTTTAACTCACTTCCCCCTGGTGCATGGGTGTGGTAAATACGCCCTCATGTCTGCTTGGTAATTTTAAGTCACTTCCCCCTGGTGCAAGGGTCTTGTAAATACACCCTCATGTGTGCTTGGCCATTTCAAGTCACTTCCTCCTGGTGCAAGGGCCTTGTAAATACGCCCTCATGTGTGCTTGGCAATTTTAACTCACTTCCCCCTGGTGCATGGGTGTGGTAAATACGCCCTCATGTCTGCTTGGCAATTTTAAGTCACTTTCCCCTGGTGCAAGGGCCTTGTAAATACGACCCCATGTGTTCTTGGAATTTTAACTCACTTCCCCCATGATGCAAGTGCCTTGTAAATACGCCCCCTTTGTCTATGTTGTTAAATTACTGTAGGTAGAATTGACAACTAGTGTGTTAATTGTTTGCATACTGTTATTGGTTTACTGTTTGGTAATAGTGGTTAATATCAATTTTTAAAAAAATATTCCACAGATTTAACTGAAGATCTTTAGAAAACTTTAAAAATGCCCTCAAGGCAGAGAAAACAAAAAGAAGCAAAGCAACTTACACTCCACCTTGGTAAAGATTTGCAGCAGTCCTCTACTATTAAATTGTATCAAGTCGCCAAAAAAGCTCTGGATATGAAAATGAAATCATTTTTAAAAAGAATTTGCAGACAAAATTGAACATGTTTTAGTGCATAAGAAGAGAGACAATTTAAAGGAAAAGGAAAGGCCCGTCAAAAAAGTTTCTGCTAGAGCAGGAGATAAGTCTGTGCATGGCAGTAGAAGGGAAAATCAATTCAGGGACATTCGTAGGCGAATGTTCCGCAACAGGATAATTGTCAATTTGTTAACATTTTTTAAGAAAGGCCAACAGAAAGTGTCATTTTATAAGAAAAAGAAAAATGTAGAGAAAATTATTATTTTATTTTTTTTAATTTTTGAAGACCTTTATTGATAAAAGTTACACTTACATTCAAGCACATAGCCCAAGGGCTCAAAAACGTATTGCATATCAATAAGGCAAGTCCGTCAGGATCCAGTATAGGAGCAATGAGGTCTAATTTTTAAATTAAATCCGAAGGATAAATGACATCAGGATAACAGAAGGCAACATATCGGTTCCGGTAACATGAAATCAGGAGAGAACAGTGTGCAATACGAAACATTCCCAGAACCAATCGTGCCGCAACCGAAAATTATCCTAAGGCGCACAATTCGGGAAGGATGACGAGCAGCAAGCAATTAGCAAAACACAGTGCCCCGTCCATAAGAAGCGAGAGTCCGTAACCAGGACGATAAAGGACACAATATGCAGACAATCCCCAAATCGCGCAGAATCCCAAAACCCAGAGAAGAGAAAGATATATAAAAGAAAGAAAAATAGAAAAGGAGAAGAAGATAGAAGGCCATGGAGACACAGAGGTACAAACAACACATCCCATCCCCCACCCTGCATACCAGCGGAAGGCCACGGCCCACCCCCCCCCCATTAGGCATGCCTGTCGCCCCAAGAAACCCCAAAAGAGGGAGAAATGGAGGAGGGCCATAGCCCCAGCCCCTTGTGCACCCCCAACCCCAGAAGCAAGGGCTCACTTAAATAGTACGCGGGCATCAATATATAATCACCCCAGCCACCCGCGGTCACCAGTGCAATCCATAATCCACTCCAGCATCCGATTCACGAATAAGCGACATGAGTGAGTAAGAGTCCGCCCTGGCCAGTACGGAAAAGAGTCAAGAAAGAGTCCCAGTAGCACACAGGTGGTACCAGCAAACACGTATTACCCGGAGGGGCAATCTCAGATCGAGCCAAGAACCAAAGGAATAGTCCAGGAGGGTCCCTCCGAGGTAGAATCACATTCCACACAAAGGCAGGGTGTCGGCAAGTAGGCTGGCAATAGGAAGGAAAAGGGATAAACAGAGTCACTGGTCTTGTCGTTGTGCTCCCCGGACCCTCCAACACGCCTCCTGCACGCCTGGGAGACCTCGGCTATGTCAACCGGGGAGCATTCGGGCTCGCAGTCCACAGTGCATGGTACAGTATCCAAGTCTTTCCCAGCAGGAGAGATGGTAGGGTGAGAAACATGTACAGCCGCCCGCAGATCTTGCCACTCAGTTCGCCAGTCTCGGAGGGCCAGCCAAACATCCATTAGCGTGGGCGCCATGTTTGCACCTCCAACGCCCAAGGACTTCAAGCCACACACACCAAAGAAAGTCGTTCTTACCGGTGTCACGGCAACATCAGCAAATCGCGGTGTGTGGAGAAATAAAATGAGGCACACGCAGGCTCCTTCAGATGCGCAGCGCTACACGCTTCTCACCACGGTGCAATCAGAGTCCGGTCAGGCAAGCCAATCTGCTGTCCGATCACATACTCGAGGTTGCCGGGGCCAGCAAAATGTTCTCACCGCGTTAGTCAGTGCTGCGTTGTGGCGACAATCACAGGATTATAGGAGAGCGGTTTCGGTTTCACCACTCGGGTCGCCGGGTATCAATGGTCAATGGAGGCCGGTGTTAACGCTGTGCGGGGCAGCTGCTTCGCTACGTGAGGTCCCGGCTCGCGCTGGAGGAAAGGCCAGAAATTTGCAGGCGGTCTTAATCGGCCGTCAGAGGTCGCAAAAAGATCAGAATAACGCGGTCAAGCTCCGCCAAGATTCCGCTGCACTGGGCCGTGGCTGGGGTGCAGGATCATCGCCAGGATAGTTCCGGAGGTGAGGGCGAGCTGCGGAGCTGGGCTTCTATGCGGCCATTTTGGCCGCCGTCTTGGCTCCTCCGTAGAGAAAATTATTGATCAGGCTTTCAAAATTAAGCGAAAGTTATTTATTTTGGTAATCAATAGAATTAGGAAACTAAACAAGGTAATTTCTGATTTCAAATCAAATAGTAGATGGAAGAGAGTAGTTAATCGTAGTAATTTTTGTGAAGTTTTCTCAGGAGAATGGATGCATAGTTCAAGTTGTGAGGCATTTTTCAATGAGGAGAGTTACTTCCAGGACAATGATTTGGTGCATGCAGTTGACACCAGTGGTCGAGCATATGAGGTAAAAGATGGTTGTCCGGTTGAAAAAGAAAAACTTGTGTCTGCAGATGCAGAAGAGGTGTTAGGTGATGAGGTTTTAGGAAGACGTCCTAAGGGACCAGTCTACACCTGGAAATGTAGTAGTATTTGTAGTGTGCGACAGGATTCCATCAATTTGCTTTGTGATTTTGCTCGTACATTTAATAAGAAAAGTTTACAAGAGAAAATGAAGTTGCTGCAAGAATTAGATCCTTGCAGAGTGAGAGAAGTAACAGGTTTGCATGGGCATTCACTGGCTTGTCTTTCCAGAAGAGTATGCCAGAGTGTTTTTCATCATTTCAGGATGCTTGCAGTGCATCATAATAAAGTGAGGAAATTAGTGAGAATGTTGTATTATGCTAAGAGTCCAGCAATTTTGCTTAAACAATTGAGCAGTGCTCTTTTGCAAGGTTCAGAACTACATGTGAAGAATATTTGTGAAGAAATTGAGTTCTGTTACTTTGCTAGTAAAGAGAACAATGTTGAAATTGACCCAGTAGAAGAAGGTAATGTGGAAGAGAGTGTACAGATTTCTAATATAGATAAGTTTCACAAGGAAATTTCCATCTTTCAGGTGAAATCAAGTGAGAGGCCTAATTTCACTTGTGTGTGTTGTCGACAGACTTATTATAAGAATCAGACTAAGTTAGTGGATTTATATGCAAAAAGTGAAATGGAAAACAATAGTGAATGGAAGGATTTTGCCACATACTTGATGGTAGAAAATTGTTTTGATTTGGGATTGGATCAACGTATGTGTACTTATTGTTTTAACAAATTAAACCAAAACCGGATGCCTGCTAGAGCGGTTCATAATAATCTGGAATTGGTTGACATTCCTTCTGAATTGAAGGATTTAAATACTTTTGAATCTATTTTGATTCAAAGTGTGCATCCCTTTCAGGCTATTGTACGAATGGAGCCAAAGACAGGGAATTGCCTCCATCAGATTTATAGAGAGGATTAAAGGGAAGAGTTGTTTATTTGCCTTTAGATTTGAAGAAAAACATTAATACAATTGGAGTAGAGAAAGTGGAAGAGGAACCTCTGGTTATCCTAGTTAATGGGGTTCCGACAAAGAGTAAGAAAATCTGGCAAGATTTAGTGGATGTTAGGAAAGTCAAAAAGGCAACATTGTATTTGATAAAAAACAATGAGTACTACAAGAATGTATGTGTTACAGAAGAGGAAGTAAGTGAAGAAGAGGACAGCGATTTGTGTGCTGGACAAATTGAGAAAGTAGAAGCCTCTAAAAATGAAGAAATATATGAACATTATAGTGTTCATCCTTTGCATTCCAAGGAAGTCATGGGGAATGCTATTGAGTTGTTTCAAATGAAACAAGCCAAAGGGAGTCCCATTAGTGTTTGGGAGGAAAGTTTGGAAGCTCGGTGTTTTCCACAGTTATTTCCCACAGGTTGAGGAGGACGATATGCTGAGCGACCTGATCAAATTCCTGCTTCTGAATACCGGACTTTACGATTGTATGCAGAATATCCTAGGTTTCGTCAATGCATTCCCTATTTGTTTCATCTATTGTTTGAAAGTGATCTGTCTGGACTGTCTTATGCAGTGAAACACATCCTGAAAAGTGGTGTACAACTGCGAAATATCTCAGCAAGGGACTTTATGGATAAAGTCAATGTGCAAGACAGTATTTTGGATTCTCACCTGATTAATCTGATGGCATGTCAGCGTGGTACTAATGAGTATTGGTACCGTCGTCATGGTGACTTAAAATGTATACTTAGGAACTCCCACATGGTTCCTCACTCTCAGCTGTGCTGAGTATGGCTGGGAAGACTTACTTGAATTTCTACGAGAGGCAAATGGAAACATTGAAAATATTGAATTCAAGACACCCGGATAACTGTGCTCTTTGGATCCAGTGAATGTATGCAGGTACTTCAATCATAGATTTGAAGCTATGATGTCTTTCATCACGAACAAGAAAAATCCACCTCTTGGAGAGGTGTTGGATTTCTTCTGGAGAAAGGAGTATCAAGCATGAGGTGCTCCTCATATACATAAGCTGCTATGGATCAAAGATGCACCCAAATTTGGAACAGATCCCGATGACTTAGTGATGAATTTCATAGAACAGTATTCTACATGTGCTGTTCCAAAGACTAAGGAAGACAAAAGTCTAAGAGAACAAGTTTTACGGTTTCAAAGCCATCGTTGTGGAAAGTACTGTCGTCGTAAATTCAGAAAAAGAACAAGTAATATACAAAATGTCGTTTTGGATTTCCACAATCGGTTATATCTAAAGGAAGAGTGAACAATTTGATGTCTTCGCTGCGACATAATGTGACGAGGAAATCACCCAAAAATACATACAATTTGAAGAGAAACGAAGAGTCCAAGAACATCAATGACTACAACCCAGTGATTTTGTCCATGTGGAATGCTAACATGGATATACAGTTTGTGGCTGACAACTGTATGGCTGTGGCTCGGTATGTGATGTCTTACATCACAAAAAAAGAAAAGACAGAACTCAAGGATATGTGGGAGGACAATACCCATGAAAAGAGCCTCAGTAAGAAGTTGTACAGTTTCAGTCTGAAGATGTTGTCGCATCGAGAAATCGGAGCTTACAAATGTTCTGACCGGTTATCTTCAGCAAGTCTCTATGCCAAATCTAGGAGTATCAAGTGGGCAAGTCTTGGTCTTGCTGCAACGCGTAATCGAGTTCTCAAACCTGTACGGGAAATTGAGTATTTGGCGGAGAAGGAGCCAAGCAGTACATATATTTTAAAGACCAATATGTTGGATACATATTATCCAAATAGAAGCAGTCACCTGGAGAATGTTTGTCTGTATGAGGTTCTACAAAATTACATTTTCAAGAGGAACATCACAGAAGATATTGATAAAGGAGTGTATGCTGTAATTGGAAGTGAGGGATGTCTGGTCAAGCAAAAAAAATGTCTATTGGTAAATCATCGAAAATTGGATTGCGAATCTCCAGAAAGAAAAGAGTTTTTTTATTTAGCTCTTTTGCAACTTTTCAAGCCTTGGCGTGCAGAAGAGGAACTGCTTGGAGATTTTCTCTGTTATGAAGACTCTTTCAATGCAGCCAAGGAGTCCATAGAATGTCCTGTTTTTCCAAAATATCTAGAAATGTTGAATGCAGAAATCGAGCAGGAAGCAACAATTGCATCCAAGATTGTTAGAGACAGTTCTCAGGACAGTCAGAGTTCTGTTTCATTGAGTCAGGATCCACTAGGAGGACCAGTTATCGAAAATGAAGCTGCCACTGCCATGATTGAAGTGGAAAGAGCCATGGCACATGCTCATGAGGATGTGGTTAACTTAGAAGATTTGGAAAGACAACTCAACGTTGAGCAGAGGAAAATATATGACGAAGTTACCAGCCAAATTGATCATGGATTAAGTCATGAGAAGAAAGAGTGCTCATGTACATCGTTGAAGCCTGTCCGACTGTACGTGAGTGGAGAAGCAGGAACTGGAAAAAGTTTCCTCATTAAAGCAATTTCATGTTATCTGCAGAAAAGGACTGAATCATCACTGACTTGTGTTGTCACCGCTCCAACTGGACTGGCAGCACATAATATTAAAGGTATTACTTTGCATCGGCTACTGATGCTGCCAGTGGAGCATGATAACAAATTACAATACCACAAGTTATCGGGAGATGCTTGTTGTGAAGTATCTAGAGTCATGAAGAAGATGAAACTTCTTATCATTGACGAAGTAAGCATGGTTTCCAATGTCATGCTTGCCTTTGTGCATTTGAGAATGCAGGAAGTTCTTAAAACAGAGTATGATGTGTTATTTGGTGGCAAACACATCATTGTTTTCGGTGATCTTCTGCAGCTGACACCAGTGAAAGGACAACCAGTGTTTAAACTGCTTACGCATGAAGATAGCAGGAAGTACCTAGGGAGCATTGGCAACATTAACATATGGTTAAACTTCAATTATGCTGAGCTGCGTGAAAATATGCGTCAGGCGAAGGATGAAGATTACAAGAATATTCTACAAGATGTTAGAATTGGTAAAGTGACTGAGCGTGGGAAAGAAGCTTTACAAGCACGATTAATGTCAAATTTGTATCCAGAAGAAGACGTTCTGCCAGAGAATATTTTTCATAAAATTACTGAGAAGAAATCGGGAATATGTTTGATGCCAACTCTTGCATCTTCCATCTTTAACAACAAAATGTTGAACTTAGAAAACCAAGAGATTGTGAAACTGGAAGCTATTGACAGAATAGAGCATATGGGTGCAACAATTGTTTTTTCTGAGAATTTGAAATCTAAATTGGATTCATTAGAGAAGACTATATCTAAAACTGCTGGTTTTGAAAAGACTCTGAATGTGTGCTTAAATTGCCGTATCATTTTGAGAAGGAATTTACATGTTGAAAGAGGTCTGGTAAATGGATCAATGGGTAATGTTGTTGATTTTGAGAAATACAGAAATAGAGATGGAATTGAATTTTTAAAAATTAAATTTGATGGCATCGAGGAAGTACAGCTAATTGGTCATTGCACAGCTAGGTTTTTGCTTGTAAAAGACTTATATGTTCGCCGCAAGCAATTTCCTGTTTGTTTGGCATATGCGGTGACAATCCATAAATCACAAGGTTTAAGTGTAGACAGTGCTTTGGTGAATATTGGCAGTTCTGTGTTCAAAGAGGGTATGGCTTATGTAGCATTGTCACAAGTCAGAACTTTATCGGGTTTGTACTTAATTGAGTGTGATGTCACAAACATTTGTGCGGATCTAGATTGTGTTAAGGAATACAATAGGTTAAGAAGAGAGTATGAGCCACATTTGCCTCAATATCCTTTGTTTGAGAAACGTGTGGTAGGCCGGAAACGAAGAAATATCACTAATAGTAGGGAGGTTGTAGCAAAAAGACCAAAAGTCGATGAACCCAAAATTGTAAGCAGAAAGAAAATGAATTCTGTTGAAGATGTTGTTGGTTTTCAATTTGAAAATAGTTCTGGTGTCAACTGCTATGCTAATGTAGTGGTTAATGTTATCTTTTCTCTAGAAACTTTAAAAGAACAAATTGTGATCAATTCAGGTCAAAGTTTTTGCTGTTTGTTGAATTCTGTGTTAGAGAAATGTAGCACTGATAGAACAAGAGTAGAAAGTGTGTCTGAAATTCGAAATCTGTTAGACAAATGTTCAGGTCAAACACAATTCTCTCAAAATATTCAGCAAGATTGTCAGGAGTTTTTAAAGTATGTGCTTAATGTATTGCAAGATGAAGGTGTAGATGTAGATCATCTGTTTGGCCTTTCTTATCAATGGCAGCATGACTGCGAGAATTGTACGTTATCAAGTACTGCTAGTGTAGACTCAGAAAGATTTATATATTTAACTTTGCCAGACAGTAAATCAGTATCCTTTAATAAGCTAGTAAAAGCAGCCGATCAAAACATGGATTGTAGCCAATGTAAGTCTGCAATGCTGTCCACATTATTTATACGAAGATATGGCCAGTATGTCATTTTAATGTTCCAATGATGTAGGCCTGATGGAACAAAATTGACAACTTTAATTAAAAATGTTGTGGCTTCTCAGTTGTCAATATCAGGAAGGGCTTTTCTAACTGCAGCAATTATATATCATGATGGTCCTTCAACAACTTCAGGACATTACACAGCGTATTTAAAATCTGGAAACGGCTGGTCATTCTGCAATGATTCTGTTTTAACTTTCAAAAAAAGATTGCCTTTTCACCTTAAAAATTCTAACCTGGTGTTCTTACAACCAAAATTTTAGGGAAGGAATCTCGGGATTTGTTCTGAGGAATTTCAAGAGGTTCTAATAGCTCCTACACTATATAGCCTTTGGATAAGTGTAGCACAGAGCGAAAATTGTTTGTTTGAATAAGCTAATTCAAGCAGCAGATTTAAACAAGGAGTAGAGGTAATGTAAGTCTGCAATGCTGTCGACATTATTTATAGAAACTTATGGGTGAAATGTCATTTTACAATTCCAACTATATAAACCGGATGTAAATAAGTTGTCAAGTCTAATTAAAAATGTTTTGGCTACACAGTCATCGATTTCAGGAAGAACATTTGTAACTGCAGCTATTATATGATATGATGGTCCTTTGACAACATCAGGATATTACACAGCTTATTTGAAATGTAAAAAAGGCTGGTCTTTCGGCAAAGATTACCATTTGAATATGAAGCAATGTTGCCTTTTGACTTGTTTTTAGAAGTGAGAATTTAGGATAGGTAACTGGACTATAATGATTCTAGGAGTTGCTGTAATTTAGTGTGCTGTTTTAAATTGCTTTGTATGTTATGGAGCTTATCTTTCAGAAAGTGGCGGGCAGAAAATAATAACAGCACAACAGAGTATAAGCTGTTCATAGGACATCCTTTTACGTCATGGAAAGTAAGTTACTTTTGAGGAGTTCTGATTTCTGTTTGGTTATATTATATGGGTTTTTTAAACACAATCATTTTGATTCTGTTTTTTTTCCCGCTATATGATGAATACCTTCAACTCACTGTTTTTAGTGAAATTTGATATATTCTGAGAACAGCAAAAATAAACCATTTAATATGTATAATTAATTCTGTACTTTGAATTGTGATTTTTAATATGTACTCATCTTGTCTCATGCTCACTCATCTTTTACTACCTTCTATCAATTTTTAAATTTGTGTTCTTTCATTCACAGATTGTAAGTATAAAAATAACAAGTGACTAAGTTAACGATAATTATAAGGTAAGTGTTTAGTACTCATTCCGTTACATCTCTTTCGCATTTAACTTTTATTAGTTCCACTGCTTCATTTTTTTAACCCTCAGTTTCCTGCCTTTGCTACTTCCCTCATTCCTTTTCTATTACTTACTTATTCTACTCCTTTCACTCCTTTTCTCAGTCCCTCTGTTCTTCCAGTTCCTCACTCTTTTTCACTCAGTCTGTTTCTCTAACACAAACTGTCACTGTCTCTTCACTCTTTTACAAGTTGTTCTTTATGCTTTCTCTCTGTAATTCATGCACAGTATCTTATGTTCATTTCTTTGCTGTTTCAATTATTCTTTTTCTATCACTTCTTCTTTTCTTTCTGTTTTTTCTCTCTGTCATTCCACATGTTTTTATTTTATTCACTATGATACACCTTGTTTTAATCCTATTTACTAACACTCTCTTTTTTTTAACACCTTCCCTCAGGGTTGTTGTTTTAGTCCGGTTCTATCCCTACTTCTTATTCCACATCCTTTACTCTGTTCCTTTTTAATTTGAAAATTCATTCACATTCTCCAAGTAACTCTTGTTTATTATTCTTCTACACTCTTTTTTTCTTTCACTTCCTTTTCTATTTTTATTTTCTCAATTTTTTCCGCTTACAACTTTTTTTTGTATAATTATTTATTATACAGTATCTCTGTGTTACTCCCTCTAGCTGTCTTTCTTTTAACATTATTCTCTCTGTCTCCTTCCCTTATATACACTATTTTTGTTTTCATTTTTTTTTGGTTCGCTTCCGGTTCGCGTACCGGGGCGCGAACCAGGAAGCGAATCAAAAAAAAGAGAGAATGCAAGAGTGCTAAACATTTCAGCAATTTTTTATAAATGGTAGGTAGTTCTGAAAAGAACTTTTTTTTTTTTTGTTTTATATTTTTTTTATTATTTTTCTGAATATTTTTTACTTTTTTTGTATTTTTTGAACAATTTAAAAAAAATGTTTTTTTTCAGGGGGAACAACAAAAAACAGGCATTAGAAACGGCTCAACAGGAGCAAAAAAAAAAATCACTTTTTGGGGCGTTTGGAGCACTTGTGATTTTCAAATGCTCTGTTCATTAAATTTATGCTCATTTCGCCGTAAGAAAGCAAACCCCCACAATAAATACACACCAGCTTGATGTGTTGAAAATTAGTTTAGATAGTGGGGAATATCTCCCTCGCCTCTGGTCCCAAAAGACTTTCATGCGTTGAGGTGGTGGCCAAAGGAGTTGGTGGATTTTCACATAGGTTACGCACCTCCGCCACACTGTAATTTATTGGATGCTACCTTTGCATGTGGCGATGCATAGTATAGTTCCCAAAGCTATACTTTTTATCTGTACCTCGGGACAGAACTTCTTTGCATATCAGGCATGTAACATGACGAGCATTCACCTTTTTTTGGCCTTGAGGAAATGTAAAAAACTGCCAAATGAAATTGTCCTTGCGATGTGATTTCCGGGGCTCTTCAGGCAAAAATACTATGTCATGTACATCCTGTTCTTCTTCTTCCTCCTCTTCTTCATGGTTGGGAATAAACTGGGGAGGTGGTCCATCCTTCCTAGGAGGTGGTGGAGGTGGTGGGGGTCCACCAGCTGCAGCTTCAATTGAAGCCATCTTCCAATAAGCAAAATAGGTCTTCCTCTCACAAAGTTGAAAGTCAGAGTGAGAAAAATAGGAGGGGGCTTTCATCATTTGGGAAAAAAAAATGTTCTAAACAAATGAAAAGTGTTATTTTTAGGTCACATGACCTAGCCTTACATCATTAGGAAACCAAAAGTGAAATCAACCAATAAAAAGTGTTTTTTTCAAGTCACATGACCTGTTACGCTTACGTTGCGCGTCCCGCTACGCACCCGGAGCGCCTCCGGGTAGCTGGGCTTTGCGCCTCAGTTCGCGTTCCAGAACGCTTCCGGGTGCGCTAACGCGGCACGTCATAATACACATTATGCGGCAATTCAATACGTCGCGCTTACGCGACGCGTCACAATGTTGTTTTCTAACGCGGTAGTTGCGCTAACGGAACGTTTACCGGTTCGCGGACCGGGTCGCGGAACCAAATTGAGCTAACGGGAAGCTACCGGTGCGCGGACCGGTAGCAAAACAAAAAAAATAATAAAAAAAATATACACATAAAAAAATTATATTAAAAACATATAAAATATATTTTTCCATTAAAATAAGAATACATTTTACAGCTTTTGATATTTGCTATTAAAAAACCATTGAAATTCACAGAAAAAACCATAGGTTATAGACCATATAGAGTTAGGAATTAGCATTTACAAAACCTTAAAAATTCACTGAAAAAAACATAGATTATAGACCATATATAGTTAGGGATTAGCATTTACAAAACCTTATTTTACTCACACAAAACCATTGAAATTCGCATATATAGTTAGTTGCACTAACTATATATCGCGCACCCGCAATCCACTGCTGATGATGTCACATATTACATCATTCATGACATGGTCAGTGACATCACTGATGACATCACTGATGACAACTCAAATGACATCACTGACGACATCACTGATGACAATTGAGAGATAAACAAGGACCCCCTGGGTATCAAAAATACACAGATTCCTAGGGCAGGGTAAAAACCAATGTGAGTTCAAATTCCTAGGCCATCCACAGAAAAAATGACCATACAAGCTGGGACCAATGGAGAAGAAGAATTGTCGGGAAATAATGTGTATATTTAAAAAATATATATTTAATTAGACATAAGTAAAAATCATATAGAGACTCAAGTGATAAGTCAAACTATATGATACAATAAAACAATGACATATTTAATTCTTGAACACAATACATCACATATATTCATTAAAAAGCAATTACATCATAATAACAGTGTAAATCATGACTAGTTTTAACAGTTATATACAAAAAGAGATGTTTACTTAAACAACAATTGCACTTATCAAATTATTAAATGGACTCATGATTTACACTGTTATTATGATGTAATTGCTTTTTAATGAATATATGTGATGTATTGTGTTCAAGAATTAAATATGTCATTGTTTTATTGTATCATATAGTTTGACTTATCACTTGAGTCTCTATATGATTTTTACTTATGTCTAATTAAATATATATTTTTTAAATATACACATTATTTCCCGACAATTCTTCTTCTCCATTGGTCCCAGCTTGTATGGTCATTTTTTCTGTGGATGGCCTAGGAATTTGAACTCACATTGGACATCACTGATGACATCATTCATGTGATAATACGATGAACCTCTTCAGACTCGAATATAACCTTAGATACACTCAGTGTAAACAGACACTCACAGATTGTCACTGATCTATGGAGTTACTCATACACCTAGTCAGTCATGCAAAGAATCAATCACACCTCCATTTCCTCAACTATACAGTTATACACAGCTTACTTATTCAAACATATTCTAACACATATTTATTCTCTTATACAATCACTGATACAAGTTTTCAATGATCCATGCAGCCACTCACACATTCACTGGCTCTTATACACAGTAATTTATATATGTCAACTCTCCCATGTACTGTGTTTTACATATGTACTAACTTTGACATGTAGCACTGAGATATCCATTCACTCACTAATACACTCCTGCACACAGTCAACTACCCATACAGCTGTTTCCACATGCAGTTTTGAAACCATACATCTAGTGAATCAACTGTTCACACATCTATGCACAGAGTCACACACCTTCCAGCCACCCACACACACACACACTCACTTTCCCATACAAATACTTGGGCAACCGATCAATAACCCATATAGTTACTCATATAGCTACTGATCAACACATGCAGCAGTTTACAGAACAACAGATATAATGATGCACAGATTAAGACAGTTTAGTCACTAACCCATGCACTCAGTGAGACACATTTAATCACTCTCTCATACAGTCAGTCATGCACCTACTAAATCCTTCATCCAGACACTTATAGATCCACTCATTCTTAAATATATAAGACATATTTTAACTTTAGAGAAACATACAGTCACTGGATGATGTCATCAGTGATGTCATCAGTGATGTCACTGACCATGTCATGAATCATGTAATATGTGACATCATCAGCAGTGGATTGCGGGTGCGCGATATATAGTTAGTGCAACTAACTATATATGCAAATTTCAATGGTTTTGTGTGAGTAAAATAAGGTTTTGTAAATGCTAATCCCTAACTATATATGGTCTATAATCTATGGTTTTTTCAGTGAATTTTTAAGGTTTTGTAAATGCTAATTCCTAACTATATATGGTCTATAACCTATGGTTTTTTCAGTGAATATATATATATGTATATATGTTGCAGTTGCGTACACCGCTTCCGTTAAAGCCCCTGAAGAGAAGCACATGGAGCTTTGAAACGCGTCGGGTGGATCCATTATGGAGCGGCATCTGCAAGCGGATCCCCGTCCTCACCTTCACATAAATCAAGCTGCTGCTCGTGTGCTACTCAAAGGTGGACAACCTTGGAGCGACAATTTATACGCGGCCATCCAGCCGCGGAGTATGCACCACCCCGTCATCCTTGGGGGTCACGGAAGTGAAACAGCAGCCGTACACGGGATCGAGGACAGGCCCACTTGCGGGGTCCATACAGGACTTGATTGTGTGCTTTCCGCACCACAATTCCCACAATACACAGTCTCATTTGAGCCTCCCATTGGTGGGTGTGTCATATGGAAAATGGAGAAGTGGGTTAGCGGTTGTGCACACCGCTTCCATTAAAGTCCCTAAAGAGAAGCATACGGAGCTTTGAAACGCGTCGAGCCGATCCATTATGGAGTGGCTTCTGCAAGCGGATCCCCGTCCTCACCTACACATAAATCAAGCTGCTGCTTGTGTGCTACTCAAAGGTGGACAACCTTGGAGAGACAAGAAGCATACCTGACAGAAAAACTGGATTAAGTCCACGTGAGATTTTGATGGGCAGGGTGATGAGACAAGCTTATGTACCAGTTAACAAGGTATTAACAATTAATGATGACATCATACTGGATTACTGCAAAAATCTGTCTGATGTGGTAACTTCTGTGCTCCACCAGGTGGGAACTGAATCAAATTCCAAAGAAAAAAATCCAGCTCATGATCTAGTCCCTGGGGACTGGGTAAGAGTGAAGGTTCATCGTAGAAGAAATTTTTTGGTGCCAAGGTGGCAAAGACCCCGTCAAGTTATCTTGGTTAGTACCACTGCAGTTAAGTGTGCTGGATTGAAAAGGTGAGTTCATGCTAGTCACACCATCCGGGTGCTTGTACCTGAATACCGATATGACAGTGAAAGTACAACTGACTCTGATTCTGAAGGTGAACCAGAGAAGGATCCAGATATTGAAGATCGACAAGAACGTCGACATCTGGAAGTATCAGAAGCCAGTTCTGCGCCTGAAGGTGAAGGTGAAAGGGAAATTGTTGAAATACCAGATTCAGAAGATCAACTTGAAGATCGAGAATCGATAGAAACAAGCACCAGTAAAGACGCAAAAGAAAGTGAAAAGAAAGCAGTTGGAAAGAAGAAAACTGAAACACAAACTGAAGACTCTGAAAGCAAGAACGGAATTCCTGAAACTAGGGAAGAGGAAGTGACTCACGATAAGGATACGATTCCAAGTTCCAGTTATGAAGGTGTTCCTAACAGAGTAACAGTAGAGAAAACTATATCTGATGAAGACAAAGTTATTGTGAAAATCATAATCAATGATACAGCAGAAGACACTGAAAGTGAAACTGATGACAGTGCAGATGAGACTCCATTAAGAAAAAGCACAAGAAAAAGAGCTTGGAGAGTGGAGCATAATACAATAGAGCCAAACACTAAGAAAGTCTGTAAAGGAGACAACTGGCCTAAAGGAGCTGGAGTATTGAAATTCAAAATAGTGAATACAGCAAAAAAACAAGAGGATCAAGTGAACAAGATTACCAGTCAAAAAGAAACACTGGGAAAGAAAATAGAGACTATTCAAAGGCCAAAGAGAGTGAGACGTCCAAATCACAAGTACAAATCCACTGAATGGACATATAGTGTTCTACCACCAATTGTTGAAGTAAATAGCAGTCAAGAAAATCTGTACGACCCAAAGCCAATTGGGAAAAGTGAGTAAAAAAGTTGATTAAGAAATGAAAAGCTAGGTGCTCAAAGTATGTGATATAAAAGTAAAAAGTCTGAATTCTTGTGAGACGGTTTCTGTAAATATAGAAGAGGTTAGAGTTGACACAAGGTCGAAGAAAACTTGTTAGAAAACTAAACTTAGCATAATGTAGAATAGAAAATTGACACAAGGTCGAAGAAAAAATTGTTAGAGTGTTGAGTGGTGTGAAATTTATAGGTGACATAAGGTCCAAGAAGCATTGTTAGGGAAAATGGCAATGAATAACCATAGAACGAAATGCTCTATTTGTGGAAAATGGTGTAGATGCTTTACACTCTGCATGGGAATATTAGTTGTATTATGGATAATATTAGCTATTGTGATTCCTTTTCAAACAAACTTAACAAAATTAAAAACGAATATGAGTTCGAATAGGCAAGATGAGAAAGAAATAGTTCCTAAAACTCATGTATGTATGCCAGAATTGCATCAAGATGAGTCTATAAGCGATTTTACTAAGAACACTTTTTTCGAAATTACTGCTTGAGTACATTAAAACAATGAATGTTGATGACTGCTATGTTTGCGTAAAATTTCCAACGTCAGTGTCTGAAGAGGTGACTTATCACCATCTTCCTCTTACATATGGAGTAACCTGTAGTGTAATTGCAAGTTTGTTTTATAAAACTGGGAAACTGGAATATCAATATTCCAATGTGGATGAAATTTTTGCAAAATTAAAGATTGAGATTACATTGAATAAGGGAAAGCAGGCAGAGGTAATGGGAGAATATTTCTTGGAAGTAGATGAATTAGCACATGAATAAGCTTTTACTCATAATTTGACATGTAAAATGAGAGTTGAGGAGAAAACCTTTTTAAGCATGGTTGAGGAAAGAAGAATTGCTTACAAACGAAAGGAGAAAATGAATCATGAAAAGTCAAAATATTACTCATTTGATGATGAGAGTATTGAGGATAAAAATGTGAATGTGGCAATAAATATAGATGCACCAATGATGGGAAAATTATGTATTAGAAGAGAGAACACAATATATGATAATTATTTTGTGGGTGCAAGTCAATGTGAGGATACTTATAGAATCTTAGGGGGTTGGGGATTTAAAGGAGGAAATGATCCTGTTTTTGCTGGAATTTATTTTATTTGTGGGAACAGAGCTTATTATAGACTACCGGACCATTGGTACAGAACATGTTATGTGGGATTGGTCTTTCCTAAAATTTTCAATGTAGATAGAGGTACTAATGGAAAACATGTGATAGGTAAAGTTCTAAGTAGAAAAAGAAGAGAAACTGTGTTAGAAATAACAGGTGATATATTTGGAGCACTGATACCAGCAGTTGCCGCCTTCCTTGAGACGAACGGATCCCTCGACCTCTCGCAGTCTGGCTTCCGGGCCAACCACAGCACCGAGACCGCCCTGATCGCAGCCACCGACGACATCCGAGCCCTGCTCGACAACGGAGATAGTTCCAAAAAGTGGCCTCTGAGGCCTAGACAAAATGGGCGTGTGGGTAACCTGTGAGCAAGAGCTGAAAAGCGCAGGCGCGCTAAAACCTGCAAGTCAGAGTGAACTGCTTGTGTCCGAGAAAGTTCAAGGCTGAATGTTGCCCGGAACCTAGGATGGGTGCCAAGCATGGACGATGTAATTCTCAAGAGCCTGGGAAAGATGATCGATGTTGCTAATCGAGGATGCGCTTAGGCCTAAACTGAACATAACAAAGACCCTTTATTTTTCTGCTGACACGTAGAGGAAAGTGTGTCGTAAGGGTGAGATGATGCTCACCCACCCCGAAACTGTCCAATAAGAATTTGAATGAAGACTGACAAGTTACTTTTAGATAGATTAAGTTAGGAGAATTAAGGTATAAAAGCCCCTGGATTTGACTAGAAGGGGTCGCTTTTTCAATTTCTATCGGAGATGCTGCCCGTTTGCTGACTGATTCCTGGATGTAAGACTCTGTTCTATTTCACCTTGTTTGCTTTGCAGGACTATAAGGATAAGATGAGAGTGTTAGATAGGGATGTTAGGAGAGAATGAAGTTGATACTATCTGTTCTTTGCAAAACTTTACTGAAATCTAAACTAAAGTGATTTTTCTTGAACTCTGAATAAAATGATCATTATTGAAATAAAGTTTGAGATTTGACTAAATAAAGATTTGACTAATGCATAAATGTCAGACATAATAAGGTTTTGCTTTTAATGAAACTGGGAAATGGAATTTTAAAAGCTGGTCTTGTGATTTTCCTACGCCTAATTTTCTTTCTAGCAGATCCATTGCCATTATGGTGGTGTGTCTGAATAATCCAATGTTTAATAAACTATTGTAAATTGTTGTTTTAAGCTGCAGGTGTAAATAATAAATAGTTAAATAGGTTTAGACGCTCCACCAAATGTTACAGCATTTGTCCATTACGATTCACCAAAGCCTTGAAGCCAAGTGTAAGTGAGTAGAGTAAATTAGCAGTGTTATGGGCCCCACTGGTGCATGTTTAGTGTGTTTAAAGGTTTCAGGGATATGGTGCGTGAAGATTAGAAGTAATTTTTGGAGCTGCGCTGTAGCACGTGCACACTACAGAATTGTGTTTCGGCAGAGGGTGAAGACCCAGAAGTTGGTGTAGGATGCTGTGTCTGTGCCTGCAACAAACTCTCCTCAAAATTCTTCCCTGTGACCCTAGCACCTCTCGTCCCGTCAGGATGCTAAGAAAAAAGCACTTTCTCCTTTCAGCCATGCTCCCTGTCCCACGGTTTGTCTCCTGGGCTTTGCCTTTTCTTAGCCCTCTTCAGCTTACTGAGGGCGGGAAGCTGCTGGTGGTGCCTCAAGATGGCAGCCACTGGCTCAGCATGTGGCTTGTGGTGGAGGAGCTGCAGCGTCAAGGGCACATGATTGTTCTGGTGGTGCCTGAGAGCAATATCATGATAGAGACTTACGCTGTTCTTACACTAAGGAATTTTTGGAATCAAAAATCAGGTAAACGGGCGAAGAAGTTCTTAGTGAGAAATCTATTCTGGAGAAGGTAGTTGCTCTCTATCAGGAGGTAGCCAACATGACCAAAATGATGCTCTCCACTTGCTCTCCACTTGTCGCCACTTTCTGTATGACCAGGAATTGATCCAGAGCCTAAAGTAGAGTGATTTTGATGCTTCCCTGATTTATCCATTCTTCCTTTGTGGGCAAATAGTAGCGGAGTACCTGTCCATTCCCTCAGTCTTCTTCATGAGAGTGAAGTTTTAACCACAAACATCCTACGTCCCCAAGTTTTTCACAGCATACACTGACCGCATGGAATCTATGTGGATCCACATACTGCATGGTCTTTTTTCAGAGGGTGAAGAACTTGCTGATCGGTGTCTTTGACAGCTTGCTTTGTCACACTATCTATGCACCATATGGACTGCTTGTCTCACAGTTCCTGTAGAGAGAGGTTACCGCATTGAAACTCTTCATCAGAGCTTCACTACTTCTGCTGTGCTATGACTTTCTTTTTGAATTTCCATGGTCAGTGATGCCCAACATTGTCTGTTTTTTAAGAGGATTCAACTGTGCTAAAAAAACGATCTTTGTCTCAGGTGGGTAACATATAAGTCTAATTTTATTAGTGGGTGGGCAGTGGGAGAGTCTCTATATCCTGAATTCACAATATTTACAAACTCCAAATACCTAAGTGATGTTACTTAAATATGATTGAACTCAATGATCCTAGTAACCGTTATCCCATCGATATCTTCTGGGCAACGGCATTAAACACAGTCGTGAAAATTTGTACCACGCTTGCTTTTACCACACATATGCCTTTACCAAGCATATTCCTTTACTACGCATGCCTTTACAATGATTTTAGATGTAAAGGCAGTAAATATGTATGGTAAAGAGAGTCAGCGCTCTAGATTCAGAGCGAATTGTTGGGGTGGGAGGTGTTAGAGACTTTGGGGACATCGTCCAACCCGGACATGAATGGAAAGAGCAGGAAGGATCAGAATGTGCCTTGGTGAGTAGGGCTCAGGGCTAGATCTTAAGGCTCAGGGCAGGGGGTCTGGGTAGTGTTTAGGGCTGGGGGCTAGTTTTAGGGCTAAGGGCAAGGGTGAAGGGATGTTTTTAGGGCTGGAGTCAAGGTTGTTTTTGGGGCTGATGGCCAAGTTATACGGCTCAGGGTAGATTTTAGGGCTGAGGGCCAGTTTTAGGGCTTAGAGCGGGAGCTAGGGTGTTTCTAGAGCTGGCATCAGAGTTGTTGTTAGGACTGAGGCCAGTTTCTGGGTATGGGCTGGGGTGATTTTAGGACAGGGATCGAGGTCATTTACAGGGCTGGGGACAGGTTTTAGGGCGTATGGTGGGGACTGGGGTGTCTTCTTTACTACGCATATGCCTTTACAAATCATGCCTTTACAACAGAATTTGTTGCAAAGGCATGCGTGGTTAGGACGCGGTCGTAGTAAAGACCACGTTGTTAAGGTATGTGATATAATCGCATATCAGTTTCGTCATGCAACTCTATCCCCCATATCCTCGTTAAACCTACTGGAAAATGCAAAGCCTTCAATATCCAAGAACGTGTTCTTCACAAGTCACTCCTTAGACATCCATTGAGTTTCTGCCAACCAAATCAACAATTCTGTCTTCATCATAAACTCTGAGGATCATAATACATGGAACTCTTGCTTGTCATTTAACAAATATATAATGATGTGTTTAACATATTGATTGTTATGTCAGATTTCGAAAAAAGTAGAAAAGGACATTGTGGATTGTTTCAATTAATCTCGACCAGCGATAATTATTCGGGACCACTTTCATGTGCATGATTGTTTTGCCCACCACCCGAGGCAGACATCAGCAAATCAGCCTGGACTTTGTCCAAAAGGAATAGTACAGTTGAAACTGAGAGCCCTAAACCGCTTTTGGCCCATTTACACGGTTCAATACGATGATTGAGTCTTATGGTGAAGTGAGCACAGGACCCAAATTTTGGGCTGTTGGAGCGCAGCACTGACGAAAGCAAAAAAGCAATGGGTGGAATGCTTGAATTAATCTCTACCAATGGTAATTGATTGAGGCTGCATTCCAGTCCATCATTTTCTGTCCACCTTGCCACCTCTGACAGGAACCAGCCATATGCAAACCAGCCTTGGTTCTGCTCCAATTTTGGCATCACTGTAAATAACGTGTTCTATCCTTAACTCAGTGATATCCATTTTATCAGGCTCTGAAAGATGAAAGGTTGGACACCCCTGCTTGAATTCAAAACCTCTTCAGGTTGCACATAGATGTCTGTGGATGGCACAAACATGGCGTATATAACTACATACACACTCCCAGCTGCATATAATAAGCAGTACACAGGCTTAGGCTTTTAATTAATTCCTTTTGTGCATCTTCTAATAATGCTGCGCAAAATCACTGGCTCCACAGCACCAATAAATAAACAAAACCCTATTTAGATGTATGTTATGATTAAATACGCAGGGCTATATTTAGGGACTTTTTGTTTTTAAAGCAAAATTCTTCTGACATAGAACAGTCTTTTAACCGCCATATGATCGGTATTTATTGTGGCTAACATGTTGGAAGTGAAGTGTTACTGGATACCCGTGCTATCTACTTGTATATGTGTTTGAGATGTGATGTTGGCATTTCTGACCCTCTGCCAATTTTCAGGAATCCTTATTAATTATGGTATGTTATGTTTTTAAGTCTCACTTAGGCAGCGCTATCTCTTTGAGTCATGCTGTATTCAGGATATGAGCTGTAAGCTCCACCTATGATTGTAACTGGCTCCTTTGGCTTTCTTTTGTAAATGCTTTGTTTTCATTGGTTAATTTAATTTGCAGTCCTTCCTTTTCTATTGTTTTAACCTCCTAAAATGACTACACCTTTTACATGTAACCTTACTCAGGACGTTCTAGATACTGTTTCACAGCACTCTTTCGTTAATTACTTCTTTGTCGTAGCTGCAGTGGCAGGCATAATAGCAATGTACTTCTCCAACCCCACTAACACTGTCCTTGTAAATTTGGGTGTGTTTTGTTATGCTTTCAGTTGCATTAGCATACAATTCTCTATGAAAGCGTGTGCAAGGCAACATTATGTATATTTATTTGCTGTGCAGCATGCTGCTCTTGATCTTAAACAATGACAGCTGCAAGTCTTGTTGTATGTGGCTCAAGCAACTGAATTTTCTCCCCATCTTAAACAATGGCGGCCGTGCATCCAATTCAAAGTTTTTTTTCCTCAGCACAACAAATCGCGCAACATCTTTAATAATGGGGGCTGAGTGTCTATTCTTGCGCATGACTTGCCCAACTCAGCACATGTGGCTCATTGCTAAAACTTACAAAGCACCCCTCGTTGCCAGCCTGATGTGTCCAGCAAAGTAAACACAACCGCCCATCTCCTGGCAAACCAGACACTAACACCTAATTACACTTGTGCATTACACACCTGGCGCAGGTGCACTGTTGCTGTTCCATCGACAAAATAAAAGTGTGGTTCGGCAAGAAGCAGATAAGAGGCATCCAATAGCAGGGGCAGCGCAATAAGCACTATGAAGCCGGGTATTTTCGTGCCCAGCATGTTAATCCCCATACTAGGCCTGAAACATTGTAATCACAAATTAGAGGGCAGAATGTGTGCTGCAGACACCAGTACTTCTGGAAACCCTGCACCATGCAATTTATAAAAACAATTTGCAATGCAATGGGTCCTACATAACTGGAAGTGTGAGCTATTGGCGTTGCAAATAATAACGCAACACCAATAGCTCAAACTTTCAGTAATGCAAGACATATTGCATTGCAAATGCTGGTTATATTTTGGTGTTGCTGGAGGCAGTGCTTGGTGTAGGGTTAACTGCTCCAATGCCAGGCCCTGTGGCCATCTCTACGCAGTGCACAGGGATGTTGGGAGCCTGTGGAGGGTTGACTGCCCGCAGTGGTTTGTGGCCACAGGGTCTTGTCACAGGTCAGGCCATGTGGTCACCCTCATATGGTAATACGATATTACTTTATGTTAAATTAAAATAAAAACTAGATTTAAAATGAAAAAACAAAAGTTAAAGTGATGTTATAGTCAGGTGAAGATATCATCTAAAACATACAGTTTTAAACATGCAAAACCACTGAAAAGCAGCAGTTATAGTTATCTCAAGTAACTCTAACTTGTGCCCTATGGTATATATAATGTGTGCCTTCTCCATGCATATATATCATTAGTTCCTAAGTTTAGATGGAGTATCTCCTTTCTATGGGGCACTCTGCAACACCACCAACAATATGAATCTGCTCACCTCAAACGTCTATTTCTCTAGCGGAGTTTTTGGCACAGGACTAGCACAATATCACCCATGTTGAGCTAAAGAGTGACAATGTCTTTTGCCATTTTTACAGCAAAAGTCTTTAACCACAGGATTAACTAGAGGCACCACACTGAATTGACAAAAACATTTTAGCGCTCAGGTACAGCATTACAGTTTTGGAAACCACCAAAACCATCAAGGTCAACCTGAGATGACTAAAAGCAAATGCTTACACATGGGTTTCATTGTAGTTAGAGCGTATCAGAGAGGTACAGCCTTCTCCAAACACAAGGGAGTACCCAATACAAGTCAAGGCGATAGCCTTTATACATACAATTTATATAATATAGATAATATAGATGTATGTATGCAAATGCAGACAGGTTTATAAACCAAAGTTGGGATTGCCAAAGCTTTTGCTCAGAATGCAAACACATTTAGTCATGCTAAAAAGTAGGGAGACTAACCTTTAGTCCATCTGGAAGCAAAGTAAGAATATTGCATGACTGGATGAACTAAGCACTGTAAACAAAAATAATTAACTAACGTGCTGTAAGCTAGGAAGCTCTGGCAAAAGCACACAGGCTGTCTACACACAATGGGGGCGGCTACATGTTCACAACAAGCAGTAGGAGGCCTAGAATAAAGAACCTATGCAGGCCTATGAAAAAAACACAATGGCTGTCTATACAGAGAAAAGTACTGCACTGCAACCTCAGCAGTTGAGATTGACCCTCTGAGCACAGCTTTCAATGAAACACGGATGCTTCTAATCGTCTCAACTGTTCAAATCAATAAGTTCAACCAATAAATCTTCCATGACAGTTTTTAATGATAATTGTTATCATGATCTGCAATCTTATTTCAATATCCAATCTTTGGATGATCCAATGTGTATTCCAACATACAATCTTCACCAAAACATATTTGCCCAATGGATTTCTGGCAGTCAAAGGGCCCTTCTTCAGGTAATAGTTCTACAAGGAAAGAAAGAAAAATCATAAAGATCTGTATCTACTGGTGGAAATGATGTACATACTCAAAGGCAAGCACATCCGTGCTCAACATGCTAATGATTTAGGGGGGTGCCTGTGAATCCAAAATCATCCAGCTATAGAACGCTGAATAATAATAATGAATAAAGGCGTGTCACAGAGTGCGAAAAGAATGACATAACTAGTGATAAAACTGGTGCTCGTACCGCGGTGGTGCTTGAGATTAAGGAAACGTGCCAAGTATCGTTCCGTGTACAAAGATGAAGCATGCTCATCCAATGTGCAGGAATTCAGGTGCGTCATGTCAACCAACGATCAAGAGTGGAGTGTGCATGACATGCGTGGTATAGAGGTTGGAAAGAACTCTTACGCGGTGAGCTTGAAACCGCTGTAGGTCAGCTGTAAACAAACGCGAAAACGTGGGTGAATAATCACGTACTGTGGGTTAGTGTCGGAACTTGCAAGTCCTGACATCAGAACAAGGTACTTACTAGCACTGTTCCCACTAACGTGCGCCGGTGGGCGCGCGCGCACGATGGTCACATGGAGCGCGCAGTGTCCCGGATTTAGCGCGCACACTGTGAGACATCCCCACAAGACCGTTCGCGCCGCCGCTTTTTAAACGCGAGCGGCGCGAAATCTAGGTGTGAGGCAGAGGAGAGACATGGTGCTTGCAGGCGCGCAAAGCCCATTGTGGTGAAAAGGCTTCTGCTTCAGCCCCCCCCCCCCCCCCCGTCGTGTGTCAGCCCGGCTGAGACAGCTTCCCAGCACACAACAGCCGCACCGACGACTTCACGGGTCTTTAAAAGACCATTTTCATGTAAATGAACGTTGTCGGGGCTACAACAAAGAGAGGCGGAGGTGGGGGAGATTAGAAACAGTAGGCGTCAAAGCATCCCAAAGGGCAGCAATTAGTCCCACAGTTAAAAACCTTGCCAGCAAGCTGCTGAGATTCGAGGGGCCCCCTTACGTGCCTTTCAGGGAGGCCCTCTCGAGTTTCGTTTTGCCAGTGTCTAGCTATAAGAAGACTAGAAATACCTTTCGCTAAAGGAATATGGTGCAAATATTTCATCACTGCTTGCAACTTTAATGGGATGTTTCCTGCAATCCTAAACAGACACACTGCGTGGCCATCGAGAGCTATTGGCAGGGGCTTTTCACAGCTGCCAAGACTCAAATGCTGGTAAGTGTCAACGGGCCAGAGATCTATGCTGAAGCCAGCCCGAGAAGTCGTGTGACTGCACCATCAAGGCACAGGGACAGGCCACTTTGCTCAGATGGAATACGAGGGGCCTGATTTACATTTCGGCAGACAGCCACTTAGAATATCTACAAAGATATTGACTGTGCCATTAATATAATTGCACAACAATCATAAACGAATTGCCCAATGTTGTTTCTTTATTCCGAGGATAGTAACAACCAATCCTCTTATAGCCTTCGTGTCACCTTATCATTTAGTTGGTTTTATATTACTGCACCTCAAGTCTTTCCTTTCTAACCCTCTCAACTACATGTACATTTTACAGACTAACAATTAGCCAACAAGAGGAGTGACAGCAGACAATGATTTCTTGCTTGTCGTTATTTATATGTACCGGTGTAAATACATTTACCATTTTACTCTCAGATTTTCCTCCCCTTGGGCTTTTAAACTTCTCTTCGAGACTTCACCTACTTTTTTCTCCCCTCACTTCTTCTCGCTCCATTTTATTCTCTTAGCCAGGACCTTAATTCACTCTTCTTTTGCTCACTTAACGCCTTCACTTGTTTTTGCACAGCCTTTTTCTGTTGTCTCACTTTATATTTTCTGCCTCTGTCTTTGGCCCCTTACTGTCTCTGTCATTGCGTCTAAGTTGTCACATGTGTTGCACACCACCCTTGTCTTTCCTTACTCGCTCTGCACCCATCAGAGTTCGTCCCTTTTAGGTGAGCATCCCTCCCGTTACTGTATGGTTCTACCTCCTCCCCATAACCACGGGTTGGGTTACACGCAAGTTGCTCCGTGCATGAAGCAGCGTAGTTTCCCCCTGCAGGTATGACTTGGAATTGTGAACAGTGCCTGTAGTGATAACACCTGCTATACTACAGCAGTGCTGCAATAGTTGCCACCTGTTCGATAGTTGCCACCTGAGCATGACTAAAAATCAGAACATTACATGTCTGCACGCGGTATATCTCCACCACATTGCCCACACTACAACTGACCACTATAACCTCTCCTATGCATCCTAAGGCATTACATAGTTCCGGATGAGAGAGCCGAGGATAAGGCTTAATCAATTAATAGATTAAAAGAGAGTTTATTAAACAAATTAAATATAAGAAAGTCTGAAGGGTGGGGTTCCCTCGGAAATGATAGAATGCTGGCTTTTGTGGTGGACACAATGTAATGATTAAGCATTGTATTGACAGAAGGTAATATAAAATAAAATGCCAAATGCCACACATATGTTAGGGACCTGAGGCCTGCTGTTGCTTTTAACTCTTAGCAAAATTTAGAAAAAAAATTATTCAAAATATTTGGCCTACTTTACACCATATACAATTCTTACATATACAGATACAATCCAGATAAATACAGAGAAACACCTGTTTCTCTGTATTTATATTTAAATGTTAAAAAACACAGATGCATTTTCAACGGAGTATGCTGTCTGCCAAACTCTAAATCAGGCCCTATGTGTATTGTTTGTGTTGTGTGATTGGGTGAATTTTAAATCTGACTTGTATTTGCTAACATTTGTAAACTCTCTTTGTTTTAGTGCAATTTTACATTGTAATTGGTGTTGACTTTTCCAAGTATAGGCAAAGCCAAGACGTCTTGGCTCCAATAAATATGAATTATTGGGTTGTCCAATGCTTGTATGTTACATGTGAGAATAGTTGCATGTAGGTTTCTGGGTGAGTTCTGGTTATGGGAGGATGTTTATAATGGAGCATGATTGAGAGCTCTGGGGCTGAGGCTGTGGAGCTCGATGGGACGGAAGGTACACAGAGGGAGGAGGAAGCAACATAGAGGGTTAGTCGGAATCGACATTGGGGGGTTTGGGTGAGGAAATCAACACAGAGTGTTCAAGGAGGGAATCAAATTAAAGGTGATAGAGAGCAATGTGGAGCAGGGTGGAAGTAAATGGGCAAGAGAGCAACGGAAGCGTGCAGGGTAGAAGCACATAGGAAGAAGAGAGAGAGCACAACATATCAAAGGACTGTAAAGAAGATCTATAAAGGGGTGGAGTGAAAACACCTCTGGCTTTACAGATTATTAGGTCTTTCCTAAAAGCGCATGCGCTGTCTGTTCTGAGACATGTGGTGGGCTTATAGTGGGCTTGGAGCCTCCCCATTTCTTGCCATTGGTTGGTTTGGTTGTCACTCACATTTTCTTGGTTCCTACTTTTCAGATTCCGTATGCTATTCTTACCTCTTGTGTTGTTTGTCCTTCCTCTGGAGCAGTGAGCCATTGGTTGTGTCCTTCCACTGCTCCCTTTTCAGGCACTACTTTTTAGGTCGAGCCTAGGCAATGCCCATTAGATTCCCAATGTTAGACTAATGCTCTTATTTGTTACCTTTGCCTCAGATTGTCAATCGCTCTGATATCCTTCGGGATCAAGTTCACGCTATATAAAACTTTATAAATAAATTTTTTAAAAAGTAAGTGGCTCTCTGGTATCCTGGTGTTGACTTGGTGATACGGATTGGTGCATTTTGTGCTCGACGTTCTGCTCTTGCTATAGTCATACATAGTAATCATAGGCTGTTTCCATAGTTTTCCGCATTTTGCCAGTTTTCTTCTGCCCAGGTCTAACAGGTAAAATAGTTGTGTAAAGCACATCTCGAAACTCAATTACCTTGTGCAGACCCTGTAATGCACTACATAATGAATACTTAGACCTCGATGCAGTAGGTATTTACACCATTTTCTTGAATTAGCTCATCATTTATATCCCTCCGAATTCGAAGACAGTGACTGCGATCAATTTTAGTGAAGTAGCAAGAGAGTGAAAAACACACAAGGAGGGAAAGGAAGAGAAAGACCAAAATACGTGACAAAGGAGAAAGCGGGAACCTGTTGAATGAAGGGGCTGGTGGTGGATTAAAGGCATAAGGTGAAATCAGAACTACACAGTCTGGGTATTCGGTTCCCCGACTTGGGGCCCTGGCAATTCCTTTTCATTTACAATATTCACTGATGGTAGTTAAAATCATAGTTTACACATACTGCTCGGAATGTTTTCATTTTTTGTTGAAGTTATTCTTAACACATCTATGTTCTGTAAAAATACTTAAAGGTGTACTGATGTTGTCTTTTTTCTATATTTATGTGCTATGCGCATCTCAAGTGTATTTCTGTTGCGCACAGTGCTTGACTAGTGGCTGCTGTGAAAGCTTTGGGGATCTAGCCAAACCAGGGCGACTGGCTTCTATTTAAAGTAGAGGTGGGCGTATAGGTTTAGCTTACGAATTGGGTGAAGTCACAGAGTGGCATGGCAGACTATGCACACGCAAACACAGATCCCCAAGCAAAAAGAGATAAAGATGCAAGCAGACAAATGGACATCTAGGCATACCAAGACATATGTGCATCAGATCAAACAGACAACATATATGCACCTACAGACAACAGTACAAAGGCATACATACAGTCTCAGACATACAAGAAGAGGAATGCACGACTGTGTGAGTAGATGATACGTGTGCAACTGTGAATGCACACATGGTTTAATGTATACACATGGGTGCATGAATGGATTAACAAATGTACATTTGTTGTTTAGGACTTGTTTTTTGGCTTACAACGGATTGGATTTGTTTTACTATGATGCGATTTTGAAATTGTTTGCATTGTAAGAGCAGAGAACAAAGATGCTGGTACTTTTTCTGTGGTTTACGTTTTAGTACGATATATGCTTAAGAAGCAGGTTCTAAACTTCAGTCTCCTTTAAGAGCATTTGACAGTGAAAATATCAAACAAAACATTTGAATCGGACAAGAGACTACATAAGTATTCACTATTCACTACATGCCTTTACGGAAAGAAAGTCTGGGACACATTCAGGCAATTACAAAATGTGTGCCTCTATCCTGGTATCTGTGAAGGAACAACCCCTTTTTCAATCATGGATTAATGGCGTCTAGAGTATGCACATAATGCCTTCTTAGCCAAGCACCGACCACAAAACGTATAATAATTATATAGAACAACCCTCACTTATATTATAGTAGGACATTATCCAGAGAGTGAAGCAAATGCAGCGAAAAAAAATACTCTAAATGCTGGGCTCCACCTCAAACAGCACTCACTATAGCTTATGATGGGCTACAACAGAGGAGTGCAAAACAAATAATTAGAAGGAATAGTCAATAATACAAATTAACAAGCATTCTACTTTGAATACACAGTATAACTAGTTACTCAGGTATTTTGTTTTAAGGGAAAATAACTAAGTTCAATGTGTGGTTATCCTCAGATTTTTTGTCAACATATCTGAAAAAGTAAGTGCAAAGAGAATGTTTTACAGCAATTTAAATCCAATAAAAAAAAAAACTTGTTCCGGCCTTAAGAATCAATATGAGCAGGCCTGACTGACTAAAGTAATCTTCTCAGACCGGGGCAGCCAGCGAGTTCAGAGAATACCGATGCATGTCTTCTCAGGCTCCAGTCTCACAATGCGGGAGGGTTGTGGCATCTAGCAGACCTCTCTGATTGATGCATCAGGACAAACTATCCCTGACGGGATTTCCAGACATTACTCCGTAGCTTGCACGTCTAATTGTAAATATGTTATGTAGTTGTGTATATATGTGAACTTGTATAGGCTCACAACATTCCCCACCCTATGAACAGTCCTTGAGCTGAGGATCTTCAGTAAAATCTTATTATGATACCACCATTGGAGCCCTGTGCTTTTCTAAACCCAAAGTGTACTTGCCTGTGTAACTAATTCATGTTATTGCGAGTATATCTAAATTGAAAATCTGCCTTAAGACACTTCATGTGGCGGAACGTGTAGAAATGCACTCTCTTTTCACTTTTTTAAGCAAAGGTTTGGCGTGAAATTTGGCACTGTACCACATACGCGGTCTGGTTCCCGGCGCACATAGCCTTAGTTGCAGCGCACAGAGACCTTATACTGCCGCACACAGAGGAAAAAAATTAGAGGGAACATTGCTTACTAGTGGAACGTAATTAAGGTGAGGTGACTCATGCATCCAGATTTCTAACGACAGCCTCTCATCCAGTTCAAAGAAGGTGAAGTGGCGTCTGACGCGTAGGTTCTGTAGGTGATTGCATGCAACAAAAATAAAAAAAAGGACCGTATAACTGGCTCCCGTGATGGGCGCCATCTTGTAAGGGTGTATTAGGAAATACAGTTGCCTGCCCAAATAAACTTGCCAAACCAAACGATAATGAATCAAAATAAACAAAGGTGTATAGAAAGGAAAATCAAATGGAAAAATAGTAAGCAGAGACGAATGGCATGAAGATCAGGGAGAGTAAGACTCCACGTAGGTAAATCCAAGCATATGTGAAACACAAAAACATAGCATGTAAAGTCTTATCGTGTGCAATAAACTTCAAGTACACTTCAATTAAAGGTAGCACGAGAATTCCATGCGATCATTAAGCCATTGGGCTGCATCGTGCTCACAAGGCGGATCCAGTAATTTTCTCTTATTATTAAGGTGTTTTTGTTGTTCTCTCTTGGTTTGATTACTTGAAGGATGAGGAATTTAAGTTGAGCCACTGTGTGATTATTGGCCATGAAATGTGCAGCAACAGTAGACTTGATATTTCTAGTTCTGATATTACTCTTGTGTTCTAATATTCTTGTACGTATTTACCTTTCTGTGTGTCCCACACAGCAGGACCCACAGGGACATTTCAGCAGATAGATCACATTAGCTGTGCTGCAGGTTGCATTCACTTTGAGCTTTATCTTGGTTCCCCTCATGGGATGATGTGTGACATTTCCAGGAATAATGGTGTGGCAGATGCTACAATTGTAGCATGGCTTTAATACTTGGAATGTGACTAGTGCACCCAGTCTGCCTTGCTTTCATCCATTATGCCCAGGGGCAGCCAGTGGTGTATGTGCCAAGTCTTTCGGAGTGTTCTCTTGACTTTAAACATCATTTAGGGCATGGATGCAATTAGATTGGGGTGATTTTTGTGTGTATTTTGATTTTTTGGGTGTTGTTGTGGTCTGGTCCAGAGCCTGGCCATGTGGGTGGGGGCCATTTTGATGCCTGGTCCAGGGCCTGGCCATGTGGGTGGGGGTCTATGGAGGCCATTTTGAAGCCAGGCAGTGCTTTGTTATGCGATAGGCCTGCACCCAGTCTGCCTTGCTTTCATCCATTATGCCCAGGGGCAGCCAGTGTTTCATGTGCCAAGTCTTTCGGTGTGTTCTCTTGATTTTAAACATCATTTAGGGCATGGATGCCATTGGATTGGGGTGATTCGTGTGTGTATTTCGATTTTTGAGTGTTGTTGGGGCCTGGTCCAGGGCCTGGCCATGTGGGTGGGGGCCTTTCTGGGGCCTGGTCCAGGGCCTGGCCATGTGGGTGGGGGGTTGGGGGCCATTTTAAAGCCAGGCAGTGTGATTTGTTTGCCATAGGCTTGCAACCAGTCTGCCTTGCTTTCATCCATCATGCCCAGGGGCCGCCAGTGGTGCATCTGCCAAGTCTTTCTGTGTGTTCTCTTGATTTTAAACATCTTTTAGGGCATGGATGCCATTGGATTGGGGTGATTTTTGTGTGTAATCCGATTGTTTGGGTGTTGTTTGGGCCTGGTCCAGGGCCTGGCCATGTGGGTGGGGGCCATTTTGAGGCCTGGTCCAGGGCCTGGCCATGTGGGTGGGGGTCTAGGGGGGCCATTTGGAAGCCAGGCAGTGTGCTTTGTTGTGCCATAGGCCTGCACCCAGTCTGCCTTGCTTTCATCCATTATGCCCAGGGGCAGCCAGTGGTGCATGTACCAAGTCTTTCGGTGTGTTCTCTTGATTTTAAACATCATTTAGGGCATGGATGCCATTGGATTGGGTTGATTTTTGTGTGAATTTCAATTTTTTGGGTGTTGTTGGAGCCGGGTCCAGGGTCTGGCGATGTGGGTGGGGGCCTTTTTGGGGCCTAGTCCAGGGCCTGGCCATGTGGGTAGTGGTCTGGGGGGCCATTTTAAAGCCATGCAGTGTGCTTTGTTTGCCATAGGCCTGTACCCAGTCTGCCTTGCTTTCATCCATCATGCCCAGGGGCCGCCAGTGGTGCATGTGCCAAGTCTTTTTGTGTGTTCTCTTGATTTTAAACATCTTTTAGGGCAAGGATGCCATTGGATTGGGGTGATTTGTGTGTGTATTTCGATTGTTTGGGTGTTGTTGGGGCCTGGTCCAGGGCCTGGCCATGTGGGTGGGGGCCATTTTGAGGCCTGGTCCAGGGCCCGGCCATGTGGGTGGGGGTCTAGGGGGGCCAGTTGGAAACCAGGCAGTGTGCTTTTTTGTGCCATAGGCCTACACCCAGTCTGCCTTGCTTTCATCCATTATGCCCAGGGGCAGCCAGTAGTGCATGTGCCAAGTCTTTCTGTGTGTTCTCTTGATTTTAAACATCATTTAGGGCATGGGTACTCACAAACTTTCTCTCGGGGGCCAAATTTACAATGTGGTTTGTGTCTGAGGGCCGCACTGGTGGGGGCGGGGTCAGTGGGGGAGGGTGCGGGCTAGATCAACAAAAAAAACTATGACTATGAGGTTGATCACAGGTCCCTGCAGTGGATGCCTTTGTCCACTAAGCCACCAGACCCGGCATACACACAACTCTCTCCCTCCCTCACTCACTCCCTCTCTTGCTCTCTCTCTCCCTCCCTCCCTCTCTCTCTCCCTCTCTCCCTCGCTATCCTGCTCCCTATCTCCCTCCCTTGCTCCCTGCCTTGCTCCCTCTCTCCCTCTCTCTCCCTCCCTTGCTCCCTCTCTCTCTCTCTCCCTCCCTCGCTCCCTCCCTCTGTCTGTCTGTCTGTCTCTCTCACTCCCTCTCTCTCTCTCTCTCTCTCTCTCACTCACTTACTCACTCACTCCCCCACTCACTCCCTCTCTCTCCCTCTCTCTCCCTCCCTCCCTCCCTCTCTCCCTCCCTCTCTCTCTCCCTCGCTCCCTCCCTCTGTCTGTCTCTCTCATTCCCGCTGTCTCTCACTCCCTCTCTCTCACTCCCTCTGTCTCTCACTCCTCTCTCTCTCCCTCCCTCTCTCCCTCACTCCCTCTCTCCCTTACTCCCTCTCTCTCTCTCCCACTCCCTCTCTCTCTCCCTTCCTCTCTCCCTCCCTCGTTCCCTCTCTCTCTCCCTCGCTCCCTCTCTCCCTCCCTCCTTCGCTCCTTCCCTCCTTCTCCCGCTGTCTGTTTATCTCACTCCCTCTCTCTCTCTCTCCCTCTCTCCCTCCCTCTCTCGTTCCCTATCCCTCCCTTGCTCCCTCTCTCACTCCCTCTCCCCCTCCTTCACTCCCTCGCTCCTTCTCCCTCGCTCCCTCTGTCCATCCCTCCCTCTGTCTGTCTGTCTCTCTCTGTCTCCTTCCCTCTGTCTGTCTCTCTCTCACTCCCTCCCTCACTTCCCCTCTCTCACTCCCTCTCTCTCTCCCTCACTCCCTCTCTCTCTCCCTCCCTCACTCTCTCTCTCTCACTCCCTCCCTTGTTCCCTCTCTCCCTTCCTCTCTCCCTCGCTCCCTCCCTCTCTCGCTCCCTCTCTCCCTCCCTCCCTCCCACGCTCCTTCCCTCTCCCTCTCTTGCTTCCTCTCTCGCTCCCTCTCCCCCTCCCTCACTCCCTTGCTCCCTCTCCCTCGCACCCTCTCTCCATCCCTCCCTCTGTCTCCCTCCCTCTGTCTGTCTGTCTCTGTCTCCTTCCCTCTGTCTGTCTCTCTCTCACTCCCTCCTTCACTCCCCCTCTCTCACTCCCTCTCTCACTCCTTCCTTTCTCACTCCCCCCTCACTTCCCCTCCCCCCTCGCTCTCCCTCTCCCTCACTCCCTCTCTCTCTCCCTCACTCTCTCTACCTCCCTCTGTCCCCCTCTGTCATCTCACCCTGCCTGTGAGTCAGCCTGGGCTGAGACAGCTTCCAGGGGCACACACACATAGCGCACCCAAGCACTTCACAGGTCATTAAAGGCCATTTGCATGCTAATGAGGCTTTGTTGTATTTTACCTCATCTTAGGCCCCTGCAGCTCCACTCTGGCTATGCGAGTATCGCCTGGCCCCCACGGAGCAGCAGAGACTCTCAGAGACACGCTGTAGCAGACACTCTTTAAAAAAATTATAATACATGGGTACGATGTTTGCAAGGTCCGCGGGCCGCCAAGGAAGGCTTGCCGGGCCGTACTATGAGTACCCATGATTTAGGGCATGGATGCCATTGGATTGGGGTGATTTTTGTGTGTATTTCGATTATTTGGGTGTTGTTGGGGCCCGGTTCAGGGCATTGGGGTGATTTTTGTGTGTATTTCGATTATTTGGGTGTTGTTGGGGCCTGGTTCAGGGCCTGGCCATGTGAGTTGGGGCCATTTTGAGGCCTGGTCCAGGGCCTGGCCATGTGGGTGGGGGTTTAGGGGGGGCATTTTAAAGCCAGGCAGTGTGCTTTGTTGTGCCATAGGCCTGCACCCAGTCTGCCTTGCTTTCATTCATTATGCCCAGGGGCAGGCAGTGGTGCACTTGCCACGCCTTTCTGTGTGTTCTCTTGATTTTAAACATCATTTAGGGCATGGATGCCATTGGATTGGGGTGTTTTTATGTGTATTTAAATTTGTTGGGTGTTGTTGGGGCCTGGTCCAGGGCCTGGCCATGTGAGTAGAAGCCATTTTGAGGCCTGGACAGGGCCTGGCCTTGTGGATGGGCGTCTAGGGGGGGCCATTTTGAAGCCAGGCAGTGTGCTTTGTTGTGCCATAGGCCTGCACCCAGTCTGCCTTGCTTTCATCCATTATGCCCAGGGGCAGCCAGTGGTGCATGTGCCAAGTCTTTTTGCGTGTTCTCTGGATTTTAAACAACATTTAGGACATGGATGCCATTGGATTTGGGTGATTGTGTGTGTGTATTTCAATTTTTGGGGGGTTGTTGGGGCCTGGTCCAGGGCCTGGCCATGTGGGTGGGGGCCATTTTTGAGGTCTGGTCCAGGGCCTGGCCATTTGGGTAGGGTCTAGGGGCCATTTTGAAGCCACGCAGTGTGCTTTGTGCCATAGGCCTGCAACCAGTCTGCCTTGCTTTCATCCATAATGCCCAGGGGTAGACAGTGGTGCATGAAACAACTCTCTCTGTGTGGTCTCTCTCTCTCCTATTAATTTAAACATCCATTTTGGGTTAGATTTGCAATTTCTATTTTGGATCATTCCGTTTTTGGGTGTGTTGTGTTAATAATAATAAATGCCTAGATGCAAATATTAATTGAAGCACGACATATGCAACATTTATTTAAGTGATGTGCCTCTGGCTTCCTTTGCTTTAGGTGCACAAAGACTGACAAAATGATCCTCATCATCATCACTTGCTGTAGTGCCAGGAAGAAGTCCTGCTGCGGTGTGTGCACAACGTCACGTGACGTCACGTGTGTTGGCCACAGACAACTCTGCAACTCGTGCAACAGCGTTGTGCTGTTCTGACATCTGAAGAAGATGGGCCCATAGAAAGGTGGCCGTAGCTCCTCTACCAAGAAAGTTGCCAGTGCCACTGCCAGTAAGAAGGAGCAGAAGAAGCAAGTGGCACCACTCACCAAGGAGTCTGGTTTGCCAACAGACACTTTTTTTGGCGAAAATAAAACAGCGTGGCACTGGTACCACCACCAACACAGGTAACTACTACACCAACACGACCTACAGCTTCCATATTTTCTCGTCAGAAGGGCCGGCAGGGACCTCCATCCAGCTCGACCTCCATTACCTCAAGTAGTGGTGCTGTAAGTGCACAACAGATTCAAATTCAGCCACGCCCATCCTCCAATTCATCTGGCATTGAAAGTAGCACCTCCACCACCACCAGAAATCTCCAGTCCCCAGTTTGGGACTTCTTTAGTATCAGCAAAAAGGCGGAAAACCTAGTCATTTGTTTGATTTGTAAACAAGTAGTTAGTCGGGGTAAGCTTGGTACCAACTATGGTACTGGAGGCCAGAGAGGTCATCTAAAAAACACCACATTATCCAGTGGGAGGCGCACCTAAGTAACATCCGGAAAGCCAAAAGTACAAATCCAAATGTAGACATTGATATTGCATCTGATGACGAGGAGGAGCTGATTGTGCAGGGGAGGTGAACAACCGAGAGACATTTTTTCTGGTACACACAGTACCCCTGGCAGCAGCACTGCAGTGGTAGCGTCCACACTCTCCTCTACCCCAACAACATCAAGGAGGCACAGTAGTCTGGTAAAGACACCAATGCGAAAAAGTACATCAATGAGCCCAACTGGGTTGAAGAGGTCTGGATCCTCCTCATCGCATATGAAAAAGGTCCAGGCCACCATTAAAAGCATTTTGTGGACGGAGGCGCCATTTGAATGCAACAACCCAACGGCAAGTCTTTATAATTCAATGCTGGCTAAAATGTTAGCGGGACCTTCTCCCTTTTTCTTTCGTGGAAGGAGTGGGTTTTCTAGAATTTGTGGCAACAGTCTGCCCTAAATGGAAGGTTCCTAGCCGGTCCTATTTTGCCAGAGTAGGGGTTCCATCACTACATCAAGATGTGCTGGAGGTGATTGGGGCAGCTTTGCAGAAGAGTGCTATTCACACTATCCCCCTGACAACAGACATGTGGACCAGTTGCCAAGCCCTTGATTACATGTGCATCACTGCACAGTGGGTCTCTTTTGCAGAGGTTAGAGACAAGATATCGGCAGGTGCTGACAGTGCCACAATTTTTCAAGCTAGTCGGAAACATGCAACAGTAGCCACGTTTGCCATGGAGAAATCTCATACTGCAGTAAACATTTTGGAGGAGTTTAACAGTAAGTTCTTTAAATGGCTGCATCCAAGAAAGCGCATGATTGATTATGTTTCCACAGATAATGGCAGTAACATAGTTAGGGCAATGAATGATGGTGGCTATTTCAGATTGCAGTATTAACATTGTTGTTCAAGATTTCTTGAAAAAAGAAAACAAAGTCAGCAAGTTACTGACCACCTGCCGATGAATCTGCACACATTTCAGCCATTCTTTTAAGTCCCGGATACAGCTGAGGATCATTCAACGTGTCCGTAGAGTGCCAGTCAGAGGACTCATCCAGGAGGTGGCAACACGTTGGAACTCAACTTTCTCGGCTCTGTTTGAGCAGTGCTTTAGTAATCAATGAGTATGTCTTTGCACTGGGTTCTTCTATGAAAGACATGAGGCTAGAGGTGGAGGAATGGGACCTAGTTAAAAGCCTGACAGACATGCTTTATCCTTTTGAGGTCTTCACGCGAGAAGTCAGCAGGGAGGACTGTACTTTGGGCAAAGCTATTCCATTGTTGTGCATGCTAGAGCACCAACTGAAGGTGGTGTCTTCAACATTCAAAGATGATACTGACAAGCAAGATGCATATCAGTTAGCGGAGAGCTTATTAACCCGCCTACTTGACAATGCAAGGCTTAAAGGAATACATTGTGAACAACATTACATTTGTGCCACTATTCTGGATCCACAGTACAAAAAGGCACTGGCCAGCAATACATTAATTCCTTTTAATGAAGCAGATGCTTCAAAGTACAAACATTGCCTAGCTCTGTCAGCCACTAGGTTCGAAAAAGAACGTCAGGAAATTGAAGGAACCAGCAGAAGTACTACTGAATCAGAAGGCCATCTGGCGTCAAGGTCCACTTCTGTGGCTGAAGGCAATCACTTTCCCTCACAGCCGTATCATCATCATCCTCACCTGCACCAGGCCCATCCATAATATTGTCGGAAAGCGGATTGGATAACTCATCAAGGGTTTGCAGTGTTGATGCAAAGGCCTCAGATGGTACGCAAAGTTCAGCACCCCTGGATGACCTTGAGTGGATGGTGCAGGCCTATCTGGATGACCCAACACAGTTCTTCATTGATCACAACCCATTGCTGTATTGGTATGGGAAAAGGGGTCAATGGCCACTGATCACCAAGATGGCTCTAAATATTTGTCTTGCCCACTCGCAAGTGTATCTTCTGAACGTGTTTTCAGTGCTCCTGGTGCAATTGTAACTTCAAAAAGGACCTGGCTCTCGCCCAAAAATGTGGAGAGGTTAACAATGATCAAGATGAATAAGCACTTCATACCACCAGATTACAAAATATGTGAATCCAAGCAGGAAGAAGAGGACACCGACTTAGGTTACTGAAGTTCTTCTCTGTTAGCTGACCTACTCCCATCTCAATTCACAGAGTTTGAGGACGAGCTCTACTTCCCTGACACCTAGGCCTGAAACTGACTTCCTTTTTTTCCGTCCTTATTCACTTTTTATTCCTGTGTGTCTTTCTTTGTTTTGCAACTTTTACCACAACAAAATTCTAATCACAACAAATCCATCAGCAGCACTGTCTTCGTCTTATTTCCTTATTGAAGGTGCCGCTGTCTGCATTCCTGAAGTTCACAAGTTCACAACTCAGTCATGCTCCTCTATCCTCCTCCTCCAGACTCACCCTATCTATTTCCCTTAAGGCAGATGGCTGGATTATGCAGAATCAAGAAACTGTCACTTCGTAGACAAGTCCCCTCAAAAGAAGTAGGACTGGAATTACTGACTATATGCTACTAACTGTTACTTCTAAAATTGAAACAAGAGGCTGCCCTGTGGGCCTTCACTTGAAGAATAGGATGCGGACGAAAAGTGGAACAGGTAATGAATAATGAGATGGCATGCAGTAGACAACACTGGATGTCTGGCTCTGATGAAAGCAATTGCTGTTTGTTTGTTGTGCATGAAATTAATCCTATGTGTTATGTTATTATTTAATCTTTTACACACTAAATGTAACTCGAGTCTACTCTGTTTTACCTTGTTTAATTCAAATTGTACTTCTACTGCAGGGGCCACTACGTTGCATATTTTAATATGGAAAATGTCCTTGGACTCACTGTGTGTAGACTGTGACTGCATAAACAACATTGAGTTTGCCAATATCATGATGATGATGAGTCTTGATGATCAAAGTTAATATCTTTCTTTACAGTCACTCACTGGGATGGATGGATCATCATCATCGGTTTACGGAAGAACTATGGCCATTTTGTGAGTGGCAAACAGGTAAACAAGTCATCAACAACCACAGCAGAACTACATGTCTGTCTAGTCATGGTATGGAGTAGTCGAGCCAGTGTAGTGTTGTTATGCCAGAGTCCAGACAGCCGTTCATGTAACATTGCGGCTATGTGGCTTGCTGCATAAAATTAGATCTGCTTTGTCTGTCTGTGTCAAAGAGGTATGCTACATGGAGGTTGGTTCACTCAGTGATGCCTGCCTTGACCGTCTGCATGGCCCTGGCCTGCTGTATGCTAGCTACTATCCTTGAAAATGAGACTCATAGTACGCACTTTAGAAATGATGCTTGTATGTAATACTGTCGCCTCTGAAAGTGAAAGTGTTATTTTTGCACGACACACCGTACCTTATATTTTTTCTCCGTGGTGTTTTAATATCTCTTCCTGTTTTTCCATTGACAATTACAGGCCGGCTTTCCTTTCACCCTGTGCGATGAGAAAAACATTAACTCAGGCTTACAATAGCAATCCGCAATTCGCTATCCGCCAGGCAGGCAGTGGACAGTGTGTCTGGTCACCAAGATTGATCGACAGAGCATGAGATGGAATGGAGGAGTACCGCGAACTAGAGGAGGAATGGCTGGATGCATGCAACTTCCCAAATTGAACAGGAAAACTACAACATACAGTTACAGTATCCTCTTCACTTCTCCTTATCTTTTAAATAATGGTATTGTTGTGAACTTCTATGAGTGCGACTCTGTGTGTTTGCTCTCTGCTTCAAATTCATCCCTACAGCTATTTGATAAGTACTTTCTTTGCTATTTCAAAAACTAATTTTTTAATGTACTAATACGTGTTTATTCTCTCTGAGGGCAGATAGGCAAGTGAACTTGCGTAATTACTGCAGTCCTGAACTGTGAAATTGTTTATTCATAGTTAGTAAGTTGAAGTAACTATTACTTTTCAGTAACCTAACCATCCATTTAGCAAACAACTTCATGCATGCAGTGTACTTCCTTTATGTCCCTTAAAAGATTTATGGATATCTTTGTATCCAAAGATTTGTTTTTCTTCATTTGTTGTTTGTCCATGCTGTGTTTTTTTTTCCTCTCTCCACAAAACTTTCCCAAAAACCTCCATTCCCATCCAATTTTCTAACCCTAACCCTCTTCACCCGGGCTGTGTGGTTTTCATTGAGGTGTGACAGTCTAAAGGACAATAATAATTCCACACACTTACTGGGGAGGATAAGGTCAAAAATCAATTTCAAGGCTGGTGATGGAATCCGAGGATATCTTAATCTTATTCTGCTTGACACACACCCATGAGTATTTTCAAATCAAATCAGAATTTCATGTGCGACATTGAGTGGATTCATCATCAACAACATCCTCCTCCTACACGTGACGGCTGCTGTGTCCTTCACCTTCAGTACTATTTCTTGTAGTAGCCATAGGCCATACTCCACGCAACTAGTAGTTATACTTTGAATCCTTTAGCATTACTTAGGCTATAATTTATGGCACTGTTCTTGTGTACTGTACTATCTATCGTACTGTTCTAATGCTCCGATCAGGGCACTCAATGTTTAATTTCCTTTTTTTCATATGCTGCTACTGCCAGTGTGTACCACTACTATCACCACCACCACAACAATGATATTTCATCCGTCCAGGATTACATAGCCAACCTTAATCGCCATTTGCCATGCAGCCAGCCCTGTGCCAGGCCCTATTCTCAAACATGAATCACAGGTAAGATAAGCATTTTGGGGGAGGAAGAATAATGGAGTAGGAGGAGAGGAGAGACTGACAGTAGTACTAGTAAAGTAGTAGGACAATTGAATTCACTAACTCTGTCAGTGGCACTTTTGTACAAATTTGGGCAATTAGACAATTTGAATCAACCAGCCAGTTAAGTTTCAGGAAAACAAACGTACAGTTGACCCCCCTGCCTCCCCCACAAAACAGTAAAAATGCGTATGCTATGTTTAAGTTGAAAGAAATAATTATTTGAGCCTTAACAAAAATAAACTATCCCACCAGAAGACCCGACCCATCCCCCTCCCTAACCCCAACCAATGTCCATGAAATCAGTCCCCAAAAGTCCAAAACCCCAATGCCCAATTCCCACCCCCAAAAGACTTTAAAAAAGGGGCAAGGGACAGTCTCTCCTCTACTTCCACCGGTGGTGTCCTTTGGCCAGGTGGTTACGCTGCTCTCTCCGGTGGTCCTTGAGCAGGTCTTTCAGCCTCGCCACCTCCTGCTCAAGGTTGGACACTGAGGGTCAAGCGGTGCACACAAGCCTTGCACTTGCAGGTACTGTGGGGGGCAGCTGATGCTTTTGTTGCTCGGCGGCGGCGGGTGGCTGCCTGACCACGGCTCCGTACCACTGAAGGCTTGCGCTGACTGTATGACCCAAGGTCAGAGGAGGAGGATGCAGCTGTCGTGGATGTTGTTGACTGTGACTGCGTGTCCTCCTCCTCCTGGGCCACCAGCCACCGATATTCGGCAACAATTGCCTCCAGCTTCCGTTGCCGGGCCCGTCTAGCCAACTCCTTCCTTGTTAGTTTGGAAGGAGCATCTATATGAAGAAAGAAAAACATACTGTAACCAATGCTCTTTAAGATTAACACAAAATAATTCAGCAGAAAGTCACAGTAGCACTAGCAACTTGCAAGCACAGTACATAACATTTGTGGCAGGTATCTCTCTAATCTCCCACTTTGTCGGCCTCTGCTCTAATATTAGTGGGAGTTTCAGGAATTCTACTAGCACTATATGGACTCACTACATTAGACTCAGACAGTACATCAGTCTTCTTCTTCTTCTCTCTTGTTTAGCGAAATTGGTATGTAAACTTGTGGAAGCCGGCATAATGCCAGTGCAGTCAACTTGCACCCGAGAAAAACAGACGCAAGCCATGATGACACAGACTTGTGTTACTGTACCAGTCCAGTACATGGTGGTGAAACTCTTACTTTTCTATTACGGGTGGCACTGGCCATACTCTTTTACAAGGGCTACTGCTTAATAATTTAAGTTTCACCCTGCCTTGCCCCTGACTACTACAAAAGGAAAATGAAGAAGATAAATAATGTGATCATCTATCCCTTCACAGGATATTTGCTTACATATGGGATGACTTTAGGTGCTTTGTTTTTGAGTGAGTGAACACCGATAGGCCACACATGAATAACAGAGTTGTAAAAAAATTATTAACAGAGGTAATGAGTGGACCCCGTAATCGCCGGATATATGCAGTGCTTGCAAACTACTGTTACTAGTCATGGTAGTATTCTGAAAAATTACAACTTCTTTCCTCGGCTTTGCTACTCTAGCATGGACGTGCGTTTTTACATGATCTTCATCCAGTGACCGTCTACTCTGTCTACTACATACACCTATGCTATGAGGAAGATACCATCCAGGCCTCCATCCATTCAAAGTAAATGTCAATCATTCTTCTTTATGTCTCAACTGGACAAACCTTACTTTTTCTCACTGAAAAACACCCTTTTTATTTTATTTTGTAAACCGCCAGCCATGCATCCATGCTTTATTTGCATTTGAATTTGAACCAAAGGATATATTGCGCACACATACAGTTTTTTTTCACCCACCCAGGCAGTCCTCTTTTCTTTCACCTTCCACCCATCCTTGCTGCAGCCTTCAACTGGCCATGCATCAGATTCCCAGCCACCTGTGCCTGCATTCAAAAATATGTATCATTCTTTGCCAGTCATTAATTTAAGTCGCTCGTCCTTCCTTACACCCTTCTTTCGCTTTTTGTTCATCCCATCCATCAAGTTCATCTCTGATCTGACTTGGCTTCTCGATAAAACTTTGCCAGATGAGTTGAAGTCAAATTTTTTACCACCTTAGTTCGGGCTAGATCAGCTGACCCGATGGTGGTGGGCTGGACTGACCATCTGCTGGTTAAAGTGATATGTCCCCTTGACAATCCTCAACTTAAACCTGTTGACAAACAGATCCTAAAGCGCAACTGGCGCAAACTCAAGCTGGAGGAGTTTGTCAGGATTTTGGAGGCGCAACCACTAGGCAAACTGCAGAATGCAGAACAGGGATATGAACAGTTCTGCAACTGGGTCCTTACTGCCCTCGACTCTCTTATACCTTTGCGTTGGGCAAAATGTCATGCTAAAAATCGTAGCCCTTGGTATAATGAGACTCTTGCCGAGCTCAAGAGAACCTGCCGGCAAGCTGAGAGGGCCTGGAGAAAATCTTTTGATCCCAAGTTAAAATCACTGTACTTTGCCCAGCTTAAGACCTACCACAGAGCTATATGTCAAACCCGGGCCGCATATTATGCAGTTGAGTTCTCCAACAGCCCTAACCCCTCTAAGTTAATCTTTAAGGTACTTAAAGACCTGATGGGGAAACGGGCCACCTCGCAAGAAATCTGCACGGACTCGCACTGTGAAAGCCTGGCATCCTTTTTCGTGGAGAAGGTGCAGAAAATCTACCGAGGTTTTATTCCATCTGCTCCCGGGGATACTCTGAGTGATGTGAAGGTCTCGGTGTCCGAAACTTTGTCCACCTTGCCGGCCATGTCTAACGGGGTATTCGACACCCTGAGCCTCAAAATTAAATCTGGCTCCCCCTTAGACCCACTGAAGCCGGAGCTTTTCACCCGTCTCCCGCCTCTCTGTCGTGAGCCCATTTTGGATTTGATCAATCTCTCCCTCAGTGAGGGCGTGGTTCCGCCTTCCTGGAAGCAAGCTGTGGTCAGTCCTATTTTGAAGAAACCCAACTCTGACCCCTTGCTCCCGGAGAACTATCGACCCATCTCCCTCTTACCTTGGACCACCAAGGTCACTGAGGCGCACGTGAATTCCATCCTGTCTGCCCACCTCTCTCGTAATAACATTCTTGACGAGAGCCAAAATGGGTTTCGCGCTCAACACAGCACTGAAACTGCTCTGCTCTTTATGATCGAGCATTTGCGGTCGGTGCTGGATGCGGGGCAGACTGCGGAGCTCCTATTGTTAGACCTGAGCGCCGCATTTGACACGGTGTCTCATGACATTCTGATGCGGCGATTGGAGGAAGTGGGTATTGCGGGGAAGGCTCTTCAGTGGTTCCGCTCCTTCCTCTCGGACCGGTTTTTCAAAGTAGCCATTCCACCTGGCCAGTCCTCGTTCCACCCTCTGGAACTGGGAGTCCCTCAGGGCTCTGCCCTTAGCCCCACTTTATTTAACTTGTATGTGAAGCCGCTGGCTGCTGTCATCAGGCAATTTGGCCTTACCATGACATCGTATGCCGACGACACGCAGTTGGCGGTGACACTCAGTGGGGACCCTGAGGTGACTGCGCCCAGATTCCGGGCAGGACTCATAGCTGTGGCTAGCTGGATGCGTAATAACTGCCTACAGCTTAATGCCAAGAAAACCGAGGTCCTGATCGTAGGGAAGCAGGCGGATCTCTGGGGAGTTCAGTGGTGGCCTTCCGAACTAGGGGCGTCCCCCATCCCAGCGGCCGAAGTTAAAAATCGGGGGGTTTGGCTGGATTCTAATCTATCTTTCACCAGCCACACGAAGAAGACAGCAGCTACCTGTTATGGTATTCTGCGAGGACTGAGACCAGTCCTCAAATTCTTCGACCCTCCCACTCGGCAACTGGTGGTTCAGGCCTCTATCCTTTCCCGGATTGACTACGGGAGTGCCTTGCTGCTTGGAGTCAACCAGGCTGAGGCCACTAGGCTTCAGAGGGTGCAGAACGCTGCTGCACGGGCCATTGTTGGCCTTCCGAGACGTTGTTCGGTCTCGACTGTTCTGACCTCTCTTCACTGGCTTTCGGTCAGACAGAGAATCAAATTCAAGGCTCTCTGTCTGACATTCAAGATTCTGAAGCTTTCTTCTCCCCCTGCCTTGGCGGGCCTCATTTCTTCGTAAGTCCCCACGCGGTCCCTCAGATCTGAATCACTCCATCTGGGAGTAAGCCTAGGTTCAGGCTGAGCAGGATGGGAGGACGTTCCTTCCGTGTTCTGGCGGCTGATTTATGGAATTCCCTTCCTGTTCATATTCGCGCCCTTAATAGCGTGACTCTTTTTAGACGCGCCATCAAAACCCATTTGTTTTCCCCTGTTATCTGATCTCTCTTCTTTTCAGTTTTGATCTGTTGTGTTGTGTACATGATCTGGCGCCAGGACGCCCCTTTGCTGGGGCAGCTGTTGCGCCTAATAAATGTTATTAACATAACATAACATAACATTTAGAGGAGACCATTGGTTACTCAGTAATTCCCGCCGCTAATGCTATTGCTAATGCGAACTCAAGGGTGACTGTCTTTTACTTGTTTGACAAAAACATAGTTCTAAATTTATAAGTCTTCTTAACAGTAATGTGTACTGTACAACAAACACAGCCTTCCAGCGAGCCTACTTTGCAATCTCAATAAGTAAGGAATATAATAGCTTACCACTGCCTGCCACTACTGTGGCATCCCCCACAGCAGTGGGCACCACATTCGCCCCTGGAGTGCCCACCTCTGCGCTGGCCCCAGCACTGGTGGTTGGCTGTGCCGATGGTGTAACGCCTAGAAAATACATTTTATATTTTTAGATTCCATATACACCACTCCCTATTTTGTCTAGGAATGAAAAAAAGTTACTAGTACTACAATAATTTGTGACTCTCTAGTCTAAACTAAAAAGTCCCTTTCTTCAGGGAAGGGTGTTTTTTTATTTATGCTTAGCCATAACATGTGATGCTACACTTTTTGACACACATGATGTATGCTTGCTTTTTAACACGCACCATTTTTCTCATAACAGACAGAAGCTTCCCTTCTACGAACAAGAGCAAGATCATCATCATATGTTAGTCTGAGTCGTCAACGATTCATCCCCACCAAGACTTTAAGTTCCAACCAGGTGAGGGCTCTCCCACAATTAATGTGTGAAATCAGCCACTTTTCAGTCGTTCACCGTTTATCTTCTATGACATTGATTTTATTAAATGTTTTTATATAATGCGCAATTTGAATTTTTCCAAAGTACACACAGTGCTAGATGTTTTACTTTTAATAAAGCTTTAAAACTTACATAGACTCTGTGGTTTTTGGTCATGAGTGAGTGAGCGAAAGGGTTTCCAATTTGCAAGCATGAGTCCGTGACTCTAAGAGGTCGGGACTCTGACTCCATAGTCTTAAGTTCTGGGTTGTATAATCATTGGGGATCATCGCTGCATTCGGGAGCTAAATAATGACTCTGACACACTAGCTAGTCAGTAAGGATATTGGGGGTTCAACTTCTGTTATGACTGAGGTATGTGGAAAGTCTAACTGCGCCTATTATAATTTATAACCAATGCCCTATTTCTTGTCCATAGTTCTGTATGTGCAGAATAGTCCCTGCAACAGAAGTAGTATGTACACCTATCCAATCAAAAAGTAAACTAGTATCTTATTCTTGGTGGGCATTGACATTTTATTGTTGGGAATTGTCAAAGCATAAACATTTAGAAGACTTCAATAGATATTATGGACAACCCCAAGGACTGCACTCAGTGCCTAGAGCTATTGCGGAATATAATAGGAGTTTTGTTTTACACCTTTTGCCAACTGTGCAAGCTTAGCAAGCTACACAGAAAGACTAATAATAGTCTAGTAGTACCACAGAGAGTCATAGTGGAGGCAGGATAAGAATTTAGAAACAGTCTACAAGAAGATCAATGACGATTTAAGGAAAAATAGAATTATGAGGAACATTTTGGGATAAATAGGTGCTGTAAAAGATAGGGAAGTATAATTATTAATATTAACAGGAAATCTTACTGGGGCCAGCAGAAGAGCCCTCGGCGGACCTATCCTGGCCTTCCTGCTCCACCGGCGCCGCTACCTCAACCTCTGTCCTCTTGCCCCTGGGGGATCTGATGTACATGAAGAAAGACACAAACATGGATGATTGTTGTCAACCAAATCAAACATTTTAAAAAAACAATAACAAATTATTTAGGGGAAATAGACAGCAATTGCACTAAATGTATTGACCTATCTGCTGTGGTCTACTAGGATATTAGTATTGCTGGATTCATTGACCATCTACTTGGAAAGTTATGTAACTCCCTAAACCAACTACAAAAAGGTTCTACTAGGACTGGCAGGCAGCACTCCGTAGCATGCAAAGTGACAGACACATTCCACCATGATTGCAGACCACTAAAAAGTTTCCTACTAAATAACCAGTCATAATATATTCAAACTAGCAATCCTCTACCACTATCTCTTCTTAGTGGCAGGAGTACAAGGAAGGACTGGACTTGAGTCTCTAGTGTCTAGCATTACGCAGTTCTGTAAAGTACACTCATACATAATCACTCAGGCCACATGAGCACAAAATTGAAGACAAGTAAGCATAGTAGCGCCGCCAGTGAGCAGGCGAGCACCTGCAATCACAGAACCTTTTGAAACATAATTTACCTGCAATGTAATCTCTAGTGTCTAGCATTACGCAGTTCTGTAAAGTACACTTATACATAATCACTCAGTCATCCAGGCCAAATGAGCACAAAATTGAAAACAAGTAAGCATAGTAGGACCACCAGTGAGCAGGCGAGCACCTGCAATCACAGAACCTTTTAAAACATAATTTACCTGCAATGTAATCGGCAGCATTCTTGCTCTTTAGAAAAAACAAATATTTGCAATATAATAACACAGAGCAGGAGAAAACAAAGTAGTGATCAAATAGCTACTAGAACTCACCAAGCCGAGGGATCTCCACACCAAGCAGATCATGTTCCCGGTCCAGGATCTCTGACCACCGGTGCGTCGTCTGATTGTATGTGCACCAGACCCCAGACTCCAGATACATGGCCCGGCACACCTTCCCCCATAGCTGGCGATGCTCCCGGAGCCTGTACCCGGTACCGGGCCTGCTGCCTGCGAAACGGTCTTGAGGAGGTGGCGCTGGACAAAGAAAACCAGTGCGGCCACCCACACGGCGCTGAAGATCTCCTAGGCAGTTACTGCCTCCCCCCTTAAGCGCCCGCAAGGGAGCCAGATACGGGGTGCAGGAACCTTCCCCTTCCTGGCTTCCTATGCCATGGTCCTGGACAGGAAAGGGAAATATAATAGGAAAGAATAGGGATAAAGTAATAAAAGAGTTAAGTAGTTTTAAAGTAACCAAAAGTAGAAAAAAACACAAAATATAGATGTAGAAAAATAAAGAGATAGATAATGAATAAAAATTTGTTTTAAAAAGTTCAAAGAAACAAAGGATTGCAAATATTAAGGGAGGATTGAAAAAGCATGCCCAGAACCATGAATGAAAAACAAGATGGCCGCGCCCATTGCGACCGTGTGGGTAAGTTTGCGCGATATTTCCCCCGCGAGCACGCAAAAAACGGACGCGAACATGCAATTGCAGCCTGCACCTAGGAAATGCACAAGGCGACCATGCAACTGGCGCCCGAAACGGAAATACGCAACACGAACACTGAAAACAAGATGGCCGCGCCCATGTACGACCGCATGGGTAACCTTGCGGACACCGCCCTGAAAAAAACCATGCGACCACTCAAAGCACCCCGCGATCAGGCAAAAATAAAAAAATCGGCAAATTCGCACAAATTTGCACATTTTGTGTACCGCAAATTTGTGTACTGCGAATTCGCAAATTTCACCCATACTTACCTCAAATATCTTTTTTGAGTTATAGCATTTACAACTTTTACATAATCTACATATAAATAGATATATATAGATATATAAGAGAGTTTATTACATAATTTACATAATTAATGATCAATTACACAATTAATATTAAATATGACAAATCAATATTATTCAATTTACCACACTTTACCCCTTCAAATACAACTCAGACCTAATATATAACCTAAACAATATTTCAATGACACAATTTACATGCTTAGCAATTGAATTAATATTGTAAATCAACATTAATTAAATATTATATTAATATCCTGCACACCCTTTACCAATTCAAAACACAATTTACATAGCTAATTTTCAATTAAATAATTAATTATAATATTAAACTCTAATTAACGTCCCACCCTATACCCCTACAAAACCCACAACCCACACCCAAATCTTAAATTATTACTTGTTATTATACAAATAACATAAATAATTGTTAGTTGGATAATTAATATCAATTACAAATGTGTTATTAATTAATTATAATTAATTTACTTACCAGTCTGTACACCTATAAACCCAACAACGCACTATGGTACTCAAAATGTAAAAAAAGATAAACTATTCAATTAAAGGTCACAACTACTAAAAATTTGCAAACAACATAAAAAAATAGCAATATTTATATAAACAATTTTCTACATATGTAATCAAACTGTATCACAAAATACATAACAATCATTAAAAATCAATATTAGTAACAATATTTTTAATTCGCTAACAACAAAGATATATTTGTAATCGATATTAACACTTTCTATTTTTAACATCAATATTATTTACCTTAAAATCGATATTCTTGTCAATGATATTCTTACTGATGATATTTCTGTATGACAATATTTCTAGTCAGCGACTGAAACAAATATATCTTTATTTTGTATTTTTTAAGTGCCATGGGAATTTTACTCTTGGGGACGATTTGTACAAATTGGTGCAACATTTCTAATCTTACAGAAAGATTTAAAAAGAATTTTCCCAAACAATCCACATTTACCATTATTGGCTTCTTTCTGTCAATTATCCATTCCAGCTTCTTTCCTTCTTTCTTTCTTTTTTTTTATTTTTCTTTATTCCACAGTATATGGACAACAAACAATCAATATATCAGCTTATATCACTTCAAACATGCATATGCTCGGCAAACAATCCCCATTTTCCGATGCCAATTTTACGTTTCCTAACCCCTTTAACTGAATATAAACTAAACTCAAGAATAAATAAATTATACAGGAAACAAATATATCAATGATGTTCTGATTAAGCATAAAGTACATCTATTTTATTGTTCATTCTAACAGTTTATTCATTACGAATTCAATGAAAGGTTCATGGTTATGTGAAAATTATATAATATGGCATGATAAAGCTAAGGAAACATAATCTTGAAGTCAGCATGTTCTCTAGCAGGATGCTGGTACTAGGCAAAAGGTCCTAAATAAATATCTATTTATTTATGAGCAAGAGCCAAAAGGAAAAGGCGTGGCCTAAGCAAAAGCACAATTTTAAGTGTGATAGCTGAGTACACAATAATTTTCTTCACCTTATTCTCATGTGTATTTAAGCAAGCACATTTTCCCTACATGTGATTTACTAAGTTACAGATTTTGCGGAATAAATGTGTTCTAATGAATTCTTACATGTTGTAAAGCAAGCACATTTTACCTATTTGTTACTTTCTGTGAGAAAACATTTCTTTTATCGAAGTAGAAATGCCTTCTAAAGTAATTTTTTTGCATGTTTAAAGCAAGCACAGATTTCCTACGTGTTATTTACTATGTGAAAACCTTTCTACATGGTTTGAACACATTCTAAAGAGCATTTCTAACATAATTCCTTACATGATCAGATAACAGATGAGAAGAGGGAACAAATCTACAAACAACTATGATCTTGAAACGTTGAATTTGGTTGATGGCATATCCATGAGCTTGGAGTCAAAACACTGGTATAGCCCGATGATAATGGCCTCGAAGGACTACCGCTATACACTCCGTGGATCCATGCTATTGACCCATACGTTTATTGTGTCCTTCTTAAAGGAGGATAATGCAGAGAGTTTTAGGACATGAACCAGAAAAGCAAAAACGTCAAAAACAGGCAACTGGAGAACTGTTTTCAAGCAGTACATGTCTATTGACTGTACCATACAACATCAGGAACCATTCAATTCAGCTGTCTATTAGCATTGAGGTCATTGTTACCAGATTCTCTGTTTGGTGATCGAATGACCTCACTTCCACACCTATTCCATCAGACTCATCCAAAGTGCAAAATATTGTTTGTGAAGGCCTTTAAAAATTAGATCGACAATTACTCCCATTTTTTCCAAAATCTTCCAGAAAGCTGGTTGTAACCTCGTTAGTCTTGTCTAAACTTGATTATCGCACTGGTTTATATATCAATGTGCAATCTCCTCTCCTCAGAAAGTTACAGGCAGTACAAAATGCTGCTGCAAGGCTTATTCTGGATATGCCTAAATCAGTCTGTTAGTTCAGCGATTCGGGACCTACACTGGCTGCCAGTCGGTCAGCGGGTAAAGTTTAAGGCACTTCACAAAGAAGGGCCAAAATTCCTATGGGACCTTTTTAGATGGTATTCCCCTAATAGACCTCTGCGCTCGGCCAATGCCAATCTGATGCCTATGGTCAGAGTTTCAGTTACAATACCATCAAGGAATGGAATTCCCTTCCTCTGTATCTTAGAAACATTACCTCCCTTCTGGAGTTCAGAAAACATCTGAAGACCTGGCTTTTTTAGAAGCACTAGTCCATAGTACAGTATGTAGCCTTGGAAGTGCCAAGACACCTAAGGGTATACATGTAAGTATAAGTTTAATTAAATAACATAACAACAGCTTATGTCAAGAAATCAAGTGACACACAAACATTAGCACACTGCTTTTTTGGATTAAGACCCCCTATAGCATCGGCGCAATGGGCTCTCTTCATAGACAAGCATTTGCAATGCAATTGGACTCGCCTTTGGGACCTTATATGTATTTCAGCAGGAAATGGTATAGTCCACAGCTCTGTTTTTAATATAAAAGTAGGGCAGTCAGTGGTAATTTCACTGAAAATACAAATTTTTGAAAAAAATATTCTTGTCTACGGGTTCTCGTGAAAGACTATTTCAATGGACTGAAATCTATAGAAAGCTAAAGTGATTCTGGTATTTTACAGACCTCTGCTGGTCGTTTTCTGTCAAGAAAGTTAAACAGAGGCAGTTGACAGAAATATTGAAAAAAGAAAGTCCCTCAGCAGAAAGCAATTCTGGTATTTTACTGACCTCTGCTGGTCATTTCCTATCAAGACAGATAAATAGAGGCAGATGAAAAGAAAAAAATGTCCCTAAGCGGAAACAGACAAGTCCTAGGGCTGATCTCCAGAGCCCACAAAGTATATACACATATAAGTATATACTAAAGTATATATACTTAATCGGAAAGTAATGCTACCATTCGGCAATTCAAAGGTCAATTGCAAAATCTAAATAGTGTCAGAGAATCGACCCTCATGCTCAGAGTCTGTGAAACTATTGTGACAAGAGGAGCACTTTGCCCGTGAGGTCTGGACTAGTGAACCAGCGCTACGACTTGCCGCACCCGCTTCGCGGGTGCCGCTGCGCTGTGAAAGCCAGCTGATAGATCGTCTTACCGGGGTTGGCGGCACCGGGTAGCGTGAGGCACCAGCAACAACGACTGTGTGTGTGAGGAGGGCGAGGATCAACGCAGCAGGGACTCAATCTCCCAAGAATCCCTGCTTGATGAACATCACCTGGTCCTGCGTTACCAGCGAGCCCCGCCCACTGGCGCCTGCACGGATTAATTCTCCCTGTTTCCTTGCAGACTCTCGGACACTCTGTGAAACTATTGTGACAAGAGGAACACTTTGCCCGTGAGGTCTGGACTAGCGCACTAGTGCTACGACTTGCCGCACCCGCTTCGTGGGTGCCGTGCGCCATGAAAACCAGCTGATAGATCTTCTTACCAGGGTTGGCGGCACCGGGTAGCCTGAGGCACCAGCAACAACGCATGTGTGTGTGAGGAAGGGCGAGGAGCAACGTAGCACGGACTCAATCTCCCAAGAGTCCCTGCTTGATGAACATCACCGGGTCCTGCGTTACCAGGGGGCCCTGCCCACTGACGCTTGCACGCTCTATATATTGGTATTAGGCCACCGCTGCGGGGGAGCGCGCAGGAGCATCCCGGGAGAAGCCCAGGACAAGGACGGGACCATTTTGTGGCCGTTCGGTTGCCGAAGGAGGCCGAGCTGGGCCTCCCCTCTTGTCTCCTGGCTCTGCGGAAGCTCTTTCCCGGGACTTCATGCTTTGTAAAGTAAGGACTTCGCATGACTATTAGATCTGCCCCTGACTATCCTTTCGACCATTTGTAATAATTGTTTTAACCTGAAATTCTTGCGTTTGGACATTGTGTATTGACTCTTTCTCCAACTTCTAACTTAGGGGAATATTTTGCTCCCAAATCAGCTTACTTTAATGCCTGCCCCAGTCACCAAAAAGCAGTTAAAACCTACCCCAACTACCCTACCCAGTTTGACGGCGATTGACCGCATGCTGCAGAAAACCATAGGGGTGGTGGCAAACGCTATTGAGCACACAGAGAGACGCCTCTCTCTTCCCGTAGGCTCTCTTCCACCTCTGTCATCAATCAATATATCTGCAAATACTATCAACTCACAGGATTTATTCCCTGCCCCTTCTTTCGTATCCCTCCCAGGTACTCACCATGCTATAAACAGGCATGTCAGCCACCCAATTAGTGAAAGCGTTCATTTGGAGACACAGTCCCTGCTTAGCGGAGCATCTCGGTCTCCCTCTATGCTTAACAAACGCTCCTCTTTGGGGAGGATCTACGAAGTTAGTACCCCACCACATCAGAGTAGGGGGAACTCAGGAGGGTGACATTAGCATCCCACATGATCTAAGGGATCATGATATATTAACTGAATCCAATCAAGACGCATTACACGTAGTGACAACATTGGAGACCTCATTGGAGGAACTATCGCTTACTGACCCACCGACACCTACCCCTTCGATTTTGAATTAGAAGCAGGACCAGAATAACCGGCGTAAAAAGAGGAAACATAGGGGGGCTAATCTCCAAGGCAGAATGCTAAATCATTAAAAACATCACATAATTCTCCGAGGACGGAAGGAACATATATGAAGCCCTGCCTTCCGACTAAGAAAAGCGATCTGGAGCACTATCCCCTGTATTCTGCCCTCTTGAAAGAATTTATGGGGAATATGGAGCAATTAGTTAAGTCACTAGTACTCCCCCTAGTACACAGGGTAAAAATCATATCTGAAAAAATGGGGGAATTGGAAACTACGATACAGAAGAAAGCAGACCAAACTAGGGAGCTAATAACAAATACTTACAAAAACCATACTTGTTGTGAGCCACTTTTACCATCTCTCCCTTTAGGTAAAAAACATGGTAAAGAAGCGCAGCCTCCACCAGTGAAGGAAAGTAAGACTACCAGTAATACACTTAAGGGACTTATAAACCCTAAGGACAAGACAGGGGAAGGTCAGGTCCAAAAACCAGGAACCAGCCAAAATAGAAATACCCGGACGGAAGAAAGTCAGATCCAACTCCACCCTAATCCCCCAAGGGCCCACAGGAGGAATGTAGACCTTCCTCCATAGGCTGCGCCCTATGTAGTGATTCTGACGGGGGTACCAGAACTAGAGGAAGGTAGAATTGAGGTCTTTGGAACCCTGAAAAATAAGGTGGTACACTGGCTAGCAAACAATAGACCCTTACCCCCAAACATTAACGGGGAAATATTACACGTCAGAAGAGTAGGGTGGCTGGGCCATAGACCTAAGGATCTAACGGGGGACGTTATCATTATAAACTTTAAGGATCATAGAGTAACCAAAACACATTGGTGAATGGTTTGATGGCAGAGGTGTGGAAGGAATAACAACATGGGGTGTAACTTATTTTTACCCTCAGTCTCTATTGGAGAGATCTTCTCGTCCACCCCCCATGTGTCCCTATAACATCAATTACCCGTGCTTTAATATCCCCACATTCAATCGTTATTCTAGGCTAGCGGGAATGGAAGGAGTCGACTGACTGGACCTAACTGATAAGTTGTCTTGGGATGGGTCTGACCTTAGTAAAATGGGTATCAGTTTGATACCCCTGGGTTATTTCTATCCGTCGCGTAATCAAAATTATAACCAGGCACCCATTGTCCCCCCAGCGCGACAGGATAATGTAAGGAAACTACATCTTAACCAAGGGGCGAGGTGGATTCCCGGGGCATCATCCGTCTGACCCAATCGCTTCTCTCCATTCCCCTTTACACCTTGGTGCTGGGCAGGGGCAGGGATTAGTGAACCCAATCAGTGGGGGCTTAAATTTGTCTAGTCATTCTTCCCCTCTGAGCTCCTTGGAGGGGAACGATCGACTTGACAACCTGAATGATGCTCTAGTTGTGAGTGTTGGCATCCCACCGGAAGATAACTTATGTAGATTCCTCATTTGGAATATTGCTGGACTCAGAACTAAAGTGAAAAATGAGAATTGGTTGGCCTTCATCAAATTGTATGATATTATAGTATTTCAAGTAACTTGGGACACTTCACATACCTTTATTGTGGATGGCTATGTCCATTTAGTATCCCAGCCACCCCAGGATTGACAGGCAGAGCGAAGAGAGGTTTGGCTATGCGAGTATCATTGAATTTGAATGGAGTGTTAAACAGTTGAACTCAGGGTCCCAAAATTGTTTAATTGTTGAATTGTCAGTCAATAATTTTCCTACTGTATTATTTATTAATTTTTATAACTCTCCTGACAGTGATGGTCCAATCCAATACTTAGCGTCCCTTGAGGAATTCATTGATAACTATCGAAGCAATCATAACATCTTTAAGGTTTTGCTTATAGGCGATTTTAATATTCATCCTAGCAGCCTAGAGTGTATTTTGGAAGACAGCAAGGGCCCCCCTAATTCGCTATCAATTCGCTTCCAACACACGAGGCAAGGTGAAGCTCTGGAGAACCTCTTGGCTTCTTTGAATTTATATGAATCAGGACATAGAGCGGATGGACCAAGACCAATTACTTTGAAGGGTGGTCACATAGGAACAGTTATTGATTATATTTTTGTGTCATCCATAGTTTTGTCAGATGTTTTAAACTACAGGGTAGTAGAATCAGTTTTTAGCAATCACAACCCTGTGACACTTGATATTGTCGCAGGGAGGATTTTGAGTTTTAAAGATACACATTCTCTTACCGTCACAGACCTGTTACCCAAAGATCAGGGCAGAAGATTGAAATGGGCTAATCTGATCCCAGAAAATTTCTTACAGGATATCTTGAAGAAGGTTGAAATGGAGGTGGGAATATGCTTGGACCAATTAGCCCCTAACACTGAGATTGTCGAATCATTTAATGTAATATGTCAACAAGTAAATAATGCCCTGAGCGTCAAAAACAAACATGGCACTCAAAGAGGGAAAAGATGGTTCGACCACAATTGCTCTAAAGCACATTCCACCCTTTATAAAGCACTGAAGGAATCACCAAGAAATAGAACACAAATAGCTACATTACTGAAACTATACAAACAAGCCATTCATGATCGCAAATCTCAGATAAAAAGTGAAGCATGGAATGATTTGTTATCAGAAGAGGCTTTACGGGATAGTGCTAAATTCCGGGCCATTATAAATCAGCCTTTTTTTTCAGGGGGGAGAATCATACTTTGGAATGCTCCATCTCAGATGAGTCGTGGCTCGCCCATTTTGGTAGTGTTAATTCCCAGTCGAGCCATTAGACCCCTCAAGAGCCCCAAGTCTCGAGCCACCTAGGGTCCATAATGGCCTTTGTGGAGGCAGATGTTGAAAAAGCAATAAACAAAACTCAAATTAACAAGGCACCAGGTCCATACGGGGTCCCAGCGGACCTGTACAAGAGTGCCCTGAAATTTTGGGCCAAGACCCTCACAAATGTTTTTAATGCAACTAGAGGAAACAATTTCCTGGAGTCCTGGGCTAAATCTATTATTATACCTATCTTCAAAAAGGGACAACGTTGAGACCTGGCCTGTTACAGGCCCATCTCCCTAATAGACTCTGCCATTAAAATCCTAGGCAGAGTCTTATTAGGTAGGCTTACCGACTGGCTAGAGGACAGTGGAATTATGTCAAATGCCCAGTATGGTTTTAGAGCCAGGAGAAGCACTCTGGATCAGTGTCTGCTCTAACCCGGCCTTAGGCAGATACAGCCCTTCATTTCGACCGCTCATTTTTCCAACACGAAGTGGAGCGATTAGGGCAAGTGCGGAGAAGCAGCGATCCATCCGAGGTTGGCTGACAGGCTCGATTTCCTGAAACGAAGGAAGAGAGGGCGGAGGCGCTCAAAATGGTGGGTGGCACTACTCCCTGGACTCCGCTGACTGCGGCCGCCGCTGGGAGGTAGGATTGCGTCCTGCGCTACCCCGGCTTGTTGAGACTCTCGCCGCAGCAGCTGGCATAATTTCCACTAACTTCACTTCGGTGGAGACCCCCACCGAGGGAATCCTCCCAGCGCCTGCCTGACTCTAAGATGGCAGCCGGCGGCGACTTTCGGATGGCGATCGCTGCTTCCACTGGCTCGCCCCAACTTCTCCCCAGCCTCTTGCTAATCCTGTGGCCCTCTCTTGGACTTTTGGCCTGCCTCCCGACCTGCTGCCAGTTTGGGGCCAGTGCCGGTACGCCCTGTGGCCCTGCAACACGGGCCGGATCTCCAGACCAATCACCCCTCCACCCCATCCCCCCCACATGGCTACAGTGCTTTGACTGTGCCGCTGCTCCCGGAGTCCTCACTGCTTGCTGGTGAATCCACACACAACCCACCGGCAGCCGCGCAGCGCCCCATGGCCAACATGTGACCGTACCAACAGCGTCAACATGGCCGTCACCACTTGGCGCACTCCCACCCCCACCGAGATGGCTGACTGCAAACTCTCCAAGATGGTGACGCTCCTGCGGCTGGCCTCCAGCTTCATCTCCCACCTTCAATCCTGGACTTCTTGACTTTCTGTTTTGTCCTGACCATCACTTTGCTGCTGTTTTCAGACAGTTTCGCTGGACTCTAGCCCTCCTCCCATTCCCTCGGCCGTTAACCCTTTTCCCCGTGGATGATCCTCAAATGTTCCCTCCCTTGTCTGCTTCCCCTTCTCTCCATACCCTTGCATCCCTCCCACCCTCCCTTTGTGCTGTGACTGCATCCACACCTATGGAACTCTGCTCTTTGACTTATTGTAATAACTCTAATCAATGGTATTTGCTTTAGACCTTGCACCATATACCATTCCTATGTGACTCTTAGAGTATCTCCAGTCATATCTCCTCCCTATGTATATAGAGATAACTCTAATCACTAGTGTATGCAGTAGACCTTTGTACTCTCTACCATTCCTATGTGTCCATTAGAGTATATCCGGTCTTATCCTTTCCTATGTATATAGAGATAACTCTAATGACTAGTCGCCTATGTGACTTTTAGAGTATATCCATGTGTATCCCTTCCCTATGTATATAGAGATAACTCTAATCACTAGAACATGCAGTAGTCCACTTTGCTCTCTTCCATTCCTATGTGACTTTTAGAGTATATCCAGTCTTACCCCTTCCCTATGTATATAGAGATAACTCTAATTCACTAGTTTATGCAGGAGTCCGCTGTGCTCTCTACCATTCCTCTATGACTCTAAGAGTATATCCATGTTTGTCCCCTCCCTAAGTAGATAGAGATATCACTAGTATATGCCTAGTGTTTATCCATTTGTATCTCCTCCTTGTGTGACTTTATCTCTTGTACATTTGCATTTTTTCTGTTTGTACCTTTCTTTTTTTATAACGCATGTAATCCTAAATCCGTATGTTTTCAATCAAAAAAATGAAAAAAATTTGCAAATCTGTTTTTCCGATTGTAACCATCAGTCCTTATGGTTGAAACTGGGTCCTATGTAAAGTGCTCTGACACCTTCGGGTAAAGTTTGCGCTATATAAAATCGCATCAATAAATAAATAAATAAATAAATCTTCAACTTTAATTAGCAAATATACGGTTGCTAAGGAGGGCTCTCTATACATGGCTCTTATGGACCTTTCCTCAGCCTTCGACCTAGTCAATAGGTCGAAGCTGTGGAAGGCCCTTTAAGGAATAGGTATTGATCCCCCTTTAGTTGGATTTTTAGCTGACCTCCACTGTGGTCTCCTAGCTTCAGTAGGAGTCACTCAAGCGGGGAGGTGCACAAGTCACTTTAAGTCAGAGAGGGGGGTCAGGCAAGGTTGTACACTGGCCCCCCTCCTCTTCACTCTCTATGTAAATGCCTTAGAGCCTGCAGTAGCAGAGGCAACTGTAGACGTACCGCATGTAGGAGACACCAACATTCCGGTCCTCCTATACGCGGACGATGCGGTTCTTCTAGCTCGATCAGGAGTTGCCCTAAACAGATTATTAGCATCTTTTGGTGACCTTATGTTATCCCTAGATTTGAAAATTAACATCTCCAAATCCCAGGTTATGGTGGTGGGACCCTGTGGTAAGAAAATGAAAAGTAAATGTAGTTCTTTCTTTTGCACGGGGTAAGAGGTTAGAAGGGTTCCCATCTTTTCTTACTTGGTTGTCATCTTTGATGAGAAAGGAACTTGGGGCCCCCAGCAGAAGTTCAAATGTAATGCAGTTGCCAGGTCGGCCGCGGCTGTGTTAGGATTTGCCAAACGGCTGGGAGCTAGACCAATGGAGGCTATACTCAAAGTATACAAAGCTGAATGCCTGGCAATAGCCACCTATGGCTCCTCCATTTAAGGATATACTAATCAGGATGACATCCAGAAGGCTGGAGAATACATTTATTAGATTCCTTCTTTCTGTACCACAGTCAACCCCGACCTTTTCAACTCACTCGGAGTTGGGGTTGGGATTTGTTACAGACTTATTGAAATCCGCCCCTGTAATTTGTTGGATCAAAACCTGGCTTAACCAGGAAATTTCTTTGAACCATTTGATTCTTAAGGACTGCCTGGCTCTGGATAAAGCCCTCAAGATTCCATGGTTGGTCTATATTAAAGCCATTTTAACGAAACAAGGCAGACCTGAGCTTTTCCATTCTCCCGGTCGTATTAAAAGAGAAGACGTGAGGGAGATTAAAGTTCCCCTGTTAAACTTATTTACTGTCGAGAGGGAGGCAAAGGAGATGGAGAAACCACTTGTAATAAGGAATTATGGACTGATAACTGCCCCTGGTCTTGACCCTTATCTTTTTGTGGTAACTAGATTGTTTCATCGGTTTGTTTTAATCAGATTCCGTTTTAATTTAATACATTTTATGCTTGGTTCTCTCTGAGAAAAGTAAGTAAGTGGCCAGGGAATCAAGAGCAGCAACGTATAGAAAATAATTTAAATAGAGACTTTCAAAGATAATTAGGGAACAGAAATTAACAACAAAACAAACCCTTTGGGCAAAAGCTTTGTGTAATAGTAAAAAGAAAAACTTGAGAGACTTTTCCAAGATGAATAACAGCTTGAATAGGGCCCACATGGCAATTATAATTAAGGATACCGGTTTTATGGTATTTATATTTTTGTCATTTCCGTCTGTATTTATCCATATTTATTTCTTAATAATTTTACCTGTATTTATCCATATTTATTTTTGGTTTTGTGAAAAAATGAAGCTGAATGTGTATATTTCTCAATTTATTTAACCGGTTAATGTACACTCGTGCCTGAACGCCTGACAGGTTTCAATGATATATATACACAATGAGATGATAAAATATGCACTTTTAAGAAAACCTGCAAATTTTAGTATCATCATTGTGCAAATATACTACTGTTTAAGGCTCTTTACTAAAATTCCTTTATTTTTGTAATCCCCCTGCCTGTCAATCTGCACAGCTTTTGGCCTTGCAGTCATGATTGCCAGCATTCAGAATCACTCAAAAACAACCCAATTTCTGTTTTTATCCACATTTAAAAATAAATACAGACAGGAAAATAAATGGTTTTCTGTCTGTATTTATCTGTAAAAATCAGTAAAAATGGAAAACAGGGAGCCTTAATTATAATCAACTTCAAAAGAAACTAGCTGGCTTGATATTTTAACTAAGCATTTTAAGTCTTGGAGACTAACTTACGTTCTTAAAATGGGGCACCTGACCCAAACTGAATCCCACATGTCCTGTATAGGGAAAATCCGTCGTTTTGGGCAGGATACCTGATTAAAGTCTTTAATACCGCTCTTCAGCTAGAGACTATACAGGATTCATGGGAATGCTCCTTTATCACACCCATTTATAAAGGGGGTGACTGGTCTTAACCAGAAAATATCTCCTAATTACAATACAAGATACAGAGGCAAAACTCTTCGCAGGAATCCTCCTGACTAAATTATGACATTGGGCAGTAGCGAAGCAAATTATTCCTCCAAGGATCGAGTACAGCAACCAATATTTTAGCACTCTCAGTGATAGATAAATTTAAGTTAAGTAAGCAGCAATTGCATAGTTTTTTGTAGATTTTAAATCAGTGTTTGACTGTGTACAGCAACACCTTCTTTTGCAAAAGCTGTAAAACAAGGTATACTTACTGGAAATGTGAAGGCAATTCATTTGTTGTATTCTGACACTTGGGTAGGGTAAAAATAGGCGATTTTTCATACCTGTCCAGGAAAATATAAACCTCCTTGGGACTGAAGCAAGTGTGCCTCTAACCCCATATCTGTTTAACCTATTTTTGTCTGATGAAACTCAAACACTGGATGGAGTAAATGCACAACCCCCTAAAGTTCGGATACAAGCATATTTAAAACATTTTATACACCAACAATGTAATTGTGTTAAGTCAAACCAAGGTTGGTTTGCAATGACATATCGATACAATATCAAATTATTCATTAATTAATGGCCTGGTTATAAATGAGGAAAAGACCAAAGTTATGGTAGTAAGTAACATGATACAGAGAAAATATAAGTGATATTTATGGAAGAGCAAGATAAATACAATATTAAAATCAAATGACCAACACAATTCTATAGGTATGAACGGTTTGTCAGAACGCTTTGGTTTCAATTTCTTAGAAACAGCATCTTTTGCTGTTGAGTACAAAATGTACTGTTGCAATCTTCAATCACAAACTTTCTCCTTACAGATTTCGATATGGAATGTGAAATGATGGTTGACCATTTAGAAAGAGCTGAAACAAAAATAATAAGTGAACATGCTGGTATCTGCTGTTGACACTTTCAGAACGATTCAATAAGCACTGCTGTACAAAATGCCACCAGGACCAATGACTTGCCTAGGAGTTAGGATAATGTTGACAACACACAACTTAACTCCACCACTAAAGATCAGACAAGACCAGTATAACCTGGGTAGAAATGCACGTTTATGTTCTGTGCTTTTATGGATGAATAGGTTAATGATGATGTGAAAATTTACAATTTTAAAATCAAATCAAAGGCACAATGCACAATCTAAATCTACAATTTTTATTTACAGCAGATTTTATGTGAGGGTAAATATAAAACCTTTCACCTAATTCATCTTTCTCATGCAGTTAACTTTCCTAAGGCTTCATCAACTAGTAATGAGACGTGATGTCCTGTGAATTTTCCATTGGTATGGTTGGTAGACGTTTCCTAATTCTTAGTGCTTATTGGTCATGATGTTTACATTGCTGAACTATCCAAGTCAGTGCAAGTCACGTAACTGGAACTCATATACCCAATAATCATGTATTTTTTTAAAAAAAAGTAAAATTACCATCAGGAGGACAGAGAGATCATCAACAATAAATATATATCAGCCCCAGTCAGTTCAGTTGCTAAAACTGTATAATGTAAATTTTCTGTGGTAAGTGTATAATCTCTACCTAGGTATGTTTACTTTTTAAACTGTACCCAAATCCTACAACAATGCATTTATGTATTTTTTTCTATACAGTATAGTGTACAAAAGGAGCTGATTACCCAAAATGAGTGTATAACATTAGGGGGGCGACACAGGGGAGCACAGGTAAATTCTTTGCTGTCTTCTACTCATATTTCACTCGCTTATGTGCAATAGAAACTGATTCTGTGTTAGTGTATTAATTACTGTGATCACTTGCATCATATGCTAATGAAATGAGAGCTAGGCTTATATACAGCACCATAGTGATGTGAAATAAATAATATCTAAGTATGTGTGTCCTCACTAACACTAATCATGTACACATAGGGGTCGATTCTGATTCTGGATAAACCGCTCCGAATAGCCGTTCGGAGCGTTTTTCCTGTACAAATCGTACCCTGCAACGTCCCCCGTACGTACGACGAAGTACAATTCGCACCAGGAGCTGGACTCCGTACGAATCATACAGAGACCGTACAAATCAAATCCCCGTACGAATCTCCCTCAGAACCCGCTGTACGCGACATCTGTATGGTTCGTGGCTGCTTTTTCCGACCCAGCAAGTATGATTCGTGTCGGGTACGCACCGTACGACCCTTTTTCTACGGGAGCTGAAAACAGCCGTAAAAGCAGAGTTCGCCCCGAAACAGGTACGGAACGGCCTCCCCGGGTACGGGGCGTACACTCCATGATTCCAGGGGTACGGTGCGTACTCCTTCGATCACGGGGTGTACGCACTGTACCACACGATCTTGGGGTGTACGCACCGTACCCAATGTTCGCTGGGTGTACGGTGCGTGCACCCTTGGATCGTGGGGTACGGTGCGTACACCCCATGATCGCAGGGGTACGGTGCGATCATGGGGTGTACGCACCGTACGGTGTGTAAGTGATTGTGTTACATTATCGTACGAATCACCCTTACCTGATGTGGACCGTACGAATCGCGTCCTCATACCCCGGTCCGGATCGTACTCGTGGGGTCGTACGGCATGTGTACAAGTCGTACGGTTCACTGTTTTAGCCTTGCAATAGGTACGGATCGCGACGTTTCGGACGGATTGACAGAGTACGGATCGTACAACGCGACTCGGACGGATGGTAACGAATCGTACGGCGATGGCCCCGGATGAAAATCGTACGGATTTTTTTTTCCAGGATTGGAATCGGCCCCAAAATGTTGTCTTGTATTATAAATGTGGCTAGGAAATACTTTATGCTGGGTCTGGTGACTTAATGAACTAATGCGCCCACTGTCAAGGCCTATTTTTGACCTCATGGCCACAGGTTCATATCCCAATGGGTCCACTAAGCCTTTCATCTTTCTTAGGTTGATATGAGTTCCACTGAGTCAAGTAACAATAAGCATCTGTTACTCAGTGCAAGAGGCCCTTTTGGGTAAACGTGCTTTACAAATACACGTTGTATTATCACATGCCACTTATTAAGACCAAAAAGCATGTATACCCCTTAGTAAGTTGGAGGTCAACATGTTTCACTGTTGTGATTTTGGCAGATTCTTCTGGACCTGAGGACCATTGAAAACTAGAGGTGTCTGCAAGACCATTGCGGCGTCCTAGACACTGACTGTGCTGTGCATACCAGTGGGAAGCTTAACTGTTGTTTGATAACAGTACCTTCCACTGGATTGAGGCAACAGCTGTACCTGTGGTCATATCTACATTTGATGGACAGCAATCCATCATAATGGTGGAGGTAATGTCGACTGGCACCCTGACAGATGGAGTACCGTACATTAAATTGAAGATATGACCATAAGTCTGGTGGCCATTAGCGATTGCAGACTCTGACACGTCAGTACAAAGGTTTTTTATTGTGCCACCAAATTTGAATTTTTTACTTCTTGCCTGATCAATTTATTACACATAAAATTACTAAAAGCAACTGTGGACCTAGTCACTGTACTAAAATGCTCAAATAACATTATTCCATGTAAATATTCATTGTCCAGTTCGCTTTGTGTTATATTTTGCAAAGGTGAGCTCATCTGAGAGAAATATCTCATCTTCCTCACACAAGGGATTTGGGAGGGTCAGTAGACATGAATATGACTTTTGATTTTCATAGCCCTAGATGGAATTTTAAAGAGAAACATCATAGTACCTATTCCCCTATAGTATTGCAATTCCCACCTTTAAAATGTCTTGACTTACACTAGCAAAATAAAATAATAATAATAATAGACTATGTTTAACTCATGTTCTCTTTCTCCAAAATCACAATCAAGGAGATGCAAAAGCCATCAGATTGTCATAAGATAACACAATATTTTTTAAGAATTTACACTAAATCAAAGGGAACAGTACCTATAGACGGCTCAGATGACAATGACGCGTTTTAACTCACTCACTTTAATGATGTCACCTACTGGAGAAGAATCATAATACTCTTGCTTATTTTCTCACTCACTCACTTACTTTATTATAGGTCACCTATTGGAGAAGAATCATAATAGTCTGGCTTATAATTTCATTATGCTAATTTTCATGGTATCAAAAGTTTTGTAGTCTCTGTAAGGAAAAGTCCCAAAACATACCAATCAGAAATATGTCAATGTCCCTGGTCTAAAGAGTGCATCTTTAATTTGTCTTTTATTAATGTGTACTGCATCAACTAAGATCTTAGATGAGCATATCTATATTGAAATGGAAATCACTAAATTATGCGTTTACTACCAAAAGCTATGTTATGATATTATATTTTAACTTAAAAGCTTTCACATTCTTTAGCCTTCCACTGCCCTTCTAAGTGCTGATTATAGTCTGCTTCAATCTGAATTAACTCCTTATAAGTTTTGGTCTTCAATACTTATCTTAGAATTAAATGCAAAGGTGCTAAAGGTGTTCATGCACTACAGAAAACAAATGAATTTCAGTGTAGTTGTGGATACTGCCTGGCTCCCCCATCTATGCACTGAAAATAAGGATGAACTTCTATAATGGCTTATGAATCAGTGTTGTCAAATAGTAGGAATCTCACATTCTTATTGTGTGAGGGTCTGCATGTAAATCGTTTTGGTCTAATGAATGTAATACTAAAAGTGAATATCCGGAACTTCTATGCTCAGTTACTAGCATCATGGCCTACATGTGCCTTAGGAGCTTGCCAATTGAGTTTTCTTTAATGTCTGGTGTAACCAAATTGCCTGATTTTTATCCACAGAGAATGAACACTGACAATTCATACTTTGTAATGGAATGCTTAGAGGCTGCCATGTAGTTCAACATTGCTTTCTGTTTTACAAAACAAATCTCACCTGGTGGGAGTTTGCTTCTGTTGATCGAGAAGTTGCAGCATCCACTCGCAGGCTCCTGCAGGCCTGGGACACCCACAAGTCCCTGTGTTTGTGGACCACTGTAATGTTTCCCTGCAAACATATCAAGGCAGGGAAATCCAGTGACTGACACGCTGCCTTAAATATGGTGAGGCATATTCCACACTGGCTTGGAGTTCTGGTGGTAGATGAATATACGTTCAAGGGTTTTCAGGGACAGGGCCAGCTAAAGCACTGCTGTCAGATACCCAGCATGTTTACTGACTCTAAATGAGGTGTAAAACAACACATTTGGCAGACAGGAGTTCTAAACGAGGCCCATCATTGATGTGTTAAAGCTGGTGTTCATAAATGTACATGTAAATCAACCTATGTACAGATATCAAGCCTGGCTGGGAAGTAAAAGCAGGAGAACAGAACCTTCTGTGTGAATAAATATTATACTCTGATAGTAATAAGACACTCATCCTGACTATCAGTAATCTATGGGCCTTATTTATGAAGGTCTTGCGCCGCCGGTGCGTCACTTTTATAATGGGAAAAAGTGACGCGCCAGTGGCGCAAGGCCTTCATAAATGAGGGCATATGTATCCAGATTGACTCGTGAAGGATAAAATATCAACGTGTTCCTACTGTAAAAGCAAATTAAATAACAAAAACTTCTAACTCAGTTGTTCTTAAACTTTTGACTTCTTTGTACCCCCACTTAATCATTACTGGAACCCAGAGATGGGCATTCCTCAAATGTGTTACCAGTAATCCTTTCCACAGGTAAATAGAAAGATCATACATACAATGGACTTATTCATTGAACTCTCCAGAACAGCCTATTGCAGACTGCAAAGGGCTATACCGGTTGTTAACATCTTCGATGCTGATGACGAGCTCAGCTCGTCATCAGCTACGGCGCTCGTATGCTGATGATGAGCTGAGCTTGTCATGTAACGCGGTATTTTAAAAAAAGCCGCACACAGCGGGAAAAGCCGTTGCAGCGATGCGGTTAAAGTCCCTGGACCCAAGTTATAGGCCTGAGCTGCAGGCAAAGGCCTATGATGAGGGAGAGGGCCATTCCCAATGGGAGCATGTACTATGGACTGCTTACGGCCGTGATATATGCTTCCATAGGGAAATGCGACCAGACAGTGTCCGGTCACATCCTAACCAGGAAGTCGGCACTGCTGACCGGAGATCGGTCGGTCCCAATTCCACCTGACATTGTAATAGGCCCCTTATTTTTTTGTGATATAAAATATATAATTATTAATTTAGTACCTGATTATTTTAAAATATGATATTAAATGTAATTAAACATATTAACTTTAAACTTTATCAAATATTGCAGACAATTTAAATTCATGCAACACATAACTTTTGAGTAAATGTAATATTTCCTAAATAAAAATAAACTATTAATGAGGGTAGGAATTATTTTATAAATAACAAATATTTCAAAAGTAAATCAATATATAAATATTCATTATTTAATTTTAGAAAGCAGGTAATGAGGGGTCGTGGGCGTACTGTAGAGTCCTTGCGTGGAGGGCCGATGCGATGGGTGCGTTATATTTCCAGTGGTGGGTCGAAGGTGATGCCAACAAGGTTCGGGAGGGTGTTGCTGATCAACACTGTGGCGTTCAGACCTTTGGTTTTTTCCAGGAATACAAAGAAGCGAACATTGTCTCTCCTGCTGCGATCTTCCAAGTCAATAAGTTTGCTGTGGAGAAATAGTAGTTCTTGATCTCTGCCTTGTATGGATTTGAGGCAGCCTTCTACCGCTGTCAGACTTTGGTCCAGCCCTGCTGCTGGTGCGTGGAACCCCGCTTTGTCTGCCCTTATCGACTTTGCTCCCGCGCTAGTGAGGAAATATTGGTGTCCATCCCTTCTAGTCACTGGCTGACGGCTGAGATTTCCAGCAGGATGCGGTACATGGTCCCACCTAATGTTAACGCCGGAGTGGCCTGGGAGGGGCCACTTGTAGGGGGTGGTGGTGGCCTTCGTGGACATTTTGCGTGGCTGTTTGAGCGCTTCTGCGAAAAGGAGTTGCCTGGAGGACTTGCTCTCATGCTTGTTGGTGGCCATTTGCCTCTAGTCCCAGGACGATGCATTATGGCAGTGTAGAGGCAAAGCGAAGATCAGTGGGGTGAAGTCTGTCTGGCGCCGCAGTAGCGGGCCAGCTGTAGCAACACTCTGCGAGCAATCCAAGCATGGGTCTTGGTCCCCTATGTAGTCCAGTCTTCTGTCGATGTGTAGTGTTAGCCAAGATCCATGTGAGAGCCTTCTTGGATTTTGCGACAGGGCATAGGTAGAGGGGAAACTCCCCGTGTGTACTTCGGTATAGTGTAGTATGCAATTTTGAGTTGTAGGGGCTTCAGCATTGTCTCCTTCCGTACCCGGACTCTCCCTTTGAGCCAGCCCCTGCTTTCCCTGGTGTCAGCTTGTGGGGTTAGTAGGGTCCTGGGGCATCCAGGTGACAGAGAGTGGGGGCACCACCACTCTGCATTGTTATCTGAGGGCGAAGGTGACTTGTAGGGGGAGAAGCTGCATCTCTGCCAGTCCTGTTCCTGCTGTGGGTGGTCAGGTCATGACATGCTCAGCTAGCTGAGGCCTGCCTGGCCGTGGTAAGGAGCTTGGCGGCGTTCAGGTGCAGGCTGCACGTTGAAATGCGGGTATGGGTGCCTGGCTGTAGTGGAGCCCTGGTTGTGTCTCTCTCAGGTAAGGGGGTTGTATTTCAGAGCTCCCCGATGTGGTAGCGTGCCATCTTTCAGGCTCCTGGGTGCACTTGTTGTGTCGTGGGGTCAGCCATCCCTCTGGGAGCCCTAGTAGGGCCTGCTTGGTCTCCATGTGCTGTTCAATGCCGTTGGGCTGTAGGCCGCATGTTGGGGCTCAGGTCCAGATGCCGGGGTCCTGCGGGGGCCCTTAGAAACTCCCTCTTGGGCTGGGGTCATCTTCTGGACTACCCCCTCCGCATTTGTGCTGTTGCCTTATAGACCTCCGATGCACGTGCTGCGCCGCGGGCCTGTCGATGCTTGTGGGTCCGCTGTGTTGGTGTGCCTTCTTTTAGGCCTCTGGGAGCGCTTGTCACAACGCGGGCCGGTCATCCCTTGTGGATCCCTGGTGTGGGCCTGTCTGGCCTTCATAGGCTGACCTTTGCTGTGGATCGATTGTTAGGGCCCTTGAGAACTCCTTCTTGGGAGTCGTGTTTGGCACTCACCTGCCGCATTCGTGCCCCTACTTTGTTATGTTATGTTATGTTATGATATTTTTACTTATACCGCGCACAGCTGCCCCAGCAAAGGGGCGTCCTGGCGTTTTGACAAGGCAAGCACAACACAACACTAAAGAATAGACCACAGCAAAAGAGCTAAACAAATAAAAAGGTCTTGATGGCCCGTCTGAACTGGAGAAGCTCATTGATTACCCGGTTATGCATGGGGAGAGAGTTCCACCAGCTTTCTGCCAGAACTCGAAAAGAGCGGCCACCAGCTCTACTCAGTCTAAAACGCGGGACCACTGATAAATTCTGACCCAGGGATCTAAGGGTACGCGGAGGAGCGTATGGTGTCAGCAAATTCTCCAAGATTTGGGGAGACCTACCCTTGAGAATTTTAAACGAAAGGCAAAGGACCTTGAATTTAATCCTCTGGTGCACAGGGAGCCAATGTAGGGAGCGCAAATATTTAGACACCGAGGAGCGCCTTGGCAGGCCTATCACCACTCGGGCTACAGCATTTTGAACTCGCTGCAACCGAGAGAGTTCTGATTGATTGATCCCAGCCAGTAGAGAGCTGGCGTAGTCCAACCTAGACAACACTGATGCTTGAACCACCAGTTGTCTAGTGGATGCATCAAAGAATTTGAGGATCGGTCTAAGTCCTCTGATAATGCCATAGCAAGAAGCCGCCACCTTCTTGGTATGACAGACAAAACTGAGGGACGGGTCAAGCCATACCCCAGATTTTTTATCTCTGATGCTGAGGAAGGAGTCACACCCAATTCAGAAGGCCACCACTTGTCACCCCACAATGCCACCTGCTTACCAACTACCATAATCTCAGTCTTCTTGGTGTTTAACTGGAGACAGTTGGAATTCATCCAGTTAGCCACTGCCCGTAAACCGTCACAGAATCTGGGAGCCTCCATGTCTGAGTCCCCACTCAGTGTGACCGCCAGCTTCGTGTCGTCTGCATATGAGACCATCGTCAGGCCCCACTGCTTGACGACCGCAGCCAGTGGTCTCACGTAAAGATTGAAAAGAGTGGGACTCAACGATGACCCCTGTGGGACCCCCAGATCTAGCGGATGAGATTTCGATTTACTGGGCTGGATCGCCACCTGGAATGACCTATCAGCAAGAAAAGATCGAAACCAGCATAAGGCGGAGCCCGAGACACCCACTTCCTCAAGTCGCTGAAGCAAAATCCTGTGCGAGACCATGTCGAATACGGCACTGAGATCTAGTAACAGTAGCGCCGCCATCCGACCCGCATCAAGCACAGAACGCAGATGTTCGACCATAGAAAGAAGGGCCGTCTCCGTGCTGTGGCCCGCACGGAACCCATTCTGAGTAGGGTCAAGAATGTTAGCTCTAGATAGATGGTCTGCAAGAATGGCGTTCACATGGGCCTCCGCAACTTTCCTGGCCCAAGGAAGTAAGGAGATAGGGCAGTCGTTTTCAGGTTTAAGGGGGTCAAGGGTCGCCTTCTTCAAAATTGGTGTGACTACAGCCCGCTTCCATCTGATGGGAACTACCCCAGAGGAAAGAGACAGGTTAATCAAGGAAAGCACCGGAGTGCGGCAGAGCGGCGCCAGATTCTTAAGTTGGGCCGGTTTCAGTGGGTCTGCCGGGGATCCTGACTTGATTTTAAGGCTAAGAGAGTCATAGGCCTCCATAGATAAGGGAGGCAGGATGGTAAGACACTCACTGTCTCCCAAAGTGCGGCTGACCCGCTCCGGGGTTGGAGAGCCCATTGGAAAAGTTCGATAAATGGCTTGCACTTTCTCGCGAAAAAAAGGAGGCCAGTACCTCACAGTGAGAGTCCGAACATATATCGGCCGCGGATGCCTTCTTAGCCATCAGATCCTTTAGCACCTTAAAAATTAGTTTCGATGGGTTCGAGCTATTCTGAAACTCATGAGCATAAAAGGCTGCTCGTGTTTTACATACCGCCCTATGGTAGATTTTAACCTTAGCAAGATAGCAAGCCTTCAATTCAGGAGCAAACGATTTCCTCCATAATCTCTCGGCCTGTCTACAGGCTCTTTTGAGGGACGCTAAGGCACTATCATACCATGGGCTAGGCTCCTTCCGACGGCACTTGGACCAACCCACGGGGATCAAAGAATCGAGGGCCCCAGAGATCCACTCACAGAAGGAGTCATATCCACGATCGACCTCAGTAAAAGGAGCTAGAGGAGCTTCCTCAAGAATATGATAAAAGTCATCCAGTCTTAGTTTGTTCCAATGTCGTTTAAGAACGAGTCTATCCTGAGGTAGAAAAGGGGATTCATACATAGGGCATACATTTTCACCAGCATATGGTCTGTCCAGACCAACTGGGTGGAACCAAGAGCTCTAACTCCCTCTAAGTTCGTAAAAAAGGGTCAAGAATGTGACCATCTCTATGTGTGGGGGTGGTGATCAGCTGGGGGAGCTGTAAGGCCTCAAGATCGGCCAGAAAGCTCCTAATAGAGGGCAAAGACCTACAATCAAGATGCAGATTGAGGTCTCCGATGACATTGAAATTAGCACATTCTAATGCCTCTGAGCTAATGAGATCAGGGAGAGCAGCCCTGAAAGCAGAGTCACAACCCGGAGGGCGGTAAATTAGCAGGCCGGAAAGGGTAAAATGGTGGCTAACCGAAATTTTAAATAAAGCACTTTCACACCCTGGAAGTTTAACGGCCTTCCACTCACACGGATAGCACCGCTTAATGGCCATGGCAATTCCCCCTCCCCCTGGTCACCCGGTTTAGGGTAAAGATGGAAGTGCTTAGATGTGCTTGCCACTTCACAGGTCTGCTGATTCTGAAGGAGTCGGTTGCTGAGTGATGATTACGAGGCACGGAAGGCGGGGTGTTTAACTACACACAGGCCCAGGTTGCAGGTGTGCGTCCAGGCCCGGCGCCTTCACCCGTGCGTCAAGCGTTCCCTCTGGTGTGTCCCTGGGTGGCATTGGGTCTCAAGCTGCCGACGAATGGGGTTCTCAGCACCTTGAAGGACATCTATTCTGTGTCCTCAGCCACACTTGAAAGGCTGCCGCCTCCGCCCAGAGCCGTTGTGCAGCAGAGCTCTCAGATCTGGGGGCCATCTCCGCTCGTGGCCAGACCATGCCTCCTCCCATTATTTAATTTTAAACATTGTATTGTATTAGTTCTAGGCTACTAATAGATATTTTAAATTAATTGACAATTATATTGTAAATTACATATGTTTTGTTATAATGGTTTTTAAAAAATGATAAACTTTAATTCTTTAGCATTTTCTTGTTATAATTTTTTTTAGAAATCATAAACTTTTGTAATTTTAGCTCTAATTTCCCATAGGGGGATCTCTGCCATGGCGATGGAGATCTCCACCTACTTGTGCAAACTCTCTCATAGCAACTTTACACTCATAAATCCTGTCGTAAGAGGCCCCATTCCCTGATTTGAGGGTGAGTGGAGACATGTAGGTCTACACCTAGGTGTAAATCTACATTTACAAATTGATGAATAGCAAAACTATAGCAAAAGTCACACCTAGGTGTAGTATTAAATATACACATGCATATTCAGCTTTAAGAATAGCGCCCGTTGTTTAATCTAGTGCATCAGATAAAACTTCTGTCATTTCAAAGTGATGCAATTAACAATAGTCTTTATCATCTAATTCATCGATCTCTGGAGAAAGAAAGGCTGAGTTTGCCTTACTTTTGTTCTACTTAAAGAATGAATGGACGAATGAGGAGAGCAGGATGTCGTCAGGAGGACTGCTGCCTACTCCCCTCAATGTCTTCCCAAACTGGAATCTTTTTTTTTTTTTAAAGCAGAATCATTGCCTTTAATAGACACAGGCTCCTTTAGAAAAAGGGCTTCCCATTTTAGAAAGCAAATGCAGGGATGAAGATGTGCTATACCATGCAGGCTTCCATCCCTACAATGACAACCAAACCCAGGGCGTCACAAATAGCAGTCTGCTTAATTATTTATTATTCATTAGCTAGATTGCTTACAGCACCTTACCAAAGGGCAATTTGTGATGCCTCCTATTAGTACATAGGTTGCATTGCCATATACATTCACAAACTGATCCGTTAACAATGTGCCCATCACTTATTTGCTAATGAAAATGATACATATGGCCCTTTTTAATAAATAAAAAGTCATCAATAGCAATCAGCATTTAAACTTTCTCCCGAAACTAGAGCTTGCAGGTTTACGGAGTTCTTTCAATCAAACTCTGTGGGAAGCGTCAGAGAGGCATGTTCTTAAAAGTGTTAGAAAAAACAATAGGTGCTCCCATACATCCTGCATTTTCACACATCTCCTGTAATTTCACATATCCAGCTAAGAGATATTTTATTATTAAGAGTGTCCAGGCACAGACTCAGCGGCATTCACAGAAAGATTCACAGGCTGAACAAGTCACAGCAGCAGTGCCAGCGGGGGTTATCACTCACAAATTAGACATACAACAATGTCAAATCCATCAGTACGATGTCTGTTGTAGTAAACATGTGACTTAGGATGCCATAATGGGAGTTTCAGGGGGTTTCACTGCAAACATTAGTGATTACAACTCGTTCATTTCATCGGTTATTGAATCAACCATAAAAGCATAGAAGCGACACAAAATTACCACACAAAGGGGCATATTACCAAGGGCCATTATCGCCGCATTAGCGGGACTTTTTCCCGCTAATGCGGCGATAATTTTATCGCCCTATTACCAAGTTGTCGCTAACGACAGCGGGTATTTAGGGGCCCACTTTGCATGTCAGCGATAATTATCGCTAATGACATGCAAAGTGGGCGTGCCAAGATGTTAGCGACTGAAAACAGTTGCTAACATCGCTATCTCCGATTACCAACTTTTGGAAATATTCGCGCTAAGCGCGAATAACTCCAAAAGCTAACGCCTGCCCTGAGCAGTTTTTAGCCATGTTATCCAATGGTAGGTGAATAACATGGCTAAGAGCATTAGCTCGGTAATGCATGAATATCGCTGACTTTTCAGCGATATTCATGCATTTCGGCCGATTTTTATCGCTTAGGAGATAAACCTTGATAATAGCAAGGCTCCTAAGCGATAAAAATAGGCGAAGCACGGCGATAAAATTATTGCCGCTAACCAAGCATAGCGATAATTATTGCTTATGCTTGTTAATATGCCCCTTTCTTCAGAAAGATTCTCATGTAGCACCGTCCAAATACATTTAAGACCCAAAATTCCAACAGCGCACATGGGTTAAAAACCCGATATCCGTAAACGCATCAGTTGCGAGAATTCACAACATTCTGCAGGTCGTTCTCATCACCAGTTTCTCCTGCAAACAGCCAGAGGAAGGGCCTTTCCATATATGTAAAGGAAGGTGGTGTGCCACATATGTAAAGGGCGATGTAGTGAAAGGGCATTTTGTCATCAGGAAAATGTTTGATTATGGAGAAAGCAAATTTCCTCCATGCATTCACCAGCTGCAAAAAGGAGAACTTGGGGATGTATATGAGTTTCGTAAGATTCTCCAAATCCCTAAAATGTAACAACTCTATAAATACTTCAGGCACAAATCTGCAAAGCATAGTTTCACTCCTTTCGAGGAATTTTTAAGCCACTTTCCCGTGGCCAAGTACTGCAGAAGGACTGAAAGTCTACAATCTATGCCCAGCGATAGTCTGACTTGCAGGGGTAGATTTGAGAAACATTTTCCAGCAATTTTCTAAATGCCGTAAAGTGTTAAATCATGCTACGGAGCTTTTGTATTGCACTTTGGTCACCAGTTAGTTTTGGCACAATCCCCGATGATAACTATATTCTGAGAACACATATTCATTTATTTATTTATTGACGGACACATTAATCACCCTGATCAGAGGAACCAGGTGGATTAACATGAACGTAATCGTCACAGTCTTTCAAGTCACCCCAAGCTTGAATGGGCGCTGTCTTTACTCTGCTTTGTCTTTTCCTCTACCACATTTCATTCCGGCTTTCGTTGAGATCCGTCAGATTTTCTGAGGGCTTTAAAAGGTAGGGACGGGTTTTAGCACCCAGGATGTAGTGGCGCTCAAGCAGAGTGCTGCTACTTTGATTGTTGCTGCGGACGCCGTTTGTGGGATATTCACTCGGAGTGAGAATTGAGAGGACACACATGTAATGTCGTTGTTCTGCTTAATAAAGACTCTGCAGCCGTGTGTAGTTGTAACTATTATTTATTTAACTTATTGCCCTAAAGAGCGCCGAGCCGATCTCTCGCCTCTGATGCGAGATGCGTGCGCAGCCGCCAATATGGCCGCCCGCACGTCACGTTGCGGCGTGACATGCAACAACTAGTGCGCGACACTACATATCTCCCTTTTTTCCAAACAAAGAACATGTAACTTACAGTCCGCTGTCCATATCAAAGTCTCGAAACCTTGCAGGTCTCACCACGGTTCTTCCTCTCTGGGTTACCCTTGCTGGGGTGGACAGCGTCCCTCCATCCTGGGTCTCTGTGCCTGTCCTTCCTTCTCTCAGCACCGCCGCGCTTCCATCAGTTCTCCGTACTTGCATTTCCATTGCAGTTTCTTGGTTGCTGTCAGGGTTTCTCTCCTCGTGCTGCTCGCCTCTCCTCTCCTGCAACTCTGCGTCGGGTTGTTCCTGCTCCTCATTGGGTTCCTCCATGTCTCCCAATTCTGCTCCACCTTGATGTCATTGCAAGACTTTGTTGCATCTGGCCATGCGGTCTTGGGACCACACATTCCCATCACTCAGTAAGGCCGCTCTGTCATACACCTCCTTAACTTGCATCGGTTTACTGTACTTGCTGTCCCCCTTCCTCTGCAACGTTGCCAACTTTACTCGCACCCACTCGCCTTTTTCCAGTTCTGTGCTTTTCACATTCCTGCGCTTGTTGTAGTGGTTGGCAGATATGGTCGGTGGCCTTTCCAAGTTGGCTTGTACCACTGCAGGGGACCACTCACTCGTTATGGTTTTTTCCTTCCATACTCGGTTGTCATGAGTAAATGGTTCACGACCTCTCAGTATCTGGAAGGGGCTGTACCCAGTCCCAGTGGGGTAATTCTGTACGCCCACACCATGTGCCATATTTCTTTTTCCCAGTCCTTGTTGCTGGAGATCGCTGCCTGCACTGCTCCCATTACTACTCTATTGAATCGTTCCACCAGACCGTTACCAGCCGGATGATAGATCGACATGCGTTTGGTAAGGATGCCATTTCTCTGCAGGAAGTTGTTCCATTTATCGTACGTGAATTGGGGGCCATTATCACTCAGGATGGACTTGGGGATGCCCTCTTTCACTAAAGTGTCCGACAGAAACTTTAAAATGTTCTCGGCATCCATTGCCTCATCTACTTTTACCTCTGGCAATTTTGAGTATCTGTCTACAAGGACGCATACGTACTTTTGGATACCTTGGCCGTCGAGAATCGGGCCCAAAATGTCTATCGACAATTCTTCCCACGGATTCTGTGGAGGGTCGAATTTTCCTAATGCTGGGCGCAAGGGTTTGAGCGTCTTGTCTGCTCCCTGGCACTGTAGACAATCTCTGACATGTCTCTCTGCCCGTAGGTCCATACTTGGCCACCAGTAATTTTGCTTGGTCCTTAATTTAATTTTTCCTATACCCAAATGGCCCTCATGTAATATGTCCAGTAGCTTGGGAATGATGCCTTCTGGGGGGACGACTTTATCTCCTCTGTACACGAATACTCCTCGGTCATCCAACAACAACTCTTCCCTGACTTCATAGTATGGTTTGAGGTTCTCGTTCGTTTGTCTTTTGTCCAGCCAACCCATGACAATGTATAACTTCACTTCCTGTATGGTGCAGTCTTCTTCGTATGCTTCACTTCACTCCTGATTGCAGATGACTCTCTCTTGGTCCTCCGTGAGTGCTACCATCTCCTCCTTTCCTGCTTGTTCTTCTTCTCCTGGCTGCATGGCCTCCGCTCTGCTTAGGTAGTCAGCTACTCTGTTCCGATTTCCTGGAATGTACTCTACGTCGTATCTGAATTCAAGCAATTTCAAGGTCATCTTCGAGATCCTGGGCGTGGCACTGGCATGTCCGCTGGATGTTAATACCTTCAGTAAGGGCTTGTGATCTGTCCTCAGCTGGAATCGAGTGCCCCATAGGAATTGCCTAAACCTTGTCATTGCCCACACGATAGCCAGCATCTCTTTTTCAATGACACTGTATTTCTTTTCAGTATCGTTCAATGTGCGGGATGCAAAGCTGATTGTCTCCATTTTCCCTTGTCCCCGATCTTGCATGAGTACTGCACCCAGCCCCTTGTCGCTGGCGTCGGTCGTGAGCACCGTTATGCCCTGGGGGTCATATCCCTGGAGTGGCACCACTCCTGCAACGTCCTTCTTGATGGTATCAAATTCGCTCTGAGCCTCTTCTGTCCACTGGAACGCAGTGCTCTCCCTTGTTAGCATCCTCATGTGGTGTGTCTTTGAGGCGAAGTGCATCACAAATTTACTGTAATATTCTGCCATGCCCAAAAATGACCTGACCTCCTCCTTGTTGGTGGGTGGCGGTGCCTCATAAATAGCTTTTACGTTTTCTGATTTTGGCGTGATCCCTTGCACCCCTATCTCGTGGCCTAGGTATGTTACCGACTCCATGCCCCGTCGGCACTTGGTCCATTCTGCTGTAAGGCTCTTGACCTCCAGGGTCTTCAGCACCTTGTTGAGCTTTGAGTCGTGATCCATTTTGTCTCGCCCCATTACCAGGATGTCGTCTTGGAAATACTGGATGCCGTCCATATTCCTATACAACTGGTGCATCAGTTTCTGAAACACTGCAGCCGCTGAGGCCAGTCCAAACGGCATGCGGCAGAACTGATAGCATTCAAATGGGGTGATGAATGATGTTAATTTCCTGCTGTCAGGGTGCAAGACGATTTGATGGTAGGCCGAGGTCAAATCGATGGTGGAGTACCACTTGACTCCTCTGGTTTTTGCCAACATTTCTTTGATTCTTGATAAAGGGAACTTCTCCACTACGATATTCTTGTTCAACTCCCTCAGGTCAACACATAACCTGACCTTTCCACTGGGCTTCATGACCACCACTAATGGCTCGAGCCACTCTGCACACGTGATTGGTTCGATAATTCATTTTTTTTCTAAGTCCTGTAATTCTTCTTGGACAGCGTCTCTCACCGCTAGGGGCACATTTCTCACTTTGTGGGCAACTGGTACAGCTCTATCCCTCAGTACTATTTTGTGTAGGAATTTCTCCAGCCTCCCCACTGTGCCTCCGAATACTTTGGGGTATTCTTCCTTCCACCTGACCAGGTCTGGCCATGCTTCTGGTTCTGTGAGAAGTATCTGCTCCTTCCCGCCTGGATCCAGTTTGATACCCAGGTCGCCTTGATCCAGCCATCCCAATACTGATGGTCCTTTCTCTGATATGTACAGCTTGCAAAATGCGGATCGGCCTCTGAACGATGGTGTAGGGAGAGGCGGTATCTGCCACTACGCTTATTGGTATACCGCCGATCGTCATTTCTAATACTGGTTTGGTTGTCCTTTTGCCATCCACACTCAACACCTGGTCGTATATACACAGTACAGTGACTACTTTTCCTCTGTGCTTCCCTCTTGGTCTTCATGACCCTGGTCAATGTATTTCACCATGCTCTTGGAAGATTTTCTCCGGCACACCTTCTCATAGTGACCTATTATACCACAGTACATACATTTGGCCCGGAACGCTGGGCATTTCCTGTCGTGTGCTTCATGGGACCAGCTTCCGCATCTGTAGCACGCTCTCTTGTTGTTCCTCGCTTGCTTTCCTGGTGGTCCGGAGTTGCCATGCCATTTACTTGGTCCTTTTGAGGGGAAACGTTTGTATTTATAGTCTCTGCGAGGCTTCTCGTCGTCCACTTTGTTCACCTTGGGACTGGGTGTCGTTTCCTTCTTTGCAGCGTCTGCGCACCTGCGTGCCAATTCTGCCCTTTTGACAATGACCATCACCTCCTTCAGCGTGGTTTCCCCACTGGCCCACAGCTTGTCCTGTACATTCGTGCTCATAGTGTGCATCACTATTTGATCTTTGATGAACTCATCTTCCCATGCGTCATATTTGCATGTAGCCGCCAGTTTCTTCAGGGCCGCCACATACTCCTCTACCGCCTCTCCTGGACGTTGTTTCCTTTGTTGGAAATTAAATCTGTTGACTGATACACACACTTCCGGACGGTAGTGTTCGTTCAAGTCATCAATGGCATGGGCATACACATCGTCGTCTGTGCTTCCTCTTGGTTTGGGTACCAGGGTCTTGTAAATTCTGAGTCCTTCCGGGCCTAAATTGAGTAGTAGGATGCGCTTTTTCCTCTTGGGGTTAAATTGTTCTTCATTTTCGTCTTCTAGGACTTCTATGAATTTGTCTATATACTCCCTCCAATCTTCCCACTTCATAAGTGGTTCCCCAGGTTTGGGCAGGAATTGAACTGGCGCCATTGCGTATCCCGCTTGCGCGCTCATCTTCTCTCCTTTGACCGTGGGCGGTGTGCTCCCTTGACTTCTGGGACTACCTGGGGTGCTGTCTGGCTCCTGTTTTCCGGCTTGTAACTAGGGCTTATCTGTGTCAGCCCCCTCGCCCTCTTTTAAGGTTTCCCTTATGTAGATTAGCCGTGTGGATTCGGCGCCCTCGCTCCTGACTACGCCTGGTTCCTTTCTCACCCCCCTGCGTGGATGTCTTCCCTACAGGGTATGTTTGGGCTCTGCCGCGAGTCTTTAGGGTATGGTACCTCCAGTGGTGGCTGGTTTGCCCCTCCTCGACTGCGTGCTTCTCTTGGCTGCTTGGCCTTACTCTCCTGTTTCCTGCTTGGATGCGGTTTCACCGGTATACTGCTGTCTCCTTCGGTGTATTTTCCTGATATATTTATTTTCCAGGGTGCAGTGGTTCAGGATCCCGCTCTTGTCGCCATTGTAATGTCGTTGTTCTGCTTAATAAAGACTCTGCAGCCGTGTGTAGTTGTAACTATTATTTATTTAACTTATTGCCCTAAAGAGCGCCGAGCCGATCTCTCCCTCGGTCAGCTTTCGTGCCTCTGATGAGAGATGCGCGCGCAGCCGGCAATATGGCCGCCCGCACGACACGTCGCGGCGTAACGTGCAACAACTAGTGCGCGACACAACAACACACACGTGTCTCGCCGGGATTGAACCGGTTCGTTACTGTCTGCCAATGTGATTACACGTTGATTTCCCATCATTAACCGTTATTGATCTGACCTTGTGTGGCGTCTCCTCTGGGATCAGTCTATTATTGGCTGTCATCCATTTATCCTTTCACTGCCATCCAATTGTCTTTCTACCCTGCTGGGTTGGAATTATCACCGGATGTGGGTAGTCCTATTTTGGATCAAGCCATATAGCCCTAAAGAGTTGTAGAAAACTCTCTTCTACAATGAAACACGGGTGGCTGTTTGTAAACTGTACTGGAAGCATGAATAAAAGACAAGTTTTACGTTGCCTGACGCATTTCTGCAAATCGGCAGAGATGCGCCAGGAAAGATACGGCACGCAAGTTCATCCTTGCGCCACCCATGATGCGCCGCATTTACAAAGCGGCGCACCATGGCGCAGGAATGAACAGATGCGTGTCGCATCTTGGGCGTAAAGTTGGCGCAGTGCTGAAGTTGTGTTGCGTGCGGCACGCAACTCCAGCACTTTTCCAACTTGCCCTATCTTTAACGTGGTGCGTCAAGCCTGACGCCAGCTTCAAGTAGGCGCAGGGTTTTGACGCATCAGCGTTGGGAAAGTGACTCGGTGAAATCTTGTAGATTTCACTGAGTCACTTTTCAGGAGCATTCCTGCGACGGATCTCCCCCCCCTGCACCGGAACCCCTACATGAAACCTGATGCAGGTTTCATGTGGTGCAGGGCCTTACGCCGTGACGCATCTCCATAGATGCGTCAGGTTGTAAATGCCTCGTAGGGATGCGCCACGTTTACGCCTCCTTGCGTGACGCAACAGCGGCGTAAACGTGGCGCATGGGGCTTGTAAATCTGCCCCAAAGATTCCATTTGTGGGACTGGCCTATCTTGCTCACGACATTTATCTATTGGATTATTTACTGCCTAATGTGTGCACAGGTTTTCTGCTTAATGGATTTTCTGAGGGCTACTTTTCACCCATAAACAAGGAAGTCGGTTGAGACGTTAGACATGTAGGGGCAGATTTACGTTAACTGGCGCATCCCCAGGGATGCGCCAGTTAATGTGCGCCACAGTGCGCCACAGCTCCGCCACCCATGGTGCGCCGCATTTACAATGAGGCGCACCATGGTGCAAGGCAGGGAAGATGCGTGACGCATCTTTCGGCGTACGGGCGGCGCATTGCTGGAGTCATGTCGCAAGAGCGACATGACTCCTGCAATGCACACGGGCCACCCCTACATTGCATCGTAAGGCGTAAGGAATTGACTTAGAAAGTGACTCAGTGAAATCTTGTAAATTTCACTGAGTCACTTTCCAGGGGCGTTCCTGCGACAGAACGCCCCCCCTTGCACCGGAACGCCTACATGAAACCTGACGCAGGTTTCATGTGGCGCAGGGCCTTACACCGTGACGCATCTCCATAGATGCGTCACGTTGTAAATGCCTCGTAGGGATGCGCCACGTTTACGCCACCTTGCGTGACGCAACAGCGGCGTAAACGTGGCGCAAGGGCCTCATAAATCTGCCCCGTAGTTCTTGTTTATTATTCTGTGTGCTTAGAAGCCCACTCCCTCCAACAATAAGCCCGTTTATGTAGGTTGCTTCTTTAAACAACTGCTTAGTTTCTTTAAACTGAAAGGTGCTCCCACGCTAGAACTAATCCTTGTGTGACGAGAAGGTGAGAAGACAGCTGCGAGCTTGAATCCCATCAAGACCGACTGACTCAACCTTGTATCCCTCCAAGGGCGATTCAATCAACATCATAGAACTGCGTACTTAGGATGTCTGGTTTTATTTTAAAAGAACCCCCAATCGCCGATTCCTACTACTAATGTATTTTAATTGCATTTATAAAGTGCTTACCTTACCCCCTCTAACGAAGCGTCGAAGCGCTTTAAGACTGGTATCACCGTATACTGTAAACCAAATTTACTGGTTAACCATTTGGTGCATTTTATTATCAATTATATATTGTTGTAAATTATTCATTTTGTTACAATAATCCATTTAAGGCTACAGGTAAAGTCTGCTAAACTGAAGTATTTTACTGAGTGTCTAACTAAATAGGCTTGAGTTTTTACTTCAGTCTGTTTTCATTAGCGCTAATTGTGTATCTACTTAAACTGTACATATAAAGTTCAAAACAGCAGTGTTTGGTTTAAAATGCGGTTTCAGACAGAGTTGTAATATGATGTGTAGCTTTGAAGTATTGCCAAACACACGCTACAAACCAGAACAAGCCAACACAGCCTACAGTCACCTCAAAGTGACACGACACAAACTCACACGAGGTTAACCCCTTGCATGCAGGGCTCATTCCCCCGCTGTGTTGGCGGGAGCGGGCCACGCACAGCGCCCCGGTGCTCATGACGAGCTCAGCTTGTCATGAGCCACGGTGGTCGTGTGCTCATGACGAGCTGAGCTCGTCATGGCCACACCCGTTTGTGTAGAACGTTCGCACAGCAGGGGAATTAGCCCAGGGCGCGAGCGTTCCAACGGTCATGACGAGCTCAGCTTGTCATGATCACACGAGCACCGAGGCTCATGACGAGCTGAGCTCGTCATGAGCGTTCATGGGGTTAAACTGGATTTTGAGAGCGCTCAGGTGCAGGCAGCACAACCAACGGTGCAGACACATAGCCACAGACACACAGCCACAGACTGAGTCTGATCACAGGGACAAATATCAGTAGCAGCAGCTGGCTTCTGGAACAACCTCTCACCAGGCCAGTGCCCGGAGGCTCTTTGAAACTTTGGATGTGTGCTTTCTGGAACCATCCAAACACTACAAAGAAGCACTGAGTGCTTAGCAGCGTCCCCTTCCTTGCAGAAATTAACCCTGGCCGTGCATGAAATGAGTGTGAGGAGGCAGCGCCCTTGTGTGCCAGAGGGCAGCCCGGGCACGATAAACGCTTTATTTATACGTGGGGTGGCACAAGTCATGTGCGGGTGCATTACCAGTCACAGCCTGCATGACAGGCATAAGAGGGGGTTAGGAAGCTGGTGGCAATTATTTAATTCACAATTAGAAACACTTACCTCCCCCCGGGTCACGCGCCGCCGCCTCAGCTCCTGCATCAGGAAACAGGCACCCTCCCTCCCTTACCCAAGTCAATCACAGCGCTTCAATGGCAGCATTGTGATTGGTGCGGACGGCGCCCAGTAGGGCGCCTGAAGGGAGGCCATTTTCTCTCTGTAGGCTATAGAGAAAAAGGGAGAGTGCGCATGACTGGTTTGGTCGGCCGACCAAACAGTCAGGGCCCACAACAGTGGGCAAGCCTAGAGCAGGACCGCCCACCCCCAACCAGGCACTTCTGCTTTCTCACAGTGTGAGAAGCAGAAACATAAAATGGTAGCTTTACCATTTTAGGTTTCTGCTTCTCGCACTGCGAGAAAGAAGTGCGGCAACGCCCCCTCGTCCCAATGGAGGAGTCGCCACTGCGTGATGTTTCTGTCTTTGCTTCTGTTATGTTTCTTTTTCTCCCTTAGTCTTCAGTCTGTGTCAGTCTGAGTGATGTCAGTGTGAAAAACCTTTGTGGTTCCTTTTGAATGTTAGTGTGATGTGTTGTATTGCTTCTAGAGACTACAGGATTTACTGAGGTACTGTGATGCTGCGGCTGGTGAGGCATGGATTGAGGAGAAACATGTGCCTATCATTTGGTGTTATTTCAAATCTGGCTTGGATTTGTTTCCTAATACCGACTACTGGACAATGCAACTTAACAGCTTCAACATACACAATGTGCCAAATTCCTTTGTTGTGCCACATTGGTAAAAAGGGATGGTGCTAAGGGAAGACAATCATGCAAACTCATTTTGCATTGCAAAAGCAGGCAAATAACACAAATTGTGAATATCATGTCTCCGTGAAGGAAATAATATCTTAACTATGCAGGACAATCATAAATCAACATCAGTATATTTCTTTCAATTAATTTTATGACTTTCTTGGCTTCCGTTTCCTATGAAGAAAGAGCACAAGAAAACATATTTCCCTAGGTGACGTTTTCTATAGAGGCTAAAGAGAATTGCTTTTCTTGGTCCTGTTCAAACATGGTTTACTGAAACAAAAAGGCATTCATTTATAGAAACAGCTTATTTCCAAAATACCTGACCCTTAGACTTCAGGGAGAGCATGACAATTACAGTGTGTGTGTAGGGGGAAGTTACAAAAAACAAGCAGTGCTTTATTTCACCGATGAATTGCAGAAGGATGGTATTCTCTGTAATATTCAGCCTGGTCAAAACAGGAACAATTTTGTTCATGCTGAGATTTCCTAAATGTACTTGAGGGATTAACTTGAGTTGTTGTATACTCAGGAGAGCAGACAAGCTAAACTGTTATTACTGAACAGTGTCCTTGTGACATTGCATTAATGATTTCCTTACTGGACAATGGATTGTGATGCACTTGGGGAGAATGCACCACATATTGCTTTAATATTTCATTTGATTGGAATGGGATTATCTGACATTTATTTCCACCGTGACAAGACACGTTTTGGCTTTTTCTAACATCACAGGTCAACACAATGGTCCTTATTTAGAGTTTCGGGGGATGCTCCGTCAAAACGTGATGGATAGCCTATCTAACGTTTTGTATTTACCATAGACTGTAATGCACTTATAATACAGCAGATGGGACACCTGCAATGACTGTGATGAAGTATCCCACGCAATAAACTCTATTCATGGCTCTAAGGACCTGATGTACAAAGTCACTTTATGGTGGTAAAGGTAAAATTTGAGCCTTTGCTACCACAGAAACTGAGATTTGAAAACACAATTTGGGTTTCAGACAAAATACAGAATCAGTATTTGGAAATGGCGTATAAACTGTGTCTCTTCCTTCTGAATACTAATTCCTTAACTTATGTATTAATGTTCTGTGACTGAAATCCGGTCGCAAAACCGTAATATTTTACCACCAGATCCAAATTGATGGTAAACGTTCTCAAATGGAAAGGGGTGCTTAAGGATCCTCTTCTCCTTTATAAATACCGACAAAAACATTTTATGGACTGCTAAATGGGAACACTGCCTGCTCCTAAAAATACTTGTATAATTATACATTTTGTTTCTTAAACATATCCCATTTTAGGGATATGGGCTGCCTTTAAAATTAAATTGAAAAAAAAACCTGAAAAAAGGAACACAGGCATGGTGATCTGCTGATCCCAGCTCCATATCTGGACTCTAACCAATTGCAGTGGGTCTCAATTTGCCAATTGCGGTGGGTCTCAATTTGCCGCCTACCTCGTGCATAATAATGAGGTATGCTTAATTGAGAGCCTCTGCAAATTGATATCTTGTGAACCAACCTATCAATAAATAGGTTAGTTCACCAAATACCAATGCATTCGGTCAAAGGAGGTGTGCAAATTGTTCCTACTTCTAAATTCATTTTTATAGATTCCTCAGGGGAAATCACAAATGAATTGATGCAATTTTTGATTTCTTATTAGCAATCTTTGGACATCAGGCAACTTACCTCTAAAGATCCTTACTGCTTGATAATACCACCATCTTTAGATTGATTGAATATCTTCCTAAGTCAATTTTCTGGGTTCATTTTTGCAAAGAAATTCAGAAGTCTAATTTTCTACATTCTCATTGCATCAGCCCCATCTCCCTTGACATGGATCCACAAGGGTCGATCAAGGTACTTGCTGTGAGGTGGTCTTCCACCACACAGACACATTAGGGCACTCAGACAGCAGATCTTAAAGTCAATGAGGTAGATGGGGTCTACCTCACTTCAGCTTAGAGATCTTTAACCCCTTCCATGCTCATGACGAGCTCAGCTCGTCATGAGGCACAGTTGAGCTGTGCTGATGACGAGCTGAGCTCGTCATGACACCAGCAAAATGGCAATTTCCAGCACAGGGGAAAAATAACCACAGCAGCGATGTGGTTAAGGAATAGGAAAAGTGGGCAGTTGACCAGGACCCCTTCCTTCCACTGGATCCCTGGTAAAGTCTGTGGTAAAGTTAGAACTCCTGCCATAATAAAGTTGCTCACAGAAAGGGCGAGATTTATTACGGGTGTACTCTGGGACCAATTCTTGGAAAGTGACACAAGGAAGTGCATACTCTCGAAAAGAGCATTTTCTTTCCAGTGCAAAACATATTTCAATCTGGAAAGACACCCTTTTCTCAGCACATCTTTTACTTTGATCTGCATTGTGCCAGTCTGATGGATATGCTTCCAGTACAAATCAATGATAGACAGCAAGCACACATGTCTGCACCATGGTGCAATGGACGTGTGTGGCGCTAGGCAGCATATTTGTGTGCAGAGCAGGCATAGTGGGCAGCAGCAGGCCCTTCAGAATGAATATGGCTCTGTGCTGCTTTCCTCCTCTTGCCCAGCACAGTTAAAAAAATAAGAAATCTGCCCCTCAGAAGTAATAACACTGACCCTTGGTGTGTCTGCCTTACCTGTCCAGCCGTAACCCTTTCACTCTCAGGCAGTTGGTGGAATTACAATAAAAAAGAATAGCTGTGTCAAGTCTCTCCCCTTGCTTCACCTTACATATTCTACCCTAATCTTCTGTCTTAGTCTCTCTCTCTATCTCTTCTTTCATACATACCTTATTCATCTTTCTCTACCTCACTTTTGCCTCTTTTCTCTCAATATACCCAATATACAGCAATTAACTTAATCTGTATCTACCTTTCTCTCATGACCTTGCCCCTCTCCATCACTCTCAGTGTCTACTTATATATCTATCATTCTTGATCCCCCTTGTTCTACCTCAACTCCCTCTCTGCAACATCCCTCTTTCTGACCTTACTACACTGTTTCCATCTGATCTTTGTGTCGCTTCTCAATCTTTTTCAAATTTCATACATCATCTCTATTTTTCCTCACCTCTATCTCTCCCTTCATGTCTCTACTACCTTCTACCGTAATTCTCTTAGACCTTTCTATTTCTGACATTGCTTCTCACCTCTCCAGCTCATTTCTCTCTCTACCTCATATGTACTTTGCTGCCTCACCTCTCTCTAGACCGCTTCTCTGTCTAGATACCTAATCTCTTGATTTACTTCATCATTAGTTCATTGCCTTTTCTCTCCAGCTCCTATTTCGCTCATTCTACCTATTCCATTTATTTAGCTCTCTCAATATCTTACTACTTTCTGGCAGCAACGGCTCGTGGAGGGAGTTACGGTGGGGCAGGAGGGTGGGGAGGGGGAGGGGCAGGGTGGAGGTTGCTAAAAACCGGCATATGGATAATTGCAGGTAAGTAAACAATTTAATTAATAAAACAAATTTCGTAGCTCGCACTGCATTGCATTTTGCGATGCAAGGCGCACTACGAAATTCGTTTCATTAATTAAATTGTTTACTTACCTGCAATTATCCATATGCCGGTTTTTAGCAACCTCCACCCTGCCCCTCCCCCTCCCCACCCTCCTGCCCCACCGTAACTCCCTCCACGAGCCGTCGCTGCTTTCTGGCTTACAACATTTCTCTGCCTCTACCCATTTTTCAGTATCATCAACTCTTCTATGTCTTTCTTTCTCTCTCCCTCTCTCACATAAACATATCTCTTTCAGGATAACTTTCCATGATTTCAACATACCTGTGGGAAACTGGTTTATTAATAGTGATAAGTAGGGACTTACCACTAGTAATAAGGCCACAAACACAATAAAAGGTTAAGTAAAGGTCTAAATAAATTATTCCCTTGCTCAACTCTGGGTAGCTGAGAGCAGGCAGGCTTACATCAGGAGACACATGAACAAGAAAAACATCAATACATTCAATAAGTAAGACACAACACACAATAAAAATTCACCACCAAATTATACACATAGATTATAAAAATACAATATATGGAACAAGAGATATGAATTTTTAAAGATTAAAGGTAAAACAAGCTCTTAAAAGCAAATAGAGCTCAAAGGATTAAAATAGGTTGTGCTGGACTGGGGCAAAGTGAAGAGTTCTTTAGACTTACTTTCAGAAGTGTTTCTTGATGCAGAAAGGTGATCCACACCAAGAGCTAATGGTTCAGAAGCTTTGGTTTGCCTCTTGGGGTCTTGGACTACAAGTCCCACAATGCACCTAGTCCACTTCTGGATCTTTTTACAAAAGTTGTTCCAAACTCCTGGAACTTCTTCCAGAAGGTCTTCTTGAGGGATCAAAGTGTGTCAACATAACCAATACCTCCAGCCCCACAATGCACCTGGCCAATTTCTTAAAAGTCCACGGTACTCCAGGATGGGAACTTCGTTGAGGAATTGATGCAGCTGGGCTTTGTTAACCTGCAGTATTCAGGGAGTCCATTCCTTAATCCTTCTTAAAGCAAGACATAGTCCTTAGGGCTGTAGTCCCAGAATATGCAACAGGTGCTGTTCTTTTTGGTGAAGATCAGGTGTCCAGCAAGGCAGTCCTTCTTGTACTTGAAGTTTCAGGCAGCAGATCTGAGTTACTTTGCAACTCTTCCATATGAAGGCAGTGTTCCTTGGCGTCAAGCAGAGGAGCACCCCTGATCAATGGGATGCAGGGTGCCACCCAGGTGTATGACCTCTTTATCCACATTGTGGCATATTCTTGTCCCAGAAAGCACCATTCTTCAAAAATCCAACATGGAGAAAGTCTCTCCTTGGAAGGTAGATCCAGCTAAGCCAACCCACTGGCAAGGCTAAGATTCCCTAACACACCCCTTCCCTAATCTAATTAGAGGGCTTCTGTGTGGCTGTGGTTGCAGGATGTGGGGTTAGGCCTGTGCTGGTCTAAAGTGCCATTCTTCCCCGCAAGACCCGTTTGGCCATTCCATCCCTCCTTCCTGCTTGTAGCTTCTGCAGCTGCAGTTCATCACTCACAGGAAATCCATTGTCTTTCAAGCTGACTACTTTACACCGCATTAAGACAGCTTGACTCAGCCGGCAAAGGCTAGCCAATCAGGAGAGGACATCTAAAAGGCAGGATTTTGGCTTAAAGAAAAGAAATGTAATAACCTGTGATAGCTATTAAAAATCTAGCAGTGGCAAGTTGTTGCATTTAGCTTGACAATAGTTTTAAGTCCTTAAATGACATTTTAGGGTGCTCCTGTCAATATTTATACTTAATTAAAACAGTCCAATGTTAGCCTTTGGATCTCATTATCTACTTTAGGGAAACACATTTGGCAGTTTTTCCCTCACCAGGGCTTATAAAACATGTGTTATATAATTTTCCTGCTGACAGTTACATGGCACCATACCCCTGGGGCACCTAGGGGGGAACTTTGGGTTGACTTATATGTAAACATAAGGTAGATTATTACTTCAGAAGTACCTTTAATTGCAAAGTCGAATTTGTGTATAATTTTTCTATGGTAAATTTAAAAGCAGCCTGCAAGGCAGGGTTACTTTTTACAATGACAGCAGGCTACTCTGGAATGTACACTCTAATGCAGGAAATCTACTGGTCCTCTAAACCTCCCTTGCCTTATTTTATACTAGGGACTTACAGGGGTCTGTCATTACCATTTGTAATTATACCTGATTACCATGTATTTTGTATAAAGCACAGGCCCTTGGTCTGTTTAGCAGATCCCAGGGCACAATCAGATTCAGAAAACCAGCACCTAGTAGTCACAATGAAGGCAAGAACTGGGGGGAGAATGCAAACAGATCCTGATTTGTCACACGTCCATTTCCCTGAACTATCTCTCTCAACCACTGTCTTTATAGATCTGTGTAATACATCATCTCTTCCTCTTTTTCTATCTGACAACACTCTTCCTTTATATAAACTTCACGTCTTTCTCTATTTAATGTATGTCTTGCAGCTTCTTCCTTTTGCTTTACACTACATTTTTCCTTCTACCCTTCACCCCTCTTAATAACTTTTGAGTTTCCATATTACTCTCAATACCTTACCCATTTCTCTAAACTTCTCCTTTTGCTGTCCATCCACCTTGTGTCTCATGTTGTTCCTCATGTCGCCCTGCCTACATTTACCTGATGCTGCCTTTCTGACACAAATAAATACTTTTTATACATTACCTAACTCTCTAACTCACCTCCCTGAGTACTGCACCCCTCTGTTTTTGTCTACACTTCCTTTTCCCTATCTCTATCTCACTTCAAAATCTTTACCTCTCTTCATCTATGTACATCTTCCTCTTTCTACCTTTTCTTTTCTTTCCTTCTGGCCACCTCACATTTCTCTATTTAATTTACTTTTCTCCCAAGCTCACCTATCTCCCTACATCTGTATCTGTAAGCCCTTCTGTTTATGTTTCTCTCCATCTCCTGTCTCCTACCCAATCCCATTTGTCTTACTCAGCAGGATCACAGGTAACTGTCTAGCCAGAGAAATGCACACATAGAAAGGAGAAGGAGGACAGAGGAAGGGAAAGAGAAGTTAGGACATTTGATTTCAACCAATGGAGCAGGGATAATCTTCAGAGACTGTCTCTTACAGAAGGAGGATATATTTTGGATACAAATAATAAACAACTAAGCTACAATTTCAAGTGTTATGTATGTGTATATGTCTTCCATTAAATATTACGCACTAATCTATTAAACATAAAACATGTCGCCATTAGCATCTTAGAATAGAATTACTAAATTGGTTAGAAACTGAATATCACCTAAAAATGTTGATGCAAGTAAAAAAAATATCTCTAGACGTAACCAAAAAGAAATGGCTTTATAATTGATTGTTTAAGCTTTCTTTTGGTACTATTTAGCTGGAGGACACCAGGCCATTTTCATTGTCAGCTGTTGCAAGAACAACTATCCAAGGTCAATGTTCCTAACCCTGAAATAGGTTTGCAAATATGAGCACAACTTCTTAAATGTCAGTAACATTCTGACACGTTCACGTGATACCCCTGGTATTTTGTGAGAATCTCCATTCATACAAATGCAAAGGCATTTCCACATTCATAATGATTTAATGTGTTCAACTATAGATACAAAGAAATTAGTCATGCGAGTACAGTTTTATTTTCAACCTCTTTTTCCCTTTCTTTCCTCTGTTGTGGACATATTTATCCCCGTGAGGATATCACGCAGGGCTCAAGTCGTGAAAAAAGAAGTGGGGGGATGCTGTCACCGGAAGTGACGTCACAACAGGAAGTCACGTCACGAAAGGTGCCGAGCTCCTCGTCCCAGAGAGGCCAAAGAGTGAAGTCCAGCTGTTTGGCAGGGGGGACGGCGTCCCCGTTCCCCCCGTAAAATAAGTGGGGGGACACCGTCCACCCGCGTGGTACCCCGACTCGAGCCCTGATATCATGCATCCCAAAGTCTCTCTAATTTTAGGTGGGTTCCCTTCTCATGCCAACCCCGAGAAAGTAATTTAATGTTTACCTTTGCACAAGTAAATCTGCATTTCCATGGTGTCGAGTATCTGGCTAACCCCCCCCCCCCCCTAGGAACGTTATTCCTACATAATAGTAGATCACTTTGTATCAGCAAATAATTTTACAAGGGTAAAAGGGGATTTTCCTAGTTGTAGTATAAAGGGAATCTAACATTTTATTAAAGAGAATGAAGCAAATTCAAAATTTCCAAACCCCTTTCGTTCAGATCCCTGCGTTAGTAATAGAGAGATGAAAAGAAAACAACACATCATGATATCACTGAATGGTTATAAGAGGCAGACACATACAACAGACATTTCTCTTTTGACAGACGATGGGCCAAGCAACTAAAGGAATACTTTGAAGGAAGCAAAGAGGGATTCACCCAGTAAAGAGGCATATATGGACAAGAAAGATCTCATGAGGAAAAAGCCCAAACAAAAGATGGGAACAGAGCCTACTTGAAGAGGATGAGGTAAGTGGCCTGGAGGAACTGGACCAACCTATGCAGAGCAATGACAAGTCGTGTAATATGCTCTTTAGTCTCAGTCATGATATTAAAATGAGACAAATGGTAATCAGGAGCACCAACTCAGCATCAATTTTAGAGTACAGCATGCTAAGGTATCCACTATAGCTACCAATATTCAGTTGAGGAAACATCATGTTTCAAGCCAGAGAACATCATATATGGACAGCCAATCCCGTGTGCAGAGTACGATGAGGAAACCCATTCTATTTATTTATTTATTTATTTATAACATTTATAGAGCGCACTAATACCAGCCGGTGTCCTGGTGCTAAAGTGGTAACTCCTGGGTTTCTAATCTCTGATCTAAGTCGAGAATAGCCAAGTTTTCAGTTTTTTTTCAAAATGCCGAAAGGTTGGCACTTTGCTTTAGGGCTAAAGGAAGGCATTCCAGGCCATCGCTGCCCCTCTCACGAAGCTTTGGCCCCCCCAGCGCGCCTTCCTAATACTGACAGTCTTGATCAGCCCCAAGTTAGCGGACCTTAGTTGTCTTTCCGGCGTGTACCATTGGAAGAGCTGCTGGAGGAACTTTGGACCTATTCCGTGGAGCGCCTTGTAAACAATGATTAGGGACTTGAACCTGATCCGTTTCCACACCGGGAGCCAATGCAGCTTATCCAACTCCCTGGAAACGGAAGCAAATTCTAGACAGGGACCATTCCATAAACAGAAACTGCAGTGAAAAAGCCAAAAATCTTGAGGAATCATCAAGACAAAAAGATGAGAGATGAGCAGAGACGAAAAAGTAGTCGCAAGGCCCAAAGTTCTTGGCAAAAGGTAAAGAATATGTAGAAAACTAAATGTAACCCACAAATGGAGCACAGTTCTGGTTGTTCAGGTGCTTCCTCATGATGGAGGCATGGAGGCAATTGGCATACAGTAAAATGGACTGATAGAGAGAGAATGGTTACCCTTTTTGCCAAACCCTAAATTAGGCTTATTGGGCAGATTTTCAAGGCACCTATCTCCACAGGAACATCACTTTTGGTGACATACCTGCGCCAATATACCCCTTACCAGGTTGGTGAGTGAGGGGTTTCTAAACAAAAGGTCAATACCCTTTTGCTTCCTATTTTGACATCCCATTCAGAACCTCCCTAGGTTCTTTTTTGGTGATACTCCTCTTTTGTTTATACCATATCTTAGTCCTGAGGACAAGGAGTACCTTCCGCTCACTGCGGTGAAGAATCCCTCACTCTTTTGTTGCTACATATTTGCAAGGCACCTATCGCCACAGGAACATCACTTTTGGTGACATATCTGCGCCAATATACCCCTTGCCTTATTTACAATGCGGCGCTAAGCCACTTACCATGGCTTAACACCACCTTGTAAATTACTCCCCCTTTCACGCTACACTTATCATGAAGGAGGAGGGCAATGGGTGTTGCGTTGGGAGTTCCGCCACAACACCCATTGATTTTGCCACTGCCCACTATTTACAAGGGTGGAAAAAATAGGAGGGAGCATCAAAATTAAGACCATGGAAATCCTGATCTTAACATGGTGAAACAAGGAGAAATGCTTTATTTCTCCTCTTTTTTTGCTGTTTCTATGCGTGCTGCATTGTGCATGACACATAGAGACCACGCATTGCCATGAATGATTGTTTATGTGCAGGAAAGTGCCCCTTCCTGCACATAAACAATCATTAAAAAAATGATGATTTGCAATTTCCATCTGTGCCGCACAATGCAGCACACATGGAAGTTACAACATTCTGGATTGTTCATGTGCAGGAAGGGCGATCATCCTGCAACAATAATTCCCTCAACGCAGGCACCCTTGCGCTATGGCGCAAGGGTGCCTGCGTTGGCACTGGGCAGCTGAATTTGGCGACAGTGGAGGGAGAAACACAGAGGTGCACACATTATTGTAATAAGGCTGAACCCCTGCGTTTCTAAAGTGACGAAGCGCAGCGTTAGCAATGTTGGAACTAACCCACGCTCCGCCACTTCCTTATACATATGCCCCTATGTGTTTACTTGCAACGTGGAATGTGATATTAGTAAATATATGCCAGTAGAATACTAGATTATTAAACAGTCTAGTCTTGCATCAAATACCGCGTTTAGACAAAACACGAATAAACTTTTGAAGTAAAAAGTAAACATATTAGGACTTTCTAGAGGGTCTCGGAATTCACATTCATCATATTTCCTTTCTAACGTCTCTGCTTGACTGCTTTAAAGTCTGTTGCCAATGTCTTAACTCAATTCAAATTGTTGTTAATGTGATGACAGTGCATCAAAACAACTCAGTTTATTAGTTATCTATTTTACCTTGCCATACCTGTACTAACTATTTATGGAAACGTACATGGCCATTTCCTCACGTCCCTCACTCAGTTTTTGCCGCTAATAACCAAATTAAAAGAAATGTCCATTTAATCAGTGGTATCTAGTGCAGTGGTTACATTTATCTACTGATTCCTGATACATACATATAGAGTGGGAGCAAGTCTAGAACATTTCTGCTAGGTATGATAAAAAAATAAGTCACATTGTCATTATAATCTGATAAAGTGAATGCCAACAATCTTTGTTTTAGGCTGAAATGTTCTTGCATGAGCTGAAAGATGAAAATCGCCCCTTCATCAACCAAAAACAATTTCTGAATATTTCCCCCGGGAGTAGTTATTATTTAATTCAAACACACATTCATATCAGAATATATAAATTGATTTTTGCACAACGAATCTTTGCAAATGGTGATGAAAGAATATAAAAGATCTTAAATGTATTTTTAAATTGCTGTCTCTATGAAAGAACATCACATTCTGTATGTAGACAGTCAAAAACTCACATTGAATTTGAATGGATAATCTTAATATCAAAACAAATGAGCAATTTACAATTAAGGACCGAATAAGAAAGTGTATTCAATTTTAACCTAGAGCAACAATGATGCAGAATTAGAAGACACATTTTTATTTTAGATAAAACACAACTGCGAACTAAATGTTTATTTGCTGTTGCACTTATGCATATCACGGCCGGGAAAAGACTGTAATCCTCAAGTGTCATAACATGACTTCAGATGTCAATTATAGATGACCCTCGTCATTTAAATTAATTTTAATCTTAAATGTCTGTTGATCCACTTAATTATACACTGTCGCCGCGAAAAATATGTTAATTGAACCTTATGAACAAATGTTTTCGAAAATAGTTCTGCCTATATATCCATGAGCTCTTCTCATGTGTGAAAGGAGGTTTGTGTATTTCGCCTCCAGTTCTGCACAAAAATGTCAAATGCAAAATATGTGGTAATGATTTCAGGATCATTGCGTCCATAGCATACAAATAACTCTGCAAACAAAGGGTAAGTCAGGCTATTTCTTACTCAACTAAAGCCTTGAGAAAATCAAATGAAATACAGTTGGCACATTATTTCTGAAAGAGGCTGACGTGGCATAAGCTCACATAAATCATTCTGAAGATTGATTCCTGAAGTCTTGCTCGTTTGTTAAAAGTCACTATATGAAAACAGCAAGACTTCCCCAGGAGAGAAAAGTGTGGGAGCAAATTAGACCCATGTCAGGAGGCATCAATAATTAGCTTTCAGTGCCACGCTACTCCATGGAAATGCAAATATTTGCAATTAAAAAAATTAATTGATCTATTTTTTTATCAGTTGTTTTAATACGAGAACATCAATTTAAATCGTAGTACCAAAGTTAAAATGGTGTTCCCGCAATCAATTGCTATTATTTAGATCGTCAGTAGTTTAAAGTTTATATGATCTATGCAGTACTAAATAATGTCATAGCCTAAAACTCCTGTTTACTGATCCATATATTTGATTGGCTTATTCTGCTCTTGAAAAATTGGCCAAAGTGAAGATGTTTCTGTGAGATAAAAAAAACGTTTAACTTGTAGGGCGCGAAAACTTCAAAGAACCTCCAATCGTAGATATCTTCAAAAATCCAAAGAGAAGGTTTAGTAACCTCTTGTCTCAAAAAAAACAAAAAATGCCGATTGGTTTTTAAATCAAGACCTCTTTCTCAGAAAACTATTTGAAAGATTGTAAACATTTTTGTCAAATAAGGAGTGTGAGTGTGTGAGTGGTATTTGCTAACCTGTCAGTGGTGGCATCGAAACTGTGAGGGTCACTTTACCTAAGCTCCTAATTTAAGTGCTCTCTAGGCACTGGCAGAAATATTAGCACCGAACAGGAGCTTGAAAAATCTTGAGGGTTAAACCCTGCAAGCGGTTGTTGGGAGGCAACAACACAGCACGATTCAATCAGCTCAGAATATAAGGAATACACTGTTAATAGGAAGGGAATGATGTGTATATTTATTAATTTATGTTAGCTGTTAAAGAGTATGATCAACAACAAGAGAGAAAGGGCTAAAGGACACTCCTATACCCCAAATCAGTTATATCTAATAACAAAGGAGTGACTACTTTTGTGACTAATCGTAGCCAGCAAATAAGGAAAAAAAAGAGAAAGAGAGGGAAAGGATGTGCAACATGAAAAAAACCAAGTTTTTTATATAAAACCCTCACTCACCCGTCTATTGGGTGACATGCTTCATCATTGGGTTTTCACTGGGCGTGCCGAATGCCTACCCGGTGTGCTACAACACCTGCGATTGCAGTGGAGCTGGTTTTATTTCAGAGGGAACAGTGCAAATAAGTGATGATAGCGAAAGTTAAAAGGGTGCTGACTCTAACCGAAACCAAACTTTAATAAAGGTTAGGGTGAGCACACATTAAAAACAGTGCTGGACAGACTTGACTATAAATTTGAGTCAAAATGTCCCAGAGGTGTATCAAAAGGTCGACATGTTTCTGCTCATTACAGCCAATTCGTCCGAGCTTTCTTCAGGACCAAGATATACAAGTGGTGGAGACACTGGGCGGTGTGCGCACACTAAGGCGCACCCTAACCTCAGTGTCAGGAGAAGAGAGAAATATTAGACTCGCGGTTTCTGTACTGGACCACCTTGGAATTTCCAGGTGTCCAAACCTGTGGGTATATAAAAAAAGGGGAGAGAAGACATACAAGCAGACATATTTTAGAAAACGGTGCATGCAATCCTTTACATACCAAGATTATTATAAATTTTAATCTTCGCCCAGGCTAAAGTGCACTTTGCATTCATAACACTCTAAAATGTCCTAACATTTGTCTTCACGTTATTCACCGTTTGTTTTGTGCAAATGTTTGAGCCTCGTGAAAAGATGTATAATCCACTGACAAGGGGGTAGAAGCTATGGCCCGTTCTGCCCTTTTAGCTCAATCTCTGTGTGCTGTTAGGGAGTCCCATAGTAACATTGCTGTGGCTGTGTATTTGGTTTGGTATCTGGAAAGGTTTGAGCCTCAGTGAAGTTATGTTGACGTTGGCGTGTGAGGTGGAGCTACGATGAGTGGTGCACCGCTGAGCTGTGGAGTGTTGAACTGAGCTACTGCTGGCCTTTTTCTCCCCAGCATTTCCTTCAGCAGTGGTCTGGCTTTACCCCCGCTGCCCCCCCTTTCTTCAGTCGGTGGTGCACATGAGCGTGCCAGCAATAGCAGAGCCAATGGGATCACTGCAGCGACTGCAGGCAACTGGAGCAGACAGAACCAGCGTTGTTTGATCTCTTCATGCACAGCACAGACAGAATTTGCAATCCCCCCTGCTCTTGGATGCCCCTTGGCCCTCCGAGGAAGGGGGCGTGGGGTGCATGATAGAATCTACCACCTGGATTCACACCCAACGGAGAAAGTGAAGCCAGTGAGCTCCTTACGGCCTTTTTCTGTGTTTAGCCTTCCCACAATGCCACTTTGCTGATTGTCAAGCCGAAAGCCAACTGAAAGCCCAACATCTGTCCAGAGTGGCACCTGTGACAGGAGATGGGGTCAGATAACACAGCTGTGGCAGCCAGGTTATGAGGTTGTAGTTGGAGTGAACCGAAGGGGGGCTAAGGCCCAAATAAACTTTGTACAATTCTTCAGCGAGACAGAGTGAGCTGCAGGGTGATAAATCCTAATAGAACTTTGCGCAACCTCTAGTCTGTCAGTGCTGGTGCAGTGGGTTAGATCCCGGCTGCCTATGGTCGTGTTCCGAGGGTTGTGGAAGAAGGCCAGCTAGGGGAATTACCGTATCATCTGTTCTTCTGGTCATCCTTTCATCAAACCAGCCTTTTGCTTTTTTACCGTTCTGAACTATTTGAGAGGGTGTAAGTTGGAGGATCGGGAGAAGTTTTCTCCCTAGTCGTGGGGCAAATTCTGGTGCTGGAGAATTGAGGTAACCAGGTGCTGTAACAGATTGCTAAACCTGCTTTGTTAACCTGGAGCGTGCTTGTGTCCTTTTTCCATAGAGTCAACGTGGAGCTAGAAACTGGAGAAGGCGAGGCCGCACCGACCGTTGTATTCAGAGCAAGGGGTGACCAGTGGCTGTAGAAACAATTAGAGCCTATCTCTGCAGAAGTGGCAGGTTCAGATTGGTTGCAGATTGCAGGTCCTGGATCCCCCTTTTTCTGCACTGACCCTCCTGGGTATTGCATCTTTTTCTTCTTTTCCCAGTCCTATTTGCTTCCTTGATTTAATCATCCTCTAACAGGTTTGGCTAATGATTATGATAGCAAAATAGTTATAATGATCTGGTAGAATTCTCTCTTCCAGATTGTGCCAGGAAAATAAATCCAACTGATTAAGATACATAGTGCTGCACTCGAGAGCTTTAAAAGGGAGTGGAATAATATCGCATACTGAAAAAAATACCCGAAAAAACTCATATCTCCAGTGTAGTGTTGGTGCTGTCGAGGATGAATGTGTTAAGATGCAAGCAGGTAAGGACTAACCAACTGCGTCAACGGAGTCGGTGTATGAGCTGCAGAACTCTACGTAGCCAGTCCAAGAAGCCCAGTGTACAGGGAGAATGCATTCTTGAGGGAGTCTGTACTGTTATAGCAGTACCATAGGCTTTACAGGCCCCTATTGTACTTGGGGTATAATTTGCCAGACATTGATTTCACCTTTCAAATCAAATGAGGAGGTAATAAACACAGGTGCAGAATTATTGTTTCAGATGCTCAAACAGCTGAAAAAAACTTTTCAAATGTTTTCTAGTACTCCAAGTCTCACAGCTTCAGTTCTATCTAATTTTTCAGTGTCTCCCAATTTGCTACTGAACCCTTCCCAATAAAATCCATCCGATTATTTGTGCTTTTTTACCTTATAGATAAATCTTGATTGGGCTTTGTAATCAATTTTGTCTCTACTGGAGAAGACCACTGATAGTTCTGATCATATTTGAGATATTCTGCAAATAATACTTAAAGAATTATCTTTAAAACCAGTAGGTGATAGCAACTCGATGAGTGCTAAAAGTCACAAGTAGTAAGGAGATGGGAGGCCACGCGGGGGTCCTGAGTTTGAAACTGAAACAAAGGTTTAACAATTGTGAAATGTTGGTTGACCTGACCGATCCGGGCTGGAAGCCCTTCAAAGAACAAGATCATTCAGGACAAGTCATTCCAATAAGGGGAAGGATTTACCTTGTTCAGCACATGATTTTAGGAAAAGTAGTGAAGTTTTACAATATCTAAAAAAGTTGGAAAGGGTGAAAAATAAGCTAACATAGAGGAACCTGTTATTAAATCGGGTCTAAGAAAGAGAAAAAGAAACATTTCCAATGTTGGCTCTGCATGGAGAGACACTTGTTGGGCAATTATAAGCAGTAGACAGTTCTCTTGATGCCCTGGTTGGGAAGCCCCTCCATCCTTGATCCCCAATTCCCATGAGGGGCAGGGGATTCTGAAAACCCACGGTATGAATCTGAGCAGCTGGGCCATGACAGACTGGTGCCTATATGTGGCAAGGTCGGACTCTCCATAAAAGCAGGAGCTTAGCCTTTTCGGTCTGAGGTTGAACAAAGATGTGGTGAGGGTTCAGTATTTACCCCTAAGAGGGAGTAGAGTGGGCTTTAGAATTGGTGGATATCTTTGCTGATATGGAACGTGTTCTTGATGGAAAGTGTATTTTATCTCTCAGTCAAATACAAGGTTATCTAAAATTACTGTGGTAGTTCTTCCGAAGGCCAGAGAAATGGTTACATCGTAGCCAGTCTCCTGGGTTTACTTTTATTCCAGTATGGAGGCAGATGAAGTCATGAATTCATTGGATGTGCTTTGAAGGTCATATTTTGACATCCATTGTCCTGTCTCTTCAGAGGTGTATTCAGCTTAGGTGAATTCACAGGGGGAGAGTGCGAGGGCATTAATTAATCAGATCAACTATGTTCCCTTGTCAGGTGAGTCGTGGAGCCATAAGTTTGTTGGGTTTTATAACATCCTTATCATGAACTCAGAAAAATGAAGGCAGATCTGAATTGTGAAAAATCACCTAACCAAGCTGACAGCACATTGGAATGGTTTAGGGGGACAATAAATTATAATAAAGGAGATTTCTAGACCACTATTTTCTAGAATCTGATGCCAATGGGGTTAATTTGTTGTCGTGGAACATTGCGGGTCTGCAAAGGAATTCATAACATTTCCGGGCTGTTATTGAGGAGAGAAATGCTATGTTTATTGCATTGCAAGAGACCGGAAAGGATGTGGTGATGAGCGACTAAAACGTTTTTAACACTAGGGCATTTAAGCGGAAGTTCGGCCAGCATGCATGAGGCCTAGCCGTAATGCTATATGTACAATATGAAACTGAGGAGGCATCTTATTTCAGGAATTAACTAATTTCTTGACAATCTCATTTTGTGGCATGTCATTGGAAAAGCAGGGTGAAAGGGAGACAGGACTCTGCCCAGATTTAATAATAATCAACTCCGATTTTCCACAGAAAAGAAGGTTGGATAGGCAGTTAAAGGAGCTGGCAGTCGTGATGGATAAATTGAGCTCAAGTTTCCCAAAGGTATCAATCGGTTTAAATTATAAGATTCCCCATAACCCAGCGAAGGATGAATTCCAAAGGGAGAAAGAAACTGTTCTGGGTGTCCCGTGTCTGCTTCTGGAGTGCCATCTGGGGCATGGGAGAGGGAGGCACCTGGGTCTGTTGCTTGATTTTTTTTTTTTTTTTTTTTTTTAAATATATTTTTATTGCAGGAATCAGTAAAACAATACAGTAGCGACCAGCATTGTAATATGAACAACATATACAGAATAAAGCCCACCGACCCCCTTCCATAACGTTTGTATACAGCTAATCAGCCCATATCCCTGGGGTTGGGCGGCAAATACAGTTGGGGTCAGTAGGATGCTGGAGCTGGTCCGGATAACACACTGTCCGTCCTCTGCTTTTCTAAACAAACCCAAAACCCCTAAAATAAACCCCCCCCTCGAAATTCCCAGTAACTGTGAAACCCCCCCTCCCCCCCCCCCCCCCCCACCATCAGCGCCAGGGAGCTCATCAACCTAGAATCCACTGCTCGACCCACGGGGAAGGTAATAGTGCTGTCAATGCTAATGTTTAACGGGACTCGGGGCGAGTTACTTCTTCACTTTCGGAGTCACTAGGGGTACAATGATCCCTGAGGGCCTGCACCAGCGTTTCCCACTCCAACGCGGCCTCCTGTGCCTTCTCATTACCCTGCCTCCAAGCCAGCTGATATCTTAACGCGCTCTCACCCGCCGCCCATTTCAAAAGCTCACTGTGCCATCTGCTGCCTGCAGGACCAGCTCGTGCCTTCCAGTTCCTGGTCACCTCTCGCTTAGCAAGTAGGAGCCCCAGGTCAATAAATTTACTGGAGATTTTATTCCGGGGGGTATGGGGGAACCAGTGCAAGAGCCCTACCGCCACATCGAATGATAAGTGCCTCCCTGTCACCTCCTCCAATGTCGTCGCCACCTCCTGCCAGTAGGACGTCAGTCCTGGACAGGCCCATAGCATGTGTTGGAGGTCCGCCTCCTGAGCCGGGCACCTAGGGCATTCCGCTGAAGCCGTGGCAAAATAACGCCTGATCTTTACCGGGGTCAGGTACGCTCTATGGAGGACATAGTAGTGGACCAGTTGGAAACGGGCGCTACGTGTACCCTTCCAGGCGCGCCTCACCAACTGGGACCAGGTCGTCTCCGGGATCTCCCTACCAATGTCTTCTTCCCAGCGGGACTTCAGTGTGGTGAGAGGAACCAACCCCTCGGTAATCAGCCTGCCATAGAGGCAAGTTACCGCCTTCACCGTGCCCGCCGACATCATTACATACTGGCACACCTGAGACAATTGAGGTTCCTCTAGCCCGTTCTGCCAGTGCGCCTGGATCGCTCGCACAATGGCCGAGTGCAGCAGAAAGTCGCCCCGGGGAATCCCAAAGCGGTCAATGAGATCCTGAAAGGACAGGAGCGCTCCGTCCTCGTACAGGTCCCCGACGAGCTGTAGACCGGAATCCTCCCAGTCCGCCAATCGTGACCAATCCCCTACGTGGGGGAGGGCCGTCAGCATCCCCAACGGTATTTCAGGCGCATATGGCGTCCGTAGGTGGCCTCTGTTGTGAGCCCGATTCCAACATAGTCGGATAGTCCGCTCCTCCATCGACAAGTCCCGTAGGACCAAGCGTTGTCGCAGCGCGATAAAGGAGAGGACGTGCCTGGCCATACCCGTCCCTCTACTATCTTCCGGGCCCCTGAATTCTCTGGCTATCTCCTGGGTGTAGGTCTGGAGCTGCGCCGCCAGATAGTACTTCTCGAAGTCTGGCACAGCGAGCCCCCCCTCGTCCTTCGGCCTCATCAGGGTATTAAGGGCCACCCGTCGCCGGCCCGTTTCCCAGAGGAACCCGACCACCATAGAACGCAGGCGACGAAACGTGGCCGGTGGGACCCAGATCGGCAAAGTTCGGAAGTAATACAATAGTCGGGGGAGCGCCACCATTTTGAGTAGGGCGATGCGTCCCGCCACTGAGAGCGGCAGCGTGGCCCAAAAGTCCATGCAACCTCGGAGTGCTCGAACGCAACGGGCAATGTTCCCATCCAGGAGGTCGGGTTGGTCGTGGTACACAAATACCCCAAGGTATTTAAAGCAGTCGGGCTCCCATCTGATCTCCTTACGTAGCGCAGGAGTGGAGGTACCCCTACGCATCGGGAAGAGGCAGGTCTTAGACCAATTCACTCGGAGGCCTGAGACCGCTCCGAACTCCGTTAACGCTAATTCCGCTCCCCGCAAAGCGTCGACCGGATCCTCCAGGAAGAGCAACAGGTCGTCCGCATAGAGCGAGACATAATGTGGGCCCGCCGCCGTCCATAAGCCCGTATAGTGGGCTCCCGAGCGAAGATGCATCGCCAGCGGCTCCACCGCTAGTGCAAAAAGAAGCGGGGATAAGGAGCACCCCTGCCGCGTGCCACGCTCCACCGGATATCGCGATGAAATCAAAGGGCCCGATCTAACCCTGGCCGAAGCGGAAGCGTAGAGGACTGTAGTCCATTTGACAAATCCCTCCCCGAGGCCGAATTTCCGTAATACCGTGCACAGGTAGTCCCACTCTAGGCTATCAAAAGCCTTCTCCAGGTCCACCGACAAGACTACCGGGGCCGGGGCATCCACGAATGGTTCCCCAAGCAAGCGGAACAACCTTCGGATGTTCATAGTCGTATTCCGCCGTGGGATGAAACCGGCTTGGTCCTCATGCACTAGGGAACTCATATGTCCCAGCAGCCTCGAGGCCAAGATGCTGCTCAATATTTTGTAGTCCACCGTCAACATTGAAAGGGGACGGTAGGACCCCGGGTCAGATGAGTCTCGGCCAGGTTTGAGGAGAGGAACCACCAACGCCTCACACATCGAGCCAGGGAGACGACCCAACCTCTTCGCCTCCCTGTAGACCACCAGTAATCGAGGGGCCAAGAGGTCAGCGTAAGCTGCATAGAACTCCACCGGAAGGCCATCTAGGCCCGGGGTCTTGTTCCTCGCCATCCGTTTGATGGCCCCGCGGATCTCCCCCAAATCGATATCAGCACCCAGGGTTTCCGCCACTTCCTGTCCTACTGTGCGGAGTTCCAGTGGGCTAAGATAGTTATCAAGCCGGTCTGGGTCACGTGCGGAGCGACTGCGGTATAAACTTTCGTAGTAATGCCGGAAGCAACCAAGAATCTCCGGTTGGGTGCACACCTCGGTCCCATCTGCCCTACGCATATTTGTCGTCGTTTGGGACTGGCGCGTAGGGTTGGCCAACCACGCCAGCAACGCACTCGACCTGTCTCCCTCCGCAATAGACCTGACCGTATAGGCCTTATAATCGAAACAGCGGAGCCGTTCGACCTCCACCGCCACCTTCTCCCTCGCCTCTACCGTTTGTGTCTGCAATTCCGGGTGTCCGGGGCGGCTAACTTCGAGCTCGCGGAGTGCCCGGTCCGCTGCGTCCAAATCAGCCAGGATAACACGCCGCATGCCCACCTTCTTAGAGATACAGTAGCCCCTCACCACCACCTTAAAAGCGTCCCATTCGAACGCCCTAGTACTCGCGGAGCCGCCGTTGGACGCAAAATAATCCGTGATTCTCTCCCCTAGGTCCGCCTTGAAGACACTGTCCTCGAGGATCTCAGGGCGCATCTTCCAGGTGGGTACTGCCGGCGTCCCGGGGAACCAGCGAATGTCCAGCAGGAGGGGGTTGTGGTCCGAGATGGTCCGCGATAAATACTCTGATCGGACCGCTGCCGAAACTAGTTCGGACGAACCAAGAAAGCCATCTAGCCTGACATGCAGCTCATGAAGGCTCGAGAAGTATGAATAATCTCTGGACGCGGGGTGATGCGCCCTCCAAATGTCCGTCAAACCCCAGCGGGTCTGCCAATCTTGACGACCCTTAGCCGTCCGCCGGACCGGGGAATGTCCACATCCACTACGGAGTTAAAGTCTCCCCCCAGCAGGAGGGGCCCGGCGAAAAAGTGGGCCAGCGAGCCCGATAACCTGGAAAGGAAGGCAGTCTGGTCTACATTAGGAGCATACACACAGCAAACGTTCAGGTCCCTCCCTCCTAGAGTGCCTGAGATGGCCACGAAACGCCCCTCTGGGTCCAACACTGTCCTCGTGACCTGGAAGGGGACTCCCGCCCTAATCCATATTAGCGCCCCCCTGGCATAAGCAGAGTACGCCGTGGAAAAGACCTGCCCTCGCCACCTACGCTGAAGCGCCGCCCCTTCCGCCTTGTTCAGATGCGTTTCCTGCAGCAGCGCCATTTGCACTCCCCTACGCACTAAATAAGCATGGACCTTGTGACGCCTGGACATAGTGTGAAGCCCCCTCACGTTCCAAGTAACACATTTCAAGTTAGCAACATCAGCCATTGTCCCAGAGTGTTCTTGCACAGTCTCCCCGTTCGGGTCCCCACAAAGAAAAAGCATCAATCCTCCCAGCGCTGATGGCGGCCATTTTCCCCAACCAGAACCAAACCACCCAAAAACCAACAAGACCCCCCCCAACCACCCCAGAACAGGACCCAAACTGCACCATCTAGATCCCATCCAAACCTCGATGTATATCAACCCCAAAACCCCCACTAGTCCTACGGTCGCCACCGTAGGAAGGCCTTATGGGCCAGGTGCGGGCTGGGCGGAGGCAGTGGGCCCTCGTCGCCCAGGCTACCAGGACTATAGCAAGCCCCCCCCGGTGTCAGAACCTTCCGGGGCAAGAGCAGGAGCCCCCCAACCCTCTCTCCATCGTTGTCAGCAAGAAAGAACGCCAACCGCCTCCCCCCTGCCGGGCCCCCACCCAAAACAAGGCAGCATACCCCGTTACCCTTGGCCGTCCAGAAGGTCCTCCACCGATTTCGGTGTGATCACCGGTGTATGGGTACTGTCTGCCACTGAATCCTCCGAGTCCGATGGTGCCCCCTGAGCACCCGGGTTTTCTTCCTCCTCCTCGATGACTTCGCCTCTTGCTCCCGACAGTTCCGACAGAGCTTCCAACACTCCCCTCCGCTCCGATGATGTCTCCGCAGTCGAGGGCCCTCCCGTGCGGCCGCGTCGATTCCTGACCCTCTTGGATCGCCTCCTTTGTTCCGGCTCATCCGCCTGATGGGTCGAGGCGCCAAAACCATCTTTCCCTGTCCGATACAGTTCGAGCCAGTCACAGACCTCCTCTGGGGTGTCGAAGAACTGGGTTTTGTCGTCGACAATGACGCGGAGCCTTGCGGGAAATAGGAGTGAATATTGGATGCCCTCACTCCTGAGTTCACGCTTAACCGCCAGGAAGGAGAACCGCTTGCGCTGCGTCTCGTAGGTGTAGTCAGGGAAGATGTTCACCTGACTGTTCGCAACCTGGAACGGGCCATTGTGCCTGGCGGCATTTAGGATCAGGTCTCTGTCCCGAAAATGTAGCAACCGCGCCACCACCGGCCTTGGGGTACGTCCCTGCTGTGGGGGCCGTGCTGGGACTCTGTGGGCCCGTTCTAGAGTGTAAAAGGAGGACAGACCCTCCGGGACCACCGTGTCTCGGAGCCAGGTCTCCAAGTATCGCACCATATCGCCATCCTCGATTTTTTCCGGCAGGCCCACCACTCGAATGTTATTCCTCCTGTTGCGGCCTTCCGCATCCTCCGCCCTCCGTTCGAGGGTCTCAATTCGGGATAAGGCATCCTTTATCGTCGCAGCCAGGGTTCTCTGCGCCGGTTCTAAAGTTTTCACTGTGCCCTCCACCTCCTTGACCCGGTCTGAGAGTTTACCATGGTCCGCCCTAAGGAGGCCCAGGCCCGTCGCCACCTGAGCAATGTCCTGTTGGAGGGCCGACCGAGTTGCCTCTATCGCCTCCAGTACACGGTCAAATTGTTGCTGCAGTGGTGCGCCACCAGGTCTTTTTGGGTCTCCGTGCTCTTCCTTGTCCTGGGCTTCAGAGTCCGAGGTGGTCTGGTTGGAACCCTTGGCTCCTTTAGGTTTCCCCATGCTGCCAGGGACTTTCCGTAAGGGTCCCGGAGTAGGCGTCTTCGTGTACAGGTGTCCAGCACGACCTTCTCGGGAGTTCGTTCTCACGTCGGGTATGGGCGATCTCCTTCTCCAGAGCCTGTGGAGACTCCGCCGCTTCGGCTCACGCCACCGCCACGGCGTCTGAGGGCACCGATGAGGGGGCGGAGACAACCGTCGCCGGGTCGGGCAGGCCCGTTCACCCACTATAGCTCCGGGGTGAGGGCCACCAACTCCCTCGGGTGATCTGTGGCGCCAGAGTGTCTCGCCTCCCATGTAGTTGGACTGGCCAGGAAATCGTGGCTAGTTGCGGAGTCGCGATGCAGATCACCGCCTGGATCAGAGGGCACCCGCACCCGGTGCCCTCTAGTGCGTGGGCACCCGCCTGGTCGTCCAATCGAGTATGAACCCGTTGCAGAAGGTCCGAGCCTGCTAATGTCCAATGTCTAAAACAAGCGAGGATGGTGAAGCCGGGTGCCAGTCGACACCCGCGAGACCTCTTCAACTTCGTAGTTTCGATCAAGGGGACAAAGGAGTCCGGGCGCCATGTTGGGTCGCACTCCGCAACTCCGCAAACTTCGGCGGTTCTTCGTAGCCACCCCCGTCCAAACTCCACCAAGGCCCCCGGCAGGGTGTCGTCGCCTCGCTCAACCGAATGAGGGGTCTGGGGCGCCCCTCAGCCTCCGATGTTCAGGATAATCTCGGGCTTAGTCCCGGAGCCGAGCTCTCAGGCGACCATCGCCATCGGCGCCCAAGCCACGCCCCCCGGGTCTGTTGCTTGATAGCATGAACCTAACATTGTTAATGGTATATGCGTACGGGATCAGCCTGCTCAGCATACCTTTGATAATGGATGGGTGTCTACATTGATAGATTATGTAATGATCCCCACAGAAAGTATTGGCATGGAGTTGGATCTAGCAGTATGCAGTCATTTCAAGCTCCTCATCCTTATGCTACAAAGGGATGCACATTTAAGAGATCTTTGGCAAAATAGTGCACCAATTAACTCCATGAATGAGCATAGACTGGTAAATAAAAGCTTTACACTCAAAATAGAATAAAGAAATTACTGAAAGATCAGTCCAATTTGCCACCTCTGCTCATTGTACCGGTGTTTGAGAATCTGATTGCCACCATAAGCAATATGGCGTCAACAGGTTTAAAGTGTGGTCGTGCAGGAAGGTCTTATCTGGTTCTGCCATAGCACAGGCCAAGACTTCACTAAATAAAAACAGGCCACTCATACTCAATATACTAACATTGGCTTTTGAGATCTCTATTTTTTCAATGAACACTGTCTCCTAACACCAGCGGGCGGCTCACCTGAAAGCATAGGTTCTTTAGTCAGATAGGTGGAGATCTCTAAATATGGGGGGCAGTAATCCACCAAGGTGGTCAATGCTATAACCTCTTCCTCCATGGTGGATGGTCCCACGACATGTACTTTTCTTGAGCATGATAATGTGCCGGTGTTGATGTGACATCTTGGTCTTAACTAAGCAAAGGGTCTTTGCCAATTATTTGATGGGATGCGATTTTAAAGTAATTCACCATGTAAGATTAGCAACAAAGTAGCATTGGACTTAATGTGCGTGATGTCTGCGCTCCCATCTGAGGTCATTTCTTCAGACAAATACACAAGGAAGCAAAGTAATAGTACTATGGCCAGTGACTGCTGGAGCACCCCCACCCTTCCGTTAACCAGCATAACATTATTAACAGGACGTGAGAGGGCTTTCTTTGGAAGGCGGGGGATCTTTCGACCCCCCGGCCGAATTTATTAAAACATACAAAATAAATCAAAAATTGAAATAAACAATATTTACACAACTACGCAGAAAATGTTACAATTGATACATACCAGTATTCAGATGGCTAACCTTAACATAATTCTAGAACAAGGTATTTCCTATCCAAAAAACTAACATATCAATCACATTATACAATATTTATTTTCTACGGCAAGGTCAATAACTGGTGTTAGATCCTTATCACTAAACCATGCACTCCTGAGGAGTGCGCATGCGCAGGAGGGCCCTTTTTGATGCCCCCGAACGCCCGATTTAACCACGCCCTCCCGTAGAGGTGCGCATGTGCAGGAGGGCCCGTTTACCGTGGGGGCACTTCTCCTCCCCGGTTACCCCCGAACGTCCGATTTAACCACTCCCTCCCATAGAGGTGTGCGTGAGCAGGAGGGCCCGTTTACCGTGGGGGCACTTCCCCTCCCCACTTACCCCTCCTGGAGGCTGGAAGGGGCAAGCTGTGGCACGCAGGAGTCAAAGAGGCCGACTCCCGCGCTGCACGGCCTTTTAACCCCCCAGCAGGCCAGGCCAGATCTAACCGGCTTGGCCTTTGTTCCCTTTGTGACCCGGAAGTGACACAATCACTTCCGGGTCACCAAGGGGCCCGGTCGAGTGTGGGCCAGTGCGCCCCACCATAAGTGCGGCGGGCCGATGGCCCCGCCTTTCCAATTAATCAGTATATAGATAATGTTAGGCCTGACCCTCTCTTTAGGGTAACCGTCAAATGTTTTGCCTTCCTCCATCCATTTTTTGTTGAATTTGCTTTTGCTGGCCATAGGACTTTCTGCACTTTACCACTGGAGTGCTAACTAGTGCTAAAGTGTTTGTGCTCACTACCTTAAAATGGCTAAATTGGTTTACACTTTGTTGGCATATTAAATTTGATTGTAAGTCCCTTGTAAAGTGGTATACCATATATCCAGGACCTGAAAGTTGAATGCTACTAGTGGGCCTGCAGCACATATGGTGGCACCCACTTAAGTAGGCCCTTACAACATGTCTTTGAATTGGCAATATAACCCCCTTTCATTCCAGATATAATTCTCACAGTAGTCACTATGTAGCCCATAGTGCAGGGTGCATGGAAATTTAAAGGTTTCACATGTACTTTAAAGTGTTACCTGTCCTGGCAGGGATAATCTCCTTAATTAATTTTTCACTACTGTGAGGGCTACCGGTCCTACAGGATAACATTGGGTTGCCTTATTACATATAATAAGTGTTAACATTGAATTTGGACTAGGGAGCCAGATTTATTTAGGTGTTTATGAAATTGTAATGAAAAATCCTCTTTAATGTTAAATTCGGATTTTTTGTTACGGTTTATAAATTGCCACTTTTAGAAAGTTTGCAATGTCCTGCCCTTAGCACATTTGTGCCTGCAGCCAGTCTTGCGGGGTCACATGACTGGATGTAATTGGCAATTCGAATTTTTGAATTCCTCTCAGACAGTCACACAATAAAGTGATCAAGTGTGCCAAAATACGCTATCTGCTAGCAGGATGGGGGGCGGAGCTGAACACAGCCCAACTTGCAAATGAATAGGCTGTGATCTGCCTTCACACAAATGACTCATCTCCTCCACATTGTTGCTGCAGCCAGCTTGGAGCCAGGGCAGGGGAGTCAGGCAATTCCATGCACTTCAAATGAACTTTCTAGAAGCTTCTCCTACCTTCCAGAGGAAGGGTACCTAGTATAAAATTGGACCTCAGACCCACTCTTCAGTTCTCTTTCTGGACCACGAAAGGACGCTGAGAGGACTGCCTGCTACTATGGCTGCTGTGTACTCCACAATATTGCTTTGCTCAACCTGAAATGACTGATTTTCTGCCTGGCTGCCTGCCTTGAACATTCAGAGGCCAGCACTGCTGTTTGAGCCCTGCATCTGCAATTGAACCCAGTACAACCAGAGGGACTTGAAGCACTTGGGGCTAGCTGTAGGTAAATCAGATTTACCGATTCATAAATACCGAATTTTACCGATTCGGTATTCATGAATCGGTAAATCCGTAAATCTGATGTAGGTAATTATTCGGTAACAAATACAAAATCGGTAGGATTCGGTATTTACCGATTCGGTAATTACTGAATCAGTATTTGCCATTGATTCCTATGGGGCTTGAAGCCCATAGGAATCAATGGCAAATACCGATTCGGTAATTACCGAAACGGTAAAAATACCGAATTGCACCCCTGTTTCTGGCTTGTGTGCCATGTGACACACATACATGCCCTTAGGGCAGGTATGTGTGCCACATGGCACATGCTTACATGCACAGATGTGCATGTACACAGGATTTCGTTATTTACCACCCAATATTATTGGGCGGTAAATAACACATTTTTAAGGGCCTGTGGCACTGTTTACTGTACCACCTACATATTGATTTACAGAATCGGTAAATTTACCGATTCGGTATTTTACCAATTCTGTAAATATACCGAATCGGTAAATTTACCAATTCTGTAAATCCAAGGCCCCCTACATTACAAAACCCAAATACCGGTCAGTAACGGCCGAAATCGGCTGTTACCGACCTGTATTTGGTCTCCTACATCTGGCCCTAGATTTCTGGCCTCCTGTTCACATCCACAGGGACACAAAATGCCTCCACCATCTTGAAACGTACCAGGACGTAGCCTGAGTTAGTCCTGAACCCCCAAGTGGTGTCCCACCAGTCCTGTCCTGTGGTTGTGTGGCTAAACGTGACCAGATAGTCAAAATCAAAAACTGAGGATTGCGACGTTTGGTCAGTAACTGTTCTGAGAACCGAGGGTACTCATGGATCAACCTGCTCATCTTCCTGCCCAAGGTGCATTGAAATTCAGCCTGACTTTGCGGCTGCTCCCACAATGTTCTTTTCACAGCAGCAAATTGTGTTCAGTATTCCGTAGCAAAAGGGGTATCTGAGCCCCTGCAACTGTATTTGGCTACAGCCTTTGCCCGATGGAGATTTTCGACTTCCATAAAAACAAAAAAATCTAAACTCAGAAATCTTCACTGTGGCTTCGGCCCAGGGCTTCCTGATGATAACCCTCCCAATCTGGACACCACCTACAGCATTGCCCCACTAATCTTTAGGTTCTCAGAATTTTTCCCAAACTTTCTTTAAAGTCTGAAAGTAAGCCCCTACTAGGCCCAGTCCACTTCTTGCACTAGAAACCGCGCTCCGTCGCAGTCCACCAAATTTCAATTTGACCTTGTCTCACACACCTAGATGTCCACGGCACTATGATCCTTTAGGCACTACTAGAACCATTTAAAATTTGTAACTCCATTTCTAGTGTACTATATTGTTCTAAATTGCCAAGCAGGTCATCATAACATGGCTGTCATACTTGCTTTAATTTCTGACCATAGTGTTTCCACTATGTTGGTGAGAACACTTTACCAGAAGTAAACCCTCAAAGTGGAATTTCTCATAAGCACAGGGAGTTTGGTGTGGGATAGATGAAGTATCTGCCTCAATCAATCAAACAATCATTCGATCAACTAATAAATCAATCAATCAGAGAGACTTGTACAGCGTAGCTTCTCACCTGGTATGGATTCTTCAGGCCATCAGTTTCTGTTAACTCGTGGTCAAACAGATTTTGAACTGTTTCCTGAAAACCTTAAGAGATGGGGAAGTACACAAGTGGAGGTGGAGGAACTTCCAGAACTTGTTGATGAGGTAGGAGAAGGATCGGCCTCCACAGTGGCTGCGATGGATGTGGGCCTAGGAGAGGGAGGAGGATTGGAGCTCTCTGGTTGGTTTTGTCAGCCAGTCGTTTATGTAGGCGGGTTCATACTTGTTGAGGGCTCTGTAGGAGTGTGTGAGGAGTTTTAATAGGCATCTTTCCTGTATGGGCAGCCAGCAGAGGGCTCGTAGATGGGGGGTGATGATGGTTCTTTTGGGGTGGTTGAGGACGAGTCTTGACACCGAGTTCTGGACTGCCCTGCTTGACCAAAATTATGCCTTGTGCCCAGTCTTGTAACTTGAAATTAGGCCAGGAGCTTGCCACCCACATAATTTCATAATCAGACTCAGTGCTCATTATGAGTAGTCCAGCAGAACAAGATTGCAGGAATCTGAAAGACAAAAGATCTAGACAGGAGAATGTGTCTTTCCAGCAACTGAAATATCCAAAAGCGGCTGTAGGAAACGCACACCAGTGTAGAATGTTGCCTAAATGTCAATTCAGTTAGGTGGTGCCCGTGAAGTAGCGCCCCCTGTACTTGGGGTGAGAAATAAGTGTAATAGCACAGTTTCCCTCGAGAACAGTGTTCCTCCAGGGCACTCCAAGGAATAGTTCTTTAATTTATTCAAAGAAAGAAATTAGTCAGAGTTCTCTTCTTTTGTGGTTGAGCATGTTTTTCTTTATTTTAAATTCATTATAGTTGCAAATTCATCACATTATTGATTCCATATTGTTCATGCCAGTGGCCCAATGCATTTCGGGCATTGCCCTTCCTCAGGGGACGTATAGTGTCTGAAAGTGACCAAGTACAATTATCATTTAAATTCTCATTCAAAATACATATGGTACAAGAACATAATTATTCTATTCATCAGGTATGACACATTTGTCATCATGCACACAGGGGATTGGGAGATTACAATGTGGATCAAAAAGGTGACTGGGTACGTGAACTGTTTGTGCATAGCATGGTGCAGACTGGTTGAATTGTGCTTTAAAAAGTGACAGTTCTAATGAGCCTGCAGTACGTGACGGGTCTAATCAAGGAGTGTGCTCGCAATCTGAAAGTGCGTAGCATGCGGTGTTTTAAGCTTTACAAATCTGACCTGATTACGAGGTAAGGGTCTGTTTCTTTAGCAGGTTCACAAGAGTGAAATAAACCTGTGGGTAAAAAATGGAAAATGTCATATGAGCGTCCCAATGCTTACGCATGTTCGCTGGTGTGTAAGATAGAACACGAAATGTTCGTTTCAAGAAACATGGCTTACCGCGAAGCGAACGACAGAAGTCTTTTGGTTCTCAGTGCTACGATGATTGAATGCTCCGGCGATATCCGGACACTATTTACTGAACTCTAAATGGGTATGCGTGATCATGTGATTCGGCAAATGTTATCCGAACGGTGATTGGCCGGATTATGGTCAACACTTGAATAGCGTCCGGATATCGCCGGAACATTCAATCATCATACTGGGAGGCAACTAGCCCACCAGGAGCCTCCAGTATGCGCCAGGGGGCTGCATTGCTTTGCCCCGGAGGGCGGCAGTCCCCGGGCAGTGTGGGGGGGTTTGGGCACCCCCCACACGTCTTTATCACTATGCCCCCACAATTTGGTCCCCCTGGGGGGTAATTTTTAAATAAACATACCGAGTTCTTTAAAAAAAACATTTTTGGCCTTGGGGGTCCTTGTGGGACCCCATGAGCAGGACTAGGGGGCCAGGGTGCTTCTACCCTGCCCCCTTTTTGTGTTCTACATGTTTCTTTTTCTGCTTTCTTGTGCCTCGTCTAGCGAGCACAATATGGCTGCCAACACTTCCTGGTTTGAAGTGTTGAAAGCCAATGAGCATGCAGCTCGTGCTCGAGAAGTTTTTGAACTCAAAAAGGAGGCAGGGTAGAAGCACCCTAACCCCCTAGGCCTGCTCAGGGGTTCCCACAAGGACACCCAAGGCAAAAACCAACGATTTTGGGGGGGGAAAATCGCGGGGTGCGCGCACGCTGCGCGCACCCCGCGATTTTTCCAAGGCCCAAAAATTATTTTTTTAGCCTTTGGGGTCCCTATGTGGAATCCCCGGAGCAGGCCTAGGGGGCAGAGTGCTTCTACCCTGCCCCCTTTTTGAGTTCTACACGTTTGTTTTTCTGCTTTCTTGTGCCTCAGTCTACTGAGGCACAAGATGGCTGCCATCAATTTCTGTTTTGGACTGTTGACAGAGAGTGTCAGCCAATCAGCATGAAGCTTGTGCACGGCAAGGTGCGCACACGGTGCGCGCACGGTGCGCCCTTAGTGACATATAAACTTTAATTTTCTTAGGAACTACTGGAGGGATGTACACCATTTAAACAAAAGCGTGATCTGCGTACCGGACCCTACCATTTCCCCAAATTTGGTGTAATTCTATTCAGCGGTTAGGGCTCTAGCCGTGTCTAATCGGCCTATGGAAATTAACATGGGGAAAACACGTTTTGGGACCCCCCTTTTTTCTCGGCCCCCGCTTCCCTGAAAGTCTTTCCAAGACTTTCAGGGAAGGAGCGGGCCATTTTCTTTGAGAAATTTGTGGAGATTCATCAACCGGCGCCAAAGTTATTCCCAATAGAATGTTGCGGATTTCCTATGGAAACTAGGTCCTAACTATATTACTTACTGGCCACATATATATATATATATATATATATATATATATATATATATATATATATATATATATATATATATATATATATATATATATATATATATATATATATATATATATATATATGTATATATATGTATATATATATATATATATATATATATATATATATATATATTACCTACTGGCGTTCGCCAGTAGGTATATATAGTTAGAATTTTTTCCCTATGGGACTTTTGAAAATTCTATGTCTAATAACTTTGGCGTTTGTGGATGGAATCGGCTGAAATTTTCAGGAAAATGGCACATTTTGTTTCTGAGCAGCTCCTGAAAATTTGGTGGGGTTTCGTCAAGGGGGGGCTGAGAAAAAAGGGGGGTCCCAAAACGCGTTTTTTGCATTGAGTTTTCCATAGGGCGGTTGGACTCACTTTTAGCTCGAACGGCTGAATGGATTTGCACGAAACTTGGCAAAATTGTAGGGACTGTTAGCCCGATGTGCCTTTGCTAGGTCTCAATATATGTGCTCCAGTAGTTTTTGAGAAATTAACGTTCAAACCAAGATATATATCTGTAACAGCGCTCTGGGCAGCGATCCGGTCCGCTTACTTTTCGCTTATCGGAACTTTGCGCGCAGAAAGCTGATTGGCTCTCCGGTGTCTGTCAACATTCTAAACAGTCCGGAGCGGACGCCATCTTGTCTCTCGGTAGGATCGAGAGAGAAGAAGAGGTGGAAAACGAAGGGGGAATTTAATGAAAGGGGGCAAGGTATCCCCCTCTTGACCTCCTAGGAATGTTGTTGGGGTTATTAAAGGGTCCCGTGGGGAAAATAAAAAAAAAATGATTTTTCACGGTAGAAGCGCGGCCGCGAACTGGTAGCGAAACGGGAATTCGCCATTTTGTGCTTCGTAAATTAAATTACTAGTTATAAGTGGGTACGGGAGACGTATCCTAATCCCCTATGTTTCCTGAGGGTGGGTGAGGAGGCTGATATATGTTGATACATCTCTTCCAGCGGCTGTGCGTGAGCTTTTTTTTTTTTTTTGCTGCGTGACAGTCCGGAGCGGCCGCCATCTTGTCTCTCGGTAGGATCGAGAGAGAAGAAAAGGTGAAAAACTAAGGGGGAATTTAATGAAAGGGGGCAAGGTATCCCCCTCTTGACCCCCTAGGAATGTTGTTGGGGTTATTAAAGGGTCCCGTGGGGAAAATAAAAAAAAAATGATTTTTCACGGTAGAAGCGCTTCACGGGCCGCGAACTGGGCCGCAAACTGGTAGCGAAACGGGAATTCGCCATTTTGTGCTTCGTTAATTAAAGTACTAGGTATAAGGGGGTGCGGGAGACATATCCTAATCCCCTATGTTTCCTGAGGGTGGCTGAGGAGGCTGATATATGTTGATATATCTCTTCCAGCGGCTGCGCCATCTTGCCTTTTTTCGAATGCCACAATTTTGTCGTGCACGGCAGCCATTTTAGATGCCAGGCTGGTCCCAGGCTATCACCTACCCCTGCGGATGTAGTTTATGGCCCCAGCTGTAGAGAATTCAGACATGCCAATTCTCCTGATTCAGGCGTGTGAGTACTGATTTCAGTGCTAGTCTCCCGCCTCCCGATTTCTGCAAGCAAAAACCCGGGGGCATATTACTAACAACTAGCGATAATTTTTGTCTATAACTTGTTTAGAGACAAAAATTATCGCCGCACATCGGCGATTTTTATCGCAGATAAACCTTGCTATTATCGCAGAAAAGTCAGCGATATTCATGTATTATCGACCTAATGCTCTTAGCCATGTTATCCACCTCCCATTGGATAACATGGCTAAGAACTGCTCAGGGCAGGTGTTAGCTTTTGGAGATATTCGCGCTTAGTGCGAATATCTCCAAAAGTTGGTAATAGAAGGTAGCGATGTTAGGGACTGTTTCCAGTCGCTAACATCTTGGCACGCCACTTTGCATGTCATTAGTGATAAGTATCACTGACATGCAAAGCCGGGCCCAAGATGGTCGCTATCTCCTTTTAGGTGTCACTAACTGGTGTTAGCGACAGCTTGATAATAGGGAAATAATTTTATCTCCGCTTTCATGGTTTTTAAAGCCAAAAAAGAGGAGATAAACCCCCTTGATAATATGCCCCACGATTCCTTGGGGGTTTCAGCTGATAGGGCTTGGTATTGTGTTACATGGTAATTTTTCCATGAAACGTCAGAGGGTCGATGTAGGGGTTCTAGAAGAGGTGATAAACCATTTAAGCCTCATGAACAAGCGCATGGTCTTTTAAAGATTTCTGAAGTACTCGGGGCGGCGGTGTGTGTGTGCCCTCTTTCAGGAGCGGGCGGGGGGGCACTGCCAGCAACTTGCCAGGTCAGGTAGTGTTCAACACGTGCATCACCCTTTCTCTGCCTGCTATTGCGCTCCATGCTTCGGAAAGGTAAGAAAAAGAACGTGCATTTGAGTTTGAAATGTCCGATCCTGCAGCAGCACACTTCCAAAGCCCACACATGACAATAACCCGATTCAAGGCCCCATTCACCCGTTTTTCAAAAAATAGATAACACTCCAACAAAGTAAGGTTATAAAACTTTATTAACTTTTAACGATAATGAACAGAACAAAAACTAAAAACATTTAAACATTTATTAACACAAAAAGCAACAATGGTTAGAAGCTGTCTTTTGTGCGAATAGTCCCAAGGCAGCACAACGTGCAGAGTTCTGGACGGCACCCAGGTGATGTCGCCTGGGTGCCGCACTGGTTTAGGGATCCTACAATGCTGCTCCGAAAATTGGCGTGGGGCGTCCCGGGTGGGGCGGGGGGAGGCCTCGTCAGTAGCGGTCTGTTGTGCGAATAGTCCCAAGGCAGCACAACGTGCAGAGTTCTGGACGGCACCCAGGTGATGTCGCCTGGGTGCCGCACTGGTTTAGGGATCCTACAATGCAGCACAGAAAAACAGCGTGGGGCGTCCCGGGTGGTGCGGGGGGAGGCCTCGTCAGTAGCGGTCTGTGTCCAGTGTCACATGGCTGACACAACATGTACGACAGGCACCCAGGTGATGTCCAGTAAACTGCCGCACTGGTTTTGGTATCCTACAATGCTGCTCCGAAAATTGGCGTGCGGCGGCCCGGGGGGGGGGGGGGGGGGAGGCGGCGTGAACGGGCCTCCCCAGGTGGCGGCCATTCAGCTGTTTACCGCCCGCTCTTGCGACTACAGCGTCTCGCTCACCATGTAGTTGAGTTGTTCCCACTCTTGCGGTGCAGCGATAGGCGGCTGCCACATGACTCTTAAAATGGCGGACGGCTCTTCGGTTTTGGGCCTGGTCCACTGAAATGGCCCTGGGACACCTTGGAAGTCGGATGCTTGCCTGCTAGGGCTTGGGCTCCATTCTCGAAAAGCGTCCCCTCAGCCGTGAAGATTGTATAAAAGTCTTGGGGGCTCCCGACTCCCGCAGGCTTTCGGTGGGGAGCGGCTGCCATGATTGCTCGCGGAATGACCACGACGGAGCCACGAGATGGTGGTGCTCTCATGCTGACGCCAGCTTCAGTCTGAATGATCCAGAAACAAGGTGGGGCTTTCATCGTTTGGGAAAAAAAAATGTTCTAAACCAATGAAAAGTGTTATTTTTAGGTCATATGACCAAGCCTTCCATCTTTAGGAAACCAAAAGTAAAATGAACCAATGAAAAGTTTTATAAACAAGTCACATGACCTGTTATGCGACATAGGGCTACAAAAAGCGTAGAAAATCCGTTGGCACGTGAGGCGGCGTCAGTAGCGGACTGATGTGCGAATAGGCCGAAGGCAGCACAACGCGCCGAGATCCGGATGGCACCGAGGTGGTGTCCAGCAAATTGCCGCACTGGTGTGGCCATCCTACAATGCTGCGCCGAAAGACGGCGTGTCCAGCTGAATTGCGGTCACTGTTGCGGTACAGTGACTCGAACGCGCCGAGATCCGGATGGCGCCGAGGTGGTGTCCAGCAAATTGCCGTACTGGTGTGGCCATCCTACAATGCTGCGCCGAAAGACGGCGTGTTCAGCTGAGTTCCGGTCACTCTTCCGGCACAGTGACTCGAACGCGCTGAGATCCGGATGGCACCGAGGTGGTGTCCAGCAAGTGGCTGCACTGGTGTGGCCATCCTACAATGCTGCGCCGGAAGTCGGCGTGGGGTGCCCCGTTGGCTTATGAGGTGATGTCAGTAGTGGACTGATGTGTGAATAGGTCGGAACCAGCACAAGGCGCCAAGATCCGAATGGCAAGTCCTGGATGTTGAGTGCCTCAGTTGAGATTTCTGAGCAGTGCTTGTAGAACTGTCTGAAGCTTATTTGCACCTGCTGCAGCTTCACTAGGTCCGGCGGAACTTGTTGCTTTTTCCTTTCTGCTTCTTTTCCTACAATGCGTTTCTTCTGAAGACACGACCAGGTCCCTGAATGTGTGCAGGGGGACGCTATTGAATGAATGAACGCGCCGAGATCTGGATGGCACCGAGGTGGTATCCATCAAATTGCCGCACTGGTGTGTCCATCCTACAATGCTGCGCCGAAAGTCGGCGTGGGGTGCCCCGTTGGTTTATGAGGTGATGTCAGTAGCGGACCGATGTGTGAATAGGTCGGAACCAGCACAAGGTGCCCTGCACTGTTGAGCCTTTTTCAATGTCTGTTTTTTGTTCTTTCCCTTCCATCAAAAACAAAACAAAAATACAAGGCGCCAAGATCCGAATGGCAAGTCCTGGATGTTGAGTGCCTCAGTTGAGAGTTCTGAGCAGTGCTTGTAAGACTGTCTGAAGCTTATTTGCACCTGCTGCAGCTTCACTAGGTCCGGCGGAACTTTTTTCCTTTTCCTTTCTGCTTCTTTTCCTACAATGCGTTTCATCTGAAGACACGACCAGGTCCCTGAATGTGTGCAGGGGGACGCTATTGATTGAATGAAAATGGCGGCTTGACACAAAGCTGACTCAAGCGTTACTGTTGGTGCTATACAGACAAAAATTGGTTTTCAGTTTGTACATTCTTCAGGTTTTTTTTTCCATCCAAGTCTGATTGAGAGTTTGTAGAAAAATGGCTTCAGATTTTCCACATACTACTCTTCAACATTCTTCCTAAATGTAACAATGTGAAACTCACTAGGAGAACGGCTGTTTCTGTTTCCTTTCAAAATGCTGCCACCAATATTTTCTGAATGGAAGACATCATCTTGTAACATAAAGGGCCGAAAGGGGTTCTGGTCTGGCCGATGGTTGGTGGAGACATTTTGACTATATCTTGGACCTGCCCGGCCTCGCCCAAAATGGCGCCGGTATAAATGGGACTCGTAACTCTTTGCCCGCAAATGTATATCTAGAAAATGTTATTGTAAGTGGCCCTGTCGTATTTTAATTACAAAATGTACGTCCACCGATACCGCAACTGTTAGACACCTTTGTTCTTGTCACCTAATGGCCCGCTCGTTACGTTCTTCTACAGTGTAAATGTCTCCTCATCATATACGATTTGAGTTTGCTCCGTGGCCGGCCCACGTGGTTATAGGCCCGTATTTGTATACTGACATTTTCACAATAAAGGTTTTTAAAACAAAACACGGTAGTAGTATTTTCATTTGTAAAGTTTTTACTTTTAGTGACTGTTTTCGAATCAGTAAAAGGCAAGTGAAATAAAGCAGTCCAATTACATGACGGATAAAAGGTATAATATGTAGGAACGCAGTAAAGATAAATGGTCAAGGGCAGTTGTGTTTTTCATGTCTGCAACATAAAGTGATCGATAAGAATCTGATAATCAGGCGTATCGGCGACTAAGACAGCAGGCCGAATCTCTTTTACTCAACGGCTCCGTCATGGAAGGAAGAAACGCCCTTTTTCTCGAAAAAGGAATATATTTTACTTGCCAGACAGTTGTAAATTTTCCGGGAAAGTACATTAGCCTGGAATATTATAACATATGTTTGAAAAAAAAATATTGTTCGAAAATAATAAAAAGCGTAATTTTTAGGTCATATGACCAAGCTTTTCATCATTAAATTAACAAAAGTAAAATGAACCAATGAAAAGTTTTATTAACAAGTCACATGACCTGTTATGCTTACGTTACGCGCTGCGCGCCGCGCCTCGGATCACTTCCGGGTGCGCTAACGCGGCGTGTCATAAAACGCATTACGCGACAACGTAGGTCAAGAATATAGTCTAAATGTCTCCACCAACCAGCGTTCAGAACACAACCCCTTTCAGCAGTCCAAAAAGTTCTGTTAAATGACAACAGAGGGGACAGGCAACAAGAACCATCAGTCAAAGAGGGGAGGGCAAGTTCTTCTCTTCCGGGTCATGTTGGGGCGCTACCGGAACTGATCGAATTGGTAGTCTACAGTGTTTCTGGATGTTTCAGACTAAAGCTGGCGTCAGCATGAGACCACTACCATCTCGTAGCTCCGTCGTGGCCATTCCACGAGCAATCATGGCAGCCGCTCCCCACCAGAAGCCTGCGGGAGTCGGAGGCCCCCAAGACTTTTGTAGAATCTTCACGGCTGAGGGGACGCTTTTCGAGAATGGGATCCAAGCCCTAGCAGACAAGCGTCCGAGTTCCAAGGTGTCCCAGGGCCATTTTAGTGGACCAGGCCCAAAACCGAAGAGCCGGCCGCCATTTTGAGAGTCCTGTGGCAGCCGCCTATCGCTGCACCGCTAGAGCGGGCGCATCTCAACTACATGGTGAGCGAGACGCTGTAGTCGCAAGAGCGGGCGGAAAACAGCTGAATGGCGGAAGAGGCACAGTGTAGCAAAAGCGGGCGGAATGGCAACTAAAACGATAAAGGGGCGCCTCACTACAGCTTGTCTTCAGGTCAAACGGATTGTGGGACAAGGTCCAGAATTGAAGAGTCATCAAAAGGCAAAAAGTACCGCCGGACCCCGGGAGCCGGCCGCCTATGTCGGGGGCGATCTCAGGCTACACCAGTGCTATAAGACTTGGGGAGGGTGTCGGAGCCAAGCGTCTTCTCCGAGTCCATGGCCATCACAGCGCCCCTCAGGGGCCTCCGTCAAGCTGTTTAGGAAGGTAACATATCATATTGTTTTCTAATGCAGTCAGGTCCACAAACGACACTCACTTACTTTGAGAATAGTGAAGCTGCAGTAGGAGGAAATAAGCTTCAGACAGTGTTACAAGCGCTGCTCAGAACTCTTAACTATGGCACCCAACATCCAGAACTTATGCTATTTGAGAATGGTAGTGACATCGAAGCATCTCGGGGACCAAAACCATTAACGTACTTTCACGTATGAAAATCTTACTTGGGGAGGGGGCAGGAGCGAAGCGCCCCCTCCCAGTCAGCGCCACCACACCGTATGTTGAAAATCTGAAGCCATCGTTCTACAAAGTCAACCAAACTTGGATTGAAAAATCTAGAAAAATGTACAAACTGAAAACCAGTTTTGGTCTGCATAGCATCAGTAACAACGCTTGAGTCAGCTTTGTGTCAAGCCGCCATTTTGATTCAACAAAGCACAGGCATTGAAAAAGGCTGAAATTCAGAACTCTAAACTATGGCACCCAACATCCAGGAGCTTGCTATCCGGATCTTGGAGCCTTGTGCTGTTTTCGATCTATTCACACATCGGTCCACTACTGACATCATCTTATAAACCAACGTTATGTAAATAGTTTTTTAATAAAATGTTTTACCCTATTTCTTTGCTGGTGTGTTGTCTATATTTTTAATATTTGCATAGGGTTTGTCATTATTTTGTGCGGGATGGGTGATGGAGCCGAGCTGTCTTGCAGCCCTCATGGTGTGGAGCTCAGTTCATCTCACTATTTTCGTATTTCTCAAGAAGGGTTGTTCCTAATATTTCTATTTTAGCGAGGTCAAAAAGAGATCCAATTAGTGGCCTACTGATTTTGCTCGATTACTTTTATTTTTTTACACGATTTTTCACTATCTGCAAAGACTAAACAGAGTATTGCGACTTTGTGCTTGTTTGTAAATAGAGAATGATCCAAAGAGAACCAATTCTAAAACAGTAAATGCTTGGACAACAATCAATCAAATGGAGAGACAAGGAGGTACGACGGATTACAACGGGGGTAAAGGCCTGCGTTAACTACCCTTCTGTATCTGCAAAGAGAGAGTACTAACAAAGGCAAAAGAGGGGAGGGGGGGGGGGGCAGCGTTCAAAGCACATCAGCGTGCATAAATACGAAAATGTTTTTATCTATCACGTACTTGACATTTTAAAGCTTTTCATATTTGCTATTAAAAAACCAATGAAATTCACAGAAAAAACCATAGGTTATAGTGGATATATAGTTAGGAATTTGCATTTACAAAACCTTGAAAATTCAATGAAAAAACCATAGGTTATAGGCCATATATAGTTAGGAATTAGCATTTACAAAACCTTATTTTACTCGCATAAAACCATTGAAATTCCATATATAGTTAGCTAACTATAAGCGCTAACTATATATCGCGCACCCGCAATCCACTGCTGATGATGTCACATATTACATCATTCATGACATGGTCAGTGACATCACTGATGACATCACTGATGACATCTCAAATGACATCACTGATGACAACTCAAATGATATCAATGATGACATCTCAAATGACATCACTGATGACAACTCAAATGACATCACTGATGACATCTCATTTGTCATCACTGATCACATCACTCATGTGATAATACAATGAACCTCTTCAGACTCTAATATAACCTTACATACACTCAGTATAAACAGACACTCACAGACTGTCACTCATCCATGGAGTTACTCACACACCTAGTCAGTCATGCAAAGAATCAATCACACCTCCATTTCCTCAACTATACAGTTATACACATCTTACTTATTCAAACATATAATAACACATATTTACTCTCTTATATAATCCCTGATACAAGCTCACAGTGATCGATACAGCCACTCACACATTCACTGGGTCTTATGTTCAGTTATTTATATATCTCAACTCTCACATGTATTGTGTTTTACATACGTACTTACTTGCACATGTAGCAATGAGAAATCCATTCACTCACCAACACACCCATGCACAGTCAACCGCCCATATAGCTGTTTCCACATGCACTCTTGAACTCATACTCCTAGTGAATCATCTGCTTACACATCTATGCACAGAGTCACGCACCTCCCAGCCACCCACACACACACTCAGCCTCCCATTCAAATATTTGGGCAACCAATCAATAACCCATATGGCCACTCTTATAGCTACTGATCAACACATGCAGCAGCTTACACAACAACAAACATACTGATGCACGAATTAAGACAGTTTAGTCACTAACCCATGTACTCAGTGAGACACATTTAATCACTCACTCATACAGTCAGTCATGCACCTACTAAATTCTTCATCCAGACACTTATACATCCACTCATTCTTCAATATGTGAAACATATTTAAACTTTACAGACACATACAATCACTGGTTGTTTTGATCAGTGATGTCATCAGTGATGTCACTGACCATGTCATGAATGATGTAATATGTGACATCATCAGCAGTGGATTGCGGGTGCGCGATATATAGTTAGCGCTTATAGTTAGCTAACTATATATGGAATTTCAATGGTTTTATGCGAGTAAAATAAGGTTTTGTAAATGCTAATTCCTAACTATATATGGCCTATAACCTATGGTTTTTTCATTGAATATATATATATATATATATATATATATATATATATATATATATATATATATATATATTCACAGAAAAAAACATAGGTTATAGACCATATATAGTTAGGAATTTGCATTTACAAAACCTTGAAAATTCACTGAAAAAACCATAGGTTATAGACCATATATAGTTAGGGATTAGCATTTAAAAAACCTTATTTTATTTGCACAAAACCATTGAAATTCCATATATAGTTAGTTGCACTAACTATATATCGCGGACCCGCAATCCACTGCTAATGATGTCACATATTACATCATTCATGACATTGTCAGTGACATCACTGATGACATCACTGATGACATCTCAAATGACATCACTGATGACATCACTGATGACATCATTGATGACAACACCCAGTGACTGTATGTTTCTGTAAAGTTAAAATATGTCTTACATATTGAAGAATGAGTGGATGTATAAGTGTCTGGATGAAGGATTTAGTAGATGCATGACTGACTGTATGAGAGAATGATTAAATGTGTCTCACTGAGTGTATGGGTTAGTGATTAAAGTGTCTTAATTTGGCATTCATTATTTATGTTGTTCTGTAAACTGCTGCATGTTTAAATCAGTAGCTATATCAGTAACTATATGGGTTATTGAATGGTTGCCCAAGTATTTGTATGGGAGACTGAGTATGTGTGTGGGTGGCTGGGAGGTGTATAACTCTGTGCATAGATGTGTGAGCAGTTGATTCCCTAGGTGTATGGGTTCAAAAGTGCATGTAGAAACAGCTGTATGGACAGTTGACTGTGTGCATGAGTATATTGGTGAGTGAATGGATATCTCAGTGCTACATGTCAAAGTAAGTACATATGTAAAACCCACTCCATGTGAGTGTTGACATATATAAATAACTGAACATAAGAGCCAGTGAATGTGTGAGTGGCTGTATGAATCATTGTGAACTTGTATCAAGGATTGTATAAGAGAGTAAATATGTGTTACTATATGTTTGAATAAGTAAGGTGTGTATAACTGTATAGTTGAGGAAATGGAGATGTGATTGATTCTTTGCATGACTGACTAGGTGTGTGAGTAACTCCATGGATGTGTGACAGTCTGTGAGTGCCTGTTTACACTGAGTGTATCTAAGGTTATATTAGAGTCTGAAGATGTATTATCACATAAATGATATCATCAGTGATGTAATCAGTAATGTCAAATGAGATGTCAGTGATGTCATCAGTGATGTCATTTGAGATGTCATCAGTGATGTCATCAGTGATGTCACTTGAGATGTCATCAGTGATGTCATCAGTGATGTCACTGACCATGTCATGAATGATGTAATATGTGACATCATTAGCAGTGGATTGCGGGTCCGCGATATATAGTTAGTGCAACTAACTATATATGGAATTTCAATGGTTTTGTGCAAATAAAATAAGGTTTTTTAAATGCTAATCCCTAACTATATATGGTCTATAACCTATGGTTTTTTCAGTGAATTTTCAAGGTTTTGTAAATGCAAATTCCTAACTATATATGGTCTATAACCTATGGTTTTTTCTGTGAATTTCATTGGTTTTTTAAAAGCTAATATCTATAGCTGTAAAATATATTCTTTATTAAGTGACGTATCACGTAGCCCGTGTGACGCCTCATGATGCATCGCATAACCGTGACGTATCGTCTCTGCAGCGCAAACCAAACCCAAAACGTAAGCGCGCCAGAACACGCTTAAAGATATATATATATTTTTTTTAACCTTAATTAGACAAAATCCACACGTGCACATATCACAAACGTTCAAAAAACACAATATGTCGGACTCCCGTTACGCTGCCGGTTAGCTGCCCGGTTAACGTACCAGGAAGCACCTTTACCGCGAAAAATCGCAAATTTTTTTTCTTATGCCCCGCAGGGAACTTTAATAGCCCCCTCATCAATCCTAGGGGTTCGGGAGGGGTCTGCCTTACCCCTTTCATTCATTTCCACCTTTTTTTTTTCCACCTCTTGTCTCTCGATCCTACCGAGAGACAAAATGGCGGCCGCTCCGGACTGTTTACAATGTTGACAGCCAATCAGCTACTCCTCAGACTCCCGTTACACTGCCGGTTAGCTTCCCGGTTAGCTGCCCGGTTCGCGTACCAAGACGCGTCTCTACGGCGAAAAAAATCGGATTTTTTTTTTTTTTTGGGCCCCGCGTGGCTTTATAATATCCCCCTCATCAATCCTATGGGGTCAGAAGGGGTCTACCTCGCCCTCTTTCCTTCATTTCCCCCTTTGTTTTGGTCTCCTCTTGTCTCTCGATCCTACCGAGAGACAAGATGACGGCCGCTCCGGACTGTTTACAATGTTGACAGCCAATCAGCTACTCCTCAGACTCCCGTTACACTGCCGATTAGCTTCCCGGTTAGCTGCCCGGTTAGCTGCCCGGTTCGCGTACCAAGACGCGTCTCTACGGTGAAAAAATCGGATTTTTTTTTTTTTTTTGGGGCCCCGCGTGGCTCTATAATATCCCCCTCATCAATCCCAGGGGGTCAGAAGGGGTCTACCTTGCCCCTTTTCCTTCATTTCCCCCTTTGTTTTGGCCTCCTCTTGTCTCTCGATCCTACCGAGAGACAAGATGGCGGCCGCTCCGGACTGTTTAGAATGTTGACAGACACCGGAGAGCCAATCAGCTTCGCTTCGCAAAGTTCCGATACGCGAAAAGTACGCGAACCGGAGCGCAGCCCGGAGCGCTGTTACAGATATATATCTTGTTTTAAACGTTAATTTCTCAAAATCCACTGAAGCACATATATTGAGACCTAGCAAAGGCACATCGGGCTAACAGTCCCTACAATTTTGCCAAGTTTCGTGGAAATCCATTCAGCCGTTCGGGCTAAAAGTGAGGCCAACCGCCCTATGGAAATTAACATTGGAAAAACGCGTTTTGGGACCCCCCTTTTTTCTCGGCCCCCCCTTGACGAACCCCCCCCAAATTTCCAGGAGCTGCTCAGAAACAAAATGTGCCATTTTCCTGAAAATGTCAGCCAATTCCGTCCACAAACGCCAAAGTTATTAGGCATAGAATTTTCAAAAGTTCCATAGAGAAAAAATCCTAACTATATATACCTACTGGCTATCGCCAGTAGGTAATATATATATATATATATATATATATATATATATATATATATATATATATATATATATATATATCCAAAAGGTCGTCGTTTCAGCCTCTGCTTTCCATGCAGGACAACGAAAGGAGCGAGACCACAAAGTAAGTGCAGTTTCTTCAGTGCATTTTATTCTGTGCCAAGAGTTACAGCCTGCAATCCACCATGACGCATTTCACCTCGAAAGAGGCTTGATCACATAGCGTGTCATGGACACAAATGAGGGAATTTAAAGTGCTAGTGCTTAATTCAATACAGCTCTGCAGTTCACATTTTTTTAGTAGTAAACAGTGAAAACATACTTCATTGTACCAACAAAGAATAGAGGGCATAGTGCCCTACGGGTTCTGGTGCATATAAATTCAATCATGAAGTATAAATTATCTTTAAAATTTGCATATAAATAAATAAATTTCATATATATACACATGGTTAAAAATAATCCATATCTATTTCATACATTATACTTCATATATATACACATCTAGGTCAACATAGACAACCTTTGCTCATATGTAAGTACATATGATTTTAAGAACCCTGATTTGTCACTTGTAGTCAGTACTGAAGTAAAATACAGGTTGACACTGGAAAGAAAATCACGCCCAAGTGGGCATAGCCAAAAACTGCACAATCTGATAAAACCAATATAGTCATGCACTATTAAATCATCCTCTTAGGGTTACTGCAGATCAAAATTTGTTAAAGTGAAAAGTGCTCATACTAGTATTTAAAAACATGCTACAGTTAACAGCAGGTAGCAGAGTCAGGTAAAAACAGATCGAGAACCGTTAAGGGGGAGATGTTCAGAAACCCACAAATAATTCAGATACATGATTGAAATACATAGAAAATTCTGATCAGCGGAAACATAGTAACTAGAGACAGGTGTAAAGATCCTCGCTAATGTTTAAACCTCCCGGGTTCTTCGTGTTAAACTCAAGAATAAATCTGGTTTCCAGGAGGCGCAATTTGGCGTCCCGGTTACCCCCTCTTTTCAGAGGCAAAACTGAGTCAACTAGAAAATACTGGAGGCCACTGGGGTCACTATTGTGTACTGTTTCGAAGTGCCTGGCCACCGGGTATGCTTGATCCTTTCCAGAAATTGCCTTGAGGTGTTGTAGGATGCGCTTGTGGGCAGGTGGGCGTGTACTCCCCACATATTGTAGTCCACAAGGGCATTGCAAGACATAGACAACGTATTCTGTCTTGCAGGTAAGTCTTTTGTTAATGACAAAGGGTTTATCTGAGAAGGGGCGTGGGACCTGAGTTTTGTTAATCCCGTGGCAACAGGCTTTACACGTAAGGCACTTCTTGAAACCAGTAATGTGATCCATCCAGGATTTAGTGGGTTCTAGTGTGTTGCTGACTAATGCACTGGCAAGACTGGGGGATTTGCGGAAAGTGAGACTGGGTCTGTCTGGTACCAGGTTGCCTATTACTGGGTCACCCTTAACCAGATTCCAGTTTTTATTCAGAATTTTCCTAATCTGGGAATGTTGGTTGCTATAAGTAACATATATATATATATATATATATATATATATATATATATATATATATATATAGTCATGTGATCAAGGCAGGAAGCTGCTGAAACGCGTCATGATGATGTGGTCGCACTTTTGAAAATAAATTAAAAAGAAGCACTAAATTGGGTCTACCTCGTCTAATTGCAAGTCTGTTGGAGAGAAGTTGTGGAGGACAAGCCTTGCAGCATATATATATATATATATATATATATATATATATATATATATATATATATATATATATATATATATATATATATATGTATATATAGTTAGCTAGACATTTCACTCGTACAAAACCATTGAAATTCCTCTAACTGTAACTCACGCGCCCGCAAAGCACTGCTGATGATCTCACATATTACATCATTCATGACATGGTCAGTGACATCACTGATGACATCTCAAATGCCATTTAAGCAAAAGGCACTGGATCAGAGCAAGACTGTTAATAGGTTAAAATATTCTTACCAGAGAGCCAGTGGCATGACCCATTTTACAGTGCTACTGGTTTAACAACCCCTTCCAAAAGAAAGTGTAAGCTGAGCCAGTTAAGCGTGACTGGTTAATAATACAGGAGATATTCAAAGAGATAAATAAATAGAGAGATACATACTGTTTTTAACAAAAGGCTAAGGGCAGATATACAACCATTTTTACTGGCCGCAAACGGAAACTCAGGCCTTTTGAGACAGCTAAAAAGTGTTGTAGCATGTACAATCCTATTTGCGAATCAGTAACCTATTACCGACTCAGAAAATAGGGTTGTCGCGTTGCTATTAGGAAGAGATGTGCCAAGGGTGTCCCTTTCTAATAGCGATTTGCAGGGGGAAGTACCCCTTTGTCCTTGGAATTAAAAGCATCTTTTCAAGGGCAGGCAAAGGTCCCACAGGACCACTGCCTGCCCTTAAAAAATGAAAAGAAAGCTTTTTGTTTTATTCTTTTAAACACATGCCACATTCCTTTAAGGAAAATGGGATGCATTTGAAACAAAAAAGTAGGTTTATTTGAAAAGTAAACTCAGACATGGTGTTCTGATGTCCAAGCAGGCCATCATCCCTATGATTGTAGCCCATTTCAATGGGTCAGAAATTACGACCTTCCTCATGACTATTGATAAGGCTGGTCCTTTTCGACCCCATTAGGAATCGCTAAATGTGTCTGAGACACATTAGTACATTTCGTTTTGCGAGTCGCAAATTTTGAGCCACAAAATATCATAATTTGTGGCCGCAAAATGGAATGGTCATACATCTGTCCCAGTAGTTCCACAATCAAAGCAAGGATCTTGGGGTGCACAAGCACAATATGCAAGAGATGAAAATTGAATAAAATTTAGACTTGCCATCAAGCACAACTCACTCCCTGAGGAGCATCTCGACGATGGGCACAGCATGTCTGCAAGAATGATCATCAGAGAATTAAGGAGAAGTATTACAAAGCCATGTTCTTAATAGCTTTTTGATCTTAGCATGATTCTCATGTAACCAATTGGACACAGGAAGTTGATTCCAGAAAAAAGGTACTAGGTATGAAAACATCCTACTGCCAAATCTTTTTTTCAAAGATCTTGGGGCCCAAGATGGCTGCTACAGGCAAAGCTTGGCATGAAGATAAGTGGTTAAGGCTTTGATTAGGGTTTTCTGTATCAAGCAACATATCTTACAGGATATGGGCCTATTACACTGCCAGAAAGTCACTTTTACGACGTTCCAGATGCGCAAAGTACCACTGGCATACTTCTAATGCCACGTAAAGCTATGTTACGTGGCTTTTCATGGCTTTATAAATATGTGCCCCTATCACGCAGAAACTGCATGAAAGGGGGTTCCATGGGTGCTGCTGCGGGTGTTCACAGCAACATCTATGGCTTTTTGACACTCCCCCATATTTACGAGAAATAGTAAGTCTGCGGCAGAGCCAAAAACATATGAGGCATAAGGGAGGCACAATGAGGCGGAATATCTCTATTTCTCCTTGTTTATCCTCTTTGAATGTGTGCTCCATTCTGCACACCCATAGAAAGAGGAAAACGGCTCTTGTTATTGTTTTGTGCAGGAAGGAAGCTGAAATTGGGATGTTAAACACTAAGAGCTCCACCCACTTTGATATTAAGGTATCAATCAACTTCACCTGAAGGGCGTCATGGCAGACTATGGCCACTCCACTGCAAGCTGTGCCTTCACTATCCAGCTTAAGTAGCGAATAATGGTCTGAAATGGCCAAAGGAATGAATGGGAGTGGGACCGCATTTAGCCAAACATCTGTAAAGAAACATTATTTGGGTGACAGAGAAGAGATAAGGTCACAGATTTAAATCACATGTTTTGCCAAAGATCTAGCTTTGCAGTAGAGTCCCATGATTCCTTCTCACAAACACTTATTAGATAGAGGGACAGTCGGACGACTTGGGGTTTAATCCACCAAATGAGACTCGTTAAAGGTGAGTCATTGTAAATGAAGGCGTGATCAGTGAAGTGATGTCTGCCATGAATGTCTAGAAAAACACACACTCTTGATACGGAAATTCCTTTTGAGCTACACAATATACAGGACTGGAATTTGTGGATTCTCCTTGTCTGGTTTTCTGCCATGTTTTGATTTAGTTGTAATTTTGGAGGGCATTTCTTGTAGCTTTTTAACAATTTATCACAGTATATTTTTAATCCTCAAATCATACTTCTCACTGGCCTTTTCCTAATGTTTGTGTAAATGGGAATTGGCTTTAAAGAGTTCTGGAGGCTTCCAGTTCCTCTTTGTTGTCTGAAATTTCTTTTAAGAATAATGAAACCATAGTGCTATCAGATCTTCACTTGGGCTTTTGCTATTGGTAATTGTATAGAAAGCCAATGCTCTTATCATTAGCAACTTTGCATTCTGTCTTCTTTTGTGGTATGAGATTTTCCAACTGGGAGCAGATGATTGCAACCATATTCTCAAGTGAAGGCTAAATCAAATAATATATTACAGATATTAAATGATCCGGGCACAGAAGTTCAGGTATGACTGGAATAGGCACATCAGTAAAGATGCAAAAAGCCCAACTAAAACCTTCTAGAGATTATACCCCCTTAATGTTCATCGAGCTTGTGATTTTAGGAGGCATCTATGCTGGTGTCAGGAGCCTGCCTGGATTGCAACACCAAATTCACTAATTCAGCAGTGATCAAACTAATGTTTCTTGTTTCATATTGAAGTGGCAATAGATTGTTGTCGGTCTTCCATATTTTATATAGTTATACATTACCTTGAGATTATGCTAAAATGAAATTTGCAGCATTTTCTAAAAGAACCTAGTTGTTGGTAGTGAAACAGCAACTCTAAATTTTACTTCATAGGTATTACTGTAGTATTGCAATAACAGTATTAAACAGTATTATAAATGCACATTGCAATGGATAAAACTACTACATACTTAATACAATAAATGTTTAAATAATTAGCATTGCAAAATGAAAAGAATGGGAACAGTGAACGTGATATCATTGGCTGAGTAGGGTGGAAACACTACTCGAGAAACACCCACTATCCCTGTCAGGATGAACCACTAAAGTCTCTAAATTAACCTGCGCTTAACCCTCTGAAACAAAAGCAGTCAGGTGTACCTCAAGGCAATCTGCAAAGTATTTATGCAGTACACAAACAGTAATGAAGTGAATTTCCAAACCAAGTACGAAAAATAGAGTACATTTTACTAAATTATTTGACGCCAAAATGGCAAATGTCCAATTAGTAGAATAATAGATATTCATTTTTAAATGTTTTTAGTAAAAACTAGGACCTAAAAGATCAAAGCGCCAACAGCGGACATTTAGTCATGCAAAATCAGGTCAAAGTAAAAAAATATAGCCACCCACTATGGAGCATACGTCAAATTGAATCAATTGTAAAGTGCCCTACTCACCCGTGAGGGTCTCCAAGCGCTGGGGGGCGGGGGGGGGGGTGGGGGGGGGGGGTGCTGCTACTGCTCGAATAGCCAGGCCTTGAGTAGTCTTCTGAAAGTTAGCAGGTTCTGTGTCTGCCGTAGGAGGATGAGGAGGGTGTTCCAAGTCTTGACGGCGATGTGGGAGAACCATCTACCACCGGAGTTCATTCTTCGGATGCGGGGGATGGTGGCGAGGGCGCAGTCGGCGGAGCGGGCCCAGTCAGCACTTACCTTCAGACGTAGAAGAAATTTTGTGGAAAAATGTCTGAGAAGGTTGAGTTCAGTGGCACAAGGCTGTCCGAGGAGGAGGAGGAGTTGTTGTCAGGAAGCTGTTGGACGAAGTAGTGATGAAGAATTCTACATTTGGACTTAGCCACTTCAAAAACCCTCCAACAGGATGAAGCTGGAGTTGATGAGGGCTCCACGAGACCGGATACCCCTTCTGCGAAGGACAGTTGAACAAGATTTCTCAAATGAGTCCCGGGCACATGTGAACAAGGCTTTAATCAAATGAAAGTTCTGAAAAGTCCCCAAAAAGCAGAAAAAAGGACCACACAGGTCACTAGAGGTGACACATTAAAAGCAAAAACATATAAGCACATAGGCAAACAACCAGTGAGATTGATAACTGACTTCAACAGTTTAAGCCATGTAATTCGGAAAATCCTTGGTAAACATTGGGGGATTTTACGGGCTGATGAAGCATTAAGTGAAAATATCACCTCTTATGCACAAATAACATTTAGGAAATGCCGAACCCTTAGAAACAGACTGAGCCCTACAGTTCCACTAGCTACCAGAGATTCAACGTGGCTGTCTAAGCACACTTTGGGCTCCTATAAATGTAGGAGCTGTGGAGTGTGTAGATGGGCTAAGCATCGTACTTGTAACTTTGAGAGCACGGAGAAGAAGAAGTACTTTATCAAACAAAATATCAACTGTCAAACGACATACGTGGTGTACATTATTCAAGGTGCATGCAACAAATTCTAAGTGGGTAGTACCATACGGCCACTAAAAGAGAGAATCAGTGAGCATGTGAGATCTCTACATCAGCAGGATGACGCATATCCGGTAGCATTACATGCAGCGATATGTCCGTCCCAAGGCACACACAAATCCTTTTCCTTCTTTGGGATACAAAATATGCAGGCAAATGTATGTGGAGGAAATAGAGAATTGAGACTGAGACGTGCAGAAGCAGCCTGGATTTTACGTCTCCGAACAGTGGAGTATGGATTGAACTGCGACCGTGAAATTGAATATTTCTTGGGAGATTAAACCCCCATTGGTATTTTGTATGTATTATGGCTTTCAACCAGGTTTGGTATTTTCGCAATTTACCCTTCAAGGCACAGAAATGTATATATATGTTCGGGATCACCAGTAATGTTCAAATATCTTGACTTTTAACATCTGTGAATAACATTCTCACTCTATGCTGATTAATTGGGCAAACTATTACATGAAATACCAGTTTTCGCAATTTACTGTTCATGTCACTAAAATGTGTATATATATGTTGGTCACTAGTAATATTTAAGTTCACTGACAAAGTTGCATCTATTACTAACACTCACATTTTAGGCTGATAAATATGGCTTACTTTAACGTAAAATATATGTTTTCGATATACGAGGACAATGTGCTCTGACCGAAGATTGTTATCACTATGCCCTCATTAGGGCAAAAGTTGTTGGGTTTAACTGTGCTTCGTTCATAAAAATTCTGGTATATACTGTTGACTACGTGCGTAGGCAGTAACATTTCCACTACCCTGGTACTGTGAGTTTTGACTATTGTGGTGATATATTTATCTTTTACCCTGATTGTTGATATGGACAACATTTATACTTTTTCAGAGAGATATCTTTCTGTACATAATACAAATCTCATCGCATTGGACACGCCCCTCCTTTTCATCAGGGACAAGTTCATAACATAGATTTTGTCTTTACATTGGCTTTTCTAATCTGGGAGTAAAGAGGATTGGTCAGCAGGTTTAAACATCCCGCGTGGGCTCACATATGTTGCATTTATGAGTTCTTGATGTGCATCACATATGATTTAATTTTTCTTGTGGTGAGTTGCATTCACCAAATATCTTGCTCACTGACTGTAAAACAGAGACGAGTGATCTATAAAGTTTTGATTGAACACTGGGAGGTTACCGCTCTAGTGTTCTGGTGAGACTGCGCATATAAATTCACTTCCGAGTCGCATTTTGTCTGAGACCCGGATACTGCTTCACACAAATTGGCAGTTTAAAGGCTACAGCACACCCGTGTGTAGGTGAGGTGAAGAAAATGGTGCTTTTACTTGTTTCTTTTCCTTTGCTGCAACACTCAGGACACTTTTAAAGGTCCTGTGCCTATTAGGTCCAATTTGCCTGATATATTTTACATTGTTCTTACAAAGACAAGGATGACTCTCCGTGATTCAAGAGGCTTGTAGCACGCCTCAAACAGTGCATTGACACCTCGTTGGGACTCGCACTAACAACCTCAGCGTATCCGCTGTAGGTAAGAAAGTTTTCATTTTGTATTTGGTGCTCGGTTATGGATCTGTTTTTCTTGATTAACGCTCACCGCGATCTTCTCTTTACTAATACATAGTTTTAGCACTAATGCTGTGGTTTACAGCACGCTCTCGGTTCTCATGAGCCATAGATTTTTATGCCTGTAACACCTTAACCTTTGGCTACTAGGTAAGATGCGATAAATATTTTGAGGGTTGTTTCACGTGCCCATAGCATCTTGAATTTAGAGATCCTTTTTCTTAAAGCCTATTTACCTAAGACACTAATATATTGTTCCTTGTTGCCTTGCCACAGCTACACAGGACTTTCTGTTTATAATTTTAATACGTTCAGCCAGATTGATATTTACACCGGTTTTAGGTGAGTGCCCTTTTTGTACTCCAGATTGTCGTTTTGACTCACTGTCCACTTCACAGATATAAAGAATGTTTCCTCTAATTTCTTTACTCTATTGTTCTCCATGAAGTTTTTACATGACTTAAAGACTTTTTATCTTTGACATCTGGAACATCAATACCAGCTGCGTTGGGATTAGCACCAGCAGAGCAGTAAGTGCTGTCCCTTTTCTGAATGCTTTCCCCATCTCTTTGTCAGATACTGGTAGTTACTGATAGATTGTTGTACTTTTTGTCACCCATACAGTTTTGTATCTAGACTCTCACAGATTCGCTAAAGGTATCGACTACATATATCTTTTGTGGGGTGTTTGTTGTACTATCCGCTGGATATGCGGTTCTTTCATTTAAATTATACTCTTTCTCTTACGCGTTGCCCACAGGGGGGCCTTTTACTGGTAGAATTGCGAATCGCAACCTTATGTTTTGTTGTCCTCTGTCATGTTATGCAGACATGAGGTCACTTTGTCCGTTTGTGTTGTTTTTTTCACCATATTTGTTTTCTTTCCTGTCAAACAATTATTGAAGTCACCATTACATGTGCGGTTATTGGCTGATGTACAATTAGGGGTTCCACGTAATGGTGTAAGTCACTCATTTTGACGACAAAACACATGTCCGCTGGTTATCGTGTACGCTGTTGAATAATAAATTCAACGAAAACATTGAAGATTGCATTTTGAGACTTTTTTGGGGACTTTTCAGAACTTTCATTTGATTAACACTTTGTTCATGAGTGCCCAGGACTCATTTGACATTATTGGGTGTAGGGTTGTCTTAGACATACTTAGGGGTTTTAGGGAATTATCCCCTTACCTGGTGGCACCATATACTTAAATTTCTCTTACACAACCGTTACTTTAGCAGGACACCCTTATCTCCTGAGTTACTAAAAACCCTTCAGACACAGTTTAGCTGAACAAGATTTGCTGCTGCATTGAAGAACGTAGCAGAAGCTGGCATTAAGTCAGGCCTTCTCGCAATGCACCTTGGGTGCATCAACGAGCAAATAGGTCCTGGTGTCCTCAGAGCAGGTTGTAGCCACAAATTCTGGATTCTGGCTATTTGGGCACTGTTAGCATCACATCTCAGGGTCCAGAACTGGGGAAGCACCACCTGAAAGGTAAGGACTCACTAAGGGTGGGTCCAGGTGGGTGTGGGTTCAAGATGTTGGAGCCTTTTCTGTCCATGAGGATCTGGTCAGAGTTCACCTAACTTGCACTTGCAGTCACGCTCGTGCAGCAGAGCCGCCTTCAGGGTGGTGAGCAGTCCTTCTAGGTAACATAAAGCAGTCTTCTGAAGCCCGCAGTAGGCCACAGCAGCAGGCAGTCCTCTTAAAGGCCTTCCATAGGTCCAGAAAGTTCAACAAAAGTTGGTCTGAGGTACCTTCTTGGAAGTAGGGAGAGGTGCCTAGAGATTCTCTTGGAAGAGTGATTGGAATTTCCTGTCTCCATGCCCTGCCTCCAGCCTGGCTGTAGGCACAAGGGACTAGTATGCAGTTGTTTGTGTGAAGACTGGGCACAGCCTACTGATTCGCAAGTGGGGCTGTGCCCAGCTCTCCATCCTGCCAGTATTCGTCTATAATGTGGCTGTCTAAAGGCGAATATATAAAGACCAACTGCCAACTGCACCCAGTCATGAGACCAAGGAACAGGGTGCAGGCACAAAATAATTAGGGCAGGAAAAGGCCAACAATGTAAAAGTGGAAATTTTAAAATTGTGACTTAAAATCCAACTTCATCATTACAAATGGGTTTAAATTGCATTTTCCCAGATACCAAAGATGAAAGCCCCGACATGAATGCCCTATCTGCTCCCAATCGAAAGTTAGCACTTACTAAATGTAATAGGGCAACCCAATGTTATCCAATGGGAGAGGTAGGATTCACAGTAGAGAAAAACAAATGTCTGAGTTTTTCACTACAAGGAAAAGTAGAACACAAAAGTACATTTCGAACCTTTTAATTACAATGCACTCTGTCCTACAGACTACCTAAGGCCAACCTTAGGGGTATCTTGTATGTAATAAATGGAGAGTTCAGGTCCTTGCAAGAGTGTTATTTTGCCAAGTTGAATTGGCAGTTTAGAACTGCATTCAGACTGCAGTGGCTGACCTGGGACATGTTTTAAAGGGATACTTAAGTGGTTGTTACAATGGGTGCTGCATGCCCACTAGTAGGATGTAATTCATAAGACCTTGGTCTATGGTATACCCATTTAATAGGTACTTATAAGTAAAGTAAATATGCCAATCAGGTGTAAGGCAATTTTACAATGTTTTAAAGAGTAAGCACAAGCACTTTAGGACTAGTTAACATTGGTAAAGTGCATAGGGTCTCTGTACTGGGGTGAATGTATGACATTTTTCTGCATTCTGTCCATCACCTGTTGTTTTTACATTTGTGACCTCGATTGGGACGGGTATGCTCAGACGTGAGTCCTGTGCTCTCCATGCCACTGGAATCAAGTTATCCAGGCTGATGAGGGCTGAAGCCCGAAACCGGTCCTTGGATGCTTGTTTCCAGTACAGGGAGGACCTGGCTTGGCAGTTCAGGCTGGACTATCCCATGGGGCACAGGGTCAAGACTGATTTGCATATGGCTGGGTTCAAACTAGAATGGCATGGTGAGCAAAAAAACGATGGATTTAGGCCCAGATCTCTGTACTGGAGTGAATGTATGACATTGTTCTGCATTCTGTCCAACGCCTGTTGTTTTTCCATAGAGTCCTAAGGTCATCAAAAACAATTTCAATAGAAAAAGGAGGGATGAAGGAAAAAGTCTGAGGATGACCCTTCAGAATGGGCTCAGTCCAAAGAAATACCATTTCAGACTCCCTTTCAGAATAGCTATGATATACAAGACAGCCCTCAACAAAAATACTACTGTCTTAAATATAACAAATATTTATTTTGTGATAGCTTGTTTTAGCTAATCTTGTTTCCTACCACTGAAAAATTGTCTTGTGGGGTTTATCAAATTTACTTTAGCAGTGTGTAAAGATGCAAAGTTTTATTTCCAGTATCTTCACAAAGTTATATAGAAAATTTGTCTCACTTCACAAAGGGTCTGATTCACAAAGGGCCTCCTCACTCATAGTGGAGGCCCAACTGTCATGGAGGACTCTCCGCACTCGGGTGGAATCTCTACAATGAAAATTCTAATTGCAGAGAATTCTCCCCGAGTGCAGAGACTTCCTCACAACTGCAGGGCCTCCACCTTTGTGAATCAGGTCAAAAGTTGTGAAGATTTACACTTTCTCAAATTAGCATTAAAATCATGAATTTTGTCACAAGTGACCTAACAACACATAACATTGAAGAGACAAGTCTTGCTGAGATTTACTATTGTGCATTGAAAGCCTCCATAAGGGGTAACACTCAAAGTAAAAATATGCATGATGTGGAATTGTTAATATATCTCTACAGGATCAGGATGGAAGATCAGTGTAAGGAGAGCTGCATGTCAACACAGCATTCAGGCCAGGACCGGAGTGGCTGGATTGCCCCTCTGACACATAAAGGGACAGTCACTGCTTACATAATAAAACTACTTTGTTAGAGGTACAACTCTGATGTAATGATGTGTCTGGATGTTAGAAGCTGTCTCTAAACGGGCAACACAAGCACTAGGATATCTTGTTCTTTTCTGAGCCTTGAAGGGAGTGTATAGATTATGTAGCAGAAAAGGCTTTCTTAAAACAAGCAGCATGGACAGCATCTTCCCAGAATTAATATTGTGCAGGCAAAACATGTCTGCTAAAATATGTAATATGTAAAACTAAAATGGTGAACCAAAGGGGGCCCAAGAGGGCCTCACTATAAGGGATCCATCCCTACTGAAACTCTTCAATGGTCCTATACCTTTTCAATCATCCCAAGGCCCGATAGACCAGTTTCCCAGCCCTCATGCATCAATCTAGGTTCACTTCCTAGGCTTTCAAAGATAATATCCTAGCCCTCCACCAGTGTCTGATCATATGTCAGTGGGCTACCATCAGCACAACATTGCCAAGCAAAAGTGCGCATTGATTTCATGTCTGTTCCCATCAAACTCCGAAAGTCACAAGTTGTGGCGTGAATTCCAGTTTAAAGTCCAGGACTTTTGAAATCCGGTCACTCACACCCCTCCAGAAGCCCTGAATCCTGGAGCAGTCCCAGAGCATGTGGAGTAGGGTACCCTTCTGCTGACAGCCTCTTTGGCAGAGGTCATCGTCAACTCACCCCATACACTACTGCCAGGCATTTGTAATATACACCCCATTTAGAAACTTTAGCTGAACAATTTGGAAACCCACCCATAAAACTACCACCCCGGGGTAGCGGCATGCCATACCCGAGTCCTCATCCTCCAGTCAGCCAATGACCCTTTCCAGTTTGTCCCTGATATTGTCCAAAGGGGGAAGACTGTTGAGCCTTGAGACCCTCACGGGTGAGTAGGGCGCTTTACCAACCCCTGATTTATTGATTGATGGGTATATTTAGGACAATGCATGGTGGGTCTGTGAGGATTCCAGCACCCTATACTCTAGTGGTGACGCATCTAGGACCTATGTAAGGTCAGCTTGTCTCTGTAGCAAATATGTTTTTGGAATCCAAGGTACTGGCTCCCTGTTAGCTCATAGCTCTGTGAACTGAATCATTCCATCTTTCCACCTCTTGTCCCCCAGCTTGGAATTATCAAACAGGTCCCATTTTTATATCCCTCTATTTCCCATAGCCCTTTCAGAATGGGGGGTTTCCAGAGTGAACTTTTCCACCCCGCTCATATTCTGGGTCGCCGGATGCCATATACCGATCACAGTTCTGGTAAGACAGGGTAGTGGCATCAGCCCCTTTTGGCTATAGAGGCGTCTCACATATTCCTCTGGGTCCACAGCTCATCTGCCAACAGGGAGTGTTCTTGCTGCACTGAGAAGTCCCAATAATGTTTCACTTGCAATTGTGCTATCCAGTGGTAGATCTATCAGTATGGGAGGGTGATGCCAACTTGAGGGGCTTCCTGATCAAGGTTGTAATGGCTATCCTCGGAACCCCTCCCTGCCACATCAGCTCCCTTGTTACCTCATCCACAAATTGGAAAAATCCCTCTGGGGATGTAAACATTATTTGTGAGGAAGATCATTTTTTAGAGGGCTTCTCTACCCATTTAGAGTGGGAAACCTCTTCAATGTCCCACAGCTACCCAAAATGTCTCAAGGATTCTGTACAGGTTTTCCCTCAGAAAGACATCCCAGTCTTTTGGTATTAAGATTCCAAGGTACATGAAACCCCCGGCTCCCACTCAAGTGGGTATTGATAGGCTCTCCTTGAGGCATGTCTAGAGAGTGGGAGCACCACTGACTTGTGCCATTTGATGCAGAGTCCAGAATAGGATGCACATCTCTCAAGGATCTCCAGTACCCTGGAAATGGAGAGAGCTTGGTCTGATAAATAAAGCAGAGTGTCATCTTCGTAAAGGGATACAGTTTCTACCCAAGCTGTGTCCCAACTGATCCCCTCAACGGTGCATCTTTTCTGATCCATTCGACAACAGGTTCCAATGGCAGTGAAAAATGTAAGAGGGACAGAGAGTATCCCTGACGGGTGCCGCTTACCCAACCCAAACTAATCCTAAAACGTCCTTTCAGTTTGACCCGGGCTGTCAGAGCAATTTATAGCAATGTCACCCAAGCCAAAAATGTTGAGCCAAACCTAAGCCTGAGCGGAGTTTGTGGAGGTCTGCTACGTGGAACTCCATGAAGTGCAAAAAATACTCATCCGTGGTATGCAGAGCTCCTCAAGTGGAGGAGTGCGTTGGATACAAATTGTTTGCAGTGGTTTTCAGTGCCAGGTGCTTGTCTGCCCTGTGCAATCATCGCGGATGGCACCATGCACAGTGCAAGCGGGTGGTGCTTCCTTTCTGCCACTCGAGTAGATTTTAACTTGAGCGGCAACTTTCTCAACGTGAGCGGACAGTTTTTCAATGCGAGCAATCGTGAGCGTACGCGGCCACTCACAATGAGAAATCTGACTGCCTGCATTGGGAAATCTCGCCGGATAGTTGTTTTTCCACGCTCGCCAACTTGATGCTGACAATTGCGAACAAGGAAAAATCTCACTGGGAGGTGGATTTTCCGTATTCGCGCTTGCCAACTTGATGTTGACGAACACAAGTGAGGGAAAAAACTCAGCTCCGCTCTGTGTAGCGGAGTTTTTCGGAACTCCTCAAGCTCTGCATAGCGTGGAGTGTGGAAATCTCCAAGAGCTGAGCAGACTTCACCACCCAGACTTAGCCAAAACCCATTATGCCCAGTATCTCCATCAGGTAGGGCCAATACAGAGAATTGAATAACTTATCAGCATTAAGTCACAAGAGGCCTACTGGCTCGTCTATCTGGTTGCTCCACACTAATCATCCTTTGAGTCTACGTAGGCTGTGCCTTGCTGCTCTGTTGGGCACGAAGCTCGATTGATCGGGGCACAAGTGTGCCTCCTATTTGCATTAAGCGATTGCCAAGAACGTTTGGCTTCCACATTGAGCAATGAGATTGACTTCTGTCTGGCCCCAGTCGTGGTGTTGGAATGCCAGGAATAAACTGTTCCAACTCTGCCTGCCTGATATTAATTTGCTCTGTACAGAGATTCCTCAGGTGTTCTGCAAAGGCAGATGCAATTTAATTCTCGATTTTCGCTACGTTCCTCCCACAGTCCAGTGAGGACTCTATCTATGCTCTTCCTCCTTTTTTGCTTTCCATTCTAGGAGCTTCCCTGCCCTTTTGCCCACCTCATATAATTTGCTTTGCTTAGCTTGGAAGTGTACTCTTGTTGCTTGGTATAACACAGACCTCAGTCCTCCTTAATCCTCTCCACCCTATTGGCCAATCTGGAGATATATATCCACGCATTCCCCCTCCGAGTGGGACAGTTTTGATTCCAATTCTTTTCAATCCTTATCCCTTTCCCTCTTCTTCCCAATCATGTGCATGATTAGCTGGCCTCATAAACTGTTTTGTATGCCTGTCAGAGGTCTGTCTCCAGCTCTATGGTGCTGACATTATGTTTGAAGAAAACTCCAATAACTGAAGTTTGGAGGTCCTGTCAGTCGTCTCTCATGGGTCAAGTTTCCACTCACCCAGCATGCCTGGTGTAGTTGTGAGGATATGCGGTATTCACAAATCTACCTAGCTGATGGCCTGGCATAGGAAGTAGTCTAATATGGATTGTTACCTCATATGGTTGGATGTGTAGGAATACTGGTGTGTCTTCGGGTGCTTTCCCCACCAGCAGTCTGACATCACCAGGACAAGTGCGAAGCTGCCCTGGGCCTTTCTACCAATGCAGTGAACTTGTAGAGCTGTTACACCTCTACAGCGCATCATACCCCTGACGAGACGTGAAATACCACACATAACAACGTGTGTAATGTATACACTGAAGCGATTACAAATGGTAGCGGCAACAGTTCTTCCTGCTACGAGGCCCCATCCTCTGGGCCCTCACCCCAGCCCTCATGACTCTCGGTCATTCCGTGTCAGCCCTCGGTCCCCCTGTACGACTCTGATAATCCCTCATCCTGTGCTTGGCAGAGTCCTCCGGTTACGTGTACCTGGCGCCGGTGACGTGAACCTGGAGGCGGCGAATTGTACCTGCAGTGACGTGTCCCTGACGGTGATGACATGTACCTGGGGGTGATGTCGTGTACCTGGCGGCAGTGACGTGACCTGGAGGCGGTGACGTGTGCACCTCCTGGTTTCACTGCCACAGTGCAACCGTTTGGGGATGGGCAGGTGTAGTCACCCCCATCGAATCCTGATACACCTCTATCATTGCCCCTTCTGAAGGATATATGATAGTGTCGGCTTACCCCCTCCCCCGGGCCCTCTTTTGCCATTTCATCCGCATGGTACTAGGCGTCTCACGGCGTTAAAAACAAAAGCATCCTATTTAACAAGGCTTTCTGTCCCCTTTCAGAAGTCGAACTGTGATCAAAATCTGGCGTGCCTTGAAGCACGGTGACATAGCTCAGTGATAAAATAATGAGCAAGACGGGTGAATATAGGACAGGCACACCAAAGAGGTGAAGTACAGAATTGGAGCCTATGTTTGTAGCTCAGTGCTAGAAACCTCCAATGGTTTGGGGATAGAGCCAAGCGAAAAACCCGAACTGGATGACATGTATAACTAAAGGCTACTGCACAGGTAGGGCCAATGAGGACACATATATTGCTTATTGTGAATTGCTTCAACAGGGGGGGATGTAGCTCAGTGGTTGAGCATTTGACTGCGGATTGAGAGGTCACCGGTTCAAATCCAGGGTGTCCCCTGCAGACATTTTTACATATTTTTTACAATATTTTTTTGCAAAACTTAAACAGAAGTTCTTTGCTGCGAAAAAGAAAATTAAAATAACACACGCTTTTTGGATCATGTTTCCTAGAAAAGACCGACAGATTAAAACATTTAACTTTTTAGTTACAAGCTAGCTAGAATTAGGGGGATTTGGGGGGCAGTCGAGCCGCGAGGTCTCCCCCCCGGGCAGATTTGGGAGGGGTAAGAGGGTGAACAGGGAGCGGCCATTTTGTCGCTTTGGGCTGCCTGGGAATAGCCCAAAGGCAGCCCAATTCGTGATGTAGGTAGCCCAAGCATTATAAAGTGGGGGTCCGCTTTTTCCAAGCCACCATTTTAGGTATTGAAACCTGATGGCTGGGAGCGGTAGTCAGTTTTGTGGTTGTGGTTCTTGCTTGACGGTTTTGCAACTTACTGATGGTGGTTTCGGACGATGTCAGAGTGTTGGAGGCCATCCGCCTGGTGAGCGAGGCGGGCGGATGGACCTCTTGGTTGGGCCACAGGTGGCGCGTCCGGTGCGACGGGCCTCCTTTGGCGTGGCGGCGGCAGTGCTGGCCTGCTCGCCGCCACGGAAGGCAGCGCGGTTGCAGGTGAGTCTCCGGGGCCGCGCCGATGCCAGGAGTGCGGCCCCGAAGGACGAGGGAGAGAGGACTGAGGGAGAGTGGGCGAGGCGCGTTACCAGGGGTGCCTCGCCGCGCCTCTCTGTAATGGCTGGGGGCGGGTTGGAGGGCGGGGCGTAGGGTGGGAGGCCGAGCGCAGAAGCGGAACAGCCGCACGTGGAGCCGTGCGGCACCCAGGCGGTGTAGATGTCGGTGAGGGGGCCCGGCTGGGGAGCGAGGCATCGGGTGCACCAGGGAGGCGGAGAGGGAAGGGAGCGAAGGAGCAGGGGAGGGGCGGGGCAGGGGAGAACGCCGTGGGAGCGAGGTCTGGGCGGGGTGGGGGGTTTGAGGTGGGGAGAGAAAGGGGGGGTGAGTACAGGAGGGGGACAGGCCCTGAGGAGGCAGTTAGAAAGCCCCTCGCTGGCCCGGCAGGGGGCCGAGGAGATAAAGGGGAGGGGTAGGAGCACAGGAAAGAGGGGTGAAAAGGGGGGCACGGGGAGGGGCGGGGACGGTTGGCAAGGGGCGGGGGAGGGGGGCTGGCCTTGGGGGAGCGGGCAGGAGGGGGGGCGAAGCTGGAAGTGGAGCAGGGTCGGGTGTCCCAGTTATTGTTTGAGTCAGATGGCAGTGACAGGGAGTGGGAGGGTTTGGATTTGTTCGCGTCATGGGAGGAGGGGTTGCGAGAGGCGCGAATGGCGGCGGAGGTTGGGGTGGAGCAGGGGAGGCAAGGTGGGTCCGTTGCGGCGGGGGGATGGGGCCGGTCGGGGTGTCGGCAGGGAGTTGGGTGGGTTAGGTCGGGGGTTGAGGCTGGGATTGGCGGTGGACGGGGGTGCGGGGGTATGGGGGCTTAACTGGAGTGAGGAGGAGGACGAAGGTGGGGCGGGGGAAGGCTGGGGGGATCGGGATCGGGTGGGCGGGGGCACGCAGCTGCAGGGACCCGGCACTCCAGCAGTACCTTTTTTCTTGCAGGGTGAAGACCGGCGCGGGGGAGCGGACTTGGTAAGGCTTGGGGCGGCCCAGCGACACCAAGGAGAAGAGAGCTTCCTGCGGCGAGCCTGGAGTCCACGAGGGATCACGGCGCGGCTGGCTCAAGAAGGCCCCTGGCGGGCTCACCGGCCCCCGCACCCACAGGGCCCCAGTGGCTTGGGGATCAGCAGAGATCCTGGAGCACCGGCACAGAGGACTGTTATATTTTGAGTGGGGGGAGAGGCAGAAGGTGGGCCTCTGGCAGGTTTCAGTCGGGGCCGCCACCGGCCCACCAGAAGTATATGTGGGGAGGAGTGGAGTTGACGGAAGGAGATGAGGATAGTCCAGAGGAGGGGGAATTGAGGGATGGGTCGGCCGGATGGGGGTCCGGTAATGGTTTCAGTTCTTTTTTGCAGGTGTCACAGGACCTGGGTGCTGCGGCGGCCCGGACACAGTCGGGGGACAGGTCGGCACCGGAGAGGAGAGGCGAGGATCGGCGAGGGGATACATTGGTTACAGGTAAAGGGAAGGAGGTGCCGTAAATGGTGTCGGTAGGGGTGGGAGGGGAGGTGGGGGTGGGTGACCGGTTATGCAAAAGAAGGTATGTGGTGGATCGGGTGTGGGGACGGATGTGAATGCGCTGGCGCCTGGAGGGAAGGTTGCAGGGGGCGCTGGGGGTGTGGGCCCGGAAGGTGGTTTGGCGGCAGGCAAGGTAGCGGAGCCAGAGGCTGATGGGGGCGCGGATAGCGCAGCCACGGAGGAGAGTGGCGCTGCAAAGCCAGATAGCAAGGAGCTGAGGTTTAAGCGCCTCCCGTACATGGGGGTCACGAAGCCGCTGGGGGCGCATTTAATGGTGGCTGTGAGGTTCGATCGAAGGAAGGGTCGAAGGAAGAGGAGTATGAGCTGCAGAAGCGCCAGAGGGTGCCTCTGACAATAGAAAACTGGACGGCGGCATTTTTAATTTTCGAGAGTGTGTATTGTGAGAAGTTCCGGATAGATCCCTTTTTAATACATGGACGTCATACGGAAGGCGCAGATCACGGGGGGGGGGGTTGCGTGGGCGCAATACAACAAGGAGTTCATGGCAAGGATGGCGTGGGACCCAGAGGCGAAGTGGGGCGAGCTGGACTGCGATCTCTGGCAGCACTCGATGGGTTTGGCGGGGTCGGGCAAGACTATTTTTACCGCCAGCGGCCTCCCGATCATATATCAGCCCTTTCAAGGTTGCCCCACCCGAGGGGGGGGGTGTTGGAGCTAAGAGCCAGGCCGGAACCGTGGGCCCATGCTGGGATTTCAATAAGGGGGCATGCGCCAGAGAGCATTGTCGTTTTCGACATGAGTGCTCCGGGTGCGGCAAATATGGGCACCCAGTGCTGCGCTGTTGGGGCCCTACAGGGCAACAACATGGGGGTCCGCAGGTGTCAGCTGGAGCGGTGCGCCCCCGGGCCAGTCAACCGTCAGGCAGCGGCCATGGGGGGAAAGGGCCTGGGCCAAAGGGCTTGTACGCCAGTTAGGCTGGACCGGTTGACAGTGGCCCTGCGCAATTACCCAGATGCGGGCGCTGCGGATCGGTTGCGGACCGGGTTTCGAGACGGGTTTCGTTTGGGATACGAGGGTCACCGGGGGCGGCGTTGGGCAGACAACTTGCTGTCGGCTTGGGAGCACCCAGACGTGGTGCAGTGCAAGCTGGACAAGGAGGTGCAGGAAGGCCGCATGGCGGGCCGTTTGTGGATTGGCCGATGGATAAACTGATAGTGTCCCCCATAGGTGTGGCGCCCAAGAAGGAGGTGGGGCAGTTCCGCCTCATACAGCATTTGTCATGGCCTGACGGCGGATCGGTGAACGACTATATCAATGAGAGCGAGGCCATGGTGGCGTACTCCTCGGTGGAGGCGGCCATGGCTTCGGTGGTGGCAGAGGGACTGGGTGCGGTCATGGCCAAGTGTGACATCCAGTCGGCTTTCCGGTTGCTGCCGGTTAACCCAGACGACTGGGGCCTGCTGGGGATCCCGTTTCACGGCCGCTGGTATGTGGACAAGGCGCTGCCAATGGGCTGCTCGGTGTCCTGTGCGCTTTTTGAATGTTTTAGTACGTTCCTGCAGTGGTTTTTTACGGAACGCACGGGTCACCAAGGAGTTACGCACTACCTGGATGACTTTTTCTTGGTCGGGGCCCCGGACTCCACGAACTGCCAGGTGGCGCTGGACAGGTTTCAGGAGCTCATGGAGGACCTTGGGGTGCCGTTGGCACCAGAGAAGACAGTGGGGCCAGGCACGGCACTGTCATTTTTGGGTATTGAGCTTGACTCGAAGTTGATGGAGGCACGGTTGCCGGCGGACAAGCAGCAACAGATGCTTGGAATACTGGAGGTGATGGTGGCCAGACAGAAGGTGACAGTGTTGGAAGTGCAGGTGCTGTTGGGGCATCTTAACTTTGCGTACAGGGTGGTACGGGTTGGGAGGACGTTTTGTAGACGGTTGGGCCGAGCATTAGCCGGGCGGGGGCCTCCACACCATCAAGTGCGCGTGTCGGCGGGTGTTCGTGGTACAAGTGGTGAATCGCCAGTCCGCCAGGGATGAGCAAGTATTGAAGCTGTTGAGATTGTTAGTGTTGGGCTATTTGTGCCATGACATTGCTTTTCCCGTGGTGCATGTCCCAGGAATTGACAATGACATTGCAGACGCTTTGCCTCGTTCGCAGTGGGGGAGATTCCGTGGGTTAGCCGAGGACGCGGAACGAGACCCGACACCAATGCCGGCGCGGATGTGGCACATAGGCAACACCGGATGTTGCAGCTGGTTCTAGGATCCTTGGCAGAGTCAACCAGAACAGCGTATGTGGCAGACTGGGGGGAGTTTGTCACGGCCGGGGTGCGTTGGCGGGCGCCGGGCAGGGACAGGCAGGAGGATGTGGTGCAGTTCCTGTTGTCCCTGATAGGCAGGGGTCTGTCGAGAGTGACAATAGCGGGTAAGCTGGCAGGGATAGCTTTCATTGGAAAGATAATTTGGGAATACGCCCCGTCCGCAGGTGAGCTTGGGACTAGGATGTTGGAAGGCTGGGCTCGGGAGTGCGGGCGGGGGGGGGGCGGTGCGCGGCGGGGGGCGCAGGAGATGTTGGGCAGAGTGGTGGAGATGCTGCCGCGAGTGGTCAGGGACGGAACGGAGGCGTGCCTGTTCTTGACCCTGATGGTGTGGATGTTTGCAGGGGCATTTCGGGTGTCGAGCTGTTGGGCTCTAAGGCTGGCCGGGGTTTGGTGTGGTTGGATGTGCAGGTGGAGCAGACGGAGGTGCACCTTTGGTTGCGTAAGTCCAAGACTGATCAGAGGGGTGTCGGGGCTTGCGTGGTCCTGCAAAGGGGAGAGGACAGAGGGGAGTGCCCGGTGCATTGGGGAAGGAAATGGAGAGTTGAACGGAGGGCGAGTGGTTTGGTGTTTCAGCATGCGAATGGAAAAGGGGCAATGGGGTCACAGCTGTTGGGAGTGTTGCGGAAGACCCTGGTCAGACTGGGGGTGGAGGGAAGTCAATTTGGCATGCACTCTTTCCGGATCGCGGCGTCGTCCGAGGCGCATCAAAGGGGGTGTGGGCAGGGGGCCATTATGCCCTTGGGGAGGGTGTCCTCCAATTGTTATCGGCGGTATGTGCGCAGCGCAGACTTAGCAGGAGCCCACAAGTTGGGGCTGGGGGACACTTTTGGTTGACATTTGTTTCTCATTTCAGGTTCGGTGGCAGGTCCCACGTCCCGGGACATGTTGGTTTGTGTTGTGGGCCATTCCTTTGTGAAGAGGGAGAAGTTACAAGCCCAGGATAGTTATTTTGGGGACAACCTGGGTTTCAATCCGGCCTTGTTTCAGGTGGTTTGGTCGGGGAGGGGGGGCATGAGATGGAAGGAGTTGATCACGACATTAAACGGGTTGGTGCACGGGGGCGTTGCCTGGACGTGTTGGTCCTCCACCTGGGGGGGAACGATATGGTGCAGGAGTCGGGTCTGGTATTGATGAGAGCGATGCAGTGGGATTTGGCTGAGCTGCGGAGGAGTTGGGCAGGTTGTTCGGTGATATGGACCGAGTTGGTGCCGCGTAGAGTGTGGCGTGGGGCGATGAAGCCGCAGGCAGTGGACAAGGCAAGGCAGAAACTGAATGTAGAGATGGTGCATTTCTGTCGGCATTTGGGCTTTGTGCGCATATGGCACAGGGACATCAAGTACGATGCGCCTGAGATGTTCAGGGTGGACGGGGTCCACCTCTCGCACATTGGAATGGATTTTTATCTGTTGGAGCTTCGGGAAGTGTTGGCTAAGTTTTTGGGTGTTCACCGGGAGTAAGGGGTCTTCCTGGACGATCGGTTCTGCCGGGGCTGAACGGGTGTGGTGGGGCAGGGAAAGGGGGGAGGTGGTGTACTCACCTAACCCCACTTTCCCTGGGTGGCGGAGTTGTTTTGATGTTGGCCAAGTTTGGCTGTTGTTCGGTTCTTTATCGTTATGTTTGGGGAGTTGGGGAACAGGAGCGGGGAAAGGGTAAACAGTTTTTGAGTTACATTAGAAGGTACTTAGTTACAGTTGCAAGAAGGCAGATAGGTCTGTAGGTCTTGGCAGGTTTTGGAGTTAGGATGTAGGGGAGAAAATTGGATACTATGAGGATGTAATTGAATTGTATATTTGTATATTGTAGGGTGGGGGAAATTGTATCATGTGGGGATCGTAGGGGTGGGGGAGAGAAAAACCTAAGGGGTCAGGTAACTCGATGTTTAGAGAGGTTTTAGTTTTGTGAGGCTGTTGCCAGTTTTAATGAATGTGATATGCACCTGTTTCAAATAAAGCGGCCTTTTACACACACAAAATGGTAGTCGGTCTTGATTGCCCCCCTTCTTCCCTCCCAAGGGGGATTTGGTGGGCAGCCGAGCCGCGAGGTCTCCCCCCGGGCAGATTTGGGAGGGGGAAGAGGGTGAACAGGGAGTGGCCATTTTGTCGCTTTGGGCTGCCTGGGAATAGCCCAAAGGCAGCCCAATTCGTGATGTAGGCAGCCCAAGTATTATAAAGTGGGGGTCCGCTTTTTTCAAGCCACCATTTTAGGTATTTAAACCTGGTGCCTGGGATGGGTAGACAGTTTTGCCAGCCCACCCTCCCTGGGCATTGGGTTTTGGAGGGTTGTTTAGTTAAGGATAATTTTGTTAGGGAGGCGGGTTTGGGACAGGTACACAGTGGGGCATTGATGTATTTGTCGCTTGGAACAGGGGCTGGCGGAGTTGTTTTGATGTTGGCCAAGTTTGGCTGGAGTTCGGTTCTTTATCATTATTTTTGGGGAGTTGGGGAATGGGAGCGGGGAAAGGGTAAACCGGTTTTGAGTTACATTAGAGGGTACCTAGTTACAGTTGCAAGAAGGCAGATAGGTCTGTAGGTCTTGGCAGGTTTTGAAGTTAGGATGTGGGGGAGAAAATTGGCTACTATGAGGATGTAATTGAATTGTATATTTGTATATTGCAGGGTGGGGGATTGTATCATGTGGGGATCGTAGGGGAGGGGGAGAGAAAAACCTAAAGGGTCAGGTAACTCGATATTTAGAGAGGTTTTACTTTTGTGAGGCGGCTGCCAGTTTTAATGAATGTGATGTGCACCTGTTTCAAATAAAGTGGCCTTTTACACACACAAAATGGTAGTCGGTCTTGATTGCCCCCCTTCTTCCCTCCCCACTGCACTTTGTCTGCTAAGGGAGAGAAACACAGAAGGTGAATGAGAGAGAGAGAGAGAGAGAGAGAGAGAGAGAGACTTATAGGGCAGATAGAGAGATCCCCAAATCAGCCTAGAGAGCTATCTCACATACTATTCTTAAGTCCCAACACAAGCTTTTAATAGTGGATCCACCCTTTTACATCACCAAAAACAGACGTTTCTGTTTAAAGTAAGACTTCTCTATTCCAATGTTTGGAAGGTTTGTAAAACCTGTAAGGTTCGCTGATGAATAAACTACTAGAAATCTAATTTAATAAACGGAAATTTATAGAGGCATGCACTGGTTCTGAAACTAAGTGGTGAGGGTTCCTGTCTACAGCAAGAGATAATGAAATGCCCACCTTTCCACTTTAGGTTACATTCTCCGGATCCACCTGAAAGGACAGGTTGAAAACATAGTGAAGGAAGCTGCTCTGTGTATTCGGACTAGTGACAGCCATGTGACAGTGGGAGGATGGGTACCACTATCCATGAGCCTTCTGCAGAGCACCACTAAACTGGAACATTTTCTTCTCGCCCCTTCAGAACAATTGGATTTTTGTTGAACATTTATGTGACAAGTGTGATGTAAAAGTCACCATTTGGCGATTTTCCCCCACCCCACCAGAACCTATTAGGTAAGTTCCCCAGCTAATATTGCTTCAAAGCTGGCCCGGTAGTATCCCTGAAAACAGCTGGCAGTGACTCACTGTGCAGTGAGATGGGCACAGTGTTTAACATCCTGTATTCCTGTACATCCTGTTTTCTTTCTCGGACTCACCTAGACTGGCGCAATCCTCTCTCCTATTAACTCTCCACCCAATGAACAACAATCATGGATATTCTAACCAGAGGTGTGTAATCTTCGCTGATTGTTTAGGCAACTGCATCAACAAACATTAGCTGTGGCCCCATATCTCTGGGATTAGAGCACTGGTTTTGTGAACCAGGGGTCGCAAGTTCAAATCTCGCTGGGGCTTCGTCCTCCTTTTTTAATAAAAATAAATACCAATACCTTTTTTTAATGTGGGATATTGATAGACATATTCCTTTCAGGCTATGCCACTTAAGCTTAGCAGTGCTGCAGCAATGTTCACTTTGGACTAGGACTGTCAGGTTTCCTATCATCCGCGGATCGTTGTTGCAGTACAGTGTCACAACTGCGTTTACAGAGCAAGCAGAGAACCACATATCCCAGCATGCCGTGGGTCATGTTGCGGGCATGGCGCAAGCCATGCAGAACCAGGAAGTAAATAGTTCGCCGAAGACGCCAACATTTGCCGATTATTCCTGCTTGATGTCGGAGAGGGTTGGTAAGCTGCTGTGCCGGTAAGATCCATCTTGGTCCCTCTCTGAATTTGAGACGATAGTACCCCGCTCTGGGTCGGGTACGAGGTCAAAGACGCTACAAGTTAAGACTCACGGTTAGCGAGAGTTTGGAACATTTCTAAGTTTACTTTTTCAGTCCAGACTCTATCTCCCTGTTGGAAGAGACGAATCCTTGTCGTCTCATTGCAGGGAGAGAAACAAAGACACGGCATTGATTTATGTTGGGAAAAAACCTGTATGGTCACGGGTCGTTGTGTACCTCAGTTCTATCTTGATAACGTTGGAGAGTGGTTTTGAGCACAAACTGCTTCCTGGCATATATACTTTAAAACTTGAATGCATTGTCATCTAAGAATTATTAGATGCATGTGGAGCACGGAAGTCGTGCTGGTGCGACAGAACCCATTGTTATTTAACTTCTTGACTCCCAAACAACTGTGATTGTCTTCACGATATTTTGTATTTCATTTCATCCCTACACAGGAGAAACGAGATAGGGGTTTCAGGTCAGAGGGATTGTTGCAACTTCAGGAATGAAAACAGAACTTGTTTGGTTTGCAGAGGGATAGTGTGTGTATAAGTTCAGCTCACATAGAAATGAGAGTTACATGTTATATATATATATCTTGTGTGTCTTCCTCTACAGTTGGTTGTAACACCCTGACTTCGCCTCAAGTCTCTTCTCCTAGGTTCAGATCCACTGTATTGTCCTTTACAGGTAGGGGTGACACCATATCATACTAGATAGGAAAGAAAGTGGAAGGTTCTCATAAGAGGGTGTGGGGTATATTCCATCTACTTGTCATTCTCGTTTCAGATCTCCCTCCCCGCTGTCCCCTTCCTTTCCTTCCCTGGCAGAACTATCCTAGTTGCCTGTGTTCACAACTTCAGGCTCTGGGGGAGTTGTGTAGCGGAAGTTATAGGTAATTCAGCACAGCCCCGAACAGATCAGAAGAAGGAGCCTGACAAGGACTGTAGTTCTTCAAATAAAATGAAAAGGTAAATACCCTTCTCCCAAAGCAAGGAATTTGTTATGTCCATGATAGACCTTATGATATGGTATTTTAATAAAAAATGAACAGCTAGTTTGCCTGGAAGGGGCTGCTGACCTCCCCCTCACTACATCCACGAGAGACAGCCATTACCTGCAGTGCACCTTCAGTTCACAAGGTAATTTTGGGCATCTAGGACCTATAAATAAGTTACATTCCTTTATTTTGCCTGAAAACAGTGACATTTTTAGGTCGAGCCTGGGCAGCACGTGAGCTTCTCTGCAAGGCATGCTGTACTGAGGTAGGGGCCTGAAGCTATGCCCACTCTCCACCCATATTTTTCATTGGCTTGTGTCATTGTCCACTGTAAACTGTGGCTGTTCATTTGTCGCAAGGCTTAGTAGTCCCTCCTTAGTATCGCCTTGTCTCATTTTGTAGCATCCCATGGGGACACCCCCTGTTACATGTGTTGTTACTCTGTAAGCTTTAATTAAATCCTCTGAGCACTATCTTCTCAAATGGCTGTGTCCTGCTGGTTGTTGCAGGCAGAACACGCTCTCCCCTAACGTTTAAAAAAAACTTTAGAGAGCTCATTTGCAATGCAACAGGTCCCGCATTTGCAAGTGTTTAAGCTATTGAAATTGTACATGGCAATGAATATTATGTATGTGCACTGCTTGCAGGTTTTTAATACACATAAATAAAAGACATTGTCATTTACAATGCCAATAGCTCTAACTCTTGCAAATGCGAGACCTATTGCATTGCAAATGCTTGTTTCTCATGTGAAGACCATTTCAGCTGCCTATGTAAAGGTGTGATTATCAGACTGAAATCAGTTGGAGAGACTCTGGGGCATATTACCAACAACTAGCGATATTTATCTCTAAATGGGAATAGCGAGTTTTTTTTTATTGCCAAGCATCGCCGGATATTATCGCAGAGATAACGTGCTATTAACAACGTTTATCTCTAAAGCGATAAAATATGAGCAGGCGTTAGCTTTTGGAGATATTCGTGCTTAGCGCGAATATTTCCATTGCTACGCCTGCGTTGATAATAGGCAATAGCGATGTTAGTGACTATTTTTAGTCGCTAACAGATTGGGTACACTCACTTTGCATGTCATTAGCAATAAATATCGCTGACATGCAATGCAGACCCCAAACCGCTCGCTATCGCCTAGAAGCTGTCGCTAACTGCTGTTAGCGACAGCTTGCTAATAGGGCGATAGAATTATCGCCGCTTAGCGTCTGAAAACGGCTGCTAAAGCGGCGATAATCTCTTATCGCTCTCCTTGATAATATGCCCCTCTATTCCTTTTCCTACAGGAAGCAATATGAATTTCACTAAAACAGGATTTTACCCGCTCTGTAGTTGCTGCACTCCCATCAGAAAACAATACAACACCAAAAAGCCCTATTGATTAGAACATAACCAGTAATATTCTATGCCAAAGTCATTTAATATGTAATTCTAGCAGGATATTATGAAGGCTGTTTGCCAATTCCTGCCCTAAGCACCCTCTCCAGTCAACAGTCCATGCAGCAGTTGCCAGCTCTATTAGACTCCAGGGTCAGAGTGTGAATGGGAGGAGAACCAAAACCAGTTCCTATAGTAATGGCTGTGTTTAAGTCTTCAGAAATGAAGCAAATCAGGTGAAAGGCAAGTACAGAATTATGAATCCTAATGTGCAAAACTGTGTACACATGTAAATATTTTAGACCACTCATCTTTTTTGGAGTTGGCACCGTACACATTAAGCTAGTCAATGGACAACGTACATAACCCCTCTCTTTTAATTTAAAAGCCACTGAGGTTACCTGTCCCACGTTGCAATGTTGACACTATTCATTTCAGTAGAACTCATGTCACTGGTCCACTCACAAGATAGCAGCCCTCCATGCTCTTTGAAGCAGGACTAAAATAATATCAGTACCTATCCTGTGAACATGCACACGAAAGTAGGTTTCCTGCATGCCTTCAATCAAATATTACGGCAAAATGTAAAGTGCATATTTGGTGCAGTAAACATCGTTCCCAAATATATGCTGCAGGCATAATTGTAGAGAACCAATTGTCTTTATTACTGGCATTTCAAGAACCTATAAACAAGTCAACGTCATGAGTCATTTCATCCACATATAATTCAAACTAATGGAGAGGTGTGAACACTGTACAATGATTTACGATGAACACCCGGTTCATAAGTTCAACAGGACAAGTCTTCCAGAAATTCTCAACTTGTACTACTGTACTAAGAGTGGCAGTCTTTGTTTATCTTCTTTGAAAGGAACAGCAAACAGCCAACGCATTTCGCTCTTGGACACTAAGAGATTCATCAGGGCCACAAAAAACAATACAAATATATATTTACAGATTAAAGTCATTGTGGAAAATATTATGCAGTTAATACAATCAATAGACATCAAGATGACTTATGAAAATCAACCATCATAGCTGTATATGACAAGAAATCCACTCATCAAGCAGGAGGGAAGTTAAATTTTAATTTGTGATCATATATTATAATTCATTTATCCTTGACAACTCTTTTAGATGGTGACTCATATTTTTTGATATAACAATTTGATGAACAACAAGGTGAAGACAAAGTTTGGTAACAGTTCAGTACATTAATATTAAATCATGTAAATCGTTTGACACAAATTCATTCAAAGTAAACTCAATCCTACCACACAATATCCATACACAGTTCTGCATTCAAATGAACATATTCTGTCCAAGCCTGCATTGACAGTCACTGGATGAGACCATAGTTTGGTCTCTTTCTCCCCGAGTGCATGATTAATATGCTCCGATAGTAACTTGCTGCCTCTTTACTGCTGTGCGTCTGAACTTTGTGTGATTCTGTGCTCTGGCACTCTCCCTCGTTACGCGACCAATCGCCTTCATGATTACTATGCCCCGATGCTAAGATCTGTTTTTAACTTTGTGCTGTATTTTTAATACTGTATCACTTTGCGTTTTCGCACAGTTATTCACTGCCTCTCACCTGCTCGACGCTTTCCCTGCCAGCTCCCGGTCCACCATGGGTTTTCCCGATTGTTGTGGAGGGCGCCGGCAAACAGCTGCTGCTCCTGCCCTCATTGGCCTCAGAGGGTCACGTGGGACGCAACTCTCAGGGCCAACCCTATTTTAGGCATTATGGCTATCTCCGCACTGAGCGGACGCGCGACTAAGTCGAGCCAATGTCCAGCCCGTCTGCGCCCGTCCGCGCTGAGTCGGCGCCAGGTGCTAGACGGGCTGGCCCTCGGCTCTTCAATCTCCCAGTAGGTATCCTGTATTCTACTCATAGCTTGCTGTCACTCAAACCCACTAGGAAAGCGTGTCATCATACTGTCTCCCCTGACGCCCTCCTCTATTTATGCTACAGTATTTGCTATTCAGTATTCTGCAGGGAGGGAAATGTCATGTCGGCCTTGCCGGACATTAGGTCACCTAAGCCTGCTCTCCCTGAGACCGAACTGGGATTCCTTATCAATACAAGGTCTTTGGTTAAAAACAACATAGCCTTTAGGGACTTTGTATCTCTGAGCAAACCTGCGTGGGTGTTCATTAAAGAAACTTGGACCTTGGCCTCATCTGGTCCCGATCTTGTAGAGGCCATTCCCGCAGGGTATGCCCTGACCAGGCTGGATCGCTTTGCCCGTAGAGGAGGGGGTCTGGCAATACTCTATGAAGGCACTTCTACGTGCCGAATTTAACACCTCTCTTCTCCCACAGATTTGTTCGAGGCTATGTATTTCTCTATTAGCCCTACTCCCATAGTTTCATTTTTGGGCATTTTATTCTATAGGCCTCCTGGCCCGAGATCGTCCTTCTGTCAAAATTTGATGAAACTCTTAGAACCCCTTATCGACATGCCCAATCTCACTCTTTTGGGTGATTTTAATTTTCATTTAGAGAATTCTACCTCTAGTGATACCCGGTCCCTGATTGAAACCCTGTGTGCTTGTGGTCTAATTCAACTGGTGGACAGCCCTATCCACTTAGCAGGCCACATCCTTGATGGAGTCTTTATTAATGACCCCAGGTTAAAAACGGGCCCTCCCATTCACCTAGCATGGTCAGACCATTTTGCTGTCCCTATTGAGCTCAAAATCCCTTCCAATATCCCTCCCTACCCGAATTCCAAGAAATGAGAACTCAGGCGCAACCTAAGGAATATTACTAACAAAACACTGGCCCCTTTTATGAAAAGGCTCAGCTCCCCCTCTAGTAAGACTACTAACTTAGCCGCAGCAGAGCTCCTAAATACCATTTCAGCGGCGGTAGACACTATAGCCCCCGCCAAGCATCACTACTCTGCCAGAAAATGCCCCTCTGCTCCCTGGTTTTCTGACAAACTCAGACTTTTAAGACACGGTTGCAGAAGACAGGAGAAGCTCTGGCATGCCCATTTGGACTCAACGGAAAATAAGCAACGACACAAACTCCTTTTAAGGCAATATAAATTATCCATCACTGAAGAGAAAAAGGCACACTTCCTTAACCTGACCACCTCACTGAACTCATCTAGGGATCTCTTTAGGATTATTGATTCCCTTTCTGCCCAGCGGATGGTGGATTCCATTGTTGAGTCTCAGGAGTTGTGTGATAAAATTTCTTCTTTTTTCCATAATAAAATTGTAGACGTTCACAGCTCACTGGAACTCCTGAATCAGGAATTGCATCTCTCTCCTCCCCTTCCGCTAGACACTGCAGCTCAAGAACTGATAGATCCTGGAGCTCGTCTATTGTCATTTCCTCTTCTTTCCCTCGAGGAGACAAGCTGTCTCCTTGATAAAAATAAATCTGGCTCCCCATTGGACCCTTGCTCGCTGAAAGTCCTGAAATCGTGTAGGGAGACAATTTTGCCTCCTTTGCTAGAGGTCCTTAATCTTGCCATCTCCGAGGGGGTTTTTCCCCTTCCTTGGAAACAGGCGGTAGTTAAGCCCCTCTTAAAGAAAGCCTCTCTGGATCCCGCGGTCCTGAAAAACTTTCGACCTATTTCCCTGCTTCCGGCCCCTGCCAAAATTTTGGAGTCTCATCTCAATTACCATCTCACCACCTTTCTCAATGACTCAAAACTGTTGGATAGTTCCCAGCATGGCTTTCGACGAGCCCACAGTACCGAATCCGCCCTTACTGTGGTGAATAACAACATTCGCTCGAAAGTTGACAGGGGCCAGGTTACTATGCTGGTCCTACTGGACCTGATGGCCGCCTTCGATACCCTATCTCCCTCTGTCTTGGTATCCAGACTTAGGGAAAAAGGCATGGGTGGCCTCACCCTCAGCCTTCGAACCTCCTTCCTCCATCAAAAGGAGCAGAGAGTGAAATTGGGAGACTTTTTGTCCCCTGCCACACCCGTGCAATGTGGGGTCCCCCAGGGATCTTCTTTAAGCCCCATTTTGTTCAACATCTATGTGGCCCCACTTGCCAGAGTCGTGAGATCTTTTGGGTTTGATGTGTTATTATATGCCGATGACACACAAATCATGGTTTCCCTCACACAGCCACCAAGATAAGTTTCCCGTTCTTTTAGATCTTGTATGGAGGCAGTCTCTCGCTGGATGGTCCAAAATTTCCTCAACCTCAATGGAGATAAAACCGAGGTCTTGATTTTCGGGGGTGGCCAGGACACCTGGTCCAAAGACTAGTGGCCGGCCTCACTTGGGGATTGTCCTCAGCTGTCCAACTCTGCCAGGAACCTGGGGGTCCTGATTGATACCAATCTCTCCTTTGACCACCAGATAACTAGGACTGTGTACACCTGCTGTGGTATCATCAGGACCCTCAGAAAGATTGGATCTTACCTCTCTCCCGAGGCCAGGAAGCAGGCCACTGTGGCTCTGGTCCTGTCAAGGCTCGATTACTGCAATGCATTGTATGCAGGCATTAATAAGAGTCTAGTCCATCATCTACAGATGATCCAGAATGCCGCAGCTCGGCTGGTCTTAAACCTTCCCAGACGTTCATCTGTTTCCATGGCTAGCAAAGACCTTCACTGGCTTCCCGTCCAGCTCAGGATCACTTTTAAACTTCTCTGCTTTGCCCATGGAGCCATCCACGGTTCAGGTTCAGAAGGTATCAGGTCTCTCCTTGTTCCCTCTCTTCCAGGTAGAGCCCTTCGATCCTCTGCCAAAAATCTTCTCCTAGTCCCCAGATTTTCCAAGACAAAATGTGGAGGTAGAGGTTTCTCCTTCCTGGCTTCCAAACTTTGGAATTCCCCCCTCCCCCCGCCCTTGCATGACAATCATCTCTTCCACTTTTCCGAAAGGAGCTGAAAACTTTGTTTTTTCGTGAAGCCTATTTATAGTCATGGTCCCGGGGTCCTGAGACTGTTTTCCCTGATATTTGCTTTGCCTGGCGCCTTGATGCCCCTGGGCTAAGTTGCGCCTAATAAATTGTTTTTATTATTATTATTATTATTATTATTATTATTATTATTATTATTATTAGTGACTAACATAATATCAGTAATCAGTAACATTTGGCCTATATTCAAAATAGCTCCAATAATCAAATCAAAACTCCACTATTATCTCATTGTATGATCATATAAGAGATCATATAAAATGTGATGTTCCTCCAGGCTCCAATTATAAGGTTTAATTCCAGTTAGACTGAGTATAGAGTCCCTCATCCAATTTATAGTTGTATTCTTATTGTGTTGGTGTGTCATGGTGCTTTCCAGCGGTTATTGTGGGAATAGGGCAAATACTCTGTTTAGCACACTTACCTGACATCCCCATTCTCATATAGTTAACTCCTTTCGCCCCCAAGTGCTGAGCCCTTTTTTGGCTATTTGGGTAGTTCACGCTTAGGACTCCATAACTTTTCTTTGAGATAAGGTATCAATGCCAAATGTGGGTCCTTTTTTCCAAATCCTGGGGATTCTAAAGGTACCCAGTGTTGGTGATTCCCCTGGAGGAACCAAGAAAATGGGCAAAAGATTGCAAAAGTTTGACCCTTAAAAAAAAAATATTGAAAAAGTGCTTCAGATAAAAATGCCTGGTATTTTCTTAAAAATGGTATCTACTAATGGTTTACTGTACTAAAGTCACCATCTTCCGGGCTTTGAGGAACACACAGAGCTGCATCAGAAAACCTAATTTTGTACCACAGTTTTAGGATTTTTTTAAGATGTAGGGGCGGATTCACAGAACTAATGTACGACAAAATCCTAAACTACTACTTTTGGTATTCAAATAATTCATTTAGTAGTCTTGAATTAGGATTTTTTCCTAATTTAGGATTTTGTTTTAAATTAGGATTTTGTCTTAAGTTAGGATTATGTCTTAAATTGGGATTTTGTCTTAAATTAGTACTTTGTCTTAAGTTAGGATTTTGTCTTAAGTTAAACTTAAGACAAACTTAAGTTAAACTTAAGTTTAACTTAAGAAAAAATCCTAATTTAAGACAAAATACTAATTCATGACAAAATCCTAATTTAAGACTACTAAATGCCTTCTGTGAATACCGAAAGTAGTAAGTTTAGGATTTTGTCATAAATTAGTTCTGTGAATCAGGCCTTAGCCTATTTTCCCTTTTTTTGTGCTCTCAACCTTCTTACAGTTTGTGGTTGGAAACAGAGTAAAACCAATGGTGATCCAGAACAGCTATAGATTTCTCAAAATTAGATAACATTCTAAATTCAGTAAGGGGTTATATGTGTAGATTAGATCCCTGAAGGCTTTGCCAAGGAAAATACATGAAGAAATAAAAAATATTGAAAATGAGTAGGAAAATATGGGCATTTGTGATAACATTTGTATCTGTAACTTTTTGTCAAGATGGCTGATTTGCAAAAGCAATATACCATTACATCCGCTAGCCCCTTACAATTGTGGGGATATATAGGGTTTGTAGTTTCTCTTAGGATCAAGGTACCCAGTACCAACAACTGAGCTGCACTGTGCAATGGTTTTGCATTGAGTACTGAATATAGACCAATTCATATAGTGAAATAGGAAGAGTGAAAAATGGGTATGTAGGAAACTTATGTATTTCTGACATGGGCACAAGATATGTATTTTAGGAGCAGTGGTTACTTATACATCTCTGAATTTGTGGGTAACTGTACTAGCATAGGATTTACAGGGTATTTCTCTAAATGTCATGTTTTATACACTGGCTTACTTTTGAAAGGCATGCATGCAGTGAAATTTTAATGGTAATAACAATTGTTCTACAACTCTATGTTCCAACAAGTCTCGCAATAAAAATGGTACCTCACTTGTGTGGGTAGGTTTACTGCCTGTGACAGTAAGCGGCCCAAAACATAAAATGGATGCATTGCATTTTGCTACCGAAAACTGACCCTTTTTTGCAAAGTGCCTAGCTGTGGATTTTTGGCCCTAGCTCAACCTACACCTAGGGAAATCAAGCAAACCTGTACATTTTGTGGTGTGGAGTGCAAAAAAACGATGGATTTAGGCCCAGATCTCTGTACTGGGGTGAATGTATGACATTGTTCTGCATTCTGTCCATCAACTGTTGTTTTGCATTTGTCACCCCGAGTGGGATGGGTATGCTCAGACGTGAGTCCGATGCTCTCCACACCACTGGAATCAAGCTATCCTGGCTGAAGACGGCTGATAGCCAGAAACCGGTCCTAGAATGCTTGATTCCGGTCCAGGAAAGACATGGCTTGGCAGTTCGGGCTGGACTGTTCCCATGAGGCACAGGGTCAAGGCTGATTTGCATATGGCCATGTCTGAACTGGGGTGGTGTGGAGTGCAAAAAAACTATGGATTTAGGCCCAGATCTCTGTACTGGAGTGAATGTATGACATTGTTCTGCATTCTGTTCATCAACCTTTTGTTTTGCATTTGTCACCCTGAGTGGGATGGGTATGCTCAGACGTGAGTCCCATGCTCTCCACACCACTGGAGTCAAGCTATCTTGGCTGAAGACGGCTGATAGCTATAAACCGGTCCTAGGATGCTTGATTCCGGTCCAGGAAAGACATGGCTTGGCAGTTCGGGCTGGACTGTTCCCATGAGGCACAGGGTCAAGGCTGATTTGCATATGGCCATGTCTGAACTAGGATGGTGTGGAGTGTAAAAAAATGATGGATTTAGGCCCAGATCTCTGTACTGGGGTGAATGTATGACATTGTTCTGCATTCTGTCCATCGACTGTTGTTTTGCATTTGTCACCCGCCGAGTGGGATGGGTAGGCTCAGACGTGAGTCCCATGCTCTCCACACCACTGGAGTCAAGTTATTCTGGCTGAAGACGGCTGATAGCCAGAAACCGGTCCTAGGATGCTTGATTCCGGTCCAGGAAAGACATGGCTTGGCAGTTCGGGCTGGACTGTTCCCATGAGGCACAGGGTCAAGGCTGATTTGCATTGGGCCATTCTGAACTGGGGTGGTGTGGAGTGCAAAAAAACGATGGATTTAGGCCCAGATCTCTGTACTGGGGTGAATGTATGACATTGTTCTGCATTCTGTCCATCAACTGTTGTTTTGCATTTGTCACCCCGAGTGGATGGGTATGCTCAGACGTGAGTCCTATGCTCTCCACACCACTGGAGTCAAGCTCTCCTGGCTGAAGACGACTGATAGCCAGAAACCGGTCCTAGAATGCTTGATACCGGTCCAGGAAAGACATTGCTTGGCAGTTCGGGCTGGACTGTTCCCATGAGGCACAGGGTCAAGGCTGATTTGCATATGGCCATGTCTGAACTGGGGTGGTGTGGAGTGCAAAAAAACGATGGATTTAGGGCCAGATCTCTGTACTGGGGTGAATGTATGACATTGTTCTGCATTCTGTCCATCAACTGTTGTTTTGCATTTTTTAAAACTAGACACCTAGGAAAATCTAGGATGGGGTGACTTGTATGGCTCTCATAAGGTGTTGTTACCCAGAATCCCTTGCAAACATCACCATTTGTCCAAGAAAGCAAATTTTCCTCAAATTTCTGTGATGGAAAATTCTGGGATCTGTGGGGATCCACAAACTCTCACCCACCTGGCATTCCGCCAACTTTCCTAATAAAATTGTTTTCTTACTTGTGTGGCTAGGCCTTGTGCCCATGACAGGAAAAGCCCTGAAACACCGTGTGGACATATCCTATTTTTGCAATGAAAACTGCCCCTTTTTTGCAATGTGCCCAGATGTGGATTTTGGGCCCTAGCTCAGTGGGTACCTCGGTCTCCCAATAAAAATTAAACCTCACTTGCGTGGGTGCCCAAAGCAGAGTCAGACTTAAAAAGTACAAAAATAACTGCTCTTATGCTTGGTGCCACCTCAATTTCTTCATGTTTTTGACCCTTCCCTGTCGCCTGCACTTGGCCCACCCACACAAGTAAAGTAACATTTTTATCAGGAGACTGAGGGAAACACTGGGTGATAGGAAAATTTGATCCATGATCCATGCAAGGCACACCATCATGGACTACACCGGGTGTCTAGTTTTCAAAACTGTCTGGATTTGGTAGGTTTCCCTAGATGACTGCCGAGCCCAGAACCAAAAACGCATGTGGCCCTTTTCAAAACTGGGTTGTTTCGGGATAGATAACTTTGATTTCTCAACAATACGTATTGGGCACTTAACGCATCCACAAAAGTGAGTTACCATTTTTTTGGGAGACCTGGGGGAACGCTGATGGTAGAAAATTTGTGCTGGCCTGGTGATCCCACAACTTTCCCACACTGTAATGTGAGGAAAATGTGATTTTTCTTTAGCTAAGTTTGAGGTATTCAGGGGGTTCTGGGTTAAATATGTTGTGGGTCCATGCAAGTGAAACTTTCCTGGACTTCCCTAGTTGCCCAGTTTTCAGAAATGTCTGGGTTTGGTAGGTTTCCGTAGATGGCCGCCGAGCCCGGAATCAAAACTAAAGGTATCCCCCTTGCAAAAACAAGTAGCTTTGTGATAGATAATTTTGATGTCTCTACAATTTGGTTTTGGCCCTTCCCTGCTGTAACCACTTGTCCCTCCCACACAAATGAGGCATTGCTTTTCTCAGGAGACTTGGGGGAATGTTTGGTGGTAGGTAATTTGCAGCTGCCTGCAGATTCTAGGACTTTTCCTTTCCGAAATGCAAAGAATTTTTTTTTTTAGGCAAAGTTTGACCTTTGATGCGGATTCTGGGTAAATAAACATGGTGAGAGCCATGTAAGTCATGCACCTCTCAACTACCCTGGTTGTCTAGTTTTTAAAAATGTGCACGTTTGCCTAGATGCTAACTAAGCTAGGTCCCAGCATCCACAGCTACCAGTAAAAACCCCAACAAAAGGAGTTCTTAGTTAGGGCCATTTTACCGACACAGATTTGAATCTGTTACTAATTTGTTAAATTCAATCCACCCCTTAGACTGGTTGGTTTTAGCACCTGTAGAAAAGATGCTTTCAAACCGCAAATACTTATCAAAGTATCTGAATATTGAAACTAACACTTCAGAAGGTGAGCCATAAAGACACATCAAGGCACCAACCACTTTATGGCCCATTCACATGCCATTCAGGTACCACAAACAAGACTTTCATACTGCCTGCCACGGCCCAATTGAACCGATTAGTGCACTCACATCAACTTACTGTGGCCATTCAAAGGCCCATCACATTCATATGCCACAAGACAGAATCGGTTTGACTGTATTTTTCCACCTGTCTAATAACCATCTCCTTCTTTCTGAGCATTACCGAACGCATACCTAGTGAACCTTTACAAAGGGCTCCCATGACAGCCACATGAGGATCAGGAAGACTTGACTTTCATGTGCCTTTATTACGCTCACTGTGCTAAATCCAGCTCCTTCTAGTTTGTGGATGCAAGTTGGGGGTGTCCATACCTTTAGCCTGTCAAACGTATCTACCTTTGAACCTAAGGCAAACATGCTGGGGAATTTTCCAAGGTTTCCTACTGAGAACATCATAAACTGAACTGTAGGTTTTGGAACACAGGGTAGTCAGTGAGAACATAGCAAATGTTCCATCCACGGTTATGTGCAGTGCTGTGACTGTAATGCACTTAACATACAGCAAGCTGAACATCTACCCAGTTATTATGGAATATGAACATGACAAGCAAGTCAAGCATTTACTCATATGTGGCACAGTAAATTACTATTGGGCGAGAGCAGCACCATTGGGATTCAATCCATAAGTAAAGGTGAAGTCATGGCATGTAAATCTGTACAACCTTTACTATATACCTTTTACCTATGCAATATCCCTGGGAAAGCATGCCTACTGTAGCTTTTCTGACCTGTTGATATCTCTGTCCTCATCAGAGTCCTGACAAATCCTGTACAATTGCCAAGTGAATTGATATAAATGACTTTCTTCAATACTTACTTAAAGCTCAAGAAAATTATTCTTTAATGTTCCATCAGCTCACTTACTGTGCGAAACCCAATTCCTTCTAGATATTCCTTCGAACTGAACAAGCATGTCTACCATTGAAAGTAAGGCGAACATTCTGGGGAATACTGCCTAAGTTCTCAAAAGCAGTAAGCCAAGCAAATGTCCTGTGGGACTCATTCACCAACACTTCGATTTTTGCTTTGAAAGTGTGGAAACTCAATTACTAATTTGCATCATAAGCAATACCAAAGATGTGAAAAGAATCATCATACATGATATTGTGTCCTGTACCCTTTTTCATTAACATCAGTTATGATACAAGTTACTAATTCAATTTACACACTTTCAGAAGTGTTGGTGAGTAAGTCCTATGGGGCATTTCTTTGACTTATTACACCTACTCTGGTTCTCGTGGGTCATCGGGGTGGTTCTTGTGTTCAGTACATAAATTCCCTAAAAAGCACTTCACAGTCTAGTTAAGCCTCTGCAAGGTTGCCACACAGGGTACTCCGTAACAACGTGGCTTATGTTCTGTTCATCACTATGTGCAGTTTGGAAACTATAATTCACTTGTCAATTGGGGAACAGAACACCCACCACATTCTGACAACGGGTAAAGGTGTGGAGTAGGTTATAAGCATATCCATGATTTCCTCAAGTAGAGGCACTACAATTCCACAACAGCTTGCCTAGTGAAGTATTCGGCCTATGGAAGGTAGGTATACATGCACAGCCATTGAACGTTTTACTTACCTGCGGTTCCACTTCCGTCAATTTTCCAATTTCCCAATACTTCTCTTTTGTATGGTACAATATAAAGCAATCAGGGGCAGTAAATATGACTCTCCTGCCTCTTTCCAATGTCAAGATCAGACTTTACAACAAAAAAATGGTTGAGGCTTTTTAGCTGTTACAGGAATGCGATTAGCAAAGTGTTACTTGTGCAGCCTTGCTATGTCCACCAGAGCATATGCAGTGGAGACTGCTGCTGCTCTCGCAGTAAGACTTTCAATGACAGACAACAGAAAGTAAAGGAAAGAATCTTCTGTCTGACAATAAACAGCAAATGCATTGCCTTCTTGATCAGGTGTGTAAACAGTTTTTTGTACTAACTTGCAGTTTTATGGCTCTCATTGTATGGCTGAAGAACCAGGTAGTTCTTATGCAAGCCATTCATGTACTTGTTGCAATCACGTGTACAAGTGGGCTCGTGAACTTCGACTATCTGTCTCCAAACCATGACAGGGGAAGTGCTCTCATCATGAATTGTAGTGAGCATGTACATACCATGCCTATGTGAACTTGCTAATTAGAATGCAACACAGTGCTCTGGGATTTCTGGAGCTTTTTACAAACAAGCCTCTTGCGATAATTCTTTGCGGCGACAATGACCTATACCACATGCCATAGTGCCAGCTTTGTACAGCGCACTGAAATGCTCTTGTCTCATATAAAAATTGTCCACATAGTGTTTATAACCTTTGTGAATGAGTGGCTGGACAAGCTCCCATACAATTTTCCCTGTAACCTTAGCATGGGAGGGCAACCTAGAGGGTTATGAATGGAGTCATTCCCTGTATACACTCTCAAGCTGTACATGTAGCTGGACAAGCTCTCACACAAAATGTACAGCTTTATGCCATAGCAAGCTCTTTTGCTTGCTATGTACTGCCTGAACAACCACCACCCTATGTACAGGAGCAAGGACTCGTTGATTGCTATATTCTTTCCAGGAGTATGAACCTCTGGCACCTGGAAGACTAAAGTTCCATGACAGGCTGAATGTTGAACAACCTGTCATGGTCTGGATGGTTCTTGGGCAATGCAGCAGAATTGCCATTGAAATGCCACATGCGCTGCAATAGCAAAATATTATCTCTGCTCATGTATGGTGCGAAGACGAGGTTTAATCAAACCATGCGAGTAGACCAGTAGGGCAAGGTTAGCTTATGCACTACCTCATTTTGAGCATAAGGCCCAAAAATTTCTTTACCTCCCCTAATGAAGTGGGAGTCCACTTGTGTGCCCTAGAATGAGGGCACAAAAAAAGCCGACTCTGGATCCGGAAACCCTCAAAAATTTTCGACCAATATCTCTGCTGCCTGCCCCAGCAAAAATGTTTGAATCCCATCTTAATCAGCATTTGACTACCTTTCTTGATGCTTCTGGGCTCCTGGATCAATCTCAGCATGGGTTCCGGAAATTTCACAGCACCGAGTTGGCTCTTACGGTAGTGGTAGACAACATCTGCTCAAAGGTCGACCGAGGCCAGACTACTTTTCTGGTCCTACTCGATCTGACTGCAGCCTTTGATACCCTATCTCCCTCAACTTCTGAGGGAGATGGGGGTGGAGGGCCTAGCATTGAGCCTTCTGACCTCCTTCCTTAACCAGAGAGAGCAGAGGGTCAAGCTAGGAGAGAACCTCTCCTCTGCCACACCTGTGCAATGTGGGGTCCCACAGGGGTCGGCCTTGAGTCCGACCCTTTTTAACATCTATGTGGCCCCACTTGCCAGGCTAGTAAGATCGCAAGGGATGGAGGTGGTGTCATAGGCCGATGACACCCAGATCATGGTGTCCTTCTCCCACTCAGTGAGTACCTCTGCGTTCAGCTTCAGGAACTGCATGCAAGCAGTCTCTGAGTGGATGATCTTAAACTCACTGAAGCTGAACGGAGAGAAAACCGAGGTCCTGGTTTTCGGTAAGGATCAAGACGCATGGTCAAGCGACTGGTGGCCCCCTTCTCTTGGAGCCTGTCCTCTGCCTTCGAAATCCGCCCGAAATCTGGGCGTGATTATCAACACCTCGCTTGCCATGACACAGCAGGTCAATAGAACTGTGTCCACCTGCTGGGGAGTTATTAGGATTCTCAGAAAAATCTCTCATTTCCTCTCCCCCCAAGCCCGCAAACAGACTGTGGTTGCTTTAGTTGCATCACGGTTGGATTACTGCAACGCACTTCATGCAGACATCAATAAAGGCTTTATCCAACGTCTTCAGACCATCCAGAACGCGGCTGCTAGATTTGTCCTGGATGTCCCTAACATCTCCTCAGCCAATCTTGCCAGGAAGAGTCTGCATTGGCTCCCGATCCAGGCCAGGATCTCTTTTAAAATCTTGTGCCTGGTTTTCAGGGCTCTGTCTAGCGGCTGTACTGAAGCTATAAGTTCCCTTCTGGTTCCTTACACCCCCAGTAGAAACTTACGCTCCGCTAGCAAGAACCTTCTATCCATCCCTCGGACATACAGAGTCAGATGGGGTGGAAGGGCCTTTTTCTCTGTGGCCCCTAAACTGTGGAATGCCCTCCTCTCCGAGCTAAAAACACAATCTTCCTTAGCACTTTTTAAGAAATCCTTAAAGACGTGGCTCTTCATCGAGGCCTACCCATCGACACGCTCTCGGACCTAGAATTATGTTTTTGGCTAGGCGCCTTGACGCCCGATGGGCTAAGTTGTGCTATATAAGTTTATTTTCATTCATTCATTCGAGTGCCTCCATGCTCCTTCAGAAAGTGTTTGGCATGCAAATTTGTTTGCTGCACAGTTTGCTCAAGGAAGTCAATATCTAAAAAAAGATGGATGTAGTCAATTGGCAACAAATTGCCCATATCGACTTTACATCCAGTTTTCAAGTGAAAAGCCGAATTTGGGGCTGCCAAGAGAGAACTCCATCTGTGCTTGCCAACACATGTGCCTGTTCTCTGAGTTGGTCTAATCTGCTACTGTTGTCCCATTGAACAGACTCTGCTTTCACATATGCAGCACAACTGTCATGATTGTTTCCCTCAGAATTGCTGGAAGATGAGTCATCAGATGGAACTGAGCAGACTGGAAAATCACTTCCAGATTATGCTCCATTGTCCTCTCCCTCAGATGCTGTCTCAGTATCTGCTGTTTCATTATTTGCTCTCCCAGACTCTGATCCTGCCTCAGAGCTGGACTCCACGACAAGATTAAGGTCCCAGCAAGCAGTCATCCACCGAGCTGCCATCTCTGCTACTGGCTAAAACTGTCCTTCTAAAACACTATCCTATGTAGAAGGCAGATAGGTTGTTCTAAATATGTATATCAAAGGAATACCCTTTCATGCATAGAGTGGCACATAGATTATGCAAGAAAGAAGAGAGAGAACTCTGGGTAGTTCTCAAGTTTAGGTGGAAAGCAGCTCCAGTATAGAGCCCTCTCAACACCAGCGGCACTCTAAATATGTTTGGCTCAAATGTCTGCTTTTCTATCAAAGTATTTAAGTGTAGCATTAGAACAGTGCCAGGCACACCGAGATAGAAAGGAACAAAGGGGCAGATGTATCAAGATACCATTTTGCACTTCTCAAATAGCGATTGTTAAGGAATCACTATTTGAGAAGTGCAAAATGGTATGTATGTAGAATTTCGCTATTTATTAGCGATTCCTTAGAATTCCTTAATTGCGATTAGCAAATTGCTAATCGCAATTAAGGAATAATTTCCCATTAATTTCTATGGGCCAGGAGGCCCATAGGAATGAATGTAAAATTATACTCAATTTGCGATTAGCAATTAGCTAATCGCAAAATGAGAATAATTTCAAGGGTGCAAGGGTGTCTTAAGGACACCCTGCTGCACCCCTGAATTTGATATGTGTACGCATATGGCGCACATACATGCCCTAAGGGCATGTATGAGCGTCATATGGCACCTTTAGAATTTAAAAAAAGTGCTTTTTGAAAAGAATTCGCAAGTTACCACCAACTACAAGTTGATGGTAATTTGCGAATTCTTAGTCAAAAATCGCAACACTGAAATGCTTGATACATTTCAAAAATTAAATCGCTATTTGCCATTTCTTAAAAGCCTCGCAATGTTAAGGAATCGCTAAATTAGCGATTCCTTAATATTGCGAGGCTTTTTGCATGATACATTCCATAACCCGTTTTTTTTTGTCGCAAACGCTGCTATTTTCCGAATCGCAGAGTTTGCGACAAAAAAAACGGATGATACATCTGCCCCAAAGTCTTTTATCATTTCCTCAGCAAAGTCTTTAAGCATGCACGCCCTTTGGCTGTGCCACGCTGAGGCGCTTTCAGAGCACAGGAATGCAACATATTTACAATGATGTGTCGCATTCCTGTGCTCTTCCCAGAGCTGGCGCACAAACAGCTGCCATGCGCCGGCGCAGGCACCCTTGCACAATGGTGCAAGGATTCCTGCGTCATGGCGAGATAGTTTTTGTGAAGGAAGGGGCACCTTTCTGCATGAAAACAATCACTGCAGGCATTCCACTTTTAATGAGTGCTGTAGAATGCAGCACACATTCAAAGAGGAAAAAACAAAAAGAAAGGAAAACATTTCTCCTCATTGCGCCTCGCTACTCCACCCACGCATTTCCAGGTTTATGATTACTCATAAATCTGTAATTGTTTCTGGTTCCATGGGTATTGCGTGAGAACACCCACTGCAAAACCCCTGGTACGCCCCTTTCACGCAAAGTGCTGCCTATAAAGGGGCCATATTTACAAGGGAAGGAAAAGCCATGCAGGGTGGCTTTTTCTGTCCCTGTAAATATGGGTCAGAGAAATGCGCTGCCAGTGCATCACAAAAAGTGATGTACTTGCAGCGCAAGGGGCTTGTAAATCTGCCCCTATGTATTTTTCCAGATTCTGAGGATTTATAGAATGCCAAATTTCCTTACGCCCTGAAATAGCTGTAGAGCTGCAGCAGCACTATTTTACCACTTTAGAGAGAGGTAGATAGTTGCTTGTGAGGGGAACTTTATAGCCTTGTGATGCATTAAGATGAAAATGCAGCAGCATTTCTTGACGTATTTAAAGAAAACACAGGACCTAACAAAATAACATGCACATCAACATAACAACAACACAAACCATAAAATCGCATAACAGAGCAAAAGAATCAAGACAGCATGCAACATAAAGGCCACATTACAAACCATCACGTTATATTAGTGAGGCACAAGAACACAGAGATAGAAATATCAACGCAACAAAATGCCACACAACAAATACGTACAAAGGTCCTTGCAACATACGAGCATATTATCAAGGACGGCGTTAAAATTATCGCAAGTTTAGCGGCAGAAAACTGCAGCTAAAGTGGCGATAATGGGCTTGATAATATGCCCTGGAGATTTCCAATAGAAGCCCATGTTCACATCAGAACATGGACTTCTTTTGGAATTCTCAAGGGCATATTATCAAGTCCATTATCACCGCTTTAGCGGCAGTTTTCTGCCGCTAAACTGGCGATAATTTGTAACGCTGTTCTTGATAATTTGCCCAGAATCTCCCGTCCAGGAAGACGTTGTATGCACCAAATGTATGCAGCACTTGGTGTTATTTAAACGTTGTTCAAATTGAGTGCAAAAAGGAGATAGTGACATGGTCACTTAAAGATGAGCCGACAACATAAACTTATTAGTAATAAACACAACTTAAGAAAATATACCCAAAATACTCATTGCAAAATGTGAAGAGAAATAATTTTTTCATGTTCAAAACATTTTAATACAAGTTCTCTGCTGAAAGGGCATAATATTTCAGTGCTTCAAACTTTGTTTCAGAGGACTGTTTACTTCTAATAAACATCACTTCTGTGCTTCAGCACGAGATGATGTTTTGTTTCCAGTAAATCTATTTTCCTGGGATAGGAAAAGAATAATTTCAATTTCCACGTATCAGCTTCTCCACTGCCTCTCTTATCATGCTGCTGCAAACGTCTCTCCGAGTTCTGCATTCATTGGGAGGCAGGCTTACTAAGGTATGCAGGGATTTTCTGAAAGAAAGAAATAATGAGGCCCTCAGAGAAGAATTCGTGCTCTGCCTGGCTATCATTGTGATCTATGATTAGTATGCTAACTTCCTTTGTTTGGATTCATTTGCTGCACTGCCTCTTCCTGTTGAACTACTTTCCAGTCTTTGAATTGGATGAAATAAATTGAATGTAAGCACAAAAGAATACAGAGACGATCACAGCACGTGCTTTCTACATTTCATAATATAATGGGAATACAAAAATAATAACCAAATATACAGACCAATACGATTATTCACTCCTGACTAAATAGACACATTTGAACTCAAAAAGCGCAATTCATAATGCCTTGTGGTGACATGAGTAATTTTCACAAACCAAAATCAATACTCAAACGGGTGTAAGGAAAAAAGGACTATATGTACAAAAGCATTTTTGCGTTTCTGACTGCAAAAATGCTTTTTCATATGTACAATGCACAAATTGCAGTTTATGTTTAGCGATTCAAAATTTGGAAGGAGTGTGTTTCGGGCGTCCCTTCCAAATACAGAATCGCAGGGGTATGTATGAATATTTTGCGACCAAGTTATGGTCGCAAAACACTCATATTTTATTGACACTTCAAAGGAGGTGGTAACCATTCAAAATGGGAAGGGTTTGCCAAGTTACCCCTTCCCCTTTGTGAATGTTGAAACAAATATTTTTGGGACCACTGCCTGCTCTAAAAAATGAAACTTAAAATGTAATTACATTATTTGAAAGACATCTTTTTTCCTTTAAAGAAAATGGGCTGCCTTTAAAAGAAAAAAAGAATGATATATTAACAAGGAATCCCAGACAGGATGGTCTGCCGACTCCAGCAGGCCACCATCCCCGTAATGGCTGCAACTCGGAAGGAGTTGCAAACTGCGACCTACTTCATTATTATTTATGAGGTACGCCATTTGCAACCCACTAGGAACGGATATTTCAGACTTGCATGCTTCGTACATTAGGAATTGCGATTTCCTAACTGTTATTTGGTAAGATTTGCAATTAGGTAATTGCAATCCCTGTATTTGGTCATGCGGCCGAAAATATCATGTATCGGTAATATCAAACTGATTATGCATTCTTTGTAGAATTTGGGGATGGGACTTAACATAGATTAAACTATTCAAACGTGTGGAGCTTCATGCACAAAAGAGTCTGGACTCAGTTCAAGGCAGGTTCAAAGCCATTGCACTGGAATGAGAATTTTTGCAAAAAGTTGTAACATGCTCTCAACACAAGATCAATCAAATAGGAACTCTTCGCAAAAACTAGTACATGCTGCAGCGGAGACCTGCCTATGGAACTTCAGATCGCCATCCCCACCCTCACATTCACAATGTGCCTGCACAGAGACCACCCTAAAGGAAAAGATCACCTGTAGTGGCATATTCTAGATGCTACCTTGTCCCCTTCAGATAACTGTCTGCCCCTTCAAATGTCTCCAGCCTGCACAAGTTGAGTGTAAACAGTCAAATATCGTTACCTTTCTCTCTGCAAATGTCTCTGCCTACCTTTGGGAAGAGTTAGCCATTCCTTGGTTTCTGACCCCGAAATGTTTGCAAAGCAAATGTATGTATGTATGTGGAAGCCCAGAAAATCTTTAGGATGCTTACAGTGAGACAGGAAAGTATGAGTATCTAGATGGTGAATTTCAATCTGCAGGAAGGTAGGAGCAGTTCTTATGAAAGTGGGATGTTCCAGAGCCGAAATGCATGCCTAGAGTGGCAGTGCTGGCTTTCTAGCCTTTTCTTTTCCGCATTTCCGCATTTCTGCGTTTTAAATTCATCAGTGCCTTGGCACATTATCTGGCACTATTCACAAGAGAAAACTAGTATCTTAGTCAATAATCTACATAAAAAGTCTGAGGCAGCAAAACATTGCCCCTAGTACCTTAGTGGGAGACAATGCAGTATCTCAAGATAGTGCATGAGGCTGGAAGACCAGTCCTCCTCGTGGGAGAAACTCCATACTCCATAATATGCCGTAGGACTTTCAGAGTGAACTACCGTACTCACTGGTGAATTTGGACAACATTGAATATACAGAGAACATTCTTAAATTGGAGAGTGACTTGAACATCCTAAATGACAGAATTGATTTGGACCCATCTGGTCCTAGGATGCATCACAATAAGGGGCCGATTCCGATCTCGGTCGGAAGGGCTCGGAATCGGGTTTGGGATTAGCGGGTTGGATTCGTAGGCTAAATTTCCGTCCGGTTCGCACACGGGTCCGGACGACGAAGTACGATGCGAACAAGCGCGAAATCTACAGCTGAATCGTTTCCAGGTCCAAACCGCTCCGTATGTCTCGGCCGTAAGCTAACTGTGGCACGCAATGGAGACGAATTCCGACCGAGCCAGTACGATGCGTGATTCGGACAGCCGGATTGAGTCAGAGCTTCTGGTTCATAATAGCTCCTGGAGCTGGACTTTGGGGGTCCGCATTGGACCCCCTGTTACCCGCAGCCTTATGGCTCGGACATAGGGGGAGACCCATGGGTCTCCCCAACACAGGCATGTACGGTGTAGATGGCACCGACGCGTACACACTGTAGGGGGCGCACTTGTCCGGAACATACCCACTCAGTCAATGGGAGCCCATGTACGCGTTGCACAACCGGCTCCCATTGACTTCAATGAGAGTCCGACCGAAACGAGTCCGACAGCATAGGGCCGCATCGCAATGTCTCGGTTGGACTGCAGGAGTCCGGATTGGTCGGAAAACACCCCAGATCCGGCTCAGTCGGAATCGACCCAGATCGGAATCGGCCCCTCTGTGTTTTTTCACTTGTGGATATTTGCCCGAAAAAAATCCTAGGAAGATCTAAAAATACTGAAGAATTGACTATGAAATGTTTTGCTTATCATGCCACTTAGAAGAACTTCCTTTTGAATCCCTAAAGAAGTCCTTTGGGATGAAATGTGTTGGCTACATTTGAATTAAAGAAGATTGTTTTTTATACAATAAAGATGAAGAATATGAATAAAGAAGTTTCTTCCTATGAACAAAAGGCTAATAGAATCTGTGCGTTATGCTAAATAATTGGGTTAAATTGTGTTAAGTAAATTCTCAGATTGTCACAACTAAAACATCTTAATACTAAGCCATCTATTTTATGATAGTATCTCAGACAGATAAGACAAGGTGCTGTGTTTTTATAGTCCTGTAGGTGATACAGCTGATCTTGAAAATAACATGGGTGAGGAGAGGGAACTAGAAGAATTTCTTGAGTCTCTTGATGAGATGAACTACTGAGTGTTGGATCCCTTTGAAGCAGTCCCTGAGAAGAACATTAATTCCACCCAGGAGGCAAGGAGCTATGATTGAATAAATGAATGAATGGTATGTATAAAGCGCAAACTTTAAACTATAAAATAGTTGAACTTCTACCTGAATAGGGATTCAGGTAGAAGGTTAGCATGCTGTTTTGATTTTATTAGCAATGTCTATCTTGAAGAAGATATCGGGATGAGGGTGAATACAAATAATGTTTTATTTGCTGTCAGTGTGGGAGGTGAGGTCATTGAGATTTAGTTGACTAACTTGCCATTAGAGAACAGGTAAAAATCTGTGTTTGTAGAGTTGGGATTCCAAGTGCGAAATTAGTTTGAAGCAGCTTTTAAATCTTTGCTGCTCTATTACCTTGTGTTTATACAGTGTGAAAGGTATTTACTAGATGCCTGTATCATGTTTATATATGTGAATAGTTGAAAAGGGCCATTTCCCATCACCTGCAGCCATTTAAAAAAAACAAATTGTCCCCTTCACTTGCAAGACACATTTCCCATGACCTGGAGTTGTGGAGGAGGGAGTTTGCTGGTGCCTGATCGTCCCTCCTCATTAATAGGTGTGTGATGTTCCTAATAATGTTATGCACATATTGGACAGGCCTATGATGAATTTCATTGAGGAATTGAACTAGTGGTTGGTACCAATGGAAGATATAAGGGCAGCTAGTAATGCCTTCAGACACTCCCTACCATACCTGTCATCTCAAATCACTGTATACTGTTAGTTGCAGGGAGGGAGATGGGAGAGAGCATGGGAGTAGCAGCCTATCTCCTGCTGCCATCCCTAACCCCACTGCTACCACTCCACCAACTGAAGAAGTGAAGCAGGTGGTGGGGACTGGAAAAAAATGTTTCCAGACCCTTTCTTTCCAATTCCCATTTCCACTTTAAGTTTCAGGTAGTGTATTTTTCTTCTAGTTTTTCTCTAAATAAAAGAAGCACGGTTAGAGGGAAGTGTTGTGTGTCTGTGCCCCAGCAAAGAACTAGTTACTATTTGAATTTTCACCTAAAAAATATTCAAACACTGTCTGACTCCATTATGGGAAACAGATATGCCATATATAGTTTTGGCATGTGCAAGGAGCTATATGCCAATTATGGGCCATATGTAGGTAAATCAAGAAAACCGATTCCTTAATACCGAATTTTACCGAATCGGTATTAAGAATTCGGTAAACGCAAGGTAGATAAAAAATCGCTAAACATTACCGATTCGTTAAAATTCGGTAATAAATACTGAATGCGGACGAATCGGTAATAAAATACCGAAATACAAATACCGAATCGGAGTTACAGAATACATTACCGAATCGGTAAATACCGATTCGGTAATTTAAAAATTCGTAATTTGTTGAATCAGCCAATCCAGTATCACCCAATTACCTCCCAAACAGGAAGTGGCCACACCCAGGCAGCTGCACAGGACCTGGAGCTCACTGTGAAGCAGGCAGGCAGACAGGTGAGCTGAGGAGCCAGCAGCAACAGAGCCTCACAGCTACCAGCAAGAAAAAAAAATACTACAACAAGCATTGAAATGGCAAGGGAGGTGACAGGAAAAGAAAACTGAAGTTCAGTGACAATTAGCTGGAGGTACTGATCCAGGATGTCAGCCAAGACCACCACAAGCTTTTTGGAGCCCAGTCCCACCAAGTGCCCTAATCACAGAAGAGGCAAATCTGGAGTGGCATCCGGGACAAAATCAATGCCATAGGTGTGACCCAGCGCACCATAGAGGACATCAGGAAGAGGTGGTCCGACCTCAGGAAGACAGCAAAACAAAGGATGGCAGAGAGACAGAGGCAGGCTGAAAAAACAGGTGGAGTAAAGAACCGAGCCCTAGCACCAACACCACTGGAACGGATGGTGAAGTCCACCATCCAGCCGGAGAGTGTGAGTGGCGTGGGAGACACAGACAGCTCCGCCAGAGCAGCAAGAAAACAAGGTAAGAAGCATGCCAAGCATGCTGTGCTACCCCCTCCCCAACCCCATGATGGCATGGGGGCTCCCACTCCACTCCATGTCTTACTGACTACCTGCAATGCATTATGGGCGATGTAGTCAGAGGGAACTGATGAATAGGACAGTCAGGCTAGCAAACAAATTAGCATGGCAAAGTAATTGGCTACGTCAGGACAATCACTGTGCTCTGTAGCAAGATGTTTAATGTAATTCCATTGCAGACAGAGCAGTGAGTACTTCTACATTTGTGTCATTACAGGTGAGTCATCTCGCAGTGCAGCAGAGGGCAGCAGAGCCAAGTCAGCCAGGCCAGAGGGGAGGCAACATGAGGATGACAGCATGCCTGCAGGGACCACAAGCTCGGTGCCATCACAGCCACCAAATTCTCCACCATAGCCATCACCACAGCGCCAGGGAGGGCGGCAATCCCCTCTCACCCAGTCCCCACTGCGACGATCACCAACACCACCACCACCACAGTCAGGCAGGAGGCAGGCCATGCCCAGCCTCCAGCAGATGGAGGAGTCGTCAGAGGAGGGCACAGTGGGCGGACATAGTCCAATACATCAGGGATCCAACAGGGAGAGGGCTGGTACTCCATCCGAGGGCGCCCACAGTTCATCCTGATGCCGTTGGGCAAGGCCGGACAGTCCTGAAGCATCCAAGCAGGGAGAAAGTGTGTTCGCTGGACTGGAAGGCAACATGCTGAAGGTCCAGCGCCTGCAATGGAGGGAGATGAAATCAATGCACAGGGAGGTGGCACACATCAACAAGCACATGCACAGGATGGAAAAGGGCATCAGTGCTATGGGAGAGAACTTGTGCGCTGGGATGGAGAGAGTAGCAACCTCAGTGGACAACCTCTGCATCCAGCTGGAGCAGGACCGTCTTGGGAGGCGCAGGGAGAGGCACATGCTCCAGGCCTATAACAAGTCCGTGAACCGGCTGGCCACTGCAACATCACTGATGTGTCGCAGGTCCATCGCCATGCAGGAGGAGATGGCGCATTGCAGCAGGGATATGGCCAGGGGATTGGTGTCCATGACATCAGCTTTAGAGCTCCTACAGAATGCTAAGGCGGCCACAATGGAAGGGGGGGGGCAGTGAGGAGGCTACCAGCCGTGGAAGTATTACGCCCTCACCCACCGAGTGCAGGAGGCGCAGTGAACGCCACGGGGCAGCACAGGAATAGTCCAACACACCAGACAGTGTTGCTAGTGAACGTGGACGTGCAGCACGTGGACGCAGGAAGTAGGAACCTATGCCTGTTGCCATACATGAGATGGGTGATGTAACCCATTTCTGATTGGACATTGATCACTATACTGGAGGTGTGCCTAATAAACACCTTAACATGCAACTGTTACTGGCTCTGTCTCGTTATGCACTCAGAAATAGTTTGAGGTAATCTCTGCCCATCTCTGTCTCCCATCATGTTCATTTGCAGCACCTGCTGCGCAGGGCTCTGGCTGAGGGTTGTCCTCATCCCTGTCCTCTGAGTCAGTTAGTTCCACTGCTGTACCTTTTTTGTGGCCAGATTATGTAGCATTGCAAATGTAGCGATTATCTTGCAACATTTGATGGGGCTGTACAGACGTGCATCTCCTGTTTTGTGGAGACAACGGAATCTGTTTTTAAGCAATTCAAAAGTGCGCTCCACCACGTTGCGTGTGCTCCTATGTGCCACATTGTATCTCCTCTCCGTTGGGGTGGTTGGGTTGAGATATGGTGTGAGTAGATATGGCCGGAGGGCATATGCGCTGTCACCTATGTACAGAAGAGAGGGCCATTGATATGTGTGACCAACAGCTTGGGCCAGGGTGTACATCAGGGTGTGTCACATTGACTTACTTAGTAGGTATCCGTCTCCAAATTCACCAGCAAGCAGACATGTATGGATGCCACTGTTCCGGAAGATGTACGAGTCGTGGCTACTCCCGGGAAATTTGGCCACAATGTCAGTTATAATGTACTTGGCATTACATATCACCTGCACATTGATAGAGTGGGTGGATTTGCGGTTTCTGTAGATATATTCACTTGCTGCAGGTGGGCAGATGGGTATATGTGTCCCATCGATGCAGCCAATGACGTGTGGGAACTGCGCAAGTTGGTAGTACTCCAGCTTGGTCCTCTGCAGCTCCGCCTGCGTACTGGTGAAGGCTATGTAATGTTCCATTCTTTCCATCATGGCATCCAGGAAGGTGTTAACCCCTTCGAGGCTATTGACGAGCTGGGCTCGTCATCGCGCTTACCTGTCCTGCGCGGATGACAAGGCCAGCTCGTCACGTAACGCGGTAATTTCGAATCTGCCGCGCACAGCGGGAAAAGCCGCCGCAGCGATGCGGTTAAAGAAACGTGATAGACAGCTCTGTGACACACCACCCACTGCCGCTATCACACCCTGGAAACTTCCTGATGCAAGGAGGTGCAGGCAACAGAGTACCTGGACATGGGTTGGGATTGCGTGGGCCCTTGGTGTCTGATGCTCCAGATAGGGTTTTAGGTCCCGTATGAGGTCCAGGATGGTATCTGGTTGCAGTCTGTACCTTTCATGGATTTCAGGTTCAGTCAACTGGAACAATGTGATGCGTAGTCTGTACACCCGCTCTTCCCGTCTTCAGATCCTCACTCCTGCTTCTCTCAAGCATAGCCGCCTTGCTATGAGGTAGAGGGCCGCCATTGTGTTCACACTGTTGCATTTTGTCGCTGTTTTTATGCACTGCACCTGATTACCACCTGCTCTTGAAAAGTGGTAAATACCGATTCGTTATTACCGTTTTTGGTCAAATTCGGTAATACCGAGGATTGCTACATCGCATTTCTGGGGTTTTTACTGATTCGTTATTTCCAATTCGGTATTCATGGTTTCGGTATGCTCCGATCGGTAAATAAGGAATCAGTAATTATTTACAGATTCGTTATTATCGATGCCATTCGGTATTACGTACATCTCAAATGGCTAAATACCGGTCGGTAACGCCGAAAACGACCCGTTTTTGGTTTTACCGAATGGTATTTGGCCACCTACATATGGCCCTATATATTTTTTTAGTTTAAAAATAAAGCCCAAACCTTGCTTGCCTCCTTGCTGGGGTGTAGCTATGAACATGTCTGCACAGCACAGGTGCTGTTTTAGTTTTTTCTTTTTCTAAAAAAAAAATACAAACAGGACTCCAGCTCCTCACAGGGGTCCACAAAAATCCATCTAGGACTGGGTGACTTGGGCTCCTATCGAAGCATTCCAGTGCTTGACATTTCTGAACACTAGACACCAGGAGAAATCCTGGGTGAGTTGACTTGAAAGGATGCCACCACTTTTTCTTACCCAGATTTCTATGCACAAGTCAAACATTGGATATAAAAAATGATTTCCTCATATTTCTGTGAAAGACATTTCTAGAATGTATAGGGAACAGCAAAACACCCATCACCCATCGTTTCCACATGTTTAGCAATGAAACACCATCTCTTTTATGTGTGGGACTATCAGAACTGACAGGAAAAGGCCTAATACGTGACTGTGGAAAGTCAATATAGTGTCAATAGTTTCTAGAAATGGTCACACATTTGGCATATTGTTGTCTAATGCAACAGCCCCGTCCACTCATATGGAGTAGTGTTTTTATTTGAACACATTTGGGTACATTAGATGGTAATGTCTATGGCATTTTTGTTAAGGTTTTAGAGTTTCCTGTCAGTTGTGATTTTTTAACTCTACTTTGACATTTGCTTGGGATGCTGGGTAATAAAACATGCTGGGATTCATGCAAGCCACATCCCTGTGGATTCCCCTGGGCCTCAGGTTTCAGAAATAACTGGAATTCGTAGGTTTCCTTTAGGTGCTGTTCAATCTTTTACCCAAATACTGCAAGCACCCCAAAGGAATCACCCCAAACCAAAACCATTTCCTGGTGCCTAGTGTGTGAACCTCAGCCCAATCCTATTAATGACCCACGTAGTCCTGTAAGGCAGTGCAAATTTGGGTCAAGCCTTGGGATGGATGTTTCCTGAATTAGGAAAAATTTTCGAACGATAACAGATATTCTTATTCCATGTGTTGTTTTGGCCAGCCAATCAGGCAATGGTGGTTTCATACTCGGCAATAAAAATCCAATGATCCGTATATATTGATAATAAATGGTTGTGGTATGTTTCCAGATACCGCAGGGGGGATACCTATGCTCAAAATAAAGGTACTTTAAGCCAGGATTGAGTTTGCAGCTGTTTTCTAAATTTCCAATATTTACTGCACCTAGTGTTTGCCCTATGAGCACCCGGAATCCATAGATATCAAATACTTGTAGGGTAGATTCACATTCAGGAGAAAGGGAAAAGCAAAGTTGGGGTCAGATCGAGGCATGGAAAGGTCTCTGCTTGTGGGAGCCTGAAAGAAATTACCATGTTTTGGAAAATAAAGGCTATAAATGTGTCAAATGTCAACCAGTGCGATCTCGAAGGCAATTAGGATGAAGGACTTCTAGTACTCAGAAAAAGAAATCCTTGTGACTTGTAGAGGTTAAAAGATATGATTGTAATATGTTTGCATATGGTCCAGAGATTATATCTGTGACAAAAACAGGATTTTCCTTCCAGCAGCTTTTCAAACTTCCAAAATGCACTGCACCCAGTTTATTTTATGTCAACGGCCTCGACATATAGAAACCTCATAAATGTCTGGTCTCCACATTCAGGCAACTCAGAGGATAGACACATTTAGGGGTCTGCCTTGGTAAAAATATGTTCCTCTATTAGGGAAACGGGAGGGATTTTACATGTTTTGGAATAAAATACAAAAAAATCTGAAAAATATAATTTCCAGAATATTGTAATGGCCATTCGGGAAAGGCAGGGAGGTCAGGCTCACATCAATAGCTTTTTTTAGTTGAACAGATTTAGAAAATATTTAGCTTTTATATTTTCCATTTAATCCTAAATTTGTTATTTATCATCTAATGAACAGCATCACAAACAGTCATTCTGCCACAATTTCATGATATGCTCTAGTATTTAATTGATTGTGCAGAATACATTTTCTAAGAAAGCTAGAGGTGTACAAACAAAATGTGAAATATGTAATTATGTAAAATTTCACTAACATTACGTGACATTTTAACAAAATTCATCCATACCATTTAATGCTAAATGATATTGTGAAATGCACCCCCTCGTGAACATTTTTTGGCACAAGCATGCATTGTGCCCAAAAATTACACAAAAATCATAAGTGCTAATCACAGTCTCGCCGTTTGCTTTGATCAAAAGCGCTCACAATAAAATGTTACTGCGAATGGGGCATAATTATATGAGGTGCCAAAATGGGATACATTTTTACATTTTGCTTATGTGAAATTCTCAAAATTACATAAATTACACCAGCATGATTAAAATTTTGCCCAGCCTCAAAGAAAACTCAACAATTTTTAGTATTTTGGGAGACTAGATATTCAGGGTAAATGTTCTAGGTTAGCGATCTGGGACTTATTCAGTTTTCAATACAGTTTCAGATGGAATTGACCTATTGTTGGAGAGTTTGCACAAGCACATATCCCTGAATGTGGCAACACATATATTTTGAATACATGCACAAAGAGACCAAAGAGATACATGTGAGCCAACAACCGGATGTAAATTTTATGAAAAAAGATCTGACAAAGAGGTTCAAACACATCCTAGCAGTGAAAGTCCTGAGTGTCATCCCAATAGCAAACTTTGAGATAAAGTTACATGTCATTAATTATTTGGTAGAGTTTGATTTTCACATTGTTAAATAGCTTACAGAGTACTGCCTTGTAGATGTTAAAAATTATGCTAGTAGGGATGCACCGTGGGGATAGGTTTGAAGAATTTAAGTGATACATTGAGAGCGACCTAAATTCATTGGATGGCTGCAACGCATCCAGAACTCCTTGGCACGACTGGTCCTCGGCATCCCCTGACACAGCCACATCACCCCCCACCTGAGAGACCTACACTGGCTCCTCATCAACAAGAGGATAACCTTCAAACTCCACATCCACGCATACAAAGCCCTACACAACGCCGGACCAGCATACCTCAATGAACAACTCCGCTTCTACATCCCCGCCCGCAGCCTCAGCTCAGCCAGCCACGCCCTCGCCACGGTCCCACGCATCCGGAAAACGACCACCGGTGGCAGATCCTGCTCCCACCTCACCACCAAGACCTTCGACAATCCCAAGACCTGCTGACCTGCAGAAGACTTCCCAAGACCTGGCTCTTCGATCAGTAGCGGCGTCCCCCCTTCCCCAGTGCCTTGAGACCCTCACAGGTATGTAGTGCGCTTTACAAATCCCTTGATTGATTGATTGTATAGACTGAGTGTTTAAATAATAAGAATTGCTGTACATGCTCCATTGATCAATTAAGTCCTTTTGAAGGGTATCCAAATGAAAGAAATGAAGGGTCTGTTTTTCTCTATTAGACAGGTTACGGTATACCCATTTGGAATGGTGAAAGCAAAAGAGATGTCATGGTGATCTGTTTAGTACATTGTGGACTTGACTGATATCGCTGGTCAGACTGTCTTGATGAGGTCAATGTTCTATTGATGATATGTTGCTGGATGTCCAGATTCTAGAGGTCAATAGAGGTATGTAGATCAGATGAAATTAGGCAGATTGGAGTTGAATAGCAAAGTCTGTGGTTGGTTAATGAAAGGGAAGGATTAAGCGGACTAATTGATGATGATGAGTTAACCTTCCATCTTGTGAGTTCAGTCTATGAGTTTGATGGTATAACTGTGGAAATAAGATGAATTTATGTATTAATTTGTTTTATAGATCGCACAATTACCAAAGGGTGTCCTGGTGCTGGCAAACTAACACAAACTATAAACCAAATTGCACACCCAATGGCTCCAGGCAAACCAATGTAAATAAATTGGTATTTAGACTTCTGTGAATTGTTTTATTATTCGGCTCTAGGTGCAACTAAGGCTGTTCCATGCCTGAGCTCAGACCACAGAATGAAAGAATGTCCTCCCAGTCTTGCTCTCCAGTATTTAGGTACCGTGAGTAAAACAGGCAGAGGTCAAGTTTAAAGATATCTGAGATATGCGAGGATCGTGCTACCGGTTAAAATGCTTTATAAACCATACAAAGGGCCTAGTACTTGCAATACCATATGAATGGGGAGCCAGTGCAACTGGTCAAGTAAAGACTTTATAGCATTAGCGTTTAGCATGTAGTTCTTTGTTAATGTTTATGACGCAAGCATAACATTCATATTCAGTTAATGACAAGCTGTGTCTCACTGTATTTCATGTATTGTTTACTTTCATTCATATTATTGTTTGAGCACAGCTCATGCCCGGCATTCCTTCTTTATGGTATCCACAACCGAGCACCTAGATGCGGTTTGGCTTCACTGGTGATCGGACCTGCGGGAAGTGGGCTCCTGCATCTCTCTATGAATACACTTCTTACTTCAATATCTTTACTGCTTCCTGGTGATACTTACTACTTCAATAGACGTATTCCTCCCAAAAACAAACCTAGCTGCCGCATGCTATATAAATTGTAACCTCTTTACAAGGCCATCAGGGAAGTCAAATTTAGACAGCATTACAATAGTCGAGTCCACTGGAAATCAGGGCTTGCACCAGCAGCTGTTGAGAATGTTGAGGAATACAAGGGAGGATCTTCTTTAATTGTTTCATTAGCAGGTATCACAGAAACATTAATTTATTAATCTGATACTCAAATGAAACTTTTGCTATCAAATAGCACTCCCAGATTATGGGCGGTATATGCTGGTTCAGGACATTCTCCTAACCATTGTTTCTCCGCATAGAGTACCAGATCGAGGAATTACCAAATATTATAACCTCTGTTTTATTTGAATTTGGTCGGAGAGAGTTGGCATTCATCCAGCTAGCGACTTTGATCAAACAGCCTTTGATTTTCTCCCAAATTTGGGAGATGTTGCCCTCCACATGAATGATTATTTGGGTGTCAACCCCTTAGCCATGCAAAAAAAGCCATTGGGGGGGGATATATATTAAAGAGAGAGGAGGATTGAGAGCAGACCCTTGAGGAACACCACAAGCATGAAAAATTGCCATCTGGTTTGCTTGAATTGTGTTTTCCAGAGAGGATTCAAACCATCTGAGTGGCTTGTCTCTCAGGCCAATAGTAAATACAATTTCCAGTAAAATAGCATGTGGAACCTCATCAAAGATGGCTGACACATCAATCAGGTTGAGTGCCACCGAACGTCCTCCAGCCAAGATCATATGGATGTCATTGTTAGCTGCTGTGAATACAGCTTCAGTGCTAAAGCAGAATCTAAATTACCTCAGCAGTGATTCCTTCGCGCCCTGGGCTGCAAGCCTCTCTATCACTGGCTTGGACAGCGTACAGACCGCAGTCGGCCTTTTCGAACAAGTTACTACTGAGGCCTTGAATAAACTGGCCCCAGTACAGTCCCGCCGCCGAGCCAGAAAGAGACCATCTGCCCCCTGGTTCTCTGACTCCCTCAGACTTCTCAGGCAAGAAGTGAGGAGAAAGGAGAGGCTCTGGCATGCCAGCTGGGACCTTAAGAATAAGGAAGCCCATAAACTCCTTGTTAGGAAATATAAAGCTGAGATTACGCAGGCCAAACAAGATTACTTTGTAACCCTGACTACCTCGCTTCCCTCGCCGAAGGAGCTCTTTAAAACCGTCGACTCCTTAGTCAACCTGCAAGCCCCTGATCCTGTCACTCCTTCGCAAGACTTATGTGATAGGATTGCCTCCTTTTTCCACACCAAAATACAGGATATCCACTTGGCTCTCGAGGAACAAAGAGTTTGCATCAGTGCGCCCATCGCTCAGGTTGAGATGAATATGACCATTACAGACATCTCCCCACTGTGCATCTTGGACTCTTTTCCTCCGCTGGCCTTACAAGATCTGGAGACCCTGCTTAATAAGATCAAATCTGGCTCTCCCCTGGATACCTGCCCACTGAAAATCATCAAGCAGTGTAGGGAGACCCTCCTACCACCGCTGCTAGAAATAATGAATCTAGCCATTAGAGATGGCATTTTCCCTATGGAGTGGAAGAAGGCGGTAGTGAAACCCCTGTTAAAAAAGGCCTCCCTTGACCCGGAGGTCCTAAAAAACTTTCGCCCTATCTCGTTGCTTCCTGCCCCAGCGAAGATGCTTGAGGCCCACCTTAACAAGCATCTCGCTGGTTTTGTGGAAAGCTCGGGATGTCTGGACTCCTCCCAGCATGGATTCAGGAGGGAACACAGCACCGAGTCAGCCCTCACCATCGTGCTTGATAAGATCCGCACGACAGTGGATGGGGGCCAGACCACCCTCCTGGTCCTGCTAGATCTAACTGCGGCTTTCGATACCCTCTCCCCCTCAGTACTTACATCTCGCCTGAGGGAGGTGGGGGTGAGGAATGCAGCTCTGGATCTTTTGACTTCTTTCCTTATTGGGAGGGAACAAAGAGTCAAGTTGGGGGAGTTCCTATCTCCATCCCGACCAGTGCTGTGTGGGGTCCCTCAAGGGTCGGCGCTTAGCCCGACCCTTTTCAACATCTATGTGACCCCACTAGCCAGGTTAATAAGATCTTTCGGGATGGAGGTAGTCTCTTATGCAGATGACACCCAAATACTCGTCTCTCTCCCCCATTCAGATGTGCTTACCGCCTCCAAGTTTAGATCTTGTATGGAGGCGGTTGGTCATTGGATGATTCAGAACTCTCTTAAACTGAATGGGGAGAAGACTGAGGTGTTGGTGTTCGAGGGGAAAGAAAACATCTGGTCAGCCAATTGGTGGCCTGACTCACTAGGAATATGTCCCTCCCCCACAACATCTGCTAAGAATCTCGGGGTGATGATAGATCCTGCCCTTGATATGGGCAGTCAGGTGAGTAGAACTGTCTCCACCTGCTGGGGCTTGATTCACACTCTGCGAAGGATCAGGAAATATCTTTCCTTGCAGGCTAGAAAGCAAATAGCTGTTGCACTCATTGGCTCTCGTTTGGGCTACTGTAATGCGCTGTATGCTGGGCTAAATCATAGCCATCTGCAGCGCTTGCAGGTAGTCCAAAACGCCATAGCCAGATTTGTCCTGGATATTCCCAGACGCTCCTCAGCCACTGCGGCCAGGAAAACGCAACATTGGCTACCGGTAGAACTCCGAATCCGGTTCAAAGTCTTATGCATGACCTACAGAGCCATCGCTAAAAATAGCGACACGGGTATTGGGTCTATTATCTCCCATTACACCCCTGGTAGGAATTTGCGTTCCTCCGGGAAGTTGCTTTTGACAGCCCCCCGCGTACGAAGAGCTAAATGGGGTGGCAGGGCCTTCTCCACGCTAGCCCCTAAATGGTGGAATGATCTTCCTCTTGACCTGAGATCCCTTCCGTCTTTACAGAATTTCCGGACTGTCCTAAAAACTCGCCTCTTCCGACAAGCCTATATGTAAGGACGTCTGTTTCAATTTGATCGCATTGTTAGGCGCCTTGATACCTGCGGGTTACTGTTTATGCGCATTATAAATTTTTATCATCATCAATTAAGATTGGTGTTTATTAAACACACCATTTTCTTCACTGTGAGACGCTAGCTGTGTATTTACCAACTTTCCAGGATTTTCGCAAAAAACAGAAGGAGAGAGCTAGGTCGATACTTAGAAGAAATGCTAGGGTTTAGAGTCCTTTTAAAGAGTTAAGAAGCTAGTGTTGATTTGCAAAAAGCAGATACCACACCCTACTCCAAGGAGTTATTACACATAGGGGTTGATTCCGATTCGGGAAAAACTGCTTCAAATAGCTGTTCGGAGCGTTTTTCCCGTATGAATCATACCCTGCAACCACCCCTGTACGTACGACAAAGTACGATTCGTACCAGGAGCTGGACTCGGTACGAATCGTACAGAGATCGTACGAATCAAATCCCCGTACGATTCTCCCTCTGAACTCGCTGTTCGCGACATCTGTACGGTTCGTGGCTAGTTTTTCCGACCCAGCAAGTACGATTTGTGTCAGGTATGCAGCGTACTACCCTTTTTCTACGGGAGCTGAAAACAGCCGTAAAAGCAGAGTTCACCCCGAAACAGGTACCGAACCCCCCGGGTACGGTGCGTACACCCCATGATCGCAGGGTACGGGGCATACCCCTGCAATCATGGGGCGTACACATCGTACCCCTGCGATCATGGGGTGTACGGACCGTACCCCATATTTGCTGGGTGTACGGTGCATACACCCTGCGATCTCAGGGGTACGGTGCGTACACCCCATGATCGCAGGGGTATGCACTGTACCCCGCGATCCTGGGGTGTACGGACCGTACCGTGTGTATGTGATTGTGTGCTTTTCCGTACGAATCGCCCTTACCTGATGTGGACCGTATGAATTCTGTCCTCATAGCCCGGTCCGGATCGTACTCGTCTGGTCATACGGCATGTTTACGATTCGTACGGAGAGGGCTCCGGATACGAATCGTACGGACATTTTTTTTCCAGGATCGGAATCGACCCCTTAGTTGTTATCAACGGAGGAAAAACTGAGTCTAACATAAAAATCCAAACAGGACAAGGTTTCAATGGAGAGACCAACTTGATTATAGAAATTTTAGATATCACCTCCTCCTTTACGATAAGTCTGAAGTCTGACCAACAATTAGCATGATGAGCACCTTGATCCAATCTATCTTTAGGTTTCGCTGTTGGGATGAATGATGCTAAAATAATAGAAAATAATTTTGAAAAATATATGTGCCAGTTCTGAGCAAATCATTTGCGGTAGAGGACCCTTGAGTAAGTGCTACATACTTTTTACCAGGGAGCTGTAGACCGTAAAAAGCTCTCTGGCAGGGTTCTTTGCAGAAAACATTTTAATATGATAATATCTCCACCTAGAGGCTTTCACAAGACATCTATATATTCTATTCTAAGTTTAGTTTTATAGACTATGTTCCCTGCCTATGAATAATCTTGTCTTTCTAGCCTTTCACGCTTCCTTTTTGCCTCAGTCAAATCTTAAGAATGCCAAGGGGCTGATAGAGTTTTACAATGTGAAATCCCGGTCTTAAGAGGTAGCACCTCATCAAGGGCACCTTCAATACAGGTATTGAACTGATTAATAGCATTGTCATCATTGGTATTTAACTGAATATCCAATTTGGAGCTTTCCGAACAATTCCTTAGTCTTGTGTTGTCCAATTTTGACAAGGCACGATAAAGAGTTTTTATGGGTGGTTGTAAGAGCTGTGTGCCTCCTGGTGTGTGCAGGTGGAACAAAATCACCTTATGGTCAGACATAACATCTCCACGATGCATCCACAGTGATAAACCCTGCTCTGGCATAAATCTGATCTGATATATGCCCTGCCTGGTGAGTTGGTTGTTGGACAAGCTGAAGCAGCTTCAAAATCGAGCAGATATTGGCTACCTGAGAGGTGTTAGTTTCCAAAATATTATCAAAATGGTATCAATGTGAGGGGGAGGTGTGAGCAATAATTTGGAGATGAAGAGAGCATTTAGGTTGTGTTGATGGTGCTGATGTGTTGACAACCACACTCATGCTCATCGAAAGCCATCAGACCACAGACCATGTTTACCAAAGCTTAGACTAAAAGTATGGCTGACCGCTCTGTGTTTGCTTGAAATGACAGCTTAGCAATTTGCTCTGAGGGCCTTTAATGGAAGAATATGTTTAAACGTTTGTGGCTCTAGAAAACACTTCTAGAAAGACCAGAGTGTGTTGCTTATTAACTAGTATGGCTGTCCCCACTAAGTATTTGACCCTACACTCCTTGCTTTCCCCTCTATGGAGCTGTGAGGGAGTTTGCAGAAAATTGCAGGGGGTGTGATGCCTCTGGGGGAGATGCTGATTCTGAGTCTTGCACTTGCACTGGGTCTTGTCTCAGTCCTAACAAAATGTCTTTAAATTGACTTTCACAGTAGCAAGTTTGTATTTGACTTGCAGTGGTTTGCTTTATCTTCCAAAATATTGCCTCCCAACCTTGGAGAATTTTAAGAATTTTCGTGGAAAGTGTTACCATTGAATCAACTATAGGGACTGAGAGACACTGAGAAAGAGAGAGGACATTTTTTATTTTCAACCTTGCTATGGATAGAGGCGGCCAGTGAGAGTGACTGAGTGAATGAGAATTTTAGGTAAGTTGTGAATTTTATGGATTTTTTAATTTTTGTAATTCATTTAGCCCTGGGAGTTGTCTCTGAATCCTCCCCCTCCTCCTCCTCCTCCAACTCACTATCCTCCTCATCATCGTCTTCGCCATTATTCCCAATAAAGAAACACTCATCACTGGGTGAACATATGGCTAATGTAGAAATGTTATTCTGCAGCATAGGTACAGCTTGTGTCATCTCGGGACTCATACTGTTCGTGTTAATGCCAATCTGACCCTCTATATTGGTGAAACTCCCAGTTACTAAAGTGATTGCTTCGGCACATTCAACCTGTTCTATTAAGCTACCAGATGGAGTCAAAGTCTTCTCCCCCATTATAGCGTCACTACTATTGGTGACAGTTTGAACTATCTTGGCACCATTCTGTACAACGTTAGTATCAATGTCATTACCGGGCTTATGCATCACCGTGCAAACTGTTTCATAGCTTCCTGTCACGACTCCATCTGCTGCCTTTTGTATCGTATCGCCGTCTGTGCCATTAATCATCACTGTCTCTGCTTTCCCAGAATCAGACTGCGATGATTCTCCAACCTGCCTTTGTACCTGGCTGCTTAAAACTTAAGTGTCATTTAGAGAGTCAGTTTCTCGTATTTTTTTCGGCTCTCCCTCTGCCTGTTTCACTCTCCCGACCTCTGTTGTAACAATACAAGCCCCGCTGCTCACCTCTCTCTTGTCCTGCATCTCGTGCTCTGTGACCGCTTCCGTCACCTGCGCAACAGCTGCTGGCTCAAAGCTCGTTCCGTTGCTGCGTTCTCCGTTAAACTCCACAGGAAAAACGGCTTGTGTAAGATCGGGCGATAGGGACGTGGAGGGCGGTACCTGCAATAATTGTTGAGGAACAGAATGTCTCCACGTCTGCCCTGCAGTCTCGCTTGTTTTCAGCATCGCATTCCCAGATCTTGTGGAAAAAGATTTGAGCAAGGTAGGCTGACGGAATATAACTTCTCTCGTGCCGTCGGTGCACTCTGTCTGATTCCGAGTGAGGGTCCCGAAACGGACACTGACACGGGTACAGACATTGAAGTTGAACCTAACTCATTTTTAAGAGAGAGCCAGGAATCAGATCTAGAATCAGAGCTGGACACTATACAAAAGAAAGGACCAAATCGGTGAGCTGCCAAGATGAAACATAGGCAGCGCAGCAAAGCCAAGATTTCTTTAAGCCCCGAGCAGTCGGAAGTCGCAAAAAAATTAGACTGGGATTATTCAGCTACTTCACAGTTACATCATGAGGGAGCCGGCGATTTACTGCAACTAGAAGCAGGGACAATGGGGGCAACTCCTAACGCGAGCTCTGGATCCAACTCGAATTTCGACCTTCTGTTTACTAACTTAAAACAGATTCAGAGTGAAGCCAGAACTGAGAGTCGCAGGGCAAAACAAGCTAATAAAAAGATACAAGGAGCATTAAGAAAAGTAAATAAACTATATGCTGAAGTAGCAGGGCGAGTTACAGAAGTGGAGGAGAGAACCAGCAAAGTAGAAGACGCAGTGGTAAAACTTCAAGAAACCAGATGGGAACAAGAAAAGACTACTTCAGACATGATGTGGAAACTTGAAGATTTTGAAAATAGACAGAGGCGCAATAACATAAGACTTTTTGGGGTGGAGAAAGGGAAAGAAGGGCAAGACGTGCAGGCATTTGTGGTTGATCTACTCAAGGGTGCGTTTCCGGATATTGATAAGTGGGACTGGGGAAGCGAAATCCAGCGGGCACACAGGTTTCCACTGATTCAGAAAAAAGGGAGTACGTCTAGTAGTTCATGGGCAATCCTGGTCTATGTGGGGAACTATCTTTTAAGAGAAGAGATAATGAGCAAAGCAAAACCACAGACAAAGCGCACATATAAAGGCATAACCTTCTTTGCCCGACCTGATTTTTGCCATGCCACGGTAGAAAGGAGGTGGCGTATGCATCAACTAATTACATCTTTTCAGAATGCAGGCTGCGAGGTGTACTTAATGTTCCCATCACGGCAAAAGGTTGGTCTTAACGGACACTTCAGAATCTTTTACTCAGAGGTCATGGCCCAGGAGTACCTCAACTCTCTCAGAGAGAATACAGGAGAGAGTAGTCAAGTAATCGCAGTGAGGCAGTCAGTAAATAAGAAGTAGCCCTTAAATGAGAGTAGGTACCTCAGGAAATGTGGCTAGATGGTCACAAAGGGGGAAGGAAAAATAAGGTCTTGGATTAGATGTACGTTTTCACTGAAATGGTAAGGGTGGGTGAGGGTATGATATAATAGTAAGGGAGAGGGGGAGGGAGGGGCAACCCAGGGGCCCTGGCTGTCAGATATAGGTCAGGATTGACCTATTTGCCAGTATGGGGGAGGGAAATCGAGGGTAGGTTGTCAGGGGAGGGGGAGGGGGGTACAGAGCACTACTCAATAGAAGAATTCAAGGAAGGAATAGACAAAATATCGACGAGATTAAGCAGAACAGGTAGAGACACATGGACAAACAGCAAGAATAAGCAACAGGACACTGGATCAAGTGAAATGAAGAAGGGTCCACTAGATAGCGCAGCTGGGAAATCTACTACAAAACAGATATGGGCATCAGGTTAGTAACATGGAATGTTTGTGGCCTCAATGACCGACAAAAAAGACAAAGGATTCTATTACATTAAAGCAGATGAATGCAGATTTTATCCTCTTACAGGAAACGCACATAATGGTTTCACAAGAATATCTGCTGGACCAGCTGGGATTTCACGTACTAGTATGTTCAAAGCAAGGTGCTAAAAATAGAGGGGTCGCTATATTAGCAAGGAATGAAAATGTGATCACTAGGAAAAAAATGAGAGATCAGTGGGGAAGATGGGCACTAGTTGAATGTTTCCTGGAAGGGGAATGGACTACTCTTGGTGTGGTATATGGTTCTACAGAAGATGACCCTGAGATTTTTGAATTCTTAGATATGGAACTTGCTGCTTGGGCTCCTAGAGTGATCATTGCTGGAGACTTTAACATTAATGGGACAGACGGGCTAGGGGTCGGTTCATGTGGTAAATACAAGGGCAGGAAAAAAAGGGTATACCGGGCACTGCTCAGTTTGGCAACGAATAATGGGCTTACAGACGTGTGGGGGAAAATTAGATCAAACGAGAAAGGGTTCTCTTACTATTCACACCCACATTGATTATGTATAAGGCTGGACTATTTTTATATTTCATCTGCACTACTTTCTAAATCTAGTATCAATAGACTTCCACGTATATTTAGTGACCATAACCCGCTTATTTTAACTTTAGCACTGTCTACTGAGAGAAGAAAGGAAAGGATCTGGACCTTTGAAAGAGCGTTATTACAAGATGATAAATATATTCACCATATGAAAAAATGGATTAAAAGTTTTTTGAGATTAATAGGGGTAGCACGACAGTAGGGATGGTCTGGGATGCCTTTAAGGCAGGGGCGCGTGGTGAGACATTAAGCTTCAGTACTTTCAAACGTAAGCAGGAGCAACTTAGAAATAGAGAAATGTTCAATGCGATCCTTGAAGTTGAGGAAGAACTACATCAAAGTGTGTTAGTAGGGGCCGAATTGGACCATGTCCTAAATAAGCTTTAAAAAATGAAAATGAAGGCAGAAGAAGAGATTGCAACAAGGGCAGCTAAAATTTCCACTATAAAAAGAGAGAAATGCTATGAATTCAGCGAGAGAATTGGGCGAATGCTGGCCACTCTCACTAGACAAAAAGCAGCTTTAGGATTAGTAAGGGAAATCAGAGACACCACAGGTACCCTGCGTATAGACTCTGAAGAAATACGAGAAGTATTTAGAAATTTTTATGAGATACTCTACGATGATAGTCAGATCAGTGATTTAGGGGAAATAAATAACTACTTAAATGAAATCTCGCTTGACAGTTTGACAGAAGAAGAGGCAGAAAGGTTGGAGGACCCGGTAGATCTGGAAGAAATAAAAAAAGCTATGACTCATCTTCCCTCAGGGAAAGCTGCTGGTCCAGATCAATTACCAATTGAATTTTATAAGGTTTTTTGGGATGTGATGGCTGAAGATATGGTTACAGTTATGAAAACAGCACAGATGGGAGCATCCATACCAGGGATCTGGGGGGAGCAGAAATTGTAATAATACTCAAAAAGGGGAAACCTGCTACTGAACCGTGGTCTTATAGGCCGATCACTTTAATGAATTCGGACACGAAAATTTACTCAAAGGTGTTGGCCATAAGATTTGCCAAAATATTAGGAAATCTGGTTTCAGACAACCAGCACAGATTCATACCGGGTAGGGGCACCACCCATCACATACGTAAAGTAATCACTCTGTTTGATGCAGCAGAAGTCGCAGGGGACCCGATGGCGGTTATGTTATTAGACGCCGAGAAGGCCTTTGATCAGGTCTCCTGGGACTACCTGTGGCAGGTTTTAAGTAAAACAGGGTTTAGAGAAGGGTTCATAAAAGCAATCCAATCATTGTATACTGCCCCAGAAGCTTCTATACGGGTCAACTCAGGAACAAGGCAGGGCTGTCCCTGCTCCCCGCTTCTTTTCGCAATGTACATGGATCCTTTGATATGCAAAATAGAGTCGAATGAGAGAATTACCCCACTGGATACACGTATGGGTCAATGCAAGATACTTGCATATGCTGATGATGTGGCAGTGATTACATCGGACCCCACGGAGGCGATAAGGGAGGTAGAGATGGAGGCCGGAAGATTTGGGAAAATCTCAGGGTATGCGTTAAATATCACCAAGACGCAGATAATTAAAAATCAGCAGGTAGATTGCTCCGATAATCGGGTAGCTCAGTCAGGAGTTTATCTGGGAGTGACTATCACTGCTGAATTGGACATATTAGTGGAAAAAACATTACACCAATAATAGCTAATGTAAGGAAAGAATTGGACAGGCTCGATAATTTACACTTAACAATGGCTGGTCGTACTAATATCATAAAAATGCTGATTTTGCCCAAATTTCTATACATATTTAGAAGCATCCCATTACTATTTGAAGCTAAATGGTTTAAGAGTTGCGAGCATGTAATCAACAGGTTTTTATGGGCGAAGGGGAAAACTAGGAGAGCCCTGCGATATATGACACTTCCTCATGAAAGGGGAGGGTGGTCTGTCCCAGATCTTTAACTCTATTATTGGGCAGCGGCCTTTCAGTATATGGCTGGCCTTTTAGGAGGGGCAGAGGCAGAAGGGCAAGATAAATTAGGTACGCTAGCCATATACGGCCTGGTCATGGGGGCAGAAACAGAACACCTTTAATTGAAGTTCACAGAAGCGAGTTATTTTAAAAGGACTAGATTTAAGACACTTCAGGCTGCATACACGGTATGGAAAGCATTTGCTAAAAAGTCAGGACTGGGGAAATACAATTTCTATACAAGAATGAATAGTAATCCTACCTTCCCGTATGAGGTATTTAATGGTTCAGCCTTTGATGAATGGGGGAGGAAGGGAATACCTATGATTGGCAATATGATTGGTCCACAGGGATTGCTGAAATTTTCAGAACTGCAGGCTCTATATGATTTAGATACAAGACTTTTTTTAAATATTTGCAAGTTAGAAGTTTTCTTATCACAAAAAGGGGGGGACCGGCTGGATTTGGTAAAAACCCAAATATGGAAATTTTTCAAAGGGGCGTTGACTGTACGATTAAAGAATATATTCTGAACTCATAAAATCAAAACAAGACGATATGGAAAAATCGGCAGAGAAGTGGGTAAACAGTTTAGATACTGGGGGGGAAACTTTTTATCAGTCACTGGAGTTGGGGCAACAAACACTCTGCTCAGCATCATTACAGGCACAACATTATAAAACCCTTTACCACCTATATTACACACCTGCAAAGATAGCTCAATGGGGAGGGACAGCGGGCATCACATGTTTCAGATGCGGAATTTCAGCGGCAGATCTATTACATATATTTGCTTTATGTCCTCATCTACAAACAACAAAAAAAAGATATTGGACATTTTTTAAGTACACTACTAGGAAAAGAGATAGTTCTAACCCCAACATTAATACTCTTGGGAGTAAATAACGAAGATATGCAGATATATGGCAATAGATTTATTTTTTTGGCCATGGCAGTCCTGAGATTAACTATAGACACGGAATGGTTGGACCCTTTGCCACCAACTTACTCACAGTGGCTGGGTAAATTATTGTCAATATACAATGTAGAAACTGCAATATATGCCAGAAGGGGGAAAAGGTGGAATACATTGGGAAAGCAGATCTGGGAACCTATCACATTATGGAAGGAGGGAACTTCTTGGTAAAATAGATAATACGATCTGATTTGTTGGTGTTTCTCTCCTTACTTACTTTACTCTGTTTAAAAATTATCTGTTGGTCTCTATCTTATTTCTAATTCTTATCTTTAAGTTGTAGCACAAAATTACTTAACATTTGGATTGTTTACTTACGTTTGATAAATTATATAGAAATATGATTAATTTAAGAATGCAATGAAGATAATTGTAATGTACTAGCCTGTAGTAATTGAGAATGGTTTGTCTCTCCTGTTTATAAAATAAGTGCTCTGTACATGTATACATGGGGGAAAAATCCTTAATAAAAATATTTTAAAAAGTAATTCATTTAGCCCTCACTGACTTACATCCACAGAGTAATTCAGTACTTCCTATAAAATTGTCAATGTGTTTGCATGACAATACCAAATCACTCTTAAATAGAAAGTGTGGTGGAAGAGTTTAACTCGTATCAACGGATTTGAGAGGCAGACTAATTGCATACAAGCAGCAGATATACTAACCCATCCTCTTAACATTGCCATTTGGAAAATGAAAATTAAGTAAGTACTATGTGGCACACCAGAGGCAGGAAAAAGATTTGCCCACATGTGTACAAGATGCCACTATACAGTGTGACAATCCTGCGAAGGCATCCCATACGCTGAAGGATACCCTATGTGTCTTTGGGGCTTTGGGGGGAGGGCAGTAATTTCAATCAAATACTTTGTGGGAAAGCATTTAAATCTGAAGAGAAATGTTGCAATTCAATTTCAAAGACAAGTGATGAATTAATGAATTTTGTGTCACAGAAGGATGTAGTTCATGGGCAGCCATGAATACATTTACTAAAGAAACATCTCAATGCAGGCTCATATTCCTCACCCCATCTGATTATTCCCTTATTCTCTGAGGAAGTAGCAGTAGCAAAAATGTAATTTAATGAACATGATTCCAGAATATCATTCACTAGTATACATAGTAGGGAGATAGATAAAGAAGCGGACAATAATGCTTCATTGTGGGATAAAACAAATTTAGATCCCTTTCTGGATTTTGATTTAGTTGTGTCAGCAACTTCAACCTATTTAATGCTTATTCTTAATGAAAAAATCTTCCAAGAGATATTTGAGGCTGTAATAATAAAAATTGATTTCTGAAATCAAATACAGGTCTACTGGATTAAAACAGATTTATTCATGCACGTCACTTAATCAGAATATAAAACATAATTCTGTTACTCTAACATCTGTCTACATGTCCAATGTTACTAAAGAAATAGGGCAAATGGATCACCTATAAAAAATGCTTTGTTTTTGCCAGCAGAAAGATGTTATAGATTTAAAAAATGTACCCCAAAAAATAAGATCAGTCCAAGCATCGAATTTGGGAAAAAATGTTTGCGATCCAAAACATCAGGGAAAGATTTTTAATTGTTTGGTTTAATTACGTCCTCAAAGTCAACACCCCAATTAGATCACACTACTACTCTAAGTGACCATAATCGATCTATCAAAATTGCTATGTTGTCAGATAACCTTGTTCCACTGGGATCTTTATCCAAGGAAAAGGAGCTGAGAAAAAGTGGTAAGATGTAGTAAAATTAAATTCTGTTTGAAATTCTCATAGTTTGCTTTCACATACTTTTTGTGAAATTATGGGAAAATAATGCATACATATGTGAAAAGCAGCTCCATCATTTTGCTCTAAGTTAGCACAAAATGCATCCTTGCATAATTTTTTGGTATGAGGATGTATTTAAACAAGAGCACCTCAACAAAAGATGTTATCCTGTATGTTCATAGTAAATTTGCAACACAAATTACCATACATTTTTCAATTTTTGTTACATTTTTACACTGAACGGCAAAACATTATCCAAAATGTCATTTCGTGTAACAAACGTTAAAATGATAGTCCAGAAAGTACGCAAATTAGGCTGTCCAATAAAATTGCGGAAAGCGCTAGTGGCATGGCTCCCTCCAAAGAAACAAAGGGGACCCGAGATTGGACCTGAGTATAATATAATCATAAGGAAGTAGTATTTGGATATACTTGGATGCAGTAAAACAGATAAAAGATGCTGAAAATTTATACCAATAAATTGCACCTACTTTTTGCAATTTTTTTCTAGCTGCCCATACTACTGGTTTAAAACAGGTGGGATTTGAAAATATCAACAAGGGGAAGAAATTTAAAAACTGCCCTTTAGTCTTATATAGTTATTGATACTCTCCTCCTATGAAATTGCTATTGTTGAAGAGAATAAATTAGTAATACACAATTCAGCACAAAAACTATGGGGCTCATTATGATGGCGGAGGGAAGGGCAACCGCAGCCCTGGGGTAAGCGGAAAATGCCGTTTCCGTGTCCGCCTGCCGCGGTCACTCCGTCCGCCATATCAGGATAGGAAAGAGTGTCAAAATTCCATCCGCGACGGAAGAGCACGCACCACCGCCTAACTACACCCGACCCCGCGGCGGACGTAACCAATCCAGAGACACCGCCGTACGGACTAACGTCAACGACCGTCCCCCAAATCAAGGTGGCGGAAAACACACATAAAACCGCTGCGGAAAAACAACCTGCCTGAACACGGCGGATTCCCCACAGCAAAGATACCATACATAGCAGAGATACCCATCACAAGCTGCTCGCCGTCATGGACCCAGCGCTACACGCTTTTCCGATACTCTTCGCCATCCACCACCTGCAAGTCATGGCCCACTATCGACGACGACGCAGGTACGCTACACACCATTCACTGTCTGAAGGGGAGTACCTGTCAGGGTCGTGACGATGGGAGGGGGAGTGTCATGTTTGATAAACCACATCTCTTCGCAAATACAAATCCACAACTGGAGTACACAAGCAGGAATGACAACGACAAACCACGACACATGATTGACTTGCTTTATTACAAATAATAGGGGTATAATCACAGAGTATGCAAGAGCATGGGCATTGTGGGCACCAGACCAGGTACATCAGAGGCAGCACATGAGAGGGGCTAAGTGCATCAACAGTCAATGGCATCGAACAGGTACATCAGAGGCAGCAAATGAGAGGGGCCAAGTGCATCAACAGTCCATGGCATCGAACAGGTACATCAGAGGCAGCTCATGAGAGGGCAGACTGCAGTATCAGAACACCAACAGGGCATTGTGGCCAACACAGCAGGTACATCAGAGGCAGCACATGAGAGGGCAGACTGCAGTATCAGAACACCAACAGGACATTGTGGCCAACACAGCAGGTACATCAGAGGCAGCACATGAGAGGGCAGACTGCAGTATCAGAACACCAACAAGGCATTGTGGCCAACACAGCAGGTACATCAGAGGCAGCACATGAGAGGGGCAAAGTGCATCAACAGTCCATGGCATCGAACAGGTACATCAGAGGCAGCACATGAGAGGGACAAAGTGCATCAACAGTCCATGGCATCGAACAGGAACATCAGAGGCAGCAGAAGTATGTGGTGCAAGGTACCTGTCCATGGACAATATACACATCAACTCGAAATAGATGTGAGTGAAAGTAAACACACCGCACATCACGGAGCAGGTGGACTGCCTGAAGTACCTGCCCCTGACACACTGGTAGCACCAGAAACTGGAGTGTGAGACACAGCCACAGCCCTAGTGACTGACACATGGGCCATAGACCCAGACACACTGCCAGCACCAGACATAGGAGTGTGAGACACAGCCACAGCCCTAGGGACTGACACATGAGCCATAGACCCAGACTCACTGCCAGCACCAGAACCAGGAGTGTGACACACAGCTACAGATGTAGTGACTGACACATGAGCCATAGACCCAGACACGCTGCCAGCACCAGACATAGGAGTGTGAGACACAGCCACAGCTCTAGTGACTGACACATGAGCCATCGACCCAGACACACTGCCAGCACCAGACATAGGAGTGTGAGAGACAGCCACAGCTCTAGTGACTGACACATGAGCCATCGACCCAGACACACTGCCAACACCAGACTTAGGAGTGTTAGACACAGCCACAGCTCTAGTGACTGACACATGAGCCATCGACCCAGACACACTGCCAGCACCAGAAACAGGAGAGGGCACAACTGAGACAGTGCCACTACATGATGCATGACAGCAAACAACAGACACAGTGCCACTATCTGACAACTGAGAGTGAACCTCTGATGCGCCACTGAGAACACCGGATTGATGAGCCACAGGGCTGTATGGGCCAGGTGGCAGGGTATCTCTGGGAGCTGGGGATAGCTGTACTGGAGCTACATCGGTGTGGTCAGGTGTCAATGGAGTGTGTCTACATTTCTTAGGGATATGTGAGGGCACCCTGGTCATGACAGGACTGGCAAGTGGTGCGGACTCCAATGAAACATCAGCCACCAAAGGTGGAGCATCTGCTGCTGGGGCTCTGCTCTCTGGGGACGTGCTGGACCCTGCTTGTCGTTTGCTGTGTGCCTGCCGTCTGGACTCAGCATCATGTGTAATGGGGGATGCAACAACAGGGGACTCCTTCCTCAGCTTCTGACGGGCCAGGATGGGAGTGGAGGTATTAGGGTACTCTGCCGCGGAGACATCTGTTTTCTGTTCCTTCAACAACATCAGCATCAGTGCAGCCGGGGTGATGTATGCCTGTCCTTGATGGAGCTAGTGTCTATGGGAGAAGCCTTGTCCCTTGGATGTGCCTTGGCCATAGGAGGAGTGTTGTCTCTTGACTTTCCCTGTTCCCTGGACGGTGCCCTGTTCCTGGCAGCAGACTTGTCGTTTGTGGTGTACCTGTCTCTAGAAGACACCTTGTCCCTGGGTGTGTCCCTGCCCTTGGGAGATGGCCCTTCCCCTGTTGTGTGCCTGTCCCTGCTCGTGTCCCTGCTCTTGGGAGTGGCCCCTTCCTTAGTAGTGTCCCTGTCCTTGGGAGTGTCCCTGCTCATTTGAGGTGCCTTTGTCTTTGGACTGTCCTTCTCCGTGCCCTTGGGAGTGGACTCTTCCTTAGTAGTGTCCCTGTCCTTGGGAGCGTCCCTGCTCTTTTGAGGTGCCTTTGTCTTTGGACTGTCCTTGTCCCTGCCCTTGGGAGTGGCCCCTTCCTTAGTAGTGTCCCCGTCCTTGGGAGTGTCCCTGCTCTTTTGAGGTGCCATTGTCTTTGGACTGTCCTTGTCCCTGCCCTTGGGAGTGGCCCCTTCCTTAGTAGTGTCCCTGTCCTTGGGAGTGTCCCTGCTCTTTTGAGGTGCCTTTGTATTTGGACTGTCCTTGTCCCTGCCCTAGGGAGTGGCCCCTTCCTTAGTAGTGTTCCTGTCCTTGGGAGTGTCCCTGCTCTTTTGAGGTGCCTTTGCCTTAGGACTGTCCTTGTCCAAAGGAGTGTCCATGGACTTGGGAGAATCCCTTGCCTTGGGAGTACCTTTTGTGTGGGATGCCTGTGTAGCATGTGAAGGCATTTCCCCCAACACCACTTGTGTATCCTGTGTGTGAACTCCAGTGTATCTCACGTTGTCTTTGTTAACAGATTTTGCAAACCTAGGGGATGGTGTCTGTGCCCTCCGTGCCCTGACGTACTGTTTTTGGCTGCTTCTAGTGAAATAACCTGTATAAGAGTCCTGGTCAGAATATTCACTCCCCCCTGAGACATCAAGTGGTGTAGATAGGGGAACAGAAGTAGCACCCTGTCCATGCGACTGTACAATGGCAGAAGACACAGTGTTTGCCAATGACTGAACTGTCCTGTGTAGACCAGCAACATCGCCATGCATCCCTTCCATGAATGCCGCTACCTGCCCCAACTTCCTATCGTGGTCTTGGAATGCATTGATCATATTGGTCTGCCCCACACACAGCTGTCGCAGCAGATCAACAGCCTCAGCACAAAGTGCACTTTGGGTCACCGGGGCAGGGGCAGCGGTGCCTGCACCGAACACCACTCTGCTCCTCCTACTTCTGCGTGCATAAACAGTACACGGTGCAGTTGGTGGCAGTGTGGGCCCTGTGTGCTGTGTCCTGACCGAAGGTATTGATTTCCCACTCCCAGTCTGTGACAACAATGCTGACTCACCAACACTGTCGGAAGATGAGGACGATGGTGTCTCGACATGCGAGTCCTCAGGGACGGTCCTGTCCCCCTCTCCGGGGCTGCCCTCTTCTGTGTCAGTCTGCGTGTGTGTGATGTCTGATCCGTATGCATTGCCACCACTCATCTCCGTCGTCTGTGGCTGAGTGCCCTCTGCCAAAGCTGAAATACAGAGAAAAGAGGTGTAAGTCATGGCCACACTCACGTACAAAAGGACAAGACATCTCTAATTCCATTTCTGACAAAGAACATGTAGCCCCCATACTGCACACGGCCCACCCCTACCAGTCATCCTCACATGAAATAACCGGTGGTGGCCGTGCAACATGTACAGCATGTGGACAGGGCAAGTGCATGTAGATCTGCACACATGTCTTGCCATGGGGCCACAGACCTCTACGGCATGTGCTTGAACACTCAACTACTAAGCAAGTGGCCTGTCAACATGGCGGACATGGTTGTCAAATTACACTCCGCCAATGGCACCAACATGGCATTGCTGCAAAACATACGCACCACGGAAGTCACTACTGTGTCTGAGCACCAATACATGCATTGCACTCCCAATTAACATACACATACAGTCTGCTTACCGCTAGTGTGCTGTTGATCCACACTCAGCCGGTTGGACAGGTCATGATGCGTCACAGCAATGATACGGTGCATAAGAGGGGTCTTGGAGCGTCGGACCAGACGTGGCATTCTTGGAATCATCCCCAGTGTCATCTCCGCTACATTCTTGCTCAGCCTGGATATGTCGTCCCAGCGTTTGTGGCAGTGTGTGTGTCATCTATTGCACACCCCCACTGCCCGTACATCACGTGCTATGCTCCTCCACACGGCCTTGCGAAGGTGCAGCTTTACCTACCATGATGGGAGACAAGAGGATAACGTAAGTGGACAATATGACATGCACATACTACGTAGAAAGACGTATCTACATCCAGCCATGCTCTGCACAACACATGTGAAGGTCCCACAGCACACCGGCATGCCTACAGAAGACAGGAGCCACTGACCACCTCAGGGCCAACAACATGTACACCACTGAGCTTACCAATTGTCCTTGTGCACCGTACAGCTGTTCGTAGTGGCTGAGCACACCGCCCACCAGAACATCTAGTTCCGCTGCGGTGAAGGGACGAGACCGGATCTCTCGCACTCTCTGCATGGCAAGGTCCTGGACTGTGGCACTACAGCAGTAGTCGGTGGTCAGCTCAGCAGCAGCAGGTCGAGGTGATGGTCACAGGTAGCAGTCGGTGGTCAGCTCAGCAGCAGCAGGTCGAGGTGATGGTCACAGGCAGCAGTCGGTGGTCAGCTCAGCAGAAGCAGGTCGAGAGGATGGTCACAGGCAGCAGTCGGTGGTCAGCTCTGCAGCAGCAGATCGAGGTGATGGTCATGGCAGCAGTCGGTGGTCAGCTCAGCAGCAGCAGGTCGAGGTGATGGTCACAGGCAGCAGTCGGTGGTCAGCTCAGCAGCAGCAGGTCGAAGTGATGGTCACAGGCAGCAGTCGGTGGTCAGCTCAGCAGCAGCAGGTCGAGGTGATGGTCACAGTCAGCAGTCGGTGATCAGCTCAGCAGCAGCAGGTCGAAGTGACGGTCGCAGGCAGCACTGGTTCACAGCAGTGAATGAGTGCTTTTGGAAATCACACATATATAGGGCCCTGAGCCCATGTCAGTGGCATACGTCGGCAGCAATTGGTTACCCCTGGATGCCTCTTTGTAAAAGGGCCAATGACTGGCCCTGGTGTTGCGGTGCACTGCTTCCGCTATTTTTGATTGGGCATACGTGGCCCGCGTACCCTCTTCCCATTGGCTGCATGTGCACGGACCGTCACGGTCACACATCGGCAACCGCATGTACAAGCTTCCGGGACAGATGCTTCTTTTGCAACAATGTTCAATCACTGGCGCCACTTCTGATGATGTCAATGGACATGGCAGTTCATGACCCCCCTTACAGTCACATTGCATCATCCACCGTACACCGGCCGGCCCAGCCCGGTCCACAACCGCCGTGCCAGGCCCGGTCCAGAACCGCCGTGCCAGGCATGTCACCCACGGCCGGCCCAGCCACGTCCAAAACCGCCTTGCCAGGCCCAGTCCACAACCGCCGTGCCAGGCATGTCACCCACGACGGGTGTTCACTCGCCTGGCACGGCGGTGGGTGACATGCCTGGCACGGTGACTGTGGACCGGGCCTGGCACGGCGGTTGTGGACCGGGCCTGGCACGGCGGTTGTGGATGGGGCTGGGCCGGCCGTGGGTGACATGCCTGGCACAGCAGTTCTGGACCGGGCCTGGCACGGCTGTTGTGGACCGGGCCTGGCACGGCGGTTGTGGACGGGGCTGGGCCAGCCGTGGGTGACATGCCTGGCACGGCAGTTCTGGACCGGGCCTGGCACGGCGGTTCTGGACGGGGCTGGGCCGGCCATGGGTGACATGCCTGGCACGGCGGTTCTGGACCAGGCCTGGCACGGCGGTTGTGGACAGGGCTGGGCCGGCCGGTGTACGGTGGATGATGCAATGTGATCATCAGAAGGATGTGTTGGCCTGCACCTCCCCCGCGGAATGCATGCACCGCCATGGTGGCGCCAGTGATTGAATATTGTTGCAAAAGAAGCATCCGTCCCGGAAGCTTGCACATGCGGTTGCCGATGTGTGACCGTGACGGTCCGTGCACATGCAGCCATTGGCAAGAGGGTACGCGGGCAGCGTATGCCCAATCGTAAATAGCGGAAGCAGTGCACCGCCATGGTGGCGCCACTGATTGAACATTGTTGCAAATGAAGCATCCGTCCCGGAAGCTTGCACATACGGTTAGCGATGTGTGACCGTGACGGTCCGTGCACATGCAGCCAATGGGAAGAGGGAACGCGGGCCGCGTATGCCCATTCAAAAATAGCGGAAGCAGTACACCGCCATGGCGGCGCCAATGATTGTATATTTTCAAACGCTGCACCGTGGTGTATAGTCCGCACTTGCGTTATGAGGGTTGTGACCGTGATGGCGAAACTGCATATGTCATGCACTATATCATGTGTGTTCATACTATGCCCATTGATGTGCACACAATGTGCTACACATGTGCATGTTGACGTGTTGACGTCTTGTATTTCCCTACACACGTTTAAACTTCTTCCCATCTACACAGTACATCACGGCTGTCTCGCCACATTCTGAATCTGTTGTCAGTGTGTGGTTAATGTGTGGTAATAACATTGGTGGGGGTACACATGCATTCTGTGTATGCGTATGTGTGTTGCCTGTTGTGTGACCATGCATGTAATGTGCGGATGCTCACCATTGTCGGTGTTGCATTGGTGCATGATGACATGGAGTGTGTGTAGCATTATAGTTTTGTGTTTGCACGTGCATGTGTGTCTGTGATGAGGCTTGTACACATTTGGGTCCTTACACATGTCTTGTTGGCAGGAATGTTGACATGAGACTAAGTTGCATTGTTCATGTTGACACACATCATGTTGCTAGTGGCTGCACATTGGTCATACGGAACTCCGTGTTGTAGTAACTTTCAGAGATGTCACACATATGACAATTGTCCACAACATTTATCTTCTTGCTAGTGTTGGCTTACATGTGATGGAGTTGCACAGCCATGCGTTGTTTGTAAATTGACTTCTATTACATCTACTCCCACACAGGAGGGCTCCAAATGTCCATCGCCCATACACTGTGCTGGAGGATATGGTTGACGAGGAGGTGATCAGGAAATTCCGACTAGATCGACGTAGATTAATGGAGCTTGTAGACCAATTGTCTCCTCATCTGCAGCCACGAAGAACGTATCCTGGTTCCATTACACCCACCGCAAAGATGATGGCGGCACTACACTTTTTTGCAACTGGCACCTTTCAGTACACAGTTGGACATGCCAGGGGGATGTCACAGTCCATGTTCAGCATGGTACTTTGGGATGTTCTAAAAGCCATGATGCTGTACAAGGATGACTACATCCATTTCCCAAGGCCGGCAGAGTTGGCAGCAGTCAAAGCAGACTTCTATGCACTGGGCCAGATACCACACGTAGTGGGTTCCATTGATGGCACACATATCGGTCTCATTCCACCACGGGCACGTGAGCCGGTATATAGGAATCGGAAGCACTTTCATTCGCTTAACGTGCAGGTGGTGTGCCTGGCCGACAACATCATATTCCATGTGTGTGCAAGATTTCCAGGCTCCGCACATGACTCCCACATCATGCGGAGCAGCATTGTCCCCCAACTGATGGCAAATCTGCGTCCAGAACGTGTGTGGCTTGTTGGTGAGTAGGCTGTGGGGACAGTTGTGTTTTCTGTATGCCATGGGGTACCCACCAATTCTGGTTGTGATATTTGTGTCTTTCATCCCCCTTCATAGGCGACTCGGCGTACCCAAACCGGCCTTGGCCTCTGAGTCCCATACGTAATCCAACTACAGCGGGTGAAATGCGATACAATGATGCCCATGGAAGGACATGTAGAGTGGTGGAACGTACTTTTGGACTGTTAAAGTCTAGGTTTCGGTGCCTGGATAAGACCGGAGGGGCCCTGCCTTACTCACCAGGCAAAGTATGCAGGATCGTGATTGCCTGCAGCATGCTCCACAACCTGGCCTTGCGCAATAACATTGAACTGATCTTGGACCCTGAAGACCAACAAGTTCCTCGGCCTCCCATCCCACCCATGTCGACTGATGAGGATAGTGGTGAGGAGGAAGGTGTGGACCAGAGGCGTCAGCTCATTGATCGCTATTTCCCTTGAATGTGAATGACTACCTCTTGTGCCGGTTGACAATGCAGTTGACAATGCGTTATGTATGTTTGCTGGTGGTGTGTGGATGTGGTGTTCATCAGCTGGCTGTTCTGGTATGTAATGTTTGCATGTGTGTGTTTATTTCTTTGGACATGCAAGTTTCCATGATGTGTGTCCTTTCATCCACTGATTTTGTGATGAGTGTGGTTTGTGGAATGTTGCACTGCAGTGTGTTGTGATGGGTGTGATTCAGTTTCCTGACCTGTGTTTGCTGTCTCTGATTTTCCCTAGGTCACTCCCACAGCGGCATGATTCTGTACGACATGGATCCCTGCACCTGGTAACTTCTGTTTCTGAGACAATCATGTGAATAAAACATGGAGGCAACACATCATTGAGTGTGTAAGTGAAATTTATTTACAGGTTGTGCATTGGTGCTGGTGCATATTTACAAGTAAGTGTTGGGTGGGGGAGTGTGAGTAGATGAAATGTCTGTGCTGACACCACATTGACCTGTGCCATTACTTCGCGTAGTGGGACAGGATAGTTTGCGGTTGGATGGCAGCCTCAGGCAGTGTTGGAGTCATTGTCGGCCCCTCTTTGAGCGTGTAGATGGAGCATCCCCACTGCTCTCACCTACTTCCAGCCTCGGACTGCCCCTCCGTCTTGGAGCCGGAACATAGTCAGCTTGGGGGGCAGGTTGCTCAGGGGCCACATCCCTGTCCAGGGGCACAGGTGGCGGTGGTGTTGCTGACCGTGGCGGCTGGACACTTGGTTGAGGGGGGGGGGTTGCGGCCTAACCATTCCCTCCACAGTGATGTCTGCTGGCCCATGAGGTCCACTAGTTGGCCAATGCGGCTGTCAATGGACCGTAAAAGATTGGTGTTTTTAACCGAGTCCTGGTGGGCACGATCAGCCTGTTCCTGCCCACGCTCATAGGAAGCCTGGACTCTGGCTAGGGCTTCCAGTGAATCAGCGCCAGGATGGGGTAGGTGTCCTTCCCCAGCTCGCCGGTGAGAAGTACTCCTGCTTGGGTGATGTTGCCTCGGCTCTCTCCTTTCCCCTCCACTCTCCCTGCTTGGCTGGGATGTCGATGGCCCTGCGTCGTGCGGTGGGTCACGCAGGGTGGCACAGGCAGGAGTGGTGGTACTGGTGGTGGTGGAGGTGGTGGTGGTGGCTCTACAGCTCACTGTGGCAGGTGTTGCAGGAGTGACACAGGCCACGGTTGTTGAGGCAGGGATTTCCAGTGAGCCAGATGGCCCTGGCAGTGTGCTTGGGCCCGCTCCATCCTGCGCACCGGAGCTGGCTATGGCATCATCCCCAGAGAGTCCTGGATGTGAGTGAGGCGAGTGTTGCTGCCGGTTGCCACCCTCCCTGTGAACATGGGGGCCTGTTGGGTGTAGTGGTAGTGACCTCTCTCACACACCCCACCCACCACCACCACCCTCCCTGTGGACATGGGGGCCTGTTGGGAGTTGTAGTGCTGGTCTCTCACACACCCCACCCACCACCACCCTCCCTGTGGACAAGGGGGCCTGTTGGGTGTAGTGGTAGTGACTGCTCTCACACACCCCACCCACCACCACCACCCTCCCTGTGGACATGGGGGCCTGTTGGGTGTAGTGGTAGTGACCTCTCTCACACACCCCACCCACCACCACCACCCTCCCTGTGGACAAGGGGGCCTGTTGGGAGTTGTAGTAGTAACCTCTCGCACACACCCCACACACCTCTCGACACACACCACCACCACCCTCCCTGTGGACATGGGGGCCTGTTGGGTGTAGTTTTAGTGACCTCTCTCACACACCCCACCCACCACCAGCACCCTCCCTGTGGACATGGGGGCCTGTTGGGAGTTGTAGTGCTGGTCTCTCACACACCCCACCCACCACCACCACCCTCCCTGTGGACATGGGGGCCTGTTGGGAGTTGTAGTAGTGATCTCTTGCACACACCCCACCCACCTCTCGACACACACCACCACCACCCTCCCTTTGGACATGTGGGCCTGTTGGGTGTTGTGGTAGTGACCTCTCTCACACACCCCACCCACCACCACCACCCTCCCTGTGGACATGGGGGCCTGTTGGATGTTGTAGTGCTGGTCTCTCACACACCCCACCCACCACCACCCTCCCTGTGAACATGGGGGCCTGTTGGGTGTAGTGGTAGTGGCCTCTCTCACACACCCCACCCACAACCACCCTCCCTGTGGACATGGGGACCTGTTGGGTGTAGTGGTAGTGACCTCTCTCACACATCCCACCCACCACCACCACCCTCCCTGTGGACATGGGGGCCTGTTAGGAGTTGTAGTAGTGACCTCTAGCACACACCCCACCCACCTCTCGACACACACCACCACCACCCTCCCTGTGGACATGGGGGCCTGTTGGGTGTAGTTTCAGTGACCTCTCTCACACACCCCACCCACCACCACCACCCTCCCTGTGGACATGGAGGCTTGTTGGGAGTTGTAGTGCTGGTCTCTCAAAAACCCCACCCACCACCACCCTCCCTGTGGACATGGGGGCCTTTCGGGAGTTGTAGTGCTGGTCTCTCACACACCCCACCTACCACCACCACCCTCCCTGTGGACATGGGGGCCTGTTGGGTGTAGTGGTAGTGACCTCTCCCACACACCCCACCCACCGCCACCACCCTCCCTGTGGACATGGGGGCCAGTTGGGAGTTGTAGTAGTGACCTCTCTCACACACCCCACCCACCACCACGACCATCCCTGTGGACATGGGGGCCTGTTGGGAGTTGTAGTGCTGGTCTCTCACACACCCCACCCACCACCACCACCCTTCCTTTAGACATGGGGGCCTGTTGGGAGTTGTAGTAGTGACCTCGCTCACACACCCCACCCACCACCACCCTCCCTATGGACATGGGGGCCTGTTGGGTGTAGTGGTAGTGACCTCTCTCACACACCCCACCCACCACGACGACCCTCCCTGTGGACATGGGGGCCTGTTGGGAGTTGTAGTGCTGGTCTCTCACACACCCCACCCACCACCACCACCCTCCCTGTGGACATGGGGGCCTGTTGGGAGTTGTAGTAGTGACCTCTCGCACACACCCCACCCACCGCCACTACCCTCCCTGTGGACATGGGGGCCTGTTGGGTGTAGTGGTAGTGACCTCTCTCACACACCCCACCCACCACCACCACCCTCACTGTGGACATGGGGGCCTGTTGGAAGTTGTAGTAGTGACCTCTCGCACACACCCCACACATCTCTCGACACACACCACCACCATCCTCCCTGTGGACAAGGGGGTCTGTTGGGAGTTGTAGTAGTAACCTCTCGCACACACCCCACCCACCTCTCGACACACACCACCACCACCCTCCCTGTGGACATGGGGGCCTGTTGGGTGTAGTTTTAGTGACCTCTCTCACACACCCCACCCACCACCACCACCCTCCCTGTGGACATGGGGGCCTGTTGGGAGTTGTAGTGCTGGTCTCTCACACACCCCACCCACCACCACCACCCTCCCTGTGGACATGGGGGCCTGTTGGGAGTTGTAGTAGTGATCTCTCGCACACACCCCACCCACCTCTCGACACACACCACCACCACCCTCCCTTTGGACATGTGGGCCTGTTGGGTGTTGTGGTAGTGACCTCTCTCACACACCCCACCCACCACCACCACCATCCCTGTGGACATGGGGGCCTGTTGGATGTTGTAGTGCTGGTCTCTCACACACCCCACCCACCACCACCCTCCCTGTGAACATTGGGGCCTGTTGGGTGTAGTGGTAGTGGCCTCTCTCACACACCCCACCCACAACCACCCTCCCTGTGGACATGGGGACCTGTTGGGTGTAGTGGTAGTGACCTCTCTCACACATCCCACCCACCACCACCACCCTCCCTGTGGACATGGGGGCCTGTTAGGAGTTGTAGTAGTGACCTCTAGCACACACCCCACCCACCTCTCGACACACACCACCACCACCCTCCCTGTGGACATGGGGGCCTGTTGGGTGTAGTTTCAGTGACCTCTCTCACACACCCCACACACCACCACCACCCTCCCTGTGGACATGGGGGCCTGTTGGGTGTAGTTTTAGTGACCTCTCTCACACACCCCACCCACCACCACCACCCTCCCTGTGGACATGGGGGCCTGTTGGGAGTTGTAGTGCTGGTCTCTCACACACCCCACCCACCACCACCACCCTCCCTGTGGACATGGGGGCCTGTTGGGAGTTGTAGTAGTGATCTCTCGCACACACCCCACCCACCTCTCGACACACACCACCACCACCCTCCCTTTGGACATGTGGGCCTGTTGGGTGTTGTGGTAGTGACCTCTCTCACACACCCCACCCACCACCATAACCCTCCCTGTGGACATGGGGGCCTGTTGGATGTTGTAGTGCTGGTCTCTCACACACCCCACCCACCACCACCCTCCCTGTGAACATGGGGGCCTGTTGGGTGTAGTGGTAGTGGCCTCTCTCACACACCCCACCCACAACCACCCTCCCTGTGGACATGGGGACCTGTTGGGTGTAGTGGTAGTGACCTCTCTCACACATCCCACCCACCACCACCACCCTCCCTGTGGACATGGGGGCCTGTTAGGAGTTGTAGTAGTGACCTCTAGCACACACCCCACCCACCTCTGGACACACACCACCACCACCCTCCCTGTGGACATGGGGGCCTGTTGGGTGTAGTTTCAGTGACCTCTCTCACACACCCCACCCACCACCACCACCCTCCCTGTGGACATGGAGGCTTGTTGGGAGTTGTAGTGCTGGTCTCTCAAAAACCCCACCCACCACCACCCTCCTTGTGGACATGGGGGCCTTTCGGGAGTTGTAGTGCTGGTCTCTCACACACCCCACCTACCACCACCACCCTCCCTGTGGACATGGGGGCCTGTTGGGTGTAGTGGTAGTGACCTCTCCCACACACCCCACCCACCACCACCACCCTCCCTGTGGACATGGGGGCCAGTTGGGAGTTGTAGTAGTGACCTCTCTCACACACCCCACCCACCACCACGACCATCCCTGTGGACATGGGGGCCTGTTGGGAGTTGTAGTGCTGGTCTCTCACACACCCCACCCACCACCACCACCCTCCCTTTAGACATGGGGGCCTGTTGGGAGTTGTAGTAGTGACCTCTCTCACACACCCCACCCACCACCACCCTCCCTATGGACATGGGGGCCTGTTGGGTGCAGTGGTAGTGACCTCTCTCACACACCCCACCCACCACGACGACCCTCCCTGTGGACATGGGGGCCTGTTGGGAGTTGTAGTGCTGGTCTCTCACACACCCCACCCACCACCACCACCCTCCCTGTGGACATGGGGGCCTGTTGGGAGTTGTAGTAGTGACCTCTCGCACACACCCCACCCACCGCCACTACCCTCCCTGTGGACATGGGGGCCTGTTGGGTGTAGTGGTAGTGACCTCTCTCACACACCCCACCCACCACCACCACCCTCACTGTGGACATGGGGGCCTGTTGGAAGTTGTAGTAGTGACCTCTCGCACACACCCCACACATCTCTCGACACACACCACCACCATCCTCCCTGTGGACATGGGGGCCTGTTGGGTGTAGTGGTAGTGACCTCTCTCACACCCCACCCACCACCACCACCCTCCCTGTAGACATGGGGGCCTGTTGGGAGTTGTAGTAGTGACCTCTCCCACACACCCCACCCACCACCACCCTCCCTGTGAACATGGGGGCCTGTTGGGTGTAGTGGTAGTGACCTCTCTCACACACCCCACCCACCACCACCACCATCCCTGTGGACATGGGGGCCTGTTGGGGGTTGTAGTAGTGACTTCTCTCACACACCCCACCCGCCACCACCCTTCATGTGGACATGGGGGCCTGTTGGGAGTTGTAGTAGTGACCTCTTGCACACACCCCACCCCCCTCTTGACACACACCACCACCACCCTCCCTGTGGACATGGGGGCCTGTTGGGTGTAGTGGTAGTGACCTCTCTCACACACCCCACCCACCACCACCACCCTCCCTGTGGACATGGGGGCCTGTTGGGAGTCGTTTACATTTTGGTGAGTATGTGGCCCACATGCATGGGTTGGGGCCTGGGAGATGTGTCTTCTCAGTTTTTTGATGCAGACCATGTCGGTGTGATCGTGGTGCTTGGTTTGTACTTACCAGCCTCTTCTGCTTCCTCAATTCCTTCCAGGCTCTCTGGGTGCAGTATGCCCAGCACCTTTTCCTCCCAATTAGTATAGGGTATGGGCTCCGGGGGTGTGCCACCGCCAGTGTGCTGTGCTCGCAGATGGTTTTTAGCATGGATGCCTTTGACCCTGGTTTTTAGGTCATGCCACCGCCTCTGGATCTCGTGCTTTGTCCTTGGCACGGTCCCTGACGCATTCACTCGACTTACTATCCTGTCCCACATGTGATTTTTGTGAGCCACGGTGGTCTGCTGGACTAGTGTCCCGAATATGTGGAGTTCACCACGGATGATTTCATCCACCATGACCTTCAACTCTGTCTCCGTGAATTTAGGGTTTTTCTTCGGTGCCATGGTGTGTGGTGCTCAAGGTGTGGGTTGAGTGGGTTGGGAGGTGCAGGTGTGTGGTGTGTAGGAATGGTGTGGTGGGTGTTTGTGTGGTGGGTGTGTTTGGGTAGTGGTTGTATGTGTGCAATTTGTGTCTGCTGTCTGTCGTCTTGGCCTCTTGCTAGCAGCTGTGCTGTGATGCAAAGGATTGTGGTAGTGGGTGGGAGTCATTTTATAGTCTGTGTCGTGGTTGTGTCCCAATGGTTGTTGGCAGTCAGGTGCTAGGTGGGTGTGTTGACTAGTGTGGATTAGTAGGTGCTTGGGGGGGTGTCATTGTGGCTTGTGATTGGTGTAGGTGTTTCAGGTGGGTGGTAGTCCTGTTTCGTGTGTTTTCTATTAACTTCCGTCAGACATTTTGTAATTGGTTTGACGGTAGGGATGTTGTTTGTGTTGGCCTTCCGCTGGGATGCACCATTTCTCGTTGCATTGTTTCCGCTGCGGCCGTGGATTGAGGTGAGTTCCGGGGAACAGGCGGCGTTATCCTAATCGCGGCCACGGAGCCTCCGCAGGTATTGCGGTGGCTGTGGCTGTTCCCGCGGTCATGTTCGTCCGCGGCGATCAGTGTTTCTTAGGTTCCGTCTGCTTGCGGCGGTCTCAGGTGTACTCCGTTTGCTGCGGACGGAGTTTGATGTGGTCCGTCCGCTGCGGTTGTAGTTTCGTCCCATTTTTATCCTAATTGCTACGGAGGTTTATCCGCTGAGCGGTCCGGAGTATCTTGGCCGCTTCCTTGGCGGACGGAACCCGTTTCCGTCCGCGATCCTAATCGGCTCCTATGTACGCCATTTTTATTAAATCATGCTGGACAATGTGTCCTTTTCCCTATTGAATGAGTTACTCGTTCCTCCAGCAAGGAAGATTGTGGCTTTCGATAACGTTACATTAAGAGTAACAATTCCCGTGGCTGATTTTGCATAACAGAAGTGTAATTTGCTTTTTGGGAACCACTTCACACCCCTGAGCACCGATTTCTGATAATGATGTCATGTCTTTTCAGAAGACCTAGTTGTGGCAAGATACCTCTTTGCACAACCAGGTCTCCTGGAAATAGATGATATCAATTATGCAAGCCCATAAGTAGTATTCACCCAGTAGATCAGGAGCATGCTCTCTGGATTTATTAACCTTTGTGTCCTCTCGGATAACTAGAAATGTAGGAGTGTTACAGACAAAATATACTTAGATACTGGTCATACTAATAAGCCTGCAAACCAACTCTGTTAGTGTTGAATTATTAGGGGACATGAATATATATTTAAATTTATCTAACAGTAGGTTCTGATGGACAATTCTATGCTTGCATTATTGGGCATTTTTAATCTTGTTATAAATCCTTCAAAATATGATGTACACCATAAAGATCTATTTATAGCATACAATATTTCAGAAGCTGTATTTCTGAAATGTAACTGTCCTCATGAAAGTTTAAAGTTTTATTTCTTCAGGAGGTATGTTTTTCTCAAAGGAATGCTTATTCTCAAGACATGAATTACAATTTGATTAGTGATTTTTACAATATGCAATATGAGGACAGCGATCATTGTCAATTATGTCTAACTTTTAAACATCATAAGATAACTGCTCAGCAGAAGGTGCTCTCATTGGGTGTAGAGTTTCCATAGATATTAACAATGAGGGTCAATGCAAAACATCTGGTATTGATATTTAACCTTCAACAGGGTGCACAGATCATCAATGTCTTCAGAGAATAATATGGTAAACCGGTATACAAAGAAATTTGCACAAGTGGTAAATTATCTAGAAATGAAATAAAAATTTGAAGGGAAGAATCAATATGGATCCCTAAACAACAAAAGTAAAGGGAGAAGATGTTTTGATGGAGATTGTCTATACTTAAAGAGTCAGATTAGGAAATAAACTAGGACAGTTAAAGGAAAGAATGAGGGTGTGTATCTGGATGACCTGTATTCAATGAAGTTAGAACGCAAGGTCCTCATAAAACAATCTATGATACTGTAAGGAGACCGGGTATACTATGATTACAGTTGTCTGCTTGAAAGACACCAGGAAAGATTGGAAACTGCTATGGTAATGACATCAGATACATTTCTTGTCATGGTATCCAAGAAGCTTGTGTAGTTATTTGGAGGAGATATATCTGGTTTAGGCAACAGAAGTTTGTAACCTAGATTTGCAAAGAGGTTTCTTTTTATTCAATATCAGGGTTGTAATACGGCCAAGGAATAACCAGTTATTTGCCCCAAGAGACAACTCTCTACATGACTAATAATTCATGTAATGCACAGAGCACTTTAATTATTTCTGAGAATGATATTGTATGCAGTTCTCTGAAATTGTTCTTAGTAGGTTTTATAATTATGTTGTATTTTATCTGGAATTTGTGAAAGTGTATCTTTTAATATTTGATTGCTATGTATTGTTAATGTATACTTTGATGTTTTGTATAAAACTCTATACAGTTATTATGATGATGATGAAGGATATATATATGGGAGAAAGTACCCACCTGCCGTACTTGAGAAGGATATTGCAAGTCACCAAGGAGTTCCATGGCCATATAGACGAACGAGGCGGAAGGCTGAATTCCTTTCCAGGTTATAGACTCCGAGGTAAATTGCAATATTATTACTATGTATGGCAGGGGGTACTTAATCTGTTATATTACAGTGTGATCCCTTCAACTTTCCTATAAACCAATTAAATCCTGATGTGTAGCTCTTTCATATGGAAGATCTAGCATGTTTCCAAAGATGAAGAATACAAATAGAATCACCAGGTTAAAATTAGCACATCACTAAAAGTTGTTAACCAGTTGTTGAAAAAGATATTAAGAACAGTTTAGTAGAAGTCAGTTTTGTTTGTTGAAAAAAAAACATGCAAAAGATTCTAAATGTTCTATAATTTCACAGGGAGTGAAAAAACAGAAACATGTTGTGGAGTTTAAACAAAAGCAGAGCAGAGGTAGGAAAAGGAATGTTTCATTGTTGTTGCTTTAAACAGCTGTTCTGTGGCCTGACCTGCCTTTCACCCCAGCTGCTGGCTCTGGCATCAGGCATTGTGCTGTCAGAACTCAACTGTAATATCGTATTACCATTGACTTCTGATGTTTTTTCTTTATATTCAGTGAATGAATGTGTCAGAGGTTGCCAATTATCAAGAAATTAGAGATCAGCGTTTCTACAGGGATTGCAAAATCCCATTTATTATGTACTGATAACTCTTTAGAGTCTCTTAAGGGTTACCTTTTAAATTGAGAATGATTTCAAGTCATTGTTTTCAGTCGCTCTAGTTAATAATATCATATACTCTCTGAGCCTTACAAGAGCTGTAAGCCCAGGTGACCTTCCAGCTAAGGTAATAAAATCTAATAAAGATTAGTGGGTCAGATTTATTTTTTTGATGGCGTTTGAAAGGATATTAGTTACAACAAACAGGAGCAATCCTATTGCCAGAACCAGGGGGCGGTGAAAATAATAATACTAACAGAGGTTCAGGTACATATTTAAACAAAACAAAGAAATACAATTAGAGAAATGTATCCCAAGAGAATACACATCACTAAAAGAAAAAGAAAAAAAACATTGATAGTCATACAAAATATATATACACTTTTTACTAAGACAAAAATGCACAGTACAATACAATCATAAACTGATGATGCTCACATAATTACACGAAAAACGAAGGTGCCAATTAGGATGGAGGACGGACCTGCGTCCGTCCGCCACCCCGAGGTGGAGGGACCGATCGCAGGGGCAGCGGCGTCCCTCCGTTGCAACTAGGATGTAACCGCCACCCTGGCGGTCACATCCCGTATATTTTGCATAGCGGCGGGTGCTGCTTTAAGCAGCACCCGCCGCAATGTAAAATTTGCATGTTTACCTTTGGCATGCACAACTTGGCAGGCACCGCATGGTGCCTGCCACCTTGTGCATGCCAAAGCAGGGGGTTATCATAGGTAGCCCCCATGTGCACCCCTTCAACACCCTGGGGGCTCGCAACGGGCCCCCAAAACCAAAAGACCACATGCTTTTCCACTGCAGAAAAGCCGCAGTGGAAAAGCATGTTTCCACCTGCATTGTGATATGGCTGGCGGTGTCTTACAGACACCACCACCATATCTACGTACCACCACTGCAGATCAGCGGCGGATGGACTTGCCGCCCGCCGCTGATCCCACCGCCATCATAATGTGGCGGGTGGTGTTTTGACAAACCAAGGAGGTGAATCCGCATCCTCCAGGCCGGCGGTGGCTTCCGCCGGCCCGGAGGATGCGGATTCACCGCCATCCTAATCGGCCCTATAATCAGGAAACACAATTACCAGTGTAAACCAAAAAAACAATGGCAGCTGCAGTTACATTCACAAAAGATCGACACTTATTAGACAAAACATGAATCCAGGGGTGGGAATTAATACATCCTATTGAATAGTTGCCAAAGATAAGCATCAACACATTTCAACCAAATAAAATTGGTATGGTCATCATCAGGACAAACACAACAGTTACCAGAGCAGCCAATAAGAGATTTCTGCCATAAATATATAAACAGGTATCAAAAAGATATTTATAACAAATCAGCAAAAGGCCAAAATCTCAGTCGCATGCATTTGATAATAGTTATTTATTTTACAGAAAAGGTAAGGAATTGAAGAGAAATCAAAAGTAAAATAAAAGTGCTCAATTTTATATTTGCACCAACTGGAGAGTGGGTATGTTCACCAGATCATGTATGAAGAAATAGATAAAAGAACCAGGAGTTTTATTTACCAATAGTCAAGTCAGAGGATTTATATAGCGCGCTACATACCCGGAGGGTCTCAAGGCGCTTGAAGAAGGGTGGGGAATTACTTGTCGAAGATCCAAGTTTTAAGTTGCTTTCTGAATGCTAGGTGGTTCTGAGTGAGACGAAGGTGAGTGGGGAGTGAGTTCCAGGTTTTAGCTGCGAGGTAGGAGAAGGATCTACCTCCCATGGTGGTTTTGTTAATGCGGGGTACGGTAGCAAGGGCTTGGTTGGAGGATCGTAGCTGGTGGGAGGGGGTGTAGAAGGAAAGTCGTGTGTTGAGGCATTCGGGTCCAAGTTGGTAAAGTGCTTTGTGTGCGTGGGTAAGGAGGCGGAAAGTAATCCTCTTGTTGACGGGGAGCCAGTGGAGGTTTTTCAGGTGACTAGAGATGTGGTCTTTACGCGGGATGTCTAGTATGAGTCTGGCTGATGCGTTCTGGATGCGTTGGAGTTTTTTCTGGAGTTTTGCGGTGATACCGGCGTATAGGGTGTTTCTGTAGTCCAGGCGGCTTGTAACCAGTGCATGGGTGACCGTTTTTCTGGTTTCGGTGGGGATCCAGCGAAATGTTTTTTTGAGCATGCGAAAAATGTTGAAGCAAGATGATGATACGGCGTTGACTTGTCTGTTCATGGAGAGTGAGGAGTCAAGGATGATGCCCAGGTTCCGTGCGTGGTCCGTCGGGATGGGTGCTTTTCCAAGGGCCTCTGGCCACCAAGAGTCATCCCAGGCGGAGGGGGAGGTACCTAAGATAAGGACTTCTGTTTTGTCTGAGTTCAGTTTCAGACGGCTGAGCTTCATCCACTTGGCTACTTCTTTCATACCTTCATGTAGGTTGGTTTTGGCGGTGTTAGGGTCTTTGGTAAGGGAGAGGATCAGTTGAGTGTCGTCGGCGGAGAAGATGATGTTGAGGTTGTGTTGGCGTGCAATGGTCGCGAGGGGGCTCATGTAAACGTTGAAGAGGGTGGGGCTGAGTGAGGATCCTTGTGGTACGCCGCAGATGACTTCAGTGGCCTCTGCCTTGAATGGTGGGAGGCGGACTCTCTGGGTTCTTCCGGTGAGGAACGAGGTGATCCATTCCAGTGCTTATCCTTGGATTCCGATGTTTCTGAGGCGCTGTAGAAGGGTGCTATGGCAGACTGTGTCGAAGGCTGCGGAGAGGTCGAGGAGTATGAGGGCGACTGTGTCTCCATTATCCAGTAGAGTTCGAATGTCGTCTGTTGCTGCGATGAGTGCAGTCTCAGGGCTGTGTTTGGCTCGGAAGCCGGACTGTGAGGAGTCGAGGGATTTGTTGGATTCGAGGAAGGGGGCGAGCTGGTTGTTGACGGCTTTCTCGATGACTTTGGCCGGGAATGGCAGGAGCGAGATGGGGCGGTAGTTTTTGAGTTCGGTGGGGTCCGCTGTGGGTTTTTTCAGAAGGGCGCTAAGTTCTGCGTGTTTCCAGCTTTCCGGGAAGGTGGCGGAGTTGAGGGAGCAGTTGATGACGTCTCGGAGGTGTGGTGCTATGATGGAGTCTGCTTTGTTGAAGATGTGGTGAGGGCAAGGGTCTGTGGGGGATCCTGAGTGGATGGAGTTCATCAGGCGGATGGTGTCCTCAGTGGAGATTGGGTTCCAGTTATTAAGGATGCTCAAGGGGGGTGAAGGTCCTACAGAGGGTTGGGTGGGTTGGTCTCCGGGTCGGTTGTCGAAGCTGTTGTGGATGTCTGCGATTTTGTTGCGGAAGAACGAAGCTAGGGAGTCGCAGAGGGCTTGAGAGGGGGTGATGTCGTTGGAGTTGGCTGAGGGGTTGGTAAATTCTTTGACGATGTTGAATAATTCCTTGCTGTTGTGGGCGTTGTTATCTAGTCGGTCTTTGAATGCGGCTTTCTTGGCAGACCGGATTAGTTGGTGGTGTATGCGGGTGGCGTTTTTGAAGGCGTCCCTGGTGTTGGTGTTTGGGTCTTTTTTCCAGGCCTTCTCGAGGGTGCGACAGAGTTTCTTCGATTTCTTAAGATCGTCGTTGAACCAGGAGGCGTTTTTGCTGCCTAGTTTGATTTGACGTTTTTTCAACGGTGCTAGGATGTCGGCGCTGTTGGATAGCCATTGGGTGAGGTTAGTGGCTGCTTGGTCGGGGTTTGAGGAGTGGGCAGGGGGGTTTTGAAGAAGCGATGAGGAGATCTGGTCGATGGTGATTTTGTTCCAGTTTCTTCGCAGAGTAGGTTGAGGATGGTTGTGAGTTGTGGTCTTATTGTAGATAAAGGGCCTCAATAGGGTTTATTTGACATAGAGTCCTTAAGTGATCAGATCAAAGAGCAACCTGAAGTGTTTTAAATTATCTTCCAATATGAAGGCTATCCAATATGTAGTCAGTGGACACTAAATTAAGTTGAACAAGAAGGCTCAGGATGAATTACAAGTCTTGGATATCAGAAAAGAAAGCATGAAAATAAGAACCGTAACAAAACCATTGAACTCAACAAAAAATGAGGAATAAATTAAAAACATTCAGAACTTGCCAGTAATAAAAAGTACTGTAACCAAGAACAAAGAAGGACAGCGAAGCAAATCTAGGTCCTCCAACAATTGCCGGTACAAAGTCAATGGCCAGCATATAAGACAATGATTTAATGTCTGAAAGATAAAGGAAACACTTTACTTTGCCTCAAACACTTGTTATGTGAACCAGCAACTAATTAGAAAAGGGAGTCAAACTAAACGGTACTCACCAATCCAGAACTACGGAGAAGCATCACGTTAGGATGCCATGCAAGCAATCCATACGGAATGAGAGGAGCGTCTAAAAAGGCACTACTCGCAGCAGCAATGGAAACCGCAACAAGACTACACATGTCTCAACATAACAGATTTACCAATCGGAAATTGTCAGTGCTTCAACTTGATGATTAAATTGGAAATATAAAGGGTGAAAAATAATACTAAATTAAATTGAAAAAAATCTCAATTATTGGCTGTATATATTTTGATGACAACAAACAGTCAATACATGCAACTAAGGGGCTGATTCTGATGCGAGTTGGAAAGCTTCCCAATCTAATCGGTTTGGAAATGGTTTCCGACCCACTCGGATCGGGAGAGACCGACCAACGGAGTAGGATGCATCCAGATACTTCCCAATAGGATTTGGTTGGTCTCCCATTTACTTCAATGGGAGCATATGTTCCTAACAGCATCATATTTGGGCCCTTGGTCGGTAAGACATGTTACCGATCCGATTTGGAAGGAGCAAATGCTGTTAGGAGGCCTTCCTAACAGCATCAGAATCAGGCCCTAGGTGGGAATGTTTTCCTAACCGCATCAGAATCTGGCCCTAAGAAAATAGTGTAGAGACTACAGAAAGACTATGCATGTCTCAGAGAATCATCACGCGCACTCAAAAATATATATAAAGAATGTCTTTAATTTAGAATCAAAAAAGTCTATAATCACGAATCAAAAAAGTGCTTGAAAAATCATAAAGGCAAAAAAACATGAAATATATATATATATTTTTAAACTAAAACAAAACAAAAAATAGATCGGAAAAGGAAGAGAGGAATTATCCATTCTGGTAACAGCGTATTGGATATTCACAGTATTTGGCATTGTGCTAATTTTAACAGTAAACATTAATTGAACAAAAATCCAAAAGGACAATTCAATGTATGAAACTAAACAGTTGCCCACAAAGTTAAAAAAATGTATAAGTTGAAGTAACTCTTAATCGCTGTACCATAGTAAACATTTTGCCTGCTCAGTTGTCATATGGGACATCTTACATATTGGTAACATTCATAGAAGATGTATAAAAGGGAAATAACTCTTAGTCATCAATATACAATAATAGAGTTACATTCCTTCAATGAATTTAGCCCTTTGTTAATAATGTCACATTAGAAGATCCACCGACATTCAAGTTATGAGTTCAATGACCTGCTATTTTATTTCAACTGGTGAATGATTGAATTCAAGGAAGTGAGGAACCAGGGGAGCTTGTTTATTTCTGCAGCTAATGCGACTTTTATGTTGAAAAACACGTTTCCTAATATTTGGAGTGGTCTGACCAATATAAATGAATTTACAAGGGCACCGCTAATTCCCCTGATTTAGTCTCCATGGAGGGCTCAATAAGATTGTAGGGCGTTTTCGCTGCAGCAATTGCTTACTATGTGACGCTACATTTAACACCAAACAATTTGCACATGAGGACATTATATATAAATACCACACTAATAGTAATTCTGGAAATGTCATCTATGCGTTGTGGTGCCCTTGTAAATTCATTTATTTTGGTGAGACCACTCAAAAAAATCAACACCTGTCTTGGCTCCTAGCCTGGAAGTTAAGGGGTAATCTATTTTGTTGCCTTGTTGACTTTCAGGCTGCATCTGATATTGTGGATGCAAAGAAACTGTAATAATTTTTATACATTATTAGACTGACTATTTTTTGGCAGATAAAAAAAGAGAACCCTTACACCTATTTTACTGAAATATGGTATCAACATACGGCCATATACTGCAAACATTGTATTCCATCTGCAGTTTGCAGATGTGATGTGTGCTGTGGGAAGGTATTTATTCAAAGTCAAAAAGATTTCAGATTATGTTGAACGTGATTATAAGCAATTTTATTGGAGGTTTTGAAGTTGATTTTATATTTTGTACATAATCTTGTACATGGTTGGCTCAATGTTTAAAAGCTATGGGCCTGATTTATATGTTGGTGGGAAGGGAACTCCGTTGCTGCAGCAAAAGAGTTCCCTCCTTGCAAAAATAGTGGTTTGTCCACCCAATTGAATTTCAGGCAGACTGTCAATTTGGCCACTACAGAACCTACTCTGTCTATACCGTAGCCAAACTTCTCCAACAGTCCCGGGGAGCTCAGGTCATCAGAGAAATGGCTACATGACTGCCCACTCAATTTAGTGGGGCAGACATGTAGCCATATCTTACTGTCTTTCAAGCCAAGCAAAATCTGGTGGTGAGGGACAGTAAAATCATAATAATGCTCCCCATTTCTAACAGGAGCATTACTTTATTTCTTTACAAAAAGATGCAGGACTTTAGCACAGTGTAAAATGCATTGACAGGAACTGCAGTTAACAGCAGTGCCTGGCAATGTTTTTATAAATTACTGGCTTGACAGTCATTTATAAACTAGACGGCGGCTCCTCTGTCATGGGAAAGAGTAATTTACACCGTCCCAATTGCTGAACGATGGGCCATCTGCCCAGATATAAATTAGGGCCTATGGTCTAAATAAACTAAGGGGCATATTATCATGGGGGTTTATCTCCACTTTTTTGGCTTTAAAAGCCAAGAAAGCAGAGATAAAATGATCTCCCTATTACCTAGCTGTTGCAAACACCAGTTATCGACAGCTAGTAGGAGATAGCGACCATCTTGGGCCCTGCTTTGCATGTCAGTGATATTTATCACTAATGACATGCAAAGTGGGCGTGCCAAGATGTTAGCGACTGGAAACAGTCGCTAACATCGCTATCTCCTATTATCAACTTTTGGAGATGTTCGCGCTAAGCGCGAATATCTCCAAAAGCTAACACCTGCCCTGAGCAGTTCTTAGCCATGTTATCCATGAATATCGCAGAATTTTCAGTGATATTCATGCTTTGCGGCCGATTTTTATCGCATTTGCGATAAACCATGGTAATACCAAGGTTTATCTGCGATAAAAATCGCCGCAGGTCGGCGATGCATTTTTGTCTCTAACCAAGCAATAGCGATAATTATCGCTATTGCTTGGTAATATGCCCCTAAATTTGACTGACTAGTGTTCACTGGCGGTAATCTCAGCATTTGTGCACCTTGTTGGTATTTGTACGGAAGAAAGCACTGCCCTTGGGGAACACCTCTCCTTTCTAAATCACAATTATTTGCATTATTTCAAAAGTGCATTGCAAGTTGAAACACTCCATTCACAAATCAATTGCCTTGACAGTTGTACAACAGACGTATGGTCTAGCTAATTGCTCAGTTATGTCTTCCAATTTCAAAGTCACCCATTGTTTTGAAAGAGAGGTCTCCATGAGGGAACACCTTCTGAATAAAATTGCAGCTTAAACCACTCTATAAGTAGTTGCTTGTTACTATACAAAGGTTGTTAATATCAACTAATTCTAACATTGCATCCATTACATCAACCCACCTTTTTATTGTAAAGTAAGTATATATTTACTCTGCTTTTCTCCAACCAATGGAGGTAATGATATAATTAGGTGACAATTTAGTGGTGTATTGATGTAATGGCTGCAATATTATTGCCATGCATTATTGTACAACAAAATAGTGACCATCAAGCATGTAACAGTACATACTGACAGCAATTTATACCTATAATGATATCTGTAAGGTCTATCTTATAACCACTGTGTATTTATCAATTTATTCATTGACATTTTAAAAGTAGGTGTGCATAGGTTTAGCTTCTGTTAATTTTAGCAGATGGCAGTTTGAGGGGGTATCAATCATTTTCTATTAGCATTCTGCAGCTTCATGTTTTCAATAAAGTTTACAACTGGTGGACACTGTCTGATCATCATTCAGTGGTCATGTGGCGTCTCTAGTTATGATAGCATAATGTGGTCAAGTGTAGCTTGATTTCTCTTCCACTCCTTATTTTTCATAGGACATAGCACCACTATAATTGTTTCTTTTGCTGAGGTTTTTAAACATTCTGACAAAGCCCCCGAGAACACTACAGAGAAAATTTGCATATATTTTTAGTAGCCTATAATTAAGCTGTTCTGTGAATTCCCACATATTTTATGCATGAAGTCAACCCACAATTAAAAATTATTTATCTGTAAAACTATTGCAACAGCATTACTTTCTTTTTTACTCAAAATGGCGTTTGTTCTGCTGATGTCTGCCTTCTGTTTGTAAATGCGTTAAAGTATGGTCTGTATTGGACTTGGCCCTTTTGGCAGGTTCACCCCTGAACTTTTTGCCTTTTAATATGACAAAACAGTAGTGATTTCTGGTCTCCGCGCGCTTTGGCACTGTAGCCCAGTGTAAAGTGCGGGCGCTCTCTGAGTGTGCGTGCTGAGATTGGCCTGCCCTCCCATAGGAATGCATGGGGGATATGTGTCCATGGTAATTCCTGATGTGAGAGGATGCGAGGGGCGAGTTTGGTATGCGCGAACTCGTGAGATTAAATTCTGTGCAATGGTATGTGCAGATTTATTGTGACTAGTGGAGATGTGCCATTTTTAGAAGTTGGCATTTCTGTGTGCAGTGTCTGTCTACCTGATGTGAATTGTATGTCTGGCTTGTGATTGACAGGGGCTGGCTGGTGTGCTTGGCTTCAGGAGCCAGGATAGGTCTCCCCAGTGGTGAATAGGGAGATCTGCATGTAGATGGGAGGGGGGAGTTGCACCTGGGACCTGTATAGGGCTGGGCCTTCCCTCAACAATGCTGGCTCCATCACCTGTGGTGCATCTGATGTCCCTGGCCAGTCCTGTGAATAGAGGAGAGGAGCTGAGCAAAACAAAGTGCTGAAGTACTCCTGAACAAGTTGTATCTGGTTCCCTCCTAGCCCTGTGCTGTGTCACAATGGGAAAACACTGTATACATAAGGGGCTGAGACCCCAAGTAAATCTTCTTGTTTTGCTACTTGAATCTACCAGGGGCGTGCTGATGCTGGAGACCAGGGAAAGGCTTGCCTCCCTGGGCCCTGCCCTGCCCTGCCCCTGGATGACTGGAGTTCTTGCTTGGATCTTAACAGGAGGGGGCTTGCTGCTGGTGCAGCCCAGGAGGGACCGCCATGGGGGCTGTCTCCTTGATGGAGTGCCCTGTGTGATGGCCCCTGGGCCCTACATTGCCCCTCCTGATGCCCAGGACTCCTGGGACCGCCTGCTCCCTTTTCTCTGCCCCAGGAATTGATGCTGCCTTTGTGCGCCTTGGGAAAAAAAAACAGTTGATGGACAGAATGCAGAACAATGTCATACATTCACCCCAGTACAGAGATCTGGGCCTAAATCCATCGTTTTTCTGCTCACCACACCACCCCAGTTCATAAATGGCCATATGCAAATCAGCCTTGACCCTGTGCCTCATGGGAACAGTCCAGCCCAAACTGCCAAGCCATGTCTTCCCTGGACCGGAATCAAGCATCCTAGGACCGGTTTATGGCTATCAGCCGTCTTCAGCCAGGATAGCTTGACTCCAGTGGCGTGAAGAGCGCAGGACTCACGTCTGAGCATATCCGTCCCACTCGGGGTGACAAATGCAAAATAAAACAGTTGATGGACAGAATGCAGAACAATGTCATACATTCACCCCAGTACAGAGATCTGGGCCTAAATCCATTGTTTTTTGGTTCACCACACCACCCCAGTTCAGACATGGCCATATGCAAATCAGCCTTGACCCTGTGCCTCATGGGAACAGTCCAGCACGAACTGCCAAGCCATGTCTTCCCTGGACCGGAATCAAGCATCCTAGGACCGGTTTCTGGCTATCAGCCTTCTTCAGCCAGGATAGCTTGACTCCAGTGGCGTGGAGAGCACGGGACTCACGTCTGAGCATACCCGTCCTTTGTTTCCTCTCAGCTTCACTCCTCCTTATTGCAGAAGCCCAGTCTTTTCCCCAACTAGTCCTGCAAGGGGACCAGCTTGCCTGGTCCTGGGGAAAGCCCCACTGGTACCGAGGTAAACACTAGAGTCCTTAATCACAGTGTCCATCAGAAAAACACAGCCAAGTGAGAGCTCTCCACCTTGTGCAAGACCTTTTAAGCGGAGGTGGAAAGTTCCAGAAGCGGGTCACCTCTGACCTATCCTGGGGTTCCATATCACCTCTCCTTCCCTGTCCCAATCTCCTGCACAGCCTGCTGGGATATTACCAAATTACATCACTCAAAAGTCACTAGTCACATCTGCTCTGGGGTCCTCAGCTCCACCCCTCGCTTACAACACTGCTAGGGTCTTTCTAACCAAATCTTCATCTGGAGCCCTCTCCTGTGTTGGCTCCAGAGGTTTGGGATCCTTCATCTTTTCAGTGGGCTTGGGCCAACCCATCCCTGGCACAGTGTGACAGCAGTTTGATTGATTAATGCAGGTTAATCATCCCCAACCTTTTCCTCCTGATCAGTGTTAATGTCTTCCTTTGAGTGGGAGGGGAAGCATTTGTTCATACTGATGGTCCGACATGTATTTAGTTTTTCACAGCAGAGTCACAAAAGGCCTTGTCTCTTATCTTGAGGTGAGCCAGAAAAATATGCTAACCCTGGATGACCCATAGGCTGTACAGATATCTTCTTGGAACTTTCATATTTGGGTTTGGCATACAGATTCCACCCCAAGTTGAGAAGTCAGGGGTCTCTATAGGCCAAAAGGAAGTGAAGCTGCACTCTATGGCAGTCTTCCCCTTAGAAGTATAATGGAGTGTCACTGTAGACAAGACAGTAAACCACACTGACTTTCCCTAAGAATGTACACTATGGGCAGGAGAATAATTTCGCTCTGCCAGCGGAGTATGCTGGGTTTTGTTCACTCAGCGTTCTGCTTGGAATGTGGAGACCGCACAAAACTCTGCCAACCGCCGTGTGGCAGAGGTATTTCTCGCACGTGTTTTTCCAACATTGAGATGGCAAGTGCAAATGAGAATTTACGTCGCCTAGCACAGAGTATTGGACGTTAAAATGCCTCTCGCCGAGATTTCTCAACACGGGCGGTTGCGGCAGGTCGTGACCATTCTTGTTAATAAAACTGCAGGTCAAGTAGAAAATCTACTGCAGAAAGAAACTTCCCCCTCTGGCGTACCATGTATGCCATTTGCACTGATTTTACAGTATGGAACAAGCTCTCAGTGCTAAAAATCAGAGCGAACAGCACAACGTGCTGAATTATGCCCACTTGTGGAACTCCACATAATCTCGCTGAGTTTTTAGGTAACTATGTGAAATTCTGCAGAGTGAAAACCCCCAAATCCTGCCCACCCCTAATCTACACTAGCATTATGAGGCCTACCCTAGGTCAATATCCAGTCCTGCAGAGTTGCCTTCATGCCAGGCTACCTGTACACAGTTACCGGATTGTGCACAATGGAATTCCCAGACGTGCAGCTCTTACACATATGCACCCATGTTCATGTGTACCATCCAAATGCCCCTTACCCTTGTTGAGTTGCAGTGGCCTTATCTTAAAAGGTGGACACAGTAAAAAACACAGGTGATCACAAAACGAAAAACTCCAGGCAGATTATATGGGCAGAACTCATTGCCTCACAAGTGGTGCAAAGAAACGCTGAAGTGCAAGTATGTTATTTAACTTCCATACCACCGGGCTTTTTCTGCGCCATCTACGTTGGTGTTGCAAGACAGTTATAACTATTTTTTAGCACTATCCTCAAGTGTTACAACACACGCCTTGTGTCACTAAACAGCAGTGTCACCCTGTAAAGACTTCTAATACCAGGAAAAAGTAAGTGCAGAAAAAGGGGAAAATCTGGAGTATTCAAGTAGAAAAGATGAATTTGCCTCATCTGCCTTCAGAGTAGGTAGCTTCAGGAAAACCCAAAGAAAAGGACACAAGAATAGAGACACATAAACAAGTTTTTGTATACACACTGGCCATTGAACAGGTTTCACCTAAAGGGGTAAAGTGGGAAGGGAAGGGAAATGCCGGATAATGGCATTCCAATAGATTTAGAGAGATGCCTTAAAATAAATATGATGATGTTTAAAATACATTCATTATTTCCTTAGCTGGTTGTTTTAGTAATTATACCATCACTTGTACATAATTAAGTTTTCAAGTTCAATTGTTATTTGTATTTTATTGGTGAGATATATTAGATCGACCGTTTTCAAACCTAAGTGTGAAGTACAAATTGTGGTTTAGTTTCACTGAATATAAAATTCACTGTGCTTGGGAGATTACTAGGCAAAGCCTGAAACAATTTCCGTAGACAGAGGTCTGATTATTTGCTGGTCAGTGGCACGTGTCCTATACTGCATCCTAATCAGCAATCGATCTAATCTCAATGAAGATTAAAAAAAAACGCAAGGACACAGCTCAAGTCACCAGAGAATTCAAGTGCATTGCTATCAAAGTGTATGCCTGCATAGGAGGAGATAGCAAAGGATGGGTGAGTTCATCAAACAAATATAATTATATTTCTGAGTGAAAAACCATCATGTATAGGAGGCTTACAACATGTTTGGCTGTTACATTTTCCATCCATCAAGATGGCACGCTTAGAACCTCTGCTGAGGTGAAGATTGAAAATCAGTTTTATGTATCAAATAAAATAGCCCCTGCAGTTCATTATAATGATACTGCAAATCACCAATTAGTTCCATGAACATATAGAGCAATGAGGCCCTAGGCTGGATTTCTTTATAAGGTCATGGAACTCCAATGTAACTTGCAATATCCTAATATTGCGCAGTACTTTATTCCTCAGAAAACATCAGTCGACCACTTAACTCCTTGGTGTGTTGCTTTTTCATATGAAAGAGATGGGATGGTTTAGACATGAAGAATAAAAGCAAAATCTGTACCTCAAAATAAAATACACCAAAAAGCATTTAGCTACTTGCTGCAAATATATTAAATGCAGTTGATTATAAATCTGAAAACAATTGTAGTACTGAATATGTAGAAATATGCAGATGGAGGCTATCTTTCCCAAAGCATGTAAAAAATAAACATATTGACATAAATACCTCGTTTTGCTGATCACGTTTTCTCTTCAGAAAAACATGTCAGAAGAGAGAAAAGCTGCTTCCCATGATCCTTGTTTAAACCACAGCTGTAATTATTCTCTGTGACTTGCTTTTCACACTAGCTGTTGGCTCTGGCAGCAGACACTGTGACATCAGAGCTAAACTGTAATTGCTTATTACAGATAATCAGGCAGTATGTCATTTCCTTATTACAGGTGATTAGAGAAATCACAAGTTACCTGCAATAAGTAAAATAGAGACACCGGGGGTTTTGCCTTATTTACAAGACAGCGTTAATCTACTTAACATGGCTTAACGCCGCCTTGTGAATAAGGCCCCCTTTCACGATATACTAGCATGAAAGGGGTGGGCAATGGGTGTTGCCATCGGCGTTCCACCGCAACACCCATTGATTTTGACACTGTCCCATATTTACAAGGGCAGGAAAAACCTGGAGGAATATTATCAAGAACGGCGTTAAAATTATCGCCGCTTTAGCAGCAGGAAACTGCTGCTAAAGCAGCGATAATAGGTTTGATAATATGCCCTTGTGAATTCCCATAGAAGCCCATGTTCACACCAGAACATGGGCTTCTATGGGAATTCACAAGGGCATATTATCAAGCCCATTATTGCTGCTTTAGCAGCAGTTTCCTGCCGCTAGAGCGGCAATAATTTTAACGCCGTTCTTGATAATATGCCCTGGTCTTAAACATGTGCAAAGAAGAGAACTGTTTCATTTCTCCTAGTTTTTGCTGTTTCTATGTGTGCTGTGTTGCGCAGCACATATAGAAACATCAAAAGGCCATAGATTGTTTAAGGTGACCCTTCCTGCACATAAATATCAATTAAACAAAGGACCTTTTGCAACTTTAAGCAGCACACATAGAAGATACAAAACTCCAATTAACTACTTCGATGCTGATGACGGAACCCCTCCGTCATCAGCTGCGGTTGGGCTGTGCTGATGACGGAGCTGTTCCGTCATGGCCCGGCCGCCGCGCCTGCGCGGCGCTGATTTTGCTCCTGCGCGGCGCGTTCTATTAGGTGGGCGGGGTCATGACGGAAACGCTCCGTCACAAGCACAGCCCAACCATGGCTGGTGACGGAGCGGTTCTGTCACCAGCATGTGGCTGCCGCGCGGCCGCCCCGCCCTCTTAGCGCTGCGGTGGAATAGCCGCCGCAGAGATGGGGTTAAAGAATGTTTATGTGCTGGAAAGGAGACCTTCCTGCACATCAACAATCTTACCCTCAACACAGATAACCTTGCACAATGGTGTAAGCGTGCCTGTGTTGGCTGCTAAATTTAGTGCCAGTGCAGGGGGAAATGCTGGTTGCACCATTTTGTTGTAAATATAGTGCAACCTGCATTTCAGAAGTGGCAGAGCGCGGCGTTAAGCCAAGGTGGCTAACGCTGCTCTCCTCCACTTCTTAGAAAATATGCCCCACAGTTTTACAGACACCATGCAGGATCCCATGTATTATAAAGTTATCTGCCGGATTGTTGACATTTTTTTAGTAAACTAGTTGAATATCCCAGGTTATAAATATTTCTGATATAGGAACATTTTGTGTCACATACTATCAAATACACAAATGTCTACATTGATTATGGAATTTCTACACATCTTTGTGGGCATTTGGAACCCCCAAAGAAGGGGTGCAATGTCAGTGTCCATGAAGTCGTGTGTTTATCATGCTATGAGTGTATCATGCCATGATGCTTACAGTTTTATGTAAGTTTGTTCCCATTTCCAAAGTGATCTTTCATGACCCTGACCCTGCCAGGAACTGTGCTGGACCAGTCACCCCAGAATGGCAGCTTTTCCTCCAGTGACCCAGCAGAGTCAATTTTATAACTTGGCAGATGAGCTGATAGCAGAGCCAAAGGTGTCTCTTCTGCCAGCATGCTCACAGCCTAGGTTTTATTAAATAGGGCAGTCATACAGATGTCTATCCACAGTAATCATTAATAGAAAGTGAACCTGTTGTATCATAGGAAAGAGTTCCAGTAGACTTGGTTAGGTTACGGATGAATACATTAATTGATCCTAACTGTTTAGATAGGATTTCTAGTAAAGATGTAATAAGGCTGTAGTATATGGTAAAAATTTTAAATTGTATTTCTTTCATTGGTACCCTTTGTAGAATCCAGAAGGTAGAACTTCCAATTATTAGTTCCATGTTCTACCTGTATAAATTTATGTGTAGAATGTTGAGGGCAGATGTTACGCTCTCCTGGAGAGTCATGCTGATGTCCTTCGGTTTGGCAATAAAGATAAAGAATCTACTCTGAATGCTTCAAGAGTATTTGTTTACATGGATATACTACAGAAATTTGCAGACAAGCTGGAATTGTGTTGCTGCCAACCCCGGACCCACAGTGTTTTCTGAAGTCTTTTTTGACAATTCTACTCTTTGTTTAGGAATGCCACTCTGACAGAATATTTACAGATGCTATCACTTCAAATTGTTTAATTGCTGATGATCAAAGTGAGTGCTTACATCCTTTTGCTACCGCCTACAAAATCGGGTAACGATTTTTTTTTTCAAGTTCCTCATTTTCGGTTACTCATTTGCAGTTGCTGTTGTTACCCACATCTTTTAGACTTGCGTAGCACTCACCGTCATCGCTCAACATTCGCAGATCCACTCCTCCTCGAGCGTTCTCACATCTACGTTCTTCTTCTTGATGACAATTACACACCAGGTATTCTGGGACTCCTTCGCAGGTCATGCTGCGTGACCTATACATCCCACCATTTTGTTTCTTATTTTCTGCTGTTTTTTTCATTGATTAGCAACACTACTACTGAAATTGTGTCAATTTCAACCCGAAAATCCAATTTCAGAGAAAATCCAGCCTATGAGGTTACTGTTAAATAATAAAGTCAGTTTTGATTAGTCCTCTGAATGCCAACAAGCTTTTCAAGCTATTAAAAATGTTATCAGTAAAGCCCCCAATCTACAAGCTTTTACCCAGTCTGCTGTCACGTTCGTCACTACTGAGGCAAGCTTGAAAGGTTTGGGTGCTGTGCTCACTCAGATTAATGGAGATCATGATGAAGTTGTCATTGCTTTTGCATCTAGGTCGTCGTTTCACTCAAAAGAAAAGTATTCAGTAATTGAAAGAGAGACTTTAGCTTGCGCTTGGGCTTCGGAACATTTTAGAAATATTTTATGGGGCAGGCCTTTTGTCTTAAGATCAGATTATAAACCTTTAAATAAAAGCTACTTCTAGAATGACTACATTTTCAATGCAACTTCAAGATTTTTCGTACATTGTTAGATTCGTTTCTGGCGTACAAAATAGAACAGCTGATTTTCTAAGCAGAATGGCTTTACCTTTGACTGAAATAGAAAGTTTGGAGTCGATAAATGCTGAAACTGCGGATGTTTTTCTTCTTGATGTCAAATATAAGGTTATTAATGGTTGGTCTGATGTTGAAAGAAAGAATCTTACAGATGAACTCAGAGGATTCTGGGAAGTGAGAAATGAATTGAGCATTGATGGTCAATTTCTGTTGAGAGGAGATAAAGTAGTACCTTCCACTACCTTAAGAAAGAAAATAATTAATTTATGTCTTGATGGTCACTCTGGCATCACCCGCACTAAACAGAGACTCAAAGCTTTGTATTGGTGGCCAGGTGCAGATACTGCTGTGGAGCGATTTGTTAGAGACTGTGTCAATTGTGAAGTTGCAGACAAGCCTCATAAAACTCTTAATTGGCCTTCATTCCCATTGCATTGTCCTAACGCTCCGTCTTGGGAAAATGAGTTGATGAAAATTACTTGGTCTTACAAAGTGACCAGTCATTCTTCTCTGGGTGGAGTCTATCATGAGGGGTAGGATTCAGTTTTCAAAGGGGAATCCTAGTTGGATGAAAGTATTGGATGTGTAGGTGATGGTCCAGCTTATTTTTTCAAAATTGAAACGGAATTGAAACAGAATGCTACCGAGCACAGTTGTGCAGTGACTGGTTTTACAGAAACTGTTTTTAAAATTGTTATGGTGATTTTAATCCTGCCTAGAAATGTGACAGTGAGCACTGTTTAGAGTGCCAGGAATATCGCTTTTAAACATTTTACTCACCCATTGCGCATTTTGTACATCCGCCGATCAAGGTGAGCTGGTTTACCTCCGCCTGTTAGAGCCGGTCACCTAACGCACGTCAACTTGGTCAGTGCTCTAGCTGATCTTGTCCACAAAGCTCCCCCTCTACTTAAGGCAGGGGAATGCAAGCGTCTGCGCACAGCACTAGCCACGCTGTCGGTCAGGAACACCACACACCCGGTACCATCAGAATTCGCTACTCAAGGGAACAAGTGCCACACAAAGGTAAGCGAGATATGATGGGTTATGTGGCAGTTAAGCTGGGTAGAGGAAATATCCCCTTGGCAGGCCCACCTTCAGACAGCTTAAAATGCGGCCTAGTCAATGTCAGATCCTTAGTTAAGCATCACCAAGAGATCTTTATTTTGTTGGGTATGTCATGATTTTGACGCATTATTTCTGACAGAAACATGGGCTCGGAGTGACTCAATAGTGGAACTGGGGCTAGCTTGCCCCTTAGGGTATAAAGCTTTTCATAAGCCCCAAATAAACAGGAGGGGGGTTTGGAGTAACATTCAAAGAAAAATGAAAATTCACTCCACTTCAAATGGATGATATGGAGGTGTACACAGGGATCGTGTGCTACAGGCCCCCCCGGAGGACAGAGCGCGCAATGTCAGGCACTAATTGACATTGTGTATAATATGTCACTAACCCACTCAAGGTTGATTGTTTTGGGTGACTTCAACCTCTGGGAAAATAGGGAAATGAATATGGCGCTGAGAGAACTAGTAAAAGCATGCATCAATTAGTGTCAGAATCCACACATCATAGAGACCACATCCTAGATCTAATATTTGCCAACTCCACTGTGGTTGAAGTACTGCCTTTATGTTGGACTGATCATTTTCTAGTCCACTTCCTGCTAGTACTACCAAGAGCAAATAATAAAGCAACTTACCCTGGGAATTTTCGACAGGGAATGGCCCAGACTACAACAAATCTCACTATTAACAGAGAAAAAATCATTTGACTCCAATAAATCAGTGGAGGAAAATTATCTAACCTTCTGCGCTCAAATAAATGAGACTTTGGATCAAAGAATACCAGTAAAAAGGCTACAAAATAGAGATAAACCATCTTTCCCCTGGTAGAGTGAGGATCTATGACTACTGCGGAAGGAATTCAAACAGGCAGAAAGAAAATGGAGGAGGCACTATGCTGAGCTAGCTAAAAGAACTTATAAAATGCAACTGAATAGGTATAAGGAAACAATTGCTAGATCAAAGGCCAATTATTCCGAAAAAACTATTGAGGAAGCACCAAATAAGGCTAGAACTATTTTTAACATAGTAAAGGATTTATCTAAGCCGGCCTGTGTAAGTAATAAGATCATAGCTACGCAGAAGCTATGCGACAATCTGGCAACCTATTTTGATGAAAAGATCAATAAAATCATTGGCGGCCTTAACCAAAAAAAACATACTAGGGTGGACGATGAAAACAATCCACCTAGGAAGGAGGAGAATGATCTGCTAGTGACAATGGTGCTAGAGATTCAAGAGGAAAGCATAGACAGTGACCGTCAGCCTACTCTGGAGCCTACTCTGGAATGGTCCCAAACTCCTACGGAGGAAGTTTTTACTAACATAGCTCTGACTGTCTCTTCTGGGTCACCACTGGACCCCCTCCCACAGAGGATTTGGAAGGAATTCAAGATGAAACTCTTCCCCTTGTTTTGCCAAATCTGTTGCCAGTCACTGATTAACAGTGAGGTCCCGGAATGCTGGAAACAAGCATTAGTGACCCCTTTACTCAAATAAACAACATTTGATCCTCTCTGTCCTTCTAGCTATAGACCCATCTCTTTGTTACCCTACCCAGTAAAAATCCTTGAGTGAATAGTCAGAAAATTCTTGTCCAATTATTTGGAGGATAATCATCTGCTGGATGAACTGCAATACGGATTCAGCCCTGAGCACAGAACCAAAACAGCCCTAGTGACTGTTTTTGATGATTTGAGAATGCGAGCAGACTATGGGCAATCAGTCAGATTAGTGCTGGTAGACATGTCAGCAGAATTTTATACAGTGAATCATGGCATTCTGCTCAAAAGACTTAGGGATATCAGTGTCAAAGGTCAAGCATTAAACTGGTTTCAGTCCTACCTATCAGATGGGGCACAGGCAGTGAATATTCAACCTTTCACATCTCCGAAGACTTCTGTCCAAGATTGTGTCCCGCATGGTTCAGTAATCAGCAAGATTTTATTCAATATATACTTGCCTCCACCTATTCTATCATCAAGTCCTTTGGAGTAGAACTAGTCAACTATGCTGCCGACACACAGCTTGTGTTTTCACTGGAAGGGAATCAAACAATCCCTATGGTTACATTTCATAAGTGCATGGAAAGTAACACAAACTGGCCTAGAAACAACTTTCTCCAATTCAATGGAGCCAAAACAGAAGTTGTGTATTTCACTACGAGCAAAATAGCTCGTCCCCTTCCTGTTGACTTTCGGAACACCCCCACAAATACTTTGGTAACTCCACTCAAAACAGTAAGCAATCTGGTGGTGTTGATGGATAATAAACTTCAACTGGACTCAGAAATCAACAAAACTGTTGGCACCTGTTGTTCCTTGATTAGAGCACTACAAAAGATTCTCGCACTATTGCCAGTCCCAGCCAGAACACAATTAGTAAGGAGCATTTTTCTTAGCAGGCTAGGTAATTTAACTCCCTGTATCTTGGAGCTCCAAACTCCTTGGTACTAAAGTTACAAAAAATCCAAACAATAGCAGCAAAGCTTGCTCTAAATGGGCAGCGGAGGTCCTCTCCATCTCTGGCCCTAAGAGATCATCATTGGCCGCCGATTCGGCAGAGGATACATTTTAAATTTCTCTGCATCGTTTTCAAGGCAGTACATGGTCTGGGTACTAGACCACTGCAGAGAAAATTCACGTGGTATACTCCCCCAAGAAACCTCCACTCGTCAACAGCAAATTTGGTTTAACTACAAAATTTAAAAGAACGAGGGCTGGAGGGAGAGCCTTTAGCTCCGTGGCCTCCCAGATGTGGAATGAACTTCCAAATTACATTAGACAAGGCGAGAACCTAATGCATTTCAGGATGAAGCTGAAAACTTGGCTGTTCCCGAGGGAGAAAAAATACATAGATGTAGTGTCACCGACTAACCCAGCTGTCTTACTCTGTTTCCTTTCCCACCCTCAATGTGATGTATGTTTCATCTTAGGGTGGATGTTTAACTACGCCATATAACAACAAAGTACTTTCTCAGTGCCAGGATACCCGTTGGGTGATAGTGCGCTATACAAATCCAGTTTACATTACATTACATTACATGAATAGAGGCAAATGTGTTCATTGTGATTGGAATAGTATTAAACATCACATTAGAATGTCTTAATCCAAAAATAAGGTTTATTTTGATAAGAAACATGGTAGCAAACAAATTAATCTTTCAGTTGGTCAATGGGTTTGCGTCAAACTAGCAAAAAAAACTCCTAAAGGAGGTAGCAGGTTTACCGAACATCATCAAGTTATTAAAGTGAATAATAATGCTGTTATTCTTGACAATGGTGAACATTGGCATATGAATCGTTTAGCCCTTACTAAAAATGTTTTCCAAAGTTCATTTGACTTGGTCACTCCTCAAGAAAATTATTGGTGGTGTTCGATTGTGATTTGTGTTCAAGTTCCAATGATTTTTCTTCTTCAAGTTCTCAAGTTTTAGCACAAGACATTTCTCAACCAATTTCTGGTAAAGGAACTTCATCACGGTCTCAAGTTATTGCACAAAATGCCTCCCAACCGGACATTATTCAAACTCCTTTGGTTGTTGAGGATTGTTCCGTGTCTAATGAGCCGAAAACCTCCAGTGGGAGAATTATTAAGAAACCATCTTGTTCTAATGATTTTGTTTGTGATTAAGTTTAAAACAAATATTTTTATTAGGGGGAGGATGTGTAGTATATCATAAGATTTTTTAAATTGGATTTCTTTAATTGGTATGATCTGTAGAATCCAGAAGGTATTATTTCCAATTGTTAGTTCTATGTTCTACCTATATAAATCTATTTGTCGAATATTGAGGGCTGATGTTACGCTCTCCTGGAGAATCATGGTGATGTCCTTCGTGTTGTCAATAAAGATAAAGAATCTACTCTGAATGCTTCGAAAGTATTTGAAACACAATAGAGCAAGGATGGTTGGGTGTGAATTGCGCTGAGTTATGAAAAAAGTTGGTTCAAAATATCTGGTTGCTCCAAGGATACGGGTAATGGCCACCCACCAAAACCAGAAATGTAGACAATGTTTACACTATTATGAGGAAGAGAGGAGGTATATGTTGAGCAAGAACAAAACTTAACTTAATTACACAGCAAATATATACAGTTGATAATAAACGATGCAAAACCATATACATACAAACCACATGTTGGTTAGGACTTTCCTGAATTACTGCAAAGAAATAAACAAGATAAAGAAGAGCATTTGTGGTAACGTTTATTATCAACTGTATATACTTGCTGTGTAATTAAGTTTTGTTCCTGCTCAGGATATACCCCCTCTCTGCTTCAAGAGTATTTGTTCACACATATTTACTACAAAGGCCCCACCAAGAGCAGCCTCTCTGCTGCTCAGCCCAGGATCCAACTGACAGTCCTACTCACAGCAATCCACAAATTCTAATGACATCGCCATCCACATCAACATTCTACTCTCACTGGTTGAACAGCAGAGGCAGAGAAGCAGGGAAGATTTAAGGTAAAAGCAAAATATTCTCATCATTATGCATTCTTCTCAAATAAGAACAGGGATCTAAGTTATTGGTTTCCTATATAGCAAACATTAGAATTTAAAGAAGCTCTATGGGAGGGTTTATATAGTAACCTTCACCTCCTTATTCTTAATAGATGCCAATTCCCTGCAGTTATAATGCATACACTGTTCAAACCACAGCATATTAGTCTTTCCTTATCTTAATAGCTTAATTCTAATCCGGTTAGGCAGCTGACATATGCCTCATTCAAATCTAGTGCTTTTTCAAGGTACATAAGTATATTAATAACATTTTAAAAACTAAGGGCCTCATTTACAAGCCCTTTGCACCACCTGTGCGTCACTTTTTCAGATGCACGGACAGCACACTGTGCCTGCCCATTTTTGCAAGGCCGCGTAAACTCACCCTTCATGACTTTTCATGGCCTTGTAAATATGGACCCTTTCACATTTACTCTACATGAATTGGGTATTCCATGGATGTTGCTGTGTGTGTAAACCTGGGAATGCGTCATACTTCTACTTTTATTTCTTCTCACTTTTTGCACTTTTGATGTGTGCTGCATTCTACAGCACACTTAGGAGGAGCAAATCATCTTTAATCAATATTTATGTGCAGGAAGGTGTGCCTTCCTGCACTTAAACAATCATCCCTGCAACACAGGCACCCTGTCTGCATTGGCGTCTGCAAGGCTGTCAGCGTTGGCACACAAATGCTGTTTGTGTGCAGGCACAGGGGAGAAGGACAGGAATGCACTGTATCATGTAGATATGGCGCATTCCTGCCCTTTTATTTTGACTCACAACAGTGCAGTTGGATGGCAAGCTGTGCAGCCATGCATCAAAATATAGTAAAAGAGACCTTTAAGTTTTATGATACACGGTTTAAATTAAAATTGCTGATTGTGAGAAAGTGAATATAAGTTGAATTGGATTGTATCCCACCACAAGTCATAAAGTCACTAACGTGTTTGGTCTAGCCAAAGGTTTCAGTAATTAAAACCTGAACCCAGCCCCTGGTAGCTATGGCAAAGAGGAGATATGCTTAAAAAAAGTGGAAGCTTTTAGAAGCACCATAACAGTGTAACAGTTGAACACACAACATAATGTAAACCCCACTCCAATGTATACAAAATAATAGACACATGTAATAATTAACATTACACCAAAATGACACAATCCAAATAAGAGGAACTTGAGATACAATTCTTTTAAGGATTTAAGAGAAAAATATCCCCCAAAACAGAAAAACGCCAATGGCACTCAATAGTAGTGGTAAGCCGTGATCTAGGCACAATTTAAGGCAAACAGCATTGGAGTGTGGGTCAGATACACCAAGAAGATTGGCTCCACTAGGGCCTGGAAGTAGGGAAGTTAGGAAAAGTCCCAATCCAAAAAGCAACTTTGTAAATTTTTCTGAGGAAAAACCTTTCTCTATATTGGACAAACCTGACATTCAATCTGATGCCATGAACCTGCCAGTGAGCTACTTTGGATGGTCAGGCCTGTTGAAGCTCTGGAGCAATAGTTTTGAAAAAGTTCCCAATCTGTTTTGAGCCCACACAACCACAGAAAGCCACTTAGAAGAACCCTAAAAGAGCACTTAGAGACTCTCATGATGTCAAGGAGAGGAGGCAGCCAACAAATCCAGTCCAGACCCAGTTGTCACTAGTCAGCTGGAATTCTTTACAGGAATGCCCTCTTCAGCTTCTTCATGTTCCTGGAGACATACAAGGGATTAGCCTTATGATCCTTGGAGACCTTTCTGTTTTTAGATTTCAAGTGGAAGAGAGTCCACCTTCCTCAGGTCATTCTCACAGGTCACAGATGCCAAGTGCAGCAGTGTTGGTCTGACTGGTATTATTTCCGAAGTACAGCAGTGCTTTAAGGAAGGCAATGTGAGGATCCAGCTTTGTAGGTTAACCTGCCGATGGGCGGGGAACACCATAAGACACTCCTAGTTTCTGATCAATGGACTAATGGTTTCCGGACCCTGACCTACCTAAGGCAGTAGTTCTGTTTGCTTTACTGAAAACAGTTCCAAAATGCTCTGTCAGGGCATTTTAACGATGATGAAAAGTTCTTGCCACACTAATATTAGGCACTGGGGGCGTGCGTGTGAAACATATATTGGTAATCCCAGTTTATTGACCTACACTGTATGACCAGTGATTAATTTCAAACTGTTATTTTCCCTTTCACTTTCAGACTGGTAGGACTACTAGTAGAGAGCATATTATCTCAGTAGTTTATCCTTTTTAAAAACACGTACAGCACTTTTATATTCACACTGCATATTGGATACTATAAAAACGTCCCTTTCTTTACAAACACAATCTTACTTGCTTTTCCTTCTGAAAGAATTTTACGGAAGGATACAGTTCCTCTTTTTGCCATCTCTGATTGATAAGAGAGGCATCAGAGGACTGTTTGGGACCCCAGATGATGACACTGAGCACATGATTGTGTATTGATGGGATACCAACTATCCTGGGACAATTCTGTGTGGTTATCTCTTTGTAGCCTTCACTGTCATTTCTCATTACACAATATATATTTATAGAGAGTAGTGATAACCTCTAGGCCTGTAGATATATTTTTTTTAATGTCTACAGCTTCGTTCCTTAAGATTTTATTAGTTTTGAGTGAATCCTAGTTTCCTCCCACATCTAACACTAAACTCCAGTTTCAAGCAGGCACTGTACCCACTGCAAACCCAGAGGCACTAGTCTGTTACGAAAAAAGTAGGGTCCTTCTGCAACCATACATGCAATACACAAGAATTGTCCCAGCATCCTGATTGATCCCTTGTGAGGGCGCAAAACGTTTACATTGTGGAAGCCATTTTTGTGTGGTGTCCATTTTGTTCTTGTAAACTTGTTCTGTGATACTCAATGATGATAAGGCCCGGTCTATAGAACATGCAGAACAATTTATATGGCCTAAGGCTGAGCTTATGTCCTTTTAACTTACACAATGATGTCACAAGATGTACAATGCCCAACACGTTGGTGCCATATTTTCTGAGCAAGCAATGTGTCAATCTAAGCCCACATCGAGCAAAGACCAAATACCGAAAGTTTCTAGAAATGAGGGGTATCAGGTTCCAAACCCTTATCAGCTAGAAAATGAGCGTAGAATCTTCTTTTTTTGGTTCTTGCCCTTGACAGGGGGAAAACCCCTAAGCAAGTTTCAACTCGATTATCTGGACAAGATTTATCTCATCTTATGCAAGAAAAAATTCCAATGATGCACTGGTTTCACATGAGGTGTTTGTAGATTTATTTGCACTCCATTCATAAGAGTGGGTGAAGGAAGAAACAGCCAACATGTGTTTCGCCCCCTTACATGGCCATCCGACCTGGGGCTTCCTCAGGTCAGGATGTAGTGTTCATCTAGCACCGATGCTAGATGAACACTGTATCCCGACCTGGCATTACGCCCGTGATTTGAGAATGCCAAATATTTTGACCCATTCACGATGTTGATAGAACTATACAAGCATCTACCCGCCCTGAGGAAGCCCCAGGCCGGATGGCCATGTAAGGGGCCGAAAAGCGTGTTGGCTGTTTCTTCCTTCACCCACTCTTATGAATAGAGTGCAAATAAATCTACAAACACCTCATGTGAAACCAGTGCGTCATTGGAATTTTTTCCCTGCATAAAATTACAGAAGAGAGGAATCTTGCCCAGACAAACCAGTTCTAATAACGAAAGTTGACTGGACAAAACTTGTGAAAATCCTTCTTTTAGACGTACTTGACAGTCCCAACAGTTGGTATGTAGACATCACCTTTGTTGCAATCCTGTATCACAAGATGTTACTGTACTCTGATTGATCATTTACTTAATGTGTTTGTAATTCTAGCATCTTCTGATCAGCAAGACACTATGTATTTGTTTATAATGTTGAAGAAATATTCTTTTACTGTTTCATGATTGGAAATGTAGGAATGTTGCTTGAATATGAATTTACATTTGAAAAAATGAAAGGCAAGAGGCATTTGGCAAAACAGGGACAGTTGTTTAATTAAACGCAGCGGCTGGGAGTTAAGGCAACAGAGTTGGTGGTCTGAAGATTTTCTCGAAGCACATTTTTTCAGGCATCATTTTATACTTTAAATGAGGCATCAAAAAGAAATGTATGTATTCGTTTGGTGACACGAGTTTGGGCCTTCTCAGGGGGCCATAAATCTGGGGTTTGATAAAAAGTGCAGGTTGGCCTTGTCTTTGTGTGAACTTAATACAGGACCAGTGGGTATGTGCCCAAATGCCTGGCATCAAGAGCATGTGATCACGGTGTGTAATGTGCATACTGTGTTCTGATTGGCTGTGTGTTCCTAACTTAGTGTGGCATCTGACTTTATGGTATTTTTGAGAATGGGTGCCCTTCAAGCCAAACGTGTTTTATTGGTGCCAATTTCCTGAGACCATTGTGGTGTTGCGGCCTATCGGTGGGATCGATCTGGATTTTCCTGTTTGTGCTTTCTGTCTAAGGGTTACATGTCCCACCCCCTGTGAGCTATCAATCAGTTGCTTTAGGCTTAGGTTGTGTGCCCTGCCTAACCATATATTTGTGACTCAAGATTGAGGGGGAGGCTGAAGCGGGTAAATTCATCAACAGAGATGCAAGTTTGCATTTATGCGTACATATATCATGGTGTACATAAACATCCTATTGTCCAATATTAACACCAATATGCCATTTGTGCTTTTTGTGTATAAAAGATAATCAAGCAGACAGAGCGGAGCGCTGCAGACCATAGCAGTCCGCAGCGAGTTGGAGCCCTGCCATCCTGGAACTAAGCCCTGAGCCCCGAACCGAGACCCCTGAGTGGGGGGTTTCAGTTCGGCATGAGAATAACAGTATCACACACTAACCGTGCCCACACCCGCCTGTCTGCCTAAAATTCCGGGCTCACCGAAAGCGAGAGCTGTCACAGCTGCGAGGTGGAGTGAGTGCTGCCTCGGTCGGAGCAGGAGCCGTGCCTAAGCAGCCTTTTGATAGTGTGCTCTCAGCTTGATTGAAAACAATTGAGGTGGGCCTCTAGCGCGGTGGGGGTAGCGAGTGGACATCGAGCGCGGCAGGGACAGGGGCCGTGAGTGAACTTGCAACGCGGCAGGAGCCGCGAATGAACTTTAAACACAGTAGTAACGCGGCAGGAGACGCAAGTGAACTTTAAACGGGTCAGTAACGCGGTAGGAGCCGGGAGTGAACTTTAAATGCGGCAGGAGCCGCGAGTGAGCCTCAAGTGCGGCAGGAGCCGCAAGTGAACAGCTGGCCCAGGCCCCACCCTCCAAGTCGTTCTTCATCAAAAGGTTAGCGTTCTTTGGTAAAACGGTTGACAAAACGGTTGACAACAGAGAAAACAAAGTCAACCATATATAATTATAACTTAACTGGACCTGTTTCAAGATTCATAGAAAAATGAATCCGCGAGAGGGGAAGGGAAGATCAACACAGCCAAATGGTATTATTGTGGGGACTTTGGACCAGTTTTTAATTAGAGCTAGTTCAGTCCTCGCTCATGAGATAGCTCTGACTGAATGTCGCCTATCACTTGATATTCAAAATGCAAAACGATCATCCCTGGGTGCCATAGCCTCTGCACGCACCCCGGAGCTCTCTATGGCTGTTGATATTGAGGTGATTGATGAGGGAGGCGATCCAGGTTTGACCACTAATACAACATCAGAGGTACATAGCGGTCCGGGTGCCCCAAACATCTTGCTACCCATTGAGCCGGTTGTAGTGGTTATACAAAACACCCAAAGTGCCCACCCACCATGTATTGCCAACAGATCTGCTCAACATGGTAAAGTTTGTATTCCAGCCACTAACCAATACCCCTCGCAAAAGAGGAAGCGGAATGGAGGGCAACAGAGACAGAAACCGTTAAAACTAAAGAAGCCAAATAAAAATGGAGGGGCGACATCACTTCAACCTCCCGAAAAAGAGGGCTCACAGGACTCGCAGCAAACTCAGCCAATTTTGTCCAGTGTCTGGAACCTAGCGGCTCAAGATGACGCTCATGTAAAGACTTTTGACGATATAGGGTGTAGATTGGAAAACTTAATCACACTGTCTTTGTCCTCAATTTTGCTTAGGTTGTCCAAAAAAGAAGATAGACTAATTGCCTTTGAATCAAAGGCTATGCAGGTTATGCAGAATTGTGAGGGCTTAAAGGGTTCATTGGAGATGAGGACAAGGTTAATGGTTAATGAAATAAATAATATGGCATCTGGAAATTTCCCCGCCCCTAACCTTAGTGTACCATGGCTAATTCCGGTAACACCAAGCGCGTCAAGGAAAGATGTAGATAGCATTAATATAGTAAATGATGCAGAAGATGTTCGCAGGTCAGGGATTACTTCTAGCAGTTATATACAGGCTACCTTAAGTGGGCAGGGAAGAAGGGCAAGTGGTCCAAGTGGTCCAATGGGGCTTAGGGGCGCGGTCTCACCTAGGCCGATGCTGGGAGAGCAGCAACAGGAATTACATCAAAGGTCGAGGGGTCCGGTTTATCGGAATGCGCTAGAGGGCCCGTAGGTCTTACATCTCCCCCCAGCAGCCGCCCCATTGGTAGTGGTTTTATCGAACGTTTCAGTCCTCCGTGAGGGCCAGACAGAAAACACTGACCAATTGATGGGAAAATCTATGCATTGGCTTTCTAACCAACTAAAGAATGCGGGCGGGGTGTGGATGTCTGTAACAATATTATAATGGCTAGACAATGCACTTGGAATGGGCCCTCAAGGAAAGAAGGAAGAGGGATAGTTGTAAACTTCAAGAACAAGCGAGTTGTGGGATCTCTTTTGAATTGTTTGGGGAGCTTCAATTTAGATTTTAGTTCTTGTAGAATTGGTCTCTTGCCACTGGGTTTTTTTTATAGACCATTTTTTAACCAGAATGATTCAGAGACGCCGCGGGCACAAAACTACAATAGAAGACAACAGGATTTTAGCCGTAGATTACCCCCATGAAATTTAGCCAACAAATTTGACGCACTGTCAGGCTTAGACTGTTGTGATTGACTACATTCTCAAAGCCCAACACAGCGGGAGATATTTGTCACTCAGTTATTCCAGTCCCTAGCGATCACCCCGCCTATGCATTTAGACACTCCAGAGGTTGTGGGAAGGAGATTGAGCAAAGTAAGCATAGCGTCCTTTAAGTGCAGGCCCAGATCAGAGGCTGAGTTAAAATGTTTGAATGATCTACAGTCTGAACGCTTACATATAATGACATGGAATGTGGCGGGGTGAGGAAAAAATTGCAGGACGTAAACTGGTATAAAAGTTTTGAGCATTGTGAGGTGGTCCTAATACAGGAGACATGGCTTACGGATCCTTTTTTTGTGAACGGCTTTAAGACCATTGCAACCAATGCTATTCCATCAAAAGCAGGTAGGGCTAGTGGTGGTTTAGCTGCACTTATTTCAATGTCTTCTAGGCTGATCTTAAAAAAATATTATACCAAGTCACTGAATTTCCAGCTTTTATTGTTTTCAATAGAAGGAACACAGGTTATAATAGTTATTAATTTTTATAATAACGTTTTTAATGTTTCACAACATGAGGTCATTGTATCCTTGGATAACGAGCTGAGGGACTTCATGAAGAATCTAGGCCGGGAGTGCTCCCTAATTTGGGCAGGGGATTATAATCTAGAACCATGTGATCTTATAGCGGGAATTCAATGCGGTCATGAAGAAGAGCTAGGTAGTGCCTCTGCACACTTACCACATAATAATAAGGGGGAAAATATTAACCTTGCTAAGTGTAACCTGGAAATTACTGAGAAAATCATAGAAGGATGCAGAAGGGAATATAGTGATAATATCATTACCTTCGATGGAGCAAGGTCATCCTCATGTATTGATCACTTTATTACATCAATAAATTTAAGGACCTTAATATCAGAATGTCTTGTTTCCCCAAGCCTTTTGAGTGACCATCACCCGGTAGAAATAACTTTAAAAATTCCTCCCAGGAGACTTCCTCAAGCAGCTATCCATAATGTGGATATAATACACAAGGGGAAAATGGGATCTCAATTCAATGGGCAGGTGTGGACCCAGAGGTTTTCACAAATAGAATCCTACTAAAAGTAAGAGATCATATTGGTATCTGTTTGGACGTTTCGACAAGTAGCACCGATATTGTCAAGGCCTTTCATTCTATCTCTACTGTAATTTCAGATAATTTATGACAGAAAAGTAAGAAAACCATATTGAATTCACCGAGATGGTTTGACAACCTATGTTCTAGATTAAATAGAGAATTTAAAGCGGCACTTAAACTGATCCCACGTAATAGGGAGGTGATTAGTACACCACGAAAAGCATACAACGAAGCCCTAAAGCAGAGAAAAATGGAGATAAGGGAAAACTCGTGGGAGTGTTTAATTAAAGCCGCTGAGCTCAAGGATTTGGTTCTCTTCTGGAAAACTCTGGATCAACCTTTCTTTAAAGAGGCAAATTCAGTAAAGATTGATACAGTAGTGTCCCCTGAGGACTGGCTAACCCATTTTGAATCAATTTTTAACAAATCCAAACAGGGTAATTTAGATATCCAGGATAACATCGTCATATGCATAAATAAAACAAATATAGGGTGTATTTTCAAAGATGAAATGTTAATGTTAATGTTAATGTTATGGTGATTTGTACAGCGCACGGCTGCCCCATTTAATTTTTATAATAACGTTTTTAATGTTTCACAACATGAGGTCATTGTATCCTTGGATAACGAGCTGAGGGACTTCATGAAGAATCTAGGCCGGGAGTGCTCCCTAATTTGGGCAGGGGATTATAATCTAGAACCATGTGATCTTATAGCGGGAATTCAATGCGGTCATGAAGAAGAGCTAGGTAGTGCCTCTGCACACTTACCACATAATAATAAGGGGGAAAATATTAACCTTGCTAAGTGTAACCTGGAAATTACTGAGAAAATCATAGAAGGATGCAGAAGGGAATATAGTGATAATATCATTACCTTCGATGGAGCAAGGTCATCCTCATGTATTGATCACTTTATTACATCAATAAATTTAAGGACCTTAATATCAGAATGTCTTGTTTCCCCAAGCCTTTTGAGTGACCATCACCCGGTGGAAATAACTTTAAAAATTCCTCCCAGGAGACTTCCTCAAGCAGCTATCCATAATGTGGATATAATACACAGAGGGAAAATGGGATCTCAATTAGGGGTGGGCGGCCAGCTACGCTCCGTCTGCGGAGTGTGCGTAGTGCCGCCTACTCCGCATTTTGCGGAGCTGGCGGAGCCAGGCGGCACTCCGCAGACGGAGCGTAGCTGGCCGCCACCCGCCTCCCTCCCGCCCTCCCTAAATAATTTGAAATAAAGAAATGAAATAATTTAAAAGCACTTACCTTGCCGCCGCTGCCCGCCGCGTCCCCGGGGCTCACTTACTTCCGTCTTCCGTCTTCCGTACTAATGCGCATGCGCGGGCGGCCACGCATGCGCATTTTCACGAGAAAATGCGCATGCGCGGCCGCCCGCGCATGCGCATTAGTACGGAAGACGGAAGATCGCGAGCCCCGGGGACGCGGCGGGCAGCGGCAGCAAGGTAAGTGCTTTTAAATTATTTTATTCTTTTATTTCAAAGTATTTAGGGAGGGCGGGAGGGAGGCGGGTGGCGGGGCTGGCGGCCAGTGGTGTTTGCGGAGTGGGGCTACGCGGAGTGCGGAGGTGGGCGTAGTTTCTCGCCCACTTCGCGTAGCTCCGCGAAGCCCCACTCCGCGAACTCCGCCCAGGGTTAATCTCAATTCAATGGGCAGGTGTGGACCCAGAGGTTTTCACAAATAGAATCCTACTAAAAGTAAGAGATCATATTGGTATCTGTTTGGACGTTTCGACAAGTAGCACCGATATTGTCAAGGCCTTTCATTCTATCTCTACTGTAATTTCAGATAATTTATGACAGAAAAGTAAGAAAACCATATTGAATTCACCGAGATGGTTTGACAACCTTTGTTCTAGATTAAATAGAGAATTAAAAGCGGCACTTAAACTGATCCCACGTAATAGGAGGTGATTAGTACACCACGAAAAGCATACAACGAAGCCCTAAAGCAGAGAAAAATGGAGATAAGGGAAAACTCGTGGGAGTGTTTAATTAAAGCCGCTGAGCTCAAGGATTTGGTTCTCTTCTGGAAAACTCTGGATCAACCTTTCTTTAAAGAGGCAAATTCAGTAAAGATTGATACAGTAGTGTCCCCTGAGGACTGGCTAACCCATTTTGAATCAATTTTTAACAAATCCAAACAGGGTAATTTAGATATCCAGGATAACATCGTCATATGCATAAATAAAACAAATATAGGGTGTATTATCAAAGATGAAATGTTAATGTTAATGTTATGGTGATTTGTATAGCGCACGGCTGCCCCAGCCAAGGGGCGTCCCGGCGCTGCGAACAGACAGTTTACAAAGAAATAGAGGCGCAGAGAATGGAACAGTTATTGAAAGAGATGAGTTTTGACAGCCTTTCTGAAGGCTAAGAGATCCTGAATCCCACGGATAGCTTCGGGCAGACTATTCCATAACTTGGCAGCCAGGAAGCTGAAGGATCGGCCGCCCACTCTGGCCAGTCTGGTGCGGGGGATGATCGCAAGATGCTGCCCCTCTGAGCGGAGCGATCTTCTAGGGATGTACTCTGACAAAAGCGGGCGAAGCATTGGGGGAGAGGCGGTTTTAAGGATTTTAAAAGCTAGGCACAATGCCTTAAACTGGACCCTTTTGCCTACCGGGAGCCAGTGCAGTTTTTCCAAGGCTCCAGATACCGAAGAATAGCGCGGGAGACCTACCAGAGCCCTGGCTGCCGCATTCTGAACTCTCTGCAATCTAGTAATTTCAGCTAGATTTGCCCCCAATAAAAGAGAGCTGGCATAGTCCAGTCTGGAAAGGATGGTCGCCTGGACAATTAATTGGCGAGTGCGGCAGTCAAAGAACTTCAGAATGGGCCTGATGTTACGCAGGATGCCAAAGCACGTGGAAGCTACTTTTTTAGTGTGGTGAGTAAACTTTAGAGCAGAGTCCACCCAGACTCCCAAATTTTTGACGCATTCCTTTGGCATAGGGGGTGGGCCTAGAACATCAGGCCACCAGTTGTCACCCCAGGACGAAGTGTTTTTCCCCAAGAGAGTATCTCCGTTTTCCCGGCGTTTAATTGAAGAAAATTCGCCGTCATCCAGTTGGTGATGTCAGTGAGTGTCTGTTTAAAGGGATGAGCCTCCAGACCACTGTTGTCATTAAGTGCCACCACCAACTGGGTATCATCTGCATAGGATACCAGTGCAAGTCCGTTTCTTCTAGCCACCTCCGCCAGAGGGCGGACATATACATTGAACAGGGTGGGGCTCAGGGAAGAGCCTTGCGGCACTCCCTGTCCAATGTTATGTTCCTCAGAGATGTAAGGGGGGGTAGAGACTCTGAAAGACCTGTTGGAGAGGAAGTCTCTAAACCATCCCAAGGCTGTCCCTGTGATTCCAATTTCCTCCAATCTCGTCAAGAGGACCTCGTGTGACACCGTATCGAAGGCAGCACTGAGGTCCAACAGGACCAGTGCTGCCGTACCGCCGGTGTCAAGGATGGTACGGAGATCCTCAGAAACACTGAGAAAGGCGGTCTCTGTGCTATGACCGGCTCTAAACCCGTGTTGGGAGTCATCCAAGATGTTGTTGGTGAGGAGGAAGTCGGACAGAATGTTGTTTACATGTGCCTCGATGATTTTGGCAGGCCAGGGAAGCAGGGAGATGGGTCTCAGGAAGCGAGGGGTCTAAAGTGGGTTTTTTTAGGATGGGGGAAACCCAAGCCTGCTTCCATTTGGAAGGAACTTTGGCGGTAGAAAGGGACAGATTGATGATGTCTCGGATGTGTTCAATGATAAATTCATGGGCTTCACAAAAGGTATCCGGTTTTAGGGGGTCTGCCGGGGAGCCAGATTTAATCTTTTTGCAGATTTTTAGGAAACTCTCTCGCTCGAGCGTAGGTAGGGAGGAGAGAGAGGGCCTGGTAGGGTCAGAGATAGCCAATGGCTGCGGGCCTTTAGGAAAGGTGTCATAAATTTTCTTGATCTTATTGTTGAAAAAATTAGCCATATTGTTACAGAGGTCAGGAGAAATGATAGTGGTATTAACGTTTTTTTTTGCAGTAAGGTCTTTCAGAATTTTAAATACAGCTTTCGAGGTATTAGAGCTGTTACTGATTTCATTGGCATAATATGCCGCCCTTGTTCTGCAAACCTTACGATGGTAGGTTTTTTGGAGCAGGACATAATCCTGTTTGAGGTTAGCATCGTAATTTTTCCTCCAACCCCTCTCTGCCTTTTTGCATTCCTTTCTCAAAGTTGCTAGTACGAAATTATACCAAGGGCCAGCTGTATGGGTGCGAACCTTGGTACATCTGGCCGGGATCAAGGTATCAAGTGCCTGGGTGATCCAGAGGCAGAACTGGTCATAACCTACGTCCAGATCTTCACTTGGGAGTGGGGGATTTAATACCAGGAGATTGTGTAGGTCTTCAAGACGAAGTTTTCTCCATGGCCATTTCTGAACTAATGGAGTAGGCACCGCTGCAGGTCTCAAGTTGCAAGGGATAGACAGAGTTACTAGATGGTGATCGGTCCAGGTCATAGGGATTGGCGGGCCTGCGGAACAACTTGTGATGTTGGAAAAAATGGGGTCAAGAAGGTGACCTGCTCTATGGGTGGGGCCAATCACAAGTTGATTAAATTGGAAGGCCGCAAGATCTGCAAGAAAGGTGGCAATTTTGGGCTCGGAGTCCCTGTCAAGATGTAGATTGAGATCACCTATGATCGTAAAATTAGCTGTTTTGAGAATGTTGGTGTCCAGAAACTGTAAAAGTGAATTAATGAAAGGAGTATCTGCGCCAGGGGGTCTGTAGATCAAAAGGCCAGTTGCGCAGAACTGTGAGTTAGCTTTGATCAAGAAACGCGCGCTTTCACTGCCTTTAATATCCACTTTGCTAAGTTGGCAATCAAGATGGGATTTGATTATAAGCGCCAACCCCCCCCCCCCCTCTTGTGCTCCTATTCACCGTGAGGATGGTATGTCCTGTGGGGGTCGCCAGGTTGCAGACCGAGTCCATTTCATCGAGAAGCCACGTCTCAGTCATAAACAGGGCATCGAGAGAGTGGTCAGTTAGAAGGTCAAAAATTCGGAGTGGTGTTTATGCATAGATCTAACATTAAGATGACCTATCCTGAAAGTGTGGGTCTTGGAGGGTCTGTAGATCAAAAGGCCAGTTGCGCAGAACTGTGAGTTAGCTTTGAATAGCCCCTAAGAATAGTTCAAGTGGTAAGGCTGCAGGCCCGATGGCGCCCCTATTGATGTATTTAAACACGACATGGACCTTTGGGTACCTGTTTTGTTTAGGTTCTTCAATGCAACAACAGATGGGGTGATACCGGTCACATGGGCAGAGAGCTTGATAGTCCCTATCTTTAAAAAGGGAGATAGAAGCAGTGCTAGTTGCTCTCTCCCAATATCCTTGCTCGACTCAAAGTCTAAAGTCATGGGACAAATATTGTTGGCAAGATAAGAGCAGTGGTCAAATGATAACAACATTCTATCAAAGACTCAGTATGGCTTTAGACGGGGGATTGGCACAATTGAGCAGTGTCTGAATTTGGACCTAATAATAGGGAAATACACCTTCACAAGGAAGGGCTCATAACATCTTTGCTTTGTGGATTTATCAAGCGCTTTCGACTTGGTAAACCACTCAAAGTTATGGGAGACACTAAGAGGTATGGGCACCCCGGAAGACATTGTTAGTTTACTATCACAGATCTATCCCCAGTTATCCGCAAGGATACGATATGGAGTACATGGGGAATGCACAAAGCACTTTAAAATCACCTGCGGTGTAAGACAGGGCTGTACCCTTGCCCCCCTACTGTTTTCACTTTACATAAACGGTGTTGATACATTATTACAGAACAGTGGGGTAGATGTTCCAATGGTTGGAAAACGGGCAACACCCCTATTATTGTATGCCAATGACGCTGTACTGATTTCGAGGACAGCAAACGGCTTACAGACCTCGATGGACAATTTTAACAGTTTTATGACGGAGAAACACTTGAAAATCAACTTGAGTAAGACATTAGTTATGTCCTGTGGTATAGGGAATATCAAAACCAAAAACATTTTATCAACGGGACGCGGATAGAGAGAACTTTTACATTTTCTTACCTAGGGATTCTTTTTAATAGTAAGGTGGAATTGGAATAAGCCTATTACCCTGAGTAAGTTGATATTTGTGAAAATCATGGAGGCTATTTTTAGATTCTCCCAAAAGATTGGGAATAAACCTATCCGGGAGATTCTTAAATTGTACAGAGCAAAGTGTATTACAGGGTGTTGTTATGGGGGGGCTCTATGGGGTCAGATTGAGACTTTTCCACTACAGATCCTTGAAAATAACTTCCTAAGACGCTTGCTAGCTGTCCCTGGTGCCACATCGTCGATTATTTTGCACAGGGAAACAGGAACTCCGTATATAAACGATATAATTTGTGTGGCTGCATTAAAATTGTGGCATCGTATCTGGGTTAGGGATGAAACTCATTTTACGAGGGGTATATTTTAGATTGCATGTCCCAAGATGGTTGTAAAAAAATTCCCTGGCTAAATTATATTGCTAGTCTTCTAGAGGATTGCAATTTAAACATAAATGATTTTACCTCGGAGATGTGCAATATATCAGTAAGGCAGAATTAAGAAAGAGTCTTTTAAACGTAAGGGCCATCCGCAGAGAAGAGGCATCTGATTCTAGGAAATCAGTTATCTCTTACCTTGAGGGTCCTGTGGGCACGGGTTTACAACCATATCTTATTTTTATTACCAATGTACAACATAGATTTTACCTAACCAGATTAAGATTGTGCACACTACACTTTTTATTTGCATTTCCTAAAAGGGGTAAGTGGTGCGCCATCATGCCGAATCGTCCGTGTGATGGTAGGTCCAAACAAAGCACTCTTCACTTTTTATTGTTTTGTAGGTTTTATACAGAAAGTAGAAAAACATATCTCCGTACGATTTTTAAAACTAATAGCCTGTTTTCCTATGAAATTTCTTTTAATTACCTTTGGCATCTGGATAATATTTCAGTATGTAACACAGTTATCTGTTATATAATGATGGCAATGAAACAAAGGATTCAACTTGTTCATCTAGAAGGATTGAATTATGAAGTAACATAAGCTCAACTGTCAAATTTTGTGCCCATTCAAATTAAGTGATGAATTGAAGTTCTCTGATGTTTATTAACCTTGATGCGCTTGTTTTTTATTAACCATAAATGGATTTTAAATGTTTTTGTATAGTATGCTATTGTGGACATTTTGTATGATCCGAATAAAGCTTGTTTGACTTGACTTGACTTGTATAAAAGACCTGGTGAAAGTACCACAAATGTGATATTCTGCCCCCATGACTCACTTATAAAGCTGCTTATAAAACTTAAAAAATGTCTGTGTTTCTTTACTTCAGCTTCTTTATTTGGGGGAGGAATGTGGTTCCTGGGCCTGGTTATCAGTTCTAACACTGAACACGGTTATTGGCTTATCTCTTCTGCTCTGTATCAGTGGACAATGTCCCTGAGGTGACAGCTCTGCCCTCCCTACCCATGCAGCATCAGATTTCCATCTTTTGCATCTCTCCACTTCTCCACAGTGAACAATTGTAAGTGTAAAGTGTTCCCACTGCGCCTGCCCTACTATTTCCCAGCTATTGCACAATGTTGCTTATCGTATTACTAATTGACATTGCATGTTTCATACTCAGCTTCACTTCAGGATATCCTGCCTTCTGTTATATTTCCATTTGTTAACTATTTCCCTGCTGTTGTTTCTTTTCCTCTGGTTTAGTGTGTCACCCTCATGAGCCCTGTGATGCAATTTGCACTGAAACGGTGACTGACGGCTGAGTGTCCCTCGCTTCGTGCATGCACTATATGTCACACTTTGTACTGTTGTTTAAATTTAAATTTACCTTGAAAAAACAAAAGACAAGAGCCGTTAGGCAAAACAGAAGCAGCTGGTTTAATCAAACACTTAGGCCAGGAGCACAGTTACAGAAGCGAGTCTAAGGGCTGTCTCAAAATACAATCAATCTGAGCCATTTTATATACAGGTTTTGGGTATCATAAAAATACTTCAGGCGATCCTAGTTTGGTAAAAGAATGTGGGTCTATGGAGTCGTAAATAAGGCCCCTGATAAAAAATGCAGGAGGGCCTTGACCTTGCGTGGATACAATGTGAGCCAGTGGGTAACATGTCCAGATGTCCAGCAGGAGGGGCACAAAATCACTGCATGTGCTGTGTGCTATGTCCTGATTGGCTATGTGCTCCTAACTTCAAGTAGCATCTGAATTTATGATATTATGGGAATGAATGCACCCCTCCGACAATGTGTGCTATATTGGTACCAATTTTCCTGGATTATGGTGGTGTTGCTGCACTTATCTGGAGATTAGGCCTGAGTTTTATGTTCACATGTTTGTCTGCCAGCTATGTGCCACTTTATCTGTGAAGTGTCAATCAGTAGTCTCAGGCCAATGTTGCTGAGCCTCCCTGACCACAAATCTGGGTTGACAGAGAGTTCATGATTGGCGAGTTTGTTAATGGTGATCCGATTTTACTCGTATACACGAGTGTATCATTATAATAATTGGCATCAATGTTTTCAATATTAACATTGCCCCCTCTAGTTGAATATTCAATTACATTATCTAACCTTTACTTCATGACAGTCACATTATTGAGGATATTTTGTTTTTCAGCTTTGATTATCACTACTTTCCTAGTGACTGTATGTTTACAGCAGACAACCCCCAGATGTAGGAAACCACACAACAACAATAAAAGTTTGAAAATGGGCAACAGTGATGTGCACAGTATGGTCAGCCACCGAGGAAGCCAGGAAAACCAGTTCAAATACGAGGGGCACCTCCTTGCTGACCCATGCCTTTTTGTGAATGATGCAGGGCTTGGATGGCAAGTGCCCTGTTGTCTGAATCTTTGCCTGAGATAAACATGCAGCAGGATGCCACGATCTTGACACACACCCCTCCCTCCATTGCGGTCATTATGTCGAGCACATATTGATATTGAAGTTTTTCCTTAATTGCATTAGGGCCAAACTCAGTGCTGTTTATCATCTTGAGTAATTCCTAGCCTGGGTCTTTGTAACCAGTGGGAATCAACTTCTGTCTGCACTGTGAAGAATGGCATGCACCCTCCAGCATTGATTTGCTTGTCAGAAACCTGCCTTATTTCTTTTGCTATGGTCTTGTACTTAGCCCAGCCAACATACTTAGCAGTTATTTTTTCTTGAGCCTGATTGAACAGAATTGTCTTCTTTAGCCGATGTTGGTGCAATTCGACAGATCTTCTCCAGGAATGACCAGGGTCCAGGTGTGTTTGGTGACTAGGAAGCAGAGGCCATGCCGTCCAGGTATGAGCTGAAAGTAGACAAGCTCTCCACACTGCAAGTTGGTATTCGTCAGCATGGAGTTGCCCCATTGCATGTTCAGTATGTACAGTACATGCCACAGTTTTCACTTGTCCTAGTGGAATGGTTCCTTTACCTCTGAAACACAGGTAATACAGTGTAAGTTTCCATACAATTTGGGGTTATCCCTTCCCTTCTAATCATTTATATCTATTCATCTTAGTATCCCAGATTTCTTTACATGGTGTATCTATGCTGTGGTTGAACCCTCTAAGAGGAGACTTGGTCCCCTTTGTATTATTCAGTTTGCTGGTCCTACACTGGAACTCCATCTCTGGTGTCCATTTGTTATTAAAGAAGACTGCCGCAAAAATGCTAAAGGCAGCCTGGGACCACATAATGAAGCAGATGTGGACATGTTCATACATTGGTGTGGTGGTTTTGCTACCTTCAAGAATCTCTTTTCCAGAGAGTATTGGGCCAAACAGTATCCTTTCCTATGGTTCCTCTCCTGTGCATCCTATATAGCTTGGTCTGAATGTTGCTAGGCTTGGTGTAAAGGTACAATGCTGTGGGATTGGTCTCATATCAGGTCAGATTCACTATTACTCTAAGGGTTTTACTCTGTTGGGTTATATCTTGGCACTAATCCTACATAGTTATAGATCGAGGAGGCATTTTGCTTTTTCGTGGGCCACCACAATTAAAGTCTGTCTTCGCCTCCTGCATGTGGTATCAGCAAACACACATAACATGAACTGGTTTTTGTCCTGGAGCCCATGGTAGTCATGTGCTAATATCACATGTTGTGTAAGGGGGCACTGTGTATTGCATGAGGACTGCTATTTATTTTTTTTGTCCTCATTTACCTCCATGGTTTCGAGCTGCTGTACCGTCCAACAAGGGAGAGGGCACAAGAGAATACAGTCGCGCTGCCTCAGTCAAGACTGGGAGGGATTGGTAAATAATGAGGAATAGACAATTCCCTGCAGAAACGACGGACTCCATGCCATTCAAGAACCTCATTTCCAGGCTGGCAGCTACCAACCCTTGAGCTAATTGCCACCATTGCTTATACCAACCAGAGTATCCGAAAGAAGAGACAAGGTGGCGCAGCAGGGGGATTATTACCATGGCCGCGTATTCATCAGACCTGGGGGGAAAAAAAAGTCCCCAGTACCTTCAGTGGGATCATGCGAGAAGATGCCAAAAAGCTCTCTTGTCTTGTCTTCCAGCTCTAGCGAGATCTAGTTTCGAGATTTGAAGGATTGATGTACGCCAATCATGAAAGGGGGGAGGAAAAGCATCTTTCCAACGCTTACAAATCTCTTTGCGAGCAGCCTGGATGGAATAGAACAGAAGATTCCCGGCAGAACTTCTAGTCTGGTCCACAACTCTAAAGATTACAAGGCAAAGGTTGATCATTACTGTATAACCGAGGGAGGATGTGAGCCTGCTGCTTATTAAGTTCCAATATAATGACAAATGAGGGCAGTCAAAAAACATATGCGCATCAGAGGCCTCTCTTAAGCCACACCGTGCGCAAGCCACTGAGCCCCCCGGGGAAAACTTGGACAACCTTTGTGGAGAGTAGAATGCCCTATGTAGAGTAAAAAAAGAGTTTCTGCGGAGCCAGGCTGGTTTAACTAGATCCCACAAAACATTGCAGGATGCTAGCCACAGATCCTTCACATTTGAGCCTGGCAAAAAAGGCTCCCATAACAGCTCAGGAAGATGGAAATCGCTGTCAAGTTCTTCCAAGATTAGGCTGTACCATAGTGATGTCTCTTTCTTTACAGGTGGTTTATCCAGCAAAAGAGATTCAAGATGACAACCTGCCCCTAGTGGCAGGTAATTCCTACATGGGATTTGGGTGGTGAATGCTTGGGCCCAGCTCGATATTTGCAAATATTTAAATCTAGAGAGACTGGGCCCCACCTTGTTTATTAGACATTCCCATGGAAGCAGGGTCCCCTCCACAAACAAATCTCGCCAAGCTGCTACTCCGGCCTCTCTTAGTGGGAGTGCTAGAGTGTCACCCACCCAACCTGGAGCCACAGGAAGATCCCATATTGGAGATCCGCTAGAGTAGTACCCTAATTTTATTGAGGATCTCAGCTTAGCCCAAGTTCTTGCCTGGCCCTGCAGCACCTTCAGTTTCACCTTTTTAAAGAATTTGGGGTCGCCCAATTTAAATAGGAAGCCCGACTGGCCTACCCCTTCACCCTTCAATAAGGCCAAAAACATACTCCCCAATCCCACATCCGTCGGCATTTTTAGCAGCATTCGTGCATGCGATAGTTGAAATGCCCATGCATAGATCTGCAAATCAGGACCTGCCAGGCCCCCCTTTTCCCTGCGGCACCTGATTTTCTTCCACGCAATCCTTGAATTTTTCTTATTCCAGATAAATGAGGTAATGTCGCCCTGTAACTTAGCCAACCAAGATGGATCAAAGTAAAGTGGGATTGTATTAAATAAAAAAGAAACCTTTGGGAGAATAGTCATTTTCACCAAGTTTACTCGGCCTAATAATGACAGGGGAAGGTGCATCCAGGCTCCATTAAGCTTTCGGCATTCTTTCGCAACTGCAACAAAGTTTAAATAAGCGATCAAATTTATATCTTTGACGATGTTTAACCCTAGATAGCGTAAACTTGTGCTAAGTTGCTCATTGACTTCCCGATAGGTCGTCATTCCATGCCATTATGTCAGTCTTTGAGGCGTTTACCTCATATCCTGAGACTTCCCCAAATTCCAGTGCTAGTTTAATGGCCGCAGGGAACGCGGTGTTAATCTCTGATGTCCTGATCATTACGTCATCCGCGTAGAGGGCCACCTTTTTTCCCCATCCTTTATAAATAAAAGGTTTGATGGTGTTATCTTCTCTTAATTTATGAGTAAAGGGCTCAATATAGAGGTTGAATAACAAAGGGGATAAGGGGCAGCCCTCTTGTGACTGCAAAGGGTTCGGACAAGCCCCCATTTATCAATACGCAGGCCGTAGGACTCTGATACAACAATTTTACTGCTCTATAAAAACCCTCACCCACATTGAATTTAGCCAGGGCCCCGACAGGTATGACCAGTTAACCCTGTTGAAGGCCTTGGTAGCGTCCAACGTGAGGATAGACAGTGGCATAGAGTCCATGGTTGCCATGTCTATGGCACCAATGAGATCGTAAGTTAGCTCAAAGAGTTGGCGACCCCTAACAAAGCCCTTCTGAGTAGGATGTAGGATGTCTGGAGCTACCAGGCTCAACCTCTTTGCTAAGAGGGATGCAAAGATTTTATAGTCTGTGTTTAGGATGGATATGAGCGGTATGAGCCGCAGTTAGTAGCTGGTTTGCCCGGTTTCAAAATGAGCGTAATTTAAGTATTGTTCCATGATGTTGGTGGAGAAGCCCCCTCTTGCAGAATTTGGTTGAATAAAACCACAAGGAACGGGGATATTTCATCGATCAAATTTTTTATAGATCTCAGCTGGCAAGCCATCAGGGCCTGCAGCCTTACCCCCTTTGCTACCCCGAATAGCCTCAGCTACTTCCTCCACAGTAATCACCCTATCCAAAGAGGCACTTTGTTCTGAAGATAAAGTGGGTAGAGAGATACCATTCAGCCATTTGTCTATGCTTTCTGGGGGGGATGTTCTTATCCTCCTGAAATATACCTTGAAAGAATTCTTTAAAGGCAATTCTAATATCTGCGTCCGATGAAAAAGTCCAGCATTTGTTGTAACTGAATCAATATCATTACGTGCCTGGTCACTTTTGGACTTAGAGGCCAACAGTTTGCCGGCCCCCTCACCATATTCAAAGATGGCTAAATTGCTCGCTTCCCATTTCTGTTGGATGCATTTATTTAGGACAGAAGTCAGTTCCCCCTTAAGTGCAAGCAATTTCTCGTGTAGTAGTAATGAATTGGGAATGGGGGCATCGCTACTAGCTCCCATTTTAACTTGGGTAGTAAGTATCTTAGCTTCAATAGACGCAACTTCTTGTGCGTACTGCCTGCTTCGGTATACTACCTTGTTCTTAATTATTCCACGCATACAGCATTTAAAAGCATCCCATACTATACTGGGTTCAGCTGAGCCAATATTTTCTTGCATGAACTTTGAGTTTCCGATTTAATAAATGTAACATCTTCCAATGACGAGAGAAGGGATCCGTCAAAAGACCAAGACCTGGAAGAGGGTTTAATAATTCCATCAAGAACCAAAGATACTGAAGAGTGATCTGACAGATGTGAGGGTAAGTAGCGCACAGACTTGACAGTATCAACCAAGTTACGGCTTATTAAAAAAAAGTCGATGCGAGATTGATGACGACATTTGTAATTTCGAAACGAAAATCCATGTTGCTGCCCCTCCCTTATCCTCCAAACATCCACATAACCGTACTGATTCATGCAATTTAGTCGAAAGGCTCTATACTTTGATGACAGTTGCTGCCTGCTATTTGGGGTCTTATCTAAAAGGGGATCAAGCACGATGTTGAAATCCCCTGCAATGATAGTCGGCTCCGGAAAGAGTAATAACTGAGAAAATAGAGATTCCAGAGCTGTAGGGTAATCCCGGTTGGGCCCATAATAGCCCACTAACTTCAAGCGTGCATCCCCTATGTCTACTGTGGTAATTGCTCACCTACCTCCGGGATCTACCTTCTGCGAGATTACTCTTGTGGTAATGTTTTTTTTAAAAAGAATAGTCACACCCCTTATATTAAGCAATTGTGAAGTAGATACTGAAAAATCTATCCACCGGTTCTTTTTAACTTGGTCGAGTATCTCTGACTCGATTAAATGTGTCTCCTGGAGTATAATGACCTGCGCATCCGAGTCTCGCAAATATTGTACAATCCTGTTTGCTCTTGGTTTGGTGCACAGGCCATTAACATTCCAGGAGAGAATGTTTAAATTAGTGATATGTCATGCCCCATCAGCTGTAAACAGATGAAAAATAAATACTGCCAAGAACTCATACCAATAGGAAAACAACTATCCTTGCTATATAAAAGAAAAATATCAGAAACCAATCTGGAAATGAGGAGAATTTTATAGTTTTTCACCCCGCCCCCTACACCCCGGTGCCCCAACCTACCCCCCCCACCCATGAGAAACCCTTGTTCTAACTAACCGGAACAGATCCGGTTGATGGTACCCCTAACCCTACCCGAGCCCCAGCAGAGAGGCAAAGTTTAAATTGTGGGGAACTAGGTTGTGCCTTTGAGTTGTGTTAAAAATGTATTTTATTTTTTTTGTCATTTACCTCTTATATATTTATTTATTTATTTATTTTTTTAAACTTAAATCCCCTTGTTTATAGAGGTTATATGCTTTCTTTTTTTTTGTACTTTTGCTTATGTGGGCAGAAGGACTTGGAGGGCATTAATATTGTCCCTATCAGCCAGAACCACCTTCACTCCCTCCCCAAGGATAAGAGGAGCTCATCCGCCGCCTGTACTGAGGGGATGTTGTACATTATTTTTAAGGTGGCGGGAAAGCCCATGTGTACTGTTGCACCTAATTTCCTGAACGCATACATCCTCCTACCTAGCTCCCATTGTTTTTCCAAAGTGGCCCGAGATAAATCGGACCGTATCTGAAAAGTAAAACCATTTCCTGATAAGGATTTTTGCTTAAGGGCTAGCTTGAGGATGTGTTCCTTGATAGCAGAAGTGTGAAAGTTTACTAGGATCTTTCTTGGCTTAGACCTTTGGGGATTACGCCTGAAAGGATCCCTGTGTATCCGTGGGATATCTTTAGATAATTCCTCTTCTGATTGGCCCAGGTTGAGAGATTGTTTTAAAAGTGGAATAATGAAGCGTTTAAGATCTGATCCCTTACTTCCCTCCGGCACATTTAAGATTCGGATGTTACTGCGCCTTGCATTATTTTCCAGAACAGCTAATGCAATATCTTCTTTCTTGAGTTTCACTATTTCGCTTTTTGCTTCGTCTAGGTGCAAAGTTAGTCCAGCCACTGTCTCTTCCAGAACTCCCGCTCTTGAGGTAAGGCCATCAATTTTGCTATCCAAGCATTCACAGTAGCTACGGATCTCCTTCTGTATTGCTGCTGACTCTTCAAATCCCCTTTTAATGTCAGCCGATTAGAGAACATAAGCTGCAGGGAAGAGACTGAGATACATGCAGGAGTCATTGTATCACTTTGGGTCTCTACTATGGAAAGAATGCAAGATATTTACTTGCTACGAAATGCCTGGATTTACATGCTCCTCCCGGGTTTGAACCTCCTGACCTTCTGGCAATAGTGCTAGGCCTACCCTGTTTTCTGAATCAGTGGACACATCTTGCTCTTGCTCTCCGAGCCTACCAAGTTCGTCTATCTCAATAGAGTTGCCTGCATCACTCCCAGCCTTAGCCTGGGCATCTCGTAGTGGCTCCGAAACGCATGGATTTGGGCAAGTTTGAAATGCTGGTAACTTATCAAGATTATTCTGCATTGTACAGCTTGGGGATTGACCCCCCTCCTCTGCCAAAAGATTTACTGTCTTCAAGGTCTCCATAGGTGAAATTAGGAGAGCAGGTGCGATATCTAAAGCCAAGCCTGATAAGAGACCTAATTGAGGAACTGGCAAGAGAACGGGTGTTGATAAGGTACAAGATACTGGAGATGCTTGACTCCCCAATGAGCTAGGGGTGGCAGGTGGAACGGAGCGATTACTTTTTGGAGGGGAGATATATTGAGCCAAATCTAGTACTTCCGGGACAACTTTAAAAAAAGAGCGCAAGGAAGGCGTGATCTTTGAACTGGGATCAAGCACGGATTTGGTTGCCATCTTACTCCTATAAGTCCATTTAGGCTTCACCTCAGTTGATATAAATGATAAAGTCTTAAGTGATTGAGAGTTGCCTGAGGGTGAAGCACTGCCCAAGGGTGCTAACCCTGACTCCAACTCAGGGAAAGCTTGGGCAGTCAGTTCACTTGTCAAGACCCTTCTGTCCCTTTTTTGGCTGGGAGTCAGTTTCTCCCTACCTTTGCTTTTGCTTTTGGTTTTACCTTTACCACGCACCCCCTGACTTCCTGGAACCTCAGTAGTAGAAATGTTTGAAGGAGGGTGAGAAATGCCAGGTGACATTGACTTAACCCTGACTAGGGTGCCTCCTTTCTGGGGTACAAGCTGTAGAGGCTCGGCACCCCAAGCTCCATCACCTCCTACAGCGATAGAAGACTTCACCGCTTTGCCCCCTCCACCTTCCCCTTCACCTCTATCACAAAGACCGTTGTCTCAGTTACCGCTCTTCTCTCCGCTGTTGCCGCTGCTATCGCCGAGCTGGCAGAGACCACAGAGCCACCCGAATTGACGCCAATGTTGACGGCTATACGTGGGTCTCTCCACAGGCTCCGTAATCGTCTTCCTCGCCGGAGCTCCAGGGTGGCTCGAAACCACGGCCTTAGCTCCGTCTGAGTCTGAGTCGACGTCGGAGTCAGTGAAGGCAATAGAACGCCAGGAACTGTCGGGTCAGGCTTCAACACGCCCCTCGAACGGAGGCACATAGAAACAAAAGAAAGACGGCAACCCCACGATGCCAATCCAAGTGGGATTTGAATAACTTTACAGACCAAAACTAAGTCTCTCAAGCGTTTTTAGTTGTTAACATGGTCATAATCTCCTAATACGATCCGCTGCTAGCAACTCGCTGCTGGAGCTCAGAGCGGAGTACCGCGGCAGCTAGCCTGCTGCTGCCATGTTTCTCCCCATATGTGGACTGCTATTGGTGGGTTGGTAAAATTATAAGTGATGTGGGAGAGAATCCTACACAAGCGCTGTGATAGCTTTGGGGTTGACTCCATCAGACTTGGTTGTGCTTTGGTGATGAATGGATGTAGAAACACCCATAGTGAACAGAGGGGACATAGAAGTTCAACAGTACATAACCTATTGAACATTTCAGGTCATGGGATTGGATCCAGGGAAGACTCCTGTAATCCTCTGGTGATTGGAGGTTATTTACTTGAAAGTTCATGGTGCAGTTCTGGATTATTTGTCGTGGAATGCTTCAATCTTATGTCGATGAGGTGGGCCCATATGCACATTGAGAGCCGTTGTTTTTTTTAAACTACTTGGTAGGGTCCATTAAACTTTGCTTGTTTCCACTTTGTCACAAAGTTTCGATGGTAGACTTCCTGCCCAGGTTGAGGTGTTTGGTATGGTAGCTTGGCGTTGGTGCACTTGGAGTTCTGGTGGAGGACCTGTTTTGAGAGATACACATGCAATTCATCCCTTAGCCTCTGAGCTCAGTTTAGTTCTGGTTCTTGGGATGGGTGTCTCCATTAATCTGCCTGTCGTGGTTTGGTGTGGTGTGAGGTGGTGATTGTTGCTGGGAATATTTGTCAGTGCAAACAAGGCTAAGGGCAGACAATGAAGCCATTTCTTATAAAAGTGACATTGCAGTTAATTTTATTTTTCAACATGCCGTTGAGTCTCTCAACAAGGCAGTTGCTTCGGGAGTGGTACACATGGAAAGTTTGGGAACTATTTCCATAATGGTGCAAATGTGGGCGAACATGGAGCTGACAAAGAGCTTTCCATTATCTGAATTACGTCTGGTGCCCCCCATCTGGGTATTACTTCCCTGACAAGGAACATCACCGCTGCCTCGGTGTCCCTGTGCATGCAAGGACTGCCTTTGATCCACCTAGAGTATCGCAGACAACTACGATCAGGTACCTGTAGTTAGCACATTGATAAATCATGTTGACTAAGTCGATGTGTAATGCCCTGAAAGGTCCTGTTTGTCTTTGGATAGATGGTGCTATAGATGGTGCTATACCCTTGAGTGTAGGTTTGGGAAGATGGTTCATCTATTTAAATGCATTGTCACAGTTTCGGCAAGGTTGGGGATAAACAGTCGTTTTTAAGTTCCGCTATCATGTTTTCTTTTGCTGTATGTGCTGGTAGGTGTAATTGGGGCAACACTGTATGGATTAGGCTCTGTGGCATGATGGGTTTCCCTGTATGTGTGTGTCTGTATATGAAGTTGTGTTCAGTCTGAGTGCAGCCCCTGGCTACCCATTGCTTCCTTTCGTCAGTCAAAGTTGTTTTCTGCAAATCCCTCAAGTACAACCTTGCTGTTTCTGTATAAGGCTTGTCTTGCGGGGGTTCAGTCTCTGCTGCCTATTGTTAAGGAGTTACAGCAAACACATGATGGATGGAATGCTGACAATGCAAACATTCTCACCCAGTCAAAACATCTGGGTTAAATCCATTGTTCTTTTGTCCACTACGCCACCCAAGTGTGGACCCAGCCATATGCAAATCAGTCTTGATCCTGTACCCCATGGGAACAGTTCAGACCGAACTGCCAGGCCAAGTCCTCCATGGACCAGAAACAAGCATCCTGGGACCGGTTTCAGGGTATGTCACCCTTCTTCAGCCAGGCTAACTTGAGACAGTGAGAAAGGGACCCACATCTGGGCATACCCACCCCACTTAGGACAAAAAGTGTTCCAGCAAACAAATGATGGCCGAACTGCCAGTGGCACAGTGAGAGTATGCAAATGCTTCTGTGTGCCTTACCGACAGGATACTGGAAGCTTCCTGCAAGGATTTAACCACACTTACCTGTAGCAGAAAGCAAGGGAGTTCGCGCACTTCACTTATTTCACCTTTTCGGTCTCCTTCCTTTCGATGTCAAGGACGCTGGGAAACCTGCACCTATAACACCCCTTGTCTCTGTAGACACTTTCATACTTGTGTCAAGTATGCATGCTTCATGGTGACCTAGTATTGTGAGACCTTGTCCCCAGAATGTTGGTGTGACTGGGCGCTCCTCTTGCTTTCTGCTAATAATACTGCACAGGGCTGAATACACATGATACGTATGTGAATGTGGTTTGCCTATGTCATCCATGGGTATGAGCTCTGGGAAATAGTCCCAGAGACATCCTATCACATGCTGCGTCCAGTGTGGGCAAAATATTTTGTTATTGGGGCAGTTACTATACCTTGATGCAAGTGTAAGCGATTGTTTAAGCTGCAGTGCGAGTTGGCTGTTGATCAGCTAATATTGGCTTCATTCTTTAAACATTGCACACTGTTTATGTGGTTAACAGCCAGTTTTTAAAATGTGTCAAAAAAAAGAAATTGCTGTACCAATCTGTTCTTCTCTCATGACTTCAGGTGTACAGGGTTTAGGAGACAGGATTGGAGGTGATTTCATGGCACAAAAGAGACCAAAAGCTACGCTGGGGTGACAGAATTGAATTTACCAAATGTGTTTTCTTAGTTAGCTTATAAAGAGCTTGCACCCTGCGACTTCCAGCTTTTAGAGCATGAAGATACATTGTACAGCACATTTCAGGCTGCTTATCGAGACTTGACAAATTTGATATTTTGATATTTATTGGCATTTGTAGAGCGCTAACTTTCGCTCCGGAGCACACAGAAGGTCGTCTAGGGGGGCATGGATCAAATAGCTGCGAGAACTGAGAATGCTCATCAAGCTCTGTACAATAATATTCAGCAGTCACCTCAAGACTGTCTAGGAGTTCCCTCCTGTGTAACACATGGTCAAGTCTGGCCTCAGAAATACGATGACCCTTATTTCCTATTCCCAATGATGGCCTCTGCACTTAATGTTCCCATTTTAGAAATGGTCACTAAAGTGTAAGAATGGCGAACAGATCAGTGTAAGTTATTCCAGGAGTTGAAAGAGGCTCATCCTAATAAGGGACCAGAATAAGATAAAAACACCTCTTTCCACACAATTGATTGCCAGTAAAGCCACAAATTAATGTGTAGAACTGTTAGATAAATTAATTGATTTACAGCTTGAAATTTTACAATGCCGCACATCTTTCATCCTAGATCAGCTGGCTGAATTGCTGCTCCTCGCGGGTGACTGCGCAGGAGAAGAATGTTCTTTTTTCTATGGTCTCTATAATCACTGCGATAGATATTGTGCGTTTTGTTAGAAAGTAGCCTTAGAAACCAGAACATGCCTGATAAGTATAACTTGCCTCTTAATGTGTTTTGTTTTATTGCAAGTGAGTTAAATTCATGGGATTCTGCAAAAATGTTCTCTCTCACCTTCCAAAGTCTGTAGTCCAAAAACAAATGCATTCCAAATGTATGCAAGACCTTATTGTCCAAATACTTCATTTATATTAAATACAAACATGAATACCTCCTGGCACAGTGGTAGTAAGAGAAATAGAGAGTACTAACAGGCCCAAAGTGTTGTCCTTGGTCCTTGCCTCACTTCATAATGGCGAAGTGCTCCATTCTACATTTCGAAGACGTTAGGACTTTTAGGGTTGGCATAATGCATTTGCATTCATTTTAAAATATCTATAAAGTGAATTATTGGAATGTGTTTTCAAGCTTCAACGGCTTTTGAGGTGATTGCGCTATTTTGTTTTCTGCTGCTGAGCTTGAAGGCATGAGGATGGAGTAAATGCAATGATGTGTTTACAGTTGTGATACAAAGCACAGGGTTTCAAGAACTTTAGATTATTTGAAATAAAATAGTTGATCCTATGCCTAGAAGTGCAATTGAGGTACAGTGAAGCAGTAATTCACCTATTTATTTTATTTATTTATTTATTTTTTGCACTTGTACTGCGCAACGGCTACCCAAAAAGGGTTTCCCGGCGCATCTTTGCTGTTTACAGATGGAAAGGGTCTTATTTATCGAATAACCTTGGGGCATATTATCAAGGGGGTTTATCTCTGCTTTTTTGGCTTTAAAAGCCAAGAAAGCGGAGATAAAATTATCTCCCTATTACCTAGCTGTCGCTAACACCAGTTAGCGACAGCTAGTAGGAGATAGCGACCATCTTGGGCCACATTTTGCATGTCAGTGATATTTATCACTAATGACATGCAAAGTGGGCGTGCCAAGATGTAAGCGACTGGAAACAGTTGCTAACATCGCTATCTCCTATTACCAACTTTTGGAGATATTCGAATATCTCCAAAAGCTAACACCTGCCCTGAGCAGTTCTTAGCCATGTTATCCAATGGGAGGTGGATAACATGGCTAAGAGCATTAGCTCGGTAATGCATGAATATCGCTGACTTTTCAGCGATATTCATGCATTGCGGCCGATTTTTATCGCATTTGCGATAAACCTTGGTAATACCAAGGTTTATTTGCGATAAAAATCGCCGCAGCTTAGCGGTAAATTTTTGTCTCTAACCAAGCAATAGCGATAATTATCGCTATTGCTTGGTAATATGCCCCAAGTTTTTAGCAACTTTCAGAAACTGGGATAGTTAGGTTCATTTCTCAGTGAAATGGGGAGAGAATTCCAATAAGACGGGCCTAAGTAGGCAAAAGATTTTCCTCCTATGCGAGTGTGCTTAAATTTAGGGATACTAAAGCGACCCTGAGTGGCTGATCTGAGGTTCCTGGATGGGGTATAGCTATTTGCCAGTGAACAGAGGTACTTCGGAGCTATGTTGGCTTTCATTTTATACATATAAGTGAGTGCTTTAAATTTCACTCGATTCTCAATGTTAAGCCAATGAAGTTTACGTCGGAATGCAGAAACTGATTCCCTTTTTGGTACCTTACATAGTATCTTACTGCCGCATTTTGGGCCATCTGTAGGCTATGGAGGTTGGCCTTATTTGATCCTAGGTAAAGGACATTTCCGTAATCTAAGCGGGATGTTATTAAGGCATTCACCACCGTTTTTTTTTGTTGATTCAGGGAGCATCCAGCAGATTTTTCTCAGCCACCGTATGATAGAAAAACAGGTGGCTGCCACTCTAACTGATTGTGCATGCATGCTCAAGGTATCATCTAAGAGTACCCCTAGGTTACGAACTTGCGAAACTGGGTTTGGAAGGTTGCCCATTTTCTCCGGCCAATGTTACTGGCTCCATAGATGTTTCTGTTTCCCTAAGATGAAAACCTCTGTTTTTTCTCCGTTTAGTTTTTAAAAAATTTCCTTCATCCAGGTTGCGATGTTGTTCAGTCCAGTTTTGAGCGTGGAGATGTCATTTACATTTTCAGCCGCCAATGAGAAAATAATTTGCTAATCATTGGCATAGGAATATATCGTGAGTCCCAACTCTTCAACTAACTCAGCCAAAGGCTTAACATAAAGGTTGAAGAGGAGAGGACTCACGATAGATCCCTGTGGTACGCCGTGACTGAAAGAATGCGTTTCGGAACATGCATTTTGAGAGAAGACTTGAAACGTCCTATTAGAAAGAAAATCCTGGATCCATTTCAAAGCATCCCCACTAATTCCTTTGTCGCTCAGAGTATTTAAGAGCTCTTTGTGTGAGTTGGTATCGAAAGCAGCGCTCAAATCCAATAGGATGAGCACTACTGTTTCTTCTCTATCGCAGCAGTTAAGCCCCTCCACAAAAAGGCCCTAGCTGACCCAACGACCCTCTCTAACATGCAGCCTATATCCCTGCTCCCATTGCTGTTCAAACTGGTGGAAAAGTTCGTTAACAGTCAACTTACGAGCTTTCTGGAGGAGAACAACATCCTACATCCCAACAAGTCAGGGTTTCGGTCGAAACACTCTGCAGAATCTGCCCTGCTGTTCACAGCAGAGACCCTTCGAATGGCCATAGACCAGGGAAAGAAGGCTGTCCTGATTTTATTAGATCTGTCGGCAGCCTTCGACACGGTTTCACATAACATCTTAGTGGACCGGTTGGTGGCCGCAGGAATAGGAGGGACAGTCTTGGGTTGGCTTAGGAACTTTCTAAACAACAGACGCCAAATTGCAGTTTTGGGCAAATTCCAGTCGGAAGCTAAGGTCATCAGCTCCAGGGTCCCTCAGGGCCCGAGGTTAAGCCCTGTCCCCTTTAACCTATACATGGTACCCCTGATTGAGCAAATTGCATCATTTCATATTAGTACAATATCATATGCAGATGATACCCAGCTTATCCTTGTACTGGATGGGGTACTGCCTGGGGCAGAGGAAAACCTGAAAAAATGCCTAACAGCCACATTTAAATGGATGACTGAGAACCACCTCAAATGCAACTCCGGCAAGACGGAGATCTTGCCTTACGGAAATCAAAATCTGTTTTCCCCGAAAAACTGGTGGCCGGTCGGTGCTGAAGCCCCCCCTGATACCATGTTGTCTGCTCGAAAACCCGGGCATTAAATTTGATGACCAACTGTGCTTTAAACAGCAAGCGGTGGCCGTAGCTGGTATGTGTTTCCACATAATTAAATCTCTGAGGAAGTTTTTTGACCTTCTTCCTCTGTCAGCCAGAAAATCAGTGGCAGTTGCCTTAATAACTTCGAGGCTGGATTACTGTAATAGCCTACATGCTGGAGTCAATAAGTCTGTACTCCATAGGCTACAGATGGTCCAACATGCTGCTGCCTGGCTGGTGCTACGCTGGCCCCGTAAGTCATCTGCGTCAGCTGCCCTTAAAGCGCTGCATTGGCTACCAATTTGCAAAAGTATCCTATTTAAGATCTTGCTGATCACATTTAGAGCCTTTCAACAGCAAGGGCCCAAATATCTGTGTAACGGTTTTAAACGGTACCATCCCACCCGTTGCCTGAGGTCTGCTAGTCAGAACCTACTAATAATCCCCAGATTCAGACTGGCTACCAAAGGAGGAAAATCTCTCTTCGTCCTGGGTGCTAGGGCTTGGAATAAGCTTCCACCTTACCTTAGGTCATTGTCCCACGAAACTCAGTTTAGGAAAGCTTTAAAAACTTGGGTGTTTTCTCTTACAGATGTGGCCTGCAGAGCATTGGTGTAAAGTGTAAAGCATTCTCCATCGAGTTCATCTCTTTCCCTCAACCTTGTCATCTGGTTGTTTGAGCACCAAGATACTCCTTGGAGTGATAGGTGCGCTATAAAAGTGTCCCTTACATTTACATTTACATTTACATTTACAATTTCTGGCGGATCGTCTCAGTCACGCCCAGGAGAGTGGTCTCCGATGAGAAACCCGCCCTAAATCCGGATTGTGACTGATGAAGCAGTTGGTGAGTATCCACATATTGTGTCAACTGAAAATGAATATGTTTTTCCAAAATTTTTGATGATATTGGAAGTAAGGAAATGGGACGATAGTTTTTCGTATCCGTTGTATCTGCGTTAGGTTTTTTCAGCAAGGGGTGAATCATGGCATGCTTCCAAAGTGAAGGGACTTTGTCCTCTTTAATTGACATGTTAAGTACCTGTGTTATAGTAGGTATCACCGATGGGTTTAACTGCTTAAGAATGTTGGCTGGGATAGGGTCTCTTGGTGACCCAGATTTGATTGAGTTTAGTAGGTCTTCAACCGTGTTCATAGTTAATAGGGGCCAATCTTTTAGTTCATACTCGATCTTTCCTCGGTTGGGAGTCTGAATACTATCTGATGCAGCGACCTTTGGTCTTGGGGCTTCCGTTTCCTGTAGGATGAATTCTTGATAGATACCTTCCACTTTATTTATGAAGAAGTTCGCTAGTTCTTCACATTTAGATTGTGACAGAGTAGGTGGTTTGGCTATTGCATCAGAGCCGGCTAACGTTTTCACTGTGTTAAAGAGTATTTTTGCACAGTTAGAGGCCTTTGAGATGGTTTGAATCACAAAGGTGGCACGTGCTAGCTTACATTCCTTATTATATTTATTTAGGGTGGTTTTTTAAGCTATTTTGTCTATAGGGTGGTAGTTTTTTCTCCAGCGTCTTTCAAGAGTTTTACAGCTAGATTTAGACGTCTTCAAGGAATCGGTATACCATGGTGCTGGGGGATGATGTATAGTTTTATTATGTTTAGAAATCGGTAGACATAGGTACTACTGATAATAAGGAGGATGCCAAGTGTAAGTTCCCCATTACTACTACTATTTTCTGTACAACGGGAGATGGGAGCACACTGCCTATCCTCCCAGCACAGAATTGTGGTAACTGCAGTTCACAGTGATTGCTTACTTGATTTTTAGCTGTAGTTGTTCACCAAAGTTGGTGCAGGTTAGTGCTGTAAATTTCTAGACACATGTGTTTCTGGATATTATCCTTCCTCAGTAGAGATCAAAAACGAAATTCATTCTGGGGTGGCTGAGAAGGCTGCCACAGTCTCCCAGGTCTCAGTACCTCTCTCTGGCACACAGGTGCATCTCCAAAAGCTCTTCAGCTCAGTGGCTCAAGGGAGCCTTTTCAAACAGAAGGGGATGGGAGCACACTGCCTCACCTCCCAGCACAGTTCGCCCCTTAGCATTGTGGTAAATACAGTTCACAGTAATTGCTTACTTGATATTTATCTGTAGTTGTTCACCAAAGTTGGTGCAGGTTAGTGCTGTAAATCTCTAGACACATGTGTTTCTGGATATTATCCTTCCTCAGTAGAGATCAAAAACGAAATTCATTCTGGGGTTTGCTGAGAAAGCTGCCACAGTCTCCCAGGTCTCAGTACCTCTCTCTGGCACACAGGTGCATCTCCAAAAGCTCGTCAGCTCAGTGGCTCAAGGGAGCATTTTCAAACAGAAGGGGATGGGAGCACACTGCCTCACCTCCCAGCACAGTTCGCCCCTTAGCATTGTGGTAAATACAGTTCACAGTAATTGCTTACTTGATATTTATCTGTAGTTGTTCACCAAAGTTGGTGCAGGTTAGTGCTGTAAATCTCTAGACACATGTGTTTCTGGATATTATCCTTCATCAGTAGAGATCAAAAACGAAATTCATCCTGGGGTGGCAGAGAAGGCTGCCACAGTCTCTCAGGTCTCAGTACCTCTCTCTGGCACACAGATGCATCTCCAAAAGCTCGTCAGCCAGTGGCTTAAGGGAGCCTTTTCAACAGAAGGGGGATGGGAACACACAGCCTCACCTTCCAGTACATTTCACCCCTTAGCATTGTGGTAAATGCAGTTCACAGTGATTACTATTTTCTGTTCTCGCAGTATGCACGAGTATAACCACACAACAACAGACTCTGGGGAAATGGCAAATACTGGCACCCCTTTCCCCCTTCCACCACCTAAATAAGATGAATTTAGCTCAGCTGCCCCCTTCCACGCTCTCCCGGGACCAGCCGAGGGAGGTCACCACGATAATGTGTCTAGTCAGCTCCCTACACCTCTAGTGCTCCTAATAACTAATTAGACCTGAAGGGTGAGGAACAAAATATACAAATGTTGATTAAACTGTTTCAAGATTTAGATAGAGAGAATAATTATGGAGGAGAATGATTGGTTGTTAACTGAAGTTATTATGGCCATGGATTTCAAATTAGTGCAACGTGTTGTGAGAGTGGCAACAGGCGCAAAATACTCTGAGCAGGCCCCTACCCAGGACATGATACATGGTGCAGCCAATGCCTTCATATTAGCTATGTAAAAGGAGTTTACCTTCGAGCAATGCTGAGGATGGGCGGGAGAGCATGGCGGCCGCGTAGCACGTAGGTCGCAGAGCTCCGGAGCTCCCATCCGCTGCGCTTGTGAATACCACATCCCACCACCTCCTAATGCCGCTCATACAGCCTTGAAAACCTGATGTGTCTTACCGCCTGTGACATTTCGGTGTTGCCGGTGTCGGTGTCAACAACCCCAGGTTTGTTAACCCCTTCGATGCTCATGACAAGCTCAGCTCGTCATGAGGCACGGTTGAGCTGTGCTCATGACGAGCTGAGCTCGTCATGAACAATGGGAATTCAGGGAATGCAGCACTGGAGGAAAATATCTCAAGCACCCAAGGTGTTAATCTGCTGTGCAGAATCGGACACCGGTTTGCGTTGGTTCAAGGCCACCCTGGAGCGCAGAAAGAGCCGCAGGCGGCAGCGCAAGGCTTCCTCTATGCGAGTGGAGGCAGCGGCAGCACATACGCTGCAGCCGCACGTTCTGGAGGCTTGGGGATTACAATCCCATATAGAGAAGAGCAGCCGGCCACCGCCATTAGTAACAGAGGAAGCCTTGACCTAAAAGGTAAGGGGGACATTGCATGGGTCGTTTTTCGTGGAGCAAGAGGGCAGATACTAGTCGATGCCCACACTGAAAAGGGGGTATAGTCTTTAGATATTGAGGAGAGGCAGACTCCCTCATTGGATTTCGGTGCTTCGTCTGGTTTAACTCCATCAGCAAGTTCTCAAAAGGGTCAGCCCACAGAGAAACCCAGGCAGGAAGTAAAAAAGAAAGGAAGAAAGCAAAAAAAAAAGGAAGAGTTCCCAGATCCCAAACTAAGGATTTCACCATCTCTACAATCTTTTTATAAAGTACAGCCATCAGTACTCACATTAAAGAGACCCTCACAAGCTGAGGTGGAGTGCCCCAGAGTCAGCCAGGGGACAATAGCCACTATAGACACCTCACCTACAGATATGGAGAGGGGAGAGCAGTCTGGTCAGGGTAAACCCACATAAGTGTTAAAGTCATCACTCTAGACAGAGTAAAAACCCACAATGGCGATAGCACTCAGGACAGAGAACACAAAGACCATGGAGGGCATATACCAGTTATGAGCACAATAACCCCTCACTGTAGGAATCCGGTGGAATTGTCGGTTAGCTCTCAAGAGGGTATGTTAGGAACGCTCACTGCAGACATTAGGAACAGATTTACAGTATCAGAGGCAAACCAGCATGAAATACGTAGGTTCTGCAAGACATTAGAAAAGAAGCTGGACACTCTATCTGAGACAACAGAACTACTAAAAAATATAGTAGAGGAGTTAAAAAAAACCTTGCAAGTATTTAAATTGAGCACCAGACACTGCGTAGGGACGAGCAGGGCCTTCAGGAAAAATTGGAGCAGTAGGAAAACAGAATAATCTGAGTATTCTGAATGTACCCGAAGGAAAAGAGAGGGATGATTTAAAAACGTATGTGCTAGCTCTCATAAAAGCTGCAGTTCAGGTAGATGGGAGTGAGGAGGACATCGCAAAAGACATACAAAGAATACACAGAGACCCCTTCAGGAAAAATCTGGGTATAGTGAAGCCAAGAAAGATTCTTATTAATTTTCAGACATGTCACTAAAAGAAAAAAATATTGTGTCTGCATTAAAACTAAAATCCTTTAAAGGCCATGGATGACTTTAAACAAACAGGGGCAACTGTCCAACTTAAATTCCCAGCATCACTGCGAATAATGCACAACAATAAAATGCACATGGCAAGAAACACGACGGAAGCAGATGAGCTGGTAGAAAGCATTAAGGGAGGTGGAGGAGTAGTTGAGGTGGTAGATGTTGAAAGGTAATGAGTTGGTACTCACAACACATGCATACAGAATCTTATAGTTATTTTTAATGGGACTGGGAGTTAACGGAGCAAGAATAATTTGAACTAACATCAGGTCCCAGAAGAAGAAACAGGAGTGGGTTCTCAAGGGTAAGGTGTGTGTGGGGGGGGTGGAAGAAGGGTGTGACGGGGTGGGAAGCATATAACAAAAAATAAAAAATAACTCCTCAAACACCTCAGGAAAATTATGCAGAACTAGCCCAAAAAAGATATGTCCATTCAGATCCTAACTTGGAATGTTAATGGACTATGTGTGAAGGGCCATAGGGACAGGTTATTACAATATCTTAGAGATTCTCCTGCCCAAATTCTGATCCTACAGGAGACACGCTTATTAAAAAAGGAATGTGTTGATATTTTTGTGAAAACGAAGATGGGTACAACAAGTTCTATGTACGGACCAGAGTGGGAATGTTAGAGGAGTTGCCATTATAGTGAAAAAGCAAGCAAAAATATGGGTGACACAGACGAGGGCGGATAAAGGGGGCATTATAGTCGACGCTAAAGTGGATGATAGGTCTTTAACGTTATTAAGCTATTATGGCCCAAACCACGACGATTGTGAACCATTAAAGAATCTGTTATCAAATCTTTTAGAATTCTCTGGTCCAATAATTGTGGCAGGATATTTTAATATAGTATGGTAGCTTGGCGTTGGTGCACTTGGAGTTCTGGTGGAGGACCTGTTTTGAGAGATACACATGCAATTCATCCCTTAGCCTCTGAGCTCAGTTTAGTTCTGGTTCTTGGGATGGGTGTCTCCATTAATCTGCCTGTCGTGATTTGGTGTGGTGTGAGGTGGTGATTGTTGCTGGGAATATTTGTCAGTGCAAACAAGGCTAAGGGCAGACAATGAAGCCATTTCTTATAAAAGTGACATTGCAGTTAATTTTATTTTTCAACATGCCGTTGAGTCTCTCAACAAGGCAGTTGCTTCGGGAGTGGTACACACGGAAAGTTTGGGAACTATTTCCATAATGGTGCAAATGTGGGCGAACATGGAGATGACAAAGAGCTTTCCATTATCTGAATGACGTCTGGTGCCCCCCATCTGGGCATTACTTCCCTGACAAGGAACATCACCGCTGCCTCGGTGTCCCTGTGCATGCAAGGACTGCCTTTGATCCACCTAGAGTATCGCAGACAACTACGATCAGGTACCTGTAGTTAGCACATTGATAAATCATGTTGACTAAGTTGATGTGTAATGCCCTGAAAGGTCCTGTTTGTCTTTGGATAGATGGTGCTATAGATGGTGCTATACCCTTGAGTGTAGGTTTGGGAAGATGGTTCATCCATTTAAATGCATTGTCACAGTTTCGGCAAGGTTGGGGATAAACAGTCGTTTTTAAGTTCCGCTATCATGTTTTCTTTTGCTGTATGTGCTGGTAGGTGTAATTGGGGCAACACTGTATGGATTAGGCTCTGTGGCATGATGGGTTTCCCTGTATGTGTGTGTCTGTATATGAAGTTGTGTTCAGTCTGAGTGCAGCCCCTGGCTACCCATTGCTTCCTTTCGTCAGTCAAAGTTGTTTTCTGCAAATCCCTCAAGTACAACCTTGCTGTTTCTGTATAAGGCTTGTCTTGCGGGGGTTCAGTCTCTGCTGCCTATTGTTAAGGAGTTACAGCAAACACATGATGGATGGAATGCTGACAATGCAAACATTCTCACCCAGTCAAAACATCTGGGTTAAATCCATTGTTCTTTTGTCCACTACGCCACCCAAGTGTGGACCCAGCCATATGCAAATCAGTCTTGATCCTGTACCCCATGGGAACAGTTCAGACCGAACTGCCAGGCCAAGTCCTCCATGGACCAGAAACAAGCATCCTGGGACCGGTTTCAGGGTATGTCACCCTTCTTCAGCCAGGCTAACTTGAGACAGTGAGAAAGGGACCCACATCTGGGCATACCCACCCCACTTAGGACAAAAAGTGTTCCAGCAAACAAATGATGGCCGAACTGCCAGTGGCACAGTGAGAGTATGCAAATGTTTCTGTGTGCCTTACCGACAGGATACTGGAAGCTTCCTGCAAGGATTTAACCACACTTACCTGTAGCAGAAAGCAAGGGAGTTCGCGCACTTCACTTATTTCACCTTTTCGGTCTCCTTCCTTTCGATGTCAAGGACGCTGGGAAACCTGCACCTATAACACCCCTTGTCTCTGTAGACACTTTCATACTTGTGTCAAGTATGCATGCTTCATGGTGACCTAGTATTGTGAGACCTTGTCCCCAGAATGTTGGTGTGACTGGGCGCTCCTCTTGCTTTCTGCTAATAATACTGCACAGGGCTGAATACACATGATACGTATGTGAATGTGGTTTGCCTATGTCATCCATGGGTATGAGCTCTGGGAAATAGTCCCAGAGACATCCTATCACATGCTGCGTCCAGTGTGGGCAAAATATTTTGTTATTGGGGCAGTTACTATACCTTGATGCAAGTGTAAGCGATTGTTTAAGCTGCAGTGCGAGTTGGCTGTTGATCAGCTAATATTGGCTTCATTCTTTAAACATTGCACACTGTTTATGTGGTTAACAGCCAGTTTTTAAAATGTGTCAAAAAAAAGAAATTGCTGTACCAATCTGTTCTTCTCTCATGACTTCAGGTGTACAGGGTTTAGGAGACAGGATTGGAGGTGATTTCATGGCACAAAAGAGACCAAAAGCTACGCTGGGGTGACAGAATTGAATTTACCAAATGTGTTTTCTTAGTTAGCTTATAAAGAGCTTGCACCCTGCGACTTCCAGCTTTTAGAGCATGAAGATACATTGTACAGCACATTTCAGGCTGCTTATCGAGACTTGACAAATGCTCATCAAGCTCTGTACAATAATATTCAGCAGTCACCTCAAGACTGTCTAGGAGTTCCCTCCTGTGTAACACATGGTCAAGTCTGGCCTCAGAAATACGATGACCCTTGTTTCCTATTCCCAATGATGGCCCCTGCACTTAATTTTCTCATTTTAGAAATGGTCAGAGGTTCATTCTAATAAGGGACCAGAATAAGATCAAAACACCTCTTTCCACACAATTGATTGCCAGTAAAGCCACAAATTATTGTGTAGAACTGTTAGATAAATTAATTGATTTACAGCTTGAAATTTTACAATACCGCACATCTTTCATCCTAGATCAGCTGGCTGAATTGCTGCTCCTCGCGGGTGACTGCGCAGGAGAAGAATGTTCTGTTTTCTATGGTCTCTATAATCACTGCAATAGATATTGTGCGTTTTGTTAGAAGGTAGCCTTAGAAACCAGAACATGCCTGATAAGTATAACTTGCCTCTTAATGTGCTTTGTTTTATTGCAAGTGAGTTAAATCAATGGGATTCTGGAAAAATGTTCTCTTTCACCTTCAAAAGTCTGTAGTCCAAAAACAAATGCATTCCAAATGTATGCAAGACCTTATTGGCCAAATACTTCATTTATAAATACAAACATGAATACCTCCTGGCACAGTGGTAGTAAGAGAAATAGAGAGTAAACTAACAGGCCCAAAGTGTTGTCCTTGGTCCTTACCTCACTTCATAATGGCGAAGTGCTCTATTCTTCATTTCGAAGACGTTAGGACTTTTAGGGTTGGCATAATGCATTTGCATTCATTTTAAAATATCTATAAAGTGAATTATTGGAATGTGTTTTCAAGCCTCAACGGCTTTTGAGGTGCTTGCGCTATTTTGTTTTCTGCTGCTGAGCTTGAAGGCATGAGGATAGAGTAAATGCAATGATGTGTTGACAGTTGTGATACAAAGCACAGGGTTTCAAGAACTTTAGATTATTTGAAATAAAATAGTTGATCCTATGCCTAGAAGTGCAATTGAGGTACAGTGAAGCGGTAATTCAACTACTGATAATAAGGAAGATGCCAAGTGTAAGTTCCCCATTACTACTACTATTTTCTGTACGACGGGAGATGGGAGCACACTGCCTCACCTCCCAGCACAGAATTGTGGTAACTGCAGTTCACAGTGATTGCTTACTTGATTTTTAGCTGTAGTTGTTCACCAAAGTTGGTGCAGGTTAGTGCTGTAAATCTCTAGACACATGTGTTTCTGGATATTATCCTTCATCAGTAGAGATCAAAAACGAAATTCATTCTGGGGTGGCTGAGAAGGCTGCCACAGTCTCTCAGGTCTCAGTACCTCTCTCTGGCACACAGATGCATCTCCGTCAGCCCAGTGGCTCAAGGGAGCCTTTTCAAACAGAAGGGGGATGGGAACCCACTGCCTCACCTTCCAGTACATTTCGCCCCTTAGCATTGTGGTAAATGCAGTTCACAGTGATTACTATTTTCTGTTCTCGCAGTATGCATGAGTATAACCACACAACAACAGACTCTGGGGAAATGGCAAATACTGGCACCCCTTTCCCCCTTCCACCACCTAAATAAGATGAATTTAGCTCAGCTGCCCCCTTCCACGCTCTCCTGGGACCAGCCGAGGGAGGTCACCACGACAATGTGTCTAGTCAGCTCCCTACACCTCTAGTGTTATGTTATGTTAATATTATTTATACAGCGCACAGGTGCCCCAGCAAAGGGGCGTCCTGGCGCTTGAACAGGTACTAAAACATAACACGCAGGAAGAGGAAAAAGACGGCTAACCAAGTACAGAAAACAGGAAAGTTTTGATAGCACGCCTAAAGGCGGTCAGATTATCCAGAGCTCGAATGTGCACCGGGAGTGAGTTCCACAAACCAGCGGCAAGCACTCGGTAGGAGCGGCCACTCATCCTGCTGAGTTTCAAACGGGGGCAGACCGCGAGATGAAGAGCCTCCGATCTCAAGGACCTCGAAGGGACATAGGGGATGAGCAAGTTAGCAAGTGCAGGCGGCGAAGAGAGCTTCATGATTTTAAAGGCCAGACAAAGCTCCTAATAACTAATTAGACCTGAAGTGTGAGGAACAAAATATACAAATGTTGATTAAACTGTTTCAAGATTTAGATAGAGAGAATAATTATGGAGGAGAATGATTGGTTGTTACCTGAAGTTATTATGTCCATGGATTTCAAATTAGTGGAACGGGTTGTGAGAGTGGCAACAGGCGCAAAATACTCTGAGCAGGCCCCTTCCCAGGACATGATACATGGTGCAGCCAATGCCTTCATATTAGCTATGTAAAAGGAGTTTACCTTCGAGCAATGCCGAGGATGGGCGGGAGAACATGGCGGCCGCGTAGCACGTAGGTCGCAGAGCTCCGGAGCTCCCAGCCGCTGCGCTTGTGAATACCACATCCCACCGCCTCCTAATGCCGCTCATACAGCCTTGAAAACCTGATGTGTCTTACCGCCTGTGACATTTTGGTGTTGCTGGTGTCGGTCTCAACAACCCCAGGTTTGTTAATCTGCTTTGCAGAATCGGACACCGGTCTGCGTTGGTTCAAGGCCACCCTGAAGTGCAGAAAGAGCCGCAGGCAGCAGCGCAAGGCTTCCTCTATGCGAGTGGAGGCAGCGGCAGCACATACGCTGCAGCCGCACGTTCTGGAGGCTTGGGGATTACAATCCCATGTGGAGAAGAGCAGCCGGCCACCGCCATTAGTAACGGAGGAAGCCATGACCTAAAAGGTAAGGGGAACATTGCATGGGTCGTTTTTCGTGGAGCAAGAGGGCAGATACTAGTCGATGCCCACACTGAGAAGGGGATATAGTCTTTAGATATTGAGGAGAGGCAGACTCCCTCATTGGATTTCGGTGCTTCGTCTGGTTTAACTCCCTCAGCAAGTTCTCAAAAGGGTCTGCCCACAGAGAAACCCAGGCGGGAAGTAAAAAAGAAAGGAAGAAAGCAACAAAAAAAAGGAAGAGTTCCCAGATCCCAAACTAAGGATTTCACCTTCTCTCCAATCTTTTTATAAAGTACAGCCATCAGTACTCACATTAAAGAGACCCTCACAAGCTGAGGTGGAGTGCCCCAGAGTCAGCCAGGGGACTATAGCCACTATAGACACCTCACCCACAGATATGGAGAGGGGAGAGCAGTCTGGTCAGGGTAAACCCCAAAAAGTGTTAAAGTCATCACTCTAGAAGGAGTAAAAACCCACAATGGCGACAGCACTAGGGACAGAGAACACAAAGACCATGGAGGACATATACCAGTTATGAGCACAATAACCCCTGACAGTAGGAATCCGGTGGAATTGTCGGTTAGCTCTCAAGAGGGTATGTTAGGAATGCTCACTGCAGACATTAGCAACAGATTTACAGTATCAGAGGCAAACCAGCATGAAATACGTAGGTTCTGCGAGACATTAGAAAAGAAGCTCGACACTCTATCTGAGACAACAGAACTACTAAAAAATATAGTAGAGGAGTTAAGAAAAATCCTTGCAAGTATTTAAATTGAGCACCAGATACTGCGTAGGGAAGAGCAGGACCTTCAGGAAAAATTGGAGCAGTTAGAAAACAGAATAATCTGAGGATTCTGAATGTACCCGAAGGAAAAGAGAGGGATGATTTAAAAACGTATGTGCTAGCTCTCATAAAAGCTGCAGTTCAGGTAGATGGGAGTGAGGAGGACATCACAAAAGACATACAAAGAATACACAGAGACCCCTTCAGGAAAAATCTGGGTATAGTGAAGCCAAGAAATATTCTTATTAATTTTCAGACATACTCACTATAAGAAAAAATTATTGTGTCTGCATTAAAACTAAAATCCTTTAAAGGCCCTGGCTTTCCATTCAGAATAAGATCAGACCTATTGCGAGTTACTCTAGATAAACAGTGGGAGTTGGGCAAACGTATGGATGACTTTAAAAAAACAGGGGCAACTGCACAACTTAAATTCCCAGCGTCACTGCGAATAATGCACAACAATAAAAAGCACATGGCAAGAAACACAATGGAAGCAGATGAGCTGGTAGAAAGCATTAAGGGAGGTGGAGGAGTAGTTGAGGTGGTAGATGTTGAAAGGTAATGAGTTGGTACTCACAACACATGCATACAGAATCTTATAGTTATTTTTAGTGGGACTGGGAGTTAACGGAGCAAAAGAATAATTTGAACTAACATCAGGTCCCAGAAGAAGAAACAGGAGTGGGTTCTCCAGGGAAGGTGTGTGAGGGGGGGGGTGGATGAAGGGTGTGACGGGGTGGGAAGCATATAACAAAAAATAAAAAATAACTCCTCAAACACCTCAGGAAAATTATGCAGAACTAGCCAAAAAAGATATGTCCATTCAGATCCTAACTTGGAAGTTAATGGACTACGTGTGAAGCGTCATAGGGACAGGTTATTACAATATCTTAGAGATTCTCCTGCCCAAATTCTGATCCTACAGGAGACACGCTTATTAAAAAAGGAATGTGTCGATCTTTTTGTGAAAACAAAGATGGGTACAACAAGTTCTATGTACAGACCAGAGCGGGAATGTTAGAGGAGTTGCCATTATAGTGAAAAAGCAAGCTAAAATATGGGTGACACAGACGAGGTCGGATAAAGGGGGCATTATAGTCGACGCTAAAGTAGATGATAGGTCTTTAACTTTAGTATGCTTCTATGGCCCAAACAACGATGATTGTGAACCATTAAAGAATCTGTTTGAAAATCTTTTAGAATTCTCTGGTCCAATAATTGTGGAAGGAGATTTTAATATTGTATGAGATTTAAAGTTAGACAAATCAAATAGAACTAGAGTTATACCGATGCCTAACTCACAAGCACTCCTAAAAGCCATGATGACTCAGCATACTCTATTTGATCTTTGGAGAGACAGAGCAGGAAATCTACAGGGCACATCCTTTCATAACAAGAAATATGGGAGTAGGTCTAGAACAGATTACTTCTTAGTAGATTGGAGCCTCAGAGAGGATATCTTGGATATTGAATGTAAGGCGGCCCACCTTTCAGAACACTCAGGAGTTTTTTTGACACTCAAAAACAGCACTAGGTGTGAGGAAAGAAGGTGGACTTTAGACCGCACTGTACTGTCTGATAGTGAAGTAATGGACAACCTGAAAGAAGAGGTTAGAGAATTTATTGAGATCAATAGTGGCTCAGCCACAAATGAAATAGTCTGGGATACCTTAACAGTATCTATTAGAGGTAATATCACTAGTTTAACCTGCCATAGGAATAAGCTGTTTAAAACTGAAAACTCTTCGTTAGAGGATGAAATGGAGCGATTAAATACGGAGATAAAAATATCAGAACTAAGGGGGAGCAAAATGTAATTCGAAAAGAAACAGCTTCTACTGAAGAATCAACTTACAGAGATCCTCCAAATAAGGATTAGAAAGCAGTGGGATGCCAGCAAGCTATCGCATTTTAAGTATGGGGAGGGAGCAGAAAAACTCCTAGCCTGGAAGGTTAAGACAGATCTGAACAAAAAACGGATTAAGAATTCTTTGAATAGAGAGACTGAGATCAAAGAGGCTTTTAAGGAGTTCTTTTGTATTTTATATATGGAAGAGAAGGAGAAACTGAGAGACGCAGAGATTGAGGGCTGGTTAGCTTAATCTATCCAACCCATAGACGCTAATCAACAAAAAATTCTAAATCAAGAGATTATCAAGGAGGAAACAGTTAAGGCCATTCAGTTCAGTAAAGGGGGCCAAGCGGCTGGGCCTGATGACAGTCAATGGAGCTTTATACAATCTTGGCAGAGGTGGTATCCCTTCTTTTGACATCAGTAATGGGCGAGGTATTAGATCACGGAGTACAGTTACCGAAATCATGGAATGAGGCTACAGTTACCCCTATTCTGAAGTCAGGTAAAGATCCAGCAATATGTGAGTCATATAGGCCATTATCTCTCTTGAACTCAGATTATAAAATCTTTACAAAAATGTTGGCTAGTAGACTGCGGGCCATACAACTCATGAAGATCATAGAGGCTTTGTGAACGGGAGGTATCTGCACAAGCTCACTTATGAGCTAATCAGGGCTATTGATTTTGCAACAACCTTTGATACCCCTTTAGCAATAACAACATTGGATGCCTCTAAAGCATTCGATAAGGTGAGGAGTTCTTATCTATTTTCGGTACTGAAAAGATACAATCTGGGGGACAAATTCTATAGAGCTATACAGCTAATATACCAAGAATCTGTAGCAAGGATCTTGGTGAATGGGAAGTTATCCACACCATTCAAAATACTCAGGGGTACAAGACAAGGCTGCCCTCTCTTCCCTCTCCTATTTAACTTTTATGTGGAGCCCTTGGCTTTTAGACTTAGAAATACAATTGATATTCCCCCTTTTATCAGGGAGACTGGGTCAGAAAGGTTGCGCTATACGCAGACGACCCAATGGTATATTCATCTGATCTGGACGATGCCTTACCGACCATCTTACGTATAGCATCAGAATTCGGAGAGATGTCGGGGTACTCAATGAATGAACATAAAACAGAAGTAATGGTATGGAATCAAGTAAGCAGCAATTCCCCGATCAAAAGAGAAATGCAATATCTTGGTTTAAGGATAGTTCAAGATATAAACGCAATTGCAGAAACTAATTCGAGGAGAGTATTTAAAGAGATCGTCCAATTAATGAAAGGTTCGGTAAATCTCCCTTTAAGGATTTTATGGAGAGTTAGTTTGGTCAAGATGACTATACTGCCAAAGATCACTTTCATATTCATAGGATTGCACTTTGATAAAATCACCATTCACAAAATTCAGCAGGCAATAAACTTATTTATCTGGGCCTAACAAAGGGATTAGGATCTCAGGGAAAAATCTACGGAGCAGGAGGAGGGAGAAAGGAGGGTTATCCTTGCCAGATATACAATATTACGCATGGGTTTTCAAACTAAATAATTCTAGAATGCTTGCAAAGATACAAGATGGATCTATAATAGGTTTAATTTTCTCAGCTATGTTACAAGACTGTAAAGCAGATACAGATGGCTTTCCCTTTAAATTCAGGGACCCAAACTTTTTTAAGAAAATCAAACTGAAGGTACCATAGTCAATGTCAAAAATGTGATATCACATTAGACACCTTTTGAAATTAGACTATTATTCCCACTTTGCCCCAATCTGGGATTCACTAGGGGCCCCAGAGTGCCTCAATGGTAAGCTGGCGGTACTTATCAAAAACGATGACCTAAAGATCTGGGAGGACCTGACCCGGGAGGGAAATCTGTTACCCTGGCAAGATCTAAATGGGCTGATGAAGGGCAATTTCTACTACTAAAAAGCTGGGAGAAAAACAAGAAATTGACATTGGGTGTAGGCAACATTTTAGAAGAACAACTGGTTATAAAACCACCTGGAAATAAGGAAGTTGCACTCTGGTACTTGCATATCCAGGATAATATGGATGGAGAGTATATGCTGGCTGAGGAACGGTGGGGAAACTACTTGCCGAGGGAGCAGCTGCAGAATACTTGGCAAGTATCAAAGCGCACCCTTTACCTCATTGTCAAACCTGTTTTTTTTAAGGAGAAACCACCTCTTTTCACTCCATAGGACATATATATCACCTGAAAAACTATCAAAGATGGGGAAAGGAAGTCGAACCTGCTGTGCTAGCTGTGCTTTTGGAAAAAGCAACAGATGTGCATGTGTTCTATCAATGCCCCGCAATCAGAGTATTTTGGGATAAAGTGGAAACATCAATGTCAGGTACTGTGGTTCAGCAAATAAAGGTAAGCCTTTTATTGGTTATCTTTGGAGTGGTTGATGGCCTGATGGGTTTTATGCAGTACTACTTGCCACAAGAGAAATATGTTGTAAATGAGTGAGTGGTACACCACTACAAGATTCTGACTTGTTGTAATCCTTTGTGTATATGTCTAAGATGGACTTATTACCGAAAATGTCTAGGAAGAAAGCCTTCTGGAATTTGCTGTTAGTACAGATGGAGACCCCGGAAGGGTTGTTGTAAAATTCAGGAGGTAATGTTGATATAAAATCGCAACTCTGTCCAATGATTACACCGGCAAATAATCTGGAGTGCTATAGGGCCTCCCACACTCTGAATATTAAAGCAGTACCAGTGTAAGTTCACAACGTGAGAGAGAGACAGCCGCAGGAAGGATAATGCTCATTGTGGTAAGCCAGTCAGTGGTCGGTATCTCTCGCGATAAAAGGGCGGAAAGAATGAACATTGGTCTTGAGGTGAATGAGGATTAAAAAACAACACATGGTTTGGGCATTGCTCCAAACACGAAGCCAAAGACTGTCACTATATCCCTTTATGGGAAAAATAGATGTGTACTGTTTACAGTCGAAAAAACAGCATAGGAGTTTCAGTGTTTGGTCTTGGTAGTGAAGAATGAACAACAAATTAACTAATTGAATGTTGATGCCTAATAAAATATTTGTACTTTTTCTAATTCCAAGGTTCGTATGATTTTCCATACACACTGGACGCAGGAATTTCTATATACATTTATAAGTGATTAAAGTAATTGGATGGTGAAGTAGTATTTTTCCATCCATGTTTCTGAACATGGATGCAGAGATGTGTTTTTCTGTAAATGTCTGTCTGTTTGCTGTTTTATGTTGTTGTTCTTATCTGTGGGAGGTTTTGGGGTACTTCTTAATATATCAAGTCAGTGACATGAACTGCCTCCATGTCTCAGCAGATTACAACATTAAACTGCCCATGCTGGCCTTGAGTATTGAAAATACCATATTTAAATTTTCTTTCGACTTCTTACATTTCCCATTCGCTATTACCTTGTTCCCTAGAACAAAAAATGCCTTAAATTTGTCAATGAGAGTGAAGATAATTGCATGTGTAATTCGGATAGGGTGGGTGGAGTATGGGGAGTATTTGTTCAAATATTTTTGGATAAAAAATGTAATGGTTTAGTATAATATAAAGAAGGTTACAGGTTGGGAAAGTGATGGGAAGTGGAAAAAGGCTTTGTGATTGAGAAACAAAAGAATATGCAGCGTGGTGCAACTATAATATAAATAATGACTGTACATTGACTATGCAATGATGGTGGACTATTCTCAGTGATGGGAATTTGTTTTTTTAATTCAATCACTTCCTTTTCTTTCCAAGTATAATTATAGAAGTTTAGGTTGCAAATGCGGCATCAAGGAATCATCAGATAAATAAAGATCTTTTATTTCTCTGCACAAATTAATGTCAAGTTTCAGGACTCCCTGTTCTTCCAAAGTGATGCAGTCATGTAAAGAGAAGGGCACCTGCTCCCTTCATACACCTAACCTAGTTTCTCTGACTTAGGAATTATTTAGATACATATGCTTCTGGCACCACTTCAGCCCATTCAAGTAAAATTACAGGTTCCCAATATCATACAATTATGGTTTAAAACGATAATAATTGTGGCCTTAATAAATGGTACATGAATGAACAATTATTGTTACCATCCTGGCCACATATAGTAGAAAGGAACTGTCCCATTAAGAGTGATGTGGAATGTTATATGCCTTATGATTCTACTGGTTCTACTGGTTTTACTATGAGTTATAACACACGTCATACTCAGAGAGGAGCGGAGTGTTTACCTCTTATAACAATTAGTTGTTTCCATCAAAGTATAAACTTTTCTGCAGACCCTCACTAACTAGGAGACATGCTAAAATAATTGAATCAGGATTTCCCTTCATAAGAATTTCTTTCCAAACTTCTGCAACATTTACAACAAACTAGAGACATACTCTGCAAACGAACAGCAAACTATGGCTGTGGCCAAATGCCTCCTAAAAGAACAGATACCATGTTTTGGGATTCTGTCACTTTTGAGTTCAGAAAATGGGCTGACATTTGTTTTTCTTAAGTGATTAAAGTCCTTTATAAAGGGTTTGGGATCATGCAAAACTGCACTGTGCCTACCATCCTCCAACAGCAGGTGCAGTAGGGTGGGATAGTGTGCTAAAAAATAAAATTGAAAAGATCTGTGCATCCACTGAGCTGTCCTGAATTGATGCACTACCACTTGTTTATTTGGCCATGAGAAGCACCCCTGACAGAGTGACCAAACTGAGCCCACACAAAATAGCATTTGGCCGGCATATGCACATCTCAGTCCACATGTCCATTCAGCCTTTGCCAATGCCAACATTAGCAGTTATTGCCTCCGGCCCGGTGGAAGGGACCATTGAAGGTCCTCTAAATATCTGCCCAGCTATGAACTGTGAGGGCCTGACTTCCTGGGCAAACGATCTCACTTCAAGAAGGTGCCTCCATCAACCCCCACCACTGGAGCAACAAAAAAGATCAGGGTCAAAAACTTCATCACCTGCAGTTCTGGCTGAAAGACATTGATAACATCCGTTCTAAAGTGCCTGATGTGTTACGTGCTTGTTAACCACAAAAAGAAGGCAGGAAATGTATCATTTTAAAAGGATCCCTTTGAAACTGATTTAGACAACGATGTTCAACTCCTCTTTGACAAACATGAAGAAATGGCCATAGGAACCAACGGTTATCTGAGATACTATCGCAGCTGCAATAGTGACTGTTCTGTTCCTGACGTCTGTGGATTCCACACAAAAATCTTCCACTTCAAAGTTGGAACATTTAATTGCACTGAAACTTTTAACTTTAACCCAGATTGACAATACAACTAAACATCAAGGAGAATAGAAAACATGTTTTGGGGGAAAAGAACCATGTTGAATTGAAAGTGATATATCATGAAAAGTTACATGCATTATGCCATTCGTATTTGTACACACCTGCTCCCACAATGCCTAATTGATAATAACTTACAGAGTAATATGGCATATCAACTTTACCTACTACAGCTGTGAAGGAAATGCACCAATATCAAGGTACCATTGTTTGTTCAGTAAGAGTTGTCATCACTAAAATAGTATTGTAGACTTCCGAGCTAAGGACTACTAATCGGAGGCATGTCCTCTTATTGGGTTAAAAATAGACCAGCAAGTAGTGCCCCAACTATGCATCCCAGGATTCCAATGCAAAAAATAAAATAAATAATTATTCCTAAGTACACACACAGCAGATAGCTAAAGACCATCTAGATTTTGTTAGCATCCAGCATCCCATGTGTAACCTTTGTCAGCATGCAGTATCATAGAAAGTGGCAGACCATGACAGTTGCTAAAGACTGATTTAGAGGTACTAATGATGCTGAAATAGACCAATAGTAATTATTACCCAATATGCTAGACGCAACATCTAAAACGAAACACTAATTGATATGGAGCAGTGGCGGGGGAATTGGGAACACCGTCTCATCATTGATTATCAGAGGAGGGGAGGTGGAATCCATTTTTGTTTGGATTTCATATTGTTCTCGCAGTCTTGTCCTGTGATACTCAATGATTATAAGGTCTGGTCTATAGAACTTGCTGAACAAGTCATATGCCTTAAGGTTGAACTTATGTCCTTTTAGCTTACACAATGATATGCCACAAGATGTACAATTTCCGTAACATGCTGCTGCCATATTTCCTGAGCAAGGAATGTGTCTATCTATGTCCACATAAAGCAAAGGCCGAATGATGAAAGTTGATTGGACTAGGATTATTGAAATGGCTGACTCGGTGAGGTGGACGCTTAAACGAGGGTCGAGGGCGGTGTTAGTGTTGCTGGATCTCTCAGCAGCATTTGACACCGTCTCTCATAAGATCTTGCTGAGAAGGCTGGAGGACTTGGGTTTGGGTGGCTCTGTGTTGAAATGGCTTTCATCTTATCTTTCTGACCGCACACAGCAAGTCTTCACCCCTCCTTTCACTTCCTCTACCAGACCACTTAAATGGGGAGTCCCACAGGGTTCTTCCCTAAGCCCGCTTTTGTTCAATGTTTACTTCACCCCCTGGCCAAACTGATTGCTCAGACTGGGATAAAATCCACTTCCTATGCTGACGACATTCAGTTACTTTTTACTTTCGATACCCCCTCCGCTTCCGCCTTCGACCCACTGAAATCCTGCCTTAGGGAAATCTCTAGTTGGATGGATGCCAACTCCCTCCGTCTCAATGCAGGAAAAACTGAGATTTTGTTCTTCAACTCACCATCTCCCCTCGATTCCAGTCTGTGGTGGCCGGAGGATTTGAGCCAAGCCCCCACGCCCAAATACTGGGTGAGGAACCTAGGAGTACGCTGGGATAACCACCTCAGTTTCAACACCCAGGTACAAACTGTAGCAGCCTCCTGTTTCGCAAAGATCAGGACTATCAAACGGCTCATTAGCTATCTGCCGGCGGACTGCCGTAAGACTGTGATTCAGGCATTAATTATATCCCACCTCGACTACGCCAATGCCCTTTACCTTGGCATCACAGCTGGTCTGTGACACAAACTACAGACGGTTAAAAACGCCGCCGCCCGGCTGGATGAGAGAATCCCTGCCAGACATCACATCTCTAAAACACCTCTGTAAACTGCATTGGCTACCCATTGCTAAAAGATGCGTCTTCAAGGCTATGACGCTAGCTTTCCGAGCGTCCAAAGGCAACGGGTCGGCCCATCTGAAAAACACCCTGCGACCGTACGTCAATTCCAGGGCATTACGCTCCAATTCCCTGTTTTTCCTGGAAACTCCACGATTTAAACGATCTCGTGCAGGTGGAAAAACCTTTGAGGTCTTGTGCCACTCAGCGGTGGAACAAGCTCCCACTAGCTCTACGCACCAGCCAAACAGAATTAGTATTCCGTAAGTCCCTTAAAACCCATTTCTTTTCCTCTTAAACTGGCACCCCGATTCTGTACCTCCTGTTTGCAGAGTTCTTAGCACTGGGACGCCCCGTTGGGGCAGCTGTGCACTTTACAAAACACACAAAATAAATAAATAAGGATTGGCACTCTTGACGGTGCCAACACTTTGGCTCGTAGAAATCACAATTGTTGCAATCTTGTATCACAAGATGTTATTGTACTCTAATTATTTGTATGCTTAATGTGTGTGTAATTCTTGCATCTTCTGATCAGCATGGGGACCCCAAGGCAAATAGGGACATTTTCTAATTGATGTACTTACATTCATAGAAAACACACAGTTTTCTTTTATAATACTAATTGTCACTGTTTCGTATTACATACTGTTTTATGTCATCCTTAACATCGATCAGATAGTCCTTTTAATTCAGTGAACACTATATTTAAATGCATTTTTGTAATATTCTGGTTACCTTACAGGTTTTATTTTCTGAAAATTATGTCACATTATCTCTATTTGCAATTCAAACAACTTTTGTCGTGAATTCATTCAGAAATTGTTGGATATTGGGCTATTAGTTTTGAGATCATCACAAGTAATAGATCCACAATTGTCCAAAGTAGGAGCCTTTATTGATTCAAAATTTCGACCTACCAGGAGCTGCCGTATAGTGTCTATAATCCTATATAGGATCTGTTTTTTTAGACAACATACACTATAGGATTGGTGTCAGACTGATTCTAGACACCCCTAAATAGGTGTGCGTAAACAACCATTAGATTGTAACAGATATAAATGATTATAAGCACTAATAGAGTAAAAGGAAAGTAGATTTCCACCATCGTGCTCAAACAATGAATACAGTATATAAAATACATGACAGTAAAATGCGTACTCTTACGATGCGACCCTAACTAGCTGAACCTAAGTGTACCTAGCATGTATGTAGATGTAAAGCCAAGAATCCCTCTAGGATAAAGTAAACCCCCAATACCTGAAGTGAGAGACTGTGGGACTCGGTCTTGGTCTTGAGATGGACACCCCACAAGAGATGTCAGAACCACTGCGAGCTGGAGTGTCTGAGTGCAGGAGCCTCAGCATCTTGCAACAGTGTGTTGGCATGGAAGTCCTTTTCTCCTCTGACTACTTCAGCAAGATATGGTGTGTATATATACCCAAAGTGGTACCCAGTGGGAATATACCTTACTGTGTCATGTCAGACTAGGATGACGGAAGGAATGACCCCTATACATAGTTATTATTGCTGGAGATGATATTTCTACTATCTTGCTGTGATTCCAAGAATTCTCATGCATATTGAACGAGGCTTAAGACTTTCGGAGAAAACCACACGTCACATTTGGACATTATAGTAACTAAGTAAAAGGTCAGTACTAAGAACTGTTATGTAGGGTAATGGTAGGGAGTATATAGGTGAAAGGTTAGGTGACTACCTGAGCCTATATTGGGGTACCTATATGGAGCATAATAGAGCAGTTACATGGTCGCTTCAGTGCATATAGGATCTTACACAAAAAAAGCCTTCTACATGATGAAACGTCTGTTTATTTGTCACTTGGTTCTGTTTTTAAGTTACTCCTGTGGGAACTGGGGGTTTACAGTACATGACTCCCATTCTGTCCTCACACATACATAGTGGCATGAAACTGCACACAATAGGCTGCATACTGAAAGAGTTAACTCACACTAGGGGCTTGGTAGCAGCAACCAATAGGGTGCAGCGATGCAAGCTGAGGCGTCAGCACCCTCAGTGACGCAGGGTCATGGCACCTCGTTTCCCTGCCATCAAATTTGCTTGCAGCCATGGATGTGAGATCATCTTGATCCTACTCAAGATGAAATACAGGTAACCAGGCAGGCGGCAGCCTTTGACGAAGTAAGTTGACTTGGACGCCGGTGGTTCCTCATGGCACCCTCCCTCACTGCAGCTATTTAGTCTTCCTAGTTACATATTTTAAAGGTAGTCTTATCTTGTGGCCTTTGTTAACTTTTTTCCCCCAACAGAGTATGATTACAAGCACTGCCTCCTGCCTGGACTCATGTTGTAACAAATAATTGTAACAAAGGTATGTTTTTTCCTTTATCAATTACACCTCACGTAGCCATGTAACATCCTAATACTACATTTTTTTTCCTAACCCAGACTCTTGGTTTTCTGCCTGGCAGCGTAATAGCTTGTTGAACTCTAAGATGTAATGCTCACCAACTCACAGGTGGTTTGTGTGAGTTCAAAGAACCCCAACGTGGGGAGGCAACCATTACAAAAATTATTAAGATTTGACGTGCATCAAATATCCTCCACCACAGGGGTCATGAATAGCATGAGTGCTATAAATACTTGAAAGGGCTGCATTCATAACACACATGCTCGCTAGCCCTTTTTTTAAATAAAGGGCACTGGGGCATTGGATGCAGGACAAGTTGCATGCGGTGCCCAAACTATAAATCACCTAACAGTGTCACAATTTTTTGTATATTTTGTTTCCTATCATTTTGCTGAAACTTTCGATGTTGATGTCGACACCAACCGCATCACGACAAGTGCACACAAAACTGACCATCAGTGAGTGAGTGGACACTGACCCAACTGGCATGTTGTGAAAGGATCCGGACTAACTCTACACAGTGTTTGTTCTCAGTGGTAGCTGGTTAAGTTATGGATGCGTTCAGAGGTGCCCATGTGCTCCAGCTGCATCTGTCCACCGCTGTCGTATGGACTGCCTCTCGAGGCTGTGAGACTACGTTTTTTTAAATTGTTTTCATTCATTTCCACAGTATGGACTTTGTTTGTTTTTCAATAAAGTTTGGGAGGAGTGTAGTGTCCTGCTGTTCTAGTGTCTCAGCAGGAGCTAGTTTACCAGACACTTCCTTGAGGGCTGGCCTTTACACCTATGCCTCTCGTCAGGTGACCTTTCCAATAAAAGAGTGCTCAGGCTTGAGACCAGTTTTACTTCCCATAACCATGTGTCTGTGTCATTATTGCAGTTGCATGAGGGCCTAGGGCCCAAGCAACAGTTGTATGTCAATACAACGCGGTGTTTACACCGCACTACCATTACAACGCTGGTTTTACAACACAAGTCGTTACTACAATTTGCGCAGTAGGGTGCTGGACTTAGGAATAGTAAGATTTACTATTCCAACACCAGCCTACATACAGTAGGGAAGGTGTTGGAATAGTAAATCTACTATTCCTTAGCCTAGGGCGCCCTCCAGCGCAAGTCATGGTAATGACTTGCATTGTAAAACCAGCGTTGTAATGGTAGTGCGGTGTAAACACCGCGTTGTAATGGATGTTCCCCCAAGCAACTATAGGGAGCAAGGAGGCTGACCATGGCTCGGAAAGCGTGACCGCTCTACACTGTCTTTTTTCCCAAGCAGGGATCTGGAATGAGATTCCGCCCTCCATGGAAAAAGCACGCCAGGGGGGTGGGTCCCCAGGCTTTTAAGAGGATAAAGGAAGGGACCCCACGCATGCTTGCTCCCTGAGAAATAAAAGAATAGCTTCTTTGCACTGACCCCTGGGCCCTGGTCTCCCAAGGGGAAAAGTAAGAAACAGCAGCGAGCCCCACACAATTTCATTGCAAAAGATCGAAGGTCACCAAACTTTATAATCTCTTAACATGGATCCCGTTGGGCTGATTTGGATGATCTTAGACACAGTTTACTCCTAAGGACAAGCTCTATACACCAGGGGCAGTTGCAGCAACCCTCCACAGCTCCAAATCAGTGCATTTCTCAAGGAGCTGATTCTCCTGGCTACCTATGCCAGCTCTCCTCCTGATTCTGCTTTCTGGGCAAAAAGGTCCAGGGCTTTCCCCCAACTGGTCCTAAGGGAGATGTAAGGGGGCCAGCCTCACTGTCCCTTGTGGAGACCCACTGGTCCTGGAATCAACTCGGTAGAGTCCTTGGTCCTGGGTGAGGGTCAGGGTCAGGGTGTTCTCCCTCCTGTTCTCCATGGCTGTCCCAGCATCCAGCAGCGAGGTGTAGAATAGTCCACAGACAAGAAAGCGTCTCTCCTTTCACAATAGTAGAGGAAGGTTTGAGAAGACAGGCCCCTCTGTTCAATCCTGGAGTGCCACAGCACCTCTCCACCCTTGGCCTAACCTTCCTGCACAGCATATTGGGACAATAAAAAATGCCATCATCCAGGAGCCACTGGTCACATCCGCTCCTGGGATCTCAGCTCTACCCTTCACTGACATCACTGCTTAGGAATTTGCACACTAGAATGTCAAAGAGGGCCCCCCTCTACGTTGGATCCAGTTGTCTGGACACCCTCCTTTTTTAAGTGGACTTGGGCAGGCACATCTCTGGTACAGTGGGCAGCTGAGGAATTTATTGATATAAGTTTGCTCCACTGCTTTTCCCCCTCAGGAGTCTGGAGAAGTACTGCTAATTGCTCCTTGTGTGTGAGGCAGCCTTTGTTCCTGCTGCTGGAGAGAAATGTAATTAACTGGAAACAGTAGGGTGGCAAAAGGCCTGGGCACTGATCCTGAGCTGAGCCAGGGAAATATGAAAACTCTGGATGACCCACACGATGTACAGTTTTCATGTTGGAAGTAACATATTTGGTTTTCCTGCAGAGGCTACACTCAAATTCAAGATGGCAATGGTATCTGTAGGCCAAGGGGGAGTGGAACTACACTTTAAGACAGTACTCTCTGTATGTGTATTAAGGAATGACACTAGAGGCAAAACAGTAAAGTATGCTGACTTTCACTACTAGTGTACACTACCCTTATAGGGTCTATCCCAGATGAATACCTTCTCTAGAGTTCCTATTGCACCAGGTTACCTTTACATTGTTACCGAGCTGTACACAGCAGTAGTCTCCCAAGCACAGCTCACACGTGTGCATGTATTCAAGTGTAAGCAGACAATTGCCCCTTACCCTTTCTGCGTCGCAGCAGCCTTTTCTTAAAAGGCGGACATTGGCAGTAAAACACGTTGCCAGTTTGCCATGTGATTATCGTGGGTAAAACACTGGTAGTGACAGTCAAAAATGTCCATAAAACAGGTGATCAGAATGAATGAATTGGCACTTGTAGAGCGCATGGCTACAAGAAAGCCTCTCAGTGCTTAGGAACAGAACCTTCACAGTGGACATTAAACAATAGGGAACAAAAAGGTTTTTAGCTGTCTACAGAAGGACAGATAATCCTCTTCAAAGCAGATAAAATTGGGTTGTTGGTTCCAACGTTTGGATACGTTGTAGGAGAAAAGTCGTCCCCCGCTCCTAGACCTATATATCCTAGGGACTGCTGCCAGGTGTTTCTTCCCAGAGCGCAAGGATCTACTGAGACGGTAAGAAGAGATGATGGATCGCAGAATTGGTGGGCCCTTTGAGGATAGAGTCTTGTGAACAATGCATAGAGCCTTAAACTGAACTCTCTCAGTGACTGGGAGCCAATGAAGGGAAGCTATTGATGATGGTGTGGATTTCCTATTGGGGATCTGTAGAAGGAGACGAGCTGCACAGTTTTGAATAGTCTGTAGCTTCCTAATCGTTGAGCACGGGGAGCCTAAAAAGAGAGCATTGGTGTAATCAAGGCGCGAGAGAATCAGTGCTTGAACCAACAATCTCCTTCCATTGAAAGGCAACAGGGGGAGGATTTTCCTAATCATTTTCAGTATTCCATAGCAGGTCCGTGCTACCTTCCAAGATTGCTCCTTTATGTTTAGATTGTGGTCCAGCCAAATGCCAAGGCTTTAAATTCGCTCTTTTGGAGGAAGCATGATATCCAAACACTTGGGCCATGAAGAGCTGGAGTCCAGGGGGGAGGGTTTGCCCAAGAACATTAGATCAGTTTCTGCTCCATTCAGATTTAAATATGAGTCTTCCATCCATACGGCCACTTTTCCAGACAGCTGGCCAGATTAGTTGTCCCATTCTCAGATTGGTTTAAGGAGACAGTCAATTTTGTGTCATCCGCATAGGTAACAATCTGCATGTCAAAGGGCTTGATGACTTCAGCCAGGGGTCTCATATAAACATTAAAAAGCGTGAGGCTCAGGGACGAGCCCTGAGGGACCCCCCCAACTCAGCAGCATGCTTTTTGAGATGGAGTTTTCCTCAAAGACTTGAAATGATCGGTCGCCTAAGAAGGACTCCAACCACTTGAATGCACTCTCTGAGTCTTGAAGTCAGCATTTGAAGCTTGACCTTGTCAAATGCCGCGCTTAGGTCAAGGAGGACAATTGCTGCAGAGCCACAGATATCTAGAATTTTCCTGGCTTCCTCAACTACTACCAGCAGGGCGGTCTCCGTGCCCTGCTAGACTCTGAAACTGGTTAGCGAGGGATGAAAGCAGTCTTTTTTCTCCAAGAAGGTAGAAAGAATGGAATTGACTTGCTTTTACGCAACTTTTGCGATCCCTGGTAAAAGCGAGATCAGATGATAATTCGAAAAAATTTCTGGGTCCATGCCCGTTTTTTAAGAAGTGCTCTGACCATGGCCCGTTTCCACAGAGAGGGTACGAGCCCAGAGACAAATGACAGGTTGATGAGGTCCAGAAACGTACGAGATAGCGTTGGGTGGGGCCACATCTCTGGGGAGCATGATTTTAGTTTATTGAAATAGATTTTTAAGGATTTCATGTCTGTGGGTGGGGTATAACCGCCAGAGAACTGTCGAGTAATTTTGACCGGTTTTCCACTGGTGGAGCATTAAGGGGGGCAGGGACCAGGGAAATGTCTTGAATTTAAAAAAAAAAAAAAATTTGGCCAGCTTATTGTAGAGTCCTAAAATATCATCAGAGGGCAGAGATGTGGAAGGAGGGCTGAGAAGAGATTTGGCAATTTTGAAAATTTCACGAGGGTAATTTGAGGCTGAGGTAATCCTAGTTGCGAAGTACGAGGATTGGGCCTTTCTGATTTCTAACTTATAGGCTTTAGTCGCTTCTCTGTATTCAGTCTCCTTAACGTTGGAGAAATCATTTCTCCAACAACTCTCCAGTTGTTTTACATTGTTGCTGCAGCTCCCTAAGCTTAGGCGTATACCATGCTATCCTCTTAGAACCCTTCTTATTGGTTGTCCATTTCTTAGGAGCCACCAGGTCTAAGGAGGATTCGAGGCATTGATTAAATTTGCTGTTGGCAGATTCTGGGTCATCCTCCAACGCCGGTCGGGTGTTACTAAGAGTGAGCACCCAAAACTCAGTAGGAAGTTTGGCCCAATTACGACTCAACTTTTTTACTGGTTCCAATTGCGGATCTCTAACCAAGAGGGTCCATGAAAAGGGTATTATTTGGTGATCCGACCAAGGCATCGGGATAGGCTTTTCCACATCAAGATTGTTAATGTTGGAAAAGATAGGGTCGGGTAAATGGCCTTTTTGATGCGTGGGTTCGGTCACTTTCAAATTAAGTAGGAGAGCACCCAAGCTATCACTCATTTCCTTCAAAGCAGGGCAAGAGATATCATCAAATTAGATATTCAAGTCACCTAAAACAGAGAAGTTCGAAAGAGAGCTGACTGATTTAGCTATTATCTCGGGTAGGACTCTATTGAATTGGCCAATAGCTCCTGGAGGTCGATAAATTAGGACCCCGGGGAAGGTGCAAGTGTGGGGGAAAGCCATTGCAAAAGAGAGACTTTCACAGTGGGGAACCAGGCCTGTCGTGGTCCGACAGTTGAATACATCTTTATAAATGATTGCCAAGCCACCTCCCATATTTAATTTCCGATCTTGCCTATGGATCACATAGCCTGGCAGAAATGCCTCGACCATTACCAGATCAAGTGAGTTAGTAAGCCAAAATTCCGTAAGAAACACTGCATCCGGGTCTTCTTCCGGAATTGACCTTATTTCAATTGCATGCTTGGGCATAGAGCGGCAATTTTGCAGGCACATTTTGAAAGCACAAATGGGGGTGGGGTCGCACACTCACACACCGGCGGTGTCGCCCCTAAGGACTCTGGTCAATGTAGTAAAGTGTTTGCGATGCATCATCTTTCGATCTTCTGCTATCTTCGCTGTCTTCGCCATCCCTGGACACGTGTTTCGGGGTATTACCCCTCATCAGCAGGGATAGGCCGTGTACTGGGGTTGCCGATGGCTGCCAATATCTGCCAGGTATAGTACCACTCAGGCGCGTAGGTGCGGGATCCCAGGCTCGTCAGCCCACTGCTCACGGGAGCTTTAAAGTTACAAATGGGGGGGGGTCGCACACTACTCACACACCGGCGGTGTCGCCCCTAAGGACTCTGATCAATGTAGTAAAGTGTTCGCTGTCTACGCCATCCCTGGACACGTGTTTCGGGGTATTACCCCTCATCAGCAGGGATAGGCCGTGTACTGGGGTTGCCGATGGCTGCCAATATCTGCCAGGTATAGTACCACTCAGGCGCGTAGGTGCGGGATCCCAGGCTCGTCAGCCCACTGCTCACGGGAGCTTTAAAGTTACAAATGGGGGTGGGGTCGCACACTACTCACACACCGGCGGTGTCGCCCCTAAGGACTCTGGTCAATGTAGTAAAGTGTTCGCGATGCATCATCTTTCGATCTTCTGCTATCTTCGCTGTCTACGCATCCCTGGACACGTGTTTCGGGGTATTACCCCTCATCAGCAGGGATAGGCCGTGTACTGGGGTTGCCGATGGCTGCCAATATCTGCCAGGTATAGTACCACTCAGGCGCGTAGGTGCGGGATCCCAGGCTCGTCAGCCCACTGCTCACGGGAGCTTTAAAGTTACAAATGGGGGTGGGGTCGCACACTACTCACACACCGGCGGTGTCGCCCCTAAGGACTCTGGTCAATGTAGTAAAGTGTTTGCGATGCATTTTCTTTCGATCTTCTGCTATCTTTGCTGTCTTTGCCATCCCTGGACACGTGTTTCGGGGTATTACCCCTCATCAGCAGGGATAGGCCGTGTACTGGGGTTGCCGATGGCTACCAATATCTGCCAGGTATAGTACCACTCAGGCGCGTAGGTACGGGATCCCAGGCTCGTCAGCCCACTGCTCACGGGAGCTTTAAAGTTACAAATGGGGGTGGGGTCGCACACTACTCACACACCGGCGGTGTCGCCCCAAAGGACTCTGGTCAATGTAGTAAAGTGTTCGCGATGCATCATCTTTCGATCTTCTGCTATCTTCGCTGTCTTCGCCATCCCTGGACACGTGTTTCGGGGTTTTACCCCTCATCAGCAGGGATAGGCCGTGTACTGGGGTTGCCGATGGCTGCCAATATCTGCCAGGTATAGTACCACTCAGGCGCGTAGGTGCGGGATCCCAGGCTCGTCAGCCCACTGCTCACGGGAGATTTAAAGTTACAAATGGGGGTGGGGTCGCACACTACTCACACACCAGCGGTGTCGCCCCTAAGGACTCTGGTCAATGTAGTAAAGTGTTCGCGATGCATCATCTTTCGATCTTCTGCTATCTTCGCTGTCTTCGCCATCCCTGAACAAGTGTTTTGGGGTATTACCCCTCATCAGCAGGGATAGGCCGTGTACTGGGGTTGCCGATGGCTGCCAATATCTGCCAGGTATAGTACCACTCAGGCGCGTAGGTGTGGGATCCCAGGCTCGTCAGCCCACTGCTCACGGGAGCTTTAAAGTTACAAATGGGGGTGGGGTCGCACACTACTCACACACCGGCGGTGTCGCCCCTAAGGACTCTGGTCAATGTAGTAAAGTGTTCGCGATGCATCATCTTTCAATCTTCTGCTATCTTCGCTGTCTTCGCCATCCCTGGATACGTGTTTCGGGGTATTACCCCTCATCAGCAGGGATAGGCTGTGTACTGGGGTTGCCGATGGCTGCCAATATCTGCCAGGTATAGTACCACTCAGGCGCGTAGGTGCGGGATCCCAGGCTCATCAGCCCACTGCTCACGGGAGCTTTAAAGTTACAAATGGGGGTGGGGTCGCACACTACTCACACACCGGCGGTGTCGCCCCTAAGGACTCTGGTCAATGTAGTAAAGTGTTCGCGATGCATCATCTTTCGATCTTCTGCTATCTTCGCCATCCCTGGACACGTGTTTCTGGGTATTACCCCTCATCAGCAGGGATAGGCCCTGTACTGGGGTTGCCGATGGCTGCCAATATCTGCCAGGTATAGTACCACTCAGGCGCGTAGGTGCGGGATCCCAGGCTCGTCAGCCCACTGCTCACGGGAGCTTTAAAGTTACAAATGGGGGTGGGGTCGCACACTACTCACACACCGGCGGTGTCGCCCCTAAGGACTCTGGTCAATGTAGTAAAGTGTTCGCGATGCATCATCTTTCGATCTTCTGCTATCTTCGCTGTCTTCGCCATCCCTGGACACGTGTTTCGGGGTATTACCCCTCATCAGCAGGGATAGGCCGTGTACTGGGGTTGCCGATGGCTTCCAATATCTGCATACTATTAACAAAGTACTCTACGCAGAGTAGCCTCCCCACGGCCTCCACCCTCGAGGTCCGCAGAGAAGACTGCTGGCTTACATTCAAAACGGGGCATATATACCTTTTCATCACACACGTGAAGCACTATAGTAGGAAAAGTACCCACCAACCCTCGAGGTCCCAGGAATGACCATATTTGGCACACATAATTGGTTTCATTTTTAGATACGGCTATTGTGGGTGTAGGTCAGTAGGGGTGACTCCCTTTCATCTTGGTGCTAGGGAGGGCAAAAACTGCGCCTTCAGGAATGCGCTTATCGCACTAGCAGCCAGATGCGACCTTGGTTCCCAAGACAGAAAGGAGAACACCCCACATGCAGCTGTCCAATATAACTCATTATATTCTTGCAAGGAATAACACGTGATCACCACTGAAGCTTAAGCAACAACATATCAACATGGCGCTGGTCTTGCAAGGGCCTAGCCGATGTACAAGAACAATCAATATACTTCTTTAAGAGCGAATAAATGCAAGATACATACTGTCAATTCAAAGGCAAGTACTTATTGATAAATCATGCTAATACAATATATTTCGATAGTACGGGCTTATTATATTTTATGCAAGAGCACGGGGAAATTAGATTTTTACCCTTCAGTAGTCTCAGCACCTTTTCCCAGACTAAATGAAACATTTGAAGATGATGGTAAATTTCTTCATGCCTACAGTTCCTGATTTCCAATAAGCCTGGGAAAGTTTATAAGGGCCTGGCCATTGTTCATCAGTGGGATGCAGGCTCAACCATTCACCCTTGCAAGTTCTCCAGCAAAGTCCAGTTCAATCCACTTCCAACTAATCAGCTATTTTTTCTGCAAAGGAGACCTTATCTTCAGCCTTTTTAATGTGTGGGGTTATGGAGGGCGTGCCAGATTGGCCCTTTACTCTACTTCCAGAAAGGTATAAGGAGAAGCAGGTTTCTCACAGTCCTTCTGAGACAGGTCAGAAGGTATATGTGCAAACTTCTTATGGTCTCTCCAAAGTTTAGTTGAGTTATTTGGAGCTGTGGTGGGAAGTAATTTTTGTAATGAACAGTGAATGAGGCTTACTCCTAATCCAATCCTAATAGATTTTCTATAGCTCAGTCTGCCCTCATTGCAGTACTTCTATTTGTCATACTGTAAATCAGTCCTGAAACTCCCTGTCCTGAGCACCTCCAAAATGACAAAACAATAAACGAGCTCCTAATCTATACCCAGGAAACACTTTGCAAATAACAATGATGACTGTTTGTACAACTAGGCAGCTCCCTGCTGTCAAAAGTAAGAGGCTGGCTTGGAGTGGGTCAGCTGCCTGACAGTATTTCACTGTTTAGGGTAGACATACTACTATGGAAGGTTCTAGACAGTTCTATATAAGGGTTTTCTGTCGTTGCTGTCCACTCCTCTCTCCCATTTTCTACAATAATTAGAGAGCAATTACTCCTCCCAGTCTTTCTGCTAGCAGTCCCAGGTCTACTGTTATGAGAAAGAACCTCCTTTCTGTGTGGTCTTATCCATTTATGCTGACTGGTATTGCCAGCTTTTGCATTCTGCATTCTGGGGCTCTGCCGTCCATTCACCAGTACATTTGCAGTTACTCTTAACACATGGTAAAAACGGCTGACTCCTAATTGGCATAGTTATCTTCCAAGTAAGGCTATGTTATATAATTCAAAAAATACACTGATGGCAAGAAAAACCTAAAATTCACCTGGTGACTGTAGCACATGTGGTGCCATTCATTTGTCTGACAAAGGAAACATGGCGTCAGGCCTACTTGTCTAGCCTGAACTCCTACATCATTTAAATCTGCAGGGAAATCTCTTCAAAATAACACTTTTTGACGGTAAAGACTCCTACTTTAAACTATCAACTATGTCACCCTTTTGAATGCCTTGTAGACCAAAGGGTAGTGTACTAATTCAAAAGTGATACATGCATTAATTCAATGTTTACACATACCTACAGTGACCCCCCCCCCCCAGAAGCAGTTAGGGTTGTAGCTGTCCTATGAGAAACACAAACATTCAGATAAATAACAAGTCTGCTAACTTTGGAATGAGATAAACTACAGAGTAAAACCACTGTGTTTAAAATGTATTAAAACTCCCGTTCATTGGATAGTTCATATTTATAAAAAGTGACTTTATAAAAGCTACACTTTACCTGCCTGAAACTTTAGTTGACTAATTAGCATGAGCCTGCCGGCAGATGGCCCTGCCAGTGCTTCACTCCTTCCATGCTTATGACGAGCTCAGCTCGTCATGAGGCACAGTAGATCTGTGTTCAAAAAACAACAGGATGTGTGGAGGGTCAAAAGGGAATATTTACCGACCTGTCTGCTCGCTCCCCAGTAATCAGAAAAACACACAAAAAGAGTAGAACAGGTCAAAGGGTGGTGTGTGACTATATTAGTGACTATGGTACAGCAGGCTGCATATGCGTACCAGTGTTGTCGGGAGTTATTGGAAAACAAAAAGCTATTATCAATCCCATCAGACCACCCCTTCGGTGGAATATACGTCATGTGGGAATTGCTGATCAATCCGTGTCTTAGCCGGCCATATAGTGCCAGTTTGGAGTTGGATGTCAGAAAACAAGCCATGATGTTTGCCAAAACAGTGGACAAGATGGTGTGCAGTGCTGAAGTGGTGGTGATAGATAAAATTGACTACACTGGCTCTGAAACAATGTGTATACAGAAAACCGTGTGTCAAAAGATAAAAACCGCGCCAGGTAGTATGACTACCTTCTGGCGCTTGTGTATTGCGGTCAACATGTTTCTGCCAAAAGGGATTTTCCCCGGCATTCTTCAGGACCTGTTACTGTGAATAAGCTACTGCAACTGTAACTACAAATGTCACATTAGATGAAAAAAAAAAAATGGCGATAAGTTTACTGGTAGAAGGATACACATCTACCAGGAACCTTAGTGGTTAGACGTCCACTGATGGAAGCATTTCTTCTTCCTATCAATAAAACAAAAGGATGTTGGATAACAACACTGAATAACACAGACACAACCAACTGCACTCAGAGAGACAGTATAGACAACACACCTGCATGAATAATTGACATTCTGCATGAATGAAATAGGCATAATAGCCACATCACTTAGAGGCATTTCCTCACAGTGATACTCACCCAGCATTGTGTGGGTGAAGACCTCACCTCACCCGGCAACCGCTCGGGAGCATGAGGCCCCGCTCTGTGGTGTAGAAAAAAGACACAATGAGCTCACTACTCTATCGTGTCCAAGCCAATTGCTCTACACACAAACCCAACGAACTTGTGCTCGGTACCTAGCTATTCCACTGAGGTCCACACACAGCTAAATGCCCCACTTGTTAAATAAAGCATAGTATAGATGCCCCACTTAGAGCTACATGCCCCACATGTGAAATAAAGCAAAGTGTAGACACTGAAGAGTTCCTCAAGAACATCTTGTGATGGTATTGCAATCTGTATTTCCAATATGTACACTGAATTAACTTGGTCAGGTAGCGCTAATTACTATAATGGCGCTAATTAGAGAGGTGGAACACAGTCCACACTAGCCCCAATGAGGAGCCCCTTTAGTATCAAGGGGTCTGGGAGATCGTAGACCCATTGTATAACACTGCCAAGACGGAGTCTGTCTGAACTAATTCCATCTTCCAAAGTCTAGCCAAAGTGAAGAGAGTCCATAGGGACACTCACCTGTCCGTCGGTACCTCCTTCGTGGAGCCAAGCGGTAGTGGAGGCACTCATAGGGCCGCCATCTGCTCTTAAATAACCGCCAGCCGAAAGGGGCGTACGGGGTATCTTGCAGGACAAAACTGTCAGAAGCCAACAAGCGCGAGGCGAGACACTACTCTAATGCGCATGCGCATGCAATTCTAAACGTGCCGATAAAGATATTTTCTTCATACAAAATACATCATCCTTAAGGGAAGAGCGTGTGGTCAGTCCCTACCATGGTATAACATTACACGCATTGTATGCACTCAGAGCCTCGTGTCTCCATTAAATGTTATGCCGCAGCTAAACTGTCAGGCCTAATAACGAAGGAAACACTATTCTATCGCGCATGCGCGTATGATCAGGAGACGTAAAAAAATGCTATGTGTGCAGCATCAGTCACTCTGCAGGTAACTATCCCTAATGCATTAGCGCTTAAACAACGTTATATCTCTTTAGTAAGAATGCAATCTACTTGTCATTCTAAAAGCCCCTTGCCACATGCACTTCTGGCCTAAAGGGAAAAACAAACTTACCCATAGCTGGCATCGGGCGAGTAACTTTGGACCAGGATTGTAATTAGAAAAAAGCACAGACATGCTTCTAGCAATGAAAGAACCACATGGAACAAAGAATCTTCTTGTTATAATTGTAAAAAATATATATGAACCGTGCCGGGCGAGTAGCCCTAGACCAGGTTGGTGAATAGTACCAAATGCTCAAACATGTTTTGAGCAAAAAGGGTAACCACATGGAACATAAGATGATATTGTAGTGATTTTAACAAATGTGGAACACATGATGTGTTATCCTCCAGCGTCTTGTGAACGGGGAATATATGGTGGTGGCTGGGTGGACAGGAGGGTAACGCACACACTTAGGTTAGGTGAGCTATTAAAGATACAAAATTACAGTATTTGCATCTGTCTTCAATTAGACCCGCAACTAAAAAGCTGCTCTGAATTCAAAAAACAACAGGATGTGTGGAGGGTCAAAAGGGAATATTTACCGACCTGTCTGCTCGCTCCCCAGTAATCAGAAAAACACACAAAAAGAGTAGAACAGGTCAAAGGGTGGTGTGTGACTATATCAGTGACTATGGTACAGCAGGCTGCATATGCGTACCAGTGTTGTCGGGAGTTATTGGAAAACAAAAAGCTATTATCAATCCCATCAGACCACCCCTTCGGTGGAATATACGTCATGTGGGAATTGCTGATCAATCCGTGTCTTAGCCGGCCATATAGTGCCAGTTTGGAGTTGGATGTCAGAAAACAAGCCATGATGTTTGCCAAAACAGTGGACAAGATGGTGTGCAGTGCTGAAGTGGTGGTGATAGATAAAATTGACTACACTGGCTCTGAAACAATGTGTATACAGAAAACCGTGTGTCAAAAGATAAAAACCGCGCCAGGTAGTATGACTACCTTCTGGCGCTTGTGTATTGCGGTCAACATGTTTCTGCCAAAAGGGATTTTCCCCGGCATTCTTCAGGACCTGTTACTGTGAATAAGCTACTGCAACTGTAACTACAAATGTCACATTAGATGAAAAAAAAAAATGGCGATAAGTTTACTGGTAGAAGGATACACATCTACCAGGAACCTTAGTGGTTAGACGTCCACTGATGGAAGCATTTCTTCTTCCTATCAATAAAACAAAAGGATGTTGGATAACAACACTGAATAACACAGACACAACCAACTGCACTCAGAGAGACAGTATAGACAACACACCTGCATGAATAATTGACATTCTGCATGAATGAAATAGGCATAATAGCCACATCACTTAGAGGCATTTCCTCACAGTGATACTCACCCAGCATTGTGTGGGTGAAGACCTCACCTCACCCGGCAACCGCTCGGGAGCATGAGGCCCCGCTCTGTGGTGTAGAAAAAAGACACAATGAGCTCACTACTCTATCGTGTCCAAGCCAATTGCTCTACACACAAACCCAACGAACTTGTGCTCGGTACCTAGCTATTCCACTGAGGTCCACACACAGCTAAATGCCCCACTTGTTAAATAAAGCATAGTATAGATGCCCCACTTAGAGCTACATGCCCCACATGTTAAATAAAGCAAAGTGTAGACACTGAAGAGTTCCTCAAGAACATCTTGTGATGGTATTGCAATCTGTATTTCCAATATGTACACTGAATTAACTTGGTCAGGTAGCGCTAATTACTATAATGGCGCTAATTAGAGAGGTGGAACACAGTCCACACTAGCCCCAATGAGGAGCCCCTTTAGTATCAAGGGGTCTGGGAGATCGTAGACCCATTGTATAACACTGCCAAGACGGAGTCTGTCTGAACTAATTCCATCTTCCAAAGTCTAGCCAAAGTGAAGAGAGTCCATAGGGACACTCACCTGTCCGTCGGTACCTCCTTCGTGGAGCCAAGCGGTAGTGGAGGCACTCATAGGGCCGCCATCTGCTCTTAAATAACCGCCAGCCGAAAGGGGCGTACGGGGTATCTTGCAGGACAAAACTGTCAGAAGCCAACAAGCGCGAGGCGAGACACTACTCTAATGCGCATGCGCATGCAATTCTAAACGTGCCGATAAAGATATTTTCTTCATACAAAATACATCATCCTTAAGGGAAGAGCGTGTGGTCAGTCCCTACCATGGTATAACATTACACGCATTGTATGCACTCAGAGCCTCGTGTCTCCATTAAATGTTATGCCGCAGCTAAACTGTCAGGCCTAATAACGAAGGAAACACTATTCTATCGCGCATGCGCGTATGATCAGGAGACGTAAAAAAATGCTATGTGTGCAGCATCAGTCACTCTGCAGGTAACTATCCCTAATGCATTAGCGCTTAAACAACGTTATATCTCTTTAGTAAGAATGCAATCTACTTGTCATTCTAAAAGCCCCTTGCCACATGCACTTCTGGCCTAAAGGGAAAAACAAACTTACCCATAGCTGGCATCGGGCGAGTAACTTTGGACCAGGATTGTAATTAGAAAAAAGCACAGACATGCTTCTAGCAATGAAAGAACCACATGGAACAAAGAATCTTCTTGTTATAATTGTAAAAAATATATATGAACCGTGCCGGGCGAGTAGCCCTAGACCAGGTTGGTGAATAGTACCAAATGCTCAAACATGTTTTGTGCAAAAAGGGTAACCACATGGAACATAAGATGATATTGTAGTGATTTTAACAAATGTGGAACACATGATGTGTTATCCTCCAGCGTCTTGTGAACGGGGAATATATGGTGGTGGCTGGGTGGACAGGAGGGTAACGCACACACTTAGGTTAGGTGAGCTATTAAAGATACAAAATTACAGTATTTGCATCTGTCTTCAATTAGACCCGCAACTAAAAAGCTGCTCTGAATTCAAAAAACAACAGGATGCGTGGAGGGTCAAAAGGGAATATTTACCGACCTGTCTGCTCGCTCCCCAGTAATCAGAAAAACACACAAAAAGAGTGAGCTATTAAAGTGAGTGCCTCCACTACCGCTTGGCTCCACGAAGGTGGTACCGACGGACAGGTGAGTGTCCCTATGGACTCTCTTCACTTTGGCTAGACTTTGGAAGATGGAATTAGTTCAGACAGACTCCGTCTTGGCAGTGTTATACAATGGGTCTACGATCTCCCAGACCCCTTGATACTAAAGGGGCTCCTCATTGGGGCTAGTGTGGACTGTGTTCCACCTCTCTAATTAGCGCCATTATAGTAATTAGCGCTACCTGACCAAGTTAATTCAGTGTACATATTGGAAATACAGATTGCAATACCATCACAAGATGTTCTTGAGGAACTCTTCAGTGTCTACACTTTGCTTTATTTAACATGTGGGGCATGTAGCTCTAAGTGGGGCATCTATACTATGCTTTATTTAACAAGTGGGGCATTTAGCTGTGTGTGGACCTCAGTGGAATAGCTAGGTACCGAGCACAAGTTCGTTGGGTTTGTGTGTAGAGCAATTGGCTTGGACACGATAGAGTAGTGAGCTCATTGTGTCTTTTTTCTACACCACAGAGCGGGGCCTCATGCTCCCGAGCGGTTGCCGGGTGAGGTGAGGTCTTCACCCACACAATGCTGGGTGAGTATCACTGTGAGGAAATGCCTCTAAGTGATGTGGCTATTATGCCTATTTCATTCATGCAGAATGTCAATTATTCATGCAGGTGTGTTGTCTATACTGTCTCTCTGAGTGCAGTTGGTTGTGTCTGTGTTATTCAGTGTTGTTATCCAACATCCTTTTGTTTTATTGACAGGAAGAAGAAATGCTTCCATCAGTGGACGTCTAACCACTAAGGTTCCTGGTAGATGTGTATCCTTCTACCAGTAAACTTATCGCCATTTTTTTTTTTTTTCATCTAATGTGACATTTGTAGTTACAGTTGCAGTAGCTTATTCACAGTAACAGGTCCTGAAGAATGCCGGGGAAAATCCCTTTTGGCAGAAACATGTTGACCGCAATACACAAGCGCCAGAAGGTAGTCATACTACCTGGCGCGGTTTTTATCTTTTGACACACGGTTTTCTGTATACACATTGTTTCAGAGCCAGTGTAGTCAATTTTATCTATCACCACCACTTCAGCACTGCACACCATCTTGTCCACTGTTTTGGCAAACATCATGGCTTGTTTTCTGACATCCAACTCCAAACTGGCACTATATGGCCGGCTAAGACACGGATTGATCAGCAATTCCCACATGACGTATATTCCACCGAAGGGGTGGTCTGATGGGATTGATAATAGCTTTTTGTTTTCCAATAACTCCCGACAACACTGGTACGCATATGCAGCCTGCTGTACCATAGTCACTGATATAGTCACACACCACCCTTTGACCTGTTCTACTCTTTTTGTGTGTTTTTCTGATTACTGGGGAGCGAGCAGACAGGTCGGTAAATATTCCCTTTTGACCCTCCACACATCCTGTTGTTTTTTGAATTCAGAGCAGCTTTTTAGTTGCGGGTCTAATTGAAGACAGATGCAAATACTGTAATTTTGTATCTTTAATAGCTCACCTAACCTAAGTGTGTGCGTTACCCTCCTGTCCACCCAGCCACCACCATATATTCCCCGTTCACAAGACGCTGGAGGATAACACATCATGTGTTCCACATTTGTTAAAATCACTACAATATCATCTTATGTTCCATGTGGTTACCCTTTTTGCACAAAACATGTTTGAGCATTTGGTACTATTCACCAACCTGGTCTAGGGCTACTCGCCCGGCACGGTTCATATATATTTTTTACAATTATAACAAGAAGATTCTTTGTTCCATGTGGTTCTTTCATTGCTAGAAGCATGTCTGTGCTTTTTTCTAATTACAATCCTGGTCCAAAGTTACTCGCCCGATGCCAGCTATGGGTAAGTTTGTTTTTCCCTTTAGGCCAGAAGTGCATGTGGCAAGGGGCTTTTAGAATGACAAGTAGATTGCATTCCTACTAAAGAGATATAACGTTGTTTAAGCGCTAATGCATTAGGGATAGTTACCTGCAGAGTGACTGATGCTGCACACATAGCATTTTTTTACGTCTCCTGATCATACGCGCATGCGCGATAGAATAGTGTTTCCTTCGTTATTAGGCCTGACAGTTTAGCTGCGGCATAACATTTAATGGAGACACGAGGCTCTGAGTGCATACAATGCGTGTAATGTTATACCATGGTAGGGACTGACCACACGCTCTTCCCTTAAGGATGATGTATTTTGTATGAAGAAAATATCTTTATCGGCACGTTTAGAATTGCATGCGCATGCGCATTAGAGTAGTGTCTCGCCTCGCGCTTGTTGGCTTCTGACAGTTTTGTCCTGCAAGATACCCCGTACGCCCCTTTCGGCTGGCGGTTATTTAAGGGCAGATGGCGGCCCTATGAGTGCCTCCACTACCGCTTGGCTCCACGAAGGAGATACCGACGGACAGGTGAGTGTCCCTATGGACTCTCTTCACTTTGGCTAGACTTTGGTAGATGGAATTAGTTCAGACAGACTCCGTCTTGGCAGTGTTATACAATGGGTCTACGATCTCCCAGACCCCTTGATACTAAAGGGGCTCCTCATTGGGGCTAGTGTGGACTGTGTTCCACCTCTCTAATTAGCGCCATTATAGTAATTAGCGCTACCTGACCAAGTTAATTCAGTGTACATATTGGAAATACAGATTGCAATACCATCACAAGATGTTCTTGAGGAACTCTTCAGTGTCTACACTTTGCTTTATTTAACATGTGGGGCATGTAGCTCTAAGTGGGGCATCTATACTATGCTTTATTTAACAAGTGGGGCATTTAGCTGTGTGTGGACCTCAGTGGAATAGCTAGGTACCGAGCACAAGTTCGTTGGGTTTGTGTGTAGAGCAATTGGCTTGGACACGATAGAGTAGTGAGCTCATTGTGTCTTTTTTCTACACCACAGAGCGGGGCCTCATGCTCCCGAGCGGTTGCCGGGTGAGGTGAGGTCTTCACCCACACAATGCTGGGTGAGTATCACTGTGAGGAAATGCCTCTAAGTGATGTGGCTATTATGCCTATTTCATTCATGCAGAATGTCAATTATTCATGCAGGTGTGTTGTCTATACTGTCTCTCTGAGTGCAGTTGGTTGTGTCTGTGTTATTCAGTGTTGTTATCCAACATCCTTTTGTTTTATTGATAGGAAGAAGAAATGCTTCCATCAGTGGACGTCTAACCACTAAGGTTCCTGGTAGATGTGTATCCTTCTACCAGTAAACTTATCGCCATTTTTTTTTTTTTTTTTTTCATCTAATGTGACATTTGTAGTTACAGTTGCAGTAGCTTATTCACAGTAACAGGTCCTGAAGAATGCCGGGGAAAATCCCTTTTGGCAGAAACATGTTGACCGCAATACACAAGCGCCAGAAGGTAGTCATACTACCTGGCGCGGTTTTTATCTTTTGACACACGGTTTTCTGTATACACATTGTATCAGAGCCAGTGTAGTCAATTTTATCTATCACCACCACTTCAGCACTGCACACCATCTTGTCCACTGTTTTGGCAAACATCATGGCTTGTTTTCTGACATCCAACTCCAAACTGGCACTATATGGCCGGCTAAGACACGGATTGATCAGCAATTCCCACATGACGTATATTCCACCGAAGGGGTGGTCTGATGGGATTGATAATAGCTTTTTGTTTTCCAATAACTCCCGACAACACTGGTACGCATATGCAGCCTGCTGTACCATAGTCACTGATATAGTCACACACCACCCTTTGACCTGTTCTACTCTTTTTGTGTGTTTTTCTGATTACTGGGGAGCGAGCAGACAGGTCGGTAAATATTCCCTTTTGACCCTCCACACATCCTGTTGTTTTTTGAATTCAGAGCAGCTTTTTAGTTGCGGGTCTAATTGAAGACAGATGCAAATACTGTAATTTTGTATCTTTAATAGCTCACCTAACCTAAGTGTGTGCGTTACCCTCCTGTCCACCCAGCCACCACCATATATTCCCCGTTCACAAGACGCTGGAGGATAACACATCATGTGTTCCACATTTGTTAAAATCACTACAATATCATCTTATGTTCCATGTGGTTACCCTTTTTGCACAAAACATGTTTGAGCATTTGGTACTATTCACCAACCTGGTCTAGGGCTACTCGCCCGGCACGGTTCATATATATTTTTTACAATTATAACAAGAAGATTCTTTGTTCCATGTGGTTCTTTCATTGCTAGAAGCATGTCTGTGCTTTTTTCTAATTACAATCCTGGTCCAAAGTTACTCGCCCGATGCCAGCTATGGGTAAGTTTGTTTTTCCCTTTAGGCCAGAAGTGCATGTGGCAAGGGGCTTTTAGAATGACAAGTAGATTGCATTCTTACTAAAGAGATATAACGTTGTTTAAGCGCTAATGCATTAGGGATAGTTACCTGCAGAGTGACTGATGCTGCACACATAGCATTTTTTTACGTCTCCTGATCATACGCGCATGCGCGATAGAATAGTGTTTCCTTCGTTATTAGGCCTGACAGTTTAGCTGCGGCATAACATTTAATGGAGACACGAGGCTCTGAGTGCATACAATGCGTGTAATGTTATACCATGGTAGGGACTGACCACACGCTCTTCCCTTAAGGATGATGTATTTTGTATGAAGAAAATATCTTTATCGGCACGTTTAGAATTGCATGCGCATGCGCATTAGAGTAGTGTCTCGCCTCGCGCTTGTTGGCTTCTGACAGTTTTGTCCTGCAAGATACCCCGTACGCCCCTTTCGGCTGGCGGTTATTTAAGAGCAGATGGCGGCCCTATGAGTGCCTCCACTACCGCTTGGCTCCACGAAGGAGGTACCGACGGACAGGTGAGTGTCCCTATGGACTCTCTTCACTTTGGCTAGACTTTGGAAGATGGAATTAGTTCAGACAGACTCCGTCTTGGCAGTGTTATACAATGGGTCTACGATCTCCCAGACCCCTTGATACTAAAGGGGCTCCTCATTGGGGCTAGTGTGGACTGTGTTCCACCTCTCTAATTAGCGCCATTATAGTAATTAGCGCTACCTGACCAAGTTAATTCAGTGTACATATTGGAAATACAGATTGCAATACCATCACAAGATGTTCTTGAGGAACTCTTCAGTGTCTACACTTTGCTTTATTTAACATGTGGGGCATGTAGCTCTAAGTGGGACATCTATACTATGCTTTATTTAACAAGTGGGGCATTTAGCTGTGTGTGGACCTCAGTGGAATAGCTAGGTACCGAGCACAAGTTCGTTGGGTTTGTGTGTAGAGCAATTGGCTTGGACACGATAGAGTAGTGAGCTCATTGTGTCTTTTTTCTACACCACAGAGCGGGGCCTCATGCTCCCGAGCGGTTGCCGGGTGAGGTGAGGTCTTCACCCACACAATGCTGGGTGAGTATCACTGTGAGGAAATGCCTCTAAGTGATGTGGCTATTATGCCTATTTCATTCATGCAGAATGTCAATTATTCATGCAGGTGTGTTGTCTATACTGTCTCTCTGAGTGCAGTTGGTTGTGTCTGTGTTATTCAGTGTTGTTATCCAACATCCTTTTGTTTTATTGATAGGAAGAAGAAATGCTTCCATCAGTGGACGTCTAACCACTAAGGTTCCTGGTAGATGTGTATCCTTCTACCAGTAAACTTATCGCCATTTTTTTTTTCATCTAATGTGACATTTGTAGTTACAGTTGCAGTAGCTTATTCACAGTAACAGGTCCTGAAGAATGCCGGGGAAAATCCCTTTTGGCAGAAACATGTTGACCGCAATACACAAGCGCCAGAAGGTAGTCATACTACCTGGCGCGGTTTTTATCTTTTGACACACGGTTTTCTGTATACACATTGTTTCAGAGCCAGTGTAGTCAATTTTATCTATCACCACCACTTCAGCACTGCACACCATCTTGTCCACTGTTTTGGCAAACATCATGGCTTGTTTTCTGACATCCAACTCCAAACTGGCACTATATGGCCGGCTAAGACACGGATTGATCAGCAATTCCCACATGACGTATATTCCACCGAAGGGGTGGTCTGATGGGATTGATAATAGCTTTTTGTTTTCCAATAACTCCCGACAACACTGGTACGCATATGCAGCCTGCTGTACCATAGTCACTGATATAGTCACACACCACCCTTTGACCTGTTCTACTCTTTTTGTGTGTTTTACAGTAGATCTGTGCTCATGACAAGCTGAGATCGTTATAACTGCTGCGGCCCGCCCACGCGTGGCAAATTCCCTGCCTGTGCGGGTGTTCTATTGGAGTGGGTGGAGTCGTGACGAGCCCAGCTCGTCATGAGCACAGCTCTGCTGTGCAGCTTGACGAGCTGGACTCGTCACGAGCTCGGCTGCGCCCCTCACCCCCGCACCGCGGGGGAATTAGCCCCGCATGGAAGGGGTTAATAAGGTGTGGAAATGGCTACCCGCACAGAAACAATGATTTAGGCTTACGCATTAGGGACATTTAAAATATGCTGGTGTAACTCAAGTAATTTTGGAAACAACAAACATGCAGTTCATGGTACATATATACTTCAAATGCACAGGAACAACAGAACACGAACAGCTTTTGTTACATGCATGCTTGCGGAAACAATTCAACGTGAGATTGCATTTCACACTAAAATATTGTGCAGAGTGATGGATATGCATTCCATGTAATTACTTGTATTTTCACATATTTTTGCCATAATTTCTTGTAATTACGAGAAAGCGAATTACAGGAATATCGCCCATTGATACTTAGGCTTTTTCGCTGAAAGACCTAAGTGTGAGGTATGAGACAGATATCAGTTCTGAAAGGAAAATTGGTAGTGTGCAGGGACTTTATTAACTTGATAGGGCCCAGTGTGAGGCCTACACATTCATAGTTAAGTGTAAATGGAGACCTGGGGAGGAAAAGCCACTTTTCTGTTGGTCCACTGTAGCCAGTTTGACAATAGCCTAGTGGAGGAGCTGGTCAAAAAATCAATGTGTTGTAGCTGAAAAAGAGGGGACGGTTAATTTCCTCAAACACACCCCATAATAGTGCACTGTGGGATAGTTTTCATTAAGATAAACAAGATGTGCTGCAAAAGTGGCATGAATTCTCTTGGGAACTTTTTCTCTTTGACAAGTAAAACCTACAAACCTAGCACCGACCCTCAGATCATCAGAACACTTTCTGGACCTGTAGAATTACAGAAGAGGCATGGACCAGCTCTTTGAGACCTGTGTTGAGACTTGAAGGGCTGGACTTGCTCCTACTTATACCTAGGACTAAAAGGTTGACTCCAAGGGTCAGCAGGCTGACCTTCCGTGTGTCTACAGAGACACAAAAATTCAGCAGAGGACTTTTTCCTGAATTTTCCAGCTGAACAGCATATTTGCTGGAATGAGTCTTGCCAATGTGTGTGGTCCCCTACGTCCTAGGAGCGTTAGAAGTGGGCAAAAGGAGTTGGTTCAAAAACTCAAAAGAATTGGGACACTAAGAAAATAAGTGGATTTCCAGCATCTCCAGAGCATCAGTTGTACCTCGTAGCAAAAGAGTCCGATTTTGAAGCTACTTTATCATGTACAGCCTCAGCTTGCCCCAGTGGGGGATTTTAACATCCATAAAAAACAGACGAAATCATGAAAAATATCTGCCTGACGAGGAATTTGACAGCTGTAAAATATGAATTACTCCTGCTCAGAGTTTTACCTGCCAAAGCCAACTGCTTCAGCATGACCTCATACAGTGTCTTTCAGCTTTCAGAAGACTTCAGCAGATATAGCCTGCAACCTAACTGCCTGGACGATTTCAACTTCAATTCTGGAGATAAAATATATGACTAGGACAAACTTGCTTGGTGTTTCCAATCTGCAAAAAAACTATCCCAGGGTTCAATCAACCACCAGTGCACTACAGTGACTACTGAATGTAGCTTTAATTTCTCATGGAGCTTTTTGTCTTAAATCTTTAAAAATTCATATGTACAGTTCCCCCTTATTGGATTTTTATCTTTTTTGTGTTATTTTACTCGTGAATTTTGTTCTCAATTTTTCGAAATTAGGTGCAGGAATTTTATTGTATTGTGTTTTCACTTTTTTTACTCTTTTATTATTGCTAAATGCTTTACACATCACCCTAAATTAAGCCTGTTTGCTCTGTGCCATAACGACAAGGGTGTTAAGCTCAGGTTTAAATGACTGAATCTGTATTTGACCACCACAGGGTTGTGCTCTTTTTTTTTTATTGTACTCACATACACTCCAATTAATAACCCAGTTTATTACAATCCTGTTCCCCGTGAAAAGCTTTTAAAACCTTATTAAGGTGTTGTTTAGCTCCAATGGAATGATGAGGGTACCCTGTAGAAATTAGTTAATTAACGTCCAGTCTCTCAGACAGAGACAAATCAGTTTATTGTAAAATCATTTTTTCAATGTGTTTAAGAATAGTCTATTTTCAGTATTTATTTTGATATTTCATAAATATGGTAAAAGTGTGTGGGTATTGAAAACATGGACTATTATTAATAATCAATCTTTAACAATAGGAATAATTTACATTTGTTCTATTCTGAGAAATGAGTATCCTGTCCGCATAGGCACAAACCAGTGTAAATATTAGGCTTGTTTCACTGTTGGGTATTATGCACCTAGGCCTTGGGAGTTAAAGCATTATATATGGGTGACATGATTTAAGTCCCCTTTACAGAATTTCAGGACAGTAGTGCCTGTACTGTGAGCACTTAAGAGTCTCCAGGCTTCTGGCAACAGATGGACGATCACAGGTGCGCCTCTATCCACAGTTGGAAAATGTCTGCATTTATCTTGATAGACCTACTGCAGCAAGCTGCATCCAGGGCCGTTTGAGGTGGAGTAGCATTGATCAGTCCATCAGAGACAAGCAATGAAGCAGATGTGGAATATACACTTCATGCAGGGGCACCTTTGGAGACTCTTGCTCCAACACTTGTGGGGATGGAACAAGCTCAAAAGCTGACTGGTGAGTTCTGGTGCCATCTCTATTACTATGACATAATTACCATCAATGGGCATACTAACCATGCATCCCTTTATTCTCTGTGACCTCTGCCCAGCATTCTGATCTTTAGCGCCATGCATTACAGTGTCACAAGCATTTATATTACATTGCTAATATTGTGTGCATCTTTGTGTGTTTTGGTTCACTGCCTGTATACTACCTCCTCTTCAATATCCTGCTACATTTACATTACTGCCCTGCTATTCTTTGGACTTCACTTGAATATTTTTCTCCCAAGCATAGTTGCCCCCAGTATCAGAGTCACATTTGTCAATGTCCTGTCATCCACATTATCCACCCATGGCCACAACCATATCCATATCCAGCCCTCAGGGACTGATCATTTTCCAAAGACCGGGCCCAATTTCCATTACCCAACTAGCCCCTTCAAGCTGGATTAGTTTGATTCTAATAACTATTCCGACTTACCAATCTCTATTATTATGCATGATTCTAATATACCAAAACTGTCGATGTAATCTATTAAAATTGGCTAAAATAGGCAAAACAATACTCATGAATAAAAATACTCCATTAAAGTCAGATTCATTCATATATTTATAATGTTTATCTAATAATGTAAAATAATACTCATCAAATACTAAAATACAGCACCAATCATATACCATCACTGAGCAAACAACATCAGAAGAGAAAATGGCAAATTCATAATCAATGACACTACGTTAAGGAGTGGATAGGAGAGGAGACAAAAGTTCATAAACAGAATACATTTGCAAAAGGTTATGCAAATTCAGATATCACGCTATACTAACCCAATTAGGAAAACACTGTCTCCTGGCCAGGGAAACAGGAAGGGTCCCTCAAGATGCATTGAAGTGGCAAAGACTAAGTCAGGAAACACAAGAAGAACAACAAACTGATGACATACGACGATCTCACCCCAACAGTCAGCAAAAATGTCTGTCCTAAACCCCTCCCTCTAGGCTCCTCAATCATACCCTAAGAACGAAAAGACCAACCCACAGAAGTATCTAACTTAAGTCACGCTTCACATTTGATCGGTTAAGGAAGGGGGTGCACTGTCCCACCACTCTCTAAGCACATACAGGTTTTAAAGGCTTCTTTGTTTTATTCATTCATATGACAACAACTTTTCTCCCCAGGAAATAAAGTTTGAGACTCTATCATTTGCTTCCTCTTCTCCAGCAGCTATCTATACTTTGTATAACTTTTCCACAGAGCGCCTCTCTGCAGAGGAAGCCTCCTTCCACGTTCATAACATTGTTCTTTTCATTTGAATCTTGGCAGGCCCTCGAAAGACAAAGTCAGGTTCTTCTTTCTCATATTTTCAGATTTTCAAGGATTTAATTTTCAAAGCAGCTTTACTTTTAACCCCTTGTCTGTCACGCAGAATGAAACACATACTTGTTTCTAGAGTGAACAAAGCAGAAACATTTATTTTTCATTTGAAGTGCATTTCTCATATATACTGCATGTATCCTTGCGCAACCCATGTTAACGTTTGTATTATAGCTGTTATTAATAACGTGCAGTAAAGCAGCATTAGTCCTTTTTATTTTCATTAGTCAATAAGTGTTTCTGCGGCCTACTTCAGTAGTTTAGTTCACGTTTGCCAAGAAGAATTTTCCCCATGTTAAGCTTTTCTTCTTTATTTTTCACTGCACACAGTTAGTAAATGTTACTGAGGGTTCAAACTGAGCCGGTTTATTTTACGCGAAAATCCAGCTCCATCACCTGCAACTGACTCCCTTGCACACTGAACCCATTGCCACAAGCAACCCTGTGTATGTCAACCTAGTTACCTATCCCTGACCTGATGCCTTAAAAATGTCCATATCTATTGTTCAAGCATGTTTATAGGCCTATTTCATGCAGCCTTCGGATGTAGGTCCACATGCAACGTACGTTACAATGAGTGGGCACAATCAATGCAGGGAACAGGAAGGAGGCTGAAAGACAGCTGCTATTGGGCCACTCCTTGAGATCCTGTGCAGAAGACATGAGAGAATGAAGCTGCAGGTAAGGATACTCAGCAAAGAGAGAACGAAATGAACACACTCAGCAAATTCAGATAGTTAACTGTGTACACCTTTATCCACTTCTCTTTCACCAATAAGATTGGTAATCTAATATGCGCGTAATACGTACAGATCATACAGCGTTAGACATACCCTCATAATAAAGCTCCTCTGAGAATGCACTGTTAATGATATTCACGTGCATCACCAGCTTTCACCATGCAGTGAATATATGCTGTCTTCATCCTTAGAAAAGGTACTACGCTCTGTTTTCTGGAAGGCCACCGCATGGGTGCTGAAACGCCTGACAAACTGTCATTCCAGTCACATTATGCATGTTTTAAAATGCCCTTGCAAGTACCTGTACATTGGTATGACCACTAGGAAGATACGTGTTATTATTACAAAACACAGAAGCATGATAAGGTATAGGAGACACAATACAAAATTGACTTGCACTTTATTGAACACCAACACAATGCTGACGACATTCAATGGTATGTAATGTAACATACACTTGTACAGCGCTGCAGTCACCCCAAGGGTATCCTGGCGCTTAGATTACCAGCTGGCGAAAACAAATCGGAAATAAGCAGAGATCTAACCCCTAGGAAACAATCCAGTATGTAACTGAGAAACTGGAGCACAGGCATGGAGATATGAGCAAGGCACAGTTAAAATATGAACAGGGCTGAGTGTTCCACCTCCATCCTGAAACCCTACGAATGAATGATGAAATGTCATGGGGAGCCCTGGGTAATTAGATAAGGTTAAGGCTCATTTAGTGGGTAGTGTTTACACCCCCACCCAGTCTGCAGGCCTGTTCTGTTTCCTTCCTTCTCCCAAACAATACTATTACAACTTTTGGACCCTTAACAAGACTCCCATGTGTATTGACAAGACTGCATTACTAAATGAGTATAACAACAAACACACTGTAACAAATATGTCCCTTCCCCATATTTCACACCACAAAAAAGGCAGCACTGGGAGCAGGCAACTACAGCCCCCATCATCCGTCTTAACAAATTTCTATCTATTCTCAGACGAAACCTTGACAAATAGACTCAATTTCCCAGGATCCCTGGTGATAATGGAAGTCAGCCATTGGCTGCTACTAAGCAGCATGTCTCATGGATTTGATGCAGTCACGCCTGTGGCAGTGCTTAGAGCCATGGAGTCTGCACCCTTTATGGGCCGGGCTGGGGGTAATATTTGGACTTCCATCAGACACAGTTCTTACTTTTTGGAACCCTGCGTCCACCACAGAGTCATACTCTTGAAACCGGTGAATGTATGGGTGGAGCTTGCATCCCACGACTCCCCGATGCTGGTTTTGGCAATCGCTTTGGAATCCCTCTCCTACTCAGGTGAGACTCATGATTAACAACATGGCTGATAAGAGAGACGGCACGCTGCTTGGCCAGCTTGGGCATCCCGCATCCCGTCTTAACTTAAATAAAGAGAAGTTCTGCTACCATCCTGATGTTGTCAGTTGACTGTTCTTTCGGGCACGATAGTGTTGATATGGGCAACCTACCTTGACATAGTAAGAGGCATAATGATGACGCAATAAGAAAGCAGTGCCTACAACAAACCAGGGCCACTGCGATAACCTGTGAGGAATTGAGGAGGTTTTTAAGTCCATTAGGCAAGCATTTGGGGACACTATATTTACTCACTGTCTCCTGTAGTATTATTTTTCTCCCCTCTTTCCCTGTGTTAATATTTGAACACATCTATCAGAGTAAGACAATAGAAGGTACCACCAACAACAGACAATTTGGACAAATGGCCGCCTGCCATTAGGTAAACAATGGCTTAAGGATCCTCACTGGAATTATGTATGGACCCCTCACCTGACGTGTGTTTTTATCACCTGTATATGCATGTGTGCAATAAATGATTGTTTTTTATGTTACATGTGACGCCTTTGTCACTGTTTTTTTAATGGAGTTTTTAATGTGCAGAATTGTCATTGTGCATTCTTTCACATATTGCACCGCAATGGAAATTAAGACCCATGTGGGCGCCAATACTAGTTTTCCTACTACTACTGCTATATAATAACTTTTTTCTTTACCCTGACTAGGTATTAGCCTTTGGTGACTGTTTATAGAGAGGTGGGTTCTCTAAACTTCCAATATTATACCCTTTACTATTATTTTAAAAGTTTAGGGATACAGATATCTAGCCCTGATGAATACCAGAGATTTCTCTTAGGCTCTAATAGAAGTGCAGAAACATGTTGATAGGACGACTCAACGGTACGTAAGGGTCATATTAAACCCCTACGCCCTCTGAGATTACTCTTTTTTAAGCCTAGAATACCATCTCAATAAAGACTACTTTGAGGTATATCCTAGGGATTTTTTAGACATACAACTGGATCCAAGTATTTTATCCAGACAAAAAAAAAAATTCTAAGACCTTCCTCAGGTTAGAAGCCCCTGAGGTTGAATGCCCCCTGGTAGTATCATCTCAACATGGTCGGATGAGGCATGTCACATTACGTGAGTGAGCCTAACTGGTCCAGTTTCTGAAATTGCCCACTTTTCTGTAGGGATACTTGCAGTAGGTAGATAGGATCATACAAACTAGGGCTAGAAAGATATTCCCATATGCCCACCATGAGGGTGTCACACCAATTATGTGTTTTGGTGGTTTGCGCCACCATTAAGTCACAAAAAGTGGCTCAATGGCAGTGCAACGAGCTCATAAATATGCCCCTAAATGGCATATTTGTCCCATGAGTTAAATGTGGAGCTGGAGTACATGATATGATGTTGGTAGTCGCGGTGGCCAGCTTTGTAGTAATCTTGGGCCCAATCTGCGGAGGCAGTAGTGAAGCCGCCTATATCTTGGCTTGCAGGCCAGAATTGTATTGCTGTAGAAGGCCCAGTGATTATCAGTGAAAGGAGACTCTTTCTCTCAACATTGCTATGCTGCGGCTTTGGAATTAGTGGAACAATGGTCCACTGGCAAAATGGAATCTCTCATTGTTTCTGAGTAATGGAAGGTGACCCTGCTACATAAAAAATATATATATATATGTGACATAGCAGGATCTAAAAGGGTGTCCTGGCAGTTTTCTGCTTGGGTATGGGCATATTTACAGTGTCAGTTTGATTTCGCCGTTGTTTCGTGTGGCTGCTGCCATTTGCTGATTCTCAATCTCTACCACGCTGATTGGCTGATTGCTAGCCAATCAGCAGGCAGGCTTAAAAAGCGCGCAACGCTAGGTCGCGCAGCTTTCTCTGCGGTGAATGTTGTTGGGGAATTTGTTGGGGGAACAATCGTTGAGGAATTGTTTTCTTCTTTTTAAAATTGCATCCACAATTCCAGACAACTGCGCACTTACTTTAAAATTGAACTTGGCTCCTCGGCTCACACAATGTTGTTTCGTGTGGCTGGTGCCATTTGCTGATTCACATTCTCTCCCACGCTGATTGGCTGATTGCTAGTCAATCAGCGGGCAGCACAGGCAGAGCCCGCTGTCTCTCGAGAACTTCTATGCACACCGGCTTTAGGATGCACAGTGGACGCGCTGTTGGCGCGCCAAAGGCAAGCCCGTCTGCACCCGTCTGCGTCTGGCCATCGCCAGGAGCCAGGGACCCTGCCCCTCCCAATGCTCTAAGACTCTGCTAGTCTGGGGAGGAACTAGGAGCCCTCAACAGGACAATCACCTGTAGGACCCATGGTTGGGCCCCAGATAAGTGCCCCTCTACCTGTGAGCACTGTACCTTTAGCCTGGTCCGAGTGAAGCACCCTACTCCCTATAGTGATACTACTTCAGCATATACCTTCTTGAGTATAAATTGCTACCCCTTATCTAAACATCATGCGGAGGTATTTGATCTCCTCCAGGACCACTCCCCTGAGATTCTCTTCCTAATGGAAACGTGGTTGTGCGCATCATTCATGGCCATACCAGTTCTCGCCCTGCCGACAGGCTACGCCATACGGAGTATGGATAGAACAGGTGGGAGAGGACGTGACATCGCGATTATATATAAAGTAGTCAACTCCTGTAGCCTATTCCCCGTAGACCTTCCAGACTGCAAGAGCGCGCTCTTTAAAATCGCACTAGGTGCTAACGTTACCTTCTCTAGCCTTCTAATTTATCGCCTGCCCGGTCCATCTAAGTGTTTCAGAGAAGCCCTGTCAAATATAGTGACAACCCTTGCTTTACACACTGCCAATTTTAACATCACAGGCGATCTCAATCTCCATCTAGAAATGCAGGATGCGCCGGAGATTCTCAGGTTCATTGGGGACTTGGTAGCTTGTCAGCTGGCTCAACTGACCCCTGGTGCGACACATAGAGCAGGACACCTCCTAGACCCGATATTCTCGAATCTGGAGATACTGGAAGTGTTAACTCCGCTCCCTATGATAAGGACCGACCACTTTCTCGTCCCAGTGCGGTTAAGAATTAAGTGAAGTTAAATCTCGGCCTAACCAGCTGCCCTCACTTAAAGGGCCATGGCACAAACTTAATCAAGCAGATCTATGTTCAGCTCTAAGAGCAAAACCTCTGCTACAATCTAACAATGTGGATGAGACTAATGCACTCTTTGAAAAATGGATAATCCAAGCACAGGACATGTGCATTCCCACTAAACTCACTCACTCCAAAAACACCGGAGCCAATGCGTGGTTCAACAAAGACCTTACGCTGGCTAAAAAATAATGCAAAACCCTGGAAAGATCCTGGAGGAAAACATATGATACCCAGGCTAAATTACTATATAGAACAGCTATTAATTCATACCATAAGCTAGTTCGTAAAATGAGAGCAGCACACTACTCCAGTTTGATCTCTACCAGTACGAATCGTAGTAAAACCATATTCTCGCTACTAAAGGACCTGACTACCCCACCAGCAGAATCTGGTAATACCATTACCTCTAATTCACATTGTGAGGAGCTGGCTACTTTTTTTTGTGAAGAAAGTCGAAGATAAATATTTAAATCTGGGACACAACATTTTCCCCATTGCGTGGAGTAAGGACGTGATCCCCGGTCCCGAATCCACCCTTCTCACATCTTTCCCCCCCTGACCTCCAATGAACTAGAGAAATTAGTAACCAAAATTAAATCTGGCTCTCCGGCACATCCCCTTAAGCCTGAAGTCTTTAGGAAAATCCAATCAGATCTTATACCTGCATGTTTAGAATTACTTAATCACTCTCTCTCCACTGCGACAGTGCCTAAAACATGGAAGCATGCTAATGAGGTACCCTTGCTTAAAAAACCTACTCTTGACTGTTCCAAATCAGAAAATTACCGCCCAATCTCATTGCTTCCTTTTCTGTCTAAAATTCTGGAAGCCTACGTGAATAATGCACTCATGCAATTCTTAGATATCAATAACATTCTTGATAGTTCACAGAATGGTTTCCGTCCTCGGAACAGTACCGAGTCGGCACTGTTAGGGGTGGTTGAACACCTCAAATCTGCTCTGGATGCCGGCAGCACGTCAGTCTTGGTGCTGCTCGATCTAAGCGTGGCAATTGACACAGTGCCTAATGAAATCCTGCTCCATCGGTTGGAAGAAATAGGAATAGGAAACACTGCTCTGGCCTGGTTCACTTCCTTCCTGTCTGATCGGACGTTCCAAGTGACTGCCCCTCCTTTTGCCTCTCAGGTACACCCGCTTTGCTGTGGGGCTCCTCAGGGATCTGCATTGAGCCCTAGGCAAGAGGAATGTCCCTGGTGTCATATGCCGATGACACCGAACTGGTGATCACCCTATCTAACAACCCCACTCAAGACAAACAAAATTTTAAAGAGAATATCTCTGCCATAGCAGAATGGATGACAAACAACTGTTTGCAACTGAATTCCACCAAATGAAAAATCCTCTTGGTGGGCAAAGATTCCCATCTTTGGACAAATGAATGGTGGCCTTCGGTACTGGGTAACCTTCCGGATCCCAAACCTATGGCAAAAAACTTGGCCCTCCTATTAGATAAAGATCTGAACTTTGATACATATGCAAAAACAGTGGCCGGAAAAGGCTTTGGGATACTCCGTGGTCTGGGACTTTTTGATGCCCAGACACGCCAGCTGATTGTTCAGGCCTGATTGTCCTGGCACGTCTGGACTATTGCAATGTCCTTCTCCTCGGTTCTAATAAATCTATGATGAAGAGATTGCAACAGGTCCAGAATGCGGCAGTATGCGCCATCTTTGCTCTGCTGAAGTTCAGACATGCCGCCAACCTCCTCCATTGTCTTCACTGGCTGCCCATTGAACAGTGGGTCAGCTTTAAGACACTCAGTACCATGCACAAGATACTGATGGGTATAGCCTCAGACAGTCTTAATGAGCTGTGCACCCTGTACACTCCAGCACAAGCATTGCGTTCAACAAACCAGTGTCTTGCACTCACTCCTCGTATACATAAGGCCAGACCCGGCGGCCGCTCCTTTAGACACCTGGCTCCCACACTCTGGAACTCCCTCCCTCTTTTCATCCGCGCCGAACCAGATCATAAGATCTTCAGGCGGCACGTAAAAACCTGGCTCTTCTCTCAGATCTAACTCCCTATGTTCTCCGCTCTGTTCTACTCTAGCGCTGGGACGCCTTTTTGCCAAAGGCAGCCATGCGCTCCATAAATACTCTAATCTAAACTAATTTCACTTTAAAATAAGGTAATGATGAACAAGGTTGATATTAATCATGAGTCAATATAAATATTCCATATTACTTATCTGTATGGAGATTGCCTGAAGGCGTTATTAAATAAAAGAATATTGAGGTGTCTTGCATTTCCGTATATAAGACCTTGAAAGTGTTGAATATCAGCCATACGGTTTTTCAAGATGGGTAAACATGATCCGCAGTGATACAATTTATCTACTCTAAGATCCTGGGTGGAGTCAATCTTCAAGGGAAAAATGCATGTCCAATACCATTTCACAGAGGCAGCGGCACATGTTGGTGAAATTCATAACTGAGTAATATATATGCAGCAGGAAGACCAAACTGATGTGAGGGCTTATCTGTGCCATCTGATTCTCCCCAAAAGCTGTGTTCATCAACTACTTCTGCCTCATCTTCATTGTCTTCTCCAAACCTCCAAACTATGTGGAGAATTAGCAGCTCCAAAGGGAAAGCATTTTCAAAAGAAAAGAGCTACATGGATTTATTTTAGATTTCTCTTCAAATGTTCACTTCTATATAGTTGAAAAACAACTCACTTCTAATGGGGAATGGCTTTCACAGTATAACAGATCAGCGATTCCTAATGTACCTATTAAGACACCACCTAAACGATTGCTGAAGAGGGAGGAGAAGCGTTCAGAAAAGACATCTGTCCTAGGGCATAACAGAAAGGATACCCCAAAAATTGGATCTGCTATTTGGGAATTTAACTGGTCAAATTGCAGTTACTTCGGAGGACAGTATGCTGTCTAATACAATGCATACAAAGCTGAGGTTTTATTAAAGAGAGAGAGAGCATTTTTAAGGCTGAATTCGGCAATAGGAGAAAGAATCTATGTAGCTTATAATTTGCAGTTCTTAGAAAAAGCGTTCTAATAATTTTCAAATGTTATTCAAAATGGTCAATCAATCAATCAATCAATCAAAACATTTATATAGCGCACTACTCACCCAGAGGGTCTCAAGGCGCTAGGGGAGGGGGGTCCGCTACTGCTCGAACAGCCAGGTCTTGAGTTGCTTCCTGAAGGCGAGGTGGTCCTGGGTCAGGCGGAGGTGGGTCGGGAGGAAGTTCCAAGTCTTGGCGGCGAGGTAGGAAAAGGACCGTCACCCTGTGGTGGCTCTTCGGATGCCGGGGACGGCGGCTAGGGCGTGGCCGGTCGATCGAAGCTGGCGTTTGGGAGCGTAGAAGTTGAGGCGGCTGTTGAGGTATCCTGGGCCTTGGTTGTGTAGGGCTTTGTGTGCGTGGGTGAGGAGACGGAAGGTGATTCTCTTGTTGACCGGGAGCCAGTGCAGGTCTCTCAGGTGTCCGGAGATGTGGCTGCGACGGGGGATGTCCAGGATGAGTCGTGCTGAGGCGTTCTGGATCCGCTGGAGTCTTTTCTGGAGTTTGGCGGTGGTTCCGGCATAGAGGGAGTTGCCGTAGTCCAGACGGCTGGTGACGAGGGCCTGGGTGACCGTTTTCCTGGTCTCGGTGGGGATCCACCGGAAGATCTTACGTAGCATGCGCAGGATGTTGAAGCACGACGAGGAGACGGCGTTGACTTGTCTGGTCATGGAGAGGGAGGAGTCCAGGATGAAGCCCAGGTTGCGTGCGTGGTCTGTTGGTTTGGGTGCGCTGCCTAGGGCGGGGGGCCACCAGGAGTCATCGAAGGTGGAGGGTGAGGATCCCAGGATGAGGACTTCCGTCTTGTCCGAGTTCAGTTTCAGGCGGCTGTTCTTCATCCATTCGGCTACCTCTTTCATCCCTTCGTGAAGGTTGCTCTGGCGGTGGTGGGGTCGTTGGTGAGGGAGAGGATCAGCTGGGTGTCGTCGGCGTAGGAGATGATGTTGAGGTTGTGCTGGCGTGCGATGTTTGCGAGGGGGCTCATGTAGACGTTGAAGAGGGTTGGACTGAGCGAGGAGCCTTGAGGAACGCCGCAGATGACTTCGGTGGTTTCTGATCTGAATGGGGGGAGGCGGACTCTCTGTGTCCTTCCGGCGAGGAAGGAGGTGATCCACTCTAGTGCCTTCTCCTGGATTCCGACGTTGCTGAGGCGCTGCACTAGTGTACGGTGGCAGACAGTGTCGAAGGCCGCGGAGAGGTCCAGGAGGATGAGGGCCGCAGTTTCTCCGTTGTCGAGCAGGGCTCGGATGTCATCGGTGGCTGCGATCAGGGCGGTCTCGGTGCTGTGGTTGGCCCGGAAGCCAGACTGCGAGAGGTCGAGGGATCCGTTCGTCTCGAGGAAGGCGGCCAGTTGCTGGTTGACGGTCTTCTCGATGACTTTTGCAGGGAACGGGAGCAGCGAGATGGGGCGGTAGTTCTTGAGGTCGGTGGGGTCGGCTGATGGCTTCTTTAGTAGAGCGTTGAGTTCGGCGTGCTTCCAGCTCTCCGGGAAGGTGGCGGTGTCGAAGGAGGTGTTGATGATGTCCCGTAGGTGGGGTGCGATGACAGCGTCGGCCTTGTTGAAGACGTGGTGAGGGCAGGGGTCCGTCGGAGATCCAGAGTGGATGGAGTTCATCGTGCGGACGGTGTCTTCGGTGCTGAATGGTGATACTATCTCAAACCTACTAGCTGCCATAGCGACAATGGCAAAGTATGTGTCAGACAGCACAGTTGCTAATTTGAAGGTGTCCACAATGCCAACAGAGTGAATTGATGTGGGTCAAACACAGTTGCATTTAAGAGGATAAAAAGTGGATGTAGCTCAAATGCCTTGTCTCTTTCATTTAATAGACTTTTTGATGAAGTGCTGTAATCTGTACTCCACAAATTATTCAAAAGTATGATCAGTCATCAAGCTTAGATTAAAAGGTATTATGACGTATCAAGAAAGCCATGTGATCAACCAAGATAAAAGAGATTTGGGCCTTTCTCAAGGAAATAATTTTTCCAACCTTTCAAAGATGAATGGAACTCAGGATCCCAGGGTAATCAGAGGCAGCAGTCCTGATTATGCTGATTTTCAGAGCTCACTGGCACGAATAAGAGACAGATTTCCTTTGTTTTAGGATATAAGGAACAATAAAACTAAAAACATTTGGACAATGCATGTGATATCTGAGGGAAATGAGAAAGATCGCCAATCAGCTCCTTGATTTCCAGATATCGGCCAACCCTGCTTCCACAGACCCTCGACCCGAGGAGAGCTTTGCAAAAGAATATTGTGATTCTGATAAGAAGAAACAACGCATTTTACCAGTGTCACATGAAGAAATTATTTTGGACTGGTACTAAATACCTTATTTAGTAAAATAATCATCTGGTGGGATGAGGCTGCAGAATGATACGAAGGATTTCAAACTGTTGAAACAGTACATCCGATTTCAAAATGAACACGTTACCAATAGGTGAAAGGGAGGGCGAGGGTTTGTCATCAATGGATCCACAAGATTCTCACCAACATATCCAGATTTTGAGCAAGCATCAAATATTTTCAAGGGTTGCAGCAAAAAAATACATTGGACATTTCTAGTGTTGTCATTTGGTCTCAAGCCATCCCACAATATATTTGCAAATATTCTGGCTCCTTTAATAGCACAGGTGCACAAAGGAACATTCAAGTTTATCCATTTTTGTACCAACTGGTAATAGTGGCACACGCTTAATACCAGGCTGTTATAGACACTCAAAAGATAGTTTAAACCTTGGAACAGTCATCTGCAACCATCAAACCTAAAGAACATTGGAGCAAAGTTTCGGACTGGCAGGGGCATGGCACCTCTATTTATCAACAGGAGAACGAATTTTATTCATAGATTACACCTGCTGCTGCAGAGATCAGCCTTTAGCACAAGACTGACTCCAGTTCAACTAGAACCAAATAGGGTAACCCAATCTTCCCTTAAGAGATGGGTGAATAATGAAAACAACCAGAAACTCCTAGAGGAATTATTTCAAATTAATATTTACTATAGCTTTTAGAATGGTCATTCAAGATCCAATCAATACAACTCAATTGATGGTTATAATTTATGGAGAAAGAATCTTTTGAAGGCATAGGAAAAATATAGATAAGTATGCTGTGCTACTGTATGAAAAATCAACAATTTTAATAATAGGAAAACATGTATATATGCATTATATGCCAGAAAAGAAAGTACAAACAAATAAATAAAAAGCCACATATATACAAACCTCCACCAAATAAGGCTTTAAAGTGTCTGATATAATTGAATTCACAAAGGTCCTATGTGGTGAACAATACAACTCAGCTTAACAACCTAAACTAGGAGTACAAAATATAAAGGATTGCAATACAAATAGTTCTACACTATATAGGCTGATGTGTGGGAATTGTCGACATATCGGTCTCTAAATGGTAAACATAGACAAAATCGTCTTCAAGACTATTTTTGTTTAGAAGAACCATCTAGCGACTTGGGACTTCCTTGTTGTTAGATTTGGGGGTTTCTAATTGGCATAGGTAGGTACCCGTGACAAATAGGGACCCTTGCGTCTAGTCAGGGTAAGGGTGTACACTCCTAAAATAACCCCTGCTAACCCCTTTGGTTGCTTGGCACGAGCAGACAGGCTTATCTCAGAGGCAGTATGTAAAGCATGTGTGAACACATACATTAACCCTGAGTCTATACTACAGATGGACATCACACAAGTTGTAGTATAAAAATAAGTATTTTTATATAGACTTAACACGAGACCACAAACAACAAATATCCACAATACTGTACTTTAAAAATGGTAGAATTAGCTTAGTTCTCCTAAGATGGTAAATGCGACACTTTGAGTTCAATGTACCTGTGGATGCGTCACACTATACAACAAAAGTGTTGCAGGAAATGTGATGCGTCGGTTCCTGACACGCAGGAACGGAGATCGTCAGTTTCTTACTGCGCTTCTGTGGCGTTGCGGCTCGCAGCGCCATGATGGGATTAAGATCCGGTGCAATGAAAACAAAGATGGGCCTTCTTCTTGATGCGACATGGTGCGTTCACGCGCAATTGCCGTGCGGCAACACAACGATTCTTCTGAGCCGCGACAGGCCCTGCGACACACTTCCCCTATGATACGAGACGCTTCGGCGAGGCAATGCTACAACTGCAGTGGGGACACCATTGTTCAGTGAAATGAAATGAAATTAAATGAATTCGTACTTGTATAGCACACTTATACCCTGAGGCGTCTTGGCGCTATACGCATACCGCTGTGGAACCCTTCCTGGCTTTTCCCTGTGAAATGCCCACTCCTGGGCACCCCCAAGGTGAAGCCAGGCATCCCAGCGCTGTCGGGCCGTTGTGGAGATTGAGCAAGCTATTGCCCAGAGTTGCAAAGTGGGACCCATGGTTAGAATAGGCACTGAGGCGAGAATTATCAGGTCCGAGGAAATTGAGCCCAAGACCCGCCGAGGCGGGAATTGAACCCTGGTCACGGGCCAGACCTCTGCATTAGGGTCTTCCGCTCTAACAATTGAGCCACACTTCTCCACTCAGTGATGCGATGACAGCGACTGCGGTAGCGACATGCTTCTCTGGTGTTGCGAGACGCTTCTGTGATGTGATAGCTACAGCGGCGAAACCCTTCTTCAGTGATGCGACAACAGTGGCTGCGCCGGCAATACGCTTCTTCCTCGTGAGTCGCACTACCAGCTTCTTGCGACATGCAGTCCCTCAGAAAGCCCAATACAACTGCAGGCACTTCCAAAGAACTCTTGGGAGCTGGGGGTTGAAGTCTGTTGTCCCTGAGACTTCAATAGGAAGCAAGTTCTTTCTCAACCCCTTGGATATCCTTCACAAGTTGATGAAAGTACACACAAAGTTTCTCTCTCTTCTCTGTCGAAATTAGGCAACCACTGCAGGCCAATCCCCCAAGCAGCACTTCAGCTTAGGGATAGCCTCTCCTCAGCCTCTCTGGTTCCTCTCCTTAGCAAAAGTTTCTACTTGTTTCCCAAAAGTGATCTAAATCTCTGGGGTATTGGTTCCCCTTTTCATACACAGTTTCTCTTTGTTCTCTGAAGGCAGAGAGGCTGTTGCCTAGTCCAAACCAGGTCTGGTCAGTTCTGGAACCCTCTGTTTGTCTCCTTCTTTCCTTTCACAGTGCAGGATATAGACATCAGACGCACCACAGGAGGTGGACCCTGCATTGTGGAGGGAAGGGACAGCCCTATTCAAGTCCCAGGTGCAAGTCCCCCCACCCATCTACATGTAGATCTCTCTATTCAGCCCTGTGCTGACTCACCCTGTCTCCTGGAATCCCCCAGCCCCTGTCACTCAAACTCCAGACAAGGAATACACCAACTAGCGGAGGCAGGCTTGGATGGTTAGACAAGAAAATACCTACTTTCTAAAAAAGGTATTTTCAAACACAGAATGTTAAAACCAACTTCACTAAAAGATGTATTTTATCATTCTGAGTTCAGGCATACTAAACTCGAATTTCTACCTTGTTCCCTGAGTCAGTTAGTATTATAAGATGTAATAATCAAACTGCCCATTCGGCCTATGGGGAACAGTTAGCCTTGCAATAGTGAACAAATGGCCGTAATACACTATTAAGACATGCCACACACATCAGGGCTTGTCCTACCTTATACTTACAATGCACTCTGCCCGTGGGTCTACCATAGGGGTGTCTGATATGAAGAAAAGGGAAGGTTTGGGGACTGGCAAGTGGTTGCCCTTGCCCAGTCAGCATGGCAGTACCAGACTGCACACAGGCTCTGCAATGGCAGACCTGAGACACATTTTACAAGGCTACATCTGTGGGTGGCACAACCAGTGCTGCAAGCCCACCAGCTAATTAAACAACAGGGGGTGGTGATGGACAGAGTTTCTGAATTAAGCAGAATACTCTCACCCAGTCAAGAGATCAGGGCTTGATCCAACACCGTTTTTTAGCTCACTGCACCATCCCAGCTCAGAACCTGGCTATATGCAAATTAGTCTGTCCCTGGCCCAGTGCATCATGGGAACAGGGCAGACCAAACTACCAAGCCAATTCTTTCACTGGGAAGGAAACAAGCTTCCGGGGACCGGTTTCTGGCATTACAGCCTTCTTCGGCCCGGCTTGCTTGAATCCTGATGGTGCAATGAGCAAGGGACTCACGTCTGAGTATACCCTTCCACGCTTATGGTGGACAAAATAATTAAACAACAGGGGGTGGTGATGGACAGAGTTTCTGAATTAAGCAGAATACTCTCACCCAGTCAAGAGATCAGGGCTTGATCCAACACCGTTTTTTAGCTCACTGCACCATCCGAGCTCAGAACCTGGCTATATGCAAATTAGTCTGTCCCTGGCCCAGTGCATCATGGGAACAGGGCAGACCAAACTACCAAGCCAATTCTTTCACTGGGAAGGAAACAAGCTTCCGGGGACCGGTTTCTGGCATTACAGCCTTCTTCGGCCCGGCTTGCTTGAATCCTGATGGTGCAATGAGCAAGGGACTCACGTCTGAGTATACCCTTCCACGCTTATGGTGGACAAAATAATTAAACAACAGGGGGTGGTGATGGACAGAGTTTCTGAATTAAGCAGAATACTCTCACCCAGTCAAGAGATTAGGGCTTGATCCAACACCGTTTTTTAGCTCACTGCACCATCCCAGCTCAGAACCTGGCTATATGCAAATTAGTCTGTCCCTGGCCCAGTGCATCATGGGAACAGGGCAGACCAAACTACCAAGCCAATTCTTTCACTGGGAAGGAAACAAGCTTCCGGGGACCGGTTTCTGGCATTACAGCCTTCTTCGGCCCGGCTTGCTTGAATCCTGATGGTGCAATGAGCAAGGGACTCACGTCTGAGTATACCCTTCCACGCTTATGGTGGACAAAATAATTAAACAACAGGGGGTGGTGATGGACAGAGTTTCTGAATTAAGCAGAATACTCTCACCCAGTCAAGAGATCAGGGCTTGATCCAACACCGTTTTTTAGCTCACTGCCCAGACGTGGGTCCCAGGCACTCCACATCACTGGAGTCAAGCTAGCCGGGCTGATGAGAGGTGTTACCTCGAAACCGGTCCGGTCCTCGGATGCTTGATTCCGTTCTGGGAAGGACATGGCTTTTGTAGTTCGGACTGGACTGTTCCCATGGGGCACAGGTTCAGAGCTGATTTGCATATCGCCATTGTCTAACCCGGGGTGGTGTGGAGTGCAAAAAACGATGGATTAGGACCCAGATCTTTTGACTGGGTTGAATGTGTGACATTGATCCACATTCGGTCCATCACCTGTTGTTTTTGCAAATACCGCTATAAGTGTACTGGGGATGCCCAGACATGGGTCCCAGGCACTCCACATCACTGGAGTCAAGCTAGCCGGGCTGATGAGAGGTGTTACCTCGAAACCGGTCCGGTCCTCGGATGCTTGATTCCGTTCTGGGAAGGACATGGCTTTTGTAGTTCGGACTGGACTGTTCCCATGGGGCACAGGGTCAGAGCTGATTTGCATATCGCCATTGTCTAACCCGGGGTGGTGTGGAGTGCAAAAAAACGATGGATTAGGACCCAGATCTTTTGACTGGGTTGAATGTGTGACATTGATCCACATTCGGTCCATCACCTGTTGTTTTTGCAAATACCGCTATAAGTGAACTGGGGTTGCCCAGACGTGGGTCCCAGGCACTCCACATCACTGGAGTCAAGCTAGCCGGGCTGATGAGAGGTGTTACCTCGAAACCGGTCCGGTCCTCGGATGCTTGATTCCGTTCTGGGAAGGACATGGCTTTTGTAGTTCGGACTGGACTGTTCCCATGGGGCACAGGGTCAGAGCTGATTTGCATATCGCCATTGTCTAACCCGGGGTGGTGTGGAGTGCAAAAAAACGATGGATTAGGACCCAGATCTTTTGACTGGGTTGAATGTGTGACATTGATCCACATTCGGTCCATCACCTGTTGTTTTTGCAAATACCGCTATAAGTGAACTGGGGTTGCCCAGACGTGGGTCCCAGGCACTCCACATCACTGGAGTCAAGCTAGCCGGGCTGATGAGAGGTGTTACCTCGAAACCGGTCCGGTCCTCGGATGCTTGATTCCGTTCTGGGAAGGACATGGCTTTTGTAGTTCGGACTGGACTGTTCCCATGGGGCACAGGGTCAGAGCTGATTTGCATATCGCCATTGTCTAACCCGGGGTGGTGTGGAGTGCAAAAAAACGATGGATTAGGACCCAGATCTTTTGACTGGGTTGAATGTGTGACATTGATCCACATTCGGTCCATCACCTGTTGTTTTTGCAAATACCGCTATAAGTGTACTGGGGATGCCCAGACGTGGGTCCCAGGCACTCCACATCACTGGAGTCAAGCTAGCCGGGCTGATGAGAGGTGTTACCTCGAAACCGGTCCGGTCCTCGGATGCTTGATTCCGTTCTGGGAAGGACATGGCTTTTGTAGTTCGGACTGGACTGTTCCCATGGGGCACAGGGTCAGAGCTGATTTGCATATCGCCATTGTCTAAACCGGGGTGGTGTGGAGTGCAAAAAAACGATGGATTAGGACCCAGATCTTTTGACTGGGTTGAATGTGTGACATTGATCCACATTCGGTCCATCACCTGTTGTTTTTGCAAATACCGCTATAAGTGTACTGGGGATGCCCAGACGTGGGTCCCAGGCACTCCACATCACTGGAGTCAAGCTAGCCGGGCTGATGAGAGGTGTTACCTCGAAACCGGTCCGGTCCTCGGATGCTTGATTCCGTTCTGGGAAGGACATGGCTTTTGTAGTTCGGACTGGACTGTTCCCATGGGGCACAGGGTCAGAGCTGATTTGCATATCGCCATTGTCTAACCCGGGGTGGTGTGGAGTGCAAAAAAACGATGGATTAGGACCCAGATCTTTTGACTGGGTTGAATGTGTGACATTGATCCACATTCGGTCCATCACCTGTTGTTTTTGCAAGCCCACCAGCAGCTTTTGGATTTACAAGCCCTGGGCACAATCAGTGCACTGTACTAAAGTCTGACAAGTAAACCAAATCAGCCAGTAATGGAGTCACTAATCTATAAATCAATTTACCATAGGGAGCACTTGCACTGGGGCACTGGACAGCAGTGGCACAGTGGGCAAAGCATCTAACACCAGCAAAAACACATGAGGCAACAGCAAAAAATGGAAGGGAGACCCTTGCCAACGTGCCAGGTCTAACACTATGCGAAATACTTTGAATCTTTATGTCTAACTTCATAGTGTTGAATTTGAGGAGATATATTGGAGTTAATACGCAAATTAAACATGTGGGAAGTCCCCAGCTTCAGGAATGAGTCATGGCAAAAAACATACCCGACAGCAGCATCAAACTCCAACATCTGTCATTGTGGCAGAATGAGGTGGAGCTTTAATGGTGGACATTTGTGCTGCCACTACCAATGGGTGGCAAGTTTCAGGTGCTGGTTTCTCTGGCCCCATAGGGCAGATTTTCAGACCTGTGTTGTTGTTTTGCTCCTAGTGACAGGCTCTAGGTCACAGGAGCATTTTCTGAACCCATTTATGTTGGCATTCAGGACTCTGCACACTTTGCCTCCAACCAATGATAAAGTTCATGTGCCCCCTCCCTTCAACATAGTAACATTGGCTTACCCACTATTGGCACATTTAATTTACTTGCAAGTGCCTAGTAAAGTGGTGCTACATGTGCCAAGGGTCTGTAAATTAATGCTACTAGTGGGCCAGCAGCACTTGTGCCTCCCACTTAAGTAGTATTTTAAACATGTCTCAGGCCTGTCACTGCAACCTGTGTGTGCAGTTCTAAAGTACCATTTTGACCTGTCAGTCAGTCAAAGCAGTGTTTATTTAGACCTTGGTCTTTAAACAGTTGTAAAACCAATTATAAATGAACAAGATAAAACAACACAATTTATACATTCTCAATGTTAAAAAGTTGGTAATTATCAAAAATGGAATAACAATTCAGATTTTTCTGCATAGGGCGAACAACTCATTATAAAATTGTAAATAATTAAAAACATTCTTTAAAATGCTATACAATTCGTCTTTTCTTAAAAAAAATGTTTTTTTTATATTAACTTTATACAAAAGTTAAGACGATTTAAAATCTCTAAATATAACAGCTAATTCTCTCTGAGGAAACTTTTAATTTCTTTCATACAGTTCCCCATTGCAATCGTTATGTCAAGAGTAGAAGTGCCGCCTGAGTCCGTAGCCTTATGTCATATTTTAAAAATATTGGGCGGAGGTATCTTTTGCGCTGCTCTAATAATGTTACATAATGTAACAATATGTGCAATATATCACCTTTAGTGCCCAGTGTGCATTTACAGTGACCATCATGATGTAACATTTATATTTTTAATTCCTCATTTACCACCCAAGGATTAACACCAATTCTCAATCTTAAAATCGTATCTCCTGTCTAAACCAGTGGTTTGGTAAAATATCCAAATATGGGAACTAATTTTCCTTTGACCATGAATCCCTCATGAATTGCACAGATTTTTTCTTAGCCAGATATTCCATATCTGCCCTTCTTGAAACTTCTTGTCCATGTTTTTTAAGATCACTTTTAGTGAACTTTACATGCAGGGAGATTTTCACTTTTAAGTTCTCACTGGCCCATAGTATTTTCTTCCTTATCTCTTTAGCCCATTTTAGGCTGATAGATAGGATCTCTTTCCTACACCATTGTGATACCTTCGGGCCTATCTCTATATCCAGACGTTTCCAGAATCTGATTAACATCATTTGTGACTGTATGCTTCAGGCAATTCTACCTATCTCAGTTCTTATTGCTTGGATCATCGGCGAGTGTGGTAGTGTCAACAATGTTTTCAGGCACTTCCCTTCCTCTAAATCCCAATCTCGTTTGCTACTAAGATAGAGGACTTCTTCTCCATAGAGTACTTGTGGAGGTATCATTGCGCTAAAAGCCTTTAACAGCGGTCTGGGGGACATATCTCCATAATCTCAGTTAGATTTTTTCAGTCCACAGATCGATGTGAAGGCTTTAGCTTTTTGAGCTTCTAGGTGAGTGTGCCACTTTAAAGTCCTGTCAAAACACAGCCCAAGATAGCGGTATTCATTCACCATTTCCAGTTTCAGGTCTCCTAGTGACCAATTAAATCTAATATATATTTTTCCGAAACATAACATTTTTGTTTTTCCCTTATTTACAATTAAAAACAATTTGTCACAGTATTCTTTAAAAGCGTTTAGCTTTCTTTGGCGGCCAATTTCAGTCTGGTCCAAAATCACCAGATCGTCTGGATAAAATAGGCAGGAAACTTTCTTTCCATCCATTCTAGGGCTTGCACTTCCATTTTGTCCATCTAGTAAGGCCTGAAACATTCTAGGCCAAGTACTGAATCAGTGGCAAAACCTAGGACATGCAGCCTACCTGTGACCACGATTTAGCATGAACCCTTTATCTATTCTCCACCGGCTTTTCTCACCCATTCTCTTGCTCTATTTAAATGCACCCCTCCTGACCATTTTTGTATCACCCACAACCTTCCCACCACCAACCCCTTTGCACCTAGCAGCCCTGCCCCAAGCCCCCCTGTATCCTAAAGAGGGAATCATCCTCCTTTAAAGCTGACGCTGAAAATGGCAGCTGTCGACTCATAGCACATAGGGGAAGAGCTTGAGCCCCGTCGCTCAACCAGTTTGGATTTAGCATTATCTCCCAGAAGTGGGGTCCCTGATCGTGTTTCCTTAGCAGGGAGTGCGCAATCCTTATTCACCTGTTTCATATGCGTTCTAGGCATCCTTTGGCCGTCAGCATTAATATCCGATAAATCGGGATCTATTGTCGCCGCCTTCCTGATCGCTATCCCCAGCAGAAACAGCCCCTCCTGAGATGCCAGGTTCTGAAGGGAGTGTATCCTCCCATTGTGAAAGCACAACCTCCACTGTCCCGCCTGCACTAAATGTATAATTACAGTCCACAGCTCGCCCATTCAGATGGTTTCTGTTTTGTGCAGGAGTCTCTACTGGAACCTGTGTTTGTCTGGCATGGGCTCCTCCCTCAGCAGAGGTAATAGGGGAAGGGACATTGTTACTGAAAGAACACTTCTGGCTCGTATTCCTGCCATGACATGCCGGTATTGCTGCTAAGATCATGTCAATTTTTATCACATCCGCTGTTTGGACAATCACATCCCCAGATGAAAGCAGCTCAGTTGCTCTTCCCGACTGTAACAGCCTCAGTGTGGGTTTAACAACCCTGGCATTCTTTATTGTTCCTGCAACCGCATCCTCAGCCCATAAAGTCAGTCCTCCTTGAAAGCCAGAAGTCTTAGCCGTGCAGGGTGCCCTTAAATCAACTTTCGGAGGAGCAATCTCGGTAACCACCACTATACCTGCAAGACTCAACCAGTAGAGCCCAGAGGGAGACGGGGCCGGCCAACCAAACCGCTAACTGTGATGACCGCAGGAGCCACCTCGCGCCTTTCACCGCCGAGCTGAGCATCCGGATCTTTTCCATAAGTTTTCTCTTCTCTCGGTTAGCTGTAATGCAGTTTTATCGCTGTAAGCTAGAATAAAGACCAGCTTGCAGAGTTAAGCTTTCTCTGTTTCCAATTTTGCGGGTGGTGGTAGGTAGAGGAGCAGAGTGGATTGGAGTCACTCGGTACCTGTGAGATGCGGCAGCTCTAATCCGCCATCTTCCTTCTGAGTCACTGCAACAAAGTTAAAAATATTCAAGCATAGAATCATGAAGCTCAGAGTGGAACACTGTATCTAGGAGAGGAGTGCGTGGAAGCACCACTGTCTTTCCAGCCCCCCATATGGAATATTCAACACCATCCTCACCATAGCATGATCTGACAGCATACGAGGGAGATGCTAAATGTTGTTGAGCAAAGGGACAGATCTTGTGGATATGAGCCATTAATCCAGAGTGTCCACGCTGCATGTGGTGCTGAGTAAAATGTGTTTTCATTTCGGCAAGAGTTTTTGAGGTGCCATGCAGCTTTGAGGGTATATGTGTCACAATGTCTTGTAGAACATGAAGTGAATGTGGTTTGCCATCTAAGTGGATGCCTGTGGAGTCCAGCACCAGATCGCGGGCCATATTGAGATCACCCCCAGCAGCACAAAGCCATTGTCAAAGCGACCTATCAGGGATAAGATTTCCTGAAAGAATGCCAGGTTATCTACGTTTGGGGCATGAATATTAAGTAGAAGGCGATTTGACCTCACCAAAGTGCCTGTAACAATGGTGTACCAGCTATCCCCATCAATAAAGTTGGCATGGTGGGTAAAAGGGAGTCTTTTTATAACTAAGTGTGCAAACCCAGTGGGAGTATGTTCTGTAGCAAGAGAAGTATATATGTAAGCCCCAGGGAGATCCAAAGGCAGGGGAGGCCCTGAGCTGGAGGTGAGTCTCCTGTAAGAATGCAATCCTCACACCATGTCTTTTGAGATATGAGAGGACCTACTTGCCCTTGGGGGTGTTGTTGAGGCCATGTATATTCCATGTCAAAAAGGTGAGCTTAGCTAATCGGTCTCTGCCCATAAAGGTCATGGCCATGGAGATATTGGTAAGCTGTTTGGTTGCAATGTCCCTTTCTAATCAGTAAATGAAACCAAAATAAGAAAGCAGTATCCATTTAAATATCCAAGCCCCACACCCCACCCACACCAGGCACCAAACTACCCAGCAGATCCCATTCAACTCTGAAACACGACAAAAACCCCAACATTTGCCATTGTGGTATACACCTTGGGAGGCGGGCATTGTTATGCTGCAAAGAGCCCATTCGTTGAGTGATACTTGAAGATTGACTGTTCAGTCTGGTTACAGCAAAGTTGTTACAGCAGAAGACAAGATAACAAACACAAGAATGGACATTTCACCCATGCAATTTAGGACAGAACCCAAGCAAGCAGCACAGTGAGCCGGTCAGTCAGGCATAAAAAGAATCATGCTCGCTGATGCCGGCAGGTCCGGAGGGTTGCGCTCTGGAGTTGTTGGGAGATTTAGACTTGCCAGGACATAGTTGCTTGCAGAAGGACATTGTCTCAGCTGGTGTTTTGAAGAACCCGGCTTTAACATAGGCAATCATCCACAGTTGTGCTTGGTAAAGCATGCCATATCTCAGGCCTTGTTTGCAGAGTGGTGCTTTGGCTTCATTGAATTTGAAATGCGTCTCCTGCACTGCTAGTGGAAAATCTGGATAGTATGAAGTACTGGGGCTCTGGTATTGTAGAGGACTGTACTCCTCGGCCAGTTGAAGCACCATGTCTCGATCTCGGAATGCAAGTAGGCAGGCGACAATGGGATGTGGAGGAGTGCCAGGTGGAGGGCGGGGGGCCAGGGTTCTATGGGCCCTTTCCACCACAAAGGTGGAGGTAAATCTTAGGCGGTCAAAGAGTTCAGGAAGCACTCACTCCACAAACTGGTTGGACATCCAATGTTGGTAGATTCAGCAATGTTGTACCTACATGATCTCACTTCAAAGTACTCATTTTTAATGGCCACTGCTTTAAGGAATCTGTTCAGTCTTTTCTAGATGTTTAGGAATAGACACTGTGCCATCTTCCAAGTTGAAATTGCATCCTCCTGTATCATCTAGTCGGGCATTATGGGGATCAAGTCTCTTCCCCATACAATCCAATATTCCAGCCAGGGTGTCAAAGCGAGCATCAATGGAGCAGTAGCTGTCACAAAGTCCTCCATGATGGGTGCAGAACAACTCTGCTGGTCAGCATTATGTGTCTCATCCATGCTCTCCTCCACATCTGATGTAGAGTCCGATCTGCCATTCACCTTAGTGCAGTCAAATGTAGGTTTCCACTGTTTGGTGTTCCCACCCCCCAAGACGCCCTGCATCTAGAGGAAGTGAGTTTATCCAAGTGTAGATGTGCTAAGCCGGGCTGCAGATCAAATGTGGGAGAGGTTTAATGGCTAAAACCAAAGAGGCAGGAGAGGCCAGGCAACCAGCATGCTGTATTCAGTCGTGAGGGGGTTGCCTAGCTGAGGGCTGGGTGACAAGGGTTGACCCTCTCTTGGTAGTGAACAGATATACAGTGTGAGGCAATAATCCCCCTAGCATCATGCACTTGGTTCAGATCCTGGGTAGACGGTGAGAAACTCTGTCTTCTTGTGCAGGGCCATGAGGGGCACACAGGAGGTAGCAGGAGTTTCCCAGTATTTGTGATGTGAGGTCAGCTAGCTGCGAGGGAAGGGGCCCATCAGACAGTCAGCCAAGGGAAGTGGTGGTGACGAAGGGCTTGGGGAGGCAATAGGGAACCCCCAACCAAGAGGTGGCCATATTCACAGGGGGGTCAGGCACCCGCTCAGTGCCAAATCGCAAGGCCCATGCATCAAGCACAACACAGTGGGCAGGTGATAACACAGAATGGCGAGGGCACCCTGGCACAGCCTGCTGTGAGTGCGCTGTAGGTTCCTTACTGGCAGAGGTATCAGGTAGCACAGCTAATGAGCATCGGGCCACTGACGAGTCTCTGTGTGGGACAACTGTGACCCGGGCCACAGCTGCCCTGTCAGGCCAGGCCACCCAGCCTCCACCACTTGTAGAATCCCCCAGGTGGTAATGGGCCACTGTCACCTCAGGCTGTGGGCCACAAGCTGAGAAGGCAATGCTCCAGTGTTGTGGGATGGTGGGGGCCCCAGTGATGCTCAGCAGCTGCTGGCCTCAGGCTTATCCATGGCCCCTATCCCTATGGGGCCTCCGAGGCAGGCGCCAGTCTGCACCCAGCGAGACCTGTTACTTGCCCATTAGATGCAGCATCATGGACGTTGTTGGCATCCTGCCACACCATCTACAGGAGCTCTGAAGTGAGAATTAATGCAAGGAAGCAAGCTGGTAAGCACAAGAAGATTTATTCCAGATATAAGCACCCACAACCAGGTGCCCCCGCTGCGTACCAGGATCTCCACTAACTGATTAAAGTTGGCTGAATCCTGGCACACATCGTTCAGGGCCCGACTGTGGAATCACATTTAAATAAATGAATGAGGTGCGAGACGCACTCTCGTGCTACCAGCACGAGAGCGTACAATAACTACATGCAATGTACTACAACTTCTCCCTTTCTACCAAACAAAAGTGTAAAGAGAAATAACAAAGCAATGTGAAAAGTTAAAATGTTTAAGACAAAACATAGTCATTACATTTTACAGGCAATCTTCTTGAGCGAGTACCCAAATCAAAAGGTGAAGCAAATGCAAGCCCAGTAATATCATGAGAAACCTTATTATACAATTGTCCACCAGTAGACTCAATAGAATCCTCTTGAGAAGCAAACAAAGAAGCAGCAGATGAAGAATCATGTAACCAGCTTGTCTAGTAAGATTGTTCCACCTGCTGCTTGGAATATTTAAGTAAAGAGGGAACTTGTGAGTCAGAAAGTCGGACAAGTGATCTCTTGTTCCACCATCCCTTATAACCAAGGAATGCTGAACTTTTGCTCACATTTGTAACCTGCACAGGAGAGGAAAATATAGACAAGCCTTTTGTCACCCTTTTTGGATTTTTAATAAGAACCCAATCATTGTTCTTCAAATCAGAACCAATAAAAAATGTATTTTGATCGGAGTGGTGTGGCTCACTGGTTAGAGGCGGCAGACCCGGGAGCAGAGGACAGCCCGGGACCAGGGTTCAATTCCCAACGCGGCAGGGTCGTGGACCAGGGTCAGCGGACTCGATAATTCTCACCTCCGTGCCTACTCTAACCAGGGATCACATTCGGCAACTCTGGGCATTAGCTTGCCTCATCTCCACAACGGCCCCCCACATACGCCGGGGATGCCTGGTTTCACCTTGGAGATACCAAGTAGGGACCATCTCACAAGGAAAGCCAGGACGTGTTCCCCAGCGGTCTACTGCGCAGAGATACTCCTTCGGGAGTCGATTCTAGCGCATTACAAACACACAATTAATTAATTATTAATGCGCAGTTTTCCTATAAGCTTGTTTTTCTAAAACTCGAGAAGGAAGATTTTTATAAATAAATGTACCCTTGAAATGTAGATTCTGCAACCAATTGGGACACATAGTAGTGTGAACATTTCTACCTCTCAAAAGGAAAAAAAGGAGGAAGACCAGTCATGCAATGTGGCGAAATGTTGTATGACCTTAACTTGTCCTCAAGAAAATCTTGGACATCTTTTCCTTAGGAAAGTGCTGCTTGAATGGCATCCTTGATCAATCTGTTAGCCCTTTCAACCAACCCATTAGCTGATGGTGAGAATAAAGCAACCTTAAAATGACTGAAATCCTTCTCTGCTAAAAATGCTGAAAATTTCCGAGAGACAAAATGTGCACCATTGTCAGTAAACAAAATGGAGGGTGAACATTCAATGGCAAACACCTTCCTCAAAGATTTGATGGCATTGGTGGAACTGGGTGAATCACAAAACATATGGTAAATCCATTTGGAGTGATATTCAATCAACAAAATAAAAACTTTAAATCATGAGATAAAAGGTCATAAGGACTCGTCCCATGGTTTACTTGGAAATGGAACAGGATGCAAAGGTGTATTCATGACTTTCCATTTCTGGTCTGATAAGAGGCATTCCGAGCATGAATCAATATGAAATTTGACCTGGGCTTCTAAAGCTACCCACAAAAAATACAACTTAATGAGTTTGCTAAGCCGAGGTTTTTGAAATGCCTAAATGACCATGATGTGCACATTTAACGATACCCTCCCTTAAACTCGATGGTGGAACAATAGAGTCATGTCTCATAACCATGCCATTGACCAAAGAAAGTTCAGAGGCAACTATGGAAAAGGCTTTTAATTCATTGCTAAGTTTCCTATTTTCTGGCCAACCCTTTATAATATATTGCATGACCATTTTGAAAATATCATCCTTGCTATAAGCTTCTAACCATACTTGTTCAGTAGTATTAGACACTCTTTGGTGTGGCTCAATGGTTAGAGCGGCAGACCCTGATGCAGAGGTCTAGCCCGGGACCAGGGTTCAATTCCCCGCCTCGGCGGGTCTTGGGCTCAAAATTCCACGGACCTGATAATTCTCGCCTCGGTGCCTATTCCAATCATGGAGTCCCACTCTGCAACTCTGGGCAATAGCTTGCTTAATCTCCACAACGGCCCCCACAATGCTAAGGATGCCTGGCCTACACCTTGGGGGTGCCCAGGAGTGGATGCCTCACAGGGAAAGCCAGGATGGGTTCCACAGTGGTATTCGTACAAGCGCCTTGAGACCCTTGTGGGTGAGTAGTGTGCTATACAAGTATCAATTTACATTTTACATTTTGATGGCATCAAGTGCCGCAACAACCCACTCAGTGTCTTCAACACTGTCCAGATCAGAAACATCATGAAATACCATGCATGAAACGCAATCAGCCATGAAATTCCTTCCGCCAGAAGTGTGTTTGATAGAAAAATGGAATTCTTGCAATTTTGAAAGTAGCATAACCAATCCCTAGCCCATCACCATTGAGTAAATGTGTAAGAGGTTTATGGTCAATGAATAGTTCAAATTCACGCCCCCAAATGTAATTTCTGTACTTCTCAATTGCCCAAACACAAGCGAGTGACTCGCGTTCAATTGTACTGTAATGATTATCAGAAGGTTTAAACATTCTTGATGTAAAAAGCTATGGTATGTTCCTTTCCTGCAACCCACTGACCAAGAACTGCACCCAAGCCTGTGAGACTGGCATCCACCATAATGAAACACTTGGAATCATCTTGAAAAACATGAAGTGAAGAGGCTTCAACAATGAATTTTTTGGTTTGATCAAATGAAGATGAAACCTCATCAGACCAAAGAAACTTTGAACCTTTGCGCAATAGAGCATGCAAGAGCTCAACAGTCTGAGCATATCCTTTGACAAAGCGGGCATAGTCCTGTGCCAATCCTAAAAATGATCAAAGGGGATCTTTGTCTTTGGGAGGAACAGTATGACTGAGGGCCTTGACAAGCAAAATCTTTGGCTTGATTCCTTGAGATGACAAGGTATGACCTAAGTAATCTAACTGTTGTGTGCCCAATTGACATTTGTCAGATCTGATGGTCATACCTGCATCATTCATTTTGCTTAAGACACAAGTTATATTTTTTAAGTGTGTTTCCCAGTCATTGGCAAAGACTAGAATATCGTCTTGATAGGCCTGAACTCCCGGCACATCCTGAAAAAGATTGTCCATCATCTTCTGAAAGACGCTGGCCATGGAGGACAAGCCAAAAGGAAGTCTAAGATACTTGTAGACACTAAAGGGTGTGACAAAAGTGGTGAGATCTTGAGAATCAGTTGTCAAGGGAATCTGGTGATAGGCTGATCGGAGATCTATTATAGAAAAAAATCTGGCACCCCTAAGCTGGCAAGAATTTCATGATTTTTTGGGAGGGGATGACAATCAATAAAGATGTTCTTATTCAAGGTGCGTAAGTCCACACATAGCCTGACCTCACCAGGTTTTTTTTCGGACAATAACAATGGGAGAAACCCATTCTGAGGAGTTACATGGTGCAATGGTCCCATTGCCACACAATTTCTTAAGTACTAACTTGAGTTAATCCCTGGCACTGTGGGATAATGAGCGAACCTTGGGTACGAGGGGTTGAGCATGAGGTTTCAGTTTTATCTGATGTTGGAACCCTTTGACAGTGCCCAGTTTGTCAGAAAACACATTAGAAAATAAATCTAGAATTTTTTTAACGTCATGTGAATGATCTGTGATATTGATACAATCTAATGTGTTCAGTTCATTTTCTGACCATCCAGCTGGAATATAACCTTGGGGAGGATCACCAGGCACAATGGGATTATCTGAACCAGGAACAAGGTGCAAACCCATCCTCGCAAGATCCTGCCTTCCAACTATATTGCGTCCCCTAACTGTGACATAAACTTTTGTGTATATTGACCTTTCAAGACATTCCAATCTTGAATTAAAGTATCCTAACATTTCTATATCAAATTCTCCAAATGCTTTTGGATTAATGTCTGTTTTGGTCAAAGTAATAGAATCATGCCACTACTTAAAAAACTTAACATCTGATAAAATAGTTATCGGTGAACCAGAATCTGCCATAATCGGAATCTCAATTTTTCCAAATAATGCAACACCTAAGGGACCTTTTACATGAGGAGGATTGAAAATCAAATTACATTCAATTGAAACAATCATATGATGAAATTGTTCTCTACAATCCTAGAGTGTTTCTGTAACTTCTACACTATTGACTCAAAAGGGAATATACTTCCAAAAAACCATGAGGTCAGGATGCATGTGTGGAGGGCCTCTACCCATTAAGAACTCAAGCAGGAGGAAAAGGAAATTAAAAACTTTAGGAGGTTTAGTGGGTGATCTGCAGGTGAAGATAAGATCGGCAGGGCAGCAAGAGGGAACAATAATCGACATAACACCAGACACATAATCGTTAAGAGAAACTCTGCCAGAAAGCAAAACGGCAACAAATTTCCTCTTCCAGCCCAAAATTGACACCAAATTTTGCTTCCTAAAAAATGCGGGTGACACACTGCTCTCAAGTTCTACAGCTGCAACGGGCCTACAAACTCTACTTTGGCCCCTTCGACAAGAGAGCAGTGAAAAGAAAGAAAGGAACAAGGGCGGTGAGGCGGAATCCCTATGGCCAGCTAGCCCCATCGTAGCTCTACATGGCCAACTTCACCCCACTAGCCAAAGCTCCCAGCCACTGGAAGAGACTGGAGGACACATAGGAACATCACAAGAGAGAGAGAGAGAGAGAGATGGATGGAGATGGATGGAGAAAAAGATGGAGAAAGAGAGAACGGGAGAAAGGGAAACTTGGGAAGCCTCAAGTGATCTCAGTGCTAACCTTGAAACTGCAATAGCACTAGCAACAGTAAGAGCAACAGTAACAGCTCCAAATGTTTCAACACCCAGTTTCTCTCACCATTTCAAACACGATGGGGGAAACTGAGTCTCAACTGAACCATTAAGGATAAAAGTATACGTGAATCCGAAAAATGGCCAAAATAGATACACAAATGGATGAAGGGGGCGAGGTAAAGAACACATTTGAAACAGTTGAAAACTCAAAGGAGAAACCAGGTGCAAAGTTTATGCACATTAAGCCAGAGACCTCACAACTAAGAACCATGGAAGAGCCAGATGACTTTGATCAGTCCTCATATCATGACAAGGATGAGTGGGTGGTTCTCCTTGAAACATACCAGCAGGACAAGCACAGGAAAGACACCCTGTCTAGTTCAAAACTATAAGCACCAAAGTTAAACAAGGCTGATCCCATAGTGGAGGGGATACAAGAGACAAAGAACCCCTCCAATTGCACACATGGATAATCCAGAGTTTATAAAGGAGAAGCACAAATAATAGATAATGGGAATGCCTGGGCAAGCTTGTTAAAAAATGTGCAACTCTTGGTAGAGGCCTTACGATATCAATCGGACAAAATAGACATACATTTAACATTAATGAACACCTTGGAAGTCTTTTTGGTAGCAATTGACTGCAAGTTAGGCATGCTAAATACTTCTCTCCAAAGGATACAGGGACACGCGCTAGCCAGCAATCGAATTTTGCGGGTGCAGCCCGATTGTTGATAATTTGGCTTCCCTGCCATCAATGCTGAGCAACTTATGTTCACAAATCAAAAAGACAACAAATGACGCCTCCAATCAATGTACGGACAATCAAATAGCCGATCAAATAGCGCACGGTAAACAAATGGTCATGGCAACTCAATGGAACCAGAGTGCCGAGGAATACCATCCCCCCATAATAACCAACCAAACACTAAACACAACAAATAAATGAGAACAGCAACTAGATAACATAATTTAGACAAGCGCCAGGAACCCACAGAGATGAGAAAGGGGAAAAGAAAATGAATGTAAAAGAAAGATGTGCACAAGCGTCTCTTTGGGGTTACACCAGTGAAAAAAGAAATAAATCTACAAGGAATTGCATCGCCGGAAACAATAAGCATAAGGGGTGCAGAAACAATCACAGGCTTTAGTCAAAGCCCTCCAAGTGGAATGCAAAAGGGAAGTGGGTCTGACCAAGTATGGGAGACAGTGGATGCAGTATCATTACAGCCCGACCTAACAGGGAACACAAGCGGAAATCATCCGAAATCTGCAGCAAAAATAGTGACGAGAATCCAAAACCAGAACTAACTCAGGACAAAAGGCACAACGGAAACACGTGAACACTAAAAACTAGTGAAGATGCCCCTGATGGGAGAAAAACACACCCGGGAATATTGGGAAATCAAAAAATCGAAAACGATAACACAAAGGAAGGAAATAATATAAGGACCAGTCAAAATCTCCAGAAAGGTCCATCCGATATACAAACAACGTTAATAAAAAAGAACAACACCAGGAGCAGTTCCTTGATACAAACCGAGAGCACAACCAAATTGGTCAAGGATCAAGCCACCTAGGTAGCACTGATTGACGGCTAGGATCAGAACAAAATGTACAACAAGAACATACAGATGGGAGCCATAAGGATACAGGACGCATACGGAAAGAGGCTGGCCTCCCACCCAGAAGCAATGGAAAACTAGGTCATCAAAGGGTAGGTGAGAGGGACAACTCATGACATCATGAACCGCAGTAACATACTGTGGCTGCTATTCCACATACCATCCTTGAAAGAGGTGAAATTGTCGGACCTGGAGTTGATGGAATTTATCAAATGCCGGGACTTCAAAGCAGGAGAAAAAACTAGAGCAACATGGACTTCTCCAATAATTGCGCATAAAATACTTCTAGAAAGTGACACCTTAAAGTCCTGGGGGATAACCATAGCTTCCTATACTAAACCAGGATATCTGGATATGCTAATCTTGGTGAATACCAAGGACTATCAGAGGATTACAAATGAACTAACAACTTCTGTGTTGAAAGGAGCAGTGGGTACTGCCAAAGGGACAGGGCACAAGAATTGGAGGAACCTAGCAGCCGTTGTACTCCCTTAACGCTGCATAATCAGGATCCCGACATAAAATGGATCGCCAGAACTATAAACAACAACAAAAAATGACAATCCCACCATCCATCACCGATGATAACAACAAAAGGGCTTGTCTGGATATGCTCATGGAACGTGAATGGGCTTGCAAATAAGATAGCAGATCTCGACTATCTCAACTACATTAGGCGTTTAATATAGTAGTATTTCAAGAAACTTGGCTAATTGATCCCCCTCACCTACAGGGATTCCTACGATTTTTTACAAGTGCAAAAAAGGGGGCAAACTATGGTCACTTACAAGAAGGTTTGGTCACATATGTTGCAAACACAACTGTACACACTGCCCCCACCCTTGGTTCAACAAACCTGGAATTATTAGCAGTAAACGCATCTGCTTCCTCAACCAAAACAAAAACAAGGGACACTAACATCATGATAATAAACGAGAAATATCCAACCAAAACGGAAAACCAAAGCCACCAGGGAAATGTGTAACTTTGTGGAAAAATGCATAGGAGAAGGTCCCACAACTGAACTCATCCTAACTGGGGACTTAAATCTAAATTTAAAGTGCTATTCAAAAACACTATTTGGAATATGCCAACGCAAGGGATGACACAGACATGCAAACAAACCAAAGTAGGACAGCTGATACTCGAGGAACTGGCACACCTTAACCTAAGAGCAACCAATGGCAGAATAGCCAAAGATAATTCTCCAGTAGCAACCCACAGTACAGCGAGAACAAGCACAATACTGTTTTACACCTTTGTCTCCCTAGATCTGATCCATCAAATCACATCATTCCAGCTGGGTGATAAAAGTGAAAGTGATCACCAGCACCTGGAAATAGAGCTTAGAACGACTGTACCTATACTTGAACGTTGCCGGGCACCTCAAGGATCGGAACTCACCATTAATCTCAAAAGAATCAAGTTCAAGGCAGATGCAAAAAGCTACATGCTGGAAATTGCAAAACAACACTTTTATTTGAGGAGCGGACAAGGGGAAGTCGAGAAATGGGAATGCTTCATCATGAACATGGAAGCATATGCAACCAAGAATAAAACACCGACCCAGCAGAGATTCAGTGGCACAAAGCCAATATTACAAACTGCGAAGCAAGAAATCAGCATCATAAAAAATTCCATTTATCGCCTTTTGAGATAACTCCTCCACCAGCCAAACGACAAAACACAATTGCAATCACTAAAGAGGCAAAAAATGCAACTAAACAAACTGAAAAGGGATGCAATTAGAGACACAGAGTATGACCTTTGGGCAAAACTACACAACAACACCAAGCACAACAATAGTGCTAGATTCTGGAACACCACAAAATAAATTCATCCACCCGAATCACAACGGAACCTCTTCAAGCATCTCAGAGGATGCCTGGGCAAATTATCTGAGGTCTCACTTCCATCAAGCCACGGAACACAGCGCTAACGTTCAAGAACAAAAAAAACATCAGAATCCAAAACAACCACAAAGGCCTGGGCTGCAAACAACCTCATGGCATCTTGGAAATCAGGAAGTGATAAACTCAAAGAGGATCTGTACGTAAACCATACTAATTCCATCAAACAGCAAATAGGGAAGAGAAGGAGAGAAGGTGCTCCCAGCCCAAATGGCATTCCTCCAGTTCTCTACAAACAAGAGCCAAAGCTTTTTGCAGAAGTGCTGGAACCTCTATGTGGAGAAATAAGGGAGCTGAACATCTTGCCATCCTCTTGGAGGGGTTCAATCATCTCACCAATACACAAATCTGGAGACAAGTTAAAACCACAAATTTACCATCTATTGGCCCTAATAGATAACAAGGCTAAATTCTTTGCTGGAACACTACTAGAGGAGCTACAGGCATGGACCAAAGAAAAATCTGCAATACCATTACAACAGACTGGTTTCCCGAAATCAGTTGGGTCAACTACAAACATACGCAGTATGGCACTGCTTATGGATGAGGCAGAATCTGCAAGAAGTCCCCTTTACCTATGCATCATCGATTACAAGACTGCCTTTGACCATGTCAACCAGAACAGACTCTGGCTTAAACTGCAAAGCTGGGGGCTGCCACAGTCCCTACTAAATCAGCTGATAAATCCGCACACCGACACATGGGTATAGATAAAGCTGGGCGACTGGTCTTTCCTGTCGAGGCGGATTCCAACGGAAAAAGGGCTGAAACAAGGATGCGTTCTGCACCCACACTTTTTAATCTGTTTATAGCGGATCTAGTCCGGAAATTAATCAGCTGTAACTCACATACCCTAAAAAAAGAGACATATTGCTACCCTGTCTCCTATACGCGGACGACATAGTCCTGATCAGTCAAACAAAAGTAGGGCTTCAACACCTTTTAAATGCTACACAAAACAAACTACATACAGATAAGTCTGGACAAAACTAGAACCATAATGGTTGGGAAAAAAAGGATGCGCCACCTGTTTGGTTCTGGGGAGAGACCAGAATCAAGGACACAACGGAAAATAAATACCTCGGAGTCAAGCTAGACAAAGGCGGCCGATTTCTGGCTCAGAAACACAGCATCAGGCATAAAGGCCTAGCGCTAGCCATCTCCTTAAAAACATTAAACCTAAAACAAAAAGGCCCTTCGATCCTGCCTTTAGCACAGGTGACTCGCGCAAATTTGCTACCAACAATCACCTATGGCAGCGAGGCACAGAAAGGAAGAGATGCCAAAGCAGTTGATGCCACAGTAAGAACTGCATACAGGATCATCTTCGGGCTACCTAAATATACATTGCTTGCACAAGTTAGACTCGAGTTTAGTCTGCAGAAACAATCAATCGCAAGGCAAGGGGCTTACATCATCAACTGGGATAATGTGCGGAAAGCCGAACAGGGAACTCTTAACAAACAGTTATTGAAGGAGATCCAATTACACACTGCAACCCCTGCTGCGCAGTATCTCAACAGCAGTTTACTGAACATTGGGCTAAACTAGCTTTGAGAAATAACGACAACAGCCACCACCTTTAAAAAATTGGTATGGAAGACAGTGAAACATCTTTTGTGGCTGGAGGACAAGGCTGCCTTGGATCACTGAAATAATATCGAATGACAAAATATCAACCTTCAAGAATATCGTTGACAAAATATAGACTGTCAAAATATCGACTTTCTATGTACAAACAGGTAAGTACAAAAATATTGAGTTTAAAATATCGTTTACAAAAATATAGTTGTAAAAAATATCGACTTTACTAAAAACAATGTTAAATTAAATTAATATTAAAAATGAATTACTAAAATATACTTATAAATACTTAAATTAACTTATAATAATTAAATAATTAATTAAAGTAAAAAAAATGTTTTTTTAGCATATTTCTTAAAACATATATATATATAGTAGGGGTGGGCGGCCAGCTACGCTCCGTGCATGGAGTGTGCGTAGTGCCGTCTCCTACGCATTTTGCGTAGCGGGCATAGCCAGGCGGCACTACGCATGCTCCGCAGACGGTGCGTAGCCGGCCGCCACCCGCCTCCCTCCTGCCCTCCCTAAATACTTCAATAAAGGCTAGAAAGCTCTTAAAAACACTTACCTTGTCCGCCGCGTCCCCGGGGCTCCCTCTCGCCGTCCCTGGATTTGCGCCGCCATTTCAAATACTAATGCGCATGCACGGGCGCCCGCGCATGCGCATTAGTATTCGAAATGACGGCGCGAATCCAGGGACGGCGAGAGGGAGCCCCGGGGACGCGGTGGACAAGGTAAGTGTTTTTAAAAGCTTTCTAGCCATTTATTGCAGTATTTAGGGAGGGCGGGAGGGAGGCGGGCGGCGCGTAGTGGGGCTACGCGGAGTGCGCGGGTGGGCGTAGTTTTGTGCCCACTTCGCGTCGCTCCGCGTAGCCCCACTCTGCACACTACGCCCAGGGTTATTATATAGTAACAAAATATAATTAAATAATAGCCAATATTATTAACATACAATAACAATAGTGTAAAAATTACTATTCCCACTCCAAAGAGTGCAAGCATAGGGTAAGCGTTGGATAGCGTAGGGGTAAAAATTACTATTCCCACTCCAGTGGGTGCAACAGTAGGGAAAGCGTTGGACAGCGTAGGGGTTACAATTACTATTCCCACTCCAAAGAGTAGTACAGTAGGGAAAGCGTTGGATAGCATAAGGGTAAAAATTACTATTCCCACTCCAAGGAGTGCTACAGTAGGGAAAGCGTTGGATAGCGTAGGGGTTAAAATTACTATTCCCACTCCAGTGGGTGCAACAGTAGGGAAAGCGTTGGATAGCGTAGGGGTTAAAATTACTATTCCCACTCTAAAGAGTACAACAGTAGGGAAAGTGTTGGATAGCGTACGGGTTAAAATTACTATTCCCACTCCAGTGGGTGCAACAGTAGGGAAAGCGTTGGATAGCGTAGGGGTTAAAATTACTATTCCCACTCCAGTGGGTGCAACAGTAGGGAAAGCGTTGGACAGCATAGGGGTTAAAATTACTATTCCCACTCCAGTGGGTGCAACAGTAGGGAAAGCGTTGAATAGCGTAGGGGTTAAAATGACTATTCCCACTCCAAAGAGTGCAACAGTAGGGAAAGCGTTGGATAGCGTATGGGTTAAAATTACTATTCCCCCTCCAGTGGGTGCAACAGTAGGGAAAGCGTTGGATAGCGTAGGGGTTAAAATTACTATTCCCACTCCAAAGAGTGCAACAGTAGGGAAAGCGTTGGATAGCGTAGGGGTTACAATTACTATTCCCACTCCAAAGAGTGCAACAGTAGGGAAAGTGTTGGATAGCGTAGGGGTTAAAATTACTATTCCCACTCCAGTGGGTGCAACAGTAGGGAAAGCGTTGGATAGCGTAGGGGTTAAAATTACTATTCCCACTCCAGTGGGTGCAACAGTAGGGAAAGCGTTGGAAAGCGTAGGGGTAAAAATTACTATTCCCACTCCAGAGAATACAACATTAGGGAAAGTAAATCTTTCATATATAAATCAAAAATCTAACAAGAAATATCTATTAATAATGAATAAAAAGTAAATAAAAATGTTATGTAATTGAATAAATAATATTTTACATTTACTAATTAACAATAATTATTTTAATTATTCACCTATTAATACAAATGAATACAACATTAACAATTACTTATTTAATAATTAAAAATTATTTCACTATTATTTCCAAATAAATAACGTGTATTTTATTTTATTATTTAATTAATTATTAATATATTACTTTCCACCCTATGCCCCTATAAACCCACAACCCGCTACAGAAATTAAATTAGTAAAATTTACATAATAACCAATTAATCAATTAATATAAATGAATTAACAATTATAATTAAATTATTTAACACATATACATTAATTAACAATTAATTACTAATTACTATCAATAAATATACTTACATATTTAATTATTTTTTATTAAATTACTTCCCACCCTATTCCCCTATAATCCCACAACCCGCTACTTAATTAAATTAGTAAAATTTACATAATTACCAATTAATCAATTAATAATAACTATTTTTCAATTACTATTAAATTAATTGACACGTATAAATTAATTAACAATTAATTACTAATTACTATCAATTTACATATTTAATTAATTATAATAAATTACTTCCCACCCTATTCCCCTATAAACCCACAACCCGCTACAGAATTACATTACGCAATAATTATAAAAACAAAAATCATTTAATAAAATTATTTATAACATAAATACACACTTTTCACACATATTATAACATAAAAATACACTATAAAATATTATATATTATTAAAAAATCGATATTTTTACCTATCTATATTATATACTTCAATATTTTAACTATCAAGTTCAAGTTCAAAAGACCTTATTCGAATTTCATAAAATTCATAAAAGTACCGATTACAGCAATAATTCATTGAAATATAATACATACAAAAAGATAAAAGAATTATACAGAACATTCCATAATATCATACAACAACTACACAATAAATTTCATTTCCTTATATTATATACATAGTTACACCATTATGACTAGTTTCTAATTTCAGGGATTTTCCATCGTCTTACGCGCTCGTATAGCCGTTCTTAAAAAAGTGCTAGTGCGAAAAGTCAATTCATCAGTGTCCAAAGTAAGCAGCATTATATATGATTCTTTAAGTGTGAGAGGTCTGTATTTTTTAAAATAGAGAGTTAAAAACCATTTGATGAATCTCAGATAAAATTTACAGAAGAATAAAAAATGCAAATCATCTTGTGTACTCACACCATCACAGGGACATGGAGTGAGATCAGCACTATGTCGATACCCCAAAAGAAATGACAGCAAAGATTTAACAGTTCCTGCCCTTAAACGAAACAATAGAGCTCGCTCCCAACTGGACATAGGGAGGGAGAGATAGGGCGGGAAAGTTTGCCTACACAGTCCATTTCCTATATATTTCATAACACTTGATTTCTGGGATTCTCTTCCTGTGCGACCATTTCTGTAAAGTGCATAAAGTGCATTTTGAACCTCAGCTTTGTCCTTTGGTTCAATTGACATTGGGTCGGTGAACAAAGTACCTCTGTCAACTTCGTTAAGTGATTTGGAAAATTCTGTGAACCAAGGAATCTTCATACCATGTTCGCAATTTAGGCAGTCCTTAATGATATTTTGTGTAAGGACGGCAGCATCATTCCTCCAGATTCTGATCCAGAAAAGAGCTGGTCTTGCTCTAATAAAATCACTTATATAAGGAAGATTTAGTTCTTTGTGACAAATAAAATCAGATGAGGAAATCGGTGCACCCAACACTTTTCTGCAAAAGCGATTTTCCTCTCTTTGAATACAAGTACTGTTTCCCGACCCCCATACCTCTGCTCCATACGTAGCAACAGGTGAGCACTGCAGTTTAAAAATCTTTAAAATAGCCTTAGTGGCACCAATTTTCTTTGGGCGAGGGAGGCTCAATACAGAATTGTTGGCTTTCGAGAACTTGCTCGTGGCGTGGGCAAAATGCCCACTCCACGAGCTGTTCACAGCGAAAACCAACCCTAAATAGGGAAAATTAGGAACAGATTCTAGTTTATCTGTGCCTATTCGGATTGTGTTGAGTTTCCTTTTGCCCGGGCCGCAGGACATGATAAAAGATTTTTTTAAATTTACCTTCAAGTCCAGACCCTCCATAAAATTTGCAAAGCTGTGTGCCAGCAGACGAAGAGCATTAGGGGTGCGGGCCATAAGCACCGCATCGTCTGCATATAAGAGCACGGGTAAGGGATTACCTAAAATCATTGGGACATCTGAAGTGGCTTTTTTCAGACAATTGGATAGACCATTGATATAAATGATGAACAACAGGGGTGCTAGAATGCACCCCTGTCTTACCCCCCTCCCTATCTCAATGGCTCCCGAGACCTCTCCACCCATCCCAATACGTACCCGTGCTTTCAGGTCAGTATGGAGATAGGCTAGAAATCTAACGAGAGTGTCATCAAGACCATTGGATGAGAGAATTTACCAGAGCTTAGATCTATTCACAAGATCAAAAGCGGATGAAAGATCCATAAAAGCGAGGTAGGTAGGAGATGAGCGGGCAACGCAATATTTATCAATTATCAATTTCAAATTTAGACATTGCTCCACTGTTCCTACCCCACTCCTAAACCCCATCTGGCAGGGATCTAGAAAATCAGTATCAACTGTCCATTCCAATACCCTATTATAAATTATACGTCCTAGGACTTTTAGGGTGTTGTCCAAAAGGGAGATGGGACTATAGTTCGCTGGATCTGACCTGTCTCCCTTTTTATAAATTGGGACAATAATACTAGTAGCCCAAGTAGCCGGCATGGCTGCTTGTGGAAGACTATTAAAGATGTTGAGAAGTATAGGTGTCCACATGTCGACATTATATTTAATGATATCGATGGGGAGACCGTCTGGTCCAGGTGCTTTGTTTCCTAGACTTTCTCTTATGGCTATTTTAACTTCATGGTCCAAAATCTTTAAGCCATCCAATTGTCCTGAATTGGAGAGAAAATACTCATCAGAAGGGGCTGCATAAATTTTGGAAAAATGGCTCTCCCATGCTGCACTTGTTATGTTACAGCTAATTTGGGTGAGCTCTTTACCCATTTCCCTCGTTTTCCTGACAGCGGACCAAAATGGGCCACTGCCACCCAAATTCGCCCTAATTAACAAAGAGTCCCAGTGATCAGACAGTAAGTTAGCCTTCCTTACTGATATTTTCTCTTTATAATTTTTCCTGGCGGCTTGAACAACAACTCTGCACCTTGGTTTGGCAGAGAGTGCTTTTCTTAACTCTCTGTTGGCCAAGGAGCAAGATGAGTCAAACCATCTGGGCTCTTTGCATTCTTTGGGGAGTGGGACTGACAGGAGGGTTTTAATGGTATGACATAATACTTCAAAATCTGCAATTAATTTCTCATGGTTTCCACTAGGGGAAAAGCAAGATTTTATCAGATGTGGGTGTGTCGTTTGTACACTGTCTAGAATGGCCCCACAGTCAATTCCCCTCCATTTTAGTCGGAGACCATCAATTGAGGGTGTGATATCCCTTGCCCCATTTAAATTCATAAAAATTGGACTAGATGCAAAGTTAAAAATCACCAGCAACGGATTATGATCACTGAAGGAGGTTTGCACCACAGAAGTTTTTACTATACAGTCTGTTAAGAGTGGTGACGTGAATACATAATCAATAATGGAACTACTATCCCTGCTGATAAACGTGGGGGCATAAGGGAAATTCGTATTATGCCCTACCCTCATAGCATCAGCAAGGTCGAATTCGGTTAATATTTTAGACAATTCTGATCCCCTGCGATCTACTAAGTCAGGGCAAATAGGATCATCAGACCCATAATTCTCTGTTAATTTCACATTAAAATCGCCCCCTATTAGAATACCAGTCTTAGTGTCTACTAATGAGGAACATTCAAACATACTTAAAACCTTAGAGAGTGACAAAAAGTTTTTGTTCAGTACACAATAAAAATCATTATTATAAAAATTGATTAAATAAATCGTGGTCTTTGACTTTAACTTGTATTAGAGAATTTGGATATTAGGATTAGCAAGGTTATCAATCTGCAGGTCTCTGATTGTACCACCTGCCAGAATTCTGATCCCAATGAATAAGCCCCCCACTGCTCGACCAAATCTAGGTTTGGGTGATGTTAAACTAAAACAGTGGTATCCCTCTATATACAAATTCCCAACAGCACCTGTTTCTTGAAACATAAGAATATCCACATTATTAATTGTCTCAATCCATGCAGGGTCCAACAACTTAGCTTCCAGTCCTGCAACATTCCAACTTAAAATTGATAAATCATAAGTATTACAACGTTTGCCAGATCTACTCCCAATATTCCCTGTTTTTTGATGGGTTATTTTATGGGAAATGGGCAAAATACTGTTGGAAGGCATGGTTTCTATAGGATCATTCCGGTCATGACAAGCTGCAACTGGAACTGAAGGTCCCTCTAATTTGCTAATTGCAGCTTGTCCATACATTTCATTTTTGGCCGGTGTTCCCAGTCAGTCCTGTTCATCTAAATTAGAAAAGTATTCAAATCGGTTATGAGTAGGAATGTTAAATGTTGGCCTAACTTCAGTTGTCGGTGTGAACTGATAGGGGTCAGGAGCTGGGTAAGACCTTTCTCTATGTTTGTATTGGTGCATGGTTGGGAATTGTGGATAATGCGGAAAATGAGGAAAGGGGATTGACGTTGAGGCCTGGTTCCGCCAATTGTGGCTATTCATGTGATTGACATTGGGCTTCTAATTCTGAATAAAGAGCGGTGATTTAATCCTTGCTCCAAAATTCAAGTCTTGGTAAGGGATTGTGGGGTAGCTCGCCATAGCCTGTTCGGGAGGTATTAAATGTCTGTAAAAATAGCCTAATGGAAGGAGTGTAGTGTTAAATTCCCAGGGAGAGGGTGATGGTGCGCTGGCAAGTGTTTTCTCCGCCCATTGAGGGTTTTTAAAGCTTATAGTAACACAATCACCCTCAAACTTTTTCCTGAGTGGGCCTATCCAGCCCACTCGCTGAGTGTTAATAATCTCCCTTGCACCATCTATGGGAAAATTGCATTTTGCAATTAACCAGTGTAAGGTTTTATTTTTAAGAGATGAAAAGGTTTCGTCCAGGTCCTTCCTTAGTTTAGAGACATTTACTAGCACCAATACATACGCTCCGCATTCCGGTGGAAGATTGATGCGAGAGGGAACTTGCTTATTTGTTTTTTGTGGCGGTTGAGCAATGGAGGAACTACTTGCGGAATTCGCAGGTTGACCAGTGATAGTCGCATTTAATTTTTTTGTATTCTGGTCCTTCCTTTTATCCAAGGCTACATTATTGGTACTAAGGGTGACTATTGGCTGGCTTATAGATGGACCCTTTGGTGTCGCTAATATAGCTAATGGGACTTTGGGTGCAACATTAGTATTTGTGATTGGTGCTTGAGAAGTATTAGGTTTGGTGCCAACTGTTTTGTTAGAGCTGGAGTTTGTTGCACCATTTACAACACATTCTTTAAGTAGGTTCTTAATAGGGATACTCAGTTCGGCTATTTGCTTTTCAATCCGAGTAAGCCTACTCTCAATGGGAGATAAGTAAATACTTAATAATTCACCCAACCTTTCCAACATGCGGTCGTTAGCATTTTCAGTGTTATCATTAATGGTATCATTGTTAACTAATATTCCACCCTGCTGCTCCTTCTCTCTATCATCCTCCTGGATAGTCTCCGTAACTCTACTCATATTTTGGTTAAGGTTAGAGTTAGTACCTTTCCCAGTTTTTCTTTTTATCAGACCATGTTTCCTAACCTTTGTAGACCGGGACTTCGATACATATAGTTTCTGTTTTTGGATAGCACCCTCACGTCTACCTCTTAGTTGCCTTGTATTATCAACAGATATTATTTCAGGAGTAGGGTTGATAAGCAAATCTGGGGTCTTCTCCAAGTCCATACTAATATCTGTTTCTGAGTCGGGATGGGATGGTGTGGATGTCAGCACAAATGTTTACTAAAGGTCTGATATTGTTTGGCAAAGCCTGAACAGGTGTGGTAGCAGCAGCAATAAGACCAAGGGATGAACGTTTAGCGTGGGCCAGATCTTGAGAGACCCTGCGCTCTAAGAGCCAAATACCCTGGTTTATAGCATCATTGGCCTTAGTGATGAAATTATCTATAGGGCCAATTACTGAACCACCCCCCGCAGCAGCTGTTTTGCTGTGACTGCCCCTTGGAGACATAGTGCTGGAAGCGTATACTGGTCCAAGAACAATATGAGCTAGCGTCTGTTGCACAAAACAGTAATAGTAAACAGAGCAGGTATAAAGAACAGAAAGCTAGGAGGGAAGATGGATTACCACTCAATACACAGAGCAAGATGATTATAAACCAACATGCTGGTACACCCAGCTGCAATATGGAACAGTAATGTCAATAACAAAAAGTCCTCAGGAAGACTGTGACTTTAACAGCCCGGGCACATAAGCTAGAATTAAAGAAGTACCTTACGGGGGTAAAGTTAGGGGGGTGGCCCCGTCCCCTCCTCCTCGTGCCTCTGAGGGCCACCGAGGGCCCGCCCTTTGCCCGGGCTTCGCCCCGGGCGCTCCTGCGCGCTCCTGCGATGCGGGGGGGTGACAGTGTTTTAAATGCGCCTTCGGGCGCTCCAGTGACGGCGTCAGGGTGCGCCGCCGCAGGTGGTCACGGGAAAGCGAGTCCTCCGCTCGGCGGCCGCTAGAGTGAAAGGAGCGGCGGCGGGAGGACTCGCGGTGCAGGGCGCTGGTCCCGTTAGGGTCAACAAGAGCTGGTGCAAAGGCTGATACAGTTTCAGTCCCCAAAGTACCACTGACAAAGGAGCCCGCTTCCGCTGGGGGTGACAGTGTTTTAAATGCGCCTCCGGGTGCTCCAGTGACGGCGTCAGGGTGCGCCGCCGCAGGTGGTCACAGGAAAGCGAGTCCTCCGCTCGGCGGCCGCTAGAGTGAAAGGAGCGGTGGCGGGAGGACTCGCGGTGCAGGGCGCTGGTCCCGTTATGGTCAACAAGAGCTGGTGCAAAGGCTGGTACAGTTTCAGTCCCCAAAGTACCACTGACAAAGGAGCCCGCTTCCGCCGGGGGTGACAGTGTTTTAAATGCGCCTCCGGGCGCTCCAGTGACGGCGTCAGGGTGCGCCGCCGCAGGTGGTCACGGGAAATCGAGTCCTCCGCCCGGCAGCCGCTAGAGTGAAAGGAGCGGCGGCGGGGGGACTCGCGGTGCAGGGCGCTGGTCCCGTTAGGGTCAACAAGAGCTGGTGCAAAGGCTGATACAGTTTCAGTCCCCAAAGTACCACTGACAAAGGAGCCCGCTTCCGCCGGGGGTGACAGTGTTTTAAATGCGCCTCCGGCCGCTCCAGTGACGGCGTCAGGGTGCGCCGCCGCAGGTGGTCACAGGAAAGCGAGTCCTCCGCTCGGCGGCCGCTAGAGTGAAAGGAGCGGTGGCGGGAGGACTCGCGGTGCAGGGCGCTGGTCCCGTTAGGGTCAACAAGAGCTGGTGCAAAGGCTAGTACAGTTTCAGTCCCCAAAGTACCACTGACAAAGGAGCCCGCTTCCGCCGGGGGTGACAGTGTTTTAAATGCGCCTCCGGGCGCTCCAGTGACGGCGTCAGGGTGCGCCGCCGCAGGTGGTCACGGGAAAGCGAGTCCTCCACTCGGCGGCCGCTAGAGTGAAAGGAGCGGTGGCGGGAGGACTCGCGGTGCAGGGCGCTGGTCCCGTTAGGGTCAACAAGAGCTGGTGCAAAGGCTGGTACAGTTTCAGTCCCCAAAGTACCACTGACAAAGGAGCCCCTTTAACTATCTATATTTTATACTGTCGATATTACTTCACTTACCTTAAAAACGATATTTTTGTTGTCTATATTCTGTCCTGTCGATATTTTGTCCAGTCTATATTAAATACACAATATTATGTCCAAACGATATTTTGGACTTGATATTATGTCTGTGCACCGGCTGCCTTATCAAAAAGGTCCCATGGATGGAAGACTCTAAACTCCTATGCGAAGCCAACATCACAAAATTATTTTATCCTGGGGTACGCAAAAAAACAGAAGATCAGCTTTATGAAATATAGGCTCGCCTTGCTCCCATGTATACAGAAATTACCACCTTGGCTAAGGGAGAAAGAAGGTTCCACATTGCGCGTATGTTGATTAGCGACAGAAGACCTGCTGCATATACTATGCTCCTGAAAGAACTTTTAAAAGAACGGAAACAACTGTTAAAACGACAATTAACTTATGAGGGGTATGCACAAGGAGGCAAGTAGTACTGACATGCTTCGCATCCAGCGATCCACAACTGTATTGCTGCTTAGTAAATTATCTGAGGCTATGCGAGCAGAAAATGCCAGAATTGCAGCTATAACAAGCGACTACATACCCTACAGCTTCACCCGCCAGAGTTGAGCAATCCTTTTAGTAATAATTTATAAATACAAGAAATGTGATGACAGTAGTTTTATGCATGTACAATTCTGCTTTTAAATTGAAATTCTTTTGTATTTCAATGGTTTTAATTAACTATGCAAATAAAAATCTATCTATCATGGAGAGCCACTATTGTTTATTTCAGTTTCTTATTCTCATGACTCACTGCTTTGGCATAGCAACAGTTGATACCAAAACTGGTTAACCACTGTTGTGATGTCATAAACGCGTTCCAGGCCAGGTTGACAGGCCTCCCTGAGGACCTGTCTGCCAGCTCTGCTTGTCTGCTTTGACTGAAAGCAGAAAGCACAGCTGCAGTATGGGGAAGAAAGCAGGAAAGGTGGTGGAGGTTGATCAAGGATGGCAGTAAAGTTTTTATTTTTGTAACCTTTGGGAAAAGGGATTCATAATAGAGGCCATGGAGTGTATGGCTCCCCCATTTCTTCTCTGACACTGCATAGCAGTTGAAAGCAGGGGCTGGTTGTTTTGGAGTGCCATACATGAATATTACGGGGGTCAGGAGGCGTCTGCTGCTTGCACTTCCCACTGCCTCTGCCAGCACAACCCATGACAGTACCAACACAGCTGTAAATCATCATACACCTACAAGTGTGACATTTTAATATATTCTAAGCTCCCAAAGCTAAAAGAATAGCTTGGGTGGCAGTTGTTATTAACGCATATTGAGTTAATCCACAACTGTTGCTGTGCAGCTCTCTAAATTAGACAACACAGACTGTCTTAAGTACCTGAATAGATAATTAAGTGCTGGTGCCCAGCACTGGAAATCACCAGCTCAAATTAATTCACTGTTATCTGTCTGTAATTCTATATGTTGATTTCACTTTTTCATTGCAGAATGTTTAATTGTTTCAAAAGATATATTTAAAAAAAAATCTTTAAAGATTTGGGGGCATATTATCAAGGGGGTTTATCTCCGCTTTCTTGGCTTTAAAAGCCAAGAAAGCGGAGATAAAATTATCTCCCTATTACCTAGCTGTCGCTAACACCAGTTAGCGACAGCTAGTAGGAGATAGCGACCATCTTGGGCCCCACTTTGCATGTCAGTGATATTTATCACTAATGACATGCAAAGTGGGCGTGCCAAGATGTTAGAGACTGGAAACAGTCGCTAACATCGCTATCTCCTATTACCAACTTTTGGAGATATTCGCGCTAAGCGCGAATATCTCCAAAAGCTAACACCTGCACCTGAGCAGTTCTTAGCCAGGTTATCCAATGGGAAGTGGATAACATGGCTAAGAGCATTAGCTCGGTAATGCATGAATATCGCTGACTTTTCAGCGATATTCCTGCATTGCGGCGATTTTTATCGCATTTGCGATAAACCTTGGTAATACCAAGGTTTATTTGCGGTAAAAATCGCCGCAGCTCAGCGGTAAATTTTTGTCTCCAACCAAGCAATAGCGATAATTATCGCTATTGCTTTTTTAATATGCCCCCTGTTTTCCTGACTGAAGGACGTTTAAAAGCACAAGAAAGTCGGAATATTCAGTGCACTACGTTACGCCGTTTCCTCTGCGCTGTCCTTTTTCATGAATAGACGCACTTCTTTCTAGTGCTGATTGAATTAATGTCGTATAAAGATCAGGGAGGGCCAACTTGAATAAAATGAGAAGGCGAAGATGCTATCGGTCGCCAAAGGCAATTTAGACCATTAAAAAAATTGAAAGAGTTGGTCACATTAGCGACTGCTTCCAATTTTTAAAACAATTACTATTCACACTGAAAAAAGGTAAATTGCTTCAGTGAGTGACAAGTTAGTGCCTTCGCTTTTAGACCCGAAGCTGTTCTTTCAATCAAAAGAGAGCTGGGAGGAAATAACTGATTTAATGCTTCAGTGGCTTTGGTCTTGCCTGAATACAAGAGTACATTATATTATCGCTTGCTGTGAATAAGACTAGGGTGTGATGTGACCGCTGTGCAAAGTGCAGGGTTAGGGCTCTGTCCCACTGCGAGCTGGTGTATTTGCTACTTTATTTGCTACATTTTAATATGTGGCAACCGCTGGTCATGAAGAATTCTCTCTGAAGCAACTGACATTTTTATTGCTTTCATGCAATAAGATGCCAGCACCAGAACCTGTAGTGCAATTTAAAAAACACATTTGAATGAAATTTCCACTTAAAAGGCCCAAACTAACACATATTGGTCATACCACCAAATAAAATGTTTTTACAAAAAGCACACGTGTCTGAATGCAATGCTTATTTGGAAGTCTACATCAAAAGGGATTTGTTAAGATGTGTGTATTTGCAGTTCTCTCGAACAAGTGGCAAGGAATACAAGTATCCTATCAACAGAGTTTCACACATTTATTACCACAGCGCTAAGGTCAAAGGATGTGGTAATACTCGAGATGTGACAAATTGTAAATCAAGTTTTCCGAAATGTAATTTAACGTTCATTAAATTCAACAAAAATTAGGCTTTCAGCATGTAATGTGGTTTGACTTGTTTAATTAATTCACACAAGGGCATACCTCGTACAAACCTCTTGTGTGGTAGCTAAAGGATACTGGGGGCCTGAGTCGTATAGCCCTTATGTCATCACAAACAATTCAATTTCCAAAATCACAGGGTTTGCAACCATGAATGGACTTCAAAAGCCCTTTTAAAAGTCGGTTTCAGTCACAAACCATTGATCGTTGCCACTGCCCAAGTGTGGGTGGGAATGGAATGGCAAAGGGGATGCTGTTTCTTTCCTAAATCATCAATACTACAGGGGGCAACCCCATATCACACTTTAACTTTGAGGGAGGTGCAGTGGTGGCTTCTCTGCAATGATGGAGGAGCGTCGCCCCACTGCTTTCGAGCAATCAAAAGGAAAATATAAAATTATAATAACGCTAAGTAATTATCCTTTTAAATTTCCTTTGCAGGTGGGCGGGTGGGCGTCGCGGCTCTGCTCACGGAGCCGGGCGGGAGAGGAGGTGGTTTACCCACTTCTAATTGCACAATGACTGTTTGTTAGGCCCTATTGGGGCACCGAAACCAGTCATGAGCACATTCCCCTTCATGGAGAACATGCCCACCCCTACTCACCTGGCTGAGTGCCGTGTCATGGCACTCAGACCAATCACAACACTGCACTGCAGTGTTGTGAATGGCTTAGGGGAGGGAGCCTGGCTGCCTGCTTCCTGTCAGAAGCAGGAGAGCAGGAGCAGGACTAAAGACGCGGGTCCTTTGACCTGGTGGAAAGTTAAGTTATTTAAAACAATATTTTTAGCTACCTCCCGCAATCGCGACCCAACCTGTGAGCCATTTCGGTCGCCACTGTAGAGGCGTTAATTATACCATAAGCATATCACCTAAACTCCTGGTGAACCAGTATTGCTTCTATAAAGAAATAATCTATCAATGTTCCATGTTATTTGACACCATTTTCTTTTTATCATTTCAAATTTTTCTTTTGTCACTTCATAAAGTATATAAATATCCCTTATATTGTTCAGGTTTTTTTTTTTTTATTGCTAGTTGGAATATTTATTTCATGGACATAAAATTGAAGGAAAATATATTGTCCAATATACAATACCAGTTCTGGTAGACTTTACAGAGAAACCAACCAAAAAAAATAAAAAATTATAGATCTATGCATGGACGAGGATGAGAGCTGGGGCGAGAAAAATGCTATAAACCCTCAAACATATGTTTGGTCCCAGTTTAAATAAGTGCAATCATTAAATTCCATCCTGAGCCGCCATAAAGTGCTGACAGCACAGATGAAGGACTCGCAAATGAAGATGAACTCTGGGCTAAAGGCGGCATGGCATGCCCTTGCCACCAGCTGGCTGTGGAAGATTCCTCTGTCATTCTCCACTACCGAGTGACGATGATTCAATTTTATCAACAAGGCAATAAATAGAGAGGCTAGGCACAATATATCAAAGGCAGAAAAAAGGTCATGCAAGACGGTTATATATAGCTACCTGTGGCAAGCCATGATCTGGGTAGCATGGTCAACCTTCACATGGGGTTTTCCGGCTTAGAACACCTCTTATTTGATTCCAGAGATCCCCAGAAACATACATTTTAAGGGTATTCTAGGTCTAGTCTTTTCTGATCACAGCCTTTTACAATCATCTGCAATTCTGAAGTCTCACAAGAGAGTTCTCAAACTGCTAAGAAGCAGCAGTCTTCCTACCACAAGCAATACCTGACGTGACAACGTTAAAACAGGATTTATATCAAAGGCAGTAAGATCAAAATCTGGCAGAAAGGCTTGAAGATCTTTGAGCATCATTGACATCAGCATGTAGGATCCTTCCTGCAGTGCCGCAATCTCGGTCACTAACCAAGCTGACATACAAGGCAGTCTTACACAAACTGAACCAGTCACAGCAAAGCTATAAAGCTTTTAGATCGGACGCTGATTTGGCATAACAAAGTGCTACTTCAGGGAAAGAATTGAAAAAATGGCACTAGGATCCATACGAAATACAAGAGAGTTTAGTGGGTTGTATACAGTCACCTGAGCATGAGTGTTGATGCCACAAACTGCGGATCATAGATACTGTTGGAATAACCACAGGATTGAAAAAAAGACCACCAAGCATTCAAGGTCTTTATCCAGACCTTTAGCGATAAATACCTTAAGATATTCAGCCCAACACCTACACTTGGTACATGCCATTGGTAATCAAGAGACGTATACTAAAAAACACAGTTCTCAGGCTCAGCTGTAAAACAGACTAGGAGTTCACACCAAGGCAACACTGGTGAGAGGCACCAAGACAAGGTTATCCCACAATTTCTCAGAAAGGATTAAGCCAATGATCCCTACAAGCCGCCATGTCTGATATGGACTTAATAAGCATTGGTTTAAGTCTAAATACTGCCCCCCTCAAAAGAGAAGAGCCACCATGATTCACTTTCAGGGCAAACAGTAAAGCCACCAAACAATAAACTATGCCCCCTCCTCCATATTCTACATGTTCCATCTTGTTAACTTACTATTCAATTAATATGGAGCACCCAGATTCCTCATCTCAACTATAGAGTCTACAACGAAGAGGCCCTTTTTAATAAAAGTGAAGCTTTATAGGCCCTGTAGGAATTGCAATTTTGAGATGTGACTTTCAGCCACCACTAAGACACTTTTGCAGATAGTACTGGCCAATTGTGAATACTGGACATTTAGAAAATGTATGCAGACAATTTCAGTTTTTTGCACAATTCCCTTCCCAGGAGCAAAGAATTAAGGCAACACGGTAACACAAAAAGCAAAGGATGAACAGATAGTATCACTAGGAACAATGCAGAGATTATGTAATGTGCAAGAGTAAAAAAAAATTCGAATCAGATGAAGAGGCAGCTCCCCATAACACAATATTCTGATAAGTATTCAATATTCAAGGAAGGGAGGTGATTTGAGAGGAAAAAAGGCTGCTGTGCACTATTCTCAGTCCTTCCCATTAACAATCAGTGAGAAGCTAAGCAAAATACAAAAAGGCTTGGGACTAAAACACCTCAAAACCAGATGAATTCCTAGGGGATTCAGCATATCCCTCAAACAGCATATGGACAAAGCCGCAGCAGAATCAGCAGGGGGGGGGAACAAGACATAGTTTAAAGTTGGGGGAGGGAAGGTTCCGCCAGTAAATAATTTATTTAAGTTTTAGGTATCTGGAAGAAAAAAAATCTGCTGCTTTCATCTGTGGAAAGGGGAAGCAAGGAAAAGAATCTGAGCGCCATGGGCTTGGGAAAGAGGCACTAGCAAGGATGACATCGTAGAGCTTGGAATATAGATGGGAAAATAAGACCGTGGTAAGGGCAGAACTTGGAGAGGAAGGAATAAATTTGTACTTTGCAGGAACTGGATTCAGAGTGAGGGACAACGGCACTCGTAAGCAGTTTGGTGCAGAGGATAGGCATTACTTGTCAGTTGAGCTTGGTACAGCATTAGCAAGAGTGAACAACGGTGGGAGGGGGGCTTAAAATAACATACGCCATTAATACTTGTGAGGAATGTCAACACTTGGGATAGTCTGGAATAGAGTCCGAGGATATCGGCACTAAATGGGATGGGGTCTAGATGGGAAATTCAGGACCTGTTAGGGAGGGGTTCCTGGAGGACTGCTACATTTCTTGTACGCTCTTACCCCTTGTTGGCAGCTGGAAAATTCAGTTTTTCCAGTCCTTGCAGATGTTCAGGTTCCACTCCCAAGAAAGATGGTCTGTTTTGTCATCATCTGTAAAACAGGATTTATTGTTGTAGCTGCCCCTGGCCAACATGCCCTTCGGTGCTTCTTCTATGGGGGTCAGGTAATCGTACTCTTCCAGGCGTGGCCTGTAACTGCCAACCATGTATGTTGTCTTGTCCACTTTAATCCCTTTCCTATAGGTCTGCTGCAGAAACTTCAAACCAGATACAATCTCCTTTTGCACCTTGAAGCAGATTTGTATCCTGTATTCTTACCCTCCTTCAGCAGGAATGACTGTTTTTTAAAGCTCTCTAGGTCTCCTGTAAGGTCAAGTTCCAATGGACCTGGAGCTTCACTGCATACAAGGGGGAGTCTTGTCACCAACACATCAGGGGAGTTCGGATCTATTGTGTCTGGCACAGGACCCAAGAGAGCCTCTTTGTATTTGCGAAGGCTCTCATCATCCATGTCGAGCTCCTGAATCTCTTGAATGCTTTTCTGAGCAGGTGGTCGGTAGTTAACAGAATGTTCGTCATCCTCGTTCTCGGCTGCAGTCTGTGCATGCTGCTCTGCGGTGGGCTTGTGTTCTGCCATTTCTGAACGTATTTCTCAGGTTCCCACTCGCGTACTCGCTGCCTCCCACAGGAATCTATATTGTTCAGTTTTACCTTTATCATGAAACCCACTCACACATAATCTCATATTGCCCAATCAATCACATCTCAACCACTCCATAAAACTAAACAAAATGGTCCAAGAAAATGCGTTATCACAAATCAAGAAGAGAATATGATGTACATTTTTTCCACAATACTGAGTCATGGCCAGCCGACCCAACAAAAGAAGACGTCAAAACATGTTTTGGTGGATTATATTTCTTTAGCACCACTTTCCTTAGGGTCAACTGATGTTAAAACTTTAATTCATCTGCTACAATTAGGACTTGTGGTATATAGACAGTCCAAAATACATATATCTCAAACACTTTCATGGATCACTAAGATGGTCTAACAAGTTGATTTTAAGTAGTTTCATGCCATATCACTCCACCTCTGTGTGTTCTATAGAAAGAGTAAACTCCTTCAGAGCTATCACCAATACAATAATATGCCCCAAATAAATACTCATTCAAGTGCTTTGATAGATCTTGAAATCCATGTAAATCCTTAGTTCATCATATCATACTATGCATCTCATTTATACTTGTGAGAAGACTTTTGTAATACTTTATAACAAGTGGGGTGTTCAACCTTTTTAAGACTTTAATAAGCCAAACTATTCCTTGATATGTTCACATCATATTCACTTCGGCACTTCCCAATTTCAGATTCATCCTGTTATAGATGAAATGGTCATACACTAATGGCCTCGTTTAGACAAAAAAAAATACATGGATAAGATAACTACTCCCTATACGACTTAGCATAAGTTTCTGTGTTGACTTATAAAGGGAGGATACCTTAAAGTTTTTTTCTCATGTTATTGTTGGCATTTTTTTTGCACATTGCAAGCTTTATTTATGCAGACATCACCATAAGATATATACATATTTGAGAATGACTACCACTACAGAAAAATTAGTAGTCCTGCATGTTGTGCACATCTACCAGATACAGCAGTCTACAAATTCTACCACTCCTAGAATACTCTATTTTTTTAAGTTGAGCTCACAGGAGTCCTGCAAGAGTCTTTTGAACCTAACATTCCAAATACACAAATATATTTGGACCTTAGTTTCTCAAAAACGATTGAAAACTCTTTCCTTACCAAGACCTAGCTTCCTGTTAAATTTGATGTAATTCCGCTCAGCAGTTTTCAAGGTATCCAGTTCCAAAAAAGGCTATGGAAAATGCTTGGGGAAATTTAGTTTGCCCTTTTTTCTTAGTCACAGCTTCACGGATCATCCCAAACCTTTCCAGCAAGGAGCTGTGGAAGATCAACATTTTTTGGGAAAGTTTCATGAATATTCACCAAATGGGCACCAAAGTTATTAGCAAACCAACAAATTCTCTTCCCAAGGACCTCATCCTGTCAGGAGTCTAACTGGTGGAGTTTGGGACAAGACTGGAATATAAGGGGTGTCAACTGAGCTCTCTGGGAATGACCTGGAACACACGTCCTGGAGGGACGTTGAATATAGGTCCCACTTGGACATGTTGGGATTGCCTTTGTGTGTGTGCCAAACCACATGGTCAATGCCAGCCCAGGGTAGTCAAGATTACCTGAAGCCTGAAACAGCGGCCCATGTGTCTGCCATGAAGAGGAGGGGCAGGGGATGTGGTAAACCCACAGCTAAAATTCCCATAGTCTGGGAGAAGGCTTAACCTGCGGGGGAATGTCAAATACCTACAGGGGAAGAGTTGGTGAAACTCGGATACTTGCTTGAGCTGATCCATTGGCTGCAAGAACGGGGTCCTACCAGGGAAGAGTTCTGTGTAAAGCAGAAGACATGCCCTACTCTTGTGGGTCTTAGGCAGCAGGCAGAGGAGCAGACAGCTGACAAAAAGCCCAAATCACATGTGATTTACTGGGAGAATGGTCTCCTTTACAGTGAGCCTACGATTGCTGAGCCTGGGGCTGCCCGTGGCACCCCTGGACTTCAGAACCTTGCTACTAAGCTTGGCTCATGATGTATCTTTGGCAGGACATTTGGGTGGGGGAAGTGTAAGGCTTCCCTCCAAACATTCCCTGACATGAGCGCCCCTTTCAAGTGGGTGGGCATTGACATTGCGGGGCCTCTGGATCCAAAGACAGCCAAGTGCAACATGCTCATCTTAATCTTGGTGGGCCATGCCAGCTAGTACCTGGAGGCTTTCCCTCTGATGACAGTGAAAGTGAAAATCATGCCCGGGCACTAATGGGGATCTTTACCCGCATTAGTTTCCCCAAGGAGGTGGTTTCTGACTGGGAAACCAAATTCATGTCATTGTTCATGAAGGCGATGTGGAAGGAGTGTGGGGTGAACTACAAATTCATCATTCTTTACCACCCCAAGTGTAATGGGTTGGCTGAGAGATTAAACCATACCCTGAAAGGCATGATAGGGATCTGTCAGAACCCACAAGGCATTAGTTGGAAGTCCTCTTGGCATGTCTTCTCTTTGCTTACAGGGAGGTACCACAGAAGGGAATTAGCTTTAGCCCTTTTGAGATGTTGTACGGGCACCCTGTGAGAGGACCTCTCAATTTGGTCAAGGAGAGCTCAGAGGAAGCTCCTAGGATGCCACCCCAGGATGTATTTAGCTATGTGCTGGCCTTCGGTAACCAGACAGCCTGCTTCAGGAAATTCACTCAGGCGAAACTGGAAGCAAGTCAGGAGGACATGAAATGATGGTACAACCAGAATACCACTCTGGTTTCAGAAGGTGTGGATGATGGAGCCAGCAGAGCCCCATGCTCTACAAGACAAGTGGTCTTGCTCATTAAAGGGGAAGGAGCACAAGAGTGATGTCACTTAACTGATAGGCTTGCAGACTCGCTGGAACCCCTTTAGGGTCCTGCACGTGAACCAACTCAAACCCCACTTTGAGAGGTGTGCGCTAACCATGCTCTTGGCTACTCATGATGGGGTGGAAGAGGAAAATGAACCACTCCCCGAACTCCTGTCTGCCAAGGAGCAGGATGGGTTAGTGGAAGGTGTGGTCATCTCCCCTACACTGACCCTGGAGCAGCAGAGTGACTATCGTCAATTCCTGGGGCAGTTTGCTACCTGTTCTCACTTACCCCAGGAGTCACTCATTGGTGCACTCATGATTTTGACTCTGGGGACAGTTCACTTATAAAGCACAAGATTTGCAGGTTGACACACAGAGTAAAGGCTAACATCAAGTAAGAGGTGTTGAAGATGCTGGTGTGTTGAGCCCTCCAGCTGTCCTTGGTCCTGACCAATAGTCTTGGTTCCCAAAGCTGTTGCACCCGGTGCCACCCCAGAACTGCGGTTCTGTGTGGATTACTGTGGGCTAAATGCTGTCACTAAGACTGATGCCCACCCCATCCCCTGAGCTGATGAGCTTATTGATTGCCTGGAAGCTGCCAAGTTGCTCAGTATGTTTGATCTAACATCTGCGTAATGGCTGATTGCCTTTGCCAAGGGGAGCCAAGAGAGGTCAGCATTATCAATGGCAGAAGGGCACTACCAGTTCCAGGTCATGCCCCAGGTCTTGGCTGGGTTGTATGATTTTAGTGTTGCCTACCTGGATGACATTGCAGTGTCAGCTCCAGTTGGGAGGACCACTAGCAGCATCTCTGAGAAGTGTTGAAGGCCCTGCAGAAGGCAGGCCTCACTATCAAGATCAGTAAGTGACAGATAGGGCAGGGGTCTGTGGTGTACTTAGGGTACCAGGTAGGAAGCAGCCAGGTGGTACCTCTTCAATTCAAGATAGACAACATTCTGGCTTGTGCATCCCCCAATACCCAGGCAGAGGTGAGAGCCTTCCTAGGTCTCACCAGGTAATACCGCATGTTAGAATTGGGGGTCCATACTTGGTAGGGCCACGGCCTCTGACCAACTAGGGACCCTCTCCTCTAGTCAAGGCAAGGTGGATGTACGTCAAAAGATAGTCCCTGCTCACTCCCTTGGTAGCTTGGCAGAGCAGACGGGCTTATCTCCAGAGCAATGTGTAAAGTATCTGCGCCAACACTCACAGTAATTAGAGGGAACACCACAAACGGACACCACACTGGTATAATATTAAAATCATCTTTTTACATGTGCTTGGGCAGACTTAAAGCGGACACATACCAACATAAAATATGCTTCTTGAGTCAAGAATATCCTGCTTGTTTAAAGGGTTCTTAGACGGTAAACAGAGTCTAATGTAAAAACTTTGGCACCTCAGTATCCACCACGAGCAGTCTTTGGTGGCCAGAGGACTGCCCCTCTCTTGCTGGGGAACCGGTGGTTCGATGCGCAGAAGAATGCGCTGCCCCCTGAACGGCAATTCCCCGCGGGGCGGCTGAGCTGGCGAAGGCAACGGTAGAGTCCTCCCACCCGGTACCGCCCTTCACTCTGGTGCCAGTGCGATGGTGCGGGGGGGGAGCTTTGCAATACAGGATTCCCTCGCCGGCTGACACGGGCGAGGCACACACGCCGGGCCTCCCTCTCCCCCCAGGTGGACGCGCTCGCACTCGTCCCACACTCGAGCATTACCTGGGGGGGGGGAAGCTGCAGGCTGCTCGGCTCCCGGGTCTCGGGGGGGCCGGTCTTCTTCCTCGTTCACTGGCCAATCAACACTCCTTCTCTTGGTGATGCGGGAGCCGCCAGCCAATCGCAGCGCGGCTCCCAGATGACGCGGCGGGCCGCCAGCCAACCGCAGCGCGGCGTCAGGGAATCCCAGCGGTGATGTCAGAGCCCGCTTTCCAACCCCAGCGCGGCGATTTGGACGAGCCTCCCCTTCACTTCGCGGCTCCCGGTGTCTCGCAGATCTCGATGTTGGGGGCACCGGGTTTTCTCGGGCAGAGTCAGGGGCCCACGGCACTCCTGTTTAGGGGCAGAAGGGTGGCCTCCTCGGCTCTGGCAATGCTTTCTGAAGTTTGAGCTTGGGGAGAGAGGATACGAGCCCACGAGCTCCCGCAGCACCCTCTCTCTCTCGGCAATGCGAGTCACCAATAAGTCGTTTCCCCGCTCACAGCAAGGAGGGGGGGGGGGGAGGCGATGACCACGGCAGAGTTTCTTGTCCCAGGACTCTGGGGCCAGGAGGCTAGCTCTTCTTCTAGCCCTTGGAGAGTTATTCTGGTAGGAGGGGGACAAAGCACACAGCACAGTCCCAACGGTCCCTCTTAGGCAGGACAAGACAAGACAGCAGGTCAGCTTCCAGACACACAGCAATGGCAGCACTGTTCCTGGGGTCTTCTTACAGTGTCCTCTTGAGCAGGGCATCTTTTATTTGGTCAGAAGTAGTCTGCTTCTAATGTACACAGGTCTTTCCTTTATACAGAAAATTTTCTTTGATGCCTTTGAGGTTTTGTGATTTAAGCACGGGTCGCCCTTGTCCAGACTCTGGCAGTGGGAGTCTCTCGGTCCTGGGGAATCTTTCTCTTTGAAGCAGGGAGGCAGGGACATCCGTCATCCTGCCGACAGGAGAGCCGGTATCTCAAGAGGCAGGGTACAGCCCAGCACCACTCCTCCCCGTAACCTTCAGGGAAGCCAGCTATCATTCCACTGCTGGAGTTTTCCCAGATCCTGTCACACTCCCTCGAACTCGCATACCCAGTCAGGCCCACAGGCAGACTGGACAGAAAAATATCCACTTTTTAAAAGTGCTACTTTCAGGCATCAAACTGAAAAACCATCAGTAGTAAAAAATGTATTAATAATTTCTGAATCCCAAGAGACCAAGTTTGGATTTTCTATCTTGCTCCTAGGGGAAGATAGGCAGGTACACAGGGGACCCCACCCTCTCCCATACTTTACTATGGGCCTGAGCTTTGCTGCAGTGAAAAACAAATTTGGCAGTAGTTTACTACTAAAGCATGTTCCCTACATCAGTGCAGGCTCTACTGGGAGCACTGGCACTTTGGCTCTGATCAGCAGTGGCCCAGGGCCCAAAGCATCTAAACCAGAAAAACAGTATCCAGCATTGAATCAAAAACATAGGAGGTAGAGATTAGAAAGTCAGGGGAAACCACGCCAAGGATGCCAGGTCTAACACCGCAGATTTATCAAGGTATGGCACCATTGTTGCCCCCTTTACTGAGCTGACTTTGAGGAAGCATTTTTATCAGCTGATCTGGACTGAAGCATGCCAGACCTCTATTGATACCCTGAAGGAAGCTATGTGGTTGGCGCCTGTGCTCAAGGCTCTTGACTTCTCCAAGGAGTTTGTGGTGCAGACTGATCCCTCAGAGCATGGTGTGGGAGCTGTGCTTTCACAGCTGGATGAAGGGGGCCTATATCAACCCATAGCTTTCATTAGTAGGGGCTACTTCCCCAGGAAAAAGAGGTAGAGCAAATTGAAAGAAAGGGAAGCTTTTGCTGTGGTCTGGGCACAGAAGAAGCTAAGACTCGACTTGTTTGGGACTTACTTCCGGGTTCAGATAGACCACAGGCCCCTTAATTGGTAAATGCAGATTAGAGGTGAGAACCCAAAACTGTTGAGATGGTCCACCTTCCGATTGGGAATGGACTTTATGGTGGAATTCTGCACTGGCACAGAGCACGTCAGAGCTGATGGTCTGTCTAGGTTCTTTGACCTAATGAACAGAAATCCCACTTTCATCTGGGAGCACATATTAAACCTCGCATCTTTGGCATGTTTTCCCCTGTTTTTTTGCTTCTGACCTACGGTTTGTTGACTGTGTGCTGCATTTTCTTTTTTGCTGATTTTAGAACCCCGGGCACTTTACCACTGCTGATCAGTGCTAATGTACAAGTGCTACCTGTGTAAATTGTGATTGATTATCCACAATTGGCATATTTGATTTTCTAGTATGCCTCTAGAAAAATGCACTCCGTGAGCCCTGGCCCGGTAATTATTACTAGTGGGTCTGCAGCACTGATTGTGCCATCCACATGAGTAGTCCTGCAACTATGTCTCAGACCTGCCACTGCATTATCTGTGTGGGCAATTTTAAACTGCCATGTCAACAGCCGCACCCACTTGCCAGAACTAAACCTTGCCTTTTTCTACATGTAAGGCACTCCTAATGTAGGCCCAAGGTAGCCCAATGGTCAGTGTGCAGTATATGTGAAAGGTAGGACATGCACCGCTGTGTTTTACATGTATAGATAGTGAAATGCTGCTAATTTCTTTTTCAATATTGCAAGGACTATCTCTCCCATACCTTAGCTGCCTTGCAGCCTCTTACAAGTGTAACTTCCAATTGGGAAGCAATGGAGTTTTGGAGTTCGGGGGCTTTAAATCACAATTTAAAAATACATCTTTTAGTGAAGTTGGCTTTCAAAATAATAATAAATAATATTAATCCATATTTGTAAAGTGCAAACATATCACCTCTTAAGGTTTCAAGGCACTGGGGGCTGTTGGAGAGATTAAGTGAGCTATGGCCCAGAGTCACATAATGCTGAGCTGAGCTGCTGCTGGTGCCGGTATTCGAACTGGAAGTCTCGTGCTCCAGAGTCAGAGACTCTGGCTGCTGCACCACACCTCTCCCTTTTGAATTGCATGTTTGAAAAATCCAATTTCAGAAGGTGAGCCTTTTCCTGCTTTGCCATTCTGTACCTCTGCTTGCTTGTGGAATTCACTTCATGTTTAGACTGACAGTTGGGCAGTTTTGCGTTCACTCTAGACAGTCACACTGTGAGCTGAGGTGTGCCCTGCATAACTTGATGGCCCATCACAAGGCTGATGGGTCTTCCTGAGCTATAGTGGTGGAGGAGTTGTCACTGTCACCTGAATAGGGCTGTGACTGCATTCACACAAAGCTGTCTACACCCCTTTGTAGTGTGTCTGGAGCCAGGTCAGAGAAAGGCAATACAAAGACTTTCCTTTGCAGTTTGCCTTCTTCAAAGGCAGAAACTAGTATAAGTGCTGGGGCTGTGATACCATAATTTCAGAACACTTCTAGACTAGGAGGAGATTCTGTCAAGCTGTATGAGGGGAACTGCCCCTCTGTTTGTTGCTGTGTTGTGCTGGCCTACTGTTTGTTGCTTCTGTTTTGAGCAGTGAAAGGACTGAACTTTTGCTTTCCGTATCCTGCTTGCCAAGGTTTTCCAAGAGCTTGTGTGTGATTGCTTCCTGTTAAGAAATCTTAGGGCCAATCAAAAACTTCACCTGCAACCCCTGAAATCCTCTGCTGGGAGTTCTGACCTTCCAAATCGTGCCATTCTTAGTTCTTGGCCCTTGGAGGTGGTTTTGCTGCAAAGAACTGAAGAAAATCCATTGACCTCCAGCGCCTGTTGTATCTGATGCAGCAGCGCCATGCAGCTGAAAAATCAACGCATCTCAAATGTGTGGCAGAAGAATCGACGCAGCGCCTGCTGTACGGTTGAAGGATCACTGCAGCTCGAGTCCTCAACACTGTGTCTCCGACATCCGAGGCACCCACTCTGACTCGAACGCAGGCTCTGCTGTGCAGATAAAGAAATCAATGAATCACCTGCTTCACAGCTTGAAAATCGATGCAGCACCTGTTTTGCTAATGCCGCATCAACACAGCGCATCTGAATTTTCAAAGCCTTGTACATGTGAGCCAAGTTCTGCATTGACTTTGCCCAACAGTAAAGAACTGAGGCCACATGTCTGAATATCAACACATCACCTCCCCTCACAGTAAGGAATCGATGATTGGGCATTGTTTTTGACCCCTGGATTGTTGCACAAAAAAAAAGTTAATACAGTTGGAAATGAAAAGCTGTATTGTTATTTCAATTCTTAACTGGTTAGGAAAACATGAGGTACTTGCAATATATTATCAGGCTATCAGTGTATCTTGTGTGATATTTGTGGTTTAGCTGTTCTGGCTTCTGATTATGACATTTTCTAGTCTCAATCCAGTTTTGTATACATTTGCAATAATCTGTGGATTTACATTTCACTAATTTGGTACTGTGTGAAGCATGTGCACTTTATATGGTTGCTGTGCATTTGCACTAATACATATGGTACTGAATGTTACTCTGTGTATGTTTGCACAGTTATGTATACCTTTTTTCTTTGTAACATTGAAGTATAAAATCATATGGAGAATGTATTTAATTTTTGTAGTATGAGAAGCCCACCAATATTTGTGGCGCTTCAGTAAAGAACCAACACATCATCTCCCCTGGCATTGAGGAACCAATGCATCACCTTCCCTCGGAGTAAAGAACCAACACATTGCTTTACTTTTCTCACACCTTACCTCCTCTGTGTTTTTTATAAGCTTTGATTTTGACGCATTCCAGGTACTTTGTGATAAAAGCAATGCATCCATAGTTTTGTACGGACTGAACTGTTTTCAATTTCTTGTTTTTTGTATGTTGGATTTTTGGTGTTTTGGTCTTGTTTGATTAAAAAGATATTGGTTAATCTCCTAAGCTAGTGTGGTGTCATTTTGAAGTGTTTTAACTATTTTACTATGTGTTTATGTACAAATGCTTTACACATTGCCTGTGAGGTAAGCTTGCCTGCTTGTGCCAAGCTACCAAGGGGGTGAGCAGGGGTTATCTTGGATCCGAACTCCTTTACCCTGACTAGAATAAGGGTCCCTACTTGCACAGGGTGCAAGCGACTGCCAACTAGAAACCTCCATTTCTAACACAAATATAGAATACATTGAACTTTACATTATATACTATTAGATTACATACTATAAGAAAGTGAGTAGTTACATAAGTGGTTATGTCAGTGTGTAAGAGGCTGTGTAAGCGTCTGACTATGGGTGTATAAATGGGTATATAAGTGGCTGTATGGGTGGATGACTAGATGTGTGAGGGTGCTTCTGTGGGTGTGTCACTGGATGTGTAAGTAGCTGTGTGGGCGTGTGCCTGTGTGTAAGTGACTGTATGGGTGTCTGAATGGGTATGGAAGTGACTGTATGGATTGATAACTGGCAGTGTTAGTGGTTGTTTGGGTTTGTAACTGTGTGGGGAAATGATTCTGTTAGTGGTTGATACATAAGGGCTGTGTGGGTGTGTGAGTGGATGTATAAATGTGTAAGTGACTCTGTCACTGTCTGACTGGATGTGTGAATGGCTGTATGTTTTTGTAAATAGGTATGTGAATGCCTGTATGTGTGGGTGACTGGGTATATAACTGGGTTTATGGGTGTGTAAGTTCATGTGTAACTGACATTCTGAGTACTAGGTACATGAATGGCTGTATACATAATTACATTGGTGTGACAGAGCCTGTATGGGTGTGTGAATGACTATGTGGGTAGATGTATGGGTGATCAAATAGGTGTATGAATGGTTTTATGGCTGTGTGACTGGGTGTGTAAGTCACTATCTGGCTATATGAGTGGTGGGTACAGAAAGTGCCTGTCTGACTGTGTGAGTGGGTGCAATTTACATACTATTGAATTACATGCTATAGGTAAGTACCCACATATAATTTCATACACATTCATTCATACTGTTAAAATTAAGCAATATTTTCAGTATAGCGATTCCTCTACCTCCTGGCTGCTCACTATGGGCCTGATTACGATGATGGTGGAACTGCCACCTACAGCCCATCCATGGCGGTCCCACCGCTATTATAATGTTGATTCCCGTCTGCCACATTAGGATGGCGAGTGGATGGCTGGTGGTCAGAGAGACCGACCACCACAGTGCTCAAGGAGACCATCGGTCTGTCAGAGGTACTATTATTCCCTGCAATAGTGGTTGTGCCAGCTAGGCACTGCCGTAGCATTACATTTTCCCTACACGCTGGCTGTTTCATGGCCGTTTATCCTCCCTGAAAAGGCAGGTGGAAAGGGACATTGGGGGCCTGAAGCATGCCCTTCTTTCACGTTGGCCCTCCGACATGGCTCTTACATATAAAACACTTTGTGCATATACCTGCACCATGTGGCAGGCACCACATGGTGCCTGCCACACGGTGCAGGGAAATGCACAAAGTGTTTTTTTTGTACTGCGGCTACCAAACAGTTGTGGCTCTACTCTCACTATCTCATTGACCATGACTGTCAACTCACTCTCTGTGAATTTGGGCATTTTCTGTGAGGTCATGGTGTGTGGTGGTTGAAGTGTTTGTGGGTGCAGGTGTTTGGGTGGGGGTTGTGGTGTTGGTGTGTGAGGTGTGTTGTGTGCTGGGGGATTGTTGGTGCTGGTGTGATGGTGGTAGTGATAGTGGTGGTGGATGTGTGTGTGTGCTGTGCTCTTTTGCCTCTCATGTCAGATGTGATGTATGGCCTTCTCTTCTGGAGTGTTGCAAAGAATTATGGTCAGTGAAGGTGGTGGTTTTATATTCAGCTGTGTGGGCGTGTCCAAGTGGAATTTGGCTGTCAGGTGTGTTGTGGGACTAGTCCTGTGCTTTTATATTTTTATTTGCATTATTTATTTTTATTTGTATGTGTTTTTTTGGAGGGGCATGGCTACTTTGATTTTGCTATGTTTGGCATCACTGCGGTGTTTTGGAATCATCCACCATGTTTTTCATGTTCAGTCCGCTGCGGTGGCTATGCTGCTACTCTTCCGCTATCTCTCCCATTCACTCCTGTGTGCGACCGCGTCGGTCGGGAACAGCGGTTCCGACCGCGGGACCCTCGGGGATATCCTAATTTCCCATGCGGTGTCTTCGCTTTGCTTGCGGCGGGTTGTTGCTTTTCCACTGCTTTTCGGACTGCTGCTGTCAGTATTTTAGACCTCACCGCCCGCGTCGGGTGGTTTTGGTAGGGCCGCTACCGCCGCTGTCGATCTTTTGTGGTGGTTCATCCTAATTTGGCCGCCGTTTTATCCGCAGGCCTGGCGGCCGGTTGTTTTCCGCCTCCTTGGCGGTCGGGGTGATTTTCCGCCCGCTATCCTAATGAGGCCCAAAGTGTTCCGCAGGATCCAGCACATCACCAGAGGTGAGTGTCTGCACCTGATGCAGCTCAGTTGGTGTGTGTTCCTGTTGTGTCCACACCAATTCCCCTTAACTCCAGTACAGGGAAGCCATTTCGAATCCCCAAGAAGTGGAAAGGCACCTGTTAGAACTGGGGGTCTCTAGTTGGCAGAGGTAGGTACCACTGTCCAAATAGGGACCCTTGCTTCTAGTCAGGACAAGGAGATAACCCTCTCAGATAACCCCTGCTCGCCCTCAAGGTAGCTTGGCCTGAGCAGTCTAGGCTAACCAGAGGCAATGCGTTAAGTATTTGTACCAACACTCACAGTAACACAGTGAAAACACCACAAACTGATCCCACAACAGTTTAGGAAAATAAAGATATTTATTCTAAACTACACAAGACCAAAACGGCAAAAATCCAACATACACAGTTCAAGGTTACGGTTTCAAATGAGTTCTTCAGGTTGTAATCAAAGTTCTTTAAGTTGCGTTAAAATAATCCACAGATGCGTGAAAAGTTCACAGATGCGTCACGTTTACTCACAGTACCTTTTAGATGCAACAAAGTTCCACAAGCAGGAAGCTGGTGCGGTGGAAACAAGCGATGCGTTACTCCTGAGACCCTGGGGAGGCGATGCGACAGCCCCGCTGCAGCAGCGGGCGTGTGGCGACGAATCCGATCTGTATGGGGAGGAAGGCAGCTTGCGTAGATTCCGGTGCGTAGGTTCCGTGGGAAGTCTGTTCTCGCAAAGGCACGATGCGATGATCTCGTAGGGGCTGCGACGATCTCCGGGGCGACGATGCGCGGTCCAGCGGTGATCCTCTCTCTCGCAGCTCCTCGATGCGATGGTTCTGTGACGGTGCTCGCAGCGACGTGATGCGGTCCGCAAGCAAGCGGTGCGGCGATCTCACCCAGCGACGACAGGCTCTGCGACGACACTCGCAGCGATGTTCGATTCTCCCGCACCGGTCTGGTGCGTCCCGCAAACGAAGGATGCGACGGCTCCGGCAGCGGCGTCAGGCGCTGCGCCGATCTCGACCTTCGTAGCGGCGGGAAACTTCTCGCACTGTCGGGGATGCGCTCCGCGAGCGAGCGATGCAACACTTTTCAGCTTCAAAAGTCTCTCAAGCTTAGTTTCAAGCTTCCCAGCTCAGGTCCAACTTCCAGAGGCCCCACAACTGGATCAAGCACTCTAGGAAGGACAGAACTCTCTCAGCAGAGTTCAGGGAAACTGGGGGTGAAGTCCTTTTGTTCCTGGGACTTCAAAAACAGGGAGCCAGCTCTTCTCAGGCCCTTGGAGATTCCTTCAAGACAGGGGACACAGCTCACAGCAAAGTCCTTCCCCTCTCCTTGGCAGCAAAGCAACAGCAGGTCAGTCCAGCAGAGCAACAGCAGGACAGTTTTCCTTCTTCAGAGTCAGCTTTCTCCTTGGCAGAGGTTCCTTCTTGATTCCAGGATGATCTAATTTTCTGTTGTCAGGGGTCCTGTACTTATACCCCTAAAGTCTTTGTTCTCTCAGTGCATGTGGGCCCTGAGCCCGGTCTGAACCAGTTCTGGGTGGATCCTGAGCACCTTGTTTTGCTGGCTGCATCTTTCCTTTCAGAGTGAGGGGCAGGGTCCTCAGCCGCCCAGCAGGAGGTGGAGCCAGCATTGTGGCAGGCAGGCACAGCCCTATTCAGCCCAGGTGCTAACTCCTCCCACCACTCAGGTTGCAATTGCTTCATTCAGCCTAGTGCTGACTCATCCAGCCTCTGGGGGAATTCCCCAGCCCCTGTCACTCACAAACCAGACAGTCAATACACAAACAGGCCCAGGCACACAGAAGGGTCAGACAAGAGAACAGCAACTTTCTAAAAGTGCTGTTCTCAAACACAGGATTTAAAAACCACCTTTCCTAAAAGATGTATTATTAAATTCTGAGTTCAGGGATACTAGATACTTATGTCCTATCTTGTTCCTATGGGAAGAAATGCTGTTAACCACTGTAGCCAGCATCCCCCATGTTAACCTATGGAGCAAGATAGCCTTACAATAGTGAAAAACGAAAATGGCTGTAATTCACTACCAGAGCATGGTACCTGCACTAGTACATGCTCTACCTTTCACATACACTGCACCCTGCCCAGGGGGGTACCTTGGGCCTTCCATAGGGGTGACTGATGTGCACGAAAAGGGAAGGGTTAGGCCTGGTCAGTGGGGACACTGACCAGGAGGACATGGCAGTTCTAAACTGCCCATAGGCGCTGCAGTGGCAGGCCTGAGACACCATTTTAGAGCTACTCCTGTGGGTGGCACAATCAGTGCTGCAGGCCCACTAGTAGCATTTGTCATCACCAGCCCTGGCACACCCAGTGCACTTTACTAGGGACTTCATGGTAATACAAATATGCCAAACATGTATATCCAATCAGAATAACAATTTACATAGGGAGCACTTACACTCTGGCACTGGTCAGCAGTGGCAGAGTGTCCAAAGCATCTAAACCAGCAAAAACGAAATCCAGCACAGCATCAAAAATACAGGAGGCAGAGGCAAAAAGATGGAGGTAATCACGCCAAAGATGCCAGGTCTAACACGTGTCCCCTCCAGCTGAAAGTGGGGAGAACTACCCACCCTCTTGGGAGTTCTCTTCACTAAGGCGGAAAAACCTGGACAGACCATCAGCGTTGGCGTGTTCTGTACCAGGGCGGTGTTCCACCGTAAAGTCCATTCCCTGTAGGGAGATGGACCACCTCAACAGTTTTGGATTTTCACCCCTCATGTGCATTAACCACCTGAGGGGCCTGTGGTCGGTCTGAACACGAAAGTGAGTCCCAAACAGGTAGGGCCTCAACTTTTTCAGAGCCCAGACCACAGCAAAAGCCTCCCTTTCAATCGCACTCCACTTCTGTTCCCTGGGGAGTAGCCTCCGACTAATGAAAGCTACTGGCTGGTCTCCATTCTCCTCAGTGGCTTGTGAGAGTACTGCTCCCACACCATGCTCTGAAGCGTCCGTCTGAACTATGAACTCACTGGAAAAGTCAGGTGCCTTGAGCACCGGTGCTGTGCACATGGCAGTCTTCAGGGCCTCAAAAGCAGTTTGGCAGGCGTCAGTCCAGTCAACTCTTTTGGGCAACTTCTTGGAAGTGAGTTCTGTCAAGGGGGCGACAATGGTGCCATATCCCTTGACAAACCGTCTGTAATACCCGGTGAGTCCTAAAAAGGCTCTCACCTCTGTCTGGGTCTTGGGGGGCTCCCAAGCCAGAATGGTATCAATCTTTGCCTGTAGGGGCGCCACCTGGCCGCTCCCCACCTGGTGTCCCAAATACACCACAGATCCCTGCCCTATCTGGCACTTACTGGCCTTGATAGTGAGGCCTGCCTTCTGCAGAGCCTTCAACACTTCGCAGAGGTGTTGCAAGTGTTCCTCCCACGTGGAGCTGAACACAGCAATGTCATCCAGGTATGCGGCGCTGAATTCCTCCAGCCCGGACAGTACCTGGTTAACCAGTCTCTGGAACGTGGCAGGGGCATTCTTCAACCCAAAGGGCATGACACGGAACTGGAAGTGCCCCTCTGGCGTTGAAAATGCCGACCTCTCTTTGGCCCCATCAGTTAAGGCAATCTGCCAGTACCCCGAAGTCAAATCGAACGTACTGAGGTACTTGGCAGCTCCCAACCGATCCACGAGCTCATCAGCTCTGGGGATAGGGTGTGCGTCAGTCTTCGTGACCGCATTGAGCCCACGGTAGTCCACGCAAAACCGGAGTTCTGGGGGGCCACCGGGGGTAGCAGCTTTCTTGGGAACCAAGACCACTGGGCTAGCCCAGGGGCTGCTGGAGGGCTCAATCACCCCTAGCGCCAACATCTTGGAAACCTCTTCCTTGATGCTGGCCCTGACCTTGTCGGCTACCCTGTAAAACTTTTGTTTTACTGGCAGACTGTCTCCAGTGTCCACATCATGGACGCACCAGGTGGTGACTCCTGGGGTCAGGGAGAACAGAGAGGAGAACTGACCCAACACTTGGCGACAGTCATTCTGCTGTTCTGGGGTCAGGGTGGGCGAGAGGACCACCCCATCCACTGACCCATCGTGCTCCTTAACTGACAGGAGGTCAGGGAGAGGATCGCTATCCTCTTCCATCCCTGCATCTGTAGCCATGAGCATGGTTACTTCAGACCTCTCAAAGTGTGGTTTGAGGCGGTTCACGTGCAAAACTCTCAGGGGCTGCCTGGGAGTCTTCAGGTTAACCAGGTAGGTTACCTCACTCTTCCTTTCCACCACCTCGTATGGCCCAGACCACTTGTCTTGGAGCGCGCAAGGCTCCACTGGCGCCATCACCCACACTTTCTGCCCAGGTTGAAATTCGACCAGAGTGGTATTCTGGTCGTACCATCTTTTCATTTCTTCCTGGCTTGCTTCCAGGTTCGCCTGAGCGAGTTTCCTGAAGCGTTGTGTCTGGTTGCGGATGGCCAGCACATAGCTGAACACATCCTGGGGGGTTTTCCCACGGGACTTTTCCCAACCCTCCTTTACCAGCGAGAGAGGTCCTCTGACAGGGTGGCCATACAGGAGTTCGAAGGGACTGAACCCTAAGGACTTCTGAGGCACCTCCCTGTAGGCAAACAAAAGGCATGGCAACAAGACGTCCCACTTACGTCTCATGGGCTCCGCTAGGCCCATAATCATACCTTTCAGGGTCCGGTTGAACCTTTCAACCAACCCATTTCCTTGAGGATGGTAAGGAGTGGTGAACTTATAAGTTACCCCACACTCCTCCCACAGAGACTTCATGTACCTAGAGATGAAGTTGGTACCCCGGTCGGAGACCACCTCTCTGGGGAACCCCACACGGGAAAAGATCCCCATCAATGCACGGCCCACCACGGGTGCTGTGATTGTCCTGAGAGGGACTGCTTCCGGGTACCGGGTGGCATGGTCCACCAAGACCAGGATGAACCTGTTGCCTAAGGCTGTCTTGGGGTCCAGGGGCCCTACGATATCTATGCCCACCCGCTCGAAAGGGGTGCTCACCACTGGGAAGGGTTGAAGGGGGGCCTTCAACTTCATTCCAGTCTTGCCACTAGCTTGACAGGTTTGGCAAGATCTGCAAAAGGAACCGACGTGCTTCCTCCACTGGGGCCAGTGGAAGTGGGTGACAAGCCGGTTCAGGGTCTTGTCTTGCCCCAGATGTCCTGCGAGAGGCACGTCATGAGCCAGACCCATTAGGAAGTTTCTGAAGCGCTCGGGTACCACCAGCACACGGGCTGCACCGGGCTCAGCAAACTTAGGCTCGCTATAAAGTAGGTCACCTTCCCAGTAAACATAGTGATCTTTGACTGCTCCACCTGCTGCCTGATCTACAGCCTGTTGCCGCAGACCAATGAGGGAAGGGCATTCCTTCTGCTCCCTGCAGAACTCCTCCCTGGAGGGACCACCTTCTTGCTGCCAATGGGTCAGCTCAGGTAGGTCTCCCAGTTCGGCCACCTGTTCCCCTGTAGGTTCCAGGGCATCCCCCTCAGGTTCTGCTTCCTCCTGGACCGTGGGAACGGCTGGGGCTGGTTTCCCGCGCCCTCTGCCTCTTCCTCTCCTGGCAGGTCTCTGGGCCACTGTTTCAGGCTCCAGTTCTGCTGATTCACCCTGACTGGCTGCCATAGCACGCGTGGTCACGCAGATCCACGCAGGCAGACCCAACATCTCCAAGTGAGTTCGGTGTTCTATGTCTTTCCATGGAGAACTCTCCAGGTCGTTGCCTAACAGACAGTCCACAGGCAAGGCATCACTGACAACTACCTCCAAAAGACCAGAGACTCCCCCCCATTCAAAGGAAACCTTCGCTATCTTGCAGAGGCGCACTGAGCTGTCAGCGGCCACTACAGGGCGGAGTACACCAGGGATGATTTGCTCGTCAGACACCCACTGACACCTCACGGATGTCACACTGGCTCCGGTGTCTCTCAGAGCTTCAACCTCCCTCCCATTGATGGTCACCTTCTGCCCATATTTCTTAGTGTTAGAGGGCAGTAAGGTTTCCTGGACCACCTCTTGGTCTCCTAGCGAGACAAGGGTCATAACTGCTAGCTCTCCCCAATCACTAGAAACCAAATCCCCACCCAAAGCTACACTAGCTAACGCTGGGGCGGGAGCACCAGTGGGTGCGGGCTTCTTCTTGGGACATTTCGGAGCAATATGGCCCACCTCGTTGCAGTGATAGCAGGTAGGGGGGCCCTGGTTATTTCTCTTGTCCCGCCTACCCTTAGAGGGCCATGGCTGTTTAGGCTTGGGGGTTTGGGAATCCTTTTCCTGGGAACTACTTTGGGGCCCTTGTGAGAACTCCTTTTGGTTACCCTTGTCCCCCCCACTCTTCTGCTGGGGACCCTGCCCACCTTTGGCTGTGGTACCCACAATTCCTTTGTGGACCCTGGTACTGGTCCAGCGGTCCGCCTCCTTAGCAAGCTCAATGGGGTCTGTCAGCTTGCTGTCTAAAAGATGCTGGCGCAGCTCTGGAACACAAAGACTACTCAAGTGCTCCCAACTGATTAAATGCAACAACCCCTTCAAATCAGTTACTTTACTGCCCTTCATCCAACCTTCCAGTGCACGCGAGTACCCATTCACACACTCCATCCAAGTCTCAGACTCTTTCTTCTTGGAGTTTCTAAACTGCAGTCTGTACTGCTCTGGAGTAAGGCCATACCTGAGACATAAGGCCTCCTTCATATTGGGGTAGGTCATGGCACCTGTCAACTCTAAAGGCTCTAGAGCACTCCTCCCAGACGCCTCAAAATGTTTCCACAGGCCCGCCCCCCAATACTTGTCAGGCACATCATTCATCTTCAATGCAATTTCATACGAAGTGAACCAGGCATAAATATCCTCACTCCTATGGTAATTCTGTACCAGGTCTTTGGGAATATATACTTTACCCCCATGCACTGGCTGCGCGCTGCCACCATTAGAACTGGCATCCACCTCCTTGTTTTTCAGATCCAGCTCTTTTATTCTCAATTCATGAGCCAAAAGCAATTTCTTTTCCTCTAAGGCGCGGGCATCCTTGCTCTCCTCCGCCGCCTTCTCTACTTCCAATTGCCTCATTTTCATTTTCATGACCTCCAAGTCATATTCTCTTATTCTTTGATTTTCTTGTAACTCTTCTGGGGTGAGGCCCCTACTGGAGTGGTTGCTGCCAGCTCCTGAGCCTACTCTGCCCACTGGCAGATCTTTGCCTTGAAAAGCATTTTCTACATCCACATCATCATCTCCCTCTTGTGCCTCCCAATGGGCTTTCAAGATTCTCTGCAGCTCCTCTTTCCTGTAGGCGCTTTTTATGGGGCACTCAAACTCAAGGCAGAATTTCCTAAGTTGCTCAACTTTGTATGAATACAAATCTCCAATGGCAAACTCCAATTCTACTTCTGCCCTCTCACTGGGTGCCTTCCCATTCTGAGACATGATGCTTTCCGAAGAGTTACTCAAAAATAGAATTCAAAAACTCAAAAACCAGTAGTATGCGGTGGCGTAATGGTCTGCACTCACTAGTGATGTACACCAATTACTGTGGGTCAAGTACAAATACAAGTTCAAATCCCACCGCCTGACCACCAATGTTAGAACTGGGGGTCTCTAGTTGGCAGAGGTAGGTACCACTGTCCAAATAGGGACCCTTGCTTCTAGTCAGGACAAGGAGATAACCCTCTCAGATAACCCCTGCTTGCCCTCAAGGTAGCTTGGCCTGAGCAGTCTAGGCTAACCAGAGGCAATGCGTTAAGTATTTGTACCAACACTCACAGTAACACAGTGAAAACACCACAAACTGATCCCACAACAGTTTAGGAAAATAAAGATATTTATTCTAAACTACACAAGACCAAAACGGCAAAAATCCAACATACACAGTTCAAGGTTACGGTTTCAAATGAGTTCTTCAGGTTGTAATCAAAGTTCTTTAAGTTGCGTTAAAATAATCCACAGATGCGTGAAAAGTTCACAGATGCGTCACGTTTACTCACAGTACCTTTTAGATGCAACAAAGTTCCACAAGCAGGAAGCTGGTGCGGTGGAAACAAGCGATGCGTTACTCCTGAGACCCTGGGGAGGCGATGCGACAGCCCCGCTGCAGCAGCGGGCGTGTGGCGACGAATCCGATCTGTATGGGGAGGAAGGCAGCTTGCGTAGATTCCGGTGCGTAGGTTCCGTGGGAAGTCTGTTCTCGCAAAGGCACGATGCGATGATCTCGTAGGGGCTGCGACGATCTCCGGGGCGACGATGCGCAGTCCAGCGGTGATCCTCTCTCTCGCAGCTCCTCGATGCGATGGTTCTGTGACGGTGCTCGCAGCGACGTGATGCGGTCCGCAAGCAAGCGGTGCGGCGATCTCACCCAGCGACGACAGGCTCTGCGACGACACTCGCAGCGATGTTCGATTCTCCCGCACCGGTCTGGTGCGTCCCGCAAACGAAGGATGCGACGGCTCCGGCAGCGGCGTCAGGTGCTGCGCCGATCTCGACCTTCGTAGCGGCGGGAAACTTCTCGCACTGTCGGGGATGCGCTCCGCGAGCGAGCGATGCGACACTTTTCAGCTTCAAAAGTCTCTCAAGCTTAGTTTCAAGCTTCCCAGCTCAGGTCCAACTTCCAGAGGCCCCACAACTGGATCAAGCACTCTAGGAAGGACAGAACTCTCTCAGCAGAGTTCAGGGAAACTGGGGGTGAAGTCCTTTTGTTCCTGGGACTTCAAAAACAGGGAGCCAGCTCTTCTCAGGCCCTTGGAGATTCCTTCAAGACAGGGGACACAGCTCACAGCAAAGTCCTTCCCCTCTCCTTGGCAGCAAAGCAACAGCAGGTCAGTCCAGCAGAGCAACAGCAGGACAGTCTTCCTTCTTCAGAGTCAGCTTTCTCCTTGGCAGAGGTTCCTTCTTGATTCCAGGATGATCTAATTTTCTGTTGTCAGGGGTCCTGTACTTATACCCCTAAAGTCTTTGTTCTCTCAGTGCATGTGGGCCCTGAGCCCGGTCTGAACCAGTTCTGGGTGGATCCTGAGCACCTTGTTTTGCTGGCTGCATCTTTCCTTTCAGAGTGAGGGGCAGGGTCCTCAGCCGCCCAGCAGGAGGTGGAGCCAGCATTGTGGCAGGCAGGCACAGCCCTATTCAGCCCAGGTGCTAACTCCTCCCACCACTCAGGTTGCAATTGCTTCATTCAGCCTAGTGCTGACTCATCCAGCCTCTGGGGGAATTCCCCAGCCCCTGTCACTCACAAACCAGACAGTCAATACACAAACAGGCCCAGGCACACAGAAGGGTCAGACAAGAGAACAGCAACTTTCTAAAAGTGCTGTTCTCAAACACAGGATTTAAAAACCACCTTTCCTAAAAGATGTATTATTAAATTCTGAGTTCAGGGATACTAGATACTTATGTCCTATCTTGTTCCTATGGGAAGAAATGCTGTTAACCACTGTAGCCAGCATCCCCCATGTTAACCTATGGAGCAAGATAGCCTTACAATAGTGAAAAACGAAAATGGCTGTAATTCACTACCAGAGCATGGTACCTGCACTAGTACATGCTCTACCTTTCACATACACTGCACCCTGCCCAGGGGGGTACCTTGGGCCTTCCATAGGGGTGACTGATGTGCACGAAAAGGGAAGGGTTAGGCCTGGTCAGTGGGGACACTGACCAGGAGGACATGGCAGTTCTAAACTGCCCATAGGCGCTGCAGTGGCAGGCCTGAGACACCATTTTAGAGCTACTCCTGTGGGTGGCACAATCAGTGCTGCAGGCCCACTAGTAGCATTTGTCATCACCAGCCCTGGCACACCCAGTGCACTTTACTAGGGACTTCATGGTAATACAAATATGCCAAACATGTATATCCAATCAGAATAACAATTTACATAGGGAGCACTTACACTCTGGCACTGGTCAGCAGTGGCAGAGTGTCCAAAGCATCTAAACCAGCAAAAACGAAATCCAGCACAGCATCAAAAATACAGGAGGCAGAGGCAAAAAGATGGAGGTAATCACGCCAAAGATGCCAGGTCTAACAGCACCCCTCAAACATCTCCCTCCACACTTTGTCTCAGGTCTGGAAAACTCCACCTCCACGTGCCACTACACCACTTGGTCCAAGCAGCCCTCCAGTTTGCCAAGCCACTGATAGCCCTATCTCACCTGGGCGCTCTCTCCCCAGTCAGGTGCTCCTGCTGTCCACAATGCACAGCCTGCTCCCAGTCCGCCTGACAGCCAAGTGTGAGTGGTAGTCCCCCTCACACACCTGTCTTTCTCACAGGTGGGCCTGTTCTGCCCATTTTCCCCCCGACTGTGTTGCTGTCCATGGAAGGGTACAGTCGCACACACTCCCTGTGCAGATTGTCATGTACTCGCTCTGCGCTTTGCCATGCCCACTGGCTTTCAGGTTCCGCCCTTGCCTGTGCAGATTCTCATGTACTCGCTCTGCACTTTGCCATGCCCACTGGCCTTCATGTTATGCCCTTGCCTGTGCAGATTGTCATGTACCCGCTCTGCACTTTGTCATGCCCACTGGCCTTCATGTTCTACCCTTGCCTGAGCAGATTCTCATGTACTCGCTCTGAATTTTTCCATGCCCACAGGCCTTCCTGTTCTTCCCTTGCCTGTGCAGATTCCCATGTACTCGTTCCGCACTTTGCCATGCCCACTGGCCTTCCTGTTCTGCTCTTGCCTGTGCAGATTCTCATTTACTCGCTCTGCACTTTGCCATGCCCACTGGCCTTCATGTTCTGCCCTTGCCTGAGCAGATTCTCATGTACTCACTATGCACTTTTCCATGCCCACTGGCCTTCCTGTTCTGCCCTTGCCTGTGCAGATTCTCATGAACTCGCTCTGCACTTTGCCATGTCCACTGGCCTTCATGTTCTGCCCTTGGCTGTGCAGATTCTCATGTACTGGCTCTGCACTTTGCCATGCCCACTGACCTTCATGTTCAGCCCTTGCCTGTGCAGAATCTCATGCACTTGCTGTGCACTTTGCCATGCACACTGGGCCTGTTGCTCTGCTGTGTTGAACTCTTCCCTGTGCAGCCTCTAATGTACTTGCTGTGCACTGTGCCATGGACACTGGCCCTGTTGCTCTGCTGTGTTGGACTCTTTCCTGTGCAGCCTCTAATGTACTTGCTGTGCACTTTGCCATGGACACTGGCACTGTTGCTCTGCTGTGTTGGACTCTTCCCTGTGCAGCCTCTCATGTACTTGCTGTGCACTGTGCCATGGACACTAACCCTGTTGCTCCGATGTGTTAGATTCTTCCCTGTGCAGCCTCTCATGTACTTGCTGTGCACTTTGCCATGGATACTGGCCCTGTTGCTCTGCTGTGTTGGAATCTTCCCTGTGCAGCCTCCCATGTACTTGCTGTGCACTTTGCCTTGGACAGTGGTCCTGTAGCTCTGCTGTTTTGGAGTCTTCCCTGTGCAGCCTCTCATGTACTTGCTGTGCACTTTGCCATGCCAACGGACCTTCCTTTTCTGACCTTGCCTGTGCAGATTCTCATATGTTCAGCATTTTGTGTCTTGCTCTTCTCTACTGGTGATCTACTGTCACATCTGTGCAATATGTGAATAAAAACAGTGACTCTTGTTGTCTGTTTTGTCAGTGTCCCTACTGAATAAAGTTATTTTGGTGTGTGCATATGGGTGACTATGGCCCATGCTCTTTGTGGCACTTCAACATTGTCAAGATCTTTGAGCACCTAAACTTTTTTCACATGTGTGACTTCGCTTCTTTCGGACACTGATACTTGTGGTATCTATGGTGTCAATTTTACCTGTAATTCAGTTCTCATTTCTATGGTTTTCAATTGTTGACTAAATTTTTCACATGTCAGGTTGGGGGACACTGCCAGCACAGGGTGTGATTCTATGCACAGGTTTGCATGTTGGCTGGGCAATGTCCTCATGTATGTGTGTTGTTCCTGTATGTGTGCCCAGCTGTGTATGTGTATGGTCATCTTGTGACGGCCCGTAATCCTGGTCCCATGGCCTACATGAAATGTGTGCTCTTAGGTAGTCAAGAGGTGTGCAGTGTGAAGGGTGTGATTTTGTAGGAAGTGTTGATGTGTGTGTGCCCCTGGATTGTCAAATACACACATGTGTCACCCAGGAGTTGTGTGCCTGTTGTTTTGATTGTTCAGCCCTGTGCATGTGTGAATTGTCTGTTCACTGTGCAGTGTGTTGGTGTGTCCATGCTGTTCTGTCTGACTCATACTTGTTGTTTTAGTCACTTGTGAGTGTGCAGAGTGTGTGACTAGCACATCAGTGTTGCGTTTGTTTGATCATCCGCGTGTCTTGAGTTTGTTTGTGTAGACTGTGCAGACCTGCTACTCCACACTGCCATTGTGGTTGTTTCTCATGCATTGCAGGCACATTATGCTTTTATCATCATGGTGTGTGTGGTGTAATGCCATCCCCTATGTGTGCTTTAGATGCCTACCTATTGTGAGTCTGCACTCCCTCTATGTATGGTACACTCCTGCCATGTCCACTAATGACATGCAAAACACTTCACTTTGATGTCTGCTGTCCCCTTGGTTTAACTGTTTGTGTGCCTCGCCATCACTTCATTTGTGACACTGTGCTTTGTGGTGCAAGTCTTTGGTCAGGCGAAATGTGTCACTCAGGCCATTTCCCCAACTGGTTATATGTGATGTTCTTGTGCTGTTTATTAGTCATGGTTGCTCATGTGCACTTCAGCTGTGTGTGCTGTCCAGTGCTCTGGCCAAGATGGTTCTGCCTTTGTATCCCAGATTTGTGCATCTGTTGATGTTGTTTTGGATGTATGTGTGTTGGCTGTGGTGTTGCCTCACTTCCTGGGTGTGCTGTTGTGTTTGTGCTGTGCTCATTTGTGTTGTGTGGGTTGATGTTGTTTTACTCATGTCTGTGTGTGACTGGTATGCTTGATGTGCCGACACTCCTTTCTGTGCGTACAGTGCTGTGTGTATGTGGCCTTGTCATTGCCTGATGTGCATCTGTAGTTGGTTTGATGTGGCTGTGTTGCTCTGTGATGGTGCACTTCTTGTGTGATTTGTGGCATGTTGTCTGTGCATTGTTCCTGAGTGATGAGGTTGCACATTCCTGTTGTGTGTGCTCCCATTGCCTTTCTTCCACAGTTTGGCTGCACAGGGCATGTCTGTTTTTTGTTGTGGTTCTGTGTGTGTTTCTGTTGGGTTATGTTTTTGTCTGTTGATTTTATGCAGACATTTGTTCTGACATCCCTGTGTGTGTGTGCTGTTTGTGGCTTCACCCAGGGTGTGTGTTTATTTGTGTGTGTATAGACTGGCATGTATTGGCAGCCTTCAGTGTGTTTGGCACTGGTGTTGTGTGCTGCTGGTGTGAGGGGGTATGTATGTACATTCCTCCTGGTGCTTGACAGTCATGGAGTGTGTCAATGGGCCCTGTGTGTTGTGCTGCTTGTGTACTCCTGTGAAGTAGTTGTATGCATGTGTGGCTGTTCACAGTTTGACTCCAGGGCCTTCTTTTCATCCTTGTGCCTATATATGGATTGCCTTGCTGTCTCCCTGTGTTGTTGCACTGTGGTGTCTGTGGTTTGACTTCACTGACTGTACCAGCCATGTGTGACTTGCTGGTCTGAGGGGGGTGTTGTGTGTTCCTTGTCTTGCATGTGATGTGCACATGCTTGTTGTGTGTCTCTATGGGCTTCCATTTGTGCACATCCCACTTTGGCTTTCCTATTTGTTATGATCCATTGCTGTTGGCATTTGGTGTATGTGTGTGTGTGTGTGTGTGTCAGTCTATGGTATGTATGTGTGACTAAGCTGGCTGTGTGTCCATTTGTATCTTTGAATGAATGAATGAATGAATGAATAGCATTTTTATACCACGCAAACTTAGCCCCAAGGGTCATCAAGGCGCAGAACAAACAAACATAGAAGTCCAAACTACCAGATAACTGAACCAAGAAACCACTAGGAGCACAACCCCTAATATGCCTGAGAACCACCAAGGAAGATTGACTAGTGAGCTCCAAAGGGAGGGAGTTCCAAAGTTTGGGAGCCAAGACGGAAAAGGCTCTGCCTCCCCATCTTGCCTTCGCAAACCTGGGAACCACAAGCATGTTCTTCGATGATGACCGGAGGGTTCTACTGGGGGTGTACACACACAGAAGAGACCTAGGGCCTCATTTATGAAGACCTTGCGCCACTGGTACGTCACTTTTCCCCATTTTAAAAGTGACGCACCGGCGGCGCAAGACCTTCATAAATAAGGCCCCTAATACCTTCTGATCCTGAGCCGTGAATAGCACCATGGGCCAGACAGAGAAGTTTAAAAGAAATCCTAGTAGGAATCGGAAGCCAGTGGAGGTCCCTTCTGGCCATTGTTACAGAAGCTCGCCTAGGGAGGATTAAGACCATCCTGGCCGCCGCATTCTGTACCATTTGGAGACGGTAGATGGAGGCTTTGCTAATGCCACCATAAAGGGCATTGCAATAGTCTAGCCTCGATAATACTAAGACAACTGTTGCTTGTTTCTGAGCTACCGGGGACAGGTAGGGTGCAATTTTCCTAAGGATTCTAATAATGCCGCAACAGGTTGACACCGTCCTGTTTACCTGAGAGTCAAAAGATAAGGCAGGGTCAATTAGGACACCAAGGTTCCTGGCAGTTAAGAGTAGGGCAAAGGCATTCTCCCAGGGACGGTGGCCACCAGTCCTTTGACCAAAGATCTTGGCTCCCTCCAAAGACCATAATTTCGGTCTTTTTGCCATTTAGTTAAAAAAAATTATGCACCATCCATTGGGAGACTGATTCCATACAGGCTCTAAACTTGGGGGCAATCTCTCTAGCCGGCTGAGTGATAGATACCAAGATCTGAGTGTCATCGGCAAACAATAGCACATCTAGACCAAAGGATCTTATCACCTTGGCAAGTGGGGTAACATAGATGTTAAATAAGAAAGGACTCAATGAAGAGCACTGAGGAACCCCACATTGCACTTCTTGAGAATCGGAGAGGAAGTTGCCCAATTTAACTCTCTGCTCCCTATGATGGAGGAAGGAGGAGAGTAGACTAAGGGCAAAACCCCCTACTCCGATATCCTTGAGCCTGGAGATCAGTATTGACGGGGACAAGGTGTCAAACGCTGCTGTGATATCTAATAACACTAGCAGCGAGGAGTGTCCCCTGTCAACCTCAGATCGTATTTTATTAATCACGACCGTGAGAGCAGACTCAGTGCTGTGAGCTGATCAAAACCCATGCTGGGAGATGTCTAACAAGTTGGAACTTCCAATGAAAGCAGACAGGTTACAATTTATGTGGGACTCCAGGATCTTTGTTCCTTGTATGTGTTCATTTGGTGCTTGTACTCATGTTTGTTTCTACGAGTGTGGTGGTGTTGTGGTGTGTGTGTTTCCCTGGGCTCTGTGCTACTGTGCTGTGTGCTGTGTGTTCCTGTGCAGCCTCTCCTGCAGTGACTGTCTCCTTGGTTGTTTGTTGTGTGGTGCAGGGTGTGGGTTGACCTGGCTTGTTGTTGGGCAAAGGGTGCACAGGAGGGACACATGGCCTTCATGGGATGTGCTCATGTGTGGTGGGAGAAGGTTTGGCCTTGGGGTGTTTGTGCCCTGCCCATGACTTGGACTGGCCTTGCCTCCTGCATTGTGCGCATGTATTCCCTTGTGTTCACCGCTATGGTGACCTGACCGGGACATTGCTGCATGATCGTGGAAGATGTGTGTCCCGGATTAAGAGGGGTGACTTGTGTCAGGTGGGTCAGGTGTGGGTGTCCTTGTGGATGTGTTGCTGTCCCCAGCAGGGTCTCTGATGTGGATTTGGACCCTGTGTCAGCCCGTGTGTTGGTTGTTGTATTTGTGTAGTTGCGTACCTGCGGTGCCATCCACGATGGTCCATGAGTTGTTGGTGATGTAGCAGGTACAGCACTTGGAACACGTGTAGGGCAGGGTCCATGGCGGTCGCGACCAGGTGGTGTTGACTGGGGTTTTGCGCTCTACTTTCGAACTTCCACTGTCTCTGGTTGAGCGGTGTCTCCGCTGCGGTGCGACTGCTTGTTTGGGGCATCCTAATTTGTGGAGCGGGACGGACGTCATTCCGCATGGCAGTAAGTCTTCATTGGCTCACAACGCTGCATTGGTGTGTGCACTTTGATGGCGGTGCGCGTCACTCTGCGGCGGACAGGAATTGGCCTATATTTGGCCATACTAATGTGGTGGACGTGAATTCCGCTGCTCGTGGACGGAAAAATGCATTTTTCTGCACAGCCAGGACCGCGGTGGTACCACCGCCCAACATCCTACTGAAGCCCCTAGCATTTTGAATTATATATGAATAGTTCCCTTTTTTAGCTTTTTTGATTGTTGACTTGCATATTGTGCTATATTTGTATAGTGAAGTTTGTCTTGGTTACTATTTGTTTTGAGCCAGGTGTGTTGCAGATCTGACATTTTTTGTTTTAATATTTCAATTAAGTATGGGCGAAATTTGCGAAATCGTGGTACGTGAATTTGCACGAAATCATAACCGCGATTCGCAAATTTCGCAAAGTCTGCGAACTCGTGGATTTTAATTGTTTTTTGCCAGTTCGCGACCATGTTGTTTCCACGTGTCCAGCCTGTTTGTGACCCTGTGGTTCATCACGGCCACCCTCTGGTTCATCAATGCCACCCTCTGGTTAACCACTGCCACCCTCTGGTTCACCACTGTCACCCTCTGGTTCAACACTGCCACCCTCTGGTTCATCACTCTCATCCTCTGGTTCACCACTGCCACCCTCTGGTTCACCACTGCCGCCCTCTGGTTCATCACTGCCACCCTCAGGTTCATCACAACACCCTCTGGTTCATCACGGCACCCTCTGGTTCACCACTGCCACCCTCTGGTTCACCACTGCCACCCTCTGGTTCACCACTGTCACCCTCTGGTTCATCACTGCCACCCTCTGGTTCATCACTGACACCCTATGGTTCACCACTGCCACCCTCTGGTTCACCACTGTCACCCTCTGGTTCAACACTGCCACCCTCTGGTTCATCACTCTCATCCTCTATTTCACCACTGCCACCCTCTGTTTCACCACTGCTGCCCTCTGGTTCATCACTGCCACCCTCTGGTTCATCACAACACCCTCTGGTTCATCACAGCACCCTCTGGTTCACCACTGCCACCCTCTGATCCACCACGGTCACCCTCTGGTTCATCACTGCCACCCTCTGGTTCACCACTGACACCCTCTGGTTCATCACTGCCACCCCCTGGCTCATCACTGCAAGCCTCTGGTTCATCACAGCACCCTCTGGCTCCCTTACTGCCACCCTCTGGTTCACCACTGTCACCCACTGGCTCATCACTGTCACCCTCTGGTTCATCACTGCCACCCTCTGGTTCATAACTGCCACCCTCTGGTTCACCACTGTCACCCTCTGGTTCATCACTGCCACCCTCTGGTTCATCAAAGCACCCTCTGGTTCATCACAGCACCCTCTGGTTCACCACTGCCACCCTCTGGTTCACCAGTGTCACCCTCTGGTTCATCACTACCACCTTCTGGTTTACCACTGCCACCCTCTGGTTCATCACTGCCACCCTCTAGTTCACCACTGTCACCCTCTGGTTCACAACTTCCACACTCTGGCTCATCACTGCCACCCTCTGGTTCATCACAGCACCCTCTGGTTCACCACAGCACCCTCTGGTTCATCAATGCCACCCTCTGGTTCACCACTGCCGCCCTCTGGTTCATTACTGTCACCCTCTGGTTCATCACTGCCACCCTCTGGTTCATTACTGCCACCCTCTGGTTCACCACTGCCACCCTCTGGTTCATCACTGCCACCCTCTAGTTCACCACTGTCACCCTCTGGTTCATCACTGCCACCCTCTGGTTCACCACTGTCACCCTCTGGTTCACCACTGCCACCCTCTGATTCAACACTGTCACCCTCTGGTTCATCACTGTCACCCTCTGGTTCATCACTGTTACGCTCTGGTTCATCAATGTCACCCTTGGTTCATCACTGCCACCCTCTGGTTCATCACTGCCACCCTCTGGTTCATCACTGCCACCCTTTGATTCATTACTGCCACCCTCTGATTCACCACTGCCACCCTCTGGTTCACCACTGTCATCCTCTGGTTCACCACTGCCACCCTCTGGTTCATCACTGCCACCCTCTGGTTCATCACTGCCACCCTCTGGTTCACCACTGTCAACCTCTGATTCATCACTGCCACCCTCTGGTTCACCACTGCCACCATCTGGTTCATCACAGCACCCACTGGTTCACCACTGCACCTTCTGGTTCATCACAGCACCCTCTGGTTCACCACTGCACCTTCTGGTTCCTCACAGCACCCTCTGGTTCACCACTGCACCTTCTGGTTCATCACAGCACCCTCTGGTTCACCACTGCACCTTCTGGTTCATCACAGCACCCTCTGGTTCACCACTGTTGATTATGGGGAGAAAGCACACCTGCCCAGCCTCAACCGAGACAAATTAATTTGGGTCTGGTTAATGTGTTACTGAATTTGAGCTTCAAGTCTGGCACCTGTTTCCTTATCTGTAAGTGCTTCCTGTTGCGGTTTAATTTTTGTGACAGGAGCATTGCGCCATACTTGTAACTATTCTCTGACCCTGCTTTGAGGGTCAGAGCAGGGTCAGAGAAAAGTTGCAAGTAGGCAACGAACTCTGGAGGCGCCGCTCAGGAAGCACTTACAGGGTTACAGCAGGTTCTCAAGTTGAAGCTAATTTCTTTGTAACCATTTTGTAAATGGTTACAAAGAAATTAGCTTCAACTTGGGCACCTGCTGTAACTCTGTAAGTGCTTCATGTACTTCAGTTTTGCAAAATCTGGTCCGCTCACGGATTCGCAGATTTTTCTGCTATTTCGGGAGATTTGCGGATCGCGAAATTGCAGAAAATCCGCGAATTCCGCTAGTGGAACGAATTTTCCGCCCATGCTTAATTTCAATTCTGCATTCCTCCAAGGTTCTTGTTTTCTAGAGTCCTGTTTTGATATTCTTAGTGGCATTAGGATACCAAATGCTTCCTGTTCAAAGATTTTGAATGGAATTTATTGTGTCTAGATTTGCCTTGGAAGTTAGTTGTATTTCTAAGAATTCAAAATTGAGTTTGTTCCAAGGTCGATAAGTGGTTGCATATATGGTGGTCTTAGGTATTTTGATTTGTGGTGTTTTGTGTTAGAAAGCTACTAGATGGGGGTCTCACCTTGTGACTGGAGTAGTCCTTTGAAAGGTAACTAGTTCTGGATTTGCAAAAATAACATCTAGCATGTGTCCAGTGATGTGTGCGGGTTCTTGGATGATCTGTTGAAGGTTCAGCGTGTCTAAGCCATTGATGATAGTTTTTAGATGTGGCATACTGGGCTTTTCAAACCATATGTTTAAGTCACCAATGATGCTTAGGTTGTAGGCTCTTCCAACAGTAGCAGTGTCCCCTCCCTAGCACCTTGAGACCCTCACAGGTATGTAGTGCACTTTATAAATGCTATGATTGTTTGATTGACTATGGTTTAAAACATTTGAAATTATGTTAGAAACATGTCTGAGAATGCTGCATTTTTAGGTGGTGGTCTGTAAGGAATGAGGAACTTACAGGAGGAAGTTGGTGTCCAGTTGCATTTGGTCATGAGGGCCTCACAACCTTGTATGAAAACGTCATCATCTTTGGTGAGATTTACTGTTTCCTTGAATATAACTGCTAGTCTACCTCCACTTTTGCCTATATCATTTTGTGTGACAGTTTGATAGCCTAGAGGTACATTGTCATGCAACACGAGAGCCATGTCATCTCTCGACCATGATTCAGTTATGGAGAGTAAGTCAGGTTGTGTGTCAATGAGTAGTTCATAGATGGTGATGATTGTTTGTAGAGTGTGGTCAAGCAGTATTGTTGTGGCTTGACTTTGGCTGTGTATTATTAGTGTTGGTATTAACGGTATGAAGATTGCCATTATTTTATTTTTCTATATTGTAAAGCTTTATCCAGCAGGTTTAGAAGGCATTTTGTTAGATCTACAAGTGCATGTGGTGGTTTTAGAGTTAGTTGGTAAGCTGTGTTAGTTAAACAAAAACTGGTTCTGTCGGGTAGAACAACTGTTAGTTGGGGAAGCTTTGACTGCAATCTAAAGAATAAGCTCTCCAACACGCATCATATGAACAAATGATCAGAATACAATTAACTTGGTATTTAATGAAATGAGAACTGATGTATTGTTAAAGGAAGGTTATTTATATCAGAATTACTACATTCAATGATATTTACATTCCAATGATTGACTGTTAAGGTCAATTATATACATGAATATAAATATAAGGATACGTAAGGGTGACAATTGTGCAAGGTGCTCAAGTAGTGAACAATATATACAATGTAAGCATGTTTGAATTTTAGTTACAAGTGTGGTATAGGCCAGATGTTGATTTAAATTGAGAGATTTCTATCTTCAGTGGTCTAAAATCCTGGTTTTCTTTGGGACGCGCATAGTACCTCTTCGCCCCCCACCATTCCAGCCTGAGTCAATTTCGGCCTTCAGGAGGGTGAGTAGTTCAGCCCCTCTGATCTGGTGTTTTAAGTCCAAGCACCTTCAGTCTCTCTTAAACACGCATCGCTATTTATTTCAGACTGCCATCAAACCAAACCCCCCCACCTACCTGTCTTGAGGAAGACCCGCCGTGACCACCAACTGGTGCACCTTAAGGTCGAAACGTCGACGATTACGCTAGGTCCAGCACTACCAGGAATATATACCCGACAGAACCATTTTTGTTTAATTATAAACTACCCAGGTTCTGAGGGACACAGGGTTACCCCTTTCTTCTTTATTGGTAAGCTGTGTTAGTTTTGTTGAGTAGCCTTGTTGAGTAATAGACATGGAGATGCCAAGTTGTGAAGAGTTTTAATGACAATAGGAGTTCTGGCAGGGCTGTATATATGTAGAAAAAGGGGATAGGGCCTGAACCTCTTTTATTTTTAAAAAAGCACGTATTTTAATTCACTCTGGGACAAACGGTCAATTTTCGTTTGAACCAGTACTTTATTTATACCTTTTCTGCAAATATTCTTTGGTTATTTAGTGTATATTCGAACACAAAAAGGAGACAGAATAGTCTACATACAAAAATTCATGCGCAGTTTTAAATCACAAAACATTAAAAACCAACAATGTATATTAAATACACAGTGTGAAAAAGACACAAATGAAACATCACTAAACAAACAAACATCCAATATACTGTGAATCTTATGCTATCTTTAGTGACGAAGTCTAAATATCATTTCTAGACATTCACAAGATGTTTTATACATCAGGGTTTTCAATTAAGGAAGAATGGAGAAACACATGGTACAATTTTGTGTCTAATGCTTGGGACTTTTCCACTATATACAGACAAAAATCAATTCATAATTTCTCAGTATTTCTAACATGTATCGTCATAAGCCAACGTGTTTCGAGTCTCAAATATTTAATATAGGGACTCTCATCCGGGATCTTAAATTTGGCAGCACTGCTGGTTTTCTAAAAAATGGATTTGTAAAAAAAGAAGAAGAAAAATAAATATTTTTATTAATTCTAGCTCCCTTCTTGTGTATTATCGTACTGTTCATTTCTTAACCTTAAAATTTGTACCTTGACAGCATACTGCTTCTTCTCAGCTCAGTGGTTTATATCTGTGTGAGCAAATTGACAATATTGAGATTTTCCTTTTTTTTTAAAAAAGCATTCAACTGGTTAAATGTGAAGAGTGGCATGTTGTTTATTGTGTTTGCATCAGCTTAGGGTGGAAGGTCTATGGGTTGGGGTGGTGGTGTATCATGTGGGTTATGTTTTAAGGCCCTAAACTGTGCAATGGATGAGAAGTGTTGTTGTGCTTGGGTGCTTGTGGTAGCTGTTAGTGAAGATAAAATATCTGGGAGTAAAGGTGGTTTAGGATATGTATTAATAGTGTGATCATGATGGTTGGTAATTATTTCTATTTTGTGATGGAATATAGTATGAAGTTTTGTGTGTGTGTGCGATCTTGATGTGCTGATGTGTGTTATGTTTTGTTCATGTGGAGTAGTGAGATGAGGTATTGATGTAGTGAAATCTTGTGAACGATTTGAATGTAAAGTACTGTTGATGAGAGGAATTTTTTTGATAAAGGGGGTGGTGATGTACATTGGATTAGAGCGAATGTGGTGTGTCAGAGGGGAAGGACAGGGGTTATGAATTTTTGTGTTAGATTTGGTAGCAGCAAGAGGTAATATTAGGGGTGGGCGTAGTTCACGAAGTAGCGCTACGCGAACCTTCGCGAAGTGCACTTCGCACTACGCAAACTTCACGTAGCACTACGCGAGCTGCGTAGTAGCATGTTCGCACTGTGCAAGATGCGTTTTCAATGATTGCACAGTGCAGACAAACATCCGGCACTGTGCAATCATTAAAAACGGAATCTTACACGGTGCGAGCTGTAGTTTTCTGCTGCTCGAGTAGATTATTACTCGAGCGGCAGCTTTCTCAACGCGAACTGGTAGTTTCTCATTGAGAGCGGTCGCGAGCATGCGCAACCACTCAAAATGAGAATCCTTACCTCCCCGCGTTGAGAATCTCGCCGGGATGTAATTTTGCTTGCTTGCGGTCGCGAACATGATGTTCAGGACCGCGAACAAGCAATAAAAGAGTGCTGCACTACACTACGCTGCACTACGCGTGTTCGCACTGTGCTACGTGCAGCTCGCGTAGTGCGCAGTTGCGCAAACTCTGCGAGCGTAGAGTAGTGCTTTGCCCAGGGTTAGGTAATATGTGTGGTGGAGTGGAGTTAAAGGATTGTTTAGTTGCGTGTTTTTAGTAGAAAGAGGAGGACCCATTTGCCCACAGAGCAGATGCTCAGAGCCTGCACAACTCAATCCACCCAACACTGCCATCAGAACTCTCTGAGATCAACAGAGGTAGACAAGCATACGCATTCCTTGGTTGCAGATACAGTACCTTTAACACCATCCTGACTGCCCAAGATCCTAGGAGACCTCCTGATACATACTGAGTAATGAAGACCCAATAACACCACCTCACTAGGCCTGTGCAGAGTTCACAGAGCACCGCTACCTGGAGCTCTGCCACATGATCAAAAAACTACACTGTGCTGTGCGGAATTCCCAAGCGGTTTGGTCATGCCGTTCACATTGATTGTCAGCGCTGGGTGATGTCCTGCGCTGTAAAATCAGCCTGAATGTTACCATGCGCAGCGCAAGAGGGCTCTGTGTTTTTTCTTTGCCGCTCGCATAGATTTTCTACCCAAGCGGCAGCTTCCTCAATGCAAATGGAAGATTTCTCAATGCTAGCGGTCGACCATGTAGAAAAATCTTATCGCCTGTGTTGAGAAACCTCGCTGGAAGGTGGATTTTCCTTCACATACCAAACTTGATGTTGGTGGGTGAGGAAAAAACTTGGTGCTGCGGAGAGGACGTTTTTGAAAGCAAGCGATCTGAAATAGCAATCTACTTATCCCCGCAATGAGCAGAGGGCTGTGGTGACAGGATCTCCGGGGGGGCAAACCAGAAATAATTATCAATGGAGAAAAAATAATTGGCACTAACAATGAAGGTTTGTGAACCAACTGCATAAAAAGAGGACTTAGCTGTTCTATTCCTGAATGACAACCATTTTGAAATGTGTCCTGGCAGCACTTGGACCTGCCCCTTTTAGCAGGGTTATCCCCAAATGCTTTGCCTTCTTTCTCCTATTGTTTCTGACCTGTTTTTGTTGATTTTAGGACACTTTACTAATGCTAACCAGTGCTAAAGTGCATATGTTCTCCGTCTAAATTGTTTTGGTGATTGGTGTATTCATGATTGGCATATTTGATTTACTAGTAAGTCCCTAGTAAAGTGCACCAAGTATGCCCAGGGCCTGTAAATCAAAAGCTACTAGTGGGCCTGTAGCACTGATTGGCCTCTCACATCAGTAGGCCAACAAACATGTCTCAGCCATGGCAACGCAGTGTTTGTGTGTCCAGTTCTGAACTGCTATTTTGACCTGGCAAACACACCTACTTGCCAGGCCCAAACCTTCCCTTTACTTTGACATGTAAGTCACCCCTATGTTAGGCCCAAGGCAGCCCTATTGGCAGGGTGCAGTGTATTTAAAATGTAGGACACGTTCTGTTATGTTGTACATGTCCTAATAGCGAAAAACAGCTACTTTCGTTTTTCTCTATAGGAAGGACTCTCTCTCCCATAGGGCAATAGGTGTTGTCTTGTTGCCAACAACTACAAAGAACGTGTGTCCGGAATATCACAGAACATGTTCTTAAAAGCCAACCACAAACTTTGTTTTATGTTTTAAATCCTGTTATTGCTTCTCCAGAACAAACACTCTGAAAATATCCTGCCTATTAGCATAGATTACATGATTCATACACCTTGTAATCATAATTGTTCTTTGTATTATTTCCTATAGACTGATTTAAACATGTATGATTCATTGTCTCTGTATAATGTGTGTATGATATAAAGTGAGCTGAGACCTTACACTGGTATGAGTAGTGCTATGCAAACAAATGAAATGCATGTGAGGGAGAAGCCATGGAGAGATGAGAACACTGTAGAGTAGAGTAGTGAATCTGTGTAGGAGGTCATTGGGAGGACACCAAAAAAGACTGTTACACTGGGTGCCACCATCTCTAAATCCAGGCCCTATTCAAAGTCATCATTAGCCTGCAGTTTTATGCTGTACTATGCTCATCCAGTGGTGGCTGATAACAATCAAGGGTGGTGGGGCGGAATGAAAAAAAACCCTGGCCCGGGTACTGTCTCCTCCGCCATCTGTCCTCCATTCATAAAGCCATGAGCACACAGAATCCCAGACTCGCCTACCCAATCACAACGCTGCTGTCACCAGCATGACAGCAGCATCATGATTGGTCTAAGCACCATGGTTCGGCACTCAGATAGGGGCTGGAAGGCTGTGAATGTTCTCCACCCAGGTTGTGAAACACAGCCTGGTGGAGAACATGCAAAGTGCGCATAACTGTTTGGCCGGCTCAAGTTAGACTGCCAAACGTCATGGGCACCCACAGAGTGCCACCAATCCTCCCCCTGCTCTGGCTAGCACCTCCCCACCCCTAGCTAAGCCAGTACGAAACAATAAAACGATAACATTGCGTTATTATCATATTATTGTTCCTTTTTGAACTGCTCAGAGAGCAGTGGGGCGATGCTCCTCAGCCTTCTGCAGTCCTTCTGAGAAAGAGTTATTATTTTTTATATGCTTCACAGCTCCTTGTTTATTTTCCAAACTTTTTGCATACACTTGTGAAAGTTTGTGGATTTTTATACTACTGTTTGATCTAACAACTGTTGACAATCAATTACATTTTTGCAATCCTGCATTTATGGTTTGCAAGTAAAAAGTACTAGTCTTGTCATTATTTCATCTGACATGTCTGCAAAATGGTAACCTTGTTGTGTGCTTCCCATAAAAAAAGAAACCTACAAGATTAAATATATAACCAGTATGTGTCAGTTAATCAAAAGAGTTGAACAAGCGATTACATCACAGAAGACTAACGCTTTTAAATGACAGATATTCTGCGATAGATTTTATTTTGATTGATGTTTCATTATGAAAGAGTTCATGCAGTTTCCTCCTCATATTCAACTAATGCCACACACTCACTAATTGAGAAGATTAAAAGTGACAGGAGGGTTTTCATAACTTACAGTTTGAATAAATATAGTGTTTTCATTTTCAAATTGTTTACTGTAGATCACAAATATAACTTAATGGAAATATTTTAAGACAAAAGTCAGCTATAAATATGTAACACAGAAAAACAATTCTGGTGTCTTCAACTGCACAAGAGAATTGCTATCAACACCTGGATAATGGCCTTCAAAGCACCCCACTGACAGGTGTTGCATAAACTACTATAGCGTAGTTCTTTAAGGTTTGCTTTCTCATCCATGTGTGACAAAAGTGAACTCAGTTCAATGCACCAGGGCTGAATGAAAAGACGTTATTGTAGCTCTGCAGAACCTTATCCAATACATTGTTGAATAGAGTTATTGCTTTTGGGTTAATAACAATCTCAGAATGGGATCAGGGGCACCGTGCTAACTGAAACAACCCAATTTTGCTATTAACAGCATCACACACACACTGCACTAAGAAGAATAGACACTTTAAATAAAAAACATTTATTATGGCAGGAATAACCTGTTTCTGAATATATCTAAAACAACTACACAGGATATCATAAAAACAGTAAGAACGCATAGTGTGAGCAACAAGAATTAATTTAATATTTCCTACATGGATAAAATGTCATCTAAAAGCTAACACCATAAAACCTACTTCTATACTTTACACTGAGAGAGCATGGAAAGCAGAGCAACTTGCAGCCTAGAGTTTTGTAGGGAGAAGCAATGCACGGCATACATTGTTGACAGCTAATGTTCAATCATATAGTATCATATCAAAGGACATTGGGTTTAGTTGAAGTCAGGTTCCTACCTACCACAATGCTGGTCAGGATGAACCCTTAAAGTCAGTCATTTGACCTGAGTCTAACCCCTTGTAGTTATGGCACAGAGCAGACAGGTTTAACTTATGCAATGTGTAAAGTATTTATAAAAATAGAGTATATTGGAATAAATAAAAGGGCATTAAAACAATAACTCCCACTTCTATTCTTTCCAAATATAGGAGTGTTCTGAGGCTGTTACTTTTATGCCAAATTTGAGTTTGTGGGTTGGGAGTACTCTCTAACCAATGGGGCTACAATTCTGATGGGGCAACCTGTTGTGAGGGAAAGCACTCGTAATACACAATTAAGCGTGTCGTTCCAATTATGCTTTATTGCAGATGCAACCTGCCAGCAGTCCTCATCAAGGTGTCCGTAGCAACCGACCACAATTGAATTCCCTCTGCCTTGCAATCTAAGGCAGAACCATTTAAACAGAACACTCTTACATCATTTCCTGTGGGGTTTGCCCTAAACATTCCTACAGTGCATCTCTTTGCCCAAATCCAAGATTTTGGGACCCTTCTTCCATGTGTCAGAATTATGGGTACACCTCTGAGATGTGACTGGTACAATAGGCCACCACACCTGGAAAACTGGTTTCGCAATGGGTTTCCCCCTTCTGGGAGAAATGCCAGTCTGTCTACTTACAAAAAGGAGCGGGTAGGATACAGCGTGACTCGTATTTGTCTATCAGATGCAGCAGATTCTTTGAAGCTACCCCATCTTTGGGCACTGCCCTCTAGCCATCTTGTTAGTGGAGGTCAACCTTCTCCCACAAACACGTCCCTGTGTTCCCCATTGCTGGGAGCTCTTCACACCTCCTGGCATTAGGTCTGTAGGATGTCTCAGGTGACAAATGTTGTAGTTAATCAGAAATGGCCACTAGAAGGTTGGGGCAAGAAAGAGCGGAATTTCTAAAGTCACCTCAGTATTAAAAGTTACCTTAAACCTGACTTCAGCAATGAGTCAGGCTTAATGAAAGAATTCATTTGATACCTCAGAGAATTAGATTTGGTGGCCCCACATGGAAGATAGCACTTAGCAGTTGGACTAGTGAAACTCAAAGATATTAGTCAATTTAGCACCCTGCCACATGGGATATTTGGGCCTTCCGTAGGGGTGACTTTTAAATATTAAAAAGGTAGGGTTGGACTAGGCAAAATGGCTCATGTTGCCATATCATGTTGATAGTTTAAAAGCTGCCTAATTAGGCTGCAGTAGCCGACCTAGAGCCATCTTTTCACTTTGTAATTGCAGTGGTGGCACAATAAGTGCTGCTGTCCACTAGTAACTTTGAACTTACTTGCCCTGGGCACACTTTGTACCATTTAGTGGAGGATTATAAATACATTAAATATAACAATCAGGGATTGGCCAATTTACACATACACTTAAAGGGTCAAATCACCTGCACTGGGGCCCAGTCTGCAGGACCCAGTCCACTTCAGAGTCAAGTAAGCAGTAGCATCAGCCCTCAAACTTGAGGAGTGATCACATGAAAAGAGGCAATTTCTTATAAGAATCAAAAGTAGAGCATAAAGACCTCATAATCTATAGTAACTTTTATGTAAGTGATGTCTGTATTCATTTTGGTCTCTTCAAAATGCAGACATTACAGCCTAGTAGGTGTCCCAACCTGTGACAGTGCTATATAAGAAATATCTTGCTTAAATACTTTTGGTCTGATATTTACCATCACTTGACATTTAAGTTAGGTAACTGCATAACCTAAAGACAGAAAAAATTGTTCTCTGTGCACACAGAGATCTTTCACTAATTCAGAGGTCTACAAACTGTGTGGTGCCCTCTTGATCCCAAAGCCTCTATCTCTAGAGAAGGGCTTTACAGGACCTAAAAGTGTTTTATTCTCAACTGTCCTCTGTATCATAACTTCCAATTGTTTGCCGAAGAGCCTTGAGCCATCAAACAGCAACTTCATCAATATTGATTTCAGTGATGTATCAGCTTTCGAAACCTCCATCCAGAGGTAATGCTGGGCAGAAATTGCGGCCCGACTCTCAGATTATTGAAGGGCACATCTGATAAAAATAGACCTGTTGCTCCATGAAGCTAAGAGGTATGAACAGTTCAAATCCTCAGCCATGCGGTCCTCTAAAGTCTGGAAATCCTTCAAAAGTGGCTGTACTGTGTAGGCTGTGTACGATTTTGTTCGTCCAACAAAGTTGGGAGGCACATTTAATCTTTTGACCGCATTTTCAACTTTTTGTAACAGAATCGGGGGGGATGTATCCTCAGATATGACTTTATCCTGAGATAAGAGGCCTGCTGCAGGATTATCCACGTTTACCACAGCTGGAAATTCATCTGAGAATGTATCTATTGGTTAACGGCTGCCCAAGAAACGAGGAAAGGTAGACTTATCAACATCTTTCCATATGTGTGCCAGGAACCGTCTGATAGCTGAGTGTAAGGGAACAAACTGTGGCTCTGGTCTCAGGCATAGTGACAAAACAATCCTCATTGTCATCAGAAGGTTCAGGGGTGAGTAGATTGAGAGTAATCTTGTAAATGATGAAGTAAGTAAGAAAGGTCAATTGCCTGAATGAAGCAACCTCTTTTCACCTCCTTCTCCATATCAGCGGCAGGATCATCATCATCTAATATCCAAGGAATCTTTGGTGAAGGAGGTACCTCCAAGGCTCTAAAGGCTGCCTCCACCACAATCTCAATTATTTGTTGTAAGAAGAACATAAATGGAGCCTCTGAAGAGGGCCAAGGCGCTTCTTCTATCACCTCCACCATTGTGAGGCAGACGTTGTCCTGATTTGGAAAACAATGGCTCTGCACTTTTAGCCATACGTCTAAACAAAGCACTTCTGGCAGTGATAGAAGCAGCTGAGTGAGGAAAGCAATCAAAACTTCCTGTTTCTGCCAGTTTCTTAAACAACAGTACTTTTGCTGCAACACTCGCGAGAAGCCGACCAAACGACCCATGTTAGAGAGAGTGTTGCTATGAAATAAAATAAATATGCCAGAAACAAGAAGCAATAAATAAATGCCTATCGTGAAGACATACAGGCTTGTCCTGAGGAACTGCTAGAACATGTGCTAGTTGGGCGTTTTTTCTGGCTGATGTCCCTTCTGCTATAGCAAGGTGTTAGGACATAAATCTGCGAAAGCCTGCTAAAGCAGCACGCAAAGTTAAAGAAAGCAAGTGTGGAAAAGCATATAATTTAATAGAAATAAACGTATCTGCATCAGCTAGTGAGTCAGGCTGCAGAAATGAAATTACAGGAAGTTATTTGGCAGTCCCCAGCTTTCTAGTATCAGCTGGGTAGAGACGGCCATTTTGGGTAACTTTAATTGGTCAACTAGGAAACAGGTCATGGGGGGCTTCTCCATGTGATGGGAGGAGCATCGCCCCACTGCTTTCTCTCAGTGCAAGAAGCAGAAACATAAAATGGTATTATTAATACCATTTTATGTTTCTGCTTCTCGCACTGCGAGAAAGTAGAAGGATTTCGCTGGGGGCGGGAGGGTCGGTGGGTCCCCTCTAGGGCAGGGGAGGAGTGGTTTGCCCACTGGTGAGGGCGCTGACTGTTTCACCAGTCATGTGCACTCTGCCTTTTCTCCATCTAGGGTGCATGCAGCCTACATGGAGAAAGGGGCCTTCATATAGACGCCTGGCTGGTCGGCGTCCTGACCAATCACAACTCTGTCATTGCAGCATTGTGATTGGTTTATGGGAGGGGAGCAAAGCTGCCTGCTTCGTATTCAGGAGAGGAGCAGAGAAGCAGAGACGACCCTGGACTGGGCAACCGGCGAAAGTAAGTTATCTTTTTTTTTTTAAATTAAACTTCCCATCCCATGCGACCGACCCCCCACTTCCCCACTCTACCCTCGAGTCATGCCGGCCTTGACTGGAACAGGTTCTGCAGAACAGAAATAAAACCTTGCATATGATTACTAAGTCAGGTAAGATGAACAAGGAGCTAACAAGTGTCACTCTGGGAGACAGAAGCAACTGATGAAGATAATAAGACAGAAGATTACTGTAAAGGAGAGAGTCACTAAAGAGCCAACGGCACTCCAGGTACAAGTAGTTCGCTTTTGAAAAAATGAACATAATTATCCCTCGGACACATATTAAGTACTTCTCAAGGATAATAAAGATAAATCTGAGATATTTATAAACTATTTCAACATTTTTATCTAAAAGTGACATTTTGAATGACAAAAGCATGGAGTAGTTACACAATCATATATTATCACATATCTCCACACCCTTACAACAATAACCTTTGTTTATGTGATAAATCCCAGTACAGATTGAGGGGCCTATTACGATGGTGGGAGGACTTTGTCCGCCCGCCAACGTACCAGGAAACGGGACCGAACGCCATAGGTACGGCAGCCTGCCATGGAAATTAGGATGCCACCGCCGCTGTGGCATCCCGTATATATTGCATTGTGGTGGGCGGTGCTGTAAGCAGCACCTATCACAATGCAGTATATGCATGTTGTGCATTTACATTGTGGATGCAATTGGAGGGGGGGTACCATGGGTACCTCCCAAGTGCACCCTCAATCCCCCCCCAAGTAAACTCTGCGTGGCTTTCCATGGTGGGGTCCCTGCCATGGAAAGCCATGCACTGCCACCCATCCTAATATGGATGGCGGTGTCTTGCAGAGACCGCCACCATATTGAAGCCCTTTTCCGCCCGGTCGCCTGTCAAACTTGCTGAAAACCAGCGGACGGTCTTTTCATCCATCGGGGTCCCTACCGCCGTCGTAATTTGGCAGGGGGGAAATGGTAGGTGGACGGTTGAAAATGGCAAGTCCACCGCCAAACCGGCAGTGGGGATCCACCCACCATCCAAAAAAACCCCTTAGTGTGCATGTCAAATCCAGGGTGTGTCCCACATACAACAAATGACGAGACATATAGTATTTTTACAATTTCCACCTAAAATATATTTACAATGATTACACTAAACAGAACTCATTTACATAACAGTAAATGTCCTCAAAATTAGGGATGGGTGTAACTGGTGTAATTCTCTCTGGCGGGATTACCAGAAAATCACTTGCAATTATGCCTAATTGTGTGAGTAGTATAATCCAGATTCAACCGTATTTCCTTAATGCATAATCCACCCTTGTGTCCAAATTGGGCTCAAGGATGCATTTTGCACTAAGAACATAGCACTAAATGCTAGAGGAAACAACAGGTGTAGCCACCAGCCATTCGCTGTCTTTTAGTTCGTAGTTCCTGTGCACCTGCGGTTGGATTTTTGCTCAAATTATTTGGAATGACCTCAGGCTGGCATAATCGTGCAAATTTGGTAATCACAGGAGTAATGCATAATGTATGAAATTACTGAAAACCTGGCATGTAAGAATCCAGCCCTCCTGGGCAGCTCTGATATTAAAATTGGCATTTAGGTGCTAGATTATTTTGAGTTATACATTTACCTATTTCACAAGCGTAGTTGTGAGCTCCTCATTTGTGACCTTTTTTAATAACTCTTAATACATGGCCAGATCCTGATTCTGAATATGGACACAGCTGCGCCTTTACACCAACACCGACGACTGTCGCCAAGCTAGCCATGCCTCAAGGGAGAGTAATAAAGCTGGCATTTGCTAAGGTAAGCTAATTTTCCTGCTACCACTCTAGAATACAGTTAATAAATGTCATAATATCCACCCGAAAGTGTGTTGCCTGACGCCTCCTTGCTGAAAATACTGCCCAGGTCCCCATGGCTCCTCCTAAATATATCGCAATGATGGATTAAAAAGGGTCACATTCTGTATCTTAAAATGTGCATTTATCGATTGCCAGGTTAAACACTGTCAAATGCTATCCATGACGCGCTCCATTTCCTAAAAAATGATTATGACTGTTTCATGAAACCCCACACCTTAAAGTAGCGCTAGGATTAGCTTCTTCAACTTTCGCGCGCATTAGAAAATTAATGGAGAAGCATTATCATATTTTTTATCTTCTCATATCCCACTCATATCCCTCTCCTCAAATTACTGGGGATTTAGAGACTATAATTGCTAGAGACTTTTATTAAATTTTCTAGTGAATAATAATTTAGTTTGACATTTTAAATTATCGTATTTAATTCTCTGAACTTCAAAAGCTGCATTGTAATGTTCTAAAATTGTTGGTTAGATACTTAATTGTGAATTTATTAAGATGGGTATCAATTACTTCTGGTCTATCCCTCCCTCCTTCTGTTGCAGTGTATGAGTAATACAAACTTTGTGTCGCGAAATGTAAACTCCATGCCTTCAACAGACCACAGTAGAACAATGTATTTTAAATATGTTGAATAGCAGCATAATATATCTTTGTTCGTGACTTTCTTCAACAGTTATATGAGACCTATATTATCTGGACTTGACATTAACTCAAACATTATTTACTCATTTTGTAATGAGGCCCACCGAAGTTATGCAACAGCACATGACTAAATAAATAGTTTTGACATGCTTGGAAGTACTAAAGTATAAAAAAAGTGATGGAAGGAATTCTTGAACTTATGTCTGCCGCTAGTAATTACACTGGACTGTATCCCAATCCATCAATATTTTGCAATTTGTCAACTCAGTTTGGACCCAACTATATGCAAATCAGTCTTGACCCTGTACCAATCGGAACAGTCCAGCCCGAATTGCCAAGCCATATTCTCCCTGAACCAGAACACAAGCAACTCAAAACCTGTTTCGCTCTAGTTATGGGCTCATTTAGCGGGGTATAGCTAGGTACAGCTTGGTTCAAGTGACACGGTGCGCGTGGGACAAACGTTTTGGCATATATGTCCCACATAGGGCGACACAATAAAGTATACAAAAAAGGGACATATTGAATGCTTGAATTAATCTCACACACTGGTAATTACTCTGGGCAGCGCCCCAATCTATCATTATTTTGCACACCATGCCACCTCGGTTTGGACCCAACTATATGCAACTCAGTTTTGACCCTGCTCCAATCGGATCAGTTAAGCCCGACCAAGCCAGGCTGGACTGTTCTGAATGGAAAAGGGTCAAGACTGATTTGCATATAGCTGGGACCAAACTGAAGTGACACAGTGTGCAAAATAATGATGGATTGGGATGTGGCCCAGAGTAACTACCAGTGGCTGAGATTAATTCAATAATTCCATCTATCACCTTTTTTAATACCTTTGCTTGGAAGTATAGCAGCGGTTCTTGGCCTGTAGTCCGCCCCTACCTGAGGGGTCCGCAATGCCTTCTCAGTAGGTCCCTGACTGCTTATTAAATGAAATAATATTAACCACTTAATAATGTGTATATGAATAAACAAAGTTTGAAATTGAACATTTTAAAATGTTCCGTAAATGTGAATGAATTTAAAACTGGAGGCTAAAAATGTAGTTGGTATCCTCAGGTTGATTTGTGGTAGCAGGAAAAAGTCATTAAACATAGTATAGTATGGAAGATGTTTAGCCTCAATTAAATTTAGAAAAGCCACAACATTCCCTTACTATGAAAATGTTCGTTATTTATATTAGCTTGTGAATTAAATATTTCTTAATTTGAGTACTTGTTTAATAAATGCGTCTTTCTATATTTGTCTGCATTGTTTTGAGGTTCAAATCATCAAAGCTGTTATAGCTTCTGTCCCTGGCTTCCAATAATGACTCAGTGATGGTCGCTGGCTTCCAATAATGAATTAGTGGGGGTCTGCAGATTTCTGTTGTGATTAAGGGGGTGAGCGAATTCAGTCAAAAGGGTAAGATCCACTGATTTGCAGGATGGCTATTTTATTAAGCCTGTCCTATCTACCTGCCAGAGAAAATGTATTAAGTAAAATATACAATGATGCACCTAGCAAAACCATGCCTATATCTGCACCAGTTTTGTAGTAAAAAGTGTGTAAATGATTAAGCCTACTTACGTACCAAAACTTGTTTGTGTTTACCCTCGGTTCACTCTGGAACCCCCTCTATCCATCTTTATTATATATGAACCTATAATGGAGGTACTCTAGCACAGGCATGGGACCTTCAGACATAGATGCAATATTTATGGCATTTTATCAAGTTTTAGTGCTCTGTTGAAATACCTGCCACTGAGAATTAATCTTTACACACCATTTACTTGTTGTAACATGTAAGTATTTAAGTTTTTGCCTGCTGCACGCAAACCTTCAGTGGATTGCGGCTACTGCACCAGAAGTCCGACTGCCACATTACAAACTATATAAATATAATTTTTCATTTCATTTCATTTCATAGAACCACTGCTACTGATGGGGATCAAAGATTCCCGCCGATGTTGCAGTTGTTTGAGGCCCGCAAAATACTGGGCGATGCCGCTGCAGAACTGCCAACCATATTACGAGTTCCCTCACTGCCACGGTTTTCATAGCAGTGAGCCTACCAAGAAAAGTGTGGTGCCTCTGTGCATGGGGTGCCTGCAGGGGGGACACACGGTATGCCCCTATCTGAAGGCACCCCCATTTCCAGCACAGCATGAGTTGCACAGTCCATGCCATGCCTTGTGGCAGTCCCACTGCGCTGCCTTACATAGGTTCACATACAAGCCTTTAAAAGTCAATGCTGTGGGACCACTGCTGTGTGACCGCCTTCCAGGATTATGCTTGGAATACGCCAGGTATCTGCATACAGGTTTGGAGGTCTTGGAGCAGGGCGCTGGCATAGCGGCCCACTCCAGGACCTCCAAAGTAGTAATCAGGCCCAAGGTCCTTTCCACAAGCGGTACAAAAGGGGGTGAAGATGGATGGAGCATCTGAATCAATCAAACACTCACACCCAGTCAAAAGATCTGGGTTTAATCCATCACCGTTCTTTAGGCCACTCTGCCACCCCAGTTCAGACATGGCTATAAGCAAATCAGTCTGACCCTGTGCCTCATGGGAACAGTCCAGTCCGAACTGCCAAGCCATGTCTTCCCTGGACCGGAAACAAGCTTCCGAGGAACGGTTTTTGGCATTCCAGCCGTCTTCAGCCCGGCTTGCTTGAATCCAGTGGCAAAGTGAGCAAGGGACTCATGTCTGAGCATACCCTGCCACACTTATGGCGACCAAAAGCGGTACAAAAGGGGGTGGTGATGGACGGAGCATCAGAATCAATCAAACACTCACACCCAGTCAAAAGATCTGGGTTTAATCCATCACCGTTCTTTAGCCCACTCTGCCACCCCTGTTCAGACATGGCTATATGCAAATCAGTTTGACCCTGTGCCTCATGGGAACAGTCCAGCCTAAACTGCCAAGTCATGTCTTCCCTGGACCGGAAACAAGCTTCCGAGGACCGGTTTCTGGCATTCCAGCCGTCTTCAGCCCAGCTTGCTTTAATCCAGTGGCAAAGTGAGCAAGGAACTCACGTCTGAGCATACCCTGCCACACCTATGGCGGCCAAAAGCGGTACAAAAGGGGGTGGTGATGGACGGAGCATCTGAATCAATCAAAGACTCACACCCAGTCAAAAGATCTGGGTTTAATCCATCACCGTTCTTTAGCCCACTCTGCCACCCCAGTTCAGACATGGCTATATGCAAATCAGTCTGACCCTGTGCCTCATGGGAACAGTCCAGCCCGAACTGCCAAGCCATTTCTTCCCTGGACCGGAAACAAGCTTCCGAGGACCGGTTTCTAGCATTCCAGCGGTCTTCAGCCCGGCTTGCTTGAATCCAGTGGCAAAGTGAGCAAGGGACTCACGTCTGAGCATACCCTGTCACACTTATGGCGGCCAAAAGCGGTTCAAAAGGGGGTGGTGATGGACGGAGCATCTGAATCAATCAAAGACTCACACCCAGTCAAAAGATCTGGGTTTAACCCATCACCGTTCTTTAGCCCACTCTGCCACCCCAGTTCAGACATGGCTATATGCAAATCAGTCTGACCCTGTGCCTCATGGGAACAGTCCAGCCCGAACTGCCAAGCCATGTCTTCCCTGGACCGAAAACAAGCTTCCGAGGACCGGTTTCTGGCATTCCAGCCGTCTTCAGCCCGGCTTGCGGGAATCCAGTGGCAAAGTGAGAAGGGACTCACGTCTGAGCATACCCTGCCACACTTATGGCGGCCAAAAGCGGTACATCAAATGGGGACAATAATTGTAAACGGTTTTTGTTAGTTTGGGCTAGAAACCTGTTATTTTTCACGAAATGTATAAATTGTGCAGTAGATGATGAATGTGGCTACTAGAATGAAATCATATTTACACAGTTAAATGCATGGGCCAAAAGTCACATTTTTCAGTGACCTTGACTTAAATGTAGAGTTCAACTCACCTCCCTCTTTTGATACTTAATTGTTCACAAAATGTAAATTACCACAAAGTTACTTTTAATCCAGCCTGCACCAGCTGCCTCAATAATACAAATCATACTTTAATTATTAATGTATGAATTCTGACCCAGGTACAGACTTACACTATTTGAACAATGATACATGCACTCTCACATTTTGTTTTTGTTAATTCAGCCATGATGGGGGAGGTAATTTATTGAAGGATATTTGTTATTTTTACTTTATTTTCCAAAGTAGGCTATTTGTTGGTGTGAGCCTACCACACTGCCCAACTTTCTGGTTACAAAGACATATTCAGATCATGCTGAAAACTTCCTATGGAATGCATTCTGTAGGAAACTGGCTCCTTTTATACTACACCAAAATGAGGTATAGTGTGTATAGAGTCCATGTGACCCCAGAGATAGGCAGAGGTTAAAGTTAGATATAAACTTACTCTCTATTTTTGGTAGAGTTGCCGAGCAGTAATGCAGTTTCAGAGGACAGTGTTAAGCATTTAATGTACACACCCAGTCAGCAAATGAATTCCCATACTCAATAACTGAACTCTAGCCCAATTGTGTTTGTATAAAAATATATACTGTTGTTTTACTTTTAGAACCAAGCATGCCTGGCACAGGTAAGCATTAAATACTTTTCAGTAATAAGTTATTGGATATAGAACAGTTTAAAAATGCATTAGAACTTATACTCTGTTTGATTTACAGGGGATGCAGTATGTTGCAACACTTAGCAAATACAGTACATTGAAATGAATAGGCCTTTTCAGTAAATTACGGTTAAGTTACTTTGTACCTTACTTTTCTTACTCAGTGCTGGATACCTGTATCTAGCACTGGGACATTTCCTGTAAACAGGTAAGTAAATACGTTTTGGTTATTTGTGCGATTTTTAAAGAATATTTTAAAATTTTAAAATTCCTCACTTCAAAACTTTTTTGGAAGGAAATTGTCAATGTTATCCTATAGAGGAAAAACAGGTTATCGGTTCACAGGTCAGTAATTGACTGTGGGAGTTAAGGTTCTGGGGTTAGACTCAGGGGTCCCCCATGGTCAGTGATGCACTGTTGTTGCACTCTCAGCAGCACCAGGGCGGCAGGGTGCAAAGTGTTGAGGCCCAATGTTATCCAATGGTGTATAGGAGGCCTCCGGTTGGTGGCTGCTGGCAAACAGGCCACTGGGTTGTAGGAGCAAAGTTTCTAGGGTTAGGGTCAGGGCAAACAGGGAAACAAAGTAGCACAAAAGGTGAACCCTCAGGGGCACTGGGGCGCCGGGTGCAGAGAGCTGTTTCGAGGTCAGGTGCCCTGTTTTTTTCAATGGAGAACCTCTGGTATGCAAAAGCACTGCAGGCAGGGAGACGACGGACTTCTGGGTGCGACCACCACTTGGAGAGGTAAGTTGGGAAGTTAAGGGCTGGTTAGGCTCCACCAGTTTGGGCACACAAGACTGTGGGGCTTCGGGTGCAGGGGTGCCTTTTGGGGTCGGATCTTCTTACCAGCTCTGTGTCGCAGTAAGGGGGGGCTTTCTGGATTTAGGCAGCAGGCTTTGGCTGGAGAATTGAGGCAGGTTAGGGGTTGCTGGATCTCAGATCAGAATCGCCGGGGTGACCTCCTCGTGGTGTTTTTCCACTTGAGCTCGGGCTGGGTTCGGCGGGTGCAGAGTGAACTGGATTTGTCATCCCTGGCTGCTGCCAGAGCTTGCAGTGGAACAAATCTGGTGTTCATAGGAGAAGCAGTCTTTGGAAGTGAAGGCAGGCATGTCCTGAGGTTGCTGGCTGCAGGACACACTGGGATTTCGCAGGAGCAGGTTCGAGGGGAGACAGGCCTGTAGTACTGGGGCCATGTCAGTTGACGTCTTCCTCTTGTTAGCTGGCTGCACGGCTGTTCGGTCCTTCTTCTTCTTTTCTTCTTGTTGTCAGGCTAGATCTGAGGAAGCAAGGTTCAGGGTGCCCCCTAAATACTGCATTTAGGGGTGTTACAGGTAGGTAAAGGGCAGAGACCAATGAGTCCCTTCCCTGGGGTGGGTACACCCCCTATCGTGCCACCCTCCAGTGGGAGGGGGCAGGAGCTTGTCCGTGTTGGATAGGTTCCCCATCCTAAAAATTGCGGGGACTCAGAGTTGTGCTTCACCTCATTTCCCCCACCTGAGGGGGGGAGTTGGCAGAGGTGGGCACACCTCTTTCCCTCACTTGTTTTTCCCACTGGTTGTCCCGCCCAAAGTGGGGAGTACAACCAGTGGGGACCAGTCGCTGAAAGCAGCAAATGGTCTGGGGAGGCTAACAAAGGTGGCATGCATTTGAAGCTTCCCCTTTGTGAACCCTGGCCATCCTGGGGGAGGAGACTTGGCAGCTTGTCCCAGGATTTTCATTGTTTCAGGCCCCAGAGAGCAGTAGGCTCTTGACCAAGGGGTCCAGAAAGATGTCTGGTTGTGGTAGCTGAAAGCAGCCACTCTGCCTGAACACTATTGGTGGGTTAGTTTTCGGGGGCATCTCTGAGATGGCATCAGTGTGGGTTTATTGTGCTGAGAAGTTTGATACCAAACTTCTCAGTTTTCAGTGTAGCCATTTTGCAATCACTAAGAATGGACTTAGACACTGTAGGGGTTCAGGGCTCATGCACTTGTACCCTCACCACTGGCATATAGCACCTAGCTAGAGGGGTGACTGATCTATGCCGGGCATTGGTTGGTAGGCATGGCACACAGGGATGTGTTGTATGTGGGTGGACCTGCACACCTGTATAGTTAATGTTTGTGTAAAGATAAAACAATTTTAAGGTGCTGTGTATCAAGTCTGCATGCTATCTCACTATAGGGTATAGCCCTAACCCGTTACTAACAACTACTAATATTTAAAGCCTAGGATAACCCAAACCTGCGTGATGCACAGCCTAGGTCCCTAACATTTCACATTTTTTCCATTTTAAACATAAAGTTTGATAATTTTGCCTGGGTACGATTTTCATGCCTCTTGGGCTTTAAAACACGGGTTGATGAACCCGCCCGTCTCTGGTATTATCTCTGTTACCTCCTAGAGCCTTTCACTAGTTGATTCACTGTGGGGGTGTCAGTATGACACACATATGACGACACTCTGCTTGGTGTACCCGTTATTTTGGGAGCACTCTTGAACAAGTGATGTGCAAATCCTACTGCATGACCACATGTACCTACAATTCCTGAAATTGTCTTACATGCTTATATTTTGTTGTAGTTCCATACTGAGGACATTGATACAACGTCTCCACTACTCTGTTGTTATGAAGCACCCCTGAGGAAGCGTTAATTTAACCCGAAATGCATTGGGACTTGTTTTACAATTTATTGTCACATTAGCATCACATGTTTGGAAAACACTGTAACAGAAATTTAAATGGTCATATGTTGAATTCCAGTCCATATGGACTGACCTAAGTTGATGTTATTCACACTGTGCTATCACAACAACAAGCAATATAAGTTTTTGCTTTTCATTTGTGTCTCACCTTCTTTAAAATGATCAAACTTTATGTCTAAAATTGAAAAAATGTGAACTCTTAGGGACCTAGGCTATGCATCACGCAGGTTTGGGTTATACCAGGCCTTGAATATTACACAGAGATGAGTGCCATGTTGACTCTTTACTTTGTTCTGCACCAAAACACGCATCCTGCAAAGGCAGTGTGTGTGTGTGTAAAGGTACAGGGCCTCTAAGGGTGGCATAAGAAGTGATGCAGCCCCTAGAGGTTTTCCATGGTCACAGTGCCCTGGGTACCTGTGGTACCATTTATGAGGAGCTGACCTGTGGCCAGAGATGCCAATTGGGTTAGTTTTGGGGAAAGAACACAGGCCCTGGGAACCTGATTGGCAGAGACCCAGGGCACACAAAGAAAAAGTGCATCAATAATCTTGCAAAAAGTGGAGGGGTTACTGGAACAGAAACCCACTTTCCTACACATTCTGCCACTTGCTTACTATTACCTTTGTGTTTTGTAATTCTATTTGCTTGCCTTCTGTTCACTGGTTTTGTTTGTAGTCTAACCAACATCTTTTTGTGCCTACCATGGGGCATAGCCTGCTTACCATCTCTCTGACTGGCTCCTTATATTCTCCCAAGAGTCTTTTTTTCTTTCTTGTGAAGCACTCCAGAAGTACATGTTTTCAGTTGTCTCCCTTGTATGCTAGTTCGCAGCAGTAAAAATACTGTATTTCTTTGAAAAGGTTTTCTGCCACTTATCTTTCTACTTGACTGAGTCTACTTATGTCTGCCACTACCAGTTCCTCAATGTTGCATGTCTGCGAGGAAAAATGTGCTGTCTACGAGTGTGTGTATTCTGGTCAGTGCTCTTTACTAATAGCATAACTTAAAACATCCTTTCCTCAATTTCACACCCATGCAAACGGGCACTGAAAGCGGGGTAGTGGGAAGTGCTAAAACACCTCTAGATAACTATGCTGGAGTTCCAAAGTACAAAAACAATAAACATGCCTTAAAATGTTTGTACTTATCTTTTCACAATGCTGTGCATTCAAAGACAGAGGTAAAATGTCAAGCTCAGTCTTCTGAGGGGGGTCAGTATTTGGTTTTCTTTCACACTGCAAAGTGGAAGAAAGTATGTGGTAATCCTGCTGAGTACTCGGGGTGCGAAATGGAAGGCTGTGGAATGTTATGTTATTCTAGTACACAACAACTTTTAAAGGCCAATTAATGAACTGTACAAATATTTCAGAATTATGGAAGCACAAACTTACTAAGACACCAGACCAATTTAATGGCATTTAGAAAGGCATTAAAAACATGGCTTTTCATAAACTAGACGCATACCATCGAGCCCATCTCTCCTTCCAGCATGGATCAGAAGGTTCTTTATCCCAGTACCAGGACACCTCTTTTGGTAACAGCTGTGCTTTACAAATGCAATAAACATAAACATAAACATAAATGAAACACATTTTTGTAATTCGGAAGAGTGGTGGAAACAAATATTTTAATATAATCAAAACGAATCAATCAACCAGATGATGCCCATTTCCACACATCATTGTGCAATGTATAGTTCTATAATTAAAAATGTATGTCAGTGCTAATATAATGGTAATTTCAATTGAAAATGTGTTGTCGATAATTGCAGTGTGCTACCACACCATGCATACTCCTATGCCACTCCACTGTACTCCACTCTATGCCACACTACTCTGTGACATCATACTCCACTCTACACCACTCTACGTCACTCAACACTACGCCACTCTAAGCCACTCCACTCTACGCCACTCTACTGAACTCTCCGCCACTTCCCTCTATGCCACTCCACTTTATGCTACTTTACTTCACACTACGCTATTTGACTCTACACCACTCCACTCTACAACACTCTGCTCCACTGAATGGCACTTCCCTTTTTGCCACTCTACGCTACTCCACTCTATGCCACTTCATGCCAATCCATGCCATTCCACTATACACCACTTTACTCTACTTCACTCATTCCAGTCAATGCCACTCTAATCCACAACACTTTAGCCCCCTCTATATAACCCCACTTTATGCCACTCCACTTTATGAGACTCTATGCCACTCCACTCTGCGACACTATATTCCACTCTATGCCACTCCACTTTGCGCCACTCCACTGTAATGCACTTTAGGCCACTCTACTCTATGGCACTTCACTCTTTGAGACTATACTCCACTTTTTTCCACTCCACTCAAATCCAATCTATGCCACTCCACTCAATTACACTGTATGCCACTACACATTACTCCACTTTAATCCACTGCATGCCACTCCCCTCTATGGCACTCCACTTTAAGACACTCTACTCCACTCTATGCCACTCCAGTCTGCGGCAATTCTATGACAGTACTTTCTACAACACTCTACTCAATGCCCCTCCACTCTATGCCTCTTCACTCTACCCCACTTAACTCTACTCCACTCCACTCTACTCCACTTTCAACTTTACTCTGCCCAACACCACTATGCTCTACGCCTCTCCACTCAACTCTATCCATTGTACATCACTCCACTTCAGAAAAATGACTAATTCCCTTTCTAAAGTGGGACTACGAAACTCTTTTAAAATCTTTGACTTCCATACTTTCACCTTGACTAATCCTCTTGGTGCAATCTACCCAGGCTCCCTTGCGATTGACCTAAAATATGCCCAAATCCCAGTCTACTACTTTCACAGATTATCATTGGCTTTTAGTGCTTTTTTGGTGCTGTTTTTACTTGAATCTGTAAAAGTTAAATTCTTGTTATCAATTTTTTTTATTTTTATTTATTTGTCTCTATTTCTACAACTTAGAGTGGGTTTTTATTGTGTTGTGTCTTTAATTTTGTATCTGTTTTGGTACTTGTCTCTGTTTTAGATATTTTCCTTAAGTTAAGCATGTCTGTTATATGCAATAGGTACCATGTTCTTAAGGTTACATTATTGAAACCGCTGACTTGACTAAGCAGGTTACTGACATTATTTCTTGTGGTGGACTTCCATCCACCCCAGTTAATAATTTACATTCTCACACCAGTTGAATATTTGACGATTATGCTCCTCAATATTAAATATAAAAATACAAAATATTTTGTCACATACAGGGGCCGATTCCGATTTGGTAAAATCCTGTACGAATAGCCGTATGGAGCATTTTTCCCGTACGAATCGTATCCTTGAACATCCTCGTACGTACGATGCAGTACGATGCGTACCCAAAGCAGTTCTCCGTCTGAATCGTACCAAAGCCAATACGACTCAATAATCCATATGATGTGCATTCGGACCGTACAGTACGCAATGTCCGTGCGGATCGAAGCATCATTTTCCGACCCAGCTAGTACGATTTGTCCAGTCAACACTCCATACAACTCTTTTTTTACGAGAGCTCGAAAGTCCTGGAAAAGCAGAATTCGACTCAAATTGCGTGCAAAACGGACCCCCGGTACGGTTCGTATACCCCATGAACATAGGGGTACGGTTCATACACCTACGATCATGGGGTACGGTTCGTACACCTACGATCATGGAGTACGGTTCGTACACCTACGATCATGGGGTACGGTTCGTACACCCCATGATCGTAGGTGCACAAACTGTACCCCTACGATCATGGGGTGTACGAACCGTACCCTATGTGATTGTGTGGCTCTCCGTACAAATTGCTCATACGCGACGTTTACCGTATGAATCGGGTACTCGTTCCCCGGTCCGGATCATACTTGTTTGGTCATACGGCATGTTTACGATTCATACTGTTCACTTTCAGGGTTTGTATCGTACAGATTTTCCCTTGCTTTCGTATGGTTCGCAACAATTCAGACGTATTTTTTTACTACGGATCGTACTACGCGATTTGTACGGATTTGTACGATTTGTACGGAAACGGCTACGAATCCAAATCGTCCTACGGGGTTGTTTCCCGAATCGGAATAGACCCCATAATAAAGACAATACAAAAACTATTTAATTATAGACACTATTATAGATACATTGCAATAAAAAAGAACATTATTCCTTTTTTATGGATATTGTGGAAGAGTACACATATCTTCCTGCAGATTCACATGATGTTAAAGATAATTCTAAATTACAATAACAGTCATATGAAGCGTTAATGTTTCCACATTTATTTTACAAATAAAAACATATCATGTATTCATATATGCAGTTAATATGTAGCTGCTTCCATGTTGTGCCTACATACTAGACAGACAATTCCTTGTAGTCACTGCTGAAACATATCCACCTATATGACCATCTGTATCAATCATGTCAGATTTCTCTTTTTCCTTCTTGGATTGTTTTTAACTTATGTTGTGCTAGGGCAAATGAAACCAAACAGAGCAAGCGCTACTCTTTGCCTGCTGCTGAGCTCACAATAACTCAAGGCAATGTGGCGCTTCGTTTCAGCAGCATTGTGACACCTAGCTGTCTGTAATCATTAATCACAGGAATCTTGTTAGATATTTGTTAACAAATTGCAATGGCAATGGTTGCCTTTCCCTGAACAAGGACTAGAAATTAACAATTTAACTACAGATGAGAAACTCAATTTGTACTTAGAACTGAAAGTTAACTTTCACCTGATCAGCCAATCCTGATAAAGGTTTTATCACCCCTATTACAAATGACTACAAACAACTACTCTTTCAAATTGCACTTAAATTTAATTATAGAATCATTAATATTTGTTAGCATGTCATGCCTGGCAGTAATCTGATCTTGTTTGAAAATGTAAGCAATCTTGTTATTATCACTTGAGCAGAATCTGAGACTGCAACTCCACTGCTAAACTTCACTATAAAGAGACCCTGCTTTCATACACATATTTTAAAGCTCTTACAGTTAATATTTCTACTTGGCCTTAATACATTTGTATATTGCTATGTTATCTACAATTGCTCAACCGATCACCTTATCTAAATTACTACATTGCCCACCACTACTTAATTAAGATTAATTTAATATATTGTTTACCATTACATCATCCCCCAGTATCTCATCAGTAATTTGACTAATGTTTTTTATTTTTAATATCATACTTTAATTCGAAGTGTGAATGCATTTAGTGTATTTGATTATATCAGTAAAAATAATTTCATTAATTACATTTAACATTAAGTATCAATATCTAGCTACATGTAAATATGTACACGCATATGTATGTATATATTCTTATTTATAAAGTCATATATATATATATATATATATATATATATATATATATATATATATATATATTCAACACTACTTGTCCTGTCGCAGAGGGAGCGCTTAGCTGGTCGGTGCTGGAGTCGGAGCCAGGACAGGGCTCCGTATTTGCATTTCCTCACAATGAAATATTCCAGCACTCCGTTAGTCATGAAGTTTTAGTTTATTCAGTGCAAATAATCAAGCCTACGCGTTTCGAACCTCCTGGTTCCTTTTCACGGCGGCATAAACAATTGTCCTACTTCACTTTCAATATTTAAGTGATTGTAGTTACTTGGTGCATTGTGGGACATGTAGTTAGTTTATGGAAAGTTCCCACTAACATTTTCAATTTGTAATGAAATTTACACTGGATTCAGTGTTAATACAAAATAAAGCATATACATATTCAGCTTTTGATTTACAGTTATGGCTGAGTGCCTTAATTATAATTAGAGTCCCAAAGTTTGCACATTTTGGCAACCTGACAGTGTTCACATTCTGCAACTGTTGTGGATAAACATATTCCAATTTACAGGGAATAATTGGTGGTTTTTTGACATTCCCATGTGCAAAATTCTTTTGTTTCTAGGGCTGAGTGCCCTTGCCACTGCCACTAAATGGTTGCCATTGGACTAAACTAACATCAGATAACAAACAAAAAGGTGTATACAAATAATCAAATAGATGGAAAGGAGGTACAGTTCAAAGAACTGTCACCTTCTTTGCATAGAAATGTTTCTTAGTAGTGAACAAGTTCATAATAGTGCTTGGTCGTTTGCTGTATATAGGAAATGTCAGAATGTTTTTACAAGTGGAAATAAAGCTCCTCGTCCCCGTTCAGGCCTGTGGGGATCTTGGTCTTGAACCGCATAATTAATTTTGATTCCATTCTGCGTAGTTTTAATTTTCTGTTACCGCCACGTTCATGTTGTGGAATCGTTGCTAGACCAAAGAATTGCACATCTTGCCATGACTTGTTGGTGTGAGTTACTATATGTTTGGCCATTGCATATGTCAAGTCCCCATTTTGTATCGCACGGATGTGCTCTAGGATACGCTTTTTGAGGAGGCATGTTGTGCTGCCTATGTATCTTTTTCCACAGTAGCACTGGAGCATATATATCACAAAACTGGTTTCACAGGTTATGTGTTCCCGTATTGTGAATGTTTTGCCCGCTGGGTCTATCACGGTCTTGACATTCTTTCCTATTTTGCAAGCCTTACAGGTTTTACATCTTACAAAGCCTTTGTTTTTGTCTGTCAGCCAATTGTCCGTTTTTTTGGTGTTTTCAAAATGGCTGTGCACCAAATGGTCTGAAAGATTCAATGCTCTTCTATAGGTTATTAGAGGTCTCTCTCCTATGTTTTTGCCTATATCAGGATCTTTCTGAATTAGATGCCAATATTTTTTTAGTATTGTCTGTATCTTATAGCTCTCTTTGCTATACGTGACGACCATCCTTGGCGGTTCTTTGTCATTATCCTTATCCTGTTTGTTTGATTTTTTCTGCAAGGGCAGTAGGGTTTCAGCTCTTGTTTTGTTTCTGGCTTTTTCTTCTCCTTTTTTGATGTCTTGGTATTTGTATCCTCTTTGTGTGAATCTTGCTGTCGTCTCTTCGAAGTTCTTTTCCATTTCTGTTTCCTCCGAACAGTTTCTTCGCATTCTTAGCAATTCTCCATAGGGAATGCTTTGTTTCAATTTTCGAGGATGGAAGCTGCGTCCGTGCAGTAGGCTGTTCGTTGCCGTTTCCTTCCTATGAGTTGTTGTTTGGATTTGGTTGTTGTTAACATAGACTTTTGTGTCCAGGAATACCACTTCCTTATTGCTGATGGTATGCGTAAACTTCAGACCTACAGTGTTGTTATTAAGTTCATCAAAGAAGTTTTGAAATTCAGACCTTGTTCCCTTCCATAATAGGAAGAGATTGTCGATGAAGCACAACCATAACGCTACTTGTGCCATGTAATGGTCGTTTTCTTCTCTCCAAGCTATGCTCCTCTCCCACCACCCCATCATGAGGTTAGCATAGCTTGGAGAGAAGGAAACTCCCATAGCTGTCCCACATTTCTGCCTGTATACCTTTTTATTAAAAAGGAACACACTACTAAGAAACATTTCTATGCAAAGAAGGTGACAGTTCTTTGAACTGTACCTCCTTTCCATCTATTTGATTATTTGTATACACCTTTTTGTTTGTTATCTGATGTTAGTTTAGTCCAATGGCAACCATTTAGTGGCAGTGGCAAGGGCACTCAGCCCTAGAAACAAAAGAATTTTGCACATGGGAATGTCAAAAAACCACCAATTATTCCCTGTAAATTGGAATATGTTTATCCACAACAGTTGCAGAATGTGAACACTGCCAGGTTGCCAAAATGTGCAAACTTTGGGACTCTATTTATAATTAAGGCACTCAGCCATAACTGTAAATCAAAAGCTGAATATGTATATGCTTTATTTTGTATTAACACTGAATCCAGTGTAAATTTCATTACAAATTGAAAATGTTAGTGGGAACTTTCCATAAACTAACTACATGTCCCACAATGCACCAAGTAACTACAATCACTTAAATATTGAAAGTGAAGTAGGACAATTGTTTATGCCGCCGTGAAAAGGAACCAGGAGGTTCGAAACGCGTAGGCTTGATTATTTGCACTGAATAAACTAAAACTTCATGACTAACGGAGTGCTGGAATATTTCATTGTGAGGAAATATATATATATATATATATATATATATATATATATATATATATATATATATATATATATATATATATGTATATATTCCAGTCCGCATTGACTGCCCCAACCCAGCAATATATCCTTGGTACACTGGTTGCAGCGGCCATAAGGGGACACAGGACAGCTGCTGTTTGTTTTCTTTCTCGCCGAGGCATGTACTCTTCACCACCTACCTGCAGTCAGCGGGACCTACAGTCTGCCTCACTCCCCCACGCCATCGACTCAGTGGTGCCGCCACAGTGCACTCTGGGAGTAGAAGTCCAAAAATTGAAACGGACTCGAACTAGGTGTGTCAACCACTTAAGGGGGAGGAGCGTCATGTGCTGAACCTACACAACGAGCAGGAAGGAACATTTGTGAACTTTGCATGCTGCAGTGCTGGGCGCTGAAGAAGGCTACTCTAGCCGAAATGCATTCGCCGCCATTGCTGGGGACAGAAATAAACGTGTTACCTGACCTGCAATCCCCTTGGCTTTCCGCGTTCTTCTTGGAGGGATGTTTTGGTGATATTTGCTGTGCCTGCCAGACGACACAGAACGGAAGGCTCCCTGCATCAAGGGTCTGCGAGGTAACTCTGGCACGCAGCTGCTTGCAGCGAAAACGGTATCGAGGGATCGATAACCTTTGCAGACCGCCAGAGGACCTGGACGAAAGCTGGGCAGAGCGAGGTATTCTACTTCCCAGGGATTTCCAGTCCGCATTGACTGCCCCAACCCAGCAATATATCCTTGGTACACTGGTTGCAGTGGCCATAAGGGGACACAGGACAGCTGCCGTTTGTTTTCTTTCTCGCCGAGGCATGTACTCTTCACCACCTACCTGCAGTCAGCGGGACCTACAGTCTGCCTCACTCCCCCACGCCATCGACTCAGTGGTGCCGCCACAGTGCACTCTGGGAGTAGAAGTCCAAAAATTGAAACGGACTAAAACTAGATGTGTCAACCACTTAAGGGGGAGGAGCGTCATGTGCTGAACCTACACAACGAGCAGGAAGGAACATTTGTGAACTTTGCATGCTGCAGTGCTGGGCGCTGAAGAAGGCTACTCTAGCCGAAATGCATTCGCCGCCATTGCTGGGGACAGAAATAAACGTGTTACCTGACCTGCAATCCCCTTGGCTTTCCGCGTTCTTCTTGGAGGGATGTTTTGGTGATATATATATATATATATATATATATATATATATATATATATATATATATATATATATATATATATATATATATATATATATATATATATATATATATATATATCCAGAAAATCGTCGTATTCACCATCTGCCTCCCACACAGAACAACGAAAGGAGCGAGACCACAAAGTAGGTGCAGTTTCCTTCAGTGCATTTTATTTCGTGCAAAAAGTTACAGCCTGCAATCCACCATGACGCGTTTCACCTCGAGAGAGGCTTGATCACATAGCGTGTCATGGACACAAACAAGGGTTTTTAAAGTGCTAGTGCCTAATTTCAAACAGCTGTGCAGTTCACATTTTTTTCACATTTTTTTCTTCACTTTGACACGTTTTTTTCATTTCATCAACAGTGAAAACATACTCTGCTGGGTCAACATGGGATAAAGGGCTTAGTGCCCAACGGGTTCCGGTGTATATACAAAAATAAATATAAATATATATTCATGAGGTATATAATTCTCCTTAAAAATTTATATAAATAGATAAATTTCATATATATACACATGGTTAAAATTTGTCCATATCCAATACGTATAATATACTTCATATATACACATAATTAAATCAGTATTCGCAAACATTGTTCATATGTAAATGTCTACGATGTTATGAACCCTAATTTATCACTGTAATCACAAAGATGAAGTTTTCACATAAAGAAAGATGGAAAAACAAGAATTCCGCCCTAGTGGGCTTATTCAGAGGAACTGCACATTTTGATAAACACAATAAGGGCATGCACTGTTAAATCAACCTCTTATAGTTACTGCAGATCAAAATTTGTTGTGAGTGAGAAGTGCTTATACTAAATATTAAAAAACATGCTACAGTTAACAGCAGGTAGCAGAGTCAGATAAAAACAAATCGAGAGCCAGCGAAGGGGGACATTTTTACAGATACCCCTAAATAAAGCCAAATATAAGATCGTGGATCATACAGAAATGAGGGACCGCAGAATTATATTGGCTAGAGACAGGTGTAAAGGTCCTCGCTATTGTTTAAACCTGCTGGGCTCTTAGTGTTGAACTCAAGTATGAATCTGGTTTCCAAGAGACGTAATTTTGCGTCTCGATTACCCCCTCTCTTGAGAGGCAAAACTGAGTCAACTAAAAAATATTGGAGGCTACTGGTGTCACTATTATGAGCGGTTTCAAAGTGTCTGGCCACGGGGTATGCCTGACCCTTTCCCGAAATAGCCCTGAGATGTTGTAAAATCCGCTTGTGGGCAGGTGGGCGAGTACATCCCACATATTGTAGTCCACAAGGGCATTGCAGGACATAGACAACATATTCTGTCTTGCATGTTAACCTTTTATTAATAACAAAAGGTTTTTCTGAAAAGGGGCGTGAAACCTGAGTTTTGTTTATCCCGTGGCGGCAAGCTTTACATGTAAAGCATTTCTTGAAACCGGTAATGTGATCCATCCAGGATTTTATAGGTTCTAAAGTATTGCTGACTAAGGAACTGGCAAGGCTGGGGGATTTGCGGAAAGTTAGGCTAGGCTTGTCTGGTACCAGGCTACCTATAACTGGGTCACCCTTGACCAGGTTCCAGTTTTTATTTAGAATTTTCCTGATCTGGGAGTGCTGGTTACTATAGGTCACAATGGCTCTAGATTGAATTAGCTCATTGTTACTACACTCCACATCAGATCTAGTTTTGGGTACCAGGGCTTCCTCCCTATTGATTTTCTTGGTACGTCTAATCGCTCCATCAATTAGAGTACTGCTGTAACCCCTTTGTAGGAACCTAGCTTTGCTGGCTTGATGTGCCAGGTCACATTCCAAGTCAGAGCTACAGATTCTCCGCAATCTTAGCATCTCCCCATAGGGGATGCTGCGGATAAGGTGTTGAGGATGCTGGCTGCTGGCGTGTAAAACTGTGTTGCCAGCAGTTGATTTTCTGTGCAGCCTAGTTTGCAGAGTGTCATCCCTGATATAAACCTCCACATCTAAGAAAGTAACCTTTTCCTTATCGATGTGTGATGTGAATTCGAGGTTAAAACTGTTTAGATTCAGTTGTTTTACAAATTCGGTAGCCTCTTCATGCGACCCCCTCCAAATCATAAAAAGATCATCAATGTACCTTAGATAAAGCATAACCTTGTTCTGCATCGTTGTCCTATGTTCACCCATAAGGACCCGCTCCTCCCACAGTCCCATATGGAGACAAGCAAAACTGGGGGAGAAGCAGGCCCCCATAGCCACCCCTCTTAGCTGCTGGTATATTTGATTATTGAAGATAAAAAAGTTCTGTTCCAAACATATCTTCAACATGCCAACAATCATCTTGTTATGATGTAGATATTCAATGGGGTGTTTGTCAAGGTAATACTCAACTGCTTTTATGCCATCGCAGTGTCGAATGGATGTGTACAATGATGTAACATCCATAGTGATAAGCAACAGTTCGTCATCCCAGGTAATTGAAGCCAGTTTGCACAAAAAGTCAGTCGTGTCTTTGACATAAGAATCCAAGCCCTTTACCCATTCCTGCAGGAAGTAGTCGATATAGCGGGAAATGCATTCCGTGGAGCTGTCTATGGCTGATATAATTAAGGGCATCCTTGTGCACCTTGGGCAGGAGATAGAAGCTGGGGATGACTGGGTGGTCTTTCTTCAGATATTTATATTCGTCAAAGGATATTAAACCACTACTCCGCCAAGCCATTAGTTTTGAGTTCTGGTCAGTCCAGGCTGCTCTAATAGTGAGTAAATTGCTCTTTTTGTAGCAGTCCGTATTACCCAGTTGGAACTCGGCCTCCTTGATGTAATCCTCACGTTTCCAAAGGACGATGTTACCTCCTTTGTCGGCCAGCTTGACTATGATTTTTTCATTGTTTTTTAATTTTTTGACCAGATTGTAATAGCATTGGTTTTTCCTGTTGATGACTTTTTCTTTCTTGTTTGAGGCAATGTATAGTTTTTTCAAGTCACCAATAACAAGTTTGTGGTACACATCCAAGTTATCATGGGTCGATACTGGAAGGAAGGTGGACTTAGGTTTGAATGGCGTAGTACTGACTCCCCTGCCAATGGCTTCGTCATTCACCACTGGCGTATCAGTACCTTCACATTGTAATTCCCATAGTCGCCAGTAGGAATATATAGTTAGGATTTTTTTCAATAGGGATTTCTGAAAATTCTGTGTTGAATAACTTTGGCGTTGATGGACGGAATTGGCTGAAATTTTAAGGAAAATGGCACATTTTGCTTCTGAGCGTCCCCTGAAAGATTGGGGGGGTTTCGTCAAGCGGGGGCCGAGAAAAAAGGGGCATCCCAAAACGTGTTTTTAACATTGAGTTTTCCATAGGGCGGTTGGACTCACTTTTAGCTCGAACGGCTGAATGGATTTCTATGAAACTTGGCAAAATTGTAGAGACTGTTTGCCCGATGTGCCTTTGCTAGGTCTCAAGATATGTGCTCCAGTGGATTTTGAGAAATTAACTTTCAAAAAAATATATATATCTGTGACAGCGTCCCGGTTAGCGCCCCGGTTCGCGTACCAGACGCGTAACGGAACTTCGCGAGGAGAAGCGGATTGGCTCTCCGGTGACTCTCAACATTCTAAACAGTCCGGAGCGGCCGCCATCTTGTCTCTCGGTAGGATCGAGAGACAAGAGGTGGAAATAAACTAAGGGGGAAATGAATGAAAGGGGCAAGGTAGACCCCTCCTGACCCCCTAGGATTGATGTGGAGGCTATTAAAGGGCCCCGCGGGGCAAAAAAATAAAATAATTTTTTTTCGATTTTTCGCGGTGGAAGCGCTACCTGGTACGCGAACCGGGTAGCTCACCGGTAGCGTAACGGGAGTCCGCCATCTTGTGTTTCGGACGAATTTAGTCACAAGGTGGAGGATAAACAATGTTGGGAATGGGTATAAGGGGGCACGGGAGACATATCCTGACCCCCTAGGTTTTCTGAGGGTGGCTGAGGAGGCCCACATATGTAAAAAAAAAAAACTTTTTTTTTCAAATTTTCGCACGGTTAGCACCCGGTCCGCGCACCGGGTAGCGTTCCGGAAAGCGTAACAAAGGGAAAACCAAGGGAAATAGTAAAATATTATTTTAGAGTGCTTTGAGGTAGGGTAGCTCTGAATAGAGCTGTTGTGTTGTGTGGGTGATGTAAGAACCAACATGTAGGTACCAATGAAGAGTCTAAAATTCAATGTACACCGTCTCCTCTGTAGATATTTTGTATGTTCTAATATGGGTTATTTAAATGTAAATGTGTGGAAAAGCACTTCATGCTTTAAAGCAATTGTATTTTTGAACTGATTGTTCTTTCCTCTTAGTCCTCCTCTTTGTTTTTTTTCCCACACTCTTCTTCAGCATGATAGTTGATAAATTTGTTCCCTCAAAAAATTTATATACATAAAAAAATGATATTAAATACATATAAAATATATTTTTCCTTTAAAAGTAGAATACATTTTACAGCTTTTGATATTTGCTATTAAAAAACCATTGAAATTCACTGAAAAAACCATAGGTTATAGACCATATATAGTTAGGAATTAGCATTTACAAAACCTTGAAAATTCACTGAAAAAACCATAGGTTATAGACCATATATAGTTAGGAATTAGCATTTACAAAACCTTATTTTACTCACACAAAACCATTGAAATTCGCATATATAGTTAGTTGCACTAATTATATATCGCGCACCCGCAATCCACTGCTGATCATGTCACATATTACATCATTCATGACATGGTCAGTGACATCACTGATGACATCACTGATGACATCTCAAATGACATTACTGCACAGGCTCCCACTACTGCGGACACCTGATGAGACATGGACAGGTCGACGTCTATTTTAATTCCAAGGCTCTTCACGACCAAGACTGGGACTGGTTCGACACCCAGTTCCTGTGGCCAAAAAAGGTTGCTCCACAGGTTAGAGGCAGTGGTAATGGCCAGGACTTCGGTCTTATGCGGATTGATTTTAAGAAAGTTGGATGTCATGCAGTTGGTGATAAATTTGAGGATGTTCTGTGTCTTAACTTGGGCAGCTGATGAATTGTTAATCTGAATGATAAGCTGGGTATCATCCGCATAATTGTAGATCTGGCAGTCCATGGAGTTCAGTGCACCTATCAGTGTCTGCAAGTAGGCATTAAAAAGGAGAGGGGACAAGGCTGATCCCTGCGGGACACCACAAGAGAGACTGCCCGAGATATATATGTGGGATGCCAGCTGTACTCTCTGGGTCCGACCGCTAAGGAAAGATGTAAGCCATTTAAATGCTGTGCCCTGGACTCCAAGATCATATATCCGTGACAATAGAAGCTTATGGTTAACCGTGTAAAATTCCGTGGATAGATCCAGTAGAACCAGGGCACACGGCCTCTTTTTGTCCACTTGGAGCCTAAGATCATTGAGCAGCGACTAGAAGAGTCCCACACGGAAGAGATATGGATAGCAGAAAAGGAAAAGAATAAGTTGTAGAGTCACTAGGGAGATAAATGCAAATGCAAAAAATCTGAATCACAAAGTGGTGATATCAAGTACAAAGAACTACTACATATACTAGTGGTTAGAATTGTAACTATACAAAATAGTACATTTACTCAGGGTTCAATTAACACAATGGTTAGAATAAAAACAATTACATGTTACTTTTCAACAGAGTGAAAGGAGAAAAAAGACATCCAAGGGGCAGAGAGAGGGAGGAAGGTAGATAGGTTATAGGAGAGACAGGGACCTGGGGGGGGGGGAGATAAGGCGGTCCAGCCAAGGAGCAATGACTGATGGGGGGCATGATGAAGTCTGATGGACTGAGGGAGAGGACAAGAAACAAACAAAGTGTTGGTCCATTCGAGCTCCGCCATTTAGCGCCATCAGTTCCCAGACACATCACTTGACCGTCACTCTGAAGCATCACCAATTATGCGGTGATAGGGCAAACTAAGCAGTCACGTGTGTGGACTAGATGCGGAAGAACAAACTCCAAGGAGGCAATCAGTGTCCATAAATTCTCAGCAGGAAGGCAGTTCAGGCAGGCCGCTTCATACATAGACCGGTGTGATTAGCATGACCTCCTCTGTATTTGCCATGAGTTAATGCCTGGGTTATTGCTTGAGTAGTGATTGGATGATTAGAGTGCTACAAAGAGAGTTTCTGGTGATTTTATAAGTGCTTGGGTATTGGCGCAGTGATTGGATAAGCTCATAGGATTAGCTGGGTCATTGGAGAGCTGCTTAGGTAGTACCATGGAGATTACTGGACTGCATAGGTAGTCCTCAAGGTATAGCAGCCGTGGATGTGTTAGTCACTGGGTCATTGTATGAGTACATGGGTAGTGAGTGGATAATTAGTAGGCCTGGGCTGTAAATTGCATTCCGCTCATGGCATTTGCGGAATTTGGGTAACTTTGCTTTCCGCATGGAATGCGGAATTGCCAAAAATTCAGCGATCCGCGGCTTCACAGAATTTGTCCTAAATTCGTGCTTTCAAAATGCATGTTTGTGAGATATTTCTCCCCAAGCATGCAAACAGCATTTGCGAACAGGAAAAAAGCATTGCATAGGGTGGAACAAGCAATTCCACATGTTCGCTGAACTTTTGCAGAGAATTTTTACCATTTTGAGGAGCTTTGCAAAATGTGACTACGCAAATTATGCCCACCCCAAAAAGTTAGAGTACTGGAAGGAAAGTGCGTGCTGAGTTTATAAGTGCCTGCTCATTGGAGGAGTGTTTGGATTAGTACATGTTAGTGGCTGGCTGACTGGAGGAGTGCACAGGGAGGGACAGTGTGATTGGGGGACTTCATGGGTACTACCTGGGAAATTGAAGGAGCAAATAAGAAGTGTATAAGAGGGTACAACACTGTTTCGGTAGGGCATTTGGGATTGTAGCATTTGGGATTGTGAACAGTTAGTGCCAGGATCACTGAATGAGTACATAGCTACTGACTGAAAGATTGGAATACTGCAAGGAGAGTGCCTGAGTGAATGTATAAGTGCTTGGGTATTGGCAGAGTGTTTGGATTAGTACACAGTAGTGACAGAGTGACTAGAGGAGTGCATGGGGGGTGACAGGGTGATTGCTGGACTCCATGGGTACTACCAGGGGAATTGAAGGAGTAAATGAGAAGTGTGTGTAGGTGGTTAGAAGACTAGTAGTACACCGGGATTGTAGAAGTACATGTGCTAGTGCCTGGATCATTGCATGACTACATGGCTAGTGACTGGATGATTAGAGTACTGCAAGGATAGTGCATGGTGAATTTATAAATGCTTGGGTTTTTGGCGCAGTGATTGGATAAGGACATAGGACTGGCTGGGTGATTGGAAGACTGCATAGGTAGTCCTCAATGGATTGCAGCAGTGCATGTGTTAGTGACTGGGTCATTGAATGAGTACATGGGTAGTGACTGGATGAATAGAATGCTGCAAAGACAGTGCATGGTGATTTTATAACTGCTTGGGTTTTAGCAGAGTGATTGGATAAGTACATAGTGCTGGCTGGGTGATTGGAGGAGTGGAGGGATAGTGACAGAGGGATTATTGGAGTGCATGGGTACTACCTGGGTAATTGAGGGAGTGAATCAGTAGTGTGTAGGTGGTCAGAAGTCTGCATGGGAAGTGCTTAGGAGATTGTAGCAGTGCATGTGTTAGTGCCTGGGCCATTCCATAAGTACATGGGTACTGACTGGAAGATTAGAGTACTGCAAGGAGAGTGCATGGTGAATTTATAAGTGCTTGGGATTTGGTTGAGTGATTGGATAAGTACACACATGTCACAGCCATCCCACCCCCTCCCTTCACCACTGTGAAACACGCCCTCTGGCAGGTTTTAAGTTGGGGGAATAATTCGCCTTGAATCCTGAGGGCCCTCGGGGGCCAACTAGCATACCAGGTACCTCCAGTAAGCGCCAAAGAGCTGCGATGCAGAGAGATGGTCCAAGGCCACACCACTTTTTACACCTCACTGCAACGCAGCTCTGTGGTGCTTACTGGAGGTACCGGGTGGGCTAGCTGGACCCAAGGGATACTCAGATTCAAGGGGAGTTAATCCCCAAACTAACAATGCACCAGAGGGCCCATATGGACAGTGGTGAAGAGAGAGGGTGGGGCCTGATGTGACAAGTGTGGAAACACGCCTGTGGCGCATTTTAAGTTCGGGGGATTAAGTTCCCTTAAATCCTGAGGGTCCCTGGGGCCCAAATAGTCCACCAGGTACCTACAGTAAGCACCACAGAGTTGCGTTGTAAGAGGTTGTCCGAGACCACGCCCCTTTTTCCAGCTCTTTGCAATTCAACTTTGTTGTGCTTACTGGAGGTACCTGGTGGGCTAGTTGGCCCCCAGGAACCCTCAGGATACAAGGGTCTTAATCCTCCAAATTAAAACTCACCACGGAGCATGTTTGAACAATTGTCACATCAGGCCATGTCCCGTCCCTTCCCCACTGTGCACAGGCACCCTGTGACGTGTTTTAAGTTGGGGCATTAAGTCCCCTTGAATCGCTAGGGTCCCTGGGGCCCAACTAGCCCACCAGTTACCTCTGGTAAGCACCACAGAGCTGCCTTGCAGAGAGGTGTAAAAAGGGGTGTGGCCTCGGACCACCTCTCTGCAACACAGCCCTGTGGTGCTTACTAGAGGTACCTGGTGGGCTAGTTGGCCCCCAGGGACCCTGAGGATTGAAGGGGAGTTAATTTCCCAACTTAAAACGTGCCACAGGGCACATTTCCCTAGTGTTGGTGGGAGGGAGCAGGACCTCAGGCACAATGACAGCTTTTTTTTGTTAATTATTTTTTTAGAAGGGGGGCTATGTGACCCCCCTTCCTTTCCTATTTTTTGTGCCTTGACTCCTATTTTATTATATTATAATTTTTTTAAACGGAAGGGGGCTGCGTGGCCCCCTTCCTGATGTCATTTTGGGACCCCATCCGAGGGCCATGGCCAACATTTGTATTTTTATATATTTGGAGGGGGCCGCTTAGCCCCCCACCTCAGGCAAATTTTGGCCCTGGGAACGCCATCCCAATTCCCCTTCTCCTATTCCTTATTCATTTAATATAGGGAAGAGGGGCCGCGTGACTCCCCTTTCCTGGGCCACTTTTGGCCCCAGGGACCCCATCCCTGAGCCTTGGCCATCCTTTTTTTGGGAGGGAGCCTGGCCACTCCGTTGGGGACCGTGTGGGGAACCCCAATGCCCCTACGGTCCCGCCTGCTGCCTGCGACCTGCGGGAGCCAGCATTGCTTTTCTACACGGGAACTGCTGACATGCAGCTCCCCGTGTGGAAAAGCAATATGCTTTGGATTTTGGAGGCAAGAGCAGGCTTTCCTGCTCTCACTTCTAAAATCTAAAGCAGGTTTGCTATAACAGGGCGGGAGCCATGCTCCCGCCCTGTCATAGCAAACAACAGTGTCCCAGGGTGGGCACCCCGGGACACTGCAGGAGCCGTCCCTGGGGTTGGTGGTCCCCAGGGCCACCAAGGGCCCCAGGAGGGGGCCCGTGGCCCCCTTCCCTATGAGTGCACAGCCCAGGGGAGGTGGGGATTCCCGGGGCTCGGGATTCTGTAACGGACCCCCGTATTTGCATTATTAGTGCCCTGGTGAGTTGGTGGTCCCCAGGGCATGTGGGAGGCTCTAGCCCCCACACAGGTTTATTTTATTTTTTTAAAACAAGCCCCAGGTTCTGGCGGTCCCTGGGGCTGCGGAGGGCTGTGTGCCCCACAAACAATTTAGAAAAGCCCTGGGGGTCGCAGTCCTCTGGGCTTGGGGGGCCATCATAACACATTATAAATGAAGCCTCAGGGGGTGGAGTCGCGACTCCACCGCATCCCTAGATATCGAAACATTTTCTTTTTCTAATTTCTCAGGAACTACTTAACGGATTCACACCATTTAAAAAAAGGACTCTTTCTAAACCAAGGGCTACCTTTTTGCCAAATGTGGGGTAATTCCGTTCAGCGGTTCGGGCTGTCTAAAGTTTCCTATGGACAATTACGTGGGGAAAACACAATTTTGGCACCCCCCTTTTTCCTCAGCCCCCGCTTGATGAATCACCCCGGAACTTTCAAGACAAGAACTGTCGGACCACTAATTTTGAGAATTTCGGGAAGATTCGTAAACCGGTGCCAAAGATATTGAGAAAACAAAAAACGAATTTCCTTTGGAAACTAGGTCATAACTCTAACTACCTACTGCCAACTATATATATATATATATATATATATATATATATATATATATATATATATATATATATATATATATATATATATATATACATATGTATATATATATATATATATATATATATATATATATTTATATATATATATATATGTATATATATATATATATATATATATATATATATATATATAGAGAGAGAGAGAGAGAGAGAGAGAGAGAGAGAGAGAGAGAAGGACTTATATCATTTGAGGTATATCAATTTATGTATGTTGAGTTCCCTGTACTCGATTTTGGAAAAGGTGCTGGACAGAGTTTCTGAATGATGCAGAATACTCCTACCCAGTCAAGAGATCAGGGCTTGATCCATCACCGTTTTTTAGCTCACTGCACCATCCCAGCTCAGAACCTGGCTACATGCAAATTAGTCTGTTCCTGTCCCAGTGCATGATGGGAACAGGGCAAACCAAACTACCAAGCCAATTCTTATACTGGGAAGGAGACAAGCTTCCGGGGACCGGTTTCTGGCATTTCAGCCGTCGTCGGCCCGGCTTGCTTGAATCCTGATGGTGCAATGAGCAAGGGACTCACGTCTGAGTATACCCTCCCACACTTAGTGATTATAAAATCGATTTTGGAAAAGGTGATGGACAGAGTTTCTGAATGATGCAGAATACTCCTACCCAGTCAAGAAATCAGGGCTTGATCCATCACTGTTTTCTAGCTCACTGCACCATCCCAGCTTAGAACCTGGCTACATGCAAATTAGTCTGTTCCTGTCCCAGTGCATGATGGGAACAGGACAAACCAAACTACCAAGCCAATTCTTATACTGGGAAGGAGACAAGTTTCCGGGGACCGGTTTCTGGCATTTCAGCCGTCGTCGGCCCGGCTTGCTTGAATCCTGATGGTGCAATGAGCAAGGGACTCACGTCTGAGTATACCCTCCCACACTTAGTGTGGATAAAATCGATTTTGGAAAAGGTGATGGACAGAGTTTCTGAATGATGCAGAATACTCCTACCCAGTCAAGAGATCAGGGCTTGATCCATCACTGTTTTTTAGCTCACTGCACCATCCCAGCTCAGAACCTGGCTACATGCAAATTAGTCTTTTCCTGTCCCAGTGCATGATGGGAACAGGGCAAACCAAACTACCAAGCCAATTCTTATACTGGGAAGGAGACAAGCTTCCGGCGACCGGTTTCTGGCATTTCAGCTGTCGTCGGCCCGGCTTGCTTGAATCCTGATGGTGCAATGAGCAAGGGACTCACGTCTGAGTATACCCTCCCACACTTAGGATATATATATATATATATATATATATATACATACATATATATATATATATATATATATATAGAGAGAGAGAGAGAGAGAGAGAGAGAAGGACGTATTTCCTTTGAGGTAAATAAATTTATGTATGTTGAGTTCCCTGTACTGCCTGCCCTTTACCTAATTCCCAAAATACACATAGCTGTAAAGCCGGTGCCAGGCAGACCCATTATATCAGCCATAAAGAGTATAGGTGAAAAAGCAGGGGAATATATTTACTTTTTCCTTCAAGATATAGTGAAAAATCTACCTAGTTTCGTACAAGACACCAGCGACTTTTTAGCCAAGATACAACATTTCAACTGGGATCAAGATATGTGGCTAATCTTGCTTGATGTAGAAGCGCTATACACTAGCATTGACCATGTATACGGCCTCTCTGCCATTAAACATTTTCTGGCTAAATGACCATTCTCCCTCTATGAGCACAACAAAGTCATCTTGTGTCTCATAGAGTGGTGCCTACACAACAATTATTTCCTATTTGGTAAAGAGATCTTTAAGCAACTGAGAGGAGTATCGATTGGGGCCTGTTTCTCCCCCAGCTATGCGTGCTTGCACGTAGGCTGGTGGGAGGAACAGGTCCTCGCCTCTAAACGCCACCAATGGATGGAAAATAATGTTAAATGCTACTTGAGATATATAGATGATATGGAAAGGTACCAAGGAGGAAGCCATACAATTTGTACAAAATATTAATGACAATTCCCTTAACCTTAATTTCACTGCTCACATTGACAAATATAGGATACAGTTCCTTGATGTGGAAATCTACATCTCTGAGTCCCAGATCAATACGACCCGGCATAGAAAAACTCCAGCAGGGAACGCAACCCTACATGCGTCGAGTATGCATCCTAAACACACAATTGCTAGCATACCATATGGGGAGATCTTAAGGCTGAAGAGGATTTGTTGCTCTCCAACTGACTTTGAGTCTTGTCTTAAAGACATGATAACTCGACTCAAAGCTAGAGGCTATTCGGACAACATCCTCAATCAAGCTATAGAAAAGGCCAAATCTAGAACTAGGGAAAGCCTATTTCTAAGTGCTTTAAAAGATTCAGCATTTGAGATACCTTCTGGGCTAAGGGATGAGTGTCCGCGTATGATAACCACATTTAGCAGTGAAGACAGAAAACTTATAGCTATATTGAAAAAGAATTGGCCAATCATTCAAAGTGACCATGTGTTGAATCTCAAACGACCTAGTAATCCCAATATTACATTCAGACGGGCCAGAAGTATAGGCACTATTTTAGACAAAACACCCCCGGAATTAAAATCTAAAACTTCTTGGCTACAACCTTCTAAAGGCTTTTTCAAGTGTTCGAGCTGTCGTGCTTGTAAATTTGGTATCAACACTTCTCGCTACTCCACCCCCTTTTGTGTTGATCCTAGGCCAAACAATGGTAATTACAATTGTAAAACTGATCACGCCGTCTATGTCCTGACATGTACCTGTGGCCTAAATTACATAGGAAGTAATGTTGTTAATGTTAAGGGTGTCTTATATAGCGCTCGGCTACTACGAGGAGTGTCCCAGCGCTTTCTAACCCACAACAGACTACAGAGGGCAGGCAAAAAGGAGAGAAAGGGCAAGCAAATTACTGTCCATAAAGCCACGTCTTCAGACCCTTTCTGAAGGCCAGCAGGTTTGACGTACTGTGGAGTGACAGAGGAAGAGTATTCCATAGCTGGGGCGCCAAGCAGTTAAAGGAACATCCCCCCACCCTTGCTTTCCTGACAGCAGGGACAACGGCCAGGCCGAGAGATTCCGATCTTAAGGATCTAGTTGGTTTGTAGAAAGCAATACATTTTTGAATATATTCAGCTCCCACAGCATGGAGTGCCTTATGCGCCAGCGTAAGTGCTTTAAAAACACTCCGCTTCCGAATAGGCAGCCAGTGTAGGGAGTGTAAAAGATCCGAGGCTCTCGCTCGGCGATGTAGGCCAAAAATCGCCCGTGCCGCCGAGTTTTGGACCACCTGGAGTCTTTGGAGTAGGTATTCGGGAAGACCCAAATATAAGACATTCGAGTAGTTCAGCCTTGAGCCAATAAGAGCCTGGACCGTAGTCTTCCTATGCGCCAGCGGGAGCAGGGGAAGGAACTTACGTAACATTTTAAGGAGGCCATAACACGTGCCGGTCAATCCAAGGATCTGGGACTAAAGTGACAAGCTGTTGTCAATTTTGACCCCCAAGTTCTTGGCAACCAGAGAAGAAGACACGGGAGGGAGCATGTTCACCGGCCACCAATCCTGCCAGCTCGGGTCACACTGACACCCGAAGAAGAGCACCTCCGATTTATCTAGGTTGCACTTGAGGCTGTTTCGCTGAAACCATTCGAAAACAGCCCCAAGACACCCACGGATACTCTCTCCGTCAAACTCGGCCCCCTTCCCACAGGTGAAAAGGAGCTGGGTGTTATCTGCGTATGACATGATCTGAGCCCCGAAGGACTCCGCCAGCACCACCAGAGGGGTCATAAAGATATTAAAGAGAGTTCGGCTCAACACCGAGCCCTGCGGGACTCTGACCTCCAGAGGCGGTACTTCGGCTGAGTATGGGGGGGCCCAGACCACCTGCCGGCGACCGGCTAAATAAGATCGAAACCAGCTCAACACCGTACCCCTAAGACCGATCTCATGGAGCCTGCTGAGGAGACCCTCATGAGGGACGGTGTCGAAAGCCGCCGACAGGTCTAACATTACCAACATGGCCCTTCCTCCTGCATCCAGCACTTCCTTGATGGCCTCATTGACCTCAAATAGTGCTGTCTCGGTGCTTAGGTTGGGCCGGAAGCCAGACTGGGTGGAGTGCAGCAAGCTATGGGTTTCAAGGAAAGTAGAAAGCACAGTGTGCACATGCTTTTCTACTATCTTTGCGAGAGCAGGCAGGAGGGAAATCGGCCTATAATTGGCATGTAGCTCGGGGTCTAGACCCGACTTTTTAAGGAGTGGGACAACCATCGCCTGCTTCCAAACCGCGGGAACCACACCACTAGTCAGTGACATGTTAAGGATGGGATTAATCAGCGGGTTCAAAACCTCCGCTATCCTACCCAGAAATTTAGCAGGGCAAGGGTCACAGGGTGAGCCTGACTTAAGCTTGATCAGGAAATCCTGAGAAGCGGAGTCAGAGAGAGATGGAAACTCCGAGAGAAAGGGTCCAGATCCAGCTGTCAAATTCAACTGGTCACCCGGAATGGTGACAACACTCGGGCCCAAGGAAGAAAAAGAGTCCTGAATCGGCTTGATCTTAGTGGTGAAAAAGCTAGCTAGCGAGATCACCCATGGCTCAGAAAACTCATGATGCGACGCATTTGCCTTAGGAGTTATAAACTCCTTCACAATAGTGAAAATTTCCCTGCAGGAACTTGAAGCAGTCTCAATTCTTGCAGAGAAATAGTTCTTCTTTTCGATCTTCTTCCGATCAGAAAGTACCAAGCTTCAGGTGCATGTCAGGATATTACAAGATTTACGTGCGAACCTACACAATGATCCGGCCTACCCGGTTGCCCGCCACTTTAGAAGAGTCCATAACAATGACTTATCTTGTTTAAAATACTTTGTGGTGGGGGCTATTCCATACTTAAGAAGAGGGGTGTGATGACATGGTTTTTGGCTCTATTTTTGAGTGATGGTGACTTTAAGCTTGCTACCATCTTGAATCTCTATTCTTGCCTTGTGTTGGTCCTTTTAAGGCCTTTTTCCAGACCTAGAAGCATAAACTAGAGGATAGCTGCTTAATATGATGATAGATCCCTTATTCTTGACTCTAATCCATCTATTGCCTATTGGCTTTGACATAATTATGTGTCCTTTCATCATCCTACCTATAGTAGAGGGTGGATCCTGTAGTCCTGACTTTATAATACATATTGGTTTGGTTTGTGTATGTACTCTGACAGAGCTAAGTGTTATTTCATCCTTCTCAGGCCTACAAGGCCCAGAACTAGAGAGACTCCATTTTGCTTTCTGTCCCTGCAGACTGAGATGCTTGCAGGGTAAAGGTAATGTTTTAGTTATAAGGTGTTGTTCGCTAGGGGAAAACCAGCCGAGACTGGTTCTTATCGGAAGAATGTGTTTGTCTCTTGGGCCCAGACGTAACATGCAGATGGCCACTGCGTTTGCGCGGAGAGCTGGAGCTGCACAGGAATTCGGTGGGAGGCAGCCCTCTGTTGGAAATTTCCACGAGGGCAGAGCATTCCATATTAGCGAAGTGCAGGAGAAGAGGGGAGTCAGTCGGTTCTTGGAGAGAGAGAAGTAAGATGGTTTTTGGAGCTGAAGAGAACAGTTCAGTTCAATTGGCTTTCTGGAATGGAGAGAGAAGGCAGATAATTACTGAAGCTGGAGAGAGCAGTCAGATGAACGAAGTTGGAACTGTCAGCTGGAGCTGCCAGTTTATCAGGATGCATTAAAGCAGTTACCAGTCAGATGGAAAAGTTGAAGCTGCCAGCTGGAGCAGTTGAGCCAGAGGAGTGAAGCTGTGGTGACGGAGGGAGAGAGAGAGCCCTGATTCCACCAGAGAGAGAGAGAAACATTCCTCCTAATAGGGTGAGGTATTCTAAACTAGTTTGCTTTACACTTACACCTTAATCTTGTCTTTTATTTCCTAGGCTAAATTCCCCTACTTTGTTGCTAATCCTTTTCCTTTCAGCGGTGTGTAGTCTATTTACAGTCCCTTTTAGTTACATGTGGATGTGGTATAGTAATAAAGCTTTACAGAGACCCCGCAGATCTGTGTATGTGTGTATTCCCATTTTACTTTTCAGGCTATGTGTTATAGTATGGTGTTATATTATTGTAATAAAGATACCCCAGTTCTTAGTGAACCAGCGTATGCCTTGTTCTTATATAGTGCAGGTAACCTTTTCTTCTAGTCAGGTGTCAGTGCACGAACGGAAGCGACCCTCGATCAGGTAAGTGACTACTGAATAATTAGGGAGAGAGGAGCCCTTGAGCTAAGAGAATAAGTTATACACTATGTATTTCGGCCTTTATTCATAATATTGTAGTAGTGATCCCCTAGTGAATAGTGAGAGAAACTTCCCAACAGAGAGAGAGAGAGATAAAGGTATTCATAGGAAAGTGATCGTCGTTGGTAAGCGGCGTTAATGAGAGAACACCAGGAGGGACACTGGTGCCTATACCCACAAGATTGTGGCTTGGAGTGTAAGTAAGAGAACACCAGGGTGGACACTGGTGCCTAAGAGAACACCAGGGGGGACACTGGTGCCTATACCCACAGGATAGTGGCTTGAGTGAGCACTGGTTGCAGTCAGTGTGTAAAGGTATATAATCAGAACTGCCCCAGGGTAGATTAGTCTGGGCCCATGTGGTCGCGAGACTATGAGGTATGAGTGTGGTGTAGGGCATGGACGTCCTTAGTAATCAGTGAGTATTCCTAGTAATCCCTATAGATTTAGTGGTGTTTCTCATGATATGAGCTTGTATATTGCGAGTTCCCCATCCTCAGGTAGGTACCCAGGTGCCTGGATAGGTGGGTCCTGAGGAGGGAGGTGGTTACGTTTTGGCCGGGTTGGTGGTGCTCTGGTGAGCTGATCCTATCTGGTCTGAGAATCCGGTCATAACAAGGGGGTGACGTGAACTGTTACTAAGGCAACTTGAAACCAGAATGATACTTGAATTTGATAGCCGTTTTGCCCAATGGATTAAACAATATAGAAGAGATGCATCATTTTTTGTAAGGGTCTTTACTACTGACAGATTATCCAAAATTTCTTCTTAGGTCTGCACCACCACTAGAAATCAAACACTACCTATCAGTTAGGTTCCCTATTGGAGGTTGAGTGGGTGAGTTGCATTGACTTTTCAATTATCAACACTTTTATGAATGAAGTTTTCTTATTCAAGATTGACTTTAACTGTACCTATATCTCCCTGACTAACATACATATTTATTGGGATGATCAAAAGTTATTTCATGATGTAAATGTTAGCAATATTATATTTAAAGATAAGATGTATTTTCTGATTACCCTTTTATACCATCTTTTTATACTACTATTTATACAATATTGCATTGAGGTTTCAGATCATGTTTGGTGTAGATATTCATTATTATCTTTTCCATATTTATTCATATTTATAGATTGGGGGTTTTAACCTTTTGATACTTTTTTATACTTTTCTATCTCATCTCTTTTAGAGATATGTGAAATTCATTTGAAATATAAAGTTTTTATATCTCAGGGACCTGAGAAATTCTTAATATGAAAATGATCTTATCTCTTACTGTCTATAGAATTGCACTTTATTCTGCTTTTTTTGCACATATATGTGCACAATCAAATTGCACTTTTTATCTATTGCTGCTTTGCTGAGTTTTGCACATGTAGTTTTTAACTACTGACAAGCTTCTTTGCGCATATTGCCTCAACTAGAGGGCTCATTCAGTTCAGAGCATGTGAGTGAAACACAATAATGTATTTATACAGTCATTATAAATCAATTTACCAGCTGCTTTAATAGGTACCTAGACCCAGTCTTAGTTTATCTATTTATAATGTGTATTAGTATTTACTTTGTAAATTGCGAATCTTGTCACATTGGGATTTATCCTGAAAGTTAAACCTGCATATTTATGCTGCAAACCTACAAGTGGTAGTATTTCTTCACTTTTTTAGTCATGTGATAGGTGATGTCACTAAACGTGGGTGTACACGTATTCTAGCAAATATAAAAAAAAACATTTTGTTTGTTGTAACTTTGCAGTGTGAACAAGGGCGAGTTAGCCTGAAATGCGTAGCTGTTCTCTGTGTGTTTGCAACAATAAACCATCTTTGCTGATTCCTGTGGTCCGTCTCCCTCATTTGCCGGCGTGCGCTGCTGCCTGAACGCTGCGAAATCAGAGGAGGAGCTTGTGTTCTTATATATAAATATATAAATATATAAAACACTGACATTATTACCCACAATGCGGACAAGTGCAGAAATGTACTCTTGTGGAGCAAGAAGGATTACATAGAAGAGGCCATGAATCAATTGGCAGATACAGCTTGTTACCATAGAAGCGACTATCTTGAACTCAAAGCGACATATGTGGCATATAATATGAAATTGGTACCATGGAGAAATGGCGGACTGATAACCACAGAGGAATGTAAGTTTCTGAAGAATGAAAAACCAGTAACGCCAATCCTATATTTCATCACATAAATTCACAAAAATGCAGGGAAACCAACAGCGAGGCCAATAATATTGGCACGTAATAGCCTTCTTGAGAAGACTTTCCAATATGTAAATTATTATCTACAGGATTTTGTGTAGACTTTGCAGTCATACATCAGGGATGCAAGCGATTTCCTCCTAAAGATACAGGACATACACTGGCAGCAAGATTATCTGCTAATAGCGGTGGATGTGACATCATTATATACATCTATCAAACATCAGGATGGTCTTCCAGCTTCCCAATACTATTTAGGAAAAAAAGGACTACCGAACTTATACAGCAAAAGAAAATGCTTTTAAATATGGTTGAGTTCTGTTTGCATAATAATATTTTTTATTCCAAAATACTATGTACAAACAGCAACAGGGGATAGCCATGGGTGCCAGCTTTTTCCCCAGCTATGCCTGCTTGCATATGGGCTGGTGGGAGAAGCTGGTACTCATGAAGGAACACACCACAGCAGTTAAGGCTTAAATCAAATGCTGGTTACGCTTTATCGATGATTTGTTTTTGATTTGGCAAGGAAATGTAGAGACAGCAGAACAATTTATTGCACAGCTAAACACAAATAATCTCAGTCTACAATTCACGTCAACTATCAGTCCAATGTCTTTTAATTTCTTGTAGAAGTCTATATCAAAGAAGGCAGACTAAAAACTAAGTTACACAGAAAGCCTACTGCTGGCTATGCGATATTCGACACAAGCAGCTTCCGCCCACGCTATTTGATACACAGCATCCCTTTTGTGGAGATGCTGCGCTTAAAAAGAATCTGCAGCCTAGAAGGGTATCTACATATGGCACAACAAGCCTGTGCAAATAGATTCAGAGCAAGGGCGTACTCAAACAAATGCATAGAACAGACCATAAAGAAAAGTAGAGCGGTGGCAAGAGAAAACCTGATAGGAAAGGATAATAAAAAAGGAGAAACAATCCCAAGAATCTTCCACATTCAGTTTTATTCTAAGATTCAGTAAACAGGATAAACAAATCAGACAAATCATCAGAAAAAATTGGCCATTGATTTTAGACGATCCTATCATTGGCCTTACACTTCCAAAAAGAGCCTCTATAACATGCACCAGGGCTACATCAATGAAGAATGTTCTGGTTAAAAATGACCCCTTTTTGCAAACTAAAAACACCTGGCTATCACAGGGAAAGGGTTTTTTTCGCTGTAGGACATGCAAAGCAACGCAGTTTGGAATAAATAAAACATCGTATGTTACTCCTTTCAGTGATATAGAAAGACCAATTTAGAAAGCTCTAACTTTCTAATCTGATTTTGTGGTATACATTTTGGAGTGTCCTGTGCCCTTAGATATGTAGGGAGCACCATACTTCAGGGACACAAATGTATACTACTACATATCAGAGCTATCAAAAACAAGGACCTGACCACTTCCGTAGCGAGACACTTTGGGGTAAAGCACAATACGGACCCCAAAGAACTGAAATACTTTATAACTGATGCCATTCCACCATACAAATTTAGTGGAGATAGGGAAAGGGCAATCCAAAGGTTGGAAACCAGATATATTTTAGACCTTGACAGTAAACAACCAGGAGGCCTCAATATCACTGAAGAGCTATATACCTGTCAATAAACTAAGGGTCCAAAAAAAGATAACTCAACAGATCACCCAATATATCTAAAAACTGTCCAGTTAAAAGAATGAAGGAGATTAAAGGGTGTAAATCCGATGTAGAACAAAGACAGGAGAAAATCATTGTACAGTTATTAGGTTGTTAATTAACATGTTACGCTGCTGCAAAATCCCACTTGGATATTATATATAGAAACACTTTTATACACATTTTTACACGGTTTTAAGAAGGGGATTTTAATAATTTGTATGCACCTAATGTATACTATTTTCATGGGTTTTAGATAAGGAGGCTTAGTAGAGCCGAGTCATATTTTAACAAATTGATGCATAAGTAATACAGACTGCACTAGCACTTCATATACTCTTTTGCAAAAAGGTGTTAACATATATGACAGGGTATTTAAATCTGAACGTAACAAGAACTAAAAAGTTATATCAAGATAGCAATGTTTCATGATTTTAATGTATTTAAACCTGAATTGTTAAACTATTGAAAACATATGCATTTTATATTTTAATTAGTATTTTGTTTATGTCTATTCCAAACTATGCACTTTAGGCACCTGTTACTTTAAGGATAAACATGAAAAAAGTGGGTAACTAGAAAGAAAATAAAAGTTTGAATTTTTTTTTGAAAAAAAGGATGTATAAAAACAGGCTGTGACAGTTAATGCGCATCATGTGATCGAGGCACTTTGAGTACCAAAACGCGTAATACTGCTAGTGCTGATGGTGAACTCAGGTTTTTCAGGTTTTAATGTCTTTATTTCGATGATAAAATCATAAAAGACAAATTTGACAAAACATTTGTAAACAAATCAAAATTTATACAAAATCTTTAAAAAAAAAAGAAGAAAAAAAAAACGGTGTCAGTGAATTATCAAATATACAATAGAGCTAAAATCCACAGTTAAAATGTTATTAAACCATTGTAGGAGAAACAAGACATTAAGTAAAACTAATCATAAAAGTAGGATTGACATATGCAAGAAAAACACTTTGCACATTGCACATTGTGATCATGGGGCAGTTAGATTCCTTCTGGCTCTGATTGCCCATGCCCAACCTAAATACTTGGCCAAACATATCACAGTAAAATCAGAGGTATTTGTTTTTAAGGCCCATATTGCGTCCAAGGATTTTCTACATGACAAGCGTTTGAAGATGGGTTTTAGCCATTTGGAACGGGGTTCTCTATATTGAGGACAAGCGAACAGAAAGTGGCCCTCAGTTTCCTTGCATCCAGGGCAACATCTGCAAAGATTTGAAGAGGTTTTGTCCCAGGATGAGGTAAAGGAATTCAAGGGTAATGAGCCCACCCGAAATTGGTGGTACAATTTTTTGTCCATTGGCCTGGTAATAAGGTCCCAGTATGTCTCACGGGCAGGGTCCAATTTAAAGCTTAAAAAGCGCCCCGTCAGGCCTTCAGAACTAGAGGCGTGTGCCAAAGAAAGGCGGGTTGAGGCCCAAAATAAACCCTTAAATTCCTTTTTCGAGGGGAAGTTGTTAGTGCCTGGGGAGACCCACAGATGACTCAAGCCCATATCACACAGGCTCTTTTTCACCGAGCGAAGCCATGGAATTCGCTCCGAACCCCCCATAGCCTTCACCTCGGATAGCTCCTTTGCAAAAAGTGCCAAATCCTCCGAAGTCCATAAGCGCCTCCAAGTGGACACTACTCTGTATCTTGCCATGTCCGTTATTGGAAGACAACCCATGTCGTGGCAAAGTGGGATCTGTGGGGTTGATTGGGGCAGCCCCACCAGGTTACGAAGAAATCTACACTGGATTCTGTATAGACTCGAGAGGTCCATGAAACCCCATAACTCTGCCCCATAGAGTGTGGCAGCATTAATTTTAACATCATATATTTGTAGGGCGGGGACGACCCTTTTCGTGATGGTTTTCTTTTGCTCACGCAAGAGACATCCAGTCAGTTGGGCAAGTTTTAGCTGTTGGGTCTCTATTTGTGCTTTCCAGGACAGTCGGCAATCCAGAGTGACCCCCAGGTACGTCATCGTGTCGACTTGTTCCGGGTTAACCCTGTTTAGTTGTACACTACTACGTATTGGTTTTTTCCTGGAAAAAACCATAAACTTTGTTTTTCCCACATTTATCTGGAGGTCATTTTTATTACAATATTCCTCAAAGTGATTTAAAGCCCGCTGTAAACCTCCCCTGGTCTTTGATAGGAGGAGGGTGTCGTCAGCAAAGATCAACATTGGGAATTTAGTCCCCGCCAGGGATGGTGCATCAGTGTTAGTGGACCTAAAGAATTTGACTACCTGATCAATAAAGAGTAAGAAGAGGGTGGGGGCGAGAACGCACCCCTGGCGGACTCCTCGTGAGACCGGAAACGAGTCCGTGAATTGCCCTTGAGCCCCCCATCTTACCCTAGCAAAATTGTCTTCATGTAGTCTAATGATCATCTCCACCAGTTCCCTCGGCATTCCTAAGTCCCTTAATACCTGCCATAATTTACCCCTCGGCACCAAATCAAAAGCTGATTTCAAATCTATGAAGGCAGCAAAGATGGTGCCACCACCAAGTATGACGACCTTCCAAAAGATCATGCAGAACCGTAGAACCTGGTCAATGGTACTTGTACCAGATCTAAAGCCCGCCTGTAATGGGGACAGTATTCCTTCGAGTTCCATCCACCCATGTACCCTCGCCAGGATCATTCGAGCAAAAACTTTTTGAAAACAGTCAATTAGGCTGATCGGGCGATAGTTCCCTGGGTTTGATCTATCTCCCTTTTTATGAATAGGGAGGATCTCCGCCCCCTTCCATGTCTTGGGGATACAGGCACCTCTCGCTATGGCGTTAGCTATGCTTGTTAAATAAGGTACCCAAAGGCCTATGTTTGCTTTAAATAGGTCTGCTGGGATTTGATCCAACCCAGGAGCTTTCCCCCGCTTTGTTAAGCCTAGTGCGATCTCCGTTTCCGTTTCTGTAAAGGACATGGTCACATTACCAGGGGGTATAGCATGTAGCAGGTTCGATGTGGACATAGGGTCAACAACCTCTGAGCAAAATTGGGAGGAATAATGATTTATCCAGTCTTCCGGGGATACATTGTTGGATGGAGTACGGAAGTCACCATCCTTTCCACATTTAACAATATCCCAGAATTTAGTCTGGTTATTAGATTTACTGGCGTCCAGAAGGTCCGCCCAAAAAACATCTTCCCATTCCCTCTTTGCTTCCCATTGCACTCTTTTGTACCTTTGCCTGGCCACCTTTACTGCACTCAAGTCTCTAGATTTAACTTTCTCTATTAGATAACTATGGGCCTCTCTACACTCTCTGTTATACCATTTTGCTCTTGGGGCATTCAAATGCCCGGTGTTTGACTTACACGGTTTTGAGAGAAGGTTTTTAAGCTCAGAGAAACATTTATCATGTATGCCCATAATTTTTTCTAATTCGCTATGGCCCCTCTCAACAACAATAGACCTCAAGTTATTTAAAGCATTCTTCACCACATTTTCTATGTTGGCCTGTATCACTACATCATTTGATATGGTTGACCATTTCAGTCTCCTCCGGTCATTTGATATGGTTACAACCCCTTGGCCCCTAGGATCTGGTTCCGCTAAACTTGTCAGATCATGCATTTTGAATTTCAGGGACAGTGGGTTGTGGTCACTTTCAGGACGCATAACAATTTCCATATCAACAATTAGGCTCCAATATTCCATTTTTATGAAAATATAGTCAATGCGACTCTTTCTCACACCATTGTCAAAGGTGAAGTTGGCTCCAATGTCCGATTTGGTACGACCGTTTACGGCCCTTAATCCCCAAGTGAGGCAAAAAGCAGTCCAATTTAGAGCAGCCTCCGTTGCTTTAACTGGTATTTTGTTAGAAAGTTCTGGGATTTTCCATGTCGCATCTTCTGCAAACCCCCAATTATCCTCCGGCAGGTACAGTGGCTCAATTGTACAATTAATGTCACCTGCTAACATAATACATGTGCCTTTATTCCAGCCCATTAATAGTGTATCTAGGACGCCTATCAGCTTGGGGCATCGTCCACCAGGGAGGCCTCTAGAGTATATGTTGATAATAAGCATATCCTGCCCCCCTGCTTTACTCAACCTTATAGCCAATATATCGGGGTTATCCACATACAATTCGGAAACTGAGTAACACCAGGCCTGTTTTACCCATATGGTCAGTCCCCCTGACGCCCGCCCTTTCGTGCCTTTTATTGCTGGTTTGAAAAAGTTTATGAATCCAACCATATAAAACGGAGCTGTGGCCCAAGTTTCTTGCAGAAGCACAACCTCATGTTTACCTATGAACTCCAACCAGTCCTCAGAAAGCAGTCGTGTCTTGGCTCCGGCAACATTCCAAGACACCATGTGTGAAGTTAGTGTGTCCGTTTCTGCAAGATCGTTGCTGGCAGTGGAGGTGGAAAGGGGACTCGGTGAGCATGCACTTGTTAATCTGATTTCTTCTATATTAGAAGTGGAGGCCTCTACCCCGACTAGCCCCCCCTGTGTTCTGGTTTTGTTATGGAGCAAAGACTGTTGCTCCATTATTAATTCCGAGGTAGGGATGTATGGGTTATGCACTCCTTCCCCATTCACTGTAACTGGATTTGGTGACTGGGTCGGTGCACGTAGTCAGTCAACCCATTCTAGATCTGACAGTGCCTCGAAAAGGTTAAAGAGAGGGGGGTAGTGTGGGGGGTAGGGAGTTATGGGCTCTCGGGGCCTCCCCCCTCTAAGTTTCCAATGATTGGGGCCCATTGAATAGTTAAGGTACATGTGGGGGTAGAAGTAACCAAGGTGCAAGGTCTGAACATCGCCAAGACGGGCAAATCTAGCTTTCCTTTGGATTCTATCCACCACCCAGGGGTCTTTAAAAGAAATCAAAATACAGTCCCCTTCCAGGTCTTTTTTACCCTTGCCTACCCAATCAACTCTCCTTACATAGAGGATTTCAGTGGGGGATGACGGAGGGAGTGGACGATGTTTGTTCAGCCAGAATATGACCTTGTTCCGCAGGTCCCCTTGAGACTCTTTGATGCCCTCTCTTAGAGGGGCCACCCCAGTTAGGACGATGGTGTATTGTGATGCTTCAGGAGGTAGGTTAACTCTGGGAGGGTGTCGTGTGTTTCTGTTATCTGTCCTCTGATTCCTATCTGGATGGGGGGTTTTCTTCTCCTTACCCGATATTGGTGTTTGCACTGTGGTATTATTTAATTGATTTAACGTGCCATTTGCTAGATGTTGTTTCGCTGGCGCGTTATTGGCAGCCAATGGGCGTTTGACCTTTGGTATTTCTTTGGTAGGGGCTCTGCTGACAGTAGTCGATGTGGCAGCTGCTGATTTTGTCCCTGTTAGTGGCTTCTTATTATTATGGGTAGTTGATGTCCCTGGAGTGATTGTTGTGGTTGTCCCCCCTTTTTGATTAGCACCCCCTGTGGAATTATGGCCCCCTGTCTTAATACTAGAAGTTGTTAGTTTTTGCAAAAGGTCCATGTTAATATTGACGGCTGCTTCCAAAACATCTATTTTAGCGGACATTATCCTGGTTCTTTCTAAGACCGGAAGCAATAAGGTTTTAAACATTGCTTCCATCTTGGCCAACAAGACATCGTCACTGCTAAAACACGTTGGACAGGGGTTTGAAGACCCAGAGTGGGCTAATGAGGGACAATACACTATAGGGGGTTCTTGGTTGGTCTGGGAGTGGGAGGAGCTCGTCCTATTGACATGATCTATTTTGGGTTGTTTTTGTACCTTTTCTCCCTGTGGACTTGAGACGTGTTTTCTTTTCTGAGAAATATGGTTAGTGGTAACTTGTTGCGAAACGGGCGTACTTGGTAAGGTAGGAACATTTGATTGTGAGGCGCCAGACGTGCTACTCTCGTCGTCCTCAATGTTTTGGCTATCGACTTCTATGCTGGTCAGGTTATTATCGGAGTTCAGTTCCATATTTTCATTGGCCGTGGTTATTGTGGCTCCATCACCATCTACATGGACTATTACTTCTGTCTCTGAGGTTGAAATACAATTAAACGCTGCATTGGTTAAAGGGCTTTTAACACGGGCCAGGGCACCTATAGAGGAGCGTTTCCCAGTGACTAAATCCAGGGACAATCTGTGTTCTACCAGTTCTATTTCTTTTTCTAGTATTCCTGTAGCTCTGGTGATAAAAGCATCAAGTGGGCCTGAGACAACACCCTTTGAAGTTTGTATATGCACTAGGCGTTGTTTACCAGATCTTAATGCCATATTTAGGAGATGATGTTAAAGCCTCGAGATGTAACTAAATGAGGTATTACAGGATGCAGAATAAACCAGGGCTCTAGGCCCAACCCAACCTCGTCCGACCCCGGACGGCCACAGACGGTCCCGCCCTTGTCCCGGGCTTCTCCCGGCGCCCTCCCGCGCGCTCCCGCGCAGCGGGGATGATACCTCCTCTTTATAGTTCAGCTGAAGGCACCGAGGGGGCGGGGCCGGCAGGGAGAGGAGCCCAGCTGGAAACGGGCGCGCGGGGACTCCTGGTCCGTGGAGTCCTCCGCTCTACCCTCGCAGCCCTGCCGGTCAGATGAAGCCCCTTGGAGATTTAGACTGCTGCTGTGAATCCGCGAAGCGGGACCCGCGGAGCGGGTCCGGCAAGAAGGGGCGGCACACAGCAAGCAGAAACAAAGGTGAGGAGTAGGTTTCGCCGCGTTTGCAGGAGGAATCCACCGAAGGTAGGCTCAGCTGTGTTTTATCTTTCCCGGAGGTGGGGGCGGGGCCGGCAGGGAGAGGAGCCCAGCTGGAAACGGGCGCGCGGGGACTCCTGGTCCGTGGAGTCCTCCGCTCTACCCTCGCAGCCCTGCCGGTCAGATGAAGCCCCTTGGAGATTTAGACTGCCGCTGTGAATCCGCGAAGCGGGACCCGCGGAGCGGGTCCGGCGAGAAGGGGCGGCACACAGCAAGCAGAAACAAAGGTTAGGTGTAGGTTTCGCCGCGTTTGCAGGAGGAATCCACCGAAGGTAGGCTCAGCTGTGTTTTATCTTTCCCGGAGGTGGGGGCGGGGCCGGCAGGGAGAGGAGCCCAGCTGGAAACGGGCGCGCGGGGACTCCTGGTCCGTGGAGTCCTCCGCTCTACCCTCGCAGCCCTGCCGGTCAGATGAAGCCCCTTGGAGATTTAGACTGCTGCTGTGAATCCGCGAAGCGGGACCCGCGGAGCGGGTCCGGCGAGAAGGGGCGGCACACAGCAAGCAGAAACAAAGGTGAGGTGTAGGTTTCGCCGCGTTTGCAGGAGGAATCCACCGAAGGTAGGCTCAGCTGTGTTTTATCTTTCCCGGAGGTGGGGGCGGGGCCGGCAGGGAGAGGAGCCCAGCTGGAAACGGGCGCGCGGGGACTCCTGGTCCGTGGAGTGCTCTGCTCTACCCTCGCAGCCCTGCCGGTCAGATGAAGCCCCTTGGAGATTTAGACTGCTGCTGTGAATCCGCGAAGCCGGACCCGCGGAGCGGGTCCGGCGAGAAGTGGCGGCACACAGCAAGCAGAAACAAAGGTGAGGTGTAGGTTTCGCCGCGTTTGCAGGAGGAATCCACCGAAGGTAGGCTCAGCTGTGTTTTATCTTTCCCGGAGGTGGGGGCGGGGCCGGCAGGGAGAGGAGCCCAGCTGGAAACGGGCGCGCGGGGACTCCTGGTCCGTGGAGTCCTCCGCTCTACCCTCGCAGCCCTGCCGGTCAGATGAAGCCCCTTGGAGATTTAGACTGCCGCTGTGAATCCGCGAAGCGGGACCCGCGGAGCGGGTCCGGCGAGAAGGGGCGGCACACAGCAAGCAGAAACAAAGGTGAGGTGTAGGTTTCGCCGCGTTTGCAGGAGGAATCCACCGAAGGTAGGCTCAGCTGTGTTTTATCTTTCCCGGAGGTGGGGGCGGGGCCGGCAGGGAGAGGAGCCCAGCTGGAAACGGGCGCGCGGGGACTCCTGGTCCGTGGAGTGCTCCGCTCTACCCTCGCAGCCCTGCCGGTCAGATGAAGCCCCTTGGAGATTTAGACTGCTGCTGTGAATCCGCGAAGCCGGACCCGCGGAGCGGGTCCGGCGAGAAGTGGCGGCACACAGCAAGCAGAAACAAAGGTGAGGTGTAGGTTTCGCCGCGTTTGCAGGAGGAATCAATAAACTGAAAATCTGCACCTTACCTGAGGTCCGTTCTCCATTGTCTTTCTGCAGGAGGAGCTGAAGTTATCTGGATATATATATCCAACACACAAGAAGCCCATCTAGGAGAGCCCACGCAGATAGCAGGAATTTCGTTTTTATTGGGAATTTGCAGCACACTGAATGTAAGTCTGTTCCAAAAGAAATTAAGCAGCCTGACGTGATTCATGCTTCACACAGCATTTCCTCAGAGGCTAGAGTCCTTGTTAAGTTAAGCGCACGGCATTACTGAAATAATCTCACCAGCTGCCCCAGTGGGCGTTGGCTCTCGCTTAGCCTGCTGGTTCTTGTAGTGCCGTCCATAATACTACAGTGAGTTGCTCGCACTTATCAAAATTTGGACAGAAATGAAAACCCCAGTGGGTCTGGAAAAGAGTCCCGTTTTCACCATGTTGCATCTTGTTGCGTTCCAAACGGCTATTCTGCCTCTTGCACTGCCTTTCACTGAAACGCAGCGCAGTCCATCCTTTCATGGCAGGGCTCTCCTACGACTGGGACCGGCCGTCTTTAAATCCAACACACAAGAAGCCCATTTAGGAGAGCCCACACAGATAGCAGGAATTTAGTTTTTATTGGGAAGTTGCAGCACACTCAATGCAAGTCTGTTCCAAAAGAAATTAAGCAGCCTGACGCGTTTCATGCTTCACACAGCATTTCCTCAGAGGCTAGAGTCCTTGTTAATTGAAGCGCACAGCATTACTGAAATATTCTCACCAGCTGCCCCAGTGGGCGTTGGCTCTCGCTTAGCCTGCTGGTTCTTGTAGTGCCGTTCATAATACTACAGTGAGTTGCTCGCACTTATATTACATCATTCATGAGATGGTCAGTGACATCACTGTTGACATCACTGATGACATCATCCAGTGACTGCATGTTTCTTTAAAATGTAAATATGTTTTATATATGTACCAAGGTGTATTGAAGAATGAGTGGTTGTATAAGTGTCTGGATAGAGGATTTAGTAGTTGTGTGACAGACTGTATAAGTGAGTGATTAAATGTGTCATACTGAATGCATGGGTTAGTGACTAAACTGTGTGAATGTCTGTATCAGTCTGTCTGTTGTTGTGTAGGATGCTGCATAGGTTGGTCAGAAGCTACATGAGTGTCTATATGGGTTATTGATTGGTTGCCTGAGTATTTGTATCAGAGACTGAGTGTGTGTGCAGGTGGGTAGGAGATGTGTGACTCTTTGCATAGATTTGTGAGTGGTTGATTCCCTGGGTGTATGGGTTCAAGAACGCATGTACCGCTGAATGGGTGGGTGAGTGTGTGTATGGGTGTGTTGGTGAGCGAATGGATGTCTCAGAGGTACATGTCCAAGTAACTACATATGTAAAAGGCAGTGTATGTGAGAGTTGGAGCATATCAATGACTATACATGTGAGTTAGTGATTGTGAGAGTCGCTGTATGGATGAGTGTGTACTGTATCAGTGATTATATAAGAAAGTCAGTATGCATTAGTATCTGTATGAATAAGTGTGGTGGTGTGTGTATAACTGTATAGGTGAGTAAATGGGAGTGTGATTGATTGTATGCATGACTGACTAGGTGTGTGAGTTACTCCATTGATGAGTGGCGGTGTCTGGTCGGTTTGTGGAAGTCATGCATTTGTTGATGTAATCTTCATTGTGCAGGGATTTGCATGCGTGGATTAGGAGCCAGAGTAGCTTCTTGATGTGGAGGGTGATATGTGTCTGTCTGGGGAGGTCCAGGATGATTCTTGCAGCTGAGTTTTGTATTGTCTGTAGTCTCCTTAAAAGGCGCGTATAGAGGGTGTTCCAATAGTCGAGCCTTCTCCTGATGAGCAGAACAGTCCTTCTTGTGTTGACTGAGAGCAACCTAAAGATCTTGCAGAGCATGCGTAGGGTGTGGAAGCAGGCAGATGAGACTGCAATTACCTGTTTTTTCATGGATAGCTTACTGTCCAAGATGATGCAGAGTTTGCGGGCATGATCATCCTGGTGGGGAATGAGGTCAGTTCAGCTGGCCTCCATGCATCTTTCCATGGTGAGCTGCTGTTTCCAAAAATGAGGACTTCTGTCTTATCCATGTTGAGCTGGAGACAGCTGTCCTTTATCCAGTAAGTGCCGTTCATCATACAGCTCCGGACTTTGGTTCTGGTGTTGGGGGGGTCTTCTGTACGACTTACTGTATGACACACTACTCGACTCTGTGCCACTCCAATGTATGCCGCTCAACTGTGCACAGCTCTACTCTATGCCACTAACTTTACAGTATTCTTTCCTATGCCACTCCACTTTATACCACTTGACTCTATGCCACTCTACTCTATGTTATGCCATTGTACAATACTCCATTCTATGCTACTCCTCTCCATGCCACTCCAGTGTATTCCACTCCACTATATATCTCTTCACCCTATTGTTCTCCACTTACCACCTTGGAATGACGTAGAGTGCAATACCATACAGTGGAGTAGCATGGAGAGGAATGGCATACTCTGGAATACTCTAGAGTCGATTGGCATGAATAGAAGTGGTGTAGAGTGGAGCAGTACAAAGTGGAATACCATAGAATGGAGTGGTGTGAAGTGAACAGCGTAGAGGGGAGTGACTTAAAGTTGAGCATCGTGGAGTTGAATAGTGTAGAATGGAGTAGCAGACACTAGAATGGCATAAGGTGGAGTGGATTGGCATAGAGTGGGGTGGCATAGAGGTGAATAACATACAGTGGAGTGGCATATCATAGAGTAGAGTGGAGTGGAAAACAGGGGAGTGGGGTACAGTGGAATAGCATACAGTGGCATGGCATACACTGGAATGGCATAGAGGAGAGTGGCATACAGTAGACTAGCATAGAGTGGAGCAGCCTAAAGTGCAGTTGCGCAGAGTGGAATGGTGTAAAATGGAATGGCATAGAATGTAGTGGTGTAGAGTGGAGTGGTGTGCAGCAGAATGCTATAGGAGTATAACATAGTACAGTGAAGTAGCTCATAGTGTGGTGGCATAAAGTGGAGTGGCATACAGTGGAGTGACCTAGAGTGGCGTAGCGTAGAGTGTAGTGGCATAGAGTGGAATAGATTACAGTGCAGTGGTGTAGAGGAAAATACCGTAGAGTGGATTGGCTTAGACTGGAGTGGTCTAGAGTTGAGAGGTGAAGAGTAGAGGTGCATACAGTGCAATGTCATAGAGTGGAGTGGCATAGAGTGGAGTCGTGTAGATTGGAGTGGCGTTAAGGGAAGTAGCGTGTTGTAGAGTAAAGTGGAGTGATGCAGGGTCATGTCTGTGTTTACCAAATTAAAAGGCAGCCATGTTGTTTTTACCACCCTTTGGCTGTGTTCTGGGTTAGGGCCCTAGATATAGGTAAGCCTTATTGTTGTTCCCCACCTATTATCACCTTAATTAACTGGTAATGGGTAGGGAACGTTATTTATATTTTCTATATGTTTGCAAAAAAGTTTACAGAGTACCGCACAAGTACCTAGAAAGTACCGCAGTAGTTGTAGATACAGAAAAAAGTAAAATATCCCCAAAATTATACATATACTGTAGTACACTATATTGGTGAAATGTAGTGTAGAACAATGTATTTTTTTAACTACCATTCTTTTTAAGTAGCAGTCATTTGCAGATATTACTGAGGTACTACGTAGGCTTTTTTGTAAAGAATTAAATATGTAAAAAAATGTACAATGGAATGTACTACACTATATTTGTGGAATATAGTGTAGTTCAGTATACTTTCAATTTTTTTACATATCTAAGTTCGAAAACAAATTTAAGTACTGCAGTTCTTCCTAGGTAGTACCTAGGTATACTGCATATATGCAATTATGTTATTTAAGTGGTCATAGGTGGGAAAAAAAATACAGAAACTACTGCTTAACTATGCGTATGACCCAGGACAGAGCTCAAGTGTGGGTAAAGCAATATGGCTGGCTTTTACTTAGGCCTGGTCAGTAAGCCCAGCTCCACCGGCGGTGTCTATGGAGGTTTGCCTCTCCACGGTCCACTTGGAGTACAGAGTTTGGCAAAAACTACACCTACACCACGTGACGGAGTTTACTCACACTCAACCCTACATGTTAGGTAAGTATTCCCTCAGTCTTGGCTTGCTCCCTGCATCCTTTATGGTACTGTGCAGCTATTGTCTAGTCCTACAACATTGCAGAGCCACTACCTCACACAATGCTTTCTATGAACACCTCTTGCCTATGCTTAATCTGTAAGCTGACACAATGTGTGAACTCTGTCCAGACTAATGTACCTTCCGCCAATCTCTTAAAATGTCTCCTGCCATATTACCAGATGTAGGCGCCGCACTGTCATTTCGGCAAAGGTATTTCTTTTTAAGAGATCATGATTCTCTTGACAGATGTAAGGAAAGCGCAGCCTCTTTCACTGAAAATCCCTTAGGAGTCATTCTTCATCTTGGAGGAAGCACGTTATAAAAGCATCTCCTTTGCTGGGAATGATCTGAAAGTGCATGCAGAACTTACATATCACACATATGTGTTTTAGTACCCTCAAAGAAATCCTGAATTCTTTGTCACCGTTCCATTTTTAGATAAACGAAAAACATTGCAAGGTGGATAATGTGTTAAATGTTATTAAAAAATTGTCAGATGATAAACACTTTCATTTGAATCTTCTGTGTTTAGGTCTATCTATGCATGACCCAGTGCCTTCGCGTGCTGGAGAGTGGGGATCAGCCAGTAGAAGGTGAGATTGTGACACCGACCCCCATCAAAAATCTCATTCGAAACAGTGGTGTTGTGTGTCACTATCTAGTTCAAACCTCTTGCCTAATAAATGATACTGGCTTGTCATGCAGACACACCTAATTTGTGGTGCGATTGCAATGAATCAAGCACAAATTATATGAAACTTGCACTCTCTGTGTAACAGAATGTAGTGATAAAGGTCCATTCAGGAAGGTAGTATTTCAGGATTCTTTATAACATGAAGATTACATGTAGTAAGGTACAGGACATCAGTAGTTATGTGGTAGATCAGAGCCCCACCAGGAGCTGCCTGTCAGCTGCTCAGCCCATGACCAACTGTCCCTCTGCCTCTCTCAGTCCCAACATACTGAGGCATCATCAGACTCCAACATTCCAATGAGTCAGAGCACAGGCACTGGCTGAGCAGGGCTGGTAAAATACCTTACAGTATAATATGCAGGATACTACATATCCCTTTTCGTTCTAACAGAAGCATTAAACCAATAAGTAATTAACAAATAGCGAGAGAGAAAAAGGAAGAGATAACAAAGAAGAACAACAAAGGAACAGAAACAACGTCAAGGAAAGGATTATGCAAAGCAGCATGAAGAGACAGGTGGAAGAAAACGAAGACAAAGAAGAAGAAGAGGAGGAAGAGAAGAGTAAAGCTGAAACCAATAGAGATAACCCAAACTTCACGGACATAAAAAAGATGTGAGGAAAAAACAAGTAACCAGAAGATGGAAACAACAAGGGGCAGAAGAACACAGACGCACCAAAGACTAACCTCCGAATGCACCCACTGGCCAGGCAGGCAGGAAGGGAAGGAAGAAAAAGGCACGATGCAAAATGGACACCAGCCTCCACAAAGACAGAGGAAAGAGGGAGTAACGGATTTCCTCCTGAACAGGGAAGGAAAAGAATGAAAAAGAACAAAGGAAGGCTGGAGGCAAAAGACGACAACAAGAAGTGTAGATCCAAAAACTAAGGATGACAGTGTGAATGAGACCACGAGGAAAGCTGGACAAATAGGAAAACAGAGACAAAGTAGATACATAGAGTATAACTAAAACTTCCCTCTATTTTCAATAAACAATATAAATATGACATAAATGTAAGTGTAACATTGCGTTATACAAAACAGCAAAATTACAAAATGTAAATAGACAATCAGCCAAAGGGATTTAAACCCATGACCGTCCTCTACTCCTGTGCAAGAGTGTGAGAAGCACTGTAATGGCGATTTAACCCCATATGACGCCCTATGTAGGGTGACCCAGTAAATGTAAATGGGTAAAAGACCCTTAAAATTGTGCCCTGTGTAAAGGTACTATGTAAATGTAAAATGGGACTGAGACCCATAATAAGCCTTGTGTGAGGGTGACAATGAATGTAAGAGTAGATGGGACTGTAACCCATAACACGGTTCCCAATATGTGGGTACTCGTGAAAAGTAGAAGGGACTGAGACCCTAGCTACGGTGCCCTGTGTAAGGGTAAAAACCGTGTGTGACCTATGTAGGCAAATGCATGTGGGCAAATGGGGCTTGTACCCATTCCCAAATTAGAGTATATGGGCAAATGGGGCTAGTATCCATTCCCATCCCAATGTAGGGTAAAAATAATGAGGAAATGGAAATGGACAGGTAATTACCCATAATCCATACATGAAAGATTTAGCCCATGTAGGCAAACATGAAGTGGGAAAAAGAGGCCGGAAAACATTGCCCTCCCTGTGTAGAGAAATGAAAAGTGTAAATAAGGACACAATAAAAAAACTGGATAATGAGCCCCTGTAAATGAGTGCTCAATTTCAAGAACGTAAAATGTAGCCCATGAAGGCATGAGTGCTTGAACCCTAATGCACCTCAAACCACTGGAGATATAAACAGAAAGTGTTTTTATTGCGAAATAACACAAGAGGTCAAGGAGAGAGAGGATTGAACAGTGCACTGAGAAAAATGATAAACAGAGAAAGTCATGTGTGGACAGAGTCTAATAAAAGACTTGAAAAACTAGCTGTAAGATATCTATGTGAAGTTGCTGCCCTCGAGCAATGCCAGCAGCTAAATTTGTCAAAGGTTAAGCACACAACACAATGATTAGCATTTTCATGGTCCTGGAAGGTACGAGATATAGATAGCAACGAGCAATCCCCATAACCGACAGTAAAAAAGAAATACACAGTCAAAATTTTACATTTTGATTAATAAATCTAACGTGAGCTTTAGCATCACCAATATCCTCCGTAGTGACATAGAGTAACAGAGGACCTTGACCCTGTAATGAACAATTGAGCAGGAACAATACAAGCAGTTTACAATAGCAGAGAGGCAAAATGGAGACACGTAAATGACTTGCTGCTGGGTGACTCACAGCACGTACAAACACCAAACTGTTCAACTTTGACATTACTGCCACAGAGGAGTGTCTTACGTCATAAAGGATCCTGGGGCCTTATTTATGAAGTAGGCAAGCTGTGATGGGAAATCACTGTAAGGCGCGCAATTTCACATGAAACTGGTGGGTTTCTTCACATGTTATAATCACAAATCCAAACTGAAACTTCTTTTAAAGCTTGAATCAGAATTTATTTCATTCCAATGTAGTATTCATTTCAATAATTCATTTTCCAACAAGAATCAAAAATCATTCCATTTTCATATTACTCATTGGGCAAGGAATGAGTAATATGAAAATGGAATGATTTTTGATTCTTGTTGGAAAATGAATTATTGAAATGAATACTACATTGGAATGAAATAAATTCTGATTCAAGCTTTAAAAGAAGTTTCAGTTTGGATTTGTGATTATAACATGTGAAGAAACCCACCAGTTTCATGTGAAATTGCGCGCCTTACAGTGATTTCCCATCACAGCTTGCCTACATTATCTAAAGGCACTACCAGGCATAGTGCGACAAGGGAACGCGCTTGAACCAATTAAACCTCAAACAAAGAGTGAGTGCACGGAGATACTATTAATCAGCCTTATTTATGAAGGCCTTGCACCGCCGGTGCGTCACTTTTAACATGGGAAAAAGTGACGCACCGGTGGCGCAAGGCCTTCATAAATAAGGCCCCTGATATGCAGACTGAGGATAATTTCGCGCGCAAGTAAACTGTCAAAATGCGGCGGTAATGAAGGTGAGAGAAAAATGCAATAAGAGATGACTGACTCACCGTAAATGTCCAATAAAGATGAAACTGATGAAATGAAGGCAGGGAGGTGAATGCCACATGTTCAAAGGAATGAGGAAGAAAAGTCACACAAAATGTTTTCTTCACAGAAAGTGGAGAAAATGAGATCCTCATGAACACCCCTTGTACACCATCAAAGACAGTTAGGCATACCTTAATAGTGAAAATCATGAACAGTGTCTAAAGAGTGAATACCTCAGATGTTGACTCTCAGAGTGTACAGCAGATATGCGTCTCCCAAGCACACGAACATTGCAGGTGAAGGTTGAAACCAGCGCAATGCATGGGGTGAATTGTGAAATCTAAGAATTGTAGAAGTTGCCACCTCAGCACTCCAACGTGAAAATACACAGCAACACTAACTCGAAAGAATGTGCACAGGGTCACACAACGTAGGCTGGAGGTGCACAAGATCACACAGCAAAATGTAGTGAGAAGGCAAATAGTTCAGCAGCCACATCTTACCACTGTTTGAAATCAAAATGAAACAAACAGGTGTCTGTAAATAGTGGAAAGTGGGTGGCATTGTAGTAAAATGAGATGGTAAAGCCAAAGTCCAGGAAAATAAAGAAGAAGAGCACATCACGCCTGGGCTAGGGCTGGTCGATGCTGAGGCCACTGGTGGGGCTTATAGGCGTTGTGCTTTGTGCTTACTTGTTTCTTGTTGTCTCGTTTTCTTTTTTTTGTACTTCTTGTTTCTTCATTGCAGTTGTCTTCATTGTACTGTGTAGAAAACGCATTTTTCTTCTTTGCAGGTATTTCCTTCTTGTGGATAACTCCTCTTCTATAAATCGTGGTTGTTGCCACTGTAGTTTCTTTTATTTGCGCCATCTCCAGGTATTCCTGTCTTCCCCAGGTACCTTAGATCCACTTGTAAGTGTAGGTTCTTCGTCACCTCGTCGGCAAAATATGTAGTGATGAAGGTACACTCAGGAAGGTAGTGTTTCAGGATTCTTTATTCCACGAAGATAACATGTAGTAAGGTACAGGACATCATGTAGTTATGTGGTAAATCAGAGCCCCACAAGGAGCTGGCTGTCAGCTGCTCAGCCCATTACCAACTGTCGCTCTGCCTCTCTCAGTCCCAACATTCCGAGGCATCTTCAGACTCCAACATTCCAATGAGTCAGAGCACAGGCACTGACTGAGCAGGGCTGGTAAAACACCTTACAGTATAATATGCAGGATACTACACAGAACTCATATACTGTTCCTGTATGGCTGATATAAGGAGTTAGTCCCGCCTACCAACCAATGATCTTCTAAAGATGAAACCCCGAAATAATAGCAAAATGCGAGAAGAGTGGCATGCATACCCTACTCTCCGGTGATGTTGCTATGGTGATCAAACACAGGGTCCCGCCATATTCTGAATCCCTCCCAGCCTATGGTGTGATTGCTAGCCTCTGCTTCCTCTTTGCAGAGGCAGCGGAGGGACACTGTGTACCGCTAGCTACTTGCACTGCCCAGCCGCAAGAGGTGATGATTGACCCAAACCTAAGGCAAAGTTTCTCCTTGAACTGCAGCGCAAACCAGGTGAGTCTGTCTCTATTCCTATATACTACTATCTGCGTGTTCACTAGTATGATATAGAAATCGCCTACCTGACGGAGGAGTTCCGGGGCCACTGATAACAATCACATAACCCCAAGATGGTGCATAATAGACAAACTACACAACAACTCCAAAGAGGCTGCAGGCTGCTGGTTGGGCAATTAATGGCTTAGATTTACAGCCCCAGCTTGGTTTCCAGTATGAGCCCTGATGATGTGGTTTTTAGTGCCAATGGCCACTGAGCTTCACCTAATCATCTTTGATAAACCTCCTTCTTTGATAGGTGCATTTAGCAGGAGAGATAATGGAACTACTTAGGCCGGTTGCAAAAGCCCAAATAATCCACCTGCTCATGGAGCTCCACGGATTTGGCAGATTCAAGCTACCCTTTTTGATGAGGGGTGATAGCTCAAAACTGGTCCCAGGACACTTGTTTGTCATCCAGGGAGGACGTGGCCTGACAGTGCAGGCTAGGCTGTTCCCATGGCGGGCTGGGTCAAGAGCTAGGGCTGTGCAGTGTGCTGAGTTTTACTCATTCAAAGGAAAACAAGGTAAAGCCTACGGACCACTATTATATCTGTATAGTTATAAGACTGGATACCATCAATTGTCCAATCTCAAGTTAATCATTCACAACACAAATTAATTGCAATCATTTTTGACAAAGAGTATCTCCAAGCAGATAGCCAAATGCACAGAACAATCAAATGTGTAGTTCGACTTATTCTTTTAATTAAACCACATTAAACCTTGATTTATTGGTCTCTTACATTAAACAAAACTGTACACAATTCATATATACAACACACAAATACATTTGCTTTACATATATACACTTCTTTTAGGAACCAAACTCACGGTTCTAATGCCCCACTTATTTAAACAAGGATGTCAATGTATCATTCTTTAACATAACATTCCTTCACTTTAGATCACCAAAACAAAGCAAAACTTAAACCAAAAGGAGTGTGTGAGGTTTAACCACTTTTGACCTCTCTCACAAATAGCACTCTCTTAAATCGATTTTTTTTATATATCTAGTGTTCCACAATTTTTTTGTTTTGGAGTCTTCCAAAGAGTGTGTCGACGCGTTTCAGCCTCTGTTCAATCCAGGCCTCGTCAGGAGTACGAGGGCAAACATACTAAAACCCTAAAACAAACAAACTCAATTTGTATTGACCAAAAATAAATAAACTGGGAAAACATGTCACTCTCCCATGCACAACCATTGTGATGCTATTTACAATGTGACTATAATGTCTAGTGTATCATCCTAAGGTGTATGGCATCGAATAGATTAAGTAAACACCAAATTGTGTGTCTTCTAATAGGTACTAAATCAAACAAAGAGATCCTCCACCACGACCACGTGTTATAAATGCATAGCTTTTCTATATACACCCACTTCCCGAGGCAACAAAACATGCGGCCCTAGGTTATCTAAAATAATGATGGGTCCACATTACATACCAACTTCCAATTTATTGTAGCCAAAGGTAGAGAGTCCACTTTCTGATGCAAGTGCTTTCAATCGTAAGGGCTACAAGGCAAAGAACATAATACCAATCCTAAGTATCCAGGTCACAAACAAACTACCAATATCCGTTTTAGGAAGATGCCCGGCTTACCTTAAAATTAGAAATCCTTCCAAATGGGCTGCCACCCCACCGGACAAGTAAGCCTGCAATATAAGTATCACGGCGTCAAAGATCTGAGTCGTGTAGCTACATTAATATCACTAATTACACCCACGACCACTACCAAACGAGCCCAACCGTGGCAACCCAGTACCCATACCTCCTCGACTTTTCCAACGGGTTCTTCTGCCATTCCACGACGGTACTGGATCACCATTTAATTGACTGATCCCCTGAGCTCTATCACTGTGCTCGCAAAGCCGTAAGTGTTTCCTGAGTATAAACAGAAAAAACGGACTGTTCCTTTGAAGAGCCCCGTCTCGCGTCCCAAAGCCTGCAAGTATCGCAAGATTTAATATGGTTACGCGGTGATGGACGCGAGACGGGGCTCTGGGGATCAGTCAATTAAACGGTGATCCAGTACACATTTGATTGTTCTGTGCATTTGGTTATCTGCTTGGAGATACTCTTTGTCAAAAATGATTGCAATTAATTTGTGTTGTGAATGATTAACTTGAGATTGGACAATTGATGGTATCCAGTCTTATAACTAGACAGATATAATAGTGGTCCGTAGGCTTTACCTTGTTTTCCTTTGTTTGATACCCAAAAGCCTATGGGTTATATGGGTGACCCCTACAGTTTATTCGAGTTTTGCTCATTCTGCACTCCGCTGGGAGTGGAAAGTTTGGCAAACACTCTGCTACTTCTGCCGAGTAGCAGTGTTTGCCACCTAGTCCAACTTTCTCTGTAGTAGCTGAGCTTGTCATGATACCAGCCCTTCCCCACTCCATGTTTATTACCATGGCAACTGTTCTACAGGCTGAACTTTTCCCCTTCAGTCTCCAACCTGACATTGATTGATGAGTTTTCAGCTTGACTCAGCGTGCTCTGGTTTTCCAGCAGCTATGGGTGTTATTTTTTGTTTTATTAAGCGAGGTCACATGACTCACGTCACAGATCTGATTCCTCCACACTGACTGAAAGGCTTTGAGGGGGCAGAGTCCATCCATAGAAGTAGCTTGGAGTCTCTGCCCTTAACCATGCAATCCCTCCAGTATGCCCCTGGAAACAGTTACGTATTTGCACTCTAAGTTTACTCTAGAGAGTGATCATGCACTTATGTATCTAACTACCGACTGGATGCCTAACCCCTCACCTGCCAGTCATATCATCTTCCATTGAAGTACTATTATGATAAAAAGTGAACAGAGTCGCATCTTCTGGAGCTCATCAACTCTGGACAAAATCTCTGCACTGATTGAACATACTCAACTCCTAGCGAAAACATATTCGGATGATCCAATAGTAAACTTTGAATACATTATTAAGGAACTTAAAAATGTAATACTAAACAAGCTACAACAGGTCACAGCAGGAAATAACAAGAGGAAAAATAAAAATAAAAACAATATCCAAAACTCTATAACTAAGAAAAAGCTCAATAAACTTATACGTGCCCAATACGTGAACTTTTCTCCGTCTATCAAGAAAGAAATTAATAAACTAAAAAATCAATTGAGAAGAGAGAAACAAAGCAACAAAAAAGCAATGCAAGATCGTAATTGGGTCGACATCCAAATAGCTGCAAACAAATACAACCAGCGTAAATATTGGTCCCTAATCGCCAAAATAACAGGATCAAAAAAGAAACTCCAAACCATACCGGTCCCACCGAATGATTGGGAAATTTATTTGACTGATCTTTATAAAGCAAATCCGACTAAACTAGACGAAAAAAGCGCGGACAACATCAAGGAAAAAGATAATCCACCAATAATCAAAACCACAGCAATATCAGTAGAAATGAACATCCGAAAAGCAAGAAACACAGGTGCCTCTGGCCCTGATCAAATACCTATCAAGGTCTTGCAAGCAGACCCAAAGGAGTGGAGTCAGATGCTATCACCCCTCTTTAACCACATCTTCAACACCGGACAAGTACCAAAATCATGGCAGGGGAGTATCATCATCCCCATACATAAAAAGGGGAGTAAGATCATAGCAGGGAACTACCGCCAAATAGCACTTATGGATGCTGTAGGAAAAATCTTTGCCGCAGAGGTACTGGAACGATTGAAAGACTGGGCTTTTTCGTTGGGTCTAATACCTATGTTCCAAGCAGGTTTTAGACCTAAACATTCCATTACAGACAACATTGCGATCATCCAGGCCATTCTAGATAAATATGTAACTCGGAAAACTCAGGTTGTATACGCAGCTTTTATTGACTACTCTACCGCGTTCGACCGCGTTGATCGACCAACACTATGGAACAAACTAAGGAGACTTGGAATTCCAGAACAATTGCTGCAAACCATAGTAAATCTCCATACCAATACTTGGTGTCAAGTACAAATGGGGGGGGGGGAAAGGCTTAACGAAAACAATTAAAACAGCTAACGGACTAAAACAAGGGTGCCTCCTAGCCCCGATACTATTCTCCTTATATCTAAGCGACTTGCCATATCAGTTACAACAGGGCTCAAGTTTGCCTCCTAAAATCGCCAAACAAAGCATACATGCAGGATGTATGACGTTACAACGCATACTTTTACTCCGCATACCATTACAACGCGGTATTTACAACGCATACCGCTACAACGCATAGCGCTTTGGGGTGCTGGATAGTGGTAAGTATAATTTACTATTCTAACTCCAGTCCCCGTGGACCCTAGGGAAGGTGTTGGATAGTAAATTAAACTTACCTCTTATCCTAGAGCGCCCCCCAGCGCAATGCGTTGTAACGGTATGCGTTGTAATGCCTGCGTTGTAGTGGTAGTGCGGAGTAAAAATTGCGTTGTAACAGGTGTATACCATACATGCATTGCTTTATGCTGATGATATAGTGATGCTAGACCTCACTCCCTTCGGATTACAAATACTACTGGATATCTTGTACAAATACTCAAAAGAAATTTTTTTAATCCCCAATATAAAGAAAACTAAAGTTGTAGCCTTTTTGGGGAGGAAACAAAGTGCTAAATACAGCTGGAGGCTTGGAGGAGAAAAGATAGAAAAAGTTGACGAATATCCCTACCTTGGCAGGATTCTCTCAAAGAACTTAACAAATACAAAACAGATAAAAAATTTAAAAAGGAAATCCGATTTACATGCTGAGGCTCTCTCAAGACTTTATAGTGCTACTGGGAACAGGCATTTTTCCTCACTGTTAAAAATATACAGAGTAAAGATCCCCCCCTGTTTTATCCTACGCGACGGAGTATATTCCTATAAAGCAGTGGGACTACATGGATAGCAAAGAAGGAAAAATCCTAAAAAGAATCATCAAGGTCTCAGATTCCGTACCTGTTCAAGCACTGAGATTAGAATTGTCTATCACAAGTTCTTATGCTACAGCCGTGGCTAACGTAATTAGGTGGGCCTATAATCTCCTTCATGCAAAAGAGGGTACATTAAGATCCCTACTGAAAAATGAGACTTTTGATTTAGAAGCCACAAAGCAAACTTTTCTTGAGAATATGACTGTCGTATTCCAAATGGCAAAATTAGTCCTGACATTTTGCTCACCTGGTCAGCAGCGCAAATGAAACTTTTCTTAAAATGTTTTACCCCAAAATTGAGCTATGAACTAGACTTCGAACATTGTAACAAATTATCTACCTATAAACCCTTCGTAGAATCACTGGAATATAAATACATCCAGCCATATATTGGGTTTTCTTTGACGCATGGTGCAAGGAGGGCGATTACAATGTTACGACTAGGCATCCTACCTGTATTAACTTACCCAGCAAGATGGCTACCAGGAGGATCGCCAATATGTACATTTTGTGAAGGGGGTGACCAAAACATTGAGCACTTATTATTTGTATGTCCTAGTTTTAACGTAACCATAGCACGTGCAAGATACCTTGATCCTATTTATCGCACCTGCAGAATTACAACGGTGAGAGAACTATTAGTATTGTGTAAACAGCCACCGAATGAATTCGTATGCTATAATTTTTATAAATTTTCAAAATCTTTTTTACCTTTATATTGATTAATGATGAAATCTTTTTTATTGATTGTGTAAAATGTAATATTTGTGGTCCTCTGTCGAGTACCAATACAAATAAAATTCTTTTTGACTTTGACTTTGACTTTGTATGCCCCTCACTGCACAGCAGTACCTCCACACCATCCGATATGCAGCACCCACTGTGATATTAAGCCCCCTTCACATTCACTCGAGTGTGTAGCCTGTCCCTGCACGAGCTCTGACTCTGCCCTGGACTTCTCCACACTGTGCATGGCGCACCAGCAGGGACTCAAGGATGTCTGAGAGAAAAAGAGGAGGGGCATTGACAGGAAGCACAGCAGCACCCAGTAGTCTACGTCCAGCAGCAGTAATTCCAACAGCATCAAGCCTCATGCCCTGGCATGGACATCCACCGCCCCTTGGCACCACTGCCACCCCTTCTGCTGCCCCTGGTTTTCACCCTGCTCCTTGTTTGTACATGTGTTCTATTCTTTGTTCTTTCACTGCTACCCACCACTTGTTGGAGCTGTACCCTTGCCTGGCAGCCACTGCCACCCCAGCACTGAGAGGGGTGTGTGCTGGCACATGACAGTATGTATGGAACCATCCTGTCAGGATGGGTGCACACTGTCATGACTGGTAGACATCAGCTCTCAGGATGGTCTTTATCAGCACAAGCATGGAGTTCAGCTGAGTTTTTCTGCAACTCTATGAGCTCTGCCCAGGCCTAGTCAAAACTGATTTGCTTATGGCTGGGTCCAAACTGGAATAGTATGGCAATCAAAAAACAATGGATTTAACCCAGATCTGTTATGGGGGTGCATGTTTGATTTGTTCAGCATTCCGTCCATTCATTTTCTTTTTTTCATTTGTCACCCTAAGTGGGAAGGGTGAGCCCAGATGTGGGCCCTTTACTCACTTTGACACCGGATTCAAGCTAGCCTGACTGATGAGGAGTAAAACCCCAAAACCTGTGCCAAAGGATGCTTGTTTCTGGTCCAGGGAAGACCTTGCCTGGCAGTTCAAGCTGGGCTATTCCTAAGACTGATTTGCATATGGCTGTGTCTAACTGAAAAGGTTGGATTTAACCCAGATATGTGCCTGTGGGTGAATGTTTGATTTGCTCAGCAATCTATTCGTCATCTGTTACTTGCATTTATTACCCTAAATGGGAAGGGTATGCTCAGATGTGTATCCTGTGTCTGCTAAATTAATCAATCAATCAATCAATGGCTCGTAAAGCACAGCTACTCACCCGTAAGGGTCTCAAGGAGTTGTAGGGGTTGATAGGGGAGAGCTGCTGGTCTGTGTAGGTGCTGTGATTTATTCGAAGAGCCAGGTCTTGATGGACTTTCTGAATTGAGGCATTGACAGTATTTGTCTGAGGTGAGAGGCAGGTTGTTCCAGGTCTTTGCTGCGAGGTAGGGGTGGATCTTTCTCCAGCTGTGGTCTTGTGGATATGCGGGATAGTAGCCAGGGCCTGTTGGGTAGATTGTAGGTCTGTTGGGTAAATGGAATGCAAGGTGGTGGTTGAGGTACACAGGTCCTACATCCCATAGGGCTTTCTAGGTGTGTGTGAGGAGCTTAAAGGTGATTCTTTTGTTGACTGAGAGAAAGTGGAGGTCTATTAGATGGCTCATGATGTGGCTGCAACAGGGGATGTTGAGGATGAGTCTGGTGGAGGTGTTGTGAGTGTTCTGCCGTTTAAAGAGGAGTGTTGAGGTGATGCAGGTGTAGAGTGCGTTGTTGTAGTCAATTCTGCTGCTTATGAGTGTGTCGGCAACCCTCTTTCTGAACTCGGTGGGGATACTTTTGAAGATCTTTCTGAGCAGGCGTAGCATGTGGAAGCAGGATGATGAGATGGTATTGATCTGGCTGCTCATGGTGAGCGCGAATTCAAGGATGATGCAGAGGGTTCTCGCTTGGTGTGTGGGTGTAGGGAAGATTCCAAGGGCTACGAGCCACCAGCAGTCATGCTGGGGGAGGGGTTGGATTTTACCTAGATTTGTGCCTGGAGGTGAATATTTAATTTGTTCAGTATTCCATGCACCATCTGCTCTTTTTGCCTTTAAATTTGTAAAGTCAGTCATTAGCCAATCACATAATGACTTGCCATCGCTATGTACCGCAGTACCCCAGCAAAATTCAACGAAATACAACAAACAACCGCCATTACAGATATCACGAATATGAATGCCTTATAACTTAAAAAATACTTACCATACTAACTAGGCCTGGGTGGAATATTTAATTCCGCCAGTCAAATCTGAGAAATTTGATACATTTGCATTTCACATGTAACACAGAATTACTGACTTATAAATTACACCACTCCTCCAGTCAAATTAATCTACAGTTCCTGGTTTCTAAACAGGGACGGAAGAGGGAGCAGTCCCTCTATGTTTAGAAACCACTGCAGATAAAAGTTTAATCTGAATGGCTTTTACACATAGAGGGACTGCTCTTACTTCTGGGTCTGTTTAGAAGCCACTGACTGCACAGCCATGCATACTCCTCAATGCCCTTACATATTCTGAAGTAATATTTGTATGTAAGGACACCGATGGGTATGCACTGCAGTGCATTTAGTATTTGGCTGCACTATTTTGTTAGTGCAAAACGCATCTTTGCATCCATTTTTGGACACAAGGGTGTATTTTTACTAAGGAAATTGTGCCAAATTCCCCACTCCACCCCCCTGTGGAATTCCAGGGAATCTCTGAAAATTTGAATATAATTCCATGGCATTCTGCCCAACCCTGATACTTACATGTAGTACCCAGAAGCTTCATCTGTGCACCATAATGTGTAATTCTGCCAAATTTCTTTCAAATCCATCCAGCTGTTTTTATGCTGCTATGTGTGAGTACCAAGCCTATTGATAATGCATTGGTGCCCAAATGTGTTTTGGAAACCACCATTTTCCTTTGCATCCCCTTGAGGAATCTCTGTAAAATATTGCATATTCCATCAAGGTGGAAAGAGAAATAGGTCTGCAGAGTTTTTGTGGAGATTCGTCAGAGAGACAAAGAGTTATTAATGGTGAAAAACATGAGGAATTCTTATCTCTGGTAACCCTAACTATAACTACAATGTGTATATATATATATATGACAGAAACATCTGCTACAATGAACATAATAAAATGTTGCTCCGTATGACTGAATTGTGCCTTACGAATAATTTCTTTATTTTTAATAAAGAACTTTACCATCAACTCCGTGGAGTTGCGATGGGGGCGTGCTTCTCTCCCAGTTATGCATGCTTGCACGTTGGATGGTGGGAGAAGCACGTCCTCATGCAGACTCACCCGGATGACGTTTCTGAACATGTCATCAAATGGTGGAGGTTCATTGATGACGTTTTTGTCATATGGACGGCACAAAGGAGTCAGCACTTGAATTTGTCAACAAACTAAATATTCTCTAAATTTGGAATTTACAATGCAAGTCAGCGACAGTAGGGTAGAGTTTTTGGACGTGGAGATTTTTGTGGAGAATTAGAGCGTTTGTACCAAATTACATCAGAAAAGTACAGCGGGGAACTCCATCCTCCATGCTAGCAGTGCTCACCCAAAACACCTTATCAGGAGTATTCCATATGGGGAGTTTCTTCGTATTCAGAGAATTTGCAGCAGGAAAGAGGATTTTGAGACTTGTCTAGAAGAATCTAAGGAGAGATTCATAGCTCGAGGAAATAATCAAAAAGACTTACTAGCTGCCCTTGAAAAATTAAAGAAGGGTAATCTTTTAAATGATAATGTAGTAATAAATGAGGCCATGGAACATATTACTGTAAAACCCACAGTGAGATTGATCACTACTTTTAGTAGTTAGGATCAGGTAATTAGAAAAATTGTGAGTAAGCATTGGCCCATCTTACATACTGATATCACACTATCTCCCGAGCTGCAAACCCAACCTACTATCACATTCAGAAGAGCACCCTCAATGACGGATGCTTTGGTGAAAACGAGTCCAGAAGTGATCAATCAGAAAAATTGGTTGACAGATAAAAAAGGCTTTGTATAGTGTACTTCTTGTAGGGCATGCAAATTTGGAGTCAATAGACAATATTTTATGGACCCCCTTTTCTAACATGCCGAACAGAATAAATGGTTATTACACTTGCAAAACAGAATATGCGGTCTATATATTAGAGTGCACCTGTCAACTTGCCTATGTCGGGAGCACAAAACTCCCTGTCTTTAATAGGATCCTCCAGCACTTGCAGGCAATTGTCAACTCAGATCTAACCTATCCAGCGGCCCGCCACTTTAAACTCGTGCATCAGAACAAATTGGAAGATCTTAAATATTATGTTGTTGACTCTGTTCCTAAATCTATTTGTGGTGGAAATAGAGAGAAAAGAGTACGCCAACTAGAGAGTCAATGCATAATTTGTCTAAATACAAAAATACCAAATGGACTTAATACGGGGAGGATTTGGTTCATTTCTTGTAAATAATTGGTTGGTCTTTTCTGAATTTTGGTGTATATATATGTTTTTTTTTTCTATAGATATTGAGATGATAATAGCTTTATGAATTTTTGTCTATTATGTTCTCTTATGCTGCTATGCTCACGCAATATGGTTGGTGAATAGATTGTTAGTTTTTATTTTGAATATGTGTATATATATGAACTTGGATTTTAGGTTCTTCTTATATTTATTTATTGTAGGTAATGGATTTTAGAAAAAAACCTTTTATACTGTGGAACTATTTAATGGTTTTACTGGTTCTCTGGTTTTACTATTGAATTCTTTTAGCAGGAGGGTTAATCCGTTTTATATACCTTATGAATTGATAGATATAACATATTAATGGAAAGGGGCGACCACTCGGTCCCCCCGAACGTATGGTGGAGTACCCCGATCCTCCCGGGAGGCCATCTTGGGCGGGAGGCGAGTCTCGGCTGGTATGCCCAAAGCGGCGTAGCCGGGGCGCGCCTTTTCCCGCCCTGGAGTCGGTTGTCCAAGACGCTGACGCCCGCGGCCACGCCCCCGGGGGGCAGGCGGAGGCGGGTTTACGCCCGCCCGAAGACGGATAAAAGAAGCAACAAGCCAAGAAAGCATCCTCTTGTTCCTGTGCTCTGAAGCTGCACCTCCCCGCTGCACGTGAGCTCGAGACGGAACGAAGAGCCAATTTTGAGCGTTGTAATTTTGTTCTTGTTTTACAGATATCTGCGTAGGAGAATGCCGGGCAAGAAGGTCGGAAAGCGGGTCGGTACCGATCAGATGCTCCGCATGCTCATAAAGGAGGTTGCCGATTTAAAGAAACAGATGGCGGAGAAGAACGGGGAGGGAGGCCCGAAGCGAATCGTCGGACCAGCTTTGCCGGGAGTAGTCCCTAGCGGGAGAGGCAAGAGGTCCAAGAGGGGGGCACCTGGGGGGGAGACCCCGGTTCCCGATACACCGATAGAGGAGCCGATCCTGGTTCCGAAGGAGGGGCATCCGATTCCCGTGGTAGTCACCCCCGTGAACGGAGAAGATATGCCTCCTGAGTTGGCTGCACAACTGGCAGCGTGGTTGGGAAAGGATAGCGAGGGCGTGATGAGGCAATTGCAGGAATCTAGACAGGCTGCGAAGGCGCCATCTCTTGTTCCCCCGCAGGCTCCGATGGCTGAGACCGCGGCAGGCGCAAGTTCGGCAGCAAGTACAGCACCTAGTTCAGGTAAGCGGCTACTGCCGATTGCGGGGGAGGGGTCTGTACCCTCGCGAAGGGAGAAAGTGGCCCAGCATGTTCCACTTGAAATTAAGGAAAAGATTTGGGCTAATAAGTATGTAAACATGTTTTCTTTGCTTACTGACCATTACGAGATCGAGCATGTGAAGGCCCAAAAAGAGCTTATGCATCCGAGTGTTTGGCGCGCAAAAATGGCCGCCTTTAAAGTCGATGAGAACATAGGTACTTGGGGCAGAGCATTTGGCATTTTCACCTCCATTATGGGTGAGCGAAGGCCTGAGTTGTTGACGGAATTGCCTATTTATCAGACACGTATTATGGAGTATTCTCTAGCCTATGAGGGCAATCAGTGGTTTTGTTATGACAATATTTTTAGGAAGGCTAAGGAGCACGACCCAGCTCTAACTTGGGATTGTTATGACTCCATTTCTTGGCAGAAAATGGAGAATTCGGGCATGCTAAAGGTACCATTGTCGGGGGGTAGCGGGGGTGAGTCTTCCCGCCAAACCTCTGGGACACCCTTTCGGACGGGTGCAGGTAACGAGCACCACTCGAAGTCGAGTGGCAACACAGGGAAAAAGGGGATTTGTTGGAATTTTAACAGGGGAAAATGTACAAGGCCTCAGGGGTCATGCAAATTTAGACACGAGTGTGGGGGTTGTGGACAGTCCTCTCATCCCGAGACCATGTGCAGAGCCAAAACGGGTGATAACGGAGGTAGGGGAAGCGCCAAACAGGTCTGAAATAGTCCGAGGGGCGCCTTTACCTACCCCGGTTGATACCATGGCAATGATTCCTTGGCTCAATGAATACCCGGATCATGTCTCCGCAGGGGTGTTGCGAGACGGGTTCTCGTATGGTTTCCGCATTCCAGTGGGGGACTTTCAGGGTAAAACAAGTTGTAAGAACCAACTATCGGTCCTGCAGAATACGGCGGTGGTACAGGTAAAGATTGGGAAAGAGGTGACTCGAGGGCGGGTTGCCGGTCCATTCGACCTACCGCCGGTTGCTAACTTTGTTTGTTCCCCCTTAGGGGTGGTCCCCAAGAAGGACCCGGGGGAGTTTAGGCTAATACATAATTTGTCAGCTCCACGAGGTCTTTCCGTGAATGATGCGATAGACCCGGAAGTGTGTTCGGTGCGGTACGCATCCTTCGATGAAGCCGTCGCCATGTTGAATCGCCTGGGGCCCGGAGCGCTGATGGCCAAATCAGACATCGAGTCAGCGTTCCGGTTGCTCCCGGTACACCCAGACGATCAGCGTCTCCTTGGTTTCACGTTTCAGGGTCGCTATTACATGGATAAATGTATGCCAATGGGTTGCTCCATATCTTGTGCTTATTTTGAAATGTTCAGTTGTTTTCCGCAATGGGTATTCACAAAAAAGACGGGTTTTCAGCATGTGATGCATTATCTCGATCACTTTCTGTTCCTGGGGGCAGCCGGGGATCCAGAATGTGGGCAGGCTTTATCAGAGTTTTGTGTCTTAATGAATCACTTCGGCGTGCCATTGGCACCAGGTAAGACTGTGGGTCCCTCGACTTCACTCGAGTTTCTGGGGATCGAGCTTGACTCGGAGGAAGGCTGTTTTCGGTTGCCCAAAGAGAAGGTGTTGAAATTCAGGGCATCCCTGGAAACATGTATTCGAGAGACTAAGGTGAACCTGCATCAGTTGCAACAAACGGTGGGCCAATTGAATTTTGCCCTTAGAGTAATCCCAATGGCCCGCCCCTTTTCCCGCTTGATTGCACAAGCCATGGTCGGCCTTAAAGAGGGACATCACCGCACGAGGCTCTCGGCAGAGATTCGCCAGGACATGCGCATTTGGTTGGCATTCCTGGCGGATTTCAATGGTCGAATTGTCTGGAACAAGCCGGCGGTGTCCTCCGAGGAGCTGGGGCTGTGGACAGATTCGGCGGGGAGTATAGGTTTTGGCGCCATATTCGGTACGCAGTGGTCGGTTCAAAGATGGCCGTCATGGTGGCGCGAGTGCGGGCTGACGAGTAACATTGCTTTTCTCGAACTCTTCCCCATTTTGGTGGCCCTGAAAACATGGCCTGAGGGGTTCCGGGATCACTCTGTGGTGTTCTGGTCTGATAACATGACCGTGGTTGAGTGTATCAACAGTCAGGCAGCACGTTGCAAATGGATTCTGAGACTGCTCAAAGAAATTGTGTTATTGTGTATGCAGTTGAATGTGCTCTTTAGGGCAAGACATGTCCCGGGGGTGCTGAACCAAGCGGCTGATGCACTTTCTCGTTTCCGTATGCACGCCTTCTGGGGTTTTCTGCCCACAGCGGACCCGGTGGCGGCACCCTTTCCCGAAGCTCTCTGGTCTCTCGGTGCCCCGAACTACAAAACCTCGTGGGAGAGAGTTTAGCACCCAGGACAAGGAAGGCATATCAAGGGGCGTTCCGTTCCTATTGGTCCTTTTTGGGTTCTGTCAGGGGGGAGCTTTGGGGCCAGGAAGAGCTTGTCGTAAAATTTTTGCTGTCTTTACATCAGGCAGGCAAGTCAGTAGCTACGGCTCAGAAGCATCGGGCCGCCATTTCCTTTATGGCAAGGGCTCATGGGATCCAGGACCCGACAGCGTCTTTCGTGGTCCAGAAAGCGCTACGTGGGTGGCAACGCCTTGAGGGTCGCAGAGTAGATGAGAGGCACCCGATAGGTCTGGATAGATTGGCCCTGTTATTTTCCGTACTCCCTGCGACATGTTCATCCCAGTATGAAACAGTGTTATTCCGGGCCGCCTTTGCGTTAGCATTCCATGGGGCAATGCGGGTAAGCGAACTAGTGGCGAAGAACAAGCAGGATACGGTGGGGGGACTGTGCCGAGAGCACATTCAGGTTAAGGGGGAGACGATGACTGTCTCGTTTGTCAGGTCCAAGGCCGATCAGGGTGCGGTTGGGGACTGCGTAGTAATACATAGGATGCCCGGATCTCCCATGTGCCCTGTTGTTTGCGTAGAGGAATATTTAGCGCAGAGGGTGGCATCATGGGAGGGGACCTTTTTGAGACACGCTGACGCTACCCCACTGACGAGGTTTCAGTTCCAGCGGGTGCTTACAATGGCAATTTCGGCCGCGGGCTTGAACCCCGGCGAGTTTGGGACCCATTCCTTTCGGATAGGGGCTGCTACTGAGGCTACAGCCAGGGGTCTGAGTGTAGAAAAAGTGAAACGTTTGGGGCGTTGGTCCTCGAATTGTTACAAAAGGTATGTGCGGTTGCACATGTTGTGAAGCGGCTATCATGTACTCACGCTTCTTGTTTTTGTTTGGTTTACAGTTTCGCAAGCTTACGAGGCGGGGCGGACTGTGCAGTCGACCCGACACCTGGGAACCAGCGGTCAAACATCACCGGCTGCGGAAAAAGTGGTGTGGGTCGTGGGCCACTCATACGTGAGGCGTGCCGCGGACGTATTCAAAGCAGGTGACATGTTTCACATAGCTGGGGAATACGGGTACAGGGTGACCTTCTACGGAAGGGGCGGGCTCTGTATTGACCAGTTTCAATCCTTTTTCGAGGGTTTGTTAGGGCGGACAAGGTCACCGCCGTCTATAATCATAGTCCATCTTGGGGGTAATGATTTGGTGATCACTGGTAGACGACTGCTTCTCGAGGCAATGCTTTCCACTGTAAGTTGGTTGGCGAGGAGAGTTCCAGGGTGCACAATTGCATGGTCCCATATGATTCCACGAAAAGTGTGGCGGGGGGCAATTTCGGTTTCTGCTCTGAATCACTCAGTGAAGAAGGTAAATAACAAGTTGGGTAGATTGTTTCGTTCAAGTACACTGCATTCTATTCCGCATGGTTGCATTAAGGGGGACAGTATGTATTTGGGAGATGGGGTCCATTTGTCCCGGGTGGGGAATGAGTTACTCATAGGAGACCTCATAGCTTGGCTAAAGAGTTTAAAACATGACCTTTAGGCAGGAGTTGTGTGGGGGGTCCGGATAGCCGGTCAACTATCCGGCCTGTGGCGGTAAGGTCATGATCGGTGAGCAGTAATTGGAAGATCCCTATGGGGGGGCGTCACCCATTACGGATGGGAGCGCCCGGGGGAGGTGGCCATTGGCCCCTCAACGGGGAGGCGGTCCCTTCTAAGGATGGGCCGCCGAAAGTAAAGGAAAGGCGGTCAAGGCCCCTTCCTTGATAGGAGGGGCTACGGGCCCCTCCTGGGGAATTTCCCGGGGCCAGGACACCTGCGACGGCAGATGTGGTAAGTTGTGTGGGGTGGGGAGGGGGTTTACGCTACCTTCTAGACACCTCACACGAGTCCTCGGACGACCTTTAAATGGCGTCGAGTTCATTGGGGCCCCCGTCAAGTCAAGGGAAATTGGTAGATGCATGTGAGGTACAGCCTCTGTGCGGTCGCCCCTCCCAAGTGGGGGGGGTAATTCTGGTTTAGGGATCTGACACCGGTTACGACCTTGCCGTTGGCCCTTAACGTTAGGATGTACAAGTTAAATGTTTTGTAGGATGTTAGTTCGGCTAGGAGAACCTTTGTATTAGAAGTATGTTAAGGTTAGCCAAACATCGTAGTGTGGAAATGAAATTGTACATAATATGAAACTGTTATTTTAATGTTTTGATTTTGTTTCATATTTTAATAAATACGGCCGGGAGGGTCACTCCCTCCCGCCTTCCAAAAGTTCAGAACCGTTTCCGATTTCCCATCCTTGGGGATTGCGTCGAGAGGGGGTGGCGGGTATCTCAGCCATATTCAACTGTGATCAATCCATATTTTCTATGTATATGTGTTTATTGCAAAAATTGATGATGTTTGATTTTTTGACCTATTTTTTGATTTTTTGATGATTTTTTGATTATTTGTATTTATGTGAGCAGGCTATTACATGTTTCTATATCTCTGCTCTATCTAATGTTATACATGCGCATCTGATTATGTCTTTCCTCACTGTTTATTTTTAATGGGAGGATCTAGAGCAGTCATTATGATATTTAAGGGCGTAGTGTTTTCTGACATGTCATGTGATCAAGGCTGGGGTAACCTAGCCGAAACGCGCCATGTTGTGATTTATGGATAAACTGCACTTCATAAACTACCTTTGCTGTGGTCCGTTCCTGTTGGTGTGGCAGCGCGGAGGTTGGCGTGTGTACACGGAGGGATTTGGCTTTCACACATATATATATATATATATATATATATATATATTTAACACTCCTCCGCCTTTTGAACGAAAGCAATGGGCGCACTCCCTTTAAGTTCCACAAATTGATTTATTGCAATCCTTCAGCAATGATAACAGACTCGATCTACGCGTTTCAGTGCTACAAGCACCTTGCTCACGATCACTTTCACAAGTTTTTTTCACATCATTTAAAGCGACCTTAGTGTTTGATGTTACATCACATCCTGTTGTAATTCGCTAGGCATTCTGGTATTTGTGGTTTTTTTTGCAATCTGATTTTATTAAAAAAAAGGGAGTTTCTCTAAGTGAAATTAAACCATTAAACAAGAGAAATTAATCAAACTTTTGCCTCAACCTTATATTTATAGTAATGTTGGCTGACATTATAATTATGCATCATTATTTTTTTGTCACTTATTTTTGCCAACTATTTGTCCATTACAATCCCTCCAGTGGGATTAGTTCACTATTTGTAACACATAAGATAGTGATTGACATTTAATTTTCATGTCCACATTTATCCTTTTCCATCCCTCTAGTGGGATTAGTCAACTAATTGATGAGGCTAACTTCTTTGGTCATCCAGTCTTGTTGTGGGATGGTTTTCAATTCAGCAATTCACTCATTCTGTCTCAGCTTTTGTCCATATTAGAGATGAATATATAACTCAGAATTTTTTCTTTCAGTTGTCTATGAGCTTCAATGATGTATGAACTCTTCTCCCAGATTACACCACTGGTTTTGTGAAATGTTATGGTTGCAAAATGTGCCAAATTGCCAAACAAACTAAAGAAATACCATTACGCAACAACAAAAAATGGCAGATACGACAACTAATCTCATGTAAAACTGAATTTACAGTCTACGGGATAGAATGTCCATGCCCCCTCATGTACGTGGGCAGCACAAAAGGAGAACTAAAAAAACGAATAATGGAACATGTGAGAGCCACAGTACATAAGGACAGAGCCAACGCAGTGGCAAAGCATATGGAGCTAAAGCACAATGGAGATTGGCTCAAATTGAAATTCTTTGGAATAGAAACTATCCCAAAAAATACACGTGGTGGAGATCGCGAAACAATTCTGAGACAAAAGGAGTCACGCCACATCCTAAATTTCAGAACTTTAAGTCCTCATGGCCTGAACTAATCGGAAGAGTTATATATTCATCTCTAATATGGGCAAAAGTTGAGACAGAATGAGTGAATTGCTGAATTGAAAACCATCCCACAACAAGACTGGATGACCAAAGAAGTTAGCCTCATCAATTAGTTGACTAATCCCACTAGAGGGATGGAAAAGGATAAATGTGGACATGAAAATTAAATGTCAATCACTATCTTATGTGTCACAAATAGTGAACTAATCCCACTGGAGGGATTGTAATGGACAAATAGTTGGCAAAAATAAGTGACAAAAAAATAATGATGCATAATTATAATGTCAGCCAACATTACTATAAATATAAGGTTGAGGCAAAAGTTTGATTAATTTCTCTTGTTTAATGGTTTAATTTCACTTAGAGAAACTCCCTTTTTTTTAATAAAATCAGATTGCAAAAAAAACCACAAATACCAGAATGCCTAGCGAATTACAACAGGATGTGATGTAACATCAAACACTAAGGTCGCTTTAAATGATGTGAAAAAAACTTGTGAAAGTGATCGTGAGCAAGGTGCTTGTAGCACTGAAACGCGTAGATCGAGTCTGTTATCATTGCTGAAGGATTACAATAAATCAATTTGTGGAACTTAAAGGGAGTGCGCCCATTGCTTTCGTTCAAAAGGCGGAGGAGTGTTAAATAAGTAACGGCGAGGTTCTGCCGTAGGGATTATTTATTTATTTATTTATTTTATTTTATTTATTTATTTTTTAAACTTATAAAGCGCGCAAATGCCCAGGGGCGTCTCGGCGCTGCGGACTTGGCAGAAAGAAAGAGAATTATTGATTAAACAGCCATGTCTAAAAAAGACCTGTTGCAAACAGCGCAGCTAGAAGCATCTGAGATGATTCCAGGCTGCCGCGTCCGCTTCGAAATATATTTTATAAAGATGGAAATAATGAGTGTTCATGAAATAAATCTATTTTACATGTACAGTTCTACTTCCTCCTCTTCCGTCAGGACAGTTTCATTCTTCAGCCCTTCTGATAAATACACCAGGTTCTCCACTAAGGACACCAGGAGTTGGTACACCTGAGTGTAGAGTGAGATTGCACCCACATTGAGCGCTTAATGGCCGGGAAACTGGGAACCGGCGTGTGGAGATATATATATATATATATATATATATATATATATATATATATATATATATATATATATAGATATATATATATATATATATATATATATCACAACAACGATTCCTCTCCCCGAGGAAACTTGGAGTCGCACAAACAAAGTCGTAATCCACACCAAGAAGAGTTCTTATTTGTTTATTCTTTTATCCATGGAGTATCAAAGCAAAGCAAGAGAAACCAATGCGTTTCAACAGCCTCCGCTGACTAAGACAGCGGAGGCTGTCGAAACGCGTTGGTTTCTCTTGCTTTGCTTTGATACCCCATGGATAAAAGAATAAACAATTAAGAACTCTTCTTGGTGTGGATTACGACTTTGTTTGTGCGACTCCAAGTTTCCTCGGGGAGAGGAATCGTTGTTGTGACTGATAGCGGATGGGCTCAACGGCAGGAGTAACGCGGCCACAACAGCAGCGCCTATCGGGAGAAAGAAGGGAGCCATATGGTTGAATATATATATATATATATATATATATTTCTATTTGTATATTTATTTTCATTTATTTATATTAACTGAAAAAATAAGGTTAAAGTTACATTATCTATAGGTATTGTAATAATATTTTACTTTATATAAAAAAACTCATAAATTCATTTTAAAAACAAAGGTTAAAGTGATGTTATAACTAGGTGAAAATATGTCAGTTAATACGTAATATTGTGAACTCAAAAAACACTGAAATTTACCGGTTATGCTTTACTGACATACTAGAACATGTACCCCCACCTGTCCAGTACTGTCATCAATTAAATATTTTGAGATATTATCAGTGATATTATTGATGACATTGCACATGTCACTAGTGATGTAGTCTATGATGTAATAAGAAGAGCTTGGTGGGTGCACCAGTTCTAGATAGCTCAGTAAACTCTGATCACATTAATACCGTTTTTTGATTAAATAGGAAATATTCATGAAAGAAAACATGAAGAAATTAATACAGAACCAAAATATGAAAACAATGTGGATTTCCAATGTGACCCTGCACATTTAAGAAGATTTTCCAGTGAGGAATAGATTACATTTTTAATATGTTGTGTAAGGATTCAGATTTGATAAAATTATAATACTCAAACATTGGCACCAAAAAACAATGCATAAAAGGAAGAGAAATTTTACAAAGAGGAAATGTAAAAGAGATTGAGGGGAAGCCTAATCACAAGGACAATTTAAAACATTAATTGAATCATACAGGCTCTGGGTGATATTAAGTAGGCAATAAACAGACCTCTTGCCCGCAGAGTCTTGTTAAAAGCGACCTCTCCCATGGATTAAATACTGATAGGGTTCAATACTGATAGGGTTCGATATCCTCAGTAATCTGGATTATAGCATAATCCCTTATCAACAGTTTTAAAAGTTCCTGAATAGATGTTTTGTCCTTTGTATTTCACTCTTAGTAGAGGTGCTAGTATATAAATATTTGTTCCTAGTAAATCAGTGATGTACCAAATAGGCTTAAGACATGGTATGAACTGCCCCATCTATTTTCTTCACCATGGATGTGTTTTGAATGGTGGTAACTCCACAAACCACCCCAAAGGTTACGATGGGTATAAATCCACATTTGTACACCTCCAAAATAAGCTTCACAGGTTTATTTCCTGGGTCTATTGCACAGTTCATGACCATGCCAGTAGATTGCATGAACTTAGGCCAGCTATGTGAAACACACAGGACCCATGTCCCTTTCGCATCATAGATAATATCCAAGTAGGAAATTTGTCTGACCCTTTCAACCCTTTCTGGCTTTAATCTTAAAAATTCCAGTTTTAAAGTGCTTTGGATCACATCTTGGAGTTATCAGTAGTCTTGGGTGGAGAAAAACTCTGCCGAGCTACTAGGAATTCTGCAAGTGGCGAAGTACGTTAGGTTGCTCCATTTGCTTTCATTTTTAGTGCTGGGTGTTTGTCCAACACTAGAAAATCATCATGAACTGCACCATGAGCAGCCCAAGAGAGTGCTGCATCTTTCTGCCACTCGAGTAGATGTCCTTCTCAATCGGCAGCTTTCTCAATGTGAATGGATGGTTTCTCAACATGAGCAGTCATGACCATCCACGACCGTCCGTGTTGAGAAATCTTGCTGGCAGGTGATCTACCTTTGGATTTTCCTCGCTCGTCCAATTAATGTTGGTGTGCATGAGCAAGGCCGAAAATGAGTTTTTCTGAACACTGTGTACTCCGCAGTGTGCGGAAAACTCTGTGAATGGACTGGAGTTCATCGCCTAGGCCTAGTAGTCAATATCAGGGTCTAGGCAATCCCTGAACCAAGTACATTTATCGATAAAGGTCTTCAGGCCATTGGATGTCATGAAAAAACAGTGCTTACTCAATGTTTAGCAGCAAAGGTAAATATGTGCCATTCACCTTCGTCTTTATTTTGGGTCATGGGTGATTAAAAAAGAGCTAATAATATTGGTGCATAATAAAGACAAGATGGGGGCCATCACAAAACGTGTCTAACACCGCAAGTTAAAAGAAAAGACTGTGTGCCTCTTCTTCACAAAGCTCACTGAAAGTGGAGCTATCAGAGTGAAGAACTTGTAAAGAATTGACCAGTGAAGGATCCCAGCCCATGCCCGAAAGCAAACTCTGTTGTTTGGTTCTATGTGTCCAGTCAAACACCATACTTAAGTCCATGAAGGACAAATATAAGGGTCCGTTTTTGGCCATGGTATATTAATTGATAACCATGTGAAAGTTAAGACTTTGTTTACCGATACCAAAGCCGGATCTGAACCCGTATTGTATTTCTGACAGAATGTTTGCTTTTTTAAACTATGACACGATTCTAGCTAATTCAAAATGTCTAAGAACCGTATTAATTGAATCCAGAAGGCATATGGACCTAAAAGGAGGCAGATTCTCTCTATCTCCCTTCTTAAATATAGATATGATTATAGAGGTAAGCCAAGAGGATGGAAGTTTGGAGTTGAATGCTAAGTTTAAAGCATTTGTGATGAGTGGCGCCCAGAACAGAACATCAAACCTATACAGGTCTATAGGAACCCTGTTGGGACCAGGAACCTTCTCACTGGGTCTCCTAGAAGTGGCAAGGTCAACCTTGTCTAACTCAAACTTGATGGCCAGAGAATAGTTATCCTTTGAATTGCAAAGGATCATTTCATTGGCTGAAATAGGACTTGAGAAGTATATTGCACTGAAATGAACAACCCATTGGTCTTCCATAATGTGGATGGCGATACAAGGCAGATTTGGCTTGTAAAAATTGCCTTTATAAACTATTTCCCAGAAGGTTTCAGGGTCATGATTATTCGGAGAGGAGACTAAAATATCCTAACTGGCTTCTCTGACGGGATGTTTCTTATCATTAACCCCTTTTTATGCTGCCCTGCACTTGGAACCAATCCCCTTGCCCCTAGGGTTCAAGTTTAGGGCACAACAAAATGACCTATTGGCTGTCCTGCAGGTCCTATTAAACTAGCTGAGCAGAGAGCCCTTAATTGTAGGCATGGACAAAGTGAGTAAGTTCCTTATACAGCATCCTAGTTTAACAAGGTAATTAATGATTGTTTCACCATGACCAGTGCCCTCAGATAAACATACTTCAACCAATTACGGGCACTTTTTAAATAGGTTGCCTAATAATTGAGGGATATCTGCCTATTTTCAACAGAATTTATATCCTTTGTACCTTGTCCCTAAGAGTAACATGTTGAATACCCACTGTCTGAGAGGCAGAACCCTACTCTAATACTTACCCCAGGTACATATGTGTGTAACCTTCTGGATATGAACATATAATTTCCATAATATTACATACGTAAAAATGTAAAAGAAAGTTTTGTGTTAGGTAAACTATCAAAGGTGAAGCTGTTGCCAATTTTTTGCATTATAATCTGCCCCCATTTCTGTTTTTGTGAGTGTGTGTGTGTCTGTTGTTGTGTGCGTGTGTGTGTGTGTAAAAGAGTGATGGATGGAGTGCTTGAATTATTCTCAGCCAATGGTAATCACTCGGGCCTCATCCCAATCCATCGTTATTCTGCACCATGTCACCTCAGTTTGGACCCAGCCACATGCAAATCAGTCTTGATCCTGCTTTAATTGAAATAGTGTAAGAACAACAATATCCCAACTGGTATAAATTAAAGACAGTTAGTGAAAATATGTAAATACATTATCTGAAAGAAAACAAGGAGACTCTATATAATTCTGACATGTGCTAATAGCATCATTTTATGTATAAAAAATATTATAGAAAAGGAACAATAAAAAATAGTTGTAGCAGCACTGCAGTATATAAATCACAATAATTGAAAAGACAACCCATATTGTACGTGGTGCTCTAGGTGTGACAGTGAAAACCAATATAGCGACGCAGGTGACAATGTGAAACAGCGTGAGTGGCGCAAAGGGACTGGTGAGTAAATATACAGTGTAATCATTGATATACGGCGGTTCAAGACAGATTAGAAGTTCATTTTAAACGTATTCAATATGTTCAACCGCCCACCGACGTCATCGCCCGCTCCCGGAGGCGCTGAAATACAGCGGGGCTCCACTGGAGGAGCGGGAGCCGTTTTCACCACGAAATAGAACTGCACCATTTTCCACCCTCGTTGTTGCTGGGGGATCGCTGTCTTGGGCCCCGTGCTGCTGGGAGTGCTGACACCAGGGTCTTTGGTCCCCCCCACTGCCACGCTTCCATATCGCGGCCGCCGAGATAGGGGACCACAGCCCCCACAATTCCCGCAAGCCTCACCCACTGACGTCATCATCCGCGCCCGGAGGCGCTGAAATGCAGCGGCGCTCCTCCCGCAACGCAAGACGCGCGCGGGACAAGCCGGGCTAAGCCCGGGCAAAGGGGGGGCCGTCTGCGGCCATCAGAGGCTGTAAGAGGCTGGGCTGGGACGTCCCACTAACATTCACACCTCGGACTGTACAAGTAACAACCCAAACTATATGTGTCTACGCAGTCTGTGTACCGTTTTGTTTGTATAATTCTCTTAAGGGTTGGCAAGGCACTTAGTATGCACCATGACCTCAAAGGGAAAAACCGTATCGGCAGGAAGGGAAAACAGAGGAACATTGGATAACTATGTAATCAGGACCTCCTCTGACCTAGATAGGGAATTCTCTCTTGCTGAGCGCCGGGCTGATCGACGCCGCTCCGTCGAGCTTATTAAGAACAAGTGCTCATTCCTGGGCTCAATACAGTTAGCCATCTCGTCACAAAATGGGAATAAGACCGAAAGAACGGCCTCTGAATTATCTAGAAATGATAGCATTCCATTGCTTTTGCGGGATAGAACCTCCTTAATAGACACAATCAGTGAACTAAGCGTAATTGTCTCATCTTCCATCTGTAACTCGCCAACAGTCATTGAAATTCAAGCGGCCACGTCATCCCCCCTAATAGAGACTGCTCAAAAAAGTGATAAAAATCCCAAGCACACTCGTGACCAAGGTCCGCCACCAAAAAAACAGAGAAAGGGGGGGAGTGGAACACCAATGAGGAAAAAAAGCAAAAACGCTACTGATAAACCCTCCAAAGGCCCTGCACCAAATGCACCTATGACACCGGTCCTGCCTACCTCTCAGCATCACCCAACAAAGGAAAATTCTAACCCCGATATAGTGGGAAGTATTGAACAAATAGTTAGGTCCCTCATCTTACCTTTAATTGAGAGGCTGAAGAGGACAGCTCTTCAGTTGGGGACCCTGGAACAGGTAGTTAGGGAAAACCAAGAAATAACAAAGGCACAGTCAAAGCCCGTACCAGCACCCTCAATCACTGTTCCATCCTTACTTTCCACCACCCAAAAGGAAGGGGCTCCCATACCCTCAATCATTGTTCCATCACAAACTGCCCCTACCCTAATGGAAGGAGGAAAAAGTAATACCAACCCTAAGCCAAAACCATTAAAACCAAGTCCTCCAAACATACCTCGGGAAAAACCTTCTCATTGGGTAAACAAGGCTCAGGAGGGAGAGAAATCTACTACCTCAGGTATTGCTCAAATTCAAGAGGCCAGGGGAGTTTCTGCTAAGTCAACACAGCATAAGAGCCACCAGGTAGAACTGCCCCCAGAAGCGGTTCCGTACGTGGTGGTTCTAACAGGCGTGCCAACACGAGAGGAAGGCAAAAGAGAAAATTTCTCTCAGCTTAAAAACAAAGTTGTCTTCTGGATCAAACACAACCGTCCCCTTCCACTGTACATAAATGGTGAAATTTTACATCATAGGCGCCTTTCGTGGTTGGGCTGTAGAAGAAAAGATATAACGGAGGATATTATTATTATTAATTTTTCAGACTGTAGAGCTGTTAAATATATTCTAGGTGATTTCCAGGATAATGGGAGTAACGGCATCACATCACGTGAACTAACCTATTTTTATCCTAGATCCATAACGGGAATCATTCCCAATCCTAGGACATTAACCAGTTATCAAAATGAACGTATTGTGCCTGTCTATAATCGCCATATGGCCCGCAGTAACACCTATGATCCGTACTTCTGGTCTCAACCCTTTCAGTTCAATAACAGATTTACTCCCCTGTCCGGTTTAGATGAAAACGACTGACTGGTCACAACTGACCACCATTCAGGGTGTGTGTCTGATACATTTTCTGATTCCATCAAAACAAATGTAAAGTCAAAAAATCAGTCTCTCTTTACTGGTATGGTTTCTGAACAACTCCAACCATTAATGGCGAGTGATCTTCCAACCCAAATAGACACGTCTATTACAAATGCGGATTCCTCTGTGCTTTACAATACCGGAATTATGGCCAGAGCCCAACCTGCTGTTTCTGATAATATGGTTACGGTAAGTTTGGAAAAAGCCGAATAACATTTCAAACAGATTTTTTGGAATGTTGCAGGTCTGCGCTCAAAGGTAGACCTTCCTTCATGGCTTCCTGGCATCAGACAATATAACATTCTATGTCTACAAGAAACCTGGCTGACTGCCCGGCTATAAAACATTTAATTCTTCTGCCCAACCCTCAGTTTGCGGCAGAGCAAAAGGTGAACTAGTAATATATATTTCCAATGAACTTCAATTCGCAGGAATAAAAGCATTTATTAATGCCACAATCTTTCAGATCCTTAAATTAATACTCAGCAAAATACATACGTACTATATAGTCAACTTTTACAATAATTTACCCTCTCAAGACGTACTCCCAGTCCTGGACACTATTTCCCTTTTCCTAATGGAGGAACTGCATAAACATCCCACCACTAGCGTAAATATAGTCTGGGGAGGGGATTTCAATTTAACCCTTTGTAAGGAAAGTGACACCAATAAATGTGGTATTGTTGATGAGGCGGGGTTAAATCTAACACATTTTCCACACACCATGACAGGGAATTGTTTAACTGAGATACTATTTAACCTCGACATGGGTTTTGCAAAGAAGCTTGTATCTCCATCAGTTGCTTTCTTACCCACGTTTAATGGCAGGGGTCTATTTAGCCTAATTGATTTTATCCTAGTCTCACAAAATATTAAAGACCAATTGTCTCGCTTTAGCACTGGAAATGATCCATGTAGCGATCATTTCCCTAATATTATGACCATCATCATTACTGTTACCCCTAAACGGCGCAGTATACCGACGCTGTTAACGCAAGAAACACTAAGGGTGAATACATTGAATGGATACACCATTAAGTGGGACAAAGTAGATCCTGCAGAAATTACAGCAAAGGTACTGAGACGCACTCTTCCGCAAGTAGAGGTGCGCCTCAGTCCACATTCTGCACCAGATCAAATATTGGCTAGCTTCTCTGCCATTACTAACGAAATCAAGAACGAACTTTTACGTAAAATTAAAGGCACCAAACAAACAAAAAAGGGCTGGTTTAACCTCGAAACCAGGAGAGCCCATTCCCTCTTAAAGAAAGATCTGTCCAGTTCCGTTAGGGATAAGGATGAAGTAGCAAGATTAAGAAAGAACTACAACCAGGAACTTAAACTCTGCAAGAAGGCTATTAAGAAGGGATTATGGGCAAAACTCCACCAGAGCTGCGCCCTCAAGGATTCTACCACATTCTGGCAAATTGTAAGAACTCCCTTTTTAATTGACCAACAATCCATTCCCCGAATTGAGGTGGCAGTGGGCGAAGCAGCTTGGGTCAGCCACTTCTCTAAGATTTTTGGCATTACAGAGGGTCTTACTTTACAGTCTACCACAGACTCTTTGGGGAAGAGTTACTCGCAAAATATCTCAAGCCCACCCGCAGGCCTTAACTTTGACCACGAGGAAGTAGTTACTGCACTGTTAGCATTCAAATGTGGAAAAGCCCCAGGCCCCAATGGGGTTCCAGTGGACCTTTTCAAATTTAATTTAGAACTTTGGGCCCCAATTCTTACTAGGGTTTTTGAAGCAGTCACCAAAATAGGCCCAATCAAGTCATGGACAACCTCTATTTTGCTCCCCATCTTTAAGAAAGGTGACCGTAACAACCCTGCCTGCTATAGACCCATCTCCCTACTAGATGCGGTAGGTAAGGTGGCGGGCCGTCTAGTCCTCCAAAGACTACAAAACTGGGCTGCAAGCAATCAAATAATATCTGACTTGCAGTGCGGTTTTCATGAGGGTCTGGGGACCGTGGAGCATGCACTAAACCTTTCATTGCGAACACGAAAATATGTTGGGGCGAAAAAAGGGAGGTTGCACCTAGCTTATGTCGACCTGTCTGCAGCGCATTCGACTGTGTCTCCCATTGTAAACTATGGAAAATTCTTTTGAATATGGGTGTTGACCCGCCTCTAGTGAACCTTATGCAAGACCTCTATTCAGGCGCCTCAGCTAAAGTAAGATACGGTCTAGGGGGGGAACTAACAACATCATTCGCTGTGGTTAAGGGAGTCAGGCAGGGTTGTGTACTGGCTCCCTTTCTATTTAATCTCTACAAGAATGGTTTGGAGGCCTCTATGTTAGAAGGGAGCCAGGACCTGCCCATGATAGATCGCCGTCCAAGTCCCGCGTTGCTCTACGCGGACGACGCGGTCATCATGGCCAGGACGCCTCGCCAATTGAACTAAGCGTAATTGTCTCATCTTCCATCTGTAACTCGCCACCAGTCGTTGAAATGCAAGCGGCCACGTCATCACCCCTAATAGAGACTGCTCAAAAAAGTTATAAAAATCCCAATCACACTTGTGACCAAGGTCCGCCACCAAAAAAAAGGAGAAAGGGGGGGAGTGGAACACCGATGAGGAAAAAAAGCAAAAACGCTACTGATAAACCCTCCAAAGGCCCTGCACCAAATGCACCTATGACACCGGTCCTGCCTACCTCTCAGCATCACCCAACAAAGGAAAATTCTAACCCCGATATAGTGGGAAGTATTGAACAAATAGTTAGGTCCCTCATCTTACCTTTAATTGAGAGGCTGAAGAGGATAGCTCTTCAGTTGGGGACACTGGAACAGGTAGTTAGGGAAAACCAAGAAATAACAAAGGCACAATCAAAGCCCGTACCAGCACCCTCAATCACTGGTCCATCCTTACTTTCCATCACCCAAAAGGAAGGGGGCTCCAGTACCCTCAATCATTGTTCCATCACAAACTGCCCCTACCCAAATGAAAGGAGGAAAAAGTAATAACAACACTAAGCCAAAACCATTAAAACCAAGTCCTCCAAACATACCTCGGGAAAAACCTTCAGGTTCAGGAGGGAGGGATTTCTACTACCTCAGGTATTGCTCAAAATCAAGAGGCCAGGGGTGTTTCTGCTAAGTCAACACAGCATAAGAGCCACCAGGTAGAACTGCCCCCAGAAGCGGTTCCATACGTGGTGGTTCTAACAGGCGTGCCAACACTAGAGGAAGGCAAAAGAGAAAATTTCTCTCAGCTTAAAAACAAAGTTGTCTTCTGTATCAAACACAACCGTCCCCTTCCCCTGTACATAAATGGTGAGATTTTACATGTTAGGCGCCTTTCGTGGTTGAGCTGTAGAAGAAAAGATATAACGGAGGATATTATTATTATTAATTTTTCAGACTGCAGAGCTGTTAATTATATTCTAGGTGATTTCCAGGATAATGGGAGTAACGGCATCACATCACGTGAACTAACCTATTTTTATCCTAGATCCATAACGGCAATCATTCCCAATCCTAGGTCATTAACCAGTTATCAAAATGAACGTTTTTTGTCACTGTCTATAATCGCCATATGGCCCGCAGTAACACCTATGATCCATACTTCTGGTCTCAACCCTTTCAGTTAAATAATAGATTTACTCCCCTGTCCGGTTTAGATGAGAACGACTGACTGGTCACAACAGACCACCATTCAGTGTGTGTGTCTGATACATTTTCTGATTCCATCAAAACAAATGTAAAGTCAAAAACTCAGTCTCTCTCTACTGGTATGGTTTCTGAACAACTCCAACCATTAATGGCGAGTGATTTTCCAACCCAAATAGACACGTCTATTACAATTGCGGATTCCTCTGTGCTTTACAATACCGGAATTATGGCCAGAGCCCAACCTGCTGTTTCTGATAATATGGTTACGGTAAGTTTGGGAAAAGCCGAATTACATTTCAAACTGATTTTTTGGAATGTTGCAGGTCTGCGCTCAAAGGTAGACCTTCCTTCATTGCTTTCTGGCATCAGACAATATAACATTCTATGTCTACAAGAAACCTGGCTGACTGCCCCTATCCATTTGCAAGGCTATAAAACATTTAATTCTTCTGCCCGACCCTCAGTTTGCGGCAGAGCAAAAGGTGGACTAGTAATATATATTACCAATGAACTTCCAATCGCAGGAATAAAACCACTTATTAATGCCACAATCTTTCAGATCCTTAAATTAATACTCAGCAAAATACATACGTACTATATAGTCAACTTTTACAACAACTTACCCTCTCAAGACGTACTCCCAGTCCTGGAAACTATTTCCCTTTTCCTAATGGAGGAATGGCATAAACATCCCACCACTAGCGTAAATATAGTCTGGGGAGGGGATTTCAATTTAACACTTTGTAAGGAAAGTGACAACAATAAATGTGGTATTGTTGATGAGGCGGGGTTAAATTTAACACATTTTCCACACACCATGACAGGGAATTGTTTAACTGAGATAATATTTAACCTGGACCTGGGTTTTGCAAATGAGCTTGTATCTCCATCAATTGCTTTCTTACCCACGTTTAATGGCAGGGGTCTATTTAGCCTAATTGATTTTATCCTAGTCTCACAAAATATTAAAGATCGATTGTCTAGCTTTAGCACTGGAAATGATCCATTTAGCGATCATTTCCCTAATATTATGACCATCATCATTCCTGTTACCCCTAAACGGCGCAGTATACCGACGCTGTTAACGCAAGAGACACTAACGTTGAATAAATTGAATGGATACACCATTAAGTGGGACAAAGTAGATCCTGCAGAAATTACAGCAAAAGTACTGAGACGCACTCTTACGCAAGTAGAGGTGTGCCTCAGTCCACATTCCTGCACCAGATCAAATATTGGCTAGCTTCTCTGCCATTACTAACGTAATCAAGAACGAACTTTTACTTAAAATTAAAGGCACCAAACAAACAAAAAAGGGCTGGTTTAACCTTGAAACCAGGAGAGCCCATTCCCTCTTAAAGAAAGCTCTGTCCAGTTCCGTTAGGGATAAAGATGAAGTAGCAAGATTAAGAAAGAACTACAACCAGGAACTTAAACTCTGCAAGAAGGCTATTAAGAAGGGATTATGGGCAAAACTCCACCAGAGCTGCGCCCTCAAGGATTCTACCACCTTCTGGCAAATTGTAAGAACTCCCTTTTTAATTGACCAACAATCCATTCCCCGAATTGAGGTGGCAGTGGGCGAAGCAGCTTGGGTCAGCCTCTTCTCTAACATTTTTGGCATTACAGAGGGTCTTACTTTACAGTCTACCACAGACCCTTGGGGGAAGAGTTACTCGCAAAACATCTCAAGCCCACTCCCAGGCCTTAACTTTGACCACGAGGAAGTAGTTACTGCACTGTTAGCATCCAAATGTGGAAAAGCCCCAGGCCCGGATGGGGTTCCAGTGGACCTTTTCAAATATAATTTAGAACTTTGGGCCCCAATTCTTACTAGAGTTTTTGAAGCAGTCACCAAAATAGGCCCAATCAAGTCATGGACAACCTCCATTTTGCTCCCCATCTTTAAGAAAGGTGACCGTAACAACCCTGCCTGCTATAGACCCATCTCCCGACTAGATGCGGTAGGTAAGGTGGCGGGCCGTCTAGTCCTCCAAAGACTACAAAACTGGGCTGCAAGCAATCAAATAATATCTGACTTGCAGTACGGTTTTCGAGAGGGTCTGGGGACCGTGGAGCAGGCACTAAACCTTTCATTGCTAACAGGAAAATATGTTGGGGCGAAAAAAGGGAGGTTGCACCTAGCTTATGTCGACCTGTCGGCAGCGCATTCGACAGTGTCTCCCATAGCAAACTATGGAAAATTCTTTTGACTATGGGTGTTGACCCGCCTCTAGTGAACCTTATGCAAGACCTCTATTCAGGCGCCTCAGCTAAAGTAAGGTATGGTCTAGGGGGGAACTTACAACATCATTCGCTGTGGATAAGGGAGTCAGGCAGGGTTGTGTACTGGCTCCCTTTCTATTTAATCTCTACACGAATGGCTTGGAGGCCTCTATGTTAGAAGGGAGCCAGGACCTGGCCATGATAGATCGCCGTCCAAGTCCCGCGTTGCTCTACGCGGACGACGCGGTCATCATGGCCAGGACGCCTCGCCAATTGCAAACTCTTCTTAATAGATATTGCAATTTTATGGCGAGTATAGACCTAAATGTCAACATCAAGAAAACCTATGTTATGCGCTTAGGGAAACGTCTAAAGCAACCAGGAGGTATTTACATTGATAACACCAAGTTGGAATGTGCAAACTCCTACCCCTACCTAGGAATCCTGATAGACGATAAGTCCAGCTGGCATCCAGCCATCCAAGCCAGAAAATTGGCGTTCCTAAGAGCCACTACAGCTCTGGTAATGTTTGCACAAAAACTGGGTCAGCGCCCCACGCGGGAGTTGCTCCAGATCTATAATGTAAAATTCTGTTCAGTGGATACTTATGGGGCGGGGGGTTTGGTGTTTTGTGAACACTGATGCCATCCAAAAAATAGAAAATGGGTTCATACAATACCTCCTGGCTGTTCCCAAAAGCTCCCCGATATATGTTGTCATTTGGAGTTAGGTTTGGAGCACATATCTGACATCATTGCCGTCCAACCAATACTGCTATAGCACCGTATCTGGCAAACAAGTGAATGCAAATTGACCCGCTCTTTAATCACTGACTGTCTAGCATTATAAAACTGGAAAAACTTTCCCTGGTTGGCATATGTTCACAATGTTTTGATGAATGCAAATCTAGAGTCTTTCTTTAAGACCCCTGAGACCATAGTCGAAGTACCCCGGAAACACCTGAAAACTCTGTGTTTATCAAACTTGCGTGAGCTTCGATTAACTAAGGAGCTCTCCAAGCCCTCAAATCTTCATCTCCTGACAGTGCAAGCTTCACTTGGGATCCAGCCTTACTTATTGTTTACCACCAATGGTTATGAAAAATATTTACTGACACAGTTCCGGTTTAACAACTACCATCGGCTACTAACATTTCCGAAGAAAAATGACTGGTCTTCAAACCTTATTCCTTGCCCATGTGATGGGCAGTCTGAGCAATCACTTTGCACATAGTCTTTTTCTGTAGCCTCTATGATTACCCCCGTAGGCAGTGGATTATCCCCTTGGTAAAACACCTGGGCCTCGACCGCTGCCGCCCAGCACTTCTCGCCTTACAATGTTTAGACACCGAGTACAGTGTTAACCTCATAGTCTGCTTTTTAAAAGCATGCACTAAATATCGTAAAAATTATGACTGAAATCCTAAAAAGACTAATAACTGTTTGGTTGTCTATCTTAAAGCTGTTGTCCCATGAGTGTGCCCCTAAAATATTTGTATATTATGGTGGTAGTAAATTGCTTCTGATTGTCCTGTATCTATTCCTGCTGCTATTGGTCAGAAAACCTTTTGCACTAGGCTTTTAACAATATTGTATCACCTATTTTCTTTTTATCATGTATGTATTAGTGTATAAAAATTCTCTCTTTCGATGTATACTATGCATTTTTATAATATTTTAAAATTCTTCTTTTTTAGAAAAAATGTACATTTTATTGACATTTGTGTACTTTTATGGATATTATATTTGTATCCGAATAAAGTTTTATTGAATTGAATTGAATTGAATTGGAACAATCCAGCTCAAACGGCCAATCCAGGGTGACCCTCAACCGGAACACAAGCAAGCCAGGACCGGTTTTGAGGCACCCAGCTGATGAGCCCATAACTAGGGTTGCTTGTTTTTCGGTTCAGGTAGGACCTAGTTTGGCAGTTCTGGCTGGAATGTTCCTATGAGGAGAAGGGTGTATTCTGATTTGCATATGGCTGTGTCCATAATGAAGCAAAGCTCTTGGACCCGTCTTTACTGATGTCCTGACAGCCAAGGGGTGACTCTCAGATCCTGGTCCCATGGTGTGCCTCATGAGCTCCAAAACATTTGCTTTTGGGCTCTTTGTGACTGCGAATAGGCCCATTTGTACCAGAAACGCACAGCTAACATTGAAAATCAGCGAGAGCTGCCACCAGCCTGCCTCTGTGCACAGCAGCATCCACGGCTCATGGAGGACCGCCAGCGCAAAGCACAAACTTGCTTGTGTGCTACGCCTGGCCTGCTCCTCCTGCCACACAGATCATGCCCCACAGAGCTCTCCTTGCTCTCCATAACCCCCTACAATATGAGCGGGACTCTTGGCAAAGAACTTGATAAGGTGAAACTTCAGTGGATTGATCTGGGACTGTATCGGACATGCACTCCATCGCAGTAAGCCTGGACTTTTGACTTTGACTTGGTATAGCATATTAAGAGAGTTCTGGTTGGCTCTTTATGTTTTTAGGGGCTGTATCGCAGTTTATTTTAAATAAAATCATAACTTTAGTTCTATCGATTGGATTATTGTCATTTTAGTCCTTTTTTTTCCTCATTTGCTTCTTTGGAGAGTAGGAACCACACTCTCAATCTCACGCACTGCATTTCTCGGGAATAATCAGAAACTTTTAGTGCATTAGAGATCACCATCAACGGGTGAGGAGATTGCTAACCTTGGAAAAGGTAAGTCTCCTTCCTTCACATTCTGTCTTTAACCCTTTCTCACCAACCTCGGAAAAGAGGGTAGAACAGAGAAAAGAGGAAGTTTGTGAAGGTGTCCGGTTTAATCATTGGACAACTTTAACCTCACCGGTCTTATCTTATCCAACTTTCATCTTTCACACCATTCCAATATCGGGTGCCAAAAATCACAGTTACTATGACTCAACTTATCTAGGGCGGCTGTATGTTTAACAAAAAGAACCCAATTTTCAAATCTTGGAGTATTTTCAGACATCCATAATTTGTAAATCTCCCTGGGTGTCAGTAATAAACGATAAAAAATCAGCTTGGCCTGATTGTTTGTAACCTTCACCCCTGAATCACATTGCCCAAAAATGACAAGCATAATGCTTACCTCAATGTTGATTTTCATACATTCTGAAAGGACCTTACTCACGTTACTCCAAAAGACCTGAAGTTCTGGGCACGACACAAACATATGACATCATCCTATTTCATGCTGCCACATTTCGGACATGCAACATCACCTCCTATTCCAAACTTCGACTGTCTCTTGGGGGACCAGTAAGCTCTATGAATGGAAAAAAGATGATTCCTTCTTAGGTATGCAGGCTTGACTATTTTAAATAACATGCTCATAGATACTTGCCATAAGTGTGATAAAGGTGCTTCCGGCAAGTGTCTTCCCCATAGTTCTGTTGGCAGCTTGAAGGCTCCTTCCTCCATGTCAATCAACAACCAGTAGATTGCCGCAAGTTCTTTCTTTGGTTCGGTTTGTGACGTCAAACGGGTTTCCAAGTCGTTCTAACTCCCTACGCTTGTCCCATCAGCTTGGTACCAGCTTCTCATTTGTAGGTATTTAAACCATGACAGTTGGTTATCAGTTTGCTGATTACATAGTTCCCAAGAAATCCGGTCCCCTTCGATGTTTATATGTTCCCATCGAACAAATCCTGCGTGTAAAAGAGGTCTTGCTAGGGCGTCATTCGTCCATTCCGGAGAGCCTGGGGAGTCCCAAATAGGTACCAGTAGGCTATGATAAGGAATTTTTGCCATTTTCCTAACCTTAAACCAAATTTCTGCTATGCTTTTAAGAGTCTTCAACCTAACTTTTTAAAAATATTTGGGATCCGCATATTTAAATAAAAAACCTTGATTAGCGCCCGGTTATGAGTTTGCCATCACAGCCCACATTCCTCCTATACTAGTTGTACTTGGGTAGTCAAAAATACATTTTCCATTCTTTAAGAGGAAAACTCAGGAGTAGTAGAGCATGTCTGGTAAGGCTAGTCCTCCTTTCTCAACCCTGCTTCTTCGTTTTTTCCACGCTATTCTGTGACTCTTATTCGACCAAATAAAGGAACTAATTTGGCTTTGCATGTTTTTTAACCATTCTTTCTTAAAAAGGAGAGGTATGGTGTCAAAAAGAAAGTACATTTTGGGAGAATTATCATCTTGATTAAGTTCACCAGTCCTATAAGAGAAATCTGAAGGTGTGACCGCATCTTTAAAAGACTGCAAGCCTCCTTTTTAACCTTCTCACAATTTACCTTAGTGATCCTGTCTATGACTTGTATTATCATGACTCCGAGATACCTCATTTCCTTTTCTTTGGCCACACACTCCACCTCTACATTCCAGGACATAATCTCAGTTTTTTCCCTGTTGATCTCATATTCAGAGACCTTCCCAAAATTGGTCATCAGAGTCATGATCCTCCCCAAGGTATCTGCCATTTTAGTCTTGTTTTGTTTATTAAATGTAGCTCTATATACTTAACCTGGGTGGGATCCGGATCCTTGTAGTGTGGTCTTTTTACAATTTTACTGTGTGAAGTGTTGCACAAAAGCCTTATACATTACCTCTAAGTAAGCCTTACTGCTCTGTGCCAAGCTAACAAGGGTTTGAGCACAGATTAATTTGGGGTTTGCTTCTGTCTTATTCTTATCCTTAGGATTGCGGTTGCTGCTTGACCATGACTCAAACCCCAGTCAATAGGTAATCAAAATTCTAACAGTGTGGCTCCATGCTACAAGAAGTAAATGGAGCTATAAGATATCTAATTCTGATTATTAGATAGCTAACACACATTAGCGGCTCCTGGAGGGAGTGCTGTGGGGCGTGGCAAGTGATGGGCAGGGTGGGTGTTAGTAAACTCTGGCTCACAGACGAGTGGAGTAATGTAAATAAATAAATAAATAAAATGAATGACATTGCACACGCTGAAATGCCAAATGGCTATGCAGTGTGCGCAATGAAATTCATTTTTTTTTTATTTATTTACATTACTCCGGTTGTCCGTGAACCGGAGTTTACTACCACCACCCTGCCCTCTACCGCCCGCCCCACCGCCTGCAGCACTCCCTCCAGGAAGCACTACTGCTAACACATGAACTGTTTTTAATCTTTACATTGCATTGCAATTCTGTGACTTATTCTTGTTTTGCACGTTCTCCCACCCTGCCTGCTTCACATGTAAAACTTAAAGTAAACTCCCTTCATATGTTTTGCGAGGATTCCCTTTTTTCACATCATGCACTACCACAAGCATTGTCATTTTAACTATCATTTGATGACTTACTGAACTCTACTCCCAAACTCTCTGTCACGTTCTGGGATCTGCATGTGATACCTCTGGGGAAGGAGGAGTCTGCTTGCAGCTTCGTTCCGCCGGAGTCAGAGGAGCAGAGCATCGGCGTGTGGCTGCGCCCGGAACAGTGTCCACACAGGAGCGCACAGGAAACTCGACTGGAGTCGGGCGGATTGAACGAGGTGAGCGGGGCTCTCATGACACTGGCACTGGGTCACTCTGCCGCTCTCCAGCTTGCTTGCTGTCTTGCTCCTTTGCTTCCCCCTTCTCCTCAGGATACAGCCACGCCAGGTGCCATCTGTGCTGAGAAACTGGATTTGGAGCTGGATGATTCAGAAAAGGGGAGCTGGGTTACTGGGCTGAGCGGGTAAGCTCCCCCCTGCTCCCTATTGCTCTCCCCTACAGGAATGTATGAGGGGAAAAGGCATTGCAGTCACTATCAGGGAAAAGGACAAGGTCCCCGAGGGGAGAGGCGGATAAGGGCAAAAATTGAAAGCCAAAGATGCTAGCGGCTCATAGCGCTGAGCTCCATCTCATCTGTTGTGTTCCCTGTTTTTTGCCCAGGACTGACCTCCCCTGAGCTCAGACAGTCCCATAAGGTGGGTGTCTCTTGGCGAATCAGTTGAGCAGAGGTTTGGGTTGTGCTAATACTGGTACCGGTAAGTGCGGAGTCTTTTCTGCCTGGGAACTGGCTGGGAAAGGCCATTAACCTGCCTATTTGCTTACCTTGCTCACCCGCACCAGTTGAATCCTCCCTCCCTTCCTTTTCCCTCAGTTAGGGAAAATAGGAAGCTGCTGAGGGAGTAGTCAGTCCCTGTTGCCGAAGGGTACTACAGGAGAACAGGAAGGACGACAGGTGGCTAACTACTATCATTAATTAAAGAGAGAACTATGCGCTCCGGCAAAGAGAGGGTGACAGGTCCTCCCGCAAGACGATCAAAGAAAATACAAATACCAAAAGTGTTAAAAAAGGCAAAAGCTAATGCAATAGGATTGAATCAATCTTTAATCTCGCCGATAGCACAAACGTTTGAGAAATCCATAAAAGTCCTAGATAAATTTGATTACTGACCATGAAATGCTAAACATATCATCACCTACCAATATAACTCAAAAAGACATGGATATGTCAGAAATACTGCAGGATGAGACATATCAAGGAGAAGCATATAAAAGAAAGCAGACCCCAAGGTCCATATTACCTTTAGAAGTGGAAGTAGAAATACGGAAAATAATACAAACAACTGGTGATATTACAATGCATAGCCAATTAGTCAACCAATACCGTGGCTTGGGGATATTCGAATTTACTCAGGATAATCAAGATGATAATAAGGATAATCACAATTCGGAGGTTGCCTCAACAAGAAATTAAATGGAGGACTCAATCCAAAAATAAAAAATGAGGATTTATAGGGGTATCCCAACCCAGTGACCACTGAAGAACAAAGAGTAGGATCTGTGCAAGATAGCCGACTGAGAATAACTAAAATTATAGGAATAAAAACAGACATATTATCTAAAAATACCAGTAATAATAATAAAATACAATATAACGGACAAGAACAAGATCTTAGCAAACATATGGATATGGATAATTTAATAAAAAATAACTGCAGTAAAAGAAAGCCCGAGTATTCCACTTAAAGGTACTACTATTAGTGCTCATGATCAACTTATTTATTTTATTTTTCTATTTACGAAGTTTTGTATAGCCCTAGCCTGACCGGAGGGTAACGGAGCTCTTCACAACAGTTGCAGAGCAGAACAATGGTAGCAGAACATATTACAATAAAGCGAGCAAAAGAGAGCAGAACAAATTGCAGTACAGTGAGACAATCCGGATGAGAGTCGTAGTAAAGAAGATGTTGAGAAGTTCCGTTACAAGGACTTATTATCCCACAACCGAGGGATGTTTAGTGTCATTTTCAGCACTCTGACTGATCCTGTCTAATTGCTAGCGATTGATCGAGGAAAATGATTTTGAGCTTACTTTTGAATTTAGCAAAGGAGGGAATAGTTCTAATGTGGAGGAGTTCCATATTTTGGGCGCATTGCCGGCGAAGGATCTGGCCGCGTTTTTTTGTTTTCGTGGTTTTAGCGGGATAGGTATTGGCCCCTGAATATTATTTCTAGCTGGCTTTCTAGTAGAGTCAGCCATAGCACCAAATTCTCCGGGGCTGGGGGCTTGCAGTTTTGGGTAGGGACATCTAGCGGGGTGTGGAGCAGGGTCGAGTTGTGAGGCCTAATGGTAGGTCGGTCGTCCCACCTGTCTATGTTAGCGACCTTCGGTGGGATGTCTAATTGAGGGCTTTGCCTCGGTGACTCTGCGGACGTGGAAGAGAGGTCAGTAGACTGAGCCCATGGGTTGGAGGAGTGATGATGGCGAGGATGAGTTTGAGGGTGTGGTGGGACGTGTTCTACCCCGGAAGAGTAAAGGGCACAATTCAAGCTGGGCGGAAGAGTGGGAGGGGCTTCTAGGGAGGCATCTGAAGGAACTCATCAGGGGAGCAGGAGTAGGTATTTGCTTTTCCTGATGGGGCATGTTGGCGAAAGAAGGAGGTTGGGCAGGAGCAGGTCGAACAGAGTGAAGCAGGGCGGAACAAAGAGCAGGGAAGAAGGAGTCGAAGGTCTCTAAGTTCTCGTTGTTAGACTGTATTAATTAAAACTGTGCCATTTGAATAAATGGTCATAGATGTATTCCCGTTTGTAGAAGCCTGGTTGGGGAGAAAGGTCGTCAGTTTACAGCTATGTGAGGGGATAGTGGTATTGGATATGTGAAGTTGCATTCTTAATGTGGTGTTCCAGTTCTCAGGCCGATCCATGTGGAGATGAGAGCCATATTTACCTGCCCTTTGGAGGAGCAGTGTTAAGTGTCCACAAATAGCGTTTCTGGGTGCTGTCTAATTAGATTCTGCTTGAAGATTTTTCTTGCTTTTGGAGAAAGGCTAGGGGGGAAGCTAATAGCGAAGGCATTCACGCTGTGCAGTTTCATATGGACTGGCATGAGTGGGTCAACGAAGGATGGAGTGCCCAGTGCCATTGTTGCTTACTAGATAGGGGCTGCCGAGCTTCTTTTAGAGAGGTGAGACACCCTTGGTCTGGGAGTGACGACTATGTGCAACTGAAGACGCCTAGTGTTTGCCCAGCATGCTGGGGACCTCTCTGCTTTATGAGCCGTGGTACTCCCTTGTGCACAAGGCCATTGCATAGCGATGGGAAAAATAGATGGCTATGGGAACTAGTTGTCGCGAAAGGAGTCGTGGGGTTGCGGTTACCCTGTTCTGGTGTGATATTGTAGTGGACCATATAGGAGAGGGATGGTGCAGTGAGCTAAAAAACGGTGATGGATCAAGCCCTGATCTTTGGACTGGGTAAGAGTGGTCTGCTTAATTCAGACACTCTGTTCATCACCACCCCCTTTTCTGAATCGTTTTGTCCACCATAAGCGTGGAAGGGTATACTCAGATGTGAGTCCCTTGCTCATTGCAACATCAGGATTCAAGCAAGACGGGCCGATGACGGCTGAAATGCCAGAAACCGGTCCCCGGAAGCTTGTTTCCTTCCCAGTATAAGAATTGGCTTGGTAATTTGGTTTGCCCGGATGCCCATCATGCACTGGGACAGGAACAGACTAATTTGCATGTAGCCAGGTTCTGAGCTGGGATGGTGCAGTGAGCTAAAACACGGTGATGGATCAAGCCCTGATCTTTGGACTGGGTAAGAGTGGTCTGCTTAATTCAGACACTCTGTTCATTACCACCCCCTTTTCTGAATCGTTTTGTCCACCATAAGCGTGGAAGGGTATACTCAGATGTGAGTCCCTTGCTCATTGCACGATCAGGATTCAAGCAAGCCGGCCCGACGACGGCTGAAATGCCAGAAACCGGTCCCCGGAAGCTTGTTTCCTTCCCAGTATAAGAATTGGCTTGGTAATTTGGTTTGCCCGGTTCCCATCATGCACTGGGACAGGAACAGACTAATTTGCATGTAGCCAGGTTCTGAGCTGGGATGGTGCAGTGAGCTAAAAAACGGTGATGGATCAAGCCCTGATCTTTGGACTGGGTAAGAGTGGTCTGCTTAATTAAGACACTCTGTTCATCACCACCCCCTTTTCATAAATCATTTTGTCCACCGTAAGCGTGGAAGGGTATACTCATATGTGAGTCCCTTGCTCATTGCACCATCAGGATTCAAGCAAGCCGGCCCGACGACGGCTGAAATGCCAGAAACCGGTCCCCGGAAGCTTGTTTCCTTCCCACTATAAGAATTGGCTTGGTAGTTTGGTTTGCCCTGTTCCCATCATGCACTGGGACAGGAACAGACTAATTTGCATGTAGCCAGGTTCTGAGCTGGGTTGGTGCAGTGAGCTAAAACACGGTGATGGATCAAGCCCTGATCTTTGGACTGGGTAAGAGTGGTCTGCTTAATTCAGACACTCTGTTCATCACCACCCCCTTTTCTGAACCATATAGGAGAGGGGCCTATCGGTTAGGCTGGAAGAGTAGTTGCTGCTTTGTGAGGGAGGGAGTGAGGGTCATTGTGATCTGTTTGTCCCGATTGGGGGTGGTCGTAGGGCTGAGTCGACACGAGTTGGAGAGATAAAGGTTCTGGGACATCCATTTGGCAGAAAACAAAAAGGGGCGGGATTGTTATGGGGGAGAGAGCGCTTGAAACAGGACTGGTAGCTTAGCGTAGACCTGGGGTCATCAGCGTCATTGGAGTGGGTTCGAGGGTAGGCTTTAGCATCCTGATAGTGACCTTAAACTGCGTGGGGATCCTCGCAAAGAGTTAAATGCCACACTCTATTTTGATGAGATGGGATAGTGTCGGCCATCTTAAGATCAGGCATCGTCTCCGTGCTAGTCCGGAGTGTGAACAGGCTCCTTTATGAGCTTTCTTTTGGGCAGGTCTAAGAGAGGGGAGCCTTCCTCCAAATGGTGACCCAGTGGGCGAAGGCAACTGAAAGCTTAGTAGATGCTGCAAATCTTTAACCAGAGCTGTCCTAGACATCAGCCATCTTGGGGCCAGGCATGGACTTCCAGTCTTTCTGGATCTTTTAGGCTTTCTTTTTTGGGCTTCCTTTTGAGCAGAACTGAGGGGGGGCCTTCATCCATGTGAGTGACCAAGTGGACGGGGGCATGAAAGCTGCAAAACCTTCGACCGGTGGAGTCCTATGTGTCGGGCATTTTGGGTCCAGGCATAGACTCCAAGTCTTTCTGGATCCTTTTTGACTTCCTTATTTGTTTTTAATTTTAATTTACACTTCCCTTTGAGCAGATCTAAGGAGGGGGAACTAAGCCTTCCTCTGATTGTGAGCTCTGATGAGCAGGGACACAAGGAGCTTCACGTGATCAATGCTCGGTCCGACACTGTCTCAGGCGTCAGCCATCTTGGGCCAGGTGACTACCTCTTGCCGAACCAGAGTGTGTACAAAATCTTTTCCCAGATCGTTTCAATGCACAATTCAGGTTGGGGGAGCTGCTCCTTGACTCAATGAGAGCTCCGGTGTGCGGGCCATCAAGAATGCTCCTCGAGGGAATCAGTATGAGCGTCCATCGGGAGGTCCTTCCAACTGCTCCATCACTCCTCGCTCTTCTCTTGATGCCTGACGGGCAGCTCCATCTGCTTGGGGGTGACTCCCGCCGGCTGCCGTTCCAGGACTTCTTACTGCGGGGCAAATCGTCGGGCTGGCCTGGGAAGAACCTGCAGGATTCGTCTCCCTGGACTCCTCAGCAGGACCGCCTGGCAGCCGGAGGGTGATGGGGACTCTCTTGCCATGATTCAGCCAGATGTCCCGATCAGTCCCGGTAAGTCCTGCAGTGCTCGCGATTAATGGCTGAGGCGGGGTGAGCGAGGAGAACGGGCGGGTGGGATTTTCACTGAGTTAGTGATCCCAAGCCTGAGAGCTTGTTTATCGGCTCTTGCCAGCCGCGGTCATCTTATTCCAAACTTCCAAACAAAAGACACAAACTGCAGATAACCAGGATATGGGGTCTATTTGGGATATCATCTATCAAACCTCATCATTAATGTTGGAAGCATTAACATATCAATCAAATAAAATGGACATACAAATAGATCTACTAAGAATGATGGCAAATTCAGTTGCTGGAATTGATGACAAACTTGCCCAGCTGAATGGTTTGATAGTTAGAGCTCAAAACAAAAGTACAAAAATAAGCACTGATTGTACTTGTGCACCTATAATAAACAAATTGGCCACAATACCAGAGGTTGTAAATACCATACTAGAAGATGTCAAAATGAACATCTGGATGGAAAGAAAAGAAGATTGTGGTAGAACGAAAGAAAGGAACAACACCACTATAGTTATCAATACGGTGCAGTTCAATTCCCAAGAAGATGTGGATGGCCCGTATCTAATAAACCCTAAAAAATTGCAGATCTCGCAGCAAGCCGGGCAAGAAAGAACAACACCGGCAAAATTGCAGAAACGGGACTTGGAAAGGGAAGGGATGATAGGTACAAAATCTTCGGCAACTCAAAAGGAATATTTAATGGACCATCAAGAAGTCAAAGAGCTAGTTTCTCCATTATTTACCATGTCAAAAAGACATAGGAAAAAAGTACGTAAAGCGAGAAAAAAGGCAAAACAGTCAAATACTGTATTAAAACAGTGCGAGGATAAAGCACCATCACTTGCAGAGAGTCAAGGAAATGAATTATGGAAGGAAACATCTAGGAAAGAAGTAAAAGTCTCAAACAAAAAGAATCCTCCCATAACAAAGAACAAGCATTATAAAAATGTTGCTATATTAAAAAAAGAACAAACTATTGACCAAGCAAGTTCACAGAAAAATATACTTACCACAAGAGCCAATGTAAAACATACTGGGGATGAATTGGAAACAATGGAGGAATGTATGAGTGAGAAGAAATTGAAGGTAACGGGAAATGGGTGCATTATAGATCAGGCACCAGAGTATATAAAAAGTGAACCATCAGAAGAGATAGTGAAGCTAAAGACCGTACCTATTCCTTTTATTGCTAAAGATAGGGTACAAGAAAAAGACGATGAAGAAACCGATACCTTCCCGATTGTAAGTAGGCCTCAGGTTTGGGATTATAACATACCCCATAGTACAAATTTAAAAATATCCCAACAACAGATTGGACAAAATATAGAAAAGCAAAATAAATTTACTCCGCATTTTAAGGGGAGAAACATTATAATAGAACAAGCAGAAATTGCCAAATTGGGATAATCTGGTCATTGAAAGATACAGTGGGGAGAAACAAGTAACATATAGAGCCATACAAAACATGGAAGAAGTTAGGTATGAAGAACCTTCAACTAATGAGAAGGTGCAGCTGATTTTTTAAACCAGAATTTGACTTGAGGTAATCAAGATACACTAAATAGAGGGAACATCCTTCTCCTATTTAATTCAATCCCGTCTCTAGCAGAAGTAACAAGTAAGGATATTGAACTATAGGATTCATATCAAATATGGAGGGCACCAAGGCATCAACCTTGATTACTGTAAATTCTGCGCTAATTGAAGAACAAGTCATAAGGGAACAACCAATTTTCAACAGCTGGGGTATAATAAATAGTAAGCCAATTCTGAAGGTTTATTCAACCCCTCTCATTATTAATGATGAGAATATGGCAGAGAAGGCAAAGAACAACAAGCAAATTTGCTCGGTATTAAAAAATACTCTTGCAGATCTGATCAAAATATTGAGGTAATATTAACAGAAAGCAAAATAGAGAAGTCAGCGGGAATAAATGAAAAATGGATAGCTTTGGCATTACATGGTAATTAAGACCTATGACGGAATATAGCTATTGCTTCGACAAAGGAGGAAAAAAAGGACACTGAAAAATTCATGATGTGTTCATGGAATATAAACGGGGTAGGAAATAAGGTTAACAGTGCCCACTTAAATTCTATCTATAACCCATACCAAATTCTTTTTCCGCAAGCAACATGGAAATCAATCCAATCATACTACAGGGATACAAAGCACACTTTGAGCCTGCAAACAAAACACATAAATATGGCCATCCGAGTGGGGGTTTAGCAAATTTTATATCCATTGACATACTAGCTTATCATGAGCAACTCGATACAATCAGTCCTAAAATCCTAACGGTAAAGTTGAAATTCAAAGCAACTGATCATAATAAACCAAAGATCTTAATTTTAATTAATGTATATATACACCCAACTCAAAGTATAAGAGAAAAAATGTGTGCCACTCTAAATAGCTTTCTGTTGGAACAAATGTTGGTTGACCCACTTGTAGATTTTATTTTGACCGGGGATTTTAACCCTTTTGCTGCTCATGACGAGCTCAGCTCGTCATGAGACACGGTTGAGCAGTGCTGATGACAAGCTGAGCTCGTCATGAACAAAGGTAAATCTGCAAATGCAGCACCGGGGGGAAAACATCTAGCAGCCAAGGTGTTAATCTAAATCTATTAATACCATTTACCAGAGATGATGTCACACAGTCACAAGATCATCAATGGGCTATCCCTCACCAGGTATTAGAAGTGGAGACAAATCACCCTCGAAGTAAAATTGGAACACAATTTGTAAAGGATATAGAAGAGATGGGACTTCGAATACAAAATGGGATATTTATGTTAGATTCACCACCAGCATTTATTTTCCAGTCCTGTAATGCAAAGACACAGGGCCCGATTCACAGAATTAACTTAAGACAAAATCCTAAACGTACTACTTTTAGTATTCACAGAATGCACTTACTACTTTTGGTATTCACAGAATGCACTTACTAATTTTGGTATTCACAGAATGGATTTACGACTACTAACTTTACGTCCGCACTTGGGTCGGAGATTCTGTCCGTAGGCGGAGCTTCTGGCCTGCAGGTGGAGCTTCCTGCCTGGAGGTGGAGCTTCCAGCCCAGAGGCGGAGCTTCTGACCCAGAGGTGGGGATTCCGGTCGGTGGCGGATATTTAGCCATGGCCAAAATCTCCATCTCCGGGCCGGAAGTCCCACCTGTGGGCCGGAAGCTCCGCCTCCGGGCCAGAATCTCCAGCCCGAGTGCAGACGTAAAGTTAGTAGTCGTAAATCCATTTTGTGAATACCAAAAGTAGTAAGTGCATTCTGCGAATACCAAAAGTAGTAGTTGAATTCTGTAAATACCAAAAGAAGTAAGTTTAGGATTTTGTCTTAAGTTAGTTCTGTAATCGGGCCCAAGGATTGATTATACGATCGCATCACTTAACATTTTTAGTAATATTACCTCATATCAATTGAGGAAGTTTCCAGATAGTGATCATAGTCAACAGATAATCACTAGAAACTTCTTCAGTAAAAAACACTAAACGTACATGTCCATGCATGGTCAGATGGGAATAATCAGCTACAGAAAACTTATTTGGACGGTACATAACAAAGAGGAGACCAATGTATTGGTGCAGAAACTCATTAAAGATTGTTTTCAAAATAAAAGCTTGAGTTCACCAATTGAGCAATGAGTAAACTTCACTTCTAAACTTGTCAAACCTCAGGTCACTGCATCTGTAGTTAAGAAGAACCAAACTACACAAGGAGAGAAAAGGAAATCACATATTAATCTTCCTTACACAATAAAAAAATTGAAAAGTACTCGTAATACATTAAGAAGACAGATTATAAATTTCCTGCATAATGATGAATTATCAATTAAACTAAAAACCTTAAATAAGAATTTAAGAAAACTGATATGGAATTAAAGAAATCATGCTAAGCAAGACTTCAGGTCAAAACTGTTTTACGTAAGCAACCAAACAAATTCAATGGAATTCTGGAAAATAATAAATTGTTTAGTGAGACTGAATAAGTTATTGGTGTCATCGACTTTATCGGAACAAGAATGGGTTAGATTCCTTGAAACACATCTAAATTCTGATCCAAAAGTAAAAATGAAAATAAAGGAAAGTACCGAGAGCAGAACAAACACAACAAGGTATTACATTGATGGTCAAATTGACATATGATCACTAAACAGAGAGCTGGGCCACCAGGTCCTAAAGGAAAGGGGCGACCACTCGGTCCCCCCGAACATATGGTAGGGTGCCCTGACCCCCCCGGGAAACCATTTTGGGCGGGAGGCGTGTCTCGGCTGGTATGCCCGAAGCGGCGTAGCCGGGGCGCGCCTTTTTCCCGCCCAAGAGGGGTTGTCCTAGACACTTACACCGTTGGCCACGCCCAGTAGGCGGATCGGAGGAGGGTACACGCCCTCCCGAGGAAGAATAAAAGGAGCAACAGTCCAAAGAAGCATCCTCTTGTTCCTGTGCTTGGAAGCTGCACCTCCTCGTTGCACGTGAGCCCTCGACGGAACAAGGAGCCAATTTTGAGAACTTGTAATTTTGTGCTTCTCTTTTCAGTGACTCCGAATCTTTGGATCCAGGACCTCGTCGAGCGGCAAGTTTCGATAATCCGATAACGATGCCTGGCAAAAAGGTCGGAAAGAAGGTTGGGACCGAACAGATGCTTCGCATGCTGGTGAAAGACATGGCAAACATGAAAAAACAGATGGCAGCAATGAATAATACAGGCAGGCCGAAGAAAGTCATCGGACCAGCATTGCCAGGAGTAGTCCCTGCCGGGAGAGGTAAAAGGGCCAGGAATAGGGCGGCAGGGGGGGGAGGCCCCAGTTCCCGAGTCACCCCCGGCGAGCCCGGTCAGTCCAGTGGAGGCCCCAGTTCCGATCCCGAACGCGGGACAGCCGATCCCTGTTGTGGTTACACCCATTAACGAGGAGGATATGCCTTCCGAGTTGGCCGCCCAGTTAGCTGCATGGTTGGGCAAAAACACCGAGGGTGCTACGGCGCCAGGAGACACGGCCGAAGAGGCCAGGTTACTAATGAAGCAGTTGCGGCATTCGAGAGATGCTGCGAAGGCGCCTGTTTCTCTTGTTTCCCCTCAGGTTCCCTCGGAACAACCGGCGTCTGGCGTTCGAACAACACCAGGACCAGCTACCGATTCGGGTAAGCAGCCGTTGCCAATGGCAAGGGAGGGATCGTTACCCTCAAGAAGGGAAAGGGTGGTTCAACATATCCCGATGGCCACGAAAGAATTGATCTGGGCTGATAAATATGTGAACATGTTTTCTCTCTTGACCGACCACCATGAGGTAGAGCACGTTAAAATTCAGAAGGATTCGTTGCATCCGAGTGTATGGCGTGCAAAAATGGCGGGATTCAGGGTGGATGAGACGATCGCTAATTGGGCCAGGGCGTTTGCAATGTTCACTGCGATCATGGGGGAGCGTAGGCCCGAGGTATTGACTGAATTGGCTTGCTACCAGACACGTATAATGGATTTCTATGAAACGTATGAAGGCAATCAATGGCTGGGTTATGATAATAAGTTTCGTAAGGCCAAGGAGCACGACTCATCTCTGACGTGGGATTGTTTTGACTCCATCTCTTGGCAGAAGCAGCTCATGCCGAGCACGACAAAGTCGTCTTCGCTTCGCGGGAATGGGGCGGAGCCCTCCCGCCATTATCCGGCGGCGCCCTTTCGAGCAGGCACCAGCAGTGATCAACACCCAAGGGGTAGTGGGAACTCGGGTAGAAAAGGGGTCTGTTGGAGCTTTAACAGAGGCAAGTGCACGAGGCCACAAGGGGCATGTAAGTTCAAACATGAGTGTGCGGGGTGCGGACAATCTTCACACCCCGAGAGTTCGTGCAGAGCCAAGAATGGTGATACAGGGGGTAGAGGAGGGGCCAAACAGGTCTAATGTCGACCAAGGGGCACCGCTACCTACTCCCATGGAAATCATGGCAATGATCCCTTGGCTGAACGAATACCCTGATCATGTCTCCGCCGGGGTGTTGCGAGACGGTTTCTCATATGGTTTCCGCATCCCGGCGGGGGATTTTCGGGGGGAATCACAGTGTAAGAACCAACTGTCAGTTCAACAGAATACGGCGGTAGTGCAAGCAAGATTGCAAAGGAGGTGGCCTGTGGTCGGGTTGCTGGACCTTATGGGCATCCGCCAGTTACTAACTTCATTTGTTCACCGTTGGGAGTAGTCCCCAAGAAGGACCCAGGTGAGTTTAGGTTAATCCATAACTTGTCCGCTCCTAGGGGTCTTTCGGTGAATGATGCGATTGACCCCGGAGTTTGTTCGGTGCGGTACGCCTCCTTCGATGAGGCCGTCGCCATGTTGAATCGCCTGGGGCCCGGAGCGCTGATGGCAAAATCAGATATTGAATCAGCGTTCCGGTTGCTCCCGGTACACCCGCAGGATCAGCGTTTGTTAGGTTTTGTGTTTCAAGGAGGCTACTACATGGATAAATGTATGCCAATGGGTTGCTCCATCTCTTGTGCGTATTTTGAGAAATTCAGTTGTTTTTTGCAATGGGCGTTCACCAGAGCTACGGGCTTTACGCAGGTTATGCATTACCTTGATGATTTTTTGCTCCTGGGGGCAGCCGGTGACACAGAATGTGCACAGGCTTTACTGGAATTTTGCAATCTCATGAAACGATTTGGCGTGCCACTGGCACCAGGGAAGACAGTGGGGCCATCTACTTCACTCGAGTTTCTTGGAATTGAGCTCGACTCTGTGGAGGGATGCTTCCGTTTACCCAAGGAGAAGGTAATGAAATTTAAGGCCTCTCTCGAATTGTGCATCTGCGAGAAAAAGGTAACTCTCCATCAGTTGCAACAAGCAGTGGGCCAGCTTAACTTTGCCCTTAGAGTGATACCGATGGCTCGCCCCTTTTCCCGCTCTATTGCACAAGCCATGGTTGGCCTCAAGGAAGGGCACCACCGCACACGACTGTCAGCAGAGGTTCGCCAGGATATGCGCATATGGTTGGCATTTCTGGTGGATTTCAACGGTCGCGTCGTGTGGAATAAGCCACCAGCTTCCTCCGAGGAGCTGGGGTTATCGACCGATTCGGCGGGGAGTGTGGGATTTGGCGCCATCTTCGGTAATCGATGGTCGGCGCGAACATGGCCGACGTGGTGGCACGACAGTGGGCTCACAGGTAACATTGGGTTTCTTGAGCTGTTCCCCATTTTGGTGGCCTTGAAGACATGGCCGGATGGGTTTCGTGATCGCACAGTGGTGTTCTGGTCTGATAACATGACCGTGGTTGAATGTATCAATAATCAGGCAGCACGCTGCAAGTGGATTTTGAGATTACTGAATGAAATTGTTCTACTGTGTATGAGACTAAACGTCCACTTTAGGGCAAGACACGTGCCTGGTGTACTGAACCAGGCGGCTGACACACTCTCTCGTTCCCACATGCAGGCCTTCAGGGGTTATCTACCCTCTGCGGACTTGGTGGCGGCACCATTTCCCGAAGCTCTCTGGTCACTCGGTGCCCCGGATTACAAGACCTCATGGGAGCAAGTCTAGCACCCAGGACAAGGAAGGCATACGAAGGGGCGTTCCGTTCCTATTGGTCATTTTTGGGTCCAGCTAGGGGGGAGCATTGGGGGCAGGAGGAGTGTGTCCTGTACTTTCTGGTGTCACTACATCAGGCAGGCCGATCAGCGGCAACAGCCAATAGGCACCGGGCCACCATTGCCTTCATGGCGCAGGCTCATGGCATCCAGGACCCCACATCGTCCTTTCTCGTAAAGAAGGCACTGCGTGGGTGGCAACGCCTTGAGGGTCGTAGAGTGGACGAGAGGCGCCCGATTGGGCTAGCAAGGTTGTCCCTGTTAATGTCCGTACTCCCTGCGACATGTTCATCCCAGTCAGAGACAGTGCTTTTCCGGGCCGCTTTTGCATTAGCATTCCATGGGGCGATGCGGGTAAGCGAACTGGTAGCAAGGAACAAGCAGGATACGGGGGGAGGTCTGTGTCAAGAACACGTTCAGATCAAGGGTGATACAATGGTAGTCACAATAGCCAGGTCCAAAACTGATCAGGGAGCGATCAGGGACAGTGTTGTTGTCCAGGGAATTCCAGGGTCCCCCATGTGCCCGGTGAAATGCGTGGAGGAATATTTAGCGCAAAGGGCGGCATCATGGGGGGGAAGCTTGCTGAGACACACCGACGCCACCCCACTGACTAGGTTTCAGTTCCAGCGGGTGCTAACAATGGCAATCGCGGCAGCGGGCTTGAACCCGAGCGATTTTGGGACCCATTCCTTCCGGATAGGGGCTGCTACAGAGGCTACAGCCAGGGGTCTGAGTGTTGAAAAGGTGAAACAATTGGGACGTTGGTCCTCGAACTGTTATAAAAGGTATGTGCGGTTGCACATGTTGTGAAGCCGATGTCAGTCACTCACGCTTGTTGTTTTCTGTTTGGTTTACAGTTTCGCGAGCAGGCTTTGCGGGGCGGACTGTGCAGTTGACCCGACACCTGGGGACCAGCGGTCAAAGATCACCGGCTGAGGGAAGAGTGGCGTGGGTCGTTGGCCACTCATACGTGAGGCGTGCCGCGGACGTATTCAAAGCAGGTGACATGATTCACGTGGCTGGGGAATACGGGTACAGGGTGACCTTCCACGGAAGGGGCGGACTCTGTATTGACCATTTTCAAAGTTTTATTGAGGGACTGCTAGGGCGGACGAGGTCACCGCCGTCTGTAATCATAGTACACCTTGGGGGCAATGATTTGGTGACCATTGGTCGACGAGTACTTCTCGAGCTGATTTTATCCTCTGTTAGTTGGTTGGCGAGAAGGGTTCCAGGGTGCACGATAGCATGGTCACACATGATTCCCAGGAAGGTGTGGCGGGGGGCCCTCTCTGTGTCAGCTTTGAATCAGTCGGTAAAGAAGGTCAATAACAAACTTAGTAGGTTGTTTCGCTCAGGACAGTTGCATTGTATTCCACACGGATGTATTCGGGGGGACCACATGTATCTTGAAGATGGGGTCCATTTGTCCCGGGAGGGGAATGTCTTACTCATAGGAGACTTCATAGCTTGGTTAAAGGGTTTGTGTAGCCATGACCTTTAGTAGGAGTTTGTGGGGGGTCCGGATAGCCGGTCAACTATCTGGCCTGTGGCGGTAAGGTCATGATCGGTGAGCAGTAATTGGAAGATCCCTAGAGGTGGGGCGCCACCCATTATGGATGGGAGCGCCCGGGGAGAGGCGGCCATTGGCCCCTCACACGGGGAGGCGGCACCCTCTAAGGATGGGGCCGCCAAAAGGGAAGGCGGTCATAGGCCCCTCCCAGGGAGGAGGCGGCTACGGGCCCCTCCTACGAATTTCCCGGGGCCAGGACATCCGCGACGGCGGATGTGGTAAGCAGTGTGGGGTGGGAGGGGGGTCTACGCTACCTTCTAGACACCTCACACGAGTCCTCGGACGACCACTAAGATGGCGTCGAGTAAATAAGGGGCCCCCGTTAAGACAAGGGAAATTGGAAGTTGGCACAGAGGTACAGTCCACTGTGCGCCCGCCCCTCACAAGTGAGGGGGGAGTTCTGGTATTAGGGATCTGACACCGGTTACGACCTTGCCGTTGGCCCGTAATGCTAGGATGTACAATTTTTATTTAGAGAATATGCATGTGCAGGATGTTTAGACTCGGCTAGGAGAACCTTTGTATTAGAGATGTGTTAAGGTTAGCCAATAAACATCGTAATGTATAAATGAAAAATTGTACATGATATGAAACTGTTATTTTAATGTTTTAATTTTGTTTCATATTTTAATAAATACGGCCGGGAGGGTAACTCCCTCCCGCCTTCCAAAAGTTCAAGAACTGTGTCCGTCTTCCCATCCTTGGGGATTGTGTTGGGAGGGGGTGACGGGTATCCCGGCCATATGGAAAGGGGCGACCACTCGGTCCCCCCGAACGTATGGTAGGGTGCCCTGACCCCCCCGGGAAACCATTTTGGGCGGGAGGCGTGTCTCGGCTGGTATGCCCGAAGCGGCGTAGCCGGGGCGCGCCTTTTTCCCGCCCAAGAGGGGTTGTCCTAGACACTTACACCGTTGGCCACGCCCAGTAGGCGGATCGGAGGAGGGTACACGCCCTCCCGAGGAAGAATAAAAGGAGCAACAGTCCAAAGAAGCATCCTCTTGTTCCTGTGCTTGGAAGCTGCACCTCCTCGTTGCACGTGAGCCCTCGACGGAACAAGGAGCCAATTTTGACCCACCCACCAGCCCCTTATGGCAACGATTAGTATTGCAATTAAGTCGATTTGCGGTGATAATATCTCTTTTTTGCAGGTTGTTCTAAAAAAGTTTGGTTTGTTTTGAAGGCAATAAAATGATTTGCTTTTTAACATGTTTTTTAAGCGGAGTATCACAGTCTAGTTTGAAAGATGTGTTACATGTGTAGATGAAGGTTTATATTGCGAATGTCCAGTATAATCCCTTTTCCGCTCCTCATTAGGTTCAAAATGTCGTATTTATTTTGGTCGGGCGGTAAGGTCATGATCGGTGAGCAGTAATTGGAAGATCCCTAGAGGTGGGGCGCCACCCATTATGAATGGGAGCGCCCGGGGGGAGGCGGCCATTGGCCCCTCACACGGGGAGGCGGCACCCTCTAAGGATGGAGCCGCCAAAAGGGAAGGCGGTCATAGGCCCCTCCCAGGGAGGAGGCGGCTACGGGCCCCTCCTACGAATTTCCCGGGGCCAGGACATCCGCGACGGCGGATGTGGTAAGCAGTGTGGGGTGGTAGGGGGGTCTACGCTACCTTCTAGACACCTCACACGAGTCCTCGGACAACCACTAAGATGGCGTCGAGTAAATAAGGGGCCCCCGTTAAGACAAGGGAAATTGGAAGTTGGCACACAGGTACAGTCCTCTGTGCGCCTGCCCCTCACAAGTGAGGGGGGAGTTCTGGTATTAGGGATCTGACACCGGTTACGACCTTGCCGTTGGCCCGTAATGTTAGGATGTACAATTTTTATTTAGAGAATATGCATGTGCAGGATGTTTAGACTCGGCTAGGAGAACCTTTGTATTAGAGATGTGTTAAGGTTAGCCAATAAACATCGTAATGTATAAATGAAAAATTGTACATGATATGAAACTGTTATTTTAATGTTTTCATTTTGTTTCATATTTTAATAAATACGGCCGGGAGGGTAACTCCCTCCCGCCTTCCAAAAGTTCAAGAACTGTGTCCGTCTTCCCATCCTTGGGGATTGTGTTGGGAGGGGGTGACGGGTATCCCGGCCATTTGGAATTCTGTTTGCCCTCTACAAAGAAGAAATGGATTTATGGTCAGAATACCTTACGGAAGTGTTTAAAGAAACAGTACGGACAGGAACTATACCAGAATCCTGGAGAGGGTCGTTAATATCCCCTATTTATGAAATAAGGAAACTGGGTGCACCCTGAAAATTGCCGGCTCATAACATTACAAGATACAGTTGCTAAGTTGTGTGCAGGGATCCTACTTATAAATCTATTGAATGGGCAATGGATAACAAGGTATTACCTCCGAATCAGACTGGGTTTGTTAAGGGACTTGGAACAACAACAAATATATTAGCTTTATCAGTTTTAATTGACAAATACATATTAAAGAAACAGCCACTGTACTTCTGCTTTGTAGATTTTAGATCTGCTTTTGATTGGGTCCAAAGATGCCTCCTATGGAGAAAATTACAGCAAAAAAAACTGGCCACACACTAACAAAGGAAATAATAACAACAGCAGGTTTTAAGCAGGAATGCGTACTGGCCACCTTACTTTTTAACTTGTTTCTAGCAGATTTAACAGAGACGCTGGATGAAATAAATACACATCCACCAAAATTAGCATGCAAACTAATTTCCAATCTGCTATGTGCAGTTGATGTCATCCTTTTAAGCCAAACAAAAGTGGGACTACAACGCTTAATAAATCGAATATCCTCATACTCAAAATAAAACAGAATGGTGATAAATGAAACCAAGACTAAAGTTATGGTTATCACTAAAAATGTAAGATCAAAACATAAATCCAAACGGTTTATGGAGGATATCAAACTAGAACAAGTTGAAACATACAATTACTTGGGAGTACTATTTGATGAAAAAGAAATCTTTCACCCACAAAAATTGGATATACAAAGGAAGGCAAATGCTCTGATGGTAGCATTCAGGGTACTGCAGAAATCGTTAGAAAATCTTACTTATCATCCCCTTTTAAAGGTTATATCGGCAAAACTCCTCCCCACTCTTACATATGGAAGTGAGGCATTCATTGGGAAAGATACTGTGACTATAAATAATGCAGTCTCAAAAGTTTTTAAATCCCCTTTTCATCTACCAAATAATGCATCACCCGCACAAATAAGGCTGCAGTTTGGTCTAAATAACCAGTTTTCTGCACGAAGGGGTCTTTTTATCAAATACTGGAACAGGATAAAAAATGATCAAGACAATAAATTGTCTCAGTAACTATGGCAAAAGATAAATACCAATAGAAAATCACAAGCCTGGAATTAACTAAAAATAGCATTGGAAGAATTTGCTGTCATGCCAATTTGAACCAATACAATAAACAAAGAATCATTTAAAAAGGCAATCAACAGATCAACAAAATCCACGATCAATCATACGAGACAAAGATATATTGGCAAAAAGAAAACATGCATGGCCAATAATTAATGCGTTTACAAAAAAGCACATTCAAGCATATTTTGAAATACCATGGAAATTAAAGAATAAACAAATCTTTATAAAAGCAAGATTTGGTGTGGTCCCCGGACTAAGTCACCTTCCTCTATGGATGAAGTCGGAGGGGGATACAGTATGTCGATTGTGTAAACCAGAGAGGAGAATATTGTCCACTTGTTATGTATCTGCACTGGACTCCAAACTGAATGAAAAACTATACTTAAAACATGTTTTAATGCTCAAGGAATAAGGACATGTAGGCAGGCTTTTATAAGGTGTCTGCATTCTAATATAAGTATGAATTCTGCTTTTGTAAAGTTTTTATTAAGAGTAAAAGTAAAACTGGGAGACTATAATTAAGAAAACTTTTGCACAGTATCAAACCGTGTTTACACTTTTGGTATATTTTTATTGTAACAGGTTTAGAATTTGATGTTGCATTTTTTAATCTTGTTTTAATAGTTTTATATTACAGTTGATGTTATATCTCAAATTTTAAGTAATCAAACAATAAAGAATTTTCTGTCATTGTAAATCATTTATGGCCAGATGTAGGTATCCAAATACCGGTCGGAAACAGCCGAAAATAACGATTTTTGGCCGTTTCCGACCGGTATTTGGATATTGAGATGCAGGGGCATGTTAAATTACAGAATCGGTAAATTTACCGAATTTGTAATTTTTCCGATTCGGTAAAATACCGAATTGGTGAAATTACAGATTCTATAATTTAACATGTAGGTAGCACTGTAATCAGTGCTACAAGGGTTTAAGAATTCGTTATTTACCACCAACTAGAAGTTGGTGGGAAATAATGAAAACTCTTCAAAAAGCATTTTTTTTGCTTTAAAAAACGTGCTATGTTGCAGACATACATGCCCTAAGGGCATGTATGTCAGCAACATGTGCATCCATGCACAATTGAGGGGTGCAACAGGGTGTCAAAGTGACACCCTGTCCCTCTTGCAAATTCGGTAATTTTACCGAATCGGTATTTACTGATTCGGTAATTGGCATTGATTCCTATGGGCCTCAAGGCCCATAGGAATCAATGGCAATTACCGAATCGGGAATCGGTAAATATCGATTCGGTAATTACCGAATCATTCCGATTCGGTAATTTCAAAAGTGAAATTTCCTACATCCCATTTACCTACTCTTAAATACCGAATCGGTATGATTCGGTATTTAAGAGTAGGTAAATCGAGATTACCTACATCTGGCCCTTAGTCTTTTGTGTCCTGGAAAGATTAAGATATACCAAGCTTAACTACACAACAAAGATACAACACGGATAGCAGCATAGCACACTTCATTAACGCAAAAACTATGTAAAGGACAGGTGCCAATAACAGGTCAAACATCACTTACTTCTCTCACGAATATCAATAGGTATAACACATATAGCTAACATATGAAAAATTATGAGAGAGGGCTTAAGGGCTCTTTAAACCAGAAATAAACATGCAAGAAACATACAACTTCAGAAAGAAACAGCCAAAGCTCTAAGGATATCCTTTCACAGAGGAATATGAATCCTCACTTGCCTATTGCGATTTGCTACAAAAATGAATTCTAACAATGGGAAGCTATTTTACTGCAAGCTCCTACACTCATGCATGTGTAAAGCTGGCCTTGGCCCTGCTGCTAAATCCTTCATACCCCTTTCCCCTGCTATATTCCTTATTATCTTTCTTTGGGTGAAGGTGCTTTTCTCCTTTCCCCTCTGTTTTGAGGGAAGAGGGCAATGGCACTTTAGTTTTATTTTAAGGGGGCAGGTCACAATCCAAAGTGCCTTTTCATGCTCCCTTTTCCCAGTTCCATCACTCTGTCCTAAGTAGGTCTATTTTATTTTGCTAACTGGCACTGTCTGCCCCAGACGTGTCAAGCTGAACTTAGTGATTACTGTGACTATCTTGTCTTCAGAAGCCAACCAGCAGCATGGGCATCAATATTGCTTTCCTTTCTTTTTCACGGGTGATGTCCCCTTACTTTTTCATTTTACAGGGTGCACTTGTGTACCTCACTTCTTCTCTCTTATTACTGCTTACACATGCCATGGTGTGGAGTCCTGCAAAACCGTGCAAATAGTGAAGTGATCTTCAATGTGGTGTGTGAACAGCAAAATGGCTGTAAGCTGGAGGTATTCAAGAGTTCTGCTGTTAAATGGCTATACACTCTGCTATGTGGGTTCCATAGTTTCATTGAGGTTGTGGCCCTAATCACAGCTTTTATGTGCTCTGTTTGTTAACCTGTCATACCTGTATTAAAATTGAGTGAGGTGAGCTAAAAATATTTTCACTAGTGTTTCCCTATCACAACAGTACAAACAGGAGGGTTGAGGGATGAACCTTGCTTCCTTTTCCTTTTGACATGTTTCTGCACTTGAACGCTGCCCTGGTGGAGTTAGGATCCTTCTTCAGAACTGCGAGGGTCAGTTTCTCACATCAAATATTGCAAATGAATCCCTGGTTCATATGGCATGTTATGCAGGTGCATTCAACATATCCTTTGTTTCCCTCCATAAAATGGGATGACAGCAGTGAAAGCATTGCTTCTTCATAAAACAGGTGCACCTTGGACAGAAACAGTGCAAGCGTCCGTCCTTCAGAGGACAGATGCAGGTATGGCAGCAGTAGGGCAAGCTTTCCTTTCATAGGGAACTTGCTAATTAGGCAGCAGTAGTAAAATATTTGCTTCCGCACAGAGCAGAAGCCAGCAGTGCAATCTTCCGTTCCTCACAGGGCAGATTAATCAGCGAAGACGATTACAATCTTTCATCACTCAGATAAGACATGATTAACCGGTAGTTTACAGACAAATCATTGTGGCTAACTCACTGAGACGAATGTACAGGTGAATGAATGGGTGAAAGTGTGAATTCTGTTCTGACAACATTGTCATGTAGTTGATATTCAGCATTCTCAAAGTATTTTGCTGCACTCCAAGACCTGAAGCTACTACTGTGACTCATGCTGTCTTGTCCTCCAGTGTTGCTGCTGTTACTTCATGTAAATCCAACTGCTACCATTCACATGCACCTTTGCCAATGAATCTTGGATCCCAAAGCTTTTTCATTAAAGAGACCCTCCCCACTTGTTGTGTGAAAGGGGATGAAGGGAGAGATATGTATTCAGTATGAACATTCATAGACCAAATTGCAAAAGCAAAATAAAAATCTGTCTATGCAGTTTTTTGTAACCAAAATATATGTCTCTTTATTCTTTGATTTTCCAGGTATGGAGAAGTAGACGCACCTTGCAGTTCATTGTTATTTTGAGGAGCCCACCCACAGCGTAATTACCTACACTCAAAACAGGCACTCGGGTGCCTTCATCTTCGGCAAGCTTTTGAATGTGCGTGCAAAAGATGCTGTGCAAACCCACCCTCTCTGGTATGTTTGATCAAAATAATGGGCCACAAATGATGCCACCTGCACTTTCATTTGCCATAGCTATTATCTGATAGGAATCATTTTTATCTATTACCATGAATAATTTTGCGATTAAAACGATAATGCTGTAATATACACTTTTCTCCTGTCATAGGCCAAACAGGGTCTTAATAAGGCTTTGTATCCATCTTGTTTCTCGGAGCAACCATAATATTTATATCTCATTGATAACACATGCAGCGAAATGTTCACTGAGGGCATATGATAACCTGGTATTCTCGACGATCTCTGGAGAAAGCCTTTAGTTACTTATCAAGGCCCTTCCTGTTCACTCACTGTAGGCCATACATTTATGAGACATTTCATTGTTTATGTGATCAGATTTCTTCCGGCACTTTAGGTCAGAGGTCACTTCTTATCGTTATTTAGGAGGATGGTGTAGGGTAGTGGCATTATACGATGCTATATGACACTTAATAATGCTGTATTGTGACTTGACGATGTGTTGATATATTTGCTCGCCCTTTTCTGACTATGGGATTTCCAGTCCTTTTCGTTGTAAAATCCAGTACAATTGTTAAATTTAATATACAAAAGCTCTGATTTTAGGGGTGAATCCGATTCTTTTGGATTTCTACTAGAAATTTTCCAGTGTTTGCAGCACACTGGACTTGGTATGCTTTTCTTATTTGTCCAATTCTGCATCTATTTTAAATGCTGAGAGCCTTTATTTCAATTGATTTCAAAGCCCTATCAGTGATTTATTATGACTAAAACATTAGCAACTGCTTTTTAGGGTGCAGGGGCTATGTCCTGCATTGTAGTGCCATCTGTAACTCTCCTTTTAAAAGTACTATGTTTTAAATTAGCGTTAAAGATTGCAATTCCAAGGCCACAATTAAATATGGTCTGGTACCGCCTAATAACCCTTCCCCTCCATAGGAAAAACACGTGCTGAAAGTGAAGGACCCTCCCCACTACCTTTGGAGGCCTACGCCCCCCCCCCCCCCCCCGCTTTCCCTGAAGAAACACAATGCAAACACCGCAACTGTTTGGATTAGGGGTCGTAGTAACCCCGGTCGTACTTTATTACATAAAATATTGCAAAACATTAATAAACATTTTAGTTACATTATATACAATAGGCAGAAAGTCCAATACATTGATAGGTATATGGTGTTTATTGGCTAACCTTACCATATTTCTACTACAGAGCCAATACTATCATAATGTAAGTGATGAAGGTATTAACTTTCTGTGTATCATTTTAGAGCCTTCGAAAAGGTTAAAATTGACTGGCGTTCCCAGATTCTGATCCAGCTAGGTCCACAACTCCTTACCGGTTTGACATTGCATAGGGGGCCCAACTTACCGGATGGATACCTCCCCCGTGCGAGACTTCCCGTCCACCGCACCCATCCAACCTACCGGCTGTAACTGCCCATGGAGTTCCATGAGACACCCTCTGTCTCCCCCTAAGGTGTCCCCATTTTTCAATTGTGATGCCTGCTAAGGACTGACAACTATGCTCACCAATCATGACCTTACCGCCACAGGCCAGTGTAGTTGCCCGACTATCTGGTCTTACCCCTCTACCTACTAGAAAGGTTGTGTCCTGCGCCTTGCTCCCTCTACCCATGCCATTATGTTCTCCATGAATATCTGGTTGTCCTGATTTGAGAGATGCACCCCGTCCAGCAGGAAACATTGTTCCCCTCGGATGTACCCATGACTTATATATCTTAGTTTTGGGGTTCTGAATAATTTCTCAATCTTTTTTTTAATCAGTTTAACCGAAATATTTATAACCCATACTGACTCTACCCCGCTCCACTATAATCTGGGAATCATAGCTGTCCCCACGACACTAATATTGACTCAGGCCATCTTTTTGCCAACCACCCTGCTTCCGTCAGCAGCGCCTCAATTATGCTCCTCCGCCCCAGGTGCACCAGGTCATTACCCCCTAGATGTGATATACAGACTGCAGGGGGCCACCTAAATCTCTCCAGGGCGTGTGTCACCAGGGCCCTTAACTGTCCCAGTCGCAGACCACCTGCCCGTGAAATTAGATTTGTGTGCCTACCTTGCGTGCCTTGGCCTCATAGGAACCTGTAACAAACTGTTTCAACCTGCTTACATAGGAGTGGCCGATTATCCACACTTCCTTTTACCCATGATCCCAGGCGTGCACCTGGCCTGTAATGCGTGCTGCTTGATGTTGCGGCGCTGATCATTGTCCTCCTGCCTGACAGGATGTTGCTGCCTTTGTTGGATGATGGACCGATGCAGGGTTCCGCCCTGCGTCACTAGATGTAGAAACTGCAAGAACCATACAAGAAAAACAACAATCAGTGCGTTATTTTGACTGTTCTATAGCATGTGTAAGCGCACATAGCATTTATAGCAATTTGAGGCCCATCTCCCAATTCTTTGCACCTCAATCCCAGAGAAACCCCTGGCCACAGCCTCTGTGATGGCCCCTATCCTGAAAGAGTGGGTCCCAAAACTGCCTGGGTCCAAACCTGCCTTCTGCATGGCTAGGCCCAAAACCCTTCTGATCTGGAAAAGAGAGAGGGGAGTCCCATCTGCGTGTAACAGTAGTGGTCTCCCTGTTCCCCCCTGGACATTGCACCATGCTGGCAATGGGGCAGCATGCACTCCCTTCAGCCCTACGCATACCACTCCATACCCCTGCCCAACTGATTGGTTTTGGACCTAGGTATAGATATCAATAGCTAGTCACCTTGAATCCGCACGTGAGACTAATGGAGTCCCCCCTGCCAATCCTTTTTGTTTTTTGCAACAAATTCTCCTACCTTGAAAGTGTCATAGAACGTTAGGCAGAAAGCTGTTTGGAATCACAGGGTTTCACCCTCTGAAGTCCACACATAATGTAAAGCCTCCACCAGCATAGCTAATGTCTGAATGCCTATTGGTCTCCTCCCATCAGGCTGGCTCCTAGTAAGCGTTGCCACCCTTTTAAAGCTTTCTGCACTATGTAAGTGCCAGTGGGGTCCCTTTTTTTTCCCTAGTTTTTGCAAAGAAGGAAATGGCTGCCATATTCCGACTGGCCGCTGCTACCGAGCGCCTCTGTCCTCTCATGGCACTTAAATAGGAAATTACTGACTCAGTGTTGTGCCATTTGGACGCCCTGTCGCGTTCTAATCTAGGACCCTGATCGATACTGTGACCTTATGCCCCTATACGGCTATAAATCCATTTATTCCCTATATTGGCATAACCAATCAAATGCAATATTCAGAAACTCGTCTCTGGCCTCACACGAACAGAGCCACATTTCAGAATCGCTTCCTCTGCAACTTCCTTTGCAGCTCATTAGTGCAAATGACATAGCAGAAGCCACTATCTAAGATTCCTAGATTAAACTTCGAGTTCTTCAACAAGATAAAAACTCAGCAACCTGGGAAAGCCCTGCTTGCTATGTTTTGATTAGTAATAGAACTCTAATGAGCACTAAGAGACGATCACTTCCTAGTGACATCTTTATTGACGTCTTATGTCCAAAAACTTACGTCAAACAAGGCACCTTTCAGGTATAAATATTACCAACGTTGCCTTAAGCAAATGCTAGCAAGCTGCCTCATAGACATCGCTGCCGTTATCGCTGCTGATGCTATCGCTGCGAACGAGCGAACAATGGTGTGGTGAACAGAGGAACTGAACAGCCGTCCCCAGCAGATGCAACCAGCCCGCGGACGCTGCCCCTCCTCCTCGACGCGCTGAGAGAGACGCTGTCTTTTCTCATGCCGAGAAATCCAGCTCCGGCGTTTCCAGCCTACTCTTGCGAGTGACTGGGATATCGAGTCCCTGGAAGGAGATACCAGACCTCCAACATTCTATTCCAGAGGTATGGTGTTGACTAAACCCTTAGAGAGAATTCTTGAAAGCAAACCTTGGCAAAACCAACTTAACTTAAAGCTACTTACTTACTCCCCTCCCAAGTATTAGGCTTAGGTCAGGTACACTGGGGTAGGCGTAGTTAGAAGCACCAGTTGAGTATGTTAGTCAAATGTATATATGAATGTATATATGGTTTATTCATTTTAAACCATTGTATGGCTAAGAAACCATATCAATGCTTTTACAGTATTATTTCGCAATACTCATTTTACTGTACGCATTTTTTATAATAACAAGTCTTGCAATTGTGGCAATTCATTTCTCTTGTACGAGAAGAAAGACTGTTCAATAAATGATACCTTTTATTGAAAACGCCCGTCTCTCTATTCTCTACATATTGTGAAAGTAATCTGCACAACAACTGACTGAGTAAAATAACTGTCTATTGTTTCACACGACTCTAGAGATTGACTCTTATCTGAGGAGCAAAGTTGTCATGTTGCACGGTTGTTGGAAAACTGAATCCCTTCTTGTCTGTACCAGGGAAGCTGATCACTTCCTATTCAGTCAAGAAAGTTTCCAGTGACCTCTGAGCTAGTTGGTAACAAACCCAATTAAGTTTAGCATAGTCAGTAGAGGCCTGGAAGATCCGCACTTCGACGTCGATACTACTGTTTATGTTATTCCAATGAGCAGGGCCTATTGGGAAAATAGGAACTACACTACATGGCGCCCAAACGTTTGGTAAGGCGATAAACTAACGCAAGACGTTAGAGTAACTCAGTCGTGCATTTTTCACACAGACCCCTTTCTCCCGTAAATACTCCAATAGACGTCTGGAGTGGGTGAAAGGTTAAAATCCGCCCGACCTTAGTAGGAAGAGATTCCTATGTAAAGCTCTGGTTTATTCAACGTTGAAGGATACAGTGTTCCAAAATATTGTGCATCTAATCTTTGTCTCCTTGGAGACCTGCTCTGCAAAACCTCTCTGACAATAAAATGTCAGTAGAAAACAACGGAACTGATGCCGCAGCAGATGCGACTCAGCAGGGTCCTGATGGGACTACTGAACCGGGTGCAATATTCATCCCGGCACATTTAAGAAAATCTATAACGTCAAAACTTATAGAAAATGGACTGACCACACAGGGTGGCACAGTCGTCTTCGTGATAGAGGCACACGAATATCGGCAGACAGAGGTATTCTATTCTTGGATAAAATTTCCAGCGGCAAACTCCGCAACACACGAGTTCCACTATTACAAAATAGGGGATCCACCGGAAGAGTACGCTCCTTTCGAGGAGATTGAAATCCCATTAAAATACCAAGAACATTTACTTTGGTTTAAAGGCGCCCTAAAACATAATGATCATATAACCAGGCTCGGTCCACTAGGTAGACCAGGAGCAACGTGGCCGGTTCTAGCCAGCTACACACCACATCCGGGCATTGCAAAAATGTCAAAAGATGAGCTGCTAGCACAGCTAAAAACACTAATTAAAATACATAGGCAATTAGTCCAATATGTAATGCGGACTGCTACAGTCCAAACAGCTGTTAATGTTCCACAGCTGACCCCTCATCAGGGGAACACTAATAAAATTACACCACAGAACATACAATCATATCTTGGTAAAACACCCGTAAAACGGGAACAAATTCCTTTCTGGTTAGCGCAGAAAATTACTCAAATAGAGGCAGTATTTCCGAATACTACCCCTATTGAGAAACACAGGATCCTGACCATCTGCCTTCCTATTGCGGTCGCACCACACGTGGAGGACTGTGACACTTGGGGTACAGACTTTGCTTCCATTTACACAAAAACACACGGTGTTCCGTCCATGACGGTAATACCAGATGTGCTAAAACAGATTCAGAATGAATATGGTCCAGAACCCGCTTTAACTCTTGGTATGAAATTACTGAAAGACTTCAAGCAGGTCTCGGCTATATTACTAGCCAATATAAAAGGAGAAGCAGCATCTGTGGCGATCCGCCAGAAGTTGAAGGAAACAGATATAACAGATCAACCAATTGAGCTTGCCAGAATCATAGAAAAATGCTATGAAGAACTAGGTAGAGACAGCTTGGGTGGAAAACCAGTAAAGCCCCAACTGCTCGAAAATCCTGAAAAATTATTTATTAAAAATAATTCAAACACTCCTAAAGAGAGCTGGGATGGAAATAAACAATCCACTCCCAAGGAAAAAGTTTTCCAGTCCAGAGGAAGGTCTCCTCGACGAAGGGAAAGAACTCCGACTCGAGAACACCAGTCTCCCCAGAGGGAGCCCTCTGAGAAAAGATATAACCTTAGAAATAGGGATAATTTGAAAAAACCTGATAGATATCAAAGTATTTATACACGTCCCTCTCGATCTTTTTCGCAGAAATCGGAAAGAAGAGGACGGTCAGACCCAGGAGAGCACACCAAGTCCAAAGACAAGGAACCTGCTCAAAGTAAAAAGTTACAATTTCCAAGAAAGAAGGTAGCCAGTATTAGAGTAATCGAACATGCCGAGAATACTGAGGACACAGTTGAAAAACGGGGAGTGGGCACAGACAATGTTAGACAGTGCAGCAGAAATCAGTATAGCCCGCAAGATCCTGATTAGTCATCTGGAGACAGTGGACACGAATGAATACATTCAGGTTGAAACTGCCGACACCAGAGTTAGCGAGCCCCATAAGATATACGAAATAACATTGCGTATAGAGGGTGATAAGACTAGGAAAATAGGGTGTCTATTTTGGGATAAACTCTCAAAAGGCTATGATATTCTGTTAGCTGAAAAAGATTGGCCCCCAGAGTTTGTCAGGGAGTGCCCTCGTGGCGAAGAAATGATTATGCCTGCCTTCTCGAATCATATTTAGATTCACAAAAAATATACATATGCAAGGAAATGGGCAGTAGCCCAGGCACCGGCATTATATAAAAATCATGTAGGATGGGGTAAGGACTCTCCTCCTCACAAAATCCAGTTAAAAAGTCAACCGACTGCACAAAGGCAGTATCCCATTAAGCAAGAAGCTAAAAAACAAGTCAGGGAGATTTTAGATCAACTTGAATACCAGGGGGTGATTGAAACATGCACCTCTCAAATGAACAATCCTTTGTTTCCTGTCTCCAAACAAGACAATTCATATCGTCTATTTTTGGACTACAGACACCTTAATGCATGTTGCAAAACATTTGCAGTACAAAATTTGCATAGTGCTGCACTAATGAACAACATAGTTAGGAAAAAATATAAAATGACATTAGACATATCTAATGGTTTCTTTTGTCAAAACATTGCACCAGAAAGCAGATACTTGACCGCTTTCTCAATAATGGGGTCTCAGAAAAATTTCTGTAGGCTCCCACAGGGGTTCAAGAACCCCCCCAGGACTATTCTCAGCTAGAGTAACAGAGTTACTACAAATATATGATGATGAGGCATTATCTCACGTAGATGATATCTATCTCACAGACGACGACTTGGAGACTCACTTGAAAAGAGTGAACACCATTATACTTGGGTTCGCTGCAGAGGGTTACAAATTCAACTTTAAAAAGTGTCGAATTGCCCATCTGACAGTATTATTTTTAGGATATGAATTATCAAGTGAAGGGAAAAGCCTAGCGGACAACTTCTTAGAGAAGTGCGCTGTACTCCAAGCTCCAAAAAGGCTGAAGAATTTACAATCGATTCTAGGCTTTCTGAATTTCGGAAGAACTTACATTCTAAATTACGCAGAGAGGGTTAAACTTCTCTACAAACTAATTAAACCTGATTTTAAACCAATCACCTGGACTCAAAAACACACAGAAATTTTGAGATCTCTGCAAACAGACATGTTAGCAAAAACAAAATTAGATACACGTGACAACACACGCGATCTTGTAATCCGAGTCATCCCAGGAAGATGCGGTTTCACGTACCTGACCTCTAATGAGGGAGAAAAGGTACCAATAGCTTACAAATCACATTTGTACACAAAGGCTGAAATAAAATTCAGTTCAACGGAGAAAATTCTAACTGCGGTTCAGACGGCTGTAGCAAAAGAAAGGGCCCTAGCACAAGGTAAACGAATAATAATCATTACACCTACACCGGCTTTAGAAGCGGTAACTAAAGCAAGCATTCCTAATGCTAAAGCTTTGCATCCGAGATGGATCCAGTGGGTTAATTCTCTTGCTGCAACAGACGTAGTTTACGAATTTGATCCTAACTTAAAGACACAGGAATTTTTACAATATGAATATGAATGTCCTCTGCCAATTGAAATACTGCCTCTAGAAGAATACGAAAGTATTATATATACTGACGGATCAGCCCAACCCGCAGTTGGGGGCAAACAAGCTTACAGTGCTGCGTGCGCGATTGTTAAAGGTCGTTGGCACAAAGGAAAATTTAGACCAATGGTCACTAAAACACAATCTCTAGGAGATTGCTCAGCTCAACGAGTTGAATTAGTAGCATTTAAGATGGCGCTAGAGAATACCGATCGCGAATTCCCCACACTAATAGTGTGCGATTCTTATTATTGCGTACAATCTTATAATGAATACTTGCAGAATTGGGTGGAAAATGGTTTCAAAGATGCAAAAGGTGGCACAATAAAGCATAAAATTCTTTGGGAACAAGTAGTTCTTTTACAGAAAGAACTACAAAAGACTCACGTGATACACTCTCTGAGTCATCAACGTGATGGCGTTCACGTTGCAGGGAATTCATTGGCTGATAAAGCCGCGAAGGCAGCTGTGCAAACGGCTTCCGTAGCTGCGATTACTCGGTCACAAACAAAAATAGACAGCGACATTCTACAAGCTGTCAGTGCGTCATTAAAGGATGATAAGAAAACACTCCCAAAAGGCTTTCCAGAAATGTACTTATATTTTACAGATACGAATAATGTTCCTTTTGCCCGAATCCCTGGAGTGGGGGATAGAGTAATTCCAAACATGGAACACAGGTTAGGACTAATCAAAGCGGCACACAAAGGGATTGCCTCTGCACACGCTGGCGTTTCCGCAACAATATCACTATTAAAACAGAGATATTGGTGGCCTCGCATGAGAATACAAACTAAGAAGTATGTATTAGAATGCGAAATATGCCAAAGAATGAAAGTATCAACAGTAAAACGACCAGCGCAGACACCCCTTCTCATCTCGGATAAACCATTTGCATGTGTTTTTCCTGGACCACTGTGGTCCCCTACAAAGGGACGGCAACTTTAAATATATCATGGTCGCAGTGGATTCCTGTACGAGATTCATATGGATGTGGCCCCAGCGCTCGACTGACGCCAGAACGGTTATAAAAGATCTGCGAGTCTTTATCGGCACATACGCAATTGCCATGTTCCATTCTGACCAGGGTCCTGCTTTCAGGTCTCGAGCTTATAAGGAGGCCATGGCCAGCATGGGAGTTGGGTTGCGGTACTCTTGTCCGTCACACCCCGAAGGGAACAGTGTGGTAGAAAGAAAAAACCGGGACATAAAGCAATCTATAACAGCGAAGGTATTAGGTTCAGGTGCTGGGTGGGTCAAACATTTAATAAGTGTCCAATTAAGCCTAAATAACTTGCCAAGAAATTCTCTAAAAGGTTTCAGCCCATACGAACTATTGTTCGGAACTAGTATGCGAATTCAGGACTTAGATAGTCAGGTATCAGTGGTACAAGATAAGAAAACAGACTTTGACATCAAAGATCGTTTGGCTGTTTTACAGGACTTGAACGAAACAAGAAAATCCTTAAGCAACATAAAGTTAAAGCAACAGCCAGCTACCACTGACGAGGCATCACCAGCAACAGCCCCAGCAAGGCCTGTCTGGATTCCAAAGATTGGGGATCTAGTCAGAGAAAAAATAGCGGTGAAGAAGGAATTTGGGCCTTCTTACAGAAAAGCAGTACCTGTCTTAGCAATCAACGGAACAAGATCAGTAGTACTACCGCCCCTTGCTGGTAAAAAGGAGAACAGAGTTGTATCAATCAACCTGGTAAAACCACAAGCATGTGGCCTATAATCAACAGTAATTATAAACAAACAATGATCCAAAACCTATAGATTATAGTATTAGATCAAATCAAGTATAAATGTTCAAAAACAAGAGCAACAATAATTAGTCTGCTTTCTGTAACTCAAAGACTATATCTTTGAAAGGAACCTTACACCACGGTAGAGTGTAAATGGATACACACCCTTAATACTGTTAACAAGTGGTTGAATGAATTAGAGGAGATGAACAAACAAGTGGCACTGTTGGGAATATGAATTTAGACTAGTAGGTGGCAATAGGCTTTGTAATATCCTGAACAGTAGAATGTTTTTGAATTGGATTGCATTATGTTGTTTATCCCAATAGACTGTTTTGTGTGTCTTTTCTATAATATCTCTTGAAGAAACACAATGCAACTATGAGATATACCTGTCATTGTGTATGTAAGTTGCATAATGAATGTTGACATAGCCATGTTTGCAGCTCTGCCACTGTGTTATCAGCATTTTCCATCATCAATCTATGAATTTATTTTAATTTCATTAATGTGACCAATGTATTAACCTTATGTTGTTGATTCATGTGTGCACTGTGTCCGTTTTATGTGTCATCTCTTTTTGCAGCATGATAGAATTCCCAGAGGTCCTTTATACATTTCCTGGTCCTTTGTTTATCTTTATCCAACACTGCCCCCATTTTTCGAACATAATTTACTGAATAAGTTTTTTAATTAACACTCATCGCCGGTTCTTTAAATATGAGGCAATCGGGGCAGTCAACACTACATGTGTATATTTGGTTGTTTGAAATAAAATGCAACCGCATTGTATCAACACAAACCAAGGCAGTCCTCTTTCCATGCAGACTGCGTGATGCAGTCTGGGTATTTACGAACGCGGAAGGACTAATGCAGTCACCGACGGCGTCCTGCAGCACGGCTCGGATGTAGACGTTTTTCCGTATGAAAGAACGGGTAGGTGGAGACCATTTAAAAGCGATCGCTCGACTTTTGTACCACCACGCTTTCGTCCCGATCGGCAACTAAAACAAGCTCCCTGTATGTGTTTTTTATGCAGATTCTTATAATCGAGTAGGAGCGCTCTCCACACTAGAATGATTGGACATCCGGAAGCACCGTGAGGCTCGGATGTGTACGCTGATATTACCAATACAGCGGGTAGGTGTGGGCTTTTCTCCTCCCCCCTTTTTTAAAATGGTTAACTTTACACACAACCACTCCGAGCGAGACCTGATCCATTGATTTTGTGTCTCCTTCAATACAGTTCCTTCCCAATTGAATTGGAGTATTATTGCCATTACTTATCTGGAAATCAGTATATTTTAAACCAGGTAAGCGTCTAAAGTTATTTCAGTTTACATGAATGAATTTTTTTAAAAATCTGATAGAGTGGTAGTAGTGATATGAAAAATGACGATTCACTGTCATTTTTATAGTGTCCATTGAATTCCGAAGTGGAAGTTCGCAATCTACCGACTTGGGGGCATTGATTTCCCGGCAATAAGGTAATGGACGCCACCCAGTAGGGTCATACAGTAGTAACTATTAGCTATTTCACGCAGGGTATACTGATGACACCTTAATTAATTTTAGGTATCGTCCTCCGTGCCACCTATGAAATAACGCAGCCCTGACAGATATGAATTTAAGGTAAAATGATATTCTTGCAATAATAGCCACCATTTGTGAATTTACATATCAGTCTACTTAGATACATTCTGGATTCTATTCCAATTTGTCTCTACAGGACTCCTGTGGAGATGTGGTAACTTTGGATCACCCGACATCATTTTCTCTATCACGAAGGGTAAGAGAAACTGCCATACCCCATGTGGGGGATAGGTTTTACCTTTACACCACGGATAGTAATTCCACTATTCCTCTCCTTTTAGGGTTATTCAATATCCCCTGGTTGCCTCGTTTTGCTTTTTGTCCTGATGAAGACTCGCCATCCCCAGGTCCAAATTACCGGTTGGGAATAAGTCGAGTCGAAACGTCGACATTTTCAATATATGTACCTAGGACCATTGTTTTTCCAATATTGTAGACAGTGTAGGACTCAGAACATTTATGTTTATGTACTACAATGTTGTTGATCACGAACATATGAACTACGTTATTGGCCAGGTGTTCAATACGGTGAACTTTGTGTCCAGTATTGAGTGTAAGAATTATGAAAACTATCTCCTAATCACTACTGTGTAATTCCTTCTTTCCTTTCACTTGTTTTCAATTTTCAGATCACATCTTTCCTTTGCACGCTCCCGTCTTGGGGCAACCTATGTGTTTTTATTGACAAAAAATAATGTAAAAATGAATATAGAAAATTAAACAGGAATATATTTTCTTTAACCGTGGTGTAAGGTTCCTTTCAAAGATATAGTCTTTGAGTTACAGAAAGCAGACTAATTATTGGTGCTCTTGTTTTTGAACATTTATACTTGATTTGATCTAATACTATAATCTATAGGTTTTGGATCATTGTTTGTTTATAATTACATTAACCCAGGTCCATACCTTATGGGCTACCCCATTTCTATAATGGTTATAATCAACAGTAGGCCCAGTGGACTCCCAAGAAACAACAGAATACCCAAACTTGCAACAAATCCAAGAGGTTCAAACTGAAAGACTAATCACATTCGATCAGCCTGCAGTGCACAGAGAGGGACTATGCAATAATGCCATGGAACTCGTGCTTCTTGAGACACAGATTGAAACAGTTCGTCAAGAAACACCAGTCTACAATGATGTGGCATCAGAATGTGCTACCGAAAGACAAATTCAAAGAACAATCCCAACAATTGACAGAACTGCCTCTGGTTACTTCATCAACTTCGACAACTTCTCTGAAGATCAAAGCAACCCCGAAGTGATGCCAGAAACAAAAAAGACTTTTAAAGAAAAAGCAACAGAACTCTTTCAACAAATCAAAGAAGTATTTCTGGATGCACCATTGATTGAGCATTGGATTATTTCAGGGGTATTTATACTCCTACTATGCCTAATTTTAGTTTTAATTTTAGGAAAGTTTATTACAATACAAAGGACACAGCAAGTCAGAACATCAACTTAGTCCTCAAACCACACAGATCATCCCACGTGAAGAAAAGAGAACTGTCAACAGTAAATGTCACAGCCATTCCAATACCCGGTGATGTAGTATGGGAGAAAACAGACTATGAAATCTATGGTCCGGTCGAAATCCTCAAGTGTCCTCATCAATTCAAGGTTTCCTTAAGTGACTTTGTAAAACCTAGTACATTCTCTGATGATTGGGACTTTGAAAGTATTAATAATATGATGTCTGATTTAGTAATGTCAGCTAGATTCACAGATCATGATTATTTACAAGGTTCGTCTAGTTATGAACAGATGTTCTGCTTCACACATTATGGTGATAATTACTTGCATAGATCTGCACAACCTAGAAATGTTTTGAAGTATAATCAGTGGGAACATTGTGCTGCACCACCTAAAAGCAGTTCTAAAACATTCTATGAGAAATTCAAGTACTTCTCAGGGTTTAACACCAGTGATGCACAAACGTTTTATTATAAACTGTTAGATAAATCAGGGTTGAAAACAATGCTGACAAATACTAAATTGATATATTCAGAAGCATTTTATGAAAATATGATGACATTTGGTTTTGATTATTGGAAAAATAACATTGAAACAAAAACCATCTGGGGTACAAAAGAGTGGCAGGTACAAGGCCTAGAAGCATTGTTTCGAGCCTGCATGATCCCAGAACAAATGATGTTTTTAAATGACACAATTCACCAAACATCCTGTCTTGGCCTAGCTAAGATTAAAGACCTTAACAAACCGTCTATTCCAAAGCCAATACCTGACAATGCAACAACAGATATTGAGATAGACATATCTAAAATTTTACATTTAAACAGAATTGGAATAAGTGGTTAATCTGGCCTACTGACACAAACAACTGTCAAGATAGATTCCTGAAAAAAACACAGGGGCTAAAAATGACGAGACAAGACCCTAGATACTCCCAGAGACAACATCCAGGGATAGTAACAACATACAGTGTAGGGAAACTCTGCCTCGAATGGCTAGGATCATCCACACTGGCTGAAATTAAGCAACACTTATCTTTACTTAAAGATGGTGCTGATTTGCGCGATTTCATTCTGGGACCACGCAAACAGCGTCAAAAACGTTTCATAGCGACCAGTATCTATGCGGTATACAACGAGGCTTGGAAAGTCACACAAATTGAAACAGCAGAGAAAATACGAGAAATTGATCGTATTAATTTGGAAAAATCACTTTCTGTAGTGGACAATGGGTTAATGACTCTGTCCTCTAGAATATATTCGTTGGACAATATTGTATCATCTGCCTTTGATATAATAGACAGAGACTTGCTAATGTTACAGCATGGCCAGTCACAATTGCGTTCTATTGTACAGTTAGGCTGGACGCTGCAAAATCTTCGTTCAGGCTATGTGCCTTGGCGTTTAATCAACACAACGTCATTGTTTTCCATTTTTAACCTTACTGATAAACAAATCAGCTTGGCACAGAAAGGAGCAGACTATACAATCCTGAGCATCGAAAAACTTGAGAGATTACCTTTGACAATGTCAGAAAGTCCTGTCATTGAATGGATAATACATGGGATTATAACAATTCTGATAACAACTTTCCGATTTAAAAATTGCCTTGAATACATACCTACTGGCCAGTATGAACGATTGGGTAAAGGTTACATTACGTCAGCATGGAAATTACCATACACACACACATGCTATAGTGACAGCAACAAAAATGTATTCCTTAGTGGTGAAAATTGTAAACGTTCACTGAGCGGTATACTTTTGTGCCAGGGTATTAATTTACACGGAGCCTGTGAAGGAAATTCTACCAACCTTTCAAGCCACCAACATGTCACACCTGCAACGCAGATAGAGCCTTTCTTTATGCAACTCGCAAATGGGAGTTACATTCTAATAACGGATCACAGCTGTTGTGGCCTTTTGCCAGTGAAAGCCTATCTCGTAAGGATAACTTCCATGGTCAAATGCTGTATGCAAGCATTGTTTCTGAGCGTGCCTGGAGACATAGAGACTCCCATCTGGCCTCGTTTGAATTTCTCTTCTATACGATTGATACTTTAAGCAAAATGAAGTCTGTGCTTTTGCAGACAACAGTGCCCATCACGTCATCAAAAGAGACGTATGATCTCCTAGTTGCAAGGACGGCTACAGAGATACATGACCTTTTATCAACAAATTGCCCCGTGCATTTCGTAGAAATGCTTAGCCAAATTCTTAACATGTCTAGTGCCATAGGCATCCCAGGCATATTTAAGACGATTTTTACGGGACTGCTAACACCATTTCAAGCAATTCTGAGTATCATTCCCAATTTTGTCCATTCAGTCTTTGGTGGCATACCCCTATTTTTGGGACTTGTAGCAGGGATTTTATTTTTGACCCTCCTGCTCCGATATGGCAAGCCACAGCTCAGACATGACTCCGGCGGGAATGGAAGAAACAATCCTAGCAGTGCGCTACCGGGATAGAATAACTAGAGTCCTTGGATTGGCCAGGCTGAGAGATCTAAAAATGACCTGGTTCCTTTCATTCAGACCTATATGGCAAAACTGCATCTTACCTGTGCTTCGATGTATGCTATGCGGAGATGAGTTGGACATCTGTCTTGCACTTCCATCAGCAGTACCAATGGATATCGATACTTTGCTAAGTCCGATAATGGCTCACGCATTGTGTTGTCCCCAGCGGCTACCAATCCTGATGACGGCATTCGTTGAGACTCCTGTACTACAACTAGGTGGTAACAGTGGAGCGAGTGACAAAAGCAGCATCACCCAGGTATGACCTTCTGTGAGCATTGCTGATCCAGACTTTGATGACAGCAATCATTCTCACACCTGCCAAGTTACAGCACTATCGAATTTGGTCAAACTGTCACCTGATTTTGTAGACCAATTCTTTGAGAGCCTGTCTGATATGATGTTCTCACCCGAACAGAAACAATAACTTTAGAAAAGCATTCCGACACACGGCGTTCCCATTAACTCTGAATTCGGCCTTCAGTTTTGATCATCAAAAACTGCTAAAAGCGTTGGAACTCTATTACCCCGTTCACAAGAAAATATTTTTTGGATTAAACTATTTTTCATAATATTTTCCCCTTTTTCTGGCACGTATTCTTTGCTTAAAGTAGACCTATTCATAAAGAACAGTAGCTTCTACTTCTATTTAGGTAAATCTAGAGACATAATAACTTAGCACCAGCCTCTAGCACATTTTACTGAAATGCATTTATATGTGATGAAATTATCTCGCCCTTCTTTTCTGTATTCAGAGATATTTCATGTGTAATTCTTTTGCAAAATCGTTCATTGATTGCATATGTTATAATTTTGAATGATTCCTATGCTTCAAAGACGTACAGTACCTATATTTTCACGTATTTCAAATACGCCTATTTCAAATGCAAATATGTATTTTGGGGTGGGCAATGTTACACATGCATCTTATTGCTCTAGTTTTAGTAATTTGATGGACATAAATTCGTGGAGTGGGTGTCGCGTTCTAATCTAGGACCCTGATCGATACTGTGACCTTATGCCGCTATACGGCTATAAATCCATTTTTCCCTATATTGGCATAACCGATCAAATGCAATATTCAGAAACTCGTCTCTGGCCTCACACGAACAGAGCCACATTTCAGAATCGCTTCCTCAGCAACTTCCTTTGCAGCTCATTAGTGCAAATGACATAGCAGAAGCCACTATCTAAGATTCCTAGATTACACTCCGAGTTCTTCAACAAGATAAAAACTCAGCAACCTGGGAAAGCCCCGCTTGCTATGTTTTGATTAGTAATAGAACTCTAATGAGCACTAAGAGACGATCACTTCCTAGTGGCATCTTTATTGACGTCTTATGTCCAAAAACTTACGTCAAACAAGGCACCTTTCAGGTATAAATATTACCAACGTTGCCTTAAGCAAATGCTAGCAAGCTGCCTCATAGACATCGCTGCCGTTATCGCTGCTGATGCTATCGCTGCGAACGAGTGAACGATGGTGTGGGGAACAGAGGAACTGAACAGCCGTCCCCAGCAGATGCAACCAGCCCGCGGACGCTGCCCCTCCTTCTCCTCCTCGACGCGCTGAGAGAGACGCTGTCTTTTCTCATGCCAAGAAATCCAGCTCCGGTGTTTCCAGCCTACTCTTGCGAGTGACTGGGATATCTAGTCCCTGGAAGGAGATACCAGACCTCCAACATTCTATTCCAGAGGTATGGTGTTGACTAAACCCTTAGAGAGAATTCTTGAAAGCAAACCTTGGCAAAACCAACTTAACTTAAAGCTACTTACTTACTCCCCTTCCAAGTATTAGGCTTAGGTCAGGTACACTGGGGTAGGCGTAGTTAGAAGCACCAGTTGAGTATGTTAGTCAAATGTATATATGAATGTATTTATGTTTTATTCATTTTAAACCATTGTATGGCTAAGAAACCATATCAATGCTTTTACAGTATTATTTAGCAATACTCATTTTACTGTACACACTTTTTATAATAACAAGTCTTGCAATTGTGGCAATTCATTTCTCTTGTATGAGAAGAAAGACTGTTCAATAAATGATACCTTTTATTGAAAACGCCTGTCTCTCTATTCTCTACATATTGTGAAAGTAATCTGCACAACAACTGACTGAGTAAAATAACTGTCTATTGTTTCACACGACTCTAGAGATTGACTCTTATCTGAGGAGCAAAGTTGTCATGTTGCACGGTTGTTGGAAAACTGAATCCCTTCTTGTCTGTACCAGGGAAGCTGATCACTTTCTATTCAGTCAAGGCAGTTTCCAGTGACCTCTGAGCTAGTTGGTAACAAACCCAATTAAGTTTAGCATAGTCAGTAGAGGCCTGGAAGATCCGCACTTCGACGTCGATACTACTGTTTATGTTATTCCAATGCGCAGGGCCTATTGGGAAAATAGGAACTACACTACAGCCCAATTGTCCCACAGAAAGTAGCAGTAAGCCCCAACCCGCCCCTTTGTATGCCCTCCTGGTCCTGGGTGCTAGGTTAGCTGCCACGAGGTCCGAGAACTGGGGGCACCAACTTGCCAAAGTTGTTCAGGGAAAGGTGTTGGGTTCTCTGCCGCCTCTGGGTGATGGGACCTGAATACCTGTATCTTAAAGCAAAAGAGAGCATCAGCAGCATGGTTTAAGACTCCTGGCACATCTTTGGCTCGGAACAGCAAATTAATTTTCATGCACAACAGTATTATCTCATTTAGTAGACGCAAGATCATTTTATACTTTACATTTTACATATAAACTGTTAGATAAATCAGGGTTGAAAACAATGCTGACAAATACTAAATTGATATATTCAGAAGCATTTTATGAAAATATGATGACATTTGGTTTTGATTATTGGAAAAATAACATTGAAACAAAAACCATCTGGGGTACAAAAGAGTGGCAGGTACAAGGCCTAGAAGCATTGTTTCGAGCCTGCATGATCCCAGAACAAATGATGTTTTTAAATGACACAATTCACCAAACATCCTGTCTTGGCCTAGCTAAGATTAAAGACCTTAACAAACCGTCTATTCCAAAGCCAATACCTGACAATGCAACAACAGATATTGAGATAGACATATCTAAAATTTTACATTTAAACAGAATTGGAATAAGTGGTTAATCTGGCCTACTGACACAAACAACTGTCAAGATAGATTCCTGAAAAAAACACAGGGGCTAAAAATGACGAGACAAGACCCTAGATACTCCCAGAGACAACATCCAGGGATAGTAACAACATACAGTGTAGGGAAACTCTGCCTCGAATGGCTAGGATCATCCACACTGGCTGAAATTAACTATCTTTACTTAAAGATGGTGCTGATTTGCGCGATTTCATTCTGGGACCACGCAAACAGCGTCAAAAACGTTTCATAGCGACCAGTATCTATGCGGTATACAACGAGGCTTGGAAAGTCACACAAATTGAAACAGCAGAGAAAATACGAGAAATTGATCGTATTAATTTGGAAAAATCACTTTCTGTAGTGGACAATGGGTTAATGACTCTGTCCTCTAGAATATATTCGTTGGACAATATTGTATCATCTGCCTTTGATATAATAGACAGAGACTTGCTAATGTTACAGCATGGCCAGTCACAATTGCGTTCTATTGTACAGTTAGGCTGGACGCTGCAAAATCTTCGTTCAGGCTATGTGCCTTGGCGTTTAATCAACACAACGTCATTGTTTTCCATTTTTAACCTTACTGATAAACAAATCAGCTTGGCACAGAAAGGAGCAGACTATACAATCCTGAGCATCGAAAAACTTGAGAGATTACCTTTGACAATGTCAGAAAGTCCTGTCATTGAATGGATAATACATGGGATTATAACAATTCTGATAACAACTTTCCGATTTAAAAATTGCCTTGAATACATACCTACTGGCCAGTATGAACGATTGGGTAAAGGTTACATTACGTCAGCATGGAAATTACCATACACACACACATGCTATAGTGACAGCAACAAAAATGTATTCCTTAGTGGTGAAAATTGTAAACGTTCACTGAGCGGTATACTTTTGTGCCAGGGTATTAATTTACACGGAGCCTGTGAAGGAAATTCTACCAACCTTTCAAGCCACCAACATGTCACACCTGCAACGCAGATAGAGCCTTTCTTTATGCAACTCGCAAATGGGAGTTACATTCTAATAACGGATCACAGCTGTTGTGGCCTTTTGCCAGTGAAAGCCTATCTCGTAAGGATAACTTCCATGGTCAAATGCTGTATGCAAGCATTGTTTCTGAGCGTGCCTGGAGACATAGAGACTCCCATCTGGCCTCGTTTGAATTTCTCTTCTATACGATTGATACTTTAAGCAAAATGAAGTCTGTGCTTTTGCAGACAACAGTGCCCATCACGTCATCAAAAGAGACGTATGATCTCCTAGTTGCAAGGACGGCTACAGAGATACATGACCTTTTATCAACAAATTGCCCCGTGCATTTCGTAGAAATGCTTAGCCAAATTCTTAACATGTCTAGTGCCATAGGCATCCCAGGCATATTTAAGACGATTTTTACGGGACTGCTAACACCATTTCAAGCAATTCTGAGTATCATTCCCAATTTTGTCCATTCAGTCTTTGGTGGCATACCCCTATTTTTGGGACTTGTAGCAGGGATTTTATTTTTGACCCTCCTGCTCCGATATGGCAAGCCACAGCTCAGACATGACTCCGGCGGGAATGGAAGAAACAATCCTAGCAGTGCGCTACCGGGATAGAATAACTAGAGTCCTTGGATTGGCCAGGCTGAGAGATCTAAAAATGACCTGGTTCCTTTCATTCAGACCTATATGGCAAAACTGCATCTTACCTGTGCTTCGATGTATGCTATGCGGAGATGAGTTGGACATCTGTCTTGCACTTCCATCAGCAGTACCAATGGATATCGATACTTTGCTAAGTCCGATAATGGCTCACGCATTGTGTTGTCCCCAGCGGCTACCAATCCTGATGACGGCATTCGTTGAGACTCCTGTACTACGACTAGGTGGTAACAGTGGAGCGAGTGACAAAAGCAGCATCACCCAGGTATGACCTTCTGTGAGCATTGCTGATCCAGACTTTGATGACAGCAATCATTCTCACACCTGCCAAGTTACAGCACTATCGAATTTGGTCGAACTGTCACCTGATTTTGTAGACCAATTCTTTGAGAGCCTGTCTGATATGATGTTCTCACCCGAACAGAAACAATAACTTTAGAAAAGCATTCCGACACACGGCGTTCCCATTAACTCTGAATTCGGCCTTCAGTTTTGATCATCAAAAACTGCTAAAAGCGTTGGAACTCTATTACCCCGTTCACAAGAAAATATTTTTTGGATTAAACTATTTTTCATAATATTTTCCCCTTTTTCTGGCACGTATTCTTTGCTTAAAGTAGACCTATTCATAAAGAACAGTAGCTTCTACTTCTATTTAGGTAAATCTAGAGACATAATAACTTAGCACCAGCCTCTAGCACATTTTACTGAAATGCATTTATATGTGATGAAATTATCTCGCCCTTCTTTTCTGTATTCAGAGATATTTCATGTGTAATTCTTTTGCAAAATCGTTCATTGATTGCATATGTTATAATTTTGAATGATTCCTATGCTTCAAAGACGTACAGTACCTATATTTTCACGTATTTCAAATACGCCTATTTCAAATGCAAATATGTATTTTGGGGTGGGCAATGTTACACATGCATCTTATTGCTCTAGTTTTAGTAATTTGATGGACATAAATTCGTGGAGTGGGTGTCGCGTTCTAATCTAGGACCCTGATCGATACTGTGACCTTATGCCGCTATACGGCTATAAATCCATTTTTCCCTATATTGGCATAACCGATCAAATGCAATATTCAGAAACTCGTCTCTGGCCTCACACGAACAGAGCCACATTTCAGAATCGCTTCCTCAGCAACTTCCTTTGCAGCTCATTAGTGCAAATGACATAGCAGAAGCCACTATCTAAGATTCCTAGATTACACTCCGAGTTCTTCAACAAGATAAAAACTCAGCAACCTGGGAAAGCCCCGCTTGCTATGTTTTGATTAGTAATAGAACTCTAATGAGCACTAAGAGACGATCACTTCCTAGTGGCATCTTTATTGACGTCTTATGTCCAAAAACTTACGTCAAACAAGGCACCTTTCAGGTATAAATATTACCAACGTTGCCTTAAGCAAATGCTAGCAAGCTGCCTCATAGACATCGCTGCCGTTATCGCTGCTGATGCTATCGCTGCGAACGAGTGAACGATGGTGTGGGGAACAGAGGAACTGAACAGCCGTCCCCAGCAGATGCAACCAGCCCGCGGACGCTGCCCCTCCTTCTCCTCCTCGACGCGCTGAGAGAGACGCTGTCTTTTCTCATGCCAAGAAATCCAGCTCCGGTGTTTCCAGCCTACTCTTGCGAGTGACTGGGATATCTAGTCCCTGGAAGGAGATACCAGACCTCCAACATTCTATTCCAGAGGTATGGTGTTGACTAAACCCTTAGAGAGAATTCTTGAAAGCAAACCTTGGCAAAACCAACTTAACTTAAAGCTACTTACTTACTCCCCTTCCAAGTATTAGGCTTAGGTCAGGTACACTGGGGTAGGCGTAGTTAGAAGCACCAGTTGAGTATGTTAGTCAAATGTATATATGAATGTATTTATGTTTTATTCATTTTAAACCATTGTATGGCTAAGAAACCATATCAATGCTTTTACAGTATTATTTAGCAATACTCATTTTACTGTACACACTTTTTATAATAACAAGTCTTGCAATTGTGGCAATTCATTTCTCTTGTATGAGAAGAAAGACTGTTCAATAAATGATACCATTTATTGAAAACGCCTGTCTCTCTATTCTCTACATATTGTGAAAGTAATCTGCACAACAACTGACTGAGTAAAATAACTGTCTATTGTTTCACACGACTCTAGAGATTGACTCTTATCTGAGGAGCAAAGTTGTCATGTTGCACGGTTGTTGGAAAACTGAATCCCTTCTTGTCTGTACCAGGGAAGCTGATCACTTTCTATTCAGTCAAGGCAGTTTCCAGTGACCTCTGAGCTAGTTGGTAACAAACCCAATTAAGTTTAGCATAGTCAGTAGAGGCCTGGAAGATCCGCACTTCGACGTCGATACTACTGTTTATGTTATTCCAATGCGCAGGGCCTATTGGGAAAATAGGAACTACAATACAGCCCAATTGTCCCACAGAAAGTAGCAGTAAGCCCCAACCCGCCCCTTTGTATGCCCTCCTGGTCCTGGGTGCTAGGTTAGCTGCCACGAGGTCCGAGAACTGGGGGCACCAACTTGCCAAAGTTGTTCAGGGAAAGGTGTTGGGTTCTCTGCCGCCTCTGGGTGATGGGACCTGAATACCTGTATCTTAAAGCAAAAGAGAGCATCAGCAGCATGGTTTAAGACTCCTGGCACATCTTTGGCTCGGAACAGCAAATTAATTTTCATGCACAACAGTATTATCTCATTTAGTAGACGCGAGATCATTTTATACTTTACATTTTGATTTTTTATGCATTCTATCACAGCCATGTTATTGGACTAGAAGACCACTGATTGGTCCCTCAATTTACCGGCCACACTGTCAATGCTACCAGGATGGAAAAAAGATTGAGGAAGCTTATGTTAGTGGTAAGCCCAATGTCCACCCACCATGCTGGCCAGTGTTGTGCAACCCATGCTGTACCTAGAATGGCACCAAAACCCTCGCTACCTGCTGTGTCGGTCATCAGAGCCATCTCCGGGTCGGGCCTGGGAGCTGCGGGCCACACAACCCTACTGTTATAATCTTGAAGGAATGTTTGCCTGATCCACATGTCCTGCTTGACTTCCCTGGACAGTCTGGTGTGATGGTGCTGCTCCCTGAGTCCCGACATGGCCTGTGCAATAGTGCGCGAGAAAGGTCATGCCAAAGGAATTATCCTCAAAGCAAATTCAATTGACCCAACACCTGCTGTAACTGATGAAGTGTGACCTTATTTTTCCCCAAACACTGTTGCAAAGCAGCCCTAAAATCCTTTATTTTCACCTCTGGTAAACGTGATACTCCCTGTACTGAATCCAACTAAATCTCCAGGATCCCTTTTACCGTGCTCGGTCCAACTGTCTGTGCCTTGTGCCAGAGGCACGCCAAAGTCGTGCATGAGTGCACAGAACTTCCACAATGCCCCCAGCACTCCTGTGAATCCGGGGCCCCCAAGAAGAGGAAGCTATCCAGGTAATGTAGTACACATTGATGTCAGGTTGCCCTACAGAAAACCCATTCCAAAAAGGAGCTGAATTTCTCAAAGTACGCGCAAGACATCAAACAACCCATAGGCATACATTTGTCCAAATAATACTTTCCCTTGAATTGAAAGCCCATCAGGTAAAAATCAAGTGGGTGCACTGGCAACAGGTGTAAAGCTGATTTGATATCAGATTTAGCCAACCACACGGCCCCTCCCCAAACCTTTGAGTATCTCAACTGCTTGGTCAAAAGAAGCATACTTTTGTCACTGCATAGGTCATCATCAATGGTGTTGTTCAGTGACAAACCTCTGGGGGCGAGAGATTATGGATCAGTCTGAATTCAGCTTGCTCATTTTTTGGGACTATTCCCAATGGGGAGCAGATAAAATCCTGCATTGGGGGGCCTCCAATCGGCCAGCCACTCTGCCCAACCAAACTTCTTTCTCAAACTTTGCTGTTGCCACCCTTTCATTAGTCCGGATTGATAGCTGGTTCTGGCAGTGTGACACCGCCACATACCCAGGCACTGGGATCCTGAAACCATCCCTGAAACCTTCTAACAGAATTTTTGAAGATTTTGGGCAATTGTAAAAATGTGCAACCATGGTATCAAAGTGTTGGTCATAATGGGGAATCTGGCCCTACTGAGTGACATACTTTAAGTCTTGCTTTTTTTCCCCCTTTGTCCTTTGTTTTCTTAAAACATTTAGACTCTGGATGGGAGGAGTTCGAGCAGAAAGAACATGCGTGCCTGAATTTTCATGTGCCTGCTGCTCTGGTACACGAGTGCCTGTTAAAGTCCAAGCACACCCCCTTACTCTTACCTCCGCCTCCTGAGCCACTTGTTTGGCCTGAGCGAAAGGGCTGACTCCAAAGAGTATCCTGTGTTGAAACCCGGGTGGCCTCCTATGGGCCACCTTTGAAACGTGTCAAGTATATGATCATACCGATCTGATTCCAGCATAATGGAGGGTCCGACGCCTTAGCCTTTCTAAAATCCTTACCATAATCGTTCTACCTGATGCCCCCATAGGTATCGTGTGTGCAAGTTATCCTATTTTGATAACATGTCATTTCAGAAGCCAGGCCTGGGAAACGTTCGCCCATTATGGGTGTGAATACTGTGAAACCTTTGATCCAATTTACAATGTTTCCTCAACCTTAAACTTCAACAACATGATTGCCCACTCTCTAGGGAGCATCCATTCTTCATTCTTTTTGGCTTCTTCCCTTTCTGGCTCATCCAGCAAGAGGGAAAACATGTTCACATAGCAGCCTTTCCAAATAATTTATTTTGTATCTTGTGACACATGCCGACCTAGGTGCTCCCTACCGGAGCGCACTTCGCCTAAACCCAAAGGTGGCAGTGTTTGTGGTATACCTGCTGCTGCACCCACCGCTGGTTTTGCTGCTCCTGGATCCATCGGTGGGTTGACCGTGTTGGGGACTCCGCCGTTTGACCATGTGTTCGCATTGTCGTGCCTGTTGCTGGGTCAGCTAAACCACCTACAGGCTGCACCCCCTCCAACTTTGCCTTTATCTCTCTGGCCTTTTATGAAGCGTCCTCCCTGCTACCCGACACCCCAGCTGATGGGGACCAGTTACCCACTTTCCCCAGCCAGGGAAGCACTGCTGCTAGGTTAGCTACTAAATCTGGTTGGACTGGTGTGCTACCAGAGGGGCCCCCCGTCATAGGGATCAATGGACCAATGGTGCCTGTGTGAACTACATCCCGTTCCCCCTGTTGTGCTTGGCTGGTCCTCAACTGGTGACCCTGCCCCATCGTTGCTAGGCAGATCCCCCAACACCTGTGTTAGGCTGAGAGCTGGTATGTGGGAATGGTACGGGCTCCACCACCCTGGGCATCAACCCTTCAGGAATTGCAGCTGGGGCACCCTCTGTCCCTTCCCCCTCACTAGCTCACTGTTCCCCGTCTTTCTCTGCTCTATTCCTTTTGGGATTTGGGGGAAAAGCTGCGGTAGGTACTACCCCCAAACACCTGGGCGTATCCTCTGCCCCTGCTTGGCCCTCCACCCTGTCTCTCAGAGCTGCTAATGCCTGCCCCATCTCATCCACTTTTTTTACCATGGAGTCCATTGCCCCCAATTTTTCTCATCATTGTAGCCATAAAGATATCCATACGGAGATCCCGCTTAACCTTTGGCGCCATTATTGTAAGCAAACAAATACATCAACACACAACTAATACTGTCCTGAAATAGCTGGTAGGAAGATCTCTATGGTCTGCAGCATACCAATTTAAAATACCAGGTGCCTCAGGACGTGATACCACCCTCCCGATGACAACCGTCCCTCAAAAAAGGCCTACATACAATAATCCCCATCCTCAAGATCTAAGCCAATGCCCAAACCCTTACCTTATAGTCGTAGCACCCACCAGCCGGCCACTGCACCCACACAATCAGAGCCACACCCACCAGGTAGTCTAGTGGGTCAGGTGAGTCACTCAAACCTGCGTGGCTCCCAGAAGCTATGGAAAATGTAGGCCTGCCGGTGTTGCCCCCAAACCTAGTCCTGACGTGTGCGCCACAGATGCTGCCTCTCCACAATGGAAAATGAAGCATGTCCACTGAGCCCCTTTTACTGGAAAATGCTGGAATGATCCAAGCAATGCTGCTCCCAAGGTCCTTCTCTTTTTGTCTTCCTGTGCAGTTGCATAGCACCACCTGCAGGGAAACAAAGAAACCAAAAGACAAACAAAGAGAGCCCTCCACTGAGTGCTCAGCTGCCCCCAAAACTGCTGATCCCCCAACTGTTGCACAATTTGCGCCTTTCGGTGAGATTGGTAAAGAAACAGTAGCTTTGCCAAAACAAAGGGTGCACCCACCAAGCGCTCTGATCGCTATCAAAAAAATCTGCCCCACAGAATTTCCAAGTGTTTGCCAACTGCCCCAAACTGCCTGAAAACTATTTGCGGGACTTGAGGGCACCGTAATGCGGGCAGATTCCCAAGCAAAGTCCCTGTCACAAACACCTCCTCAACTAGGGGGTTGAGGGCACCAAATGCGGGCAGAATTCCTACTCAGCACAACCACCCCTCAGTGCCGATGCCTCCTGTGTCCGGCTACCGCTTCACACTCCTCCTGGCAAATGATTGCACCCGTCGATCCATCACAGGTGTTCCTCACTGTCCAGCCGGCCCCCTGGAAACTTGCTGACTCCTCACGCAGTGTCTGAAACAATTGTTTCTTTTCCCCAAGCTGTCCTGCCGGTTCCCTAGAAACTCACCGACTCCTCACGTAGCGCCTGTAAACTTACGATACACCTGGGAATCCTGAAATATAAAAAAGAAAGAATTAAAACCACTGGGGCTTCAGCCTGAGGCCCTTTTCCTTGCATGATCCATCATTAAAGCTGGGGAGCGGTGAACAGGGACTGCTCGGACTGCTCCCCAGCCTTTTAAACCTGTGGGGCCAGGCAAGCCGGTTTAGACTGGACTGCCTGACGTTTCTTCAACACGTGAACAGGAAGCACTTCAAGTGCTTCCGGTTCACGCTCCACGTTCACTGGACCAATCGGGACGATGCTGACCAGGGGAGGCAGGGTGCTGAGTCACTAGTGTGCGCAGCGCTCCCTGCCATCCACTGTGTGCGGGGGCCCAGCGTGACCGCCATATTTGGGGCGTGCCCGAGTTGGGTCCGCCTCTCAATATTGTCTGCTGTCATTCTCTGACACTCGCTTTAGCAAGGGCACGGCACTGCTTAGAAAGCACATGTGCAAGTATACATGTGCTTGTCTTCAAGTGTAGTATTTACTGTAGGATAAGGTATTACCTTTCCCCCGCCCAGGTGAGGCATTTTGGTGGGTCTTCAGAGCTTCTCCTTTATGATGCACAGAAGTGTGATTTTGAAAAGCAGCCCGGGAGCTATGGACTTAAGCCCTGTGATGGCGTGTGGGAATTCCAGCTCCATTTATCGTACTCACCTGGGCCCATAAACATTCACACTTTGAACTAGCAGTCCTGCTTTCTACTTTCAGCCAATCTGTACTTTGAGTCCTTTTAGGACTAATACATGTAAACCATGACTTATCAATCCTTGTCAATTATGCTATAAGTCCTAGGGCTCGAAAAGGGAGTTACAATAATGAGTAGTCAGTCTAATTATTATACCTTTCCAGTAATAACCACCAACTCAGGAGCAGTTTTAAACACTTGATCTATGCAAGTTTGTTCAAATTACAGTGACCATAAATTTCACAAGCAAGAATATAATTATTAAGACATAAAGTTTGCAAGAAATCACAGTAACACCATGACATACAACATGGATTATATTTACCTAGAATGGGGCAGGGACCAATCCTGGCCACAGGCTGGGGCAAAGACAGGGGCTCCTGACTAATCAGGTGCCCACAGGACAGGACAGGTGCAGATCAGGACATGTTACCACAGCTAAGTACAACGCCAACATTGCACCCCTGTCGCTTAAGCCAATTCAAATACCCCGATTGGGTAATTGATAACTCTCCCTCAGCTAAATCTTGATTCTTCTGACAGAGTGCTCCGCCAGCACCTCTGCTCTCGATCTCCTATAGCATGCGTTGGGTCAGTGACAGGTCAGCTACTCTGACAAGTCGGACAATTTCTCTATCTAAGCATACCTTAGTTATACCATTTCCAGGGCAATGTACCACCCCTAAATGTTGCAAATCTATGTGTTCCCCTTCAGTGATTGGTCAGAAGGACGAGGAGAGGTCATCACACCATACTAAGAAGAGATTGTTTCAAATCAATATAGTTGATCAAAGTTTCCCCCCACAATTTATTATCCCATGTCTTTATTCCGCCCATCAATATTATTTCATTTTAATATATAAAGTGTATCAATTCTTCTTCATTTCCCAGGTTAGGGTTGAGGTTTTCCCAGGCACATTAGCGGAAAGACCAATTCAATGCCATTGCTCGAGGACTCTCAGAGTTCTGTACACATGCACAGAGCAGATTTTCAAAATGGCTGTTCGTGTCACCCTTGGGCCCAAATACAAGCTAGTAACAAAGTCAAACAGAGACACATTAGAATACAAAAATAAATTAATGCACTGTATACCACTTATCTTTACTCTAACTCCATTACTTTATTTTTACTATGGCATTAATAGTTAAGCGGAACGAATAAAGTTTATTACAAGCAGCAGCATATGCTTTAGTGTGAGTAAGCATAAAGCGGCCATCTTGGCACTAGTGCACAGAAGCAAGAAGATCCCACCAAAAGCAGAGATACGTCACACCATGTAGTTGTGGCAGACGGATGCTAAGAAGAGTTCCCGCGTTTTCGGTGGCCATTTTAGGACACTCGGGTTACTGTTAGTAAAAGCACATAGGTAAGCTTCCCCTAGATACTAAAAATGTTGTGTATTGCAAATATTAGTAGACAAAACATGTTGAATAATGAATTATGTATTATTTAGAGAGGACTGAGTCCAAGCTAGTTTTTGTACCTATGAAACCTTGCTCCATCAATCCCCTCTTTCATCATATTTTTTTTTACCACCCGTTATACCTTCCCCGGATTCCCAGGTATCACTGCACCTGTGTTTCCAGACAACATAAAACACAACACTAACTTTACATGTTAAGAACATATAATGAATAATCAAAAATTCTGTCCTGTGAAATTACTAATATAATCAATAACATCATCAATTCAAAATGAGCAAAATTTTACCAACAGTCAAAACCCTTAATACCTCCTAGCACATTAACAGCATTTCACAACCCTATTGATACTCACAGCACTATTACCTTTTCCCTGCCCAGTTGAGGCATTTTGGTGGGTCTTCAGATCTTCTCCTTTATGATGCACAGAAGCATGATCTTAAAAAGCAGCCCAGGAGCTTTGGACTTAAGCCCTGTCCTGCCTGGGGCTGCATTTCACTCATCACCTACTCTGATGTTGGGTATCACATGCAGTTAACTCTGCCTCACTGCGGATGATCTAGCAAAGGATGCAAGCACCGGGCCCTCACTCATACATGTACCCTGCCCACAGGTAAGTCCTTCTTTCTTTAATAAGTGGTATTGTTTCAGTATAGTTCATTATTACATTTTACACTGGTCTCACTGCCAGGGTAACTATTTAATGCAGTAAACTGGAACACTTTTGTATGTTAAATAAATTCAGTATTTCTTTCCTCTACTGAACTTCAACACCCTGATGATGAAGCCAGTAAATACAGAAAGTCAAGTTATTTATCATGTGCACCTTAAATGTGGCCTAGGTTGCGATGCTGGATGGAGAAATACTGCAGTCTAATAGGTTTCAGCATAGAACTCATTCTGAAGAATTTTAAGATGCTATATCAGTCCCTACTTCCCACTTGAAGACATTTTGTGATACTAGGTGATTTGCTTTATTTGTCTGTGGCTGTTTGTCCGTTGTCATCACATTTGTTTAAGTAAGTTAATTGCCTAGAATCACACAGCGCGATGACAAAGGACAATGAACTAAAGTGAAATAAGGCAATTGCCTAGGATCACACATTGTAGTCTAGGGAAGACGGGATTGATGCCAGGTTTCTTGTTTTAATACAATCCAATTCAGCTACTAGATGGCTATTTTTCAACATTGTGTTGAAAAATTCACTATATTACTATAAGATATAACATATTCTCACAAAAAGAACCTCCAAAAACGCCATTGGAAAAACCCGACTTGTTTACTATGCTTACTCGCTAAATTTAATGTATTGGTCTGACAACCCTCCACTTTAAAACTTCACCAGCTGCCAATGACTAAATATATCCTTGCCTCCTGTATTGCACTTTAATATATTAATAAACATTCATGGATTCTAGATTATTGATTTTGAGCCTTTTTTGAGCCAATCTTATTCAATGACTAATATTTGAAATGCTGTTTTGAATCTTATATTTAGGGACATATTACCTCATCTATAATTGAGCATTCCAGACCGGCATTGCACTCCGACTTGCATGTAGATACCTGGGGCCTCATTTATGAGGCCTTGCGTCAGTTTTGCGCTGCTGATGCGTCACTTTTTGTGACGCATCGGCGGCGTAAAACATGCGCCTTGTTGCGCCATATTTAAAAAGTGACGCATCTAGGTAGATGCGTCACTTTTTAAACCCCTGCGCCACATTATACCTGCGTCAGGTATAATGTATGCAGAGGAGGCGTTCCACCGCCAAAAGCCTCGTAATAGTGACGCAGTGAAATCTATGAGATTTCACTGCGTCACTTTTAGGATGCTGTTGCGTCAAAATCTTGCGCCTGCCTCACAGCAGACGTAAGACTGACGCAAGCCCTTTCACATGGGGCTTTCCCCATGTGAAAGGACGCATTGCTGGAGTTGCGTCACTTTTGTGACACACTCCAGCAATGCGTCACTTTTGCGCTTACAGATACGTCAGAAATACTGACGTATCTGCAACTCCTTGCGACATGATGCGTCATACATTAAATATGACGCATCATTGGTGTCGCAAGGAGTGCGCAGTGAAAGTGACGCATCGCTGTTTTCACGCAGCGATGCGTCACTTTTCATAAATAGGGCCCTTGAGATATAGCGCCAATATATTATAACTTCCAAGAATTTTTTAGTGAGAAGGAATATGGTTTCACTTTTGTAGTTGCCTATTTTTACTGTCCTAATGGTGCAAAGTAATTTCTTTCTTCAAAGTAAAAGTAGTGTAGGTATACAAGAATCACTCCAGTTTGGAACTAAGGGTCCGATTACAATGTTGTATGGACCAACAGGGCATCGGTGTCGGTCTATTCAACATCCAGAGCCGTGGACAGACAGCTGGATTACAATGGCAGCGGTCGGAGTGCTGGAGGCAGGGCGAAAGACAGGCACCTCTGACAGGATCGGAGATCAAGTCGGGGCGGCGTTGGACAGGTAATCCCTGAATGGCGGTGGTGCCTGTGTAAGCACCATCAGAACTGCAATGTCCCTTTCCCTTTGGTTTTTCATGGGAGTGAATATGGTGTTTGGGGGCCCTAGCTGAGCCCCTCCCGCGCCCCAAGGCCTCCGTGGTGTCCCGCGAAAAAGTCATGCATTCTGTGCCAGGCACGTTTCTAAACAAGCCTTTCTGCATTGAGGCGTGTGGTGCAGAGTCTTTTCCGGGCCACAGCACAAGCCTCAATGCAAAAAGGCATATTTACGAACGCCTGTACAGCAGTTGGATTGTAATTCGGAGGTCAGGACTGCGGTCTACTTGTCGGGGCAGGTCCTGATCCCAAAACGTGCCCGACCGCCATTGTATTTAGCCCCTAAGTGTGATTTAGCTTGGTATGAGCAAAACATAATCCAGAATTTTTAAAAGGCAAAAAAGTGGATATTCTAAACATTTCTTCAGAAGGACTTCAACTGGTGAATTTTATTCATCCACAAGCAAACTGACTGCATTTTGTTTCCAAATCTATTTTACACTGAGTTTCAAATAGCCTAATTTCCTAGAAAAAAAAACAGGAGATCAAAAACTTGACACAGGTTTTGGCAAAAGCATTGCATGGATGACAAAGAAAGAATGTATCCTTGCATACATCATTATCACAAAAACAAACTGATTCGTAAAAAAAATCCTCTAACTTGCTGTGAATCAGATCAGATTGATGGTGTTTCTTATTTGCAAATTAATTGTCAATTTAGATTTACCCCAAAAATGTGGTAAGGCCTATTGAAATATTTGAGCAGGAAGAAAATGAAAGCGTCCATTAATGTATGTTGTTTATGTCACTCTGAACCCAATCCTGCCTCTATGTTGTCCAAATGCGTATGGGTCATTTCATGACCAACACATAAGATAAACCACCCATGTTATCGCACCACCCTCATCCATGGTCCTCATCTCCACGCCAACAAAGGTAAGCAAAAAAGAAAACCAGCCTTACGGAGTTTCTGTTCCAACTTCAATGAAAGAATGTATGCTCCAAGATAGCACGCGCTCATTAACGGAGACCGAGGAGAAGAAGGAGCAATCCTGACAGTCATGCAGTCTGTTCTACTTCCCTCCTCATTACAGAACTATATGGAAGGGCGAGGCAGTGCTGGGCAGCCACTCAGTCTAACTTTGCTGCTGCCGCACAGGTGACGGTTTATTCTTTAATGCACCCACGGGCAGCATACAAGACAGCAAGTGTCATCACACCTTTCATCTATGCACAGGTTACCGCAGTTGGAGGGAGTCATAGCTGTTCACAGTGACCTTTGCTGTACAGCATAGTGACATCTCGGCTTTGAACACCAACTCCTATCATAGCTGCTGTCTGCAGTGTTTACTACGCGGAAACATAGAGTGTCAACTAATTCAATAAAGCACATGACAACTGCTGTCTCTGTGGTGATTAGAACATTCTATTCTTAGGGCCACAGTTACCAGTGGTGCAACCTGTGCAATGCACCGGAGCCCAGAATTGGGAGAGGGGGCAAAATACCAGCCGCCCCTTGAGCCCTGAGAGGGCATCTAAATAACCATGTTGGGTTTCCGAAGCAGAACAGAAGGAGCATTCAAGATGACTTTAAATGTTGTTTTTATCTTGGAACATTTTATGTGTTCAAAGACAGAGGTCCGATATCAGTCAAATCTTATGACAAAAATTGCTGCTTATTCGTATAGCATGGAGACTGGTGTACATTTTGTTTTTGCGTACCGCAAAGTGTGTGGATTTTGTAAAGTGAACTATTTGGAAATCATTGGGGTGTGAAATTAAAGACTGTAGGTGTCTTTTTCTTCCTACACACTATAAAATTTAAACATCTATAAATGAATTGTACAATAATTTTAAAGTAAGTAAACAGGAAAGGTCAAATGAGCGCATTTTTTCTAAATCCAAAGTGTGATGGAAAAAAAAGATTTTAATATGGTCAAACCAAAGAAAGGCACTTTACTTGGTGATGCATAAATGAAAAATATTCGCTGATACATATTATCGTATATAGCTTGATATTTCAAAGTGTATTTGTGAGCAAACGTATGGTCATTTAAAAAATGTGCTATCTGTAAATGACAGTGGCTAACACACACTACTTTAGTAATATATTTGTGACAGTGTGCGCCTAAATTCAACAACAGCAAACTAGAACACCCATACCACTCTCCTGCTGAATGGGTGTGGTTCATTTGCAACACTTGTTCTTTGTGTGATGCTTGGATTTTTCAAAATCCCAATGAGTTCAGTGATATCACTTTGATGGTAACAACCCTAGTCTGAAAATTGTTCCAGCACCTCTGCCTACTAGGGCCTCAGTACCTCTTAACACATTGGGAGCTTGCTGTTAGCTCCGTCCAATACCCTCAGCTGCAGGAGTTTGACTCCATGCAGCAGAATCTACTGAAGCATCTGCGGGGCATTGCAAAAGTCTCATCAAGCACACAGTGCATGGCTGAGCAGTGCGCATGATCATTTTTGTAAAAGCAAAGTGTGCCATTTGCCTTGGCTGCCTGACACTACCAGAGGTCAAAGAAAATGTTATGACCATGCTGCATTGTGACTTTTGGAGACAAAATAGTCACAGTAATGGCTGCTTTCAGTCTGGCAGACAGAGAGCTGAAGATGGCAGTTAGTAAAATGACATAGACTTACTTAGGACAGAGTGCAGGAACTGGGAAAATGAATGATTTGAGCATTCTGGGGCATATTATCAAGGGGGTTTATCTCCGCTTTTTTGGCTTTAAAAGCCAAGAAAGCGGAGATAAAATTATCTCCCTATTACCTAGCTGTCGCTAACACCAGTTAGTGACAGCTAGTAGGAGATAGCGACCATCTTGGGCCCCACTTTGCATGTCAGTGATATTTATCACTAATGACATGCAAAGTGGGCGTGCCAAGATGTTAGCAACTGAAAACAGTCGCTAACATCGCTATCTCCTATTACCAACTTTTGGAGATATTCGCGCTAAGCGCGAATATCTCCAAAAGCTAACACCTGCCCTGAGCAGTTCTTAGCCATGTTATCCAATGGGAGGTGGATAACATGGCTAAGAGCATTAGCTCGGTAATGCATGAATATCGCTGACTTTTCAGCGATATTCATGCATTGCGGCGATTTTTATCGCATTTGCGATAAACCTTGGTAAAACCAAGGTTTATTTGCGGTAAAAATCGCTGCGGCTCAGCGGTAAATTTTTGTCTCTAACCAAGCAATAGCGATAATTATCGCTATTGCTTGGTAATATGCCCCTCTATATTTCATTTTATGTTAACAAACTTTAACTTTAGGCAGCCTCTTGGAGTTGCGAAAGCACAACTCTTCCTTATTAAAACCAGAAGTAGGAATAAATATCCTTCTGAGAACCATGGAAGCTGACCAGAATCTTGGAAAACAAGATATCGCTCAACAGAGGATGATAACTGAGAGACGTGGAACTCGTGTAACTGTTATACAGAGTACGGTAGTAGAGGTGGACGAGCCAACAAATTAACGGGGTGCTCCAAGTTAAGGGTTTGTCTTGGTCCTAAGAGTCTGTCTAGGCTCTGAGAGCTTAGGAATGAACTCAGCCATGGGAACATTTGGCATGGAAATTGTGCTACAAATATTATGCAAAAATATGATAAGTTCTTGTTTTAAAAAACTTAGGGCCTCATTTATGAAAAGTGACGCATCGCTGCATGAAACCAACGATGTGTCACTTTTCACTACGTTCTCCCTGCGACACTAACGATGCATGATATTTACAGTATGACGCATCATGTCGCGAGGAGTTACAGATACGTCAGTATTTTTGACATATCTGTAGGTGCAAAAGTGACGCTTTGTTGGAGTGTGTCACAAAAGTGACGCAACTCCAGCAATGTGTACTTTCACATTAGCAAGTCCCATGTTGTTAGTGCCTGCGTCAGTCTTACGCCTGCCATGAAGCAGGCGTAAGATTTTGATCTATTAGTGGCCAAGAAATGGCGCAGTGAAATCTTATAGATTTCACTGCGTCACTTCCATGACCCTTTTTTGAGTCAAAATGCCCCCCTTGCATACATTATACCTGGTGCAGGTATAATGTGGCGCAGGGGTTTACAAAGTGACGCATCTACCTAGATGCATCACTTTGTAAATATGGCGCAACAAGGCGCATTTGTTACGCCACTGGTGCGTCACAAAAAGTGATGCACTGGCGGCGCAAATGTGACGCACAGCCTCATAAATGAGGCCCTTAATGTCCCCCCCCATTTCTATAACAAGGCAAGTCAGTTGTCATGTGCACCCTGTATATAGGTTTCATTCTTTTTTCACACAGAGCAGCATTACAGTTCATTAAGTCAAACATAAGAGATTTTCATACACCACACATCCTCATGTATTTCAAGATTTTCTCATATGCAATAGCGAAAAAAGGAAGCACAATAAAAAAAAGCAATTGCTAAGAATCACACAATTTGATCATGTAGACAAGCATGGATTGATCCCAGGTTTTCTGGTTTCACACTGTGTAATTCAGACACTAGATTGGTCTCCCAATCTTACTCCTGTATGATGTCAAAGTTTAATGCTTTGTATTTCATTCTTGGTGCATTTGGGGTTCCAGGACACAAGATGATCTTGAGCTGAACAAGAGCCTAGCATCTGCCTTGAGCCTTTAATGACTCACCCACTTCTATACTTTACTCTGGTTGTTCTGTGCCTGAAATAAGGTTAGATGATACTGCCAGCGTGACAACTCTTTTGTATGTTAGGATATCATAGCTTGCACTGCTGATGACCATCTTGTACCTGTGCTGCATGTGAGAGGAGCCTACAATGCTGGCAAGGGTGCCATATTTTTTGTCTGTGATTCTGTCCATGTTCTGCAGGGAAGGAAAGCTTCAATTGTTTCTGACCAGATTGATTTGTATTTTATGAGTGTGAAGGAAGAGAGTACTCATTCATGTTACTGTACCTGCTTTGTGTGTGGAAATCTTGCTATACGTGTGAGTCAAGCATGCTTTCATACACCTCAGTTCTGTTCCTTACACTTGTACCAAATCTGAAATGCTACTTCTTCATTGTATCCAAGAAAAGTGTTAAATGGTTCTGCCCAGTGCCATACTTTTTCAGACCCTGCAATACCACACTTGTTCCATGTTTTTGAAGGAATCTTAGACTGGTGCGCCTGCAGTACCACCCTTGTTCCATGTCTTTGAAGCAAGCTTGCACTGACTGGACCCACAGTAGCACACTTGTTCCATGACTTTGAATGATGCTTGAACTGGATAGCACTTCAGCCCCACACTTTGTTACATATCTTTAAAGGAATCTTGCACTAGTCCTACAGTACCACCCTTTTTCCGTGTCTTTCAGAGAAGATTGTGAAGTGCTTGACCAGTACTTTATATCTTTTGTGTGTGAGCCAAGTAACCATGCTCTACTGCTCCCTGTGCTATAGGTTTATCCATGTGTTTCACCTCGGACCAAAAGCCTGGTTTAGTTGGCACTCCAGCCTCATATTTTCTCAAAAATTATACACAGTTGTGCTTGGAGAAAATTGGTTCTTAGGTAGCCCCATTCCAGTTATTAATCAAACAGAGTGTCATTCACATATTAGTTCAGCACTTCGGAACAGCATACATACAAGTGGTCAGCGGATCAGAGTGAAAAAAAGCTTCCTTTGAATGTTTAGCCCCCGCTTTTTGCCTGGTTTTGATGTGGTTTCAAATGTTGGTTACAAGGTTTTGGCCAACCAGGTGCCCTGTGCCAGTGCTCCTTCCCTAAAACAAACTCCCAATTGGTACTTCTGCCCCCTGTAAGTCCCTAGTAACTGGTACCCTTGGTATCTAGAGGCTGAGAGCTGAAGAGGGACCCTAGGAACTCCCTCACTGGGACCATACCACTGACTTGCAGCCTGCATGCCTTGTGAGGGAGAAAATGACAAAGTCGACATGGCACCCTGTATGGGTGCCATGCCAGCTAACACTGCCTAGAAGCATAGGTAAGTCGACCTTATTGCAGGTATCACATCCCTAAGGCATGGTGTACTATACTAAAGGTGAGGGCATATCTGTATGAGCAGATATGCCCTACAATGTTGAGCACCATTTACCAATATTGTAATTGCCAGTGAAGCCATAGAGAGTATATGGCCTGAGAACTCTACAACTCGAGTTCTACAGCATTATAATGGCTTTACTGAATACAGGAGCATTTGTTACCACAGTACTCCTTTCAATAAACCCAAACTGATGCCAGTGTGTGCTGTATTGTACAATGTACCCAAAGGGCACTTCAGAGGAGCCCCCTGAATCCCTACTAACGCTGGTGTGGATTCTGACCAGTTGTAGGCAGCCAAACACCACCAGACATATTTCAGGACCACTGGGTAGAGAGCCTCTCCTCTCTGGGACCAGAAACAATGCACATCTTGAGCAGCAGAGGAGTCATGCCTCATCCCCCAGGATGGGCCAGTGCTTGAAGAAGGGAAGCTTCAAAGGCCTGCCGACTTTGTAATGCAACCTCCAGCGTCTCTGCTGGCAGTAACCCTGGGCAAAGGACTTCGCTCCGCCCATGGAGTGGGCGTAGTTTTGCCTACTTCGCGCTTCACAAAGTAGGCGTAGTAGGCAACACTACGCCCACTTCGTGGCGGCACGAAGTTGCCCGCCACCCGCCTCCCTCCCACCCTCTTCTACACCCGTATTTTTACTATTGAACACAGTAAAATAAAAGACAAGCCGACTTCTTCAGAGCAAGAAATGCGCGGGCACCCGTGCATGCGCATTCCTCTGAAGAAGTCGGCGCGTCAACAGGAAGAGGGAGCCCCGGGACTCCGCATCCAGGTAAGTGCTTTTTTCTTTTATTTTACTGTGTTTAATAGTAAACATATGGGTGTAGAAGAGGGCGGGAGGGAGGCGGCTGGTGCATAGTGGGGCTGCGGGAAGTGTGTGGGTGGGCGAAGTGCCCACCCCACTTCGCGGAGCTTCACGTAGCCCCACTACACGCACTACCCCCACCCTTAGCTAGCAGCAGATGGCAGCCCCTGGTTTAGACCCCCACTTTGGGCAGGAAAACTGGTGGTAAAATTCATAAGGATAGGAGGTGTGCCCACCTCTGCCATACCAGGGTTTTAGGTAGGCCCACTCAAGTTATTTATCAGAGAGAGGTTCATTCACATATCAGTCCAGCCCCTCAGAACTGCATACAAACAACTGGTCAGTAGATTGGCACTCTTCAGCCATTGGCTTTGTTTTTCAACACTTGGCTCTGCTAAATAAACAACCACTGGTCTTTAGGATGTCAGGTAGTCTAAGTAACAGTATTTGGCCTGCTTACTCTGTGTTACACTGGACTTCAGGAGATATTTCCTTTAGCTTAACTGCCAGAAGCTCACCTGCAATTGCAGCCTTGTGCTAATTGAGTAATTATAATATCAGCAGCTCTTCTGCCCTTGGACTAAAACCTTCATATGAAGAGTACCAAGCAGAGCAGCAGGCGGATCACTGACATAATATTGAATACACAAATATAGAATTATCAAAATATCGAAGAAAAAATATAGAATGCAATAATATCGAATTCCTATCTACAAACAGTTAAGTACAAAAATATTGAATCAAAAATATTGTTTTAAAATATATAGTTAGTCAAAATATTGAATTATTTTAAATGTCTTAAAAGTACTTTAAAATTAATTAAATAATAAATATAACATTTACTATTACCACTCCAGTGAGTGCAACATTAGAGAAAGCATTGGATAGTGTAGGGGTAAAAATTACTAGAGAAGTGCAACAATAGGGAAAGCGTTGGATAGCGTAGGGGTATAAATTACTATTCCCACTCCAGAGAGTTCAACAGTAGGGAAAGCGTTGGATAGCGTAGGGGTAAAAATTACTATTCGATATAAACTTACTTACCTCCAATTCGATATTTTTCACCACTATATTCTGTCCATTCGATATTTTGTCCATTCTATATTTTGACTTCGATATTTTAGTGATTCTATATTTCGAATTCAATATTTTGTCTTGTTACCCAGCAGGCATCACTGCTGCATGCTTCAAAGCCATGCCACCATCTTGAAATGATATTCTGCATACCCTATCATTTTCAACTGTTCTAAGATGGCAGACCAGTGCAAAGCTTTACTTTTTATGTTATTACTGAACCACATGCCCCTCGCATTTTGTGGGCATGTTTTTTATTTCATTTTTCTCTCTTTATTTTTTATTTTAGCATAAGCTTGCAATGCAAAAAAAAACATGATTATGTTTTTCGAAAGGCAAGTGGGTACTTTTTATGCCAAGATTCCTCCTCACAAAAGTCCACAAAGATCAGACTCACATAGTCTGTAGTGCTGATATAGGTATGACTGGTGGGAGATTAGATTACCACAGTGAACATTCAGACATCAGTGTAGCTTAGTTGGAGAGATTGAATTACAAGTAGTGGACCGATGCACCAGATAATCAACCTATCTCTCCTGTGACACCACCTGTCCAAACTCTGCTTCTTCCTATTGAGCTGTGTATCTGTGTGTGAGCAGAGTGCCTTTGTATGTGCATGATAGACACCATATTTTGCGAGTGTCTACTGAGGGGTTTGCCTGTTTGAATGCAGGATTAGCATTGTTTTTTGTGAGTACAGGGTAAGTGGTCTATAGGTTGAACAGTGTGACTGTGTGAGTGCAGAGAGAGAGGCCTATGCCTGTGAAATGCATCACAATGGATATGTCAGGGCAGCAGTGTGAGTGTGAGGGGCCTGCTTATGAATGAGTCTGCTAAATCTGGTACTTCACGGTATCAAGAGAACCATTTCATCAAACCTGACTTGATGCCCACGTCAAATTTAATGTAACCTTTAAATTTCATTACTTCTACTCTGTTGCCCAAGTTTTCTAGTGACCGTTTACGGTTGCTGGCTATGAGACAGTCTTCTGCTCACTTGAATGATTCTTGGTAGGAAGACAAAGGACCTACCAGTGGAGGATGGTGTTAGCTCTCCCTGACAGGAACGCCAAACATGCTGTGAGCCTGAAAATATGAGCTTCAAAGGTAAAACCACCTTTGAAGTTCAAATGGTGGACACACACAATAGGGACCGCTCTTTTGTTCTGGTAGACAGGATGGTTTAGGAGACATTGTGAGGGAAACAGTTTCCAAACCAGTTTTCCCATGGTAATAGAACCATCAGGTAGCCACAGACCTAGAGTGGGTTACCAAGCTCCACACACCGAGAGAGGGGTTCTGCCATCTTGGGAGTTACCAGAATACTGCATTCTGTTCTGTCACACTTTGTAGAAGTCCTCATCAGGCAGGAGAGGGCCTGGTGGTTCAATGGCTATTTGTAACTGAATCCGACCCTGTGGACAAAGTTGCTCCACCATATTTATGGACTATGGGGTGGCCCCAGGAAGGCCCTTGTCACTTAATCAGCAGCCACCGCATCCTTCAGCATCTTTAGCAACCTCTATCCCATGCATCAGGACCACTCCATTGATGTCTATGGTAGCTAGCCTACAGAGCCTGGCACTAGACTGCTTTGTCTGCAAATTACTTTTCCTGCTTACTCCCTACTAGAGTTGGCTATTTAAATCAGGCCAAAATAAAGGAACACAGCTTTTCCAGAGTTTAAAAACAAATTCCATGTAACCGCTAATCCCGGTAGTTGCCAATGCTTGTTTGTCATTTAAATGAACACAGTGATTTATTATTTGCATGATAATCTATATCCTCGGGACCATCTAGGGGATTTTGTTCATTTTGGTGTCTAAAACAATTCATAAAAATAAGAGCTATTTTTAGGTTGAGCCTAGACAGCGCGCATGCACTGTCTGCAAGACCTGATGTATTCAGTTAAAGGACTTGGATCCAGCCTGCTTCTTATTATAGATTGAATCCGGTGTCCCTCTTTTTGCAGTCTCCTAAGTGGTTCGTGCAGCCGATCCCTCAATTTTGTTTTTAGGTGAGGTGCACCGCCCAAGGACAGCTTACTTCCGCAAACTCTTTTTTTATTTTCCTGCTTTGGCTTGTGTCCTGTTGTAGTGTTTCCGGCACTATTTGCTTTATTTCCTCCACGTATTAACACTAAGGTAGTTCATTTGTAGGCATTCTGCATTTCGCTGGACTAAATGTGATTCGCTTTTTTCCGGTTTGGGGTTTCTAGGAGTTTTTCAATAATGTTTTTGCCTGGGAAAAAGCATTTATATGCTTCCGATCGAGTGCGCTTCTGTGCTCCCTCGTTGTTTTATCTTGCCGCTGACGAAGAGCACCCCTGCTGCCCATCCCTGTGGACAAATCAGCAGTATAGCAATGGAGGGAGCTCCAGAATTTGGGCATCATTCTCAGGCTACTTGTTTTTTAATTGTTATATTTTCTTTTTTCTCTCTCGCTCTCTTCCGAGCATAAAGTCCCCGGTACCTTTATGAATGAAAATACACATCACAATCAGATATCATAAGTAAGGCCTGTCTGGAGAGGAAGGCTCCCTTCTCTCTCTTTGTCTCTCTCTTAAAACTTGCTCTGTGGCACACTTTCTCCTAGTTACTTATTCTCATCCTCTCACTCTTCCACGTTCTCTCTTACTTTGATGACATCATTTCTCACTCCCTATTTCTCCAATTTCCCTCTCTCCCACTCCTTTCTCCACCTTTCACTGTCATTCGATTTTAAAATATTGTTTTATTTTTACAGTTTATTCCTATCATTGCACAATCCTTGTTTTTGTCCAGGGTACCGCTTGCTGCCATGAATCATGCCCCCGGACTTGAGTACATCACCAAACCAAGGAATTTCACATAGTCCCACATAGGGGTGCCGATTACAAGGGTTATGGCGAGGTTGGTTTACAGTGAGATTTTAAGCTGATGGTTCCATATCCCCCCGATGAAACACAGTAAAAAATGAATTGACACCATTCTGCATTTCTCTGGAAGGCTGTGAATGTGTTTATTCTCTTAGACACAAAACTCCTTGCAGGGGTCTTTCTGCATTAGGGTGAAGCCGAGGAGAAGTTCAGGTAGGTGCTGGGAGCGGGAAACATCCTTTACAACAAAACTTTTTCCACGCAGTACCTTTACAACGCAGGATTTACAACGCAAGTCGTTACAACGACTTGCGCTGGAGGGCGCTGTAGGATAGGGAATAGTTTAATTTACTATCCAAAACCTTCTCTACTCTCCACGGGGACTGGAGTTGGAATAGTAAATTAAACTATTCACTATCCAGCGCCCCCCAACGCAAGTCGTTGTAACGACTTGCGTTGTAAAACCTGCGTTGTAAAGGCATGCATGGAAAAAGCATGCGTTGTTACGACATACATCCGCTGGGAGCGCACCAGAAGCATGAACCTGGTCTGCTTTTTCTTCCAAGAATGTTGGCACTGAACTCCAGGCTGAGGATAATCCACTCTCCCTCTGAGCTGCAGCAGGCTTTTGCAAACGTTAGTACAAAATGTTGTGAATGCTGTGTGTTTACATGAGTGCCTGTCTGTATGTGTGGGGGTTTGGTGTGTGTGTGCATGTGCACTGGTAAGTAAGCACATATGAGAGTGCACATGAATGTTGTGGCAATATCCCAGGCATATCTGGTACCTTTTGGCGCGTTAGGGCCATCTTTGGATTTTGGTGCCAACACCTTAGTACATTTCTGGGTCCTATATATTGCCAGTCCTTCTTGAAATTCTGTATCACCCTTGGCATTTTGTTACTACATCATAGGGAAAATGCTGAATCTAGCATATTGTAGAGCATTATGGGTTTAATTTGGGGTATCTATGGCAGTTTGGCTCTGAGCCCGTGGCAAAATGCTAGGAGTGGTACCTTGATGTTCTGCTTTCCTTGGTGAGAGCAGCAAAAATTATGCATTACATTTACGTCCTTCAATCACATCATGGTGCAAAACCCGTGGAAAAATGCTGGTGTTGGTATGTTCGAGGTAATCCTTAAAATATTTTGTCCTCTGCCACTTATATAAACTTGACACTAAATCAGGGTTTATGTCAGCATCTATGGCATGATGACTTTGTACACTGTTGTCTCTGGCATAATGTTGCCAATCCATAACATACTGTGGCCTTCTGTGGGATGGAATGGTGATAAAAAGACATAATGGAGCGAATTATTTATTTTTGTGTGTTAGTAGCACATGTGAAAGCTTAATGAAAATGATAAAGTAACATATGGGAACCATACGTAGTTACTTAAAGTGAAAAGGTAGTATTTCATCAAACTGTTTTCATGAAAATTATAAATTTGTCTTTGTGAAATCACATGTATTTTTTAGAAATGAAAACATTTATTTGACAGCAAAATGTGGGTATTTTCATAGGCGATCAAGCTGATGTCTGGGTACAGAATGATTGCGTTCTCAAAATATATATTTAAAGCAAATATTTGAATGATGATTGGTCCACTGCCTAAAAATCGAGCAAGTGGGATTAATGTAATCTGTTTCCTAATCTACAGGATCTCTGAAAGGTAAGGGGCATCACTACTAACTGAGCCTGTAAAATTTGTTTTCACTCACTCAATTGCCTGAGAATGTGAAATATATGTTTTATTTTTTATTTTTCCATGACTGAAAATGCACTTGGAAATGCAGGAGAAAAAAGTGACAGTGAAAAGTGAAATATGAAGGTGTAAATTGCTAGGATGGTATATATTAGGCCACACAAAATTGCACTTTTCAACCAACGCCTGTGTCGACGACGATTTTGCTAAAAAATCTGGGGGTTTTGCCACCATTTTATCAAAATCTAGGGCAGACATTCCTGCAGCGCTCATATGAGGGTCAGGATTACCTAACAATGGAATATATACTGCTTACACTTTCAGAGACTATGGCTTATTAGCAAATTTGTGTTAGAGTTGTACTGGAAAATGTATCATTTGATTGCATAATTTTAACCGTTTCTTGGGAGCGAACCCCTTTGCGACAGTGGGGCTCGTATGCTTAGTATCCTAACTGGTTGCAATTAGTGACAGTTATTAAGCCCCAGCACTTTCAAAGATGTACTGTTGCCATTGGTCATCTGCCAATCTCACCTTCTCCCATTCACCCTCTCTTACGGTATCCCTCTCAAGCAACCTTATCCCTGATAGTCCCTCAGGCAACACCTTCTCTCTAACAGTTCCCTCAGCCAAACTCTCCTTCAGTGCCGCCACTACCTCACATTCCTTTATTTTTGATCATGCCACATAGCTCCAAGATTTTCCCTTTAGGTTGAGCAGCCAAAGGGAATTTGGAAGCTCATTTCTATGGTCCTGTGTCAGGCGTGAGTAGCCCACCCAGGCCAGAGACCTCAATCTGTCCATATAAGGTGGGTGTAGCTCACCTAGGCCAGAGATCTCAAGCTGTCCCATGTGAGGTGTGTGTAGCTCTCACATTCCAGAGAGCTCAAGCTCTTCCAGGACAGGTGTAAATAGCTCACCAAATCCAGAAATTCTAGGGCAGTGCCATGTCAAGTGTGAATAGCTCATCAAGACCTGATAATTTCAATGCACTCTGGGAAATGTCGTTTATTGTTCTTTGTTGTAAATGCACGAGTAAAAGCACTCAGTAAAAACAGAGGAATGGATGCTGTCATATGAAAAAGGAAGCATGATCAGTGCTTTTTATGTCCCTTTCCTAGAATGACAAAATGAAACTGTTCTTTTTCATCATGTGCTTTAAAATACATAAACAGTGTTCGCAGAACCAGTTAAAAGGCTGTGTGCCGCTAATTAGGTGGGCTTCTGCCAGTAATTCCTCTATTCTAAGTCCTCTAGACAGTGCTGCAAATGTGCATCTGTTCCCAGCGGTAATGCCCCATTCTGAATCTTACAGGCAGTGCTGCAGCTGCATCTCTATCCCCAGTGGTAATTCCTCATTCTTAGTCCTCTAGCAAGTGCTGCTAGCTGCTTCTCTGGTTAGCAGTGTTGGGGCCATGTTTTTGATAGCATGAATGGGATTTGCCATTTGCATCCCTATAGATTCTGGGACTTGTGATGCAACGTACAGTAGGAAACACATGAGGCTCTGACTCACTATGCTTTTTATACATACTTGGGACAACTTCCTTGGTCACAATTGTAGTGCAACGCAGACTGACATTTCATATCCATGTACTGGTCATCACATCTACCTAGTACCACATTGTGGACATCACTCACAAGCAGCTCATGGAGCATGTGGGGGTGTACGTGATGAGGATATCCTCCTCTAGTGGGGTTAGACAGAGGAGGGGTCCGGATTGTACACCAGGGAGAATTCTGGCCACCTTCACCTACCTCTTCACATCCTGTCACTTCTTCTTGATGTCATTGACAGAGTGGACATCCGCCCCCAAGGCTGTGATGCCGTTTTTGTGCCACTGGTGCTGTAGGAGAGAAAATCATGGAGCCGTTTGTGGTGCCACACAATGAACTCCAAGATTATGGCAGTCTCCCCAGCTGTAAAATTGTAACTCCTCCTCTGTTGAAGCATTTTCCTGCAGTAATGCATAGAGTAGTCCAGCAGGAACTCGCTGTGGACAAACCTGGTCCTTGTTAGTGTGCTGCTTTTTTATGATTTGTTGTGCAGGTCTTGCAGGTGGACTTCATCTGCTCCAAGCGGGGGGGGTGGGGGGGGCTGGTAAGCACTTACACAGGTGTTTAGCATTGAAGGCAATGTTCATCCAGCCTAAGTGTGGAGATTTCAACCCAGTTGCAGAGACTCCAGTCTGATTTTGGAGACTCTGGCCTGAATCCGGAGATTCCAGCCTGAGTGCAGAGATCGACTTTTGGCTCAGATTACCTTTGTGAATCGGGCTATTGTTATTTACAATGCCAATAGCTCTAACTCAAAAAAATAAGAACCCTTTTGCATTGCAAACACTTGTTATAAATTAGTGTCAGATTTTCTTTACGTCATGTTTCTTTCTTGTTCAATTTTGTTGGTACCATTAAAAGCTTTTCATCTGTTCCTTTGACAAAGCCTGACTGTACAAAGCCACATATACCTAGGATTGAGCTATGGTCCTGCAAATAGAAATGATTTACCAAGATGGATTTGTGATTTTCGCAATGAGGTCGCAAAACCACATTGTATAATAAACTGCTTTCCTCACACACAGCTTAGCACATTTTACTAAGGGACTTTTGTTTCAGTGTGGCTGGGAGGGACAACTAGTGCACATTGCTGTGTGTAGAGGTGATTTGACCCAATTTCCTTTCTGTGTTGATCTGACATGTTGCTGGATAGAAGGTTTTTATTTGGGAACCATAAGAGAGATACAGGAGAAGCACATGGCCTGCATTGATGAGGCATAGAACACAGATTTATGAGGGTGAATGGAAGTAAGGGCAGAGACAAACACTTCTATCATGAAGAGAAGGTTGATTTGATGTCATGTTTTTTTGGATGCTTTTGTTAATTTTTTTCCCAAGAGACCTGACTCAATAAAAATTCTAATTTATTTAATGCTGTAGAAGAGATATAATGACAATCGATAAATAGTACAGTGCTTAGCCACACCTTGATCTGTGGTTGCAATCTGCTACCACCAATAAGGAATTATTCATTTTTGTAGCAGGTTCAGCTTTATGTGCATAGTAGAAATTAAATATTTTGAGGGGAACAAGTGGTCCTTAGCATATAGGGATACAAATAGGCAAAAGATAATATATAAACCACAATGGGCTAATATATAGTTCTCATTCCCTTGTCCAGCCGGACAGGGAATATTTATTTCTTGGCTAAGTTATTACAGTATAGGAATAGAACAAGTAACCAAAAACAATAGAGGTTACCAAGAGGCACAGTCCTGTGCCGTACGTGAGAAAAGAGTGAGGAAGACAGTAAGTGCGAGAGATATCAGGCAAACATAGAGAGCTTACAGGTCACTGACATGAATTTAAATAAACAGTGTATCCTGGAGTGAGTCAGCCATACAGTACTATATTGAGTTAATAAGTATGGGTCACTCTTAGTGGAGTCGACGTTTCGATCCCAAGCTCAGTTTAGGGGATCATCTTCAGGACTATCAAAATTTACTTTTGCCTGAATAAACCCTTGATCGTGCAAATGCAGAGACGTGGTCTGTAATAGAGGTTTAATCTTAGTGGAATCTCTCACTGTCTGGCGTGCCTCCCGTTGCCCATTTTGAGGTTTGTCTTAGATATGGAGGCTTGTATCCTACGTAACAGGGATCAGACTCGCATCAAGTTTGGCACAATGTTAATTGCATTCGTGACTTTTCATTCAGTTTGCACGTGTCATATGGAAAGATATCCTTAGTTGGCACGTTTTCAATGGAGCTTGCGCGGGGAATCTCAATGGGATTGAGTTTATCGGGCGTCTGGTTCATACACAGCGTTAAGTCTCGAAATCCGAGTCTATGTTAAGTACGTTGGCCGTCTCGGTCGCAGCCAGGATAAAGGAGTTTAAAGCAATTTGGAGGGATTCGATTGCAGCGTTGGCAATAGTTCGGGTAATCTTTATAAGTGCCAGAGGATGACTGGTCCGCTAGAGTGAAAAATCACAAGGGAATTAGGATAGATTGCAGTAGAAATTAAAGCCTCAATGTTTCTAGGCAAAGTTGCAGGCACTGGATTTTAGCGGCTGAGGCTGCCTTGAGCTAAAATTATGGACATTCACATAGTGAAGGCACTATCAAGATTGTCTTGAAGACGTCCTGCTAGCTACATGTTTAAATGGCAATTCAATGCAGTGAGTCTGGAGCCCTAAGTGACATTTCTAATTGGGGGCAAGAGCAATTTTGCAGAATCAAATTGGACATATTGTTTGTTCTTTGATTGAAACACAAGATCAACCATTTAAGGAATGCTTCAAAATGCCATTTAATGTTGTATGTCTTAACAGTACTTGCCAACCAACAGTTTCAAAGGCAGAAGAGAAATGGGGGAGGCACAAAAGGCAGGTGTTACAAATGTGGGTTTCTGATTGGCAGAGGTGTATGTGGAGTTTTATATGGCACAAACTAGACCCGAAGGTATCATAGCGCTTTACATGAGCACGCGTTACGTTACAGATGGACACATTCATAAGTGATTTGCCCAGAATCACAGAATGTTGAGCGTCCCTGCCGAGACTCGAACCCGGTTCCACCGCTCCAAGGTTGACCGGCCTGGACGGAAGGCCACATTCTCTCCCCAGGTATGCACTCTTTCCAAGCAGGAACCACAGTCCTAGTCAGGGTAAGTCACACCACAACCTAAATTATCCTGTGCTCACTCTCTGTCATAGAGCAGTCAGGTTTTACATAAGAGCCTATGTGTAAAGTACTTGTACAACCCTTCATATTACAACACAGTAAAAACACCTCAAAATAGTCAACACCCGGATAGAAAAAGATAGATTATGATTTTCTAAATGCAATAAGACCTTAAACAACAAAAATCAAATGTATAGAAGTCGAGATATGAATTTTTAAATATTAAATGTCAAAGTAGCCCTTAGAATCAATAAGCGTTTAAATGGCGTATCTGGTCTTGCTAGTCCGGGGCAAACTCAAAAGTTGTGGCCTACCGTGATGGAGCGAGGGCTGGATACAGGGACCCATTTGGGCCAGCTGAATGCTGGCCCCTTGATCCAAGATGCCTCGTAGTCGACGAGGTGCAGGGTGCAGCTGAGGCGATGCTTCAGGGTACAGCCACTCAGTAGACAGGATGAGTCGATTTTCTCAATGCAACTCTGGCGAAGCGTGAGTTTTTTAATGCGAGCACTGGTACTGGATGCAATGCATTGCTGCTGCTCCTGCAGTAGGGCATGCTGTAATGCCAAAGACGATAAGCTGGATCTTAGGGCAATATGCTGGGTCCTCTCCACGCAACAGTGAGAAAGCACTGGGTCTGATGATGATGATGAAAACAAGTTACTTACCTGTAACTTCAGTTATCCAGTATTGGGGTATCTTTCATAGATTCAAATGCCTGAATCATTCCCCGTCGTCGAGGCGGGAGTCCCACGGTAAATAAAAAAGCAGTGCCAAAAGCACTTTGTAGTAGTAGGCCCTAGAAAAGGCCTGAGGCGTATATTATAGTAGCCTATCTACATCTTTATGCTAAAAAGACCAAAGTCTTTGCTCCAACCAATCAGTTTACAGCACCCTCTAGAACCTTCCCTGCAGAGCCAGCTCTCCTCAGATTTTCACCGCACGTCGTGGGTGAAGGGAGTCTCCCTGATCTCTGCTCAGTTTTTTCTTCAGTTTTACTTCTTTTTGGAGTTCAAGATCATACTTCATTTCTCTGACCCTGTTAAGGCAGTAATATGGCAGAATGGCAGTAAACAAGGTGATAGACTATATTTTATGTCTAACCTTTTCCTCAATAACTCTCACGTTCTGAGAGATGAGGCTATTATGGGTCAGAGACTTCAACCTGCCAATTCTGATGAGGATGATGAGAGGTCAAAGGGAGAAGTTGCGCCAGGAGCCTACTGAGGGCGCGCATAAAAGCCATAAGATTCGCCTTGAGTCTTTATAGGCACTTCTCGCAGAGGATTCAACTCCCTTTTCTTCCCTGACACTGCATCAGGGAAGTCCACTTGACCTGACATTAGGAGTATATAACGTAACTCCATGTCTACTATTACTGCCTTACCTTTGTAATCCTCATCTATTATGATCGTCGACGACGGCCTTATCTTCGATGGTCGTCTACGATGACCTTCTTCTACGAGATGGCCTCATCTACGATGGTCGTCGACGACCGTCTCATCTACGGTGGTTGTCGACGACGGCCTCGTCTACGACGGTCGTCGACGACGGCTTCGTCTACGACGGCCTCGTCTACGATGGTCGTCGACGACCGGCCTCGTCTATGACGGTCGTCGTCGACGGGCCTCGTCTATGACGGTCGTCGACGACGGGCCTCGTCTACGACGGTCATCGACGACGGGCCTCGTCTACGACGGTCGTCGACGATGACAAAATTTGTCTACGACGGACGGTCGTTGACGACGGCCTCATCTAAGGTGATCGTCTATGCCTGATCTTTGATAGTGTCATCTACAATGGCAATGCCTAGCTACAACGGTCGTCTATGACTGCCTTATCAAGGTAGCCTCATATACATATGACCTCATTTGTGAATGGCCTATACTACACATGGCACCATCTATGAATAGTATCATCTATGGCTGGCCATAATTCTATTGCCTCATCTATGAGTGCCTCATCTACAGATGATATCACTTATGTTAACCTCATCTATGATGGTATTGCTATGACTGTCTTCTATGACAGCATCATTCTCTAGCAATGGCCTAGTCTACCAATGGCCTAGTCTACCAATGGCCTAGTCTAGCAATGGCCTAGTCTACCAATGACCTAGTCTACCAATGGCCTAGTCTACCAATGGCCTAGTCTACCAATGGCCTAGTCTACCAATGGCCTCGTTTACCAATGGCCTCGTTTACCAATGGCCTCGTTTACCAATGGCCTAGTCTACCAATAGCTTCGTCTATCAATGGCCTAGTCTACCAATGGCTTCGTCTATCAATGGCCTACTCTAACAATGGCATTGTATATCAATGGCCTTGTCTTTCAATGGCCTCGTCTACCAATGGCCTCATCTGCCAATGGCCTGATCTACCAATGGCCTCATCCACCGATGGCCTGATCTACCAATGGCCTCATCTACCGATGGCCTCTTCTACCAATGGTCTCACATTTGTGTTCCCCTCATCTACGGATGCCCTCACTTATGATTGCCTAATCCTCGATGGCATTGTATATGGCTGTCGTTTATGACAGCCTCGTCTAGGATGGTTGCTCATGACGGTTATCTATGACGTCGTTCTAGTCTGCATTAACCTGGCCTACATAACCATGTCTACGACAAAGTCTATGATGCGATTGGCTGCGATGGCTTCAGCCGTAACAGCATTATACATATATTTTTATTGTATTGGGCAGCAGCTAGATTTTGACTGCCAGCTACAGGCGAGCAAACAGAATATCTCCTTCATGGTTTTGAGAAGGTATGCAGGAAGTTTACGAGAGTAGTACCTATAATAGACTAAGTCTATTCCAGTGTTTCTGCGCATAGAACAGAAATGATGTGTACCTACTAGCAGTCCATCCGGTCTGATAGGCAACTGTTCGACCAAATTCAGTAATTTCACAGCCCACTCAACAGCAATCTAAAATCCTGCAATGCCTATTACCACACCGCCTGACAAAGAAGGATGTCGTCTGGACCTTATGGGGAAAAAGTTCTCTACTTTGACAGCGGCCTCTAGTAGAGCTGGCAATCCTTTATCCATGATCGGTTGTTATGACCGTCGAATATGGTTGGACATAACGAGTTTCAATGACCTCATTACTGAGGACCGAAGGCGGGATGCAGGAAAGATTCTGTTGGAAGGTGAACATGCTGCATCAAAACTTTAGATTGCGCCTTGAACATCGACAACACCAACCTCCGTCACTTAGCAGGGGAGGCAGGGCTTAGACGCCAGGGATGGCTTAAAGCCGCTACCTTAAGCCCTGAGCAAAGATTCTTGGCATGGCCTATGATGAAGAGTTTTTGGTTCGGTAAACATTTTAAAGAAGCCATTTTAGTTAAAAACCTGGCTCTGATACTGCACGATCATTAAGCACCCTTCAATATGGGCGCGGATCTTTCTGAGGAGCGAGATGAAGAGGTTTTCATCAAGAGGAGGAGCAGTATCAATCTCGGTACAGCCTTGCAGCCAGGCATCTTGCTGTAGATAGTCTGTCTAGTTTCTCCCGTCAGGGTGGTCGAAAGAGATTTAAGTATCAAGGCTGAGACGCTAACAGGAAGCCATGATCCCCACAGGGCTCAAATCATTTTACCCTTTTCTTGCGTGGGCCCGAAGATTTCAGGTTTTTGTTTACACATGACAGGGAACTATGGCAGACCAATGGGTTCTATACCTAGTATCCAATGGCCACTCCCTGGAATTTATCAAACAACCATATACTACTCCGCCCAGGGGTCCCCATAGTTTTCACAACAAATAAGTTATTTAAACAAATATTGTATGGCCTCTCTGCATGGAGAGGATGCAAATTTCTACATACCTGTCCACCCCAAACAGCACAAATATTTTCGCTTTCACGTGGCTGGCGCCCATTATAGGTGCGGAGTGCTCCCGTTTGGGCTGAGATCGTCACCAAGAGCCTTTCACGAAGTACTTGGTACCAGCTGCAGCAGCATTGAGATCTTGAGGAATGCAAGTATTCCCCTATCTTGACGAATGACTGCTCAGAGGTCCTGCAGAACACAAAACCAAGATTGCCACAGTAGATGTACCCATCTCGTCTTTTCTCTGGGGCGGATTCTCAACGACAGCAAATTGCAGTCTCAGTTCAAATGTTTGTTTCGTTCCGGAAGATGTGCTCTTCAACGATACATCTCATACCCTTAGCATGGCTCAAAATGAGACCTTTTCAGGAAGACAAACAATGGGTTCGTTCGACGATACCATCAAGGTTACGCTGTGCATGATAAATTATGTATATTGCTGGTCACAGACAGAGAATATAACCCAGTGTCACACGTTCCTGCAAACCATTCCAGGGTTAGTTTTAACGACTGATGCCTCCATGAAAGGATGGGGAGGTCATCGGCAGGATTTGCAGAATTCAAGGAAAATGGTCTCAAAGACAAAGACAACAGCAGATCAACAGGCTTGATCTCCACAATGCTGTTCTGTTCCCCCAAGCATTCCTCCTGAGGATTGAGGGTTCCTCTGTGCTAGTTCAAACCGACAATATCATCAGCATGTATTATATCAATAAACAAGGAGGAACTGAATCGGCTACACTCTCGCAAAAGGTTCAGGAATTGTGAGAAGGTGTCGCATTTCACAAGATTTCGAGAGCTGAACACGTCAGAGCTCTCCACAATGCTCTGAGCATGTCTCAGTCGGACTTTCACGAGTGGAAGCTGGGAAAGGGACAGGTGAACCCAGTGTTCCAAGTTTGGGTTAAGCCGGCACGGGATCTATTTGCGTTCAGAGAGAACAAGGAAGGCCGATATCATGCCAGCAGGTTCCCTTAATAGGGATCAAGAGGGAATGCCCTGTCCATGCAATGGTCAGAAGTTTGTGCATACGCTTTTTCCCCAATGCCATTGGTTCCGAAGGTGTTCTGCAAGATGAAGCTGGAAGGTTACCATCTGATTCCGATTGCGCCCCGTTGGCCGATATTGGTTCTCGGAATTTCTGCTATTGTTTACAGGCAAGCCCATTCGGCTACGGCCTGAGCCTACGATGTTGTCAGGGGACGGAGGCCAAGTGGTTCGTCCGGACCCACAGTCACTACACTTGCACGCACAGCTTATCATTTGTTAGAGTTCAAGGGCATCAGCGTTTCAAAGAACTGTTGTGAAACTTTGGCCAAATCTCGTACCCAAGGCACAATCAGGGCTTATCGCCTCAAATGGAAGCGATTTTGCGGTTGGTGTGAGGTGAATGCCATTCACTCAATTAGTTACTGCAGAACAAGTTCTCCATTATCTGCTCTTCTCGCCAAGTGTGGGCTTAGTTTTTTCATCGAACAAAATGCGTCTTCCAGATTTAGGAAATGTTAAAATTTTCTTTTTTCTGCTCTTCGGCACTTGCCGAACAGTTTATGAAAGGGTTTTTCCGAGCCTTCTCTCCAGTGCGAGCACCCTCCCAGAATGGGAACTAGGCATTGCTAGCGCAGTTAATGCAGTGTACATTTGAGCTGATCCATTAACCAGATCTCAAATTCCTCACCTGGAAAATTACCCTTTTACTGGCTCTTACCTCTGGAAAAAAGGGTTCGTGAGATCCAAGCTTTCACTATAAAGGAACCCCTCAATTTTACATTTTCCTCGGAACTATGTAACCCTTTGGACAAATCCCAGGTCCATTCCTAGGGTACCAACACAATTTCACTCTAACGAACCGGTAAGATTAAAGACATTCTTTCCGGATCCGTCTCCTCCAGCTGAAAGAGTAATACACTGGCTGGAGGTTTAACGCTGTTTAAGATTCTAACTACAGAAAACTAAGGATATCAGCTGGATCTTAGGGCAATATGCTGGGTCCTCTCCACGCAACAGTGAGAAAGCACTGGGTCTGATGATGATGATACATCAAATCCTCTACCTGCAACGATGAGGATATGCTGGTTCTGACTAACGCAAAAGCACAGATGGACTGGTTCAGATGAGGATGCGTGGATTCTAGATGTAGAAGCACATTCAAACTAACTTCCTTGGCAGGGCAGACTCACAGCTTGCAGACTCCAGCTGAAGGTGGTGCAGCTCTTTGATATCCCTGAGACTTGGGAACAGGAGGCAAATCAGAAAGTCCTTGGAGTCCCTCTGGGTTGAGGCCTCACCTAGGCAGGAGAGAAGGAGGTAAACGGGCAGCTCAGCATGGCAAGAGCTCAGCAAGGCAAAGTTGAGCAAAACAGCAGTCCAGCAGAGAAGCAGTCCTTTCATTAATAAAGCAGCTCTTCTTCCTGGCATAGTAGTCACAGGTCAAGAAGTGTACTGATTTGACAGTTCTAGAGGTCCAGTACTCACATCTAGTGGTGCCTTCGAAGTGGGGAAGACTTCAAAGCAAGTTTTGAAATGCACATCGGTCTGCCTTCCTGTCCTGGCTTTATACTATGGGGGGGTAATCAACTCCTCCCTCCCATCCTGCTGACGATAGCCGATCTGCATACAGATGACCACTCAGGTACACCTACTCTTCCTTTGTGTGGGCCTGTCCAGAGAGAATGCAGCATGCCAACTATCATCCACCCCAGATGTGTATTCCAGAGACAAGCAAAAGGCACACAATTGTTAAGTAAGTAAATGCCAACATTCTAAAAGTGACTTTTGCTAAACTGGAATTTAAAATCCAACTTCATTATAGGTTGTCTTTTAAAATTGTGAGTTCAGTGACACTCAACTCGAAAAGTCTATCTCTTCATAATTGGGAGTTACACTTAAAATATATAATATGGTAATCCCAACTGTATCTCATGAGAGGGATTGGACTTGCAGTAGTGAAAAATGAAATTTGGAGGATCAGAGTCCAAAACCAGCAAAACAAGGCCCGTAAAATGGAGGGAGGCAGGCAAAACTTTGGGAGAAGAAGACCATAAGGCTGCCAGGCATAACAGCAGGCATATTCTTTCCACCTTTGTCTCTCATTGAGAAGCTCTCATCAACAACTTTAGGCTTTTAGATTGGATTCTGCACTACGGGCAAAAAAGTAGGCGTGGGTTGAACTCACTGAGTTTCACTCCCATATTCTGGAGGCCTGTGCCACACGGCAATTGGTGGAATTCGGCCAGAACTCTGTGTTAAAGGGTAACGCTGAGTGGCCAAAATTCTGCCAATTCCTGAGACAGAATTGAACATTCTGCCCACCCGTACAAATAGTCCAAGCAAAATCTTGGCAGCTAGATGTGTTGTGCTGTGGGAGTTGAAAATTGAAATGCTACTGCAGTTTCTAGTATGCTTATCAGGAAGAGAAAGATACAGGGGTGTGTGGCCATCAGGGACACCTGAAGAAAACATCTTCTTCCTGGATGTTGGGAGAGACCGAGAGCGACACATTTCAGGCCATGAAGGAAGCCCATCCCCTCCCGGACATGGCAATGGAGTACTTTGAGCTTGTGGTAGATGCCAGCCTTCAGAGCAGTCCTTATGCAAATCGGCAGGGATGTCAAACAGGCTGTCTTCACATTCACCAACAAAGCCCTCATGGAGACAGAGAAACAATACACCCACATAGGAAAAGAAGCCCTTGCCATAAAGTTGGGTTGCCATTATGTTGTTGTGGATCACAAACCACTCACTTCTCTATTTGCTGGAATGGCACTGCACCCCCCAATCATACCTGGCGTGTGGTGTTCCGAACAGTGGCCTAAACCTTCCTCGGGTCATTGATGTTGGATGATTGGAGCTTGTCTTCATGGGAAAGTCTGCCTTTGTTGTTTTTGGGTTGCCAATCCAGAGTGGCTTCCATGTCTGGTGTTTCAGGTGTCCACTCACGTGTGTGGGATATTGTACAGCATGGCGCCCTCTGAAAAAGATGTCTGCTGATGCCCTTTTTGTAGTGCTGTGGGGTATACACCAATACACACCGAGTGCAGTGTGGATCTCCCGTTCTATATTAGCTTGCTGGTTGCTTTGTTTAGGGTGTGCATCAGCCTCTCAACTTCACCATAGGCTTGAGGCCAATGGGGTTTGATCTTTGTGTAAGTTATTGCAAGGCAAGCCATGTAGTCTTGGCTCTGGAATGGTGGGCTGTTGTCACTGTTGATAGGGAAAAAAGCATTGAAGATGTAGAGTATCTTATCAAGGCACTTCCTTGTATGGTCAAATGTGGTGCTTGAATGCACTTTAAAAATCATGAATCTAGATTGTGGCTCCCATCTGGTAGTGAGCCAAGTCCATGCAGATGTGCCAGAGGCTTGTCTGTAATTATGGGGGGAGGTCAGTCCATAGGGTTGCAATGCTAGGACCAGTGGCAGTGGGCAGCAAGGGCGCCAATCTCTGTGCCCAGAATGGGGAACCACACCTTCCAACTTTAGTCTTGGTGTCACCTAGCTGTCTAGTATGGGCCAGGGTTAAGTCTTTTGGTTACAGGGTGCTGGGTATCATTAGACAGTGCCCCTGTAGAAGAATTCCTTGATCTGTGATACTCACTTTGTGTTGGATATTCCAGAGAGTGGAGAGGTCATGCTGAGTGATGCTATCATGCAGTCTTAGGTTGAGTAGAAGTATTTACATCACCCGGACATCATTGCCTTCACTGCCTCCATGGCCTTTTGGAAGCATGTGTCCAAGCGACATCCTGGAGGGCCAGTGACCTCGGGCAAAGAGTGGGGTGGGCATACTTGTCAGCATCTGACAGAGTGTTGCTGGTGCAGGTGGCTTTATGGCAAGGGCTTCTTTTTCTATGTGTGTGTATTGTTTCTCTGTCTCCATGGGGGCTTTGTTGGCGAATGTGAAGGAAACTTGTTTGTTGCACTCGCCTTGGTGCATGAGAACTGCTTCGAGGGCTGGCATCTACCAGAAGCTTGAAGTCCTTTGCAAGGTTGAAATAAAAAATACTCTATTTTTTATTGTGGTGTCATGTTGAAGGGTGTCAACATGGGGAGAAACATTGCTATATACTTGATGTAATCATGGAAATTCTAGCTGATGATATCCTGAGTTCAGTTCAAGCTTAGAAAACCACGTAGATCCATTAATGCCCCACGATCTGTTCACCAATCATGGGAACAATGTGGCTTTCTTGTCTGTTTGCCTTGTTGGGAAGGAGCAGATCTATGCAGATAAGAATGCAACGAGGCTGCTTGGCATTGTTGGCTACTACCATGGTGAACTTCCACTAGGTGGGACCCGACAGCTTCTCAATGGACCCGGTGTCTTCCAGTTTCATCAGCTTCGCTTCAACTGCCGGACAGAGGTGGAATTAGACCCTCTGGTGTCGTAGTGTGACAGGGCAGACTGTGGGATCTATGTGCTGGAGAATATAGATCTCTTGAGATTCCCAAGGCCTGTGAAAAGGTGAGAAAAATCATTGACATGATTAGTAAAATTGCGCACAGTAGCATTGTAGAGGACCATGTGAAGATGCTCTACTGTGTCACAACTGAGATGTGTCTCTGAGTTTGATGAATTAATGAAGTGTGGTAAATCTATCTTTTGTGGGAGACAGAGCAGGCGAACATTCCCACTGGCTGGATGAACTATGTGCAACCATAGGTGAATGTTTTACTGCGGTGGGCTGCAACATGGGGCAAGTGAGGAAGGAGAGATACTAAGACAGGCAGGTGACGTTATCAGAGGAGTCTGTATAGATCAGACAGGCGATTTGTGGGCTTCCGATTGTGACTTGATATGTCCAGGTTCAAGGGTGTAGCACAGCAGGGATATTTCATTGTCTTCTTCCTCTGCAATCAGGCTGCTGGGGTATCGAGGGGCGAGTACCTCATCAGCATTGGATTGCTGGGCCAATTCAACAGTTCGCACTCCTTGGAGACATGAAGTGCTGAGCCCTGGGAGGCTGTTGGTCTGCGGCCTCCACAGCAGACTTTGGCAAAGTGGTTGACATTCTGGCATAGCGAGAAGGTTTTACCTCTTGCAGGGCACTCCTGTAGGGAGTGTGGTGTGGACCCACATAAGCTACAGGTGTCTAGTCAGTGGAGGTGTGGGCATGGACTGACAAGGAGACCCTCTTGAGATAGCAGCTGTTGTTTCTGACCAAACAGGCCCCGGAGCAGGTTCAGGAGTTGTGGAATGTTTGTGGAACGCCATTTCAATCTGGTCGGCCTGGTCATTGGTAATTTTGTGGGATCATACAAGAGTGAGGATGTCATCCAGTGGCATGTTGGGGCACATGAGGATGTTGCATCAGAGGGCAGTAGAGCCACAACCTTGAAGGATTTTGGCTCATACTTCCTTGACCGTGTCTTCAGCAGTTCATTTACTAGCGAGTTCCTGCAGATGAGCAGAGAAGAGGTCAATAGAATAACATTCATGCTGCTGAGCCTGGCGGAGCTTGAACCTTTCAAAATAGGGGTCTGTTAGAAAAGAGAAGTCTCATTTATAAGGCCTCTAGTGGCCCTTTTGCACTGACAGAGCATCACTTTTTTGTCGCTCAGGTGGTGCAATGAGCCGCAGCATGTTTACAACGCCTCCCAAAACCATGTTAGATTCTGCAGCACACATAGAAAGAGCAAAACACCCTGCGTGATTGTTTTGGAGAAGGAAGGTTTTCCGTCCTGCACAGAAACAAACACCTTACAAAGCAGGCACCCTTGCACCATGGTGCAAGGGTGCCGGCATTGGTGCGTGTCAGCCCATTGTGCACCAGCGCAGGAGAATAGGACAGGAATGCACCATATCTCATAGATATGGTGCATTACTGCCATTTTATTTTGATACAGGACAGCACTGCCCTAAGCCAAAACCACAAACCTAGTCAGGATAAACTAGACACACACTCTAAATTAACCTGTGTCAGCCTCTGGCAGCAGGACAGAGAGAGAACCTCTGGCAAGGGTAGGGCTCACAGATGGCAGAGTCCAGCAGCACCATCAGGATTGCAGAGAGTCTTTTGTTTCCCTGGACAGTTCAGCAAAGCAGAGAAGCAGTTCCTCAGAACAGTCAGTAAAAACAAAGTGGCAATCATTACAGCTCAAATCAAAGAGCCAGCAGTTCTGAAGGGTCTGACTCTACCTTAGGAAAAACATAATCTTTTTATAAAACATTTACCCACCTGGGTTACCCCTTGGTCGCCTGCTTCATCATTGGGTCCATCCCTTTCCGCTGCGGAATGGGATGTGCTACGTTCTGCTGATTACATGGGAGCACTTTGAGTGATTATAAAAGGACAGAAGAGAAGATAGATTTGAAGGGAGGAGTGGGTGGTGGATGGTGAAGTCTTTTAAAAAATATGTGGCTAGTAAGTTTTGTTCTTTATTCTGACCTGCAGTCGGTATGGTTAAAAGCAGGGCTACAGACTTCACTCTCCACCGAAGGCACCATGAAGCAATAGCAGAAACTCGATAATATCTCGATAAAATGATCGCAAGGTAGATGGTATAAGGATACACACCTTCTACTAAACATGCATTAAAATAGGTGTATATTATATGACCTTAGGAGTGGAACCAGGCAATCACAACAGTAGTGCTTTGCTTAGGCCCTGAAGAATAGCCAGGAGAAGGAATATAGGAGTAGGGCTAGTAACATGTCCACCTTTTAGGAGGTAGGAACATTACCCCTTCTCTCCTATAGAATCCCCCATACCGACTAGGGGTCAGAATAAAGAACCAAAGTTACTAGCAAGGTATTTTTAAAACAACTTCACCATACACCCCCTGACTTTGAGGGGTGGATGTGTTATTGTGTTATAAACCTGCTTTGGAGGACGCACCCAGCTTTTTCCGCTCACTCCTCCCTATTTTGACACAGATCATTACAGCACAGCACTTTTTACGCCAGCAGAGTTCTTCCCAGGTCAAGTCCTGTACTGATTTTATAGGGTCAGACCCCAGGTACTTATACCCAAACCTGCCTTCGTTGTATGGGTGACTTCAAAGAAACTTGCTGAAGTGGTCAAAGATTACTTTCAACCCAGGCCTGTCTGCCACGCTAGCTTTGGGGGGTGAATCAGTTCTTATGTGTATACAGGACACTACCAATTGAATTGTCAGTGTCAGCCCCAAACAGGGACTTGTAAACTGAACATGCCAATCAGGCATACACCAATGTTGCCATGTTTAGGGGAGAACAAAGCGATATAAAAGGGGATGATGGACGGAGCGTTCGAGTAAATCAAACACTCACCCACAGTCAACTGATCTGGGTTTAATCCATCGCCATTCTTTAGCTCACTCAGCCACCCCAGTTCAGACATGGCCATATGCAAATCAGTCTGACCATGTGCCTCATTGGAACAGTCCATCCTGAACTGCCAAGCCATGTCTTCCCTGGACTGGAAACAAGCATCCTGGGACCGGTTTCAGATTCATAGTCCTCATCAGCCAGGCTATCTTGAATCCAGTGGCCACGTGAGCAAGGGACTCACGTCTGAGCATACCCTGCCAACTTAGGGCGAACAAAGGGATACAAAAGGGGATGATGGACGGAGCGTTCGAGCAAATCAAACACTCACCCCCAGTCAACAGATCTGGGTATAATCCATCACCATTCTTTAGCTCACTCAGCCACCCCAGTTCAGACATGGCCATATGCAAATCCGTCTGACCCTGTGCCTCATGGGAACAGTCCAGCCCGAACTGCCAAGCCATGTCTTCCCTGGCCAGGAAACAAGCATCCTGGGTCTGGTTTCGGATTCATAATCCTCATCAGCCAGGCTATCTTGAATCCAGTGGCCAAGTGAGCAAGGGACTCACGTCTGAGCATATCCTGCCAACTTAGGGCGAACAAAGCGATACAAAAGGGGTTGATGGACGGAGCGTTCGAGCAAATCAAACACCCACCCCCAGTAAACTGATCTGGGTTTAATACATCACCATTCTTTAGCTCACTCAGCCACCCCAGTTCAGACATGGCCATATGCAAATTAGTCTGACCCTGTGCCTCATGGGAACTGTCCAGCCCGAACTGCCAAGCCATGTCTTCCCTGGACCGGAAACAAGCATCCTGGGACTGGTTTCGGATTCATAATCCTCATCAGCCAGGCTATCTTGAATCCAGTGGCCAAGTGAGCAAGGGACTCACGTCTGAGCTTACCCTGCCAACTTAGGGAGAACAAAGCGATACAAAAGGGGATGATGGACGGAGCGTTCGAGCAAATCAAACACTCACCTCCAGTCAACTAATCTGGTATTAATCCATCCACATTCTTTTTTTTTTTTTAATTTTTTTATTATTGCAGGAAGAACATCATCATTCAAAACAAAAAAATTATATACAATCTTTCATTTAACAGCTAAAGCAGGGGATAAACCAATATAGTTTCAAAAATGCTTTTCAGAAAACCATAGTTAGAACATTAGATTTAACACTGGCCTGTAAACATGATTATAGTTCAAAGCAAACGAAGGTTCCCCAAATTTTTTCTTTCTTTTTCAAGGCATTCGGTCCTCTAAGTCTTGCTAAGGAAAGTTCCATAACATTAATTTCGTTTATCAAGCTCCACCATTCCATTACGCTTGGAGGATCTTTTAAGATCCAGGATCTGGCTATGACTAGCCTTGCACAAGCATATACAATTGTTAATAAATCCCTACATTGACTATGGTTGTCTTGAATATCAAGTAAGATCAGTTGTGGCGATATCGGCGGATAATTAATTTTTTTCTTCAGCAGAGCATCAGTTATTCCTTTCCAAAATATAGATAGCTTCGGACATAAAACCAACATATGTTCGATGCCAGCTGCATCCATATCACATTTCGGACATTTAGTACGATCGTTAGTCTGGTTACCACATGTCCAACTAGCTATTCTCTGTGGAGTATAGTATAGCTGGGTTACTGTTCGATATTGCTGGAGCCTTAAATTTGAGGATTGAACAACCCGGTTTATTTGACATAATGAAGCTGAGATCTGTTTAGGGTTAATGTTGACTCCTAGTCTAGTCGACCATTTAGCCGCTAGATTCCCACAGTCATCCCGTTTGTTTGCAGTCAGATAACCATAGCTTAGGCTTATAAGTGATTTAACTTTATCTGAATAGAGACATATTAAAGTGTCCGAGTGTGATACTTCTACAATCCTCATCTTACGAAGTAAAAAGTCCCTGATTTGGATATATTTAAAATACATGTCTTCATTTAATTGAAATATAAGCCTAAGTATGCCAAAATCTAACAAACCATTTGGGCCATAAAGGTCTCCCAGAGTAGTAATTCCATGCATAGCCCATATCTTCCCTACACCGTCTAAAAAAATACCAGGTAGCCCAGGATTGCCCCACAGTCTAAGCTCGGCATTATAGTAAGAAATTCTTTCTAAAGTCATAATTTGGTCCCAGATTTTCTTGATATGTCTCGCTGTCTTGAATTTAACTCTTTTGAAATAGTTAGGATCGTGTGCACGAAATAAGAATTGGTTGCAGTCAGGTCCCAGCATGTAATGGTGGTAGAATAGGGAACTATCGTTTTTCAGCAAGCTTCGAATACGTAAAAAAAAAGTAGCAAAATAATATAATCTAAAATCAGGAAACATCAAGCCTCCCTTTTCAATAGGTAGCTTCAATAATTTGATAGATCTGCGAGCTTTTTTATAGCCCCACACAAAATTGCTACAGATGCCTTCTAGTTTCTTAAAGAAAAGTTTGTTAATTTGTAAAGGGATTGATCTAAATAAATAAAGAAGTTTGGGCAAAAACTTCATTTTAATTAAGTTAATTCGCCCCACTAGGCTAAGCGGAATCGTGTGCCATTTTTTTAGAAGTGATGTGATTTCCTTTAACATGGAGTCATAATTCATAGTTATCACCTTTTCTATATTGGCTGCCAACTTAATTCCAAGGTAAGTTGCGCTTTGGCATAAACCCAAGATTGGTTCCGAAGGTTTGTGATTAGCAATAACTTGTGTCTTGCTTACGTTAAGTTTATAGCCAGACACATCTCCGAAGTTTTCAGCCTCTTGTATTATTGCCGGAATTGCTGTAGCCAAATCGGTAGTGTATATTGCTATATCATCTGCATAGGCAGTTATCTTCAGATTTTTACCCCCGTGTTGTGCAGGTGTGATACTATCCTGAGCTGTTAATGCATTTAAAAAAGGCTCCAAAGATATTGCAAAAAGTAGAGGGGACAGAGGGCAACCTTGCCTTGTTCCCCTCTCTATCAGAAACGTGGGTGACTCCGTTCTACCATAGCTGATCTTTGCCCGAGGTGCATCATAGAGTGAGCATATCCAATCAAAATAAGGGCCCACAATACCAATCTTCTTCAACACCTCCCACAAGAACTCCCACCCCACTCGGTCGAATGCCTTTTCCGCATCTAACATCACCATCCCGAGTGGGGTGAGAGTAGTTGAGGCAACATCAAAGGCAGTGATTGCCATATTTACATGGGCTGTGGTATCTCTCCCGGTCACAAAGCCGTGTTGCTGGGAGTTAACTAAGACTGGCATTATGGGGGCTAAACGTTTAGCCAGGATTTTGGCAAATATTTTTACGTCTGAATTGATCAAAGAAATCGGCCGATAAGAGCCGCATTCTTCCGGGGGTTTATTTTTCTTTAAAAAGAAAACTATTTTTGCAATTTTCCAAGACGTAGGAGCCATTCTAGTCTCAGTTATAGAGTCCATCACTGTTTCCAGAAGAGGGAGTAGCTCTTGTGCGCATACTTTGTATAGCTCTATAGGCAAGCTATCCTCACCTGCCGCTTTGCCAGAGGGTAGGGCGAATGTTGCTTCATTTATTTCAGACATGGTTATTTTGGAGTTAAGCTGATGCACAGCTTGAGTGTCTATAGGTGTGGGCATATACTCGTCAAGGTACTGAAGAATTTTAGCAGTAGTGGGGACATTGTCAGGTGTGTATAGTTTGCGATAGTATTTAGTAAATTGGTCAAGGATCTGATCTGTTTGTTCATAATTGTATAGATCAGTGCCTTTAATTTGTTTAATCCTGGTTCTAGCTTTCTTATCCGCAACTTTGTATGCAAGAACTTTGCCAATTCTGTCCCCTCCCTCATATTGAGCGAATTTATATTTATGGATTTTAGCACTGTACCCTTCTCTTAATGACTTTTTGACGGTAGATTGTAATTTTAGCAGCTCCATCCTTAATAGTTCAATATTTGATGTTTTTTGAATGACAGCTTCTGCTAACTGTTGCTCTACCCGCAAAATATTAGAAATAGTTATGTTAGTTTCTCTACGACTTTCAGCATTTTTCCTATAAATATACTGTTGGGCAAAGCCCCTAATGGTGCACTTACAAGCATCCCAGACTGTATTTATTTGAGCAGTGTTGATGTTTAATTCTATATATTCTTTAATATGTTCCTTTAAAAGTAAAACAAATTGTAAGTCACTAAACAAATACCTTGGAAATGTAAAGAGTCGTGCACCCGGACTTTGGTCAGTAATTCTAAGTTCCATTAATATCGGGTTGTGATCCGAGGTCACCCTCGGGCATAGTTCTATAGTGCAATTTTCTATTATATGATCAGAAGCCCATACCATATCAATTCTAGAGCAAGATCGATGAGGCGCAGAATAATAAGTAAAACCAGCTAATTTTGGATGTTTTGAGCGCCATATATCTTTTAAGTTGTGGATTCTGCCCAACTCCGTAATAGCTGCCCTAACCTTACGCATCCTCTTAGCACTGCCTAAACCAGTAGTGTCTATTTTATAGTCCATTGCGCAATTGAAATCACCCATTACCAAAATTTCCCCCTCCCACTCCAATAGCTCGATGTTTAGCTGCTCATACAATTTCGGATCATCAATATTAGGCCCATAAATCAAACACAGAACAAATTTCTTAATTTCCAATTGAACTTGCGCAATCGCCCATCTGCCCCGTACATCAGAAACAGTTTTAATAATTTCCATCGGTGAACCTTTCTGTTTAAGTATAGCAACTCCACGAATCGAAGCTCCTAAAGAGGAGCAAACAACCAAACCATAGCCCATTTGAGACAATAGTTTTCTATCTTGGTAACTAATGTGAGTTTCAGACATAAATACTAAATGAGGCTTATACATGTCCAACTCCTCTTGTACTAATTTTCTTTTCTGTTTGTTATTGAGGCCAGCAACATTCCAAACTAGAAATCTAATTTTGGACATTTCCTATAATCATACAATTGTCTGTCCTCTGCACAAAACATATTATTAATACAAACAGATCTGATTTGTAAACATCTGAACAATTCTGCCTTCCTGCAAAAAAAGATTTTCTCCCCTTTTTTTTTCCCCCAACCCAGAACTCCACCCAACCCTCCTCCCTCCCCTTCTTCTCCCTCCCACTCTCCTACCCAAACTTCATCCACATTCTTTAGCTCACGCAGCCACCCCAGTTCAGACATGGCCATATGCAAATCAGTCTGACCCTGTGCCTCATGGGAACAGTCCAGCCTGAACCTCCAAGCCATGTCTTCCCTGGACCGGAAAGAAGCTTCCTGGGACCGGTTTCGGATTCATAATCCTCATCAGCCAGGCTATCTTGAATCCAGTGGCCAAGTGAGCAAGGGACTCACATCTGAGCATACCCTGCCAACTTAGGGCGAACAAAGCGATACAAAAGGCCATGATGGACGGAGCGTTCGAGCAATTCAAACACCCACCCCCAGTCAACTGATCTGGGTTTAATCCATCACCATTCTTTAGCTCACTCAGCCACCCCAGTTCAGACATGGCCATATGCAAATCATTCTGACCCTGTGCCTCATGGGAACAGTCCAGCCCGAACTGCCAAGCCATGTCTTTCCTGGACCGGAAACAAGCATCCTGGGACTGGTTTCGGATTCATAATCCTCATCAGCCAGGCTATCTTGAATCCAGTGGCCAAGTGAGCAAGGGACTCATGTCTGAGCTTACCCTGCCAATTTAGGGCAAACAAAACGATACAAAACGGGATGATGGATGTTTAGGGGAGAAGCACATGCACTAAGGCCAACAAAAAGAAGGTCAGAAAAAGAAGAGGAGGAAGGCACAATATTTGGGGTAACTACAATAAAGCCATTTCCAACAGGATCCCTCTATGGTTCAAAGTAGTGTTGAGGGCGGCTAGAAGCTGCAGTGGCCAGATTGCTGGGTTCACTGAATGAGTAGGTTGGAGGTGCCCCCACTGGTGTGAACTGGTATGAGACGCTGGGGGAGCGTGGCAGGCTCAGGACCTGGGGGCCGAGCCTGTTGATGAGACACTGCCTGCTCGCTGCCATGCTGGTTGGCGTCCAAGGCAGGACGAGGCCAGGCAGCAAAGGGTGGTAAAGATGGCCGCCGGGGGTGTTGGGTTCATGATGATGATGCTTTGGGTGGCACCAAGGTTGGAGCAGCATAGGTACTCATAGGTAAACAAGATAAATATTTCAGGAGCACAGGAGTGCCAACATCTCTGATGGTGATGGTGTAGAGTGGGCCCTGTGCATTAAAAGGAAATCATGGTGTACAGAGCTCAAGGAGTCCCGCACCAGAAGGATAGCAGCAGTCACCGGCAGTGCCCCCAATATACAGGTACTTCAGTGTGGTAAATTACATGCTGGCTTTTCCAGTGGAGTTCAGGAGAGCTGCTCAGCTGGCTGATCTGTACTCTTATTGGGGGGGGAACAGGCCAGAAACAGTGGAGGAGTGTCAGTGGGGGCAGAGTGCTGCCACTCCATGCCAAGCGGATGCTCACAATGGATGAGTGGGTGCAGTGGGGACAGCCATCCTCATCACCAAATGTGGTTACTGTGCGACTGGGGCATTACTTTTACCACCTAGTTCGTGACTGCATGCAGGCCAGGTTGGCCCCTTTTATTACTTTGTCCCTGACCTCCAACATGAGGTCAGGGTGTGTGTGTCATCAGGTGTGACCCTACACCACACTACAGATATCTCACAAGCTTAACACATATGTCTACCCAATTATTCTTTTAACTTCCTCACTGTCAAGCAGTTTTCTCCCTTTTCTGAGCCTGACACCATGTCAAACGTTTGTACTCAGCTTGTGAAAACATTGCAGGGGCACTAGCCTCAGAGCTTGTGGCTCATGCCTGTGACCAAACTGTACATTTCAAGGCCGAAAATGATACTCTTTTTTGATTTATAAATTTAAATAGGGCACTGGTGTGGAAACTTCAAAGCCAGCGCAAGCGATTCACTATTCATTTCAGTTTGTATTTCCACATGCGGTTCCAGAAATATAAAAGAAAATCTGTTTGGAGAAATTGATAAGGATTTGAAATAAATAGAAGTAAGAGGTAGCAACCAATAAAAAGTGGCACTGATACTAGGTTGAGTGTTTTGAGCTGGAACGTGGCAGGTCTACGCACAAGACTTGACAATGTAGACTGGGTAAATATGATTAGGACATATGACATTGTCATGTTCCAGGAAACATGGGCCACAGAAGAATTATACATTGAAGGGTTCCATTGCTTTAGTGTGTTTGCCCTAGTACCTAGGATGGGGAGACCCTCGGGTGGATTGTTCTTGGGGCAGCTGGCGGTAGTTTTAAAGTAATTCCATCTGATAGTTTAGACTATCAAGTATTATTGTTTAAAAGAGGGATTCATTTCCATCTGATACATTTTTATAATAATGATTTTCAGTCAGTACCAAATAAGAGCTTAATAAAGCTCTTTGATTTTATATCGGATTTAGACAATCAGTCCACCAATGGGGATACATTGGGTATTATACTGGGGGGGGGGGGGGGGGGGGGGGGGGGGATTAATGCCAAACTACTGGACACACATTTTGAAAAAATGGCCTAGCATAATAAATCGATAAGCAGAGGCAGAGAACTGAATAGGTTCATAAGATCACATCATTTGTCTAATGTTATGGACCTGGTTACGGGAACAACGATAAATAACCATCCAACCTACAGGGGAAGGGGTTGTAGCTCAATCATAGATTTTATCTTTGTATGTCCCCTGATAGAAAAGCAGCTGACGTCTGCCGAAGTGGTGCTTACTGATTTTAGTGATCACAACCCAATTAAGATAGCAGTATACACCGCCCAAAGGCTGACTTTTCAGACTGAAGGTGGGGCCACAAATTTAACAGTGTCAACAGACAACTTAAGACTATGTTGGAGAGGGGTCGATACCTTTGAAATATTCAGGAAATTGGCAGGGAACAATATGTCCCTAATTGAGTCCTGCCTTTCATTAGATCGATCACTGGGACAGATAATTGGGGATTTTGGGAAGATCTGTCAAACGGTCAAAATCCTCCTTTCCAAACCCTTCCAAAAGTAGCACCTAACCCCAGATGGTTTAACCAGGATTGCTCTCATGCAAACAGGAATCTACGCAGGGCCCTCTCAGCCACCTCAAGGTGCATAACAGAAGTTAAACTGGCCAGAAAAAATTACACAAAGGCAATTAAAGATAGGAAGAAGGACCTCTTGATTGACCGCTGGGACAAGCTGTCTGAGGCTGCTGGCCAGAATAAGAGTAACATTTTTTGGGCAGCTGTTAGGGACGTCCACTCTATGGGCCAGCTTGTGACATCCATTAGCTGTAATATAGCCAGTGAGGTATGGGTGGAACATTTCTCGGGTATTTATACCCTCCCACCCCTATGCAAAACAACTTTTACCTCAGGCAGCCCGGTCCCCATTGATAAAAGTATTGTAGAAGTCATGGAAGCTACTAACCAGAGTTTAGCTAATAAGGTACCGGGCCCAGATGGGCTCCCCATCGATTTCATTAAGTGGAACCCGGCTTTTTGGGCCCCTTTACTTTTGAACGTTTTTAACAATCTAACTATGACTAAAATACCTGAGACCTGGGCAAGAAGCATTATAGTCCCGATTTTCAAGAAGGGAGATAGATCCCATCCTTGTAACTATAGACCCATTTCCCTCATAGATAACACCCTTAAAATTCTAGGAAGAGTTTTATATAATAAACTTGTGGGATGGACAGAAGAAAATGCTATTTTGGACCCATGTCAGCTGTAGTTCAGTATATTTTCAATCTTGGGAAAATATACTATCGCAAGGAGAACTCCAGTCTACATGGCCTTTATGGATTTGTCCACAGCCTTTGATCTAGTTAATAGGTGAAGTCTGTGGGCCATCATTTTGGCAAGTGGGCTGGATGAAACATTAGTAAATTTCCTAGCGTACTTACTCAGAGACCTCCAGGCTCAAGTGTGGATAGGGATGGGTGGAGAGGTTTCGCGGACCATTGACATAGGCAGCGGTGTCAGACAAGGATGCTTTCATTATATATATATATCAATGGGCTAAATGCCTCTCTGAAAACGGCTATTAAAGATTTTCCATATGTTAATACAGTGCCCATCCCAGTACTTCTCTACGCAGACAATGTGGTTCTCATAGGCCGTACCCCAAACTCTTTGTGTCTTCTTGTCCAAAATTTTAATAATTATATGAAAGAGCTAGACCTCAGAGTACATTTTAAAAAATCCTTCCTTATGAGCAGCGGCCCCGGTAAGCATGAATTAGGAAGGATCACAATAGATGGTCAAAAACTGACCTTGGTGAAATCATTTGTTTACTTAGGGTTGGCCTTTGCTGCGAACGGCTCCTGGAGTGAGCACTTAGCCCACGCTAGGAGCAAGTTCTCAAAGGCAACCAACTCAATTCTAAGCTTACACCACCCTTAGACCACAGGTGCTCTTTTAGCAGTACAAAAAATATATAAACTACAATGTGCCCTGGTGTCAACATATGGTGCAGAAATTTGGGGAACTGTTAATTGTTCAGCAATTCAATCCCTAATCTCAACCCCTCAATACATATGTCACAAGGAGCTCAATATTAATTTTATAACTGATTTTATTCGAGCACGGCCAGCACTTATGTGGGCATCAGTGTGGAAAAATGTAGCAGCACTTCTGACACAAGGATAATTAAGGATTGCCTACAGTGCGGCAAAGGCCTAGAAATCCCATGGCTAAGCGGTGTTCTTGCAAGTTTGCATAGTATAAACAAAGAAAGTCTTTTCCTGGACCCCATATCAGCCGAATCAGTCCCTAAAAAATAACTTCGGAATGCCCTGTATTCACTATACAATAACGAGCGGCAGGTGGTGGAGTCCAGGAAAACTCTTGTGCGAAACTATATGACCATAGAACAGTATTGCTACCCGCTTGGCATGCACTCTACCAATGAGCTGCTGGGAAAGAAGCATCTAGTTACGTCTAAGAGCAGGTACAATTCGATTTGCACTCTGTTTCCCGCTGGGCTATAGTAACAATTTTAAACAAACTTTGTACCCTTGTGACGATAGGAGCGAGCAACCAACTATGCATTTTATATTTTTCTGTAAATACTATCTTTAATATTGTAAACAGCTGCTTTACCCATATTTTAATAAGCAAAGACCAATTACTCAGGAGGCAGCATATTGCCGTATGCTAGACTTAGACAATGTTGAATTGATTTTCCGCACTGGCACTTTTCTTAAAACTGCAATAAGGGCGAGCAGGTCTATGATGGATTCTTGATATTTATGTAATTCGCAAACTGTTTTAACCAATTAGTTGTACATATTAATATGATGATCATTCTTGCACCAGTGACTTAGGGTTTATGTATATGAAAATGTTACTATCTCTTTTTAAATCATTATGATGCATTTATATTCGTGTATTAGCTATTTTTGATATACTTACATGGACTTTTTCTTTTCTATCTTTTGTATCATTGTGATGTATTTATACTCTGTGCTTTTCTGGTTACTACTGTACCCGAATAAAGTTGAACTGAACTGAACAGAAGTAAGTATCCAACTAATAGTATAAAGCATATAATGCACCTTTAAAACATTCAGAAACTTTAAAGTGAACTAAATAAGGATATCAGACCATTATTAACTAACAAAGTTAATGGAAATGTTTTTTTCTAAAGTTTGTGTACATTCAATAAACGAGAAGAGTGGAACATTATGTGATAAAATATATCAAATTGCTTCTGTTCTCATGGTTGCTAGGTTTTGCAGCTCAGGAATGCAGCTTTTCTTTTATGTGGGATTTTCAGCAATAATTTTGAGCATTTATGCAAAATAGGAAATATTTGGAGGATTAGAACGGGGCCTTTAAGGAAACAAAATTCTAAAACGAACACTGCGACTCTAAGTAATCCATCATTCATTGTAATTATGAAAAACACTGGGAAGCCACAGTGAAGCACAACCGGTTCAGTGATGAGGCATTAGGCAGCACACAAAAGGTTGAATAATGACATTGATTATCGTTGTGTTGTATGCACACTATGCACCAAAGACTAAGTTCATCTGAAAGAATGTCATTTGCATTGTCATGATGTATAATGCCATTTGAATATAGGTCCAGGTATTGGGGTAGCAGCAAGCACACGTTTATTTTAAATCAAAATGGGGAAAACTTTTTACTAACAGCATTTGCATGCATAAACATTTACACACGTATAACGAGTAGGTGCCCAGCAAAACTGGAAAACAATATACAAAAGGGAGTGCTTAGGAAGTCCAATGTTTTTACTGAAGGTTTACTTTCTCTAAACCCAGATGAAGTCCCTTGTCAGGACAAAATGCATTTGCTGGGCTGCAATTTGATGTTGTGAAGAATAAAGAAAATCTTTTTGGGAATATGTTTATGTTTATGTTTTTGAGATTTTTATTGCGCACAACTACCCGAGGGTGTCTCGGCGCATATCGAACTGCCTGTGACGGATAGCTACCGGATGACTCATTGATTGAATAACCAGGTTTTCAAGAGTTTATGGAAGATGGTAAGGGTGGGACTGGTTTTGATGGGCAAAGGAAGAGAGTTCCACATCCTGGGGGTGGCTACTAAGAAACGTCTGTCTCTCTTCTGGGTCGTGGGACAGAAAGGAGGTGGGTACCAGCCGAGCAAAGAGATCTTTGCGGAGCATAGATCCGAAAAGCCTCTTTGAGGAACCTGGGTCCAGAGTCATGGATGGCCTTGTAGGCAATGCAAAGTGCCTTAAACTTTATACGACTCTTGACTCTTAGCCAATGCAGATGACGTATGGCCAGAGAGGTGGTGCGGCGGCTAGGGATGCCAAGCAGAATTCTGGCGGCTGCATTTTGCACCGATTGTAATTTGGATAAGATCTGTTCTTGTGTGCCAAAAAAGAGGGCGTTGCCATAATCCATTTTAGAGAAAACGAGAGTGGTGATCAAGGTTTTCCCTGCCCCTGGAGGGAGATATGGCAACAGCTTTTTGATCTTCCTTAGCATAAAGAAAGACGATGAGACCACCGCATTCACGTGGTGTTTGAACAGCAGCTTCTCATCGAACATAACACCAAGGTTTCTGACCTTGGCAACCCGAGTGGGGGCTGATCCCATTTCACTGGGCCACCAGATGGAGGACCATTCCGGAGCCAGGTTGCCAAAGGTCATGACCTCGGTTTTGTCCGAATTTAACTTCAAGCAATTGCTTGACATCCATGAGCTAATGGTCCTCATCCCTTCCTGAAATCTTGCGGCCACAGCTGGTCCATCTTTGTGTATCGCCAACACCAGTTGGGTGTCATCCGCATAGGTGGTTAAACAGAGACTTTGTGCTTTAATGACTCTCGCCAAATCCGCACAAACCTTGAACACAAACCTTTGAGCCAGGTAAACTCGAGAACCACAGCGCCAATCCACACACCCGATACATCGTTGAAAATGTCATGGTGTGCAGATGGACATAGGCTAAATAAAATAAAAATTAAATGTAAATTTAAAAATGTAACTTAAAAAAAAAGTAGTCCCCTGGAAGTAGCGCCGGCCGCGACGTAGCACTGGCTGCGACGTAGCGCTGACCGCGACGTGCGTGATGACGAGGAGGAGCGGCGGACATGAGCACGTGGAGGAGCGGCGGACAGGCGGGGAGGAGCTGAGAGGTGTGGCGGACAGGCGGGGAGGAGCGGTGACGAGCGGCGAGGAGCGGCGGTGAAGTCAGGAGCGCGGGGAGGAGCAGCGGCTCAGGTAAAGCAAAGGGACACGTAAAATGTCGGAGCGGGAGGGGGCCGGGACGGGAGGTGGCTCTGGGACACGGACAATGTCGGGGCAGGCGGGGGCCGGTGCGGGCGGGGGCCGTGGCGGGCGGTGGGCCCTGAAGCCTCATTGCCCCCGGACAACATCGGGGCGGGCTGTTAGTATTGAATTATGTGGGGCTTAGCGAGGAGCCCTGCGGCACCCCGCACGGAAGGGTGAAGATGGGCGAGTAAAAAGTGCCCATATCAAATCATGGCTCCTGCATTATATTGGAAATATAAGAAGAATTCATATGTTTGAATATTCTGGATTAAGATGTGATTAAGTGAACTGTCACTAAAAACATTGGACTTCCTAAGCACTTCCTTTTGTATATTGTTTTTCACTTTGGTTTATGGTTTTGAAGCAGTAGGATCATTAGAAGGTTGAGTGCTACTGCATACATATTAACAATACAAAACGCCTGTGTGGTCAGTTAGTGCCAATACTGCTAGTTTTTAGGAATTGCTTATTAAAACTGCCTTTGCACATGCTAAGGTTCTTTTCTTCACCTGGAAAATAGGTATTTGTGGAAGAAGCATTTCTTCTGGACCCCAAAAATGTTTGGTGTGTTCCATCCTGGTACCACCTAATGTCTACTCCTGCACATGCACTGAATATCGACGAATAGAAATATGGCTTGTGAATGTCCACAAACTCAAATACGTTTAGGAGTTCACCAAATTAGCAAGGCTCTCCAGCATTATAAGTCCTACTCCTTGCTATAAGAAGTAGATTTAGGTTAAGGTTAAGATGCAAGGTTACACCAAACCTATGTTAAACTTTGCATCAGTAAATTGACATGTGACTGATATTCCACATTTAGCGTGTTACAAAAATGAACGTGTACATTTTGTCATTTACACAACTATGGTGAACATGGGAGCCAACATGTCTTTGTAAACGACACAAGAGATGGGAGAGTTTTTTGGTGCAAGAATATTTGACAGTATGATGGAGGCAGATTTAGTGCCTGATGTAGAGTTTGACTGATGCATTAAAGGCTGTCATAAATGGTCTGTTTAGCTGTTCACTGCTTTGGAGGTCCGTATGTCAGATTTAGAGTGTGGGGAGTTGATGTACGAAGCTCCGGCAATCATCTGCTGCCTCTACCACATTTTCATTCATCTGTCATATTGCCCAAAACATGACAGACGGAGTGACGGAAAAACACTACTCCATCTGCTGTATTTAGTGTATACGTTTAATTGATCTATCAACAACCTACCACTACCTGGCCTGGACCACTCTGGTATCTGAAACAAACAAATGGCCAGATACGATCTTACAGAATTACTATACTGCACCTAGACAATCAATTCTAAGTACATATGATTTATTTCACTTTAATTTCAAGCGTTTTTCACAATTTTTAAAAGAAAACATTTAATCATGGCATAGAGAAACACTACATTTTCAGTATAACCTAAATACATAGAAAACATGAATTACCAACAAATCACAGAAACATGGAAAAGCGAAAAAACTTGAATATCAAAAATATGTACAACATGATCACCATTCATATTCTCATTGTATGAAGCACACAGAGCAGGCTGACTTTATACAATTCAAAAGGTCCTGCAGTATGCTATGCTGAAGAAAAGAACATCATCTCATGGGTCCTATCACTAATGGAGGTTAATTTCTTTGACCAGTTCCCATATGTGGCCCAACAAGCTAGTTAGCTTCAGCCAAAATGCCAATGCGTTTCAAACCCTGCTATGTTCTAGGGTTCTCCTCAGGCGTAGACTGAAGGTGTCTTAACTGGTTTAAAGAGAGGCTACCATGTGTTGCTTTAAAATTCATGGGTCAGCCAGTCTTTGGCGTTAATCAGGCTTCAGTCAAAGGTTTTGTGCCATATCTGCTAGCTTATATACCAACGTTGTCACCGTAATGCTGTGAAGGTTCAGTGATCCTTATCCTCGTATATTCTCACTGTGCTCCGATCTTGACAGCAGCTTCAGTTAGTCAGCGTGTCTTCGGCAAAGTTGACTTTGCCGTTTAGCCATGCAATATTCATTAAAGGCAGTTAACTTCCTTTGCAATCCAATCTCCTTTTGGTCGAAGATTACCAAATTATCGGCGTGCAACAGGAATGAAAGATGTTTCCCATTCATTTTGGGGCTGGCACTTCAATTCACTTTCAAGATGGCTGGGAGATCAGCCAGGTATATTGCAAACAGTACGGGGGCTAATACACATCCCTGCCTTAGACCATTTTTAATCAATATTTTAGGTGTCAAGGCCCCGTCTGTATCTTTGATGACTTGCACCCAGTTATATTTGTGTAGCTCCTGGATGATTATCAAGAGCCCCTATGGGATGTTGTATTTTATTAGGGGCTCCCAAAGACATCTCCTATTCACTAGGTCAAATGCCGCGCGGACGTCAAAGAAGCAGCAGCATAGCTTCCCCTGCTTTTCCATAGAAAACATTTTTCAGGGACGTTATAGTTAGACTGACATTTTCACTCGTACAAAATCAGAGAAATTTGGGCATTATAGTTAGCTGAGCTAACTATAACTCGTACCCCCGCAATGCACTGCTGATGAAGGCACATATTACATCACTCATGACATGGTCAGTGACATCACTGATGATATCACTGATGGCATCTCAAATGGCATCATTGATGACATCATCCAGTGAGTTAGTGTTCCTAAAAAGTTTAAGAATGTTATATGTATACACCCCAAGGTTTATTGAAGAATGAGTGGGTGTATGACTGTCTGAATGGATGATTTAGTGGGTGTGGGACTGACTGTAAGTGATTAAACGTGTGTTAGTGAATGCATGGCTGAATGACTAATCTCTGTGACTGTCTGCATCAGTCTGTCAATTGATGTGTAAGTGGCTGCATGGGTTTGGCGAGTAGCTACATGAGTGTCTATATGGGTTAATGATTGGTTGTCTGATTACCTGTATGGGTGCCTGAGTGTCTGTGTGAGTGTGGGGGTGTGACTCCCTGCCAGATGTGTGAGTAGGGGATTTAGTGGGTGTATGGGCTCGTGAGTGCATCTGCGAGGGGCTGCATGGGTGAGTGAGTGTGCGTATGGCTATGTTGGTGAGTGAATGGGTATAAGGGGTATATGTGTGAGTAACTACATATGTGACAGGTAGTATATGTGAGTGTTGTAGTATATAAGTGACTAGATATGAGAGTGAGTGATTGTGAGTGTGGCTGTATGGATGAGTGTGTGCTTTTGTCAGTGACTGTATAAGAGAGCATGTATGTGTTAGATTCTGTATGAATAAGTGAGGTGGTGTCTATAACTGTATAGGTAAGTAAATGGCAGTGTGGTTCAGTCTTTGGGTGACTGACTAAGTGTGTGAGTATCTCTGTGGGTGACTGGCAGTATGTGAGTGTCTGTATGGGTGCATGAGTGCAACTATCAGTGGCTGTATTGATTTTTTTCCCCATTCACCTCAGAAAAAGAGAAAAATTTCCACTTTTACTGCCCTTATCGTTTATGAGGGTTACCAACTGTCAACGGGCATACTCCAATAAACACAATTTTTCTGCAGCTTTTTCTCACACCCGGTATTATACTGGCACTGCTTTACTTTTCAAGAAGACCATGGAGGCCCTGAAGCAGAGCTGGAGTGTTAGCCGGTGTAAACATTGGACGTGAGCTAATACTAACATCATAAATATAACCTCAACCGTTACTTCATAGACTTGCCAGCCAAGCAGTTAATGGTTTCCAAAAAGCTTTCTTTTTGGACATCTTCCCTGAAAGATCCATTCTAGACATATGTATTAGGGATTCCAACCAATCCGAGTGCTATGGGGTTATGTTGCTTACCCATTTACGACAAATGTCCCTTCTGACCAGTAATACAGCGTAAAACAACAAATCTCTAGGGATTCCTGTTAGCTTATTGTCCACCCCAAAGAAAACTAGAGAAAGGCTTATCTTTATAGCCGACCCAAAATACCTGTCACAGTTGTTTCTACTTTGCTCCAGAACTCTGGACATAGGAAGAACATGTGGACATCTGTTAGCTTTTCCAACCCACATTTTGCACAGCTGGTTCGGCTACCTTTCCCCATCTTAGATAGTTTCTCAGGTGATATGTAAGCCCTATGAAGTGAGAAAAGGTGGTTCCTTCTTAAGAAAGTGGGTTTAACTGTATTGTAAAGAGTGCGCATAGATACTTGCCAGATATTCTGCAACTGGTCACCAGGTAAGTACTTTCTCCACAGATCCTTCGACAAAGTGAATTCTCCTTCAATACTGTCTTGAAGGTGCCAATACCAAAGCGATACTTCTTCACTTCCCGGTAGCTTGCTTATCAATTGGTCTTCCAAGATGTTGCTATTTCCCAATGATGATGCCTTGTGCCCAACTTTTAAATTGAAGGTACTTACATTTTCAGAGGGAGCCCATCATCAAACCGTTAAGATCGTACCAGAGTAACAAATGTCCATCTCTAGACAGATCTCCACAGATGTTTAGATTGGCTTCTCTGATTGGTAATGCCAATTTATCGTTAAGACACTCGACACATTGATGCCATAGAGTGCAGTACCTTCAATTTAACCTTTTTGAAGAATTTAGGATCTCCAAATTTAAAAAGAAAGCCATTGTGTTTTATTTTTTGCTCTTTTAGCATGGCTGAGAACATTGAGCCTATTATGGATCATCAGGGGTCTTCATAAGCACTCTAGAGTTTTTTAATTGGAAGGCCCACGCATACGCTGAATGTCGGGTAAAGATAGACCCTCCTTCTCCCTTCTTTTACATAGCTTCTTCCAAGTAATCCTAATCCCTTTGTTAGCCCAAATAAAAGAAATGATTGCTTGCTGGATAATGTGAATGGTATCTTTATTAAAACGTAACGGTAGTGAATTAAATATAAAAGTAATTTTTGGCAGAATACTCATTTTTACCAGGCTGACTCTCCCTAGAATAGTTAATGGGAGATGCATCTAATTTTTCATTAATTGAGCTATCTCTTTGAACACTCGTTTAAATTTGTTTCAGCAATTTGATTAATGTCCTGGATTATCCTAAGACCAAGATATCGTATCTCCTTCTTAACTAATGGAATGCAACTGACTTGGTTCCATATCATAGCTTCGGTCTTGAGTTTGTTTAAAGAATATCCCGATATTCTTCCAAATTCTGTCGCTAGATGAAAAATAATGGGTAAAGCAGCATCTAGACCGGAAGAATATACCATGAGGTCATCCGCATATAATGCAACTTTTTTAACCCAGTTACCCGGACAAAATAGTGGAATGTCAATTGAATGTCTAATTCTGAAGGCCAAGGGTTCCATATATAAATTAAACAGAAGAGGGGAAAGGGGGCAACCCTGTCTTGTGCCTCTAAGGATCCTGAAGGAAGAAGATAATCTGCCATAGAGCAATACTCTTGCAACTGGATCTTTGTATATAAGCCTTATAGCCTGTCAAAAGTTATCACCCAAATTATAGGTTTTTAATACAGAGAACAGGTAGGACCATCAGACCTTTTCAATTGCCTTGAAATCATCCATTGTTGTTATAGCTAACAGTGTACTGGAACAGGTTGCAAAATCTATAGCCCCGACAAGCTCATAGGAGAGCTCATGTAGGTATCTCCCTTTTATGAAACCCCTCTGGTCTTCATGTACTATATACCCCGCAAGTTTATCTAACCTGTCAGATAGAATTATACTAAAAAGTTTATAATTTGTGTTTAAAAGTGATATTGGTCTATAAGATTCACAGGATACAGGATTTTTACCTGGTTTTAACATAATGGTAATTGTTTCCTCGTTCCAAGATTTTGGTAATTGTATTCCCTGATCTAATATCTCATTTATCACTGATGTTAAGAGTAGGGATATCTCATCAACTAAGATCTTGTACATCTCTGTTGGGATGCCATCTGGCCATGCCGCTCTTCCCCCTTTACTGGATTGAATTACTTTAATTACTTCCTCCTTACTAACTACTTGATTTAGAATATTCTGTTGACTATTATCTATAGGCCCAGAGGCGTCAACTGGGGAACATGGCGGGTGCGTAGTGCATAGGTCACAAGCTCCTGAAGCTCCCGGTCGAGTCGAGCCATGCATCATGCCTAGATTTGTTTAACTCTTCATAATCGTTTTTTATTTTTTCTCCGAGTAGTAAACTGTACCTGTGCCTCTATGTGCCTTGATTTGGGATTTGGTCTGTGCCCTCCGAACTACATATTGTCTGGTGCCTCCCGAGAACCGGACAGCGGTCTGCACTGTGTCTCGGCCGCCCTGGAGTTCATGAAGAGTCTCAGGGCAGCAGCGTGAGGCTATCCCCGGACAAGCAGTGGCAGTGTCAGCACATACTCTGTAGCTGCACGCCTGGGCTGCTTGGAAGTTGGACTTTCCTCGAGGCAACCGGCCGCCATTGCTGATATCGAGGTGGGAAAGCAACAGGACACTAAAGGTAGGAGTTCTTCTGCTGAGAGCCTGTTTTGTGGTTCTGGTGGTTTCGGTGACTATGTTGAGGACCCCTTGATGGAAGGGGGTAGGGAGGAGCAAAGTAGTCAAAGCAAGTTTACTGAGCAAAAAGGGGGACAACTCTTAGGGTACGATTCAGCCTCCCCAGGTCTCACTACTGTTACCTCTGAGTGCCCACAAAGGGTGTCACCTAAGTCACCCAAATGTATTTCGAAATTGGATGGCAATAAAAGGGGCGAAAACAAAAAAGGGAGGCGATTATATAGAGCCTAAAATTAAGATCACCCATTACGCTCCTTATTTAAAGTCCAGCCTTCAGTACTTGCTTTAAAAAGACCCCCGCAACTTGCATTAGTAGACTCAAACTTTAGTTTTAGTGTATCTGCAGTGACCAAGGCTAATATGGCTACCAATTCTACCATTGCTATTCAAAATGAGATGGAGAGTGGTATCATTTCAAGGCAGGAGAGCAACAAAAGCAATGCGGTGAGAAAGGGTCTTGTAAATTCTGTTATACCTGGGCCCCCTGATGAAGTATTATACCAAGGGGTAAATAATGCTACTGCCACCCTAGATACAGGCCGCATGGGCCATGTCATTTCTAGCGACCACGTTGAAAATAGGCCAGACACCAGTATCTTGAGCATTGCAAGCCCAGACATAAATGCAACAATCAGAATAGCACCTAGTAGTAAAGACCTAGATACTCAGCTGCACGCATCTCTGGTCAACTCGATAGAGACAATGATGGGGAGCCTATAGGCAGAAATAAGGAACGGGTTCGCGAAATCGGAAGCAAACCAGCGTGAAATTCACACATTTTGTGAGACCCTGGAAAAGTCACAGTGGAAGAACTAAAAAAAGACCTTTTCAACAATAAAATGGAACTTCAAGCACTGCATAAAGAGGAACAGGGGCTCCTGGAAAAGGTTGAGCAGTTGGAGAATAACTCCAGAAAAAAATAATCTAAGGATACTTAACATTCCAGAAGGAAAAGAGAGGGAGGTTCTAAAAACATATGTAATAGCTCTCATAAAAGCAGCAGTTCAAGTGGAGGAGAGCGAGATGGAGATTGCCAAAGACATTCAAAGAACATAGGGACCCTTTTAAAAGAGCTCTGGGAAGATCAAAGGCGGGGAAGATCCTAATTAATTTCAATATGTATGCTCTTAAAGAAAAAATATTGATAGCTGCATTAAAACTTAAAGCCCTAAAGGGTCCTGACTTTTCTTCTGAAATACGTTAAGATCTATCATGAGCCACCCTAGATAGACAGTGGGAACTTGGGAGGGGCATGAATGATTTCAAGAAAGTGGGGTCAACAGTACAGCTCAATGTTCCCAGCCTCCCAACGAGTTATGTTTAATAACAAAATGCATATGGTTAGGAGCATAAGAGAGGCAGATGACTTACTAGAAAGCATTAAGGGGGGAAGTGGAGATGGAGGGAACAGAGGAGGAGCTATTTTAAAAAATATATATATAATAATAATATGATGAGTTCTTAGGTTCTTAGGTACCTATATTGAATTTGTACTATAGGCACACATAAAGGACGAGATTTTCTTTCTTTTTTATACTAAGAGTTAGGCACTTTCTTACACTTTATTAAACATATCAAGATTTATTGAGACTTGGCGAGACGGTGGGTCCAATGGAGCAAAAGTCTAACTTGGACTAACACCATGTCCAAGAGGAAGAAGCAGGGGTGGGTTCTCCAGGGTAGTGTGGGGGAGGGAAGGGTGTCACGGGGTGGGGAGCATGTGGAAAAAAATAGAAAGTCCTTTCAGTATTAGTCCTTAGATTTAGAATTACAATAGCAAAGATATGTCCATACAGATATTAACCTGGAATATTAATGGTTACGAGTGAAGGGTCGAAGGGCCAGGTTACTTCACTACCTAAAAGACTCCCCCACGCAAATATTGATCATACAAGAAACACACCTATTGAAAAAGGAATGTCTAGATATCTTTGAAAAATTAAGACAGGTACAACAAGTTTTCTGTACAGATCAGAGTGGGAATACCAGGGGGGTGGCCATAATAGTAAAAAAACAGACAAAAGTTTGGGTAACACGTACAATAACAGACAAAGGGGGCAGATGGATTATTGCAGAAGCCAAAATTGATGATAGATCATTGACGCTAGTAGGCTATTACGGCCCGTATCATGATGACGGTGAACCATTGACAAACCTATCCTCTAATCTCTTGGATTCCACCGGTCCGATAATTATGGGAGGTGATTTTAATGTAGTATAAGATTTAAAATTGGATAAATCAAGTAAAACTAGAACCATACAAACCCCAAATTCACGTGTACTTTTAAAAAACTTGATGACTCAACATACACTATGTGATCTTTGGAGAGAAAGAGTAGGGACCTTACAGGGAATATCGTTCCATAATAAAAAAATATGGCAGTTGGTCAAGAATTGACAATTTCCTTGTTGATTGGGGTCTTAGAGAAGATATTTTAGATATCGAATATAAGGTGGCCCATCTATCAGATCACTTGGCGGTATTCCTAACTCTAAAAAACAGCAGTAAGTGTGATGAGATTAGGTGGACACTGGATCGAACCATACTAATAGATAACGAAGCAATGGAAAAGCTTAAAACTGACGTTAGAGATTTCATAGAGATTAATGTAGGCTCGGCATCAAACGGAATAGTGTGGGACGGTTTAAAGGCCTTTATAAGGGGCAAAATCTCCAGTATAACGAGCCTTAGAAATAGGGCATACAGAAGAGAAGTTTCACAACTAGAGGAAGAGATGAAAAACATAGAATTAGAAAGAAGAAGATGTGAATTAGAGGAGAATAGAGAGATGCTTGAAAAGCAGCTACTACTTAAGAAGAGCCATTTATCAGATTCTCCGATTAAGAGTTAAAAAAGGTGGGAGATCAGCAAGCTGGCACATTTTGAGTATGGTGAGGGACCAGGAAAACTTTTAGCCTGGAAAGTCAAGACAGAACGGAACAGGAATAGGATTAAGGAGATCAAAGAAGAACGGTCTGGAGTCATACTAAGTAGGGAGACGGAGATAAGAGAGACTTTTAAAGACTTCTTTAGTGACTTATACACAGAAGAAAAAGAGGATAGTGTAGAAACTGAGGTAGAGAATTGGCTTAAGAAATCCATTAGGCCTATAGATAATAGTGGCTGTATTGACGAGTGACTGTGTGTATGAGTGACTTTACGTTTGAGTGAGTGGATGTGTGTAGACCTATGAATCAGTAAGTGGGTATGCACTAACTGGTATTGGTGTGTCTATGGTTTTGTGTATGATAGTATGTATTTTAGAGTAGGTGTATGAAAGGTTATATTAGGGTGTGAGGAGGTACATCAGATATTAAGTGGATTATGTCATCAGTGATGTAATTTGAGATGTCATCAGTGATGTCACTGACCAGGTCATGAGTGATGTAATATGTGATGTCATCAGCAGTGCATTGCAGGGGCACAACTTATAGTTAGCTTAGCTGACTATAACGGCCAAATGTCTTTGGTTTTGTATGATTGCAATGTCAGCCTCACTATGACATCCCTGAAACCTGTGTTTTTAGTGAATTACTAAGGTTTTTTAAATGCTAATTCCTAACTATTACTTCCCTAAAACCTTTGTTTTTTTCAGGGAACTTCTAAGGTTTTTTAAATGTTAATTACTAACTATAACGTCCCTGAAACCTGTGGTTTTTGCAGTGACTTTCAAAGGTTTTTTAAATGCTAATTTCTAACTGCCTACATATGTAGAACATGTACGGAAAGAGGAACAAAGGCGCTGAAAGAAACAAGAGAAGTGCAGAAAGAGGGAAGGGAGGAGCAGAAATAGCAAGAAAGGTGCAGAAAGACGCAAGAAAAATGCAGAAACAGTCAACAGAAGTCCTGAAAGAGGAAGTAAGATGTACAAAAAAGCAAAAGAAGTACAGAAAGAAGAAACAGTGGTGCAGGAAAAGGCCTTCTTTGACTGCACCTTTCCACAGACTCATACAAAGTAGCCTAATCACTAATCCTTCTCCCAAGATGTCTTAAAACTCACTTTTCTCTTCAAGGTTCACTATTCATGTAGGAGAGTAGGGTCTGCAATCCTATGATCACCCGGACTTTTTGCTTTTGTTTCACTGGTTTACGACTTTCTCGGGCTGTGGGCCTGCCAATCAGACCCACAGCCTAGCTGTTCTCTCGCTAAATTGATGTGTACCTTAGGTGCATTACCCAATTGGAACTGGGCCACCCCGTCAGACCCTGTAACTCAGGGCATCGGTGTACCCAGGGCCTACCAGGGGCTGAAGCATGTATTATGCCACCCCTGGATGGCCACCTAAATCTGACACAACTGGCTGCACGACAGCTGGGGCCACGTGGCGTACTCGCCCGTTGCTGTAGGTGTAGTATCCCTATACCTAACCTTAAAATGAACACCCGAGTTCCTATCAGTCACTCCTATGGCAGGCCTTGACAATCCTGAAGGCAGAGTGCATGGAACCGTGTGAATTGGGCTCTGGCATGAGCCGAGCCCGGTTGCAGCTTGCGGAACCAAGACCCAATGGCTGTTCCATGATAACGCATATCATATCGGTAACTTCGGTATCGCGTTATCAAGGCATGTCGAGTAAGGTGTCATACGAATCGGGATGCTGTCCCCTCACCAATTCTGGCTTTGCGAGAAGGTGACTGCGGAGTGGCACCCCGGTGCTCACTACGCATCTGCCGTCTAGAACCAGTTCCAGGGGCGCGCAGCCCCTGACCTGGGGAAAGTCCAGCAGAGGGAGAGGGGTGTAACTACCCCCCTTCCTGGTCCCACCCTTAGGGCAGGACCCAGTCATGTACCCACCCCTTTCTTTAGGATAAAGGCCGGAGCGGGGACCCTTCCAAATTAGATCATCTTTGAATCAAGAATACTTTCTACGAAAGGACTTCGAGACTCTTCTCAAGATTTCTCCCTTGTGGCTAAGGAGTAGTCACCCTGCATCCGCAGGCACCATCTAAGAACTCTGCGGTTTGCTGCAAGTCCTTCCTCAAGGATCCGACGGCCCAGCTTGACAAGAACCGGCTTCCCTGGCACCTCTGACCTCTACCCACGTCGTCAGCTCAGCTGAGATCTGTGGGTGCGACGAGACCTCGAGGGACCGGCCATCATCAAAACCTGCACGCTTTCTTAACCAGCACGACCATCGAAGCAATCCTCCGGTGAGTGCTCTGGGGTCCGAGAAGCCCCGACCCTGAGTAGCTCCAGCACCGAAGTGCAGTCTCCCAGCATCTCCACGATCTGCGTGGGGCCCTTCTGCTCGCTGCTCAGCACGTTGTCTGGTCACTAGCCGCTGGCTTGTGCCCTTCTTTGACGACATCCGACAACCAACGCTGCTGGTCTGGTTGCTCCAGATCGGCCCTTGCTCCCTTTTTCGAGAGGAGCACCCCAGACCCTCCTGGTCCACTCAAGACGCCATCTTAGGCCCACCACGTGGCCCTGAGATCTGCCAAGGCTTGTTGCCCCAATCCTGGGCCCAGCGACGCCGACAGCATCAACCTTCGTGGGACAGCTCGCACCTCCATCCTGGTCGCCGACAACGCCTCCTGGTCCGTGAGACTGCAGAGCCTAGCGTCGCCCACTCACCTAGTCGAGGTGACGGCCAACCGGTGCCTTCCTGGTACCCTCTGACTACTGGCTAGTAGTACGAACTTGGTCCCCTCTGCTTTCAGGTATCAACAATCACTGATCCAGGCTTGGATCTCTACGAACTATTCATCACTGGTCGCCGGCCAGCAACTCCTTTTCTTCCGGCTCCTGGCTCGTCAGCGAAGACCCCCGACACCTGTAAGACTTCTGCAGCCGCAGCCCTCGTGGCTAGGTAACTTCGGCATTTCGGTGCCTGCATAGCCTCCTTACTCTAGGGTCCCGAGTCCCTCGCTTCCGACTTGCCTTATCGGGTCCGCCCGAGACCACTAAACTTTCCGTGCCCTCGGGCACTTGTTTTAAATTGTGCACTTGAAGTATTTTCTAAGAGCTTTGGTTCTGTGCTTAGTACCCTGTCCTCATAAAGAGTACAGGGCTGTTGTGATTCTAATAAATATACTGTTTATTTTCATAACACTTGTGTGGTGTCCTTTCACTTGGTGTTCAAGGGGTATGTGATGGTATTACAGCTGGCTTAACACGCCCTCTAGAGTTTAGCCCGAAGACTGCTCGTATCCACGCTACTAGGATAGCTGGTCTAAGGTTGACTTACAACCAATCACCATAAGGGTCGTTTGGAACGATACATAGTGGTCGCTAGAATAGCGAACGTTGCATATCGGGCCAACTTCTCACATTGGTGAGCAGCGGTTGGGATTTGAGCTTGCTGTTGTTTTACCACGCGTATCCTAAGAATATCTTGTGAAAGATCACATAAGTACTCCAGGTACATATAACTTAGCTTAGAATACTCTGAGTTCTACTGAACCAGCTGTTGCAGCTCCTCAAGGCTTAGCACACCTTGGCTACAACTCTTAGCAAGGGATCAGTAGGTAAACCCATAGTGTAGGTAGGTGCATCACTTACACCACACTAGAAGAAGCATGTCGGACAAAGGAGGAAACTCTGAGTCTCCCCTTGTGTCAGTCGACCCTCCACAGGTCACCTCCAGATATGCTGCACTTAGCTTCCACGAGATGCGACAGATCTGTACATCTCGGAAGTTAAAACAGGGTGCAAACCCTACCATTCCGTTTCTGATTGGTCTCTTGGAGACTTATGATGCTAGGAGGGCGGGTAACACCGACCCTTCTCATCCAGAAATGGAGATGCCTCCCCTCGAGGGAACCCGAGGTGACCCTGACCTTATCCATCTCTCCGCCGAGGGCGAAGAGGAGGACGAGGAACCAGAGACATCTGGGGACGAGGCAGACGAAGGTCCAGTCATAGTTAGTCAGCTAACTCAGGACAACTTAAGCCGGCACGAGATTGGTACTAGGGGACCCCTGGGCCCTCTCTCGGGCCAGCTTAACATTGGGAACGGACGAGTTAGGTCTCTGTCGAGAGGCTCTAACAGATCCGCTCGAACCAATGGCTCTCGAGGTTCTGCTCGAAGAGGGATGACATCACCTCAGAGGAGAATGTACGAAGCAAAGGAGAGGGAAGTCAATCTGCGGATCGAGAGGGAAGAACTTGCCCTAGCCAAAGAGAGACTCGCCTTTGCTCGAGAGCAAGAGTTGAGTGGGACAATTCCCACTGGTGGCAGCATTCCCCCACGGGAACCCAGGAGTTTAGACACTAAGCACCTGAATAAGATAGTGCCCCCCTTTAAGCAAGGGGACGACATCCACAAATGGATTACTGCTTTGGAGCGGGCCTGCACTGTACAGTGCATCCCCCAGAGTCAGTGGGCAGCTATCTTGTGGCTCTCCTTTGACGGTAAAGGTAGAGATAAGCTCCTCACTACTAGAGTCGAGGACGCTAACAATTACCAGATCCTGAAGAACACACTTATTGATGGGTTCGGCCTAACCACTGAGCAGTACAGGTTGCTGTTCAGGGATACCCAGAAAACTCAGTCTCAGGACTGGTCTGATTTCGTTGATTGTGCCACTAAGGCTTTGGAGGGCTGGTTGCTGGGCAGTAAGGTTACTGATTACACAGGATTGTATAATTTGATCATGCGAGAACAGATTTTAAACAATTGTCAGAACCAGTTGTTGCATCAGCACCTTGTCGACTCGGATCTGACCTCTCCCCAAGAATTGGGAAAGAAGGCAGACAGATGGGTCAGAACAAGGGTTAAGCAAAACCAGGTCCAGAACCAGGGTGGTCAGAAGAAAGCAGACCAGAAGGGTAAAGATTTGAAAGGGGAACAAACTGACCAGAAGTCTTCGACAGGTCCCCAACAACCCAAAGAGGGGGGGGGTCAGGCTTCCCAGAAAAAGAAGAATCAAGAAGGCCAATCGAAAAGATGGTGCCAATACTGTAAAAGTAAAACTCACTGGTTTAGTGAGTGCACCAAGAAAGGAGGGCAGACTCCTGCTACTGCAGCCCCTAAGGCACCTGTGCCCCCTAGTACAGCCAGCAGTAGTAGTGCGCCTCCCAAGGGACTAGTTGGGTTAACCTTGGGTTCTGAGGGATGCGACAGCTTAGCTGGTACGCTCACTCAGGCTGTCCTTGTCTGTAGAGGGGATGTGGATATTTCCCCTGATGTCAGTCCCAATACTTTGGGCAAATACCGACAGACGCCTTTAATAAATGGAAGAATGGCTCAGGCCTATAGGGACACTTGTGCCAGCGTCACCATGGTGACGCCTAACTTTGTGGACCCTGGACAGATCATGCCAGGTACAGATTTCCTGGTGACCAATGCCAGCAACGTCACTACCAGTCATAGTATGGCGATTGTTGCTTTCTCCTGGGGAGGGGTAAATGGCCAGAAAAAGGTTGTTGTTAGTTCAGACCTCCCAGTGGATTGTTTGTTGGGCAATGATTTGGAGTCATCACAATGGTCAGAAGTGGAGCAACGGACTCACATGGAGATGTTAGGCTTGCCAGCACACGTGTTTGCTGTGACCAGGTCACAGGTCAGACGATGCCCCACTGAACAGGTGCTGGATCCTGAAACAACGGACCAGACACCACCCAAGAAGAAGAGCAGTCGGGTTAAGGCTTCGCCTTCCCCCTTGCCCCAGGTCGAGGATCAGGTCTCAGAGGAGGCTGACCTCCAGGAATTGCGGGAAACTGAACCTAAAGAACTCGAACTTGATCAAGTTGAGTTTCTGGGCTCAGGGGGACCCACACGAGAGGACCTGGGGAAGGACCAGTTAGACTGCCCTTCTCTTGAACCCCTCAGACAGCAGGCTGCTGCTGAGGCTGCTGGGAACGCCACAGGTACCCACAAGGTATACTGGGAAGATGGACTCCTGTACACTGAGGCAAGAGACCCCAAGCCTGGCATGACCAGGAGGCTGGTCGTCCCCTTGTCTCAGCGTGGTTTCCTCCTTACCTTGGCCCACGAGATTCCCTTAGCAGGACACTTAGGCCAGACGAAGATGTGGGACAGGTTTGTCTCGCACTTTCACTGGCCTCACATGAACGAAGATACCAAGGAGTTTTGCCGCTCCTGTGTCACTTGCCAAGCCAGTGGTAAGTCAGGTGGCACCACAAAGGCCCCCCTTATACCAATGCCTGTGGTGGGGGTGCCCTTTGAACGGGTGGGGATTGACATCGTCGGTCCCATGGAACCACCAACAGCATCAGGGCACAAGTTTATACTGGTGGTAGTGGATCATGCCACCAGGTATCCTGAAGGTATTCCCCTTAGGACCACTACAGCGCCTGTTGTGGCAAGAGCCCTAGTTGGAGTATTCCCCAGAGTGGGCTTCCCTAAGGAGGTCGTCTCCGACAGAGGTGCAAACTTTTTATGTCGAGCTACTTAACTGCTATGTGGAAGGAATGTGGTATCAACTACAAGTTCACTACACCCTATCATCCACAATGCAATGGGCTTGTTGAGAGATTCAACAGGACCCTAAAAGGGATGATTCATGGACTACCTGAAAAGCTTCGGCGTAGATGGGACGTCCTGATCCCCTGCCTTTTATTCGCTTACAGAGAAGTCCCACAGAAGGGGGTTGGCTACAGCCCTTTTGAACTTTTGTACGGGCATCCTGTAAGAGGACCCCTGTGTTTGGTGAAGGAAGGATGGGAGAGACCTCTCAAAAAGCCTGCAACCAACATAGTGGACTATGTGCTTGGTCTCCGCTCGCGGATGGCTGAATACATGGAGAAGGCATCCGAAAACCTTAAGGCCAGCCAAGAACTCCAAAAAGCTTGGCATGACCAAAAGGCTGTCTTGACTGTTTACCAGCCCGGACAGAAGGTGTGGGTGTTGGAGCCAGTGGCCCCAGCAGCACTCAAGGACAAATGGTCCGGGCCCTACACCATCCTGGAGAAGAAGGGAGAGGTCACCTACCTGGTAGACCTGGGAACTCCCCGGAGCCCCCACAGGGTGCTCCATGTCAACAGGCTCAAGGCATATGTCGACAGGAAGGACATGAGTTTGCTCATGGCCATAGATGAGGGACAGGAGGAGGAGAGTGACCCTCTCCCCGACCTGCTCACTCAGAACCCTGATGATGAGTCGGTAGATGGTGTTGTCTTTTGTGGCAGCCTCTCCGAACATCAACAGGAGGATTGTAAACAGGTTCTTCAATCCTTCCGACATATGTTCTCTCTAACACCCAGTCAGACCAATTGGTGCACCCATGAGGTTGACACTGGTGACAGCTTGCCCGTCAAGAGTAAAATCTACAGGCAGCCTGATCACGTTAGAGACTGCATCAAGAGTGAAGTGCAGAAAATGTTGGAGCTGGGAGTCATTGAACCCTCGGATAGCCCTTGGGCTAGTCCCGTAGTTCTAGTGCCGAAACCTCACACCCCGGGCGGTAAGAAAGAGATGAGGTTCTGCGTAGACTACAGGGGTCTCAATGCAGTCACTAAGACTGACGCCCACCCAATACCAAGGGCAGACGAGCTTATCGATAGATTGGCTTCGGCCAACTACTTAAGTACGTTTGACCTGACAGCTGGGTATTGGCAAATCAGGTTAGCTGAGGACGCCAAGCCTAAGACCGCATTTTCTACCCCTGGTGGGCATTATCAGTTCGTGGTGATGCCCTTTGGTTTGAAAAATGCACCTGCCACCTTCCAACGGTTGGTGAATCACGTTCTCACTGGGCTGGATGACTTCTGTGCGGCGTATCTTGACGATATTGCTGTCTTTAGCTCCACCTGGGAGGATCACCTGGTCCACCTGCGGAAAGTGTTAGAGGCTCTGCAAGTAGCAGGTCTCACTATCAAGGCTACCAAGTGCCAGATAGGGCAGACACAGGTTGTATACTTGGGCCACCTCGTCGGTGGAGGCCAAGTTCAACCGCTGGAGAGCAAGATACAGTCAATCAGGGACTGGGCTCCTCCAACCACCCAGACTCAGGTTCGAGCTTTCTTGGGCCTGACTGGTTACTACCGGAAGTTCGTCAGGAATTACGGATCGATTGTGACTCCGCTCAATGAACTGACGAGTAAGAAAATGCCAAAAAAGGTTCAGTGGACAACGAGCTGTCAAAAAGCATTCGATGACCTAAAACAGGCCATGTGCACGGCACCTATCCTCAAGAGTCCAGACTACTCCAAACCATTCATTGTCCAAACAGATGCTTCTGAGTTGGGTGTGGGAGCTGTTCTATCTCAACTGAATTTTGATGGTAATGACCAGCCCATTGCTTTTATAAGCAGACGGCTGACCCCCAGAGAGAAAAATTGGTCAGCTATAGAGAGGGAGGCCTTCGCTGTGGTGAGGGCCCTGAAGAAACGGAGACCATACTTGTTTGGCACTCATTTCAAGATTCAGACCGACCATAAGCCCCTCCTATGGCTAAATCAGATGAAGGGTGAAAACCCCAAACTGCTTAGGTGGTCCATTTCCCTACAGGGTATGGACTTCACAGTGGAGCATAGACCTGGCACTGATCATGGCAATGCAGATGGGCTCTCCAGGTATTTCCACTTAGAACAAGAAGACTCACCTGGTCAAGGTTAGCTTATTGTCCCAACGTTTGGGGGGGGTCATGTAGGAGAGTAGGGTCTGCAATCCTATGATCACCCGGACTTTTTGCTTTTGTTTCACTGGTTTATGACTTTCTCGGGCTGTGGGCCTGCCAATCAGACCCACAGCCTAGCTGTTCTCTCGCTAAATTGATGTGTACCTTAGGTGCATTACCCAATTGGAACTGGGCCACCCAGTCAGACCCTGTAACTCAGGGCATCGGTGTACCCAGGGCCTACCAGGGGCTGAAGCATGTATTATGCCACCCCTGGATGGCCACCTAAATCTGACACAACTGGCTGCACGACAGCTGGGGCCACGTGGCGTACTCGCCCATTGCTGTAGGTGTAGTATCCCTATACCTAACCTTAAAATGGACACCCGAGTTCCTATCAGTCACTCCTATGGCAGGCCTTGACAATCCTGAAGGCAGAGTGCATGGAACCGTGTGAATTGGGCTCTGGCACGAGCCGAGCCCGGTTGCAGCTTGCGGAACCAAGACCCAATGGCTGTTCCATGATAACGCATATCATATCGGTAACTTCGGTATCGCGTTATCAAGGCATGTCGAGTAAGGTGTCATACGAATCGGGATGCTGCCCCCTCACCAATTCTGGCGACGAGGTTAGCATTCCGCCCTTCTAGAGGGACACGACATGTACGTAACTGTGAACCCCGGTTAAAGTTAACTGAAGCCTCAGCTCCACAAAATGGACGCTGCCACCACAGACACGAGTCTGACCTCCTGCTGCTGGGAGTCCTTCCAGCGAGGAGAGCTTGGACAAAGGGTTTCCTGTCAAGGGCGGTGTTCGCACCGTCCCATACAGGGTTTGTGTATTCTGGGTAGGTAGGGCTTTGCGAGAAGGTGACTGCGGAGTGGCACCCCGGTGCTCACTACGCATCTGCCGGCTAGAACCAGTTCCAGGGGCGCGCAGCCCCTGACCTGGGGAAAGTCCAGCAGAGGGAGAGGGGTGTAACTACCCCCCTTCCTGGTCCCACCCTTAGGGCAGGACCCAGTCATGTACCCACCCCTTTCTTTAGGATAAAGGCCGGAGCGGGGACCCTTCCAAATTAGATCATCTTTGAATCAAGAATACTTTCTACCAAAGGACTTCGAGACTCTTCTCAAGATTTCTCCCTTGTGGCTAAGGAGTAGTCACCCTGCATCTGCAGGCACCATTTAAGAACTCTGCGGTTTGCTGCAAGTCCTTCCTCAAGGATCCGACGGCCCAGCTCGACGAGAACCGGCTTCCCTGGCACCTCTGACCTCTACCCACGTCGTCAGCTCAGCTGAGATCTGTGGGTGCGACGAGACCTCGAGGGACCGGCCATCATCAAAACCTGCATGCTTTCTTAACCAGCACGACCATCGAAGCAATCCTCCAGTGAGTGCTCTGGGGTCCGAGAAGCCCCGACCCTGAGTAGCTCCAGCACCGAAGTGCAGTCTCCCAGCATCTCCACGATCTGCGTTGGGCCCTTCTGCTCGCTGCTCAGCACGTTGTCTGGTCACTAGCCGCTGGCTTGTGCCCTTCTTTGACGACATCCGACAACCAACGCTGCTGGTCTGGTTGCTCCAGATCGGCCCTTGCTCCCTTTTTCGAGAGGAGCACCCCGGACCCTCCTGGTCCACTCAAGACGCCATCTTAGGCCCACCACGTGGCCCTGAGATCTGCCAAGGCTTGTTGCCCCAATCCTGGGCCCAGCGACGCCGACAGCATCAACCTTCGTGGGACAGCTCGCACCTCCATCCTGGTCGCCGACAACGCCTCCTGGTCCGTGAGACTGCAGAGCCTAGCGTCGCCCACTCACCTAGTCGAGGTGACGGCCAACCGGTGCCTTCCTGGTACCCTCTGACTACTGGCTAGTAGTACGAACTTGGTCCCCTCTGCTTTTAGGTATCAACAATCACTGATCCAGGCTTGGATCTCTACGAACTATTCATCACTGGTCGCCGGCCAGCAACTCCTTTTCTTCCGGCTCCTGGCTCGTCAGCGAAGACCCCCGACGCCTGTAAGACTTGTGCAGCCGCAGCCCTCGTGGCTTGGTAACTTCGGCATTTCGGTGCCTGCATAGCCTCCTTACTCTAGGGTCCCGAGTCCCTCGCTTCCGACTTGCCTTATCGGGTCCGCCCGAGACCACTAAACTTTCCGTGCCCTCGGGCACTTGTTTTAAAATGTGCACTTGAAGTATTTTCTAAGAGCTTTGGTTCTGTGCTTAGTACCCTGTCCTCATAAAGAGTACAGGGCTGTTGTGATTCTAATAAATATACTGTTTATTTTCATAACACTTGTGTGGTGTCCTTTCACTTGGTGTTCAAGGGGTATGTGATGGTATTACAGCTGGCTTAACACGCCCTCTAGAGTTTAGCCCGAAGACTGCTCGTATCCACGCTACTAGGATAGCTGGTCTAAGGTTGACTTACAACCAATCACCATAAGGGTCGTTTGGAACGATACATAGTGGTCGCTAGAATAGCGAACGCTGCATATCGGGCCAACTTCTCACAATTCATTAACTGCTCTGAATGTTAGGCCTACCAAATGTAAAAAAGCAATCCTTACCATATCACTGTTGTAACTCTCACAAAGTTTGTGAAGGTATGCATGCATGTGTGTCTGCTTTTACCTAGTGACATGTTACATAAAAATAAACATACACATACTTGATCACCTGTGTTTCAAACAGCACACTCTGTAAAATTGTGTACAAAAAGGTGTATGCATTTCTTCTTGCTCAGAATTCAAGGTACATGGGTATTCAATAGTATATTTGAGGAGCTCTATAACACCAATATACATAAGATATGTCTGCCTGTGCAACCGAATGACAGAGGAGAACTGAGAAGATTTGACCACCTATACGAGAAGTTACCCACTTTTTAAGCTACCATCTTCAGATGCATAACACATGTATGAATACATCTGCAAGTAGACATATACCACAGTCCTGAGAGCATGCAGACCTTTAAACTTGAGAGCTTGCACTTCCCATTTAAGTACACAAAAAGTACAGAAAGAGGCAAGAGAAGTGCAGAAAAATCCAGACTGGTACAGAAAGAGTAAGAAATGTGCAGAAAGAAGCAATAGAAGTGCAGAAAGAAGAAAGACCTGTGCAGAAAGACACAAGAGAGGTGCACACAGAGGCAACAGAAGTGCAGAAAGAACTAAGAGAGGTGAAGAAAGAAGCTAGAGATGTGCAAAAAGAGGAAGAAAGGCGCATAAAGAAGTAAGAGAAGCACTGAAAGAGGCAATAGTAGTGCATAAAGAGGAAGAACGATGCAGAAAGAAGCATGAGAAAAACTGAAAGCAGCAACAGAGCTGCAGACTGAAGCAAGGGAAGTGCAGAAAGAAGCAAGAGAGTTACAGAAACAGGCAAAAGAGGTAGAGGAAGAAGCAAACGTAGTGCAGAAAGAACCAACAGAGGTGCTGAAGGAGGCAGGAGGGGTGTAGAAGGAGGCAAAAGGGTGCAGAAATGTGCAAAGGAGGTCCATAAAGAAGCAAGACCAGTGCAGAAAGAACCAACAGATGTTCACAAACAGACAAGAGGGGTGCAGAAAGAGGCAGGAGAAGGGCAAAAAGATGCAACAGAGGTTGCAGAGGGAGGCAAGTGATTTGCAGAAACAGGCACAAGAGGTTCAGAAAAGGAGAACAAGGGTGCAGAAGGAGGCAAGAGAGGTACAGAAAGAGGGAAGAAGGGTGCAGAAAGAAGCAAGAGAGATGCAGAAAAAAGGAAGAGAAGGGCATAAAGAAACAACAGAGGTGAGGAAAAATGCAGGAGGGGTGCAGAAAGGGGCAGGAGAAGTGCAGTAAGAAGCAACAGAGGTGCAGAAGGAGGTAGGAGAAGTCCGGAAAGAGGCAAGAGAGGTGGAGAAACAGGTAAAAAAGATACAGAAAGAAGCAGGAGCAGTGCAGAAAGAACCAACAGAGGTGAAAAAGGAGGCAATAGAGGTGCAGAAAGAGGCAAGTGGGGAAAAGAAAGAGGCAGGAGAGGTGCAAAAAGAGGGAAGAAGGGTATAGAAAATGCAAGAGGGTGCGGAAAGAAGCAATTTAGGTGCAGAAACAAGCAAGAGAAGTGCAGAAACAAGCAACAGAGGTGCAGAGAGAAGCAAGAGAAGTACAGAAACAGGCAAGAGAGTTGCAGAAACAGGCAAAAGAGGTGCATAAAAAATGAAGAGGGCACATAAAGAAGTTAGGGCCAGATTCATCAAACAAAAATCCGCTCGCAAAGGGCCAGATTCTGAGAATCTGGCCCTTTGCGAGCGGTATTTTTGCATTTGGGATGCATCATCCCAAACGCAAAAATCACAATTTTAGAAATCGCTAAATTGTAATTATTTGCATTTAAGGAATCTCAATTTGAGATTCTTTAAATGCAATGCATGAAAGTGATTAAAATAGCGAATTCGCTAATAGGGCACGCAAATTACCATTAAGTACCACTTCCTGGTAATTTGCAAAAACTTTAAAAAATGCATTTTGCAAAAACTTAAAAAAATGCATTTTTCAAAGTTCCATGTTGCGCCCACACATGCCCTAAGGGCATGTGTGTGCGCAACATATGTGCACATATCAATTTCAGGGGTGCAACAGGGTGTCCTTTGGACACCCCTGCACCCTTGAAATCGCAATCTCAATTTGCGAATTGCTAATTGCGATTCACAAATTGAGACTGTCTTTCCATTCATTCCTAAGGGCCTTTAGGCCCATAGGAATGAATGGGGAGGTACAATTAAGGAATTCTAAGAAATCGCTATTTTTTCAGTGATTTCTTGATGCATTCTATTTTGAAATTCCTTAATAGCGAATCTGTATTTTTCACTATTAAGGAATCGCAAATTGGTTTGTTGATGCATCTGGGGGCAAGAGAGGTGCTGAAAAAAGAAAGAAAAGTGCAGAAAGATGCAACAGAGGTGCAGAAAGAGGGAAGAAGGCTGGAGAAAGAGGCACTAGGGGTGAAGAAAGGAACAAAAGAAGTACAAAAAGAAGAAACATAGGTGCAGAAATAAGCAATAGAGGTGCAGAAAGAAGGAATGGGGTGGAGAAAGAGGCAAGGGGGCGCAGAAAGAAGCAAGAGGGGTACAGAATGAAAAAATAAGTACAGAAAGGACAAACAGAGGTGCATAAAGTGGCACTAGAGTTGCAGAAACAGGCAAAAGAGGTGCAGTAAGAAGGAAGAGGGTGTGTAGAAAGAAGCAAGAGAGGTGCCAAAAGAAGAAAGAAAAGTGCAGAAAGAAGCAACAGAGGTGCTGAAGGCGGGAGGGGTATAGAAGGAGGCAAAAGGGTGCAGACATTTGCAAAAGGGGTCCAGAAAGAAGCAAGAGCAGTGCAGAAAGAACCAACAGAGGTGCACCAACAGATAAGAGGTGTGCAGAAAAAGGCAGGAGAAGTGCAGAAAGAAGCATGAGAAATGCAGAGGGAGGCAAGAGATTTGCAGAAACAGGCAAGAGAGGTGCAGTAAATGGGAACAGGGGTGCAAAAAGAGGCAAGCCAGGTACAGAAAGAGGGAAGAAGGGTGCAGAAAGAGGCAAAAGGGATGCAGAAAGATGCAAGAGAGATGAAGAACAAAGCAAGAGAAGGGCATAAAGAAACAACAGAGGTGCATAAAGATGCAAGAAGGGTGCATAAAGAGGCAAGAAAAGTACAGAAAGAAGCAACAAAGATATATAATGAAGCAGGAGAAGTCCAGAAAGAGGCAAGAGAGGTGCAGAAACAGGTACAAGAGGTACAGAAAGAAGCAAGAGCAGTTCAGAAAGAACCAACAGAGCTGCAAAAGGAGGCAGGAGGTGCCAAAAGAAGAAAGAAAAGTGCAGAAAAAAGCAACAGAGGTTCTGAAGGTGGGAGGGGTATAGAAGGAGGCAAAAGGGTGCAGACATTTGCAAAAGGGGTCCAGAAAGAAGCAAGAGCCGTGTAGAAAGATTCAACAGAGGTGCGCAAACAGACAAGAGAGGTGCAGAAAGAGGCAAGAGAAGTGCAGAAAGAAGCAACAGAGGTGCAGAGGGAGGCAGGAGATTTGCAAAAACAGGCAAGAGAGGTACAGAAAAGGGGAACAGGGATGCAGAAAGAGGCAAGAAAGGTACAGGCAAGAGGGGTGCAAAAAGAAGCAAGAGAGATGGAGAAAAAGCAAGAGAAGGGCATAAAGAAAAGCCAGAAGTACAGAAAGATGCAAGAGGGGTGCAGAAAGAGGCAAGAGAAGGGCAGAAAGAAGCAAGAGAGGTGCAGAAACATGTATAAGAGGTACAGAAAGAAGCAAGAGCAGTGCAGAAAGAACCACCAACAGAGACGCAAAGGGAGGCAATAGGGGTGCAGAAAGAGGCAAGAGAAATACAGAAATAAACAAAAGAGGTACAGAAAGAGGCAAGTGGGGTACAGAAAGAGGAGAGGTGCAGAAAGAGGGAAGAATGGCATGGAAAAATGCAAGAGGGGTTCAGAAAGAAGCAATAGAGGTGCAGAAAGAAGAAAGAGAAGTGCAGAAACAAGGAACAGAGGTACTGAAAGAGGCAAGAGGGGTGTAGAAAGAGGCAAGAGAAGTGCAGAACGAAGCAACAGAGGTGCAGAGAGAAGCAAGATGAGTAGAGAAAGAGGCCAGAGAGTTGCAGAAACATGCACAAGAGGTGCATAAAGAAGGAAGAGAGGTGCTGAAAGAAGAAAGAGAAGTGCAGAAAGAAGAAACAGAGGAGCAGAAAGAGGGAAGAGGGGTGGAGAAAGAGCCAAAAGGGGTGAAGAAAGAAAGAAAAGAAGTACTGAAAGAAGAAACAGTGGTGCAGAAAGAAGAAGCAGAGCTACAGAAAGAGTGAACAGGGGTGGAGAAAGAGGCAAGGGGGTGCAGAGAGAAGAAAGAGAGGTACAGAACAAAAGAAAAGAAGTACAAAAAGGAGGAACAGAGGTGCATAAAGAGGGAATAGAGTTTCAGAAACAGGCAAAAGAGACCCAGTAAGAAGGAATTGGGGTGCAGAAAGAAGCAAGAGAGGTGCCAAAAGAAGTAAGAGAAGTGCAGAAAGAAGCAACAGAGGTGCAGAAGGAGGGAATTGGGGTGGAGAAAGAGGCAATAAAAGTGTAGAAAGAAGCAACAGAGATGCAGAAAGGGGAAGATGGTAGAGAAAGAGGCAAGAGGGAAGCAGAAAGAAGCAAGAGAGGTGAATGAATGAGGAATTTATAGACTGCAGGACTCACCCCTATAGAGGTATCTCTGTGCTGGCACAAAAGCATAACACGAGAGAGGAGTAGTGCCATCCAGGCTAAAAAAGTCGAGTTTTCAATAATTTCCTAAATTTGGAAAAATCCAGACATACCCGTAGCACCATGGTGAGTTTGTTTCAAAGACGGGGAACTAGATAGGCAAAGGCTTTGCCACCCGTACGTAGCTTGTTGATCCAGGGTTCTACAAGCAGAGCCTTTCCACTTGAACGTAGCTGTCTGTTAGGATGGTAGGGGACAGGACAATCGGTCGTAGATCTGGGGCCACTTGCATTAAGGGTTTTGTGAATCAGACAGCACATTAAACGTAATTCGACTTCGAATAGGAAGACAGTGTAAGCTTTATTAATGGCTGAGAAGGGGTTCTGGATGGCTGAATCAGAGCCAGTTGGGCTGTCGTTTTCTGTATTACCTGGAGCCTATTCAGTGTCCCCTCATTTATGGCACCATGAAGTGCATTACTGTAGTCTAGTCTACTAACCACTAAGACTTGGAGCAGTGTCCTGCATGACGATAGGGGGAGAAGATCGAACACTCTCTGTAGGAGTTTTAATAAACCAAAAAAGCTGCCTGTGACAGCTGCCACCTGCTCCTTCATAGTAAGAGAAAGGTCTAGATAAACTCCTAAATTTTTTGCCTTGTTGGTAGGTATAGGAGCGGGGCCTAACTCTATCGACCACCACTCTGGAGACAAGAGAAGTTGAGCTTTGCCAAAAAGGAGGACTTAGGCTTGTTAACATTCAACTGGAGGAAGTTCTTTGACATCCAGTTGGATATTGCACGCATGCCTTCTGCAAATTTTCGTTTAGTATCATCCGGGTTGTTATCAAGTAAAAACAGCAATTGCGTGTCATCAGCGTATAAAAAAGGGACAAAGTTATGGTCTCTGATGATCTTTGCCAGTGGGTGCCACATGTATGTTAAATAGTGTGGGACTAAGGCATGATCCCTGGGGCACCCCTTTATACAGGGATTTTGCTCCAGAGTGAAAAACCGCCAGGTTAATGGTCTGTGTACAATGTTCCAAGAAAATAGAAAACCACTGAAAGGCAGACCCCACTATGCCGTTTTCCATTAATCTTTGCAGCAGTCTGTAATGTGCCACAGTATATAAAGTTGCGGACAAGTCCAGCAGTACCAAGACTACCGCTTTTTCCTCATCTAAATCTATCTTGACAGCATCTGTGACACCAAGCAGAGCTGTTTCAGTAGAGTGTTAGGGTCGAAATCCAAATTGCTAGGGATCCAAGCATAGCTGCGCCTCCACGAATTTCATAAGCTGTCTGTTAACATGTTCTTCCATGAGCTTTTGCATACAAGGAAGGAGGGAGATAGGGCGATAGTTGGATATCTCTGAGGGCCCTATACTAGGGTTTTTTTTATAATTGGGAAAATGTGTGCAGCTTTCCACACCCGGGGTACTATGCCCTCACTCAGTGAATGGTTAATAAGTGAGCAGATGGAAGAGGCAAGGGGCTGCGCCAATAAGGCAAACCATTTTGCTAGCATTATATCAGTGGGGGATCCTGATTTTGCTACTTTCAGCAATTCCTCTACTTTGAAGTCCTGTAGGAGGGGAAAGTAGGCCAGTAGTTCTCCTGCTCTTGGCTCCGTATAAGTTGCAGTGGGAGTATCACCGCTTTCTAGTCTATTGGGGAAAGTATCATAGATTTGTTCTACCTTATAGACAAAGAAGTTGAAGATATTGTTACATAAGGTTTGGGAAGCAGGGATATGATTTGTACATGCTTTAGGATAAGTAAAAAATGTAAGTATATTTGAATATAGCTGTTTCCCTGATTTTCCTGCTTCAGTTAATTGCGCCAGTATCTATCGTTTTTTGCGTCCGCTTGATATTTTTATAATACATATTGGAAGCTGTCTTATTTCACTACCTGGAGTTGAGATTTTCACAAAGTTCTTTTTTTTACACTGCGATTTTTCTCTTTGTAATTCTTGCTTGAATCACAGCCCTTGTTTCCCTTCCGATTTGGACTTAGTTGATTATAGGGGGCTAGAACATCTAAGGCCGACTCTATAGCCTGATGTAGTTCATTGAGTCTACTATCCATATTACTAGACTTAGAGTAGTCAGGAGGTCTAAATACCTGCTGAAAGATCTCCTCTGAAATGTTGAGCCATAGGCGTGCCAGCTTATTAGTAAGTATAGGGTTCACTGCTGTCTGGTTTGGTAAGTGTATCTGGAAGTTAATGGAAAAATTATCTGACCAGATCACTGGTCCCAGAGGTATGGAAAGTATTTTGGGAGAATTAGTAAGAATGAGATCAAGGGTATGCCCAGCTGTATGGGTTGGTCCTGTGTTGTTCATAATTAGCCCTATCGAGGCCATGTCTTCCAAGAATTGCATAGCATCAACGTTGTCTTTGATTTCGCTATGTAGATTAAAATCACCACAAAGAAGGAAATATTTGGAGGCCATAACATGGGGGGCGATTCTTTTCATCAGTTTTAAAGAAAAATCTTTTAAAGGTCTTGGAGGGCGATATACTAAAGCATCTCTACAGCAGTTCAAGGGGGAGAATTCAATTTAAAAAATACTGAATTCATCCGAGTTATCTTGAAATGCTTCAATCATGCAGTGGGTGGTTTAAACACAATTGCAACGCCTCCACCTGTTTTTCCATACCTGTTTAGTTGCAAAATGTGGTGCTGTTCTGGAAGGGCCAGGGGAATGGCCAGAGTAGAGGAGGGTATCAGCCAGGTTTCCGTTAAGAAACCTACATTGGGGCCTGTGAATTTAGTAGGTCCCATATTTCCTTACAGTGTTTAGGTAGTGACCTTACATTTAATAAAAAGCACTCTTGCTCACATTTATTTCCGATATTGACTTGGTATGTACCTCCCTTATGGTGGTCTCCAGCTGACTTTGAAAATGACAGTGTCTACATGCAAATGGCCCCTCCAAGTTGGCTAGGCATAATTTAATATGACATACAGAGGAAGGTCCGTCCCTCCGCCCTGAATGCTCTATTTGAATGCGTGTAGACAAGCCTGGATGTAACCTGGGGATTATCAGGATCAGGGGATATGGCTCCTGGTGACTGCTGGGTGCGGACGGGTATAGACGGGCTTGCCTTTGGCATGCCTTCATGTTTGGAGGCATTACATAGTCTTGCCTGTAAACATTCACCCTGCGTCCCCAGGCCAGAAGTAGTAGGCCCAGAAGTGTTGGGAATTCAGCCACTAGATAACTCATACTCTCCACACAAATGGAAGAAATCCCGGGGTGGACAGGAGTGTGTGCGTCAGCCAAGGCTCAACAATAAAAAGCTCCAATTAGAGCTACAGTTAAAACTATCTACAGCTCATAGTTCCAATCCCCGAACGCCAAACAACCCAATAGCGTGACCCTCTCACCCAAAATGAAACAACAAGTAAAATTAAAACTATTTAATAAACAAATAAAGCTTCTAAAGCATCTCACCTCTGTATTTCTGCACAAATCTTGCTTCTTAAGCAGCAAGAGATGTGCAGAAAGAAAAAAAAGACGTGCAGAAACAAGGAACAGAGGTGCAGAAAGTGGCAAGAGGGGTATAGAAAGAGTGAAGAGCGGTGCAGAAAGAGGCACAAGGGGTGTAGAAAGAAGCAAGAGAGGTGCAGAAAGAAGCAAGAGTAATGCAGGACGAAGCAAGAGAGGTGCAGAAAGAAGAAAGAGGGGTAGAGAAAGAGGCAAGAGAAGTGCAGAAAGAAGCAACATACATGCAAAAAGGGGGAAGAGGGGTGGAGAAAGAAGCAAGGGAAGAACAGAAAGAAACAAAAGAAGTACAGAAAGAAGGAACAGAGGTGCAGAAAGAGTCAGGATGGGTGCAGAAAGAAGCAGGAGAGGTACAGAAAGAAGCAAGAGAAGTCCAGAAAGAAACAGCAGAGCGGCAGAAAAAGGGAAGAGTGGTGTAGAAAGAGGGAAGGGGTGACAAAATGTTATGTTATGTTATGTTATGTTATTTTTATACTTCTATAGCGCACGGCCACTCCACGGAAGGCACAAGGTATGTAGAAAGTTCAATAGAGGTACATAAATAAACAAAAGAAGTGCAGAAAGAAGGATCGGCAGTGCGGAAAGAGGCAGGGGGTACAGTAAGAGGGAAGAGAGATTCAAAAAGGCAAGAGAGGTGGAAAAAGATGGAAGAAGGGTGCATAAATAGTCACAAGAGGTGCAGAAAGAAGCAAGAGATATGCAGAAAGTACGAAAGAAGTGCAGAAAGAAGGAACAGAGGTGCAGAAAGAGGCAGGCGGTACAGAAAGGAAGAGGGAAGAGGGAAGAGAGGTACAGAAAGACACAAGAGAGGTATAAAAAGAGGGAAGGGGTGCAGAAAAAGGCATGAGGGGTACAGAAAGATACAAGAGGGGTACAGAAAAAAGCAAGAAAGGTGCAGAAATAAGCAATAGAAGTGCAGAAACAAACAACAGGGTGCAGAAAGAGGCAAGAGGGGTACAGAAAGAGGCAAGAGAGTTGGAGAAACAGGTAAAGGATATGCAGAAAAAAGGAAGATGGGCACAGAAAGAAGCAAGAAAGGTGCCAGAAAAAAGAAAGAGAAGTGCAGAAAGAAGCAGAAGAGGTGCAGAAAAACGGGAAGAGGGGTGGAGAAAGAGGCAAGAAAAGTACAGAAAGAAGCAACAGAGATGCAGAAAGGGGGAAGAGGGTTGAAGAAAGAGCAAAGACTGGTAAAAAAGAAAAAAAAGAAGAAGTATAGAAAGAAGAAACAGAGATGCAGAAAGTGGCAACAGAGGTGAAGAAAGAGGGAACGGCATGGAGAAAAAGGAACGGTGGGTGTAGAAAGAAGCAAGAGAGGTGTAGAAAGAAACAAAAGAAGTATAGATAGAAGGAACATAGGTGCATAAAGAGGCAAGAGAATTGCAGAAACAGGCGAAAGAGGTACAGGAAGAAGGAAGAGGGGTGAAGAAAGACGCAAGAGAGGTGCTGAAAGAAGAAAGAAAAGTACAGAAACAAGCAACAGAGATGCAGAAAGAGGGAAGAGGGGTGGGGAAAGAGACAAGAGAAGTATAGAAAGAAGCAACAGAGCTACAGAATGGGGAAGAGGGGTGGAGAAAGAGGGAAGCAGAAATAAGGAAGAGGGGTACAGAAAGAGGCACAGTGTGGCTCAACGGTTAGAGGCAGCAGACCCGGAGGCAGAGGTCGGCCCGGGACCAGGGTTCAATTCCCGATGCGGCTGGGTGCAGGACCAATGTCAGCGGGCCCGATAAATCTCACCTCGGTGCCACTCTAACCATGGGGTCCCACGCTGCAACTCTGGGCAATAGCTTGCTTAATCTCCACTCTGGCCCCATCACCGCCGGGGATGCCCATTAAAGGGACCATCTCACAGGGAAAGCCAGGACGGGTTCCCCAGTGGTACAGCGCTGGGGCGCCTCAGGGTAACCATGCGCTCTATAAATCCAACATTCATTCATTCACAAGAGGTACAGAAAGAAGCAAGAGAGGTGCCGAAAGAAGATAGAGAAGTCCAGAAAGAAGCAACAGAGATGCAGACAGAGGGAAGAGGGGTGGGGAATGAGACACCAGAAGTGTAGAAAGAAGAGGCATGGAAAAAGAGGCAAGAGAAATGCAGAAAGAAGCAACAGACATGCAGAAAGGGAAAGAGCAGTGAAGAAAGAGGCAAGAGAGGTGCAGAAAAGGGCAAGAGAGGAGGATAAAGAAACAAAAGCAGTGCAGAAATAATGAATAGAGGTGCAGAAAAAAGGCAAGAGGGGTGAAGAAAGAGTGAAGAGGGAGGCAGAAAGAGTCACAAGGGGTGCAGAGAGGTGCAGAAAGAAGCAAGAGAAGTGCAGAAAGAGAAAACAGAGGTGCAGAAAGAGGGAAGAGGGGTGGAGAAAGAAGCAAGAGAGCTGCAGAAAGAGCCAAAACAAGTGCAGAAATAAGGAACAGAGATGCAGAAAGAAGCAAGAGAGACACGGAAAAAGAAGTACAGAATAAAGCAGAAGGGGTACAGGAATGGGCAAGAAAGGTGAAGAAAGAAGCAACTGAGGTGATGTAGGTGGCAAGAGAACTCCATAAGGAGACAAGAGAGTTGCAGAAACAGGCAAAAGAGGTGCAGAAAGAGGGAACAGGGGTGCAGACAGAGGCAAGAGAGGTACGGAAAGAGGGAAGAGGGGTACAGAAAGAGGTAAGAGTGGTGCAGAAATTTACCAAAGAGGTGTGGAAAGAAGCAAGAACAGTGCAGAAAGAACCAACAGAGGTGTGGAAAGAGGCAAGGGGTGAAGAAAGAGGTATAAGAAGTGCTAGAGTAGCAAAAGAAGTGTAGAATGAGGTAAGAGAACTGCAGGAAGAGGCACGAGAGATACAGAAAGACGCAAGAGAAGTGCACAAAGAGGGAATAAGGGTACAGAAAGAGGGAAGGGGGTGCAGAAAGAAGCAGGAGAAGTGCACATAGATGGGAGAATGGTGCAGAAAGAGGCAAGAGGGGTATAGAAAGAAGTAAGTGAGATGCAGAAAGAAGCAAAAGAAGTACAGAAAGAAGCAACAGAGGTGCAGAAAGAGGCAAGAGAAGTTTGAGAGAAGCAAAAGAAGTGCAGAATGAAGCAACAGAGGTGTAGAAGAGGCAAAAGAAGTACAGAAAGAGGCAAGGGAGGTGCATAAAAAGGCAGGAGAAGAGCAGAAAAGGGAACAGGGGTCCTGAAAGAGGCAGGTGAGGTACAGAAAGAGCAAAGAAGGATGCAGCAAGAAGCAAGAGATGTGTAGAAAGAAATAAAAGAAGTGCGGAAAGAAGGAATAGAGGTGCCGAAAGGGGGAACAGGGGTGTAGACAGAGGTGAGAAAATTGCAGAGAGATGGAAGAGGGATGCAAAAAGAGGCAAGAGTGTAGAAGTGTAGAAATTTGCAAGAGAGGTGCAGGACAAAGCAAGAGAAATGCACAAAGAGAGGAGAATGGTGCAGAAAGAGGCAATGGAAGTACAGAAAGAGCAGAGAGTTGCAGAAAGAATCAAAAGAAGTGCAGAAAGAAGCAAGAGAGCTCCAGAAAGACACAAAATAAGTGCAGAAATAAGGAAAAGAGGTGCAGAAAGACAAAAGAGCAGTGCAGAAAGAACCAAAAGAGGTGCGTAAAGAGGCAAGAGGGGTGCAGAAAGAGGAAAGAGAGGTGCAGAAACAGGCAAGGGAAGTGCAGAAAGGAGCAACAGAGCTGCAGAAAGAGGCAAGAGAAATGGAAAAAGAGACAAGACAGGTATAGAAAATGACAAGAGAGGAGCACAAAGAGACAAGAGAGGTGCACAAACAGGGAGACGAGTGCAGAAAGGGGCAACAGGGGTGCAGAAAGAAGCCAGATAAATGCAGAAAGAAGCAACGTAGCTACAGGAAGAGGCAAAAGGGGTGCAGAAAGAGGGAAGAGGTGTGCAGAAAGAGGCATGAGGGATGTAGAAAACAGTAAGAGGTGTAGAAGGAAACAAAAGAAGTGCAAAAGAAGCGGTAGAAAGAGGCAGCGGGGGATCAAAAAGAGGGCAGAGAGGTGCTCAAATAGGCAAGAGGTGTGCAAAAAGAGGGAAGAGGGTACAGAAAGAGGCATGAGGGGTGGAGAATGAAGCAAGAGATGTGCAGAAAGAAACAAAAGAAATACTGATTGAAGGTACAGAGGTGCACAAAGAGGCAACAGAGGTGCTGAAAAAAGGAAGAGGTGTGAATAAAGAGGCAAGGGGTGCAGAACGAAGCAAGACAGGTGCAGAAAGTACCAGAGGAAGTGCAGAAATAAGCAACAGAGGTGCAGAAAGAGGCAATAGAAGTGCAGAAAGAGGCAAAAGGGGTGCAGAAAGAAGTGAGAGGTGCTGAAAGAAACAAAGTGCAGAAAGAGGGAACAGAGGTGGAGAAAGAAGCAGGAGAGGTGCAGGAAGAAGCAAGAGAAGTACAGAATTAAGCAACAGAGGTACAGAAAGTGGCAAGACAAGTGCATAAAGATGCGAGAGAGGTGCAGAAGAGGGAAAGGGACCAGAAAGAGGCAAGAGAGTAACAGAAAGAGCGATGAGGGGTGCAGAAAGATGCAAGAGAGGTGCACAAAGAAGGACCAAGGGTGCAGAATAAGGCAAGAGGTTTACGGAAAGAAGCAAAAGAAGTACAGAAGGAAGTAACAGAGGTGGTTAAAGAGGCAAGATAAGTGCAGAAAGAGGCAGGAGAGGTGCAGAAACAGGCAGGAGTGGGGCAGAAATAAGTAACAGGGTCCAGAAAGAGGCAAGGGAGGCACAGTAAGATGCAAAAGATATACAGAAAGAAGCAACAGAAGTGCAGAAAGAGGCAAGTGAGATGCAAAAATAGGCAAGAGAGGTGCAGAAGCAGGCAAGGGAAGTGCAGAAAGTGGAACAGAATTGCTGAAAGAAGCAACAGAGGTGTAGAAAGAAGCAAAAGAAGTGTAGAAAGAGGCAAGTCAGGTACAGAAAGAGGCAAGGGCAGTGCAGAAAGAAGCAACAGAGGTATAGAAAGAAGCAACAGAGGTGCAGATAGAGGCAACAGAAGTGCAAAAAAAGGTAAGACAGGTATAGGAAATGACAAGAGAGGAGCACAAATAGAAAAGAGAGGTGCGCAAAAAGTAGACAAGTGTAAAAAGGGGCAACAGGATGCAGAAACAAGTATAAGAGGTACAGAGGGAAGCAAGAGAAATGCAGAAAGAAGCACAGAACTGCCTAAAGAGGCAAGAGGAGTGCTGAAAGAGAGAAGAGGTGTGTAGAAAGAGGCATGAGGGATGCAGACAAAGGTAAGAGGTGCTGAAAGAAACAAAAGAAGTGCAAAAAAAGGAACAAAGGGGTAGAAATAGGCAGGGGGTACAGAAAGAGTGAAGAGAGGTGCACAAAGAGGGAAGAGAGGTTAAAAAAGAGGGAAGAGGGTATAGAAAGAGGCATGAGGGGTGGTGAATGAAGCAAGAGATGTGCAGAGAGAAACAAAAGAAGTACAGAAAGAAGGAACAGAGTTGCACAAAAAGGCAACAGAGGTGCAGCACAAAGGGAAGAGGTGTGAATAAAGAGGCAAGTGGGTGCAGAAAGAAACAAGAGAGATGCAGAAAGAAACAAAAGAAGTGGAGTAAGAAGGAACAGAGGTGGAGAAAGAAGCAATAGAGGCACAGAAGGAAGCAAGAGAAATACAGAATTAAGCAACAGGGGTCAGAAAGAGGCAAGAGGGGTGCAGAAATAGGAAAGAGAGGTGCAGAAAAAAGCAAGGGAGGTGCAGAAAAAAGCAACAGAGGTGAAGGAGGCAAAAGAAGTGCAGGCAGAAGCAACATACATGCAGAAAAGGAGAAGTGGGTGGAGAAGAGGCAAGAGATGTGCAGAAAGAAGCAAGATAGGTGCAGAAAGAAACAAAGGAAGTACAGAAATAAGCAACAGAGGTGCTGAAAGAGGCATGAGAAGTGCAGAAAGAGGCAAGAGAGGTGCAAAAAATTCTGAGGACGGGCAGAAAGAAGGAAACGGGTCCAGAAAGAGGTAAGAGAGGTACAGAGAGAGCTATGAGGAGTGCAGAAAGAAGCAAGAGAGGTGCACAAAGAAGGAAGAAGAGTGTAGAAAGAGGCAAGAGGGGTGAAGAAAAAAGTAAGGGAGGTGCAGTTAGAAGAAATAAAAGTGCTGAAAGAAGCAACAGAGATGCAGAAAGAGGCAAGAGCAGAGCGGACACGGGGAAGAGAGGTGCAGAAACAGGCAGGAGAGGGACAGAAAGAGGCAAGAGAGGTGCAGAAAGAGCAAAGAAGGGTGCAGAAAGAGGCAAGAGGGGTGCAGAAAAGGCAAGAGGGGTATAGAAAAAAGCTATTGAGGTGCAGAAAGAGGAAAGCAAGGTACAAAAGAGGTAATAGAGGTACAGAAACAGGTACGAGAAGTGCAGAAAGAGAATTGCTGAAAGAAGCAACAGAGGTTTAGATAGAAGTAAGAGAAGTGTGGAAAGAGGCAAGTGAGATGCAGAAAGATGCAAGAGTGGTGCAGAAAGAAGGAACAAGGTGCACAAAGAGGCAACAGAGGTGCAGCAAAAAGGGAAGAGGTGTGAATAAAGAGGCAGGTGGGTGCAGAAAGAAGCAAGACAGGTGCAGAAAGTACCAAAGGATGTGCAGAAATAAGCAACAGATGTGCAGAAAGAGGCAATAGAAGTGCAGAAGGAGGCAACAGGGGTACAGAATGATGTGAGAGGTGCAGAAAGAAGGCACAGAGGTGGCTAAAGAAGCAAGAGAGGTGCAGGAAGAAGCAAGAGAAGTACAGAATTAAGCAACAGGGCTGCAGAAAGAGGGAAGAAGGCTGCAGAAATAGGCAAGGGAGGTGCAAAAAAGATAAAACAGAGGTGTAGGAGTCAAGAGAAGTGCAGAAAGAAGCAACAGACAGGCTAATAGGGGAAGAAGGTGTGCGGAAATAAGCAACAGAGGTACAGACAGAGGCAAGAGAAGTGCATAAAGATGCGAGAGAGATGCAGAATGAGGGAACGGGTCCGGAAAGAGGCAAGAGAGTAACAGGAAGAGCGATGAGGGGTGCATAAAGAAGCAATAGAGGTACACAACGAGGGACGAAGGGTGCAGAATGAGGCATGAGGGGTGCAGAAAGAAGCAAAAGAAGTTCATAAAGAAGCAACAGAGGTGGAGAAAGAGGCAGGATAAGTGCAGAAAGAGGCAAGAGAGGTGCAGAAACAGGCAGGAGAGGGGCAGAAAGAAGGAACAGGGTCCGGAAAGAGGCAAGGGAGGCACAGTAAGAAGCAAAAGAAGTACAGAAAGAAGCAACAGAGGTGCAGAAAGAGGCATGTGAGATGCAAAAATAGGCAAGAGAGGTGCAGAAGCAGGCAAGGGAAGTGCAGAAAGGGGAAGAGAATTGCTGAAAGAAGCAACAGAGGTGTAGAAAGAAGCAAGAGAAGTGTAGAAAGAGGCAAGTGAGGTACAGAAAGAGGCAAGAGCAGTGCAGAAAGAAGAAACAGAGGTACAGAAAGAAGCAACAGAGGTGCAGAAAGAGGCAACAGAAGTGCAAAAAAGTCAAGACAGGTATAGGAAATGAGAGGAGCACAGTGAGACAAGAGAGGTGCACAAAAAGGACACAAGTGTAAAAGGGGGCAACAGGGATGCAGAAACAAGCATAAGAGGTACAGAAGGAAGCTAGAGAAATGCAGAAAGAAGCAACAGAGCTGCCTAAAGAAGGAAGAGGGGTACTGAAAGAGGGAAGATATGCACAGAAAGCAGCATGAGGGATTCAGAAAAAGGTAAGAGGTGCTGAAAGAAACAAAAGAAGTGCAAAGGAAGGAACAGAGGTGTAAGAATAGGCAGGGGGTACAGAAAGAGTGAAAAGAGGTGCACAAAGAGGGAAGAGAGGTTGAAAAAGAGGGAAGAGGGTATAGAAAGAGGCATGAGGGGTGGTGAATGAAGCAAGAGGGAACAGAGGTGCACAAATAGGCAACAGAGGTGCAGCACAAAGGGAAGAGGTGTGAATAAAGAGGCAAGGGAGTGCAGAAAGAAACAAGAGAGATGCAGAAAGAAACAAAAAAGTCCAATAAGAAGGCACAGAGGTGGAGAAAGAAGCAATAGAGGCACAGAAGGAAGCAAGAGAAATACAGAATGAAGCAACAAGGGGCAGAAAGAGGCAAGAGGGGTCCGGAAAAAGGCAAGAGAAGTGCAGAAAAAAGCAAAAGAGGTGAAGGAGGCAAGAGAATTGTGGAAAGAAGCAATTGAGGTGCAGAAAGAGGAAAGCAAGGTAAAAAAGTGGTAATAGAGGTTCAGAAACAGGAAAGTGTGGTAAATAAAGTTATTACCCTGTCATAATTTATGCATTAATAAGGAATAAGAATAGCTCATAAAATGAGAGGCAGAGTCCGTGGTGTCCGAGTCAAAAGGGCTTTATTACAATGACTCGAGCCAGTGGAGAATCGGGTTCCATCACCACTAAGGTTCAGGAAGGGATATCTAAAGTTTTATTCACATAACACATTATATATAGTAAAACCACACAATTACAATGCATAGAGAAGGCGGTACGCTCCAGGCGGAGCAAGTGAAAGAGAGAGATAAGAACACATGGGCGTGAAAGAAGGCGTAAAAGGAGGTGTGTACATGGGTGTTCACTTGATGAGTCATAGGTGTGTCATAGGTGGGTGGATGCATAGAGGAGGTCTGCAGGGTCAGCAGAAATCTTTACCCTACTTGTGCGCGCAAAACTGGTCATGACGTGTAATTGACGTGTAACTGGGGAGAGCTGGGGGGGAAGCTGACTTTAACACTAGAAGAGGAGTCTGGGATGTCAGAACGACCTGCACCTTTGGCACATCTGATATCTTGTGTTTGGAGGATGTATTGTCTGAAGTAAAGGTTTCTCGAGCAAAAGCTGTTCATCACTAAATGCTAGTGTGTGCATATATTTCTTCGAGTATTGCGAGGGGGCCATGGGCCTTCCATGGCAACGGGTACAGTAAATCACTTGAATGGAGACAGGAAGGCTAGGCCCTACGCTCTGCAGGCGGAATATGTTTACCTCTTTCACTTAGACTGGAATGTGTTTTTGCGGAGCAGAGCAGATAACTATAAGCAAAATATCGTCTTGGCAGGCAGGCAGGGCACCTCTCGGGTGAGCAGGAAGTAAGGGAGAGGTCAAGGATGCATACCTAAACTGCAGCTTTCTGAGTCAGAAGATGCTCGGAGCCTGAATTCAGGGCCTGGCTCGGCTGGGCCACAAAACGTGTGCATCTCGACTATTAAACGTGTACCATGTAAATGCATTGGCAACGTGGGCCTCAATGTGGAATTAACGTTTCATTCATGGAGGGCCTAATAATTGACATGCTAATGTTGAACGGAAATGCAGAGACATTATTATTACAGGCATGAAAGGGGAACTACATGATAAGATGGACATACATGGGGCATAGGTACATGGATAGGGTGTGAGTAGGGGACATACTGTCCACATAAGATTTTCTGTTTCCTCATTCCCTCCTTGGCCCCTACTGTGCCCTTCAGGACACATCTATATTCATGAGACCATCTATCTGTTCGTATAGCATCATTTGCTCATCCTTTTTCATTCGTGCATGGGGACGTGAATGTGGAAGGGGAATACAGGCGGTGGCACACAAGCCGCAAATTGCTGGGCCACATTGCAGACAGAGACAGCAACTGAATACTACAAGCAGTATTATTCCCAGGAATGACAACACTTTCCATCCCCAGGCTGATATCACACTCCAGAGCCAACCGGACCAAGTCCAGGTGCCTGGATTCTGGTGTATTTCGTGGGCTATCTTATGGAGTCTTGTTATTGCGGCATACACTGATGGTGCGTTATTTGGAATAAACACGCAACAACTGGAGCCGATCACTCTACAAGCCCCGCCCCTATCAGCCAGGATGACGTCAAGAACAAGGCGGTTCTGAAGAACAACAAGTCTCATAGCAGACTGTTCCTCGGTCAAGTTACCTAAGGCAGAAGTAGTCTCATTCACTACTGCTTCCAATGTTCTGGTTAACCTACGTATTAATTTACTATTTTGGACGGGATCTATGAAGAAAAAGAATCCTTTATTGAAATCTGTATGTTGCTCCAATGCTGTCTCAGTCTGATCGACAACCGGGGACTCGGTCTCCCTCTTGTGTCTTACATGTACGAGTCGAGAGTCTCGGTTATAGTGGGATGGGGCTAGAAAAACAGGTGGCAGGAGGAACGCAATATAACACGTCCCACCCCAATTTAAGGGCAGACGTACATAGGCTGTCTGTCCACAAATGAAATAGGAATGGCGGGAAGCTTTGAAAGTAGACTTTCCTTTATCATTGAATTCGACCACAGTATTACAATCACTGTGTCCCAAGTGTACTGAACCATTCTTTCTAACACATAATTCACCCTTTACTGGTAAGACTGTTATAAACGGTGAACCTGTATTTGTCTCGGACTGGACGTTCAGAATCATGAGGCTAAGGGAAACATTTCCTAATTCGTACACTTCGTTTTCTAGATCTGTTCCTTTCCTTTGGGGGAAACCATCTTTATCGGGAAAACATGCCTTATTCATGACTATATTCAGGACCCCCAAATCCATTCACTCTGGGAATCTGTGGACTTTCTGTCTTGTGTTGATGACATTAAAGCAAACCAAGCTCCGCACGAACCATTGTGCGAAAACGGATAAGGAAAGAGAGGCAGAGCTCCCTCCATTTTCTGATAAGGTGGGAGTCGGCCACACACCCAGCAATTCGTTACATTGCTGGTCTGGTGAGAATGGTGTAACATATGAATAAAAGTATTGTTGCGCAGTGCTAGTCGATATGACAATTCATGGGGTGGCAGATCACTGAATGTGTGCTCTACAGTATCATTAAAGGATGAATGTATATGTGAACCAAGAGGAGGAAAGAAAACATGTAGCGTCAAGCTAATACATATAATCGATATACTTAGGAAAAACATAATGATCAGAGTTACTATGCATCTGCTGCGTAAGTTTTTACAGTACTTCTGTTTCATCTTTTTCTGCCTATCTCTCTGGCTATTTGGGTCTACGATCTTATACATGTCAGGAACCTGTCTAACCGCTTCACCCGAGGGGGACTTAAACAATTAAACGCTGTCTGACTTACTAGACCGTAGTTTTTGTCTATATTCTTGTTGCGGAGTCTTTTCTAGCAAAGGGAGTTTAGAGTCAATGTCTCCGGAGCAGTCCTTAGAGTCTTTTACTGAACCAAGTCCATGGAAACGTTTCACGTGGTGGGCATGGAGCCAGCCCTTCCTTCCCTCGACCTTGACGGCGGTTCTCGTCGTTAACAGGACCAACTTGGGTGCACGCCAGCGGGGCTCCAGAGGGCTTGAACGGTCGAAGTTGCGGACAAACACCAGGTCTCCCGGAACAATTGAATGAGTCTTCACCTGGGTGTTGTCGGGGAAGGCAGCTGCAACCTGTGAACGACAAGAAAGGAGTGCAGACATCAAGGAAGCCAGGTAATCTGTCAGCATAGTACTGTCGACATCTGTAATTTTTCGTGGCATAGGCGTACCCCACATATTTGGCGGTCTACCAAAAACCACCTCGTACGGGGATAGTCCGGTTCTGGAATGGGCTACGCATGTAAAAGAGGGCAACCGGCAAGGCTACCATCCAATCCACGCCTTTTTCTGCACAGACCTTCGCTAACCTGGTTTTGAGTGTCTGATTGTGTCTCTCTACGAGACCTGCGGCCTCTGGATGTCGTACGCAATGGAACTTCCACTGGTACCCTAACAGAAGAGATACTTGTTTCATCAGTTCAGAAGAGAATGGCTGACCGTTATCTGAGTATACGACACGGGGCAAGCCGTATCGCGGAAAGAATTCTCGAACCAACTGTTTGGCAGTGGTCACAGCAGTGTAATCTGGAACTGGGTACGCTTCTGTCCATCTAGATAGGGCGCATACAACTACGAGGACATACTTGAATCCTCGACATCTGTCCATCTGAATATAATCCATCTGGAGGACTTCAAAAGGGTGGTCAGGAGGATGAAATCCACCTTGTTCCACGGGAATGCCTTTGCCTGGATTGAACTGACAACAGATCATGCAGGTACGCACTTTCTGTTTCGCTGCTGCACGTAAATGCTTGTTGAACCAGATGTTCTGTAAACTGTCTAACATGGCCTTTTCTCCTAAGTGTGCTGGACTATGTGCTGTATTGATGATAGCTTGAACCATGGAGTCAGGGAGGAACCACGTTGCTTTGCCTTTTGTCATCCATCCCTGATCTGTCTGGACCCCTCCTTGTTCAGTCCATTTCTTGATTTCGTCTGGAGTGGCATGTGTCTGTATGTCGATTACATCTTGTGAGGGATCCCTGACTGTCATGCAATTTGTCAGTGATGGTACTTCTGTTTTTGTCGTGTCGGACGGAATGTCTGTTTGAGTCTGGGCTGTAAGTTTAGCTGTTCGATCTGCCAGGTCGTTACCCTGGGAAATAGTGTCTGTGACTTTAGTATGTGCTTTGCATTTCATGACGGCTATGGCTGTAGGCAAGTGTATTGCATCTAACAGAGCTTGAATGAGGGGACCATGCTGTATCTTGGCCCCATGGGAGGTCAGAAAACCTCTCTCCTGCCAGAGGACTCCAAAGTCGTGTACGACTCCGAATGCATACTGTGAATCTGTGTATATGTTTACTTTCAAGTTCTTGGTTCGTATACAGGCTTGGGTCAGAGCGATGAGCTCTGCTACTTGAGCAGACAGGGTATCAATTTGATGTGTCTCTATGACTTCAGTATCAGTGGTCACTGCATATGCGGCCACTAACTCTCCTGTGCTTGTTCTCTTACATGAACCATCCACATAAAGTGTCAGGTCTGGGTCTGGTAGTGCAATGTCTGTCAAGTCTTGTCTTGGCTTTGTCACTGTATTAATTACTTCCACACAGTCATGTGGTGTAGGGTTCGCTGTGCTTGAGGGCAAGAGTGTAGCAGGGTTTAAAATATTGCATCATCTGATCTCTATGTGTGGTTGGAATAGTGTCAATTCATATCCTGTCAATCTCGCTATAGTCAGGTGCTGTGTCTGTGTCCGGTTCAAGAGAACTTCCACTGAGTGTGGAACCTGTACTGTCAGAGGATGTCCTAACACGATGGAATCGCTTTGTCTGATTGCTAGAGCTGTTGCTGCAACTGATTTCAGGCACGCAGGCAGAGCCTGGGCCACTGGATCTAATGTACTAGAAAAGTAAGCACAAGGCTTGTGTTTTCCTGCTTGATCTTGTGTAAGGACAGATAATGCTGTGCCTTCGCGTTCAGTGACAAAAAGTGTAAACGGTTTGCTGTAACATGGTGTCGCTAAAACTGGTGCTTGACATAGAGCTTTCTTTAATTCATCAAATGCAAGTGTATGTTCCTGAGTCCAAGGGAGGACAGTCGAAGTTGCTGCCTCCTGTGTTGTTAACTGTATGAGTGGTTTGGCTAGATATGCGTACTGAAGGATCCATTGTCTGCAGTAAGAAGTGAGGCCAATGAAGGCCCGTACTTCCTTTTGTGTCTTGGGCTGTGGAAGATGCGCAATTAACTGGATGCGGTCTGGTGTCAACTGTCTACCCCTCTTGGACAGCAAGTGTCCAAGGTATACCACTTGCTGGGCACAGAATTGTAACTTTGAAGGGGACACCTTGTGTCCCTTGTCTGCCAGGAAGTACAAGACTGTCAGTGATGCACGTTCACAGTCTCGTTCTGTTCGTGCTGTGATCAAGAGATCGTCAACATATTGTAGTAATGCAGTGTCAGTAGGCATGTGAATACTGTCTAGTTGTCTTTTCAATGCTTGACTGTAAATACTGGGACTTTCTGTGAACCCTTGAGGAGCCCTCGTAAATTTGAGGCTTCGTCCATTTAAACAGAATCCGAAGAGGTATTGGCTCTCTGGATGGATCGGGACACTAAAGAAGGCGTTCTTGAGATCTATCACAGTAAAGAACGTCGCTTCGGAATCAATTGCAGTCAATAATGAAGAAATGTCTGGGACCACTGGGTACTGTGGTATTATGCATTTGTTCAGTTCTCGGAGGTCAATCACTAGTCTGTAGACCGGTGGTGCATTCAGGTCAGTTCGTTTAAGAATCGGAATAATAGGAGAATTACATACATTGGAGTCAGTTTCTACAACCACTCCCTGTGCAATGAGTTTGTCAACTATTTTTAGTAATGCTATCACAGCATCAGGTGGTAACTTGTATTGTCGTATTCGTGGCAGTACAACTCCTTGCTTAAGTGTAACACGGTATGGTGTAATGTGCATGTAACCTACATCAGTCGGACCTTGTGCCCATAAATGCTGTGGTACATTCTGGAGTCTGGGATCAAAATCTCTCAATACATAATGTCCTTTAAAATCACGTAAAAACAATCTCACTCCTTCCGGAGAACAACAAATCACTGCTCCTAGTTCTTTCAATGTCTTTATACCGAGCAAGTTTTCTGGACATGATTTAGTAAGTAACAAGTCTGTAGTACGGGACAAAGGACCAACTCCTAGGGAAACTGGCTTTGACACTTCGTTAACAATAGGCTTTCCTGAAAATCCCAGGGATACATTCTGTGAGCCTGAGAGGGGTGCCCCTGGAACCTCGTCATGACTGATGGTAGTTCTGCTCGCCCCTGTGTCAATCAGAAATGTTCTGTCTTTTCCCAATATACGACTATGTACATAGGGACCCTCTTGATCTACAGGAATCTCAATAAGGGGCAAGCCGACTTCCCTCTCTAGGCTGTTTCATGAATACGGTTGATAGTCTGGATAGTCTGACTGGGCATACTGGTACATTTGTTGCGTGACATGTTGTGTGGCAGCAATGGGTTGGGGTACAGCTACTGTCTGTTGCGTGTTCTGTGGCGTTTGTGTGTTCTGCGGAATGTTATCCTGTCTAGGAGGACGCGGTCTTTCTTTCGTCTTGACTGTAGCTATATTGTGTTTCAGGACAGCACATTCATTTATATAGTGACCTGGCTGTTTGCAGTAGTTACAGTTCCCTTTGACAGGTGCCGTGCCCTTTTTCTGGCCATCAGCTGGAACTGATTGAGCAACTAGTACTTTCATTTTCGTATCTTTCATGCGTCTCCTTTCGTGTTCCTGTTCGTCTCTAATTCGGTTCTGGTGATACTGTAACATTTGTAACATTTGGGAAGGGCTATTTGCTTGCCAGGTACTCTCAACCTTCAGTACTCTATTCTTGATCTGGGGTAAGGAATTCTCTACTAATTTGCTCACAAAAAGATGGGGGTACGATTCACTACTTGGCTTCAGGCCACTGTTAATAGTAAAACATTTTTCGAATCTAGAATAAAAATCACTAGTGTCTTCATCTTGCTTCTGTTTGCAGGCTGAAATAGCATCCCAATCTTCCTTTTTAGTAGTCAGTAATCTCGGCAAAACCTGTATTAATAGTTCGGGTAGTTCTTTAGCTTTGTCCCCGAGACCAACACCAGGGCCTCGAGTTCTATCCTCGTCTTCTAATTCTGTCCAACTTATCTTTTTCTCTCCCACCTCCCATTCCTTCTCTTTAAGCTTTTCGTAAATACCTGCTGGTAACAGTACTTTCAATAATTTAATGATATCAGCGTATGTGTAATCCCCTATGCGGAGCATGTCTTTTAATTCACGGTGGAACCCCCCTGGGTCTTTATCATGACTAGGCAGTAATTTTTTCATTTCCAATATTTCCATTTTCGTCAAGGGTGTGTAAACGTATACTCGTTGGAGCTCACCTCCTGCTGTTCTAATGGGAGGAACCTCTCGTAGGGGGTTCTGTCTGTCTATGTGAAAGGTCTTCCTTTCTCGGTGGGGGGCAGGAATCAAGTGTGGGGTCAGGAAAGTCAAGTACTTATGTCGTTGATCTAGAATGACATTAATTAACTCGGTACCTAGGCCTCTCCATCTCGCTAGGAGTAAATCGTCCAGTAATTTATACAAGGGACCTGGATCAGAATGCTGACTCTCATACAATGTGATGAGGTGTTGAACCATGTAAATACCAGCTAAACGCTGTTCTTCCGGAGGAAGACCCAAAAATGTTTAACACTAGAAGAGGAGTCTGGGATGTCAGAACGACCTGCACCTTTGGCACATCTGATATCTTGTGTTTGGAGGATGTATTGTCTGAAGTAAAGGTTTCTCGAGCAAAAGCTGTTCATCACTAAATGCTAGTGTGTGCATATATTTCTTCGAGTATTGCGAGGGGGCCATGGGCCTTCCATGGCAGCGGGTACAGTAAATCACTTGAATGGAGACAGGAAGGCTAGGCCCTACGCTCTGCAGGCGGAATAGGTTTACCTCTTTCACTTAGACTGGAATGTGTTTTTGCGGAGCTGAGCAGATAACTATAAGCAAAATATCGTCTTGGCAGGCAGGCCGGGCACCTCTCGGCTGAGCAGGAAGTAAGGGAGAGGTCAGGGATGCATACCTAAACTGCAGCTTTCAGAGTCAGGAGAGGCTCAGAGCCTGAATTCAGGGCCTGGCTCGGCTGGGCCACAAAACGTGTGCATCTCGACTATTAAACGTGTACCATGTAAATGCATTGGCAACGTAGGCCTCAATGTGGAATTAACGTTTCATTCATGGAGGGCATAATAATTGACATGCTAATGTTGAACGGAAATGCAGAGACATTATTATTACAGGCATGAAAGGGGAACTACATGATAAGATGGACATACATGGGGCATAGGTACATGGATAGGGTGCGAGTAGGGGACATACTAGCCACATAAGATTTTCTGTTTCCTCAAAAGAGAAGTGCAGAAAGTAGAAAGAGAATTGCTGAAAGAAGCAACAGAGGTTTAGAAAGAAGTAAGAGAAGTGTAGAAAGAGGCAAGTGAGGTGTCAAAAGAGGCAAGAGAGATGCAGAAAGATGCAAGAGAGGTGTGTAGTGTAGTTCCTATATTCCCAATAGGCTCTGCACATTGGAATAACATAAACTGTAGTTTAGACGTAGGACTGAGGTCGACTAGGTCTCTACTGAAAATGTTAGACTTAATTAGGTATGCCAGCTAGCTCAGAGGTCACTAGAAACTTTCTCGAATGAACAGGAAGGAGTTACATTTCCTGATTAGACAAGAAGGGATTCGTTTCTGACAACCGCATAAACATGACAACTTTGCTCCCTCCAGAATAAGGATTATATCTCCAGAGTCGTGTGAAAACAATAGATAGCTATTTCACTTAGTCAATCGTGCATGCTTAGTTTCACCAGAGTGCAGAGAAATAGAGAGACGGGCTTTTTCAATAAAAGTTGTTATTTATTGAGCAGTCTTCTTTCTCATACAAGAGAAAATAATTGCCACAATTGCAATACTTATCATAAAGTAAAGTGCGTACAGTAAAAGGAGTATTATGAAATAATACTGTAAAAGCATTTATATGGTTTCTGAGCCATATGATACTTACAAACGGATAAAATATATACAATTACATACAATGATAAAAGTTGACTAAACATACTCAACTGGTGCTTCTAAAATACTCCTACCTCGGTGTACCTAACCTAAGCCTAGTAGGTGGGAAGGAGTAAGGGAGTTGCAGTTTAAGTTAAGTTAGTTTTGCCAAGAATCTGAATCAAGAATTCTCTAAGGGTCTAATCAGCTCCGTACCTTGGTTTTAGAATGAAGGAGGTCTTGTATCTCTTTCTCAGGACTCCATCTCCCAGCAAACCGCAAGGGTGACTGGAAACACTGGAGCTGGATTTCTCTGCAGGAGAAAAGACAGCGTCTTTCTCAGTGCGTGAAATGGGAGGGTCGGCTTTCTTTGGCACTCGCATCAGCTGGGCTTTGGGTAAGTAGATAGCCGCTCTGCTCCAAACCACCGTGTGTTGCATAAGGCAAATGCTGGTATAGTTATACCTGGAAGGTGCCGAGTTTGACGTAAGGTTGGACATTAGAGGTCACTAAGAACTGTCACTAAGAACTGGCAGTTCTTTCAGGACTCTCAGGAGTTCTAGGACAAATCAAAACAAAAGAAGGGGGGAATTCTCGGGCTGCTGGAGATTTGGTTTGTTTAAAGAACGTGTTGTACTTTCTAGGAGTCCAGGGAAGTAGCCTTGCCGTATTTTGACTGCATTGGCTATGAGTAAATATGGATATGATTCTTATGCCTTTATAAGGATATGATTTGGTATAACCACATTAGGGCATAAATCGGGAATATTTAATTAGGGTCCTAGAGACGTTCACAACACCCACTTCACGTATAATGTCCGTCATTACTAAATACTAAGCAATATATAAACATATAAGTATGCATGTGTTTTTCAGCCCACCCCAAAATACATCAAATGCATTTGAAATGGTATAGATACACAAAAATGAGTATTATACTGTACGCTTTTAAGCAGTGGTATCATTCAGATAAAATTTTGTAGTGCATTATAATCTTCACTGAATGAATCACGAAAATTATATTTATGAAATGGCTCTTAATACAGAGGAAAAAGTCGAGACCATTTCATTACATATTTATACAAGATTGTACATGTGCTAGAGGCTGATTCAAAATATTGTCTCTAGAGTCCCTAAAAATAGAAGTTCTGTTCTCTAAGAATAGTTCTACTTTAAGCAGAGTACCATGTGCCAAAAAAAGGTAAATATTTTGGAAATTGGGAAAAAATTATTTCGCTTTTCTTGGGAAAAAATAGTTGTTTTCAGCAGTGTTGTTTATAAAAACTGAAGGCCGAATTCAGAGTTCAGGGAACGCTGAACTCTGAATTCTTGTTATTAGGAGAGAACATTACCTCAGATAGGCCAGCAAAAAATTTGTCTACAACAGTAGGAAAAAAATGGGCCATACCCAGAAAAAGTGGAAATACGGCATATATGCGATGCATTGCCATCATCGGTGTTCAGATCAGCAATGGTCATGGAATATTGTACCTGTGTGGTGCCACGTACATCTCGTACTTCACCGCCACCTAATCGTAATGGTGAAGTCTCAAAGAATGCCGTCATCAGAATAGGTAGCCGCTGGGGAAAACACGTTGCATGAGTCGTTACCGGACCAAGTAAAGCATCGGTATCCATTGGTACTGCTGATGGTAGTGTAAGACAGACGTCCAACACGCATTCTTCTCCGCATAGCAGACATCTGAGCACAGGTAAGATGCAATGTTGCCAGATTGGTCTGAACGAAAGAAACCAGGTAGTATTCAGATCTCTTAGCCGGGCCAATCCGAGGACCTTAATTTAAATGTAAATTGATACTTGTATAGCGCACTACTCACCCACAAGGGTCTCAAGGTGCTTGTACGAATACCGCTATGGAACCCATCCTGGCTTTCCCTGTGAGGCGTCCACTCCTGGGCACCCCCAAGGTGAAGGCCAGGCATCCTTATCATTGTGGGGGCCGTTGTGGAGATTAAGCAAGCTATTGCCCAGAGTTGCAGAGTGGGACTCCATGATTGGAATAGGCACCGAGGCGAGAATTATCGTGTCCGTGGAATTTTTTAGCCCAAGATCCACCAAGGCGGGAATTGAACCATGGTCCCGGGCTTAACCTCTGCATCAGGGTCTGCCACTCTAACCATTGAGCCACACTTCTTAGTGATACGGTCTCGGTATCGTAATGCTAGGATCGTTTCTGCCATCGTAGCTTGAGTTTTGTCTGTGACTTGGCTTGCCATATCGGAGCAGAAGGAACAAAAATAAAATTCCTGCTATGAGTCCCAAAATAAGAGGCAGGCCACCAAAAAAGGAATACACAAAATTAGGGAAGATCCCCAGAACTGTTTCAAAGGGTGCTAACAGTCCCGAAAAAATTGTCTTAAATACATGTGCAATGCCACTGGTATCTGACATGTTTAAGATTTGGCTTAACATTTCCTCGAAATGCACGGGGCAATTTGTCGATAATAGGGTATGTATCTCTGCCGCTGTCCTTGCAACTTGCAGGTTATACATTTCTTTGGACGAGGTTAAAGGCACAGTTGTTTGTAAAAGAATAGACTTCATTCTGCTTAAAGTATCAGTTCGAATAGAAGAGATATTCACAGAAGGCCATATTGCTGCCTCCATGTCTGGATTGCTGTTTGGATACAATACTTGCATATAACAAATGACCCTGGAAGTAACGCTCACGAGATAGGCTTTTCCTGGCATCATGCCAAACCAGCAGTGGTCACTTATTATAATGTAGCTACCGTTGGAAAGTTCTCTGAAAAGGGGCTCTATCTGTGTAGCAGGGGTGCCGTGCAGATGACATGAAAGGTTGTTTGATGAACCTTCGCAGGCTCCATGCAAGTTAACACCTTGACACAGAAGTGTACCGCTTAGTGATTTTTTACAATTGTTACCACTAAGAAATACCTCTTTTTTCCCTTCACTATAACATCTATGTGTATAAGGTAAATTCCAGGTTGACTTGATGTATCCTTTACCCAACCTTTCATACAGGCTTGCTGGTATATACTTTTGGCAGTATTGAAACTGAAAAGTTGTTATCGGGATTGTAATGGTGCCATGTATTATCCATTCAATGACAGGTCTTTCTGACATTGTCAATGGTAATCTTTCTAGTTTTTCAATGCTCAGCACCGTATAGTCTGCTCCTTTTTGTGCCAACGAGATTTGTCTATCAGTAAGGTTAAAGATAGAAAATAATGACTTTGTGTTGATTGGACGCCATGGCATGTAGCCTGAACGGAGGTTTTGTAACGTCCAGCCTAGCTGTACAATAGAACGTAATTGGGACTGGCCATGTTGTAACATTAGCATATCCTGTTCTATTATATCAATAGCAGATGATACAATGCTGTCCAGTGAATACATTCTGGAGGACAGAGTCGTTAACCCATTGTCTACTACAGAAAGTGATTTTTCCAAATTAATACGATCAATTTCTTATATTTTTTCTGCAGTTTCAATTTGTGTTACTTTCCAAGCTTCATTGTAAGCTGCTTATATACCGGCGTATATGAAACATTTTTGACGCTGTTTGCGAGGTCCCATTATGAAATCTCGCAAGTCAGCACCTTCTTTAAGTAAAGTTAAGTGTTGCTTAATTTCGAGAAGTGTGGATCTCTGTAGGCATTTGAGGCATTGTTTTCCTACACTATATGTTGTAACTATCCCTGAATGTTGTCTCTGGGAATATCTTGGGTCTGGCCTGTTCTGTTGAACCCCTGTATTTTGTTCAGGAATCTATCTTGACAGTTATTAGTGTCTGTGGGCTAGATCAACCATTTGTTCCAATCTGGAATTGTTCTGTTTTGTTTCAAAATATAGGACAGGTCTAACCCCTCATCTGTAGTGGTGTTTCTATAAGGCATAGGCTTTGGTATAGACGGGTTGTTTAAATCTTTTATCTTGGCTAGACCAAGACAGGTTGTTTGTTGAATGGTGTCATTCAGGAACATTATTTGTTCAGGGATTATGCAGGCTCTAAATAATGATTCTAAACATTGTACCTGCCACTCCTTTGTACCCCAGATAGTTTTTATCTCAAAGTTGTTTTTCCTAAATTCAAAACCAAATGTAGACATTTTTTCATAACATTTTTCAGAATAAATCACTTTAGTATTTGTCAACATGTTTTTCACTCCTGTTTTATTTAACATTTTGAAATAAAACGTTTCTGGATTAGTGTAATTAAACCCTGAGAAGTATGGAAATTTCTCATAAAATGTTTTTGAACTGCCTTTTGTTGGAGTTGGACAATGTTCCCATTGATTATAACTGAAAACATTTTTAGGATTAGCAGTTTATTCAGATAATGATGCCCAAAGTGATTGAAGCAATACATTTCCTTATAATTCGATGAACCCTGTAAATAATCTTGTTCTGTAAATTTTGCTGACATTTCTAAATCTGACATCATATTATTAATATTTTCAAAGTCTGAATCATCAGAGAAAGTACTAGGTGATACAAAGTCACTTAAGGAGATCTTGAATTGGTGTTGATATTTCAAGAGCTCAACCGGGCCATAGATTTCATAGTCAGTTTTATCCCATGCTATACCACCAGGTATAGGGATGGCTGTGATGTTCACTGATGATAGTTCTCTTTTTTCGATGTGAGAGGATCTGTGTGGTTTCAGGACCAATTTGATGTTCTGACTTGCTGTGTCCATTGTACTATATTTTCCATCAATAAATCTTCCCAAACTTAAAACAAAGATGAGCCACAGAAGGAGGAAAAGTACACCTAACACAATCTATAATTTAATCCATGGTGAAATTAGATATGTTTCTATCAGTTGATGAAAGAGCTCTGTAATTTTTTCTTAAACGTTTTTGTTGCTGGCTTGTCTCCATGTTCACTTGGATCATTGGAAAATTCATCAAAGTTGATAAAGTAGCCAGATGCAGTTCTGTCAATTGGTGGAATCGCTTCCGCATTTCCATTGATCTTTGGATTTTCTTTTGTTACATTTGTATAGTCAGAGGCTACATCATTGTAGACAGGTGTTTCTTGACAAACTGTTGCAATTTGGGTTTCAAGGGCACAAGCTCCATGGCTTTGTTGCATAGTCCTTTTTTATTCACTGCAGGTTTATCAAATGTGATTAGTCTCTCAGTTTAAACCTCTTGGATTGTAGCAAGATTTGGCTATTTCTTGGGAGTCCACTGGGCCTACTACTTATTATTGGCTACATGGTTGTGGTTTCACCAGGTCAATTGATACAACTCGGTTCTCCTTTTTACCAGCATGGGGCCGTAGTACTACTGATCTTGTTCCGCTGACAGCTAAGACAGGTACTGCTTTTCTGTACGAAGGCCCAAATTCCTTCTTCACCGTGATCTTTTCTCTGACCAGATCCCCAATCTTTGGAATCCAGACAGGTCTTGCTGGGACAGGTGGTTTTTCTTCAGTGGTCGTTAGCTTTAGCTTTTCGTTACTTAGACTTTTTCTTGTTTCATTTAAGTCCTGAAAAACAGCCAAACGATCTTTAATATCAAAGGTGTTTTGTTTCACCACTGAAGTCTGACAATCCAGATCCTGGATGATCATTCTAGTACCAAACAAAAGTTTGTACGGACTGATACGTCCTAGAGAATTTCTTGGCATGTTATTAAGACTACGTTGGACACTTATTAGATGTTTGACCCACCCGTCACCCGAACCTATTACCCTCGCTGTTATAGATTGCTTTATGTCACAGTTTTTTCTCTCCACAACCGCATTTCCCTCGGGATGGAATGGACTAGAATACTGCAATGCAATGCCCATGCTGGCCATGGCCTTTTTGTAAGCCTGAGAGCTAAACGCAGGACCCTGGTCAGAATGTAGCATGCCAATTGTGTATGTGCCGATAAAGACTCGCAAATCTTTTATAACAGTTCTGGCATCAGCCGAGCGCTGGGGCCACATCCAAATGAATCTCGTCTTAATAATTATGGGATCGCATTTCTCCGTCTGGATGTCTGCCTATAGATAGCCTGATGCTGTCTAATAGAGGTGTCTTGGCAGGTGTCTGGTCCGGTTCACAACTGCGATCTCTGTTGCAGTCCTGACAATTCATTGCAAAGTTATAAATTTGCAAGCTCATCCCCGGCCACCAGTATTTTGATTGTAATTCTATTAGAGATTTCAGGATCTCTTGGTGCCTCAGACCCAATCCCATGTGTGCTTTTTCAATGAATCTGCGGTTCATGTTTGAAATTACTCTATCCCCCACTCCAGGGATTTGAGCAAACAGAACGGAGTTCGCATCAATTATGTATGTATTTCCGAGTAGATCATTTAGAGGTAACGCCGCATAATTGCCTTCCAGTGAGGCTTTCACTGCTAGTAGCGTTTCTCCATCTTTTTTTTTTTAGAATGCTTTTTTGTGGTTACGGAAGCCGGTTGACCCGCTGCTGCTGTGGCTCTGTTAGCCAATAAATTCCCTGCAACGTGAACGCCATCACGTTGAAGACTCTGCGTATGTATCACGTGAGTCTTTCGTAGTTCTTTCTGCAAAAGAACTACTTGTTCCCATAGTTTTTTATGCTTTATTGTGGCACCTGTCTCATCTTTGTAACCGTTTTTTATTCAGGTCTGCATGGAATTATTGTAAGACCGGACGCAGTAATGCGAATCGCACACTATTAGTGTGGGAAATTCGCGATCGGCATTTTCAAGCGCCGTCTTTAGAGATCTTATTTCAGGTTGCTGAGCTGTACAGTTTCTGAGTGATTCAGTTTTAGTGACCATCGGTCTGAATTGACCTAAGTGCCAGCGACCTTTTACCAATTGCACACACGGCATTGTAAATTTGTTTTTCCACAACGTAGTGTTGTACAAATCTGTCCATGTAGATTACACGTGTACTGTTCGAGAGGCAGAATTTCGGTTGACAGAGGGCATTCATGTTCGTATTCCAGATCTTCTAGTTTTTTCATTTTGGGATCAAATGCGTATCAAGAGAATTAACCCATTGTATCCATTTTGGATCTAATGCCCGAGCATTTGTGATGCTCGGTCTTGTTACCGCTTCAAGGGCTGATACTGCTGTTAAAACAGATATCCTCTTCCCATGAGCTAGGGGTTTTTCTTTTGCTACAGACGTTTGAACCGCAGTTAGAATTTTTTCAGTAGAACTGAATTTCATTTCAGCTTGTGTGTACAAGTGTGATTTGTAAGCTATTGGTACCGTTTCTCCCTCATTAGAGGTCAGGTATGTGAGTCGGCATCTTCCTGGGAAGACTCGGATTACAAGGTTGCGTTCGTTTGCACGTGTTTGCAGTTTTGTTTTAGTTAACATGTCTGTCTGTGATGATCTTAAAATTTCTGTGTGTTTTTGAGTCCAATTAATTGGTTTAAAATCAGGTTTTATTAGTTCGTAGAGAGGTTTAACCGTCTCTGCATAAATTAGAATGTATGTTCTTCCGAAATTCAGGAAACCTAGAATTGATTGTAAGTTTTTCAGCGTTTTTGGAGCTTCGAGTACTGCACACTTCTCTAAGAAGTTGTCTGCTAGGCTTTTGCCTTCACTTAATAATTCATATCCTAAAAATAGGACAGTTAGATGGGCAATTCTTGATTTTTTAAACTTAAATTTGTACCCTTCAGATGCGAACCCAAGTATGATGGTGTTCACTCTTTTCAAGTGAGTCTCCGGGTCATCGTCTGTAAGATGGATGTCATCGACATAAGATAATGCCTCATCATCATATATTTGTAGTAACTCTGTTACCCTGGCTGAAAATAATCCTGGGCTGTTCTTGAATCCCTGTGGGAGACAACAAAATTGTTTTTGGGTCCCCATGCTGGAGAAAGCGGTCAAATATTTGCTTTCAGATGCCATGTTTTGACAGAAGAAACCATTTGAAATATCTAATGTCGTTTTATATTTTTTGCGAATGATATTATTCATTAATGCTGCATTGTGTGAGTTTTGTACTGCAAAGGTTTTACAGCAGGAGTTTAGGTGTCTGTAGTCCAAAACTAGACGATATGAATCGTCTGGCTTGGAGACAGGAAACAAAGGATTGTTCATTTTTGAGGTGCATGCTTCAATCACCCCCTGATATTCAAGTTGATCTAAATTGTCTCTGACTTGTTTTTTAGCTTCTTGCTTAACAGGATACTGCCTCTGTGTAGTAGGTTGATTTTTTAACTGGATTTTAGGGTGAGGAGAATTCTCATCCCATCCTACATGATTTTTATATAATGCAGGGGCTTGGGCCACTGCCCATTTTCTTGCAAATGTGTATTTTTTATGAATTGGAATGTGATTTGAAAAGGCAGGCATAATCATTTCTTCGCCATGTGGGCACTCCTTGACAAACTCTGGTGGCCAGTCTTTTTCTGCTAGAAGGATATCATAGCCTTTAGATAGATTCTCCCAAAAGAGACATTTTATTTTCCTAGTTTTATCTCCCTCTATACGTAATGTTATTTCATATAGTTTATGGGGCACGCTAACTCGGGTGTCTGCAGTTTCCACTTGAATGTATTCATTCGTGTCCACTGTCTCCAGAAGATTCATCAGGATCTTGCGAGCTATGGTCCCTTCTACTGCGCTGTCTAACATTGTCTGGGCCCACTCTCAGTTTTTCAGTTGTGTCCTCTGAATTCTCGGCATATTTTACTTTAATACTGGCTACCTTCTTTCTGGGAAATTGTAATTTTTAACTTTGATGAGCCGGTTCCTTGTCTTTGGACTTGACGTGCTCTTCTTTATGTTCTGGCCGTCCTCTTCTTTCCAATTTCTGTGAGGAAGTCTGAAAAGATCGAGAGGGACGTCTATCAATATCTTGATATCTGTCAGGTTTTCTCAAATTGTCCCTATCTCTAAGGTTGTATCTTTTATCAGAGGGCTCCCGTTGTGGAGACTTGCCCCCCCCGATCTGGAGATCTATCTCTTTGTTGGGGAGAACTTCCTCTGGTCTGAAACTGTTTTTCTCTGGCAGAGGTTTGTTTATTACCCTCCCACCTCTTCTTTTGACAATTGAGATTATTTTTAATGAAAGTTTTTTCAGGATTTTCAGTTAGTTGGGGTTTTACTGGTTTACCACCCAAACAATCTCTACCTAATTCTTCATAGGATTTTTCAATTATTCTGGCAAGTTCAAAAGGTTGTTCTGCTATATCTGCTTCTTTCAATTTTTGGCGGATCGCCAAAGATGCTGCTTCTCCTTTTATGTTGGTTAGTAATATAGCCGTGACCTGCTTAAAGTCTTTCAGTAATTTCATACCTAGAGTTAAAGCAGGTTCTGGACCGTATTCATTTTGAATCTGACTTAGTACATCTGGTATAACCGCCATAGATGGAACACCATGTGTTTTTGTGTAGATAGAAGTAAAGACTTTTCCCCAAGTGTCACAGTCCTCCACATGTGGTGCGATCCCCATTGGGAGACAGATAGTCAGGATTCTGTGTTTTTCGTGAGGGGTAGTATCAGGAAATACTGCCTCAATTTGAGTGATTTTTTGAGCTAACTAGAATGGAATTTGTACCCGTTTTGCGGGTACTTGACCAATACATGATTGTATATTCTGTGGTGTAATTTTATTTGTGTTCCCCTGTTGCAGGGTGTTTTGCGGAATTTTAATTTCAGGTTGGACTGTTGAAGTCCGCATGACATATTGGACCAATTGTCTATGTATTTTAATTAGTTCTTTTAGTTGAACTAAAAGTTCTCCGCTTGACATTTTTTCAATGTCCGGATGTGGTGTATAGCTGGCTAGATCAGGCCATGTGGCTCCTGGTCTACCTAGTGGACCGAGCCTGGTAATGTGATTTTGATGTTTTAGGGTGCCATTAAACCAGAGCAGATGCTCTTGGGATGTTAGTGGAATTTCAACTTCCTCGAAAGGAGAGTTTTCCTCTGGAGATTCCTCTATTTTGTAGTAGTGGAACTCGTGTGTTACAGCATGTGCTGCTGGAAAAGTTATCCAGGAATAGAATACCTCTGTCTGCCGATATTCATGGGCCTCTACCACAAATACGCCTGTACCACCTCTTGATGATGATACTCCATTTTCTATAAGTTTTATAGTTATGGTTTTTCTTATATTGACCGGGATGATTATAGCATTCGGGTCGTCATTTTGGACAGTTGTGTCATCCACTATGAGTTGAGCTGCTAGTCTAGCTCTCTCTCTTTCATCTACACTTTCTGACATTTTACTGACTGAAAGTTTGCAGGTCAAGTTTCAAGGAAACAAAGATTAGGTGCACAATATTTTGGAACACTGTATCCTTCAACGTTCACTAAACCAAAAACGAATATATAGGAATCTCTTCCTACTAAGTTCTGGCGGATATTAACCTTTTACTCACTCCAGATGTCTATTGGAGTTTTTACGGGAAAAGGGGTCTGTGTGAAAAGCACGACTGAGTTACTCTAGTATCTTGCGTTAGATTATCACTTTCCCAAACGTTGGGCGCCATGTAGTGACGTTCCTATAGTCCCAATAGGCTCTGCGCATTGGAATAACATAAACGGTAGTAGGACTGAGGTCGACTAGGTCTCTACTGAATATGTTAGACTTAATTAGATATGCCAGCTAGCTCAGAGGTCACTAGAAACTTTCTCAAATGAACAGGAAGGAGTTAACTTTCCTGATTAGACAAGAAGGGATTAGTTTCTGACAACCGCATAAACATGACAACTTTGCTCCCTCCAAAATAAGGAGTATATCTCCAGAGTCGTGTGAAAACAATAGATAACTATTTCACTCAGTCAATCGTGCATGCTTAGTTTCACCAGATGCAGAGAGAGAGAGATGGGCGCTTTCAATAAAAGTTGGTATTTATTGAGCAGTCTTCTTTCTCTTGCAAGAGAAATGAATTGCCACAATTGCAATACTGACCCGGAAACAGTGAACCCGACGAAAGGATTACTACACGGCGAGCAGACGCCGCCGAAAAACCCGCGAGCATCGTGAGGAACCGAAAACATTGACAGCAGCGCAAACTCGATTAACTCAAGTTAAGATGTCAGACTGCTGCTCAACTTAAAAGAAAAAAAACGTCCCGACGCTGGGCTCAGCGATCGATAACTGCAAGAATCCTCTTCCTTTACACACAGGGTGTAACACTATGTCCTACATGAACAACAGTGAGCCCTGATGAAGACCTTCTTTAATTCTAACTTCTGCCTGTTCCACAAGGTCGAAACGCGTAGGCTTAACATCGTCTAGGCCAGGAGAAATGCAAGCCCCATGACCTGACAAACCAACAGGACATCTAGTGAGAGACGTATCTCACACTACGGCCAATAAAAAAACTTATCTTAAAAAGGACTCTCCGACCTAACACAGGCCTATATTGACTATTACTTTGTGGAAAATTATTTATATCCCAAAGACAACTATTCTATTGATCTCTAGTAGGACTCGATAATATACTGTTGAATTTTTTTTTTTATATTTGTATAGTATTGTTAAATGTCGTGTAGAATAATGTCTAAAATGTCTATGTTTTGAATTCACTGTTCTGATATATGTTGAATGTGTTTCTTACCAAAGGAGATGATGACTAACTATGTGCTATCACCCAATTGTGTACTACTGAATAAGCTTTAAAGAAATATTCAAAAGTGAAATTGATGTCAATGTCAATAAACTGTGACATTGGACTAAATTAAGTGTCAAATTCATGGTGTCAGAGGCATCCCTTATTTGTTACAATTGCAATACTTATCATAAAGTAAAGTGAGTACAGTAAAAGAAGTATTATGAAATAATACTGTAAAAGCATTTATATGGTTTCTGAGCCATTTGATACTTAAAATGGATAAAATATATACAATTACATACAATGATAAAAGTTGACTAAACGTATTCAACTGGTGCTTCTAAAATACGCCTACCCCGGTGTATCTAACCTAAGCCTAGTGCGTGGGAAGGAGTTAGGGAGTTGCAGTTTAAGTTAAGTTAGTTTTGCCAAGAATCTGAATCAAGAATTCTCTAAGGGTCTAATCAGCTTCGTACCTTGGTTTTAGAATGAAGGAGGTCTTATATCTCTTTCTCAGGACTCAATCTCCCAGCAACCCGCTAGGGTGACTGGAAATACTGGAGCTGAATTTCTCGGCAGTAGAAAAGACAGCGTCTTTCTCAGTGTGTCAAATGGAAGGGTCGGCTTCCTTCGGCACTCCCATCAGCTGGGCTTTGGGTAAGTAGATAGCCGCTCTGCTCCAAACCACCGTGTGTTGCTTAAGGCGAATGCTGGTATATTTATGCCTGGAAGGTGCCGAGTTTGATGTAAGGTTGGACACAAGATGTCACTAAGAACTGTCACGAAGAACTCACAGTTCTTTCAGGACTCTCAGGAGTTCTAGGACAAATCAAAACAAAAGCAGGGGGAATTCCCAGGCTGCTGGAGGTTTGGTTTGTTTAAAGAAAGCATTGTACTTTCTAGGAGTCTAGGGAAGTAGCCTTGCTGTATTTGGGCTGCATTGGCTATGACTAAATATGGATATGATTCTTATGCCTTTATAAGGATATGATTTGTTATAACCACATAAGGGCATACATTGGGAATATTTAATTAGGGTCCTAAATAAGTTCACAACAGGTGCAGAAAGAAGGAACAAGGTGCACAAAGAGGCAACAGAGGTGCAGCAAAAAGGGATGAGGGTACAGAAAGAAACAAGAGAGATGCAGAAAGAAACAAAAGAAGGGCAGTAAGAAGGAACAGATGTGCAGAAAGAGGCAAAATGGGTGCAGAAAGAGGCAAAAGGGATACAGAAAGAAGTGAGATGTGCAGAAAGAAACAAATAACATGCAGAAAGAAGGAACAAAGGTAGAGAAAGAAGCAATAGAGACACAGAAAGAAGCAAGAGAAGTGCAGAATGAAGCAACGGGCAGAAAGAGGCAAGAGGGGTTCAGAAATAGGCAAGAGAGGTGCAGAAAATAGCAACAGAGGTGAGGGAGGCAAGAGAAGTGCAGAAAGAATCAAAATACATGCAGAAAGGGAGATGCGGGTGGAGAAGAGGCAAGAGAGGTGCTGAAAGAAGCAAGATAGGTACAGAAAGAAACAAAGGAAGTGCTGAAATAAGCAACAGAGGTGCAGAAAGAGGCAAGAGAAGTGCAGAAAGAGGTAAGAGAGGTGGAAAAAAGGCAGGGGATGGACAGAAAGAGGGAAAGGGGTACAGAAAGAGGCAAGAGGGTACAGAAAGAGGAGAGGGAGGTACAAAAGAGGTAATAGAGGTACAGAAACAGGTAAGAGACATGCAGAAAGTAGAAAGAGAATTGCTGAAAGAAGCAACAGAGGTGTGGAGAGAAGTAGGAGAAGTGTTGAAAGAGGCAAGTGAGGTGCCGAAATAGGCAAGAAAGATGCAGAAAGAGGCAAGAGAGGTACAGAAAGAAGCAACAGAGGTACAGAAAAAGGCAACAGAAGTGCAAAAAGCGGCAATACAGGTATAGAAAATTACATGAGAGAAGCACAAAGAGACAGGAGAGGTGCACAGAAAGGGAGACAAGTGCAGATAGGGGCAACTGGGGCGCAGAAACAAGCAAGAGAGGTGCAGAAAGAAGCAAGAGCAGTGCCGAAAGAAACAAAAGAAGTGTAGTAACAAGGAACAGAGGTACACAAAATGGCAGAGGGGTGCAGAAAGAGGAATGAGAGGTGCAGAAAAATGCCAGAGAGTTGCACAAATAGGGAAGAACGGTGCAGAAAGAGGCAAGAGGGTTATATGTGCAGAAAGAGGCAAGAGAAGTACATTAAAAAGCAACAGAGATGGTGAAAGAGGCAAGAGTAGTGCAGAAAGAGGCACAAAATGTTCAGAAACAGACTGGAGAGGTGCAGAAGCAGGCAGCAGGGGTGCAGAAAGAGGCAAGAGAGGTGCAGAAAGAGGGAAGAATGCTACAGATAGAGACAGGAAGGGTGCAGAAAGAAGCAGGTGAGGTACAGAAAGAGGCAACAGAGGTGCAAAAAGTTGAAGCAATGTGCAGAAAGAGGCAAGAGAAGTACAGAAAAAGAAAGAAAGATGCAGAAAGAAGTAACAGAAATGCAGTAAAAGGCAAGAGAGGCGCAGAAAGAAGCAAGCGTGATTTGCACACCCTTAGTACCAATCTAAAACCCACATTTAGCAATAAGTAACAGGTAAGCATGGGCGGAAAATCTGTTTCGCTCGCGGATTTTGCGGATTTTCGGTAAATTCGCAATCCGCGAGATTCGCGAATCTCCCGTAAAATCCGCAAATCCGCGAGCAGCGGATTTTGCTCGCACTGTTCGCGTGAGTTCGCGGCTTCCCAGTACAACTTCGCGCCCCGCGAATAAGCGCAAAATTGCAGAAATACGATCTTAGCAAAACTGAAACTACTTACCAGGTTCAAAAGTTCAGGCTCATCATTAGTAGCCATTTCCTGTAGTGCTTCCTGAGGGGCCCCTCCAGAGTTCAGTTGCCAGTTGCAACTATTATGTGACCCTGCTCTGAACCTCAGAATAGTTACACATATGCCACAAAGGTCCTGAATTACAGCTAAGGGAGACAAGCAGGAGCCAGGCTGGAAGTTCAAATCCATTAATCAACCCCTAACTCATTATTGTCAGTTGGGGCAGGGCAGGTGTTGTAACTAATTTTGCAACAATGAAAGCACTTAGCAAGTGCAAAAGATCACTAATCAGGAAGCACTAAGGAAGCAGGTGCCAGCTAAAAAAATATTCTGTGACACATTAATCAGCCCCAAATTAATTCAGGTCACTTGAGGCAGGGAAGGTGTGCTTGCTTTGCCACAATAATGTACACTGACTGGACAACCAGAGGGTGCTGTGATGAAACAGAGGGTGGCATGGGTGGGCCAGAGGGTGGCATGAGTAGTCAGAGAGTGGCAGTGGTGACAGAGAGTGGCAGTGATGAAGAAGAGTGTCCCAAACAGGCTGGACACGTAGAAACAACAAGTTCGCGAAACTTGCGACCCGACAGGTAAGTTCGCGTTTGCGAAATTGTACAAAACCCTCGCGAACTGGCAGAAACCCGCGCGAACACACAAAAAAAAAATCCGCAAATTCGCGGATTTTGCGAATTGCGAGTTCGCAAATCCGCAAAATTCGCGAACGCGAGATTCGCAAAATTCGCCCATGCTTAGTAACAGGTGACCATTCTAGGTTGCAAAGGGCCTTCTATCATCAGGTAACACTTGTCACTGCAGTTTTGGTAATATTTGAGCCATTTGGGCTAAGGTTTTTTTGTTCAAATTGTGAGAAAGTTGGTGCAGTCAAACAGTTCTATAATTTCAGTGGCCAGGCTCATACCTCTGAATAGGTCCAGAAGTGCTCCTCATTTAAATAAGGATGCTACAATGACGTCTTGTATCGTTATCAAGGTTCGGACAAGCCGAAACGCATGGATCACGTCCTTTCCAGATGAAATACTTCCAAACTGCAACCTGAGTGCTGATTCCTTCCTTTTAAGAGTGAGAGGAGATTAAATACATATATATAAAATTCACTGAAAAAAACACAAGTTTCAGGGACAATATAATTAGAAAAACCTCAGAAATTCACTGAAAAAACCACAGGTTTCATGGACGTCGCAGTTAGTTGGACATTTCACTCATACAAAACAAGAGAAATTCAGCCGTTATAGTTAGTTGTGCTACCTATAACTCGAGCCCCCACAATGCACTGCTGATGACATCACATATTACATCACTCATGACATGGTGAGTGACATCACTGATGACATCAATGACAACATCTCAAATGACATCACTGATGACATCATCCACGTGATCATCTGAGGCACCTCCTCAGACCCTAAAAAACATTTCAAAACCATAGACACACCAATACTAGGACAGCTACAATATTCTGTGCACTATGCATGCAGACCTATAACCAGCTACATACTATTGATACGCTCTTCTGAATACCCAGTTAGTACCTATGCAGTCTAGGAACCCTTCTGTCTGTCCCATGCACTTCTCCAGTCACCCATCCAGCACTATCTACATATCCTATCACTCCACCAATAGCTAAGCACTTATAAATTCAGCACACTCTTTCTTTGCAACACTGAAATTACTCCAGTTATTAGTCGTATACTTAAGGAATGACGTAGTCACTAACACAAGTACAAGTATAATATTTTGTACACTACGCATGCACACCTCTAACGAGCTTCAAACTATTGCTACACTCTTCTAAATACCCAGTTAGTACCTATGCAGTGTAGGTATCCTCCTGTCTGTACCATTTATCAAATCACCCATCCAGCACTATCTATTTATCCTATTACTCCACCAATTCCTAAGCACTTATAAACGCACTATACACTCTGTTTGTAATACTGTAATTATTCTAGTTACTAGTTATGAACTTATGGAATGGCCTTGCTACTAACACAAGTACAGCTATAATATTTTGCGCACTATCCAAGCAGACCTCTACCTAGCTACATACAATTGATACACTCTTCTAAATTCCCTGTTAGTACTCATGCAGTGTAGAAATTGTCCAGCCTATCCCATGCACTTCTTTAATCACTTATCTACCACTATCTACTTATCCTGTCACTCCACCAATATGTAAGCACTTATAATTTAAGTGTTCACTATGTTTGCAGCACTGTCATCATTCCAGTTACTAGTGGTATTCTTATAAAAAAGACCTAGGTACCAACACAAGTACACATAAAATATTCTGTGCATAATCCCTACAAATCTCTAAGCAGACACATACTATTGGTCCACTCCATTAAATACTGAAGTAGTACCCATGCAGCGTAGGATACCTCCTGTCAGTCTCATGCAATTCTTCAAGCACCCATCCAGCACTATGTTTTTATTGTATCAGTCTGCCAATACCTAAGCACTAATGGGGCAGATTTACAAGCACCCTGCACCACCAGTATGTCACATTTGAAACATAGTGATGGCACCAGGCACTCCTTCATATTTATAAGGAATGGAAAATCCGCCCTCCGTGGTTTTTCCTCTTCTTGTAAATACGACCCCCTCGTACACAGAACTTTGCTTTGAAGGGGTGTTCCATAGGTGTTGCTGTGGGTGTTCACACGCAACACCCATAGAACAAAACACATTTCCAGATTTATGAGAAATCGTAAATTTGGAGATGTGTGGGAATGCTGTGCCATCCTAGAGTTGGTGCAGAAAAGCACAGCAAGGAGAATTGTTTTCATTTCTCCTCATTTTTTCCTCTTTCCATGCATGTTGCATTCCACAGCATACATTGAAAGCGAAAATGCATTTACTGATTGTTTTTGTGCAGGAAGGTGTGCCTTCCTGCACAAAAACAATCTCCGCACGACACAGACATCCTTGCACCATGGTGCAAGTGTGCCTGTATCACCGCATGGCTGCAGTTTGTGCAGTAGTGCAGAGGGAATCACAGAGTTGCAACATATTCATGTACATATGTCACATCCCTGTGCTTCCGAAGTGCAGTGCACAGTGCAGTGCTTCCGAAGTGCAGTGCACACTGCAGTTCTTCCTCATAAATCTTCACCTATAAATTCACCATATACTACTAATGCATTCTTTCAGTCAATCATGCTGTACACATATATTCAACCAAACTTTCACACATTACCTTGCAATTATAGTTCTTTCTTTTAACCAGATAAGGTAAATCTGATAAGAACTTTTTTTCTTCTTTTTTCTTTTGTATTTTTTTAAACAATTTTGTATTTTTTGGGGTGTTTTTTCAAAAAAAGAAAAAAAAAGAACAAAAAAACAGGAAACATTTGGAATTACTTATCATTCCAAAAACAAACAAAAAAATTAACAACAGTGGTTGAGTTGCACAGCACAAACTGCATCCACCGACTGCTCACCGAAGCATATAAGTTTCTTACACTTCACGCAATGTTGCTCGAGAAAGGCAAATTCTGACCTTATGTCCATTGCAGGTGTTCCTGAGGATGCTCCAGATGTACTTGCCACAGCAGGTGAGGGGTTCAAAGCTCCTCGCCTCATTTCCTCCCGAGCTAGATTGAGAGGATGTGTGGTCCAGAGATGCTTGTACATCGAAGCAGTGACACAAGAGTATTTTTTTCACTGCCTTTTGACAGGACTCAGTCACAAATTTTGCACGTCACATTTCTCGCATTTACTTTCTTCTCTCCAGGTGGAAAAGTGAAGAATTTCCACACAACAGATTCTGGCCTCTGTGGACCTGGTGCCTCCTGCAAGAATTCTTCTTCAATAGATACTTCCTCCTACTGCTGCTGCTGTCCAGATGCCATTTTGTTTGATATTTTTTTTAAAACACCAAAATGAACAAGCAAATAGAGTTCTTGTAGGAAAAGAGATGTCTCTCTAAAGATGCTCCTACAAGAATGATTAAAATGGGTGGTGTCCTTCAATAGTTACAGTGGAAAATCTTATGAACCAATGAAATAATTTTTGGGAGGTCACATAGGATCCGCGCACTCTGCTCTCACGAAGCACGCCCCTGATGCAACTTCGAGAAAATATATTTAACAATAATATACGTTTATTAAACGTACAAATGTATTAATTTTTATCAATATTTTAGATAATCTCTTGCCCTAATATGTATATCAAAGACACATACATATCATTTTCGAACATAATTTTTTTTTCCAGGAGTCGCGCACCCAGCGCGCCCCAGCACATATATGTCATCACGCGGGACCCGCCACCGAGCAATCATCGCGTACCGTAATACACATGTGTCGCGAATTGCGTGGGAGCAGAAGTCGCGGACTGGTCGCATACCAGTCGCGCACATCACGTAATATTAAATGTATTTGATGTAACTGAAAAACATGCAGCCGTCGCACACCGTACTTGAATCCTACACGACTTTTCTAAAATGGCGGCTAGAATCCGCGCACTCACCGTGATGTGTACGCTTTAGGTACGCAACTCCGAAATGTTTAGGGAAAAAAAAGAAAATAATATAAATATATTAAAATAAAATATAAAACAAAAAAGTAAACAATATTACAGATTGAATTATTACAAATTATTTATTTGCAATTTTCAGAAAAATATGTAGTGTTATTTAATTGATAAAATATTTATAAATAAATGATAAAAAACTATAGAAAATCAGTACAAAAAATAGGTATAACTGCTATTACACTTATAAATTAGCATTTAAAAAACCTTTGAAATTCACTGAAAAAAACCATAGGTTTCAGAGACGTTATAGTTAGAAATTAGCATTTAAAAAACCTTTGAAATTCACTGAAAAAACCATAGGTTTCTGAGACTTTATAGTTAGAAATTAGCATTTTAAAAACTTTAGAAATTCACAGAAAACAATAATACTCATCCAACTAATCAATAACTAATATACACACTCATGTAAATAGACAGTGATGCACATATTCACATAGTTTATTTACTAATCCATGTAGTAAGTGAGATACTTTTAATTACTCACTTAAATAGACAGTCAGACAGCTACTAAATCCTCCATCCAGACAGTTATATATCCATTCAGTCTTCAATACAGATTGGTATATATATATATAATACATATTTAAATTTCAAACTAAATCACATTCACTGGATGATGTCATCAGTGATGTCATTTGAGTTGTCATTAGTGATTTCAACAGTGATGTCACTGACCATGTCAAAAATTATGTAATATGTGACATCATCAGCAGTGTATTGCGGGTACGTGAGTTATAGTTAGCAGAACTAACTACAATGGAGGAATTTCTATAGTTTTGTACGAGAGAAATGCCCAGCTAACTATAACACCCCTGAAACCTATGTCTTTTTTCTGTGACTATATATTTATATAAATATATATATATAGTCACAGAAAAAAGACATAGGTTTCAGGGGTGTTATAGTTTATATATAGTATAAATATACACTATATACACTGGGGAGCCAAGAAACTGAGACCCCTCGAGTCAAGGTACATTTTGGAGCTTAACTCCAAGGCCCCGGGGGGGCTAAACCTTGAAGAAGATCTTAGCACACATTTATAATAGATATCGCAAGTCTAGACTGCCACATACCTATCAAACTGTGTCAAATGAGCGTTAGTTGACAAAAAGATGGAGAGCAGCGGTAACCTCGTTCTAATGTTCTATGTTTGTACACACAATGTGCCAGAACACCTTGTATTGTAAAGCACGGGCATTTTTTCCCCCTCCTTTTTTTTCTTCCCCTCTCTCCCTACCCTCCAATTCCTCCCTCCTTTTCTCTCCCCTTGGCCCTTCCATTTCCTGGCGACAGTTGGTAGTTTATGCCCACTTGGGCAGGATTATGTAACAGGATTGTGTAAACTAGTGGAACTCGTCATACCGATGTCCAATTACCATGCATTTAATGTATGCTCACTATGGGCAAAATGTAAGACTTATCAGGCGCATAGCATCCAGCGTGATTTTGAACGCCATGCATTGAAGCCTTTATTTGTTCAGCACGCGCGCACAGAAATGCGTGGATGTGTAATCAAAAGCCAATTATCGAGCGATAGAATGGTGTTATAATTATGATAAGCATTAATATTGTTTATGCAAATATTTAGGACAAATTGTATGACATTAATGAGTACCACTGAGTTCAAATCGCAATTTTGTTTTACATTGTACACAAAAAACTACAAGTCTTTTTTCACTGTCAGCCGGGCTGTAGTTCTAAATCACATGACCGACTGGGTGTGCACTGTTAAAATGGCGACTGTAATGTATTGAAGCATCGGTGAGCAAGCCTGCTGGTCAGGCGAAACGCGTCCGAGGGCGACATGAAATAAACATTTTATGGTCAGCACATAGTCTCGTCACCTGTAGTTTTTCGACTCGAGAGGTGGAATATATATATATATATATCCACCACCAAATTCCTTTCAGCCGAAAAGAAGTGAGCCCACGCTGGTACCAGGAACATTTGCTTTATTCAAACACAAAGGGCATTACCCATTTCGTCGGGGTAGATTTTTTCAAATGCCGCCAAATGAAGTGTGCATACCTGTCCACATATTTAACCAGTGTGTCTCTCTGGGATTGGTCGAAGCACTCTAGCAGGCAAGGGGCATATCAGGAAAACCTTGCACTCCGAGTTTTAATTGAAGCAGTTCATCAACAAAAGTACTCCCCAAGTGTGCGGGAACTGCCTCTTCCTCTCCTTCCCTGCGATGTTTTTTGAGAGAAACAAAGTTGCAGTCCTGGACACTCACCCCACCGCAAATCCAGTGCTGCACCCCGAAATCAACACTTAGGTAAGTGTAATTCACACGTTAAGTCACAATCCAATTCTGGCATTGGTGCAGTCTTTGAATTGCCGTGGTCCGGCAATAACCCAGTCCATGAGGAAACATCCAAAAAAGTCACCACTAAAACTGCTGGATAACTTGTGGGGTGGATTCTCAAGTGTGCTGTGGCCGTACACTAATATCCACCACCAAATTCCTTTCAGCTGAAAAGAAATGAGCCCACGCGGGTACCAGGAACATTTGCTTTATTGGAACACAAAGGGCATGACGCCTTTCGTCGGGGTAGACTTTTTCAAATGTTACCAAATGAAGTGTTCATACCTGTCCACATATTTAACCAATGTGCCTCTCTGCGATTGGTCGAAGCACTCCGGCAGGCAAGGGGGATATCACGAAAACCCAGCATCCGAGTTTCATTTGAAGCAGTCCATCAACGTAAGTACTCCCCAAGTGGGAGGGGACTGCTTCCTACTCTCCTTCCCTGTGATGTTTTGTGGGAGAAACAAAGCAGCAGTCCTGGACCCTCACCCCACCACAAATCCACTGCTGCACCCCGACATCAACACTTAGGTAAGAGTAATTCACACGTGAAGTCACAATCCAATTCTGGCGTCGGTGCAGTCTTTGAATTGTGGCGGTCTGGCAATACCCCAGTCCATGAGGAAACATCCAAAAGATGCCACTGAAACCTCCGGACAACTTGTGGGGCGGGTGCTCAAGTGTGCTGTGGCTACACACTAATATCCACCACCAAATTCCTTTCAGCCGAAAAGTAATGAGCCCACAAGGGAACCAGGAACATTTGTTTTATTCGAATGCAAAGGGCCTGACGCGTTTCGTTGGGGAAGCCTTTTTCAAATGCCGCCAAATTAAGGGCCTTATTAGGATGGAGGATTTTCCACATCCTCCGGGCCGGCGGTGGCTTCCGCCGGCCCGGAGGATGCGGAAAATCCTCTGAGACCCACCGCCACATTAGGATGGCTGGTGGGTCCTGGTTTCCGTCCGCAGCTTTTCCGCTGTGGTTGGCTTACAACCGCGGCGGAAAAGCTTTAATATGGTGACGGTGTCTCTCAGACACCGTCAGCCAGATTAGGATGGGCTCTGAAACATGCTTTTCCGCGGCGGCTTTTCCGCCGTGGAAAAGCATGTGTAACTTCACTGCGGGGGCCCGTTGCGGGCCCCCTAGGTGAAGAGGGGGTGGGGGTGCACATGGGGGGTACCTATGTTACCCTCCTGCATTTGTATGCAGAAAGCGGCAGGCACCGCGCAGTGTCTGCCACTTTCTACATACAAATGCAATGCGTGCATTTTTAACATTGCTGCGGGTGCAGCTTGAAGCCGCACCCGCCGCAATGTTAAAAATAGAGGATGTGGCCGCCTGGGTGGCGGTCGCATCCTAATTGCACAGGAGGGAATTCCGCAGCCCATGTGGAGGTTCCCTCCTACTCTATGGTGGCGGACGGACTCAGGTCTGTCCGCCATCATAATGTGCCCCTTAGTGTTCATACCTGTCCACATATTTAACCAGTGTGCCCCACTGCGATCGGTCAAAGCACTCTGGCAGGCAAAAGGGATATCGGGAAAACTCCCGCACTATGAGTTTCATTTGATGCAGTCCATCAACGTAAGTACTCCCCAAGTATATACATGGAACATTTACAAATTTGAACTTTCACCGACAGATACTTATGGACTTTGGTATTCCAAGGACAGCAAAGGGCAATATGGGTGTCATATTTCTGTGGGGATAGCAGAATTGGAGCACCATGGATATTGGACTACCCTTAATGCCCTTAATGCTATGCCATCATTGTGTCTATTCTAGTGTGCATTTGCATGATGCAATTTAGTTATGTTCTACTTTTAACAGGACCATGGGGTCATAGCAGGAATGGCTGTGTCCTTTGTTTTCCATTTAAGGCATGGCGTTTTTTGCAAACTATGGTGTACTATAATCGCATTTTGGTTGTTTTTGCGTATGCTTTAGATGTTAATGAATATGTGTATGGAAGAACCAGTGATGCCAAAGAGCAATGTGGAGTACTCGGTATTGTCCTTTAGTGCACAAGTGGTTTTGTACGTTCTATCTCAACGCCATGACCTCAATAATTAATGAGGCTGCTCTCATACAGCTAAAAAGAGTCTCCGCTAAAATTTCCAATCCATGGTACGACGGGAGTCTCAATGAAGATAGACGAGCCATGCGAATGGCAGAACGCACCTGGAGAGCAGCTCCCTCTGCACTGCACCTGAAAATCCTGAAGAAAAAGAGAAACGCCTACTTCAGGAAAATAAAGCGCTCAAAAGCAAACTTCTTCAGCCTCCAGCTCGACCAAGCAAAAAACCCCCCAAGAAAACTGTTTGAGCTAATCAGAACACAAGCCAAGGAACAACCCCAACCTCTAAGTACTTCATGGGAAGCTCCCTCCTGTGAAGACTTTGCAGCTTTCTTCACCCAAAAAACTGACAACATAAAGACTGATCTCCGCACTGATGCAAGCCTCTTCGCCACACCCAATTGCATAACACCCTCCGAACCAAAAAACAATGCCACATGGTCTTCCTTCGACACCTACTCCGAAGAAGAAATAGGCAAACTGCTCAGCACCTTGAAACCCTCCAATCACCTCACGGATCCCCTCCCTGCTAATGCTGTCAAAGATTTCACCCCATTGCTCCTCCCACTCTGGACTAAAATTATCAACAGCTCCCTCCAACAAGGAATCAGCCCAGACTCCCTCAAAGTTGGACAAGTCACTCCTTTACTAAAGAAAGCTACCGCCGACCCATCCGACCTGAACAACTACCGTCCCACTACCAATATTCCCACTCTCGCTAAACTATTGGAAAAATGCGCACAACTACAACTGACTAAACACATTGATCAGTTTGATCTCCTCAATCCGCATCAATCAGGCTTCGAGCAGGACACAGTACGGAAACTGCTATGACCCACATAATTGACGACGCCCTTCAAATCCTAGATCAAAACGATACCTGCCTCCTCATCCTTCTTGATCTCTCTTCAGCATTCAACACTGTTAAACATAAGAATTTACTCGATCTTTTGAACACAAGAATTGGTATTTCTGGAACTGTTCTCAAGTGGTTCACCTCCTTTCTACACAACAGGTCACAGAAATTCAAGAGTAACAACCTGATGTCCTCACCAATAACTGTTTCGTTAGGCGTCCCCCAAGGATCCTCCCTATCACCAACTTTGTTCAACCTTGTTATGGAACATCTCACCACCTTGCTACAAGCATCCAATGTACTTTTTCACATGTGCGCAGATGACACCCAACTATATCTCAAATTACAATCCCCTAATGACATTCTACTCCTGAACTCAACGATCAGGAACACCCAATCCTGGCTGGCCAATAATCATCTCAAACTCAATGCTCTGAAAACAGAGTTCCTCCTGATCTCACCTCCTGCGAAGATCTCTACCACTCAAACCTGGCTTAAACAGCTAACTGCACTCAATGTCCAACCCACCATAGTGGACTCAGCAAAATCACTAGGCATAACTCTCGACTCCAATCTCAACATGCAGCATCATATCAGCAAGGCTACTAAGGGAGCGAACTTCCAAATCAACACCTTGAGGAAACTTAAACCCTTCCTGCCAGACAAAGACTTCCAAACTGCAGTACAAGCACTAGTAATCCTGCGAATTGAATACGACAGCATCGCCCTCTGCGGTCTCCCGCTAACGACTACTGCACCCTTAAGAGCTTCTCTAAACGCTGCAGCGAGACTCATCACGGGATCAAAAAAACACTCTCATATCTCCCCTGACCTGAAATCCTTGAACTGGCTGCCGTTTGAAGCCAGAATACATCTGAAAATAGCCTGCATGACACACAAGGCTGTACACCTGAGCTCCCCCGGATACCTCACTCAGAAACTGACAATCTCTGGGGGCTCTAGAAACACTAGAGGCACAAACAATCTTCTGCTAAAACCTCGAAGATTCCGGAAGGAAAAAACTTATAAACGCTCTTTCTCAGGAATGGCACCCAGGATCTGGAATTCACTCCCTCCTGAAACTAGACTCATCTCCTCCTTCACACTTTTTAAGAAAGAAGTAAAAGCTATTCTCATGGCCAAATACACTTGACCTATTAATGTTGATTTGTAAAGATTCTGACCGATCTGTATTATTCTGCTTGATCCCTATGACTATGTGTTTTACCTGTATTATTTTCTTAACTGATTATCTTTGCACACACTTATCTGTAATATTTGCTTTATTGCTGTACCTGTGTTACTTTACTCCCTAATGACCTGCTCTCATTCTCTTGTTGGTATCCCCTGCATTGTAAAGCGCTCTGATATCTGCAAAGATCTTGTTCGCGCTATATAAAACTTTCAAAATAAAATAAAACAAATAAAATATTGTGAGCAATTAATTTTCATCCGTGTGGGTACCCCATTACTGGGCACAGTACGGGAATTTAGGACCTAGTAATATTTATCAGATACGATTTTATCTCTTCCAGTGGCGGCTCGGAACTCAGAATGAGGCTGCATGTCTGAGATGATTTTCCATAGATCACTTCGTACAGAAAAAAAATTATCGCTTGAGAAAGCAATCCCTCTGTGAGTTGTTTCCTCTATCATTTTTTCACAAAGTAAACGGAAATTTAAAACTATGAAATTCCAGATCCCAATAATATTTTCACGACATTCTCCGCTTGAAATATATTTAAACCATAGCAGTATTTTAATCAAAATGAAAAGCAAAAAAAGAAAACAGCAGCCATTTGTTACCCTGTGCATGCAACAGCAACACCACAGGACAGGTTATGGGTTTCTTCAAATTAATGTATTTGAAGTATTCAGCACTTGCAACAGAAATAGTCTGGCTCGGAGAAAGATTTATCCTCGGAGTTCTTTTTCTTCATGGCTCATAAAGAGTGATGGATGAACCTAATTTTTAGCTTAATTTCTTATTGTTCAGTTCAGTAATTTCTGTGACATAAAATAAAATATATTGAGACTGTGCCCCCTTTCTGTGGTCATTAGTCGACAATGTGCAGTGCATAAAGTGCTAAGCATTAGGTGCAAACAAACAGATGCCTGAAAATCATACGGCTATGAGTTACAACGACATCTCATCCCATAAAAAGTTGATCACGTTAATTGTTGACATTTGTTCCAGTTGATGTATTGTGCTCTTTCATTGTAAACAATAAAGTAGTGTGCCTGAGAGTTTCGAACATGGATTGGTTAGAGCTTAATTCTATGCTTTTTTCAGCCAAATTATGTGTATGACAAAGCTCATTCCATTTCACGAATCTGCACGAACCCTTCCAAAAAAGGTACATGCACTTTCAGCAAATCATTGAACGATTTTGCAGATCAAGCCCAGTACTACAAATAGACCGGTCAACACACCAAAATTGGCAAGTGAATAAAACTTCATTTAAGGATTGGTTTGGTCAAAATCTGTTCAGTGGCATTCAAGAAGGTGCTAGTCTATGAGAAGCTTGCACCTACAGAGCACCAATTTGTTTGATGCTCCGGCAGCGCAAGCCTCTCAATCATATCTGTGAGACCACTCCGAGGTGCTGATTTGACTTTTACTGTCAATTCTGACTGGTTTCTTTGTCTGGTGGGAGACACAGGGTGGTACTGTTAAAAGCCAAACTGCCCTATTGAAGGGTGTCCTTAGTGTACTAAATTATGAGCTTCACTACTGGGCAACCCAGCTGCAATGAAAACCAAAATGGCAAGCAATATTGGTTCTAACAAGGTTGCAGCAGGATGCCCTGTGGCTGATGCACTGAAATTGTCAGGAACTGAATGGGCATGTCAATTGGTAACTGGTTGCAGGCAATACTGGACACGCTTGTAAAGTGGTTTTTTGGAAGTCAAAGAGTGGGCGCACTGCCAGTATGGAAGCACTGGGCAGAAAAAATAGGTAATGGTGCAACTGGGCGAGTGGAACAACCATATAACCACTCACTGGAGAAGTCAGCGAACTGTCCTAATCCAAAAGAACAACAGAAGACATGCCCTATGCACACACTTAGAAAGTATAAACGGTCACTGTGAGGCCATTACTGGTTAAACGAAAATTGCAGAGAAACAACAATGTGATACAAGGTAATATGCGATTGAGGAAAAATAAATGGACATTTAGTGACAACAGCGTCGTGGTTTCCTTGTTTAATGTGTCACAGCTTGAGAACAACCAGCCGACACGTGTTTCATCGCATCAAGCGAATCTTCAGGGCTGGAAATGATACAAAGAAATAGACTTTTCTTGGTAACATATACACGGTATACACGGTAGATTACAATGTCTACACCATTTAAAACCGGCTTAAGAAACAAGCATCAAGTTAAACAACTTCATGCATGGATTGACCCTTTTGAGAAGGTATGCGGAAGACATCATTGGGTGTAGTGCATCCAAGATTAAGCTATTTGGAACCACAAGTGCTCTCAGTGTCATCATTTACTTTGTGAAGATATTACGTACATCCACTGGTCGATGGACGACTCATGCACAAGAAAATTTTGACGAATCGTGTTCCACCTATGTGCAGTGATCCGTGAATTCATTCACAAATAATTTTTTAGGTGAGGTGCTATAATACGCTCGAGAGTCATGCACAGAACATGCGTATCAAGAAGGTGCACCATGATTGGATAAAAACATTCCAACACATACCTCTAAATGGTTGTGATTGGACCAGGAGGTCTAGTTGTAAAATAATAAAAAGACACACAAAGAGGCACAGAAAGGGGAAACAGAGAAGGGAGGGATAGAAAGGTGAGAAAAGCAAAACGTCCAAATTTTTTGAGCGAGTAATCTCTAAAGACTTAGGTCTTATCTTATCTATTCTGTTTCAAAGACAAGAGCCCCATGGGCTGATTATAATACACAATTTAAAAATGAAAGAAAAAGTGGAATACGCTCACCGCTCCTCCGGTGATAATTCCAACCCGGATGGGCCCAAAACCATATGAAGTTCCGATAGTCACGTAATAATGTTAAACTAAAACCAAATATAAGGGAAAGGTTCAACCATAAGAGAGAAAAGGTCTAATATAGTGAACTGTAATTACAGTATCAGTCTTCTTCCTAATTCTAGAGCATATGAGTGATATTAAATTAATCAATCCAAGGTATACCAGTTGCTATGTTGGTTATAAGATTATTGTTAAGGAGTTATTGCGTATCTGACAAAATAAGCGGCATTTAAATAGGAATCCTGCTCACTTTTGAATGGAATATGTTACACTAATAACCAAAATAATCGAATTTGATGATTCTCTATTATAACCCTTATAAGACTAATAATATACCCTAAAACATTTATCAAGACTGTACCCTAGCTCAACGAAAAACATGTGCATTCCGAAATTGTGGAATTACCTGTCAAGCGTAATGCGCTCTTGAAATCCCCCAGGAGATAGTTAGGCAATTGAGTAATGCCGATACACTCGGTATCTGAAATCGGAGTGTAAGGAATGGTATAGTGATATTGGACTATAACATAACGTGTAGTACGCATTTAACTGTATGAAGCGGATGAAGTCAGCAGCTTACCCGATATATTGCTTGAAGCTGATAGAGGTCGCTCTATGGCCTCGTGGCGGTTGAAGTCTGTAAGACAAACCGTAAGAGCACATATTTACGCTCTGTATCGGGATTTGTTTGAAAGGTCTAGCCCACTAACGGCTCAACTAATTTCGCTTACCTGGTGGCGTCTCGTTGTTTTCGTTTCTCCCGGGTCTCTGTGTTCCTGGTGTGGACACGTGACCCGGAAGTAACTCCTACTTTATAGGTGTACAACCCTCTTGCTGACGTGATCGACGTCAATATGAAAAGATTTAAAGAGACAGTAGATGGAAGTGAATGTCGAGTATGAGAAAAGCTCTACTTTCTTCTATTCACGAAAAGTGAGCGGCTGTGCAGTGACGTGTGGCTTAGCAACACAAATAGTGGGCACCTGATCAGAATTGATCACACATTGTATCGATGAGAATGGCACATGAATAATAAAGCGGAACCAAACTATTGTTCTTGTTCCAGTGTGAAGAAGTGCTCTTATGTCCAAGTCACATCGCTCATAGGCAATGTGTGGTAGATAATTAAAAAGTGATGCAGAAAATGCCGCGCATGCAATATTCTTCAACCAACACATTTGTGAGATAGGTGTTCACGATATCTCCCCAACCTCTCTTACAATTCTAGAGTATTGTTAGTTGGTAATATGAGTAAGCCCATGGCAACAGAAAAACCATAGGCATTCTTTTCATAATTTACATGGCAGTATATACAACACATATAAGCATCAAAGTTTCATTCGTGGGAATATAGTTCCAATGAACCTGACGTTCTGTAGATATCTCCATAAACAACATCATAAGCACTCCATATACATCACTATATATCATAAGTCATCATATAGTTGTATCTTATTGTATGTACAGTGATATGACTATCTGAAGTTATTGTCATTACCCAAAATTTCAATTCCCTAAGAAAAATTGGAGTTCAGAATCGAAGTTTAACCCAAGGCCAACCGCGTACATTCTCATAATCCACATGGCCTCTGTGCGTCTCAGTTTTAGTTCCCTATTGCCTCCTCTGACACCCAAGTTCACTACATCTATGCCAAAGAAGGAAACAGATTTCTCATTTTCAGAGTTTTGACACTCTGCCACATGTAAGGCTACAGGATATCTGGGATCTTGTTTAAGAATTGCTCTTATATGTTCTGAAATCCTATCCTTGAGTGTGCGTATCGTACTCCCTACGTACTGTTTGCCACATTTACATTCTATGATGTATATACCATATTTCGTGAGACAGTTAATGTTGGTATTGATTAGAAAACATTCACCTTTAGGGTTATAGAATTGTTTTGTATTGTGTTTGGCCCATCTGCACATGGCACAAAAGCCACATTTATAGAAACCCTACTTCGTGTAGAAAGCCAGTCCATTGCGTGCAGGCCATGTGGTACTGTGGGACTTAATCTGTTCTTGAGCGAATTGCCTCTTCTAAAACAAATCTGAGGTCTATCTGTGACAAAAGGAAGTAGGGATTTATCCGTTTTCAGTATCCCCCAATGCTTACTCATGCTTTTCCTTAGAGTATGGTGAAAGGAATTATACTCTGTGATTAGTCTGAATGTGCTGTCTGTAGATTGAGTTTGTTTTTTAGGCTGTAGAATATCCAATCTTTTAATTTTATTGATTCTTCCCTCTGCCTGCTTGATAGTGTTGCTGGAATATCCTCTTTTAGAGAACCTGTTTCTCATGTCATGTACGCAGTCTTTAAATTGAGATTCTTCACTACATAGCTTTCTGGCTCTCAACAATTCTCCATATGGAATAGACTTAATTTGATGTGGAGGGTGTGAGCTAGAAGCATGTAATATAGAATTACATGATGTGGATTTTCTAAAAAGTTTACTATGCAAAGTGTCATCTACCACATATAACTCAATGTCCAGGAATTCAATTCTGGTTTGGCTATATGTCATCGTGAATGTGATTTCCCACGTGTTTTTTTTCAAGTAAGTGAAAAATTCTGTAAGTAGTCTCTCAGTGCCTGACCATAGAAGGATGCAATCATCTATATATCGTCCCCAGTAGATTATCGAATCAATAAATTGGGTGCCCTTCTCCCCCCAGATAAGGTCAGATTCCAGATTACCCATAAAAAGGTTCGCAAATGATGGGGAAAATTTAGATCCCATCGCTACCCCTTTCTTTTGGCGATAACATTTCTTGTCAAACATAAAGAAGTTGTTTTTTAAAACTAGTTCCATCATCTCTGGTAACATTTGAGTGTGTTGATAGAGTGACGCTGGTCGATTGTGTAGAAATCTGTTCATGGCAATAAGACCCAAGTCTATGTTGATGCTTGTGTATAAGGACACTACGTCCATAGTGACAAGAAATGTATCTGGTTGCCATTGAATATCCGATAGAATGCTCAGGATATGTCTGGAGTCTTGAATATACGATGGAAGGTTCTGTACTAGTGGACCTAGAAAAAGATCAATGTATTCTGCAATCCTTTCAGTAGGACCCCCTATGCCTGAGACTATTGGTCTACCAGGAGGGAAGAGCTGATTCTTGTGTACCTTGGGGAGTGTATACAACCAGGGATATGTAGGTCGGAATATTTTCAGATAGAAGTATTCCTGATCATTCAAAAGACCTGAATAATTCCAAAACAACAATTTGTCATTAATCCTGGTTGTTAAAGGACCTATAGGGTTGAAGGAGATTTGTTCATAACAGGTAGCATCAGCTAATTGACTGTGGATTTCTCCTTCATAGTCGATTCGATTCATAACTACTACGTCGGCCTCTCTGATAGTTACTTGGTCATTCTTGCTGAGAGATGTGAGAGCTGCACGCTCTCCTAGTGTCAGGTTGTCATGGTACTTAAACGATTTTAGTGTGTTATTCATTTTAAGTTTTTCAATATCTTCCAATACCCGTTTGTGAAACTGGTCTATGGCATTGCCCCCTGAGAGTGTAGGTATCCATCTAGATTTACTCTTTAAACCACTAGAAACACTATAGTCAGGGTCAATGTCAAGTTCAGTTAAAAGTCTATTCATGTCATAAGAAGAATTTTCCATATCAGTAATTGATAACAACAAATGGGTTGCTTGTACATCTTTTATTGACAAAAAGTCATCTGTATCCGTCAAGACAGGAATATTCCTACTGCCAATATCAGTGTTAGTTTTGTCAGAAAAATGTTTCTTAAGCTTTAAGTTTCTGATAAATTTGAAGAGATCAATCTTTAGTTTACAGAGATCGCCCATAGCAAATGGATTGAAACTTAGCCCTTTACTCAACAATGAAATCATATCTGGAGTCAAGTCATAGGAGGATAGGTTGATCACCTGGACCTCCGTCTGATTAACAGTAATCAATTCCTGTTCATTCCTGATCCGAGCTTGCTTCTGTATCCCCCTGTGCCTTGGTCTCCTGCCCCTGCGGGTTTTGGATCGGGTGGATCTCTCTGTACCGTTAGCCTGTTGCCTCTCCTGATTCTCTGGACCTCCTGAAAAAAAGTTGTACTAGTGTCATTAGTTGAGGTCTCAGGCTCCTCCTCACTAATCCCAGCAGTGCTAATTGAGGTATTACTGGATGATACTGAGCTCGCCCCTGTTGCGGGTGGATTGTTAGGGTTTTTCTTCTTAGTACTGGGGATGAGTGAGTCATACTTTTTGGCATATGGGAATACCCTGCCTTGTTGATAGTCTATCTGGTCTCTTCTAATTTGTCGAGCTTTTCTATTCTTGATGTCATTTTGTTGTTTAAGGAGAATGTCGTCCAGAATATCATAGTTCTTCATAGTAGCTTCGGGTAGATTGAGATCTTTAATCTCTTGTTCTACCACAGCTATGTCAGCCTGGAATTTGGTCACCTTACGGTCCGCACTCTCTATTAGTATGTCCATGAGAGTCATTGAATTAACAGTAAGTGAGTCTTCCCATTTGGACATAAGATCAGTGTCCAAATCGTCATAAGTAGGGAATATCTGATCCCTTAAGCCTCTAGGTATTCTCTTTAATCTTTGGTATTGTTTAAGAGTGGTGCCGTCCCACCACTTAGCATTTTCCTGTTTTTTGAGACGTTCAAGTTTGATGAACTTGTCCCTTAAGCCTTCCTTCCGTGGTGGATTTGAGCTGGTGGAGGCAGTTATAGTGGACATGCCTTTTGCTAAATTGTCAAAAAGTTCCTCTGCCGCTTTACCGCGGTCCATGTGGGCTCCTTATCAGGCTAAGTTTGAATAAAACAAACAGATCAAGTAGGACTGTTTGCAGAGTGCTTGGCGGCAACCCTATGTTGACTACAATAATTAATGAAAGGAAAAATGGTTTTTTGGAAGTCAAAGAGTGGGCGCACTGCCAGTATGGAAGCACTGGGCAGAAAAAATAGGTAAGGGTGCAACTGGGCGAGTGGAACAACCATATAACCACTCACTGGAGAAGTCAGCGAACTGTCCTAATCCAAAAGAACAACAGAAGACATGCCCTATGCACACACTTAGAAAGTATAAACGGTCACTGTGTGGCCATTACTAGTTAAACGAAAATTGCAGAGAAACAACAATGTGATACAAGGTAATATGCGATTGAGGAAAAATAAATGGACATTTAGTGACAACAGCGTCGTGGTTTCCTTGTTTAATGTGTCACAGCTTGAGAACAACCAGCCGACACGTGTTTCATCGCATCAAGCGAATCTTCAGGGCCTGAAATGATACAAAGAAATAGACTTTTCTTGGTAACATATACACGGTATACACGGTAGATTACAATGTCTACACCATTTAAAACCGGCTTAAGAAACAAGCATCAAGTTAAACAACTTCATGCATGGATTGACCCTTTTGAGAAGGTATGCGGAAGACATCATTGGGTGTAGTGCATCCAAGATTAAGCTATTTGGAACCACAAGTGCTCTCAGTGTCATCATTTACTTTGTGAAGATATTACGTACATCCACTGGTCGATGGACGACTCATGCACAAGAAAATTTCGACGAATCGTGTTCCACCTATGTGCAGTGATCCGTGAATTCATTCACAAATAATTTTTTAGGTGAGGTGCTATAATACGCTCGAGAGTCATGCACAGAACATGCGTATCAAGAAGGTGCACCATGATTGGATAAAAACATTCCAACACATACCTCTAAATGGTTGTGATTGGACCAGGAGGTCTAGTTGTAAAATAATAAAAAGACACACAAAGAGGCACAGAAAGGGGAAACAGAGAAGGGAGGGATAGAAAGGTGAGAAAAGCAAAACGTCAAAATTTTGAGCGAGTAATCTCTAAAGACTTAGGTCTTATCTTATCTATTCTGTTTCAAAGACAAGAGCCCCATGGGCTGATTATAATACACAATTTAAAAATGAAAGAAAAAGTGGAATACGCTCACAGCTCCTCCGGTGATAATTCCAACCCGGATGGGCCCAAAACCATATGAAGTTCCGATAGTCACGTAATAATGTTAAACTAAAACCAAATATAAGGGAAAGGTTCAACCATAAGAGAGAAAAGGTCTAATATAGTGAACTGTAATTACAGTATCAGTCTTCTTCCTAATTCTAGAGCATATGAGTGATATTAAATTAATCAATCCAAGGTATACCAGTTGCTATGTTGGTTATAAGATTATTGTTAAGGAGTTATGGCGTATCTGACAAAATAAGCGGCATTTAAATAGGAATCCTGCTCACTTTTGAATGGAATATGTTACACTAATAACCAAAATAATCGAATTTCATGATTCTCTATTATAACCCTTATAAGACTAATATTATACCCTAAAACATTTATAAAGACTGTACCCTAGCTCAACGAAAAACATGTGCATTCCGAAATTGTGGAATTACCTGTCAAGCGTAATGCGCTCTTGAAATCACCCAGGAGATAGTTAGGCAATTGAGTAATGCCGATACACTCGGTATCTGAAATCGGAGTGTAAGGAATGGTATAGTGATATTGGACTATAACATAACGTGTAGTACGCATTTAACTGTATGAAGCGGATGAAGTCCGCAGCTTACCCAATATATTGCTTGAAGCTGATAGAGGTCGCTCTATGGCCTCGTGGCGGTTGAAGTCTGTAAGACAAACCGTAAGAGCACATATTTACGCTCTGTATCGGGATTTGTTTGAAAGGTCTAGCCCACTAACGGCTCAACTAATTTCGCTTACCTGGTGGCGTCTCGTTGTTTTCGTTTCTCCCGGGTCTCTGTGTTCCTGGTGTGGACACGTGACCCGGAAGTAACTCCTACTTTATAGGTGTACAACCCTCTTGCTGACGTGATCGACGTCAATATGAAAAGATTTAAAGAGACAGTAGATGGAAGTGAATGTCGAGTATGAGAAAAGCTCTACTTTCTTCTATTCACGAAAAGTGAGCGGCTGTGCAGTGAAGTGTGGCTTAGCAACACAAATAGTGTGCACCTGATCAGAATTGATCACACATTGTATCGATGAGAATGGCACATGAATAATAAAGCGGAACCAAACTATTGTTCTTGTTCCAGTGTGAAGAAGTGCTCTTATGTCCAAGTCACATCGCTCATAGGCAATGTGTGGTAGATAATTAAAAAGTGATGCAGAAAATGCCGCGCATGCAATATTCTTCAACCAACACATTTGTGAGATAGGTGTTCACGATATCTCCCCAACCTCTCTTACAATTCTAGGAGTATTGTTAGTTGGTAATATGAGTAAGCCCATGGCAACAGAAAAACCATAGGCATTCTTTTCATAATTTACATGGCAGTATATACAACACATATAAGCATCAAAGTTTCATTCGTGGGAATATAGTTCCAATGAACCTGACGTTCTGTAGATATCTCCATAAACAACATCATAAGCACTCCATATACATCACTATATATCATAAGTCATCATATAGTTGTATCTTATTGTATGTACAGTGATATGACTATCTGAAGTTATTGTCATTACCCAAAATTTCAATTCCCTAAGAAAAATTGGAGTTTAGAATCGAAGTTTAACCCAAGGCCAACCGCGTACATTCTCATAATCCACATGGCCTCTGTGCGTCTCAGTTTTAGTTCCCATGGACATACTAATAGAGAGTGCGGACCGTAAGGTGACCAAATTCCAGGCTGACATAGCTGTGGTAGAACAAGAGATTAAAGATCTCAATCTACCCGAAGCTACTATGAAGAACTATGATATTCTGGACGACATTCTCCTTAAACAACAAAATGACATCAAGAATAGAAAAGCTCGACAAATTAGAAGAGACCAGATAGACTATCAACAAGGCAGGGTATTCACATATGCCAAAAAGTATGACTCACTCATCCCCAGTACTAAGAAGAAAAACCCTAACAATCCACCCGCAACAGGGGCGAGCTCAGTATCATCCAGTAATACCTCAATTAGCACTGCTGGGATTAGTGAGGAGGAGCCTGAGACCTCAACTAATGACACTAGTACAACTTTTTTTCAGGAGGTCCAGAGAATCAGGAGAGGCAACAGGCTAACGGTACAGAGAGATCCACCCGATCCAAAACCCGCAGGGGCAGGAGACCAAGGCACAGGGGGATACAGAAGCAAGCTCAGATCAGGAATGAACAGGAATTGATTACTGTTAATCAGACGGAGGTCCAGGTGATCAACCTATCCTCCTATGACTTGACTCCAGATATGATTTCATTGTTGAGTAAAGGGCTAAGTTTCAATCCATTTGCTATGGGCGATCTCTGTAAACTAAAGATTGATCTCTTCAAATTTATCAGAAACTTAAAGCTTAAGAAACATTTTTCTGACAAAACTAACACTGATATTGGCAGTAGGAATATTCCTGTCTTGACGGATACAGATGACTTTTTGTCAATAAAAGATGTACAAGCAACCCATTTGTTGTTATCAATTACTGATATGGAAAATTCTCCTTATGACATGAATAGACTTTTAACTGAACTTGACATTGACCCTGACTATAGTGTTTCTAGTGGTTTAAAGAGTAAATCTAGATGGATACCTACACTCTCAGGGGGCAATGCCATAGACCAGTTTCACAAACGGGTATTGGACGATATTGAAAAACTTAAAACGAATAACACACTAAAATCGTTTAAGTACCATGACAACCTGACACTAGGAGAGCGTGCAGCTCTCACATCTCTCAGCAAGAATGACCAAGTAACTATCAGAGAGGCCGATAAAGGCGGCAACGTAGTAGTTATGAATCGAATCGACTATGAAGGAGAAATCCACAGTCAATTAGCTGATGCTACCTGTTATGAACAAATCTCCTTCAACCCTATAGGTCCTTTAACAACCAGGATTAATGACAAATTGTTGTTTTGGAAACATTCAGGTCTTTTGAATGATCAGGAATACTTCTATCTGAAAATATTCCGACCTACATATCCCTGGTTGTATACACTCCCCAAGGTACACAAGAATCAGCCCTTCCCTCCTGGTAGACCAATAGTCTCAGGCATAGGGGGTCCTACTGAAAGGATTGCAGAATACATTGATCTTTTTCTAGGTCCACTAGTACAGAACCTTCCATCGTATATTCAAGACTCCAGACATATCCTGAGCATTCTATCGGATATTCAATGGCAACCAGATACATTTCTTGTCACTATGGACGTAGTGTCCTTATACACAAGCATCAACATAGACTTGGGTCTTATTGCCATGAACAGATTTCTACACAATCGACCAGCGTCACTCTATCAACACACTCAAATGTTATCAGAGAAGATGGAACTAGTTTTAAAAAACAACTTCTTTATGTTTGACAAGAAATGGTATCGCCAAAAGAAAGGGGTAGCGATGGGATCTAAATTTTCCCCATCATTTGCGAACCTTTTTATGGGTAATCTGGAATCTGACCTTATCTGGGGGGAGAAGGGCACCCAATTTATTGATTCGATAATCTACTGGGGACGATATATAGATGATTGCATCCTTCTATGGTCAGGCACTGAGAGACTACTTACAGAATTTTTCACTTACTTGAATAAAAACACGTGGGAAATCACATTCACGATGACATATAGCCAAACCAGAATTGAATTCCTGGACATTGAGTTATATGTGGTAGATGACACTTTGCATAGTAAACTTTTTAGAAAATCCACATCATGTAATTCTATATTACATGCTTCTAGCTCACACCCTCCACATCAAATTAAGTCTATTCCATATGGAGAATTGTTGAGAGCCAGAAAGCTATGTAGTGAAGAATCTCAATTTAAAGACTGCGTACATGACATGAGAAACAGGTTCTCTAAAAGAGGATATTCCAGCAACACTATCAAGCAGGCAGAGGGAAGAATCAATAAAATTAAAAGATTGGATATTCTACAGCCTAAAAAACAAACTCAATCTACAGACAGCACATTCAGACTAATCACAGAGTATAATTCCTTTCACCATACTCTAAGGAAAAGCATGAGTAAGCATTGGGGGATACTGAAAACGGATAAATCCCTACTTCCTTTTGTCACAGATAGACCTCAGATTTGTTTTAGAAGAGGCAATTCGCTCAAGAACAGATTAAGTCCCACAGTACCACATGGCCTGCACACAATGGACTGGCTTTCTACACGAAGTAAGGGTTTCTATAAATGTGGCTTTTGTGCCATGTGCAGATGGGCCAAACACAATACAAAACAATTCTATAACCCTAAAGGTGAATGTTTTCTAATCAATACCAACATTAACTGTCTCACGAAATATGTTATATACATCATAGAATGTAAATGTGGCAAACAGTACGTAGGGAGTACGATACGCACACTCAAGGATAGGATTTCAGAACATATAAGAGCAATTCTTAAACAAGATCCCAGATATCCTGTAGCCTTACATGTGGCAGAGTGTCAAAACTCTGAAAATGAGAAATCTGTTTCCTTCTTTGGCATAGATGTAGTGAACTTGGGTGTCAGAGGAGGCAATAGGGAACTAAAACTGAGACGCACAGAGGCCATGTGGATTATGAGAATGTACGCGGTTGGCCTTGGGTTAAACTTCGCTTCTGAACTCCAATTTTTCTTAGGGAATTGAAATTTTGGGTAATGACAATAACTTCAGATAGTCATATCACTGTACATACAATAAGATACAACTATATGATGACTTATGATATATAGTGATGTATATGGAGTGCTTATGATGTTGTTTATGGAGATATCTACAGAACGTCAGGTTCATTGGAACTATATTCCCACGAATGAAACTTTGATGCTTATATGTGTTGTATATACTGCCATGTAAATTATGAAAAGAATGCCTATGGTTTTTCTGTTGCCATGGGCTTACTCATATTACCAACTAACAATACTCCTAGAATTGTAAGAGAGGTTGGGGAGATATCGTGAACACCTATCTCACAAATGTGTTGGTTGAAGAATATTGCATGCGCGGCATTTTCTGCATCACTTTTTAATTATCTACCACACATTGCCTATGAGCGATGTGACTTGGACATAAGAGCACTTCTTCACACTGGAACAAGAACAATAGTTTGGTTCTGCTTTATTATTCATGTGCCATTCTCATCGATACAATGTGTGATCAATTCTGATCAGGTGCACACTATTTGTGTTGCTAAGCCACACGTCACTGCACAGCCGCTCACTTTTCGTGAATAGAAGAAAGTAGAGCTTTTCTCATACTCGACATTCACTTCCATCTACTGTCTCTTTAAATCTTTTCATATTGACGTCGATCACGTCAGCAAGAGGGTTGTACACCTATAAAGTAGGAGTTACTTCTGGGTCACGTGTCCACACCAGGAACACAGAGACCCGGGAGAAACGAAAACAACGAGACGCCACCAGGTAAGCGAAATTAGTTGAGCCGTTAGTGGGCTAGACCTTTCAAACAAATCCCGATACAGAGCGTAAATATGTGCTCTTACGGTTTGTCTTACAGACTTCAACCGCCACGAGGCCATAGAGCGACCTTCAAGCTTCAAGCAATATATCGGGTAAGCTGCTGACTTCATCCGCTTCATACAGTTAAATGCGTACTACACGTTATGTTATAGTCCAATATCACTATACCATTCCTTACACTCCGATTTCAGATACCGAGTGTATCGGCATTACTCAATTGCCTAACTATCTCCTGGGGGATTTCAAGAGCGCATTACGCTTGACAGGTAATTCCACAATTTCGGAATGCACATGTTTTTCGTTGAGCTAGGGTACAGTCTTTATAAATGTTTTAGGGTATAATATTAGTCTTATAAGGGTTATAATAGAGAATCATGAAATTCAATTATTTTGGTTATTAGTGTAACATATTCCATTCAAAAGTGAGCAGGATTCCTATTTAAATGCCGCTTATTTTGTCAGATACGCAATAACTCCTTAACAATAATCTTATAACCAACATAGCAACTGGTATACCTTGGATTGATTAATTTAATATCACTCATATGCTCTAGAATTAGGAAGAAGACTGATACTGTAATTACAGTTCACTATATTAGACCTTTTCTCTCTTATGGTTGAACCTTTCCCTTATATTTGGTTTTAGTTTAACATTATTACGTGACTATCGGAACTTCATATGGTTTTGGGCCCATCCGGGTTGGAATTATCACCGGAGGAGCGGTGAGCGTATTTTACTTTTTCTTTCATTTTTAAATTGTGTATTATAATCAGCCCATGGGGCTCTTGTCTTTGAAACAGAATAGATAAGATAAGACCTAAGTCTTTAGAGATTACTCGCTCAAAATGTTGACGTTTTGCTTTTCTCACCTTTCTATCCCTCCCTTCTCTGTTTCCCCTTTCTGTGCCTCTTTGTGTGTCTTTTTATTATTTTACAACTAGACCTCCTGGTCCAATCACAACCCTTTAGAGGTATGTGTTGGAATGTTTTTATCCAATCATGGTGCACCTTCTTGATACGCATGTTCTGTGCATGACTCTCGAGCGTATTATAGCACCTCACCTAAAAAATTATTTGTGAATGAATTCACGGATCACTGCACATAGGTGGAACACGATTCGTCGAAATTTTCTTGTGCATGAGTCGTCCATCGACCAGTGGATGTACGTAATATCTTCACAAAGTAAATGATGACACTGAGAGCACTTGTGGTTCCAAATAGCTTAATCTTGGATGCACTACACCCAATGATGTCTTCCGCATACCTTCTCAAAAGGGTCAATCCATGCATGAAGTTGTTTAACTTGATGCTTGTTTCTTAAGCCGGTTTTAAATGGTGTAGACATTGTAATCTACCGTGTATACCGTGTATATGTTACCAAGAAAAGTCTATTTCTTTGTATCATTTCCAGCCCTGAAGATTCGCTTGATGCGATGAAACACGTGTCGGCTGGTTGTTCTCAAGCTGTGACACATTAAACAAGGAAACCACGACGCTGTTGTCACTAAATGTCCATTTATTTTTCCTCAATCGCATATTACCTTGTATCACATTGTTGTTTCTCTGCAATTTTCGTTTAACCAGTAATGGCCACACAGTGACCGTTTATACTTTCTAAGTGTGTGCATAGGGCATGTCTTCTGTTACGCTTGTAAAGTGGTACATGGCTGGTGAGGGGTAGGAATTCAAAGTCTAAACTGAGGGAGACCAGTAGGACAATTTTAAACAACTGGTAAGGTAATATACATAATAAAATAGATGATAGGTAGACAGACATGGCATCTCACACAACACCACCATGTATCACAAGATATCAGCAGCCTTCACATGGTCACCCAGTGAGGAGTTGATATCACACGGTATGCACACTTTAAGCTGAAAACCTTAGCACAGAGCTCATAGGGTTGAGGGTCTGTGCAGCAGACATCCAGCAGGGGTTTTACTCCCTAATCAGTACATCAACGACAGCCTCCCAAGCGTTGGAAGCTTGATTTTGTATGGTGAGGAGGGTCTACACAGACAAAGCAGGGCTATAAGAACCGCCCGCTCTGTTTGTCCCCCACCCCTCCAAGTTAACCATCAGGTTAATATCTCAAAGCCCATCCCAAACACTAGACTCTCCTCCCCTTGAAGGCCACGTCCCCTGCCCACAGTGCAGAATTCATTTATTAAGTGGCAGTTCTGGGCAGGGAAGGAGTGCTGCAACAGATGCTGCGACAGATCCTGATGAAAGGGGAAGGGAGCAGACTGTAACAGTGCTTTACTTGGCCCTTGTAGGCAAATCAGAAGGTGGCTTGAAAAAATTCATGGAAAAGTGGTTGCACGCCCTTGGAGGGGAACTGGAGGCCATGGATAGGAGGTTGAAACACCAGAACACCCTGAAAGTGTTCAGAAATGCAGAAATGCACACCAAGTTGCTTCAATATAATATACTCCACAGAATATCTCTCGGCCCCAGTAAACTTTTAAAAACGTATGCGCTCCCCACAGCAGAGTGCCCGCATTGCACAGCCAGGGAAACGGATTTCTGCCATATGCTGTGGAGAATTTCAGGGATAGCCGAGTGTTTGGCAGTCGTTGGTGCCACTCCGGAGGTGGCTACAGAGAAGGGGAGACTTCCTTAAAGCAAAAATCTGCCTCTTGAGTCTAATGACGGGCTCCCAGCAGAAAATACTTGGTTGTGAATTCATAGTCCTTGTGCTTTTGTTTGACAAGAGAAATATAGTTATGAACTGGAAGGCAGCAAGGGTCCCAGCGGTAAAAAATATGGACGGCATAGGTGAAGTCGATGGGTGGGGTTGGAAGCAGAAGCCATACGTGCCGATGGACGGAGAGGAGATACCAGGATGGACAATGCAAGAGTGTGAGGCTGTCTGCTCCTGGAGTTCATGAAGGGGGTAGAAGAGGACAAATGTCTGATGGCCTGGGAGGGGATGTCCACACGGTTTAGAAACGACCTTACGGCAAAGCCCTGGAGGAAGGCCCCACCATCACCTAGACGCCCCTGAACAGCCACCCGGGACTCAGACATGATATACTAAGAACCGACCAAAACGGATAGAGTCACTGACAGAGACAAAACAAGCGAGGCTAGTTCTAGGTGCCTTCCTTTGGTCACTTTTTTTTTTCTTTATGCATGGTCCTTTATTCCAAAACTGCTGCACTCGCCGCTGAGGCAATAGCATGGGGCAGTGGAATGTCATCACAGTGAACGTCTTTATAAGCTCCAAAAAACAGCAGAGACTAAAAGCTGAGGCCACACTTCTTGCTTCAAATAATGGGTAGCTGGAAACAGATCGGCTATGATACGGCTTGAAAGAACAGCCTGTATAGAAAAATAAATGAATACCTTTCGCTGCCAGCATAACAAGACTCCCACAGGAAATATTAGTCGCACATTTGGGAATAAAAACCATACACTGCTCTTCTTTCAGGCAGGCATGTTATGAAATGTAAAGGGGTAGTAATAGCAAACGCCTGACTTACCCCGTCACTTGCATTGTCGAGAGAGACGCTTATTTAACATAAAATACCACATGAACTCACTATGTTAAGGGCTAACCGACACGTTTGTATTTCAGTCCCACTCTCTTCGTCGCCGTGTATTACATAATGGATGCGTCATTAAGTACCACTGAAACCATACCAGAAAACGACTGAAATGTGAAGCCCCTTTATCTATAACATGGCGCTCATGCGAGAGAGAGAACTGCCTGAGACATCAATGAGTATTTTCATTCTTTTTGCAGGCTTAAAAATAAATCACAATTTCTGGATGTAATCTAACTGCTTACCAACACAATGTACCGCCACACAATATAAGAGATCAGAATTTGAGTCCTGAAAATAAGGCACACAAGTACACACCCTTCTGCACACAATTCATTTTCGACTTTGAACTGCGATGCAGAAGAACGCGCGCCCGACAAACGCAATGCAGAATGGTGAACGCGCTCAGACCATCTGGATTGCATTACAGAGGCACCCTGACAGATCCTAATGGAAATTAATGGACTGCCATGCGCATAACGGCACAGAAAATGCTGGAACTGGCAAACGAGAATTACACATGGCCTATTGCGTTAAGGCTACCAGAAAGATGGCACCGCGAACACCAATTACAATGCAGCTGCCAAAAATAACTACCAACAATCTTGCGCACTGAAGAATTTTTGCTACAGGATTCAGAGCCCCAGAACAATACGGCTCGAAGCTCCGCCCCACTGCTACGCAGTGGTGACGTAGGCCGAGCCCTAATAAAAAAGAGCACAAGGTGGGCAAGGGAACATGATACCCAGACCATTGTGGAAAGCCCTCCAAGGGAGTCCCTAGCAATAAAACAAATATGAACAACTGATCTTAGCATATGATTTCGGAACTCTATACTGGGTTTGTGAATCTCAAACCTCCCTGTGGTTTCAGGATACGCAAATCCGTAAAAATAAATAGAAACGTATTCAGTGCACTACAGCTGAGCTTGGTCAACAGTCACAGATGGGGGTTATCATCATGATGCACTTTTGGAGGAGGGCCAAGCTGTCACAGCACAAGGTTAAAAGTTGTGTTCCGCAAGTGTTGGCCGGATGTTGTAGGTTGGATGCAATGAGAAATAACATCTAAAAGCACAACTTAATTAAATAACAAAACATAATCAAATGTATAATAACACTGCATTCATAATTGTCTATAATATACTGTTATTATACAGTTGTCTCTATTATGCTGTTATTGGTAATATGATAGTGGAATGTTTTCCACAGCATGGGTTGGCCAAATGATGTGGGATGGGTGCAATAAGTAACAACATCTAAAAGCAGAATGTAATTAAGCAATGATACATAATCAAATGTTTAAATAATACTGCATTCATAGTTGTCTCTATCATAGTGTTACTGGTAATAAGATAGTGGAAGGTTTTCTACAGCATGGGTTGGACACACTCTATGGGATATAAGTAACAAAACGTAAAAGCACAACTTAGTTAAATAACAATACGTACTCAAACCAATAAATAATACTACAATCATGCTTGTTACTATCATAGCATTATGAGTAATATAATAAGTAATCTCATCTGTGAGATTATTTATGATATTTGTATTACCGTCTGTCACATCAAAGGTGAGGTCGAGAGTATTGCTTCTGGTATGCGAGTTATAATTTTCAAGTATGTTTGGTAAATTACCACTGCACTTTAACTGTTTATTCAGGACAGTTCCAAGGTGTTTTCAAAACTTTGTCACTCTATAGTTATAGTTAGGCCATAGGTTCTATATGAAGATCATTTTTTTGCTTATAACTTTGATGCTGGTTGACAAATCTGCACAAATATTTAATCTAAAAAAGTTTATCCACCTCATCTACTTCCTAGAAAGTGTGGCATTGATTCGTCAAGCTGGCGGAAGAAATACGGGTATCCCAAAATGGTAATTTCCCATGTTAATTCCCATATGAATCTTTGCTCTCCAATACAGAACACGCATTAGAAATGCAATAGGTCTCAGATTTATTTGAGTTAGAGTTAATGGCATTGTAAATGGCAATGTCTTTTAGCCATGTGTTATGGAGTGTATGCATGTGGTGTGTAGTGGAACTATGGGGGTGGATTGGAATTGTAGCAATGGTGGCATGCTGTGCTTTAGATGAATATGTTTAAAAGTAAAGTGCACCATACTGTGATTGCTACAATAGTTAATTGTGGATGCGTTAACAATTGATGTGTGCACTGATGGCTGGTGGTGTGTGTGCCTGTAGAAATTGTGCACTGATGGCTGGTGGTGTGTGTGCTTGGTGGAAGCGTGCACTGCCGGCTGGAGGTGTGTGTGCTTGGTGGAAGCGTGCACTGATGGCTGGTGGTGTGTGTGCCTGGTCATAGCGTGCACAGATGGCTGGAGGTGTGTGTGTCTGGTGAAAGCGTGCACTGATGTCTGGTGTTGTGTGCCAGGTGGAAGCCTGCACTGACAGCTGATGGTGTTTGTGCCCGGTGAAAGCGTGCACTGACGGCTGGTGGTGTTTCTGCCCGGTGAAAGTGTGCAGTGACAGCTGGTGGTGTGTGCATGTGGTTGTGTGTGTGGTTGCGTGTGTGGTGGTGTGTGTGGTGGTGAGAGTGGTGTGTGTTGTCTTAAGTGTGTGGTCTTACGTGTGTGGTCTTATGTGTGTGGTCTTATATGTGTGGTGTTATGTGTGTGGTTTTATGTGTGTGGTCTTATGTGTGTGGTCTTATGTGTGTGGTCTTTTCCAGCGCACTCACTCTTACTCTGCAGTCATTCTACACTCAGTCTGCACTCACTCTGCAATTATTCTGCACTCACTCTCATTCTGCACTCACTCACACTCTGCACTTATTCTGCACTCATTCTGCACTCATTCTGCACTCACTCCCACTCTGCACTCACTCTGCACTCACTCTCACTCTGCCCTCACTCTCACTCTGCACTCACTCACTCACTCTCACTCTGCACTCACTCACTCTGCACTCACTCTGCACTCACTCTCACTCTGCACTCACTCTCACTCTGCACTCACTCACTCACTCTCACTCTGCACTCACTCTGCACTCACTCTCACTCTGCACTCACTCTCACTCTGCAGCACTCACTCACACTCTGCAGCACTCACTCTCACTCTGCACTCACTCACACTCTGCAGCACTCACTCACACTCTGCAGCACTCATTCTCACTCTGCAGCACTCACTCTCACTCTGCACTCAATCTGCACTCACTCAGCACACACTCACACTCTGAAGCACTCACTCACACTCTGCAGCACTCACTCACACTCTGCAGCACTCATTCACACTCTGCAGCACTCACCCTCTCTCTGCACACACTCTCACTCAGCACTCACTCACACTCTGCAGTACTCACTCACACTCTGCATTCATATACACTCTGAATTCACTCACAGTCCGCAGCGCTCACTCACACTCTGCAGCACTCACCCACACTCTGCAGCACTCACTCACACTCTGCAGCACTCACTCACACTCTGCAGCACTCACTCACACTCTGCAGCACTCATTCACACTCTGCTGCACACACTCACACTCTGCTGCACACACTCACACTCTGCTGCACACACTCACACTCTGCTGCACTCACTCTCACTCTGCACTCACTCTTACTATGCACTCACTCTGCACACACTCACACTCTGCTGCACACACACACTCTGCTGCACACTCTGCTGCACACACTCACACTCTGCTGCACACACTCACACTCTGCTGCACACACTCTCACTCTGCACACACTCTCACTCTGCACACACTCTCACTCTGCACACATAAATGTAGACGCAGGCCAGATAAAGGGGTGGTACATGAGAAGGTGAGAGGGCGAGGGAAGAGGATAACAATAAAAAAAGAAAAGCAATAAATGATTAGATGTGGGTCAAGAAATTTGAAATAGAGCGGTGGCAGAGAATAGAAGAGTGATAAAGGGGTTAGCTGCAGAGAAAAAAACCCCAAAGGAGATGTATCTCGTAGAGGAAAATTAGATTATGAAATGAGAAAGGGAAAGAGAACACGTGAGCGCGCACTAACTGCAGCAGAGGGTCAGCATTAAACACATGACTGCTTGTTGGTCGCAGGTGCAGCGAACCTGATGGTAGGTAGGTAAGTATGTGTGTGTGAGTGTGAGCGTTTGAGAGAGAGAGAGGCGCTCGGAGAGCAGGCTGCAGGCAACTCAGACAATAAGCATGTCACAGAGTATTCAGGCTGCAGGAAGCGGGCTGTCACAGTGGCTGCATGCAGGGTAGGAGGAGTTCAGGCAATGGGTGTGTGATGCCCTATGGGCTGGCTGCTGGAAGCTCAGACACCAGTGGGCGCGTCATCGAGTGTGGACGGGGATACTTTTATAGTGCGTCACTTTTATAGTGCGTCACAAATGCAATCTGGCTTCTGCCATGACTGTCAGCAGTGTTGATTGTATGAAGACAATACAATTTTTGTCAAGCAAGTCAATTAAGTTCACAGAATACTATATTCCATTGAGAGCCGGTCCAGCCCCCGAATTTTTTATGTGAAATATCAATGGTCCAAAAGACAAACAATCGGGCCCCCCAGAATCTCAATTTTTCTTTTCTCATTTTCTTCCCAACAATATAAAACCATAAGTGCTAGGACAAGGCATATGGTGGAACCTTCTTTACAAATGCACCTAACCAAAATAGCCACAGTAGTAATTTTCCCTTTATATTCTAGATTGGGATTTGTGTATCTGTTTTAACAAAAAAGGGCAATGAAATCACAATTAAGTGGGAGTGTCAGACCGCTTTTCCCTCTGATCTGCTTCTTACCGCGTGTACAATTACTACGTTGTCATGCATTCCCTGATGTTTTAATTGTATGTAATTTACAGCGTCACAAGTGTTTTCAGTTTCATTATGCATTGTGTCGGGTTTTCCGTTCGGTACTAGTTACAACAGTGCCGTGGAAAGTGTGCCTTTTCTATAAGTTTTGTATTGGTACTGACTGTGTACAGAACGTGTACCATGCTATCATTTACCAATATCGCTCAATGGAAGGTGAGGGTTCAAGGCTGTATTTGTTGCTCTTATCTCTAACGTTAACTAATTTGACGTATTCACCTCTGGAAAGGTTTGGAATTAACTCTGCTATATCGACTTTAATTCTAAAGAGGTGTTTTTTCAGACCTGTATTTTTTTATGTTGTCAGTTTTAGTGTGGTATGCAGTAAGGTAAATTTTGCACAACATTGCATTTTGTAAAGCATGGCTGCAGGCGGTGCGTTAGCTTTTCGAGACAAGAATGCGCGTGGGGGGCACTTCTTATTATCGAGTGCAATCAGGGGGCAGAAGGAAAGCTTTGTAAACCAGACAGCAAAGAATGGTGCACGCGCGCCCAGCATCATCCAGTCCTGACACTAAATGCACACGCTCCAGAAAGGCCAAATACAGTTCAGAGGCTTTGTAGAGCACACAGTAAAGAATGGTGCACGCGCGCCCAGCATCTGTCTTTAATTACCCCGGTCCCTGACAGCTGGTAATTGGAGAAATATGGCCATCTGATGCACGTGTCCGCATGGAATATGCAGGAAGCAGAGCAACTCTACAGCCTATGGCCTATTGCGTGCTGGCTTGTAAAAACACAGCCATGCAAGGGCCAATTGCCATGCAGCTGACATAAATAACGACTGAAAATCACAAGCTTCTCCGGAATTCATAGGTTAGATTTTCGAAGTCCTCACAAAAGGACTCTGAAGCCACGCCCACTTCGTGGGACTTAGGCTGAGCCCTAAAAAAGAGCCAACTGAAATTAAAAATTTTTTAATAAAAGTTTGAAATGTGCTCAGAAATCATGTTGTTCATGTTTTGGTGTTAATCCGCTCAGCCTTATTTGAGAAATTTGCTTTTAAAGAGATGATCAGGTTGACAAGATTAAAAGTTAGGCATATAGGGACGTTTGGTTACAGGGGAGTCCTGAGGAAATGCACTGGTGCTGTAAAATAAAAAAGGCCCACTAATTGGCAGAGGAAGCTTATTCTTCCTTTGGCTCTGTTGGTACGAAACAAACTGATTAGCTGGCTGCAATCCAGAGAAAAATGTTGTGTGTGCATCCTGACAGGACTCAGTGACTCTGTTCCTGTGTCATAGAAATAAAAAAAAAAAGAAAACTGGGACACAGTGAGGGCACCCAAACGTTTAGAACATGTAGAGAGGATCCAAAGGGACCTTCTGAGGGCCCAGTATTAGTGTCATGGGTACTACGGCACCCCTGAGCTACCAAGGATGGCCTGCCTATGTAGTATCTCAGTACTCCTCTGTTACCCGCAAGACACGCAAAATAAAAATAGAAAGGTGTGTTTTGGTAGGAGATTGGTGACTAGGCCCTGCATCCAACCCTCCTCTGCAAAAGGCACTTGCTGTCCCAGCTGGAGTTGTCCACCTGCAAGGGATTAAAGCAAAACATTTTGGCCAAACCCCATCTGTGCATGGTCAGAGGCCTCCAACGAGATGGGGGGTGGGGTGGGGGGAGGCTGAAAGCCATGCCCTGAAGCCAACCACTGAAGTACACCACCGAAGCCATGTGCAGTGAAAGTTGGCATCCCACTGGTCTGGGTGGGTGTGAGATGGATAGGCTCAGGGTCTGGATCGAAGCCAAACCCTTTGGTCTACTCTCTGCTGCATGTGACCAAAGGCCAATTACAATAAGGGGCTGGCCACAAGCAGGGGAGCTGCGCAGAGCATTGAAGAGGATTGACTGCTGGCAGGGGTAGAGCATGGGGAGGTGTGACTAAAAAAAATGTATTACCTTCCGTCCCGATTCTGGCCGAAGGAGGGGGAATACGAGGCACCCTGTTTAAAGGAAAATCGGTACTGGAGCACTCTCACTGTACTTGGAATGACACTCCCAGAAAATCTGGGTCAAATAGATATTTTACCAGTACTGCTGGAATACTCCTGTAATAAAAAGACTATACAAATATTTAAATAGAAATAACATGTATATTAGTGAAAATGGGGTTGTGCTTGGGGAGGCCTTGCACAGGGCCTGGCTGAAGGCAATCCCCTGGTGTGCACGTGAGGGTGGCCACCAGGGCAGTGTGGGTTGGAAGCTAGGTCATATGCCCAAAACTCTGCATTGCATAGCCAAAAACGGATTGCAGTGCGGTGGGTTAGCCGAGTGCAGGTTTGGTGGATGTATGGGGTTGGGCACAGAACCTGGCTGGAGGCTAGGACCTGCAGCCCAACCCCTGCTGTGCATGGTTGAAGGCCATTCACAGCAGATGGATGCCTGCCTCAGGGGGCTGGGTACATGGCTTTGTGAGAGGTCAGGCCTTGTTGCCAACCCCCGCTATGCACAGTAAAAAGGATGAACATCATGTGCTTTAGGGGACATGCTGCCTGCAAGGTGGTGGTGGTGTGGGTGGTTTGGGTGTAGGGCCTGGACCATGGCCACACCCTTCTGTCAACATCTGATGTGCAATTGGGCTGCCTGCCAGGGGGTTGTGCGCAATGCACCTGAGGTTGGTTGGCAACGGGGAGTTGAATTCAGGCATCTTTAATTTTCCACTCTTACATCCTGAGACAATAATATGAGCTCAGTCTATGTGGAACCCTTTGAAAATACCCTTCAGAAAAGGTCTGATAAATAGGTTGTTGATAGCCCACCTGAAAAAGTGATATTTGTCTTCAGAAACTGGACTGAAAACTCACTGTGCAACTTAGTCATCAAGTGAGCATGACTGTAGTATAGAAGAAACACATCTTAAGAAGTAGAGACAATACTTTAAACTGGGGAAAAGTATGTGTAATACTTTGTGAGTAACCTACAAACAAATTGAAAATGTAATCCGAATGTCTGCCAGCCTCTAAACGTCTAATCTAGTATTGTAGGCTGAGTGTAGGCCTACAACAAGAGAGTGGGTCTTTAATGGCCCCAACAGCCAGCTACAGGAGGCTATAACACTGTTAGAGCATGTTGCCCCACAAGGGCAGAATGTTATAATATAGATGTATGGCCATGTATGACTATACCAGCTATTAAAGCCTTTGGGTCATATGTATGAAGGTAGCAATTAGCGATTCTGTAATAGCCATTTTTAAGAAATCGCTATTTCAGAATCGCTAATTGCTATGTATCAATAAAATCGCAATTGTTTTGTGATTTCTTGATATTCCTTAATTGCGAATTAGCGAATTCGCAATTAAGAAATACTTTCCCATTCATTTCTATGGGCCAGGAGGCCCATAGGAATGAATGGGAAATTTGCGATTCGCAATTTGCTAATCGCAAATTGAGAATATTTTCAAGGGTGCAGGGGTGTCCAAAGGACACCCTGTTGCACCCCTGAAATATGCATGGGTGCACATGTGGCGCACATACATGCCCTAAGGGCATGTATGTGCGTCACATGGCACTTTGAAAAATGCTAAAATATGCATTTTTCAAGGAATTCGCAACTTACCACCAACTAGAAGTTGGTGGTAATTTGCGATTCCTTAAGGCCAATTAGGGCATTTTTTTGGCTTCTTACATTGCATTTAAGGAATCGCAAAATTTGCGATTCCTTAAATGCAATTGCCAAATAAGGAATCGCAAATTTTGCGATTCCTAATTTTTCAAGCATATTTCCTTGATACATACCAATAGTTCAAATTGCATTCGCAAACGCCGTAATACTGCAAATTTCGGCGTTTGCGAAGTCAATTTGGCTTGATACATATGGCCCTTGTTCCTTCGTTATAAGCCTGATGCCAATGCCAGGTGCTCCACCTACCACTGCCAGAGAGTGACTAACATCTGCTATGCATGGCCTTTAACTTGCACCATGGGCAGTGCAAAAGGGGGCTGCTTCTTTTGGCAACGCAAGCTGATTTTTTCGTTGAGCTGCAGCTTTCTTAACACGTTTGCAAAAGCTCTGCAAACTGCTCAAACAGAGATGATTCCACTGCCCGGTCCTATGTGCACTAGGGGTCCCAAGGTGGTACAGTTTAAGGCTCACATGTGACCCTTCAAACTGCACTGACACGGGACCGCTGTGCCGCCACGGAGTGTGGCAGTGGTTTGGCGGCCAAAATCATAATGGGGCCCTCAGTTCTTTCAGGTTTTTACTCTCCATAGGCTCAGCAACTTCTCAGTTCTTTTTAGCCATTCATCACATACAATGCCTCTTCACCACTTTTAAAAAACATTATTCGAAATGGTGAGGTGATGTACATTTGCACTATGAATCATGCTCTCTATCTCTTTTTTGTTGAAATGCCTTTCTTCTCTTCAGAAGGCACGTGGGCATGATAATGATATATTGTATTTTCAGTGAAAGTAAGGTCACTTGGATCATTGCAAGAGGTGGAACCTCTCGGAACTCTAGTTCCCTTTCCCTGCTATAATGATGTTCCTACTCTGGGCTCAGTTATGAGGGGCTCCTTAAATGCCATATCATGCGTAAACCTCTGTTTATGCATGTATGGGAATTACGAGTTCGGTTTTGTTTAACACATCCTTTAGTTATTGGATGCTTTAATTAACCCAACTTTCGTTTAATTTCGGAAGCTCAAACCTGCCAAAATTTTACAGTGAAAAACATAAGATAATTACCATATGAAGATGATTTTGGTGCTTAAACACCAAAATCCTCAAGTTATTACCCATAAACATGAAGGTGTTATTTTTTGCACTCGATAAATAACGCACCCCATGGTATTGTTATTTATCAGGGACAATAAATAATACCTCAACTTACAATCAGGTCCATAAAGGTCAATACTAGGAATTATAATGTTATAGGATATCCTATTAACAAAGTAAATAATTAAAAATGTTCCTAGTACATTTTAAATAGGGGGGTGCAACATTTTTATAATTAGCTTTTGCATATTTACATAGACGTTATGGGAAATTACTCAAATTTATAAGTAATAATGCAAAATGTATATCTATCATTTAGCACTAACGTTTTTGAGGAAAATGTATTCTCACATCAATTTTTGACAGGACTTTTTTCGTCTCCCCCAAAAATGTGAAAAGTGCAAGTGAAGAGTAGCCACTTCCCTAAATCCTGAGCTATAATTACACAAATTACGTCAGTATAATTTAATTTCTCCTGGGCCTGATTTCCAAAAAGGTATGAGTTCCCAAACATACAATGTGGCATTGCATTTTTGATTTAAAATAACTTATGCTTTGTTTTAGAATCAGACAAAAGTGATTCTTCATTTCAAATTCCATGCAAATGGTGAACAAAAATATATTTGAGATGTAGGAAAAGTTACCCCTTTTATTTTAAGTCCTATTGATATCTCTGTTCTCTTCTACATCAAAAACTGCTGAAAGGAATTGCCGCAAACTTAGCATGACCATTAGCACTTTACTCATAATACTGCCCTTTTTTGTCATTTACAGTGACTATATTAGAAGTGCCAGAAGGCTGCAAAAGGGTTCAAACTTTGCAATGGGTCAAGTCATTTATAAAGAAGAAAGTCATACCAGAATTTGCAGGGGATCGGACAATCACAAGAGTGCACAGGGTACCAGTTCACCCATGTCCAAATTCAAACTTGCCAATTACAATTTCGGTGAACTTTGGGGAATATCGTTTTATAGAACAGATACTCTCTATGGCCATACGAAGAAAACAATTCTCCACCAATGAGGTTTCTTGCTGACAAATCTTTTCTAATATATCAGCTGCTGCAGCACGACTTGGAAAGGAATATATTGAACTGCTTTATCAGTTTAAGGCTCAGGGCAGGCAGGCAGCGATAGCATAGCAGTCTAAACTCTGGGCGTTAGTAAAGGGAAAATTCCACATGTTTACAAGCTTAGAAGAAGCACTAGAAATGCTGCAATCAATTTCTACCTAGAGGGTTTAACATAGGGCGGGACCCCTCATGTATTATTAATGGTGGGGTGTGGTTTGTTCACTCAGGGTGCTCAAACAAGGCACCCTGCTGGGGCATCCATACAGCAAGGGTAGAGAGGGGTATAGTGGGTTATTCCGCTCCTTCCATGGATGGGGGGGCAAGGTTGGGGATAGAAATGGTGGTTGGGAGCACAGGTATTAAAAAGAGCAGAATCATACCTGGGAAAGAAATGTCGTAAAATATTCCTGTTTTCTTGGCTTTTATGTTTGAAAGGGTAGTTTGAAAATGGGGTCTGAAGCACGAATTATATCGGTTAATGTCAATGGGCTATCCAACAAGCAGAGGTATGTGGCTTTACTTAGATGGGTAATCTCTTTTTCACCCCAAATTTTGTTTTGGCAAGAAACTCATTTAAAGTCAAAGATGTTCATTCCTAATTATTATACAAAGGCATGCTTTGCTTCTGCTGGGTTGACCACTCGGAGTTGCAAATTATTTTGGGCGATGGCTAGTCTGGGATGTTATGCCGGTCCAGAGGGACCCCAAAGGCAGGTGGATTTAGATTACTGTGGAGTTAATGACTATTTATGTAATTTCATGAAATACTACACACTTATATTTGACAATCCAAGATCTATTTTTTAATCAATGAGATGATGAGAGTTGCGGTAGGTCCCATAATAGTAGGGGGGATTTTAATTGAATTCAGGATCTAGCGAGTAATATCTTGAAGAAAACAAAAAAACAGTTGAAACTAAATAATGAAAGGGTATGAGATGTGACGATCCAAGATTATCAACTCATTGGCCCATGGCGTAGAGCCCATTTAGGAATGTCATAATATACTTATTACTCTCGATAATTTCAGTCTTCTTTGCGTATAGATTACTTTCTTATTTCTCATTCTCTTAGGTCTCCTGATTCTAAAATATGGGCCAACTCTTTTTCAGATCACTCAACCTTAAGTCTCAACATAGAATTAGATGTCAGGCGAGGTAAAAGATCCAGGTGGCAGATGGATCGTCTTCTTCTCTCCAATTAGGAATGGTTGAAAAATACAAAAAAAGTGATCAAAGAATTTTTTCAGATTAATAAAGGTCTGCAACACTTTTTTCTGTCTGGGGTGCCTTTAAGGCAGCCATTTATTGGCAGATGTTGGGCCTTTATGGCCGCTCAATCTAAATTGTGGCAGGTCTGTATCTTTTAACTCCAAATTGTGGTTGAGACCATAGTTCAGAGGATAGCAGGGTCATTGATCCACTGAATGACTGGTTCTGCCGTTGGATAGTACGAAACTAGAGCTAAAGGAATTCTTGGTTCTCAAAAAGATAAATAGCTTGCGGACATTTCAATAGCGAGTTTATGAAGAAAGTCTGCACATTTTTGGCCTGGTCAACTAGGGTGAAGCAGAAAGCTCCAATAATTACCGAATTGTAGAAAATTGTAGAAACCCGTGTCGGAGGTCCTGGCCTCAGAGAAGGAAGAGGTTGCAAAAATATTCCTTGATCATTATAGCCAGTTATATGCAACTAAACATATAGTTTCAAAAGAAGCTATACATCAGTACTTCTTAGATATTAATTTACTGGAGGTGCCAAATATTCAGGTAGAGGAATTGGCAGTCGATATTACACTAGCAGAAATTCGCCAAGTTATAGTGTCAATGCCATCTGGTAAGGCCTGAGGAAGTGATGGGCTTCCAGTTGAGTTCTATGCAATGTTTTAGGAAGAATTAATAACCTCACTAGTCAAACTCTTTAATGTGGTGAAAAACGGCCTAGAGGTTTCACCAGCATTCATGGAATCGATTATTGTTAGCTTTCTTAAAAAGAGGAAAAATCCCTAAGACGTCAACTCATATCGGCCCACTAGCCTATTAATCTCCGATTATAAAATGTTAATGACAGTTTGGGCTCATCGAATCATGCCTATCACCCAGAAGGTTATTGATAAATTTCAGACTTGCTTCCTCACAGAAAGACAAATGTCTTCCAATGTTATTTCTTTAATACATGCAACAGATTTTTTTAACACCCGCACGTATAATGATGGTAGATGTGGAAAAAGCATTCAAACTTGTTAACTTGGATACTCTGTTTTTTGCTCTTGAAAGGGCGGGTTTTCCTAGCTCAATTATTAATCTTTTATAATATGTATCAGGGCACGCAGGCACAGATATTTGTGAATACTAGCATAGCTGGTACTATTGATATAAATCGGGAACTCGTCAAGGATGTCCCTTATCACCGGTACATTTTACTTTTTTTTATTGAACCGTTGGCAAACAGGATAAGGGCAAACCAGGGAATTGAAACCACCAATAGAAGGTATGTATAAACTTAAATGTTTGCAGATTAAAGATGTTGTATATCCGACCCAAAGAACAAAATATAAGTGGAGTCCAGGTCGAGTTTGAACAGTTTCAAGCTAATCGTGGGTACAAAATGAATCATAACAAAACAGAAATATTAATGTGGAGGTAATGTTCCCAGTAGCTTGAAGTGTCCGGGGTGCTGAGTAGTTTGATTCGATATCAAGGGGTCTACGTAACAAATGGCCTATTTATCCGCTTGCACTTATCAGCAGGGCTGCCCTGATTAAAATGTCAATCTTACCTCTATTACTTTTCTTATTTATACATGTCCTAATAAAAATCAGTACAGCTATTTTCAAAGAGTTGTATGTACTTTTTTCGATAGTTTGTTTGGAGTAGAAAGGTCCAAAGAGTAAAATATAAACTACTGCAATTAGCAACAAATCTGGGCCAGCTTGCATTGCTCCAGATTCCGATTTAGGGGGATCTTAAGCTATTTTTTTGGGGAATACAATGGTGAACAAAGTGGGATCACAGCTCCCGGTTTTCATGAAGACAGCCAAACTCCCCCCAAAAAATAGGTATAAGACATCACAAGACCTTTGTATAGGACTTCTGACACAAAACTCTGCTAATGCTTTGACAGCGGCTTATGAATATCTACAATTAAAGGAGAGAAAAGTCTTAGGGTTATATATTCGGTCTAGTCATTTAAGGTTTTGGGATGCAAATGGCTTCAGTAAGCTGGGCAATGTTTTGCTGCAAGGGAGATGTATAACATGGCAAGAAATTTTATCTAGGTGCAGGAATAGAAGAAAGTTATTCTTGGGGTAATTTATACAAATAATCCATTTAGTCAAAAGTATTGTTTGATATGCTCTGCTGGTCTATCATCAATAGCGGTCGCTCTTTTTAAAGCAAGGCTGAGTGGGGTTGGAAATTGATATCGATATCTGAAGAACCAAGGGGAAAACCGGCTAGTAAATAATTTTTTCAGTAAAAATTGCAGAGGCAACGCAATTTCCACTTTCTGCGGTCAAGTGGCAGACAATCTCAGAATTTGGAATTAAAGCCTTAATGGCTACTATTTTAAGTGTATGTCTTTTTTGTCATGATAGAGAGCGTATTATACACCTAAGGATGTATCTGGAATCGGAAGATGGATGTTTTCATTGCTGGCAATTAGGGTGAGGGGATTGGCTCCATACTTTTTTCAACTGCCCATTTCTGACCCAATTTTGGCAAAAATATTTTGTGCTCTTAGTAGAGGTTTACAGAGTCAAAATGATCTAGGGTCAGCAGTGGCACTTTTCGGCCTGTCAAAACAGAGGCAAATTTCTTCAAATATGAAAGGTAAAGACATTTTTATTTTTATTTTTGACCTATTTGCTCGATCCTTGATTCTGCAGAATTGGAAGAAAAATAGAGCCCCTACATATGTAGAATGGCATAAGAAAATGATCCTTACCAGGAAATTTGAAGAGGACTATGCTAAAAGGGTTGGTGCAACTAAAAGGTTTATGCACGTTTAGGTATTTATGGAACAACTAGAGAAGGACTTGTAGTGCTGATATGATGGTGTCTACTTAAATTGATAGAGAATGGACTTAGGATGGCATAGTAGATAAATGAGAACACTTAATGTTTTTTTCCGGGTGGGATCCAGGTGATAGATGTTCAACTTTTTTCTGTTTTATGTAGCGTCACTAAGCGCAATCTACATCTACTCTAGTCATAATGCACTTTAACTTTCTTCAAGGACGGGCCCTTTTCCTGTATTTTATATAGTATGAAGTCTACTCTATTTTATCAGAATTATTATTATTATCCAGCTTTTAATAATTAGGATGTAACGGTGTAATGAATTATTCGTATTTTTTCTGCTCAATCAAAAAAAAGACTATATATAGTAGTTTTTCAGACACTTGCATTATTAAAACATGTCAGGTGGGCTTGGACAGGTTTATGTTATGTATGTCTTCACTGTTAATTCACAAATCAGTTGAAATTTGGATCAAAAGAAGATCCAAGTGTAAAAACGTTGAAAATCTGGATGAATGGAAAAACATGTTTTGTCTTACCCTTTATAGTTCCTGCAGGTCTTAACTGGTTTCGTGGAGATCGGTTATCTAATTGTCTGGTAAAGGCTGAAAATATTGTTGCCACAGCTGTACGGTATGTGTGGTATTTGCAAACCTTCATGAATCATATGTTGTAGAAAAACGTAAGGTATAAAGTGGCAAGTAATTGTGTGGACTATAAAAAGATACTGTTGTAAGAAAATCCTCCGTAAAATCAATTTTTTGCCAGAGTATCTGTGGTTTAAAATCCAGAATTATTTATCATGCAGCAAGTATTTGAAGACCTGCTCAATACATAGATATCCAAGGATGCAGCCAAGCAGAAAACCCATTGTTAGGATAGTGTTGTGTAGTTCCTATAAATCTATATAGGATCTGTGCTTTTAGACAACATAAACTAATAGATTGGTGTCCAGATTGACACCCTCCAAGGGTATGTTAGTCTGTAGGCCAGCTAGCTCACAGTGCCACTATAAGCACCACAACCTTACCAAGGAGCAAACATTTTCTGCCAACTATCGAACATGACAACCCAGACCCCTTATGGATCATGGAAACAATCTAGTACTATTTGCTCAGTCACTCATGCTCACTTAGTCACAGAGGGATACCTAGAATAAACAGTGGGGACATTTTTTAATACGCATTTATTGAACTAGTGTCATTCTATTATAAAATGCTGGTTCTGCAACAATGATTAGAAAGAAACAGATATATAAGATTACAAGCGCCAACAGAGTAGATAAAAGGTAGAATTCTACCATGGTGCTATATTAGTGAATATATGCAGCCATATTGATACATGGCAGTAATCTTGAGTACTCCTAAGAACCAAACCCTAGCTAAGTGTACCTAAGCCAAGAATCCCCCTTGGAACTGGCCAACCCCATTACCTGATGGTTAGAGGATGAAGGGCCTCATCTTGGTGTCGAGTTGGATACCCTGCAAGGGATCTCAGACCACTGCATGCTGGAATGTCTGTGTGCAGGGACTTCAGCGTCGCTTCTCCTCTGGTTTGCCCAGAGAAGAGGGGATTCTTATACACACAACAAGGTACGCTCAGGGGTTCTACCTAGATGTGTCATGATACGGTGGGACTGTCGTTGAAGGATGACCATAGGGGTCAACTTTGTACAGAGTTATGCAGTAGATGGTAATCCCGTTGTGATACTAAGGGCTCTCATGCATAATAAATCAAGCTAGTTTTCGAAAAAAACAATCTGACTTTATTCGGCACCTAACTAGGTAAAAGGTCAGTGCAAGAGACCATGGTGAAAGGATGCTTTTGTTGCAATCATCAGTGGCATTTTGCTCCTTCTAATAGAAAGGTCAAGAAATTGAGAGAAATAAAATCATTTCTCCATGTTGTGCTACTCGTATGCCTCTCCTGGGGAGGCATACCTTTTTGGCCACTGCCTGTGACTTACAGATCCTTGTAAATCTGGAGAAGTGCTAAAAAGACATACATTGCATGCCCCTTTGCTACAGAAAACTGCGCCAAGGACGCCAATATTTACAAGGTGGCATTAAGCCACGCAAAGTGGCTTAACGCTGCCTTGTAAACATGGTGCAGGGTACAGCCCCACCTGAGCTTGCAAAAAGTCATGCTCCGGTGGCGCAATGTCCTTGTAATTGTGCCCCTATATTTTGTCCTTTCCTGAATGTAGCAATTTGATGATCTGCAATATTGAAGTAGAGGGCCTTTCAATAGTCAAGACATGAGAGCATTGATTAGGGAAGTCCAACTATTCTGAGGAAGAAATGGAAGAATTTACTAAAGTATTCTCTGAAGAATAAATCAAGAAGTGCATATTTTCTGTATCTGGGCATTCAGAGATAGCTAATGATCGAACCAGAAATCTGTTATTTTCTCAGCCTGGATGAAATATAAATTATTCCAACGTAATTTGCATAAATTGCAAACGAGGCATTTGTTTTAAAAATGTATGACAAATGCATGTAACCAACAGAACACAGCTGATATTCGTGATCCCTTTATTTTTTTGCACTATTTTGTAGAGCAAAATGAGTTGGACACATTTGGTGCTATAATACAGCAGAAAATTATAGGTTCGCTTTTCGTGTGCTTACACATAAATTTGCCTAAATTGCAAAAAAGCAATTATTGTGAATTTTTCTCTCCCCTAGTTTCCTCTTTGGGGCTGGAAATTTGCATAAGTGAACAGACCAAAGAGTTTGGTATGCTCCCTACCCTGAAGAGTTTCTGCCTGGTCAGCAGCGCATTAAAAAATATTGGCAATCATCCAGTCCTGGACCGTGAGTAGCTAATTCTAAAGGGGTAACACATAGTCAGATGCTCTGTTGTGAAATTTAACCCCTTCGCTGCGGCGGCTATTCCGCCGCAGCGCTAAGGGGGTGGGGCGGTCGCGCGGCGGTCCCGTGCTTGTGACGGAACCGCTCCGTCACGGCTCATGGGTGAGCTGTGCTAGTGACAGGACGGTCTGTCACGAACGCGCCCGCTCATTGGAACGCGCCGCGCAGGTGCGAAATCAGCGCCACGCAGGCGCGCCGAGCGGGCCGTGACCGAACCGTTCCGTCACTAGCACAGCTCACCCGAGGCTTGTGACGGAACGGTTCCGTCACAAGCATGCAAGGGGTTAAGAAGGATGTGAACATAGGGCACTAAATAAAAACCAGAGCTTCACATCAGCTCCCGACAGTAGCTGCCAGTTCCCTTCCAAAGTGGCGGGGCAGACCAGAAGATGTAGCTGGAGAGGTGGAGGGCAAAAGGTTCGGTACACAATATAAATAATTTTAGAAAAATGTGTTAGCCTATTGCTGCTGGTGTGTTGCTATGATCACTTATGTGCACAAGCTCCCAGAATGCACTGTGGCCAATAATGACACTGCAGGAAAGTCAAGATTGGCCTGACAGCTGGGACTTTGTACTCCCAGGCAGACTGGGAGCCTGTGCCTGCTTTCTACAGCCCAACAATGCAGCTGGGGCTGGAGAAAGCTTCACTGCTCATGAGGGTTTGGCCGGCATGAAAAGGTTGGCCAAACCCTCATGTGCAGTGAAGGGACGAGGGAGTGCACTAGCACTCCCCCATCACAGTGTCATCCCCTTGGATCTGCCCTCAAGACTCGACAGAGTCCTGGGGTGGATCCAGGATGATTAAAATAAGGTGGTGGTGGGAGGATGTGCTCCTACACCCTCAAAGGGGGAGTGTCCTGGTTCTGAAGAGGCTAATTATTTATATTTGTAATAAACCAAAAAGGAGGAAGGGTGACTGAGTCTGCCCTAAGCAAAAGGCTATAAACCAGTCCAGAGCTAATCCATCGTGGTCAATCACTTTCAGACAGTTGGCGTGAACAAAGTGGTCTACCAGCCGTCTGCTGTGTCAAAGGCCACAGAGATGACAAGCAACAGGAGGCAAGTTAGGACACTGTGGTCCCTGGTGAAAAGAATAAAGCCCAGAGTTGGAGTTATCACTAAGGCTGTCTTTGTCCCCACCGAAACCAGGAAGACGGTCACCCAGGCCCTCGTCACCAGCCGACTTCAATACGGGAACACTCTCTAAGCTGGGACCACAGCCAAACTACAGAAAAGACTCCAGCGCATACAGAACGCTTCTGCACGACTCATCCTGGACATCCCCGACACAGCCACATCTCTGCCCATCTGAGAGACCTGCACTGGCTCCCAGTCAGCAAGAGGATCACGTTCAGACTCCTCACCCATGCACACAATGCTCTCCATGACATGGGCCCCAAATACCTCAATGACCGCCTGACATTCTACACACCCACCCGCCAGCTACGTTCCGCCAGCCTCGGCCTCGCCACCATCCCACAAATTTGCAGAGCCACCGCCGGAGGCAGCTCCTTCTCCTACCTGGCGGTCGAGACGTGGAACTCCCTCCACACCCACCTACGCCTGACCCAAGACCATCTCTCCTTCAGGAAACAACTCAAGACCTGGCTATTCGAGCAGTAGCAGATACCCCCCCTCCCAGCGCCTTAAAACCCTAGCGGGTGAGTAGCGCGCTATATAAATATGCTTGATTGAATGATTGATTTGTGCTGTCACCTGCTCTAAATCGGAACTCGGTCTGATCAAGAATTTCCAGTCTTTCCACAAGAAACCTAGATATAAATTGCTCTAGAATTTTTGAGAGGGCTTCATGAAGAGCAATAGGTTTAACATTCTTAATTTCATGTCTATTTAACTATGGAGAAATAATGACCTTCTTAGAGAACTGTTGACTAGCTCCTGTGTGGAAGGAGGAATTAATCGCTGCACAGAGGATTGGGTTCAGGACTGGAGACTTTAAGATGGCAGAAGGGCATGGGCCATCAGTGATACTGACTTTAAATTCCTAAGAGTTTGATGTAAATCTGTATGGGACATTGAGGAAAGCAAGCTCTGTGGAGCTCTTGAGGTGCCTTGAGCCATTATCAGATGCAAAGGACATTAGCATTGAATCTCTTCATAGATTTTCTTGATTTCTTTCACAAAATAACAGTGCAAAGTTGTAATATTGTGCTTGAGATGTCATCACCAGGGAAGCAAGTTCAGAATATATTAGGCATAAGTAAATGGATTTGTTTGGGAATACCTTGCTTGACCAAGGCATTTGCATATGTAAGATGAACTTGAATGAGTAAACAGTTTTAAAAATTGAGGGCTTAGACAAACTCTGGTATGAAGCACTGCATAGAAAACTGAACTTTTATATTATTAGATAACAATCTCATTGAAAGTGCAAAGGAACATATTATTTGCTATCTTCAAAAATCCTCCATCCCCACCCTTGAAATGCTTGAATTGGTATGAATCAGCTTGGTGGCCAGTGGGTAAAGCTAAAAACATATCTCAGGAGAGGTACTATTACATCTTAGAGGGAAATTACAGGTACTTTCGAGTGCACTGATGAGTTCAATATATTACAGTGCATGTTTATTGGGACATAATCAGTACTTCTCACTAAGGACAGTAACACTTTTTCTAAGGAGGCCTATCTCTTTCAGAGCCTTAATGCCTATAATAGAAATTATCGAAAGGACTATGGTTTATTAAAAGACATGGGGGCACATTAGCCAGAACCTTGTTACAATTATCGCTTTTTAGTGGCAGGAAAAGGCTGTTAAAATGGCGATAATGGGCTTGCTAATATGCGTTACAGAATTCCAATAGAAACCCAGGTTAGATGTGCAGGACATCTAACCTGGATTTCTATTGGAATTCTATAACGCATATTAGCAAGCCCATTATCTCCATTTCAGCGGCAGTTTCCAACTGCTAAAACAGCGATAATTTAACAAGGTTCTTGCTAATATGCCCCATAGTATGCCAACTTGTTCGCATTCACAATTCAGAGGCAAAGAAATGAATGGGCATATCTTGTGTTCTCACCTCAACTTTCACATCGGTTTTAATAAACATGAATTTGCTTGTCAAAAGCTTGCACTATCCAGCACCTTTCATGACCTTTCTCATCCCTAAAAGTGTCTGTCACAACCCAAACCTGACATGAATTATGATAGCCATGACCATGTCTGTTTATTTCTTCTTTTTTGTCTAATTTAATTTATTTCATTGTTATAGGTCATCTATTGCTGGCCCACCTATCCAAGCCTTATATTAACAATATCATGTTTTGATATATGTAAAAAGAATTTAGGCCTTGTATGAACTGATATGTGTGCATGATTAGCCTTTCAAACAATCCATAGGTACAATTGGTATAGGCTATCCATAAACAAACAGATGTCTTCATAACACGGTTAAATATTGTATATCCTCTATTTTCGTGTCCATACAACTGTGAAAATGTATAAAAAAAAATTTTTATAACTAAATCTATAAAAGAAATAAATATTTTTGAAATACATTTTTCTCTTCCATTACTAGTCTTTTAGTATGTCAATTTATGTTTAGGTCCACTTGGTTATCCATTTCCTAAATAATCGATTCACACATTGTTATACTCCCTAATGTAGGAAAATAATTTATGGGTGATGTAACGACCGGATTTTCAGACTAGATATCACCAGCTCACCAAGACACCACCAATCCAGCTGAAACGTAACCATCTCCCTCCCGAGAGCTTACTTACCAAAGTACCTAGGTACCTTCCTGGGGATGGGGAATTGGCAATATTCAAGCCCATATCATCAAAGACACCACTAAATCTATAGGGATTACTAGAAATAATGACTGATTACTAAGGAATTCCATATTCTACACCACACTCATACCTTATAGTCTTGCGGTAACTTAGGCCCAGACTATGCTACCCTCCTACTCACAGTGAAGGGGGCAGTTCTGATTACTTACCATTACACACTGACCACAATCAGTGCTCACACAAGCCACAATCCTGTGGGTATATACATTGACCACAATCAATGCTCTCATTAATGCCACTCTCTCTAGCAGCAATCTCACTACGCACCGTATCCTCCCGGTGTTCTCACAAGCCACAATCATGTGGGTATACACATTGATCACAATCAATGCTCTCACTAATGCCACTCTCTCTAGCGGCAATCTCTGTCCTATGAATACCTTCAGCTCTCTCTCTCTCTGTTGGGAAGTTTCTCTATATATATCTAATATCTACTGGGAATGTAATATTATATTTTATGTGGTAGATAGACAGTTCAATCCTCTCACACAAGAATGGCCAAATTACAATATGCAAAGGTTATTCTATGATATAAGTGCTTCCTGCTCCCTTGCTCAGTTACCACTTACCCGGACGGGAAACGCATCCGTCCACATAACAGCACTGACTAGAAGAAAGGTTAACTTTACCATGAAAAAACAACAGTTACACAATGGTTCACTAAGAACTGGGGTCTCTTTATTACACAATAGCAAATTATAACATCACAATAACTAGCAATCTAGGCATAGCCTGAAAAGTAAAGGGAAAAAAAACACATCTAAGGAATAAAGCTTTATTGCTAGCACATCCACATATAGCTAACAGGAACTGCAAATAGCTGAAAAGGAAAATGGATTATAACAGACTGCACACCGCTGAAAGAAAAGGGATTAATCAGTGCAACAATACAGTAGGGAATATAGCTTAGGAAATAAAGGAAAATAATAATGTATATATATATATATATGGGCACTAATATAACAGGACAGATATCACCTGATTATTATGAAGTCTTGTTCTAGCTGTCATCTGGTTCCCTCTCTTATCTGTGCCTTGGCTCATCTCAGATTCTCCCCTGCACTCTTGGACACACATCTGCGCCGATCACTCTGCACTGGATTCCTCTCTCCCACGAACTGTCTTCACCTTCCAACTTCAGTCTAATGATATAGTTTCTGCTGCTCTGATAACCGTTCGCTCCACTAGCTTCTTCACTCTGTCTGATTGTTCCAGCTCCAATGTCCAACTAACTCCAGCTGCTCCCACAGACTAATCCACGATATAACTTCAGTCTCTTCCAAAAGGTATCACTCCAAACTCCAGCTGTTAACTGCCTGCTCCAACTGATCACAACTCCTTCTGAAAAGTAACTGCTTCTGCTCCAAAAACCATCTGCCTTCTACCATTACAAGATTCATCTGACTGCTCCAAGATCCATCTGACCGCTCTCTTCAACTCCAAAAACCATCTGACTGCTCTCTTCAGCTCCAAACACCATCTGACCACTCTGCCTCTCTGCACTTCGCTAATATGGAATGCTCTCCCCTAGTGGAAAGTTCCAGCCAGTAGCCTCCTCCCACCAAATCCATGTACCAGGCTCCCTGCTCCAGACGCCCTCACAGTGATCAACTGCTTGTTTCGTCTAGAGACTTGAGCCCAGGGACATTTCTTGATAAGATTCAGCTCCAGCCGGTTCTCTCTAGTTTGCAAAGAGCGAACAACACCTCATAACTAAAACATCACACTTGACCTACATGCATCTCAGTCTGCAGAGGCAGAAAGCAAAATGGAGTCTCTCTGGTTCTGGGCCTTGTAGGCCCGAAAAGGATGAAATAGACACTTAGCTCTATACACAAACCCTACCAATAGGTAATATAAAGTCAGAACTACAGGATCCACCCTCTACTATAGGTAGAATGATGAAAGGACACATAATTATGTCAACGCCAATAGGCAATAGATGGATTAGAGTCAGGAATAAGGGATCTATCATCATATAAAGCGGCTATCCTCTAGTTTATGCTTCTACGTCTGAAAAGAGGCCTGAAAAGGACCAAAACAAGCTAAGACTAGGGATCTAGGATGGTAGCAAGCTAAAGTCACCATCACTCAGAAATAGAACCAAAAACCCGGTCACTACAGGTACCCCTTTTTGTTGCATAAACAACCCAAACCCTAGCAGCCAGTCAGAAGCTATGTGCAATCAGACATTTCCAGGTTACCACACAGGATAGTTCTTTGATTTTCCAGTAGAGCGGGGACAGTATCTATCATGTCAGGTATGACTTACACTTGACTGACACTTTCCAGACTACAGCCTTTTTATGAGCAATCACCTTGTGTGAAATATATTGTGATGGGTACATAATTATCTAGGATCCAAAAGCTAATACGTATTTTTATTTGACGTTACTATATATATATATATATATATATATATATATATATATATATATATATATATATATATATATATATATATATATATATATTTTTTTTTTTTTTATATATATTTTTATTTTCTCTATTATAGGGCGCCTCCTCAGTTGGGGTGCTGATCTCTGCATGGTAATATATAGGAAAAACTAAGAAAGTTTATTAAATTTGGACATAATTATAGTACAAAATATGCTTATGTTACATATTAGTATGAATTAGTTTTATTTATTTATTTGTTATGAAGAACAAAGGAAAGAATTGTGCTAGCACTTTTAGCTTATTTTTATTTACATCTTTAAATCTTTAATGAATTTAAGTATATTAAATTCAATGAAAAATATTTTTTGTAATTTTGAATTAAAAAATCAATTCCCACCAAAAGAAAAAAAAAGGATTGTATTGTGCATTTATAATTATCAAAAGTAATTTCAAAATGTTTTATTAAATTGTAATGTTACATGAATTTGTGTAAATCAAAAAAGGTTGTTAACATTTTCAAAATATGTACATGACTAGATAACATAAGTTTTATTTGCATATATTCTTAATATTAAATTTTATTTATTTATATTTTTAGATTTTTTTAAATCATTGTATTTATGGTAAAATTATTTCCAAAGGGGTTTTATTTGAAGTCCTTTCAACCATTATTTCCATGGGAGGGTGTTGTAGTTTCAGTGGTTGGCAATGCGTGGTGCTGGACTTACTACTGATTCTTTTTGACAGTAGTAACTCACAGTAATGCATTTTGCTCCACCCCCTTTTTCAGGGGGTGGAGAAGTATAAGTGTACACTTTTGAGTTACTTTACACTGGTTTTGCTGATCCGATAAGTAGCAAAGTTACTAGAAAGTGTAAGAGTAAACTTACATGTGTAAATTACTCACAAGTTGTCTAAGTAAATAACCCCCATCATTCTTTGGCTAGTGCTACAAGCCCAATCTGTTTCAAATGCACAATCTTATACTTTCTTTCTAAATAATAAAAGGTACTTAGGCTAGAACACGAAAATCGAAAATCCCCCTGTAAAGTTGTCCATAAATTCATATTAATGTGTGAATAATATTATTTGCCCTACATTGTGTTTTTGGCAAATCCCTTAACTATAGCACTCCACCCCTTTTCCCTGATTATTTGTAGATTACGACCTGCTCTTGCTAAGAAGTGAATATACTTCCCCATTGCATTTTTGTGAGTCGTGCCTAGAACTGCTGGTGTAATTTTCGTAAAGCCCAGCATATATTTTGAGAATTGCAGGGTCTAATATGAAGATTATATCATGGGTTTCTCTTGTAAGCTTTGACTTTTCCACCTGTTTACTGCCTCATACCTCGAAGCCTGAGTTTTTGCTACATCCTTAGTAAGGGCAAATATTTCCAACATGCCAGTAAAGCTTTTCTTTTCTATACACATCACCGGCTCCCACGATTCACCATGTTGCTGGGATATGGTATAGCTAAGGACCACATTCCACGCTCAATGCGTCACTTCAGTGGAAGTGACGTTCGTTACCGTTATGAAGCAAAATTTGAAACAACTGAATAATGACAATTTTTGGTGAGCAGAGCACTCGTAAGTTCTCCAACGGGATCTGCAAAGTGGTAGATTTCATTGGTTTTGCGTTTTGCAGTGAAAGAAAGCAAGAGAACCCCCATATGGCCGGGATGCCTGTCACCCCCTCCCAACACAATCCCCAAGGATGGGAAGACGGACGCAGTTCTGAACTTTTGGAAGGCGGGAGGGAGTTACCCTCCCGGCCGTATTTATTAAAATATGAAACAAAATTAAAACATTAAAATAACAGTTTCATATCATGTAAAATTTTCATTTATTACATTATGATGAAGACACGTTGATTGGTTAACCTTAACAAATCTCTAGTACAAAGGTTTTCCTAGCCGAGTCTAACATCCTGCCAATGCATACTTTTCTAAATTAAAATTGTACATCCTAGCATTACGGGCCAACGGCAAGGTCGCAACCGGTGTCAGATCCCAACTACCAGAACTCCCCCCTCATGGTGTGAGGGCGGGCGCACAGAGGACTGTACCTCTGTGCCAACTCCAATTTCCCTTGTCTTCGCGGGGGCCCTCTATTTAACTCGACGCCATCTTCATGGTCGTCCGAGGACTCGTGTGAGGTGTCTAGAAGGTAGCGTGGACCCCCCTCCCACCCCACACTGCTTCTCATATCCGCCGTCGCGGATATCCTGGCCCCGGGAAATTCGTAGGAGGGGCATCGAGCCACCTCCTCCCCTGGAAGGGGCCTATAACCACCTTCCCTTAGGTGACCCCATACTTAGTGGGTGCCGCCTCCCCGTTTGAGGGGCCAATGGCCGCCTTCCCCCGGGCGCTCCCATCCATAATGGGTGGCGCCCCCCCTCTAGGGATCTTGAAATTACTGCTCACCGATCATGACCTTACCGCCCGACCAAATAATAAATACGACGTTGGTTTACCTACTAAGAAAGAAAAAATAACCTCTAAATTGCAATCCTTTATTACTTATACATTCGACACATCCTTCAACAAGACTGTTATACTCCGCTCTATCAAGGAAGGAAAATTGTCATGAACAAATCACTTTATTGCAGTACCAACATCGACATTTTTATTAACGACTAAACCAGGAGAGAAAAGATGTTTATCAAAGCAAAACATTTTATTGCAGTACTAACTTTGCCATAAGGGGCTGGTGGGTGGGTTCAAAATTGCTCCTTGTTCCGTCGAGGGCTCACGTGCAACGAGGGGTGCAGCTTCCTAGCACAGGAACAAGAGGATGCTTCTTCGGATTGCTGCTCCTTTTATTCTTCTTCGGGAGGGCGTGTACCCTCCTCCGGTACGCCTACGGGGCGTGGCCAACGGTGTAGGTGTCTAGGACAACCCCTCTTGGGCGGGAAAAGGCGCGCCCCGGATACGCCGCTTCGGGCATACCAGCCGTGACACGCCCCCCGCACAAAATGGTTTCCCGGGAGGATCCGGGCCCCCGACCATACGTTCGGGGGGACCGAGTGGTCGCCCCTTTCCATATGGCCGGGATGCCTGTCACCCCCTCCCAACACAATCCCCAAGGATGGGAAGACGGACGCAGTTCTGAACTTTTGGAAGGCGGGAGGGAGTTACCCTCCCGGCCGTATTTATTAAAATATGAAACAAAATTAAAACATTAAAATAACAGTTTCATATCATGTACAATTTTCATTTATTACATTATGATGAAGACACGTTGATTGGCTAACCTTAACAAATCTCTAGTACAAAGGTTTTCCTAGCCGAGTCTAACATCCTGCCAATGCATACTTTTCTAAATTAAAATTGTACATCCTAGCATTACGGGCCAACGGCAAGGTCGCAACCGGTGTCAGATCCCAACTACCAGAACTCCCCCCTCACGGTGTGAGGGCGGGCGCACAGAGGACTGTACCTCTGTGCCAACTCCAATTTCCCTTGTCTTCGCGGGGGCCCTCTATTTAACTCGACGCCATCTTAATGGTCGTCCGAGGACTCGTGTGAGGTGTCTAGAAGGTAGCGTGGACCCCCCTCCCACCCCACACTGCTTCTCATATCCGCCGTCGCGGATATCCTGGCCCCGGGAAATTCGTAGGAGGGGCATCGAGCCACCTCCTCCCCTGGAAGGGGCCTATGACCACCTTCCCTTAGGCGACCCCATACTTAGTGGGTGCCGCCTCCCCGTTTGAGGGGCCAATGGCCGCCTCCCCCCGGGCGCTCCCATCCATAATGGGTGGCGCCCCCCCTCTAGGGATCTTGAAATTACTGCTCACCGATCATGACCTTACCGCCACAGGCCGGATGGTTGACCGGCTATCTGGCCCCCCACAAACTCCTACTAAAGGTCATACTTTTACAAACCCCTTAACCACGCTAGGAAATCTCCTATGAGTAAGACATTCCCCTCCCGGGATAAATGGACCCCATCCTCAATAGACATGTGATCCCCCCGAATACATCCATGCGGAATACAGTGCAACTGCGCCGAGCGAAACAACCTACTAAGTTTGTTATTGACCTTTTTTACTGAATTGTTCAGCGCTGACACAGAGAGGCCCCCCCGCCACACCTTCCTGGGAATCATGTGTGACCATGCTATCGTGCACCCCGGGATCCTTCTCGCCAGCCAGCTAACAGTAGATAGAACCCCCTCGAGTAGCACTCGCCGACCAAGTGTCACTAAGTCATTGCCTCCCAGGTGTACTATGATTACGGACGGCGGTGACCTTGTCCGCCCTAACAGTCCCTCAATAAAACATTGAAACTGGTCAATACAGAGCCCGCCCCTTCTGTGGAAGGTCACCCTGTACCCGTATTCCCCAGCCGCGTGAATCACGTCACCTGCTTTGAATACGTCCCCGGCCCGCCTCACGTATGAGTGGCCCACGACCCACACCACTTTTTCCTCAGCCGATGATCTCTGACCGCTGGTCCCCAGGTGCCGGGTCGACGGCACAGTCCGCCCCGCATAGCATGCTCGCGAAACTGTAAACCAAACAGAAGACAAGAGGCGTGAGTGCATGACAGTGGCTTCATACATGTGCAACCGCACATACCTCTTATAACAGTTCGAGGACCATCGCCCCAGTTGTTTCACCTTCTCAACACTCTGACCCCTGGCTGTAGCTTCTGTAGCAGCCCCTATCCTAAAGGAATGGGTCCCGAAATCGCCCGGGTCCAAGCCCGCCGCTGCGATTGCCATCGTTAGCACCCGCTGGAACTGAAACCTTGTCAGTGGGGTGGCGTCGATGTGTCTCAGCAAGCTTCCCCCCCATGCATCCGCCCTTCGCGCCAAATATTCCTCAAAGCACTTTACCGGGCAGATGGGGGACCCTCGCATGCGCTGGACAACAATACTGTCTCCCATAGCACCCTGATCGGTCTTGGACCTGGCTATCGTGATCACCATTGTATCACCCTTGATCAGAATGTGATCCCGACACAACCATCCCTCTACATCTTTCTTATTTCTTGCTACCAGCTCGCTCACCCGCATGGCCCCATGGAACGCTAATGCGAAAGCGGCCTGGAACAGCACTGCTTCAAACTGGGAGGAACATGTCGTGGGGAGTATTGACATCATCAGGGACAACCTTTCTAACCCAATCGGGCGCCTTTCATCTACTTTCCGACCCTCAAGGCGTTGCCAACCCCAAAGGGCCTTCTTTAACAAAAAGGAAGATGTGGGGTCCTTGATGCCATGAGCTTGCGCCATGAATGAAATGGCGGCTCGGTGCCTATTGGCTGTTGCCGCTGATCGGCCTGCCCTGTGTAGTGCTACCAGAAAATTCAAGACGCACTCCTCCTGACCCCACTTGACCTCCCCTGCCGGACCCAAAAATGCACAATAGGAACGAAACGCTCCTTCGTATGCCTTCCATGTCCTGGGGGCTAAGCTTGCTGCCACGAGGTCTTGTAATCGGGGGCACCGAGTAGCCAGAGTGCTTCGGGGAATGGTGCCGCCGCCAGGTCCGCGGAGGGTATATAACCCCTGAACGCCTGCATGTGTGAACGAGAGAGTGCATCAGCCGCCTGGTTCAGTACACCTGGCACATGCTTCGCCCTGAATTGTACGTTCAATCTCATGCAAAGGAGTACAATTTCCTTCAGTAATCTAAGTATCCACTTGCAGCGTGCTGCCTGACTATTTATACATTCAACAACAGTCATATTGTCGGACCAGAACACCACAGAGCGATCTCTAAACTCATCTGGCCACGCCATCAGAGCCACAAGAATGGGGAACAACTCAAGAAACCCAATGTTACCTGTGAGACCGCTGGTGTGCCACCACGTCGGCCATGTTTGCGCCGACCATCGATTACCAAAGATGGCGCCAAATCCAACGCTCCCCGCTGAGTCGGTCCACAAACCCAGCTCGTCCGAGGACGCTGGTGGTTTGTTCCACACCACTTGACCGTTGAAATCCGCCAGAAATGCCAACCATATGCGCATGTCCTGGCGAACTTCTGCAGACAGTCTCGTGCGATGGTGTCCTTCCTTGAGACCGACCATGGCTTGTGCAATAGAGCGGGAAAAGGGGCGGGCCATTGGTATCACTCGGAGGGCAAAGTTAAGCTGGCCCACTGCTTGTTGTAGCTGATGGAGCGTGACTTTTTCTTTGCTGATGCACAATTCCAAGGAAGCCCTGAACTTCGCTACCTTCCCCACCGGCAAACGGAAACATCCCTCCACAGAATCGAGCTCAATGCCTAGAAACTCGAGTGAAGTCGATGGTCCAACCGTCTTACCTGGTGCCAATGGCACCCCGAATCGCTCCATGAGAGTGCAAAAATCCCGTAACGCCTTCGCGCACTGAGTGTCGCCGGCTGCCCCCAAGAACAAGAAATCGTCTAGGTAATGCATAATCTGGGTATGACCAGTGGCCTTGGTGAACGCCCATTGCAGGAAAGAACTGAACTTCTCAAAATAAGCACAAGAAATGGAGCAACCCATTGGCATACATCTATCCATGTAGTAACGTCCTTGAAAAACAAAGCCTAACAGACGCTGATCCTGTGGGTGTACCGGGAGCAACCGGAACGCTGACTCGATATCTGGCTTTGCCATCAGCGCTCCGGGCCCCAGGCGATTCAACATGGCGACGGCATCGTCAAAGGATGCGTACCGCACCGAACAAACTCCTGGGTCAATTGCATCATTCACTGAAAGACCCCTCGGAGCTGACAAGTTATGGATCAGCCTAAATTCCCTCGGGTCTTTCTTGGGGACTACTCCCAATGGGGAACAGATAAAATTAGGCACTGGCGGGTGCCTGAATGGGCCAGCAACTCGTCCCAGGGCAACCTCCTTTGCAATCTTCTTTTCTACCACCACAGGATTATGCAGAGCCGACAGTTGGTTCCTACACAGTGACTCCCCACGAAAATACCCCGCCGGGATGTGAAAACCATATAAGAAGCCGTTCCTCAACACCCCAGCGGAGACATGATCAGGGTATTCATTTAGCCAGGGGATCATTGCCATGATATCAATGGGGGAAGGTGGCGGTACGCCATGGTCCCCATCAGACCTGCTTGGCCCCCCCTCTACCCCCTGTATCACCATTCTTGGCTCTGCACAAACTCTCGGGGTGCGAAGAATTTCCTCAACCTGCACACTCATGCCTGAACTTACATGTCCCCTGAGGTCTCGTGCACTTGCCCCTGTTAAAATTCCAACAGACCCCTTTCCTACCCCCGTTCCCTCCATTCCTTGGTTGGTGGTCACCATTGGGGCTCGCTCGAAAGGGCGCCGCTGGCTGACGGCGGGAAGGCCCGGACCCATTCCCGCCAAGCGACGACGACTTCGTCGCGCCCGGCAGGAGCTGTTTCTGCCAAGATATCGAGTCGATACAATCCCACGTCAGAGATGAATCGAACTCCTTGGCCTTACGAAACTTCATATCATAACCTATCCATTCATCACCTTCATATGTCTCATAAAAATCCATTATTCGTGCCTGGTAGCAGGACAATTCGGTCAAAACCTCGGGCTTACGCTCCCCAATAATTGCAGTAAACATCGCAAAGGCCCTGGCCCAATTAGAGATTGTCTCATCAACCCTGAAACCCGCCATCTTTGCTCGCCATACACTCGGGTGCCACAAGTCTTTTTGTGTCTTAACATATTCCATCTCGCGGTGGTCGGTCAACAGGGAAAACATATTAACGTACTTATCTGCCCAGATCATCTCTTTTGTGGCCAGCGGTATATGCTGGACCACCTTTTCCCGTCTTGAGGGCAAAGACCCCTCCCTTGCCATTGGCAGTGCATGCTTACCCGGCTCCATTGCTGTTCCCGCCGTTTTTTCCACACCAACTGCCGGTCCTCCTGGGGTCACCTGTGGGGGGACACAAGGGAGATTCGCCTTCGCGGCATCTCGCGACTGCCGCAACTGCTCTATTAGTAACTTGGCCTCCTCGGCCGTGTCTGTCGGTGCCGTAGCACCCCCTGATTTTTTACCAAGCCATGCGGCCAACTGGGCGGCCAACTCGGGAGGCATGTCTTCCTCGCTGGCGGGCGTAACAACAACCAGAATCGGTTGACCTGCGTCTGGGACCGGTACCGGGGCCTCGACTGGAGTGACCGGGCTTGCCGGGGGTACCTCGGGAATCGGGACTTCACCCCCTGCCGCCCTATTTCTGGCCCTTCTACCTCGCCCCGCAGGGACAACGCCCGGCAATGCAGGGCCTATAACTTTCTTCGGTCTACCCGAATTATTCATCGCTGCCATCTGCTTCTTCATACTTGCCATGTCCTTTATCAGCATTCGAAGCATCTGGTCAGTCCCAGACTTCTTTCCTGCCTTCTTGCCAGGCATCGTTCAATGGATATCCGATCCTTGTTTGCTCAACACGGTCCTGGACCCTTAGGCCGAAGTTCTGAAAGAGAAATGCAAAAGATTACAAGTTCTCAAAATTGCTCCTTGTTCCGTCGAGGGCTCACGTGCAACGAGGGGTGCAGCTTCCTAGCACAGGAACAAGAGGATGCTTCTTCGGATTGCTGCTCCTTTTATTCTTCTTCGGGAGGGCGTGTACCCTCCTCCGGTACGCCTACGGGGCGTGGCCAACGGTGTAGGTGTCTAGGACAACCCCTCTTGGGCGGGAAAAGGCGCGCCCCGGCTACGCCGCTTCGGGCATACCAGCCGTGACACGCCCCCCCGCACAAAATGGTTTCCCGGGAGGATCCGGGCCCCCGACCATACGTTCGGGGGGACCGAGTGGTCGACCCTTTCCATTAGAAATGTTTAAAAAAAAGTAAGAAATGCAGTCTTCTCAGCTAGTAAGTCCCTATTTCTCTCAACACTATACTATGCATTCTGTAGAAATCACAGTTGAAATTGCTGTATTGAAAATTCAGAGGGTCAAAAAGGAAAAATTAAAAAGACCTTGCTTTCACTAGGGGCCGTCACTATTTAAATACATGATTTGTTTCTATTTCGCAAGCGATTCCAGGCAGCAGTAATGTATTCAAAGCCGTTCTCAGAAAAGCAATTCAAACACTTCTTTGTTGAAGCTTCTGCTTCAGTTGGTTTCTTGGAATCCTTTGTCCTATCGCTAGAAGGCTAAATGCAACGGAGTAAATTACAGAATACTATCTTAAACCTGCTTTTGTGAAAGCTTTGCTGGAAACAACTTTTTCTATTGGAAGTCTGAAAGCGAAGGTAACTAGGCCGGTAAAACTATAGTGAAACTATAAGCATTGTTTGATGTATCACAAAGAAAATGCAGCTTCATTGAGAAAATAGACATACGCAATGTAATTATTGTATTTAGGTTTTCACAAACTGTTTCCATTTTGTCGTTAGATCACTGTTGAGTAATTGAACAGTACCTCAAAGCAATTAATTTCACCTGCTTGAGCAGGTCAGATATTGCTACAGGACTAAAATGAAATAAATAAATTGCACGTTATTTAAAGATAAATGTGTTTTACCAAAGTTGAAAGAAGAATGTAAAAAGTAAACCGTCCTTCACTTGTAATTTATTGGAATGCAGGATGCACATTCGTATGCTGGATTTTTTGCATATAAAAACTATGGCTGAGCAATTTGTCTTTTGTTAGCTAGGGCATTATTGTCTACCTACACACATTTAAGTCAGGTGAACACCATTCTTTCTTGCGACAATCTTCTCAGGAGGTGGATATCTCTTGATATGCATCATATTTTTCTCCAGACACCTGCTTACCCATCAGTCCCTGCAATTGTGGCATCTCAAGAAAGCCTGCAGTCTTATGGCACTGATTGTGAATGTTCATTGTTATATTGTATCTTCTTACATTATGCTAGGTACATTTATAACGCAGCTTAGATGGCAAAATATAGTTCTAACCCTCTATGAGTATGTGTGTGCATTTACAAAAATAAATATATACATATGGGCATGGCAACAATTGTTTAAATAAATCCGCCTAACACCAAAATGAGTTAGTGCCTTCTTAAATCGTATATATATATATTCACTAAAAAAACTATAGGTTTCACATCAGTTATAGTTAGCTGGAAATTTTACTGACATAAAACCATTGAAATTCCGCGTTATAGTTAGTTGGACTCACTATAACTTGCGCGTGTAATGCACTGCTGATGACGTCACATATTACATCACTCATGACATGGTCAGTGACATCACTCATGACATCACTGATGACACCATCCAGTGAATATGTGCCTTTCTGAAAAATAAATATGTTTTATATATGTATATGTAAAGGTCGATTAAAGAATAAATGTGTAAATAAGTGTGTAAATGGATGTTTATTTAAAAAAAAATGATTGGTTAACTGGCTTATTAAGTGTATCTTAGTGAATACATATATTAACGAGTAATGTTTAAATATTTAAATGTATGTATCAGTGTTTCACTTTGTGTATAAATGGCTGCATGGGTTGGTGAGTAGCTACATGTGTGTGTATATAGATTATTAGATGTTTTTTTAAAATCAGTATGAGTGTCTGTATGGTTTGGTGGGAGTGTTACTTAGCACATAGATGCATCAATGACTGACTCACTGTTTGTATGTTTTTTGAAGACGGCATATGTGCAATACTGTATGGGTGGATGAGTGTGTATATGCGTGTGTTAGTGAGTGAATGACTGTCTCATTAGTGTCTTTATCAGTAACTACATATGTTTTAATCTAGTATATGTGAGTATTGATGTATGATTGAGTACATGTGAGAGTGAGAGATTGAAAGAGTTCTTGTTTAAATAATTATGTGTTTCTATAAGTGATTGTTTAAGAGAGTAAGTATGTGTAAATTTCCTTAGAAGTAAGGTGGTAGTGTGTGTATAGCTGTATATGCAAATAAATGGATGTTCAATAGTTTATTTGCATGTGTGAGTATGTGTGTGAGTAACTTTTGGATGACTGTCTGTGTGTAACAGGTTGTATAGGTGTATCACTACATATGATGAGTGTATATATGTATGAGTGACTATATAGAACTGTTGGTGAATGAGTGAATGTGTATATAGATGGTGGAATTATTGAATTGGTTGTTGTAACTGGTATGGGTATCTCCATTTTTAAAAAAAATTTAATTTATATTTTTCAATATGTGTTTCATGGGTTACATTACAGTGAAAGGAGGTCTGTCACTCTGTCACAAGGATGATGTCATGAGTGATGTCATGAGTGATGTCACTGACCATGTCATGAGTGATGTAATATGTGACGTCATCAGCAGTGCATTACATGCGCAAGTTATATTGAGTCCAACTAACTATAACGTGGAATTTCAATGGTTTTATGTCAGTAAAATTTCCAGCTAACTATAACTGATGTGAAACCTATGGTTTTTTTAGTGAATTTAATAGGTTTTTTAAATGCTAATTCCTAACTATAACTGGTGTGAAAACCTATGGTTTTTTCAGTGAATTTCATTGGTTTTTTAAATGCTAATTCCCAACTATAACTGGTCTGACACCTATGGTTTTTTCAGTGAATTTCATAGGTTTTTTTAATGCTAATTCCTAACTATAAGTCTCACTTTATAAGTAAGACTGTTAGCGCTCTAGTTGTTTAGAACACTCTGATACATTCTGTCATTGGGCTACAGTTGGGCTATATTTTATCTATATTTTTTTTTGTCTCTGGTGGCCATCTTTGGGCTACATTGGGCTACATTGGGCTACATTTGGGCTACATTTTGGCTCTAACATATATGTAGCCCAATGTAGCACAATACTTATTTTTCAAAAGTTAATTTTCGTAAAAACCACTTAAGAATAGGGCTACCAGTCCCTACAATTTTTCCCATTTTTGTATTTTTTTATTTTTTTATTTTTGAAGCGCTCCCGGTGCGCGCCCAGGGGAGCACCCCGAAAAGCGTACTTCTATAAAGTGCCCCGGGGCGCGCTCCAGGGAGCGTCCCGTAAGCGCAAATATCGCGAACGAAAACATGATCGTGATGTATCGTGTAGCCACGTCCGCGTGATACGCACGGCGTAAGCGCACCCGGAAGTACTCGAGCGAATACGATCGCGCAACATAAACATCCGACGCGCTTACGCGACGCGACCCGGGGTTGCCCCCGGGCGCGCCCGGGGGCGCGTAGCGTAAGCGCGTCGGGTCATGTGACCTGAAAATAACACTTTTCATTGGTTCATAACAGTTTTGGTTTCATAATGATGAAGCCCCTGGTCTTGTGACCTGAAAATAACACTTCTCATTGGTTCAGGACAGTTTTTTTTTCCAAATGATGAAAGACCCCACCTTTTTTCCTTATTCTGACTTTTTCCTTTGACTGAGGAAGACCTGTTTGTACCTCTCTGTACCTTTTTGATCTTTATAATGGCTTCAGTAGCAGCAGCAGCTGGTGCATCTGCCCCACCACCACCACCACAACAACCAAGAGGACCAGCTCAAGATTACATTGGTGGTCAACAAGAGGAGGAGGAGGAAGAGGAAGAGGAGGAGGGGAGGAGAAGATGGCTGCCTGAACAAAATACCCCATACAAGCCCAAGTCACACATTGTATGGGAGTTTTTTTCACTCCCAGAGGGCAAGAAAAAAGTGAATGCGGCCAAGGTAACTTGCCTAATCTGTAAGGAACAACTCTCAAGGGGCAACCCAAACAAAAAATATTCCTTTGGTAACAATACCATGATTCGACATATGACCCGTAAGCACCCTAACAACTATTCTCGTGCAGAGCTCAGGGAACTGGCCAGTAACCTCCCCCAGTCTTCAAGGACCACCTCCCAAAGAAACTAACCCACTTCATCGGGACCAGAAACATCAGAGATGATGCCTTGTATTCAGCCACGATTTGCTGATTTTAAAATCACTTGTACTGCATGTGGCAAGCTTATCGCCTATGGTGAAAAGAGTGTAAAGCTCATCGTTCTTGCAGGTGACAATCACAAGTGCCCCAAAAAGAAGTAATTTTTTGGGTTTTTTGTTTTTTTGCTCCAGTTGAGCCAGTTTCAATTCCCTTTTTTTTGTTTCTCCCCCTAAAAAAATACAAAAAAAATATAAAACTGTTTTGAAAAGCCAAAAAAAGTACAAAATGTTCAAAAAACACAAAAAAATATAAAACAACAAAAAGAAGAAAAAAAAGTTCTTTTTAGAACTACCTCAAATTTCTAAAAAAAAGGCTTAATTTTTTTAAAACTCTGTCATTCTTTTTTCCTCATAGTACGCTCCCCGGTCCGCTCACCGGTGCGCGTACCGGGCGCTCCCCCGCGCAAAACGAAAAAAAAAATATTTTAAATGCCCCGAGGGGCCCTTTTATAGCCCCCACATCAAACCTAGGGGGTCAGAGGGGGTCTATCCCTGACGCCTTATGGTCATTTCCCCCTTTGTTTTAGCCACCTCTTGTGTCTCGATTTTACCGAGACACAAGATGGCGGCCGCTCCGGACTGTTTCGAATGTTTACAGACACCCGAGAGCCAATCAGCTTTCCGTGCGCACCTCGCGTGGCGCGCCCGGAGCGCTCCCCGGGGCGCGTACCGGGGCGCTGCCCTAGATATATATATTTTTTTGAACCTAAATTACTCAAAATCCACTGGAGCACATATCTTGAGACATAGCAAAGGCACATCGGGCTACCAGTCCCTACAATTTTGCCAAATTTGGTGGAAATCCATTCAGCCGTTCGGGCTAAAAGTGAAATCGACCGCCCTATGGAAATTAACATGGGGAAAACGTGTTTTGGGACCCCCCTTTTATCTCGGCCCCCGCTTGACGAATCCCCCCGACCACTTTCAGGGAAGGACTGGAACGCCGCGAGGCCATTTTGAGGAAATTTTCAGTCAGATTCGTCAACCGGCGTCAAAGTTATTCCAAATAGAATTTTGAGATTTAACATTGAAAAAAATCATAACTATAACTACCTACTGGCGACTGCCAGTAGGTAATGTATATATGTATATATTACCTACTGGCGGTCGCCAGTAGGTAGTTATAGTTAGGACCTATCATGCATAGGAAATCCACAACATTCTATTCCCAATAACTTTAGCACTGATTGATGCATCTTTGTGAAATTTTCCAAACTTTTGGCGAGCTCTGGTCTGCTCCTATCCTGAAAGTCTCACAGTGATTCGTTAAGTGGGGGCCAAGAAAAAAGACCTTTAGCCACAGCTACAGCTAGAACTGCTGAAAGGAATGACACCAAACTTGGCAAAGAGGTTGCCCTCAGTTCAGACTTGTGCATTTTGCTTCAATGTTGTCAATCTGTCCAGTAGTTCCTGAGAAAATTACAGTGAAAATCATTTATGTATCTATGGGCGCGGTGGATACGCGGAGTCTGCGCGCATTGTCATCGTACTATAAGCGCACCCCTCCGATCATGCCCTGAATGCTAATTGGCTGTCAAGAACATTCGAAACTGGAAACTGTTGGCAGCCATTTTATGCCTCGGTAAAAGCGAGGCTGAGGAAGTCAGTGGAATATGTGTGTAAAACGTAGAAAGGGGTTAGGATAGAAATAATTTTACCCTCTAGACCTGCTTAGGGGGTCCCAGAAGGACCACCAGAGCACCACACATTTTTTTATTAAAAAGACCCGGCAGGTGCATGTAGGGTGCGCGGACTCTGCTGTGGGGGGTAAATACCGGGGGAAAAATTATATTATTACATTTTATGGGGAGCCTAGAGGGATCGTCACCCCACCCCGGGCTAAAAAAAATGGTGGGTGGAGGGGTCCAAGGTCCCTAAAGCCGCGGGGACCACCTCCCCCTGGGACTTTATGTATTGTGGGAGGGCCAGTTCCTGCAGTTTCCCGGGGTGTCCATCCCGCCCTCCCATTGCAAGGAAATCTGTTCTCTCTTTCAAAATCTAAATCAGATTGCTTTTCCACATGAGGACCTGCATGTTAGTAGCTCCCCATGTGGAAAAGCAATACCGGCTCCAAAACGCGTAGAAGTTGTGCACCAAAGGCCCTGGTCTTGCGCACCCTACAGATTATGAGTCCTGCATCCAGTGCGTGCACACCAGGGAGCTGCACTGAGCGCTGCTCTGGGGGCGCAACTTTTAATTCTACCGTAAAAAAAGAGCCCCTTTCAGTAATTTCTAATATCCCCCGGGACCCTATCCCCCGGGTCATATAAAAAATGTTGAGGACCGTGGGGGGAGCCACAATGCGCCCACCGTCCCGCCGGCTCTCTGCGTCCTTAGGGAGCCGGCATTGCTTTTTCACATGGGGAGATGCTAACTTGCATGTGGAAAAGCAATCTGGTTTGGAGTTTGAAAGTGAGAACAGGTTTCACTGCTGTGTCTTTCAAAATGCAAACTAAGTTTGCTATGGGAGGGCGGGAGCCACGAGACTCCCGCCTTCTCATAGCAAACAGCAGTGTCCCGGGGGTATGCACCCCGGGACACTGCAGGAGCCGGCCCTGGGGCGTGGCAGTCCCCAGGGCCCTCGTGGGGTCCTGGCGGAGGGCGACACAGTATGCCTCCCACAATAAACAAATCCCCGGGGGTGGTGGTTCCCGGGGCTTGAGGGGGGTTGTTGAGGTCCCCACACTTCTAATTTTGCAGGGGGGGGCCTTGGAGCCCACCACAACCATTTATTTTATAGCCCTGGCTCTCAGTCTTGTATAGGAAACGGCTATGTTGAGAAAATGTTCTGGTAAGATAACAAAGTCCATTTTCTGCATTTTTGTTGTAGTTTGCAGGCGTTAAAGCAACGACAATTTTAACTCTGTCTTTATAAATATGCCACTAAGTTTTGTAATGTCGACAATCTCGTCTTCCATTTAAATAGGCACAAAGTATTTATTGAAGTTCATTGTGAAGCGTGAAGCAACACTGTCTAATTTTGATCGATAAAGAATTGAATGAGTTGTGTACTTGTTTTGCTCGTAATGTGCATAGGGGCAGATTTACAAGTTCATTGCCTTTCTAATGCATCTCTTTTAAGACTGGAAAAGTGATGCAAAAGTGGCGCAAGGGGGTTGTAAATGTGGTACACAGTGTTCTGTTTTATTTTGCTTTCCTTTCTGTAATGTAGAGGATCCTGGGTAAATATAACGGTTTCTGTACAGCTGGTACCTTTCAACCCTACCCCCAAACAGTTTTCTGCCTGTTACCATTGTAACAGTTCATGAGACACTTAAATGAGCACAGAGGTTAGAAGTTCAACACACTATGTTGCTAATCGAAACAGTTACTGTTCTGTAGTTTTAAAACTTTTCCATAGGAACCATTAGTCGTAGTTATATACTCTGGTAAAGATCTGGTAAAGAGTTAGCCTCAGTATTATATTTCAAGTTATAAATATAGTTTCTATTTTTAAATGTTTTCTAACTATGTCATTATCACACTAAATAAATTGAAATTTTGTCAGAAAAAGAAGACGTATATACTTTTTTAAATTAACCTTTATTAAAACAATAATAAATAACTGTAAACGTAGCTTAAAGATAACAATGTAATAAATAACTAGAAACATAACTTTAAAAAAACAATTCAACAAAATGTGATATGGACTCCAATAGAAGTAGGGTAGGTAATCTGCAAAAGAAAAATGAAAATAAGTGTTCAAAATTAGATCGATGTGGCTAAATGAGGTCAAATATTACAAGTTAAGGTAACACTTGGCGAAATTTGGTTATTTGCACATCTGCAGAGTGCCTGATAAATTTCACTTGTCTTATAGGCCCGCATTCAAGAGGTGTCTCTATGGAAGTGCCTACTGCATCAGATTTACACTATTAACCAACGGGTCTTTAAAATGATTCAGAGATGAAACAGAATTAGGTGAGAAATCAAGTCATTATGCTGGATAATATTCTTTAGGGTTTATTTTCAAGACTCTTGAGCCACTTTTGTGTTACTTTTCCCATGATGAAAGTGATGGAAAAGTGGCGCAAGGGGCTTATAAATAAGCTCTTTTATTTATAATGCATTTAATCGCGGAGGCATTGTATATCTAGGCCGCTCTGCTTACCTTGCGTAAACACTGTGACCAACAGAGTTCACAACTTGAACTCAGCTTTGGTTGTACACGGCAGAGTGGACTGCAGCATTCATAACTTTAAAAGAGAAAGAGAATCGATGTGAGAGAGAGTGAGAGACAGAAAGAGAGAAAATAACTACATTAAAACTGTGACAGAGAGAAAGTTATAGATGGAGCAGTTAATACTGGAGAAAATACTCGTAGCTCACTTTAGCCTCCGTTGTGTGTCCAAGCACATGCTGGTTCACAGTGCACTCTCCAGTTTAGTGATCTGAAAGATAGTATATAGAGTTATTAATAGCATAGTACATACAACTGCACACGTATGTCTTTGCTTTATTTATTTGTACACTCAGGAAAATGTATTTCATCAAGTTCCATTGTAAGGAGGTGTCTGCGCGCTATTTTTCTTCTAAAGTAGTATATCCCATGCACTCCCACTGCATATTGGTGAGTTCTCAATATTGCGTACCTAGACTGTGGCACCCCATTGACTTGCAGAGTCCGGAGGTGAGTGTTTTTCTTACGAAGTCAGAGGCAGATTTAGTAGCTCCATGTGCTACTTTTCTCATGTTAAAAGTGAAACAAAAGTGGCGCAAGGGGCTTGCAGATCTTCCCCTCAGACTGTTGTAACCTATCCTCACTGCTCTGAGGTAATTGTACATTCCTACGCAGTGAAACTGCTTCACACTACCCACTCTCTCCTTTCACAGATGACTTGTTGTTGTTTCGGAAACAAGCTTCTTTGCTCAACTTGTGCCATTGGCGTGATTCAAAGAGGGTGCACCACGTGTTGAAGCAGGCTTCTCAGACCTTGTTACGATGGCCACGCATCATCGCAGAATACACAAACGTAGAGCTTTGTAGGTTTTTGGGGGAGAGACACCAATTTGTGAAACACAACCTGTAAGAAAAAAAGGAAGTTAACATTGTGTGTCATTACTTTATGAAAGGAGAGAGGAAGTGAGAGAGTGACTGAATAGAATATTCTCAGCTCACCTTTCTGTCACCAGTGTGTTTTTCACCACGTGCTGGGACATAATGCACCCTGAAGCTCTACATCTAAATGATAGTAAAAGAAAAAATGTATGATTGATACTTGTTACTATCTTAATGTGGAGTACAATAACATCGCCCTTTCACACACCTTCCTTACCGCATTTAAAAACAACTATTTGTACAGTGTATATTACTGATGTTTAACCGATTATAAAAAAGTTCCTGGTATTGAAAAAAAAATATTAATGGAATAAGATTTGGTATATAGGACTGCGTTCGTCTGAATCGCTGCGTCGGTTTTTTGTATCGAGTCTGCTGCAGCCCATCGACTCCCTCCAATGTGCACCCAGGCCTCGCTGCTCACCTTTTCATGGACAGGACATCCTTCAACATCATGCAGTCCCGCTCTGCCACCAAGAATTCTGACATATGGTGCCGAATCTTGATATTGGCATGGCTTGCGAGATACTCATGCTCCCATCATCATTGCAGATTCCTCACCCACTCAGTCCTTCCGGTAGCACTACCTCAGTGACCAAAGAGGCCACAAATGCCCTTGTTCTCGGTGGTTCGGGCCTACATGAGGCGTCCGATCCACTAGGATGGGCCATCACAGCGCTTGCGATGGGAGCAACTCTAAAATGGCGTACAACACGTGCCCTCTATCTTTTTTATTGTTAGGGTCACATGTGTAGTGAGTGACGCATGCGCTGGATAGGTGTGGTGTGGGTGTATATCAGACATGCAGGAGTGTTTGTGTGTATGTGCCGTTTCGACAACTAGACCTGGAACTAAGAAATCCCTACAATGGAAATATGGGTAATGTTTTGTTTTTGTTTTTTTCCTGGTAGAGTAAGTGGAGTGGGCTTGCCTGATGTATGCCAGTGCTGCGCAAGGCTCTAAACCATGATTCCGGAGCTATGGGCGTGGTCCCGTCGTGAGCTATATGAGAAATCAAGTGATTCGGGTGTCCGTTTTGTAGTGCTGACAACACTCGGGTCTTAATAGCAAATGTGTCATTATATCTGTAACGTTCCACAACTTGGCCAACATGGAAGGTAAGGGGTATCACTGACTCTATATTCATTCATATTTGCACACATAAAAGATGGTGGACATGACACATTTCTATTATTATGGATGTTTGATGTACATTCAGTGGAGTGTTATAGCTGTACTAATACAGGGCTGTGAAAGGTATCATTTGCAGTTTTTGGCACATGAAGAGCCGCTAATATTTATACATATGTGGTTATTCAGGTACTGTTAACTTGGTGCTGGAAATCAGTGTTCGAGCCTCGGATTTGCGTCCACATCCTGGTATTGTAGAGTAATGATGTAATCTATGCGTGTCTGAAAATGTATTGTAAATACGGTGCTAATGTAAATTGCTGATATAGTTTTGGGTTGATTTTGTGCTATATAAATATGCTTAAAAAAAAAAAAAGGAGGAAAAGCCCACACTCACTGTCACAGGTAAGATGGTTGCATACGTTATTTATAGCACAATATAATGTGGTAGGGCGGAGGAGCAGCATTTTACAAGCACAATAAATACACAAACACAGGTAGATAGTTGAAGTGGGTTCGGGCATGTGTGCTCGACTCCATTTTATTACGTTTTTGTTGGCACAAGTAGAATAGTAATCATGATATCATATACAGATATTTAATCATAAACGGTTTATGACTTCTGCTGTACAAAGGTAGGAGCATTGTATGTGAAATAATACACATAAGATTCTATCGTAAAGTGTTCATGAGTTGTGGTACACTGAGGTAGGGGTGTTTATGTAGAGCCTGCGATGATGCATGGTTCAAGCAGAACGAACTGGTAAGAATGTCCTTTGGCAACTTAATTTTACCTTAATAAGGCCATTTGGCAATTATTTATGGTGTGCTGAGTTAGGGGTATGTGTGGTGTGTTCAAACTGCGATGATGCGTGGTTCGAGCAGTCTGTACTCAAAATATTGAGTGTTGCATACTGGTCTGCATGAATTTTGAGGTAAAAAAAATGTTATCAATTGCTCTGCAAACTATGTCTACTGATTGCTCTCCATAAGAAATTAAATGATTGCATTTCACGCAGTGCATTCTAACTTTCTCAAAATGGGGCCGTTTGTCTGGTTGCAATATTAAATGTGATACCCCAGAGGTACTTGGTATTACCAGTGGTGGAGGTACGTTTTGGAGCTGTATTGTACTTTCTTTGTAAACAAAGTTCACAGGATGTAGGGATTAAAGGTGCTTGTCCATACTAGCAGTGCCACAGGAGTATTTTTTGTGTGTGCCTTAAATAAATGAAGGCTAAATTCTCTACTATCTGTAGTGTAAATACAAAGCTGAATTGAAGTTGTAAATCCTGTTGTCCTCAGTGTAGATCTTAGGGTGGACTGCATCATCTGCAATCAGGATTGAAGTAGAAGATAGAACATATATGCAGCGTAAATTTTATTATTCAACTAAATCTATAAGGGATATAAAATAAGTTTTTCAAGGAAGCATAATAAAGGGATATTGTGTAGGGTTTGATAGGTGTTATACTTAGTTTGGTTTGCACTGAGTTAATGGTATCTAAAACAAGAAGGGGCTAGATGTAGGTAATCTAATAATACTGATTCTAAAATACCGAATTTTACCGATTCAGTATTTTAGAATCGGTATTTGGGATGTAGGTAAAAATTCGGTAATTTTTACCGATTCAGTAAAATTCGGTATCTGTCGTTCGGAATATACTGAATCGGTATTTACCGATTCGGTATTTACCGAATCGATATTTCCCTTTTGGCCCATAGGAATGAATGGGAAATACCGAATCGGTAAATACCAAATCGGTAAATACCCTGAAAGGGAAGAAAGTGAAAGCTAGGAGTCATTCAATCAGGTGCTACCACCCACCCCCTCCCAACCAGGAAGTGGCTAAATGCAGGCAGCTGGAAGTAATTATTTGCTTCCGGAGAGGGAGAGCAAGCAGAGCTGAGTCACTGATCCACAGGAAAACTTTTTGTTGTGCTTTTAAAGTACGAAAATGGAAAGCAGCAGTGAAAAGGAACACCCAGAGAGGAAGATAGAAATGTAATTTAGCACCATGGAGCTGCAGGTCCTCGTGGAGAAGGTGGTTAAAGAACACCAGAAATTGTTTGGAAAGCAGTCCCTGACTGTGGCTGAATCTGCAAAAAGATTTGGCTGAAAATACAGACAAAGGTGAATGCTGTAGGAGTGACTCTAAGGGACATAGACGACCTGAAAAAGAGGTGGTATGACCTCAGGAGAATAACCAAGAAGAAAATAGCAAAGCTCCACAAAGAGGCAAAGAAAACTGGAGGAGGGAAGAACTGTGCACCTCTCCTGACTCAGCTGGAGGAGTTGGTGGGGTCCACAATTGAACCAGAGAGCGTCTGTGTACTGGGAGATGCAGACAGCTCAGCCAGCGCTGCCGCCAGAAAAGGTAAGACGCATGCACAGCAATCACCCCCACCCCATCACCTTCCCTTTTTACCTATGTGGCAAAGTTTACCCCACTGCAGTAGAGGTAGTATGAGACAGGAGCAATGCATCATGGGACATGTAGTATTTGAAAGACCCACCATGTTATACAGCACAGCAATGAAGAAGTTAGGCTAAATATATCAGTCATAATGAGGCGGAGGCAATATGTACAGTGTTTGAGTGAAAAAAATGTAATCGCTGAAGCAGTGAGACAGGAGCACAGAGCTAATGTACGCTTTTCTGTCCACAGGCGAGACATCTCGCAGGCGTACCAGGGAGAAGGAAGGCACAGCAGCACAGAGGGATGACAGCCAGGAGGCAGGCACAAGTTCAGAGAATGTCACAGAGGAAAGTGGTGCACAAACACCACTGCCACCATCCCAAGACCTTGAAATGTCTCCACATCTGTAGGCGTCCCCAGAATGTTCAGGATCCCCTCTGCTACTGTCCTCACCTGAACTGCCTGCGTCACTGCTGCAAACAACACCTGCACCTCAAAAGAGCAGGAGGCATGCAGTTGCTCTACTGGTAGAAATGGAAACTTCAGCAGGTGAAATGGAGGGTGAAGACACTCAAACCTTGGCTGGGGAAGGAAGCACTGCCACACAGCAGTCCAGTGCAGAGGTTGGCCGTATAGGTATCAGACGCCGCAGGCCCAGAGATAGCAGTGCTGCACAACATGTGGAGGGTCCCAGTGTCTTCCGTGGGCTGGAGGGTAGCATGGTTAAGATTAAAAGAATGCAGGGTAAGGCCATCCAGTCTATGCAATGCCAGATGAGGACCCTGAATACACATATGCAAAACATAGGGAAGGGCATCAGTGCACTGGTAGATGAGAATAAAGTCATGGCATCAGGTATGAGGGAGATGGCTGCAGGGATACGGGAGATGGCCACAGGTGTGCGGGACATGACACAATCAGTGCAACTCCTGTGCAGTAAACTTGACCAGGACATGTTAGCAATGCGCAAGGACAGACAACATGCGCAGCAACAAACTAAGGCTATGAACCGCCTGGCCACAGCCACTTCCCTTCTATGCAGACGAAGCATCAACATGCAAGAGGGACTAAAACACAGCAGCAATGAGGTGTCTAGGGGCCTTGCAAGGGTGACCAGTGCTGTAGAGGTGCTGATTAATGCACAGACAGCACAAACTACTGCTCTGGATGTACCGGAAAGTGAGGAAAGCACCAGTAGGAGTAGCATGACAAGCCCCCCTGTAGTTGAGACACGGAGGAGCAGCAGGCGCCATGGTGAACCAACACCCCAAACACCCAGTGAGGACAGCCAGCCACTTTCATCTGGCACTGGTAGGCATGCCCGGAAATGACTTATACAGCCCACTTAAATGGGGAAGTGAGACAGGACTACCATTATTGGTTTCACTTGGTTCGCGTTTCGGAGCTATACGGAAAGTATTTAATAACAGCACAAGACCACTTGGACCCTCTTGCCTGACAGATCCTTTGCCGCCCTTCACCCTCCTCCTCTGAAGCAGAGGACCGCGCACAGCCTACCACAACATCCATCAGGCAGCGAGGCCCCGCGAGAGGAGTGGAGGGGGTGGAGCCCACTGCAAGTATAACATTAGACTGGGGCTCACGCGGCACAGGACGACGTTTTCTGCATTTGCCTACTGAATTCCTTACCAGCGCCTATTGGAGGGGGAACGTTTCTCACTGAAGCCTCTCTTTTTCTGCCGCAGACAGCGGGGACCCTCTTGCCTTACAAATCCTTTGTCGCCTTTCACCCTCCTCCTCTAAAGCCGAGGACCGTGTACAGCCTACTACAACATGCATCAGGCAGCGCAATCCCACAAGAGGAGTGGAAGGGGTGGAGCCAACTGCAAGTATAACATTAGACCGGCACTCACATGGCGCGGGATGCCGTTTTCTGCATTTGCCTACTGAATTCCTTACCAGCGCCTATTGGAGGGGAACTCTGCTCACTGAAACCTCTCTTTTTCTGCCGCGACCGCTGGGAATCTCTTACCTGACAAATCCTTTGCCGCCCTTCACCCTCCCCCTCTGAAGCCGAGGACCGCGCACAGCCTACTACAACATCCATCAGGCAGTGCCAAGGGCTGGCCCGTCCTTGCCCGTCTGTGCCCATTTGAGGCCGGGCTGGGCCCATTCTCTTGGTTTTTGTAATCCTTGAATGTGGCTAGATCATACCAGAAAGGTTAGACTTAATTAATGTATACATCTGAAGCCACTTAATTTTACTCTGTAACTGTATTAGTAAGCTTGGTAGAACTAGCTTTGATTGTATAATCTTCTACTAGAGCAGGGAGTTGACCCTTACTCCTTTTCCTTTTCCGACCAGAAAGCCTACTCCGATTTATTTATATCTTCAAATACAGTCCTGAACCCCCTAAATATGGGCAAACGGAAATTACTCAGCCCAAAGTCCACGGTACGAAAAAGACCCCAAATCGAATCTCAACAAACTTTATTGGGCTATCTTACTGGAGCGACGGAGGCCCCAGTTAAACAAATAAATTCAGTGGTAGAATCCCTCGCAGTTGTGTCAACTAGAGTTAATGACAACTTGGAACGCCCCGAGGGTGCAGTAAATCCGAGACAACTGGCAGCAAAAAAGAATTCCTTAAACAGGTGCATTCAACATACAGTAGACAGTATTGCTCTGAGTGATTTAGATTCCTCATTGCAACCGCCTCAAAAGAAACACAAAACTCCTACACTTGAAGGGAATACTACTGCAAATATTAATCTAATTGATAGTGGCTAAACAACGTGCTTAGAAACGACACTCAATAAAGCAAATTCAGCCGAAAAGGGAAGGAATAAAAGGGGCAAAAGAAAACAGCTCATTAAAGACAGATCTAGGATTGGGAAACACCCTGACCTACACAGTGCAGACGTAGAGATTCTAACTGTACTAATCAAAAGGTTGGACTTATATTTGAGAGTCAGGCTGGACCAGATGGACCAGCGATTATCTTCCATTGAAACACAGTTGGAAGGTGTCAAAAAACAACATGACCTCAGATTTCTTCCATCTGGACCTGGGACCCCACTCCTCGACCCTAAGCTGATAACGGGGGTGCCCTGTTTACCACGTTGATCCCCCTAACTTTCTGAGGATGAAAACATACGTTTAACTGCTGCACCTGTCCCTAACTCTCTGACATCTAAAACAACTAGAGTGCGCCACCAAAATTCTCAAAAAACATCTTTATCAAAACCTATCAACTTAGGAGGAGGAATGGGCCCTGAAATAAGATCTAAAGATCACTTGGGCTCAAACTTCCCATATTTCAAGCTCCCATCAAACTTATAAACCTGTGTATGAAAAGCCTTACAGGGAAAATGCGGCCCCCGGCGAACACCTAGATCTGCCACCGGCCGCTACACCGTACATCATCGTGTTGGCTAATGTTCCAAAAAGTGAAACATCAGCTCCAGAAGGCTGGGAAACACTCAGAAATAAAGTTCTTTATTTGCTGAACAAAAGGACGGGTATAAACAAACCTTTATTCAGAGAATTTAAGGTGGCAAGAAGGGTTCAGGGCGATTCATTAGTTCTGACCTTTAGGTCTCCTCAATTCATTAACAGAATTTTACAGGAAAGTGGGACCCAAGTATTAGAACTAGGCGAAATTAACATCTTGCCACTTGGCTTCTTTTACCCTCAACTAAATGGGACACACATGGCTCGGGTGGCGGGTACAGATCGACAAATTCAGAACCCTGTTTACAACATTATAACATCTAACAGATTTAACCTGCTTTCAGGAATGGAAGAGATCGATTGACTGGACTCCAAGTTTCTCAAACACTATGTGTCCAACGACCATCCTAGACGGGATAAATGCAACTTAGAGTCCCAAAAATCTTCCGCCAAACGGCTGATAAAGGCAAACATTATTGAGAGCGAGATCCACCCTCCAGTTAAGCATAATAATAATATGAGACCACACTCAGAGACAGGTAAGCCTAAACCTCAAGATACAGTAGTCGGTAACATTGGGTCCATCGTTCAAGCTGACACAGCTAATTCGACTCCCCAACTTGGGAGTTCTGGTGGCAACCTCCAGATCAGCTTGCTCTTTTGGAACATTGCTGGCCAGCGCTCAAAGGAGGGGAACGATACCTGGCTTACATTTGTACAAAACGTCAATATCGTCTGTTTTCAAGAGACGTGGGCAACTAGTGCAATTCACATTGAGGGTTACAAAACCTTTTTTTCTCCCGCACTGCCGTCACCGTCTGGCAGAGCGAAAGGTGGTCTCTCCATCTATGTCTCAAATCTGGTGGAAATTAAGGAGACGATTATAGTTAAAGTAGAATCCAACTTCTAAATACTTAGTCTTCACATGAGCAAAACTAATCTGATTTTATTAGTTAACTTTTATAATAACTTTCCACAGGGAGAACTGTTAACTGTAATTCGATCTATTTTTTCCACCCTGCAGGAACTAACTAACCAGATAACCAAAGATGTTGTAATCATATGGGGAGGTGATTTCAATCAACGATTGTGCAGAAATGGCGACCAGAATACATGTGGTCTCATGGATGAGAATGAACACCCATTAAATAATTTTTCGCATACAAGGATTGGGGATTGTCTAATTGAAACTATTTTTTGTTTAGGTCTAGGTCTCGCTAGTACAATGTTAAACTCTTTGGTTGCACCAATTCCCACCTTTAACGGTAGAGGAAGACCAAGCACAATAGATTTTATATTTATTTCCAGCAAGGAGGAATCACGTCTTATGAAATGTATGACCCACGACAATGCTATGAGCGATCACTACCCTAACAGCCTTACTTTATCGCTTCAGTGGAAGTCAGATAGACACAGTATAGCCAAGACCTTAGACCAGAACTCACTGATCCTAGACAGATTGAACGGGTTTGCATTGAAATGGGATAAAGTGGACCCGGTAGCTATCACTATAAAAGTAATTTAAAAAGCTCGAGTAGCAATTGAGAACTGTCTTGACCCCGCCATCTCAAACGAGGAAGTTTTGGCAAATTTTTCTATTGTTAATAAAACAATAAAAGAAGTCCTCTTTGTTAAATTAAAGAACAGACATTCTAAAAGGAAGGGTTGGTTCAATAACAGCTGTACAAAAGCCCTTTCCAAACTGAAAATTGCATTACAAAACCCAGAACGGGATCCCCTAAAAATTGCCACTCTTAGAATAGAATACAATCAAGCAATAAAATCTAGGGAATCAGAATTGAAAAATGAGATGTGGGATCAACTCCATAAAAGCTGCACCCTGAGGGACAGCGCCACTTTTTGGGCAGTCGTTAAATCTCCTTTCCTCTCAGACTCTAGATGATCTCCTAAAATTGATGTGGCAATTGATGAAGCGACTTGGGTTGATCATTTTGCTTCTACATTTGGTCTCCCCCACCAAGGCATCTAAGGCTACCAACCGCCAAACTACGACTGATTCAGTACCCGATACAAACTCCTATCCCAAAGACCTTGATATTACCCATGGCGAGGTAGCTCTTGCGCTTCAGGCTAGCAAAAATGGAAAGGCCCCAGGCCCAGATGGGGTTCCAATTGATTTCTTTAAATCTAATCCTGAATTGTGGTCCCCAATTCTCACCAGAGTCCTGCAGGCGTCATGTGCGGTCGGGCTCATGGACTCTTGGTCAGAATCTATATTAGTTCCCATCTATAAAAAAGGGGACTGTCAACTTCCATCGTGCTACCGCCCGATTTCTCTCCTGGATTCTCTTGGAAAAGTTGCGGGCTGAGTGATACTTGATCGCCTCCAGCACTGGGCGGATGACAAGAAAATCCTGTCAGATATACAATTTGGGTTTAGAGAGGGGTTGAGTACTACTGAACAGGCCCTAATCTTAACTCTACTGATGGGCAAATATGCAAGTGCGAAGGGTGGATCCTTACATCTAGCGTATGTTGACCTGTCCGCAGGCTTTGACTACATCAGCCACCTGAAATTATGGTCAGTTCTGTTGGAAATTGGGGTGGACCAGCCTCTTGTTGACTTTCTCCGTGAGCTATACTCAGATGCCACAGCCAGAGTGAGGTATGATGTTGGGGGGAAATTAACAGCGTCATTCGGGGTAGAGAGGGGGGTCAGACAGGGCTGTGTCCTGGCTTCCTTTTTATTCACACTCTATACCAATGGCCTGGAGCGGGCCATGGTAAAGGGATGCCAGGACCTTCCTACCACCAACAAACGCCCAATACCTGCCCTGCTCTATGCCGATGACGCTGTTATATTAGCTCGTACTCCTGTAGAACTACAACGCATCCTCGCAAGATATAACTCTTTCATGACTAGTTTAGATTTGAACATTAACATCAAGAAAACATTTGTCATGTCCGCTGGTGATAGAATAAATAAAACTAAGGCCATCTTTTTAAACAAGGCTAAACAAGGCTAAATCTGAGAGCACTAACACTTACCCATATTTGGGAATAGTAATAGACCATAACATTTCCTGGAAACAGGCCATCAAGTTCAGGAAACTGCTATTCATGAGGGCCACTGAAGCCTTAGTAAACTTTGTTTGAAGGTTGGAAAGAAAGCCCCCGGTAGAACTCGTTGAGATCTATAATGCCAAATGTATAGCTGTTGCAATTTATGGTGCTGGAGTATGTTATGTTATGTTATGTTATTTGTATTTTTATAGCGCGCAGCTGCCCCAGCAAAGGGGCGTCCTGGCGCTTTGACAGACGCTATAACATAACACACAAAAAAAAGAAAAGGAATTAACTAGATACTGGAAACAGGAAAGTTTTAATCGCCTGCCTGAAGGCGAGCAAATCTTCAAGAGCTCGGATGTGTACCGGGAGCGAATTCCATAAACCTGCCGCTAGCACCCTAAAGGAGCGGCCACCCATTCTGCTTAGCTTAAAGCGTGGACAGACAGCCAAATGAAGCCCCTCCGATCTCAAGGATCTCGAAGGCATATAGGGCGTGAGTAGATTAGCAAGTGCCGGCGGCGAAGAAGATTTCAGGATTTTAAAGGCCAGACACAGCGCCTTGAACTTAATTCGCTGTCTGACCGGGAGCCAATGCAAGGCCATGATGGTACCAGACACTGAACAATGTCTGGGGAGGCCCACAATGGCTCGTGCCGCGGCATTTTGTACTCTTTGGAGCCTAGAGGCCTCCGCTTGATTCACCCCTAACAACAATGAGCTGCCGTAGTCCAACCGAGATAGTATTGAGGCCTGGACCACAAGCTGTCTGGTAGGGGGATCAAAGTACTTTAAGACCGGCCTAGTACCCCTCAAGATTCCATAGCACGTGGCAGCCACCTTCTTGGTGTGGTCCCTGAAGGTGAGCGCAGAGTCCACCCAGATTCCTAGATTTCTCACTCCAGCAGCTGGAATAGGAGTGACACCAAGCTCAGATGGCCACCACTGGTTACCCCATAGCTCAGCGTGCTTCCCTAGCACCAACACCTCCGTTTTGGTGGCATTCAACTGAAGGCAGTTGGTGCGAAGCCAGCTCGCTACTGCCAAGAGACCCGCACGGAATCTGGGGGCCTCCACCTCAGGGTCTCCACTAAGTGTCACCGCTAGCTGTGTGTCGTCCGCGTATGAGGCCATCGTGAGACCCCACTGTTTGACGACACCAGCCAACGGTTTCACATAGAAGTTGAACATTGTAGGGCTCAACGAAGATCCCTGTGGTACCCCCAGCTCCAGGGGATAGGTGGCAGATTGGCCAGGTGGTATAGCCACTTTAAAGGAACGGTCTGCCAGAAAAGACCGGAACCACTGGAGAGCGACGTCCGTCACTCCCGCCTCCTGTAGGCGTTGGCTCAATATATGGTGGGACACAGTATCGAAGGCAGCGCTTAGATCTAATAATATAAGCGCTGCAGTATGACCTGAGTCAAGTACCTGGCGAAGATGTTCAGTGATGTAAAGTAATGCCGTCTCGGTACTGTGTCCCGACCGGAAGCCGTTCTGACTGGGGTCCAAAATCTGGTTGCGAACCAGATGCTCAGACAGAACAGAGTTGACATGGGCTTCTGTTACTTTGGCGATCCAAGGCAACAGGGAGATAGGTCGATAGTTTTCTGGCAACCGGGGGTCAGAGTTGGCTTTTTTTAATATAGGAGTGACCACTGCCTGTTTCCATGCCATGGGTACCGTTCCACAAGACAGTGACATATTGATGAGATTCAATATGGGGTCACGGCACAGCGGGGAAAGTGTGTTAATGAAGGCTGGCTTTAACGGGTCCGCAGGAGAGCCTGACTTGACCCTAAGGCTGATCCTGTCAAAGGCCTCAATCGACAGTTCAGGTAAAATGGCCAGGGGCTCATAGTCCGTCGTGACAGGGACAGTAGCCTCTCGATCCTGGTGGAGTGTGTCGAACCCATGGTAGATTTTTTCCACTTTCTCCACAAAAAAGGAGGCCAATTTGTCACAGTGGGAATCTGTGCAAATTACCTCTAATGAGGATCTGTTTTTCATAAGGTCCTTCAGTACCTTGAAAATCAGTTTTGCTGGATTAGGGCTGGTGGCAAATTCATGAGCGTAAAATGCAGCTCGTGCTCTGCAGATAGCTCTATGGTAGAGCTTCAGCTCAGTGAAATACCGAGTTTTCAAAGCAGGGTCATAGGATCGTCTCCATTCCCTCTCTGTTTTTCGGCAGGATTTTTTCAGTTCTGCAAGAGATTCATTATACCAGGGACTAGGTGTTTTTGTCCGGCCTTTCGACCACCGTAGAGGTATAAGAGAATCCAGGGCATCGGTGATCCAAGCGCAGAACTGTTGGTAACCTTGTTCCACGTTAGTAAAAGTGCTCAAAGGTTTCCGCTCCAGTATACTATAAAACTCTTCCAGCGTAAGCTTGTGCCAAAGCCTTTTAAGGATAGGCCTATCCATAGATATAAAAGGCTTGTCGTGGACCGGATAGAAAGCTTCAACTAGCAGATGATCAGTCCACCCCATCAGCCTCGGATCTGACAACCTTAACCCGTCAAGTGTGGAAAAGAAGGGGTCAAGAATATGGCCTCCAGAGTGGGTTGGAAGGGTGACGAGCTGAGTAAGTTGGAGAGCTTCCAGATCCGCCAACAGGGAGCTCACGGTAGTGGATGACCCATTATCAAAATGGATGTTGAGGTCCCCCAAGATGTTAAAATTGGCACAGCCGAGCGCTATGGGACTGACCATATCGGCCAGTGCGGACCTAAAGACAGAATCATTGCCGGGGGGGCGGTAGACAAGCAACCCACTGAAAGTGAATTGATGGGAAAAGGCAACTTTGAAAATAGCACTTTCACATGCGGGTAGTCCCGACGGCTTCCATTCGGCCGGAAAGCAGGATTTGACTGCCATAGCGATGCCACCACCTCTTGTGGTCCTATTAGAAGTAAAGATGGTATAATTCTGGGGGAATGCAAGATTCAATATGGCAGAGTCAGAGTCCTGAAGCCAGGTTTCTGTCATTAAGAAAACATCGGGATCCTCTTTTTCTATCAGATCATAAATGGACAAGTGGTGCTTTGCAAGTGATCTGACGTTGAGGCACCGAATACGAAGATCTCGCGATGCAACACGTGTTCGTGTAACAGGAGCGGCATCTTCCAAGGAGCGTATTTTAGTAGGGCTCCTAAGAGACCAGCCTTTACAGGCGCAGCTATATGGGCCAGCTAAAGGGTCCACAGGCTTACACGCACATCCTTTGGACAAATGCCCTATGGCCAACAACTCTGGTCGTGTGTAAGACAACATACCTGCCAGGTGTGGCGATGCAACGCTGTGATGAAATACAGAGCCTGCCCTGCCTCGCGCTGCCTCGACGCGGACGAGCGCAGACGGGCAGGACTCAGGCACGACTCCGGCTAAGCGACGGCGTCCTCACCTGCGCGTCCCGCTGCGCGGGAGAGGGGAGCTTTAAGTAGGCTCGGCAATTCTAGCGCGAGCGCGAGGACGCTCCAAGATGGCGCCCGAAGTTATCTTCCCAGCCCTACCCAAAATGGCGCCCACAATGAGCCACCCCCGGGATCCAGGCCCGCCAAAACGGCGGTGAGGGAGCCGATTATATGCGGTATGAGGAAGGGGGCCAAGACCCTGCTAAAATCAGGGAAGAAGTGCAACAGATAAAGTTCAAACAAAATACAGAATCAGGAGAATTAAAAGCGCGGCGAAGCGCCTGCAGCAGCGCCAGCAACAGCGTGTGTCCAATTAAAATGAGCATCTGTCAAGGCCTGCCTTGAAACTAAGTCCGCCTTAAGTAGGCTCGCCAATTCTAGCGCGAGCGCGAGGACGCTCCAAGATGGCGCCCGAAGTTATCTTCCCAGCCCTACCCAAAATGGCGCCCACAATGAGCCACCCCCGGGATCCAGGCCCGCCAAAACGGCGGTGAGGGAGCCGATTATATGCGGTATGAGGAAGGGGGCCAAGACCCTGCTAAAATCAGGGAAGAAGTGCAACAGATAAAGTTCAAACAAAATACAGAATCAGGAGAATTAAAAGCGCGGCGAAGCGCCTGCAGCAGCGCCAGCAACAGCGTGTGTCCAATTAAAATGAGCATCTGTCAAGGCCTGCCTTGAAACTAAGTCCGCCTTAAGTAGGCTCGCCAATTCTAGCGCGAGCGCGAGGACGCTCCAAGATGGCGCCCGAAGTTATCTTCCCAGCCCTACCCAAAATGGCGCCCACAATGAGCCACCCCCGGGATCCAGGCCCGCCAAAACGGCGGTGAGGGAGCCGATTATATGCGGTATGAGGAAGGGGGCCAAGACCCTGCTAAAATCAGGGAAGAAGTGCAACAGATAAAGTTCAAACAAAATACAGAATCAGGAGAATTAAAAGCGCGGCGAAGCGCCTGCAGCAGCGCCAGCAACAGCGTGTGTCCAATTAAAATGAGCATCTGTCAAGGCCTGCCTTGAAACTAAGTCCGCCTTAAGTAGGCTCGCCAATTCTAGCGCGAGCGCGAGGACGCTCCAAGATGGCGCCCGAAGTTATCTTCCCAGCCCTACCCAAAATGGCGCCCACAATGAGCCACCCCCGGGATCCAGGCCCGCCAAAACGGCGGTGAGGGAGCCGATTATATGCGGTATGAGGAAGGGGGCCAAGACCCTGCTAAAATCAGGGAAGAAGTGCAACAGATAAAGTTCAAACAAAATACAGAATCAGGAGAATTAAAAGCGCGGCGAAGCGCCTGCAGCAGCGCCAGCAACAGCGTGTGTCCAATTAAAATGAGCATCTGTCAAGGCCTGCCTTGAAACTAAGTCCGCCTTAAGTAGGCTCGCCAATTCTAGCGCGAGCGCGAGGACGCTCCAAGATGGCGCCCGAAGTTATCTTCCCAGCCCTACCCAAAATGGCGCCCACAATGAGCCACCCCCGGGATCCAGGCCCGCCAAAACGGCGGTGAGGGAGCCGATTATATGCGGTATGAGGAAGGGGGCCAAGACCCTGCTAAAATCAGGGAAGAAGTGCAACAGATAAAGTTCAAACAAAATACAGAATCAGGAGAATTAAAAGCGCGGCGAAGCGCCTGCAGCAGCGCCAGCAACAGCGTGTGTCCAATTAAAATGAGCATCTGTCAAGTATGGTATGGTGGTATGGAAAGATTGTTTCTTTGCAGAAGGTAGAAAATAGTTTCTTAAGGTATCTACTTGCAGAATCTCAAGGGACCTTATCCTTTTCATGCCATTTGGAATTGGGGCTTCCCTATTTGACAGATATTGTCAAAATACAACCTCTTCTCCTATGGCATCGAATTTGGACTTTAGATAAAACCACTTTCTGCCAAGGGTTTTTACAAGATTGTATCTCTTCAGATCACGCACATAAGATCGGGTGGATTGACTATGTTAAAAACTTCTTGCACGATAAGTGTATGGATAAATATTTCTATTCTCCTCCCTTAATTCTAGAAATGTTAAGAAAGACTTTTAAATCGCAGTGCTTATTACATTTAGAACAACTGCTGTTAGCCTAGGAAGCCAGTAAAGTGTCAGTCCAACACTCGTTGCTAATACAAGCAACCCTGACAATTCAACCCTACTTAACCCTTAAGCTCTCAGGTTATGAAAGATTCCTATTAATAAGGTTTAGGCTGAATTCTATCTACCATTTAGTAACCTTTCCCACCAAAAATAATTGGGCTTCATTACTACCACCCGGCCCTTGCGACGAGGTCTCAACTCAATCTACAATTCATACCATTTTATTTTGTAAATTTTTTATTGAACCAAGAAGGCTCTGGTTGATCCCGATGCTAAAAACCATGGGTCTTCGAAGATGCAGACCTGCACTTATCGCCTTGCAAAAATTGGAGGAGGAGTGCAAAACGAAAATAATAGTCAAATTCCTGAAAATTATTGTTAGACATCGATCACATTTACAGTAGAATAGATTATATCACACTAGGACTACATCTTTTTCTTATTGTTTTTATTGTTCATGTTTTTATACAGCTTTTAAAGGATTGCCCATGTATATTTATAATATCTTTTTTTAATGAAATTTTTATTATTAGTGCTTTATAGAGCCTTGTAACTTTTCGATATTATTCGATGTTTAAAAAATATCTTTTATGGTTTTGCACTAACTGAAAACCGAATAAAGATATTTTGAGTTTGAATGGATGACATTTGTATTGCACATTTGTGTATTTGAGTACCTGCATAGTGCCAAATATTAAACTACTTTGGGTGCATACTCCACCTGTCTGTGTGTATTTACTTACTCAAAAAAAGTTCTGTGTGATCTCTGCTTGTCTCTGTCTGCCATCGATTGGTGGCGCAACTCCTGCTGTGTTTGGTTCAGGCAGTGCATGTTCATCATCGTGGTCCACATAGTCACTCAATTCCACCTCTGTGCCCTTCTTTGTAGCAAGGTTGTGTAACATTGCACAAGTTGCAAATATCTTACAGCAGATTATTGGTGACTACTGCCGTGCCTCTCCACTTTTGTGGAGATAGCGGAACCTGCTTTTTAACAGGCCAAAGGTGCGCTCCACAAAGTTCCTGGTGGATTTGTGTGCCACGTTGTATCGTCTCTGTCTGCAGGTTGAAGGGTTGAGGTAGGGTGTCAGGATGAATGAGCGGACGGCATATGCACTGTCCCCTATATGTAAATGAGAAAACCATTACTCACATGCACACATACACATACATCTGCTATATCTATCAGGGTGTGTTATAGTGTTTACCCAGCAGGTATCCTTTGCCAAATTCCCCTGCTGTCAGGTGTGTGTAGATCCCACTGTTCTGAAAGATGTAGGAGTCATGGGTACTTCCTGGGAACTTGGCCACAATGTCTGTGATTATGTTGTTGGCATCACAGATTACTTGTACATTGATGGAGTGGGTTGAATTCCTGTTTCTGTAACTGTACTCTGTGGCAGCAGGTGGGCATATAGGGATGTGGATGCCATCAATACAGCCGATGATGTGTGGGAAATGTGCAATTTGATAAAAGTCAGTCTTGGTCTTCAGCAGTTCCGCATGTGTGTCAGGGAAGCAGATGTAATAATGCATCCTCTGCATCATGGCCTCTAGGAACTTCTTGAAGAAATGGGACAGGCAGCTCTGAGACACCCCACCTACCACAGCAATGACCCCCTGATAACTCCCAGATGCAATCAGGTGTAGGCTACAGAGCACCTGCACATGAGGTGGGATGGCATGCGCCCTTGGGGTTGGGTGCTCCAAAAGTGGGTGCAGGTCCCTGACCAAGTCCAGGATGGTGTGGGGGTGTAGCCTGTACCTTTGCAATATCTCTGGCTCAGTGAGTTGAAAAAGCGTTATCCTCTGTCTGTAGACTTGCTCCTCCCTTCTCCAGACCCTCTCTCCTGCTGCCTGTAGCCTTAGCCGCCTTGCTATCACGTAGAATGCTGCCATTCTGGTCACAATGTTGCATTTTGGGTCCTTTTTTATAGCCTGCGCCTGCACCTGGTTACCACCTGCTTTCAATCCATGGTAAATACCGACTCTTAAATACGAATTTCATGAAAATCAGTATTTTAGAAGTTTGCTACATCTCAAAACTAATTTTTTTCCATTTCTTATTTACTGATTCGGGGACAAAAGCACATTGGGGGCACTACAAGCCTTGACCTGCCCTGACCCATGGACACCTTGCCTGCCAGTTTCGCTCTCCCCCGCCGCCTCGCCACACATCGCGGCCGCCGAGAGGGGAGAGCGCCTTAGGACTACATTTCCCAGCGTCCCCTGCTGACATCCGGGGACGCTCATAGCCGCGCCTGACTCCCGCGCACGGAGGCGCATAAGAGAGAGCTGCTCCAGGGGCCGAGCGGGGACAAAAGCACGTTGGGGGCACTACAAGCCTTGACCTGCCCTGACCCACGGACACCTTGCCTGCCAGTTTCGCTCTCCCCCGCCGCCGCTCCACGTATCGCGGCCGCTGAGAGGGGAGAGCGCCTTAGGACTACATTTCCCAGCGTCCCCTGCTGACATCCGGGGATGCTCACAGCCGCGCCTGACTCCCGCACCCGGAGACGCATAAGAGAGAACATCCCCTCCCGCCTTGCAGGACGCGCGCGGGCAGCGCCGGGCTATACCCGGGCAGAGGGCGGGCCATCTGTGGCCATCGGGGCCAGCAGAGGTCGGGTCGGGCCACCCCCCTTGGCTGCAGGATGGGGAAGCGCAAACTGACATCCAAAGAAGGGGAAGGTAAGAAGGCCAAGGTGCCCCGCAAATCAGAGACCATTATTTCCTATTTAACATCTGCTGTGGGGGCACTTAATGACCAAATTGCCAACGTAGAGAAGGAATTGGGACTCGATTTGCTTACGGGTGCAGTCCCCACTCTCGATGCTGTAACTCGACCGAACACTGCCCCCCCTATCCCTCTAGAACCTCAGACATCATAGTAGCCAACCCTCTGCTGGGCGACCCGGCTGATCAGGTTCCCGTAGATACTTCACAGAGAGACAGTTCGGTGGGGACAAAGATACATGATAATGCAAAACCTAGTAGTAAATGCAGTAAAAGGAAGAAACCCCTTAACCAGTCCAAAGGGAGAGTGGATACAACACCGAACCTCAGTCTCCCTGCTAATGTGATGGAGTTGATGGAAGAACTAATTGAATCCCGCTTGGAGCCTGTACTTGTGAACATTGCCAAGGACATAGTGGACTCTTTGAACCTATGTGTCGCAAACATTGTTAAGAAATGCAAAAATATTGATACATTTTTGAAGGAATTTAGGGTTCATCTTAATGGTCGCAAAGATGGTAGGGCTAAAAGCGAGAATCAAACTATGGTGAGCAGTCAGGAAATAGATATGGATCCCCCCTCTGGTGATGACATGCAGACTCAATCCGAGAGACATACATACCAAGAGAAGAGGGCAAAGTTAACCCCGGGGGCTCAACAAGTTACACCCCCGAGGTTGTACAAATAAGGACTCCAGGCCAGGATCGACCCACTCTTGGTCTCTGTACCTCAAAATTACCCACATTACATCTCCCCCCACAAGCAGCTCCCTTAGTGGTAATTTTAACTGGGGTCCCATCTCTAATAAATGGTGCTGTGGAAAATGAGAATGAACTTTTGAATAGAACAAGAAGATGGTGTTCACAGTTTACCAGTGAGAGCATTGATATTTCCTCGAGTATTATCACGGCTAGACGGGTCGAGTGGGTAGGGAAACGGAAAAAGACCCTTCCAGGAGACTGTGTGGTTGTCAATTTTAATAGAGTAAATATTGTGGAGACTTTGTTATGGGATTGCTCGGAGATTGATGGCCAAGGTATTAGGCCACTACCTTTGGGCTACTTTTATCCCCCACCCTCCTACTCACAGCTCAAACCACGCTTGCTTAAAGCCCCACAGATTCAATGTACCACTATGAATGTTGATAACACTAATCGTAATTCATATCAATCTCAGCAGGCTTCCTTAAGGGTAGCTAAAATGGTCACGGCCGGCCAGATTGTTGCAGGACATTGTCCAGAAGTAACACTAACTAATAGATTCTCCGCCCTATCGAGTCTGGACATTAATGATTGACAACTACCTACTGACACAGCTGTTATTGAGCAGAATAGGCAGGCAATATCTCATTCCTCCTACAAGATAATCAGCTGGAATGTGGCAGGGCTGAGAAAGAAAGTAAAGGATGACAGATGGTTACATTTTGTGGCACAGCATGATATAATTGCTTTACAGGAGACCTGGGACACAAGTGATCAGTTTTTGCCTAGATGGATACTGTAGTTTCCCAGTTAAGGCCACCTCTGGTCTGGGAGGGAGACCTAAAGGTGGCTTATGTATCCTCACATCACTTAAACTCCCAGGCTCATTTAGTATACTGGGGATTACTTCAGATAATCTTCAGGGTATAGAATGGTCTTGTCCTAAGTATTCAACGATTTTAATACTGAACTTTTATAATGCCCCAGAGAAGAATATACAGAATATACATTTGAGCACTCTGGCCTCTTTTTTAGAAGAACAAAAGTCAACACATAATGCTTTATTCGAAGTAATTTTAATGGGTGACTTCAACATACACCCTTGCGGATGGGATTGTCTGGTAAAACATCACAAAGGTCCCCCTGGCTCAATTTCCACTCACTTCGAACATTCCCCTCAAGGTGAACTGCTGGAAGACTTACTCGCCAATATTAACCTGTATGAAATTGAGGGAGCTTGGGGGGAGGACAGGGCCCCGACTTTTATAGGTAGAGAGGCTGATACAATAATTGACTTCATCTTTGTCTCCCCCGGCATAGTATATGTGGTCTCCTCCTTTGAAGTTGTAGTTTCGGCCGTTAGCGATCACAACCCCTTGGTTTTGTCTCTACTTAGGGGGGGGGGGGAATCAGACAAACAGAAGGAGGGTGTGGAACGTAATTATGATAAACTTATTTCTAAGGACCAGGTTAGGAGGCTTAACTGGGCCAAGGTGGTCCCAGACACTTTTATGCAGGATCTAGAGAGCAGAGTAAAAGAGGACATGGAAATATGTCTAGATAGTTTGGCAGACGGTAAAGAGGTAATTAATTCCTTCATTAATATCTGTGCACAAGTCAGACACGACCTGAAGTGTAATAAGAAGAGGGACGGCACAGACCAACCAAGATGGTTTGATGAGTCGTGCTCAAAAGCCCATAAAAGAACTAATGTATGTACTAAAACAAAAACCAAGAAATCGGGAGCTAGTGGCTTTACTAAGAAAAAATTACAAACTTGCCATGGCCAACCATAAAAAGTGCATCAAAAATGAGGCATGGGAAAACCTTATGTCAATAGATGTTCTTAGAGATAGCTCCAAATTCTGGGCTGTAATTAACCATTCCTATTTTGCTGGCACGAATAATTCGATCATGGATTCTGTGATCCCAGATGAGATATGGGTTGCGCATTTCATCAAAATATATAACAGTGAGGAGGAACTTACACGAGTGACGGGTCCTGCACATATTCACTTAGTCCCCTTTTTGCCTTTTAAAGAGGCTGAGGTTCAGAGGGCCATTGTGGAGATGACGACAAATAAGGCGCCAGGCTCAGATGGTGTGCCCGCAGACCTTTATAGGACCCCCTTGGAGTTTTGGGCCAAGACTCTTACTAATGTTTTTAACTCCACTATTACATCGGGGTTCCTTTTGTCTTGGACCACTTCTTCTATAATACCTGTGTTAAAAAAAAGGCTCAAGAAGTGACCCTGTTACAGGCCGATCTCGCTGATTGACTCTGCTCTTGGGCAGAGTCATTGTGCAGAGACTCGGAGAACATTTGGAAGAGAGGAGGGTTCTCTCTGAACTACAATATGGGTTCAGGGCCAAAAGGGGTGCCTTAACCTCCATATGTTAATTAGCAAATACACCTTGGCTAAGGAGGGCTTGTTATATATGGCCTTTATGGACCTATCATCAGCCTTCGATCTGGTCAACCGTACCAAGCTCTGGGCTATTTTAACTAGTATAGGGATAGACCCTTCCCTGTTAATTTTCTTAGCGGCCCTGCACCAAGACTTGCGAGCCTCGATTAGAACCAACAGAGAGGGAGGAAGTACCAGTTTTTTTAGATCTAAACAAGGCGTTAGGCAGGGGTGCATCTTGGCACCCCTCCTATTCACCTTATATATAAACTCCCTTTATTCATCCTTGAAGGGGTCCACACCAGATGTCCCACGCGTGGGGGATTACGTAGTGCCAGTACACCTCCACACGGACGAAGCAGTACTACTGGCCCGTACAGGGGTAGGGCTGCAGAGACTCCTGGACGACTTTGGGGAATTTATGTCCTCCTTAAACTTACAGATAAACAACAAAAAATCGCACGTTATGGTGGCAGGAAAACGTCCAAAAACTGCAAAGATAAGAAAGTTTCTGTGCAATGGTGAAGAGATCTCCAGGGTCCCGATCTTTACTTACTTGGGCGTCATTTTTGACGAAAGGGGCACTTGGAGGCCACAATTAAACGCGAAAGGCATAGCTGTCACCAGATCAACTTCAGCTTTATTGAGCTTTGCAAAACGTCTGGGATTGCGCCCTATAGAAGCCCTGGTGACAGTTTACAAGTCAAAATGCCTTTCAATAGCAAATTATGGGGCTTCCCTGTGGGGATTTTTACCACAAGGTAAACTCCAGGTGGTAGAAAACAAATTCCTTAGATCTTTGTTAGCGGTCCCCCAATTGACCCCAGTACTTTCAGTGCACACAGAGCTGGGCCTTGGTTTTAACAGCGATCAGTTACAGCTGGCACCACTGACTTGCTGGGCTAAGACCTGGTTGAATTCTGAAATTAGTTTAAACCACTCTATTCTTAAAGACTGCATGGCACTGGATAAAGTTAATAAAATCCCATGGTTGGTTTATATCAAGGACACTCTTTGCAAACTGGGGAGGCCTGACCTATACTTTGTCCCGAATTCGATTCAGAACGGTGACGTTCTATGGATCAAGGAAAACTTTCTGGGTCGAGCGGAGCAGGAACGGGAGGAAGTAGAGGTACAAAAACCGGGTGTCAGATCTAATTACATACTGCAGACTACTCCCTTAATGGAACCCTACCTGAAAATTGTTACCCGACCGTTCCATCGCAACCTCCTTGTGAGATTTAGACTTAATATCATCCAGTATTCCTTGGGGAATTATCCGGTTTGGGGGAAACCAGATCCATCTATCCCCTGTAACTGTGATAATTTTTCAGAACAGACACTGATGCACTTTATTATGTTCTGTGGTCATTATGAGGACTGTAGGAAACAGTTTTTAGTTCCTATTCTGAGAGAAGCAGGCTTTATACAAGTCCGGCCTGCACTCCGTTACCTACAGCTCCTGAGCAGTACCAGGGTAATATTTGGGGTCGCAAGTTTTCTGGTTGCTGCTACAAGAATTGAGTCTAAAAAATCGACGCTAAATGTTTTTTAATATGTGTTTTTAACTGTAATCAATTACCTTTTAAGATGAAATGCTCTATCCTATGTAAATATATGAAACTGATCTTTTTAAATGTAATAACTGCTTTTAACACATGAATTGTTTTCTTACATATGTGATGGAATTGCTTTTATGATTTTAATTAATCGAATAAAGTATGACATGACTTGACTGGAAAAAAAATAAGAATTCGGTAATTTCCGATTCGGTAAATTCCGATTCGGTAAATTACAGACTCGTATTTACCGAATCGGTCTTTTTTTGGCCCCTACATCTCAATATCCAAATACCGGTCGGTAATGGCCGAAATTTGGTATTTTCGGCTGTTACCGACCGGTATTTGGCTACCTACATCTGGCCCTAGGCTCTGTGGAGTCTGTGATGATGCGTGGTCCCAGCAGGACGTACTGATAGTAATTTTTTTGTGTTGTGAATGGTGCCTTATTTAGGCCACGTGATAATCATTTTTGGTGCGCTGAGTTACTAGTACCTTTGGTGCTTAGCGTGTACATATTCTGCGATGATGCATGGTCTGGAAGGAGGGGGTCAGTAATTGGAGTAATGTCTTTTGTTGATTGGATTCTGCATTAATTCCACTTAAAAGTGATAGTATGCCTCATTTCTCATTTCTCATTTCTCTTAGCGCTGGGATACCTCCGGGTGACTACGCGCTTTATAAAAAATTTTAATAATAATAATAATAATTTCTGACATAAAACTGTTTACTCTTCTTTCCGATGATTTATGGTGCACTGAGTTAGTAGTATCTTTGGCGCTGAGCTTGTATGTACCCTGCGATAATGCGTAATGCAGGGGGCTGTACTGGGAGCAATGTTTTTTGCCTAGTGCATTTTGCTTTAATAAGGCTACGGGGAAATGACTTGTGGTGCAGTGAGTTAATGGTACCGAATGAAGTCAGCGTGTGCATACCCTGTGATGATTCATGGTTCGGGGGGCGTCGCAGTGGTATAATGTCACTTGTCTACTGGAATGCGTCATGTACAATCGTCATTCTATCTGAATAAATCTGAACACATACAGTACAATTGTCTCTGCATTAAAATATTCAAGGTTGAATTCCTTACTGTCCGGAGTATACATGCAAAGGTGACCTCAAGTTGTGAACCCTGCTGTCCGCAGAGTACATCGAAGGCTGTAGTTGACACAGACATCGAGAAATGTTTTTTTTTTGTCACAGTACTAGTTTTCTGCCTTACATAAATTGAGACTGAATTTTATGCTGTCTGTAGTGCTTATGCACCACTTGTATCATGAGGTAAACTCTTTTGATCGCAGTGTACATTTGAAAACAGAACTCAGTACAGTCATTGAGGAATGTTTCTTGTGGCATCCTTTAACAAAATAGTCTTTGCCTTACATAAATCAAGGATAACTTGAATGCTGCCCATAGTGTAGATGGAAAGCTGAATTGAAGTTGTGAACCCTGTTGTCCGCAGTGTATATCGAAAGCAGTAGTCAACACAAACATAGATGAATGCTATTTTGTCACAGTTAACAGAATCTGAGGACACAGTACAATTGTCTCTGCCTTAAATAAATCGAGACTGAATTAAATGTTGTTTGTAGTGCTTCTGCACTTCTGGTATCAAGTAGTGAACTGTGTGGATTGCAGTGTACATTTAAAGGCAGTACTTTGTACAGACATTAAGGAATGTTTTTGTGGCATCATTAACAAAATTGTCTCTGCCTTACATAAATCAAGGCTAACTTTAATGCTGTCCAGAGTGTAGATGGAAAGCTGAATTCAAGTTGTAAACCCTGTTGTACGCAGTTTAGATTGAAGTCAGTTGTTGAGACAGACATGGACAATTGCTTTTTGTCACCAATGTAAACAAACTTTGAAGACATATAGTAGAATGAAGGCTGAATTTCCTACTGTTCAAATTTTAAGAAAATTGTCTCAACCTCAAGTTGTGAACCCTGCTGTCCACAGTGTAGATAGAAGGCAGTAGTCGATACAGGCACAGGTCTGTGGTGCTGTGGCGCTGAGTTCGCAATCGGCCTGTATCCAGGAGGCACGTCGTCATGGCGGGAGCCACGTGGCAGGGTGAGGACCTTCGCTGTGGCAGAGTCTTTTCTCTTTGCAGAAGTGAACCACACCCAAGGCGTAGGCTAATTATTTATACTCTTACGCTGATGTTGCAAACTTTGGATCAGCCTACTTCAGTTCTGCTTGAAGGGAGGGGAGACAACACAGTAACATGACCGAGATATTCCCCAAAGTCTGAGATAATATGGTTGCGTCCACTGTGCAGTAGACTACACGTATCAATGGTATATCTACACACGGAAACATTTTTGGTTTGGAAAGTGAGTTGTGTATAGCATATCACAGGTAGTTTTAGCATTCTGTACATTATTGTTGATGTGCGAATTCCTTCCCTTATGCATAGTTGGTTGCCACATCGCTGAACATTGAGCTAGTGTGCTGTTGAGAGGATATATTATTTTGGGAAGCTTTGTTGTCCGGTTTTGTGCTGCTGAGGTAGTAGAGGGGGAGGGGGCAGGAGGGGTGGTTATAGTGGTAGTGGTGCTTGGTATTGTGATTTTGTTGGGTGTTGGAAGTGTAAAATTAGTACCTCTATCACATATTGCTCTTTAAATATGGGTGTGAGTTGGATGTAATTCACGCAGTACATAGTCGATGTCCTTACTTAGTTAAATGTTGATTTTAATTTGTTAGTGGTAAGTGGAACTATTGCCTGTTTTTTTAGTTAGCATTGCGGATTTGGTTTCTTGTTGAATATATGGGGAAGTGGTCAACATTATATCTAGGAATTGTCATTTAAAAAACCTATGAAATTCACTGAACAAACCATAGGTTTCAAGCAGGTTATAGTTAGGAATTATTGTTTAAAAAACCTTAGAAATTCATTGAAAAAACCATAGGTTTCAGGGGTGTTATAGTTAGCTGGACATTTCACTCATACAAAACCATTGAAATTCCTCCGTTATAGTTAGTTGTACTAACTGTAACTCTCGCGCCCGCAATCCATTGGTGATTATGTCACATATTACATCATTCATGACATGGTCAGTGACATCACTGATGACCTCACTGATGACATCTCAAGTGACATCACTGATGACATCACGCATGAGATCATCATTGACGAAGGTTGGATACCGAAACGCGTCTGTTGTTGAAGCTGTGCTATTCTTCTGTGAATAAATAACGGAAATGATCCCCGGGAGTGCTTTCCTTCTTTCATGAAACAGTGGATATGAAGGAGACTGGAGAGTAATATATATATATATATATATATCCACAGAATCCTCTCGTTTTGATCAAGGATGACAAGCCACACCATCAGGTACTTCAGAAGGTTGTTTATTTGGGCATAAACAAACGACGCGTTTCGAGCTCACGGGCTCTTGGTCACATGACCAGCATTTTTTTACTCATGTATATATACTGTTGCATTATCATGGAAAGGGAAGAAAGGTCTCCGTGTTTACAAACATCACACGGAGATCCCTTTAAAAGCAGTGCGTTTTATCTCAGCAGAAATAGAAACTCAAAGAGTATCTAAATTAATGCATTTTCCCAATTGTTTGGTTTTAAAGAAAAGATATTTTGTAAATGACAACATAACATTTCAAGTTAACAATGTCACGTTTCAAAATGCACATTAAGGGTGTAGTACCCATGGTATGTTTACCAAAACGAACAGGTTGTAAAGCTAGGAGAAATTAATCAAGAAGGGATGAAAATTATAGTTAGAGAGAGGATATAAATATATCTATAAAGACTATATATATATATATTTAAACAAACAAAAGCGCTCAAAGCATTAAGACCCCACACACGACGTGTAAGTATGCCACTTTATTCTTTGGCAAGCAGAAGCTAAATAACAATTTTCTTCACAGCATATCGTTTTGCCATTTAACGCCATACGCGTTTCAGGAGTCATACCCTTGTTCACAGGCTTCGGCAATGGCGGAGAAGAGCCTTTCACGTTGTACACTCAGGTTCTTTAATTGCATAGTCCTGCCCCCTCGGGCGCGTGCATTAGTGCATTATGGTCTTGGTAGTTTGGTTCAATAAAATCCATAGTGGAAAAGGCTATATTTCTCCTATTAGTTATATAAATTCGTCGGGTTGCTGTTACAGGCAAAGTTCATCTGCTGCTTTTCTTGCGCCTGGCAAAGGAGCTGCGCCATTCCTGATGTGCATACGAAATACGGCTGTACAGACCGGCATCAGCTGCAGTGGGGAGTCCTCATGACCGGAGCAGACGACTATATAAATCCAAATGAAAGCTACCTTCACCACTGTGCAAACACGCCAGTAGAGCATTCTAAGTTGGTGGATTAAGTCCCCTTAATTACAGGGGGTCCCTGGGGGCTGACTAGCCCACCAGAAACCTCCAGTATGCACCAGGGGGCTGCATTGCAGAGAGGTGTAAAAAGGGGCATGGCCTCATTACACCTCTCTGCAACGCAGCCCCCCTGGCGCGTTTCCAGAGTGGGAACTAAATCCCCTTGAATAAAGGGGGTCCCTTGGGGCCAACTACCCCACCAGAAACCTCCAGTATGCGCCAGAGGCTGCGTTGCAGACAGGTGTAAAAAGGGGAGTGGCCTCATTACACTTCTCTGCAAAGCAGCCCCCTGGCGCGTTTCCAGAGTGGGGAACTAAATCCCCTTGAATACTGGGGGTCCCTGGGTGCAAACTAGACCACCAGGAACCTCCTGTATGCTCCAGGGGGCTGCGATGCAGAGAGGTGTAAAAAGGGGCATGGCCTCATTACACCTCTCTGCATGGCAGCACCCTGGCGCATACTGGAGGTTCCTGGTGGGCTACTTGGCCCCGCCAGGGACCCCCAGTATTCAAGGGGAATTACTTCCCTCTCTGCAAACGTGCCAGGGGGTGCGTTTGCAGAGTATTGCAGGGAGGGGGTGCGGCCTCCTCCCCATCTCGTTTTTTTGAATTTTTTTTTTCAAGAAGAGGGGCTGTGAATCCCCCCTTATTTTTTTTTTTTTTGGCCCTGGGGACCCCATCCCCTAGGGCCTGACCCCCAATATTTTGTTGTTGTTTTTTTAACGGGAAGGGGGCTGAGTGGCCTCCATCCCATGGCTTATTCCAGGCACCTAACTATAACTCACGTGCCCGCAATGCCCTGCTGATGACCTCACATATTACATCGCTCATGACATGGTCAGTGACATCATTCATGACATCACTGATGACATCTGAAATGACATCACTGATGACATCATCCAGTTAATGTATGTATTTCTGAAAAATAAATATTTTTTATATTTGTATATCTAAAGGTCGATGGAAATATAAATGGGTGGATAAGTGTCTAAATTGATTTTTTTTTCGTAAATTTGATTGTATAACTGACTTATTAAGTGTATCTTAGTGAATACATGTATTAGCGAGCAATGTTTAAATATGTGAATATCTGTATCAGAGTTTCACTTTGTGTATAAGTGGCTGCATGGGTTGGTGAGTAGCTACATGAGTGTCTATATAGGTTATTAGTTGGTTTTTCGAGTATCAGTATGAATGTCTGTATGGTTTGGTGGGGGTATTACTTAGCGCATAGATGCATGACTGACTGACTCACTGTTCGTATGTGTTTTGAAGACAGCATGTGTGCAGGACTGTATGGGTGGATGAGTGTGTGTATGGGTGTGTTAGTGAGTGAATGACTGTCTCAAAAGTATCTTTATGAGTAACTATATATGTTTTAAACTAGTATATATGAGTATTGATGTATATAAGTGAGTATATGTGAGACTGAGAGATTGGAAGAGTTCCTGTATAAATAAGTATGTGTTTCTATAAGTGATTGTTTGAGAGAGTAAGTATGTGTACGTTTCTGTAGAAGTAAGTGTAGTGGTGTGTGTATAGCTGTATATGCAAGTAAATTAATATTTGATTAAGCATGGGCGGAAAATCCATTACGCTCGCGGATTTTGCGGATTTTCGGTAAATTCGCAATCCGCGAGATTCGCGAATTTCCCGCAAAATCCGCAAATTCGCATGCAGCGGATTTTTTTTCTTTGTGGTGTAAGTTCGCAATTGCGAACATGTAGGTGCGGCGGGCAGCAACAATCTCCCACTCGCGAAATTACAAAAATTGCAATTCCGCGCAAGAAATCTACTAGCAAGCAGCATAGACCTTCTGAAAATGATTATTTTTATCAGAATAACTCCGCAGGTTGACATTTGCCTGCACTTTTTTAGATTTGAGTCCTTTTGATTTTCTTTGGATAACTTTTGTATTAGAAATCAACTTTCTCATATAAGCTTGGTGGGGCATTAAAGTTGCTGTAATGCTGCTCTGCAGAAAAACGAGTTTTGCAAAAGTGAAAGCAGGTTCAAAAGTTCAAACTCATCATTAGTAACCGTTCCCTGTAGTGCTTCCTGACAAGGGCCCCTCCAAAGTTCAGTTGCTAGTTGCAACAATTGTTCAGTTGCTAGTTGCAACAATTGCATGACCCTGCTCTGACCCTCACAGCAGGCTCATAGAATAGCTACAAGTAGGCCACAAAGGTCCTGGAAAAAAAAATTGCACTGCAACAGAAAGCAAATTACAGATAAGGATGCAGGTGCCAGACTGGAATTTTAAAACAGTGACACATTAATAAATCAACCCCAAATTAATTCATGTCAGTTGAAGCAGGCAGGTGTGCTTGCTTTTTCCCCCCATAATCTACAGTGATGATGAACCAGAGGGTGGCATAAGGCATTGATGTACCAGAGGGTGGCATGGGTAAAACAGAGGGTGGCAGGGGTGAAACAGAGGGTGCTGGGAACCTATGATGATGAACCAGACGTAGAAACAACATAATCGTGACCGTTGCGAGCCGACATGTAAGTTCGCGATTGCGAACTGTTACAAAACCCTCGCGAACTGTCAGAAATCCTTGCGAACTGGCAGAAATCCTTGCGAACACAAAAAAAATCCGCAAATTCGCGAGAATTCGCGGATTTTGCGGATTGCGAGTTCGCAAATTCGCAAAATTCGCGAACGCCAGATTCGCAAAATTCGCCCATGCTTATATTTGATTGCATGTATGAGTAACTCTATGGATGAGTTTCAGCTTGTAACAGGATGTATAGGTGTATGAGTACATATGATGTGTGAGTACATGTATGAGTAACTATATAGAACTGTTGGTGAATGAGTGGATGTGTATGTAGATGTTGGAATTACTGAATAGGTTGTTGTAACTGGTATTGGTATCTCCATTTTTTTGAAAATGTTTGTTTCTATTTTTGAATGTATGTATCAAAGGTTATATTACGGTGAGAGGAGCTCTGACACTCTTTCACAAGGAGGATGTCATGAGTGATGTCACCAGTGATGTCATTTGAGATGTCATCAGTGATGTCATGAGTGATGTCACTGACCATGTCATGAGTGATGTAATATGTGACGTAATCAGCAGTGCATTGCGGGCGCCCGAGTTATAGTTAGCTGAACTAACTATAACGCGGGAATTTCCATGGTTTTGTATGAGTGAAATGTCCAACTAACTATAACATGTGTGAAACCTATGTTTTTTTCAGTTAATTTCTTAGGTTTTTTAAATGCTAATTCCTAATTATAACATGGCTGAAACCTATGGTTTTTTCAGTGAATTTCTAAGGTTTTTTAAATACTAATTCCTAACTATAACGTGGCTGAAACCTATGGTTTATTCAGTGAATTAATTGTTATACTTTTTTATACTGATTTACTACATGGTTTTAAAGTATTTTTTAGATATTTTATTTGTTAAATTACTTTACATATTTTAATATAAATTGAAAAACAAATGTTTTTAAAAATATTGAAATTGTAATATTTTTATTTTTTATTTTTATATTTTTTTAAATTACATATATTTTATATAGCAGGCAATGATATCCTATGGAAGGAATTTTAAGTTACTGGTAAGTATGGTTAAAATTACTTTTCAGGATCTGTACTGGGCTGAAATATGCAGCACTGAGGTCTCTCCTGATAACAGGTGAGTAAATCTAAATTTGTATTTCGGCTGATTTTAGAGGAATTTTTGAAAGTTCTAAAACGCCACACTTAGAAGAATTTCCAAGTGAAACCAGTCAATGCTAACCTATGAAAGGAAATAAAAGTTATTGGAAATATGGTTAAGAATTACTTTTCAGGTTCAGTAGTGGGCTGATAGATGTAGCACTGAGGTCTCTACTGATAAAAAGGTCAGTAAATCAGAATTCGTACTTCGGCTGATTTTAGCGGAATTTTTTAAAGTTCCAAATTTCCACACTTAGAAGAATTTCCAAGTGGAACCAGTCAATGTTAGCCTATGGAAGGAAATTCAAGTTACTGTCTGTATGGTTAGAATTACTTTTCAGGATCAGTAGTGGGCTGAAAGATGCAGCACTTAGGTCTCTCCTGATAACAGGTGAGTAAATCGGAATTCGTAGTTCGGCTGATTTTAGAGGATGATTTGTACGTTTCCAAAATAGACAGAAACGTTTCTGGTGAAAACCACACAATAGATTCCTATCGAAGGAAATACAAGTTGCTGGTATGTATGCTAGATTTACTTTTCAGGGTCTGTACTGGGCTCAAAGATGCAGCACTGATGTCTCTCGTGATAACAGGTGAGTAAATAAGAATTCGTAGTTTGGCAGATTTTAGAGGAATATTTTGCTCAATAGTGAAGGAAGGGGGCGGGGCCTGAGGTGACATGTGTGCAAACACGACCTGTGGTGCCTTTGAAGTTGGGGAATTAATTCCTCTTCAATCCTGAGGTCCCCTGTGGGCCAACTAGCCTACCAGGTACCTCCAGTATGCGCCAGGGAGCTGCGTTGCAGAGAGGTGTTCAGAGGCCGCGCCCCCTTCTTACAACACTCTGCAACGTAGCTCTGTGGCGCTTTCTGGAGGTACCTGTTGGGCTGGTTGGCCCCTAGGGGACCTTTGGATTGAAGAGGAATTAGTTCTCCAACTTAAAAAGCGCCACAGGGCATGTTTGCACAAATATCACCTCAAGCCCCGCCCCCTAACTTCACCACTGTGCAAACGCGCCCCGTAGCATGTTCTAAGTTGGTGGATTAAGTCCCCTTGCATACTGGGGGTCCCTGGGGGCTGACTAGCCTACCAGAAACCTCCAGTATGCACCAGGGGGCTGCGTTGCAGAGAGGTGTACAAAGGGGCATGGCCTCATTACACCTCTCTGCAACACAGCCCCCCTGGTGTATTTCCAGAGTGGGAACTAGATCCCCTTCAATACTGGGGGTCCCTGGGGGCCAACTAGCCCACCAGGAACCTCCAGTATGCGTCATGGAGCTGCGTTGCGGAGTGGGGTAAAAAGGGGCGTGGCCTCATTACACCTCGCTGCAACGCAGCCCCCCTGGCGTGTTTCCAGAGTTGGAACTAAATCCCCTTGAATACAGGGGGTCCCTGGGGGCCAACTAGCCCACCAGGGACCTCCAGTATGCACCAAGGGGCTGCATTGTGGAGAGGTGTAAAAAGGGTCATAGCCTCATTACACCTCTCTGCCACGCAACCCCCTGGCGTGTTTCCAGAATGGGAACTAAATCCCCTTGAATACTGGGGGTCCCTGGGGGCCAACTAGCCCACCAGGAACCTCCAGAATGCTCCAGGGGGATGCATGTAGAGAGTTGTAAAAAGGGGCGTGGCCTCATTACAGCTCTCTGCATGGCAGCCCTCTGGCGCATACTGGAGTTCCCTGGTGGGCTACTTGGCCCCCAGGGACCCCCAGTATTCAAGGGGAATGACTTCCCCCTCTGCAAACGGGCCAGGGGGCGCGTTTGGAGAGTATTGCAGGGAGGGGGCGTGGCCTCCTCCCGATCCCGTTTTTTTGATTTTTTTTTTCAAGAAGAGGGGCTGTGTATCCCCCCTTCTTTTTCTTTTTTGGGGCCCTGGGGATCCCATCCCCCAGGGCCCTGTCCCCAATATTTTGTTGTTGTTTTTATGAACGGGAAGGGGGCCGAGTGGCCCCCCTCCCATGGCTAATTCCAGGCTCCGGGGACCCCATCCCCGGGACATGGCCACATTTTTCTTCCTTTTTATAAGGAGGGGGCTTGATAGCCCCTCCTCAGGCCACTTAAGGCCCCGGGCCGACCTGCCTCCTTTTCAAAACAATTTTTTTTTAATTATTTGGGAAGGGGGGCCGTGTGGCCCCCTCCCGGGCCACTTCTGGCCCTGGGGACCCCATTTCTCGGGGCCTGGCCTTCTCTGTTGGGGACCGTGGGGTGGTCCCCAAGCCCCCCACTGTCCCTGCCGGCTCCCCGAGCAAGAATTGCTTTTCTGCATGGGGAGCAGCTAAGATGCTGAGCCCCATGCAGAAAAGCAATCGGCTTTGGTTTTTGTAAAAGAGAGCAGGTTTCCTGCTCTCTTTTTCAAAAACTAAAGCCGTTTGCTATGGTAGATTTACAAAAGGGGGTGGTGATGAACAGAGTGTCTGAATTGAGCAGACCACTCTTACCCAGTCCAAAGATCAGGGCTTGATCCATCACCGTTATTTATCTCACTGCCCCATCCCAGCTCAGAACCTGGCTATATGCAAATCAGTCTGTCCCTGGCCCAGTGCATCATGGGAACAGGGCAGACTAAACTACCAAGCCAATTCTTTACCAGAAAGGAGACAAGCTACCGGGGACCGGTTTCTGGCATTTCAGCCTCTTCGGCCCGGCTTGCTTGAATCCTGATGGAGCAGTGAGAAAGGGACTCATGTCTGAGTATACCCTGCCACACCTATAGTGGCCAAAATCGATTTACAAAAGGGGGTGGTGATGAACAGAGTGTCTGAATTGAGCAGACCACTCTTACCCAGTCCAAAGATCAGGGCTTGATCCATCACCGTTATTTATCTCACTGCCCCATCCCAGCTCAGAACCTGGCTATATGCAAATCAGTCTGTCCCTGGCCCAGTGCATCATGGGAACAGGGCAGACTAAACTACCAAGCCAATTCTTTACCAGAAAGGAGACAAGCTACCGGGGACCGGTTTCTGGCATTTCAGCCTCTTCGGCCCGGCTTGCTTGAATCCTGATGGAGCAGTGAGAAAGGGACTCATGTCTGAGTATACCCTGCCACACCTATAGTGGCCAAAATCGATTTACAAAAGGGGGTGGTGATGAACAGAGTGTCTGAATTGAGCAGACCACTCTTACCCAGTCCAAAGATCAGGGCTTGATCCATCACCGTTATTTATCTCACTGCCCCATCCCAGCTCAGAACCTGGCTATATGCAAATCAGTCTGTCCCTGGCCCAGTGCATCATGGGAACAGGGCAGACTAAACTACCAAGCCAATTCTTTACCAGAAAGGAGACAAGCTACCGGGGACCGGTTTCTGGCATTTCAGCCTCTTCGGCCCGGCTTGCTTGAATCCTGATGGAGCAGTGAGAAAGGGACTCATGTCTGAGTATACCCTGCCACACCTATAGTGGCCAAAATCGATTTACAAAAGGGGGTGGTGATGAACAGAGTGTCTGAATTGAGCAGACCACTCTTACCCAGTCCAAAGATCAGGGCTTGATCCATCACCGTTATTTATCTCACTGCCCCATCCCAGCTCAGAACCTGGCTATATGCAAATCAGTCTGTCCCTGGCCCAGTGCATCATGGGAACAGGGCAGACTAAACTACCAAGCCAATTCTTTACCAGAAAGGAGACAAGCTACCGGGGACCGGTTTCTGGCATTTCAGCCTCTTCGGCCCGGCTTGCTTGAATCCTGATGGAGCAGTGAGAAAGGGACTCATGTCTGAGTATACCCTGCCACACCTATAGTGGCCAAAATCGATTTACAAAAGGGGGTGGTGATGAACAGAGTGTCTGAATTGAGCAGACCACTCTTACCCAGTCCAAAGATCAGGGCTTGATCCATCACCGTTATTTATCTCACTGCCCCATCCCAGCTCAGAACCTGGCTATATGCAAATCAGTCTGTCCCTGGCCCAGTGCATCATGGGAACAGGGCAGACTAAACTACCAAGCCAATTCTTTACCAGAAAGGAGACAAGCTACCGGGGACCGGTTTCTGGCATTTCAGCCTCTTCGGCCCGGCTTGCTTGAATCCTGATGGAGCAGTGAGAAAGGGACTCATGTCTGAGTATACCCTGCCACACCTATAGTGGCCAAAATCGATTTACAAAAGGGGGTGGTGATGAACAGAGTGTCTGAATTGAGCAGACCACTCTTACCCAGTCCAAAGATCAGGGCTTGATCCATCACCGTTATTTATCTCACTGCCCCATCCCAGCTCAGAACCTGGCTATATGCAAATCAGTCTGTCCCTGGCCCAGTGCATCATGGGAACAGGGCAGACTAAACTACCAAGCCAATTCTTTACCAGAAAGGAGACAAGCTACCGGGGACCGGTTTCTGGCATTTCAGCCTCTTCGGCCCGGCTTGCTTGAATCCTGATGGAGCAGTGAGAAAGGGACTCATGTCTGAGTATACCCTGCCACACCTATAGTGGCCAAAATCGATTTACAAAAGGGGGTGGTGATGAACAGAGTGTCTGAATTGAGCAGACCACTCTTACCCAGTCCAAAGATCAGGGCTTGATCCATCACCGTTTGCTATGGTACGGCAGGAGCCGTGAGGCTCCCGCCCTACCATACCAAACTACAGTGTCCCGGGGGTGGGCACTGCAGGAGCTGGCCCTGGGGGTGGCAATAGCCAGGGCCACCACAAGGCTCCAAGAGGGGGGCAGCATGGCCCCCCTCCCAACATTCAAAAGCCCTGGGGGGTTGTTGTCCTCGGGGCTGGAGGGTCCATCACCAACCCCCCTATTATGAATATTAGAGCCCCGGAGAGGTGGTGGTCCCCGGTGCATTTTGGGGGGCTTGAGCCCACACACACAGGTTTTATTTTTAGATAAAAAAAAAGAAGCCCCGGAGGTTGGCGGTCCCCGGGCCTGCGGGGGTGCCATGAAGCCCCACATATATAACTTTAAAGCCCCGGTGGGTGGCCGTCTCTGGCTCTGTGCCCCCATTATAATTAAGAAAATTGCCCCCAGGATTTAGCCTCCTAGGGGGCTAATTACCAATAAAGCGACTTTGGAGTTTTTTTTTTACACGGGATATGATTCTAATTGGCTGTCAAGCGGTTGTAAATATTCGAAATCTGGAACTGTTGGCAGCCATTTTGTGCCTCGGTAGAAGCAAGGCTGAGGAAGTCATTGAAATATGTGTGGAACGTGTGAAAAGGGGGCAGGGTAGACACACCCTGACCCCCTAGGCCTGCTCAGGGGGTCACATAAGGACCCGTAGGGCCCAAAAAGTAAGATAGTATTTTTCTTTTTATTTAAAAGGTGCGGGATGCGCGTAGGATCCACGCATTTCGCCGCCGAAAAAAAAGAAGCATGTTTTTTTGAGATATACATCAAGCTTATGTGTATAGATGTTGGGTGGCTCTGAAAAGAGCCCTTGTGTTTATTGAGAGATTTTAGCACTTACAAGTAAGTACCAACGCAGAGTCTAAAGCTCATGAGAAAGACTCTGTTCCCCTCATCTGTACAATGTACAGCATCTCTCCTATAGATGCCATGTATCTGTAAAATGTACTGCATCTCTCCTATAGATGCCATGCATATTGAAACACACATTTTTGTGGTATATGGACACCATTCTATAGTCTCAAAGAAAAGTAGAAACATATGTATTCACATTTTTTCCTAGCTTTCTCAATCCGTGGACAACATTGATTGGAGTAGTTACATTTCTGCCTTTGGCATATGTTAGAATAGACAAATGGAGTTTGGGGGAAAAGTGAAATTAAAACAGAAAAGAAATGATTGGTTGTTTGACAACATTCTACACAGAAAACTAGGGTGCATGTTTCTGTTTTTTAAAAGCATGATTCTTATTGGTTATTAGAACCTGATTGAAAATCACATTACGTAGGATAATGTAGTATATTGAGAGGTGGAGCAACATTGTGTGATGAACTTTTGCTTCCTTCTGGAGTCAGTATTGCTTTTTTACATGGGTAGATGCTAATTTGTATATGGAAATGCAATCTGCTTTGGATTTTGAAAGTGAGAATAGATTTCACTGCTCTGTCTTTAAAATTGCAAACTATGTTTGCTATGGGAGGACAGGAGTCGTGAGAGTCCTGCTCTGTCAAAGCAAACAGCAGTACAGGGGGTAGGCACCCCAGGACACTGCAGGAGCCAGTTGTAGTAGTTTCCAGGGCCCTCGAGGGCACCAGGCAGAGGGCAACGCAGTCTGCCTCCTGTAATACACAAATTCTCAGGTGTGGTGATTCCCGGATTTTGAGGGGGGTCGTTGAGGTCCACATACATGTAATTTTGTAGGGGGATTGGATGTTAAAGTGGTGCAAGGGGGTTGTAAATCTGGTACACAGTGTTTTGTTTTACTTTGTTTTCCTTTCTGTCATGTAGAGAATCCAGGGTAATTATAACAGTTTCTGAACAGTCAGGATCATAACCCTACCCTCAAACAGTTTACTGCCTGTTACTATAGTAACAGTTCATGGAACCCTTACGTGAGCACAGAGGTTAGAAGTTCACCACACTATGTTGCTAATGGCGTTGTATTTTTTATTCTTTTGAATGGAACCGTAAGTTGTAGCTATACACTCTGGTAAAGATTCGGTGAAGAGCTAGCCTCAGAATTATACTTCAGATTATAAATTTAATTTCTATTGTGGACTGCTACCCCCACAAAAAAAAGACGTATCTATTTTTTTATTAACTTTTATTAAAACAATAAATAACTGGAAATATAACTAAATGATAACAATACAATAAATAACTAGAACCATAACTTTAACAAAACAATATAACAAACAACACATAATATGGAGTCCAATAGAAGTACTGTAGTTAATATGCAAAACAAAAAAGAAAATTAGTGTTTAAAAATAGATCGATGTGACTAAAAGAGGTCACATAATACAAGTCAAAGTAAAACTTGACGATATTTTCAATTGTTTTAATGTGTGCAGTGTACCTGATAGATTTCACTTATCTTACAGGCTTGCATTCAAACTGTGTCTGTATAGAAGTGCCTACTGCATCATATTTATATTACAGATGAACAGGTCTTTAAAATGATTCACAGATGAGACAGAATTTGGTGATAGATGAAGTCATTATGCAGGACAATATTTTTTAGGGTTTATTTGCAAAACTCTTGTGCCACTTTTGTGTTACTTTTCTCGTGTTGAAAATGACGCAAAAGTGGCGCAAGGGGTTTGTAAATAAGCTATTTTATTTCTAATGCATATAATTGGAGGTATTGTATATCTAGGCCGCTCTGCTTACCTTGTGTAAACACTGTGGCCAACAGAGTTCACAACTTAAACTCCGCTTTGGTTGGTTACTTGCCGGATATGCAAGACTGCTTTCAAGAGGAGATCCCAATAAAGAGTACTGGTGTGGAACTGCAAGTACGCGGAAGGACTTGCAGACTAAGAATCCGGTCAACTTTGGAAGGGAAGAGTTAAGGATATTGAGAGAGGCTCCTTCTGTTTCATGAGAAGGCCCAAGTACCAGTGGAGCAACACTGTCAACCTCTACTGCACAGCCTAATATTCATCCCCAATTTGGAAACCTTTAAGAGAAAAAGTAAGTAGGGTGGGAACTTTGCATGCCATCCTAATACCTAATCATCCATTAGTTATACAGAGATCCACCATGTATCAGACTCATCCGTACAAGTGTGAATTGGATATTATCTGACACCAAAAAAACCTCAAGTACTTATATCTGTTACTTTTTAACTTCGTCAACTACTCATATTGAGAGTATTTATATTAACATTGTCCGTTAAAAATTTGTGAATCTGCATGGCTTCAGACAACTAGTTAATGCTATAAATGAGACATCAGTGTAATCTGCTGGAACAGGAGGATATAGTTTTCTTCAACCTCTGCAATTTGCTGCTAATTTATGTAAAATTCTACAAACTGAAAAAAGAGTTAAAAATGCATATGTTGTACATATGTCCAAGATGAATTTAAATGTATATACAAACATTTGTTCTCAATAGGATTGGAGATGAAAAGCAATCATCAGAGGTTATATTTGGCAAGCAAAATAGGAAATAGCATTGCATTATACAAATGTTAGGCCGAGATTGGTCACTTACTTCATTTACAAACTCCTGGCCTGGCCTTTGATCTGATAGAACCCTATTAAAAGCACAGTTATCTGTCTGCAAACACATGAAATACACAAATGCTTATCTCAGAATGCTTTTCAATCATGAAATGTTAAAGTCAAACCTCATAACTCCATTAGGTCAATTGCAATTTTCGGCTGATAGCATATGGAGAGTAATTAGTGGATCTGGTATGTCGATTGGTAGACCATGCAGTATCTGGTATACTGCATGGGCAGGAATAAACAACTTGTGGCGACCAGGACGTCCCATGGTTGAGATATCTGTATTATGAGATAGAAAAGAAGAAAAAATCAAGTTTAAGGTTAGTAAAAAAAACCTGGAGAGCGTGCTAAAATACAACATTGGCTAATCGATTACATGTGCAGTACATGGGGAGGAAGTAGCACATGGAGCACTACTTAAAAAAATTAAAGGCAGGAGGATTAAGAGATTTGCTCAGAACAAAGGATAGCAAATCAAGTTTAACGTTATTAAAAAACATGTAGAGCGTGCTAAAATACAACATCGCCTAACAAGGTAAGATATTGGCGGTATAAGAGCTGGAAACCGTGCTAAAATACACTATTGCTGCAAACATTACTTTTGCAATGCATGGGGCACGTGACACTCTACTTACACGAGAAAAACTACATTGCATTAAGTTGAACAGCACGTAGCACAATGTTGCGGGAACGGCTACTTGGCGCTTGGCAAATTAAAGAAACATGGTAAGATTAAGTGATTTGCACAGAACAAAGGATAGGAAATCAAGTTTAACGTTATTAAAAAACATGGAGAGTGTGCTTAAATTCAACATTGATCAATTGATTACATGTGCATTGCATGAGGAGGAAATAGCACGTGGCGCATTAGTTACAAAATTAAAGGCGGCAGGATTATGTGATTTGCCTAGAAAGATCGCCTACCAAAGTAAGATATTTGAGGTATAAGAGCTGGAAATCGTGCTACAATACACTATTGCCGAAAACATTTACTCTTGCAATGCATGGGCACATGACGCACTACTTATACGAGAACAACTACTTCGCATTAACTTGAACAGTACGTAGCACACTGATGCGGGAAGGGCCACGTGGCGCTTGGCAAATTAAAGAAACGTGGCAGGATTAACTGATTTGCACAAAACAAATGATAAGAAATCAAGTTTAACGTTATTAAAAAACATGGACAGTGTGCTAAAATACAACATTGGCCAATCGATTACATGGGCACTGCATGGGGAGGAAGCAGCACGTGGCACACTACTTACAAAATTGAAGGCGGCAGGATTAAGTGATTTGCTCAGAAACAAAAGTTACGAAGTCAACTTTAACGATATAAAAAAGTAGGAAAGCATGCTTCAAAACAACATTGTCAAACCAAACAAAAATTTGCATTTACGCGGTATTTAAAGATCATTCAGATTAATTAATTTAATTATTCTTAAAAAAAGTGCTCACCTACAAAGAAATGGATACGAACATTATCAATGACTGTGACTACGGAATAGGAAAAGTTCAAGAAGGTTGGCAGGGTATAAATGCTTTGCAGAAGCATGATTGGTTGAGCATGATGTCACTGGGTGTTAGAGCTGTAATTGGGCCTGTTGTAATTGAGCATGTGCAAATAAAATGAAATACTTTAGGGGTACATGTCCAGACCGTTGGACGTATTGTGCACATACATAATATTTAAGCATGGGCGAAGGTAACTCCTAGGTGGTACATACACAGATGGACTTCGGATGTTGATAGCACACTGGCTTCCCCAGGAGGCGGGGAGCAGGTCGGACAGTTGGTGAATTGAAGACCCTCACATGGTTCCCAATGGTGACGGTCATAATAGATTTTAAAAAAAGGATCTCCCCGGGGAATGGGGTCCCCGGGGCCTTGAAGTGGCTTCAGTAGGGGGGGCTATGCAGCTCTCCTCCATAAAATAATAATATATAATTAGCCATGCACCGAGGGGTGGGGACCTCAGTGCCTGGAATTGACCACTGACCCCTTCCCATAAAAAAAATTGAATACAGATACTCCGCTTATTGTCATCGTACCATAAGAACAGCCTTACGATCACACACTGAATGCTAATTGGCTGTCAAGTGCTTGTCAACATTCGAAACTTGAAACTGTTGGCAACCATTTTATGCCTCAGTAGAAGGGAGGGTGAAAAGGCATGTGAAATGTGAGTTTAAAATGTGAAAAGGGGGAGGGTAGACACACCCTAACCCTCTAGGTCTGCTCAGGTGGTTCCACAAGGACCCCCTGGGCCCAATGGTTTTTTTTGGGTAAAATCACGGGGTGCACGTATCATCAGCGCATTCTAGCGATATTAAAAACAAAAAAAAAGAGATGTGGGCTTCTGCGTGTCTTTGGTAATTTGCATTATTTCAACTGTTTAGAGGAGATGCTGCAGTGCTGGATGCAGGATCCACCCCTGAGTAAGAAAATGTAATAATAACACTATTTACCTGCTAAGTGAATTTCCTTTCATAGGCAAACATTGACTGGTTTCAGTTGCAAATTCTTCTAAGTGTGCAGTTTTTGAACTTTAAAATATTCACCTTAAGTCATCCGAACAACGAATTACGATTTATTCATTTGTTATCAGGAGAGAAACCAGTGCCGCATCTTTTAGCCCAGCACTGTCCATAAAAAGTAGTTCCACGCATACTTACATTAACTTGTATTTCCTTCCATAGGAATCCCATTTAGAGTTGCGGGTCAGGCTCTAGGGGATGTGGTCCAGGGCCCAAAAAAAATAAAAAGAAGGGGGCCATACAATGTAATGTAATTTAAAAAATTAAATATCTAAAAATAAATATTTAAAAAAGTTGTAAATAAGTATCAAAAAAATAAATATGAGAATAAATATATTTAAAAATTGTCATTTACAAAACCTTGAAAATTCACTGAAAAAAACATAGGTTTCAGACATGTTATAGTTAGGAATTAGCATTTAAAAACCTTTGAAATTCACTGAAAAAAACATAGGTTTCAGACATGTTATAGTTATGAATTAGCATTTAAAAAACCTTTGAAATTCACTGAAACAACCATAGGTTTCAGACATCTTATAGTTAGGAATTAACATTTATAAAACCTTGGAAATTCACTGAAAAAAATATAGGTTTCAGACATGTTATAGTTAGGAATTAGCATTTAAAAAACCTTGGAAATTCACTGAAAAAAACACAGGTTTCAGGGGTGTTATAGTTAGTTGGACATTTCACTCTTACAAAACCATTGAAAATCCCCGTTATAGTTAGTTGTACTAAAACTCACGCGCACGCAATCCACTGCTGATGATATTACATATTACTAGGCCTGGGGGCAAATTCCGTTCCGCTCGCGGAAATTGCGATAATTTGACAGTTTCCCGTTCCGCGGAGAGCGCGAAAATGTCAAAATTTCCGCAATCCGCATCTTACCGGAAATTTTTGTCCTGCTCGCGCTGTAAAAAAATACATTCTAACGCGCCCACGAGCCTTACCTCAATCCCTGCGATCGCCAACAAGTTTTCCTGATCCGGTCGCGTTCTCAACGAGATGTTGGATCGTGGTAGACATTTTGCACTATCTTGTGAGAGTTCGCGCCCGCATTAACGTCATTGGTCGCCCGATCACGTCATCTGTCGCGCGATCACGTCTTTCTTCTCGCGATAATGCACCGCGAGAGTATGAGATGATTGAGTTCTCGAACATGTCATTCTCCACCGCGAGCGAGAGCGTGAGGACGGGGACACGTCATATTGAACGCGACAAGGAGCGAGAGAACCCAAACACGTCATATGCAATGCGACAGGGAGCGAGAGAACGCAATCAAGTCATTTGGACGCGCCGGCAGAAGTAGTGTGAAGCTCGAGAACTCGAACATGTGAAATTTTCAATTTGGAGAAGAATATCAGCTCTAGCAGCATGAAACCTTCTGGAAATGAGGATTTGGAAGAACAAAACTCATCAGATTGACATTTGGCTGTTCTTTTTTGTGCAAGGAGTCCTTTTTTAAAAAGGTGGGGAGAGGGAGGAAGTGTCACAGAATCTCCAACTTCCTGTTCCTGTCCAGCAGGCTCCTCCCAGTGCTTTGTCCATCTCCTGGTCATTCTGCCTTTGGATTTTGAGCTGGAAAGATCACTCTTTCTGTCTGCTGCATCATTGCAATTGTATTTGAGGATTTTTTAATTGGATATTTAACAAGTAAGTGGTTGTTGTGTCTGTTTGATTGGGGGCATTGCAGTTGTTGCAACTACAATTTAATTTTGGTAACTATCATTCCTTTTTTTTAAAAATCTTGTGGGTAGTAGTAGCCAGTAGTAGGCCAGAGCTAGTTATGGACCCATGGGTGTGTGCACAATGAAGCAACTGTACCTTTGTTGTTTTTTTAATGTATTTCATTTTCAAACATGATTTAGGGCCTGGGTGGCATTGGATTGAGTTGGGGAATGTGTTTTTTTGGGGTGGACTTTCTGTTGTTGGGCCTGGGTTTGTGGCTGGTGGCCATTTAGAAGCCTAGGCCTGCAAGCTTGTCTGGCCTTGTCTGCCAACAGGCCTGCTTTCATCCAGTAGGCTCATAGCAGGTAGCCACAGCTTTCTTAATCAAGTGTTTCTGTGTGTGGTCTGTTGAATTTAGACATCTTTTAGGGCATGGATGGCATTGGATTGAGTTGGGAAGTGTGTTTTTTGGGGTGGGCTTACTGATGTTGTTGGGCCTGGCCATGTGACTGGTGGCCATTTTGAAGCCTAGGCCTGCAAGCTTGTCTGGCCTTGTCTGCTAACAGGGCTGCTTTCATCCAGTAGGCTCAGCTCAGGTAGGCACAGCTTTATTAATCAAGTGTGTCTGTGTGTGGTCTGTTGAATTTAGACATCATTTAGGGCATGGATGGCATTAGATTGAGGTGGGAACTGTGTTTTTTGGGGTGGGCTTTTTGATGTTGTTGGGCCTGGCCATGTGGCTGGTGGCCATTTTGAAGCCTAGGCCTGCAAGCTTGTCTGGCCTTGTTTTCCACCAGGCCTGCTTTCATCCAGTAGGCTCAGAGCAGGTAGCCACAGCTTTAATAATCGAGTGTTTCTGTGTGTGGTCTGTTGAATTTAGAGATAATTTAGGGCATGGATGGCACTGGATTGAGGTGGGAAGTGTTTTTTTTGGGGTGGGCTTTCTGATGTTGTTGGGACTGGCCATGTGGCTGGTGGCCCTTTTGAAGCCTAGGCCTGCAAGCTTGTCTGGCCTTGTTTGCCAACAGGTCTGCTTTCATCCAGTAGGCTCAGAGCAGGTAGCCACAGATTTAATAATCAAGTGTTTTTGTGTGTGGTCTGTTAAATTTATTTTAGACATCATTTAGGGCAGGGATGGCACTGGATTGAGCTGAGAAGTGTGTTTTTTTGGGGTGGGCTTTCTGATGTTGTTGGGACTGGCCATGTGGTTGGTGGCCATTTTGAAGCTTAGGCCTACAAGCTTGTCTGCCAACAGGCCTGCTTTCATCCAGTAGGTTCAAAGCAGGTAGCCACAGCTTTATTAATCAAGTGTTTCTGTGTGTGGTCTGTTTAATTTAGACATCATTTAGGGCCTGGAAAGCATTGGATTGAGTTGGGGAATGTGTTTTTTGGGGTGGACTTTCTGATGTTGTTGGCCTGGCCATGCCATGTGGCTGGTGGCCATTTTGAAGCCTAGGCCTGCAATCTTGTCTGGCCTTTTCTGCCAACAGGCATGCTTTCATCCAGTAGGCACAGAGCAGGTAGCCACAGCTTTAATAATCAAGAGTTTCTGTGTGTGGTCTGTTGAATTTAGACATCATTTAGGGCATGGATGTTACTGGATTGAGGTGAAAAGTTTTTTTTTTGGGGTGGGCTTTCTGATGTTGTTGGGCCTGGCCATGTGGCTGGTGGCCATTTTGAAGCCTAGGCCTGCAAGCTTGTCTGGCATTGTCTGCCAACAGGCCTGCTTTCATCCAGTAGGCTCAGGACAGGTAGCCACAGCTTTATTAATCAAGTGTTTGATCTGTGCGTGATCTGTTGAATGTAGACATCATTTAGGGCATGGATGGTACTGGATTGAGGTGGAAAGTGTGATTTTTTGGGGTGGGCTTTCTGATGTTGTTGGGCCTAGCCAATCGGCTGGTGGCCTTTCTTTGTGTTGGGAGGTAGTAGTGTCCTGCTTTTGGCATATAGGCCTGCATGGTTTTACTATTAGCTTACTGCTTCCATCATCTACCCACTTTGCCAGCAGCAGCTCCTTGAATGATGTGATGCTCTAGTAATTTAATGGCAAATAGGATCCACCCCACTTCCATCACATTTTTAATTTGATGGTTCTTATTCTCTTTCCTATCCTTCCTGAGAGTGTAGTGTGTGTATACACAGTAGTATAACATAGCCCTTGTTGACAACGTTTCCGAGATGGCTAGACTATATATTTTGTACAGTAGTAAGTAACTTAAACACAACAACAAAAGCAACATTTCACTGATGTTCTTCTCCTGGCTTATTTGCTTTTAGGTGCACAAAAAGCAAGAGGAGGAGGTGTCATCATCATCACCCGTTGTACTGCCAGCCAGACAGAAGTCCTGCTGCGCATCACGTCCAAGTGTGAACACACAACTTGTTTTGCATCTGCGTCCTGCCTGACATCTGAAGAAGATGGCCCCAAAGAAAGGTACCAGGTCCAGTACCAAGAAAGTTGCTGGTGAGAAGAAGGAACAGAAAAAGGAAGTGCCATTAACCACGACTTGTGTGCTGGCCAATGTTTTTTTTGGGAGCAAAAAAGTTACGCCTGCAGCAGCGTTGTCTGGGAACCAAACTGGGAGCGGCACCTCCACACCAGCAGTCCAACCCCACCAACCTAGGCCCAAGCCCTTGAATGTCGCAGAGGTAGCCAGTCTACTAACGAGCAGCGATGTTGAAATGTCATCATCACAAAGTAGTACACAATCAACGCAGGCCACTCAGCAGATAAGTGTGCAGCAGCAACAACACCAGCAGCGGCAGCAGCGGCCACAGCAGCAACCGCAACAACACCAGCAGCCACAAGAACAACAGCAGCAGCAACCGCAAGAACAACAGCAGCCGCAAGAACAACAGCATCAGCAGCCGCAAGAACAACAGCAGCAACCGCAAGAACAACAGAAGCCGTTAGAACAACAGCATCAGCAGCCGCAAGAACAACAGCAGCAGCCGCAAGAACAACAACAGCAGCAGCCGCAAGAACAACAACAGCAGCAGCCGCAATAACAGCCCACAATAGTAGTTGTTGCTCCTGACATAGGGACATTTCAGGAAATCAAGCTTCCTGTGGACAAATTGGAGCAAACTATTGTTTCGGAAGATCTATTGTCTTCCAGACCACCAGCAAGGAAAAGGAGGCTTAGTCCACAATCTGATTCTTCAAGCCCCACTTCTGATGACCGTGATGCCACTTGGCAGCAACCAGCTCATTATGAGAGTGATGCACGCAACAAGACAATGCTTCTGAAAAGGAAGGTTCACAAAAAACTTACAGTTATGGAGGTAGATGTAGAAGAGGGGGGTGATGTTGATGAAGAGGACGAGCCAGTCATCACGCACATCACTCCCGCCCCAAAGGGGACGGAGACCAACATTCTCACCCTATCCAGAAAGGCTGCTACTGAGCGGGATATAGCACAGATACCACCAACGCAGGTTACACCACCACAACCTCCAGCTGCCATATTTTCCAAGGCCCGGCAGGGACCTACATCCAGCTCAACCCTCTCAGAAGGTAGTAGTAGTAAAAGTCACAGTGTTGCTGCACAGAGCCACATTCCAAGCACACCCTCCCATTCATCTGGTATTGAAAGTGGAACATCCAGAAGTGCCAGAAAGTTCTCCTCCCCAGTTTGGGACTTCTTTTCTGTTAGCACCAAGGAGGAGAACATTGCAATATGCTCAATTTGTCGCTCAGGTGTTCGGCGTGGTAAGCTTGGTACAAACTAAGGTACTGGAGGCCAAGCAAGTCATCTCAGAATACACCACACTATTGTGTGGGAGAATCACCGACTTCAGTTAAAGGAAAGTAGAAAAACTCAACCCATTGAAGTTGGTTAGGAAGAATCAGGGGGCGATATTATTGCGGTGGAAGTTGGAGCGTGAGGCATTTCTAGCCCTGTCCCCAGTAGTGTAGTGGTACCGCCCACATCCTCCTCAGTAACATCTGAGTGGCACCGCAGTAAGAGCCATACTCAGAGTCAGGTTGAGACACCAAGGCGTCCGAGTACCGCAATGAGACAAACTGCTTTGTTGAGCCTAAGTGGGTTAATGAAAACAACAGCATCACAAAGGAAAGTAATCCAGCCTACTATTGAGAGCATGCTTAGGTTGGAGGGGCAGTTCCAACGCAACCACCCAACGGCACTGTTGTACAATCAAAGCTCGCTAAAATGTTAGCACTGGATCTTCTCCCTTTTTCATTTGTGGAAGGGGTGAGTTTCCTTGAATTTGTATCAGCCATCTGCCCTAAATGGAAGGTTCCCAGCCGTTCCTATTTCGCAAGAATTTCTGTTCCGGCACTACATCATGATGTTCTGGAATTGGTTGGACAAGCTTTGCAGCAGAGTGCTGTTCACAAAATCCACATGACTACAGATATATGGACCAGTTGCCAAGCCACAGATTGCATGTGCACCACTGCACACTGGGTGACTTTTGTGGGGGTTAGAGATAAGCTATCTGAAAGAGGTGCTGTTGGTACAGCTGAGATTTTTAAAGCTAATCGGAAACATGCAACTGTAGCCATGTTCGCCATGGAGAAATGTCATACTGCTGTAAACATTTTGCAAGAGTTTCGCAGCAAGGTTTCTGAATGGCTGCGCCCAAGAGGGCTTACTATTGGTTTTGTTGCCACAGATAATTGCAGTAATGTACTTAAGGCCATGGATCTTGGTTCCTATTTCAGGGTTCTGTGTTTGGTGCACTGCATAAACATTATAGTTCAAGACTTTCTGAAAAGAGAACCCATAGTCAGCATCTTACTGAGCATCTGCCGAATAATATGCACTCATTTCAGCCATTTGTTTAAAGCTTGGAAGCAGCTGAGGATCATTCATTGTGAATATAACATGCCAGTCAAAGCACTCATCCAGGAGGTGGCAACACGTTGGAGCTCAACGTATTACATGCTTGATCGTCTGTTTGAGTAGTACAGGCCACTCAAAGAATCTGTCATACAAAGAGGGATGCTACTGTGAAAGGCATGACCCTTCAGATGGAGCAATGGGGCCTAGTTAAATGCCTGACTGAGATGTTTCGTCCTTTTGAGGTCTTCACATGTGAAGTCAGCAAGGATGACTGTACAATGGGCCAAGCAATCCCATTATTGCAAATGCAAGAGCATCCGCTGAAAAAGGTGTCTGAATCATACAAAGGTGTAGAGGACAAAAAGGAAGCCTTTGACTTGGTGGAGAGCTTAGCCCATCGCTTAGCTGAAAATACAAGGATAGAAAATACATGTTTGTCACAAGAACATTACATTTCTGCCACAATTCTGGATCCACGGACAAAATTGGGACTGAAGACATTCTTTCCTTTTTCAGAGATTCATGTTGCCCACTACAAAACTTGGCTGTTAATTAAAAGCCCGCAAGATCAACCCACAAGAAGTACTGCAGAAGGGCATGCAGCATCAAGGGCAACTTTGGAGGCTGAGGGCAGTGCGTTTGGATCACAACACTCACCATAACTATTGGCAACAGCAACAATAACTGGATCATCATTAGGCCCAGTAGAATCGTTAGATGATTGGTATTTACAGTTAGGCATTAATAAGCGCAGTGCTGATGCACAGAGAAAAGAGGCCAAAAGGTTAGCAGCAGCACCCCTGAACATTGAGCGGATGGTCCAGGCCTATCTGGATGGCCCAACAGAGGTGTACATTGATCAAAACCCATTGCAGTATTGGTATAGGAAAAGGTCTGAATGGCCACTGCTCAGCAGGCTGGTGATAAGCTATCTGGCTTCCCCAGTCGCAAGTGTCTCTTCTGAACGGGTTTTCAGTGCTGCTGGTTCCATTGTAACAGTGAGAAGGACCAGTCTCTCGTCAAAAAACGTGGAGAGGTTAACAATGATCAAAATGAATCAGCACTTCATACCACCGAATTACACAATACATGAAGCAAGGGAGGAAGATGAGGAGGACAGCGGATGTAGTGTGTCACATGTCCTACTACTGGCTGAACCCCCAGAGTTTGAGGACGAGCTATACTTCCCTGACAATTAGGCTTGCACTTACTGTCTTCCTCCCTTTTTTTCCTTTGTTTTGTGTGTGTGTCGTTCCGGTTACAAACTTGTGAATCACAACAAATCCATTCCATTACCATCATCTTCTACTCTTCTTATTTTAATATACAACTTTCAGGTGTCTGCATTTGACAGTACAGTCCTCCGAATCCAGCTCCCCGGCTCCATCATACTGAATCTCCAGCCTCAATCCATTGCCCTCATGATGAATGGATGATGGAAAATAGAAGAAAAAATAAAAACTTTTCTAGTCCTGCCAAAAGAAGTGGAACATGATGACTACTATAGCAATCCTCCTTTCAGAGCCAAGAGAGACTGCCCATGAAAATGAGATGGAAAAGGTAATGATGATTGATGCCATGCATTGGACGCAGAGTCGCACACTGAGTGATTTTGTTGTTGTTTATTGTGCATGAAGTTATGTCATTGTGCACTAATCATCTTTCTACAGTACACACTAAACGTAACTCAAGGTGAATTTTCCCCTACTTGCAAATAAGAAATTTGTATTTCTTCTGCAGCTTGATACATTGCTTTTGATTGAATACAGGAAGGGGACTCAATCTGCGCATTGAGTATGACAACAGCACCGTCCATGATGATGATGGCGAAAAAGACGGCCCGGTAACTAGATGAGAAGGAACAGGTAATGAAAATGAATGGCATGCATTGGACACCTGACTCTGAGCGATTGGTATTTTTGTTGTTTGTTTGTTGTGCACGAAGTGAAGTCAATGTGTACTAGAGGTCTTACTGTACACACTAAAGAGTGACTCAAGTCAATAATAGTTTTACTCTTGTTGTGTAATAACAAAATTTTACTTCTACTGCAGGCCGGCCTTCACAGTCAGTCAGTACAAGTATCAGAGATGATTGATGGAATAATAACAAGCCAGGAGACGTTTCATGCGTGGCATAAAAGCCTAAAGGTAAACACGTCAACAACAACCACAGCAGACCCAAATGTCTGTGTATAAGGTGAGTATACTTTGGAAAACATTACAATGCACACTTACCTTACCAATAAATCTAAATTTTTTTCCAGGCGGGCAGTGGCGGTTGGCAAGTGGCGACACCCAAGATTGATGGACAAGAGAACCAAGAGGAATGCCAAGATGCAAATCCAGTCCACATTTTTGACCAGGATTCATTTTTGTGTCTACAATCTTTACAACAGTGTGTTCTTCTTGTTTTTGTTATTATTATCATTAGGTTTGCTCTCTGTTTATGATTCATCCCTACCAATATTTAAAAATTCTATTTGCTATCTGTAAAAGTATTAAGCTCGGAACAACTGAACAAGAAGTGTATGTAATCCGGGACTCCTTATGAATCATCATCATGCATGCAGTTCCTTTTTCTCCTTAAACATATTGATATGGATATGGTAGTCTTCAAAGATTGTTGTTTGTTTGTCCATGCGTACTGTTTTTCACTGTCAAACCTTCCCATCCATTCAACAAACCCTAACCCTCTTTCCAGAGGTTTAGGGAGAGTGGTGTGGCTCACTGGTTAGAGGCGGCAGACCCGGAAGCAGAGGTCGACCCGGGACCAGAGTTCGATTCCCGACGTGGCAGGGTCTTGGGCCATGGTCAGCGGACTCGATAATTCTCACCTCGGTGCCTACTACAACCATGGGTCCCACTCAGCAACTCTGGGCAATAGCTTGCTTAATCTCTACTAACGGCCCCATCAGCGCCGGGGATGCTTGTCTTCACCTTGGAGATGCCCAGGAGGGACCATCTCACAGGGAAAGCCAGGATGGGTTCCTCAGCGGTATACAGCGCCGGGACGCCCCTTTGCTGGGGCAGCTGTGCGCTTTACAAGTATACAACATTTAACATTTAACATTTCCCCGGGCGGTGTGACTTATTGAGGTGTGACTAAATTAAATGGACACCAATAATTAATCACACGCTTGCTGGGGCGGATGTGGCGAAAGCAACAGTACTTCAATTTCAAGGCAGAAGGATGATCTTCTTCTGCTCGCCCACCCATGAGCAGTATATTTTAGAGGTGCTTTGGTGCTTTTTATTTAACAAAGGAACATATACCTCAGCATTGATTGGATTCGTTGGCATTCCTCATACACAGCACTAACTTTTACGCTGTAGGCTTTAGGCCTATTCAAGTGACTCGACACAACGATAGTTTTTGTAACTCTGTCTAGTAGGCTATCCCCACATCCATTAGGTTTTGTTGCAAAATATTTAGCATATTATTGTTGCTCGGTAAGTTCTGTACTGAACTTCATTCTACTACTCCTCGAACAGTCTCTCAAAAGTGACTGACTGTCTCCTTTTCTTTTTTTGCAAATGCTGCTGCCCTGCCAGTGTCTACTACTACTACTACTACCACCACCACCCCAATCATGGCATGTTAGAATAGAAAAAGGAAACCATCTTCACCATGCAGCCATCACTGTGCCTAAGTTAAACATCAAGCAAAGGTAAGAGAAGTTTGGGGGAGGCACAAATAATAATGGACATGTTTTCAATGAATTCACACATCCCTTTGAGTCCAGATAAAGAATGCATAGACTAGAAGAGAGAGACAAAGTACTGGTAGGACAACTCAATCAGTGAGTGGTGTCGCATCTATCTGTTTGTGTCTTACACAGTCAGCCAATGATTGAAATCAAACACTGGCTATGGGAGGACCTGCACCAGCAAGGAAACAGTGTGATGTAAAACAGTAACCCCACCTACAAAACATTAACAACTTTGCATGTATAGTATAAATATAGATTTAATTTACCCTAACAAAAATAAACTATGTAAAGCAGAAAGCCACAAAAGCTGACCCACCCCCCTCCCTAACCCTAACCAATGTCCGTAAGAAAGAAACTGAAGTCCAAATGTCCAAAAATCCCCAATGCCCAATTCTGACCCACCCAAACAAGAATTAAAAAAGGGGCAGAACTAAGACAGGGGCTGGAGGCGGGATTGGAGGATGACACGCATTTGCTCCTCTAAACGGTGGACACAGCGCTTGGGAGTGTGGCAGCAGGAGCAACAGTGGTGGGGGGCACCAGAGATGGTGTTGTGGCTAGGGCGGGGGGCAGCTGCCAGACGGTGGTGCCATACCCCTGGAGGGCGGTGTCTGGGGACCGGTGCACTGGAGGAGGCTTCAAATGTTACAGCAGTCTCCTCTTCTTCCTCATCCTCCAAGACCACCAGCTGCTGGTATTCCCACTGTATTGCCTCCAGTTTCCGGTGCTGTGCCTTGGCGGCCAACTCTTTCCTATCAACCTTGGAAGGAGTAGCTGTATATCAAAAAGAAACAAGACAATTGTAAAATATACTCTTAGAAAAAAAGTAAGACAAGTTATAGTTATACACATAGTGGCACGGTAGCACTATAAAGCACAGTAAGTACATAACATTTATTAAATCTCACCCATTCTTCCTTCCACCCATCTTTTACTTTTTAGTTGAACACCAGGTGATCTGATCTGACTTTTAGTTTTCTCCATAAAATTTTCAAAGCGGAATTGAAATCACAGATAGATGAGGCCATTGGTTACTCAATACTCCCTCCTCTATGTCAATTAAAGGGTGTCTTCTTCACTCTTCAAACGTTCACAACAACTTTTACTTACTTAGGACATCGGGTCCGCCCGCCATTCTCATGCTAAAAAGGGACCACCTGCCATAAGGGCGGGGGTCTAATGGGGACAATTAGGATGTACCCGCCACAGTGGCGGGCGCATCCTGTATTTTTAACATTGGGGGGGGCGGTGCAGAAAGCACCACCCGCCGCAACGCAAAAAGGACATGTTTTGCTTTTCCAAGCACAACGCAACATGCCCCGTGCGGTGCCTGCCACGTTGTGCTTTGAAAGGCAGGGGGTACCATAGCATAGGTAGGTACCCTCAATGGGGGCCCGCAACAGGCACCCCTAGCATACTCCGCATGCCTTTCCATGGCGGCAATGCTGCCACGGAAAGGCATTCCAAAATGCAGATTATATGGCTGGTGGTGGGTTCAGACACCGCCACCATATTGAAACCTTTTCCGCCCGGTCGACATGTCAGCTGTGCGGAAAATCAGTGGATGGTTTTTATCTGCTGCAGATCCCCCAGCCATTGTAATATGGTGGGGTCTTTTCTACAGGGATGAAGGGAGGTTTCCCCTGCGGGGTCGGCGGTGACTACCGTCGGCCTGGCAGGGGCAACCCTTGCAGTGAGTGTAATGTCAACAATAGTTAAGGATTATGAATCTAACTTACCACCACCCGCCACTGGTGCTGGCACTCCCCCTACCGCTCCATCGGTATCCTCGGCAACTGCCGCATCCTCTCCCTCCGTGTCACCTTGGCTGGCCACGGCAATGATTGTCGTGGATAGTGTGCCTAGAAAACATTACACATTTTTTAGGCGTCATATACACCTCCCCCTATTGGTCAGAAGCAAGATTGAAAAATTTGTCAATAGTATATAACATACATCACTAGTACAATTCAGGTAGTAGTCGAGTAGACACTAGTAGTTATATATGGTCCCTAGGGTCATTCTAGCCTTTAGCCCGAGCCATGCAACCATTTTACCTTTGTGTCTTTTATTTTTGCACATGTGACGTTACCTTGCAACTTGTTGTATACGACACCTTTGGGGCCACATGACCTCACACTGCTACTGTCTAAGCGCTGCGTACAAGCAGTCAACCAAAACGTTAACAAGCCACTTTTTTTATGAAGTTCTGGTTTACTGTTAGTCCATATTGCTGATCCATAAATGATACACTTTTTGGCACGGCTGAGAAATGCTTGCAATATACTAACGCGCACCATTTCATTTTTCGCATTACAGATGGAAGATTCCCTTCTACGAACCAGAGCTTTGCAGAGGTTATGATGCAATAACTACCAGTACTAGGTTCGTCTAAGGTGAGGGGTCCCTTCACTCAGAGATCTTCAGTTATACATTTATATAAACTAATTTCCTACCTAGGGAATGGTGGTGCTTCCACCACTGTTCAGTTGTCATTAACAACTGTAAGTAAGTGTAACAATGTTTATGTTAATGTACAGAGCTTGTCAATAAACATTTTGAACTTACATAGACTTGGTGGTATTTGGTTTGGACTTACACGAGTGAGCAAATTTAAAGGAAGCATGTGCGAGAGGTTGGGTGTGTTATGTTTTGGGTTGTCTACTTGTTGGGTATCTTGGGGGGAGGGTTCAGAGAGCTAATAGTTATGACAAGACACTACTATCACTAGTCGGGCAGGGGATTGTGGTGGGTTCTGAACTTCTGATTGAGGTGAGTGAGGAAGGTCTAACCTACCATCACCAACATCCTATCTTCTTGTGCAAAGGTCTATATGTGCAAAATCCCTACAACAGTAGTAGTATGTCCTATCATATCCAAATAGTACTAAATCTGCTTGGGCATTTGTTGGTGTGAATTGTCAAGGCCTCTAGATTAACAAAGACTCAAGATCAATAAGTATAGTAGTAGTACAAGTGGACGACCCAAAGGACTGGACTCAATGGCTAGAGCTACTGGAGAATCTGAGTTTTATTTACAGCCTTTTAAATAAAGAGTGGCCAACTGGGCAAGCTTAGCTACTACAGTACAGACAGTCTAATAGAAGTAGTAGTATAGAGAGTCATCATAGCAGAGGCAGGGTTAAAAAGATTTTCGAAACAGTATAGATCGAAGGATAATTGTTGTTAAAAAATAGCATTAGGAAACTGAAACAATAGTTCGGGAAAAATATGGTGTGGTAAAAGTTATGGAATAAGAATTATTATTAAAATCAAGAAGACTTACTAGGGCCAGCAGAGGAGCCCTTGTTGGTGTTGTCCTGGTGTTGTGGTTCTCACGCCGACTGAGTCCCACTCCCTGTCTGTGTCTGCCTGCCCCTGGGTGCTGAACAGGAAAGATATAAGAAAGAGACAAACATTGATGGATGGTGTCAAACAAATAAAATATTTTTAAAGAACGGTCCAAAAACACTTTTGTAAACAACAATTGCAATAACTAAATTGACCTATCTCATCTGGTCAACAAATAGTATCGGGGGATTCGTAGATTGACTACTTCCTATTTATCAACACTAATCTTGTCTTCTATTCTGATTCCAGAATACTAACTAAGCATAAGTATGACATACCACCCGACTTAGCCCACCTATTCCAGGCATGACAATTGTACATTAAGTATGCATTTCCACTTCTTTTAGTCCTCAACAATGCCTATGGTCAAATGGAGGACACATGATTACATTTTTTGTATACACCAAATTTTGGGTTGATTGATTGATACTTATGTTCTGCTAGTGCTAAGCCTATTACCACTACTCATTGAACAAACTAGAAAAGGTTCTAATAAAGACTGGGGTACCAGCAGCACGTGACGTAACTGAGGGGGCATCACACATACCACTAAAAAAATTACAAACTCATACAAAGTACCTAAACCTAAGTATCAATCCACCCCTATCTGTTAGTGATAGGACAAGGTAAGGACTAGGGTCACTATACCATTAGGTAAATTAATTTCTCTAAAATAAACTAACATAATCACGCTAAGCGAGCGCAAACGCAAAGTTGCAAACAAGTATGATTACTAGTAGTGCAGAGGAGCACCTGTATCATAACAATCACAGAAGACTTGTAAACCTAATTAACTTGGAATGTAACAGCAACATTCTAGCTGGTTGGAAGAAAAAAAGATATTTGCAATATATAACATAGAGCAGAAGAACAGACACAAAGTAGTAATAATTAAATAGTTACTCACCAAGACCCGGGTCCTCCACTCCTAGCAGGTCCAGCAGGTCCTGCTCACAGTCCAGGATGTCGGACCACCGGTGCGTCAACTGTGCTTGGGTGCGCTGGACCCCAGAGCAGCGGAACACTGCCCAGCGCACCTTCCCCCAAGGCTGTTGATGCTCCCGGACCCAGGCCTGCCACCTGCTGTGAGGGTAGAGGGTAGAGGGGAGATGGCACTGCACAAAGAAGATAAGTGCAGCCAACTACACCTCCCCAAATAAGGCCCGTGCCTGCACCCCTTGTGGTCGCCGCCTTCCACAAGCAAGGCAGTCGCGGCTCTGGTTGCGGAGAGCCCTAACCTTTGGCATGGTTCTGGGGAGAGAGAGATTGGGCAGGAAATAAAAGGTAATAACATTTTAAAAGTAAATAAAGTAAATAGCAGGGAATAGACAAAGAGTGAAAAAGTAGCTAAAAACTCAAAAAAAGTAGACAAAAATCAGTATACAGTCCTGCTGCCACACATGCCCAACGCGTTTTGAATAACCTTTCTTCCTCAGGGGCTCGTGGTATAGAAAAACACTAATTGTCCACTTCCACTCCTTTTGTACACGTAGTGGCGTGCCCTCAAATGTGCTGTGCCGCTATATATTTATATATATATATATATATCCAAACCAACGCTAGCGAAAAAAACGCTAGCAACGCCTTTTCCTGACCACTTCAAGACAGCGGTCCGCGACGAGGCAGGCAGCCTCAATTAACATACAACATGGCTGTTTAACTTCTCACCAAACAGCAGTCACAGACACGACGAAGTTCTTAGCAGCAATCAAGATTTATTGCACAGATGGCCGGCAAAAACACTCCACGCGTTTCAGGATAAACTCCCTTGTTCACGAGTGCATATATATATATATATGCCTAGGTGTATTGAAGAACAAATGCATTTACAAGTGCCTAAAGAGATTATTTTGTAGGTGTGTGACTGACTGTATAAGTGAGTGATTGAACGTGTCTTACTGAATGCACAAGTTAGTGACTAAACTGTGTGAAAAGTCTGTATTAGTTTCTCAGCTGGTGTATAAACAACTGAATGGGTTGCTGAATAGCTACATGACTGTCTATATAGGTTATTGATTTGTTGTCTGAGTATCTGTATGGGTACCTGAGTGTCTGTGTGGGTGGGTGTGTGGGGGGTATATGAGTCTGTGCATAGATGTCTGAGTGGGTGATTCAGTGATTGTATGGATTAAAAAGTGCATTTGGGAAGCACTGTATGGGTGAGTTACTGTGTGTATTGTTGTCTTGGTGAGTGAATGAATGTCTCAGTGGTATATCTGTGACTAACTAAATATCTTTTAAGGTACTATATGTGAGTGTTGGAAGATATAAACGAGTATACGTGACACTAAGTTATTTGAAGAGTGGGTGTATAAATAAGTGTCCGCTTCTATCTGTGATTGTATAAAACCGTAAATATGTGTTAGTATATGTATGAATAACTGATGTGGTAAGTCTAAATATACTAAAATTGGTGTGTATAACTGTGCACATAATAAATGTGGATGTGATTGATTAATTGCTTTACTGAGTAGGTGTGTGAGTAACTCTATGGATGAGTGGCAGTGTGACTGCATGTATAGATGTATGAGTGCATATTATAGTCCTGTATTGATGTTCAACTACAAGTGTAAGTGACTGAATGTGTGTGTAGACCTAGGAAATAGTCAATGGTATGTAATATATGGTATTCTTCTGTATATGGTTTCAAAAATAGTAGTCTGCACTTTAGAATGTGTGTATCAAAGTTTGTATTAGTCCATCAGTATGTGCATCAGATTATCACATGGATGATGTCATGAGTGATGTCATGAGTGATGTAATTTGAGATGTCATCAGTGATTTCATCAGTGATGCTGACCATGTCATGAGTGATGTAATATGTGACTAAGCATGGGTGAATTTTGCGAATCTGGCGTTCGCAAATGTGCATATTTGCGAACTCGCAATCCGCGAAATCCGCGAATTCTCGCAAATTTGTGGATTTTTTTTGTGTTCGCAAGGGTTTCTGACAGTTAGCGAGGGGTTTGTACCAGTTCGCAATTGCGAACTTACTTGTCGGCTCGCAACGGTCGGGACTTTGTTGTTTCTACGTCTGGTTCATCATCACAGGTTCACAGCACCCTCTGTTTCACCACTGCCACCATCTGATTTACCCATGCCACCCTCTGGTACATCACTGCCACCCTCTGATTCATCACTGTAGATTATGGGGGGAAAAGCAAGCACACCTGCCCTGCTTCAACTGACATGAATTAATTTGGTTTTGATTAATGTGTCACTGAATTTAAACTTCCTGTCTGGCACCTGCTTCCTTATCTGTAATTTGCTTTCTGTTGCAGTGCAATTTTTTTTCCCAGGGCCTTTGTGGCCTACTTGTAGCTATTCTATGAGCCTGCTGTGAGGGTCAGAGCAGGGTCATAGAATAGTTGCAAGTAGGCAGCTGAACTCTGGAGGGGCCCCTCAGGAAGCACTACAGGGAATGGTTACTAATGATGACTTTGAACTTTTGCACCTGCTGAGTGCTTTCAGTTTAACAAAGCTCATTTTTCTGCAGAACAGCAACTGTAATGCCCCAAACAAACGTAGGCAACTGAACTCTGGAGGGGCCCCTCAGGAAGCACTACAGGGAATGGTTACTATTGATGAGTGAACATTTGCACCTGCTGAGTGCTTTCAGTTTTGCAAAACTCTTTTTTCTGCAGAACAGCAACTGTAATGCCCCAAACAAACTTACTTGTGAAAGTTGATTTCTAATCCAAAAGTGATCCAAAGAAAGTCACAAAGGCCTCAAATCCAAAAAAGTGCAGGCAAATGTCAACCTGAGGAGTTATTCTGATAAAAATAGTCATTTTCCGGAGGTTTATGCTGCTTGCTGGTGGATTTCTTGTGCAGAATTGCAAATTTTGTAATTTCGCGAGGGTAAAAAAAGGATAAAGGATTTTTATAGATCACTTGTCGTTCATTTTTCGATACCTAGATTTTTAATTCCTCGGTTTTTATTGAAGACCAATCTGTAATGCCTGGGGTTACTCCATGGACTATCAACAAGTTTGTAGATCTTTTATTACATGTTTCCACAAAGAAAAATGGGGTGACATCAATCCCCCTTATTTGTAATTCTTCAGACCATTGTAAAATATAATTTAATACTAGTTTTGAGTGAAATTTAACCCTTGCTATCTTCCCAACATCGGGGTTTAAAAGCGATACAACGTCTATATCATTTGACTGAATTAATTTCAAACTTTCAATCTCTCGAAAGCAATTTAGGAGTACAGATCTATTTAAAATAAGATCAAAATTGAAGAGAGGAATGAAATCTAAGAAAACAGTATCTACACTTTCCTTTTCAGGAGTGGATAATTTAGGGACATGTTCAATTGCAATCATATCCGGAAAAGGTGTAGCTAAAGGATTAAAAACTGGTATTGAACCATTTGCAGTAATAATCTGTTCACCATACTCAGGGTAATTAGAAGGCCCTAAAGAATCAATAGTCATGATTACTATGTCGGATTTAGTTTGACCAATTAATTCTTGAGATAAATTAGACACAGAGTCTTGGGGAGAAATGTTTTCAGACAAAATCTCTATGTTGTCTTCAAAATTAATTTTCCTCTGTCTTTTTTTAAATAATCTACGGGTTGGTTTCCTCTTTTTTTCTCTTTGCTTTTTTTGCTTGGCTATTACTGCCCTTTTCTCCTTATTTGAAAAATCTACAATAACCTTTTTTTCTTTGTTTATTTGTGGTGTAAAAATTGGAAATAGGTCTTTATTTAACATTTTATCAGGGTCGGTCAGAGTTTCTATTTCTTGATCAAGTTCGGCAATACAATTACCACTGGCTGATTTTAATTTTGCCAGCCGGACTACACCCCGAGATAACCCCTATTTTTATTCCATTGAAATCTTGAGAGTTCTTATTTTGATCAACTTGAACTAAGTCTAAGGCTAACGATACACCTTCGGACTCATTTATGGACTTCTTATCTTTACTCACTTTCACATCTGAGTTAGCAGACTCATGATGCGAACCAGATTCGGTCCCATATTTAATATTTAGTAATACCCTAAGTATTTGGGTTACCGTATCTAGGACACAATCTGAGCCGCCAACAAATTTTTCCAATAATAGTAAGATGGAAGATAGTCGGTGTTCTAGGGAGAGCAAAGATTTGGATATTATATTGTCATTTCCAGTAGGAGAACTAGGGAGAATATTATTCATATTATGAACGGGGCTTGATGAAAAATGTACCTGAGATATAGAAAACTCTGATTTATTAGAGGGAGTACTACTATAAAGTTGAGGCCCTGGCATTGCTAATACATCTTGGGTATTGATATGATCCAAGACTATGTTGTGTACAATGTTGGACTGCCTCTTCTGAGTCTCTATATCTATATCAGGAAGAATAAAATCATCCCCCACAGATATAGGGGGAAAATACAAACCAAGAGAAACTTTTGGATCCTCCTTAGGGGGTAGTGAGGGGTTATGCACTAACACCTCAGTTGGTTTCATAAAGATGCCGTAGGAGGGTATAATATTGTTTAATCTGGGCACCCCAGAAGCAATCTCTACTTGCCTCTGTGGATCATGGGAATCAGGAAGGCCTCCCACCGCAGTATCAGAAGAAGATTTCTCAAATAGTGACGTTGCCGAAGCATCAACCTGATTACTATTATCTTTTATTGAGAATATATCTTCCTCTTCGTCTTTACCCTTAATTTCTTCAGGCTTTAACCCCTCAGACAAAGCTTTATCCTTTCCCCTTTCCCATAAACTATACAATTGACATTTACCCTTCAACTGTAGAGCAGAGGTATCTTTATTACGCAGGGGATTTGATTTTGTCTTAGAACATGACCTACCCACTAGTACACGCCCTGACCTTAATTTTTTTGCCGTCATTTCAAAACCCCAAAAAGCACCACCAAAAGTTATAAATCAATAGTATTATACACTATGATAGAGCAATGGGACCATAAGATGTATGTAGACAAATCCAATTTCAAAGCCTTCTATAATTGCAATATTTCAAAGAATATAGTTAGAACAAACTTCTTAGATAAAAGACCTATTTCATAGGATATTCCAAGGGAGAGGGCCCAGCCCAGCCTACTTCAGCCTCTGAGGGCCTCAGAGGGCCCGCCCTTTGCCCGGGCTTCGCCCCGGGCTCTGTCCCGCGTGTGTCCCGATAGGGAGGGACTTAAGAGAATGGAGGATGGGGGCGGGAAGAGGACCAGCTGAGGCTAATGACCCGCCGCGCTTCTGGCTGGTCCTTTCAGTCCCGCAAGCCTCTTGGTCCTGGCCACCTTCACCCGGTCACGCGCCCTCTCCCAAAAAGGCACTTTCACTCACTCTGCAGCCGAGTGGCTCCCGCAAAGCAGGGGCCGCGAGAGGTGGGGCTAAAACAGAGGAAAGTCCAAAGATCCAAATGTACCCCCAGCAGACTCCAGGAAACAGTCACGGCAGCACCACATATGAGTCAAATGTTCAACTAACTATATCGTCCCTGAAACCTATGTTATTTTTAGTGAATTTCTAAGGTTTTTTAATTGCTAATTCCTAACTATAACGTACCTGAAACCTATGTTTTTTTCAATAAATTTCTAAGGTTTTTTAAATGTTAATTTCATATTTTAATGTTTCTAAAACTTATATTTTTTCAAATATTTGTTAAAATATTTTGGAACTCTAATATACTTCTTCTTTTTAACTTTAAAAATTATGTAATGTTTTATATCTTCCCCCCAAAAATATGTACATTTTTTTGTGGGGGAGAAAACTGCACTCCTATACCGGTAGAGTACCAAGCTCCATCACAACATGAATCCTAACGGCCATATTGCTAAATTCGTAAATGATCATATCCGATGACTTCGTGTCACCGCTTCCCGCGTAACATCATCTATGCATGAATTCACCCCGGTTGCTACTTTGGTATCCGACGGGTACGGAGTACGAAGCCACGCATTATGTCATGTATATATGGGGTCACGCCTGCTGCGCTTTACGTATGCGACAAGTACACACTGCCAGGCCCTGTGTTATGTCACAGACGTATAGTATCGCGCCAGGTACGTCATTCCCTTTTTTGTCTCAAAAGTATATCTAAATAACTTTAAACAGTATATGATAGCAAGCGATAATCTAAAATATTTTAACATTTATATATTTCTAACTGTAATAAACTTATCTAATGATAAATATATTTTGTCAAAATTGCGTCAGATGTGGCCTCCTTGCGCGCTCGGTGCGCGAATCCCATGTGACCTTAAAAAAAGCATTTGATTGGTTCATACATTTCCCATTGTAACAGTTGGACGACCCCACCCATTTTACTCATTTTCTCTACAGCATTTGATGAGAGACACCTCTTCTGCTTATATATCTTATACTACACACAACATGCAATGATCATCTTGATCAATATTCATGCTCTGTACATTAGCCTTCCACGTGTGATTGCCATGCATCTCAAATGTTCCATTAAAAAACAAATATGTGTTACACGATGCCCCTGGTGTCTGTGTGTGCACATTATCGTGCTCCCTTTCGGCCTTGGTATTCGTGGCTCTAAGAAGTATCAGGAGCCATGGGCAGAGTGCACATCCTAGATCACATGTGACATACAGTAAACAGCAATGTGTAGATTTCTTTTGCTGTACCCTTTGTTGTCAGGCTTTACCAATATAGTAGTGTGTTATATGTGAGGCTATCAGATTCACATTTGACATACCTTGCTTCACTGTAATGTAATGTAATGAGTGTTATCACTGTGTATGACGTAGCCTCACTGCTGATCCTCCCTCCATCCGAGCACATTCACATGTGTACGCTTCGCGATAGCAACACTTTCAATAATACAGCACACAATAAACATGCATGTCTGCGCATATGCACAACCTTGACAACGACATGCTACACTAATCGAGGTCAAAACTACTAAATAAACACACATAAGTACACTTTCTGGCCAGACAGGAACTGAACAACGCCCAGGTCCCTGGAATAATTAATCACACCCCTACGCTGGCATGGCTTACACAAGCCCAGCCCACTTCTTCCACACTGCCTCAGGTGATATGCTGCATCCACCTCGCATATCACAATGCGCAATAAAAAAAGAAAGGGATCCATGAGGTGTACACTATCCTGGCAATCAACACAGGCTCTAAATTGTTAGCCCTACTGCCCGTCATCTACGAAAGAGATCAATGAGGTGTGCATTATCCTGTAACCAACACTCCATCTGAATTGTGAGCACTGCTGCCCGAAGTGTTTGCTCACCCAACAATGACAGCAGGTAAGCAGGTAAGCAGAGCGTCCTGGGTGCACAGGACCTCCACTTGAGCGTGGTGCGGCGGGACGGGTGGGATGCAAACAAACAATGTTGCTGTGCGTAATGATGTGATCTCTGTCCTCATTCAGCCTCATCCTTGTCTCATTTTAAAGACCTGCTTGACAGTACTGTAGGCCTGAGCCAGCAGGCAGCGCTGCCTCAGGTGATATGCTGCATCCACCGCGCATATCACAATGCGCAATAAAAAAAGAAAGGGATCCATGAGGTGTACACTATCCTGGCAATCAACACAGGCTCTAAATTGTTAGCCCTACTGCCCGTCATCTACGAAAGAGATCAATGAGTTGTGCACTATCCTGTAATCAACACTCCATCTGAATTGTGAGCACTGCTGCCCGAAGTGTTTGCTCACCCAACAATGACAGCAGGTAAGCAGGTAAGCAGAGCGGCCTGGGTGCACAGGACCTCCACTTGAGCGTGGTGCGGCGGGACGGGTGGGATGCAAACAAACAATGTTGCTGTGCGTAATGATGTGATCTCTGTCCTCATTCAGCCTCATCCTTGTCTCATTTTAAAGACCTGCTTGACAGTACTGTAGGCATGAGCCAGCAGGCAGCGCTGCCCTACAGACACCTCTTGAGCGCGGTGTTGCGGGAGGGATGGGATGCATCAGCCAGAGTGCGCATGTGCGAATAAGCGATATTGCCGTGTGTAATGATGTGATCTCTGATCTCATTCAGTCATATCTCTGTCTCATTTTAAAGACCTGCTGTACCATACTGTAGGCTTGAGACAGCGGGCAGCGCTGCCCTACAGACACTTCTTGAGCGCGGTGCTGCGGGAGGGGTGGGGTGCATCACCCTGAGTGCGCACATGCGAAAAAGCGATGTCACTGTGCGTAATGATGTTATCTATGACCTCATTCAGTCACATCTGTCTCATTTAAAGGACCTGCTGGACCGTACTGTAGGCCTGAGCCAGCGGGCAACTCTGTACTACAGACACATGTCGTTGACTTTTAAGACACTGTAGTGTGCTCGTTACTAAGTGGACATGCACACAGGCTTCAGCCACTGCATTACATGCGTACATCATGCTATTAGCATGCGCTCTGTTCCTTTATATGTGAACCTTGGTCTACTTCCGGGGCAGAGCCAGCACAAGACGCAGAAACGCTGCAAGCGGCCTGGGATCAGTGTATCCTTAACCCCTGAAGCAACGCGTATGAGAATTAACAGAGGTACATAATTTCCTCCAAAAGAAACACAGTGACTACATAGAAACCACTTAAATTACTACACAACTCGTGTAAGTACTATTTGTTTTAAAGTCCTGATGAATGCCCCATAGACCCGGCGGGCATGGTGGGGCAGAAACATGTCGACCATCTTCTAAGTGATATAACAGGATCTAGTAACACGATCCAACAGTATACCCGCCTATTTATTTAACAACATCCCTCACCCAATTTTTATTAAAAGTTACTAAAGGGAGAAGGCTTGTTTTTTAATACTTTTGAGGGTCATTACCTATCTCTGGACACTACTGCTTCAACAAGAGGTTGCCTCAGGCTTGAGGCTTGCATACAGCACAAATAAGAAACCCAATGATGATGCAATAACACATGTGTATAAGCGGAGAATCAAGATATACCGCTAACGATCTTACCATTGCGTGTATGAGGGTTTTAAAAAAAAGATTAAACCTAGGTAACGCAGTTACAAGTGTCCATTCTCACTCTGGTTTTTTAATGGTAAGATGAGGAAACTGAATGGACAGATAATCTTCCTCCCCACCTGGTGATTGGTATTGACCGTACTGTAGGCCTTAGCCAGCAGGCAGCGCTGCCCTACAGACACCTCTTTAGCGCTGTGCTGCGGGAGGGGTGGGATGCATCAGCCAGAGTGTGCATGTGCGAATAAGCGATTTTGCCGTGTGCAATGATGTGATCTCTGATCTCATTCAGTCATATCTCTGTCTCATTTTAAAGACCTGCTGTACCATACTGTAGGCCTGAGACAGCGTGCAGCACTGCCCTACAGACACCTCTTGAGCGCGGTGCAGCGGGAGGGGTGGGTTGCATCACCCTGAGTGCGCACATGCGAAAAAGTGATGTTGCTGTGAGTAATGATGTTATGTCTTACCTCATTCAGTCACATCTTGCTCATTTTAAGGACCTGCTGGACCGTATTGTAGGCCTGAGACAGCGGGCAGCCCTGCTCTACAGACACATGTTGTTGACTTTTAAGACACTGTAGTGTGCTTGTTACTAAGTGGACATGCACACAGGCTTCAGCCACTGCATTACACGTGTACATCATGCTACTAGCATGCGCTCTGTTCCTTTATATGTGAACCTTGGTATAACATATTATTATTTAACCTTGTGTATTCTCGTGCACGCCAACTCTTCTTTGAACCATAATTACCACTAACAGTTGGTAGATCGTACTTCACAAACGAAGGATACACTCAACTCCTATTTTCTATCAAGCTTGAAATAAACCTTCATTTACCCCCAGACGTTTCCACCATTTAATTATTTCTCACTTTTCAAACATTCCATTGATTGCCTCAAGAAGTGCAGAGCGGGAGCTGACCCCGCAATGATGCCCCGGACATTCTCACACCTTCTATCATGGTATCAAGACACCGCTATCGACCGGAGACCTGGTCTACCGTACAAATGTATCACGGACTCGGAGTTTGCACCAACACGTTGTGAGACACACCAGTGGTGGCAGGTGAGCAGTGAAGCCTTGGTGTGCAAGACCTACAATTGAGCATAGTGCGGGGGAAGGGGCTGGGGTGCAGCGCCCTTGGTGCACAGGCGCATGCAAGCAATTTTCCAGTAGCTTATAATGTACAACTATATTATCAAAGAACGGCGATAATATTATCACCACTTTCTCGGCTGGAAAATGCTGTTAAGGTGGTTAGAATGGGCTTGATAATATGCCCTTGTGAATTCCCATAGAAACGCAGGTTCACACCAGAACCTTGATAATTCCTTGATAATATGGCCCATAATCTCTGGTAAACACTAAGGGCTGGATGCAGTAGGCCATTGCTCTGTCTCCTCCTCCCTCTCTTCTTTTCCCTCCCCTTCTCTCTTCTCCCTTCCACCCACTCCCCCTACCTGCCATTCTCACTATCGTCTTTTAATTTGAACTACCTTTCTTTACCTCTTTCACATAGCACACATACTTATGTTTCATTTTGTCTTGCAGGTTTCCTACGCTGCTTCCACTGGAGTCCAGCCACGTTTTTTTTTTATTATACTGTTTCTTCTATTAAAGTTAAGTTTCTATTTATTTGTGTTTAAATAAAGGTTACTTTTTTTTCAAATAAATTAGTGTATAGGTCTTCTTTTTCTGACAACACTTGTCTACTATTTATTGTGAAAATCATCTGTTTATGAGAGATTTTAAGGACAAACTTATCTAATATTAGAGTGTACCTACCAAACATAATCTAACTGACTATTAGACAAATGAAGTCTGGGTTATTGTACAACTGCAAGAGTTCTATGAGTGTATCACTTTATAACACCATAAATGCTGCCTGTGTGATTACCGAACAAATAAGGCACTGCCTAGGACCAACGAGGCTTCATGGACTGCCGAGGCCCACCCTGCATATTTAAAGAAAGGCCCGGAGTGTGGCGATCCCCGGACTTAATTTGGCATCGAACCCCCCGAACAATTAGTAAACAATACCCGGAAAGGTGGCGGTCCCCTAGACTGCAAAACGTCTCTGTGCCCTTCCGCGCCTAATTTACATGTGACATTAAGATCCCCAGTCCTACAAAGACCCCGCAATATAATAATTGGATTGGCCACAGAACATTACCCACTAGGGGCATCATTTAAAGGAACGGGTGAGACCCCGCTTTTTTTTCCCTCTCCATTTTTACCATCCGCATCCCCTCTATTAAAGCAATATGAGGTTTTCCTCCTCTCACTTCAAGTAGTCAAACAAGTATTAGCTATCACAGGGTGGAAGCCATGCACCAGCCCTCTAATAGCAAACACCAATGTCCCGCGAATGCACACCCTGGGACATTGTATGCCCTGAGCCTGACATGTCACCCTCACTAGGACCATGACGCCTTTGTTAGAATAAACGCATACTAACACTACTTACACACATGTAGCACAGCAACCAGATTGTAGTGAAGAAGCAGAGGAAGCGCAAAATATAAATCCTACCAGAAGTCGGATGACAGTTCAATGAGCCAACAACCCTAGCATGAGTAGAAACAGCTAAACGAAGAAAACGGGTCTTCAGCACAACGCAAGCAATTTTGGAATATTGCTGAGTGGTGCTTTCTTTTTACCTTCTCCCGCTCATCGCCAAATGTATGTAGTGAAGAGGCAGACAGCAGTGGATCCAATAAGTAGATTTATCACAAGAAAACAAGACACCTGAAACAACCACCAAGAGGATCTAACAGCAAGGCAACCAGCACCGTGTACAAACTCCTCAAGGTTCCCCTTATGACAGCCCTAAATTCTAAAATTACATACTTAGATTCAAGTAGAATTACATACTAACATTCTACTATGACTTACGTTGGAATACTACACAGAGCACATGACTTTACAGCAATGAGCTCTGCTGAGGAGCCTCCACTGGCTTCCAGTGGCCAAACGGTGCACCTTTAAACTCGGATGCACTATTTTTAAAGCACTTTACAATTCGGCGCCCGCTTTTATCTCCTCTAAGTTGAAGCGGTATTTACCAACTCGTAACTTACGCTCCTCCGCCGACAATCTCTTGTGCATCCCCCGCACCCACCGCAAGAAACATGGTGGTCTACGCTTTTCCTTTTTAGGCCCTTCCATTTGGAATTCCCTTCCCCCCTCCTTTCGTCACTGCCCTTCCTATGAGCTCTTCCGCAAGACATTAAAAACGTTCCTCTTTAAAGCTGCCTTCGAGTAACCATTGACCCTTGTCCGCTGTGTTTGTTATGAGCGCCAAGAAACCGCTTCGGTGAACGTGCGCGGTATAAGAATTTTTAACATAACATAACATAACATAACATGGCTTCATCCTTGAGTCTTGAGACCGGTAGGGGTAAGTATTTCGCTTCCCACTACCTATATTGTATAAACGTAAACTAACACTTCTTCCACAGGTATGCTACAGCGCCCATAGCACAACACTTTACAGCAATGAGTTCACAATTTACGCTCACAGTTTAATCCCCGAGTCTTCACACCAGTAGGGGTGAGTAGTTTGATTCCCACTCCCGATATACTATAAACGCATACTAACACTACTTGCACACTTATACTGCAGCGGCTAGTATCCTACAGCACCCAGAGCCTATCACTTTACAACAATCAGCTCGGTTTGATCCCAGAGTTTTCACACCATCAGGCGTGAGTACTTCGCTTCCCACTTCCAGTATAGTACAAACGCACGGTACCGGTCATTAGTTCTCTTTACACTCCCTGTATGGTATAAACGCCTACTAACACTACTTACACACGTATACTACAGCGCGGAGAGCCCATCCTTTTATAGCAATCACCTTGATTTCATCCCCAAGTCTTCACACTGATAGGCGTAACTTCTTCGCTTCCCGCTTCCGGTATACTATCAACACACAGTAGCGGTCAGTAGTTCGCTTCCCACTCCCTGTACGGTATAAACGCCTGCGAACACTACTTGCAGACGTATGCTACAAACACCAGACCACCTCACTTTACAGCAATGACCTCACGGTTTAGACTCTCGGTTTCATACCAGAGTGTAGCACCATATCATATCAGCATCATGCCACTCTGAGCAACACCACACTTTCAGAGCGGTAACAGCGATGACTACCTACTGGCGAATGCCAGTAGGTAATAAAGAACAAATTAGAATAGTTCCTTGATTCTTTTAGCTTTCAAAACGTCTCTCTATTACTGTCTTTCTAATTTTACATATAATTTTTTATAATAATATTCAAGTAAACATAGAAGTCAGAAATGCAACGTATTCTATCAACACACTTTCTAAAATATTCTACAACACGTGGAGGTTAAAAGTTCATCAATTTTTTTAAACCTAACAATATTTTTTTGCAACATTTTCCCGAACATTTAACGGCACGTGCAGGTAAAAACTACACAATTGTTTCAAGTACGAACAGTGCCTTCCAAATGCAAGTAGCAGGTGTGGTTGAGTTGAGCAAATCTTATCCTATAATATGTACTCCACGTGCAAACTGCTTTTTCTTAATTGTCAAACAATGCTTTTCATCTCCCAATCAGGTACCGTTTTGTATGCGAAAAGAAACGAGTCCTCCATCTTTAAACATATCTCTTATTCTAAGAAGGAACAGCATGAACTACAGACATCCTTCCATACCTTCCAGCCATTCCTTCAAAATGCTAGTGTGGATCGTAGGACATAGCTATGTTTTCTGCTGCAAGAGGTATGCACAACAGAGACGTATTGACTTAGACCTAGGTTTACAAAATGTGGACATTAAATGGTTTGGACAGAGAGGATTGAAGTGGCACCAATTATTGCCTTTGGTTAAAACCTGTTTGCATCTCCAACACCCTGACCTCATGATTGTGCACTGTGGTGGAAATGACCTAGGCACATTGACTAGGGTAGGTTTTGAAATGCTGATGAAGGACTCCTTTGAACACTTGATGTTACTTTTGCCTCTCACTGTATTTGTATATTCCAATATATGCCAAAGGCAGAAGTGGAAATGGTCCAATTAATTTTGTCCTCAGATTGAAAAACCTCAGATAAAGTCAACAAATCTGTGTCTGCATACCTCACAGACCACAAAATGGGCTTCATCTACAACAACAACATACGTTTTGATATGGCAGATATATACAGAAGTGATGGAGTACACTTCAAAGATCAGGGAAACTGAGTTTTCCTGAATAACTTGAAGCTGTGCATCTGCACTTATATGTAGCTCCAACTATTGAACACAAGGGCTCTTTTTAGAGCCACCCTATACATTACAACTTAGGCCTGCTATTTTAGAGCCAGCAATTCCCGGACCCTCGCCAAAATGCATTCTCCACACAGCTGTGGCGCAGCGGCCAGATCATCTCACTTTGCAGCACAGACCTATCGCTTTGATCCCCAGCTCTACTGACGGCACATACCACACACAGTTTAGGCTCACGGTTTTATCCCCGACTCCAGCAGCAGCTCAATTTAACAGCATGACACTCTAGGCAATAACTCACTTAATTTCCGTACTCCGCACTTTCAGACTGGTAGGGGTCAGTAGTTTAACGACTTTACCCCTACTTTACCCCTAGTCCATCAGCATCTCAGCTTACGCCCCCAGGGCCATTACACCCGTAGGAGTGAGTAGTTAGCACTTCACAAATACCAAATTGATTTGATACGCACAAATTTATCTTCATACTCCCTCTATAACGCCCCCTAAGCAACATACACAAGCTACAATCTTCAAAACAAAAGTTCATCCAAGTAGCTATAACTACATGCTGACACTACTTGCACAGATGTGGCACACCGGCCAGAGCACATGACTTCACATGTGACTCACAGTTTGAGCTCACGCTTTAATCCCCTAGTCCGGCAGCAGCTCAGCTTAGCAGCATGAGTTTCTAGACAATACCTCACATATTTTTCATACCCCAGGACTTTCAGACCAGTAAGGGTCAGTAGTTCATCCTAGTAGTTATAAACACATGCTGACACTACTTCCACAACTGTAGTGCAGTGGCCACGGCACATGACTTCACAGCATAAGACACACAGTTTGGGCTCACGCTTTAATCCCTGAGTCCCGCACCAGCTCACCTTACCAGCATCAGACTCTAGACAATACCTAACTTAATTTCTGTAGCCCAGCACTTTCACATCGGTAGGGGTGAATACTTCGCTTTGCACCCCCTCTATAGCACACCCTAAACACCCCACAGAGGTAACAGTGCTCCTACCCTTCTATTTCCCACTTTTTCACCCTATTTTCCCCATCCTCGCTTCAACAGAATCACAAAATGGAGGCCAGCACTAATAGTTGCAACCGCTCGCACCTCTCGCAGCCAATCAGCAGCAAGCTCGTGCTCTTAACGCCTCAGCCAATCAGATAGCATAATTCCCAAATATCGATGTCTGTAAATTTTGATATTTCTCAAAAACTATTGAACAAATTTACAACAAATAAACACAAACATGCTTTCTAGACCAAGACCCTTCTCCCTGCCAAATTTGGGGTAATTCTGTTCACCCGTTCGACCTGTAGCCTTGTCTAAAGTTTCCTATGGAAATGAACATTGAAAAAACACGTTTTAGGACTCCCCTTTTTTCTCGCCCCCCCTTGACAAATCACAACCAAACTTTCAACATAGGAGCTCAACAACGGATTTGTTTTGAAAATATCGCGAAGATTCGTCAATCAGTGCCAAAGTTATCGGGAATAGAATGTTGCCATGTTCCTATGGTATATATACATATATTACCTACTGGCGGTCGCCAGTAGGTAGTCATAGTTGGGACCTATTTTCCATTCTATTTGGAATAACTTTGGCGCCGGTTGACGAATCTTCGCAAAATTTTCAAAACTGGTGGGGCGCTCTGGTCCGCTCCTATCCTGAAAGTCTTCAAATGATTTGTGAAGCGGGGGCTGAGAAAAAAGGTGGGTTCCCAAACGTGTTTTCCCCATGCAATTTTCCATAGGTACCGTTCGTCGCGGCTACAGCCCGAACAGCTGAACGGAATTACACCAAATTTGGCAAAGTTGTAGTCATTGGTTCAGACTTGTGCCTTTTGCTTATATGGTGTAGAATTGTTCAATAGTTCCTGAGAAAATGACAATTAAAAGTACATATATATATCTATGGCCTAGTTGGATGCTTGCCACTTGCATGGACTATAAGCGCACCATCCCGATCACGCACTGAATGCTGATTGGCTGTCAAGTGGTTGTCAACATTCGAAACCAGGAAGTGTTTGCAGCCATTTTGTGCGTCCGTAGAAGCGAGGATCTAGAAATTAGTGGAACAAGTGTTCAAAATGTATAAAGGGGGCAGGCAAGAAATATTTTTACCCTCTAGACCTGCTCAGAGGGTCCCACAAGGGCCCCTAGGGCCTGAAAAATGGTTGTTTGTTTTGGGGTAAAAACTGAGAAATGTGCAATGGGTGCATGGATCCGCCGTAAAAAAAAAAAAACACTAAGCGCGGGCTCCTGTGCTTGTTTACAAATTAGCTAACTGGGAAGGACCAATCCTGTGGTCTAAAATATTGCGTTTGAAGCAGGGCAGAGAAAAAAGAGTGCTCCCAAAACGTGTTTTCCACATACAATTTTCCATAGGAACCGTTCATTGCGGCCACAGCTTGAACAGTTAAACATAATTACACCAAATGTGGCAAAGAGGTAGTCCTCGGTTCAGTCTCGTGCCTTTTGCTTAAATGGTGTAAATACGTTGAGTAGTTTCTGAGAAAATTACAAATAAAAGTACATATATATCTATGGCTTTGGTGGATGCGCATATCTTGCGCGCATACTAAGTGCACCATCCCGATCACGCGCTGAATGCTAATTGTCAAGTGGTTGTCAACATTCAAAACTAGGAAGTGTTGGCAGCCATTTTGTGCCTCGGTAGAAGCATGGGTCTAGAAATTAGTGGAACAAGTATTCAAGATGTATAAAGGGGGAAGGTAAGAAATATGTTGACCCTCTAGACCTGCTCAGAGGGTCCCACAGGGATCCCTAGGGCCCCCAAAAATGCTTGTTTGCTTTTTGAAAAAAACTGAGAAATGTGCGCTGGGTGCATGGATCCGCCGTAAAAAAAAAAAAAACGAAGGTCAGGCTACTGTGCTTGTTTAAAAATTAACTACCTGGGATGGTCAAATCCCGGGGTCTAAAATATTACATTTGATGGTGGTCCATAGGGGCCCTCTAGCCCAGGGACCACCATTCCTCGGTGCTACAAAATAACTGGGTCAGGGAGCTCAAAGGTCCATCTAGGTCCTGAGGATGACCACCCTCCGGGGCTTTTTATATTTTGGGAGGGGGGGCCCGTGGTCTCCATTATGGAGGTGTCTACCCCGGGACACTGCTGTTTGCTATGGCAGGGCGGGAGTCGAGGTTCCCGCTGTGTCATAGCAAGCTTGAGGGCATATTAACAAGTGGCATTTTGCCGCAATTTAAAAAAAAAAAGCCATAACTGCTGTGAAAATGATATCGCCCTATTTACTAGGTAATGCTAAAATGCATTAATGCATGTTAGCGGCTGGTTTGCTAAGGGCTCGCCTCGTATCTCCAATGAGTTGCAATGTAGGCGTTCTCAGAGGTAAGGTATGTGTTCCAATGACAGTATAACATGGAAGAGGGAGGTAGGACAACCGCGTTGTATTTACAAGGGGGCCCTGGATTTGAGGACCGATGGCAAAACTCTTGCTAATTGTGGTTTATGTCGGATCCTAACATCTGTTCTGAAGTAGACTTAGGCATGTTTAATATGCGAGGTGGATTGATATGTTAAGTGCACAGTCTTATATTAACAACGTTTTCACTTGCGAACATGAATTTTCTCTGTATTTCTAGTGATATTGGGGGCATATGTACAAGGACAGAGCCAAAATTATTGTCGCTTTAGCGTTAGGAAATTGTTGTTAAATTTGTTGTGGTTTCTTGGAAGTGTAAGCAGAGTGGGCTTGACTGACGTATGCCAGTGCTATGCGAGGCTGTGAACCATGATTCCAGAGCTATGGGCGTGGTTCCGTCATGAGCTATATGAGAAATCAACTGATTCGGGTATCCGTGTTGTAGTGCTGACGTCACCCGGGTCTTAAACGCAAATGTGTCATTATATGTGTAAAGTAACAAAGCATGACCGACATGGAAGGTACGGGCATCAAGGTATCACTGACCCTATATTCATCCATAGTTGCACACATAAAAGATGGTGGACATGACGTATTTCTGCAAATATGAATGTTTGTTGTACATTCAGTGGAGTGTTGTAGCTGTAGTAATACAGGGCTATGAAAGCTTTAGGGGACAGTTTTTGGCACATGAAGGGCAGCTAATATATATACATATATGGTCATTCAGGTACACTGTCGAACTTGGTGCTGGAAATCAGTGTTCGAGCCTCTGAGTCGCGTCCACATCCTTTTATTTAAGAGAAATAACGTAATCTTTGCCTGCCTGAAAATGTATCGTAAATACGGTGCTCATGTAAATTGCGGATATAGTTTTGGGTTGACTACGCACTATATAAATATGCACACACTCCCTTTTTTCTCCGCAAACACTATTTTCTATTCAAATCTTTTTAAAGTGTTGCCCCAAATTCTTATTTATATAAGAGGGCATGATTTACTTTCAGATAAAGTAGAATAGAAGTGCTACTACAAACACTCCCTCACTACTTTATCTTTCATTTTAGTTTTGTATACATTTCTTTTCAATTACTCTTTATGAAAACAATATAACTGTTAAAAAGGATTATTTTATTATCTGCTAATTGACATTAATATATTTTTTCATGTTTACCTCTTGCAATGATAAACCTCCAGTTCCTCATGAGTGAAAATATGTCACAGTACTACACAATATACATACTGATAAACCCATTTTCACTCTAGAAGAAAAAGAGAATTACTTGATAAATTTTTTTATTTGTACATATTTCAAACCTTATTTTTATTGCGTCTTCGTAGTATTTTCAATTTGCGACAATAATACATGAACTGTTCTTACGGCATTTCATTTCTAAAGTACGATTATACTTTTACACACTACATTTAGAAATCATAATAATATACTTGATTTAGAAAAATATATGAAGCATAAACGTATACTATTAATTTACCTCTCTCTAACATTCTTTCCTCCTTCCGTCGACATACATCCAACTCCTCTCGAGGGAGCATAATGTTTTATATAATTTTTTATATATTACAATATATACATTAACTTTATGTTCCCTCTGAGGAAATGGAAGATGAATCAGATGATCGTAAACTTTGTCTTGCTCATAGTTTGGTCATCCGTAATTAAATCACAGAAACTAAACTAATCATCCTACGGGTGTGGTTTATATACGTTTTGGTTATTCCAGTTACTATGGAACCAATTTAGTGCTCCTCTCATTTTTTGTCACATTTTTCAGTTTACACATGCTCACATTTCCACTGTTTAACTTGCGCACGTGTTTTTGTAAAGTTTTGTTTTATATCCTCATACGTATTCGCTCTTTCTTTTACTTTTAATTCTTTATCTCTTTTATTATACAAGTATTAAAATAAATACTTTTGTATTTATTTTTCTAAACAAAAATATTTATTGGTTACTGTGTTCAGTTTCTGTGCACAATTTTAATACACTTCCACACCCAAAACCCCAATTATCCGTATTTTTTTTTAAAAGGCGCAATTCAATTTCTTTTTTTCGAGTATTAAAATAAATACATAATTGTTGATGTGCGAGTTCCTTCCCTTATACACAGTTGATTGCCACATCTCTGAACATCTGGAGGTACCTGGTAGGTTAGGTGGCTCCCAGAGACCCACAGGATTGAGGAGGAATTAATTCTCTAACTTAAAACATGCCACAGGGCATATTTGCAGCTATGTCATCTCAGGCCATGCCCCCTTCCTTCACCACTGTGCCCCGTTGCGGGTTTTAAGTTAGGGAATTCATTCACTGTCAATACTGATGGTCCCTGAGGGCCAAATAGCCCAACAAGTATCTCTCGTATGCACCAGGGAGCTGTGTTGCAGACAGGTATTCAGAGGCCATGCCTCTTTTTAAACCTCTCTGCAACACAGCTCTTTGGCACCTACTGGAGGTACCTAGTGGGCTAGTTTGATCCTAGGGACTCGCTAAAATCAGTCGAACTACGAATTCCGATTTACTCACATGTCATCAGGACATACCTCAGTGCTGCATCTTTGAGCCCAGTACTGATCCTGAAAATAAATTCTAACTGTACTTACCAGTAACTTGAATTTCCTTCCATAGGCTAACATTGGCTGGTTTTACTGGGAAATTCTTTTAAGTGTGAAGTTTTTGAACTTTAAAATATTCACCTAAAATCATTTGAACAACAAATTCCGATTTACTCACCTGTTATCAGGAGAGAACCCAGTGCCGTATCTTTTAGCCCAGCACTGACCCTGAAAAGTAATTCTAACCGTACTTACCAGTAACTTGTATTTCCTTCAATAGGAATAGATTGTCTGGTTTTCACCAGAAAGGTTTCTAAGCGTCGATTTTCACAAACTACTAATATTCCTTAAAAATTGCCTGCATAACTTAAACGCATTCTTTAACTGTTTACAGGAGATGCACCAGTGCTAGATCCAGGATCCAACACTGAGTAGGAAAAAGTAATGATAACACTACTTACCTGCTAAGTGAATTTCCTCCCATAGGATAACATTGGTGATTCTATGTGAAAAGGTTTTTAAGTGTCAACTTTTAAAATACAATAATATTCCATAAAAATCACTACTATAACCAAAACGATTTTACTCAACTGTTTACAGGAGATGTCCCAGGACTGAATCTAGGATCAAGTGCTGTGGTTAGAAAAGTAATCCATAAAGTAACTAATTGCATTTAACGAGAAATTCCCATTGACCTCAATGTTGCACTGTGTTGCCCATTGCAAGCAACAACTGTAACTACTGTACTTAAAAGTCTATTTCCTATTTCCAAAGTATTTAAACTAAAGTTATTCATTCTGAGAAAGTATATTTTGTAATGTAATGTATAATGTAATTCTAATGTAATTTAAAAAATAAAATATCTAAAAATAAATACTTTAAAAAAGTGTAGTAAATCAGTCTAAAAAAATAAATAGAACAAGTAATACTTTTAAAAATTGTAATTTACAAAACCTTTGAAATTCACTGAGAAAAACATAGGTTTCAAACATGTTATAGTTAGAAATTAGCATTTAAAAAACCTTAGAAATTTACTGAAAAAAACATAGGTTTTTGGGGTGTTATAGTTAGCTGAACATTTCACTCGTACAAAACCATTGAAATTGCTCCGTTATATTTAGTTCTGCTAACTATAACTTGCGCACCCGCAATCCACTGCTGATGATGTCACATACACATATACATCATTCATGACATGGTCAGTGACATCACTGATGACATCACTGATGATCTCTCAAATGACATCACTGATGACATCACTGATACCATAATTCAAGTAACAATCAGATACACCTCATCATACACTAGTATATCCTTTCATCACTCACTGTAAAATAAAAAGTGTCATATTTGAATCCATTGACATACCAATACAAGTTTCTAAAAACCCACTCAGTGATTCCTAGATCTACACACACATCTAATCACTTACCTATAGATTCACTAATACATGCTGTCAATGATCAATAGAATACTATCAAATACACTTATATACCTGTATCGACATTTCACACTAGCACACATCCTATTCACTTATGCAGTCATCCTACTCACTTATGCAAACAATGGATCATACTTACATTTACTCAGCTACACACTTATACAAACACCACTTCATTTATTCATGTAGATAGTAAGTCAAACTCAGTGTGTTATAGATAGCAAAACTAACTATAACGGAGGAATCTCAATGGTTTTGTATGAGTGAAATGTCCAGCTACCTATAACACCCCTAAAACCTATGGTTTTTTCAATGAATTTCTAAGGTTTTTTAGATGCTAATTCCTAACTATAACATCTCTGAAGCCTATGTTTTTTTCTGTGAATTTCAAAGTTTTTTTGAATGCTAATTCCGAACTATAACATGTCTGAAACCTATGTTTTTCAGTGAATATATATATATATATATATATATATATATATATATATATATATATATATATATATATATATATTCACTGAAAAAACCATAGGTTATAGACCATATATAGTTAGGAAAGCAGTTCTAGAGGGTCAGATGCATGATAGATTTATTAAAAATAGAACATGTTTTTAAATAGTATTTTGGAAAAAATATGTGTCTTTATGTACTATTTACATTATGTGCCTGTTGCGTATTCTTTGAGTTTTAGTAATCCTGTGTCTTATAAGTTTTCTAGGGGCGGTTTGAGGTTCATGGTGGGTTTGGGCAGGGAGGGTAGGTTGGGGGTTTGTAATAGGGGGTTTGGCTGGGGTGGAGTGCGGAGTTTAGTGAAAAGTGAGGGGGGCGGGGAGTTACGGTGTTTAGTAATGGAGCAGAGTCAGAGGACGCCACATTTGTGTTATGGGCTGCCACCGAAATATGTATTTATTCTCAGAGGTTTATTATATTAAGGATATATATTAGCATGGTGGCTCTTGTCGTTTTGTTTTTTTGTGTATGTTTATAATGCTGGTTCTGTATTTTTTGTTTATGGACCTTATTGCGACACACAGGGGATTTACGTTGCACAGTTGGCGATCAGAGACTTAGGAAATAAAACTTTATAATTGTAAGGGCTGTAAGCGATAGAAATCGCCTGTTCTCGGTGTAAAAAATATCACCGCTATTGGTGGTATGTTCTACGGTGTTAGTACTCGAAGGAGACTAGTAACATATATGTGTAATAAAATTATGTAATAGGCTCAGCATTTTACATTATCTTGGAGAGCAAAAGTTGATTTTACATAGCAATAAGTCTCTTATAATTAAGGGACGGAGTGTATATAGTGCTATTTAGTACTCTGCTATGTGATTGATGTCGAATATTTCATAAGAGGAGGCTTTAAAAGATTTACGATAAACTGGTTTTCTAGGGAAGTGGGTGGAGTGTTCCGTGTAAATTGCAGAATAGAAACTAGTAAGAACCAATTGGAAGTGTTGTTTTAAAGTCAAGTGACTGCACATGCGTGTCTCGACGCCTGTACGCGATAGGTAGGTGCGCGCACCCGGTCGCGCACTATAAGAAAGCGGCGAGAAAATATCAGCTAATATGCTCTTCAAGCTTGTTTTGGTACAAAGAGTTAGTTCTGAAAAGAACTTTTTTTTTTTTTTGGAAACAAGTGTTATGATGCTTTTTATTTCTTAAAGTTGCGACAACATTTTTCAGTATGTCATACTATCCAAATAAAGTGAAGACATTTAACTTTTCTTGGAGCATTTATGACTCTCAATTATTTGTTTAATTAGAGTAAAGCTTTGCTCTCCGTATACAAGAAGTTCTCCACAGTTCGTGCATTTCATGTGCACGTTCGCCAGATATGGTCTCAAGTCCATCTCAGCACTCGATGGAGATACAGGTCGTCCACCGGAAGATGTGTTGATTACTTCTCATGGTAATAGCGTGGCCTCCGTTTTTCTTGTGAAAAGTGGTCGCTCATTTTCATCAGATTCGGAAGATGAATGCGGAACGGTAGCCATTGTATCGAAGTCTTCGGGAAGATGTTCGACGTTGTTGTCTCTTGAGAGTAGAAAAGAAAGTGATGGTAGTGGGTGGAGTGCTGCGTGTAAATTGCAGAATAGAAACTACCAAGAACCAATTAGAAGTGTTGTTTAGAAGTCACATGACTTCACATGGGAGTATCAGGTCCTGTACGCGATAGAAGGGTGCGCGCACCGGGTCTCGCACTAAAATAAAGCGGCGAAAAAACATCTTATAATATGCTCTTCGAGCATGTTTTGGTGGAAAGAGTTAGTTCTGAAAAGAACTTTTTTTTTTTTTTTTTTTTTTTTTGGGGGGGAAAGAAGTGTTATAATGCTTTCGATTTCTTAAAGTTGCTACTACATTTTTCAGTATGTAATAGTTTGAAAATGAAGTGCAGAAATGTATCTTTTCTTGGGGCATTTGTGACTTTCAATTTTCAGTTTAATAAGAACGAGGCTCTGCTCTCCATACAAAAGAATTTCTCCACACTCGTTGCATTTCATATGCACCTTCGCAAGATATGGTCTCAAGTCCATTTCAGCACTCGATGGAGATACAGGTCGTCCACCAGAAGATGTGCTGGCCACCTCTGATGGTAATAGCGTGGCCAGGGCTCTTGTTGATGCTTTTGCATAATGCTCAGGATGCCTTTGTTTAACATGCCGCTGCATGGTGTGTGCAGAAAAGGAATATTTTTTATTTGGATTTCCCCTTGAGAGCTCCGAATTGCATATCGTGCAGGTTACTTTTGGCGCATTCACTTTCTTTTGATCTTCAGGATAAGTGAAAAATTGCCAAATGAAAGATTCCTTTTTTCTTCTTAACGGTGGTCGCTCATTTCCTTCAGATTCGGAAGATGAATCTGGTAGGGAAGCCATTTCAGCAAAGACTTCCGGAAGATGCTCGATGTTGTTGTCTCTTGAGAGTAGAAAAGATTGTGAGGAAAGTGGGTGGAGTGCTTCGTGTATATTCCAGAACAGAAACTACTAATAACCAATTGGAAGTTTTGTTTTCAAGTCACGTGACTTTACATGCGCTTCTCAGGACGTGTAGGCGGTGACACTATGTAGTTACGAACGTGATTACATACTTAGGAACTAGCATTCAAAAAAACTATGAAATTCACTGAAAAAACCATAGGTTTTACACACGTTATAGTTAGGAAGTAGCATTTGAAAAACCTATGAAATTCACTGAAAAAACCATAGGTTTGACACCAGTTATAGTTAGCTGGAAATTTTACTGACATAAAACCAATGAAATTCCACGTTATAGTTAGTTGGACTCACTATAACTTGCGCGTGTAATGCACTGCTGATGACATTACATATTACATCACTCATGACATGGTCAGTGACATCACTTATGACATCACTGATGACAGACCTCCTTTAAGTGTAATGTAACCCTTAAAGCACATATTGGAAAATAGAAATTAACATTTTCAAAAAAATGGACATACCCATACCAGTTACAACAACCAATTCAGTAATTCCACAATCTATATACACATTCTCTCATTCACCAACAGTTCTATATAGTCACTCATACATATACTCACTCATCATATGTAGTGATACACCTATACATCCTGTTACACACCGACAATCATCCAAAAGTTACTCACACACATACTCACACATGCAAATAAACTATTGAACATCCATTTATTTGCATATAAAACTATACACACTCAACCACCCATACAGTCCTGCACATATGGTGTCTTCTAAACACATACAAAGAGAGAGTTAGTCATTCATGCATCTATGTGATTAGTAATACCCCCATGAAACCATAGAAACACTCATACTGATACTAAAAAAACATCTAAGAACCCAAATACCTACACATGTAGGTACTCATCAACCCATGCAGCCAGTTATTCACAAAGTGAAACACTGATACATATATTTAAATATTTAAACATTACTCGCTAATATATGTATTCACTAAGGTACACTTAATAAGCCAGTTATCCAATCTTTTCTTTTTGAAAAAAACATTCATTAAGACAATAATTTAAACATTTATTCTTTCCTCGACCTTTACATATACATATATAAAACATATTTATTTTTTAGAAAGACACACATTCACTGGATGGTGTCATAAGTGATGTCACTGACCATGTCATGAGTGATGTAATATGTAATGTCATCAGCAGTGCATTACACGCGCAAGTTATAGTGAGTCCAACTAACTATAACGTGGAATTTCATTGGTTTTATGTCAGTAAAATTTCCAGCTAACTATAACTGGTGTCAAACCTATGGTTTTTTCAGTGAATTTCATAGGTTTTTCAAATGCTACTTCCTAACTATAACTATATATTCACTGAAAAAACCATAGGTTATAGACCATATATAGTTAGGAATTTGCATTTACAAAACCTTATTTTACTCACACAAAACCATTGAAATTCCATATATAGTTAGTTGCACTAACTATCTATCGCGCACCCGCAATCCACTGCTGATGATGTCACATATTACATCATTCATGACATGGTCAGTGACATCACTGATGACATCACTGATGACATCTCAAATGACATCACTGATGACATCACTGATGACAACATCCAGTGACTGTATGTTTCTGTAAAGTTAAAATATGTCTTACATATTGAAGAATGAGTGGATGTATAAGTGTCTGGATGAAGGATTTAGTAGGTGCATGACTGACTGTATGAGTGAGTGATTAAATGTGTCTCACTGAGTGCATGGGTTAGTGACTAAACTGTCTTAATTTGTGCATCATTATGTCTGTTGTTCTGTAAACTGTTGCATGTGTTGATAAGTAGCTATATGAGTAACTATATGGGTTATTGATTGGTTGCCCAAGTATTTGTATGGGAGACTGAGTGTGTGTGTGGGTGGCTGGGAGGTGTATGACTCTGTGCATAGATGTGTGAGCAGTTGATTCACTAGATGTATGGTTTCAAAAGTGCATGTGGAAACAGCTGTATGGGCGGTTGACTGTGTGCATGAGTGAATTGGTGAGTTAATGGATATCTCAGTGCTACATGGAATTTCAATGGTTTTGTGTGAGTAAAATAAGGTTTTGTAAATGCGAATTCCTAACTATATATGGTCTATAACCTATGGTTTTTTCAGTGAATTTTCAAGGTTTTGTAAATGCTAATTCCTAACAATATATGGTCTATAACCTATGGTTTTTTCAGTGAATTTTCAAGGTTTTGTAAATGCTAATTCCTAACTATATATGGTCTATAGCCTATGGTTTTTTCAGTGAATATATATATATACATACATATATAAACATATATCATCTGTATATCTATATAAATACAAACATAAATGCATGCATACATATACTTATATGCATTTTAGGGTTGTTAGGGCGTTTTCGTGTGTATTATGTTGCTTTTTTAGGGCTTTTGGGTCAATTAAGTAGGGTTCCCGGAGCCTAGGGCTGAGGGGCCGGTTCAGTTCCGTGCGTATTGGTGTTGGCAAGGTTTTGAGGGATTTTGGCGGTTTTTGGTCGAGATTTGGCCGTTTTATGGCTTTTTTTGTGTTTGCGGGGGGCGCGTATTCGGGTTGAAATTCGTCCCCGTTCCAGTGGATGGATTGGGCTGATTTTTGGTCAGATGTTAGGGAATCGCTGGAACTAGTGTCCAGCCAAGTTTGAAGCGGATCGGAGCAGTGGAAGTGCTTTAAAGAGCAATTTTTGTGCGGAGTAGCGAATTGTCATGTTATTTAATGGGAGTTTTTGGTGCGCATGGAGAAGGTGAATTTGGGGTGTTCCAGTTGCGCTAGAGGGACGGGGCTTGGGTGAGCTGTAGGGAGAGTGGATCGGCAGGTGTGCCGAATTTTTGGGATTTGTTGGCCGAAGGGAAGGGTGTGCTTGGGCAAAGTCGATTTGGTGAAAACGGTGCGTTATTTACATGAAAGTTGAAAAAACACTAATAAAAGCAAAGCTAAAAAGCCACCTCATTACAAACAGAATGGCTTTAACTTAAACGAGGGCGAGATCTATTGCATTTTCAATGCTTGTTTACTTTGGTTCCATCAAGAAGGCATTCAGATGTGTCACACATTTGCCATAAATTCTGAATGTTAGCACTCTAGTTGCACATTAGATCACTGTAGTAAAGCTACTGCTCACCAGGGACGTCTGCTGCTGGTATTCAAAGTGCATGTTTCAGTCTGCATGTCAGAATTTTTTTAATGAAATAGAAGAGGATTTGAGAAGTCACTCAAAATGATCCCTAATTTTTCTTTCTGAAGCACTAATCATACTTCCTATGGCAAAATTAACCCCCTCATGTTGTTCCTTTTTAAATTGAGTGTTTTCAGACTTACCACTTCATTCCAATCAAGATGGCTTCTGGTGTGCCATACTTTTGTCATAAGTAAGACTGTTAGCGCTCTAGTTGTTCTTTAGAACACTCTGGGACATTCTGTCATTGGGCTATACTTGGGGTACATCTGGGTGATATTTGGGCTACATTTAGGCTCTTTTGTCTCTGGTGGCCATCTTGCGAGACTATGTCAGAATTTTTTAATGAAATTGAAGAGGGTTTGAGAAGTCACTCAAAATGTGCCCTAATTTTTCTTTCTGCAGCACTAATCATAATTCATATGGCAAAATATACCCCCTCATTTTGTTCCTTTTTAAATTAAATGTTTTAAGAGTTACCACTTTATTCCAATCAAGATGGCTTCAGGTGTGCCATACCTTTGTAATAAGTAGGACTGTTAGCGCTCTAGTTGTTCTTTAGAACACTCTGGGACATTCTGTCATTGGGCTATACTTGGGCTACATCTGGGTGATATTTGGGCTACATTTGGGCTCTTTTGTCTCTGGTGGCCATTTTGGGAGACTGCATGTCAGAATTTTTTAATGAAATAGAAGAGGATTTGAAAAGTCACTCAAAATGTGCCCTAATTTTTCTTTCTGCAGCACTAATAATACCTTCTATTGCATAATATACCCCCTCATTTTGTTCCTTTTTAAATTAAATGTCTTAAGAGTTACCACTTTATTCCCATCACGATGGCTCCAGGTGTGCTATACCTTTGTAATAAGTAGGACTGTTAGCGCTCTAGTTGTTCTTTAGAACACTCTGGGACATTCTGTCATTGGGCTATACTTGGGCTACATCTGGGTGATATTTGGGCTACATTTGGGCTCTTTTGTCTCTGGTGGCCATTTTGGGAGACTGCATGTCAGAATGTTTTAATGAAATAGAAAAGGATTTGAGAAGTCACTCAAAATGTGCCCTAATTTTTCATTCTGCAGCACTAATCATACTTTCTATGGCAAAATATACCCCCTCATGTTGTTTCTTTTTAAATTAAATGTTTTAAGAGTTACCACTTTATTCCAATCAAGATGGCTTCAGGTGTGCCATACCTTTGTAATAAGTAGGACTGTTAGCGCTCTAGTTGTTCTTTAGAACACTCTGGGACATTCTGTCATTGGGCTATACTTGGGCTACATCTGGGTGATATTTGGGCTACATTTGGGCTCTTTTGTCTCTGGTGGCCATTTTGGGAGACTGCATGTCAGAATGTTTTAATGAAATAGAAAAGGATTTGAGAAGTCACTCAAAATGTGCCCTAATTTTTCATTCTGCAGCACTAATCATACTTTCTATGGCAAAATATACCCCCTCATGTTGTTTCTTTTTAAATTAAATGTTTTAAGAGTTACCACTTTATTCCAATCAAGATGGCTTCAGGTGTGCCATACCTTTGTAATAAGTAGGACTGTTAGCGCTCTAGTTGTTCTTTAGAACACTCTAGGAGGCTGCAGTAGAACACAAAGCAATCAACTGACAGTCTCTGTCCTTGTTGGATGTACATGTTTTATTGAGAATGTCAGACTTCATTTTCACATGACTGAGAAAGATAATGTGAATTTACAGAAAATATGCTTTCAGTTTAGCTTATAGATCCCCTTCCAAACCACTGTGGGAAAATCATGAGATATTAGTTTTCTTTCAAACAATATTCATGATATCACAGCAGAAGGTTTTTTCACATGGTAAAATCACCTTAGAACCCACCACAATTCCTAAAACGAGTATGGTACCATCAACAAATGATTTATAATGTAACTAAAGTCCTAAAACCCTCTATTAACTACAATGCTTTTTAATGAGGTGCTATCATGTATATTGGTCCCAAGATGGCTGCCAACACTTCTTGGATGAAGTGCTGACAGCCAATCAGATCAGATGTGTGGTTAGGCTCCGCCCAGATATATATATTTTTTTGAACCTAAATTACTCAAAATCCACTGGAGCACATATATTGAGACCTAGCAAAGGCACATCAGGCTAACAGTCCCTACAATTTTGCCAAGTTTCGTGCAAATCCATTCAGCCGTTCGAGCTAAAAGTGAGGCCAACCACCCTATGGAAATTAACATGGGAAAAATGCGTTTTGGGACCCCCCTTTTTTCTCGGCCCCCCCTTGATGAAACCCCCCCAAATTGTCAGGGGCTGCTCAGAAACAAAATGTTCCATTTTCCTGAAAATTTCAGCCAATTCCGTCCACAAACACCAAAGTTATTAGACATAGAATTTTCAAAAATCCCATAGAGAAAAAATCCTAACTATATATACCTACTGGCGACCGCCAGTAGGTAATATATATATATATATATATATATATATATATATATATATATATATATATCCCGCGAAGGACATCAGGCAGAGTGGTCGCGGCGGCCAAACAAGGGGGACCCGAGGGGGCACTGGAGTGTATATCTGCCTCACCTCCCAACAGACTTTCAAGGGCTGTGCCTGTCACAAAAACCTGCTCGAATTGCATCACCCCATAGCACTCTGCATTCCCTCGAGGCGCAATATTGGTGTCTTGTGGGAAGTGTAGTTCCACCACACGGGACTGCACATAACTGATTGGCTACAACCATCGTAGGGGCGGAGTATGGTCACTGTTCATAACAGCGTGACAGGCGGACCATTCACCGCACGAGGAGCAGCTGGAGAGGGGTGCTGAAGAAGGTCATTAGCACCGAAATGCATCCGCCTGAGACTCTGTTACATTAAAGTGCTTCCTTGAATCTCCCTTGCGGGTCACGTCTCTTTCATTCGGAGGAGGTAGTGGTAACAGACATAACGCGCCAAGCCAGGGCGCAAGTAGGTGCACCCACGCCGTTCAAGAGGTATGGACTTACTGGCCAGCTCGTCTGAGCAACTGTGGTGTTGTTGCGTTAGCAAATCAGTCCATCACCCACCAGGACGCTTGGATTACAACTCGGCAAGGGGATATTCATATCTCCTGTTGGGTGACCGGAATCCCGCGCCAACCCCCGCGAAGGACATCAGGCAGAGTGGTCGCGGCGGCCAAACAAGGGGGACCCGAGGGGGCACTGGAGTGTATATCTGCCTCACCTCCCAAAAGACTTTCAAGGGCTGTGCCTGTCACAAAAACCTGCTCGAATTGCATCACCCCATAGCACTCTGCATTCCCTCGAGGCGCAATATTGGTGTCTTGTGGGAAGTGTAGTTCCACCACACGGGACTGCACATAACTGATTGGCTACAACCATCGTAGGGGCGGAGTATGGTCACTGTTCATAACAGCGTGACAGGCGGACCATTCACAGCACGAGGAGCAGCTGGAGAGGGGCGCTGAAGAAGGTCATTAGCACCGAAATGCATCCGCCTGAGACTCTGTTACATTAACGTGCTTCCTTGAATCTCCCTTGCGGGTCACGTCTCTTTCATTCGGAGGAGGTAGTGGTAACAGACATAACGCGCCAAGCCAGGGCGCAAGTACGTGCACCCACGCCGTTCAAGAGGTATGGACTTACTGGCCAGCTCGTCTGAGCAACTGTGGTGTTGTTGCGTTAGCAAATCAGTCCATCACCCACCAGGACGCTTGGATTACAACGCGGCAAGGGGATATTCATATCTCCTGTTGGGTGACCGGAATCCCGCGCCAACCCCTGCGAAGGACATCAGGCAGAGTGGTCGCGGCGGCCAAACAAGGGGGACCCGAGGGGGCACTGGAGTGTATATCTGCCTCACCTCCCAACAGACTTTCAAGGGCTGTGCCTGTCACAAAAACCTGCTCGAATTGCATATCCCCATAGCACTCTGCATTCCCTCGAGGCGCAATATTGGTGTCTTGTGGGAAGTGTAGTTCCACCACACGGGACTGCACATAACTGATTGGCTACAACCATCGTAGGGGCGGAGTATGGTCACTGTTCATAACAGCGTGACAGGCGGACCATTCACAGCACGAGGAGCAGCTGGAGAGGGGCGCTGAAGAAGGTCATTAGCACCGAAATGCATCCGCCTGAGACTCTGTTACATTAAAGTGCTTCCTTGAATCTCCCTTGCGGGTCACGTCTCTTTCATTCGGAGGAGGTAGTGGTAACAGACATAACGCGCCAAGCCAGGGCGCAAGTACGTGCACCCACGCCGTTCAAGAGGTATGGACTTACTGGCCAGCTCGTCTGAGCAACTGTGGTGTTGTTGCATTAGCAAATCAGTCCATCACCCACCAGGACGCTTGGATTACAACGCTGCAAGGGGATATTCATATCTCCTGTTGGGTGACCGGAATCCCGCGCCAACCCCCGCGAAGGACATCAGGCAGAGTGGTCGCGGCGGCCAAACAAGGGGGACCCGAGGGGGCACTGGAGTGTATATCTGCCTCACCTCCCAACAGACTTTCAAGGGCTGTGCCTGTCACAAAAACCTGCTCGAATTGCATCACCCCATAGCACTCTGCATTCCCTCGAGGCGCAATATTGGTGTCTTGTGGGAAGTGTAGTTCCACCACACGGGACTGCACATAACTGTTTGGCTATAACCATCGTAGGGGCGGAGTATGGTCACTGTTCATAACAGCGTGACAGGTGGACCATTCACAGCACGAGGAGCAGCTGGAGAGGGGTGCTGAAGAAGGTCATTAGCACCGAAATGCATCCGCCTGAGACTCTGTTACATTAAAGTGCTTCCTTGAATCTCCCTTGCGGGTCACGTCTCTTTCATTCGGAGGAGGTAGTGGTAACAGACATAACGCGCCAAGCCAGGGCGCAAGTACGTGCACCCACGCCGTTGAAGAGGTATGGACTTACTGGCCAGCTCGTCTGAGCAACTGTGGTGTTGTTGCGTTAGCAAATCAGTCCATCACCCACCAGGACGCTTGGATTACAACGCGGCAAGGGGATATTCATATCTCCTGTTGGGTGACCGGAATCCCGCGCCAACCCCCGCGAAGGACATCAGGCAGAGTGGTCGCTGCGGCCAAACAAGGGGGACCCGAGGGGGCACTGGAGTGTATATCTGCCTCACCTCCCAACAGACTTTCAAGGGCTGTGCCTGTCACAAAAACCTGCTCGAATTGCATCACCCCATAGCACTCTGCATTCCCTCGAGGCGCAATATTGGTGTCTTGTGGGAAGTGTAGTTCCACCACACGGGACTGCACATAACTGATTGGCTACAACCATCGTAGGGGCGGAGTATGGTCACTGTTCATAACAGCGTGACAGGCGGACCATTCACAGCACGAGGAGCAGCTGGAGAGGGGCGCTGAAGAAGGTCATTAGCACCGAAATGCATCCGCCTGAGACTCTGTTACATTAAAGTGCTTCCTTGAATCTCCCTTGCGGGTCACGTCTCTTTCATTCCGAGGAGGTGGTGGTAACATATATATATATATATATATATATATATATATATATATATATATATATATATATATATATATATATATATGTTCAAAACATCTCCCCCTGCGGAGAGAAAATGAGCCGCACACGTTACTTCACTTTTAAGCCGATTTTATTAAAGGGGACAGCAGGATTGGGACTGTTCTGACGCGTTTCGTTTCGCCGTGGAAACTTTTTCAAAGAGTTGTCCTTCACCAATGGAACATGCCATAAGTTCCACAGCCCGATGTTTTTAACCTTGTTTTTCCTTTCCTCCGATGGCACAACTCTGTGAGATCACTTCTTTTATGTTGCTGCATTCTGGGGCTTGCGGTCCGAACGGCTGTTCATGTTTCAAACCCTCCAGTGGGTGGTGAGTGAATCCTGTTGCACAATAACCCGCTTCCAGGCAAGAAGTATCCCCATGTCAGCCTGCTTTTGAGACTGACTTAGGACCAATGCCGAGGTCCAGTCCTCGGTGGCACCACTCTCCCGATCCGTTTTGTCGGGTCTGCACTTGGGTTCAAGCTGGGAGAGCGTCGGCGCTCTTGTGGCGGTGCGTTTGCTCTTCGGCAGAACCACGCCGATACTAATGTTCAAAACATCTCCCCCTGCGGAGAGAAAATGAGCCGCACACGTTACTTCACTTTTAAGCCGATTTTATTAAAGGGGACAGCAGGATTGGGACTGTTCTGACGCGTTTCGTTTCGCCGTGGAAACTTTTTCAAAGAGTTGTCCTTCACCAATGGAACATGCCATAAGTTCCACAGCCCGATGTTTTTAACCTTGTTTTTCCTTTCCTCCGATGGCACAACTCTGTGAGATCACTTCTTTTATGTTGCTGCATTCTGGGGCTTGCGGTCCGAACGGCTGTTCATGTTCCAAATCACAACAGGTAAGCCCCAAGGAGTGCAAGCCAGCCGTAAGATCATAGTTCAAACAGGTTTAATGAAGTTTTGCCATCAGACACAGAAACGGCTCCCTGCAACAATTAATCGGTAAGCCAAACGCGTTTCGAGAGTCCTTCTTTCCCTTCTTCAATGGCAGTCAATGACAAGTGAGAATTGCAACACCATGGTTCCAAGGGACATGTGTCTCTCTATGGTGAGACATTAACGCCGATACATGGCATGATCGAAGTAGAACTGTATGTATTTGGCTAAATTCTAACAATGTTTGCTTAAAGCGCATCAAAACACACTCTAAGATGGCGCCTATGATCGTGCAGAGTGTAGTCCTTTGTCGATTGGTATTGCACTGTTTTGAATGTTTAAAAATGGCGCCCTGCATCGCGTTCCCTTATGACACTGAGGAAGGGACGCTTCCGGAAACGCGTTTGTCTTGAATGAAGTTTGTTGGAAACTGCCAAGAAACCCGTGAGTGCTGCCGTCTTTCTTTGACCTAGGGCTCCGGGTAGAAAGCTGTGGAGCTATTATCTGTGTACGCGGTACACCAACGCGTGGCAGCACCCGCCAGCAGAGTGACTCGCGATACTGGTGAACCTTGGAGCATTGATATATATATATATATATATAGGAAAGCAGTCCCTGTCCCGTCCGGTAATGACGGAACCAAAAGGTCAAGACCTCAACAGCCTCACGCCCAGCAGAAGACAGTAGCCTCAAAATGAACAGGAATCCGAAATGGATAGCAGGGAAGACGTTTTATTACATAAGGATGACGCGTTTCGCTCTACACGAGAGCTTGTTCACACAGCGCGTCAGGAACAAACAAAGCAGATAAATAGTAACAATAAACATAGGACAATCAAAAGTGACCAATGGTGAACACCTTCTCAATATAGTGAAAATGGTGGAAAGACTACATAGATAACCAGTGTTAGGACAATAATAACGTGTGAATTAAACAAACGTGTAAAGCAGTTCATAAATTCAGATTCATTCATCAAATGATAAGATACTCGATAAACCTAACAGAAGTATATTCTGAATGGAAAAAATGAGAAATCAACACATGGACATTATGCAGTGCAAGTAAAGCATGTAGAACCACTAACTAAAATATGCGTGGATATCTGCAATTCATTCAAACAAATAATGACATAGTGCCATAAAAAACGCAGAAAGCATGACTATTTACAGCAAGCAAAAACTGCCATGTGATGAAGTAAATGGTAATGAGATAACCGAAATGATGAAATCAATTGCCATGATGACCCTAAACATTGCTATTTACACTATATATGAAAAAATCAATGATAATAGAAACGAACAAGTAATAGTAGGTTGAACGAAAATTCAAATAGTAAGAGAAAGCAAATAATGAAAGAAATGAAAAGAAGAAATAGAATAAGAGAAAAGATAGGAGAGCCACAGCTAAAAAGCAGAATAGAAATGACAGGAGAATGAATATACAATTCATGTAAACCTGAAATCTGGTGTACCCCAATTAACTAACCAAACATTTGATTGTAATGAAATAGGGTATACACCTGAAAAGAATATATAAACATACTAGAGACAACCAAGCGGCCAACTGAGAAGTGAAAACCAAAATCTCATCAAGAGAATCAATGGAAAACAGAATCATAGAAATGCATCAACAGTTCATAAAAAATTACTAAGATCCTCAGTAAGATTCAGCCCATTAGGAGCCTTAGTATCTAAGGCAAGAATCAAATGTGATTCTCTCTGCCGAAGAAGCTTCATTCGATCACCCCCCCGGCCGGGTTGGGGTACCGAGCATAGAACTGTATATTCAAGATCCTTGCGTTTTTTGTTGTGTACTGAACGGAAGTGTCTAGCGACAGGATAACTGTTATCGCTATTAACAATAGCACGAATGTGCTGCAAAATCCGTTGGTGCACCGTAAGTTTAGTGCTTCCGATGTACTCAAGATTACAGGTACACTTCAATTTGTATACAACATAATCAGATCTGCACCTGAGATGTTCACGAATAGGAATGGGTGTGGAACTAAACGCAGTGACATAGTGTGTGCTGTTCTTGGCAAAGGTGCAAGCTCGACAAGATGCACATCTGAAAAAGCCAGTTTTAGTTGTGAGGCTTTTTTTGAGCGGTCCCTCTGGCATAGGTCTGTCAAGAGCATCACGCATCGTAGGTGCCCTTCTGAATGTGATGTTGGGGACGCTGGGAAGCAGTGGCCCAAGAATTACATCAGTTAGAATGATAGGCCATTCAGAAGAGATGATGCGCCTAATTTTACGCTCCTGAATGCTGTAATTGGTTATAAGACAAACACTACATTCTGTGGTAGAAATGTTTGGAACCTTAGGTGCTAGTAGAGTTTTGCGCTCAAATGTGCAAGCTTTGTGGAGGGCTTTCTCCAAAATAGACTCTGGATAGCCCCTATTCATGAATCGCTGTTTAGACTCACTTAGGCACTTGTCGAGAGAATCTTTGTCACTGCAGATCCTGCAAATACGTATGAACTCCCCATAAGTGATGCTGCGGATTGTATGGGCAGGATGGGATATATATATCCAAAACACAAAGGTTGCCCCCATGAGCACGACAGTGGTATTTTAATGTACTCCAATGTACCGGACACTCCAACACCCACTTGGGATTCTAATATGTGGTAGAACTGCGGATTCCATAATGCTTAGCGTAGCCCACATGGGCCAAAAGCCACGCCTATTAAAGCGAGAACTTTATCTTTCAATCACGCAGCAAGTTCTACATATGTTGGTGGTTGTCCTAAATGAGATGGCTTGTGATCAAGGACTAGGTGTCTGAAACGCGTAAAGCCTCCACTTGTGAATAAAATGTTGGATACTGAGCTGACTGCAGCCTTCCTGTTTGTAAGAGGTACTCCCCGGTAAGTCATGCTCATGGGGGCAACCTTTGTTTTTTGGATGAATATGCGGCTGCGCTCGGCTGCGAGCACGGACTCGCCGCTTCTTAGCGGATCTGCGATGCCTGAACTCGGGCACCGCGAAGAGAACGAGGAGCTCACACACGAAGATACAAAGTGCAGTGGGACAGTTTTTTAACATTTTTTCAGCCCACAGTGGTATTTTAATGAACTCCAATGTACAGGACACTCCAACACCCACTTGGGATTCTAATATGGGGTAGGACTGCAGATTCCATAATGCTTAGCGAAGCCCACATGGGCAAAAAGCCACGCCTATTAAAGCGAGAACTTTATCTTTCAATCACCCAAGAGGAGTAAAACGCGTCATGGAGGGCACTTGCCTGTGACATTTATGCCAAAATAAAATGTCTTTGCTGCTTTGCACCAACTGAATCTGTGGAGGTTGGTAATTATTCTTCAGGAATTAAGAGGTCCGTGCCTGCGAGTTGCTGTTCCTTGACGGGGGACGGGCAGGAATTGTTTCGATATATCTGTATATATATATATATATATATATATATATATATATATATATATATATTCACTGAAAAAACCATAGGTTTCACACCAGTTATAGCTAACTGGAAATTTTACTGACATAAAACCATTGAAATTCCCACGTTATAGTTAGTTGGACTTACTATAACTTGCGCGCCTGAAATGCACTGCTGATGACGTCACATATTACATCACTCATGACATGGTCAGTGACATCACTCATGACATCACTGATGACACCATCCAGTGAATGTAAGATACACTTAATAAGCCAGTTAACCAATCAATTTTTTTTTAAAAAAACATCCATTAAGACACCTATTTAAACATTTATTCTTCCATCGATCTTTACATATACATATATAAAACATATTTATTTTTCAGAAAGACACACATTCACTGGATGGTGTCATCAGTGATGTCATGAGTGATGTCACTGACCATGTCATGAGTGATGTAATATGTGATGTCATCAGCAGTGCATTGCAGGTGCGCAAGTTATAGTAAGTCCAACTAACTATAAAGTGGGAATTTCAATGGTTTTATGTCAGTAAAATTTACAGCTCACTATAACTGGTGTGAAACCTATGGTTTTTTCAGTGAATTTAATAGGTTTTTTAAATGCTAATTCCTAACTATAACTGCTGTGAAACCTATGGTTTTTTCAGTGAATTTCATAGGTTTTTTAAATGCTAATTCCTAACTATATATAGGGCCTCAAACCTCTGAAATGTAATATTTTTTATAATGAATCCTATATTGTATATTTATATAATACAATTTTTAATTTTTTTTGCCCTGGAGCGCTCCCGGGGCATGCACCGGTTAGCATCCCGTTAGCGCTATTGCCGTGAACGAAAACATCATCGTGACGTATCGCGTAGACGCGTCCGCGTGATACGCACGGCGTAAACGCACCCGGAAGCACTCGAGCGAATACGATCGCGCAACGTAAACATCCGACGCGCTTACGCCACGCGACCCGGGGTGCGCCCGGGGGCACGTCACGTAAGCGCGTCTGGTCATGTGACCTGAAAATAACACTTTTTATTGGTGCAGAACAGTTTTGGTTTCCAAATGATGAAAGCCCGGGTCATGTGACCTGAAAATAACACTTTTCATTGGTTCAGGACAGTTTTTTTTTCCAAATGATGAAAGACCCCACCTTTTTTCCTTATTCTGACTTTGTCTTTTGACTGAGGAAGACCTGTTTCAACATCTTTGAGAAATATTTTGTACTTTAAAATGGCTACAGTAGCATCAGCAGCTGGAGCATCTGCACCACCACCACCACCACCAAGAGGACCACCACAACATTACATTGGTGGTCAAGAATGGGAGGAGGAGGAAGAGGAGGAGGAGGAGGGGAGAAGGTGGCTGCAAGAAGACAATACCCCATACAAGCCAAGCCCACACATTGTATGGGAGTTTTTTTCTATCCCAGAGGGCAAGAAGAAAGTCGATGCGCCCAAGGTGACTTGCCTAATCTGTGGCATGGAGCTTTCAAGGGGGAACCCGAACAAAAAATATTATTTTGGTAATAATACCATGATTAGACACATGCAGCGCAAGCATCCGAACAACTATTCTGCTGCAGAGATGAGAGAACTGGTCAGTAACCCTCCCTAATCTTCAACCACCACCTCCAAACGAAAGCAACCACTCCATCGAGACCAGAGACAAGGGAGACGATCCCTTGCATACAACCACGGTTTGGGAAATTCAGAATTTTGTGGTAAGACCATCTACTATGGTGAACAGTGCATAAAGCTCATCCTCCTTGCTGGTGACAACCACAATTGCCCCAAAAAACCCATATTTGTTCCTTTTTTTTTTTGCTAGGTATAAGCCATTTTCAATTCCCTGTTTTTTGTTTCTCCCCATAAAAATAACAAAGAAAATATAAAATAGTTCATAAGAGCCAAAAAAAGTACAAAATGTTCAAAAAACATTAAAAAAATATAACAACAAAAAGAAGAAAAAAACAGTTATTTTTAGAACTACCTCCAATTTATAAAAAAAGGCCACATTTTTTAAAAACTCTGTCATTCTTTTTCCCCCATGGTACGCTCCGGGCGCTCCCCCACGATAATCGAAAAAAAACAATGTTTTACCACGCGGGCCCTTTTATGGCCCCCATATCAAACCTGGGGGTCAGGGGGGTCTACTCTGCCCCCTTTTGGTGATTTCCCCCTTTGTTTTTGCCACCTCTTGTGTCTCGATACTACTGAGACACAAGTTGGCGGCCGCTCCGGACTGTTTGGAATGTTGACAGACACCCGAGAGTCAATCAGGTTTCCGCACGCGAACTCACGTAGCGTGCTGGTTATATGTATACATATATGTGATCAAGGCCCTACGCAGGCTGAAACGTGTAATGGCGGAGGAGTTGTTGGGCACAACGGAATAAAATATTTTGCACCATCTATCTGGGTTTGCCTCATCTGTATATCCATACAGTAAGATTGGAGGACGACTTCCTGCGATATATATATATATATATATATATATATATATATATATATATATATATATATATATATATATATATATATATATATATATATATATATATATATATTCAGACCTCATCCAGGACGGCGCGCAACGGCAGGCTGTCCCCTCTACACATGTCCGGACTTTGAGGTTGAGGTGGCAGACGGGGACCGGAGGAAGCGCATTTCAAAAGAATTTTTTAACAGGACATTGGTTCTAATGTGCGGGTATTCAGACCGTGCACCTCCGCGCAATGCCAAGATTCAATTGCCAAATACCCCCCACGTCACCTACCTGGTAACAAGATGGTGGATTCTGGGTAATGCAGTCCACAAGGATACCGGAATCACATCAGGTGAGCTGACACACAAGGGGCGGAGCGAACCTGAGACTAATATTAAGGAGGCAGGACTTACTAACAGCTTGCTTGGAACCTCCTGTTACTTGGGCGCTGAGGAAGGCTGTATCAGCAGCCGAAATGCATTCGCCATTCCAAGAAAATAAAGAAAATAAAGCTGCTTCCAAAGGTTTTCCCTGTTGTGGCCTCTGCTCTCTGTTCAGGAGGGGTTCTGCTAATAAATTCAGTGTCGGTCAGAGACGCTTTACAGAGGCCTCCACTTCGCAAAAAGACTCGGAGAAAAAACTGACACGGCTGTTCCTTCGTCTTCTACCATGGTAATGGAATTTCCGAGTCTGCCTTGAAGCACGGAACAAAAGAGGGCAGTAGTGCTGAGGTATTCAGACCTCATCCAGGACGGCGCGCAACGGCAAGCTGTCCCCTCTACACATGTCCGGACTTTGAGGTTGAGGTGGCAGACGGGGACCGGAGGAAGCGCATTTCAAAATAATTTTTTAACAGGACATTGGTTCTAATGTGCGGGTATTCAGACCGTGCACCTCCGCGCAATGCCAAGATTCAATTGCCAAATACCCCCCACGTCACCTACCTGGTAACACGATGGTGGATTCTGGGTAATGCAGTCCACAAGGATACCAGAATCACATCAGGTGAGCTGACACACAAGGGGCGGAGCGAACCTGAGACTAATATTAAGGAGGCAGGACTTACTAACAGCTTGCTTGGAACCTCCTGTTACTTGGGCGCTGAGGAAGGCTGTATCAGCAGCCGAAATGCATTCGCCATTCCAAGAAAATAAAGAAAATAAAGCTGCTTCCAAAGGTTTTCCCTGTTGTGGCCTCTGCTCTCTGTTCAGGAGGGGTTCTGCTAATAAATTCAGTGTCCGTCAGAGACGCTTTACAGAGGCCTCCACTTCGCAAAAAGACTCGGAGAAAAAACTGACACGGCTGTGCCTTCGTCTTCTTCCATGGTAATGGAATTTCCGAGTCTGCCTTGAAGCACGGAACAAAAGAGGGCAGTAGTGCTGAGGTATTCAGACCTCATCCAGGACGGCGCGCAACGGCAAGCTGTCCCCTCTACACATGTCCGGACTTTGAGGTTGAGGTGGCAGACGGGGACCGGAGGAAGCGCATTTCAAAAGAATTTTTTAACAGGACATTGGTTCTAATGTGCGGGTATTCAGACCGTGCACCTCCGCGCAATGCCAAGATTCAATTGCCAAATACCCCCCACGTCACCTACCTGGTAACAAGATGGTGGATTCTGGGTAATGCAGTCCACAAGGATACCGGAATCACATCAGGTGAGCTGACACACAAGGGGCGGAGCGAACCTGAGACTAATATTAAGGAGGCAGGACTTACTAACAGCTTGCTTGGAACCTCCTGTTACTTGGGCGCTGAGGAAGGCTGTATCAGCAGCCGAAATGCATTCGCCATTCCAAGAAAATAAAGAAAATAAAGCTGCTTCCAAAGGTTTTCCCTGTTGTGGCCTCTGCTCTCTGTTCAGGAGGGGTTCTGCTAATAAATTCAGTGTCGGTCAGAGACGCTTTACAGAGGCCTCCACTTCGCAAAAAGACTCGGAGAAAAAACTGACACGGCTGTGCCTTCGTCTTCTTCCATGGTAATGGAATTTCCGAGTCTGCCTTGAAGCACGGAACAAAAGAGGGCAGTAGTGCTGAGGTATTCAGACCTCATCCAGGACGGCGCGCAACGGCAAGCTGTCCCCTCTACACATGTCCGGACTTTGTGGTTGAGGTGGCAGACGGGGACCGGAGGAAGCGCATTTCAAAAGAATTTTTTAACAGGACATTGGTTCTAATGTGCGGGTATTCAGACCGTGCACCTCCGCGCAATGCCAAGATTCAATTGCCAAATACCACCCACGTCACCTACCTGGTAACAAGATGGTGGATTCTGGGTAATGCAGTCCACAAGGATACCGGAATCACATCAGGTGAGCTGACACACAAGGGGCGGAGCGAACCTGAGACTAATATTAAGGAGGCAGGACTTACTAACAGCTTGCTTGGAACCTCCTGTTACTTGGGCGCTGAGGAAGGCTGTATCAGCAGCCGAAATGCATTCGCCATTCCAAGAAAATAAAGAAAATAAAGCTGCTTCCAAAGGTTTTCCCTGTCGTGGCCTCTGCTCTCTGTTCAGGAGGGGTTCTGCTAATATATATATATATATATATATATATATATATATATATATATATATATATATATATATATATATATATATATATATATATATATATATATATATATATATATATATATATATATATATATATATATATATATATATATATAAATAGGATCCCACACAGTCCCATTAAAGATTGGGAAGCCTTCTGGGAGGTTTTCAGCCTGGAAACGGAACATTAGTACGTTCCAGAAATGCCAGTGATGATCCAGCCGACCCTCGTGCAGAGAGCTGAAAGTTAACCACAGCAGGAAACAGCATGCCGAGTCAACCAACAGACGGAGGGGACTAACAATGCTGCAACAATATTTCCTGCTATGCGCTAATGGCAATCTGCTGAATGGAGGAACAACACCCTCTTTTTGCATTACAAGTGAGTGAAGAGACGCTCCAAACAAGATACATGGGACTCCAGGTACCACAATGCCTAGCACACCGCCCTGATGGGCGTCCCCCAGAGGTGTGGCATAAACAAGAACAAGATCACCTGGACCCACTCGCAAGCTCACAAGGAACGAGGCAACACCTCTGAAGAAGTTTTTAGAAAAAACGAAACGCGTCAGGTGCCTCAACACTGCAAAAATAAAATGCTGCAAGCAAACTGAAAACCGTGTGCATCTCCCATTCTCTTCTAACTGTGAGAGAACAACTGCTGATATATATATATATATATATATATATATATATATATATATATATATATATATATCTCAGAAGAAACCCGACCGCTTCTAGTCGCGGTCACAAGCGGGTGCAGACCACCGCTCCTCCAAAGTGTATTTTGAATAATATCAAAAAGCCATCACACGATTAAAGTGTCAGCAGTGCAAATGTATTGCTTTCCATAGCAGAGCAAGTGCTCTCCCTATATATATATATATATCACGGTTAGTGAGTCCCTTTTCACTTTCACTTTGAATACCCATCTCTGCTGTAATGTTGCATTATGGGATTTGTGGTGTGAAATTTACAATACAACTTTATACATATTTACAAAAGGACGTTGATGTACAAGGGTTATTCATTGGTGACAAACATTAGAGTCATGTATCACAGATGTAGATAACCTACATTACATCAGTTTTAGTGACCCAGATTTATATCGCTCATGTTACTGATTTATTTACACGCTTTTGTTATGATATATTGTTGTAAGTGAATATCTTGTGGTTGGGTATAGTACCCACTTATGTGTTCCTTTGTACCAGTATATCAGTTCCTAGTGTGTACATGATCTTGGGTTTAGTGCCCACATGTTGTAGTTTCTCTAGATTCCATATGGAGAAATGACAAAAATGTCAGTCAGTCATAAGCTTTTATTCGATATGCAAGATATCTTATAAGCACACATACAATACAGCCATTTACAATGTACAAAAAGCATCACTTTAGGAAGTCAGTGTTGAAACTCATGTTAAAAAAGATAAAAGGACATAGAATGCCCATAATAATTTATCTAAAAAGGAATTAAACCACTACTGACAGTCTCTTACAATGAATAAGCCAAAACTGTTTTAAAAATTTTGCTATTCCACATACAACTGGGGGGGATGTGTCCATCATTAGGATGCGTAGAGCTACTAAGTAGCTACGTGTACCCATGTTTCGGCAAAGAGGTTTCAACCAAAAGCTCCTGGGCTTTGCATAGTCCGGGCATTCAAACAGGACATGCGAGATGGACTCTATCCTACTCGGACAACAAGCACAGTTGGGGGACATATGAGCCGCTGATTTCCAGTTTGATACCACAGCCCCAAGCGGGAGAGAACCAACTCTGAATTTAAAATATAGGGCTCGGTCAAAAGGGAGGGTAATAAGGTCCAAGTAGGGCTCAAATACCACAATGTCTTTAACTAGTAGAAAGGCAGCAGTAGACTTACAATGGTTCGGGTTTGTAATTAGATGCTCCGCAGCCCATTTCCAAAAAAGGCTCTTGACAACCTCCTTTGGAGGGGCTGAACGTGATGACCAACAGTCCCAAAGTCCGATTTTCTCCAGAAGCTTTTTAGTGTCTCTCAGCCATCTTATTTTTGCCCAGCCACCCAAGCTCATTATTTCCCCCAGACCATCAGCGTAGGATTTTAGCTCTTCACCTCTCCAAATTCGTGTCCATAAGAGGAGGGGGCGAAGTTGGGCTTGATCTTTGATGTTTTTGCAGCCTGTGTCCAGCAACACTGGTACAGACGGTGTACTCAGGGGGATGGCGATAATGGATTTTAGTAACTTACTCTCCGCTGTCGCCAGGGTGTCCAAACGGCAGTGGCCCCACAGTTCTGCCCCATACAAGGCTGATGTCACTACCTTGGCCTTGTAGATATCGATTACTGGGGTAAGCGATCTCCTAGGTGAAGCCCGGAACTCCCTCAAGAGAGCTCCTCCTACTCTCTTATGGTTAAGGACCATCTTGTCGATATGAGGTGCCCAAGACATTCTGTCCGTTATCCGAATTCCGAGGTAATCGAATTCGGATACTTTCTCTAAGGCAACAGAGTTAAGCATAGGTGGGCGGCCCAGTTTCCTTGGGGGATTTAGGACTAGATATTTTGTTTTATCCACGTTAATTACTAGACCCTTCGCAGCACAAAAATCCTGGAAATGGGTTAGCAATTTCTGGAGGCCTTGTGGAGTCTTTGAGATCAAAAGCGTGTCATCCGCAAAAAGCAGGGTGGGGATCCGCACTCCTCCGAGACAGGGGGCATCGGCTGGTTCTAGTTGAAGTTGTTCTACCACACCATTCACATATAGTGAGAATAGTGTGGGCGCCAAGACGCAGCCCTTTCTTACGCCCCTGGACACCGGTATTTTCTCAGTGAGCTCTCCGTTTTTACCCCAGCGGACCTGTGCGAAGGTATGGGCATGGAGGCTAATGAGGAGGGACAGGATGTAAGGGGGTAATCCCAACTCATAAAGCACCCTCCATAGTTCTTCCCGGGGGACTAGGTCAAAGGCAGTCTTCAGGTCTATAAAGGCCAAATAAAGACTGCCCTTGCCTAGCTCCACCGCCTTCCACCCCAGAAGTGCCAACCTAAACACCTGCTCTATTGTCCCCATTCCTGCCCGAAAACCTGCCTGAAAGTCCGATAGTATTTTATTCTCCTCCACCCAATGGAGAATCCTCCCGAGTATAGCTTTGCCTGCTATCTTTTGGGTGGAGTCTATCAGGCTTATGGGGCGGTAGTTCCCCGGGGATTCTCTACACCCTTTTTTGTAAATCGGGACCACCACTGCCCCTTTCCAGGATTCGGGCACTGGCCCTCCCATCATGATGTCATTGAGGAGAGCAGCAATAACCCTTCCCCACTCCGCTGGGTATGCCCTCATAAGGTCCCCCGGGAGGCCGTCTGGGCCAGCTGCCTTACGGGGGGCTACCCACCCTATTACTTTTTCAATCTCTAAGGGGGTAAAGAGGTCATAGGCGTGAGGTTCAATTGCTAGTGGGAAGTTCATCCTGACATTCGGTTCCCCTTCTGCCGGAAGGTATAGAGCCCCAAAGTGTTTACCCAACTTTGAGGCGGGATGTTACAGGGTCTCATAGCTGCCTCAGGCCTATTCCGTTTGCCTATAAGATTCCAAAAAGCCCTTGGGTCCCTACTTTTACTAGCTTGGAGCAGGTCTTCCCAGAATTTATCTTCCCACTCCCTCCTAACAGTTTTGAGGGATCTATTGTAAGCCTTCCTTGCTTCCTGTATGTCGCTGTGGGATTTGTGCTTTACTGCCTCAACTAGCTTTGCCTTGTGTATCCTACATGCTTGAGTATACCAGCCATCATCTAGTTTTTTAGATCTCTTGTTACCCGACTTACTAGAGTGTGTGGTAAACACATTAGTCAAGGCCTCTACTAAGGAGACAAAAAGTCCACTCACTCCACCCACCCCTTCTAGGGGGGACCCCAGGGTTGTCACCGCATGATTTAAGAGGGATGAAATTTCCCCAACCCTTGCCTCGGAGAGGACCAATTTGGCCCATTTTAAACGTCTACCACAGGGCGAGACTTCAGACTCGTCGGGGGGTGCAACTACCGGGTTATTATCGCCCTTTCTTACGGGTCGCCACCACTGATCCATGCTTAAGGAAAGTGAATTGTGGTCGCTTTCAGTCGTGGGGATCACCAGCATGTCCCTCACATGGTTCCATAGGTGTACATTTATTAACAAGTAATCTATCCTGGAGGTGTGTCCTGGTCTGTTGTACGTGTGGGCACCCCCCCTATCCGAGATTGTCCTCCCATTGGCTGCCCTTAGATTAAATTCAAGGCTCAGGGAGTATAACTGGAGCGCCACTTCTGACCACCTCCTGACGAATGGGATTTCCAATGCAGGGATCCCCAGCCTGGTATCCTCCTCGTCTTGGTCAAGGGCAACGTCCGAGCTCAAAGGCTCGAACGTACAGTTCATGTCGCCCGCAACCAATGTGCGCATCTTGTGTGGGGTTTTGTTTAGGAGGGTCTCAAGGAGAGATATTACTAGTGACTTTCTCCCACCCTTAGTCCCACGGGCATAAATGTTATAAACATTTAAAATCAGTCTTCCCCTTTGGTCTGTTAAGGTGATGTTTTGGATATCCGGGCAGCCTGTGTAAAGCTCCTCTACAGTACAGTCTAGGGAGGCTGCTACCCAAATGAGAAGGCCGCCCGAGGGTCGCCCTCTCCCTGTTTCCGAGGCTCGTGCAGGGACGGAATAGGAAGAGAATCCCACCCTGTGTACCGGCACCAAGCTCCATGTCTCTTGGAAGATGCACAGGGAGTGCTCATCCACCCAAGCAGTGAAGTCAGGTAGAGCCAACTTTCTTGCAATCCCTGCGACATTCCAGCTGAAAACCTTAAATGCTAGGTCCGTCACAGCTGGAATGTCGCTGGACGCAAGAGTATCCCTGTCTGTGGCCCTCATCAAGGATGCCTGAAGGGAGTAAGGATCTTGGGGAATATCTTTAAAGGTTATCATCCCGCTAGTATCTTCAATTGAGAGAGAGTCAATTTGGGAGGGTGATACTCCAATTGGTTCTACTCTACTCACAGATTCTTTGTTCGTGCATAACCTGGGGTCAACCTCCTCCAGTCAGTAGGACCCTGGTGCCCACAGAGGATTCACCCCTGTACCCCCAGCAACCCCTGCCCAACATGTCTCCCAATTTTGGCAAAAATCAGGAGAGCTTAGACTTTCTCCAGTTAAGCTAACAATTTGCCTGGGGTAGAAGTAGGATAAATCTACTACTTTAACCCCTGGAGCCCCCATATTTTTAATTGGAGTACAGATATAGGGCACTACTCTAGGGTCTTGAAAATTTATTATTATGCAGTCCCCCTCCTGAGTTTTTTTACCCTGCCCTACCCACTCAACTCTACGGACACTTAAAATGATCCCATCCACACCCAACGGGATTGGCTTGTTTGACTTAAGCCAATGGATGCACTTATTCTTGAGGGATTGATGGTTTTCCATTTGGCCTTCCTTTAGAGGGGGAACATTTACCAGAACAGCAACAAAGGTTTGGCAGTCTGGCGGGAGGTTTACTGGGGGGATCCAACGTACTGGATTTCTAGGGACCGATAGGGTGGTAGTTGGAGGTGTAGGTTGGGGGACAGGTCTAGTGGCTTTCCCTGTTACTAGTCCTTGGGCTTTGTCACGTGTGCCTGATATTTGGATGTCTTTCGCTTTACCACTGGCTATCTGTGGCTGTTTTTGTGGGAGTGGCTTAGGCTTATTTGTAGCAGCCTCTAAGTGTGCTGGTGGCCCCTTAGGTTTTGGCCCTACTTTGGGAGGGGGAGAAGTTTTGGGAGCTGAGGTTTGCGCTCTGCTAGTGTCAACCTTGTTTAAGCATTTTGGGGGCTTAGGGTCTCTCTGTGATGGTAGTTCGTTCCCCTTTGCGCCCGTGTCCAGGTTTTCACTCACTCTGACTAGTTTTTTAAATGTGGTTTTGAGTGAATGGAACCCGTCGAGGGTTGATTGCTCTAATTTATCTATCCTCGCCCCCAAGCCCTTAACCTGTATTAATAGGGTCAGCGAGCTTGGAAACAATAGCGGTGTTATCATTTATAAGTGGCCCCTTAGGAGAGACCACAACATCCCCTGCTATGTCGGCTTCATTCTCTGTGGACAGGCCCCTTACATTTTTCACACCAAGTCCAGAGGACTTTCTTACTCTTTGGTAAAGAGCGGCCTGTCTCACTAGCCTACCCTTTTTACGTTTTCCTGCCTTTTTGTTTACGAACCTCTTATCCTGCCTAGTTTTGGGAGATTGAATGTTAGGGGGCACCCCTTCTGACACCTCATCTGGTATTACTATGATTGGGGTGGGCGGTTTTGGTGATAGAGGCTGACTGATGGCTACGTTTAGGGGTTTAGGTGATACTGGTCGCAGTGATTTACTAAGACCACCATCTTCCTCAGTGGCACTAGGGAGAAGCGCGGCCAGGTGTTCCAGCCTATCTATATTTTGCCCTATTTCAAGCAACTGGGGAGGGTCTGTAGAGTCACCAGAAACGCCAGCAGGGGGGGCAGAGTGAACCCACTCACTGGCCGGTGTAAGCGCCTGAGCAGCAGCCCCCAAGGATGAACGTCTTGAAGGGAGGTAGACCTCGGATAGGCGCCGCTCAGACATAGCAATTTCCTTTTCTATTACAGCCGCCACCCTGGTAATAAAGCGGTCCATGGTTCCAATAACAGGGCTCCCGGCAATGGCTCCCCTTTCACCTTCACTCCTGAGAGGTTTTCCAGAGCGGGTAGACATGATTGTAGGGAACCCCAGGGGGCCTCACACAGGCCGTATGTGCACACTGGAGTTGGAGAGGAAAGGGACGTGGCCCAGCCCAGCCTTGACAGCCCCTGACTGCCACAGACTGCCCGCCCTTTGCTCGGGCTTCGCTCAGCGTCCCGCTCGCGTCCCGCTGAGCGTCGAGCAGTTCGTGAAGTAGGGGGCGTTGCAAGCGGGGGCGTGTCTGTAGGTGGGCGCGTCCGCTTGCGCACCTGGGGAAGCAGGGACTCCTGGTCTTCCGAGTCCCTGCTTAGCGCCGACGTGCTGGACCTTTCAGGCGCCTCCCAGTTTCCAGCGCTTAGACCTCGCCTCTCCCTCCTCTCAAGCCGCGAAGCGGCACCAGCGGAGCGGGTGCTGCGAGTGGCAGCGGCAGCACAGGACAACCCAGCAAGAGACAGTCCCGAGGTCACATGGACGAACAGCAGCCTTCACAACTTTCAGGTGGGTCAAAAATGAAACAGAACTGTTCAAAAAAGAAGAACGCAGAAGCCAAAATAGATGAAACAATTACAAGATTGAAGAAAAGAGGCTATCATGAAACAACATTGAACAAATGCAAAAGAAGAGCGGATAAGAAAACGAGGGAAGAGACATTAATCCCTAAAGTGAAAAATAACAAACCACAGCAACAACCTGCTCCAAGATTTATCACAACATACAGCAATTTTATAACAAATAAAATTCTGAAATATTGGCATTTAATAGCTGGAGACCCAGATATTGGCCAACTACTTGGTTCACACCCAAATAAAGCATACAGAAAGGCCAGATCACTAAAAGACATATTAGTCCAGAGTCACTATCAAGAAAGACCACGACAAACTGGTTGACAAATCAACAAAAAGGATTCACAAAGTGCAACGCCTGTAAAGCGTGTAAAATTGGACGGAATATGAAAACCATAGAAGAACTAAATGACAATACGATAACCATTGAACAAAATATCTCCTGTACAGCACAATTTGTGGTATATGTCATCGAATGTAACTGTGGCATGAAATATATAGGAAGCACAACATGCATGATCAAAAAACGTGTGCTGGAACATATCAGTGCTGTAAAAAATGGAAATATGCCATATGCAACTGCAAAACACCTCTCACAATGCCAAAAGGAGAACTGGAAAGCAATGTCATATTATGGAAAACACATGATCCCTCCAGGAGAAAGAGGAGGTGATCGAGCTAAGAAATTGCGTCAAATTGAATCCAAGTATATTGTGCGCCTTAGAACCAAATTCCCCAGAGGAATCAACCTTGATGAGGAACTTTATGTACATCTTGGATGAACCATATGAACTGACAGCAATAAAAGAAATGACAGCTCGAGAAACTACAACATGTGGGCACTAAACCCAAGATCATGTGCACACTAGGAACTGATATACTGGTACAAAAGAACAAATAAGAGGGTACTATACCCAACCACAAGATATTCACTTAAGACATTATATCAGAACAAAAGTGTGTAAATAAATCAGTAACATGAGTGATATAAATCGGGGTCACTAAAACGGATGTAATGTAGATTATCTACATCTGTGACACATGACACTAATGTTTGTCACCAAAGAATAACCCTTGCACACCAACGTCCTTTTGTAAATATGTATAAAGTTGTATTGTAAATTTCACACCACAAATCCCATAATGCAAAATTACAGCAGAGATGGGGATTTAAAGTGAAAGTGAAAAGGGACTCACTAACCGTGATTAAGGCCATCCAGACTGAAACGCGTTGGTTGAGTGGAGCTGTGGAATAAAAAAAAACCTAAGTAACCTACTTTGGAGTGCTGCGTCATTTGTTCATGTTGGAATCAAGTCTGAGGGTCAGGATCCTACCCTAGCGATGAGCACCCGCTGTTGAGCGCTGAGAGACCTATCTGGATCACATTGTCGATATATATATCTATATATATATCAACAACACTCCTGACCGCTTACGAAGCGGCAATGCGACAGGCGCGGACCTCTTCTCTGCCAAGTCAGTTAGCGGAAAGCTAAGACGCCATCACACCGTCTTTACAAAGTGGAATATTTTATTAAACAAAAAGTGTAGAGCTGATGCTCTCCCTGACGCGTTTCCCTCCTTCAAAGGAGCTTGGTCACATGACGCGCCCACAGCAAATGAAACAATAAATAGTGTAAAGCAAGCTCAATCACCCATAAAAATAAGATAAAGTGCATAATGACATCGATTGACATGATATAAATTGCATGTTTAAAATACCACATGTATATATAGATATTGTAAGCTGATTGATGTAAAACCCAACCAATTATATATATATATATGTATATATGCTACAAAACTTCGCCAAGTAACAGCCACTTTTCGGGGAACAGACTAATCTGGTCCCAATACTCGGTGCAAGAATTTTATTGAAACCACCGAACCACCGCCATGACATGTTTCGGCCTACCAAAGGCCTTGATCTCATGACGCACATGAGGAGTCTTTCACCAATTTAAAGTGCCAGTGCAAGAACAAGTGGCAGAACAAGCATCATCCTAGACATGAAAGAGCCATTGCTTCAAATTTGATCAAGTTACAAATCAAATCTGAAATATAGTTTCATCATGATGTTAATGGCAAATAAAAGCAAACATACATTAAATATTTACAAAATCATAAATATTTTAAAAAGCCAATGCATATTAAAAATCTGATTTTTTTAGAGAGAGCAATACTTTAACTAACACTGAACCTTGATAGGTAAGTATAGAGCATAATGCACATTTCAAACCCCAATCTTAATTCAGTCATTTCAGCTCTCTGACTATAATAGCTCGAACATCAATTTAAAACAAATATATTTTAACTGCTTTTACATACAGTGCAAATGTTAGACAATTCTGCCCAATTGGGCTTTGAATCCACCCCTATGTCTATGGAAAAAGTGCTAGCGCCCAAAAAATGTGCTATTGTGCATAATGCCACCATATTGATACAGATGGTTCAAACTGTGCAAATGTGCAAAAGTTAATAAAAGACTAAAGATTATATCGAGGCAAAGCAGGTACAGTTACACTAACTAAATGGAAGAGCACAATCAAAGGCAAGTATAAAACTCTTCCCTGGAGTTGAGACTCTGCGGCGTCTTAGTATCAAGCTCCAGTATGTATCTAGTTTCAAGCTTACATATTAACGGTTCCCTGTTGTCACCCCGCCTGAGGGGCAAGATGGCATCCACAACACAATATTTCAAATGCTGCAAGTTATTGTTGTGGGAGTCCTTGAAATGCCTCGCAACAGGGTATGTTGTGTCCAAATTGGAGATGGCCCACATGTGCTGGAGTACCCTTTTGTGGATCTGCATCTTCGTACTCCATAAGTACTCAGGTCACAAGAACACTCCAGCACATACACTGCAAAGTCTGTTTTGCATGTAAACATTTTAGAGGTCAGCACAAGATTTTCCTTAAAGGTGGTACTAAAGGCTGTTTTGCTGACCCCAAGCCTACAGTCTCTGCAAGAAGTACATTTTACAAACCCCTTTCTAGAGTTTTACCTGGTTTTGGTTGTTTTTATCTCTGGGCTACTGTTCACCAGGGCATCACTCATTGATCTGGATATTCTAAACGTAATGCTTGGGTTATTTGGAAATTTGTCCCCAAGAATAGGGTCATTGGGTATCAAAGGCCAATTTTTGTTCATTATCCTGTGTGGTAACTGATGTTGCCTGTGATATGTTAGGATAAGCCTGGTAGTTTGACCAACTGCCTGAGTAGTTTGAGTCCTAGAGCTGGCTTTACTAATCAATGCATCAGATCTGCAAACAGTGTTTGTTTTTCTGATAGCATTGTCAATCATAGATGGAGAATATCCCCTGGCTATGAACCTGTTTTTACTTTCTCTCTGCGCCATCACACAGTCACCAGCCTTACTGCACATTTGCTTGATTCGAAACATTTTTCCAAAAGGAATGCTGTGAATAAGATGTTTAGGATGATGGCTGGAGACGTGGAGTATTGGATTGCCTGCTGTGGGTTTTCTATACAATCTAGTTTCGAACTTATTATTAGCTACATAGACTTCAACATAAAGGAAACATACTGACTGTTTACTGATATGGGCTGTACATTGCAGATTGAGGTTGTTGTTTTTAATCTGTTCAATAAAATGGAGAGCACTATCCTTCGTGCCTCTCCACATTAAAAACAGATCATCAATGTACCCGTACCATCCTAAAACATGATTACGCAGAACCTCTCCATACTCAATGTTAAGGACTTGTTCCCCCCATAGCCCCATGTGAAGACAGGCACAACTAGGTGAGAGACAAGCCCCCATAGACACGCCTCTAGTTTGATGGAATATCTGTTTCTGGTATAGAAAGTAGTTATTTTCCACAGATACCATTACCATTTACCAACATTTTGTTGTGTGAATAGAGGCATATGGGTATAGTGCCCAAATAGTGTTCTACCGCCTTGATTCCATTATGATGATGGATACAGGTGCAGAGTGATGTGACATTAAGAAAAATCAGTACGCACGCTGAATCCCATTTAAAATCACTGATGTTTCTTAAAAAGTCATCCGTGTCCTGTATAAAAGACGGTAGTTGTCGCACGTGCTTCAAGAGGAAGTAGTGCATGTAGCGTGACGTATTTTCTAATAAGCTGTTACGAGCAGATAATGGGCATATATACGTACATAGATAGATAGATGTATATTAGCTACTAAATCAAATGTCACGAGTTATAATTAACTAGCGCCCTCTAGAACACAGTGTTATCATAAATGTAATCTCAGATGTCATTCATCACTAATGTTAACAATGATGTCATACGACGGCATGAGTGTTGTAGTAGGTGATGTCATAAGCTATGTTTGATGAGGGAAACACAGCATGGGCGTACTAAGAGACTGAGACAAGTGAGAAGGGAAAAGAAGGAAAGACGTATAGTAAAGTAAGCTGGGGGAAAACGGTAATCGAGGCAGATGATAAAAAGAGATTAGTGTGAAAGAGACATTAAAGAGAGAGAGACACGATACAGACAGAATTGACAGAAGTGAGAAAATAAAAATGGCAAGTGAAAAAACTGAGAAGACACACAGGGAAGAGGAGAGACAATAGCGAGTCAAGGATGTGTGAGGGACAGAGCAGTAGAAGGCGTCTGACACAGCAGACAAGCTACAGGAAGAATGAATAAAAATCGGAAAGCTGGGGTGTAGCTGTCACAGCTGCAGCAGGTGTTGTGGCATTGGAACTCTTGGTTTTGGGTGAGGCATCATAGCCAAAGTACACACTGACCTCATTTACGAGGCTGTGCGTCACTTTTACGCCACCGATGCGTCACTTTATGTGATGCACCAGTGGCGTGAAAAATGCACCTTGTTATGCCATATTTACAAAGTGACGCATCTAGGTAGATGCGTCACTTTGTAAACCCCTGCGCCACATTATACCTGCGCCAGTTATAATGTATGCAAGGGGGGCGTTTTGACGCAAGAAAGGGTCATGGAAGTGACGCAGTGAAATCTATAAGATTTCACTGCGCCATTTCTTGGCCGCTAATGCGTTAAAATCTTCCGCCTGCTTCATGACAGGCGTAAGACTGACACAGACACTAACAACATGTGAAAGTACACAATGCGTCACTTTTGCACCTACAGATACGTCAGAAATACTGACGTTTCTGTAACTCCTTGCGCTATGATGCACCATATTATAAATATGACGTATCAATCATGAAGCAAGGAGTGCGCACTGAGAAGTGACGCATCGCTGCTTTCACTCAGCAATGCGTCATTTCTCATAAATGAGGCCCACACGTCTTTACTATCCACCTGGGATGGCGGAACCCATTTTACTTTCTTGCTTCAAGATCCATTGCACCCTTTCTACTCATTTTACCTTGTTACAAATTCCAATTGCAAATTCATCTTTGACTACTGCTTGAGGAATAGGCAATAGCATGTTGAACAGTGCTTGGAAGTATGGTTAACAATTGTAGCAATGTACACCGCTTTTAACGCTTCTTCACTAAAGTTTGTGACAGATAATTAATTCTGTATGGCTTGAAATCGCCTGAGTACAGCAACAGAGACTAGGATAATTGCTATGGAGATGGCTGGTCTGATGCCAGCGCTGTTTTCAGTTTATCTTTGTAGCAGTCTTTAATCTATTATCAAAAGGAGTTACTGTCTGGAGCTTTTAATTGTATGTTCTTATAGTCTCTGCGGTTGTAATTGAAAGACTTCGCAAATGGATGGTAATTTGTAAAGCTCTCTCAAAGTATATTGAATACCCAATTAACAATAGCACATGTTGGCTGAGGCAAAGAAATGGCGATGGCAGCATTTAAAAAACCAAAAATATGACAAAAAAGTGGGAAGGGTCCAACTTCTGAAAATAGTTTCATTTTTTACATCGTACTAATTTTACAAAGACTACATTGAAAAAATGCAAAATTTGAGACAAAGGAGGCTCTTGAAACTGTGAAAGAAAGTGGCATCTAAAAATCATTCAAGAGCTTACCCTTCAAATTAAACTTTTATTTAATTGAATTCACGACATTTATATCAGTCATAAAAGATATTGGGGCATATTATCAAGCCTGGGTGATAAAATTATCGCCGCTTTATCGGCAGGAAACTGCTGATAAAGTGGCGATGATGGGTTTGATAATATGCTCTATGGAATTCCAATCGAAGCTCATGTTAGATGTGAAGGACATTTAACATGAGCTTCGATTGGAATTCCATAGAGCATATTATCAAGCCCATCATCGCCACTTTATCAGCAGTTTCCTGCCGATAAAGCAGCGATAATTTTATCACCCAGGCTTGATAATATGCCCCATAGATATTGTGAACTTGCACGAACACATGAGCCAATTTCATGACAGAGGAACACTCTAAGGAAAATTGTAGAAAGGTTAAATAAACTCACAACGAGTATAATGAAAATAACTGAAAGAAAGTACTGTAAGGGAAAATGGCCCTATGCTCAACACGGCCATTAATACAGTTCTAAAATTATCTTACTGGTGTGAAATTCTCCTTGCATCCAGGGAACTGTGGTCAGTATGGCAGGTATGGCTCTAACAGAACCAGAATGTATAGAAACCCCAAGCAATCTGATTAGAGCCCTTATGAAGACGACACCACATTCATGATGTATGATTTGATGAATCCGTATGATTACTGCGCGAGATTTAGCAACCCACAGAAACTGCTATCAATTAGCATCACTCTTTTGATTGCATAATTCATTTGTAATTTGTCATCATTGTCCTTTTAATCAAAAACCTACGCCAGTTTGTGAGAGTAAATAATTGAACTGTTTTTTTCTTCATGAAAATTATCATTTTCTGGGACGAGGAGGAGCTACAAACATGACCTTTTTTTTACAAGTCATGTAATACTATGACACTTGACAATCTGACGTGAAAGTGTTAAAATTGCTTTACTGGGAAGCCATGAAGTATTGGTGTGTGACCATAATACCCTATCATTCTAAACAGAGGCACTGTAAATTAAGAAAGACTGCAAGACGCAGCGAAATACTGAACTATTGGTGTTACATTCCACAAATAAAAAATAAAAGAGCCCTATACTTAGACATGCTTTTTTTGTCATTTGGAAAACAGATATGAAGATGGAACCTATTGTGTTCCTTTATATGGTCTAACTTTGGCTAAATTCAGATGTGTAGGGGGTCAATGGGGCGTTGCGAGTCAGAAAGAGATGTTGATGGACAGACTGACTAAAAGAATAAAGAACAAAATAAAAAATATAGGGGCATATTACCAAGCAATAGCGATAATTATCTCTATTGCTTGGTTAGAAACAAAAATTTACTGCTGAGCTGCGGCGATTTTTATCGCAAATTCGATAAAAATCGGCCGCAATGCATGAATATCGCTGAAAAGTCAGCGATATTCACGCATTACCGAGCTAATGCTCTTAGCCATGTTATCCACCTCTCATTGGATAACATGGCTAAGAACTGCTCAGGGCAGGTGTTAGCCATGGTAATAGGAGATAGCGATGTTAGCGACTGTTTCCAGTCGCTAACATCTTGGCACGCCCACTTTGCATGTCATTAGTGATAAATATCACTGACATGCAAAGTGGGGCCCAAGATGGTCGCTATCTCCTACTAGCTGTCGCTAACTGGTGTTAGCGACAGCTAGGTAATAGGGAGATAATTTTATCTCCGCTTTCTTGGCTTTTAAAGCCAAAAAAGCAGAGATAAACAACCTTGATAATATGCCCCATATATTTTAAATTACTGCGCCAAAACTTTATATCGGAGATATGCAAGCAATTCAAGTTAGGGGTGTTACCGAACTGGCAGGTTTGGGTCGAATATATTTGCGATGCAAGGATATTAAATTAAAACAACCAGTGGCTAAACCAAGAAGTCCTGTTTTTAGAAGGCAAGTGCTGTATTGTTCTCTTTGCATGCATAGGATGGCCACGTGTCCAGGCATGTATGCTTATGTATCCCAAGGAATGTGTTGTGCTGCGCTTACAGCTACTTTGACATCGATATACTTTTCCATTCAATCACGGCTGACAACCAAATCGCAATGGGCAACTAAAAATAAAAAATAAGTTGCTCAGAGCACGTATTAGTGATTTGGGTGGGTGCAAGAAAGTGCCTCTTTTGACGTTTTGACGTGGTTAGCCCCCACTTTTTGCTTGATGCCTGATATGATTTTGAACTGTAAGTGGACTGGGTCCCTGCTAACTAGGCTCCCAGTGTCAGATATCTTTCATAAAACTACCATGATTGGAACTATTTCAGTCACCTCTATAAGTCCCTAGTAAATGATACCCCTGGTACCTAAGGCATAGGCACTGATGAGGGTCCTCTCGTGTTGCAGCATGAATTATGACACTCTAGGGACCCCTTACCAAGACCATGCACACTGCCATTGCAGGCTGCGTGTCTTAGTGTAGAGAAAACCAAAGAGGCGACATGGCAAAGCCCTGTGTGCCATGCCCACAGACATTGCATGAGATATAGGTAAGTCACCCCTCCTGCAGGCCTTATTGCTCTAAGTCAGGGTGCATTATATCTCATGGTTGGGCAAATCTACATAAGCAAATATGACCCTGCAATATCCAGTCCATTCCTGGATATTGCAAGTGCATAGGTAAGCCATAGAGAGTGCATTGGAAGGATTCTTGTCATTACGAGTTTCCTAGCCCCAGTATGGCTTCACTGTACCCTAAGATGTTTGGTACCAAACATCTCATCTTAATAAATACTTACTGATGCCAGGTATGGGTTTGTTAATAAATGCACACAGGGGACACTTTAGAGGGTTCCCTGATAATGTACCTAGCACTGGTGTGGTCTCTGACTAGTCTTAGTCAGCCTGACACTATCAGACAGCTTTCTGACCTCATGCACAAATAAAATAAAATAATTAAAATGCAGTGAGAGCCCATGCTTTCAGAGCCCCGGGGCAAGCCCTGCCTGGGCAGAGGTGCATCACGCCTCCTCCAGGCTGCAATTGCCTTCCAGAGCAGGAAGCTTCAAAGGTGGCGCCACCTTTGAAATGAAACCCAGGCAGCTTCAAGATAGTGGAGGATGTGAACTTCCTTTTCCTGCTCTACTTTTGGTGGGAGGAAAGCTGGGAAAACTAGTTAGAGGATGAGCTGTGCCCACATTTAACAAGCCCCACCCCTAAGGTGGGGCAGGTGAGTTAGGCACAACTTTTCACGATCCCCCATTTTGAGATGGTAGGATAATAACCTATCTGGGGAGGGTGTAGACATCCTAAAGGTAAGTAACAAATTGGTTTCTATTTGTCATTCCCTTTAACGCCCCTACATTTATTATTTAGGTGGCATCCATAGGCGTAGACCTAGACACTTAGATTCAACAGACCTAAGAAGAGCAATGAACAAAGAAGAGCTGCTGAACCGATAACCGAAGACATGCTGCAGAGTATTGGTGCCAACCCCTGCAGGCTGCTTTCAGAAATCATGCTGTGCTATCTCATACTGCAACTGTGAGGCCTCCAAGAACCCTGGTCTACCTGCAGCCTTACCCAAGTTGATGAGAAAATCCCTTGGAATAGAGAAGCTACTCACCTGCAGCCAGCAGGCATTGAACCGCAAAGTTTAGTTCACTGACATGCTACTGCATGGTGACTCCAAGGCAGCAGTCAAGCAAGAAGTACACCAGCTCAAACATGTCAGATCTGTCCCCCCACCAAAAGAGAGGATACCAGGACCTACCAGAGCCGTGCTGTACCAATACCTGTGGTCCCGGACCTCTGCATCAAAGACCAACAAAGACCAAGAAGAAGGAGTTCAAGCCGGACTCCAATGACACAGGACATAGACACCCATTGAGGGACTTCAAGACCCCTCAGACCCACTCTGTAAGTGTTCAAGCTGTCCCAGAATTGCCTTTGTAACCTGCACGTCCCTGACTGCGTGGACCATCTTGAAGCACAGCACTTGGCTGCCCTATCTACTCTACGCCCGGCCTGGGTAACTACTAAGCCTGGGCGTGGATTTCCACAAATGGGCTGAGCTGCCACTTCGCCCATTTGTGTGATGTTTCTGATGTTCGGCAACGAGAATTGCATGCTCAGGGGAAATATCGTTCTAACTTCACCACGTGGTCGCCGATGGGTGTGGCCATGTTGTTTTTCTACTCTTGTTATGGTTCTGGGGCCAGTTTTGAACCCTCCGTATATCCTTTCAATCCTTTGTTCCTAAAACTTTTTTTCAGATTTTTTTATTTATTATCTATCCCTCTCTCTTCCTAAGTGTATATTTGCATTTTTTTTTACTTTGTGTGTGTTTTTCTGTGTTTTTGTACTATTTTTCTTTTACTTGCTTTTTATTTATCTTTTACTTCCCTGTTTCTTTTCCTTACTTTATTTTTCATTCCTACATTTTTGTTTCCGCCCCAGGCTCCCCAGAACCATCTCTAAGAATAAGAAGACGACACAGAGTGCAACCAGGAGCCGCATTCCTTCCGGAAGGCATCGCCCGAAGAGGTGCAGCTCGGGCCTTATTTTCTGAGGTGTCAGCATTGGGTTTTTTGTGCAGCGCCACCTTCCCTTAACGCTGGCAGCAGGCGGCAGGCCTGGGTCCGGATACAAGATCCAGAAGCATCACCGGCGGTGGATGAGGGCACGCCGGGCAGTGTTTTGCTGCTCTGAGGTCCGTCTCACCCATAATCAACTCACACACTGGTGGTCGGACATACTGGACTGAGAGCAGGACCTGCTGGACCTGCTAGGTGTTGAGATAGTGGGGCTTGGTGAGTAGCTAATTATTTATTGCTATTGTGTATTCCTTGTTATTGCAAATGTTATTTTTTTCCCATATAGCAAGAATGCTGTTTCTGCTTACATGCAGGTAAGTTACGTTTGAAAATCTTATAATATTTACGGTCAATGTTTTTGCAATTGCTGTTTCCTGTCAAAAAATATTTTAGGAGCAAATTTTTTAATATTTTTTTAACACCAATCAATTTTGTCTCTTTAATTATGTCTTACTTGTTCAGCATTCAGGGGCAAGAAGAAGACGGGGTCTGCCGAGGTGAGTGAAGGAGCCGGAGGTGCCTCCTAGCAGGAACGCTCCTCTGCAGATGGCTCTTCTGGCCCCAGTAAGTCCTCCTGCTGTGTTAATATATATTTCCCTAACTTTTACCAAATCTTATTTAGAGCTATTATTTTCTGTTTCCTTATTTTATTTTTTTACCAAACCCTCTTCGATCTATCGGTTTCTAAATTCATGTTATCCCTGCATTACCTCCCAACTTAGTTATTTATATTTCTAGTGTCTGTTTTTTTTTACATCAAATCAAACTCCCTCTAATTCTGTATTAGTTAGTCTGCCTGTACCTTGCTTTCTTCTGGTTTTTTAGTCAGCTTTGACTCTCCCCTTATATATTTTGTGGACTGCCTAGTGGTGGTACTGTAAGACTCAGAGAACCCATTGGTCCTTACTGCTACTGCTACTCTGCTGTGCAGATTGCATGCCAAAGTAAGATATTCTACGAATGTTTGTTGAGATGAGAAGGCTTGCTTTTACTTCCTCATGCTCACTTAGTAAATCAAATGATGGTCACGCTGGACACCCCAAAGTGGTGTATTTTACTTTTTCTCATCTAGGCCTATTACTATTTTTATTAGCAGCAGTTGATGGTGAACAACTGGTTACCGTGCACCATGGCTGGAAGGAAGTAGGAGGAGGAGAAAGAGGAGGAGGAGGAGGAGGAGGAGGAAGGCACCATTATATTTGCCAACCAAGGGAGAACTCATGTCCAATTGTCTGCACATTTGGTAACTCTTTTTCTTTTCAAAAACTAAGATTCACCAATATCCACTGAGTCCAGTCCTTTGGGTTGTCTTCTTCTTGAGAGGCTTTTTTTGTTAAATTGCCACCAACAAAATGTCCAACCGGTTATTTTATTATTTTTCTAGTACATATTGCCTACTCTACTCTAGTACCTGAAATGTAGTGATGTGTGTGGTGTATGTATTTTATTTTCAATATTGCTACTGAAATAAATAAATAGGGGAAGCGTATATGGCATCTAAACAATTTGAAATCTTGTTTCTAGTCATAATGTCCACCAGTGCCGGGGCCAGTGTCAGACGGCAACACCAGTCAGGGGGGAGCTGATGCGACAGCTGCAGGGATTCCCTACTTATTGACAATGCACTTGCTGCAAGTGTGTACACTGTACCGTTGAGACTAAGTTGTTGTGAATAATTGAAGAAGACACCATTTACTTGGAATTAGCATTAGTGGGAGTTGATTAACTAATGGCCTCTTCTATCTTCAACTCAGCAGAGAAAGTTTTATGAAGAAGACTAAGAGTCAGATGACCTTGATGGGTTCATTGAAAAGGGAAAAAAGGATGGAAGGAGGAAGGACAGGTGTATGACTGGCGGAGAAGAATGCATGGGTAAAGTAAAGGGGCCCAGGATGCATATAGGTGGCTGATAGGATGCATGGGTGATTGGAGGATGGGTGAAAGATAAAAGAAAGGATGCCTGCCAGTGTCTGGCTGGGTGAAATTTAATGGTGAAAGGAATCCTCTGTGGGGTTAGAAGGGCCAAACTCAAACACAAGTTAGGACACATGGGTGGTGGTTAAAATGGCAAATGTATGTTGTTGGTAAAAGGTTTGTTGAGATTGAGAATGATAGCCATGTTTGACTAGATGGATGCCTGGATAGTTTTCAAGCATAGTATAGGAGACTGGATACAGAGAATGTAAAAGAAAGTTAAATTGTGCCAGGGTAGCAAAGCCAATGGTGAATACAAAAATAATGCTAGAAGAGCAATGTAATAATAAATGGAAAAATCACTGGTAAGAAGAATAAACAAGGACTTTTTCAAGATTTTTGATTCAAGGTTGTGTTTCAGAATAGTCCTTTGACCTACAGTAATTTGCATGCACAACATATATATTGTGCGTGAACCCAACCATCATTTATCGCCTCCCTCCAACTCCAAGGCCTACTCCCGCTCCCTACCCATGTCATTTTGACCATGTGAGCCATTGGTGGCCTATCGGCTGCATGGCTACAATCAAACAATAGAAGTACCTCACTTTGTGCCGTATATCATCACTCATGTTAGTAATCATATCATCTGCTTTGTTGTAGGAGTCAGGGTGAAAGTGAAATTGAGCTATTGACATTGATTTAACAGAGTATACCCATAATACAAAAATAGGTAATTGTGTAGTACAGCTGCCCCATCTGCAGAAAGTTGTAAAGTACTATGAGTCTGCGACACAATTATGTCTGTCTTGGGGCCTATGGTGCAAGCTGACTGGGATGACATGCCTACAAGGTTAATTTAGCTAAACAAGAGAGAGAAGAAAAATAATACTTGTCTACTCCATAGTGCCTAATGCCTGAAAGTCCTACCACATCCAAATCTTAGGGGCAGAGGAAGTGAGGATACCACAAATGTTATCTACTGCCAGTGGTACTGTGCCACTATAAATTTATATGTATAATTTTGTGTTACTCTTTTGCTAGGAGTATTGGTTACAATTGTCTTTTTTCTTTCTTGATATAGCTGTTCCTTCCCAACCCAACAGGCAGGAGTTAGCAGCAAGGGACCGGCAACGAAGCTGGAGGCCATCAGGGACGAATATCAGCGGCTGGTGGTTCTGGAGGAGAAGAAGGCAGCAGCTGTAGCCTCCAATTCTTTTTGTCCCAGCCAACCCCCCCTCCCCCCAGTGCCTCCAAGTGTACAGCACTGTGGTCTGGCATACGCCCACCACAATTTAAACACTGCTGCCCACCCAAAATGTCTATGCTGCATGCTCCAACAGGTGGTAAGCCTGGAGACGAGGATTGAGGAGCTGTTCCACACCCTAGAGTGCAAGAAGCAGCAAACATGCCGCTAGACCTCAGTTTAGAACCTTGCCAGTTTTATAATATTGTTTGGGTGGGTGGGACTTGTTGGGAGAGAGTGGGAATGTGGGAGTTGGGGAAAACGTGGGTGTTCTTTTTCTCCCGGCATTTATGGACAATTGGACTTCTTACTGGACATTGGTTGGGATTAGGGAGAGGGGTGGGTCAGATGTTGTGGGTGTCTTTCTTTCATTCAAGTTTATTTGTGAGGGGAATACATTATTTATAGTTTTTTACATATGAGGTAAAACTTTTTGGGGGGTTTACTCTTTTACTTCACACTGTTTCCTTTGCTGCACCGCCGCAGCCAGTTTTGAAAATCTGCCGATAGATAGATCCAGTACCCTCACTTGTCCTAATATGGTCAATCTCTCCTCCTAATCTATGTAGTCTGCAACAAAAACCTTTATGGACTCTGAAGGGTGCAGGTTTGTGATTTTAATAATTTCCATAGTATATACATTATGCCTCCTCCACACTTCAGGCCTCATTTATGAGGCTGTGCGTCACTTTTAAGCTGCCAATGCGTCACTTTTTGTGACGCACCAGTGGCGTAAAAAATGCTCCTTGTTGCGCCATATTTACATAGTGACGCATCTAGGTAGATGGGTCACTTTGTAAACCCCTGCGCCACGTTATACCTGCGCCAAGTATAATGTATGCAAGGGGGGCATTTTGACGCAAGAAAGGGTCATGGAAGTGACTCAGTAAAATCTATAAGATTTCACTGCGCCATTTCTTGGCCGCTTGTGCATCAAAATATTACGCCTGCTTCATGGCAGGTATAAGACTGACGCAGGCACTAAAAGCATGGGACTTGCCCATGTGAAAGTACACTTGCTGGAGTTCCGTCACTTTTGTGACACACTCCAGCAATGCGTCACTTTTGCGCCTACAGATACGTCAGAAATACTGACGTTTCTGTAACTCCTTGCGCCATGATGCATCATATTATAAATATGACGCATCAATCATGACGCAAGGAGTGCGCTCTGAGAAGTGACACATCGCTGCTTTCACGCAGCGATGAGTCATTTCTAATAAATGAGGCCCTTCTTCTCTTACCTCTGAATGTTAATTGGGCAAAGCAGTGGCTCCATGCTGATGGTTTGGTTTCTCATGGTAAACACAAGGAGATCATTGACAAAGTGCTGAAAGTTTTCAGACACTCACCTCCCAGTCACAGATCTGGGTTGAATCCATCATCGTTCTTCAGCTCACTTCACCACCCAAGTTCAGATATAGCTATATGCATAACAGTCTCGACCCTGTACCTCATGTGAACAGTCAAGCCCGAACTGCCGAGCCATGTATTCCCTGGTCCGGAAACAAGCATTCTGGGACAGGTTTAGGGCTCAAAGCTGTTATCAGCCAGAGTATCTTGAATCCAGTGGCAAAATGAGCAAGGGACCCAGGTTTGGGCATACCTTCTCAGCTTAGGGCGTACAAAGCAAACACAAGGGGATGATGGAGGGAGCGCTGAAACTTTTTACACACTCATCCCCAGTTACAGATCTGGGTTGAATCCATCATTGGTCTTTAGCTTACTTCGCCACCCCAGTTCAGACATAGCTGTATGCAAATCATTCTTGACCCTGTGCCTCATGGAAACAGTCCAGCCCGTACTGTCAAGCCCTGACTTCCCTGACCGGAAACAAGCCTCCTGGGACCCGGTTAGGGATAACAGCCCTCATCAGCCAGACTAGCGTGAGTCCAGTGGGCAAACTCTGCCAACTTAGGGCAAACAAAGCAAACACAAGGAGATGATGGACGGAACGCTTAAACATTTCAGACAATCACCCCCAGTCAAAGATCTGGGTTGAATCCATCATCGTTCTTTAGCTCACTTTGCCACCCCAGTTAGACATATCTAGTCTTCACCCTGTGCCTCATGGGAACAGTCCAGCCAGAACTGCAAAGCCATGTCTCCCTGGACCAGAAACCAGCGTCCTGGGACTGGTTTTGGGCTAACAGCCCTCATCAGCCAGGCAAGCATTAACCCAGTGGCAAAGTGAGCCAGGGAACCATGTCTGGGCAAACCCTGCCAACTTAGGGTGAACAAAGCAAACACAAGGAGTTGATGAACAGAACATTAAAACTTTTCAGACACTCACACCCAGTCACAAATATGGGTCGAACCCCTGATTGTTCTTTAGCTCACTTCACCACCCCAGGTCAGACATAGCTATATGCAAACCAGTCCTTACCCTGTGCTTCATGGGAACAGTCCAAGCCCTAACTGCCAAGCCATTTCATCCCTGGACCGGAAACAAGCATCCTGGGACAGCCATAATCAGCCAGGCTAGCTTGAATCCAGTGACAAACTGAGCAAGGGACCCACGTCTGGGCATACTCTGACAACTTAGGGTAAACAAAGCAAACACAAGGAGATGATGGACGGATCGCTGAAGCTTTTCAGACACTCTCTCCCAGTCACAGAGCAGGGTTTGAATCCTTTATGGTTCTTTAGCTCACTTCTTTACCCCAGTTCAGACATTGCTATAAGCAAATTAGTCTTGACCCTACGCCTCATGGTAACAGTCCAGCCCGAACTGCCAAGCCATGTCTTACCTGACCGGAAACAAGCTTCCTGTGACCAGTGTAGGGCTCACAGCCCTAATCAGCCAGGCCAGCTTGAATCCAGTGGCAAAGTAAGCAAGGGACCCATGCCTGGGCATACTATGCCAACTTAGGGTGAACACAGCAAACACAAGGAGATGATGGACAGAGCACTGAAACTTTTCAGGCACTCACCCCCAGTCACAGATCAGGGTTGAATCCATTATCGTTCTTTAGCTCACTTCTTCACCCCAGTTCAGACATTGCTATAAGCAAATCATTTTCAACCTTGCGCCTCATGGGAACAGTCCAGCTCGAACTGCCAAGCCATGTCTTCCCTGAACCGGAAACAAGCTCCTTGTGACCGGTGTAGGGCTCACAGCCCTCATCAGCCTGGCTAGCATAAATCCAGTGGCAAAGTGCGCAAGGGACTCACGTCTGGGCATACCCTGCCAACTTAGGGTGAACAAAAGAACCACAAGGAGATGATTAAACGAGAGCTGAAACATTTCAGACATTCACCCCCAGTCAATTTTCTGTGGTGAATCCATCATCGTTCTTTAGCTCAATTCGCAACCCCAGTTCAGACATAGCTATATGTAAATCAGTCTTCACTTTGTGCCTCATAGGAACAGTCCAGCCCGAACTGCCAATCCATATCTTCTCTGGACCGGAATCAAGCATCTTGGTACCGGTTTAGGGCTAAAAGCCCTCATTAGCCAGGCTACCTTGAATCCAGTGGCAAAGTGAGCAAAGTACCAAAATCTGGGCATACTCTGCGAAATTAGAGTGAACAAAGCAAACACAAGGAGATGATGGAGTGAGCGCTGAATCTTTTCAGACACTCACCTTCAGTCACAGATCTGGGTTTAATCCATCATCTTCCTTTAGCTCACTTCACCACCCCAGTTCAGACATAGATATATGCAAATCATTCTTGACCCTGTGCCTCATGGGAACGGTCCAGCCTAAACTGCCAAGCCATGTCTTCCCTGGACCGGAAAAAATCATCCTGGGACCGGTTTCGGGCTAACAGCCCTCATCAGCCAGGCTAGCTTGAATCCAGTGGCAAGGTGAGCAAGGGACGCACGTCTGGGCATACCCTGCCAATTTAGGGTGAACAAAGCAAACCCAAGGAGATGATGGACGGAGCGCTGAAATTTTTCAGACAATCAACCCCAGTCAAAGATCTGGGTTTGATCCATCATCTTTCTTTAGCTCACTTTTACCACCAAGTTCAGACATAGCTAAATGGAAATCAATCTTGATCCTGTGCCTCATTGGAACTGTCCAGCCGAACTGCCAAGACATGTCTTCCCTGGACCGGAAACAAGTTTCCTGGGAACGGTTTCAAGGTAACAGCCCTAATCATCCAGACTACCTTGAATCCAGTGGCAAAGTGAGCAAGGGACCCACGTTTGGGCATACTCTGCCAACTTAGGGTGAACAAAGCAAACACAAGAAGATGATGGACGGAGCGCTGAATCTTTTCAGACACTCATCCCCAGTCACAGATCTGGATTGAATCCATTATCGTTCTTTAGCTCACTTCGCTGCCCCAATTCAGACATTGCTATAAGCAAATCAGTCTAGAGAACAGTCCAGCCCGAACTGCCAAACCATGTCTTCCCTGGACCGAAAACATGCATCCTGGGACCGGTTGAGGGCTCAAATTCATCATCAACCAGGGTACCTTGAATCCAGTGGCAAAGTGAGCAAGAGACCCACGTGTGGGCTTAACCTGTCTGGAGCGGAAACTAACATCCTGGGACTGGTTTTCGGCTAACAGCCCTCCTCAGCCAAGCTGCCTTGAACCTAGTGGCAAAGTGAGCAAGGGACCCATGTCTGGGTAAATCATGCCAACTTAGGGCGAACAAAGTAAACACAAGGAGCTGATGAACAGAACATTAAAACCTTTCAGACACTCACACCCAGTCACAGATACGGGTTCAATCCATCATTGTTCTTCAGCTCACTTCACCACCCCGGTTCAGACATAGCTATGTGCAAATCAGTCGTGACCCTGTGCCTCATGGAAACAGTCCATCCCGAACTGCCAAGTCATGTCTTACTTGGACCGGAAACAAGCATCCTGGAACCGGTTTTGGGCTAACAGCACTAATCAGCCAGGCTAGCTTAAATCCAGTGTCAAAGTGAGCAGGAACCCATGTCTGGGCATACTCTGCCTACTTAGGGTGAACAAAGCAAACAAAAGGAGATGATGGATGGAGCACTGAAACTTTTCAGACACTCACCCCCAGTCACAGATCTGGGTTGAATCCATCATAGTTCTTTAGCTCACTACCCCACCCCAGTTCAGACATAGCTATATGCAAATCAGTCTTGACCCTGTGTCTGATGGGAACAGTCCAGCCCACACTGCCCAACCATGACTTCCCATGACCATAAACAAGCATCCTGGAACCGGTTTAGGGCTAACAGCCCTCATCAGCCAGGTTAGCTTGAATCCAGTGGCAAGATGAGCAAGGGACCTAAGTTTGGGCATACCCTGCCAACTTAGGGCGAACAAAGCAAACACAAGGAGAATATGGATGGAGCGCTGAAACTTTTCAGACAATCTCCCCCAGTCAAAGATCTGGGTTTAATCCATCATCTTTCTTTAGCTCACATCACCAAGCAATGTTCACACATAGTTATATGCAAATCAGTTTTGACCCTGTGTGTCATGGGAACAGTCCAGCCCGAACTGCCAAGCCATGTCTTCCCTGGAACAGAAACAAGCATCCTGGGACCAGTTTGGGCTAACAGCCTTCATCAGCCAGGCTAGCTTGAATCCAGTGGCAAAGTGAGCAAGGGACCCACGTCCGGGCATACTCTGCCAAATTAGGGCGAACAAAGCAAACACAAGGAGATGATGGACGGAGCGCTAAAACTTTTCAGACACTCACCCCCATTCACAGATCTGTGTTGAATACATTATCTTTCTTTAGATCACTTTGCCACCCTTGTTCAGACATCGCTATAAGCAAATCAGTCTTGACAATGAGCTGAATGGGAACAGTCCAGCCAGACCTGCCGAGCCATGTCTTCCTTGGACCAGAAACAAGCATCCTGGGACCAGTTTTTGGGCTAACAGACCTCATCAGACAGGCCAGCATGAATCCAGTAGCAAGGTGAGCAAGGGATCCACGTCTGGGAACACCCTGCCAACTTAGGGCGAAGAAAGGAAACACAAGCAGATGAAGGACGGAGCGCTGAAACTTTTCAGACACTCACCCCAGTCAAAGATCTGGGTTTAATCCTTCATCTTTCTTTAGCTCACTTTGCCACCCTAGTTCAGACATAGTTATATGCAAATCAGTCTTGACCCTGTGCCTCATGTGAACAGTTCAGCCCGAACTGGCAGGCCATGTCATCTCTGGACCGGAAACAAGCATCCTGGGATCGGTTTCGAGCTAACATCCCTCATCAGCCAGGCTAGCTTGAATCCAGTGGTAAAGTAAGCAAGGGGCCCACATCTGAGCATACCCTTCCAACTTAGGGCAAACAAAGCAAAAACAAGGAGATGATGGAGGGAGCAGTAAAAATGTTCAGACACTCACCCACAGTCACAGATCTGGGTTGAATCCATCATTGTTATTTAGCTCACTTCTCCACCCCAGTGCAGACATAGCTATCTGCAAATCAGTCTTGAAACTGTGCCTCATGGGAACAGTCCAGCCCTAAGTGCCAAGCCATGTTTCCCTGGACCAGAAACAAGCATCCCGGCACTGGTCTCAGGCTAACAGCCCTCATAAGCCAGGCTAGCTTGAATCCAGTGGCAAGATGAGCAAGGGATCCAAGTTTGGGCATACCCTGACAACTTAGGGCGAACAAAGCAAACACAAGGAGGTGATGGACGGATCGCTGAAACTTTTTAGAGACTCACCCCCATTCACAGATCTGTGTTGAATACATTATCTTTCTTCAAGCATCCTGGGATCGGTTTGGGATAAAAGCCTTCATCAGGCAGGCTAGGATTAATCCAGTAGCAAAGTGAGCAAGGCAAGCACGTCTGGGCATACCCTGCCAACTTAGGGTGACCAAAGTAAACACAATTAGATGATGGACAGAGCGCTGAAACTTTTCAGACACTCACCCCCAGTCACAGATCTGGGTTTAATCCATCATCTTTCTTTAGCTCACTTCGCCACCCTAGTTCAGACATAGCTATATGTAAATTAGTCTTGACAGTGTACCTCATGGGAAGAGTCAAGCCCAAACTGCTAAGCCATGTCTTTCCTGTCCTGGAAACAAACATCCTGGGACGGGTTTCGAGCTAACAGCGGTCATCAGCCAGGCTAGCTTGAACCCAGTGGCAAAGTGAGCAAGGGACCCACGTCTGAGCATACTCTGCCAACTTAGGGCGAACAAAGCAAACACGAGTAGATGATGGATGGAGCGCAGAAACTTTTCTGACACTCAACCCCATTCACAGATCTAGGTTGAAACCATTATCTATCTCTCTTCTCCATCCTTGTTCAGACATTGCTATATGCAAATAAGTCTTCACACTGCGCCTCATGGAAACAGTCCAACCCGAACTGCCAAGCCATGTCTTCCTTGGACCTGAAACAAGCATCCTGGGACCAGTTTTTGGGGGTAACAGCCCTCATCAGGCAGGCTAGCATGAATCCAGTAGCAAAGTGAGCAAGGGATCCACGTCTGGGAATACCCTCCCAACTTAGGGTGAACAAAGCAAATACAAGGTTTTAGACACTCACCCCCAGTCACACATCTGGGTTTAATCCATCATCTTTCTTTAGCTCACTTCGCCACCTTTTTCCAGACATGGCTATATGTAAATAAGTCTTGACCGTGTGCCTCATTGGAACAGTCAAGCCCGAACTACCAAGCCATGTCTTTCCTGGACCGGAATCAAGCATCCTGGGACCGGTTTTGGGCAAACAGCCCTCATCAGCTAGGCAAACTTGAATCCAGTGGTAAAGTAAGCAAGGGGCCCACATCTGAGCATACCCTTCCAACTTAGGGCAAACAAAGCAAACACAAGGAGATGATGGAGGGAGCAGTGAACAGTTTTAGACACTCACCCCCAGTCACAGATCTGGGTTGATTCCATCATCATTCTTTAGCTCACTTCGCCACCCCAGTGCAGACATAGCTATATGCAAATCAGTCTTGAACCTGTGCCTCATGTGAACAGTTCAGCCCGAACTGGCAGGCCATGTCATACCTGGACCGGAAACAAGCATCCCGGCACTGGGTTCGGGCTAACAGCCCTCATAAGCCAGGCTAGCTTGAATCCACTTGCAAAGTGAGCAAGGGACCCAAGTCTGGACATACCCAGCCAATTTAGGGCAAACAAAGCAAACACAAGGAGATGATGGACGAAGCAGTGAAACTTTTCAGACACTCACCCCTAGTCACAGATCTGGGTTGAATCCATGATCGTTCTTTAGCTCACTTCGCTGCCCCAGTTCAGACATAGCTATATGCAAATCAGTCTTGACCCTGTGCCTCAAGGGAACAGTTCAGCTGAACTGCCAAGCCATGTCTTCCCAGGACCAGAAACAAGAATACCCTGCCATAGTACACCTATGACTTGGTAAATTAAATGTCACCCACAGACTACAGACCTATTTTGTCATCCATCAGTGTTACTAAGCAAACTTGATTCCAACCCTGTCACTTTCGAACTAAACCCTGTTCAAAAGTAGAAAAATACTAATGTCACCCCAATGTAGTCCTTGCAGCCCATAAAGTAGGGTGTGTGGTATTTATAACTAGGATATGTAGAATTGTTAATTAAACATGTCCTTAGACTGACTAGCACCTATCAGTTCTTTTCACTGCAGCAAGGCTGGCCATTCCCTGGAGAAATACTGGTGTGCACTATTAACTTTATTACTGCCATCTGTGGTTAAGACACCACTGCAACTATTATTCTTGTACTCTTTGTAATATTTATTATAAGCCAAATTCACTGGTGAAGTTGGATTTATAATAAATATTAAGGAAACTGTACTTTTAGAGCGCTACTTTCATAAAGAATCCAGAGGTTTTTCTGCTCAACTGCAACCCCAGAGTTCTCAAGCCCAAAGCAGAAACAAAGGACTTGCGTAGAGAGGTCATTCTGCTCATCTGTCAGGATGACCATTTGGACGGTACCATTTAATTTCATTAGCTTCCCCTGTCACAAGAAGATGTCAGATGGCACCTTCAGTTGCCCCTTCTCTGTTTCCACAGTCAGGTAGGCTCCAATCCCAGTATGGAGGGTGTTGACCCCAGAGTTGGCTTTAGGTAAACAAGGACTAGGGACTGCTTATTACGGTGGTCACCATTATGGGTTGGCACACAGGCTCTGAGCAAGTGGAAAGACAGAGAGGGACGCTATGGAATTATTTATAGTAGGGCACATGGTACAGGCTGCAAACATCCATAAGGTTACCCCAGGGAGCATGTCCCCATTGATTGGAGAGGGGCCAGAATCAACCCCACTAACAAGCTAGTATTAGGCATAAATGTGTCATCCCCTGGCACCCTCTTCAGGACACTCTGGGCCTGTAGAAGAACAGAAAAAGGACTGCATCTGATGTTTGACACCTGTGAGGGAACCTGAAAAGTTAGACCAGCTCCCACTTGTACCACAACAAAGATGTGGACTCCAAGGGACAATTGCCCAACCTCCTGTTAAGCTATTGGGTCACATAAATCTGCAAGAAACCTTTTCATGAATAGCCCAGCTGACCATGGTCCTTAGGGGCGATCCCGCTGGTGTGTTAGCAGTGTGCGACCCCATTTGTGAATGTTTATGTTCTTCGGAGCCGGGAGCTGACGAGCTCGGGACCCCGCACCTGCACGCCGTTGTGTGGTACTATACCTGGTAATATTTGGCAGCACGCAGCAACCCCAGAAGATAGCCTAATCCCTGCTGATGAGGGGTAAATACTTCGAAACACGTGTACAGGGATGGCGAAGATTTGAAGATACGCGTTAATTTGAAAGAAGATGCATCGCAGAAAACGGAACTACAATTACCATTGTCCTTAGGGGCGATCCCGCTGGTGTGTTAGCAGTGTGCGACCCCATTTTTGAAAGCCCAGCTGACCAGTTCCATCTTAACCTGCCTTGGACCATTCTGGTGACTTCTGCTGAAGGGAGTGAGTCTTGACCCCTAAGTGGTTTTCCTGAGACTCTTGGCTATGTCAAACTGTACTCCTTATAACATCCTGAAAAGTACTGGACTTGGAAACATTTTGGCTCCAAATGCCTCCACAAGACAGGGAGAAAACTGCCAATATGATCCGACTAGGGTAAGTTGCCACTGGGCTGTTTCAGCTTGACCACACAGAGAAGGTATTTGGCCTCATGGAGCCTTTTTTGGCTACACCCTGCAGCCCTGCCCTAATGGAGGAGTTGTTGGTCCAAAAAAGTGACTAAGTTCAACCAAGCTGGACCAGTTGAAGGTATCAAAGGCGTCTGGCTGGTGAGAGAATTTCCATGGTGCAAACTTTCTATTTTCACAGTCAGAGATTTTCCTTCATTAGCCAAAGGCATTGCCAGGTCCTCGTCCAATGCCTAGCTGATTTTGTGAAGCCCTTCTTAGGCATAGTCTGCTGATATACACTGCTGAAGGACTTTAACTTCCATTTTCAAGACAAAACACAAAGGTAAAATCTCTGTGTCGAACCTGGTTGGTATTAGGGGTGGTTGGAATGTTCCATTTTGACCACGGAATTGGCGGAATTTGGCAACTACATGTTACTCTCATAACACAGAGTTCTGGCCAATCTCAGTGTGGCAATTCTTTTACATAAGGCTCAAGAAATGCAAGCAAAATTTGGCACCCCCTATTGCCATTTTCTTATGCTGGAGGTCAGATGGCTGCTTCTCAGGTAGATTTGCTGAAGCTTGAGTAGATTTTCTACTACCTTTGTGCACTGCATGGTGCTGTATGCGCGGATTTTCAGTACAGCTCATATTATTGGCACTAAATTGCAGCGCTAGTGTTGTGGGGATTCTGCTCGTGCACAGAACTATGCACAGGAAACCAGGACCTCGGTGAATTGTGGTGTACCAAAAAACTCACCTCAGTACCCAGAACCCCTATCCGACAAGCATCAGTGCCTCCTTAGCTCTCTGTACTACAGCGAAGCTGCCAATGATTAGACAACCCAGAATAGGCAACTTGGGGTACTGTCAGGAATGATGGGAATCAAGAACACTCTTTCATTTTAATTCTCATACCTGTCCACAACGTGAGTAATCAGAGACACGGAACAGTTTAAAATGTTTATTTTTAACTATGTGCTCTAAGATGCAGTATTTTAGCTAACATAAACAGGCATATGATTAGAAATAAAACAATCAGCATTATCACAATTCCATAAAACACAAAGGAAGAAATCATGTTACAATGATAGTGGAAACGGGTCATATAGCACCTTGTGTACCACCCTCCCGTGGCTAGGAACTAGGTTTTATAATAATAGAAGGTCTCTTAGGTTTAAATGGGGAACTCCATACCTCCAAGATCAGCAGAGGTGAATGACATATCAGGATCAGCAAAATTCTCTGTTTCTGGAAAGGTTTTTTTTCCAAGTGCTCGAAATATGCATGCAATGCAATATTAAAGGCACTAGATTTTCAGTTTGTTGCAGCTGTGTGTGTGCTGTGTCTAGAGCGTGGACCGATCAAACTGAATTGACGGCATACATTGTTATTATGACCTTGAAGACTTCTGCACATAATGTAAAGACTAAGGTCGCGGTGTAAGTCTAGGGACATGAAAAACATACCGTTCTTATGCGAAGAAAAAGCAAGCAGTTCAACTTAGAACAACAGTTACATGTAGTGTTGTGTGCAAAAGCTGCAAAGTGGCAAAATGGCGTTTAAACTTCTAATACGCTTATGCTAGCATAGCAATGTGTGCAAGGAGAACCCTGTCTTCACTACACCCTCCCCTGATTGGACCACAAACAAAAAGGGAAGCAATTTAGGAATGCAGAGTTCAAGTTCGATTGAGACAGAATCAAGTTCATAATTTGCCAAACTGGTTAACTGATAAGTTCGAAGTTGTAAGGTAAAAAGAAGGGGCGGTGTACTGCCCATCATGGAAAGGGGAAGAAAAATATTTCAACATTTTATCGAGTACAGTACGCGTTGAAGATGGACGAGTGCCAATTTAATCCATCAGCGTATAGGCACAGTATGTTGCAACAGTCTCCAAGTGGAAGTCATTGTTATCATCAGAAATTAATTCAGCCATCCAATTTAATAAAGGGAAGGAAAATACACGTTATTTGATAGCTGAAGCCTCTAGCACCATCAGAGGACAATTTGCGTGTTATTCGAGGTAACTTCGTGCCAGGAAGTCATGTGCCACTGCACATATATTCCAATTCCCTAGAACTCCATGCGCAGCCGCGCAGGCCATAATCCTGATACCAGAACAGTCCAACTCATGAGCCACTAAGGGACTCATCAGTCGATCATAGGAGACACCGTATTGCAGAAACACAAATCCAAAGCCCATTCAAAACAGCAATACAGGCAATGAAAAACGGGTTGCAGGCAAGTAAAGTATGAGAACTGGAAGGATAATCCATAGGCTACATTCAAAGTGGCCAGAGGTAGTATTTCATAGTGAACAAGCATCCGGTTGTGTAGCTGGAACAACCGGGGCAGGCTGTCTTGTAATACAGATCGTGCAGCCATTTCTGAGCTAACAAATCAACAGCAGCACACCAGCAGCCAAGGCGAGAATTAATGGTAACCTGCCGAAGATACTAGAAAAAATAGAATGAAAACCTGCCGGTATCACACCAAATATTGTTTGGAACAAATTCACAAGGCTGGAGCTCACCACTTTGAAAAAATGCACCAAGCCTGTTATTGACGAGGCATTGAATATAGTGTGAATCAGAGCGGCCAAAATGAAGTAGGAGATCAGTATTCAAAAGTGCATGCACCTCGGTGCAGGTGTTAGCCATGTAAAGGACAAATGTTTTGCGAGACAAAGTAAGGGTGACTTCTTTTTGGCTTTTTGGGACAATAGAGCCCTTATTCTGCTCATCTTTTTGAACTCTGCTTTCAAGGTCAGTATGGAAGGCCAAATGGATATGTCAAGTCTCTCATGCTGGGGTTGGAAAAGCACATTTTTACAGCAAAGTACACGTTGGGAGACGGTCACAATGTACGGAATCCCTGCCAGCATACCGCAGCATGCTTCATTATTTAAAAGTAAAAAACGCCTGTTAGCTAACAGTGTGAAAGTTGGTGTTAAAGCTGGCACTGGATTACCCTTTAAAATGTAGCTAAATCCGGGGCTTGTGTGTTACATGAGCCGTGCAATTGTATGTTCTTGCAAACCAGTGAGTGATCAGGTGTAGAAGTGCATTCCTTGAATAAACTTATGTCCTGTCTCTCAGGCACCTTTATGTGAATGGCAGAGACCAAACTTCATGGAGATAGGCACTGCCCAATGGTTCATATCTGCCTAGGGCATAGTGTTTCATTCATGAACTGAATTTAAACAAATGAAAAGGCAGTGTTATTGACCCATGAATGAGCCACGTCACTGAGTTTTTTACTCAGTGACCGAGAATAGCAACAGTTCCAATTTTTCAATATGCAAATGTCAATATATTGCTTCTTTCAAGGACATGAAATGTTGTTTTGCAGTCAAATTAAACGAGACACAGAGAAGAGGTAGTCATGTAGTCCCAGGGCACTTTCCCAGATTTTAAAGTTTGTTAAGTCCAAGCAAACTACATTATGGAACGTAATTGATTTTGACCATGGTACAAAACAGGCACTTCATCCTGTACAATATTCACAACAGATTAAACAATATTATCTAAGGTGTAAATTCTGGAAGAGAGAGTATTAATGCTATTATACACAACAGCAAGCACTTTTTCAAAATTAGCTAGATCAATAGCCCTTAATCTAGAAGCAGGTTCAATTTGAGACAATTTCCAAACTTCGTTGTAAATAGCATATACTCATGTTTTGGACCTGCCTCCTACAGGGCCTTTAACAAAGTCATTTAAATCAGCATCGTCAGTCACTTGGGACAAATGAAGTTTAACTGATGCTCAGGTGGGATGTTTAAGCCAATTCTGACTTAATTTGCCTAACGAGTAGGTAGTAACAGAATCGACGTTTTCAAAACGGGTGTCCACCCAAACCCGTGTGTAGCTTGGGGCTAAACCCAGAAAATGATGTTGGTATGAATCGGAACTTTATTGCCATAATAATAAACCTTGAAGATCCAAGCTGCAAATGTTAAAGGAGGAAATTGTTAGGGACTGCAGTTCATCAAGGGACCTATTGGTGTGATTGTACCATGTGGGGTATTCCCCCAGATCAGAAATGGAAGGGGCATTCAACTTTTTAGATGTAGCCAATCCAAAGCAAGTGGTTTGTTAAATCATAGAGTTCAAAAACAACATGTGGTTAGGGATGAGACATGCACGATGCAAAGCTTCAGCGCCTTGCACTTGCCAGCTTTTAGAACCCCTAATAGATTTAAGATCAATTGTATCTTTCCACAGCTCATAGCCCCCTATAGTTAATTGATCGATAAAGGACTTCAAATTCAGTAATTTAGTATGGGTGAGTCTAACTTCGGAAGAAGACTTTTCAGTCATTTTAAAATAAAATGCTTCAGGATTGGATTGATTAAAATCAGTAAAATATGTACATTTTTTCAAGAGAGTTTTCAATGTGCCTCAATGGGAGATCAAACCCAGATCTGAGTGTTTGATTGGTTCAGACTGATTTGCATATGGCCATGTCTGAACTGGGGTGGCAGAGTGGGCTAAAGAACGGTGAAGGATTAAACCCAGATCTGTTGACTGGGTGTGAGTGTTTGATTGGTTCAGATGCTCCGTCCATCACCACCCCCTTTTGTACCACTTTGTTTGCCATAAGTTGGCAGGGTATGTTCAGACATGAGTCCCTTGCTCACTTTGCCACTGGATTCAAGCAACCCGGGCTGAAGACGGCTGGAATGCCAGAAAACGGTCCTCGGAAGCTTTTTTCCGGTCCAGGGAAGGCATGGCTTTTCGCAGTTCGGGCTGGACGGTTCCCATGAGGCACAGGGTCAGACTGATTTGCATATGGCCATGTCTGAACTGGGGTGGCAGAGTGGGCTAAAGAGCGGTGATAGATTAAACCCAGATCTGTTGACTGGGTGTGAGTGTTGGATTGGTTCAAATGCTCCATCCATCACCACCCACTTTTGTACCACTTTGTTTGCCATAAGTTGTCAGGGTATGCTCAGACGTGAGTCCCTTGCTCACTTTGCCACTAGATTCAAGCAAGCCGGGTCGAAGATGGCTGGAATGCCAGAAACCGGTTCTCGGAAGCTTGTTTCCGGTCCAGGGAAGGCATGGCTTTTCGCAGTTCGGGCTGGACTGATCCCATGAAGCACAGGGTCGGACTGATTTGCATATGGCCATGTCTGAACTGGGGTGGCAGAGTGGGCTAAAGAACGGTGATGGATTAAACCCAGATCTGTTGACTGGGTGTGAGTGTTTGATTGGTTCAGATGCTCCGTCCATCACCACCTCCTTTTGTACCACTCAATGGGAGCTGGGCAATGTTCCCATTGTGTATAATGAAACACATTTCTAAATGTGTTAGCTTTATGCAGGAAATTATTGCCATAGTGCTGGTAACAGAATAAGTCAGCATAATTTGCAGAGTCTAAGTATAAATCTTCAGCATCAAAAGCAGGATAATATTTCAAATTAGAAAAAAGAACCTCTACGGCCTGGACTTCCCAATCATCAGAGCGTACATTTTGTTTAACCACATCCCCCATTGAAACACGGAGAACATGGGGGACATTAATAACCTTTGTGGGCCATGAATTTGAAATTGTACAGCATCCCATACAATTTCATCTAACACAGGCCAGGCAGTGATGTTGACAAAAGTTTGGTCCCCCTTCATGATGTGGGACGTGGAGTGGGGTGCCAAAGTTCCATCAATTGACCTAATTGTAGATATTTATTTAACATAATGTCCATTCACTAGATGAAAAAATACAACTACAAATCCAATCAACATGATCAAAAAAATTGAGAAAGGCACCAGCCAAATGTAAGTCCAAGGAGGTATCAAAAAATGTCTCTTAAACCAAACAGCAAAAATAGAAATTTTCGATGGGGCTCTCGATGTTGTCGAGTCAGTGTCAAATGAAAAACAGGACTGGTCAACTGCACTTGTTTTCACACCAAGCAACACCACATTTGTGGCATAGGCATACTCAGTATCTTCATAGGAAGCACCAGCCGGTGGATTCAATAATGGATTAGTAACTGTATGCATCTCGATGGAAATGTCAGGCCTAATGGTGTTTGCCGAGGCCAAAACAGATTTTCTCAGCATTGCTGGACAAGAGACCGCTGGAGTCATAGTAAGAAGAATCGGCCACTTGTTGTATTTTGACATTGTCAATGGAGATGGACCTGTTATCCTTGCGACCAGGAAGTGGAGGTAAAATTACTGTTCTTGTACCCTGCACGCCAAGCACTGGAAGAGGTGCATGATAAGAGGGGCTGAACTCCTTGTTCTCCACCTTTTCAAGGACCAAGTCAGCGACTCGAGGTAACCAACCAACTACCGGAATCTGAAGAGCAGCATCAGTTGTGGAGCGCAAGTGTTCCTTTGCAAGACTGTCTTGAGTCTCTTGTAGGTTCTGTAAAACAGCAGAATGATCATCTACGGCAAAGGGTGTGGCAGACGCCGCTATGTTTAGACCCACAAGGTCCGGGACAAACATTTTTCTGCCAAAGAGCATTTCGTATGGGGTCCGCCCACCCAGAGACCTTTTAGGGAGATTATTAAGTGCACGTTGAACGCTTTACAAATGGGCCAACCAGTTTCTGCCAGTACCTAAAACCCTAGCTGTCAAGGATTGCTTTAAGTCACGGTTCAGCCACTCCACAACAGAATTGCCTCAGGCCGGTATGGAGATGAAAATTTGACCTGAACCCCCAACGACCTCATGGCTTCCTTGTACGGCTTAGAGGCGAATGCCGGACCCTGGTCTGAATGGAGGGTGCCACATGCAAAAATTCCCACAAAGACACGGAAATCCCTGATGACAGTTTGAGCATCAGCACTGAGTTGTGTCCAGAGCCATAGAAAGCATGTGCACAAATCCACTGCAACTAAGATGAACTTATACGAAGTATCTGAGGAGAAAGGACCACAGTGATCTAAATAAACACATCCAAGTGGTTTATTAGATATGTACAGCTGTGCTTGTGGTGGATGTGCAGCAGTCGAGGGTTTAATCTGCTGGCAAATGTCGCAAGTAAGGACATAATCACAAGTCTGTTTGTACAATCCGCGCCACCAGTAACATTGCTGCAAGCTAGTGACAGTCGCTGAGACGCCTGCATGGGCTGAGACTATGCCCTCATGAGCGGTTGTTATCAAGAATAGCCTGCGGTCCACGTTGGGAATCAATCTGTCACCAACGTTGTTAATTCTCCCATAGAGAACGTTATCAGGCCTTAAATGATAAGAGTGTTTAGAAGGGAAACCTCTAGGGTAATTACCTTCCTTCTCTGTTGCAGCGATGGCTGCCAAGATGTCATCATCAATCTTACTTTTGGACCTTGTAACTGCTGCTACTAAATATGTTGCCACTGCTGTCTTTGCTGCTTCATCAGCAAGACTGTTACCAACAGCGTGCACTCCTATGCGCTGGTGACCAAGAGTATGAATTACATTCATGAGAGGCAGACGTTCCTTAAGTTCTGCAACTCAAACCCAAAGCATTTTGTGTTTAATTGTTCTACCTTTTGAATCACGATATTCATTTCGAGTCCAAAAGAATACATTTTCATTGAAAGACTGAACACAGTAGTAAGAGTCACTTACAATAAGAGTAGTCACACAGGGATCAGCAAACTCTAGTGCTAGCACCAGAGCACGTAGCTCTGCCAACTGGGCGGTACAGTCCCTGAATGTCTGTATGTGCACAACATCAGACTTGAACTCGCCATTTACCATGGTATCCACCACTATTGTGCAGGCTGCTAAATAAGCATGCTTAGATTCTGTCGCCGGTTGCGCCGAACCGTCAGTGTAAATGATACAATGGTAATCCACAAGGGTGCGCAAGGACAAAGGAGCAAGATGAACAAATTCATACTGCAAGTACTCCTGAGTTTGCAAGGAGGAATCAAAGATAATTGTGACATCTGGAGACATCAAAGAAGTGGCCCATTGTATCCACCATGGATGCAAAGCTTTTGAATTTGGTACACTGGCTCTCGTCACTGCCTCAAGGGCAGGATACGGAGTAACAACCAACATGCGTTTGCCCTGCAACAGCGCTCTCTCTTTTAGAATCGCCATCTGCACTGCAGTCAAAACTTTTTTGACAGAAGAAAAGCGATTTCAGCCGAAGTGTACAAGTGTGACTTGTAAGCAATAGGGACTGTGTCTCCTTCTTTAAATGCCAAGTACGTGAAACCCACTGCTCCGGGCACAATTCTAATTACCAAGTTTGTGTGGTTGTCACGTGTCAGTAAGTATTTAGATTCAAGAAGATCAGACAGCAAAGATTGCAGTATAGCTGAATGTTCAGGAAGCACACAAGATTTGGTAAAAGTATGTTGTATCAAGGCATATAGCGGCTTGATACGCTGGCATAATCGGGAATGTAAATACACCAAAATTAAAATACCCAGTAAAGACTGAAGTTTTTTTCAGAGTTGTTGGAGCGCGCAACTCTGCGCATTTCTCCAGGAAGTGAGGAGCTAAACCTCGACCTTCATTGTTGAGCTCATAGCCCAGGAACAACACTGTGCACTCTGCAATGTGTGACTTTGCAAAGTTAAATTTGTCCGCAAACATAACAATGATGTGGTCACCGCGACACAGATGCGGCCATAATTTGTCGTCAGTGAGATAAATATCATCAACAAACGAGTACACATCAGGGTCGATGCTCTCTAACAGAGAGACTACAGGCGGCAAAGACGCCAGGGCTTTTTTTATATCCCATGTCTAATCTCTTGAACTGTTTTTCTTTGCCGCCAGAAGTAAAAGCTGTCTATTGACTACTAATAGAGGACAGGTTATGACTGAAATAGCTGTTGGATATGTCAAGTGTGGTCTTAAAACTTTTTCTCATGAGACTATCAACCAGGGCATAACTGTGAGTATTCTGTACCGCGCATTATCCAACAATGAGGGTTCAAATACCGATAATCCATTACTAGGCAGTACAACCCATCAGGTTTGGTTACAATGAAAAGAGGATTATGCATGGGATATTGGGGTTGTGGCTGTGGCATTGACCGCAATGGAATCTCATTTCTCAGGGGAAAGTTTATTCCATCCGACTTGAGTACGGTACAAAGCCGGTAGAGGCACCTGAGCCCACTCTTCTGCATAATTCAGCACCTGCTACTTAGGCACAGTGTGTGAGAAACTAGGGAGGATCACCTCTTCCCCTCTAGGAGCAGCCATAACGAAAGGTGGGGGCCAGTCCATCTCCGCTAACAAAATGTCACATGTAGAGGTCAGATTTTCCCCAAAAATCCCTTTTATTTTACGTTGAATGTCACCTTCAATTAAAAGGACTATTTCATATAGTCTGTCAGGGGGAGCCTGATAGACTATATGGAATAGTCTCTAGTGTCATATATGAAACAGACTCTAGTATCAGCAGTCTCTACTGTGTTGAACATGTCAGTTGCTGTCGCTTTCAGATACAGACGTGGTGCTTGCCGCACTACTGTAACCTCCGCTGCGCTGTCTAGCAGCGTTAGCGTCCATGTCAGGTTCCTTAGCTATGTTCTCACTATCCGTGGCATACCTTGCAGTTAACGCAGCAACCTTTTTTTCTGAAACTGTGGGCGTTGATGTAGAAAGTCATCTTGCTTGCCTTTACCTTCAGCCGGACAGGGGGCTCACGTCCTTGTGGGGCATGCCGACCTCTGTCGCATTGTCCTCCACCGGCTTATGAGACCAATGTTTCCTGTGAAGAATGAGGAGAACGTTGATCAGGCGACGCAGGACGCAACTCTTGTTTCTGTTGCTGTTTCCCCAGTTTTTCTTTTCCAATTCTGTTTAGGAAAAACTGGACAGTCGTCTTTAGTAGACTTAGCTGTCTGAGTTTGCGGTTGAGCTGGTGTTTTAGCAAAAGGCTTAACACACAAAATATTGTGGCCAATGAACTTATAAGTCTCCGCAATAATTTTCGACAACTGCCGGGGTCTATCGGCTTCGATGATGAGGCGCAAAGCATTAGACACTTGAAAGTTAACTGCATCTCCCTTGATGTTAGCAAGGATGAGATCAGCAACTACATCAAGTCTCATTCCCAAATCAACAGCTGCCTCCGTACTGTGCTGATCCTGAACACGCTTGATTACGGAGGGCAGGACAGTCATAGATGGTGTGCCGAAGCACTTCGCATAGAATGCTGCAAATACTTTTACTCAGTTCTCACAATTGGTTGCCTCAGGCACAAATTCTTTCTGCAAACTAATGGCTAGAATCCTGTGTTTTCCACAGGAGTCTTATTAGGAAACACTGCTTCCAGTTGGTCAAATTTCTCAGCAAGCCAAAAAGGCATATCGTCCTTATCCTGGGGGTGCTTGCCCATTACTGAATTAACCATGACTGGACTAATTGTCATCCCAGCTGGATGTGCTGCAATCCCAGGTGCCCACATTTGGATGTTGCATGAAATGTATTGCACTAAAGCCCTAGGCACCCCAACAATGGAGGTATAGAGTTGTCTCAACTCAGCTATAGGGACTGTTAGATCATTTGGATCTGGTGTGAACTCGGCGAAGACTCGCCAAGTGGCCCCAGGTATAGACAAAGGGCCTATTCGAACCAGAGTTATGGAGTGGGGAAGGGCACCATTAAACCAAATATGATGCTGCCAAGGATAAATCAGAATCTCCTGTGTCCTATATGGTACATACATTGCAGGCACCACCGTGGCAGTTTAAGTATGGAATGTATCATCATCCGCATTCACAGCAGGAAACATAACACAAGAGTAGAAAAGCTCAAATGGGAACACTGTATCGGATTCGGCACTCACTCCAAAGAGCACCACCATACCATCAGCGGGCACCCCGAACTGCATCAAATGACACGGAGTGGTACATGACTATGCTGAGCTATATCAATATCACCCATAAGGACACAGTACCAAAAAAACAATCTGTATGAATTGTAGCACAAATGGGTAGTATTCAAAGTACATGCCTTTTTAACCTCTTCCCTGCGGGGCAGAGCTAATTCCCCCGCTGTGCTGGGGGGAGGAGGGGCACGTGCAGCGCCCCAGTGCTCGTGACGAGCTGAGCTCATCATGAGCCATGGTGGCTGCGTGCTCATGACGAGCTGAGCTCGTCATGACCACGCCTGTTCCAATGGAATGCCCAACACAGCAGGGGAATTATCCCTGCGTGGGCGCAGCACAACTGTCATGACGAGCTGAGCTCGTCATGAGCACACAGCCACTGTGGCTCATGACGAGCTGAGCTCGTCATGAGCATGGGAGAGGTTAAAATCTCAAGTTTGAAGGAACCTATAATTTATCTATATAGGCAGATTAATCTGTCACTGCTCTGAACCGAAAACAGGAGTGAGGGTGTTGTGGATAAATATAAGCACTACTCAAGAGTCTCGAATATATGGCCCCACGTTGGGCATCATGTTGCTGGGCTTCTGCTCATGCACAGAACGATACACAGTTAACCAGTACCTCAGTGAATTTTGGTGTACCAAAAACTCACCTCAATACCCAGAACCCCTATCCGACTAGCATCAGTGTCAGTCATTAGCTCTCCGTACTACAGCACAGCTACCAATGATTTGACAACCCAGAACAAGAGACTTAGGGAACTCTCAGGAATGGTGGGAATCAAGAATACTTTTTTGTTTTTATTCTCATACCAGTCCACAACGTGAGTAATCAGAGACACAGAACAGTTTAAAATGTTTATTTTTAACTATGTGCTCTAAGATGCAGTGTTTTGGCTAACATAAGCAGGCATATGATTAGAAATAAAACAATCATCATTGGTACAATTTCATAAAAACACAAAGGGAGATATCATGTTACAATGATAGTTGAAACAGGTCCTATAGCGCCTTGTGTACCACCCTCCCCTGATGAGAAACTTGGTTTTATATTAATAGAAGGTCTCCTAGGCTTAAATGGGGATCTACATACCTCCAAGTTTAGCAGAGGTGAATTACATCTGAGGATCAGCAAAGCTCTCTGTCTCTGGAAAAGTTTTTTCTCCAAGTGCTCGAATTATGCATGTAATGCAATATCAAAGGGACTAGATTTTCAGTTGGTTGCAGCAGTGTGCATGTTGTGTCTAGAGAGTGGGCTGATCAAGCTGAATTAACAACATATATTGTTATTATGGCCATGAAGTCTTCTTCACAAGGTGTACAGAATAAGGTTGTGGTGTAAGTCTAGGACATAAAAAAAGCAAGCAGTTTAACTTACAACAACAGTTACATGTAGTGTCATGTGCAAAAGCTGCAAAGTGGTAAAATGGCGTTTAAACGTCCTTCTTTTTTATTTTTTTTTATTTTTCATAAAGCAGAATCTCAAACAGAGTTACAAAAGAAAGAAATATTCAGGACCCCCCCCCCACCCTCCTCCCATCTCTCTTAAGTGTTGAAAACCAATGATACAGGCACAAATAAACATACATAATGAACAAAAGCTAAAGAAAATAATGTCTTAACAAAGAGAGTATGACAAAAAAGATATTATAGGTACCTCGTAACCCTATTATGTCTCTGGGTCCCCTTGCCCTTGTTGACCTATCCACTCAGAAAATGCTCCCCAGATTTCAATCCCCGTCCTCCTTTTCTTTCGTCCTTTTTTGGCATATATGGATTTTTCTAAATGGTATGTGGCGATTAATCTAGCCAACCATTGTGCATAGGAGGGGGACTCAGAATCTAGCCAGCCGGAGGAGACACATATCCTCCATACTGCCATTGCAACAAAAATCAGCCCTTCCTCCTTTACTCTTACAGAGACAGATTGTGTTCCCAAAAGAATGGTTGTGGGATTTAGAAGTATTGGTTGGTTAGTTATTTCGCAAAGTAGCTTCTGGATTCTGAGTAGGGTGGAGTTGATAGTTGGACATGTTGCAAATATATGTATAGAGTCTGCCCCTACTTCAGAGCAGCGTGGACATAATGTTCCTCTCCCAGATCCCCATTTGATAATTTTGCTAGGTGTCATGTACAAAAAGAATATAGTTTTGAAATGTTGTGCTTGGAGTTTGGCAGAAATTAAAATATGTTGTGATAATCGCAGGGAGTTGTAAAATATACTTTTGGGGGAATCAAGTTTAATGTGCCATTTAAAGGCAATGGTTTCTAAATCATCTGGGGTTTCCTTGTTTATAATTTGATAAATGGTCCCAATGCGAGCAGAGGTTACGTTCCGGAGGGTGTTCATAAGCTCAACCTCAGCAAATCCGTTGGTTCCTCCTACCTTCCTAGATAAGTAGTCATGAATGGCCATATATTTAAATAGTTCTTGACTTTTTAGTTAAAATCTAGTCTGTAAATTTGGAAAGGATTCGATCCCCCTGGTTGTTATAATATCTCCAAGTTTTGTTACCCCTGCTCTGTGCCATTCAGACAAGTAAGATGAACTAAATATAACCGGTAAGTTGTTATTATTAATTATAGGGGAGTAAAGGTTATACCTACCAAGTCCCAAAACTCTCCGGACATGGCGAAAAACTTTGTAGGAATTCATTAGCGTCTTAAATTTAACGCGATTGTAATATCCATAAGCTATTTCTCGTATTAGGAGGCCCCAATATTGCTCCCCTACCAAAGACCGAAAGGGTGAGGGTAAAGATGTTTCAATTCCAAAAGTGGAATCTCTTAGCAAAACTGAACTATACTGCAGGACTACCGCCCAGTAATATAGGGTAATGTTAGGAAAAGCCCACCCCCTCTGTCTTTTGGTAATGTGAGGTATTTTAATGCACGTCTGGGCTGAGCATATGCCCAAATAAATTGGGTAAAAATGTGTTGAAATTTAAGTAAGTCTTTCTTACTAAACTCAAGAGGAATGCACCGAAAAAAATATAAAAGTTTGGGAAAATAAGTCATTTTAATAACATTGCACCTACCGACCAATGTTAGATGCAGATTATCAATTTGCTTTAATGCCTTCTTCGTCTGGATAGCAAGGGGAGCTACATTGACTGCAACTATTTCCTCTAGTCTAGGTGAAACTAGGATGCCCAAGTATTTAGCCTGTGGTACAACTCTGGTATCAGTCCAGCTGATTTTGCTATTTATTAATATCTGTGTTTTGTTTTTATTTAGGGCGTATCCAGATAATCTCCGAAATTTGTAGGCATCATCCTCTAGTGCCAGTATGGAGTTGACAGGGTCTGGAGTGGAAATAGCATGGTCGTCAGCGTAGGCCAAGATTTTACAGCTGCTTTGGAAGTATGTTATTGGAACTTTGTTGTGGTTTTGCTCTATTTTTTTGATAAGTGGATCTAAGTAAAGGGCGAACAATAACGGAGAGCAGAGGCATCCCTGCCTGGTGCCTCGTGATATTTTAAAGGGTTCCTTCAGTTGTCCATTTATGGTGACACTAGCAGTCGGATTATGATAAAGTGCCTGTATCGCCTGCATATATCTGTCACCAAACCCCATACTGTCCATAACTTTCCAAAGAAATCGCCATGAGACCCGGTCAAAAGCCTTCTCGGCGTCGAGTAATATGAGTGACATCGGGTCTCCGGCTACTTGGGCAGCATCAAACAGAGTAATAACTCTCCTGACATGTTCACTAGTCCCTTTCTTAGGTATAAAACCATGTTGCCATTTTGAGACAAGGGGTTCCACTACTCGGGATATTCTGGAGGCTAATACTTTAGAAAAAATGTTGGAGTCGCAACTGATAAGGGTTATTGGTCCATAAGAGCTCATTTCTAGTGGGGATTTATCTTTTTTTGGAAAGATAGAAATCCTAGCCCTAGACCAAGACGCTGGGGGGGGGGGGTACCGTTAAAAATGGATATAATCACCTCTGTAAATATGACTTTGATTTGACTAGCAAAGATTTTAAAAAACTCAACGGGGATGCCATCAGGGCCAGAAGCCTTCCCGTCTGGGAGGCTATTAAGGGCATCCAGGATTTCTTCCCATGTAGGAGGAAGATCTAACAATTCGCTATCTCCTGGACTTAGTTTGCTTAGTTCTATCTCGCTGAGATATTCAAAAATCTCTCTGTCTAGTGTGTTGGTCGAGCAACAAATTTCTTCCTTATACAGCCTAGCATAGAAATCCTGAAACTCATGCCGAATACGGCTAGGATCCGTAACCTCTGTTCCTGAAGCAAGCCTGATTTTATGGATTTCACTTGAGGTAGTTTGTTGCCTCGTCCTAACAGCTAAGTGATGCCCAATGCTATCTTTACACTCGTACGTCTTCTCCTTTGCTGCTGCCCACTTAGCCGCGATTTTTTCCATAAACACTGCCCCTATTTCTACCTTAACCAAAATTGCTTCTTGTTGAGTTGGCTGACAGTCTAGCCCTGCATGAATTGCTTGGGTTAGTTTAGTTTCAATTTTTCTTAGTTTTTCTTGAAGATCTTTGATCTGGGTTTTTTCTGCTCTATTTTTATGCACAGAGAGCCTAAGGGTCTCGCCTCTGATCCCTGCCTTTAGGGTGTCCCAGACTGTCATTTGGGAGGCAGAGCCAATGTTTATATCTAAGAACACCTGAATCCATCCTTGCATGTGGTTTATATAGCTAGGATTGTATAATAAGGCTTTTTCAAAGCTCCATCTGGAAGTTTCTCTGGGTTGCCCGAATTCCCTTATGGTGAGAATAATAGGGTTATGGTCGGACATGAAACGAGGGGCAGTATCTAACGTGAAACTGGAGGCCAGTGATGCAGAGACAAAAAAATAATCTAGTCTAACCAAAACTTGGTGCGGGCTGAATAAAAAGTGTACCCTGAAAGTGACGGGTTTCTGCTTGCCCAGCCGTCTATCAGACCATGAGTTTGAATGAGGTTAGTTAAAGCTTGAAAGACTTGGGGTTTCCTTCCTTTATATCTCCAGGTTGTGTTGGCATCCCAGTTGCTAGGTAGATGTATGTTAAAGTCTCCGCATAAGACTATCGGGGTAGGTCAGTGCACTAGTTCACTAGAAACTTGGTTAATGATCCCAGGATCGTCAAAATTGCTGCCATATAATGAGCAAAGAGTGAAAGAGATGTTATTAGGGAGTTGAATCTGAGTGATGACCCACCTTCCTTCCTTCTAATATGCTTATGCTAACAGAGCAATGTGTGCAAGCAGAATCCTGTCATCACTACACCAGCAGTGCAACATGAACATTTTCTGTCCATAGGCAAAACTCCATGGAATCTTGTGGAATTTTTATGTAACTGCATGGAACTCTGTGGAGTAAAATGCTGCATGTTTCTCCAACCCTGACCCAAGCTCTATCACTGTTGGCCTATCGCACCTAGGGCCTGGTCGGAAATTTGGATCGGAAATGATGACAGACGTTAGAGCCTTGCAATACAACACAACTGTGTGAAAAGGCCCTTTCTGCCTGATTCTCCCAATCTTTTGCTGAATTTTATTATTGGTGTTTAGACTCTGCTCCCTGCAGCACTGCTCTCCAGCGCCCAGTATATGTGCTATGACCCATAAAACATGTACAAATTGGCTACTCCCTGGTTGGCATACTTAACACTCCTGTAAGGCCATAGTATATGGTGTAGCAACTACACCCATGGTAATGAAGGTTAAATGTCACCTGCAGACTGCAGCTCTTAATGTGCCATTCACTAGTGTGACAAGGAAAACATTACTTCACACCAACCATTGCAGCCTGACTGCTGCAGTTTAAACCTGCAGCTTGGCCTTTCATACTAACCCTTTCAACAGGGGAAAATATTTCCTTTAAAAAAGCCATCATTGTAGAGAAATTGGTAAAACCCATTTACTCCATACAGATTTTTCACTTTTTTCTCACTATGTTTTGTGAAACTTTATTGCAGATGACTCTCACTTCTTGAGTCTGACTCACGGTAATTTCATGGTAATTGGACAGAGCATGTTAACCACTTGTGTCTATCTTTTACGATAAGGCTGTTGCAGTCCTGCTAGGGGAAGGGACATTGGGCTGGGGACAGGTGAGCATGTATGCACTATTGTGTCAACAAGTGTAGGCTAAGCGTGTGAGACTACAGACATGTGCAGCCCATCAATTGCACTCAGTTAGCCTAGAATGGAAGAGACTCCGCAAGGATATACGTTGACTTGAGATAGGGCTAATAATATTAGAGGGCCTTCAGTAGGTCAGTAGGGTTAAAGTGCAATTTTGCTCAACTTAGGCCTATACAGTCCAGTGAGGTGTCAAACTTGGGTGAAGCGTGTTCATTGAGTTCGAAGATGCACTTCCCGGTACCTTATGTGTACATCTTATGAGCCATCCAAAATTGTCATATTTCTCTGGCTCATCTTAGAATCAGATGTCAGGCTGTTTGTGCATCTGACAAACAGCCTGAGCTAAGTTAAATACTCTTATCTCCAGCATAGGGAACACAGTCCTCCCCATACTGAAAGAGCAATTATCAGTCCTTAACTCAGTTCCACTGAAAAAAGGGGTGGAGATGAAAATCTTCATTTGTTAATTAGCTGTCACACTGCATCTTGTTTGGGACATCTCAAGCCCACTGAACAAAGGAGGAAGCCAAGACAGTTGGAGGAATCACAGGAGTGGCTCTTTTTTGACGTTTTGGTGGAAAGGTATCTAGCAGTGATGTCAGCAATTGGTGGAGCTGATGCCCTCAGAGGAGCTGTGCACCTACACATATTGAGAATGCCATAATGTATATTCCCAGAATGATGTGCTCAAGGGATGGGACGGGGGAGGGATGATGTGAAATTCTAGGATTGGCGCAGGGTGCATGGCATCTGGAACTTCCCACCCACACCTAAAAACCTCTGCACAAGTCAGAGACAGTGAGTTAGACCCTCGGGGGAGTTCGCAGAGTTGCAGTATGTGAAGCTACGAGAAGTGCAAAAAAAACTCTGCTGCACTACGTGGAGCTCCGCAAGCCGTGGAGTACGGTAGAAAATGCTGTTCGCTGTGATTTCTCAGTGCTGGATGGTTGTCCGCACTGTGCAATCATTGTGAACTGCACCATGCACAATGCAAGCTTACCTTTTCTGCCGCTCAAGTAGATTTTTACTCGATCAGCAGCTTTCTCAATGTGAACGGGCAGTTTCTCAATGCGAGTGGTTGCGAGCATACCCGACCAATCGCAATGAGAAACCTGACCCCCCACCTTTAGGGAAATCTCGCCGGGAGGTATATTTTTTACGCTCGCACTCGCCAACTTGATGTTTACGATCGCGAGCAAGGAAAAATCTTACCGGAGGTGGATTTTCCTTGCACGCGCCAACTTGACGTTGGTGAGCGCAAGCGAGGAAAAAACTATGCTCTTTGAAGCAGACTTTTTCGGAACTCGGCAAACTCCGCAGCAGCTTTCTCAACGCAAACGGACTGTTTCTCAACACAAGCGTTCACAAGCATATGCAACTATTCGCAATAAGTAATATGACCGCCCACATTGAGAAACCTTTCAGGGGGGTTGATTTTTTGCACTCGCCAACTTGATGTTGACGATCGCGTGCAAGGACAAATCTCGCCAGGAGGTGGATTTTCCTCACTCGCCAACTTGACGTTGATGAACCAGAGAGAAGAAAAAAACTCAAAACAGAGTTTTTGGGAACTCCACGAGCTCCGAGTAATGTGGAGTGCAGGACACTCTGCAAACTCCGCGAATGGAGCAGAGTTCATCGCCCAGGGTTACCCTGGACTTGGATGAAGATGGCAGCAGCACCATGGGCAGTTGGAAGAAAAAGCCACTTGATGCCCTTCATGATAGACTAAGCACTTTGGAATTAAGCTGACCCCCAAGACTAGATGGACCTCTCCAGTGCAAATGGCACAGCTCCTGTTATACCCCCTGAGGACAAGTTGGGGATAGACTTCTGTACCCCAGTAAAAGGAGAAGAGCACCAGGAGCCAGGAAAAGAAGAGTGCTTGCGCAGGGAGCCTGTGAAACCAGCTCCTCCAACAATGTGCCTTTTTGGAGGGCAGAAGCCCTATGGAGAGTTTCACCGGTGGTTAGATTTGACCACATGGAGCTAAATGAGAACAAGATTGTCAGATTCGGCCTAACAGGGACAAAGATATGCAGGTGGAATGGATCCAACCATTACGCTTAGGCGAGATGGAGCGCATGGACATGGACAAGTAATTCCCCCAGGGAGGGCCAAGCCCCAGGGGGATGACACAATGTTATTTATATTTAGTAATAATTACCTTGCCCAGGAAAGGGGAGTGCGTGTGTCACACTTCTCAAACTTCTTCTTGCCCCAGCAACCTCATCCCCCAGGTACTAACACAATGAGAATTGGGATCTGAGACCCCCTCCTTGTAAAGAAAAAGAAGGCAGGGCCCTGCGACCCCATCCTCTGGACCTGGAAGGCCAAGGGGGGCTTCCACGTGCAGGCTTCCTCCCTCTTGCAGCTACAATGTACGATACTTGACACACTCACAATTATGGTCAAAGATAAGTTACAATGAAAATGTCTGTGTTTTATTGTAGTAATGTAAGCTCACTTTCAAGCTATGATATTTACTTAATGTTGTCTTGTGCCATCTATAATATTTCCGCAAAGTCTGCTCAGTAACTGCTCACTATATAGTTTTGTTATTAATTTTCGGAGAACCAGAATAGCGTTTCCGTCGTTAAGACATCAATGTAGTGCTGACATGTGTATTGAATATTAAACTTGTTGTTGAAGGGTGCATTCTGTGATCATTATACCCCTGAAAGTTTCACAAAGATTTAACTCCACCGGGAACATTTCCTTTCCCGGCGTGTATCTTTCCCTGGCATGCTAGTGAAGGGGATTTGGATACTAATTTGATGAAGGGGTGAAAATGAACGTAAAAACGGGAAAAAAAGTTTCGGCTACGCCATAATAACAGGGCTACGGTCTTGGGTAAAAAGAATCAGACTTAATTCTCACATCACATTATTCTATTTTCTTTTTATTTATTTTGTATGATTCATGCTGCTGAGGATTGTTTTAATGTTTCCGTTTGTCAAAGATGGTAAGTAATCGAGTAATGTTTCAATCCAAAGCAGTCTGTTTCTTCACTCAAGTCACGTTTCTGCGGTTAATGGGGAAAGGCTGCTCTGAATAAGAAGGCATGGTTCTTTATCTGATGGCATTGTTTTATTCAGCAAAGATTTTGCACTGTGCCCTTCGTCAGCAGGAAAATGTGAATGATGACATTCAAAGCACCTCGAGGAAATTGGCCCTATAAAGCAAACAGTCCTCTTTTACCTGAAGTTGATTAAAAATACACACTGCATGTAGATTTATTTGAAGCCAGATTTACAAAAATCAGTATTTACATGGGGGGGCGGGGGGGTTAAAATGATTTCTTGATGTATTTTGAAAGAGGTATCCGGGTTGCCCACACGATTTTTTTATAAGGCAGGCCATGCGGAAAAAAGCAGTCCTAAACATTTTTTTCTTTTCATAGGAATTCAAGACTTTGGACTGAAGTTTTACATATTTTAAACACCAGAAAGCCAGCACTGTGCAAAATAGTATTACGGGGTGAACAATAAAATAAATGCAGTATATTAAAACGACCTTGAATCACAGATGCCTTTCTAACAGTGTTAATTTTGACATTCTTTGTGAACCTCAAGGAAAAGGGCATCCAAGAGTTGTACCTCAGGAGACAGAAGCACGGTCTCAAGATCATCTCACCTGCTTAACAGGCAACATTCAGACTATGTAGGAGGGTCCTGGCCCATTCTTTTACAGCTGTTATGGGGTGGAGACCGGTTTCATCTGGTTGGAAGCAGCAGTGGTCCGTACAGGTAAGTGCAGCGGGGCGGTTTGGTGGATGAATTATTTATTTATTTAATTTTCCCTATTCCATCGTCGGACGACTTCCCCCTCCCTCCCCGTCCCGTCCACCCCCCACCACACTTACCTGCACAGACCACCGCTGGTAGGAAGGCAGGCTCCACTGAAATGCTTCCAAATAATGACGATACCCTTTGCTAGATATTAGCACCTGAAGTCCTTACAGACTGTGTTCTTTAAACAATTGCTTCAATAGCTCATAAAGACATACAGTGGTTAACTTTTGTTTTCAGACAGCCATTATTTTTGGGTTTCGGTTTTATCTCACTGTTCATCTCTTTTTCTGTTCTCTAAAAATGTAAGCAAAGACATTTTCTACTCCAAGCGAACTGCCCCTCCTCCACCTTCATAATCTAAAGAATAATTGTCTGTCTCTAAAATATTAGATGAGATACAAGCCATACACTTAAACACTGATTCTATTTGCTCAGACATTAAGCATATTCAAAGAGACATGGCTACTTTATAAATGAAGGTTTCTGATAACGACATAAAGATCTGACATAATCAGAACGTGATGATAAATCTGACACCTTTAGTCAATCACAATGCCTCTGTGCAAAAAGCATTGTTGGACTTGGAAAACAGAAACCGACTACACAATGTGCACATTTTTAGTGTACCTGAAAATATTGAAGGCTAAAACTACAGTTTGAATGTAGAGTCTATGATGCAAATGCAATTGAACATCAAATTCCTGGAAAAGTTTGAAAGAGATAAGGAACTACGGGCCAGATGCATCAAAGCTTTTGCGACTCGCAAAGGCCGAAATTCACAGAATTTCGGCCTTTGCGACTCGCAAACGGCCTTTTAGCATGATTTGCTATGTATCACATGATCGCAATTTAAGGAACCGCAAAAAATTCTGATTCCTTATTTTGCCATAGCATTTAAGAAATGATATGTATGTAACTATTTGGAATTGCGATTTTGTGTTAAGAAATCGCAAATTACCACCAATTTGTAGTTGGTGGTAATTTGAGATTTCTTTTTATAAATGCCCTATTTGGCATTTGTGAGGGTGGCATGAGAAACACATACATGCCCATAGGGCATGTATGTGTGCCACATGCACACACATGTAAATTTCAGGGGTGCAGCAGGGTGTCTTTGAGACACCCCTGCACCCTTGAAATAATTCTCAAATTGCGATTAGCTAATTGCGAAATCGCAATTTGTGAATTATTGCACTATCATTCCTATGGGCCTCCTGGCCCATAGGAATGCATTGGAAATTATTCTTTATTTGCGAATTCGCAAAATGCGAATTCGCAAATAAAGAATGATAAGGAATCGCTGAAAAATAGCGATTTTGTACATACATACCATTTTGCGCTTTCTAAATAGCGATTCACAAAAAATCGCTATTTAGGAATCGCAAAATGGATGCTTGATGCATCTGGCCCATCATATTCCTTCTCATCATAAATCGCACTGGTCAAAACCAAGGCAGATTATTTTCAAAGTTTTACAACATTACCATCTTCTCATCAAGGAAGCTGCATGGGAAATTCCAACTCTACTACTAGAAGTTAACAAGGTCCACATTCACCAAAACGTTGCCAAAGAAACAAAGTAGCTCTGTAAACAATTTTCCGAGTTAAGAACAAGATTATGAGATGCAGGTTAACACATGTTTTTTTCACCCCTCTATGATGCACATACGGGCCTGATCACCTATCTCGATCAACAAGATCCTCTCACAATGGATTTACTGCCTTTCAGTTCTGTTCTGTTCCTCACAATTTAATTTTACTCTTATATGCATTATAGCAGGTTTATGCGGCACGTTCTATCTTGCTTCTTTATTCTGTCTCTATCTAATAACTTAATGTGAGGTCTTGTACTATGACGTTGATATATTATGTTTGTCTAGTTTTTATGAACTACCTTTCTTCCTTTATTTTTCAGTTTTTCCTTTTCTTTGTTATAGTATATATATTAATATGACTACTCAAACCAAACTACGAGGCATATTACCAACAACTAGCAAGTTTTTTTTATCGCCAAGCATCGCCGGATATTACGTGCTATTAGCAACGTTTATCTCTAAAGCGATAAAATATCCCAGGATAGCAGCAAAATGCTTGAATATCGCTAAGAATACAGCGATATTCAAGGATTAACACCAATAGGGTCTTAGCCATAATATCCACCTCCCATTGGATATTATGGCTAAGAACTGGTCTGAGCAGGTGTTAGCTTTTGGAGACATTCGCGCTTAGCGAGAATATTTCCATCGCTACGCCTCCGTTGATAATAGAAGATAGCGATGTTAGCAACTGTTTTTAGTTGCTAACCACCATGATGTGCCATAGGCAGGAGGGAGGGTTAGCAGCCCCTGATTCTGAGTCATATTTTCACGCGGCCCAATTTCAATGGTTCACGAAGAGGATGGTTGGGAGGCTGCGTACAGATGAAGACCAAAGGGGCATGGACTCGCGCCTCCGCCAGCTCTCGCAGACTCTTCTCCAGCTGCCGTTACGCAAACGGGAGGGCCCAGTCGACGTGTGGGTGGTGTGTCAATATTGTAATTGTACCAATAGGAGAATTAAGGTGGGCCCATCGTATGCCCCTAAGATTCCATTATGGCTCTGTGAGGCGTTGCCGCATGGAGGGGATTGGCAGAGGTTATAGGACTGAGAGGATCTGGGGATACCCACTATTTGAGACCTCTATGAAGATGGTACTCATACCCTTCCAAGACCTTATGGAAAGATATGAAATACCCAGGCCAAACTTTCTCTTGCACGCGGCATTGACGGCAGCCATTCGTAAACATTGGGAGAAGGGGATGGAGGAACCGCTGACCTTTCTCCCCTGCCAATATGTGGTCTCTTCAGTGGGGACGGTCAAGGCAGTAACCTGTCTGTATCTGCGAATTATGCCCTTTTTCCTGGACACTCTGCCCATCGTGCGACCCGTTGGCGGCAGTATTAAGCTGTGTAAGGGGGTTTTTGAGCCCCACTCCCCCTGGCTAGGCAGTGCTGCAACTTCTGGAGTGGTGATTCCCAATCCACGCTAAACGTCTGCTGGCCAGATGGTCCCTCTTCATAGGTTCCCCAAGGAGACGCCACAAGTGCCTCAAGTGTACGGGAAGCAGACCCTCCAGAAGTAAAGACCCCCAGCTCTGTAAAATACCAGTACTGAGGTAAGTCTGTGTCATCCTCCCTACAGTAGACACTACTCCTTGTCTGCCGCGGTGGTGTGGACTATGTCCAGCTACAACATCAAGGCGTGCACAGGCTGGTAGGGAAGTCGTGACTCAAAGTCAAAGAAGTCTTTATTCGATTATTACATCATAAAAGACATGCATCACAAATTACAATAGCAAAAATACATGTGATCCCTTAAAAGAATAAAACAATGTTATAACAGTCTAAGATCGTATTAAATCAATTGTACAAGACTTCATTTGAGCGAACTTTTAAAAGATTACAATAAATCCTTAATTGAGTAACCATTGTAGCTTGGACACTGTAAATGGTTACACATTTACACATAACACTAAAAGCCTAACATTTTAGGTTAGAAATCTAGATCGAGTTGATGTACCTTGTTCTTATGATCCAGGCCCAACCTAGATATTTTGCTACACCAGTAACAATATAGGTGACAGATCTGTCCTTAGTATCCTACTAGCAATTACTGCTGAGCGTGTGCCCAAGTTCCTACAAACTGGACTTAACCACTTGGATCTTGGGGCAACATACAGGGGGCAGACAAATAGAAAATGATTTATACTTTCACCCTGACCTGAACACCTAGGGCAGTGCCCAGACCCGCCCTTACCCCCCGTTTTAGTAAACTCCCTTAAGGGCAGGGAACCGCATCTAAATTGGTGGAATAATTTGCGGTCCATAGGCTTGGTTATAGCATCCCAATATTTTTCAAGGCAGGGGACATCCTTTATAACAATGAACAGGCCACTAAGGTTGCTAACAGTCAGCCCCGAGTGTCTCTTTTGCACAACCCAATCCCAGTATTGTGTCTTCAAGTCCTTTTTGGAGGGGAAGGTTGCAGTAGCAGGGTTAAGCCATAGTTCACCATGCCCCATGGCACACAGCATAGTTCTTAGGTCCTTGAACCAACCTATGTTGTGTGCACCTGGAAGATCTCTAACCTCAATGCAAGCTCTCGCATAGAGTTGGAGTTCGGGCGTTGTCCAAAGGCGACGCCAGAATGCTAGTGGACGCAGTCTGGCTGGGTCCTCCACAGGCTGGCACCCAAGATCGTACAAAAGAGGGATCCACGGTGTAGACTGTGGAAGGCCGGTAGCCACCCTGAGGAATTTATTTTGAGCAGCTTTCAGGGGATCCAGATTGCTGTGACCCCAGAGCTCCGCCCCGTATAGGACAGATGGAAGAACTTTTGTTCCATAAATCTTCATTAGAAGGGACATGGGCCGGGTGAAGGAGCTTTTCTGTTCTTTAATCAGGGCTCCTCCTATCTGCGCATGCTTTAATGCCAATAAGTCAACCTGTTGGGACCAGCTAAGGGTCTCACTAAGCATCACTCCGAGGTAGGTAAACTGTTTAGTCTGTTCCAGGGGTATGCCCCCCATAGTTACCCTAGCTGTAATCGGGGTGTGTCCTCTAAGTATCATAAATTTTGTTTTTGACACATTCACCTCAAGCTCATGCTCGCTGCAAAACAATTCAAACCTTATCAGGGCCTGTTGGAGACCCTGTCTGGTCTTGGAGATTAGAAGAGTGTCGTCAGCGAACATGAGCAAGGGGATTTTCATGCCAGCCAGGGACGGGGCATCGGTGGGGTGATTGATAAAATAATTAATAACCCCATTTATATATAATGAGAAAAGGGTAGGGGCTAATACACACCCTTGCCTTACCCCTTTAACAACTGGAAATTTGTCCGTTACCTCCCCTGGTTTACCCCAGCGTACTTGGGCAAAAGTATGAGCATGTAAATTCACCAAGAGGTGAACAAGGGGGGCTGGCATACCCAACTTTGCTAGACAGTTCCACAACCTTGCCCTTGGGACAAGGTCAAATGCAGACCTTAAGTCCACAAAGGCTGCGTATAGAATACCTTTGCCTAGGATGACAGTCTTCCAATAAAGAAGAATGAACCGTAGGACCTGGTCTAGGGTGCTCACATGGGACGGAAACCCTGCCTGGAGTGGAGTAAGAATATTAAACTCACAAATCCAGGCCTGAATCCTGCCAAGTACAAGGCGGGCTGTGATTTTTTGGACCGCATCTATAAGGCTGATCGGCCGGTAGTTGGAGGGAACCGACCGATCGCCTTTCTTGTAAATTGGCAGGATTTCTGCCCCATACCAGGACTCGGGGACCCTAGCACCAGAGGCTAGAGCATTTGCCAATAGGACTATATAAGGGACCCAAAGATCCTGGTCATTCTGGAATATATCTGCTGGTATGCAGTCCGGGCCTTGTGCCTTGCCCCTCGGTATAGATTGCAAGACATGTTTAACTTCACTGCTCGTAAACATGAGAGAGCAGCCAGCGGTCGTGACTCATGCCCCCTTCAGCGAGTAGCCCCAACACTCCACGCTCCCAAGCATGGGGCCTCCGCACCAGCGGCAGTTCTGTCCTCAATGCGGGCCTGCAAAATCAGGCACCACACTCATCTCAGTATCCAGCTGGGTGCAATGAAGACCTGCTCAGTGCCTACAGGCATCCTCCAGTGTTGTTCCACGCAGCACTCAGTGGGCCTCTCCAGTCATCAGGTGCACTCATCGCTGCTGGCTTGATCCTACACCAGGCCGCACCACACCATCCGGGATTGTCCCGCTGGTCCCCATGCCAGAGATCCCATGGGCTCCCAGTTAGCCGCTGCACTCTCCACTGGGCCTGCACTCCACTCCTCAGCCTCAATTACTCAGGGTGCCGCCTGGTTGGCAATCCAGGCCAACTAGTGCTCCGATTTAGGCCAGGATGAGCCTTATGGGGAAAGACGATTCAAATGCGGGTGGCCTCATCGTGATGTGAACGGTGTCCCGCGCACTGCCATTTTAGGGTCACGCAGCCACAGCCGGCCAGCTAGGCGATATTCAACCTCCCCCACCGTCCTTTGGTGCCCTCGCTCACCGGGGTCTCAGGCAAGTCGCGTCCACCTCCCGAGCAGCTTCAATTTCTGTCAGAGACGCTCCCGGGGCACTCACAATCCGCAGCAGCAGTCCTCTTCACCAGGCGCCTGTTCTTCTGTGCGGGCCGCCATTTTGGGTCCCATTCCAGCGGGCTGCCGCGAGAGAGGAAAATTCAATTTTCTTCCTTTTTCAGCCTCTCTCATACCCGATCTCTCTCCCAAATGGGCACTGGTTATTTCGCAACCGATTGCGGTGTCCGGCACCTAATGAGTCAACAGGATCACTGATAACGGAGGGTGGCCACAGATGAGCTCCATGGACCGCTTCTGTCTACATTGGTGCCCACTACACTTGCCAACCCTAGTAGCAATAAACTCACTTTTTCCTCTCTCATACACATCCTACTTTACTTTACCTATTTCAAGACATCTTTCTACCATGACTTCAAATTCTAAAATTGAACAAATCTCTATTTCTTACTACGCTCTTATCTCTTTTTTCCTAACCCTGCAAGATAGCTATTCTCCAAAAACCAGATGAAGAATGAATACTGACATAGTCCTAAATCCTTTAAACACTCTTAAATGCTTTTACACTATAAATGAATATCTCACAAACAATAATCCAACTGATACATCAAAAATTCTTCTTTGGGAAGCTTTTAAAAACATATATCAGAGGTGCTACCTGATTCCTTATGTCACATGAAAACAAGACATTTCATGCTATTTTATCTTCATTAGAAAAACATATAACTGAAGTGGAAAGATTATTTATCAGCTTTAACGACACTAAATAAAAATTTAAATTGCAAGATGTGCGATATGAGTACAACACCCTACTCAGTATGAGAGTGGGTTTACAGCTTGCTAAAGAAAAAACAAAATCCTACTTTAATTCAAATAAATCTGTTCCCTTTAAGCTAATTATTTAATTATTATGTATAAAAAAAGAAAAACACCAAATTAGTAAGCCTGGGCTGTGAACTCCGCTTCGGTCACGGAGTTTGCGGAGCTTTACGCACTCCGCATTATGCGGAGCTTGCAGAGTTCCCAAAAACTCAGCTTTGAGTTTTTTTCTTCTCTCAACTTGGCGACTGAGGAAAATCCACCTCCCAGCGAATTTTTCCTTGCTCGCGATCGTCAACATCAATTTGGCAAGCGCGAAAAAGAAACCTCCCTGTAAGTTTTCTCAATGCGGCCGGTCAGATTTCTCATTGCGAATGGTAGCTTATGCTTGCGACCTCTCATGTAGGGAACCCGTCCGTTTGCGTTGAGAAAGCTGTCGCTCATGTTAAAATCTACTTGAGCAGCCGAAAGGAAGTAGCCTGCCTGCGCTGTGCATGGTGCCGTTCATGATGATTGCACAGTGCACTTCGCGGAGTTCCGCGTAGTGAAACTCCGCAAACTCTACCAAGGCTTACAAATTAGCACAAATAGGAAATCCAATAGTGCTTTACTTTTAAAGCCAGATGACATTGCAAAATAGTTTCTATCCTTCCACTCTACCCTTTATGATAACACTATCCCTTTGCCAAATTATGAAATTGGTACCTTTTTAAAGGATTGATACCTGCCCCAAATCTCTGCAGAAGACTGGATCCATTTAGACAGCCCAATCAATTTTCAAAAAATCCATTAGGTAATTAGGTCTTTTCACCGTAACAAATCCCCTTGTACTGATGTTATTCCAGCAGAATTATACAGATTTTCCAGAGTTAATTATCTCCTAGGCTACTTTCATTATTTCATGATTTACTGATTTCCTCCTCTGTAAACATTTCTTTTAAAAAATGTGTTATTATTGTTATAGCCCAATAAGACAACCCTTTTTTAGTTGCTAATTATCATCCAATATCACATATTCAAAAATATTAGCCAGCAGACTAACCCCTAGTCTAAATTCTATTAATCAATCTAATCAAACTGGCTTTAGGAAAGGCAGATTATTATCACACAACAGGCACCAACTATGTCATTTTTTATCCTTTGCTGATACACTCAAGGGCCCTGCTTGACTGATAGCATTAGATGCAGTAAAAGCTTTCAATAAAGTACACCAGCAATTCATTTTTCTACACATAAGCAGCTTTTTCTTTCATCACCAATTTTCTTAAATATGATTAAGAGTAGATAAAATGAGCCATCAGTGACTATCTATGTCAGTGGTATATTTTCCCATTCCTTCAAACCGGATAGAGGAACTTGACAAGGTTGTTCTTTATCACCCAATTTATTTCTTTTTGACAGTGAACCTCTTTTATGCTTTCTTCGTAAGAACAATGCATATTTTGGAATTATTATTAAAGATGTTGTTTTGAAAATTTCTGCAAATGTGTATTATATCTTATCATATATCACCAACCTTTCTTCTATCTGTCCTTGGTATTTTGGAAATTAATATGCATATGTCTCTGGTAAATGTGAATGTTTGTGAAACAGAATTTTGTCACTTAAATGTATAATGTTTTCCTAGTATGATAGCTGACAGATATTATTTGAAATGTTCATCCTCGTAAATACTTTGTTTACAAATTCTATCAACCATGCCACTGAACTTAACTATAATACTCTAATCACTAAAATTAAGGAAAAATAAAATAAATGGTCAGCTCTTCACTTAAATTGTTAGGAATAAGTCAATGCAAATATTGTACACTCTATATTTGTTACAGATTTGCTTCCTATCCAATTTTTACGAATCTCTGTACAAACTAATCAATCAGTTCCTTTAGAATAATAAACCTGTATGCATTAGCCTTGGATGCGTGCAGGTGCCCAAAATGAAAGGAGGTATTGGAATACCTGATTGTAAGAGATACAGCAATACTGATACTTTACTAATCCCTACATGGTTGGTATTAGAATGTTCTCTGTGCACCCGTTTCCTTTACCAGCTTTTTAAAGAATGACAAACCTGGTAAAAGTTCACATAACCTAAATAACACCAATCTTGATTTCATATCCTTTGATAAACACTTTAATCAATATGATATCTCACTTTGGAATAATAGTCAATTAAAACTTAAGAAACCAATTTATTTTTGGTCTTCTTGCCTTGATGTAGACATTTTCTATAGCAGTGATATTTGTCAAGGAGATTAGTGAACTTCTGAGCAAATGTAATCTTCCTCAGCATGATTATTATGAACTCTAATGCAACTCCACTAGCTCAATAGGGTCAGCTAAAATGTCTAGTATGGAATTATGCATTGATATTTTTAATATCAAAGCATAATTCCATAAATAATTAATTGTTCTGGACACATAACATCCAAAGTATATAATAATCTTCTTACCAAAATTCCCCTCATTGTTCACCGACGACTGAATGGAACTTCTCCTTTTGGGCTCTGCTAGCACCTGATCAATGGAAATCTATATGGATGGAAAATGTCACTAACTTTTCCGCAGCCACACTGTTACAAACTAATGTATTTCTTTTATACAATTGTTTTTGATCACCGTATAAAATGCTTAAAGCTAAATAACATGACACACTATTTATTAGTATTGTAAATCTCAACCACATGATTAATGAAGTTCTATTTTTTCCCATTTTTGGTAGGAAGTTAAGGAAATCATTGAAAACATTTTCCATTTTCACCTAATATCATTATACGTAATTCTTATACACTTTCTCTTATTCATGGTAAATTAGTAGACTTTCTAATCTCTATAGCTGTAAAATGGAAGTATGATAATTTGCTCTCTGTTTATGCTTGGTGGGACTGGATAATTTCAGTCAGACGTGGTTACTTATGTTTATCTCTCATTTTCACCTCTCCAATGCTTACAAACATCATATGGCATACTCTTGACTACTGTATTACTGATCTAAATGCACCATCATGTATAGAAAGTTCTGAGTTACTTTCAATTTAAACTTGTACCCCTTATTGTTTTTTCTTTTCTTTTATCCTAGATCGTTGCTTCTCATATTTCTATTATTTTATGTAAATTAAGGCTGCTGTTTTCTTGTATTGTAATGATAGCCCATTTATTCTTACAGTTACGGTACTTTTTCTGTATATCTGTGCTGTTGTTAAATTCGGCTCAAGAAAATATTTTGAACTAGAAAGAGTAGTGCCTCCCTTCCTTCCGGTTATAAGGAGACGAATAAACAGTTTCCTATGGATTCAAAGTTTGAAAGCATTGAAAGGTTACAAACAGCCCTTCATTTTCATATGGTGACTATTTGAGCAGTGGGAAGTATACAAATCATGGCTCTGAGTTTCAGATAGCTTCCTTTTCTGTGAATAAACAGCTGCATGCTCTCCATAGATCCGTTTCACAGTCTGTCAAATACTTTTGACATGGGCTTTGCAAATGCAGAGATGCACATTTGCAGTCTCTTCCAGGCCTCCAGCTGTTCATTCAGTGCTGTCACAATCTTTTCTGAATGAATGCTGTTTTAAAAAAAAACATCTTTATTGAGTTTTCTGGCATTACATAGCATAGATTAATATTATGGATATATAGGATTAGTAAGATTGCAACATACACTCATCATACAGAGTAATTGTGGTGTATTGCAAATGACAGACACAGAATGGTACTACTATCTGTAAAAGAACAACAGGAAATAAAAAGATCATTGATCTAAGCATTGAGCCGTTGTCCCTAGTATGAGTTATCACAATCGCAAATCAAGATACTTTGTTTGGGCCTGGTAGTGCTTACGTTGTAAAAAAAGGTAAGCAACATATTTATGAACCACTTGTGCTGCTGGAGTGTCACTTTTTGTAACACTATGACAGTGCTAATCACAAAATCATATCTATGAGGTCACGCAAGGCTGCTATGCGTGACTTTGATTGGCCTCATAGATATGGAGTAAGGTAAGGCCGAGCAAATTGTTGCGTTGCCTAACTCTTTGCTTAGGAGGTATTCAATGGGCATTACGTTGGATTTTCACATGCAACATCCATGGATTTTTACACTTCCCCAGAATTACGAGAGCATGTAAACATGGGGAAGTGCCAAAACTGTATGCCTCCCGAGATACGGCGTAAGCAGAAAAATTACTTTATTTTTCTTTGCTTTTCCTCTTTCAATGTGTGCTGCTTTTCTGCACAAAAACAGTCCTTCAGGGAATGCAGGGACACTTGCACCATGTTCAAGATGGAGCCAGAGCAGGAGAAAAGGACAGGAATGCACCGTATTGCATAACATGTATAACTGTAGCTTGTCCATGAAGTCACCACAGTTTTCCAGTGCAAGACCCGTAGAAGCAGCGCCACTTTTCACCCCATAACAACTGCACGCTTAGCTAATAAAAACACTAAATCGAGGTAGCAGTTGGTTGCCCCCCACTTTCCTCCATTTGAACTGGCCCAGCACAAAGCTGCTCATGCTGTTTAAGTCTTGTCAATCTGTTACGCAAAGGAGAACCATGTAGACTGCATCTCATAAGGCCCTCACAACCGGGCATTCCCAGAGCACGTGAGAGAAGTTAGCCTGACAGTAAGCAGACAAATACGTGCTGTATAGTCTGGTGTCAAATAGGCTGTGTGGAGGGTGTTGTGCAGTATATATTGGAAGCAGTTATTGCGGGAGACCTTGCAGATGTAAATGAGTGTTCTTTGCCATTATTTGGGGTCATAGGGTCTTAGGTTCTATATCCGTTGTTGGCAAAGGGCAGCAAGACATTCCATAGTCCTGTCTGGGGTAGCCTCTGGAATCCAGGATATTAGCTTCCTGCCATTGCAGAATAAGAAGATGGGTTAGGAGAGAGAATATGTGGGGTATGGGTTGTTGTTACTCCCCAGAGGTGTTCTAATTCTAGGACCAATTCCCTGCGTTTTTGGAATTGCCCAGCCAGTAAGCAGGTCTGCTCTGACAAGTGATTGAAGGGGATCAAATTGCCTTCGTGTAATAGATCACTCCATGAGGTCGGACCCAATGAGTCCCAGTGGCCACACCCAATGAGTCCCAAAGTTCTGTCCCCTTCCTGCCCACCACCACCACATGGAAAACTTCCAAAGACTGCAGAGGGATTTCCAGCCTATAAGGCGCCCCACCTGGCGAGCCCCATAGGACTCTTCACTAGCTAGTGTGCACCACATGAGGAAGCGCATTCAAGGAAGTAGGGAGTGTTTCTCTGGGAAGGAATGTTTCCCTTATTTGATTCAGGGTATTTCCACTAGGCACAGCTAAGTCCTCCATTAGACTGTATCCCGCTAACCATCTAGCCGATCACTGGAAATGACCTGCAAAAAAAGTAGTGCGCAAAGATCGGAGCCCCCAATCAGCCCCTATCCATTGGTAGCTGCAATTTAGGGAGAGTGACTCTTTGCCTTCCCACTTTCCAAGTCAGATCACTCAGCATGTTGTTCAGCATGTTCACAATGCAGTGAATGATAATAGCAGGAGCAGTGCATTCCTTAGGGCGTGTGGGCATGCCCCCACTCATGTCTTGCCCAATTACACATGCAAATATGTAGAATCTGTTTTTCAATAACAGTGAAAAAACAATTCAATTGTGTAAACTTCAACTGCAGCACCGCAGTATGTTGAAGTGACAGACAGAGTTACTCCAGTCGTATGAAGTTAGCATCGTGGGGCGCACCTTGGCCCAAGTGCTCATGACAGGTTGGATGGGTGCCTTTCTTCGGCCAGTGCGACATGCACACTAGAGGCCCCTCTACCAACCCATTAGTGACCAGGGGATGATTCAAAGCTGAATGCAAATCATACATCCACCATTTGTAGGAGCCAGGTGAGAGGTGGGAACAATCTACTGTCTTAGGCCTGAGGAGAACTTACCAGCAGCAACAACAGTCCTTTCAGAACACTAAGCAGGCCAAGACTTTCATAGGAGATAACTATAGATTCAACATGCATGGCAAAGGCAGATGAGGCTCCAATCAGAGGACATCAGCTCCACAACAGTGACTTCCCTTCTATTACACCCTACACACAGACTGAGGTTCTTCTTTTCCCAGTTGGAGGAAATTACCTCAGGCCAGTGAATACTCTCAGTCTTACACATGGTCCATTACATCATATACCACACATTACGCAACATGTCTCACCCTGCCACTATATTCTTTGCCATGAATACTGTTCATTTCTCAAGGAAGAGGTGAAGGAGTACATCCTGTATGAATATTCCCATCTGATCACACTACAGGATAGCTACCAGTTCTCAGCATGATGACTTCATGTAGACATTGGATCTGAATGACACCTTCTTCCACATCCTCATCCTTGTAATTCACCACCCGTAACTCCACTTCATGGTATGTAAATATCACTGCTAGTTCAAGGTACTACCATTTTGAGTAATCACAACTCAAAGTGTTTTCAGAAAGATTCACTGGTAGTGACTGAGCATCTGCACAAAAACATCATTCATGTCTTTCCCTACCCAGATGACTGATGAAGAGCTGCAGCAGACAGCAAAGTCAATCACACACTCATATAGTTGTTTCTTTCCTCAACAGGCTGCGACCTCAACAGATCCAACTCTTATTAGTGCCTCATCCTCAACGCAGTTACACGGAAAGCATACCCTTAACAATGGAAGGTAATGGCATTCCAAAGACTATTGCCTCTTTCTCAGACAGGACATCCTTTTACTATAAGACAATCATGAAGCTGCTGGGGATGATGGCATTATGCATCACCATAGTGCCACACATGCATCCACTTCAAGAGTGCCTCACAAAGTTACCATTACCATGAATACCTCAATCACGAGGAGGGGAACCCACCTCAGCCACATGCCTGTTCCAAGTAACTGGACGTCCACAACACCAGAGGTGCCATACCAACTTCCTGGAATTACTAGCTGTCTCTATAGCCCTAAAAGCCTTTTTCAAGCTCATCATAGGGGAGAACTGAATTATGGTCACACTTCACAGCTATTTGCATTGCTACAGAAGAATTGGCATTAGGAGATTCACAACAACATGCAACTGTGAACACCCGTCCCAGTTGAGATGTAAAATGCATCACCAACCCTCTTTCCATCCCACTGATGGCATAAAAATACAATTTCAAAACTACTCTTTGTGGGGTTTTTTAGGTGTTGGCATGGGCGGCTTTTCTGTTATCATGGACCAGCATCACCCCACTTCTGATAGGCAGCAAATCAAAAATATAATGTTAATAAAATATTTTATTATCATTTTACTTTTCACTTGCTCAGCCAAGTCTACTGAGTCTAAGGGGGAGGGGCCATGCTCTGCATCAGCAGCAGACAGGTCCAGGGTAGAGGATTGGCATGTGCACTGTAAGTGCACATGTCAGTATGGCCGGCCATCTTAGGACATCAAACCGACATGCACAAGTAGATTTCTCCAACCCAGCTCTCTTTCACAGCCAGTTGGGAGAAGAAGCACGGTCTCCCTGTGCCTACTTTCAGCCAACTCAGATGAGTCCCAGCGCTTCTCTCATCATGAGAGCACCATCTGGATTGTGGAGTAGAGGAGTACCAAGGGGGCTGGAGTAGAGGAGCACGAGGCAGCATCCGGAAGCAGCAGGTAAGTTCTATTTTTATTATTCCCCCCTTCGCTGGCCGACCAGGTTTTAGTGGCAGCAGCTGCTACTGGGTGTTGGAGGGGGTAGCAGTGAGTTTAAAGTGACTCAAGTTGTGTGCCTCATTAAACCCTGCCCAAGCCCCATCCCTTTCGAGGATCCATCCCCTACTTCACATGGTGAGAAATGTTCGTAAGGTGGTAGGTCTACATGAGGCATATACACAGCAGACTTTGAGCTGTACAAGAGCCGCCTAACATAAACTGAACAAAGATATAAAGCACTGGGCTAATGTGTTTGAAACCCACATGCTGACATCTGCAACGCAGAAGAAAACACTCTAGAAAGTGCCTTGGGAACTGATGCAGTATGAAGCACTCTACGAATGAAACAATACATGTAAGAATGCTCAAAGTGAAGGGGTGATTTTGAGATACAAGTTTGTGAAAAATAGCTAAGGTATGCAGGTAAAGGTAGTAAAAGTGAACTGCTCAAAGCTAGACATTGGGGGCAAGAGCAGTAGAGATAGAGACAAAACACGGTCAGATCACGGCTTCCCTTTTTGGAGTATTACTTTGGCTCAAATAAAATACAAGAGTGGAAGCAAACAATATGTACTCACACCGTGCTGTTCCCAAAGACTGTATGCAAAATATATTTCCACTTATTGAATCAGCCTCATTCATTAGCTTTTGTTACTTACTGAACATTCCTTTTTCTTGATCATTTAAGTAGAGCTGTCTGAGCAAACCTCTCTTCGTTAGAGCCCCCTATTAGTGCTGGAAAGAAAGGGGAACCCACCTAATCCTTGTCCCAGCAGCTATTTCTGTGCGCAGGGAAATATGCTGAATTCGTCCTGCTGTCATTTTCCGACACCTGGACATAATGTTGCAGCGCCTGGAAGTTGTCTGCACTCAGTTCAGAGCAGCAACCTGCAGGAGTTGGGGGTCAGGCCAGGGACTTCTTTTTTCACTTCCTGGTGGGCCCAAAACAAAAGGCCTGAATTAAAAGGTCATCAGCCTTTCTTATGTTAGAGTATCACTGGCGTGGGAGCGGTTGGAGTTTAATTAAAACATATATGCTGATGTAACTGGAGGGAAATAGAGATACACAGATCATCACTTTACAAGTACTTTAGAGAAACTGTGAGTTGGAGGCAGGATTTTGGCTTTCCTGAACATCCATGTAAGATTTATGCATTCACCGTAAGAATGCAAGATTTATCTGTGTGTATGAGTAGTTAAACAAATAATAATTAATTTATTTTTAATTTATTTCTAATTAAATCTTCAATAGCGCTACTCATTCTAGAGTGTCAGAGTGCTTACAATACACATAGAGACACAAAAAAGCATACACGTGTGAAATAAACGTACAGGAAATTTTACATAACTCAATGGGGTTTATAAGGTGTAGGAACCATACATCGTCCATACTTGTAAACATTATAATCCCCTCAATGTCGACAGGCATACAAATATCTGGGCAGCAGGTGTCTTACTCCTGCAAAGATATTTAAAATGAAGCCTATTTGTGACCAATTAATTAAACTAAAACAGATCTACTGTCACATCCGTGTTGTCAATTTCTTTGAACAGATTTTTCTTTCTTTAAATGGATACGTTCACTCTCGCTGAAGCAGTGGTCAACTGGCTGTCTCACTGCTGAAAGACGGTTTACATATTCTAGTGCCTATCAAACTACCTAATATGGCACTGTTTCGCATGCAAAATCATGTAATTTCTTTTTGGCATTCTTAGATCACCTGCTATCTAGAAAAGTCTCCTCTGCATTCCCAAAACCCTGCATAGAAACTCTCCCTTTTTTCCAAGTGGCGCTCCCATTAAGTGTCATCCTTTGCATGGATTATTTTATAGTACAGCCTGTTTTATATCATATGCAAGTTTACTTTAATCTCTATTATTGTATCCCTGCAAATTGTCACCATTTCATTGCAAAAAATGAATCACCTCTCCTTCTTTGAACGTCATACCTGTAACATAACAATACCTAATCTCTTCTTTGATCATGAATCTTACCATCCATCTGAATGAACTCACATAGCCGCCACGCCCACTCATATTAGTTTACTACTGCAAAGAAACTGGAGTAAATGCCTGATTTTCTTCAGAAAACGAGACTAATTTAATATGCAATGGATTAGGCACTAATCTTGAGTTCACGGTCAATCGTGCTGGCCCTGGTAAAGTCCAATGTCTCATCAGTGGTAGCGAGCGCTATATAAATGCAAATACAATTGACATCACAGTAGTGAACATGGGTACAACAAGTTGCAGAATATATAAACAAAGTCAGGATACTAAGGTGTCCTAATCCAATATCTTGGGCTATATCATCGTAGACTGTGTTGGCGCATTGCAAAGCCAAGTCCTGTTGTATGGGTGTGCAGTGCATAAACTTAATTTATTTAACTTAATAGTTCTCTGAGTTAGTGCTCTAGTTACACACATGACAGATCAGACACACAGAGTGTCTCACTGTTTACGAGCTGTACTATCTGAAACCAAATCATTTAGCCTGAGAAATATCTGGTTAAATCAAATTTCTTTCCTCCTGCAGGTGCATAAAACAGGCAGTGCCGTAGCAAGGTCAGGTGGTACCTGGTGCGGAAAATTTCTTGTCACCCCCGGCTTGACAAAATGGCAAAAATATGTGTTTAAAAGATATTTTTGCCATTTTGTCACCCCCCTCAGTGATGACAACTGTGGTAACCCGCACCCACTGCACCCCGCTTCCTACGCCACTAAAAACAAGCCCTTAGCTCTTTACTGGTCTACAAAAGCCCATTATGATACAGCCCCTGATCGAGCGCGCTCAACCGCGGCGGTTTTAAGGAGTGAGCGGGGCCGCGTCGGCCAACGGACGTGATCAGCACTACGGAGGCAGTGCTTGTGATGGCTGGTGGCCAACTGGAGCACTTTATAGGCCTTCACATTCCAGGCAACAACCCCCGTGGTCCTGAAAAGTATTCTTGCTCAGTTTTCGAGCAGGTTGAATGTCTGTAACTCGACTAGGAGGAATGTGTCAGTGCACTTCAGTGTAGAATATAGATCCTATGAAAGGTGGCAATGTGTCCACATATCATGCTATCGAAGTACAATGGTATGCAATTGTTCTGCAGTAGGTTGTGCTGATCCTCATCCGCAAGATATAAAAATTGTAGAATTAAGCTTTCTAATTCTTTGATTTCATAGTCAGGTTTTGGCAGAATCTCTACTAAATTGCCTTGGAAATAGAGAAGTGTACTGATAACTCCGGGAGAGAGAAGTGTCAAACACCACAAACATTGTGCAGGAGCAATGCACTCTTCAGCTTCTCAACCCACCCATCACCACCCCCACACAATAGGATTATGTGGGACAATAATGAAAAGGGGAATGGAATAAGAATGAAAACAGAGACACTGGGTATCACCCTCAGACTCACCACTCTGCTGGCCACTGACATCTGATATATGTAAGGCAAACAGGCATCTTCAGTAATCTGTATTTTAAAGTATGGCATTTGGCTTAGATATGATTTACCTTAAAATATCTCTGTGGGACCAACTATCTGTGTTAAGCTGATATTTCTGAAACTCTATCATAATAAGATTCAATGCACTCATATGTTAAACTTTCCTCCTCTTTTAATAAGATACCTAGCTCCAGCTGTGTGAGTATGCACTCTGGAAATGATGGAGTTATTTTGTAACTTTTTAGTGTGTTCATTATCGGTATTCTATGGTTCCCAATACGAGGAACACGTCTGTACTATTTGATAACACTTATTGCACCTTCCACACATTCATTTTCGCAAACAACGACTAATCAAAGTTCTTTATAAAGTCTCCTGCAGGAGAAGAAAACCCACTGTTCATGTGAAACAACCTTAACCAATAGTCAAATGTTTGAAAGTGCAAAGTTAATTTTTCTCACAACACTCCATGATTTCTAAATGCTTTTCTAAAATACAAATTGTTCTCCAATAGTCTATTGTGGCACTAGTTCTCCCAAAAAAAAGTACACAAATCTAAAGTTAAGCTCCTTTCTGCAGCAACATTATAGCACGATTTCCTAGGAAGGCTGGCCTGGAACTCAAATAATGTTATACCTGGTGTGAGAAAGTGCCATCTTTCTTGCATTGGTATGCCCCCACTTTTTTCTGAACTGCTGATGTGCTTTGACTGAATGTGCCCTGGGCACCTGCCAAGCAGGTACCCAGGGCCTGTGTTCCTTCCCTAAAACTGTGTTGAAACTAAAACCCAATTGTCATCTCTTTCCACCTGTCAGCCCCTAGTAAATGGTACCCTAGGTACCCAGGGTATGGTGATCAGAGAAGACCCCTGAGGGCTGCAGCACTTATTGTGCCACCCTCAGGGGCCCTGTACCCTGACACCCACACACTGCCTTTGCAGGCTTACTGTCTAAGTAGAGAACTAAACAAGGAGTCGACATGGCCCACATCCCTGTGTGCCATGCCCACAGAACCCACTGTCCTGCCATACTTCTGTCACCCCTCTAGCTGGGTGCTCTAAGCCAGAGGTGTGGGCACAGGTGCATGAGCCCTGTGCCCCTACAGTACCCAGGGCCATTCCTGGGCACGGTAAGTGCAGTGATGCCATTAAGAGTATAAGGTGCTGGGAGGTTGCCATTACAATCTCCACAGCACCATAATGGCTACACTGAAGACTGACAAGTTTGGTACCAAACCTCTCAGCACATTAAACCCACACTGATGCCAGTGTGGGATTTAATGTAAAATGCACCAGAGGGCATCTTAGAGATGCCACCTGAAAACCTAACCTACAATCCACTTCTGGGCTGAGTGGATGCAGAGGCTGCCACACAGCAGACATGTTGCTGGACCCCTGGGTGGAGAGCCCCCTGCTCTCCTGGGCCTGCAACAATGCACATCCTGGGCGAGGTCTCCAGGATGGGCAGGGGGAAGGTTTAAATGCATGCCGCCTCTGTGAGCTTTTCCAGACCATTTGCTGTAATCAGCAACTGGCACCCACCATTTCTAACCCCCACTCTGGCGGAAAGACTGGCGGGAATCACTACGTAAGGAAGGGGGGGGGGTGCCAGTCTGCGCCAACCCCACCCCTCAGGTGGGAGAGGCGAAGTGAAGCACAACCCCGGGCTCCAGCCATCTTGAAGATGAGGAGCCCTGCCCAAACACAGCTAGGTTCCTGCCCCGCTCCCACAGGAGAGGAGCAGGCTAGGGGGTGTACGCACCCCAGGACTGTAACCTATTGGTCCCTGCCCTTCCCCTACATTTAATGCCCCTAAATTTAGTACTTAGGGGCACCCTGAACCTTCCTTCCTCAGATCCCGATACGAAAAGAAGATCAAGAAGAAGAAGACCCGCTGTGCAGCTGCTAACAACAGGACAACAGCAACTGACTTGATCCCAGCCCTACCGGCCTGTCGATCCTGGAACCTGCTCCTGCCTAATCCCGGTGACTCCGGCGGACAGCAACCTTGGGACACCAAGAGGACTGCCTTGACCCTCTTAAAGACTGGGACTCCCTTCAACATAGGCTCTGCTGCAACAACACCCCTGGTGCCCGCAGAGCCCACCCGTGCCCGAGTGATCCAAGACCACGAGGAGGTGCCCCCGGTGACTGGGACCCAAAGTCCAGGGCCCAAAGACCCTCCTAGATGAACCAGACGACGCCTGCAGACTCAGAACCAGGAGACCCTCCAACCGCGACCAGCTATAACCTGTATTTTCTCCATAGGAATACATTTTCGACTTTTCTATGAATTTTCTTCTGTGTCTACTTTTGAAAACTTGAAATATTCTTTAGAAATCATATGAAATACCGAAATGTAATTACTTACCTGTTTTAAGTTGAGACCCCAGTGCTGGACCTAGGAGCCCAGTACTGGATTACAAAAGTAACAAGATCGTACTTTACCTGTAACCTGAATTTTCTCCCATTGGATAAAATTGCCAGATTTCTGTTGAAAAGTTTCTAAGTGTGAACTTTTAAAATAGCCTTATATTCCTGAAAAATCACTGCAATAACTAAAACGTTTTTAATAAATTGTTTTCAGCTTAGATCTGGATCCAGTCCTGGAACTACCAGAGTAATCTACAAAGTAATCAACTGTGTTTATATAGAAAAACCCATTGAGCTCAATGCTAAATTGTGTGTAGAATTGTGTTGCCTACTGCAACACCTGTACCTATTGTGTTTACAAAGTTTATTGCCTTTCTGCAAAGTACTCATCTGAGACCTCTCATATTGTGAACAGTATATTTTGATACCTGTTGATTCCAAAAATCAAACAACTATATCTTTGATATAAAAACAATTGACCTGGAGGTCAGTCTTTGAGTGTGTGAAACCCTTTGCTGACTGAGTGTGTACAACAAATGCTTTACACTGTCCTCTGGTACTGCCTTCCTGCTCGACCAAGGTACCACTTTAGAGAGTAAGGTCGCACCTGACCTAAACCTCTGTTATACCTCTGAGGTTTGTGGACTTTATACGCACTGGACCTTATTCTGGTCCAGTATAAATAGAGCCACTTTCTCACACCTGGCATGTACTACTAGAAGCTAGCAGTGTCCATGCAGAGACACAACAACTGCAGAACAGAGGGCAGGTGTAAGACTTGATAACCCACTCCATTCCACACCACTGCTAACTGGTCTACTATGGTTTAGGACAGTAGATGGCACAAGCAGTGTGAAAATAGGGCCTGGGTCCAGGGTATCCTCCAGCACTCAAAAGCAGGGGTTCTGCTACTTCCTCCTTTTGTGGACCCTGCATTGCAGGATGATGACTGCTTACTGGGGATGTGGTCCCAGCAGCCAGTATTTTTATAGGGTAGGGGAGCGCTTTGTACAGCTCTGCCACCCCAGTGGATTCAAAATGCCTGCCGGGCAACTGGTACCATCAAACACATTACTGCAGGAATGGCGGGGGCATGACTGCCTGCTGGGTTGGGCTCCCCACATACCATAATTTCAGAGGGTGGAAGATCACTATGTCCAGTTCCCTCACCCCAGTGGGGGAGTCACAATGCCTGCCAGGTAATTGATTCTGGAAGGCATGTTATGTTGGGGCTGCAGGGCATTACATTACTGCCAGCCGGTGATGGGATCCCGCTAGTGGTGGAATTCAAATGAGGATGGGATACCAGTGGACAAGTGCTTTTGGGGTTAGGGGAGCCCTCTCTCAGCTCCCCCATCCACAGGGTGGGTCAGAATACCCGCAAGGCAAGTGGCCTCTACAGGTACATTATCGTGGGGCTGAGAAACGCATCACTGCATAGTTGAAAAGGGGTCTCACATGCCAGTACTTTATGAGGTGGGGTAAACTGTGTCCACTCCCCCACACTTGTGGGGGGGTCTCAGCTTGACAGGCATTTGGGGGCAGATTTAAAAGAACGTTACGCATCTGTAAAGATATGTCATTTTCCCAGCGCCACCCTGAAAAACCCTTGAGCCACTATTGATGCGCCGTATTTACAATACGGCGCACCACGGCGCAAGGATTGACAGATGGGTCAGAAATTCTGCACAACACAACTCCAGCAATGCAGAGGGAGGTCTATCCTTATCCTGCTGCATCACTCCTTATGCCTGCTTCAAGCAGGCGTAAGAATTTGACGCAGAGGCATCCTAGAAGTGGTGCAGAGAAATCTTGTAGATATCACTGCGTCACTTCTACAAGGCTTTTTTGCGTTGGAATGCCCACCCTGCATACATTATACCTGACGCAGGTATAATGTGATGAAGGGCTTTACAACGTGACCCATCTCCCGAGATGCATTGCGTTGTAAATTGGCTGCATTCTTACGCTGCTGCTGCATCACAAATAGTGACACAACGGCGGCACAAAAATGATGCAAGGGGCTTGTAAATCTCCCCTGGGTATTTTATAATTAACTGCTGCTGTTGTAAAGAGCTTTATAGCTTTCAGCAAAGGGCACATATTGTGCCAGCACTGGACCAGCACCCGAGAGGTGTAAGAGCTGGAGAAAACACAGATCCGAAGATTTCACTAGAGATATGGTTTGTGAAGACTTTAATGTGTCCTGGAGGACATTGCTTGTGAGTTACCCACATTTTTCCCACTCTCTAAAAATGATATTGTGTTTTCTTGCTTTTATCGCTTTCTATCCAAGAGATGTTTCCCAGGTATATGTAGGTCTTTCTGAGGCAGCAGTGCTTATTATTGGTTGCAGTGGCAGTGACTCTTTCTTTTCCACTTGCAGCAGAGGAAGAGATTTTTCCAGCACAGGGCCTGCAGCAGAGAGGTACCAGAGTTGAAGAACAAACACAGGCTCGAAGAATTCATTAAAGGTATGCTTTCTGAAGACTTTAATATGGGCTAGTGGACATGTTCACACTGCTTTAAATATTAAAAAAGCGTTTTCAAACTTTCATCTCTATCTACCTACCCAAGAACCATTTCCTGGGTAAAGGGTAGGTCTTTATGGTGCAGCAGTACTTATTACTGGTTGAGGGACACTCACACTTTCTTTTCTGCTTATAGCAAAGGAAGATGTTGTGCCAGCAGAGAAAAAGCAGTGGAGAAGTGCCAAAGCTGAAGTACTGCACAGGCCTAAAGAATGCACTAGAGCATGGGTACTCACACAGATTTTCCCAGGGGCAAAAATGTGTTGTCTGTGATTTGACTGAGGGCTGCATTGATGCCAGCAATGTGCAATTGGGTCCAGCCATGGCCCATGCAAGTAAGAGCGGTGGGACAGTGGCGATGGGTGGGAGGGGGATTTCGACGGGCGATGATGAGGGAAAATTAAAAAAATACTTTTGTTGTCCCTCGTCATCGTCTGTCGAAATCCCCCCACCTGGCTTCACCGCCCCACCGCTCTTACCTGTACTAGCCACAGCTGGTTGGGACAGGGGTGGGTTGTGGGGCTCACTGGTGGTAAGGTGGGTGTAGTGGAAGCAAAGCATATACATATAGTTGCTGAATTGCACAATATGAAACCAGAAAACTTTGGATTAATCTCCGTGTGATCCTATAAAATAGTATTATTTCACATTCCCTCCTTGTTCTTCATTAACACTTATACGAGGACCTCAAAATACATGACTTCTGGATGCGCACAGTACAAAATCATCTCCTGTGTTTGATTTAATAAACTACAGTGTTTTGCTTGTATGATAGCAACCCAGATCACCCAGAAAGTGCACATATTAACTAACTTTCCTTTTTTGTTTACTATTGCATTGTTGTCAGGAAGAATTAATTGTCTGACTCACAAAAAATAAGTAAACTAAGACAAAAGTCTAACTTTATGGTTTTTGGTATTCACAAAGCGCATTTACTACTCGTAAATGGCCTTTGTGACTATCAAAAGTCATAAAGTTAGACTTTTGTCTCCTTTTACGTTTGTGAATTGGGCTCTATGTTTTTAAATTCATGTTTTGAAATCCATCACTTTAAAAATAATACTGCTCAATGCAATGATATATTCTGATTTAGTAAAATGAAATTGTTCCGCGTGGTAATTAAATATAATTTTTGAATTTACTAAACTTTATCATATTTTTACACTTTTTCTGCAAGATAGTTTTAAAAATTAAAGTGCTCCTACAGTTAAGTGGTGCAGGAATAAATAGTTAATACCTTTCTTTAACACCAATTAACCTTTTAATAAATGCTTTCCTATTTATTTAACATCTTTTTTTATTGTTAGTATCTCTTTAGTAAACTGAAATCAAGTACTGCTTTACACCAGAGGGGAGCTTGTAAAGGTCAGGAGGGATGCATGCAGCCCCATGGCCGTACTTTGGGTATCAATACACTGGAGGTATGTTTTGTGAAGATTTGAATATGTTCTAGAGGATATTGTTCATGAGCGTCCCACATGTCCACACAACCCCAAGAATTATATTGTATGTTCATGCTTTGTTCTCTAGCTAGACACCAACATATATTTCTGAGGTAGAGGTAGGTCCATGTGAGGGCAGCAGTGGTTAGTATTGATTGCAGTGGCAAACACTCTTTCCATTCCACTTGTAGCAGTGGCAGATATTGTGTCAGCACAGACTTGCAGCAGACAGGTGCTGGAGCTGAAGGAAAAAAGGAGGCCCAAATAATTCACCAAAGGTATGTTTCCTAAAGACTTTAATGCATGCTAGAGGACATCACTTATGACGCACAATTACACACAACTTAAAATGTTAAATTTCTCTCTTCACACTTGCAATTCAATATAGGTATTGCTCAATTATGGAAATCTCGAAATGTTTACCATTTTTTTGTCTCTGCAGGCAAAACTACACAATACCTGCACAGTCAAAAGTAGATAAGAAGGACTGGACATGCATCTGTTGAACCAAGGACCCAAGTTTGACATCAAGGATCAGTTGCCTGGCCTTTTGACATGAGCCTCAGGGACAGATGGCCTTGACCCCAGCAGCTGGACACTGCCATCTGTGAGTTTACCCTGCCATGTGATGCCACCCAAATACTGACCTCTTGGAAGCAGGTTTCAGGGGCTCTGCCACCCTATGTGGACTCAGTGGAGGTGATTCATTTCTTTTGCTTAGTGACGCAATCCCGAGAATAACTGATGCATCGTCACTGACACATAGATTAGAACCATTGCAAAGACCCGAATTGCCTTCACAGCCTTATTGGAACAGCTACTGCATGATGCATCCTCGACGCAGGCCCTCGCATCTGTTGTCGACAAAAGCCTTGATGACTGACTTTTCATCGCAGCCTTACAGCTCCCCAGAAATGATGCATTGCCCAACTAGGCTATGCATCCTTGACGCCAGACTTCGCATCTCAAGCCCTTGTCGATAGTATACTCGCAACGCTCTGCAAACTAGGATTTAAGGCACTTTGTTCAGCAAACCTAACTTGGTCCCTGTAGCTGATCCACGATCAATTGCGGTCAGTCTGAACTTGCGACTTTGTCCCAGTCCAGCTCGACCAACTATACACAGTTAGCACTTTGTGTTTATTTTGCATTTTTCACTAAAATCTTTAACATTGTTTACTTATGGTTTTATTGATTGGATGTTTTCTGTTTTGGTCTTGTTTTATTCATTAATAATCACTCTATTTTTATTTTTCTAATCTGGTGTGGGATCATTTTTGTGTGGTGTTTTTCATTTAATTACCGTTTGAGGTTTTTCCCAAATACATTACATATTGCCTCTAAGTGAAGCCTGTCTGCTTTGTGCAGAGAGATGAGCACATGTTAATTTAGGGTTGGCTGTGCCTCCCCCTGACAAGGATCATGGTTGCTGCTTGACCAGGGCTCACACCCCAAACAACCATCATCCCAATTTATTACAAGCCGCAAGTTGAATTGAAGAACATCTAGCATATGAGACATTTTAAGATTAAAATGACTCTTAGATTTGACAATGCACTCTTCTAGATGGTTTTCCAAGTAACATTAACCTGTGTTAAAAGGAAATGTGTTGTGGTAAAATTATTGCTCATGATCTCGCTTATACTTTAGTACACACTGGCACCAGGCTCCAAGAATCAGGCTTGTGGCTCTATTGGGGACCTGTTTCACAAGCATGCACTAGAAGTCAAAACACTCTTAAAATCCTTGCAAATGCATGTGAAATACTTAACAGATGTATTTCAGACTGCCATGGAAAATATTATAGTATTACTCAATGGTGATATAACTTCACTGTGGATAAAACCCCAGAATTGCATAGAGACTGAGCAGGTGCAGTAATTAACCACCCAGCTCATATCGGCCAGTGTCATCTCAGAAGGGACCCTATCAGAAAATTCACCTGTCATAATGAAAATAGACTGGAAGTACAGCCTGTCTGTTAGCTAACCGTGGTACTTGAGCAGTTCACGATACAAAGTTGCCTCTAAAAAGGCATGCCCTATTACCTAACTTAGTAACCTCTCACCAAACCTCTGTAGTCAGCAGACAAGGCCACAATCAGGGAGCCTGTCTCTTGCTAACAAAAGACAGGCAGACTGACAAGTCTGCCTTGAGCTTCAGGGGCATATTTATGAGCCTTTGTGTCACTTTTGTGCCGCCGGTGACGCACCAGCAGTTTAAAAAATGCACCAGGTTGCGTCATATTCACAAAGTGACGGACGCGTTTGAAGGCGAGCTCTGTTACTAAGAGCACCACCTGGTAATTTGAAGCACCTGGTAAAGGGCTTCACCCTTCTTCCTAACTGCACAAACTGTGTAAAATCTCCAGATTGCGTGTAATTTTTTTTAAATCACTATCGCCTCCACTGTATTTTTTACATTTTCTCTTACCCTAATTGCTCAGCGCACTAAAAACTGGCATAGCATATTCCCCGGTCCACCCCGGATTCTTCCGTTTGCGTGGAGGTAAACTAAATGCCAAACCGGAAGTGCGGGCTGCCTCCATCACGCACAAAGTGGGTCAGTAGTCTAGCTGCTGAGATTGTATAAATTAAGTCAATGGCCTAGTCTGCGCCCGTTTGTGCCTGGCCCGGTCCCATGATAAAACCCTCTGGACCTCCTTTTTATTCAAAATTGAATACCATGGCACATACTAACAGATTCAAGTATACTGCTGAGCAATTAAAAGCCCTCCACATACCCCTGCATCCAAACTGTACTAGAGTACATTCACTAGAAAATTACAAACCATGCACTGTGGCTTCTACTTTTCTCCCAGTCCTGAAGCTAAGATTCAATCGCACAGCACCAACCCATCTTCTTCTCAAAACAAATCTTTCTCTTTTATTAGTATTAAGTGCCGCTCTCTACCGAAACACAAATCTGACATCTTTGATCTACTAGTAAATGACAAACCTGATGCGATCTTCCTCACAGAGACCTGGCTCCATGAGAGCTCCGGTCCAGATATTGCTGCTGCATTGCCCACAAATTATGGCATAGTGAGGAAAGATCGAAGCGTAAAAATGGGAGGCGGGATAGCGGTCATCTTTAAGAAAGATTTTAAATGCGAATTTGAACATCTGCCCTTTCCACATTGTGAGGCCACTCTTTTCAAGTTGGCGGTATCCCCAAAATTCACCTTCTCAGGTATACTAGTACACCGCCCCCTTACCTCTTCCTTTTCGTGGACCAGGACCTTTGCGGAATTCATTGCCCCTTTAGCCATGAAAGCAGCACATTTCTCCCTACTTGGAGACCTTAATCTCCATTTAGAAAACACTTCATGTAAAATAGCTTAAATTTCATTTCAGATTTAGCCTCTCTGAACCTGCATTTAACAAACTCTGGCCCTACACATGTAGCAGGGCACTTCTTCGACCCCGTTTTCTCAAATCTTACAGAGATTTCTTGCTCCTTGGCCCTGCCTACAAGTTGGTCGGATCACTATTTGATTAAATTCGACTTAACACTCCCAGCACACTTATCCCTTACTTCCAGCATGCCGGTCTCAAAGGGTAGAAAATTGAAAAAATTAGACATCGCTGCCCTAAATACATTTTGGGACTCTCACAAACCTTGTTCAGTATTTCAAGTAAACCAGTACAAAACTGGCTTTTAGATGCCATAAATACTTGTTTTCCTGTTACGAACAAAAGAATTGATAACGATCGGCCACCGGCCCCTTGGTTTAACGAGGCACTGAAAATTGAAAAAACAAACTGCAAAAGTTTAGAAAGAAAGTGGAGAAAGAATTACACTTCCTCGTCGAAATCTGTTTATAGAAATGCCTTAAAAACGATCACACACTTTGCAATCAAGCTAGAGCAGAATATGTTTCCACTACTATTGCAAATGCTGTTAACTGCTTTAAGACGCTTTTTAATAATGGTAAGAACTCGAGAGCTCCAAAACTCAAGCTCTGTACCCCGTATTAACAAAACCCAAATGTGAGGCGTTGGCCTAGTTTTTTGTTCAAAAAGTGGACAAAATATATCAAGACATCGTGCTTGATCAGGCAAAAAATGTCTCCGCTACCCCACCACTTCCACCTTCTCCTCTTAATAATAACTCACTCTTAAATCTAGCGGAACAACTGAATCTTCCTGAACACTCCCTGATAACCTGGCCTCTACTCACTACAGAAAGTTTAACAACACTCTTAAACAACTTCAAATCTGGGTCGCCAAATGATTTTCTACCTGTTTCAATATTAAAGCAGCCTGAGCACTTCCTCATTGTCTGTGATAGCTAATCTCCTTAATGCCTCACTTCAGGAAGCTGTCATTCCATCACCCTGGAAACATGCTATGATTCATCCCCTCTTGAAAAAGGCTAACGCCGACCCTGATGTGCCCAGTAATTACCACCCCATATATTTACTTCCTTTTCAAAGATCTTAGAAAGACATATCCACCAACACCTCAACCATTTTGTAACAAAGCATGGTCTACTTCATCCCTCCCAGTCGGGCTTCAGAGCGGGTTTTTCAACCGAAACCACCTTACTTGGGGTCACTGAAAGCATACGGCAACATCTGGACAATGGAGACACTGTAGCGCTCATTTTATTGGATCTAAGCGCTGCCTTCGATACGGTGTCACATGCTGTGCTAATAAACACACTTACGTCACAGGGCATTGGTGGACCGGCTTTAAACTGGCTTACTGCTTTCCTCACAAAATGCACTTTCCAAATTTTTTCACAAACAGCCTGCTCTGAAATCCATTCGTTTGCCCATGGGGTTCCGCAGGGATCCATCCTCAGCCCCTTGTTATTTAATCTTTATGTTAGGCCACTGGCTGAGGTAGCTGAAAAATCAGGATTATCCCTCTTCTCCTACAACAATGATTCAAAAAACATTTTCTCTCTTTCCTCACACAAAACTAATGATTCATCGATTCTCAAAATTGGCTTAAATAAAATAGCTTCTTGAATGCAGCAAAATTTTCTTAAGCTAAATGGAGGGAAAACAGAGATTCTGGTACTAGGAAAGAAAAAAGATCTATGGAATCCCCAACACTGGCCGAGCGAAATGGGCGATCTTCCGTCCCCATACCCTCAAGTCTAAAATCTGGGCATCACAATCGATGACTCACTCAGCATGCATCCTCAATCAATCAAAGTTGCAGCAACCTGTTTCACTATTCTCAAATGGTTAAGGAAAATCTGTTGGATGCTCCCGGAATCCACCAGAAAAACCGTAGTCAATGCCTTAATAACATCGAGACTCGATTACGGAAATGTTCTTTACTTGGGGTCGAACAAATCTGTAGTCTATTGTCTACTGATGGTACAACATGCCACTGTCAGACTTCTGTGCGGAGTCCCTAAGACGACCTCCATTTCAACCTACAGAAGCAAGCTGCACTGGCTTAAAATAGAAAACAGAATAAAATTCAAGGCACTGAGTTACATGCACAAAATTAAATCCTGATGTGCCCCTCGCTATCTTCAGTCCTTGGTCAGTCCTTACTTTCCTACCCGAAATCTCTGCTCTGCCACCCAAGGAAGGTTTGTTGTTCCCAAATTCAAACTAGCCCGGATGGGCGGTAGGTCCTTTTCTTATCTCGGTCCCTCGACCTGAAACTCTTTACCCACAGTACTCCGCAATGAGACAAATTACACACAGTGTGCAAGTCATTAAAAACTTGGCTTTTCGACAGGTAAACTGTCCTGTCGACCTGTCTCTTAGCCCTGACCCATCCTATACGCCGGGAAACCCTTTTTGGGTATCTGTTGCGCACTATAAATTTAAAAACGAACTAACTATGCATCACTGTGTAAACCCCTGCGCCACACTATACCTGTGCGAGGTATAATGTATGCAGGGTGGGGGTACCAACGAAAGTCAGCCTCGTAGAAGTGACGCAGTGAAATCTATGAGATTTCACTGCACCCCTTCTAGGATGAAAATGTGTTAATATCTTACGCCTGCCTCACAGCAGGCTTAAGACTGATGCAGGCGCATTGAAATGGGACTTGTCCATGTTAAATGAACCCATTGCTGAAGTTGCTTCCCTTTTGTGACACACTCCAGCAATGCGTAATTTTTGCGCCTACAGATACGTCAGAAATACTGACGTATCTTTAACTCTTTGCGACATGATGCGTCATATTGGAAATATGACGCATCGAGCATGACGCAAAGAGGGTGCAATGAAAAGTGATGCATTACTGTTTTCATGCAGCGATGCGTTACTTTTCATAAATGTGGCCCTCAGTTTCTGTGGTGTGAGTTTGCAGAATACCCTTAAAAAATACGTTGATCCAGTAGGTCTAGGAAACCGATCACATTGAATAGTTCTGAACGTGCCTGTCTCTGTGAGCGCAAAAAAATACTTTGTTGAGGATGGAAACACTCATTTACCCTTAGGGGGCATGTTTCATCATAAGGTTCCACCTCACACCATTCACCAAAGTTCGTGGTGTGGGCTACATCTCCCCAATGGGAGGGAGGAGCACTTGGAGTGTTTTCATGGAATATGAGCCATTTGTGAAAGATGGGTATGAGTGAGGGATGTGGAGTGGAATGAAGTGAGTGTAGGAGAATAAAGTACCGCTTATTAAAAACACATTTACAAATTTGCAAAGTGCTACAAATGTCCTATAGGAGTCTGGTAGCCTTCCTCCAACTATCTGGGAGAAACATAATGGACCCAAGCAATGAATCTGAATTTGCATCCCCACTTGTATACCGAATCCCCCTCTACCCAACTGATACCCTTCTCTAGTAGTTGGCTTTATTCATTTTAGTTCGCTCTTGCAGCATACTATAGAGTTGTACTGTAAAATTATATTTTTGTGATTTATGCAATATTGCTCTGCTATGCATCTGTTCCCTGATGCAACAGCTATTAGCAGCATTGAAAGTTTGCAGAATGCGAGAATGCCTGGCATTAGACACTCTATTTTGTGAGCTATTTACTGGTATCAAACAGTTGTCACTTGTATCTCACTGATCTATCTATACATGCCATGTGTCATCTGCACTCCTTTGCATTATCAAAATATATAAACCTCTTTAAACACAGATTTTGAAATTTAAAAAACACCAGAAAACACCCACTGCATTCCCAAAAAATAAACACTGAAAACAAGACACCTTAGTCATATCCAATGATTCAAGATGGCTGCAGTGCCGTCACCTGCAAACAATATGAAAGTTGAAGGATTAAGAGGATTTTTTTTTACATATTTGGAGTCACTGTGCACTTTAAATCCTGAGCGGCAAGCAGCATATCTTGGCAAAAGGCATCACTCTTCATATGACCTGTAGGGAGTTTTCAAAAAGGTAAACAATATAGAACCTGATGAAAGATATTTTGTGGTCAAAAAGCATTTGAGCCACAAATTCACATGGTTTGCAACTCCAAGTAACTTTTCATAATGTATTTAAACCTTAAAAAGAGTTTTTTCAATACTCAGCTTCACAAATAGGAGAGGGCAAGAAAAGAGGCGCACCACCCTATTTGTAGTTCGTAAAAATATGTAATATTTGTTTAAACCTAGAAATGAAGTTGCAAGCCATTGATGAAGTCATCGCAAGTGACTCGGGCCGTAACTGACTAGCAAAGGGGTAGCAGTACCCGTAGGAAAATGTCTCCTTTGAGAATCTTGTTGGGTGGGCTTGTGGGGACGAGAAATGGTCAGGGATCACAGAATGTTCCTCCCAATACGCTCACTGCCTTAAACCTTTTTAGAGTGCCACCTTTCTATTTAAGGGGACATACATATATTGAAGAATGTAACGTGAGTTCATGGGTTAACGGTCCACTCTCTCTTGCAGCCCTATTGTCAGGTATTCACAACAATTTACAAGATGCCTAATGCATCCTGCCTTAATAATTTTCATAAGGCACATGGGGCCAGATGTAGGTAGGCTTTTACCGGTCGGTAACGGCAGAAATCGACCACTACCGACCGGTAAAAGCCTTTTCCTATGTAGGAGGCTTTTTTACCGATTCGGTAAATAACGAATCGGTAAATGAGATGTAGAAAGCACTGTAAACAGTGCTTCTGGGCTTTAAGAATTCGTTATTTACCACCAACTATTAGTTGGTGGTAAATAAGGAATTCCTATGTAAATGCATATGTGCATTTACTGTTTTTGGAAGAAAGAGGCCCCTACCTTATTAGATAAACCCTAGTAGGGAAATTGTACTTTTTTGAAAAAGAGATCTATACATCGGGTTATGTGTGTGTTTTATCTAAATTGCGTCACAAATTGTTTTATAGATTGATTGACAACATGGTGCAGAAATGTATGAAAATCTATTTTATTATCTTTTTCATAAATATTTGATGATTTTTTTCCTTTTTTTCCCCCTTTTTTCTCTTTTTTTAACTCATATACATTTTATACATATCCATCAAATTCAGTACAAATATCCACAATAAATTCTATAGCATCCTATTTACAATGATAAATACATTTGCTAATTTTAGCACACAAATGGGGATTGTTTGTTGTTGACAAATACAAAACCAGTTCCTATCAACTCGTTTTGGCGTGTGGCCTTCCTCAGGAGTTCTGTATTTTCATGTATTTTTGAGTACTACAATGATAAAGAATTTCCAATTAATTCTCTTGTATAAAAGACAATCTATATACAACAACCTGTGACATTCCTTATCTATATACTGTAATAACAATTAGGTTCAATCAATTTATACATTAGCCCACTCTCCCAACACCAACTATTCTCTGCCCCGTAATCTAACAACCTATTTATCAATATGTTCCTACTATTTTCATGTATCTACAAACTTACATTATATCATACATATATTTACAAAATTCACATCAACATTATATACATTTCTAGCATTATTTTCTCTTCTTCCTTTGATTAGAGCCGGCAACTATTGAAAGTCAGAAGGTCTATGGATTATGGTCAGAATGCAACTTATCTCCCTAGGTTGTTTGGAGTGATAGGGAAGGTGATCCTAAGGCCTTGCATGCCAACAACCCCGCCCGACCATGAGTGTGCTACAGACAGGGAAGATGATCACAAGGCCTTACATGCCACTAAACCCGCCCGACTATGGGCGTGTTACAGACAGGGGGCGAAGAGTTTGTACAAGGGTATAGAAAGCATCCCACCTGAAAGGCTCTCTGTGTTTTGGTTAATGAGGACGTGATCGAAGTCTTCAGTTGTGTGTGCACCGCTCTGCAGAGTTGATTATGTCTATTAAAGAGATAGCAGTGAGGCTGAATGGTCACATACATACAGGTCTCTCATCAGAATCCTACAATGTGTCAGTTTTTACATGAAAGACCATACCTGGAGCGTCTAAGAATCACGGTATAATCCGATCTGTGGCTGTGGGTCCCGGAGTTATTCTTGAACCTATTAAAATCTATAGAAGGAAGGGCTAATGTTAGATCCTGTGTGTGCTTTTAGTTTGTTGTGTTACAAATGTAATTCCCCGTATGGCTCATATTACCTGTTAGAGGGTATAATAGAGGCTCAAAGGTATGTTTTGCTCTCAGAAAGTTAGATGAAGACTTGTGATGTGTGGTTCCGTAATGTTACCCAGTGATGCCTCGTCGCTCTATGCGCTGTATAGAGAGAGGACAAGAGATGACAGGACTAAAGTTAATAATAGTCTGTACTACTCATATAGATATCTTAACTTATAGGGAATATGATGGTACATACTTCATCATGGAACACTCTTCAGGCGTGTGCCGGGCGAATATCTTTGTGTATTTTCACTGCAACAACGATAAACACTGAAAGAATATATAAGGAAAGGTTGCTTGATTGTCAGTAATAACCGCTTGTTGTATGTGCAGCTATATTAATCAATTCAATTTTCAATTCAAGAATCTTTATTCGGTGATTAAAAAACACCATTAAAGCACACATACATATACATAGATAAAAAAGCATTAAATATTAGTCTAGATCCTTGTACATAGATAATACAATAAAAATACCAGCATACAGGGCAGTGAGTTTTAAAACAGAGAGTCCCAAGACTTTCATTCCTCTCCCCTTGTCATCCTTAGTCGGACCGCAACCTTGATAAAATTCATAACGCAGCACAAGGTTAGCGGGTCAGAAGCTTTTTGCAAAAAGACTAGTGCATCCCTGGCGTGTTCCAGTTGGGCTTTTTAAAAAATATTTACTAGGAATCTGCGCCTGGGCATAGAAAAATAGGGACACAGCAAGATAAAATGAAGGGAATCCTGCGGAGACCGATTGTCGCAGCCGCAGGGTCCCTTCTGCTCAATTGACGTGGTGAAACCAGCTGGTGAAGCCAACATAAAGGGAAGTAAGTTCAATCTGAGACGACACATAAGAAATCTATCCTGTGTATTATGCACAAGATACAGATAGGGCTCCATACCCTCCACACTCTTCACCAGATTATAAGCCCTCACAGACTTTTTCTCTCCTTCAGCCTCAGCTCGGCATTGGGTTTTCCGCTCTAGGAAAATTTCCCCTACTTGTTTCTTGTGCTGTGCTGTAATGGTTGTGGGGTTCCTGAAGAGGTTTCCAAACCCTAGATCCTCAAGGGTGTTTCTCACATATTTAAGCCAGGGGATACGCATGCAGTGAGTCCTACCTAAGCAGTCCAATAGAATTTCTCTGCTTAAATGCGCGTCTGGGTTTACCCAGATTTTTAGCCAGGCCACAATTGGCCTAAGTTTTAACAAATCGACCAGGTATGGCCTCCCTAGCTCCCTGTGAGCTATGAATCCAGCAGTACTGGGTGGTACCCTCAGGATAGATTTCAAGTGTCTGTTTTCTTCCTGTTCAATTCTGGTGGTGTTCACAAAGCCCCAGACTTCTGCCCCGTAGCTTACTTTGGAGCATGTTATGGAGCCGTACAAGTTCATCACCTGTTCCGGACTCCATCTGCCCAGCCTCCTGCCATATCCAGCTATTGCCCCATTAGAGGCAATCATTTTGCTACAACGTTCTGCCACCAAGGAGTTGAATTGAAGAGCACCATCAAAGGTTACTCCAAGATAGGAGAACGTTTTAACCTCCTCTAAACAATGGGTGCCTATTGTGTAAGAGAATTTAGAGGAAGGTTTTTTGCCTGCCAGGAGCACGCAAGATTTGCCTAGGTTGACAGATAAGTCCAGGTTACTCATGAACTTGACAAACCCATCTATCAGAGTTTGTAGGCTTCGGGGTGTGCGTGCAAGCAGGACCGCGTCATCTGCATAAAGCAGGACAGGGATATGCCGCGTCCCGACCCTTGGGGAGTCTGCCTTCAAGCCCAAAAGAAACTGCTCCAGATTGTTAATATACAAGGAGAACAAAAAAGGGGCAAGAATACAACCTTGTCTGACTCCACTTTTACATGGAAAAGAGTCAGACAATCCACCCTCCCTATTAAATCGAACCTTGGCCGTGGTGTCACTATGCAGTTCTCTCAGTATGGCGATTAAACCCCTCTCGATCCCCATGCCTGACATCATGTCCCACAACTTCCCTCTATTGACGTGATCGAATGCTGCTGCCAGGTCCATAAATCCCATGTAAATGGGTTCATCACTGGCCAGAGTATATTTGGCAGTCAGCATATATAGGTTCAGGCATTGGTCACTAGTGGACCTCCCTGACCTGAACCCATATTGAGTGTCCAAGAAGATGTTGTTCTCTTCGGTCCACTCGGACAGTCTATTCAGAATTGCCCTTCCCAGAAGTTTAGCCGAGACGTCAATCAGGGAAATAGGCCGATAGCACTTGGGATCGTCCTTGTTGCCCTTTTTGAAGATTGGTACGATAATCGCTTTAGACCATGATGGGGGGAGACCGCAGGTGATAGCAGTGTTTAAGACCCTAGTCATCAGTGGGGCCCATAGTTCTATATTACTAAGAAACAGGTCAGGGGGAATTCCATCTGGGCCCGGAGCTTTATTCTTAGTTAGACTCTCCATCCCTGCCTTGATCTCCTTAAGAGTAAATACTACCGGGGGACCCTGATGTGGGGTTACTGATGGCTCTGCCTGGGTGCCCGGCTCATGGTTATACAAGCTCCTAAAGTGGGTAACCCACTGCTCCGGGAGGATGTTAGCTCCTATCTCCGGAGAATCATTTTCTTGAAATGTTGGTTTATTAATGATTCTCCAAAACCCCGCTAGATCCTTTCTTTCCCCCGCCTCTCTCAGATCTGCCCATGCTTCTGCCTGCAGGGTGAGTTTCCTCCTTTTGGTCTCTTTTTTATATTTTTCTCTGCACGCTCTAATTTTTTGTGGATCCCGTGGTTTTGCCTTAAGAGAGCATTTCAATTCCCTCAGTGCCTTAGAACAATCCTTATCAAACCACCGGGGGTTGGCCAGGTTGCGTGCGGGCACATTGGACCTTAGTAGTCCATCGATCAGGTTAGCAATATGGTCAAACGCTTCTAGTAACCTTGGTCCCTGGACTTCCAGATCCAAACAGTCATTTATGGCCAGCAAACCCTTGTCACTCAAGTTTTTATAGAACTTCACCCCATCTATTTTGGACCATTTCAGTCTCCTGCCTTGGTCGGTGACCCTCTCCTCAATTGAACGATAGACATTGGATCCAGTACCCGCCCTATACAAGAGCGTTAAGACAAGCTCGTTATGGTCACTGAAGCTGTTCCAATCTATCCCTACACTGATTACCCTGTTAAATAGGGATCTCGAAACCAGGATATAATCTATGATAGATGAGCAGCCCCTGCCCTTAAAAGTTGGTGGGAGTGTACCTTCCGACTGTGGGTCTATCATATTAATGGTGTGCTCTAGGTCGTACTTAAGCCGAAGCAACCTAAGAGCCGACCCCATAGGCGAGTGAGAAAAATGCGGCCCCTTCTCAATTGGGCATTGTGCCCAATCTGTATTTGCTTTGACCAGTGCCGGGCAGAGGTGACAGTTAAAGTCCCCCACCACGAGCAATACGTGAGACGGGCCTTTATTCTGGGATGTGATTTCTTGTCCTAGCCTATGATCGAGTTCAGTTAAAACCGGGGTATGGTTATTTGCCAGCTCAGTGTTATAGATGTTAAAGACAGAGAATCTTAACCCCTTTCCATGGAACCAAACTGCCTGGATCCCATGTGAGGTCCAGTCTGGGAAGGACCAGGTGCCCGGGAGGTCTAGATCTACATAGAGGGACAAACCGCCCATTGCTCTCCCTGAGCTGGATTTTCGGGCGGGAACAAAAAAGCACTTGTACCCCTGCAGATGGTAATTATTTTCCACAGCCCATGTCTCCTGTACACATATAATCTGAAATTTTCTGATGAGATCAACCCATTCCTTGTTGTTGAATTTGCCCGCTATGCCTGCTACGTTCCAAGAGATGAGTCTCACCCCCTCTCCACTCCGTTCGGCACCCCCCTATTCCCTTGGTCTTATTTCCCTCATTGAGCCTTGTGTTGCCCGCCCTTGTCCCCCTCCTGTACTATCTGTGACTAATGCCCTAGGTACAGCAAACTTAGGTTCCCCCACATCAGCCACTAAGGTTTGCTGAGCCTTGGGACTTTGCTCCTCCAACACCTCTACCAGAGCGCCCTTTTCTGTACAACCCTGGGGGACAATATCTGTTTGTCAATCGACCCCCTCTAGGCCATTCAGGCAATTGAACCGGTTATAGGTGTGAAAGGGTTGTTCTGGTCGGCCAAATATCGGTCTAGGGTTAAAAGCCTGGTGTCTCCCCCTCCTACCAACCCTCTCCCAGCTGTCATGAGTTTGGGGTGGCTGGAATGGGACTGGGGCAATGGGAAAGAAGAACAACACATGGAGGGTTTGGATGGTAGATTCCCTAGATCTATTTTTCCCTTGACATATATAGGACACCGTTCCTGTATCCCTAAAACTCACCAGTATACAATCCCCTATAATGGATTTTTGTGTTCTACCCACCCATGGTACCCTTCTTACTATTATGATTTCATTATTGAAATGTGTCGGGAGGGGTCTGTTTTTGTTTAACCACTTAATTACCCTACTTTTTAGGGCACGAAAATCCTCAGTTTCCCCTTCCTCGAGTGGGGGAACACCCGCCATGACTACAGTGAAGTCTCTGGGGGTAGATTAGGTCTACGTGGTCTCAGGGTGAGCTTCATTAGAGGGGTCGGGGTGGTATTATCTGCTGGCTGTGCCGGAGGTACAGGTCCGGGCGGAGGGTTGGGCATGTTGGCATTAAGGGGCTTAGATGATGCAGGCTTTGGGTTTAGGGGTTGTTGTGAGGCCGCCGCATTCGCGGCTTGTGAAGGGACAGGGTTTACAGCACTATTTGCCGATTGTTGAGGGACTACAGTGGGGGGAATGGAATCTGGTTGCCTACCCTGTCGACCAGCTGGAGTTTTCAGACTACCTAATGTGGCCTCCAAGATGGTTAGTCTGATCTCAATCTTTTTTATACTTTCGCTGATCGGTAATAATAGAGACCTTAGCAAAAATTCTAGGTTTCCAAGCGGGACAACAGACAAGGGAATATTAGCAATACTAGCTCCTGTATCTTTTATCGTGGCAGGAGCTAAATCCTCATGAGCAATGGGTTTGGGATGTGAATCAGCTGATGGTTTCTCTACTAATACGGGGATTTTTGAAAACTTCCCAAAGTCCGAATGGGGAACCTTCGGTTTGTTCCTTCCTTGACCTCCCTTCGATTTCCTCCTACGTTTATTTGGAGGGGGTCCAAAGGCTACTTGTGTGGTGACTGGCTTAGATTTACCCTTCCTGATCTTGGGGGCTGGGGGGGGTTGGGAAATTAAATCAATGGTCACCCTGTTGGGGCTAGGACTGATAGCTGGAGCTATACTCATGACTGCAGCTGGTGAAATGTTAGTACAATCCCTCAGCAATAGTGGGACATCATCAATTCGGGACAACTCCTCCCTGGTCGTAATGAGTTGATCTCCAAGGGGGGTATTTTTCAAGTTGTCTATTGAGCGTCTCCGTTCTGCCCTTAACCTGGACAGGTTACACTCTTTGTCCCCCTCCCCCACTGCTCGGGAGAAATAATTCTCTAGAGCTCTATTTTTAGCTCCTCCCGGCTTCAATGGGGTACTCTCCCTTGCCGGGGACGGCATGGTATTCGTAATGAGTTATACTCGGCGGGGGACTCTACCAGTGAAATGAGTCCAGGGGTCGAAAACACGACCCAAGAGGGTAGGCCCAGCCCAGCCTACTCCGGCCTATGACGGCCTTAGACGGTCCCGCCCTTGTCCCGGGCTTCTCCCGGCGCCCTCCCGCGCAGCGGGTAAAGCAACTCCTAATGAGGGAAGGAGGTGTTCAGGGGGCGGGGCAAGCAGGGAGAGCGTCCAGGTGCAGGTGATGATGTCAGCGCAGGGACTCATGGGCAATGGAGTCCCTGAACCTCACCTGGCGCTCGCAGCCCTGCTCCCCGCAGTTCAAAAAGTTCCCTCTCACGGCAGCAGAACAGCAATGGTGAGCCCAAGCACACGGGCGAAGCGGGACCCGCGAAGCGGGTTCCGCGAGGTCAGATGCGATGAAAGGCAGCCCAGCAGGAAGGACCTCACAAGGACAGAGCTCGCGCTCAGCGGCAATCAGCAAATGTCTCCCACCGCACAGGGAGCAAACCGGCACTTTTCAGCGGTGTTCAGGGGGCGGGGCAAGCAGGGAGAGCGTCCAGGTGCAGGTGATGATGTCAGCGCAGGGACTCCTGGGCAATGGAGTCCCTGAACTTCACCTGGCGCTCGCAGCCCTGCTCCCCGCAGTTCCAAAAGTTCCCTCTCACGGCAGCAGAACAGCAATGGTGAGCCCAAGCACACGGGCGAAGTGGGACCCGCGAAGCGGGTTCCGCGAGGTCAGATGCGATGAAAGCCAGCCCAGCAGGAAGGACCTCACAAGGACAGAGCTCGCGCTCAGCGGCAATCAGCAAATGTCTCCCACCGCACAGGGAGCAACCCCGCACTTTTCAGCGGTGTTCAGGGGGCGGGGCAAGCAGGGAGAGCGTCCAGGTGCAGGTGATGATGTCAGCGCAGGGACTCCTGGGCAATGGAGTCCCTGAACCTCACCTGGCGCTCGCAGCCCTGCTCCCCGCAGTTCCAAAAGTTCCCTCTCACGGCAGCAGAACAGCAATGGTGAGCCCAAGCACACGGGCGAAGCGGGACCCGCGAAGCGGGTTCCGCGAGGTCAGATGCGATGAAAGGCAGCCCAGCAGGAAGGACCTCACAAGGACAGAGCTCGCGCTCAGCGGCAATCAGCAAATGTCTCCCACCGCACAGGGAGCAAACCGGCACTTTTCAGCGGTGTTCAGGGGGCGGGGCAAGCAGGGAGAGCGTCCAGGTGCAGGTGATGATGTCAGCGCAGGGCCTCCTGGGCAATGGAGTCCCTGAACCTCACCTGGCGCTCGCAGCCCTGTTTCCCGCAGTTCCAAAAGTTCCCTCTCATGGCAGCAGAACAGCAATGGTGAGCCCAAGCACACGGGCGAAGCGGGACCCACGAAGCGGGTTCCGCGAGGTCAGATGCGATGAAAGGCAGCCCAGCAGGAAGGACCTCACAAGGACAGAGCTCGCGCTCAGCGGCAATCAGCAAATGTCGCAAATACCTTAATAGAAGGTGGCAAAGGTATCTGCCCTGTTCGTCAGTACTGGTTGGCAGCTTGAATTTAATTGCGCCGGAAATGCGTCATACGGATCCTGCGCTTCCTGGTCGTGGCAGAGGAGGAAAAACAAACTATTGAGTCTCAAACTCACTAAGGGCATCTAGAGATGATTACATATATTAATTTAAGCCATGGCTACATTTAAGGTGGAAACTAAAGCAGTTCTTATCGGGTTATTGGGGGTAATTTGCACCTACCGATAGTGGGTATGAACATGCCAGAAAAAGAGTTCATCCGAAATAACATTTCAAAAGTTCTAAGGGTGCCTCTAAGCGCGTGTCTCCTTAAAGACACTCACTATTTTCAAATAGATCATATATATAGAGGCGACCTGATATTATTGTGCACGTTTCCCTGAATAGTGGGCGGATTTCGAGTTAACAAAAACAGATCACAGGCCAGCTTCAGAACTTGTATATACTGTATACTACTAACTGCGTTTAAAAAAAAAAAAAAGGAGAAGTTGCCGGGTACATAAGGTTGATAATCATAAATAACACGCTGGCACGCTGCACGTGTATATAGGGGGTCTCTAGGCTCATAACTTACTTGATGTAGGAAGACGTCCGTCTCATCAGGGTCCTTCTAGCTCGTGCCATTCGAAATGACACGGTTATACAGACGGCATTTAAACTAGTTTTGGCGCGCTCCTAATTGGGGATTAATTAGTCTCTCAATAGTGTGTGCTGGGAACTGTGAGACCTTAACACTAATCCCCACCATATTGGAGCGGTGGAATGTATACATATACTCCTTCATCTGTGTGCGGGCTCAGGCGGGCCAATGATTTGTTGCAATTATGCGGGCGCCAACATTGCTCTAGAATTTAAATGTGTTATGTATCTCCGTCTTATTTAATTATGTGATGCTACATCTATGTCTTGCAATAAAGATTGACAACTCGCATAAGTGAGTGAGTTATTATTTGCTGCCGGCGATAATTTACTAGAGCTTGGATTGATGGAACTTGTCCATTTCATGTAACGTAAAAGGGAAACTATTTACGGGGAGATACAACGCATTAGGTTTCGGTATGTGTGTAAATAAAATGCTACATAGCTTAACGAAAATAGTGCAGCCACCGCCCCGTCTGCACAAAGGTACTGGCGATCAATTCTGTTTGAAGTATATGTACCGACCTTAGAGAATGGCGATTGCCTGTCAATGTTCATGGCTATCTAGGAAATGTGTGGTCTTGGCGAATATAATTGGGGCTGATGTAGTTCAGATTTCATTAGGAATTGGTTGGCCAGAAGTGTACCCCAAACCATTTTAATAGCATTGGCTGCGGTATTGGTATTGAATTACACTGAATTCTTGTTAAATGTGTAAAATAATAAGGGAAGTATGCATTAATGACCATATCCACTGACATTTTTATCAGGTTGTTTTTACATGCAAGTCTGACAAATTATACATAAGATTCATACCACAATTTTGACAACATGAAACATGAGCCATATTTCTTGCCTTACAATATTGCTTGTTCCCACGGAATTTCAGCATTCAGCCCAATCTTTGAGGTCCCAAGTAAAAAAATCCAATAAACTTCTCACATCTTGCGAACCTTATCTGAGTCTAAGCCAGTTTTTGTTTGAATCCTTTCTAGAATGTACCACGACATGTTTTCTGGAGTGTGGTTGTGTTCTGTGTAGTGGCTGACCATCGGTGCTGTTAGTTTCCTAGTTCGTATAGCGTATCTGTGCTCCGTCAGTCTAACATTAAGAGCTCTACTCGTCTCACCCACATATCCCAATTTGCAGGGACATATGATGAGGTAGATTACATTCGTAGTCTTGCAATTGTTAAGTTCTTTCGGCTTCACCAATTGTTTATTAAATGTTATAGTAGGACCTTGTAATACAGTTTCGCAGGACTTGCAGTTCGAGCACGCATAGGTTCCTGCTACAGGTTCCTTGTACAATGACGTTTGATGTGTCATGGATTTGTACGTTGGCATTCTTGACCTTACAATATGGTCTTTCAGAGATTAGTTTTTTTTGTAGGCAAAGATTGGTTTGGGTAATTGGTCAGCTTTGGGTAAATTTACATTTAATATATGCCAGTTTGCATATATCGCCTGTTTTATTCTGTCATTCAAGGTTGAGTGTTTGGTTATAAAAATCAGATTGGGAGCGCATTTACTTGGTTTGGGTTCAAGGAGACATTGATGATCGTAGAAGCGAGCCCGCTTGTACGAGTCCCTTACAATTTTGTTTGGATACCCTCTTGTTAAGAATTTCGCCTTCATCATTATAGATTTTTCATCGTAGTCTGAGATGCTTGTACAATTGCGGCATAGGCGCAAAAATTCGCCAAATGGTACACTATTTTTTTGCACCGCAGGATGATAACTGTCATAGTGTAGGAGGATATTCCTTGCTGTTGGCTTTACAAAAAGATCAACAACAAGGGCCCCTCTCTGATGTTTTATGACCACATCTAAGTATTCAACTTGTGACCTGTCTGCATGGCTGGTGAATTTGATGTTATTGTCACATTCGTTAATCCAAGCGAAGAATTCTTCCAAGTTATCTTCGTTTGCAGTCCAAATGAAAAAAACGTCATCTATGTATCTTGACCACTTTGTCACAGACTCATAGAATGGCGCTATTTCATTAAATACATACTTATCCTTGAACCTAGACATGTATATATTGGCTATAGTCGGGGCACAAGAAGCACCCATGCTGACTCCTTGCTGCTGTCTATAGATGGTGCCATTGAATTCAAAGATGTTATCTGTTAGTACAATTTTAAGGCATTCCAATATAAAAATGGTAGGACAAGCAATTTGGTACTTTTGCATAAACCAATGCGTGGCTTCTAGTGCACCTAGGATAGGAATGTTGCTGCACAGAGCCTCTATGTCCATTGTGACTAGGATTTGTGATGTATTGCAAAATTTTGTGTTTTCTACTAGGTTAACGATCTGTCTTGTGTCTTTTACATGGCCTGGTGTTCGAATGATATGAGGGCATAAGATGGCATGAATATATTTCGCCAAAGGTTCAGTTATTGAGCCAATGGTTGTTACTATTGGCCTTAAAGGTGGATCATTCACATCTTTATGCACCTTCGGTATGCCATAAATACTCGCCAGTTTAGGATTGTCTACATTGAGATATTGCCACTCCTTATTGCAAATCTCACCTTCTCTCAAAGCTTTATCGGTCAATTTTTGCATTTTTGCTCTGGTTTGTGCTGTGGAGTCCCTGGTTATACGGACATAGAAGCGTGAGTCACTTAACATTTCATCCATTTTTCTCACATATTTTTGGGTGTCATACACCACAATTCCGCCCCCATTATCACATGTTTTTACTGTGATGTTTGTGTTGGTTTTGATACTCTCAAGGGCCTTATGTTGATTATATGTCAGGTTAAAAGGTGTTCTAGGTACAAATGTCGTGATGTTTGCCAGCTTGTCATTTATAACCTGTTCAAAGACTGCCACCTGTGGCGGAACTTGGCCAATCGTGGGAGTGAAAACCGATTTAGGTTGTAGTCCTGAACGGTTTACCTCTCCAGTATGAATTTCTTTACCCAGAAAAAAGAATTTAAGTCTAATCTTTCTCAGAAAGATTTGCAGGTCTCTATTTTGTGGTCAAAAAGCATTTGAGCCACAAATTCACAAGGTTTGCAACTCCAAGTAACTTTTCATAATGTATTTAAACCTTAAAAAGAGCTTTTTCAATACTCAGCTTCACAAATAGGAGAGGGCAAGAAAAGAGGCGCACCACCCTATTTGTAGTTCGTAAAAATATGTAATATTTGTTTAAACCTAGAAATGAAGTTGCAAGTCATTGATGAACTCAAAGCAAGTGACTCGGGCCGTAACTGACTAGCAAAGGGGTAGCAGTACCCATAGGAAAATGTCTCCTTTGAGAATCTTGTTGGGTGGGCTTGTGGGGACCAGAAATGGTCAGGGATCACAGAATGTTCCTCCCAATACGCTCACTGCCTTAAACCTTTTTAGAGTGCCACCTTTCTATTTAAGGGGACATACATATATTGAAGAATGTAACGTGAGTTCATGGGTTAACGGTCCACTCTCTCTTGCAGCCCTATTGTCAGGTATTCACAACAATTTACAAGATGCCTAATGCATCCTGCCTTAATAATTTTCATAAGGCACATGGGGTCAGATGTAGGTAGGCTTTTACGGGTCGGTAACGGCAGAAATCGGCCGCTACCGACCGGTAAAAGCCTTTTCCAATGTAGGAGGCTTTTTTACCGATTCGGTAAATAACGAATCGGTAAATGAGATGTAGGAAGCACTGTAAACAGTGCTTCTGGGCTTTAAGAATTCGTTATTTACCACCAACTATTAGTTGGTGGTAAATAAGGAATTCCTATGTAAATGCATAAATGTGCATTTACACCTGTGCCATGTGACAGACATACATGCCCTTAGGGCATGTATGTATGCCACATGTGCACACAAGCACTAATCAGGGGTGCAACAGGGTGTCAAAGTGACACCCTACCACCCTTGACTTTTTCCCAATTTTACCGAATCGGTAATTACCGATTCGGTAATTGACATTCATTCCTATGGGCCTCCAGGCCCATAGGAATGAATGGCAAATACCGAATCGGTAATTACCGATTTGGTAAATACAGAATCTTAACGATTCAGTATTTTTTAACGATTAATTACCTACATTGCATTTACCAATTCGAAAATACTGAATCGGTAACATTCGGTATTTTCGAATCGGTAAATCAAAATTACCTACATCCAGCCCTTGATTTTTTAACCTCCGAAGAAGAATCCTTTTATAGTGTAGTTGAATGGTAGATTAGTTGCCTTGCAAAATGTTGAGTGGGTCGTCGACATTCAATCTGCACACAGTGGGGCCTATTCCCAAAGGTAACTTACACTGTGAGTAAGTTACATGTGTACAGTTATTCATTCACTTACGCGTAATGTTGCTTCTTTTGGCTATTGACCATATACAAGTTTAAAGTTACTCAAAAATGTAGAGTTACTTATCTCCCTGGACATGACCGTGGACATGAGGTAGGGATTTAAAATAGAACTGCATAGGAAATAATGTTAAATTAACTTAGTTTACTTCGACTTTTTAAATAATATATAAAATTAATTAATTTTTTTTAAAGAATAATATAATTGATTATACATAGCATTTTTTAACTATTATTAAATAATTAAAAGCATTTTACTTCAAGTGGGATTGTTTTAATACATCTTAAAAATAATGTTAATTTAATTCAATATATTCAATTAATTAAATGTTTATTTCGAAATTAAGCTAATTGGGCAGTTGATTTTTTTATATTTTTTTCTGCATTTAAAATGAATATATAACAATAATGTACATGAATATTTAACATACACATTTATTTTGCAATGTTTATCGTGTCTAAAGAATTTTTGTACTTTTTCCTACAATTTATCATAAGGAGATATGTACCTTTTATTATTCAAAGACCCCTTAGGTAAACATATTATATCAGTGAATGCCAGAAGGGAAGGTTGCAAATGAGATAATCTGACTCAATTCATAACCATTCTGAGAAAATAATTAAAACCTTTTTCACCCAAACATCTTCTAGTGAAGGGATTCCTATGGTATCCCATGTCTTAAAACCCTTTTGTCCCCAGAGATCAGAGAAGAGTATACTTCTCTTGAAGGAATCTCCTTAGTGAATATATCTCCCCCTCCCAAATTATTTCTCAAGTCCAAATTATTGCCTTGAAGAGTCAAGCTAGTTATCAATGTTTTGCCATTGTACAGTGCCTACAAATAGCCCTTCTTCCCTATTGATTGATGATCAGTTGTAAATGATGGATCTTGCTATGATGTAATAATCCAGTCATTTATCTCCACTGTCCTGATTCAGTTTGACCGAAACGAAACGTCTGCCGGAATCTTTCTTTGGGTGCCCATTGCGGGCCCCCCTTCACACCGAGACTTACAAATGTAGCCTGTTGGGGTACCCAAGGGACTCCTCTTCCCAAACATGTCCAATGTGGCAGGCACCCAACTACCCCTTTTATCAATGGTAGCCTGTGTTCTCGTTCGAAACACAGGCTTCCATTGAAGTCTGTGTGAATCTAACCAACAACCAAACAAAATGCCAATACTGATGAAAAAAGTTTTTAACAACTGAGTAGGTAGTGCAAGGATAGCTAAGCCAAGCACCAATGGGCTTATGAATTGCTTTTATTTTCAATATTCAAAAGATTTTTCTTTTTTTGAAAAACATGTAGGGGATGTACATACAAAGAATGCAAGACAAATGTATATTTACTACATACTGTTACTTCCAATCATAACCCATTCAAATGTTCAAACATACACTTGCAAACATTCCAACTCCATCAAACGGTCACCACACTAAACAAACACCACACAGTCCTAGTAGGTCAATCTACATTTTTTGAAGAAAGGCCAAACCACTAGTCAAACAAAGTGCTATTGGGGATATTGAAAATGTGCACCAATTTTTCTAGATAAAACAATTTTGAACTGTGCACCAACAGTGTTAATAAAAATACATGACCAATTGTGTGATAGTGGATAAAAAACAGAATGGTCTACGCGTTTCAAATCCCACCCACTTTGGGGGTTCTCATCAGGACCAGAAACCACTGTGGAGACAAAAAGCAAAAACAAATAATCAAGACTTTGCTCAAGATGGATTTCGCATGCGCTCTTTAGCGCCCACCCTGGACCACTGCTTACCAATTTATAATACTGTGTCACCGCCGTGGACTTCCTAGATTCTTGATTTATGATGTGAATCTAAAAACAGAGGGAACAGACAAAAAACGTCCTGTAGTCAAGAACACTCAAAATCATATAACAAACATGTCCTTTTTGCTGTTGTTGGTCACTAACTTCCTCAAAAAATGTTGCTGATGAAGGTAAAAATCTTCATACATTCCCAACCACTCGCTCTTTGTACCAATGGGCGGGCACCTGAACAATTGATGAAATAAGGGTGAGAATCAAGCAACTTTCTGCCTGTAACCAACTTGGTAAGCAGTGGTCCAGGGTGGGTGCTAAAGAGCGCATGCGAAATCCATCTTGAGCAAGGTCTTGATTATTCGTTTTTGCTTTTTGTCTCCACAGTGGTTTCTGGTCCTGATAAGAACCCCCAAAGTGGATGGGGTTTGAAACGCGTAGACCATTCTGTTTTTCCTCTATCAAACAATTGGTCATGTATTTTGAATAACATTGTTTGTGCACTGTTAAAAATTGTTCTATTTAGAAAAATTGGTGCACATTTTTAATATCCCAAATAGCACTTTGTTTGACTAGTGGTTTGGCCTTTGTCCAAAAAATTTAGATTGACCTACTAGGACTGTGTGGTGTTTGTTTAGTGTGGTGACCGTTTGAGTGGAGTTGGAATATTTGCGAGTGTATGTTTGAACATTTGAATGGGTTATGATTGGAAGTAACAGTATGTAGTAAATATGCATTTGTCTTGCATTCTTTGTATGTACATCCCCTACATGTTTTTCAAAAAAAGAATAATCTTTTGAATATTGAAAATAAAAGCAATTCATGAGCGCATTGGTGCTTGGCTTGGCTATCCTTGCACTAACTACTCAGTTGTTAAAAAAATTCATCAGTATTGGCATTTTGTTTGGTTGTTGGTTTAGTGGACTCAGCCTTACTGATTAGAGTCAGGCCCTTTCTTGTTATATTGTGTGAATCCAATGGCACAATGTTTGGAAGCATCATAATTAGTCATCTGGACTCACAGGGCCCGATTAGTTTGGAAACTATTCCAGACCTGATTTGTTTGGGAACGTTTCCTAACGACATTGTAATCGGGCCCTCAGTCTAATTAAAATTTAAGCCTGCATATTTCTCAAACATGTTAAAGGGATAAAAAGCATGGTTGTAGTGGCAGTGGGCTCTCTTAACCCCTTTGGTGCTCATGACGGAGCGATTCCATTATGAGCCACGGTGGGTGAGTACTCATGACAGAACTGCTCTGTCATGGCACCCACCCATGGGGGAAGTGCTGGCGCTCCCCCAATGGGAAACAAAGGGGAATGGCAGCAGAAGAGCTCCTGCTGCCACCCCCTGGACGACTGAAAACCATTTGGAAGCGACCCCTTTGGCGAGGGTCGCTTCCTTCTTGGCCTAAATAAATTTTTAAGACTTTTCTGCCCTGACTGGGGATAGATCGCCTGCATTTTTGGGGGTTTCTGGCCCCGGGTGAGGGGGGGGGGAAGAATATCCGACTAGAGCCAGGGATTTAAAAATAAATAAATTGGAAACAACCCCTTGGGCAAAGGTCCCAGGCTGGGGCAGAAAACCCCACTAGACATTAGGGACTTCTTTCAAATTAAAATGGAAGCGACCCCTTGGGAAAGGGTCGCTTCCAGGGGGCAGATTTTTTAATGGTCTTTTTGCCCCCAGGGGGAGGAAGGGCAAAAAATCCACTAGACACCAGGGATCTTTTTTGTGTGTAATGGAAGTGACATGGTTGTATCCAAGGGGGTACAATATTGTTATTGTTTTTCTGCCCCTCTTGGGGTCAGATCTGTCCCTTTTTGTGCCTTTCTTCCCTAGGCGGGAGGGGGGAGTCAGAAAACCCTTCTAGGCACCAGGCGTTATTTCTTTATAAAGGGGGGAACATTTCTGTCTGCTATTTTCTGACCCACCTGGGGAACAGATCGGCCTGGCAGACATCACCCGATCACTTGTGCAAGGTCACCCCCCATTTTTCTCAGTCCTATTTGAAGGCCCATGTGACAGATTGAACATTTAGGTAGTGACATAGTGTGTTATAATGTTAATTGTTTTATTTCTTGTGAATTGCAATTGTAATGCTTTATGTTTCGCTTTTTTTTAGTTCAAGGCTTTTCCTCTTTAGGCTGTTCCAGGTTGCGGTTTCGTTACTGGTGGTTCTGCTGTTTGTGTAGTTGCATGTGTTTGGTAAGAGACTTATTTTGTACAATGTTTTTCATTTCTCTGCATGAATGTATTTTTTTGGAAATGGTGTAATTATAGTAGTATGTTTGGCTTCTGTTTTTCGAGTGTCAAAAACATTTTGCGTTTGTGCATGATGTGTACTTTGTTGTCTTGTGAGTAATTGGTTTTATTTTTTTCTTTCTAGTGGGATATCTTTGGTTTTTGCTGTTTCTCTGCAGAGTAGGTGCTGGTAAGTGTAGCTGTGTCTTGCAAGTGAATCGTATAGTTTTTGAGTATATAGATCTTTGTGATAAAGGCACACATTTATTTTACTTACTTATTTTGAGCAGTGTTGGTTGTTGTTGACTTGTTTGTGTAGTCTCCTTTGTTGGTAAGGATAATGGCTGCCAACAGGATTACTGCTCAGAAGGTTTTTGGTATGCTTTTTGGGTCTTCCTCTGACCATGGTTCAGAGACAGACTATGCATCTGAGGCAAAGGAGGGAGTTGAAGATTCAGGCAGTGGGTTTTCTCTGCACATGGAATCATCGGACGATGAAGCTACTCTCAGTGCGGATGAAGCTACTCTTAGTGCGGATGAACTGCCTGTTTTAGAGGAGGACATTTATGTGCCGATAGTGCAGCAAGAGGCATCTGGGCTGCAGCCTGGGGCTGTAAGGCTTCCAGTTGGAAGTGATGACCTCTGGGTTGCCCCAGGCATGGTGCAGCCGGCACTGCCAGACTTTACTGGTGTTCCAGGGTGTAGAGTGAGTACAGAACACTTTTTGCCGATACATTTTTTCTGTTGCTTATGCACGATGTGTTTTTGCCAGAGATTGTTGAGCAGACTAATTTGTATGCCGAACAATTTTTGAGGGACAACAGTGCCAGCCTTAGATCACACTCTAGAGCTACCCGGTGGACTCCCACAAATCCAGAAGAGATGAAGAAGTTCTTGGGTTTAACTTTTTTGCTAGGCTTGCTAAGGAAGCCATCAATGTCTTCATATTGGTCTACTAGTCCCTTGATGGCAACAGCTATATTTCGGCAGTCTTGAGTCGTGATAGATATTTGCTTCTGCTTCGGATGCTGCATATATTTGAAAATGGTTTATCGTTGGCACGAGATCACCCTGATTGTGACCGTCATTTTAAGATTCGGCCTGTCATTGATCCCTTTGTTGATCGATTTTCTGAGATCTATGCTCCAGGGAAAGAAATAGCAGTGGATGAGTCTTTGGTCTTGTTCAAAGGCCGCTTGGATTTTAGGCAATACATTCCTAGTAAGAGGGCACACTATGGAATTAAGCTGTATATACTGTGTGACAGTAGGACTGAATATGTCTCTAATTTCAGAGTGTACACTGGTAGGGAATCCAGGATTAATCCCCCTGGCTGTTTGTCCACTTCTGGAGTGACTGAGAAAATTGTGAGGGAACTTGATAGAGGACTTTTTAACAAAGGCCACCATTTATATGTAGATAACTTCTACACTGGTGTGCAGTTGTTCAGGGAATTGCCCAAAGTGGACACTGTTGCTTGTGGCACAATCCGTTCTCACCATAAAGGTTTCCCAAAAACACTTGTTTGTCAAAAGTTTGTGCGGGCACAGTGCAGTGCATAGCGTTGCGAAGAACCTCTAGCTGTGAAATTTTCAGACAGGAGGAATGTCTACATGCTGACTACCATCCACGATGAAAGCACTTAACCTGTTACTGTTTGGGGGTCAGGTTGCTGAAGCGCACAAACCTGTGTGCATTTTAGAATATAATAGGCACATGGGTGGTGTTGATAGAGTAGATCAGAGGTTGGAACCTTACACTGCTCTTCGTAAGGCTTACATTTGGTATAAGCAGTTGGCTATCCATCTTTTCCACTTGGCAACCTTTAATGCTTTTTTTGTATTCAAGGATTCTTGTACTGAGTCAAAGACGACTTTTGCTAAGTTTCAGGAGTCTGTAATAGGCAGCCTTGTTGTAGTGGAACAGGCAAGTGTTCCTAGAGTTGTGAAGGATGTAACTAGAATACAAGATTGCCACATTTCTGATCACATTCCTCCCACACCCTCCAAAGACTTTCCCAGTAGGAGATATTGAGTCTGTTGGCGAAGAGGTACGCGGAAGGAGACTCGGAAGCTTGTCTCCTTTCTGGTGAAGAATTGGCTTGGTAGTTTGGTCTGCCCTGTTCCCATGATGCACTGGGCCAGGGACAGACTAATTCGCATATAGCCAGGTTCTGAGCTGGGATGGTGCAGTGAGCTAAATAACGGTGATGGATCAAGCCCTGATCTTTGGACTGGGTAAGAGTGGTCTGCTTAATTCAGACACTCTGTTCATCACCACCCCCCTTTCTGAATCATCTCTTGTTAATAACATTTTTTATACTGAACCATCATTTGCCCTTGTGCCAAATCCAACCAGTATGTGTTTGTGTGCTTGAGGAATAGATGACTGTGCAGTTATCTTTGTCTTTTTTGTCTCTCTGCCAAGGTGAACATTTCATCTAAGAAAAATCTACCAACTGTTGATATTTTCGTAATCTAAACACCCATGGGTGTACATGGTGATGTCTCTTTTGTGGATCCCATCAAGTTATCTTACCCACAATGTTCTGCAAACCTCAAAATGTGACTGTCACATTTCCCTTGCATTATTGTGCCTAAAGTTTCACGCTACAGAAAGTAACAACAAATTTCCAACCCCCTGGCATTTCTCCAAGTATCCCAATAGAAATAGTACCTCACTTGTGTTGGTGGGACAAGTACATACAGCAGGGAAGGGCCCAAAAAGCTATTGAGGTGACATCAAAATTACCTATCACAAACCAACCTGGGTTTGCAAGGAGGTCCCTTGAGTTTATGGCCCGGGGCACCGCAGCCATCTAGTGAAACCTACCAAACTCACACATTTATAGAAAGTAGACACCCAGGGGAGTCCAGTGAGGTATGGCTTACGTTGGTCCCCCAACATTCTTCTACCCAGAACCCCCTGCAAACCTCCAATTTTGCCAATAAAAATCACTTTTTTCTCAAATTTCTGTATGGGAAAGTTCTAGGATCTGTGTGGATCTACACATTTCCTCCTACCCAGCGTTCCCCCAGGTCTCCTGATAAATATGTTACCTCACTAGTGTGGGTAGGAATAGTGGCTACAACAGGAAATGGCCCAAATCGTACTGTGGAGACTTCATAATTACCTATAACAAAAGTACCTGGTTTGGGGTGGGCACCTGGGGTTTTGGCCCCGGGCTCGGCCGCCATTTTGGGAAAGTACCAACCCCAAACATTTCTGAAAACTAGACAACCGGTGAGTCTAAAGATGTATGGCTTGAGGGGATCCACCAACGTTTTCCTACACAGAATGCCAGGCAAACCTCAAATTTAGCTGAAAAAAACACAATTTCCACACATTTTTTTTCAGCTAAATTTGAGGTTTGCCTGGCACTCTGGGTAAGAAAACGTTGGGGGATCCACACAAGCCATACCTCATTGGACTCCCCGGGAGTCTAGTTTTCAGAAATGTTTGGGTTTGGTACTTTTCCAAGATGGCCACCGAGTCCGGGGCCTAAACCCCAGTTGCCCCCCCTGAAACCAGGTAGTTTTGATATAGGTAATTTTGAAGTCTCCACAGTATGATTTGGGCAAATTCCTGTTGCAGCGGCTCTGCCTACCCACATAAGTGAGGTACCATTTTTATCCGGAGACCTAGGGGAATGCTGGGTAGGAGGAAATTTGTGGATCCATGTACGTTCCAGAACTTTTCCACACAGAAGTTTGAGAAAAAATGTATTTGTTCAGGAAAATTTGAGGTTTGCAGGGGATTCTGGGTAGGAGAATTTTGGGGAACCCACGCAAGCCATACCTCGTTGCACTCCCCTGAGTGTCTTGTTTCGAGAAATGTGTGGGTTTGGTAGGTTTCCCTACATGGCCGCCGAGCCCCAGGCGAAAATATCATGGGACCCACCTTGCAAAACCAGGTTGGTTTGTGATAGGTAATTTTGATGTTGCCTCAATAGGTTTTAGGCCTTGCCTGTCGCGGGTACTTGACCCAACCACGCAAGTAAGGTACCATTTTTCTTGGAAGACTTTGGGGAACGTGGGGTAGGTGGAATTTTGTGGATCCACGCAGATTCCAGAACTTTTCACCACAGAAATGTGAGGAAAATTTGTTTTTTTAGACAATTTGTTAGGTTTGCAAGGGATTCTGGGTAACAGAACCTGGTCATATCCAGTTAAGTCACCCTATCTTGGATTCCCCTGGGTATCTAGTTTTCAAAAATATATAGGTTTGTTAGATTTCCCTAGGTGCCAACAGAATTATGGTTCAAAAAGTACAGGGAGGCACTTTTCCTAAAAAGGGTAACTATTCACTGTGAAAATGTGGTGTGTCCACATTGCGTTTTGTGCCATTTCCTGTTGCAGGCACTGAGCCCATCCACACAAGTGAGGTACCATTTGTCACTGAAGAATTTGGAGAATGCGGGGTGGTGGAATTTTGAGGATCCATGCAGATTCCAGAACTTTCCATCACGGAAATCTGAGGGAAATGTATTTTTTGGGACAATTGTTTAGGTTTGCAAGGGGTTCTGGGTAACAGAACCTGGTGATAGCCAGTCAAATCACTCCATCCTGGATTCCCCTGGGTTTCTAGCTTTCAAAAATGTATAGGTTTGCTAGGTTTCCCTAAGTGCCGTCAGAGCAAGTGTTCAAAAACTACAGACAGGCACTTTGCAAAAAAGGGTCATTTTTCACTGTGAAAATGTGATGTGTCCACGTTGCGTTTTGGCCCGTTTTCTGTTGCGGGCACTACACTTACCCACACAAGTGAGGTATCATTTTTCTTGAAACACTATGGAAAATGCAGGGTGGGTGAAAATTCTTGGATCAATGCAGATTCCAGAACTTTCCACCACAGAAACTTGAGGAAAAAGTGTTTTTTTGACAGATTTTAAGGTTTGCCAGGAATTCTGGGTGGCAGAACCTGGTGAGAGCCAGTCAAGCCACCCTGTACTGTATTTCCCTTGGTATCTAGTTTTCAGAAATGTATAGGTTTGCTAGGTTACCCTAGGTGCAGACAGAGCTTTGGTTCAAAAACTACAGCTAGGCATTTTGCAAAAAAAAGATAATTTTTCACTGTGAAAATGTGGTGTGTCCACGTTGCGTTTTGTGCTGTTTCGTGTTGCAGGCACTTGGCCTACCCACACAAGTGAGGTATCATTCTTCTTGGAAGACTTTGTGGAATACAGGGTGGGTGTAATTATGTGGATTCACGCAGGTTCCAGAACTTAACACCACAGAAATGTGAGGAAAATGTTTTATTTTTGGCAATTTTTTAGGTTTGCAAGGAATTCTGGGTAGCAGAACCGGTGAGAGCCAGTCAGGTCACCCCATCCTATGTTTCTGAGAATGTCTAGTTTTCAAGAATGTATAGGTTTGCTAGGTTTCCCTAGGTGCCAGCAGAGCTATGGTTATAAAACTACAGCTATGCACTTTGCAAAAAAAGAGTCATTTTTCACTGTGAAAATGTTGTGTCTGCATTGTGTTTTGTGCTGTTTCCTGTTACGGGCACTAGGCCTGCCCACACAAGTGAAGTACCATTTTTCTCAGAAGGCTTTGAGGAACGTGGGGTGGGTGTAATTTTGTGGATCCACACAGATTCCAGAACTTTCCACCACAGAAATGTGAGGAAAATGTGGTCTTTTATTATTTTTTAGGTTTGCAAGCGATTCTGGGAACAGAAACTGGTGAGAGCCATTCAAGTCACCCCATCCTGGATTTACCTGGGTGTTTAGTTTTCAGAAATGTATAAGTTTGCTAGGTTTTCCCAGGTGCCGACAGAGCTAGAGTTCAAAAACTACAACTAGGCACTTTGCAAAAAAAGGGTCATTCTTCACCTTGAAAATGTGTTGTGTCCACATTGCATTTTGGGCCATTTCCTGTCACGGCCACTAGGCCTACCCACACAAGTGAGGTACCATTTTTCTCAAAAGATGTTGGGGAACGCAGGTGGGTGAAATTTTGTGGATCTACACAGATTCCAGAACTTTCCACCACAGAAATGTGAGGAAAATGTGTTTTTTTGGGGACAAATTTTGAGGTTTGCAAGGGATTCTGGGTAACAGAACCTGTTGAGAGCCAGTCAATTCACCCCATCCTCGATTTCCCATTGGTGTCTAGTTTTCAAAAATGTATAGGATTGCTAGGTTTACGCAGGTGCCGGCAGAGCTAGGGTTCAAAAACTACAGCCAGGCACTTTGCAAAAAAAGGGGCCAAGTTGCAATTCCTATTGCGGCCACTAGGCCTACCCTTACAAGTGATCTACCATTTTTTCTTGGAAGACATTGGGGAATGTGAGGTGGATGGAATTTTTCTCTTTGAAAATGAGGTGTGTCCATGTTGCTTTTTGTGCCGTTTCCTGTTGCGGGCACTAGGCCTACCCACACAAGTGAGGTACTATTTTTCCTTAAAGACGATGGCGAATTTGGAGTAAATTCGGATCATTAGCAATCTATGGCCTAACTCTGGGAATGGAAGTGAAGGACATTCTCCTGAAATTTACAGAGGCTAGTTATTACAAGAGGACAAAGTTCAAGATAATAATAGCAGCATTCGAAATTTGGAAAAGCTTTGCTAAAAAAAATTGGCTTAGGAAAATTTAATTCTTATACAAGATTATTACATAATCCAACCCTCCCACAAGATATCTTCTCGGGACCTATAATGGCAGAGTGGGAGAATAGGGGAATCAGAACCATTGGAGATATTAGGGGGGAACAGTGTTTTTTCCAATTTAAAGATCTGCAAGACAGATATAACCTAGAAGCTAGGCAATTTTTTAAATTCCTCCAGATTAGGAGTTTCCTCCTGGGAAAAAAAAGGTGGTGTTCTGGGATTTAGGCGTAATGCTATTATGGAAATTATTCAAAGGGGGCAGGATTGCACAATTAAAAGATTGTATGCTGAATTGATTAAAATAAAACAAGATGATCACCAAAAGTGGAGTGAAAAATGGAAGGATAATCTTACAATCAGCTCTGAAAGCTTTGGTATCTCCCTAGAAATGGGGAACTCATTACTATGTGCAGCACCATTACAGGCTCAACACTACAAAACACTTTATCACCTGTATTATACACCGGCTAAAATAGCACAATGGGGAGGTTTAGCGGGTATTACATGCTATAGGTGTGGAAGCTCGGATGCTGATCTGGAACATGTATTTGCTTTATGCCCCCGCTTAGATTTATTTAAAAAGGAAATCGAATGTTTTATAAGTAACATTTTAGAAAGCGAAATTGTCCTAACCCCAGGAACCATTCTATTAGGAGTTAATGTTGAGGATGTACGCTCTTTTCGTGGGAGGGAATTTTTGTTTGTAGCTATGTCTATCATGAGATTATGTATAGCCTCTGCATGGATAGATCCTGTACCACCTACCTTCCATAAATGGCTGGCTAAGTTACTAATAACGCATAAAATGGAGAAAGAGATATATGCAAGGAAAGGAAAAAGGGGAAGGAAGCTAGGTAATATAATATGGGATCCTATAACACGATGGAAGGAGGAATAATAGTGTGAAATGTTGGATTCCCTAAAGATAAGAAATACTAACTCGGTGCAATTACAATATTGATGTTTTACAATATGAAAGTATATTCTGCTTCTATTTATGCTATTTTTGTGCTTTAACTTGTGCTTTAATTTGTTTCTGGTAATATCACCCTCGCCTGCTGATGATTTAGTGATTATCTTTTATTTTGATCTATGAACTATTGGTATATACTTTTTCTCCTTCAATCTTTGGTTTGTATTAATGATGCCGTGCCTTGTATATAAATGTAAAATATTTCAATAAAAAAATTAAAAAAAAAAAAAAAAAAAGACGATGGCGAACGCGGGGTGGGTGTAATTTTGTGGATCCACGCATATCACAGAACTTACCACCACAGAAACGTGAGGCTAATGTGGGTTTTGTTGGACAATTTTTTAGGTTTGCAAGGGATTCTGGGTAACAGAACCTGGTGAGAGCCTGTCAAGTCACCCCATCCTGGATTTCCCTGGGTGTCTAATTTTTAAAAATGTATAGGTTTGCTAGGTTTCCCTAGGTGCCGGCAGAGCTATGGTTAAAAGATTACAGCTAGGCACTAAGCAAAAAAAAGGTCATTTTTCACGGTGAAAATGTGGTGTGGCCGCGTTGCGTTTCCTATCGCGGCCACCAGGCCTACCCATACAAGTGAGGTACCATTTTTCTTGGAAGACATTGGGGAATGTGATGTGGATGGAATGTTGTGGATGCAAGCAGATTCCAGAAAGTCCACCACAGAAATGTGAGGAAAATGTTTTTTTTTTTTAAACCATTTTTTAGGTTTGCAAGGGATTCTGGGTAACAGAACCTGGAGAAAGCCAGTCAAGTCACCCTAGCTTGTATTCCCCTTGTTGTCTAGTTTTTGAAAATATATAGGTTTGCTAGGTTACCCTAGGTGCCGGCAGAGCTAGGGTTCAAAAACTACAGCTAGGCACTTTGCTAAAAAAGGGTCATTTTTTGCTGTGAAAATGTGGTGTGTCCACGTTGCATTTTGGGTTGTTTCCTGTCACGGTCACTAGGCCTACCCATGCATGTGAGGCACCATTTTTCTTTCAAGACTTTCGGGAATGCGAGGTAGGTGGAATTTTGTGGATCCACGCAGATTCCAGAACTTTCCAGCACAGAAATGTAAGGAAAATTTGGGTTTTTCGGGACAATTGTTTTGGTTTGCAAGGGATTCTGGGTAACAGAACCTGGTGAAAGCCAGTAATGTCACCCCATACTGGATTCCCCTGGGTGTCTAGTTTTCAAAAATGTATAGGTTTGCTAGATTTCCCTAGGTGCCGGCAGCGCTAGGGTTAAAAAACTAGAGCTAGGCACTTTGCAAAAAAAGGGTCATTTTTCACTGTGAAAATGTGGTGTGTCCACGTTGCGTTTTGGGCCATTTCCTGTCACAAGCACAGGGCCTACCCACACAAGTGAGGTACTATTTTTCTCTAAAGACTTTGTGCAAGGGGGGTGTGTAGAATTTTGTGGCTCCAAGCAGATTCGAGAACTTTCCACCACAGAAATGTATGGGGAAATTTGTTTTCTTTAGAACAATTCTTTAGGTTTGCAAGGGATTCTGGGTAACAGAACCTGGTGAGAGCCAGTCAAGTCACCGCATTCTGGATTACCTTCGGTGTCTAGTTTTAAAAAATGCATAGGTTTTCTAGGTTTCCCTAGGTGCCGGCAGAGCTATGGTTCAAAAACTACAGCTAGGCACTTTGCAAAATAAAGGTCATTTTCACTGTGAAAATGTGGTGCGTCCACGTGCGTTTTGGGCCGTTTCTTATTGCGGGCACTAGACCTACCCACACAATTGAGGTACCATTTTTCTAGGAAGATTTTGAGTACCGTGGGGTGGGTAGAATGTTGTGCTTCCACGCAGATTCCAGACATTTCCGCCACAGAAATGTGAGAAAAATGTGTTTTTTAAAAAAATATTTAGGTTTGCAAGTGATTCTGGGTAACAGATCCTGGTGAAAGCCAGTCAAGTCATCCTACCCTGGATTCCTCTGGGTGTCTAGTTTTTGAAAATGTATAGGTTTCCTACGTTTCCCTAGGTGCCGGGAGAGCTATGGTTCAAAAACTAAAGCTAGGCACTTTGCAAAAAAAGTGTCATTTTTAACTGTGAAAATGTTGTGTGTCCACATTTCGTTCTGGGACTTTTCCTGTCCAGGGCACTAGACCTACCCACACAAATAAAGTACCATTTTTCTCAGAAGACTTTGGGGAATGCAGGGTGGATGGAATAATGTGGATCCATGCAGTTTCCAGAACGTTTCACCGCAGAAATATGAGGATAATGTCTTTTATTTGACAAATGTTTGTTTTGCAAGGGATTCTGGGTAACAGAACCTGGTGAGAGCCAGTCACGTCACCCCATCCTGGATTTTCCTGGGTATCTAGTTTTCTAAAATGTATTGGTTTGCTAGGTTTCCCTAGGTTCCGGCAGAGTTATGGTTCAAAAACTACAGATAGGCACTTTGCACAAAAAGGGTCATTCTTCACAGTGAAAATGTGGTGTGTCCATGTTGTGTTTTGTGCCATTTCCCATCGCAGGCATTAGGCCTACCCACACAAGGGAGGTACAATTTTTTGGGGAAGACTTTGGGGACCGCAGGGTGGGTGGAATTTTGTGGATCGCCCAGATTCCAGAACTTTCCAGAACAGAAATGTTAGGAAAATGTGTTTTTGGAACAAATTTTTAGGTTTGCAAAGGATTCTAGGTAACAGAACCTGGTGAGAGCCAGGCAAGTCAACCCAACCCGGCATTTCCCTGGGTGTCTAGTTTTCAAAAATGTATATGTTTGCTAGGTTTCCCTGGGTACCAGCAGACCTAGGGTTAAAAAACTACAGCTAGGCACTTTGCAAAAAAAGGGTAATTTTTCACTGTGAAAATGTTGTGTGTCCATGTTGTGTTTTGCACCATTTCCTGTTGTGGTCACTAGGCCTACCCACACAAGTAGGTACCATTTTTCACAGAAGACTTTGTGGAACGCTGGGTGGGTGGAATTTATTGGATCCACGCAGATTCCAGAACTTTCCACCACAGAAATGTGAGCCAAATGTTTTTTTGTTTGAAACAAATTTAGGTTTGCAAGGGATTCTGGGTAACAGAATCTGGTGACAGCAAGTCAAGTCACCCCAGCCTGGATTTCTCTCTGTGTCTAGTTTTCAAAAATGTTTAGGTTTGCTAGGTTTCCCTAGGTGCTGGGAGAGCTAGGGTTAAAAAACTACAGCTAGGCACTTTGGAAAACAATTGTCATTTTTCACTTTTAAAATGTGGTGTGTCCACGTTGTGTTTTGGGCCGTTTCCTGTCACGGGCACTAGGCCTACCCCCACAAGAGAGGTACCATTTTTCTCGGGAGACTTTGGAAAACGTGGGGTTTATGAACGTTTTCGAATCCACAAAGATTCCAGAACTTTCCACCACAAAAATGTCAGGAAGATTTGCTTTTTTGGATAATTTTTTAGGTTTGCAAGTCATTCTGGTTAACAGAACCTGGTGAGAGCCAGTCAAGTCACCCCATCCTTGATATCTCTGGGTGTATAGTTTCCAAAAATGGATAGGTTTGCAAGGTTTCCCTAGGGGCCGGCAGAGCTAGGGTTGAAAAACTCCAGCTAGGCACTTTGCGAAAAAAGGGTCATTTTTCATTGTGAAAATGTGTTTTGTCCATGTTGCATTTTGAGCCATTTTCTGTCATGGGCACTAGGCCTACCCACACAAGTGAGGTACCATTTCTATTGAGAGACTTATGGTAACACAGAATTGTAGAGCAACTGTTATTACCTTTTGACTTTCAATGCATGTGTGCCTTCCAAATGAAAGACAATGTGTAAATAAGAAGTGATTTTGAAAAATGACCTATAATTCTCATGCTAGTATGGGTACTCCCAATTTGGGAAATGTGCAAATATCTACTGTTTCTAAACTCTAAGCTTTGTTCCCATTTCAGAAACACATAGGTGTCTTTCATACTGATTTTTCCGTGTATACATTTTCGCAGAATAATTGCTATCTACCCGGTACATAATAAAAAAACATTGCAAGACACTGCTCACTTATTGGTTCTGGGTTCGTCGGATTCTTGGTGAACCTACAAGTACTATATATTGCCGCAACCAGAATTGTCCAGCAGATGTAACAGTATATTGAATTCAAACAGCTGTCTCAATTAGAAGAAGTTACAGGGGAAAATGTTGCCACAAATTGCTGATTTTTTCAAATAATTTTCAATTTTTCCAATATTTAACTGTCGGTTCATATAAAACCTTGAAGGATTCAAACAATGGCCCCTTGCTGAAATCAGAATCTTGTCATAGCTTTCCAGGATCCATTATTGCTTTCATAACCATTGCTACCAGGAGGTTGAAAGCACAAAAAATTGAAAAAAATAGGCTATGTCCCAAAAAAATGCCAAAACTGTGTAAAAAATGTTTGTTTTCTGATAAAAGTCTGCTTGTCCCTGGAAGCTGGGAAGATGCTGATTTCAGCACCACAACCCCTTTGTTAATACAGTTTGCAGGGGACAGACCAGACGCTTTCAAATGTAGTCTTTTTTACTCATTTTTCCCCAAAAAACAAAAATGTTGCTGTATTTTGGCTGATTTCTAGGTCCCCTCCAGGGAAATCACAAACCCTGGGTACCTTTAGAATCCACATGATGTTACAACGGCCCAAGCACGAACTACCCCAAATTGCCAAAAAAAAGGCTTAGCACAGGGGGGTAAAAGGCCTAGCAGCGAAGGAGTTAAGAAGTGTGTCATCTACAACACTTGAAATATTGTTGTCGCAATCATTATACCAAATATCACAATAATGTATCCTACATAATAGAGGAATATTATTTGTAACAAGTCCATAACCTTTTTTGTTTGTTTATTAGATCCTCACACAATCTATTGGTGTCATGCTTCATCTTCGGATCTCATCCTGGTCCCTAAAAACGAGGATAGGCTCAACCATATTCCAGCGAGCACTTTGGATATTTTCCTGCCGGAGTCTCTACCATAAAAATGCCTCGAAAAACCTAGGTACCCTTTGTTCTTGGTGTTTGTGGTAGGATTTTAAATTGTAGGGAAATGGTGCCTGTGGAGGTAATGGCCCTAACCTTTACATAAGAGTTTCCACCCTAAGAAATAAGGCCAAAGGTTCCAGGGCTTTTATCAGGACAAAATAAATTCAATGCCTCTTTGTAACGTCAATGTGAAATATCAGTCAGGGCATAGTTGTTATGCAAACGAATCTAGCATGCAAAGAAGGCTGGATAGCCCTTTCCCAGGATGTACTCATCTTGGCCTCTATAAGAAAGAATGTAATGGACTTGTGCTGGGTTAGGTATTTACACATTCCAGACCACCATCACCTAAATCAGTGAGTAAGGTGTAATTTAAATGGAAATACTATATTCTTGTTGTCTTGTTATCTAATGTGCCAAAGTATAGTCAATCCATATATCTAGAGACAGACATGACAGATATTCATATGAAGAGAATGTGTTATCTTCTTATATGTATTTGGTAATCTGCGAGGAACAAAAACCCTGGCATGTAGTTCAGCAATTTTCTACACCAAAACACATACCCTGAATTTTCAGGATGTTATGCTACATGGGAGGAGTGAGGGACATGTTCCTGTAGGCACACACTGTGCAGATTGCATCAGCAAACATAAGAGAAGTTGTTTATGGATCTTTGATAGTGTGTAAAATTATAGTGTACTAGGTTTTGATATGATTAATAATTCACATTCTTTTGTGATCCACCCATTCTATTTGTCTTGGTCTGCTAGTGAAATGAGCCTCCAATGTGTGTGTGTGTATATATATATATATATATATATATATATATATATATATATATATATATATATATATATATATATATATATATATATTCCAAACACGAGTTGCCCACAAACGGTGAAGCCACTCCACAGCGTGTTAATTCATTTAATCCAAGGAGTACATCAGCCTGGTTTCAGCACACAAATATTGCCAAACGCGTTTCGGGCGTCACAGCACCCTTGATCACTGGCATAGGAGACCCCACAACTCGAGCAGGCCACCTGAGCACAATTGAATGTCCCGCCCATGTGGGCGTGTGCTGTGAAGGTTTCTGGTAAATGTGGTCTGTTCTTCCATACAACCCCAGTGAGCGATGTGGGTCCCCTGCAAAATAAACAAAAACAGTCTTACCCCAGTGGGTATGTGTTGCAGCAAGGCTTGATATTATTTACATCCTCCTCAGAACGAACACACTGTTCCTTGTAGTGCCTCTTAGTATCCTGCACTATGGACCTGCATGTACGCAGTGGGGCCTCACCACGGCCGGGCTTGCCGTTGTAGATTCCAAACACGAGTTGCCCACAAACGGTGAAGCCACACCACAGCGTGTTAATTCATTTAATCCAAGGAGTACATCAGCCTGGTTTCAGCACACAAATATTGCCAAACGCATTTCGGGCGTCACAGCGCCCTTGATCACTGGCATAGGAGACCCCACAACTCGAGCAGGCCACCTGAGCACAATTGAATGTCCCGCCCATGTGGGCGTGTGCTGTGAAGGTTTCTGGTAAATGCGGTCTGTTCTTCAATACAACCCCAGTGGGCGATGTGGGTCCCCTGCAAAATAAACAAAAACAGTCTTGCCCCAGTGGGTATGTGTTGCAGCAAGGCTTGATATTATTTACATCCTCCTCAGAACGAACACACTGTTCCTTGTAGTGCCTCTTAGTATCCTGCACTACGGACCTGCATGTACACAGTGGGGCCTCACCACGGCCGGGCTTGCCGTTGTAGATTCCAAACACGAGTTGCCCACAAACGGTGAAGCCACACCACAGCGTGTTAATTCATTTAATCCAAGGAGTACATCAGCCTGGTTTCAGCACACAAATATTGCCAAACGCGTTTCGGGCATCACAGCGCCCTTGATCACTGGCATAGGAGACCCCACAACTCGAGCAGGCCACCTGAGCACAATTGAATGTCCCGCCCATGTGGGCGTGTGCTGTGAAGGTTTCTGGTAAATGTGGTCTGTTCTTCAATACAACCCCAGTGGGCGATGTGGGTCCCCTGCAAAATAAACAAAAACAGTCTTACCCCAGTGGGTATGTGTTGCAGCAAGGCTTGATATTATTTACATCCTCCTCAGAACGAACACACTGTTCCTTGTAGTGCCTCTTAGTATCCTGCACTACAGACCTGCATGTACGCAGTGGGGCCTCACCACGGCCGGGCTTGCCGTTGTAGATCCCAGACACGAGTTGCCCACAAACGGTGAAGCCACACCACAGCGTGTTAATTCATTTAATCCAAGGAGTACATCAGCCTGGTGTCAGTCTTGGTCTGCTAGTGAAATGAGCCTCCAATGTGTGTGTGTGTATATATATATATATATATATATATATATATATATATATATATATATATATATATATATATATATATATATATATATATATATATATATATATATATATATATATATATATATATATATATATATATATATATATATATATATTACCTACTGGGATCTCTGAAAATTCTATGTTGAATAACTTTGGCGTTGATGGACGGAATTGGCTGAAATTTTCAGGAAAATGGCACATTTTGTTTCTGAGCATCGCCTGACAGTTTGGGGGGGTTTCGTCAAGCGGGGGCCGAGAAAAAAGTGGGGTCCCAAAACATGTTTTTAACATTGAGTTTTCCATAGGGCGGTTGGAATCACTTTTAGCTCGAACGGCTAAATGGATTTCCACAAAACTTGGCAAAATTGTAGGGACTGGTAGCCCGATGTGCCTTTGCTATTTCTCAAGATATATGCTCCAGTGGTTTTTACAAAAATTAACTTTGAAAAATATATATTGGGCTACATTGGGCTATATATATGTTAGAGCCCAAATGTAGCCCAATTTAGCCCAATGTAGCCCAATGTAGCCCAATGTAGCCCAAAGATGGCCACCAGAGACAAAAAAAACAAATGTAGCCCAAATATCAGCCAGATGTAGCCCAACTATAGCCCAGTGACAGAATGTCCCAGAGTGTTCTAAAGAACAACTAGAGCGCTAACAGTCTTACTTATGACAAAAGTATGGCACACCTGAAGTCATCTTGATTGGAATAAAGTTGTAACACTTAATACATTTAATTTGAAAAGGAACAAAATGACATCACTGATGACATCACTGATGACATCTCATTTGACATTACTGATCACATCACTGATGACATCATTCATGTGATAATACGATGAACCTCTTCAGACTCTAATATAACCTTAGATACACTCAGTGTAAACAGACACTCACAGACTGTCACTCATCCATGGAGTTACTCACACACCTAGTCAGTCATGCAAAGAATCAATCACACCTCCATTTCCTCAACTATACAGTTATACACACCTTACTTATTCAAACATATACTAACACATATTTACTCTCTTATACAATCCCTGATACAAGTTCACAATGATCCATACAGCCACTCACACATTCACTGGCTCTTATGCACAGTTATTTATATATGTCAACTCTCACATGTACTGTGTTTTACATATGTACTTACTTTGACATGTAGCACTGAGATATCCATTCACTCACCAATACACTCATGCACACAGTCAACCGCCCATACAGCTGTTTCCACATGCACTTTTGAACCCATACATCTAGTGAATCAACTGCTCACACATCTATGCACAGAGTCATACACCTCCCAGCCACCCACACACACACTCAGTCTCCCATACAAATACTTGGGCAACCAATCAATAACCCATATAGTTACTCATATAGCTACTGATCAACACATGCAGCAGTTTACAGAACAACAGACATAATGATGCACAAATTAAGACAGTTTAGTCACTAACCCATGCACTCAGTGAGACACATTTAATCACTCACTCATACAGTCAGTCATGCACCTACTAAATCCTTCATCCAGACACTTATACATCCACTCATTCTTCAATATAAGACATATTTTAACTTTACAGAAACATACAGTCACTGGATGTTGTCATCAGTGATGTCATCAGTGATGTCATTTGAGATGTCATCAGTGATGTCACTGACCATGTCATGAATTATGTAATATGTGACATGATCAGCAGTGGATTGCGGGTGCGCGATCTATAGTTAGTGCATATATATATATGTATATATATTATACCACCAAAGACCCGTTTGCACGATGTCCGCGGCCCATGCACAGATGGCGAGTAAGAACCGAGCAGGTCTCTCGGGAATCATATAAACCACAGCAATTTTCTTCACAGCGGGGAATACTCTTTTTAATGCCCTCAGCAGCCACCCGGATACTCTCAAGTGGAGTATTCCCTACGGTGAGCTGCTGAGGGCAAGAAGAAATTGTAGTACTATCTCTGCTTTTGAACAAGAGATGGATATTATGATTAACAGATTCAGGGACAGAGGTTATCCCGATTGGGTACTAAATAAAGCCAAAGAACAAGTTAGGAATGTAGATCGAAACTCATTGCTCAGTCCTAATGAACAGACTATCACACAAGATGACATCAAGGAGTCAGAAGCTACTATGAAGGCAATATTTACCTACAGTAGTAATTCAACCCAAATATTAAAGATACTAGCTGATAAATGGGATGTATTAACTAGTGACCCCATCATCAGTCCCAGTATGCCACGCAGACCAAAAATAACGTACAGAAAAGGGAGAAGTATCAGAGACATGATTGTTCGCAATGATGTTAGACCCATAAGAACAGTCAATGATCATCTTTTGAAGGGCTTCTACCCCTGCGGGCACTGTAAAGCCTGTCGTAATAGCAACATGGTGAAATCTGTTGCAATCCCAGGTTTTGATTCTCCCAAATCGATTGACCAATTTCTGACATGTAGTTCCACCTTTTGTGCATATGTATTGATGTGCCCATGTAAGATGAAGTATGTGGGAAGTACTACATTAACCACCAAAAAGGGAGTACTCGAACATATGCGGGCCATAAACAACAAGGACCCCCATTACCCAATAGCAAGACACTTTGAACTTTTTCAGCAGTACAATAGCAATTTGTTAAGCTTTTTTGCATTGGAACAAGTTCATATTGGTCCCAGGGGTGGGAATCGAACCCTTGCCCTCCGAAAACGAGAATCAAAGTGGATAATTAATCTCGAGACCAAATATCCCAAAGGCCATAATCTTGATGAAGAACTTGCTTATCATTTAAAGGACTGATTTTTTGTCTTGTTAATAATGGGTCATTGATTCGTATCTGCTTGTACATTGTATTATTCTGCAACCATGTTTTAGTGCTTTTTTGGAAAATTATTATCATGACTAAAAACACAACACCTAACTTTGGATTTATTCATTCCACATAGGGGTTAATTTTGGTTTTCTGTTTGATTTTACTTATAGGAAGAAAGGACAGGTTACCTGTGCTGCGGACTGTCTCATCCGTTCTTGATAACCTACCCCTTTCTCCCAAGGGTCCTGTTTTTCAGATAAGAATTTACTTTTTCTAGATAAAGAATTCACTCTACCTAGTGCACTTTCTATTTTCTTTCTTCTCTTTGTCGGTACAGGGACTAGTACATAGGCGTTCAACGTATGTAATTCGGTCTATCCAAAAATATATGTAACATGACATGTAGGACAATGTTCAGATAAGATTTTTCTGTCATTATGCAATATATCTAAAAGGTACAATTTCGGTATTTCGGTGACAAACAGTGCATGGGGTTGGTTCCATGCACTGTTTGTCATGCTGGAAATAAACTGAAAATCATGAACTACGCTCATCTGGTCTAATGGAGTGGTGATTAATGCTGGACTGGGGTGCATTTACGCTACTTTTGGAGCGTTTGGTGAAACAGAGTGTTATTGGCAGGGATCCTCTGACCCTACATTGCACCGTAGTCCAAGTGTCCCGGTTCCATCGGAGGAAGTGAAACAGATACACACATATATATATACATACATATATATATATATATATATATATATATATATATATATATATATATATATATATATATATATATATATATATATATAATAATTACCTACTGGCGGTCGCCAGTAGGTAGTTATAGTTAGGATTTTTTTCAATGTAATTTTATTTGGAATAACTTTGGCGCCGGTTGACGAATATGCCTGAAAATATCCTCAAAATGGCCTTGCGGCGCTCCGGTCCTTCCCTGAAAGTTTGGGGGGGATTCGTCAAGCGGGGGCCGAGATAAAAGAGGGGTCCCAAAACGCGTTTTCTCCATGTTAATTTCCATAGGGCGGTCGATTTCACTTTTAGCCCGAACGGCTGAATGGATTTACACCAAACTTGGCAAAATTGTAGGGACCGTTTGCCCGATGTGCCTTTGCTATGTCTCAAGATATGTGCTCCAGTGGATTTTGAGTAATTTAGGTTAAAAAAAATATATATATCTATCGCAGCGCCCCGGTACGCGCTCCGGGCGCGACACGCTAGGTGCGCACGGAAATCTGATTGGCTCTTGGGTGTCTGTAAACATTCGAAACAGTCCAGTGCGGCCGCCATCTTCTGTCTCGGTAGTATCGAGACACAAGAGGTGGCCAAAACAAAGGGGGAAATGACCATAAGGGGGCAGGGTAGACCCCCCTGACCCCCTAGGTTTGATGTGGGGGCTTTAAAAAAAATTTTTTTTTTGTTTGGCGCGGGGGGAGTGCCCGGTACGGTACGGGGAGCGGACCGGGGAGCATCCCATGGGGAAAAATGAATGATAGAGTTTTTTAAAAATTTAGCCTTTTTTTAGAAATTGGAGGTAGTTCTAAAAAGAACTGTTTTTTTTCTTCTTTTCGTTGTTTTATATTTTTTTATTGTTTTTTTGAACATTTTGTACTTTTTTGGGGTTTTCTGAACAGTTTTAGATTTTTTTTGTATTTTTCATGGGGAAAAACGAAAAAACAGGGAATTGAAAATGGCTCAACTGGAGCAAAAAGCAAAAAGAAAAGAAAAAATTAGGGTTGATTGGGGCATTTATGGTTGTCCCCAGCAAGGACGATGAGCTTTACGCTCTGTTCTCTGTAGGAGATGGTGTTCCCACAATATTTAAAGATAATTCTGAAAACTGCAAATCGGGGCTGAATGCACAGCATCGTCTCACTATCCTCTGGTGCAGACGCAGTGGGTTGCTTCCTTTTTGAGCTGGTTCTTGATGATTGGGGAGGGTTACTGGCCAGTTCCCTCATCTCTGCAGCAGAATAGTTTATAGGATGTTTGCGCTTCATGTGGTGTATCATTGTGTGGTTCCCAAATGATTATTTTTTATTTGGGTTTCCCCTGGAAAGTTCCATGCCACAGATTTTGCAACTGACCTTGGCTGCATTTACTTTTTTCTTCCCCTCTGGGAGAGAAAAAAACTCCCAAATAATGTGTGGTCTTGGCTGGTATGGGGTATTGTGTTCTTCCAGCCATCTTGAACTCCCCTCTTCCTCCTCCTCTTCTTCCTCTCCTTAAAGACCACCAATGATATCTTGAGGAGGTCCTTTTGGTGGTTGTGGTGGTGGTGGTGGTTCAGATGCACCAGCTGCTGCTACTACTGAAGCCATTATATTGAGCAAAAAGGTAGAGAGAGCTACAAACAGGTCTTCCTAAGTCAAAAGACAAAGTCAGAATAAGGAAAAAAGGTGGGATCTTTCATCCTTTTGAAAAAAAAATGTATTGAACCAATGAAAAGTGTTATTTTCAGGTCACATGACCAGGGGCTTCATCATTATGAAACCAAAACTGTTATGAACCAATAAAAAGTTTTATTTTCAGGTCACATGACCCGACGCGCTTACGCTACGTGCCCGGGGGCGCGCCCCGGGTCGCGTCGTGTAAGCGCGTTGGATGTTTACGTTGCGCGATCGTATTCGCTCGAGTGCTTCCGGGTGCGCTTACGCCATGCGTATCACGCGGACGCGGCTATGCGATACGTCACGATCATGTTTTCGTTTGCGATATTGTCGCTTACGGGACGCTCCCCGGAGCGCGCCCCGGGGCGCTTATAAAAGTACGCTTTTTGGGGCGCACCCCGGGGCGCACACCGGGAGCGCTCCAAAGCAAAAAAAAATACAAAAAAATAAATAAATAAAAATTGGGAAAAAATTGTAGGGACTGGTAGCCCGATGTGCCTTTGCTACTCTCAAGTGGTTTTTACGAAAATTAACTTTGAAAAAAATATATATTGTGCTACATTGGGCTATATATATGTTAGAGCCCAAATGTAGCCCAAATGTAGCCCAATGTAGCCCAATGTAGCCCAATGTAGTCCAAAGATGGCCACCAGAGACAAAAAAAAACAAATGTAGCCCAAATTTCAGCCAGATGTAGCCCAACTGTAGCCCAATGACAGAATGTACCAGAGTGTTCTAAAGAACAACTAGAGCGCTAACAGTCTTACTTATAAAGTGAGACTTATTGTTAGGAATTAGCATTAAAAAAAACTATGAAATTCACTGGAAAAACCATAGGTTTCACACCAGTTATAGCTAGGAATTAGCATTTAAAAAACCTATGAAATTCACTGAAAAAAACATAGGTTTCACACCAGTTATAGTTAGGAATTAGCATTTAAAAAACCTATTAAATTCACTGAAAAACCCATAGGTTTCACACCAGTTATAGTTAGCTGGAAATTTTACTGACATAAAACCAATGAAATTCCACGTTATAGTTAGTTGGACTCACTATAACTTGCGCACCTGCAATGCACTGCTGATGACGTCACATATTACATCACTCATGACATGGTCAGTGACATCACTCATGACATCACTGATGACACCATCCTTGTGACAGAGTGACAGACCACCTTTCACTGTAACGTAACCCTTGAAACACATATTCAAAAATAGTAACTAACATTTTCAAAAAAGTGGAGATACCCATACCAGTTACAACAACCAAATCAGTAATACCACCATCTAATACACATCCACTCATTCACCAACAGTTCAATATAGTCACTTATACATATATTCACTCATCATATGTAGTGATAGACCTATACATCCTGTTACACACCGACAGTCATCCAAAAGTTACTCACACACATATTTACACATGCAAAAAAACTATTTTAAGTTCAAATAAAATTTTATTAGGGTGAACAAAATTGTCATTACAAAAAGTAATATGCAATACAACAGTAGCGATAGGAGTAATAAGCTAGGATAACATTATTAAATTACATCAAAAATAGAAAGTGAAGGAGAAAAGGAGGGGAAGGGTAATCAAAAAATAGTAAATGAGGCTTGGGATACAAGGTGTATACTCGATGAGGCTTTGTACTTCAGGAGACAGTGCAAATATAAGCGGGAAGCTGAGTATTAAAGAAAAAGAGGGAACAAAAGGCAAGTCATGGGGGTTTCAAGACCTCTTGCTGCGATGGGGGAAGGTGAGATGAGCGTTGAGTTCAGTATGCATTGTTTCTTGGAACGTTAAAGGTTTAAACTCACCCATCAAGAGACAAAAGATCCTTTCCCATTTAGCTAAACTGAATGTAGATATAGCCTTTCTTCAAGAAACCCATTTATCTGATACTGACGCTGCTAAGCTTCAAAGAGGTTGGGTGGGAAAGGTTTTCTCAGCTCCCGGGGATGGCAAAAGAAATGGTGTTGTTTTGCTAGTTCGAAAGTCCTTTTCTCACTCTGTATTGCATTCTGAATCTGATCCCGATGGCAGATGGTTACATGTCAAACTTTCCTCTAAAGGTGTCCCTTTATCCTTGCTTAATGTTTATGCCCCCACAGGTGGAAACCCTACTTTTTGGAGTGCGTTTGCCTCTCGCATTACTCAATGTATTGAAGACAACTTTATTCTAGCAGGGGGCTGCAACCTGCCGTTGGATCCCTTCTTAGACAGGAACTCCAAAGTTTTTTTTGTCCCTAATAAATCCCATAAGCTCTTCACACATGTCATTTCTCAACACAAACTAATAAACGCCTGGCGACTCTGTAATCCAACCAGCAAAGAATTTACATTCTATTCCCCTGTTCACCAATCCCAATCACGTATTGATTATATTTTTCTCTCTCACCATTTATCCCAATCCCTCACCCAAGCTGAAATAGGCCCCATTGTGTTTTCAGATCATGCCCCGGTTCTGATTAACATTGACATCTTACCCAAATCCACTGGTCCCAAACGGTGGCGTTTCAATAATACCCTTCTTCTTGATCCCAAATTTACGGCCTCCTTTATTGAGTTCACCACCGAATTTTTTGTTATAAATGACACCCCTACCTTAGCTACCCACACTATATGGGACGCTTATAAAGCTGCAGCCAGAGACTTTATCCTCAGACATGTTGCTGCAAAGCGTAACCTTGCCCGTAAACGTACCAGTGATCTTTTATCTCAGATCAAAGCCCTGGAACATGCCTTTTATACCTCTCACACCCAGGAAAGTTTGACAGCTCTTGTTAATGCGAAAATGATCTACAACAAACAGTCTACTGATGACGCATCATTGTATTTATTGAAATCCAGCTCGAAATTTTATGGTGGGAAGAATAAGGCGGGGAAAGTTCTCGCTAACTATTTGAAGGTTAAACAAAATAAGCTGAATATTGAATCTGTTTTTGATGCTAATTTAGTTCTGCAACACAAAGATGCGGATATTTTAGAGGAATTTTCCCGTTTTTACTCCACACTGTACTCTTCTGGCACGCAACCTTCTGAGCACTCTCTTTCCACTTTCTTCACAAGCATTCAACCTCCCTCTAACTTTCCCGTTGACCTCACCTCCCTTGAAACTCCCCTCACCGTTCGGGAATTACACACAGCACTTCAATCTCTTAAGAAAGACAAAGCCCCTGGTCCCGATGGTTTCACTGTCGAATTTTATCAACACTTTGCTACCCTTTTGCTGCCCAAATTATTTCACCTTTTGGAGTCTTTTAAAACTAACGGAGCTTCTTCAGGCACTTTTTCTGACGCTTATATTTGTATTATACCAAAAGAGGGGAAAGACACTCAACACTGTAAGAATTATAGACCGATATCATTGGTCAACATTGACTACAAGATATATGCCAAATCTTTAGCCATCAGATTGGATTCCTTTCTCCCAGAACTCCTAGGCCCTGAGCAATCTGGATTTGTTAAAGGACGCTTCATATCAGACAACACTAGACTCCTTTTTAATGTATTATCTAAATCATCACGCTTCAGTAATTCCCTAGCCGCAATTGCTCTTGACGCCGAGAAGGCGTTTGATAGAGTAGAGTGGTCATTCCTGTTCTCTGCATTAAAATGGTTTGGGTTTGGCCCTAATTTTATTTCACTCATCTCCTTTCTTTACGCAAACCCTAGAGCAGCGGTCTGTGCTAATGGTTTAATCTCCTCCTTTTTCAACCTTGGCAGAGGAGTACGACAGGGATGTCCCCTATCCCCCTTTCTTTTCAACCTTGCTCTTGAACCTTTCCTATCTAAATTACGTCAGAATCCAAACATTCACGGTTTCCCTCTATCCCATTCGCAAATCAAGTTAGCTGCCTATGCTGATGACATTTTACTTTTCATTTCAAACCCATCGGTTTCCATCCCAGCTTTTCTTGCTGAAGTTAATGTATATTCTCACCTCTCCGGTTATAAATTAAACAACGACAAATGCGAAATTTTACCCCTCACCAAATTCACTTTTAAACCTGATTTTGCGGCTTCTAACTTCAAATGGAGCCCATCCTCTATAAAATACCTCGGTTTGCATATTACCCCTTCTGTCTCGGATACTATCTCTTTATGTCTTACTAAATGCACTCAGAAGTTATCCGACCTCACTTCCAGGTGGCATCCCTTATACCTTTCCTGGTGGGGCCGACTTGACACTATTAAGATGATGCTATCCCCAATCGTCCTTTACACCATTTCGAATATTCCCGTTTCCATTCCTGCCAAATTTTTTGCCAAAATCAACACCACCTTATCCTCCTTTTTATGGTCTGGGAAAAAATCGCGCATGTCCTTATCAAGATTGCGTCTCCCCAAAGTGGAAGGCGGGGTTAATTTTCCAAACTTTCCTGCTTATCATAAGGCCTTCCTTCTAAAACAGGCCGCTATCTGGCTTAAAGATCCTATCGAACCTCTTCCCCTTTGGGCTAACCTTGAGCACCTTTCTCTCTCTCCCTTCTCCTTTGCCGAATATCTCTCCTTTTCTCGCAAACCCCAATTTGTATCCACTCCAATCCACAAATACACCGCGAAACTACTTTTAGCCATCACCCCACCTCCTCCCTCCTCTATCGCTGACCTTCTCACCTCTACGATTTGGTATAATAGCAGTATTCTTATCAACTTCAAACCCTTCTACTGGAAATCTTGGAGACAACGTGGTTTAATATGGGTTTCCCAACTTTTTACTGGTTCTGTCTTCACACCGTTCCCTATTCTAAGCCAAACTTTCTCTCTGCCATCCTCTTTTGCCCACAAATATATATTACTCAAGACTGCGGTCATGTCCGCATACGATTCCCTTTCTCATTCTCCTCCAAATACGAATTCTACTTCACTGACTTCCTCTTTACACTCTCAATTGCGCTCAAACCCCTCAGCATCTTCCATTTATCACTCCTTCCACAACCCTCCATTACCCCGGCCTAAAACTGCGGTGGAGGCGCAATGGGAATCTGAACTCGAAGTCTCTTGGCCTACCACCTTATGGGATAAAATTTGGATCAAGCTTCGCAAGTCTTCCAGAGCTGCTTCTCTTACACAAACACTTTTCTTTCTTTACAATCGACTCCTTTACACGCCTTCTCTTCTTCACAAACGGTTCCCTACAACTCCAGACCTTTGTTGGTCTTGCTCCACCCCCAGTGCCACGCTTTTTCACATGCTTTTCCTCTGCCCTCACACGCAAGCATTCTGGATCAAAGTATGGGATCAAATCAATACTATCTTTCACACCTCTATCCCCTTTTCTATCACTGACATATTCCTCGGTTCACTGTCCTCTTCCTGGACTGAAGTTGAAATGAATGTTCATATTATTGATTTGCTATTAGCTGTTGCGTTTCAACAGATTACTGTTAACTGGAAGAATTCTGAGGGTATTACGTTTAAAGCTTGGTGGTTCAATGTATGTTTTAATCATAGATTAGATACTGCATTTATTTATCCCATCACCCTGGCCCCGAAAAGACATGCGTTGTGGCTTCCTGTTACCCTTTACTTGGATGCAAAAAAACTATTGAACATCCATTTATTTGCATATACAGCTATACACACACTACCACTTTACTTCTAAGGAAACTTACACATACTTACTCTCTTAAACAATCACTTATAGAAACACATACTTATTTAAACAGGAACTCTTACAATCTCTCACTCTCACATATACTCACTTATATATATCAATACTCACAAATACTAGATTAAAACATATGTTGTTACTGATAAAGACACTAGTGAGACAGTCATTCACTCACTAACACACACATATATACACACTCATCCACCCATACAGTGCTGCACATATGCTGTCTTCAAAACACATACAAACAGTGAGTCAGTCACCAACACATGCAGCCACTTATACAAAAAGTGAAACACTGATACATATATTACAATATTTAAAAGTTACTACCTAATATATGTATTCACTAAGATACACTTAATAAGGCAGTTATCAATCAATTCTTAAAAAAAACATCCATTTACACACTTATTTAACCATTTATTCTTCCATCGTCCTTTAGAAATACATATATAAAACATATTTATTTTTTAGAAAGACACACATTCACTGGATGGTGTCATCAGTGATGTCATGAGTGATGTCACTGACCATGTCATGAGTGATGTAATAGGTGACGTCATCAGCAGTGCATTGCAGGCGCGCAAGTTATAGTGAGCCCAACTAACTATAACGTGGAATTTCACTGGTTTTGTGTCAGTAAAATTTCCAGCTAACTATAACTGGTGTGAAACCTATGGTTTTTTCAGTGAATTTAATAGGTTTTTTAAATGCTAATTCCTAACTATAACTGGTCTGAAACCTATGGTTTTTTTCAGTGAATTTCATAGGTTTTTTAAATGTTAATTCCTAACTATAACTGGTGTGAAACCTATGTTTTTTTCAGTGAATTTCATAGGTTTTTTAAATGCTAATTCCTAACTATAACTGGTGTGAAACCTATGGTTTTTTCAGTGAATATATATATATATATATATATATATATATATATATATATATATATATATAAAAAGTCCTGAAACTTACAATAGAACTTATAAAACAATTCATTTGGTTTGTATTAACTGAACACAACATTTGATAGAATATTGCCATATGATGGATCATGGTCTGGGACTACATTGCTCATAATGCCAGGAAATATTGCCTGGGATTACATTGCCCATAATTTCTAAATACATTTACCACATAGTTAAATATATTTTCAACACTCTTCACATCAGCTTCAAAGACCAGATGGTTCATTATGTCTTTGGTTAGTATAAAAAACTAAAATTAAACAAATAACAAGAAACATGTGAAACAGTAAAAATATAAGGCCCCTCAACAACAGGGATTTAATAATGATCTTTTTGGGTGCACGTGGACTCCTCTGGATGCTCATACCTTTAATGCTCTATATTGCACGCCTTTGGGATTACATTTCTGATGATGTCAAGCATCCTAATGACGTGGCATAACTACGTGCCTAGATCATGTCATGGCGAGTAGCCTGGAAATAATATCAACCTACTTTATCATTTCCCATCTACCAGCGGGAAGGAGAGGAGGCCTAAATAGTTGCTAAAGATGAAAGGACACCCTTGACAAAGGAAGTAGTGGGGCTTAACATGAGACAACTAAAAGTATGGGCATTGGCTGGCGCAATCTACACAGAGTGTGACTACCGGGATAGGTCCCTCTTGTCTCCCATGTAGCATAACATCCTGAAAATTCAGGGTAGGCGTTTTGGTGCAATACAGACTAGCAAATACACATAAAAAGATAAGACATCTCTGCATGTGATTATATGTCATGTCTTTCTCTGTATATATGGATTTGCTATACTTTGGCATGTTCATTATTACAGATTACTAGACAACAAGAATCTATGTCCTCTTTAAGTGGCACGCCTATGTTGGTTTACATCCACTGGAATAGATAAAAAAACCTGACCCATGCAAGTCTATTATGTTCTTTCGCACAGGGCCCAGGTTGAGTTCGTTGTGGGCACAGGTGATCCAGCCTTTGCATGCTATATATGTGTGTGTATTTCACATATCCTGACTGTGTTAGAGTTAGAATCAAGAATATTTCAATAATTCAACATTACACCAATAAGGCATGTGAGGATATAACCAACAAACAAAAAAGGTTGTGGACTTGTGACAACTAATCTTCCTCTTTTATTTAGGACACTAAGGACCCGATTATGATGTCAGATGGACCTGAGTTCGTCCGACATCGTATGGAAACAGGGACCGAACAACCTTGTGTCGTTGGTCCCAACCCAACAATTAGGATGCAATTGAACACTGTTCGGTCGCATTCCTATTCTTCACAATGGGAGCATGCATTCTAACCAGAATGCATGCTCTCATTCTAAAGAGCTGAGATGCAGTTCATCCCTGCACCCCTTGGCAGGCACCTCAAGGTGCCTGCCAACGCGTGCAGAGATCAACATGGGGCACCATAGGTGTCTCCAAGACCACCATCTGGAGGTTATGCACCCATGGTGACTCTGCTGGGGGCCCCCAAAGTCAGATTCCCGCAGCCTTTCTGTGTCGGAAAGGCCAGCACAGAAAGGCTGTTGGAATCTGCCATCGTAACCCCTCAGGCAGAAAGAGCCGCGCAAGGGATCACTGGAGATTTTCCAAATGGCAGATGTGCTCTCCAAGCCCGCCGGAGGCCATTCGAATATCCGGTTCAGATTCCTTTCCGACCGACCCCATTATTAACTTCGGTACAATACTACATAGTGTTCAATTTCTGGTGCATGACATCTCACCCAAGCTCGCACAATAAAAATAACTCAGCTCTGACATCACACTTTAGTATCCATGGCAATACAAAATCTTAGTGTGATTCCTGTTCATTCAATCGAAGGAGTAATTGAGGAACTGTCAATCCAGTTTTCACAAAAATATAATGCTTTTGCATCAAACAAAAGTGCAATGATTATGCCATTACCCCATGTACTTTCTATAATGAGAGAACAGTGTCACTGTTGCAGCATCTTGTAAACATAGACCCAGACTATTAGGGATAGATTAACTAAAAAAAAAAGATTGCAACGCTGTGCAGCAACCAAAGTTGCTGTGCAGTGTTGCAATTGGGGAAAGAGCAGCCCAAAGCCTCTACTAAGGTATGGCACAGCTGCTCCTTCCTTTAGTGCGAGTGCACAAACAGGCAGCCTAGCACCACACACTCATTTGCACCATAGTCGGTGTGTGTGTGATGGGTAGCATAGATTTTGTACTGAAAGGATTACCTTCCGGTGCTAAAATCTATGCCTATAAAATGTTTACATTTTACACACATTGCATGTATGCTGTGCAGTGGTGCACCCATGCATTGTGTGAGAAGTTAAGCAAAATTAAAAGATTCCTCTTTCTCTGCACCTGCCTATAGAAGGCATTATTTTTGGGGGCAAAGCACTGTTTACCAATTTTAGCAGATAGGGCTTTGTGTCAAAAATCATGAGTGGTAGGGTGGAAATGTTCATGTACCACCCATGGAACAACTTGAGGTGTAAAATAGTGCAAGGCAGTACATAGATGTGCAAAGCAATATCTGTATTACTTTAAGGGTTAATTTTCACCCCCAAAAAATGTTTGTTCTCGAAATTGTCAAGGGATGCAACCACTGACCCTAATGTCTAAGGATTCTGTAGAAGTGCAGCAAGGACCCTTCCCCTCCCCCCCCCCCCCCCCCTGAAGACTGATCACTCAACTCACAAAACAAGAACACAGCATGCTGGTAATAGACTCTGAGGGAAATGGGATTGTGATGAGAGTGAGTTCTCTGAAGCACTGGGGAATGTCACAGCCTTGTTGTGCCTTCTACAGCGGATCTTTGTTGGATGTCCTCAGTTGTGTAAATGCAAAGGAGGCCCTTGTGCGAGAAACAGATGATGAGTTATATGGCTGAGATACCCGCCACCCCCTCTCAACACAATCCCCAAGGATGGGAAACCGGAAACGGTTCTGAACTTTTGGAAGGCGGGAGGGAGTGACCCTCCCGGCCGTATTTATTAAAATATGAAACAAAATCAAAACATTAAAATAACAGTTTCATATTATGTACAATTTCATTTCCACATTACGATGTTTGGCTAACCTTAACAGATCTCTAATACAAAGGTTCTCCTAGCCGAACTAACATCCTACAAAAACATTTGACTTGAAATTGTACATCCTAACGTTAAGGGCCAACGGCAAGGTCATAACCGGTGTCAGATCCCTAAACCAGAAATACCACCCTCACTTGTGAGGGGACCAACCGCACAGAGGCGTACCTCAAGTGCATCTTACCAATTTCCCTTGGACTTGACGGGGGCCCCAATGAACTCAACGCCATTTAACGGTCGTCCGAGGACTCGTGTGAGGTGTCTAAAAGGTAGCGTAAACCCCCTCCCGAACCCCACACAACTTACACATCTGCCGTCGCAGATGTCCTGGCCCCAGGAAATTCCCCAGGAGGGCCCGTAGCCCCTCCTATCCAGGAAGGGGCCTTGACCACCTTTCCTTTCCTTCCGGCGGCCTATCCTTAGACGGGACCGCCTCCCCGTTGAGGGGCCAATGGCCACCTCCCCCGAGCGCTCCCATCCGTAATGGGTGACGCCCCCCCCATAGGGATCTTCCAATTACTGCTCACCGATCATGACCTTACCGCCCGACAATAAATACGACAAATCTACCTAAATCACTAAAAAACAATTATGACTTACTACAAGCATGATTACTGATCAACATTAATGCAAAACACTTTATTTGAAAAACATACTGAAAGTGACCATCTTTATTGCATTCCAAATTATTACGACAATTATCACAACCTGCAAGAAATAGAGTTACCACATCAAAACTTTATTCAAAACAATTAGCTGTCCTCAGGGGCTGGTGGGTGGGTCAAAATTGCTCTTCGTTCCGTCTCGAGCTCACGTGCAGCGAGGAGGTGCAGCTTCAGAGCACAGGAACAAGAGGATGCTTTCTTGGCTTGTTGCTCCTTTTATCCGTCTTCAGGGCGGGCGTAAACCCGCCCCCGCCTGCCTCCGAGGGCGTGGTCGGTCGCGTCAGTGTCTAGGACAGCCCACTCCAGGGCGGGCAAAGGCGCGCCCCGGCTACGCCGCTTCGGGCATACCAGCCGAGACTCGCCTCCCGCCCAAGATGGCTTCCCGGGGGGATCGTGGTACTCCACCATACGTTCTGGGGGACCGAATGGTCGCCCCTTTCCATATGGCTGAGATACCCGCCACCCCCTCTCAACACAATCCCCAAGGATGGGAAACCGGAAACGGTTCTGAACTTTTGGAAGGCGGGAGGGAGTGACCCTCCCGGCCGTATTTATTAAAATATGAAACAAAATCAAAACATTAAAATAACAGTTTCATATTATGTACAGTTTCATTTCCACATTACGATGTTTGGCTAAACTTAACAGATCTCTAATACAAAGGATCTCCTAGCCGAACTAACATCCTACAAAAACATTTGACTTGAAATTGTACATCCTAACGTTAAGGGCCAACGGCAAGGTCATAACCGGTGTCAGATCCCTAAACCAGAAATACCACCCTCACTTGTGAGGGGACCAACCGCACAGAGGCGTACCTCAAGTGCATCTTACCAATTTCCCTTGGACTTGACGGGGGCCTCAATGAACTCAACGCCATTTACCGGTCGTCCGAGGACTCGTGTGAGGTGTCTAAAAGGTAGCGTAAACCCCCTCCCGAACCCCACACAACTTACACATCTGCCGTCGCAGATGTCCTGGCCCCAGGAAATTCCCAAGGAGGGCCCGTAGCCCCTCCTATCCAGGAAGGGGCCTTGACCACCTTTCCTTTCCTTCCGGCGGCCTATCCTTAGACGGGACCGCCTCCCCGTTGAGGGGCCAATGGCCACCTCCCCCGAGCGCTCCCATCCGTAATGGGTGACGCCCCCCCCATAGGGATCTTCCAATTACTGCTCACCGATCATGACCTTACCGCCACAGGCCGGATAGTTGACCGGCTATCCGGACCCCCCACAACAACTCCTGCCTAAAGGTCATGTTTTAAACTCTTTAACCACGCCATGAGGTCTCCTATGAGTAGCTCATTCCCCACCCGGGACAGATGAACACCATCCCCCAAATACATACTGTCCCCTTTGATACAACCATGCGAAACAGAATGCAGTGTACTTGAACGAAACAATCTACTCACTTTGTTATTTATTTTCCTCACTGAATGATTCAGAGCAGAAACCGAAATAGCCCCCCGCCACACTTTTCGTGGGATCATATGGGACCATGCAATTGTGCACCCTGGAACTCTTCTTGCCAACCAACTTACTGTGGAAAGCATTGCCTCAAGAAGAAGTCGTCTACCAGTGGCCACCAAATCGTTACCCCCAAGATGAACTATGATTATAGACGGCGGTGACCTTGTCCGCCCTAACAAACCCTCGAAAAAGGATTGAAACTGGTCAATACAGAGCCCGCCCTTTCCGTAGAAGGACACACTGTACCCGTATTCCCCAGCCACGTGAATCATGTCACCTGCTTTGAATACGTCCGCGGCACGCCTCACGTATGAGTGGCCCACGACCCACACCTCCTTTTTCACAGCCGGTGATGTCTGACCGCTGGTCCCCAGGTGTCGGGTCGACTGCACAGTCCGCCCCGCCTCGTAGGCTTGCGCAACTGAAAACCAAACAAAAACAAGAAGCGTGAGTACATCATTACAGCTTCACAACATGTGCAACCGCACATACCTTTTATAACAGTTCGAGGACCAACGCCCCACACGTTTTACCTCTTCTACACTCAGACCCCTGGCTGTAGCCTCTGTGGCAGCCCCTATCCGAAAGGAATGGGTCCCAAACTCGCCGGGGTTCAGGCCCGCGGCCGAAATCGACATCGCAAGCACCCGCTGGAACTGAAACCTCGTCAGTGGGGTGGTATCAGCGTGTCTCAACAAGGTCCCCCCCCATGATGCCACCCTCAGTGCTAAATATTCCTGCACGCAAAGAACCGGGCACATGGAAGACCCGGGAATCCTCTGTATGATTATGCAGTCCCCAATCGCACACTGATCGGTTTTGGACTTGACAAACGAGACAGATATCGTCTCCCCTTTGACCTGAATGTGCTCTCGGCACAGTCCCCCCATCGTATCCTGCTTGTTCTTCGCCACCAGTCCGCTCACCCGCATAGCCCCATGGAATGCTAGCGCTAAAGCGGCTCGGAATAACACTGTTTCATACTGGGATGAACATGTTGCAGGGAGTACGGATAATAACAGGGCCAACCTATCCAGACCTATCGGGTGCCTCACATCTGTTCTTCGACCCTCAAGGCGTTGCCACCCACGTAGCGCTTTTTGCACCACGAAAGACGCTGTTGGGTCCTGGATCCCATGAGCCCTTGCCATAAAGGAAATGGCGGCCCGATGCCTCTGGGCCGTAGCTACTGATTTGCCCGCCTGATGTAAAAACAGCAGATATTTTACTACAAACTCTTCCTGGCCCCAAAGCTCCCCCCTAGCAGCCCCCAAAAAGGCCCAATAGGAACGGAACGCCCCTTCATATGCCTTCCTCGTCCTGGGCGCTAAACTCTCTCCCACGAGGTTTTGTAGTTCGGGGCACCGAGAGACCAGAGAGCTTCGGGAAAGGGTGCCGCCACCGGGTCCGCTGTGGGCAGAAAACCCCAGAAGGCCTGCATTCGGAAACGAGAAAGCGCATCAGCCGCTTGGTTCATTACCCCCGGCACATGTCTTGCCTTAAATAGCACATTCAATTGCATACACAATAACACAATTTCTTTGAGCAGTCTCAACATCCATTTGCACCGTGCTGCCTGACTATTGATACACTCAACCACGGTCATGTTATCAGACCAGAACACCACAGAGTGATCCCGGAACCCCTCAGGCCAAGTTTTCAGGGCCACCAGAATAGGGAAAAGTTCGAGAAAAGCAATGTTACTCGTCAGCCCGTCCTCGTGCCACCAAGACGGCCATCTTTGGGCCGACCATTGTGTGCCAAATATGGCCCCGAAACCAATACTCCCTGCCGAATCGGTCCACAGCCCCAGCTCCTCGGAGGACACCGCTGGCTTGCTCCAGACAACTCGACCATTGAAATCCGCCAGAAATGCCAACCAAATGCGCATGTCCTGGCGAACCTCTACCGAGAGCCTCGTGCGGTGATGACCCTCCTTCAGGCCGACCATGGCTTGAGCAATCGAGCGGGAAAAGGGGCGGGCCATCGGCATTACTCTCAGGGCAAAATTCAACTGGCCCACCATTTGTTGCAATTGATGCAGTTTTACCTTGGTCTCCTTAATACATGTTTCGAGGGATGCCCTGAATTTTAATACCTTTTCTCTCGGTAATCGAAAACAACCTTCCTCCGAGTCTAGCTCGATCCCCAGAAACTCGAGGCAAGTCGAGGGACCCACAGTCTTACCTGGCGCCAATGGCACCCCAAAATGGTTCATTAAGACACAAAATTCATTTAAGGCCTGTCCAAATTCCGGATCCCCGGCTGCCCCCAGGAACAGAAAGTCATCGAGATAATGCATAACATGTTGAAAACCCGTCTTCCTTGTGAAGACCCATTGCAGAAAACAACTGAACTTTTCAAAATAAGCACAAGATATAAAGCATCCCATTGGCATACATCTATCCATGTAATATCGACCCTGAAACATGAAACCAAGGAGACGCTGATCGTCTGGGTGTACCGGGAGCAAACGGAACGCTGACTCGATGTCTGATTTTGCCATCAGCGCCCCGGGCCCCAGGCGATTCAACATGGCGACGGCCTCATCGAAGGATGCGTACCGTACCGAACACACTTCCGGGTCTATCGCATCATTCACGGAAAGACCACGTGGGGCCGACAAGTTATGTATCAGCCGAAACTCACCCGGGTCCTTCTTGGGGACCACCCCTAAAGGGGAACAAACAAAGTTAGCAACCGGTGGCAAATCAAATGGGCCGGCGACACGACCTCGAGTCACCTCTTTTCCAATCTTCACCTGTACCACTGCCGCATGCTGCAAGACCGACAGTTGATTCTTACAGTTTGCTACACCCTGAAAATCCCCCACTGGGATGCGGAAACCATATGAAAACCCGTTCCGCAACACCCCAGCGGAAGCATGATCCGGGTATTCGTTGAGCCAAGCAATCATTGCCATGGTATCAATCGGGGTAGGTAAAGGCGCCCCTCGGACTATATCAGACCTGTTTGGCGCCTCCTTTACCACCGTTATCACCCGTTTTGGCTCTGCACATGGACTCAGGATGGGATGGCTGCCACACCCCCCACACTCATGTCTGAATTTGCATGACCCCTGAGGCCTCGTACATTTTCCTCTGTTGAAATTCCAACAAATCCCCTTTTTACCTGTGTTGCCACTCGGCTTCGAGTGGTACTCGTTACCTGTGCCCGTCCGAAAGGGCGTCCCCGAGTATTGGCGGGAAGATTCACCCCGTTACTCCCTATCAATGGTACTTTCAACATTCCTGTACTCTCCATCTTTTGCCAAGACACGGAATCATAACAATCCCAGGTCAACATTGGGTCGTGTTCTTTAGCTTTCCTGAACAAGTTGTCATAGCAAAACCACTGATTACCCCCATATGCCCCGGAATACTCCATGATACGTGATTGATAAATAGGCAACTCGGTCAGCAACTCGGGCCTGCGCTCGCCCATAATGGAGGTAAAAATGCCCCACGCTCTGCCCCAAGTACCAATGTTTTCGTCAATCTTAAAGGCGGCCATTTTTGCGCGCCAAACACTCGGATGCATGAGCTCCTTTTGGCTCTTAACATGCTCCATCTCATAATGATCGGTAAGCAAGGAAAAAATGTTCACATACTTATTCGCCCAAATATTTTCCTTAATTTCCATTGGGACATGCTGAGCCACTTTTTCCCTCCGCGAAGGTACAGACCCCTCCCCCGCGATCGGCAGTGGCCGCTTACCTGAACCAGACGCGTTTTCCCCCGACGGAACTGGCGGGGTAACAGGAGACGATGCCTTCGCAGCCTCCCTAGCTTCCCGCATTTTTCTCATCACTGCCCTGGCGTCGTCAGCCGTGGTGCCCTCGTTATCTTTTCCCAACCACGCTGCCAATTGTGCCGCTAACTCGGGCCGCATATCTTCCCCGCTCACGGGGGTGACCACCACGGGGATCGGATTCCCCTCTCTCGGCACCGGGGTTGGCTCCTCAAGTGGGCTCTCGGGGACCGGGGTCTCCCCCCCGACTGCCCCTCTTCTGGACCTCTTGCCTTTCCCACCCGGGACTGCTCCCGGCAAAGGCCGTTTCGGTCCTCCCTCCCCGTCCTTAGCCGCCATCTGCTTCTTCAAATCGGTTACTTCCTTCATGAGCATGCGGAGCATCTGATCGGTGCTGACCCGCTTTCCGACTTTCTTGGGCATTCTCAACAGAGTCTCTGTAAGACAAAAAGAAAGATTACAACGCTCAAAATTGCTCTTCGTTCCGTCTCGAGCTCACGTGCAGCGAGGAGGTGCAGCTTAGGAGCACAGGAACAAGAGGATGCTTTCTTGGCTTGTTGCTCCTTTTATCCGTCTTCAGGGCGGGCGTAAACCCGCCCCCGCCTGCCTCCGAGGGCGTGGTCGGTCGCGTCAGTGTCTAGGACAGCCCACTCCAGGGCGGGCAAAGGCGCGCCCCGGCTACGCCGCTTCGGGCATACCAGCCGAGACTCGCCTCCCGCCCAAGATGGCTTCCCGGGGGGATCGTGGTACTCCACCATACGTTCGGGGGGACCGAATGGTCGCCCCTTTCCATTCACAGTTGAGCCCACGTAATGTACATCCCCAGCTCCTCCTCTATCCATGTACTAAGACATCTTACGTTTACCTTTCTTAACTAACTATTCCTAATCCCCTGCTTCCTCAGGCGATCTCTGGCGATGTGTGACCCTTTCTACCAAGGTGTCATTATCCCACAGAATACTAAAGTGAATTAAAGAAGGCTACCATTCACTACTATACCAGCATTTTTTAGGTCTTCCCCACTTGACTCTGCCTTTCCATTTTTGTAAGGAATTTCGGGGCATATTACCAACAACTAGCCATAATTTTTGTCTCTAACTTGTTTAGAGACAAAAATTATCGCCGCACATCGGCGATTTTTATCGCAGATAAACCTTGCTATTAACAAGGTTTATCGCAAATGCGATAAAAAACGGCCGAAATGCATGAATATCGCTGAAAAGTCAGCGATATTCATGCATTATCGAGCAAATGCTCTTAGCCATGTTATCCACCTCCCATTGGATAACATGGCTAAGAACTGCTCAGGGCAGGTGTTAGCTTTTGGAGATATTCCCGCTTAGCGCGAATATCTCCAAAAGTTGGTAATAGGAGATAGCGATGTTAGCGACTGTTTTCAGTCTCTAACATCTTGGCACGCCCACTTTGCATCTCATTAGTGATAAATATCACTGACATGCAAAGTGGGGCCCAAGATGGTCGCTATCTCCTACTAGCTGTCGCTAACTGGTGTTAGCGACAGCTTGGTAATAGGGAGATAATTTTATCTCCGCTTTCTTGGCTTTTAAAGCCAAAAAAGTGGAGATAAACTCCCTTGATAATATGCCCCTTCATTCTTTGGTATAGCATATGTGATTATAGTTTTAAAAGAAGACGTTAGAGTTTACAGATGAGAAATCAGTGTTCTTGATGTTTCTCCTGTGCAATTAAGCCACCCAACAATCGTATCTCACAAGCAGTTTGTAGTTGCAAAAGTCTCGCACCAAATGTTTTTCAAGATTAGCCAATTCTTTCAACAAATGAATCTTTGATTTGCCACTAACCTATTTTTTCTTTGCAGGTTTCCTTGTGGTGCATGTGTTCACAGAGCAATACATCTTACCATGCAAAACAAATATTGTCACTGACTTTCTTTCAGGTCTTGTTTCAGTGGCGGGAAGAAGCAGGGCAGAAAACGAAGTGAAGCCCAGATTCGCAGAGAAGCAGGAAAGTCTCTGGTTGTTGAGCATTGCTGGGTTGCTGGTTTAGGTCCCAGGACCGCTGGCTGGAAAAGGGATGCTCTCTCTCTAAGCATCTGAAGCCAAGTAGATTACAACTGAAAGGCATCTAAGATGGCCGCTAGGCTCCCAATTCTCATGAGAATTGGAAAGGGCGAGCCCTTCTGGAAAGGCCCAGAGTGTAATGGAGGCCTTAATTCTATGACAGGACCGGAGGCTCCGATTATGCTTCTGATTAATTTACTACACATTTCAGCAGCCAAGTACTTTAAAATAAAACGAACTGCATTACCCATGTTTCCCTGTACCTACCATAGCACATGCTTCTATAATATGCCAGCAACCTATATAAATATAGATGCCACCATTTTGTGTCCCCTTTCTTTGTAGGATAAGACCATAAATACAGAAGACTCCAGCGGGAAACAGGGTAATAGTCACCAAAGTTCAAATTATTCCAAACGTGGACTCAACATCTTCCAGGTGATCCAACAGGCATGTCCAGCAACAACCAACCAGGTCCTGTGGCAGAACTCGGAACTGGACCTCCACGAGCGAAGCAAAGCAACAAACCATACACGTCTCCTTTCAGGGGAATGTAATCAACCTGACCGGGATTGACGTCTTAACTGTTCTTCTGATCATTTCCTGAAATACAACAAACCAAAATAAAGTCTGCCATGAGAAGTCAGTACTACAGAATACTGCAAGCAATTACCGAGCAGGAGAAGAAAGCACCACAATTTTACATTAACACATTGTTATGACAATTTCCAAAGTGTGGGCAGTATGATGATGTGGTGCTGGTCTGGGGGGGGAAGACAAGATGGCGGATTGACGCTGTCAGTGAGCAGAGGTACACAGTGGAGCCCCGAGGCTGAGTAAATGAACGAACATGAAGTAACTACACAAGAGAGTAGCGATGAGGAATAGGCAGCCAAGGGAAGGAAAAACCCGTATTTTAAACTCAAAGACGGGAAATATTGCTCCAGAGCAAAAAAAGAACGTACTTGGATTTTGTTTGGAGTCGCTTGCCTGAGTGGGCTCTGACGTGCTTCAGCTGTATGCAGGTGATTGGATTGAGGCTCCTGCCGTCCACCAGAGTTTTTGGCGGCTCTGTTTTCATCATTATGGCTGGGACTGTATCTTTTGGCCGAGCAGTGCTGGCAACTTACAGGGGCATGTTGCGGCTCGCAAAGTATGGCTCCGCCGAAGGGTACATTGAGGAGTACTCGAGCAACAAGTCAACTACTGGTAGGCACTGACGGCGGTATTGAAGGGGAGCAAAGGGTGGAAACACAGAAGAGACAACTAGTTAGTAGGAAGCTAGGGAGGCCGGTACTGAGCCTTCTGAAGTCAGGTGCCTCAGCTGGACTCTTCTCTCCCATAGCAGGATCGGAGCAAATCGACAGACCAAAATTAGCATCTATGGTTATTCACGCGGTAGAGGCGCAAATGTAAAACTGCCAATGCAGCCGCAGACTGTAAGAGCAATACTCTAAAACTACACGGCAACGTAATGCTGAAGGCTGGAGATCAAATACTGAAAATACTGAATATGGTGAGCATAAAGCGAGTTTTGACACCAAAGCCGATTTTGGGGAGAAACAACTATTTCTGGCTGTCAGCATGCAGAGCCCGAGAGGATACAGTTTGGGCTTAAGGATAATCAGCAGGAGATAATGCAAGGGGATAAGTTAATTAGCGACACCGTAGTGAAAGGCAGTGTGGAGGAAGATGGTCCAAGGCAGATTGCCTTAGACACAGCTGAAGACGGCAATGTGGCAGAGGACACTGTACAGCAGAGTGCCTTAGCTTATGGCAGTATTGATACTGTTCTGGCTGGTCGGAGCACACAACCAGAGGGTTGGAGCTAGACACAGAGTAATAAGGACCCGATGGGGGACTTAACACAGAATTTAGGAGACACTAAGCAAAAATCTAAGGAAAAGCAGAAGCGAACCCCACGGGTAGATAAAAAGAAAGACCCTAGAGTTACAACACCAAGGAAGTGCAAGAAAGTAGAAGAAAGCCTTCAGTGAGTCACACGATTGGTAAGTCAAATTGAAGCAAGGGAAGAACACAGAAGCAGTAAGCCCCATACGGAGGTGGGTTCAGTCAAAAGGAGGAGTTATAACCCTGATATCCAGATTGTCGGACGCAGGGATAGTAGATTATATTTGTGGGGCACTAGGGCTATCACCCGGAGAAACTCCCGAAGGGTCACCGGAAATGGCCCATTGCCTGCAAGATATCTGCGTTGCATCTGTGTCAGAGGATGTGGGGGAAATGGGCCCTGGAAGGAATTCAACAGGTGGGGATGCTTCATCAGGAGAGATGTCACTACTTTCACTTATATTACAGTCCCTAGAAGACCAAAGGAAGGAAACATTGGAGCTGTTCTCTCAAGTTGGAGCTGATAATCAGGATATTCAGCAGTCATTGAAAGAAGTCAACTCGAAGGTTGGAACTATTACTAACGACTTGGTGGAACTTCAGGCAAGGGTTGCTGATAATGAGGAAGTAGCTTCACAAGTGTCTGCTTCTGTGAAACAACATCAGGATCTATTGACTTCAATGCAGTTGAAAATCAAAGATATGGAAAATCGCCAATGGCGGAATAGCCTGAAATTGTTTGGAATCCCAGAGGGACAGGAAGGAACCAATCTGAGGGGTTTTGTTGTTCATGTAATGCAGAAGGCTTTTCCAGACTTAGTGGACTGGGACTGGGATTGCCAGATACAGAGAGCAAACAGACTACCATTAGTACAGTGAAAGCAAGATACTAAATACCCTTGACTCTTTCTTATTCATTTTGGGAATTTTTTGCTAAGGCAAGCTGTGGCACTGAAAGCCAAACCTAAAGCACCTATATCAATAGAATCTTATTCTATTTTTTTAGGTCAGGTTTTTGTAGAGAGACAATGGAAAGGCGCTGGCAGCTCAGACTGCTGATTGATCCACTAAAATTAACTGGGGTACAGGCGTACCTGCAAGAGCTGGCGCGTCTGAAAGTAATACGAGGAGGGCACTTATATGTTTTAACATCTGAACTCCAGGCAAGGGAGGCATTGTCTAGATGGCAGGAGGGAGGGGATGGGATAAGGAAAGGGGTTTAGAACCTGATCAGTACCCAGGGCTGCACAACACTGGGTTTTGGGATGCTTCAGTTTATATAGAGATGAATTCTTCCTTCCTTTTGCAGTTTTTGTGTTACCAGCAGTATGACTAGTTTAGGAATAAGATAGAATTGATAGACTGTTATAGTCTTCAGGGGCCACTGTGGTGCCCGCAGTCTCACTTCTGCTGCCAAAACCAGCGGCAGCCAAAAGAACAGGAAGATTCCTCCTTCTAGCAGTAGGGGGTGGGATGTGTTTCAGTGGGCGTGAGGGTGGTGGGTAGGGGAGGGAGAGGACAAAAATATGGAAAAAATAAAGGCAGAGTAATAAGGAACAAAAAGGTTAACATATTGGAGGTATACAATAAAGTAATTGTAATGGAGGGTTTGATTGGTAGTACTGTTTATTTTTCTTATGGAGCAACTTAAGTTCAAATGTTTAGCATGTAATGTGGCCGGATTGAACAGTAAGATTAAGAGGCAATTGGTGGCAGAGGAATTGAAAATGTATAATCCTCTTGTTGTTATGTTAACGGAAACCCATCTTTCATATAAAGATTGCTGATTACTTAAACATTTAGGGTACGAGGTGGTAGTGTGTACTGTTGCGTGCTTATCTAGGTTCCTGATCGATACTGTGACCTTATGCCCCTATTCGGCTATAAATCCATTTATTCCCTATATTGGCATAACCGTTCAAGTGCGATTTTCTGAAAAGTCATCTCTGGCCTCACACGAACAGAGCCACATTCCAGCATGACTCTCTGCTACTTCCTTTGCGACCAATTAGTGCAATGACAGTGCAGCAGTCACTATCTGATATTCCTAGATAACACTCCGAGTTCTTCAACAAGATAAAAACTTAGCAAACCTGGAAATCCCCGCTTGCTATGTTTTGATTAGTAATAGAACTCTAATGAGCAACTGATAACTGTCACTTCCTAGTGACATCTTTAATTGACGTCTTATGTCCAGCAAACTTGCGTCAAACCCGGCACCTGTCAGGTATAAATATTACCAACATTGCCTTAAGCAATGTGAGCTGAGAGAGATACGAACTGCGAGTTCGTTCCCTGTTGCTGATGCCAGCTGCCTGCATGACCCTGTGTTGGTAAAAACTAGCACTCTGTCGCTGCAGCCTGCTATCCTGTGGTGGTGAAGCTGCTGATTACCATTATCGCCGCTACAGCGCGACCTATGGTGCAGTACGCTTGAGGAGCCATGCAGCCGTCCTCTGCGAAGACATCCAGCCCAGCTGCCCGCGGACGCTGTCACCCCTCCTTCCTCGACGCGCTGAGAGAAGCCGCTGCATTTCTCGTGCAGAGAAATCCAGTCCCGGCGCTTCCGGTTTACCCTCGCGGGTGACTGGGATATCGAGAGAGACCCCTGAAGGAGATACCAATCCTCCATCATTCTATTCAGAGGTATGGTGTTGACTAAACCCTTAGATGAGAATTCTTGAAACAAACCTTGGCAAAACCAACTTAACTTAAAGCTACTTACTTACTCCCCTTTCACGTGTTAGGCTTAGGTCAGGCACACTGGGGTAGGCTTAGTTAGAAGCACCAGTTGAGTATGTTAGCCTAATGTATATATGACTGTATATATGTTTTATTACTTTTAAACCATTGTATGGCTAAGAAACCATATCAATGCTTTTACAGTTCTATTTCGCAATACTTATCTTACTGTACGTACTTTTTATAATAACAATTATTGCAATTGTGGCAATACATTTCTCTTGTACGAGAAGAAAGACTGTTCAATAAATGTTACCCCTTTATTGACAAACGCCCGTCTCTCTATTCTCTACATACCGTGAAAGTAAACTGCACTAGACTGACTGAGTGAAATACATGTCTATTGTTTCACACGACCCTAGAGATCGACTCTTGATCTGAGGAGCAAAGTTGTCATGTTGCACGGTTGTTGGAAAGCTGAATCCCTTCTTGTCTGTGCCAAGGAAGCTGATCACTTCCTATGCAGAGAAGAAAGTTTCCAGTGACCTCTGAGCTAGTTGGTAACACAACCCAATTAAGTTTAGCATAGTCAGTGGAGGCCTGGAATATAAGCAGTTCCACGTCGATACTACTGTTTATGTTATTCCAATGCGCAGGGCCTAGTGGGAAACTAGGAACTACACTACATGGCGCCCAACGTTTGGTAAGGCGATAAACTAACGCAAGACTTGTAGAGTAACTCAGTCGTGCATATTTCACACCCCTTTCTCCCGTAAATACTCCAATAGACGTCTGGAGTGGGTGAAAGGTTAAAATCCGCCCGACCTTAGTAGGAAGAGATTCCTATGTAAAGCTCTGGTTTATGCAACGTTGAAGGATACAGTGTTCCAAAATATTGTGCACCTAATCTTTGTCTCCTTGGAGACCTACTCTGCAAAAACTGCATTTATACAATGTCAGTAGAAAACAACGGCACCACGGGGGCCGCAGCAGATGCGACTCAGCAAGGTCCCGAATACACAGACCCGGATGCTATTATCATCCCGGTTCAGTTAAGAAGATCTATAACTTTAAAACTTATAGAAAACGGACTGACACCTCAAGGTGGTACAGTAATTTTCGTGATAGAGGCTCACGAGTATCGGCAGACAGAGGTATTCTATTCATGGATAAACTTTCCAGCGGTAAACGCTATAACACAAGAGTTTCACTATTACAAAATAGAGGAACCTCCGGAAGAGTACGCTCCTTTCGAGGAGATTGAAATTCCACTTAAATTTCAAGAGCACCTGCTCTGGTTTAATGGCGCCCTAAAACACAATGATCACATTACCAGGCTCGGTCCACTAGGTAGACCAGGAGCCACGTGGCCGGTTCTAGCCAGCTACACACCACATCCTGACATTGCAAGAATGTCTAGAGAAGAGCTGTTAGCACAGCTAAACACATTAATAAAAATACATAGGCAATTAGTCCAATATGTAATACGGACTGCAACAGTCCAGCCAGCTGTTAATTCACACCAGCTGACCCCTCATCAGGGGAACACAAATAAAATTACACCACAGAACATACAGTCATGTCTTGGTAAAACACCCGCAAAACGGGAACAAATTCCTTTCTGGTTAGCCCAGAAAATCACTCAAATAGAGGCAGTATTTCCTCATACTACCCCTATTGAGAAACACAGAATCTTGACCATCTGCCTTCCTATGGGAATCGCACCACACGTGGAGGACTGTGACACTTGGGGTACAGTCTTTGCTTCCATTTACACAAAAACACACGGTGTTCCGTCTATGGCGGTAATACCAGAAGTGCTAAAACAGATTCAAAATGAATTCGGTCCAGAGCCCGCTTTAAATCTAGGTATGAAATTACTGAAAGACTTCAAGCAGGTCACGGCTATATTATTAGCCAACATTAAAGGAGAAGCAGCATCTGTGGCGATTCGCCAGAAGTTGAGGGAAACAGATATAAAAGATCCTGTTGAACTTGCAAAAATCATAGAAAAATGCTATGAAGAATTAGGTAGAGACAGCTTGGGTGGGAAACCAGTAAAGCCCCAACTGCTCGAAAATCCTGAAAAATTATTTATTAAAAATAATTTAAACACTCCTAAAAAGAGCTGGGATGGAAATAAACAATCCACTCCCAAGGAAAAAGTTTTCCAGTCCAGAGGAAGGTCTCCTCGACGGAGGGAAAGAACTCCGACTCGAGAACGCCAGTCTCCCCAACGGGAGCCCTCTGAGAAAAGATATAACCTTAGAAATAGGGATAATATAAAAAAACCTGATAGATATCAAAGTATTGATACACGTCCCTCTCGATCTCTTCCACAGAATTCGGAAAGAAGAGGACGGTCAGACCCAGGAGAGCACACCAAGTCCAAAGACAAGAAACCTGCTCAAAATAAGAAATCTCAATTTCAGAAAAAGAAGGTAGCCAGTATTAGAGTAATCAACCATGCCGAGAATACTGAGGACACAGTTGAAAAACGGGGAGTGGGCAATGACAATGTTGGACAGTGCAGCAGAGATCAGTATAGCGCGCAAGATCTTGATGAGTCATCTGGAGACAGTGGACACGAATGAATACATTCAGGTTGAAACTGCCGACGCCAGACTTAGCGAGCCCCATAAAATATACGAAATAACATTGCGTATGGAGGGTGATAAGACTAGGAAAATTAAGGGTCTATTTTGGGATAAGCTCTCAAAAGGCTATGATATTCTGTTAGCTGAAAAAGATTGGCCCCCGGAGTTTGTCAGGGAGTGCCCTCGTGGCGAAGAAGTGATTATGCCTGCCTTCTCGAATCACATACCGATTCACAAAAATACACATATGCAAGGAAATGGGCAGTAGCCCAGGCACCTGCATTGTATAAAAATCATGTAGGATGGGATGAGGACTCACCGCCTCACAAAATCCAATTAAAAAGTGAACCAACTGCCCAACGGCAGTATCCCATAAAGCAAGAAGCTAAAAAACAAGTCAGGGAGATCTTAGATCAACTTGAGTACCAGGGGGTGATTGAAACATGCACCTCTCAAATGAACAATCCGTTGTTTCCTGTCTCCAAGCCAGACAATTCATATCGTCTAGTTTTGGACTACAGACATCTTAATACATGTTGCAAAACTTTTGCAGTACAAAACTCGCATAGTGCAGCCCTAATGAATAACATAGTTAGGAAAAAATATAAAACGACATTAGACATTTCTAATGGTTTCTTTTGTCAAAACATTGCACCAGAAAGCAGATACTTGACCGCTTTCTCCGCATTTGGGTCACAGAAAAAATTCTGTCGACTCCCACAGGGGTTCAAGAACAGCCCAGGACTATTCTCAGCTAGGGTAACAGAGTTACTACAAATCTATGATGATGAAGCATTATCTTACGTAGATGATATTTAATTCACAGACGACGACTTGGATACTCACTTGAAGAGAGTGAACACTATTATACTTGGGTTCGCAGCAGAGGGTTACAAATTCAACTTTAAAAAGTCCCGAATTGCCCATCTGACAGTACTGTTTTTAGGGTACGAATTATCAAGTGAAGGGAAAAGCCTAGCGGACAACTTCTTAGAGAAGTGCGCTGTACTCCAAGCTCCAAAAACGCTGAAGAATTTACAATCAATACTAGGTTTTCTGAATTTCGGAAGAACTTACATTCTAAATTACGCAGAGAGGGTTAAACCACTCTACGAACTAATTAAACCTGATTTAAAACAAATCAATTGGACTCAAAAACACACAGAAATTTTGAGATCACTGCAAACAGACATGTTAGCAAAAACAAAATTAGATACGCGTGACAACACGATCAATCTTGTAATCCGAGTCATCCCAGGAAGATGCGGATTCACGTACCTAACCTCTAATGAGGGAGAAAAGGTACCAATTTCAATTAAATCTCATTTGTACACACAAGCAGAAAAAGCATTCAGTCGCACAGAAAGAACTGTGAACGCAGTGCAAATCGCATTAGCAAATGAACGAGAACTAGCACACGGCAAACGGATTAATATCCTTACAGCGGAATCCGCCTTCGAGGCGCTATTCAGCCCAGTAAACCTGCCTACAGTGTCACTGGATCCAAAATGGGTACAGTGCATAGATTCTCTAGGAGCGGAAGATGTGAAATACTATTTCGCCCCGCAATTTGAAGAACTGAATGATTTAGAATATGAAGAAGAATATCCTCTGCCAATCGAAATTCTGCCTCTCCCACTATACGCCTGTATAATCTACACAGATAGCTTTGTACAGCATTTCAACGTAGAGAGCAAATCCTACAATGCAGCATGTGCGATCATTAAAGGTTGTTGGCTGTGCGGTAAATTCAGACCGAAAGTAACAAAAACTGAATCTGTAAGAAACTGTTCGGTTCAAAGAACTGAAATCAGATCTTTAAAGATGGCGCTCGAAAATGCAGAACGTGAGTTCCCGACACTTATAGTGTGCGATTCTCATTTTTGCGTCAACTCTTACAACAATAAACTGCAGAGTTGGATCGAAAACGACTACAAAGATGACACAGGTGCCACAATAAAGCATAAATTGCTCTGGAACGAGGTAGCTCTTTTAAGTAAAGAACTACAAAAGACTCACGTGATTCACGCACAGAGTCTTCAACGTGATGGCGTTCACGTTGCAGGGAATTCATTGGCTAATACAGCCACAGCGGAAGCAACTAACCCGGCTTCCGTAGCCACAAAAAAGCGTACAGATAAGTACATAGACGGGGAAACCATGCTGGCAGTAAAAACGACCGTAAAAGGCGACTGTGCAGCACTACCCGTAAACTATCCACTCAATTATGCATACATAATCGATGCAAACTCCGTTCCTTTTGCTCGAATCCCTGGAGTGGGGGACAGAGTAATCCCAAACATGAACAGGAGAATATTTTTAATAGCAGACGCACACATGGGTTTGGGTCTAAGGCACAGAGAGATCAAGGAATCACTGACTGAATTACAATCAGTATTCTGGTGGCCGGGAATGAGTGTAGAACACCAAATATATGCAAACAACTGTGAAAACTGTAATAGGGATCGCAGTAGCGAACCTTGCTACCGGCTACCAATCAGAAAGAGCGTAACGCTGCCTACACCCCATCCTGCGTCCTGTTAATAGTTAAGACGAAAAGCACTTAAAAAATGAGGTCCCCAGCGCTCGGCTGACGCTAGAACGGTTATAAAAGATTTGCGAGTCCATATCGGCACATACGCAATTACCACGTTCCATTCTGACCAGGGTCCTGCTTTCAGCTCTCGAGCCTATAAGGAGGCCATGGCTAGCATGGGAATTGGGTTGCGGTATTCTTGTCCGTCGCACCCCGAAGGGAATATTGTGGTAGAAAGAAAAAACCGGGACATAAAGCAATCTATAACAGCGAAGGTATTAGGTTCAGGCGCTGGGTGGGTCAAACATTTAATAAATGTCCAGACTAGTCTTAACAACATGCCAAGAAATTCTCTAAAAGGTTTCAGCCCATACGAACTATTGTTCGGAATTAGAATGAACGTTCAGGACCTCGATAGTCAGATGTCAGTGGTACAAGAGGAAAAAACGCACTTTGATGTAAAAGACCGTTTGGCTGTTTTACAGGAACTGAATGAAACAAGAAAATCATTAAGCAACATAAAGTTAAAGCAACAGCCAAGTACCACTGACGAGGCACCACCCGCAACAGCCCCAGCAAGGCCTGTCTGGATTCCAAAGATTGGGGATCTAGTCAGAGAAAAGATCGCGGTGAAGAAGGAATTTGGGCCTTCTTACAGAAAAGCAGTACCTGTCTTGGCAGTCACCGGAACAAGATCAGTTGTGCTACCGCCCCTTGCTGGTAAAAAGGAGAACAGAGTCGTGTCTATCGATCTGGTAAAACCACAAGCATGTGGCCTATAATCAACAGTAGGCCCAGTGGACTCCCAAGAAACAACAGAATACCCAAACTTGCAACAATCCAAGAGGTTCAAACTGAAAGACTCATCACATTCGATCAGCCTGCAGTGCACAATGAAGGACTATGCAATAATGCCATGGAACTCGTGCCTCTTGAAACGCAGATTGAAACAGTTCGTCATGAAACAACACCAGTCTACAATGATGTGGCATCAGAAAGTGCTACCGAGAGACAGATTGAAAGAACAATCCCATCATTTGACAGAACTGCCTCTGGTTATTTCATCAACTTCGACAACTTCTCTGAAGATTTAAATGACCCCGAAGTGATGCCAGAAACAAAAAAGTCTTTTAAAGAAAAAGCAACGGAACTCTTTCATCAACTGAAAGAAATCTACCTAATTTCCCCTTGGCTAGAGTTCTGGTTCGGTCTAGGTGTATTTTTCCTCCTGCTTTGGCTCATCATGGTACTGTGTTTGGGAAAATTCATTGAAGGAAAATATATTACAATGGACACAGCAAGTCAGAACATCAACCTAGTCCTGAAACCACACAGATCATCCCACGTGAAGAAAAGAGAACTGTCAACAGTAAATGTCACAGCAATTCCAATACCTGGTGGGGTAGTATGGGAGAAAACAGACTATGAGATCTATGGTCCGGTCGAAATCCTGAAGTATCCTCATCAACTAAAGGTTTCCTTAAGTGACTTTGTGACACCAAGTACATTCTCTGATGATTGGGACTTTAACAGTATTAATGACATGATGTCTGATTTAGTAATGTCAGCTAGATTCACAGATCATGATTATTTACAAGGTTCATCTAGTTATGAGCAGTTATTCTGTAACACCCACTATGGGGATCATTACTTGCATAAATCTGCACAGCCTAGAAATGTTTTTATGTATAATCAATGGGAACATTGTGCTACACCACCTAAAAGCAGTTCTAAAGCATTTTTTGAGAAATTCAAATACTTTTCAGGTTTTAACACCAGTGATGCAGAAACGTTTTATTATAAACTGTTAGATAAAACAGGAATGAAAACAATGCTGACAAATTCTAAATTGATATATTCAGAAGCATTTTATGACAAAATGATGACATTTGGTTTTGATTATTGGAAAAATAATATTGAAACGAAAACAATTTGGGGTACAAAAGATTGGCAGGTGCAAGGCATAGAAGCACTATTTAGAACCTGCATGATACCTGAACAAATTTTATTTTTAAATGACACTGTACACCAAACATCTTGTCTTGGCCTAGCTAAGAATAAAGACCTTAAAACACCGTCCATACCAAAGCCAATAGCTGAGAATACAACCACAGATATTGAGTTAGACGTGTCACAAATTTTACATTTCAACAGAACACATCCTGATTGGAAAAAGTGGTTAATCTGGCCTACAGACACAAATAGCTGTCAAGATAGGTTCCTGAATAAAACACAGGGTTTAAAAATGACCAGATTAGACCCTAGATACTCCCAGAGACAACATCCAGGGATTATAACAACATACAGTGTAGGGAAACTCTGCCTAGAATGGCTAACTACATCCACACTGGCTGAAATTAAGCAACACTTGTCTTTACTAAAAGATGGTGCTGATTTGCGCGATTTCATTCTTGGACCACGCAAACAGCGTCAAAAGCGTTTCATAGCGACCAGTATCTATGCTGCTTACAACGAGGCTTGGAAAGTAAAGCAAATTGAAACTGCTGAAAAAATACGAGAAATTGATCGTATTAATTTGGAGAAATCACTTTCTGTGGTAGATAATGGGTTAATGACTCTGTCTTCCAGAATATATTCTTTGGACAATATTGTATCCTCTGCCTTTGATGTGATAGACAGAGATTTGCTAATGTTACAACATGGCCAGTCTCAATTACGCTCTATTATAGAATTAGGCTGGACGCTGCAAAATCTTCGTTCAGGCTATGTGCCTTGGCGTTTAATCAACACAACGTCATTATTTTCCATTTTTAACCTTACTGATAAACAGATCAGTTTGGCACAGAAAGGAGCAGACTATACAATCCTGAGCATCGAAAAACTCGAGAGATTATCATTGACAATGTCAGAGAGTCCTGTCATTGAATGGATAATACACGGAATTATCACAATTCCGATAACAACTTTCCGATTTCATAAATGCCTTGAGTACATACCTGCTGGCCAATATGAACAATTGGGTAAGGGATATGTAAAATCCGAATGGAAATTACCATACACTCATTCTTGCTATAGTGACAGCGACAAAAATGTATTTCTTAGTGGTGACAACTGTAAACACTCACTAAGCGGTATACTTTTGTGTCAGGGTATTAATTTACACGGAGCATGTGATGGAAATTCAAACAACCTTTCATGCCACCAGCTAGTCACACCTGCAACTCAGATAGAGCCCTTCTTTATGCAACTCGCAAACGGGAGTTACATTCTTAGAACGGATCACAGGTGCTGTGGCCTCGCGCCCGGGAAAAGTTATCTAGTACAAGTAACGTCCATGGTCAAATGTTGTATGCAAGCATTGTTCCCGAGCGGGCCTCCAGACATAGTGACTCCTCTCTGGCCTCGTCTGAATCTCTATTCTATACGAATTGATACATTAAGCAAAATGAAATCTGTGCTTTTACAGACAACAGTGCCTATAACGTCATCTAAAGAGACGTATGATCTTCTAGTCGCAAGGACGGCTACTGAAGTCCATGACCTTTTATCAACAAATTGCCCCGTGCATTTCGTAGAAATGTTCAGCCAACTCCTTAACATGTCTAGTGCTACAAGCATCCCAGGCATATTTAAGACAGTCTTTACGGGACTGCTAACACCCTTCCAGGCAATTTTGGGAATCTTTCCTAATTTTGTGCACTCCATCTTTGGCGGCATACCACTATTTTTGGGACTCATCGCAGGGATTCTATTTTTGACCATCCTGCTACGATATGGCAAGCCTCGGCTCAGACATAGCTCCCATGGGAATGGAAGAGACAATCCTAGCAATGCGCTACCGGGACAGGATAACTAACGTCCTCGGATTGGCCAGGCTGAGAGATCTAAACATGACCTGGTTCCTTTCATTCAGACCGATATGGCAAAATTGCATTTTACCTGTGCTACGGTGTATGCTTTGCGGCGATGAATGCGTGTTGGACATCTGTCTTTCACTTCCATCAGCAGTACCAATGGACGTCGATACTTTGCTCAGTCCAATAACGGCTCACGCATTGTGTTGTCCCCAGCGGCTACCAATCCTGATGACGGCATTCGTGGAGACTCCTGTGCTACAAGCAAGTGGTAACAGTGGAGCGAGTGACAAAAGCAACATCATCCAGGTATAACGTTCTGTGAGCATTGCTGGTCCTGCCTTCGATGACAGCAATCATTCTCACACTTGCCAAGTTACAGCGCTATCTAATTTGGTTGAACTATCACCTGAATTTGTAGACCAATTCTTTGAGAGCCTGTCTGATACGATGTTCTCACCCACAGAGAAACAATAACTTTTAGAAGCTTTCCGACACACAGCGTTCCCATGAACTCTGAATTCGGCCTTCAGTTTTGATCAACAAAAACTGCCAAGAGCTTTGGAAATCTATTTTCTTTGAATTGGACAATTTTTTTAATATTGACCCTTTTTGGCACGAACAATTCTTTGCTTAACGTAAAAACTATTCTTAGAGAACAGAAGCTTCACACTTCTATTTCTGAACACATCTAGAGACATAACAACATAACACCAGCCTCTAGCACACATGTTATTACAATGCATTTTTATGTGATGATTTATCTCGCATTTCTTCTGTCAGAGATACTTCATGTGTAATTCCTTTCCTTTTGCATAATCGTTCATTGATTTCATATGCAATAATTTTTTGAATGATTACTATGTTTTAAAAAAACGTACAGTACCTAAATTCCATGTATTACAAGTACGCCTATTTCGAATGCATTTATGTATTTTGGGGTGGGCAATGTTACACATGCATCTTATTGCTTAGTTTTAGTAATTTTGATGGACATGTAAACGTGGAGTGGGTGTTGCGTGCTTATCTAGGTTCCTGATCGATACTGTGACCTTATGCCCCTATTCGGCTATAAATCCATTTATTCCCTATATTGGCATAACCGTTCAAGTGCGATTTTCTGAAAAGTCATCTCTGGCCTCACACGAACAGAGCCACATTCCAGCATGACTCTCTGCTACTTCCTTTGCGACCAATTAGTGCAATGACAGTGCAGCAGTCACTATCTGATATTCCTAGATAACACTCCGAGTTCTTCAACAAGATAAAAACTTAGCAAACCTGGAAATCCCCGCTTGCTATGTTTTGATTAGTAATAGAACTCTAATGAGCAACTGATAACTGTCACTTCCTAGTGACATCTTTAATTGACGTCTTATGTCCAGCAAACTTGCGTCAAACCCGGCACCTGTCAGGTATAAATATTACCAACATTGCCTTAAGCAATGTGAGCTGAGAGAGATACGAACTGCGAGTTTGTTCCCTGTTGCTGATGCCAGCTGCCTGCATGACCCTGTGTTGGTAAAAACTAGCACTCTGTCGCTGCAGCCTGCTATCCTGTGGTGGTGAAGCTGCTGATTACCATTATCGCCGCTACAGCGCGACCTATGGTGCAGTACGCTTGAGGAGCCGTGCAGCCGTCCTCTGCGAAGACATCCAGCCCAGCTGCCCGCGGACGCTGTCACCCCTCCTTCCTCGACGCGCTGAGAGAAGCCGCTGCATTTCTCGTGCAGAGAAATCCAGTCCCGGCGCTTCCGGTTTACCCTCGCGGGTGACTGGGATATCGAGAGAGACCCCTGAAGGAGATACCAATCCTCCATCATTCTATTCAGAGGTATGGTGTTGACTAAACCCTTAGATGAGAATTCTTGAAACAAACCTTGGCAAAACCAACTTAACTTAAAGCTACTTACTTACTCCCCTTTCACGTGTTAGGCTTAGGTCAGGCACACTGGGGTAGGCTTAGTTAGAAGCACCAGTTGAGTATGTTAGCCTAATGTATATATGACTGTATATATGTTTTATTACTTTTAAACCATTGTATGGCTAAGAAACCATATCAATGCTTTTACAGTTCTATTTCGCAATACTTATCTTACTGTACGTACTTTTTATAATAACAATTATTGCAATTGTGGCAATACATTTCTCTTGTACGAGAAGAAAGACTGTTCAATAAATGTTACCCCTTTATTGACAAACGCCCGTCTCTCTATTCTCTACATACCGTGAAAGTAAACTGCACTAGACTGACTGAGTGAAATACATGTCTATTGTTTCACACGACCCTAGAGATCGACTCTTGATCTGAGGAGCAAAGTTGTCATGTTGCACGGTTGTTGGAAAGCTGAATCCCTTCTTGTCTGTGCCAAGGAAGCTGATCACTTCCTATGCAGAGAAGAAAGTTTCCAGTGACCTCTGAGCTAGTTGGTAACACAACCCAATTAAGGTTAGCATAGTCAGTGGAGCCCTGGAATATAAGCAGTTCCACGTCGATACTACTGTTTATGTTATTCCAATGCGCAGGGCCTAGTGGGAAACTAGGAACTACACTACAGTACTACACAAAGTGTCTCTATTAGAGGGGTTGCTATTCTGAGCTATAAAAGGGTGGAGGGGGTAACAGGTAATACAAAGGCAGATAAGGGTGGTAGGTGGGCAATGGCACAGATGATGATAAAAGGAAGGAGTTACATATTTTGTGTAGTGTAGGGCCTAAACATGGACGAGCCTTCTATCTTCGAGACAATAAATGCAGAAATGTTAAATTGGGAGGGGAAGAGGGTTGTGATGGGAGATTTTATTTGTATCATGGATTATAATATTGATACAATGAGATGGGGGCCTTTCAGAGAATGAGAAAGACGAGAGCGGTAATAAGGGAATTAGGGCGGCTGCAGGGTCTTAGGTATGTCTGGAGAGCGTTATACCCTACTATACCAGGAAACACTTATTAATCAGCTCCACATAGGTTATAATCCTGCATCGATATGGCCTGGGCTTCTGACTCCATTGTATGGTCTAGTGATATGGAAATCTGCCCAAAGGTGACCTCCGATCATAGCCCCATACTTCTCATAATTAAAATCTCAGACGAGAGCAGGATTATGAGACCATTTTCATTTCCTAGATATCTTCTGACAGATCAGGAGTATGTGAATGTGGCCAGGGGCCAAATGGAGACTTTGTTTCAGGAAAAATGTAGGAACTGCTGCCCCTATAGTGGTGTGGGATACTTGTAAGGCAGTCATTAGAGGATTTACCCAGCTTAGGGGATATTGAACAGTTAGATTTTAAGCTAATAGAATTACGATCAGCTTTAAAGAAAACATAAAGAGAAAAAAGTGTCAACAGATACAATAAAGATCGGGTAACATAGTACGAAATTGGGGAAAGCATAGGCAAAATACTTGCATTTAAGGTTGCAGATGACCGGGCTAAGGCTTATATTAAAGAAATAAGGAGGCTAGATGGTGAAAAATACAAGCAACCACTACAGATTTTAGAACAAATTGCTCTTTACTATAGAACACTCTACACTTCTACGATACAGCCTACACAAGAGGATATTTATAATTATATTCAAGATAAACCTGTTAAAAAGCTGGGGGTGAGGAATCTGATTTTTTGGAAGAAAATATTTCAGATAGTGAGATAGAATTAGCAATGGGTGGGCCACCTTCAGGGAGGGCCGTGGGAGAAGATGCTATACAATTAGAATTCTATATATGTATTTAATGATTTTATGATGGAGCTGTTTAGCCAAGTGAGAAAGGAAATTGGAATTAAAGGGAAAACGCCTGATTCATGGCATATGACCAAAATAATATTTTTCCATAAGAAAGGCAAACCAGCAGAGGAATGTGGGTCATTTAGACCAATTTCACTGATAAACGTGGATGCAAAAATATACGCTCAAATTATGGTCAATCGTCTGGTCCCAATAATGCCCAACTTAGTCTACCCCCATCAACATGGGTTCATTCAAGGGAGGGACACTACCTCGCATATAAACACGGCAGTAAGTGCATTTGATCTTGCTAATATGAATCCCACCCCACTCGGTATGTCTTTATTAGACGCAGAAAAGGCGTTCGATCGAGTGGGGTGGGAATTTCTGTGGGCTACGTTGACAGCTTTTAGAATTAAGGGACAATTTTTGCTACAGATACAAGCACTTTATGAAAAGCCCTGTGCTAAATTGGCTTGCTTGATCTTCAGTCATCTAATTTCCCAGTATTATGTGGCACCCGTCAGGGATGCCCTTTGTCACCCTTATTATTTGCCTTATACATAGAGCCTTTTATATCTGCGTTGCAAAACGACTTGTGAATAAGGGATTTTCAATCAGGGGCAAACTCTTTGAGGGTAGTCACCTATGCAGACAACATTGTGGTCTTTTCAACAGAACCAGGGGAGGCATTAAATATAATACCAGAAGCGGCGGAACAGTTTGGATTCATACCTGGCTACGAACTAAACGTCAATAAGAAACAAGTTCTCCTTAACCATAAACCAGAGAGGCTTGTACATGGCACTTGCCCGATTGTCACCTATCTAGGGGTTAAAATAACAGCAAGGATTGATCAAATACTAACACTAAACTACAATGAATTATTAAAAGAGACGAGCAGGTCTTTAAATAAATTGCACACACTACCGATTGGGATAATTGGTAGAGTTAATATTATTAAAATGAAAATTCTGCCTAAATTTCGTTACCTTTTTCGAGCCATTCCTCTCTGCGTCCCAAATACATTCTTCAAAAAATTGGAAGGAGTATTAAGTAGTTTTATTTGGGGATATAGGAAGGAAAGGCGAGCGATAGATCAGCTAAAACTTCCCTTTAGCCAAGGCGGTTTAGAGTTCCCGGATTTCAAAACATACTTTTGGTCAGCCTGTTTCACTCGCAGTCTCATTAATCCAGCCAATACTATTTTTGGTCATAAGTTTATTTTTCGGGCAGAGAGCCACATGTTTTTGTACAGACTTAATTATCCCAACTACTTTAAAAGGGTTACATTGAAGACCATATGAGAGGAGGTTTTTACCTGGCGCTCAATTGTGTTAAGCAAAGATATCTCATGTTATCATGAGGAGCTACCTCTTTGGCAGAACCCTGGATTACCCGAGATATTCCACGATTTGGCTGGTAAGAAATTGGATAGCAGTGGAGTCACTTGTATGGGAGACCTATATGATTATAACGGTTTTGTTTCATTTGAGAGGTTACAGGAAAAACATAAGCTACCAGGGTTCATGCTTTTTAAGTATTATCAGATTCGAGATTTTTTTGTGAAACACCTAAAGTTGTAGAATACAAATGACTCTGAGATATGGGGCCTTCTCAATGCTGGGGGATCAAAATCTTTGATAAGCAGAGCTTACAAATGGCTTAGCATTGGGAGACCCGATGACTGTGATAGATTGGCGGAAAGGTGGAGTGGGATATTAGGGACACCTGGAACGGCTGGTACGATCTCTCAGGCTCTTAACACCATAGATAAGGCTGTACATGAGACTAATTTGAGATTGCAGCAGCACCGTATGATCTGTCTGTTATATGATACTCTGGATAGTATTGTAAAATGGTCACTGGGTAATAATTCTAACCTAAAACGAACGGATTAAATGTCCAAAATGCGAGTTATAAGCAGCAGATATTAAGCATAGGTTTTTGATGTGTCCAGAATTAACAACATTTTGGCAAAAAGTTGGGGATATTCCATACCAAAAATTAGAGTTAGGAGTACCTTTACAGATGTCTGAGGTTATGTTGGGATATAGTTATAGAAATTTAAATTGTAATATATTGGTCACCATCTTACTAGTAGCAGCAAGATTAACAATTGCTAGGGGGTGGACATCCCTGAAACCTCCAACTGTGACAGAGTGGTGGCTCTTAGTGAGGCAGATTTACGATATGGAACTCTCTGGGTCGAGAGGGACTCGGTCTATGACCTAATGTATGGCAATATAAGGACATACTTTTGAATAAAAATGCAGACTGCTAAAAACCATTAGGCAGAAAAAGGTAAAAACTCTCCATTTACTCTTTATTTAGCTGTATTTTTATGCTCCTTTTTTATTTTTAAGTTTTTTCTTGAAAATATTATATCAAATGGTTATCTGTTTGTATGTATTTTGCTGGTTCACATTTTGGTGCCTTTATCTGGTCAATAAAAAAAAAGAAAAAAAAAGACAATTTCCAAAGTGTACAAATGAACTGAAGAAATTGCATCTAATGACTCGTCAATCCTCGTCTCCCTGTCCTTAATAGAATGAAAAATTTAGGATGCACTACAGATGCAACATAAACAATAGGCTCATGGTAAAACTTCAGAAATATAGATTCTAAAGACCAGTCTGCAGCTCTCATAATGGCCTCTATGTGAGGACCTAAAGCATGTGGCATGGATACCATGGCTCCCCTGGCGGAATGAGCACCAAAAGCAGATATTTCAATACCGGCTTCTGCCAACAATGATCTCATGCATCTGGCTAATGTAACCGAAGACACCCATCCTCCAAACTCTAAATCAGACTCTAAGTCCCAGAAATGGAAGTCAGAATACTTCAGGGAAAAGGCACTAGGCAGAATCTGGTGAGGTCCTTTCAAAATTGCATATGATTACTGTAGTAATCAGGACAACACAGGTATGATGAAGTCAACGTAGCTTTATTGAAGAGGAGGTAAAGCAGGTATTAAGGTCTCTCCACAGTACCAAGTATCCATTAACAGTCCCACCGGGAGCAGCCTGCGAGCTGCTCAGCCCCATTCATCCAACTATCACTTTGCTATAGTCATCCAAGAATTCCACACTCAGCCCACACACCAACAGTCCACTCAGAACATTCACACAGGCTGAGCAGTTAGGAGCAAAGTAACATAAGAGGTAATAGAAATAGGAGAATACTATATATCTCTTTCCTTTTAAATTAAAGACGAAACTAAACGTCTTAAAACAATAGACCAAAAAATGGAAGATAAGATAAATAATAAAATCTTAAAACTACATGCATAAGTGTATAAGCTATATACATACACCGAACATCTTAAAACTGTAACTATACCAGCAAAAGATAAGTTTATATACATGTAACAAACATGTTAAGACTGTAAACACAACATCAAAAGATGAGTAGCAGTCAGTAACCCAGGGATGACAGAAACGCCATCACGAGAGGGATAGCGACTACGCAATAAAAAAAAGAAGGGAAAAAGGTGAATATATAAAATACCAAATACCCATCTCCCTCTCTTAATAAAGGCAATAAATTGATGACAAAAATGTATATAATCCCATGTAGGGAAGGCTCCATGTAAAGGTGTGGAAAGAGGGACTGTATACCCAAATTCCTGCCCCTAGTCTGAACAGTGGACAACCAACGTGTATATAAAATGTGGATGATAGGGACAGCGAATATGTGGATGTAGATGAGAGGGACTTATACCCAATTTCCTGCTGCCACCCTAAACAGGGGACAACAAATATGTGGATGTGGACGAGATGGACTTAAACCCAATGTCCTGTGTCTTTGTGCTAGTTTCTTTTGTTTCATTTTAAGCTTAATTTCTTTAAAGAAAGGTACCTGGAAGGCCTCTTGAACATCATTTCTGAAACACCTTGGCCCTTCTGCTTTGACCAGTCATCCGTTACTTGTGGTATCTAGTCTCCAGCATATTGTAGAAGGCATGATGAGGTTTCTCAGGCCGGGTTCACCCTCTGTTGAACGTAGGTACTTCTCCAAATCATCGCCAAAAATATGTGTAGTAATCAGGACTACACAGGTATGATGAAGTCAACGTAGCTTTATTGAATAGTAGGTAAAGCAGGTATTAGGGTCTCTCCACAGTCCCAAGTAATCATTAACAGTCCCACCGGGAGCAGCCTGCTAGTTGCTCAGCCCCATCCATCCAACTGTCACTATGCTCCAGTCATCCAAGCATTCCACACTCAGCCCACACACCAACATTCCACTCAGAACATTCACACAGGCTGAGCAGCTAGGAGCAAGTTAACGTAAGAGGTAATAGAAATAGGAGAATACTGCAATTACTTTTTGCACCTTAGCCGGTCAAGATTTCTTCCTTCAGACTTAAGGCATTTTTGATGATCGGATTCCTTCAGCAGGGCAAGGCAACAGGCTATTTCCAGAAAGGTTGCCACTAAGTTGGATAGGCTTACTGACGGGGTCTGCTAAACTGAATTTGTAGGTAGCAAAATGCTTTGAAAGGGACTAAGTTGATTTCCTACTCAGTGAGTTCACGCCTTGAGGGATTAGTCCCAGTCATTAGAGGTCTAGAAGTCTAAAAAATGTCTACGGCCGGATTTTTCAGCCATTTCAGAATAAGTCACCATGAACACCACTAAGGCTCCCCAGACCTCAATGATAACACTTAGGGGTCAGAAATCACCCACCAGAGGCACCATAAGGGTCCAGTCCTCTTCCAGTTACAACTGGTCACTGGTTACTCCAGCTCACTTGCAGCTTTAGATGTCTCTGTAGCCACAAAAAGGTCAGCCAACTGACCCTTGGAGCTCCCTTTTTTTCTCCTCTGTACACATGGGAGCAGATCCAAATCTTCTGGTCTCCTTAGAGGTCTCAGAAAACAGGTTTAGTCCTTCTTCTATTCTTCTGCAGGTCTAGAAAGTGTTCTGAGCAGCTGGTGGTGAGGTGGCTGGTTCCCAACTGGCTTTAGAGGACCTACCGAAGAAAGGCCTTCTCTTCCTCAGGTCTCTTACATTTAAATGTGAATGTGTACACATCCTAACCCATTGTAAAATAAATTGACACACTGAGCCCTCCTATCTGCTCTTCCTGGGCTGACTGATGTCATCAATCTCACCCCTTCCTATTCAATAGGCCTAAGCCATTGTCCTGCTCTGTGAGCAGTTTTCACACCTCATTAAGATCCAGCAGGGACAACTGCAAATTAGCCTCCAGGAGCCATACGCAGTGAAAAGTTATTTTTCTAAAAGTTACTTTTCCTAAACACCTATTGAAAAACTGGCTTAATATTGAAGATTGAATTAGATGTTTAATACATATTGAAAGTAGCGATTAAATAATTTCTCTTTCTTGTACCAAATTCAAGACTGTAAAATGAAAATATGAATCTGCACTCTAGTTTTACTCATAGAACATCCAAAACCATTCAGAGTAAAATAGAACATGTCAGCATTTCAATATTAAATGTCACACTTTTAGATACAAGATACGCGACCTTGTGGCCTACAAGGGGTTGGCTTATTAATATTTTAAAAGAAGGTTTTTACCCTGTCAAATGGATTGTTTTGACTTGTTGGACTGCAGATTTAAACTGCAACAGTCAGATTACATTGGTAGGCCGGTACCTATGTTTTTATTGTCACACTAGTGGATTGCAAAATATGTGCTGCAGTCTACAGGTGACATTCCATGCCATTGGTGTAGTTCTACACCACCTACAATGGTCTAATAGGAGAGGCAAATATGCAAATTTGTACACTTTTTAGGAGTAAGAGCACAAACATTGTCACTGTACAGAAGCACACAAGTATACGGAGTCTAAAAACCAACAATAAAATTCAGCAGCAAAACAGGGGTGGCCACTCAAAAAAGGGACATATGCTCACACTGCCTCAAAGAATTCTTTAGCTTGCTGAATACATGGCTTTCAAAAATGGACATCATATAAAAGATGAGATTTGACTGGGACTTAATACACTAGCACCAGTTGAATAAGCAGTTGCTAAGATGTTTCTACTGTTGCCTACTTCACAATTGACTCAGATTTAAAAACGAACTTCTTTACCCATCACTCCAGCTTTTTATATAACAATGGTCGGTTCAATTTTCTGGCATGGTGGTGGCTGAGGTTGTAATGAAAGTAAATGGACAACATGTGTACTTGCAGTTGCAGTACAGTTTTCTTGAACTACAAAACATGTTTTATTCTGGAACATTACAAAAACATTTATCACCAACACAATCTGGCAACAAATAACATTATATACTAGCATATGCTTACTGTGAACTCTTTATGTCAGTAGAGTCCATAAAGGGTCCAAGAGGGCGTGATCCCTGACAGATTTCGAGTGAAGGCAATGTTCATTAACCTTATGTGGATATCATACAAATGCATGGATTTAATATTGCTGGATCTAAATTAGATGCCCCAGATATACCTTAAATGAATTGAAAAAAACATAAGGAACGCACTACTAGCCAAAGGCATCTTGGTGCTAGGAGCCTTAAACAAGCACCCAGTCAGCAGGACAGAGAGAGTGTAGGTCTTTAAAAAGTTCCAGAAGGCAGCAGGGCTTACAGTGAATCTAACATCTATAGACAGCGAGTTATCAAGCTTTGTCGTAAGATAGGAAAATGCCTTGCCCCCCCCCCCCCCTACTGCGTTGGTTCCTTGCGACAAGCTGAAAGAGTATAAATCCCATGGAAAAGGCAGCGTGGTCAGTTTTTACGGCGCTTCTTTGCATATACGTTGTTTCTGCTTTATGTTGTATGAAAGGGAATGATGAATTGAAGCATTCTTTCTCGTAACATAAAAATATCCAAATATTTATATGCTCTCATCTTTTTATGAACTTGAATACATTTCACACCTTGCATTCCTCTGAATATTCACACTGCTTCAGTTGTTTTCTTATATTTAATTATCACAAGTTCCAGAAATAAATATGTAAATACAACTCAAAAGCCATAGGCAGCTGATAATAAAATGTCACATTAGTGATCTAGGAGAGAAAAGGTTTAATGAAAAACAGCATGGGTAGAAAATACACGGTGTGGGACTGCTTACAATGCAAAGGATATATAAAAAAGAATAATCATTAGAATATCCCCTGCGGATTAAATAGCTCCTTTTTTATTAACAGAAATGCTAGCTCTACTGGTAGGTTCAGGTAGTAATTGAACTATGACTGCGCATGGAAGTGGCAAGCAGGATAATTATAACGGAATGTTTTTAAAAATGGAAGAGCAATTCCCTGGGTTTGGGGATGGACACTATTGGTGGTAGGTGTTTGTGTTTGAGTGTGAGCGGGCGTCCGTGTGTGTGTGTGTGTGTGTGTAAGCGCGTACGTTTGTCTGTGCCTAATTTAGATTTAGGAGACAAGAATGAAGCTGTTGTTATGTAAGTAGTAGGTGGTAGGGTAGGATGAATTTGGCAATGGGAAGCCTGTCCCCTTTGTCATTTTGTAGTACCTTGAAAAGGCCCATGTTTAAGGAACAGTCAAGGACACACAACTGATGGCCCAACTTCCTGTTTGCAGAGGAAAAGCACATGCGAAGGGGTGTGGCTAGGGTTGTTGGTAAAAGACCGCTTGCCTCATATCCTCATGTCATGCACTCGCGGTGATAAAATCACGTTTGAGAAGTTCATGCAAGGTGAATATTTACTTTGAGCACACTATGAAAGGTACTTTTTGAGAGTGTAAAGGGCGTCACTGTTGGGGATAGTGAGGGGCCTTATTTTCACTCCCAGGAGCAGTAAACTCTGGCAATCGGAAGCAGGTAGGATCGGAGCTTGAAAGTATTCCATGTTGAATAGATATTGGGTGACTAAACAATCATGGAAAATATTAAATGTGCATGGACATCCCCAGATCCCCTTGTACAGCGCAGAGTGCAATGGATGTCTTGCTCTAAAAAAAAGTGAGTTTGAATGGATTAGTTAAGAACATATAGTTAATGTTCAAGAGAAGAGCGAAATATGTAACCATTGAATGATCATAGCAGAATGCTAAGTGGGCTTGGAAGTGAAGATAGCAATAGGATCCTGACCAATGGGAAGATGTATTTGAGAGTAGGGCAGAAGTGCACAGCCTACTACAGTGACAGCTTTAAGCAGGTGCATGGATTCAGTCCCCTTAGAGCAGATGTCTTCAAACTGTGGGGCGCACCCCCCTGGGGGTCCGTGGCTGTGTTCCCAGGGGGGCGCAAGTGTCTTTGTAACTATTTGTAAATGAAGATAGCCTGGAAGCGCTGCTTTCTTTATTTAGCGTTTACAGGCTCTATTAATCGAAATAAAGCAGTTGAAGTACATAAAAATGTACGGCAGCTGTGATTCTTGGAGCCCTGGTGACAGGGTCAAAGATATGGCTAAGTGGCTAAAAAGAATAAAATGTAAATATTTTTATTTACCTTTAGCCAACTGCATCTAAAATAATGCACACACCGTAAATTAAAAATAAATGCAAATTAAACTAATCATTGGGAACACTTTATTTTACTCTGTGAAACCTCAGTTGGTTATTGTGACCATTGCAGATGCCTAATTTTTATGACCAGAGAGTTACACAATTGAATCATGGTTAGCGCAGTGCGTAATAATGGTTTGTATATATGCTATGAAGTCCTAGCTTGTCACACAAAGCACTGCGAATATGCACATCATTATTTAAAAATTGTACTGCATTCAGTTTCAGCATGGCCACTGTAATTATGCGGCATAGTAGAACTAAATTATGCAGCATGTCTGAATAAATTATTCATCAAAAAAAGGCAAAACATGGTGCTTAATGTGGCTCTTTTTGAAATGGTATTACGTCATTATTTTGTCCGTGTTATGCATGCTAACACTGTCTGGGCAAAGGTTTTTCCTCATTAGTACCAGTTTAGCACTCACTCAAATATAACAATAATCAACTGCAAGGTGACCAGTCAAACTTTGCAATGGGCGTTTTACTGCGCAGCAAGCAACATGTATAGTTTTGTTTTAAGTAACTTTTTATCCGTTTGAGCTACAAACACATTTTTTGCTAAAATCTGTAGATTATACAGCAGATGGTGGATTATGCGGCAAATCCATGGTCATGTGGAAAATTCTGCAGCCCCAAAATCGCTTATTTCCGTTGGTACTGAGTATAAGGTAGGCTGCTCAAAAGGATTGAGTTTTTGAGATAAAACAAGTGCTTTCAAAGAATATCTTTAGGTAATGGGTAATACACTGTACATAGGGCAACCATTTTTATTAGCCCATTAAGAGGATGCTTTCCAAAACTTAACATCCCTATATCATCTCTAACAAAGAATGCATCTTTGTCACGTGAAGCTTCTAGTAAATCCATAAATAAAAGTCCTTACTCAGTTCCAGGTAGCCTTTACATTTGGCGATTAACCAATTGCACCCATTTATCCTAATTACCCTGGTAAGAAGCGTGATTCATCTTAAGTTCCCTGTCCATGGATAGTATCATAGAGATGGCCCAGGGGGGTGAGGTGCCTTCAAAACCCCAATTAGGATGGTTTTAATCTCCTTCCTTGCTTACATTAGGACCCACTGCACCACTGCTGTGCAAATGTTGCTTTGGGCCTTGGACCAGCGTTCCAAGAGAGGGGAAAATTAAAGGGAGACATCTGAGCTTAGGCCTCAGAGAGATAGCAGAGCATGGGGCAAGATGGAGCACAATGTATTCAACAAGGTGCAGAGGAGCCTGCCCTCTTCATCAGGCAGTTGCTTGCATTACTGAAGCATGTGCCGTGGCGCTAGGGCCATATGGCTGAGATACCCGCCACCCCCTCTCAACACAATCCCCAAGGAATGGGAAACCGGAAACGGTTCTGAACTTTTGGAAGACGGGAGGGAGTGACCCTCCCGGCCGTATTTATTAAAATATGAAACAAAATTAAAACATTAAAATAACAGTTTCATATTATGTACAATTTCATTTCCACATTGCGATGTTTGGCTAACCTTAACATATTCTCTAATACAAAGGTTCACCTAGCCGAACTAACATCCTACAAAACATTTAACTTGAAATTGTACATCCTAACGTTTAAGGGCCAACGGCAAGGTCGTAACCGGTGTCAGATCCCTAAACCAGAAATATCCCCCTCACTTGTGAGGGGCGACCGCACAGAGGTGTACCTCACGTGCATCTACCAATTTCCCTTGACTTGACGGGGGCCCCAATAAACTCGACGCCATTTAAAGGTCGTCCGAGGACTTGTGTGAGGTGTCTAGAAGGTAGCGTAAACCCCCTCCCAAACCCCACACAACTTACCACATCTGCCGTCGCAGATGTCCTGGCCCCGGGAAATTCCCCAGGAGGGGGCTGTAGCCCCTCCTACCCAGGAAGGGGCCTTGACCGCCTTTCCTTTCCTTTCGGCGGCCCATCCTTAGAAGGGACCGCCTCCCCGTTGAGGGGCCAATGGCCACCTCCCTCGAGCGCTCCCATCCGTAATGGGTGACGCCCACCCATAGGGATCTTCCAATTACTGCTCACCGATCATGACCTTACCGCCCGACCAAAATAAATACGACAATTCTAACTAAATTACTAAATGACTAAATGACTAAATGACAGTAATACTTACAATTTATTCAAAGCATGATTACTGATCAACACTAGTGCAGAATTACTTTATTTGCAAAACATACTACAAATTGACCATTCTTTATTGCATATTCAAAGTTATCACGATAATCATCACAACCTGCAAGAAATAGAATCACCACATCAAACTTTATTCAAAAACCACTTGCTGTCCTCAGGGGCTGGTGGGTGGGTCAAAATTGGCTCTTCGTTCCGTCTCGAGCTCACGTGCAGCGAGAAGGTGCAGCTTCACAGCACAGGAACAAGAGGATGCTTTCTTGGCTTGTTGCTCCTTTTATCCGTCTTCAGGGCGGGCGTAAACCCGCCCCTGCCTGCCCCAAGGGCGTGGCCGGCCGCGTCAGTGTCTAGGCCAGCCCACTCCAGGGCGGGAAAAAGGCGCGCCCCGGCTACGCCGCTACGGGCATACCAGCCGAGACTCGCCTCCCGCCCAAGATGGCTTCCCGGGGGGATCGTGGTACTCCGCCATACGTTCGGGGGGACCGAATGGTCGCCCCTTTCCATATGGCTGAGATACCCGCCACCCCCTCTCAACACAATCCCCAAGGAATGGGAAACCGGAAACGGTTCTGAACTTTTGGAAGACCGGAGGGAGTGACCCTCCCGGCCGTATTTATTAAAATATGAAACAAAATTAAAACATTAAAATAACAGTTTCATATTATGTACAATTTCATTTCCACATTGCGATGTTTGGCTAACCTTAACATATTCTCTAATACAAAGGTTCACCTAGCCGAACTAACATCCTACAAAACATTTAACTTGAAATTGTACATCCTAACGTTTAAGGGCCAACGGCAAGGTCGTAACCGGTGTCAGATCCCTAAACCAGAAATATCCCCCTCACTTGTGAGGGGCGACCGCACAGAGGTGTACCTCACGTGCATCTACCAATTTCCCTTGACTTGACGGGGGCCCCAATAAACTCGACGCCATTTAAAGGTCGTCCGAGGACTCGTGTGAGGTGTCTAGAAGGTAGCGTAAACCCCCTCCCAAACCCCACACAACTTACCACATCTGCCGTCGCAGATGTCCTGGCCCCGGGAAATTCCCCAGGAGGGGGCTGTAGCCCCTCCTACCCAGGAAGGGGCCTTGACCGCCTTTCCTTTCCTTTCGGCGGCCCATCCTTAGAAGGGACCGCCTCCCCGTTGAGGGGCCAATGGCCACCTCCCTCGAGCGCTCCCATCCGTAATGGGTGACGCCCACCCATAGGGATCTTCCAATTACTGCTCACCGATCATGACCTTACCGCCACAGGCCAGATAGTTGACCGGCTATCCGGACCCCCCACAACACTCCTGCCTAAAGGTCATGTTATAAACTCTTTAACCAAGCTATGAGGTCTCCTATGAGTAACTTGTTCCCCACCCGGGACAAATGAACACCATCCCCCAAATACATACTGTCCCCTTTAATACAACCATGCGAAACAGAATGCAGTGTACTTGAACGAAACAATCTACTCACTTTGTTATTAATTTTTCTTACTGAATGATTCAGAGCAGAAACCGAAATAGCCCCCCGCCACACTTTTCGTGGGATCATATGGGACCATGCAATTGTGCACCCTGGAACTCTTCTTGCCAACCAACTTACTGTGGAAAGCATTGCCTCAAGAAGAAGTCGTCTACCAGTGGCCACCAAATCGTTGCCCCCAAGATGGACTATGATTATAGACGGCGGTGACCTTGTCCGCCCTAACAAACCCTCAAAAAATGATTGAAATTGGTCAATACAGAGCCCGCCCTTTCCGTAGAAGGACACCCTGTACCCGTATTCCCCAGCCACGTGAATCATGTCACCTGCTTTGAATACGTCTGCGGCACGCCTCACGTATGAGTGGCCCACGACCCACACCTCCTTTTTCACAGCCGGTGATGTCTGACCGCTGGTCCCCAGGTGTCGGGTCGACTGCACAGTCCGCCCCGCCTCGTAGGCTTGCGCAACTGAAAACCAAACAAAAACAAGAAGCGTGAGTACATCATTACAGCTTCACAACATGTGCAACCGCACATACCTTTTATAACAGTTCGAGGACCAACGCCCCACACGTTTTACTTCTTCTACACTCAGACCCCTGGCTGTAGCCTCTGTAGCAGCCCCTATCCGAAAGGAATGGGTCCCAAACTCGCCGGGGTTCAAGCCCGCGGCCGAAATCGACATCGCAAGCACCCGCTGGAACTGAAACCTCGTCAGTGGGGTGGCGTCAGCGTGTCTCAACAAGGTCCCCCCCCATGATGCCACCCTTTGCGCTAAATATTCCTCTACGCAAACCACAGGGCACATGGAAGACCCGGGAATCCTCTGTATGATTATGCAGTCCCCAATCGCACCCTGATTGGTTTTGGACCTGACAAACGAGACAGTCATCGTCTCCCCCTTGACCTGAATGTGCTCTCGGCACAGTCCCCCCATCGTATCCTGCTTGTTCTTCGCCACTAGTTCGCTTACCCGCATAGCCCCATGGAATGCCAGCGCAAAAGCGGCTCGGAATAACACTGTTTCATACTTGGATGAACACGTAGCAGGGAGTACGGATAATAACAGGGCCAACCTATCCAGACCTATCGGGTGCCTCTCATCTACTCTGCGACCCTCAAGGCGTTGCCACCCACGTAGCGCTTTTTGCACAACGAAAGACGCTGTCGGGTCCTGGATCCCGTGAGCCCTTGCCATAAAGGAAATGGCGGCCCGATGCCTCTGGGCCGTAGCTACTGATTTGCCTGCCCGATGTAAAGACAGCAGAAATTTTACTACAAACTCTTCCTAGCCCCAAAGCTCCCCCCTAGCAGTCCCCAAAAAGGCCCAATAGGAACGGAACGCCCCTTCGTATGCCTTCCTCGTCCTGGGTGCTAAACTCTCTCCCACGAGGTTTTGTAGTTCGGGGCACCGAGAGACCAGAGAGCTTCGGGAAAGGGTGCCGCCACCGGGTCCGCTGTGGGCAGAAAACCCCAGAAGGCCTGCATACGGAAACAAGAAAGCGCATCAGCCGCTTGGTTCATTACCCCCGGCACATGTCTTGCCTTAAATAGCACATTCAATTGCATACACAATAACACAATTTCTTTGAGCAGTCTCAGAATCCATTTGCATCGTGCTGCCTGACTATTGATACACTCAACCACGGTCATGTTATCAGACCAGAACACCACAGAGTGATCTCTGAACCCCTCGGGCCAAGTTTTCAGGGCCACCAGAATAGGGAAAAGTTCAAGAAAAGCAATGTTACTTGTCAGCCCGCCCTCGTGCCACCATGTCGGCCATTTTTGAGCCGACCATCGAGTGCCGAATATGGCGCCAAAACCAATGCTTCCTGCCGAATCTGTCCACAGCCCCAGCTCCTCGGAGGACACCGCCGGTTTGTTCCAGACAATTCGACCATTGAAATCCGCCAGAAATGCCAACCAAATGCGCATGTCCTGGCGAACCTCTGCCGATAGCCTCGTGCGATGATGACCCTCATTCAGGCCGACCATGGCCTGAGCGATCGAGCGGGAAAAGGGGCGGGCCATCGGCATTACTCTCAGGGCAAAATTCAGCTGGCCCACCAATTGTTGTAATTGAAACAGTTTGACCTTAGACTCACTAATACACGTCTCCAGGGTAGCCCTGAATCTTAACACTTTTTCTTTTGGTAATCGAAAACAACCTTCCTCTGAGTCGAGCTCGATCCCCAGAAACTCGAGGCAAGTCGAGGGACCCACAGTCTTACCTGGTGCCAATGGCACACCAAAATGCTTCATTAAGACACGAAATTCATTCAAAGCCTGTCCACATTCTGGATCCCCGGCTGCCCCCAGAAACAAAAAGTCATCGAGATAATGCATAACATGTCGAAAACCCGTCCTCTTTGTGAAGACCCATTGCAGAAAACAACTGAATTTTTCAAAATAGGCACACGATATAGAGCATCCCATTGGCATACATCTATCCATGTAATAGTGACCCTGAAACATGAAACCAAGGAGACGCTGATCGTCTGGGTGTACCGGGAGCAACCGGAACGCTGACTCAATATCTGACTTTGCCATCAGCGCACCGGGCCCTAGGCGATTCAACATGGCGACGGCCTCATCGAAAGATGCGTACCGCACCGAACACACTTCCGGGTCTATCGCATCATTAACGGAAAGACCACGTGGGGCTGATAAGTTATGTATCAGTCGAAACTCACCCGGGTCCTTCTTGGGGACCACCCCTAAAGGGGAACAAACAAAGTTAGCCATCGGTGGCACATCAAATGGACCGGCGACTCGACCTCGAGTAACCTCCTTCCCAATTTTTTCCTGTACCACGGTCGTATGTTGCAGGACCGACAGTTGGTTCTTACATTTTGCTACACCCTGAAAATCCCCCACTGGGATGCGGAAACCATATGAAAACCCGTTCCGCAACACCCCAGCGGAAGCATGATCCGGGTATTCGTTGAGCCAAGGAATCATCGCCATGGTATCAATCGGAGTAGGTAAAGGCGCCCCTCGGACTATTTCAGACCTGTTTGGCGCTTCCCCTACCACCGTTATCACCCGTTTTGGCTCTGCACATGGACTCAGGATGGGATGGCTGCCCACACCCCCCACATTCGTGTCTAAACTTGCACGACCCCTGGGGCCTCGTACATTTACCCCTGTTAAAATTCCAACAAATCCCCCTTTTACCTGCGTTGCCATTCGATTTAGAGTGGTAGTCGTTACCTGCCCCCGATCGAAAGGGTGTCCCAGCGTATTGGCGGGAGGACTCGCCCCCGCTACTTCCCACCAATGGTACTTTCAACATTCCTGTACTCTCCATTTTTGACCATGAAACGGAGTCGTAACAATCCCAAGTCAAGTTTTTGTCGTGTTCTTTCGCTTTTCTAAAAATATTATCATAACAGAACCACTGATTGCCCCCATATGATACGTAATACTCCATGATCCGTGACTGATAAATAGGCAATTCGGTCAACAACTCGGGCCTACGTTCGCCCATGATGGAGGTAAAGATTCCCCATGCCCTGCCCCAAGTGCCAATGTTTTCGTCGACCTTAAAGGCGGCCATTTTTGCGCGCCAAACACTCGGATGCATGAGCTCCTTTTGGTTCTTAACATGCTCCATCTCATAATGGTCGGTAAGCAACGAAAAAATGTTTACATACTCATCCGCCCAAATCTTTTCCTTAATTGCCAGAGGAACATGCTGAGCCACCTTCTCCCTTCGCGAAGGTGCAGACCCCTCCCTCGCAATCGGCAATGGCCGCTTACCTGAACCAGAAGCTGCATCTGCCGCCGGACCTGGGCCTGTTGCTTTTTCTACCGCCTGAGACGGGGTAACTGACGATGGTGCCTTCACCGCCTCCCTAGTTTCACGCAGTTGTTTCATTAACACCCGGGCGTCGTCAGCCGTGGCGCCCTCGCTATCTTTCCCCAACCACGCTGCTAATTGTGCTGCTAACTCGGGAGGCATATCCTCCCCGGACACGGGAGTGACCACCACGGGAATCGGATTCCCCTCCTTCGGTACTGGAGTTGACTCTTCAAGCGGGATATCGGGAACCGGGGTTTCCCCCCCAGATGCCCCCCTTCTGGGCCTCTTGCCTCTCCCTCCAGGGGCTGTTCCCGACAAAGGTCGTTTCGGTCCCCCTTCCCCGTCCTTAGCTGCCATCTGCTTCTTCAGATCGGTTACTTCTTTCATGAGCATGCGGAGCATCTGATCGGTACTGACTCGCTTCCCGACTTTCTTGGGCATTCTCAGACCGAGTATCTGTAAGACAAAAAGAAAGATTACCACGCTCAAAATTGGCTCTTCGTTCCGTCTCGAGCTCACGTGCAGCGAGGAGGTGCAGCTTCAGAGCACAGGAACAAGAGGATGCTTTCTTGGCTTGTTGCTCCTTTTATCCGTCTTCAGGGCGGGCGTAAACCCGCCCCTGCCTGCCCCAAGGGCGTGGCCGGCCGCGTCAGTGTCTAGGCCAGCCCACTCCAGGGCGGGAAAAAGGCGCGCCCCGGCTACGCCGCTACGGGCATACCAGCCGAGACTCGCCTCCCGCCCAAGATGGCTTCCCGGGGGGATCGTGGTACTCCGCCATACGTTCGGGGGGACCGAATGGTCGCCCCTTTCCAAGAGTTTGAGATGCCCACAATTATGACTGCCTTAATTTATAAAAGAGTATTGAGGCTGATTTTCCTTGTTAGCATTAGGGCTGAGGGCACCCTTGCTACAAAGTGGTGGGCAACATGTGGAAGATCATTTCATTCTGACAGAGACAGAGCATCTGTTTCAAGATTGGAGTAATGGCCAGGCATGGTGGGAACGGGCGAAAGAGGCAGATGACACCATCTGCTTCTTAGGATTGCAGCTTTCATTAGTGTAACAGGTGCAGTTGCATGGGGTCCCAGTTCTGTGAGGGTCTCACAACACCCACATTCTAGATAGTAGTGTTTTTGCTTCATATATTTACTCCATTATAAGTCTTCAATTTACTGTGGATGGTGAGCTACAGAAAAAGTATCCATGAAAATATATGCCCACTCCCTGCTTTCAGCCCTGACCCTTCCACTCTCCCAAGTACTGCCATAGTTTTGGAGGGGGGGCTTGACTCAAAAAGATTTTCCTTAGGGGGGGCTCACAGCGAAAAAGTTTGAAGACCTCTGCCTTAGAGTTACCTGCGACCAATCCTCCGACTGGTCAAGGCCTTTGCAGACCCGGCTCCTACGCCTCGAGGCACCCACCTTGTTTCTTCTCGCTCTACCACTCTCTCTCTCACACTCTCTCTCAGTCTATTGCTCTCTCTCTTTCTCTCTTGCTCTCTCTCTATCCCTCATACCCCGCCTTCTCCCTCGCCAGGTGACCTTTGCTACTCTCTCCACTGATGTTCCTTTCACTTGCCAACTTTTTTCTACACCTCCCATTCACACTGTCCTCTGTTTTGAGTGCTTTTGCGCATTATTCACTCGCATTGTGCCTCTGTTTTGTCAGCTTTTGTTTGTTTTTCATTCACTTTTGTGGTTCTGTTTTATCTGCTTTTGCTGTTTTTGTGCCTCTGTTTTGTCAGCTTTTGTTTATTTTTTCATTAACCTTTGTGCCGCTGATTTGTCTGCTTTTGCTAATTTTTGTGCCTCTGTCTGCTTTTGCCCCATGAACCTCTGTTTCTGCCCTGGCCCGTTCTCCCACTGTGCCCCTTTCTGAACTCTCTCCCTACCATCTCTGCTCTCCTTCACGCCTTCACCAGCTCCTTACATACTGCTAGTGACTCCCGCTCCAATCGTGCCTTCCTGCTGTCCACATTTTAACTCAGCCCTGACCACTACCCCCTGTTATCCTCCTCCATCCTAGGATCTATTTAAAGCCAGCCGCAGGATGTTTATGCACCACTGTGGTGCTGAAGGTGTTCCAAGGGCAAGCCCGTCAGCATCTGGACAGCTCAACACTCTGCTGCTGTGCCACATTACACAACAGAAGGACCTTTACCTGCATCTTCTACCACTTCACCTACACCTCATTCACAGCTCCAACACATGCTAAAAACACACCAGTAAAGTCCAACACCCCACCCACTTAAACACGCTCCAATGAACACTTACCTGCTCACTACATGCAGATATCATGCATGCTTCTTAACACTATCTCACTCAGCAGACACGCCATGGAGATCTGGGACCTGCTGGGCGCCGCCACCCTAGAAATCCTATTTACCTCATGAAAACATGGCTAACCGCAGCATTGACAAAATATATCACTGTGGCCATCCCCATCTGATAGAAAATCGTTAATCAAGACTGCTAACACAAGCCCCGAGTAATTGCGATCATCATATCTGCCATCCTTAACACGCCCTCAACACCCTTCCTTGCCTTTCTACCCCCTCCTGCAACTATGATTTCTGTTTTTTAGGTCTCGCCTTGCGACGCAGTGCAAAGCGCTGTCGACTGCGAGAACTATTGTTACGGAGTTACCTCATGCGAGACAAGAGATGGGCATGCGCAAGAGACGGACTGGAAATGTGGACGCGCGCGTGAACAGGAGATGTTCACGTGCGTAGGGCTCGTTTCCAGTCCGTCTCTTGCGCATGCCCATCTCGTCTCCCATGAGAGGCAACTCCTTGTGTAGCGCACACAGGACAGGAGTTATGCACGCGCGCTCGCACACCAACAGCATTTTAAAATGCGCCTCGGCAGCTGCCCGCATATCTCCCTCCCCCCTGCACCTCGACCGCCCAGAACCAACCCCCCAATAGCACCAAGCCTGACCCCTACCGTCCCGCGCAAGCAAACAAAGGAAACCAGCAGCTCCCTCCATCCTCCAAAGCCTCTTCGGCCGACCATAGTCAGCTGAAATTGCAGGGAGTGACTAACAAACTTTCATTTCCCTTCCACCATAGCCCTGCTTAGTGCTTGCTATGCCACCCACTCTTTTAACATTTGCTGTGGGATATACTTTCATTGCCGTCTCTACGTGCGTCCCGTTCCTCTAATTGTTCCTTTGAACCATCGCCGAGCACAACCTATGCTGATCTCAAGATGACGATCCCCCCTCTCTTTGCGCCGCACCCTTCGCACTCCACCTGCCCGCTGCCCCATGCCTCTCCCCCACCCACTGTCTCCTTTATCCACTACACTGCAGCCCACCCAAGACCCAAGACCCACACCCCCACCTCACCTCACACTCTGTAGCCACCGCTCTTTACAGGCACAAATGCCTCCACAGGTGCCAGCTAGTAATGTTGTAAGGTACACAAACATAAATGAAATTTGAGGGCACCCTACTTTACAAAAAAAAAAAGAAAAGAGAGATATTACTACATATTTTGGATGAAATACAGAGTAGGCAGTGGGAGGCGGTCATTTCTCAACCAGGACACTTGTCCACATAATAATGGTAATCAAGGGATTTCAAATGATAATATCAAATCACAGTTTTAAGTAAATTGCAAAACATGTCTTAAAACCGCAACAACCTGTAAACCAGTTCTCAGCCTCTGCATCTCCGAGCGAGATGCTCTGGAGCCGACGCGGGAGGGAGGGAAAATGAAAGCGCGTCATGCGTGCGCTGTAACAAGGCAGAAGAGACGCGAGACGCCGGCGGACGCGCGCGTTCACTTCTCCTGTCGTAGTAGTGTTTGGGAGAGTGACGACTGAATGCAGTGCACAGAAGAATGGGGAGGTGCAGTCATGGGAAGCAGCACCGAGGCTTGGCCCAAGGGAGCAATTTGGACCTATGTTTATCTAATACCACAATGATCTGTAAGACAATATACTATGGTAGAGCAGTGGTTCTCCTGTTGAATAGATATGCCATTCTCTTTAGCAGCACTTGCTCTCATGCAGCATCGGACTCATCGTCCTCCGTCCCTTCCCTAGTACACGGCACCTGCTTGCACCACATGTCCTGCTCATGCGCTGGTGATCTGGTGATGGGACGTTGATACATGTGCTGCCACCAGGTTGCCGTGACCATGTCCTGTGTTGCTCTGTTTCTAGCGCTCTGGAATTAATAGCTCCAATGCCGAAGTTTTGACCCTGCATAACGTGACTGAGGCGGACGATGGCCAGTACACATGCAAAGTCTCCAATTATATTGGGGATGCTAACCAGTCTTCCTGGCTCACGCTGCTGCCTGCATCCGAGAAAGGTAATGCTACTGTGCGGTGGTCCACAGCACACCCACCGCAGGCTGCGGTTGTTTGAAGGCTCATCTTGGTAGCAGAGTTTCAATTCCTATCTGGTATCAATAGGGTATTCTGGTCTCCTTTCTGGTACTGCTGTTCGACTGGGTGGCCAGCCTCCATGGAAAAACACTGCCCATGCCAGATGTGCTCCTGCCGTTCTCCACCTCTCTCTTTCTCCCTCTCCTTAACTCCTGTTTGTCTAAGCTCTCTCTCTCCCTCTCCACTAACATCAGCAGATTTGAGATGTTTTCAGGCACCTTTTGCATACACCGCCCTCTAATAAAGCCATGAGACACCTAGATGGCAGCAGTAGACTGGCCTAAAGGCAGCTAGAATTACGATTATCTTGAAGATGGCTTTTAAAATCAGGTAGTTTTAGTTTTGAATGGCTCTTCCCACAGTAACTACTTTTATTTAATTCCATAAGAAACCAGATCCACTATTCGCAAAAAAATAATTTTTTGCGTTACTGTAAGTTAGAGACCCTAAATTCTTTCGAGTCAATATTACTTTATTTCTAATCAACAATGCCAACGTTTATTAAATTAAACAATTATATTAAATCCCAACTTTAAAAAAATACCCGGTAACTCTCTACTTAAGAATTCCATGGTTTAAAAATTGTGAATAACTATAATTTACAACTCCATTATTTTTTAAAGGCGATTAAATATCCAGTGTAACGTTTTAACTAAGAATCCTAATATTTGATGTTTATACATTTTATTAAGCTACTTTTAACAGGCAAACCATCTCAATTTTTAAAGCCACAAATGCATTGTTCAGTGTTTTAACAAAAACTTTTTTTCTAGAAGGGATAAATAACATTTTAAAATTATAATGGCTTTTTTCATCCATACTGATATGATAAAGAGAGAGCCCAAACCTTTGAGGAGGGTAATCTCAGGAACCACAGCACCAATCACAACACCCAATACAGCGTTGGAATGGGCAGTTGCAGGAGAAGGACATAGGCTATGCAGACGCCCACCATATACATTTAAAAGGTAAAAGAACAGTGTCAGCAAAGTAGTCCCTTGTGGGCATGTCTGCGTTGTGCTGTGGGCGTATGCTGGGGGTGTGACAAACGCTGGGTGCGTGTGGTACGTTCCGCCCTTCATGCCATGTCTCATATTGTGTGCTAATCCTACCCTGTTCCCTTTAAATACCCCTGCACCCCATAATCATAACCCACCCCTACTCCTTAAAATACCCCAACACCCTTAAACACTAACCCATCTTAACCCTATAAATATACTCTGTACCCCAAAACCTAAACCGATCCCTAAACCCTAAAAATACCCCTGTATCCCAAAACCCAAACCTAGCCCTGAACCCTATAAATACACCTGTACCTCAAAAACCAAACCTACCCATGAACCCTAAAAATACCCCTGTACACCAAAACCCAAACCTAGCCCTGAACCCTAAAAATACCACTGTACACCAAAACCCAAACCTACCCCTAAACCTTAAACTACCCCTGTACCCCAAAACCCAAACCTAGCCCTGAACCCTTAAAATACCCCTGTACCCCAAAACCTAAACCTACCCCTGAACCCTAAAAATACCCCTGTACCCCAAAACCCAAACCTACCCCTGAACCCTAAAATACCCCTGTACCCCAAAACCCAAACCTAGTCCTGAACCCTAAAAATACCCCTGTACCACAAAACCCAAACCTAGGCCTGAAACCTTTAAAATGCCCCTGTGCTCCAAAACACAAACCTACCCCTGAATCCTAAAAATACCCCTATACCCCAAAACCCAAACCTAGCCCTGAACCCTAAAAATACCCCTGTACTCCAAAACCCGTACCTATCCCTAAACCCTAAAACTACCCCTGTACCCCATAACCCAAAACTATATCTGAACCCTTAAAATACCCAAACACCCCAAAACATATACCTCAGTACCCCAAAACATATACCCCTATACCCATACTTACCTTATTCAAACATTTAAAAAAACATGTTTTTACCATTCATGCATTTACAACGAATTTCGTTGTAAATGCATGCGTGGTAAAAGCATATAAAATGTAATGTCAGGCGCTATAATGGCATTGCGGAGTCATGGTACTTTCGTAATGAAAGTATGCGGAGTGATGGTATGCGGAAAGAAAGTTGCAGAATAATGGGTGTTTACCCTCCCCCGGTAAGTACATTGGTGGCACTGCGGCCCACATCTCCAGCAACATATTTTTTCACCAACCATATGAAAAATGCACAGGTCTCTCTCATTGATGGCCAGCATCGACATACACTTTTAGACACACCTCCCACCACAAGTTCTAGAATTGCGATCTTTGGAGCTGGGGAGCTACGTTCGAATCTCGGCATCAGCTCAACATCCTGTGATTCCAGGCAAATCGCTTTGTCTCCCCGTGCCTACCACAAATGAATGTGTTCTTCTATAATGTAAATTCTGCTCATGCCATGTTGTTCAGTTCGCGCTATATAATATTGCAAGGAAAAATAAAGTAGGGAAACTCGAGTTCACACACTACTGAACACACACTCTTAAGTGCATCAGCAGTGAATCGGAGCGTTTCACAGGCCTGTCACAGATAAGAAATGCTATCAAAACAAAATCCTACAAAACAATATACTACTGGCCTGCAGCAATTTATACCCGGACAACGTCGGGACGGGCTGCTATTTTTGGTATATAACTCAAACTACTTCAATGGTAAAAAAAAATACACATCAAAAATACAACTACGTTTTGTACCATGTCCAATGACAATTCAGCGAGCAGTGCCATTCTTTCTGTGCAAATGTCAAGGTGGGGTCTGCCAGGAAAATGTTAATCTTGATCATGGAACATTCAGGTTCAACCCAAAAAGTTCATACATTCATGTTACATCCTTTAATCAAGGCAAGATTATTTTACACTAAGATTATTTTACACAAGCACAGCTTTCTCTCTATTCCTCACCTTGCATGATATATATGTTTTGCTTTTGGACTAATCCTTCTCAAGGGTTTATTATGTGACAATTCTTTATATAGCTAAATAATTGTGTGCAGCTTTTCCCCAAAAAATAAACATTGTTAGTGAAGTTCACAAACACATGAGCTTTTTTTTGCAAAAGTGCCACATGTCGCGCTTTTACTTTAATGGCGGCCATGCCCCTTTCTTAGCAGTTACATCATATTCACTCCCTCCGTGCCACTTACATAGCTGAGCACTGCCCTTTAACACACGAGCCTCCCCTACACCCCTCCCTTTCAGTGTGCTTGCGAGAGTTTGAACTATTGGCATTCTAAATGACAATACCTTTTACTTATGTGTTGGTTTTCAAAGATAAATAAAAGGCATTGTCACTTACTAGGCCAATAGCTTAAACTCTCGCAAATGCGAGACCCATTGCATTGCAAATGCTTTTTTCTTCTTTCAGTCAAACCAGACAAACAGAGCTATGCTGACAGACTCTCGGAGAGCCCTGTCAGCCTGGCCTGGAAGGTTTTTATCACATAGCAACATGGGTGAAGTGTTTTGTTATCAACTGTTGCTTTGTGAGAAAAAAATTACGTTTTCTTTGGAAGTTTGTAGTCAATGTGCACACTGTGCATTAGACAGATGGTATGAAGCAGATACTTTCTCAGACTCCAGCTTGGGACCCAAACTAAGAGCTTTGCAAGCAGGAGAGATAATGTGTAATCTCCTCAGACTTGAAACCTTCCATCCACAAGTTTTTGTCTCTGCTGTAAAATATTAAGTGCTAAGTCTGGAACATCAGATTGAAGACTATTACAATATCCAATGTGGGAAAGAACAGATGATACAACAGTTGGAAGTGCTCCAGAGAAAGAAAATAGAGAACACTCATAAAGGTGGAAGTCCATGGAGCTATCTCTGCATGCAGCCTCTTCGGTCTGAGATAGAGGCAAACAGCTGAAGGACAGAATAAGCCGAGCCATTGCTTCAGCTTGGCATGAATATTCAGGTTGACTTTCAGAGTGAAGTTGAACCTTTCCAGAAATAAATAACTTTGGCTGTGGGATAGGTTGCAGTACGAAAGGTGACAATATCTGGTTTCAATTTGTTGATCTGGAAGTCCTCAAAGGGACAGTTGTATTACTGGATTTAAGTTACTGGTGGTGAGTGGAGGGTGTGTAAAGGAAGAAGATCAGTACTGTGGATAAATAGGACACCTCCACAGGTCTTGTTGTGTTGTATATTGCAGCCTATTGAGGGTGATGATGTCTAAGATGTGTGTCTAACAGTGGATGAGCATAAGAACAGTCCATCCTTAACCCCTTCACTGCGGGATGTTTTCCCCCGCTGTGCGGCGGAAAGAGGGGCGGCGCGCGGCGCCGCTGTGCTTGTGACGAGCTCGGCTCGTCATGAGGCACAGTGCAGCTGCACTCATGACGAGCAGAGCTCGTCACAGCCACACCCGTTTTCGAACGTTCAGCACAGCGGGGAAATTATTCCCGCGTGCGAACGTTCCAACGGCCATGACGAGCTCAGCTCGTCAAGAGTGCAGCTCAAGCTTCATGACGAGCTGAGCTCGTCATGAGCATGGAAGAGGTTAATTGCCAGACTAGGGCAAAGCTAATCTTGGGTTGCTTGTATTCCGGTTCAGGGAGGCCCTTGCTTGGCAGTTTCGGCTGAACTGTTCATACCAGAACAGTGCAACCCAAACTGATGTGCATATAGCTGGGCCTAATCTGAAGTGGCACGGTGGGCATAAAAACAGTGGCCTTGGAGTTGATCCTGAGCAATTATCAGTGGCTGAGATTAATTCAGGCATCCCACCCACCCATCCATTTTCTGATAAGGGGAACAATAAGCAAGTTCATAGTGATGTTATTTGCAATGCCTGTGGCATTTATTACCATGGATTTAGCATTGACGAGCGTCAGGTGAAGGCCATGTGTGCGCTAAAAGATATAATATGATGGGGAAATGCTACTAAAAGTTGATAAAAGAGTATTTCCAAAGGACCTTTAGCTAGTCTCCGGGAGATTTTTTATTAAAGGTGTTGAAAGAGCTCGGGTAAAATAGCCATTAAGGGTCTCAGACTTTGGAAGAACATCGGAATTGTTATGTCCCCCACTCTCCCACCCCTTACCCCGGAGATTATGATTGCTTACAACAGCCGCAATCCCTGGGTGCAATTAGAAGAGAATAAAGCTATAATAATTTCCAGACATTTCCTACCCTCTCATTTCAGGGTATTTTTACAGCCATATATTACAATAATATAAACAAGAAAGGGAATTTATTTCATGTTGAGTACAGATTTGAAAAACATTTCCAACTAAGAGCGCGCAGTTTAACAAAATTCTGCAATTTTAGCACATTTTGTAAGTTAGATTTTAGCTTGCTGTGTCGCTCAAATCTGTAATAAACAGTTGCACAATCTACCATTGCCGCATCCACTTTTCTTCCTCGTTCTTCCCTGCTGCTAATTGCATCATGCCCCCATTCTGTCATCATGTTAGGTTTTAAACAAACAAGGCCTAATGTAGATGTGTTTTTCACTTAATTATATTACCCACAGGCCGTGTCAAGCAATATTAATTATGTGATGTATGGCCCTTTGAGCATCAGCGTGCAGGGGCTTTTTGCAGCATTGATGAAAAGTTCAAAGTAATTTATGTAATAAATTCAGAAAATAACAACTTGACATAAACTTCTCAATGCACCATTTAACGTGCATTACTGTAATTTGTTAGAAACTTTCATTACTTTGATTTATATGCTCTAGTCTCCACCAAGGCATGGCCTGCTAAATGACATCGAAAAACATCACTAAACGTGGGTAATCGGATGAATTCTTTCATGGCTTAAATAACTACATGGAATGTCATAGAACACAGTCCAGTTGGTCTACCTGTGCCCGTAAACAATGCAACTACATGATTTAAAGAGCACTATCTCTTTAGAAGCTGTCAATTCCCGTCCATCCACCGGCAGAGAAACAGGACTAACAAGGAAGTCACTGCACTGTCACCGACTGCATAAGACAATTAATTCATCACCTGACACTTTCTTGTTCTAGTGATGAAAAGGATACATATTTAGAACAGAGAGCGTGTCTTTATTCAAAGGAAATGAGTGAATAATTTCAAATTGGAACAAAAAATATTCAGACGAAGTGAATATTAATTTGTAAGATGCTCGCTGACGAATTCCTAAAGAAGCATTGCAATCTCAACGTATTTGACACGCTGAACACAAAGCGACAAATAGCAGAGTGAGTGCAGTGACGAAGGAATGATTGTGCATAATGGGGGGTGGGGGGTGAATTGGGAGGGGCGAGTTTTGCTGGAGGTTGGCCAGATTGATTGGTGAGTGCATGAATTCATAAAATATGTAAAGAGAGTAAGGGTGAATCAGTCTGGGAAAAGAGCCAGTTCATGGGGTGTGGAAGTGAATAGGTGGGGTTGTATTTGGGAATATTGAGCTTAAAACCGTAAGTTTACAAAGATATCATAACCAGAATATTAACTACCAAAATATCATGAGCATAAGCATATACAGATAACTTTGGATTATACTTCTGTAGCGAGATGAATAACACCAGGACCAGGCGAATAATGGGGCATATTACCAACAACTAGCGATAATTATCGCTATGTTGGCTTAGCGGCAATATAATTATCGCCGAGCTCCGCCGATTTTATCGCAGATAAACTTTGCTATCATCAAGGTTTATCTCAAAAGCGATAAAAATCAGCCGAAATGCATGAATATCGCTGAAAAGTCAGCGTTATTCATGCATTACCGAGCTAATGCTCTTAGCCATGTTATCCACCTACCATTGGATAGCATGGCTAAAAACTGCTCTGGGCAGGTGTTAGCTTTTGGAGATATTCGCGCTTAGTGCGAATATTTCCAAAAGTAGGTAATAGGAGATAGCGATGTTAGCGACTGTTTCCAGTCGCTAACATCTTGGCACGCCCACTTTGCATGTCATTAGCGATAAATATCGCTGACATGCAAAGTGGGCCCCAAGATGATCGCATCTCCTACTAGCTGTCGCTAACTGGTGTTAGCGACAGCTAGGTAATAGGGCGATAAAATTATCACCGCTTTAGGGGGAAAAATTCCTGCTAAAGCGGCGAAAAGGCCCTTGGTAATATGCCCCAATATACGGTGTAGCAAAATTGAGTAAATCAACGAGAAGCCCACTACCAGGAATGCATCCACGTAATCAGGAGAGTCAACAGCAACTGACCCCAACGGAAACCCTTCAGAACCACAAGAAACATTCCAAATCTGGAACATAACTCACACTCCAAGAATGGAACAGTGCATTAGAACAACAACAACATACCACATTACCACCCTGCCCATCCTCCCCAACCAGACCAAATAGGAAAGAATAACCAAAAAAAGATATAATGACCAATCATAATCAGCAAATCTCACTGGTAACTTGATACTATGACAGCAAACAGGTTTTTGTACCAAGTGTGTCAATATCAATTTCTTGAACCAGACCATCAGAGTTCGCTGCTCCAGGAATTGGAATTGCCTCTGAATCAGTTCTTGAAGATGATGCGGTAGAAGGTTGGCAATGAAGAGGAGGAATCTGAAGAAATATCTAAGGCTTGAGCTGTCTAGTCTAAAGTCAAGCGTGAGGTTGTTTATTATAAAATGCAGACAGTGTTGACCTAGGTTCGATGTAAGGTGACTTAGTGAGGGAAGAACCACTCGGTGTGCATGAGGTTACCTCCACGTAAGCTGGTTTACTCACTAAGGGGCACATTCTCAAGAACGAGTGATAACCATTGGAAATTTAGCTCAACACAACTTTGCATATCGCAGTCTATCGCTAGAAAATAACACCGTCTTAACGTCCAATTCCCAACCCAGCAGCACTATGCAATAGTAGCATGATAACGTGCCAAATGACAGCGTAAAAATCAACGCAACAAACAGAAAAAAATCCAAACACGAACGCCCAAAAAGTTGCGATGCCCTAAAAAGCAATACAAAAATCAGCAAAAACCAGTGCCAGGCCTGCAATTCCCACGCGTCATGCAAAAAGATTAACTTTAAAAGCAAAATATAAAAAAACGCACCAAAACCAATTCAAACTGCGTAGCACCATGGATGCACCCAGACAGAGTGCAGAGGGCAAGTCGAACCCCACAAGCCCCACAGAGGAACAGCCAGGAACCCCTTGTCCGGGGAAGGGAAAGGAAAAGAGGAAGAGGAAGACAGGTATCAGTCCGCTGGAAGACCGGATCATCATCACGTAGGTGATAGAACACTATCAACAACTGTTTATCACCTCCAATGCAGCAATGGCAAGCCAAACAAAATTATGGCAGACCATCGTCACCAACGTCAATGGGGTTGGAATGTCGAGGAGGTCAAAGGAGGAGGTGAAGAGGTGCTGGCATGATGTGCAAAGCCAGACCAAACAGAAACTCGCCGCCAACAGGAAGGCAGCAACGGCGACTGGAGGTGGGAGTCCTGCGCCACAGGAGGAGCTGGATGAGCTGGAGGAAATGGTGGCCACAGTCACCAGTGTGGCGATGGTGGCAGGAGTTGGGTTCTAGACACAGCTCGATATGACCTGACTCAACAGCAACAGGGTGAGAAATGACCAGGGACTGGGGAAACGGGGGGAGATGGGCACAATGGCACACATGCACAATCCTGTGCAGCACACTGCACACGCACAAGGATTGTGTAACATGTCCCTGATACCCTTGGCACACCGCAGCACACATGCAAACCCCAAGTAGTCCCCCTACCACCATGTGCACATATCGGCCCCCTCCAAATCACCAATGACACAACCTATCTATGCACATGTGATGAATCCAGAAAAGCAGAGACTGTGTGAGCCACACTGACTATGTAAGTGACACTGCATGACCGATAGCATGGCAGCAGCCAAAATACATGACATGGTGCACAATTCGACATGGAGGTGGCCCAGTGTAGATCACATCTGTAAAGGAGCAGGTCACACTCAACATAGTCAAGTGCACCCACAAACCAGGCCGTCTAATACACGCAGCAGACAAACAATGCACAAGGCCACAAAATCTGTCCAAGAGCACAAATGACCCAAGCCGCAAAGGAATAAGGGTCCACGAAATCAGAGCTGCAGGGGCGACTCCCCCACAATGCAGCACACACACATAGCAATCACAGAACAGCAGCAATTATGGCATTGTGATACAAAGTGCAACACCTACACCACAGGACAGAGAACACAACAGGTTCTGCTTGTGTGTAGTAACTGGCCACTCACACCTGGCATTGCCTGAAACTGTATGATGATAATGTATTGGTACTATCACACATCTGTCAAGTAGTCAAAAATCCCACTGTCTGCCATCAAATAGCCAGCTACACTAAAACAGTGATAATGTGCATTGTTATGCAGTCTGTATGTAAACATCTTCAAAGAGTCAACATACCTGGTAAACTCTGTTAATCTGCAACTACCCTTAACATTGCAGAGAACCAGTCAACACCTACTGTGGAGCAGACCACAAATCCCATCAGTGATGATGAAGAAGCCAACCTGTACATATGTTCAGACACCCTCCAACGGATAATGGACAGCCTCTGCACCCCACCCCCAAGAGCAGGGCAGGCCAGCTGACTCGAGGTGACCCCACCACCTGCACAGACCACACAGCAGGAAACACACACTACTACGGCTGTCTCCCAGGACCCTCACGAACAACACATGGAATTTCAAAACTGTATGTTGGGTTGCAAGGTGGTGATGGCTGATCAGCTGCGGTGGGTTTTGAGCTCGTGGCAGCCAAACTCGATGCCATACGTGGGTGTCTGCATCCCATCAGGGACCACTTACAGTCCCTAATGGACGCCCACTGTCTGCACCAGGCACCCCGACAATCCTTGGCTGACATCCGCCATTACTCAGATACAAGAGCTGTCTAGTCAGACAGGCACCAATGATGACAGCCGAGAGTTGGCACAGAAGCACAGGACATTGGAGACCATGGAGCAGATGCAAGCTGGAAGTATGACTGCCACGGCTGAACACCAGCGAGATATAGCTGGGATCTTCCATGCCTTGCAGTTCCTCATCTTGCCCTTGCTGCCACTTAGCCTGTCCCAGATAACTGCAGCGGGAACTTCAACAAACACATCTCCGACCTCTGATGTGTCAGTAGCACACAGTGATGCAGCGCTATCACCTTTGCACCCTGATGTGTCAGTGGAACACAGTGATGCAGCCCTATCACCTTCGCACACTGATATGTCAGTGGCACATAGTGATGCAGCCATTACACCACCACACACACCAGACACACCGGACACAGAAGAAGTATCAAAGGAGAAAAATGTGGATAGTAATTACTGTGTGAGGAAGGAGGTAGTAGCATCCATCACCGCCATATGGCCTGTCCCTGCCTTGTGTGCCCTGGGACAACACCTTTCACTGACCCCCAGAACGCTCTGCGACATTCACCTGGACCCCGATAGGGAATGCCATATCTTCACTGGTTGACATTACACAGCAATCTTGCTGCAGACTGCACTCTCCCTCTTCCAATTCACTCTGCAATCCCCAAAGGACTCTGGTTGGCCCACCACTGGGTTTTATGTAATGTGGGCTTGGCATGGCCATGTACAGCTCCAACTCCGGCATTCACCAGTATGTGAATAAAACATTTGAAATCACACAGATGTGTCATGACTATGGGCCATATGTATCAAGCACTAATGCCTTTGCAAACGCCGAAATTCGCAGAATTTTGGCATTTGCGAACACATTAGTGCTAAATGGTATGTATGAAAGAAAACTGCGTGCAAAATAAGGAATGGCAAAATTTGTTATTCCTTATTTTGCGATAGCATTTAAGGAATCGCAAATTTTGCGATTCTTTGAATGCAATGTAAGAAGCAAAAAAAAATGCAAATTGGCCTTAAGGAATCTCAAATTAACACCAACTTCAAGTTGGTGGTAATTTGCGAATTCCTTCAAAAATTCACTTTTTTGCATTTTTCAAAGTGCAATGTGAAGCACATACATGCCCGTAGAGCATGTATGTGATCCACATGTGCACCCATGCTAATTTCACGGGTCCAACAGGGTGTCCTTTGGACACCCCTGCACCCTTGAAATTATTCTCAATTTGCGATTCTCAAATTGCGAATCGCAAATTGAGAATAACTTCCCATTCATTCCTATGGGCCTCCAGGCCCATAGAAATGAATGGGAAAGTATTCCTTAATTGCGATTCGCAATTTTCTAATCGCAACTAAGGAATACTAAGAAATCGCAAAAAAAATGCAATTTTGTACATATATCCCTATTTGCGATTCTCAAATAGCGATTTCTAAAAAATCGCTTATTGAGAATTGCAAATCAGGTTGTTGATACATATGGCCCTATGTTCACTTAAGTATAAAAGTATGGATGGATATAGGGACAATGATTGTACAAGAAGGCACACCCTGGTAAATGACATCAATGCACATGTTTAACACTGAGCCACATGGCCAATTAGATGACTGTGAAGGTGAGTACTAGCTGTGGCCTCATTGCACATGAACAACAATTTCGCAACCCCCCAACGTAAGCACACATCCATGTATTGAAAAGGGCTGTGTGTAGGAATGAACAAATCGGTAGCAGGCCAGAAGAGGTGTCCAACATCACATGTGACAACAGAAATTCCCCTCGCAAACCTACTCATACATATGTGTGTGGACACATTCTGTTTCGATTTACAACATTGCTCCACATGGTCAGAGGTTGGCCACCATACTCACATTGCTGAAGACACATAAGTGCACAGGTCTGCCAGCAACTATCCCAAAACAATGTCTGGCTCACAGAGATGGAGCTGTCAATAGGGACCCACCCCAGTGTACAATCGTCAGTCAGTCCCTCCCTGTGTAGGGACGATGCTCATTGCGGCACACACTTTGTCAATCTTATCAACATTCATCACAGTTAGACACCAGTGAAGTTGCGTAGACTTTATTGGCATGTACGTGTCAGTACGGACAAGGCAACGACCACAACATGCAGGGAAATGCTTAAGACACCTACATGCAGCATGGGAACATGTCGAGATGCAAGAAATGGGGAGGCAAAAAATCATTACAGATGGAAATGGTCTCAGCCCACCTTGCCTTGCTAGGCAAGTCATGTGATGTTTGGCGTCTGCTCATTGCTGCATGTGAGGAGACACAACTTACAGTCCATGGGGCCTGCATAGTGCTCTGCCACCGGACTGCGCCGACTGTCTGCTCTGGTGACAGTGATCAGGTGAAAGGGTCTGACAAGCTCACATGTCATGCTACATTGCCATGTGTGTTCTCTCCCCAAAGCAGTATGTCCGATTTGGTCACGTTGCCAAATGACGCTGTGCTGCTCCTGTAAAAGGGGGCAGATACAATCGACAACCTTTAAGTATTGCCCGGCGTTAGTCGCCTCTCATACCACTCGATAATTATCAAACAAAGAGGCAGGCGCTGGAGACTGGAAGGCAGGAAACATAGGTTTATTCCATCGGAGCAGAACACATCAGATCATACAAAAAGGTATCGTCTCGAGGTGCTCTAACCGCATCTCTGAGGCCTGGCCTCTTATACACAGGTTTATGGCTTTTATTGCAGTTTATTACATGTGGCACATTCTTACAAATACTTTGATGTACGGAAAGACATCCTCGGAATCCCCGCTTCAGAGTAGAAGTCCCAACCCCGATCTCAGTAGGTGATGACTGTCACGTAGCTGGACATTCCGCCGGTTCCCGGGATGTGTGCGGCCGATCGGATATCATGGGGTGGGAGCTTTGATCAATTGTTGCTCCTTTGAAGAGGGGCGACTTCTTACAGTAGGGGGCAATAAACTGCATCTGCAGGACTAGGTGATGGCCTGGGATCGGGTCGGACAATCGGGCACAGAGGAAGGGGGTTTATCAAAGGATGTGTGATCATGAAAGGGATGGAGGGAGGTGTTAGCCGGGTACAGGATGTGGTTCCGAGGCAGGGCCGCGCTGAAGGGGTGGTTTATGGCCCAAGCATGTGAGTGGGGGGGCTGTCAGTGCGCGGGGGATGCTTGCGAGGTCAGAGAGACGCGCTGGCGATCGGCAGTGGGCAGAGAGGCCAGGATACTGAAAATGGCTGCTGCTTACGCACATGTATGAGCCTGGAAAAGGGACAAGATGGCGCCGATAATGTTTACGCCGCAACCTAGATTTTAACAGTGCTCCCTTTTCAACATATCTAGCCAGCTTGTCAATCTATATCTATCCCCATTATGTTACGGATTTCCACTTCGTATAAAGCTTTCATTCGTTCAGCTTCGAAGTCCAGAGTCTTAGGGCAGATACAGTTCGCAAAAAGTGAGCACAGGGGCGGCAAGCATTGAACACCCAGGCAGAATCCACATATTATTACAATCGGTATCAATATGATCATAAACAACCTCCACCCCCAGTCCTTTACAGTACTCCAGAACCAGCTCCCAAGCGACCATCCTTCTTGTTCCGGCCGAACCTCTGAGGAAAGTCTGTGGAGGTGTTCAATGGCCTTGTAGACTGAGGGCGAATTGTCCGGTATGTAGGTGCAGCAGCTGGATCCAATGATGCGGCATGCTCCTCCACGATCCGCTAGAACCACATCTAGAACAAGGCGTTTCTGAAGGGCCACCAGGCGGACCGCCTGAAGCTCGGCTGTGTTGTTCATAGTCGTTTACAACTGCCTGGGTCAAATGTCGGATGGCACGGCTGTCCACCATCGGACCCCAGAGTGGAACAAGTCCCTTCACTGCGTCCAGGAACTGTGCTCCAGTGGAGTCGGCTTGTTCAATGTCTCTTGCTCGCTTTTGTCGGTGGTGGTTTGCTGGAGCCACATAGGTTGGAGGGAGGATGAAGGCGATGTAGCAGGTACCTCCCCAGCCCTTTGGGAGCCAGGTGTAGGCTTTGGTACCGCAGACGAAGTACATGTTCGGGGAGGTGACGAAAGAGGGTGGATCAGCTGAGTCCAAAGTTCTGGTGATGTGGCAAGCGGTGTGGCCCACTAACTGTGTCCAGAGGCCTTCGATGCATACAAGGCCTTAGACGTTGACGACAGACAGGGCCAGAGTCAGGGTGGCAGCTGTTCGTTTCCGGAGGTAGGAGAAGGTGGGTCTGGCTGGATTGTTGAACACCTGCATTTCAACCCGTTCTTTGGCAGGGATGTCCATGTGAAAAGAGGCGTTGGATGTCACAGGGCAAAAGGGAGCAGAGGTTCTTCCAGTTTTGTTCAGCCAGAACCCATGATAAAAGTGCGACACAGTTTTGCTGGAAGTGGCATTATCCCTGTAACTCTCTTGCAAGAGGATCAGCCAAGCAAGGCAGGAACCATGAACGGAGTAAGGTGAAGGGATGAAGGGGATGGAATGTCAAGTGGCATGTGGTAGCAACCCACAGATCCAGCAATTCGTGGCATTGGCGGCAAGGTTGTGTTGGTGCAGCAACTGCACAAAGGAGTTGTTCCAGAACTCCTTACGCCTTTCTCGGAGTTGAGGTGAAAGGGAGATCAGGTAGTGTTCTTTCATGGTGATAGGCTGTGCAGTGGTTAGTAATGTCTTATGAGCGGGTGCACTCTCTTCCACAATCCAGAAGGTGGCAATGAGGAGGAGGCAGAACAGAAGGGCGATGAAAAGGGGAATAGTCTTTGAGCTGTGTATTTTGTCAGTCTTTGGGTTTTTGTAGTGGATCTTCGGACATCCGGTTGCTTCCATCATCTTTGTATCGGGCGCTTCCATCATCTTCAAGGGGCTCGGTAGCGGGCAGAACCACAAACTTCGTTTAGCCTCTCTCCAGGTAGCCTTAGTAGTGTTAGGCTACCGCTCTGAGATTTGTAACTTAGTCAGTGGTCTGCTTAGCCGAAGCTCCCTTCTTTCGTCGTAGGTTATACCCTTCTCTGGATGGCACAGTGGGATCGAGAAATTTTGCCAATTCGAGTGTCTCCGTATCGGGGTAACAGCTCAGGGATGGTCGGTCTTTGTTCACGAGTTCTTCAAGGGTGGCCACGTCTTCGGTCGTTGCAAGGGTCGAGGATATCTTCTTGCAGTGGTGTTCATGCAGCCAGTTCCGTTTCCCCTCCACTCGAAGAGCTGTTCGGGTGGTGATCAAGACTTGCCAGGGGCCCATCCACCAGGGTTCCAGACACTTTGCACATTGGAAATTCCGGATCAAGACGAAATCGCCTCACTGGATGTCGTGTCCAGGGCCACTGGAAGCATCGGGGATGGCCTGCAGCACCTGTTGATGGATAACAGACAGCGTTTTAGTCAGATTATACAAATAGTCAGACATTAGGACGTCCGGAACGTCGTGAATGGATGTCGGTTTTGGTGCGGACCAAACGCTCATAGGTCGGCCGAAGACGACCTCATAGGGGGTCAAATGGTGTTTGGTGGGGGTGGAACGCATTGATAGCAATGCCAGTGGGAGAGCGTCTGGCCATTTCAGTCCTGTGGTAACCACTATCTTTGTTAGTCTGAGCTTCAGCGTGGCATTATGTCGTTCAACCAGTCCAGCAGATTGGGGGTGGAAGACTGCATGAAACTTCTGTTTTACACCCAACCCCTTCAAGATGAGTTAGATAACCTCAGCTACGAAGTGGGGGCCATTGTCACTCCACAAAATTCGACAAAGGCCGCAGCGAGGGAAGAATTCCTTTAGTAATACCTTTGCAGTGGCAATGGCAGTATTGTCGCAAGTTGGATAGGCTTCCACCCACTTTCTAAATGCACACACGACAACAAGCACATACTTTAGACCTTGGCACCTTTCTAACTGGATGTAGTCCATCTGTAGGACTTCAAAGGGATGATTGGGGACCCCAAACCCTCCCCGGGGTACGACAGTTCCTTTCCCAGGGTTGTGTTGCAGGCATATCAGACATTGTTGGACCAGACGTTTAGCTGAGTCTGTGATCTTGTCATTGTGCCAAACTTTGGAAACAAGTTCGGCCCTGGGGGCAGATCCTATGTGTGCAGGGGAGTGTGCCATGGTCAGTATGGGGATCAGGTACGAGTTGGGTAGCAACCATTTGTTCGTGTCTTTTGTCCGCTAGCAGCCTTCATCGTCTTTCAGTCCCACATGTGCCCATTCAGTCAATTCGTGTGATGAGCTGGCCATCTGGATATCCCTAATAGTTTCCCTAGCGTCCTTCCATTTTTCTGCTTGTGACCTGGTCACGTACATGCATGTCGTCGTCCTATTCTCGGCTGAGGTCCGGGCAGTGATGTCGGCCAGTGCATTGCCCTGCCCAATGATGACCGTCACCTTTATGTGTACCTGGCATTTGATTACAGCAAGTTGTTTGGGAAGGAGGACTGCTTCAGTCAGAGCGGAGACTAGATCTCCATGTAGGATGGGTGTGCCGTGTGAGGTCAGGAATCCCCTCTCCTTCCATAAGAGCCCAAAATGATGAACCACCCCGAAGGCATACTGGCTGTCCGTGTATATGTTTGCTGTCGTCCCTGCTGCTAGGATACACGCTCGTGTGAGGGAAATCAGTTCCGCTGCCTGTGCAGATCGCTGTGTGATGTGGGCTGTCTCAACTACAGTTCGGGCTGTGGTAACCGCATAAGCAGCTGAGGTGGTGCCGTCGGGGAGTTTGATGCAAGAGCTGTCCACCCATAGCTCTCCGTCAGGATCTGGGAAGGCAGTGTCTCGGAGGTCAACCCTACTCCTAGTCTGTTCGTCCGTGAGGGTCACACAGTCATGTATAGGGGACACATTGGGGTCGTTTTCAGGTAGGGGTAACAGAGTGGCTGGATTCAGAGTGGTGCATATTTTCAGTGTGATGTGGGGTGCAAGCAGAGTCAGTTCGTACCCAGTCAGTCGTGCACTAGTCAGATGCTGCATCTTAGCCTGGTTCAGGAGGGTGTCAACCGCATGGCGCACTAACACTGTAAGGGAGTTCCAGAGCACGATTCCCTCACTTTGTCAGATAGAGACAGCAGCGGCAGCTACAGCTCGAAGGCAGGCAGGCAAAGCTCTGGCTACAGGGTCAAGAGTGGCAGAGAAGTATGCACATGGGTGTTGCTTGGGGCCGATGGACTGAGTCAAAATAGACAAAGCGCACCCCTCCCTTTCGTGAGTGAAGTAATCTGGGGTTCCTAGGACTGGTGCTGAGCAAAGGGCGTCTCATAACTCTTTGAAGGAGGATTGGCTTTTGGGGGTCCAAGGGAGTGGGAAGGGGACATCTTTAGCCAGCTGGGAAAGTAGTGGTTTTACAATAAGGCTGAAATTTGGCAACCATTGTCGGCAGAAGGAGGTGATGCCTACCAGAGAGCGGACTTGTTTCTGGGTCTTAGGGACAGGGGTTTCTAGAATGGTCTGAATTCGGTCGGGCGTAAGCTTCCTCCCGTCTTGGACAAGAGGTGGCCTAGGTATGTCACTTGGGGTTGGCAGAATTGTAACTTCTTCTTGGAGACCTTGTGGCCATTTTCCGTGAGGAAGTGTAGGAGTTGGATGGTGGCTGTGACTGCAAGTGGAGTGGTGTTGGCCGCCAAAAGGATATTATCGACGTATTGTATCAACACCACTCCATCCGGTAACTGGACTGCATCCAGCTGTCTCTTGAGGGCCTGGCTATAGATGCTGGGACTTTCTGTGTAGCCTTGGGGTGCTCTACAAAATCTATATGAACGGGCTTTTAAGGTGAAGCCGAAGAGGTAGCGGCTGTCTGGGTGGATGGGGATGGAAAAGAATGCGTTCTTGAGGTCAATTACAGTGAAGGTGGAGGCAGTGGAAGGAATCAAAGTCAGAATGGTGGTGATTTCTGAAACTACGGGGTACTGACGTACAACGACTTTGTTAACCTCTCGTAGGTCAATGATGAAATGGTACGCTTTCTCATCTCCCTCACCCTGCTTCTTTACAATAGGTAGGATAGGGCTGTTGAAAACATTGCTAACTACTTCCTCTGCCACTCCTGCATCCACTAGGGACTGGATAATCTTTACCAATGCCTTCTCGCCTTCGGGTGATATCCGATACTGTGGAAGTTTTGGGAGTACTGCGTCCTGTCGAACAGTTATATGTACAGGGTCAATCATCATGCATCCTACGTCCGAATCAGCGTCGAGTAGGGACAGGTGAGCATCAGTTATAGAAAACATGCGTCATGTGGGACAAGGTCTGAGCAGATTCGGGTTGTCGTACAGAATGACTCCAACTCCGTCTTGTGAACATCTAATAGTAGCTCGGAAATGTTTCAATAAATCAAGTCCCATAATGGCGTCGGGGTGTTGGAGGAGAGCAAAAACGTTGTGTCAGTGGTGTTATTTTCTAAGGCAAAGGGGATCGGTGTGGAAAAGGGATTAGTGGAGGTGTAGTGTAGTTCCTATTTTCCCAATAGGCCCTGCGCATTGGAATAACATAAACAGTAGTATCGACGTAGAAGTGCGGGTCTTCCCGGCCTCCACTGACTATGCTAAACTTAATTGGGTTTGTTACCAACTAGCTCAGAGGTCACTGGAAACTTTCTTGACTGAATAGGAAGTGATCAGCTTCCCTGGTACAGACAAGAAGGGATTCAGTTTTCCAACAACCGTGCAACATGACAACTTTGCTCCTCAGATAAGAGTCAATCTCTAGGGTCGTGTGAAACAATAGACAGTTATTTTACTCAGTCAGTTTGTGCAGCTTACTTTCACTAAGATGCAGAGAAAGGAGAGACGGGCGTCTTCAATAAAGGGTAACATTTATTGAACAGTCTTTCTTCTCGTACAAGAGAAATGAATTGCCATAATTGCAAGACTTGTTATTATAAAAAGTACGTACAGTAAAATGAGTATTGCGAAATAATACTGTAAAAGCATTGAGATGGTTTCTTAGCCATACAATGGTTTAAAATGAATAAAACATATATACATTCATATATACATTAGGCTAAAATACTCAACTGGTGCTTCTAACTACGCCTACCCCAGTGTACCTGACCTAAGCCTAATACTTGGGAGGGGAGTAAGTAAGTAGCTTTAAGTTAAGTTGGTTTTGCCAAGGTTTGCTTCAAGAATTCTCTCTAAGGGTTTAGTCAACACCATACCTCTGGAATAGAATGATGGAGGTCTGGTATCTCCTTCAGGGAACTCGATATCCCAGTCACTCGCAAGAGTGGGCTGGAAACACTGGAGCTGGATTTCTCTGCAGGAGAAAAGACAGCGTCTCTCTCAGCGCGTCGAGGAAGAGGAGGGGCAGCGTCCGCGGGCAGCTTGCATCTGCTGGGCTCTTGCAGGGGGACGGCTGTTCAGCTCCTAAGTTCACCACACCATCGTTCGCTAGTCAGCGGTGATAGCAGAAGCAATAGTAGCTTCAGCAGCAGCTTCAGTATCAGCGAGACAGCAATGGTATCATCAGCATAACAGCAGCAACTTCAGCGTTTGCTTAAGGCAACGTTGGTAATATTTATACCGGAAAGGTGCCTTGTTTGACGTACGTTTTTGGACATAAGACGTCAATAAAGATGTCCCTAGGAAGGGATCGTCTGTCAGTGCTCATTAGAGTTCTATTACTAATCAAAACATAGCAAGCGGGGCTTTCCCAGGTTGCTGAGTTTTTATCTTGTTGAAGAACTCGGAGTGTTAATCTAGGAATCTTAGATAGTAACTTCTGCTATGTCATTGCACTAATTAGCTGCAAAGGAAGTGGCAGAGGAAGCGATTCTGAAATGTGGCTCTGTTCGTGTGAGGCCAGAGACGAGTTTCTGAATATTGTATTTGATCGGTTATGCCAATATAGGGGAACAAGGGGATTATAGCCGTATAGGGGCATAAGGTCACAGTATCGATCAGGGTCCTAGATTAGAACGCAACAGAGGGCGTTCCATCAAAACCTATTGATGTTACGTGTGAGCCAGACAAGGGTGCCCTTGGAATCAGTCGTTTAGATAACGCACTACGTGTCGCTCCAGTGCCTACCAAAAATGGAGACTTTGTACCCAGGACCTTAGCGGTGACGTAAGGACCTTGCTGGTCAACAAGGATCCCTCCCTTGCCCTTGGCAGTCCTATGCAAAGTCATGGGTGTTTTCGCAGTCAGACTGTTGATACTGGTTCTGTCGGGGACGGTCAAATGTGTTCGGTCTGCCTGGCCTGTCGTTGTTGGTGTGGTTCGTGTACCCTCGTCCCTGTCCTCTATTTCTTGGCCCGCCCGCTACATCTCTTGCTTCCCTATTTTTGTTCATTTCTAGCAGGACCGGACACTGGGACTTCCAATGACCAAACCCTTTACAAAACGCACACTGGTTCTCATCTAAGTCTTTACGTCCAGCATAGGGTGCGGATGTACGGTCTCTAGGGGTGGATTTCTAGGAGCATTTGATTGGTAACTTCCTTTGTACAGTTCCTTTCCTATAGTCACCCCTTGCAACTGCGCGATCATCACCCTTTCCTTCAGGTCCTTTTTCTTTTTCTCAGACGCCCTATCGTTCTCGTTCTTTTGATGCTCATAGTACTGGGCCATCTGAAGGATAGCCGCAGGTTTGGAGGCCGCCCAACTACTGTCACTAGTCTGTAGTTTCTGTGAGACTTCCTGCGACAGACCTTTGACATAATTCTGGACAAACAGATGATGTCCGGTTGCAGTGGTCATGTCCTGGCCACTATAATTGGAAAACACTGTCTCAAACCGGGAGAAGTATTCTGATACGTCTTCCTGGGGTTTCTGGTGGCAGGCCGTTACTATCGACCAGTCCACCTTCTTTTCTGGGATCAGGGTTTTCAATTTCTGGATGATCTTGTCCGGGAGGTCTAAAATGGCTTTTAAGGATTTCTGTCCAGGCTCTCATTGTCTATCTATGCCATCGAGTTGTGACCAGGTATGTCCGAACAGCTCAAGGTGGTCGACTTTCCGGATTTGCTTCCACACATCAGCTGGCAGGCATAGCCCGAAAAACAAATCGATGTCCGGTAGGGTCATAATCGTCGAACCCAAGGCTGTACCTAGTTCAGTATAAAAGGCAGTGGGGTTCTTTCATTAATCGGGTAAAGATTTTCGGAAAGTCAGGATGTCTTGTCGATCCCATGGTTGGTAGACCCAGTTATAAACTACCCTTCCTTTCACATCTTGGTGATTAATGTCATCATGGGGGAACCCAGTAGGGAGCGGCCTCCTTCATAGGCATCATTGTGTCCGTTTTTTCTGCTCGGGTTCAGTCACTACAGGACTTGCAGTCTTAGTTTCTAGCCTCTGTTTAGTGAGGTGGCGGAAGACTTCAAGCGTACGTGTGAAGAGGTCCGTCACATCACACTCGCCTTTGTCTCCAATGTCGACTTTCCTATATAGTGCCACTAGGCTCTCAGGACCCTTATCTTGGTATCTGTCTTCATAGGCATTGAGGATGTGATAACAAAATCTCACAACAAAATGTCGTCTGTGGCTATCGGCATATGAATTGTACATATCCGTTACATATTCTTCGCTCTCCTTCCGCTCCACCAGTGTTTTCACTATCTTATCGATCCCTGCTCGTTCATCTTTGCTCAACCGGTTCATTCTTGTGGTATCTTTCTTTCTAGTCTCAAGGTCACCTAATGTTACTGCTAGTGCTGCATTCGGGACAAGGGGCTCGGCCGGCGCGGAAGCCGTGAGGACCGAGGTCCTGGTACTATTCTTACTTGCATTTGGGGGCTGCGAGTGCTGTACTAAAGGTTGAGAGGGAGCGTATGGAGGGGGCATGTAGATGATTGGGGACCTAATAGTAAATCATCGTTCACTCGTTGTTTTGAAGGTAACTCAGGGTAGAGCGTAGAGGGTGTTCTAACGGGACACTGGCCCGATGTTTCGGACTCTTGCTTCTGTTTAGCTTCCTCTCTCTCCTTTATCTCTTCCTCTATCTTTTTGGCGGCAAGGTGAGCTGCTTTTCGCAACTCTTTCTCTGCTCTTACTTCATCTCTCTTTTTCCGTTGCGCTGCTTCTTTGCGCCACATGCCGATACTATCAAGCATGGTGGGCGTTGTCTTATTGTTTTGAAGAGCTGTTTCTAGTACTTCTATTTTATTGTCATCAAAGGATCCTATCAGTGGCCACTGACTTTCCTGATCCTTCTTGGTATATTTATGCCATAGCTTACTGAAGGCTACGGCGACTAATCCGTATTTAGTGAACATGTCCTTATTAGGGGTGCATTCCAGTGGAGCTTGATGGTTCATCTCTAATAAGCGGTCCGGGCTGAACCAACTACCAATCAGTGGGGAGAAGATAGGCATGACAGATTACAAAGGGTGGACAAAGGTCCGCACTACCTACCCTTCACTACTTGCAAAGACTAGACAGAATATTTCTATTCTACGTTATTTGCAAACAGGGAATATCTCAAAAAGGACTAAATTCAAACAATCAATGTTCGGACAATCAATCAGTGGGGAGAAAAATAGGCACGACAGATTACAAAGGGTGGACAAAGGTCTGCGTTACCTACCCTTCACTATCTGCAAAGGGAGAGAGAAAATTTCCATTCTTTTCGTTTGCAGGCAGAGAATATCTCAAAAAGCAACCAATGAACAATACTAGTATTTTCAGACAATCAAACAATCGTTTCGCAATTCGTCGTGTTACACGACCTTACCCGGACCGCATGGACAGTTTCTCGTCTTCCGCTTCCAGCGCCCGATCGTCCTCTATTCTCCGTTATTGCCGCAGCACTCCTGATGGTTCCCAGTCAGGACCGTAGATCACTCGAGAGAGGTCTGCTCGGAACCGGTGAAGTTCGGATGATCGGCTGCCAGACGAGGGTCTATCGGGCAGGAGCTCTGCCCGATCATTGCAGTCGTTCACTCTGTCGTCAGGACCTCTCCCACTGGATCCACGTGTCGCTGATGGGCCCCACGCTTGGGACGCCAATTGTAAAAGGGGGCAGATATAATCGACAACCTTTAAGTATTGCCTGGCGTTAGTCGCCTCTCATACCACTCAATAATTATCAAACAAAGAGGCAGGCGACTGGAAGGCAGGAAACAGAGGTTTATTCCTTCGGAGCAGAACACATCAGATCAGACAACAAGGTATCGTCTCGAGGTGCTCTAACCGCATCTCTGAGGCCTGGCCTCTTATACACAGGTTTATGGCTTTTATTGCAGTTTATTACATGTGGCACATTCTTACAAATACTTTGATGTACGGAAAGTCATCCTCGGAATCCCCGCTTCAGGCCCGTTCCCACACATATCTACAGTAGAAGACCCCACCCCGATCTCAGTAGGGGACATTCCGCCGGTTCCCGGAATGTGTGCGGCCGCTCGGATCTCATGGGGTGGGAGCTTTGATCAATCGTAGCTCCTTTGAAGAGGGGCGACTTCTTACAGTAGGGGGCAATAAACTGCATCCGCAGGACTAGGTGATGGCCTGGGATCGGGTCGGACAATCGGGCACAGAGGAAGGGGGTTTATCAAAGCATGTGTGATCATGAAAGGGATGGAGGGAGGTGTTAGCCGGGTACGGGATGTGGTTCCGAGGCAGGGCCACGCTGAAGTGGTGGTTTATGGCCCAAGCATGTGAGTGCGGGGGCTGTCAGTGCGCCGGATATGCTTGCGAGGTCAGAGAGACGCACTGGCGATCGGCAGTGGGAAGAGAGGCCATGATACTCAAAATGGCTGCTGCTTACACACACGTATGAGCCTGGAAAAGGGACAAGATGGCGCCAATAATGTTTATGCCGCAACCTAGATTTTTACACTCCGACCATGGAACTGCATCACCTTGCACAGGTGTGTGCACACACATGTAGTTCCACGCACATGCATTCTGAGTCCAGACAAAGGCAGACATGTCAACTGTTTTAGTGGGATATGTGAGCATTCCCCTCGATGCAACAAGGTGTTGGGACCTGCGCTGTGGGTGACATTCCGATGCGGCTGCAGGAACGTAGTACCTTGTCCATGAATGCGAGGGAAGCTTCATGGGCAATGTGTTCCAATAGTATGTCATTATCGGCTTAAAGGAACACCAGGGTGAGCCAATCCATTAACTGGTCCGGGCAGATGTGCTCAGTCCATTCTGTTTCCCCAATACGCAACACAGCCCAACAGGGGAGCGCCTCGATGTGGTCACTGCACACGAGTAGTTGTGCAATCTCCCATGCACAACTGCCAGCACATACACCAAAGATCATTGCATCACGTGCACGGCTTTCCCGGTGACACTCCTGTTCGTGGACCAGCAGGGGTCACACTGTCAGGTCAAAATCCAATTCAGCTACAGTTGCTTTGGAAAGGCAGACCTCCTTAGGCCACTTGAATGAGCATGATCGACAGTGGAATGAGGGCTGGACCCAGGTGATGTAGATAAGACAGAAACTCAGACGGAAACTGATTTGCAACAGTGCCATTGACACAGATCCCAACAGATGCAGCATTTGTGCACAGTACAGTTGCACGTGACAGGGGTTGTGCATGTGCCCGGGAATGCCTGCCATTGCGTTTGTTGGTCTCGTAGCACCGGTACTTCTCAGCCCGCAACAGTTCAGTGGACTATATGCCGCAGGTCTGGGCAATGAGTTATATGTATGTGCAACATTTGGACGTCTGGGTAGTTTTTAAGGGTATCCCTTGCAGGTGCAGGTCATGCAGAGACAAATGTGTGTAGGGCTGTTGTCGGGATTCTGCACATATACAGAACTATGCAAAGGAAAATAGAACCTCAGTGAATAGGTGGTGTACCGACCTACCACATCCATACCCAAACTCCGAAACCAAAAAGCTATAGTGTGTCATTCGTTCTACGTCTACAGTAGAGCCACCAATGATTAGACAATCCAGAACACATAACTCTATCTTGGGAATCGCGGGAGCCAGACACTCTTTTGCTTAGCCACTCATATTTGTCCACAATGTGAGTAATCAGAGACGCAGTATAGTTTAAAATGTTTATTGCAACTAACGTGCGCTATGGTGCAGTACATGAGCCAATAAAAGCAGCAAAATTAATAAACACAATATAGTCAGCTTTGTTACAATACCTTTGAATATGAACAGGGATGTCATGTCATAACAAACAGTGGAAAAGGACTGAACAACCTAACCACCCTCCCTGTGACAAGAGATAGTTTATTATAAAACAGAAGACCTCTGGGTTTTGTCAGCAGACCCCCATACCTCAAGGCCTAGATGCAATGTTCACATCGCAGGACAAACATAGCTCTTCTCTCTGGAAAAGTGTATCACCGAGTGTGCAAAAACAGGTAGTGTTGCAATATTAAAGTACACGATTTCCAGAAGTGCACCTGTGTGTAGCGTGTTATGTCTAAGTGCCTGGGACTGATCAGAACAGAATAACAAGGGGCATTGTTGTTTAACCTTGAACATCATGTGCAGACTAAACCTCAGAGCACAGCAAAGAACTTGCAAGGTAGACAGTTCTCATGTGAAGGGAGTACAAACAGATCCTTGGAAATATATGCATACCGTGTCGTTCGCAAAAGCATCCTAATGATAGTGAAACTCATGCTAACTTAGCAATTGTCGACAATGGACCTATAATCCTTACTACAGGGTGTGGGCACATTGGTCTTTCATTAGCGCAGTTTGTGGTGTGGGAGTCATCGGAGATTGGTATGGTATCCCATGCAGGGTGTGCCAGCTGCATTCAGGAACAAGGTTGGCCTTCCGCCTTGTGTGTTGAGACAAAGGAACTTTCATACCTAATTTTAGTCTGACTACTGCTTGCATTTCTTAAATGTGATGTGGCCTTCTCGCGGACTTTGATGCCAGGCCTGTGAATTCGAGACACATGCAGCTGTTGGCATGTTTGCATGAGCCAAGGGCCCAATTGACCTTGCGCTCCTTGTTCAGTCTCTCTCTTTCTCTCTTTCTTTCTTTCTTTCTTTCTTTCTTTCTTTCTTTCTTTCTTTCTTTCTTTCTTTCTTTCTTTCTTTCTTTCTTTCTTTCTCTCTCTCTCTCTCTCTCTTTCTCTCTCTCCCTGTTCTTTGATGAGTGCCTGACACACCTTCTTGTCTTGGATATTGTCTTGCAGGCTGTGACTCATATATTGTCCAGGGATGCCTCACCATGACTCTTCAAAATAGTTGTTTGGAGACAAATTAGAATGTGACATTTTGTTTGATCTTTCAATGGTGAATGAATGAATCAGGATTTCAGAACTCACATGTATGTTGATTGTTGCAACTGTGCGACATCAGGTAGGTGTTTTTGTTCATGTTTTCATGCCATTGATGTGTAGTGTCTTGGTCTGGGGAGGTGGGGGTTGCCCGGGGTGGGGCCCCGGGGGTGGGGGGTGTTCCTCAGGGTGGTGACGGTGGGTGTTGTGGCCCTCCTTGGTGTCCGGCCCGCATGTTCAGTGGCTCTATGGCATCTGTTGTTCTTCAGGTGTGGCTCTGGGCTGGGCTCCCTTTTATGATGCAGGCTGTCATCTGAATTTGCACCAAGTCAGAGCAGGTGTTAGTTTTCTGCTGCTAACAGGCCTTATCGCATGTTTTGTGGTCTTATCGCTGATCTGGAAGGTGATTGAGAATGTTGCAGAGTGGTTTTGTTGTGGCTTTTGGCATGGGAACGCCCTCTCTACATCCTATTAGCGATAGTTGCCGGGGTCGTCTGTGGCGATGTTTTTTGTAGCTGCTATCGTTGGTAAACTGGTGATGTCAACTGTTAGCACCTGCTGTGAATGTGGTGATACCTTTATCGAGACTTTGGGTGCGATAAACTGCTGATAACTCAGTGATAGTTCTTTGACAATATGCCCCTAACTTGGGATTTGGTTCAGGGGCAGTGAGCTCTATGTTACAGTATTTAAGGGCAGTATCGGTTTGGGTGCTGGTGCTCCCTTTTGCTGGATACTGTACAGTCATTTGGTTTGCACGTTCTCCATCTCCTCTTACTAGAGCTCTAAAGACTTGAGGTAAAGTACTTTGCTTTTTAAGGATATGTGAGCAATGACATGTAGTATGACCTACGTCTGGATGTTGCTGGACCGTTAATATGAGGTTATTTAATGCCTCTAACTTAGTATTGATTCCAGGGATGAATACAGTAAAGGTGTTTAATAGATCGACCTGCATATCCGATTTAAGATGAGTGGAGATTCATGGCAACAAAGAAGTTAGACTGTACCATATCCAAAAGGGTTGCCAAACACATTGTGCAGTTTATTTGTGCTTTCTTTGGAGGAGACAAATGATCTACAGAGTTTGGTTCAAGGCCTGGAACCAGTCTAAAGTCATGAGATCTAAGGCTATTGCCATTCTGGTCATTGGGAATATATATGAAAGTTCCACCAGCACAGCTATAGGGTTAGTCACATTCTCCATACATGCTCGAGGCCATATTTGGTCAATGCAGGGTGTCTTGTCTTGCAGGCCACTACCATGCATACGTTGCGTCTTCAGGGTGGAAGAGCTTTCAGGGTCAGAAATCAGGCCCTGGTGGTGATTGTAAATGCACGGGGTGTTGTGTGCCAAGCTATTAGAGATTATCTTAGTCCAGGAAATATCTTGATGATGGTGTGCTTGTGCCAAGCAAGATACTGTGTGCACTTCATTGTTTTGGAATTGATCAACCTTACTCACATTATCTAATACGCCATAGTTTTTCAAATAAAGTATGTCTTTGAATTTCAAACTAACCCCTACCTCGGATTGGCTGAACTCCCTCTCTAGCTCCCAAATACATTGTGTTTTATGATCTGTTGGGGGGTGCGGCATGTTGCATTGAGCTTGCCTCCTACATGCTGGGCCGGGCCCTGCTCATTAACGTAAGGCTTTGATTCAGTCCCCTCAAATACCAGGATGAGGGCCAAGACTGGCGGCGGTCTGGTCTGCTTCCTCCCAGGACAAACAAGTCCTGCTATGCTGCCTTGCATTCTAGTCTCCAATCAACCAAATCCCAATCCGAGCCTCCAATCTGCACACCTCCTCTTGGATGATACCTTCACAATCTTTATTTTCCCCCTCTCTCCTGACATCCCTGCCCCTGCTGCTTCTGGACTACTCTGTGAAATAATTTGGCACTGAACCATTCAGGATCTAACCTTTCAAGTGCCCAAGGGAGCTCACAGTCCAGGGACAATGGTGGGAAAAACAGAGAGCAAACTGAGTGGGTGTGCAGGGTGGGCGAGCTGTGCAGAATGTACAGGCTGTGGTTCTGAAACTTCTAAATTGGCTGAGTGACTAAACGACTGAGCAGCCGAGCAGCCCTGCATGCTCCTCTACCCTGTTATTACTTGTTAGTGTGTCTTAATGTTGTGCCAGGGACCCCCCCGCCCTCTCTAAGGAGCCCTCCCTGAAACCAAGTTGGATATTTTCATTATACCGGTTTAGAGCTCTCTTTTTCCTCTATGTTTTATTTGTATTTCTGGTGCGCTTTAATCTGGATTTCCTACCTCTTATGGGCCCATTATGTTATGCATTTTGTTATTCCACATGATTTCTGGAGTAGCAAGAAATCGCATTTTGACATTAGCTTGTAATGCTTTAAGCTCTTGAATGTACTACCCCAACTCCCGCTGTCTGTCCTGCGTGGCCCTGGAAATATCTGACCTAATATGATATGATCACTCTCCTTTTGGAAAACTAGCAGCCTTTAGGGCTTCAGATAGAATATTTTCATTGAGAGTATGACAAAGTTGATCAGAATAGTTTTTAGGATTTTTCCTGTTTACGCTTTTGTAAAAGGGTCATGATGGATCCTTTGTATGTCCGCCTCCAGCTCCATGAGGTCAACGGAAGGGATAAATTCTTTAAGTAGATTTATCATAAAGCCTTCTATGGTTTCTTCCTCTGAACCTTCTGCGAAATTCAGTACCCTTATGTTGTTTCATCTCGCATTGTTTTCTAGGGGCTCTATTTTATCTTATTTAGATCTTTTTCTTCTATTTTTAATGCTTGAATTTCTCCATGGTTGTCTTCAACCTCCCTTTTAAAATCTTCTAGTGAGGCTTCCATCAAACATATTCTTGCCATTAAGGTGCTCATTTTTACCTCTGGGTCATCACAAGCTCCCTGTATTTTATCTTGATTTTTCCAAAATTGCAAGCTTACCTCTTCTCTTCTATTAAGGTTACTAGCATCTTCTCAACACCTAGCAGGCTTGCATTTCCTTGGACTTTGGACTGGAACCTTGTCACAGGGATTCATAGGGCTGTGTCTACTACTGTTCCACACCACTAACACTTGAAATATATTGCTTATTTCAAGAGTCAACCTGTTTCCCCCATCACCTCTATAATGGCAATGTTTCCTCTCTGTGGTCCTGCTAAATGGTCAGCTTCACAAAACTGAAGGGGAAAGAATTATTGCCCTTTTTTGTTGTTGCTTGGACCGTAAAAAATGTCTTAGAGAGTAGGCGAGCTTAGCTCGTTCCGTGCTCAGGACAGCCGTCATGAGTCATTGTAGTCATGTGCTCATGATGGCCGGGAGCCATCTGAACGTTGCCGCTCTGGCCACGCGATTAATTCCCCGCCTGTGCGGGCGAATTAATCAGTGGGTGGAGTTCGAATGACGCCCGGCCATCATGAGCACCGCGGCACTGCACCCACACACACCTCCTTGCACCGTGGAAAAATTAACCCTGCAGTCAAGGGGTTAATATACTCCTTTTGTTTACTCCATCTCCCCCAAGATTCTTTGGAGTTATGCCTGTCCCCAGGCAAATTGGAGGGTCCTGAAACAGAGCCCGAGTGTTTTCGCTGCAGATTTGGTTTCCCTGTGATTTTTTCTTATGTATGTTTGCATTCTCCTGCTTCACCAATATTTTGTAAAGGAATGGGCACTAGAGCTGTCTTGGTCTGACTCAGGTCACCAGATGTTGTTTCAATGCAGTTATTTTTGTTTATTAATGCATATCTGTTTTTAACTGTCTCTAGCTCAGCTTCCCCTGAATCCCCACCCCCAACTGCATGGACCCATTGCCTGTTGCCCTCCTGCCTGTAGCTGGAGATTTAGGAGACACTTGAAGGTTCCTATACCGCTCATTCCGCATCTCCGCCCTAAACTCATGTGGCTCCTACTTCCATTCTCCTCCTTCCCTCTCCTGAAAGTCGTCTTTGCAGGGAACTGGAACAGGGACACCCAGCACTGACACTGCCTGGAGTGCCCCAGAAACAAAGTTGTGCTGAGGTTTGCAGGTCCTTGTGAACCCTTGACGCGCTCACCATCCACTGACATGCACAGTTCCACCTACTGCAGACCTCTTTCTACAGCCAACTCCTGCGAAACAACAACTGGAACACCACCATAAGAATGCCAACACCGTTGCTGCCCTTCGAACACACAAGAAACCTTGTCCCCAACCAAAGATAGGTATTTGCAATACCCCAAGCCTTACATTCACATTACACTGCTAGATACACTGAGAAGTTGAAGAGCTCTTGGCCAGTGCACTCTGAAAGGTGCCATGTTCCCCCAGCACCTGTGTAGTAGTGTGGTAGTTTCTATACATAATTATTTAATGTTTGTTTTTTAAATTGCTAACATATTTTTTTCAAATAGTATGCTGCTCACACTCAGAGGTAAGTTAAGTTTACATAACGTTGTGAATATTATGTGAGCCAATTTGATCTAGCCAGGTGCTTTGCTCTACCTAATACTCGTCCGTGCTCGCTAGGGCTAATTATTGAAGAAGCCATGCAGACTCCTCTGTCCTGTCACTAACCTAGTGGTAGTGCTATCAGTGAGTTTCAAATGCAGTTTTGGTTTAGAAATTAGGAATTGGTCCCAGGTTTAGGAAATTAGGAACAGTATTAGTACTACAGGTGTTCTGATTTAAAAAAGTACAATGCTACTGCGCTTGCCTGTCAAAATTTCTTTGGGGACATTAACTGTACCACTAATCTATTTTTTAAAATCTTTTTTATTTCTAACATCAGTCCCAAGAGCAAGAGGGCCTCATCCAAGGTAGACAAAGAAGGAACTGCCACCACCCAGGTCATGGTGGGTGGGGTCATCACCATCAGAGTGAACCTTTGCCTTATTTATTTGTTTATACTGTCTCCTTATATTTTAAATCTCATATCTAACATTTGTTAAATTCTTGTTATCCCTGCATTATCCTATTTATCTATCATTTTTCTGTAGCTGACTTCCTCCTGTCTGTACTAGTCTGTTGGTTTCTTCTGCTTTGTTAGCAAGCTTTTTCTCTCCCCTTATATATCTTATATAACAGAATTTTGATACACTCCTTTGAAAATTGCAGGCCCAAGTAAGCTAGTATTATCCTTCACCACATGTTTGTTGAGAAGGGTTTCTTTGTCATGCTCACGCTCAAACAGGTAAAACAAGCAAGTGTTTACGGTCTCAATGTTGTGCTATAATTTTTTCGTATTCTAGCAACATCCATGACAGTGCACCGTTACAGGAAAGTATGAGGTCCCCTATTGCACTTGCCAACCAAGACCATATGCCCTTCACTGACCAATATTCCACCCCTTCATTGCACTTCAATGTCATCCACGCTCTGCCCCTCTATTATGAAAAATGTTTGGTTGACTTGACTAGCTGGCTTTTCCAACATTTTCAACCAACTGCAACAAACACCCCAAAGTCATTGTTTTGATAGAAGATACTGCTAACTGAACTGAAGTGAGGTATTGCGTTTATGTTTTGTTAAAAAAAAAATAATAAGGGGAGGCGTATCTGGCTTTTAAAATGTGTTTTTTTTCTAACAGCACATTACACCAGTGGTGGAGCCAACAGCAGCGCTAATGTGCTGAAGGTGAATGAGGAGGTTGGAGGGGGAGTGCAAGTGGCATCATGGACAGTTGTTGGTAAGTCACATTGCTTGCTTATTGACAAATTAAGTATACCCACTATATTTGTTAAGTAAGTCAGATATCCACTCATCATCATTCATCACTTTCCCTCCCATGGCATTTCACCACCCGTGATCTAACTGCAGCATTGTTCAATTTGGCTCTGCAATGTGTAACTAATTCAGTTAATGTAGCATTTACAATGTTTCCAATGCATTACAAACCAAAAATAGGATGTGTTTCCCAGTGCCCACTCAGTTTCCTCCTACTAGTTCATTACTCTTTCATTCTTTCCTAGTTTCTGTCCCAGTCTACCAAAATATTTCAATGGCTTCCATAACAGATTTACACCTGCTCAAATGTTTCCCTTTCCTAATTCATCAACTACAGGGACTTACAAGGCCAAAGCTTAGCACATGATGATCAGTGACACATCACTATTCTATAGTAAAACCTCTACCTACATTAATTCCTATAACATGCCCTGCGGTAGAGTAAGTTTCATTACTATCAAGCCAAGGTATTTGTTGAAAATAATTTGGGGGGGGGGGGGGGGGGAGCCAATGAGTAAAGTAGGACTAAGTGCCTGATTTAGAGTTTGGTTGATGGTATACTCTGGGACTAGCATGCAAAAAATGTTTTATATCCTGTGCCTTTCCCTATAATGCAATGCATCATTGTTCACACTGTCTACTTATGCCAGATAGGATATCTGTGTTATATATCTGATGTGTATGATGTATTATTATTCATCTGCCTCTTTGGAGTCAGGGTAGAATTAAAAGGCAGTCCGAGGAGGGCAGAACCATTGTTAATGAAATAAGACAATAGATTGTCCATTACAGCTGCCCCAGTTGCAGGCTGCAGAGAGTAGTAAAGTAGCAAAGTGCCCAGCCTACTAGTATGCCTCTATTAATTTAGCACAAGAAGAACAATACTTGAGCCTCATAGTGCACACTGCCTTGCATATTATTGAGAGGTAATTTGTTTTTATTTTTAGTCTTTTTACAGACACAGTGTACATTTCCTTTTTCACTAGGAAATCCTTGAACACAAAAAAGAACATTTGTTTTAATCAGGTAATATACTGGCAGATGCATCAAAGTAATGTTTTGCGAGTCCTTAATAGCGAATTTTAAGGAATCGCTATTAAAGACTCGCAAAACGGGATGCATGTAGGAATCGCAATGTTATTAGCGATTCCTTAAGATTCCTTATTAGCGATTCGGTAATAGCTAATCGCTAATAAGGAATGGCTTTCCCATTCATTCCTATGGGCCTAAAGGCCCATAGGAATGAATGGGAAAGCCATTCCTTATTAGCGATTAGCTATTACCGAATCGCTAATGTTCCGCTATTTCAAGGGTGCCAGGGTGTCCAAAGGACACCCTGTTGCACCCCTGAAATGGACCTGTGCACAAATGTTACACACACACATGCCCTAAGGGCATGTGTGCGCGCAACATGTAACTTTGAAAAATGCACAAAAGTGCATTTTTCAAAGTTTTAGCAAATTACCACGAAGTTCAACTTCATGGTAATTTGCTCCCCCTATTAGCGAAATCGCTATTTTTTTGGGTTTCATGCATTGCATTTAAGGAATCTCATTTTGGGATTCCTTAAATGCAAGAGCAATTTAAGGAATCTCTATTTAGAGATTCCTTAAATTGCGATTTCTGCATTTGGGATGATGCATCCCAAATGCAAAAATACCGGGAGCAAACGGGCAGATTCTGAGAATCTGCCCGTTTGCTCCCGGTATTTTCTTTGATGCATCTGCCTGATAGTATTTTGGCTTGATTACAGGGAGTTAAGTGAGAGATTAAGCTCTCAATCAAGGCATGCAAATCTATGTTTTCCCTCATATTTGAGAGCCTTTAAGGCACCTTTTTTGACTGGTCCTGCAGCAGATGTAACAATGAGATAGCTTGGCCCATCGTCCTGCCCTCCGTGCTCACTTGCCAACTGAAAACCTCAATAAGAAGTAGCAACTGTGTCAGGCATGTGACTAGGCCCCATTTGTCCACCCCCATGGTTATGCCTATCCCAGTTTCATCCCCTCCTCTTTGAATTACATATTCATTGATTGGTTTGTACTGCTCAAACAGATGTTGCAACATATAGCAGGTCGAGTTCCAACGTGTTGGCACATCCTGAATAAGGACTTTAGCTGTTACTCTAATAGCACACTAAATGATCCTCAACTGCTGCAAGGCCTTAAAAGAATGAATGAAATGACTGCCTCTCTGCAGGTGATCATTAAGTTGCTGACTGTGTCTTCGTTTTTTGAGAAAGTCCAGCACAATCAGGTTGATTCAATGCTCCAAACACAGGACCCTGAAAGAGCCACCATCTGCCATGGCTTCAACTATATTACTGCCATTGTCTGTGACAAAAAAATCCAATTTGGATTCCTCTGGGTCACAGCCATTCAAACTAAGGGTGGGCGTAGTTCGCTAAGTAGAGCTACGCGTAGCTACGCAAAGTGCACTTCGCACTACGTGAGCTACGTTTAGCACTACGCGAACTGAGTAGTAGCATGTTCGCACTGTGCAAGATGTCGTTTTCAATGATTGCACAGTGCGGACAAGCATCCGGCATTGAGCAATCATTGAAAACGGCATCTTGCACAGTGCGAGCTGTACTTTTCTGCCGCTCGAGTAGATTTTTACTCGTGCTGCAGCTTTCTCAAAGCGGATATGCGCGACCACTCGCAATGAGAAACCTGACCTCCCCGCATTGAGAATCTTGCCAGGAGGTTTATTTTCCATGCTCGGGATTGGTAACTTGATGTTGCTGATTGTGAACAAGGAAAAAAAAGTCTTGCAAGGATGTCATTTTGCTTGCTCGCAGTCGCCAACTTGATGTTGAAGACCGTGAGCAAGCAAAAAATGACCGCTGCACTACGCTATGCTACTCATGTTTGCACTGCGCTACGTGCAGTTTGTGTAGTGCGAAGTTGCGCAAACTACACAAGCGTAGCATAGTGCTTTGCCCAGGGTTAATTCAAACACCTTGCTATTAAAGGCTTTCAAGATGTTTGCAGCTGTAGGGGATTTCTCAATAGTGAACATGGCCACGGTTGCATGCCGCCAAATGACATTAAAACTGTCTTCAGCGCTGAGACCTTTAGACAGCTGTTGCCTGAACCGAGACAAAAGATATCCAGTGTTCAGTGATATACATGTAATCAATGGCTTAACAACTGGTCAAAATGTCTGCTGTCAGGTGGATAGTGTGAACAGCACTATGCTGCAAAGCTTGTCCGCCCAATTACAGCACATCGTGATGGAGTGCTGGAACAGAAACTCTAGCAAAATAGGTCTGTCTGGAAATCTTCTATTAAGGACAGATGGCTGCCACAAATTTTAAAAAAAGACACTCCTTCCCCAAAAGGAAAATGGAGGTGGTCCAGCACTAACATTTTAGCCAGCTTTCCCTTCTACAAATGTGCCGTTGGGTGGTTGTGTTCATAGGGCCCCTCCTGCCTAAACATGCCCATAATAGTAGCCTGGATCTGTTTTTTATGGTGCCACTCATGCAGATGACTTCTGGAGAGAAGAACTAGCAGATAGGCTCAATGTTCGTCTTGAGGCATTCACTGTATGTTGTTGCAGTGGTGTCTCCATCTGACTCTTGTGCCATTTTGAGGTTGCTGATGCAGGTGATACTTTTGCAATGCTGGGGACAGGGCTACTTTGTGTAAAGATGACCCCCTATTCTTTCTCATCACCTTCACCTCCCACCATGATCGGAGTAGATTCCCTGCTCTCATCACCTTAACCTCTACCACCACCAGCTATTTTTTTTTTAAGTGTGCCTCCCAGTGGAGTTGCATGTTTTTTTTCATATGGGTCGTTTTGCCTCCAGTACCATTGTGTAAACCAGGCTTACCTTGATGAACACTTGTGCGCACAATGGAGGATAATGCAATGCTATCCTCCTGCTTGCTACTCATAAAGTAGTTCAAAACTGGGGAAGTTGGCCACTGGTGCCACTGCCAATACCCGAAGAACTGGAGGTAGGTGGGTGTGTCCACAATTCCCTCTCTACAGTGTGTATTTCTACTGAGGTAATGGGGAATGCAGGTCTCAGCTGGGGCCTTACAAATATGGGACCTGGTGGTGATAGCAGTGCCACATCCTTTGTAGCAGCTTAAATAGGAGGTGTAATGTTGGTCTCCTCTGGGCAGGCTTCCATCACAATGACTTGCTCATCATCATCATCCCCTTCCATAGCTGTTCTCAGGAACTTTCCTTTTCCCTTGCATCTCTTGTCATGTCTTGGATTCAGCTGCAGTTCGATCGATGTCCAGATCATCAGAAGAGAGTTTGGAGAAGATAGTGGAATACCTATTTTCTTTTTTGCTAGTGATCTGGAAGCCAATGGTTCTTAAGGAGGAGCTTCTTGCTCAGCAGGAAGCTGAACCACCTGTTCTGCTCCTATTACAGGATGATCTACTATTGCTGGCTGCAGCTGCTGTGCACTTGGCTAAGTTTCCTGCGACGATTCAGTACTACTTTGCGAAAGAGACAAACCCAATTGATAGTCACTGCTACTTGGGGTCTCATATTGGTAGCCTTCACTCACCTGAAATCCAGGTTGTTCAACTTGAGAGTTGAGACGCTAATTCTCTTCCACCCCTAAAAACCTATACTAGCCTAACTGAATGTACAACTCAGTTTGGCAAGAATAGATTCCCAGGGGAAGGGAGAAAAATGGGACACAATAATAAACAAAAAAAAGCACTCCTCAGGTTACGGCTCATGTTGATTAGACGCCACTCCATTCTAGCTTAAAGCCTTCAGCAAGTCTTACTTCTGGGAGTTGACAAGTACATCTAAAACATAAGCGAATATGTTATCACACTTCTCTTATCAAAACCATGTCTTGTCTTTTTCTCTATAGGTTTATAACATTAGTCAAGAAGATACCTTTTTATATAAAACGTGATTCTGATTCATCATAAGGAGTTTTTATGACAAAATGCTATTATCCTTATCTTTAAATCTGTGGAAATAAAATGACAACAATCACTGACCTGTACTGTTATTCCAGTATACTATATAGTATGACCTTACTAAATAATAACTTCCAAAAACATACGAATAGTATTCACAACGTCTTAATATGCTCTCAATAAAGTTCTTTCTCTCCTCTTGTGTTTTCTTTTATGCTCAGTTTTGTGAGTGTGGCGACAGAAGAGTCCCAGGGATTCAAAGGTAAGTCATCCGAAGTGTCATTAAGCACAAATATCTGTTCTTTCAGTTTTGTAGCTCCTTCGTTATTACCTAAGTCTTGATTCTGTAAACAATATTCGGAAAATCAAAGAATACACACTCACAAAAACAAATGGAGTTGGTAATGACCTTTTTTCCTTTATGCGTGCTTCTCTCTATGAAAGCTTTTTCAAAGATCTTACTTGATGTAGGATTTCTATTTCTTTTGTTGCAGATCGGACAGGTTTCCCTCGGGACCGGAAAGGAAGATTTGCCACATTGGTGTCACCATGGAAACCCCGCCGAAGCTTGATCACCGCCGAAACACTTATCGTGCTGGGAAGGTGTCTTGAAGACTGCAGAGGAACACACGGGACTGGAGCTGCTCTGGAAATCAGGTGAGGAAGAGGATTTAACGAGCAGAAGCGAGTTCTGTTGTAATGTGGGGCCTTTTACATAGTTTCTTTGGGTGGGGTTCTTCAGTTAGGGTGTGGTTAGAAAAGCATGGGAAGCATGCTTTAACTGCCATTAAGACAATGTGCTGAGTATGCAAATGAGCCCCTGAGCTCAAACTGAATATCCAGCTTATTCTTGCATCAGGTTGTACAATGAGTATGCAAATGAGCCCCTGAGCTCATACTGAATATCCATTTTTTTCCTGTATCAGGTCAAAAAATTTCACTTTGGCCTATGATTGTGCAAAAGGAGCCAACTTGAAAACCCCTCATAGAAAAATATGAAACTAGTAAAATTTGTCATGACAAAATAAAAATAAAAGACACACAGGGCCAATCCTCATTACACAGTATGGGGCTGGGCTATGTTCTTAGTGCAAACCCTAACAGTCTCCTCAAAGGCCGCCCTACAGGGCGAGGTTTCTGTGGGAATTGCAAGTGAAATTGTTTTACCAATTTGGGAGCGTGAACAAATGAAGCTGGTTCCCAGGAATATTCATCCGCAGAGTAACCTCTCCATGCTATCAAATAATGAAGTTTGCCTTGTATTCTCTAACAGCCAGATTCATCATCGGCATGTTTTGCGAGTCTGTAATAGCGAATAATAGGGAATCGCTATTACAGACTCGCAAAACAGGATTCATGTAGGAATCGCAATATTTATTGCGATTCCTACAGCTTCCTTATTTGCGATTAGCTAATTGCTAATCGCAAATAAGGAATAACTCCCCATTCATTCCTATGGGCCTAAAGGCCCATAGGAATGAATGGGAAGACATATCAATGTGCGAATCGCTATTAGCGATTCGCATTTTGATTTTGCGATTTCAAGGGTGCAGGGTTATCCAATGGACACCCTGTTGCACCCCTGAAATGTAAATGTAGCCTGATGTTGCGCACACACATGTCCAAAGGACATGTGTGTGTGTAACATACCATTTAGAAAAATGCACTAAAGTGCATTTTTTTAAGTTTTCGCTATTTACCACGAAGTTACACTTCGCGGTAAATAGCGGCCAGAAATAGCGAATTCGCCAATAATAAATGGATAATGAATTGCATTTAAGGAATCTCAAATAGAGATTCCTTAAATGCAATTCCTCGCAAATATGCAATTTCGCAAATAGCGATTTTTGCATTTGGGATGATGAATCCCAAATGCAAAAATTGCGCTCGCAAAGGGCCAGATTCGCAGAATCCGGCCCTTTGCGAGCCGATTTTTCTTTCAGGAATCTAGCTGTTAGTGTCTAAAACACGACATACTTCATATTCTGAATGACCATCCATAGGGATCGGTGGGGGAGGAGGTTCTTGTCTGGTTTCTGAATTATAAGGTTTCAACAGGGACACATGAAAGGGGGGATGCATGGAATAATCAGAAGGTAATTCTACTTGTACAGTAACTGGGTTTATGATCTTATTTATAGAAAAAGGTCCAATAGAACGTGGATGTAATTTTCGTGGACCTCCTTTGTTTAAATTCATTATCTCCTACTTGATAACTTGGAGCAGAGTTTCTGTGTTTGTCCGCTTGTCTTTTCATTATTTCTTTGTAATTTTTTTTAATGTTTTTAGCCTTTTCTTGAATATCTAATAATTGATGGAGACGATCTGTGACTGCAGGTGTAAAGGATGAGTCTACTGATATTGGTAAGCTTTAGGATGATAGCCATTTAAAAAATAGAAGGGTGTACATTGTGTAGCTGAGTGCACACTATTATTATAAATAAATTCAGCCAAAGGTAAAGCTTTATCCCATTCGCTAGTAAATTCAACCATTAAACAATGTAGCGTTTGTAATAGTGTTTGATTTGTTCTCTTTGTTTGACCATCGCTTTCCGGATGGAAGGTTGTAGATAAAGCTATGTCCATTTGTAAATGTTTACAAAGGTTTGTCCAAAATTTAGAAGTGAATTGACAACCCCTGTCGGACACAATTTTAGTCGGCAGGCCATGTAGGCGCATTATGTTTGTTATGAAAATGTTCGGAAATTCTGCTGCAGTCGGAATTTTTTGTAGTGGAGTAAAATGTGCCATCTTGGATAAATAATGTACAGCTACCAAAATGGTTGTAAAATGATTGGCTACTGGTAAATTGGTGATGAAATCCACGCTTATGATATGCCAAGGAGTTGGAGGGGTTGGTAATTGTTGCAATAACCCGGCTAGTGCTTTATGTGAAGATTTATTCCTGGCACAAATTGGACAGGATGCCACGTATTTTTTAACGTCTTTCCTTAAAGAAGGCCACACAAAATGTTTCTTGCAATTATCTAGGGTTTTCAGATTACCATGGTGACCTGCTAAGGCTGAGACATGATGCCAAGTTAAGACCTTTTCTTGTAACTCAATGGTTGGAATGAATAATAAGGAATTATAATAGAGTAAACCATCTTGAATATAATTTCTTGGATTTTTTAACCATTCTTGTACACTTAAATTCAGATGTTCCATCTTAACTAGCTTGTTATCAAAGGGAAGGGAACAGTTATGGGCTTTTGAGAGGTCCAGCGTACATGCCCTAGACGTATTTCTAACAAAGAAGGGTATGAAGTTCCTGGGTGACAATAATGGTCGCCAATAAAATGCCATAGCTGGTGGTGTCAGGCAATGTATTACAGAGGGTTAGCAAAGGAGGGGGGATTCCTACTTTCAGAACTAGGGCTCTCACACACCCAGCAAGCTAGGCATCATGTTTCATCATATGAGCCTGCTCCTCGTTGGGCCGGCACTGCAATGCCCAATGGGCACCCTTAAACGGGCTCTTTGACAGAGATATTTGGTTCCTTGCCGTAAGGGTGCAGTGGGTGTGAGGGGCCTAGTCTAGTGTAGATATGTGTGGTGCAGTTTAAAATAGGTCAGAGAATCCTATAGAAGACTTTATTCTGTTAGGTTCCCTACCTAAATAAAAAGTTAGGGAGAGGTAAAGTATTTCGTTTTCTATGTGACAAATTACCTACTCTACTCCCAGATGGTCGACATGTTTCTCACCATAGAGTTGTCATACAATGATCAGTGGTGATTCTTCAGGACTGTGAAAAAAACAATATTATAATACAAACTAGCAACAAAAAAGAGTGGGAAAGGTGCTAAGCTACCTACCACTGGTATTGCCCTAGGGACTTGCCTGCTAGGGAAGTGAAACCACCTGTAATAGAAAGAACAATTAAAAACACAACAGTCCTGATGGTTTGCAGTGTAGTCATAGGACGTTGTGCGCAATTTGCTTGATGTTGATTAAAAACACTGTGTTTCAATATGGTGTCACAAAGTATAATGCTCACTTGAAAACCACAGGGTAACTTCAATAACTCAGGGAAACATATGCAAAACCATGAAAAATAAATGTGGGAACTATTCACCCGAAACACATGAGTGTATTGCGAACTCACTTAAAGTTGTATGAAGGTTGGCCTCATCTGGTGCAGCGGATTAAAAGACACGCATAAACTGTTGTCACTGTGGTAAAAGGAGAAGGTTTAAAACATGCAGAGAAAGCGATCAGTAATCAAGAATATGGAGGCTCTGCACTTGTTGAAACAGGAGCACTGTGGGGAGAGCCATTTCCTCCTAGGGAGTACACAAGAGTAACTGAGTGGTGAAACAGAAAGCCCGGTATGTCTTTGTACAGTATTACCCCATATGACACTTTGCCAGCATGCCTGGTACTAGGAGTGCGGTACCAGCGCTGCCTATATTAGACTACTCATGTTGAAAAGGTCAGGTCAGTCACTAAAGGGACCCGCTCCCATCACAGGTTGATTAGACCAGTGTTGGGTACTTCTGAAATGCACACAACCATGCAATTGTGGTATCACCACTGTGAAACTGCATGTGGCAATCAAGGATTCAAGGCGGCATACCACTCGAGCGTCACACGTCCAGTTGAGACACCAGCATACATCCAGAAGCTTACCTGTTCCTTGTATGGAACCCGCATTGTGACCTACCCGATCTGTCACACTGTCAGGAATGTTCTAAGCAGGGGAACCCAATAAACCCTTGTAGGCTTGGGCACTGTATGATTAAAGTCAGAGTATGCTACAAGGGACTTGTTTGTAGAGTATTCAGTTTGATTGGTGAGTTGTACAAAAGTAACACACTCAGTGGTATCCACAGGATAACTCTCTTCATACACGAACCCGTAAGGATACATTGATGCCGTTTCGAACTGCTGTTCAAAACTGACCGGACTTTTCACCCGACTTGACTAGATAGCGAGTCTACACCAGACCAACGGATGTGGCCTCTTTTCAATATTTAAGCCTTCATTCGTGGCAAACAGTGTGCCCCACGCTTTTCAACCCTTCAACTTTTAAGGTCTATCTTGGCATTTCACCAGCTATTCCAGGGAGTTGTCTCAGCATTGAATAAATATCGTCCTGATGATGGTCTTATTGACGACTGCAGCCTAGACCGAAACGCCGACACCCCATCATCTCCTTTAATGTTGTTTTTTGACACCAACTTACAACCATTTTTTATTGATTAATTTGGGTTGTTAGCTTTATTCGTGAGGAGTTGATGTTTTGAGTTATGAACCATAGAGAAAACACTTCATCTTTGTTCATGACTTTTTGCTCCAAGTGATTTGCTTGCTCCTATCTCCCCCACAATGTTTTGTAGTAAAACATTGTTTGAAATATTATCCTTTGCTCTGTGCGTTTTCTCTTGTTCCTTCCATTAATTTATTTACAATTGTATACTAAGAGAGTTATCCTGTGGATACCACTGAGTGTGTTACTTTTGTACAACTCACCAATCAAACTGAATACTCTACAAACAAGTCCCTTGTAGCATACTCTGACTTTAATCATGCACTGTCAGGAAGGTACCGGAGCCTCGCAGTGCACTGCATTATATATCTTGCACAGTAGCAGGAATCACAGGCACGGCCATAGTGGGGGTGTGACCTCATGACTAGACAGTGAAGAAGGGTGGAAGGCATATCTCCAAAGGAACAAAAGACAGCGGCCATCTTGGAGTGTAGCCAATCACGTGTAGTGAAATACTCTGGGTTTAGAAAGCTTACTAATTAGGTGGTATAAAAAGCATTTTCTAAGAAGTTAAAAATGCGTGCACAGGAAGTCTCTGTTCCTTAGAGTGCTGAATAATGAGGTGGTATAGAGGGCATTTTTGCAAACAACAGGTTCAAAGGTCAAATGGCAAGGTTATGGAAGGGGCTATAAGATGAACACCGATTTCAGGAATTGGTGGTGACTTGTGCTAAAAAATAACAGACATGGTTTAAAGTTTGGCACCATGCTCTAGACTATTCAAGGGTGAATATTACTTAGAGAAGTAACGGTGGGTGCAATCCCTTAGTTGCTGTACGAGGGTCAGAAGAAAATGAGAATGTTACCAGTGTGTTCTAGCCCTCCATAGTAAGGGAATGAACCATGGTTATTCAAGTATGGGTGCACTGGGGGGTGCGATTGTAGTGTGAATCACAATAATCACACAAGGGATGATCTATTCATAGCCTAAGAGTGTAGTTAGGTGTTTAATGAGCCCCAAGGAATGTTGTCATTTAGACCATGATTCGCTGTATTAAGACTGTGTACCCATCTCTATTCTAGCCTAAAGAGGGCTGACTGAGTAATGGTTGTAGTAGCTTCCAAGATGAGCCATCTGAGGCTTTTGGGAGGATGTTTTTTCTCGAGGTAATATGTGTACAGCTTGGTGTTGGTTTTCCCACACCGGATATTGCTTTTATGTTCCATTATTCTAGTCTTAGCTGCTCTCATAGCCATTCCCACATAGTGTTTCTCACACAGCATGTCAGCAAACAGATACAACGATTGGTGTTGAAATTTGTGTGCTTCATCATGACCCATGTGAAGGAGTCAGATAAACCAATTTCTTTCATTGATTTAGTTTGTGGGCAGACGGTGCAAGATCCGGTTACTGGGGGAAGCCAACTTGAAAACCCCTCATTGAAAAATATAAAACAAGGAACGTTATTCATGACAAAGTAAAAATAAAAGACACACAGGGCCAATATTCATTACACAGTATGGGCTAGGTTATGTACTTAGTACAAACCCTAACACATACACTGCAGTGGTTTCCTCTCTGATAGTCGTGTGCTTGGGTTGTGGTGAAGGGTTGATGCAGGAGTGCTGCTGCAAGCTTGCTCCTCGGAGGCCGGTGTGGCACACTAGGGCAAAAATCAGCTTTTTCTTCTCCTCACTGGCCAATTTCTTGGAAGCACCCTTCCTTCGGGCTATCTTGAAGGTGTCATTTGGCATTGGCTCCTAACTGCAGAAGTGGAAGAGACTGGAGGACTCATGTCACATGTTGTGTGGTCACATAACTTTGTACAGGCCTTCTGTCTAACAGTACTGTGGGTGATGTCTCTTGTGCACCTAAAAGCAAAAAAGCAAGAATAACATTTAGTGAAATGTGGCATTGTGATTGTTACTTAAGATATTATCCTAAATAATTAAAAACAACTGTGAATACATTCCAAAGTCAAACCAAGCCACGATAACATAATAAAGTTCATTTTCAATCCGGATAACAACTTACAGATGTAACCATTTGCAACTCAGGTAGACACCTGTGGCAGTCAAAGAGATTTGGGGAAATGTGGACTAATCCTTAAAAAATGAATGTTGGTTTGTGTGCCCCTGTGGCAGGCAGAGGTCCAGGGGAAAATGGAATAATCTTTAAAAAAATTAATTCTGTTATGCGTGTTCCTATGCCAGGCAGCTGGTCCAGGGGGAAATGGAATAATGCTTAAAAAAATTAATGCTGGTTTGTGTGCACCTTTGACAGGCAGGGGGTCCAGGGAAACACAGAAAAAATCTTAAACAGTGAATGCTGATGTGTGCTCGGCTGTTTGCCTATGGCAGGCACGGGGAAGATGGATGGACGAAAAATGTAAAAAAAAAAAGAAAATATTTACACTAATAAATGCACATACCTATTTATTAGGATCGTTATATATGTTCATTAGGGTCATATATCCAGCTACAGAGGGACATAATATCCCCTAGAGCAGCACCACACACTTTGCTTTAACAATGACAGAGGGATCACCCTAATAAATAGTACCCACTCTCCCTCCAGTCATTTTTTAACACACCTCTTAAGACTTCACTGCCACTTACACCCACGCACCCAAACAGCTTCGAATCAAAAGATCTCCGATAAAGAGACAGTTTGGGGGACCCATAGGGCATTGCAGCGCCGGCCTGACGAGGAGCAAAGCCCAAATAATGAAGCATGACATCCTTCGGGTGTTTGAGGGCATTAAGATGAGGACACACTGTCCCCCACAGATATAGTAGCACATGACAAAAGTCTCTTCCTCTACAAGGAACAGTGACTGCCTTTATGTACTAGTCACATTTATTTATTTGTTTATTTGCAGGTTTGTACCGCGCTAGACTTGACTACCGGAGGAGTATCTCCGCGCCTTTATGCATCTACAGCATATGTTTGGGGAAGAAACCAGTTTAGCAGACGTTCTAGTGTTGGAATAAGAAGGTCTTAAGATGTTTTATAAATGGAAGATGTTCTACACATAGCCTGAGAGACTTTGGGAGATTATTCCATAGGGAGGGTCCTGCCACTGATAACGCTTGGGTTCCATGTCTGGCTTTTTTTGCTCTAGGTACACTGAGGAGGCCTTGCTCGCTCGACCTAAGTGATCGAAAAGGTACATAGGGAACAAACTTTTTAGTCAGGTATGTTGGACCCAGCCCGTTAAGGCTTTTGTGTATTGTGCAACATACTTTGAACTTGGCACTCTGTTTGACTGATAACCAGTGCAACTTTGTCAGCAGTGGTTTGTAGGGCGTACGAGGGGGGGCGTTCAGAACCAGGCGAGCTGCCGTGTTCTGAACCACCTGGAGTCTTGTCATGACTCCCTCTTTAGCAGACAGGAGCAGGCCATTACAATGGCCTAACAACAACCAGCAAGGAGGCATGGCCACAACAAATAACACATTCAGGTCTATGGCAAAAGCACACATGCTGACTTCCAAAAGGGCTACCGACCAAATGGTCAAACAACAGCAAGCAAGGAGGCATGGCCACAATAAAGAACACATGAAATCTATGGCAAAGCACACCGGCTGGCTACGCAAAATTGATGGTGTCCACATGTTCAAACAACAAGCAAGAAGGCATGAACTACAAAGAACACATGCAGGCCTATGGACCCTAACTACACAAAATGGCCCCAAACACATGGTATGGAGAAAAATAGGCAGGTAAGACATTCAATAAAGTTTGCGAGTTCAACCATCCATAGCAATGAGCACAATCGCTTCACACAGAGTGAGCAATAGTAACAATGTCCGTTTTCTATTTTGTTTACGGAGACAATTCAAAACGCGGAAGTAACAAATGCGTTCATTCAGGTGACGACATACGTTATTTATGCAGCTAGCGCACTTGTGCAGGAGAACAAACTAACGTGAGGCGAGAAGCGAAGAACCTGGTGGCGTCTGAGAAAGAGGTAAGGGCGGTAGCATAAGTCATAAGGCATTACACCTTTGGAATGATTAAATCAACTTGGCAGTAGCTTATAGATGTTTTTTTCGTCTATTTTTAAAGAACGATTTATATTGGAGCTTTCGAGAGTTTTTACGGAGCCTCGTATCCAACAGACTAAAGTAGGTGGACATTATTGGTTTAAGCACATTGCGGTTCATTTTATAAAGAGAGTATCATGGCATGAGGTTACACACCATTTGTTTTTTTCCTTTTTCGGTACTGGTTGTCATTTGGTTATTAGGATTTGTAATGTTCTATTACAGGTGAGTGTTTGGGGAGTAAAAAGCACTCACACGGAGTACATGGTTGAAGGGCACATTTAGGTTTTACTGCACTTATGATGAGAATTCCTCATATACTCTACGACAGTGTTAAGATACACTATTAGGTCGCACAGGGTTGGATTCCTTGTTCAGTGAGCAAGCTAAATAATCTTTACCATATGCCTGGTGAAAGTGGTAAGGTCTATCCCTTGAGACTAATGTACTAACAGCAATAAGTTGAATTTTTGTGAGATCATAAGGAATGTTTCTATTATTTTTTATTCTCCCCTGACGAAGGTACTTACTGAAATGCATTGGGAGTAGTGAACACCGAAAGATTCTTATGTATAAAACGTCTTTTGTGAGATGACATAGAACCAGAACAAATTCACACGAATAAAGACAAGCAAAGAAGCATCTAAATTAATTGTTTTTGATTATGCACAATGAATGCTTTTTGTAATACCACCGAGTGATATATGTGGATTGTATCAGAATAATTGTAACATATGTAAATGAATAAAATTTACAAGCATATTTAGCACCGTAAGGGCTTGTGGAAAGTGCGTCCCCAACAAACAGTTTCTGTTTTCTTTGAATGGAGAAAAAAGACAAATGGTCGCCTATGGCCAGACAAAGGACACATGACAACGGTGCCATTCATACAGCTATGCCAAAAATGAATAATAAGTGAGTTGTAAAATATTTAAAACAACTCACATCTTCCCAAGGCATCAAATATGTCTGATTCAAAACCCACTTTTTGCAGAAAAAAGTGGAATACAAAAAATAAACTCCACATTTTTAATTTCATCTAATGCTATCCTTGCCCTTAATGATGTTTTAAAACAACATATACCACAGAAAGAGTTGTTTCCTGCACCCATGGCTAGTACTAGGCCTACTGGCTGGATGGCCCTTTGGCAGACTAGGCCACATAATTAAATAAGTTAGTAGTGCAAATGTAAGAAACATGGGGAAAATGTACTGAACTGTGCAACTTTTTTCCTTAACAAAAGATAACAAATTAAACGCAAATAAATAGCTAGATCTCTTATGAAACTTTCGATGACCCACCACAATAAAATGTGTAAATCAAATAAAAGTACAATTAAATACTGGTGCAGGCTCTCTATCAAATAAACAACACCCTTTTACAAAAGTTTTTTTTCTTACCTGTGATAGCATAAAAACAACTTTCCTAAATCAATTGGTGTATATGCAACAGACAAAGAGGGTGATCCTTCAACCTCAAAATCCAAATGAACAATGACCAGGAGATAGGCAAAGCACTGGGAGGTATCTTCTGAACAAGTTGGAATCACTGGTGCACTTCCTTCTTGGTGAAAAAAGCGACATTTAAAATATTTAGGTGTTTCTCGAGTAGAGAATCTGCTTGAGGTGCAGTCACTTGAGCTCGTCTGCATCACAGGTGCTGTTGATGCTGGAAGCCATGTTAGCAGCTGGCAAATATCGTGCATGCTTGCTAACAGGTGGCAAGACTCATCATGCTCGCTGGAACATGGCAAAACCAGCCTCATTCATGCCAAAGGAAAGAAAACTCTGCCACACACCTGATGGCAGAGTTTTGCAGGCTTCCCGTCACATGTGTAGCACAGAGTTTCCAAATTTCTCCAACTCTGTGAGCGTAGTGAATTAATCCATCCAGGCAAAATCACCAGCAAGCTGGACTATGGCAATGGCTTTTATGGCAGTATCAATGCTCAACTGACCACTAGTTTCCATACTATATAAAATTCCACAGCTAGGCTCATGCTCAAACTCCCATCCCTCGCTCACATCACATTGCACCTGAAGGAATGTCTCCCAGTACATATCCATCAGATCTTTAAACTCCGAACACACAAATACAAAACATTACACAACACTGGCTCCATGTACCTTAGCAATCAAATAAACTTCCACAAACCTACCAGACACCTCCTCATAACCGGAATCTTGCTCTCACACAACCCTCACATACAAAGAACCAGGCCTTGCCTTTTCCTTCCTCTCTCATGAATCCCGAACCGATATGCCCCTGCACATGAGGACACTTCCTCAGTTACTAAATTCCTCAAGAATCTAAAGACCTGACTGTTCAATTAGCCCAGGTTTAGGCTCGGCCCATACAGATCTCCCTTTAGTGGCTGGATTCCCTGTGGGGTGAGTCATTAGCTTTACAGATTAACATAACAGAACAGAATAAAACAGAAAAGTTGATTAGTCAATTAAATCAAAAAGACAACTTTTCTTAACAATTTATAAACTTTCCTTTTGTAACCCAAAATTACCACATGTAATTACAAAAGAAAATAGCAGAATAAATCTCAGAATGGACTCATGACTGCATACCACTATCAAAATGTATGTGCTCTGAAATTATTATAAATAATACATTTAAGACCTGCCTTCTGCTCAAAGTCATGCCCCTGATCTTGGAGGGCCAGGTTGCTCTTAGAACCCTCCTTTAAATTAGTGTCATGTGGGAATATCAAGAATGTGGCTAGGACAGCTTGGCCAGAATGTCCTGGGCCTTAATTCTGACACAGAGACAGAGGTCCTGCCAGAACTCATGTCATTCTTCACCCTGCCGGATATAGACTCCCACTGCATTGAAGTTCAGGACAATGTCCCTCCAAATTGGGGCCTCTGCTGCATGGCTCAGCTTATTGTCTGGACCTTCAAAATCCGTGGGTAGCTTTGAAAGATCCCCTTATCAATTAGGTATAGTTCTTGATTAGTGAAAAGGGAGGATTCTATTCTCTTAATCAGTCAGCCATGTTGAAGATTTGGATGCACACATGAGAAGCAGAATGGAGGAGGATGTTGTTGTGGTTAAAGGATAACCAAGAAGGACAGGAAAAGATCTCTCTTCCTGTTCCTGTGTCTAATTTCCTATTTGTTGTGGGAGGTAAAGATCACCGCTCCCACTCCAGGGGGCAGAGAGTACTATTTAGGAGGGAACCCTTTGCATGCGGAAGAGAGACCTCCACATGAGGACTGGAGAGCCCTTCCTATATAGAGACACTAAAAAATATTGGGGATCAAGTGCATTTTTACAAGGAGTGGTTATTTATCTGATTTGTGTGGCAAAATATAGGTTGGTAATGTGTAAGTTTCAACACATTACCTGTACTGAGTAAGAGAGCATTTCAAGTAAAATGTGCTTGAATGTTATTGAAATGTATGTGCCATTTTATTATTACTTTGAGTGTTTCACTTTTGACAATATGTGAATTAAACTGTGTTGTCTCTGCAGGGTATATATTAACAGTGTAGCAGTCCACCACTCATCAAGACAGCTTACAACCACAAAGAATTGGGCAACTAAACAAACAACTCAAGAGCAAAATCCGTTTAGTAGTCCATCTTGCATCTGTATGCAATAACAGTGTTCTGTAACCCACCACCAGATATGGCTGTGTATCAGGTGTAAGGTATAAATATAAGCTGCATCACATAACAGTCTGCAACCATCTTGCACCCAACTGCAGGGGAGTACCCAACACTCCCGCTATATGGTCAAGACATACAAATCTTTATTTAAGGATCCCATAGGCATGTGTTCAATGAAGGTTAGGGTATGTGTGTGTACCATCTTGTGCCTCTGTTGAGGTAGTGTGGTTGGACATCTGTAGTGTGCTAGGAGATGAGAAAAAAAGGCACACATGGTATCACTGACAATAAAGATGTAATAGTTCTTACAAAGAAATTCAATTGTAAATATATCATGTCTACATAAATTCATTGAGTGTCAGGTTATATGTGATTATGTGTAGTAGTGAATATTGAGTAAAATGCTTGAGATGCCACTCCTGATACACATGTAGCGCCAGTGTGAAATGTTCCTACTTCTTAATGAGTTACATGTCACACAAAATCCACAGCAAACAATCAAATTGCAATAGGCTGATGAAAGCTTTCAGAAAAAGGCAATGTACACATTAGTGAAGCAGCACATGCCATCAACGACAGCTTGCACAATGGAGTCCCAGTGGTGCCTGTTGCAAAAAAGGTTACTGAAGTGCCACATGTGTGCACAATAGCACCTAACAAAAGAGGGAAGTGGGCAAAAGCATAAAATTCCTTTGCCACCTTTTGCCTTTCCTCCAGTGGCTGTGGCATGGCTATACACTGAGGCTCTCTTCTGTATTTCAGCAACTGAAGCAAGATTCATGATTGCCGTGCCTGTGAAATTCCAACTTTGTCAGAAGTGACCTTCTGGAAAGTGTACCTAATGAATAGCAAGGGGCTTACTCTTTTGTGGGTGGATGTTTTCCCTCCCTGAACCCATCCTTACTCCAATCACAGAAAAGATCGGAGCAGTAAAGGTGGAAACCTCCACATATATGAAAATAGATTTTTGTAGTGTGTAGACAGTACTACTGTAGTACTAATAAGTGTACTACAAAAAACAGTTTGTGAACAGACCCCATAGTTGTTGCAGCTGAGACTTGTGTTCGAATCCATGGCATCTATTCTCACACGAAGTTGATGAAAGACATCTTGGAGCTAGAGGAGGATCTTGTAGGGATAAAGACTTAAAAATGTTTATTTTCACATTTAGTAATCCATTAGAGACTACATGTACTCTAAGTATATGAAGTGCAAAATCAGCATTTGGTAGTGTATTGTAGTGTAAATGCATTGTCATGTCCATTTTGGATGGAAGGAAGGTTTTGCGCAAACAAAATGCAAAATGACAAAAGCACTATGAACTACAGTCTCATGATCTCTGTCATTCACATTGTTCCTATGCAGTTGCACTAAATTCTTAAAGCTAATGGCACACAATTGCAAGATGTGGAGTATGAGAGAAATTTCAGGAATTTTACAGAAGAAGACTACTGTGAAATTACCGATATGATGCTAATTATGCCAGCATAAACACAATATTGCCTGGGTCAACTCTAGAGCTCTTGTTTGATGTCACCAGAATCCTCCATTCGAATTAGAAACCCTTTTGTACTTTTCATAAAGTGTCATCTATTATGATTCGAAACTCCATTGCACTGCTTATGTCACTAAGTTCCCAGTGTGGATTGCAAACTCTAGTGGAGATATGTTGGCACAGAACTATTGTCATTGGGTCTGATAAGGTCAGTGCAAGTAAATTGAGGACAGTCAGGAGTTTAATCGAAACATGCAATACTAATGAAAGCCTTTCATGTTACAGTAATTCACTTATTACATTGAACGTAAACAAATCAAGAATAGTCATTTTCTTAATGTTGAAGGCAGCCCTTTTTAGCAGGCAATCAATTATAACTCAGTGTGATTTACAGTTACTGTATTAATTTCAATTATATTTCAGCTCAGAAGCAAGATTTATTTATAATTAATAATAGAATTGAGGCACATAGAGATTTAGCAGTAATGTCACATACAATATCAGAAGGTAGCTCCATAAACCCTAATATAGTTATTATATTATTTTTCTTTTATATATCAGTATATATATTTGCAACTAGGCAGTGTTACAGTGTCGCCTCCCTTGTCTGCTTTCCCTTTCTTCAGATTTATCTCAACTCCACACAATATTGGTATGAAGTTGGCTGTGAGTTTGGGAAAGTTTGGAAATCACCCCCACCCTTATTGGTCTATATGTCCAGTTTAGTTCATCGTGACAATTAGCCTACCTGGCTATTTTCTCTCTCCTGATCTCAAAGGGAGTATGTAGATTTAATTAATGAGTGAATGAATGACATTTTTCTAAAGCACACAACTTCTCAAAACTGGGTGTCGCAGAACTAAAGCCAGTAGCAAAAAGGTCGACCGGAAAAAGGATCTGTGGAGAGAAAAATTAAACAAGTTTTGATGAGTTTACAGAAAAAAGGATTCAAATATGCAATGTTAAGGTGGTCTGAGATCTACAGAACCTGGGAGTGATAAGAAATCTGTGTCCTGCCAACCGAAGGGCCCAAGCTGGGGTATATCAAGATACCAATTTCTAGAGATATTTGAGGCCTATGGTAATGACTGCCCTGTAGGTGAGGGTGCGTGCAATGAAATTAATTATCTTGGAGATGGGCACCAAATGGAGGGACAACCAAAGGACATCTGGAAATGTTAATGTGAGATAAGTTATAGGCAGCACTCTGGACAACCAAAAAAAACAAAAAAACAAGTTTGTCTAATAATAAAACAAGTTTGTCTAATAAAAAAACAAGTTTGTCTTTGCTCTCGCACCTTGGACATGGAATCGTTGGTAACAAGAGGCTTTCACGAGTCCCAAAGCCTCCCCCATACAGAGTATAACTCCAAACTTCACCTTACACAGGGTGTGGGGAGACAAGCCTTACACAGGATCCTAGCATCCAGATTACACCCTCTCCCCCTTAAAGAATTACACCCCTCCGGGTCGATAAGAACGGCGATCATGGAGTGCCGGCTCTGCAAATATAAACGTGAGCCCTTGGCCCATATCCTACTTTGCTGCCCGGCCCTGCGCTTAGTCCGCAGACTTTGCCTTAGGCCCATCCTGTTACAACTGGGGACCTGAACTGTAAAGGAGGCAGTCCATCAACTATATACACTGGACATAGTGAAGCACATGGCCATGTTTGGAAAATTTGTACGATCAATCAATGCATTTCTAAAGCGCGCTACATACCCGTGAGGGTCTCAAGGCGCTGGGGGTGGGGGAGCTGCTACTGATTAAAGAGCCAGGTCTTGAGAAGTCTTCTGAAGGCCTGCAGGTCCTAGGTCTGTCGTTGGCTGGTAGGGAGAGCGTTCCAGGTCTTGGCGGCGAGGTAGGAGAAGGATCTGCATACAGCGGTGGTATTCCGGATACGAGGAACTGAGGCGAGGGCGAGGCTGGCAGAGCGGAGGCTATGGTTGGGGGTGTGGAAGCTGAGTCGGTCATTGAAGTATGTAGGTCCGGTGTTGTGTAGCGCTTTGTGTGCATGGATGAGGAGTTTGAAGGTGATCCTCTTGTTGACTGGGAGCCAGTGTAGGCCTCTCAGATGGAGTGTGATGTGGCTGCATCGGGGGACGTCGAGGATCATTCATGCCAAGACGTTCTGGATTCAATGTAGTCGTCTCAGGAGCTTGGTTGTTGTTCCTGAATAGAGGGCGTTCCCGTAGTCGAGTCTGTTAGTGACGAGGGCCTGGGTGACGGTTTTTCTCGTGTCGGGGGGATCCATTTGAAGATCCTGCGGAGCATTCGGAGGGTGTTGAAGCAGGACAAGGAGACGGCGTTCACTTGCTTGGTCATGAAGAGGGCGGAGTCGAGGATGACCCCCAGGTTGCGTGTGTGGTCGTTGGGTCCCGGGGCAGCGCCTAGCGATGTGTGTCACCAGGTGTCGTCCCAGGCTGATGAGGTGGGTCCGAGGATGAGGACCTCCGTCTTGTCTGAATTCAGCTTCAGTCTGCTGTCCTTCATCCAGTCGGCGATGGCATTCATTCCTCTGTGGAGATTGGCTTTGGCGGTGTGGGGGTCTTCGGTGAGGAAGATGATCAGCTGGGTGTTGTCGGCATAGGAGATGATGTTGAGGCTGTCGTGCGACGTGGGCGAGCGGTGCCGTGTAGATATTGAACAGCGTCAGGCTGAGCGAGGATCCCTGAGGGATGCCGCAGATGGGCTCTGTGGTTTTTGAGCTGAAGGGTGGGAGGCGGACTCTCTGGGTTCTGCTGGAGAGGAAGGATGTGGTCCAGGCCAGGGCCTTCTCTTGGATTCCGGCGTCATGGAGGCGTGCTGATAAGGTGCGATGGCAGACCGTGTCGAAGGCTGCTGATAATTCCAGGAGGATGAGGGCGGCTGTTTCTCCCTTGTCCATCAGGATCCTGATGTCGTCGGTGGCGGCAATGAGGGCGGTCTCGGTGCTGTGGTTGCTGCGAAAACCGGATTTGGAAGGATCCAGGATGTTGTTGTCTTCAAGGTAGCGGATTATCTGTTTGCTGACAATCTTCTCTGTCACTTTTGCCAGGAACAGGAGCAGGGAGATGGGCCGGACGTTCTTGAGGTCCTTGGGGTCCGCCTTGGGTTTCTTCAGTAGGGCATTGATCTCGGCGTGCTTCCAGATTTCCGGGAAGGTTGCTGTCTCGAAGGAGATGTTGATTGCTTTCCGGAGGTGGGACGCGATGGTTGTGCTGGCTTTGTTGAAAACGTGGTAAGGGCAGGGGTCGGATGGGGATCCGCAGTGGATGGAGTTCATGGTTTTGATGGTGTCTTCATCACTGACGGTGGACCAGGCGGTCAGGCGGCTGGTGCGGATGGAGATGGCGGGGGTGGTGGTCTCGGTGGTGTGTGCGGGGGTGTCGGAGTTGAAGCTGTCGTGGATGTCGGTGATCTTGTGGTGAAAGAAGGCGGCCAGGGAGTCGCACAAGACCTGTGATGGTGGAATGTTGTTGGTGTTGGAGCTGGGGTTGGAGAGTTCTTTCACGATGCTGAAGAGCTCTTTGGTGTTGTGTGTGTTGTTGTCTAGTCGGTCCTTGAAGGCGGTCCTCTTGGTGGTCCTGATGAGTTGGTGGTGTCTGCGGGTGGCGTTTTTGTGGGCTGTGTGGCTGTCTGGTTTTCGGTTGTGGAGCCATTTCTTCTCCAGCTTCCGGCAGGTGCGCTTGGATGTCCAGATGTCTTCGGTAAACCAGGCGGCTTTCTTGTTGGTGTGGTTGGTTGTGGACATCTTGAGAGGGGCGAGGGCATTGGCGCAGTCGTTGATCCACTGTTTGAGGTTGGTCGCAGCGGTGTCGGGGTTGATGGGGTCGGCGGGTGGTTTCAGGGCGAGGGTGGTTGTCAGTTGGTCCTTGGTGGCCTTGCCCCAGCAGCGGCGTGGCAACTGTTGGGAGCGGTGGTGTGTGGTGGGTTTCTTGAAGGTGAAGTGGACGCATCTGTGGTTGGTCAAGTGGGGTTCGGTGGTGTGGTTGAAGGAGACTTGGGGGCTTGCGGAGAAGATGGGGTCCAGCGTGTGTCCGGCGTCGTCGGTGGGGGTCATCACGAGCTGTTTGAGTCCGAGGTTGGTGATATTGTCGATCAGGTCGGTGGAGTTGGCGTTGTTGTTGTTCTTGAGGAGGAAGTGAAGGTCCCCGAGGAGGATGTAGTCCATGGAGGCGAGGGCGTGGGTGCTGATGAGGTCGGCGATGGTGTAGATGAACTGTGGTCCCGGTGGTCTGTAGATGAGTGTTCCTCTGAGGGTCGTGTTGGGGTCGGTGTGGATCTGGAAGTGCATGTGTTCGGCAGTGGTGAGGGTGTCGTCAGTGTTGGTCGAGACTCTGAGGGTGTCTTTGTGGATTATGGAGATTCCCCCTCCAACTCTGTTGGCGCGGTCTCTGTGGGAGATCTTGTAGCCTTGTGGGATGGCTATGGCGATATCTGGTGCTGAGGTGGCTTTCAGCCAGGTCTCCGTCAGGAAGGCAACGTCGGGCAGTAGAATCTAGGATGTCCCAAAGTTCGATGGCGTGCTTGCGAGCGGAGCGGGTGTTGAGGAGGATGCATCTGAGGTGGTTGTGTTCTCTGGTTGGTGGTTTTACGGGCTGGAGGCTGGTGAAGCTGCAGTTTTGGCAGGTGAAGGGCCCTTGGGTGTGCTTCGGGAAGGCCTGATATCAGGAGTGGTCTCCTCCGGTGTTGAGTGCGTGGAGGGTGCTTGAGTCATAGTGCAGTCTGGCGTTGCTGCGCGGGGTTCTGGCACTGGGCGGGGTCCATGCACGGAGGCCGGCGCGCCAGCGGCGCGCCCGCTGCACGCTTCTGCTGCGCTTCCACGCAGTGCCCTCCATAAGAGGCGAAGTGGGAGGGAGGAACAGCAGGGAGGCGGGAGCAGGGCGGCCAATGGGGAAGGGACATAGAAGAAAAGGGGAGGGCCACAGTGGAGCAGCGGCGGGGAGCGGGGATGGCACAGAGGCAAGGGACGCAAAAGGGACTGAATAAATAAAACAGAAGTACAAGTATAAAGTATAAAGCACAGAAAAACAGAAATACAGGGATGCAAAGCAATACAGGTGCAAATCAGCAGAAGTATAGAAAAAAAAAAGCTACAACATCACCAGGCCGCGGGAGCACACCAGCGGTGAGCTCCTGGCAGCGGCAGCTGTGGGGGAGAGTCATGGGTGCACAGGAGGAGCCGTGCGGCGTGGGGAGTGACCTGACCCAAGAACAGGGTCAACGGTCGTCACAACAGACTCGTATGAAGCTGATGGACTCTCCCAGCTAAGTAATCAGGCAAGCACATGTGCCGAGGTTACTCATCATCTTGAACTAACTATTTAGCTTAATGGGATCATGTATAACTTTTGGCAGACTTCAAAAAAGCTATCTCAGATTTAATGATTATTGAATTTTAGACCTTCAGATTTTAATCACAATGTCTATTTTTTAAATTGTTCATCTTTTAAAAATGTAGTGTTCTTTTATTTTTATTTTTTACTTTCCTCTGTTGTAATGGGTTTGAGTAACCACACAAATAAAATCTATTCATTCATTCATTCATTCATTCATTCATTCACTCTGGACAACCTGGAGACAATGAGTCATATTTTGGGGCTTCAAGCAAACAAGGTTTCCTATAACACAGTCTGGAGGTTATTAAAGCATGGACCATTGTTTTCCTGGTGGCTGTAGGAATTAAAAAAATGTTTTAGGACTTTGATATGGAAGGAAGATGTATCAGACACAGAACAGATCTTTGAAGTTAAGGTAACACTGTAATATACCTTAATACCCACGTTTCCTGCTGACAATGAGCCAGATTCATCAAGCCACCCTGCTGATTCACCAATCCAACCAACTTATCAATCAGGGATTCTGGATGAAATTTGTGTCATTGTGACTCTTTTCTCCTAGCTACGATCCTCTAAAGGAGACAGCTTTCTGCTTTCTAGCATAATTCTGTAGTGGGTGGCTCCATGGCTAGTGGGAGAAGATGTAGCTTCTGCAATCTCAAAGGGTAATCAATAGACCTACAACGTGTCTAGTTTTTGATAGATTGCCACACTCACAAAACTTTGGATCCTGCTCAGGACTAGGGGATTTGGAATTTAACTAGACATTAATGGTGGAGTCTGCATGCATCCCAGTAGTCTTATCAAGAGCCCCATGATTTTCTGCAGGGCCAGGTAATTTACAAGAAGATTTTGATTCTCCCATGGTTAATTTTGCTTGTATCCTTTCATAAAAGGAAAGTGATTTTTTTTCATTAGTGCTTTTCTGGTACTAAGCTGGAGATAAACTCTTATGCTTGTTTACAGTCCTAAGATGTCTTAATAGTGGCATTTAGGAAGATATTTTAACAGCCTGATATGGGCATTCTGCTGAAGAGTCTTTTTCGCCAATTTACTTTTGAATCTACCTGGGTTGAGAGAACTCCAATTAATTTGCTTCATTGTGGGTTAAGAAAAATAATTAAGAACAAACTAGTTGGACCACAGCATCAAACTTTTTTTTAACTTTATTTATGTAATCTTTTAAATTAGCATTGAATACAAGAAAGATGATGGGGGGGGGCGGAGCCAGACCGGCGGAGCCGCGAGCCCGGGCGACCATCTTGGCCCCCGCCCGCTGATCCCATCAACCATCCTGCACAGCTCCGGTGCTCCCGTGTGTCGGAAGGGGCGCTGAGTAGATGAGTCCGACTCCGAGGGATTTTCGTGCCCCGAAGGCGGAGATATGGACCTTCGTGATTTCTGCCCTGCACGAGACCCGAAGCCCGGACCCCGCGTGATGCCACCACCGCCCGAGAGTGCAACAACAACGGCCGCACGGACCCGGAAGGTGCCGGTCAACCGCTATGAAGGTCAGCCCGCCCCCGAGAGCTTGCCCCCAGCGCTCGTCCCATGGAAACTGGAGGACTAGAAATATGCCGTCCTTCTACGCTGATCTGGTTCCCCCCCCCCGACTGCCGATGGACGGAAATGGTTATCTAAAAGCTGCTCTTTGTTCCCCTGTTGGAACTCTGTTTGGCCCACAATGCGCTGATTACACTCCGCACCTCAATTGATCGGAGTCGGTTGCGGCGTAACGCCATTGTGGCACCTTTTTGGACTGCGGGGGCTCGTATGCGACCATCGGCCGGAAAGTGGGGATGACACTCATACTGTGTACCAACGTGGAGGAATTGATGATACCATGCCTTTTTCCAAACCTAGGGCGGGCGGCTCTGGTATTTGTCTACGCGGCGTTCATGCTGGGGGTCTCTCTTGGGAGCGGCACTTTAATAAGGTATACCTGCAAATGGCGTTGGCAGTGCGCACTGTAGATCGAGGGGAGGAGATCGGATTCCCCCCGTGCGCTGAAAGGGCGGAATTGGATATGGATTGTTACAGGGGTGAACCCGGTGCTCTTGGAATGGAAAGAAAACCCGACGCCGGTATCCTCTTTGAGAGACTTTGTTTATGTAGCCCCTGCTATACCTTGCTGTGCAGACGCTGCGGTGGGAACTTGATGTGACTCTATCGGCGGCAAGAGAGGAAAGTTTGCACATGGGGACTCCTTGTTTGTTCCTAGTGGATTGCTACATGGACACCTGATTTCAGGGGTACATCGCTTATTTGGAGAAACCACCCGATGTGTTTTACCATTCTCCCTCTCGCGCTCCTCTCCAGGTGACGTGTCTCGCTGTGGGATCCAGAAACTGCGAAAAGGCTGTTCTTGTTGCGTTACACATTGTTCTCCGGACCGTGGAAGGCCAACATGGCGGCGGATGACTTTTGATTGTGCAGTTTCCTGAGACATTGCAAGGTTTCCGATTCCTTTCCGGCCTGGCCTGCCTGTTCACTATGGTATTCTGATTGCCTGATTCCGCATCACAGAGTCTGGGACATGTTTCTGATTAGGGCTAAATGAGTCTACGTGAATCAATGGTACTTTGGTTTCCTTTGTAGCGACACGGGGGGACATCTATCTTGCCCGGGTAACTTGAGGAGCTGAGCTGTAACTGTGATCCTGATTATGTTGGTGTCTTTGATGCTTTATTGTCAACTCCGGTATCATTGCAATGACACGAGGCGGCGGGGGGGGGGGGGCGGGGGCCTGTACTGGGGACCCTCCATGTTTTCTTCTTCTCCTACCTTGGGGTTCTAGTTCACTTCTTTCCTTTCCCCTTTCTTCTACTTTTGTGTGGATTAATGTCTCTTTCTCCCTTTTTATCTCTCTTCCTTCTATATTTCGGGTTTAGACACTGGGCGACAGGCACGCTGCTAGGGGGGTAGGCCGTAGCCGTATGCAGGGGTGCAGGGTGGGGGATGGGGGAGGGGTATTTTTGTTTTTTCCTTTTCTGTTCTATGGCCTTCCTTTTTCTTGTTAAATTTTGCCTTCTCTTTTACTTTCTTCCTTTTCTTCTCCTCTTTGCGGGAGCTGATTAGAGGTAACTCTCCGTGCGTTTTACTAGCTCAATAATAAGGGTGAATGTCTTTCAATGCTTTACGGTACGGCGGGCAGACACTGTTTAGGTGGGGGAAATATAATGTTTATCGTATATCCTGATTCTATGCACTGGCGCCAATAACCTGCCTACGGTGGTCCTGACTGTGAATATCCTGTTTTATGTGTAACCCTTGATTTGTTATGGTTTAATTGTGCGGCATCAGATCCTTCTCTTTCATTAATTTAAAAAAAAAAAAAAACCTTCTTTAATCCTGTCGCCAAGGTGGTACTAAGCTTTCCTGAGTTATAACATAGATTTTTGGAGGCATACTCTTGCATTGCTCCTGTTTTATATTGTTTGCTTCGACCACCTCTGTTCTTATGGTCGACCGTGATGGTTGGTAGACTTGTGAATGTAACTGATTAACGTACCAATAAAGGTTTACCAAAAAAAAAAAAGAAAGATGATGGGACAGAAGTAAGTTTGAATGAAGGAAGTTTTCAAAGTTTTGTCAACTGAAAATTCTGAAAAATTTAAAAAGTCATTATCATCAAGAGTCTATGCATGTATGGAATATGAGGGGTCTTGTGACCTTGATTGAAATGAAATTGAAATGAAACATCACCTAAGGTTGCTTTGTAGTTATATTCTGGTGATACAGGGCTTCTGTTATTGTGCTGCCCCAAAAGACTGATGAAGAAACCAGAAGAATCGAACATCTGCTATGAAAAGATGATAGAAACTCATTTGCTCACTTATATTATCTTTTCTTTGAACAATACTGATAATAATCTGTTACTTTTACCAACTGCAATAACTGAAGAAAACAGGCTAGTAATGTATTTTCTTATTATATAGTAGAACTTGCAAAATAAATACACCAAAGTGTTTAGAACAGTTGATTCATGACCCTTGGCTTCTGGTCTGATTCTGAAATTTCTTCTCCAGTCCAACTGTCTTTTGGTGATCATACAGATCTAACAAATTTTGATATGTTCACATTTTCCAATTATCCTGAATTTTCTGAATTTCTAAGTAAAGGGATGTAATGATTGGTCAATTCAAACCATATCTGTCATGACTTTTGTTCTTCTTAAGGAAGTTATTGGTCATAGTCTGTTGAAGTAGGAGATGCTAACTCCACAATTTATATATTTTCTCTTTTGTTTTATTGTTCCATGCTTTTTTGCCACACTTTTCAAAACCTGAAGCCAGCACACGTTCATCCCCTACAGAGCATGAGTGTGGCATTCCAATTCAATCTGTCAGCTTTTAGCAAATTTACTCTGTAAAGGACAGAAAGAGGGAAATCTTAAAGGGTTATTCAGGATTATAGGACACATGGCTTTATTGGCCTATTGTTGTCACCTTCTGGGGCATCATTATTATTGTACCAGCAAAAGATCATGATTAGGACTTTTGGTTGACTACAAATAACTATTAAGATCATAGTTAAGGATATATATTATTTGCCCTTTATCAAAGAACTTCTGGAATCTTCTCATGGACCTCAAATTTACATTTAACTGGTTTAATAGGAGTACCTTTTTGTGGCGCATTAAGAAAGTTGATGAATGGCTTTCTGCACTCTATTTGGACTTTATGAATATTGTGTCATGCCCTTTGGAATGTGCACTGCTCTATTTTTCAACACTTTATGGACTAAATATTCTCTAATATGCTGCATTAAATTGTCCTTGTGTACTTGGATACCTTGATGTACTATAAGACACTGATGGAACATCAAGGACATGTGTGTATCATATTGTTTAGATTTCAGCAACATCACTTACATGGCAAACAAGAGAAACATGAGTTTGAAAAGATTCTGGGAAAGTGTCTGCTATTTTGTCTTTGTAATCTCAGACAAACATTAAAGAAACCCAGTATCCCTCAATTCACAAATCAAATGTTTATGTAAGACTTTGCAGAGATTACTTGTTGTGTTACTTGCATCCTTAAAAAATAGAACTTGAGGAAGGGTTTGTTTGGTATGATCTCATTGAAGGAGTTTTGAATGAATTTAAAGAGATGCTTTTGCAGACTCCTATCTATCAATGATGTTGTAGAAAATGCAATAAGTGATGCAATATGTAGGCTAATTAGTTGTGCATGTTGAGGGTGCAAGTTATACTTACTTTAAGACACAAGCTATAGTTACTAAAGATAACTATATGTGTTGAATTGCAGAGGCTTTGTGAGTTTTAAACAGTGCATTGTCACTCAAATGTTTACCTAACTATAACATTACTCTAACCTTTCTTTTTTTTCAGAGAATGACTACAGTTCTTTAATGTGAAGTAATATTTTTTACCATATATACAGCTAACCAACCAACGCACACAGCAGCCAGGTCTGACGCCAACCCCCTACAGGCAGCCATCACTTGTTCTTGTAAAGTTGACTGAAGGGACTAGCCTGCGCGTAGCCAACTCTACGGCAAGCACAGACTTTTTGGCAAGCACATAGAGCAGTTGGTCGCACAGGACCTTGCTGCACTCAGGTAGACTTACTGATTTTGTCAAAGATCCACAGCACCAACATATAAAAAGTGAGCCTATTTACCATATGAAGGATTGACCATATCAGTAGACATAAAGCAATGATATAATTTTTCACCAAAAATCCAAATTATTTTAAATCATATGTGTATTTAAATATTTCTTACAATGTGATTTTTATTGATATTGATTATATTGAAACTGTTTAATAGTGTTCATAAAAAATGTCTGTTAAGCTTTTTACAAGATTTTTATTATTATATTTTGTAGGTGAAAAATAATAAAATAAATATTCAGAAACATGTTGCGCTGACAGGTGGCAGAAAGCTCACTAGACCACTAGGGATTATTTTTGGAAGGAGGGAGCGCCCCCCCAGCAAATGGATAGTTCTCCTTTCCCTTGCAATGCCCAAGGGTCTTTCTGCCCCCCAGGAGCTTAATAGAGCTTCTTACCTCTAATCGGCCCCATTAGGTAGTTACAGAAAGCCCCTCCCAGGCATCAGGCTAACCCACCCAACTATGTAAGCCCAGATGTCTTTCTTCTTCCCATGGGGGACATATAGGAGGTGTTTTCCTCCAATCTGATACAGGTAGGGGGAAGAAAGCCCACTAGACCACCAGGGATTACCTTTGGAGGGAGCAGCAGCCCCCCTGATAATAGGTTGATGCTCTTTCCTCCCCTCAGGCCCAAAAGTCTCTCTGCCCCTCAGGTGCAGATCAGAAGACCTCATATTGCCCTTGGCAGGTGCAAAAAGCCCACTAGAACCCAGGGATTTTTTTGTAGAGAAATGAGTGAAAAAATGAAAAAATGAAAATGAAAATACTTCCCCACTTATGTGACAGGAACAATTCAAACCAGGGTCAATGAGAGTCACTCTATGCAACTTCCATTGACCTTTGTTCGATGCTTGCCTTTACTGTGCACTAGGTCCAGCCACACAACCGAGGTAGCGTTTCTATCAGGATAAGATGGAGAATGATGGGTGGTCGGAATTTTGTGGACTCCTCCTCATTCTCGAAGTTTGCATCACAGAAATGCAAGGTCATTGTACAATTTTAGACTAAATTTGAGGTTTCCAGGGCATTGTGGGTAAGAACGTTTTGTGGGATCCACATGGGCATATTACGCTAGACCCCTTTGGGTGTCTAGTTTTCAGAAATATATCAGCTTGGTAGAATTTCCTGGGTTGCTATCGATCCTGCAGCAAAAATATGCTGTTGCCCACGTTGCCAAATCAGATAATTTTCATAACGGGAAATGCTGATGTCTCCACATTGTAGGGGCGTTTCCTGTTGGGGGCAAAAGTCCTACCTATACAAGTTAGGTACAATTTTTTGCGGAAGGCTTGAGGGAATGATAGGTGGATGGAAGTTTGTGGCTCCCTACAGATTCCAGAATTTTCCATCACAGAAGTGTGAGGAAAATGGGTGTTTTTTAGTCAATGTTTGAGGTAGGCAAAAGCTTCTGGGTAAGACAACTTTTTGAAAGCCATCCAAGGCACCTCATCCAGCATTCCTACAAGTGTATAGTTTTTAAGGAATTATAGATTTGCTAAATTTTCTTAGGTGCTGGGTGAGCTTGTGCCCAAAATCCACAGCTAGCCACATTTAAAAAAGGCAGCAAACTAACAGAAGAAGGGTTGGAGCAAAATACCTGCACCTGTCGTAGTCAGTGACTCTGAGTGATGTGATGGTGCTTGAGAAACCTAGGAACACAACCCTATAAGTTCCTTTCAAGGACAAAAGTCCTAAACAAAACAACATACACTTTGGAATCAGCACCCATCAACAAAGTGCTTCTTGTTAATTACAAATAATGTCCTTTGAGACAATAGGAAACATCCGTATCAAATGAACAGGACCGAGCTGGGTAAACTTATATTTTCAATCCTTTATTTTTTTCACTGTAGACAAATGATCCAATTCACAATGAATTTTCTTTTTTTCTCTTTTCTAGCCAACGCGTTTCGTCTCTTTTACTGAGACTTCTTCAGGGCTCAAAACACCTGTCTTTATGGTAAACGGTATGGGCTGGCAAATTCTTAGTATTCATGAGAAACTTGTAGAATCTGTCATATCCTATAGGTATTCAGGAATGACTTGGAAACGGCATGGTGACCTGCTAAAGAAACAGCGTGGATTCAAAGTGGCGTTCGATTGAAAATATAAGTTTACCCAGCTCGGTCCTGTTCATTTGATACGGATGTTTCCTATTGTCTCAAAGGACATTATTTGTAATTAACAAGAAGCACTTTGTTGATGGGTGCTGATTCCAAAGTGTATGACATTTAAAAAAGGGTCAACTTTCAGTTGAAAAATGTGATGTTTCCATGTTGTGTTTAGGGTAATTCCTGTTGAAGGAAGTAGGCTTACACATGCATGTGGCATTCCATTTTTATTGTAAGTCATTTGGGGATGCAGAGCAGCAGAACATTTGTTATTACCTTTTGTCTTTCTCTGCATTTGTTCCTTTCAAACGTACGGCAATTTGTAAGAAAGAAGGCATTTTGATAAATACCCTCTCAATCACAATAGTATGGGTACCCAGAAATAATTCAGAGATGTACAAATAACCACTGTTCATACACTCTGTATCTGGTGTCTATTTCAGAAATATGTAGGTTTCTTTAATACCCATGTTTCAATCTTTACATTTTATCATATGAATTGCTCCATACCAGGTACACAATGAAAAACATTTGTAAAGTAAAGTTCAGTTGTTGACTCTTAGAGAATCTACAAACCCTATGTATTCCGACAAACATAAGGGTCTAGCGGAAATAATGATATATTGCTTTTGTAAATCTACAATCCTGACAAGAAGTTACAAATAAAAGTGTTGCTTTTTCTGAAATGTATAGTTTTCCCAGATCACCCATGGGCTTCACCTTAGTTTCCATCACAAAACAAACTGGAAGTAGGTTGAAATTGTGATTTTAGCAGAGCAGAATTTTTGTTAATGCAATTGTTAGGAAAAAACAGAAGCTTTTTATGAAGCACATTGTTTCCTATTTTTCCCCCAAAACACAAAATATTTACGCTATTTAAATAGTCCCTTCCAGGGGAATCCAAAAACCCTGGGCACCTTTGAAATCCACAGGATGCTGGGTAAAAAGGGCACAAATTCGGCATGGATACCTTATATCCCATTTTTTTTTTAGGCCTAGTCAAAAACAACCTAAATAGCCAAAAAATAGCAGAGCATTATAGAGGGAACAGGTGATTAGCAGTGAAAAGGTTAAACGGAAGGGGGCATGTGCCCCTTCAGACCCATGTGTGGTCCCTGGGGACATCATCCTCCTAGGCCTCTGGTGAGTGATCCAGTGCCTATCTGGGGCTTCCACAAACTATTATGTTGTGTTCCACAGGTGGAGCCCCAGGATGCCTGCTGCCCCAGCTGGCTCCCCAGTCAGCATCATACTGGGTGCTGGCAGGAGCCAGCTATCAAACAGCTTGGTAACTGGACCTTGCTTCCACGGGGTCAGAAGATCTTTTCCCAACTCCTCTACTCCACTGCAGCAGAAATAAATTCTACTAACAGTAAAGAGGGGGAAAGGGGAAAGGGAGAGATAGAGAGACTGCCACTGCGGTGTCTTGCTTTACTGGAAATTCCCTCAGACGGGCTTCCCACACCTGTAACAACAAACACAAGATTACAAGTTCTCACTACTTTTATTATCACAAAAACTAACCTTTCCTGCCCACCTTTTTTTCCTGAACTCCTAGAACCTATTACCTGTATATTCAGTGGTGTTTGCTTCTCTCTCAATGGTTCTAAGAGAAATCAGTAAAAGAAATAGTAGTACAGTTTTATTCAGTCTTTATTCCTTCTTTTCTCGTTGCCGTTTTTTTGCGCATCAGAAGAACCTTGCAGAACGTTGGTAAGCATAAATATATATGCATATATATTCCCACCTACATACAGGTAGAAAAATATCTCCTGGTTGAACTTGAAGATGAAGTGTAGAAGACTGAATACTAGTGACTATAAACCTTTCTGTGAGATAATTTATGTATAATCTCTTTCTATTAACTTCAGTCACAGAAAAATGTAGCGCAATATAATTATGAGGAAAAGAAAAATTGAATTTGCGCTGTATCACGGGAGGAGGAACAAAAGTACAGAAGGCTTTCTGGCTTCTGGGGGGGGTTACAGTACTGAGAAAACAGTGGAGATTAGCCTTATAATGTTCCTGAAATAAGTCTTGACTCCCAAAAAACATTGCTCTCACAAAAGAAATTGAGAACATGAGGGAGAACTTCGAAGAGGAACACTGACTCGTCTCTTTCCAAGTCTCACTGAAGAAAAACCTGAAGTTTCTCGACGACTGGAGGAAACAAATCACTGACCTCTGAGCTCTGAATACAAACGTGAAGTATCGGAATAGCGAGCAGAGAATTCCTCGCTCAATCTTCTGTCAAAAAACTGGAGCACAGAGCGCACGCAGCTGTCTCTGTGAAAAGACGGTTGAAGTGCGCAGAACTTCAAACGCTCACGCACAACATCCACAATAACTTGGTAGCTCCAGCAACGCTAGAGCACTGAACCAACAGATCGCCATATTGAATTTCCGCGACCTAATCGGCGGCGATCTTAAAATTTAAACTTGGATCGCAGTGCAACCAGCTGTCTCCAAGACAACTGCTGAACCCTTCGTCCACCTTTACAGTAAGAACCTTGATCTTGGCGAATGGAACCAGAGTCAGAATTATAATGGCCAATCCTGACACCGGCATCCTTCCTTTCCTCCCACTCAGGCAGGACCAGCATTTTTCTACTTCTCCCACTGGGTAGGAGCAAAGTGGAGGTTCTTGCTCTGGAGAGGGTGGGCAGAGTATGCCCAAACTACCTCGGGCAGGGAAGGGACCAGCAGTGTCCTGGAATGGGAAGCATGGAATACTGTGTAGTATCAAGCTCCATGGGTTGGGCTTCCCGTAGTTGATACCACAGGGTTTAGGTGAATATTTTTTCAGGAGTGGGAACTCAGTCCCCTGGTCCTAAGATGGCTAATGCCACATTTTTGTTAATGGGTGGCAGCCAATGAGATCTCATTTTGAGATCTGTTGGCTCGACAGATCCTCCTTGGCTTGAAATACCTATATTTTTATATCTATATCTTATAAACCTTACTTTCGCTGACATTACTGAATGGATTTACACCAAATGAAAAAAAATTAATGTGTAAAATGCATTTTGGGACCCTTTTTTTCAGCCAATAATTGGTGGATTGATGGACCACCCAAAAACTTTCCAGAAAGGAGCTGAAGGCTGCAAATAAATAATTCTAAGTTTCATGCAGATTCAGAATGCAAAAGATTTTGGCTAACCAAAAAATGCTTTTCTGATTTGGTGCATATCTATTCAGTAGTTTTTGAGAAATTAAGGTTAAAAACACACAGATATCTGGACAGTCCAAATATGCTCTGATTGGTCAATTCAAAGTGGACTAGTCGATGCTTATTGGTTGGTTTCAACACGTACAATTTATTTTGTCAGCCATTACATGACTCAGGGACTTGGACCATGTGTCCTGTAAATGAATGAAAGAATATAAGTAGAAAGGCAGAGTGAGCACACCGAGACCCCAAAGGGCACTTGTCGGCCCCAATGGGACAACATGCTTTGGCAGCTGTTACAGCACTCTGTAACATGGAACCTGATGAAATATGCTAAAAAGTGGATTGAGGACACATTCAGAGTCCCCATTCCCTGGGGTGTTGTCACTAACCATGTTGTGAGTGATGTAATATGTGAGGTTATAAGAAGTGTATTGAAGGGGACTGAGTTATAGTTACCTCAGCTAACTATAACTGCAGAATATCACTGGTTTTGTGCAAGTGAAACCTGAGCCTAACTATAATGTCCTTGTATCCTTTAGGTTTTTCAGTAAATTTCAATGTTCTTTTAAAGTAGTGGTTGCATTTGCAGAGTAGTGGAGAAAGGGGGCTGGCTTTCTACCAGCTCACAGGAATCCCATTGTGTAGGATGTACTGGGTGTGCCAGGAGGGCTTCTTAGCCCCCAAGGTTACTCAGCATTCAAGAGGACTTTATCCTCCAACCCTTAGTGTGCCAGGAGGCATGTTTACAGAGCGGTGAAGAAAGGGGGCATGACCTCTGAAGACCTCTTAGCAATTCTCCTGTGTGGGACCTACAGGAGGCATCAGGAATGATTGTTCGCCCTCAGGGACTCTCAGTAGCCAAGTGAACTCCATCTCCCAAGTAGTAGTGCACCAGGACATGCATTTGCAGAGTGGTGGAGAACAGGGTCGTGGCCACCGACAGCCTCTAAGCAATCCTGATGTGTTGGTCCTACTGGAGGTAATAGGAGCAGTAGTTAGTCCACAAGGAGCATTAGGAGTACAGTGGACTTCATTGCCAAACCAGTAGTGTGCTGGGTGGCGCATTTGCAGAGTGGTAGAGAAAAGGGGCATGGCCTCCAAAGACCCACCCTCAATCCTGCTTTCTGGGATTTACTGGAGATAAAAGAAGAAGTTCCTGGCCTCCAAGGACTCTTAGCATCCAAGACGATTTCCCCCCCCCACCATCATTATTGCCAAGAGGTGCATTTGTAGAGTAGTGCAGAAAGGGGGCTGGGCCTGCGCTGACTTACTGGTCCCACATTTTTTTGGGGGGAAAGGGGGCTCCTCTTCTCTGGGCTGATTTTACCCTCAGGACCATATCCTCAAGGCACAGACTTCATTTTATATAAAACAAAATTACCTAAAGGGAGGGGGGCTGAGTGTCTCCACTACCAGGCATATTTCTGCCCAAGGACTAAGGGCCCGATGTAGGTAAACGGGATTTTCCGATTTCAAAATACCGAGGCGGGCCGAATCGGTATTCTGAAATCGGAAAACGAGATGTAGGAAATAAATACCGACTGAAGACCGATTCGGTCGGCATCGGTAATGAGATTCGGTACGTTCCGATTCAGCTCGGTCCGAATCGGAAAGTACCGAATCGGCCAACAACGAATCGGAAAATACCGAATCGGCTACCACCGAATCGGATATTTCCGATTCGGCGAATACCGATTCGGTAAATGCCGAATCGGTAAAAACCGATTCGGCAATCATAGACCCATGGCGAAAAAGCCCATAGGAATGCATTGCATGACCCGATTCGGCTTTTACCGATTCGGATAATACCGAATCGGATTTTACCGAATCGGATTTTACCGAATCGGATTTTACCGATTCGGATTTTACCGAATCGGTAAAACCAGACTCGGCAATAGGCGATTCAGCCAATGAGGTGGCTCCCCCTCCCCCACCCAAACAGGGAGTGGCAACCCTGGCAGGTGCAGCCAATTAAGAAGTTTCTAGAAGTTTCTGGAAAGCCTGCCTGAGCCCAACACACAGTTAGCAGCAGTGGGAGAAGGAGGTTGCAGACTGAGCAGGAGCAAGAGATTATGGCAGATCAGGCAGGAAGCCAGAAGTCCTCCCAAAAGAGGAAGCCCAAATTCACCACCACAGAACTACAGGTGCTGGTTGAGGAGGTGGTGAGGGTGCACCGCCAGCTCTTTGGCAAGCTGTCCCTCAACGTGCCAGACAGCACCAAGAGGCGATTGTGGGCAGAGATCGCCCAGAAGGTAAATGCTGCTGGAGTCACCCCCAGGTCCATTGAGGAACTTAAGAAAAGGTTCTATGACCTCCGCAGCCTCACCAAGAGGAAGCTGGCCGACCTCCAAAGGCAGGCAGGACTCACCGGAGGAGGCAAGAACCCGGCGCCACCCCTCACCGAGCTGGAGGAAATTGTCTCCAGCACCATCGAGAGGGAGAGCATTGTAGGGATCGGGACCCTGGACAGCACAGCGATGGCCACAGCTACAGGTAAGAAGCATGCGCATCATGACACACCCTACCAGACACCTCCCCATTATACACAATGCATAGGCAAACACCAGCACTGTACTGTCACCAACATACAAGAGACAAGCATCATGGTACATGTAGTCAGCAGGAGTTAGCCAAATATGTCAGTGCAGAATCACAAGACAGGAAACAGTGTGACACGGTGTAAGGAGATGCAAGGACATGTGGAATGCCATAATTGTACTGACTGTAATACATCGGCACTCAGTTTACAAATGCTTCTTTGTACCTAGGGGCACCATCAGGCGGCACCACTGTGGCAGCAGAGGGAGCTACGACTTCACATACTGCAGTGGCAGGGCCGAGCACCAGCCAGCCTGGCCAGGAGGAGGAGGAAGAGGATGAGGAAGGAGACACCCCAGGGCTTGGAATGGAGGGAGTCCTGGTGATTGATTTCCAGGCAGTGCACTCCCCAGTACTGCCCAGCTCACCCCCCTTGGAATTTTCCCCATCCAACTCCCCAACACGGCAGACCATTCCGCCGACAACATCTCCTGCCACAACCGTGGCCTTGCCACCCGTCCTACCTGTCCTGGGAGCAGGGGCTCCGGGACCGGCCAGCACCACACCACCACCAGTGGCACCCCAGCCCACTCAGCAGGCCGGAGGCAGCAGTGCCAGACGCCGTGCCACCACCACCACCACCACCACCACCACTGCTGCACCAGCACGGGAGGGCAGTGTGTTCCTGGGCCTGGAGGGCCAGATGGTGAAAATCCAGCGCCAACAGGCCAGATCCACCATGGCCTGCCAACGCCAGCTCCTGCAGCACAACCTGCAGATGGGGGAGTTGGTGAAGGGGTTCCAGGCTGTTGTGGACAGCAACAAGGAGGTGGCAGCAGGGTTGGGCAGGCTGACCACTGCCATCACCCACTCCTCTGCCAGGCAGGAGGAGCATGAGGTTGCGCGCAGGAGGGATGCCCGGGTGCTCAACCGGGCCATGGCCCGCCTTGCAGCGGCGACTGCACAGCTGTGCCAGCGTAGCGCAAATCAGGAGTCGGTGCAGAGTCAGCATACTGCAGAGCTGACCAGGGGGATGGCCAAGATCACCACGGCCATGGAGGCCATGTTAATATCGAACGCCGCCTCCAATCCTGCCCTGGACCTGGGTGATGCTGGTGACAGCAGCAGCCGCAGCAGCCCGGCCAGCGCTGCATCAGAGCCAAGGAGGAGCACCAGGCGCTCCGCTGATGCTGCTGGCCATTCGGAGGGGGCCGAGGGACACCCCAGTGGGTCTGGAAAGCGGGCCAAAAAATAGGCTGGCAAGGGGGGATGATCATACCAGAAGCCTGGACTTTATTTGTTTTGACAGACTCCATTTTTTTATGCACTTCAGTGATGTAACTGTGGTGCATCACTATTAAAAAGTTTATTTTCCAACCAACATTTAGCTGTCTTTGCATCTGTACTCAGTCAGAAATAGTTCTCAGTGATCTCCTCACGTCTGTATCTGCCATCACATGGCGTACACGCCCCAGCTGGCTGTGTCAGTGGCACAGCTTCGTCGTCGTCATAGTCCTCGTAGTCAGACAACTCCACCTCAGTGCCCTTCTTGACCGCAAGGTTGTGTAACATTGCACATACAGCTATGATCTTGCAGCAGGTGATGGGGGTATACTGCCTTGCACCTCCACTCTTGTGCAGGCATCTGAATCTACTTTTCCAGATGCCAAAGGTCCGTTCAACAACATTCCTGGTGCGTATGTGGGCACGGTTATACCTCCTTTGGCTGGGTGTGGAGGGGTTGAGGTAGGGGGTGAGTATGAATGAGCGGAGGGCATATGCACTGTCGCCTGGAAGAGAAAGGGGTCACATTAGACACATGCATACATGTATTACACCTACCTACTATGTGTTATGGGGGTCTGATGATGTGGCTCACCTAGGAGGTATCCTTCTCCAAAATCGCCAGCCATCAGCCGTGCATATATGCCGCTCTGTTGGAATATATAGGAGTCATGGGTACTCCCTGGAAATTTTGCTACCAGGTCTGTGATGGTGCACTTGGCATTGCAGATCACCTGCACGTTGATGGTGTGTGTCGATTTCCGATTGCGGTATATGTATTCGGTGTCCGCTGGTGGGCAAATCGGAATATGCGTGCCATCTATGCAACCGATGACTTGGGGAAAGTGTGCCATCTGGTAGAAGTCCGCTTTGGTTTGTAGCAGTTCTGCGTGGGTTGCAGGGAATGAGATGTATTGGTCCATCCTGTCTATCATGGCGTCAAGGAATATGTGGAAGAACCTTGACAGGCTGCTCTGGCTCACCCCTCCTGCTGCTGCTGCTCCACTTTGATAGCTGCCAGACGCTACCAGGTGTAGGCTGCATAGCACCTGGACGTGCGCAGGGATGGCGTGTGCCCTTGGGGTGTGGTGGTCCAAGTATGGCTTAAGGTCCCTGATGAGCTCAAGTATGGTGTCAGAGTCCAGCCTGTATCTCTGTAGGATCTCAGCCTCAGTGAGCATGAACAGGGTTATCCTCTGTCTGTAGACCTGTTCATTTCTTAGCCATTCCCTCAGTCCTTCCTGCTGTAGCCGTAGCCGCCTCGCAATGACATAGAAAGCTGCCATCCTGCAAGTTGCAATGCATTTTGGGACTGTTTATATGGGTTGGAGTTGGTTACCACCTGATTGCAATCCATGGTAAATACCGAGTGAATTCTACCGATTTTGAGCCGATTTCGGTGTTTCTGTGCCTCCCTACATCTCCCCAACTGTCGGAATCGGGGAATTTCCCGATCGGAGATTTATACGAATCGGCATGTTTTCCGAATCGGATCATGTCCGAATCGGTATTTTTTCCGATTCGGTAGTGGGACCGAATCGGTGATTTTCCGAATCGGTGTCGCTAACGAATCGGTAGTGGGACCGATTCGGTGATTTTCCGATTCGGTGTCGCTAACGAATCGGTAGTGGGACCGAATCGGTGATTTTCCGATTCGGTGTCGCTAACGAATCGGTAGTGGGACCGAATCGGTGATTTTCCGATTCGGTGTCACTAACGATTCGGTACATGGACCGATTCGGTCTTTGTAACCGAATCGGTGTTTTTCCGATTCGTTACATATCCGATTTTCGGTATGTACGTATCGGATTCTTTCACATTCGGTACACATTCCGAATCGGTTTTCTATCCGATTCGTTCTGTTTTTGGTCCCCTACATCTCGATGGCTGTTTACCGATCGGTAAGGGCCAAAAATCGGTATTTTCGGCCGATACCGATCGGTAAAGCCCTACCTACATCGGGCCCTAAATCCCCTGGGACACAGACTTTTATTTAATAAAAAAATTTAATTGAAAATTTGCCACTGTGCCCCAAGGGCATGGCCTCTAATGTGGGTGCCCAGCCTCACCAAAGACACCGACTCACCAAAGATGGGGACCACAGAGAGCCTGAAGGCCCCTAAAATCCATGCCAGCTCCCTGCTTTTAGGGAGCTGCTAATATGCATCTCCCTGTGTATAAAAGCAGATGTGCTCTGCTTTGAGCAAGCAAGAGCAAAAGGCTCTTGCTTGCTCAAAGCAGAGCACAGTTTATTATGGCTTGTTGGGAGCGGGAATATACTGCCAAACCATAGCATACATCAATGTCCCATCGATGGGAACCCCAGGGGATAGCAGGAGCAGGCCTGTGGGCTGGCAGAACCCAGGGCCATTTTTGGCTCCAAGAGGGGGCCACACTACATTGTTTACTTTAGCCCTGGGCAGGTGATGGCCCCCTGGGCAAGAGTGCCACAAAGGACCCCCTTCATCATAATATTTGAGTACTGGGGGGTGGCAGTCACAGGGGCTGCAGGGGGAGCCACACAGGCCCCTTGCATTTCTATGGTGCTTGCCACGGGGAGGTGGTGCTCCCTGAGGCTGCAGGGGAGGCCACGCAATTCTATAGTTCATTGCCCTAGGGAGGTGGCAGTTGACCTGGCTAGGGGGGTCATGCGGACCCTCCACATTACCATAGTTCATTGACCTAGTAGGTGGTGGTCCCCAGGGCTGCAGTGGACCGAGCCCCCCTGCATACTATCACACATGCACCTGGGACTTGGCCCACCTTTTTTAAACACAAGACCAGGGGCCCACGCTTGTTTTTATTTAACCACGGGCATAGTGTGGATAGCAGGGCTACGCATAGGTCCACGGAGATGCAAACACATTCTGTGGAGCTCCACTACGCCACCCGCCTCCACCTCCTATAAAAACAAGTATTTAAATATTAATACAAAATTTGAGAAATGCACATGCGCGGGTACACAAGCATGCGCAGTTTTCACAAGGATTAGTGAGACGGCAAAGAAGAGGAGGAGGGCAGCCTGGGGACGCCACAGTACAGGTAAGTGGTTTCTAATGCATTTTTTGTTAATGTTTCATTACTTGTTATAAAGGGGGTAGAGGTAGGGGCTGGCCAACTCCCCTCCGCTGTGGAGATTTTGAAGACTTGTCTTCTCTGCATTTTCCACGGAATGTGGAGAAGGCAAATCTGCACACACTCCGTGGGCGGAGCAGAGGTCTCCGCCCAGGTCTCCGCCCAGGGTTAGTTTTATTTTCTAAAAAAAGCCAAAGGCACAACAAGACCATGGCTTGGGGGGTCAAAGTATTCCCATTATTATACTGACCCCTTTTCTTTTTATTCACTTTGTTTTTGGCGGATTCGGTGAAGCTGAGTCTCAAGATGGCTTCCAGCACTTCCTAGTGGAAGTGTTGGTAGCCTAATAGAGCTGTGCATTTCTCTGCACAAGCTCATTTTTTCCACGATGGCTTTGAGGCCAGAGATATCATTACCTTTTTCTTCTTAAATTTTCCAAAAACTACTGAATGGATTGGCACCTTTCTGCCAAATATGATGTATTTCTGCCCAGTGGTTCAGGCTGTAGGTGCGACTACAGGTCCTATGGGAATTAAAATGGCAAAAACACACTATTTTTGATCACCTTTTTTTTTGCCCCGAGTAATGGATCACACCAAACTTACCATGCAAAACAAGAAGGTTTTAAAGATTTGTAAACCTGGGCCAAAGATATAGGTAAGTCTTAAAATGTTTTCCTATCGAAACTAGGTCCTAACTATTACTACCTTCTACAGCCAGTATATATATATATATATATATATATATATATATATATATATATATATATATATATATATATATATATATATATATATATATATATATATATATATATATATATATATATATATATATATATATTACCTACTGGCGGTCGCCAGTAGGTATATATAGTTAGGATTTATTCCCTATGGGATTTTTGAAAATTCTATGTCTAATAACTTTGGCATTTGTGGACGGAATCGGCTGAAATTTTCAGGAAAATGGCACATTTTGTTTCTGAAAATTTGGGGGGGGTTCGGCAAGGGGGCCGAGAAAAAAAGGGGGGTCCCAAAACGCGTTTTTCCCATGTTAATTTCCATAGGGCGGTTGGCCTCACTTTTAGCTCGAACGGCTGAATGGATTTCCACGAAACTTGGCAAAATTGTAGGGACTGTTAGCCCGATGTGCCTTTGCTAGGTCTCAATATATGTGCTTCAGTGGATTTTGAGAAATTAACGTTTAAATCAAGATATATATCTGTAACAGCGCTCCGGGCAGCGATCCGGTTAGCGAACTTTTCGCGTATCGGAACTTTGCGATGCGAAGCTGATTGGCCCTCCGGTGTCTGTCAACATTCTAAACAGTCCGGAGCGGCCGCCATCTTATCTCTCGGTAGGATCGAGAGAGAAGAAGAGGTGAAAAACGAAGGGGGAATTTAATGAAAGGGGGCAAGGTATACCTCTCTTGACCCCCTAGGAATGATGTTGGGGTTATTAAAGGGTCTCGTGGGGAAAATAAAAAAATATATATTTTTCACCGTAGAAGCGCTTCCCGAGCCGCGAACTGGGCCGCAAACTGGTAGCGAAACGGGAATTCGCCATTTTGTGTTTCGTTTTAATTAAATTACTAGGTATAAGGGGGTGCGGGAGACGTATCCTGACCCCTTATGTTTTCTGAATATGTTGATACATGTCTTCCAGAGGCTGTGCGTGAGCTTTTTTTTTTTTTTTGCTGCGTGACGTCTGTTAACGTTCGATTCGATGGAAATCAGGAAGTGTTGACCACCATTTTGTCACTGCGAGTAAATATTTTGTTATAAATGAATCCTTATTGATAAACATTGTCTGCGCCATCTTGCTTTTTGTCCAATGCCACAATTTTGTCGTGCACGGCAGCCATTTTAGATGCCTTGACCAGACCCACTCTCTGCACGCCGTCGATTCTCAGCACGGCTCCCCACCCTCGCAAGCATCTCCCCCACGCACTGGTCACCCCCGCTCTCTCTCTCATGCATGGGCCATATACTTCCCCCCATCTGCGCTGCTCTTCCCTGAGAATCACACCCTGTGCCCGCCCGACACCTCCCTTTCACCCTATTCAGTACCGCACCCTCTGACACTCCTCTTCCTCTGTGTCCGATTGTCCAGGCCGGACCCAGGCTATCACCTAGCCCTGCGGATGTAGTTTATGGCCCCAGCTGTAGAGAATCCAGACATGCCAACCCTCCCGATTCAGGCGTGAGACTACTGATTTCAGTGCTAGTCTCCCGCCTCCCGATTCCTGCAAGCAAAAACACGGGGGCATATTACCAACAACTAGCGATAATTTTTGTCTCTAACTTGTTTAGAGACAAAAATTATCGCAGCACATTGGCGATTTTTATCGCAGATAAACCTTGCTATTAGCAAGGTTTATCGCAAATGCGATAAAAAACGGCCGCAATGCATGAATATCGCTGAAAAGTCAGCGATATTCATGCATTATCCAGCAAATGCTCTTAGCCATGTTATCCACCTCCCATTGGATAACATGGCTAAAAACTGCTCAGGGCAGGTGTTAGCTTTTGGAGATATTCGCGCTTAGCGCAAATATCTCCAAAAGTTGGTAATAGGAGATAGCGATGGTTAGGGACTGTTTCCAGTCGCTAACATCTTGGCACGCCCACTTTGCATGTCATTAGTGATAAATATCACTGACATGCAAAGCGGGGCCCAAGATGGTCGCTATCTCCTTTTAGCTGTCACTAACTGGTGTTAGCGACAGCTTGGTAATAGGGAGATAATTTTATCTCCTTTTTTTGGCTTTTATAGCCAAAAACGCGGAAATAAACCCCCTTGATAATATGCCCCACGATTCCTCGGGGGTTTCAGCTGACAGGGTTTGGTATTGTGTTACGTGCTAATTCTTCCAGGAAACGTCAGAGGGTCGATGCAGGGGTTCTAGAAGGGGTGATAAACCATTTAAGCCTCATGAACAAGCGCATGGTCTTTTAAAGATTTGTGAAGTACTCGGGGCGGCGGTGTGTGTGTGCCCTCTTTCAAGAGCGGGCGGGGGGGCACTGCCAGCAACTTGCCAGGCCAGGCAGTGTTCAACACGTGCATCACCCTTTCTCTGCCTGCTATTGCGCTCCATGCTTCGGAAAGGTAAGAAAAAGAACGTGCATTTGAGTTTGAAATGTCCGATCCTGTAGCAGTACACTTGCAAAGCCCACACATGACAATAACCCGATTCAAGGCCCCATTCACCCGATTTTTAAAAAAAATATAGTACTCCAAGACAGTTGGATTATAAACTTTATTAACTTTTAAATATAACGAACGCAACAAAAACTGTAAATATATTTAAACATTTTTTGATAAAAAAAAACAACAATGGTCAGAAGCTGTCTTTTGTGCGAATAGTCCCAAGGCAGCACAACGTGCTGAGTTGTGGAAGGCACCCAGGTGAAGAACCATCCCTTCTTTAAACCCCATGGTGACCAACTATAGTTTCAATGAGTGCTATGTCCCAGGTTTTACATAAAGTAGTGTTTACCTAGAGTGGTGCTGTGTAGGACACTCTGAATGGAAATTAACTAGAACTATAACGATAACAATATTTCTTTTGATAATTTATTTATCCATCCGTAGCCTCTCTAATCTCCATTACAATATGTTTCTTGCTCTCGCTAGCTGATGAAAAAACTAAAGTGATAACTTCCTCATCCTTATTTTGTCTTTGTTTGTTCCTTAAGATGTTATCTGTGTCAATCTCTTCCGAGAATGCTGATGCGTTAGGGATTTCCTTGTGTTTCTTAATAGCATTGGTGTCTGCACACTTCTTTGTCAATTCTGTGAACATAACTGCTTCATAAACAGACGATATCTTTGTTTAGTCATTAGTGTTAAGTGTGTCTGAAACTACAGTGCCCTTTTGTTTTTCTTTCTTCAGGCTCTATAGAGTTTTGTGTGTTGTTCTTTTGAGCGACAATTATTCCAGAGGTTTCAGGTTCACTTGTTTTGTCCTGCAGTGAGTTAACAGCTTTAGAGACTTCATGTTTATTTGCTATGTCCTGCTGTGCATCAACTGCTGTAGTGGGGCGCGCTTTTATCGTTTCAGTCGCCATTCCGCCCGCTTTTGCTACACTGTGCCTTTTCCGCCATTCAGCTGTTTACCGCCCGCTTTTACGGCTACAGCGTCTCGCTCACCATGTAGTTGAGTTGCTCCCACTCTTGCGATGCAGCGATAGGCGGCTGCCACAGGACTCTTAAAATGGCGGCCGGCTCTTCGGATTTGGGCCTGGTCCAGTAAAATGGCCCTGGGACACCTTGGAACTCGGACGCTTGTCTGCCAGGGCTTGGGTTCCATTCTCGAAAGCGTCCCCTCAGCCTTGAAGATTGTACAAAAGTCTTGGGGGCCCTCGACTCCCGCAGGCTTCCGGTGGGGAGCGGCTGCCATGATTGCTTGCGGAATGGCCACGACGGAGCTACGAGATGGTGGTGCTCTCATGGTGACGCCAGCTTCAGTCTGAAACATCCAGAAACAAGGTGGGGCTTTCATCGTTTGGGAAAAAAAATGTTTTAATCCAATGAAAAGTGTTATTTTTAGGTCACATGACCTAGTCTTACATCATTAGGAAAACAAAAGTAAAATGAACCAATGAAAAGTTTTATTAACAAGTCACATGACCTGTTATGCTTACGTTACGCGCTGCGCGGCGCGCTCTGGATCGTTTCCGGGAAGCTGTGCCTTGCGCACCGGAGCACTTCCGGGTGCGCTAACGCGGCGCGTCATATGACGCATTACGCGAGAACGCAGGTCCAGAATATAGTCAAAATGTCTCCACCAACCAGTGGTCGGAATACAACCGCTTTCAGCAGTCCAAAAAGTTTGGTTAAATTTTAAGAGCGGGAGCAACTCAACTACATGGTGAGCGAGACGCTGTAGTCGCAAGAGCGGGCGGTAAACAGCTGAATGGCGGAAGAGGCACAGAGTACCAAAAGCGGGTGGAATGGCAACTAAAACGGTAAAGGGGCGCCCCACTACAGTGTGTCTTCAGGTCAAACGGATTGTGGGACAAGGTCCAGAATGGAAGAGTCATCAAAAGGGAAAAAATTCCGCCGGACCCCGGGAGCCGGCCGCCTATGTCGGGGCGATCTCAGGCCACACCAGGGCAACACGACTTGGGGAGGGGGCAGGAGCCAAGCGCCCCCTCTCAGTCCGCGCCATCTCACCGCCCCTCGGGGGCCTCCGTCAAGCGGTTTAGGGAGGCACCGTATCACATTTTTTTTTTCCAATGCAGTCAGGTCCACAAACGGACCCCACTTACTTTGAATAGTGAAGCTGCAGCAGGTGCAAATAAGGTTTAAACAGTGTTACAAGCGCTGCTTAGAACTCTGAAGTATGGCACTCAACATCCAGGACTTATGCCATTTGTGTAAGGCAGTGACATCGAAGCAACTCAGGGACAAAAAGCATGAACGAACATTCACGTATGAAAATCTTATTTGGGGAAGGGGCAGGATCCAAACGCCCCCTCCCAGTTCGCGCTACTACACCGTATGTGGAAAATCTGAAGCCATTGTTCTACAAACTCTCAATGCTTGCTATCAGTGCATGAGTTTCATGCTCGATCGATTGAGCTAGCCGGATCGGGCATTAAAAAGTATAAAATAGTTATGTAAATAGTTATTTAATAAAATGTTTTACCCTGTTTCTTTGCTGGTGTGTTGTCTATATTTATAATATTTGCATAGGGTTTGTCGTCATTTTGGGCGGGGTGGGTGGCGGAGTCGAGCTGTCTTGCAGCCCTCATGGTGTGGAGCTCAGTTCATTTCACTATTTTCGTATTTCTCATGAAGGGTTGTTCCTAATGTTTGTATTTTACCGAGGTCAAAAAGAGATCGAATTAGTGGTCTACTAATTTTGCTCGATTACTTTTATTTTTTTACACGATTTTTCACTATCTGCAAAGACTAAACAGAGTATTGCGACTTTGTGCTTGTTTGTAAATAGAGAATGATCCAAAGAGAACCAATTCTAAAACAGTAAATGCTTGGATAACAATCAATCAAATGGAGAGACAAGCAGGTACGACGGATTACAACGGGGGTAAAGGTCTGCGTTAACTACCGTTCACTATCTGCAAAGAGAGAGTACTACTAAGAGAAAAGAAGGGGGGGGGGGCAGCGTTCAAAGCACATCAGCGTGCATAAACACGAAAACGTTTTTACCTATCACGTACTTGACATTTGACAGCTTTTGATATTTGCTATTAAAAAACCATTGAAATTCACAGAAAAAACCATAGGTTATAGTCCATATATAGTTAGGAATTTGCATTTACAAAACCTTGAAAATTCAATGAAAAAACCATTGGTTATAGAACATATATAGTTAGGAATTTGCATTTACAAAACCTTATTTTACTCGCATAAAACCATTGAAATTCCATATATAGTTAGATGCGCTAACTATATATCGCGCACCCGCAATCCACTGCTGATGATGTCACATATTACATCATTCATGACATGGTCAGTGACATCACTGATGACATCACTGATGACATCTCAAATGACATCACTGATGACATCTCAAATGACATCACTGATGACATCACTGATGACATCTCATTTGACATTACTGATCACATCACTGATGATATCATTCATGTGATAATACGATGAACCTCTTCAGACTCTAATATAACCTTAGATACAATCAGTGTAAACAGACACTCACAGACTGTCACTCTTCCATGGAGTTACTCACACACCTAGTCAGTCATGCAAAGAATCAATCACACCTCCATTTCCTCAACTATACAGTTATACACACCTTACTTATTCAAACATATACTAACACATATTTACTCTCTTATACAATCCCTGATACAAGTTCACAATGATCCATACAGCCACTCACACATTCACTGGCTCTTATGCACAGTTATTTATATATGTCAACTCTCACATGTACTGTGTTTTACATATGTACTTACTTTGACATGTAGCACTGAGAAATCCATTCAATCACCAATACACTCATGCAGACAGTCAACCGCCCATACAGCTGTTTCCACATGCACTTTTGAACCCATACATATAGTGAATCAACTACTCACACATCTATGCTCAGAGTCACACACCTCCCAGACACCCACACACACACTCAGTCTCCCATACAAATACTTGGGCAACCAATCAATAACCCATATAGTTACTCATATAGCTACTGATCAACACATGCAGCAGTTTACAGAACAACAGACATAATGATGCACAAATTAAGACAGTTTAGTCACTAACCCATGCACTCAGTGAGACACATTAAATCACTCACTCATACAGTCAGTCATGCACCTACTAAATCCTTCATCCAGACACTTATACATCCACTCATTCTTCAATATGTAAGACATATTTTAACTTTACAGAAACATACAGTCACTGGGTGTTGTCATCAGTGATGCCATCAGTGATGTCATTTGAGCTGTCATCAGTGATGTCATCAGTGATGTCACTGACCATGTCATGAATGATGTAATATGTGACATCATCAGCAGTGGATTGCGGGTGCGCGATATATAGTTAGCGCATCTAACTATATATGGAATTTCAATGGTTTTATGCGAGTAAAATAAGGTTTTGTAAATGCAAATTCCTAACTATATATGTTCTATAACCAATGGTTTTTTCATTGAATTTTCAAGGTTTTGTAAATGCAAATTCCTAACTATATATGGACTATAACCTATGGTTTTTTCTGTGAATATATATATATATATATATTCAATGAAAGTGATGTCACTGACCATGTCATGAACGATGTAATATGTGACATCATCAGCAGTAAATGCTAATCCCTAACTATATATGGTCTATAACCTATGGTTTTTTCATTGGATTTTCAAGGTTTTGTAAATGCTAATTCCTAACTATATATGGTCTATAACCTATGGTTTTTTCATTGAATTTCAATGGTTTTTAATTTGCAAATATCAAAAGCTGTTAAATGTATTCTTCTTTTAATCGAAAAATATATTTTATATGTTTTTAATATAATATTTTTATGTATATATTTTTTTAAATTATTTTTTTTTGTTTCGCTACCGGTCTGCGTACCGGGTAGCTTCCCATTAGCTCAATTTGTTGCCGCGACCCGGTCCGCGAACCGGTAAACGTTCCGTTAGCGCAACTGCTGCGTTAGAAAACAACATCGTGACGCGTCGCGTAAGCGCGACGTATCGCGTTGCCGCGTAATGCGTCTTATGACGCACCGCGTTAGCGCACCCGGAAGCGTTCCGGAACGCAAACCGAGGCGCGAAGCGCAGCACCCCGGAAGCACTCCGGGTGCGTAGCGGGACGCGTAACATAAGCGTAACAGGTCATTTGACTTGAAAGTAACACTTTTTATTGGTTCATTTCACTTTTGGTTTCCTAATGATGTAAGACTAGGTCATGTGACCTAAAAATAACACTTTTCATTGGTTTAGAACATTTTTTTTCCCAAATGATGAAAGCCCCCTCCTTTTTTTCTCACTCTGACTTTCAACTTTGTGAGAGGAAGACCTATTTTGATTATTGAAAGATGGCTTCAATAGTAGCTGCAGCTGGTGGACCACCACCACCACCTCCTAGGAAGGAAGGACCACCTCCCCAGTTCATTCCCAACCCTGAGGAAGAGGAGGAAGAAGAGGAACAGGATGTACATGAGAGAGTATTCTTGCCTGAACAGCCCCGGAAATCCCACCACAAGGACAATTTCATTTGGCAGTTTTTTACATTTCCTCAAGGCCAAAAAAAGGTCAATGCCCGTCATGTTACATGTCTGATCTATAAAGAAGTTCTGTCCCGAGGCACAAATAAAAAGTATAGCTTCGGGAACTATACTATGCATCGCCACATACAAAGGTGGCATCCAATAAATTACAGCGTGGCTGAGGTGCGTAACCTACGTGAAAACCCACCAACTCCTGTGGCCACCCCCTCAACACAGGAAAGTCTTTCGGGACCAGAGGCGAGGGAGACGGTCCCCACTATACAGACCAATTTTGCACACATCAAGCTAGTGTGTATTTATTGTGGGGGATTACTTTGTTACGGCGAGATGAGTGTAAACCTAATGAACAGAGCATTTGAAAATCACAAGTGCTCAAAATGCCCCAAAAAGTGAATTTTTTTTTTTTGCTCCTGTTGAGCCGTTTTTAATGCCTGTTTTTCGTTCTTACCCCTCAAAAAAAACAATTTTTTTTTAAATTGTTCAACAAATACAATTTTTTTTTTAAATGTTCAGAAAAATAATAAAACAAATATAAAACAACAAAAACAATAAAAAAAGTTCTTTTCAGAACTACCTCCCATTTATAAAAAATTGCTAAAATGTTTAGCACTCTTGCATTCTCTTTTTTTTTATTCGCTTCCTGGTTCGCGCCCCGGTACGCGAACCGGAAGCGAACCAAAAGAAAATGAAAAAAAAATAGTGTATATAAGGGAAGGAGACAGAGAGAATAATGTTAAAAGAAAGACAGCTAGAGGGAGTAACACAGAGATACTGTATAATAGATAATTATACAAAGAAAAGTTGTAAGAGGGAAAAATTGAGAAAAAGAAAATAGAAAAAGAAGTGAAAGAAAAAAAAATGTAGAAGACTAATAAACAAGAGTTACTTGGAGAATGTGAATGAATTTTCAAATTAAAAAGAAAGAGACTAAAGGATGTGGAATAATAAGTAGGGACAGAACCGGAGTAAAACAACAACCCTGAGGGAAGGTGTTAAAAAAAAGAGAGTGGATGTAAATAGGATTAAAAACAAGGTGTATCATAGTGAATAAGATTAAAACATGTGGAATGACAGAGAGAAAAAACAGAAAGAAGAAAAGAAGAAGTGATAGAAAAAGAATAATTGAAGCAGCAAAAAAATGAAAATAAGATAGTGTGCATGAACTACAGAGAGAAATCATAAAGAACAACTTGTAAAAGAGTGAAGAGACAGTGACAGTTTGTGTTACAGAAACGGACTGAGTGAAAAGGAGTGAGGAACTGTGAGAACAGAGGGACTGACAAAAGGAGTGGAAGGAGTAGAGTAAGTAAGTAATTGAAAAGGAATGAGGGGAAAAAGCAAAGGAAGGAAACTGAGGGTTAAGGAAATAAAGCAGTGGAAGTAATAGAAGTTGAATGTGATAGAGATGTAAGGGAAAACGTACAAAATACTTACTTTATAGTTGTTGTTAACTCCATCACTTATAATTTTTTTACTTTCAATCTGTGAAAGAAAGAACTAAAATTTGAAAAATATTAAATATTAAATAAGGTAGTAAAAGACAAGTGAGCATGAGACAAGATGAGTACAAATTTAAAATCACAATACAAAATATAGAATTAATTATACATGTTAAATGGTTTATTTTTGCTGTTCCCAGAATATATCAAATTTCACTAAAAACTGTGAGTTGAAGGTATTCATCATATAACAGCGGGGAAAAAAAACCACAATCAAAATGATTGTGTTTAAAAAACCCATATAATATAACAAATCAGAAATCAGAACTCATCAAAAGTACACTTACTTTCCATGACGTCGAATGATATGCGATGAACAGCTTATACTCTGTTGTGCTCTAAAAAATCCGTGCCCGCCACTTTCTGAAAGAAAAGCTCTTTCTTTCAGAGTAATATGTTAGAAACAATAAATGACTTTTTGCTCTCTACCATACTTCTCCTCACGGCCAAATCATGTTAGAGCCAATTTAATCTCTTCGAATTCCTCAAAGTAAATACCGTCATTTTCTTTTTCCCCGACTTTCAGAAAGAAAACGTCCAAAATCACTTTCACAATCTTGTACTAATAATATCTCCCCTTCTAGTTTACTCATGTTTCACATTTCCTATAACATTGATACCATTTACTATGAGGCACACTTACACTACCTCTATGACTTTTCCAATTTTTTCCTTCTCTTGATCTCAGTTACTAACAAAGCAATTTTAAACAACAGAGTAAATCATATCAACTCTTTGAATCATTATAGACCAATTATGTATCTCTATGACTACTTTACATTTTTATTTATTATGATCACTCTAATTCACAAAACACCAGACTAAAATGTATCAACTGCTCCAATCTTTGTAGGCCACTTTCCTTCCCTAAAAGTTTGGTTTTAAAAACACTAGGTAAGAATTTTGTAAGTCAAACGGTAAATGTTTTTTGAAAGTTAAAACAGAATCATTGCAGAATGACCAGCCGTTTCCAGATTTTAAATAAGCTGTGTAATGTCCTGAAGTTGTTGAAGGACCGTCATGATATATAATTGCTTCGGTTACAAAAGTCCTTCCTGATATTGACAACTGCGAAGCCACAACATTTTTAATTAAAGTTGTCAATTTAGCTCCATCAGACCTACATCGTTGGAACATTAAAATGACATACTGGCCATAACTTCATATACATAATGTAGACAGCATTGCAGACTAACATTGGCTACACTCCATGCTTTTACTAGCTTATTAAAGGATACTGATTTACTGTCAGGTAAAGTTAAATATATAAATCTTTCTGATTCTACACTAGTAGTACTTGATAGCCTACAGTTCTCGCAGTCATGCTGCCATTGATAAGAAAGGCCAAACCAAACAGATAATCTACATCTACACCTTCATCTTGCAAAACATCAAGCATATATATTAAAAACTCCTGACAATCCTGTTGAATATTTTGAGAGAATTGCGTTTGACCTGAACATTTGTCTAAGAGATTTCGAATTTCAGATACACTTTCTATTTTTCTTCTATCAGTGCTACATTTCTCTAACACAGAATTTAACAAACAGCAAAATCTTTGATCCGAATTGATCACAATCTGTTCTTTTAAAGTTTCTATAGAAAAGACAACATTAACCACTACATTAGCATAGCAGTTGACACCAGAACTATTTTCAAATTGAAAACCAACAACATCTTCAACAGAATTCATTTTCTTTCTGCTTACAATTTTGGGTTCATCGACTTTTTGTCTTTTTGCTACAACCTCCCTACTATTGGTGACATTTCTGCGTTTCCGGCCTACCACACGTTTCTCAAACAAAGGATATTGAGGCAAATGTGGCGCATACTCTCTTCTTAACCTATTGTATTCCTTAACACAATCTAGATCCGCACAAATGTTTGTGACATCACACTCAATCAAGTACAATCCCGATAAAGTTCTGGCTCGTGACAATGCTACATAAGCTATACCCTCTTTGAACACAGAACTGCCAATAATAACCAAAGCACTGTCTACACTTAAACCTTGTGATTTATGGATTGTCACCGCATATGCCAAGCAAACAGGAAACTGCTTACGGCGAACATATAAGTCTTTTACAAGCAAAAACCTAGCAGAGCAACGACCAATTAGCTGTACATCCTCAATGCCATCAAATTTAATTTTTAAAAATTCAATTCCATCTCTATTTCTGTATTTCTCAAAATCAACAACATTACCCATTGATCCATTTACCAGACCTCTTTCAACATGTAAATTCCTTCTCAAAATGATACGGCAATTTAAGCACACATTCAGAGTCTTTTCAAAACCAGCAGTTTTAGATATAGTCTTCTCTAATGAATCCAATTTAGATTTCAAATTCTCAGACAAAATAATTGTTGCTCCCATATGCTCTATTCTGTCAATAGCTTCCAGTTTCACAATCTCTTGGTTTTCTAAATTCAACATTTTGTTGTTGAAGATGGAACATTCTGCAAGAGTTGGCATCAAACATTTTCCAGATTTCATCTCAGTAATTTTCTGAAAAATATTCTCTGGCAGAACGTCTTCTTCTGGATACAAATTTGACAGTAATCGTGAATGTAAAGCTTCTTTCCCACGCTCGGTCACTTTCCCGATTCTAACATCTTGTTATAACGTCACAACGTCGTCACAACTTGAATATGCTTGTAATCTTCATCCTTCGCCTGACGCATATTTTCACGCAGCTCAGCATAATTGAAGTTTAACCATATGTTAACGTTGCCAATGCTCCCTAGGCACTTCCTGGTATCTTCATGCGTAAGCAGTTTAAACACTGGTTGTCCTTTCACTGGTGTCAGCTGCAGAAGATCACCAAAAACAATGATGTGTTTGCCACAAAATAACACATCATACTCTGTTTTAAAAACTTCCTGCATTCTCAAATGCACAAAGGCAAGCATGACATTGGAAACCATGCTTACTTCGTCAATGATAAGAAGTTTCATCTTCTTCAGGACTCTAGATACTTCACAACAAGCATCTCCAGATAACTTGTGGTATTGTAATTTGTTATCATGCTCCACTGGCAGCATCAGTAGCCGATGCAAAGTAATACCTTTAATGTTATGTGCTGCCAGTCCAGTTGGAGCGGTGACAACACAAGACAGCGATGACTCAGTCCTTTTCTGCAGATAACATGGAATTGCTTTGATGAGGAAACTTTTTCCAGTTCCTGCTTCTCAACTCACGTACAGTCGGACAGGCTTCAACGATGTACATGAGCACTCTTTCTTCTCATGACTTAATCCATGAACAATTTGGTTGGTAACTTCGTCATATATTTTCCTCTGCTCAATGTTGAGTTGTCTTTCCAAATCTTCTAAGTTAACCGCATCCTCCTGAGCATGTGCCATGGCTCTTTCCACTTCAATCATGGCAGTGGCAGCTTCATTTTCGATAACTGGTCCTCCTAGTGGATCCTGACTCAATGAAACAGAACTCTGACTGTCCTGAGAACTGTCTCTAGCAATCTCGGCTGCAATTGTTGCTTCCTGCTCGATTTCTGCATTCAACATTTCTAGATATTTTGGAAAAACAGGACCTTCTATGGACTCCTTGGCTGCATCGAAAGAGTCTTCGTAACATAGGAAATCTCCAAGCAGCTCCTCTTCTGCACGCCAAGGCTTGAAAAGTTGCAAAAGAGCTAAATAGAAAAATTATTTTCTTTCTGGAGATTCGCAACTCAATTTTCGATGATTTACCAATTGACATTTTCTTTGCTTGACCAGACATCCCTCACTTCCAATTACAGCATGCACTCCTTTATCAATATCTTCTTTGATGTTCCTCTTGAATATGTAATTTTGTAGAACCTCATACAGACAAACATTCTCCAGGTGACTGCTTCTATTTGGATAATATGTATCCAACATGTTGGTCTTCAAAATATCTGTACTGCTTGGCTCCTTCTCCGCCAAATACTCAATTTCCCATACAGGTTTCAGAACTTGATTACGCGTTGCAGCAAGACCAAGACTCGCCCAAATGATACTCCTAGATTTGGCATAGAGACTTGCTGAAGATAACCGGTCAGAACATTCGTAAGCTCCGATTTCTTAATGCAACAACATCTTCAGAAACTGTACAACTTCTTACTGAGGCTCTTTTCATGGGAAATGTCCTCCCACATATCCTTCAGTTCTGTCTTTTCTTCTTTTGTGATGTAAGACGTCACATACCAAGCCACAGCCATACAGTTGTCAGCCACAAACTGTATATCCATGTTAGCATTCCACATGGACAAAATCACTGAGTTGTAGTCGTTGATGTACTTGGACTCTTCGTTTCTTTTAAAATTGTATGTATTTTTGGGTGATTTCCTCGTCACATTATGTCGCAGCGAAGACATCAAATTGTTCACTCTTCCTTTAGATATCACCGATCGTGGAAATCCAAAACGACATTTTGTGTAGTACTTGTTCTTGTTTCTGAATTTACGACGACAGTACTTTCCACAACGATGGCTTTGAAACCGTAAAACTTGTTCTCTTAGACTTTTGTCTTCCTTTGTCTTTGGAACAGCACATGTAGAATACTGTTCTATGAAACTCATCACTAAGTCATCCGGATCTGTTCCAAATTTGGGTGCATCTTTGATCCATAACAGCATATGTATACGAGGAGCACCTCTTGCTTGATACTCCTTTCTCCAGAAGAAATCCAACACCTCTCCAAGAGGTGGATTTTTCTTGTTCGTGATGAAAGACATCATAGCTTCAAATCGATGATTGAAGTACCTGCATACATTCACTGGATCCAAAGAGCACAGTTCTCCGGGTGTCTTGAATTTAATATTTTCAATGTTTCCATTTGCCTCTCGTAGAAACTCAAGTAAGTCTTCCCAGCCATACTCAGCACAGCTGAGAGTGAGGAACCATGTGGGAGTTCCTAAGTTCCTCGGCATACATTTTAAGTCACCATGACGACGGTACCAATACTCATTAGTACCATGCTGACATGCCATGAGATTAATCAGGTGAGAATCCAAAATACTGTCTTGCACATTGACTTTATCCATAAAGTCCCTTGCCGAGATATTTCGCAGTTGTACACCACTTTTCAAGATGTGGTTCACTGCATAAGACAGTCCAGACAGATCACTTTCATACAGTAGATGAAACAAATAGGAAATGCATTGACGAAACCTAGGATCTTCTGCATACAATCGTAAAGTCCGGTATTCAGAAGCTGGAATTTGATCAGGTCGCTCATCATATCGTCCTCCTCGACCTGTGGGAAATAACTGTGGAAAACACAGAGCTTCCAAACTTTCCTCCCAAACACTAATGGGACTCCCTTTGGCTTGTTTCATTTGAAACAACTCAATAGCATTCCCCATGACTTCCTTGTAATGCAAAGGATGAACACTATAATGTTCATATATTTCTTCATTTTTAGAGGCTTCTACTTTCTCAATTTGTCCAGCACACAAATCGCTGTCCTCTTCTTCACTTACTTCCTCTTCTGCAACACATGCATTCTTGTAGTACTCATTGTTTTTTATCAAATACAATGTTGCCTTTTTGACTTTCCTAACATCCACTAAATCTTGCCAGATTTTCTTACTCTTTGTCGGAACCCCATTAACTAGGATAACCAGAGGTTCCTCTTCCACTTTCTCTACTCCAATTGTATTAATGTTTTTCTTCAAATCTAAAGGCAAATAAACAACTCTTCCCTTTAATCCTCTCTATAAATCTGATGGAGGCAATTTCCCTGTCTTTGGCTCCATTCGTACAATAGCCTGAAAGGGATGGACACTTTGAATCAAAATAGATTCATAAGTATTTAAATCCTTCAATTCAGAAGGAAAGTCAACCAATTCCAGATTATTATGAACCGCTCTAGCAGGCATCCGGTTTTGGTTTAATTTGTTAAAACAATAAGTACACATACGTTGGTCCGATCCCAAATCAAAACAATTTTCTACCATCAAGTATGTGGCAAAATCCTTCCATTCACTATTGCTTTCCATTTCACTTTTTGCATATAAATCCACTAACTTAGTCTGATTCTTATAATAAGTCCGTCGACAACACACACAAGTGAAATTAGGCCTCTCACTTGATTTCACCTGAAAGATGGAAATTTCCTTGTGAAACTTATCTATATTAGAAATCTGTACACTCTCTTCTACATTACCTTCTTCTACTGGGTCAATTTCAACATTGTTTTCTTTACTAGCAAAGTAACAGAACTCAATTTCTTCACAAATATTCTTCACATGTAGTTCGGAACCATGCAAAAGAGCACTGCTTAATTGTTTAAGCATAATTGCTGGACTCTTAGCATAATACAACATTCTCACTGATTTCCTCACTTTATTATGATGCACTGCTAGCATCCTGAAATGATGAAAAACACTCTGGCATACTCTACTGGAAAGACAAGCCAGTGAATGACCATGCAAACCTGTCACTTCTCTCACTCTGCAAGGATCTAATTCTTGCAACAACTTCATTTTCTGTTTTAAACTTTTCTTATTAAATGTCCGTACAAAATCACAAAGCAAATTGATGGAATCCTGTCGCACACTGCAAATACTACTACACTTGCAGGTGTACACTGGTCCCTTAGGACGTCTTCCTAAAACTTCATTACCTAACACCTCTTCTGCCTCTGTTGACACAAGTTTTTCTTTTTCAACCGGACAACCATCTTTCACCTCATATGCTCGACCACTGGTGTCAACTGCATGCACCAAATCAATGTCCTGGAAATAACTCTCCTCATTAAAAAATGCCTCACAACTTGAACTATGCATCCATTCTCCTGAAAAAACTTCACAAAAATTACTACGATTAACTGTCCTCTTCCATCTACTATTTGATTTAAAATCATAAATTGCCTTGTTTAGTTTCCTAATTCTATTGATTATCAAAATAAATAACTTTCGCTTAATTTCGAAAGCCTGATCAATAATTTTCTCTACATTTTTCTTTCTCTTATAAAAAGCTGCTTTCTGTTGAACTTTCTTAATATTTTTTAATAAATTGCCAATTATCTTGTTGCGGAACATTCGTCTACGAATGTCCCTGAACTGATTTTCCCTTCTACTGCCATGCACAGAGTTATCTCCTGCTCTAGCAGAAACTTTTTTGACGGGCCTTTCCTTTCCCTTTAAATTGTCTCTCTTCTTCTGCACTAAAACATGTTCTGTAGTGGTATTTTTTCGTCTGCAAATTCTTTGTAAAAATGATTTCATTTTCTTACCTGGAGCTTTTTTGGCGACTTGACATCTTTTTATAGTAGAGGACTGCTGCAAATATTTTCCAAGGTGGGGTGTAAGTCGCTTTGCTTCTTTTTTTCTCTTCTGCCTTGAGGGCATTTTTGAATTTTTCAAAAGATCTTGAGTTGAATCTGTGGAAAAAGTTTTAAAAAATTGTTATTAACCACTATTACCAAACAGTAAACCAATAACAGTAGGCAAACAATTAACACACTAGTTGTCAATTCTACCTACAGTAATTTAACAACATAGACAAATTTTAAACTCTCAAATAGTAGCAATGGAATGGAATGCTTCTACATATGACCTGTGCTCTGTTATATGTTAATCTCAACTAATTTCGAGACTCTATTTCACTGTTATATTAAAGACACTTCACACAGGGTGTTTTTGAAAACTTTTATATAATTTTAATTCAACATCTAGAGATTGTTCCTCATCTATTGATTGTTCCACATATAGAGATTGTTCCTCATCTAGAGATTGTTCCTCATCTAGAGATTGTTCCACATCTAGAGATTGTTCCACATCAGACATTGTTGATGTTATTGACTTAAAATTGCCAAGCACACATGAAGGCATATTTACAAGGCCCTTGCACCAGGGGGAAGTGACTTAAAATTGCCAAGCACACATGAGGGCGTATTTACAAGGCCCTTGCACCAGGGGGAAGTGACTTAAAATTGCCAAGCACACATAACGGCGTATTTACAAGGCCCTTGCACCAGGAGGAAGTGACTTGAAATGGCCAAGCACAGATGAGGGCGTATTTACAAGGCCCTTGCACCAGGGGGAAGTGACTTGAAATGGCCAAGCACACATGGGGGCGTATTTACAAGGCCCTTGCACCAGGGGGAAGTGACTTGAAATGGCCAAGCACACATGACGGCATATTTACAAGGACCTTGCACCAGGGGGAAGTGACTTAAAATTGCCAAGCACACATGAGGGCGTATTTACAAGGCCCTTGCACAAGGGGAAAGTGACTTAAAATGGCCAAGCACACATGGAGGTGTATTTACAAGGCCCTTGCACCACTTATGCGTCACTTTTAACATTTACAATGTGGAGCACCATGGGGCAAAAATGGCACAGATGCGTCACGCATCAGTACCGCAAAAGCGGCGCATTGCAGGAGTAACGTCGCAAGCGCGACATGACTCCTGCAATGCACAGGGGCGAGCCATACATTGCATGGTGCGTCACTCCTTACGCCTGCTTCAAGCAGGCGTAAGGATTTGATTCAGCAATGCCATAAAGCTGACTCAGTGAAATCTTGTAGATTTCACTGCGTTAGTTTTACAGGGCTTTCATGCGAGGGAACGCCCACCCTGCGACAGAACGGCCACATGAAACCTGACGCAGGTTTCATGTGGGGCAGGGCTTTACAGCGTGACACATCTGCCTAGATGCGTCACGTTGTAAATATGTCGCAACATGGCGCATCTTTTGCTCCGCCACTGCGTCACAAAAGTGACGCAACGGCAGTGCAAAAGAGGCGCACGGCCATCATAAATCTGCCCCTAACATTTTAAATGATTGGTTCAGGATACCGATAAGGTGTGGCCTATCCAGAGGTTTGTTTGAGGTGAGGCCAACTCAGGGTTGCAGATGAAATTTAGGCTTGTTGAAGAGTACAGAGGAGATAATACATGTGCAGGCCTACAGATGAAGTGAGTCATGTCCACTGCACTCTTGAACAAAGGCCAGACCTCCTCTGTCTCCCTGGACAGGCCTAAACCTCATCTGCACAATGTGATTAGTAATGTTAGGAAACACAGGTGATGTAATTGAAAAATGTGCAAATATTTTTGTTCATTTCACAATCACATCACCTGTGTTTCCTCAGCTTAGGTATCTCATTGTGCAGATGTAGTCTAGCATATCCAAGAGTACGCAGAAGGCGAGGACTGTATGCAGCAGTGCAATGTACATAACTCACTTCCTTTGACAATTACAGAAGCCTTAGCGTATCTATGCCCCCTAAACAGTCCTAAATGTATATCATTATTATCATAGTGACTATGAAACTCTAGCAGTACATATTGTGAAACCTAAATGTCTTAAAGTAATGATTTTTTAACCGACAAACAAGCAAATTATTCTCCCAGATTGATGGTGAAAAGTGAAATATTTATTTAAAGAAGCAGACACCATTTTGTCCTTCTCATAAATATAAAAAGCATTTCTTTAAAAAAAAAACGATTTTCTGGTCATAATTTGAAAACACAGCACAGCTCCTATGTACAAGCACACCTTGTCAGTACTAATACTTCACATTATCTCCAATTACAGTTTGTCAAAGAAGCAAAATCTTTTTGTAAAACATAATGCAAACACTTGACACAAAACAACATTTTAAATGCATTTTCAGGTCATAATTTGAAAACACAGCACAGCTCCTTTGTACAAGTACACCCTGTCTGTACTTAAATTTGCCTAGCACACATGGGGGCGTATTTACAAGGACCTTGCACCACGGGGAAATGACTTAAATTTGCCAAGTACTCATGAGGGCGTATTTACAAGGACCTTGCACCACCTTTAAAGTCACTTTTAATGTGGGGAAAATGACGTGAATGTGGCTCATAGGCCTTGTAAATATGCCCCATGCTGACTATGTAACTCTTGCAGAACATATTGTGAAACCTAAATGACTTCAAGAAACGAGTTTTTAAACCGACAAACAAGCAAATTATTCTCCCATATTCATGGTGGGAAGTGAAATATTTATCTAAAGAAACACACACCATTTTGTCCTTCTCATAAATGTAAAAAGCATTTCTTTTTAAAAAAAAACGATTTTCTGGTCATAATTTGAAAACACAGCACAGCTCCTATGTACAAGCACACCTTGTCAGTACTAATACTTCACTTTATCTCCAATTACAATTTGTAAAAGAAGCAAAATCTTTTTGTAAAACATAATGCAAACACTTGACACAAAACAACATTTTAAATGCACAGCTGGCTTCCTTATTTTCTCCAAAAACCATACTAGTCTCTTTCTAAATTAAAGGAATCTTTTCTCACCTTAGCGCGATTTTTAAACACATCATGTAAGCAAATTAGTCTCCCAGATTCATGGGAGAAGTTACTTAAAATTGTCTAGCACACATGGGGGCGTATTTACAAGGCGCATGCACCGGGGGGAAATGACTTAAATTTGCCAAGCACTCATGAGGGCTTATTTACAAGGACATTGCACCACCTTTAAAGTCACTTTTAACGTGGAGAAAATGACGTGAATGTGGCTCATAAGCCTTGTAAATATGCCCCCATGCTGACTATGAAACTCTTGTAGAACATATTGTGAAACCTAAATGACTTCAAGGCACAAGTTTTTAAACCAACAAACAAGCAAATTATTCTCCCATATTCATGGTGGGAAGTGAAATGTTTATCTAAAGAAGCAAGCAGACACCATTTTGTCCTTCTCATAAATGTAAAAAGCATTTCTTTAAAAAAAAAAAACAATTTTCCGGTCATAATTTGAAAACACAGCACACCTCCTATGTACAAGCACACCCTGTCAGTACTAATACTTCACATTATCTCTAATTATAATTTGTCAAAGAAGCAAAATCTTTTTGGAAAACATAATGAAAACACTTGACACAAAACAACATTTTAAATGCACAGCTGGCTTCCTTATTTTCTCCATAAACTATACTAGTCTCTATCTAAATTAAATTAATCTTTTCTCACCTTAGCAAATGCTTTTTGAATTTCAAAACAGTCTCAGAAACACACCAATTTTTCTTTAGCAGAGCAAAGGGTATGCACTCCAGAGGCTGCAACCAACAAAGGCACAGAAATGCTGAAATTCATCACATATATCTCTCATGTAACCCAATCAAAACTCTTCCCTCACTTTTTTCAAATCAACACCCTTCCCCCCTCTGCCCTTTCTGCCTTTTTTCCATAGCAACTACCTCCTGAAAGACCTCTCATGTTTACAAGTTCACACAACAATGTTTCAAAGGAACTCTGAACTCACAGTACACCTGCTAATCCACTGCAATGTTTCTTAAAATCATTTTTTCTTAACCATTCAAATTACATCTTTCAAAGAACACATCCATGCACCCTAACTTCCTGTTTTCAGCAATAGAAATCCACCAATCACTGCTAGTGAATAATTAGCACTAAAACTCCATAGTTTTATTTCTTCACAAACTCCTACTGTTTCAACTGCCATTATATTCCCACACTTCATCTGACTGCAGCAGAACCTCCTCTCACCATGTTTTCTGTCTGGATTCTTGGACATACCTACATCCACTGGGCTCACAGGTATGCTGATAACAGAAATTTACACAACTTCAATTTACAAAATGTGGAAATCAAATGGATTGGGCAGAGAGGATTGAGATGTCACCAATTGATACCATTGGTGAAAACCTTTTTGCATTTGCCAAACCCTGACCTCTTAATAGAGCACTGTGGAGGAAATGCCCTAGGCACTCTGACTGGGGTAGGTCTGGAAATGCTTTTAAAGGACACCTTTAAACAATTGATGGCACTTTTTCCTCAAACTGCCTTGGTGTATTCAAATATATGCCAAAGACAGAAATGGAGGTGGTCCTATCAATTTTGACCACAAATTGAGAAAGCGAGAAAGCATGTAAATAAGTCTGTTTCAGCTTACATGAGAGACCATGGAATGGGCTCCATCTACAACAATAACTTGCGTTACTACATGCAAGATATCTACAGAGGAGATGGTGTGCACTTCTCAGATGAGGGAAACAGAGTTTTCATACAAAATTTAAGACTGTGTATTGGTACCTACTTATAAGTACCTAGAACTTACACAGAACTCAAAAGCTCTTTTTTCAGAGCTACCTTAACTATGATTACTCTTTAAAAATTTCAAATGTACCTTTTTTCACTAATTTTCACTTATGTTCGCTTCCCGGTTCGCTACCCGGTTCGCGTACCGCCAGCTAACCGCGCGAAAAATTAATTTTTTTTTCGCCATATATGAGCCTCCTCAGCCACCCTTAGAAAACCTAGGGGGTCAGGATACGTCTCCCGTGCCGCCTTACACCCTATCCCAACATTCTTTATCCTCCATCTTGTGTCTAAATTCATCCGAAACACAAGATGGTGGACTTCCGTTACGCTGCCGGTTAGTTTCCCGATACACTATCCGGAACGCTACCCGGTTCGCGTATCGGGTAGCGCTTCTACCGTGAAATAATCGAAACTTTTTTTTTTCTGCCCCTCGGGTCCCTTTATTAGCCCCCACATCATTCCTAGGGGGTCAGGAGGGGTCTTTCATTAATTTCCCCCTTCGTTTTTCTCTACCTCTTGTCTCTCGATCCTACCGAGAGACAAGATGGCGGCCGTTCCGGACTGTTTAGAATGTTGACAGACATCGGAGAGCGACTCAGCTTCACTTCGCGAAGTTCCGTTACGCGTCAGGTACGCGAACCGGGGCGCTAACCGGAGCGCTGTTACAGATACATATATTTTTTTGAACGTTAATTTATCAAAGTTCACTGGAGCACATATATTGAGACATAGCAAATGCACGTTGGGCAAACAATATCTACAATTTTGCCAAGTTTCGTGGAAATCCATTGAGCCGTTCGAGCTAAAAGTGAGTCCAACCGCCCTATGGGAAATTGCATGGGAAAAACGCGTTTTGGGACCCCCCTTTTTTCTCTGCCCCCCCTTGACGAAACCCCCCCAAATTTTTATGAGCTGCTCAAAAACAAAATGTTCCATTTTCCTGAAAATTTCAGCCAATTCCGTCCACAAACGCCAAAATTATTCGACATAGAATTTTCAGAAATCCCATAGGAAAAAAATCCTAACTATATATACCTACTGGCGACCGCCAGTAGGTAATATATATATATATATATATATATATATATATATATATATATATATATATATATATATATATATAATTTTTTTTCAACAATGTGGCTGCATTCACCAGAGCAGCACAACAGCTGGTGCAGGCATTCAGCTCAGCCAGGAGCCAGAACCATCAATTTTTCATCAAGAAAACGCCGCACTCAGGAACTTAGAATTTTTTCAAGATTTATTAAAACAGAGCCCAGTCTGCACACCGACACGTTTCAGCCTTGCGGCCTTGGTCACGGTAAGTGGTAATACCTTTAGCAACTGTTTTATATGTCATTTCCTGTTTGACATGCCCATGAATTCTGGGACATGTAGTTCTCAATATTTTAGTACAGTTCAACCACAATGCAGACATTGTATTTGCTTATTACTCATTTTCAGTGCATTTTCAACCTTTGTAAATTGAAACCAAAATTGTATAGTTACTTGTTTTCACATCCTCAAGAAAAACATTGTAGTGGGAATGCCTTTTTATACCGTACGTTCTAAATTTTTCACTTACACTTTTAGTTGTGCGTGTCATAATTTGTGTGAAAAAAAGCTCACTTATGATGCATTGTTTAAAGACCGATTGAGGATATAGTACCCTTAAAAGGGGGGCAAACAATGGGGATCAAAAAATATATTATATAACTACTTGTGGGTTTGAAAGTCACACCAATTAAAGAAGGATATACAAGAGTCTGTGTCTACAGAAGTTCATAAGTGTTCATTTCTAATTTGTTCAGTCCAAATGGACATAAAGTTCTTCATCGAAATTCATTCCTCTTGGCTGTTTTGTTCTCATCCGAATTATATATTTCGATTCCAATTGTCTCCATTTTTTCTTTTGATCTCCCAGTCTCTCATTAATTTCAATATTGTCTATTGCAAAGAAACTCATATTGAGCCAGTTTCCATTTTGGCAATCCAAGAGATGTTCTGCTGTAGCATATGTTAAATCCCGATTATTGACAGCACGAATATGCTCAAGGATCCTCTTTTTAAGCATACAGACAGTACTGCCTATGTATAAAATTGCACAGTCACATTGAAATGCATAGACTACAAATTTGGTTGTACAGGTAATCTTTTTGTCTATTGTAATTAATCTGCCTTCTGGATCTCTGATATTTTGTTTATTGATTCCGATTTTGCAGGCTTTGAAAGAGTTGCATTTTCTGAAGCCAAGTTGTTGTTTGGTTAACCAATTGCACTTGGTGATTTGTGGATTGAAATTACTTCTGATTAGTAGATCTTTAATTGAAGGGGCTTTTCAGAAGGTTATTTGAGGTCCTGGACTTAGGATTTTCTTAAGATCTTGATCTTGTTTCAGGAGTGGCAAGTATCTTTGTTCAGTTTGGCGAATTGTTTGTGATTCTTTACTGTACGTTAGTATTAGTCTTGGTAGTTTGGGTACTCCTTCTTCTTGTTTCTTTGACATATCAGGTTTTTAATCAGAATCTCTGTTCTAGTCAGCTTTTCCAGTTTGTTCTTACTTTTTTTGAGATCTCTTTCACGATATCCTCATTTACGCAATCTGTTCGCACTGTTTTCAATTTCTAGTTCAGCATTCTTGTTTTGTGAACAATTTCGTTTCATCCTTAAGAATTCACTGTAGGGAATACTGCGTATGAATGGTCTCCTTCTCCCACCAACCCATTGTTAAATTCGCATAGTTGAGGGGGTAGATGTCTGAAACCACCCCAAGGCCCCCCCTGAGGCAGAAGCTTGTAACCCCTGCTCTCGCCCTGATGCTCCGTGAAGCCTGAGCCTGAGCATGAGAGCCGGAGCGATCCCGTAGGACGCCGGACCTGATTGCCAAGACCGCCAAAGCGCCAAACCGTAGGGCTATTGAAACTGCCGAGATTGGCAAGGCTGAGGTGAGCGCTCAGGCGGGCTGACTGTGACCGCGATTTATTTATTTATTTATTTATTTTTGTCACTGTATTCCTGAGCGGTAGGGGCTGAGGGCTCAATGGTGCGCTCCACCTGTAGCAGCGGAAGAGTTCTTAAGCTAGAGTCTGTGTCTGCCTATAGCCCTGTGAGTCTAAAGCTTGGCTGCTGCATGGAAATTACCGGACTGTCTGTACTGTGGCACTTTTGGCACAGAGGGCATCGCGCAGAGGGTGTTCTCGGCGGAAATACGGCTGATTTGAGAGACTCGTGACCCCGTAGTGGCTCTTTACTGGGGGCAGCTATAGTACTAGCGGGACTACCAGCTCCAGCATGCATTGCGGTCCAGCAACAAAGGCCTAGACGGGGACAGAAAATTTGTTATTACTTTGGACTCTTGGGCTCTTGTTTGACTGAGTGGTGGGGACACTTCCTCGATTTGGAGGGGGGAGGCGAGGAGGCCCCCACTGTAGCCGCCACCGCCAGGAGTCAAACTTTTGTTGCCTACAGCGCCGCCGCCCCGGGACTACATCTCCCGGCAGCCTCAGCGGCGGCGCTGCCTTCTGACATCGGGAGAGCGCCAAGAGGCGCCTTAAAGCAGCGCTCCGCGGGACGCGAGCGGAACGCCGGGCGAAGCCCGGGCAAAGGGCGGGCCCTCTACGACCCTTAGCAGCACGAGGAGGACGGGGACAGGCCACTCCCCTAGGCATCCCCACAAGAGAAGGTATAGTGCCCATTCTCATTTGCAGACGACTCATGGACTTTCCGTTTCACTAACATAGTCATATTACCTAAATCATGACATCTAAGGGGGCCTATCCAATTTTTATTCAAAAACGATGCCCGAGCCAGGAAATGGACACGTACACTCAGAGCCATAGGACCCATACCACCATCAGCGAAACAGATACCGATGACTGCCGTCAACCCCTAGAGCCAACTCAAACCCTCCCACAAACTACTGCCAGTTCGGAAAAATTGTCTTATTGGGAAGAACTAAATGCTTTTTGCGGGACTAATCCAACTCAAACCCTCCCACAAACCCCTGTTAGTTCGGAAAAATTGTCTTATTGGGAGGAACTAAAGGCTTTGTGCGGGACTAATTTTCTTCCTGTTATAGCCCCTTCCCCCGTAAAAGGCTCTACTATCGACCATCGCGCAGATAGACCTTGCGATCCACCCCTATCACCCAAGGAGGATAGTAACCAAGCTATTGGACTGCCACAGGGCCAAGCTAGTGGATTGTCACAAGGCCAAAGTGCGAAAAGGAAGCACGACGGGGTTAATGATCACGAAACAGAAGCTAAAATACAAAAACTCTGTACTGATCCCTCTTCACCTGCCATAAATCCTATCTTTTCCAAGATGCACAATGAAACTCTGGACGACGAAGCAGCATTCACCCATCTGCAACTATTGCCCCAGTTTGAATTGATGTTAAGATCTGTAATAGCACCCCTGCTTGATCAAATCAACATCCTAGGGGATAGGGTGACAAACCTAGAGACTATTATTAAAGCCAATTCTTTCCCTCCGGCAAAGATTGTTAGATCTAATTGTTCCACTCTCCCTACTGCTCCCAAAGTGCCTCACACTATAAAAACTGTCCCAACTGTAAGTCAATCTCCCAACTGCCTACCTCACACCGTTACCAAAATCGCCCATACACCTGTGATCAATACCACAAAAAATGTCCTAACCGATAGACAACCTCCCAAGAGACAGCCCCCAACTGCCATCAAAATTGCCCGTAAACCTGCGTTATCTAAATACTCTGCTATTAGAGCAGAACCTAACAGAGTAGCTTGCATAGATTTGCCTCCAGAAGCCGCCCCCTTTGTGCTTGTTCTTGCAGGAGTACCTGCACCTATCCACGGGAAACATGAAATACATCAGGACCTATTGCACAAGGTCCTGTTTTGGTTATCAAAAAATAGACCCCTCCCACCCAACAAAGACGGTGGCATTCTGTGCGTTAGAAGGGTGGGTTGGTTAGGGTCATCACCTGAAGAAATTCCCGGGGATCTAGTTCTAGTTAAATTTAGGGACAGGCACACAGTCCCCTACTTACAATCCTCCCAGCCCCATGAAAATGATGGCTCCATCTCCGTTTGGGATCTGTATGATTTTTATCCGAGTACCCCACCTATTCCCCCAGCAAGATCAGCAGCCCTACACAAACATCTGCTAGGTAGGGGTACCATCAATCTTCCTACCCCTATTAGATCAGCTCTTGTTATTAGAAACCGATAGTGAATGTTTATGAAAATCAGCATTATGTAAACATGTACCGTGGTTTTATTGTAGCTTGTGTTTTTATATTTATGTATACTTTTATGATTTCTTTGTGGAATCGAAATAAAGTTATTTGACTGACTGACTGGCATAGTTGAGGGAGAAGGACATGCCCATAGCACATCCGCAAAGTTGATGAAATAGTTCATGATTAAATAGAAATATGTTATTCTTCAGGCACATTTGAATCATGGTCAAAAGCATGGCAGAGTGTTCTATTTCTCCTATGTGTCTTTGTTTTAGCAAGTGTGCACATGCATTCAGACCTATTGAATGTTCAATAGACGTATAAAGAGAGACTACGTCAATGGTGACAAGTAGATGTTTGCGAAGAACCTTAAGAAATCAGATGTGTCTTGTATGTATGATGTTAGGTTTTTGACCATCGGTGCTAGGTAGTGATCAATATAGGAGGAAATATTTTCGTAGATAGAGTCACATGCAGAGACGATGGGTCTGCCTGGTGGATTTATTAAAGTTTTATGAACTGTGGGCAGAAAATAGATTGTGTGAATTGTTGGTTTCTCCTTAAGCAGAAAAGAACGTTCATTCTTGTTTAGCAATCCATTTTCATGCCATTCGTCTAGATGTTTCCTTGTTTCATCAACCATTTTCTGTATCGGATTTGTTTTGAGTAATCTGTATTTTGTTGCATCATGTAATTGGCGATGTGCTTCAGCAATGTAATCCTCTGTATTTTGTGTGACAATGTTTAAGCCTTTGTCGACCGGTTTGATTATAATTTTGTCATTTTTGGCCAATGTTTGTACAGCTAATTGTTCATTGCTGGACATATTTTCTCTCTTATTTTGATTTCTCAATTTTTCAATTTTTTCCAGGTCACACATCAATGCTTCTGAAAATGAATTTATTTTATTTCCGGGTGAAAGTTGCGGACAATATTTAGATTTACTTTTTAGGCCACTGACTGCATGTGATGTGGTCTTGATATCTGTTTGTTGCAGTACCGTTAATTCTGTACTTTCATTGTCCTCTATTTCATGTTCTAAATCCTATAGATTCTTTAAAAGCAGAATTTCCTTAATCCTTATTGATTCATGATTTTGCAAAGCACCGGGTTCACTTGTTTTTGATGGGTCAGTGTTATGGATCTTCTTGTTAATGTGGATTTTTGAAAGTTTTAACCCCTTCGATGCTCATGACGAGCTCAGCTCGTCATGAGGTACACCTCTCGTACACTCATGAGGAGCTGAGCTCGTCATGATTGCATTGTTTTCTGAGTTCTTCAGCACAGCAGGGTAATTGCTGCAGCAATGATGGTGTTAATTTCCTCACATATTTGTATAAATCGATTTTTGTATCAGTGTAATTAAAATGTTGTTGGGGGCAGAATGAAAAAGTCCTTTATTTAATGCTTTCCTCTCAGTTTCTGTTAGGCAGTAGTCAGACAGATTGATAATTAAGTTCTCAGTTTCTAGTTTCTCTTTGTTCGATTCCTTAAGGGGTAGAATCTTTTTGGTCCTTGATCTTCTGGTTTTTCTTTTACTTCAGAAGATTTTGTATCACTTCTACCAAATCCTCTGCCTCTGCCTCTGCCCCGGTATTGTCCTTGATTGTGTGACATGTTCTGGTCTAGATTTACTAGACGCATTTCCTCTAAAAAAGACAGATGAGGAAAAGTAGTGGTTGGTGCATTCTTGCTAGTTGTCGATTCATTTTCACTGCCACTTACATCTGATTCACGCCACGCCCCTTTTTACACCTCTCTGCAACGCAGCCCCCTGGTGCTTTTTCAGAGGAGGAAATACCTCCTCTCGCTTACTGGGGATCCCTGTAGGCCATCTAGCCCACCAGCAACCTCCAGTATGCGCCAGGGGGCTCCATTGCAGAGAGGTGTAAAAAGGGGCATGGCCTCTTTACTTGTGTCTGCAAGGGAGCCACCTGGCCCATACTGGAGGCTCTTGGTGGGCTAGTTGGCAACCCAGGGACCCCAGTATGCGAGGAGAATTACTTCCCCCTCTGCAAATGCGCCATGCTTAAAAAAAAAGCCCCGGGGGTGGTGGTCCCCGGGGCTGCGGGGGGCTTTAAGCCCTCCGCTAGCATAATAACTTTGCCCAGGGGGTGGCGGTCCCCGGGGCAGTGTGGGAGGGATTGGGCCCCCCTATCTTTTTATAAAATATGCCCCCAAAATTTGGTCCCCCTGGGGGCTAATATTAAAAAAAGGACACAGTTTTTTTGGGAATTTTTTGCCGGGTACGCGTACCGTACGCTTACCCCACGATTTAAAAATCGCCTGAGGAGGCCTAGGGGGTCAGGGTGTGTCTACCCTGCCCCCTTTGCGTGTTTTGTGCATTTGTTTTCAGCTTTCTTGTGCCTCGGATCTACTGAGGCACAAGATGGCTGCCAACACTTCCTGGTTTGAAGTGTTGACAGACAGTTGACAGCCAATTAGCATGCAGCTCGTGCTCGGAAAGGTACTCGTACGGTACTCATACGGTACTCATACCCCCAGATTTTTGTCCCAAAAAAATTGGGGGGGGGCATTGGGGGTCCTTGTGGGACCCCCTGAGCAGGCCTAGGGGGTCAAGGTGTTTCCCTGCTTCCTAATGCTTAGTCTACCGAAGCACAAGATGACTGCCAACACTTTCTGGCTTAGAGTGTTGACACACAGTTGACAGCCGAATAGCATTCAGCTCGTGCTCGGGAAGGTACAGAGTACAGTAAGCTTACCGTAACACCTCCAATATAGATCTATGATTTTACTTTTGATTTACTCAGGAACTACTAACGGATTTACACCATTCAACAAAAAGCGGGATCTGTGAACAGAACTCTACCTTTTTTCCAAGTTTCGTGTAATTCCGTTCAGCCCTGGCTAAAGGTCCTATGGGAAATTGCATGGGGAAAACACGTTTTGGGACCTCCCTTTTTTCTCGGCCCCCGCTTCACGAATCACACCCAACCTTTCAGGGAAGGAGCGGAGCAGGCCATTTTCTTAGAGAAATTTGCGAAGATTCGTAAAACAGCACCAAAGGTATTCCAAATAGAATGTTGCGGATTTCCTATGGAAACTAGGTTTTAACTATAACTACCTATTGGCGACCGCCAGTAGGTAATATATATAGTTATATATATAGTTGTACTAACTATATTTCGCGCACCCGCTATCCACTGCTGATGATGTCACATATTACATCTTTCATGACATGGTCAGTGACATCACTGATGACATCACTGATGACATCTCAAATGACATCACTGATGACATCACTGATGACATCTCATTTGACATCACTGATCACATCATTGATGATATCATTCATGTGATAATACGATGCACCTCCTCACACTCTAATATAACCTTTGATACACCCACTGTTAAATACAGACTACCATTCTTGAAACCATTGACACACCAATACCAGTTACTACATACGCACTCACTGATTCCTAGGTCTACACACACATTCACTCATTCACCCATAGAATCACTCAAACATACAGTCACTCATCAATACAACACTATCATATGCACATCCACTCATTCTTCAATATGTAAAACATATTTAAACTTTACAGAAACACACAGTCACTGGATGATGTCATCGGTGATGTCATCAGTGATGTCAAATGAGATGTCATCAGGGATGTCATCAGTGATGTCATCAGTGATGTCAAATGAGATGTCATCAGGGATGTCATTTGAGATGTCATCAGTGATGTCACTGACCATGTCATGAATGATGTAATATGTGACATCATCAGCAGTGGATTACGAGTGCGCAAACTATAGTTAGTACAACTAACTATATAGGAGCAATTTCAATGGTTTTTTAAATGCTAATTCCTAACTATATAAGGCCTGAAACCTATGGTTTTTTAAGTGACTATATATATATATATATATATATATATATATATATATATATATATATTACCTACTGGCGGTCGCCAGTAGGTATATATAGTTAGGATTTTTTCTCTATGGGATTTTTGAAAATTCTATGTCTAATAACTTTGGCGTTTGTGGACGGAATTGGCTGAAATTTTCAGGAAAATGGAACATTTTGTTTCTGAGCAGCCCCTGACAATTTGGGGGGGTTTCATCAAGGGGGGGCCAAGAAAAAAGGGGGTCCCAAAACGTGTTTTTCCCATGTTAATTTCCATAGGGCGGTTGGCCTCACTTTTAGCTCGAACGGCTGAATGGATTTGCACGAAACTTGGCAAAATTGTAGGGACTGTTAGCCCGATGTGCCTTTGCTAGGTCTCAATATATGTGCTCCAGTGGATTTTGAGTAATTTAGGTTCAAAAAAAGATATATATCTGGGCGGAGCCTAACCACACATCTGATCTGATTGGCTGTCAGCACTTCATCCAAGAAGTGTTGGCAGCCATCTTGGGACCAATATACATGATAGCACCTCATTAAAAAGCATTGTAGTTAATAGAGGGTTTTAGGACTTTAGTTACATTATAAATCATTTGTTGATGGTACCATACTCGTTTTAGGAATTGTGGTGGGTTCTAAGGTGATTTTACCATGTGAAAAAACCTTCTGCTGTGATAGCATGAATATTGTTTGAAAGAAAACTAATATCTCATGATTTTCCCACAGTGGTTTGGAAGGGGATCTATAAGCTAAACTGAAAGCATATTTTCTGTAAATTCACATTATCTTTCTCAGTCATGTGAAAATGAAGTCTGACATTCTCAGTAAAACATGTACATCCAACAAGGACAGAGACTGTCAGTTGATTCCTTTGTGTTCTACTGCAGCCTCCTAGAGTGTTCTAAAGAACAACTAGAGCGCTAACAGTCCTACTTATTACAAAGGTATGGCACACCTGAAGCAATCTTGATTGGAATAAAGTGGTAACTCTTAAAACATTTAATATAAAAAGAAACAACATGAGGGGGTATATTTTGCCATAGAAAGTATGATTAGTGCTGCAGAATGAAAAATTAGGGCACATTTTGAGTGACTTCTCAAATCCTTTTCTATTTCATTAAAACATTCTGACATGCAGTCTCCCAAAATGGCCACCAGAGACAAAAGAGCCCAAATGTAGCCCAAATATCACCTAGATGTAGCCCAAGTATAGCCCAATGACAGAATGTCCCAGAGTGTTCTAAAGAACAACTAGAGCGCTAACAGTCCTACTTATTACAAAGGTATGGCACACCTGAAGCCATCTTGATTGGAATAAAGTGGTAACTCTTAAAACATTTAATTTAAAAAGAAACAACATGAGGGGGTATATTTTGCCATAGAAAGTATGATTAGTGCTGCAGAATGAAAAATTAGGGAACATTTTGAGTGACTTCTCAAATCCTTTTCTATTTCATTAAAACATTCTGACATGCAGTCTCCCAAAATGGCCACCAGAGACAAAAGAGCCCAAATGTAGCCCAAATATCACCCAGATGTAGCCCAAGTATAGCCCAATGACAGAATGTCCCAGAGTGTTCTAAAGAACAACTAGAGCGCTAACAGTCCTACTTATTACAAAGGTATAGCACACCCGGAGCCATCGTGATGGGAATAAAGTGGTAACTCTTAAAACATTTAATTTAAAAAGGAACAAAATGAGGGGGTATATTATGCAATAGAAGGTATTATTAGTGCTGCAGAAAGAAAAATTAGGGCACATTTTGAGTGACTTTTCAAATCCTCTTCTATTTCATTAAAAAATTCTGACATGCAGTCTCCCAAAATGGCCACCAGAGACAAAAGAGCCCAAATGTAGCCCAAATATCACCCAGATGTAGCCCAAGTATAGCCCAATGACAGAATGTCCCAGAGTGTTCTAAAGAACAACTAGAGCGCTAACAGTCCTACTTATTACAAAGGTATGGCACACCCGAAGCCATCTTGATTGGAATAAAGTGGGCACTCTTAAAACATTTAATTTAAAAAGGAACAAAATGAGGGGGTATATTTTGCCATATGAATTATGATTAGTGCTGCAGAAAGAAAAATTAGGGCACATTTTGAGTGACTTCTCAAACCCTCTTCAATTTCATTAAAAAATTCTGACATACAGTCTCCCAAGATGGCCACCAGAGACAAAAGAGCCTAAATGTAGCCCAAATATCACCCAGATGTACCCCAAGTATAGCCCAATGGCAGAATGTCCCAGAGTGTTCCAAAGAACAACTAGAGCGCTAACAGTCTTACTTATGACAAAAGTATGGCACACCAGAAGCCATCTTGATTGGAATGAAGTGGTAAGTCTGAAAACACTCAATTTAAAAAGGAAAAACATGAGGGGGTTAATTTTGCCATAGAAAGTATGATTAGTGCTTCAGAAAGAAAAATTAGGGATCATTCTGAGTGACTTCTCAAATCCTCTTCTATTTCATTAAAAAAGTTCTGACATGCAGACTGAAACATGCACTTTGAATACCAGCAGCAGACGTCCCTGGTGAGCAGTAGCTTTACTACAGTGATCTAATGTGCAACTAGAGTGCTAACATTCAGAATTTATGGCAAATGGGTGACACATCGGAATGCCTTCTTGATGGAACCAAAGTAAACAAGCATTGAAAATGCAATAGATCTCGCCCTCGTTTAAGTTAAAGCCATTCTGTTTGTAATGAGGTGGCTTTTTAGCTTTGCTTTTATTAGTGTTTTTTCAACTTTCATGTAAATAACATGCATCTGTATGCATATAAGTATATGTATGCATGCATTTATGTTTGTATTTATATAGATATACAGATGATATATGTTTATATATGTCTGTATATATATATATTCACTGAAAAAAACATAGGCTATAGACCATATATAGTTAGGAATTAGCATTTACAAAACCTTGAAAATTCACTGAAAAAACCATAGGTTATAGACCATATATAGTTAGGAATTAGCATTTACAAAACCTTGAAAATTCACTGAAAAAACCATAGGTTATAGACCATATATAGTTAGGAATTCGCATTTACAAAACCTTATTTTACTCACACAAAACCATTGAAATTCCATATATAGTTAGTTGCACTAACTATATATCGCGCACCCGCAATCCACTGCTGATGATGTCACATATTACATCATTCATGACATGGTCAGTGACATCACTGATGACATCACTGATGACATCTCAAATGACATCACTGATGACATCACTGATGACAACATCCAGTGACTGTATGTTTCTGTAAAGTTAAAATATGTCTTACATATTGAAGAATGAGTGGATGTATAAGTGTCTGGATGAAAGATTTAGTAAGCGCATGACTGACTGTATGAGTGAGTGATTAAATGTGTCTCACTGAGTGCATGGGTTAGTGACTAAACTGTCTTAATTTGTGCATCATTATGTCTGTTGTTCTGTAAACTGTTGCATGTGTTGATAAGTAGCTATATGAGTAACTATATGGGTTATTGATTGGTTGCCCAAGTATTTGTATGGGAGACTGAGTGTGTGTGTGGGTGGCTGGGAGGTGTATGACTCTGTGCATAGATGTGTGAGCAGTTGATTCACTAGATGTATGGTTTCAAAAGTGCATCTGGAAACAGCTGTATGGGCGGTTGACTGTGTTCATGAGTGTATTGGTGAGTGAATGGATATCTCAGTGCTACATGTCAAAGTAAGTACATATGTAAAACACAGTACATGTGAGAGTTGACATATATAAATAACTGTGCATAAGAGCCAGTGAATGTGTGAGTGGCTGTATGGATCATTGTGAACTTGTATCAGGGATTGTATAAGAGAGTAAATATGTGTTAGTATATGTTTGAATAAGTAAAGTTTGTATAACTGTATAGTTGAGGAAATGGAGGTGTGATTGATTCTTTGAATGACTGACTAGGTGTGTGAGTAACTCCATGGATGAGTGACAGTCTGTGAGTGTCTGTTTACACTGATTGTATCTAAGGTTATATTAGAGTCTGAAGAGGTTCATCGTATTATCACATGAATGATATCATCAGTGATGTGATCAGTAATGTCAAATGAGATGTCATCAGTGATGTCATCAGTGATGTCATTTGAGATGTCATCAGTGATGTCATTTGAGATGTCATCAGTGATGTCATCAGTGATGTCACTGACCATGTCATGAATGATGTAATATGTGACATCATCAGCAGTGGATTGCGGGTGCGCGATATATAGTTAGTGCAACTAACTATATATGGAATTTCAATGGTTTTGTGTGAGTAAAATAAGGTTTTGTAAATGCGAATTCCTAACTATATATGGTCTATAACCTATGGTTTTTTCAGTGAATTTATTTATATATATATATATATATATATATATATATATATATAAGGTGTTGGGGAGAATGTTGAATGGCGTGGTTCAGCCGTATGCGACGCACCGCCACAAGAGTGCCGTAGCCTGACCGAAACAGAACCTTTGTTTTTTGGAATGAGCAAGCAACAGGTCAGGCGGGTGCCGCCGGAGACTGCCTCTGGTACTGGTTCCCGGATAATTTTGAAAATGAATTGTCAGGGACACGATGGACTTTGCATTAAGTCAGGTATGAGCTACAAACCCATTGGAGGAAAAAAATAAGAAAATAAGAAACTACATTGACCATAATACTAAGTGAGGGAGTGATAACGCCCACTGAAATTTTTTTATTTATTTATTTATTTCGATTTGTATAGCGCTCTATAACCCAGGGGTCTCTAAGCGCTTGTCCAGTAAGCACCGCAGGAAACCAAAAGAAAGATACTTCCCAGAAATTTATAGTCCTCCCCAGGCCTTCTGGAAAAGAACAGTCTTCAACCTCTTCCGAAAGGACAGCAAATTAGGTTCTTTGCGTAAGTCCGCCGGTAGACTATTCCAAGCCCCTGGGAGGGTGTTCGAGATGGCACGACCGCCCACTGTCGCCAATCTGAAACGAGGTTGCATGAGAAGAGTTGCCTCAGCAGATCTTAACACCCTGGCAGGTTTATATGGAATCAGGCGGGTCTTAATGTATCTTGGTGCCTTACCGTAAAGGGATTTATGTGCTATGCATAACCCTTTGAAGAGCACCCTCTGCCTTACTGGGAGCCAATGTAGCTCACGCATAAGTGGGGACACATGCGTGCTCCTAGGTTTCTTATGAATGAGCCTAGCGGCATCATTCATCACCATCTGAAGTTTGTCTAGGAGTTTTTGGGGTAGACCCAAATAGAGCGAGTTGCCGTAATCCAATCTCGCAAGGATCATAGCGGAAACTGCCCGTTTCAGTGTGGAATGGGACAGTAATGGCGCAATTTTTCTAAGTTGACGAAGCAGGCCAACACAAGTTCCTACCACCGTGGTAACTTGTTTCCGCATGGAGAGCTTGTCATCCACATAGATGCCTAGGCTTTTTACAGCCACTGCCGGCTCCGGGGGCGGTCCAAGTTCCCTCGGCCAGAATCCACATGCCATGGATTGCCAGCGATGGTAATGGGTAGAACTTCCGTCTTATCCGGATTAATTTTTAGGGAGTTCAGCGACATCCAATTAGCTGTATGCTTCAAGATGGTTTGCAGATTTGCTGGCGCCCCAGGCGTATTATCCATTTGGATAATAATTTGGGTGTCGTCCGCATAGTTGTATACCTGACAATCCATTTGATTCAGGAGTGCAATCAATGGTTGAAGATATATATTGAATAACAGGGGCGACAAAGCCGACCCCTGTGGCACTCCACAAGAGATTGGTGTTGCAGTAGAGAGCAATTCTCCCAGCTGAACTCTTTGTGTCCTCCCTTGTAGAAAAGAAGCAAACCAGGCGTGGGCTGTGCCCTGGATGCCGAAGTCCCTCATCCGCGACAGGAGTTGTTTGTGACAAACGGTGTCAAACGCCGCGGAGAGGTCTAACAGCACCAGGGCGCCGGGTATCTTCTTGTCTGCCCTATTTCGGAGCTCATCTATGATGGACAGCATGACCAGTTCCGTGCTGTGATTTGCACGGAACCCCGATTGGTTTGGTTCCAACAGACCGTTCCTTTCTAGATGGTCAGAAAGGTCGGCCAAAACATGCTGTTCCAGCACTTTGGCCAGGAAAGGGATCTGGGAAATAGGCCTAAAATTTTTTAGGCATTTCACGTCTGCCCCAGGCTTTTTTAGCAACGGGATCAACCTTGCTTCCTTAAAGGCAGTGGGAACCTTTCCTGATACTAGAGATGAGTTCAAAAGATTCAGCACCTCCTCTTCTATTCCTGGCATAGCCAGTTTGAAGACGTCAGGGGGACAAGGGTCTGCCTGGGATCCAGACTTGACTCTCCCAATGAGCAGGGACAGTTCCTCTTTCATAATGGGAGGGAGGAGATCCAGAGGTCTATCCACCAGCTTTTTAACTGCCGTAGTCAGTGGGGGGCAAGCATGTATGGGAGTGCAAGCAATTTCCGCAGTAAGATCTTTAATTTTGCTGGTGAAGAAGTTCTGAAATCTCTGGCAGTCCTCTAAAGTGAACTCCGGCCTTTGTTCTTTTACTTTCTTGAGTTCATTTAGGACTCGGAAGATTTCCTTTTGAGGATCTGTAGCTGTGGTGATCCTTTCCTCATAGAAGTCCGCCTTCCTAGCTATTATTGCCCGCTTATAATTCGCTAATTCAAGCATATAGATACTTCTCGCCTTAGTATCATAGGCTTTGCGCCAAGCTCTCTCCGTCTTGCGCAAGGCCCTCTTTTTCTCCCTTAGAGAGTCGTTGTACCAAGGGGACCTCCGACCTCTATTTAGTAGATTGACCCTGCGTGCTGGCGCCACATGGTCGACCGCACTTCGAAGCCTGACCTCTAGGTTACTACAGAGGGCATCAGGATTGTCAACTGAACGGGTCTGAGAAGAATTTGCTAGAAGATGTGCCACCATCTTTTCTCCATTGATGTCCTTCCATTTCCTCACTCGCCTCTGGCCTTCTGCCGGTTTCGTTTTATGTAATCAACAAACAAAACAAAAAGAAGTGATGTAGTTCCTCACCATACCTGGTTTGAATGGCAGCGGCGTGAACCCTTTGATAAAGCTCACGAAGAACGTGCGAAACATGTTAGGATGACGGGGCTGCCCTTGAAATAAATTGATGCAGGCTCCATCGCGGTGTGCGGCTACTTACTTTCCTTTCCTGGGAAGGTGTTGGGGAGAATATATATATATGACTGGGCGGGCCAATTGGGTGTGCACAGCAGTATAAAATTAAAATGTTGAAACTGGCTCATTTGCATGTGAACAAGGGCTTTCCTAGCCCGAAACGCGTAGTGCCCTCTGGCTTACCGGCTTCTCTGCAAATAAAGATCCTGTGCAGCGCATTTTGTGGTCCGTCTCCTATGTTCCCTCGCCGGTCTGACGTTGGTTGACCTGGAAGTGGTGTTTGGAGTTTTTGCGGATATATATATATATATATATATATCACATCAACTTCTCCTTCCCTCAGGCTGAAGAAAGCAAAGGACACAACGGGTTTTCAGGGGTATGTCATTTAATTGAATTCCATTGCATAACCAGGTTTCGGCTTGTGCCTTCGTCAGATGCCAAAATTCAATTGCTTGCTCTCCGTTCGTATTTTCTTTTAAGGGCTCCTCCTCTCAGTGGTTCAGGAGCCTCACCTGCTTCGAATCACATTTTGTTGCCAATTCGGAGGTCTACCAGTCCCACAGTGCAGCATTCAGGGGATTCAGCGCAGAACGGGGCCGCCACGCTGTTAGTGCAGTTCTTCCTCCTGTCCCTTTTCTTTCTGCCACGCACTTCTCTGCCCCATCAACGGAGACGCCAACTTATTTCTCGAGTCCCACCTAGCAGTCTTTGGTCCGCCGTACAACAGCAGCTTCCTGGTGACAGAACGGTGAGTGGCGGGTCATGGCTGAAAATCCGATGCCTCGGCTACCTTCGCTTGTTTCCTATGTCTCCGTGACATGCTACCCTAACCCCTCAGATATTGTGGGGTTGTCCGCCATGGACACCCTGGGGTTATAAAGCATTTTTCTTAAATGTTGCCGCAAATTCTCAGGTGGGTGTCCTTTTCCTTAAGCCACTGGGTGGGCAAAATCCTGGGGACATGTTTTATAATAATGTGGCGGTGCCCATGTGGCACCTCCATGCCCAGGGAACCACCACCTCTCCAGGGCAACCACAAAAACAGAGGTGGTATAGGCCCTTATGGCCTCCATCACAGCCCCTGGGACCGTCACCTCCCCAGGCCTTTATCAATAATGGAATCGAGGGGGCTACAGGGACATACCACAGCCATGGGGGTTGCCACCTCCCCAGGGCTTGAAACTTAAATTATGCCGTGGGGTCTCAAGGACTTCCTAATGAGTATTCAGGGACCACCACCTACTAGGGTGTTTTTTTCAAAATAAATGCAGGGCCATATGGCCCACCTGCTACCCAGGGATGCCACCTGTGCGGGGCAATGAATAAAGATGCACAGGTGGCCCGCTCAGCCCCCTCAGCCCCGGGGTCCACCACCTCCCTGGGGCAATAAATTAGATCAATGCGGGGCCCCTTGAAGCCCTGGGGACTGCTATGCCACCTTCCTAGGGCTATGGATTATTAAAGTGTGGGGCTCTGCAGACCCCCACAACCCTGGGGACTGCCACCTCCCCAGGGCTTAAAATAGAAATGAGTGCGCAGGTTCATGCAGACCCCCACAGCCCTGCGGCCCAACACTTCCCCAGATTTTCAAAATAGCAATGAGTTTGGGAGCCTGCAGACCCCCTGCAGCTCTGGGGGCCACCATCCCTGCAGGGCAAACAGTAATTGAAATATGGAGGGCCCACTTGGCCTCACTGCAGCCCTGGGGACCACAACCTCCGGGGTGGCTCAAAAACATATATGCCGGTGCTCCGTTGAGGACCCCTGGCCATGGGGTCCACCACCTGCCTTGGGAAAATTCAAACAAAGTAGGGAGGGCTGCATGGGCCCCCTCTAGTAGCCCTAGATGGCCATGTGGATTTTTACCCCCCAGGGCCGGCTCCCGCAATGTCTGGTGTGCCCACCCTCAAGACATTGCTGTTTTTTATTGCTAGGGATGAGTATCGCTCCCATCAAGCGATGGAAATCGCTGCTCCTCTTCTAATAAGAGAGAACAGAAAATACTCTTACTTACTAGAAGCTGAGCAGAACACACAGGGAGTTGCATTTTTGCAGCTCCCTGTCTGTATACCCAATGCCTGCTCCTAATGCCGGCTCCAAGAGAGGCAAGGAGCAGGCAGGGACTGCGTGGCCTTCAGGCTCCCACTGTGATTTCCCACCTTTAAAATGTGAGTGCCATTGGCCCCCACTCTACAGGCCGGGCCATAGGGAGTCGGATCCCTGGGGCTGATATTGGCTAGAGCGGGGGGCCCTCAACCCTCTCCCTTTATATAAAAATAAAAAAGGAATGCCAGGGGGATGGGATCCCCATGCGAAAGCTGCCCAGGAAAGGAGGTCATTGCAGCCCCCCTTAAAAAAATTATACAAAAAAAAAACCTCCGGCAAGACACTGAAGGCCATGCCCCCTTCACCACCACTCTGCAAACACATCGCCTGGCACACTGCAGGTTGGGGGATTAAGTCCCCTTGAACCCAGAGAGTTATTGAGGACAAAAAACCCTCCTCTTACCTCCAATAAGTCCCACTCACTGCGGGATTGCTGAGAGATCTTTGGAGGCCACGCCTGCTTTCACAGCCACTCTGCAAGCATGCCACTAATGCAGCTACTCCCTCATCCATACAGGCAGTCACACATCTTCTCACCCACTTCCACAGACACTCATTCAACCATTCAAGCACTCAGACAGCCAATAATTTACCAATATTCCCACTCACATATCCACTCACACATGCATATAGCCACTTAGACACCAACTGACAGAATGATGCAGACATTCACACATCCAGCCACTCACTTATACATTCATAGAGACACCTAATTACTCACTTATACAGTCACCAACTGAAATATCCAAATTACATACAAAAAGATAGGGCTTTTTTCAGCACACATTAAGTTTCTATTCTGTCTTCACTCTAGTCATCACTTCTTGGGGTATAAGTAAACCCTCTAGTGGACAATTAAAACAAATCAATAACACTAATTAAAGAACAAATATCCAGATAGGTCAATCTTGCTGTTCACCAATCCTTTATTTGCATATAGAAAAAGTAAAAAACTCCCAGCACACAGTTTGCTTACACATGTTTTGTCTTTTTCTAAGACTTTCTCAAGGCTGGAATATCAAACAATGATATAATAAATATATAACTTGCACAATACAAACACTCACATAAAAACAACATGTATACATTATGCAGTTCATTAACACATATAAAAAATGTCACAATTACAAACCTATAGTTAACAACATCTATGCACTTGTATGTAGACACAAGAATAAACCACAGACTAAATAACAAGATAACAATACATGTATTAAATTAGTCTAAACAACTAACACACATGCAATATACACATTGGACGTATATCTGCTATGTAGTTATAAAAGTAAGCAACAAAACCAAATTACCAAGAAATAGAGATAGTGAAAGCTCAATGTGCACAATAAATCCAACCATCACAAATGAGAATAAATGGCATATGCGGTTATGAAGGTGAGCAACAGAACCAAAACACAGTGAAGTGTACCCCAAAAACAACAGAGAAGCAAAAATAGAACCCACCATGAGCACTAGTTTTAGGTGCCCCGATGTTCACTGCACCAACAAGATCATCAAACAAGCTATGTATGTACAGGACTGGATTCACCAGAATGCCTCTGTGCATTCCCAAAACAGTTTCTAGGGAATACATTGGTGCAAGAAATATTGTTATAATGGGAGCTATGCTCAATCACGTACAAAATAAAATCAACCAACGGCCCATATCGTAGCCCCATGAACTCGGAAATACATAGTTGGAAAATATAATAACATATCCATAGCATCTACCACAAAGCGAGTAACCAAGGTTCATTGTTAAAATTGTGTGTTCTAGTTATAAAAAATAGCCCGGTCCAAGGTGCGATCATAGATGCGGAGATTACCGGAGAAGACTCATTGCTGTATTGATTGACTCCTAGTCTGATAAGATCACGCCATATGAAATATCAACCCCATGGTACCCTAGCTGATTAACAACAACTGTCTATCACCCCTGATGAGGTGGAACACCTATAAATAAAAAAACAATGGGTAGGGCTAGTTCAAGTGTTGTACTCACCCCAATATCACAAAATGACTTCCCCACAAGATCCTAGTTCCTCCTGGAGGGTACTTCCGAGTATAAACAACTTGCACCAGCTGGGTATGTTCTATCAACTGACCTGAAATATAATAATGCATGCATCACATATACTCCTCAATCATGTTTAGGTATGATGGCAACTAAGGCTGGATAAATCCATCCTACTACACTTACCAATAGACGTATGTACAATACTGCAAAGTGTCTGTAAGTGTCAGTTTTCTGGCAACGTTGCAGTGTTCCAGAAGGTCTTGGGTGGTCACTTAATTAGTAAAACATCATGCCCCGGCTCCTGTACAAATAGAGACCTGAAATGATAAATCATGAACTTATATAGATACACCCTCTTGACCTATTAGTATCAGGTTCCCCTCGGATGCCACATGTCTAACACTCACCTCAAACAATCACACATAGTACTCCCTTAACACCATGCGTCAACTTCAAGTTACTGTATGGGGTACTGGATTGCTATAGATCCTGCAGCCTAATCCGCCCGAGGTGGTCCAACCATGATGCGTTGAAACCTATAAAAAACAACCAAAGCTCAACAAAATGCGCCAATACGAGTAACACCTAAAGAGTACCCTTGTCGCCTTCTTCCCTCGTAAAGATAATAACTCACCAAGAAATGAAAATAGTGGCAGAGAAAACGAGCGTCCCCTCCGTGTAAACAAACGTCTCCCTGCTCCATTTATTGTGTGTGTCGTCATAGTTTCCATGCTGAATCACATGTTTCAGGAACCCGGAAATTCAACAACAGAGAGGAAGAAATTCAAACAACATTGACAGTAGGGGATAAATGCGCAAAAAGTGTGCTATTTCTTTCAATATTTCATGCAAGCAAATGTTTAAAGGTGAGAGTACCACCACTGTCAACAGTTGTATATACATATACACTAAGTCTACCCTAAAACATGAACATAGCTTCCAACCTGAGCAAAGCTAGCATCAATCAATGTACATATCAGTAACAAACTCTCTTCAGTAATGTTGAATTTCTTTTCTTCTCTTTATTATTATTCCTTTTTTATGGTTTCATCTGGGTAAAAACAGTTCTAATTTCTTTTCACCCACAGGGTAACCAAATCAAATTCTTGCCACAGTTCTTAGTTTGAAAATTCCTCAGCCAAAGGGTAGTAAAAAGGTCTTGCCAACACGTGTTTCGTCCAGCTTATATGCCAAAGGACTTGGTCAGGGCTAAAACAAACATGAGATGGCCTTAAGTAACACAGCAACAACCCTACATTCAGCACCAAATGTGCTCATCGCTAAATCACAGGTAAAAAGCAAGAACTCACAGAAGGTAAAGAACATACACCATCACCAAATGTCTGCTAATTCATTTCCAACCATTCGAGCATTAAGTAATGATCTCAAGCAGGACCACAAGTTATCAATTAAATCTGCTCAACAAGTCCTGTCCCCCAATTCCAAATAACACCTTTCTTATCCCATTAAGGGTGCTCGGTTAGGGGATGGCACAATATTAATTAAAGGGACGGACACAAGGCAAAGAATAAATGTAAAAACAGAAAAAATAAAAGAAGAAAGAAGGAGAAAGGAGGTACATGACATCATGTAATAACAAGATATTGGGATTAAGATCAATCCCAGTCAGCACCAGCATTGAAACAGTGTCCACCCACCAGAACATCTGGAATGGGTGTACCCATTACCTTACTTGTATATTCAGGAGAGGACCTACAGTTCACACTTGAATATTCATACAATCTGCCTCAAAAATATTCTTTTCGTTTTTAGTGTATACACGACTATGTGTTCGACATCACTCCTCGTATCATTCATATCAATCCCATCAGATGATAATATCGGGATACACCTTTGGGATGAGACCATATATCAGATTCCTACATATAATTATATATTTCAGTCCCGCAGATACACATGAAGCTCACTATCAGTGTTGAGTCCCTTAACTACTGCTTGTAATTTGATAAGCCATTTGGACTCTAGTTTCCTGAGGGCTGTCGTTCTATCCCCTGCCGATGGGTTGATCCCAACCTCAGCAATTCCATGAAATTTTAGTGACAGTATGTCAGAATTGGTATGCACTCTATTAAAGTGTGCCCCTAGGGGATAGTTTTCATTATGATTACGGATGGCCCTGACGTGCTCTTGTATCCTCTCCTTCAGTGGCCTTATCGTGCTGCCTACGTAGATTCGCGCATATTGACAAATTATACATTAGACAGTGTATTTAGTATTACAGTTAATAAACTGCTGTATGTGCTGGGTTTGTTTGGTGTTATAACAGAATTTTTTCTTTTTATCATCCACAAACTGGCAGACACAGCACATAGTGCACTTGTAAAAGCCCTTTGGTTTTCTTGGCAGCCACGTACTCATGGTGGTATTTGTAGGATTTTTTATCACAGAAGGACTTAGTATATTTCATAAGGTTCTACCCTTCTTGTACGCAATTCGTGGTTTGTTGGCCACATACGGGTCCAAGTCATGGTCCAGTTTCAGAAGTTGCCAGTGCTTGTTTAGAGTTCTTAATATCTGGTTGCTGTGTGAATTGTACTGAGTAATAAATGCAATTTTATCTCCAGTCATTTTCTTTCTCTTTTTGGGCTTGCATTTGAGTATTTCTCTTCTTGTTGTCCTGCCAATCCGGTTATGAGCTTTTTCTAGTAGAGACTGATCATAACCCCTGGCCAAAAACCGCTTTTGATATGTCAGAGCTTCCATCCCCTTTTCCACAGGGATGCTAGTATACAAAGCGCATACATCAAGGGTCACCAAGGTAAATTTGTCCATCCATACCAGGTCCTCCAGTTTGTTTAACAGATCCTTAGTATCATCTATAAAGGATGGAAGATTCCGTACAATTGGTTGTAATGAAATGTCTATGAATTCAAAAATGTGTTCTGTAGGCCCCCCAATCCCTCATATTATAGGTTTTCTCAGGGGGGCTGTCGTACTCTTATGAACTTTGGGCAGAATGTACATATAAGCTGCCATGGGGTTAGAGTTGAACATATATTTCAATTCTGAGCCAGAGAGAAGACCCGAACTATGCCAGTATCTCAATAATCTGTCCAGACGTTGATTCACATCCTGGATGGGATTGCGTATGACCAAAGTGTACGAGTTCTTATCTGCCAATTAATGATCAATTTCTGCAAAATAGTCAACTTTGTCCAGTAGGACAATGTTGCTCCCCTGGTCTGCTTCTTTCAATATCATATTCCTGTGGTTTGAGAGTTGTTTGAGGGCTACCCTTTCCTCGTTGCTAAGAATGTCAAAATGCCCCAGAGGAGTGCCCTGTAGCCTGTCTTCAAGCTTGTACAGGTCGTTGGTGACTTCTCTAAAAAAACAATACAGGCACTCATACACCCACGGATTTACCAATAGACATTGGTATATATATTTAATACTCATAAACTTTTTAAAAACACTCCCAGTCACCAGATGATGTAATCAGTGATGTCATTTGAGATGTCATCAGTAATGTCACTGGTCATGTCATGAGGGGGGTGAGATTTGCTAACTATAATTGCTGAATTTCTCTGATTTGTACGAGTAATATGTAAGGCTAACTAAAACATTCCTGTAACCCCTATTTTTTAAGTGAATTTCTAAGGTTTTTTTTTAACACGAAGATGCTCACCCAATCAAATGTTTCTTTTTTTAATCCACCGGCACACATGCATTTTCACTTGCTTTTATAGTACCAACTCTGATACTCAGCGACAGACCTGTCCTGTGTGCTACTCGTCCTTCCTACAAAATGCTTAGAGTGTGGATTGTGGGCAACAGCTATGTCTATTGGGCGGCTGAGTCTGCAAAAAAGAAAAGTGTTAACAGAGACTTGGGTTTGGCTAATGTAGACATTATTTGGATTGGGCAGAGAGAAATAAAGTTTCATCAATTTGTGCCTTTGCTTAAAACAAAACATTGTGGATTTACCAGCCCCTGACCTCATGATTGTGCCCTTTGGTGGCAATGACATAGGCTTATTGACTGGGCCAGAACTGGAAATCCTACTGAATTATACCTTTACTGGACTGAGGATGCTTTTCCCTCACACTGTCTTGTTATACTCCAATATATACCAATAGCAAAAGTTAGGAAGTGGTCTAATCAATGCTGTACACTGATTGACAAAGCCAGGAAGCATGTTAATAAAGCTGACCATACCATAACATTGGCTCTACCTACAACAACAACCTTTATTTTCACATGCATGGAATCTATAGAACTGATGGAGTTCACTTTTCAGAGAAAGGGATCAGAGTGTGTCTAAGCAACCTGAAACTCTGCATGCACTCTTATCTGTAACTGCCTTATACACACTCTCAACAGAGCCACCAAGAAGCCACAATTTTGTTAATTTTCTTGTTAAATATTTGTTTTCTCCAGCTTATATGCCAAAGGACTTGGTCAGGGCTAAAACAAACATGAGATGGCCTTAAGTAACACAGCAACAACCCTACATTCAGCACCAAAAGTGCTCATGGCTAAATCACAGGTAAAAAGCAAGAACTCACAGAAGGTAAAGAACATACAACATCACCAAATGTCTGCTAATTCATTTCCAACCATTCGAGCATTAAGTAATGATCTCAAGCAGGACCACAAGTTATCAATTAAATCTGCTCAACAAGTCCTGTTCCCCAATTCCATATAGATAAACACCTTTCTTATCCCATTAAGGGTGCTCGGTTAGGGGATGGCGCAATATTAATTAAAGGGACGCACACAAGGCAAAGAAAAAATGTGAAAACAGAAAAAATAAAAGAAGAAAGAAGGAGAAAGGAGGTACATGACATCATATAATAACAAGATATGGGGATTAAGATCAATCCCAGTCAGCATCAGCATTGAAACAGTGTCCACCCACCAGAACATCTGGAATGGGTGTACCCATTACCTTACTTGTATATTCAGGAGAGGACCTACAGTTCACACTTGAATATTCATACAATCTGCCTCAAAATATTTCTTTTCGTTTTTAGTGTATACACGACTATGTGTTCCACATCACTCCTCGTATCATTCATATCAATCCCATCAGATGATAATATCGGGATACACCATTGGGATGAGACCATATATCAGATTCCTACATATAATTATATATTTCAGTCCCGCAGATACACATGAAGCTCACTATCAGTGTTGAGTCCCTTATCTACTGCTTGTAATTTGATAAGCCATTTGGACTCTAGTTTCCTGAGGGCTGTCGTTCTATCCCCTGCCGATGGGTTGATCCCAACCTCAGCAATTCCATGAAATTTTAGTGACAGTATGTCAGAATTGGTATGCACTCTATTATAGTGTGCCCCTAGGGGATAGTTTTCATTATGATTACGGATGGCCCTGACGTGCTCTTGTATCCTCTCCTTCAGTGGCCTTATCGTGCTGCCTACGTAGATTCGCGCATATTGACAAATTATACATTAGACAGTGTATTTAGTATTACAGTTAATAAACTGCTGTATGTGCTGGGTTTGTTTGGTGTTATAACAGAATTTTTTCTTTTTATCATCCACAAACTGGCAGACACAGCACATAGTGCACTTGTAAAAGCCCTTTGGTTTTCTTTGCAGCCACGTACTCATGGTGGTATTTGTAGGATTTTTTATCACAGAAGGACTTAGTATATTTCTTAAGGTTCTACCCTTCTTGTACACAATTCGTGGTTTGTTGGCCACATACGGGTCCAAGTCATGGTCCAGTTTCAGAAGTTGCCAGTGCTTGTTTAGAGTTCTTAATATCTGGTTGCTGTGTGAATTGTACTGAGTAATAAATGCAATTTTATCTCCAGTCATTTTCTTTCTCTTTTTGGGCTTGCATTTGAGTATTTCTCCTCTTGTTGTCCTGCCAATCCGGTTATGAGCTTTTTCTAGTAGAGACTGATCATAACCCCTGGCCAAAAACCGCTTTTGATATGTCAGAGCTTCCATCCCCTTTTCCACAGGGATGCTAGTATACAAAGCGCATACATCAAGGGTCACCAAGGTAAATTTGTCCATCCATACCAGGTCCTCCAGTTTGTTTAACAGATCCTTAGTATCATCTATAAAGGATGGAAGATTCCGTACAATTGGTTGTAATGAAATGTCTATGAATTCAAAAATGTGTTCTGTAGGCCCCCCAATCCCTCATATTATAGGTTTTCTCAGGGGGGCTGTCGTACTCTTATGAACTTTGGGCAGAATGTACATATAAGCTGCCATGGGGTTAGAGTTGAACATATATTTCAATTCTGAGCCAGAGAGAAGACCCGAACTATGCCAGTATCTCAATAATCTGTCCAGACGTTGATTCACATCCTGGATGGGATTGTGTATGACCAAAGTGTACGAGTTCTTATCTGCCAATTAATGATCAATTTCTGCAAAATAGTCAACTTTGTCCAATAGGACAATGTTGCTCCCCTGGTCTCTTTCTTTCAATATCATATTCCTGTGGTTTGAGAGTTGTTTGAGGGCTACCCTTTCCTCGTTGCTAAGAATGTCAAAATGCCCCAGAGGAGTGCCCTGTAGCCTGTCCTCAAGCTTGTACAGGTCGTTGGTGACTTCTCTAAAAAAACAATACAGGCACTCATACACCCACGGATTTACCAATAGACATTGGTGTATATATTTAATACTCATAAACTTTTTAAAAACACTCCCAGTCACCAGATGATGTCATCAGTGATGTCATTTGAGATGTCATCAGTAATGTCACTGGTCATGTCATGAGGGGGGTGAGATTTGCTAACTATAATTGCTGAATTTCTCTGATTTGTACGAGTAATATGTAAGGCTAACTAAAACATCCCTGTAACCCCTATTTTTTAAGTGAATTTCTAAGGTGTTTTTTTAACACGAAGATGCTCACCCAATCAAATGTTTCTTTTTTTAATCCACCGGCACACATGCATTTTCACTGTCTTTTATAGTACCAACTCTGATACTCAGCGACAGACCTGTCCTGTGTGCTGCTCGTCCTTCCTACAAAATGCTTAGAGTGTGGATTGTGGGCAACAGCTATGTCTATTGGGCGGCTGAGTCTGCAAAAAAGAAAAGTATTAACAGAGACTTGGGTTTGGCTAATGTAGACATTATTTGGATTGGGCAGAGAGAAATAAAGTTTCATCAATTTGTGCCTTTGCTTAAAACAAAACATTGTGGATTTACCAGCCCCTGACCTCATGATTGTGCCCTTTAGTGGCAATGACATAGGCTTATTGACTGGGCCAGAACTGGAAATCCTAATGAATTATACCTTTACTGGACTGAGGATGCTTTTCCCTCACACTGTCTTGTTATACTCCAATATATACCAATAGCAGAAGTTAGGAAGTGGTCTAATCAATGCTGTACACTGATTGACAAAGCCAGGAAGCATGTTAATAAAGCTGACCATACCATAACATTGGCTCTACCTACAACAACAACCTTTATTTTCACATGCATGGAATCTATAGAACTGATGGAGTTCACTTTTCAGAGAAAGGGATCAGAGTGTGTCTAAGCAACCTGAAACTCTGCATGCACTCTTATCTGTAACTGCCTTATACACACTCCCAACAGAGCCACCAAGAAGCCACAATTTTGTTAATTTTCTTGTTAAATATTTGTTTTCTCAATTTTTTAAATTCCTGATAACCGCGTTTTGTTTTTTTTTAAACCAGGTTTTATTAGCATTTAAAATTCATCACAGTGCATACAAACAAATCTGTGTGGTGCTTACATATATTCCAGTGCATTGCTGGTACTCTATACTCAAACTTCCAACTAGTGTCCCATTATTTCCCCCCACCCTCCCTCCCTCTTGAGTTGTTTCCGTGTGTTACCCTCTCTTCTCAGGTGGGTAACAACTAGTATATCCCTACAGTAGGATCTGTTGATCGTATGTGTCATGTGTCTTTATGTCGATGTGGGGGGCCTCTCTGGGGAGGCCCAGTCTCTTCCCCACCTGTCCTGCTCTTCCTTTGCCACCTGGTTTCATGGTTGGGAGCTGTCAGGTGTTAGCTGTTCCTGTCCTGTTTATGGCAGACCTAACCTCAAGGCTGGATGGGACTAATGCCCACCCACCGCTGCTAGGAACACTACGATTGACACATCTCTCCTATGCCGACGATGTGGTGCTCCTGAGTCAGACAAAAATTGGTCTGCAATGCCTCCTGCATGAATTGGTAGAATACACAAAACTCAATCTTCTTGAAATCAATAGCCAGAAAACAAAGATCATGATACTGACTCGTCGACGTAATACTCTGCCGGTTTTTGTCATAGACAACAAAAAATTGGAAGTGGTGGGCAATTACAAGTACTTGGGAATACAATTGGACAGTTGCCTTAACTTTTCCCTGCACTTCGATGTCATCGAAAAAAAAGGAAGAGCCCTGTTACATGCGTTTAACAGTATTTCCAAACAGCTAAAAGGCACGTTTTTCAATCCACTTCTGACAGTAATCAAAGCCAAGTTACTACCCACAATAGGCTATGGCAGTGTGTTACATCATGGCAGAAGTGCACAGCTTCTAGACCGAATCCAAATTAGAGTCTACAAGCGGGTTTTTAGTGTGCCGTCCAATGCTTCACCTGCGCAGGTCCGACTGGAGTTTGGCCTGCAATCCCAAGAACTGCAAAAAAAGTACGAGACCATTAAATTCTGGTACGATATTTGGATGAACAGGGAAACAGGAATCAACCAAGCCACGTGGGAAGCAATGCAAAACAATCCCAACTCTCAGTACGGTAAGTATCTAAAACTATCCCTCGACACTACTGAACTTACACCCTTGTGGCAAACCAAGCTACCGGTATCATCATTCAAGCTAGCGATTAAAAAGGCTGCAAACAGGCACTCGCTGATCAATGACAAGTCAATCCTCAGTCACCGAGCCCATGCCTGGATGATAATCCAATCATACAAAGTGCTTAAACCTGCAGCCTATCTAGGGCTTTCCTTTTCCTCATATGTCAAAACGAAATACCTTAATTTAAGGATGGGTAATCTGCCGACAAACGCAGACAAACCGGATTGGAGGAAACCAGACACCAAGGAGTGTGATCTATGTGGCGATGCAAAACAAGACTTTATCCACCTACTTTGCATCTGTCTTGTACTGGATCAGGAACCACGGTACTGGTTAAAGACAAAGTTTATTGAATACAGAGTACGTACCTGTCGCTCCGCAGCCATACAAGCCTTGTGTACAGCGGATCCACAATTAATCTGCAGATCAGTCAAATTTGTCATGAACTTTGAGAACAAAAGAGGTATTACCGCATTAGGTTGACATTTTTTTAGATTATGCTGATAATTTTAGAGTAAACAAGATTTAGTTTTCTCTTTTTTCATGTCACGCAAGATTTGCACCTGCCGTTTCTTCTTTGCCAGTCAACGGAAGATGAGTTTCACTCACCGTTCCACAACAAGTAAACAGGCAATATATAATTGAATTGACTTGGCACTTGACGTTCCTTGTATGTAATCTTGTTTTTGAAATGCTGCTAAGTCTAAATCATGGATGCACATTGATCATTTATTTTAACCGCTGCTCCTTTTTCTACTTTTTGTAATGGTTTTTACTAACTATACAATAAAGTTATTCATTCACTCAGTGCATTGCTGGAACTCTATACTCAAACTTCCAACTAGTGTCCCATTATTTCCCCCCACCTTCCCTCCCTCTTGAGTTGTTTCCGAGTGTTACCCTCTCTTCTCAGGTGGGTAACAACTAGTATATCCCTACAGTAGGATCTGTTGATCGTATGTGTCATGTGTCTTTATGTCGATGTGGGGGGACTCTCTGGGGAGGCCCAGGCTCTTCCCCACCTGTCCTGCTCTTCCTTTGCCACCTGGTTTCATGGTTGGGAGCTGTCAGGTGTTAGCTGTTCCGATCCTTTCTCGGGTGCCATCAGTTTGTCTACTAATTGTCCCCATGCTATGGCTTTGCCAATGGTGCCTATACCCCGTTCTGCCTCTGCCAACAATAGCCTCACTTCCGCACTGGCCTATTTTTCGAGCTCATGCTTCCATGTTCCAGCTCTTGGTCCCCTGTTGATTTCCAATGCCTATCGATCCCCTGCTTGGCTAATATCAGTGCCAGATCCCGGAATGTCAGTGTCCTTTTGGTTTTGGCTGTATGTGGGAACCAGTCCAGTATGCAGTGTCCCATGTTGCACAGGATTTCTTTTATCTACAATTGTTCCTAAGATGTGAAGGACCTCTTCCCAGAATGAAATCAACTAGGGGCAGTCTCAGAACATGTGTGGTTTGTGTGCCTCTCTAAACCCACACATCGGGTAGGCCGTCTCCTCGACATGAAAGTGCTTCCTGATGTGTGCCGGAGTGAGGTAGGCCCTTTATAGGACATAGTAGTTAATTAGTTTAAACCTTGTGTTTCTGTTTGCTTTTAATGTTCTCTCGACTATACCCTCCCGGGCCTCCTCTGAAAGCGGAATTCCTTGATCTTCCTCCCACTGTGATTGTAATCACTCCATCGGTTTCTGGATGTATTGGCTCATGGCTCTCTATAGGCAAGAGACTTTTTTTATCCTCTCCGCTGACTTAGCGATAGAATGGCAGCCATCCAGTGCCTGGGGCTCCACTTTCCTATCCCCCGGAACTTTCTCATACTCATGGTGATTGACCTATGCAGTAGGAAGTGGCCAGGGGTAGATCATATTCAACCCAAAAGTCTTCAAAGGGGAGCATTTCAGTCACAATACAACAAGTCTCCGGTTCTCTGCACTTCGGCCTCCTCCCAGTCATTGATACTCACCCAGCTCACCCTGTGCGGGAGGCCACTAAGTAGCGGCAGCTCGGTGAGTACATGATTCAATGATTCGCATGTTGGAGGTACCTGGGCCAGCACTTATTCATCACCTTGGTTTCCATTGTGTCTTGTGATGTATGCCTTCGTACTCTCAGTACCAGTGTTGCTTGTTTCGGGTCTGTCGGCACGAATAGATATTGAGTTATTTCCGGGTTCTGCCCTGCTGCCAGCTACTGTATCAGCCACTTAAGCTTCACCACCAGGTAATATAGCTCTAAATCTGCACCGCCAGCCCACCTGCCACTGAATATCGCTTCAGTGTGGTTAGGGCCACTCACGTATGTACATCACAATCCCCATAGGAATGATGTGATCATAGAATACAGGTCCTTAAACATTGCCCTTGGTATCCATACTGGGAGGGTGCTGAAAAAGTACAGCAGCCGGGGCAGGGCCACCATCTTCAGTAGGCTGACCCTGCCAGTCTTATACAATGGCAGGGTCCCCCAGAAGCCCATGGATGCTCTCAGAGTGCTGGCCACATTGCCATCTAGCAGGTCCGCTGTTTCATGATAGATTCTTACTCCCAGATATGACCGGCATCAGAGCTCCCATTGGAGGTTATCCAGTACCTGGGGCGGTGGTGTGTTTAGCACCATGGGGAATAGAATTGACTTCTGCCAATTGACTTTAAGTCCCGACAGGTTGCCAAACTCCTCCAACATGATTTGCGCACCCTGCAGGTCTCCCCCTAGGTCTCGGAGGAAGATCAGTAGATAGTAAAGTGCTATGTGGTGCTGCACGCCTCTCACCAGGAGGCATCTGAAGGCCTGTCCCTGTCATGCCTGGGAGACCAAGGGCTCCTAAGTTAGGGTGAACAGCAGTGGGGTGAGGGGGCATCTCTGGCACGTACACTGCTGCACCACCTTTCTTCCCGAAATCACTTTACCTGTGCGCACCCTTGCCATAGGGTTGGTGTACAACAGTCTCACCCATGCAGCAAAACCACCTCCCTGACCCATGGCATTCAGCACCACGTAGGGTAAGGACCACTCAAGGCTATCAAAGGACTTCTCGATGTCCACTGTGAATACCGCTGCCTCAGGTATGTCGTGATCCCATGAGTCTATGATGACTAGAAGCCGCTTTATGTTGACCGCTGTGTTTCGCTCTGGGATAAACCCGGCCTGATCCGGGTGCACTAACTTCATCATATGAGGGAATTTTTGAGTTGCTTTGATTTTACTTAGTATTTTGTAGTTGATGTTTAACATGGACAGCGGTCAATATGTTGTACGGTGGTGTAGCGGGCTTCCCTCGCTTTAGTATTGGTACAATGAGTGCCTCTCTGGAGCTTTCTGGCAGCACCCTGGCCTCGCAGGCTACATTCTACAGTGCAGTTAGTCTAGGAGCCAATTCTTCAGGATATGTCCCATAAAACTCTGCTGGTAACCCATCTGTGCCGGGGGTTTTGTTACGTACCCTGTGTTTTATGGATCCACGCACTTCCTGCTCTGTGATCCCCTCCCCCAGTTCATCCATCTCTACTAGTTCTAACCTAGGCAATGTTGTCCCCTCTAGATATTCCTGAACTGCGTATCCGTCTGCCCCTGCTGGGCTGTAGTATAGTCCCGCATACTATTGGGCGAAGATCGTTTTGATTTCCTCTTGGGTAAAACACCTAGTGCCTGCTTGGTCCTCTAAATCAATGATCTAGGAGTTTCTGGTATTGTGGTTAGCCAACCATGCTAGTAGACATCCTGACTTGTCTCTCTCTACGTGCACTCTACTCAGGTATTGTTTATAATAGAAACGTCTCAGGTGCTCTGTTTGCTTCGCTACTTCCTCTCTAGCGTCCTACACTTCCTTCTGAATCTCAGGTTTCCCTGGGCGCTCCTTCTCTACGTCTCTGAGGTTCCACTCCACCCCTTTTATTTCCAAGAGGAGCGTTCTTCTAATCCCCTTGCCTTCCTCTATGCAGTTACCTCGCAGAACTGCTTAAAGGCATCCCACTCCGTCATTGGGGAGGAAGCTGTCCATGCATTGTCTTCAAAGTATTTTGCAATTTTGGTCCAGATTCCTTGAAAACCTGGTCCTCCAGGTGAAGCTTCCTTGTTAGAATTGCAGGTTGGGTCTGCGCACATGTGGGTCCTAGCAAAACTGGGTTATGGACCAATATCGTTCGGGCCATATACTTGGTCGAGGACACCGCACTCTGCACATCTGCTGAGCAGTGCACAGAAAGATATAGAGTCAAATGTGGAGTTTGTGCATGGGCGAGAAATAAGAATAGTCCCTATCGAGAGGGTGGAGCCTCCTCCAAGAGTCGATGGAGTCCCCATTGTTTCTGCCAGATCACAAATGTGTGTGCAGTACGAGTTGTCACTGAGTCATGCAGCGGGGGATAAGATCTGTCCAGTTCTAAGTCAGCCATGCTATTAAAGTCCTTTCCTATGAGTGTAGGGCTAGTAATGTAGGAGGCTAATCAACGGGACAGCCATTCAAAGAATGCTGGCTGGTCCGTGTTTGGGGCGTATACACCTATTATATTTAGTCTCATCCTTCTAGTTGCCCTCGTACCACCACATACCGTCCCTCGCGGTCTATTAAGGAGTCCATCACCTGGAAAGAAACACCAGCCTGTATCGAGATCAGTGTCCCCCGAGCGTAAGCTGAGTACGTGGTGAAGTATGTCTGACCCCCCTTCATCTCTGCAGCGCTCTCCCCTCCTTCTGTGTGAGATGTGTTTCTTGTAGAAGTACTATTTGCACTCCCCTTCTCCTGAGATAAGATAGCACTTTATATAATTTTGCCATTGACTGCATTCCCCGGATATTTCATGGCATGAATTTATATGTATGTGGCCCCGTCGTCTTATGACCGTGGTTCTGTTGTGAATCCACATAACAAATACCACATTTAACAACCATCACCCGTTAAAAAAAATGTACGCACAAAATGTATTCTAACTATTCTAATACGCACATTACTAACTCGAAGAAAATGTTTGTAAACATATATTTGTAGAAACTTTTTTTAAAACTGTGTTTGAACGATGCTTCTCCTTTTCACATTTACGTCGCGATTTGCAAAGACTTTGGTAACAGTGATGATTGAGCCTTTTTTAAGAGGTGTAAAACAAATATGTGCACAAGTTTTACAGTATTTTCGACACTAGGGGTTTATTTCTGCACTGATTAAAGTCATATTTTTATGGGGAGTTTGTACAAAAACAATCTTCTAAAACCAATTTTCCATGTTTGTGAGTACTTGAATTTCATGAAGACTGGTAACCGCGATGATCGCACTTTTTTCTAGAAAGTGTAAAACACATATATGCACACATTTTAACAGTATTTTAGACACTAGGGGCCTCATTCACAAGAAAGTGCGGTAGCCCAGCACCGCAAGGATTATGACTGCGCCACCCGCTGCAGCACTTTCAAAGTACAGGAATGCGACATAATAACAATAATATGTCGCATCTCTGTGCTTTCCCCTGCTCTGAAGCACAATTGGCATCCTTGCACCATGGTGCTAGGATGCCTGCGTCATGGGGATGATTGTTTATGTGCAGGAAGGTGTCCCTTCCTGCGCATAAATAATCTGAAATGGCTTTTTTCAGCTTCAGTGTGTGCTGCATTAGCACACATAGAAGTTACAAAACGTCATTTTTAAAATTATTGTTTATGTGCAGGAAAGAACACGTTCTTCCACATAAACAACCATGAGAGGTGATTAATACATTTCTCCTCCTGTGCCTCCCTACGCCTCCCCTGGGGAGGCATAGGATTCAGACACATTTCCAGATTTATAATTTCTTGTAAATCTGGAAATGTGTCAGGTTCCATGGGCATTGCGTGGGAACACCCACAGCAACACCAATGAAAGGCCTCTTGCACGCAAAGTGCTGGATGTAAAGGGGACGTATTTTTAATGACAGTAAAAGCCACGCAGGGTGGCTTTTCTTGTCCTTGTAAATATGGGGCAGAAAAATATGGCCCAGGTGCATCACAAAAACTGCCGGCATCACAAGGGGCTAGTAAATAAGTCCCTAGGGGTTTATTAGTGCAGTGTTTAAAATCATATTTTTCAAGGTAGTTGGTATAAAATTCTGAGCATTGCAAATATGTTTGTGCCCACAACGGTACATACGGGGATGCGCTGGTGGTTGTTGTGTATTTGTGAATATTACGCATGATTGTCAAATGTGAGGTCAGAGTACCTCTACTCGGACCCCTTATGTCATCTAAAAAAAGAAATTCCGCCCTGAAAGACATCCCCAATATATGAAATGGCAGCCACAACTTGCTGTTCTGCTTGCGTCCAGCCAATCACTGCATTCATGTTGGCACGCTTTCACGATTTACCTCAATCACGTCACGATGTAACCACGAGCAGCGCAAAACTGCTGCAATTTTCTGTTAAGTTTGAGCCCAGCTAATTACAGCATTACCGTTGCCGAGTGAATGTGCGTACTACTGTGAGCTTGTTGCAATTTAACCGCAATCCCTGTAAAAATTGTTGCAATATATCCAGGGCCAGAGATTTCACTATACGTATTGGATGTAATTTCTCAAGAACTATTAAATGGATTTGCATGAAATAAAAAAAAGTACAATCTTCGTAACAACATCTACCTTTCTGCCTACATTGGTGTAATACTTTACAGCAGTTCGGGCTGTAGGTTTGACAAGCGTTCTTACAGGAATTAACATTACAAACGCACAAGTATTTTGCACCCCTTTTTCCCAGTCCCCAAGGCACGGATCACCACAAACTTTCAATGAAACCCAGGACCTACCTTTTTGGAAAAATTTCATGCAGATTGGTAAAACGCCCCCAAAGTTAAAGGCAAGTCAAAAAATGTTTTTCCTTTGGAAAATAGGTTCTAACTATAACTACCTACTGACAAACACCAGTAGTTACATTTATTTTTGATCCTTAATAACCTGTGTGAAGAATGTCCACAAGCATTCCCAGACCTCCTTCCATCGTTACTTTTTGGGAGAATTAAAAGTTTCATGCCATTTGGTCACGAGGGTGCAAAAAAGCGTACAATCCAATGCATTTTCCATAAACATTTGTATTTAGCATAGCGTGGAAACCATCTCCTATATTTTTGTTAAAATTGGCAGTGTTACATAGGAGGGGGTGAAGATGTTTCTGTGGGGTAGTGAAGGGAAGTTATCTATGTTAATGTTAAGGTATTTTTTGTGATATCTGTGGCCACTGTACTTAGTGATGACAAGGGGCTATCTTATTGGCTAATGCACTCTTTTTCAAAGAGTCATGTTGTTTTACAGAGGAGTTTGCTTATGTTTTGGAATACACCTCAACAATCACTTATATTGTGGTAAATCAAAAGGATTTTTTTTAAAGGGCCCATATATTTTGGTATTTACTCATCTTCCTTCCAGGTTGGCTCTTAAAATAGCCTTTGATGACAAGTGTATACTTTGAATTAACAGATGGATGAGCAGGAATTTACAGTTGTTATTAATGAGCATATTATTCCAATTGTACACCATCAGGATGCTGTAGGTCAGCTTGTGAAAAGATTATGTTTAGGTGATATATTTTGGTGAAAAAGCAAAGACATGTTGTGATCTCTTAGGAAGGTAGACATTCTTTTGTTTATATGTCTGTGCATTTTCTCATACATTCCTCCATTTGCTAATGAGTGCTTCCATTGTATCCTTTGGCTAATGTTTTAAAACACAAAATGTGTGAGAGGAAATAAGAGGCATTAAAGATGTAAACATCCTTTTCATCTCTATTTCAGTTCAGTGAAGTGACTGTCAGAAATGGGGTTTCTAGTTGGCAGTGGTTTGCACCATGTCCAAGTAGAGATCCTCACATTAGTCAGGGTAAGGAAGTGATACAGCTAAGATGACCCCTGCTATTCCTGAGTAGCTTGGCATAAGCAGCCAGGCTTGTTTCAAAGGTGATGTGTAAATAATTTGTACATACATACACACACAGTAACACAGTGACAACACTACAGAATTAGTCCACACCAGTTACAATAGCTAATATTTATCTGAATATAACAAGCCCAAAATGACAAAACTCTAACATACACAACTAAAGATATCACATTTAAAAGGTAAATAAGTTCAACCATAGAAATCATTAGATGCATTTCTTCTAGCACATAGTATCTTGGATGCGTCAAAACTCAAAGATGATGAGAGGCGCAGGGGAGGTGAGGTGCCAAAAAAGCAAGTTTATGCATCGGTTCCTTACTCACAGGTGAGGTGATACATTAGCTCCTTGCGTTGGTTTATTACTGGAAGGGAAAGTGATGCGTTTATCTCCGGACAGGCGGCCTCAGTACCTTACTGCTGGGAAACGCCGATGAAGAAATTGGCGCCCAGGTAAAATGCATCGAAAATCCAGTCAAGCTGCGTCGATTTCACAGCCGCAAAACAGATTCTGTGTCAGAGTTGGAGCGGTGTGTCACGGACATCGGTGATACGGTGCTTGAAACTTACACTGCTGCTGTTCTCTGATGTGCTGTGATGGAAAGCTGGAGCCTGCAGAGGAAACCATGGTTGATGTGCTGATCTCACCATGCTTCAGTGCTCGCAACAGCAATGTGTCAAAGTTTGTAGTGATGCACCAATGATAACAGGCGCTGGGAGACGATGCTTGGATTGTCTCATTCAGTTCACCAGATTCTATTTCCAAGGGCCCAGGAACTGCATTTCACACTACTTGGCAAGTCAGGACTCTCAGGACAAGAGTCAGGCACTGCTAGATGAAGTCTTTAATGGCCCTGAGACTTCCTAACAGGAGGCAAACACATACAAGCGCTTGGAGAACCTTGAAAGCAGGATACAGAAATCAAAGTCTAGTCCTTTCACTCCTAGGACAGAAGCAGCAGGCCAGCATAACAAAACAACAGACATAGTGTCAGTTTCTCTTACAGCATCCTGCTATTCTTCCGTGCAGAATTTCCTTTAGTCCTAACGTGTTCTGACTTGAGAGATTCAGAGGTCCAATACATATACCTGTTTCCGCCTTTCGAAATAGGTAAACTTCAAAGGACAGTCTTGGTAGTGCACAAAACAGTGCCTTACCCTGACCTAGCTCTAGACACACTACAGGGGGATGATGTGTGAGGGCAGGCAGAGCCCTATTCAGGTGGCAGTGACAACTCCTGCCACCACTCAAGTTCAGGAAGGCCCATCTGCCTGGTGATGACCCATCAGGAGATGCAAGGCACACCTCAGCTCCCTTTGAGTGAATGTATAGAGTAAATCGACAAGATCACAACTGCCATCCTAACTGAGACATGGATTCTACAGAGAGGCAGAGACACTGAATGGTTAAGCAAGAAATTCCCACTTTCTAAAGGTGCCATTTCCAAACACACAATTTAAAAACCAACTTCACCAAAATATGTACTTATAAATTGTGAGTTTTGAGACGCCAAACTACAAATCTCTATCAGCTCCCAGGGGGAAATTGAAGTGAAAAGATAATTCAAGGCAATCCCCATGTTACCTTATGGAATAGATAGTACCTTGCAACAGTGAAAAATGAAATTAGAGGTATTTCACTATTAGGACATGTAAACCCATCAGTGCATGTCCTACCTTTTAAGTACACTGCACACTGCCGATGGGGCTGCCTTAGGTCTACATTAGGGGTGACTTACATGCAATAAATAAAAGGAAAGGTTTAGGCCTGGCAAGTGGGTGCATTTGCCATGTCAAAATGACATTTCAAACTGTACACACAGACACTGCATTGGAAGGTCTGAGAAATGGTTGCAGGGCTACTGATGTGGGTGGCACATCAGTGCTAAACGTCCACCACTAGCATTTTATTTACAGGTCTTGGGCACACATGCTGTACTTTACAAGGGACTAGTTAATCAACTATGCCAATCATGGCTAAACCAATCAACAATACAAGTTACACAGGGAGCGCTTGCACTTTAGCACTGGTCAGAAGTGGTAAAGTGCCTAGAGTCCTAAAACCACCAAAATCAAAGTGCAGCACACAGTCAACAACTGGAGGTCAGAAGCAAAAAGACGAGGGAACTCATGCCAAAACTTGCCAGGTCTAACAATGAGCAGTATCATTGTTTCCACAATTAACAATTAATAAATTAGGGAAGTTCACAATCAGTAAGAGAAAAAAAATAAGAGGTATGATGGTATTCCACCTTAAACCTCATTGAGTCACTCATGTGATTTCAAAATTTGGCAAAACTAAATTCTGCTCAATTCAACACTTCTTGGCATACTCAAGAGCCCACAATAAATATATAAGGCCAATGATCCACACATGAAACATCTTCTTTGAAGAGAAGCACAATCCTTCAAGAAACACTGACTTAATGTAGGAAAATGAAACATCGATGAACTGACCTATAACACTGTCCAATTGCATATTATTTTTGATAGTACGTCTATGAAAGAAACAGTATGAATGGGTATATGTAACATTAGGCTTCTAGCAAAGCACAAACATTACTAAAGAAGCACATTACTCTACCTTCAACTAATTCAGAGATATTTAAGGTCATATTACCATGCAAACTAATACAGGATAGGATTAAAAGGAAAGCTACAATTAATATGTCATATACTGGGTGCTTTTTATAAAACCAGATGTCAAACAGAGATGAACTTTAACTACATGATAAAATCAACTAATAATATGCAACCTAACAAGCACTATTGGCTTGTTACCCACATTGCTATTGCATTATTATTTCCATTCCACTACAAACGTATTCCAATATTACTAGAGTTGTGTTAACAGTATTTACATTATCTGCAATAATGATGTGTGGTTTTACAATGCACTTTAGATGTACAAATATATTGGTAATGATGACATTCAATATGTTACTGGAAAATGTTACAGTATTAAGGAACCAATGCACATTTGTATGTTTTGTGCACCTCCCTAAGTGGTATGGGTATGCCCACACATGGCTCCTGTGCTCGCTATGTCACTACAACCAATGTGCATCCAGCAGATGACCATTACTATTGCAAAAACAATTCTGTGCTGCTTGTATTCCAGTTCAGGAAGGATCTGCGTGTCACTTAAACAAACTATACCCAGATGATGAGCCCATAACTAGGCCTAAAACTATCTGGCTTGTCACTTTAGCCTGGACTGTTCCCATGAGGAGCAGGGTGAAGAATGTTTTTCCTGTTGCTGGGTTCAAACCGATGTGGCATGGTGAGCAAAATAACAATGGGTTGCAATGTTACCCTGAGCTATTGCCAGTGGTTACACTTATCCCAAGCTGCCTCCCAAAACCTTTTGTGTGTTTAATATACGGCCCAAAGTGGAATGAGAATGCCCTGACGTGGGTCCCGTGGTAACTATGTCACTGACCCAACCTGTTTCCACCTAATGAGGCCATAACTAAGGCAAAACCAATCTGGGGTTGCTTGTTTTCCGGTTTAGGGGGGACCTTGCTTGGCAGTTGGAGCTAAACTGGGCCCATAAGGAGCACGGGGAAGGCTGATTTCCTTATGTTAGGACAAAACGGAGGTAGTCTGCTAAGCAAAACAACAATGGCTTGGAGTATTACCCCAAACTATTGGCAGTAGGTTGACTTATTACAATCAGGCTGTTCAGGCAAGACTGTTCCCATAATGAGCAGGATGAAGACTTATCTGCTTATGGTTAGGGCGAATCTGAGGTGGAATGATGAGGAAAACAATGATGGCTTTGAGTGCTAGCCCAAATTATTGCCAGAGGGTTGGCTTATTGCAAACACCCTTCCATCACCTTTTCTATGTTTTGGTTGATAAATGAAAGCATACAATAGTGAAGTAATTGCTACTACTATGTGAACTACACTAGTTAAGAAATGTCATTTATTATGTGTGTATGTGATCAAATCAACATACTGTTTTAAATGAAGTAGTACATTGATTTTTAAAACTTAAAATGTAAAATTACTATCCTGTTAATATACATGCCTACATACTGTTACTTACCTGTCTCTTATCTTCTTCTTTGGTCTTCATTTGGATGTATTACTTCCTGCTGCTGTCAGGGGAAAAGATGCAATAATAACCAGCTAAAATGTAATGGAAAACAGTCCTAAAAATAATTATTTTCCCCTTCTTTTTGTTTTGTGCATTTTATTTTCAAAACAAAGGTCACCCACAAGACAATGCACCCATCAGGGCACCAAAAACAGTGTTGCTGCAAAAAACTACAACGTTACGGGTATTAGGGAACGCGGCAGTGAGCTATGACAAGGTCCAGGTAGATTTTGAAGTCACTCTCCCCTATAACTATTACTGTTTGGCAATATAAACAGTATGACGCAGTCCTCACATAATGCTCAACAATGTTCCGCTGCTGCCTCAAGATGTTTACATTAACTGCTGAGCCAGGGGTTGGCATTGTGGTGAATGCAGAAGTACTTGATGCTAGGAGTTCTTGGCCAGTTGTGGCGGAAGTGAACGGTGCAGCTGTTGCGACATTCCCAGATCTGGCAGATGTTCCTTCCTCCAAATGGCCAAATCCAGCTCTCTGCATCTTCCTGCTGAAGCCAAACAAGGGAATACATGTATCTAACGTGCTTTTGCATTCCTGTCGTCCCCAAGGAGTATTGCTGTCGGTATTTGAGACAATGAGCAAGTGACATGCCAGGGGGTTCGCTTTTTTCTTACTTGCGGGAAAAGTGAAGAACTACCAAACCACTGATCTTCAAGTTGCTTTTCCTGCTCCAGTTCTTGCCCCCTCTTCCTCCTCCAATCAAGCATGAGCAGCTTTACTGGGTTCTTCTGCTTGAGCCATAATGCAGATTTCCACTGAAACACAGCAAAGGCACCAGCGATACTGTCATATTTCTAAACAGGTCAAACGCTCAACAAGAAAGATCAGAAGTGAAATGAGCATTTGATTGCTTTGGAAACAAATGTATCCAGCCTATCAGAAGCTTGCTTAGTATCGCGAAGTACTCCAGTACTTCTTAGATAGCACTGTGGTACCATCACAAAAATAAAAAAGAAAACAAATAAAGTATGCAGGGGCATATCATCAAAAAAACGCGATAAACATCGCAGAGCGCACTTAGTGCAAATTTGTTTACCGCCGGCTATCGCCGGATTTAATCGCCAAGATAACACGTTATCATCAACGCTTATCTCCACGGCGATGGAAAATCCAGTGATAGGGGCAAGATGAAGGAACATTGCTGGAAATCCAGCGATACAACTACAGCACTATGGGAATCCTTGGTGATAGGGTGATGTGGATTTAGGCTTAGACTCCACTTCCCTTTATAAATATAGCTAAGTCTGAAATTTTGCAGACGTTAGCTAATGGCGATAACCGCTGTTAGCGCTGCTTTTTATATTGGTTTGGGTGTCCTGGGTCAGCTTGTTAATACAGAGTAGTGCAGTTAGCGATATTTTCCATGTTGTTTAGAGAGGAAACGCCTTCTTTGCAACTCATTAGAGATGCGATGCGAGGCGTTAGTGGAATGGCGACTGACACAAGAAAACACATCCTGATGCCTATTAGTGTGTCCTTGCTAATAGTGAGGTAATACAATTGCCGCTTTTCGGCCGAAAACACCTGTTAAAGCGGAGTTGTTGGCCTTGGTAATATTCCCCGTAATTGAACTACACTACACGCTAGTACTGAAAAAGTTACCAAACGATCATATACACACAATGCATTAGACTACACAATTGTACCCCAATTCTACCCCAACAAAATCATTCTTTCAACTATTAAGATATATATGTATATATATGTAACCCTAAATGACATTAACAGAAAAGGAACGGGTCTGCAACCAATTACAACTTCTAAAAGTATGGTAGTTAAGTGTTCTTATAATAGTACCATACTACAACCACATGTAAACTGCACAACCATTCGAAATACCATAGTTATAGTTTTATTTAACGTTTTTAGTTAAAATAATATTTTCCAAATTTACACTATTGCCACAGTGTAATATAACATTTCTGCGCCGCTCATACACTCAAGCAAGTCCCAAAACTTAAAGTTCAAATGTTGTATTGATGCCATAAAGAAACTCCGTTCTTCATTATATGTATTATATTTCATTGTGATTAGTGATACATCTATTTTTATAAAATGATGTTTATTATTGTTTTAAGATCTACATTTTAGTTGTCGGAGGCTTGATTATTTTGTTGTCTCATATTAATGTTTCACATCACACATGCATTTTGCATCTAGCATTCTTTTACTGTTGAACTACCCCACACAGTATCACGGTGAGAATTTAGTTGATACTATGTTAAAGTGACATTTGATTGACAGAGGAGGTTTTTCAGTATTAACTTATTATAGATAGATACGGCACTTTAGACTCAACGCCAGAGGTAGATAGACTGGTGTTTATATTCTGTAAAGACCAGATGGTGTTTCACTATGAAGGTGGTTAGATCTGAACTATTTTGCCTCTAAATCTATTGCACATATATGTATTTGGTTGTTTAGCTACCTCTACAATATGGTTGCCTTTTGTTTATTCTCTTATCACATGACACAATTAACGAGGAAAAGGTTTCACACGTCACAATCAGATGTTGCATTTTGATGAACATTATAGTTTTTGCTATCTCCTGTATAGTTCAAGATTTACTATGGTTTATTGTTGGCTGCTCACGAGCACCGAGAAACGAATAGTGGCCCACTTGTGAAGGTACACATGCTGCATATGCCAAAGGTAATGACCAGCATGCAAGATGGAGATTGCACACCACTTGATTGGCATTTACTCAGCATTCTAAGTGCAGAGTAGATGAACATTTTTGAATTCACACACAGGTCATAACATACAATCTTAATAGCAGTCATAAAAGCAGTCAACAAGCCACTCACTTCCTTTCTGTTAGGGAGCTCATTTGAGTGTACACAGCAAAAAACATTACTGGTGGCCTCGACAGTCCCAAAGCCAGTACATCATCAGACTGTAGAGGAAGAAGTGCAAACATGAAAAAAAAACATCTATGTGCCAAGGATCTGTATTCATCAGTACTGTCCCAACCCTTGTGTAATTTAGGAAAGACCTTAAGACACACCTGGATGACCGAAGTTGCTAACTGATTGAAGGTCATCTGTTCCAAGCTCAACAAGGACAAGACAGAAGTAGTGATCTTAGAAAAGAACACCTCAGCATGGGACTCCAACTGGTGGCCGACTGTACTCAGACCCACACCCAGCATACACACCAGAAATAATGGAACAATTATCAATAACAAACTGGACATGACCACACAAGATAACATCGTCACTGCATTCTGATTCCACACCCTGAAGATGCTGAGGAGGATCTTCAAATGGCTCACAAGCAACAATAGAAAAACAGTCAGTCACGCTCTAGTCACCAGTAAGTTGGAATACATGAGCACCTTTTACTCCGAGATCACTAAGTAACTCACTGAAAGACCACAAACCATGAAGAACTTGGCAGCAGACTCATCCTTAGCCTCTCACACAAAACACACCACAGCTCAGGGAGCTCTACTGGCTCTCCATACAAAAATGTGCTTATTTCAAAGTCCTCACACACATATTCAAAGCACTATACAACTTAGGCCCCACCTACCTGAACAGTTGAATCTACTTGCACCAACCTCATAGACACCTGCACTCTACAGAACTTTTGCTAGCACACATCCCACACATACGCAGAAACAGATCAGAAGGACACTTTACTCCTAAAACATGCAACAGCCTCACATTGAGTCTGTCTTTGCCTTTCACCCCGTAGAACTGCTGCATTTTTGTTAGGTTCATGACAAATACCTTACACATACATATGTATGTACTTACATACATACATACAGTATGGCTTCTATTCTCAATGCGCCTTTTGTTTGGAATATTTTGACATTTTGAGAACAGAGCTTTAAACATTACAAGGTCCAATTGCTAATGAGATTCACTTTCCACAGTAAGTGCTGTACTGGCATGAGCAAGACAACCTCATTTTCAAGTAACTCCTTTCAAAATGTAAAAATGCTCCATACGCCTGTGGGTTGATACAAAATGTGATAGACATCTCAAACAAACCATAGCTGAAGGGTGCTGAACCAAAGCCCATTCTTTAAGTACGAGTATGTTTGATGGAATCAGCTCTGTAGTCAGACCTAAAGTTGGCTGAATGTGGCATTTGCTTGATAAAACACAATAAGGTGAGAACAAATACAGGAGCAACAGAAATGTAACAGTGATTCATTGAATGCTATAAATCTCTCGACTTGTTGAAAAATGAAGTGGAATTAGAAATGATAAGCACTTATTGCGATCACTTTTCCTCCCAAATAAATGAGAAAACGCTGAAAGGTAAGAACAAAAGCATTTAGCGGCCCCCTTTATACCAAACAAAAAAGAATTCACACAAACTATGAATGTATTCTTATAAGTACGGAGGAAACTGTGGAGAAATATTATTTTAGACCAGAGTCCAACTGGCTTTAATCCCCGTAATTAAAAAGCTAAGCAACCAAGTCAGTAAATACAGATATTTCATTTCAAATCACTAAGGGGCGTATTTAAGAGCCGGTTTACGTCGCTCTTGCACCACGCAATGTGGTGCAAGAGCGATGTAAACCTTATCACTGCATTGCCTTACTCTGCCCTGGAAAGGCGTTCCATATGTATTGTGTGGGTATTGCCACAGAACTCCCAAGGTTTTTGATGCATCCCCAAATTTACAAGAATTGAGGGACCTGGGAGTGCGCCAAAAATATATGCATTGTTAAATGAGGCGCAACAAGGAGAAATATATTTATTTCTCCTGGTTACTTCCTCTTTCTATGCGAGTATGTGAGTAATATGCCTCGCAGGATTGCATTTGTGCAGGAAAGTGTCCCTTCCTGCACAAAACCAGTCCTGCATACAATGCAGGCACCTTTGCACCATGATACCTGTGTTGACAAGGGCTGCCAAAAGGCAGGGCTGGAAAAGGCAGAAATATGCCCTATTGCCTTAAATACGGCACGTGTCTACCCTTTCCCTGTCACGCAGTGCAGCGTTGCAAGGTGACTTGCTGGGCTGCACTGCATGACATTCTCGTAAATAGGCTCCTAAATTTCAAGGGCAATAAACTGTAAGAAAATATCCCGTTAAACAGGATACATAAGTGTTCTCAAATCTACACATCAGTGACTGAAAGGATAATGTCTCTGCTCGGCTGCCAAAGTTAACATGTGTACTCTGTTCCGTCTCATCAAGATTCTCCTGACCTGCCACTGAACGGTGAAACGTCCTTCATCAGACTTCCAATTTTATTCAACAGATAAGTTGGAAGCTGGGTACGTTTTGTTAGTAGAGTCATATGGATGTATGCACGACATGTTAATACGTCCATACCACACGGCTCAAATAGCTGCCCTGACTAAAGCTGCTCTTCTAACTACGAAGACTAAAAAAAGATAGTGTACGATTGGACCCATCCCCGTGACAAGCCTATACCACAAGCACAAGCTAATGCCCCCCTCAACATGAGTGACGCAAGAGCACCTGCACTTCAGCCCCCTCTTTATGCTGACCCTGCTGTAAAGTGTGCCTTGAACAGCACGGCTGCCATGGTGGCTATCACACTTTAAAGCACAGGGCATTTTACTTCATATAACCCATAAGCCCTGCCAAATGAAAATATTTGTACAGGAGGAATAATGCAAAGAGGTCAAACAAATGTGTCCCAGATGTCAAACAGTAGCAAACGCAACATGAAAATGGGCCAGCACACACATGAAAGGTGATTAAATAGATATATGTACACAGGTCTGTACTCGTCCTACTAAGCAAAGTAAGAAACAGTAGAAGTAATGTTGTGGGTGGATCAGTATTTTCATGAAGGCATTTTACACTCAATATGCATTTGATTGTTCCTGTTTTTGACGTGGTTTTGAGTCCAACTTGAATAGCTGTTTCATGAACATCTAGCATAGACAGAGCAGAAAACAGAACCCACCCACATCAAGCTGCAGGATCAGGGACGTGCAGCGTATGGCTGGATCCTCTATTAGGTGACGTGTTTTGCAAAAATGCAATAGGCTAAGATGCAATCTTGAGTAATTACTGGTCGTTTAGATCAATTTAACAGTTCTACCCATCCCTATTTAAAAATGTATTTACACCTTGGCATGGTCAACAGGAACAGCTCAATGGCAACATATTTTAAACCACGAAATATGCCACATATATTTAGTAATAAATCTGAGAACTGGGTGGGCGTGGCCATGCTGCCAGTCGAGATGCAACCTAGCATGGAGCTCCTTCAGCCACACTGCACCTGTGGTGGTTGGCAGACTCCCACCCGGACCGGATCCAGATAAATGTAGCTGGACTCATGGCTGCAGTCTGGTGCTGCAGCAGGGAAGTGTCCAGACCACAGGGAATGAGGTCGCTGTCCTGCGACATGACCCGCTGAGGGACAGGTGGCTTTGAAGGCTCCGCTGTGACGAAGACAACCAGTGAGCCTGAAGCAGCCCTCATGTCCCACCTGCCATGCTGGGTGGAACCCCTTCCACCCTGCTCCTCTTCACATTACTTTGACACCCATCAGCGTAGCTAGCGACCCAGATAGTTTCCTTAATGAGCCAACACACTTGAAAGTTGCTGCTTAACTGCCGCCGTAGCAAAGAGCACCGGTCTAGGTATTCAGTGGGGGGTGGGAGGCTGAGAGGCACGTATGCACACACACAGTGTGGCAGATGAGTGAGCCAGGGAGCCCCAGTGTATAATTTAAAGTGTGTTACAGCAAGCAACACTAAAGCATAAAGCACATGTTACCTGCATTACCATGCTCCAGATGCGCACTGTACCAGTAACTGCTGAATAAACTTAAAATGGGAGGCGAGCAGCAGCTGGGAAATACGGTTTACAGCTGAGCCGCCTGCCTCCCAGAGAGTCCTTCCAACCACAATAAGTTACTGCAGTCCCTCGGTCCAGCTGCATTCAAGGCTCAGCAGCAGCTGCAGCACTGTTGCGTGTGCCTGAGCTCCAGCTGCGGTCGCGGTGATTCAAATCAGTGCCAAGTGCCAGGCCTGAGTTCCAACACTTTACCCACTCACTTGCGCTGCCACAGGAGGTGGAAGCAGGATGTTACATCCTGCACAGCGGAAATAGTTATTGGACACGACCTCTCCTGACAAAGAATCAGTGTCAGGAGATAGTGCAGCTCCCAGGATAAATATTAATACATTGTTGCCAAGCTCGCTTCAGCCAGCCCCCAAAGCTTACCAGGAGCAGCAAGCGCCGTTACAGCCCCACTCCAGCTACTGGATTTACAGGCAGCATAGCAGCTACAGCTTGATAGCTGAGGCAGAACCAATGCTCATTATGCTTGACTTTGCATTTCAGTGCGGTGATGCAGATCACCAAATTGAAATGAGTTAGTCTAACACCTGATGTGTGGTACTTGGCAGGACTGCATTTGGACCACAGACTTATGCAAAAGCTTTGAGTTGCGTGCTGGGAAATGAAGCCTCCTAACAATAGTAGAATGCGCATGTTGAGATCACTTATCTCACAAATAGCATTGTCATTTACTGAGCAAACACAAGGAGATGATGGACGGAGCTCTGAAACTTTTTTAGACACTCACCCCCAGTCACAGATTTTGGATGAATCCATCATCATTCTTTAGCTCACTTTGCCACCCAAGATCAGACACCGCTATATGTAAATCAGTCTTGACCCTGTGCCTCATGGGAACAGTCCAGCCTGAAGTGCTTGATTCAACAAAGATCTGTGACTGGGGGTGAGTGTCTGAAAAGTTTCGGCGCTCCATCAATCATATCCTTGGGTTTGCTTTGTTCACCCTAAGTTGGCAGGGTGTGCAGTACAAGGGCCCCTTGCTCATTTTGCCACTGGATTCAAGCTAGCCTGGCTGATGAGGGCTGTTAGCCCGAAACCGGTCCCAGGATGCTTGTTTCCATTCCAGGGTAGATATGGCTTGGCAGTTCGGGCTGGACTGTTCCCATGAGGCACAGGGTCAAGACTGATTTGGAGATAGCTGTGTCTGAACTGGGGTGGAGAAGTGAGCGAAAGAACGATGATGGATTCAACCCAGATCACTGACTGGGGGTGAGTGTCTGAAAACTTTCAGTGCTCCTTCGATCATCTCCTTGTGTTTGCTTTATTTAAAAAGGGGGACATGTACTTTGTAGATTTACATGTCCTGGCAGTGAAAACCTTGTAACCAGTTCGTGCTTGTTGTTTTGGGAACTGTAAGGAACAATCCTAACTCATGTTGAAGTCGTAATTTGGATTACAATTTTAAAAATGCCACTTTTAGAAAGTTGTTTTTTTCCTGCCATAGCCATTTGGTACTTGCAGCCTGTCTCTGGGTCACATGACTGGGTATAGTTGACAGTTGCGCTTTGTGTATTCCTCTATATAGCCTCACACAATAGATAGCTAAGGTGTGCTTGAATGTGCCATCACTGGCAACTCCCACAGGAAACCCATTGTCTCTCTACTAGGCTACTGCATATCTCATTAAGACAGCTTGGCTCAGCTTGTCAGAGGATAGCCAATCAGAAGCCGGAAGGCTGGAATTTGGCTTCTCTAGAAAAGAAAGTTTAATAACTTCTTTCCTGTGATATTTATTATAAACCTAACAGTGGCAGCTTTTTGGATTTATTGTAACTAACATTTTAAGTCCTTGAATGAAACGTTTCTCTGTCTGAAATATTTATACTTAAATAAAATATTTCAATGTTAGCCTATAGAGCTCATTATCTACAATGCTGAGAAAAATTAAATTAGCAGTGTTTCCCTCACCAGAGTTCATAACACATTTTTTATAATATCTCTGTTTATAGTTTCATTTCATCCTACTCCAGGGGCACCAGGGGAGACCTTAGGGGTGACATATATGTAAAAGTACGGTAGATTACAACTTTGAAAGTACCTTTAATTTTAAAGTGGATTTGCATACATTTTATTTTAAAGCAGGGGTCCCTTTAAATGACAGCAGGCAACACATCAGTGCAAACTCCAGGGCAGGAAATCTACTGGGCCTCTACACCTCCCTGCCCTATTATATACTAGGGACATATAGGTCATTTTGAATCCCCCTTGTCTTTTTATATACTAGGAACTTATAGGGGTCTGTCATTGCCAATCGTAATTATACCTAACCACCATATACCTTTACTGGGGAGCACTGGCCATGGCAGAGACAAAGGCATAATCAGAGACAATTACCACCAGTACCAAGCAAAAAATTGTGGTGATCAGGGCCAAAAGGATGACTTTCTCACAACGCCTAAAAGTGCATTTGTCATCTTTTTGAAACCCATCGGTTTAGCAAATAGATCTAAGGAGGAACCAAAAACAATCAGAAGTGAGGCAATTGTGCTGCTCTGCTGCCTCTTGGCATTAGCAGCTGCTCACACGTTCTGCATGAAATAAAAGCACTAATCAACCAACAACAACTACACACCTCACAGTCTTTGAGAAAACACTGTGTGGTCTTAACCATGTAAAATGCAGAATTAGATTCAGCCATTTGTTTTGGGTGGAACAGAAAATGTATAAAGTCAAAAGTGATTAAAAAAAAATGGCCCTAAAAAATACTAGGAATAATTTCATGTAGAAAATTATACCACATATTACGTATTTCAAAGCACTCCAAATAACGCACATTACTGTTACTTGCTTTGCCACTTTATAGCACTATTCAACTCTGCTCCTTGGCGAAAGTTAAATTCAAATAACTGTCTATAGCTGATACCCGCGTCTATAGAACAGGTCAGGCTAACAAGTAGAGGCATTTATACAAAATGTAGTCAAATGTAGGCAGTATAGCATGCCACCGAGAAGCACCTCTCACTTCGCAAAGGCTGCATGTACGGAATCACTTTACTCACACAACGAAACAGTTGCCACTAGCATCTGAGATTGCTGCACTGAAGAGGCTTCCATCCTGAAACACTTCTGACACAGGTGAGATAATGATTTACCGTCTGTGTGTAGACGTGCAAACAATTTGTGTGTTTACAAATGTTAATGGCAACATATTGAGGAAATACACTGACAATTGTGGTAATTGTGTCTTTCTTACATATTCATTATAGAATTTAGAGTGTGCCATGTAACTACAGTTTTGTGCATGTCATATGGAATCTGAATATGTAATTTGGAATTCACTAATGCAAGAGCTTTAGTTTGAATGCCAGCAGAAGAGGTTGGAGTTTGCCTTAGCTGGACGCTTTAGCTCTTGCACCAGTGGGTCCTTTTATGGCACTTAAATAAACTAGTATTTTTATATACTTCCTGGCTCCATCGCTTCTTTACACCAATAAAGTGTGACTCTTAGAGCATGCACCACTTGGGGTGACATCTTGCAGAGAACTCATGCTGTTCCATGCCAGAGAGAGTACCCCGCCCAGACCTACTGCTTTCTAACATGCTCTGGTGCATAACCCCAATCTATGATTGGACAATGATGGTGCTGGTCTATGGCATCTTAAGATTTTAGAACCAGAAACAAAATGTATCACCAACGTAAATTACAAGGAACTCCAGAAAAGAAAAGATGGTGCAAATAGAAAATTGCACACGTAGAAAAGTGTTGAGGCCAGATCTTCACTCATAAAATACCTGTTTGCTCTCTCTTTGCTAGGCCTGGGAGAAATGTTAATTATGTTGGAGTAATTGGACGAATTTCAGTAACTATGCATCACACTTGTGAATAAGCCTGGGCGTAGTGGGTGTAGCGGGGCTATGTAGAGGACCACGAAGGTACGAACAAATTCCGTGGCCCTCCGTGTGTCCCTTCGCGCCTCTACCCCCTATATTAGCAATACATTTTAGTACTTAAAAGTAAATCAAAACCCACTCACCTGTACCGATGCATCCCCAGGCTGCCCTCCTCCTCTTTGTCGCCGTTACGTCTAATCCAAGCAAAAACTGCCCATGCGCAGATGCGCACATATGCAGTTTTCACAAGGATTAGTAGAAACGGCAACGAAGAAGAGGAGGGCAGCCTGGAGACACCGCAGTATAGGTAAGTGGGTTTTAATTTACTTTTAAGTACTAGAATTCATTGTTAATATAGGGGGGTTGAGGCGGTGGGTGGCCAACCCTGCTACGTTGCATAGTGTGCGGAGATTTGCCTTCGCCGCGTTCTCCACGGAACACGGAGAAGGCAGATTTCAGCAAATTCCGCGGGCAGAGCAGGGGTATCCGCCCAGGGGTCTCCGTCCGGGGCTACTTGTAATGCGAAATTACATGATTATGCTAGCTTGATTAAATAAGATTATTTGGGTAACATATCCTACCGAAGGTGCACAGGATCAACAAACTAAGAGAGAGTGAGTGGCTGCTGGCTACTGCTGTTCCTGTGCAGTAGCATTTAGTGTTATTTTCTTAGCATAACATGCATACAGGGGCCCGTTTCTGGACGCAAAGATGCATTTTGCACCAACCAAATAGTGCAAAATGCTGGATTATGGTTCTCACAGAATTGGCCATAACTATGAGTAATTTTCGGTAATTACGAGTAATTATGCTAGAGAGAATTATGCCAGTTATACCCACCCCTACCTGTCACCTCATTCATCTGCAGAGCCTGCAAGTTGTCTGTACTCCTTTCAGAGCAGCAACCCTGCAGGTTGAAAGGTCGATTTCTCCTTTTTTTCACTTTCAGCTTGGTCCAACACATAGGCCTAAAATGCAGGATGATCAGCTTTTCTATTGTTTGAGTATTACCTCGCTGGGAGCAATCTGGACCCTCACACCTGTATGTACAGGCAATGGGAGTAAAAAAGGCACATAGCTTATCACTTCTTTTAAAGAATCTATGACTAGGGGACAGTTTTTTCACTTTTGTTAATGTCTCATGTAAGGAATGTGTATGATCTGTAAGAATGTAGGATATATCTGTGTGTATGAGGAAGTATATAAATATTAAATTAAATGGTACCAACTAATTAATTTTTTTATTCTTTCAAAGCACTATTCATCCCAATAAAAATGACTGGGTTACATCGTAGACAGAGACACAATGAAACATACAGTGTGAAAATAAATAAGCAAAATTGCTGGGCACACAAAGATCTCGGCAGCATGAGTCCAAACCCTGCAAGATATTTTAAAATGCAGCACCTTCCTGACCAATTAAGCAAACTAGAACAGATTGACTGCCACTTTGCTCCTTGTTGCCAAGTTCTTTAAGCAGATTTTATTTGAAAAATAAATGTATAAGTTGACCATCAGACTTTGCTTTTCAAGCTCTGGACCTTGAGACTCCACCCCTTTTCCTCTACTAAAATTCATGGGATACCAGAGTGAATTCATTTCATTTCCAGCTCTGCTACACACAGTCCACAACATGCATACAGAGACAGTCACACAGACATAAACATTTAATCACCAGAACCAAGGCTTTAAGTGGGAAAATAACTGTGGGTGCTCTATAAGGGGCAGCGCAAACCTCTTAAATGGGTGTGACCTATCCAAGTAGGATCGTGGTGTAAATAAAGATATGTATGGATAAAGCCATACACCCTCCACAGAGGCGCAAGTAGAGCCAAATTTTGAGGGGGGGGCAAAGAAAACGTTTTGGAGGGACTCATTTTTTAAGCAATAGGCAGAGAGGAGCTGCAGGGGCTCTACAAAGGGGTGAACAACAACTCACATCTCCTGTCCCACATGTGATGCGATGACAGATACACGCATTCAATGCTATGGGTGGGTAGAAGTACATAGGAGCCTTGTAGTTCCCCATTTCACATATGTATCACACACCATGCTTTTAAAACTGACCTGTACAGTGGGGCATGGGTATGCATTTATGCAACTCTAGGTACAGTCGCACACTGGTCTGCCGCTTTTGCAGTACTTCTAGACACATAGTAATTAATTGGGATGGCCACACTGCGTCGTTGTAACCACCTCAAGAGGCCTGTCTGGGAGTGGATTTTACATGCACTAGTGGTAGCCCGTGCAGCGCTGCTGGCAGACTGGAGTAAAAGTGACTGTTGCCAGCAGCAAACATTACTACCTTGGGCCATCAGAATATTTCCAGGTGCTTCAAATGGCTTGTCCAGCCCTGGCCAGGATTCCAGGTTTGCACCAGAAACCTGCATTCAAGTGAGCTCTTTACTAGTTTCTAATATACACCCCAGACACAAATATTTTCTTTATTTCAGTGAGTAAATATTATTAAAAGCTAGAGCAAAATTTACAAAGGTTTGGCACAATGCAGCAAGACAACTTGCTGCGCTGCTGTGCTCCAAATGAAGAGAGCAGGAACCAACCGGCAAGGAGCAGGAAGAGTAGGTGCTTCGACGTGGCAGCTCTTCACCCCTCCTTCTGACCCAATACTCGGCATCCCCTAAAGTCTAGGGTACATGACCATTTGCGCATGAGGATATCCCAGGTAGGATACACAGTGCGCCAGTAACTGCAAGATGGCACTAATTAAGATGGCTCTTTGTACTACGCCTGTTTCTCAGTCCTTCTTTGTCAGCAGAAAGGCCTATTCTGCATTTCAATTATATGTGTTTTCCCACAGGTGTGCTCCAGTGTTCTTCTCAAGTGGCACTGATGATAAATAGGGTTCCCTGTTTTATGGTATTTATTTTTTCTGCATTTCCATCTGTATTTATCCATATTTATTTTTTGCTAATATTTTCAGTATTTATGCATATTTATTTTCTGTTTTTGGTATAAATGATGCTGCAATTGGGTATTTTTCCACATTTATTTGATTGATAAATTCATATTTGCATTTGAATGTCCAAAAGGTTTCAGTGGTATACAGTGTAATAGTGTACACCTACTGACTAGCACTCATAATTGACCATCAAATAAAGCATCCAAAGAAGACCTATTTTCCGTATTTTTCTGAATTTAAAAATAAATGCAGACAGGGAAATAAATAATTGTCTGTCTGTATTTATCGGTAAAATTCAGTAAAAAAGGAAAACTGGGAGCCCTAATTATAAAGTAGCCTTTGATCGAGTTATGAGGCCAGGCACTCTGGAATGCGCAATTTATCTTCAATATTACAGCAGGTTCACCCTGCGACAGTTCGCAGCCATTAACATAAGTTCACTATTTAATAGGCGTGTGTTAATCACAGAGGTGATGATGCATTCATGCGATCAAACAGCAAGAGCATCCGTAGATATTCTCGCATGCTCCACGATGACAGTAAATGTAAAGATTCATGACTTTCTGTCCTAAACTGTGATACTTCCCCACAGTCCCGCATCATATGATACAAATCTGCATGAAAGGATCCACAGCGTGCACAAAGGTCAGAGGTCTCAGGATCTAGCCTGGCAATTCCAGCTAGAGCAAAATAAGTTTGGTGAAAGAAAAAGAAAGAAAACGAACTACCTCTGCGTGGCCCGAAAATAGAGCCCGATAGAAACCAGTTTTGAGGCCTCCTGAAAATAACTGGTGGTGCTCAGATCCGGAAAGACCCGGTCAACTTAAAGCCCTGACCGGAACACAACCCGTCCCTCAGATTCACGATTATTATTACCTGCTCAGAGCAAGAGGTAAATGTGAGCATGAAGCTTCCAGAAACAGGGAAAACAGTGCAGAATACTGTTCTGTGAATCTGGGCCACACAGTTATACCCCATTTGTAGACATTACATTGTAACTGAAAAGTGATGTTATGGAGTTACCGCACGTTCATTCCGGGAACGGAGTTTGCAACCCGCTGATACTGTGGAGTCAGAATGAGGGCCTTACTTGTAACAGGCAGGAATGCAAACACAAAGGCTACTATAGGCGAATCACCAGTAATAAAGTTATGCATTCACCATGCAAGTCATGCACCTATGAGTTCCAGTTCAGTCGTCATTCTCAAACCAGTCTAAACTACTCCTTTACTTACAATCGTCCAAATTCTAAGATCAATGGTCCTCAGCATCGGATCCTTACTGACACCCAAAGGGGGTGCCATGACATTTCTGAACAAATGTAGAGATGTCTGAAAATCATCCTGTTCCTGTTCTGCTTTACATCTGAAGAAGACTCATAAAACTGCCAGAAACCAGCTGCATGGTTTAGTGTGCATGTGCATCAGTTCCTGTCTATGATGCTGAACCAAACACCTCTGACGAGGTCAGACAGACAGGGGGCCCGATTCACAGAACTAACTTAAGACAAAATCTTAAACTTACGACCATTTAGTCATTTTGGTATTCATAGAAGGCATTTACTCATTCACAAGTAAGTGTCTTCTGTGAATACCAAAATGCGTAAGTGGGCACTTACTCATTAATGCAAACACAAACGCTACCATAGGCGAATCACCAGTAATAAGTAAGTGCCTTCTGTGAATACCAAAATGAGTAAATTTTAGGATTTTGTCTTAAGTTAGTTCTGTGAATCGGCATCAATGAATCATTGACAGCATGTGTGACATGGAGATTTGAATACCGGACAGATGTGAAGGATCTTGGGATCAAAGAGGACATGCAACTATGGGTGCTGCAAAATCTACAGGATCTCTCTCCAGCAATGATCACTGCCAAAGAAGATCAGGGGAGCCTCTGCCATTGACTTGTTCATGTTTCCTTGTTGGCTTGGAATCTGCACACAAGTTGTCACACTCCTCCCTCTCACCCCAGTGGGTGATTCCTCTGAGGCGCATTATTTAGTTTGTTTGCCTTCCCTGTTAAAGGTACCGCCACTTACATGTATCATCCAAACGTTTGATGTTGGCACACTGCTGTAATGGAGACCTTCTTCCCACATGTTTTTGCTGCGCATTGCCATGTGGAAACCATTCACAGTAAACTGACAGGTACTTCTTTCCATGCTCATTCCTGAATGATTATAGTAAGTAAACCCCCCCACCAGCCTCCAGTACACAGCTTGGGCATTTTGTGTTACATGGCAGTAGCACAGTGGGGAAAAAAGGAAATGAAAAACATCAGAATCATTCTCAACCACATTTTAAAATGTTGTCAAAATATATAAGGGCAGCATTGATGATTCGGTGTGTATTTAATCTTCCATTTCTCCTCATTAAAGCGCAAGGTAACTATCTCTGAGGAAAGCCACTATTATCTCAGGCATACTATGAAATATAATGTGCCAATCAAACATTACTATCTCAGTCACACAAAAAAGATTGTCAATTCATTGCAAGAAAGGAAATCACTGGCAATCATTTATAGAAATGCCTGATCAATGGGGCCGTCAAGTTTTCAGCATATTCAGTGCAACCTACGCCCCTTACGTTATTTGTAAATTTTACTGTGTTACTTACTGCTTAACACTGTTGACCCTAGCCCGACAATTGCCTATTCTTTATCTAGTTAAATACCACCCTTATTTGTTATATAGGGAGGCAAAAACAATTATCTGGCCTTGAATGGTATTCATTTTCAGCAGACTGCTGGACTGGTTCCGCCGATGTCATAAATTGCAGATTTTTGGGGCATATTACCAAGGGTGGCGATATTGAATTATCGCCGCTTTAGCAGCCATTTTCGGCCACTAAGCGATGATAATTCCTTCGCCCTATTACCAAGCTGTCGCAAACACCAGTTAGCGACAGCTTGTAGGAGATAGCGAGCGATTTGGGGCCCGCTTTGCATGCCAGCGATATTTATCGCTAATGACATGCAAAGTGGGCTTACCCAACCCGTTAGCGACTGACAGCAGTCGCTAACATCGCTATCGCCTATTACCAAGAAAGGCGAAGCGCTGGTAATATTCACGCTAAGCGCGAATATCACCAAACGCTAACACCTGCAAATACCAGTACTTAGCCATGTTATCCAATGGGAGGTGGATAACATGGCTAAAAGCATTTGCACGCTAATGCGTGAACACCGCTGATTTTCCAGCGATATTCACGCTAACGCCTGCAATATTATCACTTTTGAGATAAACGTTGGTAATAGGACGTTATCTCAGCGATAATATTGGGCGAAGCGCGGCGTTAAGAAAAACTAACGCTAAGCTCAGTTAGCGATAAATATCACTAACTGTTGGTAATATGCCCCCAGTTTGGTCCATGATCATTACATGGTCGGTATACATAAAATGGATGATCGCAGGTTGACTGGTAGACCACTAGGAAATAAATTCCAGACAGACAAATGTTATTCAACCTAGGAATATAGATATGGGATTGAAAAATAATGGGATAAGAATGAATAGCTTCTTTCTATCCTAGTGACTCACCACAATAATCACATCACTGCCCAGCGTAACCAGACGCATTAGCCAATATGGTATGCTAATATCACCCGAAGGAAGCAGTAATCAATGCTTAACCTCTGAAGTTCCTAACATAAAGTATGCCAGTGTACCCATTCATGTCATAGTTTGTCCCTAGGTTTTCTTGCAAAAACATGTAAAATTTGCAGATTTAAGTTCATCCTGTTTCTTCCTAACGAGTTGCTTTAGTGTCATTTGCATTCACATTTACAAAAAAGGGGATATTCACTAACCCTGGGCGGAACTGGCAGAGCGGGACCACGCGGAAGTCCACGGAGCTGGGGAAATACTCCGTGGAACTTAGCTCCACTCCGCCACCCGCCTCCACCCCCTATTAAGAATTAATTAAAACTACATTAAAGGTTAAAGTGAAAAAACTTACCTTCCCTGCTGTCCTTCTCTTCCTGGTCGTCTAAGGGTGATCTGTGCATGCGCGTGTGCCCGCGCCTGCACAGTACTAGCCCACAGTTAATATTTACAAGGAGCTTTTGCAGATCATTGCGTAATTTTTTGTTGCGCAGCCAAAGGCATCAGTTTTTCAGGGCCTGAATAAAATAAAAAAGCTTGTGTGGGATCCGGCTGGGTCACTGTGAAATTAATGTATGCAGAGCAGATGGGGTGTTCCATTGGAAAAAAGTCACTTGCAACTGATGCAGTGAGATTTACAAGATTTTCCTCATTTGCCGCATCTGCCAGATGCATCTCGCAAAGCCTGCAATGCGTCAGAATTCCTATGCCTCCTAAACCCAGGTTAAGGGACTGACGCAGTGGCTTGCAAATGGGAATCTGACCATTTGAGGTCACTTCATACCATGAAGGATGACTGTTAATCACATCCCGACTACTTGTAGTTGGTCTACACATGTGCCAATCATGTTGTAGGCCCCCTTGACCAACCTGGAACCATGACTTCATTCTCTGAAGCAAGGCTATGTGACGTTGGTTATTGTGTACAAGGGACGGGCCAGGAATTGTCACTGCTCCATGGAGGAAAGGGCCCTATTATCCAGGTATGCGTACTCTAAAGGGCAACAGGTAAGTACATATAAGGTAGGTAATATATGTATTTCCACATTACTTTATACGAAATACTTGTATTCACTCGCATTACACTGTCGCTCACAATGTTACACATACTCAGGTCTCCACATACACATAAGTAGACTATGCCCACTGTAAAGTGATACATAGCCATACTGCCATCACTACATCCAAGAACAATGTGAGATTATAAATGGGGCTATTCCACAAATGTACATTCTTTCACATTGGTCCTAACACATTAGGCTTCTTGCATCAGTCGAAACTGACACAGCGCCTCTGGATTTTGAGGCATTGCTGAATTTCGTCAGTTGTGAAGTCAACTGCAGTGATGCGCCACCTTTGGACCTAGGAGCTACAGCAAAGCTCCCACAGATGCTTTAGAATTTCTCATGCACATTGGGTCCTTTTGCCATGTATTATAAATACAATGAATCAATGGCGTCATTTTTTTTTTTGTAATTATCTTTTTATTGCAGCAAGGTCAAGGAAACATACAGTATATTTGAGCCATTTCCCTTGGCGCTCAATTATTGCGCGACGTCCCCACTCCCGTGTCACACAGCCATTCAGCTCACATCCCGGAGGTTGAGCGGCAATATCATGGGGAAGAAACTGCGCTGAAGAATACTGTGTTGGTTCATAACTACCAAGCGGACGGGAAATGGCAGTGCTGCTTTTCAGTCCTCACGCTCCCTCTTCCGTGCCCCAAGTCCAGGCGAACCGAGAGTCACTCTTCATCCTTGCTGAACAACCAACCCCCCGTCCCCCCCAACTCTCCCATCCCTGCCTACCCCCCCCTCGCCCAGAACCTCCCAGAACCGCCCTCCCTTCCCCCGCTCCCCCGCCAGGACCCCCCACCCCCCCAGGCGTGCTAGAGTACCAACGATTCGAGTCCTCATCCCTCCCGGCTAAACCAGGTCCTAAGCAAAGCAACAGGATTTATCAGCAACTATTCGTAAGTCATCACAATGGAATGCAGATAGGGGAGCAGCAGTGGGGGCCTAAGGCATCTCCACGTCAGGCGGGCGCACCGCCGGAGCCGGGCTATGCACCGGAGTGTCCTCCTTGTCCATGTCCAGGAGCGTAAGGTCCAGGACCAGCCGCTCCCACGCCCTGGCCCTCTCCAGAGCCACGTCATTACTTGCCCTGAGCGCGGCCTGCAGCCGAAGCTCTCCCTCACACCGGGCCCATTTATGCAGCTCAGCCTTCCAGCTCTCTACTGAGGGGCCCCTGTTCGCCTTCCATTGGGACGTAATGACCCGATTCGCCAGGAGGAGCCCCAGGTCCAGGAATTTGCTAGTAACCTTGTTTTTTGATGTGTGTGGGAACCAGTGTAGGATGCAGTGTGCCAGGGTGAGTTGAAGGTCCCTTTCCGTTACCTCCCTCAGAACCTCCACTACCTCTCTCCAAAAGGGACCCAGCTCAGGACAGGACCAGAACATATGCTGGAAATCGGTGAGATCTGCCGGGCAACGTGGGCAGGACGCCAGGTGGGTCGGGAAGTATTTATGTAGTTTGTCAGGGGTCAGGTAGGCCCTGTGCAGGACATAAAAGTGCACCAGCTGGAACCTCGCGTTGCGCGTCCCGTTTCGGGCCCTTTCCAGTATGCCATCCCATGCCTCCTCGGGGATCTCAGTTGCCAAGTCAGCCTCCCATTTCGCCTTCAAGGCCAGCAGTGGAGCGACGGACTCCGAGACCATGCGTCAATATAGGCACGTGACAGCCTTGACCGTCCCCGCCATCATCACAACGTACTGGCAGCCCAGAGACAGCAGCGGCTCCAGCATACCCACCTTCCAGTGTTTGCGGATCGCCGCCGTTAGTGCCGCGTGAAGGAGGAAGTCCCCTCCCGCCAGCTCAAAGCGGTCCTTCAGGAGGTCGAAGGGCAACAGCTCCCCGTTTTCGTAAAGGTCACCCATGGATGACAGCCCCTGCTGGTCCCAACCATCCAGTCCGCGCCACGAGCCCCCATGCGGAAGCGCCCCGCAGAGTTTAAGTGGGATCTCAGGTGCGTACGGAACCGTAATACCGCACCTTCGGCGATATCTGTTCCAGCATTTCCGGACCGTCGCAAATTCCTGAGTGAGGTGGAAATCTCCCAGCGGCAGTCCCAGGACAATCTGGGACAACACCTGGACGGGGCCCGCCGGTTCTCCTGATCCGTCCTCTCCCTTTCTGGCTCTTGCCACCCATTGCGTTAGCCATTGCAGTTGCGCCGCCAGGTAGTAGAGCTCATAGTCCGGCACTGCCAGTCCTCCAGCCGCCCGAGGGCGGAGCAGTGTGCCATGCGCCACCCTGCGCCTGCCCGCCCCCCATAGAAAGCCTATAACCATCGATCGCAGCCGCCGAAAGTAGCTCGCCGGGATCCAGATCGGGAGGGTCCAGAATAAGTAAAGCAGCCTCGGCAAGGTCACCATCTTGAGCAGCGCCACTCTCCCCATGAGTGACAATGGGAGCATACTCCAAAAGTAAAAGTTCCCTTTAGTGTGCCTGATTGCCGACCCGATATTTCCCTCGAGGATATCCGTCCTGTCATGGAAGATCGAGGTGCCGAGGTATCGTAGGCTCCTCTCCTCCCACGTCACTCCCTCCGTGGTTTGTGGGCACATTCTCCGTGGGCGGGCCGGGAATAGGTGGGACTTCGCCCAGTTCACTCGGAGGCCCGATACTCTGCTCAATGATTGCAGGAGGGTCTTAGCTCCACGCAGGGAGTCCACCGAGTTCGCCAGGAACAACAGCAGATCATCTGCGTACAATGCGATGTGGTATACCTGACCATAGACGTTCAGGCCCTGATTCGCCCGGCCCAGCCGGGCTCGCGCCGCAAGGGGTTCGACAGCCAGAGCAAACAGCAGGGGGGAGAGAGGACATCCCTGGCGGGTGCCCCTGCCCACCATGCACACCTTGGAGATGACCCTCCCAGTTCTGACCCTCGCCATCGCGTTCTGATAGAGCAGCATCGTCCAATGCACGAAGACTTCGCCGAGGCCCAGTGTGCGCAGGACGTGGAAGAGATAAGGCCATTCCAGGCTGTCAAAGGCCTTTTCCATATCGACAGCAAACACCACTGCCTCATCGCCATCGTAGGTGTCAGCCTCCAGTACATGCAGGAGTCGCCGCACATTAAGCGCCGTATTGCGGGTCGGGATGAAGCCCGACTGGTCCGTGTGAACCAGCATGGGTATGTGGGGGAGCAATCGCGTCGCCAAGATCTTACTTAGAATCTTGTAGTCCAGGTTGAGCATGGATAGTGGGCGGTACGCTGTTCTGTCCCACGGTTGCTTGCCCGGTTTCAGCAGGGGGACGATCAGCGCCTCCCCCGTGGTCGCAGGAAGACGTCCCAGCCGCTTCGACTCGTTGTATAGCCACGTCAGCCGGGGCGCAAGGAGATCAGCATAGGTGAGATAAAATTCCGTTGGGAATCCGTTGGTGCCCGGCGTCTTGTTCCTCGCCATGCTCTTGATGGCGACTCGCACCTCTCTCTCCTCGATCTTATCCCCGAGCCGCTTCGCGTCCTCCTCCCCCAGCTCCGGCAGGTCAAGATCTTCCATAAAGGCCTGGAACTCCTCCAGCGATGGGAGGACCCTGCTGCGGTACAGTTCCGGGTAGTAGTCATAGAACAATTCATTGATCCCTTGCTGATCAAATCGCGCCACCCACGCGTGGTCCCTGAGCTCAAAGATGACCGATCTCCAGCGAGCCGGATTGGCCAGCCAGGCCAGAAGAGCTCCCGACTTGTCGCGTTCCGAGTGCGCTCGCGTTAGGAAGGCCTTGTAGTCAAAGCACCGGAGGCGCTCCACCGTCGCCGCCACTGCCTCTCGCGCCTTCAGCAGGGCCTCGTGAGTGTCCGGCCGTTCAGGCCTTGCCCTCTCCAGCCCCCGCAGTGTCTCGTCTTCCCTCGCGACTTCCTATAGTAACGTTCTCCGCACCCCCGATGACGTCGCAATGCACTGGCCCCGCATCATAGATTTGAAGGCGTCCCATTCCGTCGCAGCTGAGCCCGCCGTGCCCGCGTTCACCCGGAAGTACGCTTCGATGCCCGAGGCTATTGTGGTTCAGAAGAGCTGGTCGTCTAGTGCCTCAGGGCGGAGTTTCCAGGCTGGGATCCTCGGGCGGAATTGCGACCAGCGCATCCGCACGAGAAGCGGGTTGTGGTCAGAGATCGAGCGCGTGAGATACTCACTGTGGCACACCTCTGCGTGTACGTCCTGGGAACACAGGAAGGGACGTGCAATTCATGGAGAGCGGAGAAGAACGAGTAGTCCCTGTCCGACAGGTGGTTAGCCCTCCAGGAGTCGACCAGTCCCCACTGGCGTTGCCAGGCGGAGCGCGAAAGTGCAAGTTTGCCAGCTGGTGCATTCGGTAGGGGGGGGCTGTGATCTGTCCAGGGCAGTGTCAGTCACGCTATTAAAGTCGCCGCCCAGGAGCAAGGGCTCCACTAAGTACGGGGCCAGTTTGTTGGACAGTAGAGAGAGAAATGCAGGCTGGTCCACATTTGAGGCGTACAAACAACCCAGATTAAGGTCCCTCCCATCCAGCTTGCCTCGTATCATTATGTATCTCCCCTCCGGGTCAATTACCTGTTGCGTGCACTGGAAGGGCACCCCCGCCCGTATCCAAATGGCCACCCCCCTAGCATAAGCAGAGTAGCCAGTGTGATAGACCTGCCCCCTCCAACGTCGCTGCAGCGCCTTCCCTTCCTTAGCTAGCAGATGCGTTTCCTGAAGGAAGGCGATGTGAATGCCCCGCCTGACTAGTTAGGAGTGGATCTTGTGTCGCCTATGCATCGAGTGCATCCCCCTTACGTTCCATGTGAGACATTTGTAGCCTAAGTCGGATCCCATGGTAGAGTCCACCGTGTCCTATCTACCCCCTCAGTGACCCCCCCAGCACGCCCAGGTCCCACCCCGTCCCCCCCAACTTGTGTAATCAAACTACCCCAACTCCCACACCCCAGGACAGACAACCAACATGGAAACCCCATCCAAACTCAAGTATCAAAAGCGTATCACTACAGAGTAGGGCCGGAGCGGCCGTGACGCCGACCCCAGGCAGGCCCGAAGCCCCCCGCCCCCGCCCCACCTCCCCCAACAACACTCAGGAGAGGTCTCCCGACTCTCCCCTCCCCCAAGATCTCAGTGATAGGCCCCGGGGGGTATCCGCACCCCACTGCATAGCGTCCAAGTGCGGCCCCAATCCATACCCCAGTACCTTACATATTCGGCCAGTGTCCCACGATCCAGTTCAGCCCAGGTCTACCATCCGCTGTTTGGGGAGTCACCACCAGCAGGTCCGTCTCCGAGAGCTCGTGCCCACTGCTGGAGCCAGGGCTGGGAGCACTGGCCTTCGACTGCTCCGATGCGCTACTGGAGGGGCTGGCATTTCCCTGGCTGATGGCCGCCATTGCCTGCACCGCCTTGGCCCGTTCCTGCTGCCTTCCCGAAGGGGAGCCAGATCGGCGTGTCGGCGTCGTTTCCGTGGAGCGTCTCCTGGGTGGGGTCTGCGGCGGGGGATCCGTGCCCGGCTCCCCCCTGGCATCCAACCAGCTCCAAGCCTCCTGTGGTGTTAGGAAGAAGTGGGTGTGCTCCTCAGCGACCACCCGCAGCCGCGCCGGGAACAGCATAGCGTAGGGCAGCTGCAGCGACCTCAGTTTCCGCTTGATCGCCAGGAAGGAGGCCCTTTGTTTTTGCACGTCTCTAGTGAAGTCCGGGAAGACCATGACCCTGCTGTTGTCGATTCTCAGGTCCGGGAGGTCTCTCACCCTCCGCAGGATATGGTCCCTGTCTCTAAAGTGCAGGAGACGCAGTACGATCGGGCGCGGCAGCCCCCCCGGCTTGGGGGGGGCGCGCAGGGACTCTGTGTGCCCATTTAATGGCGAAGAACGGGGAAAGTCCGTCCGGGGCCACCTCAGTCCGCAGCCAGCCCTCCAGGTAGGAGACCGCATCCTGCCCCTCCACTTTTTCGGGGACCCCCACGAGGCGGAGGTTATTGCGCCAAGAGCGCCCTTCACTGTCCTCAGCCCTGAGCTCCAGTACTCGGGCCTTCTGCGCCATCTCTACCAGTGATGTCTTTAGCGCTGCGATGTCCCCAGGCAGACTTTTCAGGGTAACCTCCGAAGTCGCCACCCGCTCCTTTAGCTTCCTATGGTCGTCCTTCAGCAGGGTCAGGTCCGACCCGATGGTATCCATGCGCTTTTCGAGAGCTTCCCGCGACGCCACGATCGCCTGCATAATGTCCCCCAGGGAAGGATCCCGCGGGTGGGTCGAGCTCCCCGCCCCAGGCCCCGGTGGGTCGTCTTCCACGAGGTGTCCCGGGTCATCCAGCTTCAGGGCTTCCAAGTCCTTCTTCCTGCCTCCCCGCACCATGCTGGTGGGCAGCTAGTGTCGTGTGTCCTTGTGGTGGCCACCGGCGCTCCCGCTCTCCGCACCAACTCCGCTATAGGCGCTCCGCTCTCTCGGACCTCTGGGCTCGCTTCACGCCGGGTCTAAATCAAGAAGCAGGCCAAGGGTCAGGCCCGCTCCACCAGGGCTGTGGGGCACCAGCGCTCTGTGTCCGGTCGTCTGGCGAGGCCTCCTCCGTCCGGGAGTCTCAGAGTGATGTCGCGCCTACAAGCCCCAGTCCCGATGTGGCACCCGATACGCAGGCTTCTCCGGCCAGGCAGGTGCCCCTTCCCGCCTTCAGGACAGGCGTCTCGCGGGAGCGGGCAGCGGGTGCCTTCTCCCCTGCTCCCCTCGCCGTCACTTGCCGTGCGCCACTGGCCTGCTGGTGGTGTGGGATCTGTGTCTAATCCGCCACTAGGAGGGCGGACTTAGTGCCCCACGAGGTCCCAGGGGCTTTGCAGACGGGCGCCAAGGCTGTTACAGGCACTCGGGCGGCGCCATCTTAGGGTCAGACAGAACTGGCCGTCCCTCGCCCTCCGGTCTCGTGTACAGTGGCACCAGCCAGCGCTCCTCACCTCCGACGGATGCCAGGGGATCCCCGCCGACAAACGGCCTGCCGCCACAGCGTCTCAGGGCTCCTCGTCTCTTCTAGGGCTCCGCCGCCAGGCGTCTCAGGTCAGGACGGCGGCCGCCATTTTGGGCACTCGCTGCCCCGGGTGCCTCGCTCGCCGCAGAAAGTTCAGTGAGGGCAGATACAGGGGCCCCCAGACCTCCAGGTCCCCCCTACGTACTCCTGGTACCCTCCTGGGCACTTTTGTGGGCTCGGGGTCTGAGTCAGGACTCAGGATATGTGATGGTGCGAGGCGGGCGCGGAGGAGCTCCGGAGTCCCGCTTCCACCTACATCGGCGCCTTAGCCACGCCCCCATGAATCAATGGCGTCATAACACATTTCTGAACATCATAGCTATTTTTTGATGCTTTGCTTCTGCAACGCAGCATTGAGTAATAAATATGCCCCACAGTTCATATATGTCCTATGCAATTCAGGGGAATATTTACAAGCCCCTTACGCCACCAGAGCATAATTTGTTCTGATGCTCCATTGGCTCAGTGTGGTGGCCCATATTTACAAGAACACACAAAGCCACCATGTGTCGCTTTTCATGGCCTTGTAAATATGGCCCCTTTCAAGTATTACTCTGTGTGATAGGGGCATTCCATGGGTGGTGTTGTGGGTGTTCCCATGCAACATCCATGGATTCTGAAACATTCCCAGGTTTACAAGTTTTTGTAAACCTGAGAACACGTCAGATTCTAAAAGGTGTGCAATGAGGAGAAATACCTTTATTTCTCCTCCTTTTTTCCCCTCTCTATGTGTGCTTCATTCTGCAGCACACATCGAAGGAGTAAAATGCCATCAATGATTGTTTTTGTGTAGGAAGTTCATCCCTGCATAGCAGGCACCCTTTCACCATGGTGCAAAGGTACCTGGGTTGGTGCTAGGCAGTCTATTGTGCGCCGGCGCAAAGGAAAGCACAGCAATGTGTTGCATTGTTGTAAATATGACGCATCCCTGCACTTTCCTAATGACGCAGCTCAGCGCAGCAAGAAGTAACGGCCAGCATGGATTGGGGTGGTTGGGCATGGGTCAAATGGGGGGTTGGGATTATAAATTTACCGCTGCGTCTCTTTGTCATCTCTCCTTGGAACAGGGAGCAGACAGCCAGGCTCCCCTGACCAATCACAATGCTGCAATAATAATGACAAAGCACTAAGCCAGGGGCTGTAGGGATGGGAATGTTCTCCACGCAGGCTGTAAAGCAACCTGTATGGAGAACACACGAAGTGCGCATGACTGTTTTGGGCGGCCGAGAGGACTTGCTAAACAGTCATTACGCTTTTAGGAGGGTGCTACCTCTCCTCCTCTGCCCTCTGAGCAGAGTGGCCTCACCCCGTCAAGCAAACCTGCTGCAGAGAGGCTACATGAAATGATAATAACATTATGCTATTATCATTTTATTTTTCCTTTCTTGCACTGCTTCAAAGCTACTCCGCCATAGTGGAGGAGTCGCCCCTGGCAGCAAGATGGCTTACAATGCCGCGCGGTGTCATTATCTTGTAAAAATGCCTCTCAGTTTATATTTTTACTGTCCTTTATGTTGAGGTCTCTGCAGATTTTCGCGCAATAAACAGAGGGGCTTATTTACAAATCCAATACAATGCCGGAATGTCACTTTTAATGACTTTCTAGTGGTGCACTGGTCTTACCCATATCTATGAACCTGCGTGGCTTTCCATGACCTCATAGATATAGTGTGAGCCAATGCAGCACAAGTGTCTGCGTTGCCTCACACTATGATGGAGACGCATGCCATGGGCATTACGGTGGGGGTTTCCACATAACGCTCATGGGATTTGACACATTTCTAGATTTACAACAAGCTGTAAGCCTGTGAATGTATCAAAAGCCTATGCCTCCCCAGGGGTGGCATGAGGGTTGTTTTGTGGAATAAGGTGTCCCTTCCCCCACAAAAACAACCTGATTTCAATGCAGACACCCTTGCACCATGGTGCAAGGGTGCCTGCGTTGGTGCATATTACTGTTCGGGATACGCGCAGGCAACTCCGGACGAAGCCCAGGCCAAGGGCGGGCTGTTTGAGCCCGTTCGAGATTGTACTAAGCTGGGATGGGCCCCCCCTCTTGGTTCTCTCCACTTTAAACAACCACCATCGTGCCACAGTAAGTGACTATCATACTTAATGCTCGCTTTACGCGTCATATTGAAACTGTGAGAAATAATGGCAACACGTATGGGGCGGTTAAGGAAAAATCCTGGAGTGGGCTATGTGGCAGGAACATTAGACCAGTTCATTACAAGGGCTTCATCTGTCTTAGCCCATGAGATAGCTATTACTGAACGCAGACTTTCGGTGGACCTGATATTTTCGAAGAAGTCGTCATTAGGGGGGATAATGAATGTTCGCTCACCGTCAAACGTCCTCCATTCACCCCCGCTTTCTGCTTCACAGTCGTTGAGCCCAAGCCCGCATTGGAATGACTCCTTAAGTATTATTGAGGAGCAAGAGTCTGCAGGCCCATCTCTGGCTCAGGGTGACGCTTTGGGAAACCATTCAAATAACACTGCACTGTGCACAGCCTTGGTTTATGACCAACCAGCTAATTCCAAGCAGCATATGCAGGGCGCAATTTCGAAAAGGAAGAGAGGAGGAGCCCATCAGAAGGGGAAGAATTCTAAGGCATCTAAGGGGAGCAAATCGGATGAAAACCCAAATGTGGCCCCCGAAACGGAGGATCCATTGCCACCCCCTGTAGTAACAAATGTCCAGAATTTAGAAGAGTGGAACATTGGACTCCCAAATATTGATGAAAAATACTGTCTAAAAATAGGTGCCCTAATAGAAACATCTCTAGAACCTATATTAATGAGACTCCAAAAAGTCGAGAATAAGCTTGTGCAACTTGACTCCTCACTAAGTAATGCTGTTGAGGACATTAAGAGCAATATAGTGGGTGAAGCACAGGGTATGGATGCTCTGAGGGAAGGAGCAGGATGGGTGGTTGAGGGCCGACTGGGTACTAATTTAACTGTAACTACGGGCACTGGTCCCCCACCACTGCCACTGCCCATTAATACTAAGAGGCCAGAAACAACCAACAAAGGAAAATCGATGGCTACAGAGTCAGTGGGTGGGGGACTGAGAAAACCTAAAGAAGTAGGGAATGCTCACCAACATCTAGATCTCCCCCCAGAGTGTAGCCCCTATGTTATTGTGCTGACTGGTGTCCCAGAACTTAAGGGTATTCTGAAACATACGGGCAGCTAATAAATAGGACAATACACTGGTTAAACATCAATAGACATCTCCCCCCCGCCTCCAGGCACAGTTTAGGATTCTATTTGTAAGGAGGGTGGCCTGGGTAGGAGCAAGGCAGAAAAACATACCAGGAGATTGCATTGTTATTAATTTTAATGATCCGAGGGCTGCTTTGCTTGTTTGTGGAGGTCCATTGGTAAACTCGCAAACCCTTATACAGGTAAGGGACCTAAGTTACTTTTACGCATCTCTAGATAATTTTTTGCACCCTGGAGAACCGGGCCTTATGGGCCTGGCGGCGCAGGGCACGCCTTAAATCCCCGAGTTCACCTGCCTTGTCGAACAGAGACACGAGACACTCTGCTGGGTGTAGAAAACCAGGTTTATTAGCTGCAGCCAAGCACATTTGTCCCAGAAGTACATACAAGGTATGTTCTGAGAAGACTGCCACTTCAGTCCGTGGCGCACAATATTTTATAGCACATATATTTACAAAATTTACTTCCTGTACATACAAAGCAAGCCAATAGGAAGAGTTGGAAAACAAGCTATTGGGTGTCCCAAATACGCCTCTCTCTCAAACCCCGTGTGTTACCCCTCCCAACAAACAATCAGTGCTAGTACCGACAATCCAATTTGCAGGTGGCAGGACGTATTTGTGTGCCTCAACCTGGGCGCAAGAACCACAATACAGGGCAGGCTTTGTGGCTTATTGTGAGGGTGCCGTTAAGGGTACTATGGGGAGACCGTCAGGGGGTCTTTGCCTATGGGTCGCCTCACATTTAGGTTGCAAGGTCAAACGAGTTGAGATATACTCCTTAGATATAACTTGCATCCTCTTGTCCCATAAGAATTTGCAACAACTTGCTATTGTAAATGTTTATTCCCGACCGGTTCAGTATGGTGGGATATCTCCAATGATAGCCAGCCTGTCAAATCTTTTAGACAGACTGGCAGGAAATCTAAATTTTATAATCTGTGGAGATTTCAACTGTCATTTTGAGCCACTAAATCGAGTCACCCATACAATCACTGATGAAGAGGATTCTACTTGGTCAATCCCTCCTCCCAACATGAATTTTGCTAACCAATGGACTCCGCTAGCCCTACAGATAAATTCTCTGACTTTGAGTTTTTCATTGAGGGCTTGTAATGGCTGCTTCCCTAGCGATAACCCAGGCAGACCGACCTTTAAGAGGTTTGGCCAGGCCACAGTTATCGATTATATTATGGTCAGCGTGGAGCTATGGCACAAGGTGGTTGATTTCACTATAGAAGAAAGATGTGAGAGTGATCACAATCCTATAGTTATGGTTTGGGACTTTCAGTGGTCTGGTTCAAGAGGAGCTAGTAATGAGGTGTTCCAAAACAATCGGGTGATTGTGGAGGTAGGGAGGCATCTCAGATGGACAAAGATAAATCAATCTGAGGAATCAATGTCCAATTTATATGCCAGTGTTATCCCAGTGTTAGAGAGAACTAGTGATATAGCTGGGAAACTAACATATCCCGGCTTCGACAGTGAGCTAGGAGTGCTCCACCAAGAATTGACTGAGGCTCTGGCTGGCTTCTTTTTTAGGAGCGACACCATCAGCCATAAATCCGGTAGCACTAGGAAACTATGGTACACAAAAGCCTGCAGGGTAGCAAAACTAACCCTGTTGACTGAATTGAAAGGGGACGACCCCCCTCCTCCCGCATTAGGGAGGTTAGGAAGGTATATAAGAGTATTATTTTAAATGCAAAAGCTGAATGGGAAACAGGAAGGTGGCAAGAGATCAAGATGGTCCTCGACCAAAAAGATAGCAAAAGTTTTGGGAATTTGATTCATCATGGGAAAGTGGAAGGTAGAACCACACTTGACCCTAATATTGATGAAGGTGCCTGGTTCACTTACTGTAGGGATTTGTATTCCTTCCCCCTTCCTGGCCCAAATATTAATAACGCTCCACTCTGTAATCTTAAATTTCGAAGCCTGTGTGATGCACCCCTATTTGTGATGGGAGAGTTGGTATCTGCCTTGGTCAAATTGCAGCCCAACAAAGCCCCAGGACTGGACAAAATACTGGGCGACTTATTTAAAAGTGAGCAGCTAGTTTGGGCCCCATACCTCTTAGCATTATTTAATGCAATCCAATATGGTCTTCCGGCACCATTGACGTGGGCAGGTGCTGAGATTGTCCCAATTTTCAAGAAAGGCTCTCCATTGGATCGTCAAATTATAGGCCTATTAGCCATATTGACATTCCTCAGAAACTGTATGGTAGGTTGCTGTTAGGGAGACTGCAGGAATGGATGGAAGATCAAGACATACTTACCCCACTACAAGCGGGTTTCAGGGCCAAGATGTCTATGGTGTATCAGTTGTTTAGATTGCAGCTGATACACTGGAAGCACGTGGTCCTTGAACAGGGGAGTCTTCATCTTATTTTCGTTGACTTAAAGTCGACGTTTGACATGGTTGATGGAGACAAGTTGTGGAACATCTTATCGAGCATGGGTGTTCCACCTTATCTCTGCTTACAATTGAAACGCCTCCATGAGGGTACATATGCTAGAGTGAGATATGTAGAGGACGCACAATTGACGGCCCCCTTCTCTGTTGATAAGGGGGTTCGCCAGGGTTGTGTCCTTGCGCCAACCCTTTTTTCACTCTTCCTTAACGGCCTTGTAGAGGATCTGTACTGTGCAAAAGATTTGGATTCCCCAAAGATAGGTTCACGTAAATTCCCTGCATTAATGTTTGCAGATGATACCCTGCTCCTCTCAAAGACACCTATGGGGATGCAGCGAGTATTACGGGAATTTACCCAGTTCTGCAAAAAGAGAAAACTTCTAATTAACACCAATAAAGCAAAATACATGGTGTTTAATGTTAAATCATCCACCTACCCCCATCCAGCAATGAATGATATTCTGCTGGAACGAGTTCACATCTTTGAATATTTGGGACTGACCTTAAATGATAAAATGTCTTGGGTTCCCCAAATCGTGAAGGCGAATTCGAGGCTTGCTCAAACAATAGGGGGTCCTAGGAAAGTGCACAATCATAGTGCACTGAAGGCAATTAGCCCCCAATTGGAGATTTATAAAGTCCAAGCACGCTCGGCAGCTATGTATGGGGTGGAACTTTAGGGGTACAGTAAAACAAATACATTGACGATCACTGGAAATAAATATCTTAAAAGTATTACAATGCTCCCGACTAATACTCCGCTGGTCCCACTTAGGATGGACTTGGGTATCCTCCCAGTAGCAGATCTAATCGTGAGCCGACCAGTGTTATACTGGCGGTGGCTATGGAGCACAGCTGAACTGAGCCACTACAGGGAGGAACTCAAGTCACTCTTACTGATACCAGGAGCTGTGCGAAACATATCATGGCTGTCCTTTGTGAGAGCCTCCCTCTGCCCTATCGGCAGAGATGATCTATGGATCTCTCTGGAGGAGGGATGTCCAGCTACCCCTAAAAAAACAGCTGAAAGATCATAAATTGTCGAGCCTAAACCAAGTGGTTACCACCTCAAGTTTGACCTATAGGTTTCTGAATTTTAAATCATATTACTGCTTCGAACAGGTTTTAGACACAATGCATCCTCCGCTTACTAGGAGGTTCTTCCTCCAATTCAGATTTGGCACCCTCCCACTATTTGCAACAACAAATAAGTGGTTCGACCAGGCTTGTTATTTGTGCCCTGGTTGTCATGTGGAGGAGGAAACTGAAATCCACGTGGTCCTCTTTTGCCCGGCTTACAAAAAGGCTAGGAGAAAATGGATTATACAACTGTGTAGGAATCTGGGCATAAGGGATTACTCTGCCATATTCAGAATTTTAAAATGTGATATCGACCCATTGTTTGTGACTGTTATTTCTAAATTTCTCCAGGCAAGGTGGTTGAAACAAAGGAACCTCCTAGAAACTGACATTTAATTTCAGGATCGTTGTCCTTAGCAGTATACTTATGGAGTGTTTTTTATCTATTCCCAACTAAATGTTTAATAACTTTCTTAATGTTTCTTATATTAACTTATTTTTTTTAACACAATTGGGATCCAAAATGATAACTGTTTTAACTTTGCGAATACTGATGGCATTTTTGTACTGTATTGTAATTCTTAAAGTAACCACCGGAACTCAAGTTATATATGTATGAATTTTATCTGTGTACTTTTATGACTGTAAAAGTCGAAATAAAGTTATTATGAATGAAGAATATTTCCAAAGGAGTCACAGAGATTGCAAAAAAAATCATAACCTATGAGTAACTATTAAGGAAAAGACAGCTGTCTTATTGTTCAGAAAAAAAGTTTAAACTCTTAACTTAAGCTATTAACTCGCTAAATCGTCTTCTCGGTGTATTTGTGGTGTTACTGTGAACACATATATTTGCTGAAAACGACCTACATTTTGAGCTTGAAAGCCCACTGGCATACTGCGCGAAACACACATAATGTTAACAAGACTACCCAGGCGACAACGTGAGCAATCAATAAAGACTCCAATGAATTAAAGTAAGGCACATCAATAGTGTTTTAGGGTATTCCCAGTGCTTAAACTTGTGCTTTGACTTTACTAAGGGCAAATGTGTGCAAACTTTTATTTGCTATGTGAAATGTAGGGAAAATGAGGATTAGGCCTCTATGCGGCAACAAAAAGCAAACAAAGTCCGTTCTTTCAGTAAGACGTGAGAACCTAACACAAACGTAGCCTTTATGCTTCTTCGCTGGCCATGATGCAACAACAAACAGAGATGAGAGCGGAGTGACTGCCCGTCATCTGTTTTAATTAACAGCTGTCCATCGTCGTGCTGTTGTTATGGGCAGTACTACGCCTCTGGAGTTTGAACACGATTTCTTGTTCACCAGGGTGAAGGCGGAACAGTCCCAGAAAGGATAAGTGGAGGCTCAAATAAAAGACACAACTTCAGTGGCTTGAAAGGCATACGAAATTTAAACTAACAGGGGCAATAAAAAACACTCAGTACTTTCCTATGACTCAACAGACGTTTATTCATTAACCTTCCCTTTCAGAAGCAGGAGCATGTTTGAGCTCTTTAGATAGACATAAATAAAAACATTCTAGGGACTGTTAGATATTTTATTAAACAAACATTATGATATAATGTATTAAAAATACCATCAAGTATGAAAAAAAGGACGACTTCGATTTATGAAAGTTAGTCATGTTAAATATTGGAAAGACCTTTTATTAAGGACACTATTTGAGGACTGTAATTGCAAAAGACGTGCAAAGAATTTTTTCCTGAAATGCTTGGAAGCAAGCTCATGCCAGAGGAAACATCGTTGTTGTTTTTTAAATAAAAAGAATAAATATATGTGAAAACAAAATTAGCCGATGTTAATTCGGGAAAATGTACATACAACAATGCAGTGCAGGATATTGCAAGCCAACGAGGAGATCTGAGACCATGTAGAGCCATAGGCCAAGTGCATTTATAAGGTGACAGTCCTTGAAGTTACATCCTCTTCATATGGGGTGGGGGTATATTATTTCTTATAATATATGGCCCTGCAGCTTTACCTGCTGCCCCTCACATCACATCCATCATAGCTGCCAAGTTTGTCAAGTCAAAATTGACACCCTTAACCTGTCAAATCCTTTTAGCCAAGTGTATTTTGCATGATGGAATTTATTCTGTAAACATATAAACCACAACTCTCAGAATGCAGTATGTTGGTTGCTACAAAATCAGCACAGGCTCAAGGCATCAACTTCGCCTTGGATCAGCAATTGAACAGAGTCTTTACAAATCTCTTGTATCCAGAATGTAATGAACTGTAAACCTTGCATATCTGATTCCGCAGGGACTCAGCCTTTACCCTGTGCTGCTTTCCTGATCTTCTTAGCTCAGCTCGATATACAGCTGTTTTTGTGTGCTAAGCAAGCCATGGCTTGGACTTTCCTTTCATTGTGGAAAGGTGCCCATGCTGACAGGCAGCAAGACTGCTGTGGAAAATGAGGAGGCAGACAGATGCATCTTATTCTCGTAGAAAGTGTCAAGGAGCAGTGCACAGAGTTCCCCTGTGAGACAAACGAGGTAAGAATGTGTGTTGTATCTCTGTTTTACGCATACACAGAGTATGAACTGGCAGTGCACACTGAAGAAAGACGTCAGTTTGTGCTGCCCTGAAAGACGGGGCATTCTGACTTTTCTTCGTGTTTATAATAAGTTTTAACAAGCGAGACGAGATGTGCAATTATTTTGCTGTGTATCATTAATTAATGATCCTACCTCTGAGAGGAGTAAGTCATTTCGTTTTTTGAATACATTTCCTTCTACATGGCAGAAATACTGAGTCACCCTAATATTAATATTGATTAATTTTTATTATAGGAACAACTTGACTTCAGAACCCGCCGGTAATAATTGATCAGGGAAATAAAAGTCTACCATCTATTTAGGAAATCTTTGTATTTTTGAAAAGAGACATTAAGACACATCTTGAAGAAGTATAAGGGCTTGATTTAAATGCTGACGAAGCGGGGACTCTGTCGCAATGGCAATTACACCTTTGTACCACCAGTATTATGGTCCGTCTGCCAGAGTAGAATCCGGCAGTCCATAGGCTTGACGATGGTGGAGACTTCCTCATCTTTGCAGTGTGAAACCCCTCAGTTTGCCTGACGGAGTAGGAGCCGTTAAAGGTGAAGCGGTATGTCTTCCCAACTAATTTCGATGAGTGGGCAGTCAGACGATTTTAAAAGTCCGTCACTGCCAGGAAAAACCTGGTGGTAAAGGGCATTGAAAAGTGGTCAATGACCGCCTCACTATGGGAGGAACCACCCGTGGTGAGGAGGTAATTAATTTTTATTTAAAAAAAATTATTTTGGGATTTTCATTTTGAAAATAAAAAACACAGCTCCGTCATGTTGACAAAGCCGTTGCCCAATCTTGCAATGCATTGGCAGGAACAGTAATGGCAGCAGTTACTGCCAAAACTAGAAATATTCACTGGGTTGACAGACATTTTTAAATTTGGCGGGTGGCACCTCCGTCAGGGTGACAGCGTAATTTACTCTTCGCCCTGGGGGAGAAACGGGTCGCCCAGCAAGATTTTGATTAGGCCGCACATTTCTTCCTACAGTAACACCATAGAACCCATTTCCCACTGGCTTATGAGCCAGATCTGAGTTTAGTTTGTGTAATCACATCCAAAAGCAGCACATCACAGAGCTCTGGAATGTCTCAGCAGATGTCAGTTTATGGCTATGCCACGTGAAATCAAGCTTATATTTATAGACATGCTCAACAATGTACGTGAATGTAGGTTCAATGCAAATAATTATTTTACTTGCCAAGCTTTGTGTATTTGAAAGTAAAACAGCAGCTTTTCCTAGAAATAATATTGGTATTTTTAAGATTTTTATTAAAAACAAGGAAGTGATCGTAACATGGAAATACCTAGATTAATGGCATCCCATGAGAAATTATAAAAGACACTAAAGAAATTACAGCATCATGGTAACACATCTCATCAATGACCCCAGCTCACTCATGACAGACATTTTATTGTCCTGTGACATCTAGTAATGAAACCCCATGGAATAACCTCAGAGAAAAAGCCCCTCCAGTAAGAAAGAATATTGACAGCCGATTCCAAAGGACCAACCAGCAGCTAAGAAGAGCCAGCAAGGAAGAGAAGCGAACTTGAGAAAGGAGAAGCCTTTTAGTGGGACATCGATCCAACAACACAAATGTAGGCAAATCGTTACAAATCAACAGAAAAATACTGTGAGCCACCAAAATAATCTACTGGAAGGGAGGACGGGCAGTACTTACATTCACTCCTTGACTTGATTAACGCTTACATTTTCTCTGTGAAATCCATAATTTAAGGTAAGACAAGGCTGTCAAATAGTATGCCTGTGTAAAGCTGAAATTATGTAGGACATCTAGGAGGTAGCTTCACAAGTATAATCCACATTCCTGAGAATAACATTCAGGCTTGTGGCACCGTGGAAGGCTTTTGAGGTCATAAGATCAATAGATGTGAATCCCACTAGATGCCATGACTTCAAATATCCAAGAGCTAGATTCAAGAAGAAAACTGAGTAGTGCAGCTTTCTCATGGTGAATGATAACTAATCAAAGAAGGGGACACTTATGGGGTTGAGGGAATGAGAAGGAAATAGAGAATTCGAATATGGTTCAATAAGGGGTAAATTGTTGCCAGAATTGGTCAGAGAGCTAACATTTCAATTCCTACTGTAAGAAACAAGACAGGGGAGCAGCATGACTTTAAGAGAAAGATTCGAGAGAGAGAGCGAGAAAGAGAGAGAGAGAGAGCGAGAGAGAGAGAGAGAATTAAGGGATATCCTGAACATGAAAGATAGAACTAGGTAAATGTCACAGGTAAAGGACCACAGGAAAATGGGAGGCCTGTTCATGTAAATTCCTTCCATAATACTGCATACCTGAGTAGCTTTTTCACTGGAGATAGAATTCCAGAGGAAGAGGTATGTACAAATGGCTGAGTGATTACAGCGTAAGCCAAACCTTCTGCAAAAAATTCCAAAAAGAAAGTGACGAAGGAGAGAAAACAAGGAGCTGCAACCCCCACCTAATTAAACAGCGAAGCTAAGCTAATCAGTCAGACTTACATGGGAGCCTGGAGTTCAGAACTCATCACCAAGTCAACACCAAGTCACAAAAGATTTTGGCATCACAAGGGTCTCAGAGATTCACCATATAAGAAGGCAGTTGTTTCCTCGAAAGAGCAGGTTGAGAGAAATACCTGCTGTATTCAAAAGTCTAAAATAGCAAGAAAGTCAACCACAAGGTACATATGATATGGAAACTAAGTCCAGTCTGAGTTGAGCAGAAAAAACCTTCTCCTCATAAAGAGGAGGAACACCAGAAAGAGGAAAAAGGGAAGGGAAGAAAGGCATAGAGTTGATCCCCTAACAGTTCTAGAGAAAGGTATACTATCCCTAAACATCAGGATCTGGTCACTAACTCATGAACATTAAAAGCTGCGGGATTAGATGAGGTCCAAGTGTATGTGGTCCAAGAGATCAGAAATGTCGAGAAACGCAAGAAGGCGCAGACTCAAGTCACTCGTCAGTTACTCCAACTCTACAAGAAAAGTGTGCTCATCTTCTAGGCAGTATGCTACCCTACCCGTATTCCATAAAAGTTTCTGCTTTAACCAAGAAGCAATGCATAAGAGGTATTTTTTTTTACTGAGGTTTATAAAGCGCAAACTTGACCCAAAGGTATTAGGTATCAGAGCGATTTACATTGCACCAGTTGGGTTACATGAGGACACATTCAGTTTTGTTAGTCACGGGGAGATTAAGTGATTTGCCCAGAATCACAGGATGTTCAGCGTCATTGCCAAGATTTGAACCTGGTTCCCCAGATTTGAGATCGACCGCCCTACCTGTTAGGCCAACTCCTTGCCCCATGTGTGTCCCTAAGTAGAAGTGCACACTACATATATATAGTCTTCGAAGGATTCCCTCTGGCCTCTTCTTTTCTTTTTGGAGGAAGTTGTTTTCTATATTTTCTGTGCCAGTCAGAAGCGCAGTACAGATGGCCCTAATGCACAAGTGACCGGATGACACTCGCACCGCACTGCTTCGCAGTATTTTGGAGGCTCGAGGGATCGAGAAATCTGGTGTCCGCCACGACGCTTGGGATGGCTAAAGCGGTGAGAGGTATTTTACCTCCGGTTGGATCTTATGTTGCTACATGGCTGTCCCCGTTTATCTGCTTCCTGGAAAGAAGGGCTGCATCAGTACGAGGGGACCTGTGGAGGCGCTTTTGAACTGTGGTGCGATTCCAGGGGGCACTTCACCATAGCCTGCACAGACAATGAAGCTTGTGCCGTTTTGGTACTAACACCCACACCGCCGACCCAGATGCATTGACTTGTTTGCATTCTGGGAGTTGGAGTTTGCTTAAGTCACGCAACCACCAACAGGTGAGCAGACACTGCTTGGGGGAGGAGCTCAGTGTTTTCAGCTACATAAAGAGAGAAGCAAGACTATTGGACTATGTTGATTGGTCCCAGTCAGTGCAGGGCGCTGAGGAAGGCAATACCCAAACGCCGAAATGCATTCGCCGCTGCTGATTGATGCACTGAAGTAATAGAGAGTCTTCAAAGAATTCACCTCTGGCCTATGCTTTTCTTTTTGGAGGAAGGTGTTTTTTATATATATATATATATATATACTCCCTGTACGATACAACCATTCTTGAAGACTCAAGATATTCACTTCTTTTTGTAGTCTATATTGACTTACATAAGATACATCCTGCAATGGGACTTATTGCCAGAGGCAAATTTAGTGCTCTTTATTTAGTACCTCGAATTCCTAAACATCATTCACAGGGAAATAAAGCCTCAGTGTCCTCAGGACAAAAGAGTAGTTGCGAGAACCATGAGGACGCTAAACAAGCCATCAGAATTTGTTTGAGCAACAAGAAGGTGTTGAAAATGACATTTCACAGTCTCCTGGGGGCCTACAGATGCACCCCCACTGTATCACAAAAAGGGATCCCTGCTGTCATCATGTTTAGGCATGCCCCCCACAGTGTCCTTCCCATGCTGAATCCTGGTCTTCACTGCTTATGTGCAACAGGGTGAGGGCAAATTCCATTCAGGTTCAGCAGATGTAGATAGTCTGATGTCAGGGTTAGTGATTGGGTCCTTGTGTGCGACATGGTGAGGGAAAATTGCATTCCCATTTTGAAAGATACCCTGTTCTAATGACAGACAGGAAAAGAACCATGGTGAATGTCAGCAGAGATGGTGTCTCAGACATTTGGACCATCTTGATGTTTAGGAAGTAGCAGTCCCCTCAGGGGTAGACAGTATTGTGCCAGAACCTGACATTGCACCAGATGATCTTACATGTAGCGTCAACTTCCGAGAAGAGTTGGAAACCTAGGTGCAAATCCACCCCCACATGCTGAAATTAGACTGAGTGCTCTCTCATCTAGAGGAGAAGGGAATACCAGTGATACCATCATCAAAGCACAGCAGACATTCACCCAACCTGAGGCCCAGGAAAAGGATGCTGATAAGCTTTGATGACTATGAAGTTCGACACTTCAAAGTATCGGTGGAAGTGATCTAACCCAAAGGGGGGGAAGAGATACACATTGAAAGGACGGTGTTTGAATGTTTTGTTTGTGTTTAGGTTACAATAAAATTGGGGAGCAATACGGTGTGTCATATAACACCCAGGGGTGATGTCAGTTTGCCCGTATCTTTCCTTAAAACGGAGGCCTACTGCTGCAGTCATCCCTGCTGCCATTGATCACCACTATAGGAAGGTCATGGTGTTCCTTTTGCTTGATTCATGGGCAAGGAAAACCCGAATAAAGCTGCAGGTAGACCCATGACCTTAGTTCAGAAGTTAAAGGCTCAGTGCTGGATCTGAGGATGGAGAGCATTTCTTTTTCATTACAGCAGGATTGATTTGGTGATAGCAGGACAGGAATTGAGACATTTGTGAGAAAGGTCAGTCTTTCCTTACAAAGAGGATTACTTCAGCATATCCTGTTACTGCTCATGGTGTATCTCAGTAGGTAGAAGCCTCTGTTACCTACTGACACCTCTCAAGTCTCTTCTGGGCAGTCTGCCATGCTGCAGCCAGTAACTTTCTGACCCTCTGCAAGACGGTCATTGTACATTGCTTATTACTGCTGTTCAGCTCAGTGCACATCATCAGTGGAAAACATTTACTGTTAGGGTCAATTCTGCCAGTGAGTACACCCGCACCACTTCACCAACTTTAGAATATGGAGGGGGGGGGGGGGGGGCGGAGTTTGCCTGCCTCAAAGTTGGTGGCAACCTGAGCGTGCTCCAGAGGCCATTTTACTGATCCGTCAAAATCTGACATATTCCCCCATAAATTCAGGTGCTTAAGGTGTGCTATTGATGTGTGGACCCCTCAGCTGTTGAGCGGAACTATCGGCAAGTACAATGGCCCACCGGTGACGAAGATCTACGAAGGTGCGTAGCTGCTATGAGAATGGCCTGCTCGGCGGTGGGAGTTGTTGTTCCTGATCGAGGGAGTCCCCGCGCCTTGGCCGGAGGAGCCTACCTTGAGTTGCTGGCTGTCTGGACTGCAGTGGCATAGGCGTGGGCCCTGTGCATCGTTGGGCTCGGCTTCGGGATTTCCACCAGAGCTTCATTGAACACGGCTCACCCACGAAGGCTTGGGATTGTTGAGGGCCTACCTATACGGGCATACCCGGATCCCGTTGCGGTCCTTGCTGTGACTGGACTGATTCCCTGTTGGTGTGGCACCCTGGCTGGATGGCCACTGCTGCCACTGGGATTCAAACCATGCCCCTCAACGAGACTGCACCCAGGGGAGAGGGGGTTTGGGGGAGATTGCGACATGGGAGCTCACAGCAGAGCAGGCGTCCCATTATGATCTCTCTTGTGTGACAGACTCACGGATTAGATCCAGCAAGGACATTTTGGGGCACCTGGCCACAACATACTGTTAAGGGCTGCTGTAAATAGTGCTACCTTTGTTGGACACATCAGGGGCTGATATTAATTTATCAAAAGCATGCTACCAACATTCTTCTACCTCTTTCACACTATCTACAGCGCTATGGGGAAACCAGACAAGCTTCAGCCCAATCTGCAATTTGAGCAATGCAAGTCCACCAGGTCCAGGGATGAGGACAGAGAGGCGCTTCCCTTGGAGCAGGCTGCCCAGAGCGCTGATCTTGGCCGAGATCTGAAAGCCATACTCACTACCATGCAGCAAAGCCTAACAATCGACTCCTTCACATACCGCATGTACCACATGTCCGAAAGAATGGACAAGCAGGCTGATAGAATCGACATGGTAGAGAGAAGAGTGTCTGATGCTGAAGAACAGCAAATTGTATTCTGATGATAAAGATCAGTAAATTTCAACCACAGGAGCACAGAAAATGTATGGAAACACTGATGGTGCTGCTGAAGAATAAGGCTGAGGACTTAGAAGTGTGTTTAAGGCGTAATAATCTGCATATAGTTGTGTTACCTAAATTCTCAGCCACTGGGAACATGAAAAAATTCATTGAACATTTTCTCATAACCTTGCTGGGTCGTGATTCATTCTCACCTGTGTTTGTTGTGGAGTGGATGCACCGTTCACTGGCCCGCAGCCTCCCCCCGGTTACCCTCCCTCTCTCAATAATCGCTAGGTTATTAAACTACAGGGATGTAGTACTGCGGAGAGCCAGGGAGCTCCGAACACTATACTATGAGGGCTCTGAACTATCCATGTACCCATATTTTACATTGCAGGTCCAGGAAGTGTGGAAACGATATGCTCCCCTGAAGTGAAAACTGAGAGAACTTAATTTGGAATACGATATCCTTTCTGCTGCAAGACTCAGAGTCAAAATAGATGGCAAAACTAATATTTATACTGATGTGTATAGTCTACAACAGGCACTCAAAAAACATCACAATGCCAAATCTTAGAAACTTTCTCAGGGCTTGGAACTAGATGATGGTGCCCCCTGCAGTGATTTGGACTACTAGGATTAACAATCTTGTTCATAGATTGAACATTGCACCACATACGTATCCGGGATGCTGATTGCCGCTGCTACTGGTGCAAAGACATATGATGTATCATTTATAATAGTCGTATGTGTAACCTAACAAGTCTAGTACACTATCTACGTAGTATAGTTCTTGCATACTCGTATTGGTACCGACAGTTTAGCATGCTATCTTTTGCTTAGAAGTTGGAGGTTTATGTTTGAAAAGAATTGGTCACAAACTCATACCAACTGGTACACACCGCCCTGTGTGTATCACACACAACAGCAGGCCTGCAAGGGTGGGAGGTACTACGGGAGGGACTCAGAAGCCGTCTCATGGGGAAGTAAACATGGCATGGGAGGAGGAGAGGGGTGTCATATATTATAGTTTATTTACCTTAAGTAGCCAAATTAGGAAGTCCAGTTTGGAAACTAGTTTTAAGTTTGTTGTTATAAGGCAAGAGAAGCAGGCTGGGAGATAATCATGCTCAAAGGGCTTCATCAAACTCAAATGGTATTACTATAAAGATAGTCTCGATGTGCTTCTGGTAGGGGTTTACAGTCCCAATTGTGATGATCCCTAATTTTATCGATCCCTAAATAAGTAACTCACTGCATATATGAATATTTCTTAGTTATAGGGGTATTATAACTGTGTTTTATCACCTGGATTAGATAGATCTTGAGGATTCCCAGGTAACCTTCTGCTGCGGCAAAGGCAATCACTGCCCTTGCAGAGACTGGTGCGCTGATCAATGTCTAGCGATATCTATCACCACAAGGCAGGGAGTATACCCACTACTCCTCGATATATGATGTATATGCACAACAAGATTATTGGCTCATCTCAGAGCCTACTCCCATATATACAAGAGTGTTTACTTTTGCCCCCTACATTCTCAAACCACTCTCCTGTTAGGGTCATCCTCGCACTCAAGGGTATGCAACCTAGGTCCCTGACTTGGTGATTCCAGCAATATTCTTTGTGGGACGCAGTGTTTTTCAAGGAACTGGCGCACGCAATAGACAAATACTTCCAGACTAATATTGGATGTTCACCCCGAATGGCCAACATCTGGGAGGCATGGAAGGTTTATATTCATGGGGTGGCGATCTCGAAACATGCCGGGGTTCTCTGTTCTATATGGGACTGAATGCTAAAGCGTAAAGAACTAGCGGCAATGGAGCCTGATACGCAAAAAAACGTTAGAACCCGAGAGATTAACACAGATTAGTTGCAAAATCAACAAATACATGTTAGCGGCCCTGTCTCTACCAGCCAGGAGAAACAGTGAACTGTTGTCTCTGATAGTGATGGTTCGCAGATGTGGAGGGCCCCACAAATAGTTGAGCACTTTCGAGCGTACTATGCAGATCTCTACACCTCGCGCGAACTACATACTGACGAATCAGTTGAAGAATATCTAGCACACATTGCAATTAAATGGCTGACCAATTCACATAGGAAAACGCTAATTTCACCTCTTCACCACACTGAAATCACGGCCACATTTAAAGAAATGCTGAATAATAAAGTGCCACCTTGGATGGCCTCACTGTGTCCTTTTATAAGGCCTATCATGATAGGCAGGTCGCCCACTTGGTTAATTAATTCGAGGAAATATCTAAGTATGGAATAATGCCCCCAATCTATGTGAGAGGCCAACTTGTTATACTGCTGAAGCCTGGTAAGAAGCCAGGTAAGGCGTCCACACAGTGTTTCTCATACAGACCATTGTCTTTGCTCAACACGGACACCAAGATTGTTGCAAAGATTTTAGCCAATAGATCTCACCACTGCTTCCGGGACTGGTGGCACTGGAGCAGTCTGGCTTTATCCCAGGCCATTTCCTTACAAGCAATTTACATACTCTAATCTGTTCAATTGCACGACAAAACCCACCTGTTCAAGCAGCAGCCGTCTTCTTGGAAGCAGAGAAGACGATCTATGGGGTTGAATGGAGCTTCCTCATGGCAGTGTTGAGACGGGTCAGAGATGGTGAGGTATTCAGAAAGTTGGTGGAAGTGTTGTTCGCAAGGCCACTAGCCAAGTACGTGTTAATGGTATTCTATGTGCCCCAATAGCAATCGCAAGGGGCACCAGGCAAGGGTGCCCACTCTCTCCACTACTATATGCACTGGTGGCCAAACCCTTGGCTTGTGCGATGCAAGAGTACCATTCACACCGAGGCATCCGGTTCCCATAATACAATCTCACAACATCTGCTTATGCAGATGACACTTTATCATATGTGAGAAATCCAGCGCACAACCTAACTCCAATACTATAGGAAGGAAAGAGATCTGGCAGTCATTCTGCATTTTGGATTAATTGGATATAATCACTTATATTTTCCACTAACTCAGTGGAAATGGACTTCCCATTAATGTGGACCACTGAAACTGTCCGCTATCTAGGTATCCAAGTGCGTACAGATTTGGAGATAGTAATTATTGAGAATTATGGTAGAACAATATAGCACCGCACAGAAATTATAGAGACAGATCAAGGTACCATTATCACTGATAGGACGCATAGCCCTTATGAAGATGATAGTGTTGTCTCGGTTTTTATTTTTCTTCCTCAATAATCCCATCCCGTTACCTAAGTCGTTGTTCCATACTCTCCATACCTTATTAATCAGGTTGGCATGGGCAGGTAAGCAAACCAGGTCAGAATGGGTCGTATTTAGGGGCCACACACCACAGGTGGTCTCAATGCCCCCGACCTTGAACTACATTATAGTGCTGCACAACAGGTCAAAGTTTATGCCTGGATCCACGGGCCATCGAATTTGCCACACTTATCCTTAGAAAGAGTTGAGGTCAAGCCATTCAGTCTCCACCAATATCTGCTTACTAAACCATAGAGGCGATACCATGTTTTTGATAAATTGGGGGGGGGGGTTGTTTTTAAATGGAATAGTTTGCTTCAGGGAATAGGTCTTGACAGAAAAGTATGACTACACCACTCGTAAGAATATGTTTGCGCCCAAGGAATTTACATTACCGACATATCTATTACAGACTCAAACCTCACGAAGGGGAATTTCAATTTTATTACGCTCTTGCTAGATCCGAGGGCAACCTTACCCAGATGAAATTGTGTCAGGAGTGGCAGAATGAACAAGGCATTGTTATAGCTGAGGCCAAGTGGTAATATTGCTGTTCAGTCACAAAGTCCATTTCACAGAATAGTAGACACCGTCTGATACATTTTAAATATCTTCACAGAATCTACTACACTCCAGTGCATTTGTATAGATATGGTCTGAGGGCGAATGACAACTGTATGAGGTGCAGAATAGGAGGTGCCAATTTCACTCACTTAAAATGAGACTGCCCAGGTGTTCATGTGTTTTGGTCGGAAGTGATCAAGGTGATTCAGGACATAACACAACTACCATTACTTATCACCCCCTTAGTTGCTCTTCTGTGTTATAATAAATAAGTTCCCAAAGCATACTGCAGACTGGTTGCACTCTTTATGCAACTTGCAAAACAGAGAGTGGCCATGAGCTGTATGAAAAGGGCCTCTGACAACATTGGATGAATGGCTTAAAGATTTGTCATACTGCAACACACAGTTTGATAACCACAATGCTCTAAGGCCATTAACTTGTAGACCAATAGATATTTGAGAGCCATAACAGGCGTATTTAAGGCATAAGGCAGCAGAGGATATGGCTGGGGCAGATAATGTAGACAGCAATTTAGGCTAAACCCACATGATGTCTCCAACCACATGTGTGTCACTGACTGAATGGTGGGAAGAGGAAAGTCGGAACTTAAAAGAGTGTGGGATGTACTAATGTCAAAGATTGCTGACAAACTATTGTGATTTTACTCGTATAGGCCCATATTATTTGAATGATCATCTCTCTGACATTTATTTATAAAATGTCGCTCAATGAGCTCCGATACTGTCACTATGCATGCTATCACCTTTTTGTTTCCAGATGTTTCTTCACATTATATATGTCAAGATACTGCAATTCGGCTACTGTAATAGATAACATTGCGATAAAATGATAAATAAAGTTAAAAAATAAAACCTCTAGAATATGGGCAGCATTTAGCTCTGGGTCCATTTATAGATCTCCACAGGTCATAGTCTTTCCTATGTATCAATGCAGTAGTTGGTAGAGTTTTGCCCGACTCCTAAAATAAGATTGTGACGAGATACCAATTTGGTATTTGGAAGATGTGCATTTTGGGTGTCCTTTCTAAATACCAAATCTGTACACTATGTGTCAATGGTTTGCAACTTTAATTTCAGTTTCACACCCATTAAAAAGTTACCGGCCCCCGGGTTGGTGTGGTAAAGGATTTGCAAATGGTAAGGGGTCCCCTTTGCAAATTATTGAAAACGTTTTTGGAGGAACAGGCAATGGGAATGGGAATAGACAACGGAACTACTGCTAAATCTCAGAGAAAATTTTACAAAATACCACTTTTTCAATAAAAGCAGCCCTTTAAGAGAACTGGGCGTCTTTCATTTTTAAAATGTTTCTTTTTTTAAATGCAGTCACAGCCATGGTTTGCTAACCCTGGCAGGCCACCATGTCTGCGATTCTATTCCATCAGATTGAGCTGCAATTTGCGACCTAGTCAATTAATAAAACATATATAGGTCAAATTGCACCCCACTCCAGTTCAGAATTTTATGAAACTAAATATTTTTAAGTTGTTTTTTTTAAAACATTTCTGTCGGTATTTAGCCAAGTAAATTGTTGGTCATTTTATCTGTATTTAGCCATATTTATGTTTAAATGAAGTAAAATTATAAATTTCCATATTTATTTAACTGATAGACATGCACTAATACTTTGATGTTTGTCGTGTTTTAGCTATTTAAGCTGCCAGATATTACATGCCAATAATTTCATCTGTATATATTAGCAATATACAACAAATATATGCTGACATATGCTGTTATTTAACTCCTTAACCGTGGCGCAAATGCTGGTGCTTTGCGGGGTTTCCGAAGAGTGGGTGGGGCCGCGTCGACCAACGGATGTGCGCAGCACTAACCAGGTAGTGCTCGCGATGGCCGTTGTTCGACGCGCGCAGTGAAGGGGTTAAAGAAATTTCAACCTATTTTTTTAATTTCCCATGCTATCCATCTGCTTAGCTGTTGACCTATAGTTCCTGAAAGACAGCATGGAGAGTCACTTAAAAAAAAAAAACACGTTTCTGTATTTATCCACTTTCAAAACAAAGGCAGACAGAAAAAAAAAATTCTGTCTGTATTTACTTCTAAAAATCAGTAAAAACAGAAAACTGAAGCCTTATTCACGATTTCCTACCCTAAAGATGATGAGGAATATTTTCAAATGACTCTCAACCATCATGCACAACTCGTCACAAGCAAGAAAGACTATGGGAACACCCTCTATGCTGGAATCAATACAAAGCTCAACAGAGGCTGCAAACCATTCGGAACTCAGCGACTACAATCATTTTCAATCTCCTCCGCCACTCTCACTCACACATACCTAAAGGGGCTCCACTGGCTCCACATACTCAACAAGCACAATTCAGAGTCTTTACCCACACTTTCAAGGCACTAAATAACACATGCACCAGCATATCTGAAAAATTGCATCTGCTTTGCCAAACCTTCCAGACATCTCAGCTTGTCCCATCTGCACACATCTCACGCATACCGAAAAACAGACCTGGCAGGCGATCCTTCTCCTACCTCACTCTGGAAGCGTGGAATGACCTGCCCCCACACATAAGAGCCTCCACCAATCTGTTTCCATTCTGCAAGAAGGTGAAAACCTGGCTTTTCAAGTAGTCCCACGAGGCCCAAGGTTTGGCTAAACTCACACCTGCACCGCACCAGGACCCCCTCCTGAGTGCGTTGTTAAAATCTGTATACCAACATATGTTGCAAAGGGGCCTCTTATCAGAAAATGTTGATTCTATCCTATCCTGGAACTCTTACATCAATCAGCACACTGGAACTGTTCTCATAACTACTGGCACCAACATATCATGGTTGTTCTGAGCTTAAAATAAACCGAGCAGGGCCAGACTGGTCCAAAGTAACCCCATTCTAGTTAAAAAAAAAAAAAGCAGCAAGAACGTACTTCTTCTCTTAAACAGGGCTATTCTGTTACTGGGCTTTTTATCGTTATTTTGAGAGTTGAAAAAAGTGTAAATGTTTCTTTCTATTGAGTAGTAGCTGGATCCGTCGAGTCTTAACTCCGTTTTGGTTTACGCAGGTGTCCCTGTCATGAGTGTGGCTTTCGGTCACTCCTGGGGCCTTATTTATGAAGGCCTTGCGCCACCGGTGCGTCACTTTTAAAATTGGAAAAAGTGACGCACCGGTGGCGCAAGGCCTTCATAAATAAGGCCCTGGATTTTAAGCATGTCCCCTTAGCATGCTGGGACTTTCAGGTCTATTCTTATACTTGGAAAAATGAAGCTACAAGTTCAAGCATGCTTAATGCTGTTGGAAAAATCATCATGGCTGCCTTAAGGTCTCCTTAATGACATGAGCCACAAGAAAGCCTTGAGCCGCGAAGAGCCACCATTAAAGTCACACAGTCCCCTTTCTATCTGTACAACCATCAGAAGCAAATGCCCTGAATCGGAGGCTGCATCTGATTTAATACGGGCATATAATAAAAAGGAAAACGACACGTCACTTAATTAATGCATTTTCTTTCACTAGCTCAAGGCTGAGCAGGCCTGCTATGGAAAAGGATAGTAAAAAACGACGAGGCAATTCCATTTCATATCATCCGTTTAAAGGTGTATATCTCAATTTGCAATAAAACAAACGACATCAAAACAATAGAGCGAAAAATAGATTAGACCAATAGGTTAGTTGAAACGAACAATTCTGTGGTTCGCCCTGTGGAGTGCTGGGACAAAGAGCCATCTCCTGCATCGCACTGGTGACCGTGTTTGCCTGCCTCGAGTCCTCATTACAAGACTACGGTCAGTATGGCTGAGATACCCGCCACCCCCTCTCAACACAATCCCCAAGGATGGGAAACCGGAAACAGTTCTGAAGTCTTTGGAAGACGGGAGGGAGTAACCCTCCCGGCCGTATTTATTAAAATATGAAACAAAATTAAAACATTAAATAAAACAGTTTCATATTATGTACAATTTCATTACCACATTGCGATGTTTGGCTAACCTTAACAGATTCTCTAATACAAAGGTTCTCCTAGCCGAACTAACATCCTACAAAACATTTACTTGAAATTTTGAAATTGTACATCCTAACGTTTAAGGGCCAACGGCAAGGTCGTAACCGGTGTCAAGATCCCTAACCCAGAAATATCGCCCTCACTTGTGAGGGGCGGCCCAGAGGCGTACCTCAAGTGCAATTACCAATTTCCCTTGACTTGACGGGGGCCCCAATAAAACTCGACGCCACTTAGAGGTCGTACGAGGACTCGTGTGAGGTATCTAGAACGTAGCGTAGACCCCCCCCCAAACCCCACACAACTTACCACATCTGCCGTCGCAGACGTCCTGGCCCCGGGAAATTCCCCAGGAGGGGGCTGTAACCCCTCCTACCCAGGAAGGGGCCTTGACCGCCTTTCCTTTTCCTTCGGCGACCCATCCTTAGAAGGGACCGCCTCCCCGTTGAGGGGCCAATGGCCACCTCCCCCGAGCGCTCCCATCCGTGCTGGGTGACGCCCACTCATAGGGATCTTCCAATTAGTGCTCACCGATCATGACCTTACCGCCCGACCAAAATAAATACGACAATGCTAACTAAATGACTAAATTAAAAGACCGTAGCAACTACAATTTTATTAAAAGCATGCTTACCAATGAACACTAAAGCAGAATTTCTTTATTTGCTAAACTTAACACAAATCGACCATTCTTTATTACATACTCCAAATCATCACGATAATACCACAACCTGGAAACGAAATTCAGAGTTATCCATCAACTTTATTCAAAAAACCACTTGCTGTCCTCAGGGGCTGGTGGGTGGGTCAAAATTGGCTCTTCGTTCCGTCTCGAGCTCACGTGCAGCGAGGAGGTGCAGCTTCAGAGCACAGGAACAAGAGGATGCCTTCTGATCTTGCTTCTCCTTTTATCCGTCTTCAGGGCGGGCGTAAACCCGCCCCTGCCTGCCCCAAGGGCGTGGCCAGCCGCGTCAGTGTCTAGGCCAACCCACTCTAGGGCGGGAAAAGGCGCGCCCCGGCTACGCCGCTTCGGGCATACCAGCCGAGACTCGCCTCCCGCCCAAGATGGCTTCCCGGGGGGATCGTGGTACTCCGCCATACGTTCGGGGGGACCGAGTGGTCGCCCCTTTCCATATGGCTGAGATACCCGCCACCCCCTCTCAACACAATCCCCAAGGATGGGAAACCGGAAACAGTTCTGAAGTCTTTGGAAGACGGGAGGGAGTAACCCTCCCGGCCGTATTTATTAAAATATGAAACAAAATTAAAACATTAAATAAAACAGTTTCATTTTATGTACAATTTCATTACCACATTGCGATGTTTGGCTAACTTTAACAGATTCTCTAATACAAAGGTTCTCCTAGCCGAACTAACATCCTACAAAACATTTACTTGAAATTTTGAAATTGTACATCCTAACGTTTAAGGGCCAACGGCAAGGTCGTAACCGGTGTCAAGATCCCTAACCCAGAAATATCGCCCTCACTTGTGAGGGGCGGCCCAGAGGCGTACCTCAAGTGCAATTACCAATTTCCCTTGACTTGACGGGGGCCCCAATAAAACTCGACGCCACTTAGAGGTCGTACGAGGACTCGTGTGAGGTATCTAGAAGGTAGCGTAGACCCCCCCCCCCCAAACCCCACACAACTTACCACATCTGCCGTCGCAGACGTCCTGGCCCCGGGAAATTCCCCAGGAGGGGGCTGTAACCCCTCCTACCCAGGAAGGGGCCTTGACCGCCTTTCCTTTTCCTTCGGCGACCCATCCTTAGAAGGGACCGCCTCCCCGTTGAGGGGCCAATGGCCACCTCCCCCGAGCGCTCCCATCCGTGCTGGGTGACGCCCACTCATAGGGATCTTCCAATTAGTGCTCACCGATCATGACCTTACCGCCACAGGCCGGATAGTTGACCGGCTATCCGGACCCCCCACAACACTCCTACCTAAAGGTCATGGTGTAACGTTTTTAGCCATGCTAAGAAGTCTCCTATGAGTAACTCATTCCCCACCCGAGACAAATGCACTCCATCCCCCAAATACATACTGTCATCATTAATACACCCATGCGAAATAGAATGCAGTGTCTTGGAACGGAACAACCTACTCACTTTGTTATTAAGCTTTCTAACAGAATGATTTAAAGCAGGAACCGAAATAGCCCCCCGCCACACTTTCCGTGGGATCATATGGGACCACGCAATTGTGCACCCTGGAACTCTCCTCGCTAACCAACTTACAGTGGACAGCATCGCCTCAAGAAGAAGTCGTCTACCAGTGGTGACCAAATCATTACCCCCAAGATGTTCTATGACTACAGACGGCGGTGACCTCGTCCGCCCTAGCAAACCCTCAAAAAATGATTGAAACTGGTCAATACAGAGACCGCCTCTTCCGTAGAAGGACACACTGTACCCGTATTCCCCAGCTACGTGAATCATATCACCTGCCTTGAATACGTCTGCGGCACGTCTCACGTATGAGTGGCCCACGACCCACACCTCCTTTTTCACAGCCGGTGATGTCTGACCGCTGGCCCGGTGTTGGGTCGACTGCAAAGTTCGCCCCGCCTCGTAGGCTTGCGCAACTGAAAACCAAACAAAAACAAGAAGCGTGAGTACATTGTTACAGCTTCACAACATGTGCAACCGCACATACCTTTTATAACAATTGGAGGACCAACGCCCCACCCGTTTAACTTGTTCAACATTCAGACCCCTGGCTGTAGCTTCTGTAGCAGCCCCTATCCGAAAGGAATGGGTCCCAAACTCGCCCGGGTTCAAGCCCGCAGCGGCAATCGACATCGCAAGCACCCGCTGAAACTGAAACTTTGTCAGTGGGGTGGCGTCAGCGTGTCTCAACAAGGTCCCCCCCCATGATGCCACCCTTCGTGCTAAATAATCTTCTAGACACCTTACCGGGCACATGGAGGACCCGGGAATCCTGCGTATGATAACGCAGTCACCCATCCCACTTTGATCGGTCTTGGACCTGACAAATGAGACCGTCATTGTCTCCCCTCTGATCTGGACGTGCTCCTGGCACAGTCCTCCTGTCACATCCTGCTTGTTCCTCGCCACTAGTTCGCTTACCCGCATAGCCCCATGGAATGCCAGCGTAAAAGCGGCTCGGAATAACACTGTCTCAAACTGAGATGAACACGTAGCAGGGAGTCTGGATAGTAACTGGGCCAGCCTATCCAAACCTATCGGGCGCCTCTCGTCTACTCTGCGACCCTCAAGGCGTTGCCACCCCCGTAGCGCTTTCTGTACAACGAAAGACGCTGTCGGGTCATGGATCCCATGAGCCCTAGCAACAAAGGAAATGGCAGCCCGATGCCTCTGAGCCGTGGCCACCGATTTCCCGACCAGATGTAAGGACATCAGAAAATTTACCACCCACTCCTCCTGGCCCCAAAGCTCCTCTCTATCAGTCCCCAAAAAGGCTAAATAGGACCGGAACGCCCCTTCATATGCCTTCCTCGTCCTGGGTGCTAAACTCTCTCCCACGAGGTTACGAAGTTCGGGGCACCGAGAGACCAGAGAGCTTCGGGAAAGGGTGCCGGCTCCGGGTCCGCTGTGGGAAGAAAACCCCAGAAAGCCTGTATACGAAAACGAGACAGTGCATCAGCCGCCTGGTTCATTACCCCTGGGACATGTCTTGCTCTGAATAGCACATTCAATTGCATACACAGTAAAACAATTTCCTTGAGCAGTCTCAAAATCCATTTGCATCGTGCTGCCTGACTATTGATACACTCGACCACGGTCATATTGTCAGACCAAAATACCACAGAGTGATCTTTGAACCCTTCGGGCCAAGTTCTCAGGGCCACTAAAATGGGGAAAAGTTCCAGGAAAGCAATGTTACTTGTCAGTCCACTGTCATGCCACCATGTCGGCCACTTTTGTGCAGACCATCTTGTGCCGAAGATGGCCCCGAAACCTATGCTCCCTGCCGAATCTGTCCACAGCCCCAGCTCCTCAGAGGACACGGCCGGTTTGTTCCAGACGACTCGACCATTGAAATCCGCCAGAAATGTCAACCAAATGCGCATGTCCTGGCGGACCTCTGCCGAGAGCCTCGTGCGATGATGGCCCTCCTTCAGGCCGACCATGGCTTGAGCAATCGAACGGGAGAAGGGGCGGGCCATTGGTATAACCCTTAGGGCAAAATTCAACTGGCCAACTAACTGCTGTAATTGATGCAGCTTAACCTTAGGTCCACTTATACACATTTGCAGGGATGTCCTGAACTTTGACACTTTGTCAGCTGGTAAACGAAAACAACCTTCTCCGGAGTCTAACTCGATCCCCAGAAACTCGAGGCAAGTGGACGGCCCCACAGTCTTACCTGGTGCCAATGGCACGCCAAACTGATTCATCAAGACACAAAATTGTGCCAAAGCCTGCCCACATTCCGGATCCCCGGCTGCCCCCAGGAACAAAAAATCATCAAGGTAATGCATCACATTTCGGAAACCCGTCTTCCTTGTGAAGACCCATTGTAGAAAACTACTGAATTTTTCGAAATAGGCACAAGATATAGAGCACCCCATCGGCATACACCTATCCATGTAATAATGACCCTGAAACATGAAACCTAGGAGACGCTGATCGTCTGGATGTACCGGGATCAACCGGAACGCTGACTCGATATCAGATTTTGCCATCAGCGCCCCGGGCCCCAGGCGATTCAAAATGGCTACGGCCTCATCGAAGGATGCGTACCGCACCGAACACACTTCCGGGTCTATCGCTTCGTTTACGGAAAGACCACGTGGGGCTGATAAATTATGTATCAGCCGAAACTCACCCGGGTCCTTCTTTGGGACCACACCTAAAGGGGAACAAACAAAGTTAGGAACCGGTGGTACACTAAACGGACCGGCGACTCGACCTCGAGTCACCTCTTTCCTGATCTTATCCTGTACCACGGTCGTATGCTGGAAGACCGATAGCTGATTTTTACATTTCGCTGCACCTTGAAAGTCCCCCACTGGGATGCGGAAACCATAAGACAACCCGTTCCGCAACACCCCAGCAGAAGTACGATCCGGGTATTCACTGAGCCAAGGAATCATTGCCAAGGTATCAATCGGGGTAGGTAAAGGCGCCCCTCGGACTATATTAGACCTGTTTGGCGCCTCCTCTACCCCCGTTATCACCCGTTTTGGCTCTGCACGTGGACTCAGGATGGGATGATTGCCCACACCCACTACATTCGTGCCTAAATTTGCACGATCCCTGGGGCCTGGTACATTTACCCCTGTTGAAGTTCCAACAAACCCCCCTTTTTCCTGTATTTCCGGCAGGCCTCGAGTAATTGTCGGTACCTGCACCTGATCGAAAGGGCGTCCCCGCATACTGGCGGTAGGATTCGCCAACGTTACTCCCCACCAATGGCACTTTCAACACACCAGTCTCCTTCATTTTATCCCAAGACACAGAATCATAACAATCCCAAGTTAAGCTCTTATCATGTTCTTTAGCCTTTCTAAACAGATTATCATAGCAGAACCAATGATTACCCTCATGTGATACCGAGTACCCCATGATTCGAGACTGATAAATCGGCAATTCGTGCAGCAAATCGGGCCTTCGTTCCCCCAAGATCGATGTAAAGACCCCCCACGCTTTGCCCCAATTGCCAATATTTTCGTTCACCTTAAAGGCGGCCATTTTTGCGCGCCAAACACTCGGATGCATGAGATCCTTCTGGCCTTTAACATGCTCCATTTCATAGTGATCAGTAAGCAACGAGAAAATGTTTACATATTCTCCCGCCCATATCTTTTCCTTAATAGCCAAGGGAACATGCTGACCCACCCTTTCCCTACGAGAAGGTGCTGACTCATCCCTTGCAATCGGCAATGGCCGCTTACCTGAACCAAACGGCGTCTCTGCGACCGAACCCGTCCCCTGTGGCTTCTCTACTACCGCAGCCGGCGTGGATACCTTCGCTGCTTCCCGTGACTCACGCAGTTGCTTCATCAGCACCTGCGCGTCGACAGCCGTGGCGCCCTCACTATCTTTACCCAACCACGCTGCTAGTTGTGCTGCCAGCTCGGGCGGCATATCATCCCCGGACACGGGGGTGACCACAATTGGCTCTTCGTTCCGTCTCGAGCTCACGTGCAGCGAGGAGGTGCAGCTTCAGAGCACAGGAACAAGAGGATGCCTTCTGATCTTGCTTCTCCTTTTATCCGTCTTCAGGGCGGGCGTAAACCCGCCCCTGCCTGCCCCAAGGGCGTGGCCAGCCGCGTCAGTGTCTAGGCCAACCCACTCTAGGGCGGGAAAAGGCGCGCCCCGGCTACGCCGCTTCGGGCATACCAGCCGAGACTCGCCTCCCGCCCAAGATGGCTTCCCGGGGGGATCGTGGTACTCCGCCATACGTTCGGGGGGACCGAGTGGTCGCCCCTTTCCATTCACTGGGCTGCAAGGGAATTACAGTTGTGGAAGCAACATGATTGTAGTTGCAAGACGGGCCTTTCTTTCAGGCCATGCCAGATTAAGTCAATATACACTTGTCTGCCATTGCCCTGCGACTGGATCCTTATAGCTTACATATGAGTCTCAAATGTGTCGGCATATGTTACATATAGGTGCAGACGTGTGTGGCGCATGTATGTCACACGTGGCTATAGCCTCTCTGGAATCCATTTTATCTTACCAAAAGTGGAACATAAGATGGAGGGTAAAGAGAACAGTACACTGCAGTCAGAATTGCAGGGCTCTTTCAGGATTCTAGAGACAGTTTGTAGTGGGAGGGTGCAGAAGAGAGAAGACGGGCCCATTTGATGCGTAGTGAGTTTCCCTTGCCTTTTCCTGCCAATTGTGCAAAGGAATGGCAATCCCCCCACTCAGAGGTAAACGGGTAGTCAAGTGGAAAAACACCCCATCTCTCTCTTGTACCCTTAGTTTTGGTCCCCCTGACAGAACACTCCACCTCCACCACATATTCCTGCTGGTACATAAAAACAAAGACTAGGGCAGGACTGGTCTGAGTGGAATAGGTAAACTTCAGGAACTGTCCAGAAATGGTGGAATACACAAACGCTGTCTACAACTTTAGTATAAATATTGGACAGCAACTTCTCTGATTTTCAGTAGCGGCTCCTTTATGTAGGCGGAGGAGTGCCTCCCCACTGCAAAATGTAAATATAAATATATTTTATGTTTCTGTGTCTTGCACTGCAAGAAGCAGAAGGGTTTAGTTGGGGGCAGGCGGTCCTAAGCTAGGGCAGAGGGGGAGTAGCTTGCCCACTCTGAGGCCGCTGACTGTTGGGTCGGCCCCAGAGCAGACCAAACCAGTCAAGTGCACTCTGCCCTTTTCTACATGCAGGCTGCATGCGGCCTACATGGAGAATATTGCCTCCCCATAGATGCCTGCGTGGTCGGCGTCCCAGCCGATCACAATGCTGCCATTGCAGAGATGTGATTGGCCTAGGGGAAGGGAGGGAGGCTGCCTGCTTCCTGTGTGGAGCAGTGGATGCGGTATGATGCAGGATCAGACCGGGGGGGGCGTGGCTTGGGCGCCGATGGCGATGGTCGCCTGAGAGCTCGGCTCCGGGACTAAGCCCGGGATTATCCTGAAAATCGGAGGCTGCGGGGCACCCCAGACCCCGCATTCTGCTGAGGGTGCCGACCCAAACCTGCCGGGGCCCCTGGTGGAGCTCGGACGAGGGTTGCTCCGGAGGAAGACCGAAGTTTGCGGAGTTGCGGAGTGCGACCCAACATGGCGCCCGGACTCCTTTGTCCCCCTGTTCGGAACTACTGAGTTGAAGAAGTGCCGCGGGTAGCAACTGGCGCCCAGCTTTGCCATCCCCGGCTGTTCTGGACATTGGACATTTACTGGATTGGACCTTCTGCAACGGATTTGCACTCGGTTGGACGGCCGGGCGGGTGCCCACGCAGTGGAGGGCACCGGGAGCGGACGCCCTGCGATCCAAGCGGTGGCCCACCTCGCGACTCCGCAACTAGCTACGTCTTCCTGGCCAGTCCACCTACATGGGAGGCGCGACACTCTGGCGCCACAGATCATCCGAGGGAGTTGGTGGCCCTCACCCCGGGGCTATAGTGGGTGAACGGGTCTGCCCGACTCGGCGACGGCTGTCTCCGCCCCCTCATCGGTGCCCTCGGACGCCGTGGCGGTGGCGTGAGCCGAAGCGGCGGAGTCTCCACAGGCTCTGGAGAAGGAGGTCGCCCATACCCGAATTGAGGACAAGCACCCGGGAAGGTCGTGGTCGACGCCTGCACACGGAGACGCCTACTCCGGGACCCTCACGGAGTGCCCCTGGAGGCATGGGGAAACCTAGAGGAGCCAAGGGATCCACCCAGACCGCCTCGGACTCTGAAGCCCAGGACAAAGAGGAGCATGGGGACCCCAAAAGTTCTGGTGGCGCGCCGATGCAGCAACAGTTCGACCGTGTCCTAGAGGCGATAGAGACTACGAGATCAGCCCTCCAACAGGACATTGCTCAGGTGGCGACGAGCCTGGGCCTCCTCAGGGCGGACCATGGCAAACTGTCAGACCGGGTCAAGGAGGTGGAGGGCACGGTGAAAACCTTGGAGCCGGCGCAGCGAACCTTGGCTGCGACGATGAAGGACGCCCTATCCCGAATTGAGACCCTGGAACGGAGGGCGGAGGATGCGGAAGGCCGCAACAGGAGGAACAACATCCGAGTGGTGGGCCTGCCGGAAAAGATCGAGGATGGCGACATGGTGCAATACTTGGAGACCTGGCTCCGAGACACGGTGGTCCCGGAGGGACTGTCCTCCTTCTACACTCTGGAACGGGCCCACAGAGTCCCAGCACGGCCCCCACAGCAGGGACGCACCCCGAGACCGGTGGTGGCGCGGTTGCTGCATTTTCGAGACAGGGACTTAATCCTCAATGCCGCCAGACACAATGGCCCGTTCAAAGTAGCGAACAGTCAGGTGAACATCTTCCCGGATTACACCTACGAGACGCAGCGCAAGCGGTTCTCCTTCCTAGCGGTTAAGCGCGAGCTCAGGAGCGAGGGCATTCAGTATTCACTCCTATATCCTGCAAGGCTCCGCATCATTGTCGATGACAAAACCCAGTTCTTCGACACCCCGGAGGATGTCTGTGCCTGGCTCGAACTATACAGGACAGGGAGAGATGGCTTTGGCTCCTCGTCCCAACAGACAGATGAGCCGGAACAAAGGCGGCGATCCAAGAGGGTCAGGAATCGCCGCGGCCGCACGGGAGGGCCCTCGACTGCGGAGACATCATCGGAACGGAGGGGAGTGTTGGAAGTATTGTCGGAGTTGTCGGGAGCAAGGGATGAAGCCATCGAGGAGGAAGAAAACCCGGGTGATGAGGGAGCACCATCGGACTCGGAGGATTCAGTGGCAGATAGTGCCCATACACCGGTGATCACACCGAAATCGGTGGAGGACCTTTTAGATGGACAAGGGTAACGGGGTATACTGCCTTGTTTTGGGTGGGGGCCCGGCAGGGGGGAGGCGGTTGCCGTCCTTTATTGCTGCCATAGAGGGAGAGAGGGTTGGGGGGCCTCTGCTTTTGCCCCGGAAAGTTTTGGCACTGTTTGGGGCTTGTTATAGTCCTGGTGGCCTGGGCGACGAGGGCCCACTGCCTCTGCCCAGCCCGCACCTGGCCCATAAGGCCTTCCTACGGTGGCGACCGTAGGATTAGTGGGGGTTCTGGGGTTGAGGAAGGACGAGGTTTGGATGGGATCTAGATGGTGCAGTTTGGGTCCTGTTCTGGGGTGGGTGGGGGGGGTTTGGTTGGTTTTTGGGTTGTTTGGTTTTGGTTGGGGAAAATGGCCGCCATCGGCGCTGGGAGGATTGATGCCTTTTCTTTGCGGGGACCCGGATGGGGGGACTGTGCAAGAACAATCTGGGACAATGGCTGATGTTGCTAATTTGAAATGTGTTACTTGGAACGTAAGGGGGCTTCACACTATGTCCAGGCGCCACAAGGTCCACGCTTATTTAGTGCGTAGGGGAGTGCAAATGGCGCTGCTGCAGGAAACTCATCTGAACAAGGCGGAAGGGGCGGCGCTTCAGCGTAGATGGCGGGGGCAGGTCTTTTCTACGTCGTACTCTGCTTATGCCAGGGGGGCGCTAATATGGATCAGGGCAGGGGTCCCCTTCCAAGTCACGAGGACAGTGTTGGATCCAGAGGGGCATTTCGTGGCCATCTCGGGCACTCTAGGGGGGAGGGACCTGAACGTTTGCTGTGTATACGCTCCTAATGTAGACCAGACTGCCTTCCTTTCCAGGTTATCGGGCTCGTTGGCCCACTTTTTCGCCGGGCCCCTCCTGCTGGGGGGAGACTTTAACTCCGTAGTGGATGTGGACATAGACCGCTCGCATCCCCCGCTTCCCGATTCCCCGGTCCGTCGCACGGCTAAGGGTCGTCAGGATTGGCAGACCCGCTGGGGTTTGACGGACATTTGGAGGGCGCATCACCCCGCATCTAGGGATTATTCATATTTCTCGAGCCTCCATGAGTTGCATGTCAGACTAGATGGCTTTCTTGGATCGCCCGAACTGGTTTCGGCAGCGGTCCGATCGGAGTACTTATCGAGGACCATCTCGGACCATAACCCCCTCCTACTGGACCTTCGCTGGTTTCCTGGGACGCCGGCGGTGCCCACCTGGAAATTGCGACCCAAGATCCTCGAGGACAGTGTCTTCAAGGCGGACTTGGGGGAGAGAATATCGGATTATTTTGCGTCCAACGGCGGCTCCGCGAGTACTAGGGCGTTAGAATGGGACGCTTTTAATGTAGTGGTGAGGGGCTACTGTATCTCTAAGAAGGTGGGCATGAGGCGCGTCATCCTGGCTGATTTAGACACTGCGGACCGGGAACTCCGCGAGATTGAAATTCGCCGCCCCGGACACCCGGAATTGCAAGCCCAAACGGCGGAGGCGAGGGAAAAGGTAGCAGCGGAGGTCGAACGGCTCCGCTGTTTTGATTATAAGGCCTATACGGTCCGGTCTATCGCGGAGGGAGACAGATCGAGTGCGTTGTTGACGTGGTTGGCCAACCCTACGCGCCAGTCCCAAACGACGACAAATATGCGTGGGGCAGACGGAACCGAGGTATGCACCCAACCGGAGATTCTTAGTTGCTTCCGGCATTATTATGAAGGTTTATACCGCAGTCGCTCCGCACGTGACCCAGACCGGCTTGATAATTATCTTCGCCCACTGGAGCTCCGCACAGTGGAGCAGGAAGTGGCGAAAACTCTGGGTTCCGACATTGAATTAGGGGAGATCCGCGGGGCCATTAAACGGATGGCGAGAAACAAGACCCCGGGCCTAGATGGCCTACCAGTGGAGTTTTATGCAGCTTACGCTGACCTCCTAGCCCCTCGATTACTGGTGGTCTACAGGGAGGCGTAGAGGCTGGGGCGACTCCCGAGCTCGATGTGTGAGGCGTTGGTGGTTCCTCTCCTCAAACCGGGCCGAGACTCATCCGACCCGGGGTCCTACCGTCCCCTATCGATGTTGACGGTGGACTACAAAATACTGAGCAGCATCTTGGCCTCGAGGCTGCTGGGGCACATGAGTTCCCTGGTGCATGAGGACCAGGCCGGTTTCATCCCACGGCGGAACACGACGATGAATATTCGCAGGTTGTTCCGTTTGCTAGGGGAACCATTTGTGGATGCCCCGTCCCCGGTAGTCTTGTCGGTGGACCTGGAGAAGGCTTTTGATAGCCTAGAGTGGGACTACCTCTGCACGGTGTTACGGAGATTCGGCCTCGGGGAGGGATTTGTCCGATGGACCGCGGTTCTTTATGCTTCTGCTTCGGCCAGGGTCCGAGCGGGCCCATTGATTTCATCGCGGTATCCGGTGGAACGAGGCATGCGGCAAGGGTGTTCCTTGTCCCCGCTTCTTTTTGCGCTGGCGGTGGAGCCACTGGCGCTGCACCTTCGCTCGGGAGCCCACTATACGGGCTTATGGACGTCTGCGGGCCCGCATTATGTCTCGCTATATGCGGACGACCTGTTGCTCTTCCTAGAGGACCCGGTCGACGCTTTACGGGGTGCGGAATTGGCGCTCACGGAGTTCGGAGAGGTCTCGGGCCTCCGAGTGAATTGGTCTAAGACCTGTCTTTTTCCGGTACGCAGGGGTACCCCCACCCCTGCGCTAAGTAGGGAGATTAGGTGGGAGCCCGACTGCTTTAAGTACCTTGGGGTATTCGTTTACCACGACCAGCCCGACCTCCTAGATGGGAACATTGCCCGCTGCATTCGAGCACTCCGAGGTTGCATGGACTTTTGGGCCACGCTGCCGCTCTCAGTGGCGGGACGTATCGCCCTGCTCAAAATGGTGGCGCTTCCCCGGTTATTATATTACTTCCGGACTTTGCCGATCTGGGTCCCACCGGCCACGTTTCGTCGATTACGCTCTATGGTGGTCGGATTCCTCTGGGGAACGGGCCGGCGGCGGGTGGCCCTCAATACCTTGATGAGGCCGAAAGACGAGGGGGGGCTCGCTGTGCCGGACTTCGAAAAGTATTATCTGGCGGCGCAGCTCCAGACCTTCACCCAGGAGATCGCCAGGGAATTCCGGGGCCCGGAAGACGGAAGAGGGACGGGTATGGCCAGGCATGTTCTCTCCTTTATAGCGCTGCGACAACGTTTAGTCCTGCGGGACTTGTCGATGGAGGAGCGGACTGTCCGCCTGTGTTGGAATCGGGCCCACGCCCGAGGCCAACTGAGAACACCATATGCGCCTGAAATACCGTTGGGGATGCTGACGGCCCTCCCCCACGGAGGGGATTGGTCACGTTTGGCGGCCTGGGAGGATTCCGGTTTACAGCTCGTTGGTGATCTGTTCGAGGACGGAGCGCTCTTGTCCTTTCAGGATCTCATTGACCGCTTCGGGATCTCCCGGGGCGACTTTCTGCTGCACTCGGCCATTGTACGAGCGGTCCAGGCACACTGGAAGAACGGGCAGGAGGAACCCCACTTATCTCAGGTGTGCCAGTACGTAATGATGTCGGCGGGCACGGTGAAGGCGGTCACTTGCCTCTACGGCAGGTTGATTACCGAGGGATTGGCTCCTCTCACCACTTTGAGGACCCGCTGGGAGGAGGACATTGGTAGGGAGATCCCGGAGACGACCTGGTCCCAGTTGGTGAGACGAGCCTGGAAGGGCACACGTAATGCCCGTTTCCAACTGGTCCACTATTATGTTCTCCATAGAGCGTACCTGACCCCGGTGAAAATCAGGCGTTATTTTGCCACGGCTTCGGCGGAATGCCCTAGATGCCCGGCTCAGGAGGCGGACCTCTTACACATGTTATGGGCCTGTCCAGGACTGACGTCCTACTGGCAGGAGGTAGCGACGACCCTGGAGGAGGTGACAGGGAGACTCTTATCATTGGATGCGGCGGTGGGGCTCCTGCACTGGTTCCCCCATACCCCCAGGAATAAAATTTCTAGTAAATTTATCGACCTGGGGCTCCTCCTTGCTAAACGAGAGGTGACCAGGAACTGGAAGGCACGAGCTGGTCCGGCAGGCAGCAGATGGCATAGTGAGCTTTTGAAGTGGGCGGCGGGAGAGAGCGCGCTGAGATATCAACTGGCTTGGAGGCAGGGTAATGAGAAGGCGCAGGAGGCCGCGTTGGAGTGGGAAATGCTGGTGCAGGCCCTCAGGGATTATTGTGCCCCCAGCGACTCTGAAAGTGAAGAAGCGACTCACCCCGAGTCCCGGTGAACGTTAGTACTGACAGTCCTATTGCCTTCCCCGTGGGTCCAATAGCAGATCCTATGTTGATAGCTCCCTGGCGCTGGTGGTGGGGGGGGGGGTTCTCTTAGTTAGTAGACATTTATGGGGGGGGGGTTTATTTTGGGGGTTTTAGGCTTGTTTGGAAAAGCAGATGACGGACAGTGCATTATCCGGACCAGCTCCAGCATCCTACGGACCCCCATTGCATTTCGCCGCCCGACCCCAGGGTTGTGGGCCGGTTGGCTCTGTACGGACTTTACGGAGGGGGGCCAGAGGGCTTTATTCTGTTAATATTGCTTATGATACAATGCTGGTCGTTACTGTACTGATTTACTGATTCCTGCAATAAAAATATATTTAAAAAAAAAAAAAAAAAAAATGCAGGATCAGACCGGGCGCAAAGGTAAGTTAACACTTTTTAAATTCATTTAAAATGAAAATTCCCCACTGTCCCCTGTGTGACTCCCTCCCCGTGTGACCCCCTGATCCCTCACCCGCAAGTCATGCTAGCCGCAACTACTAACTTTATCTAATAAAATCTGCATTCCAGAGGTAGAGCTAGTTAACTTCTTTTACTAGGTTTGGGGCCAGAAACCTGAGCCTGACAGGATATGCTACCGAGTGCTTCAATGGAGAGAGATAATCAACAGCTCAGGAAGGGGATTGGATATACCTTTGCATGTAGTAGAAGTTGCTCAGAAGAAAAGGGGCTGCAAAGGAGCTGAGAATGGATAAACTAAAGCCATCCTTTATAAATCTGAGAAAGGCCTTGCACCATCCTCCCATGGGTGAGGGCTGAAGTTTAGAGGGACCGGCAGTGTGAACTGAGAGATGTGCCCCTGGGATTTGATGATGCTGCAGTGCGCAACCCTGTGTGACTGCAGAATTGATCACAAAATGGGAAGATTCATGTCTTTTTTAAAAAAAAAATATTAGCCATAGTGTAATTCAGTACATCACAAACAAGTACGTAAGTAATTACATTTAACACAGTCCAACATACATATGAAGGAGCTCCAGGGGCAAAAGCTTACAACACACAATCAATCAAAAGTAAACATAACATAAAATGTGCTAATATAAGCACAAACATTAATCCCATTGAATACAAGACCACACTCGTTTGAATTTTAACCAAGAGTGTGGGCCTCTAGCTTTGGCAAGTGCCATCTCCATTTCATATATATTTCTCAGCAGGACCCAAAAATCCTTAATACGAGGGCTTATTGTTTTAATCCAAACTCGAGCAATACACAAATGAGCACATACAATAATAGTTGAAACCGATAATCCAGTAAGACAACCCCGTTCTTCAATTGTCCCCAATATTATTTCCCTTTCAGTCATTCTACTAACATGGAAAAAACATGGTTAATACCAAACCAAAAAGTGGTCAGCCTTGGGCAGCTGATAAACATGTGTCTAAAGTCAGCAGCGAACTCCTGACATTTCGGACAATATGATTTAGGTGATGGTGAGTGGTTCATAGCCCATTTAGAGATATCTTCAGGAGTGTAGTATAGCATGAAAATAACCCGATGCTGCTGCAATTTCAAATTCAATGATGTGACTTGAGGTTCCGTGACAATCGTAAGTGGTGTTTTCGACTCGCACGAATATGGTCGAGTCTGGTATCTACGAACCGCAAATGACGAGTTTAGTAAGTGTGTGGAGTTTCGCTGTGCTAACTTAAACCGTTCGTTTGTTACGTGGGTTTTTCATCTGTACCCACGGGTTCCATCTTAGATACGGCATCCATTTTGTCTCTTGCCCTCAAGTAGCCAGCGAACGGACGTTGTCCGCTTCGCGACCCTGGGACTCCCAAGATATTTGCGGAAGACACATGTCCTTTGTAAGTGTCTTTATGACGAGGGGGATGATACTGTAAGGGCAGATGGCCCCGCTCGAGGCTCATCTCGCCGTGCCGGTTTATTGTCTTAGCTGTGCATCTCATTAGGCACGTCCCTTTGATGCCTGTAGCTCGTGTTTCCCGATACCTCCCCTTTTACACCCTTTCCAATCTCCCCACTGTTTCCATCTTCCTCCACACCTGTTCTTGTTCCTTCTTCGATCTGTTTTACTGCTGATTGGAATGTACTAATGGTGGGAAGATGGGTTTTTACAGTTGGGAACCGCCAAATGTTTCCGCACTTATGTTCCGGACCTTGCGAGTATCAAAGTGACCAAAGCGACCCCTCTCGGGGATGATTATGGGAACCGGGTTGTAAACCTTTGTGTGCTATGTAAACCTATGGGAGAATTCTGTATAAAAGGAGCGATCCACAGAACCAATTTGAAGCAGTCTCCCCGAACTACACTCGTTGTACTTCCTGTGACTTCTGTGTTTCCCTGCAGTAAATAAACCTTGAATCTTTGACGCCGAAGGAAGTGTCCCGTGTCTCTGTCATTCGTACGCCGGAGCAGGTTACCCACGAAGGTTTCAGGTGTTGTCCCCTGGCACCGCTGGGTCTTAAAGAACCCAGTCCTTCAGTTGGCGCCCAACGTGGGGCTGCATCAGTGGTACCGGTCCAAGCCCGACGATCGTGAGGAACTTCGTGTGAAATCTCCGAGGGAAGGTGCACTCCGCTTCATCAATCCTGTTGTCGAAACAAGTGTCCCGAAGACTTTTCCCGCGAAGATTCCCGCCTCCTGACGGCTGCGACGGACTGCTGCCCTGACTGTAGACCTGTTTTGGCGCCTGGCATAGACCTTGGTAGAGCGAGACGACTGACGGGCCTTCCTGGTGACGCCATCGATCTTTGAGTTAAGTATTTGTGGGTCGCTCCCAGAGTTCTTGGTTGTGGTTGCTTAGTGGTTGCATGGTTCCATTGCATTTGTGGTTCTTGGTACTTTGTTGTGTTGTTTGACGACTGCAGCCGCCAAAAACCGAGGCTTTTTGCTTTTTGCTGGGACTTGGTAAATCCCGTAACCCTTGACGATTGTGAAACTCGGCTAGTGTGCAAGATGCCTGGTCGTAGTACTTTGTTTAGTTGTTTCAGACGTTGTGGTGCGGATTCCCGACTGGAGGACTCGTGTCCGATATCTCCGGTTGGAACTCCGACTTATGAACTGTACAGCAAACATGGGCTAGGCCGATTACCTTTAATGATTATTGGATTCGCTATACTAAGAAGGACGGTGTCCTTAGTTGGCCACCTCATGGTAGCTTTGAGACCCCGATCTTAGATAACCTAGAGGCTAAATTGTTCGAGAAAAAGTTAAGGCCGGCCATGTTTGATGCCTTTCGGTTGTGGCGTAAAGAAGCCCGACAGAAAGAAATCAGACAGACTAAACGAAATCAGAGAGTTGGTGTTGCTACCATTGTAAAGAAAGCAGAGCAGTTTCAGCGTGATAAGGAGGTTAAGGAAAAGGAAGTGTTTGACAGGCTACAACGTATGACTATAGATAAATGCTATCCTGCTTTGCCTACGGAGTCGGAAAATAAGGAAGAAACAGTTGAGGATCCCTTAATGTCTTATCTTATGAAGTCGCCACCTCCGTATGTACAGGGCGCCGCAGCTCCTGTGGTTCCCCTGTACCTATTCTTCCACCTATTCTTCCTCCGCCTGTTCCTCAACCTGCACCCGTTCTCCCGACTGTTCCTGCTCCTTTGCCTGTTGCTATCCCTACTGCTCCTCCGCTTCCACATACTCCTGCTCCCGCTACTGCTCCTGCTCTGTTAACTCCTGCTGTTGCCTCTGTCTCTACTCCTTCGCTTGTTAGTCCTGTGTCCTATACTTCTCCCTCTACTCGTAGTCGTACTTCTCCTCTTGCGGCTAGCTTCTTTCATTCTCTCGGACCTGTTCTTGGGTCCGCTGGTTCAGATGGTCCTCAAAGACGTAGTCAGCTTCCTGGTAACAGGGAACGCGCTTCGCTATATAATATGGCGATGGGTTGGATGACACATCCTCTTAGGAATCCACCACGTGTTGTACTCGATACGTTCTGTCAATTCAATATACCAACCCAAAGATTCGTGTTCGAAGAAATGTGTAAGGTCCTTCGCGATCAGATATCGGCCGATGCACCTGACGAGGTGCTGACCGCTTTGTCTGATCTACAGCTTCAGTTCTCGACTGGACTGATAGTGGATACCAACGTTCGACGTGCTGTTGAGCGGTTGCTATCTTTCCGTCCCACTCCTATACCTCAAGCCCTCTTTGTTGAAGATGTTGAAAGACAGCCAGATGAGTCTGGTCAATTTCCTATGCGGGAAGTTCCACCAGTGTGGATGCCAGGCGATCCTAATGCTAATCCCATTATTCTACCATATTTCCAGAGAGTATGGATACATCTCCCATGGAAACGCTCTGAAGTGTTGCAGGTGAAACAATCCTTGCCTGACCCTCGCAAAAATCCTGCAGGGTATTATAAAGAATTATCGCAGCTCGTAGACGCTACGGTAATGAATCTTGCCGATATTGACATGCTGTTTGGTAATGTTGTACCGCAACCGGTATGGGCTAAGATTCGTCAGGAAAATCATGCAAATGAATTAGGTGGTGATTGGGCGGCCATTATAGCGGCGGATGGTCGACAAACTGGTGGTGCTAAACCCGAGCAGTTGATTGCTGCTCTTCCTCAAAGAATAATCACGCTAATGAAAACTCTTATGCCAGCTATGAGGGTGAATTGGGACAAATTGTCAGCTTGTAGACAGAAGAAGGATGAGAGTGTCTCCGACTTCTTTACGAGATTCGAGGAGGCATTCATCGACCATAGTGGTCAGGATATGGGCACTGAGGGTGGTCAGCGGTTGTTCGTGGACAAATTTGTTTCGAATTTATTGCCCGATTTGAGCAATAAATTGAAGAATTCAGAAAGTGCGTGGGCCGTTTCTACCTCAGCTCAGATATTGGCCACAGCACAATATTATGAGAATAGAGAGAAAGAAGAGAACGACCGTGCTGATAAAAAGACGAAAGAGCTTAAAACTAAAGTGTTGTTACAGCAAGCCTATCCCCCGCGTTCGAATCAGAATGCTTCGCAACAAAATAGATCGCAACCACAATCGAATCGATCACAATCCCGAAATGACTCCTCTTCCCAAAGATCTTCGTTGGGGTACAATCAATGTGCCTATTGTAGACAGGAGGGTCATTTAAAATTCAATTGTCCTGCTCTAAACGATCGTAATAGCGGTAATTCATCGAGAGGAGGTCGTGGTGGTTCACAGCAGACATCACGCGGTAGGGGTCGTGGTGCTCAGAATGACCGTTCAGATAACTCATCAAATTCCGATAATTGTTTTGACCAACGTGGATCATCGCAAGGACGATCTGCGCAGTACAATGTAGACGATTATTACGTCGATCAGGGAACTGACGACAGTGATTACTAGGACAGCCATAGACAAGGAGAGGGAGTGGTATCAGTTCCGGTTGATCAGAGAGGGCCTTACGTCGCAGTTGCTACATCGGGCGTCGTTGAGCCTTTTCTGTTGGACACTGGTGCCGCGAAAAGTTCCATTAAGCATTCGAAACTCCCTGGCGCACCTTTGTCTGGCTTAACGAATGTTTCCGTTGGATTCTCTGGCGCTCCCGTTAGCAATCCAGTTTCGCGCCCTTTGCCCCTTACAATTGGGCCTCGTGAACTAGAAGCTCCGTTGATTTTGACTACGGGTTGTGGTGAAAATCTTTTGGGCCTGGATTTGCTAAAACTCTTGTATGCAACTCTGTATTGTTCTCCTGCGGGTGTAAAGCTTACTTTAGGAGAGAGGGTTGTCTCTCCTATGTACTTGTCTCTCGATAAGCTTCCACCGGAGTTGAGTTCTCTTCCTGCATCTTTGTGGGCAACAGGTCCCAATGACGTAGGCCTGCTTGACATCTCCCCTTATGTTGTTCAGTTGAAATCTAATGTGCGGTTGCCACGTATTCCCCAGTATCGTATCTCTCTTGATGGTGAACGAGCATTGTTAGCGATCATCTATGATTTGATCGAGAAAGACGTAATTGAAGAAACACGGGGAAACGTGTGCAACAGCCCTGTGCTGCCCATTCTAAAACGTACTGATCCTTCGAAACCACCTGTTTATCGTTTTGTTACGGATTTACGGGAGGTGAATAAAATTGTGATTCCTCAGTTCCCCGTTGTGCCTGACATCACGGCGCTACTGACTCTGATTCCAGCTTCTGCATCTTGGTTTTCGGTGATTGATTTGAAGAATGCGTTCTTCAGCATCCCGATCGCAGAAGAGAGCAGAGACCTTTTCGGTTTCTCTCTTGGTGGACGCAGCTTCCGGTTTAAACGCGCTCCTCAGGGCTACTGTGAAAGTCCATCGATTTACAGTCAAGCCTTGAAGGGTCAACTGGATGCGTTCATGTTGCCGGCTGGTGCGGCCTTAATCCAATACGTCGACGACTTATTGGTAGCTGCAGATACTCAGGACATTTGCAAAATTGCTACGGTGTCGTTGCTGCAACATCTCTGCGATTTACATCACAAGGTGTCACCTTCTAAACTCCAATATTGTTGTCAAGAAGTAACCTATCTAGGTCACTTATTGTCAAAGGAGGGAAGGCGGTTGACCCCAGAGAGAATTGCAGCGATTGCTCGAATGGCTGTGCCAACAACCCAAAGAGATGTGCGTGCCTTTCTAGGTATCACGTCGTACTGCAGGCAATGGATTCCAAATTTTTCATTGCTAGCGAAACCATTGGTAGCTCTCACGTGCAAGAATGTTTCAACTCCTTTACCATGGACGGAAGAATGTCAGAAAAGTTTTTCTGAATTGCGTGATTCATTGTGTTCGGCTCCTGTGTTAGGTACTCCTGACTACAGTAAGCCGTTTACATTATATGTTCACGAGAGGGAAGGTTGTGCTTTGAGTGTCTTAACGCAACCTTTTGGTGGTAAGCAACGTCCATGTGCATATTTTTCCTCGACCTTCGACCCGGTAGCTAGAGCATTGCCGAGTTGTTTGAGAGCAACGGCGGCAGCTGCGGTGTCCATCCGACAATCAGCAGGATTGGTCATGGATAATATGCTTACGGTGATGGTTCCGCATGCAGTCGATACTCTTTTGAATCGTACGAAAACTCAGCACTTGACGAGTGCAAGGTTGTCTGGGTACGAGCTGACGTTGCTGGCAAGTCATATTCAGATAAAACGTTGTAATGTCCTGAATCAGGCGACTTTGTTACCAATTAGTTCAGAGTCAGATGAAATAACAGAACACGACTGTTATTTGAGAACGGAAGAGGAAACAAAAGGTCGAGTGGACCTTAAAAACACTCCTTTGGAAGATCCAGATGGAACGCTGTATGTGGATGGTTCATGTTTTAAACTGCCGAATGGCGATGTGACTACTGCATATGCTGTTGTAACGTTGAATACTGTTGTTGAGGCTGCAAGATTAAATCAGAATTCTGCCCAAGCTGCAGAGCTGATCGCTCTAACTAGAGCGTGTGTGTTAGCGAAAGGGAAACGTGTGAATGTGTTTACCGACAGCCAATACGCTTTTGGCGTCGCCCATAGTTTTGGACGGTTGTGGAGAGAGAGAGGTTTTCTGACATCGCATGGTACGAAGATTCAGCATGGTCAGCTTGTGAATGATCTTTTGGATGCACTTACGTTGCCTAAGCAGGTAGCGATTGTTAAATGTAGTGCACATCGTAAGGTGACGGATGATGTTGGTTGTGGTAATGCGTTTGCGGATGAGACTTCTAAGGAGACTGCCCGGAACCTTAGCACTCGAATGTATGTGACGAGTTCGGTTAGGTGGCCTACAGAGTCGAGTATGTGTGAGGACACTATCGAGAGTGTGAAAGCAATTTAGAATGAGGCCACCGAAACTGAAAAGACGAAGTGGAAAGAAAGTACGGGAAAGTTGGATGCGAATGGTTGTTGGATTGATTTGTCGGAACATAAGAGATGGATGTTACCGGATGCATATGTGCTAGCTGTTGTGACAATGGCGCATGGGTTAGCACATATTAGCGTGAAAGGTATTTGTAAGTTGTTGTCTCCTGTGTGGAAGAATGATGGTATCACGAAATGTGCTGAACGATTGGTTAAGAATTGTATGGTATGTATGTTGTACAATCCTGGTAAGGGAACCCCAACTCCTCCTGGTAGTTTTGCTCCCCCTTCATGTCCCTTTGAGGTGATCCAACTAGACTTCATCCATATGGAGAGATGCAATAACTTGAAGTATGTTTTAGTTGTGGTTTGCGCATTCTCCCGATGGATCGAAGCCTACCCTCTTAAGGACAACACTGCTTTGTCCACTGCGAAAATCCTACTGAAGGAATACTTTCCTCGGTATGGAATGCCTCGGATTGTATGGTCGGATAACGGAAGTGGGTTTGTGGGGAGTGTGATGAAGAGTGTGTGTAAGGGCCTTGGAATTAATCAAAAATTCCACAGCGCCAATCATCCCCAGTCAGCTGGTTTGGTTGAAGGGTATAACGGCACCCTTAAACTGAAGCTAGCAAAGATTCAGGCTACGACTGGTCTCTCGTGGCCTGACGCTTTACCTTTAGCATTATTGTCAACAAGGGCAACTGTACACTCCCGAGTAGGGCTCAGTCCCTATGAAATAGTGTTCGGTCGTCCTGCAAATGTTTGGGGGGTCCCTAGACCGGGTGTGTTCTGTGATCTTGAGTATCCAATGTTGATCGATTATCTTCATGACTTGACTGCTAAACTGAGGTTAATTCACCAACAGGTTTACGAAGCATTGCCGACGCAGACGGAGGGTCCAGGCCACCAGCTCCAGCCCGGAGACTGGGTGGTGACGCGCAATTTTTCGCGCAAGAAGAATTTGGAGCCCAGATTCACTGGACCCTACCAGGTCCTCCTCGCCACGAGAACTGCTGTTCATCTAGAGGGTCGGAAAAACTGGGTGCATGCCACCCATACAAAAAAAGTCCCTATTCCGTTGCCGGCAGACTCGTGGGTGAGGAGAGGCATTGCATCAACTGAAACCGAAGGATTGCCGGCGTTTGTACCTTTCAGCGACGCACAACCTGTCGGAGAATCCTCAGTGCAGCAGAAAGACACTGTTGAACATTTGTCATCAAAAGACTCAAGACCAGAACATTCAACTGATCAACAGAACGCTGTCTCTTCAACGGATCCTTTGTTTGACGAACAGACACGTCCTGGGAAAACCCGATACTTTTTGCGATCCAGCACTAAAGACTAATAAAAAATCCTGTTCTGTCCCTTGACAACTGCATTATCCCGTTTTCCATGATCAGTTTGAACACTCGTATCATTGTAATTATTTTTGTATATATACATTGAGTTTCGTTCCTCATATTTTTGCTTCCACAGCTGAGAGACACTTTGCATACACATAATTGTGAATAAAGGCCGTAGGGCCGCGCGTGTACTTCCTTCTGGTTAGTAGGTCTTGACACTAGGTTAAAGACCGTCGGTTCCTGGGAACTCCTAGGGATTGACTACTGCTACACAGAACGAAGTGCGTCAAGAAACGTTGCGGACGGTCGTAGGGGATGGCATTTTCGAAGCTGATGGACTTGGAAGAAGCTCAGGCGCAAAGGTTCAAGTTGCAACAACTTAGTCGTACCAAATGTTTTATGTTCCAAATATTCGTATTGCTTTTGACTGTTTCTGCATTATTGGCGGGTGGGGTGTATTACATGATGTCTTGTTTCTTATCTCCTGCCATACCTACTCCTACTCCTGACCCTAAACTTACCACCATTGCATCTCCCCATTCTTTTCATATCTTACCCGAACACGAGCAGGCTAGACGTGCAGAATTCCGCAACAATTCCTTTATTCAGCTCCTTCACCAGCACCAGTTAGTGGTTAACACTACTAATTGTTGGGTGTGTGGGTTGATGCCACATACCACGGATAAGGGAATTCCATATCTGGTGTTACCGTATAGTTCCCAAGGGTCCGCTCGAGCATTTCAAACAATGTTTCGAAGCGCATTAGATTCTCACCCCAATCGAGAGCCACGTTCTCCCTACCTTGGCCCTGGCTCGTACTATAAGCCTTTGTCTATAGCGATAGAAGACTTAGATAGAGATATCTATGAGCCGTCGCTCATTCCAGTGGAAGAGGTACAAGCCTATAGGGTCCTGAGTAAGGTTGAGTACAGTGCGCTCACGAGTGATAAACAGCTTAAAAGCTCGCCTCCGATATGGGTCGTACCCCACATTGGTAATTTTTGTCTAATAGGTCGTGGCCGAAGATCGAAAGCCCGACTTGGAGAGAGTGCTTGCACTGAAAATTATATGCTGCCGATGATCTCGTCCCCTGTGTTTCTGGCTGCCAAGGGTACCTACTTTGTCTGTCATGATCGTGCGTATGCATGGTTGCCCTCTGACTTCATGGGCTCATGTTTTATCGCAAACTTGTTGCCTCCGACGTTCACTGTAGATGCAGATTATCACAAGACTAGAGTTGTGAGAGGCGTAATTAGCGAAGAGGATACTGCCGGTCAAGAGGCAGGAGACTTTTTCAAGGGTTTCCTCCCGTTTTGGGGACCTATGGTTAATAGTAGGAACCTGAGACAGTTGACTCGAGTGGTAGAATCGACAGCTAATATTACTGCCAGTGCCCTTGGTAATATCACCACAGAACTTCAGGCGGATAGACTTATGACGTTACAAAACCGCATGGTTTTAGACGTGATCTTAGCAGATCGAGGTGGGGTATGTAAGGTGATCCATTCGAGCTGCTGTATTTTCATTCCTGATAACGCTCCGACTGTCTATCAAGCCATCTCAAAGTTGCATAAGATCTCTGAATCCATACACGTGGATGTAGGGGATTGGACGCTACTTGGGTGGTTTTGGGGCCTGATGTCGACTTGGGGTTGGAAGATTCTGATGATCATCGGAGTCGTTGTGGCGTTCCTGTTCACGTGTTGCCTTTGTGTGCAGTGCGGTCCTGCCTTATGTGGCCTCTGCGCTACAACGTGTATGAGACAGCCGCCTGTTACCAATGGAACTCGGTTGGACAGAGCTATGCTACAGCAACATCTAGATGGTCTGATGAATATCGAGTATGATTCCGACTAGTGCTTGCCTACATGAGGGCAAAAGGAGCGTCTGAGGTTCCGTGACAATCGTAAGTGGTGTTTTCGACTCGCACGAATATGGTCGAGTCTGGTATCTACGAACCGCAAATGACGAGTTTAGTAAGTGTGCGCAGTTTCGCTGTGCTAACTTAAACCGTTCGTTTGTTACGTGGGTTTTTCATCTGTACCCACGGGTTCCATCTTAGATACGGCATCCATTTTGTCTCTTGCCCTCAAGTAGCCAGCGAACGGACGTTGTCCGCTTCGCGACCCTGGGACTCCCAAGATATTTGCGGAAGACACATGTCCTTTGTAAGTGTCTTTATGACGAGGGGGATGATACTGTAAGGGCAGATGGCCCCGCTCGAGGCTCATCTCGCCGTGCCGGTTTATTGTCTTAGCCGTGCATCTCATTAGGCACGTCCCTTTGATGCCTGTAGCTCGTGTTTCCCGATACCTCCCCTTTTACACCCTTTCCAATCTCCCCACTGTTTCCATCTTCCTCCACACCTGTTCTTGTTCCTTCTTCGATCTGTTTTACTGCTGATTGGAATGTACTAATGGTGGGAAGATGGGTTTTTACAGTTAGGAACCGCCAAATGTTTCCGCACTTATGTTCCGGACCTTGCGAGTATCAAAGTGACCAAAGCGACCCCTCTCGGGGATGATTATGGGAACCGGGTTGTAAACCTTTGTGTGCTATGTAAACCTATGGGAGAATTCTGTATAAAAGGAGCGATCCACAGAACCAATTTGAAGCAGTCTCCCCGAACTACACTCGTTGTACTTCCTGTGACTTCTGTGTTTCCCTGCAGTAAATAAACCTTGAATCTTTGACGCCGAAGGAAGTGTCCCGTGTCTCTGTCATTCGTACGCCGGAGCAGGTTACCCACGAAGGTTTCAGGTGTTGTCCCCTGGCACCGCTGGGTCTTAAAGAACCCAGTCCTTCAGACTGCTAAATCTATAGTCTCCAATGATCCCTGTATATCTTCTTTGGTTATAACTGTATTAAACATCTGACTTAGCTTTAATGCAGTCTGCATCCCATCATCACTTACATTAGCTAGCAGTGCCTGGAATTTTTTACCTATTTGTCCTCGTCCTATAATCTGAAGAAAGGCAGACAAAACCTGAGATGAAAAGGGCATCTGTAATAAACCAAGTCTCCGAATAAAGTTGTCTCTAATTTGCAAATACTTAAAAAATGTATTGTCCAGATTTCCAAACTCTTGTTTTGAAGCGGCAAACGTCCGGAACCCTTACCCATCATACAACTGCCCTGGCTATGCTAAACCTTTACTTTGCCACCTTTTCTCAACAGAGTCATGGAATATCTCCGGTAATATAGGGTTCCACCAAAGCCTAATATACACATGTATCTTTGGAAAGATAGCAACATCCTGCCACATCCAAACAATGTCTCTGACCACCTTGAAACAAACCCTTTTATAGTAGTTAGGGTCAGCCGTTTTATATAACAAAACCCTGTGTCAGGGCCACAAGCCACCTGATATGAGAACCTAGTTTTCCCAAAATCCGGTCCTTGAGGTAGGCTTTGAATTCAACCACCAAATGCAGCCCAAAAATATCATTTAAAGTCTGGTAGTTTAAAACTGCCCTGCTTATATGACAGCTTAATATACCATAGTGGTCTCCTTTCATGTCAATAACTCTAAATAAAACTACCTACTGCACTATCTAAACATTTAAAAAATGTCAACGGTACCCTCAGTGGGATTGAACGACATAAATACAAAAATTTGGGGAGAATATTCATTTTTATGATATTACACCTACCAATTATACTAAGAGGGAGGCGATGCCAACTACTCAATTTGGCAACGACCCTCTTAAGTAACGATTCATATTTTAATTTAATCACTTCCCCTACTCGACTGCTGATGCATACAACTAAGTAAGTTGCTGTTTGTGTAATGCCTAATGCAACTGGAGCCATATCAGTTTGGCCATTCAAAACTGTCTGAGTTTTAATTAAGTTTAGTTTATAACCTGAAAAGAGCCCAACACGTTGGGCTTCTAGTGTAATCTCGTTAATAGAGTCTTCAGGCTTAGAAGTGTAAACAGCTATGTCCTCTGCATATGCAGTTAATTTCAAATCCAGCCCATTCATAGAAACTGGAGGAATCCTAACGTTTTGCAGAAAATGCATAAAAGGCTCAATGTATAGGGCAAAGAATAACAGAGATAAAGGACAACCTTGACGCGTGCCCCTTTGAACAGCAAAATATGATGACCAAAGACCATTCAGCTTAACAGAAGCTGTAGGGTTAATGTAGAGTTTATGTATCACTGAAATAAACCTCTGCCCTAAACTGAGTGCTGTCATTGTGAGCCGTAAAACATCCCCAGACCACACGGCCGAGGCCTTCTCGGCATCAGATATAGCAATAGCTGTATTAATGTGGGCAGCTGTGTCTCTCCCAGGGACAAAACCGTACTAGTGCGTTGAAACCAGAACATGTATATCAGGAGCCAGCTGAGTGGCTAAGATTTTCAAGAAGATTTTAGCATCAGAACTAATCAATGATATTGGCCTATAGGAAGTCATCTCTTCTACAGATTTCCCCTTTTTAGGAAACACAATAACATTAGTAACGTTCCAAGAAGACGGGGCATTTTCCCCTTCTATAATTGCGTTGCATAGCTCCCAAAAAATCGGTACTAGAATGTCTTTAAAGATCTTATGAAATTCCAAGGGAATTGAATCTTCTCCTACAGCTTTACCAGTAGGCAATGTTCGAATTGCTTCCTCAATTTCCCCAATTTCAACATCTCTTTGCAGAGGCCCAGAGAGAAATGGATTCAGACTAGGCATTGCACTTTCCTGAATATACTCCATTGACATTTGCTGATTAAAACTCGTGGAGTTGCCATATAAACCAGCGTAATAATGTTTAAATTGTTCCACTATATCTACAGATCTAGTATAGTCTAATCCGTCTGTCCTCTTGATTAGCTTAATATTAGATCAAGCCCTTACATCAGCTATCTGATTGGCCAGCAACCACCCAACCTTTTCCCCATACTCGTACTGTTAAGACTTAAACTTATGGTAAGTGTTTGTGACTTTGTCCCTCATATTTCTCTTAAGTTTAGCTCTTGCTTCAATAACTGACTGATTTACCTGCTGTTCGCCGGGATCTTTTGTAGCAATAGCAGAAGCATGTTTTTTCTCCAAATCTAAATAAAGCCTACGCTCCTGTTCTAGTTGATGTAACCCCAGCTGGTTCTGCTTTATATTATATTGCAATGTTACCCCTCTAACAAAGGCCTTCATGCAGTCCCAAACTACATATTCTGAATTGCCAAAAAAGTGCCTGGGAAATGAGAATCCTCGCCCTGCCCCTTTGTTCACTGATCAAGCCCTTATTGTCAGCATCACTGGATTGTGATTGGATGTTATTTTTGGGCATATCTCGATATATGTATTTTCAAGAGCTCTATTGTTTATAAAAATCATATCTATTCTAGTATATGTCTTATGTGGGTGGGAATAAAATGTATAACCCAGCACCGTGGGTTTTAATGTTCTCCAAGCATCTTCCAATTGATTTATATGAAGTAGATCCATGATAGCAGCCCTGACCCCGCCCATTCTACCGCGGGACAGAGTATTAGTAGTGTCTAGCTTTTTATCTAAAATTCTATTAAAATAACCCCATGACAATCAACTCACTAGCCCAATCCAATATTTCAGAGCACAAATGCACAAAACTATCAGGACAATCAATATTAGGGCCGTATACTGCACATACTGTAAACTTAAGTCTATAAACCAAAAACTGTGATAGCGCCCATCTCCCTTTCGAGTCAGCCTTTGTTTGGAGCACCATAATATGGCATTTTCTGGATTTAATAAAAGCCACCCCTCGAAAAGAAGTTGATTGTGAGGTACACACAATTGTGTCATATCCCAGCTGCTTTAGATACTTTCTGTCCTTAAAAGCAAGGTGTGTTTCAGATAGCCCCAATATATGAGGCTTAAATACCCAAAGCTCCTCCGCTACCAAACAGCACTTGGGTGCATTATTGAGCCCAGACACATTCCAAGACATACATTTTGAATCAGACATTTAGCCATGGTATTAAACTATACAAACTACATCTCCCTTTTTACACCTCCCTTTCCCTTGTGCTCAACCTTGTGCTCAACCAGTACTACCTTAACTATACTATGGCTATTTATACACCACCCACCCTGGCCCCTTTCCCTTCTGATCACCAAAAAAACAGGTGACCAGTAACAGCCAGTTATTCTCATCTGACCCTCCCCCTCCCACTCAGCCCACCCCCTGTGCCTATGGAAAGTAATCATCCCCTTCTCTGCTGTCCCAAGTTGACAGCATAAGAAGAACGCTCCCTCCCTACACCCCCCGCCAAGCCCGCAAGCCACCAACCCTGACCCCACCCGAATTTCCCAAAAAGAGGTTTTCCCAACACTTAATAACAACAAATAACAGCACTTAAGATACCAAACTATGTAGGTTTTATATATTATTCTGCTATAAAGCAAACTTCCATTTACACTGGCCTAAGGAAATGGGTCTTACCCCGCTTCCTGTTCAATCTGTTCGCAATTTGGGTGTTGTAATTGAAGACAAACTGTCTATGCGACAACAAGCTGCAAAAATTGCCTCTATTTGCTTTGCCATTTTACAATGGCTGAGGAAAATTCTTTGGCAGCTTCCTGAAGGGGCACAAAAGACAGTAGTTCAGGCTCTCATTGGCTCAAGACTGGATTATGGGAATATCCTATATCTAGGTATTAACAAAGAGATCACACGGCAGTTGAAGTCATCCAAAATGCGGCATCCAGGGTACTTTTCCACCTTCCTAGGTGGGCGCATATCTCTGAACATCTCCACAACTTACATTGGCTTAAGATGGGCAATCGATCGAGGCCCCAGGCTACTTATGTAAGCTGGTCCAAAAATACATCCCGTCCCGTAACCTTCGCTCTTTAAATCAGGCTAGGTTTGTTGTCCCTAGGTTTAAGCGAGCGCGAATGGGCGGTCGCTCTTTCGCTTACCTGGCCCCAGGCCTTTGGAACTCACTCCCTTTGCAATTGCGACTGGAACCGAGCTAGAGAAAATTCTGGAAAGGCATTAAGACCTGGCTATTTAATCAACACATTTGTATAGACTAATGACTCCTCCTGATTGAGTACGGATCCAGGGCGCTGGGAAACCCTCAGGGTAGCTGTTGAGCCATACAAGTTCAATAAATAAATAAATAAAGAAAGAAATTCCATGTGCCCAATCAGGCAAAGTAAATTTTTCTCTATTAGCCCAGGAAGAGTAAGTGAAAAGAAAAAAAAATATCTTTTTGTTATATAATTCTTATTAGTGACTTCAGTCTTTCAGCCCATTCTGTCCTCTCTTGACAGCAGCTTACCATTCTGATAGGGCTTGTTGAGCTTCATTCTCATTCAGGAAAAAGTATAGTCGGCCATCCTTTAGAATTTTTAAATGCTCAGGCTATTGTAGAATATTTTGCGAGCACAAGTCCTTAAACCGGTCCATCATTTGGCATAGCCGCCATCTTTTATCCATTGTTTGTTTACATAGGTCAGATCTCACAAATATTGATATTGTGTCCACCTTTACGGGGCAGATGGGCTCGCCTTCAGATATATTGATTGTCACACCAAAAAATTGCACAGAAACAACAAATTTGGCCTTGCAAAGTTGGACCTATTTTGATTCGCCAGCGAGATAAAGAATGGTAACCTATGTGCTCTCTGAACTAAAGTGTCCATATCCCAATCAGCCAAGTCAGGAAAAGCTTTCTGAAAAAGACTCACGGTGAACGCCCATGGGTCTGAGCCTTCCTTCCCTTCAGGAATTCCAAAAACCTTTAGATTTTGTCGCTGTTGCCGATTTTTCAAGTCTTCAAGCTTAGCTTGTATAGTCCTCATTTGAGTGTCCTGTGATTTTGCAAGTTTACCTGTGAATGTATTAGCCATCTCAACTGCTGCAACTCGCCCCTGAGGCTCTGTGACCTCAATGGAAAGCTCAGTAACCCTGGACATGACATCCCACAGTGCTTGCTTTATTTCTTGGCTGTCGACTTGAGCCTGTTGGTAATACTCTTGGGCTTCCACTTTCTGAGCTGCCAGTGCTTGCATTATTTTAGCCAACAATGTTTCCTCGCACACAGCTGGACCACTGATAGACTTTTCTGTTTCTGATTCTGAGGCTACACATGAAAAAGATATTGAGCCGGTAGCCAAAGATATGGGTCCCAATGAGCCAGAACGTAAACTTTCCACTGCTTGCATTATGTGTACTGTTTGAAGTGCTGATTTAACCACTGATGCTCGTTTGTCTAGTAAACTTTTATTTGGGCTGTTATTCGGGTCGTGAGGTGACCCATCCTAGTCGTTAGAGCCATCATGCAGGATCGCTACTACCCCTGTAGTTGCTACCAGGGGCAGTTTAACTGTGTTGGCCTCAGTTCGTTCTCCATCACCTGCCGTTGATGCAGTCACCGCCATGCTGTCAGTATTACCAGGGTTAGACAGCCTTAAAAAAATAGCCTTTACATCACCTTTTACGTGAAGGACTAACTCCAGGACCAGCCTTCGCAGGGCTAACAGCCGCGTCCTTCAGCAGTTTCACCGTATTAGCTAATTGGATCTTTGCTCCGCTGCCCTGGCCTTTTCCTCCTTTGCCAGCCGTATGACATTAGGACCCTTTGACTTCACTCATTTTAGCCCTACTGACGGGCTGTCCTTAGGGCAACAAGTTGCTCCTGTGTCATTATTGCACCTTCTCAGAATATAGTTTAAAGAATTTGACTGTATGGCAGGTTCCATCAGAGTTTGACCTTGCGCTAAATCTTGAACCACATTCAATGGCTCTTTGTAAGTAAATGAACCACCATTTGTTACTAAGATAGAGTCAATACCCGGAGAACTACAATGTGAATGCTCCAACAAGTCTCTTGCTCCATTACTGACGTTACGAACATTGCCAGCATTATTTTCATCCTCGTTATGCAATTTTTCAGACATATTTATCGCCTGCTTAATAGTCTTTACCTGATTTTCTGATGAGTCTGATGTTACCTTGGGTTCATTACCCTCCTGAATCGCTGCATTCAGTATCTCCACCATCGCAAAGCCCGAACTAGAAGTTTCAATAGCACAGGATAAGAGCAGGTCTGTAGCCTTGCCGGACTGCAGAAGCTTCAATATCGACTTCCCCAGCCTTGGCAGCAAGTTGGACTTGTCTCCTACGCCAGGGGAATCTCCGGGTGCCACTTCATCCCCCAACCACTCTCCAGATATAGCAGCCTCGTCAGTACTACACCTTCTTCTTTCGATTTCTATGAATGTTGGCACGGCTTGTATCGAACAGCATTCACAAGTGCACTGGAGTCAGAACCTCAAGCACACTATTTGAACTGGCAAGAGACACTGCCATCACTGTGCTGGGTCTTCAAGAGAGCCTAACAAATTGGAGCAATAGGGCCCCTGCCAATAGGCTGACACCTCAGGCACTGTCTGAAACTACAAGATGGAATGGACTAACGGTACCGAGGAAAGGGGAGGCTACCACAGGGCAGAAGGACTCATTCTGTGAGGGAGGGAGTATTCACCAGCATCAGCCGCAGCCAGGCGATCTCACCATGGGCAACATCCATCCTACAGCTCTTTAAAAATCCCCCAAGATTGTTACCTCTTTCAGTTAAGGCTACTATTGAGAACTCCCACGGTGCAGGAAGGAACCACAATTACATTACTTGACTAGAGAGTAATACCTTCTATACCCTCAGAAACTTATGTAAGGTATTATGTTGGGTGTTAATAATTTTTATTTTATGACAAATGACTGACTGAACATTGAGTTACTCATTTCTATTACATTATTTATTGAGGTCTGACTCTCTAAACCCATGCCACCTCTCAGTAAGATTAAAGGAGTGTACTTGATTCTTAGCTTTGAGCTCAAAACAATCAAGGGCCAAAGCAAAGTAAGGCTATATGACTTCCCCAATTTCCCTACAAATGATTAGTGTCTCCCAGTGTCTTATTTACAATGCCATTCCTGAGTTCCTGAAATATGCATGAGATTTACTCCCACTCTCCTTTAGCATCTCAGTGCATCCCCATTAAATCAGATACGCCACATCGTGGGTCACTACATTGGTTTCACTACAGAATGGGGCAGTACATCAGACATAACTTAAAGATAAGGATAACAGTTAAATATGTTCAGGGCAAGGAATAGTTAACTGATAAGTAGCAGCACAGTCAATATGTTCCACTTACTGGCTTTTCAAAACCATTGTTAGATTGCACATCATTTGTGGGCACTGAAGCACATGCATGGGTGGCCATCTTCAAATGGATTGTCATAAAGTCTAAAAAGCATTCAATGAGGGGTGCCATGCATGTGCTCCTGCACTTGCATGCTGTAGTAAGCTGGCCCTGTATATACTATACCAACATGAGGTATAGTCTGTACAGAGTCCAGTGGAACCTCAAAGGTAGGCAGTGGTAAAAGTAGATATCATTTTCCTCTCTATTTGTGGTAGTGTGGGAGAGCAGTAATGCTTTAATATAGGGTAGTGTTAAGCATTTGTTGTACACACTCAGGCAACAAATGATGTCACACACACAAAGATTGAACTCAGACAAGTTTGTTTGTATGACGTATTAATTAGTTAGATTTATTTTCTAGAACCAAGCAAGCCTGGTACAGGTAAATGTAAATGGTACTTTTCAAGGCAGGTTTAACAATACAAGCAAGCTCAATGAAAATGACTTTGTTAGAGGTATGTCAACACTTTGAATATAGTTGAACACACGGTAAGATTACTTTGTGTTACTTTACAGATTACTTTATAGATTACTTTTTCTACTCAGTGTGACATGCCTAGATAACACACTGGAACATTTCCTAGAGGAAAGGTAAGTAAAACAGTTTTTAGATATTTGCAGTTTTTCAAGTTTTCTTTTTATACAAAACCAACTCCACACAGAACAATTTTGACAAGAAAGCAGACAATGCAGTCTTATGGGAAGAAATGTGGTTATTGGTTAACAGGTAAGTACTTGGTTGTGGGAGTTGGTATTCTGGGGTTAGAACTAGGGTTTCCCCAGGCTCAAGGATGCACTTTCAAAGCACCCTCAGCGGCACCAGGGCGGCTGTTTGCAGAGTGCTGAAGCCCAATGTTATCCAATGGGGAATGAGGGGCCTCCAGTTGGGGACTGCTCACGGGCAGGCCACAAGGTTGTGGGAGCAAAGCTCCTGGTGTTAGGCTCAGGGCAAAGGAGGATCCTACTTAGCACCCAAAGTGTACCTGCAGCGGCCCTGGGGCATCTGGGCGCAGGGTGCTGTTTTGGCGTTGGGTGGCCCTGTTGATTTCAATAGGGATTCTCCGGTTGCAACAAAGACTGCAGTCTCGGAGACAAAGATCTTCTGGAGTTGACCACTGGTTGGAGAGGTAAGTTGGGATGCCTTGGTATGCTGGGACACTGTTGGTTGTGCCACCCAAGGCCATGGGACATCGGGGGCAGGGGTGACTTTAGGCATCCGGTTTTCTTAACAGCTCCGGTCGCGATCTGGGGGATGCTCCAGAAAGAAACTGCAGGCGTCATTTGGGGAGTCAAGCAGGTCAGAGATCACCAGATTTCAGGTCAGGATCATGGGGGAGACCTTCTTGTGGTGTTGGGCACCTCGAACTCGGGACGTGGGTGTTGGGTGCAGAGTGGTACAGACTTGCGATTTTGGCTGGGGCCAGAGTCTGTTGGTAAGCAAATCCGGTGCTAACGGGAGACAAAGACTTGGGTTTGGAAGGCACAGCAGGTCCTTTGGATTCCTGTGCATTCTGGCTGCAGGACACACTGGGATTTTGCTACAGTAGGTTCAAGGTGGGGACAGGTCGATAGGGCTGGGGCCAAGTCAGTGGCCGTCCTCCTCTTCTTAGTTTCAGCACAGCTTCATTGGTCCATCTTCTTCTCTTCTTCTGGTCAGTTCCTGTCTGTGGAAGCAAGGTTTGAGGTTGCCCCTAAATACTAGATTTTTGGGTGCTACAGGTAAGGAAAGGTTGGGACCAATGGGTCCCTTCCTTGGGATGGGGACACCCCCTATTATGCCACCCTCCAGTGGGAGGGGGGCATATGCCTCTCTCTGGTCGGCTGGGTCCCCCATCTGCAAGATGGCAGGGACTGAGAGTTGTGGTTCACCTTGCCTCCCCCCCCTTAGGGGTAGGGTTCTCAAAGGTGGGTACACCTTCCTTCCTCACTTTTTGTTTTCCTGCTGAATCTCTCACCCAAAGTGGGGTCAGAGCCGGTGGGAGCCAATTGCTGGAAGCAGCAAAGGACTAGGGTAGCTCACAAAGGGGGCAAGCCTTTGAAGCTTCCACTCTGTGGCCCTGCCCATCGTGGGGAGGAGGCTTGCCACCTCATCCCAGGATGTGCATTGTTTCAGACCCCCAAGAGCAGCAGGCTCTCGACCCAGGGGTCCAGAAACATGTCTGGTGATGGCAGATGGCGAGCAGCCACTCAGCATGGACACTAGAGTAAGGTTGTTTTTCAGGGGGCACCTAAAAAACCTTCTGAGTGCATTTTTCATTAAATCCTCACTGGCATCAGTGTGGGTTTGAAAATGCTGAGAAGTTTGATACCAAACTTCCCAGTTTTCAATAAAGCCATTATGGTTCTGCAGAGTTGGTAATGACAAACTCCCAACACCATATAATCTTAACGGCATTACTGCACTTACAGTGTCTAAGAATTGCCTTAGACAATGTAGAGGTACAGGACACATGTACCTGCATCCTCCCCACTGGTATAGTGAACCAAGCTAAAGGGGTGGCTGGCCTATGCTTGGGCAGTGGGTTGTAGACATGACACACAGGGATGTGTTCCATGTCGACTCTTCACTTTATTCTGCACCAAAACATGCAGCCTGCAATGGCAGTGTGTGTGTGTGTGTAAAGGTACAGGGCCTCTAAGAGTGGTACAATAAGTGCTGCAGCCCTTAGAGGCCTTCCCTGGTCACTGTGCCCTTGGACCAGTGGTATCACACACACACACACACACACATTCTAATTGTATGGGAAATATTAGGTCTGTTGCTAACAAACAGATAAAGTTGTTTGTAGGCAATGCCAAAAAATAGGGCTAACTAAATTAAATGAACACACATTGGGCATTTGAGACCGCAATTTGGTGAAAATTTAACATCCTATGAAGTAGTGGATCAATGTAGTTGACCCTGTAGTATTTGTCTTTGTGCATAGCTCGGATATAGATGTGCAGAGAATGTGAAAAAATATGCATTCAGGCTTGTCTATGGTCCAGTTTATCTAGTTTGTCATCTACATCTTGCAATTAAATGAATGGAGAGCGCCTGTACTTTAGTACGGGTGTGTGAAACACGCCTAATTTGCGGTAGCATACCTGCATGAAATTACCACAAAATATGCAAAATTTAGCAATTTAGCAATTAGAAAGAAATTAAGCATAATTGTACAAAATGCATCTTGCATTTGAAAAATTACCTGAACGGTCCATGGGATCCGTGTGAGATATGGAACTTCTTTTCAGGGGACAATTGTTCAATTCCATGGATTACTTAATAGGTGAAAGCCCTTGCTTTAAAGGTGGACCATCTTAAAAGAAGAAGCAAGTGTAAAGAAATGACGCCTGTTATGATATGAGTTTGCATTGGTAGGTTGATAAGTTGCTTGGCAGTTTTCTGAATTCTCTGTAATTTCTGTAGAATTAGGAGTTAGGCTCCCATGTATGACCTACTGGCATAGTCACAGTGAGAGACCTGTTAGGGAATGGTAGCCAAGGAATGGAAAAAATCACCAAGGGCATCTCATCATGTGGAACCTTTGATTGGAGACTTGATATTGTTGTTATATACGTAAGACTGAAGATTGTAATCTCTCTGTTATTATGCAGAAGAGTCTGTGAGTACTGGGTGCCAGAAACTCTGCTGATAATCCTCTATTCTCCCCCAACAGAAGAGACTAGGAACAGGGTGGAGAGAAAACACTACCTCTGAAACACAATCTCTCCAGAGGAAAATTAATAATAGGATATAAGGACGAAAAGAGAAACACAAGAGTTTTAGCTAGTCACTTACAAATCTTACTTCTAGTGATAGACTATGTCCCTCAATAATATAGACTTGTATGGTTGGTATTGAGAAATACACTAGGGCAATATCTGTGAATATAGGCATTGATCATACACATGCCTCAATCTCCTTTCCCATGAGTATTTTTCAGATCTCCACAATAGCCCTTTACTAATCCCAGGAGGAACCTGAAAAAGGAGCCAGACTGTGGAGCACCAGGATGCAAAAGTTTAGGAACTACCAGGAATTTGAAGTTGAGTAATTCTGCTAAGAGGTTTGATTAGGCAATTACAAATAAGACATCAGAGAGTACAGGGAAAGGGTAAGAAACAAAAATATAAGAGAGCAGGAAGGGAAACGAAAAGGGCAGGAACTGAACTAATACCAGTAGGAACCAGGTAACGAACAAATTTGTTCTGTAACATTTTTCGGCTACTGGCACTTCATATGTTGCCCCTGCAGTGTTGCCCTGCTGATCTTACTATTCTGATTGGTCTGATTCTCCTTCTGCCCCTAAAGGCTCTCTTGCTATGCAGACCCAGTCTCTAGAGGCCAGTATTTCCTGCTTTCAATGTTTTTCGGCTACTCCATTGTCTTTAGTGAGTCTTATTTTTGTGAGCCAACCCTTAGGCCTTACCTTTTTTATCATAACACCCATATATTATTCAATTTGACCATATTTGATTTGGGGGCATGCAGTTCTTTAGATCAGATCTTAGAGAGTTGAGAGCTGGCCCTTTGGCCACAAGCTTTTATCTCATCGTTTGAGACAGATAGCTTCTGGTGATTCCATTGATTGAATATAGGCATTGTTGTTTAATACAGGAGTCAAGACTCATTAGAATTTTAGGTTTAAGGATGATCTGTGTGTGATCAGCATAATCATAACAGTTGAATTAAATGGCAAGACAACATCGAGTAGTGGACCTATGTGAACTCTAAACAATAGAGAAGCAATTATTGAGCTTTGAGTTATGTTAGCTTTAGATTTTGATGTTGCTGAGGAAAAAGGCAGGAGTAGGATTATATGGTAGGTGACAGTCCATTTCATAGCATTTCTTTGAATAGCTTTGTCATAAAGTCACTTTAGAAGCATAGAGTGATCAACCCTATCAAAGGTTTATAAGGGATCAGATAGAAAGAGTACTGCTTATCCATTGAAGATAAAAGTAGAGTTAATTTCCCATGCAACTGTTAACTCTTCTTCAGTATCATTGTCAGGATGGAATCATAGACCAACTTATTTTCTTTAATAAATGAAGATATTTGAATGGGAAATTAAATATCGGTCAGTAGTAAAACAAATCATTAAAAACGAGTACAAATATTTTTGGAATGGGTATTATGTGAGCACCTCTGAGTTCCCTTGGACATGCTTCAGCCCTACATGAGATTCACATAGTTTCTTATAGTGAATCACTTTTGAGTCAAGACATTAAAGATTCCGTATTTCATAAATTCTCTCATTTATAAGGTAAGATATTTCTGAGATGGAATGAGTCCTGAAATTGTTACAGTTTTTGTGACAGTGGTTTTATAACCTCAATCATTCAACCAATCAGGGGGTTTGTATAGGGCGTTACTCACCCATGAGGGCCTTAAGGTGCTGGGGGGGAGCGGCTCCGGATCAATCGAAAGGTCAGGTCTTGAGGTTCTTTCTGAACGTGTGCAGGGTCGGGGAGCGTCTGATGTTCATAGTGAGCTTGGTTCATGTTTGGGTTGCGATGTAGGAGAAAGCTCTCCCACCGGTTCTGTTTCTGCGGATGCGGGTGACCTTGGCCAGGGCGAGGTCAGTTGAGCGGAGGTCCAAAAGGATGAGACTGCAGTGTGTCTCTGGTCTAGTAGCATGCAGATGTTTTCAGTGGCGGCGAGGAGGGTGATCTCGGTGCTGTGGTTGCTATGAAATCCAGACTAGGAGCCATCCAGGATGGAGTTCTCTTCTATGAAGGCGGTCAGCTGGGTGTTTACGAGTCTCTCGGTGACTTTGGCTGCAAAGGGGAGGAGAGAGATGGGCCAGTAGTTTTTCAGGTCCATTGGGTCGGCCGATGACTTCTTGAGGATGGATTTTACCTTCCTTCGTTACCAGTCATCTGGGCAGATGCCTGATCTGAGGGAGGCGTTGATGGAGCGTCCTAGTTCGGGTGCGATGATGGTGGCGGCTCTGTTGAAGATGTGCGGTGGACAGGGGTCCGATAGGGTTCCTTAGTGGGGTTTCTTCATGGTCGCTGTGATGAGTTCTACGGTTGCAGGCTCTCAGGATGTCTTATCGGCGACGGTGGGTAGGGGTGTGGTGCTGGTCGTTGGTTTGCTGAAATTGTCGTAGAAGGCCTTGATCTTCAGATGGAAGTAGGAGCTGAGTTTGTCACAGAGTTCCTGGGATGGTGTGATGTCCGTGGATTCGTTGATGGGTTTAGCGAATGTCTGTATGATGCTGATCAGGCCCTTGGTGTTGGTCACGTTGGTCTGGATTTTGTCTCTAATGAAGGTTCGTTTGGTGTCTCAAATGCATTGGTGGTATTCCTTCAGGGTGCTCTTGTGGTTGTTCCATGCTTCAGTGATTTTCTGGTTTTGCCAAGTTTTCTCTAGGCGTCTGCAGGAGCGTCTGGCATCTTGAAGTGCTTTGGTGAACCAGGCGCCTTTCAATGGACGTTGTTTGGCGGGAGGACGGAGGGGTTTGAGCTTGTCAGTGCAGCTGGAGATCCCGTGGTGAAATTCCCTGGCAAAGGAGTTGGTGTTGGTCGCAGCGAGGGGGGGATTGACGGAGGGTGGTGTTGAGCTGGTCCTCTGTGACCTTGCTTCAGTTCCATTGTGGCGGTGGTGGGGCGGGTTTGGGTGCGCTGGTGGGGTTAAAGGTGAAATGGACGCAGTGGTGATCGGTCCAGAGGGGTTGGGTGGTGTGGCAGAAGCGGACGTTTGTTCCTCCTGTGAAGATGGGGTCGAGGGTGTGACCCGCTCTGTAGGTGGGTGTGTTGACAAACTGATTCAGTCCTAGGTTGGCGAGGTTGTCGGGGAGAGTTGTGGAGTTGGGGTTGTTGCTGTTGCTGAGGTGGAAGTTTAGGTCCCTGAGTAGGTCAGAAAATCCCAAAATTCTGAGATCAGTTGACCAAACGGCAGAGGGTCATCAATGTTGTGCCCATAATACCCAACGACTGTGTATAGCTGATTATGGCTTTTTTATCTTCACGATTTCCCACCTGCCTGTCTTGTCCACTCTACTTTCCATTACCTCAACCTGAGCATTAGCGTTTATCGATATTGCCACCCCTCATATTGTGAGTTGCTGTTCTGTGCCTATCAAGCTTTGCACCCATTATGATATATATAGAGGATAAACTTTTTTTTCTTTTTTTCCCCATGCTCCCACACCTGTGCACTGAAAACAACCCGTGATACCCACCCCCCTCCCGTTGGGAAACCCTCCTCTTCTTCATTAACCCCTTGGATGCTAATGACAAGAGTAACTCGTCATGCACTGCCCATTCATTTCAATGGAAATTATAGAATAGTAGTAATATTGCCTTAGCACTAAAGGGGTTAATGGCTATGAGCCTTAGGAGGCCCCCATTTGGGAGATTTACTCTTGCTTAGTGCCATGCCCCTGTTACCAATAGTGTACTTCTAAAAGGTTATCATTTTCCACACTTTATGCTCTCGGAGGTATCAAAATTGAAGATTATTTCCCCTTCCCGGTCTCTACCTTGTGGCTGCTCCTGAGATTGATTCTAAAAATCTCTCTGCATCTTCAACTCTGCGGAAATTCTGCATCTTATTGTCATACATTACACGCAGACTGGCGGGAAATTTTAACTGCACTGTTGCTCCCATACTCCTAAATGGCTCTATAAATTTTCCTAGTTCCCATTGTCTATTCACCGTCAATTGGGAAATATCTGATCTGATCTCGAAATCATTTCCAGCGCCGAGATGCCTGCGGGCATTTGTTCGCGCTTAAGAAATGTTAAAAAATAAATAAAATAAATAAATAAATAAATAAATTTCCATCCACTGTCAATAGTCTTAGTTTTAATGCTTTCAGAAGGATTTCCTCTTTCAAATTGTAGGTATGAAAATTCACAAATATTTTCCTTGGTTTGCTTTTATTCAGATTCCTCCTATAAGGGTCTCCGAGTACCCTCTGTATATCTTTCATTAATTCTTCTTCCGACCATTTCCCTTGCAATCCTTCTTTAAACAAATGCACCATAAAGGTTTTAATGTCCTCTCCCTCTGCTCCTTCTGGGACCTTCAATATCCGCAGATTACACCTCTTTTGATTGTTTTCTAACGATTCAATTTTTTCTTTTAATTGCCTCTCATTCCCCCTAAGGTCAGTAATTTCCTCTGCATTAGCTTTTGTTTGAAAAGTTAGATCTTTCACTTCCACTTCCAGCTGTGCGGTCCTAGCAGTCACTTCATCCAGCTTCCTTCCCAAATTATCACATACGGACCTGATCTCCCTCTGATTCTGCTCGGATATTTCAAATCTATTTCCGACTTCTGTTGTCAATAACTGAATCAGCTCCACTACTGATTGTGTATTATCTTGCAATGCGTGCGATGTCAGAAGCTGAGACTGAGGCAAAAACTGAGGCTGAGGCTGAAGCTGCGACCGAGGCTGTGGCAGAGAATGCTGCTGAGGCAGAGACTGAGGCTGCGGCAGAGGCTGTAATTGGGGCTGAGGCTGCGGCAGCGGGTGGCGTTGCATCTGAGATAATGGTTGAAATTGGTTTCCACTTGTATTGCCTCTACTGGGATTACATCTCCCCCTCAAATCCATCAGTTGTTCTGCTGTTTCTACACCTGTCTGGCTTAAAATCTGAGGTGGCGTTACTTGCTGTGGCGGGGGCTGACCCTGGCCTGATTGTAGGTCCATTATTTCCAGAGAAACCCCCTCTCCCAACCCTACTTGCCTCGTTCTCTTTTTTTAGCCACTCTTTCCTGAGTTTCCGAAATCTCTGCCAAAATCTGATATGTATTAGTGCTTAAAATATTTTCCACTTTTGACACTGCCTTGGAGGGCGATAAAGTTGAATTTTTTAGCAGCACTGTTTTTGGGGCTACCTTAAAAAAGATTCCCAGCGACTGGGTTATCTTGAGGTTGGAGACTTGTAATTCTTCTCTCTTTGCCCTGGTATTTCTCTTTTTAGGGGTCTTTTTTTTGGGGTCACCCACTGTCCAGAATCATTGCCAACCTCCCCTGTATGAGAGACAGTTGACTTTTCTAGCTCACTTAGTTTACACAATAAGGATTGCCCGCCCCTCATATGACTGTCCCCTTTACCACTTCTCAGTTGGTATCTATTTTGCAGGGCTTCTACTACTCCAACCTCTCTTACAGGCTGTGAGCCTGCTACTAACAGATCATACCCCTCTACACCTCCCTTCTGTTGGAGTCCAGACACACTTATTATTGAGGTGCTTAAATCTATCTTCTGACCTCTTAATGTTTTCCTACCTGCTTTTCCTGTACCCCCCTCTTTCAGCCTGTTCTCACCGTATGCTCTTTCAGCCTGTTCTCACCGTATGCTGTGACTTCCTCCTCTCCCGCCTTCTCCGTTGTCCCTGTACCTATAATATATCTACTCAATTCTTGTGTATCCCTCTACAGACCTCCGTGACTTGCTCTCCGCGCTAGCGCCCTCCGGCTCCTGCCAAGCTCTTGCGCCACACAGGCCCAGCAGGGGTCCTGTATCGGAGATTTTGCGGTCCCCACTTTCAGCCTCTCTGTGGCCTCCGCCTTGCTCCCAGCACCACATCCTCAACAGCGTTGTCTCTCGCAGCGAAAACAGAGCCGCGTCAGAGCAGTGACCGAGGCAGAAGCACCGGAACATAGAACCGCGGAAGCAAGAGACTGCAAACTCAATGCGCTCGCTCGCGGCGTTCCCAACACACACACTGCACAACGTCCGATCCCAGGGAGACACGGAAACAGAACACACGTTCCAGGCTCCAGTAAGGTTTTTTCCTACGATTTAACTTCGAAAACAGTCTACGAGTCTCCGATTCTTGTTATTCAATAACCATCAACCTTTAAACATTCTTTCAGGCATCTGTTCTCATAGCTGCCACTGTGTTCACATCTCCTTCACCAGGAGTCTCCACGACCGCATTCTAAGCGGCCACCATGTTTCCCTCCCAAAGCTGAAATACTGTTGAATGCGAGCTTCATACTGAACCCTATTGCTCAGAGAGGACTTATTCAATTTGAGAGCTGAATCCTTTCCCGCTGCCTCTGAAAGCCTCATGATCAATATATCATGGTTCACAGTGTCAAAAGCCACGGATGGATCCAATAAAATTAATGCAGCCTTGCCACCCATGTCTAGGATTGCCCTAAGCTCTTCAGCTGCCATGATCAAGGCTGTTTCCATGTTGTGCCATTTTTGGAAACAATATTGCGAGGGATCTAGCAGATCCGCAGATGATATGAAGGTTGTGAGTTGGAAGTTTAACATTTTTTCTAGGACCTTAGCTGGAAAAGGTATCCTAGAAATTGGTCTGTAGCTGCTGGGATCACTTGGATCCAGATTGGGTTTTTTCAAGAGTGGTAGGATCAAGACTGTATTCCAGGGATCAGGGATGATACCAGAACTGATGACTCTTTGAATATTATCTCCAGTTGTTCACTAATCAGATCTTTAACAAGACAAAATATTTTAGGGGGCATGGATCGGAAGGGGCTCCAGAATTTGAAGTTCCAACCATATAATATATCTGATCTATATTTGGTGGATTAAAGGAAACAAACCAATTAGACGGTGTGGAGGATGCAACATCTGACGTATTCCTAATTGAATCTGTGTCTCTGTCAGTAAGGGACATGTACACGGTTTCCACCTTATCTTTGAAGAACTGTGCTAGAGAGATACAGAATTCCTTACTGCTGTCCATGCTGATTGGTTCTGGTTGCTTTTGTCAGTTGAAAAGAGTTCTTTACTAGAATTTTTAGCCTGCAGAATTTTTGTTGAGAAATACTTGCTTTTTATGTCGAGCATTTGAGACCTCTTGTATATACTTTAGTATATACTTATATGGGTATGTACTTTGTGGATTCTGGAGATCAGCCCTAGGGCTTGTCTGCTTGCACTTAGGGACTTCTTTCTATTCAACTTCCTCTATTTAACTGTCTTGATAGAAAATGATCAGCAGTGGTCAATACAATACCAGGATTGCTTTCTGCTGAGGGACTTTCTGTTTTTTAAAAATGATCTGGCAACTGCCCTTTATTAAACTTTCTTGATAGAAAACGATCAGCAGAAGTCAGTAAAATACCTAAATCACTTTAGCATTCTCTAGATTCCAGTCCTTAAAAATTGTCTTCCACCATTTTTTTTCAAATCTTGTATTTTCAGTGATATGACCGCCAAAAGCCCAGATTTTATATTAAAATAGAGCTTTGGACTATACCATTTCCCGCTGTAAGGCAATATTTCTCCCCATGTGTTCCCATACCTGGCATGTCATGCAGTTTGGTGCTTACTTTCCCTCCATGTTAAAGATCAGTAGATGTTTTAGCACCCAGGCCAATGTGCTGCACAGTTAAATACATATGAGGTCCCAAAGGCAAGACTGATTGCATTGTAAATGCTTGTTTCTTCTACTATCATTTTCTTATAGTCAGATGGCCTTTGGGGAAATTTAGTTGTTCCGATAGGCCATAGTTCCTTCTCTATCCAGCATTAAAGGGTTCATCTTGAGTTTCTTGGGAGTTTTCACCAGAATCAGGGTTCCAAGAACTGCAGTCATTAACACACCCTTAGGATTTTACATCCCTGTACATACCAGGCATATTTATTTGAGCCTGGTCCTACAAATCTGGTAGGATTTGTGTGGGGAAAGCTGCATCATTCCGAGTTTGTGCACATTGTAATGGGAGAAATGTGTGATATTACTGCATATCCATTATGAAATTTAGAAATCAGAATGATGTGGTAATAGTTCATGATCTAAATACTGCACTTCCAGAGATATCTGTATTTACTGAAGCAGCTATGAGAGAACCCAAATTCCATGAGGCATGAGCCCCATAGCATCAACTAGCTACATACTTAAGGCCCTTTTACAATGAGGCTCGGAAAGCCTCTCAACATAGATCAGACGCTTTCCAAACTTTATCGCGGTTTCAAAACCAGCAGCCTCATTACAATGGAGGCTGTTGGTTTTGAAACCGGCTGGACATTCCAGCTGGCTTCCAATGGGCTCAAGGAGCCCGCCTGCCATTGCGAACCAGCATGAATCCCTATGGACTGTGTTTGATAGCATCTGGATTATGATGCCGGATTCTGGCAGGGTTTACATGCCAGGCTTTCAGTCATGGAAAAGATCTCAGAAAGAGACTTTGGGGCCCTTAACAGGCCCCCTGTCAGCCAGCGACCGCTGGTTGGAGTACAATGGAGCCCTTTTCATCCCTGCCCGTAATGATGTACCTGCCTTGCGATGCAGGGAGAAAGACAAACTCCCTTTTCTTTATGAGAGATTGTGCTGTGGCCAGTTTCCGACTGCAGTATAAGCTACCATGCAGAAAAGGGAGCTTGCGACCGCACCATGTGCGCTCACATCAAAATCCAGTGGTTGCGACTGCTGACTAATCCGATGTGGATTTGGTCAGACCTGTATCCACAACGGTGTTAGGCGGACACAAGTCCACCCGGCATTGAAATAAGGCCCATAGTATTAGTACACATTACTATCATTCAATGATTGGAATAACCTGACACTTTTGCACAGAACAATAAGAATGTTCGTACTTTTGTAAGTTTGAACGAACATTATCACGCTTGCAAAACACCTCCCCAGATAGGAAAAATATTTTTTTAAGGGTTTTTAATAAAGTGTTCTTATTGCGAGATTCGTATTTTATATAGCTTGTAGGATTTTAAGTAATCACACAATAAACTTTGACTTGTCTTGACTTCACAAAGTAACAACTGTTACTCCCCAGTACCCAACTATTAAAAAAAGATTCTGAAGTGTGAAGAAAAACATAAGGATTTTCCACTGAGGGCAGAAACCAGCATACATTATTGATTAAGAAACATTTAAACAAGCAGCATTAGTAGTCAGTCACAAGTTTAAACCTTTTTCTACCAAGTTATAAACATTGTTTTAAAAAAAAGCATGATCGTGATTCTTGTTTTCAGGTTTGTCGTGCATTACAACAAAAAGGCAAATGTTCCTACTGCATACAAATATATACATCTAGACATATTGTCAATTATGTTTACCACAGCTACGTTCCCTCCATTGAATCAACAGGGAGTAGAACTAACTTATCTTCAGGGCAACAATAAATGCATTGTGTTGAAAAGTATAGTTCTCAGATTTTGTATGTTTCAGCGATAAAGAATAATCAACCTGGAATATAACTTGCAATATAGCTTGGGGTATTTCTGAGTAATCATTTGAAAAACATGTAACCTAATAATTTTCCTCTGCCACTGGTATATACTTTAAACTGTTGTTTAAATGAACCGAGAAAATTGTTTATTTTTTCATAATACTTAAAAACCCTTCCAAAAACAAATATATTATTTGTCCTATTAATTTGTTAGCATCTATCGAATGAACATTTTTATTTTCTAAGAATGTATGAATAATATGATTTGTTAACAGTTCTTTAAACCTTAACAGAAATAACAACACGGTCGATCTCAATCTTTACCTACGTGATTTTTCTCACAGGATCTATTTCACAACCTTGACTGCATCCTCGAAAAGTTGGTTGAGCCTGGCCATGCAGATTATATTAAAAAAAAAAGGTTTATATGAATGCCAGAAAGACTATTGAAGGGGCGTATAGATAGAGAAAGTTTAAAAAACACATTTTGCACAGTTAGCACTAGGTGGCAAAAATGTTTTACGCATATTTATTTAAGCCCGGTCCTTCAAACCTCATATATCATAGCTCTCATTGGTGGAATCTGTGAATCCATCTTTTGAAATTCAGAAGGGGACAAGTGGACAATAATGCTTATGGAAGCTATGGCACAGCGTTCACAACACTGTGGCACAGCTTTCACATCACTGCAATCAGTATCTTCTCACGAGGCAAATAAAAAGGCCCGTTGCAAATCAAACGGAAAATGACAACAAACGCATTTAAAATGCTTAATCTTACGTTGTTGCTGAGAGAGCGCAATTTGAATATATAGTATATAGTAACCATATTTAGACGTATATGTTATAAACGTAGGAATGAAACGCATATCGTAATGTACAGTTGACAACTATAACGTAAAGGCCAACGAAAAGTGATAACAAAATATAGGAAATGTAAGTGTATTCATATGTTAAACATGCATTAGATTTAGAAGGCCCGTATACATGATGGGTAGATGTAGAAATGTGTATGAAATGTAGAACATGCACAGTAGAATTCGTGTATGTGTGTAACCTTAAATGTGTAACTTTACATTGGGAGAAGCGGCGAGAAATAACGTGGAAAGGTGTAAACGTGGAGAAACGGGGATAAATGTATAGGTTATACTCTATACAGTCGTATTCTATGTAGTATATATTTGATGTAGAATGTTTAAGTATAACTAAGGCTTTTGCTAAAGTACGAATATATAAATGTATGCCAAAGGTTATACTGTGTAGAGGGCTTTTGTAGGAATGCTGGAAGAGTTTAGGTCATTTGTGTTTATAACCTAACTGGTCAAGAGTTCGAAGGAGCATAGTCACATGAATGTAATTTAGTGGTTTTGTGAAGGTCGTAAATAGCTTGATGTGGACATGAGAGCCGAGAAGTCTAGCACTTGTTAGAGTTAAGGTGACAATGCCGGACGGAGCTTATTGCTCGAACGTGAGGAGAGACACTTTGACTATAGACTATGTTTTGACAAGACCATTCACAGGACCTAGCAGGGTCAAGTTAAGAGACATAGAGTTAAGGCCTTGCCTAAATTCACATGTTACACGATCTGAAAGAATCGATAAATGTCGACGATGAAATGATGAAGATGACATCCAAAGGAGAAGGGTCAACTTAACGGACGACGCAAGGAGTGGACCAATGGAAGAAGCAGGAAGTTGACATCATCGGGGAAAGTCCGTGGTGGGCGTCAAGGGGCGTTCCACCCACATGGTGATTGTGTATTTTAGGGACAGCACCCCGGGGATAAGATAGCGAACAGCCCAGTAGGGAGCTCAGAGAGAGAAAGGCAAGGGTAGATGCCTTGAGCAGATGCGCTGAGAGATCAGAGCGCAAGGGAGCAGTAGGCCGAGGACCCTTAGAGAGCGGATGGGTAGGCAGATAGGGTACTGCTTCTGAAACTTAAGATTTCCTTTAGAGGCTAAAGAGAGTTTGAACTTCTTTGGAAGCCAAACTGCTGACACCTTTTCAGGGAAGAAACTTGCGAAGTAGGATCGTCACATAGCATAGAGTAGGGACAGATTAACTTGATGATAATTTTTATCTTACTGCAGATAACGTAGAAGGAACCACTTCACACCGAAGCTTAAGCAGCTGATATTTAATTGATTTTGTATTTTGTATATTTTGAGATTTTATCCTGAGTGGATTGTATCGTATTCAAATTAATCTTTATATAAACTTTTGAAACTTCATCAGTTGTAAGTGATTCTTCAGAGTGGCGTCAGTTAATGGGGTTTGTCTAACCAATGCGGGGGTGGTCTTTTCCTCAATGACAGATATAAGCGGTCCAAAACAGATGAATGAGATTCTTCATTAAATTTATCATAATCATAAATTGATATCAAAATCTCGTTCCCCGCAGTTGGTAGCAGAGTATGATGGTTATCTTCTTGAGGAAGACGACCTAGGCCAGGTTAGTTTACCCCAAGGTCCCTAGTCGTCGTCGACCAGAAGAAGAATTGCAGCCGAAGACGGTGCTGATGGTGCGTCGAGAGAAAAACAGCAGAATCGGTCGAGAGTGAGTACAAGGGTCATGCGTTGTAAGATTGCGGTGTTTTATGTTGTTCCTGTGTTGTAATGTCAAGCGGAGTTGAATGCCTGTAGTGTGATTGAGGGAAAGTTGTGAGCGCGCGCAACTGGATGAAATCTTATGTCCAGAGGACTTAAGTGGTTCAGGTGTATCGAACACCTAGAGTAATTTGTCTACCATTGAAAGGGGGTCATGAGGTACCATTGATTTCCCAACAGACCGATGATAGGGGGAGCGGATGTATGAGTGAATGAGTAGCGGACGCTGGTCGTACGTTACTGTGTGTAAGTAACCTATCAGTTAAGGCAAGTGTCCGATCGTAAGAGGAAAGACGCTGTGCCAGTTGAGGTAGCAATTACAGTAGACTGTGGCCGTACAGTCAGAGAAAAGTGATCGCTTGGACGGAAGTAGTCATTTTTCAATGTATGAACGAAAACGCATGTGAGATCGTGAGACGAGTTGAGAAACGAGGGAAGCTGCTGAAGAAAATAGAAGTGATGTCAGCGTAGAGCCGCGCTGAGATTGGTCGGTTGGCGTAGAACCGTGCTGGGATAGGCTGATTAGCGAGAGTCGTACAGGGATTGGTGGTTGTTATCAAGTACGCAAATAAGGAAGAAATATCGTACGTTATCAAAATGAAGTGTTTCAAGAGTTTAGGAAAAATCTTTAAAAGAAAAAGGAGAAATTTATATGCCGGAGAAGAAGCTCCACCAGAAGGCACACCTGCATATCATATGGCAGTAAATGTAGGCTTACACTCGATATTATGGACTTCCGAGTGGCATAGGCTAACAGAAGGGCAAAAAGAACTAGCGTTCCCAAGATTTGGAACGTTTAAATTAGAAGTGTTGAACCAACTGAAGGCGACAATGCTTTCAATGAGACCTCTACCGAGGCCAACACAATTTGAAGCTCTTGGTGTGTGGTTTAGAACAGCACACGAAAGGGGCGTAAAGAGGCGACAAGAAAGAGTGAGAAGATCGGTAAAAGCAGTGCAGGATGCTAAATGGGACGACGAGGCTAAGAAATGGAGGGTACAAAAGATAGAAGCGGACAAACTGTTCACCATGATAGAGGCTACGGGAGAAAGGAAACCTCTAGAACAGGAAGATGAGGAAAGTGAGTCGGAGGAGGATCTAATAGACAGGTTGTTAACAGACAGACCACCTCCATATAGCGGTGAACTTGCGAGTCCCATATTACCGCAAGTAGACGGAACTAGGTGGGGAGAGTATAAGTCGATCCCGGTATCAGAGTGGGACGCTACTAAGACCGTAGAAATACCCCAAGCTAGTCCTGAACAGAGAGTGGTGGGAAGATTTGTGGTCCAGAAGGTGCCGGAGACGCAATGCGCTAGGTCATACCAAATGCCGGATGCTTTGCAGGTCCCGGTCACCATAGGCCCTATTGTGTCAATCTATAACCCAGAAGGGGTCCAGCAGGAGGAACAGGCACGATGGGACAATGAAAGAGCAGAAGGAGAGAATAGGAATGCCACGATGAATTCCCACAGGCAGATACGAGCACCAATAAGTCGGAGTACCCCATTTGATTCCGCAGCAGGTCCCAGGGTAGAACAGGGAGGTCGAAGAGGACCAATGGACTTAAGGGGACCAAAACCGAAAACCCATAAGGAATTAAGGGAATACCTGAGAGAATGGGATGCGGCCGAAGAGGCTCGGAATAAAAGTTTAGAAACGGGATCCGAGTGGAGAGAGCAAGATAACAGGATTCTCTCTCATTGTGGAGCTGGCGAAAGCAGCCCCGAGTGGGAGGGAGGAAGCCAAGAGAGCAGAAGAGATACTTATCCCGCTGATAACAGCAATAGACTAATGTGCGAAGACAAAAGTGCAGGGTGTGGCGAAGTGCCTCGTGTCACCTTCAGTGAAGGGGAACATAGGACACAGGAGTACCGGAATACCTTCAGGTGCACACACCATGCCCCAGGTGAGAATGCGAGACATTGGAGTCACGGAAATATGGAGAGTCGCGAAGCGTCTCGACATACATCCGGGGACAGTGGAAGGAGTCATGGGAATTTAGGGAGTCGCGGAACATCTCGCCATGCATCCGGTGATCATGGAAGAGATCACGGGAACACGGAAGATCGGCGAGGGCCTTTCATTTTGTTAAGTGACACCAGACAACAAGCAAGTTATAATGGATTAGAACTGAACGGTGGATCCTATCTCACATCTGGAGAAACCGAGTCGAAAAATCGGAACGTAGGGTTGGGGGAAGGAGCATTATAACACCATACCCCACGTGGAGATGGAAAGGCTTGGGATCTAGAAGGGTGGGAACGAAAAGATGGAAGGAAGACTCCTCATAACTCACCTGTGCTCAGGCGTAGGGCGCATAGTGGAGGTGAGAGGGATATGAGAGAGGAACATAGAACTGAAATGCTGAAAGCTGAAATAAAAGCAAAACGGCTAGATGTGATGAGTTTGAAGGCAGATCTGGATGAGTTGATTGATGGCACAGTGGCACTAGAGAGATTAAACTCGTATACACCAGATGAGATACTGTTTCTATCCAAAGATATTACTCGAAGAGCGAGGTCAGTTCATGAGAACTTATCTAATTTAGCAAACAGGTACATGGTAGACCTGTCACGAACTAAGGCTTTACAGAGTAACCACAGGCTAACTTGCACGGATCAGGATTTGGATGATCGCAGAACGATCGCGCTGAAAGTACACATAAGGGAATTGATCGTAAGTATCAGAATATGGAGAGATCTAGATAGATGGGAGGAAAGATGGTCCAGAAAGGGCTCTGTTAGACGGAGTGTACTTGAGGGTTCCCAGGACACAGGCTTGATGCGAATGGAAGCTTTCCCTTTGCGAGAAATCGCGAACGGAAGTTACGTTCATGTGCCTTGGACTAGGGGGGATTTGGCGGCATTCACCAATTCCTTCCCAAAGCTTAGAGATAATCCTGTCGAGTGGTATAAGCAGGTAGAAAGATTCGTGAAGATTTCAAAGGTACTGTGGGTCGATTTGAACACACTGTTCGATATCGTAGTACCCGGAGACCTATGGACGGCATGCAAGCTTAGTGTCGAATGGCCCACTTGTGAGCCATCAAGAGACGCCAGAACGAATGGTCCATCTGATAGGGTCATGGAAAAATACGAGAGAGTAATAACGTGGCTAAAAGAGAAAGTGCCGGTACAAGACATAGACTGGGTAAAGATAGATCGGACTACCCAAGAGCCGAAAGAGACAGTGCATGAGTTTTACGAAAGATTGCTGAAAGCATTCAAGCAATACAGCGGGTTAGATGTGATGGATCCCAAGGACATAGGACAGTTTGTTTCAAAGTTTGTCCTCGGATTAAGACCAGAAATATGCCTAATGATCCAACAGCATCTGATCTGTTGGCAGAACAAACCTTTAGACGAGATTCTGAGGTATGCAAGGTATTGTAGTGACGAGATAGACTCTAAAGCAAAGAAGCTTAAAGAAAAGTTAATGCTAGTGCAAATGCAAGCTGCTGGAAAGGATAAACCACGGCAGCAGGGAACAGGAACGCAGGCAAAGAAACAGAATAATCAGAGCAGAGACGAGGAAGAAAGACCGAGACCGAGAATGGATATCGCGACACTGAAAAAGACGACGAGATGCCATCAGTGTAATGAGGTGGGACACTGGCGACGCGAGTGTCCTTACAATGTTGAGTCAGGGGAATTAGAGCAGGAGGAGGAAGAGGTCCAGAACAACGTGGTTAAGGGAGCCGTAGTCCCGAAGGGCAGGCTTGTCAAAGGGGGGACTCAGACTCCTCGAGCCCCGTTTCCTCAACCACCTCGCATCACGAACGGAGGAAAAACCTACAGACAGATGCCATTGTTTGTAGGAGGAGAGGAATGTTACTACGTTGATCCTCTTACAGGGCAGCGGGCGAGTAGGGACGAAGACTGTACTCTAGGAGCCGCCTTGGAAGTAGATCAGAGAGGACCATACGTAGAGGCTGAAATAGCGGGATGTCCTACAACCTTTTTGGTGGATACAGGGGCCACTCGATCTACGTTGAGATCTGTGGTAGTCCCGGGTCTGCCAATGTCAGGAGAAACGGTACAGGTGGTAGGAGTTGCGAACAAAAGGATGACAAATCCCTTGACCGAACCAGTGTCAGTAAGAATAGGGAATTACAGTGACGAACATCAGTTTGTGATCTGCGACTCTAGTCCTGTGTGCTTATTAGGGAGAGATTTGCTGTGCAAACTGAATTGCACGATACATTGCACACCTGAGGGAGTAGAAGTGCAGACCAATGATGAGGACGCAGATTTTAAAGTTGTAAACTCAAGGGAATGTGTGGAACTTTATCCTACCTTAACAGTGGAGGAGCTTCCGCAAGACCTAAGAGAGAAAGTCTCAGCTGAGGTATGGGATTTTACTGGGGAAGAAATTGGATTGATCAAAGGAGTAGACCCGGTAAAAATCTTGGTAAGACCCCATGCTGAGTACCCAAGAACCCCACAGTATAAGCTAACGCCAGAGACGATTGCAGGGATCAAACCTGTGATCGAATCTATGATTAAGCAGGGAATACTGAAGGAGATCGTGGGCAGTCCGTGTAACTCCCCGATCATGGGTTTGCAGAAACCTAGTGGAAAATACAGAATAGTGCAAGATCTTCGGAAGATTAATAACATTGTTGTCTCATGTTGTCCAGTGGTACCGAATCCATCAGTCATATTGTTTCAGATACCGTTCCAAGCTGAATGGTTCACAGTGATAGATTTGTGTCAGGCTTTCTTTTCGATACCATTAGATGAAGAGAGCCAATATCTTTTCGCTTTCAAGCTGGAAGATCGCGTCCTAACATGGTGTCGTATCCCTCAGGGGTATACAGAGAGCCCATCGATCTTTAACCAGTTATTGAAACGGAATCTTGAGAGTCTAGTACTGCCCAAGAATTCAGTTCTGGTCCAGTACATAGACGACCTCCTAGTTGCGTCAGAAACTGAGGAAGCTTGCAAGGAAGACACCATCACCTTGTTAAATCACTTGGCCGAGAACGGGCACAAGGTGTCTCCAAGTAAGTTGCAATATTGTAAGACTGAGGTGCAATACTTGGGCCATAGGATTGAAAAGGGAAAGCGGAAGGTGTCTCCGGACAGAATAGAGGCGATTATGAAAATGAACGCGCCTACAACACAAAGAGAAGTCAGGATGTTTCTAGGCATGGTTGGTTATTGTCGACAGTGGATAGCAAACTTTTCGCTGAAGGCAAAACCGTTATTACAACTGACGCACAAAGGAGTAAGTGATCCGGTACCATGGGACAAAGATTGTTTGATGGCGTTTTTGCAGCTGAGGGAGGACTTATGTCGTGCCCCGGCTTTAGGAATGCCAGATTACACTAAACCTTTTTTGCTTTACTGCTGCGAGAGAGAGGGATGCGCTTTAGCGGTACTAGCACAGGTCCACGGAAATGCGCGCAGGCCAGTGGCGTACTTTTCGGCTACATTAGATCCAGTAGCCGCAGCGTTGCCCGGATGTCTCAAATCCGTAGCTGCAACGGGTGTCAGCATTGAAAGATCTGAAAGCGTAGTTATGGGTCATCCGTTAGAAGTGTATGTACCACATTCTGTAGAACTGTTAATGACAAGGACGAAGACTCAGCATCTGACGAACAGCAGGCTCACACGCTACGAGCAGGTCATACTGGCTGCCGAGAATGTGACCCTAAAGAGATGCTCTGTCTTGAATCCTGCAACCTTGATGCCACTTCCGAATGAAGTAGACGACGAAAATTGTACAGAACATGACTGCCTCGATGTGACTGAACTATGTACCAAACCGAGACCTGATATCGTAGATGAGCCATTGACAGACCCAGACGAAATTTTCTTCGTTGATGGTTCATGCGTAAGAAACGATGTCGGTCAGCTGAGAGCAGCTTATGCAGTATGCACGATTACCAGAGTTATAGAAGCCGCTTGCCTGGAAGGAGTACACTCCGCACAGGTAGCTGAAATTGTGGCTTTGACTCGTGCTTGCTTAGCAGGCGATGGACTTCGAGTCACTATATACACCGATAGTCAGTATGGATTCGGCGTAGTTCATGATTACGGGCAGTTGTGGTCTCAAAGAGGTTATATGACCTCCTCGGGTTCTCCTATTAGGAATGGAGAATTCGTGAAACTACTGTTAGAGGCTTTGCAAAAACCTATGGCCATAGCTGTGGTCAAATGTGTAGCTCATACCAAAAACACGGATTTTGTATCACTAGGAAATAAATATGCAGATGAGGTAGCGCGTTATTGCGCAGAGCAGGGATATTCTCACACTGATACAAAAGTGGGGGGAATCCAGGAAAAGACTGAATTGACCATGTTGTTAGACACGGTGGATACATGGGATGAACTGAGAGCAGTACAGGACAATGCACCAGATGATGAGAAAAAGGGCTGGGAAACAGCAGGGTGCGAAAAGAGTGAGATGAATTTCTGGGTGTCCGCCGATGGAAGGGCAGTTTTACCAAATGAACTAATTAGTCCAATGGCAAGGAAATTGCATGGATCAGCACACATAGGAAGAGATGCTATGGTGAGAGTATTCAGACAAACGTGGTTTAACCCTAAATTTAGAGTAGCGGCAGAAGCAGTGTGTCAGCGATGTACAATCTGTCAGCAACTAAATGTGGGAAAGAGAACACCAGTTACCTTGAGTCACATAGGAAGGTCTGGGGGGCCTTTCAATAGGATGCAGATTGACTTCATAGAAATGCCTCCATGCAACAGACTTAGATACGTGCTAGTGATTGTTTGTATATTTTCTAGATGGGTTGAGGCTTACCCTACACGTAGGTGCGATACACTTACAGTAGCAAAATTGTTACTTAGAGAGTTGATACCAAGATTTGGGGTGCCATCCTCTTTGGAATCAGACAGAGGAACTCATTTCAATAGCGAAGTGGTGAAGATGCTATGTTCAGCTTTAAATATCGATCAGAAGTTACACTGCAGCTATCGACCGGAAGCTTCAGGGATCGTAGAGCAAATTAACAGTACTATCAAGTCCAGACTGGCTAAAGTTTGTTCGTCGACATCCCTGAGTTGGCCAGACGCACTTCCAGTAGTTCTTATGAGTATACGTAGCACACCTGATAGAAGAACAGGCCTCTCTCCACATGAAGTGCTAATGGGGAGAGCTATGAGATTGCCATCGGTTCCGACTGCAGCGCTAGTGAACATCACAGACGATTTGATCTTGGACTACTGCAAGGGACTATCTGATGCCGTTAATTCTGTGTCCCTCCAGGTCCAGGCTGCAGAGGTTCCATCAGTACAAGACTTGTGCCATGACCTGAGTCCAGGAGACTGGGTCCTGGTGAAGAAGCATGTCAGGAAGAACTGCTTAGACGTGCGTTGGCGAGGGCCGTTTCAAGTCATACTTGTAACGAATACTGCAGTGAAGTGTGGAGGTCTGCCAAACTGGACACATGCCTCACACACCCGAAAAGTGCAAACACCTCCAGAAGACACAGCTCCTCTCTCGGATGAAAATCCGGCGGGAAGCGGAGAAGTCATAGAGGGGGAAAGCCAAGCTGTAGAGGTGATCGAAGAAGCTGAAACTGTGTTGGAACAGGGCGACGAAGGTCAGGACACGAGTGGGACCGAAGTTGCCTCAGGAGAAGAAAGTAATTGGGAATCCGACACAGATATCGGACAAACTGAGAGTGACCAAGAGACAGTTCCTGGAACAAGGAGCGGAAAGACAAAGAGTGAAGAAGCCAGTTGGCCGGAGAGAAGGAAAAGGCCAAGTTCGGAAAGGAAGAAGGAAAGAACCCTTGCCCCGATCGCTGAAGAATCGGATCAGGAGGACGAGACGACAGATTCAGGAACTGAGAGTCCACGAAGGTCAAGAAGGGTACGTGTGCCCTGCAGAAGGTACGCCACCCCAGAGTGGACTTATCTAGCAGATGTATTGGGGACAGAAATCTGGGAGAGTGAAGAGTGTGAAAGTAACCACTCTCGATCCAGTCGTGACAGTGGAGATATGGATGTTGGCGCCTGGGCTTGAGACTGAGGGGTTACTGACTTTCACACTTCCCCGACCCCCACGTTTGAGTAAAATTCAAGATTTAGTGTTAAAAAGACTACAATTTCCAACAGTTGGTCAGCAAATGACCGAAGAAGAAGAAAAAGTTATTCGTTTTGAACTGTTAATTATTGTTGTGAAAGCTGCAGGTCCGAAAATAATTGTTGATGCATAAAAGACTTTCGTACGTATGTTATAAAGAAGAAGATAACCTAGCGCCGAGTGGAAAGAAGAATAAAATTAGGGATTACATTTAGAGGACGGAGAAGGGCTAGGGTTGTCTGCTGCTAAGAAGAGAAAAAGACATTGTGGTGAAAAGATACCTGTTGATAAAAAGCACTTTAAAGACTGTGAAAGCAAACAAGCAACCAAAGACTGAGAAGAGAACTTTCGCTGGAGAACGAGGTACGCTGTTTTGATGACATGGAGAACGGCAACCCAAACAGAAAAGCTAGATGTATAGTAGGTACACTTATAGCAATAGTGATATTTCTCATAATCATAGTAGTAACGATATCTTACATAACAGGACATGAGAATGATAAAAGAATAGCAAATGTAAAAATTGTAACGACTTTGAAACCTGCTCTTGTGGGAAGGAAGGAAGAGAGCACTGTTACACGTGAAAAAGCGTTACTTACAGATGAAGCTCGTAGATTACACATAGACGAGTCACAGGGAAACTTTAGGTCAAATGCATATGCCAAATTATTGTATGAATATATCGATGCCATGGAGGCCAAAGATTGCTACGTTTGTATGCAATTGCCGGCTTCTGTAGACGAAGGCATTAGGTATCACCATCTCCCATTGACTTATGGGATCACATGTAGTTTACTGCTTAGTATTTTTTATGGTAGAGAAGGGTTTGAGTACTACTTTTCAAATTATGATTCGGTACTGCCTGAAGTTCCGAATTATAAGCAAATGAATAAGTGGGACTACTACAAAAAGGAAGATAGACTGGCTAAATTCTTTCTTCCTTGGGATACATTAGATACATCATATGCACGTAGAAATAATCTGACTTGCAAAGTATCAGAAGTAGAGAAAAGGTTTATAGCACAAGTAGATGACCGATGCAGACGGCAGAAGATTCTAAAAATGTCAGGACAATGGAAAATAGACTGGACAGAAGAAGAGAAGGCACATAGAAAGAAAGGTAGCAATGGTCCAATAGCACTGGATAAAACGCAGAAAGGAAAGTTATGTTTAACTCGAAGCAAAACGTATTATGAGAGTGAATTTGTAGGTGAAGTTAGTTGTGAGCACTCTTTCAGATTGGAGTACTACACAAAGGATTTTATGAAAGGGATGCAAGCTATTCCGAATGTGTATTTTGTATGTGGGAGAAATGCCTATGTAAAACTTCCAGACAATTGGTATGGTTCGTGTTACTTGGCAATTGTCTTCCCCAAAATATATCATGCAAGGGATTTAGCAATGATAGAAGGAAAGGCTTCGAGGAGAACGAAAAGGGAAGTAGGAGATGCAGAAGTAGTAGGAGATGTATTTGGAGCGATGTTTCCATTGTTAGGTTTGATTCTTAACGATGTTAAGATTAGAAGGTTAGCGACAGTCGTGGATAGATTGTCTGCCAGCACTGCAAGATCATTAATGTTAGTAGAAGGTGAAATGCAGTCGATTAGAGCAATGGTTTTACAGAACAGACTTGCTTTAGATGTAATATTAGCAAAAGAAGGCGGAGTTTGTAAGGCTTTGAAAGTTCAGGAATGTTGTACTTATATTCCTGATAATTCAAAACCACTTGAGAAAGTCATACAGAACATTACACAGATTCATCGAGAAATTGAAGATTTATCAAAAGTAAATGTTTGGGAAAAAGTAGGAAATGGAGTGGGTAAGGTTGGAAGTTGGGTTGCTAATATAGGCAAAGGCATATTTTGGTATATTTTGAAGCCTGTATTAATAGTATTAATTTGTATAATTACATTAGTAGGTTTAGTAAAATTGTATAAGTGGTATAGGTCGAACCAGTTACAAAGATCGATGAGAGACCAAGAAAGGAGACTAGCTGTTCTACAAGATCAACAGTATAAAAGTCTGAGAACACTTGAATCGATAAAAAGAGGAACAGATGTAACTAGTTCGGTATAAGTGGGGTATTCAAATTGCTTTAGTGATGACTCCTAAAAGTCATCAAAGGGGGGAACTGAGAGAGCGCAATTTGAATATATAGTATATAGTAACCATATTTAGACGTATATGTTATAAACGTAGGAATGAAACGCATATCGTAATGTACAGTTGACAACTATAACGTAAAGGCCAACGAAAAGTGATAACAAAATATAGGAAATGTAAGTGTATTCATATGTTAAACATGCATTAGATTTAGAAGGCCCGTATACATGATGGGTAGATGTAGAAATGTGTATGAAATGTAGAACATGCACAGTAGAATTCGTGTATGTGTGTAACCTTAAATGTGTAACTTTACATTGGGAGAAGCGGCGAGAAATAACGTGGAAAGGTGTAAACGTGGAGAAACGGGGATAAATGTATAGGTTATACTCTATACAGTCGTATTCTATGTAGTATATATTTGATGTAGAATGTTTAAGTATAACTAAGGCTTTTGCTAAAGTACGAATATATAAATGTATGCCAAAGGTTATACTGTGTAGAGGGCTTTTGTAGGAATGCTGGAAGAGTTTAGGTCATTTGTGTTTATAACCTAACTGGTCAAGAGTTCGAAGGAGCATAGTCACATGAATGTAATTTAGTGGTTTTGTGAAGGTCGTAAATAGCTTGATGTGGACATGAGAGCCGAGAAGTCTAGCACTTGTTAGAGTTAAGGTGACAATGCCGGACGGAGCTTATTGCTCGAACGTGAGGAGAGACACTTTGACTATAGACTATGTTTTGACAAGACCATTCACAGGACCTAGCAGGGTCAAGTTAAGAGACATAGAGTTAAGGCCTTGCCTAAATTCACATGTTACACGATCTGAAAGAATCGATAAATGTCGACGATGAAATGATGAAGATGACATCCAAAGGAGAAGGGTCAACTTAACGGACGACGCAAGGAGTGGACCAATGGAAGAAGCAGGAAGTTGACATCATCGGGGAAAGTCCGTGGTGGGCGTCAAGGGGCGTTCCACCCACATGGTGATTGTGTATTTTAGGGACAGCACCCCGGGGATAAGATAGCGAACAGCCCAGTAGGGAGCTCAGAGAGAGAAAGGCAAGGGTAGATGCCTTGAGCAGATGCGCTGAGAGATCAGAGCGCAAGGGAGCAGTAGGCCGAGGACCCTTAGAGAGCGGATGGGTAGGCAGATAGGGTACTGCTTCTGAAACTTAAGATTTCCTTTAGAGGCTAAAGAGAGTTTGAACTTCTTTGGAAGCCAAACTGCTGACACCTTTTCAGGGAAGAAACTTGCGAAGTAGGATCGTCACATAGCATAGAGTAGGGACAGATTAACTTGATGATAATTTTTATCTTACTGCAGATAACGTAGAAGGAACCACTTCACACCGAAGCTTAAGCAGCTGATATTTAATTGATTTTGTATTTTGTATATTTTGAGATTTTATCCTGAGTGGATTGTATCGTATTCAAATTAATCTTTATATAAACTTTTGAAACTTCATCAGTTGTAAGTGATTCTTCAGAGTGGCGTCAGTTAATGGGGTTTGTCTAACCAATGCGGGGGTGGTCTTTTCCTCAATGACAGATATAAGCGGTCCAAAACAGATGAATGAGATTCTTCATTAAATTTATCATAATCATAAATTGATATCAAAATCTCGTTCCCCGCATTGCTAAGGGATCAACAATTTAAAAATCAGTACAGCTAAAGGAATTCATATAGAACAGGATGTTATGCTTGATCGATTATCAACACCGTCTTCTTCAGCCTATCCTTCTTCAAGAAAAAGAAGGCCAGCTCTTCAACTTCTCTTAATCGCCTTCGAGATGTTGGTGGGCCTTGACCACCACTGTGGGAGTTATGAAAAGACAGGCTTTACAAAACATAAAGGATTGTTGCTAGCTGTCAAAGCGAGGAAGATTAGCAAGTTAGAATACAGTGGGCACTGGGGAAGGGTAAATCACATCTATTCAAACTCCTACAGTACTGCTACCTGTCTCCATCATATGAAAATATATTTTTTAAAACAAGATATTTTTTAAAACAAGCCTCTTGTTAATCCCAGCCAACCCTAACCCCACTATGTAGGGTTCCACAACTAGTTCTGGGTTGTTGCACTACCTCAAACATTGTTTGGGATTACTTCAAATTTAGGAAGATTGGTAATCCTTTGCAGATGGTGAGCCTCCTATCTAGTTTTCAGAGCTAGATTATCAGGGTATACTAATATCGAGAACAACATATTGAATACAAAATATCAAAAAGTAATGATAGAGCTGCTATTACAAACTCCACATATATGTACCATCACAATATGCATATCTTCAAGGAACATAGGGGGTCATTATGATGGCAGAAGCTCATTACCCACCGCCAAATTAGGAAGGTGGTGGGTATCACGTCGGACGCAAAGTCCGTCCGCTGCTTGGCGCCAAAGGCAATCACACCGATTGCTTAGTGGACGGTGCAGGGCCACTGAAATGGTGGAGGTGCTTAGCAGGCCCCCTCCACCAGATCAGAATGTGGGTTCAGGAAGGCATCACTGCCATGGGAAGGCTGGCGGGGATTGGGTTTGGGGGCCCGTTGTGGCCCTCCCTTGATTGGTGGGGGTGTCACTGCACTGGGGAGTACCCATGGTACCCCCCTCATTTCCACGCACCAAGTGGCAGGCACTGCGTGGTGCCTGCCATGTAGTGCAGATAAATGCTTTGCACGCAGCAGCACTGCCTGCAATTTGAAAAGCCCAGGATGCGCCCTCCAGTATGGCAGGCGCATCCTAATCTCAGTGGTGGGAACGGCATATGTCTGGCAGGCAGTCCCATAGATATGGAGTTAGGATTAGTAAATCTATATTTTCTCGATATGCATGTACCTTTCAGTATTTCGAACAACAATATTTTGTCCACAATATATTCTAGTATCATGATATTCATAACCTTGATATTCAGTAGCACAATGATTGCAGCTTAGACAAATTGTGATTCAATATGCATTGGGGAAACCAGGAAGACATTGAAAGCAAGGCCCAGTGGGTCATTTGGGAACACAACATTGTTTGGGCAGGACATGAAAGAAAAATGGCTGCAGGTACAACTCCAGAATCCAGTGTAGTCGGAGAAGATGATGATTATGATGGTGATGTAGACAGTGGTGTATCATCCACCCATATCTCTGGACATGTAGCCCTGCTGCTCATGGCCTTTATTCAGCGTAAGTAACCTCTAGTTGGCACAATGAAAATTACATTTTTGTGATCACCCTAAAGCACCAAAGCAATGCACCTACACAGAAATCAAGGAGGAACACTCATAAAACTTACAAAGCATCATCATGGCTCTGTTATTCAAGAAAACAGCACACCCAGAAACCACTGACTGTTGTTTTTTCTACAATGAGAAGTTGGTATCAATGTTAGTGCCTTTTTTAATGGAAGGAGAAGGGATCCTGCTATTTGTGGCAAACATTTGTATAAAATAGAAGACATGTAGCTGGACCAATTTTATACCTCTCAACGTGCTATACCTTCACAATTGCAGTAGTGTTGTCTGTGCCATGCAACATGATGGTTAGTTCCTAATTTTCAGTTTTGTCCATTGCGTCCAATTAATTGTGCAAGACTTCCTCAAAAGGAAAGAAAACAATCTATGGATTTCCGATAGCTGCGTGTCTTCGGTAAAATTAATTATTTCTAGGTACATGCCATCATACAGGAGCTTCTCACCCACTGAAATTCCAACTTTTACATGCTGCGACACCAGCTTGAGCAGCACAAGACTTGCTAAGTGACAAAAAGAAAAGGAGCCTAGTTACTCAAGAGCAACATGCTTCAGGGAAGCTTACCACTTGGAAGCATGGACTCAATTTTTAGTGTATGCTTGGAGTGATCCTGCTGGGGGAAAGGACTTTGGGAATGATGCTACACGGAAGAATTTTGAAATAAGTAGACATTTATTTATTTATTTATTTTTTACATTTGTAAGGCGCGCAGATACCCACAAAGGGTTTCCCGGCGCCGATACTGTGAAACTGAGCTGCACCTTTGAAGAGAGGAGGACAAACTGACAGTTATTTGTCAAAAAGCCAGGTCTTAATGCTTTTCCTGAAGCTGGAGACATACATTGTAAATATACTTGTTCCTATCTTCTCAAATTTTAGATAGAATACATTAGTAAATTATTGTGCATTATCAAATCAGACTTCCATTTCCACTGCTGCAAGATGAAAATGCAATGTTGAACGTTCTTTAATAAAACTGTGCATTCACGGCACAGCTCGCTAAAAATATAAATAGGAAGACCCGTGTGAGTGTGCCATGATGACCTCAGGTATATCACGAAGAGCTTAGCTAAACAGAAATAAGTATTCAGTGTACCAAGAATGCAAGTCCTGTTTCTAAACCTGCCTAGAATTCACTAAGGGTTTCATGGCAGGCATCTGCCATTCATGGGAAAGTAGATTTTCCCAACAAGTGCAAAGAAACCTGCCAAGGGTGCGAAGAACTCTGCAGCCATAAATCTCACTTAGAGGATGGAACTGGATGTTTCAAAAAGTGGTTTGAGAAGAGCTGGAATGTCTACAACCATATACATTTGTGGGCATTCCCAAATTCCATATTGAGCATTTCTAATCTGGGAAATGGCCACAAATGTACTCTAGCGCAGGGCTTACTTAATGTTCCTTTCAGGGTGGAAATGGGAATGGATCACCCTCAGTGTTGGTACGGGAATGGGAAAAGAGAATTTTCCAAGGGGAAAAAAAAAGGGATCTGTACAGGTTATCCTATACTCCCTGTGCAAAATTCTCCACCATAGACAACTCTGCAGTGGGAATTCGAACCTGCTGGAAAATTTAGCTGAATTTTCCAGGAAAAACCTGTGTCTGTTACAGCTTTCAAGGCGTACTTCAGGGAATGAAGGTGAATAGCAAAAAGTCAGAAAAGTATGTTCAGGCAGAGATAGAGCTCTCCACCCATACTGATGATTAAGACACCAGGTATACAAATCCAATTTACAGGTATGTGAAGAATTGTATTGAGGTTGATTGCTTTGACCTGAAGTATTTGAAGTACTCAATCAATGTGTAAATGAAGTGAAATTCTGGAATCTAACACAACATTTGTAATATACATCATTATATGTCCTTGCTCCAAAGTATATGTGGGCAGTACGATCAGGCAACTTAAAATCTGTATCCAAGAACACTACAGAAAATATCAACAAACCTGAGCCAGGCCCACCTCAAATAGAACATTACAACCAGATTCATCCTCATAACAAGAAATTCCAGTTCTTTGCATTAGAACATATGAAAGTACATTCAAGAGGAGGCAACTGAGAATCAAGTATGAGGAAACAGGAAAGCGAACTAATCCTGAAAACTGGATAACAACAATAAGGGACTCAACAAAGATGCTGAGATGCATAACTGGTTACAAGATAAGGAAAATCAGTTTCTGAAAAACTCAATTCACTCCCAGACACCAATTAATGAAAGACTATTGTCTTTTTTATTACCTTGACATACACTAATAAACCTTTTCTCTACCATCACCTAAGGAGCAATTTTATTTAATCAAATTGGGTCTGATTTTAGGTATTTTAAGGTATACCCTACACCTTGAGAGGGATTTCTTGTAACTGGGCATTGTTGTTAATTACCACTACTGTAACCTAAAAATGTGGTAGATTAAGTTACATGGTCCTGACAAATTTCCCAAATCATATCAATCGATCAGGGTATTGTAAGTGCACTACTCACCCGCAAGGGTCTCAACGTACTGGGGGGGAGTGAGCAGCTCTATTCAGTCAAAGAGCCTGATGTTGATTGGAAGCTCGTTCCAGGTCTTGGCTGCGATGAAGGAGAAGGCCAAGCCGCCGTCCATTATGGGCGCGTAGGCTTGGAGCTCGGCCATGGACTTCCTTTACAGATGGTGTAATGGAGGCGTGAATGCTGATCCGGCTCTCCGGGACATCGTTTTACGGTGTAGGAGTTATGGTGCGGCTCAAGGTATGGGCAAGCGCCCAGAGTGTGGATTGTGACATGGCTCGGCGCTGAACTGCAGCTGAAGACGATGTGAGGCCTACTTCCACAACGGAAGCTGAGGCCTTGAATGATGGACTGGCTGTAGTGGAGGTGGACGATGGACGGAAGTGAAGCGTTGAGCGGGTGGGGGGCAGAGCAGTGGGGCTGTCTCCATCGATAGTGGGGCAAAGACATCCCTGGAAGCCCCACGTGACAAGGGCCACGGGTGGGCTTGGGGATCGGCCACTCGGCCGTATACTGTGTGCCACTAATGCCCCCGCAGTGGACTAGCAGTCGTTCTCCTGCTCCATTTGTACTTGGCAATTGAAGGCTTCCCCTTTTTTTCTCCCAGTGTTTGATGCCCGCTTAGGATGCCAACACGGGCAGTATAGTGATGGCTGGGCCGGGCAGGCCATAGTGGGCTTGGAGTAGCCTACCGTATATGGCTTAATGCATCTGTTGTCCTGCTCCACCTGGTGCAGACGGCTATGCTCCTGGATACGAGCTGTATGACTGTGCTACCTGGTATGGGCTGTTGATTAGCCCTGGTTAATTGTTTTTTTTTTTACTTCTGGCATGACGTTCCTGTGTCCCCAGCATGTGTGGTGCATCCCGTGTGTATTTTGTGCATGATATAAGGCTGGCTTCTGGAACACAATCAATCTACTCTATTGGGTGCATCATCGGCTGGCAACTCCCGCGCTGAGACCTGTACCACACAACACAGAGGTGTATCTAAATTCACGTGTGGGGCCTCCCCCATTACTGATTTCTGGGCTGACCATTGCAGGGTGTTGGAGTGCCTGGGGCCGCAACTAGTTTAAGCCTTGAGGCAATGGGGCATAAGGACCGCCGACAAAGCACACTGCCATTTAAGCCCGCTGGTGATAGCACTGCCACGCACCATCCCACAATGGCGAAAGGTGGCGTCATGCTTGTGGCTTTGGGGTCTAGGCCTGATGACCTAATGATGGAACTGCAGGCTGGATTTAAGGCATTAGACACTCGTATGATGCCCTTGATAGAAGGCTGAACTCAATGGGGGCCCGTTTGGACTCACATGAAGGGCGCCTAACAGTAGCGGGGGTAGAATATCCGATTTGGAGAATGGTGCAGCCCAGATAGCGAAGAGATATGAAGGATGGAAAACTCCTTAAATCTGTAACCCTTAAGGACAAAGACTTAGAAGCGTGGGGGCGAAGGAACAACATTTGAATAATTGGTGTGCCCAAATCCACCAACAAGGGATGCCTAGACCACTTTGTGAAAACGATTTTGACTGACATGCTTGGCAGTGATTCCTTCACCAACACCTTTGTTGTCGAGCGGGCCCACGGTATTTTGCAGCCGCAAACCAACCCAGGGTGCCCGCCTAAACCATCATTGCCCCCCTCCTCAACTTTAGGGACAGGGATAGTGTGCTAGGACTGGCGAGAGAAAAGGGCCAGCTGGTATGGCAGGCCTCGAATATTTCCCTGTACCCATATTTCACCGCCGTGGTTCAAGAAGCCCACAGAAAATAAACTGGTAGGAAGGTGGCCCTTCGTAAATTGGGTTTGCGGTACGGATGTTGTACCCGGCACAATTGAATGTGGACGTCGATGGGCAGTCCAGAGTTTTTGATTCCCCGCACGATGCTAAAGAATCTTGCCAGAAGTACTCTAACACTGCCAGGAAGAAAGGCACTCTATCGCCACAGCACACGCAGGATATAACGGATATTGAGGACGGTCAGATCGTAAAGCATTCGGGTAAAGAAAGAGCACGAAAGTCTGCCCACTGGCTCCTGGACATAGACACAAGCAAGCAAAAATGGGGAAAAACATCAGTGCAGCTAGTGACAGACCAGACCCCAATTAAGATCACTACACACAGAAGCGACCAGAGATGTATCGCACAAAGTAAAACCCGAGAAAACGTGCAATCCAAGCAAAGTATCCAAGCAGTACAGGCAAAGAGAAGGGAAATGAGGGAAGAGGCCTACACTGGACAGGAAACAGTCAGAAACACAAACAACCCAGTAAGTAGAAAAGAAGACCTTCAACAGGCCCCCCCTGGAAGTCAAAAAAACATCCTGGATGACATCGAACCTATACTGTAATTTATCCCTGAATACGTAACAAAGGGTAGACAGGACATACTAAACAGAGAGAACTTCATAAAATAATTAGGGCAATACCAGAATTAAGTGGAATTGTCTCCCGAGACATTATAGCAGTGGAGTTTCTTCAAAACAAAGACAATCCAGACATAGAAGACTCTGTGATCACCTGGGCATCAAAGGAGTTAGCAGCTAAGATCTTTGCTAACAGTCGATCATTTGAGAACTGGGGAATAACCCTGAAGCAACACATGTGCCCAAGATATTCATATCCTCTTTTGAACAGTCTATCCTTTTCAAGGGGGGAAGAACCACCAAGCCACAAGCAATTATCGTGCCCCCGTGGAGCCCGTGCAACATCCCAGGAAAAAAATCTGGATTCAATGCACAACCATAAAAATTAGACAAATAAAGGAGGGCCTCTTCGGGTTCTTCAGGACTGGCCATGGATCTCAACGGCATTAAGCCAAAAGAAATCCTAGAAATGACGCAAAGCTACCCCCAAGGACATGTAACCAGGAACATTATATGGAAAACAGTCATCTGGAAAAGATCAACATGTGTTCATGGAACGTACATGGATTCAGCGGCATGGACCAGGACCATGAAACACAAACCTTCTTCCAAAATCAAGACATAATTCTCTTACAAGAGACCTGGAACTTAACTTACCCCGCAATTCCGGGGTTTAGTGAACATCATATATTAGCAGAGAGATTGTCCAACTATGGGCACCCACGTGGAGGTCTATCAATATACGAGTCACAAAAATTTAACTGGCAAATAGAGGAGCAGGATGTGGGGCTGAGTTGGGTTCAAGTAATAAAAATCATCATTAAACCTCAGCTGCAATTGCTTTTTATAAACATTTATATTCATCCTGACTGAGAATCTAAAAAAGAAAAAAATGCCACGCTTACCAAACTAATTAAAGCCTTACGAAAATCAAATAACCAATGCCCACTGATAATATCAGGGGACTTTAACAGCAACTTAATGAGTTACAGTAAAAGTAGATATACTCAGGACAAAGGTCCAGTAGAATGACATGAACCAGTTTCATTGCGCAAATTAGAAACAATGGGCTTAACAATCTTAAAAAGCAGAAAAAATGGAAACTTGCCGTTAGCACCAACTTACTTGAGCGGTAAGGTTAGGTCAATAATTGACTTCACGATAATAAGCAACAGCTTAAAACTCGCCATTGAGGACTATACTATAGTCCAGCGCACAGAAAGTGACCACTTACCTCAAAGTACACGGATGAACATCGCAGTAACTCGGACTGAAAAAATAACCTCAATAATGCAACAGCCTGAGAAATGTAACCTCCGAAAATAAAAGATGGCGGGGAGGACAAACGAAAGACATCCAGGCCACAGCAAGTAACTTTATTACAAAGCTCAAGCACCAAAAAAGCGGGGACCATCTAAAAAACTGGGAAAACCCGGTAGAGAACCTGATCCAAAAGCACTCCGCACCCCCAGCAACCGAAAGAGGCACAAAAAATGCAGAGAGAACCCTGGTATAACAGCGACCTAAAATACGAAAAGAGAAACGTTGCCCGGGAATTACAGATCCAACTGAGAAAGAAAAAACAGGGAACCAATTTAAACAATAACAACATTAGGAGTTTAAGAAAAAAATATCGGAAAAAGCTGTGGACTGCTAAGGCCGAGTACAAAGAATCTATTTGGGTAAAACTCCTACTTGCGAGCAAAAAGCCAAACTCTTGGGACTTCTGGAGCATTATTAACAACTTAAACAAAGGTGAAGCATTTCAACAGGACCCCGGAATTGGTGATGGCTTCTGGGTAGATCATGTGAGGAACCTTTATTTAAGAAAGGAACCATTTGACAAAAGAAAAGAAGCAAGGAGTAATAAATGACAAGAACTTTTGATGTCACTGTGTCTCTCCCTACACTTCCCTCCCAATTTGTGGTATCCTCCTTGTAATTTGCTTGGCTCCCAGAATCTGGCATAGGTGCAAGTGGTAACTGGATCAGTATTACCTGTTGCTGTGGCTTCCTTGACACCCCATTCTGCGTCTGTGGATTCAAATTCTCACTTTGTACAAGGTTACTCAACACAAATTTACACTCGTTCCTCCAATGCCCTATTTTTCCGCACCCGTGAAAAGGAAATTTCTTCTTGGCCTCCACCCTGTTCAGTCTACCTCTTGGTTTACCCCCATTTCCATCTCCTTGATTATAATTATTTTTCAATTGGCTTAACTAAAGTTCCTGTTGCTCTGCTAATTTTACTTGTGCACACATTACTTTTTCTTCTAAATTCTTTCGTTTATTGTCAATTCAATCTCCACAATATTTTGCATTCTTAAGTATTTCATCTATCGGCTTGGCCTGCCAACAGATTTTATGGTCTTTAATCATTTGCGAAAGTTCTGGTTTTAACCCTGACACAAATCGATAAAGAAAATGGGTCATGTCTTTCATATCTATGCTTTCCAAACCACTGTACTGCTTGAATACCTGAAAAAGCATTCATAATATGCATGTACTGATTCATATTTATTTTTGGTAGTTCTGTCTATTCTTGTCCAGTCAGTTTCTTTTGGGGGTACCTTTCCTTTCAAGAACAGTATTACTTGATTATATTTTTTCATGACTTCATCTGACGGGGCTCCTGTCTTCGGGTCTCTAGGGTACTCATCATTAGGCCAATCAACCGCTATTTTACATTCTGTCCACACATCCACAGGAACCACAATGTCAAATAACCCATCTAAATCTTTTAGCAGTACTTTTGAAACTTTTACAAATCTCTCTACTTATCTGTACCACTCTACAGGTTTCTCTCTGAGTTTCGGGAAATCGTTTGTAAATGACAAAATATCCTGTTGGGACCATGGGGCATGCACATAACCTCCTCCAGATACTTCTCACATTGAGCACAACCTTTCCACTTTTTCTGGTTCTTTTAATAAATGTTCATTTGCAATATTTTTCGCTTGTGCCTCCTCCTTTTTCTTTGCCCATCTATGTTTCCATTTGTCTAAATCACCCAACTTCTGCAACAATGATAGTAACTCCTTGATCTGCACTTTATGTCCTGACACATTCATGTTTTCTAAATCTTTGTCAGAAAATTCAGCTCGGTAAGGTTTCTGTAAGACTCTGGATTTTCCAATATCGATTCCCATTTCAGAAGCCAAACTCATTAACTTTTCATGAAATTTTTTAGTATTTCGAGTGATACTTCAACATATAAACAACAACTCATCCTCACTGAGAGTGTTTAACCTGTCTAATCCCACATTTCCAGCCATCAGCTCCTCTAATTCGACTCTTAATTTAAAAATATCCAATACCTTCGGCTGAGATTTTGGTTTTTCTATTTCTCTGGACCATCTCTCTATTTCTTCTGGGGTTACTACAGTAGCACTTCTTGTATATGAGGATGTTTCCATCGCACATCTCTAGAAGTTCCAGGAGTGTTTTTCCTGATAGAATCACCCACCGGTTCTCTTATAGGTAAATCCATCTGGGAAATCACTGACTCACATTCACTTGCTTGATCATCAACTATCAAGGGTTCTTTTCTAGGTTGCACTACAGGTGTATTTAAAACAGGAGGTCTAGGACAGGACTGTTTCTCTCCATATAATGGAACAACTGGACCTTTGGTTACCGGAATGGTCAAGGCTTCAGGACTCATATTTAGCTGTGAAATTTTCTGAATTAATTCACTTCTCTGTTTATTTATGACTTCTCTATCCCTTTCCTGTAACACGTGCTCTAACAAAGTTTCATGTACTCCTTGTGGAACCAAAGGTGGATTTAAGAATGGGGCACTAGGGTTAACTCTATTTGCTTCCTCATGGTAAGGTGGCAGACTTTTCATTAACAAATCCTTCAAGTAGTCTTCATCTGACTCACCACTAATCATTACACTTTTCGTTTTTTCTGTGCATTTGCTTCCTGATGCTTCCTCTAAAGTCCTTACAGGATATAATCCTTCTACTAACATAGACTGTCTCCATTTCTTCATTTGTTTATCTCTTTTCTCTTTTGGAAATATGGGATAAAATTTACTCCAATTCCTATCGCTTCTGGGTCTATCTCGCTCGAAAGCCTCAGTCTCCCATTCTACTAATGCTTCGTATTGAGTTAATCTAGGTCTGGGATCTAATTCAATCATGCGTGTTCTCAAATTGTACAAAACTCTACCATTAAAGATACCATGTTCTGGAAATGCCAAAATACCATCATCTTTGGTATACTCAGTCCAGTTCTCTAACCACACACAGGTGTGGTATCCCCTTTCTGCCCATCATGTATGATGTGGGTGTATTCGGTGGAGAAATAATAATCCCTTCTCTAGTTTAAATTGTTTTGTCCTCTTTAAATAAATTCTTAATCTTTTTAAATAGCAACATTTTCCTCTCTCCTCCGTACATGATATACGGTCTTTCCCTTATGTACTGCTCGTGCACAAAACCGAAGTACCTCCTATCAGGTCTATTTCCTATAACTGTTGGATCTAAATGCCACATATAATTTGCACCAATACATTTTATATGCAGCTACACTCAATTGTTTACCAAATGCTTCACCAATACCAGCACGTTTCCTATTTTCAAGAACCAATCAGCGATTTGAATTCAAATTTCACACTCCCGCACTCACCCCTCCTTTACAATTTAGTACCTCAGCTGCACACCCTCTGTTTCAACCAATAACAGTGCGGCTCTGAGTGATGTCAGCGCAGCTCCGCAACTGGCTTCCTCCTTTGCAAGGTAATACAAGAACTTATTTCTTTTCACTTTTAAAAATGCAATATTAATTAACAACGTAAAAACATTCGCCACTGTTCCTAAGTGACTAAATTCAAAGGAAAGATGATTTTTTTTACTGCGAGTAGATCCCTTCCGCCTCCTCTACTTACAAGCATTAGAGAACCTCTTACTCCCTCGGGCTTACTCTTTCTGGGTGATATAAGACAAAGTTTCACCAGCAAACTCCTTTGCTATCATTTTTCATATATTTATACAGAAAAAATCCCTAATCAGTGCTTCCAGTTTTACCTAACCATGCACTTACTTCCTTAGGCAAGTGACCTCAGTGCAAAGTGGCTTCGATTTACCACCCGGGGATTCCAAAACCTTTCATACAACAATACAAACAGGTTTTGGATAATACATAAAAATCAATACATAAAAAATAATCAATATAATTCCATCAAGCAACTAACTACCTATCTTAACTATAAAACGTAACCATACAGCTGCTACCAAAAATACTGATAGAGCACGGGTTCACCTGCCCATAAATTTTACCATACTCACCGGGGCACATAAACACATACACACTTTGAACAGGTAAACCTACGGTATACCAGTTATTTAATTTTAACCTTTAGGACCTATACGTTGACTTACCAATCCTTGTCACCGGTACCTAAAGTTCTAAGGGATCAAGGGAGTTAGCAAGAAAATAAGTACCATTAAACATTTGCACTCATAAAATAACAACAGACTCGGGAAAGATGTAAACGCTTTATCTAAATTATGTTTTAAATGTCAATGTCCATACTAAATTTGTCAAGGCTTGATCAATCAAAATTAATATTAAAATAAGATGATGTGAGATTATCATGAAACGATCTTTAAGCATTGAAATACAGGAAGGGTAAGAAAAGGGAAACAGCACAATGAAATACCCTTACAACTTTTATATTTACAGAGAATGGTGTGAAGACCAACCCTGGCCACGGGCTGGATAAACGATAGGACCCAAGATAATGCAGGTGCCAGCAGGATAGAACAGGTGCAGACCAGAATCAGGATAAGTACGGACCAAATTGGATCAGGACAGGACTACCGCAGGTCAGGACTGGCACCCACATCTACAGTGCAACGCCTGCGTCACACCCCTCACTGCAGCTAACAGTCGGATCCCAATTGGGTTAACAAATCTTCTCCCCAGGAACCCCGATTGGGTTATCGATTCTTCTGACAGAGTGCTTCATGCCTGCGCCACACCTCTCACTGCAGCTAACAGTCGGACCCCGATTGGGTTAATGAATCTTCTCCCCAGGACCCCCGATTGGGTTAACAAATTTTCTCCCCAGAACCCCCGATTGGGTTATCAAACTCCTTCCCAGAACCCCGATTGGGTTATCGATTCTTCTGACAGAGTGCTTCACCAGCACCTCTGCTCCCAAATCTTCTGACAGAGTGCTCCGCCAGCCCCTCTGTTCTCGATCGCCTATTGAGTGCGTTGGGTCAGTGACAGGTCAGCTATACGGACAAGTCGAACACACTAACTAGCAAAGCCTACCTTAGATATACCATTTTCCAGGGCAGTGTACCACCCCCCAATGTTGCAAATGTGTGAATTCCCTCAACTTGATTGGTCAAAAGACAAGGAGAGGTCATCACACCATACCAGTTATGAGGTCATGCTCTTCAATATTCAGATTTATGTTCCCGCCCAATATTTTATTTTCCCATGCACTTTTATTCCACCCGGGAAAGATTGTTTCAATTACAAACACAATGTATAATTTGACATCCTCTTGGAGGTTCAGGAGGTCGAGTTCTCAGGAACATCTTCTAGCAAGGCAGGACTTGGCAGGATTTCAATGCCAGTGCTTCAAGAATGTGTGCTTCTCTGCATAGGCGCAGTTTCTCCCAAGATGGAGTTCAGAATTACATGTCAGGCCCAAAATACGATACATGTAAAAGTAGAAAAGAAACAGTTTTAGAACAAGAAATAAATGAATGCACTGTATCCCACTTATCTCTACTCTATTCCCATTACTTTATTTTAACTAAAGCATTAGTCGTTATGCAGAACGAACAACTTAGTAAAAACAATTGTGCAAGCGTTAGCACATGAGAACATAGAGCAGCCATCTTTAGTTCTAGTGCGTAGAAGCAACAATTCCCGCGTTCCGGGGCCATATTAGATCACTCGAGTTACTATTAGTAAAAGCACATAGACAAGCTTCCCCAGCTTACTAGAAATGTTGTGTTTTGCATTGTTAATAAGACAAAACATGTTTAGTAGTGTATTACAGTTTATTTCGAGAGAGCTGAGTCCAAGCAAGGCGCTTTAAGTGCGAAACCTTGCTCCATCAATGGGCAAAACTACCTGCAGAAAAGACCAAGACCTTGGAGGTACAATGGGACCCCTGAGTGATGCTGAACCAGCATCACAGGCACTTTGGGCAGCTGAGAGTCTAACAATGCAAGATGGTGTACTGATTATCGCATCCTCCCAAGAGCCATTGGAGACTAAAATTAATGACCTATCATCTGATCTAGCCCTATTGCATGATGAACACAGGCGCCTCATGGAGAGAATCACTGCAACTAAGCGAACATTAGCAGACCTACCGTTAAATTCACCTCAGCCACTGAGAGGATGACTAAAATGGAGTTTAAAATTTGCACACTTGAACTGCGGGCAGACGATGCCAAAAATTGCTCCTGATGTCACAATATTAAGGTGGTGGTTTTGCCAGAAAAACCTGAAGGCTCCCGCATGGTAGATTATGTGGAAAAATGGTCAAGGGAGGAGATCCACTGGAAGAGCTTCCCACCTTCTTCACTCTCAAAGAAGCCCACAGAGAACCAACCAATTAACCATCAGGAGTCGTATTTAGCTACCTTAGAATGTCTGCAGTACACATGAGGGTGTTGGAGGAGCGGGGGTAAATAGAAAGTGAATACACAGCTTAGCACATCCGATCTATACTACAGATGGCAACCCCAACAACCTATAAGTGCCTCTTCTGGAACATTTGCGGAATACATATTTTGTCAAAGGGCTAAAAAGTACTTTCTATTATGAACAGGAGGGGTATTCGAATTGCACTACTGCTGAAAATGCACCTAATGGCTACAGAGGGAAGGGTGCTCCAGTGCGGCCTGAGAGATCAAGTATATTACACCACATACTTGGTTATGCAAGGGGAGTCCTAATATGGATGAAGGTGGGGGTAGTGTTTCAGTGCCTTAGCACCCTGATCGATCTGGAGCGTAGGTACGTGGTTGTATGGGGACATCTGGATGGCAGAGGCCTCACAATTGTAAATATTTATGCTTCAAATGCAGATCAGAGCACCTTTTTGATGGTTTATCGAGACCATTGGCACCATATCTAAGTAACCCAACCTTTGTGGGAAGAGATTTTAACTGTGTGGCGGATACATAACTAGATAGGACACACCCTCCAATGGGGGACTACCAAACTAATTGCACTATCAAGCATTTACAAAATGGCAGTGACATTGGTGGCTTATTGACTCCTAGAGACAAATGCACCAACAAGGATGGGCCTATTCTTTCTTCTCTAGTCTCCACAAAGTCCATGTCCGGCATGACACATTTGTTTGTACTCCGGATGTCCACAGGTCAATACATTTAGTTGAGTATTTAGCCTGCATAATCTCAGACCATAACCCCACACTACTACATCTCAAATGGACCCACACTCACTCTTCTATTCCCACCTGGTGATCAAAGCCTGGGGCTCTAGAGGACCATGTATTCCGAGAAATAATTAGAGGCAAACTGACTCAAACATTTGACGATAATGCTAACATGGCACCCTCTCCCCAAATGTAGAGAACGCCTCTAAAGTAGTCCTCCATGACCATTGCATTGCTGAAACAAAGGGAGGCAGACATACCTTACTGGGAGATATACTAACAGCAGAGGAACACCTGAGAGATAGTAAAAAACTCAGGCCAGGGCATCCAGAGTTACAATCTGACCTCTTGGAGGCTAAGGAGGATGTAGCGACCCAGACTGACCGGCTCAGGTACATTTATTTCAGACAATACATGCTGAGCGAGACAAGACGGTATCACTCCTGTCCTGGTTTGCTAATCAGAATAAACAATGCTCACCTATCACGGAGCTGGAAACAGGGGGAGGGAACAGAATATATTCCCAAAAGGGCATAAATGCCTACTTTGCCCAATATTACTCGAACCTCTACAAAAGTTATGTTATGTTATGTTATGTTAATAACTTTTATTAGGCGCACAGCTGCCCCAGCGAAGGGGCATCCTGGCGCCTGATCAAGTGCCACAACACAACAAATCGATGCTGGAAAGAGAGGGGATCAGTCAGCAGTAACGAACAGATGAGTTTTTATGGCGCGTCTGAAGAGAGTCAGGCTGTTCAGGGCACGAATATGGACAGGAAGAGAGTTCCACAATCCTGCCGCCAGAACTCGAAAGGAACTACCTCTCATCCTACTCAGTCTGAACCTGGTCTTAGTCGCCAGATGAAGAGATTCCGACCTGAGAGCCCGCGTGGGAACATAGGGGGAAACAAGACCCGCAAGGGCTGGAGGAGAGGAGAGTTTCAAGATCTTAAATGTTAGACAGAGGGCCTTGAATTTAATTCTCTGTCAGCCAGTGAAGAGAGGTCAAGACTGCAGAGACAGAACAACGTCTCGGAAGGCCAACAATGGCCCGCGCCGCGGCATTCTGCACCCTTTGCAGCCTAGTAGCCTCCGCCTGATTCACTCCAAGCAGCAGTGCACTCCCATAGTCCAGCCGAGAGAGAATGGAGGCTTGGACCACCAGTTGCCGAGTAGGGGGGTCGAAGAATTTGAGGACTGGTCTCAGTCCTCGCAGAATACCATAACAGGTAGCTGCAATCTTCTTTGTGTGGCTGGTAAAGGAGAGTGTAGGATCCAAAAACAAAGGAAGAGTGTCCGTCAGTAAGGCGTGAGTGTGATCGAGATAGCACGTGTAGATGTAAGGCCAGCTGTAGTTGGTCAGAAGGCTGGGCTAACTTTCAAGAAAAAACTCATTATTTCTTCAAGAAACCCTCACTCACCCTAGTGGTGACATGCTTCATCATCGGGTCCACTCGGGAGATCGAGGTCCTCCCGAGTGTGCTACGACGCCAGGAGACTGCGGAGCAGGTTGTTGTGAGAGTGAAATGTGAAAAAAAGTGTAGTTAAAAATGTCAGCGGTTGTACCAAAAAATCATTTATTCGCTGGTCAACTTGACATATTAAAATTAAAGGCTATGTGCAGGGAAACTATCCAAAAGAAATACAGGTGTTTCCCTGTTAGGGGAAGGTCAACATGTTTCTGCCCTTTAAGTGTGTGAGTTTACAGGGCTTTCGTCAGGACCAGTAAGCGGGTGTTACCTCAACAGGTATAGGCGCGCTAAGGCCTACCCTGCCGTAGGTTGTGAAAGTTAAAAACAGTGGCACTATGTGTAAAAATAAGTGCGTGGAAATACAAACCAAAAGGCTTGGGGATTTACCTCTGTTGCGAGGAGCCCAGAAGTCTGCAGATAGGTGAAAGACAGACAGACAAACAAAACACAAAACATAAAATGAACAAATGGTCATTAATGATCATGGTTTGTTGCCATGCAACTTTAGGTGTGGCGTGATACGTGCTAACAGACCTATCAATGGCCGTGGTCGGAAGGGATCACGTTGTAGAGTGGAAGTTGTGCCCAAGAACCTTGGTGATGGGCCTCAACTAGAGCCAGGGTAGTGTGACCTGGCGCAGTAAAAATAGTGAGGTAATGCAACGGGGGCTTGCAGTGCTAAGTCTGTCCGTGTGGGGAGCCTGGTAGGCTGCCCATAATAGTAACATTACCTATGGTAAAAGTACGGAGACTTATTCCCCGAAGAGTGATGTAATGAGACAGAACTGCGTAATAGTAATGCGCAGCCCTGTTGGCCGTGAATTAGAGAGCTTAAATAGGCACACTAATTGAGAATATCGGTAGCACAGTCCTCACTTGTATTCAGTATGAACCACGCCCCATAGATTCAGAGGGGGGGTGGGAGTGACAATGGCACACCCTGTCAGGGTAAAAACAAAAACACACACAAAGGAGAGTTCAAGGAGAGTAGGCAGAAGTTTACACACACAAACACTTAGCTTATTAAGATGTCAGGTCGCTTGTACATACGCCCGCAACGCTCAGCACCCTCTCGGCACCTAGCTGTCCCCGCTGGATCTCGTGGATCACGAGCGAGGAACTAGCCCGGCGCTAAGAGAGGGAGGCGTCGGGACGTCGGCCAATCCCGAGCGTTGACTGGAACGAGGCTTGGGAAGCAATCCTCGCGTCGTCGCGTACAAATCACTGTTGCACGCCGCATCAAAGCGAGGCTTGCAACGCACGTTGTGTGCGCATGCGCGTACATGAACAAGGTTAGAACCAGATCGAGGCTTGGCACGCAAGCTGCCGAGCAAGATTCTAAAAGAGGCTTGACACGTAAGCCTGTAAAAAACGGACCGGCAGTAAGGTTCGTGAAACAGAAGTCGGCTATCATATGAAGTGTAAAGCTCACGCTAAGATCAATTGACATAGTGGATGGGTATAGGTTCAGAATAATCACGATGTTGGAGTACCCATCATCACAAATGTAATATGGGGGTTGATGATGTAATCAATCATATTTGTGTACTGTGAGTTGTAACACGGGAGTACACTCATCAATATGAACAGCACACAAAACGATAGGGGTAAGTACCCACCATCATAGATGATATATTCAAGGGTCTGTAGTATTGGCATACTGAGGGCTGTGTCCAAAAAAGCGATATCACCAGTGAAGAACATATATCATTGGTAGTGCCCTGAAGTGGAGAGAAGCACAATATTAGTGTTTCAGAACGCTGGCCCAAGGAATTTGGTCATTTAGACCTTGATTGTGTGTGTTAAGTCTGTAGACCCAGCGCTGCTCTTTTTCAAACAAAATATTCTCTCTGTTCCTGGGGTTGTTGACCTGTTCTATTACTGTCCAGGTCATATCATTGGGGGTATGATTTGCCTGCAGAAAATGCTCGCTGAGTTTGGTCGTTACTTTCTTGCAGCGAACATTGCTGCGATGTTCGCCAATGCGGGTCTTCACTTTCCGAGTTGTCATGCCCACATATCTCTTGGCACACGGGCAAGTAATCAAATAAATAACATGAGTGGAATTGCAGTTGGTATGGGACATTTGCGTCCATATTTTACCCGGTTCCAGATTTAGCTGTTTTGTGTGGGTGGTTAAATGACAGACACTGCAGTAGGCGTGGGCGGAAAATCCGTTCCGCTCGCGGATTTTGCGGATTTTCGGGAAATCCGCAATCCGCGAGATTTGCGAATTTCCCGCAAAATCCGCAAATCCGCGAGCAGCGGATTTTGCTCGCACTGCTCGCACTGTTCGCGTGAGTTCGCGCCCCGCGAATAAGTGCCAAATTGCAGAAATACGATCTTAGCAAAACTGAAAGTAACTACTTACCAGGTTCAAAAGTTCAGGCTCATCATTAGTAGCCATTTCCTGGAGTGCTTCCTGAGGGGCCCCTCCAGAGTTCAGTTGCCAGTTGAAACTATTATGTGACCCTGCTCTGAACCTCAGAATAGTTACACATATGCCACAAAGGTCCTGAATTACAGCTAAGGGAGACAAGCAGGAGCCAGGCTGGAAGTTAAAATCCATTAATCAGCCCCTAATTCATTATTGTCAGTTGGGGCAGGGCAGGTGTTGTAACTAATTTTGCAACAATGAAAGCACTTAGCAAGTGCAAAAGATCACTAATCAGGGCGCACTAAGGAAGCAGGTGCCAGCTAAAAAAATATTCTGTGACACATGAATCAGCCCCAAATTAATTCAGGTCACTTGAGGCAGGGAAGGTGTGCTTTGCTTTGCCGAAAATAATGTACACTGGACAACCAGAGGGTGTGGTGATGAAACAGAGGGTGGCATGGGTGGGCCAGAGGGTGGCATGAGTAGTCAGAGAGTGGCAGTGGTGACAGAGAGTGGCAGTGATGAAGAAGAGTGTCCCAAACAGGCTGGACACGTAGAAACAACAAGTTCGCGAAACTTGCGACCCGACAGGTAAGTTCGCAATTTGCGAAAGTGTACAAAACCCTCGCGAACTGGCAGAAACACGGGCGAACACAAAAAAAAAAATCCGCAAATTCGCGGGAATTCGCGGATTTTGCGGATTGCGAATCTGCAAATCCGCAAAATTCGCGAACGCGAGATCCGCAAAATTCGCTCATGCCTACACTGCAGTCGGTACAAGGGAAGTGTCCGGTAATGGGGGGTAAATGCCATGGTTCAGTAACAGATCTGATAAGTGCTGATGGACATGCTAAGGGCCTTGTGTGTACCAGGGCATCCTTAATACTCCTGCCCTTTTTGAAAGAAAACAATGGTTTTTCCCAATTACCAATGCTACTGGTGATAATTCTCCAATTTTTGTTTATTGACTTTTTTACATTGTCTGATAGTGTGCTATATGTGGTAACACACGTCAAAGGGACCTCTGTGTCGATTTTTTCGTTCTCTTCCAGAAGGGCTTCCCGGGGTTGGTTCCGGGCTCTAGTCTGTCCTTTGTTGAGGATGCCTTGAGGGTAGCCTCTTTGTTTCAGTTTGACAGTTAGGTCCTCTGCCTGTGTCTTGTAGTCCGTAGTGCTACTGCAATTCCTTCTTAAGCGGAGATATTGCCCGTAGGGCAGGTTCTCACGTAGTGGTCTTGGATGGAAACTACTGAATTGTAGAAGATTGTTCCTTGCTGTCGGTTTGTGATGGGTCACAGTGGTGAGAGCTGTCCCATCGATCCTTATCACCACATCCAAGAAAACTATTGATTCTTTGCTGTAGTTGTTCGTGAATTTTAGATAAGGGTCAAGAGTGTTGACCCAGCTTAAGAATTCAATGAGACTGTTTTCAGTGCCCGTCCATAGTATGAGAATATCATCTATGTACCTCTTCCATAAGCCTATGGAGGAGGCAAAGGGGTTTGAAGGGGGCAGGATGTGTTTAGTCTCAAAATCGTAAACGTACAGCCCTGCTACGCTTGGAGCGAAGGTGCTGCCCATAGATGTCCCTGTGCATTGAAGGTACAGTTGTCCCTTGTACTCAAAGTAATTTTCTTTTAGTGCCATCCTTGCACATTGCAAAATAAACGCCTTAGGCGTGACATAATCCCACGTCACAGTGTCCAGTGCTTGTGCCAGTACCCGTAATGTTTCTTCCTGCGGGATACTCGTGTACAGACTCTCTATGTCCATAGTGACCAAGATGACAGAGTCTGATTCAAAAGAAATGTCATTCAGTAGCCTAAGAAGGCTTTTAGTATCCTTCAAATAGGTGCTGGAGTTTTGTACTATTGGCTTTAGGTAATGATCGCAGAATGTGGATAGCGGTTCTAGTACTGAGCCAATGCCAGACACTATAGGGCGTCCTGGTGGCGGTAGTCTATTTTTGTGTGTTTTTGGCAAAGTATAGAAATAAGGGATTGTTGGTCCCCCTGCCGTGAGATAAGCCGCCTCATGAGCTGAGATATGTTCATTCCGAGAGGCGGAGTTGAATGAACATATCTCAGCTCATGAGGCGGCTTATCTCACGGCAGGGGGACCAACAATCCCTTATTTCTATACTTTGCCAAAAACACACAAAAATAGACTACCGCCACCAGGACGCCCTATAGTGTCTGGCATTGGCTCAGTACTAGAACCGCTATCCACATTCTGCGATCATTACCTAAAGCCAATAGTACAAAACTCCAGCACCTATTTGAAGGATACTAAAAGCCTTCTTAGGCTACTGAATGACATTTCTTTTGAATCAGACTCTGTCATCTTGGTCACTATGGACATAGAGAGTCTGTACACGAGTATCCCGCAGGAAGAAACATTACGGGTACTGGCACAAGCACTGGACACTGTGACGTGGGATTATGTCACGCCTAAGGCGTTTATTTTGCAATGTGCAAGGATGGCACTAAAAGAAAATTACTTTGAGTACAAGGGACAACTGTACCTTCAATGCACAGGGACATCTATGGGCAGCACCTTCGCTCCAAGCGTAGCGGGGCTGTACGTTTACGATTTTGAGACTAAACACATCCTGCCCCCTTCAAACCCCTTTGCCTCCTCCATAGGCTTATGGAAGAGGTACATAGATGATATTCTCATACTATGGACGGGCACTGAAAACAGTCTCATTGAATTCTTAAGCTGGGTCAACACTCTTGACCCTTATCTAAAATTCACGAACAACTACAGCAAAGAATCAATAGTTTTCTTGGATGTGGTGATAAGGATCGATGGGACAGCTCTCACCACTGTGACCCATCACAAACCGACAGCAAGGAACAATCTTCTACAATTCAGTAGTTTCCATCCAAGACCACTACGTGAGAACCTGCCCTACGGGCAATATCTCCGCTTAAGAAGGAATTGCAGTAGCACTACGGACTACAAGACACAGGCAGAGGACCTAACTGTCAAACTGAAACAAAGAGGCTACCCTCAAGGCATCCTCAACAAAGGACAGACTAGAGCCCGGAACCAACCCCGGGAAGCCCTTCTGGAAGAGAACGAAAAAATCGACACAGAGGTCCCTTTGACGTGTGTTACCACATATAGCACACTATCAGACAATGTAAAAAAGTCAATAAACAAAAATTGGAGAATTATCACCAGTAGCATTGGTAATTGGGAAAAACCATTGTTTTCTTTCAAAAAGGGCAGGAGTATTAAGGATGCCCTGGTACACACAAGGCCCTTAGCATGTCCATCAGCACTTATCAGATCTGTTACTGAACCATGGCATTTACCCCCCATTACCGGACACTTCCCTTGTACCGACTGCAGTGTCTGTCATTTAACCACCCACACAAAACAGCTAAATCTGGAACCGGGTAAAATATGGACGCAAATGTCCCATACCAACTGCAATTCCACTCATGTTATTTATTTGATTACTTGCCCGTGTGCCAAGAGATATGTGGGCATGACAACTCGGAAAGTGAAGACCCGCATTGGCGAACATCGCAGCAATGTTCGCTGCAAGAAAGTAACGACCAAACTCAGCGAGCATTTTCTGCAGGCAAATCATACCCCCAATGATATGACCTGGACAGTAATAGAACAGGTCAACAACCCCAGGAACAGAGAGAATATTTTGTTTGAAAAAGAGCAGCGCTGGGTCTACAGACTTAACACACACAATCAAGATCTAAATGACCAAATTCCTTGGGCCAGCGTTCTGAAACACTAATATTGTGCTTCTCTCCACTTCAGGGCACTACCAATGATATATGTTCTTCACTGGTGATATCGCTTTTTTGGACACAGCCCTCAGTATGCCAATACTACAGACCCTTGAATATATCATCTATGATGGTGGGTACTTACCCCTATCGTTTTGTGTGCTGTTCATATTGATGAGTGTACTCCTGTGTTACAACCCACAGTACACAAATATGATTGATTACATCATCAACCCCCATATTACATTTGTGATGATGGGTACTCCAACATCGTGATTATTCTGAACCTATACCCATCCACTATGTCAATTGATCTTAGCGTGAGCTTTACACTTCATATGATAGCCGACTTCTGTTTCACGAACCTTACTGCCGGTCCGTTTTTTACAGGCTTACGTGTCAAGCCTCTTTTAGAATCTTGCTCGGCAGCTTGCGTGCCAAGCCTCGATCTGGTTCTAACCTTGTTCATGTACGCGCATGCGCACACAACGTGCGTTGCAAGCCTCGCTTTGATGCGGCGTGCAACAGTGATCTGTACGCGACGACGCGAGGCCTGCTTCCCAAGCCTCGTTCCAGTCAACGCTCGGGATTGGCCGACGTCCCGACGCCTCCCTCTCTTAGCGCCGGGCTAGTTCCTCGCTCGTGATCCACGAGATCCAGCGGGGACAGCTAGGTGCCGAGAGGGTGCTGAGCGTTGCGGGCGTATGTACAAGCGACCTGACATCTTAATAAGCTAAGTGTTTGTGTGTGTAAACTTCTGCCTACTCTCCTTGAACTCTCCTTTGTGTGTGTTTTTGTTTTTACCCTGACAGGGTGTGCCATTGTCGCTCCCACCCCCCCTCTGAATCTATGGGGCGTGGTTCATACTGAATACAAGTGAGGACTGTGCTACCGATATTCTCAATTAGTGTGCCTATTTAAGCTCTCTAATTCACGGCCAACAGGGCTGCGCATTACTATTACGCAGTTCTGTCTCATTACATCACTCTTCGGGGAATAAGTCTCCGTACTTTTACCATAGGTAATGTTACTATTATGGGCAGCCTACCAGGCTCCCCACACGGACAGACTTAGCACTGCAAGCCCCCGTTGCATTACCTCACTATTTTTACTGCGCCAGGTCACACTACCCTGGCTCTAGTTGAGGCCCATCACCAAGGTTCTTGGGCACAACTTCCACTCTACAACGTGATCCCTTCCGACCACGGCCATTGATAGGTCTGTTAGCACGTATCACGCCACACCTAAAGTTGCATGGCAACAAACCATGATCATTAATGACCATTTGTTCATTTTATGTTTTGTGTTTTGTTTGTCTGTCTGTCTTTCACCTATCTGCAGACTTCTGGGCTCCTCGCAACAGAGGTAAATCCCCAAGCCTTTTGGTTTGTATTTCCACGCACTTATTTTTACACATAGTGCCACTGTTTTTAACTTTCACAACCTACGGCAGGGTAGGCCTTAGCGCGCCTATACCTGTTGAGGTAACACCCGCTTACTGGTCCTGACGAAAGCCCTGTAAACTCACACACTTAAAGGGCAGAAACATGTTGACCTTCCCCTAACAGGGAAACACCTGTATTTCTTTTGGATAGTTTCCCTGCACATAGCCTTTAATTTTAATATGTCAAGTTGACCAGCGAATAAATGATTTTTTGGTACAACCGCTGACATTTTTAACTACACCTTTTTTCACATTTCACTCTCACAACAACCTGCTCCGCAGTCTCCTGGCGTCGTAGCACACTCGGGAGGTACTCGATCTCCCGAGTGGACCCGATGATGAAGCATGTCACCACTAGGGTGAGTGAGGGTTTCTTGAAGAAATAATGAGTTTTTTCTTGAAAGTTAGCCCAGCCTTCTGACCAACTACAGCTGGCCTTACATCTACACGTGCTATCTCGATCACACTCACGCCTTACTGACGGACACTCTTCCTTTGTTTTTGTATCTATTGATCGGGGACCAAGAGTGCCCTTGAACCCTGTCTCTCCCTTTGTTGATCGGGAGTGTAGGATCCAGCCAAACCCCCAAGTTCTTAACTTCGGCAGCTGGGATGGGAGTCACCCCCAATTCTGGAGGCCACCACTGATCTCCCCAGAGTTCCGCCTGCTTCCCTAGAATCAGGACCTCGGTTTTTTTGGCATGTAACTGTAAGCAGTTAACAGCGACGGCTCGTGGAGGGAGTTACGGTGGGGCAGGAGGGTGGGGAGGGGGAGGGGCAGGGTGGAGGTTGCTAAAAACCGGCATATGGATAATTGCAGGTAAGTAAACAATTTAATTAATAAAACGAATTTCGTAGTGCGCCTTGCATCGCAAAATGCAATGCAGTGCGAGCTACGAAATTCGTTTTATTAATTAAATTGTTTACTTACCTGCAATTATCCATATGCCCGTTTTTAGCAACCTCCACCCTGCCCCTCCCCCTCCCCACCCTCCTGCCCCACCGTAACTCCCTCCACGAGCCGTCGCTGGCAGTTAATGCGCATCCAGTTTGCCACGGCTATGAGTCCTGCACGGAACCTGGGAGCAGTCACCTCAGGGTCCTCACTGAGTGTCACTGCCAGCTGCTTGTCATCGGCATACGATGTCATGGTTAAGCCACACTGTCTAACGACTGCAGCCAGCGGTTTCACATATAAGTTGAACAAAGTGGGGCTCAGCGCAGAGCCCTGAGGGACTCCCAGTCCCAATGGATGGAAGGAGGACTGACCAGGTGGAATGGCCACTTTAAAAAACCGGTCTGAAAGGAAGGAGCGAAACCATTGGAAAGTACTACAACAAACAACAGCATAGGGACACAGACCGACTTGGGAGGTTCGCATCTACCACGCCTTGAGGAGGAAAAGACAGAGGAGTTGGGCAGAGATATAACTCCACAGGAGGTAAAGAGTGGCATCAAAACCATTGCACAGAACAAGACTCTCAGAACGGACAGATTTCCAGCAGAGTTTTATGCTGCCTACTCTGAGGAATTGACACCCAGACTGATGGCCCCCTATGCTGTGGTGAAGGACACTGGGCGCTTATAAGACACCACCAGTGAAGCACGTATTGTGCCCATTCTGAAGCCTGGAAAGCTTGCATCAGATTGCACAGCGTATCGGCCATTCTCAGTGATAAACATTGATAGTAAAATTCTCAGTCGGATATTAGTGACCAGTCTGCAAGCTTTAATGGCAAAATTAAAACTCCCGGTCCAGCCAGGATTTATACCTAGGTGTATTACTGCCACCAATATCAGGAGGCTTCTGGCTATTCAAGAAGCCGGAGGATACAATCGAGCCAGGTTTGCAATGTTCTCTGTTTGCAAAGAAAAGTTATTTGACAACCTGGAGCGACATTATCTATATGAGGTGATGCTGCATGTGAGGCTGGAAAAGAATTCCGTTGCCTGGGCGAAATTGCTCTATACAAATCTGACTGCTAGAATCTGCACAGGAAAGGTTATATTGGGGAGATACCCAGTGGGTCATAGTATGAGGCAGGGCAGCCCCTTGTCCCCCCAGGCTTTTTGCATTGGCCATAGAACCTTTGATCGTCTATGCAAGAATGGGTCCTGTGAATCAGGGACACTCCATTCAGGGCCATCCTCACCACCTAGCACTGTACGCAGATGATCTTTGATCTGTCTCCCTGATACAGAGGAGAATCTGAATGGAGTCTGGTCCATGTTAGACTAGTTTGGGCCTCTATCTGGATTAAAGGTGAATTGGCAAAATACCAAGCTCTTCCCTACAGTCCCGCGTGGCGCCCCACCTGAGAGACTAGAGTGGCTGCAGTGAGAGTCCCGTTGTTTGGTCAACCTGGGGGTTAGGATCTATCATGATTGCCAGGATCTCCTGGAGAACAATGTAGGACAGACCATCTGATCCCTCCGTTCTCACATAGACTTTTGGAAGACCTTACTGCTCTCAGTGGCAGGCCAAATAGGTCTACTAAAGATTGTGGCAGCGCCTCGCCTTTTGTACTTCTTCGGTACACTCCAGATTTGGATCCTTCGAGCGCTATTCAAAGACATTGACTTCTTAATAATTACCTGCATGTGGGGGAGATCTGCAGACTGTTGGCATTGGCCAAAATGCAGCGTTCAATGGCGATTGGTGGACTGGTGGTTCCCAACTTTGAGGCGTATTACATATTAGCCAAATTGCAATGGTTAGAGCAATGGATGGCCACTAGGCGAGACCCGACCAGACCACGAAACCTATCTGCACCAACCTTCACTGATCTCACTAGGGTGTTCCTTAAGGTGAGATGCACCATCACCAGAGAAACACAAGAACTCCAGGTAATTATTACATATCGTAACTGTTGCTTGCAAGAAATACATAGCAAAGTTCCATACTCTCCCAACATTCCCCTCACTATGCTGAGAAAGCTACCCCATGGCGGGTGTTGAGGGGGGACTGTCTAACTGGGTGGAGGCTGGGGTGACGAGGATGGTGGACCGGTTTAGGGACTTAAAATGACCCCATTTGAGGAGTTCCGTGTGGAATTTTAACTACTGCAAGGCCATTTCCTTCTCCACATGGCAAATACAACGCCACAGAGGAAATATTTGGGCACTGGCCCCTCTAAACCAAGCACACTTTGAAGCTGGCACTATGAGGTCCTATATGCAGGAAATCTAAAGCCAGTCTCATGCTTGTACAAAGCAATACGGGAGAAACTTCAGCTACTACTAGAACACCTGCGCTTACGAATAGAGGAAGACCTAGGAATCCTTATTGAGCCTAAATATTGGGACACTATTCTAGAGAGAAAATATCCAGAAATGCGCACTTCAAGCTCATCAATTATTAGATCCACCATGGATTGTATTTAACCCCAGAGGACATCATGAGATATTTCCACTTGGCTGATGCAGCTTGCCCAAGATATGGAGAACTGGAAGCCCAGTTTTTAGGTCGAGCTGGAGAAAGCAATGCGAAGCATTGCGTCCAGCTCGACAACTAATGCTGCCCGCCTCCTGGGAATCTGAGACAGGGGTCGGGCACGCGCGGCGATTGGTGTTTGTGGACGCGCACGTCCAGGCCGGCGCCGTGCACATCTCCTACCTCAGATTCCCTGAAGTGCGCAAACACACACATACACACATGCACACACACACACACGCACACACAAACACAAGCACAAACACAGAGACAGACACACGCACACACAAACGCACAGACACCCGCACACACACAGACACACATGCGAGCGCACCCCCCCCCCACTTACCAGGGTGTTTCCGTGTGCCCCTGTCTCCCTCGGCAGCCAGCGGGTCAGTCTCGGCAACAGGCGGGGCTCTCCACGACCACGGGAGCCCCTCTAGCTCACACGCAAATCTTCCGGCTGGCTACAGTAGTGCGGGGTAGGCTCCCGTCTGCTTCCTGTTTGCGGCCCCGCCCATGTCCTAAAACAGGTTGCCTGGCTTCCTTTCCCATCCAGGCTGCGGCTGTGAGTTTTTTTCAATACGTGACTTGTTGTTCTAGCTGTTTAAGTTTTGCAGAGTAGCTCGACACGGACCATTTTGTCCAGAAAATAAGAAATCCCTCTCAAAACACAGGACACAGGAACATCTTTATGGGGTTAAGTCTATAAGTTAGCAGAGTTCAGCAGTCTAGAGCACAAGGATCCGGGCGAGCTGTGTGGAGACGTTTTAGGCTGCTTTCAGTCATATGGTTGAGCTAAGTACAATAATATGAGCTAAGCTTTGCACAGTATGCAGCAGTAGATATGGTCTGTGTAAATAAAAAGGTACGGGGTGCTAATAGTAACGCCAGGTTGAGTATCGCAAATTAGCACTGTTTGTGCACACCTTCATCAAAGAGGGGTGCCTCGCTCCCGTTCTAGCAGATCTACGGTCAGTCTGCTCAGTATGGCATGGCACTTTAAGGGCTGTGTACATGGTCAGGGGATATCGACAGAGGTTGTGCATGGATAGCCCTGTAAACTGCACTCCGTACATCCCCTATCTCTTCTCTTCGGGCTGCAGCAGAAAATGGAGATGGCTGTACTCTGGAATGTCTGGTATGCCAGCCAGACAAAACCATTCTTGTGAGCGGGGGTGTTGGACGAGTCAGGACATCCCTTTGCAGGGCAAGGGGGCTCCTGCAAGGAGAGCTTGGGCAGTAGTTAATGTTAAAGTTAATGGGTGTCTTATATAGCGCACAGCTACTCCAAGGAGTGTCCCGGCGCTTTCTGACCCGTAGCAGAAAAGGAAGAAAAGGAAACAGGGGACATACCAGTTATTGATTGTAGAGCCACGTTTTCAAGGCCTTTCTGTGTGTTGGCCTTGTCCTCAAAGTCTGGAAGCCTGAGAAGGGGGCTGGTTGCACAGTAGGGGCCGGGCTGGAGTCATGAATTGGCGCCTCCCCCTGCCCCGGGCGCTGGGTGGTTTGGCAGTGGGGAAGTCAGAGCAGATCAATGAAGTGACTTTCCTGGCCAGTGTTGTACAATATTTGGTGTCCCAGACAATGTTCCCTCTAATTTTTTTCCTCTGTGTGCGGCAGTGTAGGGGCTCTGTGCACTTCAGCCGTGGCTATGTGCGCCAGGAACCACACCGCGCATGTGTGCAGCGCCAAATATCACTACAAACGTTTGCTTAAAACCCTAGCAGCCCAGCTCTGTTGAGAAAAGACATTTTATTCCTCTCTCTGATGGAACATTTCCTATACATTGATTTACACACTATGATTCAGTGTCTCCGTGTAATGTGTATGCGAGGTAAAGTGCTTAACACCTTACACTGGTATGAGTGGCGCTATTAAACAAAATAAATATGAAAGAGAGAGGGGCTTTGGAGACTTGAGGGTCCCTGTTAAAGGTTGGTAATGAGAGTATCCGTGGTTGAGGTGGTCATTGGGGCGCCAACAAACATGGTCACAGCAGGGCCGCCAGCACTAAAACCGGCCCTGTTCAAATGGCACTAATAATTACAGTGAAATTATGAAAACACCCCACATTGCAATTTGAAACCTTGGCAGCTATGTTGCTGCATTTCTTTTCTTAATGTGGTTGGGCTGCGGGGTGATTATGTGCATTTGTCAAGGTTTTCATGTGAAACTTTAACAAATGCACAGGGACATCTTAAGGATTTTGAGTGCCAGGGCCAAACTTATTTCCGGGACCCCTGATTTGTAAATGTAAATGTGGGGTATTTGTAAAGCGCACTGTTACTCTAACCGAGTGTCCTGGCGCTGCAGACCGCTGGGGAACCCGTCCTGGTTTTCCCTGTGAGATGGTCCCTTTATGGATATCTCCAGGGTGAAACCAGGCATCCCCGGCGTCTGTGGGGGGCCGTTGTAGAGATGAGGCAAGCTTAATGCCCAGAGTTACCGAGTGTGTTCCCTGGTTAGAGTAGGCACTGAGGCGAGAATTATCGAGTCCGTTGACCCCTGGTCCACGACCCTGTCGCGTCGGGAATTGAACCCTGGTTCCGGGCCGTTCTCTGCTTACAGGTCTGCTGCCTCTAACCAGTGAGCCACACCTCTCCACCCTGAACAGCTTTGGATTTATGATCCAATTCCAGCTATTTGTATGTGCTTTTTGGCCAGGTCACCGCAGAGGCACACTGGTCCAAATTCTAAATGTGCTTCCATGTAATATTCAGAGATAGTTGGATGTAAGTAAGTAAGTAAGTAAACTGAGCTTATAAAGCGCATGGTTATACTGACCAGTGTGTCCCCGCCCTGTAGTACCTCCCTTGCCATCATATATCCCATTCCCCCGGACAAACCTCTCTGGCCTACCCCCTAGGGAATAAGTAGGTTTTCAGCTCTTTACGAAAAGCCAGCTCTGAGGTTTCCAACTGAAGCGTCCGAGGTAATCTGTTTCATTATTGTGCAGTCAGAAAGCGAAACAAGAGCCCTCCCATTCTTGCTCTTCTGATCTTAGAGACCTTAACCTGTCCCGTCCCGCTAGATCTCAATTGCCGGGTCGGATTGTATAGGGTTAGCAGGTTCTGGAGATAACAGGCCCTTTCCCCTGTGTGATCAGATGACTCACACATAGGGCTTTGAACTGCACCCGTTCTTTCACTGGCAGCCAGTGTAGCGTCTCCAGAGCTTTCTTAGAGGGAGCTCTCTTTGGCAGCATCAACACCAGACGAGCTGCCGCATTCTGTATGCACTGAAGCCTCTGGATTCACCTCACATTTGCTCCAAAATAGAGGGCATTACCATAGTCCAGCCTCGAGTGACCAAGGCATGGACTAAGGATTTTCTAGCTGCTTATCCAGAGTCTTCCTGAGGCCCTCATCTAGTGTGGTACTCGAACCAGGTTTTAGAGTTAATCCATACCCCCCGATTCCTGACTTGTTCACTCGGTGAGGGTAGAGGGCCAAGCCTCTGAGGCCACCAAGCTGAAGTCCATACTGACGGCGCCTTCCCAATAATCAGCACCTCGGTTTTATCACCGTTCAATCTGAGACAGTTGCTAGCCATCCAGACCGCCAGTTCTTGTATTCAAGAGGTGAAATTACTGGCTGCACTCTCAGCTGGATGTGCCAAAGCCACAACCAGCTGGGTGTCGTTTGCATATGCCACAACTTCCACCCCATATTTATCGGTAATCTCTGCCACTGGCCCCATATAAAGATTAAAGATTAAAAAGGGTCGGGCTAAGGCTGGACCCTTGAGGGACCCCTTGCTTCAGGCCGTTTGACCCTCATCTATGTGTCTACATAGAGTCTCCGTGGAGAAGAGCAGAGCTGACTCCGTCAAATGGAGTGCATGGAACAGTATGGGCTGTCAGTTGTTGATTAACAGCCTTCTCCGCAATCTTGGCGAAGTAGGGTAAAAGCGAGATGGGGCGCAGGTTGTTTAACTGCTCCATACTGATGTTCGGCTTTCTTTTCAAAGGGAGCACCACTGCCTCCTTCCATGTTTTTGGCACCCTACCTGAGCTAAAAGAGAGTTCTAACAAGTGTCTGATATATGGCTCCAAAGTCTCAGTGCTACCCCCATAAACTTTAGCCGGCGCAGGGTCTTTAGGCAAGCCAGATTTAATAATAGTCGCTATCTTGCTCAGCGTGTCCCAAGCCGGGTCCCTAAAGGCCACCAGTGTATTTAAAATTATAACATAGCCTGAAGGAAAAGGAGAGGAGATTAGTGAGAAATAGGATTTAGTGGCAGAGAAAGGGGGAGAGAGGAACAAAGTAAAAAAAAAGTCAGGGCGCAAAGATGAGAAATGGGGAAGGGGTAATGAAGAAATTGGTAAGAGAGGGACAGAAAGAAAGGTAGCCAGAGGTTTTGGAGAACTGGGAGGGAGAACGGATACAAGGAAAACCGGTAAGAGAGAAAGCAAAGAACGGGCAGTTAGAGGGAAATGGAGACAAGAATGGGATGGGGAGAAGGGGAAAGTGGGTAAACGTGGAGCGGGATTGATATGAGGAAGAAGAAAAAAGAAAAGAAGGAGACAGCGAGAGCAGCTGGCTTCGCCATCTTGTTGTTTCTAAATGCTTGCTCTATGTAACCGTGCTCACCTGAACAAACTAAGAAGGGTGGAAGGTTGGTTAGGCCTTGCCAAGATTTTTAATCTTGCCAAGATGCAGGTCTGAGCAGATGGCAGCTGCAAGTGTGTAAATGACTGATCCATCTGTCGGGAGTATTCTCTTCACTAACACTTGCTTCCCTTCTCTTTTTGAAACTCAGGGGTAGCAACATTGTTGTGGTGCCACCAGGGCTTTAAGTTGAAGCCTTTTCAATATTACACACAGGCCATAGTTGCTGCTTATTTATCTTATGCAACTAACAACCATTGACAAAGCCAATAGTCCTTACTTGTAGGTATGATTTATTTATTTTAAGAGTTTTATATAACGCGAAATAGACCTGACACATTGGGTATCAGAGCGCTTTACATGAGCACCAGTTTTGTTACAGAACACATTTTTGTTAGGCATGGGTAGATGAAGTTTGCTCATAAACGTTGTTGAGACTCGAACCCGGTTCCCCAGCTTCGAAGTCGACCGCTCTAGTCATAAGGCTACATCCTCTCCGCCCTAGCAGTCTAAAGACAGTTTGACCAAGATATCTTCACGTGAACATTTTACTAATTTTTAAGACGTCAAAAGCTCAATCGAAACAGCAAAAAAAGGCACAATGTTAAGAGCAATTCCATATAAGGGTCAGAGAAATTCATTCATATGGGAGCACTCCCAGGGAAAAAAGATTATACTATCTCCCTGCAGATCACCAAGGGCCTGATCTACTAATCAATTCTCATAAGCAACTGCATTTTATTACCGACTCTGATTGGGTCATACTCTTGAAAGCCCCGTAACAAGACACACTTGTGATAAAAAGCTGTCTATCGTGCTCCACACACACACAAACATTACAGAGTTATTTCACCAATGTTGGTCCCGGTTGGCAAGGTCTATGCTTTGCTAAAACAAATTCTTGAAACATGAGCCAAGATACACAAATATTACGAGTGGGCGTTTACGTAAATTACAGGAGACAGAACACCAGGGGGCATATTTACAATTACCGGCGCATCCCGGCATATCAGCAGGGATGCGCCAGTAATTGATCGCCGCAGCCCCGCCACCCTGGATGCGCCGCATTTACAATGCGGCCCACCATGGGGCAAAACAGCACAGATGTGTCACGCATCTGTGCTGTAAATGCGGCGCATTGCTGGAGTTGCGTCGCAAGCGTGACGCAGCTCCAGCAATGCTCTGGGGGCCCTATCTTGTGAATGCTGCGTCAATCCTTACGCCTGCTTCATGCAGGCGCAGGGTTTTGACGCAGCATGGGGCCCAAAGTGACTGAGTAAAATCTTGTAGATTTCACTCAGCCACTTTTAGGAGGTGTTCCTGCGCCGGAACGCCCCCACCCCGCGCAGAAACGCCTACTTCTGGCGCAGGGCTTTACAACATGACGCATCTCCCAGATGCGTCATGTTGTAAATGCCCTGCACCATGGCGCATCTTTTGCGCCGCCGCTGCGTCAGAAAAGTGACGCAACGGTGGCGTGAAACAGGCGCAAGGGGCTTGTAAATCTGCCCCCAAGTTGTTTTCCCGTTCTTTCACAACAGGTTGATCAACAGGCAGTGGGAGGAGCAGAAACAATTAACACGTGGAACTGAGTGTAGTAGGCAAATGTATTACTGTCAATGGAATTCGAGGCAAATCTGACTATCAGCATTAATGATAAAATATGACTTGAACCTCTTCACAGCCCTTTGTTGTTAACAAGTAACATTTCAATAAGTGCATGGTGAGAAAATTGTAAACGAAAGAATGCAGCTTGTCGGTTACCTGTACAAATTATTAACTTTTAATTCTTCTATGGGAAGCATGATGCACAAGATTAATACAGGCATGCTGATCTGTGGCCCATTAATTGGTGCTTATCACCTGTCCATGATATCTGAGAGAAAAGCCAAGAGCCAAACTGGGTAAGAAAGCAGCACCGATAGGCTGGTCTTTGCTGGCATGCTGTCCTGTGAGCCCATATGTGCATAATGTTACTTGTATGATGTATCTGAATGCAATGACAGAAACAGTAAAATACGAGTAGGGTGGCACGCTACGCAAAACACAGAAAGGTATGACTCACCCCTCAGCTGCGCTCTATTAAGTCGAGAAATGCAGCAACTCTACAAACACAGCGTGTGCTTTTCACGTCGTGTTTGTAGAGTTGCTGCATTTCTTTTCTTAACAGAGCTGGGCTGCGGGGTGATTGTGGGGCTTTGTTAAAGATTTCAGGTTAATCACCGGCGCCCGTCTGGTGCTGTAATTAACCTGAAAACTTTAACAAAGCCCCACAATCACCCCGCAGCCCAGTTCTGTTAAGAAAAGAAATGCAGCAACTTTACAAACACGACGTGAAAAGCACACGCTGTGTTTGTAGAGTTGCTGCATTTCTCGACTTAATAGAGCGCAGCTGAGGGGTGATGGGCACATTATTTGCTTTTGTTTAAAGTGTTCATGTTAATTGCAGCTCTTGAGGGCGCTGCAATTAACATGAATACATTAAACAAAAGCAAACATAAAGAAACACCCGGTTTTCGCGCCGCTCGCATTTTAAAAGCAGCGGCGCGAATGTTGTTGATTGAAGTGCTGTGTTGTGCGCGCTCCTCAGACAGCACTGCGCGCTTCATGATACAGACGTGAGCGCGCGCCCACGCGCGCACGTTGTTGGGAACAGTGGTCCCAGATAATTTGTGCACCGACTGCACTGCCATTCAGCTGACTTTGGAAACCGTGAGAAGTAGCAGATCTCATCCCAGAGCTGTTACCAGACACAATATTCCCCAAGGTACCAACTATTCTCCAACACTCTTAAGCTTGGATCTGCGCTTTGAACCTTGCTTGGTGAAGTTTGCGCTATATGAAACAACAAGCAAATAAATAATAAAAATGCTTAGTCTCTGCATTTAATCTGAAGCTTGTTTTTATAAGTGCCCCATTGCAGCGCCCGTAATACTTGCATGCCAGTAACACCCCTCCCGCCTCCCAAACAGGATCGATTCAAACATCAACCAGCAGCGATGCCTAGCTGGTTTCACTTTCTTTGTTCTCGATTTCTGAGCTCCCCCCTCCCAATCAATCATGGGGCTCCAGCAGAGCAGCGGAGCCAGGGGACGGAGAAGGCGGTTTATGCTGCAGCATGCCTCGGAGTATCGGACACTCGTCTGTGGCTGCTCCTCGCAGCTCACCCAGCTGTGGCCTTATGTGTCTTGGCCATTTAAGTTTTCTTGTGCTGCCACGATAAGTTAGGAGTGAGGTGTCTCAAAAGAGCAGTGTGTGGGGTCGAAGCTGCATGTACACTGGGACGCTATATGTGATGGAATGGCAGATGTGATGTGAGTTAGCAAAAAGGTGCATTATAGGAGCAGCATCTGGGGTCAGAGCTGCAGGTACACTGCTCTGGGGGAGTTGTAGCAGCGTGTGATCTCAGAGCTGCAGGTAGACTGTGGGAGCTGTATTTCAACTAGGTGGAATGGAGGGGGTGGTGTAAGTTACGAGTGAGGTGCATTGGAAGAGCAACATGTGGGTTCAGAGCTGCAGGTACACTTGGGAAGCTGAATATAATAGAAAGTCAGGGATGTACGTTTTGGAAGGAGGTGCATTAGAAGAACAGTGTATGGTCTCAGAGCTGGAATCAAATGGGGGCTGCAGTCCAGGATTGATTGAGATCCACTGGAACAGCTGCGTGTGAGTCTGTGGGAATAGCAGGGGTGGCGCAAATCAGGGTTCAGTCACACTGGCAGAGCTGTGAATTAGCCTCACAAGTACAATAGCAAGGCTCAGGATTGAGGGGCATTGCCAGAGCACACAGGGAGTCTTCAGCACTGGGATAATACGGTGTTCTTGTTTCATTACTGTTGCAAGTGTGAACTCAGGTGCTCGTTCCAGTACAACAATAAAAGGGTAACATCGAGGCGCACTGGCAGGGCTCTACGTGTCTCTCTCCTGCAATGGTATGTAGCTACTGGCATTGTAAATAGCAAACCTTTTATCTATGTGTTGGTTTTAAAAACAGATAAATAAAAGGCATTGCCATTTACAATGCCATTTACAATGGCAATAGCTTACAACTTTGCAAATGCGAGACCTATTGCATTGCAAATGCTTGTTACATATGCTCTAAATATGCCCCTCACTTAGCACATTCTGTCACTATTGTGACTATTATAGAGAGAGGTTCCTAACTCCCTAGGCCTTTGCCTTCTAGGATGGTTTCCACACTCATCTAAAACCAAGGTCACAAGCAATTTCCAAGACTTGGCATTCATCCCGACCAAGTGAGAAATCATGAGGAATTGGAAGGCATCTGGATGGCCCCGAATAACAACGTGGGGAAGGGAGGTGGAGAAATGTGAGGGTTACAAAGGGAGTTTGCTTCTATGGGTAGTCAGGCACGGGGTGGGCATATTAGAAGCATTAGCTTTACATTGAAACCCTACACGTAGATATGAGTATTTCCTGGGCACCCGGAGTGCTGTAGTGGTGGTTTGGTCCCTTTCATAAATAAACATGACCTGCCTGTCTCCTACAACCCTATATCAGAGCACTCAGATAAGATGCACATTAAAGTTACGTGAATTACTCTGTTCTCACTCATGGGAGGAGGAGCGGATGGGAATGTGTTTTACTCTGGGGGGGACTGAACATGAACCTAAGCGTTACTGGCAGATGGATGATATCTCAAGGATAATGCTTATCTGGCTTATCTGTAACTGTGATGCATGCTTTGAAATACCCCAATAAAGTTGTGTACAAACAAATGTGTACGATATGAAATTGTAGTCTCAATAACATGTCCTATGTTTCAGAATGTTTCTTCAAGTTTCAAGTTTATTTATTTATGTTTTGGAACTCATAACAGAGGTCCACATAAAAACATCAAACAATGGCATTACAATATACAAAGAACAAAACTAGTATATTTCCATAAAACCTTTCAAAAAGTTAAAAATTGTATAACAAAACCTCTCATTTGGTGGATTGCAAATAGCTTCCAATAGAGCAGAAGCAGAAGCAATACTGAGTCTTAGACAGATAGGTTTTAACCATTTAAGGCAATGTGTTTTTAGAGCCATTTAAGGCGATGTGTTTTTAGAGCCGGACAAATAAATAACACATGATTAACATCCTGTTTAAATTTGTTGCAAAAATTACACATTGCTGAAGAGCCATACCATTTTGACAATAAAACATTTAAAGGGAGTAGGTCCTGTCTCAAGAGAAACAGGAAACGACGTACCCCATAGGGAAGATTCCAGGAACTGTAAGGTTGAGAAATTCTAATTTGATAATGGTTAATAATTGGTAGCGGACCTCTTTTTACCGTAAGGGCCTCTTTGTCTATATCAAAACTTAGATTCCATGAGGCTAATTTTAGAGTCAGTTTTAACTGATAAGCAGATAACGAGAAGAGTGTCAATTCGTCTAATTTCAGTAATTTAACTGCTAGTCTAAAATTCTTTACAATTGTGGTATACTTTTTTAAGGGTCCGAGAAGTTCTTTTTGAATCAAATATCTTAGGGTACCAGGTTCACTATTCGCCCAGCTGGAGACCCACCGTACTACCCCAGCAAGGCCCTGGACCCAAGCACTACGTTTACCAAATTCCAACCTAAAGGCCGCTATATTACATGCAGTGTTAACCATACACAATTTCCGTAAAATCTTCCCCTCTGTGGTGTTCAGAAAGCCCCATTTCCCCACTTCGAGTAATTCTATGCCATATAGTAAGGAGGACGGGACTTTAGCTCTGAAGACCTCCAATAGGTAGGAAAAATGCCTCTGGCCGGTGGATCTATAGAGGGTATTTAAACCCCTCTCATGAGACATTGCCTTCCGAACATTATTGACTATATGGCCCTTATCACTCAGTGTGCTAGAAATTATTTTTCCTAAAAAAGTGTAAGATTCAACAACTTCCAATCCAAGGCCCCCTATGTTCCAGAAAAAAACTCCCATATTTTTGTTTTTTCCTTCCTACTAAACACATGACTTTACTCTTGGATACATTTATCCTTAAATGGTGTGATTCTGCAAATCCGTGAAGAGCTTGCAGCCGATTATTCAGTCCAGTGGGGGTCAAATCCAAAATTAATATGTCGTCTGCATATAACAGACATGCTATTGGTTTGCCCCCCAAGGTCGGGGCAATACCAACACTTGACGAAAGAGTTTGTGTAAGATCAGCTAAGTACAAGGAAAACAATAGTGGTGCCAGCAGGCACCCCTGTTTAAGCCCGTTGGCAGACGGGATGGCTTGGGAGAGGCCCCTTTCCCCTCCCAACAGCACTTTGCACCAAGTATCAGAGTGGAGCTCTCGGACCAAGTCTAAGCAGAATGTTTCTTCATTATGGGAGGACTCAAGTACATAACCGAAAATAATGTGAATGTTTGATCTTAAGAAATATCAGCACATTATGAAGTTCATTATAAAGAGGTTATTCTGACAATGCCGAGAGAATGTGAATTAAATCAGTGGGCACTGTGTTGTGTTTAAATATGTTCGAATTAGAAGCTTTTGAAAATTATTAGATGGTAGTGATCATTTCCTTTTTTGATAGAAAGACTGTTGCATAATTCATGCATTAACAATACTGTTCTGGGGTTTATATGTTTTCATATGATGGACCAAGCTAACAAACAGGGTTTAAGAGCCCAAGGGTCAGTGGACTCTACTAATACCATACATTTAGAAGAGTGGAACAAAGTACATGTGTCAGGCCCAGTTCATGGGGGCACAGGGGAGATGGGCTACTGGGTAACAACCATGGTCGTTGAGGTTGTTAGTCACTGATGTCCTGTGACCCAGCTTACTATGGCTCTGTAAACTGGGCCGATTACACGCTTTTCCATGCTTGACTTTCTGGTTAGCGAGTGCCAGCAGTCACAGCCTCTCTGGAAGGTAGTGATGTGGCCAATAGCTCACAACTCAGCAATCGACCAACAGACAGAATAAGATATTTCCCAGCCCAGTGCTTGTCGTAATGGAAAAAAAAGTATTTTTAATCCTATAGCAGAACTCAATGCTATACAGTTCAATGAATAGAGGTTTGCAAAATGCTACATTCTTTAATGAGGAGCAGCAACCCCTTCCCCTCTCCATAATCATGCTATTTTCCTGCTACGGCAAAGATTTTCATGCTACCGTCCTGATCCTCTTATAGTAAGAAGTAACAGGATTATTCTCATTGTGGTTAGTTTAAATGTTGTCACTGGTTTCTAGCATGTCAGTTCAACAAATTATTGTTTCTTTATTGCGCAATCATTTTGTGTTGGGGAGCAGTGGGTCTGCTTGCAAACGTTCACAACTCATACCCCTTGACAGGCTAAGCCCTGTGGTTTACTAACAATAATGATCTCGACAGTCTAGGTGTGAAGCTGATACATCCACAACGCCCGTCCCACGCTGCTTTGATTTTTCAATGCAGGACTGAAGCAGTGACCCTCCGATGGCATCAGGTCTTTATGGCAGCATCCAGAGCAGCAGCAGCCGGTCTCAAAATTGGCAGAAGGCAAGTGCTGCTCTGTAGCGGTAGTTGTGACATCCATGTTGAAACCTCCAATGGTGACCTCTTAGGCAGTGCCAGCCTGTAGACAGATTGGGCTCTCCACTCTGCACTGACACAGTCCTTTTCTCTTCTGAGGCTGGGCGGCTAGAGATGATTGAACCTACGAATGCATGTCAGGTGATCTGCAATTGGTGTAAATCTGGCTCAGCTCACTTCAGCAACTACACAGAGTTCAAGTTCAAGTTCGGGCATTTGTAAAGCGCGCTACTCACCCAGAGGGTCTCAAGGCGCTTGGGGAGGGGGTTCATTATTTGTCGAATAGCCAGGTTTTAAGTTCTTTTCTGAAGGTGATGTGGTTTTGAGTAAGGCAGAGGTGAGTGGGGAGTGAGTTCCAGGTCTTGGCAGCCAGGAAGGAGAAGGATCTGCCACCCATGGTGGATTTTCGGATGCGCGGGACTGCGGCGAGGGCTTGATTGGACGATCTTAGTTGGCGGGTGGGTTTGTAGAAGGACAGTCGAGTGCTGAGGCATTCGGGTCCTAGATTGTAGAGGGCCTTGTGTGCGTGGGTGAGAAGACGGAACGTAATTCTTTTGTTGATGGGAAGCCAGTGGAGGTCTTTTAGGTGTCCGGTGATGTGATCTTGGCGAGGGACGTCTAATATGAGTCTCGCTGATGCGTTTTGGATGCGTTGGAGTTTTTTCTGTAATTTTGCTGTGATTCCTGCGTATAATGTATTACCATAATCCAGTCGACTTGTGACCAGTGCGTGGGTGACGGTCTTTCTTGTCTCGAGGGGGATCCAGCGGAAGATCTTTTTGAGAATGCGAAGTACGTTGAAGCAGGAGGATGAGACTGCGTTGACTTGTCTGGACATCGAGAGAGAGGAGTCTAGGATAAAGCCAAGGTTACGTGCATGGTCTGTGGGTGTGGGTGCTGTGCCCAGAGCGGAAGGCCACCAAGAGTCGTCCCAGGCAGATGGGGAAGATCATAGGATGAGCACCTCTGTTTTGTCTGAGTTGAGTTTTAGGTGGCTGTGTTTCATCCATTCGGCTACTTCTTTCATGCCTTCGTGCAGATTGGTTTTGGCGGTGTTGGGGTCTTTGGTGAGGGAAAGGATCAGCTGGGTGTCATCAGTGTAGGAGATGATGTTAAGGTTATGTTGACGCGCGATGGATGCGAGTGGGCTCATGTAGACGTTGAAGAGGGTGGGACTGAGTGAGGATCCTTGTGGGACTCCACAGATGACTTCAGTGGCCTCTGAGTTGAATGGGGGAAGTCGGACTCTCTGAGTTCTCCCAGCTAGGAACGAGGTGATCCACTCCTAGGCTTTGCCTTGAATGGCGATGTTGCTGAGGTGTTGTATGAGGGTGCTGTGGCAGACTGTGTCGAAAGCGGCTGAGAGGTCGAGTAGAATGAGGGCCACTGTTTCTCCGTTGTCCAGTAGATTTCGGATGTTGTCTGTTGCTGCAATGAGGGCGGTTTCGGTGCTGTGTTTGGCCCGAAATCCGGACTGAGAGGGGTCGAGGGAGTTGTTGGATTCAAGGAAGGCGGCGAGCTGTCTGTTGACGGCTTTCTCAATGACTTTGGCCGGGAATGGGAGGAGGGATATGGGTCGGTAGTTTTTAAGTTCAGAGGGGTCTGCTGTGGGTTTCTTCAGAAGGGCGCTGAGTTCGGCATGTTTCCAGCTTTCTGGGAAGGTGGCAGAGTTGAACGAGCAGTTGATGACATCACAGAGATGGGGTGCGATGATGGAGTCTGCTTTGTTGAAGATGTGGTGGGGGCAGGGGTCGGTTGGCGAGCCAGAGTGGATTGAGTTCATTATGCGGATGGTGTCTTCAGTGGTGATTGGGTTCCAGGCGCTAAGGATGTTAGTTGGTGGAGTAGGATCTGAGGGGGGTGGGGAGTGTTGATCGCTGGGAGTATTCTCGAAGCTGTTGTGGATGTCGGCAATTTTGTTGTAGAAGAAGGAGGATTACGCATCACAGAGGACTTGGGAGGGAGTGATGTCGTTGGATGCTGCGGTGGGGTTGGTGAATTCTTTGACAATGTTGAAAAGTTCCTTGCTATTGTGAGTGTTGTTGTCGAGACGATCCTTGAATGCTGATTTCTTGGCTGAACGAATCAGTTGGTGGTGTTTGTGGGTGGCTGCCTTGAGGGTGGCCATGTTGTCATTGGTTGGGATTTTTCTCCATGTTTTCTCCACGGTGCGGCATAGCTTCTTGGATTTTTTTAGGTCATCATTGAACCAGGGAGCCTTTTTCCCTGCTGATTTGATCTGGTGCTTTTTCAGGGGTGCTAATTCGTCAGCACTGTGAGTGATCCATTGCTTGAGATTGGTGGCCGCTTGGTTAGGGTCCAATGAGAGGGTGGGAGGGTTTTGGTTGAGTGAAGCGAGGAGTTGGTCGGAGGTAATTTTGTTCCAGTTTCTCCGAGGAATAGGTTGTGGGCGGTTGTGGGTCAGGGTGGTTTTGTAGCTGAAGTGTACACAGCTGTGGTCCGTCCAGTGGAGAGCTGTGGTGCGGTCGAAGGAGATGTGCTTGCTGGAGGTGAAGATGGGGTCGAGCGTGTTTCCGGCTATATGGGTGGGGGTATCAACAAGTTGTTTGAGTCCGAGGTTGTTCAGGTTGTCCAGAAGGGTGGTGGTGTTGCTGTCGTGTTTGTTTTCAAGGTGGTAATTGAGGTCTCCTAACAGAATGTAGTTCTCGGAGGCGAGGGCATGTGGGGTGATGAATTCTGTGATGTCATCGCTGAATTGAGTGCGGGTGCCTGGAGGCCTGTAAATGAGGGTGCCTCTGAGTGTGGTCCTAGGGTCGGTGTGGATCTGAAAGTGGAGATGTTCGGAGGTTGTAAGATTGTCGTCGGAGCTAGTCGTGATTTTGATGGTGTTCCTATGAATGATGGCGATGCCTCCTCCTGTCTGAATGGTGCGGTCTTTACGGATAATCTTGTACGAGTCCGGTATGGCTATGGCGATGTCGGGTGCTGAAGATGTGTTCATCCATGTTTCTGTGAGGAAGGCGATGTCCGGTGACGCAGAGTCGAGTAGGTCCCAGAGTTCAGTTGCATGTCTGTGGACTGAGCGGGTGTTAAGCAGGATGCACTTCAGGTGGTTAGAGTCGGAGCTGTGTGTGGAGGAAGTGGGTTTGGTGAGGGTCCTGAAGCAGTTGAACTTGCAGGAGAGGCAGGCGAATGGGCCGTGGGTACGTCCTGGGGTGACTTCGCAGCATTGTGGTGCGCATACGGGGTTGAGGGCGAGGAGAGTTGCGGCATCATATGTGACTCTAGTGTGTTGGGAACGGTGGGGACCAGGGGGACAGGCGCTGGGCGCGGTCCAGGCGCGGACGGGCGCAGACGGGCTTACCTTTGGCGCACCTTCGGCGCGGCCGCAGCGCGTGGACGCTGCACGTAGGTCCATCTGTCTTAAATGGATAGTGGAAGGGGGAAGAGCATGGGAGGGTCAGCTGGGAGGCGGGATCTAGGTGCAGGGAGGGTCTGGGACGGGCCAAGGGATCACAACAAAATGGCTGTAAAGTCAACAAATGCTCCAACAACAAGAGCACAATCAATAAGGAAGCGCTATGGGGGAAATATTCTATCACGGCTGCAGTTGTAGAGCGCTGCCTAAATCAACACCACAAAGCGCTATAAACAATCTAATCTCGAAGCGCACCACAATTAAAGCGCTAGCGTTATGAAATGCAAGGCAAGTAGCGTTATCGAGCGCTGCACAGATAGATTTCAATAAGAGTTGCAGTTGCACAAATCGGCATACAAGTCACGAGCGCTGCACAGAATGATTTTAAATAAGAGTTGCTGTGGCACAAATAAGCATACGATACCACCAAGAGGGGGAGGTGAAGGGAGCGACCGCTTCTGCGTGGAGCAGGACGGTCACAGCTCTCCACGAGGGCAAGCGCAGGCTGTAACTCTGTGGGTGGGAGGGTCAGCTGGGAGGCGGGATCTAGGTGCAGGGAGGGTCTGGGACGGGCCAAGGGATCACAACAAAATGGCTGTAAAGTCAACAAATGCTCCAACAACAAGAGCACAATAAATAAGGAAGCGCTATGGGGGAAATATTCTATCATGGCTGCAGTTGTAGAGCGCTGCCTAAATCAACACCACAAAGCGCTATAAACAATCTAATCTCGAAGCGCACCACAATTAAAGCGCTAGCATTATGAAATGCAAGGCAAGTAGCGTTATCGAGCGCTGCACAGATAGATGTTGGGGAGATCTTTTGATGGCATGGGGCCTCTCCTAGCACACCCTCCTGAGTTGTCAGCTTTCTCAGGGGTCCCCTCACCGAGAACACAAGGGCCTCTCAACATGGACAGTCTCTCCTCCTGTAGGGCCAGGCATTCTCTTTCCTTCTCTCTCAGCAAACAGGATGGCTTCCAGGCTGTTCTGGCAGACTCTCATCTTCTCCAGCAAAAAGTCCTGACTTGAGGTGATGTTCGCTCATGGCTGGGAGACTAGCAGTCAGCCACACACTGCCTGGTTATGCAGTAACTCTTCAAGTACTCTGCAGAGCACTCTCTTCCTAAGTCAAGAAGAACTTGAAGCTGGAACAAAGTGAATGGTTGCTTCCCTCTTTCATAAACATTTTCCTAAAAGGGATGTTAATCTATTGTCTCAAGCTTCAGCACCAGTGTGGGTTGGCTTTCTTTTAAGAGTCCAAGAGTTTCAATAGGTTTTCTTTTCATAGACAGTCTTTGTGTAAACTGATGCCTTTTCACAGGAGATAAAACTGATGCTAGCTCCAATTAGGAGTACCTACAATATGGAAACAAAGAAGTGTGCATATCAGCCTGTAGCACCATATATATATACATTTAAAATGGCAGGCCCAATCTAGAAACTTCCTCACATTGAAAAACAGTAACTGCAATCTACCAAATTATAAAGGTCAGGAATACCTTATCAGCATCTGTTAGAAATAGGTTTTCTGGTTGGCTAGGGTATGCACCTAAGCCAGACAGAACCCATCACTCTATTCAAGGTAAGGGAGTTACACACCGAATATAACCCCTGCTCACCCCCTTGGTAGCTTAGCAGAGCAGTCCGGCTTATTCCAGCGACAATGTTTAAAGCATTTGAGCAACACACTCACACAGTAGTGACACACTAGGCACACCACAAAAGAAACTCCACAAAAGGTTATATAAAAAAATCCTTTGTATTATCCATAAAACACATTAGAACCCAATACCATATATTACTGTGCCACTAGACACTTGTCATGCCTTTACAGGGATTACATAAATCACTTGGCCAATCGGACCACTGTCATAAACATTACAGTCAGGGTAACCAGTAACTACTGGCAGGATTGCACTCAGCATAAAACATTATGCACGAACATCATCAGCAGTGCACTATAGCAACCAGTGAGCGTGGACATATTACAACATCATTCCCACCTTAGGCATATGTAGATCACCATTACTAAACATATAGGTGCCCTTACTGACAATTGCAAGTTATGAGCAATGACAACCCATCAGGCAACGTCCTGAACTAATATTCAGGATCTAGATACTGGAAGCCAAAACAACATATATTATAGTATCAGGACAAAAATGCAGCCGGTAGGTGGGGAGGAAAAACACATATCTCCCTCACGACTGACTAAGAATGTCCCAGGTGCCCGTGCCCTGCGCACCAAGTAAGGGGCAGGGGTGGAGCACACCAGGTCCCTGCTAATAAAGAGTGCCCCCAGTGCCCAGTGCACCAAGTCAGGAGTCAGCAGCAACTTACTTGTTGATTATGGCCCGCGCTGTTCTGTCGGCGAGATGGGCCAGGATGTAGCAGAGACCTCATCGATGTCTCACCCCGTTGGTAGAGCCAAATAGGGCACACAAAGACTTGACAGTGCGGTGTAGAGGTCTCACTCAGTCCTCTCGCATGCCAGACTGGGTCTCTGCCACGCAGCTTGCTCTCGTGTTTCTGGGGAGAGCGGGCATGGCCGTACTCCGGGCCGGCCCTTGCAGGTCAAAAACTGAGTTCTCCGCGCTGATCTTCCCTTCTAGAACAGGGAGCTGGGGCCCTCTCAGGATGATCCCTGGTGGCCAGCATCGCTGCTCCCAGCCGCCTGGCGAGGAGGCAGGACACCACCAGTACTCTGTAGATGTAGGTCATGGCCCCTTTTACCACGGGGGCCTTAGGCAAAAAACAAGCCACCGCATCCCAGGAGCAATTTCGGAGCTCCCACAGTGCGATTTCCTCCTGCTGAGGAAAGGGCCCTGCAGAACCACGCAGGCAGGGCAGCGCTGCATGAGCTGTTGATGCCCTGGACAGCTCTTCACGTAGTTTCTCCTACCAGCAGGAAAAGAGACTGCACTCCACAAGTGCTCTTGTCCACCAAAGTGCTACCCTCCAGCTATGCCTCCACAAGACAAGGGGGACACCAGCAAGGTGCCAGCTGGCAGGCCAGTACAAGGGTTCCTCAGGGCAGTGCTGCAGGCCTTCTTTGAGCCTGATGGGCAGCAAGTCAGCAGTCCAGAGGAGCAAAGTCTCAAGGCGGTTCCTCCTGGCTCACAGCAGTTCACGCAGTGTCTTCTCTTCTCTCAGATGGGGTCACAGCCCCTTTACTTATAGTCCTAGTGTCTTTGTTCTGAGGGCACTTTAAAACACATTTACAAGTGCCCAACACCCCCCATTCACAGTATAGGCCCTGGCCCCAGACCACTACAGGGGGCCAGAACCAGCATTGTAGAAGGCAGGCACAGCCCTATTCAGGTGCTGGTGCAACTCCTCACACCACTCCAAATGCAGTCCAGGCCTATTCAGGTGTAAGGAAAAACTCCTCTCACTACTCTAAATTCAGCCAAGTCTATTCAGCCTAGGGCTGAGTCACCCAGGCAGGCAAGACACACCTCAACCCCCCCGGGGAATGGCTTAAGTGAATGCACATCTTCTCTCCCCTGCCAGACAGGACCAGATGGTCAATACACATCCAGCCAGGGCACCAAGACACATCAGCACACAGAAATGTCCCCTTCAAAAGTGGCATTTCTAAAATAGTAATAATAAATCCACTTTCACCAATAAGCGGGATGTTTCACTACTATTCCAAACATACCAAACTCGCCATGCTACCCCTCTCATGTCAGGAATCACCACTGAAGAACATATCAAGGAATCCTCAATTCAAACCTACGAAAGGCAGCCTCCCAGCAGTGAGAAACCAAATAGGCTGTTCGTCCCTACCAGGACATGCCTCACAGTTAGGGCACATACATGTCCTACCTTTTATCTACACTGCACCCTGCCCATAGGGCTAGCTAGGGCCTAACTTAGGGGTGACAGATATGTAGTAAAAGGGGAGTTGCAGATGTTGAACCACGTTATATGCTACATCAAATTGGCACTGAACTATTTGAGCAGGCCCTGCAAAGCAGAGGCCTGAGACAGGTTTGAAAGGCTACTTAGGTGGGTGGCACAAGCAGCGCTGCAAGCCCACCGGTAGCATTTAATTTACAGACCCTGGGTATATGGGATACCACTATACAAGGGACCTTCAGACAAATTAAAGTCACCAAACAGGTGTAGACCAAGCTTACAAGAGAACGAGCACATGCATTTTCGCACTGATCAGCAGTGATAAAGTGCCCAAAGTCATAAAATCACCAACAACGGGTCAGAAAAAATGCAGACGGAAGGCAAAAGGTTCTGGAATGACCATGCAACAAGGGCCAAGTCCAACAGCATCCCTTTGCTACAAAGTACTCATGACATTTCTAAAGGTACCTGTGTTTAATTTCAAAGTCTATATCTCTAAACCCATTTACCTCAATGCAAGCAATATATTTCCATTGTCTGGGGAAGCACCCCTCATTTTCCATCTTGTTCCATGTACGACCATGGGTATACAAAATGAGTCCCATTGGCTCCAGTTCTCAGACTTACACATACAGAGGCCTTCTACCAGCTATGCCATAAGCTTACACCAAACACTCACAACATTTGACATGCACACAGAATGTCAGTGCAAGATTTTGGAATTCACGTAACAGCAAAACTTTTCATGAGAGGAATCAGTAGGCCACACTCTCTCATTGACACATAAAGATTTCCAAACCATAGTATGCTGCCACCACTGCTTTGTGGTATACCCAGAACTGGGACAGTATTTTACTTTTAACTTTGAGGGCACACCTAGTCACAGCTAGGTTAGCATACTGCCAAGGCATAATTAAGGCCTACATGGATACCAGGTTCACATGCAGTCTGGCACTTAGGGAAGGGATAAACACCTGTATACCAATGCTGGGACAGTCCCATTACAACTACAGCTACAAGTGTGAAATCAGTGATTTAGAAGGCCATTTTAGGTCACATACATTATTATTGTGTTTTTCAGATTCCATGAAGCCTGGATTTCTACATAAAAAGTCTAGAGCTCCAAACATAGTTTTCCAGAATCACATTTCATGGGTATACCCCAAGCTGGAAGGTTTTAGTAGGGTGTTCAAGTGAATGTCTCAATTGAGGAAGATGAATTTAAAGCCAGATCCTCAGCTACTGATGTTGAGAATTTGGCAAGAAGTTGGGGAAAAGGAATACGCAAAGCAGGGTTTTTTAAAAGAAAATACTGCCAATGATTGCATACTTTCAAAAAGTAAAACCCTCATTAAACTTCAAAGCCTTGTGAATTTAATCAAATGCATACCTTGACTGGTCTGACTGTCATGAGGTTTGCCTGGATAACATTAGTGTTGCTATCGTGTTGCATTCACTAACTACATTTATACACATAGTCTCCGGACCTTAAAATTTCAATAATTTTAACGAGGTTTTTGCTAATATGCCCCTTAGTTTTTTGGAGTAATTTTAGGTGCCCAAGGGGCATATTATCAAGGAACTGAGCTAACATTGTAGCCCCTTTAGCTGCAGGAACTGCCGCTAAAGCGGCAATAATGGGATTGATAATATGCCCTTGTGAATTCCCTTAGAAGCCCATGTTCTGGTGTGAACATGGGCTTCTATTGAAATTCTCAAGGGCATAATATCAAGCCCATTATCGCCGCTTTAGCGGCAGTTTCCTGCCGCTAAAGCGACGATAATCTTAACGCCGTTCTTGATAATATGCCCCCAAACTGGGTGGATTTTTGTCACTATCCACAATGGTATGCCTTTGTTTATATTTACACCACTTCCAATCTCGACTCAGATCTCTTTGTAAAGGAAATCCATGATCTGCACTGACATCTGTTAAATGAGGAAATGCGTGAGCAATATTTGCAGGAACACCAGCCTGTCCCAATCATTTCCAGTCCCTATAGCAGGGGTGGTGACGTAAAAGGGCGGTGTATGTAGTCTAATGTTAGTTAAGGCTAAACAGGGTACTTACATATTCACACAGATTAGTGACTGTGAAGTGGCAATCAAAAAGGATGTTGCAATGGACTCCTCGCAATGTTCGTGTCTCTCTCATGGGCAAATACAGGTTGTACAGAAGACAGGGGTTATTTTTAACTCAGAACCAGCACCCAGGTTTCAGACCGTCCTATTTCAGGGAAACAGAGCTAAATTTGTAAAAAAAAAAAAAAATAAACGATCTGTTCCAAGGCTCAACATTTTGCTCTGAAACTCTCAGCCAAGGCAATCAAAGATCGAGGCACTGAATACAAACGGTTGTGTAGTCTTGATTTTACGTCATACCCTTTTAAACCACCCCAGACTCCTTGCCCGTTTATCTCACTCTTGTTGGTTGGTTTTCATCCCCGCTTCATCTACCTATCACTGTTTAAGGTCTCGTCCTATTAATCGCGCAAGCGTTAATTGGACCAGAGTATTGAGGTCAAACCAAGCTCTGAACTCTGAGCTCGTGGACGCGCTTACCAATTGCTACCCGAGCCGCCTGCCTCCGAGAGCTTCACTTCAAACGGATCCGCTCCCCCGCACCCTGCTTCACACTTTTCACAGCCGCCAGGCCGTGTCTCGTATTTCTCCTCCCCCCCACAGCAATGCCAAGAGCTTGTTTAAGTCTAGTTGCAGTTACCCGACCTCTTGTTTAGCGATAAGAAAACCACGTCTCCTTTCCTGGTGAATGTTTTTGTGCCTGCCCTAGGTGTGTGGAATCTGCTAGTTCTTTCGAGCAGACCTGAGCTCCATACTTCCTGGTTCCACACAGGTGCATTACCCGGATGTCTTGTGATATCTCTAGTTATGGAGACACCATTCGCCAATGATGGACGCCTCACCCCCTTCCGTTCGCATTTAATGACGTCTGGCATGGGCGTCTTTACCTATCCCGGCAGGACTAGAGAAGCTGTTACGGATCCTCATATTCCGTTTCTAGGTAAGCCATGCGCATTTATGTATAGTGTCCTTATTTAAAATGCTCATGTGGCAGTGCGGGATCTCTTTACCTGCTCGCCTCCATTTTACCGTGCCCCACAGCCCTGCCCCTGTTACCATGTGCATTTATGTATAGTATCCTCCTTTAAAATGCTCACAGGCCGGGCGGGGCGGGATCTCTTTACCTGCTCGCCTCCATTTCACTGTGCCCCACTGCCCTGCTCCTATTTCCATTAATGCCAAATCTGTGTTTTCCTCCTTCAAACGAGTGCCCGGTTTTTCTAATCTCTTGCCGGACATCGCCGCTCGATTCAGCGGGATTTCCTCCCTATGCATTTAAATGTATTATTTTGACCTATAGCCCCATGTGTGCCCAGGCTGAGGTTATCTACCTCACGCTTAGCTAGGCAATCGCACTGCTACTTAGTTTATTCACTGTAGGGCCTGGTTGTGTTTTATTCTTTATCCCTGGCCCCTGTGACTTTCTCTTTTCAGCGGAATTTGAATGTTCTTTAAGCCATGAAGCACATAACTCATAAATTATTAGGCGGTCTGTCGGGAAGTCCCTGTTAATCTATATGTCCTGGGGGGTCCGCATCATCTCAGACCTGACCCCAAATTATTGAGATATCTAGGATTACAGAGACTCTCACACTAAGGTAGACCGTTTAAATGAAGTTTACCTTATTATATTCGTTTATCTTCCTAGAAGGTCACACAGAAGTTATACCTACTACATCCGACGATATATACCCCTTCTTGATCATCATGTTACTCATGGTTCGTCTATGGCTAAAAGAATCCCGCACCTCTAGCTGTATGTAAGTACATCCCTCCTGGGCACTCCGTTTGACCCACCGGACTCATAGCTTATGGAGCACTTATTCCTTTAGATTGAGGTTGTGACCTGCTCCCTCGTTTCCCTACCTATCTGCTTGGACCTGGGCTCTATAAAGCTGTATCCTGCTCCCAGCCACCTTGATCATCAGGTTATCTGGTAGGTACATCTGCCCCTGCTTTGTGGAACAGTACTCTCCCCATTTATTAGTAGCCAGCAGAGAATCTCATTTTTATCTGAACTTGGGGGGAATATGTTTTGTCTCCCCGGTTCCTCTCAAAGTATCGGTCGGAGACGGTTTCCTTTACTCTTACTATTGACAGCAGGCCTCTAGGACCTAGTGCCTACTCGCGATTGGTTCGCATTGTGGTAATATTTGCTTTTTCACATCTGATTTTTTACTTCTGTTTTATTCCTTTGGTCTTACTAGCGGAGGCCTTTCCAGTTATTTTTTTGTTATTCTTTTGTTAGACTCCTGTGGATTTTTTGACCCCTCTGATTCTTACCCTCATGGACTCAAGGACCACATTGGCGCTTTGTTTCTCTAGAGTAGGTGCTATATGGATTATATGTATCCGTAGACACTGACCTTTATTTCTTTTGTTTAACCTTTTAAGTGTCACAGTAGGTGCCGTACTGCCTTTAAGCTGTGCCTACTTACTCCTCTGGTGGTGGTGTCTTTTCTGCAGTCTGATCTTTTTTTTTGTGCCCCTCTGTTAGTGTCAGGTGATTCAAGTCACTCTTACCTTCAAGGCTGTGCAATCTTACCTGTAAGGTGCTTGACGGGTTTTGCAGAGACGCTATGAGCCAAACTCCCTGAAACCTATCCTACCTCTGGTGATTCGTAGATCTACACGCCAAGATGCTGGATAGCTAAAAGGGAGAGTGGCCGGATCTGACGCTAATGTGAGTTCTTGTAGTCGACCTGCAAAGCAACAAGCTCTCCTTAGTGTCTTATTCTCCAAAAGATTAACTCTGTCTCTAATTAAACCCTATACTGTACAACTGAGATGCTTTTCTGTTAAATATCCTACCTGCGATCTACCAAGAATGGCTTCGCGTCCCGGAAGTGGTGTAGTGTGTCAATACAGCTTAGCAGAGATGTGATGATGAAGAATATTCAGTTCTTGAAGTTTAGTGCTGGGTGAAGTAGTTTCACTACAAAGATACAAAGGCAAAATTATACCTATTCTACAACATGAAATCCTAAACCAAGTTCTTTAGCTTTCTCTTCTATCACACTCCAACTTACTTCTTTGCTAACTGTGAAGTCTTTCACCACTTCCACATTTTCTGATGGGTTGATTCCCTGTTTAAAGAATCTTAAAAGATATACACAACAAACAAAGGTATATATTGCAAACAAGAAATATACATAAACCAGAATCGTTCTTAACACCTAAATGGAATTCACTATTCACATGAAATGCTTCTCAAACAAAGTTCGCATTGACCACGATAAAACAATGTCTTTTTAGTTGCATGAATTCTCCTCTTGTGCTCAGAGAGAATATTTCCAAAAAATAGTTCTTTTAAAAAAAAGGTAGCTAGCGATGGGCGCCAAAGAAGAATCGAGGGTGCACTTAGCTTTTGAAATCTCCTTGTAGCATTGTCCAGATTCAGTGTTCCAAACGATGTTCTCCAAACAGGATGCGCAGGAAGAATACCGGAGCTCTTCTGAGGACGCGCGATGTTTCTTCTTGCCAGGCTGGAAGGCTAAGCGTCTTCCAGAAGCCTGGGTGTGGTTTTTATAGAGGAACCACACCCAAACGTTGAGACGCATGCGTGCCTTTCAGACGCTGTATTTCCCTCTTAGCGTGCAGAGAGAAATGTCAACAAACGCGTCTTTTGGTTTCTGACAGGAGCGGAGCACACGCGTTTATCTGAAAAGCATCTAACGCGTGTTTCCGCTTGTCAGCTAGAACGTGGCAGAAACAAACATTACTTATGGTCTCGAGTTAACATTTGCCAAACATTGCCAAAACGGATTAACCCCTGCTTCCACCGCCAAGAGTCACAAAAAGGAAGTCAGTGTTAAAACAGAATTAAGTACACACAATCATGCGTTACAAAGATCATTATATAAACACCTTATCACGGAGTGCAGGATGCACGGGACAGGGGTGGGTTTCCTAATTGGAGTATAAATTCCTTTTTTTAGAAGTGCATGTTGCAGACTTGCTACTCCTATGGGGATCGCGGCTTATCATCATGACAGTACCCCCCTCGTAGAATCCCTCCTAATACAGTAGGAACTGGCTTGGGCTTGTTAGGGTACTTAGCATGAAAGACTTTCAGAATCTTTGGAGCATTTTGCAGGTTCACCAACGGTTCCCAAGTTCTTTCCTCAGGACCGTAACCTTTCCAGTCAACTAGATAATGTAATTTTCCTTTTACCCTTTTTGAGTCTAGAACAGCTTTGACCTCAAATTCTGGAGTACCGTCAATATCTATAGCTGGAGGATTTTTAAGACTTCTGGTTCCGGGACTACAGGGTTTAATCAAGGAAATGTGAAATACAGGATGAATGCGAAACCTAGCTGGTAATGTTAGTTTCACACAAACGGGATTAACCAATTTTTCGATAGGGAAAGGACCTATGAATCTGGGGCGAAAAGTCTTGTGACATTTCAATTTAAGATTCTTAGTTGCCAACCAGACCTTGTCTCCTACCGAATACTGTGGGGATTCAGAACGATGTTTGTCAGCATACCTTTTTTGGGTCTCTTTGGCTTGTGCTAAATGTAGTTGAGCCTCTTGCTGAATACCAACTAGATCCTTTACATAATCTGAAACTGCTGGAACTAAGGTTGAACACAAATCTGATCCTAGTATTTCCTTAGGATGATAACCAAAAGTGCAGAAAAAAGGGGACATACCAGTAGAGGAATGGTCAGCATTATTATATGCGAATTCTGCAGCCCAAAGAACATCTGACCAGTCCTGATCGTGAGTGACCAACAGGCAACGTAAAAGTTGTTCAACAGTTTGATTCGTGCGCTCCGTTAACCCATCAGTTTGAGGATGGTAACTCGTAGAGGTGCGAATCTCCATGTTCAAAGCCTTCCCCAAATTACGCCAGAAATGAGAAATAAACTGCGGACCTCTGTCTGAAATTAAAACTGATGGTATACCATGTAATTTCACTACTTCTTTCATGAAAATTTGAGTCAATTCTGAAGCTGTAGGAAGCTTAGTAAGAGGTATGAAATGAGCATAACGAGTGAAATGATCCACTACAGTAAGTATCGTAGTATAACCTGACTTGGAGCGGGGTAACTCAACAATAAAATCTAGCGACACTGTATGCCAAGGCTGAGGTGGTAAAGTCAATGGCAATAAGAGCCCACTAGGAGCATGATGTACAGGTTTGTTCTGACTACAAACAGTGCAAGTATCCACGTATTGTTGTATGTCTTTATACAATGAAGGCCACCAAAACTTTCTCTTGATCAACTGATACATTTTAGTAACTCCAGGATGTATGGACAGAGAAGTATCATGATATAACTGTAAAACCTTTTTTTGAAGAGATTCAATGGGTACAAAAACTTGATTATTCATGTACAAAACATTTTCTTTCCATTGTAACAAAGGATAGGTTTTACTCCAAGTCTCCTTTGATTGTGATTGGAATGCCTCTTTAAGATCTAATACAACATCTGAATCTACTAAACCAACAAGAAAACGTTCAGCAGGGATTATCGGAAGTACAGGCTCTTGTCTTATGTTCATATCATCACTACCTCCGATCCTTGATAAAGCATCCGCTTTATTGTTTTCTTTTCCAGGCCGATAGGTGATGATAAAGTCAAAATCATTAAAAAACAAAGTCCACCTTAGCTGTCGAGCCGACAAAGCCTTTACAGATTTAAGTGATTGGAGGTTTCTGTGATCTGTGTAAATGGTCACCGGATGTCTGGCCCCTAGCAAGTAGTGTCGCCATTCTTTGAAGACAGCTTTAATGGCTAGCAATTCTCTATCTGCGATGGCATAATTCTGTTCAGTAGAATTGAGTTTTCTGGAGAAAAAGGCAACCGGATGCATTTGGCCAGTATTAGTACTTCTTTGGGAGAGTATGCCTCCAATCGCGAATTGAGATGCATCGGCCTCAACGATAAATGGTTGGGAAGGATCAGGGTGTCTTAAAATTGGAGCAGTAGTAAATTGAGTTTTCAATTTCTGAAAAGCTTTTTCAGCTTCAGCATCCCATTCAAATTTCACGTTTTTTCTCAATAATTTAGTGATCGGGGTGATTATTTGTGAAAAATCCTTAATGAATCGCCTATAGAAATTTGCGAATCCCAGAAAGCTCTGAATTTGTTTAACACTTTTGGGAATGGGCCAATCAATTATGGCTTGCACCTTCTTTTGATCCATCTCTATGCCAGAAGGGGTGAGGATATACCCCAAAAAATCCACGGTGGTAACATGGAATAAACTTTTCTCTAGTTTCACAAATAGAGAATTCTGCAAAAGCTGTTTCAAAATGGCTCGAACCTGCTTCACATGCTCAGAAGTGTTTTTGGAGTAGATGAGGATATCGTCAATATAGACAATACAACAAACATCAAGAAATTCCCTTAAAACCTCATTTATGAAGAATTGAAATGCTGCTGGAGCGTTGCAGAGTCCGAAGGGCATGACTTGATACTCATATAGTCCAAACTTGGTGCGGAAAGCTGTTTTCCACTCATCACCCTCTCGGACTCTTACTAGATGATATGCTCCTCGTAAATCTAGTTTCGTATAGATTGCTGCATCCTTTACCTGATCAAGCAAAGTCGGGATTAATGGCAATGGGTACCTATTCTTGACTGTCATGTTGTTAATTGCGCGATAGTCGATGCAAGTACGCAATTCTCCTCCCTTCTTTGGTATAAAAAATAAAGGAGAGGAGACTGGGGACTTAGAATGTCGGATAAAACCGTTGGCAAGGTATTCATCCAAGTACGACCTGAGATGTTCATTTTCCTTCTCCGTAAGAGCATAGATTCTGCTGCATGGTAATGTAGCTCCTGGGATGAGATCAATTTGACAATCATAATCCCTGTGCGGTGGCAAGGTATTGGCCTTGATTTTGTCAAATACATCTAATAGATCATGATAGTCTTCGGGAACCCCTGTAATAGTTAGGACACTCTGAATTTGTTTAGGAAAGTTATAGCCCTGAACTATGAGATCAGTTCCTGGATGTTGCCTAAAGCATTTTTCATGACAATACTCGGATTTAAAGAGAATGGTTCTGTTAACCCAATCTATGTAAGGGTTGTGAAGGACTAACCAAGGGATACCCAGGATCAGGCCAAACTGAGGGGCATCAATAACATCAAAGGTTATATCTTCACTGTGTTTGGTGGCACATAACATAGTTAAGATCTCAGTGTGATATTGTATTGGGCCTGAGGTCAGTTCCTTTCCATCCACGGCCCTGACTATTTCTGGGGATTTTTTCTCGATTCTTTGCAGACCTAACTTCTCAAACAATTGGGTGTCAATAAAATTGCCTGTGGCTCCTGAATCTATCAAAACATCCACAGACCAAGAACGAGTGTTGTCTAACTGGGATTGGAGTAAAACTCTCATACTAAGATGACTATGAGAGATGGTAGGAGCATTTGAGGCCAAACTAAGCTGTTTACCCGATAAACTGACCTCCTGGTCTACCGAGCTCACAAGTTTTCCGCCTGTGAAATAGCATTGACATCGACTGATTTAGTTTTAGGTCTTGTGGGACGAGTTGGGCACTCTTTGACGAAGTGTCCTGATTTCCCACAATACATACACTGATTCAACTTCCTCCTTTTCTCCCTTTCGTCTTTGGACAGAGGACCTCTAACTGTCCCTATTTGCATTGGTTCGGAAGAATCTTGTCTAGGTGTGACATCATGCTTAGGACTTGTCTTGTCTTTAGGTAAAAAGAATTTAAAATCTGTCTTCCCTTTTTCTCCCTTTCTTTCTATTATGCGATGGTTTAATTTGACTACCAGATCTATAAATTCATCGCAGTCAGTGGGAGGATCAAGGATTTGAGTAACCATGTCTTTCAAATCGTCTTTTAAACCCCTATAGAACAAAGACACTCTTTTGTCTTCTGGCCATTCCGCTTCTATTACCAACCTGTTGAAGGTGGAGATGTAATGTAAAAGATCTGAGGACCCTTGCTTTAAATTTAACAACTCGTAATCTGCCGACTGTACAAAGACATGCTTGGCAAAGAGTTTCTTCATGGTATTTTTAAATCGCTTCAGATCGTATAAAACTGCATCATCTCTTTCCACATAAGGTACAGACCAGAGAGCTGCCTCACCACCTAAATACGAAAGGATAAAAGCCACCTTCGCCGAATCATCAGGAAATGCAGTGGGTTTAGCTGCAAAATGCAGATGGCATTGGTTTAAAAATATGGCGAACTTGTTGCAGTCCCCATAGAACCTCTCGGGCGGCGCCAAGGGCACAGAAATGGGGGTAACCACCTGAATTTGGGTGGTTGCAGAAGGGGAACTGGATGCGTCACCACTGTACAGGGTTTGCAGTGGAGGTTGGAAGGTAGCTGGCTTAATTGGAGAAGTCCACGTTGGCCTAGAAGTTTGTATATTGCTTTGTAACTCAGAAACATCTCTACGTAATTCCGCATTCTCGTGTCTAATTTGAGCTAACATAGCTGCTATATCTTGAAGAGACACTTCATCTGTTTGGTCCATAGCGTCTGGGCAAAACTTGTTCCGTGGGCTTAGCCTTCTGTCAGGTGATTCAAGTCACTCTTACCTTCAAGGCTGTGCAATCTTACCTGTAAGGTGCTTGACGGGTTTTGCAGAGACGCTATGAGCCAAACTCCCTGAAACCTATCCTACCTCTGGTGATTCGTAGATCTACACGCCAAGATGCTGGATAGCTAAAAGGGAGAGTGGCCGGATCTGACGCTAATGTGAGTTCTTGTAGTCGACCTGCAAAGCAACAAGCTCTCCTTAGTGTCTTATTCTCCAAAAGATTAACTCTGTCTCTAATTAAACCCTATACTGTACAACTGAGATGCTTTTCTGTTAAATATCCTACCTGCGATCTACCAAGAATGGCTTCGCGTCCTGGAAGTGGTGTAGTGTGTCAATACAGCTTAGCAGAGATGTGATGATGAAGAATATTCAGTTCTTGAAGTTTAGTGCTGGGTGAAGTAGTTTCACTACAAAGATACAAAGGCAAAATTATACCTATTCTACAACATGAAATCCTAAACCAAGTTCTTTAGCTTTCTCTTCTATCACACTCCAACTTACTTCTTTGCTAACTGTGAAGTCTTTCACCACTTCCACATTTTCTGATGGGTTGATTCCCTGTTTAAAGAATCTTAAAAGATATACACAACAAACAAAGGTATATATTGCAAACAAGAAATATACATAAACCAGAAAGGTTCTTAACACCTAAATGGAATTCACTATTCACATGAAATGCTTCTCAAACAAAGTTCGCATTGACCACGATAAAACAATGTCTTTTTAGTTGCATGAATTCTCCTCTTGTGCTCAGAGAGAATATTTCCAAAAAATAGTTCTTTTAAAAAAAAGGTAGCTAGCGATGGGCGCCAAAGAAGAATCGAGGGTGCACTTAGCTTTTGAAATCTCCTTGTAGCATTGTCCAGATTCAGTGTTCCAAACGATGTTCTCCAAACAGGATGCGCAGGAAGAATACCGGAGCTCTTCTGAGGACGCGCGATGTTTCTTCTTGCCAGGCTGGAAGGCTAAGCGTCTTCCAGAAGCCTGGGTGTGGTTTTTATAGAGGAACCACACCCAAACGTTGAGACGCATGCGTGCCTTTCAGACGCTGTATTTCCCTCTTAGCGTGCAGAGAGAAATGTCAACAAACGCGTCTTTTGGTTTCTGACAGGAGCGGAGCACACGCGTTTATCTGAAAAGCATCTAACGCGTGTTTCCGCTTGTCAGCTAGAACGTGGCAGAAACAAACATTACTTATGGTCTCGAGTTAACATTTGCCAAACATTGCCAAAACGGATTAACCCCTGCTTCCACCGCCAAGAGTCACAAAAAGGAAGTCAGTGTTAAAACAGAATTAAGTACACACAATCATGCGTTACAAAGATCATTATATAAACACCTTATCACGGAGTGCAGGATGCACGGGACAGGGGTGGGTTTCCTAATTGGAGTATAAATTCCTTTTTTTAGAAGTGCATGTTGCAGACTTGCTACTCCTATGGGGATCGCGGCTTATCATCATGACAGTTAGACTCGGTTTTCCCTTGTTTTTCTGCCCTTCTGCCCTCTGTTAGACTCATTTTTTGTGCCTTTCTGCCCTCTGCATCACCACATCATCACTCAGCGCTACCCCAGCATCACTCAGCATCACCACAGTATCACTCAGCACCACCATATTATCACTCAGCACCACCACAGCATCACTCAGCACCACCACAGCACCACTCAGCACCACTACAGCACCACTCAGCAGCACCACAGCACCACTCAGCACCACCACAGCACCACTCAGCGCCACCACACCATCACTCAGCGCCACCACAGCATCACTCAGCGCCACCACAGCACCACTCAGCATCACCCCAGCATCACTCAGCACCACCACATTATCACTCAGCACCACCACATTATCACTCAGCACCACCACAATATCACTCAGCACCACCACAGCACCACTCAGCACTACTCAGCACCACCACAGCATCACTCAGCACCACCACAGCATCACTCAGCATCACCACAGCACTACTCAGCACCACCACAGCATCACTCACCACCACGGCACCGCTCAGTACCACCACACCACCACTCAGAACCACTCAGCACCACCACAACATCACTCAGCGCAACCCCCGCATCACTCAGCACCACCACAGCATCACTACGTGCCATCACAGCATCAATCTGTGCAACCATTCAACAAAAACTGGTTCAATTATGTTCTCTCAATGTTTCAAGCTTTATTACAAATTTCACAAAAAGATGTTAATATTTCACTTCTGTTCTTGGATTTTCATCACAATAAAATACACTGAACATAATCTTCACAAAAGTTATTTACAAAAGTTTAAGCTATTGCCATTATAAATTACAATCACTTTAATTTAAGTATTAATTATTTAAAAAAATTAAAAGCTGTTGTTATTTGTAATATCAATACATCTAAGTCATGTAAATAAAAAACATGTTGCATTACAAATGCTATAGGTGTCACATTTGCGAAAGTTATAACTATTGGCATTGTTAATGACAAAGCTATTAATTTTTCTGTCTTTCTCTTTCACCTTCTTTCCCCTTTTGTTCTTTTCTCTCTTACTCTGGATAGAAGTCTGTTGAGAAAAATAAGTGCCAGTCTCCAAAAGTGACTTCTGGTGGGCCCCACCTGCAACCACTTGCTCAAATTAAGCACTGGGCAAATAGATCTATCTCAGGTACAGTCTGAGGGGTGGGCCCATTTAAGTCCAACAATCATGAGGAGAAAGGCGTGAGAGTAGTGCGTGGGAGCAACCTAAACCAGGGCAAATTTCATGAAATTTTGCTGTGTGCGTGTTATGTTAAAGTTCCATTGTATGCCATTTCCCCCATGTCAGGTAATTACCTGCAGGTTGCGCAAAATGTTATTGTGAGCATACAGGAAGAAATCAAATGCTCAAAAGACAAGCGGCTGTTGCTTACGCCACTTGCGGTTCTTGCACTATTTTTTTTTATTATCATGAAATGCATCCTCGTAGCAAATACTGAAGCAAGGATGCGTTCCATAGCAAATTATAGAGCTAAAGGATGGATTTGCCTTGCGCATAATTATATGTCATTTCGCATAAGGTTCCTGCCATTTCCATGAATTACGTGAAAGCCAATTATGCGAATTTCACAAACCCCTGGGGCAAAGCTCAGTCGAGCCCTGTATAAATCAGCATCTCCAGGCAGAGGGGAACTGGGGAAGACGCTCTTAAGATGGAGATCAACACACTTAGGTCTCCTTCGTGTCTCACCAGGATTCGATTCTATCCCTTCATCCAGGACATGCCAGCAATGCCTAACCACAGCGGCTGTGACCCACAGGTAGACTGTGTAAACTGAATGACACTATGCCATAGTTCACACCATGGAGGTAGATCATCATAGTACATCTCCTCCTGTAAAGAGACTACAAAACAGGGCACACATCATGAACTAATGATTTATATTTAACTTCCATCTCAATTAAAGAAAAGATATCCCCCTCGAATGAGGATAATGAGGAATTACTGAGTGGTATTAAACACTGTCTGGGCGACCAAAGTGTCTAGCATTATTTTCAGTTCGATTTACTGGCCTGAACGAAATGGGTGTGGACTTCACACCACCAAGAAAAACAGGTGTAGAGAAACCTATCACCTAAAAATTAGGCGAAGCCGATTTCCATGCATTCATTACGCTCCCCCTGACTTGTAATTAGGGTTCATGTGTGCAAAACAGGACAGGCACCTGAGTCTTTAGTGAAGGGACATATGAATGTGTCTTCGATTATATTACCATGATATTGTGGCATCATTTTTACATTTAATGATATTGATAAAGTAATTTATAAATAAAGTGCTACAAATCCACCCAATGCCTCCAATCTGTTACTGCATGATTGTGTTTGCCTCTGAGGAAGAAGACCGAATATCATTAGTTCAATGCTACTAACGTTAAAGTTTACAAATAATTCGGGGTTTTTTTTTGGGGGGGGGGGGAGGGGGGGTTATTCCTTAAAATTAATGTGCCAGTTTATGGAATCTTGCTGGAAATCATAAATCCTGAAAGCTGAACATGTTGATTTCAAACTGATGTTAAAGTCCGTTATACCCAAAACGTGCCTTAATATATTGATTGTCATCACATAAGGTATACAATTATGTAAGTCGTATCTGAAATCTTTTCATTTTCATTTTGAGCGCAATTGAATTTTTGGAAAATGCAGAATACTCAAAAGGTTTGGAGTAAATATCATTAGCAAAGTAGTCCTTAGTTGAACAATCTGATATGCATGCAAGCCAAACTTATTAAGGTTTGTGATAAATGGAACGTCACAAAGCAAGGGGCGTACATTTATGCTGAGAAATGGTTTAAGGATTTTTAGACAAAAATTCAACTAATGCCTTCAAGACACTGATAAATCAGTTTACTTAACCTTACATGGTCACATCATTTGTCGTTCTCTGGTGTCTGTACTTTTAAGAAAATCCTAATAGTTTTGTTGGCACCACACGAAGGGGGGCTTAGGGGAGGGCAGCCGACCACCGGGAGGTCTCCTCCCCCGGGCGGTTTGGGAGATCTGGGTGGGGTATTCTTTCTAGCAGGTTCTTTTTGGGCGTTTTTGGGCTGGTTTTAGTTGTTTTGTGCGCTCCCCTATAAATGGGCGGGGCTCCTCGCTCCGGGCACCATTTTAGGCTTGGTGACCTGGTGGCCGGTTGAGCTTAGAATTTTTTGTGTCTTGTTCCTTGAGCTTTCTGATTCGTGGTCATGTCTGGTGAAGACTACCGAGTGTTGGAGGCTATTCGCCTACTTAGCGAGGCGGGGCGTTTGGACCTGGTCATTGGCGACCGGGGTCAGACTGAGACCCCGCGCCCCCAGCGGGAGGCCTCTGCGAGGGTGTCGGCGGTGGTGGCAGCATGTTACTCCCCGAAACGTCGGAGGCAGGATGGGGTAAGTGAGCGGGGTCGTTCTAGGACCCGTCGGGCGGGTTCCAGGGCCCGGCGGGGGAGTGATGCTAGTTCTTCTGATCCGGCCGTTTCTTTGGATTCCTCGTTGTTGGAGGAGGCTGGGGTCGGGGGTTTCCCTCTCGGGGGGGGAGAGGTTTCTGAGATCGGTCTGCGGGAAAGAGCGGCCTCTGCCCCTGTTTTGCGGGGCCGTCGTGCTTCCAGGCAACGTGGTTGCACGCGGCGTTCGGCTTCTGCCTCCGCGGGGGTGGGGACTGACGTCACTCAGGCGGGGCGGGCGGAGGCCATTTTGGATGTGGTTTCTGTGGCGCAGCAACCGTTACGGGGTGCCCCGGATCGGGACATTGAGGAGGTGGTCGCTCCCCTGAGCGTTATACGCCGCCATGTGGTTCAGGTCCCGGTGACGGTGGACGGTGGTGCGGTTGATGGGCGCATTGCGCGTCCTTTGGTATCTACGGCGGTTGTCGGAGGGCCTGTGGGCCGTGGCGTTCTTGTTCGCTCTGTGGGGAGGGATTTGCAGAGTCCGTTATTGTTTTCCCCATCTGGGTCGGTGGTGGGGGGGGAGGCCGGGTCTGGGGGTTGCAGCTCCTTGGGGGAGGGGGAATGGGCCCAGATGGGTCTGGGAGAGGGTGCGGGGCGGCCTGACTTGCTGGTCCCTGGTGGGGAGCTGGGCTGCGCGGGCGGGTCGGTGGGAGATTCCCGCCAGTTTCGGGTGGTGGGTGACCTTCCCATCGGAGGGGTTGAGAGTGGTGTGGATGTTGCTCAGCGAGGTGTGGGGGGGAAGGGGCTTTTTATAGGCTGTCGGGGAATTTTCAAGGTCATAGTGGGCTGGTGGGGTCCGGGCCTGCTTCGCGGGGTGCTGTTTCAGTCGGGGGGGTTCAGGATTGGGACCCTCAGGGGACGGCTTCGAGAATTATTCAGGCTGTGTTGGATGCTAGCTCGGATGAGGAGGTCTGTCCGCCGTCTCCGCGGCTTTGCGATGCTTTAAAGAGAAAGAGTGTTGTTAGTTCTGGAAGTTTTAGGGTGTCTGGTAGGGGGGGCGGTGTTAATGTTGGCGGTTTGTCTTCCGCACATAGAGTTGGTTTTTGTGAGGGACCCGGCACACCAGTCCGGCCTTTTTCTTTACAGGAAGAAGCTCGATCTACGGCAGCAGACTTGGCAGGGCGGCAGGCAGCCCGGGTACGCCGAGGAGAAGTGCGGGTGGAGCCTAGCGCGGCACGTCCCATACCTTCGAGGGATCCCGCCGTGGCCATCACAAGCAGGTTTAATACGACCTCGATGGTCCCAACGAGGGATTTCTACATGGGCGGTGCCTCCGGGTCCAGTACGACCTTCCCGGCCTCGGCGGTGGATTCCAGCGTTGCTCATGGGAGCAGGTTACGTACGACCTCTCCCGTGCCACGTGGTGTTTTGACTACTGGTTTATCCTTTTCTGGAAGTCAACAGGTTGTCAGTAGTTCTGGTGGGGGGGTGTATAGACGAGTTCAGTCGTCCTCCCCACCTAGGTCCAGAGTGCGGGCTGGTAAGGCCCATGGTCGTTCAAATACGGTGGAGTCAAGACAGACTTCGGTGGTTGTCCCCCCCCCTCAGTTAGAGGACTCCCTGATCTTAGATTATGATGAGGATAGCCCTGAAGAGGGCGAGGTTCGTGATTCTGTGTCTGGGGGGGGGCATGTTAATGTTTCTCGTGACATGTTACAGGACCAAGTGGTTCGGAGTCGTGTGGAATCGTCACGGCCACGAGTGCTCGGCCCCGCGGTGAGGGCTCCTCGAAGGGCAGATGACGGTGCACGGACGGCGTGGAGGACGGAAATCAGTCAACCGCCTCTTTTAAATCCAGGTGAGAATGTGGTTCAGGCCGTGCGGCCCAATATGGTCTCTATTGGTGTTGGTGTCGATTTAATTTCGACGGAACAGGATGGTAAACTGTATAAAGGACGTGTGGTACGAGATCAAGGTGTTGGTACTAATGGTGATGAGGTTAATACAAGTCACATGGTGGACAGTGGCACGTCCAATGTTGGTGTAGGTACTACAACAAAGGTGCTTCACAGTAAAGAACTTAAAATCAAAAAGTTGCCTTACATGGGTGTTACAAAGCCTTTGGGGGCTCATTTGATGCTTAGTACGAAAGAAAAGATATGGAATGGTGAGTATGTGGAACTGTTGAAATTGCTCCACAGGGAAGTCCGTGCTAAGGAAGGTTCTAAAGAAGAAGAGTTCGAGTTAGCTAAGCGCCCTAAAGTTCCCCTGAATATAGAAAATTGGACGGCGGCCTTTTTAATTTTTGCCAGCGTCTATTGTGAGAAATTCCCTGAGCGCTGCGTGTCCCTGTTTAAATACATGGATGTTATTCGTAAGGCTCAGCTAACCAGGAATGATTATGCGTGGGCTCAATATGATGAGGAGTTCAGGGCACGAATGGCTTGGGATCCTGAGGCGAAATGGGGGGAGTTGGACTCTGACCTTTGGCAGCAAACGATGGGATCGTCTGCCTCTGGTAAAACCATTTTTACGGCCAGTGGTCTTCCTATATTGTATCGTCCCTTTCAGTCTCGTCCCACCCGGGGAGGGGTGGGGGCCGTCTCTTCCGCCCAGTCGCCCATCGGCACATGCTGGGATTTTAATACCGGGACCTGTACTAGACAGTTTTGTAAATTCCGCCATGAATGTTCCCAATGTGGGAGGAAGAGTCATCCTTTGTCCCGCTGCTGGGGTCCTAGGACCCCAGGGCCCCAGGGTTCCCAACAGAGTTCAGGAACTTTCGTGCCACCACAACAACCCCCAGCTCCCAGGGGAGGGAAAGCTTCATCTGGGGCTGGGCCCAAAGGCTCGTACTCCGGTTAACGTAACCAGATTGGCCGCGGCTTTGCGGGACTATGAGCCTGCGGAGCTGCGGTCGGTCTTGTTGTTAGGTTTTCAGGTGGGGTTTCGCTTGGGGTATGAGGGACCGCGTTTCAGACGTTGGTCCAAGAATTTAAAGTCAGCGAGCGAACACCCAGACATTGTACAGTTGAAATTGGACAAAGAAGTGAGTGAGGGTCGGATGGCGGGCCCGTTTGATGACTGGCCTCTGGCGAACCTTATCGTGTCCCCAATTGGTGTAGTCCCCAAGAAGGAGCCTGGTCAGTTCCGGCTCATTCAACACCTGTCATGGCCGGACGGTGAGTCAGTAAATGATTTCATTAACCCGGAAGCTGCATCGGTGTCTTATTCCTCTGTGGATGTAGCCATGCAGCTGGTTGTATCGGCGGGCACTGACGCCCTGATGGCAAAATGCGACATTAAGTCCGCATTTCGGCTCCTTCCAGTCCATCCTGAGGACTGGTGTCTTCTGGGCATCCATTTCCTTGGGAAATGGTACGTGGACAAGGCGTTGCCAATGGGCTGTTCTATGTCCTGTGCTTTGTTCGAAACTTTCAGCACCTTTCTTCAATGGTGGTTTACTACACAGAGTGGCCATGACCTTGTCACTCATTATTTGGACGATTTCTTTTTTGTAGGTGCTGCCAATTCCTTAGCCTGCCATGCGGCTCTCACATCTTTTCAATCACTAATGAGTTACTTGGGTGTGCCATTGGCTCCAGAGAAGACCATGGGTCCTTGCGCGACCATGTCTTTTTTGGGGATCGAGCTTGACTCTCATTTGATGCAGGCTCGTCTTCCATTGGACAAGAAACAGAAAATGCTTCAGCTGGTTGGAACTATGTTGGGGAAAGAGAAGGTGTTTGTGAGAGAGATACAGGTTTTGCTGGGACACCTGAATTTTGCCTGCAGAGTGGTTCGGGCGGGTAGGACTTTTTGTAGAAGGTTAGGCAGAGCCTTGTCTGGTCATTCCCTGCCACATCATAGGGTGAGACTGTCTGCGGGGGTGAAGGAGGACTTACGTATGTGGGTCTTTTTCTTACATTCCTTCAATGGTGTGCCTTTGTGTTGGGAGGTGGATTGGTGTTGGGAGGTACAGATCTTCTCTGATGCCGCCGGTAGTGAGGGTTTTGGTCTCTACTGGCAAGGACGGTGGTGTGCTCAACAGTGGCCCATGCAATGGAAGAATGGTGGTAGAAGTATTGCCTTTCTGGAACTTTTTCCTGTGGTTGTGGCGGTCACGCTGTGGGGGGCGGAGTTGGCCCACAAAAAGGTCCTTTTTCGGATCGATAATATGGCTGTGGTTCAGGTGATTAACAAACAGTCGGCCAGAGATCCCCAGGTTTTGAAACTTCTGAGAGTGTTTGTGTTGGGTTGCCTGAAACATGATATTGGTTTTCGGGCCCTTCACGTGCCTGGCGTGGACAATGACATTGCGGATGCTTTGTCTCGTTCACAGTGGGAGAGATTCCGTGGGCTTGCTTTGGAGGCAGACGAGGAGCCGACTCCCATGCCGGAACACCTTTGGACGATAGGAAACACCGGGTCCTTCACTTGGTTTTAGGTTCCCTGGCCCCTTCCACGAGGACGGCGTATGAGTTAGCCTGGAAGGAATTTTTGGAGTCAGGCGCTTGTCGGAGGGATCTGGATTGGCAAAGGTCGGAAGATGTGGTACAGTTTATTTTGGTGTTAATGGATAAGAAGTTGTCTAGAATTACTATATCTGGAAAACTAGCTGGAGTTTCTTTCATGGGTAAGCTTTTGTGGGGTTACTCTCCGTCGGCTGGGGAGTTGGGTAGGAGAATGTTGGAGGGTTGGTCCAGAGAGAGTGGTGCTATTCGCACTTTGCGATCTCCTTTGTCGTGGCAAAAGCTGTTTCAGGTTGTTTCTGTCTTACCGGTTGTGTGTACTGACCGAGTGGAAGCGTGTTTGTTTGCCACGTTGATGGTGTGGATGTTTTTTGGAGCTTTTCGTGTGTCTGAATTGCTTGGCAACAGATCCTCTCCTGGCCTCCTGCGGGGGGATGTTCAGATCACGGAGCGGGGGGTCCACATTTGGCTCTCACACTCCAAAACGGATCAGAGAAGTGTGGGCAAGGGTGTCTGGTTAGAATCGGTTTCACCTCAGGAAACGTGCCCTTTACATTGGGCTCTTTGTTGGAGGAGACTGTCGGGTGGGTTGGTGGATTTTCGAGTTTTTCAACATGCCAATGGGTCTAGTGTGACGAACTATCAACTGCGCATGGTACTGCGTAAAGCGCTGCGACATATTGGTTTGGATGGGTCTTCTTACGGTACTCATTCTTTTCGGATTGGGGCGGCCACAGAGGCCTTCCACAGGGGTTGGTCGAGGGAGGACATCATGGGTCTGGGGCGCTGGACTTCTAACTGTTTTCGGCGCTATGTTCGTAATGAGCCTACTGGAGCGCTGGCGGCCTCCTCTGTTTTGCCTGTCTGACTCTGTTTTCTTTTTCAGGTTCTGTGGCTGGTCCTCGGGCTGCTTACGTTACAGTTTGGATCGTGGGCCATTCGTTCATTAAGAGAGCTCAAGTTCAAGCCCGACAGAGTTATTTTGGTTCCTCGTTGGGGTTCAATGACAGTTTGTTTAATGTGGTTTGGAAGGGAAAGGGGGGTATGTTGTGGAAAGAACTTATACCTGCCTTGACTTCTTGGTTGGTAGGGGGGGTTTGCCCGGACGTCCTGGTGATTCATTTGGGTGAGAATGACATGGGCTCTGTCAAAGGGGTTGTCCTGCTCCGGGCGATAAAAAAGGACTTGGCTTTGCTACACAGTCAGTGGTCGGGTTGTCATGTCATTTGGACGGAGATGGTGCCGCGGAGGGTTTGGAGGTATGCGATGAAACCGAAGGCGGTGGACAAATCACGGAGGAAGGTGAATTTGGAGGTTTCCCGTTTTTGTAGAGACCTGGGTTTCGGTCGCATCGTCCATAGTGACATTAAATACGATGCGGTGGAATTTTTTCGGGGGGATGGTGTACACCTGTCTCGTATGGGTATGGACCTGTATCTTCTGGAGTTGCGGGAGGTTCTATCTCGTTGTTTGACGGTTCGTCACTTGGTTGGTGAGTAAGTGGTAGTCGGTTATGTATTCTGGTTTTCCCCTCTTCTTCTTACTGGGTTTCCCTCGTACCCCCTCACCCCCCCTCCCACCCCCCCCCCCGGTTTTTAGGCGGTTTGGGGGGCAGAAAGGTGGGGCTCTCTCCGTATCAGTCTTTCACCCCACGGCTTTCTGGTTGGCGGTTTTGCTATGTGATCGTCAGTTTTGGGCCAAGTTGGACCCGTTAGTTGTATCGGTTATTGTTTGGGGATTGTTCAGTTTGATTGACGTGGGGTTCGGAGAATACGGATCGGGGGATATGTTCTGTTGGTTTATAGTCAGAGATGTAAGATTATATTTATTAGGTGATGTTATAATGTTATAATGTTATTGGGGTTTGTATGGTTTTGTGTTGGGTATGTACGGGTGGGGGTGGGTGTGATGGAGGGTGTGGGGTGGGGGCGGGGTTTTGGGTTTGAAATAAAAACGAACAAAAACTTGGGTTGTGGTTTAGATTGTGAGGCGGTTGCCGAGTTTGTGTATTTTGTAAATGTGCACCTGTTCCAATAAAGCGGCCTTTTTCACACTTGAAAGGTTTTTTGAGTCTGCTCACTCTCCCCCCACCCCTCTCTCCCAAGGGGGGCTTGGGGGAGGGCAGCCGACCACCGGGAGGTCTCCTCCCCCGGGCGGTTTGGGAGATCTGGGTGGGGTATTCTTTCTAGCAGGTTCTTTTTGGGCGTTTTTGGGCTGGTTTTAGTTGTTTTGTGCGCTCCCCTATAAATGGGCGGGGCTCCTCGCTCCGGGCACCATTTTAGGCTTGGTGACCTGGTGGCCGGTTGAGCTTAGAATTTTTTGTCCCTCCCTCCCTCCCCTTTTTTAAGGGATTTTTATTTATTTATTTCTTTAGTTTGGCTGCTGTTTGAAACATGTGTTCATGGGGTTTTTACGTTGTGCTTTGTCGCTTGGGACAGGTGCGTGGCGGTTTTGCTATGTGATCGTCAGTTTTGGGCCAAGTTGGACCCGTTAGTTGTATCGGTTATTGTTTGGGGATTGTTCAGTTTGATTGACGTGGGGTTCGGAGAATACGGATCGGGGGATATGTTCTGTTGGTTTATAGTCAGAGATGTAAGATTATATTTATTAGGTGATGTTATAATGTTATAATGTTATTGGGGTTTGTATGGTTTTGTGTTGGGTATGTACGGGTGGGGGTGGGTGTGATGGAGGGTGTGGGGTGGGGGCGGGGTTTTGGGTTTGAAATAAAAACGAACAAAAACTTGGGTTGTGGTTTAGATTGTGAGGCGGTTGCCGAGTTTGTGTATTTTGTAAATGTGCACCTGTTCCAATAAAGCGGCCTTTTTCACACTTGAAAGGTTTTTTGAGTCTGCTCACTCTCCCCCCACCCCTCTCTCCCAAAAGCTGCGTGATTTGAGGGATGTAATTAGGAAACATCTTTAGCCTACTACTTACCAACAGAGAAAGAAACACTGTGTTCTTCATTTAAGTGTACATGAGCGAAATTTGTATGCTTTATATCCCCGTAAATCCTCACGTCCAAAGAGTGAGTACATGTTGGGGAAAAAGGGAGCCACACTATCACTTTAAATTAAAAACAATATTTTTATTAGCCTGTGGCTTGAGGACTTCTCTAACTGACCTTTATCTGGCAACTTCTATTTGTCTGTTTTATTGAGATTCGAGAAGTCCACGGATAACTAGATTGTACCTTCTGTTTCAGATAGGTTATGGGAAATCTGCAATATCAGCATGGCTTTTTAGTGCGGCATGCAATTTTAATTATTATTGCAGCAATTTTATGGACAATCTTGTTAAGTAAAAATAAATCAATGAATTACTCTATACAAAAAGTCCCTCTCCTTGCACGATGTTGGCCCAATCCTTCTCAAAAGATCCATATACCTGGATTCCTGCTTTTCCTCCCTCTCGCAAATCTTAAAGGTGTTGCATTGAATGGAAAAGCAGGGCTGTTAGGGTCGGTCTATTTTCTTTAGCTCTAAATTGTTTTTACAATGAAATGTGTCATTGTGTGCAATCCTCGAGTATTAGTTGCAAAAAAATATATATACATTAGCCCACAATATTGATCAAATGCCTAATGATGTAATTCCCTATGAGACTCAGTAGTGCTACTAACATGGAGAGCCCATGGCTAATCAAAATAACCACTTGATTAACCAATAACCTTCGGTTCACCGTAAAATTCTTCAATCAGGGGTTGTAGGCTCTATATAATACAATTACAATTATAAGTAGGTACACGTTTAAGTAGTAAATGTTGGAGGAATTGGGATTGCCAGGAAAATAGGGATTTTTTTTTAGGAATGAATGGGAATGGTTTTGCAAGGGATAAGGACAGGTCAAGAGTGGGATATGGAAGTGTTTAGGGAGGGTCATGTTCTGACTTTTAAAGTTACTATAGCCAAAAAATATCTAAAACAGTTGTAAATGTACTCCAGTTCAGAACTGGACTAATTTCAGCAGCACGCATGGAAAACCAATAATACTGCAACACCCTACAAACAGAAAACAATGGAGGTAGTGTCTTAAAATAGAAACCCTTATGGAATAATGTTAAAATAAATTACTTACATTTTCTACACTTTTTGAGTAGCTTTACACTTTCAAATGGTGACTAGCCAAAGGTAATAACGTTATTAAAAAGTGTAAGAATAAAATTACATGTAGAGATTTATTAACATGAAAGTTTATCTTTCTGAATAGCCTCCTTATTTTGGGCATTACTTGTGACAGCAGAAGTAGCTGTAGCCCCTTCCTGTGGCTGGGACACAAACTGACCCAGAAGCAGAATGATTCCCTACCACACAACCAGATATAGCGTACTATATCAAAGTCAAAACACTTATCTTGAGAAATATATATCTTTTTTTGTTATAGCACAAGCCTGCCAAAAATGTATCTTGTGTGAATATGCTGAGGTGATGTACTCATCATATTGCAAGCGAATAAGCCTTAAATATGCTCTTCTATGCCATGTAAACATTTATTTAATAGGATCTTTATTGTCACCACCTCCGCTACCAGCCACCATCTACTCTGCTGATGCGCTAACACTGCCAACATGTTGATTGGCTTCAGATACCAGATGGATAGCAGAACTTGTTAAATAATCCTCTGTGTCAATTGTGAATTGTCTATGCTTATCATTCTCTGTATAAATGTGAAGATAGTTAAACTGCAATTCAGTAACACAATAAGTGCCCCATGTGCAGAATGCCTGACAGTTGTGCTGGATGAATGTATAGGACTGATATCACTGTCTCACAATATTTTACAGTGGCTAGCACAGTCTCACTTCACATCTATCTGAGGAGATGCTACCTTAATTTAAGAGGGCCACAAAACATATAAAACAGAGTAATTATATTCATGGATCACTTTTCCTGCAGTGGATGCCAACACCAGTGTACTTAATACATACACAGAAGCAGTCATACCAGAACAATACAGAGCCTATGCAGATTTAGATATATCATTAACATGTCAGGAACACATAAACTGGTTCCAAGACACGATACCAAACCCCCTAGAGTATGTGAGACTGAGTCCCCTCAGCAATGATGGGGTAACATAGCCATTCTAAGCCGGGGACACGCCATATTCACAATTAGGAGCACTCGCAGAGCTTCATACCCTTAACACAAGTCTAGTTCAAGTTCAAGTTCAAAAGACCTTTATTCGAATTTGTTAAAATTCATAAAAGTACTGACACATCAAAGAACATATACATACACATAATACAAAACAGTTAAATAATTTACATTTCATAGTAACAAAGCAATTCATACAGAGGTTAGACAGTAAATTTCATTAACTTATAAGGTTTTAGCAGTAGTATTTTTTGACTGAATCTGATTACAAGGACTTTCCATAGTCTTGCGTGCACGTATGGCTAGTCTTAGAAAAGTGCTAGTGCGAAATGTCAGTTCATCATTGTCCAGGGTGAGCAGCAGCATGTAGGATTCCTGAAGTGTAAGAGGTCTGAGTTTTCTGAAATATGGGGTTAAAAGCCATTTGGTATATCTCACATAATATTTACAGAAAAACAGAAAGTGCAAATCGTCTTGAGTGCTTGTACCGTCACAGGGGCAGGGGGTAAGGACAGTATGGTGTTGATACCCCAGAGGAAAAGAGAGCAGAAATTTAACAGTTCCTGCCCTTAGACGAAACAGTAGAGATCGTTCCCAATTTGACATAGACAGTGATAGGTAGGGTGGCATGATTTGCATACAGAGACCATTACCAATGTATTTTTTGACCCCTGATTTCTGTAGTTCAATTCCAAGCCGTTCATTACGATAAAGTGCATAGAGTGCCTTTTGGACCTCATGTTTGTCCTTTGGTTCAATAGCCGTTGGCTCAGTAAACAAAATACCTCTTCCAATTTCATTAAATATTTTAAAAACTTCTTTAAACCAGGGGATATGTATGCCATTATCACTATTAAGGCAGTCCCTGATGATGTTTTGCGTAAGGGCAGCAGCCTCATTCCTCCAGATTCTGATCCAGAAGAGTGCTGGTCTTGCTTTAATAAAGTCGTTTATGAATGGGAGGTTAAGTTCGTTATGACAGATGAAATTGGAAGAGGAAATTGGTGCTCCCAGCAATTTCCTGCAAAAACGGTTTTCCTCTCTTTGAATACCAATGCTGCTGGCCGATCCCCAAACTTCGGCTCCATACGTAGCAACAGGGGAACACTGTAATTTAAAAATTTGAACAATAGCTTTAGTGGCGCCGATTTTCTTAGGGCGTGGGATACTCAGGACGGAGTTGTTGGCTTTCGAGAACTTGCTCGTGGCGTGGGCCACATGCCCACTCCAGGAGCCGTTCGCAGCGAAAACCAACCCCAGATAAGGGAACTTATGGACAGATTCAAGTTTATCTGTTCCAATTTGAATAGTGCCGAGTTTCCTTTTGCCCGGCCCACAAGGCATAATAAAAGACTTTTTAAAATTAACTTTCAAATCCAGTCCCTCCATAAAATTTACAAAACTATGTACAAGCAGACGTAAGGCGTTTGGTGTACGTGCCATAAGGACAGCGTCGTCTGCATATAAAAGTACGGGCAAGGGATTTCCTAAAATGATTGGGACATCGGGGGTAGCTTTCTTTAAACAGTTGGACAGGCCATTAATATAAATGATAAACAGCAGGGGTGCTAAAACGCACCCCTGTCTCACCCCCCTCCCTATCTTGATGGCTCCCGATACCTCTCCGCCCATACCAATACGTACCCGAGCTTTCAAGTCAGTATGGAGATAGGCTAAGAATCTAACAAGAGTGGCATCGAGACCATTTGACAGGAGAGTTAACCATAGCTTGGATCTATTCACAAGATCGAATGCGGATGAAAGATCCATAAAAGCTAGGTAAACGGGGGATGAGCGAGCAATGCAGTATTTATCTATTATCAATTTTAAGTTTAGGCATTGCTCGACTGTTCCTACCCCACTCCTAAACCCCATCTGGCAGGGGTCTAAAAAGTCAGAATCAGACGCCCATTCCAGTACCCTATTATAAATTATTCGTCCTAGTATTTTTAAAGTATTGTCCAGGAGGGAGATGGGACGATAGTTTACTGGGTCAGATCTGTCTCCCTTTTTGTAAATGGGGACAATAATACTAGTAGCCCAGGTGGCAGGCATGGCTACATGTGGAAGACTATTAAAAATGTTTAAAAGTATTGGTGTCCAAAGATCAACGTTAAATTTAATGATATCAATAGGGAGGCCGTCTGGCCCGGGCGCCTTGTTGCCTAGGCTCTCTTTGATAGCTTTCCTGACTTCTAAGTCCGAAATCTCTAAGCCTGCTGTTTGGTTCAGGTTAGGGAGAGGTTGCTCATCAGAGGGGGCGGCATAAATATTAGAAAAATGGGTCTCCCAGGCTGTACTGGTTATGTTGCAACTAATTTTTGTAAGCTCTTTGCCCATTTCCCTCGTTCTCCTAACTGCCGTCCAAAATGGGCCGCTGCCACCCAGACACACAGTCTAGTTAGACTAAATAAATGTTTAACAAAGTTTGTTATAGGAACAGTAATGACAGACCCAGAGAAGGCTGTTCCAGCTGCACAGCCACATTTAGCAATGCCTGCAATTAGTCCATATCCCATCAATGTGAATATGGGTAAAGTTCCCACCAGACAGGAGAAAATTCCGTTCTGTATTGCATAAAACACAAACCAGCTTGAGTATTTCCCCATACAGGACCCCAAGATGAACAAAGAGTTCTCACATTGAGCCTACATTAATCTACGGAGGAATGCCTTCCCCGTAGATGAATGTTCCACTTGGAGCACAGTTTCGCTGCAAAATATACCTGCCTGAGGTTCTAAAGCAGATCCAAAATGAATATGGGGCTGCCCCTGCCTTGGACTTGGGGATGAAACTCATTGGCAACTATTTCACAGTAGCCTCACTGATTTTAAATACCATAAAAGGGATGCTGAAATCTTAACAGTACCCAAGTTTCTAATGCAGGTTCCTTTTACCAGGTTCAGGATTGCGAACTACCACAAATTATTCCTGAAACCTTTACTCATATAGGCCAAAATAATTTATTAGCCAGGTCTAAAAACCCACAACTTAAGGGTAATTCAGATAAGAATAACTAAAAACAGTCACCAGAGTCTTTTAAAAAATGCTGGAAGAAAGAAAAAATATTAAGAAAAACTAATTCACAGGGTGGATCTACCCAACTGGAGTCCTCTGCGAAAATGCTATAATTTGCATAACCATGAAACAACTAAACAGCCTGATAGGTATCAGTATACTGATACATGTCTTCTGAAATTCGCTCAGAGAGAGGAGGACAATCAGAGCGCAGATTAGAAGAATACGTGAACCTGAAAGAGGACACACAAAGATCATCTGACCTCATCATAACAAAGGAAGATAAACTTCCACAATGGAAGCCTCAATTCAAGAAGAAGAAAATGGCCGGTATTTCCCTTAAATATCCCACACATGTTGAGGACACTGCTTTGGAACAAGGAGTGCGCACTGACATTGCTAGATAATGCAGCAGAGGTCACAGCAGAGGTCACAAAAGTCTGCGAGAATCTGTTAGAGTTTTTGCTGCTGAGAACAACTAATGATTTTGTTCAAGTGGAAACGTTGGATCAGAGAGTTAGCTCTCCAGGAAGATTATATCATTTGGAAATCCAAATCGAGGGTGATATACCCCACACTATTAACGTCCTTTTTTGGGAAAAGTTGACTGTAGCATATGACATTCTCTTGGCTGAGAGGAATTGGCCATTTGAATTTGCTAGGAAAGCCACACATGCGGGACATAATAATACCATCTTTCTCCATTCTAGTTCCTGAAGGAGGTAAACATGCATCTCAATCGATCAGTCAATTGGCATTTGTATAGCACAGCACTGTGATCCCTAGTGGTATCTGGGAGCTGAGGGTGCCATCTGTCAGGGTGTCAACAGTTGACAGGCTTACACAGGAGTAGAATGCTGATCTTTCCTAATGTCACTCTAAGAACACTCCAGGTTTAAAGTGATTACATCAAACCCTAGGTATTCCAAGGCGAGAAAAGTGGATGTGGATTAATAAGAGACCACCCACAACAATGGTTTCTTTTAAAGAAGATTTCTTCTTCCTGCCGTTAGTGTATACCACAGCGTAACCTTCCTTATATAAAAGAAACTGCAAAGAAAAAATATAACAGTCATGCATTCCTGCATTATTCTATCAAATAGCTACTCTAATCTATTCATTGGTAAACATACTCAAAACTGTATAGGTTATTGTTTCTCTGCTCTGTTGTAATTATGAATTATTCCCATGTAATTTTCTTATTTCACTCTACATAGACTATTCCTTTTTGTAAATGTTTTTTCCAAATAAATATAATTCACAATATGTATTATTATTTTTCTTCCAGAGGAATGACTTACATGACCAACTCTGCACAAAGACGACTGGTGGGAACTGCTTGCTCGGGTATGTATTTGTTAATTCTTCTTTAATGCTTGCCTTAATGTTTATCCAAATCTTCTTTACAGAATGTGACTTTTTCTCAGTGATAATAAACAAGCCCTTGTCTTAAACTGTAACTGTGTTGTTTCTTTGTTTTTCTGTTCTGGTATTGTTTGGTGCTTAGGAATGTTGGTAAACCTAGGGGAATATATAAATTCTTTTCCCATTTTTCCGCAGGGCGGAGAGCAATACAGGAACTCTTCCTGCTTCAGATCCCGACCCCACAGGTTGTATCTACCTAACCCCGCAGCCCGTTATGGGCTCCGGTTTAAGTTTATGAGCACTTCCTTTTGGTCCTGATGAATTGCCTTGATGGCACGAAACATGTCGACCAGATCACTTGTTGAGGGTTGAAACGGGCTTCCCACACATAGGTTGGTCGTAATCCCATACCCCTCTTAGTTTTAATAAAGTAGGCAGCTACAGGAATAAAGTACTCAGAGTAGACTGCACTAACTTTTTTTAGAATCACTACCTTTTCACGCTCACTACTTCACCACTAGGGCCCCTCACACCCACTCAAACATCGGCTTTGGAATAAAAGATCTCCGTTAAAGTGCAGCACTAAGTGCTGCCCGTCAGGCATTGCAGTGCCGGCTTGACGCAGGAGCAGGAAGCCGATGATGACGCGAAGCGACTGGTTGGGAATGTGACAGTAGTCATAGAACCAACCTGTTGTGTGAGGTTTCCCTAATTCCGACAAGGGACGATCGCCCCTGACTTCCAGATACAACCTCACTTCCAGAGAGAGGGAACTCTTCCACTCTTCACCACATAGGATTTATCTCCAGGGGAACTTTGTGCAATTTTTGGGTATTAGTTCGTTGGGACATGCACACTGGACCCCTATAAATATTGTCCCCCCACCTCTTAGTCCCCCCTTGTTGTTAACAAACCTAGGGGAAACCCATAGGTTTGAAGACCACTAGCTCTGACCCTGAGACACTACAAAACTCGATAGAGTTCAGAAACGCAGTGGACATGCTTGTGGAAGAGATACTAGTCTCTAAATTGACAGGCTCAATGGCGATACACTACTCCAGGAAACACCAAGTAACGCAATCGCAGGATGTAAATGAAGAAATCCAAGATGCACCTACCCTGACTCAACTAACTCGAAAAAGAGCTTAGGAAATAGTGCTGCTTCAGAAATTTCCTAAAATGAATTGTGCTTCAGTTTGATAGCATGTCTCACATTCTTTTCAGGGTTGAGGAAGGAAAAGGGAGGGGATCAAACTAATGTGCTGCAGGAAAGGCTGAGCTGACAGACATGTTGAGTTTCTAGTGCTGCTAGCTCAGTCTCCACTTGTTGCTCTGGGCAATCTTTGGCCTCCGCTTTCTTGGTTTACTGGTGGACACTCTGGCCAGTATTGTGTGGGTGTCAGGAATACTCTTAACCATCCTAACAGTACCCTCTTTCAAGCAGGATTCCTCCAATTTGGGTTTGGTGGGGGGACTTCCTAGGAAAGGCCTTGAGCAAATGCGGAGCATGAATATTGCTGTGTTCCTCCCGGGCTCTTTCCTGCAGTCCATAGCTTCCTATCTGTCAGGTAGTAAAGTTCATTATTTAACCTTTTTGAAACAATAATTGTTTTTACCTCATACTACGCCCCATCTTCAGTTAAATAATGGTGCAGGAGGAACAGAGTCTCAAACCCAGTTAAACTCTTTTTAATAGAGATACATGAAAAACTGGATATATTTTTGGTGTTCAGAAGAAGTGTTAAATGGTATGTCACTGGATTTATTACCTTTCTAAGGGGTTCAGACTGACAAAATGTGGTTAGAACATTTGATCACCCTTTAGCTTCAATTTGTTTGTGCTCGGCCAGACCTTCTCCCCAGTCTGGAACATTGTTTCTTTCCTTTTTTTCTTGTCAGAAAAGTATTTATAGTGCTCTCTTGAGTGTATTAGATTTAGTACTGCAGTTTGATGAACTTGGGTCAAATGTTTGACTATATCCTCAACTACTGGCACTCCTATTTCTCCACATTCGATCAAGAAATTATATTGTCTGCCGTAATTCATATAAAAGATGGAGCAACCAGTAGATACATTTTTTGCATTGTTGTGAGCAAATTCTGAGGTCCATAAATATTCTGGCCAGTCCCCTTCCTGGTATAGCAAAAATAGCCAGAGATACTGCTCTGTCTCTGGGTTGGTTCTCTCAGTCTGTCCATCAGACTCTGGGTGAAAGATGGAAGTGTACTGGGTCTCTATTCCTATCCCACCAGTGAAGGCTCTTCAGAACTTAGATACAAACTGGGCCCCTCTGTCAGTGATGATAATCTTGGGCAGGCCATGCATTTGAATTATGTGTAGCCTGAAATGCTGTGTCAATTGTTTAGCCAAGGGTATGCCCTTCACAGCAACAAAATGTGTTATTTTAGTGAAAGTGTCTACACAACCGAGAATTGTATTGGAGGGAAGGTCTACTATTAGGTCTAGGGACACTGTGTGCCAAGGAAACAGTGGGGTTGGTAAAGGTCGCAGTAACCCATTTGGGGCCTGTCTTTCTGATTATCCCCGAGCGCAGATCTCACAGCCAATCCCTTACTGAGGAATGTCCTTATTCATTTGTGGCCATCAAATCTTTCGTTTAATCAAATCTTCAGTATTTGAAATTCCTTTATGCCCAGCCAAGGGCCTGTCATGGCATTCACATAATGGTCAAGTTTGCAGTTCTTCAGTGGGCAAATTTAAGGCTCCATCTTGGTAGGGTGGGAAACAACCTTTACAACGCAACTTTTACAACGCACTTCCATTACAACGAAACTTTTACAATGCAAGATCCATTACATCCCATGCCATTACAACGCAACCATTACAACGCATGACACTAAAACGCATACCACTACAATGCATGTCATTACAACGCAGTCATTACAATGCATACCATTACAATGCATACCATCACAACACATAGTACCCTTACAATATCCTACACTTACCCTACTGTTGCACCCCCTGGAGGTAGAATAGTAATTTTTACCCCCCATACTATCCAACACTTACCCTATGTTGCACCCCCCTGGAGTTAGAATAGTAATTTTTACCCCTACACTATCCAATACTTGCCATACATGCAATGTAATGGTATACGTTGTAATGGTATGCTTTGTAAAGGTAGTATGCATTGTAATGGAATGCGTTGTAAAGGTAGTTTTAAAAAATACGTTATAAGGGAATGCGTTGTAATGGATGTTGCGTTGTAAAAAATGTGTTGTAAAGGTATGTGTTGTAAAAGTATGCGTTGTAAAGTCATACATTCGGTAGGGTAGCTGATTTGAAATCTCTCTTTTCAAATCTTGATCTGCCCATTTCTTAATCTCCTTAGGATTCAAATATCAAATTATTTGCTCCTCAAATGTTTCTTGGGAGATTGTGCCTATTATTCTTTCTGGCGGAATTATCTTCTGATCTTCAATTGAGTTTTTCAGATTTTCATTATCCAATCTCGGTAAGGAATCTGCTTTTGGATTCTTGCTCCCATTAAATAGTGCCTCCACTCCTTGAAAGCATCCTTTATGGCTAGCAATTCTTTTTCGGTTATTGTATAATTCACCTCAGCTAGATTACATATTCCAGAAAAATAGGACACAGGGTGCAATTGTCCGGTGACCTCGTGCCTTTGAGACATATGGCCGAGATACCCGCCACCCCCTCTCAACACAATCCCCAAGAATGGGAAACCGGAAACAATTCTGGACTTTTTGGAAGACGGGAGGGAGTGACCCTCCCGGCCGTATTTATTAAAATATGAAACAAAATTAAAACATTAAAATAACAGTTTCATATTATGTACAATTTCATTATCACATTGCGATGTTGGCTAACCTTAACATAGTCTCTAATACAAAGGTTCTCCTAGCCGAACTAACATCCTACAAAACATCTAACTTGAAATTTTGAAATTGTACATCCTAACGTTTAAGGGCCAACGGCAAGGTCGTAACCGGTGTCAAGATCCCTAACCAGAAATATCCCCCTCACTTGTGAGGGGCGACCGCACAGAGGTGTACCTCGAGTGCAACTACCAATTTCCCTTGACTTGACGGGGGCCCCAATAGACTCGACGCCACTTAAAGGTCGTCCGAGGACTCGTGTGAGGAATCTAGAAGGTAGCGTAGACCCCCCCCCAAACCCCACACAACTTACCACATCTGCCGTCGCAGATGTCCTGGCCCCGGGAAATTCTCCGGGAGGGGGCTGTAGCCCCCCCTACCCAGGAAGGGGCCTTGACCGCCTTTCCTTTCCTTTCGGCGTCCCATCCTTAGAAGGGACCGCCTTCCCCGTTGAGGGGCCAATGGCCACCTCCTTCGAGCGCTCCCATCCGTAATGGGTGACGCCCACTCATAGGAATCTTCCAATTAGTGCTCACCGATCATGACCTTACCGCCACAGGCCGGATAGTTGACCGGCTATCCGGACCCCCCACAACACTCCTACCTAAAGGTCATGTCTTAAAGTCCTTAGCCAGGCTATACAGTCTCCTATGAGTAACTCGTTCCCCACCCGGGACAAATGAACACCATCCCCCAAATACATACTGTCACCAGTAATACAACTATGCGAAATAGAATGCAGTGTATTAGAACGGAACAATCTACTCACTTTGTTATTAATTTTTCTTTCTGAATGGTTTAGAGCAGAAACAGACATAGCCCCCCGCCATACCTTACGTGGGATCATATGTGACCATGCAATTGTGCACCCTGGAACTCTCCTCGCCAACCAACTTACAGTGGAAAGCATCGCCTCAAGAAGAAGTCGTCTACCAGTGGTGACCAAATCATTGCCCCCTGTAATGGCTGGATTTTCTGAGTAGGTGGGATCAGCCCCCAGGGGCCCCTCCAACCCAGCCAGAACGTACTCACCTTCCCTCCTCAGGACTCCTCTATATCCAGGCACCTGGTACCTACCTGAGGATGGGGAACTCGCAATATACAAGCTCATATTATTAAGAACACCACTAAATCTATAGGGATACTAAGAATACTCACTGATTACTAGGGATATCCATACCCTACACCACACTTATTTACATCAGTTGGTCTCGCGGCCACTCAGACCCAGACCGTTCTACCCTAGGGCAGATATGACACACAATCCGGTGTGTCTACACACGGGCCTGCAGAACCCAATGCTCCCTTTTCCAAAGTGTTCGCGATCCTGCGAAACTACACACTAGTTCAACTACCTAGTGCTCTCATTTACTCAAGCCACAATCCTGTGGGTATCGGCACTGGTCTCCCACCCAGTGTTCTCATTAACGCCGCATATCAACGACGACCACATTCCTATGAACACCTATACATATATATATAGATATTGGGATATTATCTCAGCTGTCTACTCGGGATGAAACTACAATAATAACTTTGAATATAGTTCCAGATTATAGTGTACTCCCTGCTCTTGGCATCAAAGGTCCACTCACTCCCTATTTATGTGATCACCACTTACCTGATTGGGATTACTCATCCATTCACGTGCCTAGCAAACACCTAGAAGCTATATTTACCTTCAGTGAACAAGAATAGGGGCTACACACCAGTTTGTTATAAACTGGGGGTTGTTTTATTATAGCAATATAAACATTTATACAGATCTAACAAAGACTATAGATAGAACACACCGCTTGAAAGAGAAGGATTACACATAACAGGAACACTCCGCTGAAAGGGAAAAGATTAGACATAAAGTGTAAATGTAGCTAATGTGATGAAAACAATATCACCTGATTAGTGTGAAGTCTTGTTCTAGCTGTCATCTGGGTTCCTCTCTCGTCTGTGCCTTGGCTCATCTCATGCTCTCTCTCTCTCCTGCACTCTTGGGTACACCTCTGCGCTGATCACTCTGTCTCTGGACTCCTCTCCCCCACACGAACTGTCTCTCCACCTTCCGTCTTCAATCTTAATGGTTCCTGCCGCTCTGATCACCGTTCATTCCACTAGCTTATTCACTCTGTCTCTGCGCCAATGTCCAATTAACTCCATCTGCTCCCATAGGTTAATCCACGAGCTCTCCTCTATCTCTTTTAAAAGGCATTGCTTCAGACTCCAGCTATTCACACCTCCTCCTGATAAGCAACTGCTTCTGACTGCTTCCTTCAGTTCCAGCTCACTATTCAACTCAGCTCTTCTCCAGATTGAACCCTCTCTCTCTCTCTGCCAACTCAACTCCACTGCTCGACTCTCTGCTGGACTGACCCTCTGCTTGACTCTCTCCTCAACTCTCCTCTGCTTGACTGACTAACTCCGCCTCTGCACTTCACAAATATAGAATGCTGTTTCCTCATGGAAAGTTCCAGCCAGCAGCTTCCTCCCACCAATCCCATGCACCAGGCTCCTTGCGCTAGACGCTCCCACAGTGACCAGTCTGCTTGTTTCGTCTAGAGACCTGAGCCCGGGAACAATTCCTGATTAGATTCAGCTCTGGCCGGTTCTCTCCGGTCCGCTTAGGGCGAACAACAGTTATAACTATAAACATTGCTTTTGCCCTAAAAAGCCTCTCTGCTTCCATCAAGATGGATTCCCTCTAGCTCTAGGCCTGTAGGCCTGAAAAGGGGTGAAATGCTCCTTAGCTCTGTCAGAATACCTACATAAACCATACCAATGTGTCTAATATGTCAAAGCCAATAGGCAATAGACAGGTTAAAGTCAAGAATAAAGGCATATTAAGCAGCTATCCTCTTCTAGATCTGGAAAAAAGGGCTTAAAAGGGCCAACACAGGCTAAGAATACCTATACTAGATGCGAGCAAGACTAATGATCTATATCACTGCTAAATAAAGCCAAAAACTCTGCCATTACATTGCACCCTAGATCCTTATCTTGCGAGCATCTTATAAACAACAACAACCATCTAAACAAACATCAACATAATCTATCCAACATAGGCTAAAAAATACCTATCCTAGATGTGAGCAAGATTAAGATCTATATCACTGCTAAATAAAGCCCAAAAAACTCTGCCATCCACCCTTAGATCCTTATCTTGCGAACATCTTATAAACAATAACATCTAAATAAACAAACATCAACACAATCTATCAACAAATCAAAACCTAAAAAACTCCCTAAAAACAATGACAACTCAAGGAAATTCCACCTGAAACTCAATTGTAGGTAACAGAAACCTAAAAACAAATCAAAGCACCCTTGACTTGAATGCTGAAACATATCTGAGATTGGATCTGATAACAACAGAAACTAACCAAAGCATCCTCAAACTAAATGTGCCTCAACTTCTAATGATAACTGGTGAAATCTAGTGATGTAGGGACTTATGTGTTGAATGAAAACAGCAAGGGGCCTAAATGGGGACTACTTCGGACAACTTAAGGCTAAATGAGGCCTACCTACTATTGTCAACTTAAGAACTAAATGTGTTTCAACTTCTAATGAGAAAACAAGAAAGGGCCTAAATGAGCCCTACCTACTATAAGCAACTTAAGCTAATGATGACTCATGAAACTATTGGTGTAGGGGCTAATATGTGAGATGAAAATAACAATAGGCCTAAATGAGGCCTACCTACTGACATTTGTCAATTTAAAGTGAAATCTGAGAAATAAACATGATAAACTGTGTCAAAGTTTGGGCAAACATTAATACATAATCATACTAAAAGACACACCACCCAGAACAATCCAAATTTTAAGGTAACCACCCTTTGATCAATCAAGGTGAAAATGTAAGAACAGTAAAAAAAAAACAACAACAACCCCGTTTAAGAACACATGTGGGCACCGCCATTCAAAAAAGTCCTTCACTGAAATCACGCAAAAACTGTTTTGAAGAAAACAGAAAAACTATAATAGGTGACATATTTTTTTTTTTTAAAAAGTGGGGCCTGATTGTCCAAGGGATTATTCAATGTCCAAATTCTTCAGTGTAGGCCACCACCCTGCATCCTCGGTATCCGGACACTTCCTCCAATGCGGCCATCCATCACCCTTCCGGTCTGGTCTGGTCTGGTCTGGTTCCATCATCCAAAACAATAAACTAAAATAAAAACATGAAAGTAAAAAGCTAAAACAATAAAAGGAGTGGGAGGGGGTTGGGCCGACGCACGCCCCACAACCCAGCAACCTAGGAACAAGAGAACAAGTATCATTATTCTTGTAAAATAAAATTTTCCATTTAAAAAGCACCCCGGGTGCCTTTCATTATTGAAAAGAAAATATCCTAATTAATTAAAAACATTCAAAATTTAACTTTTAATAACATTGTGTGGGGCCTAACATACCCTAATCCTTACTAAGCCAGTCCCACCCTTCAGAGCAGGAGCCATGCTACAGCGTGAAAAAAAAAAAAAAAATTTGGATTACCGTCAAATGATGAGCTCATAGCATCAGCAGGGCACTGCAAGCCTCCCAGTTTCCCTGACCAGAGAAGCCCGCCCAGGCCCGTCACGACTAACGAACTCCAAGGGAAGAGCCAGGTCACCCCGCCCTTAAATAAACAGGCCGTTCGCGGAAGAAAATTGAACTGTAGCCAATCATAACAAACTGGGACGTGATCGAAACTTGCAGAATGAAAAAACTCGTCTGACAGACCAGCTGGTCTGCCAAGGTCGAAAAACAAATTTCTCATGCCTTATTTTCTAACTAACGGAAGCTAGAATTGAACAAAAAACAATTCTGTTACAGTGTACTGCCAATTAAAAAAGCTCCAGTTTTGAAAAAGACTTTTGTCCAACTAATTCAGCTAAAGGCAAGACATTTAAAATATGGGCACTTATTTAGAAAGGGGCAACTACCTTTGGCACACAACATTATACATTCTGCATTTGGGAAAAAAAACGAAGTAACATGGTCCATTTGTCAAAGAGAAATAATTTGTAAAACAACATAAAATGCAGATACATTTCAACACACATTTATAAAAACATACATTTTAATTTGCATTCGGGGAAAATAATAATGTTGCATTTGAACATGTTTCCTTTCAAAGGCAAATGGTTGCCTTTCACTAATTAAAAGCACATGTCACCATGCACAGTCGGGCAAGATTTATTAGTCTCAAACCAACACATTCCTGTCTAGATGGAAACCCCTCACAGAAATAATTAATGAAAACAGCTCGTAGCGTGCACTCTAACGGGCCATTTTTTTTTTTAACATTTCACTCATTTTAAAAGAACACAGCTTTCTCCGTAAGGTTGATTTATAACCACATCAGTTCCAAGGTGAACCCACACAAATTCGTAGACGCATTTCAAAAGGAATGTGAAATGAACAGAACCCTTCTCAAAACACAAGATGTTACCTTCCCGTCAAGAAACTGACAAAGCACGTAGGCAGACCAAGGAACCAAACAAAAAGTGAAAATCAAACCATCAAATAATCCACTGACTTTTATAGTCAGGTCAGATAACGATGCATGTTGACAGCATGTAAAAAATAAAGACTGCCATCTCAACTCAAGATATTAACCCTTTGGCAGCTCAAGCAGAATCATTTCCCAACGTCCATGGATACATGGGAAAATCATTAGCACATTTCTTCACGTTTACAGATGACACGCACACATATTTTCAAAACGTTATCCCCAAGCACCCGAGAGAGATCCAGCTCCCTCCTGCCAAACGTAATGATAACATGCCCTGTCCAAGCCATGACCACATGGCGCTATTCACAAGCCATATTTACAAGACAAGCCTTTCACAAACAACATTTCCAAGGCGCAATGCACAAGGAACACAACAGATCAACATGAGAACATGCACCTCACAAATCACATTAATACGGCGCTATTCACAAGTCATATTTACAAGACAAACTTTTCACAAACAATGTATCCAAGGCGCAATGCACAAGGAACACAACAGATCAACATGAGAACATGCACCTCACAAGCCACATTAATATGGCGCTATTCACAAGTCATATTTACAAGGAGCTATATTCAAAGAACTCCACAGATCATATTACAATGAACACATTTCACATTGCACAGCATAAGCAGATGCAGCAAGCAATTGAATGGGCAATTTAAAAGCATTTTTTACACACATTTATACAATTGGACCATCACAAAGATGTAACTGGCTTCCTCATGTAATGTCATCCTTCAACTCTGACAGTTTAAACACCAAGATGAAAACCATTCCTTCCACCCTGAATAAACCAAATGCCATGATGTAATGCAATCTCCTCACGCTGCAACTGTTCAAGCCAATAGGTCTAACAGGCTACATAAACTGCAACATTACGCCAGATGGAACCAGCGTTCAGGACACTCCCTCAGAACACATGAGAAACTCTCTAAGCACATGGAGGTCACACAGGCTTCGTAAACTGTTCGACTACGCCAGATGTTATGGCTGGCGCTCAGGGCACTCCCACACAACACATGGGCAACTCTCTAAACACATGGCCAGGCACACAGGTTTCGTAAACTGTTCGACTACGCCAGATGTAATGGCTGGATTTTCTGAGTAGGTGGGATCAGCCCCCAGGGGCCCCTCCAACCCAGCCAGAACGTACTCACCTTCCCTCCTCAGGACTCCTCTATATCCAGGCACCTGGTACCTACCTGAGGATGGGGAACTCGCAATATACAAGCTCATATTATTAAGAACACCACTAAATCTATAGGGATACTAAGAATACTCACTGATTACTAGGGATATCCATACCCTACACCACACTTATTTACATCAGTTGGTCTCGCGGCCACTCAGACCCAGACCGTTCTACCCTAGGGCAGATATGACACACAATCCGGTGTGTCTACACACGGGCCTGCAGAACCCAATGCTCCCTTTTCCAAAGTGTTCGCGATCCTGCAAAACTACACACTAGTTCAACTACCTAGTGCTCTCATTTACTCAAGCCACAATCCTGTGGGTATCGGCACTGGTCTCCCACCCAGTGTTCTCATTAACGCCGCATATCAACGACGACCACATTCCTATGAACACCTATACATATATATATAGATATTGGGATATTATCTCAGCTGTCTACTCGGGATGAAACTACAATAATAACTTTGAATATAGTTCCAGATTATAGTGTACTCCCTGCTCTTGGCATCAAAGGTCCACTCACTCCCTATTTATGTGATCACCACTTACCTGATTGGGATTACTCATCCATTCACGTGCCTAGCAAACACCTAGAAGCTATATTTACCTTCAGTGAACAAGAATAGGGGCTACACACCAGTTTGTTATAAACTGGGGGTTGTTTTATTATAGCAATATAAACATTTATACAGATCTAACAAAGACTATAGATAGAACACACCGCTTGAAAGAGAAGGATTACACATAACAGGAACACTCCGCTGAAAGGGAAAAGATTAGACATAAAGTGTAAATGTAGCTAATGTGATGAAAACAATATCACCTGATTAGTGTGAAGTCTTGTTCTAGCTGTCATCTGGGTTCCTCTCTCGTCTGTGCCTTGGCTCATCTCATGCTCTCTCTCTCTCCTGCACTCTTGGGTACACCTCTGCGCTGATCACTCTGTCTCTGGACTCCTCTCCCCCACACGAACTGTCTCTCCACCTTCCGTCTTCAATCTTAATGGTTCCTGCCGCTCTGATCACCGTTCATTCCACTAGCTTATTCACTCTGTCTCTGCGCCAATGTCCAATTAACTCCATCTGCTCCCATAGGTTAATCCACGAGCTCTCCTCTATCTCTTTTAAAAGGCATTACTTCAGACTCCAGCTATTCACACCTCCTCCTGATAAGCAACTGCTTCTGACTGCTTCCTTCAGTTCCAGCTCACTATTCAACTCAGCTCTTCTCCAGATTGAACCCTCTCTCTCTCTCTGCCAACTCCACTCCACTGCTCGACTCTCTGCTGGACTGACCCTCTGCTTGACTCTCTCCTCGACTCTCCTCTGCTTGACTGACTAACTCCGCCTCTGCACTTCACAAATATAGAATGCTGTTTCCTCATGGAAAGTTCCAGCCAGCAGCTTCCTCCCACCAATCCCATGCACCAGGCTCCTTGCGCTAGACGCTCCCACAGTGACCAGTCTGCTTGTTTCGTCTAGAGACCTGAGCCCGGGAACAATTCCTGATTAGATTCAGCTCTGGCCGGTTCTCTCCGGTCCGCTTAGGGCGAACAACAGTTATAACTATAAACATTGCTTTTGCCCTAAAAAGCCTCTCTGCTTCCATCAAGATGGATTCCCTCTAGCTCTAGGCCTGTAGGCCTGAAAAGGGGTGAAATGCTCCTTAGCTCTGTCAGAATACCTACATAAACCATACCAATGTGTCTAATATGTCAAAGCCAATAGGCAATAGACAGGTTAAAGTCAAGAATAAAGGCATATTAAGCAGCTATCCTCTTCTAGATCTGGAAAAAAGGGCTTAAAAGGGCCAACACAGGCTAAGAATACCTATACTAGATGCGAGCAAGACTAATGATCTATATCACTGCTAAATAAAGCCAAAAACTCTGCCATTACACCCCCAAGATGTACTATGACTACAGACGGCGGTGACCTCGCCCGCCCTAGCAAACCCTCAAAAAATGATTGAAACTGGTCAATACAGAGTCCGCCCTTTCCGTAGAAAGACACCCTGTACCCGTATTCCCCAGCCACGTGATTCATGTCACCTGCTTTGAATACGTCCGCGGCTCGCCTCATGTATGAGTGGCCCACGACCCACACCTCCTTTTTCACAGCCGGTGAAGTATGACCGCTGGCCTGGTGTTGGGTCGACTGCATAATCCGCCCCGCCTCGTAGGCTTGCGCAACTGAAACCAAACAAAAACAAGAAGCGTGAGTACATCGTTACAGCTTCACAACATGTGCAATCGCACATACCTCTTATAACAATTGGAGGACCAACGCCCCACACGTTTAATTTGTTCAACATTCAGACCCCTGGCCGTAGCCTCTGTAGCAGCCCCTATCCGAAAGGAATGGGTCCCAAACTCGCCCGGGTTCAAGCCCGCAGCCGTAATTGACATCGCCAGCACCCGCTGAAACTGAAACCTCGTCAGTGGGGTGGCGTCAGCGTGTCTCAACAAGGCCCCCCCCCATGATGCCACCCTTTGTGCTAAATACTCCTCTACACAACTCACCGGGAACATAGAGGACCCGGGGATCCTTCGTATCATTATGCAGTCCCCCATCGAACCCTGATCGGTCTTGGACTTGACAAATGAGACAGTCATTGTCTCCCCCCTGACTTGGACGTGCTCTCGGCACAGTCCCCCCATGGTATCCTGCTTGTTCCTTGCCACTAATTCGCTTACCCGCATAGCCCCATGGAATGCTAGCACAAAAGCGGCCCGGAATAACACTGCTTCATACTGGGATGAACATGTTGCAGGCAGTACAGATAACAACAAAGCCAACCTATCCAGACCTATCGGGCGCCTCTCATCTACTCTGCGACCCTCAAGGCGTTGCCACCCACGCAGCGCTTTTTGCACAACGAAAGACGCTGTCGGGTCCTGGATCCCATGAGCCCTAGCCACAAAGGAAATGGCGGCCCGATGCCTCTGAGCCGTAGCCACTGATTTGCCTGCCTGACGTAAGGATAGCAGGAATTTCACTACCAACTCTTCCTGTCCCCAAAGCTCCCCTCTAGCTGCCCCCAAAAAGGCCCAATAGGAACGGAACGCCCCTTCATATGCCTTCCTCGTCCTGGGTGCTAAACTCTCTCCCACGAGGTTCTGTAGTTCGGGGCACCGAGAGACCAGAGAGCTTCGGGAAAGGGTGCTGCCACCGGGTCCGCTGTGGGCAGAAAACCCCAGAAGGCCTGCTTACGAAAACGAGAAAGCGCATCAGCCGCCTAGTTCATCACCCCTGGGACATGTTTTGCCTTAAATAGTACATTCAATTGCATACACAATAACACAATTTCCTTGAGCAATCTCAGAATCCACTGGCATCGTGCTGCCTGGCTATTGATACACTCAACCACGGTCATGTTATCAGACCAGAATACCACAGAGTGATCTCTGAATCCCTCGGGCCAAGTTCTCAGGGCCACCAAAATGGGAAAAAGTTCTAGGAAACCAATGTTACTTGTCAGACCACTCTCATGCCACCATGACGGCCATTTTAGTGCCGACCACTGAGTGCCGAATATGGCACCAAAACCAATGCTTCCTGCCGAATCCGTCCACAGCCCCAGCTCCTCGGAGGACACGGCCGGTTTGTTCCAGACAATTCGGCCATTGAAATCCGCCAGAAATGCCAACCAAATGCGCATGTCCTGGCGAACCTCTGCCGAGAGCCTTGTGCGATGATGCCCCTCCTTCAGGCCGACCATGGCTTGAGCGATCGAGCGGGAAAAGGGGCGGGCCATCGGTATAACTCTTAGGGCAAAGTTCAACTGTCCCACCAATTGTTGTAATTGATGCAGCCTAACCTTAGACTCACTTATACACATTTGCAGGGATGCCCTGAATCGTAACACTTTGTCCCCTGGTAGACGAAAACAACCTTCCTCGGAATCGAGCTCGATCCCCAGAAACTCGAGGCAAGTCGAGGGACCCACAGTCTTACCTGGTGCCAATGGCACGCCAAACTGATTCATCAAAACACAAAATGCAGTCAAAGCCTGTCCACATTCGGGATCCCCGGCTGCCCCCCAGAAACAAAAAATCATCGAGATAATGCATCACATGTTGAAACCCCGTTTTCCTCGTGAAGACCCATTGCAGGAAGCAACTGAACTTTTCGAAATAGGCACAAGATATAGAGCACCCCATTGGCATACACCTATCCATGTAATAATGACCCTGAAACATGAAACCAAGGAGACGCTGATCGTCTGGATGTACCGGGAGCAACCGGAACGCTGACTCGATATCAGATTTTGCCATCAGCGCTCCGGGCCCCAGGCGATTCAAAATGGCTACGGCCTCATCGAAGGATGCGTACCGCACCGAACACACTTCCGGGTCTATCGCATCGTTCACAGAAAGACCACGTGGGGCTGATAAATTATGTATCAGCCGAAACTCCCCCGGATCCTTCTTGGGGACCACCCCTAAAGGGGAACAAACAAAGTTAGCAACTGGTGGCGCATTAAATGGACCGGCGACTCGACCTCGAGCCACCTCTTTCCCGATCTTTTCTTGTACCACGGCCGTATGCTGCAGGACCGATATCTGGTTTTTACATTTTGGTACACCCCGAAACTCTCCCACTGGGCTGCGGAAACCATATGAAAATCCGTTGCGCAACACCCCAGCGGAAGCGTGATCCGGGTATTCGCTGAGCCAGGGAATCATTGCCATGGTATCAATCGGGGTAGGTAAAGGCGCCCCTTGGACTATGTCAGACCTGTTTGGCGCCTCCTCTCCCCCCGTTATCACCTGTTTTGGCTCTGCACATGGACTCAGGATGGGATGATTGCCCACACCCCCCACATTCGTGCCTAAATTTGCATGACCCCTGGGGCCTAGTACATTTCCCCCTGTTAAAGTTCCAACAAACCCCCCTTTTAATTGCGTTGCCGGCTGGCCTCGAGTGATTGTCGTTACTCGTACCTGATCGAAAGGGCGTCCCCGCATATTGGCGGGAGGATTCACCCACGTTACTCCCGATCAATGGCACCCTCAATATGCCAGAGTCCTCCATTTTTGACCAGGACACAGAATCATAACAATCCCAAGTTAAATTATTATCATGCTCTTTCGCTTTTCTGAAAATATTGTCGTAACAAAACCAATGATTGCCCTCGTGAGATACTGAATACCCCATGATCCGTGACTGATAAATCGGCAATTCGGGCAGCAATTCGGGCCTACGTTCACCCAAAATGGATGTAAACACCCCCCATGCCTTGCCCCAATTACCAATGTTTTCATTTACCTTAAAGGCGGCCATCTTTGCGCGCCAAACACTCGGATGCATGAGCTCTTTCTGGCTCTTAACATGCTCCATTTCATAATGGTCGGTAAGCAACGAGAAGATGTTTATATATTCCCCTGCCCATATTTTCTCTTTAATAGCCAGAGGGACATGCTGACCCAATTTTTCCCTCCGAGAGGGTGCGGATTCATCCCTCGCAATCGTCAATGGCCGCTTACCTGAACCGGAAGCTGTATCAGCGACTGGAATTGATGGCGATGGTGCCTTCGTCGCTTCCCTTGTTTCCCGCAGCTGCCTCATCAACACCTGCGCGTCGTCAGCCGTGGCGCCCTTGCTACCTTTACCCAACCACGCTGCTAGTTGTGCTGCCAGCTCGGGCGGCATATCCTCCCCGGACAAGGGGGTGACCACTAAGGGAATCGGATTCCCTTCCTCCGGCAAAGGAATGGGTGCTTCGAGTGGGGTACAGGGAACTGGGACGTCCCCCCCTGCTGTTCCCCTTCTGGGCCTCTTGCCTTTTCCTCCTGGAGCTGCTCCTGCCAGAGGACGTTTCGGCCCCCCTTCCTCGTCTTTCTCCGCCATTCGCTTCTTTAAGTCGGTCACCTCCTTCATGAGAACACGCAGCATCTGGTCGGTAGTCAATCGCTTTCCCGCCTTCTTAGGCATTCTCAGACAGAGTATCTAAAAAACAAACAAGAAAGATTACAACGCTCAAAATTGGCTCTTCGTTCCGTCTCGAGCTCACGTGCAGCGAGGTGGTGCAGCTTCAGAGCACAGGAACAAGAGGATGCTTCCTTGGCTTGTTGCTCCTTTTATCCGTCTTCAGGGCGGGCGTAAACCCGCCCCGGCCTGCCCCGAGGGCGTGGCCCGGCCGCGTCAGTGTCTAGGCCAGCCCACTCCAGGGCGGGAAAAAGGCGCGCCCCGGCTACGCCACTTCGGGCATACCAGCCGAGACTCGCCTCCCGCCCAAGATGGCTTCCCGGGGGGATCGTGGTACTCCGCCATACGTTCGGGGGGACCGAATGGTCGCCCCTTTCCAAGATTCCTCCAATAGCCAATTCGGATGCATCGGTCTCTAGATGGAATGGTTCGGAAGGATCAGCATGTAGCAAAATGGGGGTAGTACTAAAACTCATCTTCAGGCAGTTGACTTGAAGGCTTCTTCCGCTTCATCCAACAATTTGAAAGGCACTACTTTCTTCAACAACTGCATGAGAAGAATTATCTTTTAAAAGGATTCATGAATAAATCTCCAATATAAATTGGAAAAGACAATGAAGCTTTGGAATTCCTTTACAGTGGTTACTGATTTCCAATCTGTGACAGCCTTCACCTTCTGCGCATCCATAGTTATACCTGAAGGTAAGAGGACACATCCTAGAAATTCTACCATAGTTGTATTAAAAATGCATTTTTCCAATTGTTTTAAGTACTGCCTTGACTTGCTTCTGATGTTTCTCCTCTGTAGCTGAGTAAATTATTATATCATCAATATAAAGAATTGCTCTTTTATCATTGAATTCCTTTAAAACATAATTAATGAAACACTGGAAGGCAGCAGTAGCGTTGCATAGCCCTTATGGCATTACTTGGTACTCAGGTAAACCATAATTTTTCCTGAGTGCCATATTCCACTCATCCCCCTCTCATAGTCTACTTAGGTGATAGGCACCTCTGAGATCTAATTTGGTGTAAATACACGCCCCTTTTACTTTATCCAAAAGCACCGAATTGAGGGGCAGTGGATAGCGATTTTTGAAGGCGATTCCCTTGATGGCTGTGTAATCTATGCAGGGCCTGAGATCGCCTCCTTTCTCTGGTACAAAAAAAGTGGTGATGACAATACTGGAGACTGTGATGGCCTGATGAATCTGTTGTCCAAATTCTTTTTAGATATTCTTTTAGATTTTTGTTCTCCTTTTCAGTCAGGGAATACATCCGACTATAGAGTAAATAGGAGCTTGGTTCAAAATACATTTTGCAGTCATATGATCTATGAGGAGGACGTTTCTTTGCATCCACCTTATTAAAGACCTCTGTATAATCTTTATACTCACCTGGAATCTCAATAGTTTGTATCACACAAACTGAGGATCCAATCTAGCAAAGCTGAGTCAATGCATTTTGATTCTTGATGAGGTTCACCTTTGCAAAATATTCTCCAGACAATATTCCGAAATCATTTCAATAGTCCTAGCACTCCAATTTATAGAGGGGTTTTGTTCTGTCAACCAAGGAAGTCCAAGAATAAGTTGAAATTGTGGTGCATCTATCAGATTAAGCTGCATAATTTCCAGATGATATTTGGGGGTTAGTAATTGCACTCGTTCAGTGTGACTTACAATCGGTCCCGTGAAAGATTGTTTCCATCTGCAGCACTGACAGCTTCACTTTTTTTCTTCTTAATGGACTTCAATCCAATGTGATCCCCAAACGATAGGTCACAAAAGTTCACTGTAGCCCCAGAGTCAATCATCACTGACATTTTTTTTAAATTTTTTTTATTTTTAAGAGTTCTTTTTATTAAATGTTCATCGACAAATGAGATTCAGTACAGAGGAAGCAGATTATACTTTCTGAATATCAGAGACACTGCCGCTCTGGACCAAGATCATCAACAGCTCTCTACAGCAAGGGTGCATCCCTAACATCCTCAAAATAGGGCAAGTCACACCCATCCTAAAAAAACCCACAGCTGACCCGATGGATCTTAACAACTATCGACCTATTTCGAACAGCCCTACCCTAGCCAAACTCTTGGAAAAATGCGTCCTCCAATAATTGACAAAACATATTGACCTCTTCAACCTCCTTGACAATCACCAATCTGGCTTTAGAGCAGGGCATAGCACTGAAACAGCCATGACTCACATTATCGATGATGCGCTACAAATACTCGACCAGAATGGTTCATGCCTACTCATCCTGCTAGATCTCTCCTCTGCCTTTGATACAGTCAAACATGAGAACCTGACAGATCTATTGAACCTCAGAATGGGTCTATCAGGGTCAGTGCTCAATTGGTTTACCTCCTTTCTTCAAAACCGGACCCAAAAATTCAAGGTCAATAACTCCTTCTCCAAACCAGTTCCAGTAACTCTTGGAGTCCCACAAGGGTCCGCTCTATCTCCCACACTGTTCAATCTATTCATGGAACCTCTTACTACCTTGTTGCAAGCATCCAACGTCCAATTTCACATGTATGCAGACGATACACAACTCTAACTGAAGATTCAGACTCCTGAAGATGTCAAACTACTCAACCAAACACTGTTGAGAACCCAAACATGTCTAACTGAGAACCACCTCAAACTTAACACACTCAAAACTGAATTCCTACTCATAGCTCCACCCTCCAAAATCCTCCTCTTCCAGGACTGGTTCAAACACCTCACTGCATTCAACGTCCAACCGACAATCATTGACTCAGCTAAATCTCTGGGTATAACCCTTGATGGCAACCTCAAAATGCATAAACACATTGCCAATGCAACAAAAGGTGCACATTTTCTGATTAATATTCTAAGGAAACTTAAACCCTTCCTACCAAAAAACGACATCAAACCGGCAGTTCAAGCTCTAGTTATCCCCAGGATCAAATACGGAAGTGTGTCCCTTTGCGGTCTCCCCAAAGCTACAACAGCACCACTAAGAGCCACCATCAACGCTGCAGCCAGGCTCATCACGGGCTAAAAAAAAAAGGTCTCGCATCTCCCCCGACCTGAAAGCGTTGAACTGGCTACCATGGGAAGCCAAAATTCACCTAAAAATAGCATTCTTAACCCACAAAGCCATTCACCATCAAGCACCCAGCTATCTCTCTCGGAAACTGTCTATCTCGGGAGGCAAGAGATCCACAAGAAGTGCAGAAAGCCTATTACTGAAGCCACACAGATTTATCAAGGCGAAAACCTACAAACGCTCCTTCTCAGGGATGGCTCCTAGGATTTGGAACGCACTACCCCCAGAAACCAGACTTACCACATCTACTGCACTGTTCAAAAAGGAAGTAAAGGCGATCCTCATGGAAAAATTCACATGAGCCTCTCTGACATTCACGACCTATATAGATGCAAACAGACAATCTACATCGCATGGTCGCTCTCTCGGCCCGCATCTTTCTCTATATCTGAGTCAAGATTTAACACATCTTAGGATGCAGCTTTTGATCTACCTCTCTTGGCTGTTTTATTTTATTTTTTATGCACACTTTATCCACACACGTCTGTATTTCTGTATTGTGTACTGCCGTATTATGTTTTTATATCTCATTCTGCTTATTTATGCTATTGTATACTGTTTTTGTATAATTTTTTCACTGCTTGTAAAGCGCTCTGATATCCGCAAGGGTCTGGTTCGCGCTCTATAAAACTTTCAAAATAAAATAAAATAAATAAACAGAATTGCACAGCAGTACACTGTAGTGATATTTCTTTAAGTTCAACTTGTTGAAATTTCAACATCACTGTAAGGACTAAATGAGATGAAGATACTTGCAAAGTATTTGCAACCCGATGCTCGGTTGGAGTTACTTCCTGATCTGCATTCACCGATCCAACCCCTTTTACTGGTGGTGCTGCAAGTTTTCCTTCTTCTGAACTTAATATTTCCTTGGAAAAGTCCTTACAAAGTATCCATTAGCACCACAGTAAAGACACAATTTATTCTGCCTTCTTTTTCTGTTTCTTCATTGGATGGTGAACCTCTAATTGTACCAATTTTCATTGGTTCTATTCCTAACTGACCTTGTGTGGCTTTTACCGGTTCTGTTTTGATTCTATCAAACCTAGGCACACTAGCTCAGAATTTTTTCATTTGTACTTTTCTTTCATTCTGACAAAAATACCAGATCCCCCAACACTGAAATCTATGTCCGCCAATTTGGAATTTATGCTAAAGGATACTTCAATTCATCTTTTAAACCTCAATAGAAGACTATTGCTTTCTTATTCTTAGGCCAATCGGTTTCTACTATTAGTTTTTTAAACTGAGTCAGATGGGCGATCAGTTCTCGATTTCCTTGTGTTAACTCTAATAGTTCAATACTGGTTTCCTGGGATGTCTTCCATCTATGTAATATCTGAAAAAAATATTTCTTGAATTCCGCAAAGTCATATAGAATCAGATCACCTTTCATTATGAGAGGCATTGAACATGATGCCACATCGCCAGTAAGGTAGGACAAAATAAATGCCATTCGAGACTGTGGATCAGGAAAATCATTGATGGCACATAAAGAGTATTGTATCAGAAAAACTTGAGTCTTATGAGGGTCTCCACTAAATTGTTCTAGGGATGCTATGGAAAATACTGGGGATAGAGTGAATGACTTGAGTAGATACGAAAGATACTGATTCTGTAGTAGGATTAAGGTTGTCTGAAACTTTTGCCTGAAACCCTGTCGCTATCTCACTCACACGCGTGACTAAATATGAGGTTTCTATTCTTGAATTCACAATTTCTTGACGTAGAGTTTTTTTCTCCTCCCGCACTGCTACTAGCTCCTTTTGGCAACCCAAGATCCCTTTACTCAGGTGCAAGTAATAACTTGGGGACTTCATTCTGTCAGGATATCAATAGTTACACAGGCATAGAATGCTGAGCTCTTCCAATGCCCCTCCAAGAACACTCAAGCTCTAAAGTGATTACATCAGATCAAGTTATTCAAAGGGGGGAAAGGGGGTGGGTAGTAAGAAGAGAGAGCCCACAACAATGGTTTGTTCTTAGGAATATTTCTTCTTCCTGCCGATAGTGTATACCACAGCGCAACCGTCCTTAGGTAAAAAAAAAAAAAAAATATATATATATATATATATATATATATATATATATATATATATATATATATATATATATATCCAACAAAACAGGACTCCCTTTGAACATAGAGCCTCACGAGGTAAGTATCAGGCCCGCTTTTATTGGAAGGTAGCCTGACAGCAGGTACCATCAGGAGCAGCATTAGTCAATAGTTAACGCCAGACGCGTTTCAGGAATAATCCCTTCTTCAGTGGCGTTTTCGGGCAAAGGTGGTTTAAAGCGCTTATGAAGGCACACAAGTTAATTGAATCACCCACCCATTAGGCGTGGCCTCTTGCAAGGAATTGTGGGTGATGCAGTGTTCCTCCGTTCTCCCCAGTGGGCGCACCTCCAAACACCTTGAATCACAGCCTTTTAAAATTGCAAATGTCCATGGCGGGATCTGCCCCGCTTTGTGTGCTGCCGACCGGAGCCTTCGAACTGGATTCCCCCTGCAAGGACTCCAGTTTGCCCTCGTTCTCAACATGGCTGCATTCCTTTGGTGCTGACCTAGACCCGCAGAGCAGCGGTGGGCTCGAATTCGCGACCGAGAAAGGCGCCTTTAATCCAACAAAACAGGAACTCCCTTTGAACATATATATATATATATATATATGTATATAGACCTAAATCTAGATATAGACCTCAGCTACCATGGGACAATATAGATCTGTTCCATGACCTGGTTAACAATGACATGCTTAAACTTCTCAACAGACCCCTAGATAAACAAAGTATAACACCAGAAATGAGGGCGGCACTGATGGAATTGAAGAATGACGACTCGATCGTCATAAAGCCATCCGATAAGGGCGAAAATGTTGTTTTGTGGGATAAGAAAATGTACATCAATGAATCAATGAGATAGTTATCCGACACCACATGCTACACTAAAGTGGACCACACATATTTAACCAAATTACAGAGTAGAGTACACCAGCACATCCGAGGGTGGGCTAGTGAGAAACTGTTAAATTAGGATGAGTCCAAGTTTCTTATCAATGACAATCCTACTACACCCACATTTACCTTCTACCGAAGGTACATAAGAACCAGACACAACCCCCAGCAAGACCAATAGTGTTGTCTATCAACAGCCTATTAGAAAATGTCTCTCATTACGTGGACTACTTCCTCAAAACTATGTAAAAGATCTCACATCACACATAGAAGACACCCAGGACTTCTTACAGAATGTAGAGAACATCAAGTGGGAGTCTCACTTTTGGCTAGTGTGTTTAGATGTTGAGAGCTTATACACATCCATTCGACACAGGGATGGACTGAGGGCATGCGAATATTTTTTAAGAACAAGAAGTAGACACCTTGAAGCACACTCTAAAATGTTACTCCAAATGATAGAACTATGCCTGGAGGAAAATGTTTTTCTATTTAACGGGGTACTGTACAAGCAAATCCAGGGCACATCGATGGGCACCTGCTTTGCCCCCAGCTATGCCAATCTATTGGTAGGCTGGTGGGAGGAGCAGGTGCTCAAAAATGATGCCCTGGAACACTGGCCTACCTGCGTGAATGTTTGGCTCCGATACATTGACAATGTCTTTTTTGTATGGGAGGGGAGAGAACAAGAGCTGGTTAAGTTGTGGATGCTCTCAACTTGAACCTGAGACTTACCATGCAGCACAGTCAGAAGACCGTTGACTTCCTGGATATAAAACTTAAAATTGTTGAGAATAAAATTGAGACAGAAATTTTCAGGAAAGGAATGGCGGGGAACTCTGTACTCCACTAAACAAGCTGTCACCCCCCCCCCCCCCCCAGTTTCAGATGGGCAATTCCTTTTGGCGAGTTTCTACGCGCCAAGAGAAACTGCAGTACCAAAGAGACATTCGCTATACACAAAGAATCAATGCATAAAAGGTTCGCTGTGAGAGGCTACCACCCTAACATGCTCAGGAAAGGAGAAGAGAGGGTGGCCCAAATTGATCGAAAAGGTGCACTATTCAAAATACCTAAAACCACACAAATAACATCGAATGCCCCTATAAGACTAATAACAACTTACAACACCCAATCCCCCGAGTTCAGCCAAATTGGTAGAAAGAGATGGGACATCCTTTTACAGGACAAAGCCCTCAGGGAACGACTAGGTCGACATCCATCAATAGTCTACAGAAAGGGCAAATCTGTCAAAGATCTGATAGTTCACAGTAACTTAGAAAAGAAGAAAGTATGGCTTGCGGCGAAGGGAGGATTTTTTAAGTGTGGAAAACGCAAGGCCTGTAGTCATAGCTCCAACGTGAGGGAGGTAGAAATCAACAGGGTTAAAAAGAGGTGGAAAATCAATAAGAACATCCAATGCACCACAGACCATGTAGTCTATGTAGTGACATGCCCTTGCGGCAAATGGTACATTGGTTCAACCACCTTTCCCGTCAAAAAGCGAATTCTCGAGCATTGGCGTGCAATCACGAACAGGGACTTTTCCTACAGCACAGCTAAACACTTTCAAAAACATCATGACGGGGATTGGACCAAGGTGAAGTTTTTTGCCCTTGACTCGATTCCTAAACACATGAGAGGAGGAGACCGTTTAACAGCATTGCGCAGGGCAGAATCCAGGTTCATTCTACAGGCAGGCTGTATCGCACCTTTTGGGATGAACATTGATGAGGAAATGTATGTACATTTATAAATAATCTGACCAAGACCTTCCATACCTCCTTCTTGATACTCAGATTCCATGACAATCTGATTTCTAATTGCTAACTATACATTTTTATTGAATTTTTGGTGTTTTGTTGGTGTACTATGAGCTTCAGTAACTATGGAAAATGAGGAAATCTTGGAAACTAATAATGTCAGCACAGAATGAGGCACAATGAAATTGTCAACCAGTATTATCTTTTTGTATTTATGGATCTATTCACCACTCTCTCCATTTCATCTTTCTAGAAACTGTGCTGTTGTGGAAGGAATAAAACAAACCACAGATAGAAGATAGTGTTACGAGCACGACTACTCCACAAAAACGTACAACTTACTTATAAAAGCACGGGGTAGTATTTTGAATAAATAGAGATGGGTTCAGAGGGTGGACTTATAAGACCTTTAGACTGTTTATTTACTTTTGATTATATAGATTGTGTGAATACTTAGAAATAGTGGAAATAGATATATGGACGGGTGGTGAGGACCTATAGTATGAATGGACAAGGAATTAAATTAATCCATTAGGAGATATAACTTATAAATTTGGGGTACTATACCCAAATTTACCCAGTTATTCTCTCTTACTTTCTCTCCTCCCTTCCTATGTCTTTCTGTTATTTTAATTGCCTTAATTCTTTCTCTGTCATTCCTTCTTTCATATCCCTCCTCTACCTTGCTAAATTGGGTACTATACCACTATGCGAGCTATCGCTTTAAAATGTTCTTTTATTTCTATAACAAGCATGGAATTACACCAAACACCCGGAAAATGTGCACTTGTTATTAATTTACGTTTTATTTATAAATTGCACTGTTATGAGCTCTGTGTGAATAATGTAAACACAGAGTCTCTCTTCCTTTGCTATTATTTTTTTTGCTATATCAGCTGACGAACGAATGTGGTGGTCATGTGACCAAGAGCCTGTGAGCTCGAAACGCGTCTGTTTGTGCCCGATTAAAATACTCTAATCGTACCTGGCTGGTGTGGCTTGTCGTCCTTTCAAGGAGTGAAGAGGATTCTGTGGATATATATATATATATATATATATATATATATATATATATATATATATATATATATATATATATATATATATATATATATATATATATATATATATATATATATATTCACTGAAAAAACCATAGGTTATAGTGGATATATAGTTAGGAATTTGCATTTACAAAACCTTGAAAATTCAATGAAAAAACCATTGGTTTTAGGCCATATATAGTTAGGGATTTGCATTTACAAAACCTTATTTTACTCGCATAAAACCATTGAAATTCCATATATAGTTAGATGTGCTAACTATATATCGCGCACCCGCAATCCACTGCTGATGATGTCACATATTACATCATTCATGACATGGTCAGTGACATCACTGATGACATCACTGATGACAACTCAAATGACATCACTGATGACAACATCCAGTGACTGTATGTTTCTGTAAAGTTAAAATATGTCTTACATATTGAAGAATGAGTGGATGTATAAGTGTCTGGATGAAGGATTTAGTAGGAGCATGACTGATTGTATGAGGGAGTGATTAAATGTGTCTCACTGAGTGCATGGGTTAGTGATTAAACTGTATTAATTTGTGCATCATTATATCTGTTGTTCTGTAAACTGCTGCATGTGTTGATCAGTAGCTATATGAGTTGATTGGTTGCCCAAGTATTTGTGTGGGAGACTGAGTGTGTGTGTGGGTGGCTGGGAGGTGTGTGACTCTGTGCATAGATGTGTGAGCAGTTGATTCACTAGGTGTGTGAGTTCAAGAGTGCATGTGGAAACAGCTATATGGGCGGTTGACTGTGTGCATGAGTGTATTGGTGAGTGAATGGATATCTCAGTGCTACATGTCAAAGTAAGTACATATGTAAAACACAGTACATGTGAGAGTTAACATATATAAATAACTGTGCATAAGAGCCAGTGAATGTGTGAGTGGCTGTATGGATCATTGTGAACATGTATCAAGGATTGTATAAGAGAGTAAATATGTGTTAGAATATGTTTCAATAAGTAAGGTGTGTATAACTGTATAGTTGAGGAATTGGAGGTGTGTTTGATTCTTTGCATGACTGTCTAGGTGTATGAGTAACTCCATGGATGAGTGACAGTCTGTGAGTGTCTGTTTTCACTGAGTGTATCTAAGGATATATCAGAGTCTGTAGAGGTTCATCGTATTAACACATGAATGATGTCATCTGTGATGTTGTCAGTGATGTCATTTGAGTTGTCATCAGTGATGTCATCAGTGATGTCATTTGAGATGTCATCAGTGATGTCATTTGAGTTGTCATCAGTGATGTCATCAGTGATGTCATTTGAGATGTCATCAGTGATGTCATTTGAGTTGTCATCAGTGATGTCATCAGTGATGTCACTGACCATGTCATGAATGATGTAATATGTGACATCATCAGCAGTGGATTGCGGGTGCGCGATATATAGTTAGCGCATCTAACTATATATGGAATTTCAATGGTTTTATGCGAGTAAAATAAGGTTTTGTAAATGCAAATCCCTAACTATATATGGCCTAAAACCAATGGTTTTTTCATTGAATTTTCAAGGTTTTGTAAATGCAAATTCCTAACTATATATCCACTATAACCTATGGTTTTTTCAGTGAATTTCAATGGTTTTTTAATAGCAAATATGAAAAGCTTTAAAATGTCAAGTACGTGATAGATGAAAACATTTTCGTATTTATGCACGCTGATGTGCTTTGAACGCTGCACCCCCCCCTCCCCTCTTTTCTCTTAGTAGTACTCTCTCTTTGCAGATAGTGAACGGTAGTTAACGCAGACCTTTACCCCCGTTGTAATCCGTCGTGCCTGCTTGTCTCTCCATTTGATTGATTGTTATCCAAGCATTTACTGTTTTAGAATTGGTTCTCTTTGGATCATTCTCTATTTACAAACAAGCACAAAGTCGCAATACTCTGTTTAGTTTTTGCAGATAGTGAAAAATCGTGTAAAAAAATAAAAGTAATCAAGCAAAATCAGTAGGCCACTAATTGGATCTCTTTTTGACCTCGCTAAAATAGAAATATTAGGAACAACCCTTCATGAGAAATACGAAAATAGTGAGATGAACTGAGCTCCACACCATGAGGGCTGCAAGACAGCTCGACTCCGTCACCCACCCCGCCCAGAATAACGACAAACCCTATGCAAATATTAAAAATATAGACAACACACCAGCAAAGAAACAGGGTAAAACATTTTATTAAATAACTATTTACATAACTATTTTATACTTTTTATTGCCCGATCCGGCTAGCTCAATCGATCGAGCATGAAACTCATGCACTCTGATAGCAAGCGTTGCTACTGATGCTATGCAGACCAAAACTGGTTTTCAGTTTGTACATTTTTCTAGATTTTTCCATCCAAGGTTGGTTGACTTTGTAGAACGATGGCTTCAGATTTTCAACATACGGTGTGGTGGCGCGGACTGGGAGGGAGCGCTTCGCTCCTGCCCCCTCCCCAAGTAAGATTTTCATACGTGAAAGTACGTTAATGGTTTTGGTCCCTGAGTTGCTTCAATGTCACTGCCATTCTCAAATGGCATAAGTTCTGGATGTTGGGTGCCATAGTTCAGAGTTCTGAGCAGTGCTTGTAACACTGTCTGAAGCTTATTTCCACCTACTGCAGCTTCACTATTCTCAAAGTAAGTGAGTGTCGTTTGTGGACCTGACTGCATTTGAAAACAATGTGATATGTTACCTTCCTAAACAGCTTGACGGAGGCCCCTGAGGGGCGGTGTGATGGCCATGGACTCGGAGAAGACGCTTGGCTCCGACACCCTCCCCAAGTCTTATAGCACTGGTGTAGCCTGAGATCGCCCCCGACATAGGCGGCCGGCTCCCGGGGTCCGGCGGAACTTTTTGCCTTTTGATGACTCTTCAATTCTGGACCTTGTCCCACAATCCGTTTGACCTGAAGACACGCTGTAGTGGGGCGCCCCTTTACCGTTTCAGTTGCCATTCCGCCCGCTTTTGCTACACTGTGCCTCTTCCGCCATTCAGCTGTTTACCGCCCGCTCTTGCGACTACAGCGTCTCGCTCATCATGTAGTTGAGTTGCTCCCGCTCTTGCGGTGCAGCGATAGGCGGCTGCCACAGGACTCTCAAAATGGCGGCCGGCTCTTCGGTTTTGGGCCTGGTCCACTAAAATGGCCCTGGGACACCTTTGAACTCGGACGCTTCCCTGATAGGGCTTGGGTCCCATTCTCGAAAGCGTCCCCTCAGCCGTGAAGATTCTACAAAAGTCTTGAGGGCCCCCGACTCCCGCAGGCTTCTGGTGGGGAGCGGCTGCCATGTCTGCTCGTGGAATGGCCACGACGGAGCTACGAGATGGTAGTGCTCTCATGCTGACGCCAGCTTTAGTCTGAAACATCCAGAAACACTGTAGACTACCAATTCGATCAGTTCCGGTAGCGCCCCAACATGACCCGGAAGAGAAGAACTTGCCCTCCCCTCTTTGACTGATGGTTCTTGTTGCCTGTCCCCTCTGTTGTCATTTAACAGAACTTTTTCGACTGCTGAAAGGGGTTGTGTTCCGAACGCTGGTTGGTGGAGACATTTTGTCTATATTCTTGACCTACGTTGTCGCGTAATGCGTTATATGACACGCCGCGTTAGCGCACCCGGAAGTGATCCGAGGCGCGGCGCGCAGCGCGTAACGTAAGCATAACAGGTCATGTGACTTGTTAATAAAACTTTTCATTGGTTCATTTTACTTTTGTTATTTTAATGATGAAAAGCTTGGTCATATGACCTAAAAAATACGCTTTTTATTGATTTCGATCTTCTTGACGGAGCCGTTGAGTAAAAGAGGCTCGGCCTGCTGTCTTAGTCGCCGATACGCCTGATTATCAGATTCTTATCGATCACTTTATGTTGCAGGAGTGGAAAACACAACTGCCCTTGACCATTTATCTTTACTGCGTTCCTACATATTATACCTTTCATCCGTCATGTAATTGGACTACTTTATTTCACTTGCCTTTTACTGATTCGAAAACAGTGACTAAACGTAAAAACTTTACCAATGTAAATACTACTACCATGTTTTGTTTTAAAAACCTTTATTGTGAAAATGTCAGTATACAAATACGGGCCTATAACCACGTGGGCCGGCCACGGAGCAAAATGGAATCATATATGATGAGGAGACATTTACACTGTAGAGGAACGCAACGAGCGGGCCATTAGGTTGCAAGAACTAAGGTGTCTAACAGTTGCGGAATCGGTGGACGTACATTTTGTAATTAAAATAATACAGGACCACTTACAATAAAATTTTCTAGATATACATTTGCGGGCAAGGAGTTACGAGTCCCATTTATACCGGCGCCATTTTGGGTGAGGCCGGGCAGGTCCAAGATATAGTCAAAATGTCTCCACCAACAATCGGCCAGACCAGAACCCCTTTCGGCCCTTTATGCTACAAGATGGTGTCTTCCATTCAGAAAATATTGTTGGCAGCATTTTGAAAGGAAAGATAAACAGCCGTTCTCCTAGTGAGTCTCACATTGTTACATTTAGGAAGAATGTTGAAGAGTAATATGTGGAAAATCTGAAGCCATTTTTCTACAAACTCTCAATCAGCCTTGGATGGAAAAAAAAATCCTGAAGAATGTACAAACTGAAAACCAATTTTTGTCTGTATAGCATCAACAGCAACGCTTGAGTCAGCTTTGTGTCAAGCCGCCATTTTCATTCAATCAATAGCGTCCCCCTGCACACATTCAGGAACCTGGTCGTGTCTTCAGGTGAAACGGATTGTGGGACAAGAAGCAGAAATGAAAAGGAAAAAAGTTCCGCCGGACCTCGGAAGCCGGCCGCCTATGTCATGGGCGATCTTTGGCCACACCAGGGCAATAGTGAAGCTGCAGCAGGTGCAAAAGAGCTTCAGACAGTCTTACAAGCACTGCTTTTCTAAACATTTTTTTGTATTTTTGCACAGTTTTATATATTTTTTTTGTTTTTGATGGAGGGGAAACAACAAAAAACAGGCATTGAAAAAATCTCAACAGTGCAGGGCGCCTTGTGCTGGTTCCGACCTATTCACACATCGGTCCACTACTGACATCACCTCATAAGCCAACGGGGCACCCCACGCCGACTTTCGGCGCAGCATTGTAGGATGGCCACACCAGTGCGGCAACTTGCTGGACACCACCTCGGTGCCATCCGGATCTCGGCGCGTTCGAGTCACTGTACCGCAAAACTGACCGGAACTCAGCTGGACACGCCGTCTTTCGGCGCAGCATTGTAGGATGGCCATACCAGTGCGGCAACTTGCTGGACACCACCTCGGTGCCATCCGGATCTCGGCGCGTTCGAGTCACTGTACCGCAAGAGTGACCGCAACTCAGCTGGACACGCCGTCTTTCGGCGCAGCATTGTAGGATGGCCACACCAGTGCGGGAATTTGCTGGACACCACCTCGGTGCCATCCGGATCTCAACGCGTTGTGCTGCCTTCGGCCTATTCGCACATCGGTCCGCTACTGACGCCGCCTCACGTGCCAACGGATTTTCTACGCTTTTTGTAGCCCTATGCCGCATAACAGGTCATGTGACTTGTTTATAAAACTTTTCATTGGTTCATTTTACTTTTCGTTTCCTAAAGATGGAAGGCTTGGTCATATGACCTAAAAATAACACTTTTCATTGGTTTAGAACATTTTTTTTTCCCAAACGATGAAAGCCCCACCTTGTTTCTCGATCATTCAGACTGAAGCTGGCGTCAGCATGAGAGCACCACCATCTCGTGGCTCCGTCGTGGTCATTCCGCGAGCAATCATGGCAGCCGCTCCCCAGCGGGAGTCGGGGGCCCCCAAGACTTTTGTAGAATCTTCACGGCTGAGGGGACGCTTTTCGAGAATGGAGCCCAAGCCCTAGCAGGCAAGCGTCCGAGTTCCAAGGTGTCCCAGGGCCATTTCAGTGGACCAGGCCCAAAACCGAAGAGCCGTCCGCCATTTTAAGAGTCATGTGGCAGCTGCCTATCGCTGCACTGCAAGAGTGGGAGCAACTCAACAACATGGTGAGCGAGACGCTGTAGCCGCAAGAGCGGGCGCAACTCAGCTGGATGGCCGCAACCTGGGGAGGCCCGTTCACGCCGCCTCCCCCACGCCCCTCCCCCCCCGGGCCGCCCCACGCCAATTTTCGGAGCAGCATTGTAGGATACCAAAACCAGTGCGGCAGTTTACTGGACATCACCTGGGTGCCACCTGGGTGCCATCAACATCTCAGCGCGTTCTGCTGCCTTGGGACTATTCGCACAACAGACCGCTACTGACGAGGCCTCCCCCCGCACCACCCGGGACGCCCCACACCAATTTTCGGAGCAGCATTGTAGGATCCCAAAACCAGTGCGGCACCCAGGCGACATCACCTGGGTGCCGTCCAGAACTCTGCACGTTGTGCTGCCTTGGGACTATTCGCACAAAAGACAGCTTCTGACCATTGTTGCTTTTTTGGGTGAAAAATGTTTAAATGTTTTTACAGTTTTTGTTCCGTTCATTATATTTAAATGTTAATAAAGTTTTATAATCTTACTTTGTTGGAGTGTTATATATTTTTTTTAAAAACGGGTGAATGGGGCCTTGAATCGGGTTATTGTCATGTGTGGGCTTTGGAAGTGTGCTGCTGCAGGATCGGACATTTCAAACTCAAATGCACGTTCTTTTTCTTACCTTTCCGAAGCATGGAGCGCAATAGCAGGCAGAGAAAGGGTGATGCACGTGTTGAACACTACCTGACCTGGCAAGTTGCTGGCAGTGCCCCCCCGCCCGCTCCTGAAAGAGGACACACACACACCGCCGCCCCGAGTACTTCACAAATCTTTAAAAGACCATGCGCTTGTTCATGAGGCTTAAATGGTTTATCACCTCTTCTAGAACCCCTGCATCGACCCTCTGACGTTTCCTGGAAAAATTACCACGTAACACAATACCAAGCCCTGTCAGCTGAAACCCCCGAGGAATCGTGGGGCATATTATCAAGGGGGTTTATCTCCGCTTTTTTGGCTTTAAAAGCCATGAAAGCGGAGATAAAATTATCTCCCTATTACCAAGCTGTCGCTAACACCAGTTAGTGACAGCTAAAAGGAGATAGCGACCATCTTGGGCCCCGCTTTGCATGTCAGTGATACTTATCACTAATGACATGCAAAGTGGGCGTGCCAAGATGTTAGCGACTGGAAACAGTCCCTAACATCGCTATCTCCTATTACCAACTTTTGGAGATATTCGCGCTAAGCGCAAATATCTCCAAAAGCTAACACCTGCCCTGAGCAGTTCTTAGCCATGTTATCCAATGGGAGGTGGATAACATGGCTAAGAGCATTTGCTCGATAATACATGAATATCGCTGACTTTTCTGCGATAATAGCAAGGTTTATCTGCGATAAAAATCGCCGATGTGCGGCGATAATTTTTGTCTCTAAACAAGTTAGAGACAAAAATTATCGCTAGTTGTTCGTAATATGCCCCCGGGTTTTTGCTTGCAGAAATCGGGAGGCGGGAGACTAGCACTGAAATCAGTAGTCTCACGCCTGAATCGGGAGGGTTGGCATGTCTGGATTCTCTACAGCTGGGGCCATAAACTACATCCGCAGGGGTAGGTGATAGCCTGGGACCAGCCTGGCATCTAAAATGGCTGCCGTGCACGACAAAATTGTGGCATTGGAAAAAAGGCAAGATGGCGCAGCCGCTGGAAGACATGTATCAACATATATGAGCCTCCTCAGCCACCCTCAGGAAACATAGGGGATTAGGATACGTCTCCCGCACCCCCTTATACCTAGTAATTTAATTAACGAAGCACAAAATGGCGAATTCCCGTTTCGCTACCAGTTTGCGGCCCAGTTCGCGGCCCGTGAAGCGCTTCTACCGTGAAAAATCATTTTTTTTTTTTTTTTCCCCACGGGACCCTTTAATAACCCCAACAACATTCCTAGGGGGTCAAGAAGGGTATACCTTGCCCCCTTTCATTAAATTCCCCCTTCGTTTTTCACCTCTTCTTCTCTCTCGATCCTACCGAGAGATAAGATGGCGGCCGCTCCGGACTGTTTAGAATGTTGACAGACACCGGAGAGCCAATCAGCTTTCTGCACGCAAAGTTCCGTTTCGCGAAAAGTAAGCGAACCGGTGCGCAGCCTGGAGCGCTGTTACAGATATATATCTTGTTTTGAACGTTAATTTCTCAAAAACTACTGGAGCACATATATTGAGACCTAGCAAAGGCACATCGAGCTAACAGTCCCTACAATTTTGCCAAGTTTCGTGCAAATCCATTCAGCCGTTCGAGCTAAAAGTGAGCCCAACCGCCCTATGGAAATTAACATGGGAAAAACGCGTTTTGGGACCCCCCTTTTTTCTCGGCCCCCCCTTGATGAAACCCCCCCAAATTTTCAAGTGCTGCTCAGAAACAAAATGTGCCATTTTCCTGAAAATTTCAGCCGATTCCGTCCACAAACGCCAAAGTTATTAGACATAGAATTTTCAAAAATCCCATAGGGAATAAATCCTAACTATATGTTGGTTGGTTGATTGCTTTATTTCGATATGCATATATCATAAAAGCAAAACAAAAAGTTAAAACAGCATGTCGAAAAGAGTATGACTGTACAATAGGTAAAAACATTAAAACACATTAGACCATCATAAATTAGTTAAAAGGAGATTAAATTGATATGGACAGTCTTCTAAGTCTAATCAACCAGGCCCATTTTAAAAACTTGGCAACGGCACAAACAATCGGGGGGGCTGTGTCAGTTAAAAGAATCCGAAGGGCAACAGAGTGCTGGCGAGTACCCAATTCTCTGCAGATAGGGCCGAGCCATCGTGTTCTTGGTCGGCCGTAATCAGGGCATTCAAAGAGAAAATGTGGCACAGTCTCTGGTTTGTCGGGACAGAGAGCACAGTATCGTGAAGAGGGCTGGGAGTTATTCCACCTGGAACAAAGATCAGCCAAGGGTAACAGCCCCAGCCGAAATTTGATATACAGGGACCGGTCCATGGCAATTGTTATTAGGTCCATGTATGGCTCATAGGCAACAACATCTTTTATCAGCAGAAAAGCTGCGGTGGCTTTGCAGTGGTGCTGATTACTGTTGCGCTTCATGCGGACCCACTCCCAGAACAGTCTTTTTAGGGTCTCCTTCGGGGGAGCGGAGTGACTATCCCAACAAAAGTCCAAACCTAGATCCCCTAGAAGGTGTTTGATGTTCTTCAGCCATTTGATTCTGTGCCAGCCGTCGGAGTGCATCACCTCAGCAAGGCCGTCAGCGGAGGGTTTTAGCTCCGGTACCCTCCACAGACGGGCCCAGAGCAAGAGGGGTCGAAGGCGAGCCTGGTCCCCTATTGCTTTACAACCAGCATCCATGAGCACTGGGATAGTCGGGCTACTTGATGGTATGGCAAGGAGATCTTTGATGAATTTGTTTTCCGCCTTGCACAGTAGATCCACTTTACCCAGCCCCCATAATTCGGCTCCATACAGTGACCCAGGGACCGCACGAGCTTTGTAAATATCAAGTAGAGGGGCAACACAATGTTTAGTTGAGTTGTTAAACTCTTTGAGAAGAGCCCCTGTTAAACTCTTTGAGAAGAGCTCCTAACTATATATACCTACTGGCGATAGCCAGTAGGTAATGAGACGAACTCCGTAATGCCCCAAATGCAGCTTCAGAACAAAAACGAAAACCGGACCCAGATGGAAAGTTGCATATTTATTTTATTTTCATCCTCGTGCAGAAAAACACGCCCCCATGACGCGTTTCGGGACCTCAGCCCCTTGATCACAATCGTATTCGTACATAGGGACTGTGGGGACTATGACAGTGGCCATATACTAACTTACAGCCCTAAATACGATTACTTATATAAACAAAGTAACACAGCCATGGATACATCTGAACATCATGAAGCAAGAGGAGAAAGCACACCCACAATAATCGCAAGCGAACCTGACTCAGATGCGTCAAGACAATCTACCAGCACGGTCTCAGACACAGAAAGAAACCGGCGACTTTTTTAGAGGAGTTTAGGGTCCTGAGAACAAGAAGGAAAAAGGAGGCAGAAGAACAACAGAAAACACCAATGCGGGGCAGACCGAGAGGACAAGCAAGAGGAAGAGCCGATCACAGAAGAGACGACTCAAGTTCCAGCAGAGAAGACGGAAAGAACACAAAGCCAATGGGATCCAAAAGGGGAGGCTACAGAAGAAGACGTTAACTATAGGATGACGAAACGGTAAATAAAACCATAATTAACTTATCTTCTAGAACTCTTACCCTCAAAGAGAAACGAATTCTCTGCTTAGGACTAACTTTTTGCCCTAACGAATGGTTTAGCTATTCTGACACTAGGATAGACATTTATAACTTTGTTAGAAAACTTAAACTACAGAAATGGCACACACTAAAACCTAAACAATGTAGTGAAGTGCCTGCAGTAGAGATGAGCCCACCTGAACTTACTATTAATGATTGTGATCTGATACAGGATGTATATGCTCTGAGCGATCTCACTACTGAGAGCCAACAGGATAATCAAATTGTGGGGGTGAGGGAGACTAACACGAGCAAAGCAGCATGTACTAGCTTCAAACCCAAATCAGTGTTTTACCCCATCATGCCACATGAGCCCATTGATACGTTCCAGGAAGTGGTCAGCAAAAAACTTGTTAAACTTAAACATAATCAGCACAACAAAGACCACTCCAATAGAAACTTATCCAAACTAGAACAAGAATTTATTTTGTCCTTATCTGAGGATAAATCAATAGTGTTAAGACCCTCAGATAAGGGAGGTAATATTGTTTTTATGGGGTAGCGATCTATATGTCAAGGAAGCTCTGAGACAACTTGAGGGCAATACTTTCTACACTAAATCCAACTCCACTGAATATCATAATAGCATTCATGAGACTTGGAACAAACTACATGATTGGCAAATAGAGGGACTACTTTCTTGGCATGAATTTTGCTTTCTCAAACGTGATTACTGCAAGTTACCTATATTTTACCTAACCCAAAACCTCCACGGAGACCTATCATTTCCTCGATAGGAAGTGTCAATGAAAACCTCTCGGTTTACATTGATCACTTCCTTCGGGAATATGTCACTAAACTTCCTTCCTATATAAAAGATACCACAGATTTCCTTACCAAAATAGACACCGTGGTATGGTCAGAAGGATCTAAACTCATAACCATGGATGTGAGCGCACTGTATACCATCATTGACCACATCCATGGTATGGAGGCCTGTTACTATTTTTTGAAAAGTCGTGCATTAGGATTTAGTAACCACACTGTCATGCTCATCAAAATGATGAAACTTTGCCTGCGAAACAACATATTTATGTTTGATGGGGCCCTATTCAAACAAATTCGCGGCGCAGCTATGGGCTCAGCTTTTTCTCCTAACTTTGCTAATCTCTTTTTGGGCAAGTGGGAAGAAGAAATTAGAGCAGATGAAAGATTAAGAGAGGACTTTAAGATGGTACATACTTGGATCAGGTATATAGACGATCTTTTTATCATCTGGCAAGGCACAGAAATAGAAGCAGTTAACTTTATTGCCAAACTCAATCAGAACAACCTCAATATCCAACTCACCTATAATATAAGTGGGAGTCGGATTGAATTCTTGGACACTAGTATTGAGGTCCAGGATGGCAAACTGATATCCAAATTGCACAGGAAGGATACTGCAGGGAACAGCCTACTCCATGCTCTAAGTGCCCACCCTGATCCCCTTAAATGGAGCATTCCCTACGGTGAACTCCTTAGGGCTAAAAGAAATTGCACCAGAGAAGAGGATTATAAACAGGAAATGAACACCATTCTCAAACGGTTTAGAGAAAGAGGCTACCCAGAATGGGTACTTGTTAAGGCAGTTAATAAGACATCTATTGTGCCAAGATCAGACACTCTTATCCCTAAACCTAAGTCGCTTGAGCCAGTTGAATTTCCCAGACTAATCACTACGTACAACCATAAGTCCAAACAGGTTCAAAAAATCATGGCTGACAATTGGAAAATCCTCAAAGCAGATACCATCATAGGCCCCAAATTGACTAAGAGACCATTGATAACATACAGAAGAGGCCGCAACTTAAGAGATATGTTGGTCAAAAGTGACATAACGAACGTAACTGGCCAATACATACAAGGATTAAAGGGATTCTATCCCTGCGGACATTGCAGGGCCTGCCATACCAGTGTCATGGTCAAAGACTTTGAAGTACCAGGTACACCAAATAAAAGACAGATCAAGCAATTCTTAACTTGCAGTTCCACCTTCGTCATTTATATCTTGGAGTGTCCATGCCAGAAAAGGTATGTAGGCAGTAGTTCCTGCATGGCAAAGAAAAGGGTCCAGGAACACTTAAGGGCAATCACCAACAAAGACCAAAAATACCCAATTGCCAGACATTTCCAGGAAATGCACCAATCGAACAATGAACTGTTAAGATATTTTGCAATAGAACAGGTTAACATCAGCAAAAGGGGCGGGAACCGGGAACTTGCCCTAAGAAAAAAAGAATCAAAATGGATATTGGAATTAAAAACTAAATACCTTGGCGGACACAACCAGGATGAGGAGCTTGCAACCCATCTCCATATGGACTAATACAATAACAACTATGCCCCTGCACTTAGACATTTATGTGATGACAGGTAGTAATTGTAAGAGGTATTTCACAGTTGACAGTTATTATATTTTTATACAAATCCAAACATGTAATACATCTTTCTTGTGACTGATCATCCCGTAAATATTTTCTACGAGGACATAGAACAAAGACGTGTACCTTCAACAACCCAAATTCCTAATGACAAATGACTAGAGATCTATACGGGTTCTTTGTAGTCTTCAAAGCTTTTTCTCATTCAGCCCTGAAGATTCGCAGCTTGTTCCCTGCGATGAAACACGTGTTGGCTTACGAATTGGCACAAATGAACTGAAGTATCCACACTATGAAAGAACTGTGTTTCTACTGATATTACCCACACTCAGGAAAATGAACTCTTTCTCGAAGATGTATTACATGTTTGGATTTGTATAAAAATATAATAACTGTCAACTGTGAAATGCCTCTTACAATTACTACCTGTCATCACATAAATGTCTAAGTGCAGGGGCATAGTTGTTATTGTATAATTTGAGTTGATCACCTTCCCGGTCAATGTTTTGAGCGGTTTAGAGGTAATACCGCCCGCCTCATTGTCTAGACTCCCTAAAAAATTCAGAATAGCACTTTGCGGATACTCAGGAAGTGCGCCCACCTTTCTCTGGAAACCAAAAGACCTCTTAGTTGTTTTCTCCATATGGACTAATGTTTCCTTAAGCCTCATCATAGCACCTTGTACATAGTCCTGGGAAATGAGTAATTTTCTTTAAATTGATACAATCTGTGTGTCTTGTTTTCCTGCAATATTTATGAAAGTAGCCAGTATAATTCTTGATTTTAACCAATTTTAATACATTTTGTAATTTTGTTTTGTAGGAGTGTACGTGGGACACTATAATTAAAATTGAGCACTGCACTGAATCCCTCATGGCCTCCGCGAATTGAAGATTATCACTTCACCACGTTAAAGTTAAGACTCTCACCTTCACTTGTATTTTATTCCCTGAATTGTTTGGTTTTTTGCACTCAGTTCCATTATGAGGGTAGTATGGGGTACAATCACCAATGACCACCTTTGAATAGACTGGGTTACTGTTAAACAGACTGATCGCACCTCTAACTTGAGCATGGACTTGATCTCGAGAGGTTTACAACATATTATAATTTGCACTATGTGGACTGTCACAAATCACTGTGGATAGTATAATCTATATGAATTGATATAGACCGCGTGCAATGTTATGCCATGACAATTTTTATATTATTTGTGTATGATTTGGTAAATTGGCACTAGACCGATGGTATTATAATATATCAATTCTTAAGGTATTACACAAGACAGATGTGTATTTAATGTTCCCCCACACAATCATTGATAAATTTGAAGGGGTGTACAAAGATGACTGAATCTCATATGCTTTCCCGTTTCAAAATGGCGTTTATTTTCTTGGCTTATGTCGATGTATGTGAGATCACCATGCAATCAAATATAGAGCAAGCCTTGTGGAGTCAAAACAGTCTTATTCACAGTTCTCCAATCGTGATTATGTTTGTTTTATACTGTTCAAATGACATAAAATTCGTGTCTATTAAGAAACCATGTAAACATGTACATTTAACAATGGCCGCCAAAGTTCCTTGAACACAGTTTACTTCCTTTATGTTTACTATACTTGGTGATTGTTTGGTTTGTACTTAAAAACTGCGCCTCATTCGGAAAAGGTTAATCGTGTGAACAAGGCATTTCGGTGCTGAAATGCGTAGCATGACTTTGGGAATAAACCTTCACCAGCTGTGCCCTTTTGAGTGCGTGTATTACTTACTACGGTAAAATCTGCAAGTTTATTGACAATTCTCGGCGGTGGGGGCCGCCGGGCTTAACACGCCACCTGATGTTGGGAACTGGATCCCAGGAATCAACCCTCGTGCAGTATTTCCATATATATATATATATATATATATATATATATATATATATATATATATATATATATATATATATATATATATATATATTCACTGCAAAAAACCATAGGTTTCACACATTATAGTTAGGAATTAGCATTTTAAAAACCTTTGAAATTCACTGAAAAAACCATAGGTTTCACACCAGTTATAGTTAGCTGGTCATTTTACTCATACACAACCTTTGAATAACCCTGTTATAGTTAGTTCAGCTAACAACTATAACTCGCGCGCCCGCAAAGCACTGCTGATGACGTCACATATTACATCATTCATGACATGGTCAGTGACATCACTCATGACATCACTGATGACATCTCAAATGACATCACTGATGACATCACTGATGACATCATCCAGTGGATGTGTGTCTTTCTGAAAAATAAATTTTTTTTGATATGTATATCTAAAGGTCGATGGAAAAATAAATGGGCAAGTAAGTGTCTAAATGGATAACTTTTTTTTAAATTGATTGTATAACTGACTGATTAATTGTATCTTAGTGAATACATGGGTTAGTGGTTCAAAGGGTTCAAAATAAGCTTTATTCGATATTCAGCAAAGAAATATCATATAAGCGAACATTATTATACAGTATTTTAAAAACAAGATGATGAAAAAAAGAAGACATAGAATTTCAATTTAAAATTCATCAATAACTTAGGAAATGGTTAAAACACACTGTTAAGGAAACAATTAAAAACAGCATTTAAAAGCAGCATTTAAAAACGACAATTGTTATCACCGATATCATTCTAGGGATTTCCTAAATTTGATCAATAGTTTTAAAAACTGTTCCATTGTAGAGATCACCTCCCGGTCTTCAAGTTCTTGCAGACTCTCGAAGGCAATTTTACAGGACCTAATACCCCATCTCTTTAACAGGGGTAACAAAAGGGCTTTCCTCAGAGACACATAATATTTACAGAAAAGAATAGTGTGGATGTTAGTTTGGATTGACATTTCATCACAGGGACAGGGGCAGAGAATCTGAGTCCAATCGTTACGTGTAGGGAAAGTTACAAGTCGGTAGAATGAACCCAGTCTAAATCTGGTAAGCAACATCCTCGAGTAACATGAGAAATCCGAAGAGAGGTATAATTGTAGTCCCTTATGGGATGTCACCCTTCGATATGCCTGGATATTATTAAGATGTTTTTGCTTACTCCATCTAGTTGTTTCCAGGTGGGCCATTAGGGTCTTTCTTAGGGTTTTTCTTGAGATGTCTTCCAATAGCGAAGGATCTGTAAACCACTCTGGATGCCCAATGTCCGCAAAGAAATTTTTGACATAGGTCAGCCATTTGGATTGGTTGACGGTTTTGGCCCCTTCCAATTTTAAAATGTCTAGTATCACTTCTCTATTCAAGGCGGTCTCGGGGGTAGTCCAGATTTTGTGCCAGAGAAGAAGAGGCTCAGATTTTATAATGTCTGATATGTACGGTAGATCCAATTCAATGTGCATCATATACACGGAGGTTGCTTTTGTGGTGGCCAGAAGATATCTTACAAATTGATTTTCCACTATCTGTAACAATAAGATGTTTTTATCTATTCCCCAAAGACCAGCCCCATAGGTGGCAGTAGAGGCGCATTTTGCTTTGTATATGGTTATTAGTTGTTTCACAGGCCTCCCCCCTATTTTTCCTGCAAAATCTCGGAGTCCACCAATGGCTCAAACAAAAGCAAGTTTCCTCTTCTCTATTGCCGATTTCCATGATAGTTTTTTGTGTAAACAAATGCCCAGGTATGTGAATGCCTCCACAGTCTCGAGTCTTTGGCCCTCAATGAACACGGGGCAAGGGATTTTTTTATGCCTTTTGTTACATAGCATTGTGTGGGTTTTTCCTATGTTCACTTTCAGGCCCCTATCGTTCATGAACACTGTGAATGCAGAAACAGCTTTTTGTAGGCCCACTCTGGTCTGAGAGAGAATAGCCGCGTCGTCTGCATATAGCAGAATTGGGATGGATTGACCACCTACTTTTGGGAAGTCACATTCAATGTTTTTGAGATGTTCGCCGATGGCGTTTATATAGAGGGAGAAAAGCAGGGGGGCTAAAATGCACCCCTGCCTAACCCCTCTATTGATGTTGAAGCGTGGCGAACACTCTCCCTTCAGGCCAAATCTGACTCTGGCACCGGCATCTCTGTACAAAGCCTTAATGAAAAGGAGAATTGATAGATCTATCCCCAGTTGTTTTAAAATGTCCCATAATTGGTCATGAAGGACGCAGTCGAATGCTGAAGTTAAATCTATGTACGTTATGTACAGGCTTCGCTTTTTAGTATCGACGTATTTGGACATGATGAGGTGTAAATTAAGGGTCTGTTCTATTGTTCCTCTGCCTGACCGAAAACCATATTGCAAGTTCGACAGTATGTTCTTATCTTCTGTCCAATTAGTTATTCGTTTCAGGATGATACGTCCAACAATTTTCATTAGGGTATCGAGCAGGGATATTGGTCTATAGCACGATGGCAAGTGCCTATCTCCTTTTTTAAAGATTGGTATTACTATTGCCTCGGCCCATGATGGAAGAAGATCAAAAGTATTTATGGAATTTAAAACAGAAGTCAATAGGGGGGCCCAAAATTATATTTCTGCCTTGTACACATCTGCCGGAATGCCATCCGGTCCAGGTGCCTTCCCAGGGGGGGTTTCCCTAATGGCCAGTTCAACCTCCTTGTACGAGAATACAATTTTACAAGGGCTCTCCGGAGATGAATTTAAGATTGGTGATGAAATGCAATCTGATATAGAGTTATTTGAGCAAGTGGGTTTGCTATATAGTTTTTGAAAATGGGCCGCCCACGTCTCGCCATTTATTGCCATGTCCAAACACCTCTCAGGCATTACTACCCACGGCAGGGGAGTATTGATAAGTTTCCAAAAGGCTGACATGTCCCCGGTTTCAGATGTTGTCACCAAATTCTGCCATGCTTCCGTTTTCAGTGCCCTTTTTCTATTTTTAATAGCTAGGCGATAATGGGTTCTGGCCTGTCGTATTTCTGGAAGTGGTTTGGGTGTGACACGCAGCAAATTCTTTAAAGACTTTAAGGCCATGGAACATTTCTTATCAAACCACCCTTTGTGTACAATAGGTCCGGATTTGAACTGACGCGTCAATAATTCTTTCAGTGTAGCCTGAATTTTGATGAAAGCTTTACAGATGTCATTGGGGTTATCGTTGTTAGAAAGACAGATATGAATCTCCTCCCTCCTCTTGGTGACTAGGTTTTTGAGAAGATTAATTGGATTAATTTTTTTCCATTTAACAGTATAACCGTTTATGGCTCCAATTTGAATTGGTTGATCATATCTTACCTCTAAGCTTTTTTGACCCGTAGTTAGAGAGGGAAACTCAAGAGATATAGACAAAGGATAGTGATCACTGTAAGGGTGGTTGAGGGTGTATCTAAACAAAGAGATTCTATCAATGTGTGGACATGTATTTTATTTGTTAGTTTTTCAGTGATGAAAAGATAGTGAAAGTACTCTCTCTTAGGGTGATAAAGATGAGAGCACAATGTGCTTTTTAAAATACCCCTCACACACTAAAAAAATCCAGTAGTGTCATGCTTCATCATTGGGGTCTTCCCGTCCCTCTACGGGGCGGGGCGTGCTACGACCTGACCGACTACGCGGGAGCACTAAAGTGGTGACAGGACTATGTGATGGTGCAAGGTGTCAGTGAAAGTGTAGGGACCTAACAATGTGTGTGAGTACAAAAATTAAAAATCCTCTGGCTAGTAGAAAAAAACAATTTATTAGCTTCTCTAGCTGGGGACATTAAGAAGGGGGTTTTGGGGTTGAGCCGATCGCTACAACCTGGTCTACATGTTTCGTAGGCAGTCCCCTACTGCCTACTCATCAGGACCTTCTACTGGTCCCTACGGGAATAAGCTCAGTTGCTAAGTATTGTCAGCCTGTCTTCCTAAAAACTAACAGTAAAATTCCACTGCTAGTTTTATGCTTCAGGGCATGAGCTGGCCCCCTAGGAAGCAAAAATTGTCAAAAATAGGTGACCCAAATATGGTCCCTGTAAAGAAAAAGGGAAAAAAAGGACACAGATATTTACATTTATAGCTGTGAATTATGCGCTTTCATTCTTGTTTGCGCCACAATTTCACTCATCAAATCCATTCACCCATTATACAGAGAATGACTTTTGAACTTTTATGGACAGAGTGATGGTTCAATCTGCCATCCCCTGGCTGTACGTAGGTGATACCTAACAGTGGACAAAAAACACACAGATGTTCATAGTAGGAACTGTGGTTTGTCACTGCGCTTACATAATTATCTGCGCCACAATTCTTCATTTCAAATTTCATTAGACCATTGCCTAAAGCCCTAATACAAGACTTTATGGACAGAGTGATGATTCAATCTTCCATCCCCTGCCTGTCCGAGTAAATTCCCGAACTTGTACGCGCCCACTGTAATTTGGGCTGGTTCTATCTCCACACACACACATCAAAGCGACTCAATGCATACAACAACATTTCACAGGATTAAAAAAGAATTAAAAAAGAAGAGGAACCCGATCTTTCATATTAGTCATAAGGTTGCGGTCAATGAGACAAAAAAACAAACAATGAAAGTCCCCACAGACCAGGGCGTACCCCTGCGTTAGAATGGTAACTATACATACTGTTGTGGCAAGTACGTGGTGCCCCATGAGCTGACAATCGGTAGGATTTCACCGCGGCGCTCTGCAAGAAAGAGAGCCACGCCCTTAGCGTTTTGGTCGAACTGCTTGGGAAGTGGAAAAAAGTGTCTCAAAACCCACTCGTTTTGAGACCTGGGGTAAGGGTCTATAACTTACTTTGTCCGCATAATCACTAAGTCTTACTTCTACCGATCCTGCCGCTCTGCTGAATGCTCGCGTGTTAGGAGCACTGGATCATTTAAGCGTCAATGCGCGCTGGTGCCGGGTGTGTCTAAACACTAGCGCGCTAACCCAAAATGGCTACCCGTGATGGGACATTGGAGGGTCAAAATGCGGAAGTCTCCCTTCTATGTCTATCGTTACCCACGATGAAGTTAATTTGATAGCTGTTCATGAATTATGGCAGGGAATTTCGTAATTATACTGCACATGACAATCTTAATGCAGGACAGATCACTATTCATAAATAATGACAGAGGAAATTATTCAACTAAAAAATAAAGCGGAAATCATAATATTATAAAAGGGTCACTAGTGGTGGACCTAGATTGGGAGGTATTGAAGTTCTGGAAACATGTATGAAGAGTAATAAAATTTAGCTTCGTGTTTTTACGCAGTTCTCTACCTTGAGTTATTAAAGGTGTAAAAATTAATTAAACAGCGAAATTCGCTGTGGAATATCTTTATGAAAATCATAATTGTTAGGTGGGTTGAGAGTTGACCCCTGTGCTAAGGTTAAGCACAGTAGTCATACACCCCTAGTACTGTATTCCAAGGGGGGTGGGTTCCACATACCAGTAGAGGACCTCTGTTATTATCTTTGCCACGGTTGGGGGTGCCTTAGAGAGTGGGGGCTCACACACATTGTTAGGTCCCTACACTTTCACTGACACCTTGCACCATCACATAGTCCTGTCACCACTTTAGTGCTCCCGCGTAGTCGGTCAGGTCGTAGCACGCCCCGCCCCGTAGAGGGACGGGAAGACCCCAATGATGAAGCATGACACTACTGGATTTTTTTAGTGTGTGAGGGGTATTTTAAAAAGCACATTGTGCTCTCATCTTTATCACCCTAAGAGAGAGTACTTTCACTATCTTTTCATCACTGAAAAACTAACAAATAAAATACATGTCCACACATTGATAGAATCTCTTTGTTTAGATATATTGCTTTGGAGGGTGATTCTATCAACTCCTCTGCACTTCCCTGATTGTTTTGGTTGAGGGTGTCCCAGCCTGATATTAGTGAAGCATGATGTTTTGAGAAGAGTATAAAGTCTATGATAGAGTTCGTTCCTCTGCCATGAAAGGTTGTTTTAAGAGATCTTGGGGTGTGAAGAAGCTCATTAGCTAAATGTAAATTGAGAGAGGTCACGAAATTATTAAGCAGATCCCCTGATTTTGTGTGTTGGAAATGATTGAAAATAGCATCGGCAGAGTCCAGTTCATATGACTCATAGATATCACAGGCATCTCTCGTTGTGTTAGGGCAGATGTGACAATTAAAATCGCCCATGAAAAGTATTGCACACTCTCCTCCAGAGGTTGCTTTGATCGTTAAGAGGGCTTGTTGTAGGTTGTCCACTGCTTTCTCCAACTGTTCCACGGTCAAGTTGTTGTAAAAGTTAACAATTAACAGTGAGAGAGACGGGGCAATATCCATGACAATTACTTGGAATGAGTCCCTAAGTAACGTTTTTCTGATCCTGTGGGCAACTGCTACACTAATATACGTACAAAGTCCCCCTTTGTGTCTGCCCTGCTTACTCACAGACGCTGGTGAGTGAAATGTTTGAAAACCCTGTAGGTGGATAGGAGAAATCACCCAAGTTTCCTGAAAGCACAGGATGGAATACTGATTAACCACCTTTATCCAGTCTGGTAAGGTAATTTTTGAGGAAAGTCCCGCCAGGTTCCAAGAGAGGAAATGCAAATAGGAAGTTTTATTCCTAAATCCCATTTGTGACGAGGGAATGTTGTCAGTGGGTTTTGGGCCTAAACATGGTGCACTTTTAACTTTGCCACTTTCAATGGATTTTTCTCTATTTCTAGCCCCATTAACTGAAAGGTTTTTGTAAAGCCCATCAACCGGATCATCCTGAGTGGCGTAGAGATGGTCAGTAGATCTTACAGCATACATACTACCCTGGTTTTCTTCTTTGCCTTGAAAGAGTCACTCTACATCATCAAGACCGTAGAGTGGCTCATAAAAGTTATGGCAGGGAAAGTTCCAGGACGGATTTAAGAAAGGCGAAGGTTGAGCATATCCCACAAGGTTATATCGTGGTGTCGGCAATTGCCTATAGTCAGTAAAAGGGAAAGATGTCTGATCCCTTACTCGGTACCTTGTGGGATATTTGTCATAAAGTGGTCTTCTAGGCTTTGCCAATGAGGAATTGTCATAATAAATTTTTGATTGATGTGGCTTAGGCGGCATTAGAGATTCAGGGTAAAAGTAAGCCAGAGGTTTAGGCGATATTGGACCCCTGCTAAACCCAGAAAACTAATCTGTGATATGTGTAATGACCCTTGGATCTTTAAATGTGACAATTACTACGTCCCCATCAATATTTTTAGGGCGAATTCCGACCCAATTTGTTCTTCTTACCATTATTATATCGCCGTTTATGTGGGGAGGTAGGGGTCTGTTCTCACTGAGCCAGAAAATCACCTTGTTTTTTAGGCTATGGTGATTTTCGTAACCTCCTGTAGCGGATAATGGTAAGACCCCCGTTAATACTATAACGTTTTGTGATGCCGCGGGGGTAGGTCAGCATACCTTTCACGTGAACGTTTTTCATATTGTACGGCAGATTTATTTTTTTCTAGTGTGGGCTGGGTATTGCCCATTTTTGCCGAAGCCATAAGGGAGTTTATTTGAAGCGTTTGCGCCTGAGTATTAGGAGGCGCTTTTGGGAGGGGAACTGGATTTTGTTTTAATGCCATCTTATTAGTTGGGTCTGATGGTTGGGTTTTTTGTTGATTAGAAGGGGTCATGTCATTCTTGGAATTTTGAACCACGGTCTTTTGTTCTTTATTAGTCTTTTTTTCTCCAGCTATCAAAGAAGTGGGCTTTATTATGGGCATGGAGGTTTTTACTGTGCTCTGGGTTTTATCTCCATTATTGAAGCTCGGAGGAGCTTCCTAGGCCCTTTTACCAGCCTGATTTTGGGTCTGGGTTCCTGAAAGGGTGTCCAGCTGAGTGCCTATTCTCTTCACTCTCTCGAGGATTGGTATTAATAGTGCCTTGATAAGGTGTTCCATTGCGTCCACAAAGTCTTTAATTGTAGGGGGGACACAAGAAGTAAGTGTTTCCCGCGGTAAAATGGATGTTCCCTCTACAATTTGTAACAATTCTTTAGTTAATTTATCCTTAGCCGATATGTGAGTTTTAGGAATCCCTTTTACTGGGGCTCTTTTTCGTCGTTTTTTAGGTGGAGATCGGATGATAGCCTGTTTCTTTTTGGATAAATTTGTGGCAGGTAAGGATTTGTCTGGCCTTAATGCAACGGGTAAAGGTTGAAACATAGTTAACTTTTGTGTGTCCAGGGGGGTACGGAACTACTATTATATCCGGTGAAGCAAACTCTGCAATCTTTGGCAAGTTTTGAGTGACCAGGTCAATAAGATCAGTAGATGCAGTGGTTGTATTATTAGCCAATTGTAAAGGGGATGGAGTAGATGTACCATTTTTCGGGGAGAAATAAGATTGAAACAATAATGGAACGTTATCTGTATTCAATAGGTCCCCGTCTGTGTTTTCCAGGGTCGAATTTAAAGGGAGAGGCTCAGGGGTAGGTGTCAGACAAGGATCTAGAATGGTGTTTTTAAGTTGCTCTATGGATTGTCGCCGTGCGATGCGGCGCTCAGCCAGGGCCAGATCTCGATCTTTTTTGCCAATTGCTTTAGAAAATAATTTATCCAATGGACCCAGGATTGAGCTCCCTTCTACAGTTTTGTGGCCTTCAGTACCCGATTTAGGCATTGTCACAAGCCGGAAAGAAGTATTACAATGAAGGACACTTAATGGAGTTGGCCCAGCCCGGCCTTGTCAGGCCTTTGAGGGCCGTAGAGGGCCCGCCCTTTGCCCGGGCTTAGCCCCGGGCGTCCCGCTCGCGTCCCGCGACGCTGGGGGCTGTCTGCTTTAATGGCCCCTCCCGGCGCGTGTGACGCGTCGGGGAACGCGCCGCCGCTGAGGCTGTCGGGATATGCAGTCCCGAGGCGGCGGCGCAGCTGGTGGCGGTTTTGGCGTCCTTCTCCGGTCCACTCGCTCTCCTTTGAGTCCCAGCCACCTCCTGGAAGTCGGCGCTGTATCAGGTACTGCTTTGCTTTGCCGTTAGGAAGGCTCCCCCCGCTCCACCGAGGGCTGTCTGCTTTAATGACCCCTCCCGGCGCGTGTGACGCGTCGGGGAACGCGCCGCCGCTGAGGCTGTCGGGATATGCAGTCCCGAGGCGGCGGCGCGGCTGGTGGCGGTTTTGGCGTCCTTCTCCGGTCCACTCGCTCTCCTTTGAGTCCCAGCCACCTCCTGGAAGTCGGCGCTGTATCAGGTACTGCTTTGCTTTGCCGTTAGGAAGGCTCCCCCCGCTCCACCGAGGGCTGTCTGCTTTAATGGCCCCTCCCGGCGCGTGTGACGCGTCGGGGAACGCGCCGCCGCTGAGGCTGTCGGGATATGCAGTCCCGAGGCGGCGGCGCGGCTGGTGGCGGTTTTGGCGTCTTTCTCCGGTCCACTCGCTCTCCTTTGAGTCCCAGCCACCTCCTGGAAGTCGGCGCTGTATCAGGTACTGCTTTGCTTTGCCGTTAGTGAGTAATGTTTAAATATGCAAATATCTGTATCAGTCTCACACATTTTTTGAATAAGTGGCTGCATGGGTTGGTGAGTAGCTACATGAGTGTCTATATAGGGTATTAGTTGGTTTTGTGAGTATCATTATGAGTGTCTGAGTGTTTATATGGTTTGGTGGGGGATATTACTTAGCACATAGATGCATTAATGAGTGACTCACTGTTTATATGTGTTTTGAAAACAGCATGTGTGCAGGACTGTATCGGTGGATGAGTGTGTGTATAGGTGTGTTAGTGAGTGAATGACTGTCTCAATACTGTCTTTATGACTAAGTATATATGTTATAAACTACTATATGTGAGTATTGGTGTATATAAGTGAGTATATATGTGAGTTAGAGATTTGAAGAGTTCCTGTATAACTAAGTATGTGTTTCTATAAGTGATCATTTAAGGGAGTCAGTATGTGTATGTTTGTGTGTATAGCTGTATATGCAAGTAAATGGATGTTTGCATGTGTGAGTATATGTGTAAGTAACTCTATGGATGAGTATCGGTGTGTAACAGGATGTATAGGTGTATGAGTACATATGATGATTGAGTACATGTATGAGAGACTATATAGAACTGTTGGTGAATGAGTGGATGTGGAAGAAGATGTTGGAATTGGTTGTTGTAACTGGTATTGGTATCTCCATTTTCTTGTAAATTTTTGTTTCTATTTTTGAATGTGTGTATCAAAGGTTATATTAGAGTGAGAGGAGGTCTGCCACTCTTTTCACAAGGTCATCAGTGATGTCATTTGAGATGTCATCAGTGATGTCATGAGTGATGTCACTGACCATGTCATGAGTGATGTAATATGTGACGTCATCAGCAGTGCATTGCAGGCGCGCGAGTTATAGTTAGCTGAACTACTTATAACGGGGGAATTTCAAAGGTTTTGTATGAGTAAAATGACCAGACTACTATAACTGGTGTGAAACCTATGTTTTTTCAGTGAATTTCAAAGGTTTTTAAAATGCTAATTCCTAACTATAACGTGTGTGAAACCTATGTTTTTTTCAGTGAATTTGCAAGGTTGTTTAAATACTAATTCCTAACTATAACGTGGCTGAAACCTATGGTTTTTTCAGTTAATTTCAAAGGTTTTTGAAATGGTAATTCCTAACTATAACGTGGCTGAAACCTATGTTTTGTTCAGTGAATTTCAATGGTTTTGTAAAAGATAATTTTTAAATGTAATAATTGTTATATTTTTTATACTGATTTACTACATTATTATAAATTATTTAGTTTCGGATATAATATTTGTTAAATTACATTACATATTTTTAATATAAATTGGAAAAAAAATGTTTTCACACCTCTCTCCAACGCAGCCCCCTGGCGTGTTTGCAGAGGGGGAACTAATTCCCTTTGCATACTAGGGGTCCCTGGGGGCCAACTAGCCCACCTGTAACCTCCAGTATGCGACAGGGGGCTGCATTGCAGAGAGGTGTAATGAGGCCACACCCTTTTTTACACCGCAGAGAGGTGTAATGAGGCTATGCCCCTTTTTACATGTCTCTGCAACGCAGCCTCCTGGCGCGTTTGCAGAGGGGGTACTAATTCCCCTAGATTACTGGGGGTCCCTGGGGGCCAACAAGCCCACCTGGAACCTCCAGTACGCGCCAAGGGGCTGCATTGCAGAGAGGTGTAATGAGGCCACACCCTTTTTTACACCTCTCTGCAACGCAGCCCCCGGGCGTGTTTGCAGAGGGGGAACTAATTCCCCTTGCATACTGGGGGTCCCTGGGGGCCAACCTGCCCACCTGGAACCTCTAGTGTGCGCCAGGGGGCTGCATTGCAGAGAGGTGTAATGAGGCCACACCCTTTTTACACCTCTCAGCAACGCAGCCCCCGGGCGTGTTTGCAGAGGGGGAACTAAATCCCCTTGCATACTGGGGGTTCCTGGGGGTCAACTAGCCCACCAAGAGCCTCCAGTATGCGCCAGGGGGCTGCATTGCTTTGCCCCAGAGGGTGGCAGTCCCCGGGGCAGTGTGGGGGGAATTGGGAACCCCCACACTTCTTTATCACTATGACCCCGCAATTTGGTCCCCCTTGGGGGGTAATTTACAAAAAAACATACCGGGTTTAAAAAAAAGAAAATTGGGTCTTGGAGGTCCTTGTGGGACCACCTTGTCAGGCCTAGGGGGTCAGGGTGTTTCTACCCTGCCCCCTTTTTGTGTTCTACACGTTTGTTTTTCTGCTTTCTTGTGCCTCGGTCCACTGAGCACAAGATGGCTGCCAACACTTCCTGGTTTGGAGTGTTGACAGCCAATGAGCATTCAGCTTTCTCGAAAAGGTAGGCGCACCGCACGCGTACCGTACGCATACGTACGCGGACCCGTGCAGGCAGGGTACGCGCACCCCGCGATTTTTCGAAAAAAGATTTTTTTTTTGCCTTGGGGTCCTTGTGGGACCCCCTGAGCAGACCTAGGGGGTCAGAGTGCTTCCACCCTGGCCCCTTTTTGAGTTCTACACGTTTGTTTTTCTGCTTTCTTGTGCCTCAGTCTACCGAGGCACAAGATGGCTGCCAACAATTTCTGTTTTGGATTGTTGATAGACATTGGCAGCCAATCAGCATGCAGCTTGTGCATGCTAAGGTTTGCACACGTACGCATACCGTGCGTGCACGGTACGCGTACGGTCGCGCTTATAGATATATATATTTTTTTCTTTTTATTTTCTCAGGAACTACTGGAGGGATTTAAACCATTTAAGCAAAAGGGTAATCTGCGAACCGAACTCTACCTCTCTGCCAACTTTGGTGAGAAGCATGTAAACACCCATGTCTCCAGGTTCATAGAGGCGACAGGGGGCCTGGACCCTTCACAATCTGGGTTCAGGCCCAACTACAGCACCGAATCGGCACTCCTCTCCGTGACTGACAATATCAAGATGTCTCAGGATAGAGGAGGCTCGATGATTCTGGTGCTGTGAGACCTGTCGGCCGCTTTTGATACTGTGTCTCATGACATTCTTCTCAGCCGTTTGCAGAGAGTGGGTATTGGAGGAGTGGCACTGTCCTGGTTGGAGAGCTTTCTCTCCGGCCGCTCACAAGCTGTCAGCGTGGGACCCTATTGTTCCACCTCTAGGGTGCTTACCAAGGGGGTGCCACAGGGCTCATGCCTAAGCCCCAAATTATTTAATGTGTATGTGACCCCCCTTGCTGACATTGTGAGAAGGTTTGGGTTCACCCCAGTGTCATACGCTGATGACACCCAACTGCTCTTTCCCTTCCACTCCCTCACATCTGATGTGAAGAACAATTTTGCCGAGGGCATGAGAGCAGTGTCCAACTGGATGGCTACCAACTGCCTCCAGTGTAATGTCGGGAAGACCGAGGTAATGCTTTTGGGAAAGCTAGCATGCTCTGGTCTCCCGACTGGTGGCCCTTAGATCTTGGACCTGTCCCATGCCCAAAGCCAACTGTTAAGAACTTGGGATTGAAGCTCGATCAAAACCTGAGCTTAAAGGAGCATGCCAATTTTGTCACAGGAGTTTGTTTTAGAACAATCGGCCTGTTAAGGCGAGTCTTTCCTCTTCTGCCTGACACCCATAGAAAGACTCTTGTACAAGCCCTGGTGATAAGCCGCTTGGATTATTGCAACGGTCTCCTTATATCAGCAAATGAGGAGGCGCTTAACCGTTTGCAGGTGGTCCAAAATACGGCGGCCAGATTAATCTTAAATGCTCCTGCAAGAACTCCGTCTAAACCCTTATTAAATGACCTTCATTGGCTGCCCATACAGCAACGCGTTAATTTTAAAATCTGCTGCTCAGTGCACAAATGTCTTTATGGACAAGGCCCCAGATACTTATCTCAAAAATTTCAGTTATATAAACCTGAACGTCTTCTACGCTCCAGCAACCAGTGTTTACTGGAAACTCCAACCATCAAAAAGGTCAGGCAAGGTGGTCGTGCCCTATCATTTGTGGGACCGACCCTGTGGAATAAACTTCCAACCTACCTAAGACACAATACCAACCACCTGTGCTTTAGGAAAGCCCTAAAAACGCACCTGTTTCAGGAAGTATAACTCACCCTGTGGTATCCTACAGAGGCACCGCATTTCTGTATTTAAGGCGAGCAAAGCGCGGAGATACCCCATGGGTCGATTCTGGCGCGATACAAGCAACTATATAAATAAATAAATAAATTCCGTTCAGCCGTTCGGGCTGTAGCTGTGTCTAATCGTCCTATAAAAAATAACACGGGGGAAAACAAGTTTTGGGACCCCCTTTTTTCTCAGCCCCGACTTGACGAATCCCTCCAAAACTTTCAGGGAAGGAGCGGAGCGGAGCAGGCCATCTTCTTTGAGAAATTTGTGAAGATTCATCAATTGGCGCCAAAGTTATTCCCAATAGAATGTTGTGGATTTTCTATGGAAACTAGGTCCTAACTATAACTACCTACTGGTGACCGCCAGTAGGTAATATGTAATATATACATGTAATATATAAATATATATTACCTACTGGCGGTCGCCAGTAGGTAGTTATAGTTAGGATTATTTTCAATGCAAAATCTCAACATTCTATTGTGAATAACTTTGGCGCCGGTTGAGGAATCTGCCTGAAAATTTCCTCAAATCTGCCTCGCGGCGCCCCGGTCCTTCCCTGAAAGTTTGGGGGGGGATTTATCAAGCGGGGGCCGAGATAAAAGGGGGGTCCCAAAACGTGTTTTCCCCATGTTAATTTCCATAGGGCAGTCGACCTCACTTTTAGCCTGAACGGCTGAATGGATTTCCACCAAACTTGGCAAAATTGTAGGGACTGGTACCCCGATGTGCCTTTGCTATGTCTCAAGATATATGCTCCAGTGGTTTTTACGAAAATTAAAAATATATATTGGGCTACATTGGGCTATATATATGTTAGAGCCCAAATGTAGCCCAATGTAGCCCAATGTAGCCCAAAGATGGCCACCAGAGACAAAAAAAAACAAATGTAGCCCAAATATCAGCCAGATGTAGCCCAACTATGGCCAAATGACAGAATGTCCCAGAGTGTTCTAAAGAACAACTAGAGCGCTAACAGTCTTACTTATGACAAAAGTATGGCACACCTGAAGTCATCTTGATTGGAATAAAGTGTTAACACTTAAAACATTTAATTTGCAAAGGAACAAAATGAGAGGGTTCATTTTGCCATAGAAATTATGATTAGTGCTGAAGAAAGAAAAATTAGGGCATATTTTGAGTGATTTCTCAAATCCACTTATATTTCATTAAAAGAATTCTGATATGCAGTCTCCCAAGATGGCCACCAGAGACAAAAGAGCCCAAATGTAGCCCAAATATCAGCCAGATGTAGCCCAACTATAGCCCAATGACAGAATGTCCCAGAGTGTTCTAAACAACAACTAGAACGCTAACAGACTTACTTATGACAAAAGTATGGCACACCTGAAGTCATCTTGATTGGAATAAAGTGGTAACACTTAATACATTTAATTTGAAAAGGAACAAAATGAGGGGTTTCATTTTGCCATAGAAATTATATATATATAAATATATATATATATATATATATATATATTACCTACTGGCGGTCGCCAGTAGGTATATATAGTTAGGATTTTTTCTCTATGGGATTTTTGAAAATTCTATGTCTAATAACTTTGGCGTTTGTGGACGGAATTGGCTGAAAGTTTCAGGAAAATGGAACATTTTGTTTCTGAGCAGCCCCTGAAAATTTGGGGGGGTTTCATCAAGGAGGGGCCGAGAAAAAAGGGGGGTCCCAAAACGCGTTTTTCCCATGTTAATTTCCATAGGGCGGTTGGCCTCACTTTTAGCTCGAACGGCTGAATGGATTTGCACGAAACTTGGCAAAATTGTAGGGACTGTTAGCCCGATGTGCCTTTGCTAGGTCTCAATATATGTGCTCCAGTGGATTTTGAGTAATTTAGGTTCAAAACAAGATATATATCTGGGCGGAGCCTAACCACACATCTGATCTGATTGGCTGTCAGCACTTCATCCAAGAAGTGTTGGCAGCCATCTTGGGACCAATATACATGATAGCACCTCATTAAAAAGCATTGTAGTTAATAGAGGGTTTTAGGACTTTAGTTACATTATAAATCATTTGTTGATGGTACCATACTCGTTTTAGGAATTGTGGTGGGTTCTAAGGTGATTTTACCATGTGAAAAAACCTTCTGCTGTGATATCATGAATATTGTTTGAAAGAAAACTAATATCTCATGATTTTCCCACAGTGGTTTGGAAGGGGATCTATAAGCTAAACTGAAAGCATATTTTCTGTAAATTCACATTATCTTTCTCAGTCATGTGAAAATGAAGTCTGACATTCTCAGTAAAACATGTACATCCAACAAGGACAGAGACTGTCAGTTGATTCCTTTGTGTTCTACTGCAGCCTCCTAGAGTGTTCTAAAGAACAACTAGAGCGCTAACAGTCCTACTTATTACAAAGGTATGGCACACCTGAAGCCATCTTGATTGGAATAAAGTGGTAACTCTTAAAACATTTAATTTAAAAAGAAACAACATGAGGGGGTATATTTTGCCATAGAAAGTATGATTAGTGCTGCAGAATGAAAAATTAGGGCACATTTTGAGTGACTTCTCAAATCCTTTTCTATTTCATTAAAACATTCTGACATGCAGTCTCCCAAAATGGCCACCAGAGACAAAAGAGCCCAAATGTAGCCCAAATATCACCCAGATGTAGCCCAAGTATAGCCCAATGACAGAATGTCCCAGAGTGTTCTAAAGAACAACTAGAGCGCTAACAGTCCTACTTATTACAAAGGTATGGCACACCTGAAGCCATCTTGATTGGAATAAAGTGGTAACTCTTAAAACATTTTAATTTAAAAAGAAACAACATGAGGGGGTATATTTTGCCATAGAAAGTATGATTAGTGCTGCAGAATGAAAAATTAGGGCACATTTTGAGTGACTTCTCAAATCCTTTTCTATTTCATTAAAACATTCTGACATGCAGTCTCCCAAAATGGCCACCAGAGACAAAAGAGCCCAAATGTAGCCGAAATATCACCCAGATGTAGCCCAAGTATAGCCCAATGACAGAATGTCCCAGAGTGTTCTAAAGAACAACTAGAGCGCTAACAGTCCTACTTATTACAAAGGTATAGCACACCTGGAGCCATCGTGATGGGAATAAAGTGGTAACTCTTAAGACATTTAATTTAAAAAGGAACAAAATGAGGGGGTATATTATGCAATAGAAGGTATTATTAGTGCTGCAGAAAGAAAAATTAGGGCACATTTTGAGTGACTTTTCAAATCCTCTTCTATTTCATTAAAAAATTCTGACATGCAGTCTCCCAAAATGGCCACCAGAGACAAAAGAGCCCAAATGTAGCCCAAATATCACCCAGATGTAGCCCAAGTATAGCCCAATGACAGAATGTCCCAGAGTGTTCTAAAGAACAACTAGAGCGCTAACAGTCCTACTTATTACAAAGGTATGGCACACCTGAAGCCATCTTGATTGGAATAAAGTGGTAACTCTTAAAACATTTAATTTAAAAAGGAACAAAATGAGGGGGTATATTTTGCCATATGAATTATGATTAGTGCTGCAGAAAGAAAAATTAGGGCACATTTTGAGTGACTTCTCAAACCCTCTTCAATTTCATTAAAAAATTCTGACATAGTCTCCCAAGATGGCCACCAGAGACAAAAGAGCCTAAATGTAGCCCAAATATCACCCAGATGTACCCCAAGTATAGCCCAATGACAGAATGTCCCAGAGTGTTCTAAAGAACAACTAGAGCGCTAACAGTCTTACTTATGACAAAAGTATGGCACACCAGAAGCCATCTTGATTGGAATGAAGTGGTAAGTCTGAAAACACTCAATTTAAAAAGGAACAACATGAGGGGGTTAATTTTGCCATAGAAAGTATGATTAGTGCTTCAGAAAGAAAAATTAGGGATCATTTTGAGTGACTTCTCAAATTCTCTTCTATTTCATTAAAAAAATTCTGACATGCAGACTGAAACATGCACTTTGAATACCAGCAGCAGACGTCCCTGGTGAGCAGTAGCTTTACTACAGTGATCTAATGTGCAACTAGAGTGCTAACATTCAGAATTTATGGCAAATGTGTGACACATCTGAATGCCTTCTTGATGGAACCAAAGTAAACAAGCATTGAAAATGCAATAGATCTCGCCCTCGTTTAAATTAAAGCCATTCTGTTTGTAATGAGGTGGCTTTTTAGCTTTGCTTTTATTAGTGTTTTTTCAACTTTCATGTAAATAACGCACCGTTTTCACCAAATCGACTTTGCCCAAGCACACCCTTCCCTTCGGCCAACAAATCCCAAAAATTTGGCACACCTGCCGATCCACTCTCCCTACAGCTCACCCAAGCCCCGTCCCTCTAGCGCAACTGGAACACCCCAAATTCACCTTCTCCATGCGCACCAAAAACTCCCATTGAATAACATGGCAATTCGCTACTCCGCACAAAAAGTGCTCTTTAAAGCACTTCCACTGCTCCGATCCGCTTCAAACTTGGCTGGACACTAGTTCCAGCAATTCCCTAACATCTCTCCAAACATCAGCCCAATCCATCCACTGGAACGGGGACGAATTTCAACCCGAATACGCGCCCCCTGCAAACACAAAAAAAGCCATAAAACGGCCAAATCTCGACCAAAAACCGCCAAAATCCCTCAAAACCTTGCCAACACCAATACGCACGAAACTGAACCGGCCCCTCAGCCCTAGGCTCCGGGAACCCTACTTAATTGACCCAAAAGCCCTAAAAAAGCAACATAATACACACGAAAACGCCCTAACAACCCTAAAATGCATATAAGTATATGTATGCATGCATTTATGTTTGTATTTATATAGATATACAGATGATATATGTTTATATATGTATGTATATATATATATATTCACTGAAAAAACCATAGGCTATAGATCATATATAGTTAGGAATTAGCATTTACAAAACCTTGAAAATTCACTGAAAAAACCATAGGTTATAGACCATATATAGTTAGGAATTAGCATTTACAAAACCTTGAAAATTCACTGAAAAAACCATAGGTTATAGACCATATATAGTTAGGAATTCGCATTTACAAAACCTTATTTTACTCACACAAAACCATTGAAATTCCATATATAGTTAGTTGCACTAACTATATATGGCGCACCCGCAATCCACTGCTGATGATGTCACATATTACATCATTCATGACATGGTCAGTGACATCACTGATGACATCACTGATGACATCTCAAATGACATCACTGATGACATCACTGATGACAACATCCAGTGACTGTATGTTTCTGTAAAGTTAAAATATGTCTTACATATTGAAGAATGAGTGGATGTATAAGTGTCTGGATGAAGGATTTAGTAGGTGCATGACTGACTGTATGAGTGAGTGATTAAATGTGTCTCACTGAGTGCATGGGTTAGTGACTAAACTGTCTTAATTTGTTGTTCTGTAAACTGTTGCATGTGTTGATAAGTAGCTATATGAGTAACTATATGGGTTATTGATTGGTTGCCCAAGTATTTGTATGGGAGACTGAGTGTGTGTGTGGGTGGCTGGGAGGTGTATGACTCTGTGCATAGATGTGTGAGCAGTTGATTCACTAGATGTATGGTTTCAAAAGTGCATGTGGAAACAGCTGTATGGGCGGTTGACTGTGTGCATGAGTGTATTGGTGAGTGAATGGATATCTCAGTGCTACATGTCAAAGTAAGTACATATGTAAAACACAGTACATGTGAGAGTTGACATATATAAATAACTGTGCATAAGAGCCAGTGAATGTGTGAGTGGCTGTATGGATCATTGTGAACTTGTATCAGGGATTGTATAAGAGAGTAAATATGTGTTAGTATATGTTTGAATAAGTAAAGTTTGTATAACTGTATAGTTGAGGAAATGGAGGTGTGATTGATTCTTTGCATGACTGACTAGGTGTGTGAGTAACTCCATGGATGAGTGACAGTCTGTGAGTGTCTGTTTACACTGATTGTATCTAAGGTTATATTAGAGTCTGAAGAGGTTCATCGTATTATCACATGAATGATATCATCAGTGATGTGATCAGTAATGTCAAATGAGATGTCATCAGTGATGTCATCAGTGATGTCATTTGAGATGTCATCAGTGATGTCATTTGAGATGTCATCAGTGATGTCATCAGTGATGTCACTGACCATGTCATGAATGATGTAATATGTGACATCATCAGCAGTGGATTGCGGGTGCGCGATATATAGTTAGTGCAACTAACTATATATGGAATTTCAATGGTTTTGTGTGAGTAAAATAAGGTTTTGTAAATGCGAATTCCTAACTATATATGGTCTATAACCTATGGTTTTTTCAGTGAATATATATATATATATATATATATATATATATATATATATATATATATATATATATATATATATATATATATATATATATATATATATATATATATATATATATATATATATATATTCACTGAAAAAAACATAGGTTTCACACCAGTTATAGTTACCTGGAAATTTTACTGACATAAAACCATTCAAATTCCCACGTTATAGTTAGTTGGACTCACTATAACTTGCGCGCCTGCAATGCACTGCTGATGATGTCACATATTACATCACTCATGACATGGTCAGTGACATCACTCATGACATCACTGATGACACCATCCAGTGAATGTGTGTCTTTCTGAAAAATAAATATGTTTTATATATGTATTTGTAAAGGTGGATGGAAGAATAAATGTTTAAATACGTGTCTAAATGGATGTTTTTTTTAAAAAAAATTGATTGATTAGCTGGCTTATTAAGTTTATCTTAGTGAATACATATATTAGCGAGTAATGTTTAAATATTTAAATGTTTGTATCAGTGTTTCACTTTGTGTATAAGTGGCTGCATGGGTTGGTGAGTAGCTACATGTGTGTGTATATGGGTTATTTGATGTTTTCTTTTAGTATCAGTATGAGTGTCTGTATGGTTTGGTGGGGGTATTACTTAGCACATAGATGCATCAATGACTGACTCACTGTATGTGTTTTGAAGACAGCTTATGTGCAGGACTGTATGGGTGGATGAGTGTGTATATGTGTGTGTTAGTGAGTGAATGACTGTCTCACTAGTGTCTTTATCAGTAACTACATATGTTTTAATCTAGTATATGGAGTATTGATGTATATAATTGAGTAAATGTGAGAGTGAGAGATTGTAAGAGTTCCTGTTTAAATAAGTATGTGTTTCTATAAGTGATTGTTTAAGAGAGTAAGTATGTGTAAGTTTCCTTAGAAGTATGGTGGTAGTGTGTGTATAGCTGTATATGCAAATAAATGGATGTTCAATAGTTTATTTGCATGTGTGAGTATGTGTGTGAGTAACTTTTGGATGACTGTCGGTGTGTAACAGGATGTATAGGTGTATCACTACATATGATGAGTGAGTATATGTATGAGTGACTATATAGAACTGTTGGTGAATGAGTGGATGTGTATATAGATGGCGGAATTACTGAATTGGTTGTTGTAACTGGTATGGGTATCTCCAAGGGTTACATTACACTGAAAGGAGGTCTGTCACTCTGTCACAAGGATGGTGTGAAAAACTATGAGATGGAAATGAGTATGACTTTGGTTAGTATTAGATTCATGGATAACAGACAATGTAGGGAAAGTAAACGTGTCAATAATGTCAGACATTAGGATATGCACTATTAATGTAGGGGGTCTAAACGACTGGAAGAAACGGCAAAGATTGAGTCACTTGGTTAAATCTAATAATATTGACATACTGTGTATTCAGGAAACCCATATACCCTGGGCTAAAAGGAAGTTGCTGGATATGCATGGGTATACTATGATAGGATGTTCATCGCAATCATCTATGATTAGAGGCGTGGCTATTTTAGCAAAAATAATCTGGGGGGGTGAAACGCAGTAAAACTGATGGGTCTGGTAGATGGGTCCTAGTGGAACTGAATTTGGGGATTACACTGTGTGTGATTTATGGCCCAAATGAAGACGAGCCAATGGTTTATGATAAATTGGAAGAAGAATTGGCTAATTGGCTACCCCTATGATAGTGTGTGGGGACATGAATATTTCAGCTGATTGGAAACAGGGAAGCAGATACATAGGGCGCAAACGTAAGGTAAATAGAGCTCTCGGCTCTTTAATACAGTCTCATGGCTTGGTGGATGTATGGGGAGAAAAAGTGCCCGGGGATCTAGGGTTTACATATTTTTCACACCCGGCACAGAAATATTCTAAATTGGACTATTTTTTGTGACAATGGGGGAAATCTGCAAAGTTAAAATCGCTAAATTACCAAGAATAGTCTTGGACCACAACCCTTTGATATTGACATATAAGGTCCCTAATATGCAGAGGAAAGTAACAAAATGGACTTTTGAAAGGAAACTTTTAAATGATGAAAGGTTCGTAAAACATATTAAACAGTGGGCGAAATAATTTTTTGAGCTCAATAGATGTAGCGCATCCAGAAACGGAGTATGGGAATCCTTTAAGGCTTCATTAAGGGGGGGAGACGATTAGTTGTGCAGCCAAACTAAGGAAAGAGGATAAAAGCAAAGTGGAAAAACTCACTTCAGACTTAGCAGAGGCTGAGAAATGTCATATAGAGGAAATATTCTCAGGCAAGGATAGTAGGGAAACTGCTAGAAATATGGCTCTGATTAAGGGCGATATTTTAAAAATAATTACGCAGAAGGAGATTTGTGAATATCAAACACATAGAGCGAGGCGTTATGAGACAGGCGAACAAGCTGGAAGAGCATTAGCTCTACGCATTAGGCAAGAAACTAATAAAAATAAAATTGGTAAGATCAAGTATAACGGTGTAGAATATACAGACCCAAAAGCAATAATGGATGTATTCCAGAAATGTTATCAGAAACTGTATGATCAGGAGCCTGGGATGTTACCACCCTCGCAAGAACACGGACTACCATGCCCAAAGGTGGAGGAGGAGGATAAGGAGCAGTTGGACTTAGATATAACAGCAGAGGAGATAAAGATTGCACTGCATGAACTAGCAGTAGGTAAAGCTGCAGGCCCAGATGGCTTACCAATAGAAGTTTATAGGGTTCTAGGAGAGGAAATTCTTCCTCTGCTCAAAGACCTATTTAACAGAATAATTTGCTCTGGGAAGATCCCTGATACATGGAAACAAACTAACATCGTAATATTCCATAAGAAGGGAAAACCTGAGGAGAATCCCGGCTCATATCGGCCGATTTCGTTGATAAATGCGGATGCTAAACTCTATTCAAAAGTATGGGCTAAAAGGTTAGGGAGGATTATTGGTCAACTTGTCTCACCCTGGCAGCATGGGTTTGTCCCAGGGAGAGGTACCACGGAACACACGGCGCGGGCAATCTCGCTATTTGATGCTATGGCTGCTACGGGGGGAGATATGGCCATGATCCTTTTAGATGCCGAAAAGGCTTTCGACCGCGTGGTCTGGGATTTTATGTGGGATGTCTTGGCTAGAAGGGGCTTTGGAGAGAAATGCAGGAAAGCAATTAAAGCTATGTATATGGATCCTGTAGCCAGAATTACTACAATGGGCCTGCAGTCGGAAGAGGTGGTGATTAGAAGAGGAACCCGCCAGGGATGCCCCTGTTCTCCGATACTCTTTTCGCTCTATATTGACCCTTTAATTAGGAAAATTCTTGCCTCTGATAAAATATCCCCCGTTATAACTAATGGACACACTACCAAATTATTGGCGTATGCGGATGATCTGGCAATTGTTACCACTAATCCACAAACGGAAATACTGGAATTAAGCCATCTGGCACATGAGTTTGGATTGCGCTCTGGGTATAAGCTTAATACGGAAAAAACAATAATAATTGGTACAAAAAATATTCATAAAAGGGACCAAAGGTATGTGGACTCTGCGGTTTATCTTGGGGTGAGAATCAATGCAAATGTGGGGAAAATTATACAGGAAAATTACCTGCCCTTGCTTACATCAATAGATAAAGAATTGAGAAGAATAGATGTTTTACACCTATCTTTGATCGGAAGGGTGAATGTATTGAAAATGTCAATGTTTCCGAAATTACTGTACCTATTCCGTGCCATACCGCTACTTGTTGAAGAGGGCTTGATGAAAAAAATGGAAGCTGTTTTTTCACAATTTGTGTGGCAATATGGAAAAATCCGGAGATCACTAGCTCGACTTTCTGCACCATTGGAGGGAGGAGGGTTATCTGCACCTAATCTGAGGTTGTACCATTGGGTTTGTTTAATGTTGCAAATGAATTATTTACTGAAATATGATGATCTAGAGATGCCGCCTGGCTCTTACAGAATCCCCACAATATATGAATTAATAGTCGGAGAAAGGGCTCTGGGGCTTTTAACATGAGAAATTAATGTCTTGTATTTTAAAAGGAGCAAAAGCAAAGTAATGTTAAGTGCGTGGGGTACATGGAAGGCAATATTGAAATTTTTGAAGATTCCGAAGATCAATGGTACGGTAGACCTTTGGAGCTCAAATCCTTTCTCTCATCTTGGACAGAACAGAAATAGTAATACATGGAAGATGTTAGGTATTAGATGTCTGGGTGATGTCATGTGTAAGGATGATCTATTAGGGTTTGACTTGTTGCAACAAAAATTTGGTATTCCTACTAGCCACTGGTTCTTATATAAACAATTAGAGCAAACAGTGAAATCACTTAGACCGAGGGTATCAATTCAGGAGTTAAATCCGATTATGAAGTATGTAATGAAAGGTGTCAAGAAGATTAAAATAGGGTATAGCTATCTTCTACAGGGCTTGGGAGATGACATTGGACAAATAGAATCTGCCTGGGCTCAAAGAATTGGGGATCCAGATATAGACGTAGATTATGTTCTTGCACTGAATAAGAAAGTACTAAGAGCAACTAATTTAAAAGCGCAGCATTACAAGATGGTTTTTAACCTGTACTATACCCCCGCTAAGCTGTTTCAATGGGGTAAGAGAGATAATGATAGGTGTCCAAGGTGCAATCAAGGCCCGGCGGATTTATTGCATATGTTCTATTCTTGTCAGAATCTTACGCCAGTTTTAACAGAAATGGAAAAGTTTTTATCGGGGCTGCTAGAGCATCAAATTTCTCTATCCCCTACTACTGTTTTAATCGGCAGGGATGAAAACCTTAGAATTGAACAAGAAGCCGAAGCTTTTATCTTTCTGTCTGTGGCTGTTTTTAGAATCTTAATTGCGGCGGCCTGGAAAGATCCGATAGCGCCCACTTTTCAGATGTGGTTAACTAGGCTGCTGGGGATTCATAATATAGAGGAATGCCTATATAGCTTTAAAGGAAAAAGGAGGAAAGACTATGGTAAAAAGATATGGGCTCCTCTTAGTAATTGGAGGGAAATGAGATGAATACATTAAGCAGTCCTAGAGCCGATCAGGATTGATTCTCCTACATCATTTGGAATGTAACATTTTGTCATGAAGCTGGTCTGGCGTCAAGTATTGGTCGATTGTTAAGATCTGGAAGATATATAAGATGTATATATTAATTGTAATGTCTGATTCTATCATATTTTATCCAGTTGATATTTGTAAATTTGTTTTGATACTCTGATCCATCTCAATAAAAAAAAAAAAAAAAAAAAAGGATGGTGTCATGAGTGATGTCATGAGTGATGTCACTGCCCGTGTCATGAGTGATGTAATATGTGACATCATCAGCAGTGCATTGCAGGCGCGCAAGTTATAGTGAGTCCAACTAACTATAAGGTGGGAATTTCAATGGTTTTATGTCAGTAAAAGTTTCTGGTAACTATAACTGGTGTGAAACCTATGGTTTTTTAAGTGAATTTAATAGGTTTTTTAAATGCTAATTCCTAACTATAACTGGTGTGAAACCTATGGTTTTTTCAGTGAATATATATATATATATATATATATATATATATATATATATAGACTTATATATATATATAAAATCCAACTTGTCTCCAAACGTGCCTCAAGCACAGACAGGTACGTAGACAGCAAAAATACGCCAGAGTCGGACTTCAATTTCGTGATGCTTTATTTAGTGCATCAAAAGGTGCATGTCGTCAGACGCGTTTCGGGCACGTCCGTGCCCTTGCTCACTGATACATATATATATATATATATCAGTCATGCATTCCTACCTTATTGTATCACTACCTACTCTAGTATCAAATGAAGGCAAAAGCTTAGCACCACAATTCCTAGTGAAATACGGACTCTTAAAACCACCCAGTACAATAAAAAAGCTAAAATCACTTTTTGATTTTCTCAAATTGGTAGAACATACATACCAAATTATGCACAGTGGGTAAAACTATTTTACAGTAGTCACCCCCAACCTAAAGTGGAAGGATGGCAGCGGGAGGGAGCCGGGGGGGGGGGGGGGGGGGTCCTTGAATAATAATAGTAATTTAATAAAAAGACATTGCGGTCGCTGTTGCTGCTGGCCACCTTGGTGCTCCTCTTCAGCTCTCTTCCTGAAAGTCTATGGGCCACAGCACAGGCTCCCCACCCAATCCAGACAATGCTCTCATATTATCCTAGAATTAAAGAAACACGTATATTGGCATAAGCAAGCTGATCTGATGCTCACTCAGGCACCGGGCTTTTCTCCAAGCCGGCTATGCAACACAGCTCGGTTGGAGAAATATAAGTGCACATGTCTGTTTGGTGGCCTAAGACAGCTAGACAAACTGACATGCTCACTTAAAAGTGCCCCCCATTCCTCCTCCCTGCCAATGCCTGGCACTGCCCCACCTACGACTCCAGGGCCCAGTCCAGCTGCTCAGTAAGTGACAAATAAAATGCTAATAAAACTGTTTTTATATCACTTTATCTTTCACCTGCTGGCAGTGCGGCACACATTGTTCACACTTCTCAAGCGCACATTGGACTCCAAAACATACATATACTCTGTGATCAGTGCAAACTGACATGCTTGGTTCAAAACACTTACAATAACAACAACGAGAGAGAGAGGGAAGGGGCACTCTCGGTCCCCCGGGAAGTAGTTACAAACAACAAAAGAGTGCCCACACAGGGGTAGTAGTGTCCAGCACAGAGACAGAAAAGTCAAATCAACCTGAATAGGAATTTCCCAGGGATTTTTTGTAAGCCCTCACTCACCACCCTGGGTGGTGACATGCTTCATCATCGGGCCCACCAGGAGAAGCTGAATGCCTCCCTGGTGTGCTGCAACGCCAGGTTACTGCGGAGCGGGATTTTTTGTGACAAAGTATTCAAAAAAGTGAGTCTAAAAAATACCAAACAGCTTTGCCAAACAAAAAACTTTATTCCGTGATTAGCTGGGTATTGATGAAAAGATATGTGCAGGGAAATATACCAACTAATGTGTTGGGTGTTTTCCCCTTTTAAATTACAACGGGGTCAACATGTTTCTGCCCTTTAGGTGTATGGATATTACTGGGCATTCGTCAGGACCATGTAATTGTGTACCTCGGTGGTGTAGGCGCGCTAAGGCCCACCCTAGCCAGAGGAAGTGAAAGTTAAAAAACAGTTATGTGTCAAAAAAAGGTGCAAAAGAACAAACCAGAAAAAATGGGATTTGAACAAAATTAGTGAACCTGTGGTTTGTGTATTAAAAGATCCACACTTCATGGGTCTCGGGAGGGGGGTGGTGGCGACAATGGCACACCGCCCGCAACGCCAAACACCCGCTAGGCACCTAACGCTCTCCTCGAACCAGACCCCGTGGATCGATGATGAAGCATGTCACCACCCAGGGTGGTGAGTGAGGGCTTACAAAAAATCCCTGGGAAATTCCTATTCAGGATGATTTGACTTTTCTGTCTCTGTGCTGGACACTACTACCCCTGTGTGGGCACTCTTTTGTTGTTTGTAACTCAAAACACTTACATAAATGTGTTAATACCACCAATCTGATGGTCCACGTAATTGTGGGGGCAAAAGGCTACACATGTGTCAATTTCAAAAAGATGATGCTGTATCAATTGCAAATAGATTACATTTATATTCCAATGCAGAAATGTGTTTAGCACCTACAGAAAAAATACTGACTGCGGTTCAGATGGCAGTTGTAAAGGAAAGATCATTGGCTCGGGGAAAAGCATAAATGTTGTGACTCCCATCCCAGCCTCCGAGGCTGTCACAAAGGGCAGCATTCCAAACGCAAAAGCCTCACATCCTAGAAGGATACAGTGGGTTACCTCCTTAATAGTTACTGGCGTAGAAGAAGGTGTCTATTTATTAACATTCAACAATGTGTTTGCATCACAAAAGTGACAAAGTAAACAATGCTAAAACCCTTTTTCTGGAAAACACTCAAAAATAGTGCATTTTGCTAAGAGCTAAGTGGGGGTACAATGGGTGGTGCATGCAACCACCCACGATTTCTGATGCATGAAAAATTAGCTCCCATTTCAAATAGGCTACGAAGGAGAAATGCTTTCATTTATCCTTTCTTTTCTGACTTTGTATGTGTGTTGCATTGCACAGCACTCATACAAAGTCGGAAAAGCTTTAAGTTAGTCTGAAAATTGTATTTTATACTGGAAGGGTTCCCTTCTAGAAAAAACCCTATGCTAGACCCATGCACTGTAGTGCAAAGGCGTGGCCGTGATGCACAGCATTTCTGCAACGGTGCTAGGGAGAGGGGAGTAAAGTGCCTATTAACTAGTAAATCTGCCCCAATGTTTTTGACTCTACACTACAAATAGAACGATATCTACATTATGGACAAGAATACTCTGTGCCCAATTGCATTTTGCCTCTTGACCAGTGTGACTTCATTATCCATAGTGATGCTTCTGTCCAGCCCGCAGTTGGAGCTAAACAACAATACTCTGCAGTGGTAATGGGAAAGGTGAGGGATGGAGGCTTCCAGCCTCTTAAAATATGTGAATAATCCTTAGGTGATTGCACTGCACAGCTGGCTGAACTCAAACTCAAATTCTGGCAATAGATTACAGATCCTGAATTCCCTACACTCATACTGTGCGATTTATATTAATATGAGGAATCTTTCAATGAGCACTTACACTATTAGGGATTCAGAGACTTTGAAGGGAATACTATCAAGCACAAGTTGCTTTAGGGAAAGGTGGCACATCTTAAAGCATTTTTGCAATGCTCTCATCTATTTCATATATTGGGTCAACAACATGTTGGAATACAGGTTTCTGGGAATTCCCTTCCTGCTGAAGCCACAAAGACAGACGTTCAGACTGCTGTTGTAGCTACAATAACGAGAGTGGACGGAGACATCATGATAGCTGCTACAACTTCATGCTGTAGCACTCCATAACCCAAAAAATATACATCAAAATATTCCTACCTTCTGAGTGTGCAAAACATACAATTTGCTTGTATACCTGGAGTTTGTGGTCAAGTGATCCCCAAATCAGACCACAGATGAGAATTAATCATAGATGCTCATGAGGGGTTAGCATCTACCCATGCAAGCGTGGTTGTACAGTTTCACTACTACAGTAATGCTGTTGGTAGCCAGGTATATACAAACAGAAAAAGCAATGTGTCCTTAGCTGTGACATTTGTTAACAAATAATAGGTCCCCTTGCAACATGCACGCCACAGACATTTTACATACATCCTATTGGCAGTGGATTTGTGTTTTAGATTCGTATCAGTATGACCACAGCGATCGTCTGTCGCTCAAACTGCTGTAAAAGATCTGCAAGTCTTCATCAGGACATATGCAATAGCTGCATTCCACTCAAACCAGCGCCCATCGTTTGTCTCTAGAGCTTACCGGGATAACATTGGCACCCTGTGCAGGTTGTGCATTATTCCTCCCTATAACATCCTGAGGGAAATTCAATAGTGGAGAGGAAAAACCATGACTTAAAGCAGTCTTTAACAGCTAAGTATTAGCTTCAAGTGACAGTTGGATCCATCAACTCTATGGAGTCCACATAGGATGAAATATTCTTACTTGAAGATCATTAAGCATCCAGATACAGTGTGAGGTCCAGTTCAGTTTCCAGATGTGGGTTCAAGACCTTGAAAATCCTGGTACAGTGGAGGTGGATATGGCTTTTAACATCAATGAATGTTTGGTTGACTTACACAAACTCAAAGACTTCCTAGATGACTGTATATTTATTTATTTTAAAATGTATTTACCAATTTTGAAATATAACATCACATATCAATATCTTGTACAGTTATGCATGGCAGAGTCTATATAGCCGAAGACAAAGTAATTCGCCCGCTCCACCCAAAATAACAATCATACCATTATTCAACGCAAAGTGAACAATTAAGTCAGCAATCTCATGAACACCTCTCCAGCTTGTAAACAGTACATGCCACCTACATGGATTCAAATATATTAACAACAAGGGGTGGTGAGGGACAGAGTCTCTGAATTAAACAGAATACTCTCACCCAGTCAAGAGATCAGGGCTAGATCCAACACCGTTTTTTAGCTCACTGCACCATCCCAGTTTCAGAACCTGGCTGTATGCAAATTAGTCTGTTCCTGTCCCAGTGCATGATGGGAACAGGGCAAACCAAACTACAAAAGCCAATTCTTACACTGGGAAGGAAACAAGCTACCGGGGACCGGTTTCTGGCATTTCAGCCTCTTCGGCCCGGCTTGCTTGAATCCTGATGGTGCAATGAGCAAGGGACTCACATCTGAGTATACCCTTCCACGCTTAGGGTGGACAAAAATATTAACAACAAGGGGTGGTGAGGGACAGAGTCTCTGAATTAAACAGAATACTCTCACCCAGTCAAGAGATCAGGGCTAGATCCAACACCGTTTTTTAGCTCACTGCACCATCCCAGTTTCAGAACCTGGCTGTATGCAAATTAGTCTGTTCCTGTCCCAGTGCATGATGGGAACAGGGCAAACCAAACTACAAAAGCCAATTCTTACACTGGGAAGGAAACAAGCTACCGGGGACCGGTTTCTGGCATTTCAGCCTCTTCGGCCCGGCTTGCTTGAATCCTGATGGTGCAATGAGCAAGGGACTCACATCTGAGTATACCCTTCCACGCTTAGGGTGGACAAAAATATTAACAACAAGGGGTGGTGAGGGACAGAGTCTCTGAATTAAACAGAATACTCTCACCCAGTCAAGAGATCAGGGCTAGATCCAACACCGTTTTTTAGCTCACTGCACCATCCCAGTTTCAGAACCTGGCTGTATGCAAATTAGTCTGTTCCTGTCCCAGTGCATGATGGGAACAGGGCAAACCAAACTACAAAAGCCAATTCTTACACTGGGAAGGAAACAAGCTACCGGGGACCGGTTTCTGGCATTTCAGCCTCTTCGGCCCGGCTTGCTTGAATCCTGATGGTGCAATGAGCAAGGGACTCACATCTGAGTATACCCTTCCACGCTTAGGGTGGACAAAAATATTAACAACAAGGGGTGGTGAGGGACAGAGTCTCTGAATTAAACAGAATACTCTCACCCAGTCAAGAGATCAGGGCTAGATCCAACACCGTTTTTTAGCTCACTGCACCATCCCAGTTTCAGAACCTGGCTGTATGCAAATTAGTCTGTTCCTGTCCCAGTGCATGATGGGAACAGGGCAAACCAAACTACAAAAGCCAATTCTTACACTGGGAAGGAAACAAGCTACCGGGGACCGGTTTCTGGCATTTCAGCCTCTTCGGCCCGGCTTGCTTGAATCCTGATGGTGCAATGAGCAAGGGACTCACATCTGAGTATACCCTTCCACGCTTAGGGTGGACAAAAATATTAACAACAAGGGGTGGTGAGGGACAGAGTCTCTGAATTAAACAGAATACTCTCACCCAGTCAAGAGATCAGGGCTAGATCCAACACCGTTTTTTAGCTCACTGCACCATCCCAGTTTCAGAACCTGGCTGTATGCAAATTAGTCTGTTCCTGTCCCAGTGCATGATGGGAACAGGGCAAACCAAACTACAAAAGCCAATTCTTACACTGGGAAGGAAACAAGCTACCGGGGACCGGTTTCTGGCATTTCAGCCTCTTCGGCCCGGCTTGCTTGAATCCTGATGGTGCAATGAGCAAGGGACTCACATCTGAGTATACCCTTCCACGCTTAGGGTGGACAAAAATATTAACAACAAGGGGTGGTGAGGGACAGAGTCTCTGAATTAAACAGAATACTCTCACCCAGTCAAGAGATCAGGGCTAGATCCAACACCGTTTTTTAGCTCACTGCACCATCCCAGTTTCAGAACCTGGCTGTATGCAAATTAGTCTGTTCCTGTCCCAGTGCATGATGGGAACAGGGCAAACCAAACTACAAAAGCCAATTCTTACACTGGGAAGGAAACAAGCTACCGGGGACCGGTTTCTGGCATTTCAGCCTCTTCGGCCCGGCTTGCTTGAATCCTGATGGTGCAATGAGCAAGGGACTCACATCTGAGTATACCCTTCCACGCTTAGGGTGGACAAAAATATTAACAACAAGGGGTGGTGAGGGACAGAGTCTCTGAATTAAACAGAATACTCTCACCCAGTCAAGAGATCAGGGCTAGATCCAACACCGTTTTTTAGCTCACTGCACCATCCCAGTTTCAGAACCTGGCTGTATGCAAATTAGTCTGTTCCTGTCCCAGTGCATGATGGGAACAGGGCAAACCAAACTACAAAAGCCAATTCTTACACTGGGAAGGAAACAAGCTACCGGGGACCGGTTTCTGGCATTTCAGCCTCTTCGGCCCGGCTTGCTTGAATCCTGATGGTGCAATGAGCAAGGGACTCACATCTGAGTATACCCTTCCACGCTTAGGGTGGACAAAAATATTAACAACAAGGGGTGGTGAGGGACAGAGTCTCTGAATTAAACAGAATACTCTCACCCAGTCAAGAGATCAGGGCTAGATCCAACACCGTTTTTTAGCTCACTGCACCATCCCAGTTTCAGAACCTGGCTGTATGCAAATTAGTCTGTTCCTGTCCCAGTGCATGATGGGAACAGGGCAAACCAAACTACAAAAGCCAATTCTTACACTGGGAAGGAAACAAGCTACCGGGGACCGGTTTCTGGCATTTCAGCCTCTTCGGCCCGGCTTGCTTGAATCCTGATGGTGCAATGAGCAAGGGACTCACATCTGAGTATACCCTTCCACGCTTAGGGTGGACAAAAATATTAACAACAAGGGGTGGTGAGGGACAGAGTCTCTGAATTAAACAGAATACTCTCACCCAGTCAAGAGATCAGGGCTAGATCCAACACCGTTTTTTAGCTCACTGCACCATCCCAGTTTCAGAACCTGGCTGTATGCAAATTAGTCTGTTCCTGTCCCAGTGCATGATGGGAACAGGGCAAACCAAACTACAAAAGCCAATTCTTACACTGGGAAGGAAACAAGCTACCGGGGACCGGTTTCTGGCATTTCAGCCTCTTCGGCCCGGCTTGCTTGAATCCTGATGGTGCAATGAGCAAGGGACTCACATCTGAGTATACCCTTCCACGCTTAGGGTGGACAAAAATATTAACAACAAGGGGTGGTGAGGGACAGAGTCTCTGAATTAAACAGAATACTCTCACCCAGTCAAGAGATCAGGGCTAGATCCAACACCGTTTTTTAGCTCACTGCACCATCCCAGTTTCAGAACCTGGCTGTATGCAAATTAGTCTGTTCCTGTCCCAGTGCATGATGGGAACAGGGCAAACCAAACTACAAAAGCCAATTCTTACACTGGGAAGGAAACAAGCTACCGGGGACCGGTTTCTGGCATTTCAGCCTCTTCGGCCCGGCTTGCTTGAATCCTGATGGTGCAATGAGCAAGGGACTCACATCTGAGTATACCCTTCCACGCTTAGGGTGGACAAAAATATTAACAACAAGGGGTGGTGAGGGACAGAGTCTCTGAATTAAACAGAATACTCTCACCCAGTCAAGAGATCAGGGCTAGATCCAACACCGTTTTTTAGCTCACTGCACCATCCCAGTTTCAGAACCTGGCTGTATGCAAATTAGTCTGTTCCTGTCCCAGTGCATGATGGGAACAGGGCAAACCAAACTACAAAAGCCAATTCTTACACTGGGAAGGAAACAAGCTACCGGGGACCGGTTTCTGGCATTTCAGCCTCTTCGGCCCGGCTTGCTTGAATCCTGATGGTGCAATGAGCAAGGGACTCACATCTGAGTATACCCTTCCACGCTTAGGGTGGACAAAAATATTAACAACAAGGGGTGGTGAGGGACAGAGTCTCTGAATTAAACAGAATACTCTCACCCAGTCAAGAGATCAGGGCTAGATCCAACACCGTTTTTTAGCTCACTGCACCATCCCAGTTTCAGAACCTGGCTGTATGCAAATTAGTCTGTTCCTGTCCCAGTGCATGATGGGAACAGGGCAAACCAAACTACAAAAGCCAATTCTTACACTGGGAAGGAAACAAGCTACCGGGGACCGGTTTCTGGCATTTCAGCCTCTTCGGCCCTTTTTGTAAATCGTTTTTGGCCACTATAGGTGTGGCAGGGTATACTCAGACATGAGTCCCTTTCTCACTGCTCCATCAGGATTCAAGCAAGCCGGGCCGAAGAAGGCTGAAATGCCAGAAACCGGTCCCCGGTAGCTTGTCTCCTTTCTGGTGAAGAATTGGCTTGGTAGTTTAGTCTGCCCTGTTCCCATGATGCACTGGGCCAGGGACAGACTGATTTGCATATAGCCAGGTTCTGAGCTGGGATGGGGCAGTGAGATAAATAACGGTGATGGATCAAGCCCTGATCTTTGGACTGGGTAAGAGTGGTCTGTTTCACTCAGACACTCTGTTCATCACCACCCCCTTTTTGTAAATCGTTTTTGGCCACTATAGGTGTGGCAGGGTATACTCAGACATGAGTCCCTTTCTCACTGCTCCATCAGGATTCAAGCAAGCCGGGCCGAAGAAGGCTGAAATGCCAGAAACCGGTCCCCGGTAGCTTGTCTCCTTTCTGGTGAAGAATTGGCTTGGTAGTTTAGTCTGCCCTGTTCCCATGATGCACTGGGCCAGGGACAGACTGATTTGCATATAGCCAGGTTCTGAGCTGGGATGGGGCAGTGAGATAAATAACGGTGATGGATCAAGCCCTCTTCTTTGGACTGGGTAAGAGTGGTCTGTTTCACTCAGACACTCTGTTCATCACCACCCCCTTTTTGTAAATCGTTTTTGGCCACTATAGGTGTGGCAGGGTATACTCAGACATGAGTCCCTTTCTCACTGCTCCATCAGGATTCAAGCAAGCCGGGCCGAAGAAGGCTGAAATGCCAGAAACCGGTCCCCGGTAGCTTGTCTCCTTTCTGGTGAAGAATTGGCTTGGTAGTTTAGTCTGCCCTGTTCCCATGATGCACTGGGCCAGGGACAGACTGATTTGCATATAGCCAGGTTCTGAGCTGGGATGGGGCAGTGAGATAAATAACGGTGATGGATCAAGCCCTGATCTTTGGACTGGGTAAGAGTGGTCTGTTTCACTCAGACACTCTGTTCATCACCACCCCCTTTTTGTAAATCGTTTTTGGCCACTATAGGTGTGGCAGGGTATACTCAGACATGAGTCCCTTTCTCACTGCTCCATCAGGATTCAAGCAAGCCGGGCCGAAGAAGGCTGAAATGCCAGAAACCCGTCCCCGGTAGCTTGTCTCCTTTCTGGTGAAGAATTGGCTTGGTAGTTTAGTCTGCCCTGTTCCCATGATGCACTGGGCCAGGGACAGACTGATTTGCATATAGCCAGGTTCTGAGCTGGGATGGGGCAGTGAGATAAATAACGGTGATGGATCAAGCCCTGATCTTTGGACTGGGTAAGAGTGGTCTGTTTCACTCAGACACTCTGTTCATCACCACCCCCTTTTTGTAAATCGTTTTTGGCCACTATAGGTGTGGCAGGGTATACTCAGACATGAGTCCCTTTCTCACTGCTCCATCAGGATTCAAGCAAGCCGGGCCGAAGAAGGCTGAAATGCCAGAAACCGGTCCCCGGTAGCTTGTCTCCTTTCTGGTGAAGAATTGGCTTGGTAGTTTAGTCTGCCCTGTTCCCATGATGCACTGGGCCAGGGACAGACTGATTTGCATATAGCCAGGTTCTGAGCTGGGATGGGGCAGTGAGATAAATAACGGTGATGGATCAAGCCCTGATCTTTGGACTGGGTAAGAGTGGTCTGTTTCACTCAGACACTCTGTTCATCACCACCCCCTTTTTGTAAATCGTTTTTGGCCACTATAGGTGTGGCAGGGTATACTCAGACATGAGTCCCTTTCTCACTGCTCCATCAGGATTCAAGCAAGCCGGGCCGAAGAAGGCTGAAATGCCAGAAACCGGTCCCCGGTAGCTTGTCTCCTTTCTGGTGAAGAATTGGCTTGGTAGTTTAGTCTGCCCTGTTCCCATGATGCACTGGGCCAGGGACAGACTGATTTGCATATAGCCAGGTTCTGAGCTGGGATGGGGCAGTGAGATAAATAACGGTGATGGATCAAGCCCTGATCTTTGGACTGGGTAAGAGTGGTCTGTTTCACTCAGACACTCTGTTCATCACCACCCCCTTTTTGTAAATCGTTTTTGGCCACTATAGGTGTGGCAGGGTATACTCAGACATGAGTCCCTTTCTCACTGCTCCATCAGGATTCAAGCAAGCCGGGCCGAAGAAGGCTGAAATGCCAGAAACCGGTCCCCGGTAGCTTGTCTCCTTTCTGGTGAAGAATTGGCTTGGTAGTTTAGTCTGCCCTGTTCCCATGATGCACTGGGCCAGGGACAGACTGATTTGCATATAGCCAGGTTCTGAGCTGGGATGGGGCAGTGAGATAAATAACGGTGATGGATCAAGCCCTGATCTTTGGACTGGGTAAGAGTGGTCTGTTTCACTCAGACACTCTGTTCATCACCACCCCCTTTTTGTAAATCGTTTTTGGCCACTATAGGTGTGGCAGGGTATACTCAGACATGAGTCCCTTTCTCACTGCTCCATCAGGATTCAAGCAAGCCGGGCCGAAGAAGGCTGAAATGCCAGAAACCGGTCCCCGGTAGCTTGTCTCCTTTCTGGTGAAGAATTGGCTTGGTAGTTTAGTCTGCCCTGTTCCCATGATGCACTGGGCCAGGGACAGACTGATTTGCATATAGCCAGGTTCTGAGCTGGGATGGGGCAGTGAGATAAATAACGGTGATGGATCAAGCCCTGATCTTTGGACTGGGTAAGAGTGGTCTGTTTCACTCAGACACTCTGTTCATCACCACCCCCTTTTTGTAAATCGTTTTTGGCCACTATAGGTGTGGCAGGGTATACTCAGACATGAGTCCCTTTCTCACTGCTCCATCAGGATTCAAGCAAGCCGGGCCGAAGAAGGCTGAAATGCCAGAAACCGGTCCCCGGTAGCTTGTCTCCTTTCTGGTGAAGAATTGGCTTGGTAGTTTAGTCTGCCCTGTTCCCATGATGCACTGGGCCAGGGACAGACTGATTTGCATATAGCCAGGTTCTGAGCTGGGATGGGGCAGTGAGATAAATAACGGTGATGGATCAAGCCCTGATCTTTGGACTGGGTAAGAGTGGTCTGTTTCACTCAGACACTCTGTTCATCACCACCCCCTTTTTGTAAATCGTTTTTGGCCACTATAGGTGTGGCAGGGTATACTCAGACATGAGTCTCTTTCTCACTGCTCCATCAGGATTCAAGCAAGCCGGGCCGAAGAAGGCTGAAATGCCAGAAACCGGTCCCCGGTAGCTTGTCTCCTTTCTGGTGAAGAATTGGCTTGGTAGTTTAGTCTGCCCTGTTCCCATGATGCACTGGGCCAGGGACAGACTGATTTGCATATAGCCAGGTTCTGAGCTGGGATGGGGCAGTGAGATAAATAACGGTGATGGATCAAGCCCTGATCTTTGGACTGGGTAAGAGTGGTCTGTTTCACTCAGACACTCTGTTCATCACCACCCCCTTTTTGTAAATCGTTTTTGGCCACTATAGGTGTGGCAGGGTATACTCAGACATGAGTCCCTTTCTCACTGCTCCATCAGGATTCAAGCAAGCCGGGCCGAAGAAGGCTGAAATGCCAGAAACCGGTCCCCGGTAGCTTGTCTCCTTTCTGGTGAAGAATTGGCTTGGTAGTTTAGTCTGCCCTGTTCCCATGATGCACTGGGCCAGGGACAGACTGATTTGCATATAGCCAGGTTCTGAGCTGGGATGGGGCAGTGAGATAAATAACGGTGATGGATCAAGCCCTGATCTTTGGACTGGGTAAGAGTGGTCTGTTTCACTCAGACACTCTGTTCATCACCACCCCCTTTTTGTAAATCGTTTTTGGCCACTATAGGTGTGGCAGGGTATACTCAGACATGAGTCCCTTTCTCACTGCTCCATCAGGATTCAAGCAAGCCGGGCCGAAGAAGGCTGAAATGCCAGAAACCGGTCCCCGGTAGCTTGTCTCCTTTCTGGTGAAGAATTGGCTTGGTAGTTTAGTCTGCCCTGTTCCCATGATGCACTGGGCCAGGGACAGACTGATTTGCATATAGCCAGGTTCTGAGCTGGGATGGGGCAGTGAGATAAATAACGGTGATGGATCAAGCCCTGATCTTTGGACTGGGTAAGAGTGGTCTGTTTCACTCAGACACTCTGTTCATCACCACCCCCTTTTTGTAAATCGTTTTTGGCCACTATAGGTGTGGCAGGGTATACTCAGACATGAGTCCCTTTCTCACTGCTCCATCAGGATTCAAGCAAGCCGGGCCGAAGAAGGCTGAAATGCCAGAAACCGGTCCCCGGTAGCTTGTCTCCTTTCTGGTGAAGAATTGGCTTGGTAGTTTAGTCTGCCCTGTTCCCATGATGCACTGGGCCAGGGACAGACTGATTTGCATATAGCCAGGTTCTGAGCTGGGATGGGGCAGTGAGATAAATAACGGTGATGGATCAAGCCCTGATCTTTGGACTGGGTAAGAGTGGTCTGTTTCACTCAGACACTCTGTTCATCACCACCCCCTTTTTGTAAATCGTTTTTGGCCACTATAGGTGTGGCAGGGTATACTCAGACATGAGTCCCTTTCTCACTGCTCCATCAGGATTCAAGCAAGCCGGGCCGAAGAAGGCTGAAATGCCAGAAACCGGTCCCCGGTAGCTTGTCTCCTTTCTGGTGAAGAATTGGCTTGGTAGTTTAGTCTGCCCTGTTCCCATGATGCACTGGGCCAGGGACAGACTGATTTGCATATAGCCAGGTTCTGAGCTGGGATGGGGCAGTGAGATAAATAACGGTGATGGATCAAGCCCTGATCTTTGGACTGGGTAAGAGTGGTCTGTTTCACTCAGACACTCTGTTCATCACCACCCCCTTTTTGTAAACCTACATGGATTCAGCAGAATAAATTAACATTTAAACATGATTAATAATTTTGTTTCCAATCCCAATGAACAATGCTCCCTCCCCCGCTCAGCCAAGTGGCTACCAGGCCATGTTCAATTTGTGTGGCAGGTTGTGACTCCGCAGCTGTTGTTTCAACGGGCCCCAAATGTTCCTAGGGCGGGATGTTCTGGGAGGTGTAGTGGAGTAAAGATCACAGTTGGTGTTGCAATACGTGAGACTGTTTAGCCAGCCCTTTAGTCTCAGAGCAGTTTTTCACCCCCATTTGAGTGCTATTTCCCTCTTATCCAGCAGTAACCCTATTGCGGTAAATTTGCGGACAGGCTTCGGGATATTTCTTACATATCCCAGCAGTGCGACCTCCGGTGTGTTATGTTCGATGTCCAAATCTGTCATTTCCCCTAATGTCTGAAAAGTTGTGGTCCAAAAGACTTTAACTTTGCTACAATTCCAAGAGAGATGGGCAAAATCATTGGATGAGGATTTACATTTTAAACAGCAGTGGGATCATGGGGGTAATGTAGATTCTGCGCAGAAATTTAAAGTGAATCTGCTTGTGGCGACTGTTCAGGGACGAAAAATAGGGTAAATAAGGGTCCAAGGGAAATTGATTAAAGACTGAGAGCACCTCCGCTCCCCAATCACAGTTAACACAACTAATGAGGAGATGCCCAGTCTAGCATGAGAGGAACTGAAAACAATCGAATGCTGCAGAAGTGCGGAGACCCAGTCCTAATAGTTTGTCCACCACCTGGTTAGATTCAAGAGTCCATCGGCCCACCCTTACTGGCGGAACATCGTCATCTGGAACTCACGGAGATACAGGTCTAGGACCACAGCCCTGAGCCATCTTGCCCTGCTGGGTACCTGGCCTCATGCTCCTAAACGACTCATGCCAAGGTGAATGTTCAAACCGTAGGTACTCTGGTGCGGTGCTCTTATCAGCAAAATACAATTTGCATGTCGGGTAGGGTGGCGAGGGCCACAATTTTACCTTAATATTTTTGTTTCTTACACCTTTTTGCACTTGTCATAAATTGTTTCCTGCAGTAGCTGATATCACTTAAATATCTAGGTCCTCAAGAAAGCCAGGTCAGTTTGACCATGACGGCTGAAACATGTCGACCGCATTAGTTTGTAGCCAGGAGATAGTGATTATTTCTCATACTATCAGGTTATTTTAAATATGGCACTTGGATAATCCTTAATAAATATTTTTTTGTCCAAGTAGCTATTTTTAATCTTCACACACTTTAAGCACTGCACCGCACCAGAGTACATACGGTTTGAACATTCACCTTGGCATGAGTCGTTTAGGAGCATGAGGCCAGGTACCCAGCAGGGCAAGATGGCTCAGGGATGTGGTCCTAGACCTGTATCTCCGTGAGTTCCAGATGACGATGTTCCGCCAGTAAGGGTGGGCCGATGGACTCTTGAATCTAACCAGGTGGTGGACAAACTATTAGGACTGGGTCTCCACACTTCTGCAGCATACGGTTGTTTTCAGTTCCTCTCATGCTAGAACCGCCCAGGTGTCCACAGAACCCGTGTTCAGTTTGAAATACTCTTCGATTGCTTTCCTGAGTTCTGAGTGGAAGAAGGTGTCCTCCAGCGCCCTGTCAGGGAACCTCCACTGGCGCTCGTGACATTTCGGCCTGAGTATAGATAGTTTAAGTATCATTGGGGAGTTGTCTGAGTATGTTCAAGGAAGCGTCATAGTAGTCTTGTACCATGTAGTTGGTTGTGGGGCGATTAACCAATAATGAAATCTCATCCACATGTCATGTTGAGCCGAATATTGAGTGTACCCTGAGGCTTTGGGTTTGCACCTTGTCAGAGAAATGCAGTGATTCGCACAAGGACAGCAGTGCCCGCCGTGAGTGAGGTTTGGTGTCCGGTGAGGTGTCCGGTTTAGGAGTAGGTTGAAGTACCCCCCATTAGAATACTGTCAGTGCCCACGCATAAAATCTTGGCATGTAGATCCTGAAAAAAGTCAGGGCAGTCGACATTGGGGGCGTACAGACAGACAAGTGTCACAGCATGTCCCATCAAAGTACCCACTACTATAGTGTATCGGCCTTCGCCATCTGAGTGGCTTTTGTGCAGTGAGAAAGGGAGTTTCTTATGAATCAGTATTGCCGTGAAAAAATGTCCACACTGGCAACGGATCTGCTGTGGTAGGAGGGGTGGGGATCCAGAACCAGCATCGTTTGGCTGGCTGCTCAAGTTTTGTAGGATCTGCAGAATTCCTGGACTGCGGTGGGAGAGTCAAAAATGCGGGAACGCCCATTTATGTCTACTCGTAGTGTAGCAGGATACAACATGCCATATCGCAGACCAAGATTGCGTAGAGTATATTTAACGCCTGAATATTTACGTCTCGCTTTCGGAACCATCATAGTAAAGTCAGGAAATAGTCCAACTGTGGAGTCCTGCAATGTAAGTGTTCCACACTCCCTGGCTAGGCAGAATGCAGTGTCTCTGTCCCAAAAGTTAATTATACGCGCAATGATGGGTCTTGGCGGGCAACCTGGGTTAGGGCGGTGGCCCAATGACCGATGAGCACTTTGACTACAAAGCCGGGGGTGAAGGCCTCCTTCCCAAAAATGTCAGTAAGCATTGATTTCACAAAAAGATCCATCCTTCCCGCATTCGTAGACTCCAGGACCACAAGGATTCGAAGGTTATTGCGCCAACTGCGTGCTTTTAAATCCTTGTTCTTTATTGTGACATTTTTCAGGATTTTATCCATGCGTTCCAGACGTTTGGTGGACTGAGCTGCCCCATCTTCGTGATCAGAAATTCAACCTTCCACTTAAGCATGGGTGAATTTTGCGAATCTCGCGTTCGCGAATTTTGCGGATTTGCGAACTCGCAATTCACAAAATCCACGAATTCTCGCGAATTTGCGGATTTTTTTTTGTGTTCGCGCGGGTTTCTGCCAGTTCGCGAGGGTTTTGTACAATTTCGCAAACGCGAACTTACCTGTCGGGTCGCAAGTTTTGCGAACTTGTTGTTTCTACGTGTCCAGCCTGTTTGGGACACTCTTCTTCATCACTGCCACTCTCTGTCACCACTGCCACTTTCTGACTACTCATGCCACCCTCTGGCCCACCCATGCCACCCTCTGTTTCATCACAGCACCCTCTGGTTTTCCAGTTAGTGTACATTATTGTGGCAAAGCAAAGCACACCTTCCCTGCCTCAAGTGACCTGAATTAATTTGGGGCTGATTAATGTGTCACAGAATATTTTTTTAGCTGGCACCTGCTTCCTTAGTGCTTCCTGATTAGTGATCTTTTGCACTTGCTAAGTGCTTTCATTGTTGCAAAATTAGTTACAACACCTGCCCTGCCCCAACTGACAATAATGAATTAGGGGCTGATTAATAGATTTGAACTTCCTGCCTGGCTCCTGCTTGTCTCCCTTAGCTGTAATTCAGGACCTTTGTGGCATATGTGTAACTATTCTGAGGTTCAGAGCAGGGTCACATAATAGTTGCAAGTAGGCAACTGAACTCTGGAGGGGCCCCTCAGGAAGCACTACAGGAAATGGCTACTAATGATGAGCCTGAAGTTTTGAACCTGGTAAGTAGTTTCAGTTTTGCTAAGATTGTATTTCTGCAATTTAGCGCTTATTCCCGGGGGGCGAAGTTGTACTGGGAAGCCGCGAACTCACGCGAACAGTGCGAGCAAGCCATAAAATCCGCTGCTCGCGGATTTGCGGATTTTGCGGGAGATTCGCGAATCTCGCGGATTGCGAATTTACGGAAAATCCGCAAAATCCGCGAGCGAAACGGATTTTCCGCCCATGCTTACTTCCACTGTGTCCAGACTTCGATCGTTTATGTCCGGTTTTGCCCCCATAGAATCTAAACATTTGCCTAATGTGTCAAACCTACTATCCAGAGACTTAAAGCCAGTTCTCAACTCCACCAACAAGGCAGCCTGGGTGGCATCTGAGTCCGTATTGTTGGTCGCCTCCCGGCCTCCCTCTGCCATGGTGCTACTGGATTACTGAACCTTATCCGCTGCTTTGCTAAATGGTAATACCCTCTGATTTGTTATTTTTTTGCACATACTGCATTGCATGTGGGCAGCTGAGGAGGTATGCAGCTTGCGACTGTAGAATTACCCAGAGCAGACAGGCAGAGCAAAGGTAAAGTGCTACGTGTGTCCCAGCGAGGGCATTGTGGGGTCGCAGCGTGGGGGCAGGCAACAGGGAAGAACTGTAGGTGCTCAACTGGCCTAATGAAGTCACCAGGTGCCAATCTGTGCAATAGTCCTAGGGAATGATTATAACGTGGGCGTCTATGTATCAGGGACGGAGTACTTCGTGAGCTTCCCATGTGTGGGCCACCTGCGTCACCAAGGAGCCAGGTGATGCGAAGTGAGGCTTGTCTTGGATAGCTGGCCGACGAATCCGGGCGTAATGACATGATAATTGCCCAGCGCAAAGACCACATCCCATACCCATGAGACCCAAAAGCGCAACTGGGTGGCTGCTCCCAGGCTCTCCCGAGGACCCTCTCACCTCAGGGCCTACAGGAGAATTAATGGTGTTATGCGTGTGCCCCAAGTGAAACCAGGGAGGAGGATGTGTGGCAACGGCAATATCAATATTGGGTCCAAAAGGGAAGGGGGTAAGGCACTCACCGCAGAGGGGTGGTCAAAATTGGTTCCGCTACCTCTTTCGAGATGACGAAGATTCAGACTCTGGCTGGAGAGACCATTTCCAGGCATGTTGGGTCACCGGCACAGAGCCGATTACTTCGGGTTGCTACGGAGAATCAGAAAAGCATCACGGCTGCACCATTGCATGAGGATTCAGTAGGGCAAACTAAGATGCCATAGCAGTCAATTTTTGGGGAGACAGATGCTGTTAACCGGGGCAGCCTGATGGAGCTTCAGAGCCATGTGGCCATCTTGGTCTGTGTCTTGGCCACGCCCATAACAAGATGACTGCTCGAATGAAAACATAAAACATTCTGCCACTGAGGAAGTGAAGTAGTAATCAGCAACTCTTGTCAGGATTCCAATTATTAGGAATCTAGTTCAAGAGAAGATTGTCACAGGAAGGAATTTGGACCATCCTACAGAGCACCAGTGCCAGTCCTAGCAGTTTAAGGTACCAGAGTAGTACTTTTGTCACCCCTTGCTGGTTGTAAAGACAAGCGATTTGTCTTCCTACATCTTATAAACCACACCATGTGCCAAGTCCTACAAAGTAAGCCATGAGGGCTCCTGGGTTGTTACCTATCTCCTCTCACCTACGTACAGGAAAGTCCTTAACAATCAATGAATAATACAGAAATATTTACTATCTGGTGGGGGATATCAGGCACTAAAGTTGTATTACTTCTATTTACAACTGCCAACACAATATACACACCTTATGTGAATTCATAGTCTATGATTGCCACTCCAAGCATCCAAGTTGGTTATTATGATCCACCTTTAGAGGTGTCTACCAGATCTATACTGCACTCTGAGATCCTTGTTTCTAACAGAGTGCCTCTGGCTGTTTTGCGGATGTTGATGACTTTCCTCAGATTTGTCAGATACACTATTGCATGGGTTTTGCACATTTAAATTTTGGCTAAAACGGATTTACCTTGTTCAATCTTGGATTTATATATGGATTGCCATTTCATTGCTTTTCCTTTCTATTTGGATTGGATTGGATTTGTGACAGTTTCGTTTCAGCTCCTAAATGGATATTATCTTCCAGAATACTCTGCTGTTGAACTTCTAACTAAGATATTGAAGCCTCATTATTCATTACATATAGTGTGAAGAGATCTGCCTTTTGTGAAAATGTTTGCAGTTCCTGTACTGGATTGCATTGTTTGGGATAAGGTCCCATTTGATATTTTTGGTCCTACAGAGACTTTACAGATACCTTATGGTTTTAAAATTCCATTCAGTGGTATTATAACTCCTGGCAGCTCATCTGATAATTGGGATATAAATAATGTAATTTCTATGCTTTGTGAGCTAGTACATGATACTGTGTTAGAAACGTAAAGATGTGTGTAGTGTCGTGTGAGTTAGGAATGACGAGAACCTTTTGGTTTCTGACAGACAACATAGAAGTGTGACGTAAGTGTTCAGTTGTGGCTAATAGAATTAATGATTTAGAATGTTGACATCACAGTTATACGCTCAGAAATAAAGACATGTAAAACCAAGCGCTGTGTGTGGTGTAATTATTTACATGTACCGAGGATGGGGCAGATGCTGCAATATATATAGTGAAATAACTAATTATGGTGAAATGTTCTGTTGGCATCACTCTGCACACCATTATGGACACAGTGCTAGCACTCCACATGCATTTTTAATCAAATACAATGGAACCAGAGAGTAGCTCAAAAACATACCTGCAAAAGTTTGCATATATTTCTAGCAACTATTCCGAAGACCCAGTGACTTATTATTTCCATCCTTCCCAATCCTCTGCAAAGAAAAACAAAATATGCTGACTGAAACTAAATTATATTCTTTGGCTTCCTTTATTTCTCATTTGTCCATCTGGGGTACTACGTAGGCCTGGGCAGTGAACTTTGCTCCATTTGCAGAGTTTGCAGAGGTTCCTGCACTCCGCACTCTGCGGAGCTCGCGGAATGCAGAAAACTCCGCTTTGCGATGTGCTGCGGAGTTTTATCCCTGCATGCTAACAGTAAGTTTGCAAACTGTAAGTTCACGAGCATGAGCTGCCGTTCGGGTAGAATTTTTACCCGAGCGACATGAATACCAGCACAAACTGCAGTTCGCACTGCACTCCGCCATTAATGGAACTTCGCAGAGGTTTTTTTGTAACTTCCCAGAGTTCCGCATAGCAAAACTCTGTGAACTACGCCGAGGCCTAGTACTATTATTGGAAAGGCAATATTTATTTAAAATCAGTTTGAAGAACAAAGACCGGCAAGTCCATATCAATGAGGCTTTGTTTAAAGCTTGTCTGATACCAAGACCAATGACTTTTCTGAGAAAAACAAACAGAACAGCAAATATCAGGCCTAGGCTAGGCTAAAGTAATGGAATAAATACACCAAACACTTCTGCATTTGCATATTTGGATACTTGCCAACAGTTTACAAATAACAGTGTAGAACAGCTCAACAACATGATACAGAGTGTCACATACAATTCTTCACATTCCAGCTCAGGTGGGTGGTTAGTGTGGCCATTAAATACTTATGGTTTTCCTGCACGTTTTTTAAACAACGCAAATGGTTTCAAAACAAATAGCCCAGGCCCATGTCATGTGCAGACACAACACAACTTTAGATAAGGTGAAAGAAAACTTGACTCTCCTTTCTAATGACATGGATTTACAGGATTTTTGTTAGGTCTTGGAGCACCACGTCCTAAACGCTTTTAGTATTCCATATATAACGAGCTTTGTAAAGTTTCTCAGCAGGAACCTGCTGAGCTCCTCTGAGAAATTGACCAGGCTAATTTGGAAAAGGCATTGGCTTTTGCCGATAACAACATGACCACCTTATCAACTAAGATGTATTCTCTGAATAATTGTGTCCTCAGCAATTGACATCATACAAAGTGACATGTTCCCCTTACAACACGGGCAAAGTCAGTTTAGACTAATTATGTGATTAAGTTGGACATTTATATGTGCCTTAGAAATAGCCAAATGTGACTGACTTATATTTGCATTATAATTTAACATACTCACAAAAAATAATGGTGAAGGAGGATGCAATTTTCAAAATATTAAATGTAGAGCATTTAGAGAAATTGCCATTTACATTACAGTAGCCGAAACACCATCTGTCAAATGGTTAATACACAGGTTTATTTCACTGCCAATTTCTACATTTCATTTCACATCATGTTTGAAACATTTTCAAGTAGGCAGATACGAGGCTTGTACACATGAGGCATGGATGCACACATGAGGCATGGATCCTGGCTTTTGATTGTAGATGTTGGAATGGAGAAACTGAAGTAGTTCTCAGTGGAAACAAATATAAAATTGTCATTCTCTAATTTGCAAACAGGTCACACTTTATGACATTTGTATTGCATCTATGGAAAATTTACCATGTTATCTGAAAGGTGCCCCTACTGGGGGTTTTTAACGTTAAGGAAGATCTTAGCACCAAAAGTAAATATGTCACTTTAACCTTTGTTTTTTCAGTGAATTTCTACTTAATTTTTTATCATATTTAGGCCAACTCTTCTGACGGAATGAAAAGTTAAACTTGCACTCCTCTGCCAAAGTTCTTCATTGTTATACAGGTATCCAAAAACATCAACGCATATCAGTTCCAACAGGAATCTTGTTCACCGTAATGAATGGGAGTACTTTTACAATTTTTAAAATAAAACCCATTATTAGGAGAGCAAGGGTTGGGCATCCTCAAAAACAAACTTCAAGAACTATTTTACAACATGCTGGGGATTTTAAAGGTGCCAATGGATTGAGGATTCCCCTGGAGGGCAACAAAGAAAATAGCCAAAATATCGGTCCCTTTAGTTTTTATTGGGAAAACTGGGAATAAACTGCCAGACAATAAAATATGCTTTCTACCTAAAAAAGGCACCAGGGAAAGAATGCTGGGTTTATTCTCAGGTGGGGGTACAGCCTGATGCCTGGGCATGCGGTACCCAAACCTTCTATATTTAGACAGTTTGTTCTCTGGTGCCCAGTGGGCTTTCTATTAACATTAAGGGCTAATCCCAAATTGTTTTAAACCTATCTGACCCGGGGGGGACAGAAACATGGTATTGCTCCTTTTAGGGTGAAGTGCCAAAGTGAACTGACCCCATCTTGTTTGACACCATTTTGAAATTGCTGGTGTCTTGTGGGCTTTCTGCTCCCCAGGGGGCCAAAATGAGGTAAACCATATTTATGTCTCTCAGGAGGTAGTCTGGGCATCAGCACTAAAGAGCTTAAACAGAAATATACTCTATATACAATTCAAGGCAAACATCAGTAAAATCAGTTCCAAATGTCTTAACATAAGACTAGCTAACAAAGAATGAAAACTAACAACTTACTTTTTTCACAAATCAACTGCGGACTGCATTTTGCACCATGGTACCAATAGTCACCTAATATCAAAATGGAGTATCTCCTAAGAGAAATTACTTCAAGCTAAAATGTATTGCATTAATTGTATAGATTTTTGAGAAGCACCAAAACCATGTTGCTTAGATTCAAGGAGCCAGATATCCTCGTGGTACAGAAAAAAGCTGTCAAACTAATCAGGAGGAAATCTAGGGAAGATCTCATTTTCAATCAAGGAAACTGATCAAACAGCTTTGGATATATCAGAATAATTACAGCATAGATCAAGTATGAGAAGCAGATCATAAAAAATTATTTTGAGTAATTGGGAGATTATTAAATCATATACAATGACTATAAAATTGGAGTATGTATACCAAGATTACGTATAGAAAAGGTTTGCCTGTGAGAGAAAAACACTTCTTAGTTTCTTTAAAAAAAAGCGAAATTAAAAGCTTTTTTGGTTGTGAAATGTAAAGCTTGTAAATTCAGGGAAATCACTGACACCTATAAAGTACTACACACTAGCATAAAGAGAACCATCAATACATGTATTACCTGTAGCTTAGATGGTGTGCAATACATGCTGATCTTTCTATGCTACAAGAAGTATATTGAAAGGCCAACCCACCTTTACGGAAACACATTTTAAAACATATGATGGCGATTAAATACAGTGATAAACATTATCCCACTTCTAGACATTACAGTGAAATGCATGGGGACAGTAGAGAGCAAGTTACATACTCTGCATTCGACAAAGCTTTGTTAAGCAACAGAGGGGGAATAGAGAACCAGTCCTCAAATGCCTGGAGTCTACATTTCACATTTACTTGGAAATCAAATTCTCACACAGTTCAAATATTCAAAAAGAAATGAATGAACACATACAAGAATTGAAGGAATATGTGTTTTTTCTGATACACCCTTTTTGTGATACGCCTTACAGCATTTTAAAATAGGTTTTGCACAGTATATGTATTTAAGAGATGTTTTGTCTCCTTTGTAGACATTACATCATAGTAAAAAAACACAAAGGAATCTATTAGATCCCATAAGAGTGAAGACATTTTAGTTCTATTACACATGAAAAACTTGTACAGAAATACGTTTCACTATAGAAGAATTTTACAGAAAATAGACGTGTCTTATTTTTCATGAGCCCACATGGGTAGGATTGTAAACCAACATTTGCTGGAAAGAGGTGGTTAACCCTTTTAGTGACAGCACTAGTTTGAAAGATGTTTGAAAGTAGGTTCAGGCTAAACTTAAAGTCTGTTCCAAAAAATCTGTTGGAAATGCCATACCCGCTGTTGACAATAAATTATCCACAAGTCGATATCTTGACAAGTGACCCTATTAAATAGTTGTAATTCAGTGGTATAGACAAATTGTATGTGGCAAGGATATTAATAAGGTATGTAGGTTTATTTCCAGAACTTTACAGAAGATTTTGAGGCATTGCAAATTGTTGAGTGTCCACTTAGGGATTGCTTATCTCATACTGGTGTTGTAAGTTCTAAGGTTGTATGCCATTGTGTCTATCTCCGGAATGTGTGTAGTTTATTTTATTAAATTATAGAGGTTTATCCATAGGGTATGATATATTTCAGTGGCAAATGTATACCAGGAAATTGTGGGTCATGTGAAATCCTTAAGCGGTTAATCTTATTAAGGTGAATGGAAAAATATCCACAGGTGTGGTGTGTTGAATTACTTTAAGACCACAAACCCTAGAGGATGGTGTCGCAATGAATGTGTGATGCTATCAATGATGCCACGTGAGATGTCATCAGTGATGTCATTAACCTATGTTTTTTCTCAGAGTATATTTTTACATACATCGATAATGGTGGTAACAATAGCAGTTACATTGAAAAGGCATTTTTTGCTCTCATAATAAAATTTGCGTTGCTCAATAAATCAGCCCAAATCTACATAAAATGTTACAAAAAAGTGCACCCACTTTGGCTTCTTCATGGTAATGTTTGTGTTGATCTGTCAAATGCAGACCTGATAACTGGGTGGAAGGGGCAGAAGTATAACTTCCCATTTTAAGTCTTATTGGATTCATTGCTCTTCGAAACATAAAATATAGTAAAACCAGATTACAACAAACTTCACATGTAAAATTGAACTTTAAGTAACTCCCTCTGCTTGGTTTGGTGTAAATCAAAAATTTGCATTCGATAAGTGCTCTGGTCTGGACAAGAATAGTTTACATTTTACATATCTGAACAGGTAATTTGCAGATTCACCAAGGATTCATGAATCCATTGAAGAGTCTTGAATACAATTGCAAATAGGGAGCACATTGGATGAGGAAGCTTTTTCTGAAGACTTCCATTGTGGATTGGGAATCTGCAGCCCTCTGATTCGCTGGCTGTTACTGAAAACTTTCTGTTTTGGCCACCATTTTTCATCATGGGGAATCAAGCACCGTGTTGGTAAAAAGAATAGGAAAAAGAGAATGAGGGACCAGGCTGTCATACCTTGACCCGAAGGTGATTTTTTTGGACCAATAGAAACTCTTCAATGAATAAAATAATTCAACAAAAATGATGTTGATTACAGAATGCACAAAACTTTTCTGTATTTCTGAATCCTGTTTTGTCCACAGATCCTGCCTCCCAGACCTAAAGATTTGTGAATCTTGCATTTGGTGCACACATATAAAAATATGGGAAAATAAAGTAAGTGCAATACTGCTGCCCTTGACCGATGGTCACACATGCAAGTTGACCACGTGTTGGGAGCCCAGGCCATGCACCCAACTGCTCTTTGGCCATGCACAGTAGAGGGTGGTGGGTCACATAGGGTTGTGCACAGAGCCCGGCCAAAGGCAACGCACTGCAGCCATTCCCATGTTGCACAAGGCAGAAGGCTTTGTGCAGATGGAATTGGCTTTTGATTGAGGGCGCTGCCAATCCAAGGTCTCCTGCGGAGGGTTGGGCCTCAAGAACTCTTGGATGTACCACACTATTAAAAACATCCCAAAAATAAATGAAAAAAAGTTCAAATGAATTTATCATTGGCTATAACTAGTGGTATGCGAGTCTTGTAATTTCGGAAAAAGTATGCCAAATTGCACATAAGTTCGAAAATCAAAACTGAGATTTGGTGCTTTATTTTAGCGTGAAATGTGTCCTCGCATTCGACTTTGCATTCTAGGATGCTTTTCATGAGAACAATTGCACAAAGAAATAAAAGGACCGCAAAAAACAGACTCCTGTGTTCTGTTTTTCTCATTGGTCCCATGTTTCACCCAATCCTAATTATGACTCCTCAATATATGTTTAATAAAAACTCACAAATGCACTGAAAAAGCCAAAGTAAAAGTGCAGCTGTGGTTAGAATTTTAAACATGAAAACTAGTGAAATTTGTAAGTTGCGATCTATAACTAACAGCCATGTAAATAAAAACTGTCACATCAAATGCAATCCTTGTGACCTCACAATATTTGTAACAATAAATAAGAACCCCTATAAGTGAAATGTATAGCAATTTGGGTATGTCACCTCATCTGTAAGATTATTTACCGTATTCGTAATTGCATCTTGTTTATTAAAGTAAATTTAGTTTTTGCAGTCAGGACAATGTCAGTGATAAGTTTGCAATGTGATGAGTATAGGGAATTTGAATGAGAGGCATCAGGTGTACTAGCAAGACGAAGTAAGTGGATTTGAGAGCTCTACCACGACTAAAGGTAACCAAGTGGTGATTGATTATTTAATGCAGGATTACTGCTTTTCTTAATCCCTGCAGTGTGGGACTACGAGTCACCACCCCTCACCGGGACCCATTTCGTGAGGTCAATAATTTCCTTACGTAAGCCCTACCTTCAACTTTAATCTTGTGACCACGAATTTTAAAACCCATGCTTAATAAACTGCCACGTCTGCTGTCAGCCTGAGTCCTGCAATCACTTTTGCAACAGCAGGATAGTCAGGTGTCCTCTTAAACCTAAATATTTACCGGTAATTTCTACGTAAAGTGTGCATAAAAGTTAGTGCGCCTCCTCCATTTAATGTTTTAATGCAATACAATAACAGAGCACGTCTCGTAAACACATGTATAGCATAACATGTTAGTGCTAATTCACTTGTCACTGACACGGATGCATCACATGAATTTGCTAGCCATATGGCTGCACTCCAATAAGCACTAAACTGCAGCACGAGTCGAGACACTTTGGCATCATGGATAAGCATTCGAGCTATGAATTACTATTATGCCATGTGACTTGTTTTGAATGTTTGTCTGTGTATTTCAACATACATTATCAACTTTCAGAAGTCCTGAAGGTTCAACTAAAAAACCCTGAGTTTTAGGTTCACTCCACCAATGGTCAGGGTGCGCCTTAGCGTGCGCATACCACTGTGGTGAGTTGGTCCTGATGAATGCTTTGCTAATTACATTTTGAAGCAGAAACATGTCGACTATTTTTGATTCTTCACACAATAGGATGTGCCTGGTCAATTTAGCAAGTTATCAAACATCCAACTGTTAGACATGGCACCATTGGCGTGGGTCTCCCTTCCATTTTTGCTGTTGCCTCATGTATATTTGCTGGTGTTAGATGCTTTGGGCACTGTGCCACTGCTGTCCAGTGCCACAGTGCTAGTGCTCCCTATTGTAAATTGATGTATTAATCAGTGGTTCCATGTTTGGCTATTTGGTTTACTTGTCAGACCCTAGTCTAGTGCACGGAATGTGCCCAGGGCGTGTAAATCCAAATGCTGCTGGTGGGCTTGCAGCACTGGTTGTGCCACCCACAAAAGCAGCCTTGTAAAATGTGTCTAAGGTCTGCCATTGCAGAGCCTGCATGCAGTCTGGTACTGTCATGCTGACTGGGTAAGTGCACCCACTTGCCAGTCCCTAAACCTTCCCTTTTTCTTCATACCAGTCACCACTATGGTAGGCCCAAGGGCAGGGTGTATTGTAAGTATAAGGTAGGACAAGCCCTGATGTGTGCAGCATGTCCTAATAGTGAATTACAGCCATTGTCGTTTTTTAGAATTATTACATTTTATAATCCTAGCTGATTCAGAGAACATGGTATGCCTGGACTCAGAATGCTAAAATGCATCTTTTAGTGAAGTTGGTTTTAACATTCTGTGTTTGCAAATACCACTTTTAGAAAGTAGGTATTTGCTTGCCTAACCTTTCAAGCCTGCCTCTGCTAGGTTGTGTATTCCTTTGTCTGGTTTTGTGAGTGACAGGGCTGGGGGATTCCAAGAGACAGGATGAGTCAGCCCAGTGGTGAATAGAGAGATCTGCATCTAGATGGGAGGAAGGAGTTGCACCTGAACCTTGAATAGGGCTGTGCCTGCCTTCCACACTGCGGCTCCTCCTTCTGGGGAGCGGCTGATGTCTCTGCCCTGCACACTGAAAGAAGAGAAGGAGTCCTGTAAACAAAGTGCTCAGGACTGTACTTACCTTCCACAATGTTGGCTCCACCTTCTGTGGGGCGTCTGATGTGCCTGCCCTGCACTGTGAAAGGAAAAAGGAGAAGTCTGGTAAACAGAGTGCTTCAGAACTGGTTTGGACTGGGCAAAGGCCCCTCTTCCCTCAGAGAACAAAGGATTTTGGGGTATAAATATTGGGACCCTGATCCCATGAAATTAGATTACTTTTGGACTACAAGAAGAAACTTTTACTGAGGAGAGGAACCTGAAGAAACTGAGGAGAGATTATTCCCAAGCTGAAGTGCTACTTGGGAGATTGGCCTGCAGTGGTTGCCTCACTTCCAAATGAAGGAGAAAGGAACTTTGTGTACTTTGCTTCCAACTTGTGAAGGATCACCAAGGGCTTGGAAAAGAGCTTACCTCCTGCTGAAGTCGCACGGACAACAGACTTCAACCCCCAGCTCCCCAGAGTTCTTTTGAAGTGCCTGCTGCTGTTTTTAGCCTTCTGAGGGACTGCGTGTCGCAAGGAGCTGGAAGCATGACTCATCCAAGAAGAAGCATGTCGCCTTCGCTGTGCCTGCCGTCGCAACTCCGAAGGAGGGTGTCGCTGCTGGAACTGTCTCACTGCACCGCATCAAGAGAAGCTTATCGCAATGAAGAGGAAGCGTGTTGCCGGTCGCTGCTGCTGCCGTCCTAACTCCGAAGGAGGGTGTTGCCGCTGTAGCTGTCGCATTGCACCGCATCAAGAGAAGAGTCTTGCAACGAGGCCAGAGCGTGTCACCGTCGCTGTACCTGCCGTCGCAACTCCGAAGGATGGTGTCGCAACTGGAACTGTCGCACTGCACCGCATCGAAGAAAAGCGCCTTGCATACCTGAAAAGTGCGCCGCATCGTAGCTGCTGCCGTCGCATTGTGGACGTCGCCGCTGTAGTTGCCGCATTGCATGGAAGCTTCATGTATCGTGGGAGAAGAGTGTCGCAGTTGGAGCTGTTGCCGTTGCATCGCTGAATAAGGGTGTCGCCGATGCAGTCCACGCATCGAACCGAGAACTTCTCGCATCCCCGGAGAAGCGTGCCGCATCTGGAAGATCTTCACGTCTTTCTTTCTTTGCACCTGAACTTTGCTGCATTTCCCTCGCTGCGACATTGCTTGTTGTGGAAGAGCAATGCAACCTAAGTTATATTGACGCAAAGTGTTGCATCTTAAGAACTGAACTGAACTAAGCTAAATCTACCATCTTAAAGTAACAGTATTGTGTATTTTTGTCGTTTATGGTCTTGTGGTAAATCTATATAAAGTATACTTATTTTTTATAGAAAACCTTGTGTGGTGTCCATCTGTAGTGTTGTCACTGTGTTACTGTATGTGGTCACAAATGCTCAACACACTGCCTCTCAGATAAGCCTGTCTGCTCGTGCCAAGCTACCAAGGGGGTGAGCAGGGGTTATTTTAGGAGTGTAATCCACTTATCCTGACTAGATGCAAGGGTTCCTATTTGTCACAAGTACCTACCTGTGCCAACTAGAGACCCCCAAATCTAACACCGACGCACCTGTTTTTACTGTTGCCTAGTTTTCCACCATTAAAGATTTTTGGCTAAAACTCAGGAATCTTTTAAAATCACATTTCTTCACTTGCACCATTGTATTCACGTCATACACAAGAAAAAACCCTCTCTGCTGTAACCAGGCGTTGTAGCACACGGGAGAAGAACTCAGCCTGTCTGGTGGGGACCCTATGATGAAGCATGTCACCAACTAGGTTGGTGATTGTGGGTCCTTCTGAACAAGAGTGACTCCTCTTGCTTGCTCATTTTTGCTTGGGCTACACTCTTTAGTTGTTGTTTTGTACCAGCAAGATACCCATTTAGAGTAGGCAAAAGTCCCAATCTAATACCAAGCCATCTTCTTTGATATTAAAGTGGTGGGGGCTTATACGATCATAAACAGTGGCAATTTTCTTAATCAGGACGTCAGAGAAGACTGAGGCGCATGTTCTTATTCAACTTCAGGAGTTGTAGGTCCTCCCGTAACTTCAGTAAAGAGGGTCTTGACATAATTTAAACCTCTAAAGGACCAAACATAATCCAACAGTTTTTTCTTCTGGAGTAGATCTTGTTCTCCTCCTATCTGTTCAATAGGAAATTGTGTCACATATCCACAAGCCTGGTGAAGGTTCTGTTCTACTGAAAAAACTTTAGGCCACTCAGCCCAAATTTTGATGGAAGGCACAAGGTTTACAATTGATTAAAGAGATCCAACTTGCTGGTGCCCAGTTACTGCATGATTTCAGCACGCATAAAATGTCACAATTCTTCAAAGAAACCAAAAGATCAGAGGTCACTTTAAGTAGATACAGTCATTTCTGCTTCTTCTTATCAAGATGTGACTCTAGCCTAGATGATTTGAGCAGAAGTGCCATAATGTGGTGATGAGCGCATCTTCTTAGATCATTGAGCAGTCACTGTATCTTTCATCTAAATAGAGCTGGGACACCACAGATTGTAGGAACACTGATATGAATGATGTGTCCTGCAGTGGCAGATGGCCTTGAGTCTTGTCACCGGGAGAGTAGATGGTTGTCAACACTCAGTAGTCAAAGGTTAAGGCTCACCCCATGAGAAGAAGTGAGAATAGATGTGACTACAAGGCCGAGAATACAAAAGGCAATAGCAGCTGGTGTGTGCAGAGTGCTTACACAAATATTCTTCAACCTGCAGTTGAAGGTAGAAACAAGTTTTTAGCAGATAGGGGAAAGTGACAAGTGCAAAAAATAGAGCAGAAAGGGAACTAAAGGCTATGAATTTCAGTGTTACACTGTAGCGCCATTGCGGATATTTTACATATCTCAGTGAGCACAGTAGGTAAGAGGGACACAGTCTCAGTGAGCACAGTAGGTCAGAGAGACACAAAACAATCCCTTAAGCAGCTAGGTTGCAAACATCAGGAAAATTAAATTAATGGGATGCATTTCAAACAATCTAATGCAATGCTCAGAGTGAACAGCACAGGCATGATCTGGCAAAAGGAAAGAAAAAAATTAAAATATGATTGCTAAGCAGCATTTATGAGGAGTACACATTGCAGGTCAGATAGCAATGTCACTGGGGTCCAATGAAGGGTATCAGTCTCTGTTTCCAAAACTGTATGCTCTTGTGCCTCCTTCCCAAGAACCATCAACAAGTGCATTTGAGTCTTAAAGCTTTACTATCTTCATGTCAGAACCTGAGGACTCTTCCAATACTCATTTTTGCAATGAAGCATGAGTCCAAATGGAAGCAACGTGGCTGTAGAACAGCCTATGCTTTGCTCTGAGGCCCTTGTCCTGGCTCCACTGCCTATCTGGCAGATCTCCCCTGGGTCCAGTCTAGTGAGTCAGGGTTGACAACACTCACTTTTAGGGATGGGACTAGCTGAAAAGAGCATAAAATAATGCCTTATGGAAATACTCGGGTTGTGAGCAATCAGAGCTAGAGTAGGCCTATGAGCCCCCACAAGTCCCACCTCTGCCAAGTTGTAGCACTGGTAATATAGTGTATCATGTCTGGAGAGCATAGGAGGGCAGTTCAACCTAGCAGCCTGTGCAATAACAGTGTAGGACAGACCTGGACTGGGGATCCAAAGCAGCCCTGGCACTTTTGTTTGACCGGTGGGGGAAGCCAGGATTGAAGCACTGCTGCTTAACAAAACCGGCCCCCAGCACTGCTGCTTTTGTTACTGAGGACTGATATTTCAGCATTGGTACAAAACCGACTCCCAGTAACAAAACTGCCCCGTGTCGTAATTTGACGGTGATCAGGTTAGCGTTAAGCTTTGCTACACGAATTTCCCCTTATCTTGACTACAGTGTTCGGAGGCCATTTTGAGAACACTGGCGTCCATTTTATATGAACACGCTGCCTTGTGGTCAGCATGCCCTTTTCGTCCTTTCTCTGTACCACTGACCACCTAACTTGCCCAGCAACAGGCTATTTTTAGTACTGGTCAAGCTCGCACATGCGTAGTTAAACTCTCTGTATTAGTGGACAGTCACCACTTAGGAATGTTCTCCAAACTGACCAGTAGTGGTATAACTCCTCCCATGAGTTGGCTGTGTTCCAAAAATGACCTTATATGTACCTAAACTGAGCAAATGTGTTCCGCCTACTCTTTTTATTACTGTAAAACTGTATAAAAGATGTCTCGCACCGATGTTCGGTGTGATACTTCTTGCATTGCCGAAGGGTGCTGTAGGAATGTACCACCATCCCATGGGGTCTTAATAAACTTGTCTTTTGCATTTTCCAGTTTCCGTGCCAACGTCTGTTTTATGGTGTAGCGGGTTTTGCGGAATATGTAGGCCTGGAGAACCCAATACCACACCCGCACCACTCCAAAACCAGCCCCCACCCTTCCAGCCTCTCAGGCTAATTCCCGATGCACATTACATCCAGTCTGGACCTGGTGTAGGACGTGTCCTTGAGAGAAGGTGTCACTACTCCAGATTCATTGAGCACAGATTTGCCCCCAGAAGAAAAGGCGCACCAAAGCACGGACAGACTAGATGATCAACAGAGGACTTTACCACTTCCTACAGCTACATCACACTGTGAAGATCCTGACTTTTGTCTCCCAATTTTGGAGCTCTCTGGGCAGGATGGCAAAATGCACTGCCTATTGCACTCTTCAAGTGGCTAGAGCAGGGCTGTCCTTGCCTACAGCAATGGTCCTATAACAATTTTCAAAGTGGGGCATTCTACCATAAATGTTACATCACTCAATTCATAGGGATAGTGGAAAATCTGTATTACACAAAGAACAAGTGCAGCAAATCATCCCTGCCCATTCAGCATGAGAGTGGTAGGGGATCAGTATGTGGCCGGAAGTGCATTTTGGGGCACATCCTGAACATATGATTAAACAGTGGTGTGATAGAGTAGTGCCATTTACAAAGGTCAAAATTCCAACTGAAATGGCCTCTTGAAATAACCGTTAACTCAATGTCACACATGAGGTTTAGTGCAGAGAATATATGGTGCACAAACAAAGTGTGGAAGACAGGTTTCACCGCATATTTGAGATTTGTGCATCACGCAAATAAAGTGTCTTGATCTCTTTTGATTTTATGAAATGCTTTGTTTCCATCACACTTCAAAATTACAAATAATCACAAAATGCCTCTTTTTATGTTTTGTTGCATACTAAAAAACCTTTTCCATCCAACCGTTTCTCCTTTCACGCTCACTGTACTCCATCCAGCAAGTTTTTTGCTTTGCTCGCGTAAGAACTTTCCCTCACTTTACATTTAGAGCAAAGAAATGTAAACCCAGATTTCCATGTGAAAAGAATATGCAACAATGACTCAGAAGACTTTGCCGAAATTTTAACGTCTGTCTTCGAACGCACAGAAAAATCCAACATGAGAAACTCAATATGTAAAAGCATCTTTATTGCTCATTATCCCCCTCCTCCTTTAGGGCACTGTAGCACCTCCTGCGTCCTTACTTCCAGCACTCTGGTAAACAGCGACCCTGTGGCTGCCACTCATCAAGGTGCTGTGAGAGCAGGCTCAGGAATATATTCAAGTCACTTCTAACAGACTTGGCACATGGCCGAATCAATGGACATTGTTTGTTTCAGAAGAGAACATCCATGATAAGCTTGACTGTACTTGGGAAAAATACAGGAACATATTTACAAACCAGTTGCGCCGCATTGTTTCACCATTTTTTGTGATGCACCGGCTGTGCAATTTGGTTTCTCCATATTTATAAGGACACGTAAAAGCCACCCTGCGCGGCGTTTTTATGTCCTTGTAAATACGTCCCCTTTTCACGCAGCACTTTACATGAAAGAGCCATTCCTTGGGTGCGTCAGAATCCTAAAAATCCCCAAGAGAGGCTTAGGAGGGCAACAAGGAGAAATACTTTTATTTCTCCTCGTTTCTTCCTCTTTCTATGTGGTTCTACAGCATGCGTAGAAAGAGGACAACACCTCTTGTGATTGTTTTTGTGCAGAAAGGTGTCCCTTCCTGCACTAAAACAATCATCCCCACAACACAGGCACCCTTGCAGCATGGGGAGAGCACAGGGATCCATCATATTGTTGTAAATATGATGCATCCCTTTGATCTGAAAGTAATGCAGCACGATGCAGCCAAATGGCTTGCAGCACCACTCTGCGTTACTTTCTCGTAAATAAAGCCCACAATAATTTGTAGCAGAGCTTCATAATGTCCAGCAGTTATCATCAATAGATCATAAGAAGACCATTCCTATGAAGTTCGTAAAAGTACATAATGAGTAGACTACATCTATACAAATGGTTGCAGATTCAATTGGTTTCAAATACATTGTAATTTAAACTTACTTTATTTTAACTCGTATTGGATAGCGCCACACAATAAAGGTGACAAGACCGAGAAAAAACTCCCTTTAATCCAGTTCTGCATTTTGAAGAAACTGGAGCCACTATATTTATATATTTTTAGTTTTTCTCTGCAGTTCCAATGAGGTTTTTCTATGCATTAATTCACCACTAATATTAACAGATTTCAATTTAAACATTGCTCTAGAGAGGAAGGGATGGCCTTTCTGTAACTGAACAACACTTTCTTTATTATTTACTCTGAAATCTGCTGATGTAAACGGAATTCTTTTAAATAATGTGTGAGTTAGTAAGCAAATCGTAAAAAAACATTTCAAAGAATAAAACACAGGCATTGGTTTTCTTTTTATTCTTGTATTACTTTTATATTAAACCTTTTGGAAGGCAGGGCATTTTTTATTCTAGTAAAATGAAATCATGGCGTTGCATGTTTTAAAAATGATAATATTCCACTCATACACAACAGTTCTCAGGTCGCGGAATGTGAACTCCTTATGCTTAAAAAAAAAAAAAAGAACTGCATTTCTTGTCAAGGGAATCACAAGCATCTTGCTGGCACATTACATTATTCTCATCTCGCATCCTTTATCTTCACAGTAGACATTTACAGCTGGTTTCAGTTGCTTCACCTCAAATGTATCAGGCCACAAATAGCATCGGGAATGCTATCATTTTATATGCCCAGATTTCATTTTTTAGGTCAAGAGCATCCTCCTAGAAAATGAAATAGTGTATAGAGTAGAAAAAAAGTACGTCTAGAACAAGACATCGTGTATTAGTAAGTAAACATTGTTTGTTTATGGCGAACAGTAAATTTAGCAGCAATAAACCATGGTCTTTCGGTGATTAATAGCTCATGCCAACCACGTCAAAATATATTGCCACCCTGGCAGGCTAAAAATGAGTTTTTTGCAGGTAAATAAACTATAGTGCAGTACATCTCTGACTTCTGGATATACTACTTTCTCATAAACAAGTTTTATGTCTGTTTTCTATATTTTTTGTAGCTTTAATTTCATCATCATGTGAAAGAAAGGCAAAGTCTGCAGTGATAACACATAATATATGTATATGGTTGATATGCGATCTGAAAGATTCCTATCTACTTAAATGGAAAGATATCTTGGACGAAAATATTGTACAGAAGATGAATAACTAGGACAATATATAATTTATATGGTTGCTCATTCTTATGTATAAATCATTCCTTTCCTGTTATTTTGGAATGTTTTTTTTGCAATTTATTCTGTCTTTCATAATTAATCACCGAGCAGACTCATAAAACAGAAACACTTTGAAAAGTAGGTTCGCTTATACAATCACAATGCAAAAAGAAGTAGTTAATTATTTTTAGACCACACAGCATCACAGACCACAAGTGAGCAATAAAAGCAAGTACAAAATAAAACAGGCAAAAGATACATCCCTCATAAAAAGCTCTGATTTCCCTGCAGCCCTTATGAAAGGGCTGCTTCAGATCTAAGATCCACTTTGTAGGAAGTCACACTCCAACACGACCACATTTTTGGGATCCTTTTCTAAAAATGTATAAATTAATGAATAAACAAACAGGAAAACACATAAATAAATAATTGTTCCGCCGTAGGATGAATGACAATTTAAAGTTGTCAGCAATCTGCTTGATTTTCCCACCACTAAGATACTCCTGTTCCACGGAAGAGATGACAAGCAGATGGAAGCAAACTTGAAAGGTATCTACATCACCTTCGAGATGAATAAAAAGATTTTAAAAGCTCCAGGGCCAGAGGGGCTGATTTATAACATGATTTGTGTAGATGCCTCTTTAAGTGACTTTACATTAGAAACAAAACACCAGCAATTCTCGGAATGTTGCCTCTTGAATCATGACTGTGCTAACCAAATCCAGCTATCAACAATATTTCAAAATCATAGAAACACCACCTTCCAGGGTAATTTGAGTGGTGTACTGTCAATCTTTATTAATCTAAGTCTTCCACATTGCAGTCCTTGTCTTATGAGGTTGTATTGTCACCCAACAGGCCACATCTATCTTTCATTTAACCGGTTCGATGCTGATGACGGAACCGCTCCGTCATCAGCTGCGGGTGCGCTGTGCTGATGACGGAGTGGTTCCGTCATGGCCCGCTCGGAACGCCTGCGCGGCGCGAATTCCGTGCCTGCGCTGGACGTTCCATTGATCGGGGCGGGCCATGACGGAACGGCTCCGTCATGAGCACAGCTCAACCGAGGCTGGTGACGGAGCGGTCCGTCACCAGCATGCGGCCGCCGCGCGGCCGCCTCGCCCCCTTAGCTCTGCGGCGGAATAGCCGCCGCAGTGAAGGGGTTAATAAAACACTTCGCTTTGCTACTTGCGGTATATCTCTAGCAGAGTCTTCACCTTCGGCTTGTCGCTATAAAGTTTGACTGCTCCCATTATAAATACCGAAGCACCCACCCATGAGAAGGCCACACCCTCTGGGGAGAGCAGATGTGAAGACAGAATTGGAACGAGGAAGACCTGAACTCAGAGCATTGAAGCTTACAGTAAGTCCATTAATCATTTCTACTGCAGCTCCCTGTCCTCACGCTCTCCTGCCCTTCAACCGCATATCTCCCGACGAAACACCAGCAACAGCGCTCTGTCTCCACACACCGTTCTCAGCTCCGTACTCCACGCTGCCTTACTTCGGGCGGAGAATCAGCTTCCACCAGGTCCGCTGTGTTAGCTGCTCAATCAGGAACTGCTGTAACAGCATGTAGCGCGTCCGCGTCCACAACCGCCGCCACATCCAACTTAAACCCGTTCCTTGTGAAATCATAAGTTTCAATTCCCCTGTGTAAAAGCACGTATTTCCACTCGTATGGTCAAGAGGTCAAAGCTTTACATCTCCTCGCTATTCTCCGAATTCTCACCACATATGTTTCTGCTGTGCGGGGTCCGGCAGGAGCAACAAACTTACGCGTCCGCATCGGACGCCATCTTTCCCCCTACACAGTTGATGCAGCGTCGAGTAGAACGCAAGCGGTACCTGTCGAGATTGCTGCCGAGACTGCTACCGAGACGGCCGCCGCTTCGACTTCCCCTCCTCCCACAGTGAGTATAAACAATACAGTGCAAGAGAAGTCAGCAGGGAGAGAGGGGGAGCCTAGTGTCCGTAAAAAACATACCCGGGATGTTTACTGCTTTGAAAACTAAAGCAGTAGGCAAATTAACCCTGAAGCAGCAACTGGTGGGTGAAGTGATAGAGACCCAGGGGGAGGCTTTGGAGACTGCCTCGGCAAACGTTCAGGATTCAAGTTTAGTTCCTAGCTCAGCAACGGATGCAATGAGGGACGAGACGGTGATAGAGCCAAATATATGTACTAACGGAGATGAAGCTGAGACTCTAAAAGATTTGACCTTGCAAATGGAGAAAGATTGTTTAAATTCCGAGGCGCATCATGAAAAAGCGAAAAGCTTGGATATGGCTATATCAGCTGCAGTAGATACTGACTCAGCAGATTTTTTTTCATTATCAGAGCACTCTATGTCCTCGTCAGAAAGTCTGGTCGAGTTATATGCTACACGAATGAGAATGGTGGATGGTGGATCAGAGTGTGTATTAGAAGAGGAAAATGGCTACAGTGCTCATAGTAGTCTTGATGAAAACATGGACAGAGATTTTCCTGATCCTAGCACCGTTCGAAGACTCAGATTGGACATGAGTGGTAAAGACTCAACACAAGATGGAGCACTTAATGGTAATATGGGTGCAGAGAACTCTGAGGATATCTCGCTAGATTTGATTTATCAAACCATGATGCAACATAGGGAAGAGAATCGTCAGGATAGCATCAAAGTACAAAATTCTTGTAAAAAATTACAGAATTCCGTGAGAAGATTGGTCAAGTCCCACACTGAATTTGTCGCAAGAGCAACGGAGGCTGAAGCACGCATATCCTCATTGGAAGATGAGATGGGTCAGCAGCGAAAGACTATAGAACTACACATGGCGACAAAAGAGGATATAAATTGGAAGCTTACAGATATCGAAAATAGAGCTCGCAGGAATAATTTGAGGTTCTTGCAAATTGAAGAAGGGAAAGAAGGGTCCGATGCATGAGGGTTTATAGTTTCGCTCTTGAAATCTGTTATGCCAGAGACAGGGAGATGGGATTGGGACAGGGAGGTTGAGAGGACCCATCAATTCCCATTCAGGGCCAATGCCAGAGATAAGAAACCAGGAGTTATTCTAGTGGCCTTCAATAGCTTCCAAGCAAGGGAGGAGATTTTTTTAAAGGCTGGCCCTGATAAAAAATGTAAAGGCTGTGATTGTGAATTTTTTGTTAGACCGGATTTATGTAAGCAGTCTGTAGAGTTAAGATGGCAGTTCAGACAGCTCATAGTGCAGTTTCAAGGGAAAGGCGCGCAGGCTTATTTAATGTTTCCTGCAAAGCTCAAAATTATTCACAAGGAGCGCACCAGGTTTTTTACAACTGAAACTGCCGCTAAAGAACTTTTGTTATCATTATGAAACCGGTCTAAGGGTTCAAATGCTTAAATAACTAGGAGCATTGACAATTTCTCACCCAAAGTGAATGATTTTTTTTCTGTATGTTAATGATGATGATGTTTGGAAACTCTGCTGGGGGGCGGTAGGGGTGTGTGACAAACTTTCATCACAGGACCATAAGTCCTAAAGCCTCGGCTAACGGTTGGGGACAGGTGGGTGGGGGGTGGGCGAGAGGGGGGGAGGACCGTTGGGGAGGGGCAGGGGCACGGGGGGGTGAAAATAAAAGGGAAAAAAGTGGAACACGAAAAATATATGGTGAAAAGACAGGTGTAAGATATGAAGAAAAGAAAATAGAGCGTAATACAATGCAAAATAAATTTCTTTACGGAAGGAGGTATTGCAGACGGTTGTTCAGATTTATGAGTTAGTAATGGTTAAATTAGGTATTATGATATGTTATGATCGAATATGGCAGGGAACAGTTTAAGAATATGCTCTTTGAATGTATCTGGTTTAAATAATTTAATCAAAAGACACAAAGTCGCAGCAGAGTTAAAATATATACAACCTGATGTTGTCTGTGTACAAGAAACGCATATCCCATGGGTTAAGAGGGAGCTCCTAAAGGATCTAGGATTTAGATTGGTATCAGCCTCCAAACAATCTAGTATGATACGAGGGGTGGCTATTTTAATTAGAGATAACGTAACAACAGTTGGCCGGAAGGTGGAGGATAAAAAGGGACGGTGGGTCATTGTGGAATTGAAGTTTGGAAATAGACATCTCACTTTAGTATCGGTATATGGGGCAAATTTGGATGACCCTGAACCATTGATAGAGATAAATATGGAGTTAGTTAATTTTCAACAACCAATAGTGATCTGTGGCGATATTAATATAAATTTGAATAATAGTGCCTTAGGAGATACACAAGTAATTTACAAAGGACACAAACCTAAGGTGTACATAGCACTTAAGAACGTATTACAAGATCATGGTCTAGTTGACACTTGGGGTATGCTGAGAGAGAAAGATAGTGGATTCACATTTTACTCTCATCCGCATAAAAAGTTAGTAAGATTAGATTATTTTTTTATACCTCGAAACCTATTAGAAGGAACTAATATTAGAATCTATCCCCGGATATCCTCGGATCACTCTCCCGTAGCGGTAGATATTCACCACTTAGCTAAAAAGAAGATACAATCCAGCTTTTCATTTGACCGAAAGCTTGGTTTAAATGCAGAATTTATTGCACATATGCAGGGCTGGATTCCAACTTTTTTCGATGAAAATCGTGGTACGGCTAATACCCCGGTAGTATGGGACACATTTAAAGCAGGGTTCAGGGGAGAATGCATTAACTTTGTAATGGGTAAACATAAGAAACTAAGGAAAGTACTAGACAATTTATATGAACTTTTGATCAAAGCAGAGATCGGTTTAACTAAAAAAATCGCATTGGGTAATGTGGCTCTGGCTGAAGAGGAAAATGAGGTCATTAAAGCTAGGTCTAATATTTTGGGTTTCTGGGACAAAGAAATTGCCAGAAAATTTTTATCATCAAAAATGGCGAGTTATGAATTCGGAGAGAGAATAGGTAGAACCTTGGCAACAAGGCTTCGAATGAAACAAACTGCCCAGAACATAAGTGCAATGAAAGACTCTCAAGGTAATTTACATTCTGAACAGGAAAGTATCTTGGGAATATTTCAAAATTATTATGCAAAGCTTTATGCTAGGGAAGACAGTATGGCTTCTGATGACCTATGGTACGACAGAATGTTGACTGATTTGAAGATTTTAGACCCTGCACTAGCTGATGAATTGGAATTGCCTATCACTTTGATTGAGGTGGAGACCGCAGTGAATAGTCTCGCAGTGGGTAAAGCGGCGGGGCCGGATAGATTACCTGTTGAAGTTTATAAATGTTTTTTTCACCATTTAAAAGACGAGCTCTATCAGGTAATCTTGGCAGCTCAAGATGGTAATCCCCCCGCTACATGGGCTGAAGCAACGATAGTTGTGTTTTGTAAAAAAGATAAACCCACTGATAGTGTAGGATCTTATAGACCCATATTATTGTTGAATGTGGACAACAAGATATATTCAAAGATTTTAGCCAATCGATCATCCGGGGTAGTGTCATCATTAGTATCCAGACATCAACATTGGTTTATTCCTAAAAGAAGTACTGTCGATCATATAAATAAAGTTATCACATTGTTTGATTTGGCCGCAGTGAATAAACGAAAATTAGCGCTTTTTTTACTAGACGCGGAAAAAGCGTTCGATCGCGTATCGTGGGAGTACCTCTGGATTCTAATGGACAAAATGGGTTTTGGCCAGAGATATATCAAAGCTATAAAAACACTTTATCTCAAACCTACCGCAAAGATATCCACTTTGGGAGGGCTTTCTGATTTGGTGTATATAACCAGAGGGACTCGCCAAGGTTGCCCCTGCTCCCCTTTATTATTTTCATTATACATTAACCCTTTTATTGAATTATTAAGCCGGAACCCTTTAATTCCTCCCTTCACTGTTACTGATTTTTCTTTTTCTGTATTCGCTTATGCGGACGACATAGCGGTAGTTACGGACACCCCCGAAACAGCCAGTTTGGAAATTGAGAGGATGGCTAGAGAATTTGGTAAGATAACGGGGTATAAACTTAATGTGTCTCTGTTCAGACGCCGTAACTTGGGGGGACGAGAGGGTGGTTGGGGAAGCTACCTATTTAGGGATACGTATAAAACAGACATGGATGAATTGGTTAATGCTAATTGGAGCAATGTTTATCAGAAAATTAAGACTTCATTGGAGAAATGGGAAAGGCTATATTTGACCATCATAGGTAGAACTAATGTCATCAAAATGAATGTCCTCCCGAAAATTCTTTATCTATTTCGGTCGATACCTTTGGAAATTCCGAAACATAAATTGACGGCATTGCAATCTCTCTGTGGTAAATTTATTTGGAGCCCTGGTAAACCTAGGCGGGCGATGAAACATCTCACTCTACCTATTGAAAGGGGAGGGCTAGGGGTACCTGATTTCTTTTTATAATATATAGTGTGTTTTTTGCTAAAAATGCGATTTTTGTTAATAAGAGGCTATTCGGAGCATTCACATAACTATCCTTCCATATTTGAGATATTGATGGGAACACACACAAGCCACATTTTTTTTAACGAAATTGATGGAAATTATTACAAAAGGACTCGATTTAAGGTTCTGATTAGTGCCCATAAAGTTTGGAAATGGGTAGCCCGTCTTATTGATATTAGGAAAGTATCCTATTATACTCCCTATTTTTCTGTTAGATTTTTACCAATCATTTTTTCTGATGGGGCAGCTTGGAACTGGCAAAAAAAAGGGGTGACTTGCTTGGGAGACTTTTTTTCGAGCGAAGGTGAATGTAAATCGTTTACTGAAATGTGTGGAAAGTTTGGTTTACCAGAAGTTATTTTTTAAAGTTTTTACAAATAAGGGATTATATTATAAGACATAAATTATCCCTTAAAAAGCATAAAATTGTAGAGGGTATTGCACAACAAGTCAAGATTGGTATTCTCTATCGTATGTTTATGGAGGAGAAGTCTGACGATTTGGATAAAATACAAGCAAAGTGGAGGGAGTCATTGGGAGATAATGAGATTGAAAATGTGATTTTACTGTCTAAAGATGTTCTGATGTCTGCTAATTTAAAAGCTCAATTTTTCAAAAGTTTATTTGATTTATATTATAGACCTGCTCGAATGTTAAAGTGGAGAAGAGGCCATGATGGAAAATGTTTTCGTTGTAAAACTGATAATGCAGATAGTATACACATTTTTTTCTCTTGTTCTATATTAGGAAAATTTATTCAAGATATTGAAAATGTTGTGTCTCTAATCCTTAAGGTCAAATTCAAAATTACTCCATCTATGTTGATTTTAGGGAAGATTCCAGGTGATAATCAAAATAACGAACTTAATCGTTTTTGATATTTCATTTTTTTTCATAATGACTGTAGCCCGGTTATGTATAGCCGTAGAGTGGCTTCAAGAAAAACCTCCACTGTTTCAACAATGGCAAGCGCGGCTGTACAAACTATATGAGTTAGAGTGGAGCCTTTTTTCATTATCTGAATCAAGACGGAGAAAAAAACTGGGATGGAGAATATGGGGGACCTTTTCAGACTTTTATGAGGCTTAAAGAACTTATGCTGTGTGTGTTGCCGTGTATATTTTCTCATGTATTTTTCTTCTTCTTGTATACGCTCGTATTTATTTATTTATTATCAAATGTATTTTGTGATAGAGATTTTGTTATGAGTTATGAATTAGGTATCATGTGAATTGTCTTTTGTATTTTAATTTTTGCTGTGTTCCAATAAAAAAAAAAAAAAAGAAGCATTACATTCTCATCTATCTATTTCATCCTAGTCCTCACATCCAGAGGATACATCCAAGTCAAACACAATATAATGATCTGACATGGCGGCAGTACAAGTGAAATATCGCATGAACATTTATTTCCAGCAATCCAAAATAACACATTTAGCGGTGAACAAATCAGCATATTGCAACCAAATGCAGCTGAAAGGCTTTCACCCCCTACATGCTGTAGATCTGTAAGAAGAATCCCAGGTGATAGTATTGCAAAAGCCCCTCAAGGAAATACCTCTTGCGAGGGAGATGCCTGTAGACCTAGTAAGTCCATAGGAAAGTTCCAAGAGGGCCCCAGTGAGTGAACAACTGAAGATCAATAAAAAATATTCCTTATGATCTGGAAACCAAGTATTCCACACACTGGAGCCCTAGCAACCTAGGATTCTACAAAAGACAACCTGTTGGGTGTGAGAATTGGAATCAGCTAAGCCCAGTAGCAAATCATCTCTGAGGCAATCAAGAACTGTGGCATCAACATTGCCTCAGCGGTGGGCACAAAATATAATGGTGCTAGGATGTCTGAAGTTTTGAGAACTAAAAACCAGTGCAACAATGCAGAAAGTCTTATCTTCTCAAGCTCCAGATCCATAAATGGAGGCATAGGAGCAATGTCCCTCCATGAAGGCAGGCTATCACAGGAGATGGATATTTGGGAAACAAACAGAGAGCAAAGGGACTGGTGGTAAGGAATTCTGGAGAACCTGGAGCCATGGCAGAGATAATGGTTTGATTCCTCAAGCTCAAGGGGATTGAATCACAGAGCCAAAGTTGGTAAGTAGAGTAGCAAGGTCTGATGCAAATATGTCAAGCCAGGGATGTCCAAATCACTCTGAAATGATCTGGGACAGACAGGAGAGGGAATAAACAAATGAACACAGATAGGGAAGGTCATGGCTCAAGGGATTAACCACCTGTTCGTCCGGTCATCCTTAGGGTGGCCTTCCCCTAAACATTTTTGCCTCCTGACCAGTGCTAAAGTGGATGTGCTTCTCCCCTAAACATTGTGACATTGGTGTACACATGATTGGTCTATTTGGTTTAATTGTAAGTCCCTTGTAGAGTGGTATACCATATACCAGGACCTGTCAATTAAATGATACTAGTGGGCCTGCAGCACTGATTGCGCCTCCCATACAAGTAGCCTTTCAAACTTATCTCAGGCCTCCCATTGTACTGCCTCTGTGTGCAGTTTAACATCACTTCAACATGACATTTAGAACCACTTGCCAACCTTTTAATCCATCTTTTATTACACATAAATCACACCTAGCCTAGGCCCTACGAAGCCCTAAGAGCAGTGTGTCACACAAGTAAAAAGTATGGCATGTACGTTTATGTTTTACCTGTCCTGGTAGTGACAAACAGCTAACTGGCAGATGCATCAAAGTTATGTTTTGCGAGTCCTTAATAGCGAATTTTAAGGAATCGCTATTAAAGACTCGCAAAACGGGATGCATGTAGGAATCGCAATGTTATTAGCGATTCCTACAGATTCCTTATTTGCGATTCGGTAATAGCTAATCGCTAATAAGGAATGGCTTTCCCATTCATTCCTATGGGCCTAAAGGCCCATAGGAATGAATGGGAAAGCCATTCCTTATTAGCGATTAGCTATTACCGAATCGCTAATGTTCCACTATTTCAAGGGTGCCAGGGTGTCAAAATGACACCCTGTTGCACCCCTGAAATGGACCTGTGCAAAAATGTTACACACACACATGCCCTAAGGGCATGTGTGTGCTCACCATGTAACTTTGAAAAATGCACAAAAGTGCATTTTTCAAAGTTTTAGCAAATTACCAAGAAGTTCAACTTCATGGTAATTTGCTCCCCCTATTAGCGAAATCGCTATTTTTTGGGGTTTCATGCATTGCATTTAAGGAATCTCATTTGGGGATTCCTTAAATGCAAGAGCAATTTAAGGAATCGCTATTTAGAGATTCCTTAAATTGCGATTTCTGCATTTGGGATGATGCATCCCAAATGTAAAAATACCGGGAGCAAACGACCAGATTCTGAGAATCTGCCCGTTTGCTCCCGGTATTTTCTTTGATGCATCTGCCTGTAAATTCCTTTTTTCCTACTGTGAGGCCTACTCCTCTTATAGGCTAGCATTTGGGAATTCCTCAATACACTTTTCAGCTGTAATTCCTGAATAGAAAAGAGTAGCTGTGTCAGGTTTCATATCTTTGCAATGTTAATGATAAACCCTCTTTAATGATAAAGCTTGATTTAACATTACTATTTTATGGAAACGCCCTTTCATAAAGTGGGCATTTTACTGCTCTTACAGCTCTGTGTGCCTTGCAGCCTGTCCCATATACATGTCTGAGTTGGGTGTATGCTGCGCTTTGTGCATCCCCTCTAGGCAATCAAAAACACAGGAAGGGTGGGTTTGACAGAGTACTCATCTGCATTTGTCTGCATTCTGATAGCTCTTCCAGCACAGGAAGAGGGGGGAGCTAACACTTACACCTCAATAGTCAGTCACCTGTTTCCCACACAAAGGGCTGATTGATAGTCAGGATTGGGTGCTGGGAAGAAAGAGGGCTTCAAGGGCTTGCTTTGAAGTCACCTCCATTTCAAGGCACAACTGATAAAAGTACTGAGGCTTTGGCCCTGCCAATACAGTACACTACTGGACCTGCAAAGAACTCGGCCAGGAGTAAAGACTGCTGTGCTAAAAGGATTGCCACTCTGCTTACATGCTCTTCTGGAAAGAACTGCTTTTCTAATTTGCTATGCTGGCCTGCTACCTGCTGATCTCTGCCCTGATGAGGACAAGGACCGGACCCATCTCACTTGAGCCCAGATTGACTCCAAGGGCTTGCTGGCTTGCCCTCTGTTCTGAAGTCTCAAGGTCACCAAAGACATTCTTCAAACATGCAACAGCACCTGGACTCTGCAATCTGTGAGCCCTGCCCTGGCACGGGGTGCCAATCCAGTCCTGGGCTCTTGAAAGGTGACTTCTGCTGAACAGCACCCTCAAAATTGACGCAGTGATGACTGTGCACTGATCAGAACCGATGCATTGCCCTTCCATGCCGATGCAGGAGATGATCATCAACATTTCTTCGACAAACTGTGTGGATCAATGATGATGGACAGTGCAGTAGGCCTGGGATTAGTACTTTGCTAGGCTCGTGTATTTTGCGTAGTTTGCGCTACTTCACTAATTGCATATAGCACAGCACAAAAACGCGTAGCATAGCGGGCATTTTTTGCTTGCTCGCGGTCCTCAACGTCAAGTTGACAACCGTGAGTGAGCAAAATGGCATCCCGTCCAGACTTTTGACTCTTTCGCTATCAGCAACTTCAAGTTGCCAATCGCGAGCGTGGAAAATAAACCAACGGGGGAGGTCAGGTTTCTCATTGCGACTGGTCCCGTAGGCTCGCCACTGCTCGCGATGAGAAACTACCAGTCCACATTGAGAAAGCTGCCGCTCATGTAAAAGTCTACTCGAGCCACAGAAAACAACTACTTGTACTGTGCAAGTTGCTGTTTGCAATGATTGCGCAGTGCGGACAAGCATCCGGCACTGTACAATCATTGAGAGCAGCAAACTACGCAGTTCCCGTAGTGCTACGTGTAGCTCGCGGAGTGCGAAGTGCACTTCACATAACTATGCGTAGCGCTACTACGCCCAGGGTTACAGTGCGTCTCGACAACAACGCATCACCTGCATTGTAAAAAGGTTTGTTGATGAAGCCTTCCTCGCTTGAGTGGATCGGAACCAACACATTTAGTCTTTAACATCAACGCTTGCTGCATTCAAGGTACTTTTTAAGTGGGAGCCGCATGATTCCTATAGCCAGCATGCCTTCTATCGTGGTCAGCCTGAACTCTGGATTCACCCCGGTCCATCGCGACCTCAAGTAATCCCTAAACGCTATTTGTTTCTAAGCACTACTTTGTGATTTAATCTTTAACAAAAATCAAACTCCAGTTCTATTTATTGTGTTTTTGGTGTTTTGGTCTTGTTTAACTGATAAACCGATAATCTGTTTTTCTAACCCTGTGTGGAGTATTTTCATGATGATTTTCATTGTGTTACTGTGTGTGTTGCACAAATACTTTGCACATTGCCCCTTTAAATAAGTCTGAGCCAAGCTACTAGAGGGTAAGCATCGGTTATCTTATAGTGTGCATCCAGCTTACCCTGACTAAAATGGTAGTTCCTGATTGTACAGGGTGCATACTCTGACAGCCAGAACCCCCATTTCTAACACCAACCATCCTTTATCCCCCTGAAGACAAACTGCCTCCAGGGAGAGGTGATTGAGTCCTAACCGGATCCTTACACTCTTGACAAAGCCACCAGCTTATGCAATGCCCCACCCCTCTGATGTCTGACATATGCACTTGACACCATATTGTCTGTCAGGACAAGAATTGAATGACTCCAAATAATAGGAGAGACTGGATATAGGCTGTTTGTTCACTCTAGCTGGATTGGTTTGCTGATTTTCTGGGAGACTATGAACCAAGTGCTCTCTCATGGTTTAATTACTACCCTTGTGTTAGCATCTACTGTAATAATCAGAGGAGAACTGAGAACCAGAGAGATTTCCCTATCCAGATAAGCTGGAAGCAGCCACCACTTGGCATATGGATGGGTGACAAGAATGATACTTAAATAGTACTCTGACCAAAGTCTACAATGGGACAGAAGGGAGCGGAGCAGTGGCTTCATTTGGAGATTCTCCCACAGAACCACAGTGAGACAGGCATCCATATCACCTTTTACACAGCTCTAAGTGTGTTGGTCTGCTCCAACAAGGTTGCACAGTGAATCACGAACTTCAGCTTCCATGGAAGGCTACACTAGGAATATTTGTCTGTTCATAACTACACAGCCTGGGAAGGCACCAATTTGGACTTTGACGGTTGAGAGGATCATCTTGCCAACCTGATACAAGTTATTGACCCCCTTTGAGAAAGAAGTGACATAGTCTAGTTAATCATCCAAGTAAGTCCTGGATGCCCTTGGAATGCAGGACACCATCAAAAGGAATAAGAATGTTGGCAAGAAAATGGGAGCAGAAGGCAGACCAAATGGAAGGACACAGGAAAGGTATTGCTGTACCAGAACACTGAAGTGTAATGTGTAGGCAAGAGGTTCACCTTTTTCAGGCCCAGGATTGGAAAGACGATTTTGGAAGGCTTTGGCACCACCAAATGATTGAGAAGCAGCCACGATCTCTCTGTCTCTGAAACTGGTTCCACTGCTGACTTGAAAAGCTAGTCCAGAATACCCAGAAGTAGGCCTTGGTAAGAAAGGCTGAACAATGGTGCTGGTGTAGGATAAAAGAAGTCTTCCAAAACCACCTCGAACTGGTATCCAAAACCTACTATTCCAAGTGACCACATGCATGAGACTTGAACTCACCAGGAATCAGACCAATCTGACCCCCTTACCACCCCCTCCGCCCCCCGAACAGGCTGGCAACATCATATTTTGAGGTTGGGCAGGATGAAACAATGTGGGGTTGGTCTGGAAGGCTGGAACCAGTTCCATGGCAATGCCCTTGGACTTAAAAGGTCTGGGACAAATGATTGGAGAGCAAGAGCGATACTCAGTGGACTTCTTGATATGTGGCAAAAAGCTTCTCCCAGTGAAAGAAACATAACTTAACTGAGCCTTCTAGGCGTTGTCTGCCTTCTAGGTGGTGCTGTGCTGCCACTAAAGAGTCAAAAGCTGCTGCTACAGTACAAAAAAAAGAAAATATTCGATGAGAACCTGACCTGTACCTCCATCAAGGAAATACCTAAGGCAAAATCAGTGCCATGATGCATCTCTTTTGTCAAGGCATGAAAGTTACAAAGGAAGGACTACACCATGTATGTAGCATTGTTGGTGGCCCAGACAGCAAAATTGGTGGTAAAGTAGGCTCACTTGGCACATACCTCTACGATATGTCCACAGCATCAGTCAGATCAGCATCTTCATAAATGATGATCCTATAAGATTAGAGGCATCGTATGAAGCAGCGACGGCTCGTGGAGGGAGTTACGGTGGGGCAGGAGGGCGGGGAGGGGGAGGGGCAGGGCGGAGGTTGCTAAAAACCGGCATATGGATAATTGCAGGTAAGTAAACAATTTAATTAATAAAACGAATTTCGTAGTGCGCCTTGCATCGCAAAATGCAATGCAGTGCGAGCTACGAAATTCGTTTTATTAATTAAATTGTTTACTTACCTGCAATTATCCATATGCCGGTTTTTAGCAACCTCCGCCCTGCCCCTCCCACTCCCCGCCCTCCTGCCCCACCGTAACTCCCTCCACGAGCCGTCGCTGGTATGAAGGTATCTATTTTCAGCAGCAATAGGATTTAATCTGGTACATGGTCAGAGTGAAGTGGTGTAACTGGAACCTAGAGAAAAACAGCTTCTTCCATTTTCTGGCCAGGTCCTTTTGACCAGACTCAGTATTGACATCTGTACACAATATTGTGGGGAAAGAGGCTATAGTCTGGGGCCAACCTCCAGGGCCAGACTTATCCTAAGAAAGAAAAAGACCCAATCTTACATATGAGATGAGTTATTGTTCCTTCACTTGGGAAAACATTACGTTTTTCATAAAACCCTCACCCACCAGGGTTACCCCTTGGTGGCATTCTTCATCATAGGGTCCTTCCTGTCTGCTACGGAATGGGTCATGCTGCAACCTGACGAACTACGCGGGAGCACCAATTTTTTTTGACTGTGAAAGGCAGATGTTCCTGCAGGAGAGAAGGGAAGTAAAGGAAGGTGTTCGTTAAAAACTACCTGGCTAGTGGGTAATGCTACTTTATTCCGACCGCTAGTCGGTATGATCAAATACAGGAGGAAAAGGTTGTAGTGTAGTTCCTATTTTCCCAATAGGCCCTGCGCATTGGAATAACATAAACAGTAGTATCGACGTAGAAGTGCGGATCTTCCAGGCCTCTACTGACTATGCTAAACTTAATTGGGGTTGTTACCAACTAGCTCAGAGGTCACTGGAAACTTTCTTGACTGAATAGGAAGTGATCAGCTTCCCTGGCACAGCCAAGAAGGGATTCAGTTTTCCAACAACCGTGCAACATGACAACTTTGCTCCTCAGATCAAGAGTCAATCTCTAGGGTCGTGTGAAACAATAGACAGTTATTTTACTCAGTCAGTGGTTGTGCAGTTTACTTTCACAATATGTAGAGAATAGAGAGACGGGCGTTTTCAATAAAGGGTAACATTTATTGAACAGTCTTTCTTCTCGTACAAGAGAAATGAATTGCCACAATTGCATACTTATTATAAAAAGTACGTACAGTAAGATGAGTATTGCGAAATAATACTGTAAAAGCATTGATATGGTTTCTTAGCCATACAATGGTTTAAAATGAATAAAACATATATACATTCATATATACATTAGACTAAAATACTCAACTGGTGCTTCTAACTACGCCTACCCCAGTGTACCTGACCTAAGCCTAATACTTGGGAGGGGAGTAAGTAAGTAGCTTTAAGTTAAGTTGGTTTTGCCAAGGTTTGCTTCAAGAATTCTCTCTAAGGGTTTAGTCAACACCATACCTCTGGAATAGAATGATGGAGGTCTGGTATCTCCTTCAGGGGGTCGATATCCCAGTCACCCGCAAGGGTTGACTAGAAACGCCGGAGCTGGATTTCTCTGCAGGAGAAAGACAGCGTCTCTCTCAGCGCGTCGAGGAGGAGGAGGAGGGGCAGCGTCCGCGGGCAGCTTGCATCTGCTGGGATCTTTGCAGGGGACGGCTGTTCAGCTCCTAAGTTCACCACACCATCGTTCGCTAGTTAGCAGCGATAGCAGTAGCGATAGCAGCTATGGTATCATCAGCATGACAGCTTCTTCAGCAGCAGCGAGATAGCTAGCAGCATCAGCTTCAGCGAAACAGCAACGAGACAGCGTTTGCTTAAGGCAACGTTGGTAATATTTATACCTGAAAGGTGCCTTGTTTGACGTAGGTTTTTGGACATAAGACGTCAATAAAGATGTCACTAGGAAGTGATCGTCTATCAGTGCTCATTAGAGTTCTATTACTAATCAAAACATAGCAAGCGGGGATTTCCAGGTTGCTGAGTTTTTATCTTGTTGAAGAACTCGGAGTGTTAATCTAGGAATCTCAGATAGTAACTTCTGCTATGTCATTGCACTAATTGGTTGCAAAGGAAGTGGCAGAGAAAGTGATTCTGAAATGTGGCTCTGTTCGTGTGAGGCCAGAGACGAGTTTCTGAATATTGCACTTGAACGGTTATGCCAATATAGGGAATAAATGGATTTATAGCCGAATAAGGGCATAAGGTCACAGTATCGATCAGGGTCCTAGATTAGAACGCGACAAGGTTAGGATTTTTGAAATTAATGTTCCCAAAGCCTAATGGTCAACATGTTTCTAGCCTACCCCTCTTGGCTATTCTTCAGGACCTAGCGTAACAATTGTCAAATACCTAGTTCCACTCCCACAGTTGTTCCATTAATTACAACTTTCAAAAAGTGCATTAATCGCATGTGCTTACACCGTGAATAAGTAATTAATACCACATGGTACTTATATTGTCAAATTTTCTGAAAGAGCGAAAATGAAGGAACAATAATTACAAATTCCCACGTCGGCTAAGCTGCTCTGAATGGGCATGTTCATTGTGCTCCTCAACCATGTATGCCCCACCTAGATGAAGAGACAAACCATTAGTGATTTGCCTACTCATTTATTTGTGGTTATCCGTGGCACATCTAGTGAGTTGAAGTAGTCAACAACGAAATGTTGCTTGTCAGCACAAAGACATGCAACAAATATAACACTCAAAACACGTCCGTAGTTCTTGGTGTCTCATACAGTGAGTGAATATTTTCACCAATGACTGTAGTATTTTTTGCGCTGTGCTTGCGAAATCGAATGCATTTAATATACATCCAAAAAGGAGCTTACATCCCACCCTTGTTTTTCATTTGTTTGTGTGCTTGCCACTGACTTGTCCTTCACATAAACAATCAACCTATCAAGAGACTTGTAAAGCCTGACAGCTCACCTGTAAGGGTCTCATGGTTACTGGCGGAGGGGGGTGAGGCCGACTTGTGATCTGTCGCAGGCACTGTGATTCAGTCGAATAGCCAGGCCCTGAGGTCCTTCCTGAAATGGAGAAGTGACAGTGATTACCTTAGATGGAGAGGCAGTGAGTTCCAGGTCTTTGCTGCGAGGTAGGAGAAGGATCTTCCCCAGCTGTCATCTTGCAGATATCTGGGATGACAGACCGGGCCAGATGGGTGAGCAGAGGTCTCTGGTGGGTGGGTGGAATGCGAGGTGGTGATTGAGGTATGCAGGTGTTCTGTCGTGTAGGGCTTTGTCTACTTTCATTTCCATTGGTTGTCAAGTGCCATTTCATGCTCTTCTTCAAGTGCTTTTCTTATCAGTAGTCAAGTAGTCCTATTCGTCCATTTTGTTGAACTTTGTTTTTGTCCTCTGCCCTTTAACTAAACTCCTGGGGGCAGCAGGCTTTTGAAAGCATGCTTGTTTGTTTGTCCAATGTCTTCTCGTGCCTGCACACATTTTAGACATGTTTGTTGGCTGCATGTTTTTGAGGACATGAGTTAACCGTCTAGAAAAGCACCTAGCCATATTCTGAAATATCTGAGGTGTTTGTACATGTCCCCTTAAATTTTCTCAAGGAAGCACAGAAATACAAACTTTTTTGGGGTCACTGACAAACAGGGAAGGAAGCGTCAATATTTAGAATACTGGCCACATACCACAGGATGAACGCTAATCCATTCAGGAGAGTATGAGAGGTTTCTTCCAGGACAGAGGCACATTTTTCTTCGGGCTTTTGGTCTGCCTTTTACGTACTGGTTTGAGTGTGTTTTTTTACCTTCCTTCCAGTCCCTCTCTTCCAATTTTAAATGGAGCAATGTGTCTGCTGTCTGTCTCTCTCCATTGCATTGATTCCTCCCCACTCTCCCTCCTTCAACTGTCCATTGCCTGTGTGACTACTTTCATATGCAGTGTTTCTTTCCACATGGAGATATGGATTACAAAGAGATGGTGCTTTTATAAATTAAATTCCCCAGGACTGGCGTCACTGTGTCATTATTAAAGCAGATATGAAAGCCATGCTTCTGGACGCAACATATTCAGATTTAGGTTGATTTTTCAAAGTGCCCTTCTGTAATGTAAATTACAGCCATTTATAATTACCTAGATCACACTTTTAAAAATACATAACAATGCTAACTCAAAGTGCTTTCAGCTTGTGCTGCTGCCTTTCATTTGTAATGTTTGTGTTGACTTGGAGATCGGATGCAGAGATACGATGCTTGCTTATATGTTTGCCCCTACTTGCCCAAAAGTTATCAAACAATTCCCCAGACATGCCTTTGATATGTTTGCAAACAAAAGACCTATTTGTGTTGCAAATGCTTCTATAAAGAAGAAAATTAAACCTGGTTCCTGATCTGAACTAGTTTTACCTCTTAATTGTGTTCAATTAAAATATAACAAATGGTGCCTTTAGAAAGGTAAAGGTTTAAAAGATATCTCTACTTAGTTATTCATAGGATCATATTACTCCAGTATATAACTGTTTCTTTTACCCCTTCCTCTTGCCCCCACGTGCTTGAGGGCATTTAAACCCTAATGCCTTTTTAGGTCGAGCATGACAGTGTGCATGCACTGTCGGCAAGACATGCTGTATTCACTAAATGGACTACAATCCCACCTGCTTTTACCTTAGGTTAACTCCCATATTCTTTCCTGCCACCTAATTGCTGTGTGCACCTAACACATCACTTCCATTTGTAGCTGAGGTGCACCGATCAACTACAGATGAATTCCTCTTGATTAGTGGTTGTCCGCTTTTATGCAGATTCTATTTCTTTGACCCCCCTCCCGTTACACCTGTCCTCTTTGCCATTGTTTGCTCCTGTCAACCCTTGCAGCCTCTGCTTCCCCGCCACTCTTGTACCATGCAACCTATTCCAGGAAGAAACTGGAACAAAATCACCACCGACCAACTCCTCACATCGCTCAATCAAAACCCTCCCGCCCTCTCATCGGACCCAAACCAAGCGGCCACCAAACTCAAACAATGGATCACTCACAGCGCTGACGAACTAGCACCCTTGAAAAACCCCCAAACCAAACAGGGTAGCAAAAAAGCCCCTGGTTCAACAAGGACCTTAAGAAATCCAAGAAACTATGCCGTACTCTCGAGAAAACATGGAGAAAAAACCCAACCGTCCGCCAAATGAACTCCATCCATTCAGGCTCGCCAACCGACCCCTGTCCCCACCACATCTTCAACAAAGCAGATTTAATCGCACCCCATCTCCGTGATGTCATCAACTGCTCCTTCAACTCCGCTACCTTCCCAGAAAGCTGGAAACACGCCGAACTCAACGCCCTCTCGAAGAAACCCACAGCGGACCCCTCTGAACTCAAGAACTACCGCCCCATCTCCCTCCTCCCATTCCCTGCCAAAGTCATTGAGAAAGCCGTCAATAGACAGCTCACCGCCTTTCTTGAATCCAACAACTCCCTCGACCCCTCACAGTCCGGCTTTCGAGCCAAACACAGCACCAAAACCGCCCTTATTGCAGCGACAGACGACATCCGAGCACTACTGGACAACGGAGAAACAGTTGCCCACATCCTACTCGACCTCTCCGCCGCCTTCGACACGGTCTGTCATAGCACCCTCATACAACGCCTCAGCAACATGGGCATACAAGGAAAAGCCTTAGATTGGATCATCTCGTTCCTCGCCGGGAGAACCCTGAGAGTCCGACTCCCCCCTTTCAAATCAGAGGCCACCGAAGTCATCTGCGGAGTACCACAAGGATCATCACTCAGTCCCACCCTCTTCAACGTTTACATGAGTCCCCTCGCATCCATCGCGCGACAACACAACCTCAACATCATCTCTTACGCTGACGACACCCAGCTGATCCTTTCCCTTACCAAAGACCCTAACACCGCCAAAACCAATCTTCATGAAGGCATGAAGGAAGTAGCCGAATGGATGAAAAACAGCCGCCTAAAACTTAACTCAGACAAAACGGACGTCCTCATCCTAGGATCATCCCCCTCTGCCTGGGACGACTCATGGCCCTGGGCATGGCACCCATACCCACAGACCACGCACGTAACCTAGGCTTCATCATAGACTCCTCCCTCTTGATGACCAGACTAGTCAACGCCATCTCATCCTCTTGCTTTAACGTACTTCGTATGCTCAAAAAAAATCTTTTGTTGGATCCCCACCAAAACAAGAAAGACTGTCACCCACACTCTGGTCACTAGCCGTCTGGACTATGGAAACACCCTCTACGCCGGAACCACTTCCAAATTACAGAAAAAACTCCAACGCATCCAAAACGAATCAGCCAGACTCACATTGGACATCCCGCGTCAAGCTCACATTACCGGTCACCTGAAAGACCTCCACTGGCTTCCCGTCAACAAGAGAATAACGTTCCGTCTCCTCACTCACACACACAAGGCCCTCTACAAACTAGGACCCGAATGCCTCAACACACGACTGTCCTTCTACACACCGACCCGCCAACTAAGATCCTCCAATCAAGCCCTCGCTGCAGTTCCACGCATCCAAAGATCCACCATGAGAAGAAGATACTTCTCCTACTTGGCGGTCAAAACCTGGAATTCTCTCCCCACTCACCTCCGCCTTACCCAGAACCACATTTCCTTCAGGAAGGAACTTAAAACCTGGCTATTCGATAAATAATGGACCCCCTTCCACCAAGCGCCTTGAGACCCTCTGGGTGAGTAGTGCGCTATACAAATTCCTGAACTTGAACTTGAACTTGCACCCCTGCTGCACATCGCCGTCTTGCCTGCCCCTCGCAAATCAGTGGATCAGTGCAAGGGCAGAACAACTGCTGCACCTCCTACCAGCCCCAGCCTGAAATGATCTCTATTTTTGTGAGGGGTATTATATCCTTTAGTCGCTATATGCAAATTCTTTACTCTTCCATCGCATTGATTTTTCCTGGTCCTAAATGGAGTGGCCAAGTTATTTCTTTTTCATAACACATCAAATATTTCTAAGGGTTGTTTGAGGCTCCATTCCGCTTTGTTCCACTTTCTTTTGAAAAGTGTTTTGTTTAACATAATGAACACAAGTCATTGCTCTTACTTTCTGGGCCCTGCAGCATCTTCCCAATGATACTGGCATTATGGTGAGTCTGGATCCATGCGGCCTGCCTTTTCTATACATCTGGGAATTTTGCCTCCATTTTCTACACATCTTGGCATTTCGCCCACTTGAGCAGCATACGCGCAGTATTGATTGTTCCTGATTTCGGCCCCATGGTGGTGTCTTAGTTTTTTTTTGTCAGTCAAAACACTTTATTTCGATTAATAAAAATCATAAAAGGCACAAAATTCTTAGGGTACATTATACAGTCGTATCATACAATACATCAACAATAATTAAAAACACAATTTAAAAACACAGTTCATAAAAACGATCAGTATAAAATCAGTCTGGGTTTCATGCGGTTTGATCTGCGCCGCATGGCTGCCACCAAAAAACTGGCCACACTAAACATAATGTGAGTGCTGCTTAGCATCTGTAAATATATCAACGCGGGTCTAACTTGTGTAAAACAAGCATCTTTAAGAATTGGGAGCAGATATTTTTTCCGAATATCATGATAAAACCCGCAGAACATAATGCAGCGTGTCCTGATAAGAAAAATTATCACAGTTGCACGGGCTACTACATTCAGGCTTGCCCCAGGTCGAGTAAAAACCCAAAGAATACTGGATCAAATTAAATCTGAATCTCATCAATAATAATCTATGATATGGGTTGGAGACAATTCTTAAGTATGGTTCCTGCGAGGGCGAGGATAGTAGCATGTAATTCGCTCTAACCAAGGGTTTTGTTAGTTCCCTCTCCTCCCGATCCAGTTTTACCATATCTAGGAAATGATACTTAATCCAAGTTACTTCCTCCTTGATAATGTGAGTTGGCGATGTATAAATCTCGGGATGCCCTAGACGTGAGAACGTCAGTCTGTCGTATTCCAGCCGTGGTATTCTTTTTGTATAGTCCATAGCTACGATATCATTAAGAATCAGATGGTTTAATGTGATTTCCTGGTTTAACCATGTTTTCGCCCAAAAAATCAGTGGGGCCATCAACAATTTGTCTGTAACGTAGCCCAGCCCAACCTCCGAGTGGATTGAAAAAGTGGGGTTGGACTGAGGAACTGAGAGCAAATGTCTCAGAAACCAATTTTCTACCACTTGGATCATGTCCTGGGTGACATAACCCCACAAAGTGGAACCATACGTAGCAATGGCCAAGCATTTCTATGTATAAACGCTCAACAGGACCTCCAATGGTCGAGCCCCCAGCCGTTTCAAGAAGCTCATAAGCGCCGAGGTAGACCTCGCAACAGAATTGCTTTTAAGCTTGATTTGGGGGCCCCAAGTACCTTTGTCGTCGAAGAGGACCCCTAAATAACAAAAGACATTCACCCTCGAAACCTCATCACCGTTACAAAAGAAAGACTTAGATTTAGGTTTTTTATGATGTTTCCCCACCACCATATAATGTGATTTCTTGATGTTCACTTTCAGATCCAGTGATTCCATAAAAACTCCAAAGGAGTCCAGCAATCTCTGGAGCCCCACACCCATGCGGGCTAGAAGGACGGCATCGTCCACGTATAGGAGAACTGGGATAGAACATTCACCTACACGTGGCACATCCACCCTGTGGTTGCCCTAAAACTTTTCCAGGCCATTAATGTAAATCGTAAAGAGGAGGGAGGCAAGGATACAACCTTGCCTCACCCCCCTCTCTGACCTAAAAGGGTTCGTGCATCTCCCGTCCTGGCTGACCCTCACGGACACTAACAGGTCCCTGAGTAAAGCCGCTAAAAAACGTACTAAGGGAGGGTCAATACCCATTTCCATCAGGATCAACTAAAGCTTAGCCCGATTGACGAAATCAAAGGCTGAGGACAGGTCCACGAAGGCCATAAAAAGAGACCCGTCCTTCGCCACCGTATATTTACTGATTAAAAGCTGAAGATTTAAGCACTGGTCAAGGGTACCCATCTTCTCTCTGAACCCATATTGCAGGTTAGATAGGAACCCATAACCATCTAAAGCTTCCCTGAGTTTGTGAAGTAACACCCTGTCCAAGATCTTGACTGCAGAGTCTATTAGGGAAATGGGTCTGTAACAGGAGGGGTCCCACGCTGGCCCTTTTTAAAAATTGGAATAATGACCGAAGTTGCCCATGAGGCAGGGAACATATTACCACTGGAGGCATAAAAGAAGTTTATCAAAATCCTGGCCCAGAGTTTTGGGGAGGAGCTGTATAGATCCGCTGACCCCCCATCAGGACCTAGGGCCTTATTTTTAGATGATTCTTTGATTGCTCTCTCCACCTCCTCAGAGTCAAAAAGTAAGTGGGGCAGGGTCTGCAGCTTAGGAAGTGTACTCGTTAAAGGACAAGAACCAAGAGAGCCATAGATGTTGCTAAAATGGATAAACCACTGTTCGTCACAGATGACACAATCCAGGTCTGTGCCATCTGTGGCAGAAAAAAATGGGGGATTGATGGTAGCCCAGAACTTCCCACTGTCTCGGACTAAATCAGTTGAGATCAGATTATCCCAGTCTTCCCTTTTTATTTCACTTTTCCGCCTGGCAAGAGCATGTTTATAAGCCCCCCGTAGCTCGGCAATTACATTCTTGTCCCTGGGTCTAATTTTTAATGCATTCAACAAGGCCAGATGGGCCCTAGAACAACTAGCATCAAACCATCCCACATGCTGCCTACATCTAGGGGTGTTAGTGGTGGTCAGGTCCTCGGAGAGCTGGGTACATATTGCCTCAAAAGCACTGACCACCTCAGCTGTAGGCGAATTGTTATTGAGGCAAGTGGCCAGGGGTCCATCGATTTTGACCCATAGTTCCTCTAAAAAGGTTGCGGGAACCACCTTTGCCCACTTAAGCCTCCTACCCTGATCTTTCAGGATCAGTGAAGATCCACTCTGATAGATATGAGGCTTAGAGGCCAAGATATCACCTAAATCCAACTCCAAATACACCGGATTATGATCGCTAAATGTAGACAAGACCACCTCGTAGACGTGGGCCCTATTTAAGGCCCCCGTGGACATAAAGATGTAATCTATCATTGTCCCTGGTGTAGAGCCAATATATGTGGCAACCTTCCCCTCCACCTCGATGAGGCTAGACTCAAAAATATTGGTGTTAGCCAGGAATTCCTCTAGGGCCTCCCCATGCTTAGTGTGCTCAAAATGGGAAAACGCCGCACGTAATGGCCCATCATGTGCCTCCTCGTCCCTAATGTAACAATCAGAACCGCAAGGATGAACATTAAAATCGCCCAAGACAATAATCTCGAAACCAGTGTTTTGATTTAAACTAAAATCTAAAATGAAATTTTGCAGAGCAACTAGATGTTGATTAAAATCAACACAGTCTTTGGAATTATAAAAATGTATCAGTAGAATTTTCAGCGAATGAGATACAGACCATTCAACGATGAGGGAATTGTGCGAGCCAGAATCCAACAGTTTTAGATTACCCTTCAGATGTAATGAGAAGAGAAATATTAGACCGCTTTTGCGTGCCCCACCAAACTCTCAACAGCCGGTACCGAAAAGCTGGGTTAGCCATCCATACAAAAAGTAGCTGAGGAATCCCACGATTCCTGCATGGCGATTATATCACGTTTGGATATAAAGTCAAGCCAGATCTGATCCGACCTCTTTGCTCTCGTGCCGGCAACGTTCCAGCTAGTGACTTTACATCTGGCCACTGTTTCAGTATTAGGGGTACTAAGTAATATTAGCTGATCCGTAGCTGCCAGTCAATCATTTGCCTCCAGATCGATCAATGGACTATATCGGTTGTTCAAGTCAAACTGGCTGCGTGGGTAAAAGGACTATTGGTGGGTAACTGTCGCTCAACAGGCACTAGTTCCTCCCTAAGACTTTGGGTCCCCACTAAGGTGGACTGGGTGGGATTAGGGAGTAATCTGGGAGGTGGGGAAGGAGTTTTGCATGCCACACGTTCTGGAAAACTACATGTACCAGAAGAATGTATAATCTGGGGCGGGTAAAAATAACTCAGGGGGACTGGTCTGTTTCCTGTTTGGGCCACTTCTGACCCATCCCAAAACAGTCTATCAGCTAAGTCAGGGCTGTTAAAATTCACTACGACACAATCACCAACAGTCTGCTTCGGCTGCTTCCCAATCCACCCCACCCTTCTTGCCATGATGATGCTGGAGGAAATAACCCCACCTCCACTACTAAAATCAGAACACCAAAGTCTGGCCGCCCTAATGAGATCATCAGTTGATTCTGCCTCATCATCCCAAATAGGGGGAACCCCTATAAAGACAGCCACCAAAGGTGCGGCTTCCGGGGGAAGATCAAGAACAACCTGACAACCCCTTGCCTGCATCACATTCGTGACAGGAGGCAAAACTGAGTGACCACTGGCCACTCAGGGAACACTATCTAAAGTGGACCTACCAGGTGGTAGCTGGTCAATATTAGAAGGTGGGTCCACACTCAGTTTTCTACCCTTGGCATTATCATTGAACCAGTGACTTATATGGCTCTTAGAACAGCTAAACCACCTGGCCCCCCCTCTGGCCCTTGGGTACACTGTTTGGCCTGTCTGACCTCATTTTGCTGTAAGCTAAACTCCTTAATTGAGAGATCAATTAGGATACATTTTTTAAGGAGGTCAACCACACAAGCATTTAAAGTCTCAACAATGTCTTTGGCAATACCGACCAATATCGGTTCTATCTGTGAGGTGAAGAGCTCTTCCATTATGTCCCCCAGTTTGTTGGCTGTATGGCCATCAATGTTCACGGACACCGCTTGATTTTTTGCCCATTTAGCGTTTTTTCTCTTTGTAGCCCTTACGTTCCCTGCTTTGGTATGAACGTTGGACCCCACATGGTTGGCGCTCTCAGGTGTAGAATTACCATGCTTTGACATGGTAGAAGCGTTCTTTACAACCACCACAGGCTCCAGAGGTATACTGGGCACAATCGCACTATTGTTGGCATCACAAGGTGGGGAAGGCGGAACCAGGCCAAGTTCCTGTTCAGCGCTGGCAATCTCTTTAGTCAGAACCCCCACTGCAGAGGACAAATATGATATAATGGATTTCGACTTCCAAGCGACCTTAGCCTTTGTGCAACCCTCCTTGATATTAGACAGTTGTTTTCGCTTACCCATATCGAAGCATTGGTGGGGTGGCCCGACCTCACTCGGCATCGGACGGCCGTAGATGGCCCGCCCTTTGCCCAGGCTTAGCTCGGCGTCCGGCAGTCTGTTCCTGGCCCGAGACAGTCTGGGGCATGTAGGCTGTCTTAGTTTAAAAACTTACAAGTTTCCATTTTAGTGCCTTGCAGTTCACATTCTTCTCAGGCACTATTACCTTATGTAGAGGTGGGTAGGTTCACTGTTTCACTCACCCATATGCATATTTAGCCTTTTCTTGTTAAAAATTGAGTCGATGAAGAATGTTTCATATAAAGCAAGCTACCTGGCTCTTGTGTAAAAGCCACTCACTCAGTAATGTACATGACATGAGGTTCAACACATCAAATTCTTAAGCTATTTTTTATAAAAATTAAAGGTGCATATATGATATATATTATGCTGGTCTCTTTCTAATTGACAATTGAACAAAAAGGATGCCAATACTGTCTCTCTATTTCACTAGATCACAAAAACCATATGAATTGTACACTATGGTTCATTGACAAGATTATGTCTGAATAAATCTCTTATTTTATTTTTGAATCATATTTCTCAAAAAGTCATTTGGTTATTGTTTCACCAATTTAGTGTAAAATACAAAACCTCCTATACAAAATAAACGTAATTACAAAAAACACTTTTAGACAAATTCACAAATATATAGGTTTACATACATTCAAGTACAATCATACCCTCTCATGCATACACAGCCATTCACATATTCATATATATACATACTGGAATTACAATATTCACAGTAAGCCATAAAAAATCACTTTTCAGCAATAAGGTTTTGTTGAAAAAAGTTTAGAATCACTCCTTCTGCTTAGATGGCACTATTTGTCTACGCGTTTCAAACTCTCCCTGGCTTGGGAGTTCTCATCAGGACATCAAGCTCTAAATATTCAAGCTGAAAAGGGATTGTGAATTCACCCGACGAAAATAACAAAGAATCCAAGGAAAGAATAATTTGGAAATAGATCAAATCTCTGAGGTTTACTGGGGGAGGGGGCAGCCTGACTTGTTGTTTGTAGTCTGCTGTCCTTAATGCGGGGGTCACGGTGGATGGGTGTACTCTATTTTAACGGCATTTTGACAGACCCGCCACTCTTGGAGAAGTTATCTTTCCTTGCACTGGACTCAGTTCCAGCATCTCCTCTCCCGGCTTTGATCAAGCGTCTCCTATCCCAGCGTGCTTCCGGTACCGCAAGTTCCAGGATCCCTTGCGGCAGAAACACACTAAACCGCCGCCAGGCCAGTGGAGAACTGCACGGGAAATTAGGAATCCCCAGATGTGACAGCGGGACGTTCCGCTGTTTCGACCGCGGCGGTCGCAAACAGTGATGAATGAGAGAGCCGGCGTAAGGGCTGTAGCATAGCCATGACTGCGGACGCCCCATGAAAAATATTGCGGTCGACAAAAAAAACTCATAACAAGGCCACCAATGAAACACAGCAAACTAGCCCTGCCCCAAAACACCTAACACATCCCAATGATACACCCCTATTGCAACTTCAGAAATACAAATCTCAGCACAACCCACACAACACACCTGACAGCAATACTCCATTTTGACACATTCACATAGCTCAGCATAACACCAGCCACTTCCCTGACCAGAATCCTTTGCAATACTCCAATACTGAAGGGCCCAACACCAGAGCACAAAGGAGAGGCAACCCTACACACATTATACCAGCACAACAACACACACGCACACCACCTACACCACCTCCACCACCCTCACAACTGCACCTCAAAACATTAGCACATCACACACCATGGCACCACATAAAATGCCCAAATTTACAGACAGTGAGTCAGTCATGGTAGATGAAATAATCAGAGTAGAACCACAAGTGTTTGGTAGCATGTCCCAACAGACACCATTAGCCACAAGAGCACAAATGTGGGCAAGGACAGTCGACAAGGTCAATGCAGTAGGAACCACCCCACGCTCCAAAAATAAATCATGAAGCGGTGCCATGACCTGAAGAGGGTTGTGAAACAGAAGAACAAGAACCATGAGCTGGCTCAGAGGACTGGCGGTGGCCCTCCCATTCCACCAAAAACATTCACTGCATGGGAGGAGAAGGTGCTTGCCATACTGCACCCAGAGAGTCTCACAGGAATAGCCGTGGGAGTGCAGGCTGGTAAGGACAAACAAATGTAAACCATTACACTGCCATGTACTGTCCTGCACAACTACAAAGCTACACCTCGTAGGCCCAAGTAGATTCATATGCACCACAATACCCAACACAGGTCCCAAAGATGTAACATCCACTCCATCTAAATCACCCCAAAGGTAGCCTGCAACATTCCCAGTGTTGCATGTATACAGGCAACCATCACTACAACTCCCACCAGGTAGCCCTGTCCCACCCCTGAGCAGGATGGAGCACTCCCTCCCAACCAGAAGCATGTGGCAGCCATTGCATTTTTCTCCTTAGGTAGCCATCTTCCCAGGTTGTGCTGTTTGGGGGTGGAAGGCCTGATCTACTATTCCCACCATGTCCCCTTGTTCTCCAGCTTAGCAAGATGGAGCACTCCCTCCCACCCAGAAGCATGTGGCAGACATTGTTTTGTTCTCCTTCACCAAACATGGATATAGCCATCTTAACAGGGAGGGGTATGTGTGTGCGTGGTGCCAGCACAACAACTCCCAACAGTCCCCCTTGTCCCACCCCTGAGCAGGATGACCCCTTCTACCCTGAAGCATGTAGCAGCCATTGTATTGTTCACCTTCACCTAACAGGTATGAAGCCATCATCATAGGTTGTGCTGTTTGGGGTTGGGTTGGGAGGCCTGCACTACTACTCGCACCATGAACCCTTGTTCCCCAGCTTAGCAAGATGAGGACTCCCTCCTACCCAGAAGCATGTGGCAGCCTTTTTATTGTTCTCCTTCACCTAACAGGTAGGTAGCCACCTTGACAGGGAAGCGGTGTGTGTGTGCGCGTTTGTATGTGTGAGAGGCCAGCACAACAACTCCCAACTGTCCCCCTTGTCCCACCCCTCAGCAGGATGGAACACTCCCTCCCACTCAGAAGCATGTGGCAGCCATTGTATTGTTTACCTTCACCTAACAGGTATGTAGCCATCTTAACAGGTTGGGCTGTTTGAGGGTGGGAGGCCTTCACTACTACTCCCACCATGGCCCCTTGTTCCCCAGCTTAGCATGATAGAGCACTTCCTCCCACCCAGAAGCATGTGGCAGCCATTGGATTGTTCTCCTTCACCTAACAGGTAGGTAGCCATCTTCTCAGATTGTGCTGTTTGGGGGTGGGAAAAAGAAGGAGTCAGGTCCTGATCGGGACTGAGGGGGGCTGGACCATACTATATTGAAGAGAAAATATGAAGTGCCCACACCTCATGAAATGAACAATTATTCAAGGAAGCACATGTAACTAAATGACACATGTGGAGGTACATTTATTTATACCAACGACTCATGTTTTTTTGAATTTTTCAACAAAATATTTTTTAGAAAGCAGAAAAAGGGGTAAACCCACACAATCAATACAATGATTACATACAAATACATACAATTATTCACAATAATAAACAACAACAATTAATGAAAAACGTAGAAACACAGAGCAAAAAATATTGACACATTTGATGATTCATGGTTACATATCAATGCCTATTTTATAACCACCAAAGCGAAGTGAAAAAGGGGGGGGCAAGAGCTTATACAATGGTCATTAGCACAAATACATTTAATGTATTACTCCGCTCTTGCACAATGCCGACGCGTTTCAGGTTCGAGCAGAGCGTAATCGAACCCTCATCAGGGCTTTGTAAATTGTCTGTGTGAAGAAAAACATGAAAAAAATGAGAAAAAATTGAAAGCCAAAGCTCACATGAATCGTTTGGGTTCATGAGATTATGAAAAAAAGGGGGGGGGAAAGGTACCTGTGGTATTCAGGCTCCTGAGAACTGATCGATGGACAGGGGGCGGTACCTCAAAGGTTTTAAATCTAAAATGAAAAGAGCATATGTTTTTTAGGACGTTTAATGTGATTACAATCTCATTTGTGCCACAAATGATTGAAAAAGTCACAAATGCAAGCCTACCTCTATGTGCACCGTCCGGCGCCCCTTAGAGGGAGGAGATCGAGGTAAAAAATCTTTATATCCTGTAGATTAGAAGCAAAAGCTAGTATTGTGATTTCAACCTCACAAGGACAAACTTGAAATAATTTATAAAAAGAGGATCCCCATACCTTGCGTTATTAGGTGTAGAAAAGCGGTTTCCCTCTAAGATGAAATCAACATGGTGATTCTACCTGAGAAAATGAAAATCAGCGTCACGGCGGCTACGCATGGCAAGTATTTGTAAAAAATCAGATACGGGTGGACAGCAGCCTACCTGGGTTCGCAGCGGCAGTCGTGGCGGCCCAGGGATCAAAAGACGGAGTGTTTCAATTAGCCTCCGTGAACGCGGCGCGCTGCACAATGGAGAAAAAAGCACTAATGAGTAAGACGGCAAAAAGCCATCGATTTTCACATGAATTGGAGCTCCCGTGGAGCGCAGACTTCTTACCTGTCATCAGACAATTACTCTCCAAATGCGAGGCTTCACAGAGAATGCCCGGCGTTACGTGGGGCCATTTTGGAAATGTTTTCAAGAGAGATTGGCGTCCCATTGAATTCTGGGATATGTAGTCCCAATTAGCGAGATACGAAATCGCGCCGAGTCAAGTAAAGTTTTACGCAGTCACGTGTGGGAGGAATGAAAGAAAAACGGAAAAGGCAGGAATGAGCCATTAAGTGGGGGCTCATAGTGACTGAACGGTAGGGTCCACCTATGAGTACAAAACAGGGATGCAAGGCAGAGGGGGACAAAAAGTGATTCACGGCCAGGCCATTGTCAGAAAAAGCAGCTATATTCTTGATAACTCAGACATACTGTTAAGCCCTGTAAGGGTACTATTAAACTTGAGAATCAGGTATGCTTCCTTCTGGAGTAATACCTTGTCGACGTCTGCAGGGCGCTGTGTTGTACCAATTGTGAAAAGTACTGACCATTTGAATTCAAGTTCAGAGTGAGATTTTTCGAAAAATCTCACTCTGAACTTGAATTCAAATGGTCAGTGTATGTGAGCTTTGTGACTGCAGCCTGTTGTTGACTTAGTGCTGGCTGACAATGTTTCTGGGACAGGGTCGTTTGGCACAGATACAGGATGTTTATGTCGGTACTATTGCTCATTGTAATGTGTGCAGATAGGAGTACCCTGATGATAAGTGTTGTTTCATGGCTGTGATGCCACCACCTGACTAGTGAATATTGTTTTGTTATGTTTTCCTAGGTCCCTTCAGCCTCTCCTTGCCTACAAACAATCCATACTCCAGGTACATTGTAATCATGGTGAAGACTGCACATCCTGGAATAGACACGGAGCAGACACAGCAACATGTGTGTGTAAGGAGTCTTTATTTACATTGGGTACATGTGACAGGGGAGTGAATATTTACAAAAAGGTGAATTGTGAAGCTGTGAGTTGTCACTGATGGTAGATGAGACAATCGAGTGGTCACTACATTGATGTGGTGACCCAGTCCAACAGACGGATGCCATTAACAAGGCAGTGTGGGGAAGGAGAGTCAACAAAGGCAATGCAATAGGGAAGAGGGTTGCCGTTATGGCTGGCTCCTTGACTGGCCTTTGGCAGGTCCTTTGCCACAGGTTCCTCCCTTGGATATCTTCAGATGGCCCCTTGGTCATTTGGTAGAGGGGCCTCTGCTGCAGGGCCAGTGGGGTATGAGGAGCCCCTCCTCTCTGTGCCTGCAGGGGAGGATGTGGAACTGTCATCCTGCGGGATACCGGAGGGAGGTCGAGGTGTTGGTTGTGCAGCAGGCCTGTACCACAGAATAGTTTGAAGGACATTCAATGTAATCCCGCGATATTTTGGGGAAAGAAGAATTAATTGGATAAAGTGTGTTGTGGCAGAACCACTCTTCATTTAATGATATAGTTTCCAGGTTCTGCATGTTACTTGGTAACTCCATTGATTAATATTGGATGACCCTCAGAACCACCACTAGCTGGCCCAAAAGATCCACAGTTTGGCCCATGCGGGTGTCTATGGCCCTCAGCAGCAGGTGAATCTTCCTCAGCCCGGCCCGTTCATCCCTGGGCCCTTTCATAGGTCCCAAGAACTCTGGTGATGCTGTCCATGGCTTGAGTCCCTGTGTCCTGTTGACTTCGACTGGCCCTTGCCCTCACCAGCTCTGCTGCCACTGACCTGTAGCCTCACCACTGTAGGCACCGGCCTACTCTCCCTGTCCTCCTCAGTTGGTGGGGTGGAGTGGTCAGGTCATCCTCTGGGGCAGGGAGAGTGTTGAAGGCAGCACTGGTGGTGGTGGAGGCTGCAGAGGTTTTTACAGCAGGGGTCAGCATATATGTTGTTGTTGCAGCAGAGGTGGTAGGGGGACAGTGGGGTCCTGGGACCTGTTGCTCCCTGGCACACTAGATGGGCCGGCTTCAAGCTCCACATCCTCCAAATCCAGGGAGTCCTCATCTGAGAGTCAATACTTCGGGGGTAGAGACTGGCTTTGCAGGTTGATGTTGTCGTCCTCTGCAGTCAGTTCTTGGTCACCTGTGGGACAGAGGGCAAATTGTCATTGACATACATCCCTCAAGCTTTGTGTTTGATGTATCTTATATTACTGGTTGGGCAACACACAATTGACTATTTCACACATTGTATGTTTGCAAAGTAATGTTCCTCATGACATGATTTGGAGGTATATTCATCAAATTTACATGGTGTGACATGTCGATGGATACCATGCGCTACATGTAGATTCTGTGATTACGAGGACATGTTGTCATCTGACAACTTGCGGCAATACAAGTTGATGTAATGCATCTTTACTGATCACTCTGCCTGTCAGGCGTTACATCTGTGCATGTACTAGGCATTGTCATCTCATGCATATCTTTGTCATGTCCTGGGCTTAGATTTTTAGGTTTGACAGATCATACTTGGTTTTGTTTCATATGGTCCTTAAAGCTTTGCCCCCCCAGGAAACTTCCAGATAGCATTCAATGCTGTGCATGCTTGTGCCCTCATTTGCTTTGAGATGGGATTTGGTGACTCACGTTTCTGTTTATGTGACAGTTACATACGCTTAGCAGTCTGCACACTGTAATGGCAATTGTATCTGTGTAAATTTTGGTGGGATGTGAGGGCTAGTGTTGTCATTTGGCTTCATGCTTTTTCAGAGGAATGGCGGGGTGCATGCACTGTCTACTTACCTATTCGGTTGTCCAATTTGTCGGAATTTGTGACTCATTTTTCTGGGTGTCTGGTGGTGTGTTCCTTCCTGCTCAGGGTGGTACAAGAGAGCATAGCATGGCTACCTACCTGACTGTCACATGCTTCTGGGTGAAAGGGAGTGCTCCTTCCTGCTCAGAGGTGGGACAAGGGTGGCTGCTGGGAGTTGTTTTACTGGGCGCACACACACACACCCCTCCCTGTTAAGATGGCTACCTACCTGTTAAGTGAAGGAGCACAATACAATGGCTACCAAATGCTTCTGGGTGGGAGGGAGTGCTCCATCTTGCTAAGCTGGGGACAAGGGGACATGGATTGGGTAGTAGTGCAGGCCTCACACCCCCAAACAACCCAACCAGTTAGGAGGGCTACATACCTGTTAGGTGAAGGTGAACAATAAAATGGGTGCCACATGCTGCTGGGTGAGAGGGGGTGCTACATCCTGCTCAGGGACAAGGGGGACTGTTGGGAGTTGTTGTGCTGGCCTCACACACACACACACACCGCTCCCTGTTAAGATTGTTACCTACCTGTTCGGTGAAGGAGAACAATACAATGACTGCCACATGTTTTTGGGTGGGACGGAGTGCTCCATCTTGCTAAGCTGGGGAACAAAGGGGCATGGTGGGAGTAGTAGTGCAGGCCTCCCACCCCCAAACTGAAGAGAAAATATGAAGTGCCCACACCTCATGAAATGAACAATTATTCAAGGAAGCACGTGTAACTAAATGACACATGTGGAGGTACATTTATTTATACCAACAACTCATGTTTTTTTGAATTTTTTAACAAAATATTTTTTAGAAAGCACAAAAAGGGGGTAAACCCACACAATCAATACAATGATTACATACAAATACATACAATTATTCACAATAATAAACAACAACAATTAATGAAAAACGTAGAAACACAGAGCAAAAAATATTGACACATTTGATGATTCATGGTTACATATCAATGCCTATTTTATAACCACCAAAGCGAAGTGAAAAAGGGGGGGGCAAGAGCTTATACAATGGTCATTAGCACAAATACATTTAATGTATTACTCCGCTCTTGCACAATGCCGACGCGTTTCAGGTTCGAGCAGAGCGTAATCGAACCCTCATCAGGGCTTTGTAAATTGTCTGTGTGAAGAAAAACATGAAAAAAATGAGAAAAAATTGAAAGCCAAAGCTCACATGAATCGTTTGGGTTCATGAGATTATGAAAAAAAGGGGGGGGAAAGGTACCTGTGGTATTCAGGCTCCTGAGAACTGATCGATGGACAGGGGGCGGTACCTCAAAGGTTTTAAATCTAAAATGAAAAGAGCATATGTTTTTTAGGACGTTTAATGTGATTACAATCTCATTTGTGCCACAAATCATTGAAAAAGTCACAAATGCAAGCCTACCTCTATGTGCACCGTCCGGCGCCCCTCAGAGGGAGGAGATCGAGGTAAAAAATCTTTATATCCTGTAGATTAGAAGCAAAAGCTAGTATTGTGATTTCAACCTCACAAGGACAAACTTGAAATAATTTATAAAAAGAGGATCCCCATACCTTGCGTTATTAGGTGTAGAAAAGCGGTTTCCCTCTAAGATGAAATCAACATGGTGATTCTACCTGAGAAAATGAAAATCAGCGTCACGGCGGCTACACATGGCAAGTATTTGTAAAAAATCAGATACGGGTGGACAGCAGCCTACCTGGGTTCGCAGCGGCAGTCGTGGCGGCCCAGGGATCAAAAGACGGAGTTTTTCAATTAGCCTCCGTGAACGCGGCGCGCTGCACAATGGAGAAAAAAGCGCTAATGAGTAAGACGGCAAAAAGCCATCGATTTTCACATGAATTGGAGCTCCCGTGGAGCGCAGACTTCTTACCTGTCATCAGACAATTACTCTCCAAATGCGAGGCTTCACAGAGAATGCCCGGCGTTACGTGGGGCCATTTTGGAAATGTTTTCAAGAGAGATTGGCGTCCCATTGAATTCTGGGATATGTAGTCCCAATTAGCGAGATACGAAATCGCGCCGAGTCAAGTAAAGTTTTACGCAGTCACGTGTGGGAGGAATGAAAGAAAAACGGAAAAGGCAGGAATGAGCCATTAAGTGGGGGCTCATAGTGACTGAACGGTAGGGTCCACCTATGAGTACAAAAACAGGGATGCAAGGCAGAGGGGGACAAAAAGTGATTCACGGCCAGGCCATTGTCAGAAAAAGCAGCTATATTCTTGATAACTCAGACATACTGTTAAGCCCTGTAAGGGTACTATTAAACTTGAGAATCAGGTATGCTTCCTTCTGGAGTAATACCTTGTCGACGTCTGCAGGGCGCTGTGTTGTACCAATTGTGAAAAGTACTGACCATTTGAATTCAAGTTCAGAGTGAGATTTTTCGAAAAATCTCACTCTGAACTTGAATTCAAATGGTCAGTACTTTTCACAATTGGTACAACACAGCGCCCTGCAGACGTCGACAAGGTATTACTCCAGAAGGAAGCATACCTGATTCTCAAGTTTAATAGTACCCTTACAGGGCTTAACAGTATGTCTGAGTTATCAAGAATATAGCTGCTTTTTCTGACAATGGCCTGGCCGTGAATCACTTTTTGTCCCCCTCTGCCTTGCATCCCTGTTTTTGTACTCATAGGTGGACCCTACCGTTCAGTCACTATGAGCCCCCACTTAATGGCTCATTCCTGCCTTTTCCGTTTTTCTTTCATTCCTCCCACACGTGACTGCGTAAAACTTTACTTGACTCGGCGCGATTTCGTATCTCGCTAATTGGGACTACATATCCCAGAATTCAATGGGACGCCAATCTCTCTTGAAAACATTTCCAAAATGGCCCCACGTAACGCCGGGCATTCTCTGTGAAGCCTCGCATTTGGAGAGTAATTGTCTGATGACAGGTAAGAAGTCTGCGCTCCACGGGAGCTCCAATTCATGTGAAAATCGATGGCTTTTTGCCGTCTTACTCATTAGCGCTTTTTTCTCCATTGTGCAGCGCGCCGCGTTCACGGAGGCTAATTGAAAAACTCCGTCTTTTGATCCCTGGGCCGCCACGACTGCCGCTGCGAACCCAGGTAGGCTGCTGTCCACCCGTATCTGATTTTTTACAAATACTTGCCATGTGTAGCCGCCGTGACGCTGATTTTCATTTTCTCAGGTAGAATCACCATGTTGATTTCATCTTAGAGGGAAACCGCTTTTCTACACCTAATAACGCAAGGTATGGGGATCCTCTTTTTATAAATTATTTCAAGTTTGTCCTTGTGAGGTTGAAATCACAATACTAGCTTTTGCTTCTAATCTACAGGATATAAAGATTTTTTACCTCGATCTCCTCCCTCTGAGGGGCGCCGGACGGTGCACATAGAGGTAGGCTTGCATTTGTGACTTTTTCAATGATTTGTGGCACAAATGAGATTGTAATCACATTAAACGTCCTAAAAAACATATGCTCTTTTCATTTTAGATTTAAAACCTTTGAGGTACCGCCCCCTGTCCATCGATCAGTTCTCAGGAGCCTGAATACCACAGGTACCTTTCCCCCCCCTTTTTTTCATAATCTCATGAACCCAAACGATTCATGTGAGCTTTGGCTTTCAATTTTTTCCCATTTTTTTCATGTTTTTCTTCACACAGACAATTTACAAAGCCCTGATGAGGGTTCGATTACGCTCTGCTCGAACCTGAAACGCGTCGGCATTGTGCAAGAGCGGAGTAATACATTAAATGTATTTGTGCTAATGACCATTGTATAAGCTCTTGCCCCCCCCTTTTTCACTTCGCTTTGGTGGTTATAAAATAGGCATTGATATGTAACCATGAATCATCAAATGTGTCAATATTTTTTGCTCTGTGTTTCTACGTTTTTCATTAATTGTTGTTGTTTATTATTGTGAATAATTGTATGTATTTGTATGTAATCATTGTATTGATTGTGTGGGTTTACCCCCTTTTTGTGCTTTCTAAAAAATATTTTGTTAAAAAATTCAAAAAAACATGAGTTGTTGGTATAAATAAATGTACCTCCACATGTGTCATTTAGTTACACGTGCTTCCTTGAATAATTGTTCATTTCATGAGGTGTGGGCACTTCATATTTTCTCTTCAGTTTGGGGGTGGGAGGCCTGCACTACTACTCCCACCATGCCCCTTTGTTCCCCAGCTTAGCAAGATGGAGCACTCCGTCCCACCCAAAAACATGTGGCAGTCATTGTATTGTTCTCCTTCACCGAACAGGTAGGTAACAATCTTAACAGGGAGCGGTGTGTGTGTGTGTGTGAGGCCAGCACAACAACTCCCAACAGTCCCCCTTGTCCCTGAGCAGGATGTAGCACCCCCTCTCACCCAGCAGCATGTGGCACCCATTTTATTGTTCACCTTCACCTAACAGGTATGTAGCCCTCCTAACTGGTTGGGTTGTTTGGGGGTGTGAGGCCTGCACTACTACCCAATCCATGTCCCCTTGTCCCCAGCTTAGCAAGATGGAGCACTCCCTCCCACCCAGAAGCATTTGGTAGCCATTGTATTGTGCTCCTTCACTTAACAGGTAGGTAGCCATCTTAACAGGGAGGGGTGTGTGTGTGTGCGCCCAGTAAAACAACTCCCAGCAGCCACCCTTGTCCCACCTCTGAGCAGGAAGGAGCACTCCCTTTCACCCAGAAGCATGTGACAGTCAGGTAGGTAGCCATGCTATGCTCTCTTGTACCACCCTGAGCAGGAAGGAACACACCACCAGACACCCAGAAAAATGAGTCACAAATTCCGACAAATTGGACAACCGAATAGGTAAGTAGACAGTGCATGCACCCCGCCATTCCTCTGAAAAAGCATGAAGCCAAATGACAACACTAGCCCTCACATCCCACCAAAATTTACACAGATACAATTGCCATTACAGTGTGCAGACTGCTAAGCGTATGTAACTGTCACATAAACAGAAACGTGAGTCACCAAATCCCATCTCAAAGCAAATGAGGGCACAAGCATGCACAGCATTGAATGCTATCTGGAAGTTTCCTGGGGGGGCAAAGCTTTAAGGACCATATGAAACAAAACCAAGTATGATCTGTCAAACCTAAAAATCTAAGCCCAGGACATGACAAAGATATGCATGAGATGACAATGCCTAGTACATGCACAGATGTAACGCCTGACAGGCAGAGTGATCAGTAAAGATGCATTACATCAACTTGTATTGCCGCAAGTTGTCAGATGACAACATGTCCTCGTAATCACAGAATCTACATGTAGCGCATGGTATCCATCGACATGTCACACCATGTAAATTTGATGAATATACCTCCAAATCATGTCATGAGGAACATTACTTTGCAAACATACAATGTGTGAAATAGTCAATTGTGTGTTGCCCAACCAGTAATATAAGATACATCAAACACAAAGCTTGAGGGATGTATGTCAATGACAATTTGCCCTCTGTCCCACAGGTGACCAAGAACTGACTGCAGAGGACGACAACATCAACCTGCAAAGCCAGTCTCTACCCCCGAAGTATTGACTCTCAGATGAGGACTCCCTGGATTTGGAGGATGTGGAGCTTGAAGCCGGCCCATCTAGTGTGCCAGGGAGCAACAGGTCCCAGGACCCCACTGTCCCCCTACCACCTCTGCTGCAACAACAACATATATGCTGACCCCTGCTGTAAAAACCTCTGCAGCCTCCACCACCACCAGTGCTGCCTTCAACACTCTCCCTGCCCCAGAGGATGACCTGACCACTCCACCCCACCAACTGAGGAGGACAGGGAGAGTAGGCCGGTGCCTACAGTGGTGAGGCTACAGGTCAGTGGCAGCAGAGCTGGTGAGGGCAAGGGCCAGTCGAAGTCAACAGGACACAGGGACTCAAGCCATGGACAGCATCACCAGAGTTCTTGGGACCTATGAAAGGGCCCAGGGATGAACGGGCCGGGCTGAGGAAGATTCACCTGCTGCTGAGGGCCATAGACACCCGCATGGGCCAAACTGTGGATCTTTTGGGCCAGCTAGTGGTGGTTCTGAGGGTCATCCAATATTAATCAATGGAGTTACCAAGTAACATGCAGAACCTGGAAACTATATCATTAAATGAAGAGTGGTTCTGCCACAACACACTTTATCCAATTAATTCTTCTTTCCCCAAAATATCGCGGGATTACATTGAATGTCCTTCAAACTATTCTGTGGTACAGGCCTGCTGCACAACCAACACCTCGACCTCCCTCCGGTATCCCGCAGGATGACAGTTCCACATCCTCCCCTGCAGGCACAGAGAGGAGGGGCTCCTCATACCCCACTGGCCCTGCAGCAGAGGCCCCTCTACCAAATGACCAAGGGGCCATCTGAAGATATCCAAGGGAGGAACCTGTGGCAAAGGACCTGCCAAAGGCCAGTCAAGGAGCCAGCCATAACGGCAACCCTCTTCCCTATTGCATTGCCTTTGTTGACTCTCCTTCCCCACACTGCCTTGTTAATGGCATCCGTCTGTTGGACTGGGTCACCACATCAATGTAGTGACCACTCGATTGTCTCATCTACCATCAGTGACAACTCACAGCTTCACAATTCACCTTTTTGTAAATATTCACTCCCCTGTCACATGTACCCAATGTAAATAAAGACTCCTTACACACACATGTTGCTGTGTCTGCTCCGTGTCTATTCCAGGATGTGCAGTCTTCACCATGATTACAATGTACCTGGAGTATGGATTGTTTGTAGGCAAGGAGAGGCTGAAGGGACCTAGGAAAACATAACAAAACAATATTCACTAGTCAGGTGGTGGCATCACAGCCATGAAACAACACTTATCATCAGGGTACTCCTATCTGCACACATTACAATGAGCAATAGTACCGACATAAACATCCTGTATCTGTGCCAAACGACCCTGTCCCAGAAACATTGTCAGCCAGCACTAAGTCAACAACAGGCTGCAGTCACAAAGCTCACATACACCTTTCCAACAACAATGACATCAGCAGACAATGGCTCCATTGTACATTGTCACTCACCTTCAAGTGAAGTAGCGTTTAATGAGCTGTTGACCCAGGTCAACATCTTCCTCCTGTCCACTGCTTCCAGAGCCTGCTGCCTGACACCCCTCACCAATAACTGCTCCTGTCTCCAGAGCCTGCTACCTGACACCCCTTACTACCAACTGCTGATGCTCCTGTCTCCAGAGCCTGCTGCCTGACACCCCTCACCACCAACTGCTGCTGCTCCTGCGTCCAGAGCCATCAGCCTGACACCCCTCACCACCAACTGCTGCTGCTCCTGTGTCCTGGACAATATGAGGGGGAGGACTCAGAAGATCCGGACACATCCCTTCACCACTGAGGAGCTAGAGGTCCTGGTGGACAAGGTACTCATACAGTATGCAAGGCTATATGGTGCTCCAGATGTCATGGTAAGTGTTTCAGAGTAGAAGTGAGAGTGCAGGGAGTGCACACATGAAGTTGATCTGCTGCACTATGTGCCTATCTGCCTGAGAGTGTGGGTTGGTGTCATACACTGTCTAGCATGCTGTCCACAGGGGGCGGGGTGTTAAGCCTATTTTACAAATGTTCCTGCCTGCACACCAGAATTGGAGGGACATGCATTGTTTTGTCAGCCATACAGTGATGCAGCAAGTTGGTTATGCAGGAGTCAGGACAGACATTGCCTGTGTGAATGGATATGTGAGTCCCTGATGTTCATCACAGGCTCATCTGAGGCCTTCCAAGGGTTTACATCCAGAGGGTGCTTCCATTTCCACCAGCATGTGTACTGACTCGCATGTGTGGGCACTGTTTACGCTCTCAATTTGTCCATTCATGTGGCATTTCTAATACCCCCCCTCAGTGTGAGCCCACCTGGCCTGCCCAGTAACTGCCTAATCTGACAAGGACAGCAAGGCCGTGTGGAGGGCCATTGCACACAAGGTGCGGGCTCTGGGTGTCTCCAACCAATGGCGCACACACTGTCACAAGAGGTAGGATGACATCTGCCGACTGAGCAACAACGTGGCAGAGATGACACTGGGGCTGCTCCCTCGAACTGGCAGGTTGGTGCACAGGAGCATGATGCCACTAATAGCCCAAATCTTGGTTTTGACAAAGCCTGAGCTGGATCCACTTTTGAAGGAGCATCATCAGCAAGCTGGAGGTGAGTAATCTGGAAAGGGTGACTTTGGTTGTGAGTGGCTGCATGTGTTTGAAGCCTGGGCCAGTGCTGGGCTCTGTGATGTTTCTAGTGTAATGCAATGGCTTGTAAGTGGCCTCTGTGTTGGGTGCAGCTGTTGTGCGTTTTCCCTACCTGTACTTTATCATGTCATTGGAGTAATGGCCCTTGACATTGCATTCTGAGTTGTGGCCTTCTGGCATCGTCTACATTGGGGTTGTCAGGGACATCCTATGGAAGGGAATGGCAGTGTGCCTCATTTGAGTGTGATTTAATCAATGTGTACATTGCCTGACATCCGAATTGTGAGGACTACACATCTTACATTAATGTGCAACTGTAGTTGTGCTCCAAAGTACGACATGGTGGATGGCATGAGCTCATGGCCATTGTGGACTGACATATTGGAGTCTGCATCTGTGTTGTCTCCTTCTGCTGCCTCTAGATGTGACAGTGGCAAAATGTTGGGAGGTACATCTTTTTCCCCCTCAGGGCTCTAGGTGTGCTCAGAGGGATCTGTGTGTCTGGTCACACGGAGCCACCAGCAGGCTATTTGGCTGTGTGGTCATCACATGGCTCACATATGTCAAGTTTGCATGATCATACACAAAATTTGAGTTTCAAATTGAGGTCGCACAATGTTACTGCACAGGGTTTTGTGTAACATGGGGATGTCATCATCTTGTTCAGTGCTTTGCTTGTATATGATGTTTGTTTTAATGCCACTGAACTGACCCTAGGTCTCTTTTTCTTGAAGCATCTACTGTGGGAACAGAAGGACAGGGGACGGACACCAGTGGTGAGGCATCAAGCACGACTGCTACACACAAGCACCGTGACACTGATGTGACCAGCGCCTTGGAGAGGGACAGGAGTCTGCTTGTGGAATCTCAGCCAGAGACACCAGCCTCAACGTCATCTGACGCCAGTGGTGACACATCTATGTTGGAGCAAAAACCACAGGTGATGGACAGAATGCAGAACAATGTCATACATTCACCCCAGTACAAAGATCTGGGCCTAAATCCATCATTTTTTTGCACGATGGATTTAGGCCCAGATCTCTGTACTGGGGTGAATGTATGACATTGTTCTGCGGGAACTCTGCCTATCTTCCACCACACAGCATCCATCGCCCACACTCCCAGCTACTTCCACTAGTGTTGCCTGTGTTCGCATCAGAGAAGAGTGTCCTTCACCCCAGGCACCGCTGCCCCTGCTACGGTCTCTCTTGCTGCCATCAGTTTTGAGTCTGTGGACCTTTTGCACCAGCTGTGTAGTCCAGACAGCTCTCATCAACGCCTTTCTAGACCATGACAAAAAGTTGCCACAGGTAGTTGCTTTCATTGAGGGCATTCAATCAGATGTGGGTGGGCTACAACGGACTGTCCAGTCTTTGTACTCCACAGTAACGGTGGCAGCTGACACAGTCCAAGAGTCCATCTCCAGGCCCTATGGCCACCTCCCTGCCAGTGGCTACTTCTGACGATACTGTCCACACACCACAGACCTCAGCCTCAAGATACAGCACCCACAGCACTCAATAGCAGCAGCCCAGGCAGGCCAGAGCACAGACACCGTCCCCCCACAAAACCAAAGCCACCCCAGAGCGCAAACCCAAAAGCCCTTCAGGCGACACTCAGGGGCATAAAGCCAAGAAGCAGGCGTCAGGGTCACATGCCTCAGAGGCATCCCCAGCCAAGGACTCCTGTCCCAAAAGCATCTCGCAAAGAAAAGCAGTCAGTTCCCCATCTTGCTGTGGTCCACAGAAAGGCAGATTCAGCCACAACCTAAACTCCTAAACTCCCATCCAGAGCCCTGTGAATCAGGAGAAGGAGGTCAGTGTAGGGGGTTCACCTGGTAAACAGGTAGTGGAAGGGCATAGGCAAGGCAAGGCCAAGCATGCCTCCGGATCCAGCAGGTCCCCAGAGGGAGGCCCACCGGCTGCACCTGATGCAGCTTTGGTGGTGAGTGTGCCTATAGTGCCCGCAACACTTACCACTCCTACCAAGATTTCCTATCGAGTCCCCAAGAAGTGGAAAGGCACCCCTCAACAATCTTGCTGATAGTGGTGGGGTGCACAGCATCAGATGTTGTACAATGGGTACTGTGATGGGTTTAAGGTAAGGTTGGGTGCTCCATCAGGTTACGTATCCGTCCAATTACGTAATGCAATTAACTGTCTTGTTGTGCATACATGAGATGTGCATGCATCCCTGAAATTGGGCACACCATAAGTTCTTTTCAAAATGACTCCACTATTGATTAGACTTGTGTTTTGGTTTTATTTGGGTATCTGTGGGTAATGGGTACGCTGTATGTGTGTTTGTTGAGGCACCTCTTCACTTCCTGAGTGTGCTGCTGTCTGTGTGCTATGGTGATTGGTGTTGTGGGTTTTCATGGTGTGGCACTCATGTCTGTTTGGAATTAGTATGTTTGGTGTGCACACATTGCTTGTCGTGCATGCAGTGCTGTGAGTGTATGTTGCCTTGTCCTTGCCTGGTGTGCATCCCCTGATGTCCAGCTGTGTTTGCAATGTGATGGATTGACATGTGCATCTGTTGTGTGTATGATGTGGATGTGTGCAGTGTTTGGCCTGTGTTGTCTCTTGCAGTTGACAGATGCTCTGTGTGTGATTTTCTATTTGCATGTCATCGTGTGTGATTTGCTTGGGCATTGTGATACATTCAGATGTGTGTTGCAAGTGTAGTGTGCATTACTTGTGTGTCTGTCACGTGCACTTAGGGCCATTCTTGTTCCTGAGCTTGTTTGTCTGTGTTTTCTCATTGGCCCATTGCTCCCAGCTTGTGTCCAGGATTGTTTTGAGATGATGCACGTCTTATCTGTGTTGGGGTATGTTGTCTGTGCATTGTTCCTGAGTGATGATGTTGTGTACTCCTGCTCTTTCTGGGATCCCATTGCCTTTCCACTGATTACTTCACAGGTCTGGGCTTGTGGGACTTCTGTTTTTGTTGTTAATGAGTTTTGTATTTTTGGCTGTTTTTTTGTGCCAGCATTGGTCCAGGCATCCCTGAGTGTGTGTGTGTGTGTGTGTGTGTGTGTGTGATGTTTGTGGATGCCCCCCATGGAGTGTGATTGTTTGTCAGTGTATTCTCCGGACATTATTGGCACCATTCTGTGTGTTTGACATTGGTGTTGCAGGTGTGATGTGGATGGGAGAGGGGTATGGGTGAAGGGTCCAACTTGAATTCGACAGACATGGAGTGTGTCAGTGGGCCCTGTGTGTTGTGCTGATGTCATACATCTGTGACGTTGTTGGATACAGATGTGTGGCTGCTCACTGTTTGACTTCAGAGACTTCCTATCTTCCCTGTGCCTATACAAGGGTTGTCTTGCTGACTCCCAGAGTTGTTGCACTGGGGTAACTGTGGTTTAATTTCACTGGCAGTGCTAGCCATGTGTAATTTGATGGCCTGAGGGTGTTGTGATATGTTCCTTCTCTTGCATGTGATGTACACATGCTTTGTGGCTAGCTCCTTGGATTTCCATTAGTGTCAGTCTCACTTTGGTCTTGTCCATGTGTTGTTCTCCATTGCTGCTGCCATTTGGTCTGTGTATGTGGCTGTGTGTCAGTGTAGGTTATGTCTGTGTGACTTGACGGGCTGTGTGTCCAGTTGAGTGATTGTTCAGATTCTGTATGAGTGTTCATTTTGTGCTTGGACTTATTTTTATTGTTGACATGAGTGTAGTATAGGTGTGGTGTGAGGGTTGCTTTGGCCACGAGCTTCTGTGCTGTGTGTTTCTCTGCAGCCCCACCTGCTGAGACTGTCTCCCTAGTTGTTTGGTGTGTGGTGTAGGGTGTGGGTTTAGCTGGCTGGGTATTGTGCATGGGGAGCACAGGAGGGGCACATAGCATGTCCCTTACTGTGTGTGGGGAGCCTAGTGTGTGGAGGTGTGGCCCTATGATCTTAGTGCACTGCCCATGTCTGGCGCTGGCCCTGCCTTCTACATTGTGTGCATGTTTTCCTGCGTCTTCACTGCTGCAGTGGCATTATCTGGACATAGCATTGATGTTGTGGTTGATGGGTGATCTGAATGCGGAGGGGTGATTTGGTGACATCGAGGACATGGGTGGGTACACTTGTGGATGTGTTCCTGTCCCCACCGGGGTGTCTGGTGTGGACGGGAACCCTATATCAGCCCATGAGTTGTGTGTTGTGGTTGTGTGATTGTGTACCTGCGATGGCACAGCACTGGGAAGACGTGTAGAGGTGGATCTATTGCAGTCAAGACCGGGTGGAAAGGACCGGGAATCTGGTTTCACGCTCCGCAGTCATGCTTCCGTCGTCTCTAGTTGGGCGGGTTCTCTGCTGCTGTGTGACTGGCTGTTTGGGGCATCCTGATTTGTACGGCGTTCGGGATGTCTTTCCACACGGCGGTGGGTCTCCATTAGCCCCCACATCGCGCTGGGGAGCGCATTTTGATGGTGGTTCATGTCGCACCACGGCGGACAGGAAATGGGCTATGTTATGCCATACTAATATGGCGGGCATGAGGACCGCTGCTGGCGTGCGGAAAAAGACATTTTCCGCCCATCATTCTAATTGGCCCCTAAGTGTATTTACTAATGGGAATAGATAATATTGGGATGTGAAGATGCCTGGTGGGTGTTTGTATTGGGCTGTATGATGCAGTATAGCTCTCCTTAAAAATAAAACAACGCCCAGAAGGTGCAGCCGCATGAGAAGGTAAACACCGGCTTCCTTCTACCATGAACATGAAGTGGATTGTTTACATGTAAAAGGTTTGCCTCTCATTGAAAGCACTAAGTTTCTCTTGACAATTTGTTTTTATTACGCCAGCTGCCCCAGAGGAAGCTTTTTCCTCAAAGCAGCCCCTTGTAATAAGTCTCCTAACTCGTATGGTTTTTTGAATTTTAAAATATGGAACAGTGTTTAAAAAGGGTTTGGTTGCCTAAGCAGTTGAAGCATTCTGGTTTCTGTGTGCTGACATCACAACAGTTATCTATCATTAATTATTTTATTGTGGTTTTTTTTGGTGTGTAAACTGGATTAATATTCTCTAGTCTAATATTTTCTCCACTGTATGCTGTTTCATTCTGGCTTTCTCGATAAAGAAAGATGGCGTTGTTATATATTTCTTAGTTAAAGTTCCTTGTAACACTAAGGGGCTGATTCAGATGTGGGTTGGAAATGCTTCCTGACCGAATCGGGTTGGAAATGGTTTCCAACCCACTCGGACTGGGAGAGTCCGACCGACCAAGTACGATGAATCTGGATGCTTCCAGATACGATTTGGTTGGACTCCCATTGACTTCAATGGGAGCCATGTTCCTAACCGCATCATAATTGGGCACTGGGTCACTCCCGATCCTATTTAGAAGGAGCAAATGCCATTAGGAGGCCTTCCTAACCGCATCAGAATCAGGCCCTGGGTGGGAATGCTTTCCAACCCGCATTAGAATCGGGCCCTGAGTAGTATACTTCGCAATTAGTTTATAATGCAGGTCTTCCTTTAATATCAACGCAGCATCTTCTGGGTTTGTTAACACCGCTGTTGCTAAAACAGGAAATGTAGTGGATCCTAACATTCAAATTAGTAAAGGAATAACACTCCAAGAATGTAAGGTTACAAAAGTTTGGTTTGCATGGTTCATTTAAGCAGTTGGGAGCTTGCTTTATTCAGAGTCGTTTATCATCTTTTTTTCCTACATTTGTTAATAAGGTAATCAGTAGGTAAATGGACAGTTGGTCAAATACTGAATTTGAAATCACAGCTTCCACTTACTAGGGAAAAACATGAATTCTTAAATATCGCATCCAACTAAATTACTGCAATTTGTAAACAAGTGCCCCATTTGTTGGAATGTTTTCTAATCCCATTCTATTTCACATGATGGCAGAATACCTCAGCATTTGAGTTATGTGACTTCTGGTTCACCTGATTTGTATTTTATTTCCATATTCGATGTACCATGACTTAATTGATGTGTATGACTTCATCTCATAGCAGCAGGAGAAAAAAAGCGATGTGTATATCCATTTTATTGGATGCATGCTTGTAGACTTTAAATAAACATGCGATTCTGTAGGTAGATGCACTTTTGCTGACACGCTATTTTCTTTGGATTTTTTATTTGCAGTGTGATTTTGTGTAGATTTATAGTTTAGCTATTGTGACTGATATAGCCTCCTTTGTTGGAAGTATATTTTAATCACTGTGGTCATTCATTTGCATGATTATACGGTTGCTATTGGATGTTTCTCTAATAGATGTTTGGTGTTGGGAGGCTGTGAGATGAGAATCTTGTATAATGAGCAATATCGCCTCCAATAAATTGGAAGTATGCACATTAGTAAGTAGGTTACTTGTACATTTGTGGTCATAGCTGGGCTCTGCTTTTGACATTCATGTGTCCATTAGAGTTAATGTGCAGTTTAATATACCATAATACCACGGTTGATGTAAAGATACCACTTCACAACACAAAATACCATGCCACATAATTACACTTGATAAAACAAGGTACCACTACACATGATTCCAGTACACTCAGTACCACATAATTACATAATTACACAGCACATCATGCCACATTATTCGACTACACAAATCCATTCCACACCACACAATTCCATACCACATGATTCCACAACTAACTAATCAAGTCCAACCTATATAGTTCCACTCCACTTCACACACATACTCTCCATAAAAAATAGGTAAAATACATTGCCATTTACAATGCCAATAGCTGTAAATCAAACAAATGTGAGACTTATTGCATTTCTAATGCTTGTTGAGCAGCGCCTCTGTGTGATACAGGAAGCAAGGGATAAGTTGGCTAGGAAGCAATATAATATTGAATGACTGTGTTTCAATGGCCATTATTCTGCCATCAAGCCCAAGGTCATGTGATGTGTGGTGTCGGACAGAATTGGCCAATATACTTGTAGCAGCTGTTGCAAGGCAGGGAGCATGTTAGATCTCATCCACAAAGTTTTCTTACTTTTTTTTAGCAGTCTATGAGTTGAAAAAAAATGCTTACTTTCAGCTATGTTGATCAGAGGCGAAAAGCTGTAATGGCACTGTCATGGTATGATTCTAACATGGGACAACCTATGTGAGTGCTCTGGAGGGAAGTCTAGTCATTCAAACAGGCCTCTTATTCTTGGATATTAACAATAGGTTTCAAGCTCCTGCAAGGAAGTGGATTTTAAAAATCTCATATTCAGCAGCACTAGCTTGAGTGGTGCATACCATATTTTGACTATTCTGAGCTACTTAGGAGGCCCTTCTTAACTCAGAGCAAAAACACAACAAACAACATGCCAATTTCATAACAAATGTTCTCAACATGTCTAAAATAATGGTGCATTCAGAGTGAGCTTATATCTAGATACACTCCCAGCATAACCTATAAAGTATAATCAAGGGACTTGAGAGAAATAAGTATATCAACATCAAGTACTTATCCCACCATATCTCACTTCTTTCTCTCTAAATTTACTGGAGGTTTTTCTATTAAACTCATAGGTTCAGTGCCCAACATGGGTATTCAGTATTCTACATGAGCATATTAAATGTTTTATTTTGTGCCCACCCAAGTGTCCATAAGGTCACACATAGTCATCTTTGTGTATCTGCGTATATTCCACTCAACCTTGCCCATTACCTGATACTACTTTACAATGTAACTATTATTATTTCATAATATAACAATATCCAAGATTGCTATTTCATTGACACTACTCAGGCCAAAAAAGCATTATCTTAGGTCCTTACTGTACAATAATAGGTGGTGTGTGGAGTTCGATGTACAGCATCACATACTAATCCATTGATATGGGGAATGCAAGTCATACCATTAAATTCATACACTCAGTCAAGGCCAAATTCTTAATACCATACATATCTTGACAAAAAGGTTTTTTTACAGGACATACCCAGTTACAAGGTTGTTGTGGACATCCTGTCCATTCGCTTGAATTAAATATTCATCGCTCACTCCCCCCAATGCAGCAACTCTATTTAGCAAGCATATCTGTTCAAGCATCATCTAAATATGAGCATGTCTGCTAAAATAGAAAATAAACTTCTATAATATAATCTACGATTGTATACTATATCCTCATCTCATTCTACTTCAACCAGCATACTCTTTATTTTTATTAGACCAGTAACAACCTTCTACTCACCTCAGTTGAATCCTTAGCCAAAATCTACTAATTTTGATATTTCTTTCTGTTTCATATCAATCTCTATTTCAGAATCCACTATCTATAATATTCTCATACTATTCCATGTCCCTGGCATACACCTCTTTTTGCTCCCTGTTTTGCTTATTATGTCACTTACACTGTATACTTATTGTCAAGCTCTGGTGATCAGCTTCACATTGTATAAAATGGTTATATGTCGAACATTACATTACATTGATTGTTGTTTATACCCTTTATAAGAACCTAGTCTCCTGAGAAATATTGTAACTCGTGGTCTATATTCAAGCCCATATCTACTGCTTTTAATTTTGTTACCCAAGGTACTTCTATCTGGCATAAGCTCAACTCCATCCCGCTCCTCAAGTCTGAGCACATCACCTCAATACAATAAAATCAATATGCCAGATGGGGTATCCTTTGTTTATGGACTAAGTGCATCATTACGATAGCGGGCGGACTTTGTCTGCCCGCCACTGTAAAGGTATGCAGAAGCGTCCGCCAGGAGTGCGGCGCTCCTGCACCTGCAGGTATGATGCCACCGCCACGGTGGGGGTGGCATCCCCTATTCCAAGCATTGTGGTGGGCATTGCTCACAGCACGAACCGCCACAATGCTGGGAATGCACATTGTGCATTGCCATGCACAAGGTGACAGGCACCGTGCGGTGCCTGCCACCTTGTCCAAGCCAATGTAGGGAGGTACCACAGGTACCACCCAATTGCATCCCCCACCCCCAAACCCCCTGCATGCCTTTTCATTGTTGCCATTGAAAGGCTGCTCACAGCCGGAATCATAATATGGATGGTGGTGTCTTGCAAACACCCCCACCATATTAAACACGTTTTCCGCCTGGTAGACAAGTTGACCGGTGGAAAAGCGGCAGACAGTCTTTCTGTCCACTGCGGACTCACCAGCCATCCTAATGTGGTGGGGGGGTCATTCATGGCAGGATGGCTGGTGGATCGCCCCCGCCAGGCAGGTAGCAGCTACCACCGGCCTGGAGGAGGCGATCCACCCGCCTTCATAATGGACCCTAATATATGTGCTACAGTAGGGTATATCTAATCCCTAGTCTTCACTGTTCTTAAATGTTCCATTTCTCTTTCATTAAAGGCCTGATGGTTCTCCCAGAAGATGTGTGTTAGTTTTACCTCCGTTTGCAAGGTAAGAAGCCTTGAGTAATATTGTGGGTTGTGGCTGACCATGCTTGTGGGAGAGCAAGTCGTTGTTTCCCAATTCACAGAGAAAGTCAGCAGTGGTTTACCTTTCGTCTGTTTGGAGCTGTCGAGTTTAACTGGCCAAGCTTTATTGTGATCTGAGCACTGATACCCTTTGTACATGCAGAGAGACTCACATGTCATGTGTGCATTGACTTGTGAGTAGCCTCTTTAAAGGAGCCCAAGGATTAAGATTATGCATTCCAATACTGTATATACAAATCTTCATTCAGGCAAACCACTGGCCTGTTCTTTTATATGGGTTCTTTCTTTGCACATTTCCTGGTGACTAATGACTTATAATTTATAAGGATTCATCTCTAGGCATGTATTAGTGACAACTGGCTCCTGATAGAAAAGGGAACCTTCATGGAGCTGTCTTTCAGAATGTACTCATTCTTGTTTCATTAGTCTTTCATGTTCTATAAGGGTTCTGCACTGTTGTTTGTCTGAACAGGTAGTAGTAATTGCCGTTTATGATTTAGGATAGGGCTTGCATGGGTTCGACTTTTTAATGAGTGCCTTATGTTTTTTAAAAACCCTGTGCCTGAACATTGCCTATAAATAGGCTCTCGTGTGTTGTGAGGGATTGTTTCTAAGCAGCTCCTAGAACTGAGTCTCCCATGTTTTGTAAGGCTGTCTGTGGATGTGTGGAGGACTCTACTTGGTACACATGCTAATTAAATGTAATTGTATTTAATTTTATAAGCCTGAAAATAAGTATATGTTATTAGGTTTCTCCCTCGTATTACTTCCACCAGCCCAGCTGTAGTCTCTAAATTGTCTTATGTGTTGTCAAATGTTGGCATGAGTGGCATGGTGCTATCTGATATTTTCAGTGAAAGCACAGATTGGGGTGCTTTTACAAATAAAAGCATTTGTTTCTCAAGTTGACAAACAAATGCTTTTTTTAACAGTAGGACCCCATTAAGAGCTTTCAATGTATTAACTGCTGCGCACCTTTGTTTAGACGACCCCAGTCTAAAGAAAGTAGTGTGCCACCATTAAAGATAAAGCGCGGAATAGGGCTCTTAAAAAGTATTCCATGAATAACTACATATAGCTCTACAGTGTAGGGAAACTGTAGTTGGCTGGTGCTCCTGGCTTACAAACAGAAGCGATATATCTGGAGCACCGCCAACAAGGAGACAGGAATTAAAAGCGATGGAGCTATGAACCAATAGCAGGCAGCAGCTGAAATTACACTCTGTGGAGTGTTTACAAGAGGTCTTGCAGACAGCGCATGTGCGCTGATGCTTGACCTAAAAAAGCATGTTTTGCACATTTTTATCTAAGTGTCATATCCGCTCCGCACAACCCTGCTTTTCACAATATTTTTAACATTGGTGAAGTTTTATATACCAACAGCACCACCCAAAGCTTATAAAATGTTTCACTTTACCATCAGTTACTTTATGCAAGAAATCATAAAAATCGGAAAATCACCAATTCTACACATAGCTGCCTGTATTTTTTATATGTTGCATGTCTAACTCCTGTATATAATAATATTACACAATGGGCATATACAGCAATTGTTAAGTACAGGTTTGCTTTTTATTTTTTCCGTTAACCTAACATTTGTACTCTATGTTGGCCGTCAAACTCTGAGACGTCAGATAATTTTATTTATGGATGCATATGATTGTATTTTTGGCACTACTCATCTAATCTTCCCATGGTGGACCACATTTACAGTCTGTTGGATGCAGTAGCGGTCGGCAGTAGGTGTTTCTATAGGGCGGTGACGTGGGCAGGAGGAGGGGCAGGGTGGGGGGAAATAATGTATGGATTACGGAGTTTTACAGGAAAGTAAACATTTAAATACATAAAACGAATTTCGTTGCGCGCACTGCATCACATTTGGTGATGCAGTGTGCGCAACGAAATTCGTTTTATGTATTTAAATGTTTACTTACCTGTAAAACTCCGTAATCCATACATTATTTCCCCCCACCCTGCCCCTCCTCCTGCCCACGTCACCGCCCTATAGAAACACCTACTGCCGACCGCTACTGGTTGGATGTGCCCCTCATGCAGAACGCTAGTTCCTATTGCCAAAATAGCATTGGAAACATCCTTTCCAACCCCCATATCGCAACGGCACAAAAACATGCTTTGCTGACATGTATTGAAGGGCCATGATGTGGTCGGGAAACATTGTCGGCTGCATCTGATTTTTTTCTCACCAAGGTAAAAAATGTAACTTATTATTCACTAGGCGAAACGTATTGCATTTGCTAATGCTTGTTGGCAACTTTTGCACAAGCTTCAATATTATCAAGAGAGGGATACACTACAGGTGGGTATACCTGTTGATGTTAAAAATATCCTCTTTCTGGCGGGGCACATACCTCTGGTCGGTCGCGACCCTGCCCGGGTTCCGCAGATGGGGTGATATAGGAATTTCAACTCTGGGTGATGTAATGCGTGGGCCCACAATTAAATCCTTCCAACGGCTGCAAGAAGAGTTTGACCTACACAGGTCTCAATTCTACAAATACCTTCAGCTTTGCCACGCCCTGTCTCCCCTGATCAAAGACTGTACGACACTGTCAGAATTCCACCCGTTGGAGGGTAGGCTGTTGATGGGGGACCTAGGAGAACATAAAATTTGCCAACTCTACCAGACATTGACCACCCATTCTAAGACAAACCTGCACCGGATGAGAGCGGCGTGGGAGGCAGATATGCCGACCCTTTCAGATGACGACTGGACTGAGGCCCTCGCCAGCCCCAGAGGTTCCGCGGGGTCCTCTAGGTACCGTTTATTCCAGTTTAAGTACCTACACCGGGTGTACTACACCCGTCTCTGACTCTGGAAAATGGGAGCTATCCTGTCCCCTACATGCCTTAGATGTCAATCTGCCGATGGCACTTTTTTGCACACTGTCAGGGTATGCACAGCCCTACAACATTTTTGGTCGTGTGTGTTGTCTTGCCTGGGGTGGGTGCTAGGATGGGACCTTCCTGCAGACCCTTGACTGACTCTTCTCCATAGTACGGACGGCAATGGGGGGAACATATACAAACGACATTTGTTATTTTTGGGACTCACTTTGGCCAAGCGGGACATAGCGCAACAGTGCCCCCCCGGTCTGGAAGGCGTGGGCTGCCTATCGCGGCATAGACCTCTCCATACTATCACCATCAGTAGAGGCAGACCCGATAGACAGACTTACTATTTAGTGCATCCTCTCTTGCAGAAGCGGATGGACCACTTTGGAGCTATGCTCATATGCTTTTTTGCTAGTACAATGTTTTTAGTGGATAATGCAGTTCGCGGGAGGGGGTGGCGGGAGGCGGGGTTTATTGGTTCAATGCAACACTGCTCCTCAAATGCTACTCACATCAGCAGTTTCTGAGTTTTGAAATTCGTGTCTCGCATGATTTCTCTTTGCCCGGGTTGTTGTAAAATGCCAATAAAATGTATTGTCGAAAAAAAAAATATCCTTTTTTTATATCGAAGTATAAAATATCGAATCAAAAATATCGTATTTAAAAATGTATTTTTTTTTGCGTTGTGTAAATTATCAGGAAAAAATATAGAATGTATAAAATATTGTTTTTTTTTAAATATCGTTATAGTATTAGTTTATATTAAAATATTGTAGTTTGTATGTAATAATAGTTGTTTAATATTGTAAAACATATTTTCTGTAATATAAATTTGAGGAGCGGGGTGTTGGGTTTTTAGGAGATAAGGGTCGGGAGTGTTTTAAAATAATAAAACATTTTTTTTTTATTTCAAACATTTGATAATTTAAATTATGAAATATCGGTATAGGGGCGGGATGTTGGGTTTTTAGGGGATAAGGCTGGGGAGTGTTTTAAAATAATGAAAAATGAATTATTTAAATTTTAAATATTAGATCATTAAATTATGAAACATTGTTTTAGGAGCGGGGTGTTGTTTTTATGGGGATAAGGGTGTGGAGTTAAAACATTTTTTTATAAATAATATTTAAAAATGTAAAAAAATTACATTAAATTAAAATTTTGTTTTATGAGTGGGCTGTTTGGTTTATAGGGGATGAGGTTGGGTAGAATTTTAAAATTGTAAAATAAATTTAAAACAAATTGAAATTAAACATTTTGATTTCAAATATTTATTTATGAGTGCAAAATTAAGAGGGCTGGGGAGTGTATTTAAATAAAATGTAAAATGTTATTAATGTAATATTTAAAAAAAAGAAATATTTATTTAATTTACATTTAATAATTGATGTGTGTAAAATGTATTAATTTATGGAATTTTCATTATAAAATAATAAATAATTTTTGTTTTTTAAGTAATATGAAAGGTAGAAAGATGTGTGAAAAAAAATATTTTAAATGTGTAATTATTAACTTTATTTAGTGAATATATTTGAGTTTATTAATAGATCAAACTATTTAATTTGATCTAATTTATAAAATAAAAATATAAACAACAAAGTTGTTTTGTTTTATAATAATTATTTATTATACATTCTTAGTAATAGTTTATTTTAAGAAATATTTAACCAATTGTAAAAAAAATTGAAATTGAGAGTAGTGGTTTTATCAATTATGTATAATATGTTTTAATTACTTTTATTATTGTGTAGTGTCCAGCACCTTCCCTTTTCTTTAGGAACTGGAGTGGTAATAGTAAATTATATAGCTTTATTAAACTGATTATTTCTTTATTTAATACTAACTGCAGTGGTAATAGTTAATAATATATGTATAGTGTCTAGTACCTTCCCTGAGTATTTAGTAACTGAAGTGGGTATAGTTAATTATGTATATTTACTGTCCTGCACCTTCCCGGTGTATATATGTACTGGAGTGTGAATATTGTATTATATATGCTTTGTGTCCAGCACCTTTCCTGACTTAATACTAACTGGAGTGGGAATAGTAAATTATATATTGAATATGTATATATTGAGGCCCACAAGTCTGCACTGCGGGAATACAAACGGAGAGTGGTGACAGAGAAGCAGGAGTACTTCTCTAACCTCACAAGCTCCCTCTCGTCCTCTAGGGAGCTCTTTAAAATCGCAGACACCCTATGCTCCCTGCAACTATCAGATCCCGTAGTTAGCTCGCAAGAACTCTGTAATAACATCTCCGACTTCTTCCACAATAAAATTCTTGATATTCATACCTCTTTGGAAGCTCAGTGCCAGGCGTTGGATCAAACTGTTCCATCAGTTATTTCCAGCCTGGACTCCCTAGCTACAGATTCCTCCTGCTCCTTTGCACAATTTCCCTCTTTATCTCTAGAGGGTCTAAACCTGTTGCTAGACAAGACTAAATCTGCTTCCCCCCTGGATCCTATACCTTTGAAAAAACCTAAAGAATGTAGAAACTGCCTTCTTCCTCCCATGCTTGAGGTAATGAATAAGGCTATTATCCAGGGCTCTTTTCCACCGGTATGGAAGAAGGCTACTGTTAAGCCTCTCCTCAAGAAGCCGTCCCTCGATCCGGCCCTTCTGAAAAACTTCAGGCCAATCTCCCTCCTGCCTGCCCCTGCCAAGATGTTTGAGGCGCATCTTAATCTGCATTTATCTTCTTTCCTTGAGTCATCCGGATACCTTGACAACACGCAACATGGCTTTAGAAAACACCATAGTACCGAGTCCGCCCTCATCTATGTAGTCGATAATATCCGACGCAAAGTGGACTCCGGCCTTACCACGGTTCTGGTTCTGTTGGACCTCACGGCCGCGTTTGACACCCTTTCCCCGGCCATTCTTACATCTCGGCTTAGGGAAGCTGGTGTCACGGGGTCGGCCCTGAGTTTACTCAACTCCTTCCTGCTGGAAAGAGAACAGAGAGTGATGCTTGGGAACCACCTCTCCCCTGCTAAGTCTTTGCAATGTGGGGTGCCACAAGGGTCGGCATTGAGCCCGACCCTGTTTAACATCTACGTGGCCCCCCTTGCTAGACTAGTAAGATCGCAGGGGATGGAGGTGGTGTCCTACGCAGATGACACCCAGATAATGGTGTCACTGGCTCACTCCTCCGTCAGGTCATCAGCTGCCAGCTTCAGGGTATGCATGCAGTATGTGGCAGACTGGATGACCATAAACTCCCTGAAGCTTAACGGCGAAAAGACGGAGGTGCTGATTTTTTGGAAGGACCAAGATGCTTGGTCTGATGAGTGGTGGCCATCCTCGCTTGGCATCTGCCCCACCCCCTCCCAATCTGCCAGAAATCTGGGTGTAATATTTGACATCTCGCTCTCTATGACCCTTCAAGCCAACAGAACCGTGGCTACTTGCTGGGGAGTGATTAGAATACTCAATAAAATCCGAGGGTATCTTTCCCCCCAAGCTCGTAAACAGGTTGCAGTTGCCCTGGTAGGATCAAGGCTAGATTATTGCAATTCTCTTTATGCGGAAGCCAATAAAAGTCTTGTGCACCGACTGCAGATAGTGCAGAACGCTGCAGCTCGGTTTGTTCTGGCTCTCCCTAAATCTTCCTCCGCCACTGCAGCCAGGAAAGAACTCCATTGGCTTCCTGTCCACCACAGAATTTCTTTTAAGATTCTGTGTCTGGCTTACAGAGCTTTTGCAGAAGGCCCCTCGAGCGCCATTGGTTCCCTTCTGACACGCTACGTCCCTACACGAGACCTTCGCTCTTCGGGACTTTGTCAACTGGTTGTTCCTCGGACTAAGTTAGCCAGATGGGGAGCCAGAGCTTTCTCTGTGGTTGCTCCGAAGCTTTGGAACTCTATCCCTATCCAAATAAAAACCCTTCCCTCAATGGAGACATTTAAAAAGGCTCTTAAAACCTACCTTTTCAGGAGGGCATACCAATGAGAGAAGGTTGTAGAAGGGGGGACATTGCTGCTTTATTTGATTTAGGCGCCTTGACGCCCGTTTCGGGCTAAGTTTGCGCACGAATAAGACCCAGTTCATTCATTCATAGTGTCCAGTACTTTTCCTGACTTAATTAGAATTGAAGTGGGAATAATAAATTATATATCTTTAGTGTTTAGCACCTTCCCTGATTTAATTCTAACTGGAGTGGAAATAGCAAATTATATATATTTATGTGCACTACCTTCTGTGAGTTAATACAAATTGGAGTGGGAATAGTACATTTTATATTGTTAATGTCCAGCATCGTCCCTGAGTACATATTAACTGGAGTGGGAATAGTAAATTATATATGTTTGTTGCCCAGCACTTTTCCCTGACTGAATACTAACTGGAGTGGGAATAGTAAATTATATAGGTTGGGTGTCCAGCACTTGCCCTGATTTAATTCTAACTGGAGTGGGAATAGTAAATTATAAATATTTACTGGACAGCCCCTTCTGTGAGTTAATACTAATTGGAGTGAGAATAGTAAATTATATATCTTTAACGTCCAGCACCTTCCCTGAGTATATATGAACTGGAGTGTGAATAGTAAATTAAATATGTTTAGTGCCCAGCACTTTTCTCTGACTGACTACTAACTGGAGTGGGAATAGTAAATAATATATCTTTACGGGGTCATTAGCATGGCGGTCGGAAAACCACCCCGACTGCCATGATAGTGGAAAACAACAGCCTGCCGCTACAGCGGAAAAAACGGCCGTACAATTAGGATCAACCGCCCAAGAAAATGACAGCGGCAGAATGAGGCAAAGAAAAAACACCTGTAGCGGGTGGAAAAGGCCAAAAAAACTTCATGGCGGTCAGATTTGCAGCAGAAAATCACCAAACTGCTGCCAGGACAGCGGAGACTCTGTCCAGAAAATTAGGATATCCCCGATGTGACCGCGGTATTTTCCGCTGTTTCCGCCCGCCGCGGTCGCAAACAGTGATGAATGGGAGAGCCGGAGGAAGAGCTGCAGCATAGCCACTGCTGCGGACGTTCGTGATAAATATGGCGGTCAACAGAAAAAACACAACAAGGCCACAAAGTGCACACGGCAAGCTAGCCCTGCACCCCAAAACACCTATAACACAATGACACACCCACATGGCAACTACAAAAATACCAATCCCAGGACAACCCACACAACATACCTGACAGCAATACTCATCTTGACATGCCCACATAGCTGAGGATAAAACCAGCCCCTTCCCTGACCACACTGACTTGCAATACTACACAACTGAAGGGACAAACACCACACCTGAAAGGAGAGGCAAATCAACACACCATTACTACTCACACAGCACCACCACCACTTCTACACCTGCATCTCTAACCCCTTTGCACATCACACACCATACACATCACCACCAACCCCACCACTTACAGCTCTGCACCTATAACCCCTTTGCACATCACACACCATGGCATCACAGAAAATGCACAAATTCACAGAGAGGGAGCTGACTGTCATGGTGGATGAGATAATCAGAGTAGAACCACAAGTGTTTGGGAACCTGGTCCAACAGACACCCTTAACCCACGAGAGCACAAATGTGGGTAAGGATAGTCCACAAGGTCAATGCAGTAGGAAACCCACCGTGCAACAGACAGGAAATCATGAAGCTGTGGCATGATCTGAAGAGTGTTGTCAAAAAGAAGAGGACCAAGAACCGTGAGCTGGCTAAGCGGACTGGTGGTGGCCCTCCCATTTCACCAAGAACATTCACTGCAAGGGAGAAGGGGCTTGCTATACTGCATCCAGAGAGTCTCACAGGAATAGCCGTGGGAGTGCAGACTGGTAAGTACCAACAAATGTAGACCATTACACATTTATGTACTATCCAACTCAACTACAAAGCTACATCTCAGAGGCGCAAGTATATCCATATGCACCACAATATCTAACACATGTCCATCTGAATCACCCCAAAGGTAGCCAACAATTTTCAGGGTTGTATGTGTCCAGGCAAAAAGCACTACAACTCCCACCATGCCCCCGTCCCAGCTCTGAGCAGGATGGAGCACTCCACACCAACCAATAAGCAGTTGGAAGCCATTGTATGGTACACCCTCACCTAACAGGTAGGTAGCCATCTTCCCTGGGAGTGCTGTCTTCGGGTGAGAGGCCTGAGCAACAACTCCCACCAGGCCCCCTGTCCCCTGCCTGAGCAGGATGGAGCACTCCCCCCTGAAGCAATTGGAAGCCGTTTTATCACTACAAAGAAATATACAGGTAGGTACACCCCTTCCCTGGAAGGGCTGTTTGGGGGTGGGAGGCCTGCACAACAATTCACACCAGGCCCCCAGACCCACCCCTGAGAAGAATGTAGAAATCCCCCCCACCCAGAAGCATGTGGCAGCCATTGTGTGGTTCACCCTCACCTAACAGGTAGATAGCCATCTTCCCTGGGAGGGCTGTTTGGGGGTGGGAAGACTGCACCACAACCCCCAACATGCCCCCAGGCACATACCTGAGCAGGATGGAGCACTCCACACATAGAAGCAGTTGAAAGCCATTGTCTCACTACAAACAAACTAACAGATAGGTAGCCATCTTCACAGGGAGGGGTGTATGTGGGTGGGAAGACTGCAGTACAACACCCACCATGCCCCCTTGTTCACCAGCTCATCAAGAGAAAGCACTCCCTCCCACTCAGATGCATGTGGCCGCCATTGAATTGTTCACTTCAAACTGACAGGTCGGTAGCCATTTACCAAGGTTGTTCTGTTTGTATGTGGGATGCCTGCACTACTACTCCCAACATGCCCCTGTGTTCCCCAGCCCATCAAGATGGAGCACTCCCCCCACCCAGAAGCATGTGGCAGCCATTACATTCCCCTCATCAAACTAACAGGTAGGTAGCCATCTTCCCTGGGAGGTCGGTTTGTGGGTAAGAATACTGCATCATTAAAAAGCCCACCCTGGACCCTTCCAAGCCTGAAAGCTATCGCCCCATTTCGTTGTTGCCCTGGCCAGCCAAGATCACGGAGGCCCACGTCAACCTGGCCCTGTCTGAACATCTGACTCGGACCAAGGCCCTGGACCCCACACAAAACGGATTCCGTGCTGGGCACAGTACGGAAACTGCGTTACTTGTGATGGTGGAACATCTCCGGGCAAAGTTGGATGCTGGTCAAACGGCGGCGCTTATTTTGTTAGATCTTAGCGCCGCCTTTGATACGGTAGACCACAGCATCCTCCTACGTCGGCTCGAGGAGACTGGCATTGGCGGTCAGGTGCTGCAATGGTTCCGCTCCTTTTTAGATGACCGCTCCTTCTGTGTTGCCATCCCTCCCTTCAAGTCCAACTTTCAACCACTGGCCATGGGGGTTCCGCAAGGGTCCTCGCTGAGTCCCACGTTGTTCAATCTTTACGTGAGACCGCTGGCTGATGTCGCTAGGCAGTGGGGCCTTACCTTGGTCTCATATGCCGACGACACTCAGCTGGCGGTTACCCTCAGCGGGGATGCGGAGATTGAGGCCCCCAGGTTTCAGTCCGGACTGAAGGCGGTGGCTAGTTGGCTGACAGGCAACTGCCTTCAGCTAAACGCCACTAAAACAGAGGTGATGGTCGTCGGGAAGGGAGTGGAGCTGTGGGGTGACCACTGGTGGCCCTCAGAGTTGGGACCTACTCCGATCCCGGTATCGGAAGTGAAAAATCTGGGGGTATGGCTGGATGCGGGCCTCTCTTTTGTAGGCCATACTAAAAGAACCGCGGCCTGTTGTTTCGGTCTCCTGAGGGGCTTGAGACCTGTTCTCAAGTTCTTTGATGCCCCGACCAGGCAGTTGGTGATCCAGGCTACTATCATCTCCCGCCTGGATTACGCCAGCTCTCTCCTGGCTGGGGCTAACCAGGCTGAACTAACCCGCTTACAACGGGTTCAGAATGCTGCGGCGAGGGCGATTGTTGGTTTGCCCAGATTCTGCTCAGTAACAGGTGTCCTTCGCTCCCTACACTGGCTTCCGGTTAGGAAGCGTATCCTCTTCAAGGTTTTGTGCCTTGCTTTTAAAATCTTGAGAGGTACAGGCCCGGAAATCCTGTCGAGTTGTCTGTCTTTCTATGTCCCTGCCCGTAGCCTCCGCTCTCAGGGTCTGGCCCTTGCGGTGGTTCCCAGATTCAGGCTTAGCCGTATGGGGGGCCGCTCGTTTAAGGTAATGGCTGCGTCAGCATGGAACTCCTTGCCTGTTGAAATCCGCTTGCTGGAGGACCTTCTGACCTTTCGGAGGGCGATAAAAACTTTCTTGTTTTAGCTGCTTCTTAGTTTCTGTTCTTAGCCTGTTGTTGTGTTACGTGCTACCTTGTCTCTGCGCCAGGACGCTCCTTGGCTGGAGTATCTGTGCGCACAATAAATAGTCGTAACATAACATAACATAACATTACAACTCCCACCTGCCCCCCTGGCCCACCCCTGAGCAGGATGGAGCGCTCCACACACAGAAACAGTTGGAAGCCATTGTCTCACTACAAACAAACAGGTAGGTTGACATCTTCACAGGGAGGGGTGTATGTGGGTGGGAAGACTGCAGTACAACATCCACCATGCCCCCCTGTTCCCCAGCTCATCAAGATAAAGCACTTCCTCCCACCCAGATGCATGTGGCAGCCATTGCATTATTCAATTCAAAGTAACAGGTAGGTAGCCATTTACCAAGGTTGTTCTGTTTGTGTGTGGGAGGCCTGCACTAGAACTCCCACTAGGCCCCTTGTCCCACCCTGAGCAGGATGGAGCACTCTACCCACCCAGAAGCATGTGGCAGCTATTACATTACCCTCATGAAACTAACAGGTAGGTAGACATATTATGCCATCTTGTCCCACCCCTGAGCAAGATAGAAGCCTTCACCACATGCACACACAGATCTGTCACAAATCCAACCCAAATGTGGAAACAGAACAAGTAAGTAGCCAGTACATGCACCCAGCCATTCCAATGTGCAGACATCTAAGCAAATTTAACTGTCACAGCAACCAAAGTGTGACACACCAAATCACATGTACAAGAAAGTCTGGGCACAATCATGCACAACACTGAATGCCATGTGTAAGTGCCATGTGGGTAGAGCAGCAAGGACCATATGAAAACAAAGAAGGCATGGTTAGTGGTACAAATAAAGATTTGCAAATGACATGATAAAAGTATGCATGAGATGACAATGTCCAATTCATGCTCAGATGTAACGTCTGCCAAGGCAGCGTAATCAACCAAGAGGCGTCACAGAAAAGCTTTGTTGTGCTAGTCCCTAGATGGCAACATGTCCCTGTAATCACAAAACATGCATGTGGCACATGGTATGTTTTGACACCTCACACCATAGACAAGTAATGAATGCAACTCAACATCATGTTAGGAGGCACAGTATGACTCATATAAACAATATGATGATTAATCAACTGTGTAGTGTACTAACAGTGAATAATATACAGCTAACAAAAAGCTTTTGGGGTGCACTACAATGACCATTTCCCATCCGTCCCACAGGTGACCAAGAACTGACTGCAGAGGACAACACCAGCAACCTGCAGAGCCAGTCACACCGCCTCGGAATTTGGACTCTCAGATGTTGACGCCCGGGATTCTTTGGACAAGGAGCTCAAAGCAGCCCATCTGGTGTGCCAGGGCATAACAGGTCCCAGGACCCCATCATCCCTCCAACACATCTGCTGCAACACCAACCTCTCTGCAGACACCTGTTGTTAAGGCCTGTGTGTCCTCCATCATCACCACCACCACCACCACCAGTGCTCCCTGCAACACTCTCCCTGTCCCAGAGGATGACCACCCTCACCATCAATTGAGGAGGGCAAGAAGAGGATGTGGGCACCCACAGTGGTGAGGCAACAGGTCAGTGGTAGCCGGGTAGGTGGGAGGGGCAGGGTGAGGCACAGAAAACCATAGCCCGGAACCGAAGCCCTGGACAACATAAACATGGGGTATTTGAACGGGCCCAGGGACGAACGGGCCGGTAAGAAAAAGATTCCTGTGAGCTCCTCCGGCTGATGAGGTCCATGCACACCAGCATGGGACAAATTTTGGACCTCTTGGGTCAGCTAGTGGCAGTACTGGGGGGCAGGCCTGTGCCACAACCCACATCTCCAGCTCACCCTGCTGTGCCGCAGAATGACAGTTCAACATCCTCCCCTGCGGCCACAAGAGGGGTGAGTCCTCAGACCCCACTGGCCCTACAGCAGAGGCCCCCCCCAGCCAAGAAACAAAGGGGCCATCCCAAGAAATCTCTGGGAGTATTGTGGGGCACAGCACCTGCTGAACGTCAGAAATGGAGCCAGCCATGATGGCAACACTCTTCACCACTGCATTGACTGTGGGAGACTGTCCTTACCCACATTGCCTTGTGAATGGCATCTGTCTGTTGGACTGGGTCACCATCTAAATGTGGTGACTACTCAATTCTCTCATTTAACATAACTGTCAACTCACTGCTTCACTAATCATCCCAATGTAAATGTATCCCACCCCTCACACGTCACCATTGTAAATAAATACCCCTTACACACATGTTGTTGTTTCTGCTCTGTCTTTATTCCAGGATGTGCAGTCTTCACCATGATCACAATGTACCAGGAGCATGGAATGTATGTAGGCAAGGAGAGCCCAAAAGCACCTAGGAAAACACAACAGAACAACATTCACCAATCTGGGAACATGCACACATCACAATGAGCAACAAGTAGCAACATACACATCCTGTAGAAGTTCCAAACTACCATGTCCCAGAAACATTGTCAGCCACCACTGAGTCAACAACCGGCGGCAGTCACAAAGCTCACATACACCTACACAACAACAGCAACATCATCAGACAATGGGTCCATTGTGCATTGTCACTCACCTTCAAGTGAAGTAGCGGTTGATGAGCTGTTGGCGCAGGTCGATACCTTCCTCCTCTCCACTGTCCTCATCACTAGACACAGGTTGGTTTGCAGGCGGGGCCTTGGCTGCTCATCAGCATCCAGGAGCAGGGGGATCTCCTTGCAAATGGCTAGGTTGTGGAACAGGCAGCATGCCACTACAATCTGAGGAACTATGGGAATTTGAGCCGAGTTGGGAACAAGGACATTGAACATATGATATGCTACTGCATCAAACTAAAAGAAGAAAGGGCAGGCCTCCTAAAAACTCATTTTAATGAACGTGGCATATGTACCCGGAGACAAGCAGTACTCGCATACTTTCACCCAAGGGATCTACAACTAAATGGGAAGCTTGTCAAGTTCCTGCTTCAAGCTTCCCATTTAAGCAAAGGATCAGTGGTACTGTAACCTGCGTATAGACTCCTGATGCTCTGACCAAAACGAACCATGGACACTCTGCTCTTTTATATTATTCATGCATGTCTTGGTACATACATTTTTTAACAGAGTATCGATTGAAAAGGATTTTAACCAAAATGTTTTATCAGAATGTATTGTTGTAATGGTTTTAATGAACCAAAAACAAAACATTTGTACTTACTTACTTACACTACAATCTGACACACCTTCCAGGGGGAGTACATCAGTGCACCTCCGGTCTTGTCCAGGCAGCAAAACCTTGACTTCAGGAGACCAAAAGTACGCTCTACCACACGACGTGTCCTCCAATGGGCATCATTGTAGCGGACATCAGCTAGTGTCCTGGGATTCTGCAGTGGGCTCAGCGACCAAGGACGGTTGGGATATGCAGAGTCACCTAGGTGTGAGGTACACAGAGAAACCTTGTAATGTCAATGTGGCAGAGGACAGCATGTCACACACACAAAACACGCTATTTGACTATGCATACTCACCCACAATCCATGCACGTTCAGGAAGCTGATTAGCCATAAGCTGTGGTACAATGCTGTTGCGCATGAATTATGAATCATGGTTCGAGCCTGGAAATTTGGCTCTCATGTGCAAGATGATCATATCCGCCTGGCACACCACTTGCACATTTGTGGAGTGGAAATGTTTATGATTCCTGTAGATGTGCTCAGGTGCCTTTGGTGAAACCAGGTGCAGTCAATGGCACCAACAACATGGAGGATGTGTCCAAGGGCATAACAATCTCCCTTCACAGCCGCCAATTCAGGCCCCCTGGCGAAATGGATATATCTGTCCTTGTAGATCATCATAGCGGAAAGGACATCACGCAGCACCATGCTGAACATAGGTTGAGGGGGGATGGGGGAGTCACGATGTTTTACACGAACATAGGTTGAGACATCCCACCTGCACTGGACACCGTGTACTGGAATGATCCAGAAGCATAAAAATGCAGGGCCACCATCACCTTAGATGTTGGTGTGAAAGCACCCGGATATGTCCTGCAAGGCTGCAGATGGGGCTCCAACAGAGCACAAAGGTATTTCAGGGTGTCTCTATCCAGACAGAATTTCCGCCTGAGATCCTCATCCTCTATGTCTGCCAGCACTGTGAAGGGACGATGCATATTCGGTCTTCTCCTAGGTTAGATGAGAGAGGGCACATGTCAATGGAATCCACAAGGAGATGTGTCTGACATCTTATGTTTTGACTCACACAACCCCAACAATGACTGGCATCATAGTTAATCTTACAGCACACCTTACATGTAGGGACACCTTCAGCTACACTAGCCATACACTTGTCCACCTTTCACACAGCAAGTGCCTCAAAAACAATATCAGACTATGAGATTGCCAAAAGGGATATAGACGTATCTTGCATGACTAGCTCTGAGAGTACCTCACACAGCATATGTGTCAAACAGCAACACAACTGTCTCATACCTAGCTGCAGTACCTGCCATTCCCTCAGGCATAAGTCAGACAGGGCACAGATCAAGAACACAATGAGCACAGTCTGTGCAAGATAAACAGGTGTGTGCATAACCCAGGAAAACTAGACACTCAAACCAGCACATTGTTCAGTAAGACAATCTTCATTGTTAATTGCTCGCACTTACACACATTGCCATGTGTGCCCATTGGAGGGTCCATCACAACACTGCTCTGAGGGCATGCCCAGCAATATCACAAGTGACATGTGAGGGAGTACATGCCAATGTTCCAAAGCATAGACAAAAACATTTCATGTGTAGTCAGCAATGAGGTAAACGTGACATTGGCATTGTGTGCACAATCATGTACCATTGATCATGTGGCTACTGTGCACTGTTGAGAACTGAACATTAGCCTTTCACATCTGTTCATAGGTGCTGTCAAAGTGCTCCACCACCCAAATCACGGTCAAATTAAAAATGTATGGCACACATATCGTGGTAGCCACAGCCTGGCACCTGCGGTGTGTCACTGCCAATGCCCAAAACCCAATCACGGTAGTGATAGGCAGATACACATGGTCAAATGGTGGTTCGCATGCTCCACCACCCAAATCACAGGCACTTATAGCAATGTATGGCACACATATAACGGTAGCTACTGCCTGGCACCGGCAGTGTGTCACCACCATCGACCATGCCCTTACAGCCAATGGGAACCACAATCGCAGTAGACTAATGCAATTTTGGATATTGTGGTAGGCATGCTTTGTCACTGCCGGCCGGTCATTGGATGCATTTGAAAGATGCACCACCGCGGTCACGCCCGCCTGGCCCCTGCAGTGTGTCACTGCCATGGACCATGCCCTTACAGCCAATGGGAACCGCAATCGCGGTAGACTTATGCAATTTTAAAAATCGTGTTAGTCGTGCTCCACCACCGCGGGCCAGTCATTGGAGGAATTTGAAAGATACACCACCGCAGTAGCGCCTTTCTGTCACCTGCGGTGTGTCACCGCCATGGACCATGCCTTTACAGCCAATGGGAACCGCGATCGCAGTAGAATAATGCATTGTTGAAAATCGTGGTAGGCGTCCTCCGCCACCGCGGCACGGTTATTGTATGCATTTGAAAGAAGCACCATTGCAGTAGCGCACACCTGGCCCCTGCGGCGTGTCACCGCCAATGCCAAAGACACAATCATGGTAGGGGTTAGGTATACATATATTGCCAAATTGCGGTTGGCATGCTCCACCACCTGACTTCCGGTCATGGGCACCAGTTTATGGCACCCACATCACAGTAACTGCCACCTGGGACCAGCTGTGGGTCACCACCAATGCCCAAGACACAATTGGGGTAGTGATAAGTATATATGTTTTGCCAAATGGCAGTTGGCATGCTCCGCCACCCAAATCCCGGTCACGCATGTCAATGTATGGCACCCAAATCGTGGTAGCTACCGCCTGGCACCAGTAGTGTGTCACCACCAATGCCCAAGACACAATTGCGGTAGTGATAGGTACACATATTGCCAAATGGCAGTTGGCATGCTCTGCCACCCAAATCCCGTTCATGGGCACCAATGTATGGCACCCAAATTACAGTAGCTACCACCTGGCACCAGCGGTGTGTCACCACCAATGCCCAAGACACAATTGCGGTAGTGATGGGTATATATGTATTGCCAAATGGCAGTTGGCATGCTCCACCACCCAAAACCCGGTCAATCATGTCAATGTATGGCACCCAAATCGCAGTGGCTACCGCCTGGCACCAGCCATGTGTCACCACCAATGCCCAAGACACAATCGCAGTGGTGATAGGTATACATATATTGCCAAATGGCAGTTGGCATGATCAGCCACCCAAATCCCAGTCATGGGACCAAAGTATGGCACCCAAATCGCGGAAGCTACCGTCTGGCCCCAGCTGCGTGTCACTGCCATGGATCATGCCCTTACAGCCAATGGGAACTGCAATCTCGGTAACATAATGCAATTTTCAAAATCTCGGGAGGCGTGCTCCTCCACCGCGGGCCGGTCATTGGATGCAATTGAAATATGCAACACTGTGGTAGCACCCGCCTCGCCCCTGCAGTGTGTCACCACCATGGACTAATAACGTTACAGTCAATGGGAACCACAATCGCAGTAGCATAATGCAACTTTGAAAATCGCGGTAGGCGTAGTCTGCCTCTGCGGGGTCAGTCATTGGATGCATTTCAAAGATGTACACCTACAGTAGCGCACGCCTGGCCCCTGTGGTGTGTCACCGCCATGAACCATGCCCTTACAGCCAATGGGAACTGCAATCGTGGTAGACTGATGTAATTTTGAAAATCGAGGTAGGCGTGCTCCGCCACCGCCGGCCGGTCATTGTATGCATTTAAAAGATGCACCACTGCGGTAGCGCACACCAGGCCCCTGCGGAGTGCCAGCGCCAATGCCCAAGACACAATTGCGGTAGTGATATGTATACATATATCGCCAAATGGCAGTTGGCATGCTCCACCACCCAAATCCCTGTCACTCATGTCAATGTATGGCACCCAAATCGTGGTAGCTACCGTCTGGCACCAGCAGTGTGTCACCACCAATGCCCAAGACACACTCGCAGTAGGGATAGGTATATATGTATTGGCAAATGGCGGTTGGCATGCTCCACCACCCAAATCCCGGTCACTCATGTCAATGTATGGCACTCAAATCACTGTAGCTACCACCTGGCACCAGCGGTGTGTCATCACCAATGCCCAAAACACAATCGCTGTAGTGATAGGTATACATATATTGCCAAATGGCGGTTGGCATGCTCCACCACCCAAATACTGGTCATGGGCACCAATGTATGCCACCGAATCGCGGTAACTACCGCCTGGCCCCAGCAGTGTGTCACGGCCATGGACCATGCCCTTACAGCCAATGGGAAGCGCAATCACGGTAACATACTGCAATTTTGAAAATGGCGGTAGACGTGCTCCACCACAGCGGGGCAGGTCATTGGATGCAATTGAAAGATGCACCACCGTGGTAGTGCCTGCCTGGCCCCTCTGTGTATCACCGCCATGGACCATGACCTTACAGCCAACGGGAACCGCAATTGTGGTAGCATAATGCTATTTTGAAAATCGTGGAGCCATGCATTTGTAAAAGGCAGACATGGAGCACCATTTGCAGCAGCTTAGAACCACTGAAACAACCCCAGGGGGGTATATATGTGTGGGAGAGAGCCTCACATTTCCTCTGCTCCCAGGGACTGCTGCCTAGGAGCCCTCACCTGCTGCTGCCTCCAGGGACTGCTGCCTGAGGTCCCTCACCACCCACTTCCACTGCTGCTGCCTCCAGGGACTGCTGCCTGAGACCCCTCGCCTGCTGCTGCCTTCAGGGACTGCTGCCTGATACCCCTCACCTGCTGCTGCCTTCAGGGACTGCTACCTGAGACCCCTCACCATCCACTGCCGCTGCCTCCAGGGACTGCTGCCTGAGACCCCTCACCACCCACTGCCACTGCTGCTGCCTTCAGGGACTGCTGCCTGAGACCCCGCAACACCCACTGATGCTGCTGCTGTCACCTGGCCACAGTGATGGCGAGGACAGAAAGGATCTGTGCCAGTCCCTTCACCAGCGAGGAGCTGGAGGTCCTGGTGGATGAGGTGCTCACACATTATCCAAGGCTATATGGTGCTCTAAATGTCGTGGTAAATCTTCCAGAAAGGGAGTGGGAATGAGAGTGCTGTAGGGGGGGGATGCATATGAAGTTGATCTGCTGCAGTATGTGCCTAAGGGTGTTGGGTTGTGTCATGCACTGCCTAACATGCTGTTTCCAAGGGTAAGGGGTGTGTAGCCTATTTCCCATGTTTCCCTGCCTGCACATCAAAATTTGAGGGACATGTACTGTCTTGTCAGCCATACAGCCATACAGCAAGTATGGCTGCAGCAAGTTGGTAATGCAGGAATCAGGACAGTGATTGCTTGAGTGAATAGCTGTGTGGGTCCCTGTTGTCGATCTCAGTGTGAGCCCACCTGGCCTGCGCAATCACAGCCCAAAATGACAAAGACACATCACTGAATGTACAGAGTGTTGAGCCATCTTAGCCCTTTAGATTGCACATAACAGGCCTGTGAGAAGGGTGTGGGTATGTGAGATAATGTTCCTCAATGTGACATCCATAACACAGTGAGCCATTCACAGGCCAAGGAGATTGAGGGCTGTGCAGTGTTGGACACAGTGAGTCTACCCACAAACATATGTTGATATGTAATGTATGTCTTTCTCTCCCTGAAAATGGACTGTAAATGTGGGCAAGCTACTCATGGCTTTCTGTGCTGGCATCCTGCATGTATATGAGATGGGCAGGTACTGTGTCCACCCTTACACCTGCATGCATTTACGTGTGGTTCTCCCATGATGATGTACCATGTGAGATGCTGTATTGTCTCTGCTAGACACATCTGTGAAGTTGCCAGTATCATGCTACTGTACTGAGAGATTTTGGTACATAACACTGTGTCACTGATGTTTGCCCCCTCTTGTCTACCATGCCTGCAGCTCAAAGTGCCCCAGCGTAAGGCCTTGTGACTGGGCATTGCATGCAATGTGGGGCTCTGGGTATCTCCAACCGACGGCGCACCCACTGTCACAAGAGGTGGTATGACATCTGCTGGCTGAGCAAGAACGTGGCGGAAATGACAATGGGCCTCCTCCCTCGCACTGGCAGGTTGGCACAGCACAGCATGACACCACTAATTGCCTGCATCTTGACTATGACACAGCCTGAGCTGGATGCACAATTGAAGGAGCATCAGCAGCAACCTAGGGGTAAGTATTCTGAGAAGGGTGACTCTGGCTGTTAGTGTCTGCATGTGTTCACAGCGTAAGCATGGGCGAATTTTGCGAATCTAGCGTTCGCGAATTTGCGTATTTGCGAACTCGCAATCCGCAAAATCTGCGAATTCTCGCGAATTTGCGGATTTTTTTTTGTGTTCGCAAGGGTTTCTGCCAGTTCGCGAGGGTTTTGTACCAGTTCGCAATTGCAAACTTACTTGTCGGCTCGCAACCGTTGCGACTATGTTGTTTCTACATCTGGTTCATCATCACAGGTTCACAGCACCCTCTGTTTCATCCATGCCACCCTCTGGTACATCAATGCCACCCTCTGGTTCATCACTGTAGATTATGGGGGGGGAAAGCAAGCACACCTGCCTTGCTTCAACTGACATGAATTAATTTGGGGTTGATTTAATAATGTGTCACTGTTTTAAAATTCCAGTCTGGCACCTGCTTCCTTATCTGTAATTTGCTTTCTGTTGCAGTGCAATTTATTTTTCCAGGACCTTTGTGGCCTACTTGTAGCTATTCTATGAGCCTGCTGTGAGGGTCAGAGCAGGGTCATAGAATTGTTGCAACTAGCAACTGAACTCTGGAGGGGCCCCAGTCAGGAAGCACTACAGGGAATGGTTACTAATGATGAGTTTAAACTTTTGCACATGCTGAGTGCTTTCAGTTTTGCAAAACTCGTTTTTCTGCAGAACATCAACTGTAATGCCCCAAACAAACATAGGCAACTGAACTCTAGAGGGGCCCCTCAGGAAGTACTACAGGGAATGGTTACTAATGATGAGTGAACTTTTGCACCTGCTGAGTGCTTTCAGTTTTGCAAAACTCGTTTTTCTGCAGAACAGTAACTGTAATGCCCCAAACAAACTTACGTGTGAAAGTTGATTTCTAATCCAAAAGTGATCTAAAGAAAGTCAAAAGGCCTTAAATCCAAAAAAGTGCAGGCAAATGTCAACCTGAGGAGTTATTCTGATAAAAATCATCATTTTCAGAAGGTCTATGCTGCTTGCTAGTGGATTTCTAGTGCAGAATTGCAGATTTTGTAATTTTGCGAGTGCAAGATTGTTGCTGCCCGCCGCACCTACATGTTCGCAATTGCGAACTCTCGCGATGCGTCGCCAAACTCCCGTGGGATCCCGCAGCAAGATCCAAAATGGTGTAGCACTTGCAAAATATCGAGAAAAACAACTCGGCAAACGCTGAATGACGGTAAGTGAACGACGCACGACGCAATATTGTATCACCAAGAAAAAAAATCCGCTGCGTGCGAACTTGCGGATTTTCGGTAAATTCGCGAGAGTTTGGGGATTGCGAATTTACAGAAAATCTGCAAAATCTGCGAGCGGAATGGATTTTTCACCCAGTGCTGGGCCATGTGATGTTGGTAGTATGATGTAGTGGCTTGTAAGTGGCCTCTGTGCTGGGTGCAGCTATCATGCATTAGCTGTACCTGTACTTCCTAATTTACTATGAGCACTGGGCATTTACATAGCAGTTGTGGTCTTCAGGTATTGTCTGCATTGGGGTAGTCTAGGAAATCACATGGGAGGGGAAAGCAGTGTGCCCAATCTGAGTGTGCTTTCTTCAATGCATGCATTGCCTGACCTCAGATGTGTGAGACTTAGACATCTGACGCCAATGTGCAACACTAGTTGTGCCCCATAGAACAAAATGGTTGATGGCATGGGCTCATGGCCATTGAGGGATGTCATGTTGGAGTCTGTATCCGTGTGGTCCCCTTCTGCTCCATTCAGATCTGTCAGTGGCAACATGTTGTTGAGTCCATCCTTGCCCCCATCAGGGCGTAGGTGTGCTCTGAGCTATTTGTGTGTCTGTTTGAACTGAGCCACCACCAGGATAATGTGCTGTTTGGTCATCACATGGCTCACTTAGGCCTGGTTTTCCTTCTTACACAAACTGTTCAAGTTAAAAATTGAGGTTGCACATGCTATTGCACAGGGTGGTGTGCAACATGTAGAATTCTTCATCCTCAGTGATGCTTTGCATGCATATGTTTGTCCTGTTGCTGCCACTGAACTGACCCAAAATCTCTCTCTCATGTATCATCTCCAGTGGGCATGGAGGGACAGGGGACGGACACAAGTGGTGAGGCATCATGCACACCGCTGTACAGGAGCACAGTGACACAGATGTGACCAGCGCCTCGGAGGGGGACAGGAGTATGTTGGAGGAATCACAGCCAGAGACACAAAGCTGAACGTCATTTGACACCAGCGGTGATGCAACCATGTTGGCGGGCACAGGGAACAGGTACTCTGCCTCCTCTTCCACCACACAGCTTCCAGTGCCCATCCTCCCATCTACTTCCACTGTTGCTGCCCGTGTTCGCTCCAGTAAAAAGGGAAGAGTGTCCTTCACCCCAGGAACCGCTGCCCCTGCCCCTGTCCTCCCTACTGCGATCAGTGCTGAGTCTGTGGACCTTTTGTGCCAGCTGTGTGTGGGCCAGAAAGCTCTCCTCAATGCCTTCATAGACCACGACAGAAAGTTGTCACAGGTGGTTACTTTCATGGAGGGCATACATTCAGGCGTGGGTGGGCTACACCGGACTGTCCAGTCTTTGTCCTCTGCAGTGACGGCAGCCCTTCAACTGGCACAATCTCGTAGTCCAGCTCCAGTCCCTTTGTCCACCCCCTGCCAGTGGCCACATCTAACAATAGTGACCACGCACAACAGACCTCAAGGTCAAGATACAGGACACACAGCACATAGCAGCAGCAACCCAAGTGGTCCAGGGCACAGACACCATCCCCACAGAAAAATAAAGCCACCCCATAACCCAAAGACAAAAGCCCATCAGGCGAAACCAAGGGCCACAAAGCCAGGAGGCAGACCTCAGGGTCACATGCCTCAGAGGCATTCCCAGCCAAGGACTCTCCTGTCCCAAAAGCATCTCGGAAAGACACGCAGACAGTTTCCGTGCCCACTGAAAAGGTTGTGCCTGCTAAGAGTACTCATAAGAAGAACTCCAAGGCACATTCACCCACAACCTCGACTCCCATTCAAAGCCCTGTGAAGCAGGGAAAGGAGGGCACTGTAGGGGGTACACCTGGTAAAGAGGAAATGAAGGGTCAAAGGCAAGGCCAGGCCAAGTGCACCGCTGGATCCAGCATGTCCCCAGATGGAGGGCCACCGGCTGCACCTAATGCAGCTTTGCTGGAGAGTGTTCCTGTTGTGGACAACCCACTTACCACTCCTCCCAAGACAGGGTAGCCTTTTCAAATCCCCAAAAAGTGGAAAGGCACCCGTCCACAATCTTCCAGTCACACTGTGTCTCACGGCAGCATGACTCCACCTCCACGTGTCACTATACCACCTGGTCCAAGCAGCCCTCCGGCTTCCCAAGCCACTAATGCCTCTACCTCAGCAGGGCCTCTCTCACCCCAGTCAAGTCCTCCAACTGTCCCCAACACACATCCAGCTCCCAGTCCGACAGCTACCCAATCCTGAGTGGTAGTCCCCATCACACACCTGACTCTCCCACAGCGGTGCCTATACTGCCCATTGTTACCCCCTAACTGTATTACTGACCATGGCAGGGTACAGTCGCACACATTCCCTGTGCAGCTTCTCATGTACATATTCTACACTTTGTGATGGCCACTGGCCTTGTTGTTCCCTGATGTTTTCCCCTTGCCTGTGCAGCTTCTAATGGACTTACTCTGCACATTGGACTGGCCACTGGCCTTGTTGTTCCTTGATGTTTGCCCATTGCCTGTGCAGCTTCTCCTGTACATACTCTGCACTTTATGATGTCCACTGGCCTACTTGTTCCCTGATGTTTGCCCCTTGACTGTGCAGCTTCTCATGGACCTACTCTGCATATTGGACTGCGCACTGGCCTTTTTGTTCCCCGATGTTTGCCCCTTGCCTGTGCAGCTTCTCATGTACATACGCTGCACATTGGACTAGCCCCTGGCCTTGTTGTTCCCTAATGTTTGCCCCTTGCCTGTGCAGCTTTCATGGACTTACACTGCAATTGTGCTGGCCATTGGCCTTGCTCTTGTCTGATTTTGTTGCCTATCTGTGAAATTTGTGAATAAAGACAGTTGCTCCTGTTGTCTGTTTTGTCAGTCTCCTTACTGAATAAAACTTTTTCTGTGTGTATATGATTTACTTTGTCACATGCTCTGTATGCCACTTCAACATTGCCAATGGCTTGTCTCACTTTTTCTAGTTTTTACCGGGGTGAGAGGGACTTCAGTTCTACCCGACTCTGATACTTGTTGGTGAAATGATGCTGGTTTTAGATGAAATATTGTTGTCATTATCATTCTTTGTTCATGTTTGGTATATTGCACACATGTCAGGTTTGGGGGCACAGTCAGCAGAGAGTGGGATTCTATCCACAGGATTAGAAGCAAGCTGGCTAAGGTCATCATGTATGTGCGTTCTTACTTTATGTGTGCCCAGCAGTGAAGGTGTATAGTCATCTTGTGAGGGTCAGTCATCCTAGTCGCTTGGCTTGCTTTAGTCAGGAAGTGTGCAGTGTGAAGGGGGTGAATTTGTTGGGAGTTTTGATGTGTGTGTGCCCCTGCAATGTCAATTACACACATGTGTCACCCAAGACTGGAGTGCCTGTTTGTGTGATTGTTCAACCTGTGAATGTGATTGTGTGCATATGTGTGTGTTGTGTGTTTTGTGCACTGTGCAGTTTATTGGTGTGTCCTTGCAGTTCTGGCTGACTCCTACTTGTTATTTGTGGCAAATGTGAGTATGCAGAGTTTGTGACTAGCAAGTCAGTGTTGTGTTTTGTTGATCATCCCTGTGTTTTGATACTGTTTGTGGTGATTGTGCAGACCTGCTCAGCCACACTGACATTGAGGGTGTGTATTCTCGTGCATTGCTGTCACATGGGACTGTATTGCCTCCAGTATGGCATGTGGTGTGTGGTGTCATACAATCCCCTATCTGTGCTTCTGATGACTAGCCATTGTGAGTCTGCACTCCATCTATTTGTGTATGGAACACTTCTGTCATGTCCACTACTAACGTACACACCACTTCACTTTCATGTCATCTGTCCCCTTGTGTTGCCTGTGTGTGCACCTCCCCATCACTTCATTTGTGACACTGTGCTTTGTGGTGCAGATCTTTCCACGTGTGCAATGTGCCACTCACGACATTTTCCCAATTGGATGTATGTGATTTTCTTGTACTGTTCATCAGTCATGGTTGCTCATATGCCCTTCCACTGTTTGTGCTGCACAGTCCTCTGGTCTGGTTGTTTCTACTTTTGTGTCCCAGACTTGTGCATCTATGTGTGTTGGGTTAGGTGTATGTGTGTTTACTGAGGTACTCCTTCACTTCCTGAGTGTGATGTTGTCAGTGTGCTGCTTTGATTGTTGGTGTGTGTGTTCATGGTATGGCACTCATATCTGTGTGGAAATGGTATGTTTGGTGTGCACACACTGCATGTTGTGCATGCAGTGTTGTGAGTGTATGTTGCCTTGTCCTTGTCTGGTGTACATCCCCTGATGTCCTGCTGTGTTTGCTATGTGAATTATTAGCATTTGCATCTGTTGTGTGTTTGATGTGGCTGTGTGCAGTTTTTGGGCTGTGTTGTCTCTTGCGACTGACAGATGCTCTGTGTGTGGTGTTCTATTTGCATGTTAGTGTGTGTGTTTTGTTAGTGTGGTGTGTTTCATTCAGATGTGTGTTGCCAGTGTGGTGTGCCTTTCTTGTGTATCTCTCACATGAACATAGGTCTATTCTAGCTCCTGTGCTTGTGTTAGGTGCGTCATTGGTGTTTTCTCCTCTCATGTTTGAGCTGCCTCTTGTCATTCATGTGCATGTGCATGTGCAGGCATGTGGTACACTGTGACACCATGTAGACTGCATGGGTGGTGTGGTATGTCTGTCTGTGTGTCATTGTAGGCCCATTTCTCTCAGTTTGTGTCCATGATTTTTTAGTGATAATGCACTTCTTGTTTTTGTTGGGGTATGTTGTCTGTGAATTGTTCCTGACTGATGAAATTGTGCACTCCTGTTCTGTCTATGCTCCCATTGCCTTTCCACAGTTTGGCTGAATGGGTCATGTCTGGTCTTGTGCTTCTGTGAGTGTTTTTATTGAGTTATGTGTTTGGCTGTGGTTTTTGTGCAGACATTGTTTCTGGCATCCCTGTGTATATGTGATGTTTGTAGATACCCTCAGGGAGGGTGATTGTTTGTCTGTGTATTGACTGGACCTTATTTGCACACTTCTGTGTGTCTGACACTGGTGTTGTGAGTAACCCAGGGCGTAGTTCAGGTAGTAGAGCTAAGCTTAGCTACGTGAAGTGGACTTCGCGAGCTACGCATAACACTATGCAAACTGCGTAGTGCGGTAGGTAAATGATGTTCGGAATGATTGCACAGTGCGGGCTGCTTTTTTGCACTGTGCACTCATTGCAAACGACATCTTGCACAGTGCAAAGGGTCATTTTCTGCCGCTCGAGAAACCTGACCTCCCCGCTTTGAGAATCTCGCTGGGAGGTATATTATCCACGCTCGCGAACAGCAAGTTGATGTTGCTGATCACGAACAAGGAAAAAGTCTCGCTGGGATCTCATTTTGCTCGCTCGCGGTCACCAACTTGACGTTGAGGACTGCGAGCAGGCAAAAAATGCCCGCTATGCTAAGCATTTTTGCACTGTGCTACGTACAATCTGCTTAGCGCGTAGTTGTGCAAACTACGTGAGCGTAGCATAGTTTTCTGCCAAGGCCTAGTTGTGTGCTGCTGGTGTGATGGGGGGCTATGTGTGAATATTCCTACTTGTCTTTGACAGTCATGGAGTGTGTCAATGGGCCCTGTGTGTGGTGCGGATTTATGACGTTACAACGCATGCTTTTACCACGCATGCTGTTACAACGCAAGTATTACAACGAAAACCTTTACAACGCATTACACTTGGGGGTGCTGGATAGTGAATAGTTTAATTTACTATTCCAACTCCAGTCCCTGTGGACACTAGGGAAGGTGTTGGATAGTAAATTAAAACTATTCCTTATCCTAGAGCGCCCCCCAGTGTAATGCGTTGTAATGGTTTTCGTTGTAATACATGCGTTGTAACAGCACTGCGTGGTAAAAGTTGCATTGTAAAGGTTGCATAACGTGTGGTGCTGCTGACATACTTCTGTCAGGAATTTGGATACATTTGTGTGGCTGTTCACTGTTTGACTTCAGGGACTTCCTTTTATCCCTGTACCTATAAATGGTTTGCCTTGCTGTTTCCCTGAGTTGTTGCACTGAGGTGACTGTGGTTTGACGTCACTCACTGTGCCAGCCATGTGTGCTTTGATGGGTTGAGGGTGTTGTGATATGTTCCTTGTCTTGCATGTGGTCTACGCATGCTTGGAAGTTGGCTCCTAGGCCTTCTATTTGTGTGCACCTCACTTTAGATTTCCTATAGCTGTCCTCTATTGCTGCTGACATGTGGTCTGTGTTTGTGGCTGTGTATCAGTGTGGGATATATCAGTGTGATTTGGCAGGCTGTGTGTCCAGTGGGATGATTGTTCATTATCTGTGTGTGTGTTAATTTTGTGCTTGGACTCAGCATTTTTGCCATGTGTGTGGTGTTGTGGTGGTGTTTTGGTTGCCCTGGGCCTGTGCTTCTGAACTGTGTGTGCCTCTTCAGCCAATCCTGCTGTGGCTGTCTCCCTAGTTGTTTGGTGCAGGGTGTGGTTTCACCTGGCTTGTTGTTGTGCATGGGGGAACAGGAGGAGCACAAGGCATGTCCCTTCATGTTGGGGGGGCTAGTGTGTGGAGGGTGGATGTGTGGCCCCGTGGTCTTTGTGGCCTGCCCATGCCTGGCGCTGGCCCTGCCTTCTGCATTGTGCACATGTTTTCCCTTGTATTCTCCACTGCGGTGACGTGACCAGGACATTTCTTGAAGTTCACGGGAAAGGGTGAGCTGGATGCGAGGGGTGACTTGGTGACAGGTAGGACATGTGTGGGTACACTTGTGAATGTGTTCCTGTCCCCACCAGGGTGTCTGTTGTGGATAGGAACTGTATATCAGCCCTGGAGTTGTGTGGTGTGATTTTGTGCAGAGTTATGTGTTTGCGTACCTGCGGTGGCGTCCGCGACGGTCCATGAGTTGCTGGTAACGTATCAGGTACAGCACCGGGAAGATATGGAGTTCTGGATCCATTGCGGTTATGACCGGTTGGAGGGGACCGGGACTCAGGTTTTGCACTCTGGTGTTGTGCTTCTGCTGTCACTAGTTGGGCGGTTTCTCCGCTGCGGTGCGACTGGCTGTTTGGGGCATCCTGATTTGTACAGCGGACTGGACGTCATTCCGCACAGCGGTGAGTCTCCATTGGCTCCGATCGCCTCTATGGCGGGCACACTTTGATGGCAGTTTGCGTCGCACCTCGGCGGAAGGGAAATGGGCTATGCTTGGCCATACTAATATGGCAAACGTGATGACCGCTGCTGGCATGTGGAAAAGAGCCTTTTCCGTCACCGCCAGCACCGCGGTGGTGCCTCCGCCCACCATACTAATGGACCCATTAGTGTCCAGCACGTTCCCTGATTAAATACTAACTGGCGTGCGAATAGTAAATTTTATAGGTTTAGTGTCCAGCACCTTCCCTGAGTTAATATTAAGTAGAATTAGAATAGTAAATGATATATGTGTAGTGTAGAGCACATTACTTGAGTTAATACTAATTGTTGTAGGAATATTACATTATATATATTATATATGTTTATAGGTGTGGAATTTTAAAATATTTATATAATCTGTACAGGTAATGTGTATGTATAATACTTTATTTTATATTTACAATTACAATAATTATAACAAAATATTTTGAAAAGACAGAGGGCCCGATTCCGATCTGGGTCGGAAATAGTGCCGCCCTACATGGATCCGGATTTTCCTCTGCCCGAATCGTAGACACTGCTTCCAAATGGCATGCTTGTCCTTTACAACCGACTCGTAATCTAAATTACGGACAATTCAACCGGAAATTAGCCAGACGTGGACTCAGTCGTACATTTTTCACATTGGCCTGCATTAACAATACGCGAGTGACACATACATGACCCATGCCACATAGGCCCCCATTAACACGACGATAAGAGTGACTCTTACATGACCCATGCCACATAGCCCTGCATTAACACGACAACACAAGGGACTTGTACACCAACCATGCCACATAGCCTCTCATTAACACAACGCGAGCGACTCGTACACAAACCATGCCACATAGCCTCTCATTAACACGGTGACATGAGCGACTCGTACATGAACCATGCCACATAGCCCTGCATTACCACAATCCGAACAACTTGTACACGAACCATGCCACATAGCCCTGCATTAACACAACGTGAACGAATCGTACATGAACCATGCAACATAGCCTTGTATTAACACGATGCGAGCGACTCGTTCACGAACCATGACACATAGCATCGCATTAACACGACGATGCGAGCAACTCGTACCTGAACCATGCAGCATAGCGCAGCTTGGATGGAACAGACTCGGACAACACCAACAACACAGGAACAAGCATCAGGTGTGGTCAAAAATAACTGCCATTAAATGAAAAGTTCAAAATCTTCATCATAGAACTTCCTAAAACAGCAATGTTATCTAAAAAAATCTTATTAAAAGAATACGACACACCTACTACTCCACCTATATAAAAGGAGTAAACATTTCCCATCACCATTTGCTGCTCCAACAGACATGCTATTAGACCACACCACTACACAGACAACTCATCTACCTACTAAGTACACACACAACTCATCCACTACACAACTAGCACCACCCAAACATACCCTCACTCACTCACACTCACTCACCTTCACCCACACATCCAACTACACCACCATCACCATGCCCCCAAAGAAGAATCCAAAGTTCACAACATATGAGTTGAAAGTCATGATAGATTAAATCCTCTGGGTGGAGCCCCAGTTATTTGACAGCTTGGCCCAACAGACCACTCAGTCCCAGAGACCCAAGATGTGGGAACAAATTGTAAACAGCGTAAATGCTCAAGCACCTGCTGTGTGCACAAAGTCAGATATCCAGGTCCCGTACTATGATGTTCGCAGGAGGGGTAAGAAGCTCATCGCCAAAGGACATTTCCTGAGCCAGCGGACCGGCAGGGGCCCTCTCGCCAAACCTGTGTATTTCACTCTCTGGGAGGAGAAGGTGCGGGACATCCTACCAGTGGAGGGGCTAACTGGACTACCTGGAATACCAGAGCCTGGTGAGTACATACTGAACTAGACAATATTAACAGCAAATCCACAGTCACAGACATCACTGCCAAGGACACAGTCATACACAACACTGTTAGCAAAGACAGAACAACATGAATCAAATCTGCATGTGATGGGCATGCCTGTTTGACCCAGATAAGTACATGCAAAGTAGCAGTAATATCTAACTTGTACCACACCCACCACTCACAACCATCACACCTGTGGCTATGCTGTCCCTGAGAGTGAATGACAATGCACTGGCAAAATGGCTGACACTGGACTCTGGTGTGGGATCAAAAGGCCCTGTAGGCACTTGGGTCCTATTGGACTCAAGGCACAACTGTCAGACAACTGAGCCTGTACCTTCCCATTCCCTGGATATGATGCCTAGTCCAATGGGGTCCAGTTGTGCCATCTTGGAGTATCATATTTTGCAGTGACTGCAAATACCATTATGCCTTGCCCTAAACACTCAGAACAAATTGCAAACCTGTGACTTGGAAGTCCCTGAGAGGGAAAGATAAAGTACAGGCAAAATGGCCACACAGGCTACATTTATGAATTTGGAAATAGTCGCATCCAGTACTCACACAACTACACACACTCATCCACCTTCACAGTACATATCCACACACAGACAGGAAAAGGACAGTCACAGGTGTGCTCAATGTGAATCCTGTGGATGTGTGTGGAGGACATAACATGGTGTAAGTAGCAGTCAGAGCACATAACACTAACTAAACATAATGAAACAGACATCAAGGACAATGGCCATCTGACTGTAAATGTAAGGGCCACAGCAAGATGGCCCAGACTGTTGCATGGTGTCATGTTCCCCAGGCACTGTTGGGAATTGAATCCAACAACAACATCATGCTGCAGTGTCAGCATCCCTACCACTACACACTCCTCACCGTCATTGATTCCCTGTCAATGAGGAGTATTGAGGAGTAAGCTTGTCTGTTTTGGAAATGGGGTACAAGTCACCGCTGCATAACTCAAGCACCTAACACACTGTACCTCACAGCACTGACCATGAAAAAGCAAGTAATTACCCTTTGTTAACCCATCTGTCCATGTAGGAGAAGTAGTATGCACATGATGTGATCAGGCGCAAAGCTAAACTGCAAAAAAAAACTACCACAGAAAGTTATTCACATGTGTGCAATGTGATGAGAAGTATCAACCCAAATATGTTTTTTCACATTGCATATGTCTCCAAAGCATGCGAATAAGACGCAGGCAAAACTACTACTGCGTAGTCAATTCAATTAAAGAATGCTTTATTCGACAACTTAATGTCATAAAAGTAAGCATAGTATACAACTAAGTATGGGCGAAATTTGCGAATCCGCGTTCCGTGAATTCGAGCGAAATCGAATTCGCAATCCGCAAAATCCCCGAATTCATGCAAATTTGCGGATTTTTGTTTTTTTGCGTGTTCAAAGGGTTTTTTGCGTTTTCGCAGGGTTATTTGCGTGTTCGTGGGGCTTTTTGCGTGTTCGCGGGCCACTTGCATGGCGAAGTTACCCATGCGGTTGTGTATGGGTACAGCACCCTCTGGTTCACCACTGCCACCCTCTGGTTCATCACTGCCACCCTCTGGTTCACCACTGCCACCCTCTGGTTCACCCCTGCCACCCTCTGGTTCACCCCTGCCACCCTCCGGTTCACCACTGCCACCCTCTGGTTCAGCACTGCCACTCTCTGGTTCACCCATGCCACCCTCTGGTTTACCACTGCCACCCTCTGGTTCAACCCTGCCACCATCTAGTTCATCACTGCCACCCTCTGGTTCATCACTGCCACCCTCTGGTTCACCACTGCCACCCTCTACCGAGACCTTTTGTGACGCAGCGGCAGCACAAAAGATGCGCCATGGTGCTGGGTATTAACAACGTGACGATTCTGAGAGATGCGTCACGTTGTAAAGCCCTGCGCCATCAGGAGGCGTTCCGGCGCAGGGGAGGGCGTTCCTGCACAGGAACGCCTCCAAAAAGTGGCTGAGTGAAATCTACAAGATTTCAATCAGTCATTTTTAGGCCAATGCTGCGTCAAAACCCTGCGCCTGCTTGAAGCAGGTGCAAGGCTTGATACAACATTGGGGAGATAGGGCCCCCCAGAGCATTGCTGGAGCTGCGTCGCAAGCGCGATGCAGCTCCAGCAATGCGCTGCTTTTACTACACAGATGCGTGACGCATCTGTGCCGTTTTTGCCACATGGTGCGCACCATGGGTGGCGGAGCTGCGGCGCACAATAACTGGCGCATCCCTGGGGATGCACCAGTTATTTTAAATCTGCCCCTATACATTTAGCCAACGAGGGAGCACTTACTGATTAGACAGTAGAAAGTACTCCAGTTTAGTAGAGGTATTGCACAAAAAGGTGGCATCTTCATGGACAAACACGCAGGGCGGGATTCATTCTGCCCCCCTGTTAGACTCGTTTTTTGTGCCCTTCTGCCCTCTGTTAGACTCGTTTTTCCCTTGTTTTTCTGCCCTTCTGCCCTCTGTTAGTTTCATTTTTCCCTTGTTTTTCTGCCCTTCTGCCCCCTGTTATACTCGTTTTTTGTGCCCTTCTGCCCTCTGTTAGACTCGTTTTTGTGCCTTTCTGCCCCGTTGGACTCATTTGTGCCCTCTCAGGATCCAGGGGTCTTCTGACCTGGGCTACCTCGGTGTTCTGGGCTGCATGTCCTGTTACCTCGGGTGTCCACTAGGTATACCATTAGTTCCTAAAACATTAAAAACATTAAAAACATTTAAACATCGGCCAGGTGGGTCTGGTTGGATTTGATTCTTATTTTGTCGTGGGATTTCAACCCTACCCCTGTTACAATTGGCGATTAAATTGTGGACTAATTCCTCTACTTTTTCTATGTTTTGTGTTATTGGCTCTAAGAGGGTCTTTAACATTGATACCAGCTTTGTAAATAAAGAGTCCAGTAACTGTCCTTGGCTCAAATCAGGTTGTGAAGATGGCTGTGTCCGCATTTGTAACCGTGGGGATTTCCTTATGGACTTATTATAGGCAGTTTGTTTTCTCTTTGTTGGTGGTAAGTCTGGGGCTGCTTCAATTCCCTCTGGTGCTTTGTCGGTTAAAATATAAGAAGACATGTTGGGTTTACCAGAGATAAGTATTTGACTTGGAGGTGCAGAGATTATTAAAACTGCTGGGCATTCTTAAAGGTCCATGTTAGCCACGGAATTCCCTTGTTTTCCCTCCTCCCTGATAATGTGGGTGTGAAGACATTTTCCAACCTCTAAGGATAACCTTCACTTCGTCAAGACTATCTTGTGCGTTATTGCGTGGGCTGCTTTAGTCAGAAATGAATCAATTTTACCCACCATTTAACCCCCCGGGCAGCCTCCTGTGTAGCGGGTGTTTTCATTTTGCCCATTTTGGACGTTAAACCACTAGAGCCTCCTTTCTCTGATTTAAGTCGTTATGGAGTGCTTCAATGTTCAAATTAAAATGTGTGCTTAAAAATTACCTTACTGTGTTGGCTAAATTCCAACGGGGTCTCGGACTCCAAAGCACGCTTTGCGAATTACGCACTACGAACAGCCAAGGGGTCTGACCCAGCCCGTCCTCCTCCGGTCACTGACTGCCGCAGACGGGCCCTCCCCCTCATTTAGCACACCTGGCTGATGGAGTTTTGCACCCTGGGACTTGCAGTTCCCTGGGTTAGGCAGGGGTAGAATCTGTCACATGCAGGCGATGGAGCAAAGCTGGCCAAGTTGATCCCCGGGACTAAGGTCCCACCAGGGCTTCCCTGCAGTGATAATCAAGGCAGAAGTGAACCCCGTGCAGAGCCTAGCACAGCAAGCGGCAAACAGCGTGTTACGTGTAGTCACATTACAGTACATAACAACGCAACACATCACAACGAATTGCAGTAGGCTCAGCACCAGAATAAGTATCGATACAACTCACCAATATAACTCCAGTGTGAGCAACAGTGGGGAATGACTTATAGGTATCAAATAGTACCATTCAACATGTTTGTGCATCACCCACTGCAGGTCAATGTAATGGCTTGTGTTGCAATGTCTTGCCATGTAACAATGTGGTTGTTGCAACAAACACCATGCTAACACATGCGTTGTGATGCATGTGATGTAATTGCTTAGCATTGTAATTACGGACAGATACAGGAGCGTGGGTATGTATGTGTCCACAACAATGTAACTGGTGTAAACATGCACAAAAGAAAGCATGCATGCACAAATCTTGCTAAACATCAGTATTGAAAGAGTACATTTGTCATTGAAAATACACAGATGTGTGAAATGACAATACACCTGTGTCATGCACAGGGTGTCACTTGACAGTCAATGGCTATAAACAGTCATGGTTACAATACATGCACAGAGCTGAACCTGTTCTGAAAAGCACATCTTGACTAAGGGCCCGATTCACAGAACTAACTTAAGACAAAATCCTAAACTTACTACTTTTGGTATTCACAGAAGTTAGGATTTTGTCTTAAGTTTGTCTTAAAACAGACTTAAGACAAAATCCTAACTTAAGTCTGTCTTGAGTATGTCTTAAGTCTATCTTAAGACAAACTTAAGACAAAATCCTAACTTCTGTGAATACCAAAAGTAGTAAATTTAGGATTTTGTCTTAAGTTAGTTCTGTGAATCGTGCCCTAAGTCACAATGTACTTGTCTGTGACAAATGATGAGTATAGATTGTTAGAAAAATCGACTCAATGTACTACATCTCTCATTTGTGTGTATGATACGTTGACATGTGTAAATACAATACTAACAATGTGTCTCTCTTCTACCCAGAGGGGATCCTGATGTGAGTCCAGATACTGAACAAGAATCGGAGGCCCAGTATACGGATGACTCTGAGACCTCCAGTGGGTCTGTCTCGACGTCCTCCTCACACGATGGCAAACAACCTGGCATCTCCGGTGTGGGTCAGCATGCAGCACCAGCAACAGTAACAACAGCAACCCCAGCGGCTCCAGCGACCACACATTCAACATCTGTGAACAACCAGATTACCTGGAAGAACAGAAACACAGGCCACCCCGGAGTTGGCAGGAAACATCAGCCCTCATAACATTGACCTGTCCTGTCAGTGCGTGCCACGCCAGGTTCGGTTCGTGAGGGTAGGGTTAGTGGTGCTGTGAGGGTGTGTGTTGGCAGAACATTATCTCCAGCCGGTGCTGATGACAGAGAGGACCCCCAGCTGACTTGCATTTTCCATGAGTATCTAGAATGCACTGGAGGCTTTGGCCAGGTTCTTGGGATCCTCAAGGAAATCAAACAGCAGCAGGCTGACCATTTTGACTGGATGGACCAACATATGGAATGTATGGAGTCCAACTAGTCAAAAATAGAGGACCTTAGTGCGGTGCATAGGGACGTACTCACCAACATCCACCAGATAGCTACCAATATGACCCCACCTCCCTGTGTGCCATCTACATATTTTACTTCAACATCTGCACCTGCCACAGGGAGGGCTGAGGGCACTTGCGATGAGTCCCCTACAAGGAAGCAGCCTGCAACTGAGGGTCCCCCTCTGAAGAAGAAGAGGGGATGTCCGTGGAAGAGGGACAAGAGATGCTGATGGCCATGCATCCCCCCTGGAACGAGAGCAATGCAACGGATATCCTCCTCTGTGTACAAAACATGCACTCTGTTGACAGTCACTGGACTCTCCAACATAGAATGGAGGGTCTAATTTGGACTATATGCTAAAATGACTGTGAACTTTGCTCTGACACTTTTCATCTATCACAACTTCCAACTCATATGTGAATTTTGGATTACTAATTTTTACAGAACTTACCCTTGTTTGTAACATTCATCACATGCACTTAAATAAATTCAGTTTTACACTATACGTGAATCATTAGTCAATTCAAGACTGTTCGGGCAATAGAACTGATGATCAGTATTACATGGCATTGTCAACAAATGGCTTGCAGAAGTTTAGCTACCGCCTACTACTAAAAATGTAACATGACCCATATGAGGGATACACACGACAAGGTAAACACAACACATCTAGTACATGCCAAATATAATCATTGACTCCACTGTTGTAAGATGGAACCATTGAACTGCACAAACACTAATAATTGTCTCATGGAATTAACATCAGGGCATATGTACAGGTCATAAATTCATGTTGGATGTGTGGAAACAGACAAGGCACACCTTTATGTGGTTCAGGTTTATTACACAGCCACAAGCAGTTGCATTCAACACAAGCCAGAGCAGATGATCAGGTCAATGACCCATATGAACCAAAATACTTTAGAAAAAGGAAATTACAGAACAGAGTGTGTATCATTGATTCATGATTAAAATGAATTTACAATATTGCAACTGCATTGTGTGTCGCCTAGCTCACATGTATCCACACAACAGCAAAACAAGCATGTGAAAGAGAGACATAGAACAGTCTTAAACACTGCATCCCGTTTAAGACATCTGCCAAAATTCTTACGCTATTATCCATTGTAACATTTCAGCAACATCTAGGAGTATTATGTCACCAAGGAACTCAGTTCCTTTGTCGAAGACAGTGCTTATCTTGCACCATGTCAGGCGGGCTTCCGTTCTCGACATTCCACAGAGAAAGTTGTCGTCTCAGTTATAGACGAATTGAGAGAAGGGCTGGATTCCAACATCCCTCAGGCCCTCATCCTTCTGGATTTGTCCGCCGCCTTTGACACGGTTGATCATACCATCCTTCTTTCCCATGTCAGGGCGGCGGGCATAGGGGGCCTGATGTTGGTTTGGCTCAGCTCTTTCTTGAGCGAGCGCACTCAAGCTGTCCGCCTGGCAGATTTCACTGCTTCTCCACACAAGGTCCAGTGTGGTGTCCCCCAGGGATCCTCCCTCTCCCCTTTATTATTTAATCTGTACATTTTCCCCCTCATTTCTGCACTTCAAGAGATGGAGGTCACGGTGTACAACTACGCCGATGACCTCCAGCTCATTTTTAATCTTTCTCACTCTCCTACCTCTGTCTACAATTTTCAATCCACAATGCTGTGTATCAGGGACTGGATGAATACCAACCATCTAAAACTGAACCCGGATAAGACCGAGTTGGTTCTTACCGGGGGCAGTCGCAGTCCCTGGTCTCCTTCCTTTTGGCCACCCTCTTTAGGTTCCCCACCTTTGCCGTCACTTTCTGCCAAAACACTGGGGATCACGGTTGATCAACACCTCACTCTTCACACCCAGATAAGTTCCGTAGCCTCCTCCTGTTTCTTTGTCCTTCGTACTGTCCGAAAAATTTCTCGTTTTCTTTCCCCCCCGGCTCTAAAACTGATCCTAATGGCGATGGTTTTATCAGGACTGGATTACGGGAACATCGTGTATAACGGCGTCCCCGCCAACGCCCTTCGACATCTCCAGTTGGTGCAAAATCAGGCAGCTCGCCTGATTTTTGGGTTGCCCAAATTCTCCCACATCACCCCCACACTTAAATCTCTCCACTGGTTACCCATTAAAGAACGGTCTCTTTTCAAATTGGGCTGCACAACATTCCAGGCCTTAGCCGGCTCCGCTCCTGCGTTTATTTCCTCTGCCCTTACCGTCTATCGCCCCAGCAGAGAGCTACGCTCCTCCACCAAGCTTCTCCTCTCGGTACCTCGCTTTAAGAAAAGCAGGTCCGGGGGCTTGAAATTTTCTGTACTTGCCCCCACCTTCTGGAATGCCCTCCCCATTTCTGTTAGATCTGCCCCCTCCTACATCGAGTTCTGAAAGATCCTCAAAACGTATCTCTTTCACCAAGCCTTCCATCCTAAATCCTACATCCTTCCCCGGCAATCTCAGCTTCCTACTAGCGCCATTAAACCGCATGGTATAAGTGCGCTTTATAAATTTTTTTAAATTCAAATTCAATTGAAATTCAAATTCAATGTCAACACTGTACTGGTGACTATCATGACTCAATATACACTGTCTAAAAGCAATGATCATGCCAAGTTGCATGCACTCACACTTATCTAAACATATCCTGCAACATACACATATCAGGCTTAAAAAAGCCATATTCAAATAATCATAGCATACTTACACTCGTAAAATAGTTGATAATGAGCTGTCTTCTAACATCCTCCTCTTCCACCTCCTCCTGACTGGCAACATGCCCCAGGCCTGTATCCACCTGTGCTGGAGGCAGTTGGTCCCCTTCATCTTGGATCAGAGGTAGCGCCTTCCTCACTGCCCGGTTGTGCAGCATGCAACATACTATGATGATTTTGCACACCTTTTGTGGTGCATATTGGAGTGCTCCTCTGGTCTGCTCCATGCAACAAAATCTTGTCTTTAGCAAGCCAAATGTCCGCTCTATCACTCGCCTGGTCCGCCCATGTGCCTCATTGTACCATACATCAGCAGGGGTTTCAGGGTTCCTGAGTGGGGTCAGCAACTATAACATGTTGGGGTATTCAGAATCTCCTACATTTAACGCATGAGACAAATCAGTTGGTGCAAAGAAGTGTACAATAGGATATACACTTTACACACACCAGAAGCAGACAACATCACTCACCAACCCGCCATGCATGCTCATTTCACAGCTGCAACATCATCTGTGGGATCTGACTATTCCTCATTATGTGTGCGTCGTGGGCTGATCCCGGGAATCACTCACAGACATGTGATATGATCATGTCTTGCAGACATACCACCAGGGCATTGATGGAATAAAAGTGTTTCCGATTTCTGTATGTCTGTTCATTGGCATGTGGTGCTATCAAAGCCATGTGTATCCCATCTATTGAGCCTATGACATTTGGCATGTGTCCCAATGCCTAAAAGTCAGCTTTGATCCCTGGAAACTGCTGTGGTGTTGGGAACCGGATGTAGAGGTTGAGATATCGCAACATGGCCTCACACACATCACAGAGCACATGACTGAACATAGTCTGTGACATCCCACCAGCAGAAGCCACAGTATGTTGGAATGTTCCTGTGGCAAAAAAATTAAGAGCCGCCATCACCTTAACCTTGGGGGTCAGACCAAAGATATAAGTGCATCCAGGTAGCAAATGGGGGGCCAACTCGTCTGCCAAATTCTAAATGAACCGTCTTGTGAATCTGTAGCGTCTGATGGTGTCTCGTTCGACCATGGTCACTGGGTCGGGGAAGGGTCTATGGACAGCTGAATTCCTGTGTGACCTATGTAGAAGGATATTATGATATTGATATCACACTTTCAAATCTCGTTAGTAACATCCAACAATTCAACCACATCTTCAAGGCAATACACAATCAATTCAGTCCATGGCTCGGAAAGTAAAATCCGGATCTCCAACTGACCCGGCCCCCCCAGAAGCCATGTTGCTAGCATCTCAGATGGTCCAACCTATCATCAAGAACCTCCTGAATGCTTCCATCGCTTCTGGCATCGTCCCTCCTGCCTGGAAACAGGCGATGGTCCGAGCACTGATAAAAAAGCCAAACCTGGACCCATTGGACTTTGCCAACTATCGTCCGATCTCCCTGCTACCCTGGGTGAGTAAAATCGTGGAGAAGTATGTCAATCTCCAGCTGGTTAGCTTTCTTGAAGATAACCAGCTGTTAGATACCACCCAGACAGAGTTCAGACCTAAGCATGGAACAGAGTCCGCCCTCCTAATGGTCATCGAGGAGTCCAGGAAAATTCTTGATCAAGGAGGATCAGTGGCAGTGATCCTCCTTGATCTCAGCGCGGCGTTCGACACGGTCAGTCATAACACCCTACTGAACCGTCTCTCGAGCGTCGGCATTGTGGACAAGGCCTGGCTCTGGTTAAAATCTTTTCTAAGCAACAGGTCGTTCCAAGTGTTTGACGGACAGACAGTTTCCTCCAGCATGCCCCTGAAGTTTGGAGTCCCCCAGGGCTCCTCTTTAAGCCCCGCGCTTTTTAATATCTACATGAGGCCACTGGCTGAGGTAGTTCCTCCGTATGGAGTTAAGATCATTTCCTATGCGGACGACACCCAGCTGGTGGTCTCACTAGCGCAGGAGGCTCAACAGCCACTTCCAGGTGGACTAACAAAATGCTTGAAGGAGGTGAAGGCCTGGATGACTCTGTCATCACTAAAGCTCAATGGTGACAAAACGGAGTTCATGCTCCTGGGCCCGGCTGATCCGACCTTCTTCAACTCATTATGGGCCACCTGTCTAGGTCCCCCCCCCCGGCTCCGAAAGAAAACATCAAAAGCCTAGGGGTATGGCTGGACAGGAGTCTTTCACTTAACACCCAGGTCACAAAGCTCTCAGCCACCTGCTTTGGACTGCTCAGGACACTGAAGAAAGTTCTCCCTTTGCTCCCAATGGAGGCAAAGCAGATAGCCATACAGGGCATAATACAGTCACGACTGGACTCTAACAACGCCCTCTATCTGGGTGCTCCAGAGTACACACTAAAGAGACTACAACTAGTACAAAACTGCGCTGCCCGCACTCTACTGCAGATCCCACGCAGAACGCCAGTCAGAGAGGCACTGACCAGCCTACACTGGCTCCCATTGCGTAAGAGAGTCACTTTTAAGGCAATGTGTATTGCTCACCAGGCCTTTTGGGACTCGGGCCTCAAATTACTCGTAGCCTAGTTAGCCAGTATCGTCCAGGCAGAGATCTGCGCTCTAGCCAGGCTTTTATGGCAACAGTCCCTAGAATTAAAAGGACAAGATCAGGCGGAAGGATGTTTGCCTTCAATGCCGCTAAGATCTGGAACTCCCTTGCTTTTCATTTGAGATCCAACCCTCCCCTCGCCTCTTTCCGCAAACAACTAAAAACACACCTGTTCAAATCTCTTTAATCAACTCAGCTCTACTTCCTTCTTCCCGGTTCTGCAAACCTCACTCAGACTTCCATCAGGTTCCTCTAGCGCTTGGACGCCTCAGGGCAGCAATTCGCGCCCTAAAAATCCACTTCCATTCATTCATTCATTCATTCATTCATTCATTCATTCATTCATTCATTCATTCATTCATTCATTCATTCATTCAATTCAGATGTGTGAGATTGAGCTAATACACAAATGACAGCTTTGTAACCCTGCCAAACATCCCATGTGTTATGGAATACTCAAAAAATGCAGTGGTGTACTGTGACTGATCACTGGCGTTTTTCACTGTCAATGTGATCAAACGTCACATACTCAAAACACAACTCACAAATCATCAATATGTGGATGTATGTAACACCCATCACATGTTGGGAAGGTACAAAGACATGGATCATGTCTTGCAACCTAGTCGGGACGAAAAGATATAGACAGCTGGTCACCATGCACTGCACTGTCATGTAGTGCACAATCTTATCCTAACATGTCAGACATACATGTACAATGACATACACATTATTAACTGGATGGGTGGCACCTATGTATCTTCTCCATGCCTACATGTAAATCAGGGCCCCAAAGCCACAACACCAACTCACATGACTAATATAAGATGATGACTCTGTCTAGATATTGTCTAAAGGTTCTGTGCATACACTCAGAATTTGATCACAAAATAGTCATTTCCACACATATTCAGAAAATGCAGTTAGTATGTGTGGAAGTGACCTGGGTTGACACAATCATCCCCTCGTCAGCAGCAGGTTGGACTACGGAAACTCCCTCTACGCAGGAGCCTCGGCCAAACTCCTGAGATGGCTCCAACGCATCCAGAACACCTCTGCACGCCTAGTTTTATTATCGCTAAATATCGATAGTTACTGGTTGAGGACTAGTGTAGAGAGGATAGAATATGTACGGAAATGTGTGCCTATGGTAGTAAAAGTGTTTGTAAATGTATTTAATTATAGTGTATGTGTATGTTTTTGTGGGTGGGTATATTTATTTACTTTTTTACAGGTCTTCCTATTTCGACATTGCGTTTTGGTGAAGATAGCATTTTTTAAATTAAGAAGTGTGCATTATTAATTTATACTAATATTTATTGAAAACTTTCTTAATTTTTCAAGTTTTCTTGGGGCGTTTATTTTTTCTAAATATATTTTCGTTTTTTTTATGGTTTAGTCAAGTTGGCTTTATCGACCGAGGATTATTTTTGAAACAGTTGTATTTTTGCATTTTTTGCTGTGTTAATGTTAACATTATTTTGGATTGAGAGATACCTGGATGGATTAACACTATTTGGAATATCTTTTCTTCAGGTACACAAACCATAAGTAATTTGGGGCCCGATGTAGGTAATACGCTTTTTCCGATTTTAAAATACCGAATCGCACCGAATCGGTATTTTGAAATCGGAAAATGAGATGTAGAAAAAAAAAATCGGAAAAATACCGATTCTGTAGGAATCGGTATTGTGATTCGATACGTACCGAATCGGCATTCACCGAATTGGAATTTACCGAATCGGCTACAACCGATTCGGCCAATACCGAATCGGTAATCGCAATACACCCCCATGGCCAAAAGGCCTATAGGAACGCATTGTAAATACCGATTCGGTATTTACCGAATCGGTAAAATCCGATTCGGTAAAATCCGAATCGGTAAATACCGAATCGGTGAATGCCGATTCGGCAAGCAAGTCAAACTGAAACCAAAGACAACAGCCAATGAGGTTGAACCACCCTCCCCCACCCTAGCAGGGAGTGGCTACCCAGGCAGGTGCAGCTCATTAAGAACTTTCTGGAGAGGCAGCCTGAGCTGAGCATTCACAGTGAGCAGCAGTGGAAGAAGGATCCAGAGCACTGTGAAACATGGCTAGCAGCACTGAGAGCCAGAAGGCTGGGCACAAGAGGAAACCAAAATTCAGCACCATGGAGCTGCAAGTGTTGGTGGAGGAGGTGGTGAGGGTACACAGGCAGCTGTTTGGGAGGCTGTCCCTCACTGTACCTGAGAGCACGAAGAGGAGGCTGTGGAGCGAAATAGGGGAGAAAGTCAACGCTGTCGGTGTCACCCCCAGGAGCCTTGACGACCTCAAGAAGATATGATATCCGCAGCCTCACAAAGCGGAAACTGGCAGAGCTGCAGAGGCAAGCAGGACTTACTGGTGGAGGCAGGAACCCGGCGCCACCCCTCACTGACCTGGAGGAACTAGTGGCGACTACCATCGAGAGGGAGAGTGTGGTTGGAGTTGGGGACCTGGATAGCTCAGCCAGAGCTACAGCTAAAGGTAAGAAGCATGCGCATCATGACACACCCTACCAGACACCTCCCCTTTAGACCCAATGCACAGCCAAACCCCAGCCCAGTACTGCTACCAACAGACATGAGAAATGCATCATGGTAAATGTAGTCAGCAGAACTAGGCACAAATGCCAGTGCAGAAGCATAATTAAAAGAACTGTGAAACTGAATCAAAGTATTTGAAATGATATGTGCAATGCTTTAATTGTAGTGACTGTAATACATCAGCACTCAATTCACAATGCTTCTTTATACCTAGGGGCACCATCAGGCGGAGGAGCAGGAGATAGTCAAGCACCAGCACCAGCACCTTCTGCCAGTGCGGTGGCAGGGCCAAGCACCAGTCAAGCAGCACAGGAGGAGGAGGCGGATGAGAACACCAGTGCCCTGGAAAATGAGGAGGACCTTGGCCATTCCCTCACATTTCTACACTCCCCCCGACTATCTGGCACGCCCCCATTGCAGTTCTCCCCAGATAACTCTCCACCACAGAGCCACCCTGCACCTGCCACATCTCCTGCCAGGAGTATTATTGTAGCTCCATTGAACCCCATCGAGGGAGCAGCGGGTCAGGCCCCAGCTAGCAACACAGTTACACCTGTGGCACCCCAGCCCATGTAGCAGGGCAGCAGCAATCCCCGGAGGCACAGAACATCCAGCAGTGCTCTTCCAGCACGGGAGGGCAGCGTGTTTCAAGGGCTGGAGGGCAGTATGGTAAAGATCCAGCGGATGCAGGCTAAATCCATCTTGGCCTGCCAGCGCCAGTTGCGGGTGCATAACCTGCAGATGGGAGAGATGGCGCAGGGGTTTAAGACATTTGTAGAAAGGAATAAGGACATTGCTACAGGTCTTGGCCGAATGACCACTGCCATCACGCAGCTCTGTACCAAACTGGATGACCACGAGCACTCTCGCCGCAGGGATGCACGGATGCATAATAGGGCAATCAACCGCCTTGCTGCTGCTACCGCCCAGCTATGCCAACGTGGGGCAAATATGGAGGCCAGCCTGACCCAGAACACGGCTGAGGTCACTAGGGGCATGGCCCACATTACGACCGCCATGGAGGCACTTATAATTTCAAACACTGTTGGCAATCCAGCCCTGGACCTGGGTGAGGCTGGGGACAGCAGCAGCCGCAGCAGCCCGGCCAGCGCAGTGTCAGAGCCGCGCCGGAGCAGCAGGCGCTCTCCTGAGGCTGCTGGACATGCAGAAGGGGGAGAGGCACATCCGAGTGGGGCTGCTAAGCGCAGCAAAAAATAAGCTTGCCAGGGCGGGTGAGGCAACCTGGACAATTGACATTTAACAACTTTTTGTTTACATTTTCTTTTGTTGCACATCAGTGCAGTAACGTTGTTGCAACATTATTAAATATTTCATTTCCTAACATCCATTGACCTGTCTGTGCATCTGTACTCACTCAGAAATAGTTTTCTGTAATCTCCTCACGTCTGTATCTGCCATCACTTGGAGTAGACACCCCAGCAGGTTGTGTTTGTGGCACAGCAACGTCGTCGTCATGGTCCTCGTAGTCTAACAACTCCACCTCAGTGCCCTTCTTCACCGCAAGGTTGTGCAACATTGCACAGACAGCTATGATCTTGCAGCAGGTGATGGGAGTATACTGCCTTGCACCTCCACTCTTGTGCAAGCATCTGAATCTGCTTTTCCAGATGCCAAAGGTCCGTTCAACTACATTCCTTGTGCTTTTGTGGGCCCGGTTATACCTCCTTTGGCTGGGTGTAGAGGGGTTGAGGTAGGGGGTGAGTATGAATGAGCGGAGGGCATATGCACTGTCGCCTAGAAGGAAAAGGGGTAACATTACTCACATGCATACATGTATTTCACTTAGCTACTTTGTGTTATGGGGGTCTGATGATGTGTCTCACCTAGGAGGTATCCTTCACCAAATTCGCCAGCCGTCAGCCGTGCATAGATGCCGCTCTGTTGAAAAATGTAGGAGTCATGGGTACTCCCTGGGAATTTTGCGACCAGGTCTGTGATGGTGCACTTCGCATTGCAGATCACCTGAACATTGATGGTGTGCGTAGACTTCCTATTGCAGTATATGTATTCTGTGTCAGAAGGGGGGCAAATCGGAATGTGCGTGCCATCTATACAGCCGATGATTTGGGGAAATTGTGCCATCTGGTAAAAGTCAGCTTTTATTTGTACCAGTTCTGCGTGGGTTGCAGGGAAAGAGATGTATTGGTCCATCCTGTGTATCATGGCATCAAGGAATTTGTGGAAAAACCTTGACAGGCTGCTCTGGGTCACCCCTCCTACCGCAGCTACTCCACTTTGATAGCTGTCAGACGCAAGCAGGTGTAGGCTGCATAGCACCTGCACGTGCGCTGGGATGGCGTGTGCCCTTGGGGTGGGGTGGTCCAACAGTGGTTTGAGGTCCCTGATGAGCTTCAGAATGGTGTCTGAGTCCAGCCTGTACCTCTGTAGGATCTCTGCCTCTGTGAGCATGATCAGGTTGATCCTCTGTCTGTAGACCTGTTCCTCTCTTTGCCATTCCCTCTCTCCTTCCTGCTGTAGCCGTAGCCGCCTTGCAATGACATAAAAAGCAGCCATCCTGCAAGTTGCAATGCATTTTGGGTCTATTTTTATAGGTTGCAGTTGGTTACCACCTGATTGTAATCCATGGTAAATACCAATTTTGAAATACCGATTTTGAGCCAAAATCGGTATTTCTGTGCTTCCCTACATCTCTCTCTCTGTCCGATTCGGAGATTTACCGATTCGGTAACTCTACCAAATCGGTAGGTTATCCGAATCGGAATTTTTCCGATTTGCTGTCTCTACCGATTCGATACATGGACCGAATCGGTATTTTTTCCGATTCGGTGTCACTACCAATTCGGTACATGTACCGAATCGGTATTTTTATCGAATCGGTATGTTACCGATTCCTTCTGTTACCGATTCGGGGTATTTCCGATTCGGATTATGTCCGATTCGGTAGCCATTCCGAATCGGTATATTTACCGATTTGGACTATTTTCATTGCCCTACGTCTCGATAGCCCTTTACCGATCGGAAACGGCCGAAAATCGGTATTTTCGGCCAATTCCGATCGGTAAAGGGCTACCTACATCGGGCCCTTAATTATTTAATGTGGGAGGGGAAATGTTGCGAAAAATATTTTTAATATGTGTTATATTTCGTAAAATTTTATTAAGATGTCAATATATATTTATATTATTAAATAAATATATATGGCAAATTAATTTTTACAAAATTTAGAAATATTATATGTATATATTCATATTTTGCTATTGCTAAACTATTTTTCATTACTATAGATTAATATTTTAAAGTATGGTTTTAGCTATTAGTGAAAGGTATTCAAGGCCTCTTGTGCTTGGGTATAGTGTTACCTGACTTTGTAGTAATTCAAACATTTTTTTTGCGTGTTTGGTGAGCGGCGGTGCTGGATTCCCCTTTGCCGGAGGAACGTGGCAAATTCAGCCCCTTGGAAAGGTGGTCCATTGTCGCTCCGTATCTCTGACGGATATCCAAACATGGAGAATATCTTTTCCAGTGCCGGTCCCACGTGTGTGAACGCAGTGGAAGCCACCTTCTCCACTAGTGGTTATTTCGAGTAGGAGTCGATGGCCACTAGTGTGTGCCCCTCTCCCGGAAAGCTCCCAAAGTCTATGCTAACCTTGGTCCATGGAGATGTGCAGGCTTCTTCAGTGATCACCGGTAAGGGTCTTTCAGGGTCACTTGTCAGCTGACAGGCCATGCATTTCCTCACATATTCCTCTACCATGCTCTCCAGCTCCGGGAACCATACTTTTTCCCTCATGCGCGCCTTCATCTTTGTCGTGCCTTGATGGCCCCCATGGGCAAGTTGTACTGCCCTGTATCTCAGGCTCTGGAAAAAGACCAGACGTGACCCTCTCGACAACACCCCTTCTTCGGTAGCACTTAGTTCATGCCGGATTCGCCACATCTTCGTGAGGGACTCTCTGTCTCCCGCTGACCAGGAGTTGGGTGGGCGGAGGTAGTCAGCCCACGAACCTTCTTGAACGGCTTGCAGCGACCTCAGATAGATGTTGTCGGTAGTGGCTGCTTCTTTCACTTCTTCTATTGTCATGCTTTGGGGTCACAACGTGAGTGCCACCCACTGGGCATATTCCTCACAATCGTCATCCACTGACTCTGGTTCCGGTAGGGATGGATGGCGCGATAAGAAGTCTGCAGGATTTTTGGCCCCTGGCCGATATATGACTTCCATCTCATATGGTTGGAGTTGGATTACCCATCATTCTATGCGAGATGGCGGGTGTGGAGCAGTCCCCTTGAAGAGGGACACCAGGTGTTGGTGGTCGGTGACCATGACAAAGGGATGTCCTCGTAGATATAGATGGAAATGGCCACAGGCCCACTTGATAGCTAGGGCCTCCCTCTCGATCTGGGCATATCTGATTTCGGTTGGGGTCAGGGCTTTGCTGGCGAATGCTAGCGCTGTCCACTGGCCGGGTTCATGTTCCTGGGTCAACACCGCGCCGAGGCCCACAGGGCTGGCGTCCACTATCACCTCCGTACGTATCGTGGGGTCAAAGTACGAAAGAGTGGCTTTCTCCAGGAGAGCGTCCTTGATTCCCTGGAATACTTTGTCTTCCATCGGGCCCCACTGCCATATGGCGTCCGTCTTGGTCAGCGCTCGTAGAGGTTAACTCCAGGTGGCTAGGCCCGGTATGAATTGGCCACAGTAGGTGGCCATCCTAAGAAAACTTCTTATTTCCGTCGGGGACTTTGGCGCTAGGGCGTCCTTGATGGCCTTGGACTTTCTCGGGTCTACCTGGATACCCTCCTGGTTGAAAATGTATCCGAAGAATTCTATGGAGGGCTGGAAAAATTGACACTTTTCTTTGTGGAGTGTTGCTCCATGGGCACTCAGTCTCTTCAGGACATTGCGGAGGTGTTTGTGATGTTCCGACACGGTGGCGGAGTGTATCAGGATGTCATCGCTGACATTTATGACCCCGGGCAGTCAAGACAGGAGTTCTCTAATGGTGTTCTGGAACACCTCCGCCGCCGAGGAGATGCCGAAATTCATCTGCTTGTAGCGTCGTAGGCCAAGATGGGTGCTAAAGGTGGTGATGAAACGACTTTCCTCCGCTAGTGGTAGTTGGTGGTATCCAGCGTTAGGATCGATTTTCGAAAACCACTTCGACCCATTCACGTCAGCAATGATATCGTCCATAGTGGGGGTCAGGTGTCTCTCCCTCCAGATCGCGGCATTCGGTAACCGCATGTCAATACACAGGCGGATTTTACCCGGTTGCTTAGGTTTCTCCACAATAACCATTGGTGATACCCATGGGGTGGGCCCCGTGACCTTCTCTATGACGCCCAAGCTTTCCAGCTTTTCAAGTTCTTTCTCCACCAGTGGACGTAAGTGAAAAGGTATCCGACGGTGTCGCAGGGCAGTGGGAGTTACAGACCTATCGATGTGTAGTTGGATAGGTTCGCATTTTATACAGCCCAGGCCTCGGAACAGTTTGGGGAATCGTCCCAATAGCTCGTCTACCTGGTGTGCTCTGATGCGATTAGCAAACGCTATTAGTTTTAGGTCTTCAGCTGTGTGGCTACTTAGTAGAGTGTTGGCCTCTCGGTTGATTATGTGGATTGTCGCCATCACCTCCGACTCGTCGGCCTGGATAGGTATCGTGATTTTTCCTTTGAGGGGTAGCGGAGTGTCCGCTCCATATGTGAATATCCTCGTTTTGGACGGCAGTACCTGGGGGCGCGGGGGTAGTTTCCTGAACTGCTGCAGACCTATTACATTCACAGTGGCGCCAGTGTCGATTATTGCCTTGACTTCATTTCCCGCCATCTGTACAATGCACGTCGGCTGCGGCCGCCGCCGCTGCTTGAGTTCTCGCGCGAAAGAGACGATGTAGGCCACTTCATCCTCAGACTCCGAGTCGTCATCGGGTAAGCATCTCTCTGACTTCGATGGTGGTGGTTCAGCTAACGATAGCTGCCGTACAGCTTTGGTAGGCGTTCGTGATTTCTTGAAGGTCTTTGACATGTTCCTCCTGCGGCACACTGTCGCGAAATGGTTTGGAATCCCGCAGTTCGAGCAGGTTTTTCCCTGGGCTGGGCAGTCTTTGGCCGCGTGGGGCTCATGTCCGCAATATCCACACCACGCTCGGGGCGGATCTTTCCGATACTCTTTCTGGGGTGGTCCGTGCTGTTGGGTCCTTACCGCATCTGCCCGCACAGTCTTGACGGTTTCTGATTTAATTTGGGGTTTGTGGAGTGCCTGTTCCATAGCGGTGGCCCTGACATTTGAGAGGTCATGAGACCTGGCCAGGATTAGAATATCTTTCAGTGAGATCCCTGGTTTGCGTAATATCGATCCTCGCAGCGCCTTGTCTCGACACCCTTGGATGATCTGTCTCCTTATGACTTTCGGTTGATCCTCATCAGTACAGGAACTGGCTAGCTCCCTTACGCGGGCATAAAACTGGTCCATAGTCTCGCCTTTCCTCTGGCGTGCCTGTCCCAGTTTGAAAACTTCAAAGTCAAAGTTCAGCTGTGGGTCAAAATGACCGTTGAGGGCAGCTACTGCAGCGTCATAGTTATCCGCCAGCCCCGTATTGGGCAAGTGTTTGAACAGTGGGAATATTTCATCTCCTGCATAATGTAGTAAGAGCGACCTCTTCACTGCTTTGTCTGTCTCTCTCATGACTACAAAGTAGTTTTCTAGTCTCTCGAGCCATATCTTCCACCTTGGTGATGCTGTGGATGGGTCCTCCGTTTCACTAAATGGTGGTAACACCCCAGATGCGGCGTGTTGAAACGGTATATTAATGGTGGCTGCTGGCGCATCTTCGTCTGCCATAGTGGCAGCTTGTCGGGATGAATTTCCTTCTCTTTTCCTTCGCCCACGACTTTATTAGGACAGTGTGTGCCTTTGCTGATCGTTTCCCCTATTGCGCCGATTCTGCGACGCCACGTGGCAGCTGCGCGGCCTACTTCAGCTCCGTCGAGGGTTCTGCAGGCGTCTGCTGGCGTGGGGATGTTGGGGTCCTGGTTGGTGTCCTTTCCAAAGCCGGATTGCTGCTTAAACTCCCTCCAGGGCGCAGAACAACACACCCCCGGTCGTTTTCCACGTCTCACGCACAATGCAGGAGAATTGGCAGGGTGTTCTCCCGCGTCTCACGCGCAATGCGTGAGCATTGGCAGGGTGGTCCGCGGATCCGCGGCTCACGCGAGATGCATGAGATATGGCAACCAGTCGCGTCTTCGGTCCGGTTCCGCTCACCGTTACGCCGTGTCTCCCTGGCTGTCACAGGAGCCTCCAGTGCCTTCGTGTAGAGAGGCAGGGATGGTCAGGTGGGATCAGGACAGGCTGCTGCTGCAGCAGGCAAACACGCGGTGGGCACGGCGTAAGGGAGCAGGCTGCTCCGCTTCAGCCACCAGTGCACAGGCGAGGGTTGGGCCCCCTCCGCTCATCGCCAATGTTGTGTGCTGGATTGTGGGGTACTTTAGGCCGTTCTCTGGCCTACGGATTAGCGCGGGGGCAGGTCACGCACCAGCGAAGGAACCAGTCCGACACAGGGTGATAGTCGGAAGTGACGTTCACGAGTGAACGTCCTTCTTTTATTCAACCCCGCAGGCCATGCCTGGCCTGCGGATGTAGGGATGCGTGAGTGCGTGCAGCGACTAGACCGCTGCTGACATTACACATAGCTAGTAAAAAACTTCAAGTTCAAATTGATTGAATGATAGGAAAATAAGGGAGGGAACTGCAGTCAGTTTAATTCAGTCTGTAAACATATTGTAGCCCAAATTATGGTATGTATTGGGCTTAATACAGTTACCAGTTTCTATTTTACAGGCACACGGAACTCATCCCATTGCTAACATCGTAAACTGCACTCAGTTCCCTTGTCAATAGCCTGAAGGAATTTGATATTTTTACTTCCGGAACACAAGAAAGTTCGACACCAATCAATAATCGAATTCGATCTATGGAGTCTGTACACTCATCTGGCATGGCTGCTAGCCATGAAGAAAGAGGAAGAGAGACGACAGACAAATCCATCTGCAGAAGCTGATGGTGCCTAATGGCATGGAGACTTGTTTATTTGTGAATTTTTCTCTACCTGGGGTTAGGAGAAATTACATTTTGTTGTTGTTGTGTTACAGTTAATGGCTGCTATTTGAATACATAAAATAAAGAATCCAATGTAAATTGACAGAAAAATGCACAAAAGCAAAATTGTGACTAGACCATACAAATAATATGTCAGCGTGTTTTTAAGATTATTACAATATATTTTAGAGAATGGTCATTTGCAAAATTTGTTTTAAAATATTTTAAATATATATATAATAGTTTAAAATAGTTTTCAACCATTCATTGATGAATTAAAAAAAACTTCAAGCACTGAAGATTATGGTGTATGAACAAATAGCAAGGATTGTGAGTACTTATACTATATCTGTGTTTTGCAATTCCTTGTTGAAAGTTAGAAAAACTATAAATGAAGTGGAATAAGAGATTGCAGTTATAAAATATGTGTTCATTCAACTGATTCACTCTTTCAATTCTTTATTGTTTTGTATGCTTTTAAACAGAACATTCTATGCTATTTTACCTCAGTGACATTTTCTGGCTTATATAATTAAAAACATAATTTGTTTCTAAATAAAGTGGACCTATAGGCTTTATCAAGGTGTCAGCACATCAACATATATTTAGCTGATTTATTGGCTTTGTCAATAAATCAGGACTATAATTTATCAATAGCTCTAATGCAATGTATTTCCATGTACATACATGGCACACGATTAATATTAATCACTGTCGTACAATAATGCATTTTTCTGTACAACAACCAAAAGCATGTGTTGGGCCTTTCTTTAATTCTTCAAGCCACAACATGCAGCCAAGACTAACAACAAGGGGTCTCTGCACTTTGTCTGAAGAGCATACAGCTCCAGCTCAGAATGCTTGAAAAACTCTGTTAAGACCTCCTGGGGGTCATGAATTAACAATTTCCTAGCTATTGTACAGAATGTTTCAATTCTATTAAGGACTCGGAGGCAAGCATTACGCTCTTCTTTCTTCAATTTATTCAATTAGCAGCCAGTAACTGTAACACAATAACAAAAAAACGTAATTTCCCTTAACCCAGGGAAAGAGAAGTTCACAAACAAACAAGTCTTTATTCAATCAGGCAGTGTCAGCCTCTGCTGAGGGACTTGTCAGTTGTCTCTCTTCCTCTTTCTTTCTGTGACCAAGCCAACCGTGGGAAATTTTCAATCCTGTTTGGAGGACTCCATCACTGCTATTAAAAGAACATTGTTTAACCTGAGAAAAGACATTCCCAAGTGACAGCAATAGCATAAATCAACCCCAGGAATCCTGAACATTGTCATTTCTTAAAATATTGAAACATACTCAAACCTCAAACAACAGGAAAACAAAATGTACTTCCTCCAATAATTAGATCCAATAACCTGGGTGGGTCATCAATTGTCATGGGATGGGCTAATCCTTGCCTCCGAGTCCACAATAGAATTGAATCTTTCTGTTACAATAGCTAGGATTTTTTTCATTCTTTGGTAGGACCCAGAGGCGAGGATTTTGCTAGTTTTAAGCTTATCCACCACCAGAACCATAATGGAGGAGGCTAATTTGAAATGAAACCGCTTGATGGCTGAATCGGATGACCAGTCCTCTGCTTATCCTCCAAGAAGGCTCCTGAAGCAAAAGCTTTTGAGACAATTGCCCCCTGAGCGGAGTGTGCACTGAACATCTTGGTGTCAATTCCCGCCTCCTGCATAATCCATCATACCCACCTGGTGATGGGCAGAGAGGAGACTGCCCTGGAAAGGTTTTCCCAAAGCAATCAAGAGCTGACTCTCCCTTCGGGGATGAAGCTCCGTCGACATGGTTTCATAGGCCTGGATCCATCTGACAAATCAACAACTTGGGCACCACCTGAAAGGCTGGATACAAGATCAACGGGAGTGACATTTGGTGCATCTAGTATCATGAAAATTGACTCTTTCTGAAGTAAAGGATCTTCCTGTAATGTCTAAGTCCTGTACATCTGACACTCTCCTGCAGGAGAGCAGACACATTAAAAGGAGCAGTTGGCCGACACCTGCTTTCTGGAAAGGTATCTATGTATTCATTATGGAAAAAAGGTGACAGAGTCTGGACACTCATTTGGCATGGCTGCTAGCCGTGAAGAAAGAGGAAGAGAGACGACAGACCAATCCCTCTGCAGAGGCTGATGGTGCCTAATGGCATGGAGACTTGTTTATTTGTGAATTTTTCTTTCCCTGGGGTTAGGAGAAATTACATGTTGTTGTTGTTGTGTTACAGTTAATGGCTGTTATTTGAATAAATAAAAGAAAGAAGAGCATACTGTGGTAAATGAAAGATGCACAGTCCACTGTGTAGGTAAGATTCTTTATTGTAGGTTCCTTCCAAGATATAAAGTAGAAAAGTAAAACCCCACCAGGAGCCAGCTGTTAGCAGCTCAGCCTGAGATGACCAACTGTCACAGTAAGTTATAGAGAGGCACAGTGAGCCAGAGGGACACCAGGCATTCTATGATGTCACAGATATCATAGTACAGTCTATCCAGAGGAGAACAGTGGAGAGGCCATTTACTACACATCCTCTCCCCTTATGGAGTAAGAACAGAATAAATAAACAATCAGCAAAGTACTTTAAAAGCAACAAGTACTGCAAGGGATATCATTAGCATGAACAGAAATACAATGACATGCTAGATGTTAAATGAACAAAACAACAAAAAACTACAACATGCCACATCCCCTTCCCTTAGGCTAAAAGCATGGTTTAGAGGAATGAGGACCAAAGTAGCAAAGAAAGGTGGTCACGCTCACAAAGGGGGTACACCAGAGGGTAAACACCCTCATAAACAAAGGCGAGCGTAGACACAGACCCTTTACTAGTTCAGACTGACAAAAACATGCTGACAGAGAAAACTTCTCACAAAGTCCCACCAACATGAAACCCTTGGCCACGAATCTCAGGCAGGTAGACCTTGACAGAAGCAGAGTGTCAAAAGAAAAAAATGATGTTTAACAATCTCCACCGAAAATAGGGAACAATACAGGGTACCAACCCTTTAAAATCACAACCTCCCCTAAATAGGGTACACCACAGGATAGTCAACCTGGGAACAGAAACGGGCATTGACTACCCACAAAAAAAACTTTCCCTAATGTAGGGTACACCACAGGATAGTAAACCTGGGAACTGGAATGGGGCATTGACTACCCACAAATACACCACCTACCTAAAGCACAACTTCCCCTAAGTAGGGTACACCACAGGATAGTAAACCTGGGAACTGAAATGGGGCATTGACTACCCAGAAAAACAGCACCTACGTAATACACAACATCCCCTAAGTAGGGCATGGGGCATTGACTACCCAGAAATAGAGCACCTACCTAATACACAACTTCCCCTAAGTAGGGTACACCGCAGGATAGTAAACCTGGGAACTAAAATGGACATTGACTATCCACCAAAGGAGGGTACACCGCAGGAAAATAAACCTGGGAACAGAAATGGGGCACTGACTACCCACAAATACACCACCTCCCCTAAGTAGGGTACACCGCAGGATAATAAACCTGGGAAGTGAAATGGGGCATTGACTACCCACAAAAACACAACCACACACAATGAGAGTACAACTAAGGATACACCTTGGAACTCAAAATATACAAAAAAACACCCTAGATAGGGTACACCATAAGGTTCTACATGACCCTAGGACACAAACATGGGCACTGACTACCCACAAATAGTCATCCTAACCAACAATAGGGTACACAAGGACAACAATGACCTAAGAACACTGACCCATAAAATAACGCTTGGTCTAAAGACAAATTAAAAGTACTGTTACACTAACCGCCCACACAACCCCAACTAAACAAAGAGAAAGCAGGCATTGTGAAAACAACGAAATTGTAAAGCACCTCATAAACTTTCTCTCAGTGGGTGCCCCCACACCTTACACACAACACGAAATGAAGGTAAGCATTGCACACAGGAATAAACTGTATGATCCAACATGAACCAATGCATCGGCACACTCCAAACATGCAGCAAGGTGTTAACAAAGACAAAACATGCAGTGAGAAATAACTATAACAGAAAATAACAGGTAACATCAGCTCCGGTGAGCGATGTCTCACCCGGGTTCCTGTAAACACCTCCTCTTGGAAATGGCAAGTCTCTAATGCACCCAGCGATGTAGAGGAAGCTTGAAAGCAACCAAATGCAAATACTCATAAACGTCATAAAAGTCACGAAATGAAACTCTCACCCAGAGTAGGAAAGTCAAAAGCTCCGTTATGCACTTTGTCGAACCGAGACTGATCATGTTTAAGATGTCGCCCAAAATGTTGAACAGAGGAAAAGACGTGGGAGGCAGAGCGTCAAAAACGTGGTTGGCAAAGCGTGTGTATAACATGCTTGAAACGAAGACGATCTGAAAAGACAAACCTAAAATGGCGGCATGCAGGATACTCTGCCCAGGGTGGCTCCCGGCACGTTAGTGCTGGGCAAACGTATGCGAGTGCCGTTGAAGCAGCTTAGATCCACAGACGTCAGAATGGCCACTGAGATGCTCCACGCGACAACAAGGTAAGCACAAGCGCATTGCCTGCCTAGCTCGCGCACAGTTATTTGAAAGTCAATGTGACCGTTGAACTGTCACCTGCAGCGCAGCGAGAATAATGCGGAAACTGACTTAAAAAGGTTAAAGTTAAATACACTGTACCTTAGCAGACAAAGCACAATGGTGTTTACAATTCCTCCTTCACACAGGCCGCATCGCTTGCGTCTGCATTTTAAAATAGCGTACAAACCCGTTTTCCTCTGCACACTCCGGCACGGCTGACTAGGGGTGTCTGTCGGCCTTCACATAACAGACAGTTCTTGGCAAATCCTGACCACCACAACTAGTTTGTAACCTCCGTACAACTCTACAAATGTCGGCGCTGACGTCTCACGCAGGCCAAATGGTGCCAGTTGGAAACTGAAATGCCCCCCATGCATCGGTAATATGTAGTCCGTTTCCTTCCAAAATGCAAATTAGCTCACTTGCAGGGCGTTATATATAGAAGTACGCCGCAAACACAAGGAGTGGACTTTGACTTATAAATGAAACACTCACGGATGGTAGGTGTTGTGAAGGATACTGCTAGAGTTGGGCAAATCTGTGAAAGAAAGCACATCACATGGGATACCCAACCATGTCCATACTGCGAACTGTCAAGGCGCAAAAATCGGGAAAAAAACACAGAAGGGTGATCAGGCCAGCAGAGTTTCAGACGCTTTTGTTGCTGGAGATAATCCAGATGACAGTAAGATGACAAAAGAACCCTTCAAAGCAGTTGGTTCCTTCACAACAAACGCCCAGGTGCAGGCTGTCCAAGATGAAACAGGACACTGGTGGGGTAAGTTGGGCGTTACCTTTCTGCTTATGTATAATTCCAAAATATTTTTAGTTCCTTTACTTGTAGAAGCCTCTTTAGTTCACACGTAGGTTCATCCTCTTTAAAACGTCGCCAAGTTGTGGTAAATGAAAGATGCACAGTCCACTGTATAGGTAAGATTCTTTATTGTAGGTTCCTTCCAAGATATAAAGTAGAGAAGTAAAACCCCACCAGGAGCCAGCTGTTAGCAGCTCAGCCTGAGATGACCAACTGCCACAGTCAGTTATAGAGAGGCACAGTGAGCCAGAGGGACACCAGGCTTTCTATGATTTCACAGATATCATAGTACAGTCTATCTAGAGCAGAACAATGGGGAGGACATTTACTACACATCCTCTTCCCTTATCCCATCCTCGTCGCCAAGTTGTGGTAAATGAAAGATGCACAGTCCACTGTGTAGGTAAGATTCTTTATTGTAGGTTCCTTCCAAGATATAAAGTAGAGAAGTAAAACCCCACCAAGAGCCAGCTGTTAGCAGCTCAGCCTGAGATGACCAACTGCCACAGTAAGTTATAGAGAGGCACAGTGAGCCAGAGGGACACCAGGCATTCTATGATGTCACAGATATCATAGTACAGTCTATCCAGAGGAGTACAGTGGAGAGGACATTTACTACACATACTCCTCGCCTTTGGGTCCTGTTATAGAATTTAATGACCCAAGAGTTATACTGCAACTTTTAAAATTGTTCCTAAGGGGGCTGCTGCGCGCTCTGCAGCACCCCCAACAAATAAAGAACGACCAGTCACTGACAAACTACGTCAGGACAATGTACGCTACAGATGGACATTTCCCTTCAGTCTGGCTTTTGACCACCACTACAAAACTCACCACTGCACAGAACTGGAGGAAACAATGACTGTCTTAGGACTAGAGACGACAGAGAACGGATAAGCTGAAGGTTGACTCGAACCATTGAGAACTGGATCAGGTAGAAGCAACAGCACCTCATCATGGCTTACCCAAAGACCACCCAAACAACAGAGGAGACGGTAAGTGCAGTGAACAACACTAAATGGTGTATTTCTCAATCTCAGTCTCAAAGGGCAACAAAGACCAAGAACTTTGAAATGGTGCCCTGAGACTTGGTGAAAGCCAATAATCTGTGAGGCGCAAACATCCATGATTAACAGAAGTGCACTATGACCATTGAGCAGTAACACAGTTTTCTCAAACGATATGGTCAGGAGCGCAACAACCAGACTGCACAATCTCCAGCTCTTAAGGCACCAGAATTTGGAACCTCGCTTTAACAAGACAATGAAGCTAAGGCAGCGATGATGGACTGATTAACCCCACCCAACAGCAATGAACAATCAATCAAGGTTAACACAGGGACCTTTTGTTTATGAAGGTTTGATAAGGGCGACCTGGGGGGGTGTTATTTTCATTTTTCCTTTTAGGTTCTCAAGGGGCAGAAAGCCTCAGGTATCAACGCACACATAAAAAGAAAGGCTGGGAGGAGATGCAGTGGTGGGGGCGGGGAGGGTGGGCAATCTTGGGGTAAAGGTTGAAATGCAGTGATACGTGACCATTGGGATGGAATAGAGTAGGCTCAGCCACAGTCAGGGAAATGGTAGTACAGGCATTAACATGGAATGTGAGAGGATTGAATGCTCCGGCTAAATGCCACTGAATCTGAAAATATCTATTAGATGGCCACTATGATATAGTCGCCCTGCAAGAAACACATCTCCAAAGGTCGGAGGATCATAGACTGCAACATAAAAGTTACTCCCTGATATATCAATCATCCAGTCCCACCAAGCACAACAGGGTAGCACTGTTGTTCCACTCAACATTGAAATTTCACCTAGAAAATTACAAGACGGATAAAGAGGGGAGAGTAGTATAGGTGAAGGGACACATAAAAGGTAAATATGCATAGTGGCAGTGATTTACGCTCCAAACTCTAACCAACTGACCTTCATAACAAAAACATTGACCATGTTGGGAGGCTTTGCAGCAGGGGAGATACTTTCTTGAAAGTGGTCAAAAATGAAATAAGAGAGCTGGGACTGGTTGACATCTGGAGGGAACCTCACTCAACAGATAGGGAATACACATTTTTTCACACATGCACTGCACGCACCCGAGGTTTGACTACATTTTCATGAGCCGGACATTAAAGAGCAACGTACGAACCACTGACATTTGCCCTATCATCATTTCAGACCACGCACCATTAGTTAGCTCCCTCAAGTGGATAGACCCTTTACCTAAATATGCACACTGGCTCTTTCCCGAGGCGTTATTGTGCGACAGACTTACAATGGAAGACCTCCGCAAACCCATGAATGAATACTTTCAACTAAACAATCCCCAAGACACAACACCCTCTACTAACTGGGTTGCATTTAAAGCAGTTCGATGGGGCCACTGTATTGCCACTGTGTTGCAGCAAAGGAGGAACTAAACAGGCAAGGGCCCGAAAAAGTCAAACCCTTGAGGCAGAGCTTCCCACTCGCGAACAGGTCACTGCCATTAGGAGCAAATTAAATGCAATCTACGCATACAGGGCCAAATTGACAATGTTAAGGCTGAAACAAATATCTTGTACAAAGAGTAACAAGGTGGAGACGAACTTGGCACGCCAGCTCAGAGTGAAGAGGGACAAAAAATACATCAGTGAAATACAGAGTCCAACGGGTATCTTAGAAATAACAGAGAATCGAAAAGCAGACATTTTGGAAAGTCACACCATCAGTGAGTGAAGTTCTCACAACAGTAATCACCAAAGCAGGGAAGGACCCGAAGCTATGTAGCTCCGACCGCCCCAATGCCCTCCTCAACCTAGATGTCAAACTGTACTCCAAAATATTAGCCTCAAGACTGGAAGACCTAATGCCCGAGTTAATCCATCCAGACCAATCGGGGTTCATTAAGGGGCGACAGACACATGACAATGTCTGACACATTCTCCAACTCATAGAAAAAGCAACTAAAAAAGGAATCCCATCAGTCCTGCTTGGGTTGGACTGGGTAGACTGGGCATTTCTATTTGTGACCATCAGACACATTTATCACCATGATTCGAGCAAACTATGCTTCGCCAAGCTCGAGTCCTAGTAAACGGCACAAGCGCAAAACCAATCCGATTGGAAAGAGGCAGGAGACAGGGGTTCCCACTTTTGCCCCTTCTCTTTGCCTTGAGCATCGAACTATTAGCAGCAATGATAAGAGCCAACTGAGCATTCAAAGAGATTACTTTTCAGGTGGAAGAACATAAAATCTGCGTATTTGCAGATTAAATACTGCTCCCCCTGACAGACCCACGCAACGCATTGCCCCCAAAATGAGACTTTTTGAAGAAGCGGCAGACTTTGGTATTAACCTCTGAAAATATTTCCTTTTAAATATAACCCTCCCAGAGGGTGACATGGAGATTCTTCTTCACACTACACCCTTCCAATGGGCCAAGAAAAACCTTACCTATTTAGGTATTAACTTGACACGAAAGATCTCACACCTATTCTACCCACCACTCATACATAAACTGAAGTAAGATGTAAAGTGATGGGCCCCATTATACCTCTCCTGGCTAGGTAGAATAAATGGTAGTGTTACCACGATTCCTCCATCTGTTTCAAAGCCTACCCATCAAACTTGAAACAGGGTGTCTGGAAAACCTTAAGATCATCCTCAGCAAGTTTATCTGGCAAAACAAGCGGGCTGTCCTCCATTTCAAGCTTCTCCAATGCCTTAGAATGGAGGGAGGATTAGGCCTCCCGGACTTTAATCTATATAACAAAGCGGCACAGCTTAGCTTAATAGTAGAGTGGTCCCAGTGGGAGTCAGACAGGCACTGGCTGCATATGGACAGGCCAAAAGCAGGCAGAGTCATAGTGGTCTTGCTATGGAAACCAAATACAGATCGCCCTACCAACGCCTACCTTAGTACTCCAACTAGAATGGTATTGAGGGAATGGGAGGAAGTTCTTAAGAAGACAACATGGACAACCTTCCCCTTCACTACGACCCAGCGTTCCCCCCAGGAATGCAACTGGGACCATTTGATGCTTGCAGGGAAGGAGGCTGTTTGACTTTATCACACTTATTCCACAATGCAGACATACTTACCTTCGAACACTGCCAGCAAGATTTTAATTTGGCAAAATAGGAATTATTTTACTACCAACTACTATGACACTGGGCACTACAACCAGAGACTAAAGAAGCAGTCATGAAAGAACTCACCACAGAACAGAGTTTTGTGAAGAAGACTCAAGGCACTAAGGGTATTATTTCCTTCTTATATGCTTTGCTACTACACACAAAGCCTGCACAACCACCTCGTCACATGCCCTTCTTTAAACCTATTCTGGCTATGATATACCAGAGAGCGACGGGCAAGCACTACGAATGGATATACACAAACACTCATTATGTCTCTGTGAGGCACAATACAAAATACTGTATGACTGGTATTTATACCCCACAAAACTGAAGAAAATGCTATCCAAATACATCAGACTTATGTCAGAGGGGCTGTGGGTTGTTGGGCAACTTTCGCCACATCTGGTGGAACTGTCCAAACATTCGCCAATACTGGTCAGATATTCTAGCCCAAATAAAAGTAATCCTGGAATACCTCATACGAGACACCTTATCATTTGCTCTATCAGGGCTCAGATCAGAATCCCTAAAATACTAAACACAGGCGAATAAAGGCAATATGTGGTTGTGTCTTGGGGCTACGAAAATGGCTGTGACAGCCTGGTGCTCTCCACACCACTGAAGTCGATCTATCATGGCTGATAGCTAGAAACCGGTCCTAGGATGCTTGATTCCGGTCCAGGGAAGACATGGCTTCGCAGTTCGGGCTGGACTGTTCCCATGAGGCACAGGGACAAGGCTGATTTGCATATGGTCATGTCTGAACTGGGGTGGTGTGGAGTGCAAAAAAACGATGGATTTAGGACCAGATCTCTGTACTGGGGTGAATGTATGACATTGTTCTGCATTCTGTCCATCAACTGTAGTATTTGCATTTGTCACCCCGAGTGGGACGGGTATGCTCAGACGTGAGTCCCATGCTCTCCACATCACTAGAGTCAAGCTATCCTGGTTGATGACGGCTGATCGCCAGAAACCGGTCCGAGGATGCTTGATTCCGGTCCTGGGAAGACATGGCTTGGCAGTTCGGGCTGGACTGTTCCCATGAGGCACAGGGTCAAGGCTGATTTGCATATGGTCATGTCTGAACTGGGGTGGTGTGGAGTGCAAAAAAACGATGGATTTAGGACCAGATCTCTGTACTGGGGTGAATGTATGACATTGTTCTGCATTCTGTCCATCAACTGTAGTTTTTGCATTTGTCACCCCGAGTGGGACGGGTATGCTCAGACGTAAGTCCCATGCTCTCCACACCACTGGAGTCAAGCTATCCTGGTTGATGACGGCTGATCGCCAGAAACCGGTCCGAGGATGCTTGATTCCGGTCCTGGGAAGACATGGCTTGGCAGTTTGGGCTGGACTGTTCCCATGAGGCACAGGGTCAAGGCTGATTTGCATATGGCCATGTCTGAACTGGGGTGGTGTGGAGTGCAAAAAAACGATGGATTTAGGCACAGATCTCTGTACTGGGGTGAATGTATGACATTGTTCTGCATTCTGTCCATCAACTGTTGTTTTTGCATCTATGACTCAGTGGCATGCTTGCCTCTGGCGAGTAATCACTATGGAAAAGATGAGCGATGTTTTAAGGGATTATTTTAAAAACTTTGACTACACATGGGTGTCCTAACTAGCTACCATTTGAAGGGTTTGCCATTGCTAACGTGCCCAAGGACACAAGAGCTACACCTCTACCAATTCTACCTAGCTTCTCCCTTGACATCTGAAACACCCCAGGGCCATCCCGGCCTCAACTCTCCCCCCGCATATGCACAAATGCTAATAACACTACCAAGCTTCAGACATCTAGATTGAGTTCCTAGCCCTGTTTACTTTTGCTTTTCGGTTCTTTAAGTTTTGAACAAGGGAGGAAGGTTTGGAAGGGAGGGGGGGAGGGTTTTTTGTTTAAGAATGCAACAAGAATTAATAAGCAAAATGAGACCGTTGCCACCATGTACACAACTGTTACTAGAATTAGTGTTCCATTCTGTAATGATAGACTTCATGTTTCAATGTATTTTATAAATGTTGTGCGCGAAATGCAATAAAAAGAACTATGACAAAAAAACAAATGTTCTTCTAGGGACACCTTTATCATCAAGAATCTAAAACAAAAGAAGCCCTTTCAGCATATTATAGGGCACTCCTCAGCTGAGCCTGGGAGAGCATGGGCAAATATAGAAATCCAACTCCATGTTTGTTCTATCCTGGGCGGAGAATATAGGTTTGCTCCCGCCTGGCATGAGCAGGGAGAAGAGCTGATCCCACTGGGTGAGAGTAAACCATCGCAACCCTTTCCTGCAAAATCGAGATTGGTGTAGGCAGATGCTTGAAAGACACCACCACCAATGCAGGGATTGCATTGGTGGTGGTTGCCCGTTGGATGCAAGGCGGTTGGTGTTTCTGACAGCCATCACACCACCCGCCGTCCTAATGTGGCGGGCATTGTAGGTGGTCCCGATGTCAGTGAGACCACCACTGACAGCCTGCCGCTGGTGGTCTTGCCGCCATCGTAATCAGTCCCTTAGTTTGTAAGGGCATAGAGTGTCACTTGCCAACTGCCTTTCCTCCTTGTGAGGGCTTTTATTTCCTTCTAATTTGAAAGAGAGAATTCAGATGATGGTGGGTTGGGAAACACAATTTTAAGAGATGAACAAGCATTGGCAAAGCTAGGGAAGCTATGGAGGACCACGCCTCCGGATAGCCGTGAGTGACCGCTGACCGCTGCCCTACCCCCCTCCAACATGGCGATCGGCAAACGACCATGAAGCATTTCCTGAGGAGCCCAGAGCCCGGAGTCTGGAGATTTTGCGTTGCTGCATTTCTTTTTTGACGATTATCGTGAAATTAGGCAAGGCCGGTTAAGGGAGGGAAGACTGAAGCCGTCGGAGCTTCGACCTTGGGGGTCTGCAGCCGAGGAGTTTTGCTGTGGACTGCCTTTCAACACCCGCGCACCCCCGCTCGGGAGGAGAAAGAGAAGGTGCTTTTTTCTGGCAGCCAAGAAGGACAGCGAAGGCTGTATACATTGAGGTGAGGAGGGGGTGCACTAGTAACTACCAGGATAACTGTTAAGGGTGCAGGAAAGAAAGAATAAACGTGAGTCTGTCTGTGAACGAGGCAACTTGGTTACTTCTAAGAGAAGATAAAAGAAAGAAAAGGGTGGGGTGTACCAGGACTTTTTTCCGGGACTTGTAATACCAGGGGTCCAAGAGGAGCAGAGGAAGTAAAACAGAATGAAGGAGAGGAAGGAAGGAAAAAAGGAGAAAAAAACTGGAAAGTAACAAGCAAGGAGAAAGGAGGAGAGTGGAGGGGAAGCAGAGGAAAGGAAAAGAAAAAGAATAAACCTTTTAAACATGGGTAAGAAGCGAGAAGGCTGAGGCGAACTGGAGAGAGAGAAGAAGGAAGAAAAAAAAAAGGAAAAGAAAAGGGAAATAAAAAGGTGAAGGGGCAACAATGGATAAACCCCAGAAGGATGCACCTCTCGTAAATAAATCAAGTAAAATAGATGTTGCGGCTGCAGCTTGCCTCAAGGCCAAAACACGCCAGGCCCGGGCAAAAAAAGCTGCGCTTCGGGCCAATAAGGATAAAGCTAAAGGAAATAATTCCAGTTCCCCAGAATTTAATAGCACCCCTGAGGTATCTGACGACGAGTCCCCTTCCACTACTGCTTCTCCACAATGTGAGGGGCCCCCAGAATTAACGGCTGAAAAGGTTAGTGCCACACCGGAGCAGTCAGAGGCTGCTGTTGCAATGTCTTCACAGCGCAGCCCGACGCAGGATGGTTCAAGAAAAAGTGTAAAAGGAGTGAAGGATTTTCCGCTGTTTATAAAGAAATACGCCTTACAAGTGTTGAAATCCCCTTCACCAACTGTAACCTCAGTCTCCAAACCTTTGAGTACTCCGCTACCAGGGTCAGGAGTGACTTTGATAGGGTCACAAAAAGAACTGACTCCCAAGGATTCAGAATTGGATCTCATGGGAGTCAAACTTCTTCAGCAAGACCTAATTTCAGCACAAATAGTGGCAGCATCCTCAATATCTTTAAGCTCCAAGAATATAGTGGGAGAATCAATGTCAAGGTTAAACTCCCCCTTGGTTCAAGATGGGGGAAAAGGCGGGAGCAATAAGATCAATACCCCAGTGAGTTCATTGTCTTCTCAGGCCCAGCTACAATCACCGCCTCAATCCCGATCTCAATCTCAACCTCAACTTCAATCGAGATCTCAGGGGCAATCGCTCCCTGAAGCTGAGCATGTTCTACCATATTTAATTGCAGGAGATATGAACACTGCTGTTGATGACTCACTGATTAATTCCTGTCCAAATACGGAGCCTGGGGGGGTCTTCCAGTTAGATAGTAAAGAAATGCTGAATTTAATTCTGGAAGAGATGCGCAAGATGAAAAAGCGCAAAAAACGGAAATCACTGCCCTGCATCAGAGACTGGGGAAAATTGAAGAAGTAATGGCAGACTTTCCCGTCAGAAAGCAGGGAGCAGAAGCCAGAATATCGGTATTGGACCATATGAACGTTGCCATGGGAGAGGTAAAGGAAGCAGCCAAAAGCAAGAACTTCCTTGAGAATAAACTGGAGGACCTTGAAAATCACTCGCGGAAGTCCAACCTCCGGATCGTTGGAGTTCCAGAGGGGATAGAAGGCTCCCAACCTCTCCCATGGGTAAATTCATTCATCAAGCAGCATGTCCTCCCTGAGTTTGAGGGCCACCTCACCATTACAAAAGCTCATCGAGTCCCAGCGCAACCCTTTTTAAATTCAACAATACCAAGAACTATCCTGCTGAACTTTGCGGATTTTCGAATAAAGGAGAGGATCTTGTCAAAAGCTATCCATCAGAGACAGTTTTTCGTGAACGAGACTAACAAATGCCGCATACTTTCAGACATGACTGCTGCGGCTGCACATAGGAGAAAATAATTTGTAAAGATCTTACATTTGTTCAAAGCTCACGGTGCACAAGCATCAATCGCCCAGCAGTCAAAAGTTAGAGTTTTGGTCAAGGGAAAGTTTTTTATGTTGTCAGATCTTGAAGAGGCTCAGGTTCTGTTAAAAGAGATTACAGCAGGTTCTGGTACTTGAATAGTGAAGTACAGGGGGATTAATTAGCACTATTGATAATAATGTGGGTTTTTTTTCCAAAAGATACTAGCCGGGCCGGTTAGGGGAGAAAATATATAACTGGTAGCTGACTAGCAATTAAAATGAAGAAAATGTATCACCATCGGTTTAGATAAGGATGATTTTTTTTCTTTTTCTCCCCTCTTTCCTAACTGTAAGAGGGGAAGGGAGGGGGGAAGAAAAAGTAAAAAGAAGATGTGTTGCCCCATATCTCGCATATAGTCCCAGGAAGTCAGTTGGGATAAAGTATTGGGGGGGTCCCTGGGTCAGCAGGGGTCACTTAGGGTGTAATTCCATGACACCCATGAGGAAAGTTGGGAGGGTTGAAATGTGGTTAGCGTGGTTGGAAAGGATTTTTTCACATTTCGGGTGAGGTTTGGTTTTTTTAGGGTGGGGAGGGTTGGAGCAGGGTTTATTGCAGTAAAAAAAAGGAGTATGAGCAAAAGACACTGAAAATTTACAATTGTAAATGTTGTTAGAAACATGTAATAATGGAAACCAGTAAATGTAAGATCCTATCAGTAAATGTAAACGGAATTTTAAACAAAGGGAAGTATGGTGCTTTGATGAGCTGGTTGACATCCTTCAATCCCCAAGTTCTGTTTTTGCAGGAGACTCATTTAAAATCTAACTCTCCTAAGTTCTTTGTTCCCAGGGTTTTTTCTAAGGTCTTTTTCGCATCTGCAGGTCTTGCCATGAGAGGAGTCGCTATTTATTTCTCAAAACAACTTCCTTGGGAATTCTTACAAATACATAGGGATTTTCATTGCAGATGGATTTGGGTAGTAGTAAGGCTGCAAAGAAAATTTTTAAATTTTATAAACTACTATGGTCCTGTGCCTGATGATATCTCAGCATTGGTCGTGATAAAAGAGCTTATGTTAGGGGTCCCTGGGTAGTTTATTTTTGGAGGGGAATTTAATTTCATACAGGACCTGAGAAAGGACACTTCCAATAAAAATAAAAGACAATTGAAACCCAATACCAAAAAGATAGTGGATGCCATCAGAACAGAATATCAATTGATAGATCCATGGCGGGAAATGAATTTCGATAAAGAATATTTTACTTGCTATTCGCATCATTTCCAAACAGCGGCACAGATTGATTTTTTTCTTATGTCTAGATCCTTTCCAGTTCAAGTTCTTAAGGCAGATATTGGATGCAATCCATTTTCAGATCACGCGTATGTTGGTTACGCATAGGTGGCAGCTAGACCGATTCCATTCGCAGGATCAGGACTGGATGAAAGAATTCAGAAAGTGGATATCTGAATATTTCGACATCAATGAGAACTCAGCAGAGCCCTTCGCAGTTTGGGGTGGGTTTAAGGCGGCTGCCCACGATCAAATTATTGCTTTTTTTGGCCACTCAAGCAAATACCTGGAGGCTACAAATAGCCAAATTACAATTAAAGGTGGAAAAGGAATATGCTCTCCAACTTCAGTCGCTTCCTAATCAGCTACAACGGGCAAGATCAGAACTGAGGGATTTTATATTGTTTTAGAGGAGATTTGTAGTTCACAAATGTTCCAACAAAAGGTGTATGAGGAAAGCCAGATTATAGGTAAATTCCTGGCTAATTCAACCAGAAAAAAACAAGAAGCCGCTATAATATCAAAAGTGCTCAATCCCCTGACAGGTTTGGAGGTGGCCAATAATAGTGAGATTCCTCAGATATTCCTGGAACACTTTCACAGACTTTACTCTAATGAATATCTGGTGGAGGAGTAGAAGATACAGGAGCATTTTTGGAATATGGATATTCCTAAATTATCAGAGCATAGGACCAGATCAGTAAGAGCAGATGTTGAATAAGATGAGATTTCAGCAGCCATCAAAGCAACAGCTGGGGCTAAAGCATGTGGACATGACGGATTCCCTATCGAATTCTATAAGGTTTTCACAGAGGAACTGATCACTCCTTTAAAGAAATTATTTAACTACGTAAAAGGAGACGGTCTAGTTCCTACAAATTTTAAAGAATCGATAATCGTATCCTTTGTAAAAAAAGAAAAAAATTCGGCAGATGTCAATTCATATAGACACTTCAGTCTTCTGAACTCAGATTATAAAATACTAACGAAGGTGTGGGCCAAGCACTTTCTATTAGCAGCTCAGGAGACTATTGATAGCGATCAGACCGGGTTTATAGCGGGCAGATTAATGACAACAAATACCCAGTTTTTAATACATGCTTTGGATTTTTTTAATACGAACTCTATCCCGGCAAGTATTGTTATGATCGACGCAGAGAAAGCATTCGACCTTGTCAACTGGAGAACCTTATTCTTTGCCCTGGAGCATTTTGGTTTTCCAGCTCAGGTGGTCAACATGCTTCGAAATATATTTCAGAGAGCCACAGCCTAGTTAGTCATTAATTTAAAACAAGCAGGGACCATACAAATAAATTGTGGGACTAGGCAGGGCTGCCCACTTTCGCCTCTGCTTTTTATTTTTTTTAGTGAGCCACTCGCAATCAAAATACGCAATAATACATCGATAAAACATCCTATTTCTGACATGGCAAAGCTGAAATTCTTTGCAGATTATATCATTTTATATTTGGCCCCTGATATAGAGAATTTTGAAATGGTTTGAAGGGAATTTAAATGGTTTGAACTAAATAAAATAAATGCAAATAAAACATTCTCATCCTTAATGCAGACTTAAATTATTTTCTACTCTGCCTGAGGATGCAAGCAATTAAACTGGATCCAATTAGATATCATGGGATATATGTATTCAGCCAATACCATCAGCTTTTTAAGCTGAACCATTTAAGGAAGAAGGAGAAAATTAAGAATCTCTTGGAACAATGGCTTTTACTTCCCTTATCGATAGTAGGAAGAGTTTTGTTAATTAAAATATCAATACTCCTGTTACTCATATTCTTTTTTACCAATGTCCCAATAAGGATAAATATGTCCTTTTTTAAAGAACTAGAAAGTTTATTTAGAGAATTTATCTGGGGAAAGAAAGTACCAAGGGTAAAAATGACAGTGGTTCAACTATCTATTGCACAAGGGGGTTTTGCCTTGCCTCATTTGAGAATGTATTACGAGGCAGCCTTTATAGATTTAATTTCAGGATTGATGGGATCTAAACGTGGGAAAGATAGTTTTTTCTTAGATAAAATGATTAAAAAAAGCGACTCGCAAACCCCAGTGTTTTTAAAAACTTCCAAACTTCCAAAACAAACTAGGTACAAGACCTTGAAGGACGTGGCTTTTAGACTCCAGACATTTTTTTTTTTAAATGGGCTCCTCGGGTCTCCAATACTTAAATTTGAGAAAAATCCCCAGCTGTGGCCTCCAACTCCGATCTAGATACAATAGGAACTGGGAAAGTTGTGGACTGTTTGAGTTAAGACATTTTATAATTCAAAATAGGGTGATTTCTTGGCAAGAGGTAACAGCCCGGGCAGAAACCCATCAGAAACCCCTTTTTTTTAAATATTTACAAATCGCCCACTTTATTAAAAAAATTAAATTAATGGTACTTTGGACACCCCCGGATCAATTGATGGTAGCTCTATATGGGGCCAGAATGAGCGGTGTGGGGGATTGGTACCAGTTAATAAACAAACAGGGCCAAATGTCTGTGTTGGAGAGCCATTTAGTTAAAATAAATCGCGCGACAAGGTGTACCCTTTCCCTGAATGACTGGGAGGCTATATGCCGCTTGGGAAGTAAAACATTGCGGGCGGCGAATTTTAAAAGGACATCCTTTCTTTCTCAATGGCTTTCCTATTTAACCCCGGCAGCAATAGCAAAAAGATTTCCGGGTGCCGAGAATAAGGGTTTCCGCTGCCAGGCAGACGTGGACGGTGGCTGGCATCATATTTTCTATGGGTGCCCTGGGCTGAGACCTTTTTGGGAGGCAATTTTTACTGATATTGAGTCAACAATCGGTAAGCACGTACCACTCAAGGCATAGGCCGCGCTATTCGGATTCTGCCGAGAAGGGACGATCTTATCGGTGGCCGAGAGAACTTTCTTGTTTATTTGCTGTACTGTAGCCGGTTCATTAATTCTTCAGAATTGGAAATCTAGTGAAGTCCCTTTGCATTTAAAATGGTTTAATAAAATGAAACGGACCCAAGAATTTGAAAAAGCTTACGCCAGACAGGTCAGGTCACCTAGGAAGTTTGAAAAGAATTGGAAGTTTTATATGGATTTAGAAAAGTTGAAGGAGGGATTGTAATATTCATTCTACATATTGATGCTGTAGCTGAATTGTATTGCACTTTAGAAGCATTTGCACTTTATATGATTGCAATTTATTGGTATTTCAGGAACATTCGTAAGTTCACTGTTTATCATACGTTAGGAAATTCTAAAGAGTGATTGAAGTATTTAATTTATAAATTAATGTTTTGAAGTTGTGTTATATTGTATTTTAGAGATATTTAGCATGTCAAATTATTGCACTTTACTTAAACTTGTAAATGTAATGGTTACTGCTCGCAGGGCCGGTCGCTCCACGCACCGCACGGCTCCCCGTGTGTTTCCACTGCTGCTGCCACGTGCCTGACACTGTACCTGAACCCCAAGTAGTTTGTATCTTGTGTTTTTGCTGGTTTACTGTGCCCCTTTGCACTCGTTGCATTCATTGTCCTACCTGCATACTCTCGTACTGTTGGTCCTCCCGTGATTGTTTTCCCACTTGTGCCCCCCCGCTTCCCGCTCCCCGCCGCTGCTCCCCGGCGGCCCGCCTCTTTTTCCTTCTGTTTCCCGCTTCCCGACGCCCATTCGCCACCCCGCTCCCGCCTCCCAGCTGCTCCTCCCTCCCACTTGGCCATATATGGAGGAGACCGCGTGGTGGCGAGCTGTGACCCTTGACCCTGCTCGCAGGGCTGGTCGCTCCACGCACCGCACGGCTCCCCGTGTGTTTCCACCGCTGCTGCCACGTGCCTGACGCTGTACCTGCACCCCAAGTAGTTTGTATCTTGTGTTTTTGCTGGTTTACTGTGCCCCTTTGCACTCGTTGCATTTATTGTCCTGCCTATATACTCTTGTACTGTTGCTCTGCCCGTGATTGTTTTCCCTCTTGTGCCCACTGCTCCTCGCTCCCCACCGCTGCTCCCTGGCGGCCCGCCCCTTTTTCCTTCTGTTTCCCGCTTCCCCGACGCCACCCCGCTCATTCCTCCCAGCTGCTCCTTCCTCCCACGGAGACCGCGCCGAAGTGCAGCGGACATGCACAGCAGGCGCGCCGCTGGCAAGCCCATCTGCCCCCATCCGCGCCTGGACCGCGCCCAGCACCAGAACCCTGACCCCCCACAAGATCCAGAGGACTCAATTGAGATACGACTCCGCGGCCCTCCACGCACTCAACACCGAACGACCATCCGCCTGCTACCGAGCCACCCCGAAGCGCACCAATGGACCCTTCACCTGTCAAGCCTGTAAATTCACCTGCCTCCAAACACGCCCCACACCCTCCAAACCCCGCAACAACAACAACCACCTCAAGTGCATCTTCCACAACACCCGCTCCGTCCACAAGCACGCCATCTAACTGTGGGACCTCCTTGACACAACAGCACCACGCGTCGCCTTCCTCACGGAAACCTGGATGAACGCCTCCTTGACCCCGACATCGCCATAGCCATCCCGGAAGGCTACAAGATCACCCGGAAGGACCACGTCAACCAAACCAGAGGAGGAATCGCCATCGTCCATAGGAACACCATCGACATCACAACCGCCACCGAAGACACGCTCCCCGCCGCCGAACACCTACACTTACAGAGTCACACTGACCCCAAGACCACCCTCAGAGGAACGCTCATGTACAGACCCCCGGGACCACACACACAATTCAGCGAATCCATTGCCGACTTCATCAGCCCGCACGCCCTAGCCTCACCAGAATACATTCTCCTAGGGGACCTGAACTTCCACCTGGAGAAAAACAGCGACAACAACACCACCACCCTGCTCGACAACTTCGCAAACCTCGGACTCAAGCAACTAGTGAACACCCTCACCCACCTCGCAGGCCACACGCTCGACCCCATCTTCTCCGCCAGCAACCACGTCTCCCTCAGCCACTACACTGGACTACACTGGACAGACCACAGATGTATCCACTTCACCTTCAAAAAGAACACATCCCACCACCGCACACAACAGATCCCCCGCAGATGCTGGAACAAAATCACCACAGACCAACTGCTCTCATCACTAAGCCAGAACCCGCCAGCCAACACCACTGACACCAACGACGCAGTCCGCAACCTCGCACAGTGGGTCACCAACTGTGCCGACGAACTCGCACCACTGAAGAACCCCCAGGCCTGACCGGCAACAGGAAAACACCATGGTTCACAGACGCACTCAAAGAATCCAAGAAATCCTGTTGAACCCTTGAAAAAACCTGACGCCACGAACGAACTACAGAGAACATGAGAGTCTTCAAGAACGCCACCCGCGAGCACCACCAGCTTATCTGAACCACCAAAAGGACATCATTCAAAGAGCAACTAGACAACAACACCTGCAACAGCAAGGAACTCTTCAACATCGTCAAATAGCTCTCCAACCCCAGCGCCAGCAACAATAACGTCACACCGTCACAAGAACTCTGCAACTCCCTCGCCACGTTCTTCCACTGCAAGATCGCAGATATACACGACAGCTTTGGACCCCAGACTCCGCCTGCAGCCACCAAATGAGCGACCCCCACCTCCACCATCAGCGCCTGGACCCCTATCAGCACTGAAGACACCACCAACGTCATGAACTCCATCCACTCCGGCTCCCCCCTCTGACCCTTGTCCCCATCATATCTTCAACAAAGCTGACACCATCATCGCACCCCATCTCCGGAACGTCATAAACAGCTCATTCACGTCAGCTGCCTTCCCCGAGAGCTGGAAACAGGCAGAAATCAACACCCTTCTTCAGAAACCCACGGCGGACCCCAAAGACCTCAAGAACTTCCGCCCCATCTCTCTTCTTCCCTTCCTGGCCAAAGTCATCGAGAAAACCGTAAACAAACAGCTGACTGCTTTCCTCGAGGTAAACAACTTGCTCGACCCGTCCCAGTCTGGATTTCGAGCCAACCACAGCACCGAGACTGTCCTCATTGCAGCCACCGACGACATCAGGACCATGATGGACAACGGAGAAACAACCGCCCTCATCCTCCTGGACCTCTCGGCAGCCTTCGATACCGTTTGCAACCGCACCCTAATAACCCGCCTCTCCAACACCAGGATCCAAGGAAAGGCCCTGGACTGGATTACCTCGTTCCTCTCTGACAGAACCCAGAGAGTCCGCCTCCTTCCCTTCCGTTCAGTAATCACCGAGATCATCTGCGGCGTACCCCAGGGTTCCTTGCTCAGCCCAACCCTCTTCAACATCTACATGAGCCTCCTCACCGCCATCGCACGCAAACACAACATCAACATCATCTCCTGTGCCGACGACACCCAGCTGATACTCTCCCTCACCAAAGACCCAACGACCGCCAAAACCAACCTCCAGGAAGGTATGAAAGACGTAGCAGAATGGATGAAACTCAGTCGCCTGAGGTTGAACTCAGACAAAACGGAGGTCCTCATCCGGGGACAATCCCCCTCCACCTGGGACGACTCCTGGTGGCCCACAGCACTGGGCTCCGCCCCAACACCCGCGGACCACGCACGCAACCTGGGATTCATCCTGGACACATCCCTCACAATGACCAAGCAAGTCAACGCCATCTCGTCCTCCTGCTTCAACACCTTGCACATGCTCCGAAAGATCTTCCGGTGGATCCCCACCAAAGCCACAAAGACCGTCACACAGGCCCTTGTCAACAGCCGACTGGACTACGGAAACGCCCTATACGCAGGAACCACCGCCAAACTTAAGAATCGACTGCAACGCATACCAAACGCCTCCGGCTGACTCATCCTCGCCATCCCTCGCCACAGCCACATATCTGCCCACCTGAGAAACCTGCACTGGCTCCCCGTCAACAAGAGGATCACGTTCAGGCTCCTCACCCACGCACACAAAGCACTCCACGACATAGGCCCCGAATACCTCAACAACCGCCTCTCGTTCTACACTCCCACACGCCAACTCCGCTCCTCCAGCCTCGCCCTCGCCACCATCCTACGGATTCGCAGAACCACCACCGGAGGAAGATCATTCTCCTACCTGGCAGCCAAAACATGGAACTCCCTCCCCACACACCTACGAACGACCCAGGACCATCTCACCTTCAGGAAACACCTCAAGACCTGGCTCTTCGAGCAGTAGCAGCAGCAAAACCTGGCTCTCGAACAGTAGCAGCTCCCCCCCCCTTCAGCGCCTTGAGACCCTCACGGGTGAGTAGCGCGCTCTATAAATGCTTTTGATTGATTGATTGATTGATTAATATTCTATAGATTAATATTGGATGATGATGATAATTACTGACATAGTCAATTGTCTAATCTACTGTAGAAAAGTTTAAAGAGGGACCGCAGTATTTACTTCTGCTATCCATGCTCAGGACATTTTGTATTGCACTTTAGTAGCATTTGCACTTTATATTGTTGTACTTTAGTGGTACTTCAGGAACTCTTGCAAGTTCACCGGCTAGCGTACTTTAGAAAAGTTTAAAGAGGGTCTGCAGTATTTATTTTCTAAATCAATGTCCTAAGCTGTTTCATATTGCAGTTTTGAAAGATGTCGCCCTTTACACTGTTGCACTTTATTTAAACTTGTAACCACATGGGATACTGCACTTTATTTCAAATCATTTACACCAGCGTAATACTGGACGATGATGATATTTGCTGCTACAGTTGAATATTTCTCTTTCTTGTTTTATACGTTTTTTATCTTGTAAACGGAAGCTATCAATTTGATTATGTATTACTGGGTTTTCAATCTTTTTTCATCAATGTCTCTTAAACAGATCATTTATCTATGAACTCATGTATCTTAAGCTCTGCTCAATAAAAAATTATTTAAAAAAAAAAGAGTTCTTTAGTTTGGTGGTACAGATCTATTATGTTTGGGTTGAAATTGCACCACAAAATGATTTGAAAAGAAGTGTGAGTGACAGGTTAGTATATTTTCAATCATGAAAAAGTAACATATTTTAATGCTACTTTTCCATTCTATTCAGCATGAGTTTCTCTGTTTTGCAAATTCGAAGAAGAGCTGATTTAATTCCGTTTTTTTCATGAAACAAAAATAAACATTAGCGTTTTCCTAGTTTGCCTTTGTAGGAATTTAACTTTCAGTGAAAAAAATGTTTCAAACAAAATACAAGAAAAAAGAAAACATAAAAGGTTAGAATCTGGACGTGTGATTTTAGGATCTCTTCAAAACATAAATATCAGCGATGCTAGAGGAAACAGAACAGCATTTGTTACATCCGGGCAGCGCTGTCTTTGCCTACAGTCATTGAAACTTGCACTATGATATGCGCTTGGAATTTGAGAATAGCAATACCCAAGCTGCGACAGAAAGCCAGCCCTAGGAGCAGCCCAGTAGACAACTGCACAATTTCTTTCGACTACAAACGGGAGTACTCCAGGAGGACACCTGTCAATCAAAATAACTGAAAGAGAAGTGGAAGCCTTCTGCTTGAGAAGGTGCATGACAAGACGTGGTGTGTCGCTTGACAACAGTTCAGTGATTTCTAAAACTTGTGAAACTAGTGGTTGACAAGGTGAGGATTGATGGCTGAGAAAACGTCCATCACGTCAAGATTTCTATTCATTTAAAAACTGAGGCCTAACCGCAGAGACACGATTTAGACTGTAATGGATTTCAGTCTCTAAAGGAAGCACATTCAATGATTGCCGGCGTCTTCAATTACTTTGAACTCTGAAGTACACTGCTTCAAGTATTAAAAACATGGAATATGAATAGTTTATATTTCTGTGTAGCTTCAGATTCCCAATGAGAAGTATTTGATATTTTATTCGGAGTTCTGTGCAGCATTAGGTTGTTATTAAGGTTACACTTAAACTCCTTGATCCCAAGGCTTTTCTGAAAGGACTTTGAGGACTTGAACGACAGAATGTTCTCATTTTTGATTTGCTCAAGCACAGAATTTGTAATGCACCTCTAACACCCCGCACATCAGGGCCCATACAAGGCCCATTTACGAATATCCGTTCAATGAATTACATGTTTGGAGGGGCAGCGAACCGTAGAGCATCGGCATGCTCACAGTAAAGATGTGTGCATTTTCGCCTTGTTTTATTATTCAGGGATGTTTGGCCCTAAGTAGTGAGCCCTTGACTTGCGGACCTGGTCCTCACCTCTACACACAGATCTCTATCTGAATTTGAACCTGCATACAGAGAACATGCTCTCAGACATTTACGGAAGCCAAATCTCAGCACAAATGTGAAACTTTATTTTAGCGACTGTGCCCAAACATCATGTTGCAGGTTCAAGTGATACCAGTTTACAGTGATCGCACAAAATGTTGATCTAAACATATCAGGAGGTAAAAATATTGGAAATAAATATAACTATACACATATATCGCGATGCACAAATATCATTGACAAGAATATAGTTTTTTGAGGTAAGTAATATTGTTTTAAATAATATTGATGTTTTAAATATCCTTTTCAATAATATATGTTTCAAGTTTCATTTTTATCTATTGAATGTGTTTAGTTGATATATGAAATGTATGTGTTGCTATTGTTATTATAAGGTTTTAAAAAAAATCTAGCTTGAAATTTTAAGTTATTTAAAATGTTTCATTTATTTACTACAGTAATACATAGTGTCTTAGTGGGCTGTTGGGCCTATATGTTAGGATAGGCGAATAGGTTAAATTCTAGTTTTCATAAATGTTGGTTAAATAGGGTTTTGTAGCATTAATTGTTTTATTTTTATATATTTTACATTATTTATTTTATGTAATTGCTTTTATTTATGTAATTTATGAAATATTTATTTTACTTATATTTTAGTTGTGGGCTGCTAGGTTTGCAGGGTGTCTATTATGGGAAGTTAATTAGGTATAATGAATGAATAATATGTATTGAATTATTTAATAATTGTTAATAATGTAAAATATGGCATACCGATCAATTTTACTGACAGCTGCAGAATGCTAGGCTTGTACTGATATAGGGTGGGAAGTTAACATATTGTTAGGTATTATTTTTAAATTAATAACTTAATTAAATTTTAAATATTGAAGTACTAGTCATCATCATAAAATCTTTAATCGGTTGACCCCCATCAAGCATAAAAGAACACAATAAATATTACAGAATAACATACATATAACACTCAAATACATGAATGCATATTTAAAAGTCCAGTTTACGATTAAACAAGTTGAAAGGGACTCGAAGTACATTGGTACTATTTTCATTCTTGCCTTGATTGTCTATACATCAAGATGGCTCATAAAAAACGAACCATAGCAAATTAAACATGTTAATTAAAAAGCATTTACAAGTAAGCAAGGGCAGGGCGTACTTGGATAAAATTTAAAGTTGTCAACTGTAGGATAAGGAACTGCTTTATGGGCCTACTATAATAATTACAGAACATGACAAAGTGCAAGGTGTCCTGCGGAGACCTATTTTTGCAGCCACAGGGCAACCTGCATCCAGGTTGAACCCATCATCTAGGTGAGGTCAGGAGGTGTTGCAGTTGGTTAAATCAAACCCTGGCAACTAGAAACCTTTCTCGCCTATTGGATACCTGGACTACAAGCCTAATTACTAGTTTGACTGTCCTGTTGACTGCCGTATCAGCAGTGAATGTCTGAGTGCAGTGAGCTCGGCACTCCGACCATCGTATTGCGAGTTGTGAATTGGCGAAGAACGCTGCTGGACCACTGAGACTGCCAGAAGACTGCCAACTGCAGGGGTCGTGATTGGGGAAAGGCATCCCACATAGGGCAGTACAGGAGAGATGCACTGCCATGTGTGTTATGAGTTGCGTGTTCCATGAGTGAACCACAGCAGTCTGACCGCCAGCTTCAAGGAGTTGGTGACAAAGGATTTGGGTTGCGTACTCACCCCTTTCTTCTTATTCCAGGCAGATTCCAATGTGCATCCCTTTCTCCAGGTCCTCCCTTCACAGCAGGATCTTAACCCCAAGATATATGACCCTGTTTTAAAGATGAGGAGCAGTCGATATTGTAGTTGCTGTATAGTTTATTTAATTTATAAACCATAGACCCACAGGAGCAGCAGGGCAAACATCCCAGCTCTACCAAGTCCAACCGTTTTCGCCAGAGTCAGCAAACCACAGTCATTCTAAATTACATAGTATGATTCTAAAGATGACACAATAACATTCTGCAATTGAGCTAACAATAAACAGAGAAGCATAGACATAAAAGAGAGAAAGGTAACCTACTACCACATGTATCTTTTTACAGAAAAACAATAAAAAAACAAATTAAACATCCAAAATATAATCATCAAATTTCTTGGGAACTCTAATAACCCTTTTGTGGGAAGAGGAATCAACTTGAGAAGAAGACTCAGTTGACTCCTGCACGTTGGAAGCAGGAACAAAGGGTGTTTCGGGGCAATCAGGAGAAAGAACATTTTCAGAAGAAACAACAATTTTAGAACTAACATCATGTGCAGAACCACCAGCAAACACATCAGCAGCACGAAGCTCCTCTCCTTGAACAGGATCATTCCACATGCAACCACCATCCTCATCTTCAGCAAAGAAGCGTTCTTGCCCAGGCTTAAGAAGAATAACTGAACCCTTGCTCCACCAACCCTTCTAAGCAAGAAAAACAGCAGAACCAGTTACCCTTTCAACCTGAAAAGGATTGGAAAATTTAGAAGAACCTTTGCTAGACAAAACGAGTTTCAAAACACGAACCCAATCACCAACCTTGATGACCTTGTCTTTAGACTTAAGAGAAGCATCATGATAAGTTTTGCCAGCAATGCGAGACTCATAAATGTTCTGTTTGACCTCATCAACAATACCTTGCATGCTGACATCATACCTAACACTCTTAACAAAGTTAGGTTTTAGGTTTAAAGTATTTTTTATTGAAGCAGGGTGGGATAGGACACAAAGGGGCAAAAAACAAGTGACCCACAAGATCCGCGCGTCAGTGCGCATCATACAGCCAATACAACATTACAGTTACAATTTTGTAAGAGGCTCCGTCCGACTCGGGAGCATAGCTTCAGCACCTGTGGGCACGGACAGACAACGAGGGGAGGGGAGGGGGGGGGGGGGGGAAAGGGAGGAGAGGGGAGGGATGAGGAGAGGAAAAAAAAAAATCAGGAGGGAAGGAACAAAAGAAAGAACGAATGGGGAAGGAAAAAAAGAAAAAAAAAAAAAGGGGGGGGGTGAAGGGAGGAGAAACAACCCCGCTCCAAAAAACCTACCTAACCAAACTAAACCCCCAACTACCATACCCCGACCCACCCCCTGTACTGTGCCAGCATCTACAGTCTCCGCCACTGTGAACTCTCCATGAATCTCCACTATGCAACACCAACCCCACCCACTCAGGCAGGCGGGTCCGGCGGCGGCGTCAGCCTCAACAACCGAAGATATCTAGGGCAGGTAATCTCTCGAAACTCGGAACATAACAGGCTGTGAAAGGGCTCCCACAATTCCTCAAAGGTATCAGTATCCCCCAGGGCCACTAAGGACATCTTTTCCATTCCAAGAACATGCCATAATCTGTGCAACCAACCAACTACAGAGGGAAGTGTTGTAGTGCGCCAGTGTATGAGAATATTCTGCACCGCTGATCCCAGCGCAATTGCGATCTGTCTACCCCTCTTGGACCTAAGGGGATACATCAACCCATTCGGCAACCCCAACAGGACATAGGCCGGGAACCTAGGCAGTTCTATCCCAAAGCATTTGTCCACCTCGCTCAGGACCTCTTCCCAGTACGGAGCCAGCAGGGGGCAATCCCATAGTATGTGTGTTAGTGTACCAGTGTTGCCACAGTTGCGCCAGCACGTCCCTGGTATCGCCCTGTCCATCTCGTGCAGTTTCTCCGGAGTGCGGTACCAGTAGGTCGAGATTTTAGTGAAGGTCTCTGTGAGACCCGTGTGGTAGGCCGAGTGGCGTGCGCGGTAGGAGATGTGGTCCCATTCTTTATGACTCAGCTCGCGCCCAAGCTCTCGCTCCCATCGTTCCCGACCAGGGTTGTGAATGTGAAATGAGGGGGGCTGCAGCATTCCATACAGGTCCGAGATCAGTTTGGCGTCCGACGTGCGAGTAATTAACCAACGCTCATACTCCGTGATTTCCCTGTGTGCCGCGTCGCGCACTTGTGGTTGCAATGCCCAGTGGCGCGCCTGCATGTATCGCATGCGTTCCGTCTCGGGGAGGCCATAATCCCTCTGCAAGTCCTGGAAGGAGACAACTCCCTCGGGGGAGTACAAGTGGTACAGAGTGCAGCAGCGGGCCACCCGCCAGCGCTCATAGGCTCCCTGTTCCAGCCCCGGGCCGAAGTCCGGGTTGCCAATGAGCGGCGTGAAGGGAGAGGGGAAGGTAGTTAACTCGCATCTGGCAGCCACCGAGTCCCACGTCTGGAGCGGGACCCGCGTCACCAAAGACGCGTAAAGATTGGGGGGCCGATGGGCTCGCCTCAAGAATGGTACTTCCTGCAGCGTCCTACCCGCCACCGCCTGATCTTGGAACAACCAGTGTTTATCAGATTCCCACCGGCTCCATTCCACGAGGTATCGGAGCTGAGCGGCCTGAAAATATTTCCGTAAATCCGGTATCCCCAGCCCTCCGGATTCCGGTGAGAGCATAGCGATGCCCCTCTTGATCCTCGGCCTATGGCCCTGCCACACGAATCGCGCAATGGCAGTCTGAGTCTCCGCGAGCCACCCCGCAGGAGGGTGGAGCGGTAATGCTCTGAAGAGGTAAAGCACCTGAGGCAGAAGGGTCATCTTCACTGCGGCCACCCTACCCAGTAGCGACAGCGTGCCTTTATCCCACCGGCCCATTTCCTCCTTGATTTTCGTGCCTAGAGCTGCGTAATTGGCCTTAACCATCTCCGGGAGGGAGGGCGCCAGCAGGATCCCCAAATACGGGATCCGGTCCTTGGACCAGCTCAGAGGGTAAAGCCTCTGCAGTTCCACTCTAGTGGCAGCAGATAGCGAGATGTCCAGGGCGGCCGACTTACCCAGGTTCACCTTAAAGCCCGCCACGTCAGCGAATAAGTTCAGTTCCTCCACACAGGCCGGTAGTGATCTCCGCGGGTCATCCAGCGTCAGAATGACATCGTCCGCGTACAGGCTAATCGCGTGGCGAAACCCGCCCATCTGGACACCGATAATGTCAGGGTTCTGCCTAACCCTCTGGGCAAATGGCTCCATGTACAAAGCAAAGAGCAGAGGGGAGAGCGGGCATCCCTGTCTCGTGCCCCGTTCAATGGGGAAGGGTCGAGAGCTGCCGCCGTTCACCCGGACCACCGCAGATGGGAACCGGTAGCAGTTAAAGATCAGGTGACGAAACTTCTCCCCTATCCCAAATTTGCTCAGGACTTTCTCAAGGTAGGGCCAGTGCACCCTGTCAAAAGCTTTCTCCGCGTCTATGGACAGGAGCATCCTCTCTCCAGGGATCCTAGAAGCCTTCTCGAGAATGTGTGTCACCCTCTTCGTATTATCTACCGTTTGCCTACCGGGCACGAATCCCGCTTGGTCCGAGTCAACCATGCCGGGGAGATGCAACGCCAGGCGTGCCGCTAAGATACTGGTGAACACCTTCAAATCGGTGTTCAGCAGCGAAATGGGACGATAGGACCCACAGGCGGTCCTGTCCTTGCCCGGCTTAGGGATCACTGAGACCGTGGCCTGGAGAAATTCGGAGGGGATGGCTCCCGGTTCTGCGAAGGAGTTAAAGAGGTGAGTCAGCAGAGGTGCCAGTTCCTGACAGAAGGTTTTGTAAAACAGCGGGATGAAGCCATCCGGACCCGGGGCCTTGCCCAGTTTGAGCCGGGATATCGCCGTGACCACCTCCTCGATACGTATGTCACGTTCCAGATACTGAGCCTGATCCTGTGTCAGCGACGGGAGCGGAACCGAGTCCAGGTAGTCCCCCTCAGCCTGGGCCGAAGGGGGTTCCCCGGAGTAGAGGTCCGCATAAAAGCCGCGGAAGACATCCGCTATGTGTTCATCGGTCGTGACTCTGCCTCCGGCCGGGTCCAGCAGTTCCTTCACTCGGTGCTGCTGGTGCTGCACCCTGAGTTTGTTAGCCAGGAGCCGCCCACACCGATCGCCTCCCGTGTAATATTTGTGCTTCAGGCGGAGCACCGCGTACTCCGCCCGATCCGTGTCTAGGGCTGCCAGGAGCTTCCGCGCCGCCTTCAGCTGCCTCCACACCCTGGGGGCCCCTGTCCTGTGATGAACCTGCTCCAGTTCCCTCACCTGCCGGGTGAGCTCATCTCTCTTAAGTTGCCGGTCCCTATTCTCGGCAGCGGAAATCGCGATAAATTCGCCTCGGAGCACGGCCTTAAGGGCCGCCCACTGTGTCGCGCGGGAGGTATCCCCATTATCGTTCACGGTCTGAAAAGCCAAAATGGCCGCCCTGATCTGATCCACCACCGACCGCCTATGCAAAAGCGTATCTCGGAGCCTCCAAACCCCCCTCGACCGAGCCACCGGAGGAAGAGTGAAAGCGCCCTCAACTGGGGCGTGGTCAGAAAGAGAAAGGACCCCCATGTCCGCATTCGAAGCCAAAAGGAGCAGCGGGCCTGACACTAGGAGGTGGTCTAAGCGCGCATAGGATCTATGAGCGTGTGAGAAATAAGAGTATGCGCGGGTGGTAGGGTGGAGGCAGCGCCACATGTCATGCAGGTCCAGCTCCGCAAGTCGAGTTCGAATCGAGCCCGAAAGCTCACCCAACTGCTGGCGCCGCTGCACAGACCTATCCAGCGCCGCGTCAAAAACCAGATTCAAATCACCCCCCAACACTATGTGCCTATCAGAGGTGAATGCAACGTCGTCCAAGGCCCTGTGTAAGAATTGGTCCTGATGATCATTGGGGCAATAAACGGAGCCTACAGTCAGTGCTAAGCCCCCCACCTTGATTCTATATACCAGGAGTCTTCCTTTCTGCTCCGCCACCTTACTCACAACCTCGCCCCTGAACCTTCTAGAAAACAAAATGGCCACCCCTGCCGTCTTGGAAGTGCTAGAGGAGAATAGCTGTGTGGGGAACTTGGGGGTTCGCATCCGCGAGCAGTCCTTAGCCAGCAAGTGGGTCTCCTGCAACAGGCAGATATCCGCTTGTGAGTTTTCCAACAGAGATAACACTGCCCGCCGCTTAACCGGATTATTCAGCCCTTTCACATTGAGAGTAAGCACCTTAAGAGCCATCAAAGAGAGAGTTCAGGGAGCACATATCAAAAGGCAAAGCCCCGTCAGCAAACACAGAAGGCACCCTTCGAGACCTTAAAACAGAGCGACGTTGAATCAACCGTTGGCACAGTACAGTCCCCGAACCCCAACACCCCACGACCAAAACCCCCCCCCCCGCCCCTACACCAACAAATCCACACCACCCCCCGCTACTGGCCCCCCCTCTAGGTCCCAAAATCAAAACAGCTGCCCGTCCGCCCCAACCCCTTCCCCCGCTTCTCAAACTTTTCAAAAAAGACATTGTCCCAGTCCGGCCCAAAACGGGCAAGGCCGTGGAAAGTCAACCTAGTGGACGTCCAGCCACCACCTTCAGCACTCGCCCTTCCTCCCGTGCCACCCCCCGAAACCCCGCACCTGCAATAAGAATGAGCTAAAGTAGACTCCCCCCGGAGTGAGTTCAGGCCGTCAAGGCCACTTCGCCATTCGCCGCCACTCTGGAGGCCTCCTGGATGGCAGCCGCCATTTCAGCCCGGATTGCAGGCGAGCCCGGGCGCTCCGCCGGGGGAGAGGCCCCCCCCTCAGCTCGTTGCCAGCCGTTACGAGTGCTGCGCCTCCGTCGCGGGGCCGGGGTATCCGTGTCCGTTGCAGTGAGGCCCAGCACCGCGCAGACATCTTGAAGGGACCGAAGTTGATGTAAGACACCGTTCCACCTGAAGATCAGGCGGAAGGGGTGCCCCCAGGAGTACTGCGTTTCATGCTCGCGAAGGAAGTCCGTAGCGATCTTGAAGGATTTCCTCTTCTGTAACGTGACTGTGGATAAGTCCTGAAACAGTGTCACGGGATGGTCCCGGAATCGAAAAGGCTGCTGCCCTCGTGCCTCACGGAGGATCCGCTCCTTCAAAGGAAAGTTCGGGAGGAAGGCCAAAATGTCCGGAGCGGGCGCCGTGGCTCTGCGGGGGCGACCCACCCGGTGTGCACGGTCAATGCGAATCCGAAAGTCCTCCGGCTCACCCAGGATCGCTCGGAAGAGGGCCACCAGATATGCCGTCACGTCTTCACCCTCCTCACCAGACGGCACTCCGCGGACCCGTATGTTGTTCTGCCTGGACCGATTTTCCAGGTCCTCGGCGTGGGCCTGTAGCTCAATCTGTTGCTCCCTGAGCCGTAGGACCTCCTGCTGCAGATGGGTGATCTCCTCATCCCTGGAGTGGCCCGCTTCCTCCACTGTGTTTACCCGATCCCCCAGGGAGTCCATCTCTCTCCTCACTTCGCGGACCTCCCCGGCCACTTCATTCTTGAGTGCTTGGAAGTCTTCCCGCAGGGAGCTAAACAGGGACTCGAGAAAGGACCTCGTCACCGGGGGCTCTCCACCTTCTGCCCCCCTGGTCGGTGCCGGGGAGGTCGCGGCCGGTTGAGCACCTCCGCTGCGCAGGGCGCCCCTTCCCAGCATTTCCGGCAAGGTCCGGTCGCCTCTTCGCTGTCCCCTGGCATTCGACATTGTAGAGCAATAACGGACACTGAGGCTCACTGAACAGCAGAGAAAGCAGCTATATGCCAGCCGGGAGTGGTCCACGCAAAGAGCACCAGGAGGGACGAGCTGCCCGGCCGAACTCCACAAAATGGCCGCTCAGTAGTGTCGTAGGACAGCGCCCAAGATGGAGACCCTCTCCTTCTCCGATCCGAGAACCAGAAATCCGGCCAGGGGGCTAAGTCACAATGCAACAGTCACCAGTGTCCGCTGCTTCAGGGAGAGATCAGCCTCGGGAGACTCGGTCCACAATTCCGCACAGATAACCAGCCGAAGCGACCTCCTCCAGCAGGCCTCGTCAAGCCACGGGCTGGCGTAGCGAGGTGGCGCGACTCCGCCACCGCTCTGCACCTCCGCTCCGTACAGCCACTGCTGGACAGCTCCAAGCCGCACGTGGAGCCGGCGCCGAATCCCACTCCAACAGCACATGCACCACAGCGGGCTTCACACCTCAAAGGCCAGTCGCCCCGTCGCGCTCCGAGGGTCGGGAGACTCGCGGCTTCCAGCTCTCACTCGGGTCGTACAGCGGGGTCCGACCTGGGCTATACCGGCCAAAATCTCGTCCCCGACGGCGCAAACCAGGCTCAGCAGGCTCTCCACACCTCCACCGCAAGCGCCAGGCTCAGTGGCCGCGTGATCCGGGGGGGAATCAGCGGTTCCGAGCGGTGCAGGAATTCAGGGGTCCGGGAGCCCTCGGCAAGTGCGACCGCTCAGCCCGCCATCTTGGCCACGCCCCCAAAGTTAGGTTTTAAAACAGACTTTGCATGTCTACCTCTCATGAGTAAATAAGGGGAAAAACCAGTAGAAGAATTAGGCGTAACGTGGTAACTCCACAGCTTCTCCTTCAAAAATTGTAAAACATCCAATTTGCTCTCTAAAGCAGCCTGAATGCCCTCCTTAATGAATCTATTGGCCCTCTCAACTTGACCATTGGCCCTAGGACAATATAAAGGAGTAGTTTCAGACACAACGCCGAATCTTTGCAAAAAACACTTCATTTTCCTGGAAACAAATTGCACCCCATTATCGGATAAAATGAGATTGGGGGCACCTTCCACACTGAAAACAGAATCCAGGAAGTCAATGACAGCATCGGTATTGGGACGTTCCACAAAAGTGTAATAAATCCACTTTGAAAAATTATCTATCACAACGATAGAAAATCTCTTTTCCCTACCCAAACATTCAAAGGGACCAGAAAAGTCAATAGAAATCGTGTCCCATGGACCAACAGCGCCTTCTCTAAGAGATAAAGGTTGAGTCGAAACCTTCCAATGCTTATCAGCCCCAACACGTTCTAAAACCATTCCTACATGGTTATTTTCAGGTGAAATTGATCCCTATTCAAAGGATTTAGTTAAGGCATGGTTAGTTCAGGTCCATGACAAAAGCAAAAAATATCATGATTTGAAGCATGGATCAAAAGAGGTTATAATAAATGCTGGTGATTGGGTTAGAATTAAAAAACCTTTTAAGGTACAGAAAGGTGAGTCTACCTTTTCTGAACCTTTTCAAGTAATGGAAATTTTAAAGAATTCTGTTAAACTTAGTAATGGGAAAGTTTGGAATTTAAGTAGAGTTGCCAGATGTAATCTGAGTTGCTCTTCTAGGCTTGAAGTTCCTAACCACATGTGGAAACCTGAAGATTTGGATGGCAACGAGAATTTTCTTAACAATTCTTGAGTGGTTAGTTGTTCAAGTTCGTGTGAGGTCCCTAATTCTAGTGTAGTTGTTACTGAAAGTGATAACTTAAATTCTTCTAGCAATTGTTTGGTTTCTGGTGAGGATTCTACTCTCCGCCATTCCTCAAGGAAGAGGGTGGTTCCTTCGTGGCTTAAAGATTATATCACTAACAATAGTTAAGGGTTTATCACAAATTTTTGGTAGTAGTTTTTTTTCACTTATTGTATGTTTTCTTATTCTTTTTTATTTATTTTATTTTATTATTAGATAGGGGGATGTGTTGTGTTGCTTACTTTTGTACTGCTCCTTTAATCATACACATTCTTTCTTATGTCATTACTGAATGTGGAATGTTACATATGTCATGTTGATGTGCATCCTTTGTAAGAGTCAGTTATTCATTGATGCTGATCTATGCTGGATTACTTGTACTGTGCTCTTCGATTAAATAAGCATCTACCTTAATCTTCCTTGGATTCATCTTCATTTCAATGATGTTTCCTACAACTTAGCAACTTGTTGTTGGACCTGAGCTGACCAGGAATGGAGTTCCATAATTTGGCAGTGAGGAAGGCACATGTTCTGCCTTCCACTCTTGCCAAAAGGGACAGATTGTTTGATCTCATTGTTCTTTTACGGTTGTAAAAGAGGTGATGAGATGTTGTAAGGCCAGTGGCCTCAATGCCTATTTCAACTTACATGCGATGCATTGGGCTTTTACTTCTATGTGTCTCTTGATGGGAAACCAATGCAGTGGTCGTAAAGCCTGTTGAGCTGAGTTCCTTTGGGGGATGCTCAGGAGTACATGGCCTACCCCATTTTGTATTACCTGTAATCTCATTATGACGTAGGCTGGATTTACCATCTACATGGAGTTGCTGTAGTCCAGGCATGAAAGCATCAATCCCTGAATCACCATCCTACGGCACTCCAGGGGCAGCCATCTCAGCATTTTTTTCAGGGACCTCAGCACGCCAAAACAAATCTGCTAACTTTTTGGCTTGGGAGTTCATTGTCAAATCTTTATCTAGTATGACTCCTAGCTTCTTTACCTGATCTTTGCGGGCAGGAGATCCTCCCAGATAGGACAGCCATATAATTTCTCCCCAGAATGAGGGCCTATTGCCCACTTCTCTTTTGGCTCCATTTAGCTTGAGGTAGCTTGCGGCCATCCACTTGGCCACCTGTTCTAAACATGTGGTAAGTCTCCTGGAGGTAGAAGGCATATCTGGGGCCATGGAAATGACAATTAGGTTGTGGTCCGCATACCATGTGCACCAATATTGTCAGACAAAGGTTGACATAAATATTAAAGAGTGTGGGGCTTAACGCAGATCCCTATGGCACACCATAATCCTCTTACATACTTTCCAACAAGCAGGGCCAGACTGACCATAGCGGGGACCGGGCAATCGGCCGGTGCGCCACACTGGTGGGGGCGGATTTTGGGCCCCTGGGGGCCGTTTTTGTTACAGGGCCATTTTTGTAGCATAGCTGTAAAATCGGCCCTGTACCAAAATCGGCCGAAAACCGGCTCAGCAAAGAGCTTGGCAGCACCTCCAACCCCCCGAGTGGGGAGGAGGGTGGGGGGGTCAGACGAGCACGAACCTTAACTAACTTGAAAGATTCTGCTCGTTAAAAAAGTGATAAGGCACTTTAAAACAGACCTTGTAATTCTCAGTTCCTTCATTCTTTCTTTCATGACTAAATGGAAAGCCTGTTGGTGCGTGATGTAGCAGATTATTACTGTCCAGGAATCTTGAGAGGGAGCAAATCAGCCATTTTTCTAAGATCTTGCTTATTCCGGACAAAAACTACTAGTCTATAGTTTTCCCATTTACTGGGGTCTAGAGATGTCTTTTTTAAAAGTGGCCTGCTCATCAGGAGACATTGTGTGACATGTAGTTTCAATGTGTGTCCAAATATACAATTAGTTACAAATATAGAAAATGTTTACTTTCCAGTTTTGTGCTCAATAACTGATAATGTTGTTGCCATGATTAGTTCAAGCTTGGGTTTTTCGTAGGATTGTTCCAAATAGATTTGTTGCAATGTCTGTGGAGTCTGAGTGACTTGGGTGGTCATTAAGATGGCCATCCTCCCGTGGAATGGGACCGCCCGCCATTGTTGCGGGAGTCCCGTTATATACATTAGGATGCGCCCGACACACAGACGGGCGCATCCTGCATTCCTGACATTGCGGTGGATGGTGCACTCAGCACCGCCTGCCACAATGCCAGGAAGGCCTGCCGTGCAATTCCATGTATAACATGGCAGGCACTGCGCGGTGCCTGCCATGTTGTGCATGGATTTGCACCCCCCCTGGAGTCCCTGGAGGCCTGCAACGCGCCCCCGCAAGCAGACTCCGCATGACTTTCCGAGGCGGCAATGCCACCACGGAAAGGCACGTTCCAGCCCACATTCAAATATGGCTAATAGATAGTGCCACCATACTGAACCCTTTTCCGCCCAGTCGACTTGTCGACCGGGCGTAAAAGCGGCGGATGGTCTTTCTGTCTGCCACCGACCCCCCAGCCACAGTAATATGGCGGGGGTCTTTGCTGGAAGGATGGCGGGTGGATCGCCCCCGCCGGGCCGGCGGTGACTACCGCCAGCCCGGTGGGGGTGATCCTCTAGCCATCCTAATGGGGCCCTAAGTGTCTTGTTAGTAATTCTTGAGAATAATTCAGTAATGTTGTCTACCACAGTGTTCGTAGTCATCTGGAGATTGGGTATCGCCTGAGTGGCTTAAACTCTTTTTCCTGCCTATATTCTGTGATTTTGTGCTTAAATATTAGTTCATAATTTGAATAGTTCAATGATGTTTTTTATCACAGTGTTTGCAGTATACCAAAGGTTATTTGTAGCCGAAGTGGCTTTGAGTAATTTTTGTCTGCATCCATACAACAGCACTCCTTCCCAGACAGCGAAACCAAGGAAGCTGGTGCATGCACCGGCGAAGGTAACCGGCTGTATCAAAGTCCCATAAACCATGTGGAGCCAGTAATAACGCTTGAGCAACTATCCTGTGTGGTGTGGTGTGTCATGAGAGTGTGTTATCCCCTGTGGGGGCGGATTATGGGATACAGATATATACATATATATATATATATATATTCACTGAAAAAACCATAGGTTATAGACCATATATAGTTAGGAATTAGCATTTACAAAACCTTGAAAATTCACTGAAAAAACCATAGGTTATAGACCATATATAGTTAGGGATTAGCATTTACAAAACCTTAATTTACTCGCACAAAACCATTGAAATTCGCATATATAGTTAGTTGCACTAACTATATATCGCGCACCCGCAATCCACTGCTGATGATGTCACATATTACATCATTCATGACATGGTCAGTGACATCACTGATGACATCACTGATGACATCTCAAATGACATCACTGATGACATCACTGATGACAATACCCAGTGACTGTATGTTTCTGTAAAGTTAAAATATGTCTTACATATTGAAGAATGAGTGGATGTATAAGTGTCTGGATTAAGGATTTAGTAGGTGCATGACTGACTGTATGAGTGAGTGATTTAATGTGTCTCACTGAGTGCATGGGTTAGTGACTAAACTGTCTTAATTTGTGCATCATTATGTCTGTTGTTCTGTAAACTGCTGCATGTGTTGATCAGTAGCTATATGAGTAACTATATGGGTTATTGATTGGTTGCCCAAGTATTTGTATGGGAGACTGAGTGTGTGTGTGGGTGGCTGGGAGGTGTGTGACTCTGTGCATAGATGTGTGAGTAGTTGATTCACTATATGTATGGGTTCAAAAGTGCATGTGGAAACAGCTGTATGGGCGGTTGACTGTCTGCATGAGTGTATTGGTGAGTGAATGGATTTCTCAGTGCTACATGTCAAAGTAAGTACATATGTAAAACACAGTACATGTGAGAGTTGACATATATAAATAACTGTGCATAAGAGCCAGTGAATGTGTGAGTGGCTGTATGTATCATTGTGAACATGTATCAGGGATTGTATAAGAGAGTAAATATGTGTTAGTATATGTTTGAATAAGTAAGGTGTGTATAACTGTATAGTTGAGAAAATGGAGGTGTGATTGATTCTTTGCATGACTGACTAGGTGTGTGAGTAACTCCATGGATAAGTGACAGTCTGTGAGTGTCTGTTTATACTGATTGTATCTAAGGTTATATTAGAGTCTGAAGATGTTCATTGCATTATCACATAAATGATATCATCAGTGATGTGATCAGTAATGTCAAATGAGATGTCATCAGTGATGTCATCAGTGATATCATATGAGATGTCATCAGTGATGTCATCAGTGATGTCATTTGAGATGTCATCAGTGATGTCATCAGTGATGTCACTGACCACGTCATGAATGATGTAATATGTGACATCATCAGCAGTGGATTGCGGGTGCGCGATATATAGTTAGTGCAACTAACTATATATGCGAATTTCAATGGTTTTGTGCGAGTAAATTAAGGTTTTGTAAATGCTAATCCCTAACTATATATGGTCTATAACCTATGCTTTTTTCAGTGACTTTTCAAGGTTTTGTAAATGCTAATTCCTAACTATATATGGTCTATAACCTATGGTTTTTTCACTGAATGTCAATGGTTTTTTAATAGCAAATATCAAAAGCTGTAAAATGTCAAGTACGTGGTAGGTAAAAACATTTTCGTATTTATGCACGCTGATGTGCTTTGAACGCTGCCCCCCCCCATCCTCTTTTCTTTTAGGAGTATTCTCTCTTTGCAGATAGTGAAGGGTAGGTAACACAGGCCTTTGCCCCCGTTGTAATCCGTCGTGCCTGCTTCCCTCTCCATTTGATTGATTGTTATCCTAGCATTTATTGTTTTGGAATCGGTTCTCTTTGGTTCATTCTCTATTTACAAACAAGCACAGAGTCGCAATACTCTGTTTAGTCTTTGCAGATGGTGAAAAATCGTTAAAAAAACAAAAGGAATCAAGCAAAATCAGTAGGCCACTAATGGGATCTCTTTTTGACCTCGCTAAAATAGAAACATTATGAACAACCCCTCATGACAAATACGAAACTAGTGAGAGGAACTGAGCTCGACACCATGATGGCTGCAAGACAGCTCGGCTCCACCGCCCACCCCACCCAAAATAACGACAAACACTATGCAAATATTATAAATATATACAACACACCAGCAAAGTAACAGGCTAAAACGTTTTATTAAATAACTATTTACATGGCAGCCTGCTGCAACATCGATCCAAACAAGCCTTTGTATTTTGGGCTCAAAATAAACCATCAATAGTAAGATTTTCATAGGTGAGTGTAGGTTCATGGTTTTCCATCCACAGACTAAAAGCCTGGAGTTGGAGTGAAAGAACAATAACTAGGTAAGAAGGAAGGCAGAGGTTGTGGAAAGGACTCTGGATATGGTATGTTGCTTGGTCCCTGAGATGCTTCGATGTCACTGCCTTGCACAAATGGCATAAGTCCTGGATGTTGGGTGCCATAGTTAAGGGTTCAGAGCAACGCTTGTAACACTGTCTGAAGCTTATTTGCACCTGCTGCAGCTTCACTATTCTCAAAGTAAATGGGGGCTGTTTCTGGACCTGACTGCATTGGAAAACAATGTGATGCGGTGCCTCCCTGAACCACTTGACGGAGGCCCCCGAGATAATTGCGCCTGCTCCACACCTTGTCCCACGATCCGTTTGACCTGAAGACACGTCCTGCGGTGCCCTGGTCCGACCATCACATATACCTGCGCCAGGAGACGGCGTGGGGTGCAGTAGAAGAGAGAGGCGGCGCGAACGAGCCTCCCCCACCTCCCCAGGTGGAGGTTTCTCAGCTACACCCCAGCGCTTCACTCGACCAGCTGACTTGCGCCCGCTCTTGCGACACAGTGCCTCGCTCGGCCAGCTGAATTGCGCCTGCTCTTGCTATTACAACGTCTCACCCGCCATCCAACGGAATTGCACCCAATCTTGCGGTACAGTGACAGGCGGCTGCTACGGAGCTCACAAAATGGCGGTCGGCTCCAGAGACTTGGGCCTGGCCTGCAAAGATGGCTCTGGGCAACCGTGGAACTCGGACGCTTGACTGCTAGGGCATAGGCCCCATTCCCAAAAGAGTCCCCTCAGCCTTGAAGATTCTACAACAGTCACCGGGACCCCCGACTCCCATAGACTTCCGGTGGGGAGCGACTGCCATGATTGCTCGCGGAATGGCCACGACGTAGCCACGAGATGGTGGTGCTCTCATGCTGACGCCAGCTTCAGTCTGAAACATCCAGAAACACTGTAGACTACCAATTCGATCAGTTCCGGTGGAGCCCCAACGTGACCCGGTAGAGAAGAACTTGCCCTCCTCTCTTTGACTGATGGTTCTTGTTGCCTGTCCCTTCTCTTGTCATTTAACAGAACTTTTTGGACTGCTGAAAGAGGTTGTGTTCCGACCGCTGGTTGGTGGAGACATTTTGACTATATTCTGGACCAGCGTTGTCGCACAATGCGTCATATGACGCGCCGCGTTAGCGCACCCGGAAGTGCTCCGGTGCGCAAGGCGCAGCTTCCCGGAAACGATCCAGAGCGCGGCGCGCAGCGCGTAACGCGTAACGTAAGCATAACAGGTCATGTGACTTGTTAATAAAACTTTTCATTGGTTCATTTTACTTTTGTTATTCTAATGATGAAAGGCTTGGTCATATGACCTAAAAATAACACTTTTCATTGCTTTCGAACATTTTTTTTTCCCAAATGATGAAAGCCCCACCTTTTTTTTTCTCACTCTGACTTGTAAAGCAAAGGACCCAGATGCATTTACAGTTTATCACTAACAATGTTCCAGGCTAATGTATTTTCCCGGGAAATTTACAACTGTCCTGCAAGTAAAATATTCCTATTTCGAGAAAAAGGGCGTTTCTTCGTCCCATGAGGGAGCCATTGAGCAAAAGAGGCTCGGCCTGCTGTCTTAGTCGCTGATAGGCATGAATATCGGATTCTTATCGATCACTTTATGTTGCAGGAGTGGAAAACACAACGGCTCTTGACCATTTATCTTTACTGCGTTCCTGCGTATTATACCTTTTAACCGTCATGTAATCGGGCTGCTTTATTTCACTTGCCTTTTACTGATTCGAAAACAGTGGCTATTATTCAAAACTTTACCAAAAAAGGTACTACTACCATGTTTTGTTTTAAAAAGCTTTATTGTGAAAATGTCAGTATACAAATACGGGCCTATAACCACTTGGGCCGGCCACGGAGCAAACTGGAATCGTATATGATGAGGGGACATTTACACTGTAGAAGAACGTAACGGGCGGGCCATTAGGTTGCAAGAAGTAAGGTGTCTAACAGTTGCGGAATCGGTGGACGTACATTTTATAATTAAAGTACGACAGGGCTAGTTACAATAAAATTATCTAGATATACATTTGCCATGGGTGACGTTAATTCGAACTTTCAATAATACAGTAATCAATAACACATCGGAACTTAATATCAATAGGGATGTCCAAATGTTCAATCAGTACTCGTCCCCGCCTGCCATGTGCTTCAAAAATGCATACGTATCTCGCAGCGACGGCTCGTGGAGGGAGTTACGGTGGGGCAGGAGGGTGGGGAGGGGGAGGGGCAGGGTGGAGGTTGCTAAAAACCGGCATATGGATAATTGCAGGTAAGTAAACAATTTAATTAATAAAACGAATTTCGTAGCTCGCACTGCATTGCATTTTGCGATGCAAGGCGCACTACGAAATTCGTTTTATTAATTAAATTGTTTACTTACCTGCAATTATCCATATGCCGGTTTTTAGCAACCTCCACCCTGCCCCTCCCCCTCCCCACCCTCCTGCCCCACCGTAACTCCCTCCACGAGCCGTCGCTGGTATCTCGTGATATCAAGGTTGGGCAACCAGTACACAACAAGGAGTTACGAGTCCCATTTATACCGGTGCCATTTTGGGCAAGGCCGGGCAGGTCCAGGATATAGTCAAAATGTCTCCACCAACCAGCGGTCAGACCAGAACCCCTTTTGGCAGTCCAAAAAGGTTCTGTTAAATGACAACAGAAGAGATAGGCAACAAGAACAATCAGTCAAAAGAGGGGACGCTTTCGTGAATGGGGCCCATGCCCTAGCAGGCATGCGTCCGAGTTCCAAGGTGTTCCAGGGCCATTTTAGTGGACCAGGCCCAAATCCAAAGAGCTGGCCACCATTTTGAGAGTCCTGTTGCAGCCGGCTATCGCTGCACCGCAAGAGTGGGCGCAATTCAGCTGGATGGCGGGTGAGTCACTGTACCGCAAGAGCGGGCGAAACTCAGCTGGATGGCGGGCGAGACGCTGTACCGCAAGAGCGGGCGGAACTCAGCTGGAAGGCGAGTGAAACGCTAAGAGGCGCCCCACTGCAGATGAGGTGCCTCCACCTGGGGAGGCGGGAGAGGGCCGTTTGCGCCGCCTCCCAACACCCCCCCCGGGCACCCCACGCCGTCTTTCGGCGCAGCATTGTAGGATGGCCACACCAGTGAAACTTGCTGGACACCACCTCGGTGCCATCCGGATCTCGGCGCGTTGTGCTGCCTTCGGCCTACTGTAGCAGCAAGTGCTGGCGCAACTCTGCTGGACGGCAAGTGAAACGATAAGGGGCACCGCACTGCAGATGAGGTGCCTCCACCTAGGGAGGCGGAAGAGGCCAGTTTGCGCTGCCTCCCCCCCCCCCCGGGCACCTCACGCCGTCTTTCAGCGCAGCATTGTAGGATAGCCACACCAGTGCGGCAACTTGCTGGACACCACCTCGGTGCCATCTGGATCTCGACGCGTTGTGCTGCCTTCGCCTATTTGCACATCGGTCCGCTACTGACGCCGCCTCACAGGCCAACGGATTTTGTAGGCTTTTTATAGCCCAAAGCCGCATAACAGGTCATGTGACTTGTTTATAAAACTTTTCATTGGTTCATTTTACTTTTGGTTTCCTAATGATGAAATGCTTGATCGTATGACCTAAAAATAACACTTTTCATTGGATTGAAACTTTTTTTTTCCCAAACGATGAAAGCCCCACCTTTTTTTTTCTCACTCGGCAATCCAAAAAGGTTCCGTTAGATGACAACAGAGGGGACAGGCAACAAGAACCATCAGTCAAAAGAGGGGAGGGCAAGTTCTTCCCTACCGGGTCACGTTGGGGCTCTACCGGAAGTCGTCAAATTGATAGTCTACAGTGTTTCTGGATGTTTCAGACTGAAGCTGGCGTCAGCATGAGAGCACCACCATCTCGTAGCTCCATCGTGGCCATTCCGCAAGCAATCATGGCAGCCGCTCCCCACCGGAAGCCTGCGGGAGTCGGGGGCCCCGATGACTTTTGTAGAATCTTCAAGGCTGAGGGGACGCTTTCGAGAATGGGACCCAAGCCCTAGCAGGCAAATGTCCGAGTTTAAATGTGTCCCAGGGCCATTTTAGTGGACCAGGCCCAAATCCGAAGAGCCGGCCGCCATTTTAAGAGTCCTGTGGCAGCCGCCTATCGCTGCACCGCAAGAGTGGGCGCAATTCAACTGGATGGTGGGCGAGACGCTGTAGCCGCAAGAGCGGGCGCAACTCAACTGGATGGTGGGCGAGACGCTGTAGCCGCAAGACCGGCCGGTAAACAGCTGAATGGCGGATGAGGCACAGTGCAGCAAAAGCGGGCGGAAAACCGCTGAATGGCAACTGAAACAGTAAAGGGGCGCCCCACTACAGCAGACGAGCCTCCACCTGGGGAGGCCCGTTCACACTGCCTCCCCCCCCCCCCGGGGCGCCCCACGCTGTTTTTCGGCGCAGCATTGTAGGATGCCAAGACCAGTGCGGCAAGAAAAGGACATCACCTGGGTGCCGTCCAGATCTCAGCGCGTTGTGCTGCCTTCGGACTATTCGCACAACAGACCGCTACTGACGCCACCTCACAGCAGCCCATTGTTGCTTTGTTTAAATTTTTTTTTTTTAACGTGTTTACTTTGTTGGAGCGTTGTATATATTTATAAGTTATTAAAGTGTTATAATCCTACTACTTTGTTGGAGTGCTATATATTTTTAATGTGACACATAATTGTGAAGACTTTGATGTACAAAAAGGCATCCCTGGAATCTTCCGCTTCAGGCTCGGACCCACACACCCTCACAGTGAGAATCCCCTCCCCAATCACAATACAGGGTCGTTATCAGATAGTAGGAACGCATGTGGTGTGACGGATCTCATGGGGTGGGGGCCTTGATCTACTGTAACTCCTTTGAAGAGGGATGATTCTTTACAGTTGGGGCCATAAACTACATCCACAGGGCTAGGTGATAGCCTGGGACCGGCCTGGACAATCAGACACAGAGGACGAGGAGTGTCAGAGGGTGCGGTAGTGAATAGGGTGAAAGGGAGGTGTCGGGCGGGCACAGGGTGTGATTCTCAGGGAAGAGCAGCGCAGATGGGGGGAGGTTTATGGCCCATGCATGAGAGAGAGAGCGGGGGTGACCAGTGCGTGGGGGAGATGCTTGCGAGGGTGGGGAGCCATGCTGAGGATCGGCGGCGTGCAGAGAGTGGGTCTGGTCAAGGCATCTAAAATGGCTGCTGTGCACAACAAAAGTGTGGCATTGGAAAAAAAGCAAGATGGCGCAGACAATGTTTATCAATACGGATTAATTTAAAACAATTATTTTTAACAATATATTTACTCTCAGTGTCAAAATGGCGGTCAACACTTCCTGGTTTCCTTCGAATCGAACGTTAACAGACGTCACGCAGCAAAAAAAAAAAAAAAAACGCTCACGCGCAGCCGCTGGAAGACATGTATCAACATATATGAGCATCCTCAGCCACCCTCAGAAAACATAGGGGGTCAGGATACGTCTCCCGTACCCCCTTATACCCATTTCTCACATTGTTTTTCCTCCATCTTGTAATTTAATTAAAACGAAACACAAAATGGCGAATTCCCGTTTCGCGTCCCGGGTCGCTACCCGGTTCGCGAACCGGAAATCGCTTCTACCGCAATTTTTTTTTTTTTTTATTTGCCCCACGGGACCCTTTAATAACCCCAACATCATTCCTAGGGGTTCAAGAGGGGTCTACCTTGCCCCCTTTCATTAAATTCCCCCTTCGTTTTTCTCCTCCTCTTGTCTCTCGATCCTACCGAGAGACAAGATGGCGGCCGTTCCGGATTGTTTAGAATGTTGACAGACACCGGAGAGCCAATCAGCTTCGCTTCGCAAAGTTCCGTTACGCGAAAAGTTTGCGAACCGGAGCGCTACCCGGGACGCTGTCACAGATATATCTGTTTTTAAAACGTTAATTTCTCGAAATCCACAGGAGCACATATATTGAGACCTAGCAAAGGCACATCGGGCTAACAGTCCCTACAATTTTGCCAAGTTTCGTGCAAATCCATTCAGCCGTTCGAGCTAAAAGTGAGGCCAAACGCCCTATAAAAAAATTAATGGGAAAAACGCGTTTTGGGACCCCCCTTTTTTTCTCGGCCCCCCCTTGACTAAACCCCCCCAAATTTTCAGGGGCTGCTCAGAAACAAAATGTGCCATTTTCCTGAAAATTTCAGCCGATTCCGTCCACAAACGCCAAAGTAATTAGACATAGAATTTTCAAAAGTCCCATAGAGAAAAAATCCTAACTATATATACCTACTGGCGACTGCCAGTAGGTAATATATGTAGATATATATATCAAGGTTGCTGCAACACACCACCTTTTGTCTCCTCGGTAAGCAGACACAAACCCAGTATCAGTGCAAAAACTTCAGTTTATTCTTCGTCAGCCATTACGCGTTTCACCACCTCAGTGGCTTGATATATATATATATATATTACCTACTGGTGGTCGCCAGTAGGTATATATAGTTAGGACCTAGTTACCATAGGAAATTCCGAACATTCTATTGAGAATAACTTTGGCGCCGATTGAGGGATCTGCCTGTAATTTTCCTTAAATTTGCCTCGCTGCGCTCCGCTCCTTCCCTGAAGGTTTCAGGGGGGATTCATCAAGCGGGGGCCGAGAAAAAAGGGGGGTCCCAAAACGTGTTTTCCCCATGTTAATTTCCATAGGGACATTCTGAAAAGGCTACAGATCGAACGGCTGAACGGAATGACACCAGATTTGGCAAAATGGTAGGGACTGGTATGCAGCAGTGCCTTTTGTATGTTTGGTGTAAATCCCTCCAGTAGTTTTTGAGCAAAGTGAATTTGAAATGTTTCAAATGGCATTTTCAATGGGACCTTTAGACACAGCTACAGCCCGAACGGCTGAACAGAATTACAGCAAACTTGGCAAAATGGTAGGGAGAGGTATGCAGTAGTGCCTATTCTATATTTGGTGAAAATCCCTCCAGTAGTTTGAATTTGAGCAGATTATATATCTATATGAGCTCACCGTACGCTCACCGTACGCGTACGGTTCGCGTACCGTACGAGTACATGCACGTACCCTTACGTGCACGAGTGAGTTTCTGATTGGCTGGCAGGCGACTGTCAACATTCCAAACTGTCCAAACCAGGAAGTGTTGGCCACCATCTTGTTTTTCAGGAGAACTGAGGCACAAGAGAGCCCAAAGCAAGAGTGGAAAACACAAAAAGGGGGCAGGGTAGAGACCCCCCAACCCTCTAGCCCTTCTCAGGGGGTCCCAGAAGGACCCCCAAGGGAAAACAAAAATAAAAATTGGAAAAAATCGAGTGGTACGCACACTGTCTGTCTTTGAAGGTGGAATGAGGCACAGGAGACAGCGGAAATGCTTTCTGCAAAATCCACTTGGGATATCATTAACTCACATTGTTTTGAGCAAGACACGACTACTCACTGAAGGAAGAGTGCCGACACTACGAGAACCATCAGGCCACGCGGGTGGCCACGCCCATCCGGGCAGAGTTATTTATTGTTGAAAATAGTGCTGCCATCAAACTGCTGTGTACCTGCTTCAAAGTCCAGAGCCCCATGAGCAAGTGCTGTCATGGCATGGAACGCGTCGGGGGAGGACGATAGAATGTTTCGAGGCACCATGCCTAGAAATGAGGACTACCTGCCTATTTGGTCGAAATCTGTTGAGTAGTTTATTAGAAAATGACATTAAAAAGTACATATATATCTATGGGCGTGATGGATCCGCAGATTGTACGAGAATTGTCATTGTAGCATAAGCACACCGTCCTGATCACACGCTCAATGCTAATTGGCTGTCAAGCTATTGAAAACATTCGAAACCAGGAACTGTTGGCAGCCATTTTGTGCCTCAGCAGAAGCGAGGCTGAGGAAGTCAGTGGAATATATGTTCAAAACAGAGAAATGGGGCAGGGTAGAAATAATTTTACCCTCTAGACCTGCTTAAGGGGACACAGAAGTACACCCAGGGCCACATATTTATTTATTTTTAAACCGGGATGCGTGTAGGGTGCGTGGACTGTGCTGTAAAATAAATAAAATAGAAAGGAGGTTTTTTTTAATAATTCGTCTCCTGGGGTTAAATACCGGGGGCAAAATTATTAAATTTTATATAGGGCCCGGAGGGGCCCCCCAGACTCGGGAATTGTCAGCGTCCGGGGGTCAAAATAAAATAAAATGGTGGGGGGAGGGGTGAAAGGCCATGAAAGCCGTGGGGACCATCACCCATCGGGGTGTATGTATTGTGGGAGGGGGACTATGTGACTCCCCTCCCAGAACACTCGAGGGCCCTGTTACCCACAGGGCTAAAAAAAAGTATGGCTAGGAGGGGGGTTGTAAGGTCTCCAAAGATCCAGGGACCACCACTCCTTTACGTATTGTAGTAGGGGCGGGTCCTGCAGTGTTCCGGGGTGTCCATTCTGCCATCCCATTGCAAGGAAATCTGTTCTTTCAAAATCAAAATCAGATTGCTTTTCCACATGGGGAGTTGTATGTTAGTAGCTCGTGGTTTGGAAATGTAATGCTGACTCCCAAATGCGTAGAAGTTGTGCATCAAAGGCGCTGGAGTCGCGAATCCTACAGATTATGAGTCATGCATCCAGCGTGTGTACATCAGGGGACCGCACTGAGCGCTGCGCTGGGTGCGCGACTTGTAATTTTACCGTAAAATAATGGCCCCTATCAGTAACTTCTAATATCTCCGGGGGCCCTATCCCCCGGGTCTTTTAAAATATGTTGGGGACCATGAGGGGAGCTACAATTCCCCGACGGTCCCGCCGGCTTCCCGCATTCTTCGGGAGTCGGCATTGCTTTTCTGCAAGGAGAGATGCTAACTTGTATGAGGAAATGCAATCTTCTTTTTATTTAGAAAGTGAGAACAGATAGGCACCCCGGGACACTGCATGAGCCGGCCATCGGGCATGGCGGTCTCCAGGGCTTCTATACAAAGGTTGTCGTGCTGTTCCTCATGGAAGAAAGAAATTAATACAGTCTGTGATGCAGGTGGATTAGAACAGGGTAGCCTGATGGTGACCCTGGGAATCCATTTTGTTAGATTTAATGCCCTCAAACACCCTTTCAGGTGTCATGCTTCATCATTTGGGCCTGCTCCTCGTTGGGTCGGCGGTGCAATACCCAACCGGCAACACCTCATAGAGGGGCTCTTTAGCGGAGATCTTTTTCCAACTGCCGTATGGATGAAGTGCGGGTATGGGGCCAGAACTAAGGGTAGACGTTATTTAGTGGGTTAAAATAAAGCTAGTGGTACCGGGAATACTTTATTCAGAAGGGCCACTGCTTTAGTTAAAAACGATTTCCTAGAGGAGAGTAGTGGAAAATGATGTTTCCCGCTCTCATCTGGAATTTATTGCAGTCCGGTCAACATGTTTCTCGCTACTGTGATGTTTGTTGAGCAATTCTTCAGGACCAAGGGGACTATTTAGCAAGTATCTAAGAATGTAAGCAACTGTCTACACTGTTACCCTGCAGTATGGTGTATGTAAGCTCGTATGGCTACCACACTAGTGGGTGAAGGGAAGAACAAGATTATATTACCCTTCTTCAAGTTGTGATTGTCAATACCTGTTAAAGGAAGAGGGAGAGCATATCAGAAACAATTTGGAGAACGTTGCATCAGTGACTGTAATACTTGTGCGTTTTGCATGCCAGTGCGAGTCAGGCGTGTCACAACACCATTGCACAAGTGTATCAGGCACTCTCAGAAGTGGAAGTTCAGTGAGAGTGACATGTGAAGGTAAAACACATTATACTAAAATCCGAATACCCAATTGGTATTCATCACTCGCAGTTATTCAAAACTCACCTAAAGTTAAAAACAATCAGACAACGACAGTGTCCAGCGGGTAAAGCTTCAGAGAGATCTTCACCACAATGCTATATAAAGGGAGACATCTTAATGACCTGTATAGACATACATAGACTGGATAGCGGTTACAATCTAGTGTCAGTGTTGTATTAAGCCAAGGTATTATACATATGAGCCCTAATGAATAAGTATAGTAAGGATTTACTGGACGTTAGGGTTGGATAGTAGATGTTAACCTCACTTTTTGTGCCCCTTATTTTAAGTTGTGTATTCGTGTGAGATTATAGTAGTCAGGTGCTAGAGCAGGTAGTATATTTAAGTATCAGAGGACTAAAGGGTTGCCTGGGCGACTCGCTCCCACTCTGTTGCCTCTATGTCAGGGTGTGTTTGTTTATTAAAAGTAGGTCTGGTGCGGCCCTCGGCGCTAAAACAGTGGTGGTGTAATGAGCTTTGTACACATTTGCTCTTGACACATTTGTGGGATGAGGTATATTGGGTAACTCAATTATGTTGTATTTGTGGCTTGAAAACCTAGTGGGCAAGGCTAATATCGAACCAACGTAAAGCGATTAGGTTATTCTCGCTTCCTGGTTCAAGTGCGGTCAACTGCCGACTATTCAATCGTATGTTGTCAGTCTTATTGGTGAACGTTGCGCAGCGCCCGGTCGTATAGTTTACACAGGCGCTGCTAGCAAAATGTTGTTGGGGCACGCTAAACCTCCGTATATCCGATGCGGAGTGCGGTGAATGTGTTGATCGGCCCTGCTTGACATTAAGGTCCCGTAGGTTATTAACTCAATTGGACATCGTATTGGGGCACAGCATAGCGTTAAAAAATGCAACGCCGATGGGACTGCTAAATGAGGGCGTGCTCAGTAAATCCCTATATCGCATGACAGTTTCACTTACTTGGTGATTCCTGAGCTGCGCTGCATGCACCTACCCTTCGCCCCTGGAACCGGGTGAAGGAAGTGGGAGGTGTAAGTTCCGTTTTTAAGGATTGGATACCACAAACCTGATTGGTTCTCTATAATGGCGGCCATTTTGTAGTGTCTAAAGTGGTAGACAATACGTAATGGAGTACTCCAGATATTAAATAACTACCTATGTCTTATTCGTGAAGGTGTAATGAAAACAGAGGCTAGAATGTGGATATTTAATTAAAAACAAGCTCGGGAGTGGGTTCTCCGTATTTATGTCCTCGAATATTAAACCAACCAAACTGGGACATTGCAATTGTGTTGGTCAATATCGGGCGCCCGCGTTTCATTATATTAATTCGAAAAATGGAACGCTTATTTAATAATTAACGGAGGTACTGACATACAGAAGTTAGTCTGTGCCCAGTGTTATGTGTTGTAGATGGAAAAGCTTCAGCCCTCTTAGAATGGTAGTTGGGATCCTATGTCAGTCTGGTTACTCTAAGTGTCCTTTTACCGAGGTTATGGCTCACACAATGATTGGGGGAATGCTAAGTTTGCACATTTTAGATGATATCGAGTCTGTGGATATCTAAAGTAGTAGGGTTACTCAATAGGTACTTTTAAGGTGGTGCTAGCTTCTATGGTTGTTTGTCGGTGTGCACATTTTAGTAGGTATCGATTCAGTGAATATGTTAGAGGCTGGCCCAAGGTATATCTTCGTTCAGACCATTACTGTCGGAGGATATTCTGTGGATCCAACGCTGTTCTTTATAGAACAGCCCTTCCTTGGATGTCTGTTGACTTGCTTCTAGGATGAGCTATTGGAGGGAATCTGGGGTATGATGCATTTCTAAGAAATGCCTGCACATCTTGATGTTGCTTTTTTTACACCTGAAATTGCTACGGTGTTCAGATATTCTGGTTTTTATATTGCGTGTTGTCATGCCTATGTAGTATAGGTTGCACGGGCATATGATCAAGTAAATGCAATTCGTGCTGTTGCAGTTTGTGTGGCCTCTCATTTCCCACTTGAATGAATCAGATAGGGTGATACTTTTGTATTTCTTGGTGAGTGGGCATGCCACACAACCACCGCATGGGTAATGTCCAGTAACTGGTGGAAGGTTCCATAGTCTCACTTGTCGGTTAGGTTCATTTTTGGTCTTGGGTCTGGTATGAATCAAGATATCTTTTATATTTTTTGACCTTTTGAAGGCAAACCTTGGTTGGGCTATACTCAGGGTGCCGGTATTGAGAATAGACTAATGACGTTTTGCAATTTTTCTTATCTGGTTGGACACTGGTGTGAAAGTCGTCACGCATGTCATTGGTTGGGCACTCATGGGATTCTTTTCTCTTTGTTCTATCAGACCCTCCCTGTTATTGTTCTGTGCTCTTTTCAAGCTTCTTTTTATATCTCTGGTGGGATATCCTCTTTCTCTTAGATTCCTTGATAGGATAGCAGATTCAGTGTTGTAATTGGCCATAGTGCTGCAATTGCGTCGTTTCCTGAGGAATTGCCCAAACGGTAGGTTGGATCGCAGGGCTTTTGGGTGATGGCTAGCATAATGAAGCAGGCTATTGCGGTCTGTACTTTTCTTAAATAAAGTAGTACTGAGGGATCGCCCTTCAATACTTATTTTTAAGTCAAGGAATGCTATGTGACTTTTAGAGACCGTTATGGTGAAAGACAGGCATGGATTGATACTATTAATCCACCCAAAAAACTCTGAGTATGAGTCTTCGTTTCCTGACCAAAAGATCAGGATATCGTCCATGTAACATTTCCATAGCTTAATATTCCTGTGATAGGGATTTGTCAATGACGATATGTGGTTCTCTTCAAAACTGGCCATGTACAAGCGTGCTCCCCATGCAAGTTCCCTGTATCTGATGGTAGTAGGTTCCCTTGAATTCGAAATAGTTCTCAGTGAGAACTTTTTCTGCACATTCCATTACAAAACTGATGGGCGTTGCAGACGTCCATTCAGTTTTTTCATGTGCCGTCTCCATAACACCTAGGGGGGCCCTCTGGGGATGTTAGTGTAGAGGGCCTCAACGTCTAGGGTTATAAGGAAATCAATGGATTCTGCCTCACCATAGTCTTGTAGTACACGTAGTAGATCTGTTGTATCCTGGATATAAGAGGGGATTTGTTTCACCAGGGGCTTGTGAAAATGGTTGCAAAACTTTGAAAGCGGCTCTAGCACCGAGTCTATACCTGAAACAATAGGTCTACCCGGGACTGGAATTACCCCTTTGTGTATTTTGGGCAACGTATAAAAATACGGAACCCTAGGGTTCTTTTTCACTAGAAAATCCGCCTCCTTTTTACTCAACCAGCCGTGACATTCTGCTGACTCTACCATGCTCACAATGGATAATGTGAGACGTTCTGTTGGATTTTGTGTGATAGCCTTGTAGTATTTTGTGTCATCGAGTTGTCTAATGTATCAAGAATGTTTCTTTATTCCTTCGACATATTGCTGTGTGTAGATAAATTAGATACGTTGTTAATGTCGCTCAAGACAGCTTGCTCAAAAGTAAGCATTTCACTCGGTACCAAGCCGCTGTGGGGGGTAAAGGTAGAGGCGTTATGCAACCCAGAGTCATCGATGGGTTCATGTGGTTTCCCATCGAAAAAGGCGTGCAATCTTATTTTTCTGAAGAATTTTTGTAATTCAACAATTTGGAGAAAGTTTTCAATTCTAGGCGTTGGGACAAAGTGGAGCCCTTTTTGGAGGACCTTCTCTTGATCATCAGTTAACTGGTGTGAAGAGAGGTTGACTATGAGACTCATTTCTTGCTTGTTTTGCTCCGGGGTCCATCCCTTGAGGTGTCGTGTCCTTCCATTGCACCCATTTGTCGGTTGCATTCCCTCTCTTTCGCCCTCGCCCTCTGTCCCAACCTCTGTCTAAAAAAGGCCGGTTACCAGGGGGGGCAAATTGAGGAGGGTACTATGGTCCAAATTGTGGTATGGCATGTGGGAATTGAGGATACTGCCACAGTGGGTGTCCAGGAAAAGGTAACTGCGGAGGGGGGTGTGAGTATTGTCCCAGTCTCCCACCTCTTCCGCCCCGTCATGGGCGAGGTTGCCATTCGTCCCCACTGGAATTGCTGTCACTATAGGACCCTCTTCTCGAGGAGTTGTTGCTCGAGTCGGAGAGGTACCCTGTACCCGAAGGGGTATAGTCTTTTTTGAGGTATGGGTATACTTTCTCCTTGTCAAAGCGGTCAATATCCTTTTGTAATTTGTTTACTTTTTTTTCATCAGGTAGTCCTTGTGTTCACTGATTTCTTTATTAATTTCTGCAAGTTTTATTTGAAAACCTGGGTTGTTTCCCGCGTTCTTAAGCGTCGCTTCTAGTGCCTGAATTTTTTCTAACAGGGCATCAGCCAAGCGTTTAGATGTATTGACAATCAGGATCAATAAATCATGTGTGCACTTCCAGGATATCTGGGACCACTCAACCTTGAATTGACCGTCTTCCCAGAATATCCTGGGGAAGTTCTTGACAATCAATCCGTTTGGGGCAATTTTAGCCTTGAAATATTCTGCCATTAGAGCGCCATGCAGACTGACTCTTATTCACTCTCTCTTGAGATCAGGGAGTGTTTTCTAGTCAGCTGTGTTGCTCCCTGTTGCTGTGTCGTTATCCATGTTTAAAATAGAGGGAGTTCTGAGGATAGCTGCGGCATCATCCTCACCAAAACTCAGTCCCTGTCCTTCCATGTTGAGTGGTAGGGGACTGAGGGGGGATGTGGTTTGGAAGTCCACGCCTGGCTAGTGTTTAGCTAGGCAGTGGGAGAAGAGTGGGGGACAGAACAAATCTTACCCACCAATAGAAGAACTCCTACGGGTGTTAGCCGTGCAGAGGAATTGGTATCAAAGGGGAGGAGTGACAGGCTATTACTGCTCTTGACGGAGCAGAAGGTCCAAGCACGACGTGCCCAATTTAGACGTCTATACAAAGGTTGTCGTGCTGTTCCTCTTGGAAGAAAGAAATTAATACAGTCTGTGATGCAGGTGGATTAGAACAGGGTAGCCTGATGGTGACCCTGGGAATCCATTTTGTTGGATTTAATGCCCTCACACACCCTTTCAGGGCTCTAGGCATAGGGTCACACATTCTGTCTCTCACAATACACAAATTTCTGGGGGTGGTGGTTCCCGGGGCTTGAGGGGGGTCCTTGAGGCCCACACACTTCTAATTTTGAAGGGGGGGCCTTGGACACGAAAGTGGTGCAAGGGGGTTGTAAATCTGGTACACAGTGTTTTGTTTTACTTTGCTTTCCTTTCTGGATACAGGGTTAATATAACGTTTTTTGTACAGCCAGTACCTTTTAACTCTACCTCCAAACGGCTTTCTGCCTGTTACCATAGTAACAGTTCATGGAACATTTAAATGAGCACAGAGGGTAGAAGTTCACCACACTATGTTGGTAATGGAAAAAAGTTACTGTGCTGGAGTTTTTAAACTTTTCCATAGGAACCGTTAGTCATAGGTCTAGACTCTGGTAAAGATCTGGTAAAGAGTAAGCCTCAGAATTATGCTTCAAATTATAAATATAGTTTCTAGGGGGGACCGCTTACCCCCCAAAAAAAGACGTATAAACTTTTTTTTTTAATTAACTTTTATTAAAACAATAATTAACTGGAAATGTAACTTAAAGATAACAATACAATGGGGGCGTGGCATGCTGTACAGCGGAATGGCCGCTTTCTGAGTGCGCTCCGCAGGCTGAACACATTATCCTTATAAAATCCTACAGATCAGGTGATTCCCGGACCGCCAGAACCGAGTGATAAGGAAGCGGGCTATGTGAGGCACAATCGACCGCAGCCCCGAAACCCCTGGCAGACCGGGTGGCCGAGATAAGCTGAGGCAAAACTCTGACCGGCCGAGCTGAGAAGGGGCGCACTGCTCTCTAGGCGGCAGGGACATCTACGCAAGCCCGTGGCTTGGGGGCCTAGTCCGGGCCTCAATTGCGGCGGTGCTTATCCCCGAGGCGCCGGTGGAGGCTGCGGCCGAACTGCTGGCCCAGCTGCGCGGCGGCGGTGGGCAAGTCTGTGGTCTTTCCAGCGATTGAAGCGCCGTCAAGAGTGGGGACAGAACGACGAACCCGAAGAGGGTGACAGCGGTGTGGAGCGCATTGTGATGCCCTATTGCGGGCCTGATGCCGACCGAAGGGCTGTGCCTGCGAAGTATTGGAGGCGGACCGTGGGCCCTGCGGGTGTCGGGCGGCGTCCACGTGAGGCTGCGGCGTGAGTGCACTCTGTGAAGGATATCAACAGTGCGCCCTGCCCACTCGACCGAGGTACCAGCGGCTGCATCCCACCCGGTGAGTGCCTGAGGAGCAGCGAGGTCGTGGGTGATTGCCGGGAACACCCCCACTTGCAAGCGTGCCGCGGCCGTGCTGGGACGCTGTTGGGCCTTTGGCTCAGCAGTCTGGGGACATCCTTTGGAGTTCCCGGTGAGGCCACCATTTTGCACTGGTCTGGACACGACAGAGTACAGGGCGGCGGGCAGTTGGAGACACCACAGGCAGAGGCACTAGCTATCTCCGAGCTTTGGCCCGCTGTCCGCCCTCGCTTGTCACGGCTGGGCTATAGACATTGCCTGGGGGCCACCGTCCAAAAGCCGGCCGGTCATTTTCACGGGGAGCCCGGTGCATCCGATAGCTATCATCAACTGGAGTTATCCCGAGGGTCACGAGTGGTAGCCAGGCCGTGGGGGAAAGATTGTACACCCGAGTAACACTGCACCTCTCGGTGGGCCCAGACTTGTCTGGCGACGCGCAATAATGGGGAAAAATAATGCAAGACAGCCTAAGATAACGTTTGATGCCAAAAAAGCCAATAAACAGATTGGGCCTGACCCAAGCACACTGGTGGAAGGGGCCCAAGATGAATACGACGACGCTCAAATACCAGACCTGCGCACCCTGATGTTAGATATGCGTTCCAGCCTGCGTTAAGACGCAGGTTGGAACACACAAAACTCATCTGGATGCCCTTGAAAACCGACACATGGAATGTCACAAATTTCAGGTGGAAACAAAGGAACAGCTACTTAATATGGACAAGATCTTGGGAATCAATCATCAGAGCCAAGAACGAGGATTTGGAGGCGAGATCACGGCGTAACAATGTTCGCATCACAGGAGTTCTGGAGACGACCGCCATTACCAAGATGGAGTCGTTCATCACAGACCTACTTCGGGAGCTCTTTGATCCCCACTTGTCCGGAGTCTTTGCTGTGGAGAGGGCACACCGGTCGTTGGGGCCGCGTCTGGCTGTCGGCCTGCCACCTAGGCCCATCATAGCGAAACTGATGAACTAACAGGACAGGGACAATATCCTCAGCAAGGCACAGGAGAAAGGTACCATCACACATCAAGGGAACACCATTTCATTCTACCCAGACTTTACCCCAGCGGTACAGGCGGCAAGGAGAGAGTTCATGCCAGCCAAACACCTGTTATTGCAGGCACAGGTTCCGTATTCCTTACTTTACCCAGCGAAATTAAAGGTATCTTTCAATGGGATGCAACACTTTTTTACGGATGCCAAGTCGATGCTGAAATTTGCCAAGCATGTCAGAAACAAGGGTTCCAAGAAGAAGCAATCTCTGGCAGCATCAATGGATGAGGCCCTCAGTGACAATGATTGAAAGCGGTACTGTATTATATAATGTGGTCCATATGTTATGGCTATGGTGGGATGACTAAACTGATCTATAGACTGTGGCCTGCGGTCAGTAAGGGAGATTGGAGAAGCTAAGCCTGCTCACATGTATCTTTGATTTTCCTTCGATTTTTTCCTCTGAGTTAGGAATTTACTGGCGGACTGGGTAGCCTGCAGTTGGTCCGGCCCCCTTGCATAAAGCGGGGGTATATGCCAGTATAGCTGCGCCTCCTGGGGAAGTCTCCCATTTGTAATGCTATTGCACTGTTTAAAAGTTCATATGGGGTGGGATATTCTGCAACCTGTTTGGGGGATTGGAGTGGGAGGTGGGGGGCTGGGGTGGGTCATTTTGTTCAGTGATGCCAGTAGATCGAAACCACGATGTGAAATAGATGTCTCTAATAGCGGTGATGTGTCCTCAAAGGGGTATGCAATGATTCTGATTGCCCGAGTTACACATGGCTGTCTCTAGTCAGTTGACATGCCTTACTTGGAATGTCTGTGGCCTAAATGATGGTAGGAAGTCCCGACTAGTGCACGCTTACTTGGCCTGGCACGGCGTCGACCTGTGCCTAATGCAGGAAATGCATCTTAGCACCACACCATCCCGTAAACGTGGTCATAGCAGATGGGCGTCCACTTACTCTGTAATTTATTCTAATTATGCCAGGGGGTGGCGGTTCCCTTGAGACGTGGCTTGGATTGGAAGAAGGACTTAGTTCAACTATACCCTGAGGGACGGTATATCCTGGTACGGGGACTCTTATGTGGAGTTTACATTGTTATTGTGTGTGTCTATGGCCCAAACACAGACTCTCCTGATTTTTTTACCTCCTTATGGTCTAAGGTTAAAACATTCGGATGAGACACGATTCTTTGGGGTGGGGACTTCAATGCCATTCTTAGTGATCACCTGGATAGACGAGGCACGACAAGATCCCTACATCTGGCGGCTAGCGCCACCCTCCGGGAAATAATAGCAGATGGGGCCTTAGTGGACATTTGGAGGCATAGACACGCTGGGCTGCGGGAAGGCACTTGCATCACTGAACACCATAATGCTTGGTCCCGCCTGGATTACTGGCTAGTGTCCCGAGATATGGCGACCTGAACAGCCGAGATCACGCCCCTGCCCAGATAATTGTCTGATCACGCTCCGTGCATGTTGCGACGGTCCCTTCCCACTATGTATAAGCAGACAAGTCTGTGGCGACTGCCACCACACGCCTTACTGGACGAAGCTTTCAGGGCGGAGATAGGTGGTGACATAGAAGATTATTTCACCAACAACACAGGGTGAGTCGATACAGTAGGCGCCTTTTGGGAGGCATTTAATGTGGTCATAAGAGGGCAATGCATTGCAAGGCAGGCTGGTGTGCTCGAGACTATAAGGGGGACCTTGGTTACGTTGGAGGCAGACATCAAAGACTTAGAAACACAGTTCTATAGCGGCGGTGATCCCGGGCTAATGAAAATTGAAACTGTTAGATTATGCTGAAGAAGCGCAACGAGAGGTTACGTTTTTGGGGGAATATGTGGAAGCAAGAAGATATGGTGAGGTGGACCGCCCTGGTCGCACATTGGCAAATATGGTCAGGCCCTCCAGATCGGCTACCCACATTCATGAGGTTAAAGACACGTCTGGCAGTGTGGTGAGGGGCCAGGAGGAAATTCTGGCAGCATTTTCTGAATTCTACGCAGGCCTGTACACCGACACTCTGAGTGGCTGCCCTGAGGGGTTCGGGTCGTTTATAGAGTCCATAGAGCTCGCCTGGTTCAACGATACGTACAGGAAATACATGGACTTTCTGATCACAGCCGAAGACATCACACATGGGTAATTAATAGCATGCCCCACAATAAAGCACTGTGCCCGGATGGCCTGATCACTTCCTTTTACAAAGCATACGCAGACCAACTTGCGCCTAAACTACTAGCGGTTTACGAGGAGGCACTAGAGGTGGGCACGCTACCCAAGTCGATGATGGAAGCTCTGATAATCACGCTGCTTAACCCTGGTAAAGCAGAGGACGAGATGGACTCCTATAAGCCTCTCTCGCTGATCAATGTGGATACTAAAATTTTTGCTAAACTGATCGCCGATAGGTGGCAGCCTCTGATGCCGCTCATAGCGCGACCTGACAAGTCGGGATTTATCCCGGGCCGGGGCGCCTCTTACAAGTTGCGCACCATATTTTCTGTGCTACATTACCTACACCCCTCTGTGCATGATGCTGTGGTGTTCTTGGATGCCACGAAGGCGTTTGATACTCTAGAGTAGCCTTATATGTTTCAAATTCTGCTAAACATGGGCTTTAGTCAGCTCTTTCTGCAAAAGATCAAGCTTCTGTACACTGCCCCCTGTGCAAAGATACAGATAAATGGGCTGATTTCGGATCCTTTTCCTATATCACAGGGCACCAGGCAGGGATGTCCCCTGTACCCTCTGCTATTCGCCATTGCGATGGAACCGTTGGCGGCCCGTGTAAGGCAACATCATACTGCACGGGGCATAGGGTTCAGCTCTCGCAGCCTCCTCATCTCCTTATATGCAGACGACGTAACACTATACCTAATAAATCCGGAGGTGAACTTGGACCAGGTGTTGCGTGCATTCAAAAGGTTTGGTGGGTTTGCAGGCATCTGTATAAATTGGTCTAAGTTGGTCGTCTTTCCACTGACAGATAGCACCCCGACCGTTGTGTCGGAGTTCCCACTACGCTGGGAAAGCGGGGAAGTAAAGTACTTGGGAATTTGGATTATCAGAGACCTGCAAGACATTTGGAACATGAACTATGGCAGAGCCATGACTTGACTGGAAGGGAAGGTAAAAATATGGGAGCGCTTCCCTCTATCCCTCACTGGACGGATAGCTCTGATGAAAATGATTGTGCTACCCAAGTTCCTGTATCTGTTTGTTAATGTCCCAATTCCCCTGACATCTCATTTTTTTTTGCCACGTTGAAATCCAATCTGGTCAAATTGGAGTGGGCGGGAGGACAGGCAAGATCTTCTTGGGAGGTGCTATCGTTACCCCTGAAGAGGGGAGGATTAGGGGCCATGGACATGCGCCTTTACGCACTGTGCGCTCAAGCCCAATACTTACATTATTGGATTCACCCCACCCCTTTTCAACCACATGTTGCTGTGGAGTGTGACAGCATGGTGCTGACCCCGCTGCAAGTGGCCATCTGTGGGAAAGTACGGCGACCCAGGGGGGAGGTCAATACAGCGGAAATGCTGAGATGGACGTGGGGTGAGTTGAAGAAAATGGCGGGTGTGCCCACAATGTATGCCCCGTCCCTTTCGGTTTTGCAGAATCCCCTTCTGCCATGCATAGAGTGTGGAATGAGCAAGTCAGCACACCGGAGGCTAGACCTTCACACATTTGCTGACATCTTCCCTGACGGAGAAATTCTGCCTCCACCTTTGTGGGAGGAGGGACGGTGGGTGTCCTTGTCGGACATGTTCCTATACCACAAGCTGAAATCGGCTTTCAAAGAACTGTGCAGTGAGTTCCCGTCGCCCCCCCGCCGCCCGATGTTTCAGGCGCTCGAAACAATAGTGAGTTCTCCCTCTCCCCGAAAGCTGGGGACTAGACTATATACACTAATGCAGAGCGCCGCCTCCTCGGAACACATGATAGCTTTTCAACAATGGAATGCAGAACTTTCTGCCCCACTCACTGAGGAGCAGTGATCCTTCTGCTGTGAGCAACTCACTGAGCTATCCCCTAACTACAGGCTGCGACTGATCCATTTCAAATACCTGAACCGTTACTATAGGACGCCGGTCAGCCTGCACAAAATGGGGTTGTGGGAGGAGGACTGTTGCTGGAGGTGCAGGCAATCCCCTGCTACGTTCCTGCACATGGATTGGTCCTGCATGAAACTGGAGGGATATTGAACCTCGGTGTTTGACGCTGTGAACCAGATAGTAGGCAGGGCTGATGTCCCGCCTCCGGAATTGGCGATCCTAGGATATGCGAGACACACAGTGCTCTATTGCTATTATATGCAAAGCGACAGGTGGTTGTAAAATGGGGCAGGCGTAAGGTGCCGACGATTCAGAGTTGGTTAGTGGATGTCACCTACGGACATACTCAGCTAAATACATTTTGGGAGCTGATGCCACCCACCTCAAGGCCACGAGATATCTGGGAGCCGTTTCTCCAGTGGCAGAGAGAGAGGGTTCCTGCGTCTGAGCTGGAAGGGGATGTAATTTAGGCAGCGGGGTTTCTGGGGATGATGGGCTGCGGGAGACTGGCTGATGTATGGGTTGGGAGTTGCGTGCCTGATCTGCTGTGTGGGCCGAGCTGGAGGCCGGGAAAGGTGGGACTCTGATGGATGTCGTGCACTAGGCTTGGGCAGAGAATTGTTGAATTGTGGGGAGGTAGAGGCATGGCATGCAGACATAGGGTATTACTAGCATGTGTGTAACCTTTTTATTATAACTTTGAGACAGACACAATGTTTCGCTTTGCTTATTATTCATGGGAACTGCATATACCTGCAATAGATTCTATATTTGTGAATGTATGATCACTGGCTATACTGTGTTAATATTGTGTTGATACATGTATTTTGGAAAAAAACTAATAAAAAGAATTAAAAAAAAAAGATAACAATACAATAAATAACTAGAAACATAATTTTAACAAAACAATATAATAAACAAAATGTGATATCGACTCCAATAGAAGTACGGTAGGTAATCTGCAAAACAAAAAAAGAAAATTAGTGTTTAAAATTAGATCGATATGACTAAATGAGTTCAAACATTACATGTCAAATTAACAGTTGAAGATATTTCCTTCTTTTAACGTGTGCAGTGTGCCTGATACATTTCACTTGTCTTATAGGCTTGCGTTCAAGCGGTGTCTGTATGGAAGTGCGTACTGTGTCAGATTTACATTACAGATCAACAGGTCTTTAAAATGATTCAGAGATGAGACAGAATTAGTTAAGAGATCAAGTCATTATGCAGGACAATATTCTTTAGGCCTTATTTACAAGACTCTTGCGCCAGTTTTGTGTTACTTTTCTCATGTTGAAAGTGACGCAATAGTGGTGCAAGGGGCTTGTACATAAGGTCTTTCATTTCTAATGCATTTAATCGGAGGCATTGTATATCTAGGTCGCTCTGCTTACCTTGTATAAACACTGTGGCCAACAGAGTTCACAACTTGAACTCAGCTTTGGTTGGTCACAGAAGAGTGGATAGCAGCGTCCATAACTTTAAAAGAGAAAGAGAAATTATGTGAGAGGGAGAGAGAGAAAGAGAGAGAAGACGACATAAAATCTGTGAGAGAGTGAAAGTTATAGAGGGAGCAGTTAATAGTGGAGAAAATACTTGTAGCTCACCTTTTGCCTTGGTTGTGTGTGTATGTGCTGGTTCATAGTGCACCTTCCAGTTTAGTGATCTGAAATATAGTATATAGAGTTAGTCATAGTATAGTACATACAAAAGTGGTGTAAGGGGCTTGTAGATTTGCCTCTCAGACTGTTGTAATCTATCTATTGTCACTGCTTGGAAGTAAATGTACATTCCTACACAGTGAAGCTGCTGCACACTACCCACTCTCTCCTTTCACAGATGACCTGTCGTTGTTTCAGAAAGAAGCTTTTTTGCTCACCTTGTGCCATTGGCGTGATTCAAAGAGGGTGCACCACGTGTCGTAGAAGCCTTCTCAAACGTTGTTACGATGGCCACGCATCATAGCAGAATCCTCTAACGTTGAGTTTTAGAGGTGTGGGGGGGACGCCAATTTGTGAAACATAACCTGTAAGATAAAAAGGAAGTTAACATTGTGTGTAATTTTTTAATCAAAGGAGAGAGAAAGTGAGAGAGTGATTGCAAAGAAAGTAAATTTGCAGCTCAACTTTCTGTCAACAGTGTGTTTTTCACCACATGCTGGGATATAATGCACCCTGAAGTTCTACATCTAAAAGATAGTAAAAGAAAGATGTTATGTTTGGTAATTGATACTTTCTTAATGTGGAGTTGAATAACATCAGCCTTTCACACACGTTTCCTCTCACATTCAAAATAACTTTTTTTATAGTTTATATTCCGGACGTTTGAGCGATTATAAAAACGATCCTGCTATTGCAAAAAAAAATTTACATGTAATTTGATACACTATATTGGACTGTGTTTGTCTAAATCGCTGAGTTGCTTTTTTGTATCCAGTCTGCTTCAGCCCTTCGACTCACTGCTCACCTTTTCGTGGACAGGACACCTTCTGCATCATGTAGTCCCGATCTGCCACTAAGAAGTCTCATATATGGTGCTGAGTCTTGATATCGGTATGACTAACGAGATACTCGTGCTCCCATCATCATCGCATTCCTCACCCGCTCAGTGCTGCTGATACCACTAACTCAGTGACCAAAGAGGCCACACACGTAGTGGTGGGTCCCCCTACTCGGTGGTTCGGGCCTACATAGGGCATTTGAACTACTAGGATGGGCCATCGGAGCGCTTGGGATGGGAGCAACTCTAAAATGGCATAGAGCACATGCGCCCCTTCTTTTTTATTGGTACGGTCACATGTGTAGTGACAGATGCGTTGGATGGGTGTGGTGTGGGTATTTAGCAGCCATGAGTGAGTGTGTGTGTGCCGTTCTGACAACTAGACCTGGAACTAAGAAATCACTACAATCAAATCTGGGCAATGTTTTGTTGTTATGTTTTCCTGGATGCGTAAAAGGAGTGGGCTGGCCTGACGTATGCCAGTGCTGCGCAAGGCTGTGACCCATGATTCCGGAACTATGGGCGTGGTCCCGTCGTGAGCTATATGAGAAATCAAGTGATTTGGGTGTTCATTTTGTAGTGCTGACATCACCCGGGTCCTAAAAACAAATGTGTCATTATATCTGTAAAGTCCCACAACTTTGCCAACATGGAAGGTAAGGGATATTACTGACTCTGTATTTCTTCATAGTTGCACACATAAAAGATGGTGGACATGACGCATTTCTGCGATCATGAATGTTGTAATGTTGGAGTGATGTAGCTGTAGTAATAAAGGGCTGTGAAAGGTTTGAGTTGCAGTTTTTGGCACATGAAGGGCAGCTAATATGTAATAGGGGTTGGCGGAAGTCGCGGAAGGGACAATCGTGGAGAGACACTGAGATTGCACCAATCTCCGTGCCTCTCCGCGACATTTCCATTTCGCGAGCCCGCCTGCGAGCCCGCCTGCCGCCCGCCTTCCACCTCCCGCCGCCCGCCGCCTGCCCGCCTTGTAAATTAAATTTAAAGGCTAAATATAAGTTTAAATGAAACTTACCTTATTTCGCCCGCAATCTTCTCCTTCCCGGCTCCATCTTTAGATACTGCGCAGGCTCCTGCGCATGCGCAGTTTCCGAAGATGAAGCCGGGAAGGAGAAGATTGCGGGCGCAATATGGTAAGTTTCATTTAAACTTATATTTAGCCTTTAAAATTAATTTACAAGGCGGACAGGAGGCGGACGGGAAGCAGGAGGCAAGCGTGCAGGAAGCGGGAGGCGGGCGGGCGGCCAATTTCCGTTACGCCGCGAATGGGCAGAAATTTTCCCCGTTTTCCGCCTTCTTTGCGGAAAGCGGGAAGTGCAAATTTCCGCCTATTCCGTGGGCGGAACAGAAATGTCCGCCCACCCCTAATATATATATATATATATATATACGTATGTGGTTAATCAGGTACACTGTAGAACTTGGTGCTGTAAATCAGTGTTTGAGTCTCAGAGTTGCATCCACATCGTGTCATTGTAGAGTAATGACTTAAAGTACGTGTGCCTGAAAATGTATTGTAAATACGGTGCTCATGTAAATAGCTGATATAGTTTTGGGTTGTTTAAAAAAAAAAAAAAAGGAGGAATAGCCCACACTTATTGTTACAGGTAAGATGGTTGCATGCGGTATTTATAGCACAATATAATGTGGTAGGGCGGAGGAGCAGCATTTTACAAACACAATAAATACACAGACACTGATAGTTAGTTGAAGTGCGTACGGGCATGTGTGCGCGACTCCATTTTATTACGTTGTTGGTAACAAGTAGAATAGTAATCATGATATCATGTACAGATATTTATTCATAAACGGTTTATGACTTCTGCTGTACAAAGGTAGGACTATTATTTGTGAAATAATACACAGAAGATTCTATTGTAAAGAGTTCATTAGTTGTGGTGCACTGAGGTAGGGACAGTTTGTGTGGAGCCTGCGGTGATGCGTAGGCCAGGCCGATCGCACTGGTAAAAATGTGTTTTGAATATTGAATTTTGCCTTAACAAGGGCACGTGGCAATTATTTACGGTCTACTGAGTTAGTGGTAGGTCTGGTTTTTATCGTGTCCTCACCCTGCGATGAATCGTGGTCTGAGCGGGCTGTATTCAAATCATTTACTGTTGCATACTGGACTATATGAACTTTGAGGGGGGGAAACTACCATTGATGGTTATTAATTGTTGTGCAAACTACGTGTACTGATTGCTCCCCAGAACAAATTAAACTATTACACTTCACGCAGTGCATTCCCACTTTCACAGATTGGGGACGTATGTTTGGTGGCGATGTTGAAGGTGATATCCCGACGTACTTGGTATTGCCGGTGGTGGAGGTACATTTTGGCGCAATCTTCTACATTGTGTGTTATCATAGTTCACAGGATGCAACGATTGAAGGTGCTTGTGCAAAAAACACAAAAAAACAGTTCTTCTAGGAACTAACTTCACTTCTCCAAGAAGAGCTATATTTCTTATATACTGTCTCATACTTTTTTTGAATGAATGTGTGGTGCATTTTTGAATGACTGAAATGACTGAGTGAAGGGGAGGAAGAGACTGAGGGAATGAGTGAAGAAATGGGAGTATGGTGATTTAGGAAAGGGGAGTGAAACAGTGACTGAAAGAAGGGGACTAAGGGTAGGGGAGTGAGGTAAGGAGAGTGAAAGAGTAAGGGAATGGCAGTAAGGAAAGGAGAGTGAGGGAGGGGGTGTGAGAGAAAGGAAGCGGGGGATGGAGACACAGAAGGGGAATAAGGGACAGAGAGGGGGAAGTAGAGCAGGGTAAGGGGAGTAAAGGAAAGTGGAGTGGAGTGACGGTGAGAGAAGGGGTATGAGGATGAGAAAAGAGGGGTAAGGAAAAGTGAGAGAATTGGAGTGAAGGAGACAGAAGGGGAGTGAGGGGATGGAGGGAGTTAGGGAAGGGGAGTGTTGAAAGGGAAGTAAGGAATGGAGTAAGAGAAGGAGAACGAGTAGGAGTGAGGAAAAGAGAGCGGGAAAGGGAAGGGGTGAAAGATAAAGATAGGAGGAAGTGGAAACGGGGAAGGGGAGTGTAGTGCGTGAAGGGCAGTGACAGTTAGGAAAGGGGTATGAGGGTGAGGGTGAGGGAAGGTGAATGAGGGACAAGGAAGAAAATTAAGAGAGAGGGAAAGTGAGTGAGGAAGAGAGGAGGAGTGATAGAAAGAGGAAAGGAGATTAAGGGTAAGGGAGAGAAAGGGAGAGAGTGAGAGAGAGGGGAGAGCAAGGAACTGAGAAGGAGTGAGGCAGTTAGAGTGAGTGAGACAGAGGGAGACAGGTAGAGAAACATGGATGAAATAAAAATGTGAGAGGGAGTGAACGAAGGGGAGTAAGTGAGATGGAGTGAGGGAATGAGGAAAGAGGAGTAAAGGAAGGGGAGTGAGGGAAGGGTAGTGAGGGAAGGGGAGTGAGGGAAAAGTACTGATGGTGAGTGAAAGGCAGTAACAGTGAGAAAAGGGGTATGAGGGTGACGAAAGGGGAATAAGGGAGACAGAAGGAGATTAAGAGAGAGGAAAGAGGACTGAGGGATAAAGTAGGAGTGAAGGAAACAGAAAGGGAAAGAGAGGAAGGGCGAGGGAGAGAGAGAGAGGGAGAGAGTGAGAGAGAAAGAGAGGAAGAGCGAGTGACTGAGAGGGAGTGAGGCGGTTAGACTGAGTGAGACAGAGGGAGAGAGGGAGAGAGAAATGGAGTGCATGGGAGTGAGGGATTAAAGGAATGAGAGTTAGCAAAATGGAGTGAGGAAAGGGGAGTGAGGGAAGGGGACTGATGGATGGAGTGAGGGAAAGAGAGTGAGGGGGAGTGAGGGAATGGGAAAAGAAGAAAGGGAATGGGAGTGATGCACACAGAGGAGAACATGAAGTAGGAAAAGAGGAGTGAGATTGAGTGAAGGGCAGTGACAGTGAGGGAAGGGATATGAGGGTAAGGGAAGGGGAGTGAGGGAAAAAGAAGCATATTAAGAGAGAGGAAAAAGTAGTGAGTTAGAGAGAAGGATTTACGGAAAGAGAGAGGAAAGAAAAGGAAGAGTGGTGGAAAGAGAGGGAGACAGTGAGAGACAGAAAGAGAGGGAGAGTGAGGGACTGTGAGGGAGTGAGGCAGTTATAGTGACCGAGACAGAGGAAGAGACTTAGAGATGGATAGAGGAAAGGAGAGTTAGGGAGGGAATAAAGGAATGGGAGTGAGCAAAAGGGAGTGAGGGAGTGAGAGAAGGAGAGTGAGTGAAATTGAGTGAGGAATGGTGTGAAGGGAAGACAGTGAGTGGGGAGTGAGAAGAGAGTGAGGGCTACAGCAAGAGAAGGGTAGTGATGGAGGAAGAAAGGAAAGAAAAGTGAGGGACACAGAGGGGAAAGAGGGAACAGGAGAAGGTGAGTGAAGGTGAGGAAAGGGTACTGATGGTGAGAGAAGGAGTGTGTAGGTGAATGAAGGGAAGTAAGGAGAGTGAGAGAAGGGGAGTAAGATGAGTAAAGGAAGAGGCGTAAGGGAGTGGGTAAAGAGAAAGGGAAAGAGGGAAAGAGAAGTAAGAGAGTGATGAAAAAGTATTTTTTGATTGACATACAAGTTAATAATATTTTTTTTACAAATATAGTATCTGTGGCAGAGAAGAAAAAATGTAGTTATAATATATATTTCAAAATACAAAATAATTTGTGCAATATGTTTTGTATCTTATTTTGCTGTTCTCAGAATATATTGAATTTCACTGAAAACAGTGAGTTCAATAGTACTCATCATATAACAGCGGGCAAAAAAAAGACAATCAATAAGATTGTCTTTAAAAAACCCATTCAACATTTTCATTAATAATGTAAAAATTAGAAAAAAACATATCTTAAATGTTTTTTTCGAACAGCCATTTCTTACTTAAATATAGGACATGTCCAACAACCACAAAGTAACAAAACATTATTGCTTCTTTTTTATACACTCTAAATAAAGTTATGTACAAACATATGCTAACAACATTTACCCGAAATAGTCATTTTTTGTTTCAGATACTTTTCGGCATGGCCAGATAGTATGTGTAAAATCCTCAGTTTGGAAGTTACTTAATAGTACTCTTAAGCTTCTTTTTCCCAACCTTCTCAATCAAAAGCACCAACATCTTTTGTACCATCTAACAATGGTAATACTTCCACCTGATACTATATATCATGTACATAGAACCTTAAAGAACTAGCATGGTATCAGAATCTCAACATCATCTGGTATGCCGATGACACTCTGCTCATCCTTTATCTTATCAAGGAGCTGTATACCATTAAAAGAAACATCTACAAGGGAATAGAAATGTCACCAACATCTCCAACAACTACAACAAATCTAAAATGCCTCTGCCTCACTGATGATCAACATCTTCTGTGATAGCCACATCACCCACTATCTGATACACTTACACTACCTCTACATCAACTACAAGAATTTTTTGAACTTGATCACCCTCACTCACCAAGTACTTTTCAACACCAGACTACCCTTTCTTAACAGCAGTAATTTTCCCAGGCCAATTATTTTCCCGAAAATTTTGGTTGTAAAAACACTAGGTTAAGAATTTGGTAAGTCATAAGGCAAACGGTGTTTAAAAATCAAATGAGTCCAGCCTTTTGTACATTTTTAATAAGCTGTGTAAGGTCCGATGTTGTAGAAGGACCATCATGGAAAATAATTACTACAGTTACAAAAATTCTTCCTGATATTGATAGTTGAGAAGCCACAAAATGTGTTATTAAAGTTGTCAGTTTTCTTCCATCAGGTCTGCATCGTTGCAGCATTAAAATTACACAATGTCCATATCTTTGCATAAATAATGTTGATAACATTTGTGAGTTGCATTGGGTACAGACCATGTTTTGATTTGCTTCCCTAACTAGATTATTTAAAGATACTAATTCGCAGTCTGGTAAAGTCAAATATATAAATCTTTCATTGTCTATTTTAGTAGTACTTGAAAACTAACAATTGTCACAATCATGTAGCCATTTATAAGAAAGGCCAAAAAGATTTTCAATATCTATACCTTCATCTTGCAATACAACAAGCATATACATTAGAAATTCCTGACAGTCTTGCTGAATATTCTGTGAAAATTGATTTAAACCAGAACATATGTCTAAAACATTTCGAACAACACTTTCTATTTTAGTTTTATCTCTACTACATTTCTCAAACACAGAATTCAACAAACAACAAAATCTTTTGTCCTGAAATTCAACAATTTGTTATTGTAAAGTTTCAAGAAAAAAAACAACATTAACCACTACAATAGCATGGCAGTTGACACCAGAACTGTTTTCAAACTGAAAACCAACAATCTCTTCAATAGTATCCTTTTCTTTTTGCTTACTATCACTGGTTCATCTAGTTTTTTTCTTTTCTCTACAACCTCTCTATAATTTTTCTCATATCCTCTTCTTCGACCTACCAGGTGCTTTTCAAATAAAGGATATTGAGGTAAATCGGGAGCATGTTCTCTTCTTAACCTATTATACTCTTTTACACAATTTACATCAGGACTAATCTTTGTGTCATCAAAATCAATCAGATATAATCCAGATAAAGTTCTGACTCGAGATAAAGCAACATATGCCATACCCTCTTTAAACACAGTACTTCCAATATTCACCAAAGCACAATCTACACTTGAGATTTATGAATAGTCACCGCATATACCAAACAAACAGGAAACAGTTTTTGGCGGACATATAAATCTTTTACAAGCAAAAATCGAGCTGAACAATGACTCAATTGTTGTACTTGTTCAATTTCATCAAATTTGATTTTCAAAAATTCAATCTCATCTCTATTTGGGTAATTAACAAAATCAACAACATTACCCATTGCTCCATTTACTAAACCTCTTTCCACATTTATACATGCATATAGTTTCTTTTCTAAACCAGCAGTTTTAGATATTGATTTCTCTAAAGAATCCAATTTTGACTTCAACTTTTCTGACAAAATAATAGTAGCTCCTACATGCTCTATTCTAACAATAGCTTCCAGTTTTAAAATTTCTTGATTTTCTAAGTTTCAACATTTTTCATTGAATATTGAACATTCTTGTAGAGTTGGCATCAAGCATATCACTGATTTCTTTTCTGCAATTTTTCTATATATATTCTCTGGAACAATATTTTTGTTTGGAAACAAATTTGAAACTAATCGTGCCTGTAAAGCTTCTTTGCCATGTTCACTCACTTTTCCAATTCTTATATTGATGTGTTTTATCTAGGAACCCGATTCCATATTGTGACCTTATGCCCCTATACAGCTATAATCAATAAATATCCCTATAATGGCATAATAATCAGAGCCATATTTCAGTAACTCGCCTCTGCAGTCCATGACACAGCAGAAGCTACTTCCTTAGATTCCTAGATAGCACACCGAGTTCTTTCGACACACCAAACCCCCAGCAACCTGGGAAAGCCCTGCTTGCTTTGTTTTGATTTGTAATAGAACTCCTGCGAGCACTGTAATAACGACCAGTTCTTAGTGACATCTTTATTGACGTCTTATGTCCAAACCTTGCGTCAAACTCGGCACCTTTCAGGTATAAATATACCAACGTTGCCTTAAGCAAATACACAGTGGTGATTCTGGAGCAGAGCAGCTGATCTACTTTCCCAGAGCCCAGCAGAAGTGAGAAGCCCACGGACGCTGCCCCTCCTCTTTGACGCGCTGAGAAAGACACTGTCTTTTTTCCTGCCGAGAAAATCCAGCTCCGGCGTTTCCAGCCTACCCTTGCGGGTGACTAGAATATCGAGTCCTGAGAGTGAGATACAAGACCTCCTACATTCTATTCCCAAGGTACAGTGCTGACTAAACCCTTAGAGAGAATTCTTGAACAGATCCTTGGCAACAAACCTACTTAACTTAAATTGCTACTTACTTACTCCTTCCCGCGTATTAGGCTTAGGTCAGGTACACCGGAGTAGGCGTATTTTAGAAGCACCAGTTGAGCACGTTAGCCTATGTATATATGTATATATATTTTATCCATTTTAAAGTGTCTTATGGCTAAGAAATCATATCAATGCTTTTACAGTATTATTTCATAATACTCCTTTTACTGAACGTACTTTACTTTATAACAAGTCTTGCAATTGTGGCAATTCATTTCTCTTGCATGAGAAGGAAGACTGCTCAATAAATAATATCTTTTATTGAAAATGCCTGTCTCTCTATTCTCTGCACCCTGGTGAAACTACGTATGCACATCTGACTGAGTGAAATAGCTGTCTATTGTTTCACACAACTCTAGAGATTGACTCTTATTCTTAGGGAGCAAAGTTGTCATGTTTATTCGGTTGTCAGAAGCTGAATCCCTTCTTGTCTGAGCCAGGGAAGCTGATCACTCCCTATTCAGTCAAGAAAGTTTCCAGTAACCTCTGAGCAAGCTGGCGCAAACCTAAATTAAGTCTAACATAGTCAGTAGAGACCTACAAGACCTCAGTCCTACGTCTACACTGCTGTTTATGTTATTCCAATGCGCAGGGCCTATAGGGAAAATAGGAACTACACTATATGGTGCCCAACGCTTGGTAAGGCGATAAAACTAATGCAAGACATTAAAGTAACTCAGTCGGTATTTTTCACACAGACTCTTTCTCCCGTAAATACTCCAATAGACGTCTGGAGTGGGTGAAAGGTTAAAATCCGCCGGAATTTAGTAGGAAGAGATTCCTATGTAGAGTTCCTGGTTTAGTCAACGTTGAAGGATACAGTGTTCCAAAATATTGTGCACCTAATCTTTTGTGTCCTTGGAAACCTGCTCCGCAAAATGTTATTAAAACAATGTCAACTAACGGCGACAGCAACGAAACCGATGAAGCCGCAGTAGATGCGAACCAACGGGGTTTAGATGTTACAGGGTTTAATGAACCGGGTGCAATTATCATCCTGGCAAACATAAGAAAAACTATAACTTTAAAACTTATAGAAAACGGACTGTCATCACGAGGTGGTACAGTCATTTTTGTGATAGAGGCACATGAATATCGGCAGACAGAGGTATTCTATTCATGGATAAACTTTCCAGCGGCAAACGCTACAACACACGAGTTCCACTATTACAAAATAGAGGAACCACCGGAAGAATATACTCCTTTCGAGGATATTGAAATACCATTAAATTACCAAGAGCACCTGCTCTGGTTTAAAGGTGCCCTAAAACATAATGATCACATCACCAGGCTCGGTCCACTAGGTAGACCAGGATCAACGTGCCCGGTTCTTGATAAAATGTCACGCGAAGAACATTTAGCACAGCTAAAATTACTGATTAAAATTCACAGTCAGTTAGTCCAATATGTAATGCGGACAGCAACAGTCCAACCAGCTGTTAATATTCCACAGCTGACCCCTCATCAGGGGAACACAAATACAATTACACCCCAGAACATACATTCATGTCTGGGAATAACACCCGCAAAACGGGAACAAATTCCATTCTGGCTAGCACAGAAAATAACTCAAATAGAGGCAGTATTCCCAAATTCTACCCCTGTTGAGAAACACAGAATTCTGACTATCTGCCTTCCAATGGGGCTAGCACCACATGTGGAGGACTGTGACACTTGGGGCACAGTATTTGCGTTCATTTACACAAAAACACATGGTGTTCCGTCCATGGTGGTAATACCAGATGTGCTAAAACAAATACAGAATGAATACGGTCCAGAACCTGCTTTAACTCTTGGTATGAAATTACTGACAGACTTCAAGCAGGTCTCGGCTATATTATTAGCCAACATAAAAGGAGAAGCAGCATCTGTGGCGATCCGCCAAAAATTGAAAGAGACAGATATAACAGATCAACCAATTGAGCTTGCCAGAATCATAGAAAAATGCTATGAAGAACTAGGTAGAGATAGTTTGGGTGGGAAACCAGTAAAACCCCAACTACTTGAAAATCCTGAAAAATTATTTATTAAAAATAACCTAAACACTTCTAAAAAGAGCTGGGATGGAAATAAACAATCCACTCCCAAAGAAAAAGTTTTTCAGTCCAGAGTATGGTCTCCTCGGCGTAGAGAAAGAACTCTGAATCGAGAACACCAGTCTTCCCAAAGGGAGCCCTCTGAAAAAAGATACAACCTTAGAAATAGGGATAATTTGAAAAAGCCTGATAGATATCAAGATATTGATATACGTCCCTCTCGATCTTTTTCGCAGAAATCGGAAAGAAGAGGATGGTCAGAACACAGGGAAGAGCACGCCAAGTCCAAAGACAAGGAGCCTGCTCAAAGTAAAAAATTAAAGAAGGTAGCCAGTATTAAAGTAATCAAACATGCCAAGGATACTGAGGACACAGCTGAAAAACGGACAGTGGGCACAGACAATGCTTGACAGCGCAGCACAGCAGAAATCAGCATAGCTCGCAAGATCCTGATGAATCATCTGGAGACAGTGGACACGAATGAATACATTCAAGAGGAAACTGCAGACACCAGAGTTAGCGAACCTCATAAAATATACGAAATAACATTGCGTATAGAGGGAGATAAGACTAGGAAAATAAGGAGTCTGCTTTGGTATAACCTCTCAAAAGGCTATGACATCCTGTTAGCTGAGAAAGATTGGCCCCCAGAGTTTGTCGGGGAGTGCCCTCATGGCGAAGAAATGATTGTGCCTGCCTTCTCAAATCATATTCCAATTCACACTAAATATATATATGCAAGGAAATGGGCAGTAGCCCAAGCACCTGCATTATATAAGAATCATGTAGGATGGGATGAGGACTCTCCTCCTCACAAAATCCAGTTAAAATGTCAACCTACTGCACAAAGGTAGTACCCAATTAAGCAAGAAGCTAAAAAACAAGTCAGGGAGATTTTAGATCAACTTGAATACCAAGGGGTGATTGAAACATGCACCTCTCAAATGAACAATCCTTTGTTTCCTGTCTCCAAACCAGACGATTCATATCGTCTAGTCTTGGACTACAGACACCTTAACTCATGTTTCAAAACATTTGCGGTACAAAATTTGCACAGTGCGGCACTAATGAATAACATAGTTCGCAAAAAATACAAAACAACATTAGACATCTCTAATGGATTCTTTTGTCAAAATATTGCACCAGAAAGCAGGTACTTGACGGCTTTCTCAATAATGGGGGTCACAAAAAAATTTCTGTAGGCTCCCACAGGGATTCAAGAACAGCCCAGGTTTATTCTCAGCCAGAGTAACAGAGTTACTACAAATGTATGATGATGAGGCATTATCTTATGTCGATGACATCTATCTCACAGACGACGACTTGGATACTCACTTGAAAAGAGTGAACACCATAATACTTGGGTTCGCAGCAGAGGGTTACAAATTCAACTTTAAAAAGTCACAAATTGCCCATCTAACAGTCCTATTTTTAGGTTACGAATTATCAAGTGAAGGCAAAAGCCTAGCAGATAACTTCTTAGAGAAGTGCGCTGTACTCCAAACACCAAAGACGCTGAAGAACTTACAATCGATTCTAGGCTTCCTGAATTTCGGAAGAACTTACATTCTAAATTATGCAGAGAGAGTTAAACCTCTCTATGAATTAATAAAACCTGATTTTAAACCAATCAACTGGACTCAAAAACACACAGAAATTTTGAGATAACTGCAAACAGACATGTTAGCTAAAACAAAAGAAACGGTACCAATAGCTTACAAATCACATTTGTACACATAAGCAGAAAAAACATTCAGTCTCACAGAAAATACTGTAAAGGCAGTTCAAACTGCTGTAGCTAGAGAACGAGCCCTAGCCCAAGGCAAAAGAATAACTGTTTTCACGGCAGAATCAGCCTTCGAGGCGCTATTCAGCCCAGTAAATCTAAAAACAGTGGCACTAGATCCGAAATGGATACAGTGGGAAAATTCTCTGGCTGCAGAAGACGTGGCATACTATTTTGTCCCGAACATGAAAAAACTGAATGACTTAAAATATGAAAAAGAATATCCTCTGCCAATCGAAATTCTGCCTCCCCAACAGTACTCTTGTATAATTTATACAGACAGATTTGTACAGCATTACAATGTAGATGATAAATCCTACAATGCAGCCTGCGCGATTGTTAAAGGTCGCTGGCTCTGCGGTAAATTCAGACCGAAAATAAAAAGAACGGAATCACTGAGAAAATGTTCGGCTCAGCGAGCTGAAATCAGATCTTTAAAGATGGAGCTTGAAAATGCCGAACGTGAATTCCCAACACTAATCGTGTGCGATTCGTATTTTTGCGTCAATTCTTACAAAAATGATTTGCAGAACTGGGTTCAAAATGATTACAAAGATGACTCAGGTGCCACAATCAAGCATAAAATGCTTTGGAAACAGGTAGTTCTTTTACAGAAAGAACTACAAAACACTCACGTGATCCACACTCTGAGGCATCAACGTGATGGCATTCACGTTGCAGGGAATTCATTGGCTAATACTGCCACAGCGGAAGCAACTAAACCGGCTTCTGTAGCCACAAAAAAGAGTTCAGAAAAATACATAGACGGGGAAACCATGCTGGTTGGTAAAAACGTCTTCAAAAGGCAAGTGTGCAGCACTACCTGTGAACTATCCACTCAATTATACATACATAATTGATGCAAACTCTGTTCCTTTTGCTCGAATCCCTGGAGTGGGGGATAGGGTAATTCCAAACACGAAGCGGAGAATCTTTTTAATAGCAGACGCACACATGGGTGTAGGTCCAAGGCACAAACAGATGAAGGAATCTCTGACAGAATTACAATCACAATACTGGTGGCCAGGGATGAACTTGCAACATTACAAATTTGCAAAGGGCTGTCCAGACTGCAACAGAGACCGCAGTAACGAGCCAACCGGGGTAATGCCATGGCCATTTCTGTAGGTAGCATAGGGCTATCTACACATGAAATCCAGCGTCCTATTAATTTCTTTTAAGACTGTATTCACTTAAAAATGTGGCCCCAGCGCTCAGCTGACACCAGAACTGTTATAAAAGATTTGCGAGTCTTTATCGGCATATACGCAATTGCCATGCTTCATTCTGACCAGGGTCCTGCATTTAGCTCTCGAGCTTATAAGGTGCCATGACCAGCATGGGCATTGGGTTGCGGTTCTCTTGTCCCTTCCATCCTGAGGGAAACAGGGTTGTGGAAAGAAAAAACCGAGACATAAAGCAATCTATAACGGCAAAGGTATTAGGTTGGGTGATGGGTGGGTCCAGCATTTAACGTCCAACGTAGTCTTAATAACTTGCCAAGAAATTCTCTAAAAGGTTTCAGCCCGTACGAACTATTGTTCGGAACTAGAATGTATGTTCAGGACTTAGATAGTCATGCTTCAGTGGTAAAAGATATTAAAAAATGCTTTGACATCAAAGATCTTTTGGCTGTTTTACAGGACTTAAATGAAACAGGAAAAGCCCTGAGCAACATAAAGTTAAAACAGCAGCCAACAACCACTGAAGACACACCACCTGTCCCAGCAAGACCTGTCTGGATTCCAGAGATTGGGGATCCGGTCAGAGAGAAAATAGCGGTTAAGAAGGAATTTGGGCCTTCTTACAGAAAAGCAGTACCTGTCTTAGCAATCAACAGAACAAAATCAGTGGTACTACCGCCACTTGCTGGTAAAATGGAGAACCGAGTTGTATCAATCGACCTGGTAAAACCACAATCATGTGACCAATAATAAGTAGTAGGCCCAGTGGACCCCCAAGAAGTAGCTGAATACCAAAATTTGCTACAATCCAAGAGGTTCAAACTGAGAGACTAATCACATTTGATAAACCTGCAGTGAATAAAAAAGGTCTATGCAACAACAATGTCATGGAACGTGTGCCTCTTGAAACCACAATTAAAACAGTTCGTCATGAAACACCAGTCTACAATGATGTAGCATCAGAATGTGCTAATGAAAGGCAAACTGAAAGAACAATTCCACCAATTGACAGAACTGCATCTGGCTACTTCATCAATTTCGATAACTTTTCTGAAGATCAAAGCGACCCTGAAGTAACGCCAGCAACAAAGACTTTTAAAGACAAAGCAACAGAACTCTTTCATCAACTCAAAGAAGCATATCTAAATGCACCGTTGATGGAACATTGGATTGTATCAGGGGTACTCATACTCCTACTATGCCTAATTTTAGTTTTAATTTTAGGAACATTTATTACAGTACAATGGACACAGCAAGTCAGAACATCAACTTAGTTCTGAAGCCACACAAGTCATCTCACATCGAGAAAAGAGAACTATCATCAGTGAATGTCACAGCCATTCCAATACCCGGCGGGGTAGTTCGGGACAAAACAGATTACGAAATATATGGACCGAACTCTTGAAATATCCTCATCAGTTTAAGGTTTCATTAAGTGACTTTGTAAAACCAAGTACATTCTCTGATGATTGGGACTTTGAAAGCATAAATAATATGATGTCGGATTTAGTTTTGTCAGCAAAATTTAAAGAACATGATTATTTGCAAGGTTCATCGAATTATGAACAGATGTATTGTTTTACCCATTATGCAGACCACTATTTTAATAAATCTGCACAACCTAGAAATGTTTTTAAATATAATCAATGGGAACATTGTGCTACTCTACCTAAAAGCAGTTCAAAAACATTCTATGAGAAATTCCAATACTTCTCAGGGTTTAACACAAGTGATGTAGAAACATTTTATTATAAACTGTTAGATAAAACAGGGACAAAAACCATGCTGACAAATACTAAATTGATATATTCAGAAGCATTTTATGAAAAAATTATCACATTTGGTTTTGATTTCTGGAAAAACAACATTGAAACAAAAACCATCTGGGGTACAAAAGATTGGCAGGTACAAGGCCTAGAAGCATTATTTCGAGCCTGCATGATCCCAGAACAAATAATATTCTTGAATGACACCATTCAACAAACGACCTGTCTTGGCATAGCCAAGATCAAATACTTAAACAAACCGTCTATTCCAAAGCCAATACCTGATAACGCAACCACAGATATTGAGATAGACGTAACCAAGATTTTACATCAAAACAGAACACATCCTGATTGGAAAAAGTGGTTAATCTGGCCAACAGACAAAAATAAATGTCAAGATAGATTCCTTAATAAAATACAGGGGTTAAAAATGACCAGACCAGACCCTAGATACTCCCAGAGACAACATCCAGGGATATTAACAACATACAGTGTAGGGAAACTATGCCTTGAATGGTTACAAACATCCACACTGGCACAAATTAAGCAACACTTGTCTTTACTTAAAGATGGCGCTGACTTACGCGATTTCATAATGGGACCAAGCAAACAGCGTCAAAAACGTTTCATAGCGGCCAGTATATACACTGCTTACAACGAGACATGGAAAGTGACTCAAATTGAGACAGCAGAGAAAATACGAGAAATTGATCGTATTAATTTGGAGAAATCACTTTCTGTTGTGGACAACGGGTAATGACTCTGTCCTCCAGAATATATTCACTGGACAGTATTGTATCATCTGCTATAGATATAATAGATCAGGACTTGCTAATGTTACAACATGGTCGGTCCCAATTACGTTCTATTGTACAGCTAGGCTGGACTTTGCAAAACCTCCGTTCAGGCTATATGCCCTGGCGTTTAATCAACACAACGCCATTGTTCTCTATCTTTAACCTTACTGATAAACAAATCAGTTTGGCACAGAAAGGAGCAGACTATACGATTATGAGCATTGAAAAACTTGAGAGATTACCATTGACAATGTCAGAAAGACCTGTCATTGAATGGATAATACACGGGATTATCACAATTCCGATAACAACTTTCCAATTTAAAAAATGCCAAGAGTATATACCAGCAGGCCAGTATGAAAGGTTGGGTAAAGGGTACATTAAAACAAAATGGAAATTACCATATACACACATGTGTTATAGTGACAAAAACCAGAATGTATTTCTTAGTGGTAATAATTGTAAACAATCACTGAGCGGTATACTTCTGTGTCAGGGTATTAATTTACATGGGGCCTGTGAGGGGACTTCAAATAACCTTTCATGCCACCAGCACGGCACACCTGCAACACCGATAGAGCCATTCTTTAGACAACTTTCTAACGGGAGTTACGTTCTAAGCTGTTGTGGCTTGGTGCCAGGGAAAGCATATCTCTTAAGCATCAGTTCCATGGTCACTTGCTGTATGCAAACATTGTATCCTAACAGCCCTGGAGACTCAGAGGCGACGATTTGGCCTCAGTTTAATATCTCTTCTATACGAATTGAAACTTTAAGCAGAACGAAGTCTGTGCTTTTACAGACAACAGTGCCCATTACGTCATCAAAAGAAACGTATGATCTACAAGTTGCAAGGACAACGGCAGAGATACATACACTTTTATCAACTAATTGCCCCGTGCATTTCACAGAAATGCTCAGCCAAATCCTAAATATGTCGAATGCCAGTGGTATCTTAAATGTATTTAAGACAATTTTTTCGGGACTGTTAACACCCTTCGAAGCAGTCCTGGGCATCTTTCCCAATTTTGTCCATTCGGTTTTTGGTGGCCTATGACTACTTTTGGGACTCGTAGCAGGAATCCTGGTGGGGGGTGATAAAGAACGGAATCTGGATAATTGTTTGTAGGTAAGTAAAAAATTACATTAATAAAACGAATTTTGGGTCAATTTTATCAACAACATAAGGCTACATATTCTCGCAGCTTTTATCGGCAGGAAACTGCCGATAAAGCGGCGATAATGGTCTTGATAATATGACCTTGAGAACTTCCATGGCAGCCCAGGTTAACACCAGAACCTGGGCTGCTATGGGAATTTACAAGGGCCTATTATCAAGCCCATTATTGACGCTTTATCTGCAGTTTTCTGATAAAAGCGGCAATAATGTATCACCTTATGTTGTTCATAATATGCCGCTTCGTTCCGTGCCCTGCATGGCATTCTGGATGCAGGGCGCGTTATGAAATTCGGGGCATATTATCAAAGACTGGTGTTAAAATTATCGACGTTTTATCGTATTCGTAGCGTATGCTGAGAATAATTAGCAGTAGAAATTATGGAGCGATCACTCTCTTACTGTCAAATGAGAGCACAGGGCAAGCTATGAGAATAGTTAGAAGTAGTCAGTTATTGGAGATCCGATTAAGCTGTGTGTCTTATTGTGCGATGTTAGGCAATGCTTACATGATTACGGTAACTGAGCGTGAGGTTTGATTAAAAAAAGTTGTGTTAACTCCTCTGCATGGGAGGCTGGATGTTTCCATCTGGCTGTCGATTTCGACCTTAAAAGCAGAGTCAACCAAATGAGTCGTATAAGAGCGCTATTGTCTCAAAAAGAGGTCGCTCTTACATCTGCTAGAGAAACATTTGTCATTCATGTAGCAAACACCCGCACAGAAGTGTATGCTTTGTTAAATACAGACGTGGCATGGAATTTTAGGGAGTTAATCTAGACAATCTTTAATGCGTCCTTGAGTAGGGGGTTAGCTTACTTTTTTAAAATTATAAGAATTGGTCTTGTGACTTCTGTAGAAAGTATATTTGGTGTCTTGTCGGTGTTTATTCATTGCATTTTTTGCAGCATCTTTGGTGAAGTGTGCTTATTGGTCACATTAGTTGCCAGTGTGCTTGTATTAATTTGTCAGTTGTTGCTGGTCCGCAACCGAATGCTTAGTTACTATGGTGTGCTGCCTCTTTCAACGTTGAGTGCAGCTTATGGATTATCGTTTCGATTCTCCTTTTCCACATGCGTTCTGCCTGTCTTCCATTGCCTGAGCTGTGATTTCGACTGGGCCCTGAATTTGTGTCTCTGCAGTACGATGTCTCCCAACGCGGATTACGACCAGTTGATGAGTCCTTTAGTGGTTCATGACGTGCTCTGTTCTGGCGGCGGGATTATGGCCTTAGCAGCGACACATGGAATAATGGGACATTGGAATGTTTTTGCAGCTGCGCTTGAGTTCTTGGCACGCAGTGACATTGAAGATGATCTGAGTTTTCCTCCGATGGTGATAGATGCTCCGGTGGTTGAGGAACATGTATGTTCATTCTCACTATTGAATTGGATGGCTGAAATGTTTTCAGATGAGAACAATGACTTCCTGTTGGAGGCTGTTGCTACATACTGTGCTTACATGCTGTTGGATTAAGACTCTTTGAATTTTCTGCATATTCTTTATTTTTTAGCTACTGCTTTCTATCAAACAGCGAATAACTTTTTTGGGGAAATGTGAACTTGACTCCGGTTTTTAGTCTTGGAGTGTGCGTTTCTAAGTGGCACACGTTTATATCACATGCTTTGATGGAGAAAGGGTGCCGTGGGGCTGAGGCTTTCACTCACACCCTGTAAAGTTAGTTTGGGTTTATTAGAAGCTTACATGATATTTTTGCTATCCTGCTCTGCTTTGCATGTGACACATACTTGTGATATTGTTTATTGAAGGCTGAGTCTTTTGTTTTATATGAGAATAATTTGGTATGCTAGATTTGTAAAGTATCTCGCTAGTTTTGTGTGTATAGTGAGAGCATGGAACATCAAAGTTAGCTTGAATACTGTGTCTATTAAGAATGATCCTCGGAAGTTCGAGCCATAATACATATGTAGTTGTCTCCACCTTTGATACTTGCGCTTTTCATAATGCATTGTGGAGGCAAAGTTACACACAGTTGGAGAACATTCATAACTTGATAGTTTGTGGAGCACTGAATGTGATGTATTACTGCTGAGTACCATAGGTATGGGTCTGACCATGTAATCCTATGAGACTTTCTGTCGTTATAAACTAATCTGCTAGGTAGGGAGGGTGAAATGGAGGTATATTTTAAATATGTTTACCTTTAGTATTATCGGATGCTTTTTCCATTTGTATCTTATAGAATAGTAACAATGCTGACAACCTTGTTTGTGATAATATGTTTGGTTGTATTATCTAAGGTACTGTGCATGAGATTTTGGCATTAGAAATAAACATTTCAAAGTTGCACGTTCTTTATTTACATCTTGTATTGAACTGGTGTAAGAGTATAATGAAAGAGTGCTATTGTTATCCACGTTACTTCATGTAATCTAAGTGGCATGTTCTGGGTTGACTAGTCATTGGTGTTTTTGTTGTAGGGCAGTGGTTCCCAAACTTTTGACTCTTGAGGACCCCCCATAGAGTCACCACTGGAAGCTGGGGACCCCCAAGCAATTTGTAGGATTTAAATTTCAAACATTAAAACCATAATTCAGGAAAAATGAACACATATGTGTACACAAAACAAATACTCAAATTACTAATGATTTTAGTGGCATATTTACAAGCCCCTATCACCATGGGAACATCACTTTGTGAGAGCTTTCTGTGGCAATAGGGGCTTTGTCTTACAAGGTAATGTTAAGCCACGTTAAGTGGCTTAACGGTCCCTTGCAAATAAGACTCCCTTTGACGCAATGCTTAGCACGAAAGCGGTGGGCAGTGCGTATTGTGGTGGGCGTTTCCTCTGTGACACCCATTAATTTTGACGCTGCCGCCTATTTACAAGAGCAGCGTAAATGGGAAGCAGGGCCAAAATAAGCCCAGTGAAAACCTGGTCTTAACTTGGCGAAACAATGAGAAATGCTTCATTTCTCCTCGTTTTTGTAAAACACCTTGGATTGTTTATGTTCAGGAAGGCGACCCTTTCTGCAAATAAAAAATCTTTAAGAAAAAGAAGACATTTTGTAACTTCCATGTGTGATGCATTAAGCAGTATATAGAAGTGAGAAAATGGCATTTCAATATTGTTTATGTGCAGGAAGGGGGACCTTCCTGCACATAAACAATCTTCCCCTATTAAATGTAGTGCCAGTGCAGGGGAAACACAGGGATGCACCATATTCTTGTAAATATGGTGCAGCCTTGCATTTCTGAAGTAGTAGAGTGTGTTGTTAAGCCAAGGAGGCTGGTCTGGAGAAGCATACATTTAAGGAGTGCTGGTCTAGAGAAGCACAAACTCAGGATTCAGAACATAACAAAGTGGTTAGCATTGACTTCAACAATAAAAATGTATTTCCACCCAAAGACGCCTTTTTAGAAGCATCAGGATACTGAAAGACTGAAAAAAGCATGTCACTAACTTGTGCCTTGCAGTTTGCAAGCAGTTATTTGATGACAATTTTTTGGTCACTGTGCTAGATTACGATAGTCACTTATGAACTGCAGTGTAACAAAAGAATCTGTGTGACAAAAGCAGTAACCCACTGACCGATGCATATGAAATACTGTTTTTTAAAATGTATGGTACACTTATTTGCAGTAGGCATATTAATCCTATGTGTTAAATTAGTTCAGTCACAGCTGTCACTGGACAAAACTCTCATGTCTCTCCAGCAGGGAACTCAATACTGTTGTTATCTTCACATTGTCATTGCTCTTTGAAAACTGGTAATTAAACAAGATACTTTGCAGTGCTTTTAAAACTGCTGCCTGCGGACGCCCCGGGAATGTGTGAGGGACTCATGGGGGTCTGCGGACCACAGTTTGGGAAACACTGCTCTAAGGCGAAGAACCAATGAGTCACTGAGTGCTAGTCTGGCAGGTTGTTTGTGTAGTGAGGTGGGTATTGGAACAAGGTAATACACTGAGGTCCTAAGTCTTTATGCACAGGTCTGTGTATGAGCAGAATTCCTGGAACATTAGTTACAACAAAAAGGCTCGATAAAGGGCTTGCACTTTGAATATGAATATAAATTAGAAGAATAGTTGATAATCACAGTTAAGGAATGCAGCAATTAGATGTGTGTATGTGTGGATGATATGTACATTGAGTGGAAGATGAACAACTTGAAAAATTAGAGAGGTTGTAGAGATGCAAACTTTCCATTTCTTAGTAAAGGACGCATGTTATAGTTAGCTGGACATTTCTCTCATACAAAACCATTAAATTTTTCCCGTTATAGTCAGTTTAGCTAACTATAACTCGTACGCCCGCAATCCACTGCTGATGACGTCACATATTACATCACTCATGACATGGTCAGTGACATCACTCATGACATCACTCATTGATTGAAAAATAGAAACTAAAATTTTCAAAACAATGGAGATACCTATACCAGTTAGAAGAACCTATTCAGTAAATCCAAAATTGCTCATTCAGCAATAGTTCTATATAGTCACTTATACATATGTACTCATACACCTATACATCCTGTTACACACTAATACTCATCCATAGGGTTACTTACACAAATACTCACACATTCAAAAAAGAACACCCATTTACTTGCATATACAGCTATACATACACCACTACACTTACTTCTACAGAAACCTACACATACTTACTCTCTTAAGCAATCACTTATTTACCTGCTCTCGCTTCAATGAGGCAAAGCAGTTTGCAATGGCAGGGTGGGAGCCGCGAGGCTCCCGCCATCTCATAGCAAACAGCAGTGTACCAGGGGTGGGCACCCCGGGACACTGCAGGAGCTTCAGAAGAAAGTCCCCAGGGCTGGTGGGCCTGAGAGCCCCCGCAACCCATTTCAAAGTAGCCCCGGGGGGTGGTGGTCCCCAGGACTACGGGGTGCCCCATGAACTTCCCTGCATACATCAAATTCGAGCCCTGGGGGGTGGCGGTCCCCGGGGATGGTGGGGCCTGAGAGCCCCCCACCCATTTAAAACAAGCCCCAAAGGGTGGCAGTCCCCAGGGCAGTGTGGGGGGGATTGGGACCCCCCACACTATTTTTTTGAGAATGCTCCTGGGATTTGGCCCCCGTGGGGGCAAATTACAATATTTTCTGCGGGAGACCGCGTTTCTTTATATATATATATATATATATATTTTTTTTTTTTGGCCCTGGGGTCCTTGTGGGACACCCTGAGCAGGCCTAGGGGGTCAGGGTGTGTCCACCCTGCCTCCTTTACGTGTTTTTCGGTGTTTGTTTTGGGTTTCTTGTGCCTCGGTTCTACAGAGGCACAAGATGGCTGCCAACACTTCCTGATTTTCACTTTTGACAGCCAATTAGCATACAGTTGTGCATGGCAGGGTGCATGCAGGCGGCGCTTAGGGTACGCAAATAGATACACGGATCCACCGCGCCTATAGATATATAAATGAATTTAACTGTCCTTTTCTCAGAAACTAATCAACAGATTTACACCAAATAAGCAAATAGCATGAGTCTGAACCAAGGACTACCTCTTTGCCAAATTTGGTGTAATTCCGTTCAGCAGTTCTGGCTGTAGCTGCGGCTAAAGGTCCTATGGGAAATTGCATGGGGAAAACGTGTTTTGGGACCCCCCTTTTTTCTCGGCCCCCGCTTGATGAATCATCGGGAAACTTTCAGGATAGGAGCGCAGATTTGTCAATAGGCGCCAAAGTTATTCCAAATAGAATGTTGCCGATTTCCTATGGGTAATAGGTCCTAACTATAACTTTATTTTATTTTATTTAAGATGTTTTGTATAGCGCTAGCCTGATCGGAGGGTATCGGAGCGCTTCACAATAGTTACAGAGCAGAACAAATGGGAGCAGAAACATAATACAATAAAGCGAGCAAAAGAGTGCAGAACATGTTGCAATAGAGAGAGACAATCCAGAAGAGAGTCATAGTAACGAAGATGTTGCAAGTCCTGTTACAAGGAATTGTTAGCCCACAAACGAGAGCAGAGCATATTACAATAAAGAGAGCAAAAGAGAGCAAAAAATATTGTAATAAAGTGAGACAATCCAGATTAGAGACATAGTAAAGAAGATGTTGAAGAGTTCCGTAACATGGGTTTTTAAGCCCCCAGTCGAGAGAGGATCAGCACTCCGGCTGATCCTATCTAATTGATAATGATCGATCGAGGAAAAGGATTTTAAGCTGACTTTTGAATTGCACAAAGGAGGGCATAGTTCTGATGTGGGGGGATAGAGTTCCATATTTTGGGCGTATTTTCGACAAAGGATCTGGTCGCGTTTTTTTGTTTTCGTATTTTGAGCGGGATAAGAAGTAAGGTATTATAGCTTCTGAGGTTCCTGTTCTGTTCTGCTTTTTTGAGTTTGGACGCCAGATATACAGGTTTTCCTGTGTGGAGGGCTTTGTGGGTGAGGCAGGCCATTCTGAAGTTCACCCGCATTTCTATTGGTAGCCAATTGAGTTCTTTGAGTACAGGAGAGATATGGTCAAATTTCTTTATTCCAGTGACCATTCTGGCAGCCGCATTGAGCGTTGTTTTCAGTGGAGCAAGGTGTGTTTTTGCTATTCCCGAGAGGACTGCCTTTCCATTGCCTAGTCTTGACAGCACCAATGCTTGAGTGGCTTGTTTAAGATCTTTGGTTGGAATGGAAGGTTTTATTTTATTTAGTAGCTTCAGGTTAAGGAAGGCGCTCTTAGCCGAAATCTTGATGTGTTTGGTCATGTCCAGTTTTGAGTCTAGCGTAATGCCTAATGAGTTCACAGAGTCAGCCACGGTGAGGTTCCTGTTGAGCGCATCGATCCATTTTAGCCACTCAGCCATTTGTGGGTTCTCTTCCTTGTTCGAGATGAGAAGTAGTTCAGTTTTGTCCGGGTTCAGTTTTAAGTGGTTAGTTGACAGCCTTCCCTTAGTGTTTCATTGAGTCTTTGGATGTCTTTAGCAGAGGATATTTCCAAGTAGATTTGGGTATCATCAGCATAAAGGTGAAAGGGGATGTTAGCTTTGTTTTGAGTAGGGTAGAGAGGGGTTCCATGTAAAAGTTGAAGAGAAGAGGAGAGAGCACTGATCCTTGGGGGACTCCCCTCGTGACTGGTTAAAGAGCGGATTCAAAGCTTCTGATTTTGATTCTTTGGGAGCGGTTATGTAGGAATGAAGAGAACCATTTGAGGACCACCTCATTTAGACCAGCCCTTTCTTCAAGAGCTTTGAGGAGAAGTTTGTGGTCAACTGTGTCAAATGCTGCCGATGGGTCTAGGAGAATGAGGAGGCAGCATTGGTCTGAGTCCAGAGATTTGTGTATATCATCAATTATGTTGAGGATTGCGGTTTCTGTGCTGCACCCTTTCCTGAATCCCGACTGATGGGAGTCGAGGAGGTTGGTAATGTCCAGGTGTTGAGTTAGTTGTTGGAGTACACATCTTTCTAGGGTTTTAGAGAGAAGAGGGAGGTTGGAGACGGGTCTGAAGTTGTTTAGGTCGTTTATGTCTATGCCTGTTATTTCTAGTAGTGGGGTGACTTGTCCCACTTTCAAACAATCTGGAATGATTCCGGATTTGAGGGAGCTGATTATAATCCTACACCAGAGTGGAGCTAGGGAGAGTTTACATTTTTTGGTGAGTAGAGCAGGGAGAGGATGTGAGATGAAGGTTTAGAGGTGGAGATAAGTTTGGCTATCTCTTCTTCTGGAATGGGCTGGAAGAGTGACCAGGGTTTAGTGTTGCAAGTGAGAGCACAATTAAGCACTCCAACTGGGCTGCTACGGGGAGGGAAGGCGCAGTTGGTGACCAGAGAGCGCTCGATCTTGGAGATCTTGTCAATGAAGAAGGAAGCCTGCCCCAAGGACGTAGCTGGTTTGGAGGTTTGTTGTCTGATGATCCTGAAGAGCTCCTTGGGTCTGTTTTTTGCACAATCCAGTGCAGAGCGGAAATATGCCGATTTTTTGTTCTTGATATGGATGTTGTATTTCTTCCTGAGGATTCTGAGTTGATCGCGGTGGAAGGTAGTGGGCATGCTCCTCCAGCATCTTTCTGATGCTCTAAGTTGTCTCCTTTCGTCGTTGATGACGGAGTTGAACCAAGATTGGGATGGAATGGCTTGGTTTTTTATAAGTTTCAGGGGTGCTAGTTGATCCAGCAGGGTTACCATATTCATGTTATAAAGCGAGGTGAGGTAATTTGTGGAGAGATCCTTGCTGCTGGGTAGGAGCACCTTTATCTTTACTTCCATGACGTCCAGGGGGATCTGGGACAGATTTCTGGACCATTGGGGGGGCCTTGAACAGGAGGCAGGGATAGGACTCTTTTATTGATGTGAAATAGGATCATGTGGTGATCTGACCAGTCCACTGGAAGAATGTAGTCAATTGTGATTGCGTCTCGATGGGCAATGAGGGCATCCATGGTCGCTCCTTTGTTATGATTTTCTTCCAGGCAGTGTTGGACAAGGTTATTGTCACAGAGAGATTATTAGGAGAGTGAATTAGTGTGTTGCTGGCTTCATCCCAGCGTAGGTTGAGATCCCCCAAGATTAGGTAGTTAGCGTCTTTGGGAGCAAAATGGGCAATCTGGTCAGATAAATGTTCCCTAAAAGTGGGGTGTTACCCGGTGGGTGATAGCGAAGGTGACCAACTAATGAGCTGTTATCCTTAGTTTTGATGTTGACAATGAGACATTCAAAGGAGCTATACTTGCAGGAGTCCAATACAGTGATGTCTATGTCATCTTTATGGATGATGGCTACCCCTCCACCTCGTTTGTCTTTTCGATCTTTATTGATGATGGAAAAACCTGGGGGCACCAGCATATCAAAGCAAGGAGGGGAGATCTTGTTTAGTCATGTCTCCCTGATTAATGCAATATCTAAATCCTGAGAGAGGATGGCTTCTGCTAATTCCGTTGCATGCTTGAGGGCTGATCTACAATTAATGAGCATGCAGTTGGTGGATAATTTCTTATTGTTCGGATACTTTCCTGGTGGGGCCCTCGGTATTGAGGAGAGGCGAGGGCGGGGTTTTGAGATTTTCGCAGGGGGGAGGTCTTTTCTGAAGCCAGTAATCACTTGAATATTGGAATTTGAGGGAGCTGAGAGAGGATAGTCATAGGAGGCGGCTAGGTCCAATGCTTCTTCAGCGGACATTGCTGCTTTAGTTCTGGAAGGTCTTTGTGATTGGATTACAGCATCCTTACTAGGAGGAATCTGTACACGAGGTGCGGGGGCTTTGATTCTTATGAGAGACTGAAACGGGGTCTCAGCATTGATCCTGGTGGGTCTCTGCAGCCGGTTCTCGCAGGTGGATGAGGGCCAGAGATGCGGCTTTAGGAGGATAGGGTCAGTCTGAGAAGAGGGCCTACGTTGTGATTGCTGGGGCTTTCGGGTCTTGCCTAGGTTGGTTAGGATTTCATCAAGGCCCCTAAATATTAATTCTAGCTGGGTTTCTAATAGGGTCAGCCGGATGACCATATTCTCCGGGGCATGCAGTTTTGGGTAGGGACATCTCTCGGGGTGGGGAGCAGGGTTGAGTTGTGCAGCCTAGTGGTAAGTTTGTCATCCACGCTGTCTCTGTTGGAGACAGTCGTAGGGGGGTCTGAATATGGGCACTGTCTCAATGATTTTGCGGAGGTAGCAGGGAGGTCAGTAGACCAAGCCAGTGAGATGGTGGTGTGATTTCTTTTATTTTCAAGGTTTTAGATAGCGCGAACGAGATCCTTACAGATATCAGAGCGCTTTACATAGAATGAGAAGACCAAAACAATGTAATACAGGGGAAAGAGCAACAGTTAAATAATATTTACACAGTTTTAAGTTCAAGTGAATTTAGCCAGGAGGATCGATTTGACTTCCTTTTTGAAGGATGCAGTGGATGAGATAAGTCTTATTTCTGGAGGCATGGCATTCTAATCCTGGGCGTCATCCCTGAGAAGGAGCATTTGTATGTTTTTGTCTTGTGGAATTTTGGTGGTTTCAGGAGGAAAGTTTGTGCGCTTCTTGTTGTTATTGAACCATCTAAGATTGTCAATTTCTGTGCGATGTAACTAGGCGAACTGTGGTGTAAGGCCTTATGGAAATGCACGCGATTTTCAGGTGTATTCTGGCTTCGAAGGGTAACCAGTTCAGAGATTTTAAGTCGGGGAGATGTGTGAGCGTTTTTTTGATCCAGTGATAAGTCTTGCTGCAGCATTGGTAGAGGCTCTTAGTGGTGCGGTTGTAGATAGGGGGAGGTCGCAGAGTGTGGTGCTTCCATAATCAGCCCGAGGGATGACTAGCACTTGGACCGCAGTTCGGAAGTCGATGGCTGCGGGGAAGGGTTTCAGCTTCCTCAAGGTTATATTGCATATTGCATACTGAGATTGGAGTCCAGGGTTATACTTAAAGGTTTTGCTGAGTCTACAATGATGGGTTGAACGTTGAATGCATTGAGGTGTTTAAGCCAATCCTGAGCGCTGTGGATTTTGGCGGGGGGAGCTATTAGTAAGAACTCAGTTTTTAGAGCATTAAGTTTGAGATGGTTCTCTGCCAACCATGATTGTGATTCATTAAGAGTTGAATTGAGAAGTTTGATGTCATCCGGGCATTGTAGTTTGAGGTAGAGTTGGGTGTCATCAGCATACATGTGGAATTGCACATTAGACGCATGAAGCAGTACGGTGAGTGGCTCCATGAAAAGTGTAATGGATAAGGCTGATCCTTGCGGGACACCTAGTGTTACTGGGGCAGGGCTGGAGAAAGTGTTGTTGATTTTGAATTTCTGAGTCCGATTATGGAGGAAGGAGGTGAACCATTTGAGTACAGTTCCCAAAAGACCCATTCTGGTGTTCAGCAGATTGAGTAAGTTCTCGTGTTTGACCGTGTCGAATGCTGAAGACAGGTCAAGAAGGATGAGGAGGCAGGTACCATTTTGGTCAAGAATTTGAAGTGCGTCATCAATATTGTGAGTCATGGCTGTTTCTGTGCTGTGGCCTGCGCGGAAGCCAGACTTGTGTCGGTTGAGGTCAAAGTGATCGATGTGTTTTGTCAGTTGGAGGTGAACACATTTTTCTAACAGTTTGGCTAAGGTAGGGATGTTGGAGATAGGGTGATAGTTATTAAGGTCAGTAGGGTCAGTTGTGGGTGTCTTGAGTATTGGCGATACTTGTCCCACTATGAGGGAGTCTGGGATGCATCCTTGTTGGAGAGAGCTGTGAATGATTTTGGTCCAGAGCGGTAGAAGCCATGGGATAAGATCTTTTACAGAGTTAGCAGGTAGAGGGTCTGAGAGGTGATTGGAGGGCTTCAGGGTGCCCAGGATCTTGCCTATGGAATCTTCTGTGTAGGTGTCAAAGGATGACCAGAGCGCATTGATTTTTATTTTGATGGGAGTTTTGCTGATGGGCCTAGAGTATATAGGTTTAGATCAATGAGGAGATCATTCTTGATGTTGGTTGTTTTTAGATTGAAGAAGGTAGAGAATTCTTCACAGGATGGAAGGGTGTTGGATGTGTTCAGTAATCGTGGTTCGTCCTTGGGTTGCGATTTGATTCGTTCAAAGAGTTTTTTTGGTCGGTTTTTTGCTTGGTCAAGTTAAAGGCTAAAGAAGTCGGCTTTCGATCGTTTGATTTTCCTGAAGTAAGCGTTTCTCTTTTTCTTAAGTGCATTGAGGTGAAAAACTGAAGGGGTAGATCTCCAATTACGTTCAGCTAATCTCATAGCTCGTCTGTCATCGTTAAGCAGACCGTCGTACCATGGTTTAGAGATTTTGGATGAGACTCTCTTTAACTGAAGGGAGGCAACTTCTTTGACTATCGTTGATTTGAGCTAATGATCGTTGAGCGCATGAACATCGTTGTTTCCGGTGGGGGGAAGGAGAAGGTTGTAGCTGGGTGATGGTAAGGAGTTGGGATTGAGTTTCTTCAGGTCTCTTTTCCAGGTCTTGGGTTTGGTGGATTGGGCTGAACAAAGTTTCACATTTTCATTGATGAAGAATGTGCTAATGTGGTGGTCAGACCAGTCACAGGGTTGGATTGAGTCTAGTTGGGTGGCATCACCTTTGGAGATGATGAGGTCCAGGATAGAGCCTTTGTCGTGAGTGGGGCTGTTGCAGATTTGGGTGAGGTCTAGGGTGTTGAGGAAGTTTTTGAGACTGTTAACCACCGAGTCACTGTGATCATTCCAGTGAAGATTGAAATCACCAAGGAATATTTGTGTAATTTGTCGACCCGAGTACGTTGTGATCATGTCCATGAGGTGTTCAGTGAAGGTGAGGTTGTCTCTTGGTGGGGGGTAAATGATATGTAGAGAGCAAACTGGATTGCCCTCACTGTTGACGTCGAGGCATATGTGTTCACAAGAGGAAAATCTAGGGGAGATGGCTCTAGTTACTGAGAGGTTATGTCCCGCAGGCCCTTTCTAATCTGATGATTTGATAGTTAGGGGAAACTAAAATGTCACTGAGGGGGGAGGAGGATTCTGTTAACCAAGTTTCGGTCAGTATGAGAAGGTCTAGATCAAGTGTGATTATGAGGTCGGCTATGTCCGATGCATATCTGTTGGCAGATCTACAGTTAAGTAGTGTGCATTTGAGCCGTGGGGTGATGATCGAGGCAGAGGGGTCCAGAGTGAGGGTGAGATTATTCGAGATGGTGCCTCTATTATTTTGAGTAGGGGGCCTGTGAGGGTTGGAATGGATTGTAGGGATGGGGAGGTGTGTGGTGGCTGTGCGGGCCAAGGAGGCGGAATCGTAGAAGTGTAGGAGGGCACATTTGTCATAACATGTCAATGTACTGAAGGATCGGATAGGTCGGGTAGAAGAGTTATGGGCAGGGATAGAGGTCCAGAGAGGAGGGTTGTGTATGTATGAGCATGTAGATGGGGTAGGTGGGTTCTTTATTTACATCTTGTATTGAACTGGTGTAAGAGTATAATGAAAGAGTGCTATTGTTATCCACGTTACTTCATGTAATCTAAGTGGCATGTTCTGGGTTGACTAGTCATTGGTGTTTTTGTTGTAGGGCAGTGGTTCCCAAACTTTTGACTCTTGAGGACCCCCCATAGAGTCACCACTGGAAGCTGGGGACCCCCAAGCAATTTGTAGGATTTAAATTTCAAACATTAAAACAATAATTCAGGAAAAATGAACACATATGTGTACACAAAACAAATACTCAAATTACTAATGATTTTAGTGGCATATTTACAAGCCCCTATCACCATGGGAACATCACTTTGTGAGAGCTTTCTGTGGCAATAGGGGCTTTGTCTTACAAGGTAATGTTAAGCCACGTTAAGTGGCTTAACGGTCCCTTGCAAATAAGACTCCCTTTGACGCAATGCTTAGCGCGAAAGCGGTGGGCAGTGCGTATTGTGGTGGGCGTTTCCTCTGTGACACCCATTAATTTTGACGCTGCCGCCTATTTACAAGAGCAGCGTAAATGGGAAGCAGGGCCAAAATAAGCCCAGTGAAAACCTGGTCTTAACTTGGCGAAACAATGAGAAATGCTTCATTTCTCCTCGTTTTTGTAAAACACCTTGGATTGTTTATGTTCAGGAAGGCGACCCTTTCTGCAAATAAAAAATCTTTAAGAAAAAGAAGACATTTTGTAACTTCCATGTGTGATGCATTAAGCAGTATATAGAAGTGAGAAAATGGCATTTCAATATTGTTTATGTGCAGGAAGGGGGACCTTCCTGCACATAAACAATCTTCCCCTATTAAATGTAGTGCCAGTGCAGGGGAAACACAGGGATGCACCATATTCTTGTAAATATGGTGCAGCCTTGCATTTCTGAAGTAGTAGAGTGTGTTGTTAAGCCAAGGAGGCTGGTCTGGAGAAGCATACATTTAAGGAGTGCTGGTCTAGAGAAGCACAAACTCAGGATTCAGAACATAACAAAGTGGTTAGCATTGACTTCAACAATAAAAATGTATTTCCACCCAAAGACGCCTTTTTAGAAGCATCAGGATACTGAAAGACTGAAAAAAGCATGTCACTAACTTGTGCCTTGCAGTTTGCAAGCAGTTATTTGATGACAATTTTTTGGTCACTGTGCTAGATTACGATAGTCACTTATGAACTGCAGTGTAACAAAAGAATCTGTGTGACAAAAGCAGTAACCCACTGACCGATGCATATGAAATACTGTTTTTTAAAATGTATGGTACACTTATTTGCAGTAGGCATATTAATCCTATGTGTTAAATTAGTTCAGTCACAGCTGTCACTGGACAAAACTCTCATGTCTCTCCAGCAGGGAACTCAATACTGTTGTTATCTTCACATTGTCATTGCTCTTTGAAAACTGGTAATTAAACAAGATACTTTGCAGTGCTTTTAAAACTGCTGCCTGCGGACGCCCCGGGAATGTGTGAGGGACTCATGGGGGTCTGCGGACCACAGTTTGGGAAACACTGCTCTAAGGCGAAGAACCAATGAGTCACTGAGTGCTAGTCTGGCAGGTTGTTTGTGTAGTGAGGTGGGTATTGGAACAAGGTAATACACTGAGGTCCTAAGTCTTTATGCACAGGTCTGTGTATGAGCAGAATTCCTGGAACATTAGTTACAACAAAAAGGCTCGATAAAGGGCTTGCACTTTGAATATGAATATAAATTAGAAGAATAGTTGATAATCACAGTTAAGGAATGCAGCAATTAGATGTGTGTATGTGTGGATGATATGTACATTGAGTGGAAGATGAACAACTTGAAAAATTAGAGAGGTTGTAGAGATGCAAACTTTCCATTTCTTAGTAAAGGACGCATGTTATAGTTAGCTGGACATTTCTCTCATACAAAACCATTAAATTTTTCCCGTTATAGTCAGTTTAGCTAACTATAACTCGTACGCCCGCAATCCACTGCTGATGACGTCACATATTACATCACTCATGACATGGTCAGTGACATCACTCATGACATCACTCATTGATTGAAAAATAGAAACTAAAATTTTCAAAACAATGGAGATACCTATACCAGTTAGAAGAACCTATTCAGTAAATCCAAAATTGCTCATTCAGCAATAGTTCTATATAGTCACTTATACATATGTACTCATACACCTATACATCCTGTTACACACTAATACTCATCCATAGGGTTACTTACACAAATACTCACACATTCAAAAAAGAACACCCATTTACTTGCATATACAGCTATACATACACCACTACACTTACTTCTACAGAAACCTACACATACTTACTCTCTTAAGCAATCACTTATTTACCTGCTCTCGCTTCAATGAGGCAAAGCAGTTTGCAATGGCAGGGTGGGAGCCGCGAGGCTCCCGCCATCTCATAGCAAACAGCAGTGTCCCAGGGGTGGGCACCCCGGGACACTGCAGGAGCTTCAGAAGAAAGTCCCCAGGGCTGGTGGGCCTGAGAGCCCCCGCAACCCATTTCAAAGTAGCCCCGGGGGGTGGTGGTCCCCAGGACTACGGGGTGCCCCATGAACTTCCCTGCATACATCAAATTCGAGCCCTGGGGGGTGGCGGTCCCCGGGGCTGGTGGGGCCTGAGAGCCCCCCACCCATTTAAAACAAGCCCCGAAGGGTGGCAGTCCCCAGGGCAGTGTGGGGGGGATTGGGACCCCCCACACTATTTTTTTGAGAATGCTCCTGGGATTTGGCCCCCGTGGGGGCAAATTACAATATTTTCTGCGGGAGACCGCGTTTCTTTATATATATATATATATATTTTATTTTTTTTTGGCCCTGGGGTCCTTGTGGGACACCCTGAGCAGGCCTAGGGGGTCAGGGTGTGTCCACCCTGCCTCCTTTACGTGTTTTTCGGTGTTTGTTTTGGGTTTCTTGTGCCTCGGTTCTACAGAGGCACAAGATGGCTGCCAACACTTCCTGATTTTCACTTTTGACAGCCAATTAGCATACAGTTGTGCATGGCAGGGTGCATGCAGGCGGCGCTTAGGGTACGCAAATAGATACACGGATCCACCGCGCCTATAGATATATAAATGAATTTAACTGTCCTTTTCTCAGAAACTAATCAACAGATTTACACCAAATAAGCAAATAGCATGAGTCTGAACCAAGGACTACCTCTTTGCCAAATTTGGTGTAATTCCGTTCAGCAGTTCTGGCTGTAGCTGCGGCTAAAGGTCCTATGGGAAATTGCATGGGGAAAACCTGTTTTGGGACCCCCCTTTTTTCTCGGCCCCCGCTTGATGAATCATCGGGAAACTTTCAGGATAGGAGCGCAGATTTGTCAATAGGCGCCAAAGTTATTCCAAATAGAATGTTGCCGATTTCCTATGGGTAATAGGTCCTAACTATAACTTTATTTTATTTTATTTAAGATGTTTTGTATAGCGCTAGCCTGATCGGAGGGTATCGGAGCGCTTCACAATAGTTACAGAGCAGAACAAATGGGAGCAGAAACATAATACAATAAAGCGAGCAAAAGAGTGCAGAACATGTTGCAATAGAGAGAGACAATCCAGAAGAGAGTCATAGTAACGAAGATGTTGCAAGTCCTGTTACAAGGAATTGTTAGCCCACAAACGAGAGCAGAGCATATTACAATAAAGAGAGCAAAAGAGAGCAAAAAATATTGTAATAAAGTGAGACAATCCAGATTAGAGACATAGTAAAGAAGATGTTGAAGAGTTCCGTAACATGGGTTTTTAAGCCCCCAGTCGAGAGAGGATCAGCACTCCGGCTGATCCTATCTAATTGATAATGATCGATCGAGGAAAAGGATTTTAAGCTGACTTTTGAATTGCACAAAGGAGGGCATAGTTCTGATGTGGGGGGATAGAGTTCCATATTTTGGGCGTATTTTCGACAAAGGATCTGGTCGCGTTTTTTTGTTTTCGTATTTTGAGCGGGATAAGAAGTAAGGTATTATAGCTTCTGAGGTTCCTGTTCTGTTCTGCTTTTTTGAGTTTGGACGCCAGATATACAGGTTTTCCTGTGTGGAGGGCTTTGTGGGTGAGGCAGGCCATTCTGAAGTTCACCCGCATTTCTATTGGTAGCCAATTGAGTTCTTTGAGTACAGGAGAGATATGGTCAAATTTCTTTATTCCAGTGACCATTCTGGCAGCCGCATTGAGCGTTGTTTTCAGTGGAGCAAGGTGTGTTTTTGCTATTCCCGAGAGGACTGCCTTTCCATTGCCTAGTCTTGACAGCACCAATGCTTGAGTGGCTTGTTTAAGATCTTTGGTTGGAATGGAAGGTTTTATTTTATTTAGTAGCTTCAGGTTAAGGAAGGCGCTCTTAGCCGAAATCTTGATGTGTTTGGTCATGTCCAGTTTTGAGTCTAGCGTAATGCCTAATGAGTTCACAGAGTCAGCCACGGTGAGGTTCCTGTTGAGCGCATCGATCCATTTTAGCCACTCAGCCATTTGTGGGTTCTCTTCCTTGTTCGAGATGAGAAGTAGTTCAGTTTTGTCCGGGTTCAGTTTTAAGTGGTTAGTTGACAGCCTTCCCTTAGTGTTTCATTGAGTCTTTGGATGTCTTTAGCAGAGGATATTTCCAAGTAGATTTGGGTATCATCAGCATAAAGGTGAAAGGGGATGTTAGCTTTGTTTTGAGTAGGGTAGAGAGGGGTTCCATGTAAAAGTTGAAGAGAAGAGGAGAGAGCACTGATCCTTGGGGGACTCCCCTCGTGACTGGTTAAAGAGCGGATTCAAAGCTTCTGATTTTGATTCTTTGGGAGCGGTTATGTAGGAATGAAGAGAACCATTTAAGGACCACCTCATTTAGACCAGCCCTTTCTTCAAGAGCTTTGAGGAGAAGTTTGTGGTCAACTGTGTCAAATGCTGCCGATAGGTCTAGGAGAATGATGAGGCAGCATTGGTCTGAGTCCAGAGATTTGTGTATATCATCAATTATGTTGAGGATTGCGGTTTCTGTGCTGCACCCTTTCCTGAATCCCGACTGATGGGAGTCGAGGAGGTTGGTAATGTCCAGGTGTTGAGTTTGTTGTTGGAGTACACATCTTTCTAGGGTTTTAGAGAGAAGAGGGAGGTTGGAGACGGGTCTGAAGTTGTTTAGGTCGTTTATGTCTATGCCTGTTATTTCTAGTAGCGGGGTGACTTGTCCCACTTTCAAACAATCTGGAATGATTCCGGATTTGAGGGAGCTGATTATAATCCTACACCAGAGTGGAGCTAGGGAGAGTTTACATTTTTTGGTGAGTAGAGCAGGGAGAGGATGTGAGATGAAGGTTTAGAGGTGGAGATAAGTTTGGCTATCTCTTCTTCTGGAATGGGCTGGAAGAGTGACCAGGGTTTAGTGTTGCAAGTGAGAGCACAATTAAGCACTCCAACTGGGCTGCTACGGGGAGGGAAGGCGCAGTTGGTGACCAGAGAGCGCTCGATCTTGGAGATCTTGTCAATGAAGAAGGAAGCCTGCCCCAAGGACGTAGCTGGTTTGGAGGTTTGTTGTCTGATGATCCTGAAGAGCTCCTTGGGTCTGTTTTTTGCACAATCCAGTGCAGAGCGGAAATATGCCGATTTTTTGTTCTTGATATGGATGTTGTATTTCTTCCTGAGGATTCTGAGTTGATCGCGGTGGAAGGTAGTGGGCATGCTCCTCCAGCATCTTTCTGATGCTCTAAGTTGTCTCCTTTCGTCGTTGATGATGGAGTTGAACCAAGATTGGGATGGAATGGCTTGGTTTTTTATAAGTTTCAGGGGTGCTAGTTGATCCAGCAGGGTTACCATATTCATGTTATAAAGCGAGGTGAGGTAATTTGTGGAGAGATCCTTGCTGCTGGGTAGGAGCACCTTTATCTTTACTTCCATGACGTCCAGGGGGATCTGGGAGAGATTTCTGGACCATTGGGGGGCCTTGAACAGGAGGCAGGGATAGGACTCTTTTATTGATGTGAAATAGGATCATGTGGTGATCCGACCAGTCCACTGGAAGAATGTAGTCAATTGTGATTGCGTCTCGATGGGCAATGAGGGCATCCATGGTCGCTCCTTTGTTATGATTTTCTTCCAGGCAGTGTTGGACAAGGTTATTGTCACAGAGAGATTATTAGGAGAGTGAATTAGTGTGTTGCTGGCTTCATCCCAGCGTAGGTTGAGATCCCCCAAGATTAGGTAGTTAGCGTCTTTGGGAGCAAAATGGGCAATCTGGTCAGATAAATGTTCCCTAAAAGTGGGGTGTTACCCGGTGGGTGATAGCGAAGGTGACCAACTAATGAGCTGTTATCCTTAGTTTTGATGTTGACAATGAGACATTCAAAGGAGCTATACTTGCAGGAGTCCAATACAGTGATGTCTATGTCATCTTTATGGATGATGGCTACCCCTCCACCTCGTTTGTCTTTTCGATCTTTATTGATGATGGAAAAACCTGGGGGCACCAGCATATCAAAGCAAGGAGGGGAGATCTTGTTTAGTCATGTCTCCCTGATTAATGCAATATCTAAATCCTGAGAGAGGATGGCTTCTGCTAATTCCGTTGCATGCTTGAGGGCTGATCTACAATTAATGAGCATGCAGTTGGTGGATAATTTCTTATTGTTCGGATACTTTCCTGGTGGGGCCCTCGGTATTGAGGAGAGGCGAGGGCGGGGTTTTGAGATTTTCGCAGGGGGGAGGTCTTTTCTGAAGCCAGTAATCACTTGAATATTGGAATTTGAGGGAGCTGAGAGAGGATAGTCATAGGAGGCGGCTAGGTCCAATGCTTCTTCAGCGGACATTGCTGCTTTAGTTCTGGAAGGTCTTTGTGATTGGATTACAGCATCCTTACTAGGAGGAATCTGTACACGAGGTGCGGGGGCTTTGATTCTTATGAGAGACTGAAACGGGGTCTCAGCATTGATCCTGGTGGGTCTCTGCAGCCGGTTCTCGCAGGTGGATGAGGGCCAGAGATGCGGCTTTAGGAGGATAGGGTCAGTCTGAGAAGAGGGCCTACGTTGTGATTGCTGGGGCTTTCGGGTCTTGCCTAGGTTGGTTAGGATTTCATCAAGGCCCCTAAATATTAATTCTAGCTGGGTTTCTAATAGGGTCAGCCGGATGACCATATTCTCCGGGGCATGCAGTTTTGGGTAGGGACATCTCTCGGGGTGGGGAGCAGGGTTGAGTTGTGCAGCCTAGTGGTAAGTTTGTCATCCACGCTGTCTCTGTTGGAGACAGTCGTAGGGGGGTCTGAATATGGGCACTGTCTCAATGATTTTGCGGAGGTAGCAGGGAGGTCAGTAGACCAAGCCAGTGAGATGGTGGTGTGATTTCTTTTATTTTCAAGGTTTTATATAGCGCGAACGAGATCCTTACAGATATCAGAGCGCTTTACATAGAATGAGAAGACCAAAACAATGTAATACAGGGGAAAGAGCAACAGTTAAATAATATTTACACAGTTTTAAGTTCAAGTGAATTTAGCCAGGAGGATCGATTTGACTTCCTTTTTGAAGGATGCAGTGGATGAGATAAGTCTTATTTTTGGAGGCATGGCATTCTAATCCTGGGCGTCATCCCTGAGAAGGAGCATTTGTATGTTTTTGTCTTGTGGAATTTTGGTGGTTTCAGGAGGAAAGTTTGTGCGCTTCTTGTTGTTATTGAACCATCTAAGATTGTCAATTTCTGTGCGATGTAACTAGGCGAACTGTGGTGTAAGGCCTTATGGAAATGCACGCGATTTTCAGGTGTATTCTGGCTTCGAAGGGTAACCAGTTCAGAGATTTTAAGTCGGGGAGATGTGTGAGCGTTTTTTTGATCCAGTGATAAGTCTTGCTGCAGCATTGGTAGAGGCTCTTAGTGGTGCGGTTGTAGATAGGGGGAGGTCGCAGAGTGTGGTGCTTCCATAATCAGCCCGAGGGATGACTAGCACTTGGACCGCAGTTCGGAAGTCGATGGCTGCGGGGAAGGGTTTCAGCTTCCTCAAGGTTATATTGCATATTGCATACTGAGATTGGAGTCCAGGGTTATACTTAAAGGTTTTGCCGAGTCTACAATGATGGGTTGAACATTGAATGCATTGAGGTGTTTAAGCCAATCCTGAGCGCTGTGGATTTTGGCGGGGGGAGCTATTAGTAAGAACTCAGTTTTTAGAGCATTAAGTTTGAGATGGTTCTCTGCCAACCATGATTGTGATTCATTAAGAGTTGAATTGAGAAGTTTGATGTCATCCGGGCATTGTAGTTTGAGGTAGAGTTGGGTGTCATCAGCATACATGTGGAATTGCACATTAGACGCATGAAGCAGTACGGTGAGTGGCTCCATGAAAAGTGTAATGGATAAGGCTGATCCTTGCGGGACACCTAGTGTTACTGGGGCAGGGCTGGAGAAAGTGTTGTTGATTTTGAATTTCTGAGTCCGATTATGGAGGAAGGAGGTGAACCATTTGAGTACAGTTCCCAAAAGACCCATTCTGGTGTTCAGCAGATTGAGTAAGTTCTCGTGTTTGACCGTGTCAAATGCTGAAGACAGGTCAAGAAGGATGAGGAGGCAGGTACCATTTTGGTCAAGAATTTGAAGTGCGTCATCAATATTGTGAGTCATGGCTGTTTCTGTGCTGTGGCCTGCGCGGAAGCCAGACTTGTGTCGGTTGAGGAGGTCAAAGTGATCGATGTGTTTTGTCAGTTGGAGGTGAACACATTTTTCTAACAGTTTGGCTAAGGTAGGGATGTTGGAGATAGGGTGATAGTTATTAAGGTCAGTAGGGTCAGTTGTGGGTGTCTTGAGTATGGGCGATACTTGTCCCACTTTGAGGGAGTCTGGGATGCATCCTTGTTGGAGAGAGCTGTGAATGATTTTGGTCCAGAGCGGTAGAAGCCATGGGATAAGATCTTTTACAGAGTTATCAGGTAGAGGGTCTGAGAGGTGATTGGAGGGCTTCAGGGTGCCCAGGATCTTGCCTATGGAATCTTCTGTGTAGGTGTCAAAGGATGACCAGAGCGCATTGATTTTTATTTTGATGGGAGTTTTGCTGATGGGCCTAGAGTATATAGGTTTAGATCAATGAGGAGATCATTCTTGATGTTGGTTGTTTTTAGATTGAAGAAGGTAGAGAATTCTTCACAGGATGGAAGGGTGTTGGATGTGTTCAGTAATCGTGGTTCGTCCTTGGGTTGCGATTTGATTCGTTCAAAGAGTTTTTTTGGTCGGTTTTTTGCTTGGTCAAGTTAAAGGCTAAAGAAGTCGGCTTTCGATCGTTTGATTTTCCTGAAGTAAGCGTTTCTCTTTTTCTTAAGTGCATTGAGGTGAAAAACTGAAGGGGTAGATCTCCAATTACGTTCAGCTAATCTCATAGCTCGTCTGTCATCGTTAAGCAGACCGTCGTACCATGGTTTAGAGATTTTGGATGAAACTCTCTTTAACTGAAGGGAGGCAACTTCTTTGACTATCGTTGATTTGAGCTAATGATCGTTGAGCGCATGAACATCGTTGTTTCCGGTGGGGGGAAGGAGAAGGTTGTAGCTGGGTGATGGTAAGGAGTTGGGATTGAGTTTCTTCAGGTCTCTTTTCCAGGTCTTGGGTTTGGTGGATTGGGCTGAACAAAGTTTCACATTTTCATTGATGAAGAATGTGCTAATGTGGTGGTCAGACCAGTCACAGGGTTGGATTGAGTCTAGTTGGGTGGCATCACCTTTGGAGATGATGAGGTCCAGGATAGAGCCTTTGTCGTGAGTGGGGCTGTTGCAGATTTGGGTGAGGTCTAGGGTGTTGAGGAAGTTTTTGAGACTGTTAACCACCGAGTCACTGTGATCATTCCAGTGAAGATTGAAATCACCAAGGAATATTTGTGTAATTTGTCGACCCGAGTACGTTGTGATCATGTCCATGAGGTGTTCAGTGAAGGTGAGGTTGTCTCTTGGTGGGGGGTAAATGATATGTAGAGAGCAAACTGGATTGCCCTCACTGTTGACGTCGAGGCATATGTGTTCACAAGAGGAAAATCTAGGGGAGATGGCTCTAGTTACTGAGAGGTTATGTCCCGCAGGCCCTTTCTAATCTGATGATTTGATAGTTAGGGGAAACTAAAATGTCACTGAGGGGGGAGGAGGATTCTGTTAACCAAGTTTCGGTCAGTATGAGAAGGTCTAGATCAAGTGTGATTATGTCCGATGCATATCTGTTGGCAGATCTACAGTTAAGTAGTGTGCATTTGAGCCGTGGGGTGATGATCGAGGCAGAGGGGTCCAGAGTGAGGGTGAGATTATTCGAGATGGTGCCTCTATTATTTTGAGTAGGGGGCCTGTGAGGGTTGGAATGGATTGTAGGGATGGGGAGGTGTGTGGTGGCTGTGCGGGCCAAGGAGGCGGAATCGTAGAAGTGTAGGAGGGCACATTTGTCATAACATGTCAATGTACTGAAGGATCGGATAGGTCGGGTAGAAGAGTTATGGGCAGGGATAGAGGTCCAGAGAGGAGGGTTGTGTATGTATGAGCATGTAGATGGGGTAGGTGGGTACCGGGTAGAGAAGGGTGTCTAATATGATGTGTAAATAGCTCTTTGAATGTTTGTAGCTCGTCTTTAATTTGGAAGAGGGTGGACATAATCTTGGGGATGGTAGAGCGTAGTAAAAGTTGAAGAGATTGGACTCTGTTTGGTGTGAGACCTGAAAGAGGCCAGGAAAGAGTATGTGGAAGAGGTGGGTGAAGAGTTTGGTATGTGTTAGGCGTGGGTATAGAGGAAGTAGGGGAGTGTGAAGGTTGGAGAGGAGATGATGTAGGAGTTTCCATGGTGGGTACTTGTGTGATTACACTGATAGTGTGTGGGAGGAGTAACAAGGTGGGGGGGTAGTGAGGGTTGGAATGGATTGTAGGGATGGGGAGGTGTGTGGTGGCTGTGCGGGCCAAGGAGGCGGAATCGTAGAAGTGTAGGAGGGCACATTTGTCATAACATGTCAATGTACTGAAGGATCGGATAGGTCGGGTAGAAGAGTTATGGGCAGGGATAGAGGTCCAGAGAGGAGGGTTGTGTATGTATGAGCATGTAGATGGGGTAGGTGGGTACCGGGTAGAGAAGGGTGTCTAATATGATGTGTAAATAGCTCTTTGAATGTTTGTAGCTCGTCTTTAATTTGGAAGAGGGTGGACATAATCTTGGGGATGGTAGAGCGTAGTAAAAGTTGAAGAGATTGGACTCTGTTTGGTGTGAGACCTGAAAGAGGCCAGGAAAGAGTATGTGGCAGAGGTGGGTGAAGAGTTTGGTATGTGTTAGGCGTGGGTATAGAGGAAGTAGGGGAGTGTGAAGGTTGGAGAGGAGATGATGTAGGAGTTTCCATGGTGGGTACTTGTGTGATTACACTGATAGTGTGTGGGAGGAGTAACAAGGTGGGGGGTAGTGAGGGAGGAGAGGGGAATGGAGGTGGTATAGGAGGGGGGCATATTGGTGGTATGGGGAGAAGGGGGAGTAGAGGTCGGGAAGTGGGGGTGGTAGTGAGGAGAGGGTTAGGTGTGAGAGGAGGGGGTGGTGATGTGCGAAGAGAAGGGGGGACTAGTGTGAGGGGGGAGGAGAAGATGTGGGAGATTGTATGTGAGAAGAGGCGGGGTGGTGATGGGGGAGTGGAGACTAGGTGTGAGAGGAGGAGGGGTTGTGATGTTGTGAGAGGAGGAGGGGGACTAGGTGTGAGTGGAGGGGAAGAGGTGAAGGCGGTGGGGGAATAGGTATGGAAGGAGGAGGGGTGGCAATGGAGGAGGGGGCGCTAGGTAGGAGAGGAGGCGGGTTGGTGATGTGAAAGGAGGGGGGAGGGCTAGTTGTGGGAGATGGCGGGGTGGAGATGTAGCAGGAGTAGGGTGGACTAAATGTAAGAGGAGGGGGGAGGTGATAGAGGAGGAGGGGCTACATGTGAGGGTCGACGGGGAGGTGGTAGGGGAGGGGGTCTAGATGTAAGAGGCGGAGGGGTGGTGCAAGAGGAAGAGGGGCTGGGAGAAAGGAGAGGCTTGGATACATGCTCTTTAATAATATGAAATATGTTATCAAATAGGTTAAGGCTATGATCCGTGGAATGAATGAGGATAGTGATGTTATTGTAGATAGTGATGGTTGCTATGGCTTGGAAGAATTGTGATGATGTAACAGACATCCGAGGACCATATCCGGACTTCTTCATGGAGGAAGTCATGAGTAAGGATAGGAAGGCTTTCCTCCATTGTGCTCTACGTTTGGTGTAGAAGATGATGTTGGTAGTCGTGGGTCAAAATCGAGGTGAGAAATAAGGATCTGCAAAGGGGGTTTCTGGGTGGGATTTCAAAAAGTTGTGTTTGAAGGTTTTGGCTGATTTTTTGTGAGCTTGGGGGGGTAAATGATTTTGTATGAGTGGGTGTCTGTGAGTTCCATTGTGAGAAAAGAGGTATATGTAGGGTGAATGTGTGGTATTGTCAGGGGTAGGTAGTGGCTGTAGAGAATGAGAGTAGGATGCCTGAGGAGGGACTAGCCTAGGGCTAGTCAGGACTAGTCTAAGATGGCTGACACCTTAGGGAAGAAAGAGAGTGGCTATGTAGGGAAGTAATAGCTGAAGGGAATGGATATAGGGCAGTAAGGAGGGTGTGATTCGGAAGCCTGTGGTGGGACTAGTCTAGGACTGGTCTAAGACTAGTCAAAGATGGCCGACTCCTTAGGGAGGAAAGATAGTGGTAGTGTAGACCTTTGTCTGTTTCTATGACAGGAGAGAGGCAGAGTTGTCCTATCTCTATTTCACTAACTTTCATGGGATGAGGAGAAAGGTCCTGTTTCTATCCTGATTAGAAGGATAGAGGTTGTGAGGTGGAGGGTCCTATTTCCGTTTCTTAGTCCCTTTTCACTTGTAGTGGATTTGGGGAATAAAGTCCTGTAGCAGTTTTGATGATCCAGTAGGGCAATGATTTAAACAGGGCTGCGAGATGGTCAGTGGATGGGGGAGGTGAAGTAGGAGATGTTTATGGCCACAGCCATTTTGAGAAACAAAGCACAAAAGTCATGATACTACTAGGGATGATTAAAAACACAGCCATTTTGGGATGCAGCAAGGGAAATGTTTCTTCTGTGAGTGTTCAGCAAAAAAAGAGGGTGGAGGAGCAAAATCAAGAGAGGCAGCAGGATAGTAACAAAAGTAAAAATAAAATAAAATAAAAATAAACAAATAATAAATAAGATAAGAATAAAAATGTCAATGTAGATAGTAGCTTTGTGAGGGGAGTTCTGCAGTTCCAAGGGTCGCCGCAATGATGGACAGGCAAGGCTGGTGCCCGCCCAGCAGACAAGCTCCGTTGATGAGTTTGCGGGGGTGGAGGGGCTTGTTCAGCCTCGGAAGATTGTGGGTCACGATTAGTGGGGCGGAGGAATGGGAGGAGCTTCTAAGGAGGCAGCAGAAGGATTTCATCGGGGGAGTGGGATAGGTATTTGCTTTGCCTGATGGGACATGTTGCCCAGAGAAGGAGGCTGGGAGGAGCGGTTTGAAGAGAGAGGGGCAGGGCGGAACGCAGAGCAAGGAAGTGGGAGTCGAAGGCCTCTAGGTTCTCATTGTTAGCCTGTATCAAGACAGTGCCGTTTGAGTAAATGGTCACTGATGTGTTCCCGTTTCTAGTAGCCTGGTTGGGGAGAGAGGTTGTCAATTTACAGCTATGTGTGGTGGTCGTCGTTTTGGATATTAGAAGTAGCTTTCTTAATGTGGTGTTCCAGATCTCAGGTCTATCCGTGTGGAAGATGAGATCCATATTTATCTGCTCTTTGGAGGGGAAGTGGTAGGTGTCCACAAATAGCGTTTCTGGGTGCTGTCTAATTAGCTTATGTTTGAAGTTTTTTTCTCACTTTTGGAGAGAGGCAAGGGGGAAGCTAATAGCGAAGGCCTTCAGGCTGTGTGGTTTCATATGGATTGGCATGAATGGGTCGACGGAGGTTAGAGAGCCTGGTGCCATTTTTGCGTACTAAATGGATAGAGGTTGCCGAGCTGCTGTTAGAGAAGCGAGACTCCCTTGGTCTGGGAATGGCGACTATGGGCAACTGAGCGCGACTAGAGATTGGCAGGCCCGGGCGGGACCTCTCTGCTATGCGGGCCAAGGGACTCCCTTGGGAGAGAGGCCATAGTGTAGCGATGAAAGAAAGAGGAGGCTATGGGAACTAGGGTCGGTGGAGTTCCTGTCACCCTGGTCTCGGGTGGTAAGGCAGGAGACATTATAGGTGAGGGAGCCTATCGGTTAGGTTGGGAGAGGAGTTGCTGCTTAATGGAGGGGGAAGTGAGGGTCAGTGGACTCTATGAGTCCCAATTTGAGATGGTCGGAGGGCCAAGTCCACATGGGTGGGAGGGAAAAGGTTCTGAGGCATAGGTTCAGCAGAAACATGAGCGTGGTTGATGCTGAGGGGAGAAGAGGAAGCGTCTTAAGACAGGTCTGGAACCTTAGTGTGGCCCAAGAGTCATCCGCGATGATGGAGCAGGCGGAGGGTAGTCTTTGGCGTCCTGCATCTGACCTAAGACTGCGTGGGGATCCTAACAGGGAGTTAAATGCAACTTTCTATTTTGCAGAGATGGAATAGTGTTGGCCATCTTACAGTCAGGCATCGACTCCGTGTCAGTCCACAGCGTGGTTAGGCTTCTTTTTGAACTTCCTCTGTGCAGGTCTGAAAGGGGAGGGGGGCCTACATCCATTTGAGGGGCTCAGTGGGCGGGGGCACAAAAGACATAGTAGATGCTGAAAACCATCAACCGGTGAAGTCCTGGGTATCGGCCATCTTGGGGTCAGACATAGACTTCGAGTCTTTCTGGCTCCTTTAAGATTTCCTAAATTGATATTTGGGCTGAGTAAAAGGAGGAGGCGCCGTGCCTTAAGCAGATAGAGCAAAACACACAAGACGATGGATGGAATGTTGCACAATGGCAAAACATTCAGCCCCAGTCACAGATCTGGGTTTACTCCATCATTATTTTGCTCACCAAGCCACCCCATTTCAGATATGGCCATATGCAAATCTGTCTTGACCCTGTGCCTCATGGGAACAGTCCAGCCCGAACTGCCACGCCATGTCTTCCCTGGACCGGAATCAAGCATCCTAGGACCAGTTTCTGACTATCAGCAGTCTTCAGCCAGGATAGCTTGACTCCAGTGGCTCAGTGAGCACTGGACCCACGTCTGGGCATACCCTTCCCACATAGGTTGAACAGCAAAACACACAAGATGATGGACGGAATGTTGCACAATGGCAAAACATTCACCCCCAGTCACAGATCTGGGTTTAATCCATTGTTATTTTGCTCACCAAGCCACCCCAGTTCAGAAATGGCCATATGCAAATCAGTCTTGACCCTGTGACTCATGGGAACAGTCCAGCCCAAACTGCCAAGTCATGTCTTCCCTGGACCGGAATCAAGCATCCTAGGACCGGTTTCTGACTATCAGCCGTCTTCAGCCAGGATAGCTTGACTCCAGTGGCTTAGTGAGCACGGGACCCATGTCTGGGTGAGGTTCCGTAACGATCGTAAGTGGTGTTTCCGACTCGCACGAATATGTTCGAGTCTGGTATCTACGAACCGCAAATGACGAGTTTAGTGGGTGTACGCAGTTTCGCTGTGCTAGCCTAAACCGTTCGTTTGTTTCGTGGGTTTATGTATCTGTACCCACGGGTTCCATCTTAGATACGGCATCCATTTTGTTTCTTGCCCTCAAGTAGCCAGCGAACGGACGCTGTCCGCTTCGCGACCCTGGGATTCCCAAGACTTTTGCGGAAGACACGTTTCCTTTGAAAGTGTCTTTATGATGAGGGGGATGATATTGTAAGGCAGATGGCCCCGCTCGAGGCTCATCTTGCCGTGCCGGTCTATTGTCTTAGTCGTGCATCTCATTAGGCACGTCCCTTTGATGCCTGCAGCTCGTGTTTCCCGATACCACCCCTTTTACACCCTTTACGATCTCCCCACTGTTTCTGCCTTCCTCTGCACCTGTCTCTGTTCCTTCTTCGATCTGTTTACTGCCAATTGGAATGTACTAATGGTGGGAAGATGGGTTTTACAGTTGGGAACCACCAAATGTTTCCGTACTTATGTTCCGGGCCCTGAATGCATCAAAGCAACCCCTCCTGGAGATTACGATGGGAACCGAGTTGTAAACCTTTGTGTACCATGTTAACCTATGAGAGAAATGTGTATAAAAGGAGCGACCTACAGTAGCAATTCGAAGCAGGCTCTGCGAACCTACATTATGTACTTCTCGTGACTTCTGTGTTCCCTGCAGTAAATAAACCTCAAAATCTTTGACGCCGAAGGAAGTGTCCCGTGTCTCTGTCATTTGTACGCCGGAACAGGTTACCCACGAAGGTTTCAGGTGTTGTCCCCTGGCACCGCTGGGTCTTAGAAAAACCCAGTCCTTCAGTTGGCGCCCAATGTGGGGCTGCATCAGTGGTACCGGTCCAAGCCCGACGATCGTGAGGAACTTCGTGTGAAGTCTCTGAGGGAAGGTGCACCCCGCTTCATCGATCCTGTTATCGAAACAAGTGGCCCGACGACTTTTCCCGCGAAGATTCCCGCCTCCTGACGGCTGCGACGGACTGCTGCCCTGACTGTAGACCTGTTTTGGCGCCTGGCGTAGACCTTGGTACAGCGAGACGATTGACGGGCCTTCCTGGTGACGCCATCGATCTTTGAGTTAAGTATTTGTGGGTCGTTCCCAGAGTCCTTAGTTGTGGTTGCTTAGTTGTTGCATGGTTCCATTGCATTTGTGGTTCTTAGTACTTGGTTCTTTGTTGTGATATTTGACGTCTGCAGTCGCCAAAAACCGAGGGTTTTTGCTCTTTGCAGGGACTTGGTAAATCCTGTAACCCTTGAAGTTTGTGAAACTCGGCTAGTGTGCAAGATGCCTGGTCACAGTACTTTGTTCAGTTGTTTTAGACGTTGTGGTACGGATTCCCGACTGGAGGACTCGTGTCTGATACCTCCGGTTGGAACTCCCACTTATGAGCTCTATAGTAAGCACCGGTTAGGTCCGATTACCTTTAATGAATATTGGATCCGCTATACTAAAAAGGACGGTGTCCTTAGTTGGCCACCTCATGGTAGTTTCGAGACCCCAATTTTAGATAACCTTGAGGCTAAATTGTTTAAGAAAAAAATCAAGGCCGGCCATGTTTGATGCTTTTCGGTTATGGCGTAAAGAAGCTAAACAAAGAGAAATTAGACTGTTCAAACGTAATCAGAGAGATGGAGTTGCTACCACGGTAAGAAAAGCGGAGCAATTTCAGCGAGATAAGGAGGAAAAGGAAAAGGAAGTTTTCGATAGACTTCAGCGCATGTCTGTAGATAAATGTTATCCTGTTTTGCCGACGGAGTCGGATAAGAATAAGGAATCAGTTGAGGATCCTTTACTGTCCTACCTTCTGAAGTCACCACCTCCGTACGCACAGGGTACCACAGCCGCTGTGGTTCCTCCTGTACCTGTTCCTCAACCTGTTCCTCAACCTGTACCTGTTCTTCCGACTGTTCCTGCTCCCTTGCCTACTTCTGTTCCTACTGCTCCTCCGCTTGTACTTCCTCATACTCCTGCTCCCGCTGCTGCTCCTGTTCTACTTACTCCTGCTGTTCCTTCTGTTCCCGATTCTTCTCTTGTTAGTCCCCTATGTTATACTTCTCCATCTACTCGACGTCGTACTCCTTTAGTTGCTGCTAACTTTTCCAATTCCCTTGGACCTATTTCTGAGTCCGCTGGTTCGGACGGTCCACAAAGACGTAGTCAGCTTCCCGGTAATCGGGAACGTGCTGCGCTGTATAATATGGCGATGGCATGGATGCTACACCCCATTAGGAATCCTCCACGTTCGGTATTGAATACGTTTGGTCAATTCAATATACCGACACAAAGATATGTTTTTGAAGAAATGTGCAAGGCTTTACGTGACCAAATATCGGCTGATGCATCTGACGATGTATTAACTGCTTTGACTAATCTACAGCTCCAGTTTTCGAGCGGAATGATAGTAGGTTCTAATGTTCGACGTGCTGTTGAGCAGTTATTATCTTTCCGTCCCTCTATAATGCCCCGAGCATTGTTCGTAGAAGACATTGAGGGACCGTTAGAAGCACCTGGTCAGTATCCCATGCGTGAAGTTCCACCAGTGTGGATGCCAGGTGATGCTACTCGAAATCCTGCAGTTTTGCCACATTTTCAGAGAGTGTGGATCCATCTTCCATGGAAACGATCAGAAGTTTTGCAGGTGAAGCAATCTTTGCCTGACCCTCGCAAGAATCCTGCAGGGTATTATAAAGAATTATCGCAGCTCGTAGATGCTACGATAATGAATCTTGCCGATATCGATATGCTGTTTGGCAATGTCGTTCCGCAACCGGTATGGGCAAAGATTCGTCAGGAAAATCATGCAAACGAATTAGGTGGTGATTGGGCTGCTCTTATAGCGGCGGATGGTTTGCAAGTTGGTGGTGCTAAACCTGAACAGCTTATTACCGATCTCCCTCAGAGAATATTTACCCTAATGAAAACGCTTATGCCAGCCATGAAAGTGAACTGGGATAAGTTGTCCGCTTGCAAACAGAAGAAAGACGAGAGTGTCTCCGATTTCTTTACAAGATTTGAGGAGGCATTCATCGATCATAGTGGTCAGGATATGGGTACCGAGGGTGGTCAGAGGTTGTTCGTGGACAAATTTGTCTCTAACTTGTTGCCTGACTTGAGCAACAAGTTTAAAAATTCTGAGAGTGCGTGGGCTGTCTCTACTTCTGCTCAAATATTGGCTACGGCACAGTATTATGAGAATAGGGAGAAAGAAGAAAATGATTGCGCCTATAAGAAGACGAAAGAACTCAAAACTAAAGTGTTGTTGCAGCAGGCGTATCCTCCGCGTTCGAATCAGAATGATTCGCAACAGCGTAATCGATCGCAGTCTCAGTCAAATAGATCACAATCTCGAAATGACTCCTCTTCGCAGAGATCTTCGTTGGGGTACAATCAGTGTGCCTATTGCAGACATGAGGGTCATTTGAAATTCGATTGTCCAGTCTTACGTGATCGAAATAGTGGCAGTGCATCTAGAGGAAGTCGTAGTGGTCCTCAACAGGCATCACGTGGTAGGGGTCGTGGTACTCAAAATGATCGTTCAGATAATTCGTCAGATTCAAACAATTGTTTTGATCAACGTGGATCATCGCAAGGAAGATCTGCGCACTACAATGTAGATGATTACTACGTCGATCAGGGAACTGACGATGGTAATTACTAGGACAGCCATAGACAAGGAGAGGGAGTAGTATCAGTTCCGGTTGATCAGAGAGGGCCTTACGTCGCAGTTGCCACCTCGGGCGTCGTTGAGCCTTTTCTGTTGGACACTGGTGCAGCGAAAAGTTCTATCATGCATTCGAAACTCCCTGGCGCACCTTTGTCTGGCTTAACAAATGTTTCCGTTGGATTCTCTGGCGCCCCCGTTAGCAATCCAGTTTCGCGCCCTTTGCCTCTTACCATTGGGCCTCGTGAGCTGAAAGCTCCGTTGATTTTGACCACTGGTTGTGGTGAAAATCTCTTGGGCCTGGATTTGCTAAAACGTCTGTATGCGACTTTGTATTGTTCTCCTGCGGGAGTAAAGCTTACATTGGGTGAGAGAGTTATCTCTCCAATGTATTTGTCTCTCGATAAGCTTCCACCGGAATTGAGCTCGCTTCCTGCATCTTTGTGGGCAACAGGTCCCAATGACGTGGGCCTGCTTGACATCTCCCCTTATGTTGTTCACTTGAAATCTAATGTGCGTTTGCCACGTATTCCCCAGTATCGTATCTCCCTTGATGGAGAACGAGCGTTGTTAGCTATAATCTATGACCTGATCGAGAAAGATGTCATTGAGGAGACTCGGGGAAACGTGTGCAACAGCCCTGTGCTGCCCATTTTGAAACGTACTGACCCTTCGAAACCGCCTGTTTATCGTTTTGTTATCGATTTACGGGAGGTAAATAAAATTGTAATTCCTCAGTTCCCTGTGGTGCCTGACATTACGGCTCTACTGACTCTGATTCCAGCTTCTGCATCTTGGTTTTCAGTGATCGATCTGAAGAATGCGTTCTTCAGCATTCCGATTGCTGAAGAGAGTAGAGACCTTTTCGGTTTCTCTCTTGGAGGCCGCAGCTTCCGGTTTAAACGTGCTCCTCAGGGCTACTGTGAGAGTCCATCGATATACAGTCAAGCCTTGAAGGGCCAACTTGATGCATTTGTGTTGCCGGCTGGTGCAGCCTTGATCCAATACGTCGACGACCTATTGGTGGCCGCAGATACTCAGGACATTTGCAAAATTGCTACAGTGTCGTTGTTGCAACATCTCTGTGCCTTACATCACAAGGTGTCACCTTCCAAATTACAATATTGTTGTCAAGAAGTAACCTATCTAGGTCACTTATTGTCAAAGGAGGGAAGAAGGTTGACCCCAGAGAGAATTGCAGCGATTGCGCGAATGACTGTGCCAACGACTCAGAGAGATGTGCGTGCCTTTTTAGGTATCACGTCATACTGCAGGCAATGGATTCCAAATTTTTCATTGCTAGCGAAACCATTGGTAGCTCTTACGTGCAAGGATGTTCCAACTCCTTTACCATGGACGGAAGAATGTCAGAAAAGTTTTTCTGAATTGCGTGACGCATTGTGTTCGGCTCCTGTGCTAGGTACCCCTGACTACAGCAAGCCGTTTACATTATACGTTCACGAGAGGGAAGGTTGTGCGTTGAGTGTCTTGACGCAACCTTTTGGTGGTAAGCAGCGTCCATGTGCATATTTTTCCTCGACCTTGGACCCGGTAGCTAGAGCATTGCCGAGTTGTTTGAGAGCAACAGCGGCAGCTGCGGTGTCCATCCGACAATCTGCAGGATTGGTCATGGATAATATGCTTACGGTGATGGTTCCGCACGCAGTTGACACTCTTTTGAATCGTACTAAAACCCAACACTTGACGAGTGCGAGGTTGTCTGGGTATGAGTTGACGTTGTTGGCAAGTCACATTCAGATAAAACGTTGTAATGTCCTGAATCCGGCGACTCTATTGCCAATTAGTATGGAATCAGATGAAGTAGCACCTCATGATTGCTACTTACGGACTGAGGAGGAAACAAAAGGTCGTGTGGACCTTAAAAACACTCCTTTGGAAGATCCCGATGGGACCTTGTATGTGGATGGTTCATGTTTTAAATTGCCGAATGGTGATGTAACAACTGCGTATGCTGTGGTAACTCTGAATACTGTTGTGGAGACTTCGAGATTGAATCAGAATTCTGCCCAAGCTGCAGAACTGATTGGTCTGACTAGAGCGTGTGTGTTGTCGAAAGGAAAACGTGTGAATGTGTTTACCGACAGCCAATATGCTTTTGGCGTCGCCCATAGCTTTGGACGATGGTGGAGAGAGAGAGGTTTTATGACGTCGCATGGCACCAAGATTCAGCATGGACAGCTTGTGAATGATCTTTTGGATGCACTTACATTGCCTAAGCAGGTAGCGATTGTTAAATGTAGTGCGCATCGTAAGGTGACGGATGATGTTGGTCGTGGTAATGCGTTTGCGGATGAGACTGCTAAGGAGACTGCCCGGAACCTTAGCACTAGAACGTATGTGATGAGTTCGGTTAGGTGGCCTACAGAGACTGGTATGTGTGAGGATACCATCGAGAGTGTGAAAACGATACAGAATGAGGCCACCGAGACTGAAAAGACGAAGTGGAAAGAGAGTACGGGAAAGTTGGATGCGAATGGTTGTTGGATTGATTTGTCGGAGCATAAGAGATGGATGTTGCCAGATGCGTATGTGCTAGCTGTTGTGACAATGGCACACGGGTTAGCGCATATTAGTGCGAAAGGTATCTGCAAGTTGTTGTCCCCTGTGTGGAAGAATGATGGTATTACTAAGTGTGCTGAGAGATTGGTGAAGAATTGCATGACATGTATGTTGTACAATCCTGGAAAGGGAACCCCTACACCTCCTGGCCATTTTGCTCCCCCTTCATGTCCCTTTGAGGTCATTCAGCTAGACTTCATCCATATGGAGCGATGCAATAACCTGAAATACGTTTTAGTTGTGGTTTGCGCATTCTCCCGATGGATCGAAGCCTACCCTCTAAGGACAATACTGCTCTGTCCACTGCGAAAATCCTACTGAAGGAATACTTTCCTCGGTATGGAATGCCACGAATTGTATGGTCTGATAACGGAAGTGAGTTTGTGGGGAGTGCGATGAAGAATGTGTGTAAGGGCCTTGGAATTACTCAAAAGTTCCATAGTGCCAATCATCCCCAGTCAGCAGGTTTAGTTGAAGGGTATAATGGCACCCTTAAACTAAAACTAGCAAAGATTCAGGCTACGACTGGTCTTTCGTGGCCTGACGCTTTGCCTCTAGCTCTGTTGTCAACAAGGGCGACTGTACACTCCCGAGTAGGGCTCAGTCCCTACGAAATAGTGTTCGGCCGTCCTGCGAATGTTTGGGGGGTCCCTAGACCGAGTGTGTTTTCTGATCTTGAATATCCAATGTTGATCGATTATCTTCATGATCTGACTGCTAAACTGAGGTTAATTCACCAACAGGTCTTTGAAGCACTTCCGACGCAGACGGAGGGTCCAAGCCACCAGCTCCAGCCCGGAGATTGGGTGGTGACGAGGAACTTTGGACGCAAAAGAAATCTTGAGCCCCGCTTTACTGGACCCTACCAAGTTCTTCTCGCCACGAGGACTGCTGTCCGTTTAGAAGGTCGAAAACACTGGGTGCATGCCACCCATACTAAAAAGGTTCCAATACCTTTACCAGCGGACTCGTGGGTGAGGAAGGGCATTGCCTCGTCTGAAGCTGAAGCATTGCAGACCTTTGTACCTTTTAGCGACGCTCAGCCTGTCGGAGAATCCTCAGTGCAGCAAAAAGACATTGTTGAACATTTGTCATCACAAGATTCAAGATCTGAACAATTGACTGATCAACAGAACTCTGTTCCCTCATCGGATCCATTGTTTGACGAACAGACACGTCCTGGGAGAAGCCACTACTCTTTGCGATCTAATACCAAGGACAAATACAATTTTCGTTTCTGTCCCTCGACATCTACGTTACCCCTTTTGCCACGATCAGTCTGAACACACGTATAACTGTGATTTTTGTAAATATTGAGTTTTTCCACATATGTGTTTTTGCTTCCACAGCTGAGAGACTTTGTACATATTTGTGAATTAGAATACCTTGCATCCAGGTGAACCGTAGGGCCGCGCGTGTACTTCCTTCTGGTTAGTAGGTCTAGACACTAAGTCAGAGACCGTCGGTTCCTGGGAACTCCTGGGGATTGACTACTGCTACACAGAACGAAGTGCGTCAAGAAACGTTGCGGACGGTTTTAGAGGATGGCGTTTTGAAAGCTGATGGACTTGGAAAAAGCTCAGGCGCAAAGATTCAAACTGCAACAGATTACTCGTACAAAATGCTTTATGATTCAGGTGTTCCTTCTGTTTCTAATTGTTTCCTTGTTATTGGCGGGTGGGGTGTATTATATGATACAGTACCTCCTACCTTCTGCCATACCTACTCCTACTTCTGAACCTAAAACTACCTCCACTGTGTCCCCTCATTCCTTCCATATCCTACCCCAACACGAACAGGCTAGACGTGCGGAATTCAGAAATAATTCCTTCATTCAGCTCCTTCATCAGCATCAGTTAGTGGTTAACACTACTAATTGTTGGGTGTGTGGGTTAATGCCACATACCACGGATAAGGGAATTCCATATCTGGTCCTTCCTTATAGCTCCCAGGGTTCAGCTCGAGCATTGCAAACAATGTTTCGAAGTGCACTAGATTCCTACCCCAATCGAGAGCCACGTCCTCCGCACTTTGGTCCTGGTCCGTACCACAAGCCTTTGGCCATAGCGATTGCCGATTTAGATAGGGATATCTATTAGCCGTCGCTCATCTCAGAGGAAGAGGTGCGAGCCTATAGGGATCTGAGTGAGGCTGAGTATAGTGCGCTCGTGGGTGAAAGACAGCTTAAAAGCTCGTCTCCAATATGGATCGTACCCCACCTTGGTAATTTTTGTCTAAAAGGTCGTGGCCGAAGCCCGAGAGCTCATCTTGGAGAGAGTGCTTGCTCCGAGACCTATGTCTTGCCGATGCTCTCTTCCCCTGTGTTTCTGACTGCCAAGGGTACGTACTTTGTCTGTCATGATCGTGCATATACATGGTTGCCCTCTGACTTTGCGGGCACATGTTATATTGCAAATTTGTTGCCTCCGACGTTTACCGCTGATGCAGACTATCACAAGACTAGAGTTGTGAGAGGCGTGATTAGCGAAGAGGACACTGCCGGTCAAGAGGCAGGAGACTTTTTCAAGGGTTTCTTTCCGTTTTGGGGGCCTATGGTTAATAGTAGGAACCTGAGACAGTTGACTCGAGTGGTGGAATCGACCGCTAATATCACTGCCAGTGCCCTTGGTAATATCACCGCAGAACTTCAGGCGGACAGGCTTATGATGCTACAAAACCGTATGGTTTTAGACGTTGTGTTAGCAGATCGAGGTGGAGTATGTAAAGTGATCCATTCGAGCTGCTGTATTTTCATTCCAGATAACGCTCCGACTGTCTATCAAGCCATCTCAAAGTTGCATAAGATCTCTGAGTCCATACACGTGGACGTAGGGGATTGGACGCTACTTGGGTGGTTTTGGGGCCTAATGTCGACTTGGGGTTGGAAAATTCTGATGATCATCGGAGTTGTCGTAGCGTTTCTGTTCACGTGTTGCCTTTGTGTGCAGTGTGGTCCTGCCTTATGTGGCCTCTGTGCTACAACGTGTATGAGACAGTCACCTGTTACCAAAGGAGCTCAGATGGACAGAGTTATGTTGCAGCAACATCTAGATGGTCTGATGAATATCGAATATGATTCCGACTAGTGCTTGCCTACATGAGGGTAAAAGGAGCGTCTGAGGTTCCGTAACGATCGTAAGTGGTGTTTCCGACTCGCACGAATATGGTCGAGTCTGGTATCTACGAACCGCAAATGACGAGTTTAGTGGGTGTACGCAGTTTCGCTGTGCTAGCCTAAACCGTTCGTTTGTTTTGTGGGTTTATCTATCTGTACCCACGGGTTCCATCTTAGATACGGCATCCATTTTGTTTATTGCCCTCAAGTAGCCAGCGAACGGACGCTGTCCGCTTCGCGACCCTGGGATTCCCAAGACTTTTGCGGAAGACACGTTTCCTTTAAAAGTGTCTTTATGATGAGGGGGATGATATTGTAAGGCAGATGGCCCCGCTCAAGGCTCATCTTGCCGTGCCGGTCTATTGTCTTAGTCGTGCATCTCATTAGGCACGTCCCTTTGATGCCTGCAGCTCGTGTTTCCCGATACCACCCCTTTTACACCCTTTCCGATCTCCCCACTATTTCTGCCTTCCTCTGCACCTGTCTCTGTTCCTTCTTCGATCTGTTTACTGCCAATTGGAATGTACTAATGGTGGGAAGATGGGTTTTACAGTTGGGAACCACCAAATGTTTCCGTACTTATGTTCCGGGCCCTGAATGCATCAAAGCAACCCCTCCTGGAGATTACGATGGGAACCGAGTTGTAAACCTTTGTGTACCATGTTAACCTATGAGAGAAATGTGTATAAAAGGAGCGACCTACAGTAGCAATTCGAAGCAGGCTCCGCGAACCTACATTATGTACTTCTCGTGACTTCTGTGTTCCCTGCAGTAAATAAACCTTGAAATCTTTGACGCCGAAGGAAGTGTCCCGTGTCTCTGTCATTTGTACGCCGGAACAGGTTACCCACGAAGGTTTCAGGTGTTGTCCCCTGGCACCGCTGGGTCTTAGAAAAACCCAGTCCTTCATGGGCATACCCTTCCCACATAGGGTGAACAGCAAAACACACAAGATGATGGACAGAATGTTGCACAATAGCAAAACAATCACCCCCAGTCACAGATCTGGGTTTAATCCATCGTTATTTTGCTCACCAAGCCACCCCAGTTCAGACATGGCCATATGCAAATCACTCTTGACCCTGTGCCTCATGGGAACTGTCCAGCCCGAAATGCCAAGCCATGTCTTCCCTGGACCGGAATCAAGCATCCTAGGACCGGTTTCTGACTATCACCAGTCTTCAGCCAGGATAGCTTGACTCCAGTGGCTTAGTGAGCACAGGACCCACGTCTGGGCTTACGATTCCCACATAGATTGAACAGCAAAACACACAAGATGATGGACCGAATGTTGCACAATGGCAAAACATTCTCCCCCAGTCACAGATCTGGGTTTCATCCATCATTATTTTGCTCACCAAGCCACCCCAGTTCAGACATGGCCATATGCAAATCACTCTTGACCATGTGCCTCATGGGAACAGTCCAGCCCGAACTGCCAAGCCATGTCTTCCCTGGACCGGAATCAAGCATCCTCGGACCGGTTTCTGACTATCAGCCGTCTTCAGCAAGGATAGCTTGACTCCAGTGGCTTAGTGAGCACAGGACCCACGTCTGGGCATACCCTTCCCACATAGGGTGAACAGCAAAACACACAAGATGATGGACGGAATGTTGCACAATGACTAAACATTCACCCCCAGTCACAGATCTTGGTTCAATCCATCGTTATTTTGCTCACCAAGCCACCCCAGTTCAGACATGGCCATATGCAAATCAGTCTTGACCCTGTGCCTCATGGGAACTGTCCAGCCCAAACTGCCAAGCAATGTCTTCCCTGGACCGGAATCAAGCATTAATTAAGCCAATAGAGGGCTCCGGTCAGCAGGGGCGTAAGGAGCTTCAAGTGAGCTGTGCTCGATCAGGCACAGTCTCGAGCCTCGGCCATTTTGGGTCTGGCATTGACTTCTTGGTGATCCGGAGCATTATCAAGCTCTTTCCCTTGCTTCCAGCTATCTTCTGTGCAAAATTAAGGGTGGGGGGAGCTGCTCCTCAAAACGAAGCAAGCTCCGGTGTGCGGCTCGTCAAGGATGCTCCACAAGAGATCCTGCGTGAGATCCTGTGTGTGCGACCCAGGGTCCTTTTCGTCTCTTCAGCACTCCTTGCTAGACGCCTGCTGGGTAACTCCATCTGCGAGCAGGAGACTCCTGCCCCGGGAGTCACCGATGCTGATTCCGACTTCCGCGAGCCAATTCGCCGGGTGGACCTGAGAATAGCCCGAAGGATATGCCTTCCTGGGCTCCTCGGTGGGATCGCTTGGCATCCAGGAAGCTGGGGACGCTCTCACCGCAGTTCTGTCAACCGCCCGATAGGTCCCGGTAAGTCCTGATGAGATTAGAGCTTGTGGCTGAGGCGGGGTGAAAGGGGAGAGCGGGCTGGTTGAGAATTTCACTGAGTTAGTGACCACAAACCCGAGAGCCCGTTTTCCCAATCTTGCTATCCGCGGCCATCTTGCTTACTTGCTGGTGACCACCAGTAGATAATATATATATATATATATATATATATATATATATATATATATATTACCTACTGGCTATCGCCAGTAGGTATATATAGTTAGGATTAATTCCCTATGGGATTTTTGAAAATTCTATGTCTAATAACTTTGGCGTTTGTGGACGGAATCGGCTGAAATTTTCAGGAAAATGGCACATTTTGTTTCTGAGCAGCCCCTGAAAATTTGGTGGGGTTTCGTCAAGGGGGGGCCGAGAAAAAAGGGGGGTCCCAAAACGCGTTTTTCCCATTCATTTTTCCATAGGGCATTTGGCCTCACTTTTAGCTCGAACGGCTGAATGGATTTGCACGAAACTTGGCAAAATTGTAGGGACTGGTAGCCCGATGTGCCTTTGCTAGGTCTCAATATATGTGCTTCAGTGGATTTTGAGAAATTAACGTTTAAATCAAGATATATATCTGTAACAGCGCTCCGGGCAGGGATCCGGTCCGCTTACTTTTCGCTTATCGGAACTTTGCGCGCAGAAAGCTGATTGGCTCTCCGGTGTCTGTCAACATTCTAAACAGTCCGGAGCGGCCGCCATCTTGTCTCTCGGTAGGATCGAGAGAGAAGAAGAGGTGAAAAACGAAGGGGGAATTTAATGAAAGGGGGCAAGGTATCCCCCTCTTGACCCCCTAGGAATGTTGTTGGGGTTATTAAAGGGTCCCGTGGGGAAAAGGAAAAAAAATGATTTTTCACGGTAGAAGCGCTTCACGGGCCGCGAACTGGGCCGCAAACTGGTAGCGAAACGGGAATTCGCCATTTTGTGCTTCGTTAATTAAATTACTAGGTATAAGGGGGTGCGGGAGACGTATCCTAATCCCCTATGTTTCCTGAGGGTGGCTGAGGAGGCTGATATATGTTGATACATCTCTTCCAGCGGCTGTGCGTGAGCTTTTTTTTATTTTGCTGCGTGACAGTCCGGAGCGGCCGCCATCTTGTCTCTCGGTAGGATCGAGAGAGAAGAAGAGGTGAAAAACGAAAGGGGAATTTAATGGAAGGGGGCAAGGTATCCCCCTCTTGACCCCCTAGGAATGTTGGTGGGGTTATTAAAGGGTCCCGTGGGGAAAAGGAAAAAAAATGATTTTTCACGGTAGAAGCGCTTCACGGGCCGCGAACTGGGCCGAAACTGGTAGCGAAACGGGAATTCGCCATTTTGTGCTTCGTTAATTAAATTACTAGGTATAAGGGGGTGCGGGAGACGTATCCTAATCCCCTATGTTTCCTGAGGGTGGCTGAGGAGGCTGATATATGTTGATACATCTCTTCCAGCGGCTGTGCGTGAGCTTTTTTTTATTTTGCTGCGTGACAGTCCGGAGCGGCCGCCATCTTGTCTCTCGGTAGGATCGAGAGAGAAGAAGAGGTGAAAAACTAAGGGGGAATTTAATGAAAGGGGGCAAGGTATCCCCCTCTTGACCCCCTAGGAATGTTGTTGGGGTTATTAAAGGGTCCCGTGGGGAAAAGAAAAAAAAAATGATTTTTCACGGTAGAAGCGCTTCACGGGCCGCGAACTGGGCCGCAAACTGGTAGCGAAACGGGAATTCGCCATTTTGTGCATCGTTAATTAAATTACTAGGTATAAGGGGGTGCGGGAGACGTATCCTAATCCCCTATGTTTCCTGAGGGTGGCTGAGGAGGCTCATATATGTTGATACATCTCTTCCAGCGGCTGCGCCATCTTGCCTTTTTTCCAATGCCACAATTTTGTCGTGCACAGCATCCATTTTAGATGCCAGGCTGGTCCCAGGCTATCACGTACCCCTGCGGATGTAGTTTATGGCCCCAGCTGTAGAGAATTCAGACATGCCAACCCTCCCGATTCAGGCGTGTGACTACTGATTTCAGTGCTAGTCTCCCGCCTCCCGATTTCTGCAAGCAAAAACCCGGGGGCATATTACGAACAACTAGCGATAATTTTTGTCTCTAACTTGTTTAGAGACAAAAATTATCGCCGCACATCGGCGATTTTTTATCGCAGATAAACCTTGCTATTATCGCAGAAAAGTCAGCGATATTCATGTATTATCGAGCAAATGCTCTTAGCCATGTTATCCACCTCCCATTGGATAACATGGCTAAGAACTGCTCAGGGCAGGTGTTAGATTTTGGAGATATTCGCGCTTAGCGCGAATATCTCCAAAAGTTGGTAATAGAAGATAGCGATGTTAGGGACTGTTTCCAGTCGCTAACATCTTGGTACGCCACTTTGCATGTCATTAGTGATAAGTATCACTGACATGCAAAGCGGGGCCCAAGATGGTCGCTATCTCCTTTTAGCTGTCACTAACTGGTGTTAGCGACAGCTTGGTAATAGGGAGATAATTTTATCTCCGCTTTCATGGCTTTTAAAGCCAAAAAAGCGGAGATAAACCCCCTTGATAATATGCCCCACGATTCCTTGGGGGTTTCAGCTGACAGGGCTTGGTATTGTGTTACATGGTAATTTTTCCAGGAAACGTCAGAGGGTCGATGCAGGGGTTCTAGAAGAGGTGATAAACCATTTAAGCCTCATGAACAAGCGCATGGTCTTTTAAAGATTTGTGAAGTACTCGGGGCGGCGGTGTGTGTGTGCCCTCTTTTAGGAGCGGGCGGGGAGGCACTGCCAGCAACTTGCCAGGTCAGGTAGTGTTCAACACGTGTATCACCCTTTCTCTGCCTGCTATTGCGCTCCATGCTTCGGAAAGGTAAGAAAAAGAACGTGCATTTGAGTTTGAAATGTCCGATCCTGCAGCAGCACACTTCCAAAGCCCACACATGACAATAACCCGATTCAAGGCCCCATTCACCCGTTTTTAAAAAAATAGATAACACTTCAACAAAGTAAGATTATAAAACTTTGTTAACTATTAACTATAAGGAACGGAACAAAAACTAAAAACATTTAAACATTTTTCAACACAAAAAGCAACAATGGTTAGAAGCTGTCTTTTGTGCGAATAGTCCCAAGGCAGCACAACGTGCAGAGTTCTGGACGGCACCCAGGTGATGTCGCCTGGGTGCCGCACTGGTTTTGGGATCCTACAATGCAGCACAGAAAAACAGCGTGGGGCGTCCCGGGTGGTGCGGGGGGAGGCCTCGTCAGTAGCGGTCTGTTGTGCGAATAGTCCCAAGGCAGCAGAACGCGTTGAGATGTTGATGGGACTGTGTCCAGTGTCACATGGCTGACACAACATGTACGACAGGCACCCAGGTGATGTCCAGTAAACTGCCGCACTGGTTTTGGTATCCTACAATGCTGCTCCGAAAATTGGCGTGCGGCGGCCCGGGGGTGGGGGAGGCGGCGTGAACGGGCCTCCCCAGGTGGCGGCCATCTAGCTGAGTTGCGCCCGCTCTTGCGGCTACAGCGTCTCGCTCACCATGTTGTTGAGTTGCTCCCACTCTTGCAGTGCAGCGATAGGCGGCTGCAACATGGCTCTTAAAATGGTGGACGGCTCCTCGGTTTTGGGCCTGGTCCACTGAAATGGCCCTGGGACACCTTGGAACTCGGACGCTTGCCTGCTAGGGCTTGGGCTCCATTCTCGAAAAGCGTCCCCTCAGCCGTGAAGATTCTACAAAAGTCTTGGGGGCCCCCGACTCCCACAGGCTTCCGGTGGGGAGCGGCTGCCATGATTGCTCGCGGAATGACCATGACGGAGCCACGAGATGGTGGTGCTCTCATGCTGACGCCAGCTTCAGTCTGAATTATCCAGAAACAAGGTGGGGCTTTCATCGTTTGGGAAAAAAAAATGTTCTAAACCAATGAAAAGTGTTATTTTTAGGTCATATGACCAAGCCTTCCATCTTTAGGAAACCAAAAGTAAAATGAACCAATGAAAAGTTTTATAAACAAGTCACATGACCTGTTATGCGGCATAGGGCTACAAAAAGCGTAGAAAATCCGTTGGCACGTGAGGCGGCGTCAGTAGCGGACCGATGTGCGAATAGGCCGAAGGCAGCACAACGCGCCGAGATTCGGATGGCACCGAGGTGGTGTCCAGCAAATTGCCGCACTGGTGTGGCCATCCTACAATGCTGCGCCGAAAGACGGCGTGTCCAGCTGAGTTGCGGTCACTGTTGCGGTACAGTGACTCGAACGCGCCGAGATTCGGATGGCACCGAGGTGGTGTCCAGCAAATTGCCGCACTGGTGTGGCCATCCTACAATGCTGCGCCGAAAGACGGCGTGTCCAGCTGAGTTGCGGTCACTGTTGCGGTACAGTGACTCGAACGCGCCGAGATCCGGATGGCACCGAGGTGGTGTCCAGCAAATTGCCGCACTGGTGTGGCCATCCTACAATGCTGCGCCGAAAGATGGCGTGTCCAGCTGAGTTGCGGTCACTCTTGCGGTACAGTGACTCGAACGCGCCGAGATCCGGATGGCACCAAGGTGGTGTCCAGCAAATTGCCGTACTGGTGTGGCCATCCTACAATGCTGCGCCGAAAGACGGCGTGTTCAGCTGAGTTCCGGTCACTCTTCCGGCACAGTGACTCGAACGCGCCGAGATCCGGATGGCACCGAGGTGGTGTCCAGCAAGTGGCCGCACTGGTGTGGCCATCCTACAATGCTGCGCCGAAAGTCGGCGTGGGGTGCCCGTTGGCTTATGAGGTGATGTCAGTAGTGGACTGATGTGTGAATAGGTCGGAACCAGCACAAGGCGCCAAGATCCGAATGGCAAGTCCTGGATGTTGAGTGCCTCAGTTGAGAGTTCTGAGCAGTGCTTGTAAGACTGTCTGAAGCTTATTTGCACCTGCTGCAGCTTCACTATTGCCCTGATGTGGCCAAAGGTGGCACATGACATAGGCGGCCGGCTCCCGAGGTGCGGCGGAACTTTTTTCCTTTTCCTTTCTGCTTCTTTTCCTACAATCCGTTTCATCTGAAGACACGACCAGGTCCCTGAATGTGTGCAGCGGGACGCTATTGATTGGATGAAAATGGCGGCTTGACACAAAGCTGACTCAAGCGTTACTGTTGATGCTATACAGACAAAAATTGGTTTTCAGTTTGTACATTCTTCAGGTTTTTTTTTTCCATCCAAGTCTGATTGAGAGTTTGTAGAAAAATGGCTTCAGATTTTCCACATACTACTCTTCAACATTCTTCCTAAATGTAACAATGTGAAACTCACTAGGAGAACGGCTGTTTCTGTTTCCTTTCAAAATGCTGCCAACAATATTTTCTGAATGGAAGACACCATCTTGTAGCATAAAGGGCCGAAAGGGGTTCTGGTCTGGCCGATGGTTGGTGGAGACATTTTGACTATATCTTGGACCTGCCCGGCCTCGCCCAAAATGGCGCCGGTATAAATGGGACTCGTAACTCCTTGCCCGCAAATGTATATCTAGAAAATGTTATTGTAAGTGGCTGTGTCGTATTTTAATTACAAAATGTACGTCCACCGATTCCGCAACTGTTAGACACCTTTGTTCTTGCAACCTAATGGCCCGCTCGTTACGTTCTTCTACAGTGTAAATGTCTCCTCATCATATACGATTTCAGTTTGCTCCGTGGCCGGCCCACGTGGTTATAGGCCCGTATTTGTATACTGACATTTTCACAATAAAGGTTTTTAAAACAAAACACGGTAGTAGTATTTACATTGGTAAAGTTTTTACTTTTAGTCACTGTTTTCGAATCAGTAAAGGCAAGTGAAATAAAGCAGTCCAATTACATGACGGATAAAAGGTATAATATGTAGGAACGCAGTAAAGATAAATGCTTAATAGCAGTTGTGTTTTTCATTTCTGCAATATAAAGTGATCGATAAGAATCTGATAATCAGGCGTATCGGCGACTAAGATAGCAGGCCGAATCTCTTTTACTCAACGGCTCCGTTATGGAAGGAAGAAACGCCCTTTTTCTCGAAAAAGGAATATATTTTACTTACAAGACAGTTGTAAATTTTCCGGGAAAGTACATTAGCCTGGAATATTATAACATATGTTTGAAAAAAAAATATTGTTCGAAAACAATAAAAAGCGTAATTTTTAGGTCATATGACCAAGCTTTTCATCAGTAAATTAACAAAAGTAAAATGAACCAATGAAAAGTTTTATTAACAAGTCACATGTCCTGTTATGCTTACGTTGCGCGCTGCGCGCCGCGCCGCGGATCACTTCCGGGTGCGGTAACGCGGCGTGTCATATAACGCATTACGCGACAACGTAGGTCAAGAATATAGTCAAAATGTCTCCACCAACCAGCGTTCGGAACACAACTCCTTTCAGCAGTCCAAAAAGTTCTGTTAAATGACAACAGAGGGGACAGGCAACAAGAACCATCAGTCAAAGAGGGGAGGGCAAGTTCTTCTCTTCCGGGTCATGTTGGGGCGCTACCGGAACTGATCGAATTGGTAGTCTACAGTGTTTCTGGATGTTTCAGACTAAAGCTGGCGTCAGCATGAGACCACTACCATCTCGTAGCTCCGTCGTGGCCATTCCACGAGCAATCATGGCAGCCGCTCCCCACCAGAAGCCTGCGGGAGTCGGAGGCCCCCAAGACTTTTGTAGAATCTTCACGGCTGAGGAGAGGCTTTTCGAGAATGGGACCCAAGCCCTATCAGGGAAGCGTCCGAGTTCAAAGGTGTCCCAGGGCCATTTTAGTGGACCAGGCCCAAAACCGAAGAGCCAGCCGCCATTTTGAGAGTCCTGTGGCAGTCGCCTATCGCTGCACCGCAAGAGTGGGCGCAATTCAGCTGGATGGTGGGCAAGACGCTGTAGCCGCAAGAGTGGGCGCAACTCAGCTGGATGGGACAAGGTTCAGAATTGAAGAGTCATCAAAAGGCAAAAAGTTCCGCCGGATCCCGGGAGCCGGCCGCCTATGTCGGGGGCGATCTCAGGCTACACCAGTGCTATAAGACTTGGGGAGGGTGTCGGAGCCAAGCGTCTTCTCCGAGTCCATGGCCATCACACCGCCCCTCAGGGGCCTCCGTCAAGCTGTTTAGGAAGGTAACATATCACATTGTTTTCTAATGCAGTCAGGTCCACAAACGACACTCACTTACTTTGAGAATAGTGAAGCTGCAGTAGGTGGAAATAAGCTTCAGACAGTGTTACAAGCGCTGCTCAGAACTCTTAACTATGGCACCCAACATCCAGAACTTATGCTATTTGAGAATGGCAGTGACATCGAAGCATCTCAGGGACCAAAACCATTAACGTACTTTCACGTATGAAAATCTTACTTGGGGAGGGGGCAGGAGCGAAGCGCCCCCTCCCAGTCAGCGCCACCACACCGTATGTTGAAAATTTGAAGCCATCGTTCTACAAAGTCAACCAAACTTGGATTAAAAATCTAGAAAAATGTACAAACTGAAAACCAGTTTTGGTCTGCATAGCATCAGTAGCAACGCTTGAGTCAGCTTTGTGTCAAGCCGCAAATTTGATTCAACAAAGCACAGACATTGAAAAAGGCTCAAATTTAGAACTCTAAACAATGGCACCCAACATCCAGGAGCTAGCCATCCGGATTTTGGAGCCTTGTGCTGCTTTCGATCTATTCACACATCGGTCCACTACTGACATCATCTTATAAACCAACGTTATGTAAATAGTTTTTTAATAAAATGTTTTACCCTGTTTCTTTGCTGGTGTGTTGTCTATATTTTTAATATTTGCATAGGGTTTGTCGTTATTTTGGGCGGGGTGGGTGACGGAGCCGAGCTGTCTTGCAGCCCTCATGGTGTGGAGCTCAGTTCATCTCACTATTTTCGTATTTCCATTGAAGGGTTGTTCCTAATATTTCTATTTTAGCGAGGTCAAAAAGAGATCCAATTAGTGGCCTACTGATTTTGCTCGATTACTTTTATTTTTTTTACACGATTTTTCACTATCTGCAAAGACTAAACAGAGTATTGCGACTTTGTGCTTGTTTGTAAATAGAGAATGATCCAAAGAGAACCAATTGTAAAACAGTAAATGCTTGGACAACAATCAATCAAATGGAGAGACAAGCAGCCACGACGGATTACAACGGGGGTAAAGGCCTGCGTTAACTACCCTTCAGTATCTGCAAAGAGAGAGTACTACTAAGACAAAAGAGGGGAGGGGGGGGGTGCAGCGTTCAAAGCACATCAGCGTGCATAAATACGAAAATGTTTTTATTTATCACGTACTTGACATTTTTAAGCTTTTCATATTTGCTATTAAAAAACCAATGAAATTCACAGAAAAAACCATAGGTTATAGTGGATATATAGTTAGGAATTTGCATTTACAAAACCTTGAAAATTCAATGAAAAAACCATTGGTTTTAGGCCATATATAGTTAGGGATTTGCATTTACAAAACCTTATTTTACTCGCATAAAACCATTGAAATTCCATATATAGTTATAAGCGCTAACTATATATCGCGCACCCGCAATCCACTGCTGATGATGTCACATATTACATCATTCATGACATGGTTAGTGACATCACTGATGACATCACTGATGACATCTCAAATGACATCACTGATGACATCACTGAAAACATCTCATTTGACATGACTGATAACATCACTGATGATATCATTCATGTGATAATACGATGAACCTCTTCAGACTCTAATATAACCTTAGATACAATCAGTGTAAACAGACACTCACAGACTGTCACTCATCCATGGAGTTACTCACACACCTAGTCAGTCATGCAAAGAATCAATCACACCTCCATTTCCTCAAATATACAGTTATACAAACTTTACTTATTCAAACATATACTAACACATATTTACTCTCTTATACAATCCCTGATACAAGTTCACAATGATCCATACAGCCACTCACACATTCACTGGCTCTTATGCACAGTTGTTTATATATGTCAACTCTCACATGTACTGTGTTTTACATATGTACTTACTTTGACATGTAGCACTGAGATATCCATTCACTCACCAATACACTCATGCACACAGTCAACCGCCCATACAGCTGTTTCCACATGCACTTTTGAAACCATACATCTAGTGAATCAACTGCTCACACATCTATGCACAGAGTCACACACCTCCCAGCTACCCACACACACTCACTCAGTATCCCATACAAATACTTGGGCAACCAATCAATAACCCATATAGTTACTCATATAGCTACTTATCAACACATGGAACAGTTTACAGAACAACAGACATAATGATGCACAAATTGAGACAGTTTAGTCATTAACCCATGCACTCAGTGAGACACATTTAATCACTCACTCATATAGTCAGTCATGCACCTACTAAATCCTTCATCCAGACACTTATATATCCACTCATTCTTCAATATGTAAGAGATATTTTAACTTTACAGAAACATACAGTTACTGGATGATGTCATTTGAGATGTCATCAGTGATGTCATCAGTGATGTCACTAACCATGTCATGAATGATGTAATATGTGACATCATCAGCAGTGGATTGCGGGTGCGCGATATATAGTTAGCGCTTATAACTATATATGGAATTTCAATGGTTTTATGCGAGTAAAATAAGGTTTTGTAAATGCAAATCCCTAACTATATATGGCCTAAAACCAATGGTTTTTTCATTGAATTTTCAAGGTTTTGTAAATGCAAATTCCTAACTATATATCCACTATAACCTATGGTTTTTTCTGTGAATATATATATATATATATATATATATATATATATATATATATATATATATTACCTACTGGCGGTCACCAGTAGGTATATATAGTTAGGACCTAGTTTCCATAGGAAATCCGCAACATTCTATTGGGAATAACTTTGGCGCCGGTTGGTGAATCTCCATGAATTTCTAAAAGAAGATGGCCCGCTCTGCTCCGTTCCTTCCCTGAAAGTTTGGGGTGATTCGTCAAGTGGGGGCTGAGAAAAAAGGGGGGTCCCAAAACGTGTGATCCCCATGTTATTTTCCATTGGACGATTAGACAAGGCTACAGCCCGAACCGCTGAATGGAATTACACCAAACTTGGCAAAATGGTAGGGACTGGTACGCAGTACGCCCTGTTGTTTAAATAGTGTAAATCCCTCTAGTAGTTGTTGAGAAAATTGAATTTGAAAAAATGTATATATTTACAGGCGCGCACCGTCCGCTTACTGTACGCGTACCGTGCGTGCACGGTTCGCGTACGTGCGTGGACCTTTGCGAGCGCGAGCTGCATTCTGATTGGCTTTCAATGTCTGTCAACACTCCAAAACAGAAATTGTTGGCAGCCATCTTCTGCCTCGGTAGACTGAGGCACAGGAAAGCAGAAAAACAAATGTGTAGAACTCAAAAATGGGGCTGGGTAGAAGCACCCTGACCCCCTAGGCCTGCTCAGGGGGTCCCACAAGGACCCTCCAGGCCCAAAAAAAGGTTTTAGTTTTTTTTAAAAATCGCAGGGTACGCGTACCGTGTGCGCATGGGTACGCGTACATATACGTATATATATTCACTAATGTCATTTGAGATGTCATCAGTGATGTGAGTACAGTATTACAGCTTTGATTTGGTAAAATACCAACTCAAGCCAACCAGAAATGAGTAAAAGCAACCCCTGAAACAGTGTTTCGCTCTAATTAGAGCTCTTTAGAGAGGTATAGCTTTGTCAAAACAAATCCCTTTCAGGCATAGAGTGACACATACATCTTTGTATAATTTATGCGTCACTCTATGCCTGAAAGGGATTTGTTTTGCTTTTACTCATTTCAGGTTGACTTGAGTTGGTATTTTACCAATTCAAAGCTGTAATACTGTGCCTGGAGTGATGAATGTCATTTGTCATTTTACAGCTCGGCAAGGACAGCACTGTGCTAGTCCTATTCTTAAAGACTTTTCTGTAGAAATAGCAAAATACTTTGTCCTTTTTATCTCGGCATGGATGGCACTGTGCTAATCGTATGCTTAAAGACTTTGATAGAAAAACAGGCATTTGAGGTGAGCAGTTCTAGAGTGTCACTGGTGTTGAGAGTGCTCTAACAGGAGCTGCTTTCCACCTAAACTTGAGTACTACCCAGAGTTCTCTCCTTCTTTTTTGCATAATTTAAAAATTAAAAAAAGTCCTCCCAAAGCCCACCCCATCCCTTCCACATCCCACTCCACCCTTGAGAAACTGGAACCCCACCCCAGTAAACCCAGCCCAAAACCCAAAAAAACCTAGTTCCCTGGCAGTGTCGGAAAGGGAGAGTTTGATGGCACAGCATTGTGCTGTGGCACAGGAATCGTACATGGATTGGCCACTGCCCTTTGCTGGACATTATGGTTCACAAAATAACATTCATTAAACCTTTTCCTGGTTTTGAAATCATTGGTCCTGCCATTACTGTTCAAATGTATTGATGTTATTGTATAGTTAATGATGTGTGACTACAGTTGTGTTTTTTTTCATCCTTGATTGCTAATCTAGTTAGTATGATGTGACCCTGGAGCCACTGCTGGAGTTACACAGGACAAGGGGAAACGTTTGATGCATGCCTATGTGGGAAGAAAACCAATTGGGACAGATATTGGGAGACTTGTTATGTGGTAAGTATTTCATCTCGGTCTGGCAACTGTCAACGTCATTTAGGTTGCACTTCTCTCTATGATGTAGGTTGGCTATGTGTTTCAAGTATTCAAGTTAGACATTTGTTTATCCACACATTAAGGTGTTAACTTGTCATACCTTTGTGGAGTTTTGTATGGAAAGTGTCCATTTGCCAGTGTGTACCTTATACCTACTTTATCTAGATGGGTGAGAAATGCTGTTAGTGCTGTACTTGCTTTCATTACTTGCACTTGCACTTTACCTACACATGCATGGCACTAGGTTATTCTATTGGTTGTCCCTGAAATGCTTCAATTCACAAGTCCTGTGCACATTGCGCTTTTCAATTAATTGCAAAATGTGCTGTGCTCCAGAGCCCCAGCCTTTCAGGGTTCCCATGATAAAGTCATAACTATTATGCAAAAAATGAGTTTTCATTGTGCCCTTAGAATGCTTCTCACACTGATTCTTTTTTGTGTGTTTTTTTGCAGTTTTTTGTATAGTGTGAACTCAACTCAAAGGTATCATAGTGCTTTACATGAGCACCAGTTGCATTACAGACAGACACATTCATTTTAGGCACAGGGAGATTAAATGATTTGCCCAGAATCAAAGGATGCTTGAGTCTCCCACCAGACTCGGACCTGGTTACCTAGCTTCAATGTTGGCTGCTCTAGCTGTTAAGACAAATCCTGAAATACCTTTTATTGGCATTTGGTTTTCATATAGGTGATGGGTGAGAGTCTAATACAGCGATCTAGCAGAGAAGGTGTCTTTTTATTTATTGACACCTCCATACAGATGTATCTTTGACATCAAAACAGGTAGCAGTATGACTTACTGTCAGCTGAGTCTGTGACGGTGTGGGTTTTGGATGTGATCAAGAAGGTTCAGGAGTGGTAGGATATGTATGATCGACTCCATGGTGGCATTGGACGTAGAGGAAGATTTTACCCTTACATTCCTTCTTTTCCGCTTGCTCATATGGGTGGTTGAACTTCCCCAGTCATGCAATTTTTAGGGCAACTCGTAATTGGGCCACTGATTACACTGGCGGTCCGAGCCTCTGACAGACTTATTGGGCTATTCCAATGCCACTGTGGTAAGATGTGCCTGGTCGTTGGGGCAGGACTGTCGTATAATTTCATCTATGTAACTGCTTGTCTTGTAATACGGCAGTCGGAATGCTAGTGGTGCAGTGGTCGGAGTGCCACCATCAATGCGGCAGTCTTGGGACTGCCATACTCATAATCAGGCTTTGAGTTTTTAACATATTCTATCGAAGCAAACAATGCCATGCAACTTCATCATCATTCATTCAATCCTTCCAGCCACGAGGGCGCCATGAAAACACAGGATAGGGAACTGAAAGCCGGAACTCCAGCCGTTAGCATCTTCTCCAAGGAAGATAGCAGCCAAAGAACAAGAGCCACTGCACCCCCACTGCTGCAATGAGGGTACAACAGTGCCGAGAAATTACTGCAGAGGATATGCAAACATTCAACAAGAAATGCCCCTAATGGGGAAAAGGATTTGTTGAAAATTAATTTAGCATGTCTTGCCTTTTTCTACTGGGGCAGGGCCAAGACTGATTTGTATTTGGCTGGTCTCTGTCTAGAGTGGCATAGCCAGGAATAAATTATGGTTTGGAATGGGGCTTGAGTAATTACCATTGGCTGAGATTAATTCAAGCTTTACACTCATCACATTTTTGTTTTTCTAAGTCACATGACATGTGCCGGATGGTCAATATGTTTCAACTGGCAAGCAATACATACATAATTTAATGAAGAGATTAGACCTGTAAAGGATGGTGTGCCCATGCAGAGACTAGGAATAATGGCTCAGGATACTGCCCTGTGTACCTGTGCTATCATAGTGGACACACACCTATACAAAAGGGTCAGAGTCCGCTCTTTAGGAAAGACATACTCACCATCGGTGTCCTTTTTGACAGAGGTTTTTTGCCCCCTTTAAATATCTGAGAACTTGATGTTTGTTATGTAGTGATGGCATTACTCTGCTGCCAAACTCTTAAATAGCCTCTATGTCTCATAATCTCAGAATTGATAACTCTACTTTACCTCTACAACTTTATTCAGTGAGTTAATAGAGGAGATTATTTGAATGAGGTTAAATAAGTAGTATCACAAAATATTTCATTCTTTAATTTTCAAACCTCAGTGCTGTCATGCACTTAAAAAAGAAATTATCTGAAAAAATTCAAGGAACAATGTAAAAATACAATTGGAAAAATAATGAAAAACATAAAAAATAAATACATATTATATATGCAAGCTGTTTTACCTATTTCATAAATTCTATTTATGTAACACTGAGTGAATATGGTTATATGGTTAGAGTGGTACTGAGTCAGAAATTATGAGTTAATGGTGTGCCATGATACCGCCAAGTTTAAATAATCCTTCTCTTCTTGCATAGAATAGAAGGTTGTGTCACCACAAAGTAGCAGCCTCTATACACACAATTAGCTTTCCCATACCTAAGTTCTGAAGTGGACATGGTAGAGCATGCTGTCTGTATGAAGATTATTCATGCCCAAGAGACTCTAGCATAATAGTTCACTGTGCTCCATTAATTTGTTATCTTGATTTTTTTAAAGAATGCAGGAGACTATAATCATGATTGCTAGGTTTTCGAACTCAGAATATGAGTGGAGTCAACGTGAGATAATATATCCCCTTGTACGCTGAACCCCATTTAGAAAGGGTTTGAAAAGGGGAAACAGTTGTGTTAAATCTGCTGTAAGTGAATTATCATTCATAACAAGGTTTTGTTATTGAAAGTAATGTGGACCTCCCTCATTGTAAATGTAGTAATGATACTATACTGTTCAGTAAAGCCATGCTTGTTATCTCCTGGTAAAATAGTGCTAACTCCACTGTTTTAAATGCAGAAAAATACATGGGAACATTGTTTCTGCATCCTATTGCTCCTTTAAAGGTAAATTTGTGACAATACACTGGTTGCCGAGTGCTGCAAACCAATTGTCACTATGTTGTTTACCTCACGTTTTATGCTCTACTAGAGTGGTTCTTAACATTTTGACTACTGTGGACTCCCACTTAACCATTATGGGAAACTGGGAACACTAACTGAATCTTTATTGAAACCTAAGGACCGCTCTGATTAATTATTGGAATCCATGGATCTTGCCTACAATAATTTGAGTACAATGAAGGGAAATGGGGTAACCCTGTATCCCTCGGAACCTGGGTACTAATGTTAAAAGAAACACGTGGTTCCGTTGGGTAGAACCAAGAATTTCTTTTTAGAACCACAAATTCCTATTATAGAAACAATAATTATTAAATACAATAATTACAATGGTTAACACATGAAGCACACCAAAGACAACATACAATGAATTAATGTTTCATTTGATTTTTTATCAAGTGAGGTTCTTTACAAAGTTAATCACATGAGCTGTCAAAGAAAAAAACATAAGTGAAAGATGTGACAAATGGTGAAACAGACAATAACATTTCAAATTCAAACAAAATAAGACAATAACATAAATTCCTCTGTCCTTTTGTGGTCTTCCACTATTCTGATTCTGAGAATCTGGCCTTTTGCGAGTGCGATTTTTGCATTTGGGATTCATCATCCCAAATGCAAAAATCGCTAATTGCGATCTCGCAATTTTGCGAGGAATTACATTTAAGGAATCTCTATTTGAGATTCCTTAAATGCAATTCATCATCCAATTTTGTTTTGCGTATTCGCAATTTCTGGCCGCAATTTACCGCGAGGTCAGACCTCGTGGTAAATTGCGAAAACTCAGAAAAATGCATTTAAATGCATTTTTCTGAGTTGCATGTTACACACACACATGTCCTTTGGACATGTGTGTGTGCAACACCTGTGTAAAATTTCATTTGAGGGGTGCTGCAGGGTGTCCTTTGGACACCCCTGGCACCCTTCAAATTGCTGTCTTATTTGCGATTAGCTAATTGCTAATCGCAAATAAGGAATACTCCCCATTCATTCCTATGGGCCTTTTGGCCCATAGGAATGAATGGCGAGTTATTCCTTATTTGCAATTAGCAATTTGCTAATCGCAAATAAGGATTATGTAGGAATCGCATTTCTTTATGCAATTTCTACATGAATCCCGTTTTGCGAGTCCTTAATAGCGATTCGCTATGAATCGCTATTAGGGGCTCGCAAAACAGGAGAATGATGAATCAGGCTGTTTGTTGTACTGAGTCAACAGCTTCACTTACCCCCTCTTAAGTTTTTTCAAAATGACCCTTCATGTGTTGAGATTTAAGCAGACTTTCACAATCAGAAAAATGAAAAAGATTCCGAGAGAGGAACGTTCTGTCTGAGAAAGTAGTACCGTTCCTTTCTTTCCGAGGCAAATTGAGGATATGCCACAAACTATCACAGTCAATAAATGCACAGCTCCATAACTTTACCAGAAAATATGCATTTTCCGTGAAACAGAGTGCCTCATAAAGTATGAGACAATAGAAGTAGGCCATCGAGCCCATTATTGTTGTTCAATTCCTTTCTCCATCCACCTTTTTTTATGTATTATATCCTTTTGAAATATCAATAGAAATAACGCATTTATTTCATAGCATATTTCAGAGTAGGATAATCCAATTCACAGCGCTGGCAAATAAATACTCAAGAACTGTGAAGAACACTACACCATAGAAATAAATTACCCTCAGTGTTGTGAGCCATAAACTTTATGGGAAATATTATAGATGCAGGAATGTGGCACATAAACAATAATATCCTGCAACAATAAAAATGGACAGCATATCTGCTGACAAAACATTGGTTGTTTCTTCTCTCTAGATTCCATCATCACTATCATATTTCACAACTGTAGAATAAAAGGTTCATTTCAAAGCATGCAGATTTACTCAAGACAATTCCTTTAGTTATTTCCATTTTGATCTCATAGAATCGATCCGGTTTTTTAGAAAGCAATTGAACTGCAAATTCCACTTTCCAGACCATTAGTTTCAAAGACTTGGGGCAGATTTACAGTATTGCAGTCAGTAGTTCGTCAACCAAGTAGTCAGAGCATATTATGTCCGCCAGCCCGACGGGCTACTGCCTGCCAAATTTACAGATAACCAATGGCCCAGCAGTTATCTCAGCACCTTCAGAGGACCTGCGTCATGGCGTCGTGCAAAAAGTCTGATGAACGTACGCCGACACTTTTGACAGCAATCAACATAACACTTTTGTTTAAAACAAAAAAAATACAATCTCCAAAAGTGGGAGTTTGTTTTAATAAAACAAAAGAAACAAAAAAAATGACTTCATCACCTATGAAGTTCAAGTTTTCCCCTGCCTGCACGGGTCATTATTTTCATTTTCTGACAGAAAAAAGGTCATCATACCATCGGCCCTAAATAGGGTGCTGCTCTGATGATTTCACTCCCCCCGGAGTAAGTTTCCCATGGGAGAGCCATCGAAGACATTGATGTCAGAACACTAACAGTAGCTGGTCCTCTCAGGGTTTGGCGGACTGGGCCAGCGTTGTTGGAATCACATTATCCCTGTTAGCACCAGGTTGTCCAGCAATGGCACCGCAATTTTTAGTGCACTCTTTTTTCTCCAAAACCAGCTTATTTTTAGTAAATAAACTCATTCGGACCAAAAATGACCGCTTTATTCTTTGAAAAATACAATCTTTATTTCCCAAAGTATGAGATTTTCCTTATTATGAAATTTCATGTCTTCACATATCAGCTTTTCTTTTTCTGAAAGTGCACAGTTGTCCCTGAATATCATTTAAATATTTCAGTTCATTTGGAAATAGAAACACATCAAAGAACGTCAAACTAAGTTAAAGGCTCCAGGTTTGTTCACAAAAGCCCAGTCGCCAACACAAACATTACAACAGAACAACACCTACGGGAATGCTTTTAAAGTGTAATGTACTTAAATCGAGAAAAGCTGTTCAAACCTCGCATCTGCAAGCATCTCTTTGCCAGCAGACCGAGCAGTACTGCCAACCATAGGCAGTAGAAACTCTAATTTCCAACATACGGCCTGGAAACAGCCAGCCAACCAGACAAATCAATCGTTCCTCTATGTTAATTCTATTGCTCACAAGAACCCATAAAATAGTGGATCCATACAAGCAAATGTCCCCCAAAGCCTACATGCAACGACTCGCATCTGCCTAGTTCTAGTATGACCATTTAAAAATTGATTATAGTTGCCCATCAGTACAGCCTCAATCCCTTTGAACTAGCTTAAAACTTAACATGCTGTTAAGGCATTGTGTGAATTATTGCTAACTGCGCTGTAACATTTATGGTCAGGTAACATAGACATCAGCCTAAGTACAAAATGTAAGGCTCCGGAAATGCAGACACTGCCATGCTATATTCAGCTCAACATATAGTTGAGGGTTTTCCCACCGTACATTTCACAGTTTCTATAAGGAGTTTCACAAAGCACTTTATTTTCCTTCTTTCTCTATGTGGTTTGTAATTAACATCTTTAGGATAACAAAGGGATTGTGGCAGCTAACACTTTTCGCCCTTTCACTTGTTTGCAGGCCTGGAGCTTTTTCAAGGCTTAAAATGCCAGTGCCATTGTTAGGAGGTTGAATAATTAGTAGTGTTGCACGGATTCTGCTGATAAAGCAAAACTGTCTATTAGGACAACAGGAGGTCAGAATTTAGAGACTGAGGGGCAGATTTATAAGCCCGTGGCATGACTTTTGCTCCTCCGTTGTGTCACTTTTGTGACACAGCAGCGGCGTAAATATTGAGACCCATTTACAAAGTGATGCATCTAGGGAGATGTGTCACGTTGTAAAGCCCTACTTAGCTTTATATCTGCATCAGAAATAATGTTTGCAGGGCGAGCGTACCCAAGCAAAAAGTAATGTAGAACTAACGCAGTGAAATCTACAAGATTTCACTGCGCTACTCTACGCCTTCACTGCATCAAAATCCTTATGCCTGCTCAGACCAGGCGTAAGTAATGGCGCTGGGCTTTTTGAATGGGACTCACCCATCTATTGTGGCACACTGCTGGAATTGCGTCACTTTAATGAGCAACTTCAGCAATGCATCACTTTTGCGCCAACAGATGCCTCAGAATTTCGGAGGCATCTGTTAATTCTGGCCCCATGGAGCACTGTATTGTAAATAGAGCGCATCCATAGTGGCGTATAGGACATTCGGCACTGACGCAGGGAAACTGACGCATCTATGCAGATGCATCAGTTCCTTGTAAATCAGCCCTTGAGTGTCTCTACAGCATTAGTACCTGTCCGCCGAATCCTGGCTAGCTCACAGTGCCTCACCTGAACTCCTAACCTTTCCAGAGTAACAGGAGATTTCGGCAACCTCAAACATGACCAGCCGCGGCCTGTGCAGGTAAGAGCATTGGGGAGGTGGGACCGGGTTGCGGGGGATTCGATAGACGACTACGAGGTTAAATGAAATAATTAATTTTCCTTCATCGTCACCTGCCAAAATCCCTCCCACTACTCCTACCTGCACGGGCACAGCTGGACATGATCCTATAGCCCCTCAGGGAACCGTGTAAACAGATCCTCCCCTTTTGTTACTCACTTACTCACTCATGCATCCGTAAGGAGTGGAATGTTGACTGCATTTTGAGTTTAGAAGGTAAAAAGAAAAGGGTTAGAGGAATTGGAGCTAAAAGCAAATAAGGGTATTTAAGAATATTCTGTCATCCAAAATGATGAATAAGCCAGAAGAGAAATGGTCTGCCCGCCATGAAGATTGTAACAGAGGGACTAAGGACTAAGAAGCTGCTTACAAGTTTGGTGGTCTGCTTTGCTGATGGTGGTGGTCCGATCCCCGTGAGATTGGTGGTCTGACCACTCAATTGCAAGTTAGCAATATTAGCTTCATGAAGACTGCTGCTGAACAGCTGACACCGCCACCTCACTCCAAGCCCGGTGTTGCAGAGCAGGTCAATGAAGCTGTGGGGGGCACGGACCACCCGTGAAACCGCCCACACAATTACGAGTTGCCTCTCATCTGGCCAGAAAGTGGTGGTCCAACAACCACATCTGAGATTGCTGAAAGAGAAGCAGATAAGGACAAAACTCACTTCCACTCACCTCCACACATCTTGTGCCGCAATGGAGCCATTCCTACCTGTTCTGCTGCTGCTGTACCTGCTCAACCACATTCAAAACCCACTCCATCGCGGACAAAATCGGCAGTAAGTCATACAACTATGTCTTGCCATTGACTCCTCTACAAAATGATGCCCCGCCGTGGAGCAGGCAAGATAGGTGTGGTCCCCAAGAATTTCACACATTTACAGGGACCTTAGCTAGGATATTTTCTCATAAAGATCATCCAAAAACAAATCTGTAGAATGCCTTCCCAGGCCAAAACTTTGGTACTGCACAGGCACACCATACACAAATGGCCAATTGTCAGCTTTTCATTTAAAGTAATAGTGATGTCCAAATGACACCACCTCATTCACAATGTCACACCTATCTAAGTCAGTCACACATAACTCTTGCTATTTCTCACTTGTCTACCATGTCACTACTGATCTTCACTAGTTGTGAGCACACCATTTCTCGAGTCTTGTTAAAGTTCCATTGACCTGACTACTTCTATCAAGAGGCCTTGGTATTCTAACTCTGACCCAAATGCCTTAGTGAATATGACATGATCTCAATGCACACTTCCCTGCTCCCATCGTGAGGACAAAGATATATAAGTATCGATGTGTTCTAAAAGTCAAACACACTTCAGCTAGAACTCTGGAGTCAACTCTAACACATATCCCACATCAAAAGACAATGATAGTCAATAGGATTACATAGAAGCAGTGTGAACAACATTCTAAGGGCTCAATGAAAACCATCTCAGCAGTATAACTATGCCTCTCTCCGGAGAACCTTGAAATCCTGGGGCAGTGGGACACAGTTCAATATAGCACAAGCCTCACAAACTCCATGATCACTGGACCTAGAACTGAAGTATTTCAGGGACAACCAATAGAATAACCAAGTGCCAGGCACAGATGGAAGAGGTGTGGCGCAGTGGCCAGGGTGCCTGACTCTGGGCCACAGGGTTCACAGTTCGATCCCAGGCTCAGGCGGCAGGTTAGTCCAGCACCATGTTTCTCTGGGCAATAGCTTGCTTAATCTTCCGACGGCCCCCAGCGCCGGGACACCTCCGTCGGAGGTAGCTGTGCGCTTTACAAATGCTGGCATTTATTTTATTTATTTTGGTAGGCAATGGGTGAGTGCAACTTATGAAAGCAAACACAGCACCAATAGCGTGTGGCACACATCTAGAGGAAGTAGCTGCAAGGTAAATCCTGGAAAATGGGCACATGTCCATGCAGAAATACACAGAGGTATGACAAGTCGACATCCTCCGTGCGTGGATACACAAATATCCAACTTCAACACACCTAACACATACCCAATCTACATCATAGAGAGAGGACAAGCTAAATTATGTTGGCAGAGTCCAAGCTGAAATACCTACCACAATGGGAAACCACAGTGCAATGTCACCCTTGTTTAGTTGTCATCCCACATATACAATCAATGAACATGTCCCCTTGTACACTGTAACTCCAAAATTAGTGCAAAGGTCAGATCACACTCACCACTTCAAAAGGATCACCAATTTGGGTGAAACATACACAACTGTAGTCACATGTACTTAAAGAAGCCAGAACAGTTAATAGCATGAAATTAAATGGCAGGACTACTGTGTCATTAAAATGTAATGTAATGTTAGAAAAGCAGATGACAAAAGAAGGCCAATAGCCAGTTCAACAGTACAATGTGGTCCAGCACAATGATGTACCAATCTACTTGGCTAACATGACACTGCCAGGGAAACCTCCCCAGGAAGGGGCAACTAGTGGCTGACCACGCACCTCAAAGATGTAACTAGGCAGGGCTGGGGTCAGTAGTAGAAGTAGTTGGTTCTACTATCGGAGGGGGGAAGTAGTTGCGGTAAAGGGAAGGCCACAAGAAAACTCAGGGATTTCCATGGGAAACTGGGGAGGTGGAATGAAAAGGGGTGGGCTTTGAGAGGTGGAGAGTGTGTCTGTGTGTGTAATAGGCGTGCCTGTTAGTGGTGCTGGTGTGTGTAAGTCTGATGTTTGTGTGTTTGGGCTGTGTCTGTTGGTACGTGTTCTGTGGGTACGTGTGTGGTAAGGGAAGTGAGGGTCTGTTCAGTGGGTGCATGCCTGAACATCTTCCTGCATTTGCGGGGGTGTGCTCCATGTGAATGTTGGTGTGGTTACATGCCTATGTTTGCATTTACTGGGGGCAGGTGTGGGTAACGGGATTTGGGATGGGGAAGAGACAGTAGGTGGGATGGAATGTTGGGGTGGGGGGAATTTTGCCACCAGTGAGGAGGCCAGAGCCCGAAATTATCACCGTAGGACTGTTAGAAAGGGGGGTCTCTATATGGCAATGTTTTGCACCTTTGTCCAAGTAGGCACCCTTCCTTCTAGTCAGGATAAGGGAGTTACACTGCTAAAATAACCCCTGCTCACACCCTTGGTAGCTTGGCATGAGCAGTCAGGTTTATCTTAGAGGCAGTGTGTAAAGCATTTGCACATAACCAACAGTAAAGCACTACAAAAGGACACCACACCAGTTTACAAAAATATCAAATATTTTTGTAGACTAAAACAAGACCGAAAACAATAAAGCATCCACAATACAGTACTTGAAAAAATAGATACTTTACAAGATGTCTTATAAAATGCAGAAATACTTCAAAAATACAGTCTGCATGAGTCGGTAGCTCCGTCTGGGGCTACCGCGATGCTGAAAACAACAGAGTCTAACAGTTCCAGCTGACCACATAAACACGGGCCAGCAAAAGCATGAACATACTCAGTAACAGAACCTTTCTCGTTACGGCTTACACAGGGTGCTAGGCAGTCATGGCAACCATTGCGGTTGCGTTGCAAAATGGAAGCAGCGCATGATGCGGTGTCTTCTCGATGCGGTGCAGGCAGCGGCTCAGTGACGATCGTCCAGACGGTGTCAGTGATACCAAGGCTTACGTGGCAGGGCGAGACGGTGCTCGGTGCAGTTGTGGCAGGTTGCAGTGCAGGTGACAGAGCCAGTTTGCAGAAGCTTGCATCAGACAGCCCAGATGACTGTGTGGGCCTAGGTGGTGCGTTGTGAAACTTTACGAGCGGTGCCCCCACCCACGATGCGGTCAAGGGTGTCAAGTCAGCAGCAGCGACAGCATCAGTGAGACCAGGATTTTGAAGTGAAGCGAGGCTGAGCGGCCTGCGATGCCCACAGGTCAAATATGCCAATCATCGAAACACCAATCCATAACACAAATTACAAAGAGAGCATATCCACTTTAGCACTGAATATCAGTAGTAAAGTGCCCAGAGTCCTAAAACCAACGACAGCAGGTCAGGCAGTAATAGGAGGAAGAAGCAAAAAGTATGGGGATAACCCTGCAAAAAGGGCCATATCCCACAAGAACAGACATACTACTGTGAATTCCTTCCAGGTAGTCCAGCATTTGCCCCAGCTGGCTGGGCAGTGCATGGATGGCATTCAGGAGTGCATTCTGCCCAATAGAGATTTGTCTCAAGAGGTCAATAGCTTCCTTACTCATTGCAGGGAATGAGGTGCCTGGAGCAAAAGAGATGCAGCGCTCCTTACAGGACTGGAGCCAAATGACTTGTTGGGGAGTAGCAGGGAGGGTGGAGATCGAATGGGGGTGGTGGGCATGGCTGGTGGCCCGCCACCACCAGGGAGCTGCCACTGGCGGATGACTCCAAAGATGATATTGATTCAGCTTCCTTCAAGGAACACTCCTCACCCTCAGGCACACTGGCTCCATCGGTGTCAGTCTCCTGACTGGATAGGAAACACAAGGAAAGTCCCTGGGCTATGCACTCACTATGGAACCCTAATGTAGTTCACATGTACCAAAAAAATGTCACCCAATATCAAATTATGCATTCGTGATTACACCATCTCTATACAATTTATAAAGCAGAAATAAGAACCTTAAGTGTTGTTTTTTTGTCATAAAAAGTATACAGTTTATTACAGTTTATACACAGGTTAAAAACATTAATATGCACAAAAATTAAAATATCACAATTAAATTAAAAACAATGAGTTTCAGGAGTCACAGTTTGTTTTCGTTGTCGACGCTGCGTTTCGGTGAATCTGTGATAACACCTTCCTCAGGACAAACAAATTCTATAAAAAAACATTACAATTAAAAGACATCCTTTTTGTGCATGAAAAGCGGCTTTAGCTCTTTTTATCTTTTTTGTTCAAACAGTTTTCAGAAATTCTGAAAACTGTTTGAACAAAAAAGATAAATGTAAAAAATGTAAAAAATAGTTTCTTCACCAATTCACTAGCCTTAAAAGAGAGTTTTCTTCACTGTCAGCTGATAATACCACATTATTAGCCCTGGTAATTAAGTCAGGGTTCCACTTAGACCACTGTCGGGTCCATGTTTTACATAAAATGCTTGATACTGCTAACATTTCAATTCCTTCTTTGCTTCCTAAGGAGTGTGGGCAATCTTATTGGTCTTGCTTCCAAGGAAACCTAATTGGACAAGCAAGTACATAGCAATTTGTGTTCTGTTTGTTTACTCCCTTATACCACATAAATTGTGGAAAAGAGATGCCAATCACCAGTTACCTAGGTTTATAAATATCAATGACCTATCAGATTGGGTCCAGTCTGTTTTTCATCCATCCCATGGAACCAACACAGCACTCCTTGTTTCCACCAAAGACCTCAGCGCAGTATTGGATCTTGGTTAAAGAGCAGTCCTCATTGTCATCATGGTTTCCAAATTGCAGCCCGGGTGCTCTGGGTGCCAACCAGCTCCATGCTGTGTGTTAATCCTCTGCTAATCTTGTAGGTTTTCTTACAATTCTACGCAGACCCATACCTATATCACAAAGGCAGAATCCAAAGTGCTCTTGCCTAAAATGACAAGGCTGGCTAATACAGACTGTAGGAAAGAGCCTCTTTTGACATGGTTAGCCCTCGTGTTAGACCTGGCATCATTGGCTTGAGTCTCTCCTCCATTTTTTCTGGTTGCCTCCACTGTTTTACGATGTTTTGCTGGTATATGCTTTGGGCGCTGTGCCACTGCTAATCAGTGCCACAGCGCAAGTGCTCCCTATGTTAAATTGATGTATCTATTGTATCCATGTTTGGCTTATTTGGTTTACTGTCAGTCCCTAGTCTAGTGCACCAGGGGTGCCGGGGCTTGTAAATACAAATGCCGCTCGTGGGCTTGCAGCACGTGTTGTGCCACCCACAGGAGCGGCCTCGTAAAAGAATGTCTACGGGTCGGTCATTGCGAGACCCACGTACAGCCTAGTGCTGTCACGCAGGCTGCGCAAGTATACCTACTTGCCAGCCCCTCAAACCTTCCCTTGACTTCATGTTAGTCACCCCTATGGTAGGCCCACGGGCAGGGTGCATTGTAAGTATAAGGTAGGACACGCCTGACCAAGTTGGCATGTCCTAATAGTGAATTACCGCCATCTTCGTTCTTCACTATTGCGAGGTAGCCTGCTCTCCATTAGTTAGAATGGGCCGCCGGGATTATTAATGCTATAATCCTAGCTGGCTCGGAGAGCATGGTGCAATGTCGAGTTTGGAATCCCTGAGCTCGGGGTTTAATTACGCATCCGTTGGTGTGGATGGTTTTTGGACTCTGGGTTTGAAAATAGCACTTTTAGAAAGTGTCTATTTTCTTGTCTAACCATTTCTGGTTTCTGCTGGTCTTGCGTGTGTGTGACAGGAGCTGGGTGGCTCCACAGGTCTGGATGAGTCAGTGTGGGATGAGTGGGACATTTGCGTTGAGAGTAGGGGGAGAGTAGTTGTTGATAGCCTGCCCTGCCTGGTACAATGCTGGCTCCACCTCCTGCCAAGCGGCTGATGGCTCTGTGCCTGCCATGGACGATCCTAGCCCCACCTCCTGCCAGGAGGCCGATAGCTCTGCTCCTGCCAGTGTCAATGCTGGCTCCACCTCCTGCTGGGCGTCTGAGGACCCAGCCCTGCTCAGTGAATAAGCCAGGTGCTTCTGCCTGGCTCCACCCACAACAGACCCAGGATGTTGGGAAAGCCCCCGGCATGGACAAAGGGATCAAAGCCGAAAAGGGGTATAAGAGAAGGACCCCTGAACTAAGAAATTAGATCACTTCTGACAAGGAACCCTGTAACCAAGGACAAGAGGCCTGCTGATCTGAGGACTTGCCTACCCCTTCTGCCAGTGTGCTGTTTGCTGGGGGGAATCCTGCAGTGCTTCTTTATTTTTGCCAAGGAACCAGGAGAGAGGAACTGTGTGTGTACTCTCACGCCTGCTAAGAAAATCTCCAAGGACTGGAAGAGTGCCAGTCTCCTGCTGAAGTCACAGGGCTAAAGGACTTCATCTGCTTAAAGTGCTATCTGCTGGAACCTGTGAATCCAGCACCTCTGAAAGAGCCGGCAACCTCGACGCCGACGGACGTCGCCGAATCCAGCTCGACATAGTGGGTAACGGCCCCAGTGTCTCGCTTCCTCGACGACCGGCCGCCGGGCCCGACCGACGCCAGCAGCATCGCCAGCGAGTGGGAGTACGGCTCCAGCTCCAAGGGACCTCGTGTCTGCACCGCTGCTGATCGCATCGCCCTCGTGCCCTCTCGACGCCGTGAGCGCTGCTCACTCTGTGCAACCGCATCATTGACAACGACGCCTGCTGAGGCCTGATTGACACCGAAGACGCGACGCCGGATTGCTCGACGCCGCTGATCATCGTGTGCTTCATTTTCCAAAGGTACTGTGTTGTTGGGAGTCCGTGTGACTCCAGGCTCGACGTAGCGCTCCTCGCGGTCGACGCCGAACCTTCGGATTAACTTTGCCTCGACGTCATGTAGCCCCCGTGTGGGTTACCCTGTTGCTAAGAACTGTATTGCCAAGAAGAAGATTTGCTTTTGATACTAAAGACTTTTGTGCTAAAGAAGAAACTACCTTTGAACTATCCTTTTTCCCTTCCCAGAGTATTTATTCAGATTGTGTACATTTTTGTCGTTATTTGGTCTTGTGCTAAGCCTTATATAAAAATACTTATTTTTATATTACTACTGTGTCGTGTCCATTTGTAGTGTATTCACTTTGTTACTGTATGTGGTCATAAATGCTTAACACACAGCCTCTGAGATAAGCCTGTCTGCTCTGCCTAGCTACCAAGGGGGTGAGCAGGGTTTATCGAAGGGTGTGATCCCCTTGCCCTGACTAGAAAAGGTGTGTCCCTATTTGTCAGAAGTGTATACCTCTGCCAACTAGAGACAGCCGGTTCTAACATTGGATGCAGCGGTGAGGATTTGGACCTTGCATTTATGACCCATGTGCAGTGATTAGTGTGCGCTACATAGTGAAAGCAGACCATAGCGCAGTCACAATCTAATTGGGAAGGATCCTATTTTTGGTTCTCCGCTTTTCTGAAACTTGATTTTTTGAACACTGCCAGTTTTGACCATGAGTGACAACGGAGTCACTACCCCTGTTGTTGTTGAGGAGGAATTCGACAGAGCGAAGATAAACGACTACGGCTTGAAGGAGCTGAAGTCCTTTTGCAAGCAGTTGAAAGTGCCTACCAAAGGCCTCTCAAGAAAAGAGCAATATCTCAAAGCTTTGGAGGCCTGGTTGGAATCAAGCGATCCCACTGATCCGGTGGTGGTACCGCCAGTGGAAGGGGATGAGGAGGCGCCAGCGAATGGGCCCGAGTTCTCTCCCGGAAGCAGTGTTTCCTCCAAAGGTCTTTCCCCTGAAGAACGAGAAGAAAGGGCGAAGGAGCAAGCATACAACATGGAAATGGCAAGGCTAAAGATAAATGGGCAGTTGGAGTTAGAAAATGCAAGAGGGAGAAGAGAAGCTGATTTGGAGATCAAAAAGCTAGAGTTTGAAAGAGAGAAGTTAGCTTTGGAGCGTGAAACCAAGTTGAGGGAGTTGGACATCCAAGCTAAGAAGTTAGAATTGAATCCCTCTGGTGGCAGCATTCCATCTGGGCCTGCAGAGAGTAAGTTTTACTTTCCCAAAGATGTGATAAAAGATTATCATAGGAACGAAGATATTGGTCAGTGGTTTAAAGCATATGAGCTAGCATTGTTGGCCCACCAGGTCCCTGAGAAGAATTGGGGAGCGGGGTTGTGGGGTCGCTTTGTGAATGAGGGGAGAGATACCCTGTTAGACCTGCCTGTTGCGAATAGGATGTCGTATGCTCATATGAAGGATGCTTTAATGTTGCGGTATGGCCTAACCCCCGAGAAGTACAGACAAGCTTTTAGAGAATGTAAGAAGTTGCCTGGTACGACGTGGGTTGAATATGTGTCTTATTTTTGCAGAGCCATGGATGGTTGGGTAAAGGGCAGCAAAGTGGAAAGTTATGAAGCTCTTTATGATTTGTTTGCTTGGGAGCATTTTTCTAATAACTGTTTTCCAGAGCTGCGCCAGCACCTGATTGATAGCAAGATATCTAACCCTAGAAAACTTGCTGAGGAGGCGGACCGCTGGGTCAGTACCAGGGTCCACAAGGGTCCAGTGGGAGACTCAGCCAAAGGTGGGCAGGGTCCCCAGCTGAAGAGTGGGGGGGACAAGGGTAAACAGAAGGAGTCTCAGAAAGGGCCCCAAAGTAATCCCCAAGGGAACCAAGGGAAAGGTTCCCAGCCTCCCCCTGAGAAGAAGCCAGGGGCCCCGACGGGTAAACCTGTTCATAGGGGCCCCCTAACCTGCTACACTTGTGGGCAGGTGGGACACCGGTATTACGATCCCCAGTGTCCCATGAAGAAATCGAATGCACCGCTGAGTGCACCCCCCCCCCGTCAGCTGGCGAGTGTAGCCCTGGGAGGGGAGGAGATGGTTGTCCATGGTGGGAGGGGTCCCGCAGAGATGTCCCTGGTCTCGCTAGGAGACATGCAAATGGTCCCTCCACCCCCTCTGCCTAGTAACACTAGTAAATATAGGCAGTGGGTGACCATTAATGGCCATAGAGTGGAAGCTCTCAGAGACACCGGAGCGAGTGTGACAGCTGTCAAGTGTCACTTGGTGTTCAGAGAGCAGGTGGTTCCCCACGCATTCTACCCTGTGATAGCTGCTGACAACTCCCAGAAAGAGTGTGAAGTAGCTCAGGTTTCCTTTGAATGGGGGGGAGTTTCAGGTACTCTTCGGGTTGCTGTGAGGCCCACCATGCCTGTTGATTGTCTCCTGGGCAATGATTTAGAAGACTCCCCTTGGGCTAAGGTGGAGAGGGAGACACATTTGAAAATGTTGGGTGTGCCAGAGTGGGTGTGTGCAACCACTCGTTCGATGACAGCGAGTAAGGGTGTTGATGGGGTCCCGGAGCCTGAAAGTACGGCCCAGGACCCAGCTGTGAAGAGAAGAGGCAGGAGGCGCGGGAAACTGGCCCCCGTAGTTCCCGTGGTCCAGGAGGAGGTAGACCCTGAGGGGGATGCCCTGGAGCCCACAGGGGAACAAGTTGCTGAACTGGGAGACCTGCCCGAGCTGACCCATTGGCAGCAGGATGGTGGTCCCTCCAGGGAGGAATTATGTGCCGAACAGAAGGTGTGCCCTTCTCTTGTGGGCATGAGGCAGCAGGCCTCAGCCCAATCCTCAGGTGATCAGTCAGGGTCACATTTTGTGTACTGGTAGAACGACCTCCTGTATAGCGAGCCTAAGGCTGCTGAGCCTGGGTCAGCCCGTGTGCTGGTGGTACCCCGGCGCTTTAGAGCCTTCCTACTGGGTTTGGCTCATGACGTTCCCTTAGCTGGACATCTGGGGCAGGACAAGACCTATGACAGGCTTGTCACCCATTTTTATTGGCCTCAGATGCGAAGGGATGTAGACATCCATTGCAAGACTTGTCACACTTGCCAGGCAAGTGGGAAAAGCGGGAGGAAGCAGAAGGCTCCCCTCCAACCTTTTCCAGTGGTCAGTACCCCCTTTGACCGGGTGGGTATCGACATTGTTGGGCCGCTGGACCCCAAGACAGCCCTGGGTAACAGGTTCATCCTGGTCTTGGTGGACCATGCCACACGGTACCCGGAAGCCATCCCTCTCCGAACAGTGACGGCCCCCGTGGTGGGACGGGCACTGATGGGTGTTTTCTCCCGGATGGGGTTCCCCAGAGAGGTGGTGTCAGACCGAGGCACCAACTTCATTTCGAACTATATGAAGTCTCTGTGGAAGGAGTGTGGGGTAACCTACAAGTTCACCACTCCTTACCACCCTCAAGGAAATGGGTTGGTTGAGAGATTCAAACGTACCCTTAAAGGCATGATCATGGGTCTTGAAGAACCAATGAGGCGGAAATGGGACGTCCTCTTGCCATGCCTGTTGTTTGCTTACCGAGAGGTGCCGCAAAAGTCTCTAGGGTTCAGCCCCTTTGAGCTTTTGTACGGTCACCCGGTAAGAGGGCCTTTGAGTCTGGTCAAGGAAGGCTGGGAGCAATCTCCCAGGAAACCTCCCCAGGATGTATACAGCTACATGCTGGCCTTTCGGAACCAGACTCGGCGCTTCAGAGAACTTGCTCAGGCAAATCTGGAGGCCAGCCAGGAGGAGATGAAGCGTTGGTACGACCGGAATGCCACTCTGGTAGAGCTTCAGCCTGGTCAGGAAGTGTGGGTCATGTCCCCTGTGGAACCTTGTGCGCTCAAGGACAGGTGGACTGGACCGTTTAAGGTTGTGGAGAAGAAGAGCGATGTCACCTACTTGGTGGACTTGAAATCTCCCAGGAACCCCTTGCGGGTCCTGCATGTCAACCGTTTGAAGCCCCACTTAGAAAGGTCCGAAGTGGGCATGCTCCTAGCTACAGATGCTGGAATGGAGGAGGAGAGTGAGCCTCTTCCTGACCTCCTGTGTGCTAAAGAGCAAGACGGGTCAGTGGATGGTGTGGTCCTCTCTGACACACTGACCCTTGAGCAGAAACAGGATTGTCGCCACCTGTTGGGACAATTCCCGGATCTGTTTTCCTTGGTTCCGGGTGTCACTCATTGGTGTGTCCATGACGTTGACACCGGAGACAGCCCTCCTGTGAAGCACAAGGCTTACAGGGTGACTGACAAGGTTCGAGCAAACATTAAGGAGGAGGTCTCCAAGATGTTTGCGTTAGGGGTGATTGAGTCCTCTAGCAGTCCTTGGGCCAGCCCAGTGGTCTTGGTCCCGAAGGCTGCCGCACCTGGTGCTTCACCAGAACTCCGGTTCTGCGTGGACTACCGAGGACTCAATTCGGTCACGAAGACGGACGCGCACCCCATCCCCAGAGCTGATGAGCTCATAGATCGGTTGGGGGCTGCCCGGTACCTTAGTACGTTTGATCTAACGTCTGGGTACTGGCAGATCGCCTTGACTGATGGGGCAAAGGAGAGGTCCGCATTCTCCACACCAGATGGGCTATACCAGTTCCGGGTGATGCCCTTTGGGATGAAGAATGCCCCTGCCACCTTCCAGAGGTTGGTCAACCAGGTCTTGGCTGGACTGGAGGATTTCAGTGCCGCCTACCTGGACGACATCGCAGTGTTCAGCGCCAGCTGGGAGGAACACTTGCGCCACCTCCAGGAAGTGTTGTTGGCCCTGCGCGGAGCAGGCCTCACAATCAAAGCCAGTAAGTGCCAGATTGGGCAGGGTTCGGTGGTGTACTTGGGGCACCAAGTAGGGAGCGGCAAGGTTGCCCCCCTGCAACCCAAGATTGATACCATCCTGGCTTGGGCGCCGCCCAAAACCCAAACTCAGGTGAGAGCCTTCTTAGGACTCACGGGTTATTACAGGAGGTTTGTCAAGGATTACGGCAACATTGTGCACCCCTTGACTTCGCTGACTTCCAGGAAGCAGTCACGAAACGTGATCTGGACTGATGCCTGTCAAACGGCCTTCGACACCCTGAAAACTGCAATGTGCACAGCACCTATACTCCAGGCACCCGACTTCTCGAAAGAATTTATTGTCCAGACGGACGCTTCAGAGCATGGCGTGGGGGCTGTTCTAGCTCAGGTGAATGAAGAGGGCCTGTAGCCTTCATCAGTCGGAGGTTACTTCCCTGGGAAACGAGGTGGAGTGCGATAGAGAGAGAAGCATTTGCTGTGGTCTGGGCGCTGAAGAAGCTAAGACCCTACCTGTTTGGGACTCACTTCCGGGTTCAGACAGACCACAGGCCCCTCAGATGGTTGATGCAGATGAGGGGTGAGAATACGAAACTGTTGAGGTGGTCCATTTCTCTACAGGGGATGGACTTTACGGTGGAACACCGCCCTGGTACAGATCACGCCAATGCTGATGGTCTGTCCAGATTTTTCCGCCTTAGTGATGAGGACTCCCTAGGTCAAGGGTAGTTCTCCCCACATTTTAGCTGGAGGGGACACGTGTTAGACCTGGCATCATTGGATGAGTCTCTCCTCCATTTTATCTGGTTGCCTCCACTGTTTTACGATGTTTTGCTGGTATATGCTTTGGGCGCTGTGCCACTGCTGATCAGTGCCACAGCGCAAGTGCTCCCTATGTTAAATTGATGTATCTATTGTATCCATGTTTGGCTTATTTGGTTTACTGTCAGTCCCTAGTCTAGTGCACCAGGTGTGCCGGGGCTTGTAAATACAAATGCCGCTCGTGGGCTTGCAGCACGTGTTGTGCCACCCACAGGAGCGGCCTCGTAAAAGAATGTCTACGGGTCGGTCATTGCGAGACCCACGTACAGCCTAGTGCTGTCACGCAGGCTGCGCAAGTATACCTACTTGCCAGCCCCTCAAACCTTCCCTTGACTTCATGTTAGTCACCCCTATGGTAGGCCCACGGGCAGGGTGCATTGTAAGTATAAGGTAGGACACGCCTGACCAAGTTGGCATGTCCTAATAGTGAATTACCGCCATCTTCGTTCTTCACTATTGCGAGGTAGCCTGCTCTCCATTAGTTAGAATGGGCCGCCGGGATTATTAATGCTATAATCCTAGCTGGCTCGGAGAGCATGGTGCAATGTCGAGTTTGGTATCCCTGAGCTCGGGGTTTAATTACGCATCCGTTGGTGTGGATGGTTTTTGGACTCTGGGTTTGAAAATAGCACTTTTAGAAAGTGTCTATTTTCTTGTCTAACCATTTCTGGTTTCTGCTGGTCTTGCGTGTGTGTGACAGGAGCTGGGTGGCTCCACAGGTCTGGATGAGTCAGTGTGGGATGAGTGGGACATTTGCGTTGAGAGTAGGGGGAGAGTAGTTGTTGATAGCCTGCCCTGCCTGGTACAATGCTGGCTCCACCTCCTGCCAAGCGGCTGATGGCTCTGTGCCTGCCATGGACGATCCTAGCCCCACCTCCTGCCAGGAGGCCGATAGCTCTGCTCCTGCCAGTGTCAATGCTGGCTCCACCTCCTGCTGGGCGTCTGAGGACCCAGCCCTGCTCAGTGAATAAGCCAGGTGCTTCTGCCTGGCTCCACCCACAACAGACCCAGGATGTTGGGAAAGCCCCCGGCATGGACAAAGGGATCAAAGCCGAAAAGGGGTATAAGAGAAGGACCCCTGAACTAAGAAATTAGATCACTTCTGACAAGGAACCCTGTAACCAAGGACAAGAGGCCTGCTGATCTGAGGACTTGCCTACCCCTTCTGCCAGTGTGCTGTTTGCTGGGGGGAATCCTGCAGTGCTTCTTTATTTTTGCCAAGGAACCAGGAGAGAGGAACTGTGTGTGTACTCTCACGCCTGCTAAGAAAATCTCCAAGGACTGGAAGAGTGCCAGTCTCCTGCTGAAGTCACAGGGCTAAAGGACTTCATCTGCTTAAAGTGCTATCTGCTGGAACCTGTGAATCCAGCACCTCTGAAAGAGCCGGCAACCTCGACGCCGACGGACGTCGCCGAATCCAGCTCGACATAGTGGGTAACGGCCCCAGTGTCCCGCTTCCTCGACGACCGGCCGCCGGGCCCGACGACGCCAGCAGCATCGCCAGCGAGTGGGAGTACGGCTCCAGCTCCAAGGGACCTCGTGTCTGCACCGCTGCTGATCGCATCGCCCTCGTGCCCTCTCGACGCCGTGAGCGCTGCTCACTCTGTGCAACCGCATCATCGACAACGACGCCTGCTGAGGCCTGATCGACACCGAAGACGCGACGCCGGATTGCTCGACGCCGCTGATCATCGTGTGCTTCATTTTCCAAAGGTACTGTGTTGTTGGGAGTCCGTGTGACTCCAGGCTCGACGTAGCGCTCCTCGCGGTCGACGCCGAACCTTCGGATTAACTTTGCCTCGACGTCGTGTAGCCCCCGTGTGGGTTACCCTGTTGCTAAGAACTGTATTGCCAAGAAGAAGATTTGCTTTTGATACTAAAGACTTTTGTGCTAAAGAAGAAACTACCTTTGAACTATCCTTTTTCCCTTCCCAGAGTATTTATTCAGATTGTGTACATTTTTGTCGTTATTTGGTCTTGTGCTAAGCCTTATATAAAAATACTTATTTTTATATTACTACTGTGTCGTGTCCATTTGTAGTGTATTCACTTTGTTACTGTATGTGGTCATAAATGCTTAACACACAGCCTCTGAGATAAGCCTGTCTGCTCTGCCAAGCTACCAAGGGGGTGAGCAGGGGTTATCGAAGGGTGTGATCCCCTTGCCCTGACTAGAAAAGGTGTGTCCCTATTTGTCAGAAGTGTATACCTCTGCCAACTAGAGACAGCCGGTTCTAACACCTCACTTTTGCCTGATGCCTGCAAACCAGGTCCCCAGTGTCAGATCTCTTTCCCATAACTGTACCACGATTGGCACAGCTTCATCCACCCTTGTAAGCACCTAGTAAATGTTACCCCTGGTACCTAGGGCATGGGTACTGAAGAGGATCCACTGGGGCTGCAGCATGAATTGTTCCACCTCAGAGAGCCCTCACCAAGACCAGGCAATCTGTCACTCCAGGCTGCATGTTTTGGTACAGAGAAAACCAAAGAGTCAATATGGCACACAGCACTGTGTGACATGCCCTCACGTACTGCATGAGATATAGGTAAGTCACTCCTACTGCAGGCTTTACAGCCTTAAGGCAGGGTGAACAATATCCCTGTGTGGACATGTCTGCATGAGGAGATATGAGCATGCAATACCTGAGCCATTCTTGAATATTGTAAGTGCACAGGGAAGCCATGAAGAGTACATGGGCTGGACACTTGTCATTACGAGTATCCTAGCTCCATGATGGCTTCACTGTATCCTAAGATGTTTGGTACTAAACATCATGCCTTAATAACCCCTCACTGATGCCAGTGAGGGATTTAATAATAAATGCACACAGGAGATTCTTTAGAGAGTCCCCTAAAAGCCTACCAAGCACTGGTGTGGTCTGATGGGATGAGAGCCTGCGCTCTGAGATGCCAGAAACAGAGCCTGCTCTGGGTGGAGGTGCTTCACACCACCGCCTGATCAGTACAGTCTTCCAGAGCTGGAAGCTTCAAAGTCATTTCTGCCTTTAAAGTTTTGTTCAGGATTCCTCAAACAGTGGGGGATGCCAACCCCCCTGTCCTGCTCTACATTTGGTGTGAAGACAGGTAGCAAAATTAGTTAGATGAGGAGGAGGGTCCACACTCAGCCAGCACCACCCCTATGGTGGGGCAGATGATGTAACCCCTCTCCTGTAAATCCACCATCTAGGGATGGTGAAGAAACACCCTATCTGGGCTAGGATAGTGCTTCTCCCATAGGAAGTGGTCACTTAGATTGTAAGGCACTCTAAAGGTAGGAAGACCATTGGCTAGTACCTGTCTACCCCGTAACACCATGAAAATCAGTATTTAGGTAGCATCTCAAGACCTGGACCTTGGATTAGATGGACAAGAAGCAGACCAGGGCAAAGAAAGCTCGATAGCCGAGAACTGAAGCCCTGCTGTAAAGAAAATTGGCACCAAACCATGCATGCTGCCACAAGGACTTGTAAATTGTGGTGTGCCGTGTTGTCCTGAAACTGCAAAGACTCCAAGAACCTTGGAGCTCCTCCAGCTATTGCAAAATTGATAAGAACCTCCCTTGGAGTGAAGGTATCACTCCCCTGCACACCACAGTCACCAATCCCACTGAGTCTGGTTTGTTGACATGCTGCTCCCCGAAGTGTTCGGCACAGCACCTGTATTAAAGAGTTAGACCAGCTCTGTAAGGTGATATCTTTCTCCTTGGCAAGTTTGGAGACACCAGGACATACCAGAGCTGCACCATACCAATACCCGGGGTACCAGACCCACAAAAGCAAATAGCAAGCTGAATAGTCCGTTCTAGACTCCAATTATACCAGGAGCAAACACCCATGGAATGATGACAAGACCCCTTAGACCTACATCCTGAATGCCCCAAATAGCCTCTCCACATTGCCTGCCCAGGACCATGAGGACTTCTTGACACCTGACCTTCGGCTGCCGTATATGCTCTGCACCCGGCCCTACTGGCCCTGGTAATGACAAACCAGCCATGCTTCCATGGCCCTGCAACACTTGTGACCTCATCCCTCCAGTGAGACCCATCGCACTTACTCTAAGTACTCCTGTGCAGTGTCCCTCTGGGTGGCACCCTTCGTCATAGCGCACCAGTTGCCAATATCTTCAGCACCCTGCTCCTGGCTGTATCCGGGATGCTCCTGTACTTCTGCTGCTGGAACATTGGCCCTGGTACTGCTATCAACCTAAAATGAGTAGGCGAACTCCGTGAACGCATTGGCTGATTTTATATTCAGTTTTTCTGCTTTTCTCCATTGATCAAGTGATATATTTTCTGAACTCTTAAAAATTGAAACTCCTAAAGTAATCAGTGTGATAAAGGTTTATGGCCCACATGCATCAAGCATTTTTGTAGTCGCAAACGGTGCGATTACTTAAAATCGGCCGTTTGCGAATGCAAAAGTGCTTTTTGGGATGCATGAAGCAATTTTAGAATTCGTAACATTGTTGCGAGTTCTAAAATTGCGGGTGCTTTTAAGAAGTCGCAGATGTGCGATTTCTTAAAAGCAATGCATCATTACTTTCACAAGTGCAAAGTCGCAATTAGGGTGCCAAATTTACCGAGTGGTTGAACCACTCGGTAAATTTGGAAAAAGTGTTTAAAATGCTGCAAATGTTTTTTTTTCTACATTCATGTTTCACACACACATGTCCTTAGGACATGTGTGTGTGAAACATGATGCGAAAAATACATTTCAGGGGTGCATGGGGGGTCCTTTGGACCCCCCCCTGCACCCATGAAATTTTCAAAGTGCCACTCGCAATTTGCTGATGCCTTCCCATTGACTCCTATGGGCCTTTTGGCCCATAGGAATCAATAGGAATTGCGAAAATGCACTTAAGAATTCGGTATTCATTTGGGATTCGGTAAAAATTGCGATTTTTACCGAATCCCAAATGAATACCGAAAACAATGATGCATAGCATTTTGCACTTCTTAATTTGCGATTCCTTATTTTTCGCAAATTAGGAAGTGCAAAATGTAACAATGATGCATGTGGGCCTATGTTCTTAAAATATACATAAAAATCGACATTATTTTTATAAATTAGTCTCTGATTTGTTCTTGAGTGTGTGTCTCATTTATTGCCTCAGTGAGTATAACAAATGCTTAGCACTACCTTCTGATAAGCCTAACTGCACACACATACTACCTCAAAAAGATCATTAGTATTATCTACTTTAACCTCTGTGTAACAGTTAGGGATCCACTGGACTTTCTGCACAGTGAACTGCATTTTAGTACAGCTTCCTACATTGGTGGTTTAGCAGTGAGATAGAAGACTTTGCGTTTGCTGGAACTACTTTTTCAATAAGTGACCACATTAGTAAATCCAAAATGTGTCTTTAGTCTAGTTGTATTTTTCAATTGGTCTATTTTTTCTAAATTTCTCAAATTAACTGCTTCGGTCTTGGCTAAGTCCATGAAAACTAAGTGGTTATAAAAGTGCATTGCTATAGTTAGGACAAAGCATTTAACTTCCTAAAAAAGTTCCCAACTTTAGTAAACATGATGTATAATACCGATAACCAGGCTCAGGAGCTCAATCTCATCCCTTACATGGACCTTTCCCATGCCAGGCTAAGGGCCCTCTGTAAGGGTTATAGTACCAATACTGGCAAACAAGATTTTAAAAAGACACGTTTAGAACTCTTTTCGCAGAGGTTGAAAGAGACCATTCAGAACTAGTGGCTCAATCTGATGAAGATGAGACTGCTCTGGGTGACTCTGAATATCAAGTTGAAGAGGTGGTTGAGTTCATTCACTCTGAACCATTTTAGAGTCCCTCAGATGAGAACCTCATACTAGAAAGTTTGACGAGGAGATTGAACTTAGCAGCTGAACCCCTGGACGTAGGAAGAGAAAGAAAATAGATGGGCCTAGGACCAGGGGGAGGGCGTGGGCAGAGCTCACAGAGTTGCAAGATGTGGAATTCCTCAGAGTTGCATAAAAACTCCTTGGAATTCCATGTAGTTCCGCTATATCCTAGACATGTCCTCACAGCCCACCCATCCTGCATAGCTCCTCATCTGTTTAATACCATCCATGACAATACCAACCACCCACCGAACCCCTTGTTACTCCCATGTTGTACTGCTTACCCCAGCTCTCTCAATCACACTCTCTCTCCCCTCACCTTACACCAAGTAGTAGCACACCCCTCCTCTGAGGAAAGTAAACCAGTTTCATAATGGCAGTCAGAAGTTTCTATTAGAGGAAGAACCCCAAGCAACCATGCAACATCACATGATCATCACGTCACGCGGCTTAAGCATGTAATTGACAAAGGACTCATGAAGCCAGCCTTGGCAATTTTAAGTTTAAATACATTTTAAACATTTTCGTACAGCTCATTCCTCTCAGGAATGGCTGAGCACACAGCAGCATGTGAGAAACCAGGAAGGATACAAAAGTTGAACAATAATATCAGAATAAAAAGTGGGATGCATCTGCAAACCATGGAATGCAGTGCAAGGATTGACACAATCAGTGTGAAAATGAGCAGAGCATCACAAATTAGGGGTGGGCAGGTGGCAGATGTGGTAAATTCCGCTCTGCAGGAGACCGAGTTTTTTTGCCAAACTCCACGCTCCAAGCTGAGCTCCAAGTGGAAACAACTTCACAAGCTCCACCAGCAGATTGGAGTTCCCCACCAAACCCTACCTAGTACCTTTCTCTGGTTGCATCACTTTAAAAAATAGGGAGAGAAGAAGATTCCTTTGATTCAAAACTCCCCAAAGGGATTGCCCCTAAATTCTTGGAGATTTATGACATCACCAAATTGTTCACAGCTTTTGAGAAGGCTTGCCTAGCTAGAAGGGTATCCGGAAGAAATTGGGCTCCTCTTTTGTGGGAACTATTCTCAGGAAAATGCAGGGATAAACTCCTTACATTGAATGAGAAAGATGCTGAGTCTTTCTACCTCATAATGTTTACTCAAATTGAGGGTTTTGGATTCACCAAAGAACACAGAATAAAACTCATGGAGACTCAAAAAACCCAGAGTAAGTCCTGGGTGAAATTCGTTGACTTTTCAGTGAAAACACTAGGGGGGGCGATTACGGTGCGGCCTGTAAAGTCTCCAACCAACGGTCAGAGCCTTGCAGTCAGCATCATGATCGGCTGCTCGGTTTAATTTCTGACCGCCACATTACAATGCTGGCAGTCAGAAAGAAACGGATATTCCGGCTGCCTTCCGACAAGTTCATGGAGCCTGTCCGCCAGTCGGAGCGGGTTTGAAATCCCAAAAGGCGGGTCTTTTTGCCCTTGGACTTATGCTGCATAGTTTCCGACATGGTTTCCATGCCGGCCTGTCCGACATGGAAACCATGTCGGATAGTGCGTTTGGGAACCCCAGCAGGCCCCCCATGTGCGTGCGGCCTCCGGTTGGGGGCCAAGCGTGCACCTGTGGTGCCCCCCTGTTGATCCCTGCACCTTTTGGCAGGCACCTCAAGGTGCTTGCCACTGGGTGCCAGGATAAACAACACCTCCCATTTCTCAATGAAACCTTGCATTATGACCAGTTTACGGCCGTAACACGAGCTTCCATTAAGAAATGGAAATATGCAACCGCACATCGTTCGGTTGCATTGTAATTAGCCGGTAAGGACCAAGATGATGTCGGGCAGACGCGAGTCTGCTCAAAATCATAATCAGGCCCTAGGTGCTTGGTTAACTGGTAACATTGTGCATGACTACAAAGGGCTGTACAGTTTGATTGTGAAAGAGCATCTTTTAAGTAATTGTTACAATAACTAGTTACATCAGCATCAGATAGACCTAAGCCCACTTTCTCCTCTAGAGTTGTGGAAATAGGCAGACCACTGGGTCAAAACAAGGGTGATCAAAACTACCACTGGTGGGGGTGACCAAAAGAAATATGCAAAAAGACCCCCCCAAGGGAAAGATGGTGACCAAAAAGGTAAAAATAAAAATGAGTCTTCTTCAGGCCCCCAAAAACCTGCTCAGGAGGGTGGGCCCAGAAACTCTTCACAGTCCAAGGGTGGGTACCAGATTCAGAACAGGGATCCCTAGAAAGCTTAGTGTTTTGATTGTAAGAAAACAGGACAACAAATTGGAGATCCTAACTGCAAAAACAAGAAGAATGTCACACATGCAGTAAATGCAACAGTGAGTCTCCAGATCGGATCACGGGTGAGCAGTGTCCATGTCAAGGTGTTCACTGAGGCAACTCTAGCTCAGAGAGAGGGTTGGATGTTGCTACCAAGGCTGTCTGGCCTAGTAGCCTGGAAATATACAGACAAGAGCCAAATATAAAAGGGATAAGGGTGGAAGACTTGAGAGTCACTGGTGCCAGTTAGGCCTCTGTGTGAAATTTCATGAGTGGAGATTTTCTCCCTCATGCTCCACGTAAAGCCCGGAGTTCCCAAAAAGTTTGCTCCTCGCTCGCAACCATCAAAGTAATTTCTTACTCCAGACCTCCTCCAGGTGAGATTTATCAACGTGTGTGGTCAGGGATACTCGCTACTGCTGAGAAACTTTCCGTTTATCTTGAGGAGGCTGCCGCTCAAGGAGAATAGCTTCTCATGGCCAAAAAGAACTAGTGCCCTCTTGTGCTGCCTGTGGTGCCAGTTGCGCTGATTTTACAGCACAGGGCAGACACCTGACACTACAAAAGAGTGCAAATGTCGCAATATAATGCACTATGCCACTCGCGGAATCCATGTAGCATGGGCAAGTTTATTGGGGGCATATTATCAAGGGCTTTATCTCCGCTTTTTTGGCTTTAAAAGCCAAAGAAGCGGAGATAAAAATATCGCCCTATTAACCCTTTCGCTGCGGCGGCTATTCCGCCGCAGCGCTAACGGGGCGGGGCAGCCGCACGGCGGCCGCATGCTGGTGACAGAACCGCTCCGTCACCAGCCGCGGTTGAGCTGTGCTGGTGACAGAGCGGTTCCGTCATGACCCGCCCCGCTCAATAGAACAGCCGCGCAGGCGCGAAATCAGCGCCGCGCAGGCGCGGCGACCGGGCCATGACGGAACCGCTCCATCATCAGCACAGCCCAACCGTAGCTGATGACGGAGCGGTTCCGTCATCAGCAGGGGAGGGGTTAATAACAGGTTGCTAACATGCAAAATCGCATGTTAGCAACCTTTTCCACTATGCTTCCCTTTGCATCTCTAATGAGATGCAAAGTGGGCGTTCCAGAGCATAATAATATGAGAAATGTCGCTAAGTGACATTTCTTCTATTATCAAGCTTCACGCTAACCCTGTTAGAGACAAAAAAAGCAGCGCTAACCACGGTTAACGCAGATTTTTTACGTTTGCTAATTTTCAGACTTAGCCATGTAATCCAACGGGAGGTGGATTACATGGCTAAAATCACCTTGCCCTTTCAGCAAGGTTTCACTGGTTGCAGTGTGATTATCACTGGATATCCAGCAATAATCACACTGTTTACCAGCTAACGCATGGATTCCTATCGCTTGGGAGATAAGCGTTGCCGATAGCACGCTATCTCCGCGATAGAATCCAGCTTTAAGCTGCGATAATTATCCTTGCGCTTAAAGCGCTGAGCGATAATTATCTCAGCACCATGCTAATATGCCCCCAGGTCGCTAACGCAGAACTCTGCAAACTTAGCCCAGGCCAAGGGCCATTATCTCCATTGTGACTGAGCAGCTTGTGTCCTCAGATCAGTATCTGCTTGAAGAGACCTATCAGTCCTCAACGCTGACAATCAGGGTAAGGTGTATCCAATGGCCTTGGTGACCCTTGATCTGGGAGTGGTTAGTGGCCTCAAAAGGGTAGTGTTGTCTTCTGCTATCCCAGTACAGTATCTTCTTGACTACAATTTAGAACACTCAGCAGGAGCGGAGGCAGAAAAGAAAACCATCCCGAAATTGGGAATACATGAATGGGTGTGTGGGAAAACTAGAGCACACAGTAGAACCTAGTGTGAAAAAGAAGTTTTGGAGCCTGAAATTATGGACCACCCTTACAAGAGAAATGGCAAGAGGTCTGGACAGACAAAAGATCAAGTTCCCTCTCCTCATGGGGAAGACCTGTCAGCCCCAGAGGGAACTGAACCCCAGTAGCTAGGGTCTTACACAGCAGAGCAGAGTTTATTTATTTATGCAATTTTACATACGGCGGACTTTACCCAAAGGTGTCAGATTGCTTCACAATGGAATCCAGTACGTTACATGAGGAAAATCTACATATTTACATGTTACAGATACTAATATATATAAATATATAAATAGATAATATATAATGGATATAAATGAAAAAGTAAAATAAAACAATAGGTGGCAGTCACACAGAAAACAAAAACACATCAGGATGAGTATCGTGCAGGCATAGATTACATAATTACAAAATTGTAAAAACTTCCTTGAGGGACATGAAAAGGGATGTATTAATTCTGGAAATGTCTTTGGAAGAGATGAGGTCAGTTTTGAAGGTCCAGATAGAGGTGGTCATAGGGAGAGGTGGAGGAAGCGAGTTCCAGATTCTAACTGCATTGCCTGAGAAGGATTGAACCATAGATCTTTCACTTTTGAAGGTGGGGGCTTCAGCAGTAAATCTTTCGCATTATGTGAAGGTCTGCAGCCTCCAGACATTTTGAGTTTATTCTCCCGGTATCGAGGGGAGGAAGTGTGCAAGGCTTTGTGGGTGATACAGGAAGTTGCGTAGATTGACCTTGTTTTTTAAGTCTTGCTCCAGAAAGAAACGTCAAATGCCCCAGAGAAAGCGCAGTTGGTAACATGCATTCTTTGCAATGGAATTGATGTTGGAGAGTAGCCTTTTGTCAAGAATGACACAAAGGGATTTAGTGCTGTTGACAACGATAGGTTTGTTGTTAAGTAAATTAGGCTTATTCATCCGAGACTGAACAGAAGGAGGAGAGAGTGAGGTAGATAGGATGAGGAATTCAGTTTTGTAAGGATTCAGGTTGAGTTGATGGGCTAAGTTCCAGTTGTAAATAGTGCTGAGAGCAGTGTTAAGGAATGAGATGTCATGTACGGAAGACACCTGAAGGTATATTTGAGTGTCATCCGCATAGAGATGGTAAAGGATCCCAGATTTATTTAGGAGATGTCCAAATGGTTCTGGAAAAAGTTTGAACAAAGTAGGCGCGAGGATAGATCCTTGAGGGACGCCTTGACCTACCACCATTGAAAATGAAAGGCTGTTCATTATTTTAATCACTTGAGATCTGCCCGAGAGAAATCAAGCAAGCCATTTAAGCACTGTGCCTTCCCCAACCATTCTCTGTTTTAAAGTGTTTAGGAAAGTCTTGTGATTAACAGTGTCAAAGTCTGCAGAAAGGTCAAGAAGAATCAGAAAACAAGACTCCCCCGTGTCAAGTGCACTCAGGGCATCATCGATCCCTTGCAGCAGGGCTTTTTCAGTGCTGCAGTCTTGCATGAAATCAGATTGGAATTCGTTTAGAAGATTGTTATCCTTAATATGTAGGGTGAGTTGTTTCGCTACACATCTTTTTGTGATTTTCACAAGAAAAGGGAGGTTGGTGATGGGACGGACGTTTTTGAGGTCATTTGCATCAGCGGAGGGTTTTTTAAGAAGTGGGGTAACCTAGCTGGTTTTAAGGGCAGCAAGAAGGAAGCCTTGGCTGAGGAAGAGGTTAAGCAGACAGGTCCAATAGGAAAGAGTATGGATGTAGAAGTCAGTATGGATGTAGACGTCAATGGCGATGTCACTCGGGATGGGTTTGTAAGAATGGTTAGAGGGTTTGAGGAGGGCATCTTCAGAGATTACGTCAAATTTCTGCCAAATGACTTGGGATTTGTGCTCCTCTAGGGGGGTGGGTGAATGACCTGCTCAACCAGTGATTTCACTTTTTCATCAAAGAATATCGCGAATTCTGCTGCTTTCTTTGGAGAATAGTCAGCCTTGATGGTTGAGGGAGAGAAGTTTGTATTTTGATGAGGTAAAATAGTTTTTTTGGGTCTGTTTTTGGCTGAGTGAAGAAGGATTCTGAAGTGTGACGCTTTTTCATAGAAGATATGTTTGTGGTATTTTGATCTTGCTGAACGTAGAATAGAGAGATTAGTGGTAAATGGAGATACTCTCCAATGTTTCTCCAGGACTCTCAGGTTCTTCCTTTTTATGTAGAGGGATTTATTGAACCATGGTGCAGAAGGAATAGACCTTTTCCTTTTGCTTTGAAGTGGAGCAACATTATCAATTTCGACTGCAAGGCTGGAGAAGGCATCGGGAGGTAAGAACGTTGACATCTGAATTAGGGTCTAACATTGGAAGTGATACCATAGCAGAATCACAAAGCTTGTCATGGTCAATGTGTTTGGTGTAGTAGTACTTTTAGGTCGGCCAAGAGTTACAGAGTGAGACAGGTAAAGAGAGTGGGGGATGAGGAAGTGGTCGGACCAGTCAACATGAATAGGGACAGCAATAGTTACCATATCTGCTTTGGATATAACAAGGTCAAGAATTGAGCCCTTAGAGTGTGTAGGTTCCAAGCAGTGTTGGATAAGATCACTTACTGAGAGAAAAGTGGCAAGCCTATTGGTAGCTGAGTCTTCCATAGAGCCCCGGTGAACATTAAAGTCTCCAAGAAAAATCTGTCTGTCACTTTGAGAGTATTGGTCGCTGGCGAAGTCGGTGAGTTCCTCCAAGAATGAGGAGCAGTCACCTGGTGGGTGATAAATGGCATGAAATCTGAGTGGGGAGCAGTGTTGCACTTGAAGCACCAGAGAAAGGCATTCGAATGTAAGGAAGGAGCTGTTAGGAAAAGCCTTGAATTGAAGATCAAAAATAGTATTAGAAGTGTTGTTAAACCTGGTCTCAGTGAGGAAACGAATGTCGAGATTGTGAAAAATGGTGGAGTCAGAAATTTCCGGCTTATGTTTCATTGCAGATCTGCAGTTGTGGATCAAACAGAGCAACTCTGATGAGACTGTTTTGGTGAAGGGAGCATTTGGGCTTTTAGGCGTGATAGGGGTAATGTTCTGGTTAAGCATGGGTGGATTTTGCGGATCCACGATCCGCGGATTTTGCGGATTTGCGGATCGTGGATCCGCAAAATCGGCGGATTTTGCGGATTTGTGGATCCGCAGATTTGGGGCGGGGCTTCCATGCGAGTGCACATGCCTCTTGTGTGTTTAAAAGGTCTGAGAAAGATCAGTTCAGCAGATGAAGAGAAAGAAGCCCCTGGTCACAAGAACAGCACGGGTATTGTGCTCGTGAAAGTCAAGGATGCAAAGGCCTCTATCCAGCATCACAGCTGATGTTCCACGGTAGATTTGGGATGAAGGCACACCTGCCCAGCCTCGACGACGCTCACGATTGTCTTTGGGCTAATGAATGAGTCACTGAATTTGAGCTTCAACTAGTTCGAGCGACCATGTGTGTGTTACTATGCAATCGCCCCGAAGGGCGCAGGGGTCCCTGAGTGAGCTGGCCATCATAGTGGGTAAATGGCGGGAAGACGGTGCACACCGCAAGTGTGTGAGCGGGACCAAACGTGCGGGGCTTCAATGCGAGTTCACATGCCTCTTGTGTGTATAAAAGGTCAGAGAAAGATCAGTTCAGCAGATGAAGAGAAAGAAGCCCCTGGTCACAAGAACAGCACAGGTATTGCGCTAGTGAAAGTCAAGGATGCAAAGGCCTCTATCCAGCATCACAGCTGATGTTCCACGGTAGATTTGGGAAAGGAAATTACACCAGCCTGGCCTGTTGTAACTATTTTACGATGGCGCCGGCAAGCTGCCAGCGCCATCCTAAAATAGTTACTAAATTAGCTTCAACAGGAAGCTCTAATAGATAAAATCGAGCACCTGCTTTATTTTATCTATTAGAGCTTCCTGTTGAAGCTAACTTAGTAACTATTTTAGGATGGCGCTGGCAGCTTGCCGGCGCCATCGTAAAATAGTTACACTAGGCCAGGCTTCAACTTTTGCCCCCGGATCCGCCGCTCGCGGATTTGCGTATTCTCGGTAAATTCGCGTGAGTTCGCGGATTGCGAATTTACCGAAAATTCGCAAAATCCGCGAGCGGAACGGATTTTGAGCTCATACTTAGTTCTGGTATGAGGGAGCCAGGGTAGAATAAGGGTGATGTTTAGGTCTGGTAGAGGAGATGGTCTGGATTAAGTATGGGCGGAAAATCCGTTCCGCTCGCGGATTTTGCGGATTTTCGGTAAATTCGCAATCCGCGAGATTCGCGAATTTCCCGCAAAATCCGCAAATCCGCGAGCAGCGGATTTTATGGATTGCTCGCACTGTTCGGGTGAGTTCGCGGCTTCCCAGTTCAACTTCGCGCCCCGCGAATAAGCGCTAAATTGCAGAAATACGATCTTAGCAAAACTGAAACTACTTACCAGGTTCAAAAGTTCAAGCTCATCATTAGTAGCCATTTCCTGTAGTGCTTCCTGAGGGGCCCCTCCAGAGTTCAGTTGCCTACTTGCAACTATTATGTGACCCTGCTCTGACCCTCAGAATAGTTACACATATGCCACAAAGGTCCTGAATTACAGCTAAGGGAGACAAGCAGGAGCCAGGCTGGAAGTTCAAATCCAGTGACACATTAATCAGCCCCTAATTCATTATTGTCAGTTGGGGCAGGGCAGGTGTTGTAACTAATTTTGCAACAATGAAAGCACTTAGCAAGTGCAAAAGATCACTAATCAGGAAGCACTAAGGAAGCAGGTGCCAGCTAAAAAAATATTCTGTGACACATTAATCAGCCCCAAATTAATTCAGGTCACTTGAGGCAGGGAAGGTGTGCTTTGCTTTGCCACAATAATGTACACTGGACAACCAGAGGGTGCTGTGATGAAACAGAGGGTGGCATGGGTGAGCCAGAGGGTGGCATGGGTGAACCAGAGAGTGGCAGTGTTGACAGAGGGTGGCAGTGATGAAGAAGAGTGTCCCAAACAGGCTGGACACGTAGAAACAACAAGTTCGCAAAACTTGCGACCCGACAGGTAAGTTCGCGTTTGCGAAATTGTACAAAACCCTCGCGACCTGGCAGAAACCCGCGCGAACACAAAAAAAAAATCCTCAAATTCGCGAGAATTCGCGGATTTTGCGGATTGCGAGTTTGCAAATCCGCAAAATTCGCGAACGCGAGATTCGCAAAATTCGCCCATGCTTAGTCTGGATAGTGCACAGAGTAGACTTAATTGGAGAGGAGGGGGGAAGGGGGATAGCGTTAGAGGTCTTGTAACTAGACAGTAAGTTAGCAATGTCTGCAGATGACAGATTGTGTGTGGCTTTTTTGTAGGGCGGGAGCAAGGTAGTCCTCAGGAGTTTGGGGAAGTGAGTACTTGCCAGGGGAATAGGGTTGTTAGGAAAGAGGGAAATTTAAGCACTTAAGAGTGAGATGGTAGCTTCAAGCTGGGAGATAGAGGAGATGAGAAATCCTAGTTTGCTTTCTAAAGAGAGTAGGGCTGAGCATGGAATGTTATGTTGGTCACTGGATTTTGGAGGTAGAGAAATTGGTGACGGAGGACAGGGAGAAGTGGGAATGAGTAAGGAATATTGGGGTGCAGAAATAAAAAGTGGAGGTAGATGGTGGATAAAATAATTTGTTAGTGTAGTGTAGTTATGCGCTACGTCCCCACAAGAAACCTCCGATCTGCGGGACTCTGTCAACTGGTGGTTCCTCGTTTCAAACTTGCCAGATGGGGCGCCAGGGCTTTTTCCGTGGTTGCTCCGCAGCTGTGGAACTCCATTCCCACAGAAATAAAAACGCTCCCGACCATTGAGTCTTTCAAAAAGGCTCTCAAAACCTACTTTTTTAAGAGGGCCTACCCATGAGTAAATAGGACTTTGTAGTTTGCTAGCTCCTGCATTTGATTTAGGCGCCTTGACGCCCATTGGGCTAAGTCGGCGCATCTACAAGAACTGCTTCATTCATTCATATCTGAAGTGGAAAGAGAGTTATCTTTGCAGCTGTTGAACAGAGGAGAAGAATTGAGTTCAAATTTAGGACAGTATGCATTTGCAGGTGATGATTTATGTCAGGGCTGCTCCTATGTAGGCAGGGATAAAACAAAATAAAGGAAGACTATACATCTACCTACAGTGCACTATAAATAACAATTGCTTACCTGAGAATCCAGGAGTGGGAATAGGAATAGGGTGTGCAGTGTCATTGAAAATTGAAGGGCGAGAGATGTGTAGCGATTTGAATGAGCGGAATTTGGATCAAGCAGGTTGTGAGAGTGTTTCTTTTATGCATAGAGGTTTGGGGAGTTTGAGATACAGGGTCTCTCAAAATGATCACCTGGAATGTCAGGGATTAAACAACTTTACTCAACATCCACAAACGTACATATTTGTAGGCAGTCAGAGCCTAGTTTCAGACAATGTTCTAACTTGGGGTGATTTACGTCTGCCAGCAGAAGGAATACATTCCTTACGAGGGTGAGATGTTAGCATGTGTGTTAGCACTTGCTAATTTTTATAATGTGTAAAAAATATATGATTATATTCGGGCATACAAAACATTAATTCACATACTTTCTCCAAGAGTACATTTGGAAAGCTTTTTTAAAGTCATAAATCTGTATCACACCAATTGTTCTACCTGAATACATAGCTTTTCAATTTTTTAAGTCTCAGTCCAGACAGAGCTTAGGAAATTTAACATTTAAGGCTATTTACATATTGGAATGTATGTCACTTGCTGGCAACCTAAACTGGAGAGGCCAAGTATTGTATGTTTTTGTCATGTCCCCCACCACACAACTTCCACCACCATTTTTTACTCAGTAGATATCGGGCACACTGGTGGACTATGTAGGATACTAGCTTCAGTGCCCAGAAGGGCTGCTATTACTATTTACAGGAACTGTACACCTACTTCCACATTAGGATCTTATCATTTTATTTCATCAGCACTTCAAAGCATGACTATTATACTTTCATTGGGACAAAATCCATATTTCTCAGAAGAATATTACTCTGCAAACTCCTTATATTTGGTGCTACGATGCCTTTTATAGCACTTCCCCCAGTGCTTTAAATCAGCATTTACTATCAATTCTTCTTTAGTTTAGGAGGGATAGTACTGGCTCTTCTCAGCACAGCTCCAATCATTTTAATGGGAGAGCTTCAGCATTTGTAAGCAGGAAACATGTACTCTGGAACTAGGAGCACCTGCTCTTTTACATTTCCATTTGTATGCACTGACTCCCCCCAGAAGCTTTGCAGTACTGTTAATCATGGAGTACTAATACTAATTGGAATATCCAGGTGAAAGGCTGCAAATTGATTTTGAACAGTCTTTATTCACCTCTCACCTTTCAGATCAGGCCTGAATAATAGGATTTTCATTGTCAACAGACTATAATACTATTGTATAGCATTTTAGGACCCTAGTGTAATTTTATCGATTCATGCCCTTATAGAGGTATAAATCACCATGTCCTTATATAGGCATATAAATAATAACCATATTTAGACATAACTCATGCAGTCCAAATACGGCATGGCTACTTCCACTAGTTCTGAAAATCCACAACGATTTCTTGGAAAACTCGGCTTCAGCAGTTAGGGACTTTCCCTTACTGGAATATTGATTTGTCCAAGAACTCATGGAGTTTTCAAAGAACTGAGACTCTTTGATGATGCTATTATGTCCACCTTTACGTCAAACGCTGCACCTTCAAGGTATAAATATGCCCACACTTGCCCAAGCAAACACACAGTGTTTGGAGCAGTTCGACTATCTACTTGCCCGACGCATCTCAATACATCAAGTGCCGAAGGAAACCGACCCTCCAGCAGACGCACTGAGAGAGATGCCGTCTTTTCTCTTGCCGAGAAATCCAGCTCCAGTGTTTCCAAGCTCCCCTTGCAGGGTGTTGGGAAATCGAGTCCTGAGACATACCTCCTTCATTCTAAACCAAGGTACGGAGCTGATTAGACCCTAAGAGAAATCTTGGATAGATTCTTGCCAAAAGAATACTAAACTTATGCTACACCACACTTACTTCTTCCCTCGTACTAGACTTAGGTTAGGTACATCGGGGTAGGGGTATTTTAGAAGCACCAGTTGAGTACGTTTAGTCTTTATTTATTTATGTATGTATTTTATGGCTTAGAAACCATACCTTGCTTTTACAGTATTATTTTATAATACTCTTCTCGCTGTATGCATTATACTTTACAGCTAGTATTACGATTGTAGTAGTGCATTTCTTCTGCATGAGAAAGAAGACTGTTCAATAAATACTTTTATTGAAAACGCCCGTCGCTCTATTTCTCTGCACCTCTGGTGAAACGAAGCATGCATTAATGACTGAGTAAAATATCTATCTATTGTTTCCACGACTCTAAAGATCAGTTTTATCTTGGGGAAACAAAGTTGTCATGTTTATGCGGTTGTCAGAAACTTATCCCTTCTTGTGAATTTGAGAAAGTTTCTAGTGACCTCTGAGCTAGCTGACACTCACAATTACGTTTAATATATTCGATAGAGACCTAGTAGACATAAGTCCTACGTCACATCTATAGGATATATTATTCCAATGCGCAGAGCCTATTGGGAATATAGGAACTACACTACACTACTGTGTATCAACAAACCCTTCCATAAAATCTCTAGTGGCATACATACTTCATGTGGCTTCCATTGTCCTGATCCTACCATTGTTTAGAAGCCATGTCCAATGAATAAATCTACCTATTGCCACATTGTATAATTCCTTTGATGATCAAGTGGGGCCGGGCCAAAATCAATTTTTCATTTGACTAGAACTGCTCAAGTGTACAGCCTCTCCAGAGGTAACTTGATATGAAATATAGCTTGGCAGATTATTATGCTTGCTACCAAATCATTACAAGGAGCCTTCATTACGAGTGGCCCAGTTAACTGTGATATCTGTGTGTAACCCCTGTTACATCACATAACATAATTATGAGTTTTGTAATAAGTACCAGCAAGTCAAACAGGGTGATATTTATCAGGGTAAAAATGTCCACCCGGTATTTACAGAAACATGCAGACTTTCGTGCACTAATCACCAAAATCCGCATTTTATTCCCAAAGTCTCATATTTGAGAGGTACATTTTGTGATTTTTATGTGATGTACTCTAAAGTCTATAAAGTATGATTTGCATCCACTTTGCTTTTTAGATCAAGGATACCAGACAGCGCAAGCTGTCTAATTGTGAAAGACTTATTGTGGTCTTACCAATAATATACAGAGGCTTGGCGCTGTCAATTGATAACCAATAGGTAGCATTCCTGTCAATCTCATTTGGCTACTTTTTATTTGATAGCTTTTTGGTCAATCTTATGTTTGTTGGTCCCTTTAAACATGGCCTCTTTCCCATCTCTTTAATTGGCTGGCTCCTTGGCTTCCTCAATTTTCTTTAAGGAAAACCCTTTTGTCCTTTTGTTTACGCACTCAAAGACAGTGCATCTGTCTCCTTTGTGTGCTTTTCTCCCCTGCTTGCGCTCTCTGCCCATGTGCTTCTCTTCTCTAACACACATGTTGCTGTCTCTCACCTGTGTGCTTCTGTGTCCATGCTCCACATTGCTCTCTTTCACCAGTGTTCACTCTCTCTTGCTGCTTCTCCATGCTCTAACATGTTGTTTCACCTCCCTCCACAACCTACTCACCCATTCTACGTTTAAAAAAGAAAAGTGCTTATCTTCCATGTTTTAAAACAGCCCTACCGAGCTACGTTTTTAAACATTTACTGATCCATCTTAGATCAGTAAATTAATAAAATAGTGTTCTTTTGTGCGTGCACGCATTTGTGTTAAAAGCATGCAATTGCTTACCAAATGATCATGTATGTGTGTCTCTTCTTGTTTAACAATGCTGTACAGCAACTGTGATGTTTTATCTACTACATGTACAAAAACATTAGCAAAGCCAATAGATCTTTGATGTTGCTTGTTTTAATTACATTCATTGATACTTTTAAAATACCCTTTTGTATTAAATAATCTGTTTATGATGAATATGTTGCTTTTAGGATGTCCTTTGTGACTGATATATAGAACGTTAAATTATTGGTGAACATTTATGCACATATGAACTTGTGACGTCACTTAACAGCTCTGTGAATACTATTAGTTTAGCATGTATCAGCATTTCTCCTTCTTCCTTTCAGAAGCCCGTAGAATGATAAATGTAGACCCAATTTAGGAAACAACGATAAAACACTAACCTAGACTGGTGTCAAAATTTTCCATGAGTACTTGTGATATTTAAATGAAAACATCAATGTGCTAGGAGGGCTTAAGAAATGCAAACTGAAAATATGGAATTTAAGCCCCTTAACCACCTTCACTGATTAGCAATGTGTTAAATAGCCAACAGAAGACCATTATAAAGCTGTGGGGCAAGAAGAGAAAAGACTATACCACCAAGCTCAGAGTGCTGTTGAAACATAAGATCACCAGCGAAAACACAGAGCCAGATCAAAGCGACAGGGGGGGGGGGAGGGGTGCTATGCGCAGAAGGTTTTCTATGAATACACTCAGAACCCTTCTACTAAAAGGCTGGGTGGCAACAATAATATCCGTCAAAGTGATCAACAGGAACCTGGGAAACTTCGGAGACCTTTATTTAGGGTAAATACCAACCTAAGCACGATATTCTTGGCCAGCTATAATCTCTGAGTCATATCAGAAGATAAGCCCCAGCATGGTCAACTATTACTAGAATTTCTACTCCCACCACCAGATCTTTCAGATTTTGACGGATGAAAGTAAAACTCTTTTCCAGCAGCCACATCTGCTGGAAATATTAAGGGTTACAGAGTTCTCTTGTTCCCTAAAAGACATAAATTTATCAAAGCAAAAGCCAGAGTCAATAACCTTGGGGACTGGTAAGGAGGACCTATCCCTGGACAATAATCTCTGTTTTTTACATCCTCTTCTGGCCCACAATTGTATACCTGCCTTGTTGGCATTGAACTTCAGTAAGTTGCTAGTCATCAACACCACAGTTCCAGACACGGAGGAGTGGACAGTGTGCTGAAATGGAGATGGGGGCAGGTCAAAGCACAGGATAAGTTGAGTGTCATCAGCATAAGAAAGGTAGTCCACACTGAAAGATTTAATAAATACGGCAGCAGTTAGATGTTGGAAGAGAAGAGCCAGTGGAACTTACAAAGAGAATGGGGACTGTTGATAAAGTAATGGTGGGATCGCAAATGCCTGGTTCTGACTAGAAAGAATGAAGTAAAACTGGGATATGGCAATTTCATGTAGGCCTACTGCCACCAGAGTGTGGTTAAAAATGGTGAGATCAATGGCGTGAACCATTGATAGATAGTGTACCACCGGGAGACACAAAACCCAATCCCAAAGAAGTGAGGAAATTACTCCAAAAATTGCACCTTGAACACTTGTGGTCTGCAGTAGACCCAGATGACTTTCCATCAAAGACTACATTGAAAAAATTGTACTGGGACATGATAAATAACGCTGCATTGATTTCCAATCAACTATCTGTGCTGACATCCCAGTTTCTGGAAGTTAAAACTACTCCAAAACTTGAACAGTACTGGGACTTGATCTCTAAGCCTCTAGATAGGAAATTGTATTTTCAGCTTAGAATTGGCTCTTTACCCCTAAATGCTTTCACGGTTAAATGGTCTCCTGATAATGTAAACACTTGTTTTTACTGTAAAACACATGTAGAGGATATCCCACATTTTCTATTTGTATGCCCTTTATATGCTGCCCCAAGAAACAGATGGTTGAAGCCAGCATGTAGAAATCTGGGGACAAGGAAATATTTAGAGGCTCTAAGGATTTTAAAATCAAATTGTGCCCCTAACCTTGCAATTGCTGTAGCTAAATACATGGGGTGGGCATGGATAATACGCACGCGCACTTTAAAACTCTAATGAATTCTGACTACCAAACCTTACACTTTTTAAACTTTGTGCTGTGACCCTATTTTACAAATGTACATTTTTATTGAGTTATTCGTCAACAAAGTATAAACTATATGGAATTTAATATGTTTTTTAAACATTCTAGATTAGTATTTATTCTGTTTAGCTTAGGGATACATGCTTTTATGACAATGTTGTCGAATAAAGTATTTAAACTTGAAAACTTGAACAAAACCCAATCCATGGTACTTGGCAATCAATAAATACAATTCCAAACTGGACATTCTTTGGAAAAACCCAGAAACTTCTCCAAAGATGGGCAAAACCAACCCTTCTCAGAGAAGCCACTAAGCTTTCATTGAATTATTACCAGCACTTTGTATCAGGTATATTATATTTTTAATTGGGCACTATCAATACGACTCTGCAGGGTTGCTATACTTTTCATTATATAGTACTGGCATGTCTCAGTAAAGTAAAAAAATCTCTATTTAGCAATGCAGCATTTGCCAAAAGGGCTGCTATATTTTCAACGGAACAGTACTGGTGCTTTGCAACAGGACTGCTAAACATTAGTAGAAAAGTCATAGCATATTGTTATGTCTTAAAGTGTTTTATCACTGAATTCCTCCCATACCCTCCTCCCTCCCTTCCTTCCCCACATTCTTTCCTGAATATCCTTAGAACAAGAGCTCATGCTTGGAACATTCATGTTGAGCGTTCTGGCATTTGCCGGTTAAACAGTTTTTCGTCATTATGTGGAGGTAGTGCAGTAATGGATGATGAAAAATTGTGGATATGCGAATATTCCAAGGGTGGCCTAGCGTTTAAAGCCTGTTGGTCCTTTACATACCTTTGCCCAGGTGGCTTCTGAATTGTCATTGAATAGGGACTTTCTGTTCCGTAATGACAAATGCATTCCACCTGTGAATTAACGGAACCGTCTATGGAGCCACCAAGGACGTATGGGTATGACCGCATAAAAAACTCTGATGCTGTAACATTACTCGTGGCCAGGAATGGATATGGATGCACACCATTTTGTGAGGTGGTGTGATGTGTGTAAGGTTGCAGACCAGAATTTCAAGACACAGGTTTCTCCATGGACTGAATGTGCATGGCAGAAAGTAGGATTAAACCTTGTGGGACAACTAGGAAGCTTACTAAGTGGAATGAGATTTGCCATAGTCCTCATAGACTATCATTCCAAATGTCTGGAGTTAAAGTTTGTGGAAGACATAAGCACCAGCAGTGTGACTGAATTTCTCAAGGAGGTATTTAGTAGAGAAGGCTTCCCTGAAAAATTGGTCACAGACAATGGTGTACAATTTGTTTCTAATGAAATTACCCAGTTTCTCCAATAACACAAGATAAAGCATGTACGCACAGCTTTGTATGATCCACAATGCCATGGTTTGGTTATACGATGTAATTGTTATTTAAAAGAAAGCATGCACTTGGCTGTTATGGGAAAGATTCCATTTGTTGTCTCTGTTCTTTAAAGGTTATGGGCATATAGAATCATACCCCATGCGGTCATAGGTGTAACTTCTCTGATTTGTCCTTGATGGTTCAAACTCAAGTTCTCCAAGCAAAAGGTTATGAACAAGCATGACATGAAATGACATGCATGTCATTAGAAAGAACAGGTCAGTGACAGAACAAAGACTTTCAAAGAGACAATATGACATGGCACATAACGTTGCTCGTTGTAACATTGCTGCAGGAGATTTTGTGGTATTTAGATGGGGCAGAAGGATGAATAAAGGTTTGAACAAATTCTCTGATACTATTCAAGTGACTAAAACCAATAAGAGAAGTGTTATCACGCAAGATGGTAAATGTTGGAGTATGAAGACATTGTCTAAATGCACAATTGATGAAAGTGGAAGAATGTCTGAAATGTGAAAGTGGCATGGCACATGATTTCATGGATGTACCCAGTGAAGTGAGCAGTAGGTTTTCTGTTGAGGAGAATTCACAGGTTAATGAAGACTGTTCTAAACTGTGTGAGAAAAGTATTGAGGAACCTATTGCAGGAGAACGCTCTGTTGTCTCTGAAAACCCAACAGCAATTGATGAGGACTCCATAGCCGACCAGGTGAGAATTTCTCCTAGGTCTACAATCACATCAAGGAAAATATTGTTTGATGATGAATTCTTCTTTATTCTTTGGTGTTAAGAAGGGAAATGTGTTATGCGGTAATGTGTTTTATCACTACATTTCTCAATTACCCTTTCTCTCCCCTACCTCCCTTCCCCCACCTTCTTTCCTGCATATCCTTATAAGAGGGGCTCGTGCTTGGAACGTTCATGTTGAGCGTTTGAGCATTTGCCAGTTGAACAGTTCTTCCTCATTATGTATGTACGAGGCGTAAATAAAGCCTCCCCTGCTACCCTACCTGGAGTCTTCTTTATTCCTCACCCTGGACAGTTCTGTAGAACTGTCTTTTTAAAAAATATATATATATTTTATTGACAGTTTTCAAACAAGCAAGAACTGTACAATATAACAGGTCAGTTCATTAGGAACCAATATATGATCAATACATGCAAAGTCATAACAGTACACTTTTTCTATGACTAACAAAGGGATGAACATATATTAATCATCCATCGAGTCGCTTGAATTCACAGGACATGATAGCAGAATAATAGTGCTGTACACTTCCCACCCTGAGAAGGCGTAAATTACATTTGTGCATCCCTCTTTATTTTAACATTTTTCCCCTTGTTTGTAACCACAGGTTGAAAATAGTATTGCAGGTACGTAACTTCTTTCAGTAAGTGTGGAGTGTTAGCACATCATGCATTATGTGCAGTCTGTGTGTCTGCCAAGTCTGTCACTCCAGTCGATGGCTGTGAACCTTGGATCCAAGTTAAAAACGGTTCCCATGTATTACGAGGTCTGAAGAGGGCGGCATTAGTTCCCAGAATGTACTCAACTGCGTGTGTCCATATGTAATGTCTCTAACCCATTCTATAAGGGAGGGTACTCGCCTTCTACCCCAATGGAGTGCAACCTATTTCTTTGCGAACAGTAGGAGAAGGGCATGTAGCTTACGCAGCTTAGGCGGTGTGTCTTTAACGTACTCCAATTGACCAAGAACAGGAGATGGGGCCAGTAATACTCCTATAATGTTGTTTACTAACTCGAAAACCAAAAGCCAGAACTCAGCTTTCTTGGGACAGTTCCATGCAATGTGTAAAAATGTATCCGGTGCGTAGCCACATCGCCAGCAGTTGTCGTTATCTCGAATACCCATGCGGCCAAGGCTCACTTGGGGTCTATAATATCTGTGCAGATATTAAAAGAGTATCAACCTCACCTTGTAATTCGGGGAGAGTTCCGTGAGTTGTCCACATCAATAGTCCCATTTGACTTCAGTCAGTGGAGCTTCAAGGTCATCGTTCCAGTGTCTGAATGAGTTTGGTGTTACTACCGGGGCAGTATTCTGCATGTGGGTGTATAATCGCATACTGAGTTAACGGGGAGATGGAGACTTTAGCAAGTTAACTAGTGCAGGCAGGGATGGCGGTGCTTTCGGGAATTCCCCCCAGAGGGCTTGGCATGCCGTGCGTATCCTATGATATAAAAAAAACTCTGTAAGTGGTACTGCTTGCCCTTCAGGTGCTTCAGGTGAGGCCTAAACTCATCTCGGGGGTACAGGTCCGCAAAGGTCTGGAGGTTCATTTTCTAAGCCAATTTTTTACTCATACTATCTTGTATGCAAGCCAGCATTGGATTTTGCAGCAGAAGAATGGAAGGAGCATATAGCAGCGCGATCCCGGCTTTTTTGTGCAATTCATCCCACGACCAGCACAAAGTTCCAGCAGAGTCTATGTCTCCCTGAGGGCGGTGCTCCTTTTGGTATAGTGCAATCTTGAGTGGGACTGGGGCCATCGCGTCTCGACCGCCACATGCGGCTGGAAAGGGGTCAGGTGTGCCCTGTAATGTAAAAATTGTGTTTGGGTGCACAGCGCATATAACTGCATATCGGGAGCTCCCAGACCACCCTGTGGTAGCGGGAGAGTAAATAGATCCCAGGAAGCTCTGACTTGGCCCCCCGCCCATGCCAACGTGACCAGCTGTAACTTCAGGGTGTTTAAAAAGTGTTGAGTGAGTAGGATCAGAATATTGATGAACAGGTACAAACATTTTAGCAAAATAACCATTTTAGCCAGAGCTATCTTGCCAGCCAGCGACAGTGGCAACTAGGTCCACACCTTTACCTTTTCCTCCAGCCACATCATAGCTCTGCCATAATTCAGCCTCCACACCTCCTGTGTGTCTCGGATAATCCAGACCCCTAAATATTTAACCTTGTCAGCCTCCTATTACAAAGGGAACTCCAACATCTCCGGGGGGTGCCGTCTGTGAGCGGGAAGATCACTGATTTAGCCCTGTTTAAAAACACACCAGAGAGCCCACCAAAGCGGATAAACTCCCTCAACAAAGGATCTAGGTTCTCTTCAGGGTTTATAATATAGAGAGTGACATCGTCTGCATACAAGGAAATTAGTAGACTATGAGTCCTGAAACCAATACCCCGCGCAGTATGATGTTGCCTTATTCGCGTGGCCAGGGGCTCCATTGTAATCGCAAATAGCAAAGGTGACAGTGGGCACCCCTGTCTGGTGCCTCGCGAGATCAGGAAGGGGTCAGAGAGCATGCCATTCACCTGGATGCGTGCTCTGGGTGATGTACATAACAACCTGATACGATTTATGAAGAGCAGGCTGAATCCCATGCGCCCAAGAATCTAAAAAAGGTATGGCCATTCAAGCGCCTTAGTGGCGTCCAAAAACACCACTGCGGCTTTGACATCTGGGTGCAGATAATGCAGCACCAAGAATATTGTCCATAAATTATGGGCATTGATCTCCCCGGGATGAATCCTAATTGATCCAGAAGCGCTATTATGGGCAACATGGGCTGCAACCTATTAGCAATCAATTTCGCTAAAATCTTTACATCCACATTGATCATAGAAAGTGGTCTGTAGGAATCCAGCTCCTTCTCAGATTTCCCAGATTTTAAAAACGTGAGAACTGTCGCCTCCCTCATGGACTGAGGCAGTACTCCCTCCTCTAGCGCCTCCTCGTACACAGCTAATAGTCTCGGTGCCAATTCATCTGCATATGTTTTATAAAATGACGTGGTCAGGCCGTCAGGCCCAGGGGTTTTACACAACGGCAGACCTTTAATAACCTGAGCCACGTCCTCCAATGTAAAAGAGAGGTCCATGTATTCTCTATGATTATTATTAAACCAGACCAATGTCAGTGAGTCCAAAAAGGCCTGTAACTCTTCTGTACATGTCCCCTGAGAAGTAGTATATAGACGGGAGTAAAACGTGGAAAATTCACTGGAGACTTTCTCCTGGCCTGCGGAGTACTTATCTCATGGACAAATGTCGCTGCCCTGGATGGTCTAATCATGCTAGCTAGAGTGCGTCCCGGTCTGTCCCCCTGCTCATATCTATGCGACTCTGCATATTTTCCTAAAAATTTTGTTTTGCGTTGAGCCTCCTCGGCATAATCTAGCAAGAAAGTTTTCAGCTGTTGTGCAATGGGGGGTTCATTTGTGGAGTAGAATGGATCTTCGAGCCTCTTGATCTTTGTCTCCAGAGATGAGAACATTACCCGAATTGCCTTCAGCACCCTCGACTGTCTCGCAATACACTGGCCTCTGATCACCACCTTAAATGCCTCCCAAAGTGATCCTTCAGTGGTCACCGATCTCATATTGTTGGCAAAGTATTCCATAATATCCACTCTTATTTCTTCCTTAAAGGCCTTGTCAAGTAAGGCATGTGGCTGGAGGCGCCAGGTAAATGCCCTGGGGATGGACCCTGAGAGCGACAGCCTCAGCAAACAAGGGGCGTGGTCTGACAGTGTGCGCTGTAGGTGCAAAATGTCTGTGGTCCAGGCAGCAATGTCTCTGGAGACCAACCAGAAGTCCACGCGGGACCACGCACTATAGTGATCAGATATACATGTACCCTCCTTCACTAGGGGATGTCTACTACGACATATATCAACTAAATTACACTCAGCAACTATGGATTGCAGAGCAGCATTTGCGGCTAAGGAACGAGCCATTCCTTTCATGTCCATGGTGCCATCTAATATCGCATTAAAATCCCCACCTCACAGTCAGGTGTCATATCTGTCATCTTAGTTCTAGACCAGATGTCGAAAAAGAACTCTGGGGAATCAGCAGGGGTGAGAACACCAGAAGGCAATCTGAGGCTACAGGGAAGAGATCGTCCTCATCAGGTTTCCAGCAATTAAATAGTGGTTTGTCTGATAAATGAAAATGTCTAATTATCAAAAGGTGCATGGCTCCCACCTAATTGCATGAGTGCCAACCATATTGCTGCATGGAGGAAAGTCTGGATGTATTGGCCTTGAAATCATCCAGGATGTTGGCAATCTCTGCTATGCAATCAAAAACATCTTTTATATGCACTAGGACGTCATCAGCATACTGTGAGATGGCATAGATCTTGATACCCTCAGGTCTGCCCTAGCCTGTGCCAGACTGATGAAGATATTGTGCCAAGGTCTCAATGTCCAAGGCACAAAGCAAAGGTGCCCCTGCCAAATGGAAATGGACTAGAGATCCTGCATCTTACTTTTACCCTCGCTGATGGCTCAGTGTAGAGGAGTTTGACCAACCGCAAAAGCCTGCCCCTGATGCCCATTTTCTGGAAGACTTTAAAAATAGAGTCCTAATCCAGGTTGTCAAATGCGCTATTGGGGTCTAAAAGGAGGTAAGCTGAGTAGGGCTAGTGTGTCAGCACTTCCTCCAATATTCTATGCAATTGGCGGTATTGAGGATCGTGGATCTACCTTGCATGAACCCATTCTGCCCCTATCAACTTACAAAGGAGTTTGTAATCACTACCTGTGAAGGACAGAGGTCTATAGGAGGAAACCTGTAAAGGATAGTGCCCAGGCTTTGGGAGAGACACCAGAAGGGCCTCCCTCATGCATGGGGGTAAATGACCTGCAGCGAGGGTGGCAGTGTACAATTCAGCCAATTTAGGGGCCAATTTAGGGGCCAGCAGGGCTATATATGTCTCTTAAAATTTGATTGGCAAGCTGTACAAACTGACATTTTGCAGGTAGGGAAGTCCAGTATGCCACCCCTAATTTCTTGCTTTGTTACAAGGCCTCTTCTGGAACTATCTTTGTCCCCTGGTACTACTGGTAATGTAAATTTAGAGGTAGTCTGGGATCCTGGGCTATCGGAAATGGGGTACAGGGTTGTAAAGGACCTGGCAGTGTAAGTAGACTGCATTTATGTATTGGTTCCAGTGTAGTGGCAATTGTGTTGGGGAATCACAGACAGCAGTCACCGGCACAGTGTTCAATGCACTTTTTATCAGCCATGCCAGTCGACGTCCTGGCTTATCCACCTTCAGTAGGGACCCTTATTTGATAAGCCTTGTAATCAAGGCACCTCAATGACTCAAGTAGGTGGGCATGGCCTGCTCAAGATCCCGCAAAGATAAGGTACTGGCTGACTGTGCCCCACGCTCCCATTATCACATGTATGAAATGTACTCGGGCCATGAGTTTTAGTACATTCCTCTCCACCAACCATGTGGAGGCTGTGTCACAGTTTTTTGTTATATGATTGGCTAGTGTTTCATGTACCGACTCATTGAACACAAGAGGTCACTAAAAGCTATGTGCTGCAAGTGCCATGTTGGCCCCATAGGATGGAGTCCTCCAATGCAACCTGCCAGTGCAGTGAACTGACAGGGTCATCCCCAAGTACTCCACCATCATGACCTTAAGCTGTGTTTTGGGTTTGCAGAAAAAGAGGTCAAGCTGGACATGGACATCATGCTGGATTTAGAACTCACCATCTGTCCACTAAGGATCAGTCTATATGCCACTGCAACAGGTAGGATGCAGTGTATGTGATAGAGGATTGTGGAAGGGCAGGGTAGGATCTATCCAGTGCAGGGTCCAGAATGCTATAAATCTGCGCCCAAGAATTTTGAGGCAATAGCGGGAAAACAAAACTGGATTGGTGCATGAGGGCCATAAAAATAATTTATCAATGTAGAGGCTGACTGGAGGCTGACTGGAGAAGTGAGAAAAGATCTGAGGAGCATGGCAAGCCTACAGGGGATTTTAATGTTCATAGGAGGGTGGGGGCAGGGTTTGGGTCTTATCCTAGGACCACACAAGGGGTTCTGTGGCGTGAAACTTCAATGCTCTCCGAAGTTGAACTCTGCTTTTGTACTGTTGATACCATCTATTCGTCATATTCAAATGTACATTCTGCTGTGCTGAGCAAGTTTGTAATAAAAAGAATAATAATAATTTAAAAAAAAACAAGGCAAATGAGGCCAGTGGGTCAGCAGTGAGGATATGCCAGAAACTCTGCATGTGCAACATTCAGCAAATACTGACTTCCCAACAACGCCTCCAACAAGTCCCCCCTCCAATCCACAAACACATATCGTCCCTCTGGCTTTATCGCAACCACTGTGCTTTTAAAGGGTACTCACAGTCAAATCCACATTAACGGTACTCTAACATAGCTCGAACAGCCTATGCAACAGTATTTCCCCTTTAGCGTTTTTGGAGTTGAAGGTCCGTGCCCCTCACTAGGTGAATTTCTTGCAATAAAGCCACATTTGTCCCATATCATTTGAGATATTGATGGACTAAGTGGCGTTTTATAACTGTTCCTGGTCCCTGGATATTCCATGAAAGAAACATTATTTTAGCCATTCAACAAACAAGAATGGAGGGGGTAGACATAGTGCCCCTACCTGGTAGGGATTCCTCCCAGGGTGGCAGAGCTATATCTGACCTAACAAACATTTAACATAATGTTGTAGGATCACGGGCCCTACAATACGGCAGTTCAAAAGTCCCAGGGAACCAATGTGGTGGGCATAGTTAGTGCTTGGCATGTTCGACCCAGGAGGCAACAGAGAGGACCCATCTTTAGCTTCAAGGCCCAGAGCGCCTGTGACTCAAGAGGCAAGGGGCAGTTTAGGGCATACACCGTGACACGCGCCTGCAGGCAAGCACCAGTGGAGCTAGCAATTAAAGCAAATCATCAGACATCTGTGTCATGACAGGAGATGGCAGGGTAGACGATGCATTCAGCTGGGAGTTTTCAAAATATCCATCAGAGGAGGCACCCTCATTGGCACAGGTTGAATTAGGGTCTCAAAAATGAGCCACCACAGCGGGGGCAGAAATCCTTTCACACCACATCTGTGAAGGTGAGGGAGCCCCAGAAATACCAGCAATAGGTCCGCATGTTCTGCCCCGGTGCTGTCTTTGTCTTGGGAGGAGCGTTTTATGAGGCGACCTCTGTGGTTTGGCATCACTAACTGTGAATAAAATGTGTCTCTGCTGTTTGACCCTGTCCCAGGTATCTCCAGGCTCCATGAGGAAATAGGATTTTCCATTGCCATCATCTTTAGCTTTGTGGGAATCAAGAAGCACCTTCTCTCTCTGCTTGGGTTTCTGATGCATAAACGATGCTCTCCGATGCTGGACTGCCATTGTGTAACCTGGAAAAAGGAAGAGCTACACATTAACAAACCTGACACTGTCTAGCTGCTGGGTAACTTGTAGTACTGTGTCCCTGTCACTGAAGTTCAGTAACCTGGACACCACAAGCTTTGGGGGTGGCACCAGGTGGGGGCCATACATCAGCACCCGGTGTGCGTGCTCAACCTTAAAGTGGGGAATAGCCCCTAGGTGGGATTTCTGTGGAAAACCAAGTTTCACAGAGGGAAGTGAGGTCACCACCCTCTGCTACAACTGGGAAACATATGTTTCATACATTGTTGCACCTGGAACGGCCCTCCAGTTCATCCAATTTCCCCTCCATTTGGTTAAGCTTACTGGTGAGGTCACCGACCTGCTTGGTGAGGGATTGAGTTTATGGCAGAAATAGAGGAATCTGCACCCTTCACTCTGTCCAAATGTTTTCCCAGTTGTCCCAGCTCGAGTGCCACAGCATCAACTCTTCCCCCAAAGTCCAGCAGGGTCACAGTGATGGTGTTGAGGATGGTGTCTAACTTCGCGGCATGGGGTCTGCATCAAATTGTGACTGTTCCCTTGTAGTGACAGGAAGCAACTTGATTCTCAAGATCATGTCTCCAGTAATAGGTGCACCATGGTGGGGCATTCCAGTCTTCTGCTTCACCATTTTAATCTGCTTTTTGTGGTCTTCCTTAGAATCTTTTCCACAGGGGGCAAGGGTTTTAACTGGCCAGCAGTGGGGGTGAAACACAGTACCGGTCCACCTGCACACAGCACGGCACTCTAAGCTTAATGACACCAGGGAAGCCTGTGCAGCCAACCACAACTCCTCCTCAACTGTCCCCCGTAGGAGACCCACCTCTTCAAACCAGGCAGTTAGTAGCTCAGCCTGAAACTTTCCCTAGCCGAGCAAATGCATAATTGAGTGCACTGAAGTGTTGGCACTAAGTCCAACCACTGTACACTAGAAAGGCAGTTTTAAACTACAAAGTATATACCACATGTCTCTCCCTTTTTAAGTATTGGCTCTAGACAGCGCATATGCTGTCTCGAAGAGACATGTTGTATATATTTTGTAGGCTTCAGCCCGTCCATAGGTTTTCAATTTTCTGGCTCCAACATTTCTCCCCTATTCTTTCCCCCCATTTGTACACAGCTTGCATGCATCATAGCTCTTCCTGTATTGAGTCTTCCTGGAGACAGGAACCAATTACTACTATCAATCCACAGCACCCTGTAAAGCAACTGTTTTTGCAGCTACTTTTGTAATTAATTTTAAGCACTTAACACAGGCGCTCACTCCTAGTGAGCTGTAAATCTGTAAATCCTGTTCTTATCTCGTCAAAAACGCTGCTGCTCCAAAGACAAATATTTACTTTTTTTAGGTTGTGGGAACTGATAGATGGGTAAACAACCTTTACAACGCAACTTTTACCACGCAGTGCCTTTACGACGCAACTTTTACAACGCAAACCATTACAACGCATTGCGCTGGGGGGCGCTCTAGGATAGGGAATAGGTTTAATTTACTATCCAACACCTTCCCTACTATCCACGGGGACTGGAGTTGGAATAGTAAATTAAACTCTTCACTATTCAGCACCCCAAAGCACTATCCGTTGTAAAGGCATGCGTTGTAAAAACCGCGTTGTAAAGGCATGCGTGGTAAAAGCATGCGTTGTAACGTCATACATCCAATAGATGTGTCCATGCTAAATAATCCATTTGTTAGTGTGTTTTTGTGTAACTCGTGTTGTTAATTAGCATTTATGCAACACATAATCTACCACTGGAAAAGCTGTGTGGGGCTACTGGGCTATACCACTTTTTGGCATGGGCGGACCTTCCAGCTGCTGCACCTCAAAGGCAACCTCCAGATGTTCTAGCAGCAAATGCTGCTAGAACATCATCTAGCAGCATTTGCGATAAACCAAACTGCGTTATGAAGAGGAACATGTACCTTCTAAAATGAGGAAATATTGGTAGCATGCAAACACCTTCTATAACCTGGGGTATAGTCATCTCTTTGAGTCACCGCAAAGTATAACACCTGATCTTAAAATGGTAGGCAAGCCATGAAACTTACAAACATGGAGTTAGAGTTGAAAAATCCCTTGATACGCCCACAATTACAAGATATATGCAGATTTCCACATCACCTAGTATGGAGCCTTTTCTGAACTGGATAGCAAACCCATGGCACAGATTTAATCTCACTCGATTTAGACTAAATAATGTTAATTTCCTTGCGGCTTTCCCAGTAGAGGGGTCCTGGTTACTCTCCCTCCTGCACTGCACCTGTGACTGTGGCACTGTTCAATCAACTGTTCATTTTATGTTCTTTGGTATTTATATGACTTTCAGATGTACGCAATTTACACCCTGTCCTACTACATAAGCACATTTTAATTCTTACAAAAGGTCTTGATCTATCTGCAAAGCTTAAAATAACATGATGATGCACTGCTTTTCTCAGTTATATTACTGCTGCTATCAAATTGAGAAAGATATATGTATTTTAATGATTATATGTTTTATGATGCTTTTAAAGTGTTATTTATATTTTATGAAGATGTAAATGTTTTATCCTGTGCTTTTATTGTCCTACAATTACTGAATAAAGATGAATTTGAATTTGGTGGCATGCTTTTTTCCTGGTAGTAACAGAGCGGTGTGGTTACCTAAGTCATCAAGGGTTTGGTGTTGATAAAATATTAGGGAAAATAATATCTGGCATAGGGGGGTCTCTCGATCTGCGCTGAAAGCAGCCAACTGCTGAAAGTAAAGTGTTCTGTGAAAAGGTAAATAATTTCCCACCGGTGATTTTTAGGTGGGAGCAGCCAAAATAGAGCCATGTTGCTTCAAAATTTAAGGGCAGACTTACGTTTCCTGGCGCATCCCTGCAAATCAGCAGGGATGCACCAGGAAAGATGCGTGACGCAAGTTTACCCTCGCACCACCACAGATGCGCCGCAATTACAATGCGACGTATCATGGCGCAAGGATAAACAGATGTGTGTTGCATCTGCTGGCGTAAGGTTGGCACAGTGCTGGAGTTGTGTCGCGGGCGCAACGCAACTCCAGCACTGTCCCAACCTGGCCTATTCTCAACATGGTGCGTCACGCATTACACCTGCTTCAAGCAGGCACAAGGTTTTGACGCAGTGGCGTCGCAAAAGTGACTGAGTGAAATCTTGTAGATTTCACTCTGGCACTTTTCCGAGGCGTTCCTGCGACAGAATGCCCACCCTGCACCAGAACGCCCACATGAAACCAGACACAGGTTTCATGTGGAGCAGGGCTTTACAACATAACGCATCTCCCTAGATGAGTCATGTTGTAAATAGGGCGCAACGTGGTGCATGGTTTACACCGCCACTGCGTCACAAAAATGACGCAACGGCGGCACAAATGTGGCGCACGTGGCTCGTAAATCTGCCCCTTAGAGTCTCCCACCTGGATCTAATCTATTGGTATATATGGCAGAACCGTTGCATACCATATAAAACCAAAGCATTAGGGGACCCTTAAGCAATTGAAATCTGCCCAAAACAAACCTGATTGTATGAGGAAAAACTACTCACAGAGGACCGTGACACAGATGCACTTAGCTTGTCTGAGGCATTGTTTTCTCCCTGACCCACAAGTGGAGTTGCCAATGTTCCTAAAGAAAATACTATTTGTTTGTTCCAGTTTTAAGATTTTGCAAAGGGCTCGACAAGATGCTTAGATCGGTCTTTATTTAAATCGTCCTTATTCGTTCGTACACCTGGCTTGTTGTCTTTGTTTTATTTCGCTATCCGTCATTGATAGATGGGGCTCTAAAACACACTTTAAAGGGCTTTTCTGCCTAAAATTGTTATTTTAATATGCACTGATTAGAGAATAACATAACGCGTTTTGGTGAGATTCCGTCTCTTGAAACCGGTCGGAAACTTATTCTTGAAAAATAGGCCCAAGTTAAGCCTACCCCAGCAGCGTGGCCCAGTGCTGCAGCACCCGCAGTAGAATGAGCATGCATTCATTCAAATAAGGTGGTGTTTAGAAATGCCTGAGAATCGCAGGTAGCAGAAAGATGAACTCTGCACGTTTCCCTACTATTTACTATTGAAGCCATAAAGAGTGACCAATGTACTTTCAATCACAATTTGCATCAGAAGTACTGCAATGTGTATGTCTGTAATGAAGGAGCAAGTAGTCAGTTCTAATCCCTATTCATCATGTTTCTGGTTTTGACATGTTGAGGGCCAATCAGCCACCATTTCGCTTCAAATGAACACAAACATTCAACAAGCATTGGCGTTGTAATGTAATGTACATGTTTTTTACTTATGAGTTTTGGATTGTAGTTAATGTATCTGATGGCTATTGTATGTGTTACAATGCGTCTAAAATGAAGGATTCTGGGAAATTGAATGGGCTAGATGGGAGAGCTCAGATTGCAGCTCTCCAAGTCACAGTAGATAAATACCTTTGGTCTTTTAGAATATTTTTCCCAGGGAAAGAAAAAACTAATTCCAAAAGAGAGGCATGTCAGTTGTAACAGACTCGTTTCCTGTGCCACTGTTATTTTACTATTTAAGATGAAAGAGCTATTGGGTTTCAAAGTGCAGCAATATACAGATCCGTGCAAAAAGAACAATTGATGGACAGAATGCAGAACAATGTCATACATTCACCCCAGTACAAAGATCTGGGCCTAAATCCATCGTTTTTTTGCTCACAGTGCCATTTCAGTTTGGACCCAGCCAATGCCCAAGCTGCCAGGCCAGGTCCTTCCTGGCCTGGAAACAAGCGTCCTAGGACCGGGTTCGGGCTTGCAGCTCTTATCAGCCAGAATAGCTTGACTCCAGTGGCACGGAGAGCACGGGATCTTCGTCTGGGCATACCCGTCCCACTCAGGGTGACAAATGCAAAAAGAACAATTGATGGACAGATCCGAGCACCAAAATATAAGTTGATCACAGCTAAATATGGTAAAGTGATAGCTTTTAAAATGCATTTGCATGCCTACAACAGTAACAAAATACAACACAGTTCAATATAACCTATTTAATTTTAAGCAGATCCTGTGTATTTGTTGAATTAAAACAAGCAAAAAACATATTTACCCCAATGGGGCATCTTGCATCAATATATCAGCTGTTGGTAAATATCGAATTCAAGGATACTCATTTTACTGAAAGGTGAGAGTACATGCCAGGATTTAAACTTGTGCCCTCAGGGTAAAACACATATGACGGATGCAGGTGACTACATTTGATTTAGTGGCTAGGCTCACCGAAAGGGCAATTCCGTGAAAATAAAAAAACACAAGTAAAGTGAAACACGTCTGGATATGCACACAGATGTTGGCATGTATGTAAAAATAGTAAGTTAGAAACACACAAAGCTCCATTTTTCTTTTGTTCGAAAACCATTTTGTGAACAATATGAGGGAGGAGGGTTGTAAAGCCATCGGAGGTTGGTGGGGGTGGGGTGTAGAGTTAAATTACAGAGAATGGGAGGAGGGCGCCGGGTGTTAAGCACAGCCAGTTCTGAAATTCCAAAGATTGAGCGCTTCCAGCTATCTCTTTATTGCTGTCCTTAGCTTGTTTTAGTGATTATATATTTTTTTAAAAAGACACCCACACATCTGGCAATTATGTGAAAATCAAATGGCTTCTACTAATAAAACATTTGTAACTGCCACTGTGCCAAATTTTAAGTACTGTGCAATTAAATCTTCAGATCAGGCAAAATGTTGCTCAGACTCAAGTCATAGACGAATGTTATAATATTAATCCTTCACATGCATAGCTCTGATTTAAATGTAGTTGTGAATAGATGCACACAAATATTTAAAATTCTGCAGCACCAGAAGCTATCCTTTCTTTCTGCCTTACGTAGCAAACGTTCCTACAAGCCATTAAGTTTAGAGTTCTACTCCTAGGCTCAGGGTCAATGGCAGCCTGAGCAGAAGTGTACACATGGCCTAAACCACGCAAATCATCTGGAGACACCAGTCCTCATACCCACCAGCCTCATGTCCAGGGTATCTTTCATTTAAGTGCCATCAACCAAACTTTCTCTGTTTAAATTACCTTTAAACATTATGGCAAACACAGCACTGGCTTAAAAAACAACTCGGTGAGAAGTTGATAATCGACCTCTAAAGCTACAAGGCTTTGTGTTACAAGCACATAGGGGCATATTTACAAGGGCTTTATCTATGCTTTTTGGGCTTAAAAAGCCAAAAAAAGCGGAGATTAAACTGTCTCCCTATTTACAAGAGGGTGCTAACATGCATAATCACATGTTAACACCCTTTTTCCCAATGCCTCCCTAAGCATCTCAAATGAGATGCAAAGTGGGCGTCACTGGGCGTACCCCGGATGGACAACCTTGCAAATATCGCTGATGTTCAAATCGCGATATTTTCAAGGCTGCCCCAGCATTTTAACACACGTTTGTTTTTGGAGAAAACCACTGTTTTCTCCAGAAACTATCGTCTGCTAAAATAAAGACTTACCTATCCCTAACATTGGGGTGAATTATGCTGATACGACCTTGTGGGTCATATCAGCAAGGTTATTGCCGTTTTGCAGGGGAACATCACTGGAACCAGCGATGTTCCCTGCAAAACAGCGATAACCTCTCTATATCTGGAATTTTTATCGCCCTGGAGAAACGCGTTGTTATTAACGCGCTGCCAGGGCGATAAATTCCAGAGATAGCTTGCGATAAGAAATTTATCGCATAGCACGTCCAGTGATAATTATCGCTGGCCGTTGATAATATGCCCCCCGAAACTTAGCACAACAAGGCTCAGGTCTAAAGTGCCCCCAGGCTTCATTGGTGCACTTACTTCTAACAGAAAATGTTCATATGCTACGCATTTTATATAGAGTCACACCATTCTTTTGTGATATTTATTAGCATATTTAGTGGCATGCCTGGCATATAGCGCGTCAATGCCTTGTCATGGGTAGTAAGCACTATGGGCCATATGTAGGTAGCTAAATACCAGTCGGTAACGGCCGAAATTCGGTAAATTTGCCGTTACCGACCAGTATTTAGGCATTTGACATGTAGGAGGCCAAATTTAAGGATTGGGTAAATATGAATTGGTAAATACCGATTCATCATTACCGAATTCAAAATTACTGAACCGATATTTACCGAATTCATATTTACCGAATCGGTAAATAAGAAACAGTAAAAATGAGAATGGAGATGTAGGTAACTTCTAAAATACCGAATTTCATGAAATTCGGTATTTAAGAGTTGGTAATTACCATGGATTGAAAGCAGGTGGTAACCAGGTGCACACCATAAAACAGGGACCAAAATGCAACAGTGTGATCACAATGGCGGAATTCTACATGATAGCAAGGCGGCTATGGCTACAGGCAGCAGGAGAGAGGCATTGGGGATGGGAGGAGCAAGTCTACAGACAGAGGATCACACTCTTCCAACTTACAGAGGCAGAGATCCATGAAAGGTGCGGCTACACCCACACACCATCCTGGACTTAATAAGGGACCTGCACCCACTCCTGGAGTACCCAACACCAAGGGCTCACGCCATACCACCACATGTGCAGGTGCTCTGTAGCCTACACCTGCTTGCATCTGGCAGTTACCAGAGGGTGATAGCTGCAGTAGGTGGGGTGCCCCAGAGCTGCCTGACCCGTTTCTTCAGGAAGTTCCTGGAGGCCATGATGCAGAGAATGCATAATTACATCCGCTTCCCTGACACACATGCAGAACTTCTGAAGACAAAGACAAACTTTTACCAAATGGCCCAGTTCCCACACATGATCGGCTGCATAGATGGCACACACATCCCAATCTGCCCACCTCCTGCCACAGAGTTAATCTACAGGAACAGAAAGTCCACACACTCAATAAATGTGCAGGTAATCTGTGATGCTGCCAACATAATCACAGACATCTTGGCCAAATTCCCAGGAAGCACCCACGACTCCTACATCTTCCAGAACAGTGGGGTCTACACACGCCTGACAGCGGGGGAATTTGGAGAAGGATACCTTTTAGGTAAAAAACTGTAACACACCCTAAAAGAAACTGCAGATTCAGGTGTTGTTGTGCATGTGACTAACGGCTCTCTCTTTCCCACATAGGCAATAGTGCATATGCCGTATGCTCGTTCATCCTAACACGCTACCTGAACCCATCAACCCCAAGTGAGAGACGATACAACGTGGCACACAAATCTACTCGCAATGTTGTGGAGCGCACCTTTGGACTGTTAAAAAGCAGGCTTCCGCTGCCTCCACAAAAGTGAAGTCGCACGTCAGTACTCACCCCTCATCTGCTGTAAAATCATTGCAACTTGTGCAATGCTGCATAACCTTGCCACTAAGAAAGGAACAGCAGTAGAATTGACAGACATTGAGGATGACGATGATGAATGTGCACACCCTGAGCCCAACACAGCAGGAGTGGCACAAGCTACATATGGGACGGGCAGAGATCACACGCAACTATTTCTAAGTAAGTAAGGAGACACAGCCAGTTGTAGTATGTACACGACGTAGTTTGTGGCACTACGCCAGTACACAAAGAAAGTCCCAAATGTGGCAATCCAATTGTAGCCATCCATCAAGGAAGTCCTGGGTTACTTCATCCATTCCAGGTCAGGTAGTCTGGCCAGCCTTAGTGTTTGCGGGCACACCTACCGGTGCTCAATGCCAATGGCTGGCTGTCCTCACTGGCAGTGTGGGCAGTGCCAGCCCCATGGAGCCTGCTGCTCCTATGGGCATCAGGAATTGGGGGGGTTATGCTGCTCCTACTGGTGCTCTCCTCGCTCTCCACCACATCCAGAGCAACAGTATTAGCTGACTGAGCAGTCAGCAGCACCTCCACTGCACTTGTCACCCTCACAAGGTCCCTGGAGACTTCACTGCTGCTGTGTGCCAGTCCCTCCTACATGTTCATGCAGCGCTTGCAAAGCAGGGAAGTGGCAGTGGCTAGGCAGTTAACTGGCCTTGTGTGTTGTTCTGCCCTCTGCCTCTCCTTCGGCCTTGTTGCCCTGTCCTCGTCCAACTTGCTGCATAAGAGCAGCACAGACTGGGACATGTCCCGCATGCCCGCAGCCATCTCCCTCATTCCCTCCGCCATAGAGCTGATGCACTTATTAATGTTTTCAACATTGACATATAGGTACCGCATCTGCCTTTGGACAGACTGGATGGCCTTCCCCTGCATCCGCTGCACTTTCACCATACTGGCCTACAGTCCGCAGAAGACACCAAGTCCCTCGCCATGTTGTGATTTAATGCTGTATCTGGCCCTGCGGCATCTGCCACCTGTGTGGGCCCCCTCGGAGGGGGACTGCTGATTGGCATTGCTGTCCTGCACTGCCACGGTTGTACTGTCACCCCCCCAACGTGTCCCCTGCAGAAGACTCCATTTCCATTAGTGTGGCCACAACATGCCTTTTGGTTTTCTGGACTGGAGGTGTTCTTGCAGCTGGTGACGCAATTAGTTCAGGTGAGGACAGGAGTAGAGGTGAGCCAATACGCCCCGGGGAGGCCTGCAGCTGTGGTGATGCTGGAAGGCCTGCAGCTATGGTGATGCTGGAGAGTCTTGGGAGACCTGCAGCTGTGGTGATGCTGGAGGGTCTTGGGAGGCCTGCAGCTGTGGTGACGCAGGAAGGTCTGGGGAGGCTGGCTGTGCTGTTGATGCAGCAGTTTCCTGGGTGATTTGCCCTGTGCTTGTGCTCACCTCCTATGTGTCTTCCCTCTGTGGTGCACTCCCTTCCTTGTCCTTTGGACGCTTGCGAGATGTCTCGCCTGTGGACAGAAAATCTTACATTAGCTCTGTGTTCCTGCAGCCCTGCTAATACAATTAAATCCTCTTCACTGATACACTGTTGCTATTGCCTCAGCTCGCTTTTCACTGATGTGTGACGCATGCCTTTTTGTTTGGTGTGCTGTTTGACATGGTATGTGTTTCATAATGCATTGCTGGTATATTCAAAAACCTGTACTGGAGTGGAGTGGACACTACCACATTGGGGAAGGGGAAGGGGTGGAGGGGATTGCTGTGCATACTTCTTACCTTTTCTGGTTGCTGAGCTGTCTGCATCCCCAATCCCACAGACGCTGTCTAGTTCAATGGTGGACTTCACCAGCTCCTCAAGCTCTGTCAGGGCGGGTGCCCTGTTCCTCCCTCCTCCTGTCAGGTTTACCTCTTTGTGGAGCTCAGCCATCTTCCTCTTAGTCACGCTCCGGAGGTCATACCAACTCTTTTTCAGGTTGTCAATGTCCCTTGGGGTCACTCCTATTGCATTAACCTTAGCCTGTATTGCCAGCCAGATTTTCCTCTTGGCAGATTCTGTAACCTGCAGGGACTGCTTCCGAAACAACTTGTGGTGTTCCTTTACAACCTACTCCACAAGGACCTGCAGCTCCATGGTGCTGAATTTGAGCTTTCTCTTCCTCTCTCCACCTTCTCTATCAGTATCTTTGCTTGCTATTTTGCAGTTTTCAAGCAGAAAAAGTTTCCAAAGGGCTCAAGGACTGTGCTCTGCTCTGCAAGCCTCTCCAGCAGCTACAGATTGAGTGCACCTGCATGGGTGTGGCCACTTCCTGGTTGGGAGGAGGGGTGGTTGCACCGGATTGGCTGATTCCTTAATTGTTTCTGTTTTTTTATTTCCGATTTGGTATTTACCGATTCTGTATTTTCCAAATCGGAAATTACCGATCGGTTTTGGATATTCAGTATTTCTTTACGGAATTTTACCGAATTGTTATTTATTACTGAATTTTTACCTACATCCCAAATAACGATTTTTGATTACCGATTGGGTAAAATTCGTTAAAAATTGCTAATTAGGAATCATTATTTGGGATTTACCTACATATGGCCCTTAATAAATACAATTAAAATTATAGTTTGCAAGAAAAACAGAATATACCTTACAACTGCCTAAAACAGAGAAGGCAAGCAGGGAACACTTCATCAAGTAATTATTTTTTGATCGGTTTGGGAAGGAAACAGTGTCAAATCTTTTTCCATAATAAAACAAGAGGAAAGTCCTTTGTGCTGACATCTACTTTAGCCTTCACACACAACAGACAGAGGGGCTGAATCTTTGCAGCATACAGAGCTGCTGATTTTAGGACTGGAGACAAGGGTTTGAATCTCCGTGTCGCCTCTCCCCGGTTATACCAAATTAAACACTAATTAAAATTAAATATCACAACAAAATAGGAAATACATGCCATAGTAAATGGTTGAACTTGCAGTAGCATACTGAACGAGTCAAGGATCGTGCCCTGTAATGAGAAAGTGTGCTCTTGTGAAGGGATGGCCAACCAAAGGATAGGCTGCATGCCCGGAGGGGAGGAGCGGCCACTACGCGCCTGAAGGAGCATGGACACATTGAGATGGCCTGCGGAAGACCAAAATAAACAATTCAGGGAGGGAACAGACACAGAAAGGAGGGAGAAACATCAATTAAAAGCAAACATTTCAGAATGTCATAGGTAACAACCAATGACAATTGATGGGCATCAGGCCAGGTTGCAAACATTTTCATCTCGATGACCAATTATACGTTAGGGTGGGCCACACAACACCAAGATTACATCATAACTAAATAGAAAAACAAAATGCGGCTGACCACGGTTCAGCACCTCAGTTCCAAAACTTAGAAAAACAATCAAACACTCTGTGCAACAGCTTCCGGAGTTCGCCGCACTCCACTGGAAACCAGGTAATTCAATTTGTACAAAGAAGGAAGGTGCACCAGGAAGTAGTCAATAAACTTCAAGTCTATTAAAAAACATATCCTTTATTGTAGTTGTAGTATTAAAATTGGTCATCAGCCAACACGTTTCGTTCCGAAAGGAACTTCGTTAGGGCTGAAAAAACCCACAAATATTAACAGAACTAAATCACACATAATACATACACCAACATATAAACACATTACGTACAGCATATATATATATATATATATATATATATATATATATATATATATATATATATGGACTTAACACATAAATCCATAACATTCGTAGAACGGCACAAGAATACCAAAAAACACAGAATAATATATTTATGTATTCACACAGATATCATAAACCAAACAACACAACATTTATATGTACATATAAAACCATATATATATATTTAAACCTGCACATGATTGATCCCTTTGACATCAACAGATACCAACTCAGATCAAATCATCACACATAATGTCTCTTCATAGAAAAGATGAATCACATACAGTAAGATAAATGTACAATGGGCAAAGTTAATTTTCATACGGTCTGCATTTGGTAGAGAATCCTTATGTCTAAAATTCATTTAAAAAAAGTGCATTGTGTTTAACATCTCTAGGTGCACCTTCTTTCTTTGTACCAAGATTGCATCATATCTTCTTCCAAACAGTCATACAGTGCATCTTGAAAGTTATTTGAGTGTAATTGCTAATGTCTATACTCAACAGCCCCAACCCTTAAAATTTCCAGCAGGACAAGCTTCAACAGAAGCACATGGATTCCAAGCAGATTCTAGTGATAGTTCAATGTTAAGGAGGTCCCCGTTACCACACCTAAGGCTTGACATTTCACTCTAGGAAGACAAGCTACTTCCTCCTTGCAATTTGCAAAGCTCACATTTCTTATTAGGCATTGAAATTCCACATTAATTGCTGGTGGAAATTTATGATTCCTCACCCTGGGAGTTGTTGACCCAATGAGGCATGCACTGCTACTATCTGAATAGTATAATGCATGCCCCATCTTACAGTATATTACTGCATGAATCTTACACAAGCTAAAATTCATAAACACTGTCGGAACCCCCACACAGACCATACTTGAGGTACAGAAGGTAGTTCTCAGGCTTTGGTGTCACTGTACCTGCTGCATCATTGGCAGGTAAACAATGTGCCACCCTACTCTCACAACTTGAGATGGGTGCCCCACTGAAAGCTTGATCTGTGCTTGTTCTGATGCCTGGCTCAGCTTGAGGTGCTCTTGGAACTTTGAGCCCATGACGAGCCAAGCTTTCATGTACCTTCTGTCTGCCACCCTTAATCTATCCAGGATGTGGCAGTACGTCGAGAGCTTCCAACTTTGGAACAGAACAAGATAGGTCCGTGTCTCTGCATTGGCTCAACATTTTGTGATTCTGGGTAAATCTCCAGTGCCTAAATGAAATTGGTGATCATGTGCTTCAATACCATTAAGTCGAGTTCACACTAAATATCAACTGCAGAAAACTGCACAATGAGGCAAAAACAAAGCATTAACATAAAAAGGAGAGACTAATAGATAGCAATATAGTGGCAGATTTGTACAAAGTGAGAACATAAAAGAAGGAAACATTGCAATTTCCTCTCCTAAATTGTGTGATTTGGGGCAAATATTTTATTTCACCAAAACTCGTTTTTCTTCATATTTTATATATTCACGTTTAAATACATAAATCAGAAACCCAAATATACAAAAATCTATTGTGTTTGATTTAATAGACTAATGCTCCTTTATAATAATCGCAAAAAACACAGTTGATGGACAGAATGCAGAACAATGGCTACATGCAAATCAGCCTTGACCCTGTGCCTCATGGGAACAGTCCAGCCCGAACTACCAAGCCATGTCTTTCCTAGACCGGAATCAAGCATCCAAGGACCGGTTTCTGGCTATCAGCCTTCTTCAGCCTGGATAGCTTAACTCCAGTGATGTGGAGAGCCTGGGACTCATGTCTGAGCATACCCAGCCCACTCGGGGTGAAAATTGCAAAAAACACAGTTGATGGGCAGAATGCAGAATAATGTCTTACATTCACCCCAGTACAAAGATCTGGGCCTAAATCCATCATTTTGTTGCACTCCACACCACCCTAGGTCAGACAATGGCTATATGCAAATCAGCCTTGACCCTGTGCCTCATGGGAACAGTCCAGCCCGAAACACCAAGCCATGTCTTTCCTAGACCGGAATCAAGCATCCAAGGACCGGTTTCTGGCTATCAGCCTTCTTCAGCCTGGATAGCTTGACTCCAGTGATGTGGAGAGCCTGGGACTCACGTCTGAGCATACCCAGCCCACTCGGGGTGAAAATTGCAAAAAACACACAGTTGATGGACAGAATGCAGAACAATGTCTTATATTCACCCCAGTACAAAGATCTGGGCCTAAATCCATCGTTTTTTTGCACTCCACACCACCCTAGGTCAGACAATGGCTATATACAAATCAGCCTTGACCCTGTGCCTCATGGGAACAGTCCAGCCCGAACTACCAAGCCAGGGGCCTCATTTATGAAAAGTGACGCATCGCTGCGTGAAAACAGCGATGCGTCACTTTTCACTGCGCACTCCTTGCGACACCAATGAAGCGTCATATTTAATGTATGACGCATCATGTCGCAAGGACTTACAGATATGTCAGTATTTCTGACGTATCTGTAAGCGCAAAAGTGACGCATTGCTGGAGTGTGTCACAAAAGTGACGCAACTCCAGCAATGCGTCCTTTCACATGGGGAAAGCCCCATGTGAAAGGGCTTGCGTCAGTCTTACGCCTGCTGTGAGGCAGGCGCAAGATTTTGACGCAACAGCATCCTAAAAGTGACGCAGTGAAATCTCATAGATTTCACTGCGTCACTATTATGAGGCTTTTTGCGGGGGAATGCCCCCTCTGCATACATTATACCTGACGCAGGTATAATGTGGCGCAGGGGTTTAAAAAGTGACGCATCTACCTAGATGGTTCACTTTTTAAATATGGCGCAACAAGACGCATATTTTACGCCGCTGGTGCGTAACAAAAAGCGATGCACCAGCGGCGCAAAACTGACACGAGGCCTCATAAATGAGGGCCCATGTCTTTCCTAGACCGGAATCAAGCATCCAAGGACCGGTTTCTGGCTATCAGCCTTCTTTAACCTGGATGCTTGACTCCAGTGATGTGGAGAGCCTGGGGCTCACGTCTGAGCATACCCACCCCACTCGGGGTGAAAATTGCAAAAAACACAGTTGATGGACAGAATGCAGAACAATGTCTTACATTCACCCCAGTACAAAGATCTGGGCCTTAATCCATCGTTTTTTTGCACTCCACACCACCCTAGGTCAGACAATGGCTATATGCAAATCAGCCTTGACCCTGTGCCTCATGGAAACAGTCCAGCCCGAACTACTAAGCCATGTCTTTCCTAGAACGGAATCAAGCAACCAAGGACCGGTTTCTGGCTATCAGCCTTCTTCAGCCTGGATAGCTTGACTCCAGTGATGTGGAGAGCCTGGATTTAGGCCCAGATCTTTGTACTGGGGTACATGTAAGACATTGTTCTGCATTCTGTCCATCAACTGTGTTTTTTGCAACCTTTATAATAATCTGCACCACATACAGGATCCTCAAGACAACTGTCTTGCCTGTTGGATCACTAATAGCACTGTCACCAGTCTGAGGTCAGGGCAGGAATGACTAAGCTCATGTTTAAAAACGGTACTTTCCAGCGCAGCGCTATATTGAAACATATTAATGCCAAAGCTTCCATGTGTTAAAGAAATACACGTCTTGGAATTCTGAAGAGACTATCATTTTATGTGACGTTTGTTGCATCCTTTACATAGCAAACATTTTCAGGGCTGGTTCCTGGGTCTCTCCCTGTTAATTTGTTGTCTCGCCCACCTCGCCCCGCAAAAGACACTGCCCAATTTCAGTTTTAAAGACAGTGAAAAAAGATTACGACATTCAGACGTTGAGATGGAGGATGCGCTTAACGGGTACCGTCTCCATTGCCTCTTCTCCCTTGACTGGGTGGGCCAAAGGTCATGTTTGGGTGGGCCTGGCCCACCCGGCCCCCCTCATAGTAACGGGCAATTGATGGGCATGCGAAAAGCCCACAGAATGATAATAACATGTCTTGCAGACAGCGCAGGTACTGTAAGCACGACCTAAAAATAGGAGTTGGCCCAAATCTCCAGCATGCTGGGACCTTGCAAGGTGATTCTTGGTGCTTTACAAAATTGGAAGATGCTTCAGCAATGTATACAAGCATGTAAGCCAAAGGAGTCCGGTATTACCTATTACAGCTAACCGTTTAAATATTCAAGCATAGTGTAGTTACGATTCAAATAACTCCGGCCCACAAATCAACTTGCAACAGCGTGCACTATTCCCGTGAACATGTATGGTGCACATCCTCATGAAGCACTAGGGAATAGACTACTCCATCAGTGGAGTAGCTAGGGAGGGTGGGGGGCACTATTTCTGAGGCGGCGGCAGCACTGGAGCCCCGTTGCGGTCGCAGCGGCCTTTGAAATTTATTTGGGAAGTAGGGAACAAACACAGTGTTCCCAAATAAATTATAAAGGCGGTGGCCGCCGCAACGGGCTCCAGTGCCGCGGCCGCACGTGGCCCCAATGCCGCCAAATTTCAAGCAGGTTCATAAAATGAAATGACATCAAAGTTACCTAAAAAACAATTCCAATAATAACTTGTATATTATGTTTAGTCCCACCTTTTCCCTAGGGCAGTGTGATTCCGTTTTCGTGTCTTACAATACAATTACAATTACAATTTGCACACATGCTTAGGCACATAGACACTGACTACACCCTGCAGTTGTTTCGAACCCTGTCCCTGTAATCAGCCATCTTATCAACCAAAGAAGTAGTTCCATGTGTAGGAGGCCCAAAACCCATCGATTGACCGCGTCTACAGAGCCACTTTTACAGTGGCGTAGCTAGGGGGGGGGGGGGGGGGGGTCCGCCCCAGACAGCACTATTTTTGAGGCAGCCGCAGCACTAGAGCCCCGCGGCGGCCTTTATAATTTATTTGGGAAGTAGGGAACACACACAGTGTTCCCAAATAAATTATAAAGGCAGCCGCGGCCGCAACGGGCCCCCAGAGCCGCAGCCGCACGCGGCCCCAATGCTGCCAAATTTCAAGTAGGTTCATAAAGTGAAATGACGTCAAATTTACCTAAAAAACTATTCCAATAGTAACTTGTATATCATGTTTAATATTTGCACACCTGCTTAGGCACATAGACACTGACTACACCCTGCAATTGTTTTGAACCCTGTCCCTGTATTCTACCATCTCATCAACCAAAGAAGTAGTTCCATGAGTAGGAGGACCAAAACCCATCCATTGACCACGTCTACAGAACCGCTTTTATGTTTCAACATTTCTAGCAATTTTCAAGTCGGTTTAACGCATGTACATCAAACAAGCGTGAGCTGTGGTGAGATTCTCTCTGCAGTTTAAAAAGGTGTTTGGAAACTTTATAAAAGGATTTGCAAGCACATTTTAAACGGCGCACAGAATCCCACTTAAATTCTGAAGATAGAGGTGGCCTATAAAAGGTGAAATCAATCACGCCTATTACATCACAAAAGCAGGACTACACTTGACGTGGTCTTTTAACTCTACTTTCTCCAAGATGAGATTTTCAGGATTACATTTTGAGAGCTTGAAAACACAGATTGCATTGGGAGTGTTTACTGCAAGGAAAAAACATTACTCAATATCACATTCCAAGGCCCCAGTTCACAAACGTTTCTGTGCATCAACAGTTAACTTAGGTGAGAAAAGATCATCAATGGTAAGTGCAAGTGACTTCAGGTTAAGGGTGGGGACTTTGGACCTTATAGCAGATCACCAAGGCGAGCGAAAAACACCCAGGCAGCATCACAAATTATTATGGTGTAAGGGAAGGAATTTCTGTACTTGAAGTCAATATTTCCCAGATTGCGAAGAAAATAAAAAAAATAGTTTAGCTGCTTTTGCACTTTAACTTACTTACAGCCCATTACTCTGCCTGGCATGTAGGGAAGCAATGAAGGAACTCCACTTACATCTGTCTTGGTCCCCTTTCTTTGCTGTGCCTCATCTGTGGTTCAGGGTCTTCATTTATGTTTCCACAGTTCTCCACCAGGTGTTCTTTGGCCTGCCTCTCTTCCATTTGCCCCCTTGGATCTAGTCAAGAGCTGTTATTGTGATGGAGTCATGTTTTCTTCTGATGGTTTGTCCTCTCCATCTCCATCTTTTTCTTATAATGGTAGTGTCTGTGCGCTCTTGCTTGCATCTGCAGAACAGTTCCTGGTTGGAGAAGGTTTTCGGCCACAAAATGCCCAAGATTCATCTCAGGTTACTGGACTGGAAGGCTGACAGTTTGGTAAAGTCGCGTTTTGTCATCCACCAGCATTCTGACCCATACAAGAGTGTGGACAGAACGCAGCTCTGCTAAAGCCTTAGCTTGGTGTTGGTGCTGTACTGAGATGACCTCCACTCATTGTTCAGCATTCAGAAGGCATTCTTAGCCTTGTTCAGTTTGCTCTTGATGTCACTGCCCGCTACTTCATCATGTTTGATAGTTCTCCCTTGGTAGGTGAACTCTTCAGTCATGGCTGGGTCGTCTCTAACCACCTTGGTTCATAAATGGTTTTGGATGTTGAGTGGCATGACTTCTGATATCTTCGTGTTGTTCTTCCGGCCCACTTGCTGTGCATAGATGTTGGGGTCAGGTGTCTTTTCCTGCATATACTGATATGTGTGAGAGAGCTAAACTAGGTCATCCAACGTGTCAAGGTTAAGCATGGGCGAATTTTGCGAATTCGCGATCCGCGAATTTGCGGATTTGCGAATTCGCGATCTGCAAAATTTGTGAATTTGTGCGAATTTGAAGATTTTTGGATTTTTGCGTTTTCGCTGGGTTTTTTGCGTGTTCGCAGGATTTTTTGCGTGTTCGCGGGGATTTTTGCGTCTTCGCAAGCCGCTTGCATAGCGAAGTTACCCATGCAGTCGTTTATGGGAGAGGGAGAGAGAGATAGTTAGATAGATAGATAGATAGATAGATAGATAGATAGATAGATAGATAGATAGAAAGAGAGAGAAAGAGAGGGAAAGAGAGAGGGAGAGAGAGAACGAGAGAAAGAAAGAGAGGCTGGATCTCTGAAGGGCCAGATTCCTGAGTTGCCCCTACAGAACATACAGCTTTTTATTTTTAGCAAAATGCATATGAAAATTGTGCTGTAAAGGTCTCTTTTAGTTTAACCCCTCCTGACAACTCAAAATGGGTGTATTTACCATCCTCTCCCTTCTTCCTGTTTTTTATATCTGTTAGTGCTTCCTGATGAGGTTTAATTCCTTGGACAGGTGCCTCGTTGCCTACTTGTAACTATTCTCTGACCCTGCTTCAAGGGTCAGAGCAGGGTCAGAGAATAGTTGCAAGTAGGCAACGAGGCGCCAGGAAGCAATTAACAGCAGGTGTCCAAGTTGAAGTTAATTTGTTTGTAACCCTTTTGTAAAAGGTTACAAAGAAATTAGGTTCAACTTTTGCACCTGCTGCTGTAACCCTTGCTTGGCTGAAAATTCGTCCTTGCTGATTCGCGGATTTTACCGCGATTTCGCGAGATTCGCGGATCGCGAAATCGCGGAAAATCCGCAAATTCGCCCGCGAAACGGATTTTACGCCCACCCTTAGTCAAGGTCCTCTAGTGTGGAGAACAAGGTCCATCTGATGTCTCCTGCTTGGTCTTCAATTGTGCGGCGCATCACCCATGGCACTACCTTTGTGACTCCTAGCCTCAGAGGTGGCAAATATAGTGTTTCATTAACATATGGGTCGCTGTAGCTCCACTCTATTTCCTGTCATTTTTTTTATTACACTAATAGTGACTAAATACAATATATTATTTACTAATAATGTAATAATAATATGTAAATTGATACTTGTATAGCGCACTACTCACCCGCAAGGGTCTCAAGGCACTGGTACGAATACCGCTGTGGAACCCATCCTGGCTTTCCCTGTGAGGCGTCCACTCTTGGGCACCCCCAAGGTGGAGGCCAGGCATCCTTAGCGTTGTGGGGGCCATTGAGGAGATTAAGCAAGCTATTGCCCAGAGTTGCAGAGTGGGACTCCATGATTGGAATAGGCACCGAGGCGAGAATTATCAGGTCTGTGGAATTTTGAGCCCAAGATCCGCTGAGGCGGGGAATTGAACCCTGGTCCCGGGCTAGACCTCTGCATCAGGGTCTGCCACTCTAATCATTGAGCCACACTAACAGAGTACAATAAGCTGGAATATGCCCATCCATAGCAGCTGAGGCAAGTAAAAAATGCTTTTAAGTGTATGTTGAGCGCATTTATGTGTGAGAGAGTGTATATGTGTGAATTTGTGTATATGTGTAAGTGTGTGTGTGCAGTGGCGTAGCTAGGAGGGGGCAGGGGGTCAATCTTGTTGTAGCGTGCGCGCCGCGCGCAAAGGCTACCAATGACGGCCCTGTAGTGACAATTTGGCCAGACCTTGCGATTAGAACCTAGCAATTACGCGCTTCACCACTACGCTCTCGTGAGGAGTCAATTCTGGCCTGGTGCTTGCAGCTTTGGGCTTAGGGGCTTAGGGGAACAAAGTTCGAACTGAACCACCTCCACTTGCCTGCTGTAGAGACCCTGCCTGTAGCGAGTGAGGTTAGAGGAGAGCAGCAGCAGATTCAGAGGGGTTGGTGGCTGAGTCTGTGGCTCGTCCATAGCTGCCAAGGTTTCAGATTGCTATGTGTGGCACTCTAATTCAGCGAAATCTCGGGTTAAATAAATTCACTTTATACACTGCAGGCACAGAGATACAGGTGCTCAGCTAAGCACCACGTCTGTGGATCCCATCATGATGTGGCTTCCAGTGCAGACGCCCACACTGTGCCTCCACCTCTGCTTCTGTACAGAAATGACTTCAGCTGGAAATGGGAGGAAGTAGTAGTACTGTGCAGAAACAGAGCAGGAAGCAGGAATCCACATGCTGAAAGCTCACTGGTAGTTCTGATCTGTGCATGATTGTGCACACTAGGGGTCCTAGGACTCAGAATAGCCTGGTGCAGAAGAGGAATTCCCCTTTGGAAATGGTGTTTCTGATCATGGGAAGTCTAGTCCACTTTAATCACGATACATGTAACCTGCCCCATACTACTCACCGTTTCCTTCTTGCATGTATGCTTTCAGAATTTCATTGTAATTATGAGTGACATTTCAACGTCTAGGAGTCACACTTTCTCATGGGCAAAAATTAAAATCACTCAATAAAGATGAAGGAACCATATGAATACCAGAAATTACACCCCTTTGATTAGGGAGAAACTCTAACATTTTGAAACAGGTGCAAAGCAGCTGATCTTTGCAGCATGCATTTTAATCCTATATGCACAATTTTATGGAGAGTTGTCAAGTTCTTGTCGCGCCTCACTAAATGAGATAGGTTACGGAATGAGATGGAACTACGTTTCCCAGAATGCCAAGCTTTACAGGAGGCGGGGTATATAAGGAAGACACTTCCTCCACCTGGTGTCGGATATTTTGGATCTTGACCGCCAATACCAGTTGACGTTTCTACGTTCTGCGCTGTTGAAGCGAGGGACGGAGAGTTTACTGTATCGTTGTGTTCTTGGGTCCTCCGTTGGCGAGCCTTCTTGCATCGGCTCTTGCGGACGACATCTATCGTTGGCTTTGTTCACGTTTTGCTTTTGTTATGTGTCTCCGTTGGCGAGCCTTCTTGCATCGGCTCTTGCGGAGGACACGACTCGTGGTCCTTTGATCATAGTTTCGCTGTTTCCTTTTTCCTCTGTTGGCGAGCCTTTTTTAATCGGCTATTGCGGAGGAAATACCTTTGTTTCTTTTGTTAATACAATCCAGTAATCCTCCGTTGGCGAGCCTTTTTGCATCGGCTATTGCGGAGGATTATTGGTATAGGTCCCAGGCTTGGGACGAAGGAGCTCGACTCCAGAAGTTACCGTGCAACAATACAGGTAGCTCTTTTCATACTTTACTTTTTGGTGACGTAACCCTCACGTTTGTTTTTGGGAGAGATTGTGTCACGCTATCTTCAGATTGCAAAGTCTACTCCTCTTCACCACCTACGGGAAGGGAGAATAGGGTATGTGTTTCAATTCTTTCCGAGTTAGTAGAAACAAGATACCTTGGGTTGTTACAGGAGTGATTCTTTGTGTGTTACAGGGGAAGTCAGATGCATGCCGAAAGTATATGTTCTCAGTAAGAAGAGAAGTATCTCCTGATTTACAGCAGGCCACTTTCGAGTCACAGGTAGAGAGCTGTTCGTGTCCTGCCATCAGATATTGGTATGGTGTGATTATCTTAGAACCTGTACCAATCATTGTGTTATCTGTCTTCACAGCTCTCCCTCCCCGCAGTCCCCTTCCTTTCCTTCCCGTTTTGCCCTCATCTGATCCTTCCTTAGCCCACGGCTATTACAGCAATCGGGGCTTGGATAGATCTGGAGATGGCCTATTAAACAACACGCTGATCCTGAGGACGGAGAGGACAACAAGAGTCAAAACTGCTTCTACTAGACAAGTAACTATCGAGCTTTTACACCCATGTCTAAGTCCATCATCCTGTCTTCCCGCTCAGCCGCAGGTGTGGCTGAACCACAAGTGAAATGATCTCTGTCGCAAAAGCAATAACCCACTGAGCGGTCTACATAGAATACAATTCCTGATGTCAAGGTACACGAGACTCGTGCAGGAACTTTTATACCCAAGCACACCACCCCATCTCTCAGCTCAGCCAGAGGTGCGGCTGGACCAAAAGTAAGAAAATAATTGCTGTGGCTCAAGCAAAAACCCTATGAACTGTCTACATAAAATACAGTTCGCCATGTTGTAATGTAAGGGTACAAGTTCTTTGGTGTCTGCACTACTATATGCTGAGAGACAACTCATAACTGCCACCCACAGCCGGAGTCAAGGGCGCTAAGTGTTTAGCAAATAAAAGAGTCAACCCGGTGTATTCAACTGTGTAGCATTTGACCGTGTCATGTATGTGCATGTAACTTTGATGATCGAGGTAACTATTAGCAACAATACTACGTGTCTCTTGGACATCTTTCAAGTGCTCGCTGTCCTTTTTCCCCAGCACCCTCCACCCCCTCCAAGGGGCCGCAATCTGGGGGATAGCCCCGGGTGCCACAAGCTCTAGCTATGCCCCTGGACTCCATTATTACCATAGTCACAGTTAGACCTCAGTCAGACTCACCACGGTTCCATGTTCAGCTGTGGCAATCTTATGGCTGACAAGCCCCTCTCTTCTATGGAAAGGTTAATGATCAACATTTAGCGCGCTAGTCTGCTGCAAGATAAAACTCATTTTTTTGCTGTGAGCTTAACCAACAAACCGACTGATGCATTTTTGGAAACCAATCCCTGTAGTAAGTACCTTGAAGTCTACAACATATAACAACGTGGGCGGCATCAGTGACACACTTCATTACTAAGCAGAGTCAACCACTTATGTTATTGAGCATGCCTCCACCCCTGCACAGCGGGAGGGGGGAGGGTGTGTTACGCTTCTGACAAGAATCCCATGTTTTCCACGTAGTCCATGTAAACAAATAGGAGCATCGGTGGTGGGGGAACTCTGGGGTGACTTTATTATGCGAGGGACAGCTGGGAATCACACCGCCCAAAGGGGTTGCTGTCACCCTCCCTCTTGGAGGCCGGGGCACACTGCAGGCTGCATTGGCAGCGATGTTCCCACATTAGAGTGTTTAATTTACTGAGATTAAAGCCCGACCTTGCCAAGGGAGGGAGGGGTTGGGGTAATCAAGTGTCCGTCATACGACTGAGGCCCTCCTTCAAAGCAGAGGCTCACAGCCAGCTCCTTTCAAGCTTTGCTCCGATGCGCGTCAGTCTCGAGAATGTGAAAGTGTTTACCATATGGAATACATATATTTATGATGCTAGGTTTCATCTTCATGAAATGTTATGACACTTGAATTCTGTATGTAAAATCCATATATTTATAAAGCATGGTTCACGCGCCATAAAACTAGCTTGGTTGCTGACAGTTGTGGGCAGACGAAAACATTTACTAACCCCAGTGTGGCAGGAATAAGTGTAAAGCCATACTTAAACTACATTATTCACGTGGCCTACCATATGAAAGAGAGAACCTGTGTGTTAGGTCTTAGTTACCTAAAGAACCAAACGGCTACCGCAGTGTGTGGCCCAGAGGTTAAACGTAACCAGTCAAAGGGAGGGATTTGCAGGCATTGAAGGTATGGGGGCACCGCAAATGAGGAAATCAGTGTGGCACGAAGAATACCCTAATCAAATGTGCTCAGTGCAGTCTGGTCCCTCTGAAATCGGTGGAACTGAACTATGCTACCTTTTGCGGACATGTCACCAAAACTCTGGACCAGATTGTCCCGGTAAAGAAAATCAGGAGGCTGGGGAGACCTTCCGCCCCATGGTAGAATGAAACATTGAGGACCATAAAAAAGGAATGTAAACTGGCAGGGCGGAGATTGAGAAAGGGATATGCAGAGATAGACAAAGCCCTCTGGAAGGAGAAATTAGCCAATTATAAAAAGGAAATTGTGAATGCTAAGGCGGATTACTACGCCAAAACTATCCTGGAGGCACCCAATAGCACTAGGCGTATTTTCAAAATCGTGAAGGATATTGCTAGTCCCAAATGCACAAAAAACAGCATCCTGCCTAGTCAGGAGCTATGTAATAGCCTAGCCACATTCTTTGAGGGCAAAATATGGAAAATTATAGAGGGGCTGGAAGTTGACGATGCAGTCATATCTAGCGAGATAGAGGGAAGACCGTCAACTAGTAAGCAAAAGAGCTGGGAATGGGAGGCTGACCGGATGATCAAGCGGCCTGCCTGAATCATTTTGAACTTCCCTCTAAGGAGAAGTTTAATAACATAGCATCAGGAGTTTCTTCTGGCTCTCCTTTGGACCCTCTCCCTCCAAAACCTTGGAAGGAGTTGGGAGGTGAATTACTTCCAATACTTCGACAGCTGTGCAATCCATCACTGAGCAGTGGACAGATCCCGGCGAGCCAGAAACAAGCAATAATTACACCTCTGTTGAAAAAACCCACATGTGATCCAGCATGCCCTAAGAATTATAGACCTATATCACTCCTCCCCTACCCAGCAAAGATCATAGAACATTTGGTTAGCAGGTCACTCTCCCAGTTCTTGGAGTGTAACCTGGCATCTTTGGCGTGGTTTCCCCTGTCTTTTTGCCTCTGCCTCCTGTATTTTCGACGCTGTGCTGGATTTCGTTTTTGCTGGTTTAGATGCTTTGGGCACTTTGCGACTGCTGATCAGTGTCAAAGTGCAAGTGTTCCCTGTGTAAATTGTTATTGCAATTGGTTATCCATGATTGGCATATTTGTCTCAGCAAGAAGTCCCTAGTAAAGTGCACTGAGTGTGCCAGGACTGGTGATCCAAATGCTACTAGTGGGCCTGCAGCACTGATTGTGCCCCCTCACGAGTAGCCCTAAAATGGTGTCTCAGGACTGCGGGTGCAGGTGATATGCTTTGGTAGTGAACTACAGCCATTTTTGTTTTTCACTATTGTAAGGCTATCTTGACCATATGCTATCATGGGGAATGCTGGCTACAGTGGTTACCTGCATATCTTCCCATTGGAGCAAGATAGGACATAAACGTCTGGTATCCCTGAACTCAGAACTTAATAACACATATTTTAGGAAAGGTGGTTTTTAAATCCTGTGTTTGAGAACAGCACTTTTAGAAAGTGGCTGTTCTCTTGTCTGACCTTTCTGTGTGCCTTGGCCTGTTTGTGAATTGACTGTCTGGTTTGTGAGTGACAGGGGCTGGGTGGCTCCCAGAGGCTGAGTGGGCCATCCCTGGGTGGAATAGCTCCATCTGCATCTTGAGTGATGGGAGGGGGTAGCACATAGGCCTGAATAGGGCTGTGCCTGCCTGCCTTCCACAATGCTGGCTCCACCTCCTGCTGGGCGGCTGACGACCCTGCCCCTCTCTCTGAAAGGAAAGGAGAGGCCAGGAAAACAAAGTGCTCAAGGAACACCCAGAACTGGTAGAGACCGGGCTCAGAGCCCTCCTGCACAAAAGGAACAACAACTTTTAGGGGTATAAGTACAGGACCCCAGACTACAGAAAATTAGATCATCCAGGAATCAAGAAGGAACCTCTGCAAGGAGAAAGCTGGAAGACTGAAGAAGGAAGACTGTCCTGCTGTGTGCTTGTGGACTGACCTGCAGGTGCTTTTCTGCCAAGGAGAGGGGAAGGACTCTGCTTTGTGCGGTGTCCCCTTGCTTGAAGGAATATCCAAGGACCTGAGAAGAGCTGGCTCCCTGTTAAGAAGTCCCAGGATCAAAGGGACTTCACCCCCAGCTTCCCTGAACTCTACTGAGAGAGTTATGTCCTTCCCAGAGTGTTTGGAGCAGTAGTTCTGGTGCCTCTGGAAGTTGTACCTGTGCTTGGGAAGCTGGAAATCAAGATACTAAAGACTTTCTGCAAAGTTTCACGTATCGCTCGCGAAACACATCCCAGTCAGTGCGAGGAAATTCCCGCCGCCGCGAAGATCGAGATCGTCGCAGCGCATGTTGCCGCTGCAATAATTGACGCATCCTTCGCTTGCGGAACGCATAGCTCCAGTGCGGGAAAAATACCATCGCTGCGAACATCCTCGCAGAGCCTGTCGTCGCTGGGTGAGATTATTGCACCGCCTGCTTGCGGACCGCATCACGTCGCTGCGAGAGTCATCGCAGAGCCTTCGCAGCGAGGAGCCCCGAGAGGAGTTGATCGACGCTGCACTACGCATCATCACCGCACCTGAGATCGTCGCCGTCCCGAAGATCATCGCATCGTACCTTTTGCGAGCCGCTTCCACCGAAACCTGCGCACTGGAATCCACGCAAGGTAAGGCATGCCTCCCCATACAGACCGGAGTTATTGCAACACGCCCGCTACTTACAGCGGGTTAGTCGCATCGCTTCCCCAGGGTCTCAGGAGTGACGCATCGCTTGCTTTTCAACACTGCAGCTTTCACTTGGAACTTTTGTCACATATAAAGGTACTGTTTGTTAAAACGTGACGCAACTGTGGACTATTTTAACACAACCTTAAGAACTCTTTTGAAACCATATTCTTGAACTGTGTATGTTGGATTTTTGTTGCTTTGGTCTTGTTTAGTTTAGATTAAATACTTCTAATTTTCTAAACTGTTGTGGAGTCCATTTGTGGTGTTTTCACTGTGTCACTGTGAGTGTTGGTACAAATACTTTACACATTGCCTTTGATAAGCCTGACTGCTCGTGCCAAGCTACCAAGGGGGTGAGCAGGGGTTAGCTAAAGAGTGTATCCTTCTTACCCTGACTATAAGCAAGGGGCCCTATTTGGACATTAGTACCTACCTCTGCCAACTAGAGTTCCCCAGTTCTAACAGTAACATCAAGCTGGAGGATGTGCAGTTTGGGTTTTGCCCAGGCCATGGGACAGAGACAGCTCTTCTGACCATCTTTAGAAGATCTTCAAATGCAAGTAGACAGGGGACAATCAGCTATATTGATTTTACTGGACCTATCTGCTGCTTTCGATACAATCAACCACACAGTTCTCATGGCCAGGCTGAAATTGGTAGGGGGGAGAGGTGTAGCACTGAATTGGTTTTGATCCTATCTGACAACTAGACGACAGTCGGTGGCCCTTCCCCCTTATCGCTCGGAGTTTGCTGAGATTAGGCATGGGGTCCCCCAGCCTCGGCAATCAGCCCAATACTGTTTAATACCTATATGAGTCCCCTAATCGTGATTATTAAGTCATACGGGGTCAGCTTGGTAAACTACGCTGACGACACCCAGCTTATTTTATCATTGGAAGGAGACCAAGCGGTCTGGAAAAATGTCATGCTTACAGGCAAGAAATGGTGCACTGGCTGAAAAACAACTCCTTATAATTTAATTTGCCAAAAAACAGAGATATATTTTGCTGTGCAGCAGCTAAGGTCCCCTGTTCCCTCCCTTCGGGATTCTGGCCCATTCCCACGGAGACATCCTTGCTACCCGTCACGACCTTACGCAATCTCAGGGTCAGTGTTGATGACAAGCTGAACCTCGAAACCCAAGTCAATAAAATTGTGGGAAGTAGTTTCTCGCTCATTAGGGTTCTCCGGAAGAGTCTTCTGCTACTCCCATATCAGAAATGAGCACATGTATTAAGGAGCGTCATTCTGAGTCGACTTGACTATGGTAATGCTCTAATGCTAGAAACCCCTAGGTACCTGATTGGGAGACTCCAGAGAATGCAGACAGTGGTGGCTAAGCTGGCCCTATCCAGTCCACGATGGTCATCCACATCGCTGGCATTGGCGTAGCTACACTGGCTTTCGGTATTCCAGAGGATACAATTTAAATCACTGTGCATTGTCTTCAAGGCACTGGATGGGATGGGACCGATTCTGCTGAAGTCTAAGTTCAACTGTTATAACGCCACCCGTAGCCATCAGTCCTCCTCGACTAATCTGGGGAATATACCCAAAATTAAGAAACTTAAATCAGGCGGAAGAGCTTTTAGCTATGTGGCAGCACGCCTTTGGAATAGTCTGCCAGTTTAGCTAAGACAGATGCAGGATCTGATGAAGTTCAGGGGAAAAATTAAAACTTGGCTGTTCCCTAGAGTACAGGCTTAGCCTAGTAACCTGTTAGCCCGAAAGCATGGTGATAGAGTATATGTACCACAGTGCCCGGATGCCTGTAGGGTTACAGTGCATTTGATACGTCTGAAATAAAATACAATACAATACAATACAGTACCAAGGGAGAGCATGTGTGCTGAGCAGAACTGATGTAATATTATCCCGAGCCGAAGATAAGGCTTCTTGTGTGCTTATACCCAGAAGCTAAAGTGCCCATAATCTTTTACCTATATTCCCATATTCCAGCCCAGGATATCGGTCTGAATGCACAAGATGCCAATAATAATGGCAATACCATTGCGAGTCTTGCCACTGAAAAATGACTGCCGTTTTCAATCTACCACCTTAATTACGATGAGGACTCCCTACCAAATCTGGCTGCCCAGAGCTCTACCACGTTTCATGAGGTCGGGGAAGTGAAGTCCTCAAACTACACTGCTTGGGGGAAACAACCCCTGATGATGTTGAGTCTGCTCTGTGCCAAAGAGGACTGCCCACGTTCTGCAAGGACCATTTAAACGAAAAGCAACCTACTGCTACACACTCAAATGAGGATACAACGTGACACCATACAGCCGGATTCCAAGGAAGGAAAGTAAGCCCAACTGCCGGGAGGTGGGTGAATCACAAAATTGATATGTTCAAACAACCACAGGAACCATTAACTTACTATATGCTGAGCCCATACCAGTCATAGGGGAGCAGAAGCACACATCCGAAATCCAATCACGTTTGTAAAATCAAATCACCCAAAGGGATATGGACACACCACACATTTCTTCCCCAGTCGGGTAGCTCCCCCCTGACAAAGAAAGTGACCCAATGCGCCTCCCAACAATGAAAAGGACCTGACATGAACTGGCTTGCAATGTCTCAGAGACCTAGGAACACGTCTCTGCACCATAATAAAACCCATTCAAGAAAGGCCCATAATATTCTCAGTAAACGTGCTATACCAAAATCCCTACTCTTAATTTGAGGGCTAGCAACCCAAAGCTGCTTGCAAATGATTCAACCACGAGCCCACAAAGGCAGGATTGTACGTGCTTAGGGAACTCAAAACTGGAGAATTGTGTACCAAGACCCTAAATAGCAAACTAATCTGTTTAAAATTAAGAACAAGTTAAAAAAAATACCTTTTGAAAGAGCTAGCAATGAAGAAGTACAAATATATGGGAGTTTTGGCTAAAAATCCAGACCCAATCAGACGCAGGCAGTGTTTAAATTAAGGCAGTGGGGCCGGGTGGGGGGGGGGGTTCGACAGATGATGATGAGGGAAAATTATTTCCTTAATTTTCCATAGTCATCCTCTGTTAAAATCCCCCCTCACCGCCCCCCACCCACTTAGCCCAAAGCTCTTCCCTGAACGGTCCGCTGCTGAACGCATCATGTAATGACAAATAGCTTTGGAATGTGAATCATCAGGGTGGGTTTGATTAACCAACCAAGTGACGCAATCAGTGTTTGCTGAACTACAGAGTGGAAAGATATCACAGTCCAGGGCACTAAAAATAAAAATAAAAGTAAACCTTATAATCTTCATGTGTGTTAAACACTAGTTAAGGTTATGTTGAGGGCATAGGCTGGATATATGGTTACATTTCACAGGAGCAACTGCACTATTAACCTCTTCAACAAGCCATCTTTTCTAATTGATTGTGTTGTTGTCTGTGGGATAAAAAAAAACGTTGCTTTTCTATATAGTTGCTGTAGCTGTATCCTCTCCGCTTGGATGTTCTTACATTTTTGTCATTTATGTGGCTATGCCTGTATTATTGTCACAAAAATGGCCTGTGTATTATGTTTTTTGTGATCAGATTTTGTTTTGCTTTTTTAATCCAGCAGTTTCGTTTCTTCTCACATCACTGTCATTAAAAGGTTTCGTAACTTCTTATGTGCACATATTCTTCCATAAATGTTATGTCTGTCACCTATATCATATATCTTCTTGTTTCCACAGCAGAGACATAAATGTTGATTGGATCTTCCTCAAGCAAGCAAAAGCCAATTGTATTAAATGTCACATAGCAGTGGTTCTGGCACAAAACCTTTCCCTCACAAATAGGCCTTGCAAGGAGCAGCAAAGGCAGAGACAGAGATCTTCATGGTTCAACAGGCCTCCTTATCTGCATGCACATTTGTAAGGTGGTGGCATTGTAACCACCGACCCTTAAAGAGGCAAGGATTTTAATACACCACCTTCTGTCTTCATGCAAAAGGTAATCGTGCAAGAACTCACTGTCCACAACTTCTTAGTTAGCAAGAAAGGCCACTTTATTAAGACAGGTGTAAATAAAATTCTGATCAAACATCTTTCAATTCATTATTTAATAAACCAAAACTTCCCACAGCTTATCTTAGCATTCTTACTAAAGAGGAAACCCCCCACCAAGTTAACCCCAATAAACTCAGAAGCAACTGTCTCTTGTTGATACCCCCTCCTTTCCTTTAACTGCCCTTTGAGGATGGACCAACCCGCTCCAGGCTGCCCACCCCTCCCATAAAACCCCGCCCATGCTGAAAGAAACTTCCTAAAACCTGTCTTAGCATGGCAACCCTAGAACCTCCCTGTAATCCTAAAACCTGAGACCTAAAGTGGAAGGGAACAAGAGAAACGAAAAAAAGAAGCAAAAAGGGGAAGGGTGTGTGGGGCAAAAACAAACTCCGCTATCCACCTCCCGCCATCGCCGCTCCCCTTCCGCCGTGTCCACTCCTATTTAAACCCTCCTCCCCACCTTCCGCCTGATTGATTGTCACCTGTCCTTGTGGCCAGCCCTTGCGCGAATCTACCCAGGGAGAGACTGGCTCGCGCACGTCTCTCCCTGGGTCCCCCCTCGCGCAAGAACTCACTGTCCACAACTTCTTAGTTAGCAAGAAAGGCCACTTTATTAAGACAGGTGTAAATAAAATTCTGATCAAACTGTTGTGAACGTATCTAGGACCCTAATTAAATATTCCCGATTTATGCCCTTATGTGGTTATAACAAATCATATCCTTATAAACGCATAAGAATTATATCCATATTTAGGAATAGCCAATGCACTGAGAAAGACACTGTCTTTTCTCCTGCCGAGAAAATCCAGCTCCAGTGTTCCAGTCACCCTTGCGGGTTACTGGGAGATCGAGTCCTGAGAACGAGATACAAGACCTCCTTCATTCTATAACCAAGGTACGGAGCTGATTAGATCCTTAGAGAATTCTTGATTGAGATTCTTGGCAAAACTAACTTAAACTTAAACTGCAACTCCCTTACTCCTTCCCACGTACTAGGCCTAGGTTAGGTACACTGGGGTAGGCGTAATTTAGAAGCACCAGTTGAGTACGTTTAGTCAAACTTTTATCTTTTTATGTATTGTATATATTTTATCCGTTTTAAGTATCATATGGCTCAAAAACCATATCAATGCTTTTACAGTATTATTTCATAATACTCCTTTTACTGTACGCACTTTACTTTATGATAAGTATTACAATTGTGGCAATTCACTTCTCTTGCATGAGAAAGAAGACTGCTCAATAAATAACACCTTTTATTGAAAATGCCCGTCTCTATTTTTCTGCACTCTGGTGAAACTAAGTATGCACGATTGACTGAGTGAAATAGCTATCTATTGTTTTCACACGATTCTGGAGATATACTCCTTATTCTGGAGGGAGCAAAGTTGTCGTGTTTATGCGGTTGTCAGAGACTAATCCCTTCTAGTCTAATCAGGGAAGTTAACTCCTCCCTGTTCATTCGAGAAAGTTTCTAGTGACCTGAGCTAGCTGGCATACCTAAAAAAGTCTAACATATTCAGTAGAGACCTAGTCGACCTCAGTCCTACGTCTAAACTGCCGTTTATGTTATTCCAATGCGCAGAGCCTATTGGGAATATAGGAACTACACTACATGGCTCCCAATGTTTGGTAAGGTGATAATCTAACGCAAGAAACTAGAGTAACTCAGTCATGCTTTTTCACACAGACCCCTTTTCCCGTAAAAACTCCAATAGACGTCTGGAGTGGGTAAAAGGTTAATATCCGCCAGAACTTAGTAGGAAGAGATTCCTATGTATTAGTTTTTGGTTTAGTCAACATTGGAGGATACAGTGTTCCAAAATATTGTGCACCTAATCTTTGTTTCCTCAACACTTGCTCTCCAAAACTTTCATTAAACAATGTCAAATCACGGCGACAACAACGAAACCGGTGGAGCCGCAGTAGATGCGAATCAACCGGGTGCAGACGTTACAGGGTTTGATGAAGACGACCAGGATGCAATAATCATCCCGGTCAATATAAGAAAAAACATAACTATAAAACTTATAGAGAATGGAAATCCGAAAATTAAAAAACTAGAAAGTCTGGAACATGAATGCCCTCTGTCAATCGAAATTCTGCCTCTCAAACAGTACACCTGTGTAATCTACACGGACAGATTTGCACAACACTATGCTGTGGAAAAACAAATTTACAATGCTGCGTGCATGATTGTTAAAGGTCGCTGGCGCTTAGGTAAATTCAGACCAATGTCACTAAAACTGAATCACTCAGAAACTGTACAGCTCAGCGAGCTAAAATAAGATCTCTAAAGATGGCGCTTGAAAATGCCGATTGCGAATTCCCGACACTAATAGTGTGTGATTCGCATTACTGTGTCCGGTCTTACAATAATTCCATGCAGACCTGGATAAAAAACGTTTACAAAGATGAGACAGGTGCCACAATAAAGCATAAAAAACTATGTGAACAAGTAGTTCTTTTGCAGAAAGAACTACAAAAGACTCACGTGATACATACGCAGAGTCTTCAACGTGATTGCGTTCACGTTGCAGGGAATTCATTGGCCACAGCGGCAGCTGATCACTCGGCTTCCGTAGCTACAAAAAAGCTTACGAAAAAACAAATAGATGGCGAAACGCTGCTTGCAGTAAAAGCCTCAATGGAAGGCAATTATGCGGCATTACCTCTAAACTATCCACTCAGCAATACATACATAATTGGTGCGAACTCCGTTCCGTTTGCTCAAATGCCTGGAGTGGGGGATAGAGTAATTCCAAACACGAACCGGAGAGTCTTCTTGATTGAAGAAGCACACATGGGATTGGGTCTGAGGCACCAAGAGATCCTGAAATCCTGTTCGCATTGTCTGTGGAGCGCAGCCAGGACAGGTAGCGGCCGCCATTTTATGCATCTGCTGACGGAGTTTGCTTCTATGCGGTATTAATTTCAATGCGCATTTCCGCCTCAGCGCCTTGTTCATTCTCGCTGAATAATAACCCCCTGTGCTCCGCTTTCCTGGAGATTTCCTTCCTCACATGGCGGAAAATGCTCCTTACTCCCTCAAACTAACTGTGGAGCTTCGCGCTATTTCAGATGCCACAGGCCATTTCCTCTCAGCAATATTGTGAGGTAGTCACTTCTCACCATCTTAAGGATATCTCTCCTACAATTAACAGCGCCAGCAAGTTTCTCAGTGCTGCGTGTAATCTTTGTGGTGACACTGGAATGTGACTGCTAATTACTTTTCTTCACACTATTTGGCCTCAATACATGTTTCTGAAAATAATATAATAACTGCTTATCGTTTTCATAGTTGTTCTTCTGGCCTGGCTCCTGTGGGTCACTACTCCATGTCTTTTTTACAGCAGATATGCCTTTTCTTCGACTCTCTCAATTCATATTGCTACTTTACCCTAATTTAGCCCATGTTTTAATTCTGTTGCCTTATTTGGGGTCTTTGCTTGCATTTAATTAATCCTTTTGGTCTCAATTATACAGTTTCACTACTTACGCTGCTTAATGCTTATTTCTGAATTGCTCATTATGAAAGATTGTTGATATTGAATTCACTGACTCTATACTTATGTTACTTATACTTTTGATGCAGCATGCAATGTATATCATTTATTTTGATATTATTATCGTTCTTGTCAGTCATTTAAGCTCATAATAAGGCTCATTGTATTTCAACTAGTTGTTATTAATTGCGCTTTCTCCTACTTTCGATATAAGTGCTAGCACTGATATTTTGAGTCATTCATAGTTACGTATTTTTTAAAAAAAATATTATTTTCTTCTTCTTGTGCCATTTGATTTTTGCAAAATTTCCTGTGTATCTACTTGACTCTATGGGAAGATCATCTAAAGATCTTCATAAACCCTCACCTTCTACACGGAAATTTTTGATACACACTAGTTCTCGTTATCAGTGCTTATCAATGGAGGACGCACCTGATGCGCAATCTTCCAAGGCCTCTTCTGCCTCTTTCACCCCATCATCGTCCAGCACTAATAAGACTTCTATTAAAAGGCTTAAAAAAGATCCTCCCTCTCCCGCTAAGCAGTCTACTTCAACCACGATGGATCTGCTGCTAGACGAAATAAGGGCCCTGAGGCCCTTTATAGAAGAAACTAAGTCCACCCTTCAAATGCTTTCTGACAAGTGGTCTAATGTGGACAATAAAGTCACTACCTTGGAACAAAATGTAGCATCACTTGAAACCTCTGTTTCCAAAGTAGAAATTGAAAATTTAGAAAACAGGAAAAAACCTTCGCATTTATGGCCTGGCAGAAAATTCAGAAGGTTCTGACCCCATTGCTTTTTTTCGAAACCTTTTTGACAAAACTTCTCCATATGCCAGAATCCACCAACCTCAACATACAAAGAGCACATCGTCTAGGCTCATTGCCCGGTGGAATGACCTCTTCGACTGCATGGAAACCAAGAGGCGTCATCCTGTATTTCCTCGAATATACTGACCTACTTACAATTCTATCTGCTGCAAGGTCCATGAAACGTATCATTTGGTCAGGAAGCCCTCTTTATTTCTCGCAAGATTATGCTAAATCCACAGCTGATCATCGCAAAGAATTCCTTTCCTTCAGGCCACAATTACGTTCAATGGGAGCTCGCTTCGGGCTTCTTCATCCTTGCCTTTTCAAAGTGACTCTCAATAACAAAACTACGACCTATGATGATCCTTTGAAATTGAAAAGTTTCTTATACTCCCACAATACTGACAACATGGAATTTACCTCTGCTTCTACTTCTAAATAGTCCTTATACACGTTGAATGTTACTGTTATTTCAGGTTTGCAGTTCACGATTATAGTTTCTCTCTGATGGCTGATTATTACTTTGCTATGTTTTTTTTACATATAACACATATTTAGTTCTTGGGTCGGACTTACTTTGTTGTTCTTTTTCCTCATACAGATTTGTTTCCTGATTATCATCTCCTCCCCTCCTGTTCCTAGAGTCTGTTGGGAATCGTTCTCCCTTCCTGTTTCTCCCCTTGAGTTATTGGACCCGTCATTGTTCTATGTGGCCTCCACCCTCCCACACCTTCTATGTTTTGGATGTTGTGTAAGTTATCTTTTCTTGTTACCATTTTCTTATTCTTCTCTACTCTTCTCCTTTCTTTCTTTTTCTTTCTCACCTCTTTTGCTCGTTCTTCCTTTTTATATCTCATCTTTCTTCGCTATTAACTCTGATTCTTTTTTTTCATTCTTCTGTTCTCTCCACAATTTTTCCCTATTGTATTAATGTCTTTCAGTTCTATGGATTTACATACAGTTATTGTAATGCATCACATGCTTTGTACTCTTTTACATTTTATACATGCCGTTAAAAATTGTATCTTGGAATGTTAGAGGTTTGCATTCCCCAATTAAGAGACAGAGAGTCTTCACTCATCTTGCCAAACATAGGGGGTCATTATGATTGCGGTTTTTCCGCATTCTCGGGGCCGGCGGAAGGCACCGCCGGCCCAAAGGATGCGGAAAAACCGCAGCAGACTGACCAAAGACCCACCGCCACATTAGGATGGCTGGTGGGTCCTGGTTTCCGTCCGCAGCTTTTCCGCCGCGGTCGGCTTACAACCGCGGCGGAAAAGCTCTAATATGGTGACGGTGTCTTCCAGACACCGTCACCATATTAGGATGGCCTGTAAATTATGCTTTTCCGCGGCGGGTTTTCCGCCGTGGAAAAGCATACGGAACTTCACTGCGGGGGCCGTGCGGGCCCCCTAGGTGAAGGGGGGTGGGGGGTGCACATGGGGGGTACCTTTGGTACCCCCCTGCATTTGCATGCAGAAAGCGGCAGGCACCGCGCGGTGCCTGCCTCTTACTGCATGCAAATGCAATGCGGGCATTTTTAACATTGCGGCGGGTGCAGCTTTAAGCTCCACCCGCCGCAATGTTAAAAATAGAGGATGTGACCGCAACCCTTGCGGTCACATCCTAATTGCACAGGAGGGAGCTCTGCATGCCATGCGGAGGTGCCCTCCTGCTCTGGGGTCGCGGACGGATGCAAGTCCGTCCGCGATCCTAATGACCCCCTTAATACGGATATTGCCTGCATACAGGAATCACATCTTTCAGCCGATGAATCTGCCAAGATGAAAAGAGGTTGGGTGGGTGAACTCTTCTTCTCCCCGGGTGATGGCAAACGTAATGGAGTCCTTCTTTTATTTAAGAAATCCCTTTCTGTCAAGATTCCCACGAGTTGTACGGATCAACTAGGACGATGGGTACTGGTCAAATTTATCATAGACAATACTCCGGTTTCCCTTTTCAACATCTACGCCTTCTGCAACAATACTCTGGTTTCCCTTTTCAACATCTACGCCCCTGCAACTGGTGATGCCTCGTTTTGGACCTCCTTAGCCCCACACATCACCCAATATTATGATGATAATTTTACTTTAGTAGGGGACTGTAATAAAGTTTTTGACCCTTTCTTAGACGGATGTTCTGTTGCCACTTACAGTCCACATAAATCACATAAATCATTTATACATCTTATACGTCAGTTTACATTTATAGATGCTTGGAGGCTCTGCAACCCTACCCTCAGAGAATATTCCTTTTTCTCGCCACCTCATCACACTCAATCCAGATTAGATTATTTTTTTTCTTTCTCATCATCTTTCCCAATCCTTAATTGCTTCTGAAATAGGTCCTATATTGATTTCTGATCATGCACCAGTCACCATTTCCTTGGACATACCACAAAAACCATCCCTTACCCGTAAATGGTGTTTTAATAATTCCCTTCTTTTTGATTCAAATTTTGTCTCATCCTTTACCTCATTTTTCCATGAATATTTTTTGATAAATCATTTTGCTGACATTTCATTTTCAATAGTTTGGGATGCCTTCAAAGCTGCTGCTCGAGATTTCATTCTAGGTTATGTATCTTGCAAGCGGAAAAAAGCGCGACAAGCCACATCAGATCTTCTCTCTAAAATCAAACGTTTAGAACACTCCTATTATACTTCCAAATCGAAAGATTGTTTAAATGAACATATTGCCTCTAAACTTCAATTTAATAAAGACACCACAGATAATGCTTCAAATTTTTTATTAAAATCCAGTGCCAAATTCTACGGTGGTCAAAATAAGGCTGGGAAATTACTTGCCAATTATTTAAAAATCAAACAAAATAAAAGCAATATAGAATCTGTTTTTGGCCAAGATCAGTCGTTAAAGCATAAGGATGAAGACATCTTGAATGAATTTCTTCAATTTTATAAAAAACTCTATTCTTCTGGATCATCTTCTTCCGATCAATCTATATCTACTTTCTTTTCTAAAATTCATCTCTCTTCTGACATACCTCTCTTCCCTAGAGGCGAATTTAACACAAAAAGAACTTCTCGCACTGAACACTCTTAAAAAGGCCCCAGGACCAGATGGCTTTACGGTTGAATTTTTTCTGCATTTTTCCAATCTCCTTCTTCCAAAATTATATCTGCTTTTATCTACCTTTTTCGACTCTGGTATCTCTTTTGACTCTTTTTCGGATGCTCTCATTTGCATTCTCCCTAAACCGGGTAAAGATCCTCAACATTGTAAAAATTACAGACCCATCTCTCTAGTAAATATCGATTACAAAATCTTTTCAAAGGCTTTGGCCTTACGTTTAGAATCTCATTTACATGATCTTTTAGGGAAGGAGCAATCTGGTTTTGTTAAGGGTCGATTGCTTGCGGACAACACCAGGTTATTTTTTTATATTTTTATCCAAAACTCCTCACTTGTCAGAGTCCATTGCTGCTTTAGCTCTAGATGCTAAGAAAGCTTTTGATAGAGTCGAATGGAGTTATCTTTTCCAGACTTTGAAGTGGTTTGGATTTGGGCCAAAAATTTCTACTCTGATTTCTCTTTTATATTCCCATCCATGAGCAGCTAGTGCGGCAAACGGTGGTATCTCTCCATACTTCTCCTTGGCAAGAGGGGTTAGGCAGGGTTGCCCCTTGTCTCCTTTCCTGTTTAACATTGCCCTTGAACCTTTCTTATTGCGGATCCATCAAAATACTAAAATTCACGGTTTTAAATTCAAGCAGACCTCAGTTAAAATGGCAGCTTATGCTGATGATGTTTTATTGTTTTTTTCACATCCCGAATCTTCCCTCCCTGCTTTTCTGGATGAAGTTAATTCTTTTGCACGGGTTTCCGGTTACAAATTGAATAAAGATAAGTGTGAAATCTTGCCCCTCACTACATTTACTTTTAAGGCTGACTTTACCAATTCGGGTTTCACGTGGAATCCTAACTAGATTAAATTCCTTGGATTTTCGTATTAGCTCTTCTCTTTCAGGTTCCATTGCTCGTAGCATGGAGGACTGCATACAAAAACTAGCTGATTGGATACGGTTAAAATGATGCTCTCACCCATAGTTCTCTTTACGATTTCCAATATTCCTTTTTCAATACCTTTAAAGTTTTCAAGAAAATTAATTCAATCCTATGTCTATTTCGATGGGGACATAAACGCTCTCGCATGTCTCTATCCAAATTATCCCGACCCAAGTCAGAAGGTGGAGTGAACTTTCTACATTTTTCAATATATCATAAATCCATTTTATTAAATCAAGCATCCAAGTGCATTCTAGATCCCTCCACGCCTTCTCCTTTATGGTTAACTTTGGAACATTCCTTTATTTCACCTTTCACTTTTGAGGAATATCTTTTGTTTTCATGCAAGCCACAATCATTATCTACTCCTATTCTTAAATATACTTCCAAGATACTCCCGTCGCCTCTCATATCCTCCTTTTTTTAACAACCTATATGGCTCAATACTTCTATTCTGATGAATAATAAACCAATTTTTTGGAAAGCATGGAGACAACGTAACCTTATTTGGGTGCATCAATTATTTCACCAAGACCGCATCATCCCATTTTCTCAAGCTGCTTCTTCTTTTAATTTACCCCCCACATTTCATGCCAAATACTTGTTACTGACACAAGCATTACATTCAGCGTACATTACTTACAATGCATCTTCTCCTCCTCAATATACGGATTCCTCTGATATATCCTCGTTACGGACCTTATTGACTAAGGGTAGCAGAGCTTCCAAGATTTACGCATTTCTTCACGCTCCACCACTACCCCGTGCCAAAACAAGGACAGAAACATTATGGGAAGAGGATTTTGATGTTTCATGGTTTATTGAGATATGGGATAAAATTTGGCTGAAATTACGCAAATCTTCTAGGGCTGCAAACACTACTCAGACTTTATTTTTTATTTATAATAGACTCCTAATAACGCCACTTGCCCTTAGCAGATATCATTCGGATTCTTCTGATACGTGTTGGACATGCTCCTCACCACATGCTGACTTGGTGCATTTACTCTTCAACTGTGCTCCAGTCCATATATTTTGGAATAAGGTTTGGTCCCAAATTAATACTATTTTTTCCTCCAATCACCCTTTTTCTATTACTCACATTTTCTTAGGAAGCATATCTCCTATTTGGGTCCATCACACACCTAATGTCAAGATAATTGACTTACTATTAGTGGTAGCCTTCCAGCAAATCACTAAACTTTGGAAAGATCACACTAAACTTTCGTATCAGGCATGGTGGTATGCTGTCGGTTATAACCATAGATTAGACACAACATTTGTTTACCCACTAGCTTTAGCCACAAAAAGAAGACAATTATGGGACCCCATTACATCCTTCTTTGATTTGAATGCTAGGCGTTCCTTGTCTCTAACTCCTTTACAACAAGAAGTTGCAAAGCCTCCATAACTTCCTTTCGGTTGCTATATTTCTTTTACTCCCTATGTATATTGACTTGCATGTATAGTATGTTTTAGACCTACTTGATTATTATTCTATTGATTCTTGATTTTAACTTCATATTGTCTTATTATAATTGACTTATTTATGCCTTTTACATCTCATATCTTTTACTGTATGTTCATCATACCATCGTTAACATTGTACCTTGCATTCTTTCATATTATTTACCTCAATAAAATTCTTTTGAACTGAAAAAAAAAAAAGAGATGAATTCTGAACTGGTTGTGTCCCAACAGCTCGATCAATGCAATCCTGTTTGAATAATGAAGCTGATTTTAGCAATTGCTAAAATAAAACTACTTGCATGGAAACAATTAAAGGGCGTTTTGCGCAATACCTGAAGCCTTCTTGGTCTTATGGTGCAAACGTCGATTTTTACCAGAATTTGTAGGGGCGTCCTCCTAGCCTGAAAAAGAAACAAGTTTCCTTTAGAGGCGCTGTTTTTTTTTAAAAAAAGTGTTTTAATCTCAAGTGTGTTACATGAAACGGAGAAATTCTTACTGCCTCCTTCCTTTGAGGGAAACTTGTTACTAATGGTAAAACTGACTCACGTATAAGGCGGAAGTACCAAAGTTTGGCCATGCGGGTGTTTAATCGTCTTTCCTTGTTCAATTAATCGCTATTTTCCTATCGCCTTGAAACCGGGTGTGGGCCAATCAGTGCCTCACTTCGAACTTTCAAAGTACCTCTTTACTTCCACGGAGTTATATTTTAAGGCTGTAACTACATATCGATGTAAACGAAGGAACTATACTGGGAAAGGGCGGCCGTTCTAGACGCCACTTTGCTTTAGCTGATGAACCGTTGGGTCCTCAGGCTGGTACAGTGTCTCTGCGCACATACAATTAGACAGTGCGGCAGCGTGCAGGACGATTAGTGATTTGACATTAAGGAAATATCTTACCGGGTTTCTCACTCGGGGACGGCAAAACTCGTCCGTTCAGTGTTGCCGGTTCAGGCGAATGAATCAGCGCGACATTGACTCAGAACGCATTGCATTAAAGGACGTGTCAGCGAGTACACAAGGATTCTGGGTTTTCGTAGTAGTTCTAGTTTTTTCGTAGGGAATTTAGGGGCAGATGTATCAAAAAACTATTTTGCGAATCCGTAATTGCGATTTTTTGCGAATCGCAATTTCGGAATCGCAAAATGGTATGTAAGAAGAATTCTGCGAGAAAATAGCGTTTTTTTTGCGATTTCCAAATTAGCGAATTTCGCAATTTAAGAAATCGCAAAAACGGGAATCATGCAATGCAGGAACAGGCTGATGACATCACAACCAGGAAGTTCCAGTGATTGCTTGCACCTGCTACCCAGAGACACACCCAGTGGCAGTTGGAAGAACGTGCTGAGGCTGAGCAGACCTGTTTGGAGAGCAATGGAGTCACAGAAGGCACAGGAAGAACTGGCATTGGAAAAGAGAAAAAGAAAGCAGAAGTTTTCTGAAAAAGAGCAAGAAGTGCTCATTGAAGAAATGGTGTGTAACCATGAGGACCTGTTTGGGAAAAAAGCATTGAAAGTACCTGACTCCAGGAAAAGAAAAATCTGGCTGGAGATCCAGGAGAAAGTTAACTCTGTAGGAGTCACCACTCGCTCCATTGAGGAAATAAAAAAAAGGTGGTATGACATGAGACTCCGATCCAAAGAAAGACTTGCTGAGAGGATCAAAGAGGCAAACCTAACAGGTGGTGGAACTTCTGCTGTGGACCAACCCACACCCCATGAGGAACTTATTGAATCCACACTGTTACCTGAAAGTGTGAGTGGAGTGGCTAACATTGATAGCTCTGAACCCACAGCAACTACACATGGTAAGATGACTGCAAGTTGCATCCATGTGTGTGTACAAAGAATGTGTGTGTGTGCTCTGCATGTCAGTTAAATAGTAGTCCACTTACACTGTGAAACAAGAACTTAGCAATGCATTATGGGAGTGGTAGTCCTTTTGAGATAGTAACACTCTCAATCATAGTAACTCATGTTATTTTTCAAAGTAGTAATTTGGTATGCTGAAGAAGTGTAGTAGAAGTAGTAGTCTGTCATGAAAACATTTATTTTTAAATGAACACAAAATCATATCTCGCACTCTACATCCACAGAACATACAAGTGAGACCAGGACAGAGAATGATTTCGAAATTTCTCCTCCCCATGTGATGTCAGAAAATGAAGATGAAGTCACTAATGCCCCTGTGCAACATCTGAACATACAAAGGAAGCGCAGACGTGTACCACCTATAGAACCAATGGGACAGGATGAAAATTCTGATGGTGAATCAGTCCCCAATGAGACAGTTACAGTGTCCTCCCAAGACGCACAACAGCAATCCCAAACTCCACGGAGGGCACGCTCATTCCGTCTGGAGGCATCTGGGAGTAACACAGGACAAAGTGAAGGAGTCACAGTGTTTGCAGGCTTTGAGCAGAACATGCTTCAGATGCAGCGCTTACAACATAAGGCACTGAGATCAATTAATAGGCAGCTACTAAAATCAAACAAAAACCAGGAAAGCATGGCTGCTTCAATTGATAAACTCTGCGTGACACTAGTTAAAACTGAAAAGGCATGAAACAGGGCTGCGCAGGATAGAATGCACACATACACCAAGGCCATCAACAGGCTATGTGCAGTCACCAGCAATTTCACACGTCGCAGTATGAACATGCTGCGAGAATTAAGTGACTGCACACGTGCAGTTGCAAAGAGTGTGGACAAAATGACATTGATCTTGGAAAGCATGCAAACCGTCCACTTAGGTGCAAGCGCTCTCCTCTGCTCAGGAGAAAGCGAGGACAACTCCAGTAAGAGTAGTAGCAACCCCACCCCAACTAACATCATTGTGCAATGCAGAAGTGGAAGGCGTTCCACTACTGGAGTTGAGCATGAGGCCATGCCTCCACAGGAGCAACATGCTTCCATCCGCCAGCCTAAAAAATGACTTTGTGTTCAATTGCCTATGCAGCAAAAATGCATTGAGACATTTTTTTCATTTCTTTAACATGTATGGATATTTAATTAATCAAAATATTTGAAGACATGAGTCAAACATATAGTACTATTTGCATGTTGTGAATTAAAATAACAATAGCAAACTTCAATTGGTGTTTAGTATTTTTACTTACCTAAAAATAATTACGTGTAATCTCTGCCCTTCTTTGACGACCAGCCATGGCTCCTACTCCTGCCACTGCCATTCTTGGTGGAGGGTTATCATCATCATCAGATGTGTCAGAGTCACTCACTTCAATTCCTGTGCCTTTGCGAATTGCCATGTAATGCAGCATTGCACATGCTGTCATAATTTTGCAATATGTCTCTGGATTGTATTGCAATGCACCTTCACTTTTGTGTATGCATCTGAAACAGCTTTTAAGGATTCCAAAAGTACGTTCAATTACCCCACGTGTGGACCGGTGTGCCCGTTTGTACCGTCTTTCACTTGCATTTGCAGGATTTAAGTATGAGGTGAGTATGAAATCATGCACTGCGTAGGCACTATCACCTGCAAGTTAGAGAGGAAAAAGTAACTGTATGTCCCATACCATATTGATGGATGGATGGATGGATGTTTGCATGTGTATTACTTACCTAGCAGGTATCCATCTCCAAACTGACCAGCACTGAGACGTCTATGAATTGCGCTATGTCTGAAGATGTAAGAGTCATGTGTACTCCCTGGAAACTTTGCTACAATGTCATTGATAATGTTTTTTGCATTGCATATGATCTGGATGTTTAGCGAGTGGTAGCTTTTTCTATTCCGGAATACATATTCTATGGCTGCAGGTGGAGTGATGGCAATATGGGTTCCGTCCATGCATCCAATCACATGTGGAAATCTTGCGATTTGATAGAAATCCAACTTAGTTTCCTGTATAGCTTGCTGTGTATTTGAGAAATATATATGATGTTGGAGTCTACTCATCATTGCGTCCAGGAAGACATGAAGAAAACGTGATAGGGCACTCTGTGACACTCCACCAACCTCTGCAATTACAGTTTGAAAGGAGCCAGAAGCCAAAAGGTGCAGTGAGCACAATACCTGCACATGTGTTGGTATTGATTGTGTTCTGCCTGTTGGGTGTGCCAAAAAAGGTTCCAATTCATTTATCAGGTCAAGAATGGTGTGTGGATGCAGCCTGTATTTATCATATATCTCCTCCTGAGTCTGCTGGAACAGCGTAATGTGTATTCTGAAGATTCTCTCCTGCCTTTGTCTTCTCTGGGCAAGAGCTTGAATGCGCAGCCTCCATGAGATGAGGTACAGTCCCGCCATTTTGGAGAGGAAGAAAATGCATTCTGGGAGCTTTTTTATCTGATTTTTTTTTAACCACCTGCTTCTACTTGGTGTTAATTGAGATTTCTTAAATTGCGAATTTTGTAAAGTTGCAATTTGCGATTTTTTGTTACATATCTATGCGATTTCTTGCCTTGCGATTTCTTATTTGCGATTTTCGCTAACTTAGAAAAATGCAAAACTAGAAATCGCAATTTATTCTGCGAATAATCACTTCTCGCACACTTAGAATTCGCAAAAATGCGAATTCTTATTATGCGATGCTGTTTCTTTGATACATGCCAATTGCACTTTTTCATGTTGCAAACGCTGCGAAATTGCGATTTGCAGCATTTGCGACATGCAAAACACTTGATATATCTGCCCCTTAATTTTCTATTACCATGGCTGATCGAGGTTTTGGAAGGCTAATTATCAACATGTTTCTCAAAGAGAAACTATTACTGAATTAAGAAAAACGGCTCCCATAAAGGGAAGACCAAGTGCAATGTTTCCACGCTTCTGGTTGTTATGAAGTTTCTTGGGGTCGTCATCGCAACCAACAAGCTATATGACACAGTGACACCGAACAGTCTCAAGCATTTCTGATTATAATTGGTGGTAAACCCTCTCTTATCGTACATGCTTGTATGGTTAGGCTAGCCCGCATCTCCTGTTACAGGTGGAAAATTTCCGAAAGCTCATTTACGCCATCTACTCCCATATTAAATGTTATGATTAGAGTGGCTTCTCTCTTTGTCAATTTCATATCCAGGTCGCCTCCTCTTGCATCCTGATCCACTTTTGACCACCGCACATCTTTCTCCGTGTGCGCGTGCGTATGTCCGTGGTTGACCAGGGGCGCAGTAATTCTAGACTTGTGTTGCGTGATTCTGTGTCTAATTTCCTGGTTAGTCTTCCCTATGTACAGTTTCTTACATGGGCATAATATTCCATAAACTAAAAATTTAGATTTGCAGTTTGTGAATTGGTCATGTCTCCAATGTATCCCGTTGTGGGAAAACAAGTCTCCTTCTAGTGTTAATGCATAACAAATGCACGTTCCGCACTTGTGGTGGCCAGTGATGGGCGGTAAGCCCACGTATTCTCTCATGGTGATCATGTTTGATTTAGGTAAGGATGCTCATACTACTTGGTTGGCAATGCTTTTGTCCTTTCTAAAAGCGAATAATGGGTTTCCAAGTAATTTAGGGTCAGGATCTTTCACTAAGTGCCAGTTTTGATTGATTAACTTCTTTAACCAATTCAAAGTGGGGCAATACGTTGAGACGCACACTATCCGCTCCATTGGTTTTTTATCTGTTTTGGAGAGCAGGGTCTCTCGAGGTGTCCACCATGCTCTTTTTAAGGCACGTTTAACGATTTTTTTTGGGTACCCGCGTGATATTAATTTCTCTTGCAAATTGTTAGCATGATGCATGTATTCGTCCTTGAAGGTGCAAATCCTTCTAATTTGGAGAAATTGCCCGTAGGGCAAGTTCTCCTTAAGGCTACGTGGATGGTTGCTTGAGAAATTTAGTGCCTTATTCCTATCAGATTTTTACTTATACAGTGTGGTTGCCAACCCACCTGAAGATGGATAAATCTTCACATCTAAGAATGACATCTTAAGTCTTAAGTGGGACAGTGTAAACTAAATATCCGCTGTTCTGTTATTTAGCCACTGGTGGAACTCATGGAGTTGTTGTTCTTCCCCTGTCCAAATTAGGAAAACGTCATCAATATAACGTAGCCAACCACTTATCCACTGTTTGTAAGGGTTGTTGATATATACAAATTTTTCTTCGTATGCACTTATGAATAGAACCACCAGCTCCGGGGCAAAGGGACAGCCCATGGCTACTCCCTTTATTTGGAAGAAAAAGTCTTAATTGAATTAAAAAAAATTCTTTTTTAATGCCATGGTCGCCAATTCCAAAATGAAGTCAGTAGGTACTTTTACAGGTCTTTGTCTACTGTCTAAAAACATTCGCAGCACTGCCAGTCCTTCGTCCTGCGGAATTTGTGTATAGAGGGAGAATACGTCCATACTAACTAGGAAATGTTAGGTCTCATCAAATGACATCTGATTCAGTTTGTTCAGGGAACGATTGAACTTCCAACATGAGCGGTTTATACCCCTTCGATGCTGATGACGAGCTCAGCTCGTCATCAGCCACGGGTGACGTGTGCGGATGACGAGCTGAGCTCGTCATCTAACGCGGTAATTAGAAAACAGCCGCACAGCGCAAAAATCACCGCAGCAGCGATGCCGTTAAGAAAAAATTAACAAATTTGGAGACCAGTTCAAATAAGGATTCGTAGCCCGAAGCTATGGGCCTTCTGGGGGTTGTTTTTCATCCTTGTGTACTTTTGGTAACACATAGAAAATTGGTGTTCTTGGATGTTTGTTTTGCAGATATTCGTATTCTTTCTTACTAATAAAGTCTTGATCATGTCCCTGTTTGAGTATTTCAAAGAGTTGTTTCTGAAGTTCGCACGTGGGGTCTTTTGCGATCTTTCTGTACCACTCTCGATTTGTTAAATGTTTATTAACTTCCGCTATGTATTGTGGAATACCCCATATAACGAATGATCCGCCTTTATCGGCCTGTTTAATTGTTATCATGTTGTCATTTTTAAGATCTTGCAGCGCAGCTTTTTGATCCTTAGACAAATTATTTTTTAGGAAACTCCTTCTCTGTTTCTCTTTGTCCGAAATTGCAGACACAACTGTTTTTTCAAACATGATGACTTCCTTAGGGATCTTACTTGAAGGTGGACAAAATCCTGATTTTTTCTTGAGTCCCGTTGTTTCTGAACTGTTCGCTATTTCTTGGCCTATAAAGAAGGTTGTGAGGCGAATTTTCCTATAGAATTCAATAAACTCTGCTTTCAACTGTACATAGTTTTTAGGTTTGGTTGGGACGAAAGATAAACCCTTCTCCAAGACACTCATTTTAAGTTCTGTTAGGTTTTTATCAGATAGATTGTAAATAGGAGATTCTTTTAATTGTTGTAATTGTGCCTCCTTGTCGACATCTCCCATGGTTGGTCGTTGAATCGTGTTTTTGCCCTTGGTTTTGGCTGGCCTCTCCCTAAAAAAAGTTGTTGTTGTTAGCCCTGCTGTTGTGGATAATTCTGTTGGTAATTCTGTTGAAAATTGCCTCTTCTTGAAAAACCAAGGCGGAAATTGGAATTATCTGCTTCGCTGGTACTCGAAGAGGAAGAGGTTTCCGAAAAATGTATAAAGTTGTTTCTTGAGTGTCCTTGATTCTCTGGGAGAAAGCGACGTGATTCTGGTCTAGAGTAAAAGTCTTTTTGGAGATAGAGGTATGCTATCTCTAATAAGAAGTTCTTTTTATCCTTTTCAAATGTTATCATTTTTTGATTTATAGTGTAGTCTTCGAATTCTAAAATGTCCTTCTCCACTTTATCCAAAAGGGCCTTGGAATCTGTAATCAGTTGATTGGATTTTATTTCAGTTTCTAGTGCCTCAATTTCTTCTAGTTGTTGTCTTGATAATCTTTGCGCTATTTCAACCGTTAAGACCATAAGGTCTCTACTGCATTTAGTTTCTATACAGCTGTAGCCTTTTTTGTACAAAGGGTCTTCAGTAAAGATTACTGGGATATTCCTGATGATCAACCCACCTGGGATTGTGCCTTCTCTAAGATGCTTGAGGAGGAAATGACCATGGAGGTTTGTATGAATCTGTTTCTTTTTGAGGCGTATTAGTTTGTCAGATTCATTACTGACTTTGGCAGTCGTGCTCAAAGCATCTGAGCCAAATAGTGGAGGATTACTTAGGAGGTTTCGGATGTGATCTTCGCTGTATGCAAACGTGTCTTGATCGGTCATAATCTTGTATGTCAAGTTTGTCAATTCATGTTCACTCTCATACCAAATAAACTCCCAAACAATCAATCTCTTATATCTCTAATAAAAAACACCAATAGAACTAACACCACTTGCTTGAGGAACCTTTCTGTATTTGATGACCAGACTTATGGTGATGTGATACTTCTCACCTAGGAGACGTCTGACTGCATCTATTGAAAAACCTCGCGAGACTGCTCCCGCTATGAATAGGAAAAAAACAACCAGGGTTTGGCTGAAACGCAGCAAGTATGAGATGGTGTATGGATGGATGTGAGATTTTGTTGATTGTTTCTGTCACAGTATGCATGGTTGCACTCAATTTCTAGCGTTTTTAGTGAAGGATTGTGTCTGGTAGTGGATGAAGGGGTCCTTTAATTGAAAAACTTTGTGTTCTTTCTTGAAAAAAGTGTGTGTTCATTTCTAATGATAACATTTTTTCGTAAATTTTAATAAAAAACAAAAAATGTGAAATCAATATAATTTACTGACTTTTGCTAAAAACGGAAAAAGTGTTTTTTGATGGCAATTGTTTAAGTCATTGCTCAACACCATTGGTAAAAGGACTTTGCAGCATTGGCATCTGTTTTGTTAATTCATTGTTCGGCGCGGCCTTGCTGCGTTTCAACCAAACCCTGGTTGTTTTTTTCCTGGAGTACAAAGAGGCACAGCTGTAAGGGTCCCTGTGAAACACCCCCCAGGCGAGTGGCATGTGATTGGGCGAGTGAAGTCTGTGCCAGGTGTCTGTTTGACCCCACTTACACCACAGGACCAGTGACACTCCAATCCCTGGCTCAAGGCACAGCAAGACATGTGGTCAACCTCCCATGCGCATTTGGTCAACTGAAGACCTTGCCGCCTAACTGGGGTGAGAGGAAATTGGCTGCTCACGTAGATCAGCGAACTCTGCACACAAAATCGTAACTGACCACTCCAGTAAAATGGGCAAGGCCAGAGTGGACAGGGCGCAGAACTAGCTGGGTGACATGACAACTCAGACCTCTCCTGTGGACAAAGATACGCAAACGGTGACTCCCAAGCCCACAGACCACACAGACCTCTCCTGACGATTTGTTCAGCTAATGGCGGCAGTACTGAACATTAAAAACATGCTGAACCCTAAAATAGATGCACTTTGTGTGGATGTCGGATTTCTACATCAAGATTATAAAAAAGTGAAGGGGCGACTGGAAGAAATAGAATCATTAGTAGCCAGTCCATGCCCTGCGGTGGTATTTGCAACAGAAGAGATCAAACTACTCCAAAAAAGAAGTGGCCTACTTAAAGAACGGGGCAAAGGATCAAGAAGTCAGGTCCTGAAGGAACACCATACATATAGTTGGACTGCATCGAGAAACAAAGTGTGGAGCTCTATTTGGGGACATGGTTTGCGGAAGACATCCTCAATGGCAAACATTAAAAATGTTCTCAGATGAGTGCGCGCACAGGGTGCCGGGTGGCTACTCCTGGTCGGGCGCCCCTGCACGAACGGTGGTTGCACGTTTGTTTAACTACTGAGACAGAGATCATGTCTTGCAGGTTCCATGGCAAATAGAAAACGCCATGGCACATATATACCCTGAAAACACTCTGGCAGTCCGAAGTCACAGATCCTCATACATGGATGTAAAGCGCTGTCTATGGACACATAATGTACAATATGCACTGCAGTACCCTGCCACTTTACAAATCCGACACAAAGACAGAACCACCCTCTGTCATTCTCATGAGGAAGCCTGGACCTGGGTAGAGCAAAATGGGTTCGCTAGTGCACCACCAACGACGGAGGCAAATCGGCAACAATGGCGCAGTGTGGGTGCATGAGGTAACCGCAACAAGGCACAGGCTAGGTACCCCACCAAAGATCAGATGGCAAGAGAACAGGAGGCAGCTATTAAGCAGGCGGAACAACACAGCACCTTGGACTCACCCTCCAGATCGGAATTTTTGCCCTTGGTTTTGGCTGGCCTCTCCCTAAAAAAAGTTGTTGTTGTTAGCCCTGCTGTTGTGGATAATTCTGTTGGTAATTCTGTTGAAAATTGCCTCTTCTTGAAAAACCAAGGCGGAAATTGGAATTATCTGCTTCGCTGGTACTCGAAGAGGAAGAGGTTTCCGAAAAATGTATAAAGTTGTTTCTTGAGTGTCCTTGATTCTCTGGGAGAAAGCGACGTGATTCTGGGCTAGAGTAAAAGTCTTTTTGGAGATAGAGGTATGCTATCTCTAATGAGAAGTTCTTTTTATCCTTTTCAAATGTTATCATTTTTTGATTTATAGTGTAGTCTTCGAATTCTAAAATGTCCTTCTCCACTTTATCCAAAAGGGCCTTGGAATCTGTAATCAGTTGATTGGATTTTATTTCAGTTTCTAGTGCCTCAATTTCTTCTAGTTGTTGTCTTGATAATCTTTGCGCTATTTCAACCGTTAAGACCATTAGGTCTCTACTGCATTTAGTTTCTATACAGCTGTAGCCTTTTTTGTACAAAGGGTCTTCAGTAAAGATTACTGGGATATTCCTGATGATCAACCCACCTGGGATTGTGCCTTCTCTAAGATGCTTGAGGAGGAAATGACCATGGAGGTTTGTATGAATCTGTTTCTTTTTGAGGCGTATTAGTTTGTCAGATTCATTACTGACTTTGGCAGTCGTGCTCAAAGCATCTGAGCCAAATAGTGGAGGATTACTTAGGAGGTTTCGGATGTGATCTTCGCTGTATGCAAACGTGTCTTGATCGGTCATAATCTTGTATGTCAAGTTTGTCAATTCATGTTCACTCTCATACCAAATAAACTCCCAAACAATCAATCTCTTATATCTCTAATAAAAAAAAACAATAGAACTAACACCACTTGCTTGAGGAACCTTTCCGTATTTGATGACCAGACTTATGGTGATGTGATACTTCTCACCTAGGAGACGTCTGACTGCATCTATTGAAAAACCTCGCGAGACTGCTCCCGCTATGAATAGGAAAAAAACAACCAGGGTTTGGCTGAAACACAGCAAGTATGAGATGGGGTATGGATGAATGTGAGATTTTGTTGATTGTTTCTGTCACAGTATGCATGGTTGCACTCAATTTCTAGCGTTTTTAGTGAAGGATTGTGTCTGGTAGTGGATGAAGGGGTCCTTTAATTGAAAAACTTTGTGTTCTTTCTTGAAAAAAGTGTGTGTTCATTTCTAATGATAAAATTTTTTCGTAAATTTTAATAAAAAACAAAAAATGTGAAATCAATATAATTTACTGACTTTTGCTAAAAACGGAAAAAGTGTTTTTTTGATGGCAATTGTTTAAGTCATTGCTCAACACCATTGGTAAAAGGACTTTGCAGCATTGGCATCTGTTTTGTTAATTCATTGTTCGGCGCGGCCTTGCTGCGTTTCAACCAAACCCTGGTTGTTTTTTTCCTGGAGTACAAAGAGGCACAGCTGTAAGGGTCCCTGTGAAACACCCCCCAGGCGAGTGGCATGTGATTGGGCGAGTGAAGTCTGTGCCAGGTGTCTGTTTGACCCCACTTACACCACAGGACCAGTGACACTCCAATCCCTGGCTCAAGGCACAGCAAGACATGTGGTCACCCTCCCATGCGCATTTGGTCAACTGAAGACCTTGCCGCCTAACTGGGGTGAGAGGAAATTGGCTGCTCATGTAGATCAGCGAACTCTGCACACAAAATCGTAACTGACCACTCCAGTAAAATGGGCAAGGCCAGAGTGGACAGGGCGCAGAACTAGCTGGGTGACATGACAACTCAGACCTCTCCTGTGGACAAAGATACGCAAACGGTGACTCCCAAGCCCACAGACCACACAGACCTCTCCTGACGATTTGTTCAGCTAATGGCGGCAGTACTGAACATTAAAAACATGCTGAACCCTAAAATAGATGCACTTTGTGTGGATGTCGGATTTCTACATCAAGATTATAAAAAAGTGAAGGGGCGACTGGAAGAAATAGAATCATTAGTAGCCAGTCCATGCCCTGCGGTGGTATTTGCAACAGAAGAGATCAAACTACTCCAAAAAAGAAGTGGCCTACTTAAAGAACGGGGCAAAGGATCAAGAAGTCAGGTCCTGAAGGAACACCATACATATAGTTGGACTGCATCGAGAAACAAAGTGTGGAGCTCTATTTGGGGACATGGTTTGCGGAAGACATCCTCAATGGCAAACATTAAAAATGTTCTCAGATGAGTGCGCGCACAGGGTGCCGGGTGGCTCCTCCTGGTCGGGCGCCCCTGCACGGACGGTGGTTGCACGTTTGTTTAACTACTGAGACAGAGATCATGTCTTGCAGATTCCATGGCAAATAGAAAACGCCATGGCACATATATACCCCGAAAACACTCTGGCAGTCCGAAGTCACAGATCCTCATACATGGATCTAAAGCGCTGTCTACAGAACCATAATGTACAATATGCACTGTAGTACCCTGCCACTTTACGAATCCGACACAAAGACAGAACCACCCTCTGTCATTCTCATGAGGAAGCCTGGACCTGGGTAGTGCAAAATGGGTTCGCTAGTGCACCGCCAACGACGGAGGCAAATCGCCAACAATGGCGCAGTGTGTGTGCATGAGGTAACCGCAACAAGGCACAGGCTAGGTACCCCACCAAAGATCAGATGGCAAGAGAACAGGAGGCAGCTATTAAGCAGGCGGAACAACACAGCACCTTGGACTCGCCCTCCAGATCGGAATCAGAGACTGATGCTAACCTGGATCACACTTGCCAATTGACGGAGTTGCAACACTTAGCACTGATGGTGGGAGGCCCTGCTATCATGTCACAAACAGCAGATGAACTGGGATGACCACCAATGTGTTTCTCACCGAACTCAAACAATTGGCTGTCAATGGGACCCTCCTTGTTGTGGCCCAGCCCGTTACGAAGCACTTTTGGAACAACAAGTATGCATGGTCACTGTGAATATAGCAGGGACACACAGATCAGGCGGCCATCCTCTAGACTAATATACAGCTCGACTGCGCCCCTACGTAGTGGATAAGTAGCTGATACAGCACTGTTATGTTCTTTTTTCTCTCTGCTTCTTTATTCTTTATCTCAATACAACATCCTTTCAGATATCCTTTTTGTCATTACTCAAATTGTTATTGGATATTGGCTAAGTTGGCATTTCAGTGCAGATGGCCTTTTGCCTGTTGGAAAATTGCCTGGGATGGAGAGTTGGCAATTGCAAATGTTCTTTATTACTTGTCCATTTTATAATGACACGCGCCGTACTCACTGTGCCCTCAATTGCTGAGACACTATCAGGGATGCACCCACTGGGAAGGGGTCCCGATCTATCTGACTTTCGACTCTACTGGGCGGGGCATTGCCTACCTGGCATTTGCTATACATTAGATGAAAATGGTTAGTAATACATATCTTCTGCTCACCTGGAATGTGCCGGGTTGGCTAGCTGTGCTAAGCGACGCAAGGTATACCAATACTTATGTAGGCATAAAATCACAATTGCGCTACTCCTGGAAACACAATTCACCCAGCAAATCCTCACATCAGTGCACAAGCATTGAAGAGGTATGGTGGTAGGGACCAAGTATTTGGGCTATGCTAGGGGTGCTTTGATATGGGTAGCTCCTGGAACTCCCCTACAGTTATTACACATCCGAGTAGAGACACAGGGCCAACGTGTGATTTTGGAGGGACTCTCAGATGGCTTCCCTTTAACACTAGTCTCTTTATATGCACCGAACACGGGGCAGGCTGCGTTCTTACAAACCATGACCCTATCTTTACTGAGCAATTCGACATCCACAATCTACAGGGGGCGGGGCATTACAATTGCGTGCTTGACCTGGAAGTAGATTGCTAACACCCACCACTACCTTCGGCACAATCTATATGATTGATGCAACATATGCAGGATTGAGCTAGGGACATGCAGTTAGGGGACGCTTGGAGAAGTAAACACCCTATAATGAGCACATACACACACTACTCATTGCTACATGATTTTTAAATTAGGATAGATTTTGATTTATTGTTCGACAGAAGCCCTATCTAAGAGTCACAAGCAGAATATTTACCCCACACATTGTCGGACCAAAATCCCCTTCTAGTACACCTATCATGGGGCAGATATAGTACTAGTATTCCAACATGGCCTCTTCCCCTGGAAGCACTTAAAGATGCACCATTACGCGCAGCTATGACACAATCTATTACTAAATACTTTCATGATAACGCAGGTGCCGCCACTTCTGCAGGTGTGGAGTGGGACACATTCAAGGTGGTGCTTCGCGGGTCAATGATTCAGGGTGTCTATTGCTCTCGTTTGATGCTCCTGAAAGAGCTGCAAGACCAAGAAACTGAAATCAATCACTGCAAACGCCTTGGCCCGGTCGACGTGGAGGTCTCAACCACATTGGCTAAGGCCCATCTGGCTTATAAGGAGACACAAGATAAACTCTGTGGTCTCGACTACAAGCTCTATCTAGCATGGCAACATGCTGAAGGTGACAAAGCAGGCGGGATATTGGCCTGGCTGCTTAGGTTCGGCTCCTCACAACCCCATATTACAGCTATATGCAGTCTAGATGGACAGCTAGTGAACACCCAGAAGCAGATTAACAACTCCTTATACAAGTATTAGGTTTCTCTTTATACAGCCCCGGAGCCTGGCACACCACAGTCAATCCAGCAACTACTGTTGCACACCGTGCTACCACAGATAACACAACCTGAATATGAATCACTGGAGCCACCGATTACTGAAACTGAGACCTCAGACACGATTAAAAAACTAGTAAGAGAAAAATCACTTGGGCAGACGGCTGGCTTTCAAAGTTCTATGTGACACATGCGGAGCTCCTGACACACTGTATCGAGAGGCATTTGATCATGGCACACTCCCACCATTTCTTCAAGAAGCCATATTAGTGGTACTACCAAAGCCCAGGAGGGGCCCATTAAAAATGGGCTCTTACCACTCTCTGTCATTACTAAATGCCGATTATAACATTTTGGACAAAATACAAGCTGACCGGTTAATAGATGTGGAGAAGCTTTTAGATCACAGAGACTTGGGACGTCCTGGATTGGCGTAGCCGAGATACTCACAGAGGTGTCGGGGTCCCCAGTAACGCTGCAGGTGATAGACATTATCCTTGGAGTCACAAAGCAAAATGCACGCAGAAAGAAAAGGGGGGGCCAATCGACCCCCACGCATGCATGGCGGGGCCCGGCCCCTCCCATATCCCGTTCCCGTCGTGGTGGCTTGCCCTCGCCCCGGAAGTAGTTGTGCACTTCCGGGCCGAGGGGGCGGGGCCGCGACCTCGAAGGGGTTAAGAGCCTGGGGAGCGCGGGTAGCGGCCTCTTTGTGCCCGCGCTCCCCAGGCTCGCTCCTCGCCCCACCGTGGGGCTGTTTAATTTTCTATTTTCTATTGTAGGTGTTCGTATGACCGTTGGTGTGGCTTCCTGGAGCAGAGTGGCCTGGTGTGCGTCGTCAGAACAAGGAGGGAGCCCGACCAGCGTTCGGCATCGGCGGCACGATAAGGTTTCGGTGGGAAACAGTCTCGGAATGAGGTTCACATCTGGGTGCTCACTTTCTACGCGGGAGGCTCCGTGCTCGATACCTGGGGTTGGCGACCGGAGTGTAAGTATTCTCATGCGGGTTAGGGATACGGCTGCATGTATTTTGATGTGTTAATCAATGTGGCCGGGACGCACGCACAGGAACTGCCTGCGCTCTGGTGGGGAGAATCGATAGAATAGCTCTGATGAAATAGCTCAATTAATTCTGCTCGACTCCTAAGGCGTATGTTTAATGTAACGCTGCAAGAGTAGTGAATGATTAAGCACCTCTGGCAAATCTGCATTGTATCTGGAATCGGCTGTGGGCATTGCAAAGATGCCCCGATTATATGTAATTTTGCTACAGCCTTACGCCTTATCTCTCAGCCTTGGAAGGCTCCGGCGAGGGTGATCTAGCGTGCTTTTGGAGGGTAATTCAATTTAAGGAATCGGTGATCAAAATTTTGGGAGAGCGACATGCACCAACATAGGAGTGCGATGCAAAAGTTGATTAGAACTGTTGGGTCGCTAGCATCCATGCTACAATAATTCGGTCAAAGCTGCCTTTAAAAACAGAAAAAGTTTGCCTTGCTCCTCCATTTAAATACTTCTGCAGAATTGACCCCGGCTGGCGCATTATTGCCGGGAATTATTGCTTAAATTTCATGGTTTGCTGCAGCTTTTGCGACCATATCTATGTTTTCATTCAGACTTACTCCGTTTCCTGGCTCTGTTAATGTGAATTTGGAGCAGTTTGCAGGGACCCGCGCCAGCTCTCGCAATGAACTGAAACAGCGCCCGCAATCTTGCTGCACTTGCAGCTTTTTATACAGTTCTGGGTTTCGTTCATGGAATGCATAGGTTATAAAAACAACTCACTGTAAGAATATAGACATGGTGGCCTAGGGGCAAGGCCTTTGCCTGCCAGCCCAGAGATTCAGGGTTCGATCCCAACATCTTCAGCTTGTGTTTTCATGTTAATATGTACAGTTTACCTAAACGGCAGTTTTTATATTCGCCCTGCTTAAGAAATGGCTTCATGTTAACTTCAGCCTGCAGGGAATACTGTATTGCCCTTTCTACGTGCAGAATACCCCCATATAACTGTGGTGGATTCTAATAATTACACCATGATGACTCAGAGCATATTGCTTGTTGTCTGCATATTTAATTTAATTATCTAAAATGACTTAGCAGAGCGGAGGAGAATTAATAATTTTATGCTCACGCATTTATCACTAGTCATTCCTCTCATCCTAATGTCATCCGCATTTACACTTGGAGCAATTTGCTTGTTTGCATATTTTTAATTATCTAAAAGGCGTTAATCATAAAACCGTTTGAATAGACTGCACATTCTTTGCCAATCGTTCATGATGGCGTGAATATATAACTGGCGCATCCGCCATGGGAAGGCATTTTTGAAAATAAATGATGACTCAGAGACACGTGGTTGCAAAAGCAGTGACGTGACAGACGGTGTATTTAGAGATAATGTGGTAATATCGGACTTCTTTGGCAGTTTATTAGAGAGCGCCATGCAGGGAAAGCACACTGCCAAAGTGAGCAGAGGAACCCGTAAACAAACACTAAATGGGGAAGAGTTAACTCTAAATGGCTGTGCTGCAATTGCTAACGGAGACAAATGTTTTGTTTAATGGCAGAACTTGGCAGAATGCCTTTGAACACTGTGTATTGCTGTATTTAACTCCTGAATAGGCAAACTAAAGGGCAGTTTCGTTACCGCACTAGGTTCATGCTTTCAATGGTGCAACAGGTGCAGTGACACAGGGGCCCAAAGTTCTAGGAACCTCTCTAAACACCTAATATTGCTATATTTGGCTACTGAACAGGCAGTTACAAGTACTGGTATCTTGCAGACGACAGTGTCCTGAGTTGAATGGTGCTGTGGCGCCAAGTCAAAAGTTGTCAGAATCCCTCTGAACAGTGAATGTTGCTATTACATAGGTAGTGGTGTTCCTATGCGTGCGTATAAATTGCAAAACCGGATTCAGTACTAAATACGCAATTTAAAATACGACAAGTGTGTTCATTCTGCTCTCTTAAGACGCGAGCGTAGCTATTCCTTTTGGATCAATTCACAGAATGTGCTGCGCAAAGTTACAGGATGCGGCGCATATTACACAATAACGTATACAAAGAACACATAATGTAGTCTTCTGCGGCTGCACAACTTCACCAGCTACCGCAGTGGGTTATATAAAGTAAAACATGGTTAGGTGTAGCCTTTAGAGTGTCAACCGGTAGGCCAGGGATAAACATCTTGCATCCACGTAATGCGCATAGAGGGTGACGAAAAAGCACTGCCTATAGCCCTGATGAGAAATGCAGTGTTAGGTTTAATGTCCTCTTCTTTATCGGTGTCCTTACATTCCCAGGATTCTTTCCCTTTAACTATTGAAATCCTGTAGCGCTTTGGTATGTGATATCACCGAGGTTATAATAGACTGAGTCAAGTAGGACCATTGAAACGTTAAGTTCCCCGCCTTCCTCATGCGGGTGTAAGGAGGTAGGGCAGATATATACTATGGTGTTGATCTATGGGTTAGGGACGGTCATTCAGGCCCCCCCCTAATTAGCAGTATGATGGGACGGGCCCAGAGCTCAGGATGGCTCGTGTATTGACATATGAATTATTGCTCATTCCTATGGTGGGTGCCTCCCGTGGTTATCTCTTGAACATCCAACTCTTCTCTTTTGGACTTCATGCATTACTGAATGCAACGAAACTTAGGTGGCGCTGACTTCCAGGGCTTAGCCACTTGGACCCAAAAAAAAAAAAAAAAAAAAAAAGTGAGTCCTCAAGTGGATTTCTGATTGAAACCTGAGTAAGAATCTGAGGTGTTGCCACTCTTGTTGTCTGCATTGCTTACATTTTGTTTGTAGTGTTCCTCCTTTTTCCCTGAGATGATTTGTAGGTTGTCCAGAAGGCATTAAACATTCATCTAGCCAAATCAGGGAGCCAAATTATGGGAGCATAGTGCGAGAGGGTTGCCTGACATATGCTGCACAATATTCTAGGGGGCACACCGCACCAGTCTAAACGCCCCTTATTGATGGTAGGTTAAAGACAACCTTATTAGAAAGCTATCCTAGTGGTAGCTGTGGAGACCAGCCGTCATGGTTAAGGCTGGTAGGGAGGTAAAGCAGCTTGTTTTACCAGTCTAAAATCTCACAAGGGAGGAAATTAAAGTTGTACCACACCAGGTGGATATAAATATAGGTATTTATTCTAAACACATCCCGCTGGTCCCTTTAGGAGGCTATGAGGCAAAGAACTACAGTCAGTAAACTTATTTAACACGCAGTAACTTGGCACAGTATACGTTGTGCCCTAGGGGCGTACCGGACCATATATCAAGAAAGTGGTATACGGACCACGGCTGGCATTCTGACAAGGCTTGCAGCCTTTAGAACAGGGGGGGCCATTAGGAAGATTAGAAAGCTATCCTAGTGGTAGCTGTGGGGAGCAGCCGTCGGCTAAGTCTTGAAGGGATGTAGAGCAACTTGTTTTACCAGTCTATAATCTCATGAATGAGTAAATGAAAAGAGAACCACAACAGGGGTATAACAAACATATGTATTTGTTCTAAACACATCACTCTAGCAGTAATCTTATTTAAGCTTTGATCTCACTAGTACCCTCAGTTTTAGAACTCTTATACACCCTGGCCCTTTATTGTACCTTCAAAGGTATCCCGGCGCCCAGTTGCAGTATCAATTGGGCAGTGGGAGATCGGTGTCTAAACCCCTGGGCTCCACTGTTGGTAGTGCGCTTTGGTAGCGTCGGTAAGTAGTCATGAAAGGGCTATGACATTCACTGTGGCTACAGGTTTATTCTTAGGCAAGGTTATACTAATGGGCACACCACTGTAGCATTTAGTTGAATGCGCTACATGTCACACAAGCTGATGCTATGCTGACCACTCGCAAGTGGCGAGTAAGGAAGGGAATACATACGGGGTTAATGCCAGCTTGGGCTTAGCATCTGAGGACATTGAACCTGTGGCGGTAAGGTCATAATCGGTGAGCAGCATTTTAAGGTCCTTAGGGGGGGGCGGGCCCATTCACGAAAGGGCCGCCCGTCGGGAGGGATTGGTCTCTCCCAGAACTTCAGGGGCAGGATATGATATCCATTACTTAGAAGGGTGCGGGGGAGGGAGTCCACGCTTTCCTCAGGCTGGTAGCCACCCCTCACAGACACTATGACGTCATCAAGGTGCGCAAGTGTGGGCCCTCCTGTTATGGTTTAATGGAGTTCAGAGCGCACGGGGTGAAACGTGCCCTGGGTTGCGCATGCGCCATCTCGAACGTGAGAGCGTAGCTGTAAAGGATCTGACACCGGTTAGCGACCTTGCCGTCCGACTTAATTATTAAAATGCATTTAATTTTCAGGATGCTTAGATTAGGTTAGGAAACACGCTGTACTAGATATTTGTTAAGGTTAGCCCATCATACAATGTCAAAATGGATGTTAAATCTAATGTTCTGAAATGTGCATTTAATAATTGTCAAAATGTTTATTTTATTAAAATTTTCATTTTATTTCATATTTTAATAAATACGGCCAGGGGGGCCCTGTCCCCCTGACTTCCAAAGACCCATGTCTTGACTTGTTGAATTAAGTAATGCATTTTGTGAAGTAAGGAGGGGGGTGGCCGGTAGTCCCAGACCATGAGAAAAGGGGGGGCCAATCGACCCCCACGCATGCATGGCGGGGCCCGGCCCCTCCCATATCCCGTTCCCGTCGTGGTGGCTTGCCCCCGCCCCCTCGCCCCGGAAGTAGTTGTGCACTTCCGGGCCGAGGGGGCGGGGCCGCGACCTCGAAGGGGTTAAGAGCCTGGGGAGCGCGGGTAGCGGCCTCTTTGTGCCCGCGCTCCCCAGGCTCGCTCCTCGCCCCACCGTGGGGCTGTTTAATTTTCCCCACCCTCCATCCCCTTGGTTAGCGGAATTGGGGTAAAGACAATGGTAGGTATACTGTCTAGCGATGTCCAGGATCATAGGAAAGGAATGCTTGCTGCCTTTAGGCCGTTTTTCCCCGTTACAGGTGAAAGGTGCATATGTATATGCTTGGTGCTTTGCTGTGGTTTTTTAACTAATTCTTTCCTTAGGCTTTTTTCCCGTTTACAGGAAAATGTACATATGTAGATGTGTTGTGCTTTGCTGTGGTTTTAACTAATTTTCTCCTTAGGCCTTTTTTCCCTCTTAGATAGCAATGTCGTATTTATTATGTGGGTTTGGCGGTAAGGTCATAATCGGTGAGCAGCATTTTAAGGTCCTTAGGGGGGGGCGGGCCCATTCACGAAAGGGCCGCCCGTCGGGAGGGATTGGTCTCTCCCAGAACTTCAGGGGCAGGATATGATATCCATTACTTAGAAGGGTGCGGGGGAGGGAGTCCACGCTTTCCTCAGGCTGGTAGCCACCCCTCACAGACACTATGACGTCATCAAGGTGCGCAAGTGTGGGCCCTCCTGTTATGGTTTAATGGAGTTCAGAGCGCACGGGGTGAAACGTGCCCTGGGTTGCGCATGCGCCATCTCGAACGTGAGAGCGTAGCTGTAAAGGATCTGACACCGGTTAGCGACCTTGCCGTCCGACTTAATTATTAAAATGCATTTAATTTTCAGGATGCTTAGATTAGGTTAGGAAACACGCTGTACTAGATATTTGTTAAGGTTAGCCCATCATACAATGTCAAAATGGATGTTAAATCTAATGTTCTGAAATGTGCATTTAATAATTGTCAAAATGTTTATTTTATTAAAATTTTCATTTTATTTCATATTTTAATAAATACGGCCAGGGGGGCCCTGTCCCCCTGACTTCCAAAGACCCATGTCTTGACTTGTTGAATTAAGTAATGCATTTTGTGAAGTAAGGAGGGGGGTGGCCGGTAGTCCCAGACCATGAACACCACAACAGATTCCTGGATCTGGCACTGGGACTGGCAAAGTGTCCTGGAACTCATCCAAGGGCCTGGTTGTCTGAGCCTGGCTACTGGACCTCATCAGGTCACTGGTTACAGAATACACAAAACATCAGGACAATGCGGCACGCCACCGCCCCCCCCATCCCCCCCTCACCAGCAACAAGAACATTGAATCACACACAGTGGCAAGATCACTTAGCTGCCATGGAGCTGAAGCTACAATTCATGGGCCCCCTCATGCCATAACCTACACGCCATTTTTAGCACTCCTGCAGTGTCACACAGATCGTGCAATGCATACATTAGTGAAAAGGTATCTTTTAAAAAAAAATGTATTTGTATTGGTATTTACATGTTACAGAGTACAAAAGTGACACACAACAAATCACAGCTTTGGAGGGCAATTGCATAGGACCTTGCGGGTTTCGGTGGTAGTTGTGCCTGCATCTGGATCGAAGATTGGTTGTACAGTCTTCTCGTGTCTGCCCCTAGTTCCTGCGCACATATGACATTTAACATAAAGGTTGATGCGGGTGGTTGCGCTATAATTGGAACATAAAACGTGACATAGAACATAAAATTGGCGGGTGGGTATTTAGTGTCAGGTCGGCAGGTCGTCTTGGAGTCGTGTTTGGCTGGTTTAGTTCTGGGTTTTTGTTCTTCAAGGCGGTTTGTAAGGATTTAGGAATATGTCTAGCACTGGTGCACTCCCGGTAGGCAACAAGCAGAGTAATACAAAATCATGCTGGTTGCAGAGCTCCCTTCCCTTGTGTACCCCCTGACACATATCTATAAGCAAGCCTAGGCACACATGGCACATATACAGATTACGTAGGACAAGTTCTTTATTTCTTTCTTTTTTTGTACCTTGTTAATGAAGTTGGAGACAACATACTTGTGGTACTGAATACCAATATGGATGTAAACTCAATGAGACTATGATTGCACGATGTACCTTGTTAATGAATTTGGTGACAACGTACTTACGGTCCTGAAAACCAATATGGGGTAAACTCAATGAGACTATGATTGCACGATGTACCTTGTTAATGAATTTGGTGACAACGTACTTACGGTCCTGAAAACCAATATGGGGTAAACTCAATGAGACTATGATTGCACGATGTACCTTGTTAATGAATTTGGTGACAACGTACTTACGGTCCTGAAAACCAATATGGGGTAAACTCAATGAGACTATGATTGCACGATGTACCTTGTTAATGAATTTGGTGACAACGTACTTACGGTCCTGAAAACCAATATGGGGTAAACTCAATGTGACTATGATTGCATGATGATCTATTAATATTGCAGTTGCTCTTTTTTTGTCTCTTCTAATGAATGTGGTCACACATAATCTCGTCAGAATGTTATGGTACTGGGGAATATGGACCCCATCCTCATGTTTTTCTTATAGTATTCTTTTTTGAAAATTAATAAAGACAATCCAACACAAAAAAGAATATTGTGGTGAAGAATATCGATTTTAATATAAATAATATTGATTTCGAAAATATCAAGTTCATTAATATTGTTTACAAAAATATAGCTGTTAATAATATTATTTTTACCTATTCTCATTTATTTTAGAATATATTTTAAAGGTACATGATTCCATTTTTTTGTATAATTAATGTTTCTGTTTTTAATATAAATGCTACATTTTTAGAAGTCAGTAACTTTTTTAATAAAATGTGATTTTTAGTATTGTAGCAGGTTTTGGGAATCAATTATTATTAATAATTTGTTTAAAATTAATATGAATTATTTATTTTATAACTAATTATGTTAAATGTGCAAATAATTTCTTTTTAATTTCAATTTTAGTGTGCATTGTGGAGTTTATAGGGGTACATGGTGGAAAATAAATTAATTATAATAAATTAATCATTTGTTTTTTAATTAAATATGTGATTGATATTATGAATCAAGTTAATTAATGAGTGAATTATATTAATTGAGCAATTCATTTTGGTTTTAAATTTTAGATGTAGGTTGTGAGCTTTATAGGGGTACAGGATGGGAAGTAAATGAATTAAAATTAGTTAATATTTCGTTTTTAATTAATATTATTTAATTAATAATTAATTAGGTTAATTGTGTAATGAATTATTTTTAGCTACATTTTAGGTGTGGGTTTTGTAGGGGTATAGGGTGGAAATAATGTTAATGGAATTTAATCATATTTATGTTTTTAACTATTTAGGGGCTCATTACGATGTCACACAGAAACTTTCCACCTGACATGTCTTGGAATCGGGACCGACTGACTCGCGCTCGGTGGTTCCACCCGACTCATTACGATGCGACCGAACACGGTTCAGTCGGAGTCCCATTATTTCCTGTGGGAGCTTGTGTTCTGCCTAACAACATAGGCTCCTATGGTGAAATGGGGTGTGTGTGTGCAAAACCTTGAATTCTGTTGCAGGCACCCCATGGTGCCTGCCACACAGTACAGGGTTTTACAGGGGGCCCCTTAGGTACTCCCTCATACCACAAACAGAGGCCATTTGACTAACACCTGGTTACCTTATCACATTTAAGAAGTGATTACTTTGTATTGAGAGCAAACAGAGATATTCTATTTACACTCAATTGAATTGCAATTTAAAATCATCTGTTAAGGTAAAGGTAGATTTTGAGTAACAAGTCTGTGAAAAAGTCACTTTTAGAAAGTTGTTCTTTTCTTTTTCTAACCATTTGTGTCTTCTGACAGTGTCCTAGGACACATGACTGTGAATGGCTCTGCTGTTGGGGTTTGTTTATTTTTTCTAGACAATGACACAAAGGGTGCTTAGGTGTGAACAAGATAGGTCATCCTATGACTGGGAGGAGCTGTATCCAGCACTACTGGCACTTACACATACCCACACGCACAAAGAATCCAACTCTAGGCCCTTTTGTCACCCCTAGATGATTTGGAGCCTTAACAGTGGAAGGGTAAAGCTTTCCAGTACCAGATGTGTCAGTAGGACAGGGAGGTTCTCCCACATACAAATGCTAGCAATCAAATATAAATAATGGAGCTCCCTGCCCCTCTTCAGAACACTTCTGGACCTATGGACATTGAAGAAGAAGGATTGCCCTGCTGCCTGAAGACTGCCCTGCTGCTGGAGGATTGCCTTGCTGTCTGAGAAGGAAGACTGGATCTGTTTATCTTCATCCCAGGCTAATCTATGTGAATCCAAGAGTCAGTTGGCTGACTTGGTGTTTGAGCTACAGGAACATAACAAGATCCAAAGGCCTCCCTGAAACTAACCAGCTGACAAGACACAACTGTACTTGTCTGGACCTGCAACTGGACCTGCCAGAGTCCTGCTGGCCTCAGATGGAGTGAGTTCCTGATCACCAAGTGGTGCTCCCCCAGTTCTGGGACCCTTGGCGTGCTTCGGTCTGAGCTACTCCCAAGAAGAAAAGGTGAAAACTTCATAAGCCTGAAAGGGCTACTTCATGCTGAGACTCTTCCATTCCATCCACAATGAACGCCAATGCAAAGAAGACCTCCTGAACCCGGTACAGTGGCCGGTACTTCGCGCTACAGCAATGACAGCGCGCAGTGAACACAAACATGAAGCTACAGCAACAATCAATTGCGACACCCCAACAACTCTTTGCAATAAAGTGATGAAAGCCAATGCTACCCAGCCTGCTGTTCGAGCTACAACGACAACTATCCGCCATGCTCTCCCTGCTCCTTGCGGCATCCTCCACTGTGAATGGAACTCTTCATGTTGGACTTTGAGAAGGCAACTTTTTTAGTGGGACTGTCCAAGTCCCTGTATCCAACTAGCGCTCCATCGTGGTCGGCCTGCCTTGTGACTTTTTCCTGGTCTACCACGGACAGATGACCACAAGTGACACTTTTTGCTTTTATTTACAACAAGGGGTGGTGAGGGACAGAGTCTCTGAATTAAGCAGAAAGCTCTCACCCAGTCAAGAGATCAGGGCTAGATCCAACACCGTTTTTTAGCTCACTGCACCATCCCAGTTTCAGAACCTGGCTGTATGCAAATTAGTCTGTTCCTGTCCCAGTGCATGATGGGAACAGGGCAAACCAAACTACAAAAGCCAATTCTTACACTGGGAAGGAAACAAGCTCCCGGGGACCGGTTTCTGGCATTACAGCCGTCTTCGGCCCGGTTTGCTTGAATCCTGATGGTGCAATGAGCAAGGGTCTCACATCTGAGAATACCCTTCCACGCTTAGGGTGGACAAAAATATTTACAACAAGGGGTGGTGAGGGACAGAGTCTCTGAATTAAGCAGAAAGCTCTCACCCAGTCAAGAGATCAGGGCTAGATCCAACACCGTTTTTTAGCTCACTGCACCATCCCAGTTTCAGAACCTGGCTGTATGCAAATTAGTCTGTTCCTGTCCCAGTGCATGATGGGAACAGGGCAAACCAAACTACAAAAGCCAATTCTTACACTGGGAAGGAAACAAGCTCCCGGGGACCGGTTTCTGGCATTACAGCCGTCTTCGGCCCGGTTTGCTTGAATCCTGATGGTGCAATGAGCAAGGGTCTCACATCTGAGAATACCCTTCCACGCTTAGGGTGGACAAAAATATTTACAACAAGGGGTGGTGAGGGACAGAGTCTCTGAATTAAGCAGAAAGCTCTCACCCAGTCAAGAGATCAGGGCTAGATCCAACACCGTTTTTTAGCTCACTGCACCATCCCAGTTTCAGAACCTGGCTGTATGCAAATTAGTCTGTTCCTGTCCCAGTGCATGATGGGAACAGGGCAAACCAAACTACAAAAGCCAATTCTTACACTGGGAAGGAAACAAGCTCCCGGGGACCGGTTTCTGGCATTACAGCCGTCTTCGGCCCGGTTTGCTTGAATCCTGATGGTGCAATGAGCAAGGGTCTCACATCTGAGAATACCCTTCCACGCTTAGGGTGGACAAAAATATTTACAACAAGGGGTGGTGAGGGACAGAGTCTCTGAATTAAGCAGAAAGCTCTCACTGGGCCAGGGACAGACTGATTTGCATATAGCCAGGTTCTGAGCTGGGATGGGGCAGTGAGATAAATAACGGTGATGGATCAAGCCCTGATCTTTGGACTGGGTAAGAGTTGTCTGCTCAATTCAGACACTCTGTTCATCACCACCCCCTTTTGTAAATCGATTTTGGCCACTATAGGTGTGGCAGGGTATACTCAGACATGAGTCCCTTTCTCACTGCTCCATCAGGATTCAAGCAAGCCGGGCCGAAGAGGCTGAAATGCCAGAAACCGGTCCCCGGTAGCTTGTCTCCTTTCTGGTAAAGAATTGGCTTGGTAGTTTAGTCTGCCCTGTTCCCATGATGCACTGGGCCAGGGACAGACTGATTTGCATATAGCCAGGTTCTGAGCTGGGATGGGGCAGTGAGATAAATAACGGTGATGGATCAAGCCCTGATCTTTGGACTGGGTAAGAGTTGTCTGCTCAATTCAGACACTCTGTTCATCACCACCCCCTTTTGTAAATTACTTTTTGCTTTTAAGCACTATATCTACCTAAAACTTTGAAACTGAATATATACAGTTCTACTTATTGGATTTTTGTTTGTTCTATTATCATTATATTTATTCAAATTTACTTTATTTGTCTAAATGCATTGGGATTTCTCTTTTGTTATGTTTTACCTTTATTTCTGTGTATGTGCTGACTAAATATGTTACACATTGTCTCTAAATTAAGCATAAATGCTTTGTGCCAAGCCAAATGAGGATTAAGCACAGGTTAATTTAGTGACTTTTGTGGTTCACCCTGACAAAGATTGTTCTTGTTGCTTGATTGTGGCTTCCACCCCTTCAACCAATAACCCAATGTCTTACAAAGTGCATGTAAATTCTCAGATTCTGAAGCAGATTTTGCGGTCAGAGCGTTGACCAAAACATTTTTACAGGCCCTCTGCAACTGGACTATAAACCTCTAGACATGTTATGAAATATTCTCATTCAGCACCTCCTAGCAGTCATTTGAAAATTCAGAACTTGTGAATAATGGCTCAAACAAGCCATTTGCTTTTTCAGGACTAGATTTACTTCATGAGGGTGTACTATTTGTATTTCACAATTTTAATGATGCATATCTATTTCGCTATCAAAGCTTTGTTTCAATATATTTAAATCCCCTACATTGCTGGAGAACAGAGAGTTTTATATTAGGACAAAAAAAAGTATTTTTCCAAATCAAGGTATTCGTTATTATTAGCTGCATCAAAATCAGCTTAGTTATATTGTCGCTAATTTTAATTATGCCTATATTTTCACCTCAAAAGTAATTCCTGCTAAAAAGTATTGCATACAATATGTTTTTGGTAATTGCTGACCCAAATTCCCTCTATTTCTTTTCTCCTTCAACAATGCACGATACTAATGTTTGCATTTAAAACAATTCTAATTGAAATTACACTATGTATTTTCACTGAAATGTTGAAAATTCATTGTATTTTCATTAAAATGCTCAATGCATAACAGCAGGAATTTCCAGCCCACAACCCTGCCAAGTACCATGCATTTTAGTCCTTGTTCAGTGAGGTCCGAATTTTATTTGTGCACCAGATGTTGATTTTGAGTAAACAAAGCTCTCGATTGACGTTTTTGGAAGAGAGTTAAAACTCAACATTATTTTGTAAATAAACATTTCAATATGTTGATAGCTGAAGAAAAATACATCAACATTTCTATTTTTCCCAGTAAAGTGACAGTATGACAGTCTACACATTTTCATTGCTTAGCTGCTGTGCCGATTGTATAGTTTTACACATATGTTTCTAGTGAGTTTTGCCTTTCAGACCAGTCAAAGTTTGCTGCTACTTGTTTATGTGTCTGGATTGTCTTCTCAATGCCTCTTAATGATACATTCATTACCTCTACGTCCCTCGTCCTCGACCCAGTCATCACTCATGAGGTATTCCACAGACAGGAAACAAAACACGAAACACTTTTAGGCTCCACCCCCCCTCCTGCCAGGTGCTATATAAATGTAAATGTAAATGTGCAGGAATTTATATAGCGCAAATCACCGAGCGGTTTCTAAGCGCTTGCTTAGGGAACCCGTCCTGGTATTCCCCTGTGTTATAACCCCGGCAGGGTATCCACAAGGTGAAAGCCAGGCATCCCGCTGCGAGGGGCCGTTGTGGAGATCAAGCAAGCTATTGCCCAGAGTCGCAGAGTGTGAACCCGTGAATCCAGAAAGGCACCAGAGCGAGAATTGTCGAGTCCATGGACATTTTAGGACTCAAGACCCCGCCGAGCCGGGTATTGAACCCTGGTCCTGGGCTGACCTCTGCTTCCAGGTCTGCCTCCTCTAACCAGTGAGCCACACTTCTCCACTATATCATACCAAAGCACCAGAAGCACCTCCTGTTTTGTTTCCTGTCGGTGGTGTACTTGATGGGAGATGCTGGGGTGAGTGCCAAGCACTTACCTGCTTCATTCGTCCTGTGGGTCCTCCTCTGCTGGGCTCTGGGAGGCTCCCGTGGACCATCGTGGGATTTCTTGGAGTGGGGTTGCTGGGCTTCCCTGTCTCCTCCTTGGCTCAGAGAGACCTGTGCTGCATGGCTCCGTGGGTCTTCCTGTTTTTTTTACTGCCCCCATTTTCTGTTCGCACTGGGACTGATTGCCGGTGTCCTGGTGTCGGTCCTTCTGCACATCGGCGTATTTGGAGGCGGTGTCCTGATACCACTGGCGGAGTGCAGGTAGGAGTGTGGGGCTGTGAGCGCTTGGCTGTCTCTTGGGCGCACTTCTCCCCGTTTGCTTCCCCGCTCGCACCCTTGCCATGCCGTGGTGTGGGGGCCCGGGTGTGGACTCCTCTGTGTGTGCGGGCGGCGGGGGATTGCTCACTTCCAGCTTTGCTGCTTCACGGGCGGCTCCTGCGTTCCCCTTTGTCAGTCGCTTCCTCGTGCCTCCAGATTGCTCACCTGCTCTGTGTTGGGTACGCAGGATGCAATGTTCTCAGGCTCTTGTAATTTAATCACGAGGGCTCCTTATCGCTAGAGGGGAGTTGGACGGGCGCCTGGGTGGGCTCCGGACGAGCCAGTCTTTGGGGTGTTTTTTCGGGTGGAGAGTTGTGTTTGGGACCTGCGCTGGCTGTTGGGACCGTGGTTTTGCTTTGGTCCCGCCTCTCCCCATTACGTGGCTTCGTTTTCGGCCTCGTTGATGATTGCCCGAATAAGGGACTTGCCTCCTCGGATGTTACATGTGGTTGATTGGTAGTTTTGTACTTTGCCGGCCTCTGCAGTTTTTTCTCCATGGGGGGTTGATTGGTTGGGTGAGCCCTATTTATATGCCCTCTGTGGGGGAGGTGTTTCCTTGTATTTTTCCTGCTTCTTTGTTACTGCTACTTTGAACCTGTGTGAGTTAGTTATGGGCAAGCACCATCGTAAGAGGAAGCATTCCTCTCCTGTGCCTTCCTCTTCCCCTGGGTCCAGTGGGGACTCCGCTCCTCCTGTGAAGCATGCCAGGAAGGATGATGATCGGATTAAGCGCCTTATCCTGGAGACTCTTTCTGGTCTTAAAGTGGACAAGAAGGCTGCTGTTGGACTTTCTTGTTCTGCTGCCTTTTACTCGGATATGTCCTCCTCTGATGAATCTGATGGGTCTTCTATTGCTGCTGTTGAGCTTCAGGGCAAGTACATTTCCAGGGAACTCTTGCCTGACGTCCTTTCCCATGTGCGGGTTAACATGGGGTTTCCTGATGATTCTGCACCCGGTTCCTCTCTGAATGTTCTCTTGCCGCAATTTAGGAAGCCTGTTGCCTCTTCCCTGCCGGTGCATCCTTTTGTGACTGATGTCCTGCTGAAGGAGTGGAAGGACCCGGATCATATCGCCATGCCCAAGTTTATGTCCAAGCTTTTTCCCTTGCAGGATATGGCGGACTCGTTGCCTGATTCCATTCCTGTGGACTCCGTTGTGGCCAGTCTGGTGGGTCGTCCTTCCATGGTGGATGATAACATTCTGAAGGACGGTGTGGATAAGAAGGTGGATTTGGCTCTTAAGAAGTCTTATGCCGCCTCTCACCTGGCTATTTATTCTGGAATTTATGGGACCTATGTTGCCCAGTCTTTGCTGATCAATTTCAAGTCCCTGTTTTCTAAGATGCAGGAGGGTGGCAGTTGTCCGGAATTGCTGGAGTCCATGGATCGCCAGGCAGAATTCCTGTTAGACATCGCTTTTGATTCTGAGAGGGCTTCTGCGATGTCCTGTGGTTCCTCTGTTGTTGCCCTTCAGAACCTGTTGCTGCAGGATTGGAAGACGGACGAGGCCCAGCGTTCCATGGCTTTGAGGCTGCCTTTCACTGGTGCCCATATGTTTGGTGACTCTCTGGAGGAGAAGCTGCAGAAGGTCTTTAAAGAACACAAGCATTCTTTGACTTTTCGTGACCTTCCGTCCCATGGGGGTTCCTCCTTCTCTGGTGTCAGGTCTTTCCTCCAGCCTTCCAGGTTTCAACAGTCCTCCTTCAGGAATCAGCGTGGCACTGGCCGGTCTTTTCCTCTGAAATTTCAGAAGAAGTCCCAGCGGGGTGCTGGGTCTGGCCCACAGCGTTCCTGACTATGCCATCCAACAGGTCGTTCTCGATGGGGGGCCACCTGTGGTTGGTGGGAGACTTTGCATGTTCCTTCCGGCTTGGCGCTTGACAACCTCCGACAGATGGGTGCTGGATGTTTTGTCTCACGGTTACCAGATCGAGTTCATGTCCCCCCCCCCTCCTCCGGAGTGGTGGTGACCCCTTCTCCTTGGGATGCCTCCCACCATCTTGCCTTGTTTGAAGGGGTTCGTCTTTTGGTCGGTAAGCTTGCGGTTGTCCATGTTCCGGAGAAGGAGCTGGGGATGGGCATTTACTTCATCACCTTTGTAGTGCCGAAGATCATGGGAGGTTTCCGGGTGTTCATTAACCTTCGGGGTCTGAACTTGTTCGTGAAGAAGATCCCGTTCAAGATGGAAACTCTCCAGAATGTGATTCCGCTGATCCAGTCCGGATGGGTGTTCCCCACTCTCGATCTCCAGGATGCGCATCTTCACGTCCCCGTGGCTGTGAGGGATCAGCGTTATCTGCGCTTCTGCCTGGAGGGTCAGCACTGGTAGTTCTGCATTCTTCCTTTTGGTCTTCGGTCCGCCCCCAGGGTGTTCACCAAGATGGTCGCTCCCTTGGTGGCACATCTCCATCTCCTGGGGGTGTCAGTGTTCCCGTATCTGGACAACTGGATTGTTCAGGCTCCGTCTCTGGAGGTCATGTCTCGTCACCTTCTCTTGACCATGAATACGCTCAGGGAACAAGGAATCTTGATCAACTTGCTGAAGTGCCACCTGGACCCTGCCACCAGGAGGATCTTCATCGGAGCCATGTTCGATTCTATTTTGGATAGGGTGTTCCTGCCGGACGCCCAGATTCATCGCCTTCAGTCGTTGCTGAGGAAGTTGTTGTCACAGGCTTCGGCTACCCTCCTGCAGTGGCTGGAAGTTCAAGGTCACATGGCTGCGACTGTTTTCACCGTACCCTAGGCCAGGGTTCATCTGCGCCCTCTGTTGTGGCATGTGCAGTGGTGGGTTCCCTTTCCTGTCTTGGACTATGCTGTTCCTGTGCCTGTATCTCTGGACGTTGTAGCTGCTCTCCAGTGGTGGCTGGATTCTTCCCACCTTTCCATGGGGTGTGTATCCATCTGCCTCCTCCTCTGGTTGTGACTACGGATGCCAGCGCTTCAGGCTGGGGTGCGACTCTGGATCATTGGGCGGTGCAGGCTCGTTGGCTCCCGTCGGAGTCGTGCAGGTCGTCCAACTGGAGGGAGTTGTCTGCCGTGGAGAGGGCGCTCCGCTTTTTCCATCTTCATCTGAAAGGTTGCCATGTCCTGGTGAGATCAGACAACACAGTGACTGTGGCCTATATCAATCACAAAGGGGGGACTTGCAGTTCATCCCTGAATCTGGTGGCTTGTTCCATTTCGGATTGGGTGGAACAACGTCTTCTGGCCCTGTCTGCGCAGCACATTCGGGGTGTGGACAACGTGGTGGCGGATTCGTTGAGCCATAGGTTTCCTTCGTCTCTGTCCCTGTGTCTGGCTCCCCGGACCTTTCGGTTGCTTTGCCTGAGGTTCGGGACTCCGGATCTGGATCTGTTTGCCTCCTGGTCCAATGCCCTGGTTCCCCTGTTCTGCTCCAGGTCTCCGGAGGTGGGCGCCTGGGGGGTGGATGCCTTGTCTCTCCTGTGGCCTCCTTGGCTTCTATATGCCTTTCCGCCCTTTCCTCTGATTCCTGCATTTTTGCTGACGGTCCAGCGGGAGGGGGCTCAGGTGGTGGCTGTTCTTCCACACTGGCCGAGGAGGTCTTGGTTTCCTCCGTTGCTGGGCCTAGCAGTGGGCCCTCCCTGGCTTCTGCCCCGCTACCCCTCTCCGTTGAGGTCCCTGTCCCCCCTTCTGGTTCCCCTCACCTTGGTGGTCTGGAGATTGAACGGTTGTCTCTTGGGGTCTGTGGTCTGCCCGACCACATCATTTCTGTAATGCAGGCCTCTCGTAGGCAGTCAACCTTGGCTTCCTATTCGAAGCACTGGTCTTCTTTTTCGGGGTGGTGTTCCTCCTCTGGTCTGTCTCCTACCTCTTGCCCTGTGTCTTCTGTTCTTCTGTTTTTTCCGGATGGCTTTCAGAAGCGCTTTGCTTTGTCTACCTTGCGGGGCCAATGGACTGCTATCCGTGCCTTCCGGGACCCGGATTCTTTTCTTCCTTCGGATGGCTTGTTGGTTTCTCGCCTCTTTCGGAGTTTCCCTCTCTGTTCGCCTTCTGTAGTTCTCTGGTGCCCCCTTGGGATCTTTACTTGGTGTTGGGTGTTTTGCAGCCCTCACCTTTTGAACCTTTGGAGTCTGTGGACCTTAAGTTCCTGTCCTACAAAGTGGCTTTTCTTGTGGCTATAACATCTGTAAGACGGCTGGGGGAGCATACGGTCTTGCATTGTTCTCCCCCTGTTTTTGCATTTTCTGGATGACGTTGTGGTGCTCTCTTTGGACCCTGGGTTTGTCCCCAAAGTTCGCTCTTGTTTTCATTCTTCTCAGGAGCTGGTTCTTCCTTCTTTGTGTCCTTCTCCTTCTTCTCCTTCTGAGCTCTTGCTTCATTCCCTGGATCTGAAGCGTGCCTTGTCCATTTATATTGCTAGGTCTGAGGGGTTTTGCTCTTCTGACTCCCTCTTCGTGGCCTTTGGTTTGGCTGGTAAGGGTAAGGCTGCTCCCAGGCTTACTTTGGGTCGCTGGATTAAGGCTGTCATCACTCTTGCTTACCTTGGTGCTGGTTTGCCTTGTCCGGCGGGTGTTCAGGCACGTTCCACTCGGGGCGTGTCTGCCTCTTGGGCTGCTTATCATGGTGTGTTTCTTGATGAGATCTGTCGGGCTGGGACCTGGCCCTCCGAGTCTACCTTTTGTGAGACACTACCAATTGAATTGTGCCCTTTCTTACCGGCCTAATTTTGGTTGTGGGGTGTTGCAGGCTGTGGGGGTTACCCCCCTCTCTGATTCTGTGTGTTTTATTAAACTTTCACTCGCTGCACTACTTTGTGTCTGGTCTGTGTTGTGCTGTGTTTGGGTTGCCAAAGGCCTGCTTGGGCGATGCTTTGGTATGCCTTATGAGTGATGACTGGGTCGAGGACGAGGGATGTAGAGGTAATGTTATGATTACTTTGGGTAATCCCCATTACTCTTAGTCCTACTCATCCTCGACCTAGTCATACTTCCCACCCTCCCTCCCTGTCCAGGCCTTTGTTGCTTGGTGTGTCAGGATGTGCTTCTGGTGGTTTGGTATGATATAGCACCTGGCAGGAGGTGGGGTGGAGCCTAAAAACGTTTCCTGTTTTGTTTCCTGTCTGTGGAATACCTCATGAATGATGACTGGGTCGAGGACGAGTAGGACTAAGAGTAATGGGGATTACCCAAAGTAATCACAGCAATTGATGCTGTTAGTTGTAACTGTGGAGGCTGCACAAGGCCTGAGTGTCAACGGGTGATAGCTGTGAAAGTAAAAGAGCGGAAGAACCAGTGATACCAGAAGAAAAGTTTGCAAAAAGTTAGTTTTGTTAGTACCATAAGTAGATTTTGAACCCACATTAGGATACCTCAGTATTTTCCAAAGGGTACAGACACGACCAGACAAATTATCATTAACATTATTTACCACACGGGTGGACAATAAAGTTTGTTAAATACCCTACCCGCAGTTATGGGACTGAGGCACAGATGGGAGGGGAGAATTTTGAAGGCTGTGTCTGGTGCATTTTGAAAGTTTATAATTTTTCTCCCTGTTCCCATTTTGTTGTGCCGTGAATATATATGTTATCCTGGTTGATTGTCCTTTAAATTATTGTTCTGCTTGATTGGTGGTGTACTAAAGACCTACAGATAGCCCAGTCACATTTTGGTTGAATATTTGTGCAATGCTTTCCCTGCAATCCTGCATGGTATTGTTAGTTGAGAGGGAGAAAGATGCTCCTTACAGCGATGGGCAACAATGTTATCTTTCTTTGTTTTGCAGGCCTCCTTCCTTGCTGGACATGTAGCAACCATCATTTTACGGAGCCAGTGTGTGTGTGTGTGTGTGTGTGTGTGTGTGTGTGTGTGTGTGTGTGTGTTCCACTTCTTTACTTGCCATGTGGGGAATGACCACTATTTTGAAGAGCCAGTTTGTGTGTGTGTGTGTGGGGGCCATCTATAACCCACACTGTGGGGACTGCCTCTGTCCACCTAGCGTGGGTTAACCTTGTCAGAACCAGACAAACATTATCTTTGTGGGTACTGGTGTGTTGTGAGGATCCATCTCAGTAGTGTGTTTAGTTATTTTCGAGCGAGTTAATCATAAAAGTACATGCTCAATTAGATCTGCCTTGGCTCCCTTTATAACCTACCCTACTATCGAAGAGAGCGCGGAGTTAGAATAGTAATTACACACCTCATTACGGTCAATGGGCGGTCCTTTTAATAATATTGTGTGTGTGTGATGGTGAAATTGTATAGGTGTGTGCACAAGGTTAACACATGCTACGACAAACTGATCAGTCCTCATAGTGTTGGTACATCTTAAGAGAACCATGCAACCTCTATCTTTGCGAGGACCGGTGCTCTACTACTTTTTGGAGTACAGCAGCGCTACAAGTCTCCTTGCAGTTCTGCCCTGTGTCAAAAGAAAAGGGAAGGAGTGCACTGTGTTAATCAAATGTGGTGCAATCTTATCCTTTCTGCCTGTGCTGTCATACAAAGTGGTGCCAAGTGCCAATCTGGCATCCATGCCCAAGGTGCAAAGGTGTCTGCGTTGTTGGCTTGATTCTTCCTGCACAAAATCAATCATTAGAGGCATTTTCCTCTTTCTATGTATGTATTTCTCTTTTTTACACCTCCCGTAGGGAGGTGTAAACCATACCCATATTATCAGATTTTTGTAAATCTGTTTATGTGTCAAAACCCATTGGTGTTGCATGGGAAAATGCAAAGCAACGCCCATGGAACGCCTACCTGAGATATCTATGAGTTTCATCATAGTAGGGGGGAGTCTCAGGGTTTTTTTACATACATGAGACAGGCCCCTTTTATATTGATCTAAGGTTGGACAGCCTATCTGCTGGATATGCCACTAATGTCCACCAAACAATCCAGAAAGATAATTTGAAGTAGACAGGCTGTACTTGAAACTAATAGTTATTTATATGAATTCATTTCCAAATGCTCTTTGTGTATTCTAACGTGTTCATTGTGAGTATCAGGATTTGAGCCTGATGTAGGAGTTTTACCCATATGGCTGGCACACGTAGGGTTTTGTCAAGGCTGACAAACTGTACCAAGTGCACAGATAATATTTCTGTGATTAAACAGCCACACAGCGCTGGAATTTTATTATTCTTGGATACCTGAACTTCTATCTTGAAAATTATTCTCAAACTTTACTTGTTGAAGGTCTCCTCTCACTATACTTACCCTTTAAGTGACATGTCAATCACACCCTTAACCCAATCTTGTCTAACCTCAAATCTCTGAGTATATCTTTCTCCTCTTCTTATTTGGTCAAACCATTTTGCTGTCCCATTTTCATGCCCCTTTCCATATTCTGGTGCTTCTACGGCTTCTCATCATAATTCTTGTCTGTGAGTGACATATACTCTCTCTAAAATCAGTCATTTTAATTTCAGTAACGCTCTTGTCACCATTCCTCTCTTTAAACTCAGATGTGTCCCCAGCACATGTTAACCTCACCTCTCTCACTGCTTACAAGTCAGTTACTCTTACTGAAAATCTCATACCTCACCATGGGATATGGATGACCTCCATGAAACAAAGTGCTGCTGCAAACATCTGGGAATGAAATGGTGGAAAGCGTATAATACTTACTCTAAAACTGCGTAGGTAACACCCATATAAACTACCATTGCTGCATCTCTGATGTCCAGATCTCTTACTATGTCAATGCAATTTAGTAGGCATAACATTTCTCCATTATTAAAATTTGATTTCATTTTATAGCTATCAAAAATAACAGTAACCTTTTTATTTGATTAAAAATCCAATCTCACTACATATTTTCATGATAAACTTTCTAACATTTATGATAATGTCCCAACCTCTATCCCATCAGGAATCGCAGATCTTCTCATCAGGCCTTCTATTTCACCAAGGGACTCTTTGTTTGCAGAATCCACTATTCTCTCCACTGATGACATTGATGCTTCTTTAAATTGCATCAGATTGGGCTCCTCACTAGAACCCAGTACACATCAAATACTAAATCTTGGAAGAGACACTATGGGGCCCAATAGGATGTCTGGCGGATAGCCACTGCCATGAGGCGGTGGCAATACGCAAGACATCCGTACCCGCTCGCCACCCATTTCCCCCCGCCATATTACTATGTCCAGGGATCTGCAGCGGATGAAAAGACCGTCCGCCGCTTTTCCGTCCCGGTCACCTGGCGACCGGGGCGGAAAAGGTTTATTATGGTGGCGGTGTCTATCAGACACCGCCAGACATATTACCATGGGCCAAAACAGATGCCACCACGGAAAGGCAGGGGGTCTTCACTTCGGGGGCCCCCTGCGGGCCCCCATGGTGAAGGCGAGGTGGGGGGTGCACAAGGGTGGGTACCTTTGGTACCCCCCCTGCATTTGCATACGCAATGCGGCAGGCACCGCGTGGTGTCTGCCGCTTTGTGTATGCAAATGCACACATGCATTTTTAGCATTTTTAGCAGTGTGGCCGGCAGTGCTGAGAGCACGCTAGCCACAATGTTAAAAATGCTGGATGCGCCAGCCACTGTGGCGGGCGCATCCTAATACCCCCCACGGTACCCCCGTCCTTATGGCGGGCGGTCCCATTATCCGATAAGATGGCGGGTGGACTAAGTCCGCCCGTCATCCTAATGACCTCCTATATGTCTTGCCCTCAAGGACATCTGCAATCTCTGAAATCAGTCCTCAGTCTCGATTTTTGAAAACATTCTGCAGTCGGGCTTCGTCAAAAAAAAAATCACAGCTGTCCTACTTTATATTGATTACCATTACATAGCAAAAGACTTCAATAACAAGTTAATAGGCAACTCTCTAAATGCCCTGAAATTAATCTTCTTCTGATATCACATAATCAGAAGTTTGGCCTGAATGTTACACTGCATCAGTACTTTTGCAGTTACGAAAGACTCCTGATGTATCCTTGACCAGAAAGAATTTGTTGCTTTGGTCCTACTAGACCTTTCAGCTGCTTACTATGGTGTCACATAACATGGTTATCCTTTATCTTTACAGCATGGGCTTCTGTAATTCAGTGCTATTCTTTTTTATAAACATGTCTCTGTCTTCCTCTTATATCCTTTGTCCCTTTCTAGTCCCCGTGTGTGTCCTCAGTCATCTTCCATAAGCCTCACCATCTCTAATTCTACATTACTCATCTTGCAATTTTAATCTTCACTTTTCACTACATATCATGTCTTACACTGATGAGACACAAACCATCTTATTCTCCTTGGACAATTGCATATCCACTGAGGAAAGATTCCATACATTAAGTCTTCTGTCACATTTTGGCAAAAAATCTACTGTTTGAAGTTACTAGTGACAAAATTGAAGTTCTGATATTCATAACCAATCCTTCATTTAGTATCTGTCTTGGTCGTCTTTTGCTTTGGGACCAGCCCCGGTCCATGTACCCTCTGCTAAAAATCTGGCCTTCCGAGTTCATCAAAACCTGACCTTCTTAACCCAATCCACTGATACCACAGGCACACATTTTTTTTTATTAAGAGTGATGAGGAAAATTGAGCATTGTCCACTCACAGAACGGTGAAACAAGCTTTGTACATTGACAATTAGACTAGAATAATTTACAAGGCCTTCCAAAATATCTACTCCATGAAATCCAAACAGTTTGGAACACTGTGTTGTCAGGTAGTCCTAACTCTTACAACTCATGAAGTCATTTCTATATATGCTAAAGAGTTTCACTTGGCTCTCCATTAGGAAAAGATTGATATTCAGAATGTGTTGCTTGTCTTCAAAGCTCTCTCCAAGTCTGAACCCTTTTGCCTTAAGGAATATTTGAGCACTTCAATCGTCCAACCTGAACTTGATCCACAATCTACAGCATTGACATTCGCAGCAACTCATTTTGCTACTTAAATGCCAACCAATGGAATTCTCTACCTCCAGAACTCAGCTCTCCATCACTCTCCCCTCTTTTCAGAAAAAAAACGATAACTTGGCTACTGCAACTGTAACCACTTTGCCGACCTTAGGGCAACAGCGTGCTCTATAACGCTCAACTCATTTCATTTCATAGAGCTTTATTCGGAGCATAAAACATGTCCATAAAAGCACAACAGTTACATAACAAACATTTCATTATTAAAAGGTACAAAACATGAAAAGAATACACATATTACGATAATTATCCAATGTGAGATGGAATAAATAATTAAAACCAAACTTAAAAATACATACTTTTCCTAGCACCAATAGCCTTAAGTAGGAAAGTAGCTGTAAAAAAGCAAATGTCTGGATGGTGCATATTAAAAAGCAATTTCATGGATTCGGTGATTGTTCTTACTCCAAATCTTTTCAAAATAGGTTTTAAATAAATTTTCCGTAATTCACTGTACAAGGGACAAGAAAAAAGAAAGTGCGTAGTACTTTGTTCGATCTTACAATCACATGGACATGGTCCCACCGGGCGTGTTTTTACATCAGGGCACGCGACCAGATGATGAGCTGTTCCCATCCTTAATCTAGTGAGAACAAACTGGTGTGAGACTCTAGACACCTGAGTCAAATAAGGGTGAAGTCCACTATACTCATTCAGGCCATTGTACAATTTACAGGAAGAGAGTTTTAGATCTTCTACGGCACGCCTCTCTTTACAGTAATTCAAAAACATGATTTTCATATTTGTTTTGGAGTTATCAGATACACAACACCGATCAATGATCACATTATATCCAAATACATTTTGAAAATTTTCGATATTATATTTAAGCCAGGGGATCCTTAAGTGCTGGTCCAAGGTGAGGCAATCCTCAATGATAGCTCTATTTAATGAGGTGCCTTCATTCAGCCAAACAGATCGCCACAACAATAAGGGTCTTAGCATGATTAAATCGTTCAAGAAGTGTATCCCCATTTCCTTGTGGACCAGGGTATTAGATGTAGATTTGGGTAGACAAAGGAGCCTTTTCAAGAAATTGTTCTCCTCTATCTGAAGGCTCCCGGAATGTGTCACACCCCAGACTCCTGCCCCGTAAAGGGCCGCAGATAGGCATTTCGATTGATATATTTTCAGCATATCTGCTATACGTCTATTTCCCAATTTCTTTGCGAAAACGAAAACCGCATTGGCACTTCTAATCATCTTGGTTTTAACCGCTCTATGTTCAATGTCCCAGCTACCGTTTTTTGAGAAATTGATATCCAGATAGCAAAAATTGTCTACTTTTAAGACCTGTTCTCCTTCTATAAAATAATGGGAGGTAACTTTCGTTTTAGTCGTGGCTCGTCCTGAACATTCCATCACATAGGTCTTAGACCTATTGATCACCAGTTTCCTGTCTTTGATGAACAGGACAAACCTGTCCATCAACCGTTGAAGGCCCAGGGGGGTCCTAGACAACAACACTGCGTCGTCCGCATAGAGCAACACAGGGATGTCAAGACCTTTAACTCTTGGAGCGTCGGCCGATACTGTTTGTAAGACAGCATCCACCTCATTAATGAAGAGGGTGAACAGTAGGGGTGCTAGAACACACCCCTGCCTGATTCCTCTCCCTATCCTAAACTTATTTGTACATTCCCCATTTGGCCCATATCGTACACTGGAACTAAGTCTTTCATACAGGCGAGCTAGAAAATACACAATGCTGTCTGGGGCTCCCATGTCAAGCAGTTTAGCCCAGAGTAGGGCGTGGTCAACCATGTCAAAGGCACTGCTTAAGTCGGCGAAGCATAAATACAGGGACCCTTTTTTTGCCTGGGTATACTTCCCGACCAGAAGCTGTAGATTTAAGCACTGCTCTATAGTTCCACGCCCCTTTCTAAATCCAAACTGACTATTAGTTAAAATCTCGTTCGACTCTGCCCATTCCTCTAATCTGGCTAAAAGAACACGGCTCATAATTTTTACTGATGAATCCAGTAGGGATATTGGTCGGTAATTTTTTGCTTTGTCCCGGTCGCCTTTCTTGTATATAGGGATTATAATAGATTCTGCCCAGGTAGATGGTATTTTGGAGCATACTGTTGCATTAAAAATTTTTGCTAATAGGGGGCCCCAAATCTCCGGGGCGGTCCTATAGACATCTATAGGGACCCCATCGGGTCCTTGGGCCTTACCTCCCTTACTAGTTTTTATACTAACCATAACTTCCTCTACTGTTATATCTAGAGCAACTATGGGCCATCTTTTTCCTACAATGGCGTTACTATTGCCAGAATCGAATATGGTCGAGAAATGTTCGATCCATGAGTCTATGCTCACATTAGATGTTAGCACTGGGGCCTCCTCATCTTTGAGAAAGGGGCTGTTTACAGTGGACCAAAATAAGTTGCAGTTCCTTTGTTCTGCCGCTTGGCTTAGGTTGTCCCAAGCCACCTGCTGCAACTCAGACTTTCGCCGTTTGAGAACCAATTTAAAGTCCTGCCTTAGTTGGATCACTAAACACTTATCTCGTGGTTTGGCAGATAAAGCTTTTTTAAGATCTCTCCGGGCATTTGAACATGCATGGTCAAACCAACCCCTATTTTGTCTATTCACGTGTCCTTCCTCTTTAGTGAACTTTTTCCTGATATTAGAATTCATTCTGTCAAAGTGGTCGATACTGACAATATCTGGTTTCTCCTGTTCAAGAATTGCCGAGATTTCCCTTATACAACTAATAATAATGGAGTCAGATGTTTCATCTGCTTTATCTCCCTTCCACCTCAACCTAGCTCCGTTAATTCTATGTGGATCAATATTAACAATTGTACCCGTATTGGGGGGGGCGGTAGTAAACCAGAGCTTAACTTCAATGGTTAAGCAATTATGATCACTCAGCATTACGTCAACAACCTTGACATCAGAACACATTTGGGTTAGGTTGGTAGACATGCATATACAATCGATAACCGTATTGGCCCCCCTCCCTGTGAATGTTGGGACACTTTCTCCCAGATCATTTTTTGTATTTTCCAAGATTTCCATGTTATAATCTAACAAAAAGTTATTCAGGGTCTCACCATATTGATGGTGAGGAAAGTGAGCTTCAGCTTCCCCTGAATGATTATATACACCACATAGATTCTGGGATGATAAGGGGCAGATACAAACGTTAAAATCCCCCACAAAAATAAATTCGTAAACACCATTAAAATTCTCTACAAGATTACACACTACTTTATGTAAGTCATTTATCACTGTGTGCCTAGTGCCATCAAATATATTATTGTAGAAATTAATCAGCAAAACATTTCTACATGCACCTTGCGCAAGCCAGAGGATTTGAGAATGAGCCCCCACTTTTACATACTTTTTTACTAATACAGGCAACTTCACTGAAATCATAACTAGCAGACCTCCTTTAGGTCTCCCATGTGGTGAGGCCAATGCGGGCAGCTCATAGGAAACAAAACCATCGCTCCCCTTATATTCTTTACACCATGTTTCCTGAAAACAAATAATATCAAATAAACCAGTGAAATCTTTCCAGCCCAGCATAACCTCTTTGGCCGTCAAACCAGCAATGTTCCAGCTAGCAATATGACATGTTGCCTTGCCCTTTGCTGGGGTGACATTTGGCATCAATCAGTAGATACGGACACGATATTATTTACATTAAAATGCTCTATATTAAGCTCTGAGTGCTCCTCAACGCCCCCAGTTATCATACAATCAATGTTCACAATATTAATCTCTTCAATTAAGGGCTTTTGTAACTCTCCAGCGTTATCCCTCACCCGGGGTAGGTTACTCTTATGTCAATCATTTTGGTCCAGGAAACTCAATGACTGGAACCTATTCTGAATTGGGACTTGATAAAACATCCCATTAACGGGTGACATTAGACTATCACTTGCTGAAGGGAAATTAGAAGCATGTGCTAAAAATCTATTCCCGCCATGGGGCAAATTCATCATATGCATTGGCGTAACAAAAGAACTACCCTGATGGGGCAAACAGAGGGTTTGTGGTCCTGATCTATTTACATTAGTATGGTAATTATTATTGTTAGAAGGACCTTCCCAACTATTGACTGAGGGTAACCTGTTTAAATGGTTGTAGAAATATCCCAATGGCCTTGCGACAACATCTGTCTCTGACTGCGTGATTGAGGCCGCTCTAAGGAGGACCGTCGCAACGTGTTGTGGGTGTCTAAAATTTATAATCACGCAGTCACCCCCACATGATTTACTGGTATTACCTATCCAGTTGACTCTTCTGACAGAAATGATCTGATCAGAGTAGCCAACTGGATAGCCACAGTGTCGACTGAGCCAAGATATAACTTTGTTTTTAAGTGAATCTGCCGACTCTTCGGAATTAAGGGCCTGTGTAGTAGGTGGGACATTCGTTAGAACTACAACAAATGGTACACATTCGGGTGGGAGGTCTACAGGGCGCTTACTTGCTCTAACTGTACCCTTACTAGTTCCCCCTGTGGCAGCTGCTGTCGCTGTAATGGTTAACGCGGCTGGTTTATTGCCAGACCGTTCCCCATTTGACATAGGTAATACTCTAACATCCTGCGTTTGGTTAACCTGTCCTGGGCTTGATTGACTAGAAGACCCAGCTCTCTGCTGCTGAGACGGTCTGCCCTTATCCTGCGCAGCAGAGGTAGTCAAAGCAGGTCGTTCTTTGCGTGATTGTATCCCAATATTAACTACAGCAGGGGGGCTATTTATATTTCCTGGTGGGGCCCTTTCCTGAGTTGAGACCACAATTGGTGCAGTTAGCACAGTTATGTCTTTGGGCCTTAATACAGTTTTATCCAGAGTAGCAGTTTGTTGGTTGACTGCGTCCCTTAATCTTAAAACTTCCCCACACAGGCCCTCTATTTTGACAAGCAGTGGATCGATGATCATTTTAAGTTTCTTATCAATAGAACCCATCAGCAAGTCTAATTGGTCAGGATCGATAGAGACACAGCTATCTTTAATTAATGTCCCTATATCTTCTGGTATATCCTTATGGGTTAAATCCTTTTTGTGTTTTCTACCTGAATGATAGTTTCCCCTTTTGGGTACTGTTTTCCTACAAGCTCTCATTAATCTTGTGCCCCTCAATGACTGTTGGGGAGTGCCTACACAAGTATCGCTCAGATCATTGTCCGCTATGGTCCCATTACTGATAACCTCATTGGTTACTACAGGTGAACTGTTCGTGTCCACAGTTGATGTATCAATTACAGTAAGCGAATTGGTATCCATAGTATTAATGACTTGTGACTCGATTAGAGGGGAGACTTCCGTATTAATATTACTTTTCCTAAGAGATTTCCTCCTGTCCGAATTTATTCTATTAACTACCTTCAGCAGATAGTTATCAGGTAGGGTTGACTGTATGGACATGATGGCGGTAGATCAGGAGACAGTCAACAGAGAGTGTTTAAAATAAGAGTCAGTAAAAATGTCACTATATACCGCTTAGACGTACTCACAAGTGGAGAAATTAGGGGGGTGGCCCGACCCGTCCCTCGTCGTCCGTAGACGGCCACAGACGGCCCGCCCTCTGCCCGGGCTCCGCCCGGCACGTCCCGCGCGCGTCCCGCGGCTGCGGGAGGCGTTCCTTCCTTTTCAAGCGCCTCCGGGCGCGATGTTGGTGGCGTCAGGTGTGCGCCGCCGGGGCACCTGGGGACTGTAGTCCTGCCTGCCGTTCCCCTCACGGCGTTGTGGACTCCCCCGGTGCGGCCGTTTCCCTCACGGCTGGTGGACGGCTGGTGGACCTCTGCACAACTGCAACTGTAACCACTTTGCCGACCTTAGGGCAACAGCGTGCTCTATAACGCTCAACTCAACTTATTCTCCTATAGCGTAGTTATTTGTAAACTTTATACAGTGCTTATTATCTCACAATATTTATACCGAGAAGTATGAACACCTAAAACACAATACATACTATAGTTTTGAGTAATGTAATATGTAAACGTCTTAAGGAAATTATTTACAATATTTGTAATTTCATCAGTTCACATCAAGTGGGGTCATGTGTATTACATTTGAAGTGAGATTTATGGTATTCTTGACTGTTGTGCAAGTTATAGATTGCAAAGCTAACCATAACTTGCACATTTTAGTGTTTGTTTCTGTCTTAATTCATAAGCTTAACAGTACTTTTACTGTGACTTTTAGGTAAATGTGTGTGTTTATAAAAATTTCTCAAAACATTCAGCTAAAGTCATGCTTATGACTTTACAATGACTGCATACCTGAAGACATTAATGTGTAAGAAAAAAATATTTTTAGCGCAGATTTTTTTATTTTTTAAAAAAGCTAATGAATTGCATTATGGTGCAAGCACTGATGTTGCTGGATCCATTGGCTGGCAGAGCAATCTGCTCACGTCTAGCCCCTAACATAACATCTGAGGACAAGAATCCCTGCCCCAACTGCCTAATGTGCTTGCCACATATTAATCCCCTCCCACTTGAATCATTATCTAAATCTGATCAGATCCCAGGCAACAGGCATATCCCGCTAAAGCATGCTGAACATAAGCATACCACTAAGGGATAATTAATCAGTGGGTTACTAAATGTTAGATCCCTCCCGAAATATGCCACTGAAATACAGCTACTGATCGAATCCAATAACCTGGATATTCTGTTTCTTACCGAGACTTGGACGGCGGTGGGAATGGAATCAGAGCTGGGGCCGGCATGCCCAGTAGGATATAAGATTTTTCATAAGCCCAGGATTGTGGGACGAGGGATAGGAATAGGAATTATATTCAGGGAAGAGCTAAACATTGTAACATTGGATATTGATATGGTCTCATGTGCTGAAGTTCTCGAAATATCGATCAGACATGATTCAGGCCATTGCCTCACGGGTCTAATTTGCTATAGGACACCGAGGCATATCAATGCAATGCAACAGCAGGAACTGATCACTGTTATTAACAACCTGTCAATCTCACATAGCAGACTGTTGGTACTGGGAGATTTTAACTTGTGGGATAACGGCCAACTACACACGGCCTTTCATAATATCACACAATCCTGCAACAATTTAGGTCGAAGACAATGGATAACTACCCCCACACATAGGGAAGGAAACATACTGGATTTGACATTCGCTGCAGAGGATCTCATTACTATGGGAACAATACTACCAGTAGGATGGTCAGACCACCATCTCCTACTATTTAACATCCATACCTTGGTCAATACAGGACCAACAAACATGCAGATTAGGACCTTCATTAGCCGTGATTGGAAGGGTCTGCTAAATAGGAAAGAGGAAGGGAAGTTTGACTTCCGTCAAGTGGGGAACTCGTTTAATCTAGAGAACGATATTACCACAAATTATCATCTACTATGCAATGAGGTAACTAGGAAACTTGCCGATATTGCACCACTGAAAGCAATCAGAAAAAGAGGAAAACCCTCCGCGCCCTGGTATACGGGCAAATTGAAAGAACTGAAAAATGCCTGTAAAAAGGCGGAGAGGCACTGGAGGAAAAATTATTCAGAGCAGGAGAAACTGACCTGGAGACAGATAATTGTGCAGTATAAGAAAGAGATCACCATAGCCAAAGCAAACTATTTCGCAGACCTAATACTAAACAGCTCCAACAAATCACGTGACACCTTCAGGATAGTCAAACAGCTGTCCCATCCCGAATGTGCTAATAGCCAAATCAAGCCCTCACAGGAATTATGTGACGGTCTGGCGTCCTTCTTTCAGGAAAAAATTACTAAAATCATTGAGGGTATGAAGAATGTCCTCACCCCACTAGCGCAGTACAATAGTAATACCGAGAGCGAAGGAAATGTAAGACACTCCATTCCAAAGGCCATCTTGGAGAATTTCGAGACCCCGACAGAACAAGAGTTCACACGAACAGCCCTCAATATAACATCAGGATCCCCATTGGACCCTCTACCTCACAAAATAGTAAAGGAGTTCGGGGACGAATTCCTTCCAGTACTTCGACAGCTGTGCAATCAATCTCTTAACACAGGCACTGTCCAAAAAAATGGAAATTGGCGGTTGTCACCCCCCTATTGAAGAAATCAAATTTAGACCCGAACTGCCATAAAAACTATCGTCCCATATCGTTCCTGCCATATCCAATTAACATCATGGAACGGCTGGTCAGCAGGTCACTGGCCCTCTTCCTGGAAACTAACAACATCCTTGAAGAGGAGCAATTCGGTTTCAGACCAGCTCATGGAACCGAGTCAGCTTTGCTGACAGTTCTGGATGACCTACGAATGAGGGCGGACAGGGGAGAATGGAAAGGGGCGACCACTCGGACCCCCCGAACGTATGGTCGGGTGCCCCGATCCCCCCGGGAAGCCATTTTGGGCGGGAGGCGTGTCACGGCTGGTATGCCCAAAGCGGCGTAGCCGGGGCGCGCCTTTTCCCGCCCAAGAGGGGCTGTCCTAGACACCTACACCGTTGGCCACGCCCTGTAGGCGGTCAGAGGAGGGTCCACGCCCTCCCGGAGAAGAATAAATGAAGCAGCAATCCAAGGAAGCATCCTCTTGTTCCCGTGCTTGGAAGCTGCACCTCCTCGTTGCACGTGAGCCCTTGACGGAACAAGAGCCAATTTTGAGAATTTAATTTTGTGTTTCTTCTTTCAGCGAGTTCGCAGCTTCCTGACCTAGGACCTTGAGGATTATCCGGGACGATGCCTGGCAAGAAGGTCGGAAAGAGGGTTGGGACCGACCAGATGCTTCGTATGCTGGTGAAGGACATGGCGGACATGAAGAAGCAGATGGCGGCAATGAATGGTGCGGGTGGACCAAAGAGAGTCGTCGGACCAGCATTGCCGGGAGTAGTCCCTAGCGGGAGAGGTAGAAGGGCCAAGAAGGGTGCATCGGGTGGGGAGGCCCCGGTTCCCGAATCACCTCCAGCGAACCCGGTCACCCCGATCGAGGCCCCAGTTCCGGTCCCGATTGCGGGGCAACCGATCCCTGTGGTGGTCACTCCTGTGAACGAGGAGTATATGCCTCCTGAACTGGCTGCCCAGTTGGCGGCATGGTTGGGCAGAAAGAACGAGGGGGCCACGGCTGAAGAAGCCATGTCGATAATGAAGCAGTTGCGGCAATCGAGAGATGCTGCAAAGGCACCGTGTCCTCTTGTTTCCCCGCAGGCTCCTGCGGAACAACCAGTATCGGGCATTGGTTCGGCAGCGACAACGGTCACAGCTACCGGTTCAGGTAAGCAGCCATTGCCGATGGCGGGGGAGGGATCTGTACCCTCAAGGAGGGAAAAAGTAGTTCAACATATCCCGATTGATGTGAAAGAAAGGATTTGGGCGGATAAGTATGTGAACATGTTTTCCTTGTTGACCGATCACTATGAGATTGAACATGTAAAAAACCAGAAAGAGTTTTTGCATCCCAGTGTATGGCGAGAAAAAGATGGCGGGTTTCAGAGTAGATGAAACGATCGCCAATTGGGCCAGAGCGTTTGGAATGTTCACTGCAATTATGGGGGAACGTAGGCCCGAATTATTGGTGGAATTAGCCGTTTATCAGACACGTATCATGGAATTTTATGAATCATATGGGGGCAATCAATGGTGTTGTTATGATAGCATATTTCGTAAGTCCAAGGAGCACGACTCATCCCTGACGTGGGATTGTTTCGACTCCATTTCCTGGCAAAAAATTGAGAAGTCGAGCACGGCGAAGTCGCCATCTTTAGGTGGAAACGGGGTTGAGCCTTCCCGCCATTCTTGGGGGGCGCCCTTTCGGGCGGGTACAAGCAGTGATCAGAACACAAGGAATAATGGCAACTGGGGTAAGAAAGGGGTCTGCTGGAGCTTTAACAGAGGCAAGTGTTCTAGGCCACAGGGGTCTTGCAGGTTCAGGCATGAGTGTGCAGGGTGCGGACAGTCCTCGCACCCCGAGAGTACGTGCAGAGCCAAGACTGGTGATACGGGAGGTAGAGGAGGCGCCAAACAGGTCTGAACTAGACCGAGGGGCGCCTTTACCTACCCCGGTTGATATCATGGCACTGATCCCTTGGCTGAACATATACCCTGATCATATCACCGCCGGGGTGTTGCAAGACGGTTTTTCGTATGGTTTCCGCATCCCGGCGGGGGATTTTCAGGGGGAAGCACAATGTAAGAACGAACTATCGGTTCAACAGAATACGGCGGTGGTACAGGCAAAGATTGAGAAAGAAGTGGCCCGAGGTCGGGTTGCTGGACCATATGGCATACCGCCAGTTGGCAATTTTGTTTGTTCACCTCTGGGAGTGGTCCCCAAAAAGGACCCAGGGGAGTTCAGGTTAATACATAATTTGTCAGCTCCTAGGGGCCTTTCGGTAAACGATGCGATTGACCCGGGAGTTTGTTCGGTGCGGTACGCATCCTTTGATGAGGCCGTCGCCATTTTGAATCGCCTAGGGCCCGGAGCGCTGATGGCTAAATCAGATTGAGTCGGCGTTCCGGTTGCTCCCGGTACACCCAGATGATCAGCGTCTCCTAGGTTTTATGTTTCAGGGACGCTATTACATGGATAAATGTATGCCAATGGGTTGCTCCATCTCTTGTGCTTATTTTGAGAAATTCAGTAGTTTTTTGCAATGGGCGTTCACAAGAGCCACGGGCTTTACACATGTTATGCATTATCTTGATGATTTTCTGTTTCTGGGGGCAGCCGGGGACACGGAATGTGCACAGGCCTTGGAGGAATTCTGTAATCTGATGGAGGAGTTTGGCGTGCCGCTGGCACCCGGTAAGACGGTAGGGCCATCTACTACACTCGAGTTTCTGGGAATTGAGCTCGATTCTGTAGAGGGGTGCTTCCGCTTGCCCAAAGAGAAGGTGATGAAATTCAGGGCCGCGCTAAAAACATGTCTCGGCGAAAGAAAAGTAACTCTCCATCAGTTACAGCAGGCTGTGGGTCAGCTTAACTTTGCCCTGAGAGTCATACCGATGGCTCGCCCCTTTTCCCGTTCTATCGCACAAGCCATGGTGGGCCTCAGGGAAGGGCACCACCGCACAAGACTGTCAACAGAGGTTTGCCAGGATATGCGCATATGGCTGGCATTTCTGGCGGATTTCAATGGTCGTGTGGTATGGACCGAGCCACCTGTTTCCTCGGAAGAACTGGGGTTATGGACCGACTCGGCGGGGAGTGTAGGTTTTGGCGCCATATTCGGCAATCAATGGTCGGCACGGACCTGGCCTGAGTGGTGGCACAATAATGGACTCACTGGTAATATTGGGTTTCTGGAGCTGTTCCCCATTCTGGTGGCCTTGGAAACCTGGCCAGAGGGGTTTCGTGATCGCTCTGTGGTGTTCTGGTCTGATAATATGACCGTGGTTGAATGTATCAATAGTCAGGCAGCACGCTGCAAATGGATTTTGAGATTACTGAAGCAAATTGTCCTGCTATGTATGAGACTAAACGTCCACTTTAGGGCAAGACACGTGCCAGGGGTATTAAACCAGGCAGCTGATGCGCTCTCTCGTTCCCATATGCAGGCCTTCCGGGGTTTTCCGCCCTCAGCGGACTCGGTGGCGGCACCATTTCCCGAAGCTCTCTGGTCTCTCGGTGCCCCGGATTACAAAACCTCGTGGGAGAGAGTCTAGCACCCAGGACAAGGAAGGCATATGAAGGGGCGTTCCGTTCTTATTGGTCCTTTTTGGGTTCAGCTAGGGGGGAGCATTGGGGGCAGGAGGAGTATGTCCTGAAATTTCTGGTATCCTTACATCAGGCAGGCAAATCAGTGGCTACGGCCAATAGGCACCGGGCCGCCATTGCCTTTATGGCGCAGGCGCATGGCATCCAGGACCCCACATCGTCCTTTCTGGTACAAAAGGCGCTGCGTGGGTGGCAACGCATTGAGGGTCGCAGAGTGGATGAGAGGCACCCGATAGGTTTAGAAAGGTTGTCCCTGTTAATGTCCGTACTCCCTGCGACATGTTCATCTCAATCAGAGACGGTGCTATTCCGGGCCGCTTTTGCATTAGCATTCCATGGGGCTATGCGAGTAAGCGAACTGGTAGCGAGAAACAAGCAGGATACGGGGGGAGGTCTGTGTCGAGAGCACGTTCAAATTAAGGGGGAGACAATGGTAGTCTCAATTGCCAGGTCCAAGACCGATCAGGGAGCGATCGGGGACAGTGTGCTAGTCCAGCGGATTCCGGGATCTCCCATGTGCCCGGTTACATGCGTTGAGGAGTATTTAACGCAGAGGGCGGCATCATGGGGGGGAAGCTTGCTGAGGCACACCGACGCCACCCCACTGACTAGGTTTCAGTTTCAGCGGGTGCTAACAATGGCAATCGCAGCGGCGGGCTTGAACCCGGGCGATTTTGGGACCCATTCCTTCCGGATAGGGGCTGCTACAGAGGCTACAGCCAGGGGTCTGAGTGTTGAAAAAGTAAATCGGTTGGGACGTTGGTCCTCGAACTGTTATAAAAGGTATGTGCGTTTGCACATGTTATGAAGTTACTGTCTTGCACTCACGCTTCTTGTTTTCTGTTTGGTTTACAGTTTCGCGAGCAGGCTTTGCAGGGCGGACTGTGCAGTTGACCCGACACCTGGGGACCAGCGGTCAAAGTTCACCGGCTGAGGAAAGAGTGGTGTGGGTCGTTGGCCACTCATACGTGAGGCGCGCCGCAGACGTATTCGAAGCAGGTGACATGATTCACGTGGCTGGGGAATACGGGTACAGGGTGACCTTCCACGGAAGGGGCGGGCTCTGTATTGACCAGTTTCAAAGTTTCATTGAGGGACTGTTAGGGCGGACGAGGTCACCGCCATCTGTAATCATAGTACATATTGGGGGCAATGATTTGGTGACCGTTGGTCGACGAGTGCTACTCGAGTTAATTTTGTCCACAGTAAGTTGGCTGGCAAGAAGGGTTTCGGGGTGCACAATCGCATGGTCACACATGATTCCTCGGAAGGTGTGGCGGGGGGCCCTCTCTGTGTCGGCTTTGAATCAGTCAGTAAAAAAGGTTAATAACAAGTTGAGTAGGTTGTTCCGTACAGGTAAATTGCAGTGTATTCCACATGGGTGTATCAGGGGGGACCATATGTATTTGGCGGATGGGGTCCATTTGTCCCGGGAGGGAAATGTCTTACTCATAGGAGACTTCTTAGCTTGGTTAAAGAGTTTGAGTACCCATGACCTTTAGTAGGAGCTTTTTGTGGGGGGTCCGGATAGCCGGTCAACTATCCGGCCTGTGGCGGTAAGGTCATGATCGGTGAGCAGTAATTGGAAGATCCCTAGAGGTGGGGCGCCACCCATTATGGATGGGAGCGCCCGGGGGAAGGCGGCCATTGGCCCCTCACACGGGGAGGCGGTACCCTTCTAAGGATGGGACCGCCGAAAGGGAAGGCGGTCAAGACCCCTCCCTGGGGAGGAGGGGCTACGGGTCCCCTCCTTGGAATTTCCCGGGGCCAGGACATCCGCGACGGCGGATGTGGTAAGCAGTGTGGGGTGGGAGGGGGGCCTACGCTACCTTCTAGACACCTCACACGAGTCCTCGGACGACCACCAAGATGGCGTCGAGTAAGTATGGGCCCCCGTTAAGACAAGGGAAATTGGAAGTTGGCACAGAGGTACAGTCCTCTGTGCGCCCGCCCCTCACAAGTAAGGGGGGGAGTCTGGTATTAGGGATCTGACACCGGTTACGACCTTGCCGTTGGCCCGTAATGTTAGGATGTACAATTTGAATCTTGAGAAATGCATTTACAGGATGTTTTAGAATCGGCTAGGAGAACCTTTGTATTAGAGATATGTTAAGGTTAGCCAATAAACATCGTAATGTATAAAGGAAATTGTACATGATATGAAACTGTTATTTAATGCTTTAATTTTGTTTCATATTTAAATAAATACGGCCGGGAGGGTAACTCCCTCCCGCCTTCCAAAAGCTCAAGAACTGTATCCGTCTTCCCATTCTTGGGGATTGTGTTGGGAGGGGGTGACGGGTATCCAGGCCATATGGAAAGGGGCGACCACTCGGTCCCCCCGAACGTATGGTCGGGTGCCCCGATCCCCCCGGGAAGCCATTTTGGGCGGGAGGCGTGTCACGGCTGGTATGCCCGAAGCGGCGTAGCCGGGGCGCGCCTTTTCCCACCCAAGAGGGGCTGTCCTAGACACCTACACCGTTGGCCACGCCCTGTAGGCGGTCGGAGGAGGGTCCACGCCCTCCCGGAGAAGAATAAATGGAGCAGCAATCCAAGGAAGCATCCTCTTGTTCCCGTGCTTGGAAGCTGCACCTCCTCGTTGCACGTGAGCCCTTGACGGAACAAGAGCCAATTTTGACCCCCCCACCAGCCCCTGATGACAGCGTTTGGATTGCAATAAAGTCGCTTGTGATGATATGAGCTCTTGTTTCAGGTTGTTTCTAATAAAGTGTGATGTCTCTTTTTCAGGTTGTGTCTAATAAAGTTGGATGTTTTGATGTAGATAAAGGTTTATACTTGAAAAGCTAGTATAACTGTATATGTCGTTCGTAGTAGATTAAACAATGTCGTATTTATTTTGGTCGGGCGGTAAGGTCATGATCGGTGAGCAGTAATTGGAAGATACCTAGAGGTGGGGCGCCACCCATTATGGATGGGAGCGCCCGGGGGGAGGCGGCCATTGGCCCCTCACACGGGGAGGCGGTACTCTTCTAAGGATGGGACCGCCGAAAGGGAAGGCGGTCAAGACCCCTCCCTGGGGAGGAGGGGCTACGGGTCCCCTCCTTGGAATTTCCCGGGGCCAGGACATCCGCGACGGCGGATGTGGTAAGCAGTGTGGGGTGGGAGGGGGGTCTACGCTACCTTCTAGACACCTCACACGAGTCCTCGGACGACCACCAAGATGGCGTCGAGTAAGTATGGGCCCCCGTTAAGACAAGGGAAATTGGAAGTTGGCACAGAGGTACAGTCCTCTGTGCGCCCGCCCCTCACAAGTAAGGGGTCTGGTATTAGGGATCTGACACCGGTTACGACCTTGCCGTTGGCCCGTAATGTTAGGATGTACAATTTGAATCTTGAGAAATGCATTTACAGGATGTTTTAGAATCGGCTAGGAGAACCTTTGTATTAGAGATATGTTAAGGTTAGCCAATAAACATCGTAATGTATAAAGGAAATTGTACATGATATGAAACTGTTATTTAATGTTCTAATTTTGTTTCATATTTTAATAAATACGGCCGGGAGGGTAACTCCCTCCCGCCTTCCAAAAGCTCAAGAACTGTATCCGTCTTCCCATTCTTGGGGATTGTGTTGGGAGGGGGTGATGGGTATCCAGGCCATATCAGCAATCTTAATCTTGCTGGACCTGTCCGTCGCATTCGATACGGTGAATCACGATAATCTGCTGACAAGACTGAAGAGCATTGGAGTTGGGGGAGTTGCGCTCGACTGGTTTTGCTCCTATTTGACGGACAGATGGCAGGCAGTAGCAATCCCTCCATACCAGTCAGAGTTTGTTACAGTTCCACATGGGGTCCCACAGGGGTCTGCAATCAGTCCGATACTTTTGAACGTATATATGCAACCCCTGATGGGCATCATCAAGGCTCCCAGCATTAGCGTGATCAACTATGCGGATGACACGCAGCTGGTTATCTCTCTTGATGGTGCCCACGCAGACTCACATGAGACCTTCCATACCTGCATGTTGGAAATGACATCCTGGTTAAATCAGAACTCATTACAATTTAATAGTGACAAAACCGAAATAATGCATTGCGAAGTAGGTAGAATCACTAGAAGTCTTCCCACTGACTTCTGGCCTCTGGAGCCAGGGGAGTCATTAACCCCAGTGAAATCAGTGAGAAACCTTGGAGTCAGTTTCAATGACAGTCTGAGTCTAGAGACCAATGTCAATAGGCAGGTGAGCAGTTGTTTCGCCTTAATGCGAGGACTTCGAAAGTTGCTGCCCCTTTTACCAACACAGGTTAGAGCCACCATAGTCAGGAGTACCATTCTTAGCCGCCTGGATTACTGTAATGCTCTGTTACTGGAATCCCCTGCCTACCTGATCTCCAGACTTCAGAGCATCCAGGCGGCTGCAGCAAAAATGGCACTTTCCCGAGGGCGAAGATCCTCTACTACCTATGCATTGGCTGAATTACACTGGCTACCTGTACACCAGAGCATCCTCATTAAATCTCTATGCACCGTCTTTAAGGCAGTGCATGGGATGGGCCCCGACCACTCCAAAACAAATTCAAATGGTATGAACCCACTCGGACCCTTCGATACTCCTCTTCTAATCTCATCAGTATACCCAGGATCAGGAAAGCCACCTATGGTGGCAGAGCCTTCAGCACAGCGGCAGCTCATCTGTGCAATAGACTACCTACTGACATCAGGAAAACAGATGAACTGATGGCCTTCCGAAAAAAGGTGAAAACATGGCTTTTCCCTAAAATCTAACTGCCTAGAATCAAATGACATCCTTTCACCCCCTGATGCACAGCGTTTCAGTTATTTTCACACAGCGCCAGGATGCCCGTAGGGTTGCAGGGTGCTTTATAAATACTATAAATAAATAAATAAATAAAATACTTTAAAAACGTCAATAAAAAGTGAAGAAATGTAATCCAAATGTAGGATTGATCGAAAGGAGCCACATTTTTGGCCAATTCATGCTCTTGATCGTCAATTGGCACAACGTGATTAACGACTTCGATTGGCAACCAATTTGCCTAATGTGTACATCACAAAAGATGCTGATGGAAATGTATGGGAATTAGCAAAGATATTGCGGTTACAGACATGGTGAAACCAAAATGCACCCACCTGCCCGTTTAACCTTTGTGAAACAGCCATTAATAGATTCACAATTTTTATGCATTATATATTAAAATCCGTTTAAGATGCGAGGTTTTTTTTGTTCTTTCCAGAAGAAAGGAAACCTTGTGAAATATAATAAAAGACGATCTGCTGGCTCGGAAACAGAATACAAGGTTTAGTCAGTACAGCCTACCTCTCTGATTGGTTATTTTATTACATTGATTAATGTGCAGGGTATGCAACTTCACTACAGCAGCCAATGAAGTTCAGCAATAAGTTTCGTTTCAATGGTTTCAAAAACTATGATTTAAATGCACTGTAACGAGTTCGCACCAGGAGACTATAGCTTAATGAGGGTTTCTCTGGTACTGTGCTGTGCACAAATGTGAATTTTAATGTCATTGTTCCTTTGACCTTTTTGGGTAAACAAATACACGAGCTTAATGAGATAAGCAATTTTGCACTATAGCTTAACAGATGGGGCTGTGCAAAAATGTTAAAATAATTTTAATGGGCAGTTTAATCTTCATAATGAAAGTTTTAGCATAAGCCAAGGTGCCCCGCAACAGGGCAGCTAACACTTTCATTTCCAACTGCAGAGTGCTCCACATGAAGATTAGCACAGTTGAACAATTCTATTGCAGGAATGTAGCTAAGAAGTTATATTACATACACCTGGCTGCATCAACAAGCCTCAATTGACTTAAACAAAACATGTATTTTGCCTGAACATTTGAACATTTTAGGACAATAAAATCTCAAATAAATGGATACATTTTATAAAGACACGAGAGGAAGAAGCTATATTCTTTCCTTAAAAAAGAGCGCTTCCAAGTAAGTTACACATTTTGAACTCTCTGTTCTGAATCTTGCAAATAGTTGTTTCTTCAAAAGTTTAATTTTATTGCATCATAATCACATAGTGAATGCTCAATTGATACCTCTAAATAGAATGACACATTTATTTTACAGTTGAAAAAAAGAGCTTTAAAACAGTTTTCTGCACTAGAAGAGTGAAATGTATTTATTTATTGTAATGTTTTATGGAGCGCGAACTTGACCCGTGAGGGTATCGGAGCGCTTTACACAGTTACACGGTAAACAAAGCAACACAGCAGGATAACAAAGCAACATAAACTCAAGTGCAGAAATATACAAGGTTTGGGGCGGGGCAGAGTAGTTGAGGAGCATAGGATACAGTTATAGTGGGATCAGTAAAAGCAGAAACAGAAGCCCCAATGATTAAATATCACGGCGAGTTGCTAAACTGCGGAAGAGGCAACAGTTATGGATTCGATAGACACACTGTGGTAGGTGCGAGCATGTCATTGGCCTAGGAATTTCCCCATGAGGAAGGTTTTGGTCTCCTTCTTGAAGCGTGATAGAGAAGGGATTTTTCGGATGTTAGGCGGGAGAGAGTTCCAAATTCTTGGTGCTGCTCCGGAGAATGTCCTATTGTAGGTAATAAATGAATGAAAGATGCACTAATTATAATTAGTGAGTCAGTTTAATCAAACAGGAAGAAGTTGGAAGAGTAGGACCAGAAGACAGTATAGGTTGACTTTCCGCTTACTCTCTGAGTAATTCACACTAATACAGCCCCTAGACTGTTCGTTTTGGACATATTTCATATCATACCCCTGTTAAATTAAAGAAGATACACTGATAATCCTTTCCAATCCCCAAGGGCTGGTTCCTTCCCTGATCAGCTTTAGTTTACAAGTGTATATTCCTGCGTAATCTTGTGAAACTTGTGAATTTTTTGTTAAGCAAATTTCACACAAAAATGTGACATTTGTAAGGTACAAAATGTTGGTAATTTTTGCCTACGGTAGACTGGTTTGAGCAGAACATGGCTCACATTCGAAGAGAAAAATTCTTGCAGATATATTCTCATCGAACCACTCTACACCTCAAATGCAATGATGTTACGATGACACTCTTACTCATCTGCTTTCACCCTTCCTGTTCCTGTCCCTACCGCGCGGCGCTACATTTGCATACTTGTGACGTAGGTACCCTTCCCTCTTGTATTGTCCCTTTCATGTTTCCGTCCTGCCGCGCGACCCCATTAGCATACTTTACGTGAGATGGCGTGTATGCTTATCTGACAGTTAATCCAGTTAAAGTGACAGTTGCAGCTGTCAATGAGTTTGAGCTAGTTACCGGAGCGCTGCCCGGTGTGTCGTATTTACAATCAATAAAGTAACCTCTTCAAGCATTCACTGTGTGTTACTTTACAAATTTGGCGACGAGGACGGCACGCCGGAGAACCCACCACGTGAGAAATTTTTTAAAAAAGAAGTCATCTTTAAACGTGCATGAGTTGAAGAAAATAAGCAGCCTCCGTGATTACCGGCACATTTTGAAATCTGAGTGAAGTGAAATAATTCCCTTGGACTTTATGCGAAGTGATTTTACCAGTGGTTCCTGAATGAAATATGGGCGTTTTGTGAATTTTAAAAGTACTGAAGAAAAGTAAGACCCAAGTTAAGAAAACTGGAATCTGCGCAAGTTCATGAGGTGAGCAGTTTAAGAAGAATAAGGTGATTTGAGCGGAGCAGGGAACGATTTTAATCGCTGTCACCGCAATTTTGAAGTTGAAATGTGAACCTTGGAGGTGATCCATAAGAAGTGTGACCAGTGTATAAAAAGTGGACTGGGGTTTATCGTGTGAAAGGATAAGGAGACGTAAGGAACCCTAGTTACTTAATGCTGGAATCTGCGCAAGACTTATATGAAGAGCCAAGGTGACTGATTTGAGGTGAAGTGAGCGTGACAGTGGACATATTGTCACTGCAACCGCAACTTGAATTTGAAGTACATCAGCGCGCTGACAGCGTTGGAAGTGAAATCCTCCTCAGATCTCCTGAGTGAAATCAATAATAATATCTTAACGCAAGGCGTGTGAAGTGTAATTCTCCTCAGACCCACAGCGAAAAGCCAGGAGCGAACGTGATCTCATTGCCGTAGAAGTGAATACTAATTCGACTTTGGGCGTTCTTGTAAAATAAATAATTAAAGAACAGTGAGACCCGAAGGAGGTGGACACACAGTCTGCAAATGTTCTTGAGGTGAGCCCTGGTGACCGGGTGGTGATGTGAGTGGAAGCAGAGAACAAAGCTGAAAATCTCTAAAACCGCGTTTGAAATTGATTTAAGCTGCATGCAAAGCGAGTTAAGTGTAATTCTCTTCGGATCCACAGCGCAAAACAAAGAGAAAACGTGGTATCTTTCTGCCGCTTTTTGGGAAAGACTAAAGGAAGAAATAAAAGACTAATTTAAAAGTGAACATCAAGCGGAGGAACAAGCGTGCCAATGATGAAAAATATTTGAATACATTTTGAAGTGAAGTAGAACATAAAGAAAGAGCAACTAAAGTATTGAGCCATGAGAAGAAACGAGAAATGATAAGGACCGCGTTGTGAATTTGAGGTAAATGTTGCGCGCAAACAACGTGTGAAGAAAGATTCTCCTCACATCTCTAGTGTGCAACCAAAGATAACATCATAACACATAGTAAGTGAGATTTTACGGATCGTCTATGTGTGAATTTATGTAATCTTAATAATTGAACAGCAAGCGTACATGTAAACAGCCAGAAAGTAAAAAGCCTGACCCTCATCAGCGCTAAGCGTAGAAACTGAAATACATCAGTGTACAAAGCATAATTATCTTACCTTTAAGCAGAGAATTCAGAAACGTGAGGTAAATAAAACTAGAAGTTTCTGCGACGCTCAACGTGTGTCGCACTTCCCTCAGCTCTTTGGCGCCAAGGGGAGAGTGATGCTCTCCACGTTATAGCGCCACCTTATTGTTGAGTGCTGCAATTGCATCTTTAAAATAGAATTCCTTAATTAAAAAAAAAAAAAAACAAGGATAATTTAAATTGAGGGGAACAGCGGAAAGAGTACTAAGATTGTATCCTTTAGTTTAACATCTGCAAACAGTAGGAAATAACTAGACTGATAATGGAAAAAAACATGATGAATAATTTACCGCCACTTGAGCCATTTATGAAAGGAGATGGTACATATTCTGCAGAATGGGAGGAGTGGAAGGAATATTTTAGCAATTACATATCCATTTTTGATGAGGAGGAAGAACCTTTAAAACCAGAGAAGAAGGTAGGAATATTGTTACACAGTTTAGGAGCCGGAGGTCGGAAAGTGTACAATAATTTAAAAAACAAATTCAATAAGGAAACAGACAGGAATGTATTCGAAAATGTCTTACACATTTTAGATGAACATTTTAAACAAGTTATGAAAGGATATGCACAAGAGAACATGATATACAAAGAAGATGGTGATATCAAATTGGAAGTGAACAAATATGAAAATAAACATGAGTATACCATCAATATGGGTGGAGTAGATATTGACATTAAAGTTGACTCTGGGTCACAATATACAGTGGTAAGCAAAGGCATATGGAAGAATAAATTGGCTGTAACTCTAGGGAAAAATTGGGAAGAAGCAGACACGACCCTGGAAACATACACTGGTGAGAGCATTATCTTGATTGGATGTAGAGAGATGAAATTGAGTTACAGGAAAAGAAGTACATGGAGTAAAGTATATATTTCAGAAGATGAGTTCTCCGTACTAGGATGGAACGAGCAGATGAAATTGGGATTGGCACAAAAACCCTCAAATACAAACTCCACGGGTAGGCTGTCAATTGACAACAGTAGACAATTTACAAAAATGGAGATGTTAAAGAAAAGAACTCTACCATCTATGGCATGTGTCGAATGGACAAGGGCTGTTGAGTGGAATGAGTGGATCAGTGAGGCAGAAGTTGACAAATTCAAAAGGAATCTAAAAACGTCCATCGGAAAAGATGTTGAAGAGAATATAAGTAAAAGTTTCAATGGTAAGACAAGTGAGGAGGATGGTGTGGAATTTGATGAGCTGGTTTGTAAGGGAACATGTGTGGAAACACTAACCACGAGGACAGAGAAGGCCTTCTGTAAGTATACTCGCCTCAAGGATGAGAAGGCGGGGCGCTCTACTGCACTGGCTGAGCCCAAACCAATGACAAGGGAGGAGTGCGTTGATGACATTGACTTAGTAGGAGTAGATAGCCAGAGTCAGATTGAATTAAAGTGTAATAAGTACGGAGAGTACTGGGACTGGTTATATAGCGAGGTGTTGGATAAGGAAAGAGAGAAGACGCAGAATAGCCCACCATGTTCACATTCCAAAGTTTCTTTAGGAAGGAACAGGTTACTTACAGAAGGCAGGAGAAAATATGTGTTCGGGGACACAGAAGACTCAACCACATTCTCTAGTAGAATTCGCGTGGAGGAATCTGAAGTAAGACCAGTCCTTGTTGTGGCAAGTAAAGTTGAATCTACAAAAAATTCTGGTGCAGAGTACAACGTGAGAATGGATGTTAGACCCAATGCTGATCAGGATGGTGAGAAGGAAACTGGTCGTATCAGTAGGGGAAGACACAGTGCAACATGGTTCAGGAAATTTCCAAAGAAAAAGGATCCTAAGGCTGTTGCCACTCTCCTAGGAAAAGAAGGAGAACATGTAAATGTGGACTAAAGAACTATAGAGAAACGTATTGCAGAGGCTAGTGGCACACTTTGGAATTAGAGGAAGAGTGACAAGGCATCCAAATCCATGCAATGCTCACATGAGGAAGCATACTTAGGGAGTGACTATTTACATTTTGGAAGTCCATTTCAGCACAAGTTAGTGTTTTCGTTGACTCAACCACAAACGTTATGTAGTTCATTCATCCACGTTGGGTAATGTCTAAACTTGGTTGGCGCACATGAACAAATCAACTGCTTAGCGGCGACAACTTCTTGTGAATTGGTTATGGGTGAGAACCACATGTTTTGTGTTTGGATTAAACGCAGATTATGACTACGTGGGATAATCATTCATCCGTGACGACTTGGCCGCATTATGAACAGACTTTTGCAGTGCTAGAACTTTGTTCACAATTTATATATGTGTTTCTAATTTCTCTTCTTTCTCTTCCTTCGGAAGGAGATGTGTTACGATGACACTCTTACTCATCTGCTTTCACCCTTCCTGTTCCTGTCCCTACCGCGCGGCGCTACATTTGCATACTTGTGACGTAGGTACCCTTCCCTCTTGTATTGTCCCTTTCATGTTTCCGTCCTGCCGCGCGACCCCATTAGCATACTTTACGTGAGATGGCGTGTATGCTTATCTGACAGTTAATCCAGTTAAAGTGACAGTTGCAGCTGTCAATGAGTTTGAGCTAGTTACCGGAGCGCTGCCCGGTGTGTCGTATTTACAATCAATAAAGTAACCTCTTCAAGCATTCACTGTGTGTTACTTTACAAATGAATGATCTTGAATTACATTTTTTTCACGATTTCCCCAAAAACGGTTGCTAATGAGTCATCAGACTATTCATGCCAATCCAGTGGTTTATTATAATACAAGAATCACAGTATTCATACAAACATAGTAGGACAGAGCACAATGTTAATTTTGCTGGAGTAATCTGAGTATTTTTGGTAAACAATTTTACTCTTTGATGCAGAATTCCTGAAAATAACGCAATTACTCCTGCTTGTGTAATTAAAAGTAATCTGGGAGAAAACAATCCTACCTCAAGAGTACATTTAGCGTCCACTTGTGGCCGTGAGTGGCCGCTCACTATTTGTGTCCTGCTCCATTCAGCCCTATTTCTTAGCACAAAATGCATCCTTGTAATAGCTCTAAATGCCGGGACTAAGTTGTGGGAAAATCCTTCCTGAAGAGCACATTTAGCATTATTTCTTACCATAAAATGTATTCTCATGCCAATTTTGAACGTAGTGGGGGCATTTTGCACTAGGAAAATAGTACTAAAGGCTGGGAGTAAATTGAGGGAAAATCCCACCACAAGACCACACTTTGTGAGCATGAATGTCTACTTGTATATTCACGTTCTGTTGCATTTAGAGCTATTTCTTAGTGCAAAATGCACTTTTTGTGCCCATTTTCAATGTGAGGGGTCATTTTTGTGTTAAGAAATAGCACTAAATACAGAATTACTCTGCTTGTTTAATTATGTCAATCCTGATGGATTCCACCTGATTATTATGATCCACTGAATTACAAAAATTGCAACCACTCCTGCAATATACTGGTTTATTATCACACAATCATGATAATGTTTACAAAAAATGAGTAAAACACACAGATTTTGCAATCCTGTAAGTTCTTTTATAACGTTTGGCTTGCTAAAGCCTGCTTTAACTTTCTATTGCAAAACTATTGTTTCCAATACATAACATACTTTTAATGGACTGTGAAGCAGTCCCTTTCTCATGACTGTATTGCCTTGTTGTCTTTCAAGCAGTGTCTGTTCTTTATTTAATACAGTTCCTCCTTATTTCGTATTTATCCATCAAAGAGCATTTTGGCCTCCCAGTTTTCTGATTGGATGAATTGAACCCTTCCACTACTGACTTGAGTGACTCTTATTTCTTTTCCTTTCAGTATTCCAAAGAATTGCATGCCTTTCACTGATCTCTCCTGGGGCCATTGTACCTCCTGACATCTTATCGTCCTTGCCCCTATGCTCTATTTACTTCCGTCTCCCCTGCTCATCCATTGCTCCATTACCCACTCCTTGTTATTTTATTTTATTTTATTTTATACACTTATAAGGCGCACAGCTACCCAAAAAGGGTTTCCCGGCGCCGAGACACAGTACAAGATAGATTTAGTGAAATGGAGCAAGCAGAAATTATTTCTCAAACAACCAGGTCTTGATGCTTCTCCTGAACCTGGCGTAGTTCTCCTCCTTGCGTACGTGGGGAGGGAGTGCATTCCAGAGGGTGGGTCCTAGGTGTGAAAAGGACCTCCCTCCCATTCTTGCTAACCTAAACCTAGGTACACAGAATTTAGCTGCTGTTTGTGAACGCAGATTTCATTTGGGAAGGTAAGGGCGGGCTAATGCTTGGAGATATTTAGGGACCGTGCCGGCTTTAATCCTGTAGCTCAGGGCTTTGAACCTAATCTGGTTCTCAACCCTGAACCAATGCAGGTCCCTCAGGTATTTTGATACGCTGGTTGTTTTAGGGATTTTGCATAGTAGTCTGGCGGCTGAGTTTTGTACTAGTTGCAGGCACCTAACCACGGCCTGATTTGAACCAAGGTACAGGATGTTGCCGTAGTCAAGCCGAGAGGTTATGAGGGCATTGACTACAGTCTTTTGGGTAGCTGAGGGCAACATCCACAGGATTTTTCTAAGCCACTTCATGATGGTAAAACAGAGGCCGACGACCTTGTTTGCCTGTTGTCTCATGGAGAGAGCATTATCGACAAGTACCCCCTGATTGCGTACATGAGTAGCTGGTTGGGGGAGTTTTCCCAGGTCAGAAGGCCAATGTGCGGAGTTCCATAGGTCTTGGTTTTTCCCCAGAAGGAGGAGCTCCATTTTTTCTCCATTTAATTTCAACTGGTTTTTCGACATCCAGCTGAAGATGTTGTGAAGACCTTGCTTAAGGGAAGAAGGGACTGAGGGATTGGATTCGGACAGTGAAAAGATGATCTGAGAGTCATCGGCGTAGGTCATGAGGGTAAGTCCTGATTTGTCTGCAACGTCTGCCAAAGGACGAAGGTAAAGGTTAAAAAATAGAGGGCTCAATATGGAGCCCTGGGGTACTTCATGGGGGGCGTTGAACGTTTCAGAGCAAGCAAGGTCGGAGGTTATTTGGAACGTCCGATTAGTCAGGAAAGACCTGATCCACTCGAGTGCAGTTCCACAGATGCCATTCCTACTTAGCGTAGTAAGTAGCTTTCCATACGAGATGGTGTCAAAGGCCGCACTCAAATCAAGAAGAATGAGTGCGACCGTTTGACCCTCGTCTAGGAGTTTCCGGATGTTCTCGGTTACTCCTAGCAGAGCAGTCTCAGTAGAGAAACCTGCCCTGAAACCTGACTGTGACGGATGAAGGAGGGAATTCTGTTCGGTGAAGTGTGTTAAAGCGGCGTGAAAAGGTCTTTCTAGAAGTTTCGAGAAAGCTGGTAAGAGTGATATGGGTCGGTAGTTGGCAAGTATCTCGGGATCAGCTGTGGGTTTCTTCAAAAGTGGACTGACCATGGCGTGCTTCCAGAGTGTGGGCCCGGTAGAGAGTCTGAGATAGGAATTTAAAGTGTCTGCGATAATATTCAAGGAGGGAACATCCAATTTTTTCAAGACACTAATGGGATTAGGGTCAGGGGGGAGCCAGACTTTATGGTTTTGAGGGTGGACATCAGCATCTCAGTAGTAATCAGGGACCAGTGGTGTAGGAAGTTTGTGGCACAGGATATGGGCTCTGTGTCATCTTGTGGGGCTGTTAAACAGGTATTCTGATTTATGTCGCTGATTATTTTATAAATTTTTTCTGTGAAAAAAATGGCAAGATCTTTGCATTGTACTTTGTTTAGCGGGCGTGCTGTAGCAGTAGTTTGTGCACCCGCTAATTCCTTCACCATATTGAATAGCGTTCTTGACTTGTTAGTTGCTGTGTTTATGTAGTTTGCAACGTAAAGGGCCCGGGCCTTTGAACAGGCCGTATGATATTTATTTCTTGCTTTTAGGTATATCAATTTTTTTTCAGGTGCGTAGTCTTTTTGCCACCGTCTTTCGAGTGCTTTGCACTGAGATTTCACTAATTTTAAATGGTCAATAAACCAGGGGGGAGGGGGGCGATGATGAATTCCCTTGATGTGAAGGGGGGGAAGACAAATGTCTGCGGCGTCGCTGAGCCATGAGTGAGTTGCATTGGCAATGCTTTCCATATCATTGTTATGAGTTGGAGGGTTTATGGCTAACGTGTGATTTAGTTGGTCAGTGTTTAGTGTCTTCCAGTTTTTCATAGAGGTGACTGGACAGCCTGGCTGCAGCTGGGTGGATGCTCGCAGTTTTAGACTGAACTGGATTAAGTAATGATCTGACCAGCAGACAGGAGTTGTTTTGAGCCATCTCAGATCAGTAAAATTGGAAAAAAGTGGGTCGAGCAGGTGTCCTGCTTTGTGCGTGGGTCCGGAGTTCAGTAATCTCATGTTTAGTGCTGTTAAATCGTCCAGCAAGTTAGAACATGTGGCATTCGAAAGATCTTCGAGATGCAAATTTAGGTCTCCTATCAGCGAGAAATTTTTTGAGGTAAGGTGGAAAGGCGTGATGTGATTCACTAAATTCAGAGCCAACTTATTATATATGAGGGCCTGACAACTGCAAAATGATGGAGGTCAACTATCTCCCTTTTATGCACTGCAGCGCACTTTCATTTGTACTTTGAATTAGCCATTTCAAAATGTGCTTCACGGGCAAAATTTATTTTACGACAATTATTCATGTTCTAAGTGTGGTCTAGGGTGTGTGAATTGTTAGGGTAACACTTTAATAGTGGTACCTATTCATGTGTGATTTCCCTTCACTCCATATGGACATTATTTTCCCAGATTGTAGTACAGCACTGCAATTTATGCACCAGATTTATTTAAACCATTGTAGTCCCCTTTACACACAAATCTATTCAGTCATGGCATAAGCCTTAAACTAACCTTATGCAGCTTTGTCTATGGCTACCACTGCAATCAACCCAAATACTCAATTTAATAGACGCTAGTGCCACCAGTACAAGAACAGCACGTTAGTAGCAATTTGTGCAGGTCACTTCATGACTTGCCATGGTTTTAGTTGGCAGTAAATATGTAAGTCTGTGTGCAGTATGTATCAAGTGTGTGGTTCTGTGACATGCTCTGTGAATATGTCTTAGAGACTAGAATAGTAAATCCTGAAGCACTAATCTTATTGTCTTGCAAGTGGATTCTTTTCACCTAAGGTGGCCACTACATTCACTGTAAAAACCAAATTGCAGGTACAGGTTTTTGTCTGTGAAGCACTAGCAATACTCCCCTGAATACCCAACTGAGTAATAGTTCCATTCTACTTTCCTTGTGCTCTGTGGAGGAGACAGAAAACAATAAGATTAAGTCTGTCAGTAGGTGTAAACCGGCTGGTTTAGAGCTTCCCGCCACCCATCTGTAAGAGACGGCCCTGCTCTATCAATTCAGCCAAGAAAGATTCAAGTTGTGACCATATACAGACATTACCTGCAGTGGGAATGGGAGACAATTCTGAGCGACAGAGCGGTTTTGTAATGTTTAATATTTGATGGAAACCAAAGGGAGTTAGAGTGAGATTGACACATAGGGTCTGATTATGAGTTCCAATGGTGCAGGGGCAGACGGTACTCGACCGTTGTGCCCCTACACCACTGAAACTCGCCCGTGCCAGATTACATGTTATTTGTAGTCTGGTAGACGAGCAGCATGGCATTCCTGGGGTGGTGCCTCTTTCAAAGGCTGCAGTGCTTTTGGAAAAGGCACTGCGATGGCAATGCTTCACAAGGTTCCTGCACGCCATGGACTGAAAAGTCCAGGCTGTGCAGAAACTCTTCTGCATGTACAACTGGGGGCACATGATATGCCTTCTTGTGTGCATGCACAAGTGGAGGAGGCACAGGGGGCCTTGTAAAGCCCCCTTTGTTTCCTCTGTACTAGGGTTAACATGGAGTAGAAGCCTCCTTGGCACTGCCGGCGGAGAGGAAACTCTTAATGTGCTTGGCGGGACAGCAGTGGTTACACCAAGCATATGGCGGCCTCTGACCTCCATGCCACCTCCAGGGAGCTGCTGTTGCCTAGCGACGTTAATGGTCCCAGGGTTGTACAACCACCCAACTCGTATAGGGGTGGTCAGACAGATGGTGTGGCAGTGGCTTGACTGAGTCCAGCGGCCCTTGGACTGCCATACTTGTAATCAGGCCCGCAGAGAAAAGGTAAAGATGGAGGAATAGCAGTGTGGCAATGGCACTGATAAGAGAGGATTAGGGGCTGGAAAGAGGTGGTGTGGGAGCAACACCAGAAGAACAGGGTTGTGACACTATGAGTCGTCTCTACCCTGCACACCCAAAAAATAGTACCCAGCTCCAGTTACCAAAGAGCTTAGATGCAGGGCTGTTATATTTCACATCCCAGCCTAATTATTTCAGGCAACTGTACCCCCCACTAAGACTAACTTGAGGACTATGACATTTCCTCAGAGCAACCATATACTGTAACACTAAGAAGAGAACATGATTACAAAGAGATCATACAAGGTAAGCAAAGAGTAGCACACCTGAGCCATGTGCTAGAAGTACTGGAAGAAATCATAATAGCCATAGAGTGAATATAGATAGAAAAGCTGAAGAGACTGTGAGTTTGGCTATGTGTGTATAGTAGGATGCATAGAATGTGAAAGACATCTGCCCACATGTTAATGTACCCAACCAAAATAAAATTTGGTGTCTTAGTATAAAGTGGTATTTAAAAGTCCTTCAATATGTTCCAGAAGCCCTTACCGATTGAGGAAGTTAATAGAGTAAAAAGCCACTGTGAGTCACTTAGAGGGCCCACCATAGAATAGAAGAAGTATAGAAATAGATTTATTGAGCGCGGTTGCTGCTCAGGGGCGTCCAAGCGCTGAGGTTGGAATCGGAGAGACAGGCCGAGTGATGGATTAGAGCTCGGAGGCTTTGGCAAATAATAACGTCTTCAACTTTTTACGGAATGAGAGCAGGTCCGGGTTGGAGCGGAGTGTAAGGGGGAGGGTGTTCCAAAGTTTAGCGGTATTCAGTGAGAACAGCCTGCCCCTGGATCTGGCTCTCTTCACTCTAGGAACCACTGCCAGAAAAGCATCAGTGGAGCGGAGGTTCCTATTTGGGTGATAGGGGATGACCAGGTTGCTGTTGATTGCAGGTCCTGTTTTCCAAAAGGCCCGGTGCGCAATGCACAACGCCTTGAATGCCACTCTATGCTTGACTGGCAGCCAGTGAAGACTTTTTAATGCAGGTCTGGCTGACTGGGCTCGTGGAATCTGCAGCAGGGTGCGTGCTGCGCAGTTTTGCACCACCTGCAGTTTCCGGAGAGTCATCTCAGGAGCCCCTACATATAGGGCATTGTTTGAGTCCAGGCGAGACTGTATGAGGCCTTGTACTGCCACTTTCTTGGCTTCTAGAGGCAGAAGTGAAAGGACTTTCCTCAGAGTTTTGAGGATGCCAAAGCAGGTGGCGGACAGCTTAGTAGCCTGGGTGGAAAAGGAAAGCTTCCTGTCCAGCCACACTCCTAGGCTCTTGACGCTTTCCTTGGGGGTAGGGAAATGCCCAGAGCTTGGGGCCACAAGGAGGTGAAAGATATTGGCGAGGCTGGGCCTAGAAGCATGAGCTCTGTTTTATCTCCGTTTAGTTTAAGGGAGGAGCTGGTCATCCACTCCTTAACGTCCTCTAGGCAGCTCAGCAAACCTCCCTGGGGTTGACTGATGTTCTCTTGAGCCTATGATACCACTAACTGAGTGTCGTCGGCGTACGACACAATTTTGATGCCGTACGGTTTGACGATCCCAGCCAGTGGTCTCATGTAGACATTGAATAGCACAGGGCTCAAGGAGGAGCCCTGTGGTACTCCACAGCTGAGAGGCTTGCTGGTTGATATTGTGTCGCCGTCGAAGATCTGAAAAGATCTGTCAGACAGGAAGGAGTCGAACCACCTTAGAGCGTCGCCTGAGACTCCGATGTCCCGGAGACGGTTCAGCAAGGTGGCATAGCTGACCGTATCGAAGGCGGCGCTTAGATCAAGGAGGATCACTGTCACTGATCCTCCCTGATCCAGTACCCTTCGGGATTCCTCGGCGACCGCTAGTAAGGCAGTTTCGGTGCCATGTTTCGGCCTGAAACCTGTCTGGGAAGCATCCAGTAGGGAGTGATTTTCAATAAACTGGACCAGCTGGACATTTATGTATTTTTCCAGCACCTTGCCAGCCCAAGGGAGGAGTGAGATGGGACGGTAGTTGGAGTGGTCATCGGGGTCCAGGTTAGGTTTTTTCAGCAGCGCCCGCACCATGGCTTGTTTCCATGCTGTTACCATGCACTGGAGATGGCTTACCCCTAGTGCAGAGTGAGGTTTGTGCCTGCCTGACTGTATAGTGAGGTGGGTTCTTCAATGAGAACAGGTTGAGATATCTGTCTGAGGGCGCAAATGAAGAAAAGTGTACACCAATGTGAGTGCAGTGTGCGAGATATGCCTGAATGGGTGCAGCGTGAGAAGCGTGTCTTTTTGAATGTTGAGTGGGGGATCAGCATTAGTGTAGGGTGAGAGGTACCAAAATTGTCCATTTATCCTATCTCCAAATAATACTGCTTTCTTTATTCGATTAGCTTCTATAGTTGGTTTGATCTATCTTGTGCACAACATAAATGTTTCATTCATAAAAAAAAGAATAGACAGTTCGAGGGTGATGTCGAGCTGACGTAACACCGAAGCAGAAACAGGACCGACTGGCCTCAAGACGGAGGTCCTGTCCACCTAATCACGATGCAACCGAACACTGTTCAGTCGCATACTCCCATTCCTCTATGGGGTCTCATGTTACGGCTTTAAACCGGCCATAACACTAGCTCCCATAGCGGAAAGGGAGTCTATTTTCATCCCTGCAACGTTTAGCAGGCACCATAGAGTGCAGGAATGAACAGCAGGGCACCATAGGTGCCCCCTCGGCCCCCAACCAGAAGCCACAGAGGCAAGGGGGCTCTGCTAAGGGCCCCCATACTCGCTCTCCGACAGGCTTTCCATGTTGGAAAGCCTGGCATGGAAAGCCTGCTGGAGACCGAGTATCCTAATCCCAAGGGTGGAAAGGCTGACCTTTGCAATTACGGAACAGCCTTGGAAGCCAGCCAAAATGACGGGCTGGTTTAATTTGTGACTACCAGCATTGTAATGCAGAGGTCTGAAATTAAACCGATATGTGGCCCGAAAAGGCTCTGACAGACGGTCAGATCCATTTTGGGCCGCATCATAACAAGGCCCAAAATCTCTTGATTTGTAGAGGTGCTGTTGCTGTGAAATGCAGTGTACCTTTCATGTTTTACTGTTTTTTGATGTTGCTATCACTCTTTGAGCAAGCTTTATGTGAGCTTTGTTTGTGAAGTGTTCATTGAAAACCAAAACTCGTTATAAACTAAATTCACATTTATTCATGGACCTTGGTGGAGCATAGGACCTTAATAAACATTGATTTACAATTCAGAAATAGTGTCTCAGCATACCTGAATATTAGGTTCCTGTTCTTACTGGGCCTTGGTATATTGACCTTGGACCTAGGTAAAGAATTAATCCAAAGCTGCAAATTAAAAATTCAAATTACTCATCACAGTTACTTTTTTAATTATTTGGGAGTCAATGATGAGATTTTTATGTGACTTTACATGGTTTTATTCAAATCTTTTTAGTAAATATTTCTTTATTAATCCTCAATTTATTCTTCCCAAATCAAAATACAGAACATAAAGCATTAAGCGCACATCTTGAACCCATAAAGAGTTTGGAAATGAAAGGTGAAAGCATAAATGTAAGCAATTCAAATAGCAATTCTCATGAAGAGAAGTTCAGGAAATTCATTTGAGTCTCAGAAATATAGCATAGATTCTGTTCAGAGCACAGAGCTTCAAAGCTTCCAGGGTATGGCTCTTCAAAGGAATATAAGATCAAAAGCCTCTAAAATAATCTACAACTAAAACAAATGTTGCAGCAGTCCAACCTTTCCACCAATAGGAGCACAATGTCTTCATAGGTATGGTTATCTTCCTCCATCTACGCTATTTTGAAACAAAGACTTACAAATCTTAAGTGTTATATGTAACATTAATAAAAACATTGCATAAGTCATGGTTCCCACTGGTTCCTAATGTGTAAAACAAACTAGCTCACGGTTTAGTCTGCCATTCCACAAATGAAATAATCTCCTTCTCACATATTCTAACTTACACATTTTATTCATGAAGAAACATTTAACTAAATAATTTAATACCCTATTGTATTTTATGAAAAATATGTATATGGAAAGGTCAAAACCTATGTTTTTTTAATTAAATCATGTTGGTTCAGCACATTTTATCATGAAACTCCTCAAGTCTACACATTACTAAGAAAGTTGACCTAAGGTCAGTGAGAATGTAAATTGAAAAACGCAGTGTATTGTACATCCATAGGCAATTAAAACTTTGTGGTTGTTATAAATCTTGTCATTACGATTTTATGAACTCACCGTAACAATCAACTAGAGAAATGCAAAAACTATTTGTTCTAATTAAAAACAATAATTTGTTACAAATTAAAAATCAATATCTAACACTGATCAAGTTCTATGTATCTAATTGACATATACATACAAAAGTTATATCATAAAAAACAGTAACATTAAAAATAGAGAAAATTCAATTAGTGGCAGAAAGTATTTTTTTCGACGTGCGTTTCGACGCAAACTGCGTCTTCATCAGGAAAAGCCACACATATACCTAAAACATAATATGAGCGTTACACTGCAGTTCCTGATACATTACAAAGTGAGTTGACCATCACCTATCAAGTAGGGGTGGGCGGAAATTGCGTAATCGCGTTAGGCAAATCTGCGCAAAACAGTAAAAAATGTCAGCGAACACGCAGAAATTCCACAAACACGCAGAACTACTTGTTCGCGATGCTTTTTTACTGTTCGCAATCACTGTTTGCGTGCTTGGGGGAAATATCTTGCTAACACGCATTTGAGAACATGAACAAGCAAAAAATATCGCGAAGTCGAGGAATGCAGAATATTGAGCAATTTCGCGTTCTCTGCGGAACGTAAAATGACCCAAATTCTGCAAATTCCGCGAGTGGAACAGAATTTGCCGCCTAGGCCTACTATCATGTGCGTATTATCAAGAAAAGTGAGGGATGTCGGGCATATTATCCCCAGTAAATGAAAGAGAGGGAGTAGAGCGTGACTTATAGTACATGAGGAAGGTAGGACGCCTCAGGTCACCCAGATCGTGTTGTGAGGTCGGAAGGAGAGATTCAATAACCTAGAAGTATTCAGCCCTGATATTGGATATATGGTCCAATGTATATTTCTCTGTTGTCTGGACCTATGAGTGATCTCTCCTGAAATACTGTCTGTACCTGCCTTAAAATGACAGCCGCAACAAACCCTCCTGCGTCTCTCCTGACCTTATCTCACTCCTCCCCCTACCCCCTACCCCTCCCCGCTCTACTCTTCTCCACTTTCCTGCTACTGACCTTTGCCCTCACCTGTCCTGGCACTTAGTCCTCACCCTGTTTATCTGTGAATTTTCCCTCGTCAATTGAGATCTAACTATTTTGTTTGATGCCCGATGGAACTACCTGGTTTAGCTATACAGGAGACAGTTCGGGGATTCCTTCCTTAGACGTCACCTACCCAGTCAGTCTTCAGACAGACTTCCTTTTGTCTCTCCTGTCGTCTCTTCCCGCATCCTCCCTCTATTTATGTCTCTCCTTCTCTCCTCTCTCAATGTATTGAGACTGAACTATTTTGTCTGCTGCCCGATGGAGATGCCTGGTTTAGCTATAGGGGAGACAGTTCGGGGATTCCCTCCTTGGACTTCACCTACCCAGTTGGTATTTAGACAGATTTCCTTTCGTCTCTCCTGTCGTCTCTTCCAGCATCCTCCCTCTATTTATGTCTCTCCTTCTCTCCTCTCTCAATGTATTGAGACTAAATTATTTTGTCTGATGCCCAATGGAGCTACCTGGTTTAGCTATAGGGGAGATGGGCCGTAGATTTCCTCCTTGGTCCTCACCTACCCAGTCGGTCCTAAGACAGACCTCCTTTCGTCCCTTATCCTCCCTTTCTCACCTCCCCTGCCCCCTCCACTTCTTTTCTCTCTCCTTTCTCTCCTCTCTCCCTATGTATTGCCTATTTTTTGATGTATTATGTAGTTGTTGATCTTTTTCTGTTACATTGTTGACTCTCATATAAAGCGCTCTGATACCTTCGGGTCTGGCCAGCGCTATATAAAACTCTTTAAATAAATAAAAAAAATAAAAAAAAATAAGATAATCAGTAAAAAATAATACCTGATTATTACAAAGTCCCACTTTCTCAGATTTAATTCTTATTTATTAGGTTGATAAAGAAGGCAGATATAATTACATTAGATTGTCTCCTGGGGAGCTCTGATATGTCCTTAATTAAAATTGGCACATATTTGTAATGACATGGAATATTCTTTTAAAATCTGGATAGAATGAACAATTATAAGTGGCTAAAACTTACAACATCCTTGAGTATGTAAACTAAAGATAATAAAGGGCTTTATACAGGTAGCTAGCTATACATGAAGCAAACGTGATTTCTTGCTTCAGCTGTGTTCTTATAATTCGAATGAGGTTTATTCAATTCGAAAACAATTAACCCGATGATTGTAGTAGGTCATCCCTTGTTTTGTCTGCTGTCAACAATATATTAAAAAGATTTATTGATGAGTCAAAATTATCAGCAAGATTTATTATTATTGAAAATAGAAAAACTGCATTCATAAGTATCTCTAGCTGTACATGGCCAGATATGGAAGCATAGTGCCCCCATTATCGTTTTAAAAAGGTGTCATCTCGTTTTAGGCCTACACGTTATTTCTACACATTAATTGCATTAATTAGTGTTTATAAAAAATGCTTTATCAACTTCCCCCCTTCTATGGTGCCTTTCTAATTTCAAATATTCCCACTCCTTTAGTTTGTTATATTTGTTTTTAAGTTGGTGATTGAGGGCCTGATTAAAATTCCAGCAACCTTGCAGAAGTACGACCGCCCACCTACCAGTCAGGGGTCCTGCTGCCCAGATTACGATAGAACGTCCTTCACGGCAGTCACTATGTGTATATTTTGTATGGCAGTTTGTGCCCCAATAGAAATAAACTCATTAAAAACATCCCTGCCATGGTGCAGGGATGTTGAGGGGGCACCATATCTGAGGGGCTGGGGGGCCCTTTCCACCTGCCTTTTCATGGTGGGATAACTACCATTAAAGGGCAGGCGGAAAGGGACATTGTAATACCTACAGCGGTGCCTGAGTGGACACCACCTTTATTGTATGGATTACTGACCCTCTGATGCACCGACAGGCTCCTTGAGCCCATCGGAAGCGCAGTGCACAATCCCCCCACCAGATGCCTCAGCCCACTGCATCATAATGTGGTGGGTGGACTGCAGGAGCTGATATCGGTGGGTCAGCCACCGACGAGCCGTCGGTGTCAGACTCACTGACATCGTAATCAGGTCCTTAGTTCTAAATCTTTTCTTATTTTTCTGTTTCTTTCTCTATTTCTTCTCTTTTGTACCATAGTTTTAATAGCTTTGAATACTCCAAGTGAAGGCAAGAAACAAACAACTATGATTAATACAGGTACTAATCTGGCTTCCAGAATTCCTTCGGCTGCTGTTGCAATTCAACTGTCTAATGCAGAAACTCCCTGCGTGAAGCTTTTAACTATACTACTGGTTTCTAAGGGTTTTAGTTCAAGTTTCTTGACACAAATCTTCTTTGCATACTCTTTGATGTCCCCCTCTCAACAGGTATATAGGTGCAACAATGTTCTGACTTCAAAATATTACAGACTCCACCTCTTTCTGCTAGCACAATGTCTAAATGTCATGCCTGCCGATCCGATGGAGACGTCGTTGGCAAGAGCTTGGTTGGCAGAAATCATTAAGGTCAGGAGAGCGCATGCGCAAGGACTAGAGCATGCGTGATACTGCTATATAGTCCTCACTTTCTGCAGATACGACGCATTGCGTTCCTTCCGGGTTTTCAGCATCGCTTCCGGTCACGGTGGTGGCGTTCGGGCTTCGTCGGATCTTTCCTTCGGTTCCTTGTTAGTCTCCTGTTTCTCACGCACTCCTCCTGCCAGATAAGTACAAGTGCTAGTTTGTTTAAGAGTAAACTCGGATGAGTGTACAAACCAGTGCAGAGACATCACTGGGGTTTTTGTTTATTGCGTTATAGTTGACTCTCTTTGCGGAGTTTATGTTGGAGTGTTACTTAGAAGCAGAGGTGTTTTTCATTTGTTTATCGTAGCATCTTAGACTCGGTATTGGAGCTCCAGGATTGCGTCTAAGCATTCTTTTGCTGACACAAGACAGGTACTACCAGTATCCTAAAGGTCAATATTTGTAAGAGGTAGTATAAAGGATTACTAATTATATCCTTCATGTTTCTAGGGAATTACTAATAGAAGCGGGACTTACTTCTTGTGGAGAAACAGGGAGTCATTCTTCACACGGCACGTGAATTATTAGTTACTTTCATTTACGAATCACAATACATATAGCTACCCCTATTACACTCTGAGTGCTAACCTAAGATCCCTATCTTATAGGAATCTTCTTTCTTATGTATCACACTACCTACCTTTCTGTGAAGTCAACAGAAGTGAAGTCAAGTACAGGTAGAATCACTGCAATTAATTTCCAGGTACCAAGTATCTCTGCTCATGACATACACATTCACAGATATACTACAACACTCTATTAATCACTTTCTCTTTATTAACAGGAGTGGTCCTGAAGCTATAGTGAGTGCTGACCATTTCTCTTCGCCTCCTGGATTTCAGATTCCTGTGTCTTCCCCATCTTTCCTTGTTTTGTTTCCCTGTTTCCCTTACACTGGCATCAGCTCTTATCACCAAGTATATACATATCTCATTGGCGTAGAGTGAACCGGTGTGGGGGGAGGTCAGAAAAGAGCTTAGACTCCGTGGTGTTTCCGAGACATCCTCCTACAAGGCACGACGCTAAACCATATCTAGTCTGCAAAACCATAGATCTACTTGCCACTAGTTCAGTGTTTGTGACTAATAAAGCTGCAGATGTACTGGTTGCAATCCTATCCCCTACTGTTGAAAGCTTTCTAAATTTCTTATCATTCTCTATCACTCCCACAGCTGGGATAATAGCTCCAAATATGACTCCCACTAATTCTGTTCCCTCATTTATTTTTCTATTATCTGTGTGTGGGTGTCATTGTTAAAGCCTTAAAGGTATTTCCTTGATACATCTTAGGAAACAATAAGCCTAATAAGCAAATACTCTCCTAATCAGCTGGTACTTTAAAAAATACATCTTGTCCTCAGGTAAAATAAACTCCTGGTAATGCTGATGTATCACCTTGGGAAATATGCCATGTTTCTTCTGATAATTCCCAATTACTTTTCCTTATATGTCTCTTTCTATTCGGAAATGTTCTTTTGAAAACACATACTTTCCCTTTTTGTCTCCTGTTTAGCCTTAATTTTGGGTAATTCATTGTCCTTCTCAAATCACCTTCTTCCTTTTTCCATGTATCTTTTAAAACATCTTCACTTGGATTCTTACTATGTGCAATGTATGCTCGCCTTTCTTCTAACATCATGATAAATCATGTTCTGTAAAGGACTCATCAAGCAATTTAAATGGTTTTCATAAGCCTTAATAGAGTTAATAGGAAGGTAAGGCAAAAATAATGCCAAGCAATGCCCATTTCTTTCGCTTTTGGGTGTAAATGAATGCATTTTTTAAAGGTACTTTCGAAAGAATCATGTCACAATGTGAATAATAGTATTAAAATATTGCTATCTATAAACTAAACAATATGCTGCATGAAACTGGTTAAGACTAAGGAATGTGATGGTGTGTCATCTCCTCCTCAGCAGAAAAAAACACAAATAACAATCCTTAGCATTCACAGCATGTGTATATTCTTGCCCTAATTCAGAATAAATGTTGGTTGAATATTCTTCTTTCATATGTCTACAAATGAAATTTTCAACATCATGTAAAAGTGTCATGTTAGTGGATGACATTACAGATTTCTCGTAATCAGGTGTAAAACATATGATCAATAATAAAGCTATTGCTACTAAATCCATTGTTAGAAGTGTAATTCCTACAATAATCTTGCACCTAGCTCTGATTAGAATGCACATGTTTATCCAAGGTCAGATCTCTTTAATAATAAGTGTAGCAGCAATTTAGTTTCTTTGGGCCGATTCACAGAACTAATCTGAGATAAAATCCTAAACTTACTACTTTTGCTATTCACAGAAGGCATTTAGTAGTAGTAAGTTAGGACTCTTAACTTCCAAAGTCTTTAAAGTCAATTCAGTTCAAGAGTTTTAAGGCAATTCTCTGCTCCAGTCAAGTAAATCTGAAATTGGAATATTTAACACTTGGCTCACGTAATAAGGCCATTCAGGTGCAGAATACCTTTAACTAGGTACTCTTGTTCCTTTGGATTTCCTTGGCACTTGATCACTTTGGTGTCACTTAAACCACCTGACTCTGTTTCTTCAGTGATTGTGAGTGCCATTGGTCCAATTGACACACTTGATCGCAGCTTCTTTTACTCATATACTCTTGGCCATTCTTCATTGAGAGTTCTCTCTGTCGTGATACAATGCTGGTGCCTTCACTTCGATCTTCCTGTTGCTCTGGGAGTGTCTCAACTCAACTGTCACGGTTGCTGCAATATTTACACTTTCTCATCCCGCATGAGCTCCAATGCCACTCTGTGAGATATCAGGAAACTGATTTCTTCACCTGTCTGCTGTTCCTCACCCCTTCTTTATTGCTGCTGTGCCAAATGTGTTTGTATAATCACCAGTGTTCTCGGTTCTGACTCTAGAACCCTATATCTTCGTACTGATCTCTTATTCTCTGGGTATGCGAGGAGTGTACCCAATTTGGCACTCTAGTGCGCTTGACAGCAGTATTTGTGATTAAAATCACCTGGTAGGTTCCTTTCCACGTTGGCTCCAGACAGGACTTTTTCACAGTCCCCTGGGTTCAAAATGTGGCACTGTTCTTGATGCAGATTTGCAGTCACAGCTTCAATTTGTCTAGAAACAGAATGCACCACATCCTTTGCTGTAGTCGAGTACAATGTCATCTGTTGTGCTCACAAGTGCATTGGCAGGGGCTGCAGGAAGTTTCAATCCTCTTCCCATCAAAATTTCATGTGGAGATAAACCTGTCTTCCTGTCAGATGTGCTTTGAAGACTCATAGACACAAAAGGCAAAGCATCAGGACATTTCAGTGAAGTAGATGAACAGTCTTTTGCCAATTGAGACTTTATAGTCCCATTCAACTCCCCTACTACTCTAGAAGCTTGAGGTCAATAGCCACAATGCAACTTCTGTTCCACTTGCAATGCTACATGCAACATCTTGAGAATCTTATTATTAAAATTAGTTCCTCGATCTGACTCAAGAGAAACTCGCATTCTGTACCATGGGACTAGTTCTTTCAACAACAATTTAGCCACAGTGAGACTGTCATTTCTCTATAGTGTAAGAAAAATAGTATCCCAACTGGTATTAATTGCTGTGGTAACTTCGAACCCCACAGACACCCTTAGAGGCTGTCTCCTTTAGAGATTCATTCTCTACTAGCCGACCACGCTCGGGATCGGCTGCTTTGAATTCACTCCCTTCCTGGATCACCCTCCATGATACACACCAGCATTGACCCTGACCAGGAAGCCATTTCGTATCCCTCAGTTACCGGATACTTCTCCATTATTGGAACAAGAGCCAAGCCCGACACACGGTTGATGCCGGCCACCAGCGGGTTGATCCTCCAGATCGTCTCTCAGCACTGCCCACGACCCAGTCCTGATGAAGATCCTATACTAACTAGGATCGAAATGCCGTCGACTTTCCAGCGCAAATATAGGCGCGAGAATACGAAGCGGTTTACTACATTGAATACTTCAAAAATGAACTTTTAATCCACTTGGAACCGCTGTGGACCAAATATTTCAATGTACATTTATTCACCAGTCACTTCACGTCGCCCACGCTGTTTCACATTGTCACATGCGTCGCTATTTTGGTTTTCACTGTCACACCTAGAGCGCCACGTACAATTTGGGTTGTTTTTCATCTTTGTGATTTATATTCTGCAGTGCTGCAATAACTGCAAATTATATCTCTGTTTCTCTTTTAATATATTTGTACATAAAATGATGCCTCTAACACATGTCAGAATCATATAGAGTCTCCTTGTTTCCTTTCGGATAATGTTTTTTGTATATCTCTGCTAATTGCCTTCAAATAATACCAGTTGGGATACTATTTTTCTTACATTATTACACCCCAATCCCAACACGGTTGATGGGTACCCCATTCCTATTTTATCTACAAAATTTCTCTATAGTGGTAGGCGTTATCTTTTAGTAGAAAATGCACACGATATCAAGGATATGTCTCAGCCCATTATACACAGATATCTCAATAAAAAAATCCATTTGAATCCCACTGAAAGGACTTCCCCATCTCCCTATGTGACTCAGTGTTACTTGTGTTTGTTTTCCTACATTCTTGTGTTGGCATGTTAGACAAATAAATGTGACATAGATCCTCAGCAAGCATCTTGAACATGGGGTTACACCTTCTCTCTAAATGACCTGACCATAGCATCCCTCCCTAAATGAGTAGGACCATGGAAGTGTTGTGTCATGTGTGGTAATAAACTGTCTGGTAACGCCCATCTTCCATCTGTTAAAATCCTAATGTCATTTGCATTCTCTATATACTGCTCTGATCCAACCCTGCTTTTCTGCCTCTGTGACATTTTTCTGTATACTCCAAAGTTCTTCCTCTGTGTCTGCTATAAACATCAACATAGAAAGACAGAGTCGTCGTGGCAACTGTTACATAGCCATTGTTACTTCGGTGAATTGCACACTTAACTACAGCAGTTTTGGGGTAGAGTTGTAATGCATCCTGCAACTTTTTCACATGGTCACCATTTCGTATTTGTGAGCTAGATGATGTCATGAATCTTATTTGTGGCCATAAATGCCCAAAATCACTGACAACACCAAAGCCATACTGACTAAATATAATCACTCTCATTTTTAGCTGTTAAATTGCATACTCTGGTAAGGGCGATCAATTCTAGAAGTTGTGTTGAGGTTATACTTTGAAGTCAAGAAGCTGTAACAATTTCTTGGATTGCACAGACAGCATATTCTGCTCCCAGGAAAGCATCATTTTTTCATCAATATGAGCCATCCACCAAAAGTTCATTATTGTGTCTTATTAAGGACTCATCCTTTATGTTTGGTCTCGGCTTGGTACGTAACTCGATGACATCTAGACAGTCATGTTCAAATTCACCAGTGTTTTAGGAAGGGGCATAAAAGTACTGGGATTCAAAATACGACACCTTTTTCATTGTGCATTTTTAGATCACAGAATTTGTTGTTCATATCTCGTTAACCTTGAATTGGTCTTATATTGAATTTTATTCATACTGATAGGGTAACCATAAACATTCATGGATGCACCATCACTATGTATTCACACCTCTCAAAGTTGAGGCTACAGCAGCAACTGATTTCAGACAAAGAGGCAGCCCTGTAGCTACGTGGTCAAGGTAATGGAAAAATAGGTCACGGAACTTCTTGCTTCATCATGCATTTGGGTAAGCAATGAGAGAGCACAGCCCTCTCTCTGACTGCAAAACAATGTAAATATGTTTCGTATAATCTGACGTTCCCAGTGCCCGGATATGAGAGAGACTTTTTATCAGCTCTAAAGCTTTCATGCATTTGTTGTCCCATGGAAGTGGATCAGACACATCTCCGTGTTTCAGCCTTAGTAAAGGCGTTGCCACCAGGGAAAAGTTTGGTATCCACTGTCTACAGTAGCCTTCCATTCCCCAAAACATTCTGGCATCTTTTTGCATTTTCGGAGGTCTCATTTTTAAAATTCCTTCCACTCTCTCTTGTGACACTTTTGTCTTTCTCTTTTCAAGGATATGTCCCAGATATTGGACTTCTGTTTGAAAGTATTGTAATTTACTTGTGGGCACTTCAAGACTGTTTTTTGCAAGATGATTAAAAGTACAATCATATCATGTTTACAGGGTTTTTTTATTTTTGATACCATTAGAAGGTCATTAACCCCTCCCATGCTCGTGACGGAACCGTTCCGTCACGAGCCTCGGGTGGGCTGTGCTGGTGACGGAATGAATCCGTCACGGCCCTCTCACCGCGCCTGCGCGACGCGAATTCCGCACATGCGCTAACGTTTTGTAGCGCGGGCGGGGCCATGACGGAACCGTTCCGTCACAAGCACAGCTCACCCACATGCCGTGACGGAGCGGTTCCGTCACGAGCACGGGACCGCCGTGCGGCCCCCCCACCCCCTTGCACTGTGGCGCAATAGCCGCCGCAGTGAAGGGGTTAATGTACAGAAAAAGAACCGAAGCACACTGCATTTGCAATGTCTCCAAATTCTACTTAAGTATCTGGTTGAAAATTGAGGGAATCTCAGTGCACCCTTGTGTGACTCATCCCCATGTCAAAACTCTCTCTCAAAACATGAATAAAAACAGAGACTGGCTGTCTACCTGTAAGGAAATTGAGAAGAAAGCTTGACAAAGGTCCATGACAGTGAACCATTCTACTGTGCACAGAATCTGGTATAATGTGGTGCCTGGATTCGGTAAAACAGGGCAATATGGGACTACAATTTCATGAATCTATTTCTAATCCTGGACTATCCCGAATTTTCCATTTGGTTTCTGTAATTCCATAATTGGTGAGTTGCATGGACTCCCAATTATTTCTTTCAAATTTCCTTTCTGCAACATGTAATTAATTGATGATGTTATTCCGGCCACTGTCTCTGGTGTCATATGATATGGAGTGTTCTCTGAAAAAGTGCATTAGGTGTGACTGTGATTCAGACTATTTCAACACTTTAATTAGTCTGATGTCTTTCGCCTTAAGATCTCACACTGTCGGAGGCACTCTTCTCTGAAAGTCTCAATAGTGACCCCTTTAATGGATGGAGCACGCAGCCTTTAAGACTGTCTGCTGCACAGTGAGGGCCTCATTTATAAGACTCCTTGCGCCTCCGGAACGTCCCTTTTTGTGACGTTCTGTGGCGTAGAAGCCTGCGTGATATTTATCAGGAAGCACAGGCCACTTTTTTTGGCTTAATGCTGCCTGATAAATATCAGTCCCTTACACACATTATTCTGCATTAAAGGGGCGTGCAATGGGTGTTGCTGGGGGCGTTCACAGCAACATCCATGGCCTTTTGACACTGCCCCAGATTTACGAGAAATCCTAAATCTGAGGCAGTGCCAAAAGCTTATGTCTCCCCAGGGGAGAGGTAAGCTTTTGGCACTGCAGCACACATAGAAAGAGGAAAAAGTCTCTTGGGATAATTTTTGTACAGAAAGGTTTCCCTTCCTGTACAAAAATAATCATCCACACAATGCAGGCACCCTTGCGCAAAGGTTCCTGAGTTGGCGCATGGCAGTCCACCTTGCACCGGTGCAGGGGAAAGGACAGGACTGCGCATTATCTTATAGATACAGCGCATAACTGCCCTTTTGATTTGCCGTAGGGACACGCAGCAGGGAGGCCTGCTGCGCTTCCCTATGCAAAACCTCATAAATGAGGCTCTGAAGGACTACTCTTCATTCTATTTGATGATCGCTTACATGCTGCTGATGTTCACAACGTCTACTGCATCTCTTGCATCTCCTCCGTCTCTTACTATTCTTTGGCTCTCCGCACTCGGCTTGTTGGTGTTGGAGCGTCGGGCCCGTCTTCTCACATCACGTTCTTGTGGATTCTTTCTGATTTTCCCTGCCAATGCTGCACCTGAAATACTGAAAAGATCGAGAATTAAACGAGGAAATCTCTTCAATTGGGTAACACACTGTAGCACCTGAAAATATGAAATCTTCTATACTTATTTGAACACTTGTTGACAGTGCTTGAAGTGTAAATGCTTAAAGTGTACATGTATAAAAGAATAGAAAGCAATAATTAGTACTATGAACATTGCTAAATAAATATGCACATATTTTGAAAATTCAAGTTTGTCATTATATTCATGCATGTGTGAGGTGTTATCACATGGTCGTTTTGGGTGACATGAGTCTATGACTGATTTAATATATTTGGCATAAGAGGTCTATGGCAAAATGAATTCGAATTTTCAATGGAATTGCTGCCTGAATACCTATGTCATATATAATCATTCTTTTCTAAGGTTCCTGACATTTTTCAGAAGTGAGTATCTAGGAAAAAAAGGTTATTATAAGAGGTTAACGGAGAGTACATAAAATATAGGTACGAGTGATAGATATTAAAATCCAGTTTGATCAAATATGTGAGATAATACTATTTAAATTATATTATACATTGTGGTGTCTTCATTACAGATGCAGACCAGGGGTCGTATTACAAAAAGTGCCCGGGGTGTGGTGGGTTTTGGCACCCTCTTTGCGCGCCCCTGGGGAAATTTGGTATTACAGAAGGGTCTGCAGACGCTTTTATGCCCCTTATATAATACCAATAGCACTGTTGCACATAAAGTATATCTTCAAGGGTGTGCTCCCTCAATTGCATGGTGGCGTACCCCATGCAAATGAGGGAATCCCTTTGCCTCTGCACTTGTGCCATATTACCAATGCATATATGAACAACAGGGTATTTGGGTACATAATTCAGATTCGAAAAATTAATACAAAAGAAACCACTTCGGCATCTATAGTGGTTTGGTGTTTTTATTACACCTTCACAATTCACTTTTTTTCAGCATACACGATCAACATTTACATCATGTCACGACAGAGAAGAACACTCAAATAAAAAATAATTGGACAGAATACCTGCACATTGAACATTAAACAATTCCAAAACAGTGACAATGTATAGAAAAACAAGAAATGACCAGTCCTTCAATTTTACAAGAAACAATGGCGGCACAGATTATTGACAATTCACAAATCTGCAATCTTCCAAAGACAGCTAGTCATGCATAATACAAATACAACAGGCTAAATGCCCTGTTTGCACACTTTGTTACTTGGTGATCAAAAATTGAAATTATGACTAGCTGAGTCAGATCGACACGTTTTGGAATCCCTACTTTCTTTAGGGTTCTCCTCAGGACCAGGACTAGGTCGGGCACTACAACATTTGTAAAAATGTACAGAACAGTGTGGAAGATTTATTTTCCAAAAGATGTACCCACCCTAATTTTATTATTTACACTGAAGGGGTGTTTCCTTACCATTCACAAATTTGATCACGGGGATGGTGATCAAATGATGGAACTTAAGCCCGCTTTACTAGTGAAATTCCTGGAAATATAAAATTATTCTTTTAATTAAAAAAGGGAATTTTTGTAAGCCACGAGACTTACTGCTCATATTTAGGATGCACTCTATTCAAAGAAACAATGACTTAAGGAGAACTGTGAACACAGCGTGAAAACTTGCGCGTGTTATCACAGTCCAATGTCTAGTCAAAAATCTAATTGAGACTTGCCTCATGTGTTGGTGATGAGTCATCGTTGAACGTGTGTTAATTCTAGGGCTGAGGGACACCTGTATGATAAAATTGAGTGTCAGAGTCACTACTTAATACACTTACGGATAAAAACTTTCAAGTTTAAAAACCAACACTCACGTGGGGTTTCTATTGAGGGTTGAGATCATCATTACTTAGGCATTAATAATGCCGACCTGTTGGTAAAACAATTATGGTTATTTAAGCGTTTGTACGCGAGTAACACACGTCTTAGCAATGGGTATCCCAATTCGTGGGTCCTCAAGTAACTTCACAAGATTAAAAGTGTGATGGCAACCAACGCAGGCGCAGAGGTAAAACAGCCCTCCGGAGGTTCACAATCAGTGCGTCTCCTGAGAGTAGCCCTCTCCATAGAATAAAGGGGGCCTCATGGACCACCCCAGAAATCCCCTTGCAGGGGTGCAGTAACTGACAGCACCCACAAATTTCAATTTCAATTTCAATTTTATTTATTTGATTTGGTACTCGACTGAGAACCACAAATATTTCATGCATAATAATCAATTTTTACACCATTTTGTTAAAATGTCCATTCTAATGCAAAGTTAAAAAGGATTTTAAAAATGTATAAAAGTTGTAACAAACAAATTCATTTGCCAGAGTTTTACATAAAATAATAAGTTCCTTTGCAGAGCTAATTCTACATTTGGTATAAACAGGTTGTAAAAACCTCTTTCTTGCCATTACCACTTTCGCATTTGGGCAAATAAACATCAAATGCTCCAAGTCCTGCTCCCCGCCTTGACACAAATTACACATAGAGCTTTCTTTTGAGTGCCATTTGGATGTTACAGTTTTTACTGGTAGGATCCCGAATGGGAGCAGAACAATCGATCTCCTTACCCCATGATTTAGGTTAAAAGTGATATATTGCTGAGATTTCTTAAATGCTATAGTTTCAGTAAAATTCTTATATAAAGACAATTTAGAGCAATACAGAGAGTCAAGGTCGTAGCTAAGTCTTGGAGTGAAGTGCTTTAAAAAGAGTTTCAACTGCGCTGGTGTCCAATCTAGTAACAGGTTGATGTTAGCCTCTGATAACTTAAAATCAACTAACGCGTTTTTTGAAAATACATGTTTGGAAGAATCGCAGTCAAATGTTTCTATTTTGAGCAGAGATCGAAGTGTTCCTTCTTCCACATGAAGAAGATTATACGCCCACCTGATAATATTAGCAATTCCTCGAGAATAGGAACTAGTTAGTGAATACTCAAGGCGGAGAGCTTGTACTGGTACAGCCTGAGGCACCTTTGTTAACTTCCGTAGAATTTCTCCTTCTTTCAAATCCAAGAAACTCCATTGGGTTACTGGAATATATTCCAGGGCATATGACAGTACTGGCGGAATCTTGACGCTGTGAACCCTAAGCAAGGAAGAAAAATGCGTTTGTCCTGACGCTGCGTATAACCTTGATAGAGCTCCCGCGTGTACACCAGATTTCCGGGTCAGATTCGAAATGTGTGGCCAATTTTGCAGAGACTTGGTGAAAATTCTGCCTAAATTGGTATACTCATTGACCTCCACCATTTTTCCCCCTAGGGTCCAGGTGAATTTTGCGCTCTTTTTCTTTCCTGAGAGTGAGACTATTTTTGTTTTTGTGATGTTAGGAATTAAATAATTTTCCTCCATATAATTATGCAGTGCATGAAGGCTTCTTTGTAGACCAAATGGGGTTAGATCTAAAATAATTATATCGTTTGCATATAACATAGTATGTATATTGTGGAAGGCTAATTTTGGTGGAAAATGGCATACTTGCTGAAGACATTGAGGCATATCACTGAGGTAAAGGGAAAACAATAGGGGAGCAAGAAGGCATCCTTGCCTAAGGCCATTTGGGGTCGGGATAGGGCTAGTTAAACCCTTTTCCCTCCCCATTTGAACCTGGCACCAGGTGTCTGTATGCAGTGAAACTAATATACGTAAAAGCTGATCCGGAATGCCCATTTTGTTAATTTTTTTCCAGAGTGTTCCTCTATCCACTCTATCGAACGCAGTGGTAAAATCGATGAAAGCAGCATATACAGCCTGGGATTTAATCGTCACGTATTTATCTAGAATGGTTTGTAACACCGTAATATTGTCAGTGATCGAATGCTTTGGTCTAAATCCAGCCTGGTATAGAGGAATTAATCCAGCTGAAAAGGCCCAGTTTTTAAGGTGATCTTGTACTGCTGCCGTAAAGATCTTTCCTGTCGCGTCCAAAAGGGCTATCTGTCTGTAATTACCGGGTTGTAGCCTTGATCCCTTCTTGTGTATAGGTATAATGATGCTCCCCTTCCAAGATTTGGGGATTTCCCCAGTACTAAAAATGTAGTTGAAGAGGGGGGATAACATCTTGCTCCATTCTTTAGGTTTGGACTGGAGGACCTTAATTGGAATTTGGTCAGGATCTGTTGCTCCTGTTGTTCTCGCCTTTCTTATATGTATCTCGATAGAGAAAGGGCTAGATATTCCGCTGTTTAAGAGTTTTATTTCTGAGTTCCTTGCAAAATTATGGACCGTTTCTGAGTTAGTCTTTAATTTATATAGATTAGCAAGGTAGAGTTCCCATTCTTTTGGGGGTACCGGAGTAGCTTGTAATGCTTTTTTCGTACCAGATTCTTTGGCTATTATACTCCAGTAGGCACGTTGATTGTTTTGTTTCGCTGCTATCTGCAGATCCACCCAGTTTTTGTCTTGGGTTATTCTTTTATGTTTTTCTTTTTCTCTCCACCCACAAAAAGTTGCTGCCTGCACAGTGAAACATGAACCGGCTTTAAAGCAGATTTGCTGTTTTTCACGTGAATGAGCTGCTCCCAGGACAGCTCGAGTTTGCGACTCTCCTGGGGGCATAATGCAGTGAGTTTTCCTTCATTGCACCCGCGCACCTTTAGAGAGGTGTGCCCTGCAAAATGGAGGAAAATGCACTGCATGTGTAATGCGGCCCCAGGTGCACACTGAAACATGAGTAAAGCAGATAGAAGGGAGGAAGGAACTTTTAGGTAAGTGTAATATGATATTAATTTAGTACCAAACCATTCTTATTGTTTTGTAGACATAACGAGTGGTACTTTGACGTCCACCAACTCATGCCCCTTCTTCCCCTTGGGTCAGGTAGGATCTTTAATACTGATCCACTTGATAGGGAAGTTGGGTATCCCTTTCACTTCTGTGAATTAAGTCCGGTAAGAGCCTGACACACACTTCTGGATTTACAGTCTCTTTTGAATCTGGGGCAATTATTCAACTGTTGTCAATGGGTAAAGGGCTATAGCCTTTTATTGCAGCAGTTTAAACTATATGTCTTTATCTGGCACCTAGAAATGAACTCCTCTAGTGGTACAGTGAATTGTGCAATTTAACTTACACAATAAGTCACGTCCCAATAGGTTAACAGGACACGAATCCCATACAACAAAATGGTGACATGCTTGAAATTAATCTATTTATAAAGGCACTTCACTTAAAATAGGGTTAGTTACTTGGTTGTTTGTGACTACTCTGAAACTGCACCAAGCACGCAGTCTCCCTCCCCCTCAGGTCCCGTCACTGTGCCAAATCTGATTTGAAATCCTCATTCTCAATCATAGGGAATTGCTGATATGCATTCTGGTTTTGAGTCTGTAATGTATATCTGTTTACTCTGGGCATTTGGTCAATATTCCTTTTTGTGTTGCCCATATTATGTTGAGCCATAGTGGGTTGTGAGACTGGCATCCTTGGAATCTGTGTCTGCATGGGCACTTTCATATGCTGGACATGAGTGTTTTGCATTTGGACTTGATTTCCTCCCTGCATTTGATTGAACAGTACATGCAGTATTTTCTTCAAAGTTGCAATATCTACACCTGTACCCTAATCGATTGTATCTCCTCGATTTCTTTCGTGAGCACCAACCATACCTCCTTCTACACCTTGGTAGTCAACGCCCTGCATCTCATTCTGAAAACTGACTTGCTGCATTATACCAACATTTTTGCAAAAGACTGATTTTGAATACCTTTCTGTGCTACTTCGTTTGGGCCAGTATGAAGTTATTTTTTTCAATTTATTGCCATTTTTCTAAATAGAAAGAACATTCAACAACAACAAGGGAGCCCAGCCACAGCTGTCCAACGAGTAGATGGTAGACATAGTTCCAATATGCATAGTGCACATAACACAAATATTAGAAAAGTCCACATATGCATATACATATGCACATTTCCAATAACACGTTAATACAAGCAAACTGAAATAAACATCTACATGTTGGCACTTTAGCAGAATGGTAGGGTGGATATAAGCATTCATATATTCCTGGGGTGCCAAGTTGCGTGGCCTGGCGGACAAGTGTATTAGAGGACTCTGGCTCCATTTCACCACTCAATGGTGCAAGGGAGTCTTCTTGACGAAGGAAGGAAAGTAAGGGCTCCCAGATATCTTTGTGGAAAGAGCGTGCGGGCATTAGCTCCCAGTAGTTGGTTAATTGTTGCTGGCAGTATGTGGCATTCATACAGCCATGCGTTGTATGTAGGACCAGGCCTGGGCCCCTATTGTACAGCCACTATACCCCTAGCTAATAGTAACAGCATGGTATGAGGCGATGAAAGAAGGCAGGCGTGTCTGATACATAGCTGAGGAGCCCAACCTAGGGGGAATAGGTTTTCTTGGGATCAGGAGTATCATGTATAGCCTTGTAGATTTCCATCTAGAACAGCGATACACTGGGGCTTAGCCATGGCAAGCCCCAATGGTGTTGGGCCAATGTCAGCGGGCTCGATAAAACTCGTCTTCGGTGCCACTCTAACCATGGATCCCACTCAGCAACTCTGGGCAATAGCTTGCTTAATCTCCACAAACGGCCCCATCAATGCCGGGGATGCCTGGCTTCACCTTGGGGGTGCCCAATAGGGATCATCTCACAGGGAAAGCCAGGACGGGTTCCCCAGCATTATACAGCGCCAGGAAACCTACGGGTAGCAGTGCGCTTTACAAGCTCAAATACATTTACATTTACATTTACAAGCATATATAGTCGTCCTGGGGGCAGACAGATTGGATGGGGCACTAATCCAATCATAAATAACTGGAGTGGAGTACGTTATAATCGATGTAAAAATGTGAAATGCATGAGCCTAAGTTTGTAGTTAGGGTAAAGGTAATACAACTGCCCACAGCAGAGCTCCCATTGTTTATCAGTCGGGGGGGGTCAATGTCTACATCCCAAGCCACCCAAGCATTTGGGGTGGTAATTGGCGAGGTGTTTTGCATACTGTTGCATAAGCACGTATTAAGCTTACGCAGAGAAGGGGAGGTACGTATGAGCTCCAGCGCTGGGACGGTGGGCGGGGAGCGGGGGAGTAGGAAAAGTGGCATGAATAGCTGGACAGGCAGTCTTCAGTTGGTAATAGAGAAAAGTATCCAATTGGCCCGGACGCAAGTCGGCCTCGAATGGGGCGATAAAGGAATCATCAGGATAAAGGTCTGAGAAAGTTCTAAGGTTACTCCTGTGCACCTGCAGCATGACACTTTTGTCCTTTAGTGGTAGGATATGAAGATTATGAGTGATTGAGGTGGAGGGGGCGTACAAACACTTCAGCCTGCATATCTACACAATCCTTCCCAAACCCAACGGACATACTTCAGTATGTCTATTTCAGCTCTTAGTGCTTTATATGGAGCATACGCTGCTGTTGTCTATGGCCAGGGGATGACATGGTGTAGTTTAATGGCCATCTGGGGTTCAAAAGGCGTTGTGTGGAGCTTGTAATGTAGATATTACACCTGAGGGCACAAAGCATGCAGTTTCATATCCGGCGCCCCCAGCTCTCCCTGCACAAGTAAGGTAATGAGGTCTTAAGATACTCAGCTATTTGTGCACCCAAATAAGTGTAATTGAAATTAAAAGGGATTGTAGACGGTGAAAAAATGTTGCGGTTGACGCCACTAGAACATATAGGGATAGAAATAACGTTTTAGAAAGCACTATCATCTTGACAATTGCAATGCTGCCTGGTATGGACAATGGCAGTTTGGACCAGGTAGGGACTCTGTCCTCCAACCAGTCTATCACTGGTTGGAGGATAGGTCATCTATATGCATACTGTCAACAGGTTAAGTCTCAGCGCCAAGATACCCGTGGGGTGACAGCTGCGCTATATAAGTGTACTTTACATTACATTACATTACACTCAACTATACTTAGCTCTCCATACCTCGTCAAGGTCGCAGCCAAGTTAAATGCTGAGGTATGGAAATGGTTCAGAGGCATACATTAGGGGATATTACATGAGAGAGAACAGAACAGATATGGTCCAGTTTACTTGTATACACAAGAAGCCGCCAAAATGCAAAACCTCGTGTTTGAGGGGGGAGAGAGTCTCAAGTGGGTTATGCACATAGAGAGTGACATCAGCAAACATAGAGAGCACTAGTCTCCTGGTAGAAAAACCTACGACTCTATTTATGTGGTATTGTCGAAGTCACACCACCAAAGGCTCCACTGATATCGCAAAAGGGAGCGGTGATAGCGGGCAGCCCTGTCTCGCATCACAGTTATTTTTTAAGGGTTCCGAAAGTAGACCATTCAACTGGACATTGGTAAAGTATAAAGTAACTTTATCTGCTTAATGAATAGTGGACTGCGGCCAAGGTGTGTCAACAAAGGAAATAGATATTCCCATTCTAGAGAATTAAAGGCCTTGGTGACTTCTAAGAGAGTGCCAATTGCGGAGACCTGAGCGTCTAAGTGGTGCATCAGCGCTAATATTGAACATAAATTCTGCATTGTGAAGTGACTGGGTATAACTCCTGATTGATCAGGTTGGCCTTTAATGGCAGAAGTGGCTGCAAGTGATTGGCCAGTATGTTGGCATAGATTTTGTTATTGACATTAATTAAAGAAGGAGGTCTGTAAAAGCCACATAGGTTAGCCTGTGTGTCCGTTTTTAATAGCATGATTACCACTGCTTCCTGTATCAAAAGTGGCAGATATCCTTTTTCAAGTGAGTCCTCGAACATGACTAGCAGATGCAGGGCCAGTAGGGGAGCAAATTACTTGTAAAAGGCTGTGGTCAAGCCATCATGGCCAGGTGCTTTGTCCCCATGGAAAGAACCAATAATCTGTACTATTTCATCTGGTGTGATAGGTGAGTCTAACTACTCCCAATGAGCCTGCTCAAGCCAAAGTAGCTGTATAGAGCTAAGTTAGACAGTAAACACATTTGGGCCAAGCAATTGAGTGTGCTTATACAAGCAGGAAAAAAATAGGTCATTGTTTGGAGTAGATCTAATGGGAAAGAAGTCTGCTTAGATTCCTTATCCAGCAGTTCCACTATGGACGTGGAAGCACATGGTTTGCGGAGTAAACCCAAAAGGGTCTAACCCAGGTGATCACCCTCACTGTATCTCTGATCCTGGGCACCCTGATTTCAGTAGCAAGTTTTTCTTTCTGCTTCTTCTCAAAACTTGGACATCGCCTCCTGGATGTGAGGGAGCACGGTGGTCTCCGAGGTATGGAAATAATCAGTTTCCCACATATGAATATCTCTTTGAATGCAGGATAGGTGACCACGTATAGCCCTCAGCACCCATGATTGCTTAAATATGCAAATCCCTTGAATGACCACCTTGAAGGCCTCCCAGAGTGTGGAAGGCGATTCAACAGACCCCACATTGGTGGCAAAGAAGACTACAATGGCACTTTGAATTTCTTCCCAGAACACAGCATCGTGAAGTGCATCGCAGTATAACTGCCAGGTGAACGCACAGGGCACTGCCTGAGGAAGCTGCAGCTCCAGCAGGATTAGGGCATAGTTCGAGTATGGGAAACGTGTGCCATTTTGGTGGTCCACGTCTGAACGTCTCTGAAGGTTAGCCAGTTCTCTATCATGGACCAGCCCTTAAAGTGAGTACTAACACAAATGCCATCCAAGGTGTCACCATTTGCTTATCTCCAAAACACCACATGGGCCGTTATCTAGGATTATCGTATTTAGTGTCCGTCCAGTGTTAGGATAAGGTTGCCTGGAGGTCCCAAAATGGTCCAGTTGGATGTCAAAAGCTACATTGAAATCCCCGTCCCAAATCAGCACATGAGGGCCCAGATTAGAAATCAGTCTCCAGACCTCAGAGAAGAAATCAGGGATGTCAGTATTTGGGCTGTGTATGGTGGCTAAGATTACAGGATATTTGTACAGCAGAGCAGCCAAGATAATATATTTCCTTAAACTATCGAGGAAAGGACTGGCACAATTGCCAGGGAAGGTCCTTGCAGAGTAAGAGAATTACGCCTCTGGCATAGTAGAGTATGCAGCGGCATATATAGCCCCATACCTTATGGAACACAGCCCCAACACCGATGGACACACCAGGTGCGTCTCCTGTCGGAAACAAATATTTCCTATGTGCCCAATGTGCTAGGTGTGGATTAAAGGCGTTTTCCTATAATTGTTGAGACACGTATGTTCCATGTGACACAAGTGGTAGTGGTCATGTTAGTACCAGAATATTGACTGTATCAATGTGTGCAATTGGAACATGAATTTTGTGTGGTGGCTGGATTCCTGAAACAGAAACATTATACACTAAAATTGAACATGCAAAACAAACAGTCCCCAAACACCCCCACCTACTCCAACGTACCCCAGGTTGAGAGAACCCATCCCAGTTCCCATCCAAAAACCATCCCACAATTCAGAGACATGAATTGGAGTCACCCCTGGGGGCAGAGAGAGGCCAGGCAAACAAACCTTACCAGTTGTTGTAGGGCAGCCGAACCAGAGAGGTCATAGGGCAGCATAATGCAAATAAACATGATATGGATCTCCCTGATGCATAATGGGGGGCAAATGGCAGGATGTCGTGAACAGGGTTCCCTAATGGAAATTAAAGGCTGTACATAGTTAGAGATCTATAGAGAGGGTACCTCTGACTGTAAGCAGTTCTTGCTAATAAGCTACAAGAGGGGACGGAAACATTCATTGTTGCTCAGTGAGTTATTATTGCCTGCATGTAGTGAAACCCGGGAGGAACATTTATCCTTGGTGAAATTCTTGACAAACTTTCGGGCAGTCTTGGCATCAGGGAAGAAGTGCTGTTTGCTCTCTTGTGATACCCTTAGCTCAGCAGGGTAGACCAGTGCATAGTCAATTTCTGCAGAATCCGTTTAGCTGGCAGAAGCTGACAGCAGGCAGACTGTGCCAACAACGTAAGTCAGGATAAAAGTACAACTTGTTCCCATGATATTGAATTTACCATGTTCCCGTTCTAGACGCAACACAGCATCTTGGTCCCAGTAGTTGAGGAGGCGCATAACTATAGGGTTAGCTGGCACGCCAGGGGGTGGCCTGGGGCCCATTGAATGATGAGCATGCTCCACAATAAATACAGAAGATAGACCATTCACAAATATTTTACAGTCTCAACATAGGCTTCCACTTTTGTGTTGTAAGTAGATTTTGGAACGCCTGTGATCAGGAGATTGTTGCGCCAGGTGTGCGCTTCAAGATCTTCATTGTTGGCCTTTATAATGTCAAGCACTCTATAAATCTTCAGTAACTGCTCCCTGAATTCTGCCTGTGCATATTATGCATCTGACACGCAAGTCTCTAGATGATCAGTGTGATCTTCATGTTTGTAGACTCGCTGTTTATATTGATCCAGGAGGGTGGTAAGGATTACAAGATTTTTGTCTATTAACTTCAGGCTTGATCACACTTCTAAAAAAAGTTCCTTTACATCAATGTCCTAATGTGGATGTGATTCAGAGTGCTACGGAGATGCCACGGACTGTGGCATCTGATACCCTGCCTACTGAGGCATTTGCTTCCAAAGGGGAGTATCGATTGTTTAGTGTCATGTTTCCCCAGTGTTAGTCAAGATATAGTGCAGAGGGTAGGTGTGTGAGAAGGTACAGCTCTGTTATTCCACAGAGGCGAATAAGGCAGGATATGTGGATTCATGGCCTATGCCTCTCAATAGCACATCAAGGGCTCTGCCATGCCCTGGGCCTTCTCCACACACAGGTGGCATGAGCAGGCCCCGTCCAACGTCCGCACAGAGGGTCCTGTTCACTCTAGTAAAAAGGGGCTCACATTCCCAGTGTAGCACAGTTCTAAATTGTTGCCATTGATGTTATAGTTACAGGCCACAAATAAGGACCGCATTACCAAAAATGAGCAAAATCAGGAGTGTGTCCCAAGCCATGTGGTGCCCCAGGCCACCCCCTTGAGCAGAGCAGACCAAACCAGCTGACGTGCGCACAATGGCCGCACAAGCATTCAGAATTCGGCTATGGCAAGGTGGCAACATTTCAGCATGATTGCTAGTATCTCAATACTTCAAGTGCACAATGCACCACTTGGTTTGGTTAGTAATCCCCCCTAGGCATATGTCCTCAGCGGTCTAACAGTGTCAATCCCCTCATCCCTCCAGGCAACCAGCGCGGAGGCTCCAACACTTTCCTGGGTCTTCTCTCACTTTAGTATGTCTGATGGGGAGATTTTGCCACATGCCGCTTGTCACAGCTGCACACCATGACAGCAGCCCTTTGGGGTGCCCGACCTGTCCTTCGGATCCCTCCAAGCAGGCAAAGCAAGGATCAGGTCAAAGTTGCAAAGCAAAGATTTTACACCACCCACCTCGGGTGTGACGCAACGCAGGTGGCTGGTTCAGCCATCTTGGCCCAGCCACACTGTCCGCAGGTCCCAGCACGTCTCCGTGCATTCTGGCTGTGACAGCAGCCAAAAATGCCTGCTCAGCAGGTACAGCTGTCAGGGATCCCTATTTTAGCCTGCAGGCTGGTTTTCTGATTGTTTATTTCAGGATTGTGGTCAGATTATGGGTCCAGCCGGTAGAGCCTCTCTAGAGAGTGACCATTTCACAGCCTGGTCTGGCTCCGCCCCATGAATTTATCTTTAATTATTTTCTGCTTCATCTCTTGTTCCTCACTACAATACTTTTCATATTGCAAGACCTGATCTAATGACTTAGTCTTCCAATAAATCACATTCTGCTGCATGTGGTGTCTGAATAAAGAATCCCATATCAGTAGGGTCAAGATGTGTCAGACCTGAAATGCCTTTAGCAATCTTTCATATTAATCATGTACTGATTCTTTTACCTCCTACTTAATTCTGTTCAACCTCAAATAATCCAAATCTTTCAGAGGCACTCTGCCCTTCTAGAAAGTAATTACCTCATTGTATTTATTCAGCACAGCAGGTTATGGTGCATTTGTACTAGATTCTCTCAGCAGATCGGCATCTGGCCAATGTACAGCAATTTTGCATTCAGCCCATACATCATTCATGGCAACAATGTCAAAGAAAGTATGTTGCAGGGATTCTGCACAAATACAGAACTATACGCAGGAAATTATACCTTGGTGTATAGGGACTGGGTCTTCATACCACCTTAGTACCCACGAACCCAGGAACAACTAGCTATAGTGTTGCACTTGCTCTCCTACTCACTGACAAAGAAACAATTGATTAGACAACTCAGAACACAATACTCCCAGATCTCTCTGGAATCGTGATAACAAGACACACCTTTTCGCTCACTCTCTTGTACTTGTCCACAATGAAATCTGACAGAGACATGAAAACGTAAAAAAAATGTTATTTTAACTAACGTGCCCTAATATGCAGTATACATGCCACAACAAGCAGAAAAATGCGTAGTACAAATACAGTCAGCATGGCAGCTAGTCTATTAATCATGAAGAGAGATGTCATCATAAAACGACACTAAAGAAAGGACTTTAGTGTCTAACCCAGATCTCTTGACTGGGGGCCAATGTTTTGATTTGTTCTGCATTCCGTCCATAAATTGTGTGTCTTTTGCTTTCTCGCCCTAAGTGCGCCAGGTATGCCCAGAAGTGGGTCCTGGACTCACTGTGCCACTGGAATCAAGCTATCATGGCTGAAGAAGGTGAAACCCTGAAACCGGTCCTAGGATGCTTATTTCTGGTCCAGGGAGGACCTGGCTTGGCAGTTCGGGCTGGACTGTTCCCATGGTGCACAGGGTCAAGACTGATTTGCATATGGCCAGGTCTAAACTGTGGTGGCATGGTGAGCAAAAGAATGATGGATTTAACTCAGATCCCTTGACTGGGGGTGAATGTTTTGATTTGTTCTGCATTCCGTCCATCAATTGTGTTTCTTTTGCTTTGGGATTGGTGGAAATAGCAGGTGTGTGACAAACTCAGATTGTAAAGGAGTGATCAGTTGTTACGTTGGCACTTTCTCCGTTTGCTTTTTGTCCCTCCCTTGCTCCCGTCCCTGCGCGCGACCCTTGGCATTTGCATGCGTTACGTCAGAGAGCTATCTGACAGTTGTGTTGACAGTTGGGATGATTGATTGTAAGCCGGTGACCGGAGCGCTCTTACCTACCGGTGTGTCGTATTTACTTGAAATAAAGTGACACTTTCAAAAGCACTGTGTGTCTACTTTACAAACTTGGCGACGAGGACGGCACACCGGAGAACCCACCACTGAAGATTATTTTAAATGATGACATCGTGAAGCGTGTATTTCCACACACGAAGAATTCATGAGTTGAGGAAAAAAGAGCAGCCTCCGCGATCTCCGGCAAATTTTGACACTTGAGTGAATTGAAATGAATTCCCTTGGACTTACAGAGAATTAAAGTGACCAGTGAATTCTGAATAAACCTTGGGCGTTCTCGTTAAACTGAAATATTGAAGAAAAGTAAGACCCAAGTTGATGAACACTGGAATCTGCAAAGTTCATGAGGTGAGCCATTTGAGATGAGTGAGGAGATGTGAGCGGAGCAGAGAACGAAATTCTGACACCGCGTTAATTAAGATTATAAAGGGAGCCTTGGATGTGTAGCATAAGAAGCGTGACTGGTAAATGCTTAATACTGGGATCTGCGTAAAACTTATGTGAAGAGCCTTGGTGACTAATTTAAGGTGAAGTGAGCGAGGCAGGGGGCAAAGTCCCTGTAACCGCATTTTGAATTTGATGTGAAAAAGCGCGCAAACAGCATTCTAATTGAGATTCTCCTCAGATCTCCAGCGTGCAGCCAAGCATAGACGTCATAACGCTATTGCGTCAAGGGGCTATTTAGAGTGAGGAAGACACCGCGTAGAGAAGTAAATTAAACGCGCGTGTTAATTTTGAAGGGAAGTTAATACCCTCAATGCACCAGTAGTGTGTATAAAAATGAAATGTGATAAAATATGAGTATAAATTGAACTGCAGCAACAAGGTGAATATAACGATCGGAACTTTTGAGCGTGAAAATCTCCTCAGCGTGGGGCGCGAACAGCAGCGCAACGAGTTGATGTGAATGGCGCCACCTAGCGTTGAAGGAATAATGAGCAGAGGCAAACAGTAATTGAACGAAGATAATAAGAAGAATAACTAGTGATTCGAATTGAAGCTTTGCACGATAGCAGAAAAAAAAAAAAAAGAAGATTATAACATTCTGCAAGTAACCCAGCAAGTGAATCCTAAATTAAGGAAGCGTAGTTATATAAGGTGTAAAGAGTAATACAACCAGTGAAAATATATTGAACACATATAACAGTAAGTAGTAACTGTACGATTTAATAACTAATACATAGGTAGGAATTTATTGAAAAATTAACATGAAAAAAGACAAAATGTGTAAATTACCGCCACTGGAGCCATTTATGGAAGGAGATGGTAATAATATTGCAGAATGGGAGGTGTGGAAGGAATATTTTAACAATTATATATCAATATTTGACGAGGAGGAAGAACCATTAAAACCAGAGGAGAAGGTAGAAATATTGTTACACAGTTTAGGAGCCAGTGGACAAAAAGTGTACTATAACAAAGAAAAGGAAGTCAGTGAGGGTGCAGACAGGAATGCATTTGAAAATGTAATGGATGTTTTAGATGAACGTTATAAGCAAGTAATGAAGGTCAATGAAAAAAGGAACATAGTATACAGGGAGGATGAAGATCAGAAAATGGAAGTGAAAAAATTTGAGGAAGAGGAAGAACCATTAAAAACAGAGGAGAAGGTAGAAATATGCTTACACAGTTTAGGAGCCGATGAACAAAGAGTGTACTGCAACATTGAAGTGGAAGTCAACAAGGGAGCAAACAGGAAGGTAATTGAGGATTTTATGGATGAAATAGGTGATCATTACAAACAAAAAATGAATGTCAATGAAAAAAGGAACAACATTTACGGGGAAGATGGTGATTGCAATATGAAAGAGAACAAAAGTGAGACCAAACCTAAGTGTACCATTGACATAGGTGGAGTAGAAAGTGACTTTATCGTTGGTTCAGGGTCACATTGTACAGTGATAAGCAAGAGTTTATGGAAGAGTAAATTAGAAGCAACACTTGGAAATGAATTAGAAGAAGCTGACACGACCCTGACGACATACACAGGAGAAAAAATAGACTTAATTGGATGTAGAGAGGTGAAATTGAGTTATTTGTAGAGAAGTACATGGAGTAAAGTATATATTTTAGAAGAAGGGACCTCTGTACTGGGGTGGGAAGAGCAAAAGAAATTAAAAATAACGATGAATCCCAACGGTACAGAACCTGTTAGTAAGCTGGCAATAAGCAACAGAAGACAAATTACTAGGTTGGAGATGTCAAGTGAGAGAACACCACCATCGAAGGCAAAAGTTGGATGGACAAGGGCTGCATGGAGTAATGAATGGAAAAATGAAGCAGCTAATGACGGATCCGTACTAATACAGAATACAATATTGAGAAAAATTGTGGTAGATAATATTAGCAGAGATTACAAGGAAAAGATCAGTGAAGAAGATGTGGTAGAAAAAAGCGAACTTACCTATAAAGGAACATGTAGGGTATCACAATCTACGACGGAAGAGGTGGACTCTTGCAATGTGAACTGCCTAGAGGATGGGAAAGCAGGGCGCTTTGCTGCACTAATTGAATCAAAAACTATGACAAGCAAGAAATATGCTGATGACATAGACCTGGAAGAGGAAGATGGCCAGTGTCTGGTTGAGTTAAAAAATAACATGCAAGGAGAGTACTACGACTGGTTATATAGAGAAGGGTCAGAGAAGGAAAGTAAGGAGGCACTCAAACACGTGCAATGTCCACACCCCAAAGTTCGATTAGGGAAGAACAGGGTGCTTATAGAATGCCGGAGAGTATTTGAGTTAAGAGACACAGATGATTCAACCACATTCTCATGCAGAACTCATTCGATGAAATTGGAAGAAAGACTGGTCTTTGATGAGGCATGTACTGAAGGAGAAGGATTTATTGGAGAGGAGAGTACAAGTGACATTGGTACAGAGTACAACAAGAGAACTGACGCGAGACCTAACACGGATAGTGAAAATGCGAGGGAAACCAGTTGTATGAGTAGGCGTAGACGCAGCGTAATATGGTCCAGGAAATATCCCAAGAAGAAGGATCCTAAGGCTGTTGTCTCTCACCGAGATGGAGAAGTTGGTACGAGGGATAACAGACAGGAGCACAATACCGAAAAGGATTGCAGAGGCGGGTTGAACTATGAGGAATCGGAGGAAGAGAATAAGATGGCACACAAACCCGTACCATGCCCACATCAGGTGGAAATTGACTAGATGCATACTGGACTTGCGGGTCGGCACGAGTGCAGTGGATCAGAGGACTCTGCGAGTTTTTATGTGATGTTCATTCATCCACGTTGGGAAATGAACAGAACCCAGTGTGGGCCTACATGAAACAAAGGAGTGTTATACTATGAAGAGTCAGAGAATGAGGAAAAGGTCACACTCAAACACCTACAACGTTTACACTCAGAAGTGTACTCGGGAGCTAACTGGTTGCACATAGAGTTTTCAGTGTGCATGAGTTCAGCGGATCATAGGACTCTGTCTTGTCCCCTTGTGAAATTCATTCATCCACTTGGAGGATGGACAGGACTTAGTGTGGGCCAGTATGGAATACAGACATTGTTGACAACAACACCACCAGTTGGTCTAGAACTAAGAACAACCAAAAGTCCGCAGTTGGACTCTCCCCAGATGATGCCAACGGGGATGAAACCAGTTACCAGAGGCGACTTGCTACCTTTTTAACTGACCCATAGAGTACTAAGATGTTTTGTTTGACTTCCAGTTATATGTTCTTTTCTTTTCCTTTCCTTTCCTCCCTTCGGAAGGAGATGTGTTACGTTGGCACTTTCTCCGTTTGCTTTTTGTCCCTCCCTTGCTCCCGTCCCTGCGCGCGACCCTTGGCATTTGCATGCGTTACGTCAGAGAGCTATCTGACAGTTGTGTTGACAGTTGGGATGATTGATTGTAAGCCGGTGACCGGAGCGCTCTTACCTACCGGTGTGTCGTATTTACTTGAAATAAAGTGACACTTTCAAAAGCACTGTGTGTCTACTTTACATCAGTAGTCATTCAAAAGGACGCGCTACCATTGGTCAGATTTCGAGCATGACCTGGAGCCTGATTGAAAGCCTGAATAAGAACTACATTTTGATTGTATAGTGATACATTTGTATGCTCAAATCTCATTTGACTCTTGGCGTTAGAAGTCCGGTCATGGAAAATCAAGATTTTGAGGATTATTGTTTTATTCACCGAGTGTCTGGAAAAATGTATGGAGGAAAGAAGAAAAAGTCATTCATTCAGAAGTTCAAGAATTTCTTTAAGAAAGACTAACCCATTTTAACCAGGGAGGGAATTCCTATTCCGCCCCCTAAAACGCCTGCTTCATTTATGATGATGTAGAGAGGTTATCATACGTGTGTATGGATGGAAAATTAGATAGAATACACAAAAGATGATGTTGTCTTAGCTTTTCCAGAGAATGGTACTTTTAATGGAAGAATTTTACAGGATTTGAATATGCGGATGTATTAATTAGAACCAAGACCTAGATTAACACAATATGAGGCATTAGAAGAATGGGAGACTGATTCATTTGAGAGAGAAAAGGGTCAAAGAGGAAGATTTCCAGGATATTATACTAGTGGTATGCTTGGGACGTGTGAAGAACAGATGAAACAGTGGAGAAAAATGATGGTATCAGAAGGGCTGTATCCTGTATTAATGGCTGAGGAACAAATGGGGAGTAAAGAGAAAACAAAACATTTGGGTGCAACTGGATATGAAGAATCAGAGGATGAGTTATTAGAGGACATTTCGAATAAAAGCCTCCACCGTATCAAGAAGGACCATTTAAAGTTATCCCACGTGCGCCAGTTTTAGGAACGTCATTGATTCCGCAGATTGTACATGACCCAACAGTTAATAGAATACTGTATGACAAGGAAAAAGAAGCTTTGAATAAAATAGGGAAGAATTAATACAGAAAATGTCCCAATTAAATGTAAATCCTGAAGCATTAACAATACCTGTAACTATAAGTCCTGTTGTTCCTTTGTATGGAGTTAAGGTAAATTGTCCAAAAACACCAGCTACAGTAATGCCTTTAAATAATGCCAGAAAAGAAATCATGATAACTGATGAACAAGTTAGTGAATGTGATTCAGTAATGAATTTACTGATAAGAGACAATGTGAGTGAAACCCCAAAAAGAGTTTTACCTAGCAGTTCAAAGGAAGGAAGGATAGTCACATCTTCAGGAATAAGGAGTGCCATCTCAGTAACCCCAGAAGATTTAGAGAGATGGGGACAAGGAGTAAAAAAACAGAGTTCACCTCCTAAAATATTAGATATTTATAAATTAAAGGTAGAATAGGAAAAATTGATTGCTGGAATTGTGGGAATAGATAAACGGATGAAGAAGAATTGTTATTTGTATGCAGGAGTATAACAGGAAATGCAAGGTTGTTTCACAAGAAATTGACTGAACTTTCCTTTGAGATGGGAATAGATATATGGAGATCAAAGCTATTACAAAAGCCTTACATAGTGGAGTTTACTGACAAGGATTTGGGAAATTTGAATGTGTCAGGAAGAAAATTGCAAGTAAAAGAATTGTTGAATATTTTGCAGAAAGGGGAAGACATTTATAAGTGGAGAGTGAGATGGCAAAGGTAAAAGGAAGAAGCACAGGCAAAGGAATCATCTACTGCATATCTAATAAAAGAAACAGGAATATTAGAAAGATTGATCATGCCTATTACGAAAGGTTATTGCAGGTATTCAAGCAGTATTGTGGATTCGAGAGTATTGGAGATAAGGATATGAGACATTTTGTGTATCAATTTGTTACAGGACTGAAGCCTGAGATTAGTCAGATGATTCAACAGCATAAGATTTGTTGGCAGAGTAAGACCATAGATGAGATATTAAATATGCTAAGTATTGTGGTGATGACATTGAGGATAGGCATAAGAAGCTGAAATAAAAGATGAAGTGGGCACATGTGAAATTGGCAGAGCAGCAAGGAATACATTAATATATTCAAACAAGCTGACAGGCAAAGGAACAGAGTCAGAGTAATAATGTGGCAAGTAGTGGTAAACAAAAGGGACAAATGAGCAGAGAGGATGCATAGAAAACATTTCCTTGTCATGGATGCGGAAAGCTTGGACATTGGAAAAATGAGTGTACAAATATCCAGAATAATAATGGCCCAAATCAAAACTTAAATCCACAGATGCAGAATGAGGGAATTGTGAATCAACCACATCAGGTAGTTAATCAGAAGTATCAGTTACCACCTGCCCCTATGCAAAATTGTGTGAATCAGGCACAGTACAGTGTGGACGCCGGATTTCCAGGAAGTAGTAAGAAAAACTCAGTGGTATCACAATATCTTTTACAGAATAATTCTGAAAAAGATGTGTGTATGCAATGACGGTGCCTGGGGGGTTGGAAGAGGAATGCGTACTTGGCACAACCTTACTGGTAGATCAGACAGGTCCATTTGTAGATGGGAAGGTGGAAGGTAATGACATCACAATTCTATTGGACACTGGTGCGACCTGTTCTACTGTGAGAACAGAAGACATCCCAAACCTCTAGTCGGATGACCTAGTATGAAAAAATCATTTTAGGAGCAGAGAATGTGACAGTGATCAGATGTCCGATAATGAAGCCCGCTACCCTATTGCCAGACCCGACATGTGAAGAAGTGAGGGATGATATTGAACATGACTGCTTAAATGTTACAGAAATGTGCTCTAAGCCACATCCTGACATACAGGAAAAACCACTGAAAGAGCCAGAACACAAATTATTTGTTGATGGCTCCTGTCTAAGAGTTGAAGAAGGTGGACTAAGTGCAGCTTACGCTGTTTGCAAATTGACTGGGGTTGTTGAAGCTTCCTATTTACCTGGAGTTAAATCTGCACAAGTAGCCAAATCGATCGCATTAATTAAAGCTTGTAAAATTGGGAAAAATTGGAAAGTAACCATATATACCGGTAGCCAATATGGTTATGGGGTTGTTCATGATTATGGCCAGTTGTGGTCACAAAGGGGATATATGACTTCTTCAGGATCCCCTATTAGAAAAGGAAAATTTGTTAAGAAATTATTGAAAGCAATACAACTGCCAAAAGAAATAGCAGTGGTCAAGTGTGCTGCTCACCAGTCAGGAAATGACAAAGTGACAGCTGGTAATCGTTACGTTGACCAAGTTGCTCAGTATTGTGCTAAAAGCAAAATGTCAATAAACAGAAAAATGGAAACAAGTGGAATCAGCTGCCAACTTATGTAATTTTCAGTTATTGAAACATGGGAGGAAGTGAGACAGTTGCAGGAAGAAGTGGAAGAAAGTGAAATGGAAAATTGGATAAGACAAGGTTGTGAACAAAGGAAAGCAGATAGCGTGTGGGTGTACCATGATGGCAGACCAGCTATGCCAGATTGTTTCCTTTCACAAATGGCAAGGATGTATCAAGGAGACGCACATGTAGGTAAGGACGCAATGATACGACTATTCAGACAAGATAGGTACAATTCGAGATTTAGGGTGGTCGCAGAGAGTCTTTGCCAGAGATGTTTAACATGCCCGCAAATAAATCCAGGAAGAAAAACAGTGATCAGTTGGGGAAAAATTGGGAAATCAGAGGCTACAATTAGATTCCATAGCCCTACCACCATGCAAAAGGTTGAGGTATGTCCTAGTGAGTGTATGTTTGTTTTCACTGTGGGTGGAGGCATGCCCCACAAGGAGAAACAACAGCATAACTGTTGCCAAAGTATTGTTGAGGGAACTCATCCCTAGATATGTTTTTCCAGTAACTTTGGAATCAGATAGAAGAACTCACTTTAACAATGAAATAATTTGAATAATCGGGGAAGCATTCAAAATCGAACAGAAACTGCACTGTGCATACAGCCCAGAGGCTTCTTGTAGTGTATTGTCAAGTTTATTTTATAGAACAGGGCAATTACAATATTATTATTCTAATATAGATGTAGTGTTTACAGAAATTCCTATTCGAAATAATATGAACCCAGTAAAAAGTAGTTTAGACCCACAGTTTATGGGCAAACTTTTACTAATAATGAAGTCACTAGATAGAGAAAAGGCACATAAATATAATATAACATGTTCATTACATGAAGAGAATGTGAAGAGAGGAGGCAGGATTTTCAAAGAAAAGCTACAGAACAGATACATCATATTCCATCATGGGCAGAAAAAGAAGACATTTATATACAGCTGGCAAAGAACATACTGTAATGGCTCTAGATTTTGTGAAGACAGGAAAAATATGCCTCCATAGATCAAAGACAGATTATAATATTGTGTTGATTGGTTCCTGTGAATGTGAACATAACTTTCTAATTTTGGGAGGTTGGGCACTAAAAGGGTGAACTGATTCAGTCTTTCCTGGAATTTACTATGTGTGTGGGAATAAAGCTTATTATAAGGTGCCTGCCAGGTGGGATGGAAGTTGCTATTTTGGAATTGTTTTAAAAAAATCTATCATGTTAAACGGATCACTGGAAGCAATGAAAACACTAATGGACTAACACGTAGAAAAAGAGCTAGTTTTTCAGGAATAATAGGCAACCTATTCAGTGCATTGATAGCTTCAGGGGGATTCATACTAAATTCACATAGAATCTGTCAATTGTGAACAGTAGTTGATCGTCTATCGACTGATACTGCTGGATGCTTCTTGATGATTAATACAGAAATGGTTGCGATTAAGTTTATGGTTTAGCTAAATCGACTTGCACTGATATACTCCTAGTTAAAGAGGGGGGAGTCTTAAAATGTTGAAGGTGCAACATTGTTGCACTTATATTCCAGCTAAAAGTACATAAAACAAAGGATACATAAAGAATTTTAAAAAAATGCAGGAAGAATTGAAACCGCTGGAAGTTGACAATGTATGGGATAAACTAACAAATATTCTTTCTTCAGTAGGGAATTGGTTTTCTAAAATAGGGAAACGTTTACTAGAACAAATAGTATTCCCTATAGTAGGTATAGCACTAATAGTGTTATCAAAAATAATATGGTGTAAGTGTTGTACTAATAAACTGAGAAGGAGAAGATATGAAATAAATGGAAAGGCAAACAAATGAAATTATGAAGAAATACAGTTAGAAGAGATGAAAGGCAAGTTATATGAGCAAATGAAAGGATTAAAGAACAAAGATAAGAACAGAGCAGGAAGTGAAATTGAGAATTGCTAAAGTTGTCATCTGATGAGGGATGGGTAATTTTGTGATGGCTTTAAAATGCCATCCGAGAGGGTATTGATGGAGCAAGGTCTCGTGAAAAAGGAGGCTTCTCATGTAACCGCTAACCCCGTAATAAAACTTGTTTGTGGTAATATCAATCATTTACACGACACTTGAGTATGAGACTGAAGCTTGCCTATGTGTTTTACTAACCAGTAACTCAAGAGTGATGCTAAGATGGCCGCTAACTGAAATACTTTAGTGCGCATGTGTCTACTGCACCTACGTAGTGTGACATATCTATGCTTGGAGGGAAACTTTCTGCACTTGCGCAGTAGCTAACAAGATGACAGTTTGAAACTCACATGCTCGCAGAAAAAAGAATTTCAGCTATTTAATTAATGCTAATGTGGTAGGAATAATATTAGGCAAATAGGATTAGAGTAGACGTACCTGCTATATAGTGAAAACATTTATTTTTGATTTTACCATTTGTCTTTTTGACTCTTTTAATAGTGCTTATAATGGGCATGCATTTGTAAGCCACAGTTTATTCCCTCTCGTTCTGCTACGCATGCGTGATGCAACCTAGATGGAAGACGCCATGTTAACTTGAATATCAGTCAAGGCTGAAAATTGGTACTTTCATGGGAACCGGAACGATAGTCCACTGAAATGCCTGAGAACTACAGTTTTTTTCTAAAATTGTGACAATTACATTGTGAATACGGGTGGGAATAAAGACTTATGTATAAAACTTAAGAAGTGGGATTTTAAACAAAGAACTGAAAGAAAAATTGAGACAAAAACCATGGAGTGATGATCACCTCCCCATGCGTGTCCAATCAGAGTTAGGAGTTTCATAAATTTGAAACATTAATGGGTGGTACTAGCATACAGAAAGGTATAATTTAGGTAGCATTAGTTAGTTAGTCAGACTAGAGAAGCTAGAGACCGGATGCTGTCCGAGAGCACAGAGAAGTCCCAGACTGAGATGCTGAAGAAGAATCGAATTACTGAACCAATTATCTTAAGCAAATTAATTTAGAAGAAGATCGCGGAAGAATCTCGAGGAGGAAGAGAATGTCAGAGAGGGGTGCTACGCAAGTGTCGGAGACAGAGAGGTCATCTGTCCTGCCCTGATTCCTGTCTTAAAGCCTTTGTTCACCATCCCTTTTCTTGGGGGCCTTTCCCAATTCCTAGGTCTGGGAATAGGTTTCCACATTATACTTGGTAACTTTATTATATCTGTATTTGCGCTTATGTGCTTCCACCATCTATGCTGTCTTGAAACAAATACTTACAGACTTTAAGTGTTATATGTAACATTAATGACAACATTGTACAAGTTGTGGTTTGGTTTCCACTGGTTCCTAATGTGTAAAGCAAAACAGGTCATGGATAGGTCTGCTATTCCACAAATGAAATAATCTCTTTCTCACATATTCTAACTTATAAATCTTATTTTTGAGGAAACACTTAGGTCACATTTAACTACATTATTTAATACCCTATTGAAATCTATGAAAAATAAGTTGAATGGAAGGTCAAAAACTGTCTTTTTCTATTAAATCATGTTGGTTCAGCCAATTTTATCATCTCTTCACATGTTCACACTAAGAATGTTGACCTAAGGTCAGTAAGAATGAAAAAAGAAAAGTTGTGTTCATAAGTATTTATAACTTAACATGGGCTGATATGGAAGCCTAGTGCTGCCATTTGCCTTTTAAAAAGGTGCCCTTTTGTTTTAGGCCTACACCTTATTTCTACACATTATTTGCTTTTGTAAAAAATTCTCCATCAAACATAATAAACATATAAACCAGAGATGATGCTCGAGGTCTGCTAAGGCAGGACTTCTTTTGTATCAACATCTGTCAGCCTGACCCCGACATAAGGTGTGTAATTGTGATCATCTACACACAACAGTGGCTCTGTGCAACATTCTTCGAGGCGATTTCATTCACGAATCATAACAAGGGCAGAAGGTGTGAGTGATTGCAGAAAATGTTTTAACCCGTTCTGTGCTTGCGTCGGCCGTTGGCCGACCGAGCACTACCCGCCCAGTGCTGCGCACGACTGTTGGCCGACGCAGCCCCGCCCACTCTTCAGAAACTCCCGCACTGCAACGAAATTCGCACTGCGGTTAAGGAGTTAAACAGTTGGCATAGCTAGTAGGTCTAGCTATTAAATGCTTACACAGGCATATCCAAATGCTGTTGGAATTCCTTAGCACTTCAAAACCAGCCTAACTGGCTTTGCAATGCATGTTTTTGGGTGGTTTGGTTGAAGATCTGCTAGTTTTGAAATCTGGTGCAGTATGGCAGTACAGATGACAGATGGAGGATGTAAACAATCTGAAAAGAGCCTACCCTAAACAGATTGGTAGGTCCAGCGGCAGGTTTACCTCTGTGCATACCCTTCGGTACAAGAGCAGTGCCTACAGCTATTCCAGATGCTCTGCCACTTTTAGAGCAAGACATTTCTAAATTTGCAGAGCATTTTTTTCCTCACTCTCATACTATATTATCTTTGTCATTAAGGATCATTACACCAATTGAAAATCACATAAGCATGGAAAATCCCGATGGTACATTTGTTGGCAACCGTACCCCTTTCTTCAAACCTGGTTGATAAAGATATGTCAATGCAAAAGTGTAAAAGATATCCAACCAGGTCTATTTACCAGCAAGGTGCATATTTCAGAGGCTTGCTTGGTTGGTTAATAACTTTATTCGATCTTAATTGATAAGGTCATAAGAGTATACAGATCATACATTATGCAAAGTACATAAAAAAGATACATCACAAGCAGTATAATTAAAACATCACAAAGATGTACATATTTCAGAGGCGTAAAGAACTCATCAGCTTTATAGTGTACACAACGAGCTGTAGGATTAAAGTATACTTTGGTGGAAATGCAATCAGTTTAATTATTTATCTCACAGCAGAATGTACAAGCCTTAGTTTCCATGAAAATATGAAAAGCAATTGCATTCGCTAAATATTACAAAGTAGAAAATTGTTTACTCCTACGCCTTTCAGTTGAAATATATGTTGTGTTCCTCTGCATTTATTTCGAAGGTGGGCGGATCATTGCAACCTTTCAATCTATTGTTGGTTAATTCATGCCTTAATTTTGTGCATTTGGGTTTTGTTGCTTCTCATGCCACTTGACAACAATTCCAAGTGCTTGTATAGGAAAAGTAGGGCGAGTTCTTCAAATTATTTCTCTTGCTACCGGGACACAAAGGGCCTGATTCGCAAAGATTATCTTACACTTTTGGGTAACTACACCTGTGTTGTATTCACAAATTACGAGTCAATAGTAAGTTTACAACTGCAGAGACTCCGCAGTCATGTCGGAGGACTGTGCAAATAAAAATAGGTAGGGCAGGGCTATTGTTTTATGTGCACCCTCACTGCAGGGTCTCTGCAGTCGCAAACTTCCTATTTTCAGGTAGTTTGTGGATACGAAAACAAGAGTGAACTTACACAAAATTATATTGAGATGTGAGGAGACTTTGGAGACTTACGATGGAGCTTATCATGGCTCCAGGAGCATAAGTAACAAGGATTGCTGGGGTAATGTTTCTGGCACCTGCGCCCCTGGAGGTTGTAGCATGATTTGTTGTTGCTGGCTTGGTTGATGTAATTCCCTGCCTTCTTCGTTGGTTCCATTGGGCTTTGTGCTTGGAGTGGAGACTTCGGCCTGCAGAAGTAACAGCAGAGTTTGCAGACCTTTTAAGGTTGCATTGCTTTAGAAGAGGGCTGACCCTGGATCCCTTAGGAAGTTGAATTTAGGATCTGGATCTGGAGCTTGTAGCACTGCTAGGTCCCGCACTTGCTGTAGTCTCGCACTGTCGCTGTTCTAATGTGGCTAGTTTTGGTTCCGCACATTCGTGGCTTTTTTCCTTACCTTTTTTTTCCCTTGTCCTTAATGGCATTGCCTCTCTTGTTTTGCCAGACCTCACTTGGCCTTTGTGTGGCAGATCCACCGGTCTGCAGCCGCTTCTAGTCCGGCCTCAATTGACTGCTGGTTTTCGTTATCGTTCCCTGGCGCCCTAGCTAAGCTGGGGTCTTGGTGAAGTGGAGTGAAAAAATGATGTGATGTGCTGTTAAGATGAGATAAGCTGAATGGTTAAAACAGTATCCAGAGGGCACAGTACAGTATCCAGAGGGCAAGGTACGAAATCCAGTATCCAAGTTTCCTTTCCAGTCTGTGTGCAGGAATGGTCAGTGGCCAAGGGGAGGGTTGTGGGTTTGTCAGTCGGATGGAGCTAGCTTAGACCACCTCCCCCTTCCCCTTCCCGCACTCACCGCCTGGGTTTGTCGACCGGGTTTGCCAGGGTCTGGTTGGTGTTTAAAGCAATGTTCCCCTCGCTGCACTTCAGACCGTGTTTGATAATCCGAACAGCCCGAGACTCCTCAAAATGAAGGTACAAGGATGCAGGGATGCAGGGGCCAAGGGACTCTGGTTGCTCCTTGCTAATTTCCCTGCCGTGGGGTTTGATGCTCTTTTTGTATGGCCTCAAAAGCCTCCGGCCTCCCGAGCCTGCGGCTGCCACAGTCCTCAGACTGTCTGCAGGATCCTTTAGGGATCCTTTTCTGTATGGTACTTGGGGGTACTGGAGGGTTTTCTGACACTCTTACCTTGCTCCCAGAAGCAGCAGTCCCAGAGACAAAAATCAGCAGTCCGCAGAGTCGCTGGCAGCCTCCAAACTCACCAAAGCCTTCAAAGTCCTTCGCAGTCTGCCTCTGCCTCTATGTGCCCATGCCGCTTCTTATGCAAAACGCTGTGGTTTGCTGCTTCACCCTTAGACAACAGGCAGAAGCAGACAACAGGCAAGCAGGTAAACAGGTGCAGCTGCAGTCCGTTCAATTGTAGGTGAAGATGCCGACAAAGTCAAACCTTGTAAATCAGACACATTAGAGGAAAGAAATGCTGGTTTGGGAACCTGCGGTGTTAAGAATCAGTTGTCTGGCCGATAACAGAGCAGCACCCTTCCCGCCTTTCACGCGGCAGTTACAACAGCAACAATCCCACTCCCTGTTCGCCTTCACATTTCCTCCGTAAAGAAAAGAAGGGGCTTTGGTGGGACTTTTTTCCGAACGGGGAAAGGACACAGCGATCTGGCGCCCCCCTCCCGCTCTCAGCTCTTAGCACAGCGCAGTCGGTAAGTGAGAGTCCAAAAACGTCAACCATAATTGGGCCACCATACTCTGTATAAAACTCCATTTCATACTGGGTTTTCAGGATAAACCTCAACATGTCTGTCATATTGGTCAGCATGTCCAGAAAAGCCTTGCCCTGATATACTTCCCTTTAGCGGAACTATCTTCATCCTCGTCAGGTTGAAATCTCAGCCTGTTAGCTTGTTGGTCAATACGACCTCAACAGGCTGGCTGATTCAGTGTTGAAGGTCTGATCTGGACATATGAAGGATCGGATATAACCTTCCTCCACATCTTCCACATTACTGCACTTTTCAGGGGATTTGCCCCCTGTATTTATGGGCTGCATTATTCAGGGAATTGATTACAACACCATCAGGAACTAAATTTTGCTGAAGACACAATTTCCTTTTTATACTGGTTGCCTAGCATCTACGTCTCCTTAGAAACAAGAGTGGTTGCTAGAAAGCCAGTGCCCAGACTCCTAGGGGCGGCTCTAGGCTCATGGTGGCCCTGGGCAGGGAGCGTAGGTAGGGGACCCCGGAAAAGGGGGTCTGGGCGGGGCCCCAAATCCCTGCCAGGGACCCCCACGCAAATATGTATCCATCCTCAGAGGATTATTATATTAAGGATATATATAAGCGTGGCAGTAGACGGGGTTTGGCGGCACTGTGCAGGTGCACAGCTTGCACATGCCTAAGGCCGCCACTGAGACTCTCTAATGGGAGGCGCACTCACACGCACTGCACGAAGTCCAGGAAACCTGCAGACTCCTAGTTCCTGATTGGTCTGCCCGTGGCATACTGCAAATCCACTCCCTGTCCCAATCTCACACGTGAGCAGAGAATGCAGCCGCGAATGAAGCACTAATTACTCCTGTTCTCTTGGCGACACTGTGAGTACCCAGTCAATATTATTAAAGTTTTAATTAAAAATCAATGGTGGTGGCTTCTCCTTGTCGAAGAAAGGCACAAGACAGGAGGTGGTGAGGGAGAGGTGGACCTTTGTCTATGGCGTCATGGACATAAAGGAACGACTAGCGTGTTAGAGACCTATCTGGGTGCAGCATCATCTTCATTCTGTTATGACCCGGGCTAGGAGGACCTAGGATGGAGTAATTACGAATGTCTCTAGTAGCAGTACTTCTGAGGGAGAAATAGCGTAAAAGATACCAGTGTACTTTAAGCCCTCCGTCGCAAAGCTGTTTTATGACATATTGTCCTTCAGACTGCTTCAGATAGAATAGTTTGACGTTCTATTATACTGGATTTGTGATTTGAATTTCTAACTTACACTTTCAGTGGGAATTTATTAAATGAAAAGCATCCAAACAAATGCCACTTAAAGCACTGAAGTTCACACAAGAAAACTCGAATTTTTAAACGCATGCAGAAATGTCAGTTTTGCAAATATATGTGCAAGGTTGGCTCCTTTGAGTTTCAAGTAGATGTGAAGATGTTACATCTAAATATACGATAGGAGTTTTGTAAGGTCATTCAGGAACAGAAGGTATTTTATGTTCTTGTCAAGAAGTATGATAAGCAATCGTGTGGCAAACACGAGAACTAAAAAGCCACCTGAAACAACAATGAGTTTCTACTTCACTCAACAACAAAAAACTATTTTTCCATTTAAATCTAACCCAAGATGTACAAACTTGTTCTTTTATTTTACTTTCATTTCCCGTCGCAGTTCAATTTCCCTGCAGTGCCAAGTATAGGCATTATTCTTGTTGTTTCTTTCTCCAGCGCAAGAATCCCCTGCGCCTGTTAATTATGATGCATAAAATCCTGCTGAGAAACTTTAACTCTGACCTTATTATTGCCAGCTTCACTGCTGACTCTACATCTTAATGCCACTCAACAAAGTTGGCATGCTACAGATGATGTGTTATGTTTTGTGCTGAGGGAGCAAATTATTTCAAATTTCGATGAGGGTCAGTGGTTCAAGTGTTCCTGTTTGCAGTGGTGATTCGAAATAATAAGCAAACTGATCCTTAAATTATGACCCGAAGGGACAGATAGTTTTATGAATGCTGGGCTGGTAGCTATTTCTCTGTGTTGATTTTTTGCTACTATAATGGAATTTGAGGCGATATGTATGACGCATTTTACCGTTCGCAAACAGCACGACCAGTAAAATGCATTTTCAAATTTGCCAACCATATTTTGCGAGTTGCTAACCTATTACCGGCTGCCAAAATAGGGTTTGCAAGTCACTATTAGAAAGGGGCGTGCCAAGGGCATCTCTTCCTAATAGCGACTAACAGTCGTATGTAGAAATGTTTTGTGACCGAGAATGCGGTCACAAAACATTCACAGTTTAGCAACAATTTCAAATTAGTTGTAAGGCATTCGCATTTGAAAAGGGGTCCTCAAGGGACCCCTTCCCTTTTGTGAATGGGGGCACCAAATTTTTTTTTCAGAGCAGGCAGTGGCCTGACAGACCACTGCCCGTGCTGAAAATCTGAAAAGAAGAGTTTTTAATTTTGAAAAGCAACCAGTTTTTCTTTAAGCAAAACCGGCAGCTATAAAAATAACTGGTTTATTTAAAAAAAAAAACAGTAACAGTAACAAGAACGCTCCTGCCACTTTTCAGCGGCTGGTGAACGAGGTCCTCCCTGGAATGGAGGCTTTCTCTGCTGCTTATCTGGATGACATTGCTGTATTCAGTAGCAGTTGGGAGGACCATTTGCAACATTTGCAAGCTGTTCTCCAGGCCCTGAAGCAGGCTGGCTTGACAATCAAGGCCAGCAAGTGTCAGATTGGGCAGGGGTCGGTGGTGTACCTAGGCCACTTGGTGGGCAGGGGAACGGTGCAGCCCCTCCAGGCGAAGATTGAGGCTATCATGGCCTGGGAGCCCCCCAAGACTCAAACTGAGGTCCGAGCCTTCCTGGGCCTCACTGGATACTACCGTCGCTTCGTGAAGGGGTATGGCACCATTGTGGCCCCCCTCACTGAACTTACTTCTAAGAAACAACCCTGACGGGTAGTCTGGACGGAGGCTTGTCAGCGAGCCTTTGTGACTTTGAAACAAGCATTGTGTACTGCTCCAATACTTAGGGCTCCTGATTTTTCCAGAGAGTTCATTGTCCAAACAGATGCATCAGAACATGGCATTGGGGCAGTGTTATCGCAACTAAATGATGAGGGCTTGGATCAACCCGTGGTCTTCCTATTCAGGAGACTACTCCCCAGGGAACAGAGGTGGAGTACTATAGAGCGGGAAGCCTTTGCAGTGGTTTGGGCTCTGAAGAAGTTGCGTCCATACCTGTTTGGAACGCACTTCCTGGTTCAGACTGACCACTGGCCCCTTCGTTGGCTGATGCAAATGAAGGGGGAGAATCCCAAGTTGTTGAGATGGTCTATCTCCCTACAGGGAATGGACTTCCGGGTGGAACATCGGCCTGGAGTGGACAACGCCAATGCAGACGGTCTGGAGTGGACCAAGCCAATGCAGACGGTCTCTCTAGGTATTTCCGCCTTAGTGATGAGAACTCCCAAGGGGTTGGGTAGCTCTCCCCACTTTCAGCTGGGGGGGACGCGTGTTAGACCTGTCTGCTCCTCGGAGTCCTCTTACCATTATTATTTATTTTGTCACCCTTGACCTCCTAGTGTTTCACTTACTTTTATTATTCACCAGGAATTTTTAGTGTTGACAGAGGGGCTAGGTGTTCCTTGACGCTATTCTTTTTCCTTCCTTTTTGAGGCCTAGCCTCTCTCACCAAAATTGAGAGAAAACCTTGAGACCTAAAATGGTGTCCAGCAACTGCCATAACGAACACTTCAGTGAGAAAGACCCATTGGACTGTATAGGGAAAGTTCTGGAACCCTCTAGCAGGTTCCAGTGGTCTGAGGCCAGGTTATAAAAGGCCAGTGGCCAGGGCGGCCATTTGGAGAGAGATGACAAGGAGTGACCTGAGAGCAGTTGGAGTTCAGGCTGTGGCGCTAGTGGGCTAGGACGCACAGAGGGTTGACTTCCTTTCTTAGGGATTGCTGTTTTACTGCTGCCACCAGCCCGCTAACCAGGGACCTGGCCCTACTGACTTACACTCATTTAAGTTGGACATAAGGTCCACGCGAGTTTCTAAAATCCACTCCCTCACTCGAGGGTAATCTCACAAGTCTACTGGTGGGCTGGGCAGGGGGAACTGCCGGGACCCGATAGAGACAATGAGCCCCGAGATCTGAGGAAGTTTCATAACCTTCATCAAGACTGAGAACCTCCCATTCCAAAACCCCCGTAGTGTTCACTAACCTCTTGCTCATGCTGTGAGGCGCTGTCCCGACAAGGTCTGCCCATGTTGTGAGCATGGGTGTGGAGCGGGATTGAGAAGTAAGGGCGAGATTGGTGGCCCAGACTTGCGCAGGTCTTAGAGCAAGGGAGACACTACCTCCAGGAGGGAGGGGCAGAGCAACAGCGGAGTGTAACCTGCTAGCGGGCGGGTCCGGAGGAGCGCCTGTCAGCGTCCTGAGGCGGACGGCGCCGCTGCAAAGTAGACACTAATCTCCCGCGCAGAGTCGGAAGTGCGGGACTACGGCGAACCTGGCTGCGGCACCGCTGAGAAGATCTGAGGTGAGGTGCAGTCAGCGCGTCGACAGCGAGAGCATCCTCCCCTTCCCCTACGCCTTGTGAAGGAGCGGTTTGGCCTGAAAGGGGAGTGGACGCGGATCAGCACCGCTGGTGTCGGCGAACGGTGAACTGGAGTTTTCAGACTCCCTTTCAACAAGTAAGCAGGGAACCGGGCTGGCACGGGATGGGAAGCCTGCGCCACGGTTCCTGGTGGGTAAACAAGACAAAGGAACTCTGTGCAGCAGGGAGTTTACCAGTGAGTGTTAAGCTGGACCAAGCGTAAATGAACCTGTGACATTGAAAACTTGAACAAACAAGGGCAACCACTGGCTGGTCAATAACGTGATTCAGGGAAACCATTGGGAGGGGGAAACTCTCGTGAACAAGGAAAAGGAGGGAGGAATACGGAAGTGTAAAGGTTGGCATTTTTCTGGGTAACTAGATTGGTTAACCCAGCCGAGTAAGCTAGACAGAAGTCCCCAAGTAACCTGATGCCAGTTTATACTGCCCTGCCTATGTGGGAAATGTTATTTCTAGTGAAAAGTATTGTTCCACAATCTGACAGTAATGTGTTGAGTAATTGATGCTGTACAAAATTGTGCATAAGCGGATACACAAATTCAGAGCTGTTTAATGAACAGAAATTTGATACTGCTAAAATACAGAGAGATTTTTATAAAGCAGTCCGTATTTTCCTAAACTGGTGTGGCGTCTTCTTTTTTTAGTGATAAGACATTGGGTTACTTTGAGTGAGTATTGTGAGCACAACATGTTTGCCTTGGATTTTACCTGTCCCCACTCTAGGCCAAGCTACCCTATGTAGACTAGGTTCCCTAGGTCTAACAAACACCATCAGGAACTAAATTTTGCTGAGGACACAATTTCCTTTTTATTCTGGTTGCCTAGCATCTAAGTCTCCTTAGAAACAAGAGTGGTTGTTAGAAAGCCAGTGCCCAGACTCCTAGGGCGGCTCTAGGCTCATGGTGGCCCAGGGCAGGGAGCGTAGGTAGAGGGCCCCGGAAAAAGGGGTCTGGGCGGGGCCCCAAATCCCTGCCAGGGACCCCCACGCAAATATGTATCCATCCTCAGAGGATTATTATATTAAGGATATATATTGGCGTGGCAGCAGATGGGGTTTGGCGGCACTGTGCAGGTGCACAGCTTGCACATGCCTAAGGCCGCCCCTGAGACTCTCTAATGAGAGGCGCACTCACACGCACTGCGCGAAGTCCAGGAAACCTGCAGACTCCCAGTTCCTGATTGGTCTGCCCGTGGCATGCTGCAAATCCACTCCCTGTCCCAATCTCACACGTGAGCAGAGAATGCAGCCGCGAGTGAAGCACTAATTACTCCTGTTCTCTTGGCGACACTGTGAGTACCCAGTCAATATTACTAAATTTTTAATTAAAAATGAATGGTGGTGGCTTCTCCTTGTCGAAGAGAGGCACAAGACAGGAGGTGGTGAGGGAGGGAGGGACCTTTGTCTATGGCGTCATGGACATAAAGGAACGACTAGCGTGTTTGAGACCTATCTGGGTGCAGCACCATCTTCATTCTGTTATGACCCGGGCTAGGAGGACCTAGGATGGAGTAATTACAAATGTCTCTAGTAGCAGTACTTCTGAGGGAGAAATAGCGTAAAAGATACCAGTGTACTTTAAGCCCTCCATCGCAAAGCTGTTTTATGACATATTGTCCTTCAGACTGCTTCAGATAGAATAGTTTGACGTTCTATTATACTGGATTTGTGATTTGAATTTCTAACTTACACTTTCAGTGGGAATTTATTAAATTAAAAGCATCCAAACAAATGCCACTTAAAGCACTGAAGTTCACACAAGAAAACTCGAATTTTTAAACGCATGCAGAAATGTCAGTTTTGCAAATATATGTGCAAGGTTGGCTCCTTTGAGTTTCAAGTAGATGTGAAGATGTTACATCTAAATTTACGATAGGAGTTTTGTAAGGTCATTCAGGAACAGAAGGTATTTTATGTTCTTGTCAAGAAGTATGATAAGCAATCGTGTGGCAAACACGAGAACTAAAAAGCCACCTGAAACAACAATGAGTTTCTACTTCACTCAACAACAAAAAACTATTTTCCCATTTAATTCTAACCCAAGAAGTACAAACTTGTTCTGTCATTTTACTTTCATTTCCCGTCGCAGTTCAATTTCCCTGCAGTGCCAAGTATAGGCATTATTCTTGTTGTTTCTTTCTCCAGCACAAGAATCCCCTGCGCCTGTTAATTATGATGCATGGAATCCTGCTGAGAAACTTTAACTCTGACCTTATTATTGCCAGCTTCACTGCTGACTCTACATCTTAATGCCACTCAACAAAGTTGGCATGCTACAAATGATGTGTTATGTTTTGTGCTGAGGGAGCAAATTATTTCAAATTTCGATGAGGGTCAGTGGTTCAAGTGTTCCTGTTTGCAGTGGTGACTGGAAATAATAAGCAAACTGATCCTTAAATTATGACCCGAAGGGACAGATAGTTTTATGAATGCTGGGCTGGTAGCTATTTCTCTGTGTTGATTTTTTGCTACTATAATGGAATTTGAGGCGAAATGTAAAACGCCTTTTACCGTTCGCAAACAGCACGACCAGTAAAATGCATTTTCAAATTTGGCAACCATATTTTGCAAGTTGCTAACCTATTACCGGCTGCTAAAATAGGGTTTGCAAGTCACTCTTAGAAAGGGGCGTGCCAAGGGCATCTCTTCCTAATAGCGAGTAACAGTGGTATGTAGAAATGTTTTGTGACCGAGAATGCGGTCGCAAAACATTCACAGTTTAGCAACAATTTCAAATTAGTTGTAAGGCATTCACATTTGAAATGGGGTCCTCAAGGGACCCCTTCCCTTTTGTGAATGGGGGCACCAATTTTTTTTTCAGAGCAGGCAGTGGCCTGACAGACCACTGCCCACACTGAAAATCTGAAAAGAAGAGTTTTTAATTTTGAAAAGAAACCAGTTTTTCTTTCAGCAAAACCGGCAGCATTAAAAATAACTGGTTTATTTAAAAAAACAAAAACAGCAACAGACAAGGTGTTCTGCTGTCCCCAGCAGGCTACCATCCCTGTGGGTGACCTCCATTCCCAATAGGTCGCAAATTGCGACCTGCCTCATAAATATTAATAAGGCAGGTCCCTTCTGACCCATTTGGGAATCACAAACAGTTTCTCAGACATCGTAGTGCATCAGGTTTTGTGACTCGTAAATTGAAAGTCAATAACAAACACCTGATGCTCGTACATCTGACCCTTGGTGGGATATAAAAAAACAACAGTGATCCTCTCAAAGCAGAAAATATAATTTTCTTAAAGGGTTAGACAAAAGTCACTGTCTTGCAATACTCAGGCTGTTTAATATGCTTGGGTAGTTTATGTACATTACAGTTTGCTTCTGGAAAGAGAAGGTACCGTTATTAGAATTTTAATAGTGTTGTGCTTGACCCTTTTTGCAGAGTCACCCCCAGTCTTTTTGCCTTTCTCCTCCTATTTTTTTTGCTGAACTTGTTTTTGTTCGCGTAGGACTCTATGTATTTTACCACAGCTAAAATGCTCTCTCTTCTAAACATAGTTAAATCGGTTAAACCAAATTGGCATATTTAATTTTGTACTGTATGCCAATGTACATCCCAAGTAAAGTTGCACTACCTGTGCCCAGGGCCTGTAAATTAAATGCAACTAGTGGGTTTGAAGGACTGATTATGCTGCTCACTTAAGTAGCACTTTAAACATGTCTCAGGCCTGGCATTGCAGCCTGTGTGTGCAGTTTTAAGTTGCCATTTCTACCTGGCTAAATAGACATTTTGCTAGGCCCATACATTCCTTTTTAATACAAATAAGTCACCCCTAGGATAGGCCATCAATAGACCAGAGGGCAGTGTGTAATGTATTTAGAAAGTAAGACGTGCTTTTAAGCTTTACATGTCCTGGTAGTGGAAAAATCTCAAATTCATGTTTTCCTAATGCAAGGCTTGCCTCTCCCATGAGATAACATTGGAGTTACCTTATTAAGTGAAATTTCCAAATAGGAATAGGTAAGCAGTTCAAGTTTGGTGTCAAAAAATTAAATCCTTACTTATGGTGAAGGTGGATTTTAAATTGAAATTCTCAAAATGCCACTTTTAGAAAGTTGCAAAAATAACGAAAATTCCTGTGATTTGTTCAATTTATCAGAGATCCAAGGGGGCTGTAGATCAGGGTGCAGCCCCCTAGTTTGTCACTTTTAGGATTTTTAGTATTAACCTGCCTTAGCCATTTGGTGCCTGCAGCCTGTATCTACCCTCCAAACGTGGGAGGAATATGGGGGGTCTTTGTATATATATTTCGAATCTGTTGGGTGTTGAGAATATCAAGGTAGTTAAATTAGGAACCTGCCACCAGATTCTATCAATTTGGATGGTTTCCAAGGTCGATATTATCTTGATTAATATTTATGACAATTTGCACAAACGTTTAGTCCCAGATCTGGTATCTTCCTTGACTAAAGACATACATGGGATCATTACCCCGAAAGGGAGGGATTGTATTATTGTTTGTGGGGGGGATTTCAATCATAATCTGTGTGATCAAGAGCGGGGGGGTGTGGATTTACAGGGGCAGGTGCGGAAGTTACATCCCCACACTTTTCCCATTTGGATGGGGGTGAATCCCTGAACGATATGCTGGCATCTTTTAATCTAGACTTTGTTAACATATTGTGCACCCCTTGTGTAGATTTCAGTGCAACCTTTGTGGGGAGAGGGCTCGGTACTACTATAGACTTTATTGTTGCTTCTGAAAGTCACGCCACTTGGTATGCAGATTACTCCACTCATTCTGTTGGATTTAGTGATCATCCCCCCCTTTCCTTTGCCATTAATTTACCTCAGGTCAAGCATAATTCATTGATAGAAAGACTGTCCTGGTTAAAATTTTATGATATGCCTAGACAAAATGGTTATGTTATTAAATGGAGTCAGATTGATCCGGAGGCCATGCATGCCAACATAGTTAGGGGATCCCTTGCCTCAATCGAAAGATGTCTAGACGTAGAGACCTCTCATGAGGAGACCCTGGCAGCCTTTGAAGCCATCACATGGACCATTCGAGATAGCTTGTCTCGACTGGGGAGAGGTCATACTTCTAGGCCGACGACTAATTCCTGGTTCGACGCTCCCTGTTCCAGGGCGCATTCCCACCTCATAGCTGCATTACACAAAAAAACAGGGACTTATCCCGGAAGAACTGTAAGAACAACATCAAACAGGAGGCTTGGAACAATCTGGTTATTGCTGCACAATCTAAGGACAGCGCCCAATTTTGGTGTGCAGTCAACGCACCTTTTTTTAACGCATCAAATAATGCTAGGGTAGAGGGTGCTATTAGTGAAAATTCCTGGATCGACTTCTTTTCGGAAGTCTATAACCCGGAGGGGAATCCAAAGTTAGTCGACATGGAGGGCATAGATAAGGAGGTATCCCGGACCTTTCATCAAGTTAACCTGGGCATCTCAATTGGCTAAATGTCCGCTGCCATTGAGTAGAGTAGGGGAGGCAAAGCTCCAGGAATAGATGGGGTTCCTATCGATATACTTAAATACTCAGTCGATCTATGGTTCCCCATATTGAAGAGAGTCCTGGACGCAAGTTGTGAGCTGGGGTTTCCCAGGACCTGGTCTGATTCTATCATCATTCCCATTTTCAAGAAGGGAGATAGGGAGAGTCCCTCTTGTTATCGCCCTATCTCCCTTCTTGACTCCTTCATGAAGATCACGGGAAGGGCTGTCCTGAATCGGTTACTCTCCTGGGTGGAAGAAGCAGGAGTTCAATCCCCGGTTCAGTACGGCTTTCGAGAAGGGATGGGCACCGTCGAACAGGTCTTAAATTTGACTCTCCTTCAAGGGAAATATGTTCAGGTCAAGGCAGGCAAACTCTATGCAGCATTTGTTGACCTGAGTGCCGTATTCGACTGCGTTAAGCATGATCGACTGTGGAAGGTGCTGGAAGATCTTAAAGTAGAAGAGGCCATTATTTCTTTTTTAAGGCAACTTTATGCTGGGGCAAGGGCAAGGGTGAGATTCGGAACCAGTGGAGAATGCACCAAGCCCTTCCATGTGAAGTGTGGAGTGAGGCAAGGGTGCGTCCCCGCGCCTCTTCTTTTTAATTTATATACTAATGACCTAGAGGATGTTTTGGTGTCCAAAGTTATTGACTCACTCAGAATTAATTCCAAACAAGTGGTGTCCCTATTATATGCGGACAATGCCATCATTATGGCCAGGACAGAGAGAGGTCTGCAGTTACCCTTAGATGCTTATATTAATTTTATGGACTCTAGGGGCCTGACTTTAAATGTGAAAAAAACCTTTGCGATGACGTGCGCTAGGGGCAAGCTCAAAACCTGCAAACTGTTTGCACGCAAGGAAAAAGTTCAGACTACTAAATCCTTTTCATATCTAGGAGTAGTCCTCGAGGGTGGGGGACATTGGGGTCCAGCCATAAGGAGTAGGACCCTGTCATTTAAAAAAGCGACTGCAGCACTCATGACTTTTTCGCTAAAGATGGGCAAAAGACCCCCTGAAATACTACTCAAAATTTATATGGCCAAATGTGGAACTTAGCAGAGAGATCATTCGCAATGTTATGGCCCTTGATAAATCTAACAAAATAGCATGGTTATCTTACATCCAAAAGTTTTGTCAAGACATGGGGAAACCCGAGTTCTTTACTGCACCAGAGGGGCTATGCAGGATCTCGAGGAAAGACCTAAAGAATAAGTGCTGGTACCATTTGGAATCCCTGCGGCTAGGGACAGAGCTTAATAAGGGATCGGTTGTGTGGCACCAAATGTTGCTTACATCGGTCAACATGCAACCCTATTTGATCTGGTGTACCAAGGGTTTTGACAGGTTCTTACTTACTAGGTTCAGATTTAACATCTTTTTTCGCCTAGTTTCATTTCCACAAATTAACGACTGGTCAAAATTGCTCAATAAATGCCCATGCAATGGGAGGGCTGAACAGTCAACCCTCCATGTGATTTGTTTCTGTGGATTTTACCATAAAGAGAGAGCCCAATGGATTAAACCACTTTAAAAAAATCATGGAACTTGGCACCAGTGCCGCCCAGCTTTACTGTATCTCCAGTTGTTACATGATGAACTGTGTGTGGCCACCATGGTCGGTTTTTTAAAGAATGTTTTTAGAAAAAGGAAAAGTTTAATGTGTTTATAAAACTATTGTATCCACAGTCAGTTTTCCTTAAATGTTGTGCTATATTTGTGTACATTCATGTATCGATTTTCTGATGATGTTGCTTTTATGATTTTTTAATTCTACAAAAATCGAATAAAGCTTTTCTACTACTGTATCTAAGTCGAATAGCTGGATGTGGCTGATGGTTGGGCTTTGTCTATTCCTCCTAGACAGCCACACACAATGGGGAGCTTAGTTGTGACTAGCTGCATCATCCCTGGTAGAATGGAAGGGAGGAGATGGGTCCATCCCCATTTACCCTTGAATAGGTAGTGTCTTTTCTCCACACAAAGGGCAGCCTATCCCCTATAGTTAGTCTGGAGCCAGGGCCAGGAAGGCAGGGCATCTGTGTACTTCAAAGGCAAGAATCTAAAAGCTTCTCCCCACTTCAAAGGCACAACTGTGTAGAAATACTGTACTTCGGACACAAATACTTCAGTACACTTTGGAACTGTGGATACATAGCCATGAAGAAGGACTGCTATGCTGCTGAAAGGACTGCAACTGTGCTAGACTGCTGCTCTGATGAAACTGCTGCACTGTAGTGCTAGCCTCCTGTCTGCTGTCCTTTTGTTTGGGGAGAGCAAACTGGACCTGCAACTTCATCTTGAAACCAGGAAAGCAAAGTGAATCCAAGGGAAAGTCTGCTGGCCTCCCTTTCCGAGCCTCAGGGACATAAAAAGCTTCCCAACATCCTGCAGGAGCCCCTGGACCCAGCTGCAGCAGGTTCCTGATCTCCAAGTGGTGTACTCAGATCCTGGACCCATGATGTGGCTCAGTGAGCTTAAATCAAGCTTTTAGGCTCTCTGCGACAAAGAACTGGCCCATTTGCACCCCAAGCTTGCACCGCAATTCTATGTGAAGCACTGCTTGCCTGACTCTTCGCACTCCAGTACCGACCGTTTGTGGGACCTCTTTACGCTACGCCGACAGCTTCCCACAACACTCTCCTTGCTTCTTGTGTCCCTCTTCAATGTAAACAGGATTGTGGCACAAACTTGGAAAGGTAAAGTGCAGCTGAACTAATCTGGGGACTGGAGCTTGTGACTTTGCCCCGGGCCAGCGTAACCAACTGTCCCAAGTTGGCACTTTATGCTTTTGGGTGCTATTTTCACTACATTCTTTAAAAAATTTATTTCTCTGGATCTACTGATTTTTCTCATTCTGGTTTTGTTTTATTTATTAAATTCATCTCTATCCTTCTGACTTGGTGTGGGATCCTTTTTGTGTGGTACTTTTACTATCTTATTGTTTGAAGTGCTGCACAATTACTTTTCACATTGCCTCTAAGTTAAGCCTGATTGCTTTGTGCTAAGCTACCAGGGGGTTGAGTAGAGATTTCTTTGGGGTTTGCTTGTGCCTTACCATCACACGGAGTGTGGTTGCTGCTTGACCAGGGCTCACACCACAGCCAACCAGTGACCCAATTTCTCCCAATTAATGTTTCTGCATGTTCAAATGCTGGAACAGGTCTGAAATAGGAGACAATACCAAAGTACATTTTTGTAAGAAAGTGGTTTGCCACTTGAGTACTGATAGGGAGTCTTAATTCACCACATCTCAAATGGATTATGAGGCATCAACAAATGTTTCCTAAATACGCGCTATAGTGATTGAATCGCCTCCCCTTCAGAGAGAATAAGGCCTATCAGTTGTTTGCACTTTCATCCTGACATGATTAAAAGGGTGTCTCACAGAAAAGAGCTATTAACTTGTGGCATATAATATATTGTGATGGATATGTTACAGAAGAAAAGAAAGTACACACAGACATCACTACAGAATAGAAGATGAAGGAAATGAAATGGAGATTTATAAAGCTCAATACAATTACCGAAGGTGTCAAGGCACTAGCTTTTCTAGTAAAAAATGTCGGAGGATTTAATTATACCATTGGAGATGGAACAGCCATGTTTTTAACAATTTCCTAAATGGCAATAAGTGACATTCATTTTTTAACCTCTTGGGGAGAGAGTTCCAGAGTCTGGCTGGAGCGACCAGAAAACGTCTCCCGCCCCAGGAACTTTTCCTATGATGCAATGGGTTACCACCACAAGTAATCTAACACTATATACTCACTGGGGTCATGTTTTATGAATGTCTTACCATTCAAGATTAGTTATTTCTGGCTCGTGACCAACCTTTCACTGATCAAAAATTTCTTTCCTCGGGTTAATGGATCAAATTAGTTGAACTAGTTGATGGTGAAATGACATTTTGCGATGCAGGGCGCACAACAAAATTAGTTTTATTAAATTAATTGTTTACTTACCTTCAATCATCCATATTCTGTTGTTTTCTACCCCCCACTCTACCCTTCCCTTTCCCTGCCTTTCCGCCCCACGGAATTCCCTTCACTGGCCCCAACTGCCAACAGCATCCCTACTACTGCAGCACTCCGCATTGATGTATCTTCTGGCAGCATTCCAGTCTCAATCACACTAACTAAATAAGAACTACCTCAATTATACCCTACATTATTCTCGTACCCCCCAAAATTATTTCAATATCATGAAACTCCTAACTCTGATTGGAAAGGCGAGGGGAGGTGATCATCACACCATGCTTATCTATTACTCTTATTCAGTTAGCCCTTTGTTAATGACCCATGCCCTTAATTCTTTATTCAATCTTTATTTCCCACCCATATTCATATTATATTTGCAGCATTTTATAATAGCTTCCACTGTTTCTTCCATCCTGTGAACTCTTCACCACTTGGTTCCCAGGCCAGGACACTCAGTGGCCTTGGCTTGTATACAAGTTTGTAGTCTTCATACCGGATTCACTCACAACGGGTATACGCGGCTAAGTCTTCCAAGCACGTGTCTCAGCTTACTTCTGTCAAGCTTGGGAGGCCCAAAGACATACTAATAATAAAGCCAGAAAAATATGTTATTTTAAAAAATAAATGGTCTCACTGTAATCCACCTATTTCTATGCTAACCCCATTTACTTATTTATGCTTTCCCCAAGTTAGCATTAGTAAATAACTTGTTTTAGTTTTCAGCAAAGCAGCTGCCAAGCATGTGAGTTTCATAACAGCCATCTAGTTAGCAACTGCACAATTTCTCGAATTTCCCTCCAAGCAAAAGTACGTCATACTACGTAGATGCAGTTGACGCATGAGTATGGAAGAATTTCTGTTAGCCGCCATTTTAGAATCAAACTTGAGTTTCTGTTAAATAAATACATAGGCAAGCTTCTTTTTCTTGTGTATATATAATGTTGTGCATAATTTTCACAATACGTGATTAATATGGGGTTAAAGGTTACTTGAGAAGATTGCGTCTGAGCAAGTCTATTTTCTATGATTCCTTGGTCCATCAATTCCGTCTCTGATGGCATTTTAAGCCATCACAAAATTACCCATCCCTATGCCAACTTTAGCAAATTTCACTATCTTTTCCTTCTTCATTTTTGTTTTTATTCTTTATTTCTCTCATAATGTCATGTAGCTTTCCTTTCATTTCTTCCAATTGTATCTCGTCATAATTTCTTTTGGTTCTTTTTCCATTTATTTCATATCTCCTTCTTCTCAAGTTATTAGTGCAACACTTATACCATATTATTATTGCTATACCTACTAAGGGAAATACAACTTGTCCAAGGAAATGTTTCCCTATATTAGTAAACTAAGTCCCTACTTTAGATATGCTTTTTGTTAGTCTTTCCCATACACTGTCAACCTCCAGTGGTTTTAATTCTTCATGCATTTTTGTAATATTCCTTATATATACTTTAATTTCTCTTTTTTTATCTGGTATATAAGTGCAACAATTCAACATTTTACAGACTCCACCCTCTTTTGCTAATAATATGTCGAGAGCAAATCGATTCTGCAAAACCATTGATCTATTTTCAACCATTTCTGTATTAATCATCAAGAAACCTTCAGCAGTATCAGTTGAAAGATGAACAATTACTATTGACAACTGACAAATTCTATGTGAATTTAGAACCACTCCCACTGAAGATATCACCTATTATTTCTGAAAAACAAGCTCTTTTTCTTCATGTTAGTTCATTAGTGTTTTCATTGCTTCCAGTGATTCTCTTCACATGATAAATATTCGGAAATACTATTCTGAAATAGCAACTTCTGTACCACAGTGCAGTCAGCTTATAACAAGCTTTATTCCCACTCATGTAGTGTTCCCCTTTTTAGTCCCCAACCTCCTAAAATTAGGAAGTTATGTTCACATTCACTGGAACCAATAAATATGTTATTATAATCTGTCTTTAATCTATGGAGACATGTTGTTCCTGTCTTCACAAAGTCTAGGGACATCGCAGCTTGAGCCTTGCCAGCTGTATAAGTACCATCTTTCTCAGCTCATGGTGGAATATGGTGTTTCTGTTCAGCAGCTTTTTTTTAAAATATCCTGTCTCCATTCTTCAACTAAGTTTAAAAACACATTCTCTACTTCTTGTAATGAGCATGTTAGACTGTTTTTATGTGCCTTTTCTGTATCTAATGACTTCATAGTTAAGACAAATTCACCCATAAACTGTGCATCTAAACTACTGGGTACTGGATTCATATTCTTACGAATAGGAATTTTTGTAAATCTACATCTATATTAGAATAACAATATTGCATTTTTCCTATTCTAAAAAAAATATATTACATGAAATACCATATGCTGAAGGTAAATGGTGATACGTCACTCCCTCAGATACTGAAGTCAGTAATTTCATGCAAACATAACAATCACTAATCTCCATTGTCTCTACATACTGAAACAATAACTTTGTAAATACATTTAATGAAGTATCATTATCTGTTACGGTGTGATGTAAATCTGTCTCAGCTGATGCTTCTCCTTTCTGGTTAGCAATCTTTTCATTAGTGTTTGTGTCATCTTGTCCGTTATCATAAGATAAGGAACCGCTTTGTTGGGAATAGCCATACTAAAATTACTAATAATCTGCTACATATTCAAACTCTACAGCATTTCTTTATACAGCATTGTTTTCGTCTTTCTGCAACTCTGTTCTCAGTCATTTTGACTCTAGAAGATTCCTCTTCTTTCTTTAGTTACAAATTAGAATCTTTAGTACTTAAAGGAGGCCTCACTTCCTTGTCATCAATATGTTCATCATTTATTTCTTCATCAGATTCTTCATTTAAATCTAGATTTTAGAATTCTTCAAGAATCACATAAGTCCATTCAGGTCCCTTAAATTTGCTATTCAGAACTTTTAGTCTTGGACTTCTTCGAAAATGTCTAGTAACTGACTGCTCAGTCTGAGTTTGACTTGTAACCTCATTCACTTGTTCTGGATCTTCATTTGTTTTTTCAGGCAATATTTCAATCTTTTGACTCCTCCAGGCCAATTATCACCTTTTCTGATCCGCCTAAACTGTACTGCACTTTCACCTTTTTCGTCTCTTTCATCAGTTCTCTTATTCTCGTTATGTTTTGGCACAACCAGGATTTCTTCAATTTCTAAGTTCTTCTCTACCTTTCCTTGTTTAGGACTTGTTTATGTGGCCTTTTCTGTCTGAACTCATTCTGCTTTTTCTAACTGGTTCTGGTCAGGTACTTTCCTAATCTGTTTTTCTTCTTCCCGAACTTGTTCTTTTGTACCTGTCTGGTCCTGTTCAGGTTTTATCACAATTTGACCTTCTGTCGCCTGAACGTGTTCTTCTATGCCTAATTATCCTTGCTCAGGTTCTTCAACTGGTTGGTGTACCTGAGTGTGTTCGTCTGTCCCTATCTGGTTCTGCTCAGGAGTGTTACTTTCTTGGTCTTCCTTTTCTAGAGCGTGTTCTTCGAAATCCAATTGGCCCTCTCTAATCTCCTGCTCTTCTAATCTTATTCTGCTCCTTGTTTTGCTAAACACTTTCTCTATGTCAACCACTGGTATCTAGTCCTCCTGACTTGTGCTCTGTTGCTCTCTGTCAGTTTCCCTTGAATCATGTGTAATAGATTCTTCAACTGTACAACCTTCAGCTGCCCGAACTGTTTGAGTTAGATGTGGTCCATCTTCATCAGGGGCTGGCAACCTTTTGGCAGGACTGCACACTTCACTGCTGTGGTGGTGACTAATATGACTTGCTTTGGTTCGTCCCACCTTGGTGCCAGGCACTACTCTCAGGTATGATTCTTTACTACCACCCAACCTCTTAGATGCAAATCATGGCTTGATCTGGATGCCTGGTCTCTGCGTCTTCTCCAACCTGGCAAGAGACAGAATGCACTAGGTCAGCCAACCTTTATGCTATAGTCCAATACCAGATCATCAGATATATTCAGCAATTTATGTCCTGGTATGTATGCTTGTTTCATTGTTTTTCCCATGATAATCTCATGGGGACTCAAATCTATGTTTCTGTCAGGGATACTTCTGTGGCCCATCAGTACAAGAGGAAATGTATCTGACCAACTCATTGAGGTGGATGCACACACCTTGGCCAGTCTCAATTTTACTGTGCCATTCAATTGTTCTACCACCCCAGAAGCCTCTGGGCAGTATGCACATTGGAGTTTCTGTTCAATGTTGAATGCTTCACAGATTATTCAAATTATTTCATTATTAAAATTAGGGCCTCTATCTGATACCGGAGTTACTGAAAACCGAAGTGTGGAATTAGTTCTCTGAACCACAAATTTGCAACTGTCATACTGTCATTTCTCCTGGTACATTATGCATCCCTCCATTTTGAGAACAAACGTACTATCACAAGGATGTATCTCATTCCCCTACATGGTGGCAATGTAGTGAAGTCTAGCTGTAACCTTATGAAAGGTACTTCTGCTTTTCCAATCTTTCCCCAACTGACCACTGTCTTTCTGCCTGGATTTATTTGCTGACAAGTTAAGCATCGCTGGCAAAGACTCTCTGCGACTACCCTGAACCTTAAATTATCCGCATCGCTGCGGCGGCTTTTCCCGCTGTGCGCGGCAGATTCGAAATTACCGCGTTACGTGACGAGCTGGCCTTGTCATCCGCGCAGGACAGGTAAGCGCGATGATGAGCCCAGCTCGTCAATAGCCTCGAAGGGGTTATACCAATCTTGTCTGAATAGTCGTATCAATGCATCCCTGCCTACATATGTATCTCCATGGTACATTCTTGCCATTTGTGAGAGCAAACAGTCTGGCATGACTGGTCTGCCATCATTGTATACCCACATTTCATATTCTGCCTTCTTTTCACAACCTTGTTTTATCCAGTTTTCCCTTTCACTCTCGTCCACTTCATCCTTCAACAGTCTCACCTCTTCCCATGTTTCCATAACTGAAAATGACATAAGTTGGCAGCTGATTCCACTTGTTTCCATTTTTCTGTTAATTGACACGCTGTTTTTAGAACAATATTGAGCACCCTGGTCAGCATATCTATTACCAGCAGTCTCATAATCATTTCCTGACTGGTGAGCAGAACATTTGACCACTGCTATTACTTTTGGCAGTTGTAGTGCTTCCAATAGTTCTTTTACACATTTCCCATTTATTATAGGTTATCCTGATGAAATCATGAATCTCCCCTGCAGCCAAAGTTAGCAATAGTCATGCACTGGCTATCAGTGAATATGGTTGCTCTCCAATTTTTGCCCAATTTGTCATGCTTTAATTAAAGTTATCAATTTGGCTTCTTGTGCAGACTTGATTTTAGGTAAATAGGAGGCTTCAACAACTCCAGTTAATTTGCATACAGCATAAGCTGCACTCAATCCACCTTCCTCACGCCTTAGGCAGGAACCATCAACAAATAGTTCAGGGTCAAGTTCTTTCAGAGGCTCTTCCTGTATGTCAGGTCGGGGCTTAGTGCACATCTCAGTCACATCTAAGCAATCATGTTCTACCTTATCTCTTACTTCTTCACATCTGTCTGGCGACAAAATAGAGCAAATTCTTTTGAATAGTCAGGCATAAATAATGCTTGGGCCTCACATAAGCAATTTCGTAAATTTACAAATGCTTCTACACTTTCATCGTCCCAAACTATTGGATCCTTTACTCTTTTTCATGTCATCTGAATTAATGACTTTGCCAGTAAGGAGAACCCAATAAACCACTGTCTGCAGTATCCCACAACTCCAAGGAACATTCTGATGTCTCTCTGCGTTTGGGGCAATTGCATTTGCCTGATTATTCTGATTCTCTCAGTGGTCACTTTTCTCACACTTCTCTCTATTTGGTGGCCTAAATTTTTTACTCCTGTCCGACAAAATTGCAAGTTTTCTGGAGATACTTTGTGTCCTCCATCAGCCAAATGATTTAGTAATGCAATTGAAACAGTAATATACTAATCTCTAGATTTTGAAGCCACGAGCAAATCATCTATATACTGGACTAGGACAGAGTTTCAGGGCATAACTAGCTTCTCTAGACACTTTTTCAAAATCTGATTGAAAATTGAAAGACTTTCAGCATACCCTTGAGGGACTCGATTCCATACATAAACATGGTCTTCAAATGTAAATGAAAAGAGATACTGGCTGTCAGGGTGTAAAGGAATTGAGAAAAAGGCCTGACATAAATCAATTACAGTAAACCATCCAGCGCGCCAAGGTATTTGATATAGAATTACTGCTGGATTTGGTACCACAGGACAACATGGTACTACAATCTTATTCATTTTTCCGAGATCTTGGACAATCCCATATTTTCCACTTGGATTTTTAAGTCCTGTTATGGGTGAATTACAAGGGCTGCTCATTATTTATTTTAAAATGCCGTGTTTGACCATTCGGTAAATTTCAGTAGATCTCCTGCTTTAACCTCTGGACTCATTTTGATTTGTCGGGTGTTAGGATAAACTGCACCTACTTTTACGGTTACTTTCACTGGGTCTACATCTGCCATTAGACCTATTTATTTTCCAGTAAAGTCCCACACTTCTAGATTTACTGTTGTTTTGAATTCTTCTGGTAAATCATACTTTGTCATTAAAGAATACATGTCATCAACTTCGGTGCCTTGTTTAGCTAACATTATTTGGGAAACAACCTTTACAACGCAACTTTTACAACAAACTACCATTACAACGAAACTTTTACAACACAACATCCATTACAGCGCATGCCATTACAACGCAACCATTACAACGCATGACACTACAACTCATACCACTACAACGCATGTCCTTAAAACGCAGTCATTACAATGCATACCATTACAATGCACAGCATTACAACACATAGTACCCTTACACTATCCAACAGTTACCCTACTGTTGCACCCCCTGGAGTTAAAATAGTAATTTTTACCCCTACACTATCCAACACTTACCCTACTATTACACCCCCCATGGAGTTAGAATAGTAATTTTTACCCCTACACTATCCAGCACTTACCCTACTATTACACCCCCCTGGAGTTAGAATAGTAATTTTTACACCTACACTATCCAGCACTTACCCTACAATTACAACCCCTGGAGTTAGAATAGTAATTTTTACCCCTACACTATCCAACACTTACCCTACTATTACACCCCCCTGGAGTTAGAATAGTAATTTTGACCCCTACACTATCCAACACTTACCCTAATATTACTCCCCCCTGGAGTTAGAATATTCATTTTTACCCCTACACTATCCAGCACTTACCCTACTATTACACCCCCTGGAGTTAGAATAGTAATTTTTACCCCTACACTATCCAGCAGTTACCCTACTATTACACCCCCCTGGAGTTAGAATAATAATTTTTACCCCTACACTATCCAACACTTACCCTACTGTTGCACCTCCTGGAGTTGGAATAGTAATTTTTACCCCTACACTATCCAATACTAACCTTACATGCAATGTAATGTTATGCGTTGTAATGGTATGCGTTGTAAAGGTAGTATGCATTGTAATGGAATGCGTTGTAAAGGTAGTTTTTAAAAATTCGTTGTACTGGCATGCGTTGTAATGGAATGCGTTGTAATGGATGTTACGTTGTAAAAAATGCATTGTAAAGGTATGCATTGTAAAAGTATGCGTTGTAACGTCATACATCCACATTATTTTGTATATCATGTCTTCATCTGGGGTCTGAATAGCAACACCATCTGGTGTGCAGTAAATTGTGCAGTTCATCTTGCATACAAGGTCTCTACCTAAGAAGTTCACAGGACTAGAATCACAGACTACAAAGTTATGCATATCTTTGAATGTTCCTATTTGCACCTACATAGGTTTTGTAAGTGGCTAATCGGCTGGTTGCAAACTCCAGCTACTTTGATCGGTTCACCAGAGAGGGGTAGGTTTGGGCTGTCTGCTGTTCTCAGAGTAGAACGGGTAGCACTAGTATCCAAAAGAAAAGTGATATCATTGCCTTCTACTTTCCCATCAATAAATGGACCTGACTGATCTACCGGTAAGGATGGGCCAAGTACACATTCCTCTTCCTCCCCCCCCTGGCCCGTCATTGCATTAAATTGTTTTCTTCGTTACTTTTCTGCAAAAAATATTGTGAATCTACAGGATTTTTCTTACCACTTCCTTGTAATCCAGCGTCCGCACTGTACTGTGTCTGATTCACAAAATTCTGAATAGGGACAGGTGGCAACTGCCACTTCTGCTTAACTCCCTGCTGCGGTTGATTCACAAACACCTCATTCAACGTCTGTGGATTTAAATTTTGAGTTGGGTCATTATTATTCTGAATATTTTTACACTTGTTTCTCAAATGTCCAAGCTTTCCGCATACATGACAAGGAAACTTTTCTTTGCATCTTCTCTAGTCATCCGTCATTTCTGTTTACCACCACCTGCCACACTATAATTCTGATTTTGTTCCTTTCCCTAACCTTTCATTTGACCATTTAACTTATTTTCCTGCTGTTCTGTCCATTTTACTTGTGCCCACATCATCTTTGCTTTAATTTCTTATGTCTAGCCGCAATTTCATCGCCACAATATTTGGCATACTTTACCATTTCATCAATGCTTTTGCTTTGCCATCAAAGCATATGTTGCTGAATCACTTGACTAATCTCAGGTTTCAAACCATAAACAAATCGATACACAAAAAGGCCTATATCCTTGTCTCCAATGTTCTCAAATCCACTGTACTGCTTAAACACTTACAACACTCGTTCATATTAAGCATAAACAGATTCATTTGACTCGTGTGCCATTCTATCTATATTTACTCAATCTGTTTCTTTTGGTGGAATTTTTCTTTTCAAGAAAGTAATTACTTGGAGAGATTACTTCATTTCATCCTCTGATGGCGCTCCTGTTTTCGTTTCTCTTGAATATTCATCACTAGGCCAATCAACTGTGATTTTACATTCTGTCCACAAATCAGCAGGCACTACTATATCAAACAAACCATTCAAATCTTTCAACAGAACCTTCTAAACCTTCACAAACCTTTCACCTTGCTTGTACCATTCAACTGGCTTTTCCCTCAGCTTTGGAAAATCATTTGTAAATGACAAAATATCTTGTCGACTCCATGGAATATGAACATATCCTCCTCCAGGTACCTCTCTCATGGAACACAATCTTTCAACTTTCCCTGCTTCTTTCATTAGATATGCAGTGAATGCTTGCTTTGCCTGTGCTTCCTCCTCTTTCTTTAACCATCTTACTATCCATTTGTCAATGTCTCACTATTTCTGCAAAATACTCAACAATTCTTTCACTAGTAACTTACTTCCAGACACATTCATGTTTTCTAAATCTTTGGCTGAAAAATCCACTCGATAGCGCTTTTGTAATACTTTTGATTTCCCTATGTCTATTCCTGTCTCGGATGCAAGTTCAGTTAACTTTTCATGGAATATCCTTGCATTTCTAGTTATGCTTCTGCATATGAACAGCAATTCTTCTTCATTGTAGGTGTTTAAGCTATCTATTCCCACATTTTCAGCTATGTTTTCTTCCGCTTCCACTTTTAATTTATAAATGGCTAATATTTTAGGAAGTGAATTTTGTTTTCAATACCTTGTGCCCATCTTTTTAAATCTTCTAGAGTTACCGCTGTGGCACTTTGGACTCCTGAAGATGTCACTGACCTTCCTTCTTTTGCACTACTAGGCATACCTCTCTTTGGGGTTTCACCCACTGGGTCTCTTATTGGCATGTCCATTAATGAAATTACAGAATAACATTCACTGCACTGGCTTGGTCATCAGCAATTATATTTTCTTTTCTGGGATTGTTCAAAGGAGTCACTGCAACTTGTGGCTTTGGGCAATTAACCTTGTCTCCATACAAAGGGACAACAGGACCTATAGTTACGGTTATTGACAATGCTTCAGGGGTTACATTTAACTAAGTTATTTTCTGTATTAGTTTTCCTCTATTTTTGTTCAATGCTTCTTTTTCTTTATCATATATACTCTACTAACTGGCTGATCAGGTAATACCAGGGAAATTAAAGGTGGTCCAAATACTGGAGCACTCGCTGCAATTTTATTTGGTCCTTCTTGATATGGTGGAGAGTTTTTACTCAGAATATCCTCCATAAATTCATCATCTGATTCTCCATACCCTGTCGCGTTCAAGTGTTTAGATTTTTCTTTACACTTACTCCCTGTTTGTTCATTAGCCATTAATACGTGTGTTAGACCTGGCATCATTGGTGTGAGTCTCCCTTCCATTTTGGCGGATTGCCTCCTTTGTTTTGATATGTTTTTGCTGGTTTTATGCTTTGGGCACTGTGACTCTGCTAATCAGTGCCATAGTGCAAGTGCTCCCTATGTTAAATTGATATACTAATTGGTGCATCCATGATTGGGTTATTTTATTTACCTGTCAGCCCCTAGTACAGTGCACCATGTGTGCCCAGGGCTTGTAAATCGAATGCTGCTGGTGGGCTTGAAGCACTGGTTGTGCCACCCACAGAAGCAGCCAAGTGCACCCACATGCCAGTCCCTAAACCTTCCCGTTCCTTCATATTAGACACATAGACCCAAGGGCAGGGTGCATTGTAAGTATAAAGTAGGACCTGCTCTAATGTGTGTAGCATGTCCTAATAGTGAATTACAGCCATGTTAATGTTTCACTATTGAAGGCTACTTGTTCTCCATAGGCTAGAATGGGCAATTAAAATATTGCATTCTTATAATCCTAACTGACTCAGGGAACATGGTAGAAGTTCGAATTTAGTATGCCTGAATGCATTTTTTAGTAAAGTTTGTTTTAATATTCTGTGTAAGAAAATACCACTTTTAGAAAGTAGGTATTTTCTTGCCTAACTGTCCAGGCCTGCCTCTGCTAGGTTGTGTTTTTCTTGTCTGGGTTTGTGAGTGACAGGGCTGGGGGATTCCAGGGGACAGGCTGGGGCAGCCCAGTGGTGAATAGAGAGATCTGCATCTAGATGGGAGGTAGGAGTTGCACCTGGGACCTGAATAGGGCTGGGCCTTCCTTCTACAATGCTGGCTCGACCTCCTGTGGCTTGTCTGATGTCTCTGCCCTGCACTGTGAAAGGAGAAAAGGAATCATGTCAACGAAGTGCTCCAGAGCTGTACCTTCCCTCTCCTGTCCTAGCTCCACGTCCTGTGGTGCGGCTGATGTCTCTGCCCTGCACAGTGAAAGGAAGAAGATAGTCATATAAACAAAGTGTTCAGGAATTAGTTTGGACTAGGCAGAGGCCTCTCTGCCTTCAGACAACAAAGGATTTTGGGGTATTAATATTGGGACCCTGATGCCAAGAAATTAGATCACTTCTGGAACAAGAAACCTTTTGCCAAGGAGAAGAACCAAGGAAGCTGCAGTAGTTTTACTGCCACTCTGCCAGTGTGCTGTTTGCTGGGTTGGCCTGTAGTGGTTTCTTCATTGCCAAGGATAGGAGAAGGAACTCTTTAAGGGACTTTCATCATTTACAGAATATTCTCCAAGGGCTTGAACTGTGCTTGCCTCCTGCTGAAGTCTCAGGGACAAAAGACTTCATCTCCAGCTCTCCTTTGAATTTCCTTGCTGGGAATTCTCAACTCCAGACATTTGCGTGTCGCTGGGAGCTGGAAGCGCGACGCATTGAGAAGAAGCGTGTCACCGCCGCAGCTGAAATCGTCGCATTGCCGGAGAAGTGAGCCTTCGCCGCATCTCCCTGGAAGTGTGTATTCATTGATAGAGAGAAAGGATCTTAGGCACATAAACAGACATATATTTATATTTACCAAGTATGGTGTGAAAACCAACCCCCTAGCCCAGGGGCTGGGAAGGGTCTCCAAGGGGGCTGGGAAGGGTCTCCAAGGAAAGATGTGGCGACCAAAGGCTTCAGAATCTGACACTCTCTTTCTCCTCGAGATTCTTCAGCGATCTTCTTGTAAGTGAATTAATTTAAGGAAAAGTAGCTCTGCATTCAATTCTTCTTCAGCTTTTTCCTTGTCACTTCGACAGCATTCCGACTTCTGCAGCACTTAGCATCGATGTCTCTTCAGGCAGCATTCCGGTCTCAAGCACTCTAACTAAGAACTACCACAATTATACCCTAAAATATTCTCATACCTCCCAAAACTGTTTTAATATCATGAAACTCCTAACTCTGATAGGACAGGGGAGGGGATCATCACATCATGCTTACATATTACTCTTTTTCAGTTAGCCCTTTGTAATAAACCATCCCCTTTTTTCTTTATTCAAACTTTATTTCCCACCCGTATATTATATTTGCAACATTTTATAGTAGCTTCCTCAGTTTCTTCAATCCTGGTGAACTCTTCACCACTTGGTTCCCAGGCCAGAACACTCAGTGACCTTAGCTTTTATTCAAGTTTATAGTCATCATTCCAGATTCACTCTCAACGGGCATGTGTAGCTACATCTTTCAAACACGTGACTCAGATTACTTCTGTAAAGCTTGGGAAGCCCAAAGGTGTACTAATAATAAAGTCAGAAAAACAAATGTTACTTTCAAAAGTAAATGGTCTCACTGTCTACCACCTATCTCTATTGTAACCCCAATTACTTATCTAAGCTTTCCCCACATTAGCATTAGTAAATAACGTGTTTTAGTTTTCAGCAAAGCAACTGCCAAGCATGTGAGTTTCATAACAGCCATCTTGTTAGCAATTGCGCAAGTGCTAGAATTTTCCTCAAAGCAAAAGTACGTCATACTACATAGATGCAGTTGACGCATGTGTACTAAAGAATTTCATTTAGCGCCCATTTTAGAATCACACCCGAGTTACTGGTTAAATAAACACATAGGCAAGCTTCTTTTTCTTGTGTATATATAATGATGTGCATATAAATTTTCACAATACAAGATTAATACGGGGTTAAAGGTTACTTGAGAAGATTGCGTCTGAGCAAGGCTGTTTTCTACGAGTCCTTGCTCCATTAACTGAACCTAGGGATCAAAAGATTTAAAAGACTCAGCTTAGAGTAAATGGCGCGTGGAAATAGATCGACGGAGGTGCTGCTTAAAACAGGCTTGGCCTGTGTCATTGGTAGCCTTAAACGCTATACAAAGAGCCTTGAACTTGATATGTTTCTTTGCTGGTAGCCAATGTAATTCTTTTAATGCAGCAGAGACAGGTTTGTGTTTAAGAATATCTAACAGAAGTTTGCACAGTTTGTAGTTTATTCAACCATTTGGTCCTGAGGTTGATGAAAAGACTGTTACAATATTCGGCTCTGGACAACACCAATGCGGTAATCACCAACTTGCGTGAATTGATTGGAAAGAATGGGAGGATTTTTCTAAGTAGTTTTAATGTATAATAAGATAGAGATATGACCTGATTTACATGACTTTTCAATGTGAGCTTGAAGTAAAAAATGACACCCACATGTTTTACTTTAGTTGTATGGATTGGTAAAGAAAAGTGAAGTTCCACATAATATCCACAAGCTGGATGATGCGTTAACAAAAGAATGAAAGGCGAAATGAGCAAAATAATATAGGAAAATAAAATAGCACTGTGATCCTGAGGGCAAATGAACACATCTCTAATGGCATTGTGATACATTAAGATTTTTCCGAGTGCCATATGTAGAATATGACCCACTGTGACCCAGATATGAGCAAAGGAGGAGACACAGAGAGGCAAAGGCGTCTTGGTGGCTATGCACTTTCATAAATAAAAACAGCCATTTTGCCTTGGAGTGGGTGACAACTTGAGTGGAGGAAGTATGCTACCATGTTTACATTCTCAACAAACTCAAGATAGGTTGCAATGACACAAGGTCTGAAGCCCCCACCTTCAACATCCCAGGACCCACCATAAGCACAAGCAAAGTTAGTCAGGAATACATGGAGAGCTGCTATAGTCATTATTCTGCACCTGGGTTTTGAACATTGGGCACAATACTAGGGCATTGTTTTTATAACTCCAGAAGGTTTGATAGCAATGTTTCCTAACACATAAAAGGTATCTACTGGGGTAATGTATGAATGAGATTTTCTGTCAGAAGGAGAGCCGCAGGTGTCAAAAGGACAATACTCGCAACTCTAAATATGAGTTGCTGGAGCCACAGCAGAATACATAATGCCCATCATGCAAAAGCATTTTGAGACATATAAAAGTCTAAGTGTGTGGCAAGTTTGGGTAGTTAAGAGTCTTCCAGAGAACGCCTTGAGACCCTCAGCAGTGAGTAGCTGCACTTTACAAACCCTTATTGATTGATATTGATATTGAGGATTGCAGATGTTCTACATTGGTGATATATAGAATGGTTCTTCAGGGAAATTGTGAAATGGTATTGCCACACTCGCCTCAGAGCTATACCTAGATTTGAAGAAGTTATAATTTGTGATAGATGTGAGAAATATGAATATCATGCCTCCTGCTTTAGCCTGGCATAAATACACTTAGTGATTTTTAGAATAGTGAACTCACTGGGGCGGAGCTTGAATGCTAGTCAAGATGGCCACCTGAGCTGGAATCTTCACGAGTTGTCAGCCGGCTTCTCCAACAACAGAACCTTCCCTCGATGAGCTGCAGCTCATGAGTTAGTGAATTTGTTGCAGTCGATCTGGGTGAACGTGGTCATATCTTTGGCTTAATGTTTTGCCTCCTCTAGCCTCCGTTATTATGCCTGCTTGTTTCTGCCCCATAACAGCCACCATTTTATATTGAGCAAGGAATTTTCAATCTCACATTACAAAGTGAACATTGACTCTTAAACAAGCTTTTTCTCATTTATTACTTTTAAATTTAACCCAGGGAGAATTTTAATGCCCATTTATGCTTTTCTCTTGGATATTGGCTAGGCTGCAATTTCTAACTACAGTAATGTTTTCTTCAAGCATAACGCACCACATTTAATGTTCACTCTTACAGGAATTGCTCCTTTCACTTGTTGTATATTATGTGTAAAGCTGTTTATGGTAATTTTTTTCTAAGTCTGACCGCTTCCATTTTCAACTACTGCCATATTTGTCTAAGTCATTTTCTGTGCAGATGTATAACTCCTTTGGGTTTTATTCATACCTTTGCTCTCTGCTTTGAGGTGTGTGGATAATTTCTTATACTGTGGGTACAAATGTTTGTTTTTCAACGTTATTTGACCTTTGGGAATCCTCAGAAAATATTGAGAACAGTACGGGCAGATTAAAGATATATACACCTCCACTTCATCATACTGTGCCATCTGTTAACAAGTTAACCCTCTGGTCGAAGTCTTCCAAAATTCTCTTTTTTGAGAATACATGCTGTGCCAAAAATGTCTTCCTCTACCTCACCTACCTCAAAACTCTGTCATACTGTGCCTTCGTCTGCACATGAACAAGTCAAACAGGACCCGCCAACTCCTGTCAAACCATCTTCACCTATCTCTCTTGAGCTCTTGTTAGATGAGATACAGGTGTTACAGTCATTTTTTTAACACCTTGGCTGCTAGGTGTTTCCCCTCAGAGTGCTGCCATTCCATGAATCCCTTTATTCATGACGAGCTCAGCTCGACATCAGCACAGCTCAACCGTGCCTCATGACGAGCTGAGCTCGTCATGAGCATGGAAGGGGTTAAGAAACCAACCTGTGTATGCAAAGGCTTGATGACAAATGGTCTCAGATGGAAACAAGAGTTTCAGCTCTGGAGCAGCATGTTAGTGATGTTCAAGAAGAGGCAAGTAAAATGTTCTCTTTGGAAAAGGAAGTTGTTCTGTTGAAGGCACATGCTGAAGACTTAGAAAACAGAAATACGCGGAATAACCTTCATCTTTATGGCCTTCCAGAAGGTCTTAATGTAATGACTGTTTCAGTTTTTACTTCTTTTTTGCCACATTTAGTGGGATTGCCTTCCTCTACAATGTTTAATGTTCAGAGAGCACATCAATTGGGTCAGTGTCCCCCACTCCATTCTTCCTCACCTAAACCCAGAGATGTAATTCTTCTATTCCTCATATTTACTAATTTACTGAAGGTACTAAATGAGGCAAAGAATAAAAAACAAATGCTTGTGCAAGGAAATAAAAAAAATATTTCACTAGATATCTCAAAAGCCTTGGCGGTCAAACGGAAAGAGTTCTGGATCTTTGACCACAACTTGGACTATTCAATCCCTGTCTCTTCAAGATGGTTTCCAGAACAAAATATCATCTTATGGATCTCCTGCGGATCTTCAAGACTTTCTTCCCCTTCATTCAGCCAACTCCATGGATACTTCTGGACCTTCTGCAAGATAATTGCCACCAATATTTTCTTGTAAAATGTTTATTACGGACACTTTTTTGCTCATGCACTATAATAATTTTCCTTCCTGTGAGAATTGCACATTTGGATTTTACTGATTAACCTTTTGTTTCTTTTTTTTTTCTCAAAGTTTTATGTAGGGCGAATTTCACCCCTGAAGGTATCGGGTATCAGAGAGCTTTACATGATCACTAGTTGCGTTACACAAGGACAAAACCTTCTTTCTTTTTTAGATGTTCCTTGTTGTTTATTGTATTGTTCCTTATTTCGTTCCACCCGTCTGTCAATATATTTTGATCCCTTGCAGTGCCGTCTTTTCTCTTTGCTATCATTGACCAATCCTTCTGTTTATGCTAATCAAGTATGTTTTTACAGTCATCATTGTTTTGAAATGTACTGTCTCTTTTTCTCTTCCTTCCCTTGATCGATCTCTTGTCCTTTTTGCACTTTTCATCCTGTATCTCTTTCTCATTTTTTCCATTTTTGTTAGACTTTTTATCTTAGAAGGCTGTTTCTTTGTGCATATTGTTCTGTGTTTTACCATTAAGATATGTCTCTTGGAATGGCAAAGGATTTATAAATCCAATTAAAAGGCACGAGCTAAGTATAATCCTGACATTGTCCTTCTCCAGGAGACCCACCTTTCTGAGTCTGAGGCTCTAAAACTTAAGCATGGTTGTGTGTGTTCTATTTTTGTTTCTACAGTCTTTGCAAAAATGAATGGTGTCATACTTCTTTTTTTTTTCTTTTTTTTTATCCTCATTCGCGCCATGGCTCCAATCCATCTACTAGCAATCTCTCCACAAAGCAAGAAGGTAGGCAGTGCCTGGTGATGTCTCAGCATCCGCTGGCAGGAATAATTTGGTGGAATAGACGCCACAATATCCCAACAACACCTGCTGGCAGGCCACAATCCTTCGACCTCCGGGCTAAGACCGCCAAAAGATAGTGTCTGGCCTATTTAGGCTCCCTTGAAAATATCTTCGTTCTGGACCAACCCAAGGGTGAACCATGAATGCGTAATCATTGGACCTGGGAAAAAAAAAAAAAGCCCAGGATCAACGACACCAGTCCAGCTGGTACCAGAAAGCTCTCCTTTCCTGATTTCCTCCCCTTGCCAGGTCTAATTTAGATATTCGGAGCATTGCGGAGCGCCATTCATAAAAAGAGGGAGGCAGAGCATCCTTCCAATGCCTACAGATTTCCCTGTGGGCCACCAACACAGAGAAAAACAAAAGGTTCGAGGCAGCAGAGCGGGATTTTTCACTCAGGCCAAAAATAACAAGACCCAAATCTATAGATATTGGACGACCCAGACATGAGGACAGTTTTTCGCCTATAGAGTTCCAGAAAGCCGCGATTTGCGGGCATTCAAAAAGCATATGCACATCAGATGCCGCCTCCAAGCCACATCTTGTGCAAGAGACCGGTCCCGTCAAGGAAAACTTCGACAGCCTCTGCGGGGAATAGTAGGCCCTATGCATGGTGAATAAATGATTTCTTCGCAACCAAGCTGGTTAAACCAAGTCCCAGAGCACCCCGCATGAGGCTCCCCACAGTTCCTCCACATCCTTCCCCGGCATCAACTCGCCCCATAGTTGTGATGGGAGACAGAAGTTTCCGTCGGTTTCCTCTAAGATTGTTTTGTATCAGAGTGAGATCTCCTTTTTTGCAGGGGGTTTATTGACCAGACCGGCCTCTAACTCACTTACTACTCCTATAGGTAGATTTCTACTCCGTGTGGACTGTTCTTGAAAGGTCAGAGCCCAACTTGCTATTTGCACATATTTAAATCTCAGCCCGATTTTATTGACCAAGTAATTGCATGATAGTAAGGATCCATCCATGAATAGATCTCCCCAAGATTTAATTCCAGCCTCTCTAAGTGGTAAAGCAAGTGCATCTTCTGTCCAGGCTGGGGGTGCAGGTAGGTCCCAGATTGGGGCACAGTTAGAATAATACCCCAATTTAATCAAAAATCTCAGTCTGTACCAGGTATTGGCCATCCCCTGCAACACCTTCAGTTTTATTTATTTTTAAAACTTGGGATCCCCAAATTTGAACAAGAAGCTGCTCTGCCCAACTCCCTCACAACTCAGCAAAGCTGAAAACATGCCACCCACACCTGTTTCGGTAGGTGTTTTCAGCAACATGCGTGAGTGGGATAACTGAAAGGCCCATAAGCTTGGAGATCCGGACCTGCCAGTCCCCCCTTCTCCCTGCAACGCCTTATCTTTTTCCAAGCCATTCTCGGATTTTTGTTACTCCATATTAATGAGGAAATCTCACCCTGTAACTTAGATATAGTTTTGGGATCAAAAAACAACGGAATTGAATTAAATAAAAATATAACCTTTGGCAAGATGGACATTTTAACCAGATTTACCTTCCCTAAGATGGTAATCGGGAGATGTGCCCATGCTCTCATCTGTTTTCTGCACTGTGCAGCCACCCTATCAAAATTTGAAGGAGCACTCAGCCCTATATCTTTAACTATTGAAACACCCAGATACCGCAGATTGATTCTTGATATTTCACCATGAATATTGTGGGCAACGTTCCATGACATAGACTCAGTCTTGGAGGCATTGACCTCGTACCCTGAAACTCTACCGAATTCCAAGGCTAGGTCAATGACTGCAGGGAACGACGGGCTACTTTTTTCATCCAATTGCAATAGGTAAATGGTGCAACTAAGATGGCTTCTCTTAGTTTCTGTATTGTAAAGAACAGTGGTCCTTAGAACAAGAAACTATAAAAGGAGGTAAATATAGACCAAATGGAACTATAATTTTATAGGAAAAAAAGTCCAGCCGGACAGTTTATTACCCTGATAAAAGGATGATTATGCAACAATAGAGCACAGAGTGTGATAGAAGCGGGACACCGGCCGGTGTCCGACTAACACACTAAGAAAACATATAACAAGGACAAAAATAGCAGGCAATAGTAGGACATCTGATTAGGGTAAATCATAAACCAGACAATCTGTAACACACACATATGCAAGGAAAAGTATGAAACAATTTATGCATTTAGTGTAATGGTGTCGACGACGTTTCGAACCACACTTAATAAAGGTTCATCCTCAGGACAGAGAGTAATTGCCTTAAGAATACACATTTGTAAGATTATCACAATTGTGTAGCACTCAATTCAAGAAAAACTTGTTAATTATGTTTAGTTCCAGGGCAAAAGGACCATATTAGATCTGTGAGATTGCCCTCAGAATAATGGGATCCGAAATCAGTGGTTCTCGGTATTCGGGTCTGATGATACAGTGTGCAAGGCCACGATGGGGGTTCTTGCTGGCACGGGGAATCGGCGCGTTAGTTTCTGGGCAAAGGGCTCTATGTATAGATCGAATAATAGGGGAGACAGGGGGCAACCCTGCCTAGTCCCCCTCGTTACCGGAAACGACTCAGATAGCCCCCCGTTGACCAACAGAGAGGCTGATGGACTTCTGTACAGCAACTTTATCGCTCCACAGAATTTTTTGCCCACGTTGAACTTCGACAGGGCCTCCGACAGGTACAACCAGTTAACCCTGTCAAAGGCCTTGGTGGCGTCCAACGTGAGAACTGACAGGGGCATTCCTTCCTTTGTTGCAATATTGATAGAGCCTATACGATCATAAATGAGCTCAAACATCTGCCTCCCCTTTACAAAGCCTTTTTGGTTAAGGTGCAAGATGTCCGGGGCCACTTGACCAAGCCTTTTCGCTAAAATCGAAGCAAAAAGTTTGTAATCGGCATTCAGTATCGAAATAGGCCGATACGAGCCACAGTCAGCCGGAGACTTCCCAGGCTTCAAAATAAGTGTTATTGAGGCGTTGTCCCAAGAGGCTGGTGGTGCCTCACCCTCCCTTAATATCTGGTTAAATAAAGACACCAGAATAGGGGCAACCTCAACCATCAAGTTTTTATAGATTACGGACGGTAAACCATCTGTCCCTGCAGCTTTATTACCCTTAGTTCTCCGAATAGCTTCCTCTACCTCTGCCCCTATTATTTTGTTGTCTAGGAAGTGGTTTTGCTCGGCTGATAGTGATGGTAGCGAGATGGCCTCCAACCAGTTTGTAATACTCTCTGCTGTTATATTAAGGTCCTCCTGGTATATTAACTGGAAGAAATCTTTAAAGGTGTCCCTGATATCCTCATCTCTTGTAAAGGAATTTCCTCCCACAGTAATTACCTCTACATGATTTCTTACCCTGTCAGTTTTGGCTTTCCAGGCCAGCAACCTGCCTGCACCCTCCCCATACTGAAAGTGAGACAACTTCCTGGCCTCCCACCTCTGCAGGATCCGTTTGTCCAAAATAGATGATGACCTATTTTTTAATTCCTCCAACTCCTCGAGCTTCAGGGATATATCATTACCATCTTCGATTCTACTTCCCTCAATATCTGTTTGTACTATTGACATTCTAGCCTCAATAGAGGACACCTCTTCCAGGTATTGCCTTCTTCTGTAGACCATTTTATTTTTTATCAGCCCTCTTATTGTACATTTAAAGGCGTCCCAAACAACACCGAGTTTGGCGGAGCCTACATTAGTCAGAAAAAATTCACGGGCTTCAGATTTAATAAACTCCATGTCCTCAGAGGAGGTAAGAAAGGATCTATCAAAAGACCAATTTCTATCGGGCTGCTTAGACCCCCAGTTTAAGTCCAGCATCATAGAAGAGTGATCGGAAAGATGGGAAGGAGCATAGCTCACATTGGCAACGGAGTCCACCAATGAACGGCTAGTTAAGATGAAGTCTATCCATGATCGATGCCTCTATTTAAGATTTCTATAAGAAAATCCCAGTTTCTGACCTGCCCTTACCCTCCAAATATCTACATAGCCATATTGGCTCATGAAACCAAGCAGAACACTCCTAGACTTTGACAAAACCTGCTGCCTGCTTGTTGGAGATTTATCTAACTGAGGGTTTAAGACAATGTAAAATCTCCTGCTATAATTACAGGCTCTGGGAAATGCAACAAATGAGAGAATAAGGCTTCAAGTGCTGCAGGGTCATCACAATTAGGACCATAATATCCACCCGCCCATCTCAACCGCTGCAATAGCCCATCTCCCTCCTGTGTCTGCTTTTTTCTTAATGATTTTAAAACTCATGGGTTTTTTGAACAAAATCGTCACTCCCCTTATGTTTAGATTTTGTGAAGTGGAGACTGAGGAATCTAGCCACCCATTCTTTTTAACCAAATCATCCATCTCGGTTTCAATTAGGTGGGTCTCCTGGAGTATCATGACCCGCGCATCAACATCTCGAAGATATTGCAAGATTTTATTTGCCCTAGGTTTGGTGCGCAGGCCATTCACATTCCAGGAGAAAATCTTAAGCTTACCCATACTCTAAAAATTGGTGGTAACTAGATATCTGGATGCATTCACCCTCCTCGAAAAGGATACTCTGAACAGTTACCGAAATCAGGTTAAGTACTGCCATTAAAAACAAAAACCTTAATAGGAGCATGGTTACGAACGAGGATTTTTTCTTCTTACTTACCCCTCGTGCCCTTCCCTACTACCCCCGAACCTATGAGGAATCCTTGTACTCTCTATCCGGTATTACCGGATGGAAGGTACCCCTGCTCTGCCTGACCTCCTGTGTGTGCCTCCTATATTTAATGTTTATTATACCTATTTTACCCTATTGTGTGGACGTATTTTCGTGCATATGTATAATCTTTTTTATTTTATATATATATATATTTTTTTCCCCATCTTTTTAAATTACATTACTGGATTTACCATTAGATCTTTCCTTCTTTTGCATTCCCCCTATAAATCATTGTTTCTTAAGTAGACTTAAATAAACAAGGTCTCCGCCTAGTTTTCCTACTACTGCAATTTTATGTAGCCTTACCTTTCCCTTGGTAACCTTAACAGGGCTAATTTACTATAGATCGTTCAGGTTAGGGAAAAAAAAAAGGGCAACTCTACACATATACGCTGGATAAAAAAAAAACTACCAGCTCATCTATGTTAGACACCAGTTCCCCTTCTACTTCCCAGTGATAGCAATAATTCATCAGCAGCCTCTACTGATCGTATATTGTGCATCTTATTGTTATGCATTACTTTAAGAGATGCAGGAAAGCCCATCTGAACTGTAGCGCCTAACCCCCGAAAAGCATCCATCCTTCTGCCTAGCTCCCACTGCTTATCCAGGGTAAATCTAGATAAATCTGAGCGGACCTGAAAGTTGAACCCTTTCCCTGCCAAAGACTTTTGTTTCAGAGCTAGGTTCAGGATTTGCTCTTTGAGGGTATATGTATGGAAATTCACTAAGATCTTCCTCGGCTTAGTTCTTTGAGGGTTGCGCCTGAATGGATCCCTGTGGATACGCTGAATGTCCATTGCCAAGTCCTCATCGGATTGATGTAAGTTAAGAGACTCTTTTAGTAGAGATATTATAAACCCCTTAATATCCGTTCCTTCATTCCCTTCCGGAACATTGAGTATACAAATATTACATCTCCTTGTGTTATTTTCCACTGTCTCCATTCTGTCAGAGAGGGCAGCGTCTTCTCTCTTTAACTTCCGAATATTGTCCTGCACACTCTCTACACACATTGATAGTTGCCCCACAGTCTCTTCTAGAGCTTGTGTTCTTGTAGAGATGCCCTCAATTTTGCTATCCAAAGATTCGCAGAAACTTCTGATGTCTCTTTGGTTAGCAGCTGATTCTTCAAAACCACGCTTAATATCAGCAGACAAAGCTGAGAACATTAGGTGTAAGGATTCTGCAGTGATGATGATGGGACCACTGGCCTTAGCCCATCCTTCCTCCAGGCTTAAATCCACATTCTCGCTGTTCTCTGATATGGTGTCTCCTTCCAAAGGGCTAACAGATACAACAGTGTCACCACTGCCATTGCCCTCACCATCAGTTATTAGTATGTCCAATGAGAGCAAAGATAAGATAGACGTGATAGATGTGGTAGCAATCATTAAGGTCCCTGATCTATCTCCCCCCTGTACAGGAGTTAAGGCTTTGTGCATACTGCCTATTAGATCTAGTTCAGATAACCCGTCTGCATCACTATGTACTTGATTGGAGGGATCAGTAGCTGCGGGCAAGACTAAATCATCAGAACTCGCTTGTGCGGAGAGTGCCATTCCACTTTCTTTAAAAGAAAACACCAAAGAAGTGCTACCTGCTGAACATACGTCCTGACCAACGTCCAAAACCTGTGGGACTACCTTAAAAAATGAGCGTAATGAGGGAGTAATCTTAGAACTTAAAGTGGCGGTAGGTCTAGCAGACTTACTGCCCTTCCTTCCCCTTCCCCTTTTGGCTTTAACTTCTGCTAAAAGGTAAGATGAGGTTTTGTGGGGACTAAAAACCACACAATCTTGGGGTATATCATGGGGGGGTACCTTGGCACCTACTGACAGATTATTGCAGGAAAGTGACTCTACTGTAGGTATCTCCACCTCCTTGATCTTACGTGCACACTTTCCTTTCCCTTTTACTGTGCCTTTATTCTTGGCTTTACCCGCTCTTATACTTTCTTTAGGCAAGGCGGGTAATGCAGATAATGCCGAAACAACCAAGTCTCCCCCCCCCACCTTCCCCTTCACCTCCGTTGTTGCAGGGACTCCTGTGGCGACCTCCAGGAAATTGGTCTCCGAAATATTCGCAGCTACTTTTTTACTGCTACGGAGACACCAAAGCAGCCTGCCTCTACGGAGCTCCAGGGCGGCTTGTAACCAGCGCTGCAGTCTTGACACCGGCCTCTCTACCAGTGTATGTTCTCTGCCTTCGGTTTCGCCGACGCAAGCCTGCTTCTTCTGCTCCGTTTCCACAGCCGCAGCCCTGCACATTGGGGCGGGGCCAGGCAACAACGCCAAACAAAACCAAGCCGGGGGAAAAAAGCGGGTTAAAACACTACCTCCGAGCACATTTCATCATGGTAAAGCCCTCGGGAGTCGGATCATCCTTATGTTTTCCAAAGATCCGAAAATCCGGGCAAAAAGGCACACTCGAAAACGGCACCCACAGGCAGGTCAGAGCGGAGTACCGCGGCTGTCAGCCGACTGCCGCCATGTTCCTCTCCTCTAAAGTGAGCCGGTGTCATACTTCTTTGTCATTAGAAATTAAAGGGGCATATTCTTAAGGGTTTATTGCAGAGTTAGCAGCACTTTATCGCAGCCAAAGTCACAATAAATGTATTGCCCCATTCACAAGCTGGTGCTAACAGGTGATATCACCAGTTTACCTGTGATAGCAGCCGCAAAATACATTGCCACATCTGACCCGGCAGCTATCGTTAATGAGATGCAGAGTAGGCGTTCCCGTGCAAAAAGCTGTAACAACACCACTCCGCAAAATTCTCAACAAACAGCCGGATCGGCGATAAGACTTGAGCATAGGAAGACTACGGTCCAAGCTCTTGTGTGTTCAAGGCTGGACTATTCGAATGTCTTATATTTGGGGCTTCCCGAATATTTACTCCAAAGACTCCAGGTGGTCCAAAACCCGGCGGCACTGGCGATTTTTGGCCTACCTCGCCGAGCGAGAGCCTCGGATCTTCTACACTCCCTACACTGGCTGCCTATTCGGAAGCGGATTGTTTTTAACCACATCGCTGCTGTGGTTATTTTTGCCCTGTGCTGGAAATTGCCATTTTGCTGGTGTCATGACCAGCTCAGCTCATCATCAGCCTCGAGCATGGAAGGGGTTAAAGCACTTACGGTGGCGCATAAGGCACTCCATGCTGTGGGAGCTGAATATATTAAAAAATGTCTTGTTTTCTACAAACCAACTAGATCCTTAAGATCGGAATCTCTCGGCCTTGCCGTTGTTCCTGCTGTCAAAAACGCAAGGGTGGGGGGACGCTCCTTCAAACGCTTGGAGCCCCAGCTATGGAATACCCTTCCTTTATCACTCCGCTGTACTCCGAACCTGTTGACCTTCAGAAAGGGTCTGAAGATGTGGCTTTATGGACAGTAATTTGCTTGACCTCTCTCCTCGTATTGCCTGCCATCTGTATTCTGTTGTGGGTTTGAAAGCGCCGGGACACTCCTCGGAGTAGCCGAGCGCTATATAAGACACCCATAACATTAACATTAACATTAACATTAACAAGATCCCAAAGCACGCGATAAGGCGCGTTAGCAGCAGGAATTTAACACCTGCTCTTACTTGGTGTAAAGTCGGACGACAACCCGCACCGAAAAGGGAGCCCAGCCCAGAGCCATACCAGAAGAACAACAGATTCCATGGAGCTACTGATCAAGCAGCTGGAGCTTCAAGAGGGCCACAACACCCACTGCCGCCACCCCCAGGCCCGCCACCCCCCAAACCCCTCTGCCCCCTCCGGACTACCACAGAGGCAGCGCAGACAAAGACAGTGGACCTTCAGAAAACACACCAGCCTCATTTATCTAACACCACAGGATGTCATTGGCCACTACAGGCTCAAAAGGACAACCATCCACCGCATCCTGAACATCATTGCCCACAGGCTCAATGTACCAACACAGCGGACATCCAACATCCCTCTGCAGACAAAGCTGCTGGCTGTGCTGAATCTGTTGGCCTTTGGTAGCTTCCAACCAACAACTGCCAGAGTCGGAGGAGTCTCACAGCCAGCCCTATCAAAGTTCTCCCACACCGGGCAGGAGCAGATGGAGACCAAGCAAGGCTTCTATGCCATAGCTGACTTCCAGCATGTTTTGGGGGCAATCGACTGCACACATGTCCTACTTGTGAGCCCCTGCTGACACTGCACACAATTACTGCAACAGAAAGCACACACATTCCAGCAATGTGCAGGCAATTGTGGACCACTAGGGACTCTTCACCAATGTCATTGCCAAATATTCAGGCAGTGTGCATGAATCCTACATTTCCCAACTGTCCATCATCAACCGGCGCTTCCAGGATGGCACCTACGGAAATGCTCTGCTCATTGGTAAGTACCAAATGAACTCACCACACACCCAAACTCCACAATCATGCAACTCCCAACTCCGGGAAGGCACACATTTCAAACTCACATACAACATGCCAAACAACATGCCCCCCCAGCGGACACGACAGCACAACTTACTTTGGTAACCTGGGCTTGCCATGTACATGAGCCATCAACAGCATGGCACCTCAGCCACACAATAGCAGAATGTGGGGAGAGGTGGGAACCAGGCATGTGCGAAGGGGGCAAGTGACCCATACATGAGAAGGTACACAATTGCAAGTGTGGCGTGGAAGTGCTGGCCAGACTGCAATATGCAGACCACATACAGTTCATGTCGACATACACTGCTGGTGTTTGGAGTGCAGTGGACAGTGCATGCAACCATGTCACTCCAGCCAGTGGGGAATATCGCAGAAATTTAGCTTGTTATGTCCCCCTGTAAGCGTGAACGGAGTGGGCTGTCCCGGCGTATGCCAGGCCAGCGTAGGGGTGTAAATTAAAAGCACACTAGGCGTGGTTCTCTTCCGGAATGCCAAATGTGTCTGCCTGTGTGGCACCTTTCACCCTTCCACAAGATCAACGCTGTCGCAGTGAGCGGTGTTGCTTGTGATCATGTGCGCTGCTGCACCCTGGCGTGCCATGAGTCCCCGAACCCGTCTTGCCCACCCCTGCGCTCCCCGGCCTCACAGATCACCTGCCGACACCGGTGTGTGTCAAAGAGGGCACACCACATGCTGGCGCAAGCTCCAAGCCTGAGGCCTGCGACCTTGGGAGCCTCTTCTGACCATCACGACCTCTGCAACACAGGCCACAGTACTCCTTCCTCATTGACGTACTCCACCGCTGCTTCCAGCCTACACTGTGGTCAAGTAGGTCACACATTTGGAACTGAGGCTTGATATCGTGATGGCCGAGTTCATATGTTCATGGGACTTTTGATATCACTGTACTACCTTCAATGTGGTGCCACCAACTCTGTGCATAGCACTCCAAACACACGTGTCTGTGGTCCCTTGCTGACTATTGCCTTTGGCCCACTCTGCAGTCCAGTAGGTCAAAAATCTGGAACTAAGTCTTGATTTCCCAATGGCAGAGTTCATATCATTGGACACAAGGAGAGGTGTAAGAGGAAGACGCAGTTCAGTCCGGAAGAAAAAAGGATCATCGTTACGGAGGTTATCGTACACTACCAACAACTGCCCTGGTGTCACTAACTCTGTGCATCGTGAGCCAACGACACGTGGCTGTGTGCCCCTGCTGTCCGCTGCCTCAGGCCTACAATGCGGTCGAGTAGTTCACACATTTGGAACTGAGTCTTCATTTATTTACGGCAGAGTTTATATCATTGTACAGGCCTCATCGCAGACTACATCCCCTTTCATCCCTGGTGCCACTAACTCTGCGCCCCACAATTCATGGACACTCTCTGGTTGAACTTTGGTGGCGTCTGGGTCTATTGCCTGGGGGTTGTCTTCCACATCATGTGGGTAATATTGACTTGGTGGCAAAAACAAGGCTGTAGCATTCCACTCCTCCATTTGCCTGTTTCTGCCGGCTTCTGCCCTCTGCATCATGCCCAGGAGGACACCTTCCACTGACCCCCGAAACACTCCAAGACATTTTCCTTGGACATTAACGAGGACCTGCTCAGCTAGTGTGGCACTACCTCAGTGCAATGCAAGTCACCGTCCTGTGGCGGTGTGCCTGGGCTGGCCGCAGTGCATTCGGAGCCACTAACTCTGTGCTGGTCAAGTAATGGACCCTTGCTGTTTGAACTCTGAACTTCTGATTGTCAGATCACTGTTGTAGTTGCCAGCATTAACCAGCCCCTGAGGGGTGGCTTAAACTCACCCACACCCATCCAGCACAGGCGTCACTGGACATGTGACCCTGGCAATAAAAGAGGCCTGGTACATGTGCCCATAGCCAGTTCCACAAACTATCTATGTGTGTCCGTGTGGTCAGTATGTATGCATGAGGGCCCCAGGTCCGGCCACATTACTTTGTGCTGTGTACAGCGGACACAAACATGTCACCACAGGTGGTGGGGTAGACCTGGGCCATGTAGTTGTGTCGTACCCCCTGTGAGCTTATGCGGAGTGGAATTGCATACGACAGTCCAGCGTAGGGGTGTGGTTAATCTACCAGGGGCTCTGGGCGTGTTTAAGTTTAGACCTTGCTAAGGAAGAAGCTGCTGCATGCGTCTCTGTTGTAGTGTCCTCACCACCCGTCACGCAATATACGATGTTGCTATGTAGCATGCCCCCGGAGTGCGGGCTAGGCCAAAGGGGTAAATAAGGGAGCGCAAGCCTGCTCGGGGTCACGGATCATACATGCGAACTGTTGTGTGTGTCGCTATTACTGCAGCATAAGCCAAAGTTCTACCCTCAACAGCATGGCGAGTTCAGCGAGCCATGCCCTCTACATCTGTGTCCACACTATCCTTACCATAGGTCTACACACACATGGCAACTTATCTTCAGCGCACATCATCACAGTGTTGTTGTTAGGCTTGTGGACATGCGCAGACAGGAATGACAACGGTGCACCGTGAGTGTGCAAGGGATGCAACTGTGCTATGCACAATTGTGAATAGGCCTGGGGGGATGGAGGAGCAGCAATGAGGCTCCATAATAAACATTAATCCCGCGTATTTGCTACAAGCAGTATATGTCACAAAGGAATCACAATGTCACACATTTTTCACACACCAATGTACCAGTAAGTCTGCCAACACATCATGCAGAACGAACTATTGACTCATGTCTCTCTGCACTGTCACAGGTGATCAAGGTTAAGCACTCTGCGCTTGGTTGATGACACCCGTCTGAGCCCTGAACACACAGGCCCAGAGGAAGTACAATGCAGCCCACAAATGCACCAGGGGCATCATCGAATGCTCTTTAGGGGTTTAAAATCGCGTTTCAGGTGCCTGGACATCACAGTTGGTAGGCTCCTTACAGCCCAGGCATTGTGTGCAAGATGATTGTTGCATGTTGGGTGTTGCACAACATATGTGTATGCACCAATGGCCCATGGAAAAGAGTGCCAGATGCACCAGACGATGATCAGCAATATGAGGCAGTTGGACCACACCCCACCGCAGCTGCAGCAGGAATAGCCCATAGGAACACCATCATTGACAATTTCTTCACATGAGCACGTCACATTGTGACAAACCTTAGCAATCAATGGGCAGTACAAAATGACCGCAGGCACAGCATGCGCTAATAAATACATTCCAAGGCACATTCCCTGACTGCATGTCAGTCATCTGTACAAGCACATTACTCTGACAAGTGTAAGTGCGACATGTAGTGCTGACTAATTCATATTTTGATGATAGATAGTGGGTGTGTCATCTGTGTATGGAGAGGCTGTTTAGGGTGTCACTTATTAGTAAGGCCAGTTCTGTGTGTCACAGATAGTATGGAATCCCACTCTTTGGCATTTCTCATGTGTCCCAAATCATTACACATAGGCTGTCATGTGTGACCTACAAGTGACAACAGGGCTTCTTTTGGGGTCAATTATGTGCCACCATGATGCAGGGATGCACCCTGTGACTCATGTCTCACAACATGAGCAACATGTACGTAAGGGGAAGTCACTGCCCCTGAATTCGTCCATGGTTTCACACTTGATTGATCATGGACATGACACGTCTGTGTGCAGGAGGTGTTGATTGTCCCTCTGCAATGTGAAGGGGAGATGTGGTTTCACAATCTGTTCCATGTATGTTTCTGCATTGGCACAGTTTACATGCAGACTGTGTCACTGTGCATTATGACTGTTTGTGTGGAGATGCCTATTTAATGCCGGACAATAGACATTTGTTCTGCATCACGGTTGTAGAGTTCTACTTGTACATTGACATCTCACTGTTTTTTTTCACTGCTTTTCTGGTGCATTTTCCCACATGACGCATTGGAATTGCAGGCCTGCCACTGGTTATTGCTGATTTCTGTAACGCAGGATGGGACATTGGCAATTTTTTCGCGTTCGTGTTTTGCATTTTTGCGGCATCCAGTTCATTTTAATGCAATTGTTTGACGCGTTATTGTGAGACTATCGCATGGTACTTTCATTTCGAGAATACAACGTTAACACAGCATTATTTTCCTGCGATAAACTGCGATGTCAAGAGTAAGAGTTATGTTGCAGTAATTATTTCACTTTCTTGAGAATATCCCACAAAGTTGGTAATTATTTCACAGGAATCTGAATAAAGGAGATGGTTCATTGTTAAACTTATTGTTAATGATGTCCCATTAACCATTGGTATCACTTATGTCCCTACTCAGAATTATTATATTTTTTGGCCTACTATTACTACAGAATGTTTGCAGGATGATGATGCTTTCTTTATTTTGGCTGATGACTGCATTCAAATAATGGATCCCTTAATTGATCGTCAATCTCCTAACATTAGAGTGGCTGTGTGACTGTGTGTATCTGTGTTTGAGTGCTTGTCTGAGTGGTTGTATGGGTGTTGGAATGGGTGTGTGAGTTGCTGTATGGGTGTACAAGTGGTTGTGTGTGTAGTTATATTAGTGAGTTACTGGATGTGTGAGTGACTACATTGGTGAATGAGTGGCTGTAAGAGACAGTGGCACCTGATGAAGATAAGGCTGTGTCCCTGCAGCAAACATGTTTAGTATACCTCTAGGGAGATGCTGGCATTTGACTGACAACCATTTGTGAAACAAATAACTTTTTTAAATTAGATTAAGCATAGCAAAGCGGAAAACCTCTCAGCTGGAGTTTCTTCATGATAGTGGGTAAGCGTTGCAAATGATTTCATTTCCATTTTATTTTTAAGACTTAGCGAGGCTTGCAGCAGCTGCCAGTCCATTCCCGAGCCAGAAGGAATGGGGGCTTGTCCTAACTGTCTGCTGCTGATTGGCAGCATGGAGGAGTAGCCCGACACTGCAATGTATGCATGTCATTTTGGCCAACCTGACATGCATACTTTGCAGCTCTCCACTAAGCTGTCTTAGACAGCTGGATGGAGAGCAAGCATAGGCCTCCAGGGTGGCCTGAAAGAGCATTGGTGCAACCTACTCCATCCAATCCGGGCACTCTTCTCATGCTGGTTAACAGCATGAGAGCAGCATTTGCTTTGTTGGGGAAATCTTCCTGCCACAGACTGCAAGAGAACACAGAGGAGGATGCGTAGTAGCCTGTGAGTAAGTACAATTTGCTTTTAGTTCTATTAAATATTTTAATGCATGTGTTTGTGTTTAATGTTAGGCTTTTTGATGGAGGGTTTGTTTGTAGTTGGACTTTTGGATGGAAGGGTTGTTTAACTTTGTTTTTATTGAAAGTGGAGGGGCACTTTCCTTGCTCCACCACTTTCAAAGACTCAAATTAAACACGCATCAATCCTGAGGGGAAAAAAAAACCCATGAAGGACCACAAAAGATCTGAAATGTATTGGTGACTGAAGGGACAGATGTAAAAAGAAAGGAATATTGTATTCTTACACCATGAATGAGCTCTTAAGTAGATGAATACAATAATAAAATTATCAGAGGATGCTTTTGAAGATATTTGTAAATTTGTTGAAGTTGCATGTAACAAACAAGTTGGAACCCTGTTGGGAACATTAGCGGTGCAGGGGAGAGACACTGCCTCAGAAAAGTAACAGTACTAACCTATCAATTTGAGTATAAGGCATACCCACCATATGTCAAGGCAACTTGTTGATTTGGAACCCAGGAGTCGGCATAGAATACAAGAAGGATTCCCTGACCTTTGAGTTTGCAGACAAAGGCACTGAAGATAAACCTGAGTGCCTCCATTAACCATGTATCGGTCACCTCTAGGGAGCTGCTGGAATGTGACTATACATTGGCATTTGCAAAACTGGTGACAGTTTTTAATTAGATTAAGCATTACAAACATACAGTATATTTGGGGCGGTGGGCTCTTACAGTTTGGTGTCTCACTGTCTTCCACCCCTCCTCTCTCCTCTTGTTGACTGTCACTAGACCTGCCTGAGTTATGGGGTATAACATGCATGCTCACAGTGGGAGGGCTGTTATTCTTTTTACAACAATTTTTGATACATGGATGGGGAAAGCAGTAAAGCATTCTTTGCATCAGAACAAAGTACCTGGTCATTAAAGAGAATTGATTGGATAAAAAGTATATGCAGGTGATCTTAGTAATTAGATAAAAGTTGGCATTACAAAGTTAGTAGAATTCATTTTTCGGCCTTGGAGTATGATATACAGATTCAGCCAGAGGAGGATTAAAGCTTGCTGACAGATCTCTGAGCTCATCATGAGTTGCATCTACTGCAATGAGCTATTTGAAGTGCTTCAACAAGTAATATATACACAAATTTAAAGAACATTACAAAAAGCACAGGGCTATGTTATAAGAACACAGCTAGATGGCTCAATGAGTTAAATGCTCTCTGCTGAGTTGTTATCTTAGGTCACAAAGTATGGCAAGATGGTCAATATATATGCCCTTGCACCTAGGATATGACTGCCAAAACTCTTGAGTATTTGAATACTTTAATAGTAAGCCTTCAGAATTCCCTTTTAAACATATCAGGCCTGATAAAGATGCAGTTTGGACTGCAACAAATGGCTTGTCTGTTGTGGTCTGAACCGCATCTACTGCTGCAGTCTCACCGACACGTTACAATGCAAGCGGTCGGAGGCAGCAGTCATAGGGACTGACCTATGCGATCCGATGGGATCATTGTGTCGGTTTCCCACAGCCTTTCTATGTAAGCCTTTCCGCATTGGAAAGGCTGTCAGAGAGTGACATTGGCCTCCCCTGGCTCTCTGCATCTGAGGTTAGGGGGCACCTATGGTGCCCTCCTGAAGATCCCTGCACCATGAGGTTTTGGAATAAGGTGCAGGGATGTTCGCCGCACAAGCTCCCATTGAGAAATTCGAGTTTGTGATCACACAATTTGCCACAGCATCCACTTTGTGCAGTCAGAACCACTGACCTGAGGTGAGGCCTCCAATCCACAGCATGCCGGTCAGAGGCAACTCCAATCATAATCAGGCCAATGGCCTTTTCAGGCAATTTTGGGGAAAATGCAGCGTCATATGCACCGTTTTGTGCCGCACCATTTTTAAAATTTTACCAGCCACCACTAATAACGTGCACGATTTTGTGCTCTGTTTTATTTTAATTTTTCACCTGACAAGAACATCCTGAACCACCCTTGTAAGATTTGGGCCTCTTGTTTATGCCCCCATTTAACCTGCATGCATTTATAACCAAGTCACTACCCCAAATGCGATGTTCCCATGTGTTACTTTACCACACAATTTGTTACAATGGCTTGCCTTAGGGGGTGCTGGACTTTGTGATAGAATAAATAAATATTCAAACTCCAGTCTACACAACAGTAGGGAAGGTGTTGGACTTAAAATTTAACACCAGTCCAACAAGACACCCCTTAAAGCAAAGCAAAGAGGTGCAGGGTAAAGGAACACGTGGTAACATCGCAGTCGTCATAGTTACATGTGTTGTAAATGCATGCCGGTTATATAGGGGCAAAAAAAAGAGGGCCAAATTTCAGAGTGAGCAACTTAGGTGAGTGAGCCCAAATCTTACAAGGGTGGATAACAATGTTCTAATCTGCTGAACGTTTTTAAAAAACAGAGCACAAAATGGTGCACATTACCAGTGGTGGATGGTCGTTGTTCTGACTGCAGGGTAAAGGGTGTTTCTCTTAAGCCCCACAATTTTCATATCTAACTAGCCACCACTGGAAGCTTCGCCCCTTCCCCATTTCTATCCTATGCCATATTTCAAGTTATCACAATGCTCAAATAAACACACGTAACCAGTTACAACTGTGGTCGTTTAATAACATATTGTTACTTTAAAAAACGATCCACAATGTATTCACTGCTGGTTTCCATTAAGACTAGGGGTGGGCAGAACTCACAGAATTTGACTCCCTGGAAATCCGCAGAGTTACATAATAGCTCCACGAGGTTACACAGAGTTTTCCCAACAACAAGGGAGGAGTGTGCAAAAGCTCAGCAGAAGGCCATCCTTGGGAGATGCAAACAGTTCCAGCCATGGGGTTTCAAAATTATCCACAATCTCCCATAATGTCAGAGAAGAGAGAGAGACAGAGAGGTTGAGAAGGAGAAAGAGGTCAGCAAGCCCATTTTAATCCCCTGGAACATATATATAGCTGTCAGAGACATCAGGTTCTCTTCAGCCCATATACCGATTTTCTCTGCTAGAGATACCAGTTGGGGAGTTCTGGTGCCCCCCAAGGTGGTTCACATAGGCCCTTCCCACCTAATTGTCTGTTCTGATTTACACAGGACCGTTCTGGATTTGAGGGGAGAAGAACAGTGGTACTCTGTAAATCCCTGATTGGTTCCTCCAGTTGAATGACATGTTGTGGTCCATTGAATGACTTGCTGTGGTTCCTCCAGTTGGATGACTTGTTGTGGTCCGTAGACCCAGGGCTGAGGAGTTTCCTAAAGTGGTTCCCTAGCTGAGACTGCCGGCATCTATTGTAATCATCTGAGGGAGTGGAGGAGAGAGGAGTATCCCTTTGCTCAGATTTAAAGTTTTAACAACCAATTTAGTTTAAGAGAAACAGTCAGAGAGACAGGGATTAGAAACTTGCAATCCTGCAAACTGGTATTCCATAGAGAGAGGAGATGAGACACTAAATAATATAAGTGTAGGTGAGCCCAGGGAACTAGGCAGTGGGAAGCTGCTGTGTCCCCCTTAGCCCTCAGCCACTCTCTTGCTGGGGCCTGCCAAATGGACACAATGTTTGAGAGTTGGGATACCAGTTTCTTTTGACTGCCCTCTGGTGTATGAAAAACGTGCCCGATGAAATGAAAATTAAATTTTGTAGTCCTCTTTCACCAGAATCTGAAGTCTGAAACATCTTTTTTGCAGGTGGAGAAAAATGCACAGATTATTTTACCCACAGTTTTTAAAAGGGGAATAACTGAAGGTTGCTGCTGGGACTTATCCTAGGAGGGAGTACCATGTCCCTGTCACCTGCCCCAAAAGGGCTGGCTGGGTCATTCGGTAGATGAACCCAAAACCTCTCCACCTGGAAGGAGGCTTAACTGGCACAAGACATTTGCAATCCTCAGCTACTTCTTCACCATGTCCACAAACTAAGAACCAAAGAGCTTAGTGATGTGAATTGGTACATGAGACAGAAGATACTTTTGATAAGTATCAGACTTCCAATTCTGTATTCAAATGTGATGTGTTCCAGGAACTTCTGAACCCAAAGCCACTGCTGCTGCTGACAAGGAATCACAGATCATATTAGAGAGGAACCTAACATCCTGTTCCATTACGGATAATTTAGAAGTAGCAGCACCACCATCTTGCAGTTCCTCTACCAGGTCTGGGAAGTCATGTAACAGGGATTGAGTGAAAGGTAGCGTAAGGCCCCGCTCTAATTGCAAAGTTCATGGCAGAATATGCCCCTTAATTTTCAACTTCACTTTCTTATCCACTTGGTCTGGTGTAAAGGCATCCTAAGATATAATGTATCCCCTGGAGGCCAGACCAGCCTTCACTGAGTCAACTTTCTCTGAAGCAGCAAATTTCTTAGCAAAATTTTAAAGAGGATATCTCGTAGACAGAACATGCAGAAATCCTGTCTTTTCCACGTCTGAACATTTTCTGTAAAAAGTCCCTGAATGGCTTTCTGAATGGGAAGCGAATCAGGATCCATCTTCCTATGTTGAAAAAAGATATATATTGTTCTCAATCTGGGGCCTTGTGTCTGGAAAAGAGAGATTTCCTCTTATGTGAGCAAGAATATCCCTTAAATCGTACCACTGAAAGTATCTTCCTCAGACCTTTCCATCACCAGACTGGTCAGTATCAGGGTCCGTAGATGTTGAAGGTTTAGGGACTTTGGGTAGGAGTGATCTCTCGTGCTGCAAAGGCTGCTTCTCCTGCCTTGTGATAAGCTACTAAAGAACCTCTAAATCATTAGAGGAACCTTCCACAGAAGCTGCTGCCTTACTGGATCCTCTTCCACAATAAAGATAGCAGGAGCACTTCCTGCATTGCATCGTTGCCCAGCATCAATAACACTGAGAAAACAGCTTGCTGCTACTGCAATTTCCGAACCCGAAAGCTCAGCATTGAGGCTGACCAATACGTGACAGAAAACACTTTGCCAGTATCAGAGGTGACATGGACCTGGCAGAGGCTGCTGGTGACGTGGACTTGGCAGAGGCTGCCCCTTAATCACTCGGTGGAGTGAGTAGCATAACTCACGAGACCGAAATCTCCATCAGCCATCAACACAACCCCTAGAGCAGGCTGCAAACAAATTAAACATAAATGGTGTTACATTATATAAAATATATAAAAAAATAGTATATATCTAACTTTCTAGCATTAGGTGAACACCACAACCTCCACAGAGAAAAAATCAGGAAGTGTTTGAGGGTAAAACTCAACCTATATTGGCATATGGTGTTCCACTTCCTGTAGACCACATTGGGTGGGGTTTAGCTTCTTTTTTTGTGGTATGGGTGAAACAATGTGCCTGAACTATGCAATAGCTCAATTTGTAAGGATGGTGATGAGGAAGATGGAAGAGGTAGGTAATGGTGTGCAAACTAGGTCTCCTTGCATTGCTTAACATACTGCCTGTTGTTAATATCTATAGTTGTTTTTTTCTCTTCTGTATCCTCCATGCAATTGAGAAATCTCAATAAATAAAGGTTCCAAACAAAGGGCCTTTCCATTTTTCGAAATTCAGACAGACTATATATATATACATATAAATTCACTTAAAAAACCATAGGTTTCACACCAGTTATAGTTAGCTGGTCATTTTACTCATACAAAACCTATGAAATTTCCCTGTTATAGTTAGTTCAGCTAACTATAACTCATGCGCCCGCAATGCACTGCTGATGACGTCACATATTACGTTACTCATGACATGGTCAGTGACATCACTCATGACATCCCGCGTACCCCGCGATTTTCCCCCCAAAAAAGAATTTGGGGGGGCCTTGGTGGTCCTTGTGGGACCCCCTGAGCAGGCCTAGGGGGTCAGGGTGCTTCTACCCTGCCCCCTTTTTGAGTTCCACACGTTTGTTTTTCTGCTTTCCTGTGCCTCAGTCTACCGAGGCACAAGATGGCTGCCAACAATTTCTGTGTTGGAGTGTTGACAGACAGTGGCAGCCAATCAGCAAGCAGCTCATGCACGGAGAGGTCCGCGTATGGTGCGCGCACCGTGCACGCACGTACGCAGACCGGTGCGTGCACAGTGTGCGCTTATAGATATATACATTTTTTTCTAATTCGATTTTCTCAACAACTACTAGAGGGATTTACACAATTTAAACAAAAGGGCGATCTGCGAATCAGACTCTACCATTTTGCCAAATTTGGTGTAATTCCGTTCAACGGTTCGGGCTGTAGCCGTGTCTAATCGTCCTATAGAAATTAACATGGGGAAAACACGTTTTGGGGCCCCCTTTTTTCTCGGCCTCTGCTTGACGAATCTTCCCAAGACTTTCAGGGAAGGAGCGGAGAGGAGCGGGCCATCTGCTTTGAGAAATTCACGAAGATTAAACAACTGGTGCATTTGTAAATCGTAATCCTACCCTCGAAAAGGTGTGCTGGCGCTGGGGACTTTGGGAAGGTTAATAAATAATAAATACCCTTTTCTATGCACCGGTAGAATTGGCTTTTAAACTTTCAATTGCCTAGTCTGTATCTTTACACTTCCTCCAAACATTTTGGTATTGTAGTGAGCCATTCAGCAGTATGTGTTTATGTGTACACTGTTCTAAAAGTGAAGCTGCTTTACATTTTGCCAGACACTCTCCTTGCAGAATTGTAATAATTCAGCCAGTACCCAAGTAGTCATGGTGCAAAGTGGGCCTTAGGGCATGGACTGCTTCAAACTCCAATACACTGTGCATGCAGTCTTCTATGCATGGGCAAACTTGTCTTTTATAGCTTTTATTATCCAGTCTATATTCCTACACTTCCAGCAAACTCTTTGTTATTGCTGATTCAGTATTGTAGTGAAGTATTCAGCAGAATGCCCTTATGTATGCACTGTGCTAAAAATGAAACTCTTTTAAATTCAGACAGACACTCTCCTTGCAGAACTGTAATTATCCAGTCAGTACTCAAGTAATCATGGTGCAAAGTAGACCTTAGGCCATGTACTGCTTTAGACCTGTATAGAGTATGCATGCACTCTTCTATGTAGCTGCACATTTGTTTTTTATACATTCAATTGCCCAGTCTGTATCATTAGACTTTCACAATTACTCCCACTCTACTGTTTCAATATTGTAGTGAGCCATTCAGCAGTATTTCCTTATCTATGCACTATGGTAAAACTGAAGCTCTTATAAATTCAATCATGCACTCTCTTTGCAGAACTGTAATCATGCAGTTAGTACCCAAGTAATTATGGAGCAAAGTAGGCCTTAGTATATGGACTGCTGCAAACTCCTATTTACTATGCATGTACCATTCTATGTACCTGCAAATTTACCTTTTATATTTTGAATTCCACAGTCTCTATCCTTACACTTCCACCAAACACTCTGTCATTCCTGTTATAGTTTTGTAGTGACTCATTGATCAGTGTGTAGTAATCCATTCACTGCATTCAAACAATAATCAGCAGATGTACAATAAGTAGTACATTCCCAGAGATATGGCAATTATTGTGCACTGTGATATCAGCACAATGGATGCACCGTATTTACAATGTAGTGTATTAAGGAGCAAAACCGGCACAGATATGTGATGTATTTGTGTAGTGAAGGTGGTGCATTGCTCTACTTGCGTTCCAAGTGCAACGCAGCTCCAGCAATGCTCTTGGGGTTCTGTGCTCACAAAGCTGTGTTAATCCTTACACCTGTTTCAAGCAGGTGCAGGGTTTTGATGTAGCATAGGCCTAAAAGTGACTGAATTAAATCCTATAGATTTCATTCAGTCACTTTTAGCAGGTGTTCCTATGCTAGAACACCTCCGCTCCCTCCCCCCCCTCTCTGCACAGGAAAGTCTCTTTTTAGTGCAGGGCTTTAGAATGTGATGCACCTTCCATATGCATCACATTGTAAATATCAGGCACTATGGCACATCTTTTGCAACACCGCTGCATCACAAAAGTGAGGGAAAAGATGTGTAAAAGAGGTACAAGGAGGTTGTAAATCCGCTCCTAACACATACAAATTCACCCAGGCAGTTTGACTAGCAGTGCAAATTGAAGTATAGACTTCTAACATATTTATAAGGATATGTTACATTGAAGTGCTTCCGGGGTACTACAGTATACTATAGGTAAACACTAAGCATGGGCGGAAAATCCGTTTCGCTCGCGGATTTTCGGTAAATTCGCAATCCGCGAGATTCGCGAATCTCCCGCAAAATCCGCAAATCCGCGAGCAGCGGATTTTATGGCTTGCTCGCACTGTTCGCGTGAGTTCGCGGCTTCCCAGTACAACTTCGCGCCCCGCGAATAAGCGCAAAATTGCAGAAATACGATCTTAGCAAAACTGAAACTACTTACCAGGTTCAAAAGTTCAGGCTCATCATTAGTAGCCATTTCCTGTAGTGCTTCCTGAGGGGCCCCTCCAGAGTTCAGTTACCAGTTGCAACTATTATGTGACCCTGCTCTGAACCTCAGAATAGTTACACATATGCCACAAAGGTCCTGAATTACAGCTAAGGGAGACAAGCAGGAGCCAGGCTGGAAGTTCAAATCCATTAATCAGCCCCTAATTCATTATTGTCAGTTGGGGCAGGGCAGGTGTTGTAACTAATTTTGCAACAATGAAAGCACTTAGCAAGTGCAAAAGATCACTAATCAGGAAGCACTAAGGAAGCAGGTGCCAGCTAAAAAAATATTCTGTGACACATTAATCAGCCCCAAATTAATTCAGGTCACTTGAGGCAGGGAAGGTGTGCTTACTTTGCCACAATAATGTACACTGACTGGACAACCAGAGGGTGCTGTGATGAAACAGAGGGTGGCATGGGTGGGCCAGAGGGTGGCATGAGTAGTCAGAGAGTGGCAGTGGTGACAGAGAGTGGCAGTGATGAAGAAGAGTGTCCCAAACAGGCTGGACACGTAGAAACAACAAGTTCGCGAAACTTGCGACCCGACAGGTAAGTTCGCGTTTGCGAAATTGTACAAAACCCTCGCGAACTGGCAGAAACCCACGCGAACACACAAAAAAAAATCTGCAAATTCGTGAGAATTCGCGGATTTTGCGAATTGCGAGTTCGCAAATCCGCAAAATTCGTGAACGCGAGATTCGCAAAATTCGCCCATGCTTAGTAAACACCTTATACATTTATGCTGTAGCACTCCCTTATAGTTTTGCACTTTCACATTCACCATACAGTACTAATTCATTCATTTATTTATGCACTACTCATTCATTCTGACAAAGTTGTACACACTAATATAGAAATATAGTTCTTTTTTAAGCCAGTGGAGGTAGTTCTGAAAAGAAGTGTTTTTTTTCCTTTTTAGTTTTCTATTTTTTTTTCCAAGTTTAAACCAAAAAAATTAAACTGGAAGCAAAAAAACTGTAAAACAGGAAGAAAAAAGAAAAACAGATATTGTTTTGGGCAACGGTGCTCTTCTTTGCTCTTCACAATGAGGTGAATAGACTGTTCACCGCAACAAAGGAGTTCTCTGCAAAATTTTCAATGAATTGTAAGATCTGCAAACTGAGGCACAATAATAGGATGCGGACTGCTCGGAGGAGGTGGTGGTCCAGTTGAGGTAGAAGGAACTGCAGGTTGAGAGTTCTCCTGGAACCTTTGTGCTGCCATCCTTCCATATTTATTTGGATGCAAATTTTTGACATGGTGAACCATTGAGGCTATCCCGAAAGAGTACTTTTTAGTGGGGTCAGCCCTGGAAAGTGTAACCTCACATATCTTGCACATTACTTTCAATACATTCACCTTTTTCTGTCCCTCCGGAAATGAAGAGAACTTCCAAATGAAAGCTTCTTTTCTTTTTTTCTGAGGTGGCTCAGTAAAAAAATCTTCCTTAGAGGAATGTACTGATGAAGTCTCAAAAAGAGCAGCCATTGTAGTTTGGTTGTAAAAGACTACAGCTCCACAGAATAGATGTTTTTCCTAAGAAAGTCGAAGTAGGATGATCAAAATGAGAGGGGTCTTTCAACAGTTGGAATAGGAAGTATTATGAACCAATCAAAACTCTCCTTTTATGGTCACATGACTTTGCGTACGCTTGCAGTGCTTTTACGGTGCTCTTAAGATGCGAGTATGTACGATATACCGCTGCGATTTGCGTAATTGCTTTTAGAAGTAATAATCGCTTATTAAAAGTAAAAAAAAACTATTTTCATGATTGTCCTAGATAATGTCTTCCCTTAATATGTACATTAAATACATAAATATATGTTTTTGAACAATTAGAAACTTTTGCGCAGTGCGCTTATGGGGCGCCATATATGACGTTATGCAGAAGCGTTGATGCAATGCGCAAGGTCAAAGCGTATCCGTAACGAGGGTGCGGCTACGTGAAGAGGACCATTTACCATACAAAGTGTGGTGCGATCACTCTTTGCATACGGTGCGATTACCCCAAAAAATATGAAAAAGGAATTATACAGATTTGAATTGTAAAAAATGGAGAAAGAAAAATGTATGAAAATTTTTTGGGGGGATTTAGTTTTGTTATTATTTTACATTAAGAATATGAAATATATTTTAACAAATAAAATAAATATAAATACGTTTAATAAAAATGTAAGAAATTAGTATAAAAAGAAAGAAATATAATAATTTATACATTTAAAAATTATCATTTAGTAAACCTTTGCAATTAACTGAAAAACCATAGGTTTCAGCCACGTTATAGTTAGGAATTAGCAGTTAAAAATCTTTGCAAATTGACTGAAAAAACCATAGGTTTCACACATGTTATAGTTAGCTGGAGATTTCACTCATACAAAACCATTGAAATTCCCCCGTTATAGTTAGTTCAGCTAACTATAACTCGCGTGCCCGCAATGCACTGCTGATGACGTCACATGCTACATCACTCATGACATGGTCAGTGACATCACTTATGACATCACTCATGACATCTCAAATTACATCACTGATGACAATGTGTGAAAGTTTGGTTGAAGTATGTGTAGTGCATAATTGACTGAAAGAATGTAGTATTAGTGTAGGGTGAATGTATAAGTGCAGAACTATAAGGAAGTGCTGCAGCATGACACTGTAAGCTCTTTAGTTGCACTGTGCTGTGGTACTTCCGAAGCACAGGGATGCAACATATGTACATAAATATGTTGCGACTCTATGCTTTCCTCTGTACTGCTGCACAAAGTGCAGACATACAGTGACACAGGCATCCTTGCACCATAGTGCAAGAAAATCTGTGTTGTGGAGAGATTGTTTTGTGCAGGAAGGGACACACAGTTGATGGACTGGGAAAGACATGGCTTGGTAGTTCGGACTGGACTGTTCCCATGAGGCACAGAGTCAGAGCTGATTTGCATATAGCCAGTGTCTAACCCATGGTGGTGTGGAGTACAAAAAAACGATGGATTTAGGCCCAGATCCTTGTACTGGGGTGAATTTATGACATTGTTCTACATTCAGTCCATCAACTGTGTTTTTTGCAATTTTCACCCCGAGTGTGCTGGGTATACTCAGACATGAGTCCCAGGCTCTCCACACCACTGGAGTCAAGCTATCCAGGCTGATGAAGGCTGATAGCCAGAAACTGGCCCTTGGATGCTTGATTCCGGTCTGGGAAAGACATAGCTTGGTAGTTCGGACTGGACTGTTCCCATGAGGCACAGGGTCAGAGCTGATTTGCATATAGCCAGTGTCTAACCCAGGGTGGTGTGGAGTGCAAAAAAATGATGGATTTAGGCCCAGATCCTTGTACTGAGGTGAATGTATGACATTGTTCTACATTCCGTCCATCAACTGTGTTTTTTGCAATTTTCACCCCTAGTGTGCTGGGTATACTCAGACGTGAGTCCCAGACTCTCCACACCACTGGAGTCAAGCTATCCAGGCTGATGAAGGCTGATAGCCAGAAACCAGTCCTTGGATGCTTGATTCCGGTCTGGAAAAGACATGGCTTGGTAGTTCGGACTGGACTGTTCCCATGAGGCACAGGGTCAGAGCTGATTTACATATATATCCAGTGTCTAACCCAGGGTGGTGTGGAGTTAAAAAAAACTATGGATTTAGGCCCAGATCTTTGTACTGGGGTGAATGTATGACATTATTCTACATTCTGTCCATCCACTGTGTTTTTTGCAATTTGCACCCCGAGTGTGCTGGGTATACTCAGACGTGAGTCCCAGGCTCTCCACACCACTGGAGTCAAGCTATCCAGGCTGATGAAGGCTGATAGCCAGAAACCGGTCCTTGGATGCTTGATTCCGGTCTGGGAAAGACATGGCTTGGTAGTTCGGACTGGACTGTTCCCATGAGGCACAGGGTCAGAGCTGATTTGCATATAGCCAGTGTCTAACCCAGGTTGGTGTGGCGTGCAAAAAAACGATGGCTTTAGGCCCAGATCCTTGTACTGGGGTGAATGTATGACATTGTTCTACATTCTGTCCATCAACTGTGTTTTTTGCAATTTTCACCCAGAGTGTGCTGGGTATACTCAGACGTGAGTCCCAGGCTCTCCATACCACTGGAGTCAAGCTATCCAGGCTGATGAAGGCTGATAGCCAGAAACCGGTCCTTGGATGCTTGATTCCGGTCTGGGAAAGACATGGCTTGGTAGTTCGGACTGGACTGTTCCCATGAGGCACAGGGTCACAGCTGATTTGCATATAGCCAGTGTCTAACCCAGGGTGGTGTGGAGTGCAAAACAATGATGGATTTAGGCCCAGATCCTTGTACTGGGGTGAATGTATGACATTGTTCTACATTCTGTCCATCAACTGTGTTTTTTGCAATTGCCAACCCAGTTGGAGCAGTTACAACACAAGACAAATGTGAGTCAGTTGTTTTCTGTAGATAACTGGTCAATACTTTAATTAAGAAACTTTTTCCTGTTCCATCTTGACCACTGATATACATTCGATTAGGTTGAAATTATGTGCCAGTGCATTCTTTCTTTTCATGAAGAAATCCATTATCAATCTGTTGTCTCACAAGGTGATATATTTCTTTCTGTTCATCATTTAGTTGTTCATCCAAGTTTGCTAAGTCCATAATATCTTCTTGAGCTTGATGCATTGCTGTTTTCACTTCATTCATTAGATATGCGGCTTCATTTTCAAGAATTGGTTGTCCTAGTGGATCTTGACTCAGTGCTGCAGAAGTTTGACTGTCTTGAGAACTGTCTCTAGCAATCTCAGCTGCAATAGTAGCTACTTGATCAATCTCATTGTTCAACATTTTCAGATGATTTGCAAAAACTGTACATTGTATGGTATCTTTACAAGCATTGAAGGAATCTTCATAGCTCTGAAAATCTCCAAGTAATTCCAATTCTGTACTCCACGGTTTGAAGAGTTGCAAAAGAGCTAAATAGTAAAATTCCCTTTTACCAGGAGTATCACAACTTAGTTTTCTGTAATTAATCAAATTTCCTTTCCTTTGTTTCACCAAACATCCTTCATAACCAATCACTGCATATTTTCCTTCATTTATGTGTTCTGTAATATTCTGTTTAAAAGTGTAATATTGCAGCACTTCATAAAGACATATGTTCTCAAGATGATGACTTCTATTTGGAGATAATATGTGTCCAACATGTTTGTTTTGACAATATCTGTACTTTCCGGTTCTTTTTCTGCTAAATATTTGATTTCTTGTACAGATTTAAGTATTCGATTTCGCGTTGCAGCAAGACCTAGACTCACCCAAATGATTCTTCTACATTTTGAGTATAAACTTGCAGATGATAACCGATCAGAGCATTCGTACGCTCCAATTTCAAACTGAAACTGTATAATTTTTCACTAAGTCTCTTCTCGTGAAAAATTTCTGCCCACATTTCTTTCAAATCCGTCTTTTCTGATTTTGTATTATAGGATGTCACATACCGGGCAACAGCAATGGAATTATCTGCAACATACTGAATGTCCATATTAGCATTCCACATTGAGAGACTAACTGGATCATAATCATTGATATAATTTGATTCTTCACTTCTTCTCAAATTGTATGTAATTTTGGAGATTTTTTAGTGATGGTATGTCTCACAGCTGGCATATAACTGTTTACTCTTCCTTTGGATATTAAAGGACCTGGAAATCCAAAATAGCATTTGGTAAAAAACTTTCCCTTAGTATTGTACTTTCGTCGATAGTATTTTCCACATCGGTGACTTTGGAATCATAAGACTTGTTGCCTTAAGTTGTTTTCTTCTGTTCTTTTTACTATTGGACAAGTGGCATATTCTTCAATAAAAAACAAAACAGTATCACCCGAATCAGTTTCAAATGTGGGTGCATCCTTGATCCATATTAGCACATGTATATGAGGAGCACCTCTAGCTTGATACCCCTTTCTCCAAAAGAAATCCACAACTTCTCCAAAGTGAGGATTCTTTTTATTGCTCATAAAAGACATCATAGCTTCAGACTTATGATTGAAATATCTGCATACATTAACAGGATCCAAACAGCACAATTCTCCATGTGTCTTGTATTCAATATTTTTTATATTCGAATTTGCCTCTCAAAGAAATTCAAGTAAATCATCCCAAGCGTATTCAGCACAGCTTAGGGTAAGAAACCAGGTAGGAGTTCCTAAGTTCCTTAGCATGCATTTAAGTTCTCCATGACCACGGTACCAATATTCATTAGTACCAGGCTGACTTGCCATCAAATTAATCAGCTGAGATTCTAAATGATCGTATATCCATAAATTCCTTTGCAGAAACATTTTGAAGATGTACTCCTGTTTTCAAAATGTGGTTGACTGCATATGAAAGTCGAGACAAGTCACTCTCAAACAAAAGATGAAATATATATGGGATACATTGTCGAAATCTTGAATCTTCTGCATACAATCTTGTTGTCCCATATTCAGATGCAGGAATCTGCACAGATCGTTCATCATATCGTCCACCTTTTCCTGTTGGGAACAGCTGCCAAAACGAGCTTCCAAACTTTTTTCCCATACACTCATGGGACTTCCCTTCGCTTTCTTCATTTGGAATAATTCAATAGTATTCCCCACCACTTCTTTCAAATGAAGTGGATGTACACTATAATGTTCATAGATTTCTTCACTTTTGGACATGTCCAATTTTTCAATTTGACCACTTGATGTTTCAGTATCATCTCCTAAAAGTATTTCTTCTTCTCCCACATACACATTTTTGTAGTAATCATTGTTTTTTATCAGATATAATGTTGCCTTTTGCACTTTCCTAACATCCACTAATTCTTGGCAGATTTTCTTCCTCGTTTTAGGAACACCATTAACTAGAATAACTAGTGGTTCAATTTCTACATTCTCTACACCAATAGTTTCAATATTTTTTTTAAATCTAGTAGTAAATAAACAACACTTCTTTTTAATCCTCCCTGTAAATCTGTAGGAGGCAATTTACCTGTTTTAGGCTCTATACGAACAATCGCTTGAAATGGGTGCACACATTGAATCAGAATAGACTCATACATATTTAAATCTATCAGTTCTGGAGGAATAGTTACCAACTCTAGGGGGCATATTATCAAGGGGGTTTATCTCCGCTTTTTTGGCTTAAAAAGCCAAGAAAGCGGAGATAAAATGATCTCCCTATTACCTAGCTGTCGCTAACACCAGTTAGCGACAGCTAGTAGGAGATAGGGACCATATTGGGCCCCACTTTGCATGTCAGTGATATTTATCACTAATGACATGCAAAGTGGGCGTGCCACGATGTTAGCGACTGAAAACAGTCGCTAACATCGCTATCTCCTATTACCAATTTTTGGAGATATTCGCGCTAGGAGACCTTGCTGCACTCACCTGAAGCCGTGATTACGCCCTGCTCCACCTACCACTCAGACTCCTTAAACCACCTCGCTGCACCCGCTTCACGGGTGTCGAAGCGTCCAGTGGGGCTTCCTGTTGGTTTGCCTGGCGCTATCTACCGGGAGCTGTGTGGTGACTCTCTGCTGCCTGGAATTACATCGGGGGTTAGCTTTGTGACGCCCGCACTCACGGACGGACTCAGTGTCCCAGAAGAACTTGCTGCACTCACCTGAAGCTTGATTACGCCCTTCCCTGCCTACCGCCCAAACGCCACAATCTACCGCTGCGTGGGAGCGTCCCGGGAGAAGCCCGGGAAAAGGGCGGGGCCATCTGTGGCCTTCCGGGGCCGGAGGAGGACGGGTCGGGCCACCCCTCTTGGTTGTGCCAGCCAAACTGGGAGCAAGATTTGGATATTGAGTCAGTATAAGGGCAGAACAATCTGGAAATGCGACTTGTGACATTGGGACTCAAAAACGTAAGTTACTTGAGATCTGAGGTGAGGAAGCCAGGGCAGGGATAAATAGCTTAAATGTGTGTGTAAATTAGCACGGTCATCAGGTGCGAGCAGTGGGAACCAGGGGTGAAAGGTGGAATTAAAACCGTGACAAGATTCTTAAGGTCCACCCAGTTCGCAGCCAGCATGGCTAGTAAGGTCAAAACACGTTCAACTAAAGCAAAGTCATACTCCCCTTTTTTGCAACAGGTGCAACCTGTAGATATCAGTACATCCACACCCCCCCTTTTACAGCAATTGATCGCATGTTACAAAAAGTGATCGGGGCAGTTGCAAGCGAATTTGAGCGCACAGAGAGGCGTCTGTCTATAACACCATTGATGGAGCCATCGGTGCCATCACAGGGGCCAGTAAGAGAGGCTACGGTCATTTCCTTGTCTCGCTCACTAGACACCTTGGAATATGATCTTCCCTGTGCGCAGCCGGATAGCGAGGCTGATAAGGGGGTATTGTGCCCTAGTAACAACCCCTAAAAAATAGGAAATATAGAGCCTGTTCAAAAAATAAAGAGAGAAGAAAAGCAGAGCTAGCAACACTCAAAGGAGCACACGAAGCACGCTAGGGGAGGGCAGATCAGAAAATGTGTCCCAGGTGTCAGGCCCGCCCATATGGATGGCGCAAATAGTGCTGGATATACAAACTCACTTGGAATTATTCATACTAAACCAAATAAAACCTCTGGCTAGCAAGCTAGACAAAATCCTGAGTGTGGTAAAAAACCGAGTTAGAACACCGGGAAGAATAGAAACTGCAAACAACCCTTTAAACATCCCTGAGTTCGTATTAGATCACCAGACGGTCTTGCAGCCAAATGGGCCGAATGATGGGAAAACTACAGAGTTGCAGATCCCTAAATCACCAGGTCACCCAGTGCAGCAGGATAGAGCCGTGATCTCAAGTGTGAGGGTATCACAGCCAAAAGAGGTCCTATTGGAACAAGTCTTATGTGCACAACCAACAAACCAGCCCGTAACCCCCAGGGAACAAACAGTAAATCAGTTAGACTAGGTGCCCACTAAATTAATTACCAACGCATTGCCCACTATCAACTTACCACCGGATGCTTGCCCCTACGTAGTTGTTCTGGCAGGGGCACCCGAATTGAAGGGTGAGCAGAATGAGACACATCAGGAATTAAGAAATAAGACTACACACTGGTTGAATCAAAATAAACGGTTGAGAGAGAATGAAAATAGAGAAATACTACACGTCAGAAGGGTACACTGATTGGGCACCAGACGTAAAGATGTTGCAGGCAACTGCATTATTGTTAACTTCAGGGATAAGAGAGTAATAGATCATATCATAGATCACCAGACGGTCTTGCAGCCAAATGGGCCGAATGATGGGAAAACTACAGAGTTGCAGATCCCTAAATCACCAGGTCACCCAGTGCAGCAGGATAGAGCCGTGATCTCAAGTGTGAGGGTATCACAGCCAAAAGAGGTCCTACTGGAACAAGTTTTATGTGCACAACCAACAAACCAGCCCGTAACCCCCAGGGAACAAACAGTAAATCAGTTAGACTAGGTGCCCACTAAATTAATTACCAATGCATTGCCCACTATCAACTTACCACCGGATGCTTGCCCCTACGTAGTTGTTCTGGCAGGGGCACCCGAATTGAAGGGTGAGCAGAATGAGACACATCAGGAATTAAGAAATAAGACATCATAGCTTCAGACTTATGATTGAAATATCTGCATACATTAACAGGATCCAAACAGCACAATTCTCCATGTTTCTTGTATTCAATATTTTTTATATTCGAATTTGCCTCTCAAAGAAATTCAAGTAAATCATCCCAAGCGTATTCAGCACAGCTTAGGGTAAGAAACCAGGTAGGAGTTCCTAAGTTCCTTAGCATGCATTTAAGTTCTCCATGACCACGGTACCAATATTCATTAGTACCAGGCTGACTTGCCATCAAATTAATCAGCTGAGATTCTAAATGATCGTATATCCATAAATTCCTTTGCAGAAACATTTTGAAGATGTACTCCTGTTTTCAAAATGTGGTTGACTGCATATGAAAGTCGAGACAAGTCACTCTCAAACAAAAGATGAAATATATATGGGATACATTGTCGAAATCTTGAATCTTCTGCATACAATCTTGTTGTCCCATATTCAGATGCAGGAATCTGCACAGATCGTTCATCATATCGTCCACCTTTTCCTGTTGGGAACAGCTGCCAAAACGAGCTTCCAAACTTTTTTCCCATACACTCATGGGACTTCCCTTCGCTTTCTTCATTTGGAATAATTCAATAGTATTCCCCATCACTTCTTTCAAATGAAGTGGATGTACACTATAATGTTCATAGATTTCTTCACTTTTGGACATGTCCACTTTTTCAATTTGACCACTTGATGTTTCAGTATCATCTCCTAAAAGTATTTCTTCTTCTCCCACATACACATTTTTGTAGTAATCATTGTTTTTTATCAGATATAATGTTGCCTTTTGCACTTTCCTAACATCCACTAATTCTTGGCAGATTTTCTTCTTCGTTTTAGGAACACCATTAACTAGAATAACTAGTGGTTCAATTTCTACATTCTCTACACCAATAGTTTCAATATTTTTTTTTAAATCTAGTAGTAAATAAACAACGCTTCTTTTTAATCCTCCCTGTAAATCTGTAGGAGGCAATTTACCTGTTTTAGGCTCTATACGAACAATCGCTTGAAATGGGTGCACACATTGAATCAGAATAGACTCATACATATTTAAATCTATCAGTTCTGGAGGAATAGTTACCAACTCTAGGGGGCATATTATCAAGGGGGTTTATCTCCGCTTTTTTGGCTTAAAAAGCCAAGAAAGCGGAGATAAAATGATCTCCCTATTACCTAGCTGTCGCTAACACCAGTTAGCGACAGCTAGTAGGAGATAGGGACCATATTGGGCCCCACTTTGCATGTCAGTGATATTTATCACTAATGACATGCAAAGTGGGCGTGCCAAGATGTTAGCGACTGAAAACAGTCGCTAACATCGCTATCTCCTATTACCAATTTTTGGAGATATTCGCGCTAGGAGACCTTGCTGCACTCACCTGAAGCCGTGATTACGCCCTGCTCCACCTACCACTCAGACTCCTTAAACCACCTCGCTGCACCCGCTTCACGGGTGTCGAAGCGTCCAGTGGGGCTTCCTGTTGGTTTGTCTGGCGCTATCTACCGGGAGCTGTGTGGTGACTCTCTGCTGCCTGGAATTACATCGGGGGTTAGCTTTGTGACGCCTGCACTCACGGACGGACTCAGTGTCCCAGAAGAACTTGCTGCACTCACCTGAAGCTTGATTACGCCCTTCCCTGCCTACCGCCCAAACGCCAAAATCTACCGCTGCGTGGGAGCGTCCCGGGAGAAGCCCGGGAATAGGGCGGGGCCATCTGTGGCCATCCGGGGCCGGAGGAGGACGGGTCGGGCCACCCCTCTTGGTTGTGCCAGCCAAACTGGGAGCAAGATTTGGATATTGAGTCAGTATAAGGGCAGAACAATCTGGAAATGCGACTTGTGACATTGGGACTCAAAAACGTAAGTTACTTGAGATCTGAGGTGAGGAAGCCAGGGCAGGGATAAATAGCTTAAATGTGTGTGTAAATTAGCACGGTCATCAGGTGCGAGCAGTGGGAACCAGAGGTGAAAGGTGGAATTAAAACCGTGACAAGATTCTTAAGGTCCACCCAGTTCGCAGCCAGCATGGCTAGTAAGGTCAAAACACGTCAACTAAAGCAAAGTCATACTCCCCTTTTTTGCAACAGGTGCAACCAGTAGATATCAGTACATCCACACCCCCCCTTTTACAGCAATTGATCGCATGTTACAAAAAGTGATCGGGCAGTTGCAAGCGAAATTGAGCGCACAGAGAGGCGTCTGTCTATAACACCATTGATGGAGCCACCGGTGCCATCACAGGGGCCAGTAAGAGAGGTTACGGTCATTTCCTTGTCTCGCTCACTAGACACCTTGGAATATGATCTTCCCTGTGCGCAGCCGGATAGCGAGGCTGATAAGGGGGTATTGTGCCCTAGTAACACACCCCTAAAAAATAGGAAATATAGAGCCTGTTCAAAAAATAAAGAGAGAAGAAAAGCAGAGCTAGCAACACTCAAAGGAGCACACAAAGCACGCTAGGGGAGGGCAGATCAGAAAATGTGTCCCAGGTGTCAGGCCCGCCCATATGGATGGCGCAAATAGTGCTGGATATACAAACTCACTTGGAATTATTCATACTAAACCAAATAAAACCTCTGGCTAGCAAGCTAGACAAAATCCTGAGTGTGGTAAAAAACCGAGTTAGAACACCGGGAAGAATAGAAACTGCAAACAACCCTTTAAACATCCCTGAGTTCGTATTAGATCACCAGACGGTCTTGCAGCCAAATGGGCCGAATGATGGGAAAACTACAGAGTTGCAGATCCCTAAATCACCAGGTCACCCAGTGCAGCAGGATAAAGCCGTGATCTCAAGTGTGAGGGTATCACAGCCAAAAGAGGTCCTATTGGAACAAGTCTTATGTGCACAACCAACAAACCAGCCCGTAACCCCCAGGGAACAAACAGTAAATCAGTTAGACTAGGTGCCCACTAAATTAATTACCAACGCATTGCCCACTATCAACTTACCACCGGATGCTTGCCCCTACGTAGTTGTTCTGGCAGGGGCACCCGAATTGAAGGGTGAGCAGAATGAGACACATCAGGAATTAAGAAATAAGACTACACACTGGTTGAATCAAAATAAACGCTTGAGAGAGAATGAAAATAGGGAAATACTACACGTCAGAAGGGTACACTGGTTGGGCACCAGACGTAAAGATGTTGCAGGCAACTGCATTATTGTTAACTTCAGGGATAAGAGAGTAATAGATCATATCATAGATCACCAGACGGTCTTGCAGCCAAATGGGCCGAATGATGGGAAAACTTCAGAGTTGCAGATCCCTAAATCACCAGGTCACCCAGTGCAGCAGGATAGAGCCGTGATCTCAAGTGTGAGGGTATCACAGCCAAAAGAGGTCCTATTGGAACAAGTCTTATGTGCACAACCAACAAACCAGCCCGTAACCCCCAGGGAACAAACAGTTAATCAGTTAGACTAGGTGCCCACTAAATTAATTACCAATGCATTGCCCAATATCAACTTACCACCGGATGCTTGCCCCTACGTAGTTGTTCTGGCAGGGGCACCCGAATTGAAGGGTGAGCAGAATGAGACACATCAGGAATTAAGAAATAAGACTACACACTGGTTGAATCAAAATAAATGGTTGAGAGAGAATGAAAATAGGGAAATACTACACGTCAGAAGGGTACACTGGTTGGGCACCAGACGTAAAGATGTTGCAGGCAACTGCATTATTGTTAACTTCAGGGATAAGAGAGTAATAGATCATATCATAACAAGCGGAATGACCAATTATGCTAGCTGCATCAAACCCCTGCCACTGGGATACTTTTACCCCAGACACCCAGTACCCTTAGATGCTTTCAACCCAACGGGAAGACTTATGGATGGGCTTAACTCACATAGGACCCAAGGTTACCCCCCTGGTGGGCCAAGGTTGAACACTCCTGGACTGGCAAGCTGAAAAAATAGGTTTAGTCCTTTGGCAATGCTAGATGAGAATGACTGAGTAACTAGTTCCATGTCCCCAGTTGAACCTCTGATAAGAAGTGAAGAGGGAAATCTTAACAATATTGACCGACAGGAGGTAGGGACAGAAGCATTGTTTAATGTAGTCACTGCGGTCCCTTGTTCCTCAAAGAATGCAGATACACAACCTAAATCCAGGGGGGGAACCCAGTTAAGTCCCCAGTACACTTAACCACACCTAAAGCGGGAAGCAGCATAGATACAAGGGAGTTAAGGGCCAACGGAAATGACAAAACACCATGGGGTACAGGGATGGATTTAGGGCCCGTAGAAAATATAGAAGGTCTGCCCAGTGTTAACTCCGTTACCTGTGAAACAGGGAAAGCAGATAAAGCAGTGGAAGGAGTAAGAGTTATCTCCTGGAACATAGCCGGTTTAGCATGCAAATTTAATAGCTATGAGTGGCAGCAATACATTAGCCGGTATCAGATAATCAGCCTCCAGGAGACATGGGTGGTCGACAATAGCTTCTTTCACATCCCAGGTTATTAATGTTTTTTTGTCCCCACCCAGAAATCAAGATCAGGAAGAGCCACAGGAGGATTGTCCATATATGTAGATTTAAACCTCCAGGGCACATGGTCCAACACGGAATGATGCTCTAATGATTTACAGGCTCTGCGGTTTGGGGGCAAAGGGCTAAGGCTGACCATGTTTAATGCCTATAATAAAGGGGCTGGTGCAGAATATAATACAATCCTCCGGGAATTGGATTATAGACTGAGTCAAGAGACCATAGCTAGGAAGGGGGCACTGGCCCCAACTATTCTTGTCATGGGCGACTTTAATTGCCACTTATGGCCCTCCCTGTTTCCCAGTGACGCTGGTCACATTGGCCCGTGGAGAATGGTCCCCATTTTGACCATACACAAGAAGGATTAGCTCTTAGTAAACTTTTACACACCCATGACCTGGAGCATACTATTAATTAACCCTGGGCTTAGTTCGCGGAGTCGGACTCCGCGGAGCTACGCGAAGACGTAGTTGCACTCCGCGAACTACGCGTAGCTCCGCAAGCATGCGGAGTTGCTTGCTGGGCCCGTTCGCGCGCCGTTTTTCGTCTTCGGGAGCGCGGTGCGCGTGTTCGGGGCGTTGCCTGCATGCTCGGGATGGCTAGCGCGCTAAATTACCCCAGAGGTTTGTCCCGCCTGCTTGCGTTCCCTTATTTCCTGTTCCGGGTCACAATTAACGTGGTCGCGTTGTGCAAGACATGTTCGGGAACTCATCTTCTCGTTCGCACTACAAAAGTGCGTGATCGCGCTAAATATCGCGCGAACCTACCCATGCGGTCGCGATGGGCGCAGCCATCTTGGATCACACACTCTGGCTATGGTTTTGGGCCTACTTTTGCATCCTGTTAAAATCTCTTTAATCCTTGTCTTTTTACCCACTTTTTCTAACTTTCTTTAGTTATTACCTATTTCTCTCTGTGCCTAGGTTTATATTTTTCATTTTATTTCTACTTTTACAACTTTTCTATTGCTTTTTACTTCCTTCTTGTTCTTTTACCTTGCTTCTTCTTTCCCCTACCTTTTTGTCTTGAACTTTTAGTTTTCTTCTACCCTCCACCCAGAACCATGGTCAAGGGCGCCAGCAGCAGCGGCGGCTCAAAGGGCAAGGCGCCAGTGCCCCAAAAAACTAGGCTGCCTTGCGGCAGAATGCGCCCCCTAGGGGTGAGGCCCCGCCAACTTTTTGGGGAGGAGGAGGTGGCTGCCCTGGTTTTTTTTATCCAGCGCTACCTCCCCTTGATGTTGGCAGCAGGTGGCAGGCCCGGCTCCGGCTACCAGCATATTGAGGAGCGTCTCCGGCGGTGGGTGAAGGTGCGCCGGGCAGTCTTCCGCTGCTCCGGTATCCGGCGTACCCACCACCAGCTGACCCACCGTTGGGCAGACATTTTGGACCGGGAGCAGGACCTGTTGGACCTGCTTGGCGTCGAGGTCGTGGGTCTTGGTGAGTGGCTACCCAAAAAAAAAAAGTGTGTGTATAATATATCTCTATAGTAGTATAAGTATTGTTGTTGTATCTTTGTAAATCTTGGCTGAATAAGTAACGCGATGACTGGTGCTCCTAGTTACATTTCCGATGTATTCCGTTATTATATCTACTGTAATTGTATGACACTGGTCTATGCTGCGCTTCTTCATCTTCACTGACTCTTGCGTGTTCAATTTGGCGCTAGCTTTTGCTGTTTATTGGTGTGAGATTTTCTTTATTGTAGAGAACTGAAGTTAGTTAATGCTATTAATAGAGTCTTGTCCTTCCTTTGTCCGTCAGTGAAATAGCCGTTGATGGATAATTGTACGTGTTTGCAATGCATATTGTATCTTTTTTTCACGGCCTTCTCTTCTGCATGAATAATACTCCTCTGGCAATGAATGCAAAAGTTACTTTGTTCTTCTTACCTCAGCCAGGGCTGGATTTAGGCATGTTCAAGCTGTGCAACTGCACAGGGCCACCAAACGCCAGGGGCCACCCCACCAATATATATCCTTAATTTAATAATCCTCAGAGGATGGATACATATTTGCGTGGCGGCCCCTGGCAGGGATTTGGTGCCTCCGGCTCTGTTCCACTTCCAAACACCCTGACTCCCCCCTCTTCACTGGCCTCCGTGCTCCGCCCCGACCTCCTCTTCCGGGCCCCCCACCTACGCTCCCTGGCCAGGAGTCCAGGACCACCATGAGCCTATAGCCGCCCCTGCCTCAGCCCTCCATAGAACTGATGTAGTTTGTTTATTGAGTGGGTAGGGCAGCAGTAGCATTCAGTCAGTAGCAAAACAAAATATGATGCCATGAACGTACAATTTCGTGTTAGTTAGTATGCACAAAGTTAAGCATGTCTCCTCCTTGCGATCTATGCATTTTGCTGGCAAAAAATGAAAAAGAAATGGCTACTTACAGATAATTGATTGATTACCCCATTCTTGAATCTGTGGTGTTGTTCAGGTCTTACTGCCTCTGTGTTACTTAGTAATCTAAAAGAAGGTCTCCCGCCTAGGGAGAGGAAAACCCAGCGCACTACTTTAGTAAGACCAGGGGTCTAGTTCATGTTCAGTTTAAACAATAAGTCGTAATCCAAAGAAAGTTATCAAATATCCAGATTTATTCAGATAGATGTGACGATGTTGAAGCACATCAGTAAATAGCGTTCCACATATATGTAATTTCAGGTGTGTTAACCCATCACACGACCCAATGCATTTCGGGCGTTGCCCGTCGTCAGGGGAATTACTCTACAAACAAAAGACAAAAGCCAGCTGTAGTATCCAAATAAACTTCTATATCAATCAGAAATATATCTATGACTGGGTATGGTGCTAGATTACAAAAAAATAGATTGTGATGGAAAACCGAGATGAAAGAAAACAACGTAACCAGGTGCGTAGAGACTGAAACAGATGTATAAACGTGGTGAAAGTAACCAAAGTCATAAGCTAGAAGTGCCCGGTAACCTCAAAGAATGCTTAGTGATTAACTCCAATAGTATAGCGAGACTAGAAAACATGCCGAGTAACAAAGCAAGTAATGACCGCCACCAATAAAGCGAAGTTTACAGAGAGCTCAAGACGAGCGTACTCACCGGTGTGGAGATAACACGGACTCCGCGGAGTTCCGAGAAGCTGAGCACTCGGTAAGCGAGCAAGGAAGTAAATAGTGACGGGGGTAAACATAGAAGTAGGACTGCATAGTGCAGAAAGAATGAGCGCCATCTTAGAGTGTGCATGAAAGTGAATAGGTAGGGAGAAACTAAAAAAGGACCGAAAAGAAGATGTAAGTGGGTACCATCTTAAAATGTGCACGGAGGTAAACAAATAAACAACATGGCAATATTCAGAGGTGAAGAAAGAATGAATAATACAGGATACAACAAATAATCAAAACTCATAAGTAACACAGAAATTCCATTCGATCATTAAGACTCGATGGGGCCATCGTGGATAAGTAACGAATGCAAAAGTTCTCTCTCTTGAGGAGATGGTTCTTGTTATTCACTGTGATAGGAACTTGTTCTAGTACTTGGAATTTAAGTTGAACAACTGAATGTCTGTTCTCCAAGAAGTGGATGGCCACACTAGATTTCTGATTTTCAGTTCGAATATTGCTCTTGTGTTCCAAGATTCTTGTGCGAATCTTCCTCTCTGTGTGGCCCACGTAACACTTGCCACATGGGCATTTGAGAGCATAGATTACATTCTTGCTGTTGCACGTAGCGTTCACTTTCAATTTGATTGGAAAACCTTTCATGGGATGGTTCATTACATTGCCTTGTATGCTATTGTTGCAGTTACTGCAATTATAGCAAGGTTTGAAACCGTTATATGGTGTTTTGTTTTTAGGACCACTGGTGTCACTCAGGATCTCTTTCAGATTCTTGCCTCGGGAGAAAGCAAAGATAGGAGGTTCTGTAAATAGACCGTTAAAATCTGGTTCCTGTGTCAAAATGGACCAATGTTTCCGAATTATTTTTTGGAATTGTGAAGAAACACTTGAGAACTTAGAGACAACCACAGGGCGATCCGTGGGTGTCTTAGGTCTGGGTTGTAACAAGGAAGCTCTGCTTCGTTTCTCACTTCTCTGGACAGCCAAGTCCAGAATGGGCGCCGGATATCCTCGTGCTCGTAGACGGTCTAATAGAGTTTTTATCTGTGAATTGCTCTCCTCTGGTTTGGAAACGATCCTTTTTACTCTCAGGATCTGTGCGTATGGTAGGTTGTTTTTAAGTCCCATACGGTGGAAGCTTAGGTAGTGAAGGGTAGAGTTCCTGTCAGTGGGCTTTCGAAAGATGGTCGTGGACCAGTCTCCCAGTTCTCTCATTATTTTTACATCCAAGAAATGGATGCAAGAGGTATTGGTTTCCCAAGTGAATTGAATTCTTTAGGTTACTTGATTCCAGGTGTTAAGGAAGTTGATGAGAGTGTCATTGGTGCCTGCCCAAAGTACAAAAATGTCATCTATGTATCGCAGATATAATCGGCCATGTTCTTGCCAGATGTCTTGTGAGAGGATGTGGTTTTCTTCAAAATTTCGCATAAAGATGTTGGCATAGCAGGGAGCAGCCGAATTTCCCATAGCCGTACCATTGAGCTGTAACAACCATTTGCCAAGGACAGTGAAATAGCTATGATATAGCGTAAATATGGTGAGTTCCATGAGAAATATTTTCAAGTCATGATCAATGTTGGATTGTGCCATGGTTCTTTCAATCGCATCGATACCCCCATCGTGGGGGATGGAGGTGTAAAGGGAACTCACGTCCACAGTGCACATGATTAGATTAGTGTCTTTCAAAGAATTCATGACTGGTTCCAATTTCAGTAAGAAATCCGTGGTGTCTTTGACATAAGAATCAGCTGTGATGACGAATGGTTGTAGGTATTTGTCCAGGAATTTTCCAACATTTTCGTGAATGCTGTTTATGGTGGACACAATGGGCCTGAATGGAGGATTAGTAGGATGTTTGTGTAGTTTCGGTAACATGTATAAGACAGGAGGTCTTGGATTGTTCGGAGTGAGGTATCTTTTTGTTTTCTCATTAATGGTACCATTATCAAAAGCTTTATTGATGATGATGATCAGATCTTTGGTGTACTCCCCTGTAGGATCTCCAGGGAGAGTGTCATAAGTGTCCGTATCTCCAATATGTGTGGTGACTTTGTCTTCGTAAAAGGTGCTGTCCATGATTACCAGGGCCCCTCCCTTATCTGCATTCTGGCAGATGATGTTAGGGTTGTCAGCGATTTTTTGTAGTATATTTCTTTCTTTGCGGGTGAGATTCCCACGTTTCGCCGGTTGTATAAAAGGAAGTTTAAGAATTTCTTGTCTGACCAGGTTTTCGAATGCATCAATAATTTTATGGCTCTGTGGGGCCATAAAGGTACTGTGTGGTCGTAAACCTCTGAGCATGTCTTCCTCCAGGGTATCAATAGGGCAAATGTTAAGGAAGTAGTGTTTCAGACGCATATTGCGTATCAATTTGAATGTACTCACTTCGAGTTCCAGAGTGTAGGTTCCCGTAGTTGGTATGAAAGATTGACCCCTTTGAAGGATATGTGTTTCTTCGTCCGACAAGATGGTGGAGGATATGTTGATCACCAAATTCTCCTCTGGGTTCAGCGTCTTCCTTTGGCTTTCTTGCTTTTCACCGGTGGTGTTTTTTCCACTTCCTCGGCGGGTCTTTATGCGAAATTTTGAAGAAAACCACATCCTCTCACAAGACATCTGGCAAGAACATGGCAGATTATATCTGCGATACATAGATGACATTTTTGTACTTTGGGCAGGCACCAATGGCACTCTCATCAACTTCCTTAACACCTGGAATCAAGTCACCAAAAGAATTCAATTCACTTGGGAAACCAATACCTCTTGCATCCATTTCTTGGATGTAAAAATAATGAGAGAACTGGGAGACTGGTCCACGACCATCTTTCGAAAGCCCACTGACAGGAACTCTACCCTTCACTACCTAAGCTTCCACCGTATGGGACTTAAAAACAACCTACCATACGCACAGATCCTGAGAGTAAAAAGGATCGTTTCCAAACCAGAGGAGAGCAATTCACAGATAAAAACTGTATTAGACCGTCTACGAGCACGAGGATATCCGGCGCCCATTCTGGACTTGGCTGTCCAGAGAAGTGAGAAACGAAGCAGAGCTTCCTTGTTACAACCCAGACCTAAGACACCCATGGATCGCCTTGTGGTTGTCTCTAAGTTCTCAAGTGTTTCTTCACAATTCCAAAAAATAATTCAGAAACATTGGTCCATTTTGACACAGGAACCAGATTTTAATGGTCTATTTACAGAACCTCCTATCTTTGCTTTCTCCAGAGGCAAGAATCTGAAAGAGATCCTGAGTGACACCAGTGGTCCTAAAAACAAAACACCATATAACGGTTTCAAACCTTGCTATAATTGCAGTAACTGCAACAATAGCATACAAGGCAATGTAATGAACCATCCCATGAAAGGTTTTCCAATCAAATTGAAAGTGAACGCTACGTGCAACAGCAAGAATGTAATCTATGCTCTCAAATGCCCATGTGGCAAGTGTTACGTGGGCCACACAGAGAGGAAGATTCGCACAAGAATCTTGGAACACAAGAGCAATATTCGAACTGAAAATCAGAAATCTAGTGTGGCCATCCACTTCTTGGAGAACAGACATTCAGTTGTTCAACTTAAATTCCAAGTACTAGAACAAGTTCCTATCACAGTGAATAACAAGAACCATCTCCTCAAGAGAGAGAACTTTTGGATTCGTTACTTATCCACGATGGCCCCATCGGGTCTTAATGATCGAATGGAATTTCTGTGTTACTTATGAGTTTTGATTATTTGTTGTATCCTGTATTATTCATTCTTTCTTCACCTCTGAATATTGCCATGTTGTTTATTTGTTTACCTCCGTGCACATTTTAAGATGGTACCCACTTACATCTTCTTTTCGGTCCTTTTTTAGTTTCTCCCTACCTATTCACTTTCATGCACACTCTAAGATGGCGCTCATTCTTTCTGCACTATGCAGTCCTACTTCTATGTTTACCCCCGTCACTATTTACTTCCTTGCTCGCTTACCGAGTGCTCAGCTTCTCGGAACTCCGCGGAGTCCGTGTTATCTCCACACCGGTGAGTACGCTCGTCTTGAGCTCTCTGTAAACTTCGCTTTATTGGTGGCGGTCATTACTTGCTTTGTTACTCGGCATGTTTTCTAGTCTCGCTATACTATTGGAGTTAATCACTAAGCATTCTTTGAGGTTACCGGGCACTTCTAGCTTATGACTTTGGTTACTTTCACCACGTTTATACATCTGTTTCAGTCTCTACGCACCTGGTTTACGTTGTTTTCTTTCATCTCGGTTTTCCATCACAATCTATTTTTTTGTAATCTAGCACCATACCCAGTCATAGATATATTTCTGATTGATCTAGAAGTTTATTTGGATACTACAGCTGGCTTTTGTCTTTTGTTTGTAGAGTAATTCCCCTGACGACGGGCAACGCCCGAAATGCATTGGGTCGTGTGATGGGTTAACACACCTGAAATTACATATATGTGGAACGCTATTTACTGATGTGCTTCAACATCGTCACATCTATCTGAATAAATCTGGATATTTGATAACTTTCTTTGGATTACGACTTATTGTTTAAACTGAACATGAACTAGACCCCTGGTCTTACTAAAGTAGTGCGCTGGGTTTTCCTCTCCCTAGGCGGGAGACCTTCTTTTGGATTCTTCTTTTATACACTGCTTGGCCAGACAGTGTTTACTACCCTGCGGCACACGAAAGCTCATTACAAATCTTTATCTTTGGGATCACCTTAGCTGTGCGAGATCCACCTCTCCATACATTTACTTAGTAATCTGCAATCAGAATGTTTATGGAACATTTGATTTGTTTTCACCAAGTACACTAGTCAGTGAATCATGCAAGGCAGTAGTCATTTGGTAGACCAATGTTTGTTTCTTTTAATGTTGTAGCAGTGGTTTTTGAAATGATTGCTGTCTATGTTTCACAGCACTCAATGTTTTCTCTTTCTTTATTATTTCTTACATGAACCACAGAACCCAGGGGCAAGCAGAAGGCTGGGACCGAGTCGGCGGGTGAACGTGATTGTGAACCACAGGCACAGAGCTCCTCTACTGAGGATCCTGCTGCTGTCCCTAGTAAGTCCAACAGTGTTTTCTTTTGGAACAATGATATTTCCCTAACTTTCTAACGGAGCTTTTTTTCCAACCGATTAATGACATTTCACCTAACTGTTTAGTTAAGGTATCAATCTTTTCAAAAAATCTGTGATCGAATAGCGGAAGGCACAGGGTCCACTCCTGTCTTATGCTTTTTCCTCTGTAATGTCTCTTCTTTGGCAATTGACACCAACCAAGTATGCATGCAGATGTTGGTCTACTATTTTGTAAGCGTTAGTAATGAATACCACTACTACTCTTGCGGGTATTCTTCTATGCAGTGACATACATAACTATGTATGCACCCCAAAATTGGATGTTGTTGTTGATAGGCAGGTTGGACCTTACTTACTTACAGTCTTACACCTCAGTCACAGAACTCAGAGGAACCCACAATTCAATGAACGACAACCTATATGGGCTCAGTCATTGGTCAATTATTCAATTACCCCTTTCCTGAACCCCAATATGAAGATGCCAAATGCTTTTATTACACAATCCATAACCTAAGTAACCCCCTTTTTCTCACTCTCTCGTGTAAGTCTACAAGACAACAGACACTGAAAATATACTTCCGAGTCAATGTGGTACTTCAAAACCTTTATTTTGTTAGAAGTAACTAAGTAAGTAACATCAATGTTTTTAAGCTGTTCTGTCAAATACGTCAAGGGCAGGGCCACCAGAAGAAATCCAGAGTTAAAAAAGGCTCAATAAAAAGTATTCTACATTTGTACAGCTACCAGTGCACGATAGGGAAATGTGGGAAATGTCGGAGACCCCTCACCATTGAACGTATACTGGTTGCATATGCCTCTTGTTGGTAAGCTCTGCAAATCTTTGCTTCGTAGAAGTAAATCTTCTCATCTGCCGAAAGATAATGACAAAAGTGGTGCACGTTAGACAGTATGAAAACATTACATACATTTATTCAACTTTTTAGCTGTCATGCTAAAAAAAAAGGTGTAACCTGAGGCTGTAAGGAAACTGGATTCCACAATCCACATTCAAAAAGTAAATACGGGCCTCTATTTTCCAAACTCTTCAGGTGTATGCTTTGAACTATCATGTGGCCTCAAAGGCGTCTTCTCGTACTGCGGAACAAGCTGTGAGGTAGCATGCGCAAAACTGTAGACATGTCATTGATGTACAAACTGGTTAGGTTACATGGTTCAGTCTAACTTTCCAAGGACTAGAGTAGCAGTATAGATGAGATGAGCTTGGGTACCATACCATACCAAATAAATGCTGATATGTGTAGTGTGTTACTTACTCTGCTGTACTAGGCAATGTGGACTACTAGTGATTACGTTGTACTTAACTGTTTTGCAGAACTCCGTTCTTGGTGAACAAGTACAATGGGGGCTGTGCATCCATCTAAAAAGGTGTACTTAATTACTTATTTTTATTTTTGCAGAACCGGTACCATCCACCAGTGCCGACGGGGGCAGTGGCGCTGCAATGCCGTCAGCAGAGGCGATCCCAGAGGGGAATGGAGGACCACCAGAGGCACCTACAGCAGCACCGGCAGCAGCGGGGGAGGAGACAACAACGGTGGGCGATGGTAAGTTACATTCAATAGTGATCCGCATTACTTGGTGGGTGGGGAAAACTTCCTCACTGTACTCTGATATTTATAATGAACTTGAAGTTCTACTGGACAATATATGACGCCACTGTTCTCATTACCAAGCTTAGCAAAAGCATTACCACCGGCCAGAATTGATAAAATTAGTTATACATGCCTCTTCTATGTGACTACAACTCAGCTGTGAAAGGTTGGTGGCAGACTAAAAAAGTCTTATCCACAACATTACATGACCGCAATGGATTAACATGAGATTGATTTTAAGTATGATGAAAGGTGCAAGGAAAAAGCTCTAATCATATAATATAGAAGGATACTTTGGAATCAGCAATGCAGGTGTTTGAGAGCAGTTGGATGCGTGGGTTGTTGTGGAAGCATAGAAAGTGGAAAACACAGCTGCCTGCGTGGGTGGGAGACACATCCAATATTGGTGGTTAGTGGATAGTGGATACTAGTGTTGGCAGCGGTGTTTTGGTTAAACACAAAGGCAAGGGAAGGAGGGGACGACTGGATGCATTCCGGGTCGTTGCTGGCGAAACACAAACCACCTAACGTTTGTTGGCGATATAAAGAATGATAGTCTCTAGAGTAGACATTTACTAGTACTAGCTGGCCACTGTTAATTTAATGTTAGTTTGAGACTGTCACTTTTCCCGTAAGCACAGAGTATATGATATAAAAAAACGAGATATGAAAAAGACAGGTGTTCGTATGTGACCGTTGAAGTACACCCATGCTATGTTACTAGGGCAGGCATAATGCCGTGCCAAAAAGGCAGACAAATGAATTATATAAGGCGTAGAATGTTCAAGATAGATAAAACAACATTTTAGGTACTCAACTTGCTTGCTATTGCTACTGTACTGTGCCGCCCACTATGTGTTGGATCCATTTTGTGTTCTTTATTTGCTGGGATTTTTGATTACAACAATTCTGTCTCTTTCTTTATAGTTACTCCTTCTAAACCAACGAGGAAGGAGCTGGCAGTCCGGGCCCGTCAGCGGAAACTGCAGGCCATCGTTGAGGCCTACCGCCGGCTGGTGGCTCAGGCCGAGGAGGAGGAGGAGGAGGCAGCTGCTGCCTCTTCCAATGCCCCGGCCCCCAAGCCTGCAGGAGTACGTCGGCGTGGTCAGGCAGCCGCCCGCCGCCAGATTTTCCCCGCATCGTCCACCCCCCCCACAACAACATGGCTGCCAATGTAGGTGCCGCCAGTTCCAGCGAAAAATTCTCCTCCGGGTAGCCAGGCTGGAGGCTCAAAGCAGTCAGACTAAAAAACAGATAGAGGAGCGTGTAAAGATCCTGGTGGATCAACACTTAAAAGCCCGCCGGCTATGAGATGGACCCTGTTTGCCCCTTTTTCAATCCTTTTGTTGGTGGGTGGGAATTGGGTGTTGGGTTTTTACTTATTTTTTACATTACATTGAGCGTGGGAATTTGGTTGGGGTTAGGGGAGGCGGGTAGGGGGACAGCTTGGTGTAGGATTTATATAGATTTTATTTTTGTATCATCTTTAGTTATATATTACATTATGTTAAAATAAACGAGACACAAAGTTATGTTAAAAAGAAAACATTTGAAGTTCATTTGCGTTTCTTGTGGGGTTGGAGGGGGGAGTGTTTCACCAAATAATGTACGTTGTGCAACCTCGCAAGGTTTAATTTGGCCATGCAGGTCGGCGGACAGTGCTTTTTAATAATAAAATATATTGCCCACATCTTTAACATGCAAACAGATAGATGCAGTAAACCCTCACCGAGTTATATTTGTAGTATTAGAAGAACGACCAGTCTGTCTTGCGTTATACCTCACTGCAAACTTATCTTACCTGTGATTGCTGATGAGATGATGATGATTTATCATGAAGTGTGGCACTGCAAGGGCTGCATTTGATTTCCAAGACAATGGCGAAGAATCTGTGGTTCAGAATCAGAACTTCTGTGATAGTAGTAGACAGACCCTGCCAGTAGCGACAAAAAGAAAGAGACAGTCATTTGCGTAACAGACAATGTGGGGGTAGTATAAGTAAGTACAGTACATTGCATGGGTGACCCAATATTGCAACTGCTAAACTGAAACAAAACAATGGTTTTGGGGACTGGAAACAAAGTGCAAGAGAAGATAAGAAGTTCAACTTTACTTGTAGTACTCACGGCAACGTCAAACTTTTCTAAATCATAATGCTTTACACTTTAAACCCAAAAAATTACGCCAATTCATTAGATGCATTCGTTGTTTGATGTTAATGGTAAATTATTTGGCGTTATACACAGAGCTTGAGTTGGGAAGCCGCAGAAGATCCTGGCCATGCCTTGTTGACATTTCACTATTGTTGCTTTGACCACATCTGCCCCAGCAAGCGCGTGATCAAATTGTTGGTGTATATTTAATGTAAGAAACATCACACCTCAATGTAACCACACAGCCCGGGGGAAGAGGGTTAGGGATTGTTTAATGGATGGGTACGGGGGTTTTGGGAAAGGTTTGAGAAAGAAAAACAGTACGCATGGAGATTGGAGACAACAAAAGCAAAACAATGAAGACGATGATTTATGATGTTGATCCGCTAGCTAATGATTGTAAGCAATGGACGTAAGAAAAGGACACGCTGAATATGATTCTTGGTTTCCCGCAATCCAATTGCTTGATGATGAGGATCTGTGGTAAGGATGAGAGTTGATGCTCATACTATAAAGCAGTGGGTGAACCGTGAAAGATGTCCAGCCTGAAAAAGAAAAGGCAAATACAAAAGAATGTGAATGACCTAAACAAATTGTAATACAGTGAAGATAAAAAAAACAATACAAGAGGAGTAGTCGTATGAGAGGACTTTCAGACTGAGGTGGCTTGGATACAATTTGTATAAGTCTACTAGTTGCATATCATTTTTAATCTAGAAGTACAAAAAAAGACAGGAGCCAGCACACAACAACAGGCCCACGACGACACAGGTTTGGCCGTTATACAAACTGCATTTCCCTAAAAATTTCAGAGCCACAGAAAGGTGAATGAAATTGAAAAAGCAACCTGGCATTTACAAAATTAATCAACAAAATCAATGCGTCATTCTCAGTCATCAATCATACCACTATTGTACTCTACCACAGCACTGTGCACAAACATGTAGTAGCCTGGGTCTACTGTGCTGTGACTCTTATTTGTATTTATTTATTACCTTGTATTCCACTCCAAGAAACATCGTGCATCAATCAGCTCAGATCCAACTGCCTGACAGCAAAGATATGGTGGTCACCATCATTATCATCAGCAACTCAGTCTGTAGTGAGTGACTACGATAAATTAAGTCCTGACTGCATCTGTAGTAGTAGGAACACAAGTGCGTAAATAATTTCTATTATTAGTAAATAACATGGAAGAATTGGCTATCACGTGAGTCTGAACTGAAGTTACTAGTATACTTCAACTCCATGCACATTAGCTCAGAGTCAGCCAAAAAATACATCCAATGCAATGCATGGCATCATTCATTTTTATACCTGTTTTGCTCTTCTTCTCTTTCACTGTCAGAAGATTGATCACAGATGCTGCCGAGCCTTTGTAATGCGAGTCATCACAACAAGTTGACTTCAGTTGTGGATGCCTGCTCAAGTTTCTTTTGACACAGAAGAGTCGTCTCTGAATGCCTGCAGACAGAGGTGGTAGCCTTAACAGTAAGACTCAGCAAGGCAGTTATTATGAGTTGCAGATTTCAAATGAAATAGAGGATGGCTGTAGTCATGTACGGTTCACTTATTATGGAGGGACTGTTAGAGGCTACATTATTGTTATTGTACTATACTCCATCTACAACATCAAATGTATGGCTGCCAAGATGGAATTGTATTGACTTGAGTGGGAGTCAAGAAGATGCAGCAAGACTCTGAGGAGTGCAGTCAACATGGAACATAAATGCACAGGCGTGCAACTCCAGGAGGTAACTAAAAAAGATACAGCGAAAATAAATGCACAGGTGTGCAACTCCAGTAGGTACATTAAAAGAATGAGTGGTGGGGATGGATTTGGTTGAGCTTTTTATTTTAAGATTAGCAGTTTTGCACCAGAAAGTCATTTTTAATAAGAAAATAAATAACACAAATAAAAGAAGGGAAAAAGTCACAATTTAACAGCCTATTGGTCAGGGAAGAGGTGCTTGTCCTCAAACTCTGCGGGTCCGGACAGCAGTAGGTCATGTAACCCAGCAGTGATGAATTCTTCGGGCTCGCTTTCTTCATCCTGCTCTGATTCACGTACAGTATAGTCTGGTGGTATGAAGTGTTGATTCATTTTTATCATTGTCAGCCTCTCGACGCTTTTGGGGGAGAGACTGGTCCTTTTCGATGTCACAATGGCACCAGCAGCACTGAAAACCCGCTCAGAGGCGACACTGGCTACAGGACAAGCCAAATACTTTATCGCCAGCCTGCTCAGCACTGGCCACTGTCTCCTTCTTTCATACCAATAGACCAATGGGCTTTGCTCCATGAACACCTCTGTTGTGTCATCCAGATAGGCCTGAACCATCCGCTCAGTGTTCATTGGTGCTCGGCTTTGCTGCTCCTCTTTCCCCTTTGCAACAGCAACGGACTTACCCATCCCCTTCTGTAGAAAAAAAGCAGTTATGCTTTTGGTTGTGTCTGCTGAATCAGATCGTGTAGGTGCTGCTTTTGGTACTGTTGGTGCCTGCTGGGAAGCGGACGCACCGCTCTCATGCTGTGATGAACTTGCCTGAGTTGCCTCAGGAGGATGGCCTGGAGTACTTTGACTGTCCTGGGCTGGCACTGTCAGGCCTTTAAGTAACAGCCGTTCAGTTTCGAAATCATTAGCTTCCACAGCTATGGAACTTTTGTAATTGGCAACATCCCCATCTGAAAAAGGAATGACTGTGCTACTGCTGACAAACAATTTGTACCGTGGATCCAAGATTGTTGCAGTTATGTAATTTGGATCTGACACAATCATTTTAAGCCTTGCATTTACAGATAAGCGGTTGCGTAAGGCCTTGGCCAAGGTACATGCATCAACTTTTTCTTCGTCACCTTCGTATGTTTCACAGACCTCCTTCAGCTGTTGCTCGAGCATGTACAACAATGGGATGGCTTGGCCCATAGTACAGTCCTCCCTGCTAACTGCACGTGTGAACACCTCAAAAGGTTGTAGCATCTCTGTCAAGCATTTAATGATGTCCCACTGCCACATCTCAACGGTCAGGCTTTTAAGATTAACAGTAGGATCCACTAATCTTCTTGACATTACATAAGCATTCAGTGGTATGTACTGCTCAAAGAGACGCTCAAGCATGAAATAAGTCGAGTTCCAACGTGTTGGGACCTCCTGGATCAGTGCTTTGACTGGCAAATTATGCTCCCGCTGAATGACGCGTAGCAGCTTCCGCGCTTTGAAAGAATGGTTAAAATGCGTGCATATTCTTCTGCAGATGGTCAGTATGGTGCTGACTTGGAGTTCATTTTTCAGAAAGTCTTGCACGACTAAGTTAATGCAGTGTGCCAAACAGGGTACCCTGAAATACTGTCCATCTTTCATTGCCCTCACTACATTACTGCCATTGTCGGTGGCAACAAAACCAATCTTAAGGCCTCTTGGTTTCAGCCATTCAAAGACCTTGCTGTTAAAGTCAGACAAAATGTTGTCAGCAGTATGATTTTTCTCCATACCAAACATGGCTACAGTTGCATGTTTGCGAGTGTCATTGAAAATCCCAGCAACGTCAAGAAGGCCTGATGTTAACTTGTCTTTCACACCTGCAAAAGAGATCCAGTGTGCGGTGATGCACATGTAATCTGCTGTGGCTTCGCGACTGCTCCACATGTCGGTTGTCAGGTGGATACAATGGACAACACTCTGTTGTAAGGCTTTCCCAATCAATCCCAGCACGTCGTGGTGTAGTGCTGGAATAGCAACTCTTGCAAAATAGTAGCGACTGGGAACGTCCCATTTTGGGGCGAGTGTTGCCACTAATTGCCGAAATCCCACTGCCTCAACAAATGAAAATGGGAGAAGGTCCAGTGCCAACATTTTTGCAAGTTTCGCATTGTACAAACGTGCTGTTGGGTGGTTCCGCTCGTACTTTCCCTCCTGCCTAAACATGCCAGTAATGGTAAGCTGCTTGGTAATTCTTTCTGTTCTGCTAGACGGACCACCTTTCAACGCAGACTTTTCACTCCTTGCCCTTGGTGTCTCCGGCTGACTCTGGTGCCACTGAGAAGTTGCTGATGCTGAGGATTTGGACTGCACCACTCCAGTGCTGGCGACAGGGCTCATTTGTGTACCACTCCCAGATAGAAGGTCATCGTCTCCCTCTTCTTCCATGAGTGGACCTTGTAGTACTGTATCCTCCCCACCAACACCAGTGCTTACATCTTTTAAGCTTGCAAGGTGGTTCTCCCATACAATTGTGTGTGTTTTTTTCATATGGGTCGTTGGGCCTCCAGTACCATAGTTTGTACCAATCTTACCACAACTAACATTGGTGTGACAAATGGTGCATATAGCAATGTTCTCCTGATGTGGGTGAACCGTAAAAAAATCCCAGACTGGGGAGCTAAACTTTTGTCTCCTGCCATAGGAAGAGGAGGACCCACTTCCAATCCCGGATGAACTGGAGCCTTTTTGTTGAATTTCCCTATGTGACAGTTCAGTACTAGTACTGCCACTACCTCCTTCTGTTGAGGTGGTGCTTGCGCTGGATGTCGCACGCTGCCGGGCCTTCGCTGATGCAAAAATGGGAGCTGGTGTTACTTTGGGCGCTGAGTGTGTAGGAGTTACACGTGCTATCTGCTCATCACTAATCGCAGCCCTTCTGGATAGGGTGAAAATGCTGGTCATGATGGTCTCTACATCCTCTGCACCAGGAATAACGCTTGTGATGATGACATTGTCAGTGTCAGACCCGTCTTTATCACCATCAGTATCCTGATCACCTACATCGAACTCCGGAAGTTCAAGCCTTGACGGATCCTTCCTTTTTCCCAGCCTGGTCTTAGGATGCCTCTCCTTTGAATGCTCAGTTCTTCGTTGTGGATGCCATTCCTTATCAAGGTCATCTGAAGGGATGCTATGCGAAGAACTCGATGCACTGCCACTAACCCTCCTTTCCTTTGGTAAATTTAAAGACAGTAGATCACCTCCAGAAGTGGCTTCCTCTTCTTCTTGCTCGGAATGAGGCTCTACTTCCTGAACTGCCCCGACATCGGGAGGAACAACTTCCACTATTGCGTGTGGAGACGGTGGTTGTTGTTCTTGAGGAAGTACTATAGCGTGCTGTGGTTCTTCAACAGCTACTATTGTGGGATTTGGTTGTTGTTGTTGAACAACTATTGCGGGCGGTGGTTGTGGTTTTTCATCAACTATTGCGGGAAGTGGTTGTGGTTGTTGAACATCTACTGCTGGCGGCGGTTCTTGAGCAGTTTCATCTTGCGTGGATTGTGTGCTACTTTGTGACAGCGATAAGTTAAGTTCAGGCTCAGTATCACTGCTTTGTAACACTAGGCTGGCTACCTCTTCGACCCTCATGTGCTTGGCCCTGGGTTGGTGGCTTGCCCCCGCTAATGCGGATGTGCTGGCTCCAGCTTGCACCACGGACACCGCTGCTGCAGGCGTACGTTTTGGGGGCCCAAAAAAGGTTTGGGGGTCCATACCAGCCTTAAGTGACACTTCCTTCTTCTGTACCTTCTTCTCAGCAACTTTCTTGGTGGTGGAGGACCTGGTACCTGCTCTCTTAGGGCCCATCTTCTTCTGATGTCAGCACACAGCAGCACTCAGTAGCACAAATTGCAGAGATGTGTGGTCAGATGAGTCACACACCACACGTGGCGTACAATTGAAGGACGTCCGTCTGGCAGTTGAACGGGCGATGGATGAAAACAACCCGCACCTCCTCAGTCTTTTTCTGTGCACCTACAAGCAAAGAAGACAGAACACGTCAGTGAAACAAGCAGCAAGCCAGCACATGAACAATTGAAAGACACACAGGCCAATGTATAAAACACAAAAAAGAAGACTAATACTACCAGCACCACAGCTCCCAGCCACATGAAGTCCAGAAAGAACCAATAATAAAGTCAAGCAGGCCTATCATATACCAATATGGACAGAAAAAGGAGGATGCCTGCTACACATGAGTCATGACAGGTTAATGCAAGGAAAATCAAAATACCCCATGGCTAAGAGTTTGTAAAACTTCACTGCAAAAACACATACAAGCCATAAAATTATTACACACACAAAAAAGTTACCTACCCCCCTGCCCAGACAACAAACTTGGAAATGCAATGGCATACACACATGCCGTAATGATGGTAATTAAATAGACCAAATAGAAACAGCTACATAAAGCAGCCCCGCTAACTAGTAACTACCACCTCTGGGACTCTGGCCTACTATCAGATCAGACCAAAAGCAGGGAGGCCAATGATAAATGCACAAAGGAAGTACCTACAAAATGGCCGCCACCACATGGCCTGTCCAGGAAGACAAAACTACAACCAAATAACAGATAAATGAGGACTTTTTTGTAGCACAGGGGACACATTAAACATTTTCGAGGAACTTTTATGCAACTCGGGACATATTGTTCGCGAGAATGCAAAATCGGCGTGTTCGGCAACGCGAATCGAGTGAAAAGTCGTTATCGCGTTCCCGAGCCAGTACATTGAGCGCGCGAACAAGACAAAAAAGGTAAGGTCGCGTTCTCACACGGTGCGACGTTACAAAAACTACCCGAGCTGTATTCCTAGGGTTACCTAATGGCAGGGAGTGCCATAATAGCTACACACAAGCAACCAAAAAACTAAAAGTACCACCATTACAAAAAATGTGAACCAATCCAAAGCCATACACGGTGTAATTAAAGTTACACCACAAAAATAGTTCATTAACTTGAATGCACCTATGGCTGTGAGTGGTAGTACCTACAAAAGCCTTGGATGGCTATGGCAAAAGAAGAGAACCAGGGAAGGACACAGAAAATGGCCGCCTCCATAGGGCCAGGAGGACAGGGACACCCAAAAACAACATGGAAAAGGGATGCACCCAAAATGGCCTCCACCACATGGCAAAATCAGTCACAAAGGAAGCATACACAAAATGGCCGCCACCACATGGCCTGCCCACCAACAACAACATAGCAGAATCATCACAAAGGAAGTAAGTACACACAAAATGGCCCTCACCACTACATGAAAAGAAAGAGAGGACAGACAATAAATGCCTATGCCAAAGGGACAATGCTTAGCTTCACAAAATGGACACACCAGACACCACCCCCCAAATTGGTCACCCCAACCATGAACAAGAAATCATTACATAGAGGACAGAAAGGAACTGGGAGTGGCCCATGCTCCAGGAAGACAAAACTACAACCAAATAACACAAAAATGAGGACTTTTTTGTAGCACAGGGGACACATTAAACATTTTCGAGGAACTTTTATGCAACTCAGGACATATTGTTCGCGAGAATGCAAAATCGGCGTGTTCGGCAACGCGAATCGAGTGAAAAGTCGTTATCGCGTTCCCGAGCCAGTACATTGAGCGCGCGAACAAGACAAAAAAGGTAAGGTCGCGTTCTCACACGGTGCGACGTTACAAAAACTACCCGAGCTGTATTCCTAGGGTTACCTAATGGCAGGGAGTGCCATAATAGCTACACACAAGCAACCAAAAAACTAAAAGTACCACCATTACAAAAAATGTGAACCAATCCAAAGCCATACACGGTGTAATTAAAGTTACACCACAAAAATAGTTGATTAACTTGAATGCACCTATGGCTGTGAGTGGTAGTACCTACAAAAGCCTTGGATGGCTATGGCAAAAGAAGAGAACCAGGGAAGGACACAGAAAATGGCCGCCTCCATAGGGCCAGGAGGACAGGGACACCCAAAAACAACATGGAAAAGGGATGCACCCAAAATGGCCTCCACCACATGGCAAAATCAGTCACAAAGGAAGCATACACAAAATGGCCGCCACCACATGGCCTGCCCACCAACAACAACATAGCAGAATCATCACAAAGGAAGTAAGTACACACAAAATGGCCCTCACCACTACATGAAAAGAAAGAGAGGACAGACAATAAATGCCTATGCCAAAGGGACAATGCTTAGCTTCACAAAATGGACACACCAGACACCACCCCCCAAATTGGTCACCCCAACCATAAACAAGAAATCATTACATAGAGGACAGAAAGGAACTGGGAGTGGCCCATGCTCCAGGAAGACAAAACTACAACCAAATAACACAAAAATGAGGACTTTTTTGTAGCACAGGGGACACATTAAACATTTTCGAGGAACTTTTATGCAACTCGGGACATATTGTTCGCGAGAATGCAAAATCAGCGTGTTCGGCAACGCGAATCGAGTGAAAAGTCGTTATCGCGTTCCCGAGCCAGTACATTGAGCGCGCAAACAAGACAAAAAAGGTAAGGTCGCGTTCTCACACGGTGCGACGTTACAAAAACTACCCGAGCTGTATTCCTAGGGTTACCTAATGGCAGGGAGTGCCATAATAGCTACACACAAGCAACCAAAAAACTAAAAGTACCACCATTACAAAAAATGTGAACCAATCCAAAGCCATACACGGTGTCATTAAAGTTACACCACAAAAATAGTTGATTAACTTGAATGCACCTATGGCTGTGAGTGGTAGTACCTACAAAAGCCTTGGATGGCTATGGCAAAAGAAGAGAACCAGGGAAGGACACAGAAAATGGCCGCCTCCATAGGGCCAGGAGGACAGGGACACCCAAAAACAACATGGAAAAGGGATGCACCCAAAATGGCCTCCACCACATGGCAAAATCAGTCACAAAGGAAGCATACACAAAATGGCCGCCACCACATGGCCTGCCCACCAACAACAACATAGCAGAATCATCACAAAGGAAGTAAGTACACACAAAATGGCCCTCACCACTACATGAAAAGAAAGAGAGGACAGACAATAAATGCCTATGCCAAAGGGACAATGCTTAGCTTCACAAAATGGACACACCAGACACCACCCCCCAAATTGGTCACCCCAACCATAAACAAGAAATCATTACATAGAGGACAGAAAGGAACTGGGAGTGGCCCATGCTCCAGGAAGACAAAACTACAACCAAATAACACAAAAATGAGGACTTTTTTGTAGCACAGTCGACACATTAAACATTTTCGAGGAACTTTTATGCAACTCGGGACATATTGTTCGCGAGAATGCAAAATCGGCGTGTTCGGCAACGCGAATCGAGTGAAAAGTCGTTATCGCGTTCCCGAGCCAGTACATTGAGCGCGCGAACAAGACAAAAAAGGTAAGGTCGCGTTCTCACACGGTGCGACGTTACAAAAACTACCCGAGCTGTATTCCTAGGGTTACCTAATGGCAGGGAGTGCCATAATAGCTACACACAAGCAACCAAAAAACTAAAAGTACCACCATTACAAAAAATGTGAACCAATCCAAAGCCATACACGGTGTAATTAAAGTTACACCACAAAAATAGTTGATTAACTTGAATGCACCTATGGCTGTGAGTGGTAGTACCTACAAAAGCCTTGGATGGCTATGGCAAAAGAAGAGAACCAGGGAAGGACACAGAAAATGGCCGCCTCCATAGGGCCAGGAGGACAGGGACACCCAAAAACAACATGGAAAAGGGATGCACCCAAAATGGCCTCCACCACATGGCAAAATCAGTCACAAAGGAAGCATACACAAAATGGCCGCCACCACATGGCCTGCCCACCAACAACAACATAGCAGAATCATCACAAAGGAAGTAAGTACACACAAAATGGCCCTCACCACTACATGAAAAGAAAGAGAGGACAGACAATAAATGCCTATGCCAAAGGGACAATGCTTAGCTTCACAAAATGGACACACCAGACACCACCCCCCAAATTGGTCACCCCAACCATAAACAAGAAATCATTACATAGAGGACAGAAAGGAACTGGGAGTGGCCCATGCTCCAGGAAGACAAAACTACAACCAAATAACACAAAAATGAGGACTTTTTTGTAGCACAGGGGACACATTAAACATTTTCGAGGAACTTTTATGCAACTCGGGACATATTGTTCGCGAGAATGCAAAATCAGCGTGTTCGGCAACGCGAATCGAGTGAAAAGTCGTTATCGCGTTCCCGAGCCAGTACATTGAGCGCGCAAACAAGACAAAAAAGGTAAGGTCGCGTTCTCACACGGTGCGACGTTACAAAAACTACCCGAGCTGTATTCCTAGGGTTACCTAATGGCAGGGAGTGCCATAATAGCTACACACAAGCAACCAAAAAACTAAAAGTACCACCATTACAAAAAATGTGAACCAATCCAAAGCCATACACGGTGTAATTAAAGTTACACCACAAAAATAGTTGATTAACTTGAATGCACCTATGGCTGTGAGTGGTAGTACCTACAAAAGCCTTGGATGGCTATGGCAAAAGAAGAGAACCAGGGAAGGACACAGAAAATGGCCGCCTCCATAGGGCCAGGAGGACAGGGACACCCAAAAACAACATGGAAAAGGGATGCACCCAAAATGGCCTCCACCACATGGCAAAATCAGTCACAAAGGAAGCATACACAAAATGGCCACCACCACATGGCCTGCCCACCAACAACAACATAGCAGAATCATCACAAAGGAAGTAAGTACACACAAAATGGCCCTCACCACTACATGAAAAGAAAGAGAGGACAGACAATAAATGCCTATGCCAAAGGGACAATGCTTAGCTTCACAAAATGGACACACCAGACACCACCCCCCAAATTGGTCACCCCAACCATAAACAAGAAATCATTACATAGAGGACAGAAAGGAACTGGGAGTGGCCCATGCTCCAGGAAGACAAAACTACAACCAAATAACACAAAAATGAGGACTTTTTTGTAGCACAGGGGACACATTAAACATTTTCGAGGAACTTTTATGCAACTCGGGACATATTGTTCGTGAGAATGCAAAATCAGCGTGTTCGGCAACGCGAATCGAGTGAAAAGTCGTTATCGCGTTCCCGAGCCAGTACATTGAGCGCGCGAACAAGACAAAAAAGGTAAGGTCGCGTTCTCACACGGTGCGACGTTACAAAAACTACCCGAGCTGTATTCCTAGGGTTACCTAATGGCAGGGAGTGCCATAATAGCTACACACAAGCAACCAAAAAACTAAAAGTACCACCATTACAAAAAATGTGAACCAATCCAAAGCCATACACGGTGTAATTAAAGTTACACCACAAAAATAGTTGATTAACTTGAATGCACCTATGGCTGTGAGAGGTAGTACCTACAAAAGCCTTGGATGGCTATGGCAAAAGAAGAGAACCAGGGAAGGACACAGAAAATGGCCGCCTCCATAGGGCCAGGAGGACAGGGACACCCAAAAACAACATGGAAAAGGGATGCACCCAAAATGGCCTCCACCACATGGCAAAATCAGTCACAAAGGAAGCATACACAAAATGGCCGCCACCACATGGCCTGCCCACCAACAACAACATAGCAGAATCATCACAAAGGAAGTAAGTACACACAAAATGGCCCTCACCACTACATGAAAAGAAAGAGAGGACAGACAATAAATGCCTATGCCAAAGGGACAATGCTTAGCTTCACAAAATGGACACACCAGACACCACCCCCCAAATTGGTCACCCCAACCATAAACAAGAAATCATTACATAGAGGACAGAAAGGAACTGGGAGTGGCCCATGCTCCAGGAAGACAAAACTACAACCAAATAACACATAAATGAGGACTTTTTTGTAGCACAGGGGACACATTAAACATTTTCGAGGAACTTTTATGCAACTCGGGACATATTGTTCGCGAGAATGCAAAATCGGCGTGTTCGGCAACGCGAATCGAGTGAAAAGTCGTTATCGCGTTCCCGAGCCAGTACATTGAGCGCGCGAACAAGACAAAAAAGGTAAGGTCGCTTTCTCACACGGTGCGACGTTACCAAAACTACCCGAGCTGTATTCCTAGGGTTACCTAATGGCAGAAATTGACAGACACCCGAAACCTGACATACCCCACACATAAACATAAGATTTTCTAAATCAAACCAGTCCATCCATGATTTCCTAATTAGAGGTACACCAGAAAAAAAGTTGATTACCTTTCATGACCCTATGACTAGTACCTCTGGCCTACTGGAAGAGTAGGCCACAAGTTTGGAGGCCTATGGCAAGACCAAAGTGGCTGGGAAACATAAAATGGCCGCCAACAACACATGGCCAGGCCAACCACAGAAAGTTATTACAATGAACTCAAACATGCCTACACACTAACTACATGGAGTACTAGGGTCAGCTATTGGCTTAAAAAAATAAAAAACTTTTTCATTACACAAACAGAAATACCACAGCAGACATTGCTATTGCATAATGATGACCATAATCCAATGCCAGCCATGATGTTTGTTTACAAACTTGAATAAAATTTTAAACACAGAATTATGATTTTACCCATGGGTACCTCTCTATGTAGCCTGGATGAAATTTAAAAAGAAATACAAGTTGGGACCTCATAAAAGTAGGCACCCATCAATAATTTAAATCAAGGAATGAATACTGTAGTTAAAAATTTTTAAATCAAACAAACACAAGTCTACAACATCATACTCACTCATACATTACTGAACTTACTTGAAAAAGAGAATTCAAAATCCAAAAGTCCTCAGTAAGATTAAAAAAAAGCAGTAATGCAGCCAACACACACAGAAAGTGATCCTGCCAGCTCAAAATCCAAATGAAAGTGACCACCTGATGGACAAAGCACTGGGAGGAGCCTGGTGGACAGGAACAGGAAGTTGTAAACTCCAGAGCCCTTCCTCCTTAATATTCAAAAATAGAGTAGAAACAGAAAGAGGACTCCTTCCCCCCAAAAAATACATCCAAAGGTACAACTTTGAGGGGTTTTTCACTTGTTTGCTAACCAAAATGGTAATTTATTATTATGGTTTAACTTTTAACATGCTCGCGAGTTATTCTGTGCAAGATTGCAGGTTCTGCGTGTTCGGCAACTCGATCTTACCAACAAACATACTTGCGCGTCCTTATGGCTTTATCGCGCTTCCAATGACGTTATCGCGTTCGCACAGCTGCACGGAAGGGTTTACAAACATGGTGGCAGACGCGACCGGGAAAAAGCGAACGCAGAACCAAGGTAAGCCATTGCCGCGCACGCGATAATGTTATTTAGCGCGCGACAATGTTATTTAGCGCGCGACAACTACGCTCCGCACCGGATAGCGGAGTTATCGGCAGCTACGCGAACTCCGCGGAACGCGGAGTTGCCAAAACTCCGCAAACTCCGCAAATGGAGCGTAGTTCTTCGCCCAGGATTACTATTAATATGATAGATCTGGAGAGGGACAGTACCCTCCCCCTGACTTTTAAGGGAAGAGGGTGCTCGTCATTTATTGACTACATTCTGGTATCTAGAGTTTTAAAGAACCAGATTATCACTGTGGGAGTTGAGTGGAGCCCATTCAGTGACCATAACCCCCTGGTAATAGAACTCCTCTACCTGGCTCGGTCCAGGAGGGGACAGCCATTGTGGCATCTTTGAGAAGGCAACGGACCAGAGGAGACAGCTTAGGTGGACCAAAATAGATGTGAAATTTTTCTACAAAACCTTAATGGACAGTGGGAAAATTCACATTGAGGAATGCCTAGACACTACAGTAGAAGGGCTACTGTACTCCATGCATTTGGGCAGATAACCAGTCTGGTAGAGAGGCTATTAAAATCAAGTGTGCCGATAAGACAAGATGAAAGTCCTCATCTTGGGATCATCGCCCTCCACATGGGATGACTCCTGGTGGCCCCCTGCCCTGAGCACCACTCCCAAGCCAACAGACCATGCACGTAATCTAGGCTTCATCCTGGACTCCTCCCTCTCAATGACCAGACAAGTCAACGCCGTCTCATCATCGTGCTTCAACACCCTGCGCATGCTGCCAAAGATCTTCCGATGGATCCCCACCGAAACTAGGAAGCCGGTCACCCAGGCACTCATCACCAGCCGACTGGACTACGGAAACACCCTCTATGCCGGAACCACAGCCAAACTTCATAAAAGACTCCAACGAATCCAGAACGCCTCCGCACGACTCGTCCTGGACATCCCCCGACACAGCCACATCTCCGGCCACCTGAGAGACCTGCACTGGCTCCCCGTCAGCAAGAGGATCACGTTCAGACTCCTCACCCATGCACACAAGGCTCTCCACGACTCAGGCCCCAAGTACCTCAACAACTGCCTGACCTTCTACACGCCCACCCGCCAGTACAATAGGGAGACCAAGAGGAGGAAACTAGCCCTACAGGGGAAAGCATGGGCAGACCTAAGAGAGGCCGCAGAAAAAAGGGACCTTACTGAATTCTGGAGAATTGTTAACAGACCATGTTTTCAGGATGGCAATGCCTCCGAGCTCGGGACAAATATTTTGCCGGTACAGTGGGTCGCACATTTTAAGGGCCTGTATAACCAGTAAGTAGATACGGTCCCAGAGGAGGAGGTGATTGCCCAGCAGGGACAGATAGCAGTTTTTACCCTCAATGAAATCACTGTGGGAATTGAGGGTTTGACAAAAAATAAAGCCCCAGGTCCAGATGGGATCCCACCCGACCTGTTCCTGAGCTGTGTGTAGCTGTGGGCCCCAATACTGACAAGAGTAATAAATGCAGCTATCAGCTCTGGTTTGCCCCACTCTTGGTCTATGCCCATAATTGTCCCTATTTTTCAAAAGGGTAATAGAGACAATCCTCAGTGCTATGGACCGATTTCACTGATAGGTGTGTCTGCTAAGATATTGGGCCGGGTAGTCCTTAACCGCGTTACTGAGTGGACCAAGGATAATAACATCATCTCGGACACCCAGTATGGTTTTAGGATGGGGGAGCCACAAGTGACCAATGCTTGAACCTCTACATGCTGATTGCAAAATATACCAAAGCTAGTAATGAAGCCATTCACCTGGGGTTTATGGATTAGGCAGCTGCCTTTGACCACGTGAATAGGGATGAGCTCTGGGCTATGATAACGCACATGGGGATTGATTGTGGCCTGATTAACATCTTAAGCGAGTTACACAGGGATACTTCTGCTAAGGTACGCTACAACATGGAGGGGGGTTTGACCGAATCCTTCCCATGTGTGGGTGGGGTGCTCCTTTTTTATTCTCACTCTACATCAATAATTTAGAGCAGTTTTTGATTAATCTAAAGACAAACTGCCCAGGAGGAGGGTCCCGCTGCATCCCCGTACTTTTGTACGCGGATGACGCGGTCCTGCTCGCGCGCACCCCAAAGAGTCTACAGATCTTAATAGATGGATTTGTTACATTTATGGAAGCCTTAGATCTGTCCATCAATCTGGGCAAATCATATGTAATGTTGGCAGGTAACAAACCTTGCACCAGATCCGCTTATAGGATAGGAAGCCAGATATTAGAAAGGGTTCAATCCTTCTCGTATTTAGGCTTATTATTTGATGGGTCTTTAAAATGTAATCCTTTGGTGGAGGAACGTTGCCGTAAACTGATTTCCTCTAATGGTGCCATTGCAAGTTATGGGCGGAGGGTTGGCCGTTGGTGTCCCGAACAATTAATGAATCTCTATGGCTCTATGTGCTGTTCCAAAGCTACGTATGGGGCAGAAGTATAGGGCTTTGTGAATATCAACCAATTACAGCAGGAGGAAAACACATTTCTATGATCAATCCAGAAAATACCACAGAGTACTCCAGCTGTTATAGCCCATAGAGAACTAGGGAGGCCATATCTCGAAGACCTGGTCAACCTTAGACCCATCTTGGCCTGGGTAAAAATTTGGATAAACCCAGAGGCATCTTTAAGTAGACAAATCCTAGGTGATTGCCTAGGAAGGGATAAAAGCATGAGTATACCATTGCTCAACTACGTAAAGACTACATTAGAAAGCCTCGGTTATAAGAACCTCTTTACTAATCCTGTAGCAATTGAACTCCAGGATAAATTGATTATAAAGAGATCCTTTTTTTCCCAGAGAATTACACGCAGAGCTGAGGTGGAAGGGTCCAAATGTACTGTGAGAGCCCATAGTCTTTTTAAAAGCACTGAGGGAATGGAACTATACCTCTACCTCATGTATAACGCCCAGGATAGGTTTTTAATGTCCCGTTTTAGGCTCAATTTATTACCATATTTATTGGCGTATCCAGAAGGTTTTATATCTTCAATTGAGCAGAAGGGAGCCTGCAGCTGCGACAATAGGTCTCCGCAGGACTCCCTTCATTTTGTACTTTTGTGTTCCATTTACTCAATGCCTAGGCGTAGATTCTTGGTAGGAATTTTAAAACAAGCCATACTGACACATGCCAAAGCTGCTTTCGTTTTTTTGCAAAAAGCGATTGATCCCCTGACACTATGTTGTATCATGAATTTCATCAAAGTTGCGGTGCGATTGAGGCCTGATTCATATTATTTTAATGAATTCTTATTGTTAGCTCCTCTTAAATATAGTCTGTATTTGCAAGCAGGGTTCTCTTAATGATTTGATTGTATTTTAAATATGTGTACTCATGTGCTTTTATGGTGTTTTTCAATCACAGAATAAAGCACTCTTGACTTGACTTGACTTGACTGTATAGATACTGACTGGGGAATTGAAGATGTGAAAAACAAGTGTGTAGGTGGTTAGAGGACTGCATGCGTATTGGAGAGGGGTTTGTACCAGTCCATTTGTTAAGGACTGCATCACTGCATGAGTTCTTGGGTACTGACTGAAGGATTAGAGTACTGCAAGGAGAGTGTCTGGTTGAATTTATAAGTGGTTGGGATTTGGCGAAGTGAATGGATTAGTACATGGTGCCTAATGGGTCACTGGAGGAGTGCAAGGGGAGTGAGAGGGTGTTTGATGGAATGTATGGATACTGACTGGGGAACTGAAGCTGAGAAAGACAAATGTGTAGGTGGTTAGAGTACTGTATGCATATTGGAGAGAGGTTTGTAGCAGTCCATGTGATAAGGCCTGGGTCACTGCATGAGTACTTGGGTACTGACCGAATTATTAGAGTACTGCAAGGAGTGTGCCGGAGTGAATTTTTAAGTGGTTGGGTTTTTGCACAGGGAATCGATTAGTTCATGGTGCTGAATGGGTCAATAGAGTAGTGCAAGGGGAGTCACATGGTGTTTGCTGGAGTGTATGGATACTGACTGGGGAATTGAAGATGTAATAGACAAGTGCGTGGTTGATTAGAGTACTGCATGCAGAGTAGATAGCAGTTTCAAGCAGTCTATGTGTTAAGGCCTAGGTCACTGCATGAGTACTTGGGTACTGCCTGCATGATTAGGGTACTGCAAGGAGAGTGTCTGGGTGAATTTAGAAGTGGTTGCGTTTTGGCGCACTGAATGGATTAGTACATGGTGCTGAATGGGTCACTGGAGGAGTGCAAGGGGAGTGACAGGGTATTTGCTGTAGTGTATGGATACTGACTGGGGAATTGAAGGTATGAAAGACAAGTGTGTAGGTGGTTACAGGTCTGCATGCATAGTGGATAGGGGAATGAAGCAGTCTATGTGCTAAGGCCTAGGTCACTTTATGAGTACTTGGGTACTAACTGAATGATTAAAGTACTGCAAGGAGAGTGCCTAGGTAAATTTAAAAATGGTTGCGTTTTGGCAAAGTGAATGGATTAGTACATGGTGCTGAATGGGTCACTAGAGGAGTGCAAGGTGAGTGACAGGGTGTTTGCTTCACTGTATGGATACTGACTGGTGAATAGAAGATGTGAAAGACAAGTGTGTAGATGGTTATAGGATTGCATACAAATTGGACAGAGGTTTGGGCAGTCCATGTGCTAAGGCCTGGATCACTGCATCAGTACTTGGGTACTGACTCAATTATTAGAGTACTGCAAGGAGAGTAACTGGGTGAATTTATAAGTGGTTGGGTTTTGGTGCAGTCAATGGTTTAGGATATGATGCTGAATAGGTCACTACAGGAGTGCAAGGAGAGTGACAGGGTATTTGCTGGAGTGTATGGACACTGACTAAGGAATTGAAGGTGTGGAAGATAAGTGTGTAGGTGGCTAGAGGACTGCGTGCATATTGGACAGAGGTTTGTAGCAGCCCATGTGCTGAGGCCTGGATCACTGCATGAATACTTGTGTACTGACTCAATAATTAGAGTACTGCAACGAGAATGCCTGGGTTAATTTATAAGTTGTTGGGTTTTGGCGCAGTGAATGGATTAGTACATGGTGCTGAATGGTTCACTAGAGGGGTGCAAGGGGAGTGACAGGTTGCTTGATGGAGTGTATGGATACTGACTGGGGAATTGAAGGTGTGAGAGAAAATGTGTAGGTGGTTACAGGTCTGCATGCATAGTAGATAGGGGAATGAAGCAGTCTATGTGCTAAGGCCTAGGTCACAGCATGAGTAATTGGGTTCTGACTGAATGATTAAAGTACTGCAATGAGAGTGCCTAAGTCAATTTAAAAATGGTTAGGATTTGGCACAATAAATGGACTAATACATGGTGCTGAATTGGTCACTAGAGAAGTGCAAAGGGTGTGACAGGGTATATGATGGAGTGGATGGATACTGAGTGGGGAATTGAAGATGTGAAAGACAAGTGTGTAGGTGATTAGAGGACTTCATGCATAGTGGATAGGGGTATAAAGCAGTCTATGTGCTAAGGCATAGGTCACTTTATGAGTACTTGGGTACTAACTGAATGATTAAAGTACTGAAAAGAGAGTGCCTAGATCAATTTAAAAATGGTTGCGTTTTGGCAGAGTGAATGGATTAGTACATGGTGCTGAATGGGTCACTAGAGGAGTCCAAGGTGAGTGACAGTGTGTTTGCTTCACTGTATGGATACTGACTTGTGAATAGAAGATGTGAAAGACAAGTGTGTAGATGGTTAGAGGACTGCATGCATATTGGACAGAGGTTTGGGCAGTCCATGTGCTAAGGCCTGGATCACTGCATCAGTACTTGGGTACGGACTCAATTATTAGAGTACTGCAAGGAGAGTAACTGGGTGAATTTATAAGTGGTTGGGTTTTGGTGCAGTGAATGGATTAGGATATGATGCTGAATCGGTCACTACAGGAGTGCAAGGGGAGTGACATGGTGTTTGCTGGAGTGTATGGACACTGACTAAGGAATTGAAGGTGTGGAAGATAAGTGTGTAGGTGGTTAGAGGACTGCGTGCTTATTGGACAGAGGTTTGTAGCAGTCCATGTGTAAGTCCTGGATCACTGCATGAGTACTTGGGTACTGACTCAATGATTAGAGTACTGCAAGGAGAATGCCTGGGTGAAGTTGTAAGTGGTTGGGATTAGGCACAGTGAATGGAAAAGTACATGGTGCTGAATGGGTCTCTAGAGGAGTGCAAGGAGAGTGACAGGGTGTTTGCTTGAGTATATGGATACTGACAGGGGAATTGAAGGTGTCAAAGACAAGTGTGTAGGTGGTTAGAGGACTGCATGAATATTGAACAGAGGTTTGTAGCAGCCCATGTGCTAAGGCCTGGATCACTGCATGAATACTTGTGTACTGACTCACTAATTAGAGTACTGCAACGAGAATGCCTGGGTTAATTTATAAGTGGTTGGGTTTTGGCGCAGTGAATGGATTAGTACATGGTGCTGAATGGTTTACTAGAGGGGTGCAAGGGGAGTGACAGGTTGCTTGATGGAGTGTATGGATACTGACTGGGGAATTGAAGGTGTGAGAGAAAATGTGTAGGGGGTTACAGGTCTGCATGCATAGTAAATAGGGGAATTAAGCAGTCTATGTGCTAAGGCCTAGGTCACAGCATGAGTAATTGGGTTCTGACTGAATGATTAAAGTACTGCAATGAGAGTGCCTAAGTCAATTTAAAAATGGTTGGGATTTGGCACAATAAATGGACTAATATATGGTGCTGAATTGGTCACTAGAGAAGTGCAAAGGGTGTGACAGGGTATATGCTGGAGTGTATGGATACTGACTGGGGAATTAAAGATGTGAAAGACAAGTGTGTAGGTGATTAGAGGACTGCATGCATAGTGGATAGGGGTATAAAGCAGTCTATGTGCTAAGGCCTGCGTCACTGCATGAGTACTTGGGTACTGACTGAATGATTAGAGTACTGCAAGGAAAGTGCCTGGGTGAATTTATAAGTGGTTGGGTTTTGGCGCAGTGAATGGATCAGTACATGGTGCTGAATAGGTCACTAGAGGAGTGCAAGTGGAGTGACAGGGTTTTTTCTGGAGTGTATGGATACTGACTAGAGATGAAGATGAGAAAGATAAGTGTGTAGGTGATTAGAGGACTGCATGCATTTTGGATAGGGGTATGAAGCATTCTATGTGCTAAGGCCTGTGTCACTGCATGAGTAATTGGGTACTGACTGAATGATTAGTATACTGCAAAGAGAGTGTCTGGGTGAATTTATAAGTGGTTGGGTATTGGTGCAGTGAATTGATTAGTATATGATGTTGAATGGGTCACTAAAAGAGTGCAAGAGGAGTGACAGGGTGTTTGCTGGAGTGTATTGATACTGACTAGAAATTGAAGATGTTAAAGACAAGTATATAGTTGGTTAAAGGACCGCATGCATATTGGAGAGGGGATTGTAGCAGTCCATGTTTCAAGGCCTAAATCACTGCATGAGTACGTGGGTACTGACTGAATGATAGGAGTACTGCGAGGAGAGAGACTGGGTGAGTTTATAAGTGGTTGGGTTTTGGCGAAGTGAATGGATTAGTTCATGGTGCTGGAGGGGTCACTAGAGGAGTGCAAGTAGAGTGAAAGGGTGTTTGCTGGAGTGTATGGATATTGACTTGGGAAATGAAAATCTGAAAGACAAGTGTGTTGGTGGTTAGAGGACTGCATGCATATTGGACAGAGGTTTGTCGCAATCCATGTGCTAAGGCCTGGATCAGTGCATGAGTACTTGGGTACTGACTGAATGATTAGAATACTGCGAGGAGAGAGACTGGGAAAATATATAAATAATTGGGCTTTGGTGCAGTGAATGGATTAGTTCATGGTGCTAAATGGGTCACTAGAGGATTGCAAGGGGAGTGACAGGGTGTTTGCTGGAGTGAATGGATACTGACTGGGGAATTGAAGGTGTGAAATATAAGTGTGTAAGTGGTTAGAGAACTGCATGCATATTGGACAGAGGTTTTTAGCAGTCCATGTGCTAAGGCCTGGATCACTGCATGAGTACTTGGGTACTGACTTAATGATTAGAGTACTGCAAGGAGAATGCCTGGATGAATTTATAAGTTGTTGTTCTTGGCACAGTGAATGGATTAGTACATGATGCTGAATGGGTCACTGGAGGAGTGCAAGGGGAATGACAGGGTGTTTGCTGGAGTGTATGGATACTGACTGGGGAATTGAAGGTGTGAAAGACAAGTGTGTAGGTGGTTAGAGGACTGCATGCAGATTGGACTAAGGTTTGGGGCAGTGCATGTGCTAGGGCCTGGGTCACTGCATGAGTACTTGGGTACCAACTCAATGATTAGAGTACTGCTAGGAGAATACCTGGGTAAATGTGTACGCTGTTGGATTTTGGCGCAATGAATGGATTAGTACATAGTGCTGAATGGGTCACTGGAGGAGTGCAAGGGGAATGACAGGTTGTTTGCTGGATTGTATGGATACTGACTAGGGAATTGAAGCTGAGAAAGACAAGTGTTTAGGTGGTTAGAGGACTGCATGTATATTTGACAGAGGTTTGTAGCAGTCCATGTGCTAAGGCCAGTATCACTGCATGAGTACTTGGGTACTGACCTAATGGTTACAGTACTGCAAGCAGAATGCCTCTGTGAATTTATAAGTGGATAGGTTTTGGCGTAGTGAATGGATTAGTACATGGTGCTGAATGGGTCACTAGAGGAGTGTAAGGGCAGTAGGTTTTTAAGCAGTTATGTGTCAGCAATGAGATGAAATAACCACATGCTTCTGTCACAAAGGTTGTAGAAGTGAACACAGACTCACAGTGTGATTCTAGACAAGCAAGACTATTCCATGGACTTTACCAGAAGAGACTCACTAGTCTGGAAGGGGTAAGGTGACTGCATACATTCTATACATTTCACGAGTGCACTCTAGTGTGAATGCCTGACTCCTTCTGTGAATGCATAAGCAATGACTGGGTTCAAATACTACTGAAACGTGACAACAGGAAAGGTTTTTAAGCAGTTATGTGTCAGAAAAGACATGAAGCAACCACATGTTTCTGTCACAATGGTTGCAGAAGTGCACACAGACTCACAGTGTGATTGTAGACAAGCAAGACTATTCCCTGGACTTTAGCAGGAGAAACTCACTACTCTGGAAGGGGTAATGTGACTGCATACATTCTACACATTTCACTACTGCACTCTAGTGTGAATGCCTGACTCATTCTGTGAATGCATAAGCAATGACTGGGGGGCATATTATCAAGGGGGTTTATCTCAGCTTTTTTGGCTTTAAAAGCCAAGAAAGCAGAGATAAAATTATCTCCCTATTACCTAGCTGTCGCTAACACCAGTTAGCGACAGCTAGTAGGAGATAGCGACCATCTTGGGCCCCACTTTGCATGTCAGTGATATTTATCACTAATGACATGCAAAGTGGGCGTGCCAAGATGTTAGAGACTGGAAACAGTCGCTAACATTGCTATCTCCTATTACCAACTTATGGAGATATTCGCGCTAAGCGCGAATATCTCCAAAAGCTAACACCTGCCCTGAGCAGTTCTTAGCCATGTTATCCAATGGTAGGTGGATAACATGGCTAAGAGCATTAGCTCGGTAATGCATGAATATCGCTGACTTTTCAGCGATATTCATGCATTTCGGCTGATTTTTATCGCTTAGGAGATCAACCTTGATAATAGCAAGGTTCCTAAGCGATAAAAATCGCTGCAGCTCGGCGATAAAAATATTGCCGCTAAACCAACATAGCGATAATTATCGCTAGTTGTTGGTAATATGCCCCTGGGTTCTAATACTACTGAAACTTGACAACAGGAAAAGTTTTTAAGCCGTTCTGTGTCAGCAAAGGTATGAAGTAACCACATGCTTCTGTCACAATCGTTGCAGAAGTGCACACAGACTCACAGTGTGATTCTAGACAAGCAAGACTATTCCCTGCACTGAAGCAGGAGAAACTCACTAGTCTGGAAGGGGTAAGGTGACTGCATAAATTCTACACATTTCACTAGTGCACTCTAGTATGAATTCCTGACTCATTCTGCGAATGCATAAGCAATGACTGGGTTCAAATACTACTGAAACGTGACAACAGGAAAGGGTTTTAAGTAGTTATGTGTCAGCAAAGACATGAAGTAACCACATGCTTCTGTCACAATGTTTGCAGAAGTGCACACAGACTCACAGTGTGATTGTAGACAAGCAAGACTATTCCCTTGCCTTTATCAGGAGAAACTCACTACTCTAGAAGGGGTAATGTGACTGCATACATTCTACACATTTCACTACTGCACTCTAGTGTGAATGCCTGACATATTCTTTTCTTGTGCCTCGGTTCTACCAAGGCACAAGATGGCTGCCAACACTTCCTGGTTTGGAGTGTTGCCAGCCATTTAACATGAAGCTTGTGATCAGGAGGGTGTGCGCAGGGTGTGCACAGGGTGTGCGGATCCACTGTGGTCATAGATATTACTATCTTTATTCCTTAATTTCTCAAAAACTACTCAACGGATTTACACCATTTTTGAAAAAGGTTGCTTTCTGAGCCAAGCAGTACCTTTTCACCAAATTTGGAGTAATTCCGTTCAGCAGTTTTGCTATAACAGTATTTAAAGTTTCCAATTGGAAAATTATTTTTTCACCACTATTTTTTTAATTGTTCAGGAACTACTAAATGGATTTACACCATTAAAAATAGGGCGCTTTCTGAACTAAGAGCTAACTTTTTGCAAAATCTGGTGTAATTCCATTCGGCAGTTCAGGCTGTAGCCGTGTATAAAATTTCGTATGTGAAATGCCAGCGGGACCCCCCTTTTTTCGTGGACCCTGTTTGACAAACCATCCCCAAACTTTCAGGATATAAGGGTACCGGAGTGCCCCGCGAGTTTGGAAAATTTCACGAAGATTCGTCAATCGGCGCCAAAGATATTAGGAATAAAATGTTGTGGATTTCCTATGGAAAAAAGGTCCTAATAATATATAATAATTCACTGAAAAAATCATAGGTTCAGGCACCTTATAGTTAGGAATTAGCATTTAAAACACCTTAGAAATTCACTGAAAAAAACCATAGGTTTCAGGGCCGTTATAATTAGTTGGACATTTCACTCTTACAAAACCATTGAAATTTCCCTGTTATAGTTAGTTCAGCTAACTATAACTTGTGCACCCGCAATGCACTGCTGATGACGTCACATATTACATCACTGATGACATGGTCAGTGTTATCACTCATGACATCACTGATGACATCTCAAATGACATCACTGATGTCACACTGATGACATCATTTAGTGAATGTGTGTTTTACTGAAAATTAAATATGTTTTATATATGTATATCTCAAGGTCAATGAAAGAATAAATGGGTATATAAATGTCTAAATTGATGATTTCTTGGGAGAAAAATTGATTGTATAACTGACTGGTTAAGTGTATCTTAGTGAATACATGGGTTAGTGAGTAATGTTTAAATATGTAAATATCTGTATCAGTCTCTCAGTTTGTGCATACGTGGCTGCATGTGTTGGTAAGTAGCTACATGTGTGTCTATATAGGTTATTAGTTGGTTTTTTAAGTATTAGTATGAGTGTCTGTATGGTTCGGTGAGGGGTATTATGTAGAGCTGCGTTGCAGAGAGGTGTTCAGAGGCCATGCACCTTTTTACAACACTCAGCAAAGCAGCTCCGTGGCGTTACTGGAGGTACCTGGTGAGATAGTTGGCCCCAAGGGACCCCCAGAATTCATGGGGAATTGAAAAGGTATTAATTCCTCAACTTAAAACGCGCCACAGGGCATGTTTGAACACATGTCGCCTTAGGCCCCGCCCCCTCCCTTCACCACTGTGCAAACGCACCCCTTGGTGCGTTTTAGGTAGAGATGTCATTAGTGATGTCACTGACCATGTCATGAATGATGTAATATGTGACATCATCACCAGTGGATTGTGGGCGCGAGAGTTACAGTTAGTACAGCTAACTATAACAAAGGAATTTCAATGGTTTTGTACAAGTGAAATGTCCAGTTAACGATAACACCCCTGAAACCTATAGTTTTTTCAGTGAATCTCTAAGGCTTTTTTAAATGATAATTCCTAACTATAACCTGCTTGAAACCTATGGTTTTTTCGGTGAACTTCAAAGGTTTTTTTAATTATAACTCCTAACTATAACCTACTTGATATCTATTGTTTTTTCAGTGAATTTCTAAGGTTTTTTTCAATGCTAATTCCTAACCCTAAAAATACCCCTTTACCCAAAAACTGAAAACTGACCCAGAACCCTAAAAATACCCCTTTACCCAAAAAACCAAAACTGACCCTGAACCCTAAAAATACCCCTTTACCCAAAAACCCAAAACTGACCCTGAACCCTAAAAATATTCCTTTACCCAAAATTAATTAATATTATTTAATTACCAATTAATTATTAATTAACAATAAAGTAAATATATTAGCACATTAGCTGTAATTAATTTAATTTATTAATTAATATTATTTTTTCCCAATTAATTAAGTAACAATAACTAAAAATTATATATATAAATAAATTACACTAATTAATGTAATTAGCTAATTAATATTATTTATTTACCAATTAATTACTAATTAAAAATATGTACAAATTTATATTAATTAATTAACTAATTAATATTAATTAATTACCAATTAATTATTAATTAAAAATATTTACAAACATATATTAATTAATTAATTATTATTAAATTACTCCCCACCCTTATCCCCTATTAACCCAACATCCCGCTCCTAAACATTAACTACAATTTATATTACTATTAATAAAACATTTTTTTTTAACCTTTTTTCTACATATTATCGATTTTTTTGAGTCGATATTTTTGTACTCGATATTTTTTTATCATTATTTTATTCGATATTTTGACCAACGATATTTTTGTTATCGATATTTTATTGTTGTCGATATTTTTAACTCGATATTTTGTCCATTCGATATTTTGGAGTCAATATTTTGTCTGTGCACCCTGCATACCCTAAAGCCTGGCTTACTGCAAGAGTGTACGTACTTATGTAACTGCAAACACATCAACCAACCAAATCAATCTCGCAATTTTGCCAAATGGACACTGAGGCATAGTGTTATTCTACACAAAAACCAATATCCCTTGCAGTGTATAAAGAAAGATTAAAAATATTAGATGAATAAATGTATTAAAACGTGGAGTAATGGAATTAAATAAATTAATACTCACATATAAAGTTTAATAGAGAGTACCTCTTCAACGGGATGCAGGGAATGGTAATGAAGAATATTAAAAAGGGGGAATGAATGTTAATGCTCGTATTAAAAAAAGTAACCTATAAAAACGGAAGTTGAAAAATATGGAAAGAGGCACGTTTACATAAACATGTGACACACTAAAACAGTGGAAATGAGAACACCTCTCAACTGAAAAACGTGACTTAAAAGTGGGAGGAGTAATACATTGATCCCATAGAGTGTTAAGTAACCAAAAAGTATATAAACCACACCCCTGGGATGATTCGTTTCATTTCAGAGCATCAATACGGGCGAAGAAACTACGAGCAAGGTAATGATTCGGGGCTGCAGAAGCATCTTCAGAATATCTTTCATTTCCTCAGAGGGAACATATTGCTAATGTATATTTAAAAATACATTAAACATTATCTTCCTTCTAGAGGAGTTGGATATATTGTTATTGTATATTTTAATTTATAAATAACTTTATGATCATTCAACTGGAGTTGGATGACTTTCAACCGAGAATCTCATACATTAATAAATAATATTTTTTTTAGTATACAAGTATTTCTAAATGATTGAAAAATGTACTATAAATAAACTATCGACGAAATACTTTGAAATAAAGGAAAATACTCTATATCTTCCAGAGTGAAAATGGGCTAAAAGTATTTATATTGAGTAGTGTTTTCACTCTTAAAGAACAAGAGGATTGTCTTCGCAAGCACTTTAAAAATATATATATATAATTGTGTCTTCAAATGTTATTAATTTTTTCAATTTTTAAAAATGATTGTTAAATGTAATAATGACATGAACTGTACATAAAAAAGAAAGATGAAGTAGTGAGGGAGTGTTTGTCATAGCACTTCTATTCTACTTTATCTGAAAGTGAAAAAAGCCCAAACATTTAAATAAAGATGATGGGGCAACACTTATATAATATAAAGATAAGGAATAATTGCTTATTATAAAATAAAAAAATTGGGTGCAACGCGTGATACCAATGAATAAAAAAAAGATTTTTCATTTCAACCATGTGATGAAAATAAAAGATTCAATAAAAATATTTTCAAAAATTGTGCATTTTTCTTTTAAAAATGGTTTGAAGAATTATACATTTAATGAAAGGACAAAGTACTTCATGCTAAAGGAGAAAAGTCAGCACAGTTATGATACAATAGAAAATAGAATAATGTTTTTAAATACCGTTACAGTCAACAAACTAAAAAGCGGAGTACATAGTTTAAGTTAAAAACACCCTACTACAACTAGTTCTTGAAACAAATTGTAAAATAAAGTTATTCACAAAATGGGCTACGCACATGGTGAGGGTATCGTAACCTCACATAGAAAAAACAAGCCAATCTACATTAGGATCAGGAAGGTAGAGATAACCACACAACAGCCAATCAAATGTTTTTAAAAATCTGCGCAAGGAAAGGTATTGGTCGGGAATACGTCTTCTTACAATGCTTCACAACCAATCAAAAAGAGGTGTAGAAAGTTTCTGTTTTTAACATACGTAGAAAGTTTCTGTTTTAAACATATGAGCAAATCAGATGACCTTGCTAGTACACGCAGCAAGAGGCAATTATTAAAGATGACTTGCTTTCGCAAGACCCAAAAAGGCTTCTTCCAGAATAAGTACGCACTTCACTGCCACACACCATTTAATGATTAACCAGACTCCCAAGCCTACACACATCACGACTCATCTCTCGTTACTTTCTCTTCTTCCACGTTCACCGTGAAAGTGCGTGTCTCTTTCTCCTTTAACTCCTTTCTTTTTCATAGTAATTGTTTCTCATACACTATCCAGCAAATACCCCACCGATGCAACCCCCTGGATTTGCAATACTAATTGTTACTCATACACTATCCAGCACATAATACCCTACAGATGCACCACCTTGGGGTTGGAATATTTTTTTTTACTGATACACTATCCAGCACATTCCGTACAGATGCACCCCCCTGGAGTTAGAATACTAATTGTTACCCCTACACTAACATGAACTTACCCTACAGATGCACCCCACTTGACATAGAATAGTAATTGTTACCCCTACACAAACTTGCACTTACCCTACAGATGCACTCTACTCTCTCTTTCAAAATCGAAACCAGATTTACAACACCCTTGCATCAATTTTGCGTCACTTTTCCAATCTGAAAAGTGATGCAATATTAACGCATTGAACTTGTAAATCTACCCCTATGCACATTACAAGCAAAACAAGTACACAACTCATTCACTTATTTATCAATCACAATTAGACAGTATTGTTTCACGATTCACAATCAACTTCAATAAATACTTTGTGCCTATTCAAATGGAAGACGAGATTGTCGACATTACAAAACTGAGTGGCATATTTTCAAAAACAGAGTTAAAATTGTTGTTGCTTTATCTCATGCAAAGTACTAAAAAAACACCGAAAATGGACTTCAAAATTCTTTGCTATCTTACCGGGAGACTTTCTCAACAAAGAGAAATACGTTGTTCCTCAAACACAAGTCAATCATTTTGATTAGCATTTTTGAATGTTCTAGATATTTGAGGTAATACTCACATGCTTGCATCCCGACTTCATGGCGGATCGAAGTGTATAACAAGACCACATCAATGGTAACTAGCAGGTATTCTGAATTCCAACTCACATTCATAAGAATTCTCAAAAAGTCACCGGTATCTTTTATGTAAGAAGGTAAACTTTGGGCAATAGGAGCTAGAAATTTGTCAACGTAGTTGGACACATTTTCGTATAGCGAGCCACATAATGAGACAATAGGTCTCCCTGGGGGGTGATTTAGAGTCTTGTGAATTTTTGGAAGAAAATTATATACAAGGTGTTATTGGGTGGTCAATGGTTAAATATTTCTTTTCATCCACATCAATTAAACCCTTTGCATACCAGTGTTCCAAATGCTCTTGTAATTCCTTTTTCATATTCACATATGGATTAGTTTCCATTCTCTGATAGTTATTCTCTTGATCCGCCATGAAGTCGGGATGCAAGCATGTGAGTATTACCTCAAACAGCGCAGCATTGCATATCTAGAACATTCAAAAATGCTAATCAAAATGATTGACTTGTGTTTGAGGAACAACGTATTTCTCTTTGATAAACAATTGTTTAAGCAGATATGTGGTACTGCCATGGGCATTTCTCTATCTCCCAACTACGCGAACATCACAATGGGGTGGTGGGAGAAGACTAAAGCATGGAACCAGGACAACCAACAGGATCTAGACCGGATAATATTATGGGTACTTTATATAGACGACCTGTTTATTATTTGGCATGGGACAGATATCCAGTTTCGAAGCTATTTTAACAAACTGAATGAGAACGAAGTGGGCCTACAATTCACATGCAACACAAGCACACAAGAAATAGACTTCTTAGACACCAAGATATATGTGTCTAATGACAAACTTGAATCTACCCTATTTCGTAAGAAAACAGCAACAAATAGGACCAGTTTTCATCCCAAATCCCTTCTAAATAGCATACCATACAGTGAATTCACGCGCCTGAAGAGAAATTGCTCAGTACCAGAGGATGCTGAAAAAGTAATACAAGAAAGCAAGTGCAGGTTTAGAGCAAGAGGATATGAGGAAAGAGTGCTGACCAAATGCAAAAGAAAAATTGATTTGAAATCTAGAACTCAAACACTAATGGAACATACTAAAAGAACTGAAACGAGTGCATCTCCAAGATTCATAACGACATTCAGTAAAGAAAGTGGAAACATTGCTCGTATAATGAAAAAATACTGGCACCTTCTGTCAGGGGATCCTGACATTGGAACCGCCCTCGGAGTAGCACCGTTAATAACGTACAAAAAGAATACATCCCTAAAGGGCTTGCTGGTCAGAAGTTTTTTTCAAGAAAAACCGAAATCGAACTGGTTACAAAATCAGCGAAAAGGCTTTCAACCATGTAACTCCTGCAAGGCATGCAAAATAGGCAAAAGCATGAAAGTAATTGAAGAACCAGACGGCAAAAATATGAAAATTGAACAACAAATCACCTGTTCTTCAAAAAACGTAGTATACATTGTGGAATGTAAATGCGGAATGAAGTTACGTGGGATGTACCACCTGTATGCTAAGAAAACGGATTTTGGAACATATCCGGGCAGTAAAAAATTCAAACATGCAATATGCCACTGCAAAGCACATGAGCTTATGTCAAAATGGAGACTGGAGACAAATGCAATTCTACGGAGTAAAAATGCTCGATAAATTGGAAAGAGGTGGAGATGTAGTTCGAAAATTACGTCAAATTGAGTCATGGATGATAATCAAACTCAGAACAAAGCATCCGAAAGGCATGAATTTCGGAGAGGATCTGCACGTTCATCTGGAATGAAATGTTCTTAAAATGGGTACTATACCCCGTACTTTGAGACTAAGAACATTATTAAGAACTGCAACTAAAGACTAAGGGTACTATACCCGATAATTGCTTTACTGATTAAGCCACAGTGAACTATCAGTCACATAAGTGTAGTAATAGCACACAATGTCTTTCTTTTGTTTTATTTTTAATTTCACAAACGTAACTACAACTCCCATAATGCCTCATAACTGGCTTACTATGGGACAGTATAAAAAGCAACACTGTGGAGGGACTAACCGACCGTGAGCAAGGCTAGTTGTGGCTGAAACGTGTTAGTGGGGTGAAGTCTTAATAAAAAAGGCTTAAAAAGTATCCTGGTTGTGCCGCCTCCTTTGTATACAAAAATTTCCTTGGGTCAGGATCCGACCCCTGGGCGGAGCACACACTGTGGAGCGCTCTCGTTTGGCTTCAGGATCACTTTGTGTGTCGATTTATATATATATATATATATAAATGCTCCCTTTGCCACTTTGTCTATGGAGCACTCGTGAGCGGGCTCAGGCAGCGGTAGTGGACAGCCGCTGATTCTAAAGCTCCAAATCACCCGGTCCCGGGAAGAAATTGCCGCACTCCAGGGGAACCTTTCACAAATGTTTATTCAGGCTGCAAAGGACACAAACGTTTTGGCGTGAGCCTTCCTCAGTGTTAATGACACACTAGAAGAAGCATGCAAATAAATAAAGCATCATTTCCTATAAATAGAAACAAAGAAGGGACTCACATTCTATATTGAAAGCGAGTGCCATTTTGTAGTGGTGTGCAGATCAAAACTAATAGTCTGCTGATACTACATGAACGTAGTTCTGAGGGAATTTTAAATATATTAAACCCATATGGCTTTTAATTCATTTCAATTACCAACATTCAGCATTTTTCCTCAGTACCTTTCATTTCATAAAGTATGGTTTTATACCTTAACTTGTTCATAGAGCCGTGGATCGGCTAATGTCCCTTCATCATGTTTCCAATTTTTTACTAAAGAATGCTCTATATATACACATTTAAAATTACCCTGGGAGGTTTCATTTCATCACTTATTTTCAAATTTTTATACATTTTTATCTCAAAGACTAATCACAAAATCGATCAAAATTACAGTCAAAATTAGAATCATTAAAATCAATAAGATTTGTCTCAAATTATTCACCTACTTCAGTTCATTGCTACCTTTACTGATATTATATATTCATACTGACATGCTGAATCAAATTTCCAATGAGTCAAGGCGAAGCATGGGCGAATTTTGCGAATTTGCGGTTCGCGAATTTACGTATTCACAAATTCGCAATCCGCAAAATCCGCGAACTGGCGCAAATTTACAGATTTTTTTTGTGTTCGCATTGGTTTCTGCCAGTTCGCAAGGGTTTTCTACCAGTTCGCAAACGCAAACTTACTTGTCGGGTCGCAACGGTCACGAATATGTTGTTTCTATGTCTGGTTTATCACAGCACCCTCTGTTTCACCACTGCCACCCTCTGGTTCACCCATGCCACCCTCTGGTTCACCCATGCCACCTTCTGGTACATCACTGCCACCCTCTGGTTCATCACTGTAGATTATGGGGGGAAAAGGCAGCACACCTGCCCTGCTTCAACTGACATGAATTAATTTGGGGTTGATTAATGTGTCACTGAGTCTGGCACCTGCTTCATTATCTCTAATTGCTTTCTGTTGCAGTGCAATTTTTTTTCACAGGACCTTTGTGGCCTACTTGTAGCTATTCTCTGAGCCTGCTGTGAGGGTCAGAGCAGGGTCATAGAATAGTTGCAAGTAGGCAACTGAACTCTGGAGGGGGCCCTCAGAAAGCACTAAAGGGAATGGTTACTAATGATGAGGTTGAACTTTTGCACCTGCTGAGTGCTTTCAGTATTGCAAAAATCGTTTTTCTGCAATTTTGCGGGATTCGCGGGGCGCGAATTTGCGCGAGATCGAATTTGGAAGCCGCGAATTTGTGCGAATATGCGTTTTGTTTTTTAGCGATATGTTAGTTCGCAAGGTTTTGTGCGTTTTAGTGAGCCGCTTGTAGCGCAACAGCGCGAAGTTACCCTCACAGTCGTTCACGGGCGCGGCCATTTTGTTTGCATGAGGTATTTCCGTTTCCGGGCGCTATGTGTAATCTCTCAAACTGTGCGCCTCGCTAGTACAAGTTCACGTGTGCTCGCGAGGAAAATCTTGCGCGAACTTACCCACGCGGTCGTGAACGGGCGCAGCCATCTTGTTTTTCATTCATTGCTAAGGTTCTGGGCATGCTTTCTGTATCCTCTGTCAATCTCTGCCATCCTTTGCTTGTTTGAAGTTTTTTTGGATCTATTTTATTTATTATCTATCCCTCTATTTTTCTAGCTCTATATTTTTGTGTTTTCTGCTACTTTTCGTTAATTTTAAACTACTTTTTTTTTTCTTTTCTTCTTCCCTATTCTATTTCTTCTTTATTATTTACCTTCCTTTCTGCCCAGACCATGTTAAAGGGAGCCGGGAAGCAGCCTGAGAAGGGGAAGGGTTCCTCACCCCGTGCTGGCTCCCGTGCAGGCGTTTGAGGGGGTAGACTGTCACAGCCCGGGAGATCTTTAGCACGAAGGAGATGGCCACACTAGTTTTTTATGTCCAGCACCGCCTTCCCAGGACCATCATGGCAGGTGGCAAGATCGCTAGCGTCTACGGGATCCAGGAGCACCGGAAGCGGTGGGAGAAGGTGTACCGGGCCATGTAGCAACACTCTCGGGTCCGGCGCACCTACAACCAGGCCACCCACTGCTGGACGGATGTCCTGGACCGTGAACGCGATCTGCTCGATCTGCTTGGCCTTGAGATCCCCGGGCTTGGTGAGTAGTAGTAGCTATTTCTTTACTACTCTGTTTTCTCCTGCTCTGTGTGTTATTATATTGCAAATTTTTGTTTTTTACCAAGAGCAATAATGCTGCTTATTACATTGTAGGTAAATTATATTTCAAAATCTTCTGTGCATTTCAGGTGCACTGCTCTCCTTCGCAGTAGCGTTGCTACTATGCTTATTTGTTTTCGATTTTGTGTTCATTTCATTGGCCTGAGAAATTATGTATGAGTGTAGTTTAAAGAACTGCGTAATGCTAGACACTAAGGGTCAGATTTTTATTTATCGGTGCATCCCTGCAATGTAGCAGGGATGCGCCAGTAATTCTGCGCCACGCCACCACCACCCATGGTGCGCCGTATTTACAATGCGGCGCACCATGGGCCCAAAACGTCACTGAAGCATTACGCATCTGTGCCGTAAAGGCGGCGCATTGCTGGAGTTGCGTCACAATGATGTCACAGCTCCAGCAATGCTCTGGGGTGCCCTATCTCCCCAATGCTGTGTCAAGCCGTACGTCTGCTTCAAGCAGGCACAGGGTTTGAGTCACGCATCATTGTCCTAAAAGTGACTGATTGAAATCTTGTAGATTTCCCACAGCCACTTTTAGAATGTTTTCCTGCTCAGGAACGCCCTCCTTTGCGCCGGAATGCCCCCTGATGGCGCAGGGCTTTACAACGTGATGCATCTCCCATATGCGTCACGTTGTTAATATACTCCGCACTATGGCGCCTCTTTTGTTCTGCCGCAGCGTCACAAAAGTCACGCAACAACGGAGCAAAAGAGCCGCAAGGGGCTTGTAAATCTGCCCCTACAGACTCAAGTCCAGTCTTTCCTTTGTACACCTGGCAATAAGAAGAAATAGTGGTGGTGGATTGATAATTTGAGTATTTTAATGACTGGTTAATGTAGTAGGAAACTTTTTAGTGTTGTCGCTGATCTGCAATCACGATGGAGTTTAACTGTCACTTCGCGTGCTGCGGACTGCTGCCTGCTAGTCCTAGGCGAACCTTTTTAGTAGTTTGTTTAGTGAGTTACATAACTTTCCAAGTCAACGGTCTGCAAATCAAGAAATACTAATATTGTAGTAGACCAAATGAGATAGGTCAATATATACCGTGGAATATTTGTCTATGTGCTTTTTCGCCAAAATATTTTGTTATTGTTCTTTTGTAATGTTTGATTTGGTTGACAACAATCATCCATGTTTTCTGGTCTTTCTTTCTTTCATGTTGTACATCAGCTCCCCCCAGGGGCAAGAGGACATTGAAGGAGGCTGCTGCTGCTGAACAAGGCCAGGATCGGTCAGGTGAGGGCTCCTTTGCTGGCCCCGGTAAGTTTTAATTTTAATATAGAGTACCTATTTTTTCCTAGCGTTCCTCATTTGATTTTTTCTAAATCGTCTTTGATCTTCTTGTAGACTGTATCTAAATTCTTATCCTGCCTCGACTATGACTCCCTGTGGTATTACTAGATTATTCCTATTAGTCTGTCTGTGTAGCTAACTAAGATTGCACATTTGGCAAAAGGTGTTAAACGAAACTCCCATTCTAGTCAGCAATAGCTCTATGCACTGAGTGCAGTCCTCTGGTATTGTCCATAATGTCTTTTCAAGTCTTCTAAATGTTTATGCTTTGACAATTACCAACAATAAAAAGGTGAATGACCACCAAGAAAGAATAAGATACTACTTTACTTTTGGTTTGGATAGGAGGACAATCCATACTGCTATTGTTGCAGGGACAAATCTGCACAAACAGAACTATGGACACTAAATAGTGCATTGTTTATCAATTATAATAGACGCAGGTAGACTTTCCACATACCTCAGTGATATCAGTCTTTAAAGAACCCCCAATCTCCTCACTGACTAGATAGTGTGGCAGAGTCATTTAGCTCCCGAATTCATCGATGATTGATCCCCAATGATGATTATCCAACGCAGGACAAGAGTAGGGAGTCAGAGTCCAGAAGTGTCAGAGGCACAGACTCATGCTTGCAAATTGCAAAACCTTTTGCTCATTCACTCTTGACCAAAACCAACAGAGTCTATTTAAGTTTTAAAGCTTTATTAAAGTAAAAATATTTTTTAAAATCAAGCTTGTCATAAAACATAAACAGTTGATTAAAAATGGAAAAGTGCTTATAGTGATTTATTTCACACATTTATTGTGGGCGAGCCGAGCCCTCACCTGGTTTGAACTTTAATTTTTCTTTTTGGTGCTGAATCGTTGGTCCCTCTGTCCTAGTGGTGATGATGATTTGTTCTTAGAAGTGAAGCTTCTGTCTGTTATGAGAAAAATGGTGCGTGCTAAAAAGCAAGCATTCATCAGTTGTGCCAAAAAGTGCAGCAAGACAACACCCTTCCCTGCAAAAAGGGACATTTTTACTTTAGAGTAGACAGTCACAAATTATTAGATTGGTTTCTGTATTTACATTTCTTCATTCCTAGACAAAATACTAGTGAGTGGTGTATGTCTATGACATCTAACACTCTTAAATGTATTTTGTAGGTGGAACATCTGGTGCTGGGCCCAGCGCGAAGGTGGAAGAGGAACGCTCTGGGGAGGAGGCGGTGCAAGTGCCGGACCAAACTGCTGTGCGGGTTGCCACGGTAGTGGCGGGCAGTGGTAAGCTCTTATATTCCTTACTTATTGAGATTGCAGACTGCATAGTCTGCTCCCCATGAGAAAACGTAAGGTTTGTCCAGATGAGAGACATGAAGAAGAATGATTGACATATAGTTTGAATGAATGGATGCCTGGATCATGGTACTATCTGACTCTTAGATAGCATATGTATATCTAGAGAGAGTAGACGGTCGCTGGATGAACTAAGTGTTACTTTGAAGAGCATGTAACACCGCACCGCACGTCCGTCCCAGTGTAGGAAAGGCAAGGAAAAGAAGTTGTAATTTTGTCCGAATACTACCATGAATAGTAGCAGTAGTTTGTATTGCAAGCACAGCATATATCCGGCTATTACGATGGCCACTCACTACCTCTGTTATTAAGTTTAGTAGAACTCGGTCATTCATGTGTGGATGTATCATTGTTCACTCAATAAAAAGCAAAGCACCTAAAGTCATCCCATATGTAAGCAATTACATACCATGTGCAGTGATAGATAATCAGATTATTTATCTTCTTCATTTTCCTTTTCTAGTATTCATTAGCACTGTAGGGTGAAAGTTAAATTAATTAAGCAATAGCCCTTGTAACAGAGTATTCTCAGTGCCACCCATAATAGAAAAGTAAGAGCATCACCACCTGCATGTACTGGACTGGTACAGTAACGCAAGTCTGTCTCACTCATCATGGCGGGCATCTGTTTTTCTCGGCTGCAAGTTAACTGCGCTGGCATTATGCCGGCTTGCAGAAGTTAACGTACCAATTTTGCTAAACAAGAGAGAAGAAGAAGAATAAGACTGGTGTACTGTCATAGTCGACTCTAATGGAGTGAGTCCATAGTGCTCATAGAATTGATTCCTTAAACTCCCACTAATGTTAGAGCAAGGATGAAGAAGTGGGAGGTTAGATACATACTGGCCACAATAGTTATGAACTGCGCTTGCAAGTTGCTAGTTCTACTGTGACACAACTTTCTGCTGAATCATTTTGTGTTAATCTTAAAGAGCATTGGTTACAGACTTTGTCTTTCTTTCTTCATATAGATTCTCCTTCCAAACCAACACAGAAGGAGCTGGCTAAAAGGGCCCGGCAACAGAGGCTGGAATGGAATGGAATGAGATTTTTAAAGCGCATGGCTGCCCAAGAGCGTCCCAGTGCTGACTGAAAATCCATATAGTCAGGTCAGGCGGAAACAAGGAGAAGGTCAAGGGAACAACCATGTCTTCAAGGATTTGCGAAAGGACAGAAGGTTAGGTTGGGCACGAAGGTCCAGTGGGAGAGCATTCCACATCCTGGATGCCTGATAAGAGAACCGCCGGCCACCGGAGCGTGTTTTCTTAATCCTAGGTATTTGAGTGAGGTGGACATTAGAGGATCGGAGGGTTCTGTTTGTGATATAAGGCATCACGAGATCTTTAAGGACGGGAGGGGCGTTTCCATGAAGGATTCTGTGAGTTAAGCACATGGCCTTAATCTGCACCCTTTGCTCCACCGGGAGCCAATGGAGTGCTCTGATCGCTGGTTTGGCAGAGCAACGATTTTTTGTGCCCGTGAGAATCTGGGCGGCCGCGTTTTGTACCACCTGGAACCTGGCAGTGACTTTTTTTGGTGAACCGAGGTATAAGGCATTGCCGTAATCAAGTCTCGACAATATCAGACCCTGTATAAGTAGTTTTTTTGACAGGAAAGGAAGCAGGGGAGGATCTTACGCTGGAGGCCACTGTCGCCGAATATCGGCGGCTGGTGGCCCAGGAGGAGGAGGACACGCAGACTAGTACGTCAACAACATCCACAGCGACACCTGCATCCTCCTCCGCGCTCCCTGGGTCAGGCAGTCAGCGCAGCAGGTCTCCATAGGTACGGAGCCGGGGTACCACAGCCACCCGCCACCGCCGAGCAGCAAAGAAATCAGCTGCCCCCCACAGCAGTTGCAAAAAAAGGATGCACCGCCTTTCCCTGAGGGTCTCCTACCTCGAGCAGGAGCTCCTCAACACCAAAATCCTGCTCGAGACCCCCCCGCACGAGCATGCCGACCTGGCCCGAAAACTCAACAGCAGGCAGCAGTAGGAGGAGACAGTCCCTTGCCCCTTTTTTAAAGACTTCTGGGGGCAGGGAATTGGGAGTTGGGTTTTCTACTTTTTTGGACTTCGTTTTCAGGGACATTCGTTGGGGTTCGGGAGGGGGAGTGGGTTGGGTCTTGCGGGAGATTAATTATGTTAGGGATATATAAATATACTTTAAACTTTATCTTACCATACGTGTTTTTTACTGCTTTTGAGGCTGGTGGGTGGGGGTTTAACAGTCCAGAAACTTAAGTGGCATCTTGATTCAAGTTGTGTAAGTACTAATGGCCCAAGGGTTTTCAAAACTAAGTGTCTCTCACAGAGTAAGTTAATTCAATAGTTCTAGGACCATCAGTCTCTCGTCTCTCCTAATACTCCATTATACTACCTCCCCCCAAACGCTTATCTTACCTGTAATTTGTGTTTGGAAATAGGGCTAGGCACAGGGCTGGCTGCACGCGAAAGGGCGATTAAGGTTGGCAATCCTGGGCGGATGAAATGTCATCATTGCGGTGGTACTTGTGGTGTTACACAGTGGCAGTTGCAGCATCTGAAAAAAAAGAAAATGAAACCTTGTTTATCCTTACCGTAGCATTAGAATGGTACGATAGAGAATATAGCAGGTGACAGCACACTAGAACAGTGCCACAATGTAGCCTAACAAATGGTAAAGTATTGAAAGTATAACTAGTACTTGCGTTGAATTTCTTTGACATTGGCTACTACTACAAGAAATAGTACTGAAGGTGAAGGACACAACCGCGTAATAATTTGCCACGTCTAGGAGGAGGATGTTCTTGATGACCAATCAAGTTGATGGCGCACATGAAAATCTGCTTTCATTTGCCAATAGTGACTGAGTGTCAAGCTGAGTAAGAATAGAACATATCCTCGGATTCCTTCACCAGCCTGTTGCTATGACCTTTTCCTCCCCAGCAAGTGTGTGGAATTATTGCTGTCATTTAGTCACCCATCAATCAAAACCACACAGCCCGGGGGAAGAGGGTTAGGGTTTGGAAAATGGATGGGAATGGGGGATTTTGGGAAAGTTTTGTTGAGAGAAGAAAAAAAAGCACAACATGGACAAACAATAATTGAAGATAAAGAAATCTTTGGGTACAAAGCTAACCATAAATCTTTTAAGTGACAAAGAAGAAGTGCATGCACTACTGCATCCATGGTTACTGAAAAGTAAGTAGTACGTTCGACAACCGTGAATGAAAGAATGCGACAGTACAGGGCTGCAGTAATAATTATGCATTTTCACTTGCCTATCTCTGCACTCAGGGAAACACTTCTTACATTAAATTAGGTTTAAAAAATAGCAGAAGTAAAACCTATAGAATGGCTGTAGGGATGAATTTAGAAGCAGAGATCAAAGAAATACAGAGTCACACTCAAAGAAGTTCCCAGCAATAACATTACTTAAAAGATAATTAGAAAAGAACGGATACTGTATCTGTATTAAGGGTGGGCGAAAATCCGTTTCGCGGGTGAATTTGCGGATTTTCCGCGATTTCGCGATCCGCGAATCTCGTGAAATCGCGGTAAAATCCGCAAATCAGCGGGGACGAATTTTCAGCCAAGCAAGCAGGTGCAAAAGTTGAACCTAATTTCTTTGTAACCTTTTACAAAAGGGTTACAAACAAATTAACTTCAACTTGGACACCTGCTGCTAATTGCTTCCTGGCGCCTCATTGCCTACTTGCAACTATTCTCTGACCCTGCTCTGACCCTTGAAGCAGGGTCAGAGAATAGTTACAAGTAGGCAACGAGGCACCTGTCCAAGGAATTAAACCTCATCAGGAAGCTCTTACAGATATAAAAAACAGGAAGAAGGGAGAGGATGGCAAATACACCCATTTTGAGTTGTCAGGAGGGGTTAAACTAAAAGAGACCTTTACAGCAAAATTTTCATATGTATTTTGCTAAAAATAAAAAGCTGTATGTTCTGTAGGGGCAACTCAGGAATCTGGCCCTTCAGAGATCCGGCCTCTGTTTCTTTCTCTCGTTCTCGCTCTCCCTCTCTCTTTCCCTCTCTTACTCTCTCTTTCTATCTATCTATCTCTCTCTCTCTCCCTCTCCCATAAACGACTGCATGGGTAACTTCGCTATGCAAGCGGCTCGCGAAGACGCAAAAAGCCCCGCGAACACGCAAAAAAACCCGCGAACACGCAAAAAACCCCGCGAACATGCAAAATACCAAAAATCCGCAAATTCGCACAAATTCGCGAATTTTGCGCATCGCGAATTCGCAAATCCGCAAATTCGCGGATCGCTAATTCGCAAAATTCGCCCATGCTTAATCTGCATGTTGTTGTAGTTGTCCTGTTGAATTTGGTAAGTTGCATGCATCAAACCATTCCTCTTATTAGCGGGACTCCTCCATTCCAGCTGACGCGCCGTCCATCAATGTTGGTGACCAGAAGACACCCTGCTCACTGCCTGCCTGGCGGATGCTGAATTGCGGCTCGCTAATGTGAAGCCTGACTTCATCCTTTTTTTCCCATTGCACAGATTGAAACCCGGCCTGTAATTATTGATGGAAAAACAGGAAGTGATATTAGAACACCACTGACAAATAAATATAAGGTATGTACGCTGTGTTGTGCAAAAAGTCACACTTTGAGTTTCCTAATAGACAGTACAATATTTTTGAAAGTGCGTACTCTGTCTGAGTCTCCTTTTGAAGGATATATAAGTATGGGCGAATTAATTTAGCGGATCTTTCCCCTCAAGCTAGATGTACTGTAAACTGTGTTTTAGAACAAAATTAGACTTTCCCAGCATTGCTCCCAGACCCTTACTAAACCCAGTCGCAAAAATTTAGACGACCCCCAATCAGATCTCAAAAAACGAGGCCTAGTAGAAAAATAGTGACAAAACGTACTTTGAAAGTAAAGTAGGCCCAAATCCCCCCTTACCCACCGTGGATTGTATTAAAACCACTTGCAAGCAAGCAAAAGTATCCATACCCAGCATCGCTTCAAGACTCGCAGACCCCCCACAAACAGCCCTCCGCCCAAACACATGAAATACAATACTGCTAACCCTAACGAGCCCTAAGTTAAGAATAGTGGCAAACGCTTTCTTTAACTAGGCCAAATACCCCCTTTCCCACCATGGATTTTCTTCAAACCACTTGCAACCAAAATTACACATTTCTACGAGTGCTCTAAGACCCCAGAACTCAGTTGCAAAAATCTAGAACACCCAGAAACAAATGCAATCCTGCTGCTAGTGCTAACCCTAACAAGCCCTAAGTTAATGTGCCAAAACGCTTTTCAGCATGGATTTTCTCCAAACCACTTCTATCCGGTATTAGACCTTCCCAGCAATGCCCAAAGACCTGCCAACCCACCCATAAAAAAGCAGAACACCCCCATACAGGCAAAAAGAATAAAATGGAAAATCTCATACTTTGAATATTTTCGGCCTCCTTTCAATTCTGTCCAAACTGCAGCTAGGCCCTAACTACCCTTTTCCACCATGGATTTCCTGAAAAACAAATGCAATCCACATTAGACTGTGCCAGCAGTGCTCCCAGACTCCAAAACCCACCCACAATAACCTAAAAGCCCGCAAAACAGCACCCCAAAGAAAAGCAAGTGATCAAAAGCGCAAAATCTTTTTCTGCTCCCATTTTGTCCAAACCACTTTTATCCGGTATTAGACCTTCCCAGCATTGGCCCCAGAGCCGTCAACCCAGGCAAAAACTAGTAGAAGACCCCCAAACAGCCAAAAAGCAAAACTACAAAAATGGGGACTTAGTAATTTTCAGGTAAATTTCCAAAATCACTCCACGCGCGCTCTGCAGCTAGGCCCTAACTCCCGTTTGCTACCATTGATTTGCTTCAAACCTCTTGCAATCAAAAGTATCAATACCCAGCAGTGCTCCTCAACCCCAAAATCCACCCACAAACACCAGGAAGCCCCCAAACAGGCCCCCGAAAACGCTAAAGTGAGCGAAATGTCAGAAAATGCAAAAACTTTTTTCTCATGGATTTTCTCCAAACCACTTTTATCCGGTATTAGACCTTCCCAGCAATGGCCCCAGAGCCGTCAACCCAGGCGAAAACTAGTAGAAGACCCCCAAACAGCCAAAAAGCAAAACTACAAAAATGGGGACAGTAATTTTCAGGCAAATTTCCAAAATCACTCCACGCGCTCTGCAGCTAGGCCCTAACTCCCCTTTGCCACCATGGATTTGCTTCAAACCATTTGCAATCAAAAGTATCCATACCTAGCAGTGCTCTAAGACCCCAAACCCCACCCACAAACACCAGCAAGCCCCCCAAACAGGCCCCCGAAAGCATGATAGTGAGCAAAAAGGCAAAAACTTTTTCAACTCTGATTTTCTCCAAACCACTTTTATCCGGTATTAGTCCTTCCCAGCAATGCCCAAAGACCCGCCAACCCACCCACAAAAAAGCACAACACCCCCAAACAGGCAAAAAGCAAAAATGGAAAATCTCATACTTACAATATTTTTCGGCCTTCTGTCCAAACGCGCTGTGCAGCTATGTCATAACTCCAATTTTCCACCATGGATGTCCTGGAAAACAAATGCAATCAACATTAGACTCATCAGCAGTGCTCCCAGACCCCAAACCCACCCCCAAACACCAGGAACCCACCCAAACAGGCCCCCGAAAACATGATACTGAGCAAAAAGGCAAATACTTTTCAACTCTGATTTTCTCCAAAACACTTTTATCCGGTATTAGACCTTCCCAGCAATGGTCCCAGACCCGTCAACTCACCCGCAAAGAATTAGAACACCCCCACAAGTGCAGAGTCTTTCTTCATTGGGCGTAATCCAGCCATCTGCTTTGAGGGGAATAGGAGTCTGGAGGAGGAGCATGTTCTTGTAAACTTGTGAACCTGAGGAATGCAGACTACGGCACCTTCAAATCAATAAGCAAATAAGTGAAGACAGTTCTGCTGATGGGCTTCTTTTGTGATTAGGTGATTAAAGTTTTTTTATGTAGATTTTGCAAAACAAAGAAAGACAGACACACAGGAATAAAAGTGAATAAGGAAGAAAAAGAAAGTTATTGATTCATTGGCTCATTTTCAGGGCTCAGTGTCATGGAAGAAGAGTTTGTCCTTATACTTTGCGAATTCAGGCGGGATTAGGTCACCTAACAGAGAAGAACTTCCCTCATCTAAGTTGGTGTCCTCCTCATCGTCTTCCTGCGTGTATTCTTGTATTTTGTAATCTGGTGGTTTGAGGTGCTGATTCATCTTGATCATTGTTAACCTCTCCACATTTTTGGGCAAGAGGCGGGTCCTTTTGCAAGTTACAATGCCACCAGCAGCACTGAAAACACGTTCAGAAGACACACTTGTGAGTGGGCAAGACAAGTACTTTATAGCCAGGTTGGAGATCTCTGGCCACAATCCTTTTTTCCCATGCCAATACGCCAATGGGTCATCATGAACATAGACCTCTGTTGAGTCATTCAGATAGTCCTGCACCATCAAATTCAAGGTTCTCCATGGTTCCTCCACTTTGCCTATTTTTTGCTGGGACCTTTTGAGAAGCAAACCCAAGCTGAGTTAGCCAATCCTCTTCTTCACACAATGTTACTGTTGTGTCTGGTGCAGATGATCCGGTTGCTGGTGTCTATAACGGCTGAGGAGGAAAATTACTCACTTCTGCCACAGCCACAGGTGCAGAAGTGGATTCTTTTGACTCCGGATGGCCTGCTGATGCAGATGTACTGCCTTTTCCTTCAATTTCCTGCCGTTCTCTTTCAAACCTCATGGCTGACACATCTAGCCAACGTTTGTACTTTGAAACTTCTGCGTCATCAAAAGGAAAGTATTCTCTGCCTGCCAGTGCCTTTTTGTACCGTGGATCCAGAATAGTAGCACAAATGTAATGCTGTTCTTTGTGGCTCTTTTGAAGATGTTCATCGCAAAGTAGGTGCTCTAATAATTTTTTCGCCAAATCAAAAGCTTCTTGCTTTTTTTCATCTTTTTGAAACATAGAAGACACCGCCTTCAGTTGATGCTCTAGCATGCGCAACAATGGGATAGCTTTTCCCAAATTACAGTCCTCCCTGCTGACTGCACGCGTGAAGACCTCAAAAGGACGAAGCATGTCTGTCAGGCTTTGAACTAGCTTCCATTGCTCCGCATGTATCCTCAGGCCCTTCATAGCTGCACCCTGTGTAAAGAAATACTGATCGACTTCCGCACACTGCTCAAACAGACGCTCAAGCATGTAGAAGGTTGAGTTCCAACGTGTTGCCACCTCCTGGATGAGTGCTTTCACTGGCAGTTTACGTTGATGTAGCAGGCCCCTCAGATGCTTCCGGGCCGTAAAAGAATGGCTGAAATGTGTGCACATTCTTCGGCAGGTGGTCAGTTACTCGCACACTGGACTTTCTTCACTCAAGAATTTTTTAACAACCAGGTTTATACAGTGCGCCAAACACGGCACTCTGAAATAGTTACCCTTATCCATGGCCTTATCTACATTGGCGCCATTATCCGTGGAAACATAACAAATCTTGCATTTTCTTGGGGACAGCCATTGAAAGACCTTTGTGTTAAACTCCTGCAAAATGTTTTCTCCTGTATGACTTTTCTCCATGCCAAACATGGCTAGTGTTGCATGTTTCCGAGCAATTTTAAAAACGTTGTCCGGGTCAACACCTGCCCTTAGCTTTGCTGTAACCCCTGAAAAAGAGACCCAGTGTGCAGTGATGCACATGTAATCAGTGGCTGCGCAACTGGTCCACATGTCTGTTGTCAGATGTATAGTGTGAACAGCACTCTTCTGCAAAGCTGCCCCAATCACCTCCAGCACATCTTCATGTAGTGCTGGAACCGCAACTCTGGCAAAATAGAACCGGCTAGGAACCTTCCATTTAGGGCAGAGCATTGCCACTAATTCCAGAAAACCAACCCCTTTCACAAAAGAAAAAGGGACAAGGTCCAGAGCTAGCCTTTTAGCCATCTTAGTTTTATACAGACGCGTCATTGGATGGTTGTGTTCAAATGGCGCATCTGAAAACAACATGCTTCTAATGGTGGGCTGGACCATGATTTTACGGGATGATGATGATGATTATGACTTCTTCGACCCAGTTACACTCGGTGATGATGAACTTTTTCGCATTGGTGTCTCACTCTCTCTCACAGAGGGTGTGCTGCTGACAGGGGTACGGGGTGTAAAAGAAGACATGTTTGACGCTTCTTCCTCCTCGTCATCATCAGATGAAACATCAACAGATACAGTTTGTTGACTTGCAATCCAGGCTTCCTTGACCTCCTTTAGGTTCGCATGCCATTTGACAGTGTGCTGTCTCTCAAGATGACCTCTCTGGCCTCCGGTACCATAGTTGGTACCAAGCTTACCACGACTAACTGCAAGCTTACAAATGGTACAAATGGCTATGTTTTCCTTTGCTGTGCTAACACTAAAGAAGTCCCAAACTGCGGACTTCAAATGTCTGTGGGGGGGCGGAGGAGGCGATACTGGTCATGCTAATGCCAGATGAAGTGGAGGATGTGTGTTGCTGAACTTTACTACGTTGTGCACTTGCAGCACCACTAATTGAGGAAATGGAGGTCGAGGTGGATGGAGGTCCCTTCTGGCGAGAAAATATGGAAGCGGTAGGTGGTGGTGTACTAGTTAACTGCAATGGTGGTGGTCCCATTCCCAAGTCGCCAACATCACGCTCAGCAGCATTTCGGACTAGGGTAAAAATGTCTGTTTGCTGCATGCCCGCTGAGCCTGGAGTGATGTTTATGATGTGTATTGTCTACAAGGCACTCAATAATCAAGGCCCCCACTTTCTCAAACATAACCTTGTCCGTTACATACCAACTCGTTCTCTTCGCTCCACCCATCACAATCATCTAGTAGTACCACGCACTAGAACAGTCACCGGGGGCGATAGGCGCTTTTTGGTTGCCGCCTCAAGACTCTGGAATTCCCTAACTTCTCACATCAGGACCAGTCCATCCCTGTTAATATTCCGTAAACAACTTAAGACTTGGTTGTTTGATCAATAGTTAGGAAGGTTCCGTTAGTTTCTCCTGGATTTTGACCTATGCCCTCAGCCAGCGCCGAGACGCCTACGGGTATTCGCAGCGCTTTAAAAATGACAATAAATAAATTACTGCGTCATCATTGTGAGAGTCTTCATCAGCAGGAGTAGTATACGCCACTTCTTCTTCAGAGTCATCATCACACTACATAAGTACGAGAGTTTCCGGGACCTTCCTTTTACGCTTAGCTACCTTTGTCATATCATGGTGTGCCTCACTCCCAGACGGCAGTGGTGGTTCCTAATTTGGATCCATATCATCAGAAGGAAGGGGGCTTGAAGTAGATGTAGACACCATCCTTGATCTTTTCCTTGCTAGGGATCTGGAAGACAATGAATGATCAGGAGGAGTGACTTCCTCAAATGATACCTCGGCTTGAATGCCGATTTCTTGATGTGCCCCTACTTCGGGAGGAACAACTATTGTGGGCACTTGTGCCGCTCCATGCACCTCTGCTTGCGCATCTCCTTGCGCTGTCTCTCCTTCCACATGTACTTGGGCTTGTACTTGTTATTTGGAAAAACAGAAAATTAGGAACAAGGATATCATATGAACATGAACTGACATCAGACATTAATGACTATATGTTGACAATGTGCATGGTACAAAAAATATATATTTATTTTATTTGGTAATGGTCTTAAAAATGTTTTTTTCTTTTTTTATATATATATGATATATGATCTACAAATGCATAATATTGTACACGTTTGTTATTTGAATTCAGCTGTGAATATCCTGCTATGCAATTTATAGTTTTTTTCTTTTACGTCTCAGTACATTACAATTCATTGTTCAATAAAACATTAATCAAAAGAGGTGCAAAAATACGACAAAATAGCTTAATCTTGGTCTGAGAACATGGCTAAAGATTATTGGTAATTGCTACGCGTGTTTCGGCTATTAGCCTTCATCAGGGAGCCATGATGTATTTTCCAAATGTACCTATGCAAACAAAAAAGTACATAAAAATTCATGTCAGTGTCAGTATAGTGTCCTAATCATAAGGATTACAAAAACATATAGTGCTTCAATATTTACAAGACCGTGACTAAAAACAAGGGAGAAACTTGGAAATACACAAAGCTTTCCTACTATATACATATATACATAATTACATACATTAGCATCAACTGTTAGCGCATACCGTCACATTTTGTATCTTTTTGGTGAGGTTTTATCATCTTAGGCTAATACAAAGTCCAAATTGTCCATATGGGCCAGTAAATCTACATTGAACAGATATTCTAGCTGGTTACATCCTACATTATATATCTGGCAGTTTGGAAGACATTGAATACCCACTGGGTGGGGTCTCAGGGAAAACAAAAGGGACGGTTTTGTGAATGTCAGGGGACACGTCATGGATGTGATGTTGAAACCACAGAGGAAGATAGGGATGGTGAGTAGAAGGGGTATTGGGAAGAGTGCGAGCGGATATGTGGGAGGTAGTGTATGGCTAAAAGGATATTAGTGCACTGTTAGATAGGTGAGATGTGTTCTTACCAAAGGCAACGGCTGCAGTGTCCACTAGTATACTACTGGGGTTAATACTACAGCTCTTCTATAGATGCATGAAGGGGTTCTTCACTCTGATGAGAACATAATACAAACAAACAATAAATGTCTGTTATATATAGTCAGAGAACAAGCCAATGGTAAAGTAGTTCTGATATGGGGGTACCTGTCTTAAGATTTGGTGGTTATAGACGAATAGCGAGGTGGTCTAAACGGTTGCCAACAATATGAAGAGCTGTAGAGAATACAAAACACGAGGATAAGTGCTAAGTTCAAGACTGCAAAGATGAACATGTCTACTACAGGTAACGGGCCGAGGAGGCAGTGAAGGAGAGCTTGGGTGACCGTCTCTGCAATCAGGCTCAGAAAAGGCTTAAAGGTACCTGAAGGATGGAGCACTGGATTCAATTAGGGTTGTTTCCAGGAAAGTTAACAATTGCTGTACCCCAGTGCGGTGAGAGCTATAAAGAGAAATAACAATGGGGTAGAAATGAAGACGATGATCAAACTGTGATCTAAGATTGATCCAAGTTCCAATGGAGCGGTATTCATAAATTATACAAAGGCCATCTACCTTATTATGTTAGGTTAAATGCATCAAGGGTCATCAGTATTGGTAATCCAAGAGGAAGGGATGTGAGTTATCTATGGATAAAGACAAAAATTGCGTGGGAAAGTTTAGGGGAAAAGTATTATGCAGGGACATAGTAACATGACTCTAGGGACGGTGCCTAGAGTGGACGGGAAAGGGTCTGTACCTGTTTCAAGGGTCCATCGCGTCCTCCGATAATGGGATCTATTCGTCTGACATTTCGGTCGATTGTCGGATAAAGTTGAGAGCCCCTGGGGGCTGTTGGTATTTTTGTATACAAATATCTGAGGGTAAAGATAAAAATGCGGATGACGGTTTAGGGAAATTATATTGAAAAACATAGTTACATGGCTCTGGGGTGAGTGCCTAAAAGGGGCGGGAACGGGTCTGTACCTGGTTCAGGGGTCTAGCATGTCCTCCAATAGTGGGGTCTGTTCGTCTGGCGTTTCGGTCCACAGTCAGATAGAAGGGAGAGCCCCGGGGGGCTGTTGGTATTTTTGTAGCCAAAACGCGCGCACAATCAGACATAGCTTGAAGCCGGGACCAGTGATCGTCTGACCCGGAAGTGTAGCGGATATGGTTGGGATTCACTAGCGAATCCCGGCATATGTAGCAGCCATCTTGAGACGGGTTTAGAACGTGACAAAAAAAGTAGTAGCGACCCTGTTTGTGGTATGTATATGTGTATCGGATCTAATGCAAAGCCGATCCGATGAATATATAGTTCTCGGAGAGGATCCATTGTGAGGTGAAATTATCCGAGGGTATGTCAGATTAGAATCTGTAATGACGAAATTGACTTATTTTAAACGGGATTTAATTAAGAGATCTGGGAGCTCATTTTGTGTGGTTTTCAAGGAACTAGGGGTAATGGTATTAGATCTGAGGGTGAGAGAAAAACTGAGATTTCTGTTCTCAAGATGTATGACTATGGGGTCCTTGTATTACAAACTGGAGGGAAAGGAAGTTTTATAATATGAGGCCGATGGTATTAGATCTTAGAGTGAGAAAAAAACTAAGATTTCTGTTCACAAAATGTATGACCATGTGGTCCTTGTGTTACAGGTTTGAGAGGAAAGGAAGTGTTATAGTATGAGGCTAAAAATATGATGTAAGCTAATGTTTGCCTTATACTTAACCATGGTTATACTTGAAGGCCTTATCCCAGTGTTGAAACCTGGGAAAGTACAATACAGATAATACATCAATTGGTTAGCCATGATTGTACTTGAGGACCTGATCCCAGGGTATTTCGTTGTTCAGCCCTTTGACATAAGTGTCCAAAGTAAAAATCCAGTATACTTCTCTGTATTTTCGAACCTGGGTACTTAGTGTACCTGATGATTTTCGGATTTTTTCAAGGATGAACCAACGTATGTCATTGGAATTGTGTTTAGCCTCCACATAGTGTTTAACCAGTGGGGCTTGGGTTTTCCCTGTTCGGATGGCGGACCTATGTTCAGACAAACGTGTCGACATCATTCGGGCGGTTTCACCTTCATACCCTAGATTGCAAGGGCATAACAGTAGGTAGACCACATTTGTGGTTTTACAGTTCGTCAGAGTTTGAGATAGTATAAATCTGTTATTGAAGGTCCACTTTTTGGTCTCAATTGCAAAATCACAGGCAGTACAAGAGAGGCATTTAAAATTGCCTACGACAGGGGTCATGTCAGTCAGAGATCTTTGAGTAAGATCAGTATTTTTCGTTTGCATTCTCGACTGTACAACTAGGTCCTTGAGGTTCTTATTTTTTCTATAGGCAAAGACTTGGGGTTGTACTTGCACATGTGGTTGTTGTTGCGGCTGTGGTGTTGAACACTCCTCTGATGAGTTACAACAACCTGTGTTGTTTGATGCTGCTACTTTCTTGCGATGATCCAACATCACTGGTCAATGGTGATTGAACAACTAGACTGGCTGCCTCTAAAGCACTCTAGGGCTTGGATTTAGGTTGGCGTGGTGGTGGTGGCACTGAGCCCAATGGAGCAGGGGTGCTGCTCCCAGCTTAGTCCACAGCAGATCCCGCTGCTGCTGCAGGCATACTTTTTTTTTTATTCCCAAAAAATGTGGCGGGCGGCACACCAGTCTTCTTGGTAAGTGGCGCCACTTGCTTCTTCTGCGCCTTACTGGCAACTTTCTTGCTAGAGGAGCTACGGGGAACTTTTTTTGGGGCCATCTTCTTCAGATGTCAGAACAGCAGGCCGCAGTTGCATGAGTTGCAATGTTGTCTTGTCTGTGGCCACACGTGACGTCGCGTGACTTTATGCTGCACACACCGCTGCAGGACGTCTTCCTGGCACTGGTGGTTCTCTTGTGCACCTAAAAGCAATGGAAGACAGAGGAACATCAGTTATACACCCCAAAAAGTCGAAAAACACACAAAAATCAGCACAATCCCATGCCATCCATGCCCTCAATGATGTTTAAATTCAAGACACCCCACAGAAAGACTAGGCCCATGCACTACTCACTACCCCTGGGCATAATGGATGAAAGCTAGTCAAAATGGGTGCAGGCCTGAGAACACTGCCTGCCTTCAAAATGGCCCCTTGCCCCCCAGCACATGGCCAGGGCCTGTCTGTACCAGAACTCAAAATGGCCCCCACCCACATGGCCAGTCCCCATCAACACCCCAAAAAATCGAAAAACACACAAAAATCAGCACAATCCCATACCATCCATGATGTTTACATTAAGGAGACCCCACAGAAAGCCTCAGTCCATGCACCACTCACTACCCCTGGGCAAAAGGCCCCAACAGCAGCCAGAAAATCGAAAAACACACAAAAATCAGCACAATCCCGTGCCATCCATGCCCTCCATGATGTTTACATTAAAGAGACCCCACAGAAAGACTCAGTCCATGCACAACTCACTACCCCTAGGCAAAAGGCCCCAACAGCAGCCAAAAAAATCGAAAAACACACAAAAATCAGCACAATCTCATGCCATCCATGCCCTCAATGATGTTTAAATTCAAGACACCCGACAAAAAGACTAGGCTCATGCACCACTCACTACCCCTGGGCATAATGGATGAAAGCTAGGCAAAATGGGTGCAGGCCTGAGAACACTGCCTGCCTTCAAAATGGCCCCTTGCCCCCCAGCACATGGCCAGGGCCTGCCTGTACCAGCACTCAAAATGGCCCCCACCCATATGGCCAGTCTCCATCAACACCCCAAAAAATAAAAAAACACACAAAAATCAGCACAATCCCATGCCATCCATGCCCTCCATGATGTTTACATTAAAGAGACCCCACAGAAAGACTCAGTCCATGCACCACTCACTACCCCTGGGCAAAAGGCCCCAACAACAGCCCAAAAATCGAAAATTCCAAAACTGTAGTTGCAGCAACTGTAATGCCCCAAACAAACTTACTTGTGAAATTTCTAATCCAAAAGTGATCCAAAGAAAGTCAAAAAGGCTTCAACTCCAAATATCCAGCAGCATCCACAAAAAGTATCCCTTCCAGTTCAAGATCCAAATGAAAGTGACCAGCACATGAAGAAAGCACTGGGAGGAGCCTGCTGGACAGGAACAGGAAGTTGGAGACTGTGGGGCACTTCCTTCCTCCCACCCCCCCAACCCCCCCAAAATGGACGCCTTGCAAAAAGAAGTGCAGGCAAATGTCAACCTGAGGAGTTATTCTGATAAAAATCATCATTTTCAGAAGGTGTATGCTGCTTGCTGGTGGATTTCTTGTGCAGAATTGCAAATTTTGCAATTTCGCGAGTGCGAGATTGTTGCTGCCCGCCACATCTACGTGTTCGCAATTGCGTACTCTCGCGATGCGTGCTGTGCAAGGTGGCAAGCCGGGATGACATAATCGCGGTCGCCAAACTCCCGCGGGATCCCGCAGCAAGATCCAAAATGGCGCAGCACATGCAAAATATGGAGAAAAACAACTCTGCAAATGCTGAATGACGGTAAGTGAAGGCCGCGCACCGCAATATTGTATCACCTAGCAAAAAAATCTACTGCGTGTGAATTTGTGAATTTTCTGCAAATTTGCGAGAGTTCGCGGATTGCGAATTTGCCGAAAATCTGCAAATTCCGCGAGCTGAACGGATTTTACGCCCATGCTTAGTCAAGGCCCCAAATGAACAGCTAGCTCTTCCCCGCTGTTCATTCGTCTCAGAGATTTTGTTAAAAGATCTATAATGTACCTTGACTCAAGACGTCTAAGTTTACGTAACCTGTCTCCCCCTCTTGTATTAGCAGGAACATAATCTAGGCCATAATACCGAAGTTGATTTCTATTACTTTGATAAGCTTCTGCAAAGTGACGGGCCACTGGGTAAGAAGGATCTATTTTGTCTATGGCTCTCAAATGCTCCAATATTCCAATTTTAAGTTGGTGAATAGTACTGCCTATATAGAGCAGCCCACATGGGCACACTAGGCAGTACACTGCATGGGGAGTACTGCAGGTTAGAAATTTCTTGATTTCCCTAATCTTGTCTATCCCCGGTATAGTATATGTGAAAACCCTCTTGCTATGAGCACAGGCCTTGCACCTGCCGCAAGGAAAGAAACCTTTCATTTCTCTCAAGGTTTTGACCTGCTGTTGCGGTTTCTCTAAATGACTTTGTACTAACATGTCTCGAAGTGATCTTGAGTAGGGTGTGATCATCCGGAACTTACTCTGACCATCATCTTGTTTCCTTTCCATTTTCTCTGTTAGTAATTTTTCTCTAGGAATCCATTTCACCTTCTGCATGATCTTAGTGAGTGACATTGAGTCATATCCCCTCACAATGAATCTCGCCATGCATTCCGAGGCAGCGGCCTCAAAATCATGATCTCTTGTACTATTTCTGCTTATCCTGAGGAGCTCCCCATTGGGAATACTTTGAATAAGTTTGGGGGGTGAATTCTGATAGCAAACAATACTGAATTCCCCGCTGTGGACTTCCGATAAAGTGCATTGTGAATATTCTGGTCCTCTACAAACACCCTCAGGTCCAGATAGTCCACTGCCACTGGACTAACTGTCCCCGAGAAGTGCAGATTCAGATCATTATTGTTTAGGACCTCAATGTAATCATAAGCTGATTCTACGGTACCTTGCCATTTGATGAATAAATCATCTATATACCGGTACCACTGCGCTACTCTGCCTTTTTCCTCGCCCTCAACGGTTCTGGGCACCTGCTCCTCCCACCAGCCAATGAACAAGTTTGCACAGCTAGGGGCTAAGCAAGTGCCCATCACCGTACCAGATAGTTGTTTGAAGAACTGGTCCTCGAACAAGAAAATATTGTTTTTAAGACAGAATTCCACACATTCAAGTAAGATCTGGTTGTGCATAGCATAACGTAACTGACATTAGACCCTGCTGATGATCTATACAGGTATACAAACATGTTATGTCCAATACCATTAATAGATAGCTAGGATCCCATGATACTTTAGCTGTCTTGCTTAAAAAAAATCTTTAGTGTCTTTGACATATGACTCTAACTGTGCCACAAAGGGAAACAAGAAATGATCTATAAACATAGATAAATGTTCCGTTAGGCTGTTAACTGAAGAAACAATTGGTCTCCCCGGTGGGTGAACATTATCTTTATACAATTTGGAGAAGTGTGGCTCAATGATTAGAGTGGCAGACCCTGATGCAGAGGTCTAGCCCGGGACCAGGGTTCAATTCCCCACCTCGGCAGGTCTTGGGCTCAAAATTCCACGGACCTGATAATTCTCGCCTCGGTGCCTATTCCAATCATGGAGTCCCACTCTGCAACTCTGGGCAATAGCTTGCTTAATCTCCTCACCATCTACCACTCTGCTGCGACTGCGCTGCTTTAGCGCTGGGTTATTTTAAGCTGACCTCGTTTTTTATTTGTGTTACTGTTTGTTTTATTTACCCCTGGTTTTAGACTTGCTGCTTCTAGCTAGCGCCCCGCTCCCCTCACCGCATTTAAAAAGTGCACCTCGGTGCCTCAAATCACCACCACTTTGGTGGGTCCGGGTTCCTGGGTTCCTTTCTGGGCGCCATCTTGGCTTGGGGATTGTTGTTCGGCGACGGCAGCCATTTTGGACCGGTCGCGCGCGCCAAGGGCTCATTGGAGAGCCTATTTAAGGCGGTTCTTCGTGAGGTAGCATTCCTCACCATCTACCACTCTGCTGCGACTGCGCTGCTTTGGCGCTGGGTTATTTTAAGCTGACCTCGTTTTTTATTTGTGTTACTGTTTTTTTATTTACCCCTGGTTTTAGACTTGCTGCTTCTAGCTAGCGCCCCGCTCCCCTCACCGCATTTAAAAAGTGCACCTTGGTGCCTCAAATCACCACCACTTTGGTGGGTCCGGGTTCCTGGGTTCCTTTCTGGGCGCCATCTTGGCTTGGGGATTGTTGTTCGGCGACGGCAGCCATTTTGGACCGGTCGCGCGCGCCAAGGGCTCATTGGAGAGCCTATTTAAGGCGGTTCTTCGTGAGGTAGCATTCCTCACCATCTACCACTTTGCTGCGACTGCGCTGCTTTAGCACTGGGTTATTTTAAGCTGACCTCGTTTTTTATTTGTGTTACTGTTTGTTTTATTTACCCCTGGTTTTAGACTTGCTGCTTCTAGCTAGCGCCCCGCTCCCCTCACCGCATTTAAAAAGTGCACCTCGGTGCCTCAAATCACCACCACTTTGGTGGGTCCGGGTTCCTGGGTTCCTTTCTGGGCGCCATCTTGGCTTGGGGATTGTTGTTCGGCGACGGCAGCCATTTTGGACCGGTCGCGCGCGCCAAGGGCTCATTGGAGAGCCTATTTAAGGCGGTTCTTCGTGAGGTAGCATTCCTCACCATCTACCACTCTGCTGCGACTGCGCTGCTTTGGCGCTGGGTTATTTTAAGCTGACCTCGTTTTTTATTTGTGTTACTGTTTGTTTTATTTACCCCTGGTTTTAGACTTGCTGCTTCTAGCTAGCGCCCCGCTCCCCTCACCGCATTTAAAAAGTGCACCTTGGTGCCTCAAATCACCACCACTTTGGTGGGTCCGGGTTCCTGGGTTCCTTTCTGGGCGCCATCTTGGCTTGGGGATTGTTGTTCGGCGACGGCAGCCATTTTGGGCCGGTCGCGCGCGCCAAGGGCTCATTGGAGAGCCTATTTAAGGCGGTTCTTCGTGAGGTAGCATTCCTCACCATCTACCACTCTGCTGCGACTGCGCTGCTTTAGCACTGGGTTATTTTAAGCTGACCTCGTTTTTTATTTGTGTTACTGTTTGTTTTATTTACCCCTGGTTTTAGACTTGCTGCTTCTAGCTAGCGCCCCGCTCCCCTCACCGCATTTAAAAAGTGCACCTCAGTGCCTCAAATCACCACCACTTTGGTGGGTCCGGGTTCCTGGGTTCCTTTCTGGGCGCCATCTTGGCTTGGGGATTGTTGTTCGGCGACGGCAGCCATTTTGGACCGGTCGCGCGCGCCAAGGGCTCATTGGAGAGCCTATTTAAAGTCGCTCCCCACGCGCAGCGGGACGCGCAGGTGGACGCCTTTCGCTTAGCCTGAGTCGTGCCGGAGTCCTGCCCGTCAGCGTCCCGGAGGCGGCAGGGCGGCGTAGGACTCTGGGCCAGGCGTGGGCGAAGATGATCCACTATACTTCGGCGATGCTCCGCGCCTTGCGCACTATCTCTAGTCAGTGCCGCTCAGTTTTCCCTGGACGATACAAGGGTAAACGACGCTGTCCGGCCTGCGGCTGGTCGCCTACGTGGTCGCTATGTAGCGCCCCTAGGGCCACCGAGGTGCCTGTGAAGCATCTCTGTCTGCTGCTTAATACAAGGTCAGTAGGAAGACATGCGCTGCACATCTACGATCTATTGGTCAGGGATAATCCTCTTTGTCTACTCCTGACCGAAACCTGGTTGGGAGAGGCGTCCAATCCGGATATTTTTTCTGCAATCCCACCTACTTATACCATCTTTCGCCAAGACAGAGCGAAGGGCAGGGGAGGCGGTGTCGCGGTGGTGGTTAGGAAAGACATCTCTTGTTCTGTTCTTCCCGTGAACCCCATTGGGGGCTCTGAATCCCTTGCTTTCACGCTAAGACTGTCTCCAGGCCAAGCGCTCAAGGGTCTGTTGGTTTACAGGCCTCCTGGCCCGGTGGGCACCTTTTGGGATGACCTACAGACAGCCATCTCGGAGCTGGCGTTGTCTGCACAGCACTGTTTGCTGGCAGGCGACTTCAATTTTCATCTTGATGTCACGGACGATCTGGATGGGGCAAGACTGCTGGATATTACATCTCCGCTTGGCCTGACACCGTTTGTGTCGGGGCCTACACATGAGAAAGGGCATACCCTTGATCAAGTGTTTTCCTCTGTCCCCATTGTCGACATTGAAACATGGCCTGTGCTCTGGTCTGATCATAGGCTGATCGGGTTCTATGTGTTAGAGAATGGGCGGTCCGACACCTGCGCCCCCATGGTACCCAGATTGGCCTCGAGAGCGTTGCATAGTGTGACGCCTGCTATGCTTGAGCAGGCGCTCACGGAACATCCCTGCTCTCTCTCGGGGGATCCGGAAAGAGACACGGAGGCCCTGCAGCTATGGCTGACTGAGAGATTAGATGACCTTGCCCCCAAGGTAACCCCCCGGTCCTCGGCGAAACGGCAATCTGCGCCTTGGTTTACAGAGGCGCTACATGTGGCTCGTAGCCAATGTAAGGTCGCTGAGCGGGCCTGGCGCCATCAATATGATGGGGAGGCCAAACTCGCTTATAGGGCGGCGGTGAAGGCCTATCATCGTGATGTTCTTGGTGCCAAGCGGGAATACCTTGCCAGGAGGATCGAGGCATCGGCAAACTCTTGTAAGGAGATCTTCACGATTGTGAAGGAGTTCACGTCTCCTACGTCCTATTCATCTCCGCCGGTATTACCTGATGTGTGGGCGCGTGATCTTGCCACTTTCTTTACTGACAAGATTAAGGCTATTCAGGCCTCCTTCTCGGAAAGCACGGAGGAGGGTTGCTGTGATCTCGGGGTAGGACCTGGGACATCGGCCATGCCTATGGCTATCCTGGAGGACTTTCCACCTGTCTCCAGTGACATGTCCCGGACCTTGTTGGCCAGTCTTAAATCTGGCTCCCCACTGGACCCCTGCCCCGCCAAATTCTTGGCTGGAATGGCGGCAGTGGTGAATCCCCTGGTCAACCCGATCCTCAATGCTTCCTTGAGTGCGGGGAGTGTCCCATGCGCCTGGAAAAGGGCAATGGTGATCCCCCTCCTGAAAAAGCCTGGTCTTGATGCCGAGGCCCTGGCCAATTACAGGCCAATCTCTCTTCTCCCGGCTTTGGCCAAGATCACCGAAAAACATGTTCATGGCGTCTTGTCGAACTTCCTGGAGGCTAACAATCTGCTCCATCCATCCCAATCCGGTTTCCGTCCGAACTTCAGCACGGAAACAGCGTTGGTGGAGGTCTCTGAGATCATCAGGGAGACCTTGGATGGGGGTGGCAAGGCCATGCTAGTCATGTTGGACCTGTCGGCGGCCTTCGACACCGTTCCCCATAAGGCGCTGCTTGCCAGGCTCTATGACATCGGCCTAAGGGGGACGGTGCTCAGATGGTTTTCATCTTTCCTGGAGGGCCGCCGCCAGACGGTCTGGGTTTCCCAGAGCTCCGCCGAGATGCCGCCATTGGGTGTTGGGGTTCCACAGGGCTCGGTCTTGAGCCCGACATTATTTAACATCTTTATGTCCCCTCTGGCGGCCGAGGTGGAGGCTTACGGAGCCCAGATCGTGTCCTATGCCGATGACACACAACTCCTCTTCACATGTGAAAAAGATCAGACATTTGACGGGGAGAGAATACGGGACTGCCTGGACAGGGTCTTCAGCTGGTTTCAGCAAAACTGTCTGAAGGCCAACTCCAGCAAGTCGGAGGTTTTGTTTTTCGGCTGTGCCTTCGATCCCGAGTGGCGGCAGTGGTGGCCGGCCGCCATGTGTCCTCCGGCACTATCATCCTTGGTTGCCAAGAACTTGGGTGTTAAGCTTGACAATAAACTCTCTCTGAAAACGCACATCCTTGGCCTGTCCGGCACCTGTTTCGGCATCCTCAGAATGCTCCGCAAGTTTCTACCCCTTCTGTCTGAGGAGCACAGACGGATTACGGTGCAGGCGCTCATCGGATCCAGGCTAGACTACGCTAACGCCCTTTTCTTAGGCCTCCCGGATTATTTGGTTCAGCGTCTGCAGGTGGCACAGAACTCGGCAGCCCGGGCAATCTTTGGTCTGCATAGACGAGCACGGGCTTCGGTGTTGCTGCAGACGCTCCATTGGCTTCCTATCCGGAAGCGGATTGTCTTTAAATCCTTGACGCTGGTGCACAAGGCTCTGTTTGGCTTAGGCGCAGGATACCTGAAGAAAAGAATAGCTTTCTATCGCCCAGCTCGTTCATTGCGTTCAGAATCCCTGTTCACTGCGGTGGTCCCACGCGTGAGGAAGGCCCGTATTGGGGGGCGTTCTTTTAGCCTTAAGGCCTCCCTGCTGTGGAATGCGCTTCCATTGGCACTCCGCAGCACTCCCAACCTGCTTCAATTCAGGAAGAATTTGAAGACTTGGCTTTTTAATCATTCTGTTTAGGTGGGTTTTCTTTCCGTCTTTTTTTCTCTGGGGTTCTGTCTTATTTGTTATGTTGATTTGACACTGTAAGTTGCCTGTGGAAAGCACCGGGACACTCTTTTAGAGTAGCCGTGCGCTATAAAAATGCACTGTAACATAACATAACATAACATAACAATCTCCACAACGGCCCCCACAACGCTAAGGATGCCTGGCCTCCACCTTGGGGGTGCCCAGGAGTGGACGCATCACAGGGAAAGCCAGGATGGGTTCCACAGCGGTATTCGTATAAGCGCCTTGAGACCCTTGCGGGTGAGTAGTGTTCTATACAAGTATCAACTTAGATTTACATGTGGTAGAAGGTGGGACTACCAGGTTGTTGCTACGAAGAAATAGATGTTCCTCTGTCCCCAACATAGATTTTCCATACCACTTGCTTATCAGTTCATCATACACTTGAATACTTGCTTGATAGGTTATACTTGACACCCTTTCATAGTTCTTTTCTTCAGAGAGTTGACGTAATGCTTCCTTCCGATATTGTTCCCTGGTTTGGAAAACGACATTCCCACCTTTATCCAAAGGTTTGATTATTATTGCCACATCCTTCATAATGTTCTGTAATGCTGTTGTCTCTGCCATAGTAATGTTTCCTCTTGTTCCTCGTTGCCCTGCCATGTTTGATCTGAACTTGAGTAAATCGTTCGTCATTGGTTCTGTGAAGACATCAATGGCGTCTAATGGCATTTGGGGCTCTCTTCCCTATCCTGTTCAATACCTATATTGATTGTTCTTTCTGGAATAGTCCTCGTGATAGATGAATTTCCTTTATTCTCTAATCACAGATTTTCCAAAAGTTCGATCGTTGATAGATCTTTTCCGATCTATACATCTGTGGCGGTTAGTCTACTAGACATTTTCTTAGAGTCTTTCGTATGTGGCCTTGGTTTAAAATACTTATGTAGTTTCAGTTTACGTGTGAAACTAAAGAGGTCAATCCTTGTTTGGGTATATTCCAAATGGCTTGTCGGGCAAAATGTTAATCCAAGGCTTAAAACTTTGGTTTCAGTTTCCGTGAGTACTCGATTTGTCAAATTCACCACTGTTTAGTTAGTGGTTTATATTATCGCTTGTTGGACCTCTTCATGTTGCGGTTGACCCATGCTGGTGATGGCTTCCTTCTTCCTGCCCCCACCCCCTCGGTAGGTTCTGCTCCTTCTTCTGGGGGTTTGTTCTTTCCCCCGTAACCACGATTGGTGAATTATCTGGAACTCGTCGTGAAAACGGAACTTCTTGCCTTGCACTGTTGTCCCTACTTGCTCGTCACTTGACTCGTTCTCAGTTAGATCAGACTCTGAGGTTTCAAACCTTTGGGTTGTTTGCTGTGTTCTCTGAATAAACTCCTTCCGAGGTGCATCAAATTTCTTGGCAAATGTTAAAACCCTCCCCTGTAAATAATCATTTTAGTCGCGGATAAACTTCTCCTGTTTCCTGGTTTAGATTTTTTGTTCATATTTTAATAATCTTATTTTTATCTGCCCTTTAAGTTTCTCTACTCGACTATTATTGTCTTCTTTAGCCAGTTTGTCTTCCAGTTCTTTGATTTCTGCCAATAGCTTTTCATGGTCGCTCCAGGCGTATTTGACAAGTATTCCTAGGGTTTCCCTGGAGTGAGTGTATAGTGAAAGCCATGCTATAGGTTCTAGAAGGGTTTCAACCGTCTGAATTTTAACATATAATTTATTGAAAATATGATTTTTCTTTCACGTTTTTTGGCACTTGCACTTTATATAATCAAGCATTGAGAAATAGATATGTCAGAGATGATCAAATAAGACTTAAATTGAAGGGGAGTGTTGCATTGAATTATAATCCAATCTTGCACTTGCAATTGATTTGTTCACATCATTAACATGTGCAATAGTAAATGCAGTAGAGATTGAGTATTTCAACACTTTATTGCTAACTTTGTTCCAATGCTTCAACAAATATTTTTTCAATATGAATAGATTTAACTATATCATTTTGATTGTACATGTTTGTTTCACCCCTATATTCGTGAGCACTATGCTTTAATTGTCTTTCTGGTTTTATCTCGCCATTAAATCTGTTCGTAACTTTTGATTCTATGCTTGATTTATATCACTTTCCACCTGTGTGTCCTGTTTCTTTAGGCGCATGGCTTTTATTATCCATAAAATGCTCTGCCTACTCCTGACGCGTCATGTGACCAAGCTCCGTTTGCGGAGAGAAACGCGCCAGGGAGGGCACTTGCTCTGACACTTTTAAAATAAACTTTTGCACTGCTGACACTTTCACCGGTGTTATGGCGTCAATGATTTAATATTGAATCGATTGTGGAGAGGAGGTCTGCGCCCGTTCAGGACCACAGCGAGAAGCGGTCGGGATTCCTTTCATTATATATATAGATATATATAAATTCACTGAAAAAACCATAGGTTTCACACCAGTTATAGTTAGGTGGAAATTTTACTCGCATAAACCATTGAAATTCCCTCGTTATAGTTAGTTGGACTCACTATAACTTGCGCGTGCAATGCACTGCTAATGACGTTACATATTACATCACTCATGACATGGTCAGTGACATCACTTATGACATCACTGATGTTGGACATCTACAATTTCTATGGCAAAATGAAACCCCTAATTTTGTTCCTTTTCAAATTAAATGTATTAAGTGTTACCACTTTATTCCAATCAAGATGACTTCAGGTGTGCCATACTTTTGTCATAAGTAAGACTGTTAGCGTTCTAGTTGTTCTTTAGAACACTCTGGGAAATTCTGTCATTGGGCTATAGTTGGGCTACATCTGGCTGATATTTGGGCTACATTTGGGCTCTTTTGTCTCTGGTGGCCATCTTGGGAGACTGAATATCAGAATTTTTTTAATGAAATATAAGAGGATTTGAGAAGTCACTCAAAACGTGCCCTAATTTTTCTTTCTTCAGCACTAATCGTAATTTCTATGGCAAAATGAACCCCCTCATTTTGTTCCTTTGCAAATAAAATGTTTTAAGTGTTAACACTTTATTCCAATCAAGATGACTTCAGGTGTGCCATACTTTTGTCATAAGTAAGACTGTTAGCGCTCTAGCTGTTCTTTAGAACACTCTGGGACATTCTGTCATTGGGCTATAGTTGGGCTACATCTGGCTGATATTTGGGCTACATTTGTTTTTTTGTCTCTGGTGGCCATCTTTGGGCTACATTGAGCTACATTGGGCTACATTGGGCTACATTTTGGCTCTAACATATATATAGCCCAATGTAGCCCAATATATATTTTTTCAAAGTTAATTTTCGTAATAAAACACTGGAGCATATATCTTGAGACATAGCAAAGGCACATTGGGCTACCAGTCCCTACAATTTTGCCAAGTTTGGTGGAAATCCATTCAGCCATTCGGGCTAAAAGTGAGGTTGACCGCCCTATGGCAATTAACATGGGGAAAACACGTTTTGGGACCCCCTTTTATCTTGGCCCCCGCTTGACGAATCCCCCCCCCCAAACTTTCAGGGAAGGACTGAAGCGCCGTGAGGCAAATTTGAGGAAATTTTCAGGCAGATTCCTCAACCGGCGCCAAAGTTATTCCCAATAGAATGTTGAGATTTTGCATTGAAAAAAATCCTAACTATAACTACCTACTGGCGACCGCCAGTAGGTAATAGATATATATCTATATATATATATATATATATATATATATATATATATATATATATATATATATATATATATATATATATATATATATATATATATATATATATATATATATATATATATATATATATATATATATATATATATATTTTTTTTTTTTCCAAAGGTCTCCGAGCAAAGGAGCAATACACCCTACAGGGCGGCCTCAGAACATCAGGCACGGAGCAGCCTGACAATTTCACATCCAACGAAGCACAACATGAGGCCCAATACCGGATTGAAAGGCATTTATTAACAAGCACAGCAGCGCAGAATGTCTCCTTTCCTTACGCGTTTCGGCGTCAGCCTTGCTCACAGGGGGAGAGTGTCATTTGCAAAGTGCTTTGAGCGCGCTTTTTAAAATATTCAAAGTCACGTGACAGGCATGTATAATACAAAACCCATGATGCATTGCACTGGTAGTCAAAGTCAAATCACATCTTTATAGATCGTTTTTTTCATTTTTTTCTTCAAGTGTCTATTAATGTTCAGTGCAAGTTTCAAATGTAGTGGGGTAATAACTCACATTGTCACGTTGGTATTGCATGTTTGCATAGTGCTTACAATCCTTGATTGCTTGAAAATATACCTCCGCTCCGGCACGATCAGAGTGAGAGAGTCCCCCTCTCTCTGAATCCCTTCCTGCAGCCGCCGTGTGCAAGCAGAATAGCATTCCTTAATAAGGGTCACGGTGGCGAGTGGGTCTTGCTCCAGATTCAACATTTTTCCAAAGGTCTCCGAGCAAAGGAGCAATACATCCTACAGGGCGGCCTCAGAACATCAGGCACGGAGCAGCCTGACCATTTCACATCCAACAAAGCACAACATGAGGCCCAATACCGGATTGAAAGGCATTTATTAACAAGCACAGCAGCGCAGACTGTCTCCTTTCCTTACGCGTTTCGGCATCAGCCTTGCTCACAGGGGGAGAGTGTCATTTGCAAAGTGCTTTGAGCGCGCTTTTTAAAATATTCAAAGTCACGTGACAGGCATGTATAATACAAGACCCATGATGCATTGCACTGGTAGTCAAAGTCAAATCACATCTTTATAGATCGTTTTTTTCATTTTTTTCTTCAAGTGTCTATTAATGTTCAGTGCAAGTTTCAAATGTAGTGGGGTAATAACTCACATTGTCACGTTGGTATTGCATGTTTGCATAGTGCTTACAATCCTTGATTGCTTGAAAATATACCTCTGCTCCGGCACGATCAGAGTGAGAGAGTCCCCCTCTCTCTGAATCCCTTCCTGCAGCCGCCGTGTGCAAGCAGAATAGCATTCCTTAATAAGGGTCACGGTGGCGAGTGGGTCTTGCTCCAGATTCAACATTTTTCCAAAGGTCTCCGAGCAAAGGAGCAATACACCCTACAGGGCGGCCTCAGAACATCAGGCACGGAGCAGCCTGACCATTTCACATCCAACGAAGCACAACATGAGGCCCAATACCGGATTGAAAGGCATTTATTAACAAGCACAGCAGCGCAGACTGTCTCCTTTCCTTACGCGTTTCGGCGTCAGCCTTGCTCACAGGGGGAGAGTGTCATTTGCAAAGTGCTTTGAGCGCGCTTTTTAAAATATTCAAAGTCACGTGACAGGCATGTATAATACAAGACCCATGATGCATTGCACTGGTAGTCAAAGTCAAATCACATCTTTATAGATCGTTTTTTTCATTTTTTTCTTCAAGTGTCTATTAATGTTCAGTGCAAGTTTCAAATGTAGTGGGTAATAACTCACATTGTCACGTTGGGACCCCCTTTTATCTTGGCCCCCGCTTGACGAATCCCCCCCCAAACTTTCAGGGAAGGACTGAAGCGCCGCGAGGCAAATTTGAGAAAATTTTCAGGCAGATTCCTCAACCGGCGCCAAAGTTATTCCCAATAGAATGTTGAGATTTTGCATTGAAAAAAATCCTAACTATAACTACCTACTGGCGACCGCCAGTAGGTAATAGATATATATATATATATCTATATCTATATCTATATATATATTCACTGAAAAAAACATAGGTTTCACACCAGTTATAGTTAGGAATTAGCATTTAAAAAACCTATGAAATTCACTGAAAAAACCATAGGTTTCACACCAGTTATAGTTAGGAATTAGCATTTAAAAAACCTATTAAATTCACTGTAAAAAAAATAGGTTTCACACCAGTTATAGTTAGCTGGAAATTTTACTGATATAAAACCATTGAAATTCCCACGTTATAGTTAGTCGGACTCACTATAACTTGCGCGTGCAATGCACTGCTGATGACATCACATATTACATCACTCATGACATGGTCAGTGACATCACTCATGACATCACTGATGACACCATCCTTGTAACACAGTGACAGACCTCCTTTCACTGTAAAGTAACCTTTGAAACACATATTCAAAAATAGAAACTAACATTAACAAAAAAGTGGATATACCCATACCAGTTACAACAACCAATTCAGTAATTTCACCATCTATATACAAATTCACACATTCACCAACAGTTTTATGTATTCACTCATACATATACTCACTCATCATATGTAGTGATACTCCTATTCATTCTGTTACACACCAACAGTCATCAAAAACTTACTCATACATATACTCACACATGCAAATAAACTAAAAAACATCCATTTATTTGCATATACAACTATACACACATTAGCACATTACTTCTAAGGAAACTTACACATACTTACTCTCTTAAACAATCACTTATTGAAACACATACTTATTTAAACAGGAACTCTTTCAATGTCTCACTCTCACATATACTTACTTATATACATCAATTCTCATATATACAAGATTAAAACATATGTAGTTACTCATAAAGACACTAGTGAGAGAGGCATTCACTCTCTAACACACACATATACACACTCATCCACCCATACAATCCTACATAAATGCTGTCTTCAAAACACATACAAACAGTGAGTCAGTCATTGATGCATCTATGTGCTAAGTAACAGCCCCACCAAACCATACAGACACTCATACTGATACTAAAAAAACATCTAATAACCAATATACACACACATGTAGCTACTCACCAACCCATGCAGCCACTTATACATAAAGTAAAACACTGATACATATATTTAAATATTTAAACATTACTCGCTAATATATGTATTCACTAAGATACACTTAATAAGCCAGTTAACCAATCAATTTAAAAAAAAAAAAAAAACAATTAGACACTTATTTAAACATTTATTCTTCCATCGACCTTAACATATACATATATAAAACATATTTATTTTTCAGAAAGGCACATATTCATTGGATGGTGTCATCAGTGATGTCATGAGTGATGTCACTGACCATGTCATGAGTGATGTAATATGTGATGTCATCAGCAGTGCATTGCACGCGCAAGTTATAGTGAGTCCGACTAACTATAACGTGGGAATTTCAATGGTTTTATATCAGTAAAATTTCCAGCTAACTATAACTGGTGTGAAACCTATTTTTTTTACAGTGAATTTAATAGGTTTTTTAAATGCTAATTCCTAACTATAACTGGTGTGAAACCTATGTTTTTTTCAGTGAATTTCATAGGTTTTTTAAATGCTAATTCCCAACTATAACTGGTGTGAAACCTATGGTTTTTTCAGTGAATTTCATAGGTTTTTTAAATGCTAATTCCTAACTATAAGTCTCAGTTTATATGTAAGACTGTTAGCACTCTAGTTGTTCTTTAGAACACTCCGGTACATTCTGTCATTGGGCTACAGTTGGGCTACATCTAGCTGATATTTGGGCTACATTTTGATTTTTTGGTCTCTGGTGGCCATCTTTGGGCTACATTGGGCTACATTGGGCTACATTTGGGCTACATTTTGGCATATATATAGCCCAATGTAGCACAATGTATATTTTATCAAAGTTAATTTTCGTAAAAACCACTTTAGAATAGGGCTACCACTCCCTACAATTTTTCCCAATTTTTTTTTTATTTTTTGCTTTGGAGCGCTTCCGGTGCGCTTCCCGGGGAGCGCCCCGAAAAGCGTACTTTTATAAAGCGCCCCCGGGCGTGCTCCGGGGAGTGTCTCGTAAGCGCCAATATCGCGAACGAAAACATGATCATGACGTATCGCGTAGCCACGTCCGCGTGATACGCACGGCGTAAGCGCACCCGGAAGTACTCGAGCGAATACGATCGCGCAACGTAAACATCCGACGCGCTTACGCTACGCGACCCGAAGTGCCCCCGGGCGCGCCCGGGGGCGCGTAGCGTAAGCGCGTCGGGTCATGTGACCTGAAAATAACACTTTTCATTGGTTCATAACAGTTTTAGTTTCATAATGATGAAGCCCCTGGTCTTGTGACCTGAAAATAACACTTCTCATTGGTTCAGGACAGTTATTTTTCAAAATGATGAAAGACCCCACCTTTTTTCCTTATTCTGACTTTGTCCTTTGACTGAGGAAGACCTGTTTGTACATCTCTGTACCTTTTTGATCTTAATAATGGCTTCAGTAGCAGCAGCAGCTGGTGCATCTGCCCCACCACCACCACCACAACCACCAAGAGGACCAGCTCCAAATTATATTGGTGGTCAAGAACAGGAGGAGGAGGAAGAGGAAGAGGAGGAGGGGAGGAGAAGATGGCTGCCTGAAGAAAATACCCCATACAAACCCAAGCCACACATTGTATGGGAGTTTTTTCAATCCCAGAGGGCAAAAAAAAAGTGAATGCGGCCAAGGTAACTTGCCTAATCTGCAATGAAGAACTTTCACGGGGCAACCCAAACAAAAAATATTCATTTGGTAACCATACCATGATTCGTCATGTGACCCGAAAGCACCCAAACAACTACTCTCGTACAGAGTTCAGGGAACTGGCCAGTAACCTCCCCCAGTCGTCAAGGACCACCTCCCAAAGAACCCAACCCACTTCATCGGCACCAGAAACATCAGAGATGATGCCTTGCATTCAGCCAAGATTTGCTGATTTTAAAATCACTTGTTCTGCATGTGGCAAGCTTATCGCCTATGGTGAAAAAAGCGTTAAGCTCATCGTCCTTGCAGGTGATAATCACAAGTGCCCCAAAAAGAAGTAATTTTTTTGTTTTTTTGTTTTTTTGCTCCAGTTGAGCCAGTTTCAATTCCCTTTTTTTTGTTTCTCCCCCTAAAAAAATACAAAAAATATATAAAACTGTTTTGAAAAGCCAAAAAAAGTTTAAAAAGTTCAAAAAACACAAAAAAATATAAAACAACAAAAAGAAGAAAAAAAAAGTTCTTTTTAGAACTACCTCCAATTTCTAAATAAAGGCTTCTTTTTTTATAAACTGTCATCTTTTTCCCTCATTTTACGCTCCCCGGTGCGCTACCTGGTGCGCGTACCGGGCGCTCCCCCTGAGCAAAACGAAAAAAAAAAATATTTTAAATGCCCCGCGGGGCCCTTTTATAGCCCCCACATCAAACCTAGGGGGTCAAGGGGGGGTCTACCCTGCCCCCTTATGGTCATTTCCCCCTTTGTTTTGGCCACCTCTCGTGTCTCGATCCTACCGAGACACAAGATGGCGGCCGCTTCGGACTGTTTAGAATGTTTACAGACAACTGAGAGCCAATCAGCTTTCTGCGCGCAAGTCGCGTGTCGTGCCGGGAGCGCACTCCAGTGCGCGCACCGGAGAGCGCCTATAGATATATATATTTTTTGGAACCTAAATTACTCAAAATCCACTGCAGCACATATCTTGAGACATAGCAAAGGCACATCGGGCTACCAGTCCCTACAATTTTGCCAAGTTTGGTGGAAATCCATTCAGCCGTTCGGGCTAAAAGTGAAATCGACCGCCCTATGGAAATTAACATGGGGAAAACGCGTTTTGGGACCCCCCTTTTATCTCGGCCCCCGCTTGACGTATCCCCCCCAATCTTTCAAGGAAGGACCGGAGCTCGACGAGGCCATTTTCAGGAAATTTTCAGGCAGATTCGTCAACCGGTGCCAAAGTTATTCCAAATAGAATTTTGAGATTTAACATTGAAAAAAATCCTAACTATAACTACCTACTGGTGACCGCCAGTAGGTAATAGATATATATATATATATATATATATATATATATATATATATATATATATATATATATATATATATATATATATATATATATATATATAAATATATATATATCTATTACCTACTGGCGGTCGCCAGTAGGTATATATAGTTAGGATTTTTTCTCTTTGGAACTTTTGAAAATTCTATGTCTAATAACGTTGGCGTTTGTGGACGGAATCGGCTGAAATTATCAGGAAAATGGCACATTTTGTTTCTGAGCAGCCCCTGAAAATTTGGGGGGGTTCCGTCAAGGGGGGGCCAGGAAAAAAGGGGGGTCCTAAAACGCGTTTTTCCCATTCATTTTTCCATAGGGCCTTTGGCCTCACTTTTAGCTCGAACGGCTGAATGGATTTACACGAAACTTGGCAAAATTGTAGGGACTGTTATCCTGATGTGCCTTTGCTGGGTCTCAATATATGTGCTCCAGTGGATTTTGAGAAATTAACGTTTAAAAAAACAGATATATCTGTGACAGCGTCCTAGATAGCGCACCAGATCGCGTACTTTTCGCGTTACGGAGCTTTGCGTAGCGAAGCTGATTGGCTCTCCGGTGTCTGTCAACATTCTAAACAGTGCGGTGCGGCCGCCATCTTGTCTCTCGGTAGGATCGAGAGACAAGAGGAGGAGAAAAACAAAGGGGGAATTTAATGAAAGGGGGCAAGGTAGACTCCTCTTGACCCCCTAGGAATGATGTTGGGGTTATTAAAGGGTCCCGTGGGGCAAATAATTAAAATTTGATTTTTCGCGGTAGAAGAGCTTCTCGGTTCGCGAACCGGGCCGCAAACTGGTAGCGAAACGGGAATTCGCCATTTTGTGTTTCGATTTAATTAAATTACTAGGTATAAGGGGGTACGGGAGACGTATCCTAACCCCTATGTTTTCTGAGGGTGGCTGAGGAGGCTCATATATGTTGATACATGTCTTCCAGCGGCTGTGCGTGAGTTTTTTTTTTTTTTTGCTGCGTGACGTCTGTTAACGTTCGATTCGATGGAAATCAGGAACTGTTGACAGCCATTTTATCACTGCGAGTTAATATTTTGTTAAAAATAATTGTTTATTGATAAACATTGTTTGCGCCATCTTGCCTTTTTTGCAATGCCACACTTTTGTTGAGCACGGCAGCCATTTTAGATGCCTTGACCAGACCTACTCTCTGCACGCCGCCGATCCTCAGCATGGCTCCCGACCCTCGCAAGCATCTCCCTCACGCACTGGTCACCCCCGCTCTCTCTCTCATGCATGGGCCAGAAACCTCCTCCCATCTGCTCTGTTCGTGAGCGTTTTTTTTTTTTGCTGCGTGCACCCCCGCTCTCTCTCTCATGCATGGGCCAGAAACCTCCTCCCATCTGCGCTGTTCTTGAGCGTTTTTTTTTTTGCTGCGTGACGTCTGTTAACGTTCGATTTGATGGAAATCAGGAACTGTTGACCGCTATTTTGTCACTGCGATTAAATATTTTGATAAAAATAATTGTTATAAATTAATCCTTATTGATAAACATTGTCTGCGCCATCTTGCCTTTTTTGCAATGACACACTTTTGTTGAGCACGGCAGCCATTTTAGATGCCTTGACCAGACCCACTCTCTGCACGCCGCTGATCCTCAGCATGGCTTCCCTCCCTCGCAAGCATCTCCCCCACGCACTGGTCACCCCCGCTCTCTCTCTCATGCATGGCCCAGAAACCTCCTCCCATCTGCGCTGTTCTTCTCTGAGAATCACACCCTGTGCCCGCCCGACACCTCCCTTTCACCCTATTCACTACCGCACCCTGTGACACTCCTCTTCCTCTGTGTCCGATTGTCCAGGCCGGTCCCAGGCTATCACCTAGTCCTGCAGGTGTAGTTTATGGCCCCAGCTGTAGAGAATCACCCCTCTTCAAAGGAGTTACAGTAGATCAAGGCCCCCACCCGATGAGATCTGTCACACCACACGCGTTCCTACTATCTGATAACCATCCTGTATTGTGCTTGGGGAGGGGATTCTCACTGTGAGGGTGTGTGGGTCCGAGCCTGAAGCGGAAGATTCCAGGGATGCCTTTTTGTACATCAAAGTCTTCACAATTATGTGTCACATAAAAAATATATAGCACTCCAACAAAGTTGTAGGATTATAACACTTTAATAACTTATAAATATATACAACGGAACAAAAACAGTAAATACATTTAAAAAAATTTTTAAAAAAGAAGCAACAATGGTCAGTAGCTGTGTTTTGTGCGAATAGTCCCAAGGCAGCACAACGTGCTGAGTTCTGGACGGCACCCAGGTGATGTTACCTGGGTGCCGCACTGGTTTTTGGTATCCTACAATGCAGCTCCGAAAAACGGCGTGGGGCGTCCCGGGTGGCGCGGGGGGAGGCCTCGTCAGTAGCGGTCTGTTGTGCGAATAGTCCCAAGGCAGCAGAACGCGCTGAGATGTGGATGGCAACCAGGTGATGTCCAGTAAGTTGCAGCACTGGTTTTGGCATCCTACAATGCTGCTCGGAAAAACGGCGTGGGGCGCCCCGGGGGAGGGGGGGGAGGCGGCGTGAACGGGCCTCCCCAGGTGGAGGCTCGTCTGCTGTACTGGGGCGCCTCTTTACCGTTTCAGTTGCCATTCTGCCCGCTTTTGCTACACTGTGCCTCATCCTCCATTCAGCTGGTTATCGCCTGCTCTTGCGGCTACAGCGTCTCGCTCACCATGTAGTTGAGTTGCACCCACTCTTGCGATGCAGCGATAGGCGGCTGCTACAGGACTCTTAAAATGGCGGACGGCTCTTCGGATTTGGGCCTGGTCCACTAAAATGGCCCTGGGACACCTTGGAACTCGGATGTCCCCTGAGCCTTGAGGGCCCCCGACTCCTGCAGGCTTCCGGTGGGGAGCGGCTGCCATGATTGCTCGCGGAATGACCACGACGGAGCCACGAGATGGTGGTGCTCTCATGCTGACGCCAGCTTCAGTCTGAAACATCCAGAAACAAGGTGGGGCTTTCATCGTTTGGGAAAAAAAAAATGTTTTAATCCAATGAAAAGTGTTATTTTTAGGTCATATGATCAAGCCTTCTATCATTAGGAAACCAAAAGTAAAATTAACCAATTTCTAATTTAATTTCTAATTTAAAATACTTCTAGAGCGCAGCGTACACCTTGCGGTTTCTTGGCGCTGAGGGGATCAACAACTGAGGGGGGAAAGACCAGGGAGAGGTGAAGGGGATAATTGAGGGAGTTTAAGTCGGGAAGGCCTGGCTGAAGAGGAACGTTTTCAGATCTCTGCGAAAGGGGAGATACTGAGTGGCAGAGCGGAGGTGGTCAGGAAGTGAGTTCCAGAAGGTTGGAGCCAGGGTGGAGAAATTGGCCCCGCCCCACTTTTTGCGAGTGAAGCGAGGGATCTGGAGAAGGGACTTGGAGGAAGACCGAAGTTCTCTTGCAGGTGCATAGGACTTGATTAGTGAGGAGATGAAGGCGGGGGCAGTGCCCTGGCGGGCCTGGAAGACCATGCAGCCGATCTTGAATAGGGCCCGTTCCTTTATAGGGAGCCAGTGAAGCTCCCTGAGAAGAGGGGTGGAGTGGTGATAACGAGGGAGGCCGTACACCAGCCGGGCTGCTTGGTTCTGGACGGTCTGGAGTCTACGCAAACTGTACGCGGGGATACCGTGGTAAAGAGCGTTTGCGTAGTCCAGTTTCGATATCACAAGTGCGGCCATGATGATCTTAAGTGCCTGGGGGGAAAAGAAGCGGGAGACAGTGCGGATAGTGCGGAGAGAGAGGAAGCAGGAGGACACCACGGAACTGATTTGTGAATGGAGGGTGAGTTGGCTGTTTATTTTGACACCAAGTGTTTTAACCGTGGTGGAGGGGGTCGGTGCAGAGCCAAGAGAGGGGGGCCAGAAGAGAGAGTTCCAGGGACTGGACGAACCACCGGTGAGAACCAGCTCGGTTTTATCCGGGTTCAGCTTAAGGTGGTTGTGGTTCATCCAGTCCCTGATGAATGTCATAGATGACTGGAAATTAGAGACCGAGAGAGGAGAAGGGGACAGATCAAAGATGAGCTGGAGGTCATCCGCATAATTATAGACGGTGACCTCCAGCTGCTGTAGTGCAAAGATGAGAGGAAAGATATAAAGATTGAAAAGTAAGGGGGAGAGAGAGGATCCCTGGGGAACACCACAGGTGACGGGGAGGGGAGTGGCCGTGAAGTCGCCCAGCCGGACCGCCTGAGTGCGTTCCCTCAGAAAGGAGGAGAGCCAGATCAAAGCTGATCCTCCGATGCCGGCCGCCTTGACACGGGTGAGTAAGATGGTGTGGTCCACCGTGTCAAAGGCGGCGGAGAGATCAAGGAGGACCAGTGCCTGGTGTTTGTTTTCATCCATACCCTTTCTGAGTTTGTCCAAGACTGAGACCACGACTGATTCGGTCGAGTGCCTGGGACGGAACCCGGCTTGATGGGATGCCAGTCCCCCATTTGCCTCAACATGGGCGCTGAGCACCGCGGTGACGTGGCGTTCCATCACCTTGCCCAGAAAGGGAAGCAGGGAGATGGGGCGATAGTTGGCCGAGAGAGAAGAGTCAGCGCCAGGTTTTTTCAGGATGGGCACTATGGTAGCTGCCTTGAGCGCAGAGGGCACTACGCCCTGTGCCAGGGAACTGTTGAGGAAGGCAATGGGGGGGGTCAGGGCAGCTGGAGTAGATTTGCTGCAGGACTCGTGCTGGGCAGACGTCCGCGGGAGACCCCGACTTCACTTTAGGGAGTATCTCCAGAAAAGAGTCCTGAGTGAAGGGGGGGATGGAGGTAAAAAGGTAGGGGAGGGGAGGGGGGGAGGGATCGACGAAGGCAGAAGAGGGTGGAGGGATATTGAGCTTGATGGTTGCTATTTTATCTAAGAAATAAGTGTTAAGCTGGTCGCAGAGAGGCTGGGAGGGAGGGATATTGGGCGAGGTTCGGTCTGAGAATGCCAGGTCATTCACTATGCCGAAGATTTCCCTGGGTTTATTTTCAGCAGAAGTAATTTTTGACGAGAAGTAGGTGGTCTTAGCAGCCAGGATTGCTGTTTTGTATTCGTCCAGTGCTGATATGAAGTGGGTTTTTGATAGGGGATTGTAATTTTTCCTCCATTGCCTCTCTGCCCGTCGGGCGCTCAGTTTGAGATCTTTTAGGTGGTCATTGAACCATCTGTTAGAGTCCTTTGGTCGGCGGATGGAGATGCGGCGTAGGGGCGCCACAGAGTCGCAGCCTTCAGCCAGCCAGGTGTTAATGGCCTTGGCTTGAGAGGTAGATGGTAAGCCAACAAGAGTGGGGGTAGAGTCGCGGAGCATGGAGGTCAAGGAGGGGTAATCCAGTCTATTCCAGTTCCGTGCCCAGGTGTTTTTGGCATGCGGAGTTTTAGGCATCACGTTACGGGAAATAGAGAAGGAGATGAGGTCATGATCGGACCATGGGCACGGCGAGACGGTGGCCGAGGCCACGGGGAGGTTGAGGGACCAGACCTGGTCCAGAGTGTGCCCATGGGAGTGAGTGGGGACGGATATGTGCGACACGAAATTAAGGGACGAAAGGCAATCTGTAAATTCTTTTGAGGCTGAGCACTCGTGTGGGTCAGAGGGCCAGTAATTGAAGTCCCCTAGCACCAAGACCGAGGCGTAGTTGACCACCAAGTTGGCCAACAGGTCTTGAAAGGCCGGCAAGAATGTGGGCGAGGGCTGGGGAGGCCGGTACATTAATAGGCAGGTGATGGGGGGGGGAAATGAAAGGGAGCGGACTACCAGGTAGTCAGCAGGGGGAATGGGGGGGAAGGGAAGTGATTGGAAGTTCAACTCCGAGCGATCAGGGCGACCCCACCGCCTGCCTTGCCTGCCGGCCGGTCGGCTCGCAGGGCCACATAGGAGGGGGGTAGGGTGGCCAGGAGAACGGGGAGGGAAGTATCACAGTACCAAGTTTCGGTCAGGAGCAGTAGGTCAGGTTTCTCAGAGTCGAGTAAGACGAACAGCTCATGGTGGTGCTTGACCGCTGACCTGGTGTTGAGTAGAAAGACAGACAATGCCGGCGAACGGGGGAGGAGGTCGAGGGAAAGGGGACAGGGTGACGGGGAAGCATGTTGCGGGGATGAGGGGCTGTGGGGGAAGAGGAGGCAAGGCCTAGAAAAGAGATCAGTCTGCGGATGGGATCCGGGAGTGGCCATTGACCTTGAAGAGCAATTGGGTCCTTGGATGAGTAGGATGTAGTTTTGGCATGGGGTCGAGCCCCTAGCCCCGTCCGGCCGCGGACGGGCGCAGACGGGCTTGCCTTAGGCGCGCCTTCGGCGCGCAGACGGCGCGCCCGCTGCGCTCGTCCGCTGCGCTTCCTGCCGAGACACATGCTTTATGCCAGTGGATCAGGAGGTTGGAGGGGGTGTGGCCAGCCGAGGGGGCGTGTCTCGAATCGCCCTCGGGAATGGCGGCTAAAAGGGGGGAATCGTTGCAGCGAGTAGCGCTGTTTCTGGGAGGCCAGGAGATGCTGGTAGGTAAGATGAGGTTTAAAAACACCAATGAAAAGTTTTATAAACAAGTCACATGACCTGTTATGCGTACGTTACGCGCTGGTATAAAAAGTGTAGAAAATCCGTTGGCACGTGAGGCGGCGTCAGTAGCGGACCGATTTACGAATAGGCCGAAGGCAGCACAACGCGCCAAGATCCGGATGGCACCGAGGTGGTGTTCAGCAAGTTGCCGCACTGGTGTGGCCATCCTACAATGCTGCGCCGAAAGTCGGCGTGGGGCGCCCCGTTGGCCTGTGAGGTCGCGTCAGTCAGTGGGGGCTGTTTGAGAAAGCAATGTGATGCTGTGCGTCGCCCCCAAGATGGAGGCTCCTCGGCTGTAGTGGGGCGCCCCTTGGTGTTTCACTCGCTATCCAGCTGAGTTGCGTCCGCACTTGCGGCTACAGTAGACCGAAGGCAGCACAACGCGCCGAGATCTGGATGGCACCGAGGTGGTGTCCAGCAAGTTGCCGCACTGGTGTGGCCATCCTACAATGATGCGCCGAAAGTCGGCTTGGGGTGCCCCGTTGGCTTATGAGGTGGTGTCAGTAGCGGACCGATGTGTGAATAGGTCGGAACCAGCACAAGGTGTCAAGATCCGGATGGCAAGTCCTGTATGTTGGGTGCCATAGTTGAGAGCCAAGATCCGGATGGCAAGTCCTGGATGTTGGGTGCCATAGTTGAGAGTTCTGAGTGGTGCTTGTAACACTGTCTGAAGCTTATTTGCACCTGCTGCAGCTTCACTATTGCCCTGGTGTGGCCAAAGATCGCCCATCACGACACGACTTGGGGAGGGGGCAGGAGCCAAGCGCCCCCTCCCAGTCCGCGCCACCACATCGTATGTTGAAAATCTGAAGCCATCGTTCTACAAACTCTCAACCAGCCTTGGATGGAAAAATCTTGATGAATGTACAAACTGAAAACCAGTTTTTGTCTGCATAGCATCAGCAGCAAAGCTTGCTATCAGAGTTTATGAGTTTCATGCTCGATCGATTGAGCTAGCCGGATCGGGCAACTAAAAGTGTAAAATAGTTATGTAAATAGTTATTTAATAAAATGTTTTACCCTGTTACTTTGCTGGTGTGTTGTATATATTTATAATATTTGCATAGGGTTTGTCGTTATTTTGGGTGGGGTGGGTGGCGGAGCCGAGCTGTATTGCAGCCATCATCGTGTGGAGCTCAGTTCATCTCACTAGTTTCGTATTTCTCATGAGGGGTTGTTCTTAATGTTTCTATTTTAGCTAGGTCAAAAAGAGATCCCATTAGTGGCCTACTGATTTTGCTCGATTCCTTTTGTTTTTTAAAACGATTTTTCACTATCTGCAAAGACTAAACAGAGTATTGCGACTCTGTGCTTGTTTGTAAATAGAGAATGAACCAAAGAGAACCAATTCTAAAACAGTAAATGCTTGGATAACAATCAATCAAATGGAGAGAGAAGCAGACACGACGGATTAGAACGGGGGCATAGGCCTGCGTTAACTACCCTTCACTATCTGCCCTTCACTATCTGCAAAGAGAGAGCACTGCTAAGAGAAAAGAGGGAGGGGGAGGGGGGGCAGCGTTCAAAGTACATCAGCGTGCATAAATACGAAAATGTTTTTACCTATCACGTACTTCACATTTGACAGCTTTTGATATTTGCTATTAAAAAACCATTGAAATTCACTGAAAACACCATAGGTTTTAGGCCATATATAGTTAGTGATTAGCATTTACAAAACCTTAATTTACTCGCACAAAACCATAGAAATTCGCATATATAGTTAGATGCAATAACTATATATCGCGCACCCGCAATCCACTGCTGATGATGTCACATATTACATCATTAATGACATGGTCAGTGACATCACTGATGACATCACTGATGACATCATCCAGTGACTGTATGTTTCTGTAAAGTTAAAATATGTCTTACATATTGAAGAATGAGTGGATGTATAAGTGTCTGGATGAAGGATTTAGTAGGTGCATGACTGACTGTATGAGTAAATGATTAAATGCGTCTCACTGAGTGCATGGGTTAGTGACTAAACTGTCTTAATTTGTGCATCATTATATCTGTTGTTCTATGAAGTGCTGCATGTGTTAATCAGTAGCTATATGAGTAACTATATGGGTTATTGATTGGTTGCCTAAGTATTTCTATGGGAGAGTAAGTGTGTGTGTGGGGGTGGCTGGGAGGTGTGTGACTCTGTGTATACATGTGTGAACAGTTGATTCACTCGATCTATGGGTTCAAAACTGCATGTTGAAACAGCTGTATGGGTGGTTGACTGTGTACGAGTTATTAGTGAGTGAATGGATATCTCAGTGCTACATGTCAAAGTAAGTAAATATGTAAAACACAGTACATGTGAGAGTTCACATATATAAATTACTGTGTATAAGAGGCAGTGAATGTGTGAGTGGCTGAATGGATCATTGAAAACTTGTATCAGGAATTGTATAAGAGAGTAAATATGTGTTAGTATATGTTTGAATAAATAAGGTGTGTATAACTGTATAGTTGAGGAAATGGAGGAGTGACTGATTCTTTTCATGACTGACTAGAAGAATGAGTAACTCCATGGATGAGTGACAATCTGTGAGTGTCGGTTTACACTGAGTGTATCTAAGGTTATATTTGAGTCTGAAGAGGTTCATCGTATTATCACATGAATGATATCATCAGTGATGTGATCAGTAATGTCAAATGAGATGTTATCAGTGATATCATCAGTGATGACATTTGAGATGTCATCAGTAATGTCATCAGTGATGTCATTTGAGATGTCATCAGTGATGTCGTTCGGGATGTCATCAGTGATGTCATCAGTGATGTCACTGACCATGTCATTAATGATGTAATATGTGACATCATCAGCAGTGGATTGCGGGTGCGCGATATATAGTTATTGCATCTAACTATATATGCGAATTTCTATGGTTTTGTGCGAGTAAATTAAGGTTTTGTAAATGCTAATCACTAACTATATATGGCCTAAAACCTATGGTTTTTTCAGTGAATATATATATATATATATATATATATATATATATATATATATATATAGAGATAGATAGATAGATAGATAGATAGATAGATAGATAGATAGATAGATAGATAGATAGATAGATAGATAGATAGATTGATAGATAGATAGATAGATAGATAGATAGATAGATAGATAGATATATCACTGAAAAAACAATAGGTTTTAGGGGTGTTATAGTTAGCTAGACATTTCACTCATATAAAACCATTGAAATTCCCCCATTATAGTTAGTTGTACTGGCTATAACTCGCACACCCACAATCCACTGCAGATGATGTCACATTTTACATCATTCATGACATGGTCAGTGACATCACTGATGACATCACTGATGCCATCTCAAATGACATTACTGATGACATCATCCAGTGAATGTGGTTTGGTTTGATATTTAAATAAGTGTTTTATATATAGCAATGTGGTTTGGTTTGTTATTTAAATATGTATTATATATACACCAATCTGCATTGAAGAATCAGTGGATGTATAAGTGTCTGGATGGAGGATTTAGTAGCACTGTGATTGACTGTCTAAATGACTAATTTAAAGTGTTCACTAAATATACGGGATAGTGAATATACTGTGTGAATACCTGTATCACTCTATCTCTTGTTGTGTAAATTACTACATAAGTTGGTTACTAGCTATGTGAAAGTCAATATTAGTTAATAATTAGTTAAGTGAGTATTTGTATGGGATAGTGAATGAATGTGTGTGGTTGGGTGGGACGTGTATGACTGTCCAAATATGTGTAAATAGTTAATTTAGTAAGTATATGGGTTAAGAATGTATGTGGAAACAGTTGTTTGAGTGAGTGAGTCTCTTTATGGGTGTGGTGATGAGTAAATATATTTTTCAATGATATATGTCCAACAAACTAGAAATATAAAAGGCAGTGTATGTGACAGTTATACCTAAGACTCAGTGATTGTATCAGTGACTGTATGGATAACTGTATAATTCTAATAGTGATTTTAAAACACACTAAGTAAGACTTTCTAACTTTATGAATAAATAAAGTGGTGTTTTTGTAAGTGTATATCTTAGTAACTGTAAGTATGATCAATTATTTGCAAAAGTGATTAGGATGTCTGCATAAGTGAATAGGATGAGTGCCGGTGTGTAATGTTGATGTAGGTGTATAAGTATATTTAATAGTATTCTATTGATCTTTGTTAGCATGTATGACTGAATCTATATGTGTTTAGATGTGTGTGTAGATGTAGGAATTACTAAGTGAGTTTTTAGAAACTTGTATTACTGTGTCAATGGTTTCAAACATGATACTCCATATTTTATAATGAATGTTGAATGGTTATACTACTGTATGATGAGGTATATCAGTTTGTCACATGGATGATGTCACTGATCATGTCATGGATGATTTAATATGTGACATCATCAGCAGTGGATTGAGGGTGCACGAGTTATAATAAGTACAACTAACTATAACGGAGAAATTTCAATGGTTTTATACGAGTGAAATGTCTAGCTAACTATACCACCCCTAAAACTAATGTTTTTTTTCTGTGAATTTCTAAGGTTTTTTAAATGTAAATTCCTAACTATACCATATCTGAAACCAATGTTTTTTTGTGAATTTCAAAGGTTTTTTAAATGGTAATTCCTATTTAAAACATGCCTGAAACCTATATTTTTTGTGAATTTCAAAGGTTTTTTAAATGATAATGTTTAAATACATTTATTGTTGTTTTTATAAATATTTTGTAACTACATTTTTTAAATCTTTTTATTTTTAGATGTTATTTTTTAAATTACATTATACAAATTTTGTATTATTTTTTTACAGAAAAATATATATTATTAATAATTTCATATTGTTTATGATATACTTAAATTATTATTATTTTTTTTCCTTTTTCTTGGAGTCGCTCATCCAAAGGGCACCCTACTCTTTTACTGCGCGAAACGTGTCCGACATTTTAGGGTCGCTGTCCAGGATCCGCGTAGGGTGTGTGACGGATACGACTTTTCCAACACGGTTGCTATGCGACTTGTGCGTGCCTCCTTGTGCATACACGAGATGTACATATTACGCGACATGACGGACGCGCTGTAGCGCGTGACGTCATATGCATAACTGGCGCGGTGGGTGCGCGACTCCTGCGATTTTTTTAATGTTGAAAAACTTATTTATATATTTTTAATATAAATATCAAGACAAGAGATTACCTGAGGTTATTATAAAAATAATATTCTTTAACCGTCTTACACAGTGCATCACTTTTTAATGCAATTTCGCGTAGTCGCGCTGAATGCTAGCACGATGCGAGCAGGGTGCATGTTGAGTGCATGCATCCTATGCGCAACCCAAGTGACCTAAAATAAAGAGATTTGATTGGTTCATTACACTTCCTATCAAAACTATTGAAGGACTCCACCCATTTCAATCGCTCTTCTTAGAACTTTTCTTTGGGAAAGACCTCCTGAGAAGATCTGCTCTTTTTTGCTCATTGCAGACCTGATTGACCACATCATCTTGAAAATGGCTACAAATCCTGCTTCTTCATCAGATTCTGAAGAATCTAACACTCAGGAATTTGTTTCAGAACCTCCCCCTCCAGAGAGGTATTCATCTATAGTGTGGCAGTTTTTCACTTTCCCAACTGGACTAAAAATAGCTCAATGCGACCAAAGTAACGTGCAGAACCTGCAAAGTGGTCCTCTCCAAAGGAAATCCCCACAAAAAATACTTGTGTGGGACTGAGAGCATGAAAAAGCATTTGCAGACACGCCACCCAGTTAAACTAGCACGAGAGGAGATGAGAAGACTACAACAAAATTCTCCTGCACCACCAGCTGTACCAAGCAAATCTGGGAAAGTACCCTCAACTTCTAGTTCATCACCAGATATACGTCCCCAGTTGGCACGAGTCAGGATAAATTGTGTAACATGCGGACGTCTCATTTCTTATGGTGAACAATCGGTGGACCTTGTTTGTCTGGCTATCAACAACCAACATTGTTAGTTTATTTTTCTCCTAATAGTTTTTGGTTCTGTTCATCCTGTTTTCCTGTTTGAAAAGAACAAAAAATTCTAAAAAATCATTAAAAAAACACACAAAAAATACAAAACAACAAAAAGAAAAAAAATATATTTTCAGAACTAACTACTCTGGTTAAAGAAAGAGCTAAACTAGTATGCTACTCTATGAAAGTTTAGATGAATGTATGTGTAGTGCATAATTGACTGAAAAAATACATTTGTGATGTGTGGTGAATGCATAAGTGCAGAATTATAAGGATGTGCTGCAGCATGACACTGTAAACTGTTTAACTACAGCATGCTGTGGTACTTCTGAATCACATGGATGCAACATATGCATATAAATATGTGGCAGGTCTGTGCTTCCCTCTGCATAGCTGCTTAAACTGCAGCCATGTGGGAACACAAGCACCCTTGCACCATGGACCAAGGATGTCTGTGTCATGTAGAGATTGTTTTTGTACAGGAAGGGACACTTTTCTGCACTAAAACAATCAGAAAAGGCATTTTTCTCCTTCAATATATGCTGTGCATTGTAGCATATATTGAAAGTGAAAACGTGAGGAGAAGTGAAAACAATTCTCCTTGTTGTGCTTTGCTACATCAATTGAAGGATGGTGCAGTATTTACAAACATGACCAAATTTATGATTTCTGATAAATTTGGAGATATGTCTTCTTCTATGAGTGTTCTGTGCAAACATGCACAGCAAAACCTATAGAACGTCTTTTCAACGCAAAGTGGTGTGTATGATGAGATTATATTTACAAGCAAAATAATGCCTTTTCCTCACCTTGTAAATAAGAAAGAGAGTTCATGGCTAGGCGAATTCTTATTATAGGAGTACGTTTCTGTACTGCTAACAGAAAAAAAGATACATTTATAACTACTTATGTTTTAGGAAACTGATAGGACATGTTTATATATTACTGAAGGGTGTGGTATGGTGAATATGTTGTGTAGGTGGTCATGCTAGAGTAAATAAAGAGTTTACAGTAGTGCAGTGGTGTTTGGGTAGTGTAGGAAATCATGCTGGGTGTAGTATCACTGCAAGACTACATGTTCTTATTTGTCTGCAAAAACATCAAGCATGCATTCCATATATTTCAGAACTGCATTTTACTATTAATACTAAACTCATTTTGGAAACAGATAACCAATGACTATTTTCTAATTCTACCAAAATGTGAGAACACAATACGTTTTTAACCAATTACATGTCGGGAAACTCATGAATTACCAAAATGCTTCTCTCAGAGTGATTCCTAATTGCACGGACTCACTGGGTAATTCTATACAAATAACAATATTACTTATAAATACAGTAGTAGTATAGTATAGTGGTGTTTGAGTAGTACAGGGGGTCCTGCTGTGATAGATTTAAGCTTTAGAGTAGTGAAATGGTGTTTAGGTAGTATAGGGAGTCATACTGGGGGAGTGTTCTAGCATAGTGCAGTGATGTTTATGTACCTCAGGGGATCATGCTAGGGATAGCGTCCTAGTGTTTAAGGTAGTGCAGTGGTGTTTGTGTAGTGTAGGGGGTCGATGTAGGGTAGTGTTCTAGGAAATAAAATGGTTTTTGGGTGGAGTAGGAGGTAGTGCTGGCTTAGGTTTAAGATTTAGGGTAGTAAAGTGGTGAATAGGTAGTGTAGGTGGTCATGCTGGAGGTAGATTAAGGGTTTACAGTAGTGCAGTAGTGTTTGGGTAGTGTAGGAAATCATACTGGGGGTAGTGTCTCTGCAAAAACATTAAGTATGCATTCTATATAGTTCAGAACTGCATTTTACTTTTAATACTAAACTTATTTTCGAAACACATAACCAATGACTATTTTCTAATTCTACCAAAATGTGAGAACACAATACGTTTTTAACCAATTACATATCGGGAAATACATCAAAATGCTTCTCTCAGAGTGATTCTTAAAGGCACAGACTCACTGTGTGATTCTACTCAAGCAACTCTATCCCTTGCTTTTTACCAAAACACATTTACCACTCAACAAGACATTAGATAACTCAACACATTGCACAAAATCTTCTACTACTCATTAGTATAGAGTGCTTCTATCAGTATAATTCCTAAATGCACACAAGACTCACTGTGGCACTCTAGACAACCAACACTATCCATTGCATTTTACCAAAACACATTTCATAGTCTAGAATGAGTACTGCATTGTAATGTAGAAACTTGAGACATTTTTGCAAATAAATAAAACATAACTGTTTTATAATTCTACCAAAACATGAGAACAGCATAGTTATCTGTCTGCAAGCATATACAATACACAAATGCTTATCTCAGAATGCTTTTTAAAGGCACACACACTCACAATAAAATTCTAGAGAAAAAAATAAAGTATTCCCTGCACTTTAGCAGGACAAACACATTAGTTTAATAAAAATAAAAATGCACCACATACATCCCCTCACAAATTAATAACTCACCTTTCAAATTGCTTTGTAGAATAAGAAGTATATCAGTCACATAGCAGATTTTCTTATACAGAATCCCTGTTTTGAACACCTCTCAAGAGAACCAAAGAATGCCACATTTTCGCCCTCATTTTGAACACATATACTCCTTCACATCAAATCACATTGGTTCCCTCATTAATTAAAAAGCAAACACACATTTCTATTGGTTGCAGATTTCAATCCTTTCCATATGACTTAAATTTCAACCGTACCCCCAATCTGCCTTCTGCCTGTTACCATTGAAACAGTTCATGGAACACTTAACTGAGCACACAGGTCAAAAGTTCATCACACAATGTTGCTAATCAAAACAGCAAGTGTGCTTGACTTCTCAATATACCAGCTTATCCTATGTAATTTTCTTTTCAATCACTTTTTGTTAACCAATAAGAATCATGCTTTTAAAAAACAGAAACATGCACCCTAGTTTTCAGTGTAGAATGTTGTCAAACAACCAATGATTTCTTTTCTGTTTTTCAACACTGCATGTTATCCACCATTTTAGAAACATCTTAGTTTTCAAACTGCCACTTCATTTACAGAGATCATCTGAGTGCATCCAGACCTCCTTTCAAGATGCTTAGAGTGTGGATTGTTGGTCACAGCTATTTTTTCTGGAGCCAAAGCTACGCAGAACAGAAAGGAATTCACAAAGTCCTAGGTTTACCAAATGTAGACATTAAATGAATTGGACAGAGAGGGTTAAAGTGGCACCAATTGATGTCATTGATGAAATCCTTTTTGCATCTCTAACGCCCTGACCTCATAATTGTGCACCTTGGTGGCAATGACCTAGGCACTTTGACTGGGGTAGGTCTGGAGATGCTTATGAAGGACACCTTTGGAGAATTGTTGTCATTTTCCCCCAAACTGCCTTTGTGTATTCTAACATATGCCAAATGCAGAAATGGAACTGGTCCAATAAATGTTGTCCACAGATTGAGAAAGATAGGAAACATGTTAATAAATCTGTTTCTGCTTTTCTCCGAAACTATTGAATGGGGTCCATATACCACAACAATCTGCGTTTCAATATGCATGGCATCTATAGGAGAGATGGTGTACATTTTACAGATGAAGGGAACAGAGACTTCCTCTTGAACTTCAGACTCGGCATCGGTACTTACTTGTAGGTACTAAAATCTCTCAATAAGCACAAGGGCTCTCTTTAGAGCCATCTAACAACTAAACACATTAGCTTGATGTATATCTGAAAAATATTATTTGTTTTTAGCTTGGAATCATGCACCCAATGTGCCATAGTCGTGCAGCCAGCACGTACAAGTCGTGCACCATAAGCGCTGGAGTCGCGTACCCTACGGGTTAGATGCCGTGCATCCAACGCATGCACACCAGGGGCCGCACTGAGTGCTGCGCTGGGTGCACGACTCCTAATTTTACCATAAAAAAAGATAGCCCCGATCAGTAATTTTCATTATCCAGGGGCCCTGGGGCTTATATATTACATTGGGGAACGTGGGGGGAGCCCCAATGCCCCCACTGTCCCAGCAGGTTCCCCGCGTCCTAAGGGAGACGGCATTGCTTTTCCTCAGGAAGAGCAGCTACCATGCTGCTCCCCCTGAGGAAAATCAATCTGCTTTACTATTTGGAAGAGAGAGCAGGTTAAACTGCTCACTCTTCCAAATAGGAAAGCAGTTTGCAATGACAGGGTAGGAGCCGCGAGGCTCCCGCCCTGCCATTGCAAAAAGCAGTGTCCCGGGGTGGGCACCCTGTGACACTGCAGGAGCCAGCCCTGGGGGTTGGCGGTCCCCAGGGCCATCTTGGGATTCGCCTCCCCCCGGGGGCTAATAACCTTTAAAGCATTTTATTTTCAGCAGCGAAATGCGCAGATCCTACAAACTTCCCGTGATTTTTTTTGTACACATTTTTTGGGCCCTGGGTGTTCTTGTGGGACCCTAGGGGGTTAGGGTGTGTCTACCCTGCCCCCTTTTCGCGGTTTGCACACATATTTAATCGACTTCTTCAGCCTCGCTTCTACCGAGGCATAAAATGCCTGCCAACAGTTTCTAGTTTAGAATGTTGACAACCACTTGAAATCAAATTAGCATTCAGCGCATGATCGAGAGGGTGCACTTATGGTGCGTTCACGGTATGCGCAGGGTGCGCGGATCCACCGCACCCATTGATATAAATGTACATTTAAATGTTATTTTCTCAGAAACTATTGAACAGATTTACACCAAATAAGCAAAAGGCACAAGTCTGAACCAAGGACTACCTCTTTGCCAAATTTGGTGTAATTCCGTTCAGCAGTTCTAGCAATAGCTGCAGCTAAAGGTCCTATGGGAAATTGCATGTGGAAAACACGTTTTAGCACCCCACCTTTTTTCTCAGCCCGCTTGATAAATCATTGTGAAACTTTCAGGATAGAAGCAGACCGGAGCTTGCCAAAAGTTTGGAAAATTTAACGCAGATACATCAACCAGCGCCAAAGTTATTCCAAATAGAATTTTGTGGATTTCCTATGGATAAGAGGTCCTAACTATTACTACCTACTGGCGATTGCCAGTAGGTAATATATACATATATATACATATATAGTATATATATAGTAGTTATAGTTAGGACCTAGTTACCATAGGAAAATGGCAACATTCTATTTCCAATAACGTTGGTGCCGATTGATGAATGTTCACGACATTCTTAAAACTAATTCATTGTTGATATCAGCTCCTATGTTGAAAGTTTGGGGGTGATTCGTTAAGGGGGGGTGAGAAAAAGGGGGGTTCCAGATTGTGTTTTCTCCATGTTCATTTCTATAGGAAACTTTAGACAAGGCTAAAGGTCGAACGGGTGAACGGAATTATTCCATATTTGGCAGGGAGAAGAGTCTTGGTCTAGAAAGCACACTTTTGTTTATTTGGTCTAAATTAGTTTTTGAGAAATATCGAAATTTACAGATATCAATATTTGGGAATTCTGCCACCTGATTGGTTGAGGTGTTACAAGCTTGCTGCTGATTGGGTGCGAAAGGTGTGAGCGTTTGCAACTAGGATGTGTTGGCCACCATTTTGTGATTCCTTTGAAGCGAGTAAGGGGAAAAAAGGGGGGGAAAGTGGGAAATAGGAGGATAGGAGCACTATAACCTTTGTGGGGTGTTTAGGGTGGGCTATAGAGAGGGTGCAAAGTGAACTATTCACCCCCTACCAGTGTGTAAGTGGTGGGTTACAGAAATTAAGTGAAATATTGCGTTGAGTCTGATGCAAAGGAGTTGTTGCATCCGAGTGTATGGCGTGCAAAAATGGCGGGTTTCAGGGTAGACGAAACGATCGCTAATTGGGCCAGAGCGTTTGGAATGTTTACTGCAATCATGGGGGAACGTAGGCCTGAAGTATTGTCGGGGTTAGCATGTTACCAGACACGTATAATGGAATTTTATGAAACGTATGAAGGCAATCAATGGATGGGTTATGATAACAAATTTCGTAAGGCCAAGGAGCACGACTCATCTCTGACGTGGGATTGTTTTGACTCCATTTCTTGGCAGAAGCAGTTTATGCCGAATACAACAAAGTCGTCTTCTTTCAGCGGGAATGGGGCGGAGCCTTCCCGCCATTATATGGCGGCGCCCTTTCGGGCGGGCGCCAACGGTGACCAGCACACAAAGAGTAACGGGAACTCGGGGAGAAAAGGGGTCTGTTGGAGCTTTAACAGGGGCAAGTGCACTAGGCCACAGGGGACATGCAGGTTCAGGCATGAGTGTGCGGGGTGCGGACAGTTTCACACCCCGAGAGTTCGTGCAGAGCCAAGAATGGTGATACAGGAGGTAGAGGGGGGGCCAAACAGGTCTGACATCGACCGAGGGGCACCGTTACCTACTCCCGTTGATATCATGGCAATGATCCCTTGGCTAAACGAATACCCTGATCATGTCTCTGCCGGGGAGTTGCGAGACGGTTTCTCATATGGTTTCCACATCCCGGCAGGGGATTTCAGGGGGGAAGCACAGTGTAAGAACCAACTATCCGTTCAACACAATACGATGGTGGTACAGGTAAAGATTGCAAAGGAGGTGGCCCGAGGTCGGGTTGCGGGCCCTTATGAAAACCCGCCTGTTGTTAACTTTGTTTGTTCACCGTTGGGAGTAGTCCCCAAGAGGGACCCGGGTGAGTTCAGGTTAATCCATAATTTGTCCGCTCCTAGGGGTCTTTCGGTGAACAATGCGATTGACCCAGGAGTTTGTTCGGTGCGGTATGCATCCTTCGATGAGGCCGTCGCCATGTTGAATCGCCTGGGGCCCGGAGCGCTGATGGCTAAATCAGATATCGAGTCAGCGTTCCGGTTGCTCCCGGTACACCCAGACGATCAGCGTCTCCTAGGTTTTGTGTTTCAAGGACGCTACTACATGGATAAATGTATGCCGATGGGTTGCTCCATCTCTTGTGCGTATTTTGAGCAGTTCAGTACCTTTTTGCAATGGGCGTTCACCAGACCCACGGGCTTTATGCAGGTGATGCATTACCTTGCTGATTTTCTGTTCCTGGGGGCAGCTGGGGAATCGGAATGTGCACAGGCTTTGAGGGAATTCTGTACTCTCATGAAACGTTTTGGCGTGCCACTGGCACCAGGCAAAACGGTAGGGCCGTCTACTACACTCGAGTTTCTGGGAATTGAGCTCGATTCTGTAGAGGGGTGCTTCCGTTTGCCCAAAGAGAAGGTAATGAAATTTGTAGCTTCACTTGAAATGTGCCTCGGTGAGAAAAAAGTAACTCTCCATCAGTTGCAGCAAGCTGTGGGGCAGCTTAACTTTGCCCTTAGAGTGATACCGATGGCTCGCCCCTTTTCCCGCTCTATCGCACAAGCCATGGTGGGCCTCAAGGAAGGGCACCACCGCACACGGCTGTCAGCAGAGGTTCGCCAGGATATGCGCATATGGCTGGCATTTCTGGCGGATTTCAACGGTCGCGTCGTGTGGAACAAACTGCCAGCTTCCTCCGAGGAGCGTGGGTTGTGGACCGACTCGGCAGGGAGTGTGGGATTTGGCGCCATCTTTGGTAATCAATGGTCGGCACGAGCATGGCCGGCGTGGTGGCACGATAGTAGACTCACAGGTAACATTGGGTTTCTAGAGCTGTTCCCCATTCTGGTAGCCTTGAGAACATAGCCAGATGGGTTTCGTGATCGCTCTGTGGTATTCTGGTCTGATAATATGACTGTTGTTGAATGTATCAATAATCAGGCAGCACGCTGCAAATGGATTCTGAGACTACTGAAAGAAATTGTCCTGCTATGTATGAGACTAAACGTCCACTTTAGGGCAAGACACGTGCCTGGGGTACTGAACCAGGCGGCTGATGCACTCTCCCGTTCCCACATGCAGGCCTTCTGGGGTTTTCTGCCCTCAGCGGACTTGGTGGCGGCACCATTTCCCGAAGCTCTCTGGTCTCTCGGTTCCCCGGATTACAAAACCTCGTGGGAGAGAGTCTAGCACCCAGGATGAGGAAGGCATATGAAGGGGCGTTCCCTTCCTATTGGGAATTTTTGGGTTCAGCTAGGAGGGAGCATTGGGGGCAGGAGGAGTATGTACTGAAATTTCTGGTATCACTACATCAGGCAGGCCGATCACTAGCAACAGCCAATAGGCACAGGGCCGCCATTGCCTTCATGGCGCAGGCTCATGGCATCCAGGACCCCACTTCGTCCTTTCTGGTAAGGAAGGCTCTGCGTGGGTGGCAACGCCTTGAGGGTCGTAGAGTGGATGAGAGGTACCCGATAGGACTAGAGAGGTTGTCCCTGTTAATGTCCGTACTCCCTGCGACATGTTCATCTCAATCAGAGACAGTGCTGTTCCGGGCCGCTTTTGCATTAGCATTCCATGGGGCTATGCGGGTGAGCGAACTGGTAGCAAGGAACAAGCAGGATACGGGGGGAGGTCTGTGTCGAGAACACATCCAAATTAAGGGTGAGACGATGGTAGTCTCCATAGCCAGGTCCAAGACCGATCAGGGGGCGATCGGGGACTGTGTGGTAGTCCAGCGGATTCCAGGGTCTCCCATGTGCCCGGTAAAATGCGTGGAGGAGTATTTAGCGCAAAGGGCTGTAACATGGGGGGGAAGCTTGCTGAGGCACACCGACGCCACCCCACTGACTAGGTTTCAGTTCCAGCGGGTGTTAACAATGGCAATCGCGGCAGCGGGCTTGAACCCGAGCGATTTCGGGACCCATTCCTTCCGGATAGGGGCTGCTACAGAGGCTACAGCCAGGGGTCTGAGTGTTGAAAAAGTGAAACAGTTGGGGCGTTGGTCCTCGAATTGTTATAAGAGGTATGTGCGGTTGCACATGTTGTGAAGCTAATGTCATGCACTCACGCTTCTTGTTTTCTGTTTGGTTTACAGTTTCGCGAGCAGGCTTTGCGGGGCGGACTGTGCAGTTGACCTGACACCTGGGGACCAGCGGTCAAAGATCACCGGCTGAGGGAAGAGTGGTTTGGGTCGTCGGCCACTCATACGTGAGGCGGGCCGCGGACTTATTCAAAGCAGGTGACATGATTCACGTGGCTGGGGAATACGGGTGCAGGGTGACCTTCCACGGAAGGGGTGGACTCTGTATTGACCAGTTTCAAAATTTTATGGAGGGACTGCTAGGGCGGACGAGGTCACCGACGTCTGTAATCATAGTACATCTTGGGGGCAATGATTTGGTAACCATTGGTCGACGAGTACTTCTCGAGTTCATTTTATCCACAGTGAGTTGGTTGGCGAGAAGGGTTCCTGGGTGCACGATTGCATGGTCACACATGATTCCTAGAAGAGTGTGGCGGGGGGCCCTTTCTGTGTCAGCTTTGAATCAGTCGGTAAAGAAAGTTAATAATAAACTTAGTAGGTTGTTTCGTTCAGGCCAGTTGCACTGTATTCCACACAGATGTATTCGGGGGGGACCATATGTATCTTGAGGATGGGGTTCATTTGTCCCGGGAGGGGAATGTCTTACTCATAGGAGACTTCTTAGCTTAGTTAAAGAGTTTGTGTAGCCATGACCTTTAGTAGGAGTTTGTGGGGGGTCCGGATAGCCGGTCAACTATCCGGCCTGTGGCGGTAAGGTCATGATCGGTGAGCAGTAATTGGAAGATCCCTAGAGGTGGGGCACCACCCATTATGGATGGGAGCGCCCGGGGGGATGCGGCCATTGGCCCCTCACACGGGGAGGCGGTACCCCTCTAAGGATGGAGCCGCCGAAAGGGAAGGCGGTCAAGACCCCTCCCTGGGGAGGAGGGGCTACGGGCCCCTCCTGGGAATTTCCCGGGGCCAGGACATCCGCGACGGCAGATGTGGTAAGCAGTGTGGGGTGGGAGGGGGGTCTACGCTACCTTCTAGACACCTCACACGAGTCCTCGGACGACCACTAAGATGGCGTCGAGTAAATATGGGGCCCCCGTTAAGACAAGGGAAATTGGAAGTTGGCACAGAGGTACAGTCCCTGTGCGACCGCCCCTAACAAGTGAGGGGGGAGTTCTGGTATTAGGGATCTGACACCGGTTACGACCTTGCCGTTGGCCGGTAATGTTAGGATGTACAATTTAATTTGGAGTATATGCATTTGCAGGATGTTTAGAATCGGCTAGGAGAACCTTTGTATTAGAGCTGTGTTAAGGTTAGCCAATAAACATCGTAATGTGAAAATGAAATTGTACATGATATGAAACTGTTATTTTAATGTTTTAATTTTGTTTCATATTTTAATAAATACGGCCGGGAGGGTAACTCCCTCCCGCGTTCCAAAAGTCAAGAACTGTGTCCGTCTTCCCATCCTTGGGGATTCTGTTGGGAGGGGGTGACGGGTATCCCGGCCATATTCACCCCCTACCAGTGTGTAAGTGGTGGGTTACAGAAATTCAGTGAAATATTGCGTTGAGTCTGATGCAAGTAAGGTGAGCTGGTGCGGGACTTGGGGGTTAAAGCATGAGCCCAAATTGTGTGTCTTATGCAGTCATGTGGTGTGGCCACTGCAATACAGTTGTGGAAGTAGTGTCTGCATGTGTATATAACTATTAGGACAAACTACTGACCCGTATTGGTATGAAAGTCCTGGTGTACGGAATATATGTGAGGTATTGTCTAGAGTCTCATGCTGCTAAGCTGAGCTGCTGCCGGAGGCGGGAATTATAGCGTGAGCCCAAACTGTGTGTCATATGCTGTGAAGTCATGTGCTCTGGCTGCTGTGCCACATCTGTGCAAGTAGTGTCAGCATGTAGTTATAGCTACTTGGATGAACTTGTATTTATAACATTGTAACTTGTGTATTGTGCTTAGGTGGTGTTGTATAGAGAGTGCAGAGGTAAATCAATACAGTATTTGTAAAGCTCAAACTACTCACCCCTTTGGGTGAGTAGAGCTGGGGATCAAAGCGAGAGGTCTGTGCTGCAAAGTTTAATGGTCTGGTCGCTGCACCACAGCTGTGTGGAGAATACATTTTGGCGTGGGTGCAGGAGTTGGCGTTATAAGGCCCTAAAATAGTGGGCCTAAGTTGTAAGTTATAGGGTGGCTCTAAAACGAGCCCTTGTGTTCATTAGTTGGGGCTACCTATAAGTGCGGATGCACAGCTTCAAGTTATTCAGGAAAACTTGGTTTCCCTGATCTTTGAAGTGTACTCCATCACTTCTGTATATATCTGCCATATCAAAATGTATGTTGTTGTTGTAGATGGAGCTCATTTTGTGGTCCCTGAGGTATGTAGATACAGCTTTGTTGACTTTTTCAGAGATTTTTAAATCTGAGGCCAAAAAATGTGGACCATTTCCACTTCTGTCTTTGGCATATATTGGAATATGCAGGTCTTTAAAATGAGACAAAGATGAGACTGAATTAGGTCAGAGATCACATCATTGCACACGGCAATATCATTTGTTCACACCTGCGCAGCCAGGCTGAAGCTCCCCACCGCACCGTGCTCAATTGGAGGCCCTGTGCGCCCAGGCCGCTCTGCTTACCTGCTGTCATTGTGGTGTGAGCAAACACTATGGGCAGCAGTGCTCACAATTGAGATGGGGTATTGATTGCAGGAGATTGTATACCTCATGGATCCCTTTCGTAGACGACGGGCAGTAGGGCTCAAAATTTAGAGCCTGTGTTGATTGCCAGGTTGGTGTACATCTCAAGGATCCATTTATTTTTTTTATTGCGCATTGTGATATGTGAGGTGGATGCAGCATAATATTTGAGGTAGTGTGGAAGAAGAGGGACTTGTGGCATCGTGGTTATCCTATTTATATGTACACAAAGTGGGCTGGACTTGCGTACGCCAGGCCAGCGTAGGGGTGTGAATAATTATTCCGGGGACCTTGGTGTTGTTCAGTTCTTGTCTGGGCAGGAAATGTACTTATGTGTGTTTCTTTTGTAGTTTTGACCTTGCGGAGTGTGCAATTTAGATTAGTGTAGCATGTCGGGAGGGCAGAAACTATCATCTGCTGTGGCTAATGATATTCCTTAGAGCCACCAATACCCAGGCCGAAAGGCAGCACAATAATATGCACACACACACACACACACACCAGGGGCATCGTGTAATACATATTTGTTTTTTGATGGAACGTTTGAGATGCATGGCAATCACTTGTGGAAGGATAATGTGGAGTGCATTAATATTGATCAAGATGGTCATTGCATGTTTTGTCTAGTATAAAATATGTGTAGACAGAAAAAACACTTTTCGAAAAAGCTTTCAAAGCAGAAGAGATGTCTCTCATCAAACGCTGTAGAGAGAATGAGTAAAATGGGTGAAGTCGTCCAACTATTACAATGGGAAATGTTATGAACCAATCAAATGCTTTTTTTTAAGGTCACATGGCAATCATGAACAGAGCATGCAAGGAGGCCGCACCTAACGCAATTTTGACAAAATATATTTATCATAATATAGCTTTATTACGAATAGAAATATATAAATGTTTAAAATGATTTAGATTTTTGCGTGCTCTCATATACTTTTTAAAGTTATTTAGATATACTTTTGAGATGGAAAAAAGGGAATGTCGTACCCAGCGCGATACTTTACGTCTGTGACGTAACACAGGGCCTGGAACCGTGAACTTGTCGAATACACAAAGCGCAGCGGACGCGACCCAATACGTACATGACGTAACGCGTGGCTTGGTACTGCGTACCTGTCGGATACCAAAGTAGAACCTGGGGTGACTTCATGCGTATATGATGTTACGCAGGACGCAGTGTCACAAACCCGTTTAATACAAAATGCGCATTATTTACGAGTTTAGCAATATGGCGGATAGGATTCATGTGGTGATGAAGCTTGGTACACTACCGGTATGGAAGTGCAGTTCCCCCCCCCAAAAAAAATATATACATATTTTTTGGGAAGATATAAACCATTACATAATTTTTTAAGTTAAAAAAAAGAAGAGTTCCAAAATATTGAAAAATATAATAGAAAAAATATAGGTTGTATAAACATTAAAATATGAAATAAACATTTAAAAAACCTTTAAAATTCACCTAAAAACCATAGGTTTTACAGACGTTATAGTTAGGAATTAGCATTTAAAAAACCTTAGAAATTCACTAAAAAAACATAGGTTTCAGGGACCATCAGTGATGTCATTTGGGATGTCATGAGTGATGTCACTGACCATGTCATGAGTGCTGTAATATGTGACATCATCAGCAGTGCATTGCGGGCGCACGAGTTATAATTAGCTGAACTAACTATAACGGGGGAATTTCTATGGTTTTGTGTGAGTGAAATGGCCAACTAACTATAACGCCCCTGAAACCTATGGTTTTTTTCAGTGAATTTCTAAGGTTTTGTAAATTGTAATTTCTAACTATAACGTGCCTAAAACCTATAGTTTTTTCAGTGAATTTCAAAGGTTTTTTAAATACTAATTTGTAACTGTAGCATACCTGAAACCTATCGTTTTTTCAGTGAATTTCAAAGCTTTTTTAAATGCTAATTTTTATCTATATCGTGCCTGAAACCTATGGTTTTTTAAGTGAGTTTCTAAGGTTTTTTAAATGCTAGTTTTTAACTATGCCTATAGAGGTAGGAAATGTGAAGAAAGAAGAAAAAACGCACAGAAAGAAGCAAAAGAAATGCAGAAAGAAACAGCAGAAGTCCACAAAGACAAAGAAAAGTGCAGGAAGAAGCAAGACGTGCAGAAGGAACAAACAGAGGAGCAGAAAGAGGCCTTGTTGCAAAACATCCTGTGCCCACAATTTTTTCAGATGAGTACTGGTGGTAACTGACTCTGACTAACCAGGTCTAGAGCCAGTGCTATGCTAAAAGACACTCAGAATACAGTGAAAATACCTACATGCACTAAGGAACACTATGCGTTGGGGTATACCTGTAATTAGCATGACCTCTTCTGTAAGGCCCTAGTACATAATAGGGCAGGGGGATTAAAACTACCTCTAAGTCAGAGGTACAGAAATATGCTACTTTAACTAGTAGTCGCATTTGCAGAGTGGTGGAGAAAGGGTGCTGGGTGTCCAACCAACGCTCAGGAACTCCGCTGTGTAGGACTTACAGGAGGTACCCAGAGGGATTCTTAGCCCCCAAACTCCCTCAGGACTAAATTAGACTACATCTCCCATCCTGTAGTCTGCCACGAGGCACGTTTGCAGAGTGAGAGAGTAAGGGGGCTATGGCTTCCGAAGATGTCTTAGCAATTCCACTGTGTGGGACTTACTGGAGGTAACAAGAGGGGTAGTTGGCCCTTGAGGACATCCTTGGGGCCAACTTCCCAAACTATTACCTCCAGTCAGTCCCACACAGCAGAATTGGTAAGTACTTGTACCAGGCCATGCCCACTTTGCCCACCACTTTACAAATGCACTCCCTAGGAAGGGGATTGAAGTCCCCTTCACTGCTGGGGGTCCTTTAGGGGCCAACTAGCCTACCTTTTACCTCCAGAATGCCCCACCCAGTGAGATTGGTGAGAGGTAGACAAAGGCCATGCCCCCTTTTTCTAACACTCTGCAAACGCGACCCCTGGCGCGTTTTAGTTTGGGGAATTTAGTCGCCTTGAATCCTGAGGGTCCCTGAGATCCAACTGGCCCACCATGTACCTCCAGTAAGCACCACAGAGCTGCTTTGCAGAGAGGTGTACCACAGAGCTGCGTTGCAGAGAGGTGTAAAAAGAGGTGCGGCCTGGACCACCTGTCTGCAACACAGCCCTGTGGCGCTTACTGTAGGTACCTGGTGGGCTAGTTGGCCCCCAGGTACCCCCAGTATTGAGGCGGCATTAATTCCTCATTGTAAAACGTTCCACAGAGTGTTGCTGTGAGGGGGCGGGCCTCAGGCACGATCCCGGTGTTTTGATTTATTTTTTTTAAGGGGTGATGTGTGGCCCCTTTCTTTTTACTTTTTTTTTGCCTTGGGGACTCCATCCCCAAGTGCCTTACCAATATTTAAAAAATAAAAAAAATGAACAGGAAGGGGGCTTTGTGGGCCCCCCTCCTGTGGCCAATTCCAGCCCTGGGGACCCCATCCCCAGGGGCATGGACATATACATATAATTTTTTTCTTATGGTGGGGGCTAATGGCCCCCCATAGATTAAAAAAGAAGCCCTGGGCAGTACGGGGGGATCGGGACCCCCCACAAATTTTTTTCACTACCCCCTGGACCTGGCCCACTTGGGGGCTAAATATTAACGCAGCGCGGGAGCCCACGCTTTGTTTTTTTTATTTTCTGGCCCTGGGGGTCCTTTTGTGACCTCCTAAGCAAGCCTGGGGGTCAGGGTCTTTCTAACATGCCCCCTTTTCTTGTTATATGCCTTGGTTTTCCTGCTTTCTTATCCTTGGTTACCAAGGCACAAGATGGCTGCCAACACTTCCTGGTTTGGAGTGTTGACAGCCAATTAAAAATTGTTCGTCTGATTTCAGTCGTTACTTCATTAAAATATCTCTTTAAACACTACACTTGCAAACTGTGATTCAAACAAGACTCCCATACTATTGTCATACCCTCAGAACATGTGCCTGGGACAATGTTCACTCTTTCATATGGAATGAATGGCAGTTCTAATTATTCATTTCCTAATCCAATTTACCTTCACAGTTTTAGGTGGTTGTACACTGGATTATAAGGGACATTTTTAGTAACTTGATGTTATTTGTAGTTTTTATCATTTGAGAATTGACTGTTGGATCAAGATTGAATGTTTTTGCATTTTATTGATGTCAGTCTTCTTTCATTTTTTGCTCACCGGTGAGCATTTATTGCCATTTTCGTCAAGATGCTGGGAGTAACAGTGTTTATACAATGATTCTGTAAGTTTATTGTTATAAATGTACATAAAGCTCTTCGTCCTGGTTAAGGCCTCTCGGATTCAAGGCCCTGAATGTTACTATGTCCTTGGATTCTTTTTGTCTCGGGAGTTTTACCCTTTTTCCACCCCTTTCTGATTGTGGGACCTGTTCGATGGTATGGAATCTTAGATCCTCCCAATTGGTGTGGTGTGTCTTTTCCATATGTTTGTCTATGACATTCGAGCAGTCGTTGTATTTTCTCGCTCGTATATGCTCCAAGATTCTTTTCCGAACTTCACAAGTTGTGCTTCCGATATACTTTAATTTACATGGGCATTCCACAATGTATACAACAAATTTACTCTTGCAGGTAATGTGTTGTTGAATTTTCCACTTACTGCCTTTCTTGATGTCAGTTGCCTGTCATCGTACCGCAATCTTGCTTGCCTTACATTGTTTACAAAGCCAAAAACCTTCCCTTTTCATCCATGTTGACATTTTTGATTGCTTGAAGTGACTGTGTGTTATTTTATCGCTCATTTGTATGTGATGTTAGGGTGATCACCTATAATTCCAGATAATACAGGTTCCAATTGTAAAATGCCCCAGTGTTTCCGAATTATGTTCATGAGACTCTTAGTTTCAGCACTATATGTTGTTATCAGCCTTATTTTCTGGGGATCATTTTGCTCACTCAATTTTGATTTCTTTTGGTTTTTCAAGATTTCACTGCGTTTTTGTTTTAAAACTTTTTGTAGGATTTTCTCAATGACTTTCTTTGGATATTGTTTTCTTTGAAAACGCAGTTGCGCTGCTCCGCTGTGTTTGCCCAACTATCCCAACAGGTACCTCCAGTAAGCACCAGGAAGCTGCGTAGCAGAGTGGTGGTCCAAGGCCATGCCCCCTTTTTATACCTGCAACCCAGCTCTGCGGTGCTTACTGGAGGTAGCTGGTGGGCTATTTTGCCCCCAGGAACCCTCAGGACTGAAGGAGACTTAATCTCCCAATTTACAACACACCAGGGGGTGAGTTTGCACAGTGGTGCAGGGAGGGCGGGTGGCCTGATGTGACAAGTGTGCAAACGTGCCCTGTGGAGTGTTGTACGTTGGGGGATTACGTCCCCTTGAAACCTGAGGGTCCCTTGAGTTCAAACTAAACTGCGTGAATGTCTGTATCAGTCCCTAAAACATGCACTCAGTAAGACACATTTAATCACTCACTTATACAGCCAGTCACACACCTATAAATCATCCATGAAGACACTTATACACCCACTCATTCTTCAATGCACCTTGGCATACATATAAAACAGATTTAAACTTTATAGAAACAAACAGTCACTGGATGATGTCATCAGTGATGTTATTTGAGATATCAGTGATTTCATCAGTGATGTCACAATCCATGTTGTGAATGATGTAATATGTGATGTTATCAGCAGTGGATTGCCGGGGCACAAGTTATTGTTAGCCTAACTAACTATAACGGCCGTTTTTCTCTGGTTTTGTAAAATGAAATGTCCAACTAACTATAATGTCCCTGAAACCTGTGTTTTTTCAGAAAAAAAAAATATATATAAATATATGTGTGTGGGTGTATACACAGCCATAAACAGAGGAAAACACTGACTGAATGAATGATGGAAGAACACTATCATGTTCTTTGGCTGTTATTCCTGCTTACAGTGCTCTATGCTCACTAATAACAAGAACTGATTTGTACACTGGCCAATATATTTATTGTAATTCATTGTTATATTTGAAATATACCAGCATTTTCTCATGAGATCTTCAATTTAATTTTCATGACTTATATTTGAACAGTTTCGCTTTGTGATAGACAATATTCAAGTTGGAAGTTCTTTGTAGAGCAGCTACTTCATTTACTTTCAGATTGATTGTAATCAATGGTGGAGAAGTTATGATGAATGTTTTTCTTTCTGCTCATTCGCTGTAAATGTGTAACAAACTCCTAAGCAGTAAAACAGATGACATATAGACACAGAGGAAAAATACATTCAGATTTAGCTTGGGAAAATACATTCCTGTCTGTTATACCTCACTTTCAATTTGTTTTTGATGGAGGTTCATATTTCATTTTTGATTTACATAATGATGTCTAAACAATCTTTTTAGTTAGCAGAAAAAACTATTAGTCTTGCCTTTCATCATTGAAGTAATTCAGGAGATGTGTTTCTCTACATATCCATGAATAATAATGATATGCCACTTGTTTAGGGTTTTTATAAAAAGCCCTTTCTATCTTGTGTGTTATGTGAAATAATCCCTAGCCACTGTATTTCAAATTGGCACTCAGGCATTTGTCTACTTGCTGTATGGAAAAATGCATAGCTTCTTGAAATCAATCTAAAAGGTATAGTTAGTTTGACAATACGAGACAATATGAGAAAAAAAACAAGGTGCCTGATAAGCATTAACTCCGTATGTCCCCTGGGTTGCAGAGGTGCACTCTGCACAACGTCTTGGATATAAACCGGATTTACTGAAACTTAATTGGTGGCTTACTAGTATGCACTGCTCCAGCCTATAATGTAAGGAGTTACATTGTAGCTGGAGACCTTTGATCATACATCTTCCATGGACATCAGTTAATGGCAGCCACGAATAGCAGTTGCTATCACTGGTTTGTCCTCTGCAGTCCTGTTACTCACAATGTTCTACTTATCAGGTTCTGTGAATCTAGCAGCAGGTATCTAAAGTAAACAGAATTTTAAGAGCCGTGTTCACTTTCTGTATTTTGTCAGGCATTCCCTGCCTTTGTCTACCGTTGTGGCTCGTGTTGGGGAAGAGAGACAGGGCGTGGGGGAGTCGAGGATGGAGGGGGAGAGGAACGAGGGAGATAAAAATAAAAAAAGAACTTACCTGCTGCCCTCCACCATCACATTGTGCTCATCTGCTCCTCTACTCTTCCAAAGGCCCTGCGGCTAATCCTGAAGCTGCTGGCATGCATGAGAGGAGCTTCAGGATTGGCTGAGCTCCCTCGATTTGCACTCCAGGACAGACTGTTAGTCTGTGCCTGCTCTCTCCAAAGCAAACACAATGAGATGATGGATAGAGTGCTAAAATGATGCAGACACTCAACCCAGGTCACAGATCTGTGTTTAATCCATCAATGTTCTTTCACCCACTTCTCCAACCCAGAGAACTTTCACTGTGCATTATGGTTTGGCCGGCCTGAGACTGCCGGCCAAACTGTTGTGTGCTGTGAAGGGAGTGCACATACCGTTCCCTTTAGTGCCTGTCCTCACTGTGGCCCCGCCCCCCAAGACTCAGCACTAGGAAAATAAAATGATAAACGATAATGAAACAGGTTTTAAACCTGGCTTGTTATTGTTTTTTTAATGTTTTGGAAGGTGCTGCTAGAGGGGGCGAAGGGGAGGAGCCAGCCCTGTTTGGCTATTCGTCAGCTAATACCAAGCTGCGGAAGGGCTATGTGCCAATCAAAGTGTAAAACTTTGAATTTATTAGGTGGGCCCACTAAGCATGAGCGGAAAATCCGTTCCGCTCGCGGATTTTCTGTAAATTCGAAATCCGCGAAATTCGCAAATTTTCTGCAAAATCCGCGAACAAAAATGCGTGAACGGAACGGATTGGGTCAAAAGTTCAAGCGGACTTTTGTAACTCTTTTAGAATGGCGCCGGCAAGCTGCAAGAGCCATTCTATAATAGTTACAAAAGTCAGCTTCAACAGGAAGCTCTAATAGATAAAGTAAAGCAGGTGCTGCTCAAATTCAGTTACACAATCATTAATCACCCCAAACTTGGTGTGTTTAATGATTGTGTAACTTAATTTGACCTTCAACTGGAGCACCTGCTTTACTTTATCTATTAGTGCTTCCTGTTGAAGCAATTTCTAGCTATTTTAGAATGGCGCTGGCAGCTTGCCGGCGCCATTCTAAGTGGGGCAGAAGGGCACAGAAACAAGTGGTACAGAGGGCAGAAGGGCATAAAAACGAGAGCGTGGCAGTGATTAAGCAGGCAAAAAACACCCCCGCGAAATTGCAAAGCGCCTCGCGAACACGCAAATTGCCTCGCGAACACACGCAAAAATAAAAAAATCCACAAATTCGCACTAATTTGCGAATTTTGCTGATTGCCAATTCGCAAATCCGCAAATTTGCGAATTGCCAATTCGCAAAATTCGCCCATGCTTAGGGCCCACGGTTGATTCATGTCAATTCTGGTATACTTGCCGTTTTAGGGTATGAAGGCTTATATTATCATTGGAATCCAGGAATTGGAAACTTCTAATTTTTTTGGCTGGCATGACAGCATAGATGTTTTCACTACCTATTGTTCCAAATTTTATTGAGTAATACAAAGTGGGATTTAGTTCTGCAAATAGGAGTATTTAAATCTCATTGGCTGTTTAGAGGTTCATTCCACCTCCAATGGAGTGCTTGCATTGTTGTTAATGGGGGCTATTTTACATCTCTAAAGTGCACTGAATCATGTGTTACTTTCTTTATTTCAAAGATTCATTTTATATAAAACTAAACTTTTTTGTAGATTTTTCTCTTCACAGCAACATACTTTTTGAATGCTTCAGTCAGGACTCAAACAAATAGGACCTACAGGCTTTGCTAATTTGTATCTGTGAGAAAGGGGGTTATTAGTTTGGGTTAATATTAGCCAACGATAAGTAATATTGTCACTATTCTTGTTAGGTCCCGTAAAGGTTTCAGTATTTTAAACCTGAGCTAAACCCCTGAGAGCTATGCATATAGTAGGGTGGCGTAACTTAGGAAAATGTGAAAAGCCTTTAGAAGTAACTGGTCATGCTAGATGTGGACAAAGATAAGGCCAACGACGATGGCGTGTGGGTTGGGTATGAGACGCAGGTAGGTCCCAGCCAAAGATTTCTTTGACTTAGAAGTTTTTCCTGTATAAAAGATGATCATATCTGATTGATTGATTAAAATTTATAACGCGCAAAAGACAATAACCCTCAGGTATCAAGGGGCCTAACAATACGATCAAAAATTGAAGCTCACATCCTTACATATAGGCTTGCCGAAAGAGGCGAGTTTTGAGGGCAGTGCGGAATTTCTGTAGGGAAGGTAGGGATCTAAGGTCTAAAGGAAGATCATTCCACCATTTGGGGCCCAAAGTGGAGAAGGCCCTGCCACCCCACTTAGTTCTTCGTATGCGGGGGGCTGTCAGAAGTGATTTCCCGGAGGAACGCAAGTTCCTTCCAGGAGTATAGTGAGAGATAATGGAACCAACTCCTGTGTCGCTGTTTTTTGCAATGGCTCTGTATGTCATGCATAAGACTTTGAACCGTATTCGGTGTTCTACCGGTAGCCAATGCAGCGTTTTCCTGGCCGCCGTGGCCGAGGAGCGTCTGGGAATATCCAGAACAAATCTGGCTGTGGCATTTTGAACTACCTGTAAGCGCTGCAGGAGGTTCCTGTTTAGCCCCGCATACAGCGCATTACAGTAGTCCAAGCGTGAACCAATGAGTGCGACAGCTATTTGCTTTCTGGACTGCAAGGAGAGGTATTTCCTGATCCTTCGCAGAGTGTGGATCAGGCCCCAGCAGGGGGAGATGGTTCTACTCACCTGACAACCCATGTCAAGGGCAGGGTCTATCATCACCCCGAGATTCTTAGCAGAAGTTGTGGGGGGAAGGACACATTCCCAGCGAGTCAGGCCACCAATTGGCTGACCAGATGTTTTCTTTCCCCCCCAAACACCATCACCTCAGTCTTCTCCCCATTCAGTTTAAGAGAGTTCTGAATCATCCAGTGACCAACCGCCTCCATACAAGATCTAAACTTGGAGGTGGTTTGCACATCTGAATGGGAGAGAGAGACGAGTATTTGGGTGTCATCTGCATAAGAGACTACCTCCATCCCGAAAGTTCTTATTAGTCTGGCTAGTGGGGTCACAAAGATGTTGAATAGGGTCGGGCTAAGCGCCGACCCTTGGGGAACCCTACATAGCACAGGTCGGGATGGAGATAGGAACTCCCCCAGCTTGACTCTTTGTTCCCTCCCCTCAAGGAAAGAGGTCAGTAGATCTAGGGCTGCGTCCTTCACCCCCACATCCCTCAGGCACGATGTAAGTACTGAGGGAGAGAGGGTATCAAAGGCCGCAGTTAGGTCTAGTAGGACCAGGAGGGTGGTCTGGCCCCCATCCACTGTCGTGCGGATCTTATCGAGCATGATGGTGAGGGCTGACTCGGTGCTGTGTTCCCTCCTGAATCCATGCTGGGAGGAGTCCAAGCAGCCCGAGCTCTCCACAAATACAGCGAGATGCTTGTTGAGATGTGCCTCAAGCATCTTCGCTGGAGCCGGAAGCAGCGAGATAGGACAGAAGTTTATTAGGACCTCCGGATCTAGAGAGGCCTTCTTTAACAGGGGTTTCACTACTGCCTTCTTCCACTCCAGAGGGAAGGTGCCGTCTCTGATGGCTAGATTCATTATTTCTAACAGCGGTGGTAGGAGGGTCTCCCTACACTGCTTGATGATTTTCAGTGGGCAGGTATCCAGGGGAGAGCCAGACTTGGTCTTGTTAGGCAAGATCTCCAGATCATGCAAGGCCAGCGGGGGAAAGGAGTCCAGGGTGCACAATGGGGAGGTGTCAGTAGTGGTCAGATTCATCTCAACCCGAACAGTGGGCTCACTGATACAAGCTCTTTGTTCCTCAAGAGCCAAGTGAATATCCTGTATTTTAGTGTGGAAAAAGGAGGCAATCTTATCACATAGGACTTGAGATGGAATAACAGGATCAGGGGCTTGCAGGTTGACTAAAGAGTCAACGATTTTAAAGAGCTCCTTCGGCGAGGAGAGCGAGGTTGTCAGGGCTACATAGTAGTCTTGTTTGGCCTGCACAATCTCAGCTTTATATTTCCTGACAAGGAGTTTATGGGCTTCCTGGTTCTTAAGGTCCCAGCTAGCGTGCCAGAGCCTCTCCTTCCTCCTCACTTCTTGCCTGAGGAGTCTAAGGGAATCGGAGAACCATGGGGCAGATGGTCTCTTTCTGGCTCGGTGGCGGGTCTGTACTGGGGCCAATTCATTCAGGGCCTCCGTGGTAACCTGTTCAGCTGGCCACACCAGCAAGGTGAATCTGACTGAAGATTCAATGTCAACGCCTCAGCTCGACGGATCACCTGGTCTCCTGCTGGCTCTTTAGAGAAAAAGTTGACAAAGAGTTTCAAAGTATCAGATTTTGCAGTTTGGTCAGAAGGGAGTACACTCTGACACTTACCTTGGTGCCTGAGAACATTAAGGACATCACTTATGGGGCAACACTTACTCCAGGGGAAGCCACCTACAGGGTCCAAAGCAGGTCAAGTGGACTGGTCAACTAAGCTCTTCAGGAAAATTGGCTTCTTGCAGCTTTTGTATCTGTCACGTCTAAGGCAGGATGACTAACCTGGACATCCAGAAGCAGCAGGAGCGATGAAGTTGCCTACTTCCGTCTTCCCCAGGAACAGTCCCCCCCACCGAGTCCCACACTTATACAACTCAGTCAGGGAGACCCCCCCAGGGAAGGGGAAAAAATGGAGAAAGTAAAATAAACAGGCTGGCAGCCAAAGACCATCTACAGCTGGCGAAGACGTGTGAAGGATCTGTCTGTGCTCGCTTGTATGTAGTCTGCAGGAATACACAAGAAAAGACACGTGTAAATACACATCCCCTCCCCAATGGACAAACAACAGAATGTGAGGAAAAGAGACCCTAGTGATACTCACTACTATAGACTGCCACAATCATCCAACAAGAATGTGATGAAAGAGAAATTAAAGAAAAGAAAAATAATAGATCTCCAACTGTATGTTGCTCCAATGAGAAAGCGGACCTCTAGTCTCAAGTTGGTCTCTTTGCAGTTAATACGCCATCTCACTAAAGTCTCAAGTTCAATTAGCCTGTCTGTGATCTCCGGGAATCACTTCACCAAAATTAGACGTTTTGTTTAGCTTCCGCTCTTCCCACAAAACAATTAGTGAATTCTCCGTTCATTTCCAACAGTCTACAAGTTTTCGCGGAAGCGGCCGCTTCCGTAACAATTCAAGTGAACGCTGGGTTCAATGTTCCTTAATAGCGTTAAGACGCTTTCTCGGCGCTCACATACCCTGGTTCCATAATACGCCGACTCGGCTTCTCTGCCACAGCTTCGATTCTTCAGCGCGGCTCAGCGCGGCTCCAGGTCAGAGGTGAAAACACGCCGTGCAGCGGGACAGCCTGCAACACGGCTTCACTCGATAATGATTTCTAAACAGTTCCGTAATCCCCAGGGTAGGTCAAGGATCTCAAGAGACGGCTGGAATTCCTCAGAGTTCAAGGTAGGCAGGCAACAAAAGTGACAAGCACCGGAAGAAGGAAAGGACAAAACAAATATAGAATATCCCTCAACACAAACAAAGGACCAATTTCCAGGCATTCTGGGAAATGTAGTTTGCGAATCGGGGCTTAAACGTGACAGTATCCCTGTAGTTTAACAGGAGGCCAGCCAACTGGCCCTTGGAGTCCACTTCTGGGTCATGGGTATAAGTAAGAGCAGTTTCAACTCTTAAGGTTCTGCTCACAGATCACATCAGCAGGTGCAGCCCTACTTCTGTCTTCTACAGGTCCAGCAGTGTTTTGAAGAAGGCACTGAAATGCCACATGTTTGCCCAGTGCCAGCCTATGGATGGGCTAAACTACTGACTACTCCTTAAAGAATAGAGCACATTTGTATTGGGGTGATCCTACTCACCTTTTAGCACTTCCTTTGTGTTTTACTACAACCTATCCCATAGTGCCCTTCTCTGCTTAAGGCCAAAATGCCAGAACCTCTCTTTTTCTGTTCAGAGATCCCTGTGCCCACCAGAGGTGTAGCTATGTTAATAGGCAAATCCTTCCATATGGTCACTTAAACCATTTCTTGGGTAGCTCCCCCTCTAACGGAGTTTGGAGACAGGTGCTGTATGTGGACAAAAATAATGCTGGCTTAGGTGTGAGCCACATCCTCCAATGACAGTAATGACATTTTTTTAATTTCAGGAGGGGGCTGGCCATAGACCCAGGCCATCCTTTTCTGGGAGAAAAACATATCCCCACAACCAAGCCTTTGGTTCCCTGAATGGGAGCAATACACATCTCACGACAGGAGAGTCATTAACTGTCAAATGAAACTGTACAGTGGCATGAAAGGCACATTTGGCTTAGGCAGAAAAAGACAACTTTCTAAAGGTGCTAATTTCAAAACAGTAATATAAAACCTGACTTGAAAAGTAGGTTGGATTTTAAATTACTATTATATTGAGTGTCAGGCTTCTTTGCTGGGGTTTACATCATATGTTCGGGTAAAGTTATCTGCAAGGCAGGAGGGTCTAAATATAGCCTCCATGCCTGGGTGAGGCAAGGGGATTGCACACACTAATCCTCACCCTGAGACAAGGCAAAGTATGGAATAAATATCCCCCACCCATGAGAAAGAGAGAGGGCTTAAAGACTTGAAATGCCACACCTCTCTTGGACAGTGTAGGATGGATCACACACACTGCCCCATTCCCGTAAGCAATGCAGGGTTAGGAAATAAAAAACACAAGACAGCAGGGTTAAAAGCAGCAAATGCCTTCCTCGCCCTTAGGCAGGAGAGAGTATGATAGGGATAATGAAAGTATTCCCCAACCTTGGCAAAAGTGAAGTTAGTACAGTCTTTAGAAGGGCAAGGGAATAATTTGAGGGTAAGCAAAGAGCCTCGCCCTTGCGCAAGTCAGGTAGAAAATGTAGATTGTTCTGCCCTTCTCCAAGACATGTGGAAAACAGCAAGGAGTTGATGGATACTAACCATGCCAGAGAACAATACAGGGGTCACAAATGTGTACCCTAATAGAGAATGCTGAGTACCACGGATCCCTTGGGAAATGCAGGGGTACAAAAATACCTCAGAGGCAACAAATGGAGGTAGAGTAACACATTGTCATACAGAGAATCCCACACACCCTTGGCATGGGCAGGGTAAAAAAAAAAATACATCTTTTGGGTAAGACTGAGAGCGAAACATTCTGACCAAAAAGTATACAAATTGCAATGTAAGTAGGTTTATGCCCACTATACATCCTCCCCACCACTGGTCAAGGCGAATCACCCTGGTATAAGCTTGATGGCCTAAAGCACCTAAGGAAAATAGATCCCCTTGATCTAACTAAACCTTATAGTACATTTATAAACTAGTCATACGATAACAACAACATGTTGAAAAGAAATATCTAATTTTATTTCATACACAAAAGTCAATTCAATACCAGATAAAAACACAAAATATGCACAATATAATATATTAAAACAATTCACTTACATAGTACAAGGGCAGTCCAATAAAATCAAGCTCATACACCATAGATTATGACCCGCATAATCATAAGATTGGACAGAAATATGTAAGTCATGCAGTTTGTACAATATAATTGGTACACTCAATATCCTATTTTCCCACTTAGTAATACACAATGCTTGAATCTGTGTTTATACTAGAGTGCTGGCATCCTGAGTTATAAAAGAAGGGTGCGTCGACGCGTTTCTATGGAATATCGTGATTGTATCATCTTTTTCAAGACTACTGTTTTTCCTGTCATATAAGCAGGGTCGTGTTTTATTTGTCGCCCTATAATAAACATATGTAATATTAGTATAAACATCAATCAATAGAGATTATACAACACATTATATTATTTTCAGCATGGAGACTGTAAAGTGGAAAACCGTATAATGGAAGGTTACATATTATAAACATCAGTCCCTTTATCCAGAAATTGTCAGTATCAATCTGGTTCAAAACGTTCACCCCCAGTTCAAATGAATCTAAGAGAGAAAAACATCACCTGATTATATACAATAGGGAGAGATGGTTCTATCATCAAACCCCCATATTGAACCCATAGCTAGTGGTTGTACTGTTGGCATATGTCATGGTTGTGCAACAGTCATCCTAAAATCCTATTCAAGATAGATTAGTCAATGAACAAAATCCTTACCCTTCCTAACGATAGGTACGATGTAAATGACCAGGCGCTCTCAGATCTGTATTCTTTTGATTCTAATTTCTTTGGCGCGAAATGGTCCAATGCACCAGGCGCTCAAAATCTGTATATTTAAACATATATAGTGATGCACATTAAGTTGGCATCCATATTCAGTGACTAAATCGGGCAGGACTACGCCTCTTATAAAACCAGGCAATACTACATAGGAACATACCTCAGTCTCTAAATGTAATACAAGGGTATGCTGATATTCCCAAATCTTTTTGGGTATATTTGTATACAAAGCTTCTATATCCAGGGTGATCAAGAACTGGGTCACCCTGTTGAAGCTCTGTCCTCCAAAAGTAGATATGGTATCGGAAGTATCTTTCAAGTAGGATCTTTGTTTCTGGGCGATGGGTTTAAGGAAAAAGTTGACATAACGGCTCAACAGTTCTAACATGGACCCTATACTACTAATAATGGGCTTCATGGGAGGATCTTCAACACTCTTATGAATTTTAGGGAGGCCATAGATAGCCGGAATGACTGGATATGTGTTCAGCAAAAATTTGAATTTGTGATCACAAATCCACCCTTCGTCCTTACCTAGTTTTAAAAGGTTACTCACTTCAGTTTTTAATTTGCTAACTTCGGTAAACTTTGATCGTTGGTAGTGTTCGCTAACATTTAGGAGTTGACGCATTTTGTTTTCATACTTCGGTGTATCAAATACGACCACTCCCCCGCCTTTATCGGCTGGCTTTATTGTTAGCTCATTGCAATTTTGCAGTGAGATCAAGGCTTGTCTTTGTTCTCTAGATACATTATTATTATTTTATATGTTTTTATTCATATTAGTGTGAAGGGTTTTAATCTCAACTTCTACCACATTCTCAAAGATTTCAACGTTTTTATCAAGTAGATTCAAATTAGGGAGGAAGGTAGACTTAGGTTTAAATCCTGTCACGTTAGGCTCTGATATGTACTCCCTATTCTCAAGGAATTTTGTAAGTCGTATTTTCCTAAAAACAAAATTCAATCACTTTCTAAATCAAAAAGGCTCTGTTTATTAGTTGGGGTGAAGCTAAAACCTTTTTTGAGTACTTCCTGTTCCTCTAAATTGAGTATTTTCTGTGAAAGATTTATAATGGGGAAATTCCCTATCTCCAATATTGTTTTCTCCTGGTTGCGAGGTAATCCTGCGCCTCATTTGGAGGTGGATGGCTCCGGGGTGTCTCTGGACGATTGGAACCCCTGAAATTTCCCTGGCCCCGGAACGGACGTCTCCCTTAAAAAGACTCTTGTTCAAAAGATTGTCCACCGCTTTCATGTTCTTCCTCACTGCTGGAGCCTGAGGTTTCAGAGAAGGTAATGCGCTTATTACCTCCCCTTGTGTACACAGGTTTCTGGAAGGAGGTTTCTCCCGTCTCTGTACGTTCTTACTATCAAAGTAGTCTTTCTGAGTATATGGATACACACTCTCCTCCGCATATCTTTCCACATCTTTCTTAAATGTCTTTAATTTCTTATAAGTTTAGTACTCTATAACCGTTTACATCTATCTCAATCTCCTCAAATGTATTCTTAGCATCGTCCAATGCTGGATTTTGTTTCAGCGCTGATTCCAGGCTCTCTATTTCATGTTTTTCAATCTCAATGAGTTCCTGGGCAGTCTCTATGATTAAAATAAGCCAGTCACGACTACAACGGTTCGCTATCAATGTCCACGTTTCAATAAATTTAGGGTGTTCCACAAATAAACCCAGCTTATTTCGTACCTGGAGACCCATAGGTATAATTCCAGCGTTTAAATAATCTATAAGAAATTCTGCGTGAAGTTCCGTACGTATTTGCTTCTTTTTAAATTCAGAATCTTCACTAATTGCTCATGGCTTGTGTTATTAAGATCCTTAGAACCTACAGAACGTGGATTTAAATTCATCAATTTGCTATATCGATCATCAGAAAACCCAAAGGTTTTTAATTTATCCATAACAAGGTATCTGACGTCACAATGATAACAGGAATATGTATCCTGCACCAATAAATGAGACAGAACGCCTCTCCAACCCAACAGTTGCATAATCAATATATCGAAAAGTGAGAGGTACCCCTTAAAAGGATCAAGGGAAATGAGGTTAGAATACATGAGGAAAATAGATCCCCTTGATCCAACTAAACCTTATAGTACATTTATATACTAGTCATACAATAACAACAACAACATGTTAAAAAGAAATATCCAATTTTATACACAAAAGTCAATTCAATACCAGATAAAAACACAAAATATGCACAATATAATATATTAAAACAATTCACTGACATAGTACAAGGGCAGTACAATAAAATCAAGCTCATACACCATAGATCATGACCCACATAATCATAAGATTGGACAGAAACATGTAAGACATGCAGTTTGTACAATACAATTGGTACACTCAATATCCTTTTTTCCCACTTAGTAAAACACAATGCTTGAATCTGTGATTATACTAGATTGCTGGCATCCTGAGTTGTACAAGAAGGGTGCATCGACTCGTTTCGATGGAATATCGCGATTATACTATCTTTTTCAAGACTACTGTTTTTTCTGTCATATAAGCAGGGTCATGTTTAATTTGTCGCCCTATAATAAACATATGTAATATTAGTATAAACATCAATCAATAGAGATTATACAAGACATTATTTTATTTTCAGCATGGAGACTGTAAAGTGGAAAACCATATCATGCTAGTTACATATTATAAACAACAGTCCCTTTATCCAGAAATTGTCAGTATCAATCTGGTTCAAAGCGTTCACCCCCAGTTCAAATGAATGTAAGAGAGAAAAACATCATCTGATTATATACAATAGGGATAGATAGTGCTATCATCAAACCCTCATATTGAACCCATTACTGGTGGTTGTACTGTTGGCATATGTCATGGTTGTGCAACAGTCATCCTAAATTCCTACACAAGATAGATTAGTCAATGAACAAAATCCTTACCCTTGCTAACGATTGGTACGATGTAAATGACCAGGCGCTCTCAGATCTGTATTCTTTTGATTCTAATTTCTTTGGCGCGAAATGGTCCAATGCACCAGGCGCTCAAAATCTGTATATTTAAACATATATATAGTGATGCACATTAAGTTGGCATCCATATTCAATGACTAATCGGGCATGACTACGCTTCTTATAAAACCAGGCAATACTATATAGGAACATACCTCAGTCTCTAAATATAATACAAGGGTATGCTGATATTCTCAAATCTTCTGATAGCCAACTATTCTCCTTTAGTATTGGGTTATAAGGAGTCAGGTCCCATCAGTTATCCATCTACATGGAAAACATAAAACCATGCAAAAATGAAGTATGCACTAGTGGCATGTATGCACTAATAGCTCAAGACATAATGATAGTCTTGTGCAGAGACCCTAATTGAAACAACATTATTTACCAAATATCACGATCTGATTATCTCTGGCCAACCGTCTCGAGTGCTTCAGTTAAAAATGTCACAGGTCCAAAAGGCTTCTGCACAAAAAGACAAGAGACCGTGACCATATTAGTCTAGTACAGCCGCCATAAAGTCTCAGTAAAACGCAGACCGCAAGGCTCCTGATATCTATCACAATCCATACCTGAGCTCTATTGGATTCGGCCTCTCATCTGGGGTTCCCGAGTTGAATCGCAACCATAGCGTCCAGCGCGGCGTTATTTAACCCCCTCCCGCGTGATCCGATTGGTTTGTGTCGCTCACACCTCTCCAATCGGAACACGTGGTAACGAGGCTATATGTAAATTCAAAGACGGCCTCACAACTCCATTTCCATTGGTTTACATCAAGAACACGGAAGAGTTCGGGAAAGCTTCCCTATCAGGTCCGCCGCTGTCAAAAAACTAACCTGAGCGTGCTCATAGTCTGATGCTTAATATTGAGGATGGTCGGGCAATGACTAATACTCAAGGCAAAGGGTACTGAAGGCTCACAGGTGCCAGGGCAGCTATCACTTGACTCATGAGCATTTAACCTTTACAATCATTATTGTGAATGAGGATACCTGACAACTGCCTAGGAATTTTGCAATAGGGACTCGAGTTTATTCAAAAAGACTCTCAACTTAAACAGTAGCAGAATCGTATATATAAAAAGAATGCAATTAAATTACCTGACAAACACTACAAATATAGGAAGTTAAATGTGACAGGCATCATAATGGCTACAGCAGAAACTTAAAAAACATGAAATTCCCAACTTTGAGTAATACCATTGGCTCTTTACCTCAATTCCCATCTCTGCCAAACATTATTGAACATATCTAACATTTTTGAACACATAAATACCACATTACAAAATCTACAATATCACAAATCTCTAATGAAACATAACATGACACATGGACATTAAATTTGAAATTGACAAAACTCACATGCTAAAGGTAAAGCCATAAATGATATCACATTACTATAAAAACAACCTGACCATTGATGACATTATTCCAGGCACACAAAGAAAGAGACGTCATACCATCATTTCAATCTATGCCATAAATCGGCAATTCACCAGTTGGGGGTAAGATTATTTAACTTCATTCCTCAGTGCAAAAAGAAAGAAAATAAATGGCTCTGAACTAATGTAGATGTTGAATTTTTTCAACAGAGCCAACCAATACGAACCAGAAGTAATATCAGAATATCAGTTTTTCTGAAATAGTTTACCGCCATTACAGGTATGTTTGTCACCATTTTATCATGAAAGGCAGAGAACAGGTCTTTTCACTGAGTTTTTGAATAGGTTTTGAAACAGAACTTTATTGTTCACAGACGAACACGAAAAGTATCCTCATGTTCCCATATTGAGAGAGACGCTTGATCACCAATAAAAACTCACGACCTGGGCAGGTATGTGCAAAATGTGCCATGCAAGTGGCTATGACGGCAATGTGGAGGGTTAGGTGCAACAAGTTATAGTGTGTTTATTTATGTTGTAGATGTGTCCAAAGTGTGGAAATTAAGATTTCCTGATGAGAGCCCATAGAGAACCTGTGAGGCTTGAAACTCGTCGGCAATGCTATTGAATTAGCAGAATGTGAAACAGGATCGAAAGGAAATATAATTGATTCAAGACAGAATTGAAATGCTTTATTCACCTAAAAGAAACATTGAATGACATATGAGACGCACTATTTTTTGATGTAATTTATGTTTGTATAAAGTGTGGTGTAAAAATATTGTATATGTCACAAAGAATGTTGGTTTTGTATATTTTTGAGAGTATTGTTTAAATGTTCTTATAGATGTACGGTATTTAGTGTTCTAGATGAAGGGTGAAGTCCTTCTAAAAAAAGAAAAGAATTGTTTAAAATTGAGTGAATAAATAACCCAATCAACAGAAGAACATAGTTTGATTGTGACTTAAGCTTTCTCTAAATGAGTAGGATATCAGGTTTCCCTCTGTAAACTAGCTATACAAGCATCATCATACAAATCGTTACATACTTATTCAGGCTACAGTTCACATCCCATTTACGGTTTCCAGAAATGATGGCGTGGACGAGAGTTCATACTGAGTGAATACGGTGGTGGAGGGAGTTATGTTTATGAAAGTACCATTGGAAGTGAATTTCATTTATTTTTAGATTTTGGTTGTGGACTGATCAACCTTAGTGTCTCTTTTTAAGTGTACCCTTAATGATTTGAGGGGAATGTTTCTACATATGTATATTTGGGGGAGCATTCCGAAACTTCATTTTGCAGTATGTTTAATTGTGCTACAATACTACTACTCATGTGCTACAGAATATAATTCGGAAGCCTCCATATGGATGTCACCTCCTCTGCTCAACCTTTTACTTGGCAGAGATCTCCACACAGTTTCATATATATTTTTGAAGCAAATTTGAGAGGGACTGTGGGGATGGCTGAAAAATGCGCAATGTGTACTACAAAATGGGAGGGTATTAGGGAGAAGGAGTGGTTCATGGAGGGACAAAGACCCACCCACAAAATAGTATCAATGCTGCTATTCACAAACTGCACTTTTAAAGTTGAAAAAGGACACAAAACAGTACTAAATGCTCTATCTCAGACCTGGAGTAAGTCCAGCACCACACATGGCCAACCACTGGAACTGCAACACACTCTCATTGAAAGCAATGGAGACAAGAAAATAGGGAAATAAAGAAACATTTAATTATATTTTTGAGTAGCCAAATAAGTGATACATTTTTTTCAATCATTTGAAAAGTCTTTTTTTTTAAGCCCATAATTTTAGATTTTTTTCTTCCTGTATAATTTTAGAAAGTGGAAACAATGTTTTATATTTCCTTTCTTTTCAGTATACCCTGTTTAATGTTAGAACAAGGGTAATTAGTTTTTATTTAGAATTTTTATATTTTACTCAAATCATAATGCTGCAGATTTATAGAACAAGTGTCACAACACTTGCAGCATACCTGTGAGAAGAAGTGTGTTTGTTTGGAACTACCCATCCATCTACAGCTGAAAACAAATTCAACTGACAACGAATCACAGCTAGGAGGATCACATAAGAAATTAATTTAAATACCACATAGCATTTTCTGCCTTTGATATGTCAGTGAAAGTGCATATTGCCTTGCTCCTCATTTTGAACAATACTTATTAGAAGAGGTGGAGAGAGAGGGTTTACATGCAAAGGAGCAAAATCATTGGGATGTCCACAGATGCTGTCATTGCCAGATACAACTTCTCAGCTGATGTGATCCTTGACTTGGTTGTAGACGTAGATCAGAAGATTTATTCTCCAAAAGCCCACTCATATGCTATCCACTTTTCTGTCCAAATACAGGCTGCACTATATTTCATGTTCACTGTACCTTTCAAGAGTATCACCTCAGACAATGTGGACATCACAGGCACGCCAGTCTCAATATTTTTATCAGATAGTGAGATGCATCAACAAAACAGTGCACCAGTTTGTATCTATGCCACGGTCACTGGCCATACACCAGTGACCTCCCAAAGGAAAGGTTGGTATGGGACGAGAGAGAGAAAAGGGAAAATACTAGCAGGATTCTGCTCAGCAATCAGGTGGCCTGAATATTCTGTCTGGGAGTTAAGCATGTGTCTTGGATTCAGATACTGGTCCAGAACATCAAAAAATGAGTTGCTTCGCTGTCTGCTCAAGCAATACTAGTTATAAGAAACAACACATTAGTCAAGAACATAATTCTGTTTTTGTGTATTTGAACAGCAGTGTCTTTGTATTGCATAACCATTAAAATGATTAAATTACCTCTAAGGTTCAAGGAGTCATCATTGAGTGTCACAGGAGTCAGAAATATAACTTTGATGCTGAATATACAACCCACTAATGGTTTGCATAACAATTAACCGCGATCGGAGAGCTATGCTCCGCCCGCGGAGTGTGCGGAGTTGTGCCTACTTCGCGTCCCTCTGAGAACGCAGAGTAGGTACAACTCGGCACACTCCGCAGGGGAGCAGAGTTGCCCAGCCCCAGCCTCCACCCCCTAAGAAGAAATACATTAAGTATACTTTAAAGGTAAAAAAATAAACCCTTACCTTGACTGTGGCATACCCAGGCTACCGTCCTCCTCTTCCTCGGTTTCACGATGATCTGCGCATCATCCCCGCAAAGCAGGCATCCTTGCACCATGGTGAAAAGGTACCTGCGTTGGCGCAGACAGGCCATTGTGCGCTGGCGCAGGGAAAAAGGACAGGAATGTGCTGTATCTTATAGATACGGCACATTCCTGCCTTTTCTTTTGCTGTAGGGAAGCGCAGCAGGAAGGCCTGCTACGCTTCCCTAAGGCAAAACTTCACAAATGAGGCCCCCAGTCTTAAATTGAGTCATTAGGTAATGTCCAATGTGTTAACCTGACTCTTTACAAAATGATAAGGTTGCAGTAAAAGTTCAAATGTTCCACTCAAACTTTACCAATTAGAAGTTATTAATAAAACTCTCATTGATACACTTTACATAAAGGTTTGATTTTACCCTCATTCTCTTTTCCTTTCCAGGGAAAACACGAAGTAGAAAACTGAAGTGCACACATGTCTCCCACGTGATTGGCATTAGTCCCCGATGAAGCTGTAAGCCGAAGTCAGAAGCCGGAATGCGGAGAGAAGAACAGGGCTGCAAATGGAGAACGCAGCTTGGAGGAAAATACTTCAGGTAAATGAAAAAACACTAACAAGGCTAAGCGATAGACTGACGAGTGTTTGTGCTTTAAATAAGCGGTGCCACCCGCACCTAGGGGTATAGCGCCCTTAGTGGCATCCCGAGCAAGAGCCAGCATAGATGTTCTCGAGGTAGAAAAAGGGCAGGGAGGAGACAGCAAGGTAGAAGAGGCAAAAGGTGAGGTGTGCCCATGCAAGTGCAATGTCATCAGAGAGTCAGGGTCGACCTCCCCTCCTCCGAGGGTATAAAAGCATTGGGAGAGGCAGAAATAATCCTCTTTGACGTCTCCAAGCAGCTCCGGCGGCAGCAGACCGGCGATGAATTACCCACCCACCTATGTCTACACATAAGGACGAGAATGGAAGGGTCCCATGCAAGAAAAGGGTGTGGACTTCCTTTTTAGCATGGACTGGCTGACCCTGGACAGGGCAAGCATTCATTGTCGGGCTCTGGGCTGGTGGGAGGGGGACTGACCTGCTGGTGGTCCTGGACTCTCCTGCCCTACCCAAGATTCCAGTGTGTATGTTTAAGAACATTGGAGGGGGTATACCCCAGTATGGTGTGGCCAAGGCGGAAGCAGTGCCCCGGTGGTAGTGCTTCTCTCTGGGAGGAGGACTAGCAAGGAAAGTTACAACTGCAGCAGTGCGAGTTGGGGCCTGTTGGTAACAAAAAGCACAGGGGGCCATGACGAAGAGGTATGGCCATGATTGGTTTGTTAATAATATTGTGTATACCTTTGCCTTGAAGAAAATGGTCAAGTACCTTAATCAAAAATGAATAAAGGATTAATTACACTGCTTTAAGTTTTAATAAAAGACTACGCAGTGAACGACAACAACCTGCTTCATGTCTTTTATGTGGCCACATGTTGTAGGGGGGGCAACTAGCACACGGTATGCACACTATAAAGAAACGCACGAGTCACAGAAGTCAAATTGCTCACAAGGAAGACAGAATGTTACAAGCACATTTCCTGTTTGAATACACATGCAGGGAATTTACATTAAGTCATGGGTCGATGGTCGCTCATTTGATTAATTCTCCACATGTTACTAATATGAAAACAAGTCTACAACATTGTGCCATTTTCAAGAAAGGTTTGTCACAAAGTATGCCAACATGTCATTAATAATACCAGACTTTGCCCATCATACTGTTGCTCACAGACATGTATTGAGTCAGAAATTTGCAAAAACAGAAGTATATTTCTATCTTTTCTACAATCGATACAACATTGATGCAGATAACCCTGCATGACAACATATAGATGGATTATGCAAGGTGACACCAATGATACATACATACAAAAGCCATTATTGGACACACTTTTGGGATCCTCAAAGTATGATTGAGATGTTGTAACTGATGGAGCAAGGTTTTCGCAAAATGAAACTGGCTCGGATTGAACCCTCACAGAGAAAATTACTAATCGAGTGATGTGCAAACTAAATGTGAAAAAGGGCTAACATGAGGTAAGATGAACTTGTGCACGCACGAACTAAGATGCTGAAGTAGGCCGCAAATGCTTATAACTAATGGAAAATAAAAGGACTAATGCTGCTTGTTTATTTTATACTAATTTACATTGGAAATAGCATTATTTAGGGGAGCGCATAGGTCTAATTGAAAAACATGCAACACACAGGGTGGGTGTGTTTTGGTATAGCATTATAAAGTATAAATAATAACTTCGTTTGTTTTCCATAGAAGTATGATTTTCTGCCCTGCAGAAAAGGGCCGAGAGTCATTTTAGAAAATAAATGTCAGTTTAAACTGTGCAACAAAGGGGAGTCGGAAACTGTTCATTCTTCATGGGTCCTGTGTGCCTGCCAAAGTTTGCGTGGAGAAACAAATTAATCTTCAAAGCCGGAATACTTCCTTAGAGAGGGTGCAATTGAACAATTGAGGCACAACAGTTGTTACATGACCGAGGAAATGTGTATATGAAGAAAGCTCGAATTTTTATTTCCTTGGCTGGAAGTTGATACAAATGAATAAAATAGACAATAGACTATGTTGCAGAGTTGTCACGATGAAAGTGGTGTGATAGTACACCCCTTCCTCAACCAATAGTATGAAGAGAAATTGTGTATTATGATTTATTGTCGGTTGGTCTTTCTGGGGAATTAGAGTATAACTTAGGTACCCAGCAAGTGGGGTTAGGTTGCGTGGTTTTCTACTGTGCGAGAGGAGAGGGCTGTCTCCTATTTAGATTTGGGCTGGCTGTTCCTGTTTGCTGAATCCTGACGTAGTCTTTGCTCTTCAACTCTTTTTGAGGGCCTTGCTGCTCTCATGGCCACAGCGTAATATTCCTAATTTCCTTTGTGGGTTAGTATTATATCTGAATTTTCTTAATTATTTTGCAAATGTCTTTTGTCTATAATCTTTTGTCTCTACGCCTATCCACTCTCTCAATGCATCGATTATGAGATGTTCTTTCTCATTTCTCAATTATTGTTTCTTGTATAGTGGACAATGTTTCAAGCTGTGATGTATTTCACGAGCAATAACATTATTTTAGATAAAGCATTATTGATTCATAAGTGAGTTTGCCATTTTTTTAGAGTTATTTTATGATGAGCATCAATATTATTATTCTAGATCCCAAAATTAGTTTGCCAAACCCTAATTAGATAAATAAAGATCGCATTGACACCTAGGGTAATGCAAGGATGATATGGTATTAAAAATTGATAATTTTGTATTCACTCACCCAGCATGAAGGGACTTGTAGGGTAATGAATTGGGCCCCGGGTAATGGCCCTACAGAGGGTGCGGGTGTACTCTCTAGAATTTGTGTGCAAGATATTTTGTAGTTTGTTGTATGTTGCACAAATTCATCATGCAATGGGACTTACATATAGATCTTGTCCCTGATCTATACCCTATATACCCACATCCAAGTACCCGGGGTTCGGTAGAGAACAGTGGTCAGGGTCTTCAAGTGTGGTATTGGTTCCTTAACTCACTTTTTTATGGTTGCTATTTTGGCTCCTGCATTCATGATGTTTACCAATATTGTGTCTATTGAATAGAGGATTATTACCACACTGTCCACATATACCATTCTGAGACAATTTGTTTTTTTCACCTAATCACATCAACTAACATGCTATGCTCGGGGGCGTGGCCAAGCCGTGGTCCATGATGGCCGCACGCAGCTAGCTCTCTCCCGGCCGACGCGACATTCCGGCAGTTCCCCGGTCCCTAAAAGCGGCCAAAACCATGCTACAGTCTTAGGTTGGTGCCTGAGATAATCCGGCACAATCATCCACCGTGAGACACCCCAGTGAGCTACAGAAGGGGCTGAAACACCCGGAGAAGATCCTGTGTGAGGCGCAAGATGGCGGCGGGACGGTGGCAGAGAGGGAGCAAGGCGGAGGAGGAGTAGACGAGCGGCGCTGGGCTGAGATTGCGGCGGTGCGGTAAGTCGTGGGTTGAGCCCCCGGACATAGCGCTGCCGAACATTTGACCAGCGAGCGCCCTCCAATGCGGGAGGTCCATTTGACCTGCCATGGGGCCCTGTGCAAAGAGCTTGGTGGAGGCCTTACTCGGGGTCTCCTCAGACTGGTGCAGGCAAACTCTCCTGAGGGCGCCATTCTTGAGGTGCGCTGCTCTGGGCTGACCCGCGCTGCACCAAACCCACCCCAGCATGAATCGCGTATGATAGCCCTCCCCTCCATAAAGTTCAGATGCAGCCCCACAGTGATCGCAACATGAGGAATGGTAGCAACAACCTTGGACACAGCTGCACCGGCTCACATCACCCCAATATATACTGTGCATGGAAGCACCTCCCCTCTGCTGGGAAAGTACAGGTGTAGCATCACTGTGACCCCAGCCTGGGAGATATTAGCAGCCTCCTTGGACACCGATACACCGGCTCACCTCACCCAAGTTGGGCGACGGCTTGGGCCTCACATATCGCTGCCTGCCTCCACCATAGACACCCCGGTGCCCCCCGCCAGAGGCCGCATCACCTTGCAGCTTTAACCAGGCAGAGCCTGGATCCATCCATCAGTCAGACACTCAGAAGGGAACAGAACTCCCCAACTACTGTGCATTTAGTTTTTTCTGTACCTCGACCCCAGTACTCTCTCTGAAACACTGCCAGTGGCCCTCCCACGGTTTCTTCAACTAGTCTCCTGCCCTGCAGCAGCATGAGCCGCAAAGATCCTAAACAGCGGCTACTCCCTTTTGAGAAACTCTCTGATACCACCACTGACCGCCCCAGCAACATGGTAGAAGGCGACCTTCCAATATCCCTGAGGATTCCTCTGTCCAACTAGGCCCACTATTACAGGGTGGGTTTCAATGCCCTGGATGTGTGCTTTGACACGCTAGATAAGCACATTGCGGACCTTGGCTCGAAGATCATGGTGCATGACAGACGCCTGGACGTAGTGAAGTCCTGCACCTCAGACCTAGAGGATGGGATGGCACAATCCTTAAAACAACTTGACCGCATGAAGCGTATACTAAAGGAAGTCTCAATTAAAAATGAGGATTTGGAGGTGCGGAGTTGCCGCAATAACATTCGCATTTTGGGGATGGCCGAATGTACAGCGGCGGGACGTATGGACACCCTGGTAGAGACGATCTTAACTGACATGTTCGGGAGGGAGGCCTTCACTCCGGGGTTTGTGGTGGAGCGTGCCCACAGATCGCTGGGCCCCAGACCCCACCAGGGTGCCCGCATAGGCCCATCATCGCTCGAGTGATGAATTTCAGGGACAGAGACACTGCACTACGACTAGAACGAGAGTGTGGCGAGACACTGTGGCAGGGTTCCAAATTGTCTCTTTACCCTGACTTTACAGTAATGGTTCAAGAAGCCAGGAGGAAATTCTTAGGGGTGAAGGCAACACTTCGAAACTTAGGGCTAAAATATGGGATGGTCTATCCGGCTAAACTGCGGGTGGAGGTTAATGGTCGGGCACGTGACTTCAAGAACCCCACAGAGGTGCAGGAGTTTTGCAGAACATATAAACAAAACAGCAAACCATCCTCCAAAAAGGACAGGCTTTCTCCTCCGCGCAGTGGATCAGATGCGAGCATGGACCTGTTCTGAGGCTGATTGATTTGACGTGTTCCTTGCAGAGTTGGGCCGCACATTTGAGTGTTCATGGGTCCTGTTGGGAATTGGTTTATTGTGCATTGTATACTTCAGTATGTCGCTACACCGTTGGAGAGTGACCCCCCTTCCTATTGGTGGTCACCTCGTAGAATTTCAGAAGTTACCAGGATGTACCTTAATTATTGGTTCCTCGTCTTGCTATGCTCATTTATGGTACAATGCGATGGTTGGTTAATGTTGGTATTGCCTCTCCGATTGGGCCGGCAGGCTGGGTGGGAGGGAATTGCTTTTGGTTGCTTTGCACTCAATCTAATGCAGATATGCTCATTGTTGCACTCATTGTTCGTCTTTCCTCTGCTTCTTACACAATGGCCCAGAAAGGTCATAACTCGAGCCCCTCAGGCGTTACACGGGGCACTTGGAATGTCCGGAGTTTAAATGACAACCAAAAGGAAGACAAGTACTCCACTATCTGATCAGGCATGGAGTTGATATAGCTTTTTTACAAGAGACCCACCTTTCCCCTGGCGACCCAGCTTGCTTTGCCGCCAACTGGGGGCCTCATAGATTTGTTGCTAAATACAGCAATTTATAAACGTATCCCTTTCCACTACCATTCATCAGTGTGTGACCCCAAGGGCAGGTGTGTGATAGTGGTGGGAATGCTGATGAGTCACATGATAACAATGGTTTGAGTCTATGGCCCCAACACGGACTCTCCTGCTTTTTATGATTCATTGCTCCCTAAATGAATGCTGGTCGGCCCTATGCCACTGCTGATTGGGGGCAATTTTAAAATCCCTCTTGTCCTGCCCGTAGATAGCACTTCCACTGCACCAGACCCCAAACCCCGAGTGCGCAGGACCTTGGGTTCCCTGTGTGACCAGCTCTCCATGAGTGACTTGGGCCATGCTGCGACTCTGGGCAATAGCTTGCTTAATCTCCACAATGGCCCCTCGCGGCGGGATGCCTGGCTTTCACCTTGTGGATACCCTGCCGGGGTTATCTCACAGGGGAATACCAGGACGGGTTCCCTAAGCAAGCGCCGGGAAACCCACTGCGGGTAGCTGTGCGCTATATAAGCTCAAATACATTTACATTTACATGCCCACGTTCCAGGTCATACTACGTATACTCACTACCCTAGCCCCAATGACACATAGACAAGGATCGACTACTGGCTTGCTACCCCCGAGATCGCCAACTGGTTTCATGGCATTCAGACACTTCCCATAATTTACTCCGACCACTCCCCCGTTCTGCTATCCCTAAAAATCCCAAGCCTGGAGAGGTTAGAGAGGCAATGGCGCTTCCCCAGTCGTGCACTGGAGGACGAGATTTTTCGGCAGGGCATACGGGAAGCAATAGAAGACTACTTCCTCATAAAGGCAGGCTCGGTTGACACCAAGGCAGTGTTGTGGGAAGGTTTTAAGGCCTACTTGCGTGGTGTGTGCATCTACAAGAATGCCGGCGTGCTGCGGGACCTTCGTGGCTCCCTGTCGTTCCTGAAAAAGGAGTTAGAGGCCCTAGACCCGAGACAGATGCAGACATTGAGCCCGGACCTGGACAAACAACAGGCATCCTTACTCTTGGAGTATAGAGATACTGCTGAGAGGGAAATCCTCTTTATGGGGAAATACCACAACGCAAGGGTCTATGGGGAGGGTGACCACCCGGGACCGGTCTTAGCCCAGATGATTAGACCCAGTACGCGAAGGCATACATTACCAAGCTACAGACAGCCTCTGCACAAATGCTCACTGACTCATTGGAAATCCAGAGGGAATTCCTTTCCTATTTTGAAACATTGTACACCTCCAGGCTAGGACAGGATCGTATGGATCAGGAGGCCTATTTGTCAGAAATTGCATTAGTGTACATTGAGAAGTTCATGCATGATTTCCTAGCGGAACCCATATCTGCGGATAGCATAGATGAAGCCATCTCTGCCCTTACCTCCTCCACTGCTCCTGGCCTTGACGGATTTGTGGGTGAATTCTACAAGGAATATAAGGATTTGTTAATCCCCCGTTTGTTGGTGGTCTATGCTGAAGCACTAGAGAGGCAGGTTTTACCCCCCACTCTTTTTGAGGCGGTCATAATACTACTCCCTAAACCCGGAAAGGATCCTCAATTATGCGGCTAATATAGACCTTTCTCGCTTTTAAACCTCAACTACAAAATCTTAGCCAAGTCTCTCGCCTGCCGCCTCTCCTTATTAATGGAGGCTATAATATCGCCTGCACAATCTGGCTTCGTGCCCCACCAGCCCACCGCACTTAACTTACACACATTGTTTAATTCCCTTCACAGAATTAACCCAGATACCCCCGCTGCTGCGATCCTTCAGGACACAGAGAAGGCTTTTGACTCTCTAGAATGGCCTTTCTGTTTGTTGATAAGGCAACACATGGGGATGCTCAATGGATTTATTGCCACTACGGCCCTACTGTACAATCCACCCACTGCCAGGCTCCGGCTGAACGGTACCCTATCAGCCCCCTTTTTCCTATCATGCGGTACAGGACAAGGCTGCCCGCTTTACCCGCTGCTGTTTATTTTGACAATGGACCCCCTGGTCAGACACGTTCAAGAAACACCTACACCGCAGCCTTCAGTTTACCACAGGCCCACTGCTGGTTTCATTGTATGCCGATGACACTATCTTATATGTTCATGACCCCCGAGCTGATCTAGACCCTGTCATCAGAGAGATACTTCGATTTGGCATGTTTTCCGGGCGGGGTATCAACTGGCATAAATTGGTGATCTTCCCCTCACAGCAAGCACGACCCACTGGGGCTTAGAGATCCCCCTGGAGCGGCGCTCAGATTCAGTGAAATATCTAGGAATACACATACACCTAGAGACAGATCAGATCATCTGGCATAACTATGGGGTAGCCGTCTCCAAACTAGAATCGCACGTTGACACATGGCTTAAGCTCCCCCTACCCATGCCTGGGCAATCCCACTCACGAATACATTTTTTAACACACTCCGCACCCTTTTACTCAAGCTAGTGTGGGGAAGCAAGAAGCCCAGGGTGTGTTGGCAGGAATTAATGCTCTCATGTAGCTGGGGAGGGTATGGAGTCCCTGATTTGCAGCTGTACTATCTGGCGGCGCAATGTAGCTTTTCGCAAGCATGGTACCACCCGGACACCAGGATCTCCTTCCTACATCCGGAATCAGATTTTGTTCTCCCGGACACCCTGTCCGCCGTCCTGCCCATGGGGATCCCTCGGGACCCCAAAGACATTCAACCGGTTTCAAACACGAGTTGGGCTTGGTTTGAACTTGGACACATCACAAACACTTCGACACACTACTCATCAGCCCTACCACTCCCCAATGCTAAGTGGCTTCCCGTCACTGCGGAAAAGCTGGTGCAGAGAACCTGCGCTAAATTTAACATCTCCAAAATGGGGGATTTATACCCAGGGGGTCACATTTTCGACCGAGATGATGAGTCTGCCTTCCCTAACATCACATTCATGGACAGGTTTCTCCTGTTGAGGCTACACTTTACACTTCGGGCTAAACTTCCGGAATACCCACTTGAACCTGCATCCTTCTTCCCCCTCACGACAGTGATAGAAAGTAGTAGAGGGGTCCATCTTATATTCAGACTCTACAAGACATGCGCTGACATACTCCCAGTCAATGACAACAAGATACACAGCGCCTGGGAGTCGGATCTGGGTAACCCCACAATGGACGAGCAATGGGCAGCCTGTTGCGACGTCACGAATAATGTATCCCTAAACAGCTGCCACAAACTGATCCACTTTAAGTTCCTACGTATACTGTACATAACCCCAATCAAAGCACACAGGATGGACCCCAACAAGTCACACTGCTGTCGGAGATGCAACTCCCCACGCACTGACTTTTCCCACCTTGCATGGACATGCCCTGACATACATACCTTTTGGAGAGGCATGCACAAACTGCTCAGCAGTATGGTTGGGATGCTGATAGCACCTCTGCCTGAAAATGCCTTACTGAGTTATGTAGTGCAAGTTCCTCTGGAAATTCGCAGGTTTGTGGCTATTTGTCTATTGTTGGCTAAAAGAGAAGTCGCTATACACTGGGGGAGCAGACACTCGCCCAAGATTAAGAACTGGATCCATAGCTTGGCATCATGCTCTACAAGTAGTGAACTGTACGCTACTACTATCCCCTCCTCCTCAAGACCTAAAGACATTTGGGACCCCTTAAGAACCTCCTTAGCCTCACAGCAGACGGAACCCTCCACACAGCAAAAGCAGGGTATTGTCCCGACGGGAGTGTGTTGAGCGGGCAGGGGGATTACCTCATTACAGTTTCTCCGGTCAAGGGATTATTTAATGAGATGATACGGGACTAAATGACCTGAGAATGATGTGATGTTACTTATAGAAAATGGTTGTGTGTCTGTGCCGGCCCGAATAAGAATTAACTGTGTTGATATACTTTATCAATCATAACCCTAACTGCGCCAGTGAGACGAACCTGTCAGCTTAACCATGTATTCATACATATATCATACTGTAAATGATCTCAGTGCATTGCCTTTGTGTATTCAGAAAATGCTGAATAAAGTTTTTAAAAAAACTATCATGCTTTGCTCTAGTGAAAAAAAGTTTGTCACATTTAAAATAACATTGAAACACTTCTTTATCAAAATATAAGACCAAAATCCCTCCAACCCATCTACTAGCACTGTCAGGGCAGAGGTCTCCGTCTACTGGAACAAACAGGAAATGACATACAAGAGGAAGCTGGCAATTTTTAAGTCACTCCTCTCTTCACAGTAACAAAATCCTCATCCATCTTGCTGCACCTTACTATAATCTTACCCCCATCATGAGAGACTCGATGAGAAGGCCACCCATTCATGAAACTTAATTAGACATCAGCAGTAAAGGGGTCTTTGAGAAGTACACGCTGCTTTATGGCCGTAAAGAGACCTAGCTGAGTAATGTAAATCTAGCAGAATATCACCACTAGCTGCTGTGCAGTGGGTGTTCACACCAGGCGGGGGAAGCTGAGCGACAAGCAATGGGAAGAGCGTCTTCACTGGGCCCCAGTAAAAGCACTGGACACTCTGGGCGTGTCCTCCCAATCATATTCTTAGCACCCCTGCATGACTCCACTGTACAGGAGGGCCTAAGAGCTACTTGGATGGCCCTCCATGCTCACGTCCTTGGCCGTGGGCAAGAGCACCATTCTCCGCATGCAGACGGAAGCAGAGCATGCAGGGAAGCTGCACCGAGGCACAGATTCTTGGCTTCGCAGGACACTCTTTATTTGAACTGCAGCTCTATATCCTTATTCTTCTGAACACTTAAGGTTTTAATGTTGATTAAATAGTACACAAAGTTATGCACCTACTTAAGGACTAAAACAAACTTCTTTCACCTTCAGGAACTACACCTACCAGCATGCTGATGGGTGATATCTACAGCCACGCCCACTGAGGGAGGAGAAATGCGAACAAAAAGAAATTCGAATTAGAAGGTGAAAACTTCATTCTTTGTGTGTAATCCCAAGAAGAAGAGGCGCTAATGGCCTCGAAACGCGTTGGATGAACTTGATTTATTACAAAGGAGAGAGGCCATGAGAGCTGCATTGAGGCTAAGCAAGCCGGATGGTTAAATAGTGTGGGGTGACTTCTTGAAGCTCAAGGGCTATTTGCTTAAATATATATATATTACCTACTGGCGATAGCCAGTAGGTATATATAGTTAGGATTTTTTCTCTATGGAACTTTTGAAAATTCTATGTCTAATAACTTTGGCGTTTGTGGACGGAATCGGCTGACATTTTCAGGAAAATGGCACATTTTGTTTCTGAGCAGCCCCTGAAAATTTGGGGGGGTTCCGTCAAGGGGGGGCCGAGAAAAAAGGGGGGTCCCAAAATGCGTTTTTCCCATTCATTTTTCCATAGGGCGTTTGGCCTCACTTTTAGCTCGAACGGCTGAATGGATTTGCACGAAACTTGGCAAAATTGTAGGGACTGTTAGCCCGATGTGCCTTTGCTGGGTCTCAATATATGTGCTCCAGTGGATTTTGAGAAATTAACGTTTAAAAAAACAGATATATCTGTGACAGCGTACCGGATAGCGCACCAGTTCGCGTACTTTTCGCGTAACGGAGCTTTGCGAAGCGAAGCTGATTGGCTCGCCGGTGTCTGTCAACATTCTAAACAGTCCGGAGCGGCCGCCATCTTGTCTCTCGGTAGGATCGAGAGACAAGAGGAGGCCAAAACAAAGGGGGAAATGAAGGAAAGGGGGCAAGGTAGACCCCTTCTGACCCCCTAGGATTGATGAGGGGGATATTAAAGTGCCCCGCGGGGCCAAAAAAAAAAATAAAAAAATTGCTATTTTTTGTCGTAGAGGCGCAAATCGGTACGTGAACCGGGCAGCTAACCGGCAGCGTAACGGGAGTCTGAGGAGAAGCTGATTGGCTGTCAACATTGTAAACAGTCTGGAGCGGCCGCCATCTTGTCTCTCGGTAGGATCGAGAGACAAGAGGTGGTGAAAAACGAAGGGGGAAATGAAGGAAAGGGGGCAAGGTAGACCCCTCCTGACCCCCTAGGATTGATGAGGGGGATATTAAAGTGCCCCGCGGGACAAAAAAAAAAAAATTGCGATTTTTCGCAGTAGAGGCGCATCCCGGTACGCGAACCGGGCAGCTAACTGGGCAGCTAACCGGCAGCGTAACGGGAGTCTGAGGAGAAGCTGATTGGCTGTCAACATTGTAAACAGTCCGGAGCGGCCGCCATCTTGTCTCTCGGTAGGATCGAGAGACAAGAGGTGGTGAAAAACGAAGGGGGAAATGAAGGAAAGGGGGCAAGGTAGACCCCTCCTGACCCCCTAGGATTGATGAGGGGGATATTAAAGTGCCCCGCGGGGGAAAAGAAAAAAAAAATTGGGATTTTTCGTGGTAGAGGCGCTTCCCGGTATGCCAACCGGGCAGCTAACCAGCAGCGTAACGGGAGTCCGACATCTTGTGTTTTTGGAGCGTCCGGTTTGCGTACCGGGTAGCGTTCCGGTAAGCGTAACAAGGGGAAAACCAAGAGAAACAGTAAAATAAAATTTAAAGGAATAGATTTCCACCAAACTTGGCAAAATTGTAGGGACTGTTTGTTTGATGTGCCTTTGCAAGGGCTCAAGATATGTGCACGTGTGGATTTTGTCTAATTAAGTTAAAAAAATATATATATATCTGTAAGCGTGCTCTGGCGCGCTTACGTTACGGGTTTTGTTTGCGCTGCAGAGACGATACGTCACGTTTATGCGACGCGTCATGAGGCGTCTCACGTGGCTACGTGATACGTCACGTAATAAAGAATATATTTTACAGCTATAGATATTAGCTTTTAAAAAACCAATGAAATTCACTGAAAAAACCATAGGTTATAGACCATATATAGTTAGGAATTTGCATTTACAAAACCTTGAAAATTCACTGAAAAAACCATTGGTTATAGACCATATATAGTTAGGGATTAGCATTTACAAAACCTTAATTTACTCGCACAAAACCATAGAAATTTGCATATATAGTTAGTTGCAATAACTATATATCGCGCACCCGCAATCCACTGCTGATGATGTCACATATTACATCATTCATGACATGGTCAGTGACATCACTGATGACATCACTGATGACATCTCAAATGACATCACTGATGACATCTCAAATGACATCACTGATGACATCACTGATGACATCTCAAATGACATCACTGATGAAATCACTGATGACATCTCATTTGACATTACTGATCACATCACTGATGACATCATTCATGTGATAATACGATGAACCTCTTCAGACTCTAATATAACCTTAGATACAATCAGTGTAAACAGACACTCACAGACTGTCACGTATCCATGGAGTTACTCACACACCTAGTCAGTCATGCAAAGAATCAATCACACCTCCATTTCCTCAACTATACAGTTATACACACCTTACTTAATCAAACATATACTAACACATATTTACTCTCTTATACAATCACTGATACAAGTTCACAATGATCCATACAGCCACTCACACATTCACTGGCTCTTATGCACAGTTATTTATATATGTCAACTCTTACATGTACTGTGTTTTACATATGTACTTACTTTGACATGTAGCACTGAGAAATCCAATCACTCACCAATACACTCATGCAGACAGTCAACCGCCCATACAGCTGTTTCCACATGCACTTTTGAACCCATACATCTAGTGAATCAACTGCTCACACATCTATGCACAGAGTCACACACCTCCCAGCCACCCCCACACACACACTCACTCTCCCATACAAATATTTGGGCAACCAATCAATAACCCATATAGTTACTCATATAGCTACTGATCAACACATGCAGCAGTTTACAGAACTACAGATATAATGATGCACAAATTAAGACAGTTTATTCACTAACCCATGCACTCAGTGAGACACATTTAATCATTCTCTCATACAGTCAGTCATGCACCTACTAAATCCTTCATCCAAACACTTATACATCCACTCATCCTTCAATATGTAAGACATATTTTAACTTTACAGAAACATTCAGTCACTGGATGTTGTCATCAGTGATGTCATCAGTGATGTCATTTGAGATGTCATCAGTGATGTCATTTGAGATGTCATCAGTGATGTCATCAGTGATGTCACTGACCATGTCATGAATGATGTAATATGTGACATCATCAGCAGTGGATTGCGGGTGTGCGATATATAGTTATTGCAACTAACTATATATGCGAATTTCTATGGTTTTGTGCAAGTAAATTAAGGTTTTGTAAATGCTAATCCCTAACTATATATGGTCTATAACCAATGGCTTTTTCAGTGAATTTTCAAGGTTTTGTAAATGCAAATTCCTAACTATATATGGTCTATAACCTATGGTTTTTTCAGTGAATATATATATATATATATATATATATATATATATATATATATATATATATATATATATATATATATATATATATATATATATATATATATCCACAAGAGTTGCCTGCTGAAACAGAAGGGAGCCTCTCACGAAGATCACTGTAAACCACGTTTATTCAATGCAGACAGCAGCGTTTGAACACCTTGGTATGCAGCAAATTAATGTCCTGCCTGACGCGTTTCCTGCTTGACAGCACTTCCTCAGAGGCAATGGACAATGTTCAGGCTAGCACGGCAATTTTTCAGTGCCACACTTCACTTCATGAAGTCACGCCCCAAACGGGGGCGCGGCCACCCCAGTGGCCTGATGGTACTTGTGGTACCGTTCTTACACAAGTGCGCTGTCGTTGCTAAACTGAATTGTTTTAAAATTTATCCCAAGTGGGTGGTGCAGTCAGGGTGAACATCACGCTGTTGTGTTTCCTCAGCATAGAACGGGCATCCTCACTCCTTTGCAAAGACGACATGTGGCGTCCTTGCAGGAGGGCTGAGCACAGCCCCAGGGCCCCTCTTTGCGGCTCAGGCATGCCGCAATAAATCCACAAGAGTTGCCTGCTGAAACAGAAGGGAGCCTCTCACGAAGATCACTGTAAACCACGTTTATTCAATGCAGACAGCAGCGTTTGAACACCTTGGTATGCAGCAAATTAATGTCCTGCCTGACGCGTTTCCTGCTTGACAGCACTTCCTCAGAGGCAATGGACAATGTTCAGGCTAGCACGGCAATTTTTCAGTGCCACACTTCACTTCATGAAGTCACGCCCCAAACGGGGGCGCGGCCACCCCAGTGGCCTGATGGTACTTGTGGTACCGTTCTTACACAAGGCGCTGAAGTTGCTAAACTGTGGATATATATATATATATATATATATATATATATATATATATTCACAGAAAAAACCATAGGTTATAGTCCATATATAGTTAGGAATTTGCATTTACAAAACCTTGAAAATTCAATTAAAAAACCATTGGTTTTAGGTCATATATAGTTAGGGATTTGCATTTAGAAAACCTTATTTTACTCGCATAAAACCATTGAAATTCCATATATATTTATAAGCGCTAACTATATATCGCGCACCCGCAATCCACTGCTGATGATGTCACATATTACATCATTCATGACATGGTTAGTGACATCACTGATGACATCACTGATGACATCTCAAATGACATCACTGATGACATCACTGATTACAACATCCAGTGACTGTATGTTTCTGTAAAGTTAAAATATGTTTTACATATTGAAGAATGAGTGGATATATAAGTGTCTGGATGAAGGATTTACTAGGTGCATGACTGACTGATTGAGTGAGTGATTAAATGTGTCTCACTGAGTGCATGGGTTAGTGACTAAACTGTTTTAATTTGTGCATCATTATATCTGTTGTTCTACAAACTGCTGCATATGTTGATCAGTAGCTATATGAGTAACTGTATGGGTTATTGATTGGTTGTCCAAGTATTTGTATGGGAAACTGAGTGTGTGTGTATGGGTGGCTGGGAGGTGTGTGACTCTGTACATAGATGTGTGAGTAGTTGATTCACTATATGTATAGATTCAAAAGTGCATGTGGAAACAACTGTATGGGCGGTTGACTGTGCATGAGTGTATTAGTGAGTAAATGGATATCTCAGTCCTACATGTCAAATTAAGTACATATGTAAAACACAGTACATGTGAGAGTTGACATCTATAAATAACTGTGCATAAGAGCCAGTGAATGTGTGAGTGGCTGTATGGATCATTGTGAACATGTATCAGAGATTGTATAAGAGAGTAAAGTAAATATGTGTTAGTATATGTTTGAATAAGTAAGGTGTGTATAACTGTATAGTTGAGAAAATGGAGGTGTGATTGATTTTTGGCATAACTGACTAGGTGTGTGAGTAACTCCATGGATGAGTGACTGTCTGTTTACACTGATTGTATCTAAGGTTATATTAGAGTCTGAAGAGGTTCATGGTATTATCACATGAATGATATCATCAGTGATGTGATCAGTTATGTCAAATGAGATGTTATCAGTGATGTCATCAGTGATGTCATTTGAGATGTCATCAGTGATGTCATCAGTGATGTCACTAACCATGTCATGAATGATGTAATATGTGACATCATCAGCAGTGGATTGCGGGTGCGCGATATATAGTTAGCGCTTATAACTATATATGGAATTTCAATGGTTTTATGCGAGTAAAATAAGGTTTTCTAAATGCAAATCCCTAACTATATATGACCTAAAACCAATGGTTTTTTCATTGAATTTTCAAGGTTTTGTAAATGCAAATTCCTAACTATATATGGACTATAACCTATGGTTTTTTCTGTGAATTTCAATGGTTTTTTAATAGCAAATATCAAAAGCTGTCAAATGTCAAGTACGTGATAGGTAAAAACGTTTTCGTGTTTATGCACGCTGATGTGCTTTGAAGGCTGCCCCCCCCCCACTCCCCTCTTTTCTCTTAGTAGTACTCTCTCTTTGCAGATAGTGAACGGTAGTTAACGCAGACCTTTACCCCTGTTGTAATCCGTCGTACCTGCTTGTCTCTCCATTTGATTGATTATTATCCAAGCATTTACTGTTTTACAATTGGTTCTCTTTGGATCATTCTCTATTTACAAACAAGCACAAAGTCGCAATACTCTGTTTAGTCTTTGCAGATAGTGAAAAAATCGTGAAAAAAAATAAAAGTAATCGAGCAAAATCAGTAGACCACTAATTCGATCTCTTTTTGACCTCGGTAAAATACAAACATTAGGAATAACCCTTCATGAGAAATACGAAAATAGTGAAATGAACTGAGCTCCACACCATGAGGGCTGCAAAACAGCTCGACTCCGCCACCCACACCGCCCAAAATAACGACAAACCCTATGCAAATATTATAAATATACACAACACACCAGCAAAGAAACAGAGTAAAACATTTTATTAAATAACTATTTACATAACTATTTTATACTTTTTATTGCCCGATCCGGCTAGCTCAATCGATCGAGCATGAAACTCATGCACTGATAACAAGCGTTGAGAGTTTGTAGAATGATGGCTTCAGATTTTCCACATACGGTGTAGTGGCGCGAACTGGCAGGGGGCGTTTGGATTCTACCCCTTCTCCAAATAAGATTTTTATACGTGAATGTTCGTTCATGCTTTTTGTCCCTGAGTTGCTTCCATGTCACTGCCTTACATAAATGGCATAAGTCCTGGTTGTTGAGTGCCATACTTCAGAGTTCTAAGCAGCTCTTGTAACACTGTTTAAACCTTATTTGCACCTGCTGCAGCTTCACTATTCAAAGTAAGTGGAGTCCATTTGTGGACCTGACTGCATTAGAAAACAATGTGATACGGTGCCTCCCTAAACCGCTTGACGGAGGCCCCCGAGGGGCGGTGAGATGGCGCGGACTGAGAGGGGACGCTTGGCTCCTGCCCCCTCCCCAAGTCGTGTTGCCCTGGTGAGGCCTGAGATCGCCCCCGGCATAGGCGGCCGGCTCCCGGGGTCCGGCGGAATTTTTTCCCTTTTGAAGAATCTTCCATTCTGGACCTTGTCCCACAATCCGTTTGACCTGAAGACACGCTGTCGTGGGACGCCCCTTTACCGTTTTAGTTGCCATTCCGCCCGCTTTTGGTACTCTGTGCCTCTTCCGCCATTCAGCTGTTTACCGCCCGCTCTTGCGACTACAACGTCTCGCTCACCATGTAGTTGAGTTGCTCCCACTCTTAAGATTTAACCGAACTTTTTGGACTGCTGAAAGCGGTTGTATTCCGACCGCTGGTTGGTGGAGACATTTTGACTATATTCTGGACCTGCATTGTCGCGTAATGCGTCATATGACGTGACGCGTTAGCGCACCCGGAAGTGCTCCGCTGCGCAAGGTGCAGCTTCCCGGAAACGATCCAGAGCGCGCCGCGCAGCGCGTAACGTAAGCATAACAGGTCATGTGACTTGTTAATAAAACTTTTCATTGGTTCATTTTACTTTTCTTTTCCTAATTATGTAAGACTAGGTCATGTGACCTGAAAATAACACTTTTCATTGGATTAAAACATTTTTTTTCCCAAACGATGAAAGCCCCACCTTGTTTCTGGATGTTTCAGACTGAAGCTGGCGTCACCATGAGAGCACCACCATCTCGTAGCTCCGTCGTGGCCATTCCGCAAGCAATCATGGCAGCCGCTCCCCACCGGAAGCCTGCGGGAGTCGACGGCCCCCAAAACTTTTGTACAATCTTCAAGGCTGAGGGGACGCTTTCGAGAATGGAACCCAAGCCCTGGCAGACAAGCGTCCGAGTTCCAAGGTGTCCCAGGGCCATTTTACTGGACCAGGCCCAAATCCGAAGAGCCGACCGCCATTTTAAGAGTCCTGTGGAAGCCGCCTATCGCTGCACCGCAAGAGTGGGAGCAACTCAACTACATGGTGAGCGAGACGCTGTAGCCGTAAGAGCGGGCGCTAAACAGCTGAATGGCGGAAAAGGCACAGTGTAGCAAAAGCGGGCGGAATGGCGACTGAAACGATAAAGGGGCGCCCCACTACAGCAGACAAGCCTCCGCCATGTGCTTCAAAACTGCATATGTATCTCGTGATATCAAGGTTGGGCAACCAGTACACAACAAGCAGTTACGAGTCCCATTTACACCGGCGCCATTTTGGGCGCGGCCGGGCAGGTCCAGGATCTACTGAAGCTTAACAAATGAGGCTGACGTCTCTGAAGCAGTTGACGAACAGCAGGACATAGCAAATAAACATGAACTCTCTAAAGCTGTTAACTCACTGCAGAACAAAACAAGTGAACCTGAAACCTCTGGAATAATTGTCGCTGAAAAGAACAACACACAAAACTCTGTAGAGCCTGAAGAAAAAAAAACAGAAGGGCACTGTAGTTTCAGACACACTTAACACTAATGACTAAACAAAGATATCGTCTGTTTATGAAGCAGTTATCATCTTGACAGAATTGACAAAGAAGTGTACAGACACCAATGCTATTAAGAAACACAAGGAAATCCTAACGCATCAGCATTCTCGGAAGAGGTTGACACAGATAACATCTTAAGGAACAAAGAAAGACCTGTTCACTCTTGACACCCCAGGTGCTGTGTATGTTGCACTATAGTGCTGCATCGAGAAAACGGACAACCCTATTGATGTGGATTTTTCATTATTGCTTATTGTAAAGAAATGGCGACTCCCCCCTTTAGCAGATTAGCTAAATGTTTGCGTAATTTAGGCATAAAAGTTATATTATTGTTGTTGTTGTTGTTATCGTTATAGTTCTGGTTAATTTCAAAAAATGGTTAAATATATTTACAGTTTTTGTTGCGTTCGTTATATTTAAATGTTAATAAAGTTTTAAAATCTAACTTTGTTGGAGTGCTATATATGTTTAAAAAATCGGGTGAATGGGGCCTTGAATCGGGTTATTGTCATGTGTGGGCTTTGCAAGTGTACTGCTACAAGATCGGACATTTCAAACTCAAATGCACGTTCTTTTTCTTACCTTTCCGAAGCATGGAGCGCAATAGCAGGCAGAGAAAGGGTGATGCACGTGTTGAACACTGCCTGGCCTGCAAATTGCTGGCAGTGCCCCCCCGCCCGCTCCTGAAAGAGGGCACGCACACACACCGCCGCCCCGAGTACTTCACAAATCTTTAAAAGACCATGCGCTTGTTCATGAGGCTTAAATGGTTTATCACCCCTTCTAGAACCCCTGCATCGACCCTCTGACGTTTCCTGGAAGAATTAGCACGTAACACAATACCAAGCCCTGTCAGCTGAAACCCCCGAGAAATCATGGGGCATATTATCAAGGGGGTTTATTTCCGCTTTTTTGGCTTTAAAAGCCAAAAAAAAAGAGATAAAATTATCTCCCTATTACCAAGCTGTCGCTAACACCAGTTAGTGACAGCTAAAAGGAGATAGCGACCATCTTGGGCCCCGCTTTGCATATCAGTGATATTTATCACTAATGACATGCAAAGTGGGCGTACCAAGATTTTAGCGACTGGAAACAGTCCCTAACCATCGCTATCTCCTATTACCAACTTTTGGAGATATTCGCGCTAAGCGCGAATATCTCCAAAACCTAACACCTGCCCTGAGCAGTTTTAGCCATGTTATCCAATGGGAAGTGGATAACATGGCTAAAAGCATTTGCTGGATAATGCATGAATATCGCTGACTTTTCAACGATATTCATGCATTGCGGCCGTTTTTTATCGCATTTGCGATAAACCTTGCTAATAGCAAGGTTTATGTGCAATAAAATTCGCCGAAGTGCGGCGATAATTTTTGTCTCTAAACAAGTTAGAGACAAAAATTACCGCTAGTTGTTGGTAATATGCCCCCGGGTTTTTCCTTGCAGGAATCGGGAAGCGAAAGACTAGCACTGAAATCAGTAGTCTCACGCCTGAATCGGGAGGGTTGGCATGTCTGCATACTCTACAGCTGGAGCCATAAACTACATCCGCAGGGCTAGGTGATAGCCTAGGTCCGGCCTGGACAATCGGACACAGAGGAAGAGGAGTGTCAGAGGGTGCGGTAGTGAATAGGGTGAAAGGGAGGTGTCGGGCGGGAGCAGCGCAGATGGGGGGAAGTATATGTCCCATGCATGAGAGAGAGAGCGGGGGTGACCAGTGCGTGGGGGAGATGCTTGCGAGGGTGGGGAGCCATGCTGAGGATCGGCGGCGTGCAGAGAGTGGCCCTGGTCAAGGCATCTAAAATGGCTGCCGTGCACGACAAAATTGTGGCATTGGACAAAAACGCAAGATGGCGCAGACAATGTTTATCAATAAGGATTCATTTATAACAAAATATTTACTCGCAGTGACAAAATGGTGGTCAACACTTCCTGATTTCCATCGAATCGAACGTTAACAAACGTCACGCAGCAAAAAAAAAAAAAAAAAGCTCACGCACAGAGCAGTTTTTAGCCATGTTATCCAATGGAAGGTGGATAACATGGCTAAGAGCATTTGCTGGATAATGCATGAATATCGCTGACTTTTCAGCGATATTCATGCATTGTGGCCGATGTGCGGCGATAATTTTTGTCTCTAAACAATTAAAACGAAGCACAAAATGGCGAATTCCCGTTTCGCTACCAGTTTGCGGCCCAGTTCGCGGCCCGTGAAGCGCTTCTACCGTGAAAAATCATTTTTTTTTATTTTCCCCACGGGACCCTTTAATAACCCCAACAACATTCCTAGGGGGTCAAGAGGGGTATACCTTGCCCCCTTTCAATAAATTCCCCCTTCGTTTTTCACCTCTTCTTCTCTCTCGATCCTACCGAGAGATAAGATGGCGGCCGCTCCGGACTGTTTAGAATGTTGACAGACACCGGAGAGCCAATCAGCTTTCTGCGCGCAAAGTTCCGTTTCGCGAAAAGTAAGCGGACCGGATCGCTGCCCGGAGCGCTGTTACAGATATATATCTTGTTTTGAACGTTAATTTCTCAAAAACTACTGGAGCACATATATTGAGACCTAGCAAAGGCACATCGGGCTAACAGTCCCTACAATTTTGCCAAGTTTCGTGCAAATCCATTCAGCCGTTCGAGCTAAAAGTGAGTCCAACCGCCCTATGGAAAAATGAATGGGAAAAACGCGTTTTGGGACCCCCCTTTTTTCTCAGCCCCCCCTTGACGAAACCCCACCAAATTTTCAGGGGCTGCTCAGAAACAAAATGTGCCATTTTTCTGAAAATTTCAGCCGATTCCGTCCTCAAACGCCAAAGTTATTAGACATAGAATTTTCAAAAATCCCATAGGGAAAAAATCCTAACTATATATACACCTACTGGCGATAGCCAGTAGGTAATATATATATATATATATATATATATATATATATATATATATATATATATATATATATATATATATATATATATATATATATATATATATATATATATATATATATATGTATATATATATATATATATATATATATATATATATGTCCGCTCCAACAGTCCCTCCCCGCAATGCTTGGGAAACAGGAGGCAGCACTCCAAAGATAGGATTCACAAAGTTAAAGCATATATCTGCATTATCACGCCCTGGATGGGCATAAACCATACATAGTATCTGCAACGTGCCACAACCCTCATGGACAATATAGCTCCTATTAGAAATCAGTTCATCGTCACAATTGAAAATTTAGAAATAAATAGAAAACATGAAGCAATAATACAGTCAATTCAATTTTCCATAACTCTGAATATCTGTATTCATACCAAATGCACAGCTAAGTCCTCATGCATGTTAAGTCCAATAGGCATTTTGCTTAGCAAGTCTATAATGTATCGTGATTCTAATCGCCTTAGCTTTAAGAGTCTATCTCCGCCCCTAACACTAACTGGGACAGAATCTAAGCAGAAGAAGGTGAGTAATTCTCTGTTGCGTCCATGCTCTTTGTCAAAGTGTCTTGCAACAGGATAACTAACATCTGCATTCTGGATAGCTCTCTGGTGTTCTAATATTCTCAGTTTCACTGGATTGGTTGTACTGCCCACATACCTTCTGCCACAAGGACATGTCAGACAGTACACCACATAAGGCGTGGTACATGTGAGGAATTTTAGAATTTTCTTAGGTTCCTTTACACCTGGTATGCTGTATTGAGTAATGCGTTTGCTTCCCTTGCATGCCTTGCACCGTCCGCAGGGAAAGAAACCTTTCATAGGTTCAATTTTAGGTTTGGGCTTCAGTTCATCATGGTGACTATGGACCAAATAGTCTTTTAGTGCTCTGGCTTTCCTGAATGTTACTAGAGGATAGGAGGGAAGATCTTGTTTTATAACATTATCCGTCATCAGGATATTCCAATGTCTACGCAGAATGCGTTTGATGTCTCCGGAATTCCTAGAATAGGTAGTTATAAGTCGAAATTGCCCAGTCTCAGTATTTCTTTCATGAGTTTTGTCTTCCAGTAACTTGCTCCTCTCTAGAGTCTCCACTTTACTTAAAGCTTGTTTGAGTATTTCTGCATTATATCCCCTAGCTTTGAACCTTTGTATGCAGTTGCTGGCTGCTTTTCTGAACTCATTGTCCTTAGTATTGTTCCTCCTTATCCTTAATAGTTCACCATACGGTATACTATTCACCAAGCTTTTAGGATGCCCGCTGGTCGCATATAATGTCGAATTGCCAGCGGTGGCCTTGCGAAAGAGCTTGGTATGTAGATTACCTCCTTCAATGAAAACAGTCAAATCCAGGTAATTGACTTCCTTTTGGCTAATTTCTCCTGTAAATCTCAAGTTGTTATCGTTGTTATTGAGTACCTCTAGATATTCCTCAGCTAATTCAACTGACCCTTCAATGATGATAAACAGGTCGTCTATATAGCGGTACCAACATTTCACCAGGTCATTCCATTTGTTGTTGGTTTCGGACCAAGCCACCCGCTCCTCCCAGTGCCCCACGAATAAATTCGCGAAGCTAGGGGCTGAGCAAATGTCCATCGCCACGCCTGTTAGCTGTTTATAGAGGTTCTTGCCAAAGAGGAAAATGTTATTCTTGAGGCAGAATCTTAAAAACTCCATCAACATTTTATTGTGTTCAAAGTATTTCACTGGCCTACTCTCCAAAAACTAGGAAATAGCTTGAAGTCCTTCATCATGCTCGATGCATGTGTACAAGCTAGCAATGTCGATGACCATCATAGTATACCCATCCATCCAATCCATTCGATCAATACAGTTCAAAAAGTGTTTAGTATCCTTCAGATAGGATTTCAAATTGACCACATGGGGAGAAAGAAAAGAGTCGACATAAATTGATAAATTCTCAGTTAAGCTGCCCTGAGAGGCTACAATAGGCCTCCCGGGGGGATTCACCGGATCCTTATGTATCTTAGGTAGATAATAAAAGGTCGGGGTCACTGGGTTTAAGCATCTCAAAAACAAATGTTCATCACCATTTAGCATATTGTTATTATACCATTTCAGTATCATATCGTGGTAGTCTTTAATGCTCTTGTTATATGTAGATTCGTTAACTCTCATATACGTGTTTGGATCGTTAAGTTGTCGCAGTGCCTCTTGTTCATACTGCAATTTAGTTAACAACACAATATTTCCTCCTTTATCCGAGGGTTTGCACACCAGGGACGAATCATCACATAGCTTTTTTAATGCTATTTGTTGTTTAAAGGTGAAGTTAGACCTACCATGATCCGATTTGTGTTTACATCTGAGAGATCTTAAATCCTGAATCACAGCTTCAGAAAAAGTGTCTATCGCATCCGTTCCCATTATTGGCATAAAAGTGGAACTCGGTTTGAAGTTCGTAGCACCACCTCTTTGCTGTACTTCCATATGTGTCACCATTTGTGTGTCTCTTAGGTTGACAATATCTTCATCCTCTACCTCCCTTCTCAGTTCTTCCAGAGATCGAATGCCCGCAAGATCTTTACATAGCAATGTGCTTTCTTCCGTATCACCAGCAGCCGCTGGTTTGGGTAGGGGAGGTTTTAGCTTAAAATATTTATACAGCTTTAGTTTGCGGGTGAACTTAAACAAGTCTATGCGTGTTTGCGTAAACTCAAAGTTTTTTTCAGGGCAAAAAGTGAGTCCCAATTTTAAGATGTTTTGTTCCTCGGTAGTCAGGATTTTTGGTGTCAAGTTGACAATAGTAAGATTGTCTACAATGTCTATGTTTTCTTCTTGTAGGCACTCTTCATGCTCCTGGTTACGGGTGGCGAGCCCACGGGGTTTGCGGCTCCAGCCCCCCCTCCTCGTCTTCCTCTTTGTGTTCTTCTTTCCGGGGGTTTGCCCCTCCCCCCTGGATGTTGTTTTGTGCGCATTACTTGATACTCCTCCTGAAAACCCGAGGGTTCAGTTACGTCTTCGTGACCGTCCTCGCTTGATACCTCTTCTCCAGTTAGCGATGATTCCGAGGTTTCAGGCACAGGGATACTTGTCCCAGATTGTTTTTTCTTTCGCATTTTCAATTCTTTGCGTGGCTGGTCATATTTTTTTGAGAAGGTGAGTACCCTTCCCATGCGATAGTCTTTTTCATCTCTCTCAAATTTCTCCTCCTTTCTTAGTTTGATTTTCTCTTCATATTTTTTCAATCTTTTCTTCATTGCTTCACGTTTTTCTTCCAATTTGGGTTGATCTTGTTCTTTTGTGAGGTCATGTTCAATTTCCTTAATTTCAGCCAAGGCTTTATCTCTATCCGACCAGGCAAAGCGTACCAGTATCATCAAACTGCCCTTACATTACTATTGTCAACTTGACACCAAAAATCCTGACTACCGAGGAACAAAACATCTTAAAATTGGGACTCACTTTTTGCCCTGAAAAAAACTTTGAGTTTACGCAAACACGCATAGACTTGCTTAAGTTCACCCGCAAACTAAAGCTGTATAAATATTTTAAGCTAAAACCTCCCCTACCCAAACCAGCGGCTGCTGGTGATACGGAAGAAAGCACATTGCTATGTAAAGATCTTGCGGGCATTCGATCTCTGGAAGAACTGAGAAGGGAGGTAGAGGATGAAGATATTGTCAACCTAAGAGACACACAAATGGTGACACATATGGAAGTACAGCAAAGAGGTGGTGCTACGAACTTCAAACCGAGTTCCACTTTTATGCCAATAATGGGAACGGACGCGATAGACACTTTTTCTGAAGCTGTGATTCAGGATTTAAGATCTCTCAGATGTAAACACAAATCGGATCATGGTAGGTCTAACTTCACCTTTAAACAACAAATAGCATTAAAAAAGCTATGTGATGATTCGTCCCTGGTGTGCAAACCCTCGGATAAAGGAGGAAATATTGTGTTGTTAACTAAATTGCAGTATGAACAAGAGGCACTGCGACAACTTAACGATCCAAACACGAATATGAGAGTTAACGAATCTACATATAACAAGAGCATTAAAGACTACCACGATATGATACTGAAATGGTATAATAACAATATGCTAAATGGTGATGAACATTTGTTTTTGAGATGCTTAAACCCAGTGACCCCGACCTTTTATTATCTACCTAAGATACATAAGGATCCGGTGAATCCCCCCGGGAGGCCTATTGTAGCCTCTCAGGGCAGCTTAACTGAGAATTTATCAATTTATGTCGACTCTTTTCTTTCTCCCCATGTGGTCAATTTGAAATCCTATCTGAAGGATACTAAACACTTTTTGAACTGTATTGATCGAATGGATTGGATGGATGGGTATACTATGATGGTCATCGACATTGCTAGCTTGTACACATGCATCGAGCATGATGAAGGACTTCAAGCTATTTCCTGGTTTTTGGAGAGTAGGCCAGTGAAATACTTTGAACACAATAAAATGTTGATGGAGTTTTTAAGATTCTGCCTCAAGAATAACATTTTCCTCTTTGGCAAGAACCTCTATAAACAGCTAACAGGCGTGGCGATGGGCACTTGCTCAGCCCCTAGCTTCGCGAATTTATTCGTGGGGCACTGGGAGGAGCGGGTGGCTTGGTCCGAAACCAACAACAAATCGAATGACCTGGTGAAATGTTGGTACCGCTATATAGACGACCTGTTTATCATCATTGAAGTGTCAGTTGAATTAGCTGAGGAATATCTAGAGGTACTCAATAACAACGATAACAACTTGAGATTTACAGGAGAAATTAACCAAAAGGAAGTCAATTACCTGGATTTGACTGTTTTCATTGAAGGAGGTAATCTACATACCAAGCTCTTTCGCAAGGCCACCGCTGGCAATTCGACATTATATGCGACCAGCGGGCATCCTAAAAGCTTGGTGAATAGTATACCGTATGGTGAACTATTAAGGATAAGGAGGAACAATACTAAGGACAATGAGTTCAGAAAAGCAGCCAGCAACTGCATACAAAGGTTCAAAGCTAGGGGATATAATGCAGAAATACTCAAACAAGCTTTAAGTAAAGTGGAGACTCTAGAGAGGAGCAAGTTACTGGAAGACAAAACTCATGAAAGAAATACTGAGACTGGGCAATTTCGACTTATAACTACCTATTCTAGGAATTCCGGGGACATCAAACGCATTCTGCGTAGACATTGGAATATCCTGATGACAGATAATGTTATATAACAAGATCTGCCCTCCTATCCTCTAGTAACATTCAGGAAAGCCAGAGCACTAAAAGACTATTTGGTCCATAGTCACCATGATGAACTGAAGCCCAAACCTAAAATTAAACCTATGAAAGGTTTCTTTCCCTGCGGACGGTGCAAGGCATGCAAGGTAAGCAAACACATTACTCAATACAGCATACCAGGTGTAAAGGAACCTAAGAAAATTCTAAAATTCCTCACATGTACCACGCCTTATGTGGTGTACTGTCTGACATGTCCTTGTGGCAGAAGGTATGTGGGCAGTACAACCAATCCGGTGAAACTGAGAATATTAGAACACCAGAGAGCTATCCAGAATGCAGATGTTAGTTATCCTGTTGCAAGACACTTTGACAAAGAGCATGGACGCAACAGAGAATTACTCACCTTCTTCTGCTTAGATTCTGTCCCAGTTAGTGTTAGGGGCGGAGATAGACTCTTAAAGCTAAGGCGATTAGAATCACGATACATTATAGACTTGCTAAGCAAAATGCCTATTGGACTTAACATGCATGAGGACTTAGCTGTGCATTTGGTATGAATACAGATATTCAGAGTTATGGAAAATTGAATTGACTGTATCATTGCTTCATGTTTTCTATTTATTTCTAAATTTTCAATTGTGACGATGAACTGATTTCTAATAGGAGCTATATTGTCCATGAGGGTTGTGGCACGTTGCAGATACTATGTATGGTTTATGCCCATCCAGGGCGTGATAATGCAGATATATGGGGATCATGTGCTTTATGTAGATATTGTAGCCATAATGGCTCTTGCGAGTATTATTATCCAATGACTACACCAAGCTTTTACATCTGTATACTTGAACCCATTCTAAGATGGCGGATGCCGATTGAATTTGAGTTTTTATTAAATTTATGTTTGCCCATCCAGGGCGTGATTTAGTACTACACATGAGAATCAGTTGCATTGTGTGGAGATTGTAGCCAGATTGGGCTTTTTGCATTTGAATATTGATTTATGCGCTATTGTTAACATAAGCGTTTAGCACAATGCTTTCGTATCCACTCTAAGATGGCGGATGCCGATTCTAATTTGAGTCCTATCCTTATGTTTATTATTCGTGCAACGTGAAAGTTTAAATGAATGAGTATTGGAACTTCCCACTGTCTCATTACTGACGAAGGCCGAGTGCCGAAAGCGCTATTTGTGAGATTAAAACTTTAGGCCGAGTGCCGAAAGCGCTATTTGTGAGATTAAAACTTTGTGAATCCTATCTTTGGAGTGCTGCCTCCTGTTTCCCAAGCATTGCGGGGAGGGACTGTTGGAGCGGACATTATTGTCGGGTGCACCCCCGACTGGCAGGCACCCACCTCTGAGTGCTACAGGCTGGTGCGAGTGGAGCTGTCATATATATATATATATATATATATATATATATATATATATATATATATATATATATATATATATATATATATATATATATTCACTGAAAAAACCATAGGTTTCAGGCCTTATATAGTTCAAAAACACCTTTGAAATTCACTCCAAAAAAGTTTTAGGGGTGTTATAGTTAGCTGGACATTTCACTCATACAAAACCATTGAAATTGCTCCTATATAGTTAGTTGTACTAACTATATTTCGCACACCCGCAATGCACTGCTGATGATGTCACATATTAGATCATTCATGACATGGTCAGTGACATCACTGATGACATCTCAAATGACTCTCATCTCAGATAATCAATGTGTGTAAGATGTTGAAAACCATCTCTTTTTACTTTTCTCACAGGATTAGTCAACTAAATAAACTGTTATTACAACCCTTTCTCCTCTTTTGAATGCCTCATTCAAAATATATTTTAGCAAATATTAATATTGTGGTGAATACAGAACAGGAATGGGTAAGGTTTTTTGCCCTCTATCCAAGAATATGATTTGTACACCCCCTTTGGCTTGCGGGAATGACTTTATTAGAATTTGAAACAGTGAAGTCTTTTTTATTTATTTATTTATCGACTACTGGCTTATGTTTTCCCCCCTTGTATATAGAATGCTTCAACTGACATTTTGTGATGTGATTTTATTATTTGCCCACCCCTCTCTAAATTAGCTGTTTCGTCTCAGCTTTAACATTCCAAAAGATATATTACAATGCGATATATTAAATTAATTAATTAATTTATTTTATTTATAAAGTTTTATATAGCGCAGACTTGACCCTAGTAGGAAATCAGAGTGCTTTACAATTGGTTAGGCAAGACAAAAATATGACAACCAAGCAACACAGATGCTGTCAATATAAATTTCGTTCTTCTTTATATCTTTTTTTTTTTTTTTAAACCTTTATTGTACCTTTACAAAATTACACAGCCATTGGCCTACAACCCAGAGGGTTGTCCGCAATCATTCAACGTTGGATATATTGCATCAGGTTAAGTCCATATTTTGGTTGCGTTGCTTAGAGGAAAAATGTTCACCATATTCAAAGTGAAAGGCACATAACTAGCGATACGTTGCTAATCAATAGGGGTTTTAGTTTTCTATTTTTTATAAAAACAACAAAAAGAAAAACAACAAAGAAATCACATTGCGGTCATCAGAGAGTAATTAGTGTTATTTTAGCTGAATTTAGAGCCTTCCACAAATCTCACCCTGGTCTATCCACCTTACCTATCCTTCGGGTCTCGGGCCCCTTCTCCATTCTTGTTGGCCTCCCCCCTCTGGAACACCCTCATGGCACCTCAGCCTTCCCCCCCCTCTTCATCTGACTCCAACGGGTCATCCTCCGGCAGAGGATCACAAATCTCCCCTCTGTACACATTCCATGGGGTCCATATTTTGTTCCATTTCCCCGGACATGCACGACTCAAGTATAATGCCCTCTCTGTCACCATTATCTTATCCATATTCATTCATGCACCACTGTGATTTCGTCTGTAGTTTTGCAGCCCCCAGCACTGTGCAATATCCCTCTTGGCCACTATCATGCCCAACGTAACCCAAAGTTGGCCACATCTGGACAGGTCGTTCGGTCCCCACACATTTAAAAGACATTTTCGCGGTTCGGGAGTTAGAGAGGTCTCCAGGGTCTGTGACACAGTACGCATTATTTGTCTCCAATAGTCTTGGATGCGTGGGCAGTCCCAGATTGTGTAAAAGAAGGTCCCCTCATCCCCGCAGCCACGAAGACAGTAAGGGTGTTGTGCTCTGTGTATACGGTGCAGTAGTGTTCTCGTGCAATACACTCTGTGTAGGATCTTTAGTTGTACAAGCCTCAGCCTGGCTGAGATGCCCACCTCTCTTGGGGATGCTAGCGCCTTATTCCATTCGTGTTCGTCCAGGGCGTCCACTTCCCCTTCCCATTTATCTTTCAATGAGGTCAGTGGGTCAGGCAAGTTATTAATGAGCTTGCGGTAAGTTAATGACTTTGCTCGCTCAATCATAAAGTCCGTTAGGAGACGATCCTCCATCAGGGACGATTCTGGTATATCCTCCCCGGCGGGGATGGCCGTGAGTAGCGCATGACGTATCTGGACGTAGCGGTATGATTCCTGTGGCCCTAGTTCGTATAGTTCTTTCAGGCGGTCAAATGGTATAACCTCTCCTCTTTACCACAGGTCTCCCACTGTGGATATCCCAATGGTGTCCCAGTGAAAGAAGCCCTTGCTGTGTCTCAAATTTCCCAAGGCACGTGTGTCTAATAGCGGGGTGAGTTTAGTTATTTTCCCCTTCCAGCCCAACGCCACTAGTGCCGTATGCCACAGCACTGTGGTGAGTTTAGTGGGTCCCACTAATTTCCGCACTCGACGTTGGTCATAGAGTGGGGCCAGCATACTATTGGTACCTAATTGCGCCCTATCTGCTTGGAAAGCTGGGTCAGTCTGTGGGGCATGAATCCACTGGTTATTGGGCTTAAGGTGAGCTGCCCAGTAGTACAATTTAAGATTCGTCAACGCGATTCCACCATCGTACCAACCCCTGTGTAGTTTGGCTTGCGCAATACGCGTCGGGCGATTGCCCCACAGCAAACCGGATACCACTGCTACCACCTTTTTGAAGTATCCTGGCGCCACTGGATACGGCGTGTTCTCTAATATGTATAGAAAGCGGGCCAGGACATCATTTTGTATACTGCTGCTTTACCCAGCATTGTTAAGGGCAACCCCGCCCAGAACTTGGCGTCTTGTTTAAGCCGTTCCATGGGTGGCGCCAGATTCTTTTGTACAAATTCCGTTGGGTCCATTGTAACGTGGATCCCTAAATATTTAAAGGAGGAGCCAGCTAATTTTAAGGGGCAGTCAGGGCCCCGTAGCGGGGCCGGGCCTTTCAGAACATACATTTCTGATTTATTCCAGTTGATCGTGTATCCTGAAATTTTACCATGATCATCACAGAGGTCCAAGAGTGCCGGCACTCCACGCTCTGGGTCTGTTAAGTACACCAGCATGTCATCTGCATAAAGGGACAGCCGGTCTTCCCAGCCCTCCTTCCAATGTATTCCTTTAAGTAATGGCGTTTGTCTAATCAAAATTGCTAGTGGTTCTAGGGAGAGTGCAAAGAGCAATGGCGAGAGGGGGCAGCCCTGGCGGGTGCCTCTCCCCAACGGGAATGTTCGTGAGATGTGGCCGTTCGCCACCACATGTGCCACTGGCTTCGTATATAGCAGTCTGATCCAGGATATACATTTCGAGCCGAAGCCCAAACAAGCAAGAACCTCAAACAGGTAGTTCCATTCTACTAGGTCAAAGGCCATTTTTGCATCTAGGGCCAGTATAACTGCTTGATCGTGGATCAAGTCTGCTCTCGCCAGCACCCCATGCACTCTGTGGAGGTTCAGTGCTGTGTTCCTGTGGGGCATAAACCCGGATTGATCCGGATGTATGAGGTCGGGTAGATGCGCCATCAGCCGGTTAGCAAGGAGTTTGGCTAAGATTTTAACCTCTGCATTCAGCAAAGAGATAGGGCGGTAAGAGGAGCAGTCCTCTTGCGGTTTCCCAGGCTTGGGAATCGCTACTATAGTAGCCATTCTCTGATCAAGCGGAAGTTCACCCTTTTCTAAGCATTCTTCATACATGGCTAGTAAATATGCACTTAGCTCCTCTGATTGGGCCTGATACCATTCTACTGGAATGCCATTTGGTCCGAGCGCCTTGCCAGGCTTCAGCGCTCGTATAGCCAATTGTATTTCATCCCTAGTTATGTCCGCTTCTAGGTCGGCTGTTGCTTCTGGTTGCAGTATCGGGATTGTCTATCCTATCTAGTGCTGCCCGCGCCATGTCAGTCGATACAGCCCGTCCGGGGGTATAAACTTCCTCGAAATGTGTCGCCAGTTCTTCCACTATCTGTTCAGGGCTTGTCTGAATTTCACCATTGCTGTCCCTCACCTGTTGGATGCCCCTTGAGCTTCCCCCTCTCTTATCGAGCCAGGCTAACATCTTTCCTGCCTTGTCTCCCACATCATATATCCTGTTCTGTGTATCAGTTATATGCCCCTTCACCCGTTGCCAGACATGTTCCGTGTACAGTTGTTGTTGGAGTATAAGTGTGTGTGCTGTGTCTGGTGTGGGGTGTGTCGGATGTATGACGTTACAATGCATACCATTACAACTACCTACCATTACAACGCAACCATTACAACGCATACCATTACAACGCATAGCGCTTAGAGGTGCTGGATAGTGGTAAGTATAATTTACTATTCCAACTCCAGTCCCCGTGGACACTAGGGAAGGTGTTGGATAGTAAATTAAACGTATTCCCTATCCTAGAGCGCCCCCCAGCGCAATGCGTTGTAATGGTATGCGTTGTAAAAGTTGCGTTGTAATGGTAGGTAGTTGTAAAAGTTGCGTTGTAACAGGTGTATACCGGGTGTGTCTCATGCAAAGTTGTCATGTCGCGAAGTGCCAATTCGAGCCTAGACTGTTCGGCAGCTTGTTCCCTTTTGTGGCCCGTGATCGAGTTCATGGCCTGCCCCATCAATACCGTCTTGTAGGCCTCCCATATAACCTCCGAAGAGGTCACGGAGGCTATATTGTCCTCGAAGTATTGTGTTGTAACCTTCTGAAGGGTTTTCCTGACTTTCGGGATCTTGAGGTATGATGCTTGAATGGGATATACACGGTTGCGAGACTTTTCTTGAGAAGAAACTGTCAGGGTGATCGGAGAGTGATCCGATATGCCTCTAGGGTGGATGTCTATGGTGTCGACGTGTTGTAAGCCATCACCCGGTGCTAAGAAATAGTCAATTCCTGATAGGCTGTTGTGGACCGTTGAATGAAATGTGTATTGCCTATCCTGGGGGTGGACATGCCGCCAGATGTCTACTAGACCCATCGCTGTCAGGAATCGTTGAAACCGGGAAGGTCCCCCAATCTGGCCTGTCGCTGGGAATTTGTCAAGTTGTGTGTCTACTGTGGCGTTAAAGTCTCCCCCAAGAATTACATCACCCTCCGGAAGGGACAGCAAAAAGTCACTGAGCGCTGGAAGCTTTATTGAGTGAAGGGATGGCGGGATATATACCGATACCACAATAAGGGGTCGTCCCTCCCATTGTCCCTGTACGGCTGTGAAGCAACCCTGCCCGTCAGTTTTCATGCCCAGAGGAATGAATTGCGAGGACTTCTTGATCAAAATTCCAGTACCCCTGGAACCCGAAGTAAACTCCGAGTGGACCAACATTTTATACCCCCTCCTGTCTAGGGCTTTAGATGCCCCTCCCGTTAAATGTGTTTCCTGTAGCAATGCTAGGTGAGGTTTTTGTCTCTGCAACGCATTCAATACCAGGCCACGTTTCACCTTATCCCCAAGTCCCCTTACATTCCACGACAGTATTCGAAGGGGGGAGCCACGTGTCCGTGACTCTGTGTCCCCCGCATTAGGTATCAGACCATCCGCCATTTCTGATCATGCAGACGTATACAAATGAGTCCAGGTGGTGGACCCAAACCCCTAAATTTACCTTTTCAGCTATAGTATTCAAACATAGAACTCCATTTTTCGACCGACGTTGTGAATTTCTAACCAACAACCCCCCCTCTCCCTCCCCCTCCCTGCCTCCCTGCTTAACGGACCTTCAACTGCCCGCCTCCCCAACTGAGCAGAGCGCTTATCCCACCCAAAAAACAGTGTACTTGCACGTTGGGGGAGAGCGTCTCCCTGAGCAGGCGGCATCCCTGCTCCCTTCAGGGCACCCAGGCCAGCGTCCAATTACAACTCTTGTGCAACTGTAGTCAAGAAAAGAAGTCAGCGTCCAATGTGTTCATGGTGTCTGCGTTATTCCCCTCCGCCAGCCTCAGAAAGTTCTTGTGTAGGTGACTTGCTCGCGCCTCCTCTGCCTGATGTTTGTGATCAGTTTGGCTGCCGTCTCGGTGGCCGTGGTTCGTTCTATTGGACCTACGCGGAGGCCCCGCAGTGCGCCAGCCATCGAGCCAGTCTCTGGCCGCCTCCGGAGAGTCAAAAAACCAGACCTTTTTGTTGGCGACCACCCTTATCTGGGCCGGAAATAGCATGGAGTAGGGTAGTTCTTGCTCCCGCAATGTCTTTTTCACCTCTAAGAATGTCCTCCGCCGTCGCGATACCTCAGCCGTGTAATCCGGGAAGAAAGATATCCTTGAGTTTTGGATTTGGATGGCCGGTGCCACTCTGGCCGCCTGAAGGATGGTGTCCCGATCTCAAAAGTTAAAAAGTCTTGCCAAGATCGGTCGTGGCGAGGCCCCTGGTTTCGGTTTCCCTCCTGGAACTCTATGGGCCCTTTCCACAGTGAAGAAGTTTGAGAGGCCCTTGGGGGCAAGCTGGTTCTTGATCAGATCTTCCACATATAAATCCATAGAACCCGTAGTTTCAGATTCCAGGACTCCCAGGATACCAACGTTGTTTCGCCGGGAGCGTCCTTCATGGTCGTCCAGCTTTTCCTTGAGCGATTTGTTATCGGCTTGCAGTTTCTCCATTTCCACCTGCAGGTCCGATACATCTTCCACTAGGGATTTAGCTACCACCTCCACTTGTTTCACCCGTTCACTCATTTTCTGGAGGTCTGCCCGAATGAGGGTTACTTCCGTTGCTGTCGCCCTCACCGTCGCTTGCACTTGGGCCAGGGCGCTCAGTACATCCTCCAGTGTGGCCTTCTTTGCACCGTCTCCCTCCGTCCCTTTACTTAAAGACTTATGTTGTTTCATCTGGGGGAGAGACTGTTTCTCGTATGCGAATTTATCAAGCTTAGCTTGGGTGGAATTATGCTTAGGCCCTTTGCCCGCCATGGTCACACACCAAGAAATTGCTCACTGTAGCACGTAGCCTGTGGTGGTATTCTACCAGGAATTTCTTCGAAGAGAGTGGTCGATGGGACCGCCCGAGTTTCGATGGCGCCTCGGCTACGCAGTAATTGGGTTTTCCGGGCCGGAACTCCACTGACGGGTTTACACCCCTTCTCCAGTCGCGTTGGTGTTTATAGGACCCGTTGTAGAGTCTGCTGAGACCTCGGTGTGGGCCGCCCAGCCCGTTGTTCGAGCGAGTTTGTGCCTGTAGTGGCGTATGTTATGCAAAATGGCGGCGTCGTCGCATTTGTTTTCCGGCTTCGGTTTCCGTCAGTGTTGCTGCTACCCGCAGGACTGACTTTTCTTGGGGCGATATCTACTGCCCTTGGAGGGTCTGCGGGGGCATCGGATTCCTACTGCCGCTTCCGCTTGGGTCATTCAGCACTATGAGCACTTCCAGTTGGTAACACCGCCGAAGCCTCACTTCCGCCCGGGCAGCGCCTCAGCCAGCCTCTGCTGCTTTTCATGTGCCACAAGGCCTTGTTTCGGATGCCGTCTTTTCCACAGGTTCCCGGGGCACCGCTGACCAAAACTTTTCTGCTAAGTGCCGTTCGGTCACCGGACCCGGGACATCCCGTCTGGGTTCAATGTTGAGCGGATAGGCATGCGGATTGATGCGGGATGCCGACTTACTCCGGGAGCCTCTCTAGTTTGCTGCTGCCATCGTCGGCTGCTAGCCACACCCCCCTTTATATCTTTTTCTGATTGATGCATTATATCAAACAAAACAAATGCTTAGCCAGTTAGAAGCTACTTTCTATTTCAGAATGATTTTTATTAATGCATTACACTTTGACTGTCAACAAAGAATGGAAAGTACATATTTTAGCAAATATTATTATTGTGGTGAAGACAGAGCGAAGATGGCTAAGGATTTTTGCCCCATCCAAGAACATGATTTGTACACCCCCTTTGGCTTGCGGGAATTACTTTATTAGAATTTAAAACAATGAAGTCTTTTTTATGTATTTATTTATCGACTACTGGCTTATGTTCTCCCCCTTTGTATATAGGATGCTTCAACTGACATTTTATGATGTGATTTTATTATTTTCCCAACCACTCTCTAAAATAGCTTTTTTGTCTCAGCTTTAACATTCCAAAAGATATATTACAATACGATATATAAAATGTATTTATTTATTTTATTTATAAAGTTTTAGATAGCGCAGACTTGACCCCAGTAGGAAATCAGAGGCTTTACAATTGGTTAGGTTAGACAAAAATATGACAACCAAGCAACGCAAATGCTGTCAATATAAATTTCGTTCTTCTTCTTTATATCTTTTTCTGATTGATGCATTATGTCAAACAAAACAAGTGTTTAGCCTTTTAGAAGCTACTTTCTATTTCAGAATGATTTATTAATGCAATAATGCATTACACTTTGACTGTCAACAAAGAATAGAACGTACATAATACTTTCAACTTTGTCAATGCAAAATCAACCATTCAACAAAGATGAGTGTTAGAGACATGTTTGCTAATCCCATTATGAGGGAATTGATGCTGGTGGTAAGATTGATAGAGATTGTGCTCCTACCCCACAATTTCTCTGATGGCACCCCCACCATGTTGGATAAGCCGCTAGCCACATCTGACAGCCATGCAGGCGGAGGAGGGGGGGGAGCTAGCATAGTTTAATGCTGCTCACTGAAGGATGAATTGTGGCTACACTCTGTGAGTTGGCTGGATAGCTGCCTCACTTAAAGGGCTCCCTCTGATTTTTGCCAGGCAGACTCTGCATTGGATAATGCTTGAGATGTTAACAAACAATGGCAAATAAGCATCAAAAACATTGTAATACCTTTAGGGAAATTAGTGCAAAGAAATATACCTTGGCCATAAAGATGATAAAAGCAATAGGAAAAGAAATGCCAATGTCAATCTTTATGTCCAACACATGCATGAGATGTTACAGAGGGACCTCAATGTAGGAGGGACACACCTACTTTCAACCTCCTCCCTCTGCCACTACCAGCTGCACCACCCTCCCTTGAACAATCTCAACACTCAACCCCATCAAGTCAACTATCCACCAACAACTCACTGCCCTGCCTCAGCTGTGGATGTCGCCACCCCAAGTGGGGAGGACCCTCAAAGTAGGCAAAGGTCTGGACCCTGAGTGCAGGGGTCCCACAAAGTGTGCAGAAGATAACATACTGTCATAAAGTTACTAGCAGCAACTTTAAGGTCATAATTTGCATTTATTCTGACTCCACACCATAAACTGAAGGGATTGAGACAAGTAAGTGGGACCTTTGTACACAATTTACATTCAGTAACTGTGAATAGCACAAAGCAGTAAATTTACAACAAAGTGTAACATTTGTAGTGTAAATTTACAACAAAGTGTAAAATTAAATGCACCACCCTCCCTTGAACAATCTCAACACTCAACCCCATCAAGTCAACTATCCACCAACAACTCACTGCCCTGCCCCAGCTGTAGATGTCGCCACCCCAAGTGGGGAGGACCCTCAAAGTGGGCAAAGGTCTGGACCCTGAGTGCAGGGGTCCCACAAAGTGTGCAGAAGATAACATACTGTCATAAAGTTACTAGCAGCAACTTTAAGGTCATAATTTGCATTTATTCTGACTCCACACCATAAACTGAAGGGATTGAGACAAGTAAGTGGGACCTTTGTACACCATTTACATTCAGTAACTGTGAATAGCACAAAGCAGTAAATTCACAACAAAGTGTAAAATTAAACTTACATGTGTAGATTTAGTCATGTGTATGTTTACCTTTGATATTTACTTTCCATGTATTTATACTGGTTTATCATCCTGAATTCTACCAGCGCTCCACCCTTGTACTTAGTGGCTTAGATACATTTGCTATGTAAATAATGTAGTCATAATTGTAATTGTAATAAGCTTTATTTCGATATAAGAACATATCATTAAAGCAACACGTTACATCAATAAAAACAGTTTAACAACAATCAGTACAAAATATCCTACGTGATCGTCATTGAGAATTAAAACACATCTTTAAGAATGGCAAAGATAGGGGGGGAACACATTACTGGATCAGCAATTTTTTCGCAGTTCTTATACGCCAAGCCCAGCCTAGGAATTATGCCATACAAGAGGCAAAAAAGGGTCTCGCATCTGTACGCAATATGCGTAAGGCTTCCAGATGTGAACGGGTTCCCAAGCTCCTACAAAGGGGCTTCAACTACCTCCGTCTAGGCGCCGCGTAAGCGCTGCACTCAAACAGCAAGTGAGCAACAGACTCTACCCTTAAGTCACAGAAGGGGCAATAAGGTACAGTTTGTAAGGGCGGTTTCCAGGTGGAGGTAAACTGGCATAAAGGGAGTACCCCCACCCTGAATTTGAAGTACAGTGATCTGTCGCCTGAGCTATGGATTAAATCCAGATAGGGTTCCCTATAAGGGATCTCCTTAACTAACAAAAATTGGGCGACAGATTTACAATGGTTTGTATTGCATACTCTCTCGTTATCCACCCATGACCAATAAGCCTTCTTTAGTAGTTGTTTTGAGGGGTGCTGATTTATTGTCCCAAGCATCTCCTAAACCCAGCTTATAAAGAAGCCTCTTGACCTCCCTAAGCCAAGTAACCTTATGACAACCCGGAAAGGACAAAAGATCATTTAGGGCATCTGCATAGCTGCGGAGTTCAGGGACATTCCAGATTCTGGACCATAATAAAAGGGGACGTACTTTGGCTTGCTCACATATTGGGTGGGTGCCTGCATCTAGCAAAAGGGGGATTGTGGGAATACTGTGGGGCAAAAAGAGTGCAGTGTCTTTGGGGAGGCGTGGTGTGTACAGTCAATCGAACACCCGAGCACGCCTGCTATTTAGATTGTAAACCTGGTGTAATAACGCTAACCGGCTAGAATGCGGGCGGGGCTCTAGTAAGGGTTATGCACTAACAATGAGTAGCATTCCTTAAGCTTTTATAATGGAGTCGAGGTTTTCCTCGTAAATACATATTCAGTTAAGAAAGAATCCTAACGCTTGAGCACCAACAATGATTAACATCCCTCAAGCTTTTACAATGGAGACAAGGTTTTCCTCGGCAAGACATATTGAGTCAAAAAAAGAATCCTGGGGGGTTGACCCTCGTGTGCAGGTGCTTCCTTCTTACGTTATGCCTATGTTTTTATCAATGTACTATCTCCCACAGAGCGGGGCTCCCTGCTACCTGCGCTGATGCCGGGTGAGGTGAGGCGTTACTCTCCTTAATAAAAGGTGAGTGTAACTGACTAAAAGTCATGCAGCTCTTACATGAATCGCAAATGCGGACGTGTGATATGTGGCATGTACACCACTAGGAGGGTGTTAGCCTCAGCTATGTGATAAGTCTGTGGTGTGTAGACAGTAGGAAGAGAATTAAATAGCTTAATGTTTTCTTTCTCTTCTTCCTTTGCATATTGGTGTGTGTTTGATTTCTGTAAATCGGAATTACGAAAGTCCAGGAGAAAAGAAGGTGATATAGTTTACACTTTATTTTTCTTTTCCATATTGATTTCACTACAAGCAGTAGAATGAATAGGTCCTGAAGAAGCAGTAGGTGACCTCTGGGCCCAAGGTATAAAACTGCAGAAATATGTCGACCAAAAGAACTGTCATGGTAGTTATTTGTTAATGCTACCTCTCTTTCACTGTTTTTAATATTGGGAAGGGAAGGTCCTTATTAAACTTTTTTCCTTCCTTTACCCTATTTTAATGGCACCACCTTCGTTTGCATTTAATTAATTTGGTTAATTTCACTTTTTTGCACTGCTTGTAAGCAACCCTTGTTACCTACCCCTCACCAATGTTAACCATTGGGGCATGAAATACGAATAGAGCACAATTGTGCGCGCTCGCTCACTGAGCAACTTCCAGCGAGCCTCAAGATGTTTGTCCCAAATGATGAAGGGCGGAACAGGTTGGTTGCCTGATGGGAACACTATCAGTAGGTCTGAGAGTGCCCAGTGAACGACTCCTGCTAGTAAATCTTTCACACTTTTAGGCATTGATTCTTATCTCCTTTGAGATTGTGACCGAATGCTACTCTATTGTTGGTAACAATACTGTGGGGTAGCCTCATAAGATCTTTGTGAAAGTTGTTTTCAAGATGGGCCAGGGTGTCAACTCTCTGGATGCCCCACAGTTCAGCGCCGTACAGTGCTGCACTCACAACCCTTGCCCTATAAATGTCTAGGAGTGCCCCAATTGGTTTTAAAGATGAGGCACGCTGTTCTTTGAGCAGGGCACCAGCAACCCTCTTATGAATCAGAAACACCTTTTGGTGGTGTGCCTTCCAACTCATAGTGTCGCTAAGGCGTATGCCCAAATAGTCAAATTCTTTGACTCTTTCGAGTGGAACAGAATCTAGAACGGGGGGAGCAACAGATTTCTTGGGGGGGTTGAGGACAAGGAATTTGGTCTTACCTATATTTATGGCCAGACCCTTAGTGTCGCAGAAGGCCTTGAAACTAGAGAGCAATAATTGAATGCCCGCAGGTGATTTCGAAATTAGAAGGGTGTCGTCCGCAAATAGGAGCGTCAGAATTTTCCTTCCAGCCAGGGAAGGTGCGTCTGATGGATGTTGGAGGAGGTGCTCCACCACTCCGTTAACGTAGAGAGAGAACAGAGTGGGGGCAAGCACACACCCCTGGCGGACACCCCTATCTACAAGGATACGAGGTGTTTTTTCCCCCTGGACGCCCCATCTAATTTGGGCAAAATTGCTATCATGAAATTTTTTAAGCATGGCCAGCAAATATGGGGGTAGACCTAACCCATCGAGGACATTCCACAGTAATGCTCGTGGTACCAGGTCGAAGGCTGTTCGCAAGTCTATAAAGACTAAATATAAACTGCCCCCTCCCAGCACCACCACTTTCCAATAAATCATTAGAAGGCGAAATGTCTGCTCGATGGTACCTGTCCCTGTTCTAAAGCCTGCTTGAAAATCTGACAGGATCTGATTTTCATCTGCCCACTGGATAATCCTGCCCAATACCACTTTGCCCGCTACCTTTTGGGTTGAGTCCAGCAAACTAATGGGGCGATAATTTGCTGGGTCGTCCCTACAGCCTTTCTTGAAAATAGGGATGACCTCAGCGCCCCTCCATGAATCAGGGAAAGAACCTCCCAACAAAACCTCATTTAAAAGGGAAGCGATTAATCTGCTCCATAATGAAGGGTAGTTCTTTATCAAATCACCCGGAATCCCATCAGGACCTGCCGCCTTATTAGGTACGATGCACCTGATTGCCTTCTCTACTTCCAGGCTAGTGAATAAACCATCATAACATGGAAGGTCAACTGTGGGGCTGGGCAGAGGGCCCAGAAATGGGTGAGCTGGATGAGATGCCCCCGGAGGAGCAGAATATAGTTTCGAGAAGTGGGCAAGCCAGACGTCACCAGGGATATTGCAGGTTAGCTGTTGATCAATAGGCTTTTCCCTGGCTCTTAGCAGATCCCAAAACCCCTTGGCATCTTTCCTAGTACTTGCCTCTACTAGCTCCCACCAAAAATTGGAATCATGAGCCTCCTTGGCCTCAGTCACAGATTTTTTGTAAAGTTTCCTCGCGGTCCTAATGTTAGCTGGGTCTTTGTTCTTTAGTGCAGAGATAAGTTCCCCCTTAGCAGCTCGACATTTGGAGGAGTACCACTTATCTCTCGCCTTGGGAACACCTTTCGAAACAACCCTGAAACTGGGTTGGGGAATGATGAACAAATCACTCAGTGCCACTATAGTCTCTGTGAATAATGGTAGGACCTTTTTGCTAGTGGGACTTAAGGCATCAAGCCGAGGCTCCACCCCTGACAAGATGGTCCCGGCTTGCGCCATCCTTGCTTCGTCTGCTGAAACTTTGGCCCACTTTAGGCGCCTGCCACAGTTTGAAGGAACGATTTCGTGCGAAGCTTTCCACTTGTGATCAGACGTGCCTTGGTTTCCAGCCTGCCAAGGAAGGGTGATGGTTAAGGAAAGGGGGTTGTGGTCACTATCACACGACTCTATAACCTCCATATCTTGGTGGAGTGACCAAAGGTTATAGTTGAGCATAATAAAGTCAATTCTGGAGGAGTGGCCCGTCCTGTTGTATGTATGAGCACCCATAGAATCAGATTTGGAGCGGCCATTTGTTGGTCTCATATTGTGCTCCATACAAAGAGCGTTGATATCTATCGCGCTTTGTGTCCATTTAGGGATCGGATCAAGGGCCAGGATAGGGATACCTCTCCTAGTGTCCTCGTCGAAGGTATCCAGAATGTCTTCCCTGGCCAAAGGCTCAAAACAGCAGTTAAAGTCGCCTGCAAGAAGAACGTGGGAGTCAATATTACAGGCAGCTAGGTTGCTGCTTAGGCCTGTTGAGGTTAAACGTGATGCCCCACCTCTGGCGCCCCTCAGATAGAGGTTAAATACTTCTAAGTTTCTTCCCCCTTTACAATGTATTGTTATCCACTGGAGATCAGGCGATTGGGTGGTCCTTTGATTTACACTAAGGCCTAGCGCAATGCTGACCCATATGAGGAGGCCGCCAGACGGGCGACCTTTGGATCCTTGATGTTGAACAGCTGGGACAAAGTAGGTTGAGAAGCCTACTCTGTGTCTGGGTTCTTGGCACCAGGTTTCCTGTGTGAGGCAGATGTTATAAGGTTCTAGGAAGGCATTCCATTCAGGGATGTCAAAGTTGCGTGCGAGCCCTGCCACATTCCAGCTTAAAATCTTTAGTAAGGGTTCACCAGAAGTAAGGTGCTTGGGAGGATAGGTAGGCGAAGGAGGGTTGGTCACAGCCGGTCTAGAAGACCTTAGAGGAGGCTCAATCTGCTGGTAATTAGGGACCGCAGCTGTACCGGACAGATTAATCCCTGCTAGTTCAGTGTGGATGGGCGAGAGGGGAATCAAACAGGGTGAGTCTAGCCGTTCTTCCGCACCACGATGGTCTAAAATATTAGGTGCGATCGGCCCCCCATCAATAGGCAAGCTGTTTAATGACCCTACCGGGCCTGCTGGGGGGTCGGGAGCTAAGCGTTCAATTTGACCTAGAGCCTGTAGTGGCGTTATTTTTCCCAATTGTTGTTGAGCAGGTTGCATAGAGAGTCAATCTACCTCCTCTAGGCTGCCAAATCTATTGTAAATTGAGAGGCCATTCCAATGTGAGAGGATATCCTTGTGACTCTTGGGATGACTCTTCCATGGATGGTGTTGTACCAATGTCCAGTCATCCACCTGGTTTTGTCTTGGTCGGGGAGGGTAAAAGAAGGACAACGGCCTAGGTATGACAGAGGACTCTTCACTGCTTGGCCAGGAACAGATATGATGCGCCGTATGTGGATCCTCGAAGGTCACCACTATACAGTCCCCAGGACTGGTTTTCTTCGTTGGACCCAACCAGGGAGTTCTACGAACCATCAGGACTCGACTTCTTCGGCCATTAGGAATTGGTCTGTTCACGTTGAGCCAATACATTATCTTGTTTTTCAGTGACCAATGGTTCTCGTATTGGCCGTTGCCGATCTTAGGGACACCCGTCAGCACAACCACATAATCATTGGCCTCTGGGGGAAGATCAATATAACCCCCTCTGAAGTTGTCCTTTACAGGAGGGCCCTGAGTTTCACTAGGATTGGGTCTGGGAAGCACTCCAGGTTTAAGGTTTGCTGGTTGGCGCGTGGAACTCCGTTTGGGAACCTGAGGTTTGGCGGTAGCGGAAGCATGGTCCACAGCCACGGTCCTCGGTTTAGGAACCGGCCTTACAGTAGCTGGTACTGGGAGGGGAGGTTGCTGAACTTGGGATGCAGGAGCTAGTGGTATAGGGTCAGCTGCAGGGAGGCCCTGATTTTCAAGACTTCTCAGGCCGAGAGTGGCCAGAGCGATAATGCTCTTTTCCATCTCGAGCAAGTTGTTTTCTATCCTTGACAATCTAAGGTCAAGGGGTGTGAGGTAATATGAATTTTTATAGTCAAATATGTCCCCTAACGTAGACCCCAACGGCTCCATGTACGTGCTTCAAGTACATGTATGTTCCCTCCACAACCAGCTATGAAGACGCAAATACATTTGCGTCCAACGTTAACATGTCCTCTTTCAGATCCACCATGAATGGGTCGAATATTCAGTTCCTAAGTATGCTGTGCCACCGTCTTTACATGGTGCACTTTCACGTTTTTCTGGCTCTGGCGAGTTAGGCCCTGATTCCTGCCATCGAGCCCTTTCTGCCTTCTGTCTCTGAAAGCTGCAGCCTGGATCCGCATCCATGACCCTTACCCTACTCCCTGTGCGGCTAGCGGTGCCTGGCTCGGCCTGCTTGCCTGCCAAGACTGTATTTTGCCTTCAAGTTATCTGCTTCGCTCCTTGAAAATACATTCCTGTCTAGTGCTTTAGGAAAACATCTCCCCAGCTGCAGAGCAAAGGGCCCGGCCTTTCTGTCTCCGTGCAAGTAATTCATTGCTCCTGTTACCATGGTAGGCCCATGGCCCCCTCGCATTAACACGTAGACACGTAGACACATATACACGCACTAGCAGTCAGTATAGAACAGCCTTTGTCCGAGAGACCTTTCCTTCTAGATAATACAGTTCCTCAAACACACGATATTAGATATGATTTGGGTTTAGGTTGTTCTGACACACCAGACTTCTGTCTCCCCGTATGGTGCTAAATGTCAAGTCCCCTTCACCCTCCAGTTCCACGTCAATCACACGTCATGCTGCTGCGCGTGCATCTCTGCCATATATTTCTGCTGACACTGTAGGATTCGTCTATGGATCCACCCATCTGTGACACCTTTATGTGACGTTTCTAGCACACACCTCCGTGTACGCCCTCGTGCACGCCTTCTGTTACGTACATGTGTTCTTATCTCTCTTCTCTCAGCTGTTACGCCTTCTGTACCCATCACCATTGAAATGCATTTACTATATATATGGTATTCTGTTAATAAAGCATTGTCTATCCCTTCCTGAACCTTCGTGGTGATGGAACATGATACCTGGTTCGAACCAATTCCTTTTTAAGGAATAAAACCCTTATAAACTCAGATGCCACGGACTCTGCCTCTCATTTATTGATTGAGTTATTCTTATTGAACTTTACCGCATAGAAATTCCGCATAGGTGAATTTTATTTACCACATAATTGGCGCCCGAACAGGGACCCCTCCCCACCTTACGCGCCGGCGGTGCGTTGCAGGCCTGGTCCCCTGCCACAGCCGTGACGGACAACTACGCGTAACCGCAGGATTTCCTGTATCTCCCTCAGGCCAACGGAGGTGACTGAGGCTGCGATCGACACCCAGATGAGGCGGTGAGGAGTGCGGAGGATCCCGACCAGAGCCTAGCCGAGAGAGCAAGGTCCGAGGTGTTCAGAGGCCCACCAGTTCCGAAGTTCCGAAGTTCCGAAGTACCTATGTCACGAGACGAGTCGAGTCCAGTCCGGTCCAGTCCTGTGTCGAGTTTCCGAGGCCTTCCGTTCCATGCTTCCCGGTGAGTACCGTTGCTGGGGACGCATCTAGACGGGTGCATTAATTTGTGTCCGGTCAAGACGGGTTTGGGTACACAGACCCGGTCTGCACTGTTTAGCAGTGTATCTGTACTGTTTAGCAGTATATCAAGTTATTGTTCGTTTTCCGACATGTTTTAATGTGTTTTATGTCGTGGTATGAGTGATTGTTTGATTTTCATTACTGTGTCTATTGTATTAGTTGTGTCCAAGTCCGAGTAAGTAACACGTATCAAGTATCACGGCTCAAAATGCCGCTGTTTTCCAAGCTACGCCAGATAGGAACTAGAAAAGGGATACTCGAGGAAGCTGTTCCCATCCCACCCAGGGACACTCCAGGATATTTTATGTATCACAAACACGGCTTAGACGCTGTATTATATCTCGACTTGTGGGTAGATTACACCAAGGATTTAGCAGAGAATCAGAGATGGCCCGTTACAGGGACATGGGATGCCGATTGCATCATGAGAGTAGAAGAAGCATTATGGAAAAAGAAAGCCAGACAGTCACAGAAAGATGCCATTGAACTATGGCGTAAAGAATCACACAGACGGACAGAGAAAGCACTCAGAAAAGCAGAGAAAAGTAGAGAGGAATCTGAAAAAGCCAAAGAAAAAGAACTACTAGAAGAGGGGGAACGAGTTAGAATGGAACAACACGATAGACGGAGTAACGCAATTATGACAGGATTGTATCCAGTCCTGGCCGAGGGCCTGCCCAAGGCGACCCCTGAAACACCGAAAAATCTGCCCCCTCCATTGGTTCCGACTAAATTACGTCACAAGACCGCAGCAGACATTTTTATTTCATCCTACTTGGATGATGTAGCTCCCACATATGCTAGTATGCCTGCCCGTGTGCCACCAGCTGACGGTAACCCGCTCCCTGATCTACAGCCCCCAGGTCCGCAACAGCAAACCCCTCCCGGTCTGCTTCCTCCACCCTTACCTGCACCCCCTATTAATACGCATATTCCGCATAATCCTTTTGGGCCTGGTGCGGTTCAGGCCCCAACTCAGTTACAGCAGGTACCAACCTTACAGCCAGGTTATGGTCAAGCCTCCGCTTCAGGAGGTGCTACCGGAGGTTACCAAACACCCCCACCGTTACACCGAGTGACAATGAGAGATTTAGCCAAGGCCCGGACACCTAAGGGTGCACCGGCAGAACAGCTTAGAAGAGAACTTACCGATTGTAGATATGACCCAGTGCCCGGTACAACAGGACCCATGTTGCTAGCGTCCCTACGTTTGCGACGAGTTACAGATTATCTAATGTTACTACCAGGTATGCCAGAACATCTAGATAAATTGTATTCTTTTATTAGAACAGGAGAAGGGATGGAGTGTGTTGCCGAAGCCATGTCACGTCAGAAAGTAGAGAACAAAGGTTTAATAATGTGATTTATGGTTAATTGTTTGATAAGAGAACAAGATCAGGCAGGTTTTCCGCAAAATGAAATGGATAGACTGCATAGATGGAGCCAGAATATCGCGGATGGTAAACATGAGAAGGAGAACAGTGTACATATTATGGTTAGAAAGATCCGTAAGGAGATAATAGATATACATGCCCGGCGAGCCCCTGAAGAACATCTTGAATCAGACGGTCCGACTTCCTCACAGGAGGAGGATGATACAGAGAATTTAGCAGAAACTTCGCATCAGTCAGGCAAACAGATGATAGGATATGTAGGGAGAGGGAAATTCCCTAGACCGCATCCCTTTGATAGGCCCTTCGACAGACCCATTCGTAAACAAGAAACGTGTGTAAACCAGAAACATTACCTCTGTCCAAAACCAGAAACATTCCACTCTGCTATGTCAAATCCGAAGACTCCTGAACATCTATTTCAGGCTACCGATAAAGTACTTCAAGAGCGAATGGGGTACCATGTACTCAATTCCATGGATGAACAAGAATTAGCCAGGTCAGCAGTACAATGGGCTGACAATTCCGATAAATATAATGATGACGCATTAGCACAAACATTTTTGAATCTTTCCCCAGACGAACAGCGACTAGCTGGTATGTACATGATACAGCATCTCCTCATTCTGTATAAAGGCCAACATTCTGATCCAGGTCCCTTGTCTGATGTACTAATAGAGTTACTCGTGAATAAGTGGAGAGGCCTGGGTACCGATTTAATTAAAGTAATTTTAGAACATCGACACAGATATAGTGCCTTCCTGAATCCACAGTTTGTTTCAGCTCCACCCCCAGAAAGAAAAATGTTTTACATAGACAGACAGAATCCCTTGCGAGAAGTACATCCAGTCAGGAATGATGATAACACCCTTACACGTGTGTACGTATACACGCCCATAACTAAAATGGAATTGTTAGAAATGAAGAAAATAGTGCCCAGTCACGATAAAGACCCTGCAGGTTTTCACCGTGAAATAAAAGACATGTTACTCATGGGTGATTATACCTATCCCGACATTATGAAAATATTGAAAGTACTATTGCCTGCCGGCATTTACGAGAAACTCAAAGAAAAAGAATGGGAGGTGGGAGACAAGAAGATTGATTGGGCTGCATTGGAAACAGAAGAAAATGGCCGAACCCCAGGGTTGGGTCTTGGGGACAAAACTAAAGCATTACCAGGATTATTAGTACAAGTATTGCCAAGGTTATTAGCAACTAAAAAGGAGGACTGGGATGCTATCTCAGCCTGCAAACAGAAACCCGATGAAGACACTAGTGATTTTTATTCCCGATTTGAGAAATGTTTTATTATTAATAGTGGCCTGAAAGCGAGTAGCGAGTCATACCCGCACCTTTTTGTATCCAAATTAGTCGAGAACTCTCTGCCCCAAGTTAAGAATCGTGTGCTGAAAGTCGAGAGCACATGGCAAGCAAACACGCCTTCACAAATGTTACAAATGTTACAGTACCACCAGAACAGGATTAGAGAAGAACATGATCACGAACAAAGACGTATGAAAGACACGAAAATGAAAATGCTAGTTGCTCAGTCAGTTCCAGCTGACGGTCAGAAAAGGGGTATGCCACAGTCCAATAATTCAGCAGCTCCTGTTAAAGGGACATGCAACTATTGTAAACAGCCAGGTCACTATGTAAACGATTGTGCAGTTTTGAAACACAATATATCTACAGGTAAAACTAAAGAAAGACCACGTCAACCTAGACAAGACCAGGCCCAACAACACGTTCCACAGAATGTACAGCCTATGCATGCCCCACAACAGACAGTACAGACCGTAGCGGTGCCACAGCCCCAACCGATTGCCGCAACACAACATGCAACTCAGCAGATGTACCAGTATGCCCAAACTGATTATCCCGATTATCAGCGATACACATGAAACAGCCTAGAGAGGGAGGTTGGCTTGCCTCTTATTGAGGTTCCTGTAGATCAAGAGGGTCCTTACGTACATAGTCAAGTATTAGGAAAAGATAGAAAGTTTTTGATTGACACAGGGGCAAGCAGAACAACAATCAGTCACGACGAGGTACCAGGGGCACCCCTCTCAGGCTCGCAGAATGTTTCCCTTGGATTTTCAGGCAAGCCTATTGTAAATGAAGTATCAAAACCAGTACCACTTTTAGTTGGTCCATTGTCTCGCAATACTGATTTATTGCTCACGAAATCATGTCCAGAAAACTTGTTAGGTATCAAAACACTGAAGGCTCTAGGAGCTGTGATTTGCTGTTCTCCGGAAGGAGTAAGATTGTTTTTGCGTGACTTTAAGGGTCACTATGTGTTGAGAGATATTGATCCCAGATTACAGAATGTTCCTGCACATTTGTGGGCACAAGGCCCCACTGATGTAGGTTGTATGCACATCACTCCATATCGTGTCACACTCAAGCCAGGAGTAGTACTACCCCGAATCCGACAATACAAGTTACCCCCAGATGCTGTAGTGGCTTTACTGAAAATCATTGACGAGCTCATTGCACAAGGAGTGGTTGTAGAAACCGACTCGAATCTATGTAATTCCCCTATCATTCCAATTCTTAAACGTACTGATCCAAATGCACCTCCAGTTTATCGATTAGTGATCGATTTACGAGAATTGAACAAATGCATTGTCCCACAGTATCCTGTGGTTCCAGACATCTCTTCATTATTGACAGCTATTGATTCAGAGGCAACGTTCTTTACTGTAATTGATCTGAAGAACGCCTTCTTTAGTGTCCCAATTGACCCAGAAAGCCAATATCTTTTCGGATTCTGTTTAAATGGCCAAAGCTTCAAATTTGCACGCGCACCTCAAGGATTCACAGAAAGCCCCAGCATCTATAGCCAAGCACTGGAAAGACAACTTGACAGTATTCATATGCCTGACAACACTGCCCTACTGCAGTATGTCGATGATCTATTGATCACCGCCCGAAGTGAACAAGAATGTGAACAAGCATCACTGACGGTTTTGCATTTCTTGGCTGACGAGGGACACAAGGTGTCTCCTTCGAAGCTGCAATTCTGTGTTCAGCAAGTGGTTTACCTTGGGCACTTGCTGTCCAAAGGGGGGAGACAGCTAACACCTGACCGTATCCAGTTAATTGTAAACATGTCACAACCCAAGACACAAAAGGAGGTACGAGCCTTTATAGGCCTCACTTCTTACTGTAGACAATGGATTCCTCAGTATGCATTTCTAGCAAAGCCACTCATACAGTTGACAACCCAGGAGGCAGCGACATCGACTGTCCTCCCTTGGACTCAGGAACATACACAAGCTTTTGACGAATTAAAGAAAGCCCTATGTCAAGCACCAGTTTTAGCGACACCATGTTACAGTAAGCCTTTTACACTCTTTGTCACAGAACGCGAAGGTACTGCATTGTCAGTACTCACTCAGGATCAAGCAGGTTCACACAAACCGTGTGCTTATTTTTCTAGCACATTAGATCCAGTAGCCCAGGCTCTGCCTGCGTGCTTAAAATCAGTCGCAGCAACAGCTCTAGCAATCAGACAAAGTGATTCCATAGTGTTAGGACATCAATTGACAGTACAAGTTCCACATTCCGTGGAAGTTCTTTTAAACCGAACACAGACCCAGCACTTGACTATAGCACGATTGACAGGTTATGAATTGACATTGTTTCAGCCACACATAGAAATCAGACGTTGCAATACATTAAACCCTGCTACACTTCTGCCATTAAGTGAGACAGACCCTTTGGCACATGACTGTATTGAAGTCATTACTATTACGACGAAACCCAGACAAGACTTGACAGACACTGCATTACCAGATCCAGACCTGACACTTTATGTGGATGGTTCATGTATGAGAACAAGTACAGGAGAGTTAGTGGCCGCATATGCAGTCACGACAGAAACTGAAGTCATAGAAACAAATTGTATTGACACTCTGTCAGCCCAAGCAGCAGAGCTCATGGCTCTGACTCAAACCTGTATTCGAGCAAAGAACAAAAGAGTTAACATATACACAGATTCACGTTATGCTTTCGGAGTCGTACACGACTTCGGTGTACTCTGGCGAGAGAGAGGTTTTCTGACCTCTCATGGAGCCAAAATCCAGCACGGTCCCCTCATTCAAGCTCTGTTAGACGCAATACATTTGCCTACAGCGATATCCATCATGAAGTGCAAGGCACATACGAAAGTCACAGATACCATTTCCCAGGGTAACGACCTGGCAGACCGAACGACCAAGCATACAGCTCAGGCTCAGACTCACGCAACTGACCTGACAAAGACAATAGTTCCAACACCGACACATTGCATGACAGTTAGGGATCCCGCCCTAGATGTAATTGACATACAGACACATGCTACACCAGACGAAATCAAGAAATGGATTGAACTAGGAGGGATTCAGACAGAACAAGGATGGATGACGAAGGGGAAAGCCACATGGTTTCTCCCCGACTCTATGGTTCAAGTTATCATTAATACAGTACACAGTCCTGCACATTTAGGAGAAAAAGCCATGTTAGACAGTATTCAAAACCTTTGGTTCAATAAACATTTACGAGCAGCAGCCAAACAGAAAGTACGTACTTGCATGATTTGTTGTCAGTTCAACCCAGGTAAAAGCATTCCCGTAGAGCAAGGTGGATTTCATCCTCCCGACCACCCTTTTGAAGTCCTCCAGATGGATTATATCCAGATGGAACGTTGTCGAGGATTCAAATATGTCCTCGTAGTTGTATGTGCACTCTCCCGTTGGACAGAAGCATATCCAGTCCCATATTATACTGCTCCGACCACTGCCAAGCAGTTGGTACGTGAATTCTTCCCCAGATATGGCTTGCCCCGTATCGTATACTCAGATAACGGTCAGCCATTTTCGTCCGAACTTATGAAGCAGGTATCACTCCTGCTAGGTTATCAATGGAAATTCCACTGTGTCCGACATCCCGAGGCAGCAGGTCTCGTGGAACGTCATAATCAGACCCTGAAAATTCGCCTTGCCAAAATCTGTAGAGAGAAAGGCGTTGATTGGATAGTAGCCTTACCAGTTGCACTCTTTTACATGAGAATGATCGCACATTCAAGAACAGGGCTATCCCCGTATGAGGTGGTCTTTGGTAGGCCACCGAATATGTGGGGGACGCCTCTGCCTCGTAAAATCACTGATGTTGACTGTACTATGTTGACAGATTACCTTGCTTCCTTGATGTCTGCACTACAATCATGTCGTTCACAGGTGGCTGCAGCTTTTCCCGACAACACCGAGGTGAAGCCACACGAGATTGTTCCGGGGGACCTGGTGCTCGTGAGGAACTTCGACAGGAGGAGTCCGCTGGAGCCCCGTTGGCAGGTGCCGAAGCTCGTGTTATTAACAACAAGGACCGCGGTCAAGGTGGAGGGCCGCAAGGGTTGGCTCCACTCGAGTCACATAAAAAAACACTATGGACTGCCTCCGAAACTAGACTCCCAGCCCTGCCCCCTTTCAGAGACTGATACTAAACTCCCTTTGGTAGAGAAAACTCCTTCCCAGGAATGCCGCATGAAATTGAGGTCTAGCAAGTCAGACAGTTTAATTGTTTAAGTCCTCCCCTAGGTGAATCGGTTAGACAAGTTCCTGACATGTATCCACTAGACCCCAACAGAGAGAGAGATAGACAGAAACAGATCAAGAAACATGAATATTGTAAATCTCTCCGTAGTCACTGCATTGTGACATTATTGATTATGTTTTTTCTGAGTCTTATGATTATTGCTGCAAGTATACTGCTTCACATGTACTGTCCTATTTTCAAACGTGCACATTCTTCTTCAAATGTCACTGCCGAACATACTTTCAGTGAACTACCCCCGCACGAGTTATCTTACCGACTTGCGCTGCGCAACAATACATTCATCAGTATGTTACATCATTCCCATCAGACCAGCAATGCTACCAATTGTTGGATATGTGGCCGACTCCCTCCCTATTAGAAGTACAAGGGAGTTCTGCCCCTCTTTCCGTACCCGTTCACACACAATGGTTCCTGTGGTGCATGGTTTAGTTTAATGAACTCTTTAGATTCTGATTCCGTAGTTTACCAGGGCAATTGGGTATGGGGAAATCTGAACACAGTTCTGCATAAAGTATGTTTCCCTGACAAGGAGGGTCTTCCCCAAAGGACAGGGACAGATCTAGAAAACAAATTATATGGATTAGGTAACTTTACACTCAACCTCATGATTCTGAATGTCCAGTCCGAAGCCGAACCAGTCTTGCCCGCAATGTCAGTATTACCAGTCAGAGGTGAATTATGTGTCAGAAAGAATGGTTCAGTACATCTGGGTCATAGTAGATGTACTACTGTGATCGAATTCAGTGATAAAGGCAAGTCTACATTTAAAGCTTCCCGTCATTCCTATTTCATTTGTGGTCATACAGCATATATACGCTTACCTCTAGATTGGGATGGTACTTGTTACATTGCATTCCTACTGCCACCTGTTTTCCTAGCCCCTTCTGATTATCATAGGGACTCCCATCTAGTACACGCTAGACCCCAGAGAGATCTCCCGATTGTCGACTATACTGAAACGGCATGGGAGCAGTATACAGACTTCAATAAAGGTTTCTTTCCCTATTTAGGTGCTGTCTTTAATAGTAAACTGATACGTAAACTAACCAGAACCCTCGAGGCAGTAGTGAATGAAACTACTTCCGCCCTAGGCAACTTAACAGAGGAGCAGTCTGCTATGTGGATTGTTGTTCTTCAAAATCGTCTTGTCCTTGACGTCATCCTGGCCGATAGGGGCGGAGCCTGTAGAGTCATCGGATCGAGTTGCTGTGTTTTCATTCCAGAAAACGCACCATCAGTATATAGAGCCATAACCTGTCTGCATAAAATTGCAAGTCAGATACACCAGAATCCAGGCACCTGGACTTGGTCCGGTTGGTTCTGGAGCGTGCTATCAGCCTGGGGATGGAAAGTCCTATCCTTCCTTGGAATAGCCCTTCTCATAGTATTCAGTTGTTGCCTATGTTTACAATGTGGGCCAGCGATTTGCGGCTTGTGCGCCACATCATGTATTCCCCATTCAAGTCCACGTTCAAAATCCCGCCAGAATAAGGAAGAGCAAATGATGTTATATGAACAAATTGATAGACTAATGAAGATCGATATATCATGAAGGGTCCGTAGGGGACAAGGAGGGAATGAGGTAATATGAATTTTTATAGTCAAATATGTCCCCTAACGTAGACCCCAACGGCTCCATGTACGTGCTTCAAGTACATGTATGTTCCCTCCACAACCAGCTATGAAGACGCAAATACATTTGCGTCCAACGTTAACATGTCCTCTTTCAGATCCACCATGAATGGGTCGAATATTCAGTTCCTAAGTATGCCGTGCCACCGTCTTTACATGGTGCACTTTCACGTTTTTCTGGCTCTGGCGAGTTATGCCCTGATTCCTGCCATCGAGCCCTTTCTGCCTTCTGTCTCTGAAAGCTGCAGCCTGGATCCGCATCCATGACCCTTACCCTACTCCCTGTGCGGCTAGCGGTGCCTGGCTCGGCCTGCTTGCCTGCCAAGACTGTATTTTGCCTTCAAGTTATCTGCTCCGCTCCTTGAAAATACATTCCTGTCTAGTGTTTTAGGAAAACATCTCCCCAGCTGCAGAGCAAAGGGCCCGGCCTTTCTGTCTCCGTGCAAGTAATTCATTGCTCCTGTTACCATGGTGGGCCCATGGCCCCCTCGCATTAACACGTAGACACGTAGACACATATACACGCCCTAGCAGTCAGTATAGAACAGCCTTTGTCCGAGAGACCTTTCCTTCTAGATAATACAGTTCCTCAAACACACGATATTAGATATGATTTGGGTTTAGGTTGTTCTGACACACCAGACTTCTGTCTCCCCGTATGGTGCTAAATGTCAAGTCCCCTTCACCCTACAGTTCCACGTCAATCACACGTCATGCTGCTGCACGCGCATCTCTACCATATATTTCTGCTGACACTGTAGGATTCGTCTATGGATCCACCCATCTGTGACACCTTTATGTGATGTTTCTAGCACACACCTCCGTGTACGCCCTCGTGCACGCCTTCTGTTACGTACATGTGTTCTTATCTCTCTTCTCTCAGCTGTTACGCCTTCTGTACCCATCACCATTGAAATGCATTTACTATATATATGGTATTCTGTTAATAAAGCATTGTCTATCCCTTCCTGAACCTTCGTGGTGATGGAACATGATACCTGGTTCGAACCAATTCCTTTTTAAGGAATAAAACCCTTATAAACTCAGATGCCACGGACTCTGCCTCTCATTTATTGATTGAGTTATTCTTATTGAACTTTACCGCATAGAAATTCCGCATAGGTGAATTTTATTTACCACAGGTGAGAGAAGTTTTTTAAGGGTTTCCCAAACCAGGTCTATAAATTCCTTATCATTCTTACCCAGCCCCTCTGCCTGTGGGCCCTCAACCTCTAAAATGGTGGTGGGGGGAGTAACTGGACCCTCTCCCCTACCCTCCCTTGGTGGCTGTGTACTCGGAGTGCGCTCTGCTATAGCGTTAGGTGCTGGGACATTAGTCAGTGCCAGATGTTGAGAAACTGCAATTTTTGCCTTCTTACGAGAGTAGGCAGAGCGGGAATGACGTTTTCTTTTGGGTTGTTTGCCACTAATGCTGGTAGTGTTCGGAGATGCCTGAGGGAGTGGGTTAAGGATAGAATTCTGGACACGAGAAGCTACGGGCAGGTTTGCCTCATCTACGTTAGATGGTTGCTCTAAAGGTGAGGGAAGAATAGCAGGGATCAGGGACTGGTGAACATCGACCTGTGTAACTACACAATGGGGATGGACAGGACGCTCCGGAGTAACCGAAGCAGCTATGTGGCCTAGGGAAGATTTTTTTGAAAGTGCAATGACTTGAGACAGCCTTCTAGCAGCTACCAATTCTAAGGAAACCCGGGTTTGGAGTTTGGATATCTCTTCGTCTATAGCTATATTAGTACGGGTAATAAAGTCATCCATGGGGCCACTAATTTGTGGGCCACCTTTAGGAGCCTTACTACGTGTCACCCTAGTACTCATGGCGCTTAGTACAAGAGGACAAACGCCGATCAGGCGGGCAGAATGGGATAGTATTATTATTTATTTATTTACCTATATATGCTTAGTAAGGGATATGAAGACAAAAGGCGGAAGAGGATGGGCCAGTCCAGTCCGCTCAGTCCTCGAACGGCCTCAAACGGCCCGCTCTTAGCCCGGTCTTCGCCCCGAGCTGCGTCCCGCGCTGCGGGAGTCTAATGATGTGATATAGGGGACGTGAAGGGCGGGGGGCGGGCCAGCGGGGAGAGCGGTCCGGATGCTGTCTCCGTGGTCTCGCAGGGACTCCTGGTTGCTGGAGTCCCCGCACGCTCGCAGCCCCGCCGAGCCTCTCGCCCTTACCTCTGCCTTCCTGCTCCTGTTGCCGGTTAGAGGTGAGCAGCGCACTCCCGTGCGACGCGGCACCCGCGAAGCGGGTGCGGCGAGGAGTTAGACGAATGTAGCCTCAGTGATCTGGAATGTCAGCAAGCCTTTTGCCCAACAAGGTGATTACCCCAACAGGTGATGGTAGGAGTTGGCTTTAGTAGTGCTAGGAGGGCGGGGGCAGGCCAGCGGGGAGAGCGGACCGGATGCTGTCTCTGTGGTCTCGCAGGGACTCCTGGTTGCTGGAGTCCCCGCACACTCGCAGCCCCGCCGAGCCTCTCGCCCTTACCTCTGCCTTCCTGCTCCTGTTGCCGGTTAGAGGTGAGCAGCGCACTCCTGTGCGACGCGGCACCCGCGAAGCGGGTGCGGCGAGGAGTTAGACGAATGTAGCCTCAGTGATCTGGAATGTCAGCAAGCCTTTTGCCCAACAAGGTGATTATGTGAATGTGAATGTAGTCATAATGATTAAATATGCCACTGCAGTCCTACAAATCCCAGTAAAATGCTTAGGGCCAGATGTAGGTAGCCCTTTACCGATCGGAATCGGCCGAAAATACCGATTTTCGGCCGTTTCCGACCGGTAAAGGGCTATGGAGATGTAGGGGCACCAAAAATGGACATATTCAGTAATTTTACCGAATCGGTATTTTTACCGAATCGGTAAAATTACAGAATCGGTAAATTTACCGATTCAGTAAATTTACCATTCGGTAAAAATACCGAATATGTAATTTGAGATGTAGGTAGCATGTCTAACAGTGCTACAGGGCATTAAGAATTCGGTATTTACCATGCAATACAATTGCATGGTAAATTACGAATTCAAGTGTACATGCACATCTGTGCATGTACACCTGTGCCATGTGGCACACAGACATGCCCTAAGGGCATGTGTGTGCCACATGGCGCAAAAGCCAGTTACAGGGGTGCAACAGGGTGTCAAAGTGACACCCTGTCCCCCTTAGCAATTCGGTATTTTTACCGATTCAGTAAATACCGAATCGGTATTTGCTATTGAATCCTATGGGCTTCAAGGCCCATAGGATTCAATAGCAAATACCGATTCGGTATTTACCGAATCGGTAAATACCGAATCTTACCGATTCGGTAAAAAATACCGAATTTTTCCCTACATGTCATTTACCGATTTTTGAATACCGAATCGGTAAAATTCGGTATTTAAAAATCGGTAAATGACATTTACCTACATCTGGCCCCTAGTGCCTTACTAACCATAAGGTCAAATAATGGGCTACATAGGTGGATAGCTTTAACTTGGGAAATAGTTACAGATATAGATTGATCGGTTTAAGGACATGAATGCTGCTAGCAACAATTTCCCTTGTCAGTAATGGCAATGCAGACTAAAATATAAGGTGAAATATATGTTTGGTGAAGTATGTACTACATGTATCTTAAGCAAAGCATGTTGAAGACAGTGATAATGGTTTGTAGCTCCCACTAATCTCTGTGACAGTATGATTTAGTAATAAAACTGCTATTCTTAGAAAGACTGTGTTGTATAGGAATAGCACTTGAACCCTTCAAAGCAAAAAAATAGTTTTAGGGAGTGATATAGAAAAACTCTGAAAAGATATCACAAAGTTAAAACTGGAAAAGTAGGTCTGCTAAGCCTGGTGACCTGCTTTCAGGATATTGATGTAAGAAAGAGAAGTCAACACGTAAATTAATAGACTTGTTCCTCCTTCTTGTTAGGAGACTTATAGCAAGAAATTTAAATTCGTTCTAATCCTCAGGAGTGAAATCCTTGACAGCAGACCCTTACAGATGGTTGAGCGAGGAAACAATATGATTCTGATTCATGAAATGGTGGAAAGATTGAACGTAGGTCAAACTCAGACTTGGGATGAATATCAGTTGGAAACTTGTAATTCACCAATAGCCAATGGTTCTGTACATGTGGTGTGGTGGAAAAACTGCCTTTAATAGTTCCACTATTGTGTACCCTGACCAATAATCGTAGCACCTAAATATGTGTATCTAATTTACCTTATTTGCAATATGTAATAAATATCACATGGCAAACGAAACTTGCAAATAGAAATTGACCAGGTATTTAAGCTGTTCTTGTGGCAACACGTTTAATGTTTCTTGCAGCAATGATTGGCCATCACAGTCCATATTGAGGCCCAAGGAGTTTTGCTATACAATAAATAAACAGAATCATTTTGATTTGGGTTTTGTCCTATATAATATTTTATTAGAAGTTAAGGTAAATCATCCATGAGCACAGTACTATGTATTCTAGGCTGGGTTAAAGGGAATGTAGCAAACTATATTACACGTAAAATAAGTTCTTGCTGTGATATATGTTTAAAATATAATAAACCTATTGAAAAATAAAGTTTTGGGACCACCACCACTGATGATGATTTTTCACTCTGTATTTGCTTTGTTGAGCATGGCAGACCTCGGCAGAAAAAAAACTATGGGTGTGATGCACAGTCACAAATTTTCTTGCATGTTTGGGGGACTGATATTTAGTTTTTAACAAACAGACTCCTGTTTTTGAAATCTGCTTGCTGAGCTGGCCAAAAAACATGTCACCGGCTGGCTATTCAGCTGTTTTTTCAATGTCCACCATTCATCCACCAGTAAATGTACTGTAGGGACAGAGATCTTTAAATATGAGTATGGAAGACCTTTGCACTCCCAGGAGACTAGCAAGCCATGTATCAAACTCTAGATCAGCCACATACACCTCATTATGAATGCAGTGATTCTGATGCTGTAATTACGCACACACAACACCAGGTGGACCCTTAACTCTAGTATGCGAAGTTATGGAGCTTTTATAAATGTTCCCCTATTAAACAGGAACCAACATTAGAAATTTGGTGTTTCCACATATATTGCCATGTGTCATTCTCAAAGTACGGGCCATTTTCTGGTTAAAAATTTGTCAGGTTTGATATGGCAAATTTCTTCCCAAAAGCATCTGTGATAGTTTTTGCATACGATAATAACACACATCCATCACACTTCCAGATCTGACACTTAAACGATGTTACCAGACCATTAGAGAGTTAAGAGGCAATTATATTGAACATCTTAATATTCCAACTTTCCCAATATTATCATTGCAGATTCATTCCATTTCAACCTATGGGTGATAGTTGATATGTTTTTAACTTTGATATGCTCTGACAGTGATTGCCAAGACTAGACCTTTGTCTAAAGCTGAATATGGGCAAAATACAGATTGGGTGATTTTATTCGCATAGAATGCCAAATATGCTTGATTATTGAATTGTTGAGTGTCTTCAGGTTCTTCATATCCTACTGGTTTGCATGCAAAATATTTTGCACATAAAGGCTCATCTGCTCGCTTATGTAAGCAAATGCTAATTGTAGGTTGTTTAGCAATGTCTCTGTTGTTTTGCAAATAGTCATTTTCTGGGCTAAATTTGCAAAGGATCATGGAGCAGGACGTGTGCTCAATGTCACCCCGCGAAGAGAAGAGTCTAAAACTAGATGGATTGCGTATGGCACAAGTCCTCATGAGATTCACTGATAACTGTGATGGGAGGGCAGGCAGCAGCCAGTGATGATTGCAGCCCTGAGCACTGCAGGGTGAGGTTTAGGGTCGCTGCTGATGTTGGTGACCATGCCGCTATGGTTGGGTGCGGCTTCTCAAAGTCCAGTCAAATGCCTCATCTCACTGACTGCATTTCAGAGTTGCGCAATCTCACTAGTGGCTAGCGGCAGGGTAATGGCAAGCACAAATGGGCAAGTAAGCCATGCTACATGCTGGTGACATACCCTTCCCTCAGAGAGCCAGTTGCCTGGTCCTGGGTGGAACCACGTCATAGGCCAGGTCAGCCAACCAACAGTCAGGAACTTTGATTGGGATAGCAGTGCACAGGACAGACCCGATCGTTGGAATTAAGTGCAGGTGGAGACCACCACGAACACTAACACAAAACTAACCCGTGTATTTTTCACAAACATTCTCTCGTCAACATATCAGGGAAATTCAATTCGTTATTTATGAAACTGGTGGCTGGAGCAAGATACCAGATTTAACCATTCAAACATTTTGGATTTACGATGAAAGACATGGTTTTCAAGCTTCATTTGACTGGACCTTGCATATCATGCAGATTGTTTTTATTCGAAATAATTTATGCTAATGATTTCGGCTACTACTTGATAAACTTTCCTTGCTTTTTAAAAGCATTTAATTTTTCAAACTGTGCTTCTACTTTGCTTTGAAATGTTTCTGCATTGTTATTAGAAGATCCATGAATGATAATTCATAGAAAAACCTGACTGTGAACCCATTTTATTTCAACAGAGCAAATAGCTTTGATTTTATGTGCATATTGTATTTTGCATCACTATTGATTAAAATATGCAAGTTCTAATCTGCATTTTCTAAGAGCCTTTGTAGTTGTTAGCATTGATAGTATCCCTTTCAGGTTAAATTTAATGCTAATTCCAGTTCTGAATTCCATACATTTGAAATTGTAATCATACACTGCAATGAAAGTAGTATCTGTGCTACAGATTTAATTAAAATCTATTCACTTTATTTATAATACTTAGCAGTTTTAACCGACATGAAAGACACTGAGAATACGAAATACCAGCGCCAATAACATGTTTTTGAATCTATGTTTTTATCAAAAATTATTATAATTTTACAGAGATTAAAGGTGCTTCGCCTTTATTAACTGAAGTGGCAAGCTGTTGAGCAATGTAAATAACAGCATGTGATAGAGGGCTTGGCTTGTGTAAGGTGGTAGGTTTGAGAGTTTGAAAAGCCAAACCCCATTATATGAGTATATAGACTGATAATACTGTAAGTCAAAAATGTCCTTGTAACTGTATGTATAGGCATTTATATAGCGCACTACTTACCCGTAGGGTCCCAAGGCGCTTCGACCGCTGCGAAACCCTTCCTGGCTTCCCTGAGAGATGGTCCCTTAATGGGTATCTCCTGGGTGAGACCAGGCATCCCCGGCGGTCTGGTGGGGCCGTTAGTGAAGATGAGGCAAGCTAATGCCCAGAGTTGCCGAGTGTGATCGCTGATCAGAGTGGGCATCGAGGCGAGAGAATTATCGAGTCCGCTGACCCTGGTCCAGAAACCTGCCGCGCCGGGAATCGAACCCTGGTCCCGGGCCGTCCTCTGCTCTCGGGTCTGCCGCCTCTAACCAGTGAGCCACACTACTTAACTCAGTTTCAGCATTGTGATTACTAGTGATTCTCACAGAGAAGGAGATGGCGAAGGAGTGGTACTGTACCATTTGTTCTAAGACTCACAAGGAAATGTATCCCTGCTTTGTGATGCCTATTAAGGTGGAAATTATTGAAAGGTTATGGACTGCTCTTGTCCCGTGACAATAATTTTCAGGGTGAATCCATCCCTGAGAGCAGTGTTTTGTTATTGTGATTGCATATACATGATTGGCAAATTTGTATCACCTAGAAGTCCCTAGTAAAGTGCACTGGGTGTGCCAGGGCTGGTGATGACAAATGCTACTAGTGGGCCTGCAGCACTGATTGTGCCACCCACATGTGTAGCCCCAAAATGGTGTCTCAGGCCTGTGTGCAGTCTGTGAACTGCCAAGTCCTCCTAGTCAGTGTCCCCACTGGCCAGGCCTAACCCTTCCCTTTCTGTGCACATTGGTCACCCCTATGGAAGGCCCAAGGTACCCCCTTGGGCACTGTGCAGTGTATGTGAAAGGTAGAGCATGTACTGGTGCAGGTGACATGCTCTGGTCCTGAATTACAACCATTTTCGATTTTCACTATTGTAAGGCAATCTTTCTCCATAGGCTATCATGGGGGATGCTGGCTACAGTGGCTCCCAGCATAGCTTCCCATAGGAAGAAGATAGGACATACAAGTCTAGTATCCCTGAACTCAGAATTTAGTAACACACCTATTAGGAAAGGTTGTTTTTTCATCCTGTGTTTGAGAACAGCACTTTTAGAAAGTTGCTGTTCTCTTGTCTGCCCTTTCTGTGTGCCTTGGCCTGTTTGTGTATTGACTGTCTGGTCTGAGAGTGACAGGGGCTGGGGATTCCCCAGGAGGCTGGCTGAGTGACCCCTAGGCTGAATGACTGCATTGCAACTTTAATGGTGGGAGGAGATAGCACCTAGGCCTGAATAGGGCTGTTGCTGCCTTCCACAATGCTGGCTCCACCTCCTGCTGGACGGCTGATGACCCTGCCCCTCACTCTGAAAGGAAAGGAGAAGCCAGGAAAACAAAGTCCTCAAGGAACACCCAGAACTGGTTCAGACTGGGCTCAGGGCCCACTTGCACAAAGAGAACAAATACTTTTAGAGGTATAAGTACAGGACCCCTGACAACAGAAAATTAGATCATCCTGGAATCAAGAAGGAACCTCTGCCTAGGAGAAAGCTGAAACTGAAGAAGGAAGATTGTCCAGCTGTTGCTCTGCTGGATTGCACTGCTATTGCTTTGCTGCCAAGGAGAGGGGAAGGACTTTGCTTTGTGCTGTGTCCCCTTGCTTGAAGGAATCTCCAAGGGCCTGAGAAGAGCTGGCTCCCTGTTCTGAAGTCCCAGGAACAAAAGGACTTCACCCCCAGCTTCCCCTGAGCTCTACTGAGAGAGCTCTGTCCTTCCTGGAGTGCGTGGCCCATGTGTGGTGCCTCTGGAAGTTGTACCTGTGCTTGGAAGCTGAAACCAAAATTTAAAGACTTTGCTACAGAAAAGTTATTGCATCGCTCGCTGCAGAGCGCATCCCCGACAGTGCGAGAAAATTCCCGCCGTAACAAAGGCCGAGATCGGCGCAGCACCTATTGCTGCTGCCAGACATCCTTTGTTTGCAGGACGCACCAGACCAGTGCGGGAAGACCGCTGCGAGTGTCATCGCAGTGCCTGTCGTCGCTGGGTGAGATTGCCGCACCGCTTGCTTGCGGACCGCATCACATCACTGCGAACATTGTCGCAGAACCATCGCATCAAGGAGCTGCCAGAGAGTGATCGCTGCTGGATCGCTCATCGTTGCCAAGGAGAACGTTGCAGCCCCTACGAGATCATCGCATTGTGCCTTTGCGAGAACAAACTTCCCACGGAACGTACGCACTGGAATCCAACTAAGTGGCCTTCCTCCCCATACAGACCGGATTCGTCGCAACACGCCCATTGCCGCAGCGGGGTTGATGCGTCGCCTTCCCAAGGTCCACCGCACCAGTTTCTACTTTTGGAACTTTGTTGCAACTAAAGGTACTGTGAGTTAAACGTAACGCAACTGTGAACTTTTCACGCAACTGTGTATTATTTTATCGCAACCTAAAGAACTTTATCGTAACCATATTCTTGAACTGTGTATGTTGGATTTTTGCCGTTTTGGTCTTATGTAGTTTAGATTAAATACCTTTATTTTTCTAAACTGTTTTGGAGTCAGTTTGTGGTGTTTTCACTGTGTTACTGTGAGTGTTGGTACAAATACTTTACACATTGCCTTCTGATTAGCCTTGACTGCTCATGTCAAGCTACCTAGAGGGTGAGCAGGGGTTATCTCAGAGGGTTTCCTCCTTACCCTGACTAGAAGCAAGGGTCCCTATTTGGACAGTGGTACCTACCTCTGCCAACTAGAGACCCCCAGTTCTAACGCAGTTCATTTAGAGCAAGTAGTCCAGGATGATGCAAAGGTTTTGTGGGTGGTCAATTGGTGAAGGGGCGGTTCAGAGTGCTGCAGGCCACCAGGAGTCTTCCCAGGTAGAGCGGTTGGAGCCCAGGATGAGGACTTCAGTCTTGTCTAAGTTGAGCTTGATGCCTCTGGTAATTCTTTTGAGAAACCTTCTAGTTGAAAAACAGATACTGCAAATTACCTATCCATGGTTATTAATTTCCACACAGAATAAATCTACCACCTAATATTCTTTGTTCATCTAAATACTATCTGAAACTATTATACTAACAAAATTATACACAAACACAAAAAAATGGTTTAGATTACTTGTTTTAGTAAACCAAATTTTCTTTACACTGAATTTTTTGGTTTTGTTTCATTTTATACACATAAATATCCAGACATCATATATCTATACACATTATATACACTGTGCAACAGAACATAAACATAACGCATGGAAACCAAACCTTTATACCCTTATTCTCCCAGGTTTAACTGAAGCCCAATTTTTTACATAAGGAAATTCATGGCATAATCTTTTGTTAACCTTAATTCCTTTTTTTCACAATCACCATATAGTCATAGAGCCTAAGAAGCTGAAATAACTTTATGCTTCTTTTTTTGAAAAGCTCTCGTAGGATTTCTCACAGTCGATTCCACATTTGTATGGTGTTGGATAATAGTAACTGTCAATGCGTTTCGGCCTATCAAAACAGTTTAAGGCCTCTTCAGGACTTTGGGCAACAAGTACAAAATTACCTACAACAGAAATAAAATAATAATAATAAATACATATCTATATACATATACGACTAATGCAGTCACGGACACTAGCGCCCAAAGGAGCCCCTAAAACTCATAGAGAAGAAATATTCTCGAGGTCTTGGCAACATTCTTTTTAGAAAAAATGAAAAAGGAATTAAATAACACCACCTAAAGTGCACAAATCCATATCATGTTAGACCCATGATCCAATACACCACAAAGTGTGAATGATACCTACTACATAATAGTGTATCCGCAACCAAATTAAATTAAAAAAGCCACAATTCAATACAAACATACCAGCAATAGGCTGTGTTCCACCTCTTAGTACTAAAGGTACCAGTATCGTCCTCTACCGCACAAAATCGAGGTAAATCGTTCTCTTGCACCTACCACTTTGGGTAGTGCTACGTTATTTCTTAGACAAGACTCTGCTATCCAATATTCTAAGTGCAAGAATCAAAAAAATATTAAACTGAATTATTATGACTACAAACACATATATTCATTGCTTCAGCTCGGAAATGGCACAAGGAACTGTTGCGTGCCCGATTACTTACATGTCAAGTCATCTAGTTGGAGAAACGAGGTGGCGTCAATTATTAAAATACTGTGGAGTCGCTTCAAAACCAAATATCACCCCTTTCGCTCGCCGTAATCCACTCCGTTTGTACATCCTTTACAATGTGCCTTTCATTCACGCTACCGGAAGAAAAGTATACCCTGCCCTTCATAGCACGTGGAAACAAACCACAGACTATTCCGACCGGCTCCTATTTTTTAACTATCTTGTATCTTACTAACCTAGAAATTTGAGGAAATGTTACTTTACTCTACTCCTTCTCTCAGTCAGGATATTTACCTAGCTGAGAAAAACATCAATCAATGGCTTTCTACAGCTTGTGACAAACATGATCTATTAATAACTTTAAAAATCACTACAAATGCTAAGTCAGTTCCTCCTTTCTATGAAGGATTAAAAGGCTGCCATATTAAAAACCTAGCCAATTAGAATAGAAATGATATAGTGACTATTTATTCGAAAACGGGGATCTTTTATAAAAAAAGGATGAATATATATAATGCTCTAAAATTCAGATAGACTCTTTGAGGCCATTACTCGCATGCAAAAGCTTTGCGAGCTGCTAAATGTATTCATCATAGAAAAAATAAGGAAGATGAAAGCTAGCATCTCACATAAACATATTGATAAGCTATCCTTTTCCTTAGTCTGAGTCATATTATTTTTTCTTCTTTTCCTCATTCGATGAAAAACAACTTTAATCCTTGATGTCTAAGGTAAAATAATGATCACCTCTTGATCTGCCCATCTCATTCAAAGACGCAATTGTACTTTTACTGCAGAAAACAGGTCTAAGATGCCACACTCTTGAAAAATTACAACCCAGTTTCTCTTTTGCCTGTTCCATCTTAACTACTGGGATATCACCTAGCACAGATACTGTGCTATCAACTTCAAGTAACCAAACTCTATGATCTACTCCTGACTGGCTACCTACCTGGGTACAGCCGTGAAACTGGTGTGCTAGCGGAGCTTGACGACATACGCAGGAAGAGTGACAAAGATATAACATCAGCACTGATTTTGTTGGACCTGTCAACATCTCTCAACAATTTATATCATATTCTATCTGTAAACTGTGTAGTAAAAGCTGGTTTGTGGGATCCAGCTCTTTGCTGGATGAAATCCTTCTTGGAGAATTGAACTGCAGCAGTCCACCTTTCCCATTGAAGGCCAATGTTATACGTGGAGTGCGATAAACCACAGGGTTCTCCCTTGTCTCCCCATCTTTTCAACCTGCATATCAGACCTTTAACCCAGAAGTTAGGGAAGCAAAACTGAAAGTAATATAAATATGCAGATCACTGACATAATATCGGAATCAACAATATCTTGTAACATAAATATGTGTCAAAAATACTGTTTCCAAAAATATCTATTTCCTATCCTTATAATCTTAAGTACAAAAATATTGAAAAAAAATATTGTTTCACAGTAATATCATGAAAAAACATACCGAAATATTGTTTCCTAATATATGTATATATATATATATATATAGATATATAGTTTAAAATAGTATATCGATTTTGTAATAATATAAACCATTAATATAATGTGAATTACATTTTTTACCAATATTTATTACTATATATAGATATATACTTAAGCTCAATATATATATATATATATATATATATATATATATATATATATATATATATATATATATTTATATATATATATATATATATAATTATATATATATATATATATATATATAATTATATATATATATATATATATATATATATATATATATATATATATATATATATATATATATATATATATATATATTCGAATACCTTTTCACTCCAATAGGGCTGAAAAACAGGCCAGCACACAGGTCTCCGATGCCAGAATGTTTTATTGCAACCCCATCACCCCTAACAGACGCGTTTCGCTTGGAACAAGCTTCGTCAGTGTCAGTTTGCGTGTTTGTACTGACGCCATTTTAAAGACACAATCACATCGCTATGCAACAACATAGAAAACGGTATGATACCTTAGTGCAACTTTGGTGGCGGCCATCTTATAGTATGTTACTTTCAGTATTAAAGTTGTGTCTTTCTTTTTGGCGTTTCTTATATAAAGTGCTCTCGTGCATACCCTTTTAAAAAACATTTGACAGCAGACTGATAATATATCATAATTAATACTAACTTTGAACATGACTAAAGTGCATCATTATTTTTACATTTGTTCATCATTTATCATGCCCTGAATGGGCATATTCGTATTATGTAGTAGTTTTGTGGCCCTGAATGGGCATAAGTTCATTCAAATTAATCGGTAATACAATGTCTTTGCTTTTGCGGAGTTCATTAATGAGTTTTTGCTGTTTTTAGTCTCTTCCGATGATTAAACAGTTCTTATGATTATTAATTTCCAAATCCAGTTTTGTGCAATTTCAGATGGTTCAGGCATTACAAATGGACCCACATCTCTTCATCGTTGTTGAGCCCCCACGGTCCCATGGTCTTAAGATCAATTATGTACTTTGATTCCAGAGTACGTAGAGCTTTTGTTCTATCACCCCCTCTTTCTGATCGCTCCACTTGGTCGATACAGTAGAACTTCAACAGATCCCTGTTGCTTTGGTGTGTTTCTGCAAAGTGGCGTGCCACAGGATAGGACCTATCGTTTTTTGTTATGGCACGCATATGCTTTAAAATTCTTAATTTTGTGGGGTTAATAGTGCTCCCTATGTATCGTTTCCCACAGGGACATACTAAGCAGTATATGGTGTACTCTGAGTTGCAGTTTAGCAGTTTTTTGATCTCTCTGTTTGGTGTATCCTCATTTGTTCTTCCTGGGTAGCTAGATACTTTTTTGCTACCTTTACAGGCCTTGCACCGTAGACATGGAAAGAAGCCTTGATTTGGATAGTTTCATCGTTTGTGTTTTTGGGGACAAGGTGATCCGCCAGAGATTGACTGCGTCGATATGTGATCAACGGTTTCTCAGGAAGGATTTTTTTGAGTACTTGATCAGTTGTAAGGATGTGCCACTTTTTTTAAATATTTGCACAATTTTTCCCGCTTTGGTGTTGTAGTTTGTGATCATTCTAGTAGGCTCTTCTGACTTCTGAATTGGTTTGACTACTAGGAGATCCCTCCTATTTATTTTGGAGGCTTTTTCATCAGCTTGTTTTAGTGTGTATTTGCTGTAGCCCCTGACTCGGAATCTTTTGATGGCCTCATCTTTTACTGATGTGAATTCTGCTGTTTCTGTGCAATTACGTTTTAAGCGTAAGAATTCACCATAGGGAACGTTGTGAATTAAGCTTTTTGGATGGTGACTTGCTGCATGAAGCACAGCATTCCCCGCCGTGGGCTTTCTATATAGTTTTGTTTGGATCTTGTCATTTTCTATATAGACTTCCAAGTCAAGGTAACATACACTGCTGTTGCTGATAGTACTCGTGAATCTTAGATTCCAACTGTTGTCATTTAGTGAAGAGATATAGTCCTCAGCCGAGGCTCTATCCCCGCGCCAGATGACAAAGAGGTCATCAATGTACCTCGTCCATTAAATAATTTTTTCAGTCCAATCATCATTGGCCTCTCCCCATGCCTTGTGCTTCTCCACCCAACCCACGAATAAATTCGCGTAGCTGGGGGAGAAGCACAAGCCCATTGAAGTGCCCCTGGTTGGTTTATAAATTTCCCCAGAGAAGAGGAAGATATTATGATACAAGCAGAATCTAATCATAGCTAGCAGCATAGAATTATGTTGTTTGAATTTTTCGGGTTTCCTATCTAAGAACCATTTTACTGCAGCTAGACCGTTCTCATGGGCAATGCATGTATAGAGGTTAACAACGTCTAGTGTGATTAAGAGCATGTTTGGTTCCCAGATGATGTTATCTACTTGTCTCAGGAAGTCTTGTGTATCCCTCACATAAGAGGGTAAATCCTTCACAATTGGTGCTAGGAAGATGTCTATGAACCGCGATATGTTCTCTAGCAAGCTCCCAATAGATGATACTATCGGGCATCCCGGCGGTCTTTTGGGATTCTTGTGGACTTTTGGCAAATGGTATAATGTTGGTAATACCGGTGCCTCACATTGTAGATATTGGAATTCATCCGAGTTGAGCATCCCGCCTTCTTTCCATTTTTCCAGCATCCTCTGGAAATCCATGGTTCTTTGTACATATTCTTGTCTCTTTATGATGGTATAACAATCCGGGTCTCTCAGTTGTCTTAGAGCTTCTTGCTCATAGTGTCCCTTAAAAAAGATCACAATATTTCCCCCCTCATCAGAAGGTTTAATTTCTATTGAGATGTCATTTTTTTGGGATTTTATTGCTTCCCATTCTTTTCTCGAAATGTTTGAATTCCTCATGTCCATTTTTTCTTTTGCTAGTTTCTCCAAGTCTATTTGGATGGCTTCGTTAAAGACATCAATTGCATCGTTAGGAGCAGTTGGTAGTTTTCTCGATTTGTATTTCATATGACTTGGGTCCCGTATTTGTGTCTGTGCAATGTTCTCCATTTGTGACCCAAGACTATGCTCCTCCGAATTATCCTGTAACAGCATACTGATGTTGGGGGGTGTGTTAAGGAATTTATCCATTGTTTCCAAATTGACTTCAGTGAGATTGTTTTCACTAGTCATTCGGTTTTTAGATTGTAAGGCAAAGATTTTTTGAAATTTCAGTTTTCGTATGGATTTAAACAGGTCAATTCTGTTATTTACCAGATCAAGGTCAGCCGATGGACACAAGCTTAGTCCTTTTTTGAGGATGTTAATTTCATCCTTTGTTAGTACTCCGTTAGAGAGGTTTATGATGTTGTTATCCTCTATGTCAATTACCACTTCTTGTGTTTCGATGCGCTTCTCGGGACCATTGGAGAAGCGGCTGCTGCATTTCCCCCTCTTGCCCCTCCTCGTTTTCCTCTTTGATTTTGTTGGGGGGGGGTGATTTTGTTGCTGTGGCCTTTGTCTTGTCTCCTTGATAACCTGATACTCGTCGAAAAAAGGAGGAATTTCCTTCCCTTGATCCTTGTTTGCTCGTGCTCCTGTTACTTCTTCGTCCGATACTTCTGATTCGTAAGTTTCTGCATTGCTTGGTACAGCAGTGCCTTGTGAGAGACGCTTTCTTGTCGCGTCAAATTTGCGAGCAAAAGTTAAAATTCTCCCCGTCATGTAGTCCTGCTCGTCACGTTGGAATTTAGTTTGCTTCCTTTTTCCGATTCCCAATTCATAGTCCTTCACTCATTTAGTCATTAGTTTCCTCAGATCTTCGCTTGTTTTTGTGTCTTTTTCTTTTTTGATTAGTTCTTCCAGTTCATTTATTTCTTTGAGACACTCTTCACAATCAATCCAGGCATACTTAATTAGCATGCGTACCATTTCTTTTGCCGATTCTGCTGTGTATTCTTCCCATTCCTTGAGTAGGGCAGGATTAGGTTTTTCATACGAAGGAACGGTGAAGATGCGGAGTCCTCTCGGGACCCGGTCGCAATCTAGATACCGTTGGAGGGAAGTGGCCTCCCACCATTTCCTCACTTCTCTTTCAAGCAGTTTTTCCAGCCTTTGGTACAGTATCTTCAGGTTGCTGGTCGGTATGGTTGATGTTGTGGCACCATTTGTACTGGCCAAAGTTTCAGTGGCTGATTTGAACATTAAGTTCGCTGCTGTCTCCCTTTCCTCTCTGAGCTCCGCAGCGCTCGACATGATTGTAAAATCGTTTGTTCAAAGTTATTGATGTGATATATTTTATAACGTAGGGTGGTGGATTATCACACTTGTGGGGTATGCAATATTTTTACGGGACCAAATACGGGACAGAGGCTAAACCAATTGTACTTATTTTCCACTTTGCCGCTTCACTCACCGAGATCTCTTCGGGTACCTCCGGAGGCGCCAGCCGACGCTGCCAGTGCTGCCGTTCAGAGTCCGCGGGCGGGGCAGTTTCTATGGATTCTACTTGCTTCTTCGGAGTTCAGTGAAGGTTCTCCGTGTTAACATCCGTGGTTTAATCCGCCTCGGGGCTAACGGCCATATTAGCTTCATACACCATTTCGTTTCACCGCCGTCGCTCCTCCTTTCCCCGGGTGCCTCAGCCAGCGGTGAAAAAAATATATATATGTTTGTATGTATGTATGTACACATATACAATATGTAACACAATTATTGAAAAGTATATTTTACATTCTAAAATTACTACTACAAAAAGCATATTATATATATTCATATTTATAGACATATATACTGTACTTTTTACAGTAGTAAATGTGATAATATTTATATATACAGTCATTGAAAAGAAAAGGTTACAGGGATGTTATATTTAGAAAATAGCATTAAAAAATGTAGAAATTCACTGGAAACAACAAGGGTTAGAAAAAAATTAGGAAAACCTTAGAAATTTACAAAAAAAATTAAACATTACAGGGACATTATACTTATGTTTAGATTTTATACACAAAAAACTATAGCTATTCAGCCGTTACATTTATAGTTATCTCAGGAAATTCTTTCTTTTATTTCTTTATTTCGGCAATTTTGCCATAAAAGAGATCACAGCATGATAACAAGTTTAAAAGCAATACAGTGATAATGAGTTGTCAAATACATCAACTCGCAATACAAGCAGGATAATGTAAAATCTGTCACAGTGCCCCATGGTCTAAAAGATAAGATTTAATCATAAGTCCAATCTAAAAATGGGAATGGAATGCAGCCTGCTATCCACTTGTGAAATTGCCACCAGAAAAATAATATACCAATAAGTTAAGGTTTAATCGGTATTAATAAACAGTCTACGCCTAAACCACATTGATTCCGGAAATTTCGCTACAGCAAAGACAATTACAGGTGATGACTCTATTTTAAAAATCCTATATGCCTGCATACAATGTCTGAGGCCCATGTTTTTGCAAGTGGGTATGATCCAGTACCTTCTTGCTTTACCATAAACTGGACAAAAAAACATTATTTGTATGTCATTTTCCTGCTCATAATTGCAACCAGTAAGTTTTTTGAGGAGGTCGGGGACCATTTACTTGTAAAATTTCTGATCGGCAATGTGCCATACCTTCATTGCAAATATAATTTTAGGATAAATCTTGTCTAAAACATACTCAAATTGATAGCAGTCTTTGGTCATTAAAAATAATCCTGAAAGGGTGCCAGACTGTGTGCTCTGTATAGAGGCTGAGATTTTACTTTCGTGATACAGTGAAACCAGCTACTTGCGTGAGACCCGACTACAAGCGGTCTCAGGGTCAGACCACAATAAGTGTAATCCCAACATCCCGAGGCTATTTTTAACGTAATTGAGCAATGGGATTTTACCCGCTTTCGGAAGACTTAACATTTCTTGTAGCTTAAGCCTATAATTCAAAAACTCTGGCATTGACCAGAGTCTCCGCCAGAAGGTGAGAGGCTTTAAGCCCAAGTCCTCATCTATTGGTCTGAGACCCGTGTCGAGCCTCAGACAAGACTCTGCTATCCAATATTCTAAGTGCAAGAATCAAAAAAATATTAAACTGAATTATTATGACTACAAACACATATATTCATTGCTTCAGCTCGGAAATGGCACAAGGAACTGTTGCGTGCCCGATTACTTATATGTCAAGTCATCTAGTTGGAGAAACGAGGTGGCGTCAATTATTAAAATACTGTGGAGTCGCTTCAAAACCAAATATCACCCCTTTCGCTCACCGTAATCCACTCCGTTTGTACATCCTTTACAATGTGCCTTTCATTCACGCTACCGGAAGAAAAGTATACCCTGCCCTTCATAGCACGTGGAAACAAACCACAGACTATTCCGACCGGCTCCTATTTTTTAACTATCTTGTATCTTACTAACCTAGAAATTTGAGGAAATGTTACTTTACTCTACTCCTTCTCTCAGTCAGGATATTTACCTAGCTGAGAAAAACATCAATCAATGGCTGTCTACAGCTTGTGACAAACATGATCTATTAATAACTTTAAAAATCACTACAAATGCTAAGTCAGTTCCTCCTTTCTATGAAGGATTAAAAGGCTGCCATATTAAAAACCTAGCCAATTAGAATAGAAATGATATAGTGACTATTTATTCGAAAACGGGGATCTTTTATAAAAAAAGGATGAATATATATAATGCTCTAAAATTCAGATAGACTCTTTGAGGCCATTACTCGCATGCAAAAGCTTTGCGAGCTGCTAAATGTATTCATCATAGAAACAATAAGGAAGATGAAAGCTAGCATCTCACATAAACATATTGATAAGCTATCCTTTTCCTTAGTCTGAGTCATATTATTTTTTCTTCTTTTCCTCATTCGATGAAAAACAACTTTAATCCTTGATGTCTAAGGTAAAATAATGATCACCTCTTGATCTGCCCATCTCATTCAAAGACGCAATTGTACTTTTACTGCAGAAAACAGGTCTAAGATGCCACACTCTTGAAAAATTACAACCCAGTTTCTCTTTTGCCTTTTCCATCTTAACTACTGGGATATCACCTAGCACAGATACTGTGCTATCAACTTCAAGTAACCAAACTCTATGATCTACTCCTGACTGGCTACCTACCTGGGTACAGCCGTGAAACTGGTGTGCTAGCGGAGCTTGACGACATACGCAGGAAGAGTGACAAAGATATAACATCAGCACTGATTTTGTTGGACCTGTCAACATCTCTCAACAATTTATATCATATTCTATCTGTAAACTGTGTAGTAAAAGCTGGTTTGTGGGATCCAGCTCTTTGCTGGATGAAATCCTTCTTGGAGAATTGAACTGCAGCAGTCCACCTTTCCCATTGAAGGCCAATGTTATACGTGGAGTGCGATAAACCACAGGGTTCTCCCTTGTCTCCCCATCTTTTCAACCTGCATATCAGACCTTTAACCCAGAAGTTAGGGAAGCAAAACTGAAAGTAATATAAATATGCAGATCACTGACATAATATCGGAATCAACAATATCTTGTAACATAAATATGTGTCAAAAATACTGTTTCCAAAAATATCTATTTCCTATCCTTATAATCTTAAGTACAAAAATATTGAAAAAAAATATTGTTTCACAGTAATATCATGAAAAAACATACCGAAATATTGTTTCCTAATATATGTATATATATATATATATATATATAGATATATAGTTTAAAATAGTATATCGATTTTGTAATAATATAAACCATTAATATAATGTGAATTACATTTTTTACCAATATTTATTACTATATATAGATATATACTTAAGCTCAATATATATATAGTCTTTATAGATATGTCTATATCCTCTCTCTAACATTTAACTTTCATCCCTTCTTGATTAATTTTTTCTAACTTTACAACCTATTCTTTTTGGTAAATATACCATGGGTACTACACCCTAAATGAGCATTTGAAAACGTGACATTGTTATTGTGAAATGTTATGTTGTTATTTACTAAATATATTTGCTTTAAAACCAAACAATGGGGAAAATGCATTAATTTAGATACTCACTGAGTTTCTGTTTTTGCTGAATTAAAACGCATTGCTTTTAAAGAGATCTCCGTGTGATGTTTGTAAACACGGAGATCTTTCTTCCCTTTCCATGATAATGCAACTGCATATATACTTAAGTGAAAAAAACGCTGGTCATGTGACCAAGAGCCCGTGAGCTCGAAACGCGTCGTTTATGCCCAAATAAACAACCTTTGAAGTACCTGTTGGTGTGGCTCGTCATCCTTGACCAAAACGAAAGGATTCTGTGGATATATATATATATATATATATATATTCGAATACCTTTTCACTCCAATAGGGCTGAAAAACAGGCCAGCACACAGGTCTCCGATGCCAGAATGTTTTATTGCAACCCCATCACCCCTAACAGACGCGTTTCGCTTGGAACAAGCTTCGTCAGTGTCAGTTTGCGTGTTTGTACTGACGCCATTTTAAAGACACAATCACATCGCTATGCAACAACATAGAAAACGGTATGATACCTTAGTGCAACTTTGGTGGCGGCCATCTTATAGTATGTTACTTTCAGTATTAAAGTTGTGTCTTTCTTTTTGGCGTTTCTTATATAAAGTGCTCTCGTGCATACCCTTTTAAAAAACATTTGACAGCAGACTGATAATATATCATAATTAATACTAACTTTGAACATGACTAAAGTGCATCATTATTTTTACATTTGTTCATCATTTATCATGCCCTGAATGGGCATATTCGTATTATGTAGTAGTTTTGTGGCCCTGAATGGGCATAAGTTCATTCAAATTAATCGGTAATACAATGTCTTTGCTTTTGCGGAGTTCATTAATGAGTTTTTGCTGTTTTTAGTCTCTTCCGATGATTAAACAGTTCTTATGATTATTAATTTCCAAATCCAGTTTTGTGCAATTTCAGATGGTTCAGGCATTACAAATGGACCCACATCTCTTCATCGTTGTTGAGCCCCCACGGTCCCATGGTCTTAAGATCAATTATGTACTTTGATTCCAGAGTAAGTAGAGCTTTTGTTCTATCACCCCCTCTTTCTGATCGCTCCACTTGGTCGATACAGTAGAATTTCAACAGATCCCTGTTGCTTTGGTGTGTTTCTGCAAAGTGGCGTGCCACAGGATAGGACCTATCATTTTTTGCTATGGCACGCATATGCTTTAAAATTCTTAATTTTGTGGGGTTAATAGTGCTCCCTATGTATCGTTTCCCACAGGGACATACTAAGCAGTATATGGTGTACTCTGAGTTGCAGTTTAGCAGTTTTTTGATCTCTCTGTTTGGTGTATCCTCATTTGTTCTTCCTGGGTAGCTAGATACTTTTTTGCTACCTTTACAGGCCTTGCACCGTAGACATGGAAAGAAGCCTTGATTTGGATAGTTTCATCGTTTGTGTTTTTGGGGACAAGGTGATCCGCCAGAGATTGACTGCGTCGATATGTGATCAACGGTTTCTCAGGAAGGATTTTTTTGAGTACTTGATCAGTTGTAAGGATGTGCCAGTTTTTTTTAAATATTTGCACAATTTTTCCCGCTTTGGTGTTGTAGTTTGTGATCATTCTAGTAGGCTCTTCTGACTTCTGAATTGGTTTGACTACTAGGAGATCCCTCCTATTTATTTTGGAGGCTTTTTCATCAGCTTGTTTTAGTGTGTATTTGCTGTAGCCCCTGACTCGGAATCTTTTGATGGCCTCATCTTTTACTGATGTGAATTCTGCTGTTTCTGTGCAATTACGTTTTAAGCGTAAGAATTCACCCTAGGGAACGTTGTGAATTAAGCTTTTTGGATGGTGACTTGCTGCATGAAGCACAGCATTCCCTGCCGTGGGCTTTCTATATAGTTTTGTTTGGATCTTGTCATTTTCTATATAGACTTCCAAGTCAAGGTAACATACACTGCTGTTGCTGATAGTACTCGTGAATCTTAGATTCCAACTGTTGTCATTTAGTGAAGAGATATAGTCCTCAGCCGAGGCTCTATCCCCGCGCCAGATGACAAAGAGGTCATCAATGTACCTCGTCCATTAAATAATTTTTTCAGTCCAATCATCATTGGCCTCTCCCCATGCCTTGTGCTTCTCCCACCAACCCACGAATAAATTCGCGTAGCTGGGGGAGAAGCACGAGCCCATTGAAGTGCCCCTGGTTGGTTTATAAATTTCCCCAGAGAAGAGGAAGATATTATGATACAAGCAGAATCTAATCATAGCTAGCAGCATAGAATTATGTTGTTTGAATTTTTCGGGTTTCCTATCTAAGAACCATTTTACTGCAGCTAGACCGTTCTCATGGGCAATGCATGTATAGAGGTTAACAACGTCTAGTGTGATTAAGAGCATGTTTGGTTCCCAGATGATGTTATCTACTTGTCTCAGGAAGTCTTGTGTATCCCTCACATAAGAGGGTAAATCCTTCACAATTGGTGCTAGGAAGATGTCTATGAACCGCGATGTGTTCTCTAGCAAGCTCCCAATAGATGATACTATCGGGCATCCCGGCGGTCTTTTGGGATTCTTGTGGACTTTTGGCAAATGGTATAATGTTGGTAATACCGGTGCCTCACATTGTAGATATTGGAATTCATCCGAGTTGAGCATCCCGCCTTCTTTCCATTTTTCCAGCATCCTCTGGAAATCCATGGTTCTTTGTACATATTCTTGTCTCTTTATGATGGTATAACAATCCGGGTCTCTCAGTTGTCTTAGAGCTTCTTGCTCATAGTGTCCCTTAAAAAAGATCACAATATTTCCCCCCTCATCAGAAGGTTTAATTTCTATTGAGATGTCATTTTTTAGGGATTTTATTGCTTCCCATTCTTTTCTCGAAATGTTTGAATTCCTCATGTCCATTTTTTCTTTTGCTAGTTTCTCCAAGTCTATTTGGATGGCTTCGTTAAAGACATCAATTGCATCGTTAGGAGCAGTTGGTAGTTTTCTCGATTTGTTTTTCATATGACTTGGGTCCCGTATTTGTGTCTGTGCAATGTTCTCCATTTGTGACCCAAGACTATGCTCCTCCGAATTATCCTGTAACAGCATACTGATGTTGGGGGGTGTGTTAAGGAATTTATCCATTGTTTCCAAATTGACTTCAGTGAGATTGTTTTCACTAGTCATTCGGTTTTTAGATTGTAAGGCAAAGATTTTTTGAAATTTCAGTTTTCGTATGGATTTAAACAGGTCAATTCTGTTATTTACCAGATCAAGGTCAGCCGATGGACACAAGCTTAGTCCTTTTTTGAGGATGTTAATTTCATCCTTTGTTAGTACTCCGTTAGAGAGGTTTATGATGTTGTTATCCTCTATGTCATTTACCACTTCTTGTGTTTCAATGCACTTCTCGGGACCATTGGAGAAGCGGCTGCTGCATTTCCCCCTCTTGCCCCTCCTCGTTTTCCTCTTTGATTTTGTTGGGGGGGGTGATTTTGTTGCTGTGGCCTTTGTCTTGTCTCCTTGATAACCTGATACTCGTCGAAAAAAGGAGGAATTTCCTTCCCTTGATCCTTGTTTGCTCGTGCTCCTGTTACTTCTTCGTCCGATACTTCTGATTCGGAAGTTTCTGCATTGCTTGGTACAGCAGTGCCTTGTGAGAGACGCTTTCTTGTCGCGTCAAATTTGCGAGCAAAAGTTAAAATTCTCCCCGTCATGTAGTCCTGCTCGTCACGTTGGAATTTAGTTTGCTTCCTTTTTCCGATTCCCAATTCATAGTCCTTCACTCATTTAGTCATTAGTTTCCTCAGATCTTCGCTTGTTTTTGTGTCTTTTTCTTTTTTGATTAGTTCTTCCAGTTCATTTATTTCTTTGAGACACTCTTCACAATCAATCCAGGCATACTTAATTAGCATGCGTACCATTTCTTTTGCCGATTCTGCTGTGTATTCTTCCCATTCCTTGAGTAGGGCAGGATTAGGTTTTTCATACGAAGGAACGGTGAAGATGCGGAGTCCTCTCGGGACCCGGTCGCAATCTACATACCGTTGGAGGGAAGTGGCCTCCCACCATTTCCTCACTTCTCTTTCAAGCAGTTTTTCCAGCCTTTGGTACAGTATCTTCAGGTTGCTGGTCGGTATGGTTGATGTTGTGGCACCATTTGTGCTGGCCAAAGTTTCAGTGGCTGATTTGAACATTAAGTTCGCTGCTGGCTCCCTTTCCTCTCTGAGCTCCGCAGCGCTCGACATGATTGTAAAATCGTTTGTTCAAAGTTATTGATGTGATATATTTTATAACGTAGGGTGGTGGATTATCACACTTGTGGGGTATGCAATATTTTTACGGGACCAAATACGGGACAGAGGCTAAACCAATTGTACTTATTTTCCACTTTGCCGCTTCACTCACCGAGATCTCTTCGGGTACCTCCGGAGGCGCCAGCCGACGCTGCCAGTGCTGCCGTTCAGAGTCCGCGGGCGGGGCAGTTTCTATGGATTCTACTTGCTTCTTCGGAGTTCAGTGAAGGTTCTCCGTGTTAACATCCGTGGTTTAATCCGCCTCGGGGCTAACAGCCATATTAGCTTCATACACCATTTCGTTTCACCGCCGTCGCTCCTCCTTTCCCCGGGTGCCTCAGCCAGCGGTGAAAAAAATATATATATGTTTGTATGTATGTATGTACACATATACAATATGTAACACAATTATTGAAAAGTATATTTTACATTCTAAAATTACTACTACAAAAAGCATATTATATATATTCATATTTATAGACATATATACTGTACTTTTTACAGTAGTAAATGTGATAATATTTATATATACAGTCATTGAAAAGAAAAGGTTACAGGGATGTTATATTTAGAAAATAGCATTAAAAAATGTAGAAATTCAATGGAAACAACAAGGGTTAGAAAAAAATTAGGAAAACCTTAGAAATTTACAAAAAAAATTAAACATTACAGGGACATTATACTTATGTTTAGATTTTATACACAAAAAACTATAGCTATTCAGCCGTTACATTTATAGTTATCTCAGGAAATTCTTTCTTTTATTTCTTTATTTCGGCAATTTTGCCATAAAAGAGATCACAGCATGATAACAAGTTTAAAAGCAATACAGTGATAATGAGTTGTCAAATACATCAACTCGCAATACAAGCAGGATAATGTAAAATCTGTCACAGTGCCCCATGGTCTAAAAGATAAGATTTAATCATAAGTCCAATCTAAAAATGGGAATGGAATGCAGCCTGCTATCCACTTGTGAAATTGCCACCAGAAAAATAATATACCAATAAGTTAAGGTTTAATCGGTATTAATAAACAGTCTACGCCTAAACCACATTGATTCCGGAAATTTCGCTACAGCAAAGACAATTACAGGTGATGACTCTATTTTAAAAATCCTATATGCCTGCATAAAATGTCTGAGGCCCATGTTTTTGCAAGTGGGTATGATCCAGTACCTTCTTGCTTTACCATAAACTGGACAAAAAAACATTATTTGTATGTCATTTTCCTGCTCATAATTGCAACCAGTAAGTTTTTTGAGGAGGTCGGGGACCATTTACTTGTAAAATTTCTGATCGGCAATGTGCCATACCTTCATTGCAAATATAATTTTAGGATAAATCTTGTCTAAAACATACTCAAATTGATAGCAGTCTTTGGTCATTAAAAATAATCCTGAAAGGGTGCCAGACTGTGTGCTCTGTATAGAGGCTGAGATTTTACTTTCGTGATACAGTGAAACCAGCTGCTTGCGTGAGACCCGACTACAAGCGGTCTCAGGGTCAGACCACAATAAGTGTAATCCCAACATCCCGAGGCTATTTTTAACGTAATTGAGCAATGGGATTTTACCCGCTTTCGGAAGACTTAACATTTCTTGTAGCTTAAGCCTATAATTCAAAAACTCTGGCATTGACCAGAGTCTCCGCCAGAAGGTGAGAGGCTTTAAGCCCAAGTCCTCATCTATTGGTCTGAGACCCGTGTCGAGCCTCAGGGGTAGTAGTGGAGTGCTTGGGGGCAGAACCAGGAGCTGCCTGAGAAATTTGTTCTGAGTGGCAAGGATTTCATTTCGACACGTATGGCCCCAAAGTTCGCCACTGTATAATACGGCTCCCCTCGACGGGAATCTATATATCTCTAGGGGTGGGCCAATTGGTTTGATAGTGGATTTATTCATGTTTACAAGTTTAGTGATGCCTCCCACCACTTGTGCCAATTTAAGTTGGGATTTGATTTGGTGGTGTCCCCACGTCATTGATTTGTTTATTGTCACCCCAAGGTATTCAAATGTCTTGACACGTTCCAACCTAGTTGTGCCAATACTCGGGTTTGGGCGTGAGGTTGATGGAGGGTTAAAGATCATATATTTTGTTTAGAGCGCATTGATCTCTGAGCCATGTTTGACACAAAATGCCTCAAAACCATTAAGCAAGCACACGTTGGATCCCCATTGGGGATTTAGACAGTAGGAGGGTGTCATCCGCGAACATGATCTCGGGCACCCTTATACCAGCAAGCTTGGGGACATCACTATTTAAGATCGCGTTAATGGTGAGCGATTACCCCGTTGATGTAGAGGCAGAACAGGGTCGGAGCCAAAACGCAACCCTGTCTCACCCCCTGTCAACGGGGAATCTACTCGAGAGCTCACCATACTTGCCACATCTAACCTGCACAAAATTTTCCGTATGGAGACGGATGATTATATCCAAAAGTTGGGGTGGAATGGGCAAATTTAAGAGCACAGACCAAAGTTTCCCGCGTGGGACTAAGTCAAAGGCCGCGCGGAGGTCTACGAAAACAGTGTAGAGGCTGTCACCCTCACACTTAACCGTTTTCCAATATAAAAGGGTCAGGCAAAAAATTTGATCCATAGTTGATACGTTTTTCCTGAACCCTGCCTGGAATGGGTTCAGGATTGAGTATTCGTCCGGCCAGTCTAGAAGGCGGTCTAAAATCAGCCTTGCAAAGATTTTTTGTGTCACATCAATAAGGCTGATGGGCCTGTAGTTGGCTGGGAGCAGAGGTGAGCCCTTCTTGAAGATAGAGACAATCTCTGCTCCCAGCCAAGTACTAGGCACCGCCACCCCCCCAAGACTGCATTAAATATAACCATGAGATAAGGTGCCCATATCTCAGGCTCTTGCTTAAAAAGGTCTCCTGGGAGCTTATCCAACCCTGGGGCCTTTTCGGATGCAAGTTTTAATATTGCAGCACTAACCTCTGCCTCACTAAATCCATCCCCATCTGTTTGGGAGTCGGGGTGTAGAGAAACCCCCCCTCTGTCTCCTGCTTGGTCGCTATTTGGTTTTTCATACAAGACGCGAAAGTGTTCCTCCCAGACTTCCACAGCAATGTTTTCCTCAACAGCGGCGATCGGCTCGCCAGACCATGTTTTCACAATTTGCCAACATGTTTACCTAATTATCGTGGTCCCAATCAGCTTTGGCAGATTGTATTTGGCGTTTGTATTCTGACCTCCTTGCTTTAATTATCACCTTGTGACTATTTAACTTCAGGGATGCTAGAAGATCTGATTTGGCCTTTCTGCAGGCGGCGTTGTACCAGGTCGCTTTAGCGGCCTTAAGTGTCTTTTTTGTCACAGGGGGATTTAGCACCTCTGCAACTGTGCTAATTAGCTCCCGGTGTAGGACCCCAATGTTATTATGATTCTCAGAAGAGCGGGGTTGAGAAGCTAGATCACCAATACCCTCAAATACAGGGACAATCCGAGCATAAAGCTCGGCAATCACCTTAGGGTTATCTGCTATGTTAGCCCGTCTGACTCTACGCCTGTTGCTAGAAAGGGTCGCCCTAGAATCGCTCCCGCCATTAGGCAACAGGTTACCATTTGGGAGACCAGGTAAAGAAAATACCAGAACCAGCTTGTTGTGGTCACTCTCAGCTCTATTAATGACCATAAAGTCAATGACCTTATCCCAAGCGCGTGATTCAACAAAGATGTAATCCAAACGTGACTCCTGCCCAGGTTTGTTAAAAGTAAGTTTGGAGGGAGTGACTGATTGGGTGCGTCCATTGCAGGCCCTGATTGAGTGGTTACGGGTCAGAGCCATTATTTGGACAGCTAACGGGGTCCAAAACTTAGCCGGAGCGCCCACTAATGGGGGTATTGCCCACTGATCATCCTCTTCTATAGATACTCCATCCATCAGACCCGGTAGTGGCTCGAAGTGGGAGTTAAGATCACCCCCTACCACAAACAATGTACCTTGTGGGATGGTATTCAAGAATACGGAGAGCTCGTCGATGGTTTGAGACTCATTTGATAAGTTGACAGGTCTGGAATACATATTGACCAGTGCAAGTTTAAGTGCACTTGGCCACTCCAAAAGCACACATTGGACGTCCTCCGACTGCGTGTTCAATGTCCTGACCTTGCATCCTAGGTGTGATCCCACCCAAATGCTTAGTCCACCGGATGCGCGTCCCTTCCCCCCCATTTTGCCAGGACTGAAAATTTAGCAAATCCATTGCGTGGATTATCCTCTCTAGCCCAGGTTTTCTGGAACAGACACACGTCTTGCTTGTCGATAAACGACCCCCACTCCGGACAAGACAATTTGTTGCTCAACCCTGCCAGATTCCATGACAGAATTGACAGAACGCCTGGTTCACCATTGAATACTGTTGCTTTAGACGGGAGCTTTGGGGCCATTGCCATTGAAGTTACCAGAGGAATGTCTGTAATGGTTGCAGCTTATGAATGCATATGAAAATCCTGTACTGAGTGACAATAAGTATGAGGGACTGTACGGGTGAGTGAGTGGATGTGTGTGTAGACCTAAGAATCAGTGAGTGGGTATGTAGGTTTTGGTGTTGGAGTGGCTATGGTTTTGAGAAGGGCAGTCTGTAATTTCGAGTGCGTGTATCTAAAGGTATGTTAGGGTGTGAGAAGATGCATGAAATTACCAAATGGAGGATTTCATCAGTGATGTCATTTGAGATGTCATCAGTGATGTCACTAACCATGTCATGAGTGATGTAATATGTGACGTCATCAGCAGTGCATTGCAGGCGCGAGTTATAGTTAGCTGAACTAACTATAACAGGGGAATTTCTATGATTTTGTATGAGTGAAATGTCCAAATAACTATAAAGCCCATGAAACCTATGTTTTTTTCAGTGAATTTCTAAGGTTTTTTAAATGCTAATTTCTAACTATAACGTGCCTGTAACCTATGGTTTTTTCAGTGAATTTCAAAGGCTTTTTAAATGCTAATTTTTAACTATAACGTGCCTAAAACCTATGGTTTTTCAGTGAATTTCAAAGGTTTTTCAAATACTAGTTTCTAACTATGCCTACAGAGGTAGGACATGTGAAGAAAGAAGAAAAAACACACAGAAAGAATTTAAAGAAATGCAGAAAGAAACAACAGAAGTCCACAAAGACAAAGAAAAGTGCAGAAAGAAGCAAGACGTTCAGAAAGAACCAACAGAGGAGCAGAAAGATGCCTCGTTGCAAAATCCTCCTATGCCCACAACTTTTTCAGATGGGTACTGGTGGTAACTGACTCTGACTAACCAGGCCTTGAGCCAGTGCTATGCTAAAAGACACTTAGAATACAGTGGAAACACCTACATACACTAGGGAACACTATGTGTTGGGGTACTCCTGTGATTAGCATGACCTCCTCTATAAGGTTTGAGTACATAATAGGACACAGGGATTAAAACTACCTCTCAAAATGTGCTACGGGGCTTGTTTGCACAGTGGTGAAGGAAGTGGAAGGCCTGAGGTGACATGTGTGCAAACACGCTCTGTGGCCATTTTAAGTTGGGAGATTAAGTCCCCTTGAATCCTGACGCTCCCTGGGGTCCCACTAGCCAAACAGGTACCTCCAGTAAGCACCACAGAGCTGCATTGCAGAGAGGTGTAAAAATGAGAGTGGTCCGGACCACCTGTCTGCAACGTAGGCCTCTAACACTTACTGGAGGCACCTGGTGGGCTAGTTGGCCCCCAGGGGCCCTCTCGATTTATATAGGATTCTGACAAATGTCAGAATCCTATAAGAAGTATTCCAGTCAAAGCCTACTTGCACTTCGGCCACCCACTAGTACTAGCTGCCTAAACATTAAACCCTCAGAGATCCACAAGCATCTTGCCATCTCTTGCTCCCACTGTAACTGTACTATTCCACCACTTCTTCCTGACACTAATATCACTACAACCACACACGAGGAAGGAGCTGTTATATCCATAGCCCTCATCAATGCGCGCTCACTCGGAAAGCACAGGCAGGAGGTCTTTGATCTCATAACAGATTTTAAATTAGATGTACTGTTTGTCACCGAAACCTGGACTGACGATACATCACAGCCAGACCTAGCCATCGCAGTACCAGATGGATATAAAGCTTACTGCCAGGACAGGCCCAAACAAAGAGGGGGTGGGCTGGCCATAATAGCCAGAGATTCATATCCCGTCAGAACGACCCCTATTCCATCAACCTCATGCGAAGCCATGCAATTTACCATTAACTCTTCCCCCCTGTTTAACTTCAAGGGAATACTGATATACCGCCCCCCGGGATCCAAAACGGCATTCTTATCCAGTATTAACACCATGATGGAATCTGTAGCCACGGAAAGTGCCTTTACGGTTCTAGGCGACCTAAATTTTCACTTAGACCTAAGTCACTTAACTGACTCCGCCACTCTCACTTCTGATCTAGAAACTCTAGGGCTAAAACAACGTGTCACGTCCTCCACCCACCAAGCGGGCCACATCCTGGACCCCATTTTTTCTAATTTAGAAGGCTTGCAAATAACTAACATCTTGCCTATGCCTTGGACAGACCACTATGCAATTTTCGCAAATATAACCACTACCAATCATTGCTGTAACAAACCACATCCCACGCCCAAACAATCCTTCAAAGATTGGAAAAATATTAACCATGACGACCTGAAACTAATACTGGAACACACCCGTCCAACACTGTCCACAGAACCCAACTTAGCTCTCCAGCAATTTTATACCTCGGTGGGCCAGGCTACAAACCAGTCAGCCCCTACCAAAGAACTTTCCAGAAATAGATCTAAACCAACTGCCCCCTGGTACAATGAGAAACTAAGGGCACAAAAACAAATTAATCGTAATAAGGAAAGACTATGGAGAAAAGATTATGACACAGCCAGTAAAACAACTTATAAGGAAGCCCTGGCACTTTACAAAGCCATGATAGCGAAAGCTAAAAAAGACTATTACAGTGATCAAATCGAGAAAGCCAAAAATTCTAGTAGACAATTGTTCCAAATCACTAAAGTACTATCAGGCAACTCCCCTGACCTTACCCCTCCCCCATCGCAACTTTTATGTGATTCTCTTGCTTCCTTTTTTTTCACCAAAGTAGACGATATCTACCAGTTTTTTTCCGCCAATTCACTTTTGAGTACAGTCAACCCCCCCACCCTACCCCCAGCTAACATGTTCCTCAGCTTCCAACCAGTCACCCCTGACCAAATAAAAACCACATTGTCCACCATCAAATCAGGATCACCTCTGGACCCTTGCCCACTCTCAGTACTCCTGCCGGTAATGGACTCTATCATACCAGTACTCACCCAGGTTTGCAATTCAATTCTCCTATCAGGTAACTACCCAGATCCCCTTAAAAACACGTTACTAAAACCCTTGTTAAAAAAACCATCCCTGGATAAAAGCGAGCTAAAAAACTACCGTCCCATCGCGAGCCTCCCTTTCATGGCGAAGGTGATTGAAAAAACCATGAATACCCAGATTTCCGAATTCATCGAAAAACATCATCTCCTGGACAACACGCAATTCGGATTCAGGAAATACCATGGGACAGAGACAGCCTTGATTAAGGCTGCTGATGACATCAGGGTAATCAGGGACCAAGGAGGCACAGCCATTCTACTTTTGCTGGACTTATCAGCAGCTTTCGACACGGTCGACCATACCATCTTGGTCGACCGTGTCGAGGGATTTGGCATTTGCCACACTGCCAAAGACTTAATTGCGCCCTTCCTTGCCAAAAGAACGCAGGCTTTCATCTTAGGACCCTTTCAATCGGCCCAACTCTCTGCTCCATGTGGCGTACCTCAAGGCTCATCCCTGAGTCCGACACTTTTTAATATCTATGTGTCGGACCTTGCTAAAACCATCAAAGCACACGGGATGAGCCTAACTTCCTACGCCGATGATACCCAACTAGTGTTGGCAATCAAAGGGGACGGAGATCAAGTGGCCGAAAAATTCAAGAAAGGGCTCCTAGACATAGGAGAATGGATGGCTACCAACTGCCTAAAGTTAAATTCTGAAAAAACCGAGGTACTCATTTTTGGATCACTCTTGCCAGCCTGGCCTTCAAGCTGGTGTCCAGAGACCTTCGGTACCCCTCCTACCCCAACTGTCAAAGTCAGGAACCTTGGAATCATCTTCGATGATGGCCTAAACTTCATGGACCATGCCAACAAAACGGTGTCCACAGCACACCTGAAACTAAAGATGATCAGGAAAATACGCCCTTTTCTTCCTGATTCAGCCATCAAGACACTGGTCACCTCTCTTGTCCTCTCATCCCTGGACTATTGTAATGGTCTTTTCCTCAACGCTCAATCCAGAGTAATTACCAAACTGCAGACTATCCAAAACGCGGCAGCACGTCTGCTCTCTGGCAAAACAAAATTTGAATCTATTTCCAATAACATAAAGGATTTTCACTGGCTCACTGTGCGAAAAAGAAACCACTTCAAATCCCTCTGTATTGTGTTTAAAGCACTTAACAATCAAGGACCTCACTTTTTAAAAGACCAATTACAACAACACAAACCCACTAGAGCCTTACGATCGGCTACTCTCAATCAACTGGTCATTCCCCGCACTAAAACTGTCACCTGGGGTGACCTGCATTTTCTGGTGGCTGCCCCAAGCTCTGGAACACCCTGCCTCTTAACATCAGGCAAAGTTCCACTCTTCTTCAATTCCGTAAACTTTTGAAAACCTGGCTGTTCACTCAATGATCACTTCAGCGCTTACAGTTCGTCTCAAATAACTGGTTTATTAGCGCCAAGACGCCCACGGGTATATGCAGCGCTTTATAAATATTAAAAATAAATAAATAAATAAATATATATATATATATATATATATATTTATATGTGACATCATCAGCAGTGGATTGCGGGTGCGCGATATATAGTTAGTGCAACTAACTATATATGGAATTTCAATGGTTTTGTGTGAGTAAAATAAGGTTTTGTAAATGCTAATTCCTAACTATATATGGTCTATAACCCATGGTTTTTTCAGTGAATTTTCAAGGTTTTGTAAATGCTAATTCCTAACTATATATGGTCTATAACCTATGGTTTTTTCAGTGAATTTCAATGGTTTTTTAAAAGCAAATATCAAAAGCTGTAAAATGTCAAGTACGTGGTAGGTAAAAACATTTTCGTGTCTATGCACGCTGATGTGCTTTGAACGCTGCCCCCCCCCTCTTTTCTTTTAGGAGTATTCTCTCTTTGCAGATAGTGAAGGGTAGGTAACGCAGGCCTTTGCCCCCGTTGTAATCCGTCGTGCCTGCTTCCCTCTCCATTTGATTGATTGTTATCCAAGCATTTACTGTTTTGGAATTGGTTCTCTTTGGTTCATTCTCTATTTACAAACAAGCACAGAGTCGCAATACTCTGTTTAGTCTTTGCAGATAGTGAACAATCGTTAGAAAAAACAAAAGGAATCAAGCAAAATCAGTAGGCCACTAATGGGATCTCTTTTTGACCTCGCTAAAATAGAAACATTAGGAACAACCCCTCATGAGAAATATGAAACTAGTGAGAGGAACTGAGCTCGACGCCATGATGGCCGCAAGACAGCTCGGCTCCGCCGCCCACCCCGCCCAAAACAACGACAAACCCTATGCAAATATTATAAATATATACAACACACCAGCAAAGTAACAGGGTAAAACGTTTTATTAAATAACTATTTACATGGCAGCCTGCTGCAACATCGATCCAAATGCATGCCGCCGTTCCCGGGATATCTCCCCGACTACTCTGCGGCCTACGAGATGGAGAGGCCGGGGCGTTGACTAGGCGGGGCCTCCGGCCGCAACCACAGCGCCAACGATCGCTGCTGATGGAGGGGAGCCTTGCCGGTGACAGCCACTGATCTGAAGAACCGCTGCCTGCGGTGCCTCCCTGAGCCGCTTGACGGAGGCCCCCGAGGGGAGGTGTGCTGGAGCGGATTCGTAGGGGGCGCTTGACTCCTGCCCCCTCCCCAAGTCTTGTTGCCCTGGTGTGGCCTGAGATCACCCCCGACATAGGCGGTCGGCTCCCGGGGTCAGGCGGAACTTGTTGCCTTTTGGTGACTCTTCCATTCTGGACCTTGTCCCACAATCCGTTTGACCTGAAGACACGTCCTGCGGTGCCCTGGTCCAACCATCACATATACCTGCGCCAGGAGACGGCGTGGGGTGCACTGGAAGGGAGAGGCGGCGCGAACGAGCCTCCCCCACCTCCCCAGGTGGAGGTTTCTCAGCTACACCCCAGCGCTTCACTCGGCCACCTGAGTTCCGCCCGCTCCTGCGGCACAGGGCCTCGCTCGGCCAGCTGAATTGCGCCTGCTCTTGTTATTACAGTGTCTCACCCGCCATCCATATGAATTGCACCCACTCTTGCAGTACAGCGACAGGCGGCTGCCACGGAGCTCAGGAAATGGCGGTCGGCTCCACAGACTTGGGCCTGGCCTGCAAGGATGGCTCTGGGCAACCCTGGAACTCGGACGCTTGATGCTAGGGCATGGGCCCCATTCCCAAAAGCGTCCCCTCAGCCTTGAAGATTCTACAAGAGTCACCGGGGCCCCCGACTCCCGCAGACTTCCGGTGGGGAGCGACTGCCATGATTGCTCGCGGAATGGCCACGACGTAGCCACGGAATGCTCTCATGCTGACGCCAGCTTCAGTCTGAAACATCCAGAAACACTGTAGACTACCAATTCGATCAGTTCCGGTGGAGCCCCAACGTGACCCGGTAGAGAAGAACTTGCCCTCCCCTCTTTGACTGATGGTTCTTGTTGCCTGTCCCTTCTGTCATATGACGCGCCGCGTTAGCGCACCCGGAAGTGCTCCGGTGCGCGAGGCGCGAAGCGCAGCTTCCCGGAAGCGATCCGGGGCGCGGCGCGGAGCGCGTAACGTAAGCATAACAGGTCATGTGACTTGTTAATAAAACTTTTCATTGGTTCTTTTCACATTTGGATTCCTAATGATGTAAGACTAGGTCATGTGACCTAAAAATAACACTTTTCATTGGTTCAGACTGGGAGGGGGCGCTTAGCTCCTGCCCCCTCCCCAAGTCTCTCTCGGCCAGCAGAGTTGCGCCTGCTCTTGCTATTACAGCGTCTCACCCGCCATCCGGCTAAATTTCACCCACTCTTGCGATACAGCGACTCTTCCATTCTGGACCTTGTCCCACAATCCGTTTGACCTGAAGACACGTCCTGCGGTGCCCTCGCAATGTGGCCTGGTCCCTGAATGTGTGCAGGGGGACGGTATTTCTCACTCGGCCAGCAGAGTTGCGACCACTCTTACGGCCTACGACATGGAGAGGCCGGGGCGTTGACTAGGCGGGGCCTCCGGCCGCAACCACAGCGCCAACGATCGCTACTAACGGAGGGGAGCCTTGCCGGTGAGAGCCACTGATCTGAAGAACAGGCCCCCGAGGGGCGGTGTGGTAGCGCGGACTTGGAGGGGGCGCTTGGCTCCTGCCCCCTCCCCAAGTCTTGTTGCCCTGGTGTGGCCTGAGATCGTCCCCGACATAGGCGGCCGGCTCCCGGGGTCCGGCGGAACTTTTTGCCTTTTGGTGACTCTTCCATTCTGGACCTTGTCCCACAATCCGTTTGATCTGAAGACACGTCCTGCAGACTGGTCCCTGAATGTGTGCAAGGGGACGGTATTGATTGGATCAAGATGGCGGCTTCACACAAAGCTGACTCAAGTGTTGCTGCTGATGCTATGCAGACAAAAACTGGTTTTCAGTTTGTACATTCTTCAGGATTTTTCCATCCAAGGCTGGTTGAGAGTTTGTAGAACGATGGCTTCAGATTTTCAACATACTACTCTTCAACATTCTTCATAAATGTAATTCTGGTCCTGCCGCTACTTATTGGAGACATTAAACTATACTCTGGACCTGCCTGGCCTCGACCAAAATGGCGCCAGTATGGGAGCGACTTGCAACTCCTTATGACGTTCTAGTTACTTAGCCATGACGTTATGGGGGATGTATGCGGTCTTTGTGGCGGGCGGGGAAGGGTACTGACTGGGAATACGGACAACCCTATTGATGTCGATTTTTCGTTATTGATTATTGTATTAATAAAGCTTCGAAGTAATGTAACCCATGATACTCGCCCATGGTGTGCGTATTGACGATTTTATTGTAACTGATCCTGTTATACTTTCAATTAAAAAATCAACCTTCACTGATCCTACAACCGTTTATCACGTTTAGTTTTTTCATTATTGATTATTGTATTAATAAAGCTTCGAAGTAATGTTACCCATGATACTCGCCCATGGTGTGCGTATGGACGATTTTATTGTAACTGATCCTGTTATACTTTCAATTAAAAAATCAACCTTCACTGATCCTGCAACCGTTTGTCACGTTTAGTTTTTTCAATTAAATGGCTCGCTTGTTACATACTCCCATACCCCTGGCTTTTGAAAGACACCATCTTGTGGAATAAAGGGCTGCGTCAACGGTGGTATTGCCCAGAATGTCTTGTTTTCTAGTGCTCGTAATAACGAAGCCAGAACTGCCGAAAGGGATTCTGGTCCTGCCGCTACTTATTGGAGACATTAAACTATACTCTGGACCTGCCTGACCTCGACCAAAATTGCGCCAGTATGGGAGCGACTTGCAACTCCTTATGACGTTCTAGTTACTTAGCCTTGACGTTATGGGGGATGTATGCGGTCTTTGTGCACATGGCGGGCAGGGAAGGGTACTGACTGTGAATACAGACAACCCTATTGATGTCGATTTTTCATTATTGATTATTGTATTAATAAAGCTTCGAAATAATGTTACCCATGATACTCGCCCATGGTGTGCGTATGGACGATTTTATTGTAACTGATCCTGTTATACTTTCAATTATAAAATCAACCTTCACTGATCCTGCAACCGTTTGTCACGTTTAGTTTTTTCAATTAAATGGCTCGCTTGTTACATACTCCTATACCCCTGGCTTTTGACCCTTTCCTACGCGCGGTCTGTACTACCGCCCTCGGGCGATCTATGTAATGAACAGACTACCATTGCCGAAACACAAGGGAATGCATCTCAGAGAGATAAGTCAAGTACGTGGTAGATAAAAACATTTTCGGGTTTATGCACGCTGATGTGCCTTGAACGATGCCCCCCCCCCCATCATTTAGATTACCACCGCCCATTGCACAAAAGCGTACCGGGCGCACCCCCCGCAAAAAAAAATGTTTTTTGTTTTTTTTTGCCCCGCGGGGCCCTCTTAAAGCCTCCACATCAAACCTAGGGGGTCAGGGAGGATCTACTATGCCCCCTTATGGTCATTTCCCCCTTCGTTTTGGCCTCCTCTTGTCTCTCGATCCTACCGAGAGATAAGATGGCGGCTGCTCCGGACTGTTTAGAATGTTGACAGACACCGGAGAGCCAATCAGCTTCGCTTCGCGAAGTTCCGTTTCGCGTCAAGTACGCGAACCGGAGCGCTACCCGGAGCGCTGTCACAGATATATATATATTTTTGAACGTTAATTTATCAAAAACCACTGAAGCACATATATTGAGACCTAGCAAAGGCACATCGGGCTACCAGTCCCTAAAATTTTGCCAAGTTTCATGCAAATCCATTCAGCCGTTCGAGCTAAAAGTGAGGCCAACCGCCCTATGGAAATTAACATGGGAAAAACGCGTTTAGGGACCCCCTTTTTTCTCAGCCCCCCCTTGACGACCACCCCCCAAATTTTCAGGGGCTGCTCAGAAACAAAATGTGCCATTTTCCTGAAAATTTCAGCCAATTCCGTCCACAAACGCCAAAGTTATTAGACATAGAATTTTCAAAAATCCCATAGAGAAAAAATCCTAACTATATATATATATATATACATATATATATATGTATATATATATATATATATATATATATATATATATATATATATATATATATATATATATATATATATATATATATATTAACGCTCACTGTGTCACTTTCACCCAAACAGTGCACTTCTTTATGGCGGGTGCCAGTTGCGGTTGTGAATGACCAATTTTCAATCCAAGCTCGTTTCTCTTTCTCTTTCTCTTCCAATATCCAAGGAAAAAAGAGATACCACACTCAAGGTAGGGGGGCTCGCTTTAGACTTTATTCGGCAGAGTGAGAAACAACGTTTCGGCGAGGAGCGTTCTTCCGTGTTACCCATCGCATCATGAGACAGTGTATAGAAAGCATTATTGACAAGAGGAGGGACTACGAAATGGAAAAGGGACACCATATCCTCACGCAAAATCAGGCGCCATTTTGAAGAACACAATAGTCAATGTTTTCCTAATAAAACATGTTGTAGACTCAGAATGCTGTTGTAATGACAAACAAAACAAACAAAATCAATTCATTTGATTTCATAAACTGTTTTCGCTACGTTATAAACAACAAGCATACCACCATCTAGCTGTGTATCGGCAATTGTCTCTAATATTGTCAAATTAACATGCTATATTTTCACATATTTTTGTGAGACACATTAGATTTACTATCAAAGATCAATGATGTACCTTGATTCAAGGCGTCTGAGGGTTCGTAACCTATCACCACCGCGTGGGTTTACTGGTACATAATCCAGACCAAAGTATTGAAGTTTAGTTCTATCTTTGCCATGAAACTCCGTGAAGTGGCGTGCCACTGAATATGCTAGATCTACCTTTTCTATTGCCCTCTGATGTTCGAGGATTCTTACTTTTAGATGATGAATTGTGCTGCCAATATATTTTAGGCCGCATGGACATGTAAGACAGTAAACTGCGTATGCTGTGCTACATGTTAGAAATTTCGCAATGCTCTTGGTTTCACCTGTGTCGGGTATGATGTAATTTAAAACCCTTTTTCTCTGGGCACAGGCCTTGCATTTGCCACAGGGATAGAAGCCTTTCATGTCTTTCAGTGTACTTGGTTTCTGTGGTATACTGTTTAGATGACTCTGTACTAGCATATCTTTGATGGATCTGGCTTTTCTAAATGTTACCAGTGGGTGCGATGGAATGTCATCTTTGATAACACTGTCTGTCTTTAGAATAGGCCACTGTTTTTTGAGCAATCTTTTCAAGCAATTAGCTTCCGAAGAGTAAGAGGTGATCATTCTAAATTTACCCTCACTTTTATCTATTGTCCTACTGTTCTTTTTACCATCCATAAGGAGTTTCTCTCTGGGAATACATCTGACTTTTTGTAAAGCCTTCTCTAATAGTGTGCTCTAATAACCTCTCACGTTAAATCTTGCCACACTTGCAGAGGCAGCTGCCTCGGAATCTACCTCTTTAGTACAGTTTCTTTTGATTCTGAGGAGCTCCCCATAGGGAATACTTTTGATCAATGTGGTAGGGTGACTGCTCCTTGCATACAAAACTGAGTTCCCGGCGGTGGTTTTACGAAAAAGTACAGTCTGTATGGTATTATCTTCAATAAATACCTTCAGGTCCAGATAGTCCGCTGCCAATGGACTAACTGTCCCTGAAAGGTGAAGATTCAGATCATTCTCATTCAGAATTTTGATATACTCATACGCTGACGCTTGTGTGCCTTGCTATACGATGAATACATCGTCAATATATCTATGCCATTGCACCACCCTGCCTTTTTCAGTGCCCTCCACGGTTCTTGGTACCTGCTCCTCCTACCAGCCAATGAATACCTTTGCATAGCTGGGGGTGAAGAAAGCCCCGCTGCTAGAAAGCGGACCGCAGCTGTGCTCGAGTTTGGGTGCGGCAATTAGTGGACTGGTGGAACATGCTGTAAGCCTTACAGTGCAGCGGAGTGAGAATGTGACATTTCCCAACCCACTTGGGTATTTGATGAGCTTTATTTGGCAATTCAGAGCAACTCACTAGAGGAATACCTTAAAGCACTACAGAAACCATCATGCAGCGTGGCTGTCTACGCCTACTGGGGCGGGTCTCAGGATTTAAATCAGGTGCTTACCTGCTCATTGTTTGCCGCATGTTTTAGCCTGTGAAGAAGTATGATGGTAGTACGAAACACATCGGCTCTAAGAAAAAGGTGGTGATATCGCATCTACTGTTGCTGCTCCTTTCATGCAATAAACACAATAAACAGCTACCAGTGTACCAGTGTGGAGGCTTCTTTTTTAGGGGGCAACTCTTTTATGTTGGATATATATATATATATATATATATATATATATATATATATATATATATATATATATATATATATATATATATATATATATATATATATATATATATAGGTTTCACACCAGTTATAGTTAGCTGGAGATTTTACTGACATAAAACCATTGAAATTCCCGCGTTATAGTTAGTTGGACTTACTATAACTTGCGCGCCTGCAATGCACTGCTGATGACGTCACATATTACATCACTCATGACATGGTCAGTGACATCACTCATTAGTATTCAGTAAAATTTCCAGCTAACTATAACTGGTGTGAAACATATGGTTTTTTCAGTGAATTTAATAGGTTTTTTAAATGCTAATTCCTAACTATAACTGGTGTGAAACCTATGTTTTTTCAGTGAATTTCATAGGTTTTGAAAATGCTAATTCCTAACTATATGTAGGGCCTCAAACCTATGTTTTTTCAGTGAATTTCAAAGTTTTTTTAATAGCAAATTTCTATTGCTATCAAAAATAATATTTTTTATAATGAATCCTATATTGTATATTTATGTAATACTATTTTTTATATGTATATATTTTTATTTTTATTTTTTTACCCTTGAGCGCTCCCGGTGCGCGTACCGGTGAGCGCACCGGTAAGCGCAGTATTGCGGCGTGTCCCGGTGCGCCTACCGGTGAGCGTCCCGTTAGCGCTATTGCCGCGAACGAAGACATAATCGTGACGTATCGCGAAGCGCACCCGGAAGCACCCGAGCGCATACGATCGCGCTACGTAAGCGCCCCTGGGGGCGCCCCGGGGCGCGTAGCATAAGGGCGTCGGGTCATGTGACCTAAAAATAACACTTTTTATTGGTTCAGGACAGTTTTGGTTTCCAAATGATGAAAGCCCTGGTCATGTGACCTGAAAATAACACTTTTTATTGGTTCAGGACAGTTTTGTTTTCCTAATGATGAAAGCCCCCACCTTTTTTCCTCATTCTCACTTTGTACTTTGAGTGAGAAAGACCTGTTTCCAAACCTATTAGTACCTATTTGTACTGAGAAATGGCTACAGTAGCAGGAGCAGCAGGAGCATCTCAGCCACCACCACCAAGAGGACCACCACAACACCACAGTGGTGGAGATGAAACCTATGTTTTTTTCAGTGAATTTCATAGGTTTTGAAAATGCTAATTCCTAACTATATGTAGGGCCTCAAACCTATGTTTTTTTCAGTGAATTTCAAAGTTTTTTTAATAGCAAATTTCTATTGCTATCAAATATAATATTTTTTATAATGAATCCTATATTGTATATTTATGTAATACTATTTTTTATATGTATATATTTTTATTTTTATTTTTTTACCCTTGAGCGCTCCCGGTGCGCGTACCGGTGAGCGCACCGGTAAGCGCAGTATTGCGGCGTGTCCCGGTGCGCCTACCGGTGAGCGTCCCATTAGCGCTATTGCCGCGAACGAAAACATAATCGTGACGTATCGCGTAGCCGCAACAGATGGCGTAAGCGCACCCGGAAGCACCCGAGTGCATACGATCGCGCTACGTAAGCGCCCCTGGGGGCGCCCCGGGGCGCGTAGCGTAAGGGCGTCGGGTCATGTGACCTAAAAATAACACTTTTTATTGGTTCAGGACAGTTTTGGTTTCCAAATGATGAAAGCCCTGGTCATGTGACCTGAAAATAACACTTTTCATTGGTTCAGGACAGTTTTGTTTTCCTAATGATGAAAGCCCCCACCTTTTTTCCTCATTCTCACTTTGTACTTTGAGTGAGAAAGACCTGTTTCCAAACTCATTAGTACCTATTTGTACTGAGAAATGGCTACAGTAGCAGAAGCAGCAGGAGCATCTCAGCCACCACCACCAAGAGGACCACCACAACACCACAGTGGTGGAGATGAAGAAGAGGAGGAGGAGGAGGAGGAGGAGAGGCGGCGCTACCTGCCAGAAGATACTACCCCCTACAAGCCAAAGGAGCACATTGTGTGGGAATTTTTAAAAATCCCAAGGGGCCAAAAGAAAGTAAATGTGCCAAAGGTTACTTGTTTGATCTGTGGCACTGTACTTTCCAGGAGGAACCCTGCCAAAAAATATTCTTTTGGCAACAACACCATGATTCGCCACATGCAACGCCAGCACCCCAACAACTATAGTGCGGCAGAGGTCAGAGAACTGACCAGAAACCCTCCCCAATCTTTTCCCAGCACCTCCCAAAGTACCCAACCCACTCCATCGGGACCAATCAATCAATCAATCAGTGACACTTATAAAGCGCGCTACATACCCGTGGGGTCTCAAGGCGCTGGGGGGGGGGGAGCCGCTACTGCTCGAACAGCCAGGTCTTCAGCTTCTTCCTGAAGGAGAGGTGGTCTTGGGTCAGGCGTAGGTCGGTCGGGAGGGAGTTCCAGGTCTTGGCGGCCAGGTGGGAGAAGGACCTTCCTCCTGTAGTCGCTCTTCGGATGCGGGGGACGGCGGCAGGGGCGTGGTTGGCTGATCGGAGGTGGCGGTTGGGAGCGTAGAAGTTGACTCGGCTGTTGAGGTAGCTCGGGCCTTGGTCGTGTAGGGCTTTGTGTGCGTGGGTGAGGAGGCGGAAGGTGATTCTTTTGTTGACGGGGAGCCAGTGAAGGTCTCGCAGATGTCCGGAGATGTGGCTGGTTCGTGGGATGTCGAGGATGAGTCTGGCTGAGGCGTTCTGGATCCGCTGGAGTCTCTTCTGGAGCTTGGCGGTGGTCCCGGCGTAGAGGGCGTTGCCGTAGTCCAGTCGGCTGGTGACGAGGGCCTGGGTGACGGTCTTCCTGGTCTCGGTGGGGATCCACCAGAAGATCTTCCGTAGCATGCGTAGGATGTTGAAGCATGCCGAGGAGACGTTGTTGACTTGCCTGGTCATGGAGAGGGAGGAGTCCAGGATGAAGCCCAGGTTGCGTGCATGGTCTGTCGGTTTGGGTGCGGTGCCCAGGGCGGGAGGCCACCAGGAGTCGTCCCAGGCGGAGGGAGAGGAGCCCAGGATGAGGACCTCCGTCTTGTCCGAGTTCAGTTTCAGGCGGCTGGTCGTCATCCACTCGGCTACCTCTTTCATCCCTTCGTGCAGGTTGGCTCTGGCGGCGGCGGGGTCGTTGGTCAGGGAGAGGATCAGCTGGGTGTCGTCGGCGTAGGAGATTATGCTGAGGTTGTGTTTGCGTACGATGGCCGCGAGGGGGCTCATGTAGACGTTGAAGAGGGTGGGGCTCAGAGATGATCCTTGGGGGACGCCGCAGATGACTTCGGTGGCCTCTGACTTGTACGGTGGTAGGCGGACTCTCTGTGTTCTCCCGTCGAGGAAGGAGGTGATCCACTCCAGCGCCTTGTCCGGAGTGGCCGCCATCTTGTGTCTCGGTAGGATCGAGACACAAGAGGTGGCAAAAACAAAGGGGGAAATGACCAAAAGGGGGCAGGGTAGACCCCCCCTGACCCCCTAGGTTTGATATGGGAGCTATAAAAGGGCCCCGCGGGGCAAAAAAAAAAAGATTTGTTTTCGATTTGCGTGGGGGGAGCGCCCGGTACATGCACCGGGGAACGTACCGGGGAGCGTATCATAGGGAAAAAAGAATGACAGATTTTTTTTAAAATGTAGCATTTTTTTATAAATTGGAGGTAGTTCTACAAAGAACAGTTTTTTTACTCTGAGAATTAATATCCAGAAAAAAGCCAAGTAATCTGAAGGCAACAGGGTGCAGAACTGAAGTAAACTGTGTCCAGGGGGGTAACTTGCCCCTCCTAATTTAAGAATCAGTCCTGAAGAAGGTAGACATACAGAATACCGAAACGCCGCGTCGACTTGTGATTCTTTGTTTTAAAGTGTTTTTATAAAATGTACAATCATGTTTTTTAAAAATTTGTATACTGTATTATGATCAACTTTGTTTTGAAATGCAATAAATGTATAACAGAGGTTTACAAATTTCATGGTGTGGAAAATATCTTTTTAGATTACTCTAAATTGTTTTATCTGTGTTATTCATTCTCGTAGAATCCAATGCTTATGTTTGAATTAAATATATATTCTTAGATATGCCACTCACTAAAGACTTGGTAACTGCAGATACACAGGAATGTTAATCCATAGATTTTGCCTCCCCAGTTGAAGTACGCGTTTAGAGATTATTTTCTAAATCTTGTAACTTTACCTTTCCCGCCGGAATAACGGCATGCTAGTTCTTGGGTAAAATACTCAACTTGTGTGTTTCTTTGTTGAGGGGACGCCCGAGTCCGTTTTTAGATTTACTATCCCCCCAGTCCCCAATTAACCTGTGCGGGGTCCTCCTTTAATTTCGTAACTACAAATGTCAGGCCCACATTATTTCAAATTCAGCAGTAAGTTAGCGCACGTATTACATCCAATGCATTCTTTCATAAATCGACTAATAATTTTACTGGTGACTGCAATTGGAAGATCCTTTTGCTGAGTACCACTGTGTAAGCATGAGCATGTCACTTTGTGGGTTGGAGTATCAGGCAGATACAAGCTCAGTACACCATATAGTTTATCCGTGTTTTTTGCATGCTTTTGCAAAGCTGCAATGCATGTATTATTCAGTTACTGGACATAAATCCAGAACGAGTGGAGTCCAAATGGGAAAGAACCTCAACAATAGTGGGTGTACTAGCCAAATTAGTCTATGTGAAAGGACAAACACTGCTTCACGTCATCGCTAATGCTCTTTGTCCACTGGGCAATAAAAGCTCAAACCCGAGTCCTCCGTTCCCCCTCGTACATTACATGGCAGGAGCCCCTTGGCCTTCGTTGTCCCTTACCCTCAGCAAGCATAGCCGTACAAGTGGAGATGAAGACTAGCAGTACTGAATCTGCGAACATCGTACTCATGATGTCAGCTGGTGAACTGTTGACATAGATGCCTGCTCCGGTAGTACAACAGCACTGGGCCAGACACTTATGCAGGGGCTTTAAAAAGTAAAAATGGACACATAATATATTCGCACAGTGCCGCCATCTTAATGGTATGTATTCCTTATTGGCTGGGCAACTGTGCCGGAAGTTAGATAAACAAAGAGTTGGAGGACATAAAGAGAGGCGGTGCACCAGCCACAGACAGGGAAAGAAATAGTAGGAACTAATGCCCACATGCATCAAAGGCAATTGCATTCGCAAACGGTGCGAATCGCAATTTTCGGCCGTTTGCGAATGCAATTTACTAATTTGGAATGCATCATGCATTTCCCAATTTTAGGAATCTAAAATTTCTAAAATTGCGATTGCATTTAAGAAATCGCAATTTCAGATTTCTTAAATGCAATGCATGATCATTTTTTAATTGCGAATTCGCAATTTGGAAGTGGTAAATTAGCATGAAGTTGAACTTCATGCTAATTTACCGAAAACGTTCAAATATGCACAAATTGCATTTTTGAAACTTTCAATTTACACACACACATGCCCTTGGGGCATGTGTGTGTGTAAATTGCATTTAAAGTTACATTTATGGGGTGCAGGGAGGGGTTCTTTGGACCCCCCCGCACCCTTGAAATTGCATTCACATTTTGCGAAGCGCAATTTGAAATTCAAAAAATGTGAATGCCTTTTCATTCATTTCAATGGGCCTTTTGACCCATAGGAATCAATGGGAAGGGTTTTCCTTAATTGCGATTCCCAAATTGTGAATCGCAATTAAGGAAAAATACTGAATCGCAAAAATAAATGCGAATTGTTCATGCACTGCAGTTTGCGATTTCTAAATTGTGATTCCTTAATTTTCGCAATTTAGAAATCGCAAATGGGTGCAATGTTGCATGTGGCCGTTAGTACAGTAATAGCAGTACAAAGCATGGACTGTACCACAGACAGTGTAGTGCTATTATATTCCACTGGCTGAGCAGAGAGGCATAATTTATTAGTAATTCTGTGTTGCAGGAGTAGCACAGAATTACTAAATTCCTCCAATTCTGCTGGCAGGATTTCACAATTCTGTCCATCCCTGATCAGATTTAAAATGCATGCGCATCCTCACATAGAAGCAGTATTTGTTCCAGAGCTCCATTAAGTGTTTCATATCTTTGGTCACAACTTGCCATTCTGTTAAATCATTGTATATAATTTGAGTTCAACCACAGCTTTAGATCAAAAGGGAATCACACCAGAGCAGGGCCAATCTCAAATTGGTACAGACTACAGGGGGTATCGCGCGGATGATGAATGGCTCCACATACCGACCACTGGGGCCGCTCATCCAGATCTACAAGGCACAGGCTAGGGGTGCTACTATGTATGGGGCGGAATTGTGGGGACATACATCCTGCCGCAGTCTGTCCTTGACCGAGAATAAATTCATCAGACAGATAGTCGCATTCCCGCCCAGCACCCCGCTTCTCCCCTTGAGGCTAGATCTGGGTTTGCGACCCATAGCTGACGAACTAGGCTTGAGACCCATAGCCTTCTGGCGAAGGCTGTGGAGCAGCGATGAACTTCTTGCCTACAGAGCGGAACTAGTGGAGCTATTGACCCACCCGAAAGCGCTATTGATCCCCTGGATAAAATACATCCAAAACTCCTGTATGACACTGGGGCTACCCGACCTTTGGTCTAACCCTGCAAATGCCTCATTAAACATCTCAAAGAGAGCTCTGGCTATCGCTTATCATGAACAAAAACTAGCCACGGCCATAGACAGCCAGTGTGAAGGGTCACTAACTTCTGTATTTGTGCAAAGTAAGGGCTCGTACAGGTTGGAGAGGGTTCTAGATGCCATCTCCCCCGTGCTGACCAGGAAGCTGTTTCTCCAATGGAGATATGGCACATTGCCCCTACGATCTTTTACCAGCTCCTGGTCATCACCCCCCTCCACCAAGCAGTGCCCGGCTTGCGCTGCCGCAGAGGAAAGCGATCTGCACATGGTCCTGTTTTGCCCAGTGTACAAGGCAGCGAGGAAATATTGGCTCCTACCATTGATCAGAAACCTGGGTTGTAGGGAGTATCTCCCAATGTATAGCATTTTAAAAACTGATGCCTCTAGCCTAACCGTGTTTGTATTGGCAAAATTCCTCACCAATGTCTGGCACACCCACACTCGTATTCTGAAGACGCAGGCTCCCTTTTAAATTTTAAGGTCCACAGTTCCTTTTAATGTAATTTTATCAGTATGTAAGCTCAAGGTTTTACATCGTATGAAAAATGTATTGATTGATTATGTATGTTGATTTTATAGTGATTATATATGTTTTATTGTATATCTTTGATGGCCAATGGCCGAAATAAAGATTGAATGATGATATACAAGATATATCTAAAACCAGTGAAGTACCTAGTAGTCAAGATAAAGTACATACAAAGTAAAGTGCATATCAAATAATGTAATGGGCTAGATCATTGATATCAGATTGTACTCCTGACCTGGGCTCTAAGAACGTGCTCAAGAATACCATGCATATCAGTACTCAATTGCACATGACTTTGTAAGGTACATTCTAATAAGGTACATAGCCATAACTGTAAAGTGCATTAGTAACAATCGAGGCCACTTATTATCTCTAAGGTATACATTATAAAAGGGTGCATGACCATAACTGGCAGGTACATTGGTAAAACTCGGGGGCATTTGCAAGGGGAATGTCTGTTTCATATGTAATATTGTCCTCACAGAAAGTTCAGTATATTTCATCAAGGGAGACCCATGAAAGGACGGGAAGTTCAGCATTTAAGTTTAGTTTCCATGGACTTTGTATCCCGATCAGAATAATCCATTTTGAAGCTGATCTTCTAAGCAACAATTCCAAGTCACCACCTTTGGGTTTTTTCATGGCATGATGGAATCCATAATCTCTCAAGTCTGTTTCGTTTCCATCACGTGCTTCCCAAATGTGTTTAGCCACTGTGTAGGTAAAATCCTTATTCGTGATAGCTCATAAGTGTTGTAAAATTCCGAGCTTTAACATATTTATAGTTCTACCAACTTATTTTCTTCCACATGCGTGCCCATAAACAGCATGCGTGTCCTCACTGGTAATCCATTCTATGATATCCTTTATTTGGCGACGTAGGAGCTTAAACATTGCCTTATTTAAGCCATACCGGCATGTCTTGCATTTCAAACACTTTAAGAAGCCATTTTGTTTTCGTTTTCAACCCACTAGGTGCATCGGTTTTTATAATTCATCATAGAACTCCTTGTTAGTCAGTGTCCCAGTAAGGCAGTTTTTTATAAGTGACATTTGGACGGTTTGGTAGCAACCACCTTAATGATTCATCCATTCTGAGTAATCTTCAGTTAGTTTTTAGAAGTTCCTTCATGTCACAGTAGGACATATTATAAGCAAGAATATATCTTATCTCTTAATTGTTGTTAGGATTTTTCAGTTCTTTTCTATTTTGCCACTAGGAGATCCTCCCGGTTTTTGAACTATTTGTACATGTTTTTGGCTTGTTGCTCAAATTCACTTTTTTCTGAGGAATTCCGTTTGGCCCTCAAGAACCCGCCATGTGGTACACTCCATGTTAATGCCAGGGGATGTCCGCTATTAGCATGTAATTCCCACTCCAGTTTGTGCAACAGTTGCAGAAGCGTTTGACTTTGTATTGGTTACATGTAATGTTGGATTATGCTGGTCCTTTCGAAAAAGAGCTAGTTGGAGTCACAAGTGAATTGGTCCAATTATACCTTGGAAGGGGCATAGATGGGGATCCATATGTTGGATCTTAATGCCCTCATATACCCTTTCAGGTGTCATTCTTTATCATCTGGGCTGCTCCACGTTGGGTCGGCGGTGCAATACCCAACGGGCTCCCTGAAACAGGGGCTCTTTGTCGGAGATCTTTTATCCAACTGCGGTGTGGTGAAGTGCAGGTGTGGGGCCAGGACTGTGTAGATGTAGTGCAGTGGTTAAAATAGGATTGGGAATACCTAGAAGGACAAACTTTATTCTGGGGATCTCCTACCCTAATTAAAAGCAGTGTACAAGGCACTCAGTTTGGTTACATTTTCTATTACCACTCTAGTCTATGCAACATTAAGCAAAGTGCTGGAATTTGGAGGAGTAATATATAGTACTATTCCCAATCCAGTCTAAGCAACAATAGGTAAACTACATCAATTCAAACACATTACATACTTTAATACCCCTATTAATTTAGAAAAATATAAATCTTCAAATATAAACATTATTACGTACCATACTTAACTATAATATATAATAAAAAAACAATAATCCAATTTACAAAATTCATAAACAGATAATACATTTTGTTTTTTGGGTTCAAATCTGCTTTATTGTATAATATGAAGCACAATACACAGCTTTTTGTGCCTACAACCCGGAGGCCGGCAGCGGAGTAGTATGATCAATACACAGCCATGTGACCGTCATCCCGGGGGCCCGGCGGCACTGTATAAACACAGGTATAGATAGTATCATAGCCGGCGTTGTAGGGCATGCAAGGATGAGCAGCAGTAGAACAGGGTTTTTCGTGAATAGTTCTCTTCGTTTTTTGTTGAAGTTCATTACAGTGAACAAAACATCCCAACTAAGCAGCAACTAAGAGGCAATTCACAGCTGTGCAGTAGGATAAGTGATAGTGACCTGACGTGGCAATGCAGGCAAGCAGAGGTGTGTCTAGTGTCTCATGTCCAGCACAACTGCCCTAGCACAAAGAAGAAGCCAGCAAAGACCGGTCGTAATAAGATGTACAAGGCCCTGGAACGCACAAGGTATACATGTACAAAAGTAGGAAGAAGCGTCAGGCCATCTAAAGCGGGAGAATCTGAGATGTCAGTTACTGCGTGGAGGCCTAGGGGGTGTGTAAGGTGGAGGCTATGCATCTAAGTAGTGTCTATGGTTAGGTCCAGAGCACAGGTCAGGGCGCTAAGTTGTGATGAGTTGGCCTTCCGACTGAGTGCTGTCGTCTGGGCGTGCGAGCAAATAGCGCTCCAGTGGATCCCAGATGTCACTGGGACGACACGAAAGAGGTAATAGTTCAGCGAATGTTGATCTTGGCAATAAGTCAAGTCTGTTAGCCAGTCTTTGAATTTGGGCGCTCTGCCTCTGCCCCATCGACACGCGACACGTCGTTTGGCCAAGAGCAGGGCAGTGTCAATACATTTTCTGCAGTCTCTAGGCAGCCGCATCGTGTACCCGAGGAGGGCTATCAACGGATCCATAGAAACCGTCCCCCCCACCATCTCCGCAAGAGCCTCCATCACCTGCCGCCAATAGCATGCCACCTGGGGGCATTCCCATGCCAGATGAAGAAAATCGGCATGGTCGGCATGGCAGCGCTCACAGCGGTCATCATCCGTCAGCCCGGACCTTCGCTTCCGCACCGGCGTGTAGTACACCCGCTGAAGGAATTTATAGTGGATGATTTTCAATCTGCTACTGGCAGAGATGCGGGATGTGAGTGCACAACAATGGTGCCATTGTTCGACTGATATGTCAATGGCAAGCTCAGTAGACCAGCGCAACCGAGCACTGGAGTCTGGCATTGGAGCAGCCCCTCGAAGTTGGCGGTAGAGGCCGGAGACCAAGTGTGCTCCGTCCTGCGAACCCAATAGGAAGTGTAGCGGAGGTGGACCTCGGGTTCGTTGGGGAACTCGGGCGAAATGTCTCTCATCCCTGCGGGCAAACGTATGTAGTAAAAAAGTTCAAGGGGAGTACGCTCATGCGTCACAAAGAACAGGTCCGCCGATTTGAAGTGACCGTTAGAGAACAAATTGCCCCAGCAGGTGACATGGAGTCTAGCACAAAGGCTACGGAAACCTGGTTCACACAGGAGGGTGAGATTAGGGTGATAGGTAGGCGGCAACCTGGGCGAGTACAGTAGTGGGCAGGACAAACTCTTGGTTATGCGGCGCCAGGCATCCAGCGTGCAGGAAACCGAAGTGTTCGGCGTGGATATGGAGGATTCAGGGCAGTGCATCAGCCCATTGAGCGGGAGTGGGTGTACTATCCAGTCTTCAACCGCTATGTGCGGCATGAAGGGAGTGGGAGCCATCCAGTGGTAGGCAAAGTGTGCCTGTGCACACTGGTAGTATGCTTCAAAATCAGGGATATCAAATCCCCCCCTGTCATAGGGAAGGGTCAACGTGGACCACTTAAGCCGGGGGCTCTTACCTCCCCAGAAGAGCCTACGCAACTCCACCCGTAGAGTCTTGAAGAAAAAGGCACCAGGGAAATAAGGAATGTTGAGGAGAAGATATAGAAAACGAGGGAGTACCACCATTTTTATGAGCGAGGCCCTTCCGGCCATGGACAGTGGCAGTGTGATCCATCTGTCTACGGAGGCAGTCAGTTTGGTTATTGCCACTCCGTAATTGGACCGCAACGTCTCGTCCTTGTCACGTGATATGCGTATCCCCAGATAGCTAAGATCTGACCGACACCACTCCAGTGGGTAGTCGAGAGGGAAGTCAGTCACCGCATCCGTTAAGGGGAAGAATTGTGACTTGGACCAGTTGATGTGAACTCCTGACACTCCACCAAACAGAACAAATTCTTGAAGCAGTGGATTGAGATGTGTCTCAGGGTGCTTAACGTACAGCGTGATGTCATCCGCATAAAGGGACACATCAATTTGACGCTGCAAGCATTGCACTGCCCCACTCCGATGCAGTTGTCGCAAGCGACAGGCAAGAGGCTCAACCGCTATGGCAAACAGTAGGGGAGAGAGTGGGCATCCCTGCCGGGTGCCTCTGGTGAGCGCAATAGATTGCGACAGGCGACCGTTAATTAGTACTTTCGCCGTGGGATTAGTGTAGAGGAGGCGAACCCAGGAAATAAACAATTTAAGGAACCCCATGCTGGCAAGAACTGAGAAGAGGTAAGGCCATTCGACCGAGTCGAAAGCCTTAGTGGCATCAGGGAATACAGCTGCTACAGGCGTGTCAGGGTGAACTGTGCAGAGTAGAGAGAAGAGGGTGCGAAGGTTGTGGGAAGTGGACCTGCCCGCTACGAAGCCAGACTGATCAGGCAGCACAAGTCTGGTCATCAGTAGCGATAGCCGGGTGGCCAGTATTTTAGCAAGTATTTTTGCATCGCAGTTTAAGAGGGAGAGTGGACGGTAAGAGTCGCACGATGTGGGATCTTTATCTGGTTTTAAGAGGGAGGTGATCACCACCTCGCGCATAGAACAGGGAAGGATCCCATCAGAAAGGGATTCCGTAAACACCTCACGGAGCACAGGGGCCATTATGTCGATATAGGTCTTGTAAAACTCGGCAGGTATGCCATCGAGTCCCGGAGCTTTGCCATTCTTGAGGGACATGATGGCCTCACGGACCTCGTCGAGTTCAAAAGGCGCCGCAAGGAATGCCCTGTCCCCGTCGCTGAGCCAGCATAGCGCCACATCAGTGAGGTATTCAGCATAGGGCGTGTCTGCCTCCACTGTGGATGTATAAAGCGAGTGGTAGTGCGCTGTGAACATTTGTAGTATCGCATCCGAGTCCCTGAGTGTGCAACCGGAGGCATCCGTGAGTTCCAGTATGGTAGTATGCACTCGTGAAGGTTGCGTGAGCGTAGCAAGCACTTTCCCAGGCCTATCAACTTCGCAGTACTTACTTCGCTGTCCAATGTTTACCCCAGAATTTTACTTCCCTGGCAGTCTCCTCTTCGTACCTTGACAGTGTCTCCCTAAAGGTAGTGTGCAGTTCAGGGTCAGTCTCAGACACCATGCGGAGTTCCAGGGCCCGCAGTTCTTTTTCCAGTGTGCTGATCCAGTGTAAGATATCGCGCAGCACTCCGTGGCCCTTAGAGATGCAGCATCCCCTAATGGTGACTTTGAACGCCTCCCATATGTGTTCGACCGAGTAAACTGACCCCTTATTTCTAGGAAAGAAATCCGCTATCTCCTCCCCCAGCTCAGTGCAAAACAGGTTATCGAGAAGGATGTTAGGGCGGAGCCTCCACTGCGGTCGCGGATTGTCCCATCCAGGTATGCAAAAGCGTAGCAACACAGGACTGTGATCAGAATAGGTTCTCGGCAGATGATCCACCCCTACCAGTTCTGCAGCTATACCCCTGGTGATCAGGAAGTAGTCTAAGCGTGCCCATGTGCCAGTGTGAGATGTGAAATGTGTACCCTCCCTGCTGTGAGGGTGCAAGTGTCTCCAGGCATCTATCAGACCACCCTCCTCCACAACCCCCCCAATGCCTCTCTAGCCCTAGGCTTGTAGGAACTCACGCCATCTGCCCTATCTAATGGGGGCACCAGCGCCAGGTTGAAACCCCCACCCCAAACTACGTGTTGTGCTCCAGCAGACACAATTTTGCCCCACAGAGAGGTAAAAAAAAGCAGGTGTATCGATATTAGGTGCATATGCGTTCACAAATGTGTATGTATCGCAGCCTATCCTACCCCACAGCATAGCGGCCCTCCCTGTCAACCAGTTCTCCAAATCTTTGAAATGGCACATTACGGGCAATGAGAATTACAACACCTCTTGCATAAGTTGAATACGAGGAGAAGGTACGACTCCCAGCCCACCTGCTTGCAAAAGTGGTGCCACCCTGTGCGGGCAGATGTGTCTCCTGTAACATGGCAACTTGTACATGGTGTCTATTAAGGTAGGTAATAACATTACGGCATTTCTTAGCATTGTTTAACCCCCTGACATTCCAGGACAAACAAATCAATTGTGTATCTGCAGGCAAAGCAGCCATCGATAGAGCATCAATAAATACAGCAGCGTCTGAAAGGACAGCATAAGAAGGCCACCTCCGTCCCTCCAGTACCAGAGCCCACACCAGGTCAGTGTGCACGCACAAAGTCTAGTCGATGAAAGCCTCCTGAAACCCCCCCTCCCCCACCCCAGCATCCCAATCACGCCAGTGGCCGCGCACCCCCTGCCAGCACTCCCCCTCCACCCCCCCCCCAACTGTAGTAGTACGAACAACCAAAACAACAACAGAGCCATGGGGATCACCCAGTAGGGGTAAGACATAGAGTACGCACAGCCACTTCCCAGTCCTTAGCTCCAATACTGTACCGCCCTCGGTGGAGACTAGGGCCAGGAGAGTGGTTCTTGGTTTACATTACCACAGGGATGTAGAGTTCGTGCAGGTCCATCATTCATGAGTTTCCCAATGTCTGCACTTCGATCTGTAGGGAGAGTGTAAACCAGTGTGGATGAGGCACGTCCCGTAGGTCATGTGGGCAGTTAGTCGTCGTGTGGCGCCGGTGATAGGTTCGCATCCTCTCGCTCATCTGCAGCGTCTCGGTTCTCTCTGTGTGCCCTCCGGATCGATTTCAGGAAGTCCTCTGCTTTCTGCGGGTTAGTGAAAAATCTTTGCTTACCCTGATGCGTCACTCGGAGCTTCGCAGGGTATAAAAGTGCATAGTCTATCTGGGCCTCCCGCAACTTTTTCTTCACCGGTAAGAACTTGCGCCGCTCATCCTGAACCATTGGCGTGAAATCTGGGTAGATGGAGAAGGTAACCCCGTTGTACTGTAGCGATCTCTGAGTTCTGGCCGCCCTGAGGGCAGTATCACGGCCCCGGTAGTTCAGGAGCCGAGCAATGATGGGCCGTGGTGGAAGGCCGGGCTTAGGCATAGGCGCCAGGGAACGGTGGGCCCTCTCCACAATGAATTGAGGAGAAAAAGCCGCCTCTCCGATCGAGCCCTTGAGTAGTTTCTCAATGTACAACTCCATCCTACCCATATCTGTGGACTCCGGCACATTGGTGACGCGTATGTTGTTCCGGCGGCTGCGGGCCTCCAAGTCCTCGTTCTTTGCCGCTATGATCCGGGGTATGTTATCTATCCCAGTCAGTTGCGCCGTGTGAGTCGAGGCGACGTCGGAGTTGTCAGATATTCGGTGCTCCGCAGTCGTGATACGCTCCTCATGCCGGTCAACCTTGTGTACCAGAGCATCCAGCCGGGCAGTGACCCCATCCACCTTCTCAACGACGGTGGCGAAGCCTTGTCTCATTTCCTGTATCAGGTTGGTGAGGTCGACATCACTAGTAGGAGATGGAGTAGTCTGCGGAGACGATGCGCTAGGCCCAGGATTCACCTGCGTCGATTTCGTGCCTTTTTTTGCGCTATCGAAGCTTAGCTTAGTTTGGCGATTCTCAGTCCATACCATGGCCGCGACTGGAGGCGGCCCCTGGGCACTGCAATAAGTAGTAATAGCTCAGCCGACCTCTACAGGACGCAAGTGTACAATCCTCCCCGGGGAGGCACAACAAACAGCAGGCAGGAGTAAGCTGACGTGATGCCACCAAGGTGAATACAGGGGGGGCTCGGATTGCGAGTAGTTCCGCGCGTCCCCCAAGCACTGTAATGGCGAAAGTGGCGGAATTGACCAGGCCAAGGTGCTCCTAGTGTCTCTCTACTCTGCACCGGTAGGGAGCTGGCGTGGGCGCATCATGCCCCAGCAGGGGGGAGGGTCCAGCCTAGAAGAGCAAGGGATGGCGATGTCCCACTGGGCAGAGAGTTGCGGGGGGTCACGTCCAGCAGGGACGTAGTCCAGGATGTTTTTACTAGGCCCCAACACGGATGGAGGAGTTAGACCAGGGCAGTCCATTGCGCCCGGAATCGTGGCGGCAATCGGGAGCGCCCCACACACCGGGGGCAGCACGGGGACGTCACAGCAGCAAGGGTGGTGTGTGGTGAGATCGCCAGGCTTGGGGGGCCAGTCCCGACCCCCGATCTCTCAGCCCGCCTGCCCGCACTGCTTAATCCACGAGCGTCAGCCAGGCGGGGGCCGCTCCGAAAGTCTGGGGGGGTCAATCGGCCCTGCGGCCTCCGTTCACTTGCGGCGTCCGATCCTCTCCACAACACCAGCGGCGAGAGTCCGCAGCAGCAAGGGGGGGTCCCCGCGGGGGGGGGGGAAGCGGCAGCCGCCTACCTCTGATCCGGGCCCCCTCGCGACGTCCTCCCAGGATTCTAGCGGCCGCGTTGTACTGCGGCCCAAAGCCTCGTGGCAGTCCCCGGGGTCTCGTAGCCAGCAGCAGCCGGCCACTCGCACACGCCAGCTCCAGAGCAGACACCGGAGAAAGTTCAACAGCCCGTATCTCCGGACTCAAAGCTCGCAGAGTCACCGGAGTTGGACCGATTGTGGGCAGTGACGTCCTGCAGCCAACACTTGAACATTGAGGCGATTCAGCGCCCCGTGGTAGAGGATTAATGAAGGATAATTCACCAAGAAGCAGGAGCTACACACCTAGGCAGCCATTCCGCTTGTGCGCCCTCTAGCGCCCCCCAACAGATAATACATTTTTTATTAAAAAATGCATATTTAATTATTACTAAATTAAGTTTCCACAACATACTCCTACAAACCTAACAACCTGCACCTAAAATATAATGAAAATAAACAAGTGAAACACAAATTACATAATTGAAATTGTTCATTAATTATCAGTTTATTAACTTCCCACCCTACAACCCTTAAAACCCAGCAGCCCACACCGGAAATATACTAAAATATATGATTACATATTACACAATTTACATGATTATGAATCAATTAAATATTTAATTATACATTATTAATTATAGTTTTTTTGTATTATTATGTAATTGACTTCCCAGCCTATACCTCTACTATCCCAGCAGCCCACACATAAAATATAACTAAAATATGTGTTTACACAATTTACGATAATTAATAATCAATTAAATCATGAATTGTAAATGAATTGTTCATTAATTATTACCTAATTAACTGCCCTCCCTATACTTCTTCAAAAGTAGCAACTCACACCTAAAAATATAAGTGTAATAAATCAATATTACATAATATACATACTGAATATCATCACACACTTACTTAACAGTTATGAATTCATTCATAAATATTACTTAATTAACTTCCCACTCTAAACCCACTACAACACTATTAATTACTAGTAATAATTAAAGAAAAAATCTAAATAGCTTAAAATTACAAACCATATTTAAAAAAAGGTATAAAAATTATACAAGCAGCACTAAAACATAAAATCAATATATGAACCACAACACATTACATTTATAAAAAAACAATTTTCTTTACAATTATATTATTCAAAACGATATTTACCACATGCTATTCTTCACAGCAATATTAATTACCAGAAAAAAAATGATATTCTTGACAATATTTCTTCCTCACAATATTTTTGCATCACAATATTTGTTTTCAATATTTGTTTTTTCCTATATTAACAACTCAATATTTTGTTCAAATACTATATATACTGATGATGACCAGCTTCTACTTCAACTTGACGCCTCCTCTTCCTCCCAAGAAAGTTTCAATATATCATTCACTTTATCTGAGAATGTATGGGAAGTAATCATCTGAAACTTTATTTTAAAAAAAACAAGTGAAATAGTAATTATGAGTAATAAAGCCAGACTTTAGAACTCCCTCCACTGGCCCACTGAAATCCAAATCGGAATTGTGATCTCTTTGTGCTGCCTCACTTTGAAAAAGATTAAGAAAATATCTATGTTTGTCCTTTAGGATGCTTTAACTTCTGTAGTAATGGCCTTAATTGTAGCTAGGCTGGATTATGCAAATTCAATATATATCAACCTACTAAAGATCCTGTTCTGTAGACTGAAGATGGCTCAGAATCAGACTGCCAGAATGTTTAAAGTTCGCATGTTACCCCTTTGCTGGAACAGAGAATCAGATGTAAAATTTGCTGTATTACCTTCATAACCCTCTGTAGAGTTGGTCCACTATTTCTAGCTAATACGATTACCTGATACTCTCCAGCTTGGGAGCTTTGCTTATCTTCACTTAATTTGCTTACCATCTCAAGACTTAGGAAGGACAGTATGTGTGGGCTTAGTTTTCCAATGCAAACTGATCTCTGATGTGTCAGGAAGAATCTAAATGCCTTGCTTTTCAGACAACCATATCAATAATGCTAAACATAGTGGAGTTTTTTTTTCCCCGGATAAGTATCCCACAGCACCAAGAAACTGTGGATGAACATTGGCTCTACAAAAGTTAATTAACATACCATAACCTAATAAAATTTAAATGCAAAACAATAAAAACCCTAACCACATTTGAAAAATAGATAGAAATGTAATAAACAAAAGGACACCAAAATGACAACTATTCATTAAGGGCAACCCAAGATATGAATTTCTAAAGTTTTAAGTAGGAATAGCAAAAATAAACACAAAGTGGTAAAGATAGTCAATGTTCACAGTAGACCGCAACCTAGGCTCAATTTGAGACTGGCAACGATTGAAAGTAGTTAGATACACCAACCATGTTCGTCCTGGTCAAAGATTTTACCTTCTGAGTTTAGCTCTTTAAGTCACAATCTACCATTGGGGTACACTTCTAAAGCCCCAGAAGACCTCAGGGGAGGCCCTTAAACACTGACAGTGGCCAAAAAGCAGGGTCCAGACCAGGTCCAGTTGCCACTTTCAGCTGGGCAATTGCAGGAAAAGGCCTATTTAAACTTATTGCAAGCATTCCTCCATCACCGTTTGTGTTTGATCTGCCACCCTAAATGGCCAGGGTACATTTATACCTCCAGTCCTCCAGTGATACTTAACTTACAGACCCAGGACACATATTCTAGGGACATATATATATATATGGTGGACATGGGGCACAACTGTATGGAGCTTTGAAACATGTAAAGTCAGTAGTGCACCACAATTTTCACAAGTGCTACAGTTCTTACCAACGACAACAGAGGTGTCTCTCAGAATGACACTGACTTCTCGACAGTGGCAGTCATCCTGTCCAGATTCAATTCATAAGCCCTCTTCTCTGAGTATGAAATCAGAACACTCAGATATCAAAAATAATTTGTCTTTCATTTAGGTGGCCAAATAGGTAGCATAACGTCTACCTGTCTGTCTGCCTAGTGGGAATAGCATTGATTTGTACCAGTTTACCTTCAGACCTGACACTCTGCCCAAGCACTCCAGGGTCTTCAAGACATTATCCACGTTTGTTGCTGGCTTTCACATTCTGAAATTCATAGCCATGTTGTCAGCTCAGAACAGAGGTCTTAAATAGGAGCGGCACATCGGGGGTCCAGATTTGATTTTAGGAGGGGACTCTCAAAGTCCTTTCCTAAATTTCTGGTAAGATACTGTGGATACTTTTAAACTTAGGAAAAACAGGCTGTCCATAGCATGTTGGCAATCGTGTTTGATTACATTTTTAAAAGGTGTAACTGAAGATAACTGCAATGTTATGTTATGGAGAATAACTCAAGTCTGAGTCCAAATTCCGGGTTAGTTACATATTTGTAGAGGAACACTGACAGAACACAGGTATTCCTGCTGACTGCCTCAGAACTCGCCTCAACTGTCAAGTTCTGGAACACTCAATTGGAAACATGGTGCAAGCTTCTACTGAAGAACACAATCCACTTATATTGTTAAATAGGTTTAGTGCTACTAATTTAATATAATAAGTTTGATTTTTTTTATGCAAGGGACGATGGCACTAACAAGGCCAGAAGTCCAATGACTTAGAGTGACCTGCAGAGTCTTCAGGCAACAGGTTCTAGTTCTAGCCTGATAAAACATGGGACAACGAATAGTCCAAGTGGGTGCAGCAGTTCCAAATCCTTCTCTGAGATATTCTGGTGATGGCTCTCACATGCACAAAGGGCTGTGTGTGTCTAGTATGCCTGCGAGAAGTTCATGTAATTTCTTAAAATTCCACATAAAGCGATTTGCTTAACTTTTTAATCGAGTATAAACCTTGCATAAACAGACTTGCTAGATACGAGCTACATGTTGTCTGTACAGAATGGCCTCTCCGAGTGGAGGTACTTAGTTGGACCTTTTGTACACCTAAACAAATGTCACATGAGATACCAGAAAATGATATTTCGATATGAAATCACAATTTTACATAATTATATTAAATTTTAATGGAATTTTCCAAAATGTCAAGAAAATAAATTGTCATTTCACACACCCTCTTTGTACAGTAGTCAGACCCACCCATTGCAACAGGACTAAAGTTCACACACTGTAGCACCCCGAAAAGGTAGTCCCAGGGTACCATGCTAAAGTCTTCCCTATGTCCTGATAGGTCAGTGCCAGCTCCTCCTCTTTCTGTAAGGTTTCTCCTAGCACATGTGCTAGAAGCCTCATGTTAAGAGCTGACTTCCTATGTGGCAAGAACTCACATTGTTCCTCATCTAATGTGCAAATACTTCCGTGTTCACATTCAGCATAGAGGTCTTACACCTCTATGCTGATATGCTGATATCCCTATTTGAGTTAATGTTTCTATTACATTTTAAATAAAAAGTGTACGCCCGAAAGAATCATGCAAATAGGGCAGAAAAACTGGCAAACCAGAAATGAAGATGAAAAGTAAGACGGAAATCTACAATAAAGCACAAAAAACGAGAACCGAAAGGTTTTCAAATTATGCAAAATTCTTGTCTGTCTCAATTCCATGTGAAGTTCATACCACAGTTTAGAGCCCAGGACTGGGAAAGCTCTTACTTCAGGGAATTCTTTGTTGTGGCGAGGAGTTTTCAACAGTGAGAATGAGCCAGTTCTACAGGATCCGGAGGAGGCATGCCCTATCAGGAACTGGGATATTCTCTTGAGTCTCTTTTGATTGAAAGCACAACCAAGAACAGTGACTTAAAATGAATATGCTGTTTAACATTACACCCGTGTAATTCACGGATGGGTTGCAGACACATGCTCAAACCTGCGCAGACACATTACCAGTTGGACCACAATGTTCTTATATACTCTGTATCATTGTTTGACACTGCCTACTTTTAGGAGCTTATCAGAACCATTCAATTCTTTCTTGCTTAAGGCTGACTTCAGCAACACACTATTCTCATCTGAAAATTGGGGAATGCTATTGTGTTTAATGCGGAGCGAACATCATCTGGAGTGATGTCACCATGTTCAGTATATAGTTTCAGATACGCTGAATATCTAATGGATTCCCTCCTGTAGGCATACAATTTTAACCGTATTATCAAAAATTAATGACATTATTAATGAGGGCTTTCGTTTTAAGAAACCATACTAATAATTTTGCTGCTTTATCTGCATCACTATATAATAGTTGTCAAGATATCCTTTGCTGAAAATGCTCCTACGTTTCCATTAAAAGTATTAGTTTCTGTCTTCCCTGCTACAGTTGGTGAGTTTCTTTTCCCAAATGGTTATTGTGAGGAAGTGGGTTTCTGTTGTAATACCCCCCACCTTTTTGCAAAATTTCTGATGCACTTTGACTTGATGTGCCCTGGGTCCTTGCCAATCAGGCCCCCAGTGCCTCTGTTCATTCCCCAAAACCAAAACCAAATTGGCATCTCTGGCCACAGGTCAGCCCCTGGTAAATGGTACCACAGGTACCCAGGGCACTATGACCAGGGAAGGCCCCTAAGGGCTGCAGCACTTATTGTGCCATCCTTAGAGGCCCTGTGCCCTGACACACACACACTGCCTTTGCAGGCTGAGTGTCTTGGTGCAGAAGAAAACAGAGAGTTGACATGGCACACATCCCTGTGTGCCATGCCCACAAACCCAATGCCCTGGCATACCTAAGTCACCCCTCTAGATGGGTATACTATGCCAGAGGTGTGGGCACTGGTTCATGAACCCTGTGCCCCTACAGTACCAAGGGCCATTCCTGGGTACTGTAAGTGCAGTGATATCAGTAAGAGTATATGGTGCTGGGAGGTTGTCATCACGAACTCCACAGCACCATAATGGCTACACTGAAGACTGGGAAGTTTGGTATCAAACTTCTCAGCACATTAAACTCACACTGATGCCAGTGTGGGATTTAATGTAAACTGCTCGACAGAGGGCAACTTAGAGTTGCCCTCTGAAGTCAACCCACATTCTGTGTCTGGACTGGGAGGCTGCCTAGGCTGCCACCCAGCAGAAATGTTGCTGGACCCCTGGGTAGAGCTCTCTGGGGCCTGCAACAATGCACATCCTGGGACGAGGTGCTAGGTCTCCTCCCCAGGATGGGCAGGGGAAGCTTCAAAGGCATGCCGCCTTTATGAGCTTCTCCAGGTCACTTGCTCCACTCAGCAACTGGCCCCCACCGGTTCTGACCCCCACTCTGGCCGGAAGACAGGTGGTAAAAGCAAAGGAAGGAAAGGGGGTGGGCCAGCCTCTGCCAACCCCACCCTTCAGGTTGGGGGAGGCGAGGTAAAGCACAACTCCGGCTCTCACCATTTGAGAATGGGGAGCCCTACCCAATCAAAGCTAGGCCCATGCCCCCGTCCCAATGGAGAGTGGCATGATAGGGGGTGTACTTACCCCAGGACAGGGACCCATTGTTCCCTGTCCTTGCCCTACCTGTAACACCTCTAAATTTAGTATTTAGGGGCACCCTGAACCTTCCTTCCTCAGATCCCGATTTGAAAACAAGAAGAAAGAAGACCTGCCGTGCAGCTGCTTACAAGAGGACGACACCAACTGACTTGGCTCCAACCCTACCTGCTGTTGACCCTTGAACCTGCTCCGGCTAAAACCCCGGTGTCTCCTGCAGACAGCAACCTCAAAACCCCCCGAGGACCTGCCTGCCTTGCTCATCTAAAGACTGGGACTCCCATGAGCAGTGGTTCTGGTCAAACAGTAACAACCCCTGGTGCCACCCAGGAACAGCGAATCCAGCACACTCTGCACCCGCCCAGCCCGGCCAATGCCTGAGTGGACTAAAGCCCTGAGGACGTCACCCCCGGTGACTGTGACCAGGAGTCCAGCACCCAAGGACCTTTCTCGACGATCCTGACGATGCCTGCAGCCTCACAACAAAGATCCCCGCTAGCCGCGACCAGCTGAGGGTAAGATTTCCTGACGCCAAAAGACAATGCAACCGGCGCCCCTTGGTCCCCTGTGCCCAACTCCTGGGTGTCTACCTATCCTCCAAGATCCCAACTTACCTCTCAAAGTGGTGGTCGCACCAGAAGAATCTCCGTCTCAGAGTCTGCAGCCTTTGTTCAACGCCCGAGTGCCGCTGGAAGTGCAACAACTACCCTACTCTACTTTCCCACTTGCCCTGTGTAAGTGATTAGGAGCTCAGCTCCCACAACTGCGTGGTCTGCCTGCTAGCAGCCACCAACCAAAGCCCCCCTATCCTCCATGAGATAACATTGGGCCTACTCACTCTGCACCCGACTGCCGCTGTGGCACTGAAGGCGTAACAACTGTACTTCCCTGACCCTGGGAGACCCCCGAGTCTACCCCCAGAACCTTAACTCTGCCAGCCGAGTGCTTACCCAAGGACCGATAACCTCATTTTCGCAATAGCGTAAAATTGGCTGGGGTTCACTCAGAATTCCTGTGGAGTTTTGCAACTTTAAAATATTCACTAAAAATCAGCCGATCAAGAAATTCCGAATTACTCACCTGTTGTCAGGAGAGATCCCAGTGCTGCATCTTTCAGCCCAGCACTGAACCTGAAAAGTAATTATAACCGTGATTTACTGTTAACTCAATTTTCCTACATAGGAATCCATTGTCTGTTTTTACCAGAAATTCGTCAATGTTGATTTTTCAAACTTACAAATATTGCTTAAAAATCGCCTGTGTAACAAAAACGATTTCTTTCAACTGTTTACAGGAAATGCACCAGGGCTGAATCCAGGATCCAGCCCTGAGTAAGAAAAACTATTGTAAAGTAATTTTATTGCATTTACTTAAAAACTCCCATTGAGCTCAATGTTATTTTGTGTTTAAACTTGTGTTGCATATTGAAACAACTGTAACTATTGCATTTAAACGTCAACTGCTATTTGAAAGTATTCAATTGCAACATCTCATTCTGAGAAAGTCTTTATTAAACCAACTGTGGTTCTAAAATAAAGTAACTATATATTTTTATATACAAAACAAATGGCCTAGAGTTCAGTTCTTGAGTGCTGAGTGTGTACAACAAACGCTTAACACTGTCCTCTGATACTGCCTTACTGCTCGACCAAGCTACCACTTTAGAGAGTAAGGTTATATCAAACTTTAGCCTCTGCCATACCTCTGGGGACTGTGGACTCTGAGCACACTGTACCTTACTTTGGTCTATTCAAGTTCAAGTTCAAGTTTATTGTATGATTAATTAAAATTGTTACAAGTGTCCAAAATTAAATATCTTTACATCCACGAATAACACCAAACTACATTAAATAAAATCCTGTTGATTACAAGTATGGGTATACTACCAACACATAAAATACTAAGATTGCATTGATTGAAATTTAGTCCAACATCCATGACACCTAAGCAGTTAAATTCTTAATATATTTCACTTTCAGTCCATTTATTGCACAACTGGTTCCGCAGGGCCCGTATCCTGTCGGTCAGACCTCTCTGATATCCTCCTGATCAGCTTGAAGTAATAGTTTTTTTACTTCTGCCAGGTATTTTACTCTTCGGCATGCCAGGATTACAGAGGAACCATCCAGCCAGCGTATTACGGCTTGCCTACACGTGCGGATGTTTAGTTCGTTAAAAATCACTCTTAAGTACTGTCTCCTCAAAGCCGTAACTGCTGGACAAACGCATAAAAGATGGGCTAACGATTCCTTTTGATAGCCACACCGACGACACTGTAATGTTTGTTTAGGTTGTTTCCAGGGAGGCTGTAGGTCTTTTGAATCGTGCATGCCCAACCTGTAGTCTATGTAAGACTTTTTTAAGTGCTGGCTAATATGTGACGTGAAGTATACTTGCGGTTTTAATAATTTGTAAGAAGAGATGACCATCCACCCGTGCCTATGTTTAGAAGTTATACTTTTGTCCTCCAGAAAGGATTTCTTTTCTGCTGCGTCGTTAGTCATTTATCTAAGGCTTGCTTTGTCTACTCTATTTTCCCAGTCTGCTTGTATTTCTAGATCGGCCAAACAGGTTCGTAAGTAGCTTCCCCATAAGCTTGATGGTTCCTGGCCCATCTGGAGCTTGATTTCTTCCCAGCATAGGCTGTCCATTGAATCTGGTTCTGCGGAGCAGAATTTATGGCAAAGCTTTACGAAACCACTCATGCCCCAAACTTTTTGGTTTTGAAGGCCGAATTCGAGCTGGACTTGCGATGGGGAGGCAGACTTTGGCCGGTTAAAAAAGGCTTTGTAAATCTTTATCTGGAGATCATTTAGTAACTCTGCCTCCTTGCCACACCAAGTGACTAAGCCATATGATAAAGTGGGCATAATTTGCGTTGAAATCACTTTTAATAGATGGTTATAGTTAGGGCAATCCAATTTTGTTTTTAGATGTCGATAAGCAAAGATTAACGATTGGGCTTTAACTTTTGTGACCAATTTGTGCTCCTTGTGTGTTGTACCCTACCCTATTGTAATACCAAGGTATTTATATGACCTTGCTCTTCAACCTTCGTCCCTTTTACTGTCCATTTGAACTTGATTTGGTGCGGATCCACTAGACGGACGACCTTTGTTTTTCCTTTGCTAAGTTCCAAGTTTTCCTGGTCCAAATAGATTGCTAGATTATTTATCGCTCTTTGTAGACCGATGGGGGTTTGGCTTAACAGTACGATATCATCCGCGTACTGTAAAATGGAAATCTGATTGTTGGCCATATTCGGCGGATGGCAATCGGCTGTTTCCATATTTTTACTAAGATCTGAGAGGAACAAATTAAATAGGCTTGGTGCTAACATGCAACCTTGTTTTAATCCTTGCTGCGTGTCAATGCTTAAGGTCGTACTGCATCCTTCGCCCAGTTTTACTCTTGCCCAGGTGTCACTGTGTAGGGCAATTATTGCATTTAATAATTGATTCGGTAGTCCCCATGCCTTTAGGTTTTCCCAGAGTCGCCTTCTGTTCACTCAATCGAAGGCGGATTTTATATCAATAAAACATGCATACAGTCATGTTCTCTTTTTTGTGCCTTTTCAGTTAAGATTGCCAGGATTGCCAAGTTTGTTATTGTACCCATCTCTTGTATAATCCTGTTTGGAAATTGGGAATTATGTTGTTATCATCCGTCCACTCTTGCAACTGAACAAGGAGGCAAGAGGCATAGAGCTTGGCCTCAACATTGATTAGAGATATCAGCCTGTAATTCCCTGGATTACGACGATCTCCCTGATTAAATATAGGATGGGTTATTGTCCCTTTCCACGAATCGGGAACTTTGCTGTGTGTAAAAATATAGTTGAAGAGCGGAGTTAAGTTATCCAACCAAAGATCTGGGTCATTCTTGAAAAGTGCATTGGGTAGGCCATTCAGTCCTGCCGCTTCTTCTGTCTTAAGCTTTTTTATTATACCTCGTAGTTGTTTGGAGGTGGTCAGGGTATTTTGAACAATGCCATATTTCTCTTGTTGAGGGTTTTGCAAATTCAAATTATCCTGCATGGATTTTGTTTTCCTTTCTTCCAGTTCCCAAGATGGCCCTCGGGACCCTTCCATGGACCCTAGTTCCGTACTACTGTACATGTCCCGCACATGTTCTACCCACGCTTCCGCTCCAATTCCAGGTTCTTGTTGAAGTCTTGCTCCTTTGTTCAGGTTATTTATAATACCCCAAAAGTCCCTGCTGTTTGGCAATTTACATACTCTTAATAGATTAATCCAGATTGATTCCTTATAAACCATTTTTGCGTTCCTCAATGACTTCTTGTAATGATTCCTCAGTTCCTTCAATTTATTTTTATTTGTTTTTTTACCCAGTCTTGTCGCCCGTGTTTGTGTTCCTACCTCTCTTGAGATCCTTCTCCTTTGATCTCTTAGATCATTACTGAACCAGGGATCCCGCCTCGCAATTAATCTTCTTTGACTGCCAGGCAGTGCTGGAAATTCACTGGTGATTACCTGGACCAGGCGTTCCCAGTTTATTACTCGTTCTTCCTCTGTTTGGGTCCCAAGTTTGCTCATGTGCTCACTTACTATCTCCTGTATGCTTTTCAAATATCCCCCTTGTCATTTTAGTTTTCGCAAGTTAAACTTTTCGGATGGTTGTATAAGAGAGTTGAGTTTTTCGGCCTGTATGATAGAATTAGTCATTGTCGTAATTTGGGGGAAATGATCGCTTTCTATGCGCTGGACAATGCAAAATGATTCGATGCAAGGGAGTAACCTGTTACTGATGATTGTAAAATCTATTATTGAGCGAACATTACCACTCAAATGTGTTATTGCTGCTGATATGTCTGCCTTTGCATTTCCGTTCAAAATTGTCAATCCCAGATCTTTTAACTTACTCATTAATATTCCGCCTCCCCAGTTCCCTAACGTCTTTCCTTTTATCAATCTTTAATTGTGAGTTTGCTGTTAAAATCTCCTGAGATGAACATGGTGCAATGCTCATAAGATCTTTGCATTATTTTAATCAGAGCAATTAAAGTAGAGTATCTTTCTTTCTGGGTCTTTCTCTCTGGATGTACGTAAACATTAATCAGTAAAAGTTGCCACTTTAAGTTATTTGATGGAGACTTTCCGGTGATTTTAATCACTTGCACCCAATTTACCCCAACATCCAGCTCTTCGGTTAGCCAATTGTACTTTTGTGAGACAGGTCTCCTCGCGGGTGCCCAGAATTTGAAAATCTCTCTGCGAGAATATGATGTTCTTTAAAACCTGGAATTGAGGATGGAGTCGTGTTCCAAGTTTCCTGAAGCATGATTTTATCTAATTTTTGAAAAAAAGCTAGGGTTTCATGGTCCTGGTCCATATCTTTAAACCCATGGATGTTCCAAGAGTAGATTGTGAATCTGTCATGCTTCATTCCCTCTGTGTTATAAACCTGCTTCTCTTCTCTTACTATTAGTTTTGCCTCTTGGTTAGGTATGTTTTTTTTTAGCATTATTGGCAACCATGACCAATCCAGCCTGTCCAATTTACTACTTCCCTCGCTTGTCGATGTTTTGGGCCCGTTTTCAGTGAATGTCATAACTGGTGTGTTTGATCGAGCTCCTCGTATGTGTATGTTCTGATTTTTCCCGAATGAGACTTCCTGTTTTAAATGTTTTGGACTGCCTAAGAGGGGATAGGGGTACCTTGGACATTTATGTAGCATCAATGTGATTCCCCAGGCTCCAAATCTTGATCTAGTTGCAAATATCTTGTCTACTAATTCCTTTGACGACCATGTTGTCACTGACTCTTCAATATCTGACTTTGGTCTTTTTTATTGAAATTCAACAGCTATTAGGTCTCGTGAGGTAATTCCATTTAATTCCGGGATTGCTTTCAACAACTTTAAAAAATTCCCTCGATTAAGAATGTCTTGCCTTCCCTTGGTTGAATATTTCGGCACAAATGTCAATTTTAATTCAAACGCGTCTGAGTGGTTTTGTAAACGGTCGGGAATGGTGCGATTTCTTCTTTAGGTGGTGCAAAGTTGTTAGTTGTTAATGGTTTATGTTCTTGGCGGGCTTCTAGTCCCAAGTGTTCTCCATGAGCCGTCTCCTTTTTCAAATCTGTTTTCCCCAGATTTTCTGTTGTCCTTGTCCCTATTCATTCGGCTTCTGCTTCCGTGAGGGGGAGCATACATCTTCGTTCCTTTCCTATTGTTGTAATCATTATCAGGTTATGCTTGAGGGGAGGGCTGTTTTTTGTTTCCTCCATCCCTCTCTTACTTGTTAAGTCATCCCTATTTCCTTGTTCCTTCCTCATTATGCGTTCCTAACTCCTATGTGGGACTTTATCTCCTATGTCTGCGTTATGACGTTTATTACTACAAGAAGCGTTTTTTGGTCTATTTCTTTTATTTGCAGGCTTCTTACTTCTGTGACGAGGCATTGCTTTAACTTGTTTTTTTGCAAGCTGGAATTGGAAAAAACAGTAGTGCACGAGCTTTCCTCCTTGGGCCTAAGTTCATGAGGGGGGTTCACTTGGGCTATGTCAGTTGATGCTGGCCCGCACGTTGATGCGTTCAGTGAATTGACTTTTTCCATTCGAGATGTTTTAGTTGCGAATATTGGAAAGATCTTCTCTGAATCTAGGCTTTGTTGCTTTTTATGTTTCAGCCTAGCCTTCCTTGCGCGTTTTCTTTGCCTTTTTGTTGGTTTTACGGGGGGAAATCTAAAAGGAATTCCGTGTTACTTCCATTTGGGTTTCTGTATTTTCTACTTGCTCATCGAATTCCACTTGCACATTTTATTTATTATTTATTTATTATTATCTCCATTGTCCTCACTACTTAACATTGTTTTTGCTTTATTATGTGTTGAGGATACCTTCATATCTGTCATGTGTAAAGTTTCTGTATTCAGTTTGTTATTACTTGTTGATTTTACCGCCCCTAGAATATCCTTTAAAATGTCGGGGAGACTTGCCAGTTTCTCTATTATACTTCCACAGCCGCAATCAGGCTGCTGTTTATCTTTATTTCTTTGTAGTTCCAAGTTTCCCCTTTGTAAAAGGGACGTAATTGAATCCATCTTGGAGTTTAAAGTAGAGATATGGCTGGCAATTAGATTTATAAGATCTATTTGTACGTCCATTTTATTGTATTGAAAATTCAGTACCCTTATTGCTTGGTCTAGTGTGCCTAGCAAGGACTGGCTCCACTGTGTACTTGGGTATTGTTCACTGAAGTTCCCTGCACCCCCTAATGAGTGATCTATCATACTGACAGATAATAATGTTATTGGTGCTGACAAATTCAGTTGGTTTGCGTTTGTTACTGGAGTTCTACTATCGTCTAATACGATCCGTTGTTGATCATTACTGGCGGGCTGTCTTCGTGGAGTTGATGCTGTCATTCCCAACCTAGTCTGTTGTACTTCTGAGCGAGTATCTGGTGGCGTGGTGTTCCTTTGGGTTTCTTTTTTCGGTGTTGTTTCCATGATTTCTAACAGGTTGAGGTAATTGGATATATAAAATGAGTTTAGCCAGGGGTCCTCCCCTGTGACTGCCTGCTTTTGTGAGTCACTTATTTTTGATTTTTCCTCCTTTGGATCCTCCCTGTATTCTCTTTTGTTAAAGTTCCCACTGGGGTTCACACTTCTGGTGTGTTTACTCAACTTTGGTTTTGCCTCCGTATGTTCATCTATGCTTCCCTCGCTTTTAGTTATTTTCCTTGTGGTTGTTATGGATTTAATCTGGTGCACCTGTGCAGTCACTGTTACCAGCTTACTCGCTGGCTGCTCCTTCATTGATTTCTGTAAAGTTTGCTTTCGTTCGTTGAAGTTTGTTGGGACGTGTGCTGAGGGAGCGGTTATTCTATCTTTGAAAATTGGGCTTGGGAGTTTGGTGGCCTCTACTGTAGAAGCATAGATTGCTGCCATTGGGTCTTTTTAAGAAGAAGAATTTTTGAATCCCGTATTTCCTACTTGGACTCACCACTGTACAGCCAGGAGTGGGTGCTGAGACCAATCTCTCTCTTGATTTTGAGGTGATTCCCTTATGACTTGTAAGCTGGCCTTCTTCAAAGGATTTTTTTAGTTTATTTATTTTTTATTTTTTACTTGTCGTCGTTTGTCTAATTTTCCCTGATCTCATATTGATCCTTGCTTTTATAGTCCTTTGCCCTTATACTGTTTTGCTCATACTTCTTCCCTGGGGGATAGGTTATCGTGGAGACTTAAGTGGAGATATAAGTGATGCCTCCTGTGCGGCGGTTGACCTATCCTGTCCTGTGATGGCCTTGTGGGCTTTGTATGGGGTTATGTGGCCTTTAGGCCTTGAGGCCACCCCTTTTTAGGAGTTCGTAGACCCCCGCGGTTCTCCTCAGCATAGGCTCCCCCCGCTCGCTCTGCCTGCTTTTCCCACAACCTGGTTGGCCAGGAGGCTTTTTCCTATGACTAGGAGAGACAGGGGGCAATAGTCCGGCAGGTAGGCAGACTAGTACCGTTTTTGTTTACAAGCAGGGAAGCAGGGGAGCAGGGGAGCCGGAGAGCGCTGGTGACTTTGGTCTATTATATACAGAGCCACTTTCTTACAGTTATCTTCCTCTCGCCAGTCATGGTGACCAGATAGCATATCTTTAAAGCCTTTCTTTTGCCCATCTTCTTACCAACTCCAGAGCCCATAGGACCAACTTCATTACATCCCATTCTGTTCCTTTCCTGTAACCTGTATCTTTATTTATTCCAATATATATGCTTGGTTGCTTGCCTGATTAATTCTGTAAGATTTAATTCTCCAACAAATCTGGATGAAGCCACCATGTTAGAATTTAAGCCGTAGTCCTACTGCACTTATATGTCATGAATAGTAAAAAGAGGATTCATTTCTATCTGCATGTCATGTCCTCCATACATGGAATGGTTTTTAGTCAAATAGAGACTGTTTCAGGATATTGAACAAACATTTCTTGTCTCTATGATTCATGAATTGCTTTGATCAAGTTGTTTGTCATGCAATTGAAGGCTGCAGCACAACATGAATGGATCTGCTGCACAAAATTCACCCAGCTCAGAGCAAAACTATACATTGTCTGCATGTATACATGTTTAGTGGACAGATATCAAATTCATTTAAAGATATTTTTAAGAGTATTCATCTGGCCTCCAGTTCTGATTTGACATGCAGCATTGAAAGAGGCATCCCTGGAGCAACTTGCATGGTGAAAGTATCCCCTCCATTTTTGGATAACTTAACAGTTTCCATCTTTCAGTAAATGTGTTTAGTGGAGTACTGTGATCTGTCTATTATGACTATGACACTACTCTCCTTCTCTTCTCATAATTATTTAGACCTCGGACATTCCAGATCAGCACACTCAACCTACTACGGTATGAAACTGTCTCTTTTTGCATGATCACCCCCATTTTTTTCATACCAATGCTGTTGGTTTTTAGACTCAGTACACTAGGCCCCTACTAATCAGGCCCAAGAGCATGTGCTCTGACCCCTAAAAATGTGTTAAATTGGTGAAAAATGCATAACACCTGTAAGTCCCCAGTATATGGTGGTCAGTGTACTCAGGTCCTGTAAGTTAAACATCACTAGGTGACTTGTGGACATGATATGCCACCATTGCAGTCATAAGGTGAAACATGTGTTCAGGCCTACCCTGCAATCTGAGTGTGCAGTTTAAAAACTGAAAAGTTGACCTGTCAAAATAAACCTTCTTGAAACACACACAAGGTTATTGCTTGCAGTCTATCCACTGGCAATAGCTCGGGTAGCACTCCAACCCACTGTTCTTTTGCTCACCATGCCACCTCAGGTTGGACCCAGCTATTGCCAGTTGCTAGACATATTGCAAGCAGCCTTTCATCACCTTTTGTGTGTTTCATGTACCATTCTAAGTGGCATGCCCAGACGTGAGTCCTGTGCTCACAGTGTCACTGGAACCAGGATGTACCTGCCCGCTGACCCCATAGATAAGAAAAAAACGTCTCTGGATTGCTTGTTTTCTGGCTCAGGGAGGAACTGGCTTGACAGTTTAGACTGAACTGTTCCCATGAAGAGCAGGGTCATGACTGATTTACATATGGCTGGGCCCAAACTGAGGTGGCATGGTGAGATAAAGAACAATTGGTTGGATTGCTACTAGGAGCTATTGCCAGTGATTAGGCCTATTTCAAGCAGCCTTCCATAACCTTTTGTGTGTTTCAAAATAAATCTTCTGCCAGGCCAAACTTACCTTTTTAATAAGTATAGGCCACCCCTAAGTAAAGCCCTGAATGCCAATAGAGTAGGACATGTGTACTTACGTTTTAAGTGTCCTGGCAAATCCTCAAAGTCATTTTTCACTGTGGCCAGGCTGGCTCTCCCATTAAAAACACGGGGTTACATTATAACACCTTATAATACATAATTTCAGTTTGGAAATAGCTACAACCATGGTTAAAGGACTCACATTAATGCTAATCTAAAAGCCAATCAAACTGTCAAGTTAGATTTTAAATTACTTTTTAGAAAGGGCCATTTTTAGGATGTAGGCATTTTCCTACCTAAAGTCTCTAGTAACCTTTTCAGAGATGTATTTGCTGTTTTTTATGTAGCGCAAACTTGAACTGATAGTATTGGTCCACGTTACATGCGCCCAAGTTACATTACAAAACGATACATTCATTTTCAATTTTTTTTAAGTCACAGGGGATTTAAGTGATTTGCCCAGAACCACAGGATGTAAAACTAACTCTGAGACTCAAACCTAGTTCCCCCAGTTCCAAAGTCAGAAGTTCTAGTCATTAGGCCATGTCCTCTCTTCCCCCAACTGACAGCTTGCTGACTTACTGCAAGGAGATGTGAATGGCTCCCAGTAAAGGAAATAAAAGGACCATTAATGGAAGGAGGTGTGATGTCCTCCTGAGAGGATTGCCTGGTGGATGTACCCACCAAATGCAAGAGCTTCAAAGGGGAGTCTCTTGTCATAGGCAGATGTAACTCGTGCCTGGGCCAGTACCTGCCATTGTACCAGTAGCCCGAGTGGCACCAATCCCAGTGCAGGGGAACATGTTCCTGAACTGGTTTGTAAGGAGACATTCTTAATTTCCAAAGACACACCTCATTGGTTGGGAATTTGCCTAATGAGTGATCTATCATACTGACAGATGGCACATGGCATAAAAGTGGTACCTTCACTTTTGAACTTTTCTCGACTTCTAGAGACAGCAGAAGGGATGCATCTGCTGTTAGACTTTTGGAGCAAACCCCCAAGCGCAGGACCTGCTCCCCGCTTTTACCCATGACAGAAGAGTGGACTTCAAGGTCTAGTTGACTGGTCTCTTGTTCAGCTTCAGTAACACAAACGCTGTAAGAAGCCCAAATATCTGCTGAGCCCAACTGTCCAGATCCAACTGGATTACCCCTGGACCCTGCTGGTGGCTTCTGGAAGATGCCTTCTAACCGACAGGTGGTGTCCAAAAGATCCTAGTGCCTTGGCTGGTGTTACAGTTTTCATTTCGCCCTCAAAAATAGTAAGGCTAGAAACTTACAAACACTTTCTGAACCACCGGCCAGCCACAGTCAGATTAAGCTCGTGGGTTTTCCCTGTCCAATTGATCCTGACTTCCAGAAAAATTGCAGAATGGAGGTAGCAGCCTGCCACTGATGACACCTTCCTCAGCCCAGATTACGGACTTTGCCCCTGTTGATGTTGAGAGTCTTGAACTTCCCACCGAGTTCCTGTACTGCATGCGACCACTATCAACGAGCCACCCTTGGGTTCCAGCTGGCACTCCAACCCGCCGACTACCTCATTGATGAGGACTTTTGTCCAGAAAAATAACTGAGTCAGGAGGTAATCTTTGCACCGGGTCCACCCCATGCTCCATTGTGATCAGCCTTAAGTTTTGACTGTGACCCAGAATAGCACAACCAGATACCTGCAGATGACGCTTATGGTGCTAGAAGCACATACAACTTTGAAAAATCATGCTTCAGGTTTCTTACATCCTATTTTTTTTGATTATGCTATCTAATTGCCCAGCACCTTGAGGCCCTCACAGGTGGGTACTATACAAACTGTTAATTAAAATTGCAACCACTTTTAAAATTGGGGTGGGATTTTTATTGTGTTGGGCTTTCTCCTTTTTAACTGTTTTGGTACTGATAAATGCTTTACAAATTTCTACTAAGATAAACTTGCCTGCTCTGTGCTACAGTTGCCAGAGATTGAGCTCAGGTTCAAATTATTGAGGCCAAACTAGACATAGTCAGGAATAGTGCCATTATTAACTGAAGAGGTCTCCCATCCACTTCAACTGATAAACTATTTTCTCACAGTCACCCATTTCTATGGTTAGTCCTGATCCAGCATTGCTCCGTCCAATCTCTCCAGAACCCCATCCCCTACTAGACCTCTCTTCGGTTCACCAAAAACCAGGGCTTGATTCTACTCTTAACAATAAGCTAAAAGGGTAAAAGCCACCCACTGGTCATGCCCCAATCAGTTGTGTAGAACATAATTCAGTAGACTTCTTAAGAACTAATTGGCACTCAGTTTAAGTTTGCAAATTATCAACACCCTGAACACAGACAGGTTAGGGCCATCCAGAGTTGTTACTACAGTACACTGTAGAATTTACAATAAAAAACAATAATAAATCCCAATTTGTTTTCCTCAAAGCTTAAGCAGAGTTTACCCAATCATCCCAGGTGTCATGTTGCAAGGTGGCCTATTGGAATCCAACCCATGGTAATCCCTAGCCCAGAGGTCTTCGGAAATACCTTTTGCAGTCTGCCACACAACCAACTAGTATAAAGGTGCAGGTGCAATACAAATAATAATGTTATGTGTTCCCTCCATTGGCAGCCTACATAAACAATTAAATGTTATTCACAACTGTGGTGTGTATGAAGTAGGTATCAAGCGCTCCAATCCACTATGTGCTGCTCCTGGGGGGGGGGGGGGGGGGGGAGGGGTGAGCATCACTTTCTGAGACTAAGTCATAATTTTCCTGAGCTGAAGCAAGAAAAAGTGAGTGCTGATCAGTGACATGATTGAAAGAACAGTTCAACTTCAACACTTCACAGGTAATTCTAAACACTCTTTCTGTGTCCATGTTGTGTAGGCAGTCTCTCGCGGTAGATATTCTTCCTGACAGGACCCAAGAATTCCCATGCACCACCCACTGCACAATTCCCAGGGCAATAACTAGTCTGTCTCCTGCACCTTGCCAGTAGAACAATAGCTTTCAATGTTAAAGCAGTCTGAACTCTCTTCTTTACCTGATAGCTATGCAAATTCCCTTCCTGTTTTGGGGGTCGGAAAACAATGTGTTCTATTTCCTACAATAATTTTCTGCTTTTCCACGAATAGCAGTGTATTTCACGTTTAGTTTGCATCTTAATTTCTTCACTTAATCATATTCTCTTCATTGCTCCTGAACTGCGTGGTTGGAATTAAGAAGAAGTCCCTCTGCCTGGCAGCCTATATTAAACCGCAAATAACAGACAGCCTCATCAGGAGTTGTTACATATATTGCTCAGGGGATGCAACAGGCGTGTGTGCTCAATATTTGCAACCCTGGATGTTTGAAATTAGGTTTCTGGTTGATAGAGGTATTCACTCTGTCCAAGCCGGCACCACAATCCTACTTAAGGTAAGTCATAAACACACCTTAAATTAACCCCTACTCACCACCTGGTAGCTTGGCACAGAGAAGTCAGGCTTAACTTAAGAGGTAATATATAAAGTATTTCTGCAGCACTTCAAACAGTAAAACAGTAAAAACACCACACAAAATATATTACACCTGGTTAGACAAATAGAGCTTAATGTAATGAACAAACAACCAAAATGTCAAACATCCAATAAGTAGAACCAGAGTTAGGAATTTTTAAAGAATATACTGAATTATAGTGCTTAGAAGCATAAAGCACCAACCGGGGCTATTTGGTCATGCTAGACTGCGCCAAATGTAAATGTTTAGGAGAACCAAGATGGAGTGTAGGTCAGATTCAGGGACCAGCCTTGGCCCGACTGAAACAGTACCGTGGTTGCGGTTGCATCTACGTCGAAGATGAGATGTGAGGAGCAAACAAAAGAGTTGATGAACAGGCTTTGATCCTTAGGATGTAGGTAATGCATTGGGTCCGAGCGACTCAAAGTCAGAGATGCATTGGGAATGGAGGCAATGTTCCATGCCATTGGCCTTGTGATGACCTTGATCCTCGTAGCAGTGGTGCTGCATTGGCATCGATAGAGATGCGCAGGTTCCAAGGGCAACACTCTTAGGGGAGTACAGGTGCTGTAGGAGGTGAGTTGGAAGCCTTTTGTGTCCTCGAGACTTCAATCAGGAGGCAAGCCAGCAAGCCGCTGGGTCACTCTGGTTCTGGGTTCAAGTGATGTAGGTCCAGGTCTTCTCACTCAGGCAAGGAGGTCAGCAGGTAGGTCTGCACAGCAGAAAAGCAGTTCTTCCAGAGCAGCAGTCCTTTGTCAGCACAGCAGTCCTTCTTCCGTGTCCGAATATTCAGAGGTCAGTAAATCTGTACTGAGTTGGTATGGTCAAAAGTCTCGTTCTTATACCAAGTTTTGCCTCTGAAGTGGGGGAGACTCCAGAGGGGCTTTGAAGTGCACAGAAGTCTTACCTTCCTGCTCTTGCTTCAGACTCACTACAAGGTGTTAAGCAATCTTTTGTGCGGGGATAAGACACAGCCTATTCAGGTATAAGTGCAACGCTGTGCCTAGTTTCTCCCTCCCATCCTGCCCAGGCTTGCCTATCAGGATGTGGATGGCCCATCAGTCACACCTAACATGCCTTTGTGTGTGGCTGTCTAGAGAGAATGCACAAGGTCTAGCTGTCTCCCACCCCAGATGTGTATTCGAGACAGGAAGCAGGAACACATGGCTAAGAACAGAAAAACACAATCTTTCTAAAAGTGCCATTTTTAAAATTGTAATGATAAATTTGACTTTACTTGTAAAGAGGATTAATCATTACAATTTCACAGGTTCGAAACATGATAGCTCTATCTTCTTCATATTGTAAATTACACTTATTAAATGTAACAAGGAATACCCATGTTAACCTATGTGAGGGGTAGGCCTCACAGTAGTAAAACATGAGTTAGGGAGTTTTTTTTTATTACTAGAACACGTAATACTTAAAAGTACATTTCCTACCTTTTAACTACATAGCACCCTGTCTTATTATGAGCTACCTAGGTCCTGCCTTAGGGGTGAGTTATATATAAAAAGGGGGAGTTTAAGACTTGGCAAGGGGTTTTACATGCTAATTCGACATGGTAGTGTACTCTTCAGTGGGAAGCCTGAATGTTTTAAAGGGTTACTTAACCCCTTTTGCGCTGATGACGGAACCGCTCCGTCATCAGCCGTGGTGGCGCTGTGCTGATGACGGAGCGGTTCCGTCATGGCCCGCCCGACGCTCCTGCGCGGCGCAAATTCCGTGCCTGCGCTGAGCGTTCTGTTGAGCGGGCGGGCCATGACGGAACCGCTCCGTCATAAGCACAGCGCAACAGATGCTGGTGACGGAGCGGTTCCGTCACCAGCATGCGCCCGCCACATTTCCGCCCCGCCCCCTTAGCACTGCGGCGGCATAGCCCCCACAGTGAAGGGGTTAAGTAGGTGCCACAATCAGTGCTGCAGGCCCACTAATCGCATTTCATTTGCAGTCCCTGGGCACATGTAGTGCACATTGTTAGGGAGTTATAAGTAAATTAAATATTCCAACTGTGAATAATTCAGTCAGCTCATGTTTAGTGAGAGAGCACATGCACTTTAGAACTAACTAACAGGCATAAAGTGCCCGGAATCCTACAATCAACAAAATGAGGTCAGCATATAGGGGATAAGGAATGCAAAATGGTTGGTGGGGGTGACCGTGCAGAAAGGGCCATTTCCAATACCAGGACACTATGGTATCACACAAGAGCCACAGACACTTGAGAGGGCCCTTTTGTAATACTAATAGCACTGTCACATATGTAGTACCAGCCCTATCCTGAGAGGGTGTTCCCTCATTTGCATGGGAGCTTTGGCCCCATGCAAATTAGGAAATCTCTTTTTCTTTGTACCCGTGCCCAATTACCATTGCAGTACAAAAGGGGGTGGTGATGGACGGAGCATCTGAATCAATCAAACACTCACACCCAGTCAAAAGATCTGGGTTAAATCCATCACCGTATTTTAGCCCACTCCGCCACCCCAGTTCAGACATGGCCATATGCAAATCAGTCTGACCCTGTGCCTCATGGGAACAGTCCAGCCCGAACTGCCAAGCCATGTCTTCCCTGGACCGGAAACAAGCTTCCGAGGACCGGTTTCTGGCATTCCAGCCATCTTCAGCCCGGCTTGCTTAAATCCAGTGGCAAAGTAAGCAAGGGACTCACGTCTGAGCATACCCTGCCACACTTATGGAGGTCAAAAGCGGTACAAAAGGGGGTGGTGATGGACGGAGCATCTGAATAAATCAAACACTCACACCCAGTCAAAAGATCTGGGTTTAATCCATCACCGTTCTTTAGCCCACTCTACCACCCCAGTTCAGACATGGCCATATGCAAATCAGTCTGACGCTGTGCCTCATGGGAACAGTCCAGCCCGAACTGCCAAGCCATGTCTTCCGTGGACCGGCAACAAGATTCCGGGGACCGGTTTCTGGCATTCCTGCCGTCTTCTGCCCGGCTTGCTTGAATCCAGTGGCAAAGTGAGCAAGGGACTCACGTCTGAGCATACCCTGCCACACTTATGGCAGCCAAAAGCGGTACAAAAGTGGGTGGTGATGGACAGAGCATCTGAATCAATCAAACACTCACACCCAGTCAAAAGATCTGAGTTTAATCCATCACCGTTCTGTAGCCCACTCTGCCACCCCAGTTCAGACATGGCCATATGCAAATCAGTCTGACCCTGTGCCTCATGGGAACAGTCCAGCCCGAACTGCCAAGCCATGTTTTCCTTGGACCGGAAACAAGCTTCCGAGGACCGATTTCTGGCATTCAAGCCATCTTCAGCCCAGCTTGCTTGAATCCAGTGGCAAAGTGAGCAAGGGACTCACGTCTGAGCATACCCTGCCACACTTATGGCGGCCAAAAGCGGTACAAAAGGGGGTGGTGATGGACGGAGCATCTGAATCAATCAAACACTCACACCCAGTCAAAAGATCTGGGTTTAATCCATCACCGTTCTTTAGCCCACTCTGCCACCCCAGTTCAGACATGGCCATATGCAAATCAGTCTGACCCTGTACCTCATGGGAACAGTCCAGCCCGAACTGCCAAGCCATGTCTTCCCTGGACCAGAAACAAGCTTCCGAGGACCGGTTTCTGGCATTCCAGCCGTCTTCAGCCCGGCTTGCTTGAATCCAGTGGCAAAGTGAGCAAAGGACTCACGTCTGAGCATACCCTGCCACACTTATGGCGGCCAAAAGCGGTACAAAAGGGGGTGGTGATGGACGGAGCATCTGTATCAATCAAACAGTCACACCCAGTCAAAAGATCTGGGTTTAATCTGTTGTGTTCTATCTAGGACCCTCATCAATATTGTGACCTTATGCCCCTATACGGCTATAATCAATAGATATCCCTATAATGGCATAAACGATCAGAGCCATATTTCAGTAACTCGTCTCCACAGCTCATTACAGTACATGACACTGCAGAAGCCACTTCCTTAGATTCCTAGATAACACACCGAGTTCTTTCAACAGAATAAACCCCCAGCAACCTGGGAAAGCCCCGCTTGCTTTATTTTGATTAGTAATAGAACTCTTGCAATCACCGTAAGAACGATCAGTCCTTAGTGACTTCTTTATTGACGTCTTATGTCCAAAAACTTATGTCAAACTCGGCACCTTTCAGGTATAAATAATACCAACATTGCCTTAAGCACACACGACGGTGGTGGTGAATACAGGAGCAGAACAGCTGTCCCTTGCAGAGCCCAGCAGATGCGAGAAGCCCACGGACGCTGGCCCTCCTCCTCCTTGACGCGCTGAGAAAGACGCTGTCTTTTCTCCTGCCGAGAAAATCCAGCTCCGGCGTTTCCAGCCTACCCTTGTGGGTGACTGGAATATCGAGTCCTGAGAGGAGATACCAGGCCTCCAACATTCTATTTCAGAGGTACGGTGCTGACTAGACCCTTAGAGAGAATTCTTGAAGCAAACCCTTGGCAAAACCAACTTAACTTAAACTGCTACTTACTTACTCTCTCCCACGTATTAGGCTTAGGTCAGGTACACCGGGGTAGGCGTAATTAGAAGCACCAGTTGAGTACGTTAGCCAAATGTATAAATGAATGTATATATTTTATTCATTTTAACTATTGTATGGCTAAGAAACTATATCAATGCTTTTACAGTATTATTTCGCAATACTCCTTTTACTGTACACACTTTTTATAATAACAAGTCTTGCAATTGTGGCAATTCATTTCTCTTGCATGAGAAGGAAGACTGTTCAATAAATAATACCTTTTATTGAAAACGCCCGTCTCTCTATTCTCTGCATACTGGTGAAAGTAATTCTGCATAACTGACTGAGTGAAATAGCTGTCTATTGTTTCACACGACTCTAGAGATTGACTCTTATTCTGAGGAGCAAAGTTGTCATGTTAATGCGGTTGTTGGAAAACTGAATCCCTTCTTGTCTGAGCCAGGGAAGCTGATCACTTCCTATTCAGTCAAGAAAGTTTCCAGTGACCTCTGAGCTAGCTGGTACAAACCCAATTAAGTTTAACATAGTCAGTAGAGACCTAGAAGACCGCACTTCTACGTCTACACTGCTGTTTATGTTATTCCAATGCGCAGGGCCTATAGGGAAAATAGCAACTACACTACATGGCGCCCAACGTTTGGTAAGGCGATAAAACTAACGCAAGACGTTAGAGTAACTCAGTCGTGCTTTTTTCACACAGACCCTTTCTCCCGTAAATACTCCAATAGACGTCTGGAGTGGGTGAAAGGTTAAAATCCGCCTGAACGTAGTAGGAAGAGATTCCTATGTAGTGCTTCTGGTTTATTCAACGTTGAAGGATACAGTGTTCTAAAATATTGTGCACCTAATCTTTGTCTCCTTGGAGACCTGCTCTGCAAAACTTTCATTTATACAATGTCAGTAGAAGACAATGGAACCGCTAAAGCCGCAGTAAATGCGACTCAGCAGGGTCCCGATGTTACAGGGATTAATGAACCGGGTGCAATAATCATCCCGGTCAACATAAGAAAAACTATAACGTTAAAACTTATAGAAAACGGACTGACCACACAAGGTGGCACAGTCGTTTTCGAGATAGAGGCACATGAATATCGGCAGACAGAGGTATTCTATTCTTGGATAAAATTTCCAGCGGCAAACGCTACAACACACGAGTTCCACTATTACAAAATAGAGGATCCACCGGATGAGTACGCTCCTTTCGAGGAGATTGAAATCCCATTAAAATACCAAGAGCACCTGCTCTGGTTTAAAGGCGCCCTAAAACATAATGATCATATTACCAGGCTCGGTCCACTAGGTAGACCAGGAGCAACGTGGCCGGTTCTAGCCAGCTACACACCACATCCAGACATTGAAAAAATTTCAAAAGAAGAGATGTTAGGACAGCTAAAAACATTAATTAAAATACATAGACAGTTAGTCCAATATGTAATGCGGACTGCAACAGTCAAAACAGCTGTTAATGTTCAACAGCTGACCCCTCATCAGGGGAACACAAATAAAATTACACCACAGAACATACAATCATGTCTTGGTAAAACACCCATAAAACGGGAACAAATTCCTTTCTGGTTAGCGCCGAAAATTACTCAAATAGAGGCAGTATTTCCGAATACTACCCCTATTGAGATACACAGAATTCTGACCACCTGCCTTCCAATGGGGGTGGCACCACATGTGGAGGACTGTGACACTTGGGGTACAGTTTTTGCTTCCATTTACACAAAAACACATGGTGTTCCGTCAATGGTGGTAATACCAGATGTGCTAAAACAGATTCAGAATGAATACGGTCCAGAACCTGCTTTAACTCTTGGTATGAAATTACTGAAAGACTTCAAGCAGGTCTCGGCTATATTACTAGCCAACATAAAAGGAGAAGCAGCATCTGTGGTGATCCACCAGAAAATGAAGGAAACAGATATAACAGATCAACCAATTGAGCTTGCCAGAATTATAGAAAAATGCTATGAAGAATTAGGTAGAGACAGCTTGGGTGGGAAACCAGTAAAACCCCAACTACTCGAAAATCCTGAAAAATTATTTATTAAAAATAATCTAAACACTCCTAAAAAGAGCTGGGATGGAAATAAACAATCCTCTCCCAAGGAAAAAGTTTTCCAGTCCAGAGGAAGATCTCCTCGACGGAGGGAAAGAACTCGAGAACACCAGTCTCCCCAGAGGGAGCACTCTGAGAAAAGATATGACCTTAGAAATAGGGATAACTTGAAAAAGCCTGATAGATATCAAAGTATTGATACACGTCCCTCTCGATCTTTTTTGCAGAAATCGGAAAAAAGAGGACGGTCAGACCCAGGAGAGCACACCAAGTCCAAAGACAAGGAACCTGCTCAAAGTAAAAAATTACAATTTCCAAGAAAGAAGGTAGCCAGTATTAGAGTAATCGAACATGCCGAGAATACTGAGGACACAGCTGAAAAACGGGGATTGGGCACAGACTAAGCATGGGCGAATTTTGCAAATCTGGTGTTCGCGAATTTGCGTATTTGCAAACTCGCAATCCGCAAAATACGCGAATTCTCGCGAATTTGCTGATTTTTTTTTGTGTTCGCAAGGGTTTTTGCCAGTTCGCGAGGGTTTTGTACCAGTTCGCAATTGCGAACTTACTTGTCGGCTCGCAACGGTCGCGACTATGTTGTTTCTACGTCTGGTTCATCATCACAGGTTCCCAGCACCCTCTGTTTCACCACTGCCACCCTCTGTTTCACCCATGCCACCCTCTGGTACATCAATGCCACCCTCTGGTTCATCATCACTGTAGATTATGGGGGCGAAAAGCAAGCACACCTGCCCTGCTTCAACTGACATGAATTAATTTGGGGTTGATTTATTAATGTGTCACTGTTTTAAAATTCCAGTCCTGCACCTGCTTCCTTATCTGTAATTTGCTTTCTGTTGCAGTGCAATTTTTTTTCCAGGACCTTTGTGGCCTACTTGTAGCTATTCTATGAGCCTGCTGTGAGGGTCAGAGCAGGGTCATACAATTGTTGCAACTAGCAACTGAACTCTGGAGGGGCCCCAGTCAGGAAGCACTACAGGGAATGGTTACTATTACTAATGATGAGTTTGAACTTTTGCACCTGCTGAGTGCTTTCAGTTTTGCAAAATTCGTTTTTCTGCAGAACAGCAACTGTAATGCCCCAAACACACATAGGCAACTGAACTATGGAGGGGCCCCTCAGGAAGTACTACAGGGAATGGTTACTAATGATGAGTGAACTTTTGCACCTGCTGAGTGCTTTCAGTTTTGCAAAACTCGTTTTTCTGCAGAACAGCAACTGTAATGCCCCAAACAAACTTACTTGTGAAAGTTGATTTCTAATCCAAAAGTGATCCAAAGAAAGTCAAAAGGCCTCAAATCCAAAAAAGTGCAGGCAAATGTCAACCTGAGGAGTTATTCTGATAAAAATCATCATTTTCAGAAGGTCTATGCTGCTTGCTAGTGGATTTCTTGTGCAGAATTGCAAATTTAGTAATTTCGCAAGTGCGAGCTTGTTGCTGCCCGCCGCACCTACATGTTCGCAATTGCGAACTCTCGCGATGCGTCGCCAAACTCCCGCGGGATCCTGCAGCAAGATCCAAAATGGTGCAGCACTCGCAAAATATCGAGAAAAACAACTCGGCAAACGCTGAATGACGGTAAGTGAACGCCGCACGCCGCAAAATTGTATCACCAAGAAAAAAAAATCCGCTGCGTGCGAATTTGCGGATTTTCGGTAAATTTGCGAGCGTTCGTGGATTGCGAATTTACCGAAAAAATCCGCAAAATCCGCGAGCGGAACGGATTTTCCGCCCATGCTTAGCACAGACAATGCTAGACAGTGCAGCAGAAATCACCATAGCTCGCAAGATCCTGATGAGTCATCTGGAGACAGTGGACACGAATGAATACATTCAAGTAGAAACTGCCGACACCAGAGTTAGCGAACCTCATAAGATATACGAAATAACACTGCGTATAGAGAGAGATAAGACTAGGAAAATAAGGGGTCTATTTTGGGATAACCTCTCAAAAGGCTATGACATCCTGGTTGCTGAGAAAGATTGGCCCCCAGAGTTTGTCAGGGAGTGCCCTCATGGCGAAGAAATGATTAAGCCTGCCTTCTCAAATCACATTCCAATTCACACTAAATATATATATGCAAGGAAATGGGCAGTAGCCCAGGCACCAGCATTATATAAAAATCATGTAGAATGGGATGAGGACTCTCCTACTCACAAAATCCAGTTAAAATGTAACCTACTGCACAAAGGCAGTACCCAGTTAAGCAAGGAGCTAAAAAAACAGGTCAGGGAGATTTTAGATCAACTTGAATACCAGGAGGTGATTGAAACATGCACCTCTCAAATGAACAATCCTTTGTTTCCTGTCTCCAAACCGGACGATTCGTATCGTCTAGTCTTGGACTACAGACACCTTAACTCATGTTGCAAAACATTTGCAGTACAAAATTCGCATAGTGCTGCACTAATGAATAACATAGGTCGCAAAAAATATAAAACGACATTAGACATATCTAATGGGTTCTTTTGTCAAAATATTGCACCAGAAAGCAGGTACTTGACCGCTTTCTCAATAATGGGGTCACAGAAAAATTTCTGTAGGCTCCCACAGGGATTCAAGAACAGCCCAGGACTATTCTCAGCCAGAGTAACAGAGTTACTACAAATATATGATGATGAGGCATTATCTTATGTCGATGACATCTATCTAACAGACAACGACTTGGATACTCACTTGAAAAGGGTGAACACCATAATACTTGGGTTCGCTGCAGAGGGTTACAAATTCAATTTTAAAAAGTCAAGAATTGCCCATCTGACAGTATTATTTTTAGGATACGAATTATCAAGTGAAGGAAAAAGCCTAGCGGACAACTTCTTAGAGAAGTGTGCTGTACTCCAAGCACCAAAAACGCTGAAGAACTTACAATTGATTCTAGGCTTCCTGAATTTCGAAAGAACTTACATTCTAAATTATGCGGAGAGGGTTAAACCTCTCTACGAATTAATTAAACCTGATTTTAAACCAATCAACTGGACTCAAAAACACACAGAAATTTTGAGATCATTGCAAACAGACATGTTAGCAAAAACAAAATTAGAAACATGTGACAATACACGCAACCTTGTATTCCGAGTCATCCCAGGAAGATGCAGATTCACGTACCTGACCTCTAATGAGGGAGAAACGGTACCAATAGCCTACAAATCTCACTTGTACACACAAGCAGAAAAAACATTCAGTCTCACAGAAAATACTGTGAAAGCAGTGCAAACTGCTACAGCTAAAGAACGAGAAATAGCACAAGGCAAAAGGATCACTGTTCTCACAGCAGAATCCACCTTCGAGGCACTATTCAGCCCAGTAAACCTGCCTACAGTGTCACTGGATCCGAAATGGATACAGTGGGAAAAAAATTCTCTTGCTGCAGAAGAAGTGAAATACTATTTCGCCCCGCACATGAAAAAACTGAATGATTTAAATTATGAAAAAGAATATCCTCTGCCAATCGAAATTCTTCCTTTACAACAATACTCCTGTATAATCTATACAGACAGATTTGTACAGCATTACATTGTAGAAAATAAATCCTACGATGCAGCCTGCGCAATTGTTAAAGGTTGCTGGCTCTGCGGTAAATTCAGACCGAAAATAACAAAAACTGAATCACTGAGAAAATGTTCGGCTCAGCGAGCTGAAATCAGATCATTAAAGATGGCGCATGAAAATGCCGAACGTGAATTCCCGACACTAATCTTGTGTGATTCACATTTTTGCGTCAACTCCTACAATAATGATTTGCAGAGCTGGATTCAAAATGATTACAAAGATGACACAGGTGCCACAATCAAGCATAAAATGCTTTGGAAGGAAGTAGTTCTTTTACAGAAAGAACTACAAAAGACTCACGTGATACACACTCTGAGTCATCAATGTGATGGCGTTCACGTTGCAGGGAATTCATTGGCTAAAACAGCCATAGCGGAAGCAACTAAACCGGCTTCCGTAGCCACAAAAAAGCGTTCAGAAAAATATATAGACGGGGAAACCATGCTGGAAGTAAAAACGTCCTTAAAAGGCGACTGTGCAGCACTACCCGTGAACTATCCACTCAATTATGCGTACGTAATTGATGCAAACTCCATTCCTTTTGCTTGAATCCCTGGAGTGGGGGATAGGGTAATTCCAAACATGAACCGGAGAATCTTTTTAATAGCAGACGCACACATGGGATTAGGTCCGAGGCACAAAAAGATCAAAGAATCTCTGACTGAATTGCAATCAGAGTACTGGTGGCCGGGGATGAGCATGCAACATCAAAAATTTGCAAAAAACTGTCAAGACTGCAGCAGAGATCGCAGTAGTGAACCGGTCCGGCCTGTTGCCCAGATAGCCTTTATGGACAGGGTAATGCTGTCTATATGCAATCCAGCGTCCTATTAATTGTTTAAGACTACATTCACTTTAAAAATGTGGCCCCAGCGCTCGTCTGACGCCAAAACTGTTATAAAAGATCTGCGAGTCTTTATCGGCACATACGCAATTGCCATGTTTCATTCTGACCATGGTCCTGCTTTCAGCTCTCGAGCTTATAAGGAGGCCATGGCCAGTATGGGCATTGGGTTGCGATTCTCTTGTCGATTTCACCCTGAGGGTAGTGGAAAGAAAAAACCGAGACATAAAGCAATCTATAACAGCGAGGGTATTAGGTTCGGGTGATGGGTGGGTCAAACATTTAATAAGTGTCCAACGTAGTCTTAATAATTTGCCAAGAAATTCTCTAAAAGGTATCAGCCAGTATGAACTATTGTTCGGAACTAGAATGCATGTTCAGGATCTTGATAGTCAGGCTTCAGTGGTAAAAGATGAAAATAAAGACTTTGACATCAAAGATTGTTTGGCTATTTTACAGGACCTGAATGAAACAAGAAAATCCTTAAGCAACATAAAAATAAAGCAACAGCCAATTACCACTGAAGACACACCACCTGTCTCAGCAAGACCTGTCTAGATTCCAAAGATTGGGGATCTGGTCAGAGAGAAAATAGCGGTGAAGAAGGAATTTGGGCCTTCTTACAGAAAAGCAGTACCTGTCTTAGCAATCAACGGAACAAGATCAGTAGTACTACGCCCCTTGGTGGTAAAAAGGAGAACCAAGTTGTATCAATCGACCTGGTAAAACCACAAGCGTGTGGCCTATAATCAACAGTAGGCCAAGTGGACTCCCAAGAAATAACAGAATACCCAAATTTGCAACAATCCAAGAGGTTCAAACTGAAAGACTAATCACATTTGATAAACCTGCAGTGCACATAGAAGTACTATGCAATAATGCCATGGAACTCGTGCCTCTTGAAACACAGATTGAAACAGTTTGTCATGAAATTCCAGTCTACAATGATGTGGCATCAGAATGTGCTAATGAAAGACAAATTGAGAAAACAATTCCAACAATTGACAGAACTGCCTCTGGTTACTTCATCAATTTCGATAACTTTTCTGAAGATCAAAGCGACCCTGAAGTGACACCAGAAACAAAGACTTTTAAAGAAAAAGCAACAGAACTCTTTCATCAACTCAAGGAAACTTATCTTATTTCTCCATGGTTAGAGTTTTGGTTTGGGCTAGGTGTATTTTTTCCTCCTGCTTTGGCTCATCATGGTACTTTGTTTGGGAAAATTCATTGAGGGAAAATACAGTTCAATGGACACAGCAAGTCAGAACATCAACTTAGTTCTAAAACCTCACAAATCATCCCACGTGAAGAAAAGAGGACTATCATCAGTAAATGTCACAGCCATTCCAATACCCGGCGGGGTAGTGTGGGACAAGACTGACTATGAAGTATATGGCCCGGTCGAGATCTTGAAATATCCTCACCAGTTTAAGGTTTCATTAAGTGACTTTATAAAACCAAGTACATTCTCTGATGATTGGGATTTTGAAAGTACAAATAACATGATGTCGGATTTAGTGTTATCAGCAACATTTACAGAACATGATTATTTACAAGGTTCATCTAATTATGAACAAATGTATTGTTTCTCACATTAAGCAGATCACTATTTACATAAATCTGCACAACCTAGAAATGTTTTTAAATATAACCAATGGGAACATTGTGCTACTCCACCTAAAAGTAGTTCAAAAACGTTTTTTGAGAAATTCCAATACTTCTCAGGGTTTAACACAAGTGATGCAGAAACATTTTATTATAAACTGTTGGATAAAACAGGGACGAAGACCATGCTGACAAATACTAAATTGATATATTCGGAAGCATTTTATGAAAAAATTATTACATTTTGTTTTGATTTCTGGAAAAACACCATTGAAACAAAAACCATCTGGGGTACAAAAGATTGGCAGGTACAAGGCCTAGAAGCATTATTTCGAGCCTGCATGATCCCAGAACAAATAATGTTCTTAAATGACACAATTCACCAAACAACCTGTCTTGGCCTAGCTAAGATTAAAGACCTTAACAAACCGTCTATTCCAAAGCCAATACCTGATAATGCAACCACAGATATTGAAATAGACGTATCAAAAATTTTACATCTAAACAGAACACATCCTGATTGGAAAAAGTGGTTAATCTGGCCTACTGACACGAATAACTGTCAAGATAGATTCCTGAACAAAACACAGGGGTTAAAAATGACCAGACCAGAACCTTGATACTCCCAGAGACAACATCCAGGGATAGTAACAACATACAGTGTAGGGAAACTGTGCCTTGAATGGCTAGAATCATCCACACTGGCAGAAATTAAGCAACACTTATCTTTACTTAAAAATGGTGCTGATTTGCGCGATTTCATTATGGGACTACGCAAACAGCGTCAGAAACGTTTCATAGCGGCAAGTGTATATGCGGCATACTGAGGAAATATAAATTTTATGGTCAAGTAATGTTCCCTAGCGTGTACCCCACCGACTCCATGTACCAGCTTAAAGTGCATGTAACTTCCCTCCTGTGCCAGCTATGAAGACGCAAATACATTTGCGTCCACCGTTAACATGTCCTCTTTCAGACCCACTCTGAATGGGTTGAATAGTCCGTTCCTAAGTATGCCATGCCAACGTCTTTTTGTAGTGTACTCTACACGTTTTTCAGCTCTGGCAAAGTAGGCCCTGAATTTCTGCCATCGAACCTTTTTTCGTTGCTTTCTGACTCAGAAAAGCGTCAGCCCAGGCAGCCTCTGTATTCATGACCTCTGTCCTACTCCCTGTGCGGCCCATGGCGCTTAGCTCAGCCTGCTGCCTGCCAAGACTGACTACAACCTTCGAATTATCTGTTCCGCTCCTCGAAAATACATTCCTGCCTACTAGTTTAAGTAAACATTCTCCCAGCTGCAGAGCACGAGGGCTGGCCTACTGTCTCCATGCAAGTAATTCATAGCCTCTGTTACCATGCTCCCAGAGAAGGCCCATGCCCCCACGCTTCTCATGCAGACACTTAGGCGCTTATACACGCACTCTCAGTCAGTATAGAATAGCTTCTGCCCCAGAGACCTTTCCCTCTAGATAATATGGTTCCCAAACATCAGATATCAGATATGATAGAAGTACGAGTTGATCTGACATGCCAGACTTCTGTCTCTTCCCGCCAGTGTAAATGTCAAGTCCCCTGCTCCCTCCAGTTTCCACGTCAATCACACGTCATGCAGCTGCGCGCGCATCCAAGCTTCAGATTTCTGCTGACATTGCAACATTTTGCTTTGTGCCACCCCCTTTGTGACACCTACCTGTGACGTTTCTAGCGCACACCTCTAGTTCACGCCTAGTCCACGCCTTCTGATTACGTACTAGCAACACGTGAATGCTGTTATCTTGTTTCTCTCAGCTGTTACGCCTACTATATTGCTTTCTATGACATAAATTAAGTATATAAGCTATGTATTGTCAATAAAATATTGCTCTATCCCTTCCTGGACCCTGTGTGGTGCCAGGAACCAGATATCCAGTTCCGGAACGATTCCTTTTTAAGGAATAAAACCCCTAAGAACTCTAACACCACGGACTCTGTTTTCTTTCTTTCCGATTGAGTTATTATTGATTAAGTACTTACCTGCATAGAAATTAAGATAGTAAATTAAATATTTACGACATTTTGGCGCCCGAATAGGGACCCCTCCCCCACCCCACGCGCCGGTTGGTGCGTTGCAAGCTCTGTCCCCTGCCATCAGTTAGATGGAAACTACGCGTACCGGCAGGATTTCCTGTATCTCCCTCTGACCCACGGAGGTGACGAAGACTGCAATCAGCGCCCAGACGAGGCGGTGAGGAGTGCGGAGGATCCCGACCAGAGCCTAGCCGAAAGAAGCAAGGTCCGAGGTGTTAAGAGGCCCACCAGTTTTCCGAAGTATCCACGTGTCGAGTCGAGTCGAGTCCGGTCGAGTCCAGTCGAGTTTTCCGAGGCCTTCAGTTTCCGTGCTTCCCGGTGAGTACCATTGCTGGGACGTATCAAGACGGGTTTGGGTACACAAGTCCGGTCTGCACTGTTTTTAGACAGTGTATCTGTACTGTTTAGCAGTACATCAGTTATTAAAGTTTTTGCATTGTCTCTGACAGTGTATCTGTGCTGTTTAGCAGTACATCTGGTATAAGGGGTAGTCATATATGTCTCAAATGTCTTTTCATGTGATTAATGTCGTGATATGAGTGTGACTGTTTTTTTTTTTGTGCATTATTGTGTTCTTGTATAACTAGCGGAATTCAGTATTAAGTAGTTAGGATTGAGCATTCAGTATTAAGTAAACAAGATGCCATTCTTCAACAAGTTAAAGCTGATAGGAACTAGGAAAGGGATACTAGAGGAAGAAATTCCTATCCCCCCTAGGGACACTCCAGGAAATTTTATGTACAACAAGCATGGCCTAGACGCCATATTGTATCTAGATTTATGGGCCGATTATACTAAACATCTAGACGAGAGACAAAGATGGCCTGTTACCGGAACATGGGATGCCGAGTGCATCATGAAGGTAGAGGAAGCACTATGGAAAAAGAAAGCCAGACAATCTCAGAAAGACGCCATAGAGTTTTGGCGTAAGGAATCACATAAGCGTGCTGAAAGAGCACTCCGTAGAGAAGACAGACTCAAAGAATCAGATAAAGCCCAAGAAAACGAATTAGTTACTGAAGGGATCCGAGTAAAAACAGAGCAAGTAGACCGCGCACGAAACAATCTCGTAAACGGTATGTATCTCGTGGCCGAGGGTTCGCCTGAGACCACATCAGAAATACCGAAAAATCTGCCGCCACCATTGGTTCCAACTAAAGTAAATAACAAGACCACTAAAGATATATTCCTGAATTCCTATCTAGAGGATGTAGCACCCGCTTACACCAACCTGCCTGTCCGTGTCCCGCCTACTGACGGTGACGGAGGTGGCAACCCGCCACAACTGCAACCAGGTTTTCCTGTCCGACCGACCGTTCCTCCACCACTTCCCGTACCTAAAGTTGATCTACCGAAACCGCTTCTACCTGACCCTACTCACAGACAAATTCAAGTACAGATACAGACTCCACAGAGAGATAATGTTCAAGCTTCCGCCTCAGGAAGTGCGATGGGGGGTCTTCGGACGCCGCCATTAACACACAGATTACACCGAAGGGATATACAGAGTCCTCTCACGTTCAAATCACCCCGTCTCGACATACTCAAAGAACCGCTTGCAGTTTGCAGATATGATCCAGTACCCGGTAAAGACGATAGAATGATGATGGCATCACTACGGTTACGATCCGCCACTGACTACCTGCTGCTATTTGCAGGAATGAAAGAGCACCTAGATAGAATATATCACTTTGTTCAGACTGGGAAAGACCCTGAAAGTATTAAGGATGCCATGGCGCATCAGAAAGTTGACACTCAAGCACATATACTACGTTTTTTTATAAACTGCCTAATAAGAGAACGAGACAGGCCTGAAACAGAACAGGATGAATTAAATGCACTTAACAAGTGGGGTCAAAATATATCTGATGGAAAACATGATAAGGGAACTTGCATAGCCAGTATGTACAAGAAAATAAGAAAAGCAGTGATAGAAATACACGAAAAAGAGAAAGAAAAGGCCTCCTCCGAGGAGGAAGGAGAACCCGAAGAATCAGAAAGGACTACAGATACGATAGCGTGTGTAGGTAAGGGAACTTACCTTAGGAAAGGCATTCGTCCAGAAAGCAAGAGGGTTTTTCTCTCTGGCTTAACAAACCCGAATTCTCCTGAACATCGGTTCCAGGAGACTGATAAAAGACTCCGAGACCGAATGGGGTACCACGTACTCAATTCTATGGATGAGCAAGAACTAGCCCGGTCAGCGATATTATGGGCTGACAATCCAGACATGTACAATGATGACACCGTAGCACAGACATTCCTGAACCTTTCCCCAGACGAGCAGAAATTAGCAGGTGTATACATGATGCAGCACCTTCTCACGTTATACAGAAACAAACATTCTGATCCAGGTCCCTTACACGATACATTAGAAGCACTACTCACGGATAGATGGAGAGGTCTAAGTACCAAGTTAATACAAATAATTCTAGAACAACGACACAGATATAACACTTCCGTAAGCTCCGAATATGTTCCCGCTCCGCCCCCAGAAAGAAAAATGTATCATATGGAGCGTCTGCATGGTCTTGAAAGTCAGAACCCCTTACGAGAAGTACACCCAGTTATGGGTGAGGATCATACCTTGAAACGTGTGTATGTACACACGCCTCTGACCAAGTTAGAACTGTTAGAAATAAAGAAACTAGTACCGTGCCATGATAAAGACCCTGCAGGTTTTCACAGAGAGCTTAAAGACATGTTACTGATGGGGGATTACACATATGAAGATATCATGAAAATGTTAAAAGTACTGCTGCCCACGGGCATCTACGAGAAACTCAAGGAAAAAGAATGGGAGGTAGGAGACAAAAAGATTGTATGGGCAGAAATAGAAGACGAAGAGAACAAACGTGTCCCAGGGGTAGGCCTTGGGGATAAAACTAAAGCATTACCAGGTTTAATAGTACAGGTTCTGCCAAGATTACTGACAACTAGAAAAGAAGACTGGGATGCAATCTCAGCATGTAAACAGAAACCAGATGAAGATACTAGTGACTTCTATTCAAGATTCGAGAAATGTTTCATTATTAACAGTGGTCTTAAACCAAGTAGCGAGTCGTACCCGCATCTTTTTGTATCAAAGTTAGTCGAGAATTCCCTGTTAGCAGTTAAAAACCGTGTATACAAGGTCGAGAGTACGTGGCAAGCAAATACGCCATCACAGATGTTGCAAATGTTACAGTATCATCAGAACAGAATTAGAGAAGAACAGGACCATGAACAGAAACGTATGAAAGATACGAAAATGAAAATGTTAGTGGCCCAATCAGTTCCAGTAGACAGCCAGAGAAAGGGTACGACCCAGACAGGTCACGCCACAGCTCCCGTTAAAGGGACATGCAACTATTGCAAGCAGCCAGGTCACTACGTACATGAATGCCCAGTTCTGAAACACAATATAGCAACAGGTAAAACTAAGGAAAGACCGCATCCACCAAGACAAGACCAGGCCCAACAACAGACTTCACAGAATCCATAGCACACGCATGCTTCATCTCATACAGCACAGACGGTAGCGGTACCACAGCCACAGCCCATTGCCGCGACTCAGCAAGTTTCCCAACAGATGTACCAGTATGCCCAATCTGCTTACCCCGATTACCCACGATACACATGAAACAGCCTAGAGAGGGAATTCGGCTTGCCTCTTATTGAGATTCCTGTAGATCAAGAGGGTCCTTATGTACACAGTCAAGTATTGGGAAAAGACAGAAAGTTTTTAATAGATACAGGGGCAAGCCGCACAACAATCAGCCATAACGAAGTCCCAGGGGCACCCCTCTCAGGCTCGCAGAATGTTTCCCTTGGTTTTTCAGGACAGCCTATTGTAAATGAAGTATCAGAACCAGTCCCCCTGGCTGTGGGTCCATTATCACGTATTACAGACTTGTTACTTACGAAATCATGTCCAGAAAATCTGTTAGGTATCAAAACGCTGAAGGCTCTAGGAGCCATAATATGCTGTTCCCCGGAGGGAGTTAGACTCTTTCTGCGGGATTTCAAGGGCCATTATGTACTACGACAGTTTGATGTCAGATTGAAAAATTTACCAGATCACTTGTGGGCAAAAGGCCCAACTGATGTAGGTTGTATGCATATCACACCATACCGTGTTACACTGAAATCAGGTGCTGTGTTACCCCGAATCAGACAATACAAGTTACCACCCGATGCTGTAGTGGCTTTACTGAAAATCATTGAAGAGCTCATTGCCCAAGGAGTGGTCATAGAGACCGACTCAAATATCTGCAATTCCCCTATCATTCCGATTCTTAAACGTACTGATCCCAATGCACCGCCAGTATATCGGCTGGTGATTGATCTGAGAGAGCTGAATAAATGCATCATTCCACAGTACCCCGTGGTTCCCGATATCTCTTCCCTATTGACGGCTATTGATTCTGAAGCAACGTTCTTTACTGTAATTGACCTCAAGAACGCCTTCTTTAGTGTACCGATTGATCCAGAGAGCCAATATCTCTTCGGATTCAGTTTAAATGGACGAAGTTTCAAATTTTCCCGCGCACCTCAAGGATTCACAGAAAGCCCCAGCATCTATAGCCAAGCACTGAAAAGACAACTAGATTGTATTCAAATGCCAGTTAACACGGCTTTACTGCAATACGTCGATGATCTGCTGATCACCGCACGAAGTGAGCCCGAATGTGAACAAGCATCACTGACAGTTTTACATTTTCTGGCCGACAAGGGACACAAGGTGTCTCCTTCGAAGCTACAATTCTGTGTTCAGCAAGTTGTGTACTTGGGTCACTTGCTGTCCAAAGTGGGGAGACAGCTCACTCCCGATCGCATTCAGTTAATTGTAAATATGCCACGACCCCAGACACAAAAGGAAGTGCGGGCTTTTATAGGCCTCACCTCGTACTGCAGACAATGGATTCCTCAATATGCATTTCTAGCTAAACCACTCATTCAGTTAACAACACAGGAGGCAGCAACTTCGACTGTCCTCCCTTGGACTCAGGAACACACACAAGCCTTTGAAGAATTAAAGAAAGTTTTATGCAAAGCACCAGTTTTAGCGACACCATGTTACAGCAAACCTTTTACACTTTTCGTTACAGAACGTGATGGTACAGCGTTGTCTATCCTCACCCAAGATCAAGCAGGTTCACATAAGCTTTGCGCTTATTTTTCAAGTACATTGGATTCAGTAGCCCAGGCACTCCCTGCGTGCTTGAAGTCCGTAGCAGCGACCGCTTTAGCAATCAGACAGAGCGACTCAATTGTTTTAGGACATCAATTAACAGTACAAGTCCCACATTCTGTAGAGGTTCTTTTAAACAGAACCCAGACTCAGCACCTGACTATAGCACGACTGACAGGTTATGAATTAACGCTATTCCAACCACACATAGAAATCAGACGCTGCAGTATTCTGAACCCCGCAACATTGTTACCTTCTATTACGACAGATCTAGCTCCACATGATTGTATAGAGATCATTAATGCAGTAACAAAGCCTCGACGAGACTTAACAGATGTTCCGCTGACAAATCCAGACCTGACACTTTATGTGGATGGTTCATGTATGAGAACAAGTACAGGAGAATTAGTGGCCGCGTATGCCGTGACCACTGAAACTGAAGTTAAAGAAACATATCGTATTGACACACTGTCCGCTCAAGCGGCAGAGCTTATTGCTCTGACCCGAGCCTGTATACTAGCCAAGAACAGAAATGTTAACATATACACTGACTCCCGTTATGCGTTCGGAGTTGTACACGACTTCGGAATGTTATGGCAAGAACGAGGTTTCTTGACCTCTCATGGTGCCAAGATCCAACATGGTCCCCTCATTCAAGCACTGTTAGAAGCAATACATCTGCCTTCAGGCATATCAGTCATGAAGTGTAAAGCACATACTAAAGTTACAGATTCTGTTTCCCAGGGTAACGACCTGGCAGACCAGACAGCAAAACATACAGCATTGACTCACACTCAGACAGCTGATGTGACACAGACAATAGTACCGACACATTGTATGACAGTCAGGGATCCCGCACTAGATGTAATTGATATTCAGACACATGCTACTTCAGATGAAATAAAGAAATGGACTGAACTAGGAGGGATCCAGACAGATCGAGGTTGGATGACGAAGGGAAAATCTACATGGTTTCTCCCCGACTCTATGGTTCAAGTCATAATAAATACAGCACATAGTCCAGCACATCTAGGAGAGAAAGCGATGTTAGACAGTTTACACAATCTCTGGCACAATAAACACTTACGAGCAGCAGCAAAACAGAAAGTGCGTACTTGCATGATCTGTTGTCAGTTCAATCCAGGTAAAAGTGTCCCTGTAGAGCAAGGTGGATTTCATCCTCCTGATCACCCTTTTGAAGTCCTCCAGATGGATTATATCCAGATGGACCGTTGTCGAGGATTCAAATATGTCCTCGTAGTTGTTTGTGCACTTTCCCGTTGGACCGAAGCATATCCAGTCCCAGATTACACTGCTCCCACCACTGCCAGACAGCTGGTTCGTGAATTCTTCCCACGATACGGCTTGCCTCGTGTCGTCTACTCAGATAACGGACAGCCATTCTCATCCGAATTAATGAAGCAGGTTTCACTTCTGCTAGGATATCAGTGGAAATTCCATTGTGTCCGACATCCCGAAGCCGCAGGCCTTGTAGAGAGGCATAATCAGACATTAAAGATCCGCCTTGCTAAAATATGTCAAGAGAAAGGGGTCGACTGGATAGTCGCCCTGCCAGTAGCACTATTCTATATGAGAATGGTTGCCCATTCGAGATCAGGACTATCCCCGTACGAAGTGGTTTTTGGCAGACCACCGAATATGTGGGGGACGCCCATTCCTAAGAAAATTACTGATGTTGATTGTAATATGTTGACAGATTACCTTGCCTCCTTGATGTCTGCACTCCAATCATGTCGTTCACAGGTTGCCGCAGCTTTCCCTGACAACACTGATGTAAAGCCGCATGATGTCCGTCCTGGCGACCTAATTTTAATAAGGAACTTTGACAGGAAAAGTCCGCTGGAGCCCCGCTGGAAAGCGCCGAAGACCGTCCTTCTTACTACGAGGACCGCAGTGAAGGTGGAGGGAAGAAAGGGGTGGATCCACACGAGCCATATTAAAAAATACAACGAACTGAAACCAGATCCAGACTCGTCCACCCCTCCCAAAGACTGTATCGAATCTAGTGACTTTAAAGTTTCAGAACGAGAAAAAACTGCCCAAGAAGAATATAAGTTAAAGCTCCGATCTAGCAAGTCAGACAGTTTAATTGTTTAAGTCCTCCCCTAGGTGAATCGGTTAAATAGTTTCTGACATGTACCCCCTAGATCGAGATAGAGAGAGAGAGAGACAATTCAAGAAGCATACATATTGTAAATCGCTCCGCAGTCACTGTATAGTGACATTATTAATTATGTTTTTTCTAAGTATTCTGATCATTATTACAAGTATACTGCTTTCTCTCTACTACCCTATTCTCAAGCGTGAACAATCTGCTTACAATGTTTCTGCTGAACATTCTTTTAGCAAATTACCTCCACATGAACTTTCTTACAGACTCGCGCTGCGCAACAACACATTCATTAGTATGTTACACCACTCCCATCAGACTAATAATGCTACAAACTGCTGGATATGTGGCCGACTCCCTCCCTACCAGAAATACAAGGGAGCTCTGCCCCTCTTTCCGTATCCGTTCACCCACAATGGCTCCTGCGGAGCCTGGTTTAGAATAATAAATTCCGTAGATCCTGATATTGCTGTTTACAAAGGGAGCTGGGTTTGGGGAAACTTGAACTTAGTTCTGCTTAAATCCTGTTATCCTGACAAGAAGGGACACCCCATTAGAATAGGAACTGATCTAGAAAATGAAGTATATGGATTAGGTAACTATACAATTAACCTTATGATTCTTACTGTTGAGTCCGAAGCTGCACCAGTTCTGCCCGCTATGTCAGTACTACCAGTCACTGGTGAATTATGTGTCAGTAAGAAAGGTTCAGTACACTTAGGTCATAGTAAATGTACTACTGTGGTCGAATTCAGTGATCAAGGCAAGTCTTCTTTTAGAGCTACCCGTCATTCCTACTTTGTTTGTGGTCATACTGCATACATACGCTTACCTCCAGATTGGGATGGTACCTGTTACATTGCATTCCTTCTGCCACCTGTTTTTCTAGCTCCTCCTGACTATCACAGAAATACAAATCTAGTAAAGAATAGACTCCGAAGAGGTCTCTCGCTTGTCGATTATACAGAAACGGCATGGGAACAGTATACAGACTTCAATAAAGGATTCTTTTTCTTCTTAGGCCCCGTCCAAAATAGTAAGCTAATCCGCAGATTAACTAGAACACTTGAAGCAGTAGTGAATGAAACTGCCTCCGCCCTGGGTAACTTAACAGAAGAACAGTCCGCCATGCGGGTTGTTGTCCTTCAGAATTGTCTTGTTATTGACGTCATCTTGGCAGACAGAGGCGGAGCTTGTAAGGTCATCGGGTCAAGTTGCTGTATTTTCATTCCAGAAAACGCGCCAACAGTATATCAAGCCATTACACGTCTTCATAAAATTGCAAATCTGATACATCAGAATCCAGGCACCTGGACTTGGTCCGGTTGGTTCTGGACAACGTTAACCGCTTGGGGATGGAAGATCCTATCCTTCCTAGGCATTGCTCTCGTCATAGTATTCAGTTGTTGTCTGTGCCTACAGTGTGGGCCAGCGATTTGTGGACTGTGTGCCACATCATGCATTGAACATTCCAGTTTTTTCTCAAAACGTGAAAGAAAGAAAGATGAGCGAATAATGTTACAAGAACAGACTGATCGATTCATGAGGATCGATATATCATGAAGGGTCCGTAGGGAACAAGGAGGGAATGAGGAAATATAAATTTTATGGTCAAGTAATGTTCCCTAGCGTGTACCCCACCGACTCCATGTACCAGCTTAAAGTGCATGTAACTTCCCTCCTGTGCCAGCTATGAAGACGCAAATACATTTGCGTCCACCGTTAACATGTCCTCTTTCAGACCCACTCTGAATGGGTTGAATAGTCCGTTCCTAAGTATGCCATGCCAACGTCTTTTTGTAGTGTACTCTACACGTTTTTCAGCTCTGGCAAAGTAGGCCCTGAATTTCTGCCATCGAGCCTTTTTTCGTTGCTTTCTGACTCAGAAAAGCGTCAGCCCAGGCAGCCTCTGTATTCATGACCTCTGTCCTACTCCCTGTGCGGCCCATGGCGCTTAGCTCAGCCTGCTGCCTGCCAAGACTGACTACAACCTTCGAATTATCTGTTCCGCTCCTCGAAAATACATTCCTGCCTACTAGTTTAAGTAAACATTCTCCCAGCTGCAGAGCACGAGGGCTGGCCTACTGTCTCCATGCAAGTAATTCATAGCCTCTGTTACCATGCTCCCAGAGAAGGCCCATGCCCCCACGCTTCTCATGCAGACACTTAGGCGCTTATACACGCACTCTCAGTCAGTATAGAATAGCTTCTGCCCCAGAGACCTTTCCCTCTAGATAATATGGTTCCCAAACATCAGATATCAGATATGATAGAAGTACGAGTTGATCTGACATGCCAGACTTCTGTCTCTTCCCGCCAGTGTAAATGTCAAGTCCCCTGCTCCCTCCAGTTTCCACGTCAATCACACGTCATGCAGCTGCGCGCGCATCCAAGCTTCAGATTTCTGCTGACATTGCAACATTTTGCTTTGTGCCACCCCCTTTGTGACACCTACCTGTGACGTTTCTAGCGCACACCTCTAGTTCACGCCTAGTCCACGCCTTCTGATTACGTACTAGCAACACGTGAATGCTGTTATCTTGTTTCTCTCAGCTGTTACGCCTACTATATTGCTTTCTATGACATAAATTAAGTATATAAGCTATGTATTGTCAATAAAATATTGCTCTATCCCTTCCTGGACCCTGTGTGGTGCCAGGAACCAGATATCCAGTTCCGGAACGATTCCTTTTTAAGGAATAAAACCCCTAAGAACTCTAACACCACGGACTCTGTTTTCTTTCTTTCCGATTGAGTTATTATTGATTAAGTACTTACCTGCATAGAAATTAAGATAGTAAATTAAATATTTACGACAATACAACGAGGCATGAAAAGTAACACAAATTGAAACAGCCGAAAAAATACGAGAAATTGATCGTATTAATTTGGAAAAATCACTTTCTGTTGTGGACAATGGGTTAATGACTTTGTCCTCCAGAATATATTCACTGGACAGTATTGTATCATCTGCCATCGATATAATAGATAAAGACTTGCTATTGTTACAACATGGCCAGTCGCAATTACGTTCTATTGTACAGTTAGGCTGGACGCTGCAAAATCTTCGTTCAGGCTATGTGCCATGGCGTTTAATCAACATAACGTCATTGTTTTCCATCTTTAACCTTACTGATAAACAAATCAGTTTGGCACAGAAAGGAGCAGACTATACAATCCTGAGCATTGAAAAACTTGAGAGATTACCATTGACAATGTCAGAAAGACCTGTCATTGAATGGATAATACACGGGATTATCACAATTCCGATAACAACTTTCCGATTTAAAAATTGCCTTAAGCATATACCGACTGGCCAGTATGAACGATTGGGTAAAGGGTACATTAAGTCATCATGAAATTACCATATACACACACATGCTACAGTGACAACAACAAAAATGTATTTCTTAGTGGTGAAAATTGCAAACATTCACTAAGCGGTATACTTTTGTGCCAGGGTATTAATTTACATGGGGCCTGTGAAGGGACTTCAAACAACCTTTCATGCCACTAGCATGTCACACCTGCAACACAGATAGAGCCCTTCTTTAGGCAACTTTCTAACGGGAGTTACATTCTAATAACGGATCACAGCTGTTGTGGCTTGATGCCAGGGAAAGCATATCTCGTAAGCGTGACTTCCATGGTCACTTGCTGTATGCAAGCATTGTTTCCAAACGGCCCTGGAGATTTCGAGACGCCGATTTCGCCTCCTTAGAATGTCTCTTCTATACGAATTGATACTTTAAGCAGAGTGAAGTCTGTGCTTTTACAGACAACAGTGCCCATCACGTCATCAAAAGAGATGTATGATCTCCAAGTTGCAAGGACAGCATCGGAGATACATGAACTTTTATCAACAAATTGCCCCGTGCATTTCACAGAAATGCTAAGCCAAATCCTAAATATGTTGGATGCCATTGGTATCTCAAACGTATTTAAGACGATTTTTTCGGGACTGTTAACACCATTCAAAGCAATTCTGGGCATTATTCCCAATTTTGTCCATTCAGTCTTTGGCGGCATACCCATAATTTTGGGACTTGTAGCAGGCATTTTATTTTTGACCCTCCTGCTCCGATATGGCAAGCCAAAACACAGACATGACTCCGGCAAGGATGGAAGAAACTATCCTAGCAATACGCTACCGGGACCGCATAACTAGAATCCTTGGATTGGCCCGGCTGAGAGATCTGAACATTTCCTGGTTTCTTTCATTCAGACCTATATGGCAGACCTGCATCTTACCTGTGCTTCGATGTATGCTATGCGGAGAAGAATGCATGTTAAACACCTGTCTTGCACTACCATCAGCAGTACAAATGGATATTGATACTTTGCTAAGTCATGTAACGGCTCATGCATCGTGTTGTCCCCAGCGGCTACCAATCCTGATGACGGCATTCATTGAGACTCCTGCGCTACGACTAGGTGGCGGCAGTGAAGCGGTAAATGAAAGCAGCATCACCCAGGTATGGCCTTCTGTGAGCATTGCTGATCCAAACATCGATGATAGCAATCATTCTCACAACTGCCAGGTTACTGCACTATCGAACCTGGTCGAACTGTCACCTGAATATGTAGACCTATTCTTTAAGAGCTTGTCTGATATGATGTTCTCCCCTGAACAGCAACAATGGTTTTTGGGAAAAAACATTCCGGCGCACAGCGTTCCCATGAACTCTGAATTTGGCCTTCAGTTTTGATCAACAAAAACTACTGAAAAGCGTTTGGAACTCTATTCCCACGTTCACTACGAGAAATCTTTTTTTTGAATTGAACATTTTTCAAAATGTTTACCTTTTTTCTGGCACAAATACTTTTGCTTAAAGTAGAACTATTCATAAAGAACAGAACTTCTATTTTTAGTAGATCTAGAGACAAAAAATTTACCTCGGCCTCTAGCACAATTCACAGCAATTGTATTTATATGTGATAAAATAGTCTTGCCCCTCTTTTCTGTATTAAGAGACATTTCATGTGTAATTTTTCGCAAAATCGTTCAACTGATTACATATGCAATAATTTTTGAATGATTACTATACTTAAAAACGTACAGTACCTATATTTTCATGTATTTCATATACGCCATTTCAAATGCAATATGTATTTTCGGGTGGGTAGAAATACACGCGCATCTTATTGCTTTCGTTTTTAGTAATTTGATGGACATAAATTCGTGGAGTGGGTGCTGTGTTCTATCTAGGACCCCGATCAATTTTGTGACCTTATGCCCCTATACGGCTATAATCAATAGATATCCCTATAATGGCATAAACGATCAGAGCCATATTTCAGTGACTCGTCTCTGTAGCTCATTACAGTACATGACACAGCAGAAGCCACTTCCTTAGATTCCTAGATAACACACCGAGTACTTTCAAAAGATTAAACCCCCAGCAACCTGGGAAAGACCTGCTTGCTTTGTTTTGATTAGTAATAGAACTCTTGCAAGCACTGTAAGAACGACCAGTCCTTAGTGACATCTTTATTGACGTCTTCTGTCCAAAAACTTACGTCAAACTCGGCACCTTTCAGGTATAAATAATACCAACGTTGCCTTAAGCACACACGACGGTGGTGGTGAATACAGGAGCAGAACAGCTGTCCCTTGCAGAGCCCAGCAGATGCGAGAAGCCCACGGACGCTGCCCCTCCTCCTCCTTGACGCGCTGAGAAAGACGCTGCCTTTTCTCCTGCCGAGAAAATCCAGCTCCGGCGTTTACAGCCTACCCTTGCAGGTGACTGGAATATTGTGTCCTGAGAGGAGATACCAGACCTCCAACATTCTATTTCAGAGGTACGGTGCTGACTAGACCCTTAGAGAGAATTCTTGAAGCAAACCCTTGGCAAAACCAACTTAACTTAAACTGCTACTTACTTACTCCCGCCCACGTATTAGGCTTAGGTCAGGTACACCGGGGTAGGCGTAGTTAGAAGCACCAGTTGAGTATGTTAGCCAAATGTATATATGAATGTATATATTTTATTCATTTTAACTATTGTATGGCTAAGAAACCATATCAATGTTTTTACAGTATTATTTCGTACTACTCCTTTTACTGTACGCACTTTTTATAATAACAAGTCTGGCAATTGTGGCAATTCATTTCTCTTGCATGAGAAGGAAGACTGTTCAATAAATAATACCTTTTATTGAAAACGCCCGTCTCTCTATTCTCTGCATACTGGTGAAAGTAATTCTGCACAACTGACTGAGTGAAATAGCTGTCTATTGTTTCACACGACTCTAGAGATTGACTCTTATTCTGAGGAGCAAAGTTGTCATGTTAATGCGGTTGTTGGAAAACTGAATCCCTTCTTGTCTGAGCCAGGGAAGCTGATCACTTCCTATTCAGTCAAGAAAGTTTCCAGTGACCTCTGAGCTAGCTGGTACAAACCCAATTAAGTTGAACACAGTCAGTAGAGACCTGGAAGACCGCACTTCTATGTCTGCACTGCTGTTTATGTTATTCCAATGCGCAGGGCCTATAGGGAAAATGGGAACTACACTACAAATTCATCCCCGTTCTTTAGCCCACTCTGCCACCCCAGTTCAGACATGGCCATATGCAAATCAGTCTGACCCTGTGCCTCATGGGAACAGTGCAGCCCGAACTGCCAAGCCATGTCTTCCCTGGACCGGAAACAAGCTTCAGAGGACCGGTTTCTGGCATTCCAGCCGTCTTCAGCCCTGCTTGCTTGAATCCAGTTGCAAAGTGAATAATGGACTCACGTCTGAGCATACCCTGCCACACTTATGGCGGCCAAAAGCGGTACAAAAGGGGGTAGGCTGAAGACGGCTGGAATGCCAGAAACTGGTCCTCGGAAGCTTGTTTCAGATTATTGAACAGCTCTGGCAGACAAGGGGCGCAGGGGCAGCGAATGTGCCTTCTATTTCTCCGCAGGTGGTGAACCCGGCTTCGGTCGAGAATCGGAAGGAATCAACAGACACGACCGGAGGTACATCGGAAGCCGGTAAGAGATTGCTCCCAATAATGGGGGAGGGCGCTGTACCCTCAAGGCTGGAAAGCTTGGCGCAACATGTTCCCCTAGCAACTAAGGAGATGGTGTGGGGAAACAAGTATATAAACATGTTTTCATTGTTGACAGACAATCGTGAGTTAGAATATGCCAAAACTCAGAAGGATTTGTGGCACCCCAGTGTATGGAGGGCAAAGATGGCTGAATTCAGGGTGGAAGAGTCCATGATGAACTGGATCAGGGCTTTCCCTGTTTTTGCAGCAATTGTGGGTGAGCGAACACCAGAACTGTTGGGAGACCTTGCTTGCTACCAGAGCAGGATCACGGGCTTCCATGAGAAATATGGAGGAGAAGAATGGAAAGGGTATGATGTGGCATTTAGAAAAGCAAAAGAGTTTAATGAAACACTGACTTGGGATTGTCTGGATACTGTATCTTGGCATGCTCAGTTCCTGCCGGGCGCGGCGGGTGGATCAAGGTCGGGTGCAAACGGCTCCAGGGCCTTTCAGCAGAGACAGCCGCAGCCCTTTCGACCAACCTACGGGGGAGATACTCCGTTGAGATCGGGCGGGAATGGGAATAAGCGAGGGGTATGTTGGGGTTTTAACAAAGGAACGTGTAGCAGGCCGTAGGGAACATGCAGGTTCAGGCATGCCTGCGCAGGTTGTGGCAACACCTCCCACCCCGAAACGGGCTGCCGATCCAGAGGCAATAATTCTGGAGGAAAAGGGGGTACCAAGCAGGATTGACACGGTGCCTCAGAGGTGCAGGCAATCGCCCATGGATATTATGGCTTTGACTCCCTGGCTGAACAAATACCCTGATCATGTGTCCACAGGGATCCTGCGAGATGGTTTCTCGTATGGCTTCAGGATCCCGGCTGGTAATTTTCGGGGGGGCCCTCATGCAAAAATCAACTGTCTGTTAAACACAACCCGGCAGTGGCCGCCACAAAAATCGCAAAAGAGGTTCGCTTAGGGCGGGTTGCAGGACTGTTCGATGAACCACCAACGGCCAATTTTGTGTGTTTCCCATTAGGGGTAGTTCCCAAGAAGGAGCTGGGAGAATTCAGGCTCATTCATAATTTATCTGCACCAAGGGGGGCTTCCGTTAATGAGGCGATTGATGCAGACATTTGCAGTGTAAGGTATGCATCTTTCGATGACGCAGTGGTAATGTTGAATCGCCTAGGCCCCGGGGCATTGTTAGCAAAATTGGATATCGAATCAGCATTTAGGTTGCTCCCGGTGCATTGGAGTGGGTATTCCCGAAGGACTCAGGGCACCAACATGTGATGCATTATCTTGATGATTTCCGGGTTCTTGGCCCGGTGGGCTCTCGGGACTGTGCACGGGCATTGCAGGATTTCTGCATGCTCATGCGGGGTTTCGGGGTACCATTGGCGCCAGGTAAGACGGTGGGTCCAACTACCTCCCTGGAGTTTCTGGGTATCGAACTAGACTCCGTGGAGGGTTGCTTCCGCTTGCCGGCGGAGAAGATCGCCAAATTCAGGGCGTCCTTGTTGCAATGTCTCCGGAACAACAAAGTGACACTGCACCAACTACAGCAAACAGTAGGTCAGCTTAACTTTGCGTTGAGGGTTATTCCGATGGCTCGCCCTTTCTCACGATCCATTGCCCAGGCCATGGTTGGCCTCAAAGAGGGGCACCATCACACGAGACTGTCGACAGAGGTTCGCCAGGACATGCTCATTTGGCTGGCATTCTTGGCGGACTTCAACGGCCGAGTAGTCTGGAGCAAAGCCCCGGCCTCGTCAGCAGAATTGGGTTTATGGACCGACTCTGCGGGCAGTGTAGGGTTTGGCACGATCCTTGGTAACCGATGGTCGGCCCAGAAATGGCCAGCATGGTGGGAGACAAGTGGTTTGACGAGCAAAATTGGTTTTCTAGAGATATTCCCCATCTGGGTAGCGCTGTCGGCCTGGCCAGAGGAGTTCCAAAACCGCTCGGTGGTATTTTGGTCAGATAACATGACAATGGTTGAGTGCATTAACCAGCAAGCAGCACGCTGTAGGAGGATATTGCGATTGTTGAAAGAAATTGTGTTGAAAGGCTTGAGACTAAATGTACAATTCAGGGCAAAATATGTGCCGGGAGTACTGAATAATGCAGCTGATGCGCTCTCTCGTTTCAAAATGCAGGCTTTCAGGGATTGTTTACCCTCAGCGGAGCTAGTGGCAGCGCCATTTCCCGAAGCACTATGGCAAATCGGCGCCCCGGACTACAAAACCTCGCGGCAGCCAGTTTAGTGCCCAGGACAAGGAAAGCATATGAAGGGGCGTTCCGCTCGTACTGCGCCTTTTTGGGCCCTACATGGGAGCATAGATGGGGTCAGGAGGGGTCCTTTACCCAATTTTTAGTGGCACTTCATGCGGAAGGCCGGTCGGTGGCAGCCGCCAGTCGGTATAAGGCCGCCATATCGTTTATGGCTCAGCTCCAAGGGATCAGGGACCCGAACGACTCCTTTATAGTCAGAAAGGCGCTGCGAGGTTGGCGGCGCCTAGAGGGTCACAAAAAGGATACCAGGCACCTTGTTGGCTAAACTGGAGGAGACATGCTCCTCACGTAGCGAGGTCATCCTATTCCGGGCAGCATTTGCGTTGGCGTTCTATGGGGCCCTACGGGTAAGCGAACTAGTGGCTGCCAACAAAAGGGACAACGAAGGGGGCCTGCGCGGGGACCACCCGCAAGTGAGGGGGGATTCCCTGCTGATCACGATAGCCAGGTCAAAGACAGACCAGGAGGCCCAGGGGAATAGCATTGTGTTACAGCGCGCTCCAGGAAGTCCCTGTTCTCCAGTGAGGCATATTGAGGCCTACCTAAAACAAAGGTTGACAACGTGGGGCGGGGGGGCTTGCTGCGACATGCTGACGGTACCCCGTTAACAAAGTTTCCGTTTCAGAGGGTGCTGGCAAGTACGATTGCAGCTGCGGGCTTGAACCCAAGTGATTTTGGGACTAATTCATTCAGGATAGGGGCCGCTACAGAAGCGACGGCTGGGGGTCTGCAGGCAGACAATGTTAAACAATTAGGCCGCTGGTCTTCGAATTGTTTCAAACGGTACGTGCGGCTGCACATGTTGTAAGTTACTGAAGAAGCGCACTCACGCTTGTTGTCTTTTGTTTGGATTACAGTTTAACGAGCCTGTGACGCAGGGCGGAAATTGGGACCGGCCCAGTATCAGCTAACCACCACTTTAGGAACAAGGAATGGAAGACGAGTGGTCTGGGTCGTGGGCCACTCATACGTGAGGCGTGCCGCAGACATATTCAAGACAGGTCTGAGGAATATGGTTTCAGGGTGTCCTTACCGACTGCAAAGTTTTGTGGAGGAATTGTTAGGGCTGCACAGGTCACCGCCATCTGTAGTCATAGTGCACATTGGGGGCAATGACTTGGTAAGGTTGGGCAGACAAGCTTTAATCGAGCACATACTTTCTGTAGTCAGTTGGTTAGCAAAGACGCTCCCAGGGTGTACAATAGCTTGGTCACACATGATTCCGAGGAAGGTATGGAGGGGTGGATTATCCACTACAGCGTTGAACCACTCGGTAAAGAGGGTCAACAATAAAATGGAGAAATTGTTTCGATCTGCTCATCTTCGAAGCATACCTCATGGGTGCATCTGGGGGGACCACTGTTATTCAGATGATGGGGTTAACCTGTCCAGGGTGGGGAATGACTTATTGATAGGAGATATGTTAGCCTGGTTAGTGGGATTGAGGAGACATGACCTATAGGAGGAGTGGGGGGGCCAGATAGTCAGTCAACTATCTGGCCTGTGGCGGTAAGGTCATGATCGGTGAGCAGTGATTTCAAGGTCCCTAGGGGGGGCGCCACCCATTATGGATGGGAGCGCCCGAGGGGAGGCGGCCATTGGTCCCTCCCACGGGGGGGCGGCACCCATTACGGATGGGTCACCCAGGGGGAGACGGCCATAGGCCACTCCCAGGGGGAGACGGCTATATGCCCCTCCCCACGAAATTCCCGGGGGCCGGATATCTGCTCTGGCGGAAGAGAGTGCGGGGAAAGGGGGGGACTCCACGCTGTCCTTCTTACGGATACCCCGCACGGGAACTCGGACGACCTTAAGATGGCGCCGAGTGAAAGGGGGCCCCCACGACAAGGGAAGTTACAGTTGGCTACGAGGGTAAAGTCCTCTGCGCATGCGCCACTCACACGTGAAGGCGGAATTTGGTGATAGGGATCTGACACCGGTTAAGACCTTGCCGTTGGCCCTTAATGATAGGATGTACAAAATTCGTATGTAATGCATTATGTCATGATATTAGACTCAGTTAGGAAAATCTTTGTATTAGAGATTTGTTAAGGTTAGCCTGGATACCTGTCTTCATCAAATGTAATGAAAGTTGAATTTTGTACATGATACATGAAACGTTTCATTTTAAAGTTTTAAATTTTGTTTCATATTTTATTAAATACGGCCGGGGGGGTTGTGAGGCCCCCCCGCCTTCCAAAAAGTTCAAACTGTGTCTGTCTCCTACCATTGGGGATTGGTGGTGGAAGGGGTGCCGGGCATCCCGGACCATATGGAAAGGGGAGACCACTCGGTCACCCCGAACGTATGGCTGGGTGCCCCGATCCCCCGGGAAACCTTTTGCGGGCAGGGGGCTTGTCCCGGCCGGTATGCCCATAGCGGCGTGGTTGGAGCATGCCCCCGCGGCCTAAAAAGGGTTGTCCTAACACCCGCCCGGAAGTCCGTGCACCTCTGGGTGGGATGGGGACGCTGCCCCGCCTTCCCGCTGCAAGATAAAAGGCGCTGGAATCGAGGGAAGCGTCCTGTTGTTCCTGCGCTCTGAAGGCTGCACCACTCGTCGCTCGTGAGCCCTCAAGGGAACAAGCTGCAGTTTTTGACCCACCCACCAGCCCCTGTTGCAGAAGTTTGGTAGTGAACAAAATTCTAAGTCACAATTTGATTGTAATCAATAAACGTCTTGTTGGAATCGTTGCTCTCATCTTAAATCAATGCTAAAAGTATGCATGCAACTGGATACTTGCCTATAGGCCTTTTTTCCTTAGTAGAAATGTAATGGAATGTATGCAATAAAGAACGTTCTCTGCTATAGGACCTTTTCTCCTTTGTAGCAATGTTATAGTTCATTGGATATACTTAGCTGTAATTTAGATTAGGCATAGGTTTTTTCCCCCTAGTAGGTAACTAACTGTCGTATTTATTTAGTCTTCCGTCGGGCGGTAAGGTCATGATCGGTGAGCAGTGATTTCAAGGTCCCTAGGGGGGGCGCCACCCATTATGGATGGGAGCGCCCAGGGGAGGCGGACATTGGCCCCTCCCACGGGGGGGGGCGGCACCCATTACGGATGGGTCGCCCTGGGGGAGACGGCCATAGGCCCCTCCCAGGGGGAGATGGCTATATGCCCCTCCCCACCAATTTCCCGGGGGCCGGATATCCGCTCCGGCGGAAGAGAGTGCGGGGAAAGGGGGGGAGTCCACGTTGTCCTTCTTATGGATACCCCGCACAGGAACTCGGACGACCTTAAGATGGCGCCGAGTGAAAGGGGGCCCCCACAATAAGGGAAGATACAGTTGGCTACGAGGGTAAAGTCCTCTGCGCATGCGCCACTCACACGTGAGGGCGGAATTTGGTGATAGGGATCTGACACCGGTTAAGACCTTGCCGTTGGCCCTTAATGATAGGATGTACAAAATTCGTATGTAATGCATTATGTCATGATGTTAGACTCAGTTAGGAAAATCTTTGTATTAGAGATTTGTTAAAGTTAGCCTGGATACCTGTCTTCATCAAATGTAATGAAAGTTGAATTTTGTACATGATACATGAAACGTTTTAAATTAAAGTTTTAAATTTTGTTTCATATTTTAATAAATACGGCCGGGGGGGTCGTGAGGCCCTCCCGCCTTCCAAAAAGTTCAAACTGTGTCTGTCTCCTACCATTGGGGATTGGTGGTGGAAGGGGTGGCGGGCATCCCGGACCATATGTGTTTCTTTGCGACATTTTATTTTGTACATCCATGCCTTTCTTAGCCTTATGTATGATGTTAACTTTGTTGCTGTCTTCTATGTTACCTTCCACATCACTTTTGAGTTTCTTAACATACCTGGATGTATTCTCTACCCGCCTGGCTTAATCTATAGTCTTTTGTAATGATGGATCTTTCAATTCAAGAGCCTCGCTTGGATCTTGATGTTGTTAGTCCTATTAATAAACTGATCTCTGATCATTTCTTCATGCAGGTCTTTAAATCTACAGGTAGCCGCTAGAGTTCTCAATGCAGCAATATATTGTTCGACCGTTTCTCCTTGCAGTTGAGCTCTGGAGAAGAATCTGTGCCTTCTACTACTATGCTGTTTTCTTAACCAAAATTGTCCTCAAGTACTTAAATAATATCTGCATACTCATCACGGATTACCTCATCGGAATCGGGCCCTTCCTCACCTTCACCAGCCTGATTAGTTTTGCCGCATAGATTTTGGTAATGTTTTTAGGATTTTCTCATCCTTTACTCCCAAATTATGCTTTAATAGTGCCACTTTGCATAAAGCTATGAATATTTCCCCACCTATTGCCTCCAAATAAATTTAAAAAAACGTCATACCAATCGTCCAATACCATTCTCGGAACACCAGGATTTTGTCAAAATGTATGGGCACCAGATATTGACGTGGTTTCCATTGTTACAACACACTCTTACGAAGACTAACACACAAAATAAATTCTGTTCTTCAACTTACTACTAGATAGTTAGAAATGATGGAAAATATAAAGTCTTGCATTCACACAACAAACTAAAATAAATAATGTGGTCATCACTGGTCTCTGCTGCACTATTCACAGGAAACTATTTAAAATCATGTTCATTACCACACGCATCAAGTCTCTGCTGAAACAGCTGTTGTATCCGTCAAATCAACAGTGAAAGTCCATTGCTTGACCTACCACAGTGTACAGGGGCGTGCTCTGTTAGCTTGAACATCACATGCATCACATGACGCAACTGGAATTCAGATGATGCCATCTGTGTGACTCACCCTCCTACAGCTCAGTCAGCAGAACCAGAATGCACAGTTCTTGCTCACTTAGAACAATGGACGCTCACAAAGAACCATGGATGCGTGGCCAGCTGCGGGTGCAAAGGAACTCTCCAGAAAGGTAAGTGCCACTTTTGAATTTAGCAAAAAACACAGTTGATGGACAGAATGCAGAACAATGTCTTACATTCACCCCACTCTGCCACCCTGAACTGGGGTGGCAGAGTGGGCTTAAGAGCGGTGATGGATTAAACCCAAACCTTTTGACTGGGTGTGAGTGTTTGATTGATTCAGATGCTCCGTCCATCACCACCCCCTTTTGTACCGCTTTTGGCTGCCATAAGTGTGGCAGAGTATGCTCATTCGTGAGTCCCTTTCTCACTTTGCCACTGGATTCAAGAAAGCCCGGCTGAAGACGGCTGGAATGCCAGAAACCGGTCCTCGGAGGCTTGTTTCCGGTCCAGGGAAGACGTGGCTTGGCAGTTCGGGCTGGACTGTTCCCATGAGGCACAGGGTCAGACTGATTTGCATATAGCCATGTCTGAACTGAGGTGGCAGAGTGGGCTAAAGATCCGTGATGGATTAAACCCAGATCTTTTGACTGGGTGTGAGTGTTTGATTGATTCAGATGCTCCGTCCATCACCACCCCCTTTTGTACCGCTTTTGGCCGCCATAAGTGTGGCAGGGTATGCTCAGACGTGAGTCCCTTGCTCACTTTGCCACTGGATTCAAGCAAGCCGGGCTGAAGACGGCTGGAATGCCAGAAACCGGTCCTCGGAGGCTTGTTTCCGGTCCAGGGAAGACATGGCTTGGCAGTTCGGGCTGGACTGTTCCCATGAGGCACAGGGTCAGACTGATTTGCATATAGCCATGTCTGAACTGGGGTGGCAGAGTGGGCTAAAGAACGGTGATAGATTAAACCCAGATTTTTTGACTGGGTGTGAGTAGTTGATTGATTCAGATGCTCCGTCCATCACCACCCCCTTTTGTACCACTTTTGGCCGCCATAAGTGTGGCAGGGTATGCTCAGACGTGAGTCCCTTGCTCACTTTGCCACTGGATTCAAGCAAGCCGGGCTGAAGACAGCTGGAATGCCAGAAACCGGTCCTCGGAGGCTTGTTTCCGGTCCAGGGAAGACATGGCTTGGCAGTTCGGGCTGGACTGTTCCCATGAGGCACAGGGTCAGACTGATCTGCATATGGCCATGTCTGAACTGGGGTGGCAGAGTGGGCTAAAGAACAGTGATGGATTAAACCCAGATCTTTTGACTGGGTGTGAGTGTTTGATTGATTCAGATGCTCCATCCATCACCACCCCCTTTTGTACCGCTTTTGGCCGCCATAAGTGTGGCAGGGTATGCTCAGACGTGATTCCCTTGCTCACTTTGCCACTGGATTCAAGCAAGCCGGGCTGAAGACGGCTGGAATGCCAGAAACCGGTCCTCGGAGGCTTGTTTCCGGTCCAGGGAAGACATGGCTTGGCAGTTCGGGCTGGACTGTTTCCATGAGGCACAGGGTCAGACTGATTTGCATATAGCCATGTCTGAACTGGGGTGCCAGAGTGGGCTAAAGAATGGTGATGGATTAAACCCAGATCTTTTGACTGGGTGTGAGTGTTTGATTGATTCAGATGCTCCGTCCATCACCACCCCCTTTTGTACCGCTTTTGGCCGCCATAAGTGTGGCAGGGTATGCTCAGACGTGAGTCCCTTGCTCACTTTGCCACTGGATTCAAGCAAGCCGGGCTGAAGACGGCTGGAATGCCAGAATCCGATCCTCGGAGGCTTGTTTCCGGTCCAGGGAAGACATGGCTTGGCAGTTCGGGCTGGACTGTTCCGATGAGGCACAGGGTCAGACTGATTTGCATATAGCCATGTCTGAACTGGGATGGCAGAGTGTGCTAAAGAACGGTGATGGATTAAACCCAGATCTTTTGACTGGGTGTGAGTGTTTGATTAATTCAGATGCTCCGTCCATCACCACCCTCTTTTGTACCGCTTTTGGCCGCCATAAGTGTGGCAGGGTATGCTCAGACGTGAGTCCCTTGCTCACTTTGCCACTGGATTCAAGCAAGCCGGGCTGAAGACGACTGGAATGCCAGCAACCGGTCCTCGGAGGCTTGTTTCCGGTCCAGGGAAGACATGGCTTGGCAGTTCGGGCTGGACTGTTCCCATGAGGCACAGGGTCAGACTGGGTGTGAGTGTTTGATTCAGATGCTCCGTCCATCACCACCCCCTTTTGTACCACTTTTGAATTTAAACAAGGCACCGCACGCGCTGAGGCATACAAAATAGATTTCCCAAACATAAGGAGTATCAGACCATATTATGTTAGCATGATGCATCTATATGTACCCTCTTTGCTATATATATATACTACTATTATAAAGGAAGAACTTTGAATCTTTGAGGCGGGTAAACTCGGGAACCACAGCGCCAATCCACACACCGGATACATCGTTTTAATTCACAGGGTGTGCAGATGGACATAGGCTATATAAACTTAATAAAAATATGTTATTTAAAAAATTTACAGAAAAAAAGTAGTCCCTGGGAAGAAGCGCCAGCCGCGACGTGCGTGCTGACGTGAGGAGCGCGGGGAGGAGCGGCGTCCAGGAGCGCGAGGAGGACCGGCAGACATGGCGCGGAGAGGAGCGGCGTACAGGCGGTGAGGAGCGGCGGACAGGCGGTGAGGAACGGCGGACAGGCGGGGAGGAGCGGTGAGCGGCGGATGAGGTAGGTTATTTATTTATTTAGTTAGGAGCAGTGAGCGGCGGAAAAATGAAGCAAAAATGACAATCGTGAGCAAGAGGAAGCAAACGGAGCATTACAAAAGTGAGCCAAACGGTGCATTACAGGAGGAAAAAGTTACGTGTGCAGGTTACAAAAGTGTAGAAAGTAAACATAGAGGTATAGGAGGAAAAAGTGACGTGTGCAGGTAGCAAGAGGAAGCAAACAGAGCATTACAAAAGTGAGCCAATCGGTGCATTACAGGAGAAAAAAGTTATGTGTGCAGGTTACAAAAGCATAGAAAGTAAACATAGAGGTATAGAAGGAAAAAGTGACGTGTGCAGCTTACAAAAGCGTACAAAGTAAACATAGAGGTATAATACTGCAATATATGGAGGAAGGCTCCGGGGGACCCAAAGACAACATCGGGGCGGGCGGGGGCCCTGAAGCCTAATTGCTCCAGGACAACGCCGAGACGGGCTGCTAGTATATATACAGGGATCCGCTTGTAGATGCCGCTCCGTAATGGATCTGCCCGACGCGTTTCAAAGCTCCATATGCTTCTCTTCAGGGGCTTTAACGGAAGTGGTGTGCGCAACCGCTAACCCACTTCTCCATTTTCCATATGACACACCCACCAATGGGAGGCTCAAGTGAGACTGTGTATTATGGGAAGTGTGGTGCGGAAAGCACATAATCATGTCCTGTATGGACTCCGCAAGTGGTCCCGTCCTCGATCCCGTGTACGGCTGCTGTTTCACTTCCGTGACCCCCAAGGATGACGGGGTGGTGCATACTCTGCAGAGCTGCATCTACAAGCAGATCCCCGTCCTCACCTACACATAAATCAAGCTGCTGCTCACGTGCTACTCAAAGGTGGACAATCTTGGAGCGACAATTTATATATATATATATATATATTACGCTCCAAGTTTCTCCTACTTTCACTTAGGCAAAAGAGATAGCAGAACTGAAAGGGATTCCGGTGTCCACATAGCTTTTATTATGTGCAGGAGCTACACAGACGCGTTTCGGCATGCTGCCTTCGTCAGTGTGTAAATCACTCCATTTTCAACATGCTATATAAGTAAAGTTTTCTTTCTTTCTACGTCATGAAGACATGGACATAGACATAGGACATTACCCCTATACGACGCTTATGGGCGCCATCTTGTAGTGATGTTATGACACATTCTATTTAAAGTGCATTGGTTCTACAGCATTAATCATGCCCACAGTTGGTTGGCAATTCTGCGTCAGAGGGTATAATTATACTCAAATGTAATTATGAAATAATGAGACAAGTCATATTTTTCAGAACCAAAGAAAAACAGTTCAAAACACCAGAGCCCATCAAGCTTCAAATAATAATAGATCATGACAATACATATTCACATTATAGGGAAAACGAAATGTTCCTCCAAAAAGCTACTTATGGCTATAAACAGTCTGAGTAAAAATCCTAACGACCGATGTAGCCAAGAGCAGCCAGAAAAATTGCACCAGTTATCTATCATTCATGATAGTATAAGTGATGCTGATCTATTCACGTTCAAAAAGATTTTCCAAATTTCCAGATACATTGTACAGTTTTACAAATCATTATTATCCAATTCTGCTGATTGTCTTTCCATGTACTTAATATTAGGTATAAATATGTATATATGTACATAGAGTTACGCACTTATGTGTTGATGAAACATCTCTCTCTCTTGGTTTACACAAGGCGTCATGTAAGGTCAGCGGATATAACAATTCATTTCAATCATTAAACCCCTCATTTCTTTCAGTGTGTTGTTTCTAGGTGGCGGTTTCTCAAGATGACTGGTGACTAATAGATCCCCCAGTGATCTGGCTTTACTAAATGTCACCAGTGGATGTGCGGGCAGGTCTTCACTGAGTACAATATCAGTTTTGAGAATGTGCCAGTTTTTCTGTAGCATGGCTCCCAGATCTTTTGCTCCTAAGGAGAAGGGAGTTATCATTCTGAATTTCCCTTTACCTTCGCCTGTCATTAGCTCTTTCCCTCGTCCTTTTTTGGATGGCTTGGATGTTAGTAATGTGTGTCCAGGGATCTTCCTTACTCTCCTTAAAGTGTCTTGTAGCAATTCTTCCCCATATCCTCTTGCTCTGAACCTGTTCAAACAACCTGAAGCAGTCGCTTCAAAATCTTGGTCTTTAGAGCTATTCCTACGGAGCCGTAATAGTTCTCCATACGGAATACTATTCACTAGTTGGGGTGGGTGGCTGCTGCTGGCGAAAAGAGTGGAGTTCCCAGCAGTTTCTTTTCTATAGAGAGAGGTGTGGAGCTGGCCCCCTTCTACAAACACTCTCAGGTCCAAATAGACAGCTGCCAGCGGATCAATAGTCCCTGAGAAGGGCAAGTTATACTCGTTGTTATTGAGTAGTCTGATGTAGGCTTCTGCTGTATCTCTAGAGCCTCGCCATATGATGAAGAGATCATCGATATAGCGGTGCCAGCATACTGTATCACCTCTCTCCTGTCCCACCAAACAGCTCCTGGGCACCTGCTCCTCCCACCAGCCCACGAAAAGATTTGCGTAGCTGGGAGCGAAGCAGGTACCCATCGCCGTCCCAGACACTTGTTTGTAAAGTTGTTCTTCGAACAAGAAGATGTTAATATTGAGACAAAATTTCAAAAATTCCAAAATCATGATATTGTGCTTTGCAAATCTCATTTGGCGAAGATTGAGACAATGTTGTAATGCTAATAGTCCATGGCCATGTTCTATTATCGTGTAGAGACTAGAAATGTCCAATACCATCAGTAGGCAGTTTGGTTCCAACCTTATGTCCTGGATTTTATTCAAAAAGTCCTTGGTATCTTGGACGTATGATTTTAAGTTCATCACTAAGGGAAATAAGGTATTGTCTATTAGTCGAGACATATTTTCAGTGAGACTGCCTATAGATGAAACAACTGGACGGCCAGGAGGGTGCTCACTGTCTTTATGGAGTTTAGGGAGATGGTAGAAAGTTGGAGTCAGAGGTTTGCTGGTTCGTAGGAATAGGTGTTCATCCTTGCTGAGCATTTGAGCATCATACCATTTCCTTATCAGCATATCGTATTCACTTATACTTTGCTGATAAAGGTCGTTGTTGCATTTGATGTAAAATTTGTCATCTGACAATTGTCTTAATGCTTCACCTCTGTAGTATTCCCTGCTCATCAGTACTACATTGCCCCCTTTGTCCAAGGGTTTTATAATGACATTGATGGCATTCATTAGGTCTTGACGAGCCAATTTCTGTTGTTCTGTGATGTTGCTCTGTATCTGGTGGTTGGCTTTCCTGTATTTCATGAGGTCATTGTTCATCGCTTCCACAAAGACATCCACTGCATCCCATGGGGCTTGTGGGACAAATACCGATATGGGTTTGAAGCCACTATCTTCTCTCTCTTGCTCTATGCCTTGGAGTTCTGCTCGTTGGGCTAAATCCAGCATTCCAGCTTGGACAGACTGTTCAGTTCTTAAGTCTTCAAGAGTCTCAAGTGCTGGGATATCTTTCCCTGTTAAGGTATCAGTGGCAGTTATTCTAGAGCCTTTACTCCCTTGATCTTTTAGATGCGGTCGGAGTTTGAAGTATTTGTGAAGTTTTAATTTTCAATGCGTGTCTGTGTGTATTCAAGGGTATTATTGGGACAGAATGTTAAGCTCAAGCTTAATAACTCAGTTTCACAATTCGTTAGACGTCTATTCGTTAAGTTGACCACTGTTAGGCCGGCCATCTCCGAGTTGTCATTGGGTATTACTTCTTTTTGTTGTAGGTTCGGTTGGCCCAATTCGAGGGTTTTGCTCTTCCTCATCCTCCTCTTGCCGCCCGACCTCCTTGTCCTCCTTGTACTCCGGGTGATGCAGTTTGTGTTGTATCTGGGGGTTTGTTTTTTCCTCCCCGTAGCCATGATTTTTTGATGACTTCGAACTCCTCGTGAAAACGGGTTCGTCCGATGTTGCTGGTCATATCTGCACATCTCCTCTGGGTACTGTCAGGATTGCCAGGGTCACCCTGTTCATCACTGGATTCATTTTCAGTGACCTCTGATTCGGAGGTCACGGTTTCCGCCGTCTCAGTGGCGTTGATATTGCTCTGGAGTGCCTTTCGGGGTGCATCAAATTTTTTGGCATATGTCAAAACGCGCCCTTGTAAGTAGTCATCCTCATCATGTTCGAACTTTTCTTGTTTACGAGATCTTATTTTTTGTTCATACTTGATGAGGCGAGTTTTCATTTGCGCTTTCAACTGTGTGACTTGATCAAGATCTTGTTCCTTCTCAAGCTCTTCTTCCAGTGCTTTGATGTCAGCAAGCGCTTTCTCTCTATCACTCCATGCATATTTAACAAGGATTTTCAGTGTCCCTTCACAATAGGAGGCTGTGTGTTCTGCCCAATCCGTCAGTAATTGTGGATCTGGATTTTCGTATGATGGTACAATGTGTACCTTGAGTCCACGCGGTACACATTGCTCTTCTATGTAGCTGGTGAGACTGGTCGCCTCCCACCACTTCCGAACCTCACGTTCATGTAGCCTTTCTAATTTGAACATGGCATCGCTTAATTTGCTGTTTGTGGGTTCTGCCGTTTTTGTTGCTGTTTCAGCTGGCTTGTCCCGTTTATCACAGGCTTTAAACATGCCCATTGCCGCTGTGCGGCTCTCAGAGTCTGAAAACATGCGGTGCTTTAGATGTGCCTGTGTCTCGGTCGAGACACAGGCATCAGTAGGTATATAAAGTTAGGACATAGTTACCCTAGGAAATTCCGAACATTCTATTGGGAATAAATTTGGCGCCGATTGAGGGATCTGCCTGTAATTTTCTTTAAATTTGCCTCGCTGCGCTCCGCTCCTTCCCTTAAAGTTTCGGGGAGATTTGTCAAGGGGGGGCTGAGAAAAAAGGGGGGTCCCAAAACGTGTTTTCCCCATGTTAATTTCCATAGTGACATTTCGACAAGGCTACAGCTCAAACGGAATTACACCAGATTTGGCAAAATGGTAGGGACTGGTATGCAGCAGTGCCTTTTGTATGTTTGGGGCAAATCCCTCTAGTAGTTTTTGAGAAAATTGAATGTGAAATTGAGTCCAATGCAATTTTCCATAGCTACAGCCCGAACGGCTGAATGGAATTACTGCAAACTTGGCAAAATGGTAGATTCTGGTATGCAGAAGTGCCTTTTGTATATTTGGTGAAAATCCCTTCAGTAATTGTTGAGAAAATCGACTTTTATCAAATGATATATCTAAGGGCGAGACACGGTGCGCGCACAGGCTTGCTCCGTCCGTGCACTGTCCTTGCACGTGCGCGACCTTAGCGAGCGAGCGCGGAATTCTGATTGGCTGTTGGACATATGTCAACATTCCAGTCAGTCGAAATGAGGAAGTGTTGTCCGCCATCTTGTTTTTGTGGCAGATGATAGTGGTTGTAAACAGAAGTGTAATAGTTGAGAAGGTGGCAGGGTAGAGATTCCTGAGCCCCCTAGGTTTTGTTATGGGGTCTGTAAAGGACCTTGAAGGTTGTAAAAAATAAAAAATAAATTAAAAAAGATACGCGGGGTCTGCGCACCCTGCACGGACTTCGGCTCAAAAAGACAAAAAAGAAATACATTAAAATAACAAATTTCAGTGTTTAGATGTTGGTTGAGTGCAACATTGAGTGATGACTCTTTCACCCGTGGGTTTAGGTAGGTGTTTTGTGGAGAGTTAGTATGGTAATTGGTAGAGAGCATTGGGGGTAGGTTGAACATTATGTGAGTTTGAAAGTGTTGATAATTTGAAACAGTTAAAATGTTACTTTGGTTTTGATTTTGTGTGTGATAAAATGTTATTGGCTTGGTATGTGAATATGTATGTAGAACCAATTGAAATGTTAGTTTAGGTTTGAAATAGTGTGGGAAGACATTTCATTGGTTAAAACCTAAGATATGTATGAAGAATGAGTGGGAAAGTGTGCCATTTCTGGTTCCAGTGTCTGAGCTGCATTTCAGAGATTCTGCTTAAGAAAGTCTGCTGTGTGTTTGACACTGTTCTATATTTTCAAAAGCGATTTTAAAGGTGAGTAATATAGAGAGAGAGCTGTTTGCAGTATTGGGAAGCATACCAAGCATATTGGGCTTCATTACTGTTGTATCTTGAAAATGAGTCAGGTTTCTGCATTGTAGTGTAGTGCTTATTTAAATGGGTTGTGCTCTGTGTGTAAAATGATTTACCATGCTAAATGTTTTTTGATAACATGTGTGGCTTAAAGATTTTTACAAGGATCACAGTGAGTGTCTGTCTGAATTAAGGAATTATATTTTCACCTTTTTCCATAATGTTAACTGAATGGTGCATATTAGAAATGACATTTTGAAATGAGTTAGGTTTCAGCAATGTAATGTAGTGCATATTGAAATGGGCTTTGTTCTGTGTCTAAATCGATTTACCATGCTAAAAGACTTTTGCTGAAATGTGTGGCTATAATATTTTTCACAAGGGTCACACTGTGTGTGTCTGTGAATTAAGGAATTATATTTTCATCTTTTTCCATAATGTTAGCTGTGTGTGCTTACAGTTTGTATCATTTAGTTTATAGGGTAGAGTTCTTTTTAAATTGTTTTTCATGCTTGGATTCAATGCTGGTATAGAGATAGTGTAATGGTTTCATTGGACTTGTAAATATGCTCCTTTTTTAGAAGCGCCTTGCGCAACCTTTAACATGGGTGCAAGCAGTGAATGTATGGAGAGGGATAGGAATAGCAGATAGAAAACAATATGAAATGGTGTAGGAGATGCATAAAGGATTTCACTAATGTCATCAATTGAGATGGAATATAAGATAAAGTGGGGCATATTTACAAGACCCTTGCGCAATGTTTGACAAGGGTGCAAGCAGAAAATGCATGCAGAGTAATGAAATTGGCAAACAGACAAGAATATGAAATGGTGTGAGAGATGAGTAAAGGATTTTACTAATGGCATAAATTGAGAGAGAATATACAAAAAAGAGAGGCATATTTACAAGCCCCTTGCGCAATGTTTGACATGGGTGTAAGCAGAAAATGCATGCAGAGTAATAAAATTGGCACACTGATAAGAATATGAAATGCTGGGAGAGATGCATAAAGGATTTTACTAATGGCATAAATTGAGATAGAATATACAAAAAAGAGAGGCATATTTACAAGCCCCTTGCACAATGTTTGACATGGGTGCAAGCAGAAAATGCATGCAGAGTAATAGAATTGCGACACAGACAAGAATATGAAATGTTGTGAGAGATGCGTAAAGGATTTTACTAATGGTATAGATTGAGATAGAATATACAAAAAAGAGAGGCATATTTACAAGCCCCTTGCGCAATGTTTGACATGGGTGCAAGCAGAAAATGCATGCAGAGTAATAAAATTGGCACCAGACAAGAATATGAAATGCTGAGAGAGATGCGTAAAGGGTTTTACTAATGGCATACATTGAGATGGAATATACAAAAAAGAGAGGCATATTTACAAGCCCCTTGCACAATGTTTGCATGGTTGCAATCAGAAAATGCATGCAGAGTAATAAAATTGGCACACAGACAAGAATATGAAATGCTGTGAGAGATGCGTGAAGGATTTTTCTAACATTATAAATTGAGATAGAATATACAAAAAAGAGAGGCATATTTACAAGCCCTTTGCGCAATGTTTGACATTAGTACAAGCAGAAAATGCATGCAGAGTAATAAAATTGGCACACAGACAAGAATATGAAATGCTGTGAGAGATGGGTAAAGGATTTTACTAATGGTATAAATTGAGATAGAATATACAAAAAAGAGAGGCATATTTACAAGCCCCTTGCGAATGTTTGACATGGGTGCAAGCAGAAAATGCATGCAGAGTAATAACATTGGCACACAGACAAGAATATGAAATGCTGTGAGAGATGCGTGAAGGATTTTACTAATGGCATCAATTGCGATAGAATATACAAAAAAGAGAGGCATATTTACAAGCCCCTTGCACAATGTTTGACATGGGTGCAAGCAGAAAATGCATGCAGAGTAATAAAATTGGTACACACACAAGAATATGAAATGCTGGGAGAGATGCGTAAAGGATTTTACTAATGGCATAAATTGAAATAGAATATACAAAAAACAGAGGCATATTTAAAAGCCCCTTGCGCAATGTTTGACATGGGTGCAAGCAGAAAATGCATGCAGAGTAATAAAATTGGCACACAGACAAGAATATGTAATGCTGTGAGAGATGCGTAAAAGATTTGACTAATGGCATCAATTGAGATAGAATATACAAAAAAGAGAGGCATATTTACAAGCCCCTTGCGCAATGTTTGACATTGGTGCAAGCAGAAAATGCATGCAGAATAATAAAAATGGCACACTGATAAGAATATGAAATGCTGTGAGAGATGCGTAAAGGATTTTACTAATGGCTTAAATTGAGATAGAATATAGAAAAAAGAGAGGCATATTTACAAGCCCCTTGCGCAATGTTTGACATGGGTGCAAGCAGAAAATGCATGCAGAGTAATAAAATTGGCACACACACAAGAATATGAAATGCTGTGAGAGATGCGTAAAGGATTTTACTAATGGCATAAATTGAGATAGAATATACAAAAAGAGAGGCATATTTACAAGCCCCTTGCGCAATGTTTGACATGGGTGCAAGCAGAAAATGCATGCAGAGTAATAAAATTGGCACACAAACAAGAATGTGAAATGCTGTGAGAGATGCGTAAAGGATTTTACTAATGGTATAAATTGAGATAGAATTTACAAAAAAGAGAGGCATATTTACAAGCCCCTTGCACAATGTTTGACATGGGTGCAAGCAGAAAATGCATGCAGAGTAATACAATTGGCACACAGACAAGAATATGAAATGCTGTGAGAGATGCGTAAAAGGGTTTTAGTAATGACATAAATTGAGATAGAATATACAAAAAAGAGAGGCATATTTACAAGCCCCTTGCGCAATGTTTGCATGGGTGCAAGCAGAAAATGCATGCAGATTATTAAAATTGGCACAGAGACAAGAATATGAAATGCTGTAAGAGATCCGTAAAGGATTTTTCTAATGGTATAAATTGAGATAGAATATACAAAAAAGAGAGGTGGAAAGCGGGCGCCATCTTGGGGGGAGCCTGAAGGACACTGAGACCAGAGTTAGCGGTCTAGTTGTCCGAGGCTCTTCCGCATAAAGCGGCTGACTTTACTGGGCTTCCCGTGGATTACTAGGTCGGTGGCAGCTCTTGGTTCCCACTGGGGGCTTACGTGGTCAAGGGGCTACAGCGTGTTATTTACTGTGTACTACTTTTATCTTCACTCCCATTTGCAGTTTCTGGCACTCTGCATGATTAGATGCAGGCGCCCAGTATTTTATAATTTATTGTTGTATTTTAATGCTTAGAACGCTGTGAGCTTACCATCTGTGTGGCTGCACTCGCCCCGGTCCATCGCGGATCCTCTGCCGTTGCGTGGAGGGCGGCTCTTCCCCTACGGCTCTCTGTGCCTGCCGGGTGGAAAGCGGGCGCCATCTTGGGGGAGCCTGAAGGACACTGAGACCAGAGTTAGTGGTCTAGTTGTCCGAAGCTCTTACGCAGAAAGCGGCTGACTTTACTGAACTCATTATAAGAATCAGAATCGGTTAGTTGATTGATATGTTAAAAGTGAAATGGAAAATAATAATGAATGGAAGGATTTTGCAACTTATTTGTTGGTTGAGAATTGTTTTGATTTGGGTTCTGATCTATGCATTTGTAAATATTGTTATAAGAAATTAAATGAAAACAGAATGCCTGCTAGAGCTGTACATAATATTCTTGCGTTGGTAAAGATTCTGTCTGAATTGATGGGTTAAAATACCTATGAGTTTATTCTGATTCAATGTGTGCATCCTTTTCAGGCTATTGTTCGCATGGAGCCTAAGACAGGGAAATTGCCTCCTTCAGAATTACAGAGAGGATTAAAGGGAAGAGTTGTTTATTTGCCTTTAGATTTAAAGAAAAATATTGACACCATTGGCGTAGAAAAAGTGGAAGAGGAACCTCTAGTTATTCTAGTTAATGGCAATAGTTACAAAGAGTAAGAAAATCTGGCAAGAATTAGTGGATGTTAGGAAAGTCAAAAAGGCAACATTGTATTTAGTAAAAAACAATCAGTACTACAAAAATGTATATGTAGGAGAAGATGAAAGAACTGTAGAACAGGACAGTGATTCATCAGCTGGACAGATTGAAAAAGTAGATGTGTCTAGAAGTGAACAGATTTGTGAGCATTATAGTGTTCATCCTCTGCATTCCAAAGAAGTAATGGGGAATGCTATTGAGTTGTTCCAAATGAAAGAAGCCAAAGGAAGTCCCATAAGTGTATGGGAAGAAAGCTTGGAAGCTCGTTGTTTTCCTCAATTGTTTCCAACAGGTCAAGGTGGAAGATATGATGACCGACCTGTTCAAATTCCTGCATCAGAATACTGGACTTTAAGATTGTATGCAAAAGATCTAAGATTACATCAATGCATTCCATATTTGTTACATCTTCTGTTTGAGAGTGACTTCTCTGGACTATCCTATGCTGTGAACCATATATTGAAATCTGGAGTACATCTTCGAAATGTTTTGGCAAGGGACTTTATGGATAAAGTCCAAGTGGAAGACAGTATTTTGGAATCTCAGCTAATCAATCTCATGGCATGTCAGCGTGGTACGAATGAGTATTGGTACCGTCGTCATGGGGAATTGAAATGTATGCTAAGAAACTTAGGAATTCCTACATGGTTCCTCACTCTTAGCTGTGCTGGGTATTCCTGGGAAGATTTACTTGAATTTCTTCGAGAGGCAAATGGAAACAAAGAAAATATAGAATTCAAGACACCTGGAGAACTGTGCTCTTTGGATCTAGTTAATGTTTGTAGGTATTTTAATCATCGATTTGAAGCTATGATGTCTTTCATCACAAACAATAAAAATCCTCCACTTGGAGAGGTTTTGGATTTCTTTTGGAGGAAGGAGTATCAAGCAAGAGGTGCTCCTCACATACATATGCTGCTATGGATCAAAGATGCTCCCAAATTTGGAACAGATTCGGATGACACAGTGATGAGTTTCATTGAACAATATTCCACATGTGTTGTTCCAAAAAGTACAGAAGAAGACAATTTACGGCATCAAGTCTTACGCTTTCAAACCCATCGCTGTGGAAAGTACTGTAGTCGAAAGTTCAAATTCTACACAAAATGTTGTTTTGGCTTTCCATGACCAGTAATATCTAAAGGAAGAGTGAACAATTTTATGTCTTCACTGCGACATACTGTGACAAGAAAATCACTGAAAAATACGTACAACTTGAAAAGAAATGAAGAGTCCAAATACATAAATGACTTCAACCCAGTCGTCATTTTGTCCATGTGGAATGCTAACATGGATATTCAATATGTTGCTGACAACTCTATTGCTGTGGCTCGATATGTAACGTCTTACATCACAAAATCCGAAAAGACGGAACTGAAGGAAATGTAGGAGGATTTTTCACATGAAAAGAGTCTAAGTAAGAAATTATACAGTTACAGTTTGAAGATGTTGTCGCATCGAGAAATTGGAGCATATGAATGCTCAGATCGGTTATCATCAGCAAGTCTGTATGCCAAATCGAGATCAATCATTTGGGTGAGTCTAGGTCTTGCTGCAACACGAAACCGAGTTTTGAAGTCTGCACAAGAAATTGAGTATTTGGCGGAGTTTCAACCAAACAGTACAGATATTTTGAAGACAAACATGTTGGATACATATTATCCAAATAGAAGTAGTTATCTTGAGAATGTTTGTCTCTATGAAGTACTGCAAAGCTATACTTTTAAGAGAAATATGACAGGAGATATCAATAAAGGAGTATATGCTGTAATTGGATGTGAAGGATGTCTGGTGAAACAAAGAAAAGGACATTTGATTAATTATCGTAAATTGAGTTGCGAATCTCCTGAGAAAAAGGAATTTTACTATTTAGCTATTTTGCAACTCTTTAAGCCATGGCCTTTTAGAAAAGGAACTACTTGGAGATTTTCTCAGTTTTGAAGATTCTTTCAATGCAACCAAGGATACCATAGAATGTCCTGTTTTTTCAAATTATCTGCAAATGCTGAACGAAGAAATACAGCAAGACAGTCAAAGTTCTGTTTCGTTGAGTCAGGATCCACTAGGAGGACCAATTATCCAAAATGAAGCTGCCACTGCCCTGGAAGAGGTGGAAAGAGCCATGGAACAAGCTCAGGAGGATGTAGTTAATTTAGAAGATTTGGAAAATCAACTAAACGTGGAGCAGAAAAAAATATATGATGAAGTCACAGAACAGATTGAGCATGGTTTACGTCATGATAAAAAAGAGTGCTCATGTACGTCATTTGAACCTGTTCGACTGTATGTGAGTGGAGAAGCCGGAACTGGGAAAAGTTTTCTGATTAAATCAATTGCAACTTATCTGCAGAAAAGAACAGAGTCATCACTGTCTTGTGTTGTTACTGCTCCAACTGGGTTGGCAGCACATAACATTAAAGGGATTACTTTACATCGTTTATTGATGCTGCCAGTAGAGCATGATAATAAATTACAATACCACAAGCTATCTGGAGAAGCTTGTTGCGAAGTTGGTAGAGTCCTGAAGAAAATGAAACTTATCATTGATGAGGTAAGCATGGTTTCAAATGTGATGTTTGCTTTTGTGCATTTAAGAATGCAACAAATTCTTAAAACAGAGTATGATGTGTTAATTGGAGGCAAACACATCATTGTCTTTGGAGATCTACTGCAGCTATCTCCAGTGAAAGGACAACCAGTGTTTAAGATGCGTAGGCATGAAGATACTAGAAAGTGCCTAGAAAGCATTGGAAATGAGAATATCTGGTTATATTTTAAATATGCAGAACTGCTTCAAAACATGCGACAGGCAAAGGATGAAGATTATAAAAATATTCTACAAGATGTAAGAATTGGAAAAGTAACAGAACATGGCAAAGAAGCTTTACAGTCACGATTAATTTCAAATTTGTTACCAAAGGAAAATAGTCTACCAGAGATTATTTATCAGAAAATTGCTGAAAACAAAACTGTAATATGCTTGATGCCAACTCTTCGAGAATGTTCAGTCTTCAACAACAAAATGTTAGAGTTGGAAAATCAAGAGATTGTGAAACTGGAAGCTATTGATAAAATAGAGCACAAAGGAGTTACTATTGTTTTGTCAGAAAAGTTGAAATCAAAGTTGGATTCTTTAGAGAAGACAATTTCTAAAACTGCTGGTTTTGAAAAGACTCTATATGTATGTTTCAATTGTCGTATAATTTTACGACGGAATTTAAATGTGGAAAGAGGTTTAGTAAATGGAGCAATGGGTCATGTTGTTGATTTTGTGAATTACCGAAATAAAGATGGAATTGAATTTTTGAAAATTAAATTTGATGGAATTGAAGAAGTACAACAGTTTAGTCATAGTTCTGTTCGATTTTTGCTTGTGAAAGATTTATATGTTCGCCGAAAACAGTTTCCTGTTTCTTTGTCATATTCAGTAACTATTCATAAATCTCAAGGTTTAAGTGTAGATAGTGCTTTGATGAATAATGGAAGTTCTGTCTTCAAGGGGGGTATGGCATATGTTGCTTTATCTCGAGTCAGAACTGTATCTGGATTGTACTTGATTGATTTTGATGAGACAAAGATTAGTGCAGATCTAAATTGTGTAAAGGAATATAATAGGTTAAGAAGAGAGTATGCTCCAAATTTACCTTAATATCCTCTATTTGAAAAGCGTGTGGTAGGCCGAAAAAGAAGAAATGAGAAAAATTGTAGCAAGGCTATAGCAAAAAAAAAAAGTAGATGAACCAGTAATTGTAAGCAGAAACAGAGGATTCTGTTGAAGATATTGTTGGATTTCAGTTTGAGAACAGTTCTGGTGTCAACTGCTATGCTAATGTAGTGGCTAATGTTGTTTTTTTTTCTCCAAAGTTTGCAAGAACAGATTGTTGAAAATCGGGATCAACGTTTTTGTTGTTTGTTGAATACTGTGTTTGAGAAATGTAGCAGTGATAAAACAAATATACAAAGTGTTTCTGATATTCGAAATGATTTAGACATATGTTCTGGTATAACTCAATTTTCTCAGGATATTCAGCAAGATTGTCAGGAATTTTTAATGTACATGCTTGTTGTACTGCAAGTGGAAGGTATAGATGTTGAAAATCTTTTTGGCCTTTCTTATTAATGGCAACATGTCTGCGATAATTGTTCCTTTTCAAGGAGTACAACAGTAGATACTGAAAGATTTATATATTTGACTTTACCAGACTGCAAATCAGTGTCTTTTAATAATCTAGTTAGAGCAGCTGATCAAAACATGGTTTGTACCCAATGTAACTCTGCAATGCTATCAACATTATTTATACAAAGTTATGGACAGTACGTAATTTTAATGTTCCAACGATGTAGACCTGATGGAACTAAATTAACAACTTTAATTAAAAGTTTTGTGGCTTCTCATTTATCAATTTCAGGAAGAACCTTTGTAACAGTAGCAATTATTTTCCATGATGGTCCTTCAACAATATCTGGACATTATACAGCTTATTTAAAATGTCAAAAAGGCTGGACTTATTGTAATGATACTGTTTTGACTTTCCAAAAACGTTTGCCTTTTGACTTATTCTTACCTAGTGTTTTTACAACCTAAATTTTAGGAAAAGTAATTGGCCTAGAAAGATTGGAGCAATTAATAAATGTTAGTCATCAGGATGTTCAGATTCTGATAGCTTAGTGGTTGTTTAAGGTTTTATGGACATGATACACATCCTTGGGTGGAGATATAAATATTGTTAGGTGTTACGAAAGACGTTGGAGCTTTTCATGCAGAAGGTTGGGAAATGGAAGGTCAAGAGTATTATTAAGTATTTTCCAAACCAAGGAATTTTTACGTACTATTTGGCCATGTGGGAAAGTATATCAATGAAAAATGAGTTTCTCTGGTAAATGTTGATAGTATATGTTTTTACATAAGTTTGTAATGATACTCAATTGATTTTCAAACAACGTTTGCCTTTTGACTTAACAAATTCTTACCTAGTGTTTTTGGAACCGAAATTTTAGTGAAAGTAATTGGACAATGAAGATTGGAGCAGTTAATAAAAGTAAGTGTGTTGTTCAAAATTAGTTTGTGAGTGAAAGTGATCAAGATAATTAGTAAACTGGTAGTTGTCATAGAGGTAGTGTAAGTGTATCGCATAGTGAGTGATATCAGTATTATAGGAAATGTTAATCAAGAGTAAGTCAGAGGTGCAAATATAATTATTGTTAGATGATGAAATAGATGTTGGACTTTTCATTCAGAAAGTCGGGTAAATGGAAGTTTAAAACTACTATTAAGTCATTTCCAAAAAGAGGACTTTCTGTATACCATTTGGCCATGTGGAAAGGTATGTAGATGAAGAATATGTATTTCGGGTAAATGTGGTTAATATATGTTTTTATATCACTTTAGTTTGAGAGTATAATAATGAGATACTGTATCTTAGAAATTGCTGTTTCGAAGAAAACATTTAAGATATGTTTTTTCTAAGTTTTATGGGTTTTTTAAACACAATCATTTTGATTGTGTGTTTTTTTTTTGCCCGCTGTGATATGATGAATAGTATTGAACTCTGTGGGGCATATTATCAAGGTGGTTTATCTCCGCGTTTTTGGCTTTAAGAGCCAAGATGTGGTTCTGAAATTCTGGACCCTGCTGTAATATGGTACCGAGGCCCAACCCTCGTGTCACAAAATATCATCGTACCATGACGAATTTGGTATCGGCAGACCGGTAATGAGTAGGACATTATCCCTATGCATTTGCGTCGTGATTGAGTGATGCTAACACCCTTAAATCGTGATTTCCGTTCCGAACCCTCGGACTCCATTTTGTGAACGGCATCCATCTTATGGCTTGCCCTCATATAGTCAATTGATTGACGCCGAGGTTGATCTAAAAGGACATGTCCACCTTAGCTGACTTCCCCATGATCTGGCCGAGCTGACTCCACTGCCCCCAGCCAAACCTGTTCGGGCAGTTCCTCGCCCAGTGGCCGAGTAAGATAGCATCAAGGCACAACATGCCATAAACCATTCACTACATACAGACCCTGTTTTCTACACACATACACCTGTCCATGTTTCTTGTTTATGGCTAGTTTTACGATGAGGAGGTGCCCGATTTTATTGGGGTTTCATCGATATCTGATGGTATTTCTGGACCGAGCTGGGTCATCTATCACATACTGGACATCTAAAATGTGAGTTGGCCGTCATGACTCCGCTTTTTGCTTTATTGTGGAAATATGTATATGACCGTATTGTAAACTGAAGAATTCTTGCCTGCAGCTGTTATTTTTGTATAAAAGGAGAAGGCTGGTTCTGTAAAAACAAACAGTCTCCTGAGAACTTACGACCCATGCTGTTGTAATTCTAGGACGCTTGTTACTTGGTTGCAGCCAATAAAACTCGATCTCTGACTTCACCTAGAAGACTCTTGGTTTCTGTGGTCCGGAACAGGGAGAACTCAGAGGTCTTCGGGTGTTATCCCTGGCACCACCGGGTTCCTAAAAACCCGGCACCTCAGTTGGCACCCAACTCGGGGCGGTATCAAGCGGTGACGGTCCAAGCCAGATGTTCGTGAGGAGCTTCGTGTGAAAATTCCAGAGGACGGCCAGCCACTTCAGTGACCCCTGTATGTCGACGTGGTTCCGAAGGTCTTTGCTGCGAGGTTCCCCGCGTCCCGACGGCTACGAAGGACTGCTGCCCTGACTATCGCCCTGTTTTGGACCCAGTGATCCTTGGTAGAGCGAAACGATAGACGAGTCTTCTAGTGACGTCATCGATCTTCAATACTTCAGTTAAGTATAAGTGGAGCGTCTCCCAGTACTTAGTTTGGTTCTTAGTTTTGGTATCCTTGAGGTACACCTTGTTTGGAACTTGCAAGCGCCAAAACCGAGGGATTCGTGTATTCACGAGAATATCATAAATAGATAATCCCTTGAAGTTTGAAGCTAGACTAGTGAGCAAAGATGCCTGGTCTTAGCAGACTTGGAAACTTGTTTTGTCTTGGTTGTAGTAAGGACTCCCGATAAGAGGATTCGTGTCCGGTTCCTCCGATTGGAACTCCAACATATGAGCTCTACATAAAGCACGGAGTAGGCCCTATCACATATAATGAGGTATGGATAAAGTACACCAGGAAAGATGGTGTTTTAAAATGGCCCCAATATGGTAGTTTTGACGCAGAAATTTTAGATAATCTCGAGGTCAAACTGTTTAAGAAGAAAGCCCGGCCGGCGATGTTTGACTCTTTTCGCTTGTGGCGCAAAGAAGCCAAACAGAAAGAAATTAAATTAGCTAAGAAAAATAAAAGAGGTATGTCAATGGTGCAAGCTGCCATTGCATACAGGGATAATGAGGAAGAGCAGGAAAGTGAACAAATGCTCAGAAGCAAGAAATTAGCAGTAGATAAATGCTACCCAATGTTGCCGCATGAAGGACAAGGTTCGAAGGGAACATCCGAGAAAGATCCATTAATGTCCCATTTATTGAATTCACCACCCCCATACACATCGAGTATTACTGGACCCCCGAAGCGTTTTGTTATACCGCGCCCCGACGCACGAAATGCAGCTCTTGCACAAGCACCAGCTCCTCTTCAGCTGGTTCCTACTTCTCCAGCGCAGCCTTCTCAAGGGCCGCCGCCTTTGCTACATACTCCATCTACTGTTTCTGCGACTTTGCCTACCGCTCCGACTGTTTATCCTGATACTATTTCTGCCACTGCCTCAACTTCTTCTGCCATTGCCTCGACTTCCTCTTTTCATCAGCCTGTCTTTTCTGGCACATCTGCCTCTCCGCAAGCTTCTCCTTCTGTTCGACAGAGAGTGGCAAGTACTGTCACTGGTCTGTTCTCACCCTTCTTTGGGTCGCCTAAAACGACCCCTAAAACAGGACGTAGACAGTTACGTAGTCAACTGCCTGATTACGAGGAAAGAGAAGTGCTGAATGAGTTAGCACGTAAATGGGTTACCGACACTGTGAAATATGATGTTCAGTCTGTTATGGAAGTCTTCCGTCAGTGGGATGCACCCACTCAGAGATATGTATTCGAAGAGATGTGTGTATATCTTTGCGAAGATTTGGAGACAAATGATCCAAAACGCAAAATGAAGGAATTATTCCGTATGCGTTTTAAGTTCTATGAAGGCATGATTGTAGGTGCCGATGTTGAAAAAGCAATAGATTTGTTGTTATCTTATAGGAGTAAGGGAAACGTCTCTAGATCACTATATGAGGATGACATGTCAGGTAGGAAAAAGGCGCGACAGTACCCTATGAGAGAAGTTCCTCCAGTTTGGAGGGAAGGTGATGCGAATGCAAATCCACCCATCCCACCACATTTCCAGCGTGTATGGGTACATGTCCCATGGAAAAGATCTGAAGTTTTAGCACTCAAGCAGACATTACCTGATCCCATCAAAAATCCTGCAGGGTATTATAAGGAGTTATCACAGACCGCCAGCTCATGTATAATGAACTTAGCGGATGTAGACCTGTTGTTTGGGAATGTTGTTCTACAGCCTTTATGGAGTAAGATTCGTCATGCAGATCATGACCAAGAATTAGGCGACACATGGGCTAATATTACTGCTGCAGATGCTAGACAAATTGGTGGTTCCAAACCTGAGCCTTTAGTAGCTGAACTTCCTGGTAGAATTATCACGTACATGAAGACTTTAATGCCTGAATTGCGTGTAAATTGGGACAAGTTGTCTGCATGCAAGCAGAAGAAAGATGAGAATGTGTCTGACTTTTTCACGAGGTTTGAAGAGACTTTCGTCGACCATAGTGGTCAGGATATGGCTACTGAGGGTGGCCAAAGATTGTTTGTAGATAAGTTCGTACATAATTTGCTTCCTGAACTGTGTAATAAATTGAAAGATTCGGAGAGTGCTTGGGCTGTTTCCACGTCAGCACAGATTTTAGCCACAGCCCAGTACTACGAAAATAGGCGCAAAGACGAGCTAGATAAGGCAGACAAAAAGACTAAAGATTTAAAAACTAAAGTTCTTCTCCAGCAAGCCTATCCGCCTCGCACTCCTAGTCAGGCCAATCATCAGCAACCACAGCAGTATTCGAGAAACTCGCAAGGAAATGAGTTTTCTCATCAGCGTTTACCGTATGATCCGAATCAGTGTGCGTATTGCAAGGAAGAGGGTCATTTCAAGAATAATTGTCCAGCTTTATTGCGACGTTTATTTTTTATTTTAATTTTTTTATTTGGAACCAGCATTTAGCAGAGGATAATACAAAATACAAACTTAATATGATACATCCATTGTTTACATTTAAATTCAGAAGAAGAGAACAAATAACAGAAAGTACATATGAAGCTTCAGATTTCCATTAACCAATTCCACTGGGACAGAGCCCTTCTTTCCATATTGATATAGGGTGCCACAGTTCTTTACCACGTAATTTTGTTTTGATTCCTCTAGTTGCATATATTGCAGATTCAAAAGAGAAAACTGCAAGAAATCGAGCTAGCCACATTTGAAAGGTAGGAGGAAGAGTATCCTTCCAGCGCGCAGACATGATTAGTCTCAATACAGCTGTACCTATAAATAAAAGTTTTTGTTCAGATTTAATTAATTTTAGCGAGCTGTCATATCCCAACACAAACAAGGTATCAGACTCTGGAAGTTTGTGATGGAAGACTTTCTCCCAAAATGTGGCAATCATATTTTTTAATATACGTAGCTCGAGGCAGCTGCTAAAGAGGTGAATTAACGTCGCTGGACCTTGTGAACAACGTGGGCAAAGGTCGTTTTCCCCTTTACCCAATGCAAAAAGTTTAGCAGGGGTAAAATATAAATCATAAATGGTTTTGTACAGTTGTGCCTTTAGATTGCTAGCCATAAATAATTTATTGCTCATTTCAAGTGTTTTATCTATATCAATGTCGGGATTGTTTAATTTTACCATCCATTTAGTTTCTGTTTTCTCGAGATCATCGTTAATATTAGTTAATAGAATATTGTATAACGTTCCAATCCTAGTTTTGGCAAAATAGCATGCTTCTAATAAATCGTTCTTCTGAAGATTGATAACATCTTTTTTAGCTTTTAATCTTGCCTGCAATTGTGCAAATTTAAGAAAATCACCTTCTGGGAGACCAAATCTTATTTTAACATCTTGAAATGCAGTTTGTGGGCCATTTATCCACACTTCGTTAATTGTTTTTATGCCTAGACTATACCACTTCTTAGCTGTATATTCAAAATCAAGATCAGAAGTAATGGTCGAATGTAAGCATGGGCGGAAAATCCGTTTCGCTTGCGGATTTTGCGGATTTTCGGTAAATTCGCAATCCGCGAGATTCGCGAATCTCCCGCAAAATCCGCAAATCCGCGAGCAGCGGATTTTTTGTGGCTTGCTCGCACTGTTCGCGTGAGTTCGCGGCTTCCCAGTACAACTTCGCGCCCCGCGAATAAGCGCTAAATTGCAGAAATACGATCTTAGCAAAACTGAAACTACTTACCAGGTTCAAAAGTTCAGGCTCATCATTAGTAGCCATTTCCTGTAGTGCTTCCTGAGGGGCCCCTCCAGAGTTCAGTTGCCAGTTGCAACTATTATGTGACCCTGCTCTGAACCTCAGAATAGTTACACATATGCCACAAAGGTCCTGAATTACAGCTAAGGGAGACAAGCAGGAGCCAGGCTGGAAGTTCAAATCCATTAATCAGCCCCTAATTCATTATTGTCAGTTGGGGCAGGGCAGGTGTTGTAACTAATTTTGCAACAATGAAAGCACTTAGCAAGTGCAAAAGATCACTAATCAGGAAGCACTAAGGAAGCAGGTGCCAGCTAAAAAAATATTCTGTGACACATTAATCAGCCCCAAATTAATTCAGGTCACTTGAGGCAGGGAAGGTGTGCTTGCTTTGCCACAATAATGTACACTGACCGGACAACCAGAGGGTGCTGTGATGAAACAGAGGGTGGCATGGGTGGGCCAGAGGGTGGCATGAGTAGTCAGAGAGTGGCAGTGGTGACAGAGAGTGGCAGTGATGAAGAAGAGTGTCCCAAACAGGCTGGACACGTAGAAACAACAAGTTTGCGAAACTTGCGACCCGACAGGTAAGTTTGCGTTTTGCGAAATTGTACAAAACCCTCGCGAACTGGCAGAAACCCGCGCGAACACAAAAAAAAAAAAATCCGCAAATTCGCGAGAATTCGCGGATTTTGCGGATTGCGAGTTCGCAAATCCGCAAAATTCGCGAACGCGAGATTCGCAAAATTCACCCATGCTTAGTCGAATGGAATATGGGCGTATATCGGTTGAATTTGCCGATCTGTGTGTGTTTAAGTATCTTATTCCAGATCAGCCAGGCACTTTTAATGATTTCACCCTTAATTTGTTTATAATGGGCTTTTTCAGTTTTTCTTAATAACAAACCTTTCGCTTCTTGCCCTAGCATTAATTCATAGATTGTGGGTATAGTGATGTTGGAAGTGTCCAAGGCTAAGGGTGTTTCTAGAATCATAGGTTTTAGGTGTTTTAAAAAGGCTGCCCAATAGTATAGAATTAAATTCGGAGCAGTAAGCCCACCTCTGTTGAGCGGAGTGAATAGATAGAGTAGAGATCGTCTGATCTTCCCATTTTGCCAAACAAATTTGGAGGTAAGTTTATTAATTAAATTAATTATATTAGAATCAATAAGTAAAGGAATGGAACGAAAGAGATACAGACATTTCGGTAGTATATTCATCTTTAAATAGTTCACTCTACCTATAATGGAAAGATGCAAACCATTTACCCTATCCAAGTCGATCTTAATTTTATCTATTAGTGGATCAAAATTATTTTTGACTAGTATTTTTATATCAGCAGATAATATCACACCCAGATATGTCGCGTTATTTGCTCTTCTCGAATCTGAGCATATAGTGTTGTCTGTGCACAGTACAATGGTCTTTCCCCTATTCAAAGAATAACCCGAATATTTACCGTATTGCAAAGAGAGTAGTTCAATTTCGCGTAAAGCTTCGATCGAGTGAGATGTTAATACCGCGATGTCATCAGCATAGGTTAGAACTTTAGTTTCATAGTGGTTATATACAATTGGCTTTATATTGTTATTTTCTAATAGTTTTAAAATAAGAGGATTAATATAAAGGGCGAAAAGTAAAGGAGAACAGGGACATCCTTGTCTTGTGCCTCTTGTTATATTAATAAAATTTGATTCCAATCCTGAGATTGAGACTTTTGCTTTTGGTTGGTGGTACATAGATTTTATAGATTTAAGAAATTTGGGGCCGAAATTAAGACGTGTCATGGCAACCTACAAAAAGCTCCATGAGACACGGTCAAAAGCTTTCTCAGCGTCAAGCAGAATCATAGACATCTGATCCCCCGTGACCGACATGGAATCGAATAGAGCGATAGTGCGGCGAATATGATCCGTTGTCCCCTTACCCGGAACGAAACCATGTTGCCACGGAGAGACCAGATGCCCAATGACCCTGCTGAGTATGAGAGTCATCACTTTGGCATATAATTTAGAGTCCGAATTTATCAATGAAATGGGTCGATACGAAGTCAGCTGTTCGGGCGATTTTCCCTTCTTGGGAAATACTATAATGCTAGCCTCATCCCAAGAAGGTGGGGGAATGCCAATATACTGTACGCCTAAAAATAAGTCCAGTAATAAAGGGCTTAATAGGGGGCTAAGAATCTTATAAATCTCGATTGGCAATTTATCAGGGCCTGCTGCTTTGCCCGAGGATAAAAGTGATAGAGCTTCTCCAACTTCATCAATAGTAATCTCAGCTTCAAGTATTTCTCTCATCTCATCATCCAACAGGTTAGTAGTTGCCGTGTTGTTAAGGAAACCAGCCAAAAACATACCAATATCTTTTTCGGAGTTAGTCCCTTCTTCAGAATATAATTTTTGATAATACTGTTGAAACTGGGTAATAATATCTGTAGACTGAACATAAGTACGTCCACCTTCTACAATAGAAGTAATATTATTATGCAAATTTTTTTGACGTGTACGCAGGGCCAGTTGCTTGCCAATTTTTTCACCCGTTTCGTAAACCTTCTTCCTATAAACTCTGTAAGTTTGGGCGGCTTTTTGACTTAATTCAGTATTAAGCTCAGTTTTCAAGATCGCCACCCGGAGCCATTGATTATGGGATTCTTTGTTCTGTTCTATTAAGCACATATGTTCTATTTCAGCTTTCGTTAAGACATTTAACTTTGTTTCGTACAGTTTTCTAGCTTTGAGGTGTGCTGCATGTTGGAAACTAGAGATCTCCCCTCTTTTTTTTTTTTTTTTTTGAAAACCTTTATTCATAAAAAGGAGGTACATGCGCAGGCCCACAACCATCATGGCCGGCCGCAAAAACAGTCAATGAACCAGGAGAAATTAGAGCAAAACAGTAAGCAGGATATAACGAAGGATATAAGGAGTGGTCGTGGGACTCGAAAACAGGATATGAGGTTTTCATTTTAAAAGTTTAGAAGAGAAGTAGGGGCTGCAACAACAAGGACATCACACCTCAAAGGATAGAAGCACCAAGGAGACGAAAGGGATTTCTCCCCAAGTAGTATCGGAGACAGGCAATGACAAAAGCATCTATGCAATCTGGGCAGCCACGGCGACGATATTGGACAGTAAACCATAGTAGAATATTCCACATTTATAAGATCACCCCCGAGAGCCTACCCCCCAAGAATAGAAAAACAGAGGCTCATCAAAAAGCCGGAAAAAAGAAAGAAAGGTGCGAGACCAAGAGACAGCCAACCCTACTAAAGAGGAAAGAACCCTCCCAAAGACGGAAAAGAGCGATAGGGACCATAGAACAAAACAAACTAAAATAACAAACCCCCCCCACACCCGCCACCCTGCACCCCTGTAATGGCTACGGCCAAACCCACTAACAGCGTGCCTGTCGCCCCGAAACTGCCCCACAGAAGGGAAAATATAAGAAGAGGCAGAGGAGGAGAGAAAACAAACAAGCCCCCGGACACCTGGTACCCCCCATCAGAGGCAGCCCCCCCATAACACAATTTTCATCAAGCAGTACTAAACAGTCAGCAATATTACGGGGAAGATAGTCACCATAAAAACCCCTTCCCCCCTCCTACCCCGAACCCGGTGAGGGATTTGGTGCAGTCCCGGCAAAAGTAAACAGAGCAACCCCAGGGAAACAGAAGTCAACCCTGCAAGTCTCACGAGGAGATCCATAACCAAAGGCATATCAGTTACAAACAAAGGGAGCGTAGCAGATGGTCCGAAGCAGTGGCAAGGGGCGAATAAACCTCAAAGACATAGTCAGCCATGACATGGTCAGCCCTGACCAGTGCGAATCCGTCCCGGAGCACATCCCGACCAAGCCACATCTGACCAGAGGCATCCAAAGCGTCCGTGGCAGATCAGGGCGTTAAAGATGAAGCAAAGTCCGGTCACAAAATGGCGGCATCCCCCATGTAGACGGGCCGAGACAAAGGAAAATGGCAAGCCCCGTAGACGGGACCCTGAGACTCGACAAGGAAGTGCAGTACAGCCATCGTCGATATACCATCGGATAGGAGATGTAGAGGGACGACCATGTACTGTAGAGGATGAGGGAAAAGTGAGGTCGACACTCAGAGAAACAAAGTCGGGCTGCCGCACGGGCTCCTCGAGATGGCGGGTCAAGTCACTCGACTGGACCGCAGATTTCTGTGCCGGCGATGTAGCGTCTGCGGCCGGTCGTGGGCAAAGATCGCCCAGTCTCGCCGCCAGGGAGACACATGTGTCGGTAAATTGCGACCGGAGCGCCCCAATAGCCGCCATTACGGATCTCAGCGAATGTGCGCCATCCACCCCCTCCATCCCGGACTCCAAGGGACGGAGGGGGGCACAAGCTCCAGCCCACAACGCCGGGCTCCGGGCACACATTTGGCGATAATAACAACACGGGCGCCCCAGACTAGCAAACTCAGCACACACACCAGCCGTGGGTGCAGCCCGTCAGCCCCCGGGGCGGGAAACGAGGGTCAGGTACACAACCCACAGCACGGTGCAGGAGGATAGCAGCACAGCACAGCGTCTCTACTCCGGCATCATCCATCAACGAGGAGAAGGGACTCAAAGGTGGAAAAAAATTTCAGACCTGGAAGACCGGCCACAATCGCGGTCCCATAGGCGATGTTGAACAGGTCCCACTCGGGTATTGCAAAAATCGAGGTCCCGGTGGCAGCCCGGGAGTAGGCCAAAAATGGAACACGACATAACTTCGTCGCTGAAGTGTGCAGAAAATCCGGGAAAGCACCATTGGCAACAGGCAGCCTTCATACATTCAGGCCCAGGGCGTGGGTAGAGGATAGACAACAGGATTGACGGGCCGCCGGTGGAGGTCGGCGGAGCCGGGAGCTTATGCGGCCATCTTGGTTCACGGCGTAGCTCCTCCTCCGAGATCTCCCCTCTTAAAGCAGATTTATATGAATCCCAGACTATATTTCTGGAAGTACTAAAACGATTAATGTTGAAAAATTCCTCAGACCATATTTTAATATGTAAGATGAATTCAGTGTTGGATAGTAGCTTCCGGTCAAATGACCAAGACCTAGATTGAGTAATAAGAGGATTAAATGTAATTACACAAATTAAAGCATTATGGTCTGAGATTATTCTTGGCATTTTTTTTATAGTTGATAGTGGAATAAGGTCAGTGGTAACAAAAATATAATCAATGCGGACCTGCTTTTGATGGGGATGAGAGAAATAGGTAGAACCTTGATCACGTGGATTGTTATGTGTCCACAAATCTGTTAGCCCAAGATTGTTGATAAGTCTATTGAGGGTTTTATAAACTTTGGGTTTGCGTCCTTGGTATTTTGTTTTTGAGGGGAGATTAGACAATGGTGGTATTAATGAGATGTTAAAATCTCCACATAGGATTAGTGGGCCCTGCCAATTAGGCAGCTCAATCTCAAGTTCTTCAAAAATTGTGGAATCATCTAGATTTGAACCATAAACTGTACAGATGTTTATACCACAAGCAAGTTTAGCAATAGCCCATCTGCCATGGGGATCTGATAGATGTCGTACACTTAACCCCAGATTTTTTTTGCCAAGTATTGCCACCCCCCTTATATTTGATGTCTGTGTGGAGACCGCCAATAAGTTATACCCATTGATATTCAACCACGATTTTTTATCCCATGGCAGATGCGTTTCTTGAAGACAAAGTATGTCTACTGGAGCCAATTTGAGCAATTCAGTCATTCGTCTTAGCTTATCTCCAGTTAATAAACCTCCGACATTCCAAGTCTGAACTTTTAACCTACCCATTATTAATAGAAAAAGATTGTCGCAGTGCCTCAAGCAAATATTATTCTAACTCAGCTAGTATGCTGTTTAATCTCTCTTTACATATTTCCTCTGCAAAAATAACTGGTTCATTTTTTTCCTTTTTTGTTTTCACCCCCCAAGGTGACCCATCCTTACCCTTACCCACCCTTAACCACCCAACCCCCCTCCCTCTTAAGTCCCCCCCCAATTCAGTGGGCAACCAGACTCAACCAGAGTCTGAGTGATGTGATAGCAGCATTGTGCATGAGCAACCGCTTCAAAAAGTAAACATTATATAGGAAAGAAAAGAAGGAATAGAAAAAGATAAAAAGAGAGAAACTAATAGATGAAAAAGAAGGATTGATAAAGGAAAAGCCAAGAATAGAAAGAGAAAAACCTTTAGCCTATATCAGTACAATATAATATATAGAACTTGAAATAGAACTTGAAATACTCCCATATTGATAATGATACAAATAATGCCAGATACGACGTATCGCTTAAATGAAAATGGGAGCATAAAGCTATTAATGAAGCTATTAATTAAGCATAAGAGTTTTTCCAGTTTCATTCACAGTCTAATAAGCATATTATGACATCTGATCTAAGTACGCTTTTGCTTTGATCTCTGACACAAAAAATTCAGTAAGACCACCACATACAATGTTTAGCTTTGCAGGATTATTAAGATATGCTTGTGCACCTTTGTCCTGAATGACAGAAATCGGTCTTGTAAAATATGCAAAATCATTATATTGAACCTTGTGATCAGGCCTAGCCTTCTCAGCTACAATCTGTCTCACTAAGAAATTACCAAAATAGACCAATATGGCTCTAGGGTATATGCTAGGTTTTGTTGGAATATTAAAAGGCATCCGGTGAGCTCGTTGAACCTCTACATTCAGATTCCAGTCTTTCAGTGCAGGGATAGAGTCTTCTAGTAACTTAACCACGAATGCTCTAGTATCACCCCCCTTCAAGTTTCTCTGGGACACCTAAAATGCGGAGATTGTTCCGACGTTGCCGGTTTTCAAATTCCTCAAACTTCCATTTTATATCAACTAGTTCAGCATCTTGAAGCTTCACACGTTCGGCGTTCAACGTAGTTTCTTTTTCATTGGACATAACCCTGGCTTCCATCTCGGTGACTCTTTCACCTATTAGATTGCAGGATTTAGATAGTTTTCTGACCACTCCTTGCATTTTCCGAAGTGCAGCTCTTGATTTTTTACTGTCTTGTGCAGCCTCTTCTCTATGAGCCGCTATGGCTTGTAAAATAGTCTCTACAGCTGACTGAGAAATCTCTGAGTTTACTGGGAGATTAGATGTTGTAGCTGGCTGCAGAGATAAGTCAGGAGCTGTCTGTATATCCTTGGCGCCTTTTTCCTGTATTCTGGTGATAGTTTTAGATTTGGCTCTAACCGTATTGACATTAGTATCTTGCTCTTCTGAGCTCTCATCATACGAGCTAATCTGAAGTTCAGAATCCTCATGACCCTCAAAAGAGTCAGTATCGTCTGACCACTCCGCCACTGTATTTGGACCATTTTCATCAGAGAATGAATAAAATTCACTGGATTCCTTCTCCTTCTCCTCGGAAGCCTGACTCTTAGATGTATCGTTCCCTGCCATCTTTTTAGTCAGTGTTTGGGTCAATATATGGTTCTCCTCTACCAATTCTAAGTCCCTAGAGACAGCTGGTTGTAGTATAGGGGGAATATCTGTATTTGAGTGCTCAGTTAGAAGTTCTCTAGGGGTCGCCTGACTAGATTGAGCTGTGCCACACAAAGGTGAGGTTGAATCTAGTTGCACCCCCAAAATGTTCCCCCCTAATCCAGAAAAAGACATACTTTGTCGTGTAGACGCTGAGGCGCGGTTTGTGCTAATCGGGACCTCAGAAACACATGGCGCAGGGGTCTGAGTAAGTTCATTAATGTTAATGTTACTTACAGTTTCGAAGTTTACAACAGGGTACTGCGGCTCAGGTGTATTACATGTCTCCGTAGTTGGCTGTCCTGACTCAGCATCTACGTTATTGAAAGTAGTAGGAGGTAGAGGGAGGGTCTCATTCATTGAAGCTGGCTTGCTGGAACCGCTGAGAAGTCCCTTTTTGAGGAATAGGTCAAGAACTGTATCCCCTGTTGAGTTTAATTTCCTGCGGGCAGCGTGGAGCTCCTGTCTTGCTGTAGAATCTGATAGTGCCTGCTGGCTTCTTGTCTTAGTTTTATCCGCATTAGACAGTAAGCGTGTTCTTCTGTCAGGTTCTTCTAGCTGTTCATGCTGCTCATGTTGTTGTCGTTCAGCTTCTTTGCGCAAAATTCTAGCAGCTTTGGCTATACTTGCTCTGGTTGCTGCAGCTGACGCTGATGATTTTGCTGGCATTTCCTTAACTGAGCGCAGGTAGATTTTCTTCACCTTCTGTAGCTTAATGAAATGCACTGTAAAAAGCCCACCAAGTTTATCTTGCTCTGTTTCACCTTCGCTGCATGATAACAGGACTTGATGCAGGACTTGATACAAGTTTACCGCACAGGCTGATACAATGTTGCCGCTCTATAGTCAAACTTGTTCCCAGAGCAAGAGCCCCGCCCTGCAGCTCCGCGCTCGAGGAACAGACGGCAGCTGTGGGAGGGAGAGCCAGAAGGAGCGATCGCGGCGTTGCAGTGAAGCCGAGTGAAGCTTCCGGTTCCACAGGAGATGAGTGCCGCTTGAGGTCTCCGTAAACCTTGAAGGTAAGCATAGGCAGCAATTATTGTCAAATCTTTCCAAATGCCGAATGCCGAGCGTAGTTAAACGCGAGCCATCTAACCCGCTGTAATTTCCTTCCGTGTACCGGTTTACAAAGCGGTGTAATGCGGACCGGAGCGGAGCTCACACACTGTGCTGCTAACCCGGTCTAAGGACAGACCGCCATCTTGCCCTCTTTCCGGCACCAAATATAGAAAATCTTTTATTGAGCAAAAATACTTTATTGCGACGTTTAAATGGTGTTTCCGGTGCAAGAGGTAGAGGTGTTCAACAGGCTCCTAGGGGTAGGGGCCGTGGAAATTTCCCCCAGGATACCACTTCTTTTCCGCCTCAGAATTCTATGAATAGCTTTGATCAACAGAATAATGAGTTTTCTAGGTCAGCTCAGTACTATTATTATTATTTAAAATCTTATATAGCGCGCAGCTACCCTTGGGCATCCCGGCGCTTCCAGACAACATCGGATGGTAAAGGGGACAGCATCGAGGCGTTATGCCGGAAACAGGAAGGTTTTAAGCCCTTTGCGGAAACGCAGTGTGCAGGGCTCAGCTCGAAGTTTTAGGGGAAGCGAGTTCCAAAGCTTTGCCGTGTTAAATGAGAATCTTCTCCCACCAGTGCGGGCCTTTTTGACTCTAGGCACCATCAAGAGATGTTTCGTATCTGACCGCAGCGTTCTGCCAGCTTTGTAGGGAGTCACTAGATTTTTTAAAATAAGGGGACCTTTGCCTGCAAGAATTTTATGAGCGGTACAAAGTGCTTTAAAGGCCACTCTCTCCCGCACGGGGAGCCAATGCAGTGCCTTCAATGCCGGTTTCGCAGATTGCGTCCTCGGAATGTCCATGAGCAGCCTTGCCGCTGCATTTTGGACCTGTTGAAGAGTCTTAAAGGTTGATTCAGGGGCGCCCAAAAAGATGGCGTTACAATAATCGAGTCTAGATGTTATGAGACCCTGAATCAGCAGCTTCCTTGATGTTACCGGTAGTAGAGGGAAGATTTTCCGAGCCGACCTGAGCAGGGCATAACATACTCCTGCTGTTTTCTTGGCTTGGGTGCGGAAAGACAAGTCTGGTTCTAGCCAGACTCCAAGGCTTTTGATCGCATCTTTGGGGGCCGGGGGATCGCCCATACATCCCGGCCAACTAAGCGGCGGGAGAAGGGTAGTTTTACTCCCCAGCAGCAGTATTTCCGTCTTTGAGCCGTTTAACTTAAGGGAGGAATCTCCCATCCAAGTGTGAACCTCTGCCAGGCAGGAGTTCAAGATGTCAGGATTGTCGGCCAGATGTGTTAAGGAAACCACTAGCTGCGTATCGTCAGCGTAGCTGACGATTTTGATGTCATATGGGGATACTACGTCCTCCAGGGGGGCCATATATACATTAAATAATGTGGGGCTCAATGACGAGCCCTGTGGCACTCCACACTGGAGGGGAATGGATTTGGATCTCTCAGGGCCATCCCACACCTGGTAGGAACGATTCGAGAGAAAAGATCTCAGCCACTGCAGGGCCGCCCCGGAGACCCCTACCTCAGCCAGCCGTCGGATCAACACCTGATGGTTCACAGTGTCAAACGCCGCGCTGAGGTCCAGGAGGATCACCGCCACTGACCCTCCTGAGTCCAGGATGCATCTTGCCTCCTCGACAACTGCCAAGAGGGCCGTGTCTGTGCCCTGACCTGGGCGGAATCCAGTTTGTGATGGTCGAAGGAGTCCATTCGACTCCAAAAAGGCTGACAGCTGCCTGTTGACCAATCGTTCCGCAACTTTGCCGAGGCCCGGCAAGAGCGAGATAGGTCTAAAGTTCACCAGATCATTGGGGTCCAAATTGGTCTTTTTTAAAAGAGCCTTAACAACAGCCATTTTCCAAGTGGGTGGCACCACACCCTGAACAAAAGAGGCGTTCATAAGGTCTGTTACGGGAGCTGCAATGGACGCTATTACCTGCTTGAGAAACTTCATGGGGACCGGGTCCATGGGAGAACCACTTTTAATCGACGATAGGGTTTTGGCAACGTCGCTCACTGATACTGGGCCAAAGGAGTCAATGTGGGAAACGTTCTTTCTGGCCCGAAGTCCCACGTCCTGCTTGCCAGTGTCCTGAGATAGGTTTGGCTGGGGCAGAGAGATTAAGATCTTCTCAATTTTTGTGTGGAAGAACTCAGCCAGTTGTGTGCTTTTTTGTTTGTCATGCACCACATCCGGCTCCGGAACTTTGAGCAGTTCTTTGACCACTTTGAAACTCTCCCTAGAAGAGCTCGAAGCAGATTTAATGCGATCATCAAAGAATAGGGCTTTTGCGCGTCGCAGGGCGGACTTATAGCCCCTAATTGCAGCCCGATATTCTTCTCTCCTAGAGCCAAATCAAGCTGGGTTCCGTCCAGGCCATTCGACCGAGACGGTAACCCTGGCAGTCCAGAATACTCTTCGGTGTAACGCAGACAGGGACGTCCACCAGGCACTGGTGCTTCTTGACCTGTCTGCTGCATTCGACACGGTCGACCACACTATTTTGGTCGGCCGTGTCGAGCAGGCAGGCCTCAGAGGTACCGCCCTGAGCTGGGTGGAATCATTCTTGTCTGACCGGACTCAAGCAGTGAGACTGGGCACCTTCACAGCCCCTAGAATTAAGAATGACTGTGGTGTTCCTCAGGGCTCATCCCTGTCTCCCCTTTTATTTAATTTATACTTGCGTCCCCTCTTGTACTCCTTGAGGAAATTCAAAGTGTGGATCTTTAACTACGCAGATGATCTGCAACTGGTTTTCCCCCTGGGGTCGCCGGATGCTGTCACTGAGTTTAGGGAGGTCATGGCTCATATCCAGAGATGGATGGGCCTTAACCACCTAAAACTTAACCCAGGCAAGACTGAACTGATCTTGCCTGGGAAGAGTGAACTCAGCTGGGGACCTCAATTTTGGCCTCCGGAGATGGGAAATCCCCCCTCCAAATCCCGCACGGTTAAGAGCCTTGGAGTCACCTTTAGTGAAGACCTCTCCTTGAAAAGTCAGGTAGGGTCAGTTGTTTCCGCATGCTTCTTTCAGCTGCGCAAGATCAGAAAGATTGCCCATTTCCTGACCCATTCTGCCCTGATACAGGTGACCATCGCCCTTGTGCTGTCTAGGCTGGACTACACAAATAGTTTATATTTGGGCCTTCCAGCCGGGCAGCTCAAGAGGCTGCAGCTGGTTCAAAATCAGGCGGCCAGGCTGATCTGTGGGCTTCCTAAATGGCAGTCCATCAGGCCAGGCCTGGCAGATCTGCATTGGCTGCCGGTAGCCCAGAGGGCGGCCTTTAAAACCGGCTGCATTATTTTTAGGGCATTACAAGGCAAAGGCCCCAAATTTATCATCAACTTGATTTCCAGATACATCCCCTCCCGCAACCTCCGTTCTGGTCATAAAAGCTTGCTCACAGTGCCGGTTGTTAGGAAACAACGTCAGGGCGGCAGCTCTTTTCATTTTCTTGCTGCCTCCCTCTGGAACTCCCTGCCAGCTTCTTTAAGGTCACACGAGGATATTCTAGCCTTTAGACTAGCCTTTAAGACCTGGCTTTTCAGAGAAGCCTATCCGTAGATGTTCTAAGTTGTCCTCCTGTTGTTGTGTTGTGCTTCTGAAAACTTCCTACAGCGCCATGAAGCCTACGGGCGTACGTGCGCTTTATAAGCTAAATTTAACATAACATAACAGACTTCCCAGGTCGTCCTCCATAACCTCTCCAACCTTTTACATCCCTTCCTGAGGGTGCGAAGTTCTCCGGAGTACCATGGAGCCGAGCCAACTCGTTTGTCCCTCTTAGGAACTCTCTTTTTAGGGATCAGAGCGTCCAGCGAGGCGGAAAACCAGCTGTTGATGTTGGCATCGGCCTTAACGGGATCCGACTCAGGAGGGGGAGGTGAATTTTCCAGTATAGAGGTCCAGTTATCGACTGATAGTCTGGCCCAGGCTCTGTCCACTAGGAAGGCCTGTGCTGATGACTATTATGCAGAAAACAAGAATGAGGGTAATAATTGCTAGGACAGCCATGGACAAAGAGAGGGAGTTGTTTCAGTTCCAGTAGATCAGAATGGACCTTATGTTGAGGTGATTACATCAGGAGTGTCAGAACCTTTTCTGCTGGATACTGGTGCTACAAAAAGTTCGATCATGCACTCAAAACTTTTTGGCGCACCTTTGTCTGGCGAAATGAATGTTCCAGTAGGTTTTTCTGGCACCCCGGTTAGAAACCCGATCTCTAGTCCTATGTCCCTTTCTGTTGGCCCATGTGAATTAGAAGCACCCCTCATTCTTACAACAGGTTGTGGTTGAAAATTTGTTAGGTTTGGATTTGTTAAAGAGATTATATGCTACTTTGTACTGTTCTCCTTCGGGAGTACAACTTACACTAGGTAAGAAAGTGATTTCCCCAATGTATTTGGTAAAGGAGAATATTCCAACTGAATTGTCATCTCTTCCAGATATACTTTGGGCTAGTGGTTCGAATGATGTGGGTCTTTTGGAGATAGCGCCGTATGTCATGACATTGAAAGCCAATGTTAGGTTGCCACGTATTCCCCAATACAAAATCTCTTGCGAATGTGAAAAGGCGTTGTTAGCGATCATTTACGATCTGATCGAGAAAGATGTCATTGAAGAGACAACAGGCAACATTTGTAACAGTCCTGTCTTGCCAGTCTTAAAGCGTACTGATCTTTCACAGCCCCCTGTGTATAGATTTGTGATTGATCTCAGAGAAGTGAATAAGATTGTTGTACCACAGTTTCCAGTTGTCCCTGACATTACTGCCCTATTGACTATGGTTCCGGCTTCAGCCACTTGGTTCTCGGTGATTGACCTGAAGAACGCTTTCTTCAGCATCCCGATTGCTGAGGAGAGCAGAGATATTTTTGGCTTCAATTTAGGAGGACGAAGCTTCCGCTTCAAACGCGCTCCTCAGGGCTATTGTGAAAGTCCATCGATATTCAGTCAGGCTCTGAAAACACAACTTAACACGATTGTTCTACCTGATGGCGCGACTCTGATTCAGTATGTAGACGATCTACTGATCGCTGCAGATACTGAAGAGATTTGCAAGCAAGCCACATTGTCGTTGTTGCGTCATTTATGTGACATGAAGCACAAAGTCTCTCTCTCAAAACTGCAATTTTGTCGACAAGAGGTGACCTACTTAGGTCACATCTTATCGAAGGAGGGAAGGAGACTGACCCCAGAAAGAATACAGGCAATTGCAAGACTGAGTATCCCAAGGACACAAAGAGAAGTGCGTGCCTTCTTGGGCATTACATCGTACTGTAGACAATGGATACCGAATTTTTCACTATTGGCTAAACCTTTGCTGGCACTACTCTGTAAAGACACACCCGATCCTATGCCTTGGTCTGAAGATTGTCAGACAAGTTTTCACAAGTTGCGTGATGCATTGTGTTCGGCTCCCGTGTTGGGCAACCCCGACTACAGTAAGCCTTTTACATTTTATGTCCATGAGAAGGAAGGTTGCGCATTATCAGTCCTGACACAATACTTTGGGGCCAAACAGCGCCCATGCGCGTATTTCTCAGCGACTCTAGATCCTGTAGCTAAGGCATTACCAAGTTGCTTGAGGGCCACTGCTGCAGCAGCTGTCTGTATTCGACAGTCTGCTGGGTTAGTCATGAATAATACTCTGATCGTTATGGTCCCACATGCAGTAGACATTTTACTAAACAGAACGAAGACGCAGCATTTAACTAGCGCTCGACTGTCCAGTTATGAGCTGACACTATTAGCAAGTCACATACACATAAAGAGGTGTGATACACTCAACCCCGCTACGTTATTGCCTATTCCGGCAGAGACAGATGAGGTTGAAAGACATGATTGCTGCTTTAGAACAGAAGAAGAGACAAAAGGGAGAGTAGACTTGCAGGACACCCCCCTTCCTGAATGTAATGATACTTTATGGGTTGATGGTTCATGCTTCAAGTTGCCAAATGGTGATACGACTGCAGCATACCCTGTAACAACATTGCACACGATTGTAGAGACTGCGCGCATTCCCCATAATTCCGCGCAAGCAGCCGAGTTAGTTGCACTTACGAGAGCGTGTGTGTTGGCAAAAGGAAAGCGAGTGAATGTGTATACAGATAGCCAATACGCCTTCGGCGTGGCTCACAGTTTTGGAAGATTGTGGCGTGAACGTGGGTTCCTGACGTCACATGGTGCAAGAATCCAACATGGTCAGTTAGTTAACGAGCTTCTCGAGTCACTGACCTTGCCACTACAAGTTGCGATCGTGAAATGCAGTGCACACAGAAAGATTCAAGATGATGTTGGTCGTGGGAATGCATTTGCAGATGAAGTCGCGAAAGAGACTGCAAGGAACACAATGAGTCGAATGTATGTTGTAGGTCCTGCGAGATGGATCGCCGATGTGGGTATGTGTGAGGACACTATTGAAAGTGTGAAGTCTATACAATCTGATGCCACTGAAAAAGAGGTGAATGAATGGAGAGAAAGCAAGGGTAGATTGGATGCGAATGGTTGTTGGGTCGAATTGTCAGAACATCAAAGATGGCTGTTACCCGATGCATAGGTGCTTGCAGTGGTGACAATGACCCATGGAATGGCTCACATTAGTGCGAAAGGAATCTGTAAGTTGTTGGCCCCATTATGGCAGAATTGTGGTATCCCGAAATGCGCAGAGAATTTGGTTAGGAACTGTATGGTGTGTTTGAAGTACAATCCCGGCAGGGGAACCCCAACTCCAGCTGGTCATTTTGCGCCTCCAACGTACCCGTTCGAGGTTTTGCAGCTCGATTTCATCCACATGGAGAGGTGCAACAATCTGAAATACGTGCTTGTTGTTGTTTGCGCCTTCTCCAGGTGGGTGGAAGCGTATCCCCTCAAGGACAACACTGCCTTGTCAACTGCCAAAGCCCTTGTCAAAGAATTCTTCCCTAGATTTGGTATGCCTAGAATGGTCTGGAGTGATAATGGAAGTGAATTCGTGGGACGAGTGATGAAGAGAGTGTGCGAATGTCTAGGCATACACCAGAAGTTCCACGCTGCAAATCACCCCCAATCAGCGGGATTAGTAGAGTGCTACAACGGCATGTTAAAGTTAAAATTGGCCAAGATCAAAGCCAGCACAGGTCTTAAATGGCCTGACGCCTTGCCTTTAGCACTCCTATCTACCAGAATGACTGTCCATTCTAGACTGGGACTTAGCCCCCACAAAATCGTGTTTGGGCGCCCAGCAAACATATGGGGAGTGCCAAGGCCCAAGAAACTAAGCGAGATAGAGCACCCTGTACTGCTTGACTATTTGCACGAATTGACAACTAAATTGCGTGTTTTACACCAACAGGTCCACAGCTCCTCTCCACCGGCGTCTGACGATCCAGGCCACGCCATCGAACCTGGTTCCTGGGTCCTAGTCCGGAACTTTAGGCGAACCAAGAACGAGGAGCCTCGCTGGACCGGACCCTTCCAAGTCCTGCTAACTACCCGCTCTGCAGTACGTGTCCACGGGAAAAAACATTGGGTGCACGGCGCCCACTGTAAACGGGTCCCTCTTCCATATGACCGGTGGGTCCAGGAGGGAATTGCTGACTCTGAGACCGAGTCCGTACCACGCTTTGCACCCTTCAGCGATGCATGATTGAAAGGAACTGGTACCGAAAAGGAGAATGATCGTATTCTGCAAGGATTTGTGCCACCGTCAATGCAGTTGGACACTACAGAACCTGAAACATTGTTTGAAGACCACACCATACCTGGGAAACAACGGTATAATCTAAGGTCAAGAAACACGAACTAATAAAAGCAAGCTTGTAAAGCCCCCCAAGAACTATTTTTGATTTTACCGCTCTCTCGCCCCGGGAACTTGCTCATTTTTGATTTTCGAACCGCCATCCGGTTCTGCTGCTAGGGTCGCGGTTGACAGTCTGGGGAGTGCAGCTGGAGACGTTTAGGTCAATGGTTCTGGTTGGTCCGAGGGAATTACCCTGGGCTGAGCAGAAAGCACTCTTTGGCAGAATCAATCTCCCACCGTGGGCAGCAACTAGAGGATGGAGTTTCCGAGGGTAGAGAGACCTGCTAGATCCACGAACTTTAAAAAGAAAATATGCACTGTGATGGCCAGAAAAAGATTTTTGATATTATGTATTTTAATGTTGTGTAGCATAATGATGTTCTTGATTGGCTATACTTTATTCACATTTCGAGTTACCTTTGTAAATAACACTCCGCCCACACCTCCTCCTACTGATTCTCCGCACTCCTTTCACCCTCTACCTGAACACGAGTCTGCCAGAAGACTAGAATTTGTAAATAACTCATTCATCCAGCTCCTACACCAGCACCAGTCTATAATGAACACATCGAACTGTTGGATATGTGGACTTATGCCGCACACAACAGATAAGGGCATCCCTTACTTCGTCCTGCCATTCAGTTACTATGGTTCTCTGTGGGCTTTCCAGACCATGTTCCTGTTTGCCATAGAACCATATCCCCCGCGTCCCACAGGGAGCAATTCAAGCAACAAGGCACTAGTGGCCGGAATAAGGAATATGAGCAGGGATATCGACACGTATCGAGCGATTCCCAAAGACGAGTTTACCCCGTACAGTAAGTGGAACATCACTAAGTATGGGATTTCCTTGAGTAAGAGCCAGAAAACAAAGAAATCCTCCCCGGTTTGGATAGTACCCCACCGAGGTCACTTATGTCTGCAAGGTATTGGCAGGGATCCCAAAGCACAGTTGGGGAAGAGCGTATGCAAGGAAACGTATGTGTTTGCATCCCGAACTTCCCCTCCATTCTTAGCGGCTAAGGGTACCTACTTCGTCTGCCATGACAAAGCATACACATGGTTGCCCCCTGACTTCTCAGGCACATGTTTTATCTCGTTTCTGCTGCCACCCACCTACACGGCCGGGGCAGATTACCATCGGACAAGGACAGTTAGGGGTGTCGTGAGTCAAGACGACACTGCGGGTCAAGAGTTTGGAGACTTCGCAAAGTTTTTTCTGCCGTTTTGGGGGCCTATGGTGAACAGCAGGAACATTCGCCAGTTAACGAGGGTAGTTGAATTCGCCGTGACCGAAACGGCCGGTGCCCTTAGTAACTTGACAGCTGAGCTCCAGTCGGACAGACTTATGACTCTTCAGAACAGGGTTGCCCTAGATGTCATACTTGCAGACCGTGGTGGTGTATGTCGAGTGATCCAATCCAGTTGCTGCATTTTCATCCCTGACAACGCTCCGACAGTGTACCAGGCCATCTCCAAACTGCACAAAATCTCTGATTCCCTGCACGTGGATAAAGGGGATTGGTCCCTGCTAGGGTGGTTCTGGGAACTGATCTCTGCCTGGGGATGGAAAACTCCGATCTTCATTGGGATGATCTTAGCCATTCTGTTTATGTTCTGGCTGTTTGTGCAGTGCGCTCCTGCAATATGTGGCCTCTGTGCTACTTCATGTGTAAGGAAGCCTGTGTCAAGGGACGAATTGAGCAACAGAATGATGCTACAGCAGCATCTCCATGAATTCATGAATACAGATTTGGACTCAGATTAGCATGAGTTATTGCCTAATAGGAGGGCAAAAGGAGGGTCTGTGGTTCTGAAATTCTGGACCCTGCTGTAATATGGTACCGAGGCCCAACCCTCGTGTCACAAAATATCATCGTACCATGACGAATTTGGTATCGGCAGACCGGTAATGAGTAGGACATTAGCCCTATGCATTTGCGTCATGATTGAGTGATGCTAACACCCTTAAATCGTGATTTCCGTTCCGAACCCTCGGACTCCATTTTGTGAATGGCATCCATCTTATGGCTTGCCCTCATATAGTCAATTGATTGAGGCCGAGCTTGATCTAAAAGGACACGTCCACCTTAGCTGACTTCCCCATGACCTGGCCGAGCTGACTCCACTGCCCCCAGCCAAACCTGTTCGGGCAGTTCCTCGCCCAGTGGCCGAGTAAGATAGCATCAAGGCACAACATGCCATAAACCATTCACTACATACAGACCCTGTTTTCTACACACATACACCTGTCCATGTTTCTTGTTTATGGCTAGTTTTACTCTGAGGAGGTGCCCGATTTTATTGGGGTTTTATCGATATCTGACGGTATTTATGGACCGAGCTGGGTCATCTATCACATACTGGACATCTAAAATGTGGGTTGGCCGTCATGACTCCGCTTTTTGCTTTATTGTGGAAATATGTATATGACCGTATTGTAAACTGAAGAATTCTTGCCTGCAGCTGTTATTTTTGTATAAAAGGAGAAGGCTGGTTCTGTAAAAACGAACAGTCTCCTGAGAACTTATGACCCGTGCTGTTGTAATTCTAGGACGCTTGTTACTTGGTTGCAGCCAATAAAACTCGATCTCTGACTTCACCTAGAAGACTCTTGGTTTCTGTGGTCCAGAACAGGGAGAGCTCAGAGGTCTTCGGGTGTTATCCCCTGGCACCACCGGGTTCCTAAAAACCCGGCACCTCAAAGAAAGCGGAGATAAAATTATCTCCCTATTACCTAGCTGTTGCTAACACCAGTTAGCGACAGCTAGTAGGAGATAGCGACCATCTTGGGCCCCGCTTTGCATGTCAGTGATAAAACCTTCTTATTTGAACGAAACAAGGGAACCCAGGGCGCAGTATGCTAAGGACCTTGGGTAGGAACCTATTATTACAAACAATGGTCCTTAGACAAAAGGGAGAATATTTTAGGGAAATAAATATAGAAATAGAACTCCCTCCAAACATCAGGAAGATTCAAAATACAGTGTCATTCAAACGAGAACTGAAGAGCCACTTGATGAGTAAATACCCTACATAGAAAAATTACGATTACTGGAACGATCATTTACAATAATAGAGGGCTGTTTCATCTTCATGTAAAATGACTGTGGCCGTATACAAGCTGAGGCTAGACACCTATAACTATATCTCACAGACAAACTATATAACCGCTACCTCACTGTATTTATTTATCCATTTTACCCTGAGATGCACTGGAATGCCTGATAACCCTACTTCACTGAGCTGGGTTTGTTATTCTGACCCGAGCCTAGCCTGCTTGACATCTAATCGTCCTTACAGTATACTGCCTTCTACCTCATATCTATTTGCTATTATTAATGCTATTATAATGTCTATATGTAATTTCTCTCATTGTTAATCATCTAATGCTAATTGCACAGACAATAGGAATATATATATCTAATCACATCTTTAGAGTACATTGCCTTCTACCTCATATCTATTTGTTATTATTAATGCTATTATATTGTCTATATGTAATCTCTTTCCTGTTAAGCGCTCTGATACCCACGGGTCTTGTCCGCGCTATACAAAACTCTATAAATAAATAAATAAATAAATAAATATATTTTTAGAAATGTCCAACCGGACAGTTTAATATCCTGATAAGAAAAATCTCAAAGAGATAAAAACACAGAGTGTGATGGAAGTGGGACACCAGCCGATGTCCGACTAACCCACTGACAGAACACAAACAAAACACAAAGGTGTTGGGCAAATTATGGTCATCTGAATATCATAAATCATAAGCAGATAATCCACACTATACACATATGCATGAAACAATTATTATCAACTATGCATTTAGTGCACTCAGGTCGACGACGTTTCGAACCATCCATAATATTGGTTCATGCTCAGGACAGAAAAATTATTTACCTAAAGAAATGACAATTTTACTTCAGCCCACTATGTGGGAATACATATACCAAACAATGACAAGGGAATAAGAAAAAAAGGGAGACATAAAAAGAGATAACGCATGTCAGTTAAAGAGGCCCTTAACAGAACTCTATATGTTGTACAAGACTCATGCCATGCCAAAGTGACAGCAGTAACGAGTGTGATACATGCTGCATGCGTGAGGTGAGCTAGAGACGAAGCGGGATAAATAAAACTTTACCATGGCGCAACATCCTGGAAGGAACAAAACCTGTGGTAATTTTTGGTAGGTGAAACGGTGAAAACGTGAATTAAAAGGAGGGATTGATGTCAATTACGGGTTACACAGGCCCATAACACAACTCTATGTATTGTACAGGACTCATACCATGCCAAGGTGACATCAGTGACAAGTACAGTAAGTGGTGCATGCATGGAGTGAGCAAATATTTGAGCGGAATGGATACAATTGCCATTGCGCAACGTCCCGAGGTGGTTAATAATGATTACCACGAGTCAAAGTATCAACTGTGTGTCGGGTAGTGGGGAGGGAATCTGATTCAGGGGGGGGGGTTGGGGTCGCCAATGGGCTTACCGGTAAAGTAGGGGTGAAGAAGATTAGCCACAATGAGGCAGAATACACAAATTTCTGCAGGGAGAAAACAAACAATTGAATAAATAAGGAGAAAGTGTGAAGTGCCCGCAAGTGAATTACCAAGGTGACGGAGCTGAAAACTTACTGCGGGGGTATTGGTCCATAATGGCAATTGAAGGAATCTGGACAGGGGGGGGGACAAGGGGAAATTTAAGCGGAAAGGACCGCTATCTGTGACAGTGTGCGAACGTGAATGCGTGGGAAGAGGCTTACCGTAAGGGGCAATGCCCTTGCTGGGTGATCTGTGGGGAGGCAAAATTTACAAGGGATGAGAGTGAATAACGTTGATAGCGCTCAAAGTGAACCGCATCAATGGAATGCTTACCGGAAAATGGAAGAAGCAGGTCCACAATGGGGATCCTTGCCAGGCGAGTGCAGACTTTGCGGTTCGCCGGGCTCGCGATGTGAATGTAATGTTGTGGTTAAGTCAACCACGTGATATCGTATGTCCAAAGAAAATGCGGCAGAATAGTGTCGGCCATTTTAGGTTGGTCAGTTTGTGGCGTATGGTTAGAAACAACCGAACGAGTGAATGAGTATGAAAGCCAGCCCTCTTGGGTGTACTCAGAGAAAAAGTATACAATCTAATTAGACATATTGGACATGACGAATTAACATGGTGCATTGTCATTTGATTACATAATTGTAACGGGCCACACAGCAATAATACTGTTCTTATACTTGTGAAAAACAGAGAAAGGACAAATTGTGGTCACACAGAGGAGTTACATATTTACAGTTGGCCACAAAACATTTAACCAATGTTGTACTGTTTAAAACGTTTTGAAAAAAAGAAAGAAAGATGGAAAAAGCAATTTGGAATTTATATCCAATTAAGTAACAATAATGGTGAAAAATAAATTAATTTGCTTGAGTCACTTAAAATCACAGAATGTGATACAAACAACAGAAAGTTATCAAGTTACACATGATCATAAAAGAGTCCTATTCAGAAGGACGATACTGGTGTCTAAATCAGGGTGGTCCGATCCTCAGTACGGTTCAGACCTGTGTGCAGGCTCTGAGTCTTAAGTATCCACCGCAATTCCTCCTTGTTGAGTAGCTGCTGTAAGTCGCCTCCACCACTAGGAAGTTTGATCAACGAAATAATGGTCCACTTGAAATCCATTTCAGTGTGTGACAGTTCCGTAAAGTGATGCACAAGTGGGGCATTAGGTGTGTTGTCTGCCCTATATAAACCATGATTTATATAGGGCAGACAACACAGAGAGTACGCACAAGAATGTGCCAACATAGGAGCTGAATACGATGTAGTACTCCTAATGCCCCACTTGTGCATCACTTTACGGAACTGTCACACACTGAAATGCATTTCAAGTGGACCATTATTTCGTTGATCAAACTTCCTAGTCGTGGAGGCGACTTACAGCAGCTACTCAACAAGGAGGAATTGCGGTGGATACTTAAGACTTAGAGCCTGCACACAGGTCTGAACCGTACTGAGGATTGGACCACCCTGATTTAGACACCAGTATCGTCCTTCTGAATGGGACTCTTTTATGATCATGTGTAACTTGATAACTTTCTGTTGTTTGTATCACATTCTGTGATTTTAAGTGACTCAAGCAAATTCATTTATTTTTCACCATTATTGTTACTTCATTGGGTTTAAATTCCATATTGCTTTTTCCCTCTTTCTTTCTTTTTTTCAAAACGTTTTAAACAGTTGTAACGACCGGATTCTCGAACCAGATAGAATCAGCTCATCAGAGCACAACCAACCCAGCCGGAACGTAATCACCTCCCTCCTTAGGACCTATTTACAACAGGTATCTATGTCTCCTACCCAAGGATGGGGAATTAGCAATGTACATGCCTAAGTTTTCTACAATATCACACTCATACCAATTAGTCTTGTGGCAACTCAGGCCCAGACTGATCTACCCTGGGGCAGTTCTGATCATTTACCATTACACACTGGCCACAACGACGATCACTGTTTTATGAATACCTTCAGCTCTCTCTCTTTATGTTGGGAAGTTTCTCTCACTATTCACTAGAGGTACAACACTACGATATTATGAATTACACCATGATAGCCAAATTAGATGATGTACAACTTATCCTTCAGTTCAAGGGCTTCTCTCTCCCTCATTATTTAACCACTGCTTACCTGATCGGGAGTTGCGTCCGTTCGCGAAGCAGTAACTAACTCTAAGAACAGGTTACCTTTTCATATAAGAATAAGAGGCACATGCCGGTTCACTAAGAACTGGGGTACTTTATTTATCAGAACAACAATATCAATATAACACTATACTATAACATATAGCCTGCAAAGGAAAATGAAAGGTTAGAATGTGCACGCTAATAAGAAAGGGTCGACGTCACCTTATTAATATGAAGTCTGGACTCAGCAGTCGTCTGGGTTCCCTTCTCGTCTGTGTCTTGGCTCGTCTTTAAGGTCACACCTCTGCAGTCACGGATACACGTCTGCACCGCTATGCTCTGTCTCCTTCGCCTCCCTCCAAGTCACTGGAACCTTCCTCTCATCATCTGCTTTCTCTCTGGCTGTTATGCACTACTCCTCTCTCCTCTCAATCGCGAACCATCTTCACTTCTCGGCTTCGATCTTATAACTCAGTTTCGGCCACTCTGGTATTCGTTCCCTTAACTAACTGCTTCACTCTGTATACTCTGACCTTAAGGTCAAAGCTCGCCAACTGCTCCAGCTAAAATAACTTCAATCTTTCTAAGAGAGTAACAGCTTCTCGATCTGTCTCGGACTTTAAAATGGCGACTGTCTGCCCTGAAATAATTAATGGCATTGATGCTAACGGCTAGCTGCCGCCTACAGACTGACTCATTCACTGCCTCATGCTTTCACTAATATGGAAGCTTGTCCCTTCATTGAAAGTTACGGCCAGTAACCTGCCGCCCACCAAATTCTTGTACCTCCCCGTACCAAGGACACTTTCCCAGCCGGCCTGCCTGATGTTGTGTCTTCGGAATGGAGAAAAATACAGTCTTTCGATAAGGGCCAGCCTGAGCCGGTTCTCTCCAAGCGAACAACACCTCGTAACTAAAACATTACATTTGACCTAGAACCATCTCAAGCTGCCGGGGCAGAAAGAAAGATGGAGTCTCTCCCGATTGAGGCCTACCAGGCCCGAAATAAGCATAACTCCATAGAAGATATACTAATACTCTTACAAAGGGACGGATTATCACTAATACTAATGAATCTATCCCCTGACATAAGTTTATAAGCCCTGATCTAAAGAAAAGGGTACGGAATTATATCAACACACCTTGTGAATAGGCTCTATTTACGGTTCTAATCCTTCCACTAGAATGATAGTAGACTGAAGTCACCTCCAATCACCTTCCCTCAAGGAAGGGCCGAAAAAGTCGGTCAGAACAACAGTACAACATTGGTTAAATGTTTTGTGGCCAACTGTAAATATGTAACTCCTCTGTGTGACCACAATTTGTCCTTTCTCTGTTTTTCACAAGTATAAGAACAGTATTATTGCTGTGTGGCCCGTTACAATTATGTAATCGAATGACTATGCACCATGTTAATTCGTCATGTCCAATATGTCTAATTAGATTGTATACTTTTTCTCTGAGTACACCCAAGAGGGCTGACTTTGATACTCATTCACTCGTTCGGTTGTTTCTAACCATACGCCACAAAATGACCAACCTAAAATGGCCGACACTTTTCTGCCGCATTTTCATTGGACATACGATATCACATGGTTGACTTAACCACAACATTACATTCACATCGCGAGCACGGCGAACCGCGAAGTCTGCACTCGCCTGGCAAGGATCCCCATTGTGGACCTGCTTCTTCCATTTTCCGGTAAGCATTCCATTGATGCGGTTCACTTTGAGCGCTATCAACGTTATTCGCTCTCATCCCTTGTAAATTTTGCCTCCCCACAGATCACCCAGCAAGGGCATTGCCCCTTACGGTAAGCCTCTTCCCACACATTCGCATTCGCACAATGTCACAGGTAGCGGTCCTTTCCGCTTACATTTCCCCTTGTTTCCCCCCCCTGTCCAGATTCCTTCAATTGCCATTACGGACCAATACCCCCGCAGTAAGTTTTCAGCTCCGTCACCTTGGTAATTCACTCGCGGGCACTTCACACTTTCTCCTTATTTATTCAATTGTTTGTTTTCTCCCTGCAGAAATTTGTGTATTCTGCCTCATTGTGGCTAATCTTCTTCACCCCTACTTTACCGGTAAGCCCATTGGTGACCCCAACCCCCCCCCGAATCAGATTCCCTCCCCCCTACCCGACACACAGTTGATACTTTGACTCGCGGTAATCATTATTAACCACCTCGGGACGTTGCGCGACAGCAATTGTATCCATCCCGCTTGTCACTGATGTCACCTTGGCATGGTATGAGTCCTGTACAATACATAGAGTCGTGTTATGGGCCTGTGTAACCCGTAATTGACATCAATCCCTCCTTTTAATTCAGCGTTTTCACCGTTTCACCTACCAAAAATTACCACAGGTTTTGTTCCTTCCAGGATGTTGCGCCATGGTAAAGTTTTATCTATCCCGCTTCGTCTCTAGCTCACCTCACGCATGCAGCATGTATCACACTCGTTACTGCTGTCACTTTGGCATGGCATGAGTCTTGTACAACATATAGAGTTCTGTTAAGGGCCTCTTTAACTGACATGCGTTATCTCTTTTTATGTCTCCCTTTTTTTCTTATTCCCTTGTCATTGTTTGGTATATGTATTCCCACATAGTGGGCTGAAGTAAAATTGTCATTTCTTTAGGCAAATAATTTTTCTGTCCTGAGGATGAACCAATATTATAGATGGTTCGAAACGTCGTCGACCTGAGTGCACTAAATGCATAGTTGATAATAATTGTTTCATGCATATGTGTATAGTGTGGATTATCTGCTTATGATTTATGATATTCAGATGACCATAATTTGCCCAACACCTTTGTGTTTTGTTTGTGTTCTGTCAGTGGGTTAGTCGGACATCGGCTGGTGTCCCACTTCCATCACACTCTGTGTTTTTATCTCTTTGAGATTTTTCTTATCAGGATATTAAACTGTCCGGCTGGACATTTCAAAAAATATAGTTCTATTTAGTCTATATTTATTTCCCTAAAATATTCTCCCTTTTGTCTAAGGACCATTGTTTGTAATAATAGTGATTAAACCTTCGTCAATAAAACCACGGCGACTTGCATGCTATTACTTCGCATGCTATGGAAAATTCTTCCGTTAATTCCTGCCGCGGCAAGGACAGAAGCAGTGCGTAGTAGCATTCTCAGTAGAATAGACTACTTCAACGCACTGCTTCTGTGGGCCCCCAATACCCTAGTCTCGATGCTGCAGCGGGCGCAGAATATGACAGCCAAGTTGGCCCTTTCACGACCACGGTCTGCCTCTTCTTCACTTGCGCTTTCGGATCTTCATTGGCTCCCTGTCCAAGAACGGATCTGTTATAAATCTTTCTGTTTGGTCTTCAGAGCTCTGCATGGGCTGGGGCCAGTGATGTTGCAAGATCTATTTTCCTGGTACTCTATTGGGTGGTAAATAAGGAATTCCTGTGTACATGCACATCTGTGCAAGTACACCTGTGCCATTGCACACAAGCCCAAAACAGATGTGCTACAGGGTGTCAAAGTGACACCCTGTTCCCCCTGGCAGGATTCGGTATTTACCGATTCGGTAATTACCGATTCGGTAATTACCGAATTTTACTGAATCGGTAATTAATTCGGTAAAAATACCTACATCCCCATTGCCAGTACTTAAATACCGAATCGGTATGATATGGTATTTAAGAAGTGGTAATCTGGGATTACCTACATCGGTATTTATGAGTAGGTAAATCGAGATGACGTACTTCTGGCCCATTGAGTTGTAACATTTTTATATACATATGTTACATTTCAGTGCTTTGGAAGTAGTACAGTATACTATAGGTAAACACCTTATAGGTTTATGCTGTACCACATCCTTATAGTTTTGCACTTTGACATTCACTATAAAAAACTTTTACATACAAACATAGAAATTTAGTTCTTTCTTTAACCAGTAGAGGTAGTTCTAAAAAGAACTGTTTTTTTTTTGTTTGTTTTTGTTTTGCTTGAAAAACGATGTAAAAAAATAAACTTTTTAAGGCAGATAATTGTTCAACCGGAATAAACTATGAAAAATATAGAAAAACATTATGGGGTGCACCTGTGCCTCCTGTTTTTTTGCAGGATAACTTGAATGGACTCTTGTCCAAAGGCTATTAGTTTCTGGCAACGAATGCATTGCATCATCAAATTCTTAAGTTCTGGTTGGATATTTGCAACCATTGATGCTTGCATTGGTGGTGCTGTTGGCTGAGAAGAAGTGCTGGGAGCAGAGCCCTGCTCCTCTGATGATCTTTTCATTACAGCTTTACTCCAATTGTTTGGGTGTATATTCTTGACATGGCGTTCCATGCTAAAAGTTCCAAAACTGTACTTCTTCTGTGGATCCCCTCTGGAAAGTACTGTGTCACAGATTTTGCATGTGACAAAAGGCGCATTTACCTTTTTCTGTGCTTCTGGGAATTAAAAAAATTTCCAAACTATGGACTCTTTTGGTGATCTAGGGGTTTCAGGATCAAACTCAGGTTCCTCATGTTCAGAATGCTCAGATTACTCATGGTCTGAATGCTCAGGTTCCTCATGTTCTGAATGCTCAGGTTCCTGCTGTTCAGACATTTCAATGGATTTTTCAGGAGCAAAGCGCTGATGAAAAAAGGTGTTTCTTCCTCAAAAGCCAAAGAAGAATGATGAACATGGGAGGGGTCTTTCAGCAATTGGAGTAGGAAGTATTATAAACCAATGAAATCTTTTGTTTTGAGGTCACATGGTTGAACGTAAGCTTACGGAGTGCTTACGTTGCGTTTACGGAGCGCTTACATAAGCTTACGTTGCGTTTACGCTCTATTTACGGAGCGCTAACGTCATCTTACGATGCGTTTACGTAGTACGCACCCTCGCAAGATTTATAATTGCTTAAATAAAGTTATATATGGGTTTAAAAGTTTAAATTAACATGTTCTTTATTATACCAGATAATGTGTACCTTTACATTGTGCAATGAATACGTAGATATAACGATTTAAAGTTTATAAAACTTTCATGGGTAAGAACTCGAAGCTTTTACGGTGTGCGGATAAAGCTCTTACGTTGCGTGCACGTACGACGTACCCTCGCAAGATTTGTTACTACTTCAAAAAGTAATATACTGTTGTTAAAAGTTTAAAAAACATTTTCTACATTAAAGCAGATATTGTCTACCTTTAAAATCTATGTTAAAAACGTAGATATTATGTTTTAGAAACTTAAAAAATTTGTCAGGGTAAGAGCTCAGAGCGTTCACGGTGCGCGGACCCTGTAATCATATAAAAAAAACTTGAAAATAAAAATGATATATATAATATATTAAATATATATATTCACTGAAAAACTATAGGTTTCAAGCCTTACATAGTTAGGTATTAGCATTTAAAAAACCTTGCAAATTCACTAAAAAACCATAGGTTTCAGGTCATATATAGTTAGGTAGTAGCATTTAAAAAACCTTGCAAATTCACTGACAAAACCATAGGTTTCAGGTCATATATAGTTAGCAATTAGCATTTAAAAAAACATTGAAATTGCTCCTATATAGTTATATATATATATATATATATATATAATATATAATATATATATAATATATATATATATATATATATATATATATATATATATATATATATATATATATATATATATATATATATATATATATATATATATATTCCAACGATACAGTTGCCTGCTATGAAGGAAGCCTCACGAGAAGGTAAGTGTTCTGCCACATTTTATTCAACGAGGGAAGCAGCGTGGGGGAAACACAACTTGCAGCAAAATGAAGTCCTGTCCTGATGCGTTTCGTGCGTGAAGCACTTTATCAAAGGCACCGGACTCTGCAGGAAAAGGCACAACGATTTTTGGCACCACCTTTCAAATGATGAAGGAACGCCCAGGTGGGCGTGGCCACCCCCATGGCCTGATGGTACATGTGGTGACAGTCTTTCTCGTGTGAGCTGTTGTGACTTTTCCTCAAAAATGAAGTACCACCCCAGTGGGTCGTGCAGCGGCGTTCACATTCACTCTGCTTCGATTATTCCCCAAAGAACTGGCATCTTCTCCCATAGGCACAGGCGACGTTTGGCGTCTCTGCTGGAGGGCTGTGAACAGCCCCGGAGCTTCCTTCGTGGCTCAGGCCAGCCGCAAAACATTCCAACGATACAGTTGCCTGCTATGAAGGAAGCCTCACGAGAAGGTAAGTGTTCTGCCAAATTTTTTTCAACGAGGCAAGCAGAGTGGGGGAAACACAACTTGCAGCAAAATGAAGTCCTGTCCTGACGCGTTTCCTGCGTGGAGCATTTTATCAAAGGCAACGGACTCTGCAGGAAAAAGCACGATAATTTTCGGCACCACCTTTCAAATGATGAAGGAACGCCCAGGTGGGCGTGGCCACCCCCGTGGCCTGATGGTACATGTGGTGCCAGTCTTTCTCGTGTGGCTGTTGTGACTTTTCCTCATAAATGAAGTACCACCCCAGTGGGTCGTGCAGCGGCGTTCACATTCACTCTGCTTCGATTATTCCCCAAAGAACTGGCATCTTCTCCCATAGGCACAGGCGACGTTGGGCGTCTGTACTGGAGGTCTGTGAACAGCCCCGGAGCTCCCTTCGCGGCTCAGGCCAGCCACAAAACATTCCAATGATACAGTTGCCTGCTATGAAGGAAGCCTCACGAGAAGGTAAGTGTTCTGCCAAATTTTTTTCAACGAGGCAAGCAGAGTGGGGGAAACACAACTTGCAGCAAAATGAAGTCCTGTCCTGACGCGTTTCCTGCGTGGAGCATTTTATCAAAGGCAACGGACTCTGCAGGAAAAAGCACGATAATTTTCGGCACCACCTTTCAAATGATGAAGGAACGCCCAGGTGGGCGTGGCCACCCCCGTGGCCTGATGGTACATGTGGTGCCAGTCTTTCTCGTGTGAGCTGTTGTGACTTTTCCTCATAAATGAAGTACCACCCCAGTGGGTCGTGCAGCGGCGTTCACATTCACTCTGCTTCGATTATTCCCCAAAGAACTGGCATCTTCTCCCATAGGCACAGGCGACGTTGGGCGTCTGTACTGGAGGTCTGTGAACAGCCCCGGAGCTCCCTTCGCGGCTCAGGCCAGCCACAAAACATTCCAATGATACAGTTGCCTGCTATGAAGGAAGCCTCACGAGAAGGTAAGTGTGCTGCCACATTTTATTCAATGAGGGAAGCAGCATGGGGGAAACACAACTTGCAGCAAAATGAAGTCCTGTCCTGACGCGTTTCGTGCGTGGAGCACTTTATAAAAGGCACCGGACTCTGCAGAAAAAGGCACGACGATTTTCGGCACCACCTTTCAAATGATGAAGGAACACCCAGGTGGGCATGGCCACCCCGTGGCCTGATGGTACATGTGGTGCCAGTCTTTCTCTTGTGAGCTGTTGTGACTTTTCCTCATAAATGAAGTACCACCCTAGTGGGTCGTGCAGCGGCGTTCACATTCACTCTGCTTCGATTATTCCCCAAAGAACTGGCATCTTCTCCCATAGGCACAGACAACGTTTGGCGTCTCTGCTGGAGGTCTGTGGACAGTCCCGGAGCTTCCTTCACGGCTCAGGCCAGCAGCAAAACATTCCAACGATACAGTTGCCTGCTATGAAGGAAGCCTCACAAGAAGGAAAGTGTTCTGCCACATTTTATTCAACAAGGGAAGCAGCGTGGGGGAAACACAATTTGCAGCAAAATGAAGTCCTGTCCTGACGCGTTTTGTGCGTGGAGCACTTTATCAAAGGCACCGGCTCTGCAGGAAAAGGCACGACGATTTTCGGCACCACCTTTCAAATGATGAAGAAACGCCCAGGTGGGTGTTGCCACCCCCGTGGCCTGATGGCACCTCTGGTGCCAGTCTTTCTCGTGTGAGCTGTTGTGACTTTTCCTCATAAATAAAGTACCACCCCAGTGGGTCATGCAGCGGCGTTCACATTCACTCTGCTTCGATTATTCCCCAAAGAACTGGCATCTTCTCCCATAGGCACAGGCGACGTTTGGCGTCTCTGCTGGAGGGCTGTGAACAGCCCTGGAGCTTCCTTTGCGGCTCAGGCCAGCCGCAAAACATTCCAACGATACAGTTGCCTGTTATGAAGGAAGCCTCATGAGAAGGTAAGTGTTCTGCCACATTTTATTCAACGAGGGAAGCAGCGTGGGGGAAACACAACTTTCAGCAAAATGAAGTCCTGTCCTGACGCGTTTTGTGCGTGGAGCACTTTATCAAAGGCACCGGCTCTGCAGGAAAAGGCACGACGATTTTCGGCACCACCTTTCAAATGATGAAGGAACGCCCAGGTGGGCGTGGCCACCCCGTGGCCTGATGGTACATGTGGTGCCAGTCTTTGTCTTGTGAGCTGTTGTGACTTTTCCTCATAAATGTAGTACCACCCTAGTGGGTCGTGCAGCGGTGTTCACATTCACTCTGCTTCGATTATTCCCCAAAGAACTGGCATCTTCTCCCATAGGCACAGGCGACGTTTGGCGTCTCTGCTGGAGGTCTGTGAACAGCCCCGGAGCTTCCTTCGCGGCTCAGGCCAGCCGCAAAACATTCCAACGATACAGTTGCCTGCTATGAAGGAAGCCTCACCAGAAGGTAAGTGTTCTGCCACATTTTATTCAACGAGGGAAGCAGCGTGGAGTAAACACAACTTGCAGCAAAATTAAGTCCTGTCCTGACGCGTTTCGTGTGTGGAGCACTTTATCAAAGGCACCGGACTCTGCAGGAAAAGGCACGACGATTTTCGGAACCACCTTTCAAATGATGAAGGAACGCCCAGGTGGGCGTGGCCACCCCTGTGGCCTGATGGTACATGTGGTGCCAGTCTTTCTCATGTGAGCTGTTGTGAATTTTCCTCATAAATGAGTACCACCCCAGTGGGTCTTGCAGCGGCGTTCACATTCACTCTGCTTCGATTATTCCCCAAAGAACTGGCATCTTCTCCCATAGGCACAGGCGACGTTTGGCATCTCTGCTGGAGGGCTGTGAACAGCCCCGGAGCTTCCTTCACGGCTCAGGCCAGCCGCAAAACATTCCAATGATACAGTTGCCTGCTATGAAGGAAGCCTCACGAGAAAGTAAGTGTTCTGCCACATTTTATTCAACGAGGGAAGCAGCATGGGGGAAACACAACTTGCAGCAAAATGAAGTCCTGTCCTGACGCGTTTTGTGCGTGGAGCACTTTATCAAAGGCACCGGACTCTGCAGGAAAAGGCACAACGATTTTCGGCACCACCTTTCAAATGATGAAGGAATGCCCAGGTGGGCGTGGCCACCCCGTGGCCTGATGGTACATGTGGTGCCAGTCTTTCTCGTGTGAGCTGTTGTGACTTTTCCTCATAAATGAAGCACCACCCCAGTGGGTCGTGCAGCGGCCTTCACATTCACTCTGCTTCGATTATTCCCCAAAGAACTGGCATCTTCTCCCATAGGCACAGGCGACGTTTGGCGTCTCTGCTGGAGGGCTGTGAACAGCCCCGGAGCTGTACTGAACTTGAATTACTTCCAGCAATAAAGAGGTGAATACCTACCTATCTGTCGTGGGACTTCCTTACAACAGGCAACTTTTTGTGAATTTGTCTATAGCGGCCCAGCCTGAGTCGCAGGGAGGGCCCCGCTGCACGCTGTGCAGTCTGGCCGCAGCGCCACTCGACGCTGTGGTGTGGAGATGGATATGCCGCCGGGAGTATGTGAAAAGCAAGCTCAACATCTGCGCTGTCTCAACGCAACCCACTTGGGATTTTAATCAACAAAAGAAAGCATTTTCACGAGCGCCTCACTGAAGGGAAGATCGAATGCACTACATAACCATGTTAACGAGTGGATTCAAAAACAGCTGTGACTCTGCTTGCTTAAAAATGCCCGTATCTCTTGAAGAAGTGAAGCCACACGAAACGCGTCGAGAAAGGACATTAATTCTGGCGTAGCAATGCTGATGTACTGAACTTGAATTACTTCCAGCAATAAAGAGGTGAATACCTACCTATCTGTCGTGGGCCTTCCTTACAACAGGCAACTTTTGTGAATTTATATATATATACATATATATATATGAACATGGGCTTTCCCAGCCCGAAACGCGTAGTGCCCTTTGGCTTACCGGCTTCTCTGCAAATAAAGATCCTGTGCAGCGTATTCTGTGGTCCGTCTCCTATGTTCCCTCGCCGGTCTGACGTTGGTTGACCTGGAAGTGGTGTTTGGAGTTTTTTCGGATATATATATATATATATATATATATATATATATATATATATATATATATATATATATATATATATATATATATATATATATATATATATGTCCAAGTGACCCTCCTCCAAAGAAAAAGGCAGAGGCCTCAGAAGGGGAACAAATTGAAGCTTCTTTATTGCAGATTTAAGGCAGATAGGCGGTCGTATGTAACGAGAGGTGAGTTCAAATGCTGCCAAAGGTTACTGGCCCAGTTAAAACAGTTCGGTTAGGCTCCACCCTTGAGCGGAGATCAGTGTCACCTGTTGTAGCTGTAGGATGGTGGAGCAAACTGCAAGTCCCAACATGCAATAGTTTGGCAAGGTGGGCCGCAAAGTTGCGGAAACTGCAGATCCATCTAGTAGCTCTCTCCAAATGACCCACACTGCCCTCCACAGTAGCGAAGCTCCTCGCGTCCCCTGTCTGCGCAACCACGGCAGTCAGGTGTAATGTCCACGGGGGCAAGTGCAGCAGTGTGCCTCGCCCAATGCGAAGTTCCATGACTCCATCACCGCTTCTCTTCTTCCTGCATGTAGTGGTGGGCCTGGTCATTCCGTTACCACGGAACAAAGGAAAGATTCTGCTGGGGCAGAAACAGCGCCAACAATGACCAGACCAGCTTGGGTGCAGGGGCCTCTGTGAGCACGTCGCTGGCTCGCAGTGCAAAATATGTCCAAGAGACCCTCCTCCAAAGAAAAAGGCAGAGGCCTCAGTAGGGGAACAAAGTGAAGCTTCTTTATTGCAGATTTAAGGCAGATAGGCGGGCGTATGCATTTCGGCCAAAGTTTACTGCCCCAGTTAAAACAGTTCTGTTAAGCTCCACCCTTGAGCGGAGATCACTGTCACCTGTTGTAGCTGTGGGATGGTGGAGCAAACTGCAAGTCCCAACATGCAATAGTTCGGCAATATATATATATATATATATTTATATATATATATATATATATATATATATATATATATATATATATATATATATATATATATATATATATATATATATATATATATATATATATTGCATCATTTATTCACTCCTTGCGTATCCACTGCTAACAGAGTAGGCCGAGAACCATACAGACGCCATTTGCGGACTCATGCTCGAACAGGGGCTGTGATCATGTGTTAATCTCCGGCAGTTGTCAAGCCCCAGTTGAACTGAATTACCAGCTGAACGTAGGCTGTTTACTTGACTGTCCTGAGACTCAAGGTCGCATCTGCCTTTGGGTGCGATAAGCGCATTCCTGGAGGCGCGGCGCCTACACTCCCGGGCACCAAGACGAAAGGGAGTCACCCCTCCTGACCCTCCCAGTAATAAATAGTTAAGCTTTGAACTAATCATGTGTGCCATATATGGTCCTTCCCTGGAGTTCGTGGGCCAACTGATGTTTTTCCTTTTACAGTGATTATATGTGTTGGAAGGAAAAGTCTATAACCTCATGTTTGAATACAAGCCAACAGTCTGCTCCTAATGGGTGAGGGTTGGAGAGGCTCCTCTATAGAGTATTTTCCTTAATAAATGATGGAACTTTCTTTACTGCCAACTGACTGATTATTTGGTAAATGGGATTGGGGCTATTGGTAGGTATAGGCGACTCTGGTGGGATTCCGTGATAGGGTCGTCCTCCCCATAACCGGGTAGAAAGGACAAAGAAAGGGGAGCTCTGGTCGAGCGGGTGGACGGACCGAACATTTTTTACTTATTCCGCTATCGCGATCAGAGTGCGCCAGCTGCTAGTGTCCTACCGGCGTAACCCAGGAGCTGACCGTGTTGGTCTTCAGGAGTTGGCAGTGGAGAATACGCAATTGTACCTGCATGCACCAGGTGAGTGGATTGTTTTTGGTGTCTTTTGGAAAGCGCTGTTGAGCAGTGCTTTTGAAGCAGTTAACTGTGTAGGATTTGGTGGGCGGTGTACTACGGAGAATCTTGGGGGTCTGATGGGGCAGCATTGTGGCTGCACGGGTAGATGCTCCACGGACTTGTTTTGTGAACAATAGAGACGCCGATCGGATGCCTTGGTGTGGCTCGTGAGGTGCACACCCGGCCAGACTGGTCTCGGAAAGGCCTGTGGTTGAACCTGGGTACTAATAACAATACGATGGATGAGGGCTAGAGGGATGTTTAAAGACCTTGCCTAAGTATTATCCCCCAGGGGAACTGATAAATACAACAAAGACAACTTAGGGGTCTAGGTTAGAAATCCATTAGTGGTTTCTCTCAATTATCCTAATGTCTCATAGAGTACACCGGGAAAAGATAAATTATATTATACCAACAGAACATATCACCAAAATGTGCAACACCCGTGATTGTCAGTCAACCGAAATGAGGATTCCCATCAATGTCATGTAGTGATCAATATTATCATTTGGTAATCCTACCCGGGTATTGTGTCTCTTGATCCTTGAGACAGCCTACATACCCCGTTGGTTGGCTCGAGGTAATAACCCGCAATCACTCGGTTTTACCACATGATGTTGATATAATGGGAAAGTGCAGTGCAAAAATAATATCTAAGTGGTGATTAAAAAAGGATAGGGAACTTCACAACAACTATTTTATTGGGCGTGAGCCCCTTCCTATTTAAAAACAAGAACAGTGCAATACGATGATCGCAGTGTAAACAAATAACTGCGAGATGGCCAACATGTTTCAGCCTATAATGGAATATGAACAAGGCTTTCTTCAGGGCTTCTGTTCTACAATATAGCTACTGCCTGTAAGTGACTAAAGTGTGAAAAAATAATTACAAAAAAACACACAATCTTGAGACAACCACAGTAAAGGATATAATGTTCCTTCTACTGCTTGAGATCCTCTTCGACACCTGGTATCTTAGTAGTATCTGTTGACGACAAATAATCAGGTGAACTCACACTCAGCTACCATGGTCTGGGATTACATACTTTATTCTCATTTATTTCAAAGTTAATTACTCACCCAGGGTGTCCGGGGAATGGACCTCACCTCTTCCTGGACCTGGCTCAGGACATGTGAGACCCCGCTCTGCAATGATGAAATCAACCCCGTATTTAGCAAGGGCAGAGAGGGAGTTGAACCTGGGTAGCCTTGGGGACATATCTGAAGCGGTGCTAAGTAAGCGGGCTTAGTCAGAATAGTCCCAAGGGTGAACCAGGAAGACTGCAGGATGGTCTGTAGGACAGTCTGTGGTTATACCTGTTCAACGGTTTCTTGGTAGTCTTTGGACTGCTTGATTTTGGAATCTGTTGGTCTGGAATCTGAATTGATTGGTTCTCCACGAACAGGAGTCGACGGGCTCTGTTCTTTGTTTGGAAAGAAAAAAAGACATGTTGTTTTGAATATCTATGTATGTACATATATTTTTGCTCTGTGTATGTTTGAATAAGAGGGAGGTTGAATACGTTGTAAATGTTTGAACTTTGCCATGTTTGAAAGTACGTTTTTATGATTGAATGAGGAATGCATGACAATGATCACTGTGCCGTGTATTAGCAAATTGAGTTGTTTTGAATGTTGTCACCGCCCTAATGAAACGCGTTTGGCTGAAAGTCAACCTGCTCCGCCTGAGGGCAGCCAGAGTTATGATATGTATGTAAAGCATGGTATTACACCTATCCTGTTTAATATACGATGGCATAAATATAGTAAGGATAATGTTGAGTTGCAATGGCTCTTAACCGGGTCTTTTGATTAGAAAAAGATACATTTTCTGCAGGATCAATTGTTTTCTAAACGTAGTTATCAGCCAATGTTTGATTCCCTAAACCTATGGCAGAAGGAAGCAAAGCGTAGACGTATACGGGAGGAGAAAGTATGCAGAATGAATGGATGTCAGACGATTACGCAGAAAGCCATTGCTTATGATAAAGCTCAAACCGAACAGGGAATTGATTGTACAGACAGGCAATTTAGATTGCAAGTGGATAAGACCTATGTGGCTAGGACTGAAGCGGAGGATGAGATGGAGGATATATTGGATACTCGTCCACCTCCCTCTTATGCTCCACAATGTATATATCCCGTTGTTCCCCCAACTCCAGTAGAGGTCCCTTTAGCCTCTGCCCCTGTTATTTCCTCCTCCCCTGTCTTTCTGGGAACTTCCTCTGTCTTATCACCCTCTGTGTCTGACATGGCTACTTTATGGTCTGTTACATTGTCATCTTCTGTTATGTCCACAGTTGTTTCGTCTTCCCCTACCCTTGCGTGGGCTTCCCAGTCCACGAGCATGACCCCATTTTATTTATTTTATATAAAATTTGTAACGCGCGCAGTTACCCAGGGGCATCCCGGCGCTGTGAACACAGGAAGGAAGGCTCTCACTCAGTCCTACACCGGAAACAAGTGTGTTTTCAGTAGTTTCCTAAAGTGCAGGATGTTGGGCTCAGCACGGATCTTAAGGGGCAAGGAGTTCCAATGTGCCGTCACTTGCACCGAAAAACGTCGGCCCCCAGAGCGAGCTCTTTTTACTCTTGTAGTCTCCATCAGATGTCTTTGATCAGAGCGCAATGGGTGTGTGGGCTTGTAGGGGCGTGCCATAGAGGACAGAATAGAAGGGCCCCTACCATGTAGAATTTTATGGGCCGTACATAGCGCCTTAAATTTCACCCGCTCCTTAACAGGGAGCCAGTGAAGCGCTTTCAGGGCGGGGGCAGCTGACTGTCTACGCGGCACTTCCATCAGAATCCTCGCGGCTGCATTCTGCACCTGCTGCAGGGTTTTAAAAGTCGCTTCGGGTGCGCCCAAAAATAGCGCATTCCCGAAGTCGAGCCGCGACAGAATTAGGCCACGGATCAAGAGCTTCCTAGATGGATTAGGGAGCAAAGGTAGCACCTTGCGGGCAGATCGCAGCAAGCCAAAGCATACCCCTGCGGTTTTCCTAGCATGGGTCCTGAAGGATAAATCTTCCTCTAACCAAACCCCCAAGCTCTTGATTTCCTTCTTGGGGGATGGCGGGTCACCCAGGGACCGAGGCCAACAGCTAGTGATGAGAGAGGGACTGGTCTTGCCAAGCACCATCAGCTCAGTCTTATCACCGTTGAGCTTCAAAGCGGACTGGGACATCCAGCGATGAACATTAGAAGGACAGTCATGAAGGACTTCGGGTTGTTCCTCCAGCTGGGTGAGGCCTACAACCAGCTGCGTATCATCAGCATAGCTTATGATCTTCACTCCTGAGGGGGAGACCACTCTTTCAAGTGGAGCCATATAGGTGTTAAATAAGGTAGGGCTCAAAGATGAGCCCTGCAGGACTCCACATTGAAGAGGGAACAAGGTGGACTGCTCTCCCCCTTCCCATACTTGATAAGACCGGTCTGAGAGAAAAGATTTCAGCCATTTCAGGGCCATCCCTTTAACACCCACCTCTGCCAGCCGTTGGAGGAGCACCTGATGATTAACGGTGTCAAAGGCCACACTCAAGTCCAGGAGGATCACTGCCACTGACCCCCCTGAATCAAGAATGCTCCTTGCTTCCTCCACCACTGCCAGTAAGGCCGTGTCTGTCCCCTGACCAGGGCGAAAACCCGTCTGGGAGTCCCCTAGCAGATGGTGGTCTTCAAGATGGCGAGAGAGCTGGTAGTTGACCAGCTTCTCTGCGACTTTAGAAAAGCCGGGCAAGAGTGAAATGGGCCTGAAGTTGGCCAAATTTGAAGGATCGAGTCCAGGTTTCTTCAGTAGTGCTTTGACAACCGCGGATTTCCACCTTTGAGGCACTGTGCCCTGGGCAAGCGAAAGGTTGATAAGGTCCGCCAGCGGAGTGGAGAGAACATTTGCCACCTGTTTAAGGAATTTCATGGGCGCCGGGTCACTTGGAGACCCACTTTTCATCCTTTTCAGGGCTTTTTCGACCTCCTCCTCTGAGAAGGGACCGAATGAGGTCAGCTCAACGGGGCTTATTGTTGGGCTGACGTCCATTTCCGAGCTCTGCGACGTCGCAGGCAATGAGGACAAAATCTTTTCTCCTGCGGGTTGTCATGAACAACTGGGGGAACCGGAGCCTTCAGCAGCTCTTTAAAGATCTTAAAGGATTCCCCTGGGGAATTGCTTGCCTTCTCAATCCTATCACTAAAAAAGTTCTTTTTAGCCTCTTTCAAAGCCACTTTGTACTTCCTCATCCCTGTCTTGTAGTCGTTCCGATTTTCGTCAGTCCTTTCTCTTCTCCAAGCACGTTCTAATCTTTTGCATGAAGTTCTAAGAATCCTGAGTTCGGGAGTGTACCATGGGGCGGAGCCAACTCTTCTTTCTCTGAGAGGCCTCCTCTTTTTCCATCCCTAGCTGTTTCAACTCCAGGTCGTGCTCCGCGGGATTTGGACATTCGAAAGTTGTTTACTCGTTCGACTTTAGGACTAAATGAGAAACAGATGGTTGAAAATCAGTCATCCCAGTGGATGCGACACCCTATTTATACTATAACTGATATATGGAGCACGCTCCGAGACTTTGAACCTGTTAAGCAGCAACATGCCCTGAAACACATGGCCACATGTCTTATTACTTTATGGGAACAGTGTTTTGCAGGAGGGATGGCCCCCCAAGTGATGTATGATATTCGGGACAGGGCTCATAAGTCTGAACTTAGACCAGAGGAAGTGTACAAAAATGTCGAGGTTTTATTAAGTTATCGAGGGCGGATGCACCAAACATTTTCCTCATGTGACTCTCAGCACCCTATTCGAGAAGTCCATCCTATCTTTCACCCTGAAATACCGGAATTAAAAAATGATCAGGATGTAGTGACTAGACCTCGTGTAGAGGCACGAGTGCAGGAACAATGGGTTTACACCCCCTGGAAGAGGAGTGAAGTCCTCTCGCTGAAATCACAACTACCTGACCCCCATAAGAATCTCACGGCTTATTATAAAGAACTCACAGAAGCGGCTTCCTCAGCTGTTATGACCCTAGCTGACATAGAGATATTCTTTGCGTTGATAGTCCCTGTTGATGTATGGCGTCAGTTGCATGATCAGGACCATGTTCAGGAGTTAGGCGGAACATGGGAACAGATAAAAGATTGGGATAAGGAACGTAAGCCTGGTGATAAACCAAAATCCGAACTATTGGCGTTACCTAGCCGTATTATTACTTACATGCATTCCTATATTCTGCCTCGTAAGATGGATTGGGATAAATTGACAGCATGTAAGCAGAAGTAAGACGAAAGCGTTTCTGATTTCTTCACTAGATTTGAAGATGTATTTATTGACTTTAGTGGACTGGATTTATCATTGGAAGGCGGTATACGATTATTTGTTAATCGTTTTGTGACCAATTTGTTACCGAAAGTTTCTGCGTGACGGAAAAGAAAACGAAAGATCTTAAGACACAGGTGATGTTGCAACAAGTCGTTCGAGGACAAGGCAGAGACTGAGGCAGTAGAGGTTTCGTCCTTAGGGGGGCGGAAACTGGGCGAGGCGGAGGGCCAGCTTTTGTTTTGGGACCAAACCAATGCGCTTACTGTAAGGAGGAACGGCATTGGCGATTTCAGTGTCCATTGTTGCTGGCCTAGAATGGGGCTATGAGAGGAAGAGGTCGAGGTGGTGTGGATCGCAGTGATATGCGACGAGAGGAGCCGACGCACGTCAGATCAGAAAATAATTATTTTGATAATCCGAGAGGTAGGCAGTACTGTAATAAGGACTGTGCGATGGATGCAACCGAAGGGTATGCCTATACATTGGACAGCCAAGGACAGAGTGGGGGCCAGGTGTCAGTATCCATTGATCAGCAAGGTCCTTATGTAAAAGCGCATTTGATAGGGACATCTGAAAAGTTTTTAGTTGATACGGGTGCAATGAATAGTTCTATGTCTCGTTCTCTGGTCCCAGGGGCTGCTCTGTCCGGGCACAATAATGTTTTGGTGGGATTCATAGGAATTCCGGTGGTAAGCCCCATTTCCAAACCTATTCCGTTCACAATTGGTCCAGTTACGGTAGACTCCCCGTTTCTCGTGACTTCCCATTGTGGTGAAAATGTATTGGGCTTGGATTTGTTGAAGAAATTACATGCAAAAATTCATTGTTCACCTGATGGTGTTTATTTGACTATCAATACCCTTGGCAAGCATACTTTGCAGTGTTTCACCAAAAATGAACCCCTCCCTCTTGAGTTTGTTGCTATCCCATAGACACTGTGGGCCACTGGAGACACAGATGTAGGATTATTAAGGATTCCATCCGTTTCTATTAATTTGAAGCAAAATGCTCGGCTTCCATGTATACCTCAGTACAAAATTGCTCCGGCAGGTGAGAAAGCTTTGCTCTCCATCATACAACATTTGATCAAAAAGGGTGTGGTAGAAGAGACAGCGGCTAATATATGCAACAGCCCCATTTTACAGATCTTGAAAATGTCCCCTGTTGGAAGTGTTCCTGACTATGTTGATACTTATCGTTTTGTGATTGATTTGCGTGAAATTAATAAAATAGTGGTGCCCCAATACCCTGTGGTTTCTGACATCACTACTATTCTCACTATGATTCCTCCCACTGCCAAATATACCTCTGTGATCGATTTGAAGAATGTTTTCTTTAGCATTCCGATACATCCTGATAGCCTTCATATTTTCGGCTTCTCATTATCTGGTAGCAGCTTCCGGTTTTGTCGCGCTCCCCGGGGGTACACAGAGAGTCCTAGTATTTATAGTCAAGCTTTGAAGATATTGTTGAATGATTTGGTCCTGCCCCAAGGTGATGTGCTTTTGCAATATGTCGATGATCTGTGAGTGGCCTCTGACACTGAGGAAGGTTGTAAGGAAGCCACCGTACAATTATTGTCTCATTTGGCGGCTAATGGTAATAAAGTATCTCTTTCTAAATTCTAATATTGTCGACAGGAGGTGACCTAGCTGGCTCATCTACTGTCAAAAGAGGGTAGGAGACTAACCCCTGAGCGTGTGACTACCATTTTTAATATGCCTGTACCTCGTTCTCAGCATGATGTTCGTGCATTTATCAGCATAACTTCTTACTGTCGCCAATGGATCCCTAATTTTTCCCTTCTCACTAAACATCTCCTGTATGTAACCACTAAAGATGTGCATGAACCTTTACCCTGGACTGATGCTTGCCAAGATGCTTTTGACTCTTTGAAATCTGCGCTTTGCTCTGCACCTGTTCTTGGTACCCCTGACAACCAAAAACCTTTTGTGCTTTATGTACACGAGGTGGACGGTTGCTCGCTTTCTGTGTTAGCACAAGGATTTGGTGGTAAGCAGAGACCTTGTGCTTATTTCTCGGCGGTGTTGGATGACACCGCAAGAGCACTCCCTAGCTGTTTAAGAGCAACTGCTGCGGTCGCAGTGGCTATTCGACAGTCGAAAGGGCTCATTCTGAACACTGATCTCACAGTGATGGTACCGCACGCTGTGGATACATTATTGAACAAAACAAAGATCCAGCACCTTACGAGTGCGCGTCTTACAGGTTACGAATTGACTTTGTTTGCTCCCTACTTTACGATTAGACGATGAGCCACTCTGAACCCTGCTACGTTACTACCCCTCCCTTCGAACGAAAAGAACAATGATGTTCATGATTGTATATTTCGGACGGAGGAAGAGAGGAAGGGATGGGTAGACCTGACAGATAATCCTCTATCTGACCCTAAATGGGAGTTGTATGTCGATGGCTCTTGTTTCAAATTACCAGATCCGTACAAAACACTCACACCCAGTCAACACATCTGGGTTTAATCCATCACCGTTCTTTAGCCCACTCTGCCATCCCAGTTCAGACATGGCCATATTCAAATCAGTCTGACCCTGTGCCTCATGGGAACAGTCCAGCCCGAACTGCCAAGCCATGCTTTTCCTGGACCGGATCCAAGCTTCCTAGGACCGGTTTCTGGCATTACAGCCATCTTCAGCCAGGCTTGCTTGAATCCAGTGGCAAAGTGAGCAAGGGACTCACGTCTGAGCATACCCTGCCAACTTATGGCCAACAAAGCGGTACAAAAGGGGATGGTGATGGACAGAGCATCTGAACCAATCAAACACTCAGTCAACAGATCTGGGTTTAATCCATCACCGTTCTTTAGCTCACTCTACCACCCCAGTTCAGACATGGCCATATGCAAATCCCGAGTCACCCCGAGTGTGATAGGTATGCTCAGACGTGAGTCCCATGCTCTTCACAACACTGGAGTCAAGCTATCCTCGCTGAAGACGGCTGATAGCCAGAAACCGATCCTAGGATGCTTGTTTCCGGTCCAGGAAGACATGGCTTGGCAGTTCGGGCTGGACTGTTCCCATGAGGCACAGGGTCGAGGCTGATTTGCATATGGCCATGTCTGAAGTGGGGTTTTTTGGAGTGCACAAAAAACGGTGGATTTAGGCCCAGATCTCTGTACTGGGGTGAATGTATGACATTGTTCTGCATTCTGTCCATCAACTGTTATTTTTGCATCAAATTACCAGATGGCACGACAACTGCTGCATATGCGATAACTCTTCACACTGTAGTTGAGGCTTCTCGGGTACCCTGTCAATCAGCACAGGCAGCTGAGTTAGTGGCATTGCTTCGGGCCTGTGAGTTAAGTGAAGGATTGAGAGTAAATATTTACACCCACAGCCAGTACGCCTTTGGCGTGGCACACAGTTTTGGCCGGCTTTGAGCCGAAAGAGGTTTTCTTACTTTCCATGGTCAGCGAATACGGCATGGCCCCTTGATTTTACAATTGCTGACATCATTGATGTTACCAGAGATGGTGGCTGGAGTTAAATGCAGTGCACACAAGGCAGTGGTTGATGCAGTGGGTGAAGGTAATGCCTTTGCTGATCAAGTAGCTAAGGAAACAGCGAAGACCAAATTGACCTCAATGTTTGTGACTAGCTCTGCTAGGTGGGTGGCTGAAACAGAGATGTTTAATAACACCATTGAGAGTGTCCGAGAAATACAGAAAGAAGCTACCCCTATTGAGCTGCTCACTGGAAAGAGAAAGTGGGCAAATTAGATGAAGATGATTGTTGGATTGATTTGACAGAAAAACAATGGTGGTTGTTGCCCAATGCATTAGTGAATGTTGTGGTAACAATGGCACATGGTTCAGCTCATATTGAGGCAAAAGGTATTTGTGCATTATTAGATCCTGTATGGTACAATCCCAATATTCCAAAGACAACTGCTCATTTGGTGCAATATTGCATGGTTTGCTTACGACATAATCCTAGGCAGCAGGGAGCCTGTTCTGAGTGGAAACTTTGCACCACCATCTTTGCCTTTTGAGGTGCTCCAAATGGATTATATCCAGCTGGAACGCGTAAATAATTTGAAGTATGTCCTGGTCGTGGTGTGCGCTTTCAGTAAATGGGTGGAAGCCTACCCGACCAAAGAAAATACTGCTTTGGCAACGGCAAAGGTGTTGGTAAAGGAATACGTCCCACGCTATGGATTGCCTCTGGTGATCTGGAGTGCTAACGACACATTAATGCAGAATTCATCAGTCACATTTATAATGGACTACAGATTAAACAGAAATTCCATGCGGCCGACGCCCCCAGTCCACTGGGTTGGTTGAGAAGTATAATGGAATACTGAAGCTCAAATTAGCAAAAATTCAAGAAAGTACCGGATTGAAGTGGCCAGATGCCCTGCCACTGGCATTAATGTCAATACGGCTTACCCCACATTCTCGTTCTGGCTTATCTCCATATGAGGTCATTTTTGGGTGCCCTACTAATGTTTGGGGCGTACAGAGATCCAGAACGTTTCGTGATATAGAGTATCCTATGTTGACAGACTATCTGTATGCTTTGACTTAAGATCTCTGTTCCATTTATCAACAGTTCTCAGCAGTTTGCAGCCCCTGCTAGAGGGTCCCAGACTTCGCTTGGAGCCAGGACAGTGGGTTCTGGTCCGTAATTATCGGCGAAAATCCAGCTTGGATCCCCGTTGGTCTGAACCGTTTCAAATCCTGTTGGCCACGCAGATGGCAGTAAAGGTGAACGGCAACAGCACTGGATCAATGTGTCACATCTGAAAAAACTACCCCTCTTGCTTCCATATGATCAGCGAATTCAGGAAGGGGTTCTGACCAGGAAAGTGAGTGAATTCCTCGTTTTGTCCCATTTTCTGATGCCCAGGTAATTGGAGAAGGTAAAGGGAGAAGGTGTCTCGGGCTTGGAAGGGGCTCTGTCATCATCACAAGCTATTGCCCCAGATTCTGTTGCCCCTACAGTCGAAAGAGAGGCTTCTGTACCCCTGTTGCACCGGATTCATCATCCTCTGTTTTGTTCTCTGATCAGGAAGTGCCTGGCCATGCTCGATACAACCTGCGGCCCAGAAGATTACGCGGTACCCCAGGTGAATATGGTAGGAGGTAGAGAGAGACTTGAGTGATAGGGTTCCACAAATGTCTGTTAGATGCACTTCTGGGGTACTGAGCGAGACACTGAACTGAACGCGCTGAGAGCCTTGAACATTTGCTTGCTCTGTTCAGAAAGAAAGACTGAATTTCTTGTTTAAAGAGGCCCAGGTTGTGTTTTCTTCAAGAGTTGTGTGATAACATAACTCCAACATGAGAAGTTTGCTTTGGGCTTATTTGTGATGAATGATAGGAGCCTGCCTGTGAGGCTTAAACATACACAGGAAAGAAGCACCCTCTGGCAGGTTGGACTGCATCGCCCCAGTTTATTTTTGGACTTTTACTTAGTATGTATCCCTTTGCTTGTTTTGTTCCTGAAGAGGAACGTCCTTTTGTACCACGTTTTTTCCCTGCATATATGCCTGTCTTTTCTAGTTGGACTCAACATGTTAAAATTGCATTTATAGTTATTATAGCGATATTTCTAATCACATTAATGGGAGTAATTATGTATTTAGAATTTTATCACCCTATGCATACTGTTTTAGGAACAACTGACCCACCTCCGGAACATGTGTTTCATACTTTAGCCCCACATAAGGAAAGGCATCGTCAGACTTATGTGAAAACTGTATTTGTTGAAATGCTTCATCAAACACACAGTGCCACCAATACTACAAATTGTTAGGTTTGTGGTCTTTTGCCATCTGTTATGCACAAGCACGACTTATTCATATCCTTACCGTTGTCTCATCTGGGGAGTTGTGAGGCTTGGTTTAAATTACTTTCAATGATGTATATGCATTATACTGTGGACACTCAAAGGTTTTCGGAAAAAGATTATGAAATGATTTTAGCATATATTGAGGTTCATCAAGGATTCAACCCCGACGGGAATAATGGAGAGGGAACCTTAGATTTGAATGCATGTATGAATATGTATACAACGCATGAAAATACCACTTGGTTGAAAAATTAGATTTTGGATTTTGTTGAGTTCAATTTCACTCAGAATTTTTGACATTTTCAAGACCGTAATGTTACTGAAGATAGGGCTATTCCAGTGCCTATACTAAATAGTACCCCTGTGTTCTGTGTTTAGGGAGTAGGGTACATATCAGTAGGAGAGAGACGATGTATTTACACTTATTAGCTGCGTACTTTTAGTAGCCCTCCAAAGTTAACCCCTCCTAATGTATATTTTGTCTGTGGAGAAAATACCTATACTTGGCTTCCACCAGGTTGGGCTAGATGTTGCTACCAGTCTTTCCTGTACCCTCCAGTCTATTTTGCCCCTTGTAATCCTCACAAGGATCACCATTTAGATAAACAAAGTGTGCCTGTTAAGAAAAATAAAAGAATGATAGAGACTACCAATATAGATCAGACAGATACTCCTGAACAGCATTTTACCAACATTGAAAAAGGAGTGTTTCCCATCTTGGGGCCTATAATCACCAGCAAAGAAGTACGCCGTTTGTCCAGAGTAGTTAAAGGGGTAATTAACACCACTGCAGGAATATTGACTAATCTGACCGCAGAGCTACAAGCGATCAGACTCATTTCGCTTCAAAATCGTTTGGTTTTAGACGTTATCTTGGCAGATCGAGGAGAAGCATGCCGTGTGATCGGTAGTTCTTGCTGTGTTTATATCCCTGACTCCGCCCCCTCCATTCATTTGGCTATCCAGAAGCTACATCATTTGGTTTCCGAAATACATGTAGAGACTGGTACGTGGTCCCACTCTGGTTGGTTCTGGGGTCTGTTGTCTACTTGGGGATGGAAATTTTTTATAGCGCTGGCAGGTATAGCCGGGATCATATTCACGTGTTGCCTTTGTGTACAATGTGGACCTGCATGTTGCTCTTATTGCGCAACTAAACTCACCTCCTCCGTGGCCGGTCCATCCCCAGCAGCAGTAAAGGCTCAGTTAGTTCAGCAGGAGCTCAAAGATTTAATGCAGATTGATAAAGGCATATTTGAAGATTGAGCTGTTTTAGTAAGCTACATCATGCTAAAAGGGCCGTTCTGAGGGATAAAAAATAGATTTCCTATACATAAGGAGTATCGGACCATATTATGTTAGCATGATGAATCTATATGTACCCTCTTTGCTGGATATATATATGACTTCACGGAGGGAAGATCGAACTGTCATATCTTCCCCGACCCTGTGGACACTGAACGCTGGATGGCAGGAACGTTTGGGGACCGGAGGAAGCTTTTCTTTGATCTAAAGTCACGGGAGATGGACTGTCAGCACATCACAAACTGCCTGAACTTTGCCTAACCACATGGAAATGTCCCCGTGCAACACGTACCAGAGAAGGGGATTCTGGGACTCGTAGTCAGTACCGGCGGCGAGTGGTGAGCACATGACCAAATTAAGGGGGCAGGGCGAACTCTGACCAATAAGGGCCAGCAGGACATTTAAGCACTGAGTGTTGCAGTCGCCTGAACATTGCTAGGCATCTGAGGAAGGCCGCCAGGCCGAAATGCATAATGCCGCAGATTAATTAAAGAGAGCTTCCACTGTCTCCCCTGTGTGGCCTCTACTTCTTTGTCAAAGGAGGAGATTCGGTGTGATATTACGCGCGGATGCCAGAAACGCGCTACAGAGGTCCCGTTCTTCAAGGTTGGCCCGGGTCATACTGGTGAAAAAACATGCTCCGGCATGATTTCTTCTTTGTCCAAGTTATTGGGAGACCCGGATCACGCCACACAGCACAGACATCACAAGGGCAGCTGTAACAAAGTCCGTGACTTCACGGAGGGAAGATCGAACTGTCATATCTTCCCCGACCCTGTGGACACTGAACGCTGGATGGCAGTAACGTTTGGGGACCGGAGGAAGCTTTTCTTTGATCTAAAGTCACGGGAGATGGACTGTCAGCACATCACAAACTGCCTGAACTTTGCCTAACCACATGGAAATGTCCCCGTGCAACACGTACCAGAGAAGGGGATTCTGGGACTCGTAGTCAGTACCGGCGGCGAGTGGTGAGCACATGACCAAATTAAGGGGGCAGGGCGAACTCTGACCAATAAGGGCCAGCAGGACATTTAAGCAGTGAGTGTTGCAGTCGCCTGAACATTGCTAGGCATCTGAGGAAGGCCGCCAGGCCGAAATGCATAATGCCGCAGATTAATTAAAGAGAGCTTCCACTGTCTCCCCTGTGTGGCCTCTACTTCTTTGTCATAGGAGGAGATTCGGTGTGATATTACGCGCGGATGCCAGAAACGCGCTACAGAGGTCCAGTTCTTCAAGGTTGGCCCGGGTCATACTGGTGAAAAAACATGCTCCGGCATGATTTCTTCTTTGTCCAAGTTATTGGGAGACCCGGATCACGCCACACAGCACAGACATCACAAGGGCAGCTGTAACAAAGTCCGTGACTTCACGGAGGGAAGATCGAACTGTCATATCTTCCCCGACCCTGTGGACACTGAACGCTGGATGGCAGGAACGTTTGGGGACCGGAGGAAGCTTTTCTTTGATCTAAAGTCACGGGAGATGGACTGTCAGCACATCACAAACTGCCTGAACTTTGCCTAACCACATGGAAATGTCCCCGTGCAACACGTACCAGAGAAGGGGATTCTGGGACTCGTAGTCAGTACCGGCGGCGAGTGGTGAGCACATGACCAAATTAAGGGGGCAGGGCAAACTCTGACCAATAAGGGCCAGCAGGACATTTAAGCAGTGAGTGTTGCAGTCGCCTGAACATTGCTAGGCATCTGAGGAAGGCCGCCAGGCCGAAATGCATAATGCCGCAGATTAATTAAAGAGAGCTTCCACTGTCTCCCCTGTGTGGCCTCTACTTCTTTGTCAAAGGAGGAGATTCGGTGTGATATTACGCGCGGATGCCAGAAACGCGCTACAGAGGTCCCGTTCTTCAAGGTTGGCCCGGGTCATACTGGTGAAAAAACATGCTCCGGCATGATTTCTTCTTTGTCCAAGTTATTGGGAGACCCGGATCACGCCACACAGCACAGACATCACAAGGGCAGCTGTAACAAAGTCCGTGACTTCACGGAGGGAAGATCGAACTGTCATATCTTCCCCGACCCTGTGGACACTGAACGCTGGATGGCAGGAACGTTTGGGGACCGGAGGAAGCTTTTCTTTGATCTAAAGTCACGGGAGATGGACTGTCAGCACATCACAAACTGCCTGAACTTTGCCTAACCACATGGAAATGTCCCCGTGCAACACGTACCAGAGAAGGGGATTCTGGGACTCGTAGTCAGTACTGGCGGCGAGTGGTGAGCACATGACCAAATTAAGGGGGCAGGGCGAACTCTGACCAATAAGGGCCAGCAGGACATTTAAGCAGGGAGTGTTGCAGTCGCCTGAACATTGCTAGGCATCTGAGGAAGGCCGCCAGGCCGAAATGCATAATGCCGCAGATTAATTAAAGAGAGCTTCCACTGTCTCCCCTGTGTGGCCTCTACTTCTTTGTCAAAGGAGGAGATTCGGTGTGATATTACGCGCGGATGCCAGAAACGCGCTACAGAGGTCCCGTTCTTCAAGGTTGGCCCGGGTCATACTGGTGAAAAAACATGCTCCGGCATGATTTCTTCTTTGTCCAAGTTATTGGGAGACCCGGATCACGCCACACAGCACAGACATCACAAGGGCAGCTGTAACAAAGTCCGTGACTTTACGGAGGGAAGATCGAACTGTCATATCTTCCCCGACCCTGTGGACACTGAACGCTGGATGGCAGGAACGTTTGGGGACCGGAGGAAGCTTTTCTTTGATCTAAAGTCATGGGAGATGGACTGTCAGCACATCACAAACTGCCTGAACTTTGCCTAACCACATGGAAATGTCCCCGTGCAACACGTACCAGAGAAGGGGATTCTGGGACTCGTAGTCAGTACCGGCGGCGAGTGGTGAGCACATGACCAAATTAAGGGGGCAGGGCGAACTCTGACCAATAAGGGCCAGCAGGACATTTAAGCAGTGAGTGTTGCAGTCGCCTGAACATTGCTAGGCATGTGAGGAAGGCCGCCAGGCCGAAATGCATAATGCCGCAGATTAATTAAAGAGAGCTTCCACTGTCTCCCCTGTGTGGCCTCTACTTCTTTGTCAAAGGAGGAGATTCGGTGTGATATATATATATATATATATATATATATTGCTTTTGCAGGGAGGGCAGCATTTATTCACTCCTTGCGTATCCACTGCTAACAGAGTAGGCCAAGGACCATACAGACACCATTTTCGGACTAATGCTGGAACAGGGGCTGTGATCACGTGTTAATCTCCGGCAGTTGTCAAGCCCTAGTTCATCTGAATTAATGGGAGCAGCTGAACGTAGGCTGTTTACTCAACTGTCCTGAGACTCAAGGTCGCATCTGGCTTTGGGTGCGATAAGCACATTTCTGGAGGTGCCGTGCCTACAATCCAGGGCACCAAGACGAAAGGGAGTCACCCCTCCTGACCTTGCCTTTAATAAATAGTTAAGCTTTGAACTAATCATGTGTGCCATATATGGTCCTTCCCTGGAGCTCGAGGGCCAACTGGTGTTTTTCCTTTTACAGTGATTATATGTGTTGGACCGAAAAGTATATAACCTCATGTTTGAATACAATCCAACAGTCTGCTCCACGCACCTGATGGGTGAAAGTTGGAGAGGCTCCTCCATAGAGTATTTCGCTTAATAAATGATTGAACTTTCTTCACCTCCAACTGACTGAATATTTGGTAAATGGGATTGGTGCTATTGGTAGGTATAGCCCTTTATGGTATTTTTATAGTACTTCAGTGCAGGATGCTTACAAACCGTAGGGAACGTTTCTTTTTCAACATTACACTTGCAAAACTGTGCCGCAATGAGCCATGGGCTGAATAGATTCAAGTAGGGAACATAGTAGCCTCCAAACGTTGCTGCATCTGCTTTCCACTGTACATGTCCATCCAACACCCAGCGTAAGTTGGGTTCACTGTGTAGATAAATGGGCCTCCCCAAGGTCGTTGTGTCTTCCTGCTACTGCTCCCTCGTCACCACTTTTAAAATAACTATTGGCTCAGGGGGTTAGGTTTCCAAAGGAGTATTTATTGAGATTAGTAAGAATGACCCTAGGGAGCCCCCGCACCTCCGGCAACTGCCTATCTTCTCTCCTGAGGTTCCACAACCTAGAACCCAGTGGAGATGAGGAACCGAATGCCAGCAATGACCCTAAATATCCAGCTGCAACAAGTGCTTATTATTTTGAAAGTGCTGGAGCTTTATATTGTCATGGCATTGTGAGATGTCTGGGGACTTTTGCGCACAGGAAATCATGAGCAGGTCCATTTTTTTCATTTGTGGAATTCTGTTTACCTTGTCTCTGACTATACTTAGACTTCATAGTTTCTCAGTGATGAGGGTATACCCCCTTTGAACAGACAACCTCACCAACCTCAGACTCAAACAGCTCGTCACGACACCCAGGCACTCCGCCAGACCCACGCTAGACCCCATCTTTTCCGCCAACAGCCACGTCACCTTCAACTACAGCACCGAACTCCACTGGACCGACCACCGCTGCATCAACTTCTCCTTTGAGAAAAACACCATACACATACACCTGCAATGAATCCCCCACCGCAGCTGGAACTCGGTCGCTGATGACCAGCTAATCATCACCCTTGCCCGAGATCCACCAACAGACCACACCTAGAGAGCCGCCCGCAACCTCAGGAGATGAATCGACGACTGAAGCCAACGCTCTCGCCCCGATCAAGAAACCCTCAAACAGATTCACTGACAGAAGGGCCATCTGGTACACCACAGACCTCCAGACATCAAAGCAGACCCACTGAAGACCCGAGAAGAAGTGCCACCATGAACAGACACCGGGCAACCACGCAGTCCTCAAGAATGCCAGCCGCAAGTACCACCAACTCATTCGAACCGACAAAAGGACCTCCTTCAAGGAACGCATCGACAACAACGCACACAACAGCAAAGAGCTCTTCAACATCGTGAAGAAACTCGTCAACCCGAGCTCCAGCTCCAACGATATCATGCCGTCACAAGATCTCTGCGACTCTCTAGCCACCTTCTTCCACCGCAAGATCATAGACATCCACGACACCATCAACAATCAGACACCCCCGACAGCCACTAATATCTCAGACTCACCGCCCCACAGTCACACCGCCTCCTGCTCTCCTGGAACAACATCAAAAAGAAAGACACCATCAAAACCATGCGAGGTCCATAATCGCACCCCAACTCCGGAAGATCTTGAACAGCTCCTTCGAGACCGCCACCTTCCTGGAGAGTTGGAAACACGCAGAGATCAACGCCCTACTCAAGAAACCCAAGGCAGACCCAAAGGACCTCAAGAACTTCCAGCCCATCTCCTTGCTCCCGTTCCTGGCAAAAGTCATTGAGAAGATCATCAACAACACCCTGGACTCATACCAATCCGGATTGCACAGCAAACACAGCACCAAAACCGCCTTCATCGTCTGCCACCACACCCTATGCACACACCTCCACAATGCAGGGATCCACAACAAAGCCCTGGACAGGATCACCTCCTTCCTCACCGACAGAACCCAGAGAGTCCGCCTCCCTCCATTTCAATCTGAAGCCACAAAGATCACCTGCGGCGTGCCCCGAAGGATCATTCCTCAGCCTGACCCTCTTCAACGTATACATGACACCGCTCCCCAACATCGCACGAACTGAACAACGTCTCATACGCCGATGACACCCAGCTGATCCTCTCCCTCACCAAGAACCCCGTCACCGCCAAAACCAACTTCCATGAAGGAATGAAGGCCATCGCTAAATGGATGAAGAACAGTCGCCTGAAACTGAATTCGGACGAGACGGAGGTCCTCATCCTCGGCTCCACCCCCTCCGCCTGGGATGACTCGTGGTGGCCAGCCTCCCTGGGATTTGCGCCGACACCCAATCTGGGGTTCATTCTGGACGCATCCCCGTCAATGGCCCAGCATGTCAATGCCGTCTCCTTCACCTCCTTCAAAACCCTCCGCATACTTAGCAAGATCTACAGATGGATCCCCACCGGAACCAGAAGGACGGTCACCCATACCCTTGTCACCAGCAGGCTGGACCACGGCAACGCCGTCTATGCGGGAACCATGGCCAAACTAAAGAAAAAGACTTCAATGCATACAGAACGCCTCTGCATGCCTCTTCCTCAACATCCCCCGCCACAGCCACATCTCTGCCCAGCTGAGACCTGCACTGGCTTCCTGTCAACAAGAGGATCACCTTCAAGCTCTTCACCCACGCTTACAAAGCACTCCACAATGCCAGACCAACATACCTCAACAAATGACTCACATTCTACACTCCCAACCGACAGCTTCGCTCCGCTGACCTCGCTCTCGCCACGTTCCACGCATCCACTGAACGACCACTGGCGGCAGATCCTTCTCCCACCTTGCCGCCAAAACTTGGAACACCCACCCCATCTACCTGCGACCGGCCCAGTACCTGCTGACCTTCAGGAGACTTCTCAAGACCTGGATTTTCGAACAGTAGCAGTTCCCCCCCCTTAGAGTCTTGAGACCCTCATGGGTAGGTAGTGAGCTCTACAAATGCTTGATTGATTGATTGATTGATGTAAAGTTAACAGCTGCGTAATTGGCTCAAGAAGATCTGTAATGATATGAAACAACTCTCCCACCCTAAGGAGTATTATTCAATGCCAAGGCACCAGAGGGGATCTCCGCCTGGTCAAATGGATCCCTCAGTACTTTCAGATGCACTCATAAATATGTGTAACTCAGTGCAGTATTACCCGCCCTGGAATGAAGTGTTGGATGCTTCTCTAGGCAGCAGCTAACTGTGATGTTTACACTGCTCTGTTTACAGCCCCAGTGTTTGATGTGTAAATAAAATAAGTGCCAGTACCCTGATAATTCTCAGGAGGCCATGACAGCTTGCACCACCTATTGTCCTGCCAGTGTAGCCAAATGCAAGTACCAGTGCCACCTACTAACCATTACATTCCTAGAAATGCGAGCATTTTTGCTATAGCAGGTTAAGTAAAGCTATAAGAATGACTTAAATTGTTAAACTCTCTCCTCATGTGCTGTTTTAAAAATAGACTGACAGTGCCACCATGTGATCAACTGTCATAAATATGTTCCATTGTCACCGGCAAGCACCAACACAAATTAAGAACAGCACACCACCTCGAAATGCCCATGTATGTCAGCATGCATCTCATTTACACCTTATTCAGCAGTCCTATACCACACATCATCACAGAAATATCCATCTTGTCATTGTTACAACATATCTCTGTCTGAGTTTAGCATGCCTCCTTCTTTATCGAGAGTTCTCCTCCTAAAATGCAAAAGTCACAGAGGCCAATAGAAGAAGTGCTCGGCGTTCAATCCTTCACTCCACAGTGTACACACTAGCAGCTTCTCTCACCCATGTTGCACTGGACTCACTCAATGCAGTCTTCGTTCAGGGTCACCAATTATTTCACAATCTGTCGTCAGAGCTCTCACTATTGTGCAGTACATGTCTCTCTGAGCCCAAAGTTATTGAGTCCTAGAAATCCATACCCCATAATTGTGAGCCCAGAGATACTAGAATTGTGTTTTCTTCTGCAGAAGCAAAGGCTGCATGCTTCAATACTGCCTGTATCATGGCAGCCCCGGCAGCAGTGGGAGAGGAGCAGACAATGCTATCCCGGGACAGCCACAAGCATGCCCTGCTCCACCTACCAAAAGGCCTCTTGCTGACACTTTTCTCAGAGAAGATGGAAAATTAAAAAAAAAAAAATAATAATTGGGAAAAACAGCCTGGTAAAGGACCGAGTAACGCCAGGTTCTGAACATTATTCTCCATTAAGGTGAAAAACTTAGATCAGACAGAATTTGGTGCACAGATACCAGCTGAAATCGGAAATTCCAGTCACAAGTACAGCCACAGCAAATTAGTACATTTCGGCCAACTCGTAATAACGGCCCAAAAAGAAACTGAACATATCAGGGGCGGATTTACAAGGCCCTTTTGTGACGCAGCGGCGGCGCAAAGGTGCTGCAGGGCATTTATAATGTGACGCATCTGGGTGATGCGTCACGTTGTAAAGCCCTGCGCCACATGTAGGCATTCAGTCGTGGGGGGGGGGGGGGGGGGGGGGGCATTCCAGCGCAGGAACTCCTCCTAAAAGTGGCTGAGTGAAATCTACAAGATTTCACTCAGTCACTTTTAAGGCCATGCTGCATCAAAACCGTGCGCCTGCTTGAAGCAGGTGTAAGGTTTGACGCAGCATTTTAAGGAAGGATAGGGCACCCCCGAGCCTTGCTGGAGCTGCGTCGCGCCTGCATCTCTACATCTTGACCATTGTTATCAGACAAAACCCTTGCTACACGTTTGTAAAACCTCCTTTTTAAATAAGAGTGGAAAAAAAGATGACAGAATGGAATGTGTATTCAGCCTTATTTAGCTAATTAACAATTGCCTTCTCTTCAGCTGAGCTGAGCTGTAAGCAAGGCTAGTTTTTGGGGACACAATGCTAAACCATCCTCTTGGAAAAGGTTCCAAAAAGCAACAAAGAAACTTGGGTCAAATTAACAAAACCATTTTTCATTTCCAAACCCTTGAATTTGGAAAATCACAGTGATTGTGAATGCAATTTTTTTTAAAATAAACGAACCCAATTTTGCAAGTCAAAAATAAATTTCCATCCATACTGAATCACAGTTAGGAAAGGGCATGATAGGGGTGTTCCTTGCAAATTGTGATTCGCTACGCTAGGTATCAATGGTTTCTGACTGATTGTGAGTTACCAAGACATTAATGAAGATGGCAACTAATTTACTAAGGCAAGGGTTTCCTATACGGCCCGTTCCTCTTTGGGAATAGTGTTAGCAACCTTGGAGAGAACAGGTAGGGGCCCAGCCGATCACTGACTTCTCTCCTCAATGTTTTCCCAAGATTTTTTTTTTAAATCATCACTGATCTCTTTAAATAACATGGTTGCTTTTAAAAAAGATTCCCATTGGAACACAAAGGCGTGGATGATGGTATCCAGGTCACCATCTCTGTATTTGTTGCTATCCACAGGGGGTCTCAAATATCGATATCAACCATGTTAGAAATTGGGTTTTTGGTTGAGGGGTGTGTTAACCCTTCCCAAGCAACAACCACAATCTCTGCCAAGGTGTACCACACAAGTCACTAAATTAAACTGTGCTTAACCGGCTGATAGCTTGGCAAAAAAGTAGTCAGGCTTGATGTAGAGGCAATAAGTAAAGTATTTACACAACACTTAAATAATAGTAAAGTGAAAGCACGCTACAAGAAAAACCCCACATCAATTTAACATAGCAGAGTAAAATGTAATAAATTATTTGACACCAAAATGTCAAAAATCCATATAACGTTAGTTAAGAATTTGAATAAGCTAGCGCCTAAAAGATTAAAGTGCCAGCGATGGACATCTAGTCATGCAAGACCACGGCAAAGTCAAACGTTATGGCATACCACGATAGAGTGCAGATCAGATACACAGAATGGATTTGGGATTGTCTTGGCTTACCCATGGGCTTAGAAGAAATGTCAAAGAAAGGTCAAGTTCAGTGGGGCAAGGCAACCATAGGTGTGTTAGAAGGTGCTGTCATTGTCGGGGAGCAGCTGGACGAAGTTGTGGTAAGATTTCTACATCCAGAAGTTAGCAATTGTTTTGGAAATCGAAAATATCCGGTGGGACGAGGCTGCAGGCTGTGGCCAACGAGGGCTCCATGAGGCTGCATACCCCATTTGCAAGGAGCCGCTGACCAGGAATTACTGCTTGGGAGAACGTTTGGTAATCCAATGTTATACTATGGGAGATATAGGCCTCCCAGTAGGGAAAAATTAATTTAGGAGTTTTTCACTACCAGGACATGTAAATCTCAAAAGTACATGTCCAACTTTTTAAATACACTCTACTCTGCCCTATGGGCAGTTTAGGGCCTACATTTAGGGTGACACATATTTATTAAAAAGAGAGGGTTGAGCATGGCACAAAGGTTATTTTGACAATTTAAAACTGCACACAGGTTGCAATGGCAATCATGAGACATGTTTAAAAAGGCTACTTAAGTGGATGGCACACTAAGTGCTGCAGACCCACTAGTAGCATTCAATTTACATGCTGTGGGTACATGTAGTACTACTTAACCTGGGACTTATAAGTAAAGTAAATGTGCCAATTGGGTGTAAGCCAAATTTACCATACTAATGAGAGAGCACACAAGCAGCTTAGCACTGGCTAGCAATGGTAGAATGCAAAGAGTTCTAAGGCCAAAAGCAAGCGATGCCCCTATCACCTGTGGTGATAGGGACTTTCCCTTATTTACAAGGCAGCGTTAAGCCACTTAACGGTCATTTAATGCTGCCTTGTAAATAGGGCCCCCTTTCACGCTATGCTTAGTGTGAAAGGGGAGGGAAATGGGTGTTGCGGTGGGGGTTTCTACCGCAACACCTATTGATTCTGGCACTGCCTCTTATTTACAAGGGAGGCGGAAATAGGAGGCAGTGCAAGAAGTAATGCAGCACACATGAAAACAGCAAAATGCCCATGATTATTTATGTACAGGAAGGTCCCCCTTCCTGCACTTAAATAATCTTTTTTTTTTAAATGCAGTTTTGCAACTTTTCGGTGTGTTACATTAAGCAGCACACATAGAAGTTGCAAAACGTAATTTCAAGATTGTTTATGTGCAGTAAGCGGGACCTTCCTGTACATAAACAATCTTGCCTTGCACGCAGACACCCTTGGACTATAGTGCAAGGGTGCCTGCATTGGCGCTAAGCTGCTAAACTTATGAGCAGCACAGGGGAAACACAGGGCTGCAACATATTCTTGTAAATATGGTGCAGCCCTGCAATTCAGAAGTGGTGGAGCATGTCGTTAAACCAAGGAGGCTAACGACATGCTCCGCCACTTCCCTTATACATAGGACCCTGAGTGTTATGCAAATTATTACCCCTCAGCATTTGATCCCTTGACACATTTCACTGAAATAATTAAATTTGTCTGTCGATAAATGGTTGAAAAGAGGCAAACAGTTTGACGTTTGTGTGTGCGAACTCTATCATACATTTTGGCAAATCTGAGTTATGCCTCACTCTGACTGAAGTCAGAAAGTCAGAATGGCTAGGTAAATAATGTATCTGCAGGTTTGGTGCTTAGTGGATGCAGTATTACCACCCCAAATATAGCAGACTTCGGAATGAGGCCCTTAGCAGTGAACGTCAGTAATTTTAGTAGGGAGTGGGTGATGGGACACACGCACACATACACCCTAATGCACATCGATGCATTCCCACATGCACACACGCATCCATTCACAACACTCAATCTCAAATATTCATATATGCATGCACACAGACGCCAAACATTATGAAAAGTCACACATACCCGCACAGCCATTCCTCGGAGGTCCCAGCAAGATTAAGACTGCTGCTTTCTCTAGGGAAGGAAACAGTCCCTACCTCATCACAGAGTGGGATGGGGTCACTGAGAGCTGCACCACTTTGTGATGAGCTGTCTCTGATTATAACTCGGCCCTGGGTACTTCAGGGCTTAAAACCGAAGGGCCCATGTCGGAGGCGGCAATCAGTAATGCTCCTCCTCATCACAACGGAGAGGGCCTCAAGGTGCCTTGCCAGGCTGAAGAGGCCACACCCTCAGGAACTGTGACATCCACCGTCTAGCAAAGTTTAGCTCAGACAGCCAGTAGCTTGCATAGTTAGCACATGTCTAGCTCCTGGCTGCCATACTTAACCTCATGCGTGCGAGCGGAATTCCGCTCGTACGCTGAGATTTTTTTAAACGCACTTTACGTGACGAGCTGGGCTCGTCATCAGCGTGCGAGGAGGCTACGCCATGACGAGCCCAGCTCGTCATCAGTGTGGAAGGGGTTAAAATCAAGAGTGTCTGTCAGGTTGGCTATTGCTCAGCCTGACAGACACTCTTCTTGTCAGGCAAAAGGTGAGGGGGTGTGGCCTCTCTACCCATTAAGACAGGCAATGTCTGGCCCTTAGTGACTCTGTAGCATAGTTGTGCAGGGTCAGACATATAGCTTGTGCTTCAACTAAAACTAATACTGAATGTTAACAAAGGAATACACTATGGATGTCACTTAGTGACTCCTGAGTCTTCCGAGAGAACAATAGGGGATGGACACATAGATGACAAAGAAACAGCCAAGAGACAGAGAGAGAGAGAAAGACCAGGGAGAGAGGGGTGATATTATGAGGTGTGATAAGTCAGAGACAGATTAAGTAATAAAAGGACAGCTGACGATAGACCACTGAGAGGCAGGGGAAGGTAGGTGAGACTTGTAAGAAAGATACAATTCACAGATGGACAGGTAAGACAAGTAATAAAGATGTAGATGAGTGAGCCAGGAAACATATAAGAGAGGCGAGAGACTGCTGAAGGAGAGGCAGCCAAGCCAGTTGAGAGAGTTAATAGAGACAGTGATGAGAGAGACAGCTGAGAGAGAAGGGAAGACAAGAGTGAGAGACAGGATAAGGAGATAGCTAATAGAAGTGGAGAGGTAGATGGGGATAACATGACTGCTGAAAGAAGGGAGAACATTGAGAGGGTGTTGATGAAGTGACAGAGTATAATGAGAAACAGAGTGAGATGGACATGGAGGCACGTTATAAAAACAGCTGTGGGAGAGGTGAAGAGGAGGAGGAGTAAAGATGAGCTATTGAGGTAACCTTGAGATAGAAACAGATGGCAAAGCGACAGTTCAGGGAGGACTAGAGGTGGGAGAGAGATGAAAGGGAGGTGAAAAAGAGACAGAAAAGTTGAGAAAGTTAGACATACAAGATATTGTAAGGAGATCAGTGAGGAAGACGCGGTTGGCATAGAGGAGTAGATAGGAAAGGAGAGAGAGTCAACAGGTGAGGTAAGCAAGCAAGACAGTTGAGAAAAAGACTGCTAGGAGGAAGGTAGCAGCAGGTCCAAGATCATATAATGTTACTTCCTTGGATGTTATTGGGGTTAAAGGACATATGAATGTTACTTCTGCTATCACTGGCATTTTGGTGAATCGACTTCCATGAAACACACATAAAGAGCATTTATCCATTTCATCATCATGGGTCTGATAGAAGGCTCTTAACCTTGCCATAAGAGTATATTTTGAATAATTGTCCTAATATCTTTCTACATGTTCAGATCAACGAACACTAGTTATTTGACTGCTTGGTCTTGCACCTGCCAAGACGCTAACCTAATAAAGCTGGATGCTCCTGGGACTGAGGAACTGCTAGAAATATAATGTTCAATAACTTGTATTATTACAACTTCTGTTCTGATCTACCACTTTTCAAAACTGTATGGAAATCAACAGTTCTCTGTCTTTGAGGAAACAAATTGCTTCTGAGAAACTGAAGTCATCAAGATTTGCCATTCTGTGCACAGGCTTACAGTTAATCCGTCACTGTCCTATGTTCATTTCCATATTCACAAATTGTATATCTTGATTTCAAGTCAGACTGAAATAATGTCACTCTGGCTCTACCCATTTTCTATTTTCAACCTGATAAGATGTTTGCCAGAGATCTGGTTTTAGGGTGAGTGAGAATGTCGAAATTTAGATTGCCAAAGGAGAAACTGAGGAATTAGGAGTTTTTTGCTACTTCTGTACATAAGTTCTTTAAATAAAAGCGAAAGAACACAAAGTTTGTGGATACCTTAATATCCACCTTGGTGTTCACTTAAGTGTGTTATAAGTACCTGCTGCCTCCATTTTCAGTACGGACCTGAAGTTATCTTTCCATGCTTTGTTGGACAAAAGCATGGACCTTCTGGTCTTTCCTCTTCCTGCCGGAAGTGCGAGAGAGACCACAGTCATTTCTGTGTTGTTCTGCTCAGTGGAACACTAGCTAGCCAACATTTTTGAAAGGTGAGAAAAGTAAAACCTGTGCTGAGAATAGGCAGGACTTTGAGGTGTTACCTGAACTACGTGCACTAGATATGCATGGGTTTGACTGTAGGCCCAGCGAACAATCCATTTTACTATTGTGAGGATTGCCCTCCTATTCTTGCTGCTGGGCATGTGAAAAAGCCAGCCTGCTCTCATGCCTGCACCACCCATGCTGGAGATCATTCAATTAAGCTCATACATATTTGAATGACCATGTAAGCTATGGATTAGCACCACAGTTTTACTGCAAACCTAGAGCTATCCGTAAAGCAAAAATGTGAGGTGTGACTTCACTTGTGACGAAGAGCAATAAGCTGTGAATCAAGGATAGGGACCTAAGTAGCGTTCCAGGTAAATCTCTCCCTGTGGATGCCCCAAGGAAATTCCTAACTGCACCTAGATGAGTCCAGCACTGACCAGATGCTGCCAATACTAGAGCACCTCACCTCTGACAAATCTGTTGGCAAAACAGAAAACATACTGAAACAGGAAACTGCAAATGAATACATTGACCCAAGAAGCAGTGAGGTCTGTGACATTATCGTGGTCCATGTCAGAGAGCGCTTTGCATTCACAAAGTATTTTCTAAGTGCAACACTATTGTGAAGTGACCTTTTTGAAAGACATGCTAAATCTTTCTTTGCTGAAGCACTCACTGAAAAACTGGAAGCATATCCTATGCTAGACAAAGCCAGATTTCATACTGAGCTTTCAGTCCTATACAGAAGATGTGGCTTCCGTCAGGCTGCTGATGGTGCCATGGCTTTATTTAGCTTTTTATGTGAGAATTATTTACAAAAATATTTTTCTGAGACCATAAAGCTTTTGAGAGTTGTCATTACTACACCCATGGCAAGAGCAGAGTCTGATCTATGTTTCTCTACACTGAAGAGGTAAAAACCTTTTTGCTGAACTCAGTGACTCAAGCTAGACTTAGTGTATGGGCCATGCTATCAATGGAAAAAGAGCTAAGAAAGGAAATACCAGAATTCAAAAAAAGAACAATGGAAAAGGTTGGCCATATTAAAGATCAACGAACAAACATTCTATATGAATAGAAAATATTAATATGATGTGTGATCATTGTCTCAGGTGTATTTAGCTAGGTTTGATTTGTTTTGTTACATCAGGGAGTACTGTAGGCCAATTAATGATTCCCTTTAATGTTCCTATAAATCCAGTATAGTTGATTATACATAGATTGACAAAGGCCTCCTGAGGCCGAAACGCGTCTCTCCTTGTGCTCGAGATCGAGGGCGACATCAACTAATAAAGAGATGCCGTATCCTTAGCCATTTCGTGTCCATGCTTCCTTCCATGATGTCACTGTGGAAGGTGGATTATTTGTTTATATATATATATATATATATATATATATATATATATATATATATATATATATATATATATACATATATATATATATATATATATATATATATATATATATTTATATATATTTATATATATATATATATATCCAAAGCTCCAATTTCGCTCTGGACCCCTGCCCCCTGCAGCGGAGGGCCCCGGCAGGATAGCGTGTCCCGAATAGATCAAAGCTTTTCACAACTCGATTCAAAGAAGGAATGTCCGGGCCAGCTTGTGCAGTTTAACGAGCTTTTAATGATAGCTCCACTCAACGCGTTTCGAGGTGGTTTCCTCTTGTTCACGAGCGTGAGTGTGAGTGAATCAGTGATTTAAATACAGTCACATGACATTTGAAAATGGTGAACAGACTCACAGGACTTAACCAATGCGAGCTACAATGCACGAGTCACATCAAAACACAATGACTGATCAAATAAACATTGGCATGCACGTTTGAAAGGCATCAATGTAGCAGAATAATGGCAAATAAATGATAAATAACGCCCATCTTGCGTATTTAAAACATACATTGTCGGCGAAAAAACCACTTCATGCACAGTGTTACATCCCCATATGTTACTAGCCCAAGTGGGCGTAGTCAATTATTGTCCGCCTGACACCACGGTAAAGTGCACCTTTCAGGCACGTTCAGTGCAAATAACCACTGGAAAGCAAATGCAGAACAGAATGTCTCAATGAAGCCCCAGTGGGCAAAACGTTAACAAGTTCCTGCATGTTTCCACTGTTCCACCAGTGGGCAACCAGTGGTACATCCTGAACAGTGGAGAAAAAATGGAGAAAAACGCCGCCAGTACTCCAATTCATACGTGCTCAACTGCCATACGTGAGGTGAGGTCAGATGACCGTGCATTGAAATCTCTTGTTGCTCCTCACAGAGATCTGATAAAAAATAGAAACATAGTGACTTAATGTGCAGAAGGGAAAACGGTAAAAATACACAATGTAAAACACAAACATCTCACAGACCATTAAAAATATAGCGAGCTCGAATGGCACCCAATACCACCCCTGGTAATTAATGAAACAGAACACACAGGCAGCTATCCTAGGTGTACTTCCAGCTCCTCGTCATAATTGTGTCCTTCTGGCTGCATTGTGTGGTATTTTATGATGAGTTTAGACTGAAGCCTCCGGAGTTCCTGAATTCTGTCTCCTCCCCTCTCTCTCACGGGGACTGACGCCAGAACACAGAAAGACAAGAGGTTGGCATTGCTCTTGTGGTGGGACTCAAAATTTCTGGCTATAGGATAACTCCTATCTTTTTTTCGTGATGGCCCTCATGTCCTGCAATACTCTATCCTTGGCTGGAAGTTTGGTGCTGCCAATGTAGTTCAATTTACATGGGCTTCATTGAGACATTCTGTTCTGCATTTGCTTTTCAGTGGTTATTTGCACTGAACGTGCCTGAAAGGTGCACTTTACCGTGGTGTCAGACGGCCAATAATTGACTACGCCCACTTGGGCTAGTAACATATGGGGATGTAACACTGTGCATGAAGTGTTTTTTTCGCCGACAATGTTTGTTTTAAATACGCAAGATGCGCGTTATTTATAATTTATTTGCCAGTATTCTGCTACATTGTTGCCTTTCAAACGTGCATGCCAATGTTTATTTGATCAGTCATTGTGTTTTGATGTGACTCGTGCATTGTAGCTCGCATTGGTTAAGTCCTGTGAGTCAGTTCACCATTTTCAAATGTCATGTGACTGTATTTAAATCACTGATTCACTCACACTCACTCTCGTGAACAAGAGGAAACCTCCTCGAAACGCGTTGAGTGGAGCTATCATTAAAAGCTCGTTAAACTGCACAAGCTGGCCCGGACATTCCTTCTTTGAATCGAGTTGTGAAAAGCTTTGATCTATTCGGGACACGCTATCCCGTCGGGGCCCTTCGCTGCAAGGGGCAGGGGTCCAGAGCTAAATAGGAGCTTTGGATTTGGATTTTGGATTGACCCCCGCCCGCCATCCTTAGCACTGATCGAGTGCTTTGACAAACCCCTTTTTGAGCCGCAGTCTGCCGATTGAGAGCAGCGCACACCCCTTCGTCAAGTGTGGCCACAGACGACCTCCAATCTACACGAAGGAAGAGGTCGAACACCTGAAGCACACGTTACAGGGTGAGTGCGTATGACTGCTAAAGCTGCAATTTGTTACCGAAGCGCAGTGCACAAGGGTGTCACTTACGTTAAGGAAAGGCAAGCGGACAGATCACACGCCACCAACAAACACGGCGTGCTGAATCTGCAGTTAATGCCTAACGGGCGCAAAACAATCACGCGCCTTGATAAACTTGAAAGCAAAAACATACATGGCTTCAACCAGAAACAAGAAAAGAGCCTAAATGGCTGACACCATGTTCTTAGGGGATAGCGCTAATGCACCTCTGAACAGTAATGAAACCCGAGGGGCGGCTGAAGGTGCTATGACCAACAAACAAGCAATATGGAACAAACTGTGGAAGGCTCTGAAAAATGAACAGAACAAGTGGTGGGAGGCGAGGGCACTACAAAAATACATTGAAGCAAACAGAATCCCGAGAGGCCTCCGCATTTACACCACCCCCACGTTCAATGAGCCTGACCCTCAGTTAGTGGAAGAATGGGCTGAAAACAGCCATGGCTGTTCCATAGTTATGCTGAAACTTCTTGTAAAATATGCCTCAAGGGAAGTTGAGAAATATTCTAAAGAAATTGAAGAATTAACAACTCAACTCAAGGGACTGTATGACAACATGACCGAGTATGACACCGAGTACAATAAAATGGAAACCAGACTTGAAAAAATAGAAAAAGAAATACGGGAGAAAAAAGAAAGAAAGTTCAACAGAGACCGAATCGACTATGAGAGCGGCCAGGTTCTAACTTTTGCTAAAAAATACGACCACTTGAGAGCCAAAACCAAAGACCCCAGGGCAACTGCGGCCGCTGCGGCCAGTTCTCCTCCACACAATGATGACCAAGTAACACATAATGAAGCAACGGGAAGCAATGCTGAAACCAAAGTGTCTGATCTTACAAGGAGCCCAGGCCTGCTGAGCCCAAAAGATTTGATTTTAAAGGAGTTTGCGTTGATGGCACAAGGGAGAATGGAAACCCAGAACAGAAGCAATCCCAACGCTCAAAGAGGACGTGGTCGAGGAAGGAGAGGCGCCGCAAAAGCAAAACTCATTGCAACAGACAGAAGCAACATTTCAAGCCCGGTGGGATCAAGAACGAGGGGCCAACAGAAAAGAAAATGATGGAAACCATGACAATCATCAACCTATCGGAGCATGAGCTCAGCGAAGCCGAAAATGAGGTACTGTCTCTTGGTCTTTCCTTTTGCCCGTCTTCAACATTTGACTATGCTAAAAGCAGAGTGGATCTTTATCATTTTACCCGGAAATTAAGACTACGTAAATGGTTTAGCAGTAAAGTAAATACTGAGATGGGAAACAATGAAAAAGAGCCCAGTAACATTCTTGTAGAAGATCTTGAATTTTTAAGAACAATGTATGAAATGGGAGATAATTCCAACCCAGTAGTCAATCCGATTCTTGATTTTATTAACGATGACACTGACATCAACCAGAGTGTATGTAGTGGGTTCAAACCTAAGTCTGTTTTTCTTCCTCAAATTGTAAATGATTCTATTGATGTGTTTGAAAGAGGTGTGATAAAGGAGTTCGACAAACTTTCTAAAAAGGTTAAATTTGGTAGAAAGAACCTCACCAAGGCACAATTTGATGCAATTGACAGGCTGAGTAAAGATAAGAGCATAATTATCAAGAAATCTGACAAGGGTGGGAACATAGTGATTTTGCCACTCCAAATGTATATTGATGAAGGTCTCTCCCAACTCAGTGATACACAGAAGTATGAAAAAAGTAATAGAGTGTCTTATAAAGCAAGCTGCAACAAATATCAGGATCAATTGTGTGAATAGAAAGACATAGGTTTGATTGAAAAAGAAGAATTCAATTTTCTCCAATGTAAGAACCCAAAATTGCCTGCTCTTTACCTTTTACCCAAGGTGCACAAGTGTCTCACGAAACCCCCGAGCAGACCCATCGTGTCTTCCAGGGGTAGCTGCTGGGAGAATACCTCACAGTATGTGGATTTCTTTCTGCAGCCGCTTGTGCAAAGCCTCCCCTCATACCTAAAAGATTCGGGAGATTTCCTGAGAAGATCGATAACATTGAATGGACGCAAGGGTGGCAACTTGTAACCCTTGACGTCAACAGCCTTTACACCTGAATCCCACATCACTTGTGGATACAGGCATGCAGACACTTCTTAGAGGCAAGATCTATATCATACCTGATGCACACCGAAATGATTTTGGACATGGCCCTATCGTGCCTTACCCAAAAAATTTTCATCTTCAATGGGGAGATTTTCCATCAACTCCTCGGGACCGCGATGGGATCTTGCTTCGCTCCCAGCTTTGCTGGATTGTTCTTAGGCTGGTGGGAGGAGCAAGTAGTCCGACCGTCCCAGGAGTTCGAATCCAAAGTCATCACATGGCTTAGGTATATTGATGACATTTTTGTTATCTGGAATGGCACCAGTGAAGAAGCCATGGATTTTGTGGAAACCCTGAATAAAAATGAACTCAACCTTTCTTTCACATGCCATGTCAACAGTCAAGAGGTTGATTTTCTTGACCTCAAGGTGAAGGTGATCGAAAATGCACTCACCACAATTCTTTTTAGGAAAGAGACTGCAGGCAACAGTCTCCTCCACGCCAGCAGTTGCCATCCCATGAACCTGGTCAATTCCATACCGGTGGGAGAATTCCTTCGAGCAAAACGTAACTGCTCCAGTGAAGGAGACTACACCAAAGAAGTCAAGGTTATGACCGAAAGGTTCAGAGTGAGGGGGTATAGCGATAAATGCATCAAAACAGCCATCACCAAAGTCAATGCACTAGACAGGAAAAACCTTCTCAAAGAAAAGACCAATACTGAAAGTGACCCAACCACCACTACCAGATTCATCACTGACTACCACGGTCAAGTAAGAGAGGTTAGGAAAGCCTTCGATAAATATTGGAATGTCCTTAAATTGGACAAAGACCTTGCCACAGGAATCAGTCCTTATCCCCAGATCACCTTCAGAAGGGCCAAATCACTGAAAGATATTGTTTGCACCACTTTGATTCCCAAGAAAACGACAATTAATCCAGTGATGGAATTTTATGTCTGTGGGAAATGCAAAGCCTGTAAACACAGTGGTAGCATCAAAACGATCAAACTGTCCAAAGATCTTGACACCTTCAAAATCCGGACACACACATTGTGTCACACCAATCATGCTGTCTACGTCTCACATGCCCATGTAAATTGAACTACATTGGCAGCACCAAACTTCCAGCCAAGGATAGAGTATTGCAGCACATGAGGGCCATCACGAAAAAAGATAGGAGTTATCCTATAGCCAGACATTTTGAGTCCCACCACAAGAGCAATGCCAACCTCTTGTCTTTCTGTGTTCTGGCGTCAGCCCCCGTGAGAGAGAGGGGAGGGGACAGAATTCAGGAACTCCGGAGGCTTGAGTCTTAACTCATCATAAAATACCACATGATGCAGCCAGAAGGACACACTTATGATGAGGAGCTGGAAGTACACCTAGGATAGCTGCCTGTGTGTTCTGTTTCATTAATTACCAGAAGTGGTATTGGGTGCCATTCGAGCTCGCTATATTTTTAATGGTCTGTGAGATGTTTGTGTTTTACATTGTGTATTTTTACCGTTTTCACTTCTGCACATTAAGTCACTATGTTTCTATTTTTTATCAGATCTCTGTGAGGAGCAACAAGAGATTTCAATGCACGGTCATCTGACCTCACCTCACGTATGGCAGTTGAGCACGTATGAATTGGAGTACTGGCGGCGTTTTTCTCCATTTTTTCTCCACGGTTCAGGATGTGCCACTGGTTGCCCACTGGTGGAACAGTGGAAACATGCAGGAACTTGTTAACGTTTTGCCCACTGGGGCTTCATTGAGACATTCTGTTCTGCATTTGCTTTTCAGAGGTTATTTGCACTGAACGTGCCTGAAAGGTGCACTTTACCGTGGTGTCAGGCGGACAATAATTGACTACGCCCACTTGGGCTAGTAACATATGGGGATGTAACACTGTGCATGAAGTATTTTTTTCGCCGACAATGTTTGTTTTAAATACGCAAGATGCGCGTTATTTATCATTTATTTGCCAGTATTCTGCTACACTGTTGCCTTCCAAACGTGCATGCCAATGTTTATTTGATCAGTCATTGTGTTTTGATGTGACTCGTGCATTGTAGCACGCATTGGTTAAGTCCTGTGAGTCTGTTCACCATTTTCAAATGTCATGTGACTGTATTTAAATCACTGATTCACTCACACTCACGCTCGTGAACAAGAGGAAACCTCCTCGAAACGCGTTGAGTGGAGCTATCATTAAAAGCTCGTTAAACTGCACAAGCTGGCCCGGACATTCCTACTTTGAATCGAGTTGTGAAAAGCTTTGATTTATATATATTTATATATATATATATATATATATATATATATGTATACATATACATATATATATATATATGTATATGTATACATATATATATATATACAACAGCAAGTCCCCCGTTCCGGAGCCTGACCCTGCAGAGTGGCCTCACGCAATGGGCACGGAGCAGCCCATCATTTCACCACGAAACACCACACTGTGAGGCCCAATACTGCTGACAGTATTTTATTCAAGTTAAAAGCGGCACTGATTCCATTCACCAACGTTTCGGCGCTCCGCCTTGATCACGGTAAGGAATCAAATGAATGCAGGTGTGCTGAGGCGCGCTTTTGAAGAGGTGAATCACATGACTGTTAGTATGTTCCTACAAGTCTCAAAATGCACTGTGTGAAGTATTTGTATTCCTGCTGGAAGTCCTCCAAGGTACTACAGCCAAATGGTATTAGTTCTTAATAACACAGGCACAGTTTTCATTTTCGGGCAGTTCTGGAACAGTCAGGTGAATAAGGACAAAGTTAATTCGTTTCCTTTTTCGTTAGAAACTCGAAATCGAGCCCATCTTGCAGCACGATCATTACAGGAAGTCACCCTGCCATGAATCTCTTCCATGCACTTACTTTTTCGCTGAAGTAGCATTCCTCTGTAGGTTTGTAGCGCAAGTGGGTCTAGCTCCTCAATTTGAATACAACAGCAAGTCCCCCGTTCCGGAGCCTGACCCTGCAGAGTGGCCTCACGCAACGGGCACAGAGCAGCCCATCATTTCACCACAAAACACCACAATGTGAGGCCCAATACTGCTGACAGGATTTTATTCAAGTTAAAAGCGGCACTGATTCCATTCACCAACGTTTCGGCGCTCCGCCTTGATCACGGTAAGGAATCAAATGAATGCAGGTGTGCTGAGGCGCGCTTTTGAAGAGGTGAATCACATGACTGTTAGTATGTTCCTACAAGTCCCAAAATGCACTGTGTGAAGTATTTGTATTCCTGCTGGAAGTCCTCCAAGGTACTACAGCCAAATGGTATTAGTTCTTAATAACACAGGCACAGTTTACATTTTCGGGCAGTTCTGGAACAGTCAGGTGAATAAGGACAAAGTTAATTCCTTTCCTTTTTCGTTAGAAACTCGAAATCGAGCCCATCTTGCAGCACGATCATTACATATATATATATGTATGAAACAAATAATCCACCTCCCACAGGGACAAATGAGTACATTTTAAGCCTGTGTTTAAAAATATATTGGTTTTGAAGAGATATTTCCTAAAATGTACAACATGTATTTATATTCATAATTTATTTTTATTTAACAGTTTTCTATTGTACTGACAGGTACAAGGCCTGAGAGTGACATGAAAAGCATTTAAAAATAAAGTAAAATGTTTTATTTTTGAACAATTATATCTAGCCTGCTCATGCATATACAGTTATTGTTGTTTCTTTAAAAAAAAAAACATTAAAAACATTTAATAGATATTTCTTATATTTTAAGCAATGCATGTTAGTTTTGTTTCATTATTTATTTTTATGTAAGGGTTTCTTAAAGTACTGATGGACCCAAGGGCTTCAAAGCAATGTATAAACTATTTCAAGTAGAATGTTTTCTACAGTTCTTTTTTAACAAATGTGCCTTGCTCATAAACACAAAGTTTTTGCTGGCTTCCTGAAAATAATGGTTTGTTTTGAATAGATATTTTCTTTTACTTGTAGCTATTTCACATGTCATGAAGATTACTGTGCAATCAAAGTTAAATAGCTGGTGCAAAAAAGGAAGCGGCCAGCCTGCACTATTGGTAGGGCAAAGTTGTAAGTATGTTTCTTTGCGGACATTTATGATCCTATGTTATGTGTTTTCTATTGGAAATGCTAGAGCCAAAGCAGTCTTTCCTGGTACCCTAGCCCTTTTGAAAGTCAGACTTGCTTGGCAGCCCAGAAATTCTATGAAATATTTTATGACTTTTCCTTTAAAAAAGCCTATAAGAACTGTAGTTTTGGTCTATTTATTACAGAAATAGTGCAGAAAATTGCACCAAATTTTACCAATTTTCAAAAATTGTAATTGGGTGGAAAAACCCCTGCACCCGCCTTATAAACGTCAGGCTTGCTCACTTCACTCACTTGGTAGCATTAATTGATTACTTCCTCTTATGCCACACCACTTACTAATGCCACCATCCGCCACTTACAGGAGGTGCTCATTATGGTACAGTGATTGGCCATGGTCCTCGAAATTAACAATACAGAATGCCCCTCCAAACTTCACACGGATCATCTGCTGAGTAAAATACAAAGTTAGAGATTGTAAAAGTATGAAATGCAGGGCCTAGGCTAACAGCCTGCAGTTACCTCTTGATTTGTGCATCTCCACTCCAGCCACTTTGTCCAGACCCAGTTGCTAACAAATGGTTATGCAGAAGCCAGCAAGCATGCTTAAATAATATAAGAGTTTTGAAATACAAAATTGCTTGCAAGTGAGCAATTTAAAAGAGGAATGCGCACATAAAAGCAACACTTCGCTGAGCTCTCAGTGCTGAATCTGAATGGAAACACAAAGATCAAGCAGGAACATTGTGAAAAATGCTTGGTTATTAGCAATTAAAAAAATCAAAATGTCATCTGTGAACAAAAGAAGCTTTTCTCTTGCTCTGTACAGTATATAGCAGCTACATTGACTATAAAACCGGGAAACAATTAATACATAAACAATTTAAATATTGAAATGTGCTGCTTCAATGTATGAATAAGAGCAAGGCAGTAAAATTCATTTCTACGAGTTTCACAATTGTGAATTATTGAATAAAGTTCAATATAACAACCTGCTCTACAATGCATGGATATTTATGAAACATAACAAGATTACAGTATAAACAAGATTGCACTTATATCAGTTGTAAAGCAATACAGCACTGTATCTAAATCAAGAATTCATTGTGAAAGCTATTTGGTCCATAAAAATAATTTTTGCAAAGCAGCTCCATGAATGAAAATAAAAATACTTACAATTTAATACCAGAATCCGTTAACAAGCTAGGCCCTCCTGTCATATTGGGCTGTAATGGACCGTGAATCACACACCTGGTTAATTATCTATGCCGCAAGGTATGTTAATCACTTCAGGCTTGATTCAAAAGCAAAATTTACACTCTGTATAAGTTTACGATTTTTTGCTATTTACAAAGGGATTTACAAGTAGTATATTTACGAGTGTGAAGTCTATGTACATAAAAAGTCCTAACTTTGTATGTGCAGGGACTCCGCACTCATAAAGATAGTCAAGACTTTATCCTACACCATACTTTAAAAATGATTTAAACATCTTTACTAGAAAGAACAATATGCAACCATTTGGAAACTCAACACAAAAGTTCTTAAAACAAACTATATTAAAGTATTTTTATTACACATTGATTATTTTTCAATTGTTCACAGTTCAATATACAATATAAATTAATTCTTTGAAAATGGGCAATTAAAAAAAAAATAATCACACTAAATTAACAAGCAATGTAAAAGCCAATAGGTCTTGTCTATGCAGGAGCTATTTGCTTTGTCAATGCACAAGCGTTGACAAAGCGTGGCTGCTGCTCAGCATGGCTAAACGTTAGTGGCTATGGGGAGAGTGTAGTGGAATGGACTGCAGTGGTGTAAAGTGGAGTAGAGTGTCAGAGAGTGGCATAGAGTGGAGTAAAGCGGTGTGCTGTAGAGTGGAGAAGCATAGAGTGGACAATAGTATCTTAGAGTGGAGTGAAGTAGATTGTTGTAGAGTGGAAAGTAGTGGAGTGGCATAGAGTAAAGTGACGTAGAGTGGCATAGAATGGAGTGGCGTAGAGTGTAGTAGAGTGGACTGGAGTAGTGTAGTGTAGAGTGGAGTGGCATAGAGTTGAGTATAGTACAGTGGAGTATGGTGGAGTGATTTTAAGTGGAGTGGCATAGAGAGGTGTACAGAGTCATAGAGAGGAGTGTCAGGGTTGAATGGTGTAGAGTGGAGTATAGTGAAGTAGTGTCGTAGAGTGGATTGGCTTAGAGTGAAGTGGCATCAGATGGAGTAGAGTGTTGTGGTGTGAATTTAAGTAGAGTAGCATTGACTGGAGTGGCATGGATTGGAGTAGAGTGGAGCGGAGTGTCATTGAGTGGAGTAGAGTGGAGTGGAGTTGTGTGAAGTAGCAGGGAGTGGTATAGAATGGTACAACAGAGTGTCATAGAGAGCAGTGCCATAGAGTAGAGTGTCATAGAGTAAGGTGTCTTACGGTAGAGTGGCGTAGAGTAGAATGGTCTGGAGTGGACTGGCATAGGGTGGAGTAGAGTTGAATGGTGTAGGGTGAAGTAGAGTGTCATAGAGCAAAGTGGAACGAGCCTTCCAACCACTGTATTAAGATGTATTCCAGGTAAAGATGGCCCTAACTCAACCGCGCCGGTCAAAAACGAGTTTTATCCCACCGCGTCGGTCGGAAAGGTTGTTCAATAGGGAATCGTACTCCGCAAATGCATCAGTTGTACAGCCGAGCCGATTATGGTGCATCCGACGAGGTTGCAGTTCCATGACAACCTGTATGCCCCATGGCAAGTGTAAATCACAGAAACTGATGATTACTAACATAACACCAATCATAGTATGCCCTCACAAAAATACACAGCTGATAACAAGTCTAGGAGTAGACACACCACCAAATCCACCTATGAAAACTATCAGAATCCTGCACATTTGACTTTTTTTGGTGCTTTCTTGGAGCGTTTTACGGACGAGGAGTTGACAGTGCTTGTGGATGAAATCCTTAGAGTAGAGTCACATTTATTTGGGATCCATGCCCCACACACTTCCATCACCCAGAAAAACCTGCTTTGTGATAGGACAGTCAACAAGGTGAACGCAGTCGCCAACACACCACACAAACAGAGGATATCAGGAAAAGGTGGTATGATATCAGAAGGAGGGTCAAGAGCATAGCTGAGAAAAAAAACACCAGCGTGCACAGCAGACTGGTGGTGGTCCTCCCATGCCATCTGTGCCTTTTACTGCCTGGGAGGAGAAGGTATATGCCATCATGCCACCGGAGAGCTTTTTCAGAATACCTGAAGTACTGGAGTCTGCTAAATGTCCCACAAACATCAGCCACAAGTGAGCCATGATACCTTACCACACAGAACTGCAATTTTCCAAGGTTTGTAATTATGCCTTTTTAGAAATGAAGCTTGATCCAAAGTATTGTAGGTGTGTAACTAATACAGACAACTGGTATACCTGCACTGAGCAGCAACATCTACCCAAACTATCACATTTCCAAATGTCTACATGAAGGCAGTGTGTCTATGACCATGTGAATCATCATGGCACTAACAACAACATCCATCAACATTTCCTTAAAATTGCCCTCAACTTAAATAAGTAGTTACCAGGTATGTAATGCAAACTGCTTCATCAAGTAATTAGATCTCCCTAAAGGAAAGGATTACACCTACTATCAGCCACTCACACTCCATTTAAGACCAACAGACTCCTGTGTAAGCCATCTCTCATAGAAACCTCCCCACACTGGTAGGGAGCAATAGGTCCAGGGTGGCTAGCTGCACTGGCTGAGAGGAGTGCCCACTATATTGACCACAACTCACATCAGGCCTTGCACTACAAACTCCATCCACCTCTGTCAGCCATCTTGCTACTACACTCACCGTCACTGTCAGGAAGTCATTGGTCAAGTGGGGGGAAAAGTATTTGAAATGACCAAAACTCTCCTCAGACCATGTACTCCAATCTTTAGGCACCTGGGTCAGCCATCTTGCTACTACACCCACCCTCACTGGCAGGTAGTCATTGGCCAAGCGGGAGAGGAGTGTTTGAAATGACCACAACTTCCAGCAGGCCATGTACTCCAAACTTCAGGCTCTTTGGTCAGCTAACTTGCTACTACATTCACCCTCACTGGCAGGAAGTCATTTGTCAAGTGGGGGATGTTTGAAATGACCACATCTCCCATCAGGCCTTGCATTCCAAACTCCATCCACCTCTGTCAGCCATCTTGCTACTACACTCACCCTCACTGGCAGGAAGTCATTGGTTAACTGGGGGAGTGTTTCAAATGACCACAGCTCCAATCTGGCCTTGTACTCCCAATGGCAGGCAGCTTGGTCAGCCATCTTGCTACTACACTCACCCTCACTGGCAGGAAGTCATTGGTCAAGTGGAGGTGAGGAATATTTGATATGACCACCACTCCCACAAGGGCTTGTACTCCAAACTCCATCCACCTCTGTCTGCCATTTTGCTGCTATGCTCCCCCTCACTGTCAGGAATCAATAGGCCCAGGTGGGCTAGTTGGGATGAGTACCCACTGCACTGACCACACATCCAAGTAGGTCTTCTAATAGAAGCTCATAAAAACAGTCACCTGTGATGTACCTCCAAAACCATTTATTTCACATCTCACTATGGTGTGTAATTTTAAAATCACTGAGCTCTGCATGCTATGCGCATACACGGATGCCAACTCAGGCTGAGGTACCACAGTCTCTTTTGTGGAAAAGAATGAGACCACCTCTCACAGCATTACCACATTATATGTAAATATACACAAACTGCTCAGGGTTAGGATGTTACGTCAATGTGTCTGGCTAAACAGAGCATGCACAGCGCACACAAATAACAGATAATGTTAACTATAGATGAGTGTATATATGTCATACAATCCATGTAGATTTTGAACTCACTAATCCTCGAGTCAATGTCAGTTGACATGTTATAAACCAATTTGAGAGCATTACCATTTCAGCATAGGTGTGGAGCAAGACCCTAATCTATATCATGATCAAGATACAATGTCAACGCAAAATAAAGGGTAACATCATGTGGATAGGTGACAAATCAGCCATCTAAAACTGTTTATGCATCTAGTCATAGCCTCGATGCGTAACAGAAATGGTATCTGTACCAACAGGGCAATCTGGGAACACATTGGTGCAGAATGAAGAAACCAGCCAGGCCAAGACTCAAACATTTGATGAGCTCCCCAGCGATGAAGACTCTCCCTTACCCTTGAATGAGGAAGAGGAACCTGGTACATCAGGTTTAGCTCGGCAGACGGCACCCGCACGCCCAGCAGGATCCACGGCGACAACTCCCACCTCAGCTACCAACACCAAGCTGATCCCTACCACAAACAATGCACCATCAAACATGGGCAATAACACCATCATGGCTGCACAGTCCACTCTGGAGTTGACAGACACAAACTCAGTCAATGAAGAAGGAGGATCTGCTTCAACTGTGCAGGCACAAACCATGCCAGCCCGTGGGGTTAGGAGTGGTGGTAGGAGGAGTGTGGTTCCCCGTTGCCAAACAGCTGGTGGCCCTGATTCCCAAGCCAACCTCTCCCAGGTACTTGATGCCTATGAGGGGTCCCAGGGAGCAATGGGCCAGGTTTCAGAACAACTCAGGAACATAAAAAACTGCAGGCATCTCGAAACCAAAGACTAGAGCAGTTTAATGAACAAATGGACAAGGTAATTGGGGTGCTGAGGGAGATCCGTTTCACCCTTCGCCAGGCCTTTTCACACACAAGTGCCCCTTCCTGTGTGACGTATCAATCTGTGCCCTCGACATCTGCATAAGCCACAGGGAGAGATGCTGAGTCGGTGCAGTATCCTGCAATTGGAGTCCCCCCCAAATGTGGTCTGGGTCATCCAAGGAAAGATACGGGATGGTCAGATGAGAGCACAGAAACCCCAGGCATTAAGAAAAGCCACACCTGATATCCTGATTTGTGCGCTACCGGTTCACTTTGTTGACTATTCATACAAACTATTCCACATCAGATGGAAGTACACTGCTGGACTTTCGGCTCTAATAACTGTGGCTATGACTTTTTGGATTTCAACCAACAACACTGTCAACTCCATTATTTTCTCTTTATTTTTCATTTTCACAGATCCATAATGTGTGTCTTCATCTATCCACCATGTTTTATAAATAGAATACATTTAGCACATCAATACCAGCTCATGTTGTGCCTTTGACATCTACCTCAATTTGTTGTGAGTAGCATGTGAGCAGTCTGATGAAAGATTAACCACCCTGGGGGTGGCGCTAGAGGGCACACTGCGGCATGGCTGGCTGGTGAGTCAGCTCCACCGGACGGTCGCGTGATTAGCGGCCTTTGACCCCTTTGATCCCCACAGAATGCTGAAGTGAACGGTGTTTCGGGAATCGGAAGCCAAGACCGACATTCTCCTGCAAAGATCAGACACCAAACGGGCAGCGTGTGGCAGATCCGACCCAACTATCGGTGACTGTCCAGCGGCATAACAAAATGGCCGCTCCCGATGTTCGGCAGGACAGTGATTGCGAGGCGACCAAGAAGGCTGAGCTTAAGCATACAACCGGCGCTACTGGGTCTGAGGATAACTAACACCATCGGAAGCTGAGCGGAGATCGGGGGCAACGAAAAGACGGCAAAACGCAGAGAGCCTCCGTGCGTTCCACCACAGGCAAGATGGCAGCGCCCGTGGAACGCACGAGATAGACGGCGGCGGACAGACAAGCAGACCACCATGCAGGAGGGGACCCACTGTAATTGCCTAGCGGATACATATAACACTGGAGGTCAGTGTCTGAGAGGGGCTCCCGGCCGTTGCTAAAGACCGAGCTGCGCACTGAGCACCCAAACTGCAAATCGGGGTCTGGGGCCACATGTGAAGAGAGTGGAGTTTGCATCTAACAAGAGGTACTGGGCAAGTCGGCTGTGACACATGATCGCGGCTGTGCTGCAGGCTTAGAGGATAGCCCCATAATGCCTCACCAGCTCATCTGACAATACAGCGAATATAACTCCAGAAGAGAGGGGAGAAGAGTGGCGGGACGTCCCAATTGCGCCCAGGGAGATCCACGCACGACAACACCCACTGAACCAGCAAGAAAATATAGACTCAGGAGCCCAGTCGCACCCACATTCCACTTCGCCGGCTGATGACTACACGCACTGCACGGGGGGGGCCCGCTGCGTACACTCATCGCGCCAACTACACGTCCAGTGCGGCGGCGGCTGGCAGCCCTAAGACAGCCAGAAACTCAACGCCAAAACAACTCCACGACATGGGGAAACCGGACCGACAGCAAACCAAGCTCCAGTTCGAAGCACTCAAACAGGGCAAAATCACTGCGCCTGACCCCGAAGCAGACGGGGGCCAAGAGATAACGGAAGGCGCAGGCATGGAAGCTGTACTGCGGGCGATACAGCAGAGCCTGCTAGAGATGAACGATAAACTCGACAGCGTGGTGCAGAGGGTGGACAACATGGCGGCGAAAATTGAACAACACGAGGAGCGAATAGTAGAAGATGAACAGCGCATCTCACGTGTGGAAGATGATCAGAGGGCCTCATCAAAGACCTGCGGCGGCCTGGAAAAAATGGTGGAAAGCCTGCGAGCCAGGGTGGAGGACCAGGAAGCCAGGTCCAGGCGGAACAACGTCCGGATTTCGGGTCTGCCGGAATCCACAAACACAGGGAAAATGGAGAACTGTATAGAGGCACTGGTGAGAGAGATATTTGGCTCCGAAAAGCTGTCCTCTGTGTTTCTAGTGGAGCGAGCGCATCGATCACTAGCGCCCGTGCCAAAGCCTGGGGCTGCCCCGCGCATGGTCATCGCCCGCATGCTTAATTACCGGGATAGAGACACGATCCTGAGGCTTGCCAGAGAACAGGGTAAAATTACACATCAGGGTAACACACTGGAATTCTACCCGGACCACACCATGGCGGTACAACTGGCTCGAAAAGAATTCGCTCCAGTAAAAAAGAAGCTGCGGGAACTGGGACTAGAGTACGCCATGTTGTATCCGGCGAAACTCAAAATCATCAACGGCGGCAAACCGGTAATACTACAAACGGTACAGGCGGCACAGGAGTATGTTAAGCAACAAGGGAAACGACGAAAACAGCATGACCGGAACGAACCAACGAGCGATGTGGAATAAGTTTTCTGGATGGCAGAAGAGCTGTAATGAATCGCGGATCTAATGGCTGCAAACGGCAGAGGACGACCTGGCGAACTAGGGCGCCTACGAAGATAGCGAACAATGGACTGATGAGGCGCTTACGAACTTACTGTGAGTACGGACCTTGATAATGATATGCTGCGAAAGAAACAATCCAGAAGTGAGTATACGCAGCGCAGATGCCGCTGGGGGGAGGTCTGGGAACAGGCTACAGGGGTTGTGTGACCGCGAACCAGTGGCAGGAACCTAAGTCTGCGGACAACCACATGGACCATGGTGGCTGCGTGGGTGGCAGAAACTGGACTGGAAAGGCACCTACAAACTTACTGTGAGTACTGACCTTGTGTCTGCGATGCCGCGGAAGTGCTGTTCGAGTAGTAAGTATACGAAATGCTGATATAAACGGGGAGGGTCATGTGGGCCGGCTAATGGGGATGGGGAGCAGCGGGCAAGTGGCTGCCACCCCGGCCAGACCTGTTGTTAAGCTGTTTACCTAGCGAGAGAGACTAAGTGCATAACATGGCGCCACCCTACCTATACGCTGGAACTTGTGACGAAGGGGAGTTTGGTGTACTAGAGTTATGACATTGCAACGATGCTGACTATGTTGAGTGGGTGGAAGGGGTTGGAGGAAGTCACACACAAGTTATTCACTAAAACATACGCTTGCGACCGTCCACATCCACTATGTGGATGGCGACGTGTGAACCTGGTGACACCCCCAGGAGGGTGTACCCCGAACTATGTTGGACGCTGAAGTTACTGTTAAAGTTAATTCAGGGATGGCTTTGGCAAAGTTTGGGCGCTAAAGTGGGTGGGGGGAGGGCGGGTAACTCAGAATCTAACCGACTGCAGCCTCTGTGTCTGAGAAGCATGGCGAACTCCTTAGTCATGTACTATCATGTATATAATGTTTGCAATCAACGAATGCCATTGTCACGTTCGAATACTGTAAGGTATAACACTGTGCACACACGGTATGGATAGCTGACTAAACGTCTGAAGTGGATAATCCATCACCCAATACATACACATGCCACGTAGTAACTCGCTGAAATTACTCACTTGGAATGTGAGAGGACTGGGCAACCCAAAGAAGATTAGGCGATTGTTTGCTTATTTTGATAGATTGCGAATTAACATCGTTTTCTTGCAGGAAACGCACTTAGAACGAGACGGCACTTCCAAACTGGGGGCTAAATGGGCTGAATCTGTAACTCACTCTAGCTACTCATCTTATTCCAGGGGAGTGAGCATATTGATTAGGAAGGGTACGGGCTTTGAAATTACCGACATTCACAGAGATACAGCTGGGCGGAGCGTGGTAATAGCTGGCACGATTAGAAGGCAACAGATTCTATTAGTGAACACATATGGCCCTAATGTGGATGACCCGGGGTTTTTTAGCAAGTATGGCACACCATCACGGACATGCAGGCGCCTCACGTACTATGGGGAGGGGATTTCAATGTCACGATGCAAGACGCTCTAGATAGAGCAGCACACACTTCGGAACAACATGGGAATGCTAGGACACTGTTGCGGGACGCCATGGAAGACCTACATATGGTAGATTTGTGGAGGGCACGTAACCCAGGGGTGACGACAGCGACACACATAAACGCGGCGAACAACAGTTGGTCCAGGATAGATTACTGGCTGGGCACACAAGATGTACTCTCATGGGTGTTAGATGTTGTACACTTACCGCGAACACTATCGGACCACAGTCCGGTACTTTTGGAAGTAGATATCCCGCACTACGACCCACCACCCTTCACCTGGCGATTTAACGCAGCGGCACTGAGAGACCCAGTATACGTTACCACAATACATAAGGCAATAGGGGATTACTTTGATCTTAACGGCCCAACAACGGAAGACCCGGGTTTGTTATGGGAGGCCTTTAAGGCTACAATCCGGGGAGTCTGTCTCAGTACAACCTCAGGCATCCTCAGAGATATCAGACGGCAACTACACACACGTGAACAGGCCATTCAAACACTGGAACAGTCATACACCCAGACGGGAGACACCCAAATTTTGGGGGATATCCAGGCACTATTGACGGAGCATGCTAAATTTGCAACTGACGAGCTACAATATGTAACTAAACGAGCTACTGCGAGGCGGTTTGGGGAAGGAGGTAGACCCGGCAGGGAACTGGCCGCAAAGATATGCTCAGGCAAATCACCACAAAATATCACGTCCATAACTACCAGCACCGGGGAGGTGGTCACGGACACCAAGGGTATACTGCGAGAATTTATGAACACATATGGCACACTATACAAGGCACACCCCTCACCGTCACAGGCTGAATTATTGAAGTACATGGAGGATATCGAGATGGCGTGGCTAGCTGATGGACATAGGAAATACTTAGAACGCCCCATTACTATAGAAGAAGTCACAGACACCATTAGGCGCTTACCTAATAACAAAGCGCCGGGGCCGGATGGCTTTGTAGCAGAATTTTATAAGGCATACGCTGACTTACTCACCCCGCACTTAGTACAATTGTACGGGGCTGCACATGAGGCCCAGACACTGCCGGCGTCTCTGAGGGAAGCCTTGCTCATTGCATTGCTGAAACCGGGCAAAGAAGTAGATAAATGTGATTCATACCGTCCCCTATCGTTGTTAAATGTAGACACCAAAATCATAGCTAGTCTGCTGGCAGACAGGCTAAAGCCGCTTATGCCGATGTTGATCAGGCCTGATCAGTCTGGATTTATCCCAGACAGGGCCACCACACACAACACCCGCACACTGTTCGCATTAGCGCATTATCTGGCTCCGGAAACGAAAGCTGTGGCAGTGCTACTAGACGCTGCTAAAGCGTTCAACACTATTGGCTGGCCCTTTATCCACGCAGTACTGGTGCGCATGGGATTCCCATGGATATTTCAGGGATGGATAGCAATGCTCTACACAAACTTGACGGCACGCATCAGAGTAAACAGATACATATCAGAACCCATACAAATATGCAGAGGCACTCGGCAAGGGTGCCCACTCTCGCCGATGCTTTTCGCTTTAGTGCTGGAGCCACTAGCCTGCAAAATCCGGCAACATTACCATCACTCAGCGATTCAAATGCCCTCCCGACCTATACATATCTCACTATACGCAGATGACATGGTGTTATATGTTAAACACCCTGAACAACACCTAAATCCGCTCCTGAGAGAGTATATAAAATTCGGTCACCAAGCAGGATTACAGATAAACTGGGATAAATCCCTTGTACTGGCACTAACAGATAGCACACAACCGACCAAATTGGACTATCCGTTAGAGTGGCAAGAGGAACCCACAAAATATCTGGGAATATGGTTCCACAGAGACCCTGAATTGGTCATTAGGACGAACTACGGGCGGACGATAGCAGCCCTGGAAGACAAAGTTAAAAAATGGAACAGACTTCCACTTTCATTGGCGGACAGGGCTGCGATAGTAAAAATGGTACTTCTACCGAAATTCCTATATTTATTTAACAATATCCCAATAAAACCTCCCGCTGCTGTCTTCCGCAATATCAAGACGCTAGTCCTTGGTTTGCTGTGGGCGGGCAAACAGGCGAGGATGGAACTGCGCACCATGACATTGCTGTATGCTAGGGGGGGGTTCAAAGTACCAGACTTCTACTTATATTACTTATGCGCTCAGGTGCAGTACGCACACTTCTGGTACCACGAAGTGCCCTTCCTGACACATGTGGCGGTGGAGGCAGGCGACACTGACCCGATCCCTTTAGCCAATATACTCACGCATAAACGCACCAGGCTACATGACCGTGATATTAACACAGTTAACGCGACCACAGAGGCATGGAGACTATTGGGCAAGGAAGCAGGCTGCCTACCACTATACGCACCCACACTCCCACTAGCGCATCACCCAGCCCTCTCGGTAACGCAGGAGAAGGTTGGCATGGATCTGTTCCGGCGGGCCGGAATAGACACATTGGGGGACCTGTACAAAGATGGCGAATTCCAGACACTTGATAAGCTACAATACATCAGCAACCCATCTCCACTGTTCAGTTTCAACTTCTATAGGCCGCAGAGAGCACTACGGGAACACTACCCGACACATCCGGAAGAGCCGCCTACCCTTGAACCCCTACGACTACTCTTGACTACACCCAAAGCATCTCACCTGGTGTCCAAGCTGTATGGGAGTATACAGGGGGCGGTGGGGAACAACACACACAAGACCCGGGACAGGTGGAGCGCTGGACTAGCAGAACCCCTGACGGATGTAGAATGGGATTCCTCTTGCATGCTTACGGGTATGCTGACACCTAACGGGAATTTGAAAATTATACATTACAAGTATTTGCATCCGGTTTACCACACACCTCAGAGGCTATACAAACATGGCTTAAGGGAAGATTCAAAATGTTGCAATTGTAATCAAGAGGATGCGGACTTCATGCATCTAGCATGGCACTGTCGTAAAGTGGCGGGATATTGGGAACAAGTCACACAGGTTTTGAACGAAATGCTAGGGGTTGTCATGCTGTGTGAAGCGAAGATCTGTTTGTTGGGTATAACTCCACACCTGAGAGCCTTGAAGCGTAAATTCTGTGCTGTTGCGCTACTGCTAGCTAAAAGAAGGGTGTCGATTCACTGGAATAGCAAAAGAGCGCCAGAGGTAAAACGCTGGATTGAAGATATGGTGTATTGTCGAGACACGCTCAACACATACGAGGAGGAACTGCCAGTCGGCTCTAGGCCCAAAGACTATTGGGGGTACTTACGAGCCTATTTACTTGAACATGGCACGTCAGATTCAGAAACGGAAGTTGAGTAAAATGAACGTCTGAAAGTGACAACACAGGGCGAACAATTGTACAGTACTGACACTTAGGAGGGAGGATGCTGTGATGCAGAGGAAAGGATGCAGGGGTAGAACTACAAGTTGGGGAATGCACTGTTAAGTTAAGTTTCAGTTAAAAGGAAAAAAAAACTGTAAAAACTTAAGATTATTGATGTATCAGGCAGTGAGCATAGCACTGACACACAACTGGGTACTATCTGATAACACGCCGCCGGTCCGCTGGATGTCGGCTGATGGGCTGTGTACAACTAGCACTGTTGCAGAAAACTGTGATTGCATGACGCCGGCCCATTGCGGTTGTAGGCGAACGCACTATAGGTGATTCTCGGTTTGTCTTGTATGTGATAAAAAAGTGCAATAAAATTCTTACACCAAAAAAAAAAAAAGAAAAAAAAAAGATTAACCACCCTAGGCAACCAAGTACATGCAAATTGTACCTTAAGTGCCACAAAGTCAATCATTTGTGGTTCCACAAGATAGGCATGCAGATTCAGTGTATCATACACCTTTAGTCCATGTACATGTTCACAGATAGTCATTTGCAAGAACAATCATTCCAAGTTGACATCCCACTCAACAATCTATGCCACCTAACAAGTTTGTCATGTTCAAACAACTAAACAAAATATTTGGAGGCCCTACATCAGACAGTGCAAACTTCAATGTGAAACACAAATTGTATTAGCGGTGAATACCTGGTAGCAGATCACAAACACAAGGAATGACATTCACCAATTAAAAGTGCTACACCGAACATGTATCTCATGCATGACACTGGTCAAGATGGGTCATAGTAATTCTACAGACTGTCGAAGGGGATGCGGAGAGATGGGTACGTTCTACCACATAATCTGGGATTGTTCAGCGATACAGTATTTCTTGGAAAAAGTCAACCAAATTGTAAGTAAAGTTAGCAGGTTCGCCCTCACACTCTCCCCTAAGATCTGGTGTGTCAATATCTGGGACGCCACTTATTTTAATTGCATGGACCAGCTGTGGGCAACCAATGGTTTAATAGTAGCTAAGCGTAATATCGCCCGTAAATGGGGCATCCCAGACCCACCAACAATACTGGAATGGGAATGGGGTGTTGACTGGTGTATGCTGGCAGAACGAGAAGTTTACATGAACAGGGGTTGCCCCAAAAAGTGGGATAAAGTATGGGGCAAATGGAATGCGTATTGTGGTAATATCTGCACTTCTCCCTCAGAGTAAGGACATGAACAGACTACGCCACACGTATGACACAATATATGGGGGGAGGGCGGGAGTGATGAATGGGATGTCCAGAACTGAACTGTAATCCTCTGTTATTGGTCTGATGTTGTGCACATGGTTGTAATGTGCAATAACATTTCTTACTGTTTTAAAATAAAAAAATATTTACAAAAAAAAAGAAATGACGTTTACAATCAGTAGACAAAAGAAAAGCACACAGGACTGTACTACTCACCAGTGCAAACATGTTACAAGCATGTGTCAGTGGTGTGGCACTTGCACTGTGACATACAGTGTAAATGTAAATGTAAATGTAAATGTATAGGCATTTATATAGCGCACTACTTACCCGTAGGGTCCCAAGGCGCTTCGACCGCTGCGAAACCCTTCCTGGCTTCCCTGAGAGATGGTCCCTTAATGGGTATCTCCAGGGTGAGACCAGGCATCCCCGGCGGTCTGGTGGGGCCGTTAGTGAAGATGAGGCAAGCTAATGCCCAGAGTTGCCGAGTGTGATCGCTGATCAGAGTGGGCACCGAGGCGAGAGAATTATCGAGTCCGCTGACCCTGGTCCAGAAACCTGCCGCGCCGGGAATCGAACCCTGGTCCCGGGCCGTCCTCTGCTCTCGGGTCTGCCGCCTCTAACCAGTGAGCCACACTACTTCACTCAGTGAGGACACACATCTACTGCTACATCACTTATCTTTGTCTTTGCTCAGCTAGGTGATATGAATGGGAACTACCATGATCTAGCCCAAAAAACAGATTTATTTTTTAGCACATGATGCCACTCTTATTGCAAAACAAACGACACATGATGGGATGAAAATCCATTGGTGCTGTAGCAACTTCAGTTGCAAGCAGGTGTCATTACAATTATGTGACGTCAAAGTCTGTGTGAGACATTCACAGGATCATTCCATGTCCAGGTTGCACTAAGACACAGCATCATATGCCTGGTGATGGCACAACTCAGAAACTCCCCTCAGTTGATGATATAGCAAAGTGAACTGAAACAAAAAAAATGAAAGAAGATAAGCAAGGCAAATCATGTCTCACAAGTACGAGCAAACTTAAACTTCAAGCAGAACAATGTTGCTGTGAAGACTAACTAGGCATGAATGAGACAGTGTGCATGTAACTATGACCATATCCCATATCTGTGCTGCATAAACATTGGCACACTAATTCTACAATGTGATGTGTACAGACACATAGTCCACACAGCTACACAACAATAAACACAGTAGAATAGGAAATACATCTCAGTGCATACTTAAAGTCATGAAAATAAGTTGTTGATAAGCTTTTCTTGCTAGTCAACTCCTTACTGCTCACTACTGTCTTCTCTGCCCAGTCCTGGTTCCTCAGCCAGAGCACTTGCTGGTCTCCTTCATCTGCAAGCAGAGGGATCTCCTTCCTATTTGCGAGGTTGTGGAGAATGCAACAGGCAACAGTGATCTGACACATCTTTCCTAGAGAATATTGTAGGACCCCTCGAGTTTTGTCAAGACATCAGAATCTTGCCTTCAGGAAGCCAAAAGTCCACTCCACTATCTGCCTTGTCCTCTCATGTGCCTCATTGAAGCGGAGTGACTGGATTCCGCAATAGTGTCAGTAACAATGGCTGGTTGGGGTATTCTACATCTCCATGAGTACAATGTTCAAGGAAACATTGACCTATAAGACACATAAAGTCATTCACAACAAACAGCCTAAAAAAGCTTCCTTCCCAACAAGCCATGCCTGCTCTGGCAGTAATTAAGTTGTCGAATGGGGTATGACGCTAGTCCTTAGAATGTGCGAGTTGTGTGCTGATCCGGAAAATCAGGCACAGGTGTGGGAAATACACATATCTGCCAAATACACCACCTGTGCATTGATTGAGTGGAAGGGCTTCCTGTTCTGATACACCTGCTTATTGGCCTGTGGTCAAATCAAAGCAATGAATGTACCATCATTTACTCCAATGACATTTGGAATTCGCCAAAATGCATAAAAATCAGCTTTAATATTGTTTAATTACCCTTGTTTGGGAAACTTGATGCGGCTGTCCATGTGTCTGGTCAAAGCCTGCAGTAAATCCCAAAGTACATTACTGAACATGGGCTGGGACATTCCGCCAAATGTTGCCACTGCATAGAGGAATAACCCCATGGCCAAGAAATGCAGTACTCACCTTGACTTTGTGCATCAGTGATGTCGGATAGTAGCAATGTGAATGCAATGAGCATGCCAACTGATTACAAAAATCATTTATTATGGCCTAATTGAGCCATAATTTTCTCATAATATCTCTCACTTCCATGGTTTGTAGGTCAGGAAAGGGCCTGCAGATGGAAGGCTGTCTTACGGCTCCTCTGCTATACCTATCTGTGGAGTAGTGCCAGATCAGATTGCGCCCAACAACATGTACTTAGACAAACAGCAAAGACCAAGTGACCACACATGACAGTACACGGCAGTGCAAACCAGATTTCACAAAACAAGAATATACTAAACAAACCGCAGCACACATGAAATTTTTGATAATATATCTCAAATGTACAGTTACACAGGAAGGAAAGTTGCACTTGACTCATATGACTAGTGACAGTTGTTTTTTGATGCAAATCTCACAAGCCAATAACACATGATTTAGGTATGTCTAATGACTGAGCGAAATCTGTAGTAAACACAGTAGGATCAAGTTATGTATGGCATTAGGTACACCACATACATCTTAGAATTCACTCAGCTCTTCATGCAGACAAATGTTACATGGTGTACACTGTCATGCTGCCTGCACTGCACTAACAATGACCTACACAACCCATTGACAATGTACATCTTTCTAAATATGCAGATGTCACTTAAGTATGGAACACATAGACCACTTACATTGTCCCATTTCCTCGTGGTGATTCTGGTGGGTGATTTAATTTTATGTTTATAGGCCCTCTGGGAAGGTAGGATACGGTACATCAGACACACACCACATTTCCACCTTGACATCACACACATCACACACTTGGTGATAGTGGCTTCCCAAACTGTTATGTGGTGTACTCACACCTGACAATGAACATGGGCTGCACTGTATCCTGCCTGAGAGAAATTTAAAAATTAGAATTTGTACTGTGAACTTCATGTTGGTTTAGCCCGCCAACAAGTGTTTCAGGGTCCACTCAAGGAGACTTATACATGTGAATGTGTGCATTTGCATAGTATGCTCCTTCGACACACAATATAGTGCATCCAGGCATGGTTTAGTACAAAACTTTAACATTTTCAACTTTTTTTCCACCAACTGAATCTACATACAAAAGTTGCGGTAGGTGGGTCGGAACTGAAGTGGACACAGCCCTAGGATGTAAATCGTTATGGTAACAGTTGCGGCTCGCTGATTGTATCAACCTGCAGTGAAGATTGACACAGTAAACTTCCATTGCTAATATAGCAATCTTACTCGTGGACCGCAGGATATTTTGAGAAGCCCGGTAGGCAGAGTGTCAGGCGGCAATTGAGTCCATTGGATGGCTTAAAAAAATGCGACCAACACGGACCTATCCCTTTGACAGAACACACAGAAGCCCACTTATGCAGTCTAGATATGTCTTGCGTTTTGCTAAACAGATCACTTGCCTTCAGAACCTGCATTTCAACAGGCCTCCCCATCTCATCTGTTACAGTTCACATCTTCTGGGAGCTATAATGTCTCTCTGTACAGAGATCAGGGCCCCTGCATTCACAGCTGAGGAGCTGAAGATGCTGGTGGAGACAGTCCTTCCCTGTACAGGCAGCTGTATGGCATTCCAGAGAAGCAGTTGAGAACAATTCAGACAGGATACTGGGCCAGATGTAGGAGGCCATTTGCCGACCGGTAAATGGGTATTTGTGATGTAGGGGGCCAATTTTGCCAAATCGGTACAATACAGAATCAGTATTTTTACCGATTCGGTAACTGCCAGATGTAGGTGGGACTCTTCTGAGTCCCAAAGGCCTTACAGATTTGTTATTTTACCACCCAATCCAATTGGGTGGTAAAATACCGAATCCAGGTGTGCATGCACATGTGTGCATGCACAACTATGCCATTTGACAGACAGACATGCCCTTGGGGAACATCTGTGTGCCACATGGCACACATGCCTGTATTTGGGGTGCTAGAGGGTGTCAAAGTGACACCCCCTGCACCCTTGCAGGATTCGGTATTTACCGAATCGGTAAATACCAATTCGGTAATGCCCATTGATTCCTATGGGCTTCAAGGCCCATAGGAATCAATGGACATTACCGAATCGGTATTTACCGATTTGGTAACTACCAATTTTTACAGATCCAGTAATTGAATTACCGAATTTACCTAAATCTCCCTCCTTCAATTTTACCGATTCATAAATACCGAATCGGTATAATTCGGTATTTATGAGTCGGTATAATATACTTACCTACATCTGGCCCACTATATTTTAAATGTCAGCTTACCTTGCACATAGGGCAGATTGTTGCAATGAGACACATTTGATTCTGTAGCCAATTGTTTAGAAGTGTGTTTGTAATTGTGATGGACAAGTTCACTGCTGGTTGTGTGTCAGCACCAGTGTGGAGTTTATGTCACTGTTTTCATGTGAATATCTCATCATCGACCACAAACCTCGTATGGTGTACTAGTTACGCACTTACACATCAGTTCGACATGATGATGCCTTGTTTTCTGACATACCTCAAAGTAGATTTGCTTGTGGATCCATAGCTAAACTGACTCTAATTTTGAAAGTGAAATGTAAATTGCATATATGGTTAAGTAGTTACTGTATACAGTCACTACAACAACTCCACACACATGATGTGCTATTAGCATTATTTAGTCATGTCACAAGCCCTCACATGGCAAATCACAGTGCTCCACAAAGTTCATGTCAGCCGTAGGAAGGTGACCAGGTATATGTGTCATAATATCGATTCAGAGTTACATATTAAACAGGTTTGCTTAAGCTTTGATACATACCGTAGAAGGATCTTGTGCATGCTTGAAAGACACACAGAAACAAGTTGTGATACTTCTATCAAACAATTGCAGGTGTGGAATGTTGACAACAAGGAGGTTTACAGCACAGTGGCTATGTAAATTTGAATACTTTGACAGCACTAGAATTCTTTAAGTACAACAGCCCCTGAAGAAGGGGGTGCATCTGGAAATGCAATGGGCAATTTGCTGTTTAACACAGAGCATGAAAGAAAAATAAAGTGTTGTCACAATTTTATTTGTACTTTGGTAAAAAAAATATATCAATAACTTCATTGTTTATGGACATAGGTGTGGTCTCTGTATTAGAGAAGATCTCATGAATAACAGTAAAAAAGAAATATGCCTTGATTAACTTTGTACAATACCATGCATGTACATGTTTTGCAGGCAGTGCCATTACTTTTACGTTTTGCAACAATCAAGACCCATGTAATGTGTATCATGTGGCATATGTAACAGGAGTTTTTGTTGCATGGTTAGGAAAGTTGAATCAGGCCCAAGTAAGACTAAAGGAGGCTGGTTATTACCTGTAGTACAATTACATTGTGAAATGGGCACATGACAATACAATGTGCAAGAAAGAGAGACCCTTTACCTATTTCTGTGATGCTCAACATAGTTCATACCAAATACCATTGTTTTTGTGTTGTATTGAGACAACAAAAACATATGTGTCATTTGATAAATGTGAACTTGACTGTGACATGCCTTGCAAGACAACCAGGTAGCAGGCATTGTGTGATTGCAGGCCTTGGTAAGTAGAGTTTTATCTGTGTTAAACAATTTACAAACAGGACTAGTGCTATCTGTTGCCTAATGTAGCAGCAATCAATATTCAGACTTAAGTGTCCTGATGTCACATGTCAGACTTGACCTTATCATAAGCGAGTGACAGAATACATCCCATCTCATCATAAGCTGATTTGATGTTTTGGACTATGTGTAGGTGACAACAGATTTCTGTGCGTGCCAACCAAGCAGATGTTAGGTTGAGGGTGGCATAAGTCCATGGAAGTGAAAGTTACCCATTACCTATGGTATTTATAGTTGGTAAAGGCCATGAATTCTTGTGTGCAAATGCAACAATGGTTAAGCACTGTTACGCGGATTTACGGAAATGTGGCTTCAGCAATATCTTGCAAAGGGAGATATATTAAAGTGAAGAACCCAACAAGCTGGACAATATGCAACTGATGACAATTCTCATCGAATGATAGGCTGACTTGTTCAGCAGAATGTACACAACGAGTAATAGGGTTGTCAAAAGGGATCAATTTAAATACTGCGCACTTAAATTGTGGCCACACAATAATTTTACTTGGCCTGGTGGTATAGCAAGACACATGTCCCTGAAGTGATATTAAGTCATTGCCATTGGCAGGGTATTAAGCTGTGTTTACATGTCAAACTGTTATACGTGTTGCAATCTTCCTATAGTACATTTGATTATAGCACTGTGCAAACAGGACATAATACTTGCAGAAATATTTTTTGCTAGGCCTATACTCTGTGTGTGACTTCTATATGAGTTACACATGTGACGCTTAGAACTGCTTCATCTGCCAATGGACAGATGTGCAAAATGAAATAGCCTATTTCATGGCTCATACATCTCGATATTGAGTCATCAAACTATGCTTACTGAAGCAGGGCACCAATTGTCCACTAAATACTGTATGTTAAGGGTGCAGTGGTCTTCCATTTCTTAGTGGAAAGTCTATTTTCCCTTGGATGAAATGAGGTAAATATGGAATAAATATGAGGACTCAGATGTGAGAGACAATACATCAGCTGGATAAACATGATGTTGCATCAAACTATGTTCCTGACACTATTATGTACGAGTGTACACAGGTCTTGTAGCTTTCAATAATGTGCTATTGAATTTGTATGACCTAATGTTGTCATCCAAGTCGAAATTATGATGTGGTGACAAATGTGCTTAGACTTGTCAATACATCTATGTACCATGTACATCTCAACTAATTCCTTTTGTAATCTTTTTTTCAGCATCAGACCAAGGCAGTGATGGAAACAGTGTCACAACTGTTGGGGAAGCAACTGGCCACCGTGGTTCTCATGCTTCCAGTGAGCAGGGGGGAACCAATGGCACATAGGGCGATGGAAGCGCCACTGAGGAGCCAATGGATGTCACAGAAATGTTGTCAACATACGACTCCAGTTCCAGTGAGCACTCCCAGGTGATGGTGGATCCCCTGGACCTGCGTCTACTCCATCTGAATCCACCAGCCTTCATCCATCTCCACCCTCACAGCTGCTCCCTAGCCCATTGCCCTTGGCTGCTTCCCTCGGAGGGGAGGAGTCTCATTTGAGGCAGGCGCCTCACCCCCGGCCTCTATCTCCCCTGCTGCCCTCACTGTGGAGGCCATTGATCTCCTGAGACAGATATCTGTGGGTCAGTCAGCAGTGCTGAATGTCCTCCAGGTCCATACTAATTAGCAGGCCCAGATGGTATCTTTCCTGGAAAGTATTTACTCTGACATGTCTTCCTAACAGAGATCCATTCAAGCTCTAGCCTCCACACTGACGACAGCAATATCCCAAATGCAGTTTTCTACCCCCCTCATGCTTCTACCCCATCCACAGTCCCTATTCCAATACCTGACCAAAGCACATGCAAACCTGACCACACATCCACCTCAACATCCACATGCAGCACACAAACACACAGACATAAGACAAAGGACAAACACACACACACTCAGCAGACATGAGACACCCTGACTTCCACAATCACTGAGTAGCAGGCAGACACAACACCCTCACACACAGCCATGAACGATACCAGACCAGCACACACAGATATGCCGCATAGATCGCTACCCTCTGCCTCCACACCCCTAACCTTGCCTCTTCTCATACCCAATCGGCCCAGAGCTCTTTGCCTCTTCCCTGCACAAACTCAACAACCACCTCCGAAACGTAAAGTCAAGACCCTTGTGCCCCTTCCATACCCTTCCACATCCACCCCCAAACAACATGATAGCCCCATGCTGAGACCCACAAGCAACAGCAGGGAAGCAGGAAGAGGAAGCTCCCTCTCCTGCCACTGCCCCACCCCCCTCCTAAGCCCAGAAGATCTCGGCCCCATCCTGCCCCAGTACCTCAATGGGGAAGAAGTTAAAAGTCAAAAAGGTCCCCCCTATTCCCTTTACCACCCTTCAAAGCTATAAAATCCTCAAAATGGTAAAGCCCAGCCCCCCTTTCCTACATTCTGCCCTCTCAGTGACCTAGCCGTCCCCTAATCTTGAGTATAGTCCTCCGAAGAACCAACCCAGCTCCATAGTTTTTAGGTCTCATCTATTACATTCCGCAAGGAATAAATAGACGAGAGTATTGGGGGCAAACCAAGGTCTAAACCATCGCGATTTCGTTGAGTGCAGGTGCTCATGCACGCGCTTGCCATTTGCTCCCACCTGCCTCCGAGAGCTTCACTTCAAAGGGATCCGTTTCTCCGCCCCCTGCTTCACACTTTTTTCACGGCCACCAGGCCTTGTCTCGCATTTCTCCTCACCCCTACCCACAGCAATGCCAAGAGCGTGTTTTTTTCATTAGCACACTTCTTGCCAGCTCCCTCGCCAGCCCTCTCTTTACTGTCTTATCTCATCTCTTCGGCCTACACCTGCTGATCAGCATCGAGGACTCTGGTATGTTAAGCCCCTCCCTTTCACATATGTTTTTTTAAGTGTATTATATATTTTTGGGTCTGTTGGCTGAAAGGCTACGGGAGCTGCACAAGACGTGTGCTGTGTTGAGGGTGCCTTCCACTCCTCAGCTCTGCATTACTGTTTGAAAATGCACATCCCTGTGTCGCACGAACAGGAGACAATTCTGCAGCACCGTAAAAGTCACGTCACTGATGTTTTCTGCCACATGTGAACAGGCCTCTGTTACTAATATGGGTCAGTTCTCTGCCCCTTCCTGTCACCACAGATGCTCTAGTCTACGTTTTTGTTAGCACTAAAGAAACCCAGATTTACCCATAAGGCTTATCTACGTGTCTCAAACAGCTACGGAGAACGTCCTGTTTTACATGCTGAACGAACAAATTCATGTTTACCAGTGGCTCCTCCCACCAGCTGCCAGGTATCCTTGTGTATGTGTGACACGCTTGCTCAGCTATTCCTGGTTTGAAGCCAGAAGCACTTTGCTTTCTTGGACATGTAGTTTAGTTTTTGCATGTGGAGGTAAGCGGATATAGTTCCATGGATGCAAAGAACCATGGTATACAAAGTCCCAGAACTGTCTGAAAGAGACTTGCGACATGAGGCCACATGCAGGTCTGTTTCTACTTCTTGGCATTAGTATATCAACGATTTCAAAGATAATAGGCCCCTGAAGCGCCGTTTATTATCCCTAGAGACTTATTTATCTACAAGTTTAGTGCAGCCTCGGTTTTTGTACTCGATCCGACCATATCTTTTGGTAAATGGCTGTTTAAAAAAAAAAAATGTATTCTCACGCTGTAATCACTGTTGACACACCCATGTTCACCTCCATGGAAAAGCTTTTTTCTAACTCACTCTCTCTCTCTCTATCGCACTCTCTCTCTCTCTATTGTGCTCTCTCTCTCTATCTATCGCACTCTCTTTCTCTATTGTGCTCTCTCTTTCTCTATCTATCTCGCTCTCTCTATCTATTGCAATCTCCCTCACCCTCTATCTATCGCACTCCTCTCTCTCTCTCTCTCTCTCTCTCTCTCTCTCTCTCTCTCTCTCTCTCTCTCTCTCTCTCTCTCTCTCTCTATCTAACTCTCTCGCTCTCTTTCTATCGCACTCTCTCTCTCTCTATCGCACTCTCTCTCTCTCTTTCTCTATCTATCGCTCTCTCTCTCTATCTATCGCTCTTTCTCTATCTATCGTACTCACTCTCTATCAATCGCACTCTCTCTATCGCTCTCTCTCTCTCTATTGCACTCTGTCTCTATCACACTCTCTCTCTCTATCGCACTCTCTCTCTCCCTCTATCGCTCTCTCTCTCTTTCTCTATCTATCGCACTCTCTCTCTCTCTATCGCGCTCTCTCTCTATCGCACTCTCTCTCTCTCTATCGCACTCCCTCTCTCTCTCTATCGCACTCCCTCTCTCTCTCTATCGCACTCCCTCTCTCTCTCTATCTATCGCACTCTGTCTCTCTATCGCACTCACTCACTCTATCTATCGCACTCACTCACTCTATCTATCGCACTCACTCACTCACTCTATCTATCTATCACACTCGCTCACTCTATCTATCTATCGCACTCAATCTATCACATGGACTGTTTTACAACACAAAAGAATAAATGCATCAACATATAATCCTCGTCACATAAATGCAGTCTATCTATCTATCTATCTATCTATCTATCTATCTATCTATCTATCGCCCTCCCCATCTATCGCCCTCTCCATCTATCGCCCTCTCCATCTATCTCCCTCTCTATCTAGCGCCCTCTCTATCTTTCACCCTCTCTCTCTATCTATCGCCCTCTCTCTCTATCTATCGCCCTCTCTCTCTCTCTTTCGCCCTCTCTCTCGCTCTATCGCCCTCTCTCTCTCTCTCTATCGCCCTCTCTCTCTCGCCCTCTCACTTTCTATCGCCCTCTCTATCTTTCGCCCTCTCTCTCTATCTATCGCCCTCTCTCTCTATCTCCCTCTCTCTCTATCTATTGCCCTCTCTCTCTCTTTCGCCCTCTCTCTCTCTCTATCGCCCTCTCTCTCTCTCTATCGCCCTCTCTCTATCGCCCTCTCTCTCTCTATCGCCCTCTCTCTCTCTCTATCGCCCTCTCTCTCTCTCTATCGCCCTCTCTCTCTCTCTATCGCCCTTTCTCTCTATCGCTCTCTCTCTTTCTCTCTCTATTGCTCTCTCTCTCTATCGCCCTCTATCTCTCTCTATCGCCCTCTCTCTCTCTCTCTCTATCGCCCTCTATTGCCTTCTCTCTCTCTCTTTCGCACTCTCTCTCTCTCTCTCTCTCTCTCTATCGCACTCTCTCTATCGCACTCTCTCTCTCTCTATGGCCCTCTCTCGCTCTCTCTCGCTCTCTCTCTCTCTATCTAGCGCCCTCTCTATCTTTCACCCTCTCTCTCTATCTATCGCCCTCTCTCTCTATCTATCGCCCTCTCTCTCTCTCTTTCGCCCTCTCTCTCACTCTATCGCCCTCTCTCTCTCTCTCTCTCGCCCTCTCTCTCTCTCGCCCTCTCACTTTCTATCGCCCTCTCTCTCTATCTATCGCCCTCTGTCTCTATCGCCCTCTCTCTCTATCTATTGCCCTCTCTCTCTCTTTCGCCCTCTCTCTCTCTCTATCGCCCTCTCTCTCTATCGCCCTCTCTCTATCGCCCTCTCTCTCTCTATCGCCCTCTCTCTCTCTCTATCGCCCTCTCTCTCTCTCTCTATCGCCCTCTCTCTCTCTCTATCGCCCTCTCTCTCTATCGCTCTCTTTCTCTCTCTATTGCTCTCTCTCTCTATCGCCCTCTATCTCTCTCTATCGCCCTCTCTCTCTCTCTCTCTATCGCCCTCTATTGCCTTCTCTCTCTCTCTATCGCACTCTCTCTCTCTCTCTCTCTCTATCGCACTCTCTCTATCGCACTCTCTCTCTCTATGGCCCTCTCTCGCTCTCTATCGCACTCTCTCTCTCTATCGCCCTCTCTCTCTCGCCCTCTCACTTTCTATCGCCCTCTCTATCTTTCGCCCTCTCTCTCTATCTATCGCCCTCTCTCTCTATCTATCGCCCTCTCTCTCTATCTATTGCCCTCTCTCTCTCTTTCGCCCTCTCTCTCTCTCTATCACCCTCTCTCTCTCTCTATCGCCCTCTCTCTCTCTATTGCCCTCTCTCTCTATCGCCCTCTCTCTCTCTATCGCACTCTCTCTCTCTCTCTCTCTCTCTATCGCACTCTCTCTATCGCACTCTCTCTCTCTCTATGGCCCTCTCTCGCTCTCTATCGCACTCTCTCTCTCTCTATCGCACTCTCTCTCTATCTCACTCTCTCTCTATCGCACTCTCTCTCTAACGCACTCTCTCTCTAACGCACTCTCTCTCTATCGCACTCTCTCTCTCTGTCGCACTCTCTCTCTCTCTATAGCACTCTCTCTATCGCACTCTCTCTCTCTCTATCACACTCTCTCTGTCTATCGTACTCTCTCTCTATCGCACTCTCTCTCTCTCTAGCTACCGCACTCTCTCTCTCTCTCTATCGCACTCTCTCTCTCTCTATGGCCCTCTCCCGCTCTCTATCGCACTCTCTCTCTATCGCACTCTCTCTCTATCGCACTCTCTCTCTATCGCACTCTCTCTCTATCGCACTCTCTTTATCGCACTCTCTCTCTCGCACTCTCTCTCTCTCTATCGCACTCTCTCTCTCTATCGCACTCTCTCTCTCTATCGCACTCTATCTCTATCACACTCTCTCTCTGTCTATCGTACTCTCTCTCGATCGCACTCTCTCTCTCTCTAGCTACCGCACTCTCTCTCTCTCGCTCTCTCTATCGCTCTCTCGCTCATTATCTATCGCTCTCTCTCTCTCTCTCTATCGCTCTCTCTCTCTATCGCTCTCTCTCTCTCTCTTGCTCTCTCTCTCTCTCTATCTATCGCACTCTCTCTCTATCTATCGTACTCTCTCTCTCTCTCTCTATCTATCGCACTCTCTCTCTATCTCTATCTATCGCACTCACTCATTCTATCTATCTATCGCACTCACTCACTCTATCTATCTATCGCACTCACTCACTCTATCTATCGCACTCACTCTATCGCATCACCACAGCATCACTCAGCACCACCACAGCATCACTCAGGGGCACCAGAACATCACTATGCGCTGCCACATCATCACTGAACGCCACCATTCAACAACAACTGGTTCAAATATGTTCTCTCAATGTTTCAAGCTTTATTACAAATATCACAAAAAGATGTTAATAGTTCACTTCTGTTCTTGGATTTTCGTCACAATAAAATACACTGAACATAATCTTCACAAAAGTTATTTAAAACAGTTTAAGCTAAATTACAATAACTTTTATTTAAGAATTAATTATTTAAAAAAATAAAAGCCATTGTTATTTGTAATAGCAATACATCTAAGTCATGTAAATACACCACATATTGCATTACAAATGCTATAGGTGTCACATTTGTGAAATTTATAACTATTGGCATTGTAAATGACAAAGCTAATAATTTCGCAATTTTCAAAACCAACACAGAAATAAAAACTGTGTCATTTACAATACCAATAGCTCAAACTTTCCCAATGCGAGACCTATTGCATTGCAAATGCGTGTTTCTTTTGGTGCCTGGTATACCCCCTAGATGTCCCTTTCAGGGGAGGTATCCTGCAGTAGCATTCCCAAAGGCCAGTTTGGGTGGGCCAAACTTTACTGGCCCACAACATGGACAATTGACCTGGCCATTGGCCTTTGTTTTGATGTTTGAACTCTGGAGGTTGAATAATCCTATTTTATTTTGTTTTTGGCATTCCTGTGTCCAAACCTATCTCTTGCTGTTTAACTGTAATTCATGTGTAATTTAATATGTGTGAGTACATTTTTGTTGGTATGACAAAGATAGCATATGGTTCCTAGAGTAGGTAAGTCTATTGGGATGTTGTGTGGGTTTGCGTACCTACATTGGCTGGGTGTCAATGTCCATGTAAGTTTTATGTAGGAGTGTGGGTGAAGGGACAAAACTTGCTTTGGACATTGAGTGCAATCATGGTTTAGAGTCCCAAGTCCATTGTGCAAGTGTGTCAACAGACAGAACTCTATGAGATTAAAGCTGCATATGTATTTGATGTGTAAAAAATGAATCTTCCTATCAATACACTTGGAGGCGCTGTGAGTCTAAGACATGATAGTTTGTTTAGCCAAACTTGTACAAAAGCAATTAGTACACTGCTAAATGTGACTTAATAGATATGGACCAATTGATTTTCCTTCAGTAGATCCTGTTAAGTACTTCCAATGACAAATGTACCACATGTGGATGCCACTATGTGCCAATAGCCATTAGTCCCAGTTGAGACTGAATCTTGATGTCCTGTCCACATGGAGAGTGGGAGTTAGGTACAAATCAGACTACGTTCTGGGCCTGTTGTCTTCCAGGACTCCCCTTAAATTAGTGATCCATTGTATGCAGGGTGTCTATGCACTGTGGCCTCCTCTGTTGTGGAATTAAGACGGTTGTAATGCCATTTACATTATTTTCGGCTTTCATGTAGATGGTGTGCATGGGTCCGTGACAGTGCTTACTAAGTTAGACTGTTTCTGTACTTACTTATTCACCACTAAGGTATATGTTAATTGCAGGAGGAGCTGGCTTATGGTACATGAATAGGTGTCAGAGGAGTTGATGGCTAGTTATAATCAATTGTGATTGTTGAGTCGGGTACTAGGTTGAGGAATCTCGTACGTCAGGTTCAGGGCTTAACGCACAGTTAGAGTATGTGAGTCTTTGCATGAACATTGTTAATGAACTGAACGTAGGCCACATCATGCTGACACGATGGGCCTTTATATTCTGTCTCAATGCACACATGTGCCCAACTTTTTACCTCCACCCAGAGATATAATGCCCCATACTTGACCATAGTTACCTGCCTGATAGGGGATATATGTGCTATCAGATGGACATGTTGTTGTTAGGTGTGGGTGAGGGTTGTCAAGGAGTGTTTGTGTGTCAAGTAATGTCGAGTGTGTGTATATGTCCCGGCATGATGTGTCATGTGCAAACACTGGCACAGTCACTAAGTATGGGCGGAAAATCCGTTCCGCTCGCGGATTTTGCGGATTTTCGGTAAAGTCGCAATCCGCGAGATTCGCGAATTTCCCGCAAAATCCGCAAATCCGCGAGCAGCGGATTTTATGGCTTGATCGCACTGTTCGCGTGAGTTCGCGGCTTCCCAGTTCAACTTCGCGCCCCGCGAATAAGCGCTAAATTGCAGAAATACGATCTTAGCAAAACTGAAACTACTTACCAGGTTCAAAAGTTCAAGCTCATCATTAGTAGCCATTTCCTGTAGTGCTTCCTGAGGGGTCCCTCCAGAGTTCAGTTGCCTACTTGCAACTATTATGTGACCCTGCTCTGACCCTCAGAATAGTTACACATATGCCACAAAGGTCCTGAATTACAGCTAAGGGAGACAAGCAGGAGCCAGGCTGGAAGTTCAAATCCAGTGACACATTAATCAGCCCCTAATTCATTATTGTCAGTTGGGGCAGGGCAGGTGTTGTAACTAATTTTGCAACAATGAAAGCACTTAGCAAGTGCAAAAGATCACTAATCAGGAAGCACTAAGGAAGCAGGTGCCAGCTAAAAAAATATTCTGTGACACATTAATCAGCCCCAAATTAATTCAGGTCACTTGAGGCAGGGAAGGGCGTGCTTTGCTTTGCCACAATAATGTACACTGGGCAACCAGAGGGTGCTGTGATGAAACCGAGGGTGGCATGGGTGGGCCAGAGGGTGGCATGAGTAGTCAGAGAGTGGCAGTGGTGACAGAGAGTGGCAGTGATGAAGAAGAGTGTCCCAAACAGGCTGGACACGTAGAAACAACAAGTTCGCAAAACTTGCGACCCGACAGGTAAGTTCGCGTTTGCGAAATTGTACAAAACCCTCGCGAACTGGCAGAAACCCGCGCGAACACAAAAAAAAATCCGCAAATTCGCGAGAATTCGCGGATTTTGCGGATTGCGAGTTCGCAAATCCGCAAAATTCGCGAACGCGAGATTCGCAAAATTCGCCCATGCTTAACAGTCACAAGCATTAGGACTTCTGGGTTGTGGTTGAGTAAATCAGTGTAGTTCTCTTTGCATTGTGACTGCTTTAATCTTGTTTGACACAACGAGAGTTGGAGCACCTACATTTAAGAAGGGATTTAGGGTGGGTACTCATATGAATGTGTATTGTGGCTATGTGGCCAGCTTGAACAGCCAAATGAGCCACAAAATTGTGGTTTTCACAAGTTATTGCACAAGTGGTATGCCAATACTTCAAGCATATGACAGGATCTAGATAAATGACCTTACATTGCACCTAAGATGCAAAAGTTGTTTTTGTCAAATCACCTTGATGACATGAAGGTGACTTCAATGCTTTGGCATTTGTAGTTGGATCAGTGTAGATAGTCTGAGAATGTGGTTGTAGTGGTACTGATATCTCAGCTATTAGTTGTGGGGTACTGGTAGATGATGCAGGTGCAATGTCTGCTTTCTGTTTTTTCAAGATTTTGCTGCACTTAATGTGGTGTGGATGGTAGATGTATGTGCATACAAGTGTTATCATAGTAATGCTACGCACTATCAAGTCATATTACTCATTATAGGATGATTTAAATGTGTCAGTGCTTGCTCCTCCAATACACCTTCAAGCTGTGTCATGTGGTAAATCTCAAGATATTCACAATGTAGTTTAGGAGTTCAGGTGGACCCTCAAGTCTTTGCTCCCAGCAGGGTGATCAGGGTATTGGTTCAGATAGGATGTAGTGTGCCACTGTATGGTTTTCTGTGGGACAAACCTTTAGGTGTGCATTAGTGTTATGTGTGCCATGACATGTGCCACTTAAAGCAGTGGTGACCTAACCATACAAATGTTAGTTCAAATATCTATGTGCCTATTCTCATTTGTATTCCTACCTATAGGTTGTGTCTGTCTCTGCTTTTCCAGTTCACTCTGGGGATACCTGATGCCAACATTCCCTCATTTCTCCTGCACAACATGGTACAGGACACTTTCACATTACTTGACCTTCGCTTTGTGGTCACTTATATGTGACAAGATAAAGGTCTTCAAAATTGGGGGTGAGGCTCCCCCCAGGGTGAGGCCTTTATGATATTAGGGGTTGCACCAGGTCTAGCCAAGGGAGGCATCATGTTTTGATTTTAGTGTTAGGAGCATCAGCAGCAGTAAGCCAGCCTTGTTATTCACTGTCACTTACAACTGTGGTCATTTATTTCCGGACAGGGAGTATGTGTGATAATGGGTAACAAAGCTTAAATAATACCATTCCTCCTGTAGTGTACTGAATGATATGCTGTTTGGTGTGGTAGGATAACATTAAAAATATATGTGAAGTCATTATGAAATGGTATCATAATTTTACATATATAACGTTGGACTTCCTTCATGGGCCTGTTCATCATTTCATCCTCAGCATCACCATTGAGTTAAGGGCATTTTGTTTGTCCCTTTGACAGACAATGGAATGACAGTCATCAGCAACACCAGATGCCTGGTTTAGCCATGTTTACATATTGCCAATTTCAAGGGACAAATTTCCCAAAAGTGAGGGGGTTCGAGGATTTCTTAATTTTTACAGCGGGGTGGCGCAGCATTGATCATTTTGAAGCCACTGGTGTGGGGGTAGGTGTGTCATTTACCTGAGGCGATGTCCGCTATGGTCCTGGTTTTGCTGGGCATCGAGAAGATATGGAAGAGTTATAACATGTGCGATGGGCTCCATGACAGCACAGGAACTGTGGAAGCACGTTGTGGTGGATTTCGGACTTCTGAGCCTCCCTTTCCACCAGCTCTGATGAGGTGGTTGGGCCGACACTGGCCATGCATCGGAAATATGTATCTTAATAGGGGGGCGGTTCCAGGACCGGACCACACTCAGATCTGCTCTATTCATCCTTTCCGAAACGTCTCAGTCGGAATTTCCAGCCAGAATAGGAGGACTGCGTCGTTGGTAAGCTATGCATTATAGTTCATCATAATACTGTGGTCGGAACGACCGCTTCTGAAACGAGATCGGTCAATTGAACTGACTCCGACAAGCCTGCAGAGGCTTACAGACCTACATCGTAAGTAGCCCCTAAATGTTAACATATTTATAAATGAAAAACGAGAAACAAATCTAGGGGGCATATTACCAAGCAATAGCGATAATTATCGCTATTGCTTGGTTAGAGACAAAAATTTACAGCTGAGCTGCGGCGATTTTTACCGCAAATAAACCTTGGTATTACCAAGGTTTATCGCAAATGCGATAAAAATTGCCGCAATGCATGAATATCGCTGAAAAGTCAGCGATATTCATGCATTACCGAGCTAATGCTCTTAGCCATATTATCCACCTCCCATTGGATAACATGGCTAAGAACTGCTCAGGGCAGGTGTTAGCTTTTGGAGATATTCTGGCTTAGCGCGAATATCTCCAAAAGTTGGTAATAGGAGATAGCGATGTTAGCGACTGTTTTCAGTCGCTAACATCTTGGCACGCCCACTTTGCATGTCATTAGTGATAAATATCACTGACATGCAAAGTGGGGCCCAAGATGGTCGCTATCTCCTACTAGCTGTCGCTAACTGGTGTTAGAGACAGCTAGGTAATAGGGAGATAATTTTATCTCCGCTTTCTTGGCTTTTAAAGCCAAAAAAGTGGAGATAAACCCCCTTGATAATATGCCCCTATGTTTCTTAAAGCACTACCCACCAAAACTCCAAATAAAACCCAACAATCTGAAAACAAATATCATGAAAAATTTGTATTACATTTACTATTACTAATCACATATTATCTTATAAAATCCTTAACTGAATAATATTAAAAAATGATTAAATACAACATTATAGTAGTAGGTATTTGAAACTTCAATATTATTGATTTGAAACAAAATACTTGTCCCCAATGTTTATAAGATCATCAGGTGCAGCAACTCATAGGAGGCCTAAACGACATCTGATGTTCACATAACAGTATTTTAGCTGTGCTACACCAGCAGCAATCGGGTCGGCGACAGCAAGAAACAGGTCAATCCAAGCAAAGTTGTATATAGAGACCTTACACCATAAGCAGGCGTATGCAAACAGCAGTTGCCACAACTCCCTCACTTATGCTTCAGTTCATAACAAGTCTTCTCTCCCATCACCTGTTCTTTTAACCTACCTCAGTTCCCGTTGTCCTAATTTCCCTAGGAGTTTGATATTGGCCTGTGCTGTTGCTCCCTCGTTTCCCCTCCTATTGAGTTCTGTGTTCTGGTGCTCAACTCAGCTCGGTTCTCAGGTGAGTTTCCAGGTCTACCAGAAGGATAGTTGCGGATCTCCTGCACTCTGTGCTAGGTATGTCAAATTCCCAGTTTGGTTGATCTAATTAAGGTGCATGTGCGTCATATTCTCTGTGCTATACCGTAAACCTAACCTTTAAGCAGGGAAAATTGATACAGTCCCCAAGCACAGTCACACAATATACAGTATATTATGAAGAAAAAGAAGAAAGTCAAATCCAAATATTCGTTTTTCAAGATATTCAACAGTCTTTTATTTTTCTTGTTTTATCTTCTTCTTCAAATTTTCATCATTCCATAGTTCATAGAGAATATATTGTACAGCGAGCGTAGCCAAAAGAACCAAAGCCAACACGTGTTTCGTCACGGGAACAGTCTCCCAATGACTTCCTCAGGGCTACAAACAAAAATGGAAATCGAATATATGTAAACATTTAGGCAATATTTTACAGATTCAACAACACTAGTCTTCAAACGTTCTCTACCAGAAAAAGCATGTTTTAAATATTTAAGTGAACCATCGAAGAATCCCAAATGGAAAGAGAGAAAGAAAGCGGTGCCTAAGTAAAATTCAAAACCAAAGTAACCAACCACCTAGTGCAAAGAAAGAAAGAAAATAGTCCATTATAAACTACACCAGTAACAGAAGCTTAATTAATAAGCTTGTAAAGGTATACTAAGAAGAGTAGAAAAGAAAGAAGTGGAGAAAAAAGGACTGAAATGTGCAACATACACTCACCAATAAAATCGTTTTTCTCACAATTATCCCAAATTCATCCAATGTATTATCACTCTTCACAGGGTAATTTAAAATACTGTAAATAGATACATTTTTTTGGAAAAGCTTAAAATTAAGTTCTTAGATTTATATATTTAAAGCAAGCATATTGGCCCTAGATATAACTTTCAAACCGCATATCATGCGGTATTTTAAATTAAGACAGGACAATTACGAGCGAAAAATCAGGGCACTATTTTTCAACTACACTACATGATGATCTATTTATTGATTTACATCACAAGAAAGTCATAAAAAGCCTCTATTGATTTACCTCATACAGGCTCCATAAGTCAAGTTTTCACAGTAGGTAAATAAGTAGATTATCAATGTATCTGAAAGGAAAAACAATAATAATTAGGGAACTATTATAGTATATTATTGCCTGATTCAGTTTAAGAGAGATTGTATTATTCCAATCTATAGAACCCATGGGGCAGAGGCACATAATTTCATGAATCCCCATATCTGGGTTCCAAATTTGCCTAGAATTAAATACAGTAACTATGAACAAATCGGGGACAAACCACTTGTACCCCCAAATCTAAAACCAACTAAAGTTTAAAACCGCTTTAAAACCGCCTCAAATTGTTCGGAGCTCAAGCATATTACACAGTGTTACTGTGTGACCAAGATAGTAACAACTTAGTGTGCATAAATATAACGCAATGCAGTTAGGCATATTAGACTGTACCATTCAAATTTATCAGAGTCCACCTTCAGGAATGACCCAACCATTGTCGTAGACCCACAACTTCATACATCTATTTAGTTAGGAGCTACGCACAAAGCGACCTCTCTGTTTATTTAAACTCCGTGGATCGAGTGGCACAACACGCTAAAGTCGCTTATAGGAGACCGAACATATTAGTCTAGAATAATTCACTTATAGCGTAGCCCAAATTATTTTCACTATCACCCTCAACAAGTATCTAAGAAAAACCGTATTCAACCCTAAAATTACATTTCCGCCAACTTTTAAAACACCATGATGGGTCGATCCGCTTCCGTGCTACATTAATGCTAAACCACCCCATTTCCCCACTTACCGGGAGAGTGCTCCCATCGTCTCTGCTCCTAATGCGTCCGGTATAAACAAACTTGCGAGCCATGGTGCCGCGTTTAAATACACACATGGACACTGGCGTTTCGATAGTTAGACATAGACACAGGACATTGCCAGAAGCGTACTTGTTTAGTGCCGCCATCTTAGCCTAGTCAAAATGACTGTTGTTCCGTTTTCGATATGTAAACAGCAGCAATTAGTTATATGTTTGAATTTATCTAATTTCGTATTCGCGATTTAAACGCACAAATACATATTTAAGGAATTTTTAATTTGTATAATTTTCACAATTTGGGTCAATGATAATATAATACAACTTACCAATAGGTTGAATACGTGGTTACTAGTTATTTTAAGTTGTTGCTCTTAAAGATCAGAGTGACTTAAACCACCCGGGACAGACACCACACCGTTGAATCAGACAAAGAAGAACTTAAGCAGGTAAAAGGAAGGAGAGTGATATTAGAAGAGGAAAGAAAAGAGAGGAAAAAACATTTTTTTCTTCTCTCTCTCTCGCTCTCTCTCTCTCTCTCTTTCTCTGTCTATCTCGCTCTCTCTTTCTTTCTCTCTCTCTCTCTCTTTCTCTCTCTCTCTCTCTTTCTCTCTCTCTCTCTGTCTCGCTGTCTCTCTTTCTTTCTCTCTCTGTCCCCTTTCTCTCTTGCTATCGTGAAGTCTCCTATGGGAAGGTGAGGGATCTGCATAGGACGGTGGGACAGACCTCAATATTTTGCAATTCTTGGCAGAAAGGTCTTAACAATATTCCATTATTAGATACTTTGATACTCACAATATTCGGAACTCAATATTATGGCCCATCGCTACTCTTGACTTATTTTGGATCTGCACTTTCTCTGTTAAACAGTGACAACCTTCTCTTCATCAAAGGAAATCATTACCACCCTGGTCCTCTATCTGCTGCCCCTGTTTCGGAGTGAGGTTCTAGTATAACTCTCATTAGAATTTCTTCAAAGTCCAAACCCTGCAGTGTTTTTACTTTGATATTTTTGCAGGATAACAGGGGGGCAGGCATGCAGTTGTCTCGTTCAGCTGAAAAATCTCCACACACAGGTGTTTGCTATGTGCAGGGTTGGGCTACTGAGTAGTGTAAGAGACTTTTAATCCAACCTCACTTCCTGATGGCTTCACTAAAGCAGGTGTTGATAAGTTAAAGTCCCACTGTCTCTCGGAAGTGCACTTGCATTGTGGGAAGTTCACACCTTTGTGCTCTGCGCTGAAAACTAACTTAATTAAAAGCCACTGCAAGAGCAGATGTAACAACATTTCTAAAGAGCAGCCTTGTGGCATCTATGCTATAAACACAGTACTCCAAGGAAATACTTTAAACTAATAAGTAAAATGTAGCGAAAATGCAATTTTAAGCTGCTTTATATTCAGCGCTACATAAATGGGTTTTTAAAACACTGGGCAGATTGTGTAAACTTAAAGCAGCCACAGGCTTGTCTAGTTACTGCACTCTGGTGTATCTGACAATATGGAAGCATGAATGTTAACGTAATTTCTATGTGGCAAATCTGATCATCATGCACATGGGCCTCAAGGCACACTTACAATTGACTTATTTAATGTGGGAGGGACATAAATATGTAAAATCGGCTGGTTTGACATTTAAAAAATTTATTTGTAAAGTGTTACAGAGTTGCCTGTCAGCCCTTTGGTTATGTTTGAATCCCACATGTAGATGAGTCGCATAAGGCCTTGCTGCATCTCATTGAGGGCATTTGACTTTCATGCCATGTGTGCAGGCCTACGCCCATTTACCTTGGTCGTGCTTAATAGTCAAATATGTAAGTCAGTATTTTCCAATCATTCACCATGTTTTAGCTATAAAAAAAACAAGCATTTGCAATGCAATCGGGCTCGCCTTTGGGACCATATATGTATTTAGCTATGCAGCACATTAGCCTGGGTGCTGAAACATCTTCTGTTCTTTAACATGGGGGGAAAGTAAGCACAAAACCGCTGAACATACCAGGTATGGGAACACATGGAGAGAAATATTGCCTATCATCAGGAAATGGTATAGTCCAAAGCTCTGTTTTTTATTTAAAATTGAGGGCTTCGGTGGTCATATCACTAAAAATACAAGATTTGAAAAAAAAATTATTGTCTACAGCTACCCATGGAAGACAAGTTTCTATGGCCTGGAATCTAAGGAATGCTAAAGTGCTTCTGGTATTTTACTGACCCCTGCTGGTCGTTTTCTATCAAATGAAATAAATAGAGGGTGCTGCCAGAAAAAGGAAGGTGCTTAAAACAGTTAAATAGAGGCAGTTGAACTAGCAGACACCAATTCTGGTCATTTTCTGACCTCTACATGTCGTTTTCTATCAAGACAGTTAAATAGAGCCAGTTGAACAGAAAAATAGTCCCTAAGCAAAAGTGGAAGCAGACAAGTCCTGGGGGTGATCTCCATAGCCCACAAAGTACATACAACAGATCTACCAGACAGTGCAAGGGCTGTCTAGGCTCGACCCAAATACGTGCATACAAAGGTAGGTAGGTATTCACCATGCTCGCACTTACCTGAGGTATAAAAAGGGCAGTAATCAGCATCCATTAAAAATACATTTAGGGACAAAACACAATACAATGGGTTACTACACAGTACCATAGCCATGATACTTCGCGTCAAAGTTGGAGCTTGCTGCACCATTTTTAGTCTTTTCACCAATACCCATGTAGCCTATCATATTATAGTCTTTTTTATGGCAAAATGTAGTTAAACATCTATATCGTCAAAAGCTGACACTTATGTTTCAGCTAAATGGGCGGCGGGTCTTTATTTTTTCAGAGCCCTCAAAATGCGATTAATCTTTCCAGATGATTGTTTATCTTTCCCTTCAGCATCACCGACTGGCAAACCTCCACTGCTGTCCGTATTTTTGTTGACACAGATTGGTTATTTTAGCATAAGTATTTCTGATTACAAATATCATTCCTGCCCTTATGTCATTCTCTGTACACTTTGCCTTTCCCTCTTTTGTTTAATTTGTAATCTTTTACCTGATATTGGGGTACAACACTCCCAATGCAAAAGTCAGGATACTTTCACGTCTGCTGTTGTACATGGGTTCTAGATGTTGTATCCTTCCCACTATTTCTGCTACCTTAAAAGCCATACCAACACAGCCAACAATGAATTATCAAGTTTTATCCACGCCCATTCTGGTCTTTGTACATAGTGCATTCCTTTCCATGGAAAACCCTTGCCTAAGACCTTGATATTTAGTCAGTGCAAAATTGTATCATTCAAAGAATCAATGTTTTCCACGTGCTTAGGTATTAATGGGTATCCAAGCAACCAAACCCTCAATGTATAGTGTCATCCCAGGACTAAGTTGTAATGATTCCAGTTGCTCTCTTCTCTCCTCTGATGCTCAGTACTGGGAATAGGGGGGCGGCTGGAGGGCACAAACATGTTCTCGAACGGCAACATTGTTCCCCTGGCTCAGATCTCATCCCCTTGATCCTATGGATCTTGTATAATGTTCCCTTCCTGCCTTAAGGTCTTTCTATCTCAATTTGGTTTATGGGTAATAATCATAATAATTATTATTATTATAATATTCATCATCATTTATTGTGCATCTATTTAAACCGTTACAAAGAATCATTCAGAAAGAAGACATTAAAGAGAAAACGCACTATTCAATTTAAAAACATTGAATAGTGCTGATTTCAAATGATCCCCTTAATGTAGGTCATTATTAGATATAGAATTTGTGTTAAGGCGGTTTAAGTTACATCATTGAGTGGGGATTACAAATCAACAACTCTTCAGGAAAAAGCTGAGAGGCTGTACGGAGATTCCTTCAATTTCGGCGAGGAGAACACTACTCAGGAACCCAAAAAGGATTAGTAATGAGTTACTATAGGGAGATATTAAATTAATTTGAGCAGTGAGTTTGTTATTTGGATTGAAAAAGGATAGTGGAGGATGGAAGAAGGAAGGGTTTAATTTAGATAGCACTTGCTACCCCTGGTGAGGTGGTTGAAGTGTTTTTTTGCGGGTATAACGCTACTCCAGAACCCAAACAGTATTATTAGGGAATTAGTACAGGAAATATGAAATTCATTTGAGAGGTGGACATGTTAAATAGATTGAAATGGATGGTGGAGGGATAGAAAAGGGAAGGGTCTAGAAAGTGATTTTTTTTTCTTTTTTAAGCTCATAGAAGGTTTGGGATAAGTAAGGAGGAGGTGAAGGGGGAAGAGTCAGAGGGAAAGGTTTAGAAAGGCTTATTTGGGTGATATGAATAGTAAAAAAGGTATGGGATGATGCAAGGAGGGGTAGAGGAGGGAAGATTTAGAAGGGGTTAATTTGCGAATCATAGTAGTAAATGGGGTTTGAGATGAGCCAGAGAGTGGATGTAATAGTAATAATAATAATAATAATAATAATAATAATAATAATAATAATAATAATAATAATAATAATAATACAGACATTTGTAGAGTGCAAACAGCTACCTCCAGCAGCGGTGTCCAGGCGTTAAAGACAATAGACGGCGCACAGCCAAGCCACAGATCACAAGAACCCTGAAAGCAATTAGACTGGACTGAAAAGCCATGTTTTTACAGCTTTCCTAAATAGTGGATCTGACTTAATCAGACGCATGCGGTTAGGCAGGGAGTTCTATAACTTAGACGCCTCCACTGTAAAAGATTTGCCGCCAAGGCGGGCTTTCCTAACTCGTGGAATACCAAGCAGATGTTGAGAATTTGACCTCAGAGCGCAATTCTATTGTAGATGCAGGCTGGATCTTGCCGAGGAACAACACCTCTGTTTTCTCTGCATTGAGTTTAAGTTTGTTGTTGTTTTATATTGAGAGAAATATTGGGTGAGAAATAGGGTAGAGAGTAGTAGAATAAGGTTTGGAGTGAGTCATAGAGTGGAGGTAAAGGATATACTGAGAGAGGTATAGGGTGAGATATTGGGAAGTGCATTGGAGATGCTGAATTATAAGTAAAAGAATAAATATAGAGATACATAAGTACATGGATGGTATATATGTATAAGGAAGGTAATATATGTAGATTGATGTTGTATTTAATAAACTCAGAATTTCAAGTGTTGCTGTACTTTAAGTTAGTTTTTTTATTTTTATATTATTTTTGTAATTCAACAGGGAAGCAATTGTAGCTAAATAGTGAGGAAAAAAGATTTACTTATTTATTCTGAAACCTATATACTTGTGAAACATACAATAATATACACATAAGTAATATGTACATTGGTTAAGCTAGACTACTAAATATCCATATATTCATAAGCATAATTATTATACACGTGTATACAAAGCAGAATACATATGTAGATTCACATCTATAGTTCAAATACATTCTTATATACAGAGACTTATGCTGTATATAGATGTTTGAGTATGGTAGTTAACTGGGGAAAAGCCAACTGATGAGTGGTCCTCTGAAGATAAAGTAGCCTTCCATGTTTGGGGGTAAAGAGTTGCACAGTTTGGTTGCCTGAACAGAGGAGGATGCGCCACCCATGGTCCCTTTCTTGTACAGTGGGATCCTGAGGCGAGGTGCCAACCTAGAGTGGAGGCTCCTTTATTAAATGTATCTGGCAATTCTATTATTGATGAAGAGCGGTCCTCTTCCATGTATTGCCCCATGCGTGATACAAAGCATTCCAAATGTGGTTCTTCTGGCAATCAGCAACCAATGTTGGACCCTCAAGGCAGGGAAGATGTGGGCTTGTGGCTCCACACGTGATAGTAGTCTGGCAGCAGAGTTCTGAATCCATTGTAGTCGCTTCATAACTGTCAAAGATGATCCGTGGGGGAGCCTACTGGCGCAATCGAGCCCAGACAGAACAAGAGAGATAGTAGCTTGGAGTCTGTGTAGAAATCCCAGGTGGGGGAAGATTTGCCAGAGAGTCCCCATAGTAACAAAGCTTGATCTTGCCAATTTGTCCACCTGGCCATTCATTGATAGCCCGGAGTCCATGGTAATTCCGAGGCCTCTCACTTCCTTAGATACCCTAGGTGGTGTTCCCAGATCGCCAGGCCAGACGCCTCACAATTTCTCACATATGTAGTTCAGTTTTGGAAGCTGTCAATCTGAGATGGCTCCATGTTATTCACCGATCCACAGCTCAGAGACAACTGAAAATCTGTGAGTCTCCAATGTCTTTGGGACCCTCCAGTCCAAGAAGTGTTTGTGTGTCATCTTCACAGTTATTGCATGTGAGGTGAAATTGATTGATCAGTGCCGGCAAAAAAACTGCATTTACACAATCAAATTCCCCTGTGATAAAAGAGGGATGACTACCAGACTGCTCAAGATCCACATTACTGAGCACCGCAGCAAAGTCAGGTGTAAATAAACCTGCACTAAAATGTGCAAACACTTTATTGCCCTTGGCCACAAAGCTGATGATTTACAATGGACTGTGCTGGAAGCCCCTTCCATTTTTAGAAAAGGTGCACTCTTTAAAAAAGAACAACACTGGAATTTCCGTCTGTACACACATATTCAGAGATTGATTGAAGATATACCATGGACGATTTCCAACCCTGTCACATTAATTGCTAGCAACAATCTATGTGATACAAGGGCTCCTAAACTACTACAAGATGGCGCCCACGATCCCCAACCCATCACTGCTGTTCTTTGATAAGCAATTAACCACCCTGCGCCGCCTGCCTTTCTACAATGGGATTCCTACATAGGCGCATACAAGCCCACAATCAGTGGGAGTGTTCCAAAGATTTTCAAACCTGTCACATTAATTGCTAGCAACAATCCATGTATTGTAATGTAATTGTATTGTAATTGCATTTAAATAGCACTTACTACCCCTGACGCAACGTCAAATCGATTTTTCTGCGGGTAGCATGCTACTCCGGGACCCATAGAGGATTAGTGTTGAATTAGTATAGTGAAACATGCAAGTACATTTTAAGTGGTGGATAGGTTAATCAGGTATTTGGATTTGGAATGATAGCAGAAGGATAGAGGAGGAAAAAAAGGTTTGTATTTATATAGCGCTTGTTACCCCTGATGGGGTGTTGAAACATGCTATTCAGGAAGCCCATAAAGGATTAGAGTTGAATTAATATGGTGAAATATGAAAGTAATTTCAGTGGTGGATATTAGTCAGTTATTTGGAATGAGAAGGATAGCAGAGGGATAAAAGGGGAAGAAAGGTGTGCATTCATATAGCACTTGTTACCCCTGATGAATTTTGAAGCGCTTTTCTGGCGAGTAGCATGCCACTCCGGAACTCATAAAGGATTAGTGTTGAAATTAGTATACTAAAATATGAAGTAATTTGAGTAGTGGATATGTTATTCAGTTATTTGGGTAGAGAAGGGTAGAAGTCGGGATAGTGAAGGGAAAGAGGTTTGTATTTATATAGAGCTTGCTACCCTTGATAGGGTTTTGAAGCGCAAGTAGCACACTACTCTGGAACCCAACAGGATTAGTGTTGAATTAGTATGGCAAAACATGAAAGTAATTTTAGTGGTGGATATGTTAGTCAGTTATTTGGATTGAGAACGATTGGGGAGGGGTAGAAAAGAGGGAAGAGAGTTTAGAAAGGTTTGTTTTGGGGGCTCAGTATAGTAAAAGAGGTGTAAGATGATGCAAGGAGCGGTAGAGTAGGAGAGAGTCTAGAAAGGGTTATTTTGGGGATCAGAGTAGTGGTATGGAGTTTGGGGTTAAATGAGAGAGTGGATGTAGAGGATATATTGAGCAAAGTATAGGCTGAGAAATAGGGAAGTGCATTGGAAATGCTAAATTAGAAGAAAGTGATAAATATATAGATCCATAAGTACATTGAAAGTATATAGATGCATAATGGAGGTATGTAAATTGGGCAGCATTTCTGGCCCTGGCCAGTCTCGAACAGGCTCAAACAGGCAACTGCCCTTGTCCTCTTCACCCTCAACAGGCTCAAACAGGGAACTGCCCTTGTCCTCTCCGCCCTCAACAGGCAACTGCCCTTAGCCTTGACGCCCGGGCTGAGACGCCCTCAGTCCGGACTTTTATAGCCCTCGTAATCAGGTGACCCTGTCAGCCAATGGGAACCCTAGCCCTAACACTATCCAATCATAACACCAGCCCTAAAAATCTAGAACCAATAGGAGACCAGGACCTTACAGCCACTCTTAGCCGTAGTCCCAGCACCCAATCAGTTCAATAATCCTAATCTCTATGTACAATAGAGGCCCTAGCCCTACCAGTAGTCCAAACAACCAATGGCACAGGAAGCCATTATCCCTACTTCCAATAGAAAGCCTAACCCTACTCTTAGTTCCAAAACCAGTCCAGCAACCAATCACACCAGAAGCCCTAATCGCTACTTCCAATTAAAAGTCTAACCCTGGCCCTAGTCCCACCCTAGTCCCAACAACCAATAACACAGGAAACCGTAGTCCCTACTTCCAATATAAATCCTACCATAGCCCTAGTCCCAAACCTACATTGATTGAATCACAGACCCAGAAACAAGATGGTACCCACAGTCCCCAGCCTATCACTGCTAACCTTTGATCAGCTATTAACCTCTTCATACAGACCACCTTTCACCAATTATGGCCAGATGGAGGGTTTATAAACTGAACAACCACCTCCAAGTCATCACTCCCGAGGCACATGAGAATGAGAAGGAGTTGGTGAAGTTCTCCAATGGATGATGTGAGTACTGGATTTTTGGCTTGCCAACCTGTGAACAGAGATTATTATTCCTCCCCCTGGGCTCACTTACAAAATGTATATTTAAATGTTACTTCCCAACAGCACACTAAAAATGTTAGCGTATATCTCAGTGTTTCTCTGGAGGAGGTGATGACATTAACCTCATTTGGTGAGTGTTTTCATCACCCTCATTTAGTGAGTGTTTTTCCCCATTTTGACCACAGTGTATGAAACCACTGCCTATATATTTTCATGTATGTGTCAAATGTTTGTCTAACTTGGTGCCTACCACTACCTGTTACAAATCACAAAGTCCTGCATGCTAGTATTGCATGTCTCTACAAGTACCATACACGACTGCTCTGTATGGTGCTCTTTATGATTTATTTTCATTTCTTCCTCCCCAGGTCAGTGATTTTTCATTCTGCAGGTATACTTATAGGTTACTTAATGTTTAGAACCTACATGTTGCATCCTTGTTCGAAGACACTGTGTAGATTAGTTATGCATTTTACAGTCCTGAAGAACTGCCCTAGATCCCATCTTGACTAATTGATGGCATGAAACATGTTAACCTTATAAGTCACCAGGAATCATTGTCCCCACTGGTGACATCACGTTTTTAATAAATCAGGCATACACATGGATAAAAATTTGATTTCAGACTTGCCTAGCATTTTTAAGTCACTAATCACTACATTAACAACTATGTTTCCTCAATCTAAACAAAGGGCCCTTAACTTGCTCCTCACATCATGGCTTTGGAAAAAGATCTCCACTAAATAGCCCCCTTGAGGGAGCCCGTCAGGCATTGCAGCACTGGCCTACGTGGAACAAGCCCGATGATGAAGCATGGCACCCACAAGGATGTGTGAGGGCCCCATTTCCAAAAAGGAACTACTCCCCAAGAAGTGGCTCCTTATCTCTGACCTACTTCTCTTTGTCCTTTGTACCGTTTAGGAACAGCATACCTTTTATTTTGGGAATTAACAGTGGAACATATATGCCTGACTTTTATGCGCTCTAGATCCCCAATTTTTTGTGATGGATTAGTGGAATTACGTGTCATGGTGTGCAGTGGAATTATGTGGATAGTTATTATGTAGTATTGAGTGTACTGGAATAATGTGAACTGGGATTGTGTGTCATGGAGTGCAATTATGTGCAATGGTATTGTGTGTTGTGGAGTGGTATGTGGTGGAGTGGAACTATGGTGTAAGGCGTTGAATTATGTGGCATGTTCTCAGGGAGGGCTAAACATAGGAAGAGGATTTTGTATAGCTGCGAGTTTAGCCATCCTTAGTAAATTTAAAGGAGCCCTCAAAAGTGCAGTCATGGGTGAAATGCTGGAAATGTAGCCTGTAGTGCAGCACAAAAAGAAGCATTCCTATTCTCAGAATGCAAACGGTTCATTGGTAAACAGCTAGGACTGAGTGAAGGAGTCACAGGGCTTGAGGTATCATGATTGTACCAAGACCTACACTTGTGACACAGATGATTGAAGGTGCAGATGAAAGGGAGGGTGCAGGCAGTACAAAATAGACAACCCTTGTGGCACAGACAGAGAAAGGTGCACCGGAGTAATAACAAAGGCCTGTGGCCTATGCCTCAAACCTACAGTCCAAACCATTCATGAAATATTCAATGACACAGTGCTAGACCACGTTCTAAAGTTTAAAATGTGTCTTTCGCCCTTTATCCATAGCTTAGCTCCCCTAGCACTGCGTCGCATGATACAATGGGCTGAGGTGCACAATGGGAGGTCACAAAGGAGCAGGGGGTCAACCCCCCACATAGAGAACTCCACTAACCAGTAAAGTAGGGCCGGCTCATGCGGGGACTTCAGGATTAAACAAATAGCTGGGACCACCGCCATGGAAACAAATAGCTGCTCATAAGCAATGCTTGCCAATGAATAAAAACAAAAAAAATTAAGAAAACCCACAGTTTTTCACAGAACTTACCATGTGCAAAAGGAGCGAGCAGCAGAGTAGGTGTTTGATTGCCCTGTAAGGCCGCTTGAGTGTGATTCACACACAGATCTTCTCTACAGCTTGCATACTAGAAATGAAATAACACGCAATGGCCTCCAGGCTTCTGGACACGTCTCACAGACCAGCCTCAACTTTTAAACGATGTGGGGTTGCTATGATAAGAGAGAAAAGCAACACCAGGACATGAATAAAAAACATACCCTCACTTTGAAGGCATAGAAAGAAAAGGAAAGCAGTGTTGCACATTTGATCTTGGTCTTTGAATGCACAGCAAAAGTGAGGCGATAAGAACAGGATTAACAGGCCAATTTACAGAGGAGCGAAACACAATTGCTCATGTAAACTGCTCTTAGACAAAGAAACAAGTAGTTCCTAAACAGATGCTAAAATGGTGACCAGATATAGTGCTTGGTCCCTGTTCTCCGGGAGGGTTGAACACAGGAAGGGGCATGACGCATGCATGCCATGGACAAATGGGAAGCAAGAATATGAGAGTGATGATGAAGCTAGCAAATGGGAAGCCTACAATGTCTGAAAGACACAGCGCAAGCCCTGTCTAGGTGAATCCTAAATACTGTTATTGTCGGTATGAATTGCCTCCCTAAAGATTGATTACTTTAAAAAATGGTTCAAGTGAGTAAAATAACTGTGCTTTCCTGTTCTACAACTTGTCATCACAAGGCTTAAAAAGTAATTTTACTCATTGGTCTTTATACTAGCTTGTTTTGCTAGTATAAAGACAGATAGGGAAAATAGGGAAGCTCACCATTTCCCTATCTCAGCAACACCTGCTGGATGTTTATAATCATGGGTGATTAACAGTCCATGAAGTACTGAGGTTCAGTGGCATAGGCTTGATTTCTTTTCTTTTTTTTAAACATTTGTTTTTTTTGATTTCCATAGACATGGTGCACTGACAGTGGCAGGTATAATTATAAGCAGAACACTATATTACAGTCAATTGTGTGTAAGATAGCAGTGAGACAGTATTATGAATCAGCGTGATAAACACTTAAATAATTATTTAAAACTAATATAACTGTGGAGTCTGCTTAGAGTGGAAATGTGACAGAGTGTGTAGCATGAACTGCATGTGGAGGTTTAGACACCAAAGTAGGTAGCCCTATGAAAGTACCACAAGGGTTGGAGCATGAGTGGTCAGCGCCTGGGGGTTGCACCCAGTCAGTGATGATATTGTGCACCTGAGGGAGTGGGGCATGAGTCTCATTAGAGCCTTAGTGTATTTTGCATGTTGGTTGATGGAATGTATCCTGTAGTGTGGCGCAGCAGCACAAAATGGGGTAAAATGTTCACCTGTGATCATGCAGGTGTGAGTTTAGTCATGTGGTGCGGTGGTGTGGCTCACGTGGGGGCACACCATTTTTGGCTTCAACATGAAGCAAGAAGGTTTCACAGCATTGTGCACCTGTTCCTGTGTACCCTCTCATGCAGAGGAGCCACAAAGTGCTGGCATCAGCCTGCATCCATGACAATAGTGTTGATAACCAATGCTGGGGATCGAGAGAGGTGAGCACATTCCACGCCAGACTATCTGTCTTTTAAATAGGACAAAGGCGAGGTCTATAAACTTGTGAGGTTTCTCTCACCTTTTGTGTGGGTTCATAGGCCCAGTCAGTAGGATTCAGGTATGGGCTCAAGAGTGGAGGTGATAGCTTGCCATACTGGTTGTAGTGTCAGGCAATTCCACACCATGTGGTAGAATTCAGTGTCCAACAATTTGCAACAGAGGTATTCAGGATTCAGGTATGCATGGTGCACATAATTGAATTGTGTGAAGCGAAATCTGGGGTTGAGAAATACGTCCTTCACCAACTGTAGAGCACAGGACCAAGATTTATTTGGTAGGGTTTGCGTTACTACGACGTCCCATCAGGCGCAAGCCCCTGTGGCATAGTCCGGTGGGGTTGAGTTAATTGACATATAGAGGGAGGTATCAGAGCACAGGAGAATTTGCAGCATGGCGGATGTGTGAGGTTCCTTCCATATCACCACTGGACAATGTGGCACATAGTGCACGTTGTATCATGTGAAATGTTAACAACTGGCTTGCTCCTAGTCCGTAAGTGTCCATGACATCCTGAAAGGACATAATAGAGCCCTCATTTTAGAGTTCTCTCAATTTTTCAGCTTCTGTTTCACTCCATTGAGCCACATCATACCATGTGTCACGTTGCGAAGTTGGGTCAAGTCCCAGATCACAACAGACAGTGAGTATGGGATGTTGGTTCCCTTGGTTTGTACAAACCTGCTCCAGTATCTCCTGATTGTGGAGGGATTTCGAGTCTAGCAACCATGTGTAGATGCTCAAAGTTCCTAAGTTCGCTTTGATTGATACCAGTTCAGGACATGTGGGTATGCATAACCAGGCCAACTACCATTTTAGTTGTGACACCACATAATAAAGCTCAAAGTTGGGCATGCCAAGTCAGTGTGCATTGTAGAGTGGCAAGTACAAGTCAGCATACACCTCACCCCATATCAGTTCATGTAATAAACCATACAGTCTGAGAAAGAAACTCCTGGGAAGCACTATTAGGAGCATGTCAAAAAAGTACATGGGGAGCACAAGCATTTTAGATATAGCCACGGGGTCCAGCGAGGGATACTGCAGGTTGCCCTGTTCGATAATTTCTCTGAACAATAGATCTGAACACCCAGGTATTTAAAAGTGTCATAACACCACTGGGGATGGACCCTAGGGGATCAGCACGGAGTGGGACAGGGTGCGGTGCCAGAGGGAACAAGCATGATTTGAGCCAGTGTCTGAATTCATCCAGCAAGCACATGAGGCCTGGGAGAGAGACCTCTACTCGCACAGATAAACAGGGCATCATCCGCATAAAGCGACATTACGTGATGCATAGCCAGCTGCGGGATACCCCAACCCTGCCCCTGCTTTTGAAGAGGGTGAGCCAGCAGTTCCATGGCAAAGGCGAAGATGAGTGGGGAGAGTGGGCATCCCTGCTTGGTGCCTCTTTGAATAACAAAGCTGTTGGAGATCAGCCAGCCTGTCTTTAGCCATGTCGACAGACTATCGTACAGTGTGCTGACCTATCCTAAGAAGCCAAGACCGAACCCCATGGAGTCAAGAGTGAGAAGGCAAACATTTTGTCACAGGGTGATGAACGCCTTCTCAATGTCCAACGAAACAGCCACCTGAGCAAAGGCGTCAGCCGGAGAGTCATGTATGATGCGTGATAAGCGACAAATGTTGCTGAAATGGATTTGCCCCAGTGTGAATCCTGATGGCTCAATATGGATAAGAGCATTAGTTATTGGAAGGAGGTGGTTTGCTAGCACTCTGCCCAGGATCTTACAATTGAGATTCAGTAATGAGAGAAGGTGGTAAGAGCGGACATCAGAAGAGTCCCTGCCTGTTTTAGGAAGGACCACGATCAGGGCCTCTTGGAGCGAGAACAGGAGGCATCCCAGTGTTTTGGCTTCAGTGAACATGTCCAGCAGGTGTTGAGTGGTTTGAGTGGGAAAGATTGTGCAATATTCAGTTGGCAGCCCTTCCGTGCCCAGTGTTTTGTTGCGTGTGATTTGCGAAATAGTGGCACATATTTAGTCCAGTTACAGGGGGATGTCCAGCTTGGCCTGATGCACACACGTAAGGTAAAGCTCATATTCGGTCATCAGCCAAACATGGTGCAAAATTAGGGTAAGGTGTGCCACTTGTGACAGAGGATACAGAAGCACCAGTATGTGAGCCACAATACAACATCGGCTTGGTCCCCAGGGCTGTGAAAGGGTTGAAACTGTGCATTGTGGCTGCCTCCACCGAAAGCACCTGCCCTTCAGCTGTCTGGTAAGCATGAGCGAATTTTGCGGATCTCGCGTTCGCGAATTTTGCGGATTTGCGGATTCGCAATCCGCAAAATCCGCGAATTCCCGCGAATTTGCGGATTTTTTTTTTTTTGTGTTCGCCCGTGTTTCTGCCAGTTCGCGAGGGTTTTGTACACTTTCGCAAATTGCGAACTTACCTGTCGGGTCGCAAGTTTCGCGAACTTGTTGTTTCTACGTGTCCAGCCTGTTTGGGACACTCTTCTTCATCACTGCCACTCTCTGTCACCACTGCCACTCTCTGACTACTCATGCCACCCTCTGGCCCACCCATGCCACCCTCTGTTTCATCACCACACCCTCTGGTTGTCCAGTGTACATTATTTTCGGCAAAGCAAAGCACACCTTCCCTGCCTCAAGTGACCTGAATTAATTTGGGGCTGATTCATGTGTCACAGAATATTTTTTTAGCTGGCACCTGCTTCCTTAGTGCGCCCTGATTAGTGATCTTTTGCACTTGCTAAGTGCTTTCATTGTTGCAAAATTAGTTACAACACCTGCCCTGCCCCAACTGACAATAATGAATTAGGGGCTGATTAATGGATTTTAACTTCCAGCCTGGCTCCTGCTTGTCTCCCTTAGCTGTAATTCAGGACCTTTGTGGCATATGTGTAACTATTCTGAGGTTCAGAGCAGGGTCACATAATAGTTTCAACTGGCAACTGAACTCTGGAGGGGCCCCTCAGGAAGCACTCCAGGAAATGGCTACTAATGATGAGCCTGAACTTTTGAACCTGGTAAGTAGTTACTTTCAGTTTTGCTAAGATCGTATTTCTGCAATTTTGCACTTATTCGCGGGGCGCGAACTCACGCGAACAGTGCGAGCAGTGCGAGCAAAATCCGCTGCTCGCGGATTTGCGGATTTTGCGGGAAATTCGCAAATCTCGCGGATTGCGGATTTCCCGAAAATCCGCAAAATCCGCGAGCGGAACGGATTTTCCGCCCACGCCTACTGTCTGGTAGGTCTTGTTCAAGTCACTCTTCCCCTCCTGAGTTTGAGTTGCAGGATCACCCACTACCCATCTGTGTGATAAGTCTCTATCGTACCCCCAAGGCCTTTTGCATGGAACCAAGCCATACATCCTCAGGTGATGAGAAAATAAGGGAGGATTTACTGTCTATTACGCTAAGATTTGTGGGGAATAGCATGGCGTGGTCAAGTTAAAGCTCCTGCATGCATTTTTTCACCTTCAGGTAGGAGCCCGGAGATTTTGTACCATGATCAGAAAATCCAGATATGCTGAGATGTCTGTGTTCCTAATGTGCTAAGGGGGGTGGGGGGGCTAGCACCCGACAAGCATGGCGGCGTCCATGTAGAGATCCGGTGACCGGCGGAGGTCAGACGTGCACAGAGCATCATTAGCGCGGACCCAAACTCCGGAATGCATTTTGGAAATGTGGCTTGCTTTTAGAGGACCCTGAGCAGCACTCAACATTGAAGTAAGGAGCAGGGGCGGCTCTAGGGTCATGGCGGTCCTGGGCAGGGAGCATAGGTAGAGGGCCCCGGAAGAGGGGGTCCAGGCGGGGCAGAGCGCGGAGGCCAGTGAAGAGGGGGGGCAGGGTGTTTGGAAGTGGAACAGAGCCAGAGGCTCCCAAATCCCTGCCAGGGGCCGCCACGCAAATATGTATCATCCTCAGAGGATTAATATATTAAGGATATATATTGGTGTAGTGGCCATTGGGGTTTGGTGGCCCTGTGCAGGTGCACAGCTTGCAGATGCCTAAGCCAGCCCCTGTAAGGAGGCTATTTTTGGTCACTTACAGCCAGATTCATCGTTGAAAATTGCGCTCGCAAAGGGCCAGATTCTGAGAATCTGGCCCTTTGCGCGCGCAATTTTTGCATTTCGGATTCATCATCCCAAATGCACAAATCGCTAATAGCAAATTCGCAAAATTGCGAGGAATTGCATTTGAGGAATCTCTATTTGAGATTCCTTAAATGCAATTCATTAACCATTTTTTATTTGCGAATTCGCAATGTTTGGCCGCTATTTACTGCAAAGTCTGACTTCGTGGTAAATAGCGAAAACTTAGAAAAATGCACTTTAGTGCATTTTTCTAAGTTGTATGTTACACACACACAAGTCCTTTGGACATGTGTGTGCGCAACATCAGTCTACATTTTCATTTCAGGGGTACTACAGGGTGTCCTTTGGACACCCCTGGCACCCTTGAAATCGCATCCTTATTTGCGATTAGCAAATTGCTAATCGCAAATAAGGAATAACTCCCCATTCATTCTTATTGGCCTTTAGGCCCACAGGAATGAATGGGGAGTTATTCCTTATTTGCGATTAGCAATTTGCTAATCGCAAATAAGGAAGCTGTAGGAATCGCAATTTATTTTGCGATTCTTACATGAATCCCGTTTTGCAAGTCCTTAATAGCGATTCCTTAATAATCGCTATTAAGGACTCGCAAAACGGGACAATGATGAATCTGGCTGTTAGAGCTTTGGAAGCGGAGTTGCGGAAATCGCGGCCACCATTTTAAATACGCTTGTGATGCTGAAGAACAGCTTTCATCTTATAAAAAGACATTACTTACTTTGAAAAATGCTTTTCACTCTGGCACATGGGCCTTGATATGGATTCCTCTGGTTTATATGCTCTTTGATGTTGGAATGTTGCTCCACAGCACAGTGACTTTGTTTCTCCTCGTATACTACAGTTTCTGACATTGCATAGTACAGCCGCCATTTTGAATACGACTGTTGTGCTGAAAACCAGCTTTCTTCTTATAAAAAACAATTCTTACATGGGAAATATGCGTTTTATTGTTATATATTTGCCTCACAGTACAGTGATTTTACTTATCCTCACATATTTCAGCTTCAGAGGTAGAATAGTGAAGCCCCCCATTTTGTGAACCATGTCTCAAGCATATATTGCATAAAATGCTAACTTCCATGCGCAAAACGTATTAAATGGGATTTTTTTTTTTACATAAGTGCTTTATGGTGCAGCCCCTTATGCAAATATTTTCAATTTTTGCACAGATTCACAATTTTTATCCGCCATATTATCTTTTATGTGGAATTGTTTGCAGATAGCAACTACAAGGATTCCTTCATTTTTTAGCTTCTTGACATCCAAGTGATTATATGTCATTGTAAATTGCAATTTTTTGATCTCATAATTCTTCATTTTAAGATATCTGCCTCATTGCCGGTACGTTTTGGGCTGGTCACCCTGCGCATGGTCCTCTTCCATTGCACGTATTGATGGGAAGAATGAAAGGTAACCTTTGCAACATTTCTAAGCCCAGGAGCTCTTTCATAAAAAATTCGAAGCTTTTTACAGAACTGTCTAAACTTGAAGATTCAGACGCACTTCAAAATAGAGGATACTACCTTAACAATGGAGTCATCATCAGTTCCATCCGGTAAATTGAACGTAAAGCGTTTAAATAAATATCCTCCCTCACAACCAAAACCATTGTCTCCAGTCTCCATGGAATTATTGCTGCAGGAGATAAGGGCTCCTAGACCTTTTGTTGAAGAAACCAACTCCAAATTGCAAATTCTTTCTGATAATTGGTCTCTACTTGAGACTAGGCTCACAACGGTGAAACAAAATGTCTCCTCCTTCACTGAAACCTCCAAGTGTGTTTACTTCATGCAGTCCCAAGTATTTTCAATGGAAAAGCAGGTTGAGGACCTGGAAAATGGAAATAGGAGAATTAATCTACGTACTTATGGTCTGGTGGAAAGTGCAGAGGGGTCGGATCCTATTGCTTTTTTCAAATCTTTTCTCCCCAAAATTCTTCACCTACCAGAGGATATCGTACTCAACATACATCATGCTCATAGACTGGGTCGCCCTTCTACTAACAATTCTCCTTCTCAACGAAAAATAGATGTCATCATGTACTTTCTTGAATACACAGATTTATTGAGAGGGCTGTCTGCTGCTAAAGCCATCCAGCGTATTTCATGGTCTGGTTCCACGTTATACTTCGCACAAGATTATTCCAGAGCCACAGCTGCCAGACGGAAAGCCTTCCTGGACTTGAGACCCAACCTTTGATCCATGGGCGCTAGATATGGTCTTTTCCACCCATGTTTATTCAAAGTCACTTACAACAATAAGGCGACTTCCTACGAGGATCCAGTTTATCTACAAAGCTTCATTAACTCACATAAGTCAGTTCATATGGTGTCCTCTGGCTCTCCTTCCTCAAGTGATACATGACTCTTCTGAAACATACTCCTGATATGCCATTTCTCCTTGTAATGTAGACTTTCTTTCTTTCTTCATTACGATTTATATTTTGGTAGTTTGCAACTAAATAAGTGTTAAATTTCTGATGATTCCTGTCGTTATTCCCTTGTGTTGTTCGAGTTCTGTTATTATGTGTTCCTCGTTCTTTCTCTTCACTATATCATTAATGTGATGTTTTTTTTTCTTCTTATAGCTATGTTTACGTTTTGACATCCAGCTCTCCCGGTTCTGTCCAGTTCTTCACGGACGGTTGTCTGCTCCATGTGGTTCCTCCCACCCCCACATTCGTATTCCCTTTATGTAGGTATGTTTTTTGTAGGTTTGTTTTTTGTATTGCCTATTGTTCTGTCATTCCATTACTTAACTTTTAATCCCCCATCTTCGCATTAACTTTTAGTAGGTGCTTTCTTTTTTGTTATGTCTTGCGTTTTTTGTGTTGTCTCATATTAATCTAATCTGATCTCCTACCTTTTCTTCTCTTCACTTTCTTCTTCTTTTTTGACTACTCTCCTTCATCGCTATGCTTGCTTTTCTACTCTCCATATCTCTCTACGATATGTATTAATTTTTCTCCTTCCTTTCTCACTTTTTTCTTTCATTGATAAGAAATGCTTTTGTAACAAGTTTGGTTTTGGTGTATTAAGTTTGAACTCTTCCATTTTTGACCCTTTCACCTTTTCTTTCTTTTGCTTAGTTGCTATTTACATTAAGCATTGTCTTAAATATATTTTACCATTTCTTTTTTCTTCTATCTATTTTATTGCTTTACAATGTTGTTGCATTGAATTGGACTTTCTTACTAGATATTTTGATTTTTTATTGTTGATTTTTTTCAGTGAATTGGATTGTTATTCTAAGCTGTTTTTGTTATCCAATTTTATATCCCATGTCACTTAAATTAGTCTCATGGAACATTAGGGGTCTAAACTCGCCAATCAAGAGGCAGAGAGTTTGAACACATTTGGCTAAGTTAAATGCTGATATTGGTTTCTTACAAGAAACCCACCTCACAGATGCTGAATCTCTAAAACTGAAAAGGGGATGGGTGGTTGAGGCTTATTTTTCCCCAGGAGATGGTAAACGAATAGGTGTGGTGATATTATGCCGTAAATCTTTACCAATCACACTGTTATCAGAAGAATCAGACAATGAAGGGAGATTGCTTATTGTTAAACTGTCGCTAAAAGGGTTTCCAGTCTCTCTTCTCAATGTTTATGCACCTACAGGCGGAGATGCTTCCTTCTAGCCTGCTTTGGCTCAGCATATCTCTCATTGCTCTGAGGACAATTTTATTGTAGCTGGATAATGTAATCAGGTATTTGACCCCTTTTTAGACACAAACTCTAAAGTGTCCTTTGCACCAAACAAGTCGCATAAATCCTTTACTCATACTATACATCAACACAAATTGCTTGACTCATGGCGCCTCTGTAACCCCACTACCTGAGAATATTCCTTCTACTCTTCCACCCATCATACCCAATCAAGAAATGACTATATTTTTGTTTCCCATAATATTTCACAGTCCCTTACGCATGCAGAAATACCCTATTCTCCTATCGGACCATGCCTCGGTTTCAATTGGCTTTGATATTCTCCCCAGAAATAACGCTCCTAGAAGATGGCGTTTTAATAACGCACTCTTGCTAGACTCCAAATTTACCTCAATTTCTACCTCATTCTCTATGGACTATTTTGAAAGAAATAATACAAATTCCCTTTCTCCCACAACCATTTGGGATGCTTTTAAGGCATCTGCAAGAGATTTCATTTTAGATTACGGGCAAAGAAACAAAAAGCTGCGCGTAAGATTACTAGTGATCTCCTTCACAATTATTAGGACATTAGAACATTCATATTACACATCACGCTCAGAAGAATGTTTAAAGACCCTCATTGTTGCCAAATTGAAATTTATATAGAAATCAACAGAAGATGCCTCACTCTATTTACTGAAATCCAGCACAAAATTCTATGGAGGTAAAAATAAAGCAGGGAAGATTTTAGCCAATTACTTAAAGATTTGCCAAAACAAACTAAACATTGAGTCTATCTTTGACGAGCACTCAGTCGTAAAATTCAAGGATGTTAAATTTTAAATGAATTCTCTCTTTTGCACAACTCTTAATATTCATCAGAAACCCATTCTACGGATCACTTATTATCGCAATTCTTTTCTAACATCCAAAACCTTCACTAGCTTCTTTGGATTTTCCCCCTTAGAATCAGACCTTTCCCAACACAAACTTCTCAAAGCTCTTAAAAATCTTAAAATAGACAAAGCTCCTGGCCCCGATGGCTTTACTGTTGAATTCTATGCCCACTTTTCTAAGCTTTTAATACCCAAATTGCATTCACTGATACAATCCTTTAGTGCCTCAAAAAACTCTTCTGGCTCCTTTTCCGAAGCTCATATTTGTCTTATACCTAAAGAAGGCAAGGATTCTAAACACTGCAAAAATTAGAGACCTATCTCGTTGGTTAACATTGATTATAAAAAAAATTCTAAAGCTTTGGCCATTCGCCTTGACTCTTACCTCCCAAGTCTACTAGGAAAGGAACAATCTGGCTTTGTCAAGGGACGAGTCATTACAGATAACACGCGGCTCTTCTTTGATATTCTATCCAAATCTTCACATTTTGACCAGTCTTTGGCGGCAATTGCACTGGATGCCAAAAAGGCTTTTGATAGAGTTGAGTGGAAATATTTATTTTACACCCTTAATTGGTGTGGATTTGGCCCCAATTTTATAAATGTATTATCTCTACTTTACTCTAATCCTCGAGCTGCTGTCTGTGCCAAAGGTTTAATTTACTTATTTTTTAACTTAGGTAGAGGGGTGCACCAAGAATGTCCTCTTTCCCGTTTCCTTTTTAACACAGCTCTTGAGCCATTTCTATCCAAACTGCGTCAAAACCCAAACATTTATGGTTTTCAAATACTGAATGTTCACATTAAACTTGCAGCTTATGCTGATGATATTTTGTTTTTCATGTCCAAACCAGAAGAATCAATTCCAGCTTTTTTAGGGGAGATGAAGTCTTATTCACTCATTTCCGGATACAAATTAAAAATTGAAAAATGTGAAATACTACCGCTAACAAAACATACCTTTAGCTCACACTTCCAAGCCTCTCATTTTAAATGGAGTCCCGATCATATTAAATATCTAGGTTTGCACTTCACACCTTCAATCTCAGATACAATAACATTATGTATGAATAAATTACTTCAAAAGATTTCAGAATTACCTTCTAATTGGCATCCCCTTTATTTGTCTTAGTGGGGATGCGTTGATACCATAAAGATGATGTTATCCCCTATAGTCTTATATATCCTCTCAAATATCCCAGATCCCATTACTTACAAATTTATTAAAAAAATGTATTCCATTTTATCCTCTTTCTTATGGCAAATAAGAAATCTCGAATGTCTTTATCAAAACTAATCCATCCTAAAACAGAAGGCGGAGTCAACTTCCCAGATTTTCAGGCATATTATAAAGCTTTCCTATAAGACAAGCTTGTTTGTGGCTGCTTGATACTGCAGATGACTGCCCTCTTTGGACTTTAATTGAGCGCCTGTTTATCTCTCCTTATTCAGTTCATGAATATTTATCCTTTTCAAGTAAACCACAATCTATCTCCGCTCCTATACTGAAGCATACGTCCAAACTACTCGATTTACCTTCTCACTATACTCTTGATTCTAGGGATTCCTTTTTAAATTCAACAATTTAGCATAATAAAGATTTACGGGTCCATGACGGACCCTTTTAATAGAGAACCTGGAGAGAGAGGGGTCTGGTATGGATCCATCAATTATTTTTATATTCAGCACTTTTGCCTTTTGCCACACTCATGCAGACATTCAGTCTACCAACTTCCTTCATCCATAAATACAACATACTCAAAAAAGCTGTATTGGAAACGTATTCACACTTTCCTGCTGTGCCAATCATTCCAAGTAAATCAGAACCCTGTTAATGACCACGCCTAAAGCCTCCACTATTTATAATCATCTGCAAGGCACTGATACCGGCAGGCAGAAAACAAAAACTGAAGAGGCTTGGGAAAGAGACTTTGAAGCAAGCTGGCCACTCTCACTTTGGAAAGGCATCTAGTCTAATATACGTATGGCCTCTAGAGCAGCAAATACCACACAAACATTATTTTTTGTTTATAATATACTTTTATTCACGCCAGCCACTTTAAGTATACATTTTTCGGATACATGTTGGACTTGTTCTTCTCCCAATGCCGACTTGTTTCATTTGCTATTCATCTGCCCATTGGTACACACTTTTTGGAAACAAGTATGGTCACAAGTTAATTCAATTCATGATACTACATTTCCTTTTTCCTTTACTCATATCTTTCTGGGTAGCCTCTCTTCTATAGGGGACGAGGTTTCACTCAATGTCAAGATCATTGATTTATTATTAGCAATTGCTTTTCAACAAATTACTGTTAATTGGAAGGATTTTTCAAAAATCTCATACAAAGCTTGGTGGTACACTTCGTGCCATAATCATAGGTTGGATACTGCCTTTGTGTACCCTCCTCAAATGGCTACAAAACTTGCTGACTTATGGTCGCCTGTAACAATATTTATTGATGATAGCGCCAAGAGATGTTCTGTACCAACACCATCTCAACAAGAGGTTTCCAAACCACCTTGATTGCCCTAACTGTTCCATAAGTTTCTTTTACACTCCTTGTTTGCATATATGCTTCATTTAATGTACACCTTAAATGTCTAATTTCTGTATTTTAATCCATTTCCTTTACTTTCTGAGCAACATGATTTGAATGCAATGTTCTAAGATTTATAATGTTTAATTTGTATGACCACCTTATTTTCTTTTCAATAAACCTATTTGAACTTAATGTGCCAGGGCCCCTTTGAGTGAAAGTGTTGTAAAATGAGGTCTTGGTCCTGGCAGTTAAGAAAACGGGTGATGAGTGGGCAAGGCGGGGCTCCTGGTAGTGGTGGGTGGCCCTAGACATAGTGCACCCCAGTTCAGTCTGTGGACCTTGTTCTTTAGCACGTTGTACATCAGCCAGTTCACTAAGAAGATTTCAGCACTGGGATGCTTAGCCCATTCTGGAGATCCCAGGAAGTGAATGTTATTGCGCTGTGTGTGTCAATCGGCATCCTCTGCATGACACTGCAAGGAAGAAGATTTTTACTGCACGGCAAACAACTTGGCCTGTATTTCTTTCAAAGTATGGCCCATAGACATCAATGCAAATTTTGTTTCATCCATTCGGTCTACCAGCTTGCAATGATTTACTTTCAACTGGTTCACATCCAAAGAGACAGCATAGGATTTTGCCTTGAGTGACGTTTTAGTGTCCAGGTTGGCAAGGAGAACCTTCTCAAACTGTGTTGAATGTTTGTCCAGGGTAGATTCTAGGTGGTGCAGAGGCCACTAGATTTGGTCAGTGGAGGCCGGAGGTGGCACTGAGATGCCGTGATCAGGGGTTAGGTTCTTGGCAGTCCTGGTTTTCCCCTTCATGGTATGGGGAAAGCAGTAAGCAGTCATCGGGTGGCGTTAGTTGCGTACAGGACAGGGCAGCTCTGACACCACAGTGCTCCTGCTGTGTGTGGTGAGCAGCAAGGAGGCAGAAGTGGTGTTTAGGGTCTTTAGTGGGACCCGACAGGGAAGTGGCAACCCTTGTGTGCAGCCCAACCTTGGGCCTCTCAGCCTGGGTCTCCTGTGCCTCAGCCGAGGTAGTGTGGCTCAGTTCATGCATCCTGGGGGACATTATCATTGTCGGTCTGATTAGGAACAGGGGGCCATCCAGGGGCTCTGCAGAGACATGGGAAAGCGTGATAGCAGAAGATGGCACAGCGCTCAGTGAGAAGGGAGGTCCATATAGCCCAACTACTGAGATGCAATGTCTCACAGTCAGCAAGGCCCCCATGCAAGGGATGACCACCAGTGCTGGTTGAAGAAGAGGGCCTGGCTTGCCACATAGGGGGAAAGACTCTAGTTGGCGTGCCCTCCAGAGTCCATCAGTCACTCTGTGCCACTAGATCAGTGGGCGTGCAGGAGATCAGATCACCGCAGCCTGCACCAAGGCTCAGTGTATGGGTATTGTCCAGTCCTTGGGTGATTGCAGGCAACTCGCCCCAAGGTCCACTCGGAGGTGATTTTGCGCATCTCATTCGGTGCACAGAGTAACAGTGCAACCCCCATTTGAGCATGCAGCTCTCCAGGTTGTACATGGTGGCACTACTACATTTGCATTCTGGACCACAGGCCCAAGTGTTTCTGCAAGTATCTGCCTGTGGGTTCATGCTAGAGTTAGTGCTCTAAAGGCAATCCATGTGGTGCAGGCATATACCACGTGGCTTGCCTCAGTGTCCTGTACCATGCAGAAGCAGATCAGGGGGTTACCCAGGGGCCACAGAGAGTTGTGGGTGCCTGCAGAGGGGCACGCATCCTCATACCCCTCCGGGTGTACCTTAAGGACTGTCAGCAGTGTCGATTCGGCAGAGACCCACCGCCTCAGGCATCATCCTCCATGCAGGCGATTCCCAACTTGCAATGCCTAAGCGGATCGTGGGGCCCCCAGGCGCCGCAGTTATGTGACGCATGCCAGTGGGTGTGAATCATCACCACCCCAGAGTACCTGGAAGTCTGCCAGCAGTTTCCGTACAAGTGTATGCGGGTCCCTCACAGATGCACCGCACTCCACAGGGTAAAGCAGGAAAGCAACTCCTGCTACACGCTGGATGAAGTGGTATGTCAGCCACTGTGGCCTAGCAATGACTGCTGGGGCTCACGAAGAGGATCGCAGCCTCTCCTCAATCGACACAGGGCCATGACAAATCTCGAGCGCACTCGCCCGGGGGAGGATTGCTTGGATGGAAATTGATGTCGACAATTTTCAGGCCCCTGATTTGAGCACGTTGCAGTCAGTGGGCCAGATAGAAATTAGGATGGTGAGGAGTAGCACTCCCCAAGAAGGGTTCAATGAACTTGTTGGCCACTGGGAATGAGTTGGGCTCTATTCAGGCACCCAAGTTGCTTTGGAGCACTGCTGGCAGCTCTCGTGGTATCCTCACACACCTTCCAGTCTACCTGGAGAGCTGCCAGCAGCGTCGATATAAGAGAGCTGAATGTTTACCTGAACCTCCAATTATTCGGTTATGTTACTAATACAGAACAATAAACGAAAATGAATACGTTTATCTTGGCAATAAATTTTGCCTGTTTACTTTTAGTTATTCTTCATATTCAAATATAGTCACAAGAAAGGACACATAATCTACTAAACAGACAATCTCATTATTACAAAAACATACAACAATACATCAGAACTCCACATAAATGTGTCAAAAATACATTTACATAAATGAAAAATACAAAATATGGTGACAATGAATCAGTCAAGAAACAGTTGCAATGTGTATCTTCAATTCACATTTGTACATTTGACTGTATTAAACAACACAACATGTTCCAAAACTAAGACGGTGAATAATTACAATACTCCAAGTGTCCAAGGCCCTAATTGTCACTTTTATGGTAGCCACTTTTATGGTAGCCGACGCGTTTCGAGTCCCGGTTTTTTGTATTGCCGGACTCTCATTAGGGCTGGATGAATCCTTTCTTAAAAACCAACTGGCTGATGCCGAACGTGGTTTGTAGGCTTCGTATTGTATATTCATGCAGTGAAAGCCACTCTTTATTTTGCTCTTGTGTAGCGTGGTAATGTAATGCACTGGCGTTCGCTACTTCTCGGGTCAAAGTACTAGGGTCTTTAAAATTCGTGGGCTGGTCACAAATCAAAGGCGGGTCACGAGCTTTGTTTACATGGGTCTGTTCCAATTTTAATCTTTTTGAGAGGCTTCGTGATTGTTTCAGGTTCTCACTCGTGGGCGGTATCTATCTGGCCCACTGACTGCAACGTGCTCGAACATCTGTATCAGAACTTGAACGTTTGACTATGTCTCCTGTATTGATCTAGGGATACTATATAAGGACTCAATGTAAAGATTTGAAGTTACAGCCCTGACCCAATATTAATTTTCGCTGTATGAAATCTTTCAAACTGAATTTATTAGTATACTTCCTATGCTGGAGAAAATACTGAAGGAAGTGTATACATTTATTGCGCCCTGACGAAGGATTGGTGGATATCGGTCCTGCTCCGAAACGTGCGTTGGCGCTTCTTTTGTTTGTTTGTTGTTATGTATATATATGACTGTCAATTATTTGCAACTATTTGTTATTGCTGTCTTTTGTAAATCGTCTAGTGGTTTGACTGATGATGGTCTGGAAGGGTGTGTGAGTGTTGGCTGTATTGAGGTTTTGAGAGGGCTGTGTTACATATGTTTAGAGATGTAAATAGAGTTTATATATATTGATGTCTTTACTGTTTTTGGTTTTATTAATGACAACAAAATAAATAAATAGACATATGCCTTTCAAATAAAATTCTCTGTTTGGGACAATGATGATATTTGAAAGGAATTGGAGTTAGTACATAAATGTATATTGTGTTCTAGGGGAGGTTCTCTTGTTTTTGATTATAGTTTCTCCCTGCTTCCTCCTCTTAGTAATTGTATTCAGGGACCCTCGTGTGTTTTTGATTATTCGCTCCTCCTTAAACTCCAGTCTGAGTCATGCACATATATATTAAAATGTGTCACAGATGTGTGTTTATGTGAACATAGACATGCAAGTACACAATGTCTGAAAGTATTGTACACATCACTTCAGAAACAAAACAATTCGCACCAGAGCTGAACTGGGAGCCAGAATCAGCCCTAGAGAAATGTTCCAATCTGCCCCACACTGAATGAGGGTGCAGGCCCTTAGCCTGCAGCCTAGGCAAATGCCAGAGTGGAAGAATGCCTGGGTAGAAATGCAGACTACAAAAAGTATTTACAAACCAAATACATTGCTAATATCGGCTCATCAGCCTATGTGGTAGTATGACATTTATACAACTCTCATAAGGGCGAAAAAGAGATTATAGAGGCGAACAACAAAACCAGCCATTCAAAGATTAAAGAGTATTAATGCTGAAACATTCCTCTGCTTTAAATCACATTCAGTGAAAATGTTTGGAAAAAGGGTGTTGGTGCTGCCTGGTCTTATCATTTTGCACTGTTGAATAGACAGCCTGGAAGAACCATCACTAATCATCCCAAGGAGTCAATCTATGCCATAACCTTCCAAGATTTACTTTATAAAATACTGCTGCCAAGCAGGTATCAGTTTTAGTAGATCCGTTCTTTACAGCCATAAATGCCATCATACCTATTACTGTACATGTTTTAATTGTTGCTCCAATTATCCCAAAAATACTTTGTATTAAAAGTTATACATTCTTGACTCTGCCCAGTCATAGAGGATTCTGGCACATCATTTGCCTAACTATTAGTGTGGCTGAAATCTCTGAAACAAATGTTAAAATTTGGTGCATGATCTCCTGAAGCATTGTCATATGCTAAATAAACCCTCCAAAGAGGTCAGATTGCTAGTCCTTCCCTGAGGTACAAAATTAAGGTGGGACAATTGTACATTTAAGATAGGGTGCAGAGTTCCCAAAATGACAGTGATGATCTTAGTGTGGATTACCACAAAATTGTGTTATTGGAGTTGTAGTGGGCACACACAATCATATCTTCAGGAGAATTGAGGATTTTTTTCATAAGGGATGAAAATCTTGGTTGAGAAATGGGCTGTAAAAGTGAGCCACGTAGCAAACCTGCCTTTTCTGGATAGTCTCACCAACGTTTATGCCTTTTTGGACACTATTTTAGTTGTCTTTAGGACTCTGTGTACTTCACTGCTGTTAAGAGTAATAATGTTCCTACACTTCCCTTTTAAAACATGTGCTGTACAATGGATCATCCTGTATGACCTGTTTAAATTCCCTGCAAGTTTGTTGTAAATGGCACTTTCTGGTTGACTGAGGCACAAGCCTACCACTCGCGTCAGAGGTGGGTGATTTCACTCACTGTATAGCCTATGCTCACCAATTGGTAGCTTGACACTGAGCAGCCAGGCTTAGCACAGAGGCAATGTGCAAAGCATTGGCACAGCACTCAATCACAATAAACACACTGAGCATCTCAAACGAGACTTCAAGCGTGATGTATGTTTGTATTCAACACAAACAATAATCAACATGACATGAACATAATTTCTGGACATAAATCACACTTTGAAATATTGCTAGCTGTGCTAGGCCGAATGGTGTTGAAATTACATCAGTAGTATCCAAGCTTGGGAAAGATCCTATTCTAGCCGCCCACCCGGCACCCTTATGCGGGTCAACATGTCATCAACCCTAGGCCCAACCTAGCAATTGTCATAATTCAATACCACATGGTTAAAGGGTGCACCACAGGTCCCAATAATATCAGAAATATGTTGAATTAAAATACTTTTTACCAGTAGTGTGGGCCGAGGCCACACGGGTAAAGCCAATGTCAAACATAATGTTCTTGTGGCAGGAAATCAATGTGTACGCACACCGCCGATCAGTGTGGTGAATCACAGGCAGTCTGCAGAATGTCACTCACTCAGCACTGATACGCAGTGAAATGGATATCAGGCAAGTCTGTACAAAATGCGCTTGTACACATACACAAATCGCACCACAATGTGGTGCAATTGATACCCAGTTATTCAATTGATAGCACACTGCAGATCCCATGGTCCAAGCCTCCCTCCACCGCCCAACTCACCCTGACTACCCTACACCCACAGATTGGAGATAGCCAGCCCTCCTTTTTAATACTAGGCTGCATGTGGCCAAAGTCACACTTAGTCTGGGTCCTAGGGAAGTAGGTGTGGGTAGGTCGCATGACTAATTAGGAGGCAGTCATCAAATGGGGGCATGGCAACTATTCGGGAAGTTAACCCACAGAATACAGAGCAGAAGCGGGCTGAGGACAATAGTCGGTCACTCAAAAAAGGTTCCACAACAGCCTTACTGCACCACCACAGTCCTGCGAAGCACAGTGGGGGTCACACAGTCTCTTGACTCACTTCCGATCGCTCCTGGAAGCATTCCTTCAGCTTAGTCAATCACTCTCACTATCCAAGCCGGAGCCTGGCAATACTACCTGGGAACACAATGTCATCAGCGGTCCGGTGAGGAGAAGACAGTTGGTCTGCCGAACACAGGGCCAAGAAGGGAACAATTGATAAATGGGGAACGAAGCAAGGGAACCTCTTGGAAGAAAGAAACAGGCACTCAGTCAGGTACACGTCGATTAAAATCGCACCCAGGCAATCTGGGCCCAATAACTGGCTCAAAGTGATACGAGACGCACAACACAATTCTGGCTTTCCACAATGAAAAGTCGCACTCTCAGCATCTCCCTGGAAAGGAGGCACAATGCCTGGTGTAATTGAGATGGGTCGCATGAGACTGTTCTGGTAACACTCAATGAAGATTCACAAATTGTGTACCTCCCTGGAAATGAGGCAGAGCATCCTGTATGAGTTGATATGGGTCGCACCAGACAATCTCTGTCACACACAATGAAGAGTCGCAAATTCCCTTGAAATTAGGCCCAATGCCTGGTGCACATTAATACTGGTTGCACCAGGCAATTCTGGTCACACACAGGGGCAAGTTCAGCAATGCCACACCAATTACAATGAGGCTCAACTATGGTTACGCTCCCACCTCCGAGTGTCACAATCAGTGAATCAGACACCCACACGCAATGAGAATTCAATGAGCATATTGAGCAAGAGAGATGCAGCACGATCTATGAAGTGGGCCGCAATGGATCCCGCAAACGGTGAATTCGCTCACCACCAACAAGACGGTTAAGAGGGATGAGATCCATATGATGCAGGGGCCACACATCTTAGATGAAGGCAGGATACTTGGGGCTCTGCATGAGGCAATCTTGTCTCTAAGCACAATTCTTAGTTTCATGATCACACTGCATTACTAGTTTGGATTCAACAGACAATGTGGGGACTTAAAAGGGCACCACTCCCCAGGTGTCACAAGTAAATGGTGTGTGCCCCCTGTAAAAGATCTTTGATGTCCCTGACACCTTAAAAAAAATAGGGAGCAAGCCAATAAAAATCTTGGAGAGCACACTTCAGGGTGCCACACAGCATCAGGTAGTCAGCCCAGGCCTGCCACTGTTCAGGAAGGGTGCACGGTCCCTTTCAATGGCAGTAATCACCCTTGGGCACAAAGGATTCCTCTGGCCAGCATAAACAAATCCATACTCCGCAAACCACAAACAATACAGAACACAGCCGCCAGACTCATCCTCGGCATCCCCCCGGCACGCAGACATCAGCCAACACCTACGAAGACTCCACTGGCTCCCTGTGAAGAAAATAGTCACCTTCAAAATCATCAACCATGCCTACAAATGCCTACACAACAATGGACCCAAATACCTCATCGACAGAATCAACTTCCAAGCACCCAAAAGAAACCTTCCCTAATATAGTGCACTGTGTGTGCTATATGATCTGGCAAATTATGTTAGATGAAAAGTTGAGCTGAGAGCTTCAATTGAAAACTTGAAAGCACAAGATATCTGTGATGGGGCCCTGCCACCTAAAACACTTTGTAGAATTATGATGAAACATGCTAAATTAGATTAACTGCCCTTGACATTGAAGCCACCAACAAACTTGTCTTCAAAAGCTCTGCTCCACTCCAGTACAATGCAGGCATCAATACAAGTTTTTGGGATTCTCCATTGAAACTTCATATGAGAAAACAAACACTATATCTGAGGAGTGGTATAATTCCTCTCAAAGAGTACAACTTTGGCTGTATAATTGGAAAGACGGATCATGCGTGTAAAATTTGTGAGTCAGCATCTTAGTCCTTAAAACCCTTTATTTGCATTTTCGAGTCAATGCTGGCCCAGAGACGTTATTGGCTTACACCTGTTTTTACAAATTCAAATAAGATCATGCTGGGAAGCAACCACTGCCTGCCTATCGCCGCAGTAGCCCCAGCTTGCAGGCAGATGCATGATGCTCATGCAATATGCTTAAAGGTTGCTGGTGGCTGCTTAAAACTAACACAAGGCACAGTAAGTGATGCTAAATACAAGTATATGTGGGGGCGTGGCTAAGATGGCGGCCGTATCGAACACATGAATGGCAGAAGGCCTGTACCAAATGTTGGTAACTGGTAACAAGACAGACATATCTGAGCATGTGCAAACATATTTGAACAAAGCATCAACAGATGCTGGGAAAGAGTTTCAAATGTCTATGGAAAAATCTACTTTTTAATGCCACAAAAGTGCTGGTGGGTGTAAATGTCTTGAATGTGGATATCATTGCCTTGGAAATTTGGGAATACCCACAAAGCTCTATGGTTTTGGGAATCCCACAAGTTATCTCTGCCCCTTGAAACATGGAGGTAGTCTGAAACTTAATTGTGGTAACTCCCCTTCCAGGATAGAAAGGGAAACCTATCATCCTCGATTTGTTTACGGTGTAAGGGAAGGGGTTTCATCACAAGGTAAAAAAATCCATCCAATACATCATATTCATACATTTTACCTATCACTGACGTTTGTTGATACCACTTCTGTACTCGTCTCTTTGAAAGCATGAATATTTTGTTCACCCTTTTCCCATGTTAGATTTCGGTTGCAATCCCCTTTCATGTGCTAGGTGTAGCTGACTTATGCATGTACCGAATTTGCATATTCGGCATATGTATGTGTTCAGAAAATAGAAAATTCTGGGAAACATGTTTGTTTTTTTAGCCTGTATCTGATTGGTAAAGCTTGAGGAAGTTTACTTTTCGTTATAAGGGTAACATCTTCCCTTTGTCACTTTTAATTACTCTACGTTGAACTTAAATACATTCTTATAAGCTATTCTTAACTCATGAAAACTATTTTTTAATGATAAATATTTACTCCATCCACTAAGCTGGTACATCAAAGACTTGCAAACCTTCTTTATATTGAGTAGGTTACTAAGGCATTCCACTATAATTCCAAATATACCCAGTGACCAGGCTGTAGTTATGATTTGATACAGATTAAATAACTGTAGGACCTTTAAAAAAATGTAAGGGGCTAGTCACGTAAATGGACTAGAAGAAAATTTGCTCAAATGCAAATTCGCACGACTTTTCACTCTGGCTCCATCAGAATTTGAGCGCACTTTGTACTCAAATCTATGTTTGTGCCACGGATCCCCTAATTTGCCATTTTTATCCAGGACATCCAAATTGGGGGCAAAACACTGGGAGCATCCAGCACTATTTCTATTTGCATTCTTGCAAATAGAAGTTATCAGTCTAACGGTCTAGTCTAAATGACCCAAACAAACGCCTACTAAATTTGTATATCAAAAGAAAATTACAACCAATGGGTGTCTGTGTTACCAGAAAAAAGTAATTTTAAACGTGACATGCCTATGGTGTATGGTAAATGGCTGACACCTGTGCTTCCTGCTGTGATATATTATGATGGATGCTCTGGCAGGCACCTACTAATTGACAAAACAAATAAGAAACCCCAAGGGGTGTGCACCTGTTACAACGCATTTTTTACAACGCACTACTGTTACAACGCATCCATTACAACGCGGATACTGTTACAACTCATGTTTTTACAACGCATTTTTTTACAACGCAGGTACCTTTACAACGCATACCATTACAACGTAAGTATTGGTAAGTATATAGTTATTTTTTAAATGTTATATGTTTGGGGTAAAGGGGTATTTTTAGGGGTTAGGGTCAGTTTTGGGTTTTAGGGTAAAGGGGTATTTTTAGGGTTCAGGGTCAGTTTTCAGTTTTTGGGTAAAGGGGTATTTTTAGGGTTCAGGGTCAGTTTTCAGTTTTTGGGTAAAGGGGTATTTTTAGGGTTCAGGGTCAGTTTTCAGTTTTTGGGTAAAGGGGTATTTTTAGGGTTCAGGGTCAGTTTTCAGTTTTTGGGTAAAGGGGTATTTTTAGGGTTCAGGGTCAGTTTTCAGTTTTTGGGTAAAGGGGTATTTTTAGGGTTCAGGGTCAGTTTTCAGTTTTTGGGTAAAGGGGTATTTTTAGGGTTCAGGGTCAGTTTTCAGTTTTTGGGTAAAGGGGTATTTTTAGGGTTCAGGGTCAGTTTTTAGTTTTTGGGTAAAGGGGTATTTTTAGGGTTCAGGGTCAGTTTTCAGTTTTTGGGTAAAGGGGTATTTTTAGGGTTCAGGGTCAGTTTTCAGTTTTTGGGTAAAGGGGTATTTTTAGGGTTCAGGGTCAGTTTTCAGTTTTTGGGTAAAGGGGTATTTTTAGGGTTCAGGGTCAGTTTTCAGTTTTTGGGTAAAGGGGTATTTTTAGGGTTCAGGGTCAGTTTTCAGTTTCTGGGTAAAGGGGTATTTTTAGGGTTCAGGGTCAGTTTTCAGTTTTTGGGTAAAGGGGTATTTTTAGGGTTCAGGGTCAGTTTTTAGTTTTTGGGTAAAGGGGTATTTTTAGGGTTCAGGGTCAGTTTTTAGTTTTTGGGTAAAGGGGTATTTTTAGGGTTCAGGGTCAGTTTTTGGGTAAAGGGGTATTTTTAGGGTTCAGGGTCAGTTTTCAGTTTTTGGGTAAAGGGGTATTTTTAGGGTTCAGGGTCAGTTTTTAGTTTTTGGGTAAAGGGGTATTTTTAGGGTTCAGGGTCAGTTTTCAGTTTTTGGGTAAAGGGGTATTTTTAGGGTTCAGGGTCAGTTTTCAGTTTTTGGGTAAAGGGGTATTTTTAGGGTTCAGGGTCAGTTTTTAGTTTTTGGGTAAAGGGGTATTTTTAGGGTTCAGGGTGAGTTTTCAGTTTTTGGGGTACAGGGTAAAAATAAATTAAATTAATTTTAAATTAAATTATTTAATAGTAAATAAATTAAATTAAATTACATTGCATTATTTTTGGGGTTGAGGGTCAGTTTTGAGTTTTTGGGGTACAGGGGTACAGGGTAAAAATAAAGTTATATATTTTTTTATTTTCAATAATTAATTTAAATTATATTTCATAAAATTACTTTAATTTATTTTTGGGGTTTAGGGTCAGTTTTCAGTTTCTGGGGTACAGGGGTACATGGTAAAAATAAAGTAATATTAATTTAAATTTAAAATAATTAACGGAAATTAAATTATTTAAAATTACATTAAATTATATTTTTAAAATTAAGTTACTATTACATTATTACTATTAACATATACTTACCAATACTTACGTTGTAATGGTCTGCGTTGTAAAGGTACCTGCGTTGTAAAAAAATGTGTTGTAAATACATGCGTTGTTACAGTATCCGCGTTGTAAAAACCGCGTTGTAACGGTATGCGGAGTAAAAGTCCGCGTTGTAACATCATATATCCCCCCAAGGACATCCATTCCTAATGATACTGTACTTATTCTAAAATAACTGAACTGCAAATGACTAATTTCATGGCGTTGAGCCGTGGAAGAGTATTTATCCGTAACATTTGCTAATTTACAGCATGAAGCAATAACAAGACAGCTAAATCACAAGTCTCTAGGAAATCCAAATATGGAGAGTAGAGAGCACTAAAAATCTAAGCTGCAATATATACCGGCAAATGAGTTCATAGATACTGAAGAATTAATTAACTTTTAATGAATTCTACTTTGAAAGAGCATTATGCCAAAATGTTGCTGGGAACTTGATGTGCATGCTGAAATTCTCAAAGGAGCAAATGAAGTTTATATCCTATGCCCTGTCTCTCCACAGAGATGAATTGTACTACTATGTACTCAGCTTTATTGCAAGCGCAAATTCATGTTTTAATGGCAGAACCTGCAGATTATCATCACTGTTTAAGAAAAGAATAACAAAATCAAGTTTGAAATATACAAATCACTTTGCATTATTTTAATGTTATTTTTAAAGTAGTTTTCAGAGACTCCACTACTGTCCTCTTCTGGCAGGGCCCTTGATTTCGCATTCCTGGAACATTCCACTTGTTGTGGATCAAAACACAGATTACATTTGCATTGTAATTGATTTGGTAAAGGCGGGTCCGTGGATGGTGAGATGATAAGAACTTGCTAAGCATATAACATGCTGATTGCTCGTCATTTCTTTGTTTTCCAAACCCAATTTCGATCCACCTGATCCCAACAACTATAGACCAATCTCTAGATTGCCCTTCCTGGCAAAGGTATTGAAAAAAGAACTACATTTGCAACTCATGTCATTTGTCTCTTCCAAGGAACTTTTAGATCCGTCTCAATATGGATTCCGGGAGGGTCAAAGCACTGAGACGTGAGACATTGTTTACAACACATGCATTACAATGCATGCCGTTACAATGCAATTTTTACGATGCAAAATCCATTACAACGCATTCCCCAAAATCACGTCCTGGTGGAGTTGGAATAGTAATTTGCGTTATGATGGATTATTTGTTGTAATAGCTTGTGTCGTAAAAAATATGTTGTAAAGCACGTGTTGTAAATGCGTGCATTGTAACATGTCCTATTCCACCGAGACGACCTTGGTCATGGCCGCTGAAGAGTTAAGATCAATTCTGGATGCTGGAGGTAAGGTCGTCCGGATTCTGTTAGATCTATCAGCGGCCTTTGACCCAGTGAACCATGTAATACTGGCTAACAGGTTATCAGAGTTAGGGATAAGAGGCACTGACTTTAAAATGGTTAAATCATTTCTATCTAATAGAGTTCAATCAGTAGACACCAGAGATTTTTCATCTGAGCAAGTCATACTTCCATGTGGGTTACCACAGGGCTCTTCTTTAAGCCCTATATTGTTCAATATCTCTGTTACCCCTCTGGCTAAAATCATTAGGGAGTTTCGCTTCTCAGTCTTCTCTTATTCTGATTATACTCAGTGAGTGGTGTCGGTCTCCAGTAATATGGAAGAGACGGTAGATCGATTTAATAGTTGTATGACCCAGGTAAATCAGTGGATGAGTTCCAACTGCTTGAAACCTAACGGTGGAAACACTGAGGTTCTCCTGCTGGGTACAGATACCTCCTTTTGGTCACCTAGATGGTGTCCTTCTAGTCTGGGAGACCTTCCAGTCCCAGTGAAGAAGGTGAAAAATTTAGGGTTCCCTTTTGACGATAATCTGACCTTTAAAATCAGATCAGTACTCTTACCTCTACAATCTTTTACATTTTAAAGATAATCAGAAAATGTCATCCTTTCATACCGCCTGACACCCTAAAAACACTTGTGACAGCATTAGTTCTGTCCAGACTGGATTATGGTAATGCTCTTTACTTGAATATCCAAACGCAGTACTTACAAAAGTTACAGCATCTCCAAAAAATGCGACAGCCAGAATGCTGCTGGATATCACAAGATCTCACGGGTTGAGAACATTGCACTGGCTCCCAGCAGAAAAAAGGATTACATTTAAATCCCAATGCTTAGCATTTAAGGCACTGCACTGTGACTGTCCTCAATTCTTCAAAAATCATCTGATCCGATACATGCCCTCTAGAAACCTGATGTCTTCAAACAGCAAATTTCTACAAACCCCCACATTTAAAAAAGCTTATTGGGGTGGAAGAGGTTTCATCTTGGGAACAGTTAACACATGGAACTCCCTTCTGGCTGACATAAAGAACAGTCCAACGCTGGTATCCTTCAGAAAATCGCTAAAAACTTGTCTTCGCCAACCAAAACTCCAATTACATTTCTCTTTGGCAACCTTCTGGGTCTTCCTGGCAACAGCGCCTAGACACCCTTGGGTATTTGTGTGCTATATAAATGTTCAAATCAAATCTTTTCTTATGTATGAGTCAAATGCTGTCTTGGGTCGGCAAATCACGTTTGTCTGCATTTTCTGTTTCTCAAGTAAGCGGAAATGTAGGAACGACTGAAGGTTCCCATGCTGTATTGCTTTACAACTACCATTTGTGATGGGGAAAGATCTTCCGACAGCACTCCCAGTTTCCATTTTATGATGGGCAATCCAGTTTACTCTGTTCATAGCTGGAGAATGAGAAGAACTACCACCAGGTTTACCCTTGTGCCAAGTTTCATGTATATTGGTCAAAATCTCCATAAGAATTATTGTCCCATTGTACAATCAAAAACTATTTGACAGATTTCCCTTCAACTTGTTATAGTAGTAATTCATTCAACTTGAAATAATTTTGTGACTGAGTGTAAATATTGAAAGTTCCTCCAAAATATACAGAGCATAAATAATACTTTGTTGCTTGTGGTTTTCCTGGAATTAGTTTCAGGACCGCAATTTGAAGAAAAATATAATCTGATTGACTAAGACAAAAAACCATAAGCTACCGCTATGTTCGAGGACCTCAGAAGAAAGTTGTGGAACCTCTGTATCCCGATTTATTGAAAGCAGCTGCAATCTTGTTAGCCAAAGACTTATGAGTATTGCTGCTCCATTGGCCAACTGTACCTTATCTCACACTTAATTTTGAAAAGGAATATCTCGCCCACTTGGTCGAGTGTGAGCTTAAATTCCTGGGGTACAATGCAGAGAGGTGAAAATTGTTTTAAGCAAAGTGAAATAAATAAGCACTGGCAATGCCAATACGTCTAGCTTTAAAGGAATGTTGTATAGTAATGTGAATCATTACATGTAAATAGAATATTTATTTGGGGGGAAGCAAAGAACTGTAGAATTATATTGGTGTAGGTAAAAATTTCAGGTGACAGTGGCACTGTGAGGCCAGAATTAAAGATCCATGTAGACTATTGACTGACATTCTCCCATCTGGAGTTCTGCCATAGAAAGACAAACACCATAAATTATCTAGTTATCTAAGACATGTTTACAGCGTTAAAATGTCATGTGTGTGCCCCTAACAGTTCAAGCTCAGCCAGCTGAATAAATAAACAAAATAATTCCAGCTGGTGAAGGGCAAGCATCTTTTTGTGGAAGCACACAACTTCTGCCAATAGAAAAATGTACTCCTACCTAACCCTGGGCATAGTACTACGCTACGCTCGGGGAGCGTGCACAGTTTGCACTCCATGAATTGGACGTAGCACAGTACAAAAACGTGTAGTCTAGCTTAGCGGGCATTTTTTGCATGCTTGCGGTCCTCAACATCAAGTTGGCGACCGCGAGCGAGCAAAATCAACATCCCTGCAACACTTTCTCCTCATTCGCGATCAGCAACATCAAGTTGCCGATCGCAAGGGTGGAAAATAAACCTCCCAGCAAGATTCTCAATACGGGGAGGTCAGGTTTCTCATTGCGAGTTGTCGCGTATGCTCGCGACTGCTCTCAATGAGAAATTACCAGTCCGCGTTGAGAAAGCTGCCGCTCGAGTACAAATCTACTTGAGCCGCATAAAATGACCGCTTGCATTATGCAAGATGCCGTTTGCAGTGATTGCACAGTGCGGACAAGCATCCGGCACTGTGCAATCAGTGAGAGCAGCATTTTCCCTACAGCACTAAGCAGCTTGCGTAGCTACGTTTAGTGTGCATAGTGCGAAGTGCACTTCGTGTAGCTACGCTTAGCGCTACTACGTAAACTACACTCAGGGTTAGAGTCCTACCTCCCAACATGTTGGTGGAGCCAAAGCTCCACCTAGTGGTACTAATATAATCGTCTTGTGACAGCTGCGCTGTCAAGCCAGACCATTAAAATGACAGTGTAGATCCTATTTAAAAATTTTGCAACAAATTAAGCATGGGCTGAAAATTCGTTCAGCTCGCGGAATTTGCGGATTTTCCACGATTTCGTGATCCGAGAATCTCACGAAATCGCGGTAAAATCCGCGAATCAGCGGGGACGAATTTGTAGCCCAGTACTTACAGGTTTACAGCAGCAGGTGCAAAAGTTGAAGCTAATTTTTTGTAACCTTTTACAAAAGGGTTACAAAGAAATTAACTTTAATTTGGGCACCTGTTGCTGTAGGCCTGTAAGTACTTCCTGGCGCCTCGTTGCCTACTTGCAACTATTCTCTAACCCTGCTCTAACCCTTGAACTGACCCTTGAACTGACCCTTGAAGCATGGTCAGAGAATAGTTACAAGTAGGCAATGAGGCGTCTGTCACGAAAAATAAACCTCAACAGGAAGCACTGACAGATATAAAAACAAGCATTTGCAATGCAATAGGTATCGCATTAGGAAAGTTTGAGCTATTGGGCTTGTAAATGACAATTTTTTTTATTTATGTGTTGGTTTTGAAAATAGCTAAATTAATAGCTTTGTCATTTACAATGCCAATAGTTATAACTTTCGCAAATGTGACACCTATAGCATTTGTAATGCAACATGTGTTGTATTTACATGACTTAGATGTATTGATATTACAAATTACAATGGCTTTTAATTTTTTAAAATAATTAATACTTAAATAAAAGTGATTTTAATTTATAATGGCAATAGCTTAAACTTTTGTAAATAACTTTTGTGAAGATTATGTCCAGTGTATTTTATTGTGAGGAAAATCCAAGAACAGAAGTGAAATAATAACATCTTTTTGTGACATTGGTAATAAAGCTTGAAACATTGAGAGAACATATTTCAACCAGTTGTTGTTGAATGGTTGCGCAGATTGATGCTGGGGTGGCGCTGAGTGGTGCTGTGGTGGTGCTGAGTGGTGCTGTAGTGATAATGAGTGGTGCTATGGTGGTGCTGACTGATACTGGGATGGTGCTGAGTGATGCTGGGGTGGTGCTGAGTGGTGCTCTAGTGGTGATGAGTGATGCTGTGGTGGTGCTGAGTGATGCTGTGGTGGTGCTGAGTGGTGCTGTGGTGGTGCTGAGTGATAATGTGGCGGTGATGAGTGTTGCTGTGGTGGTGCTGAATGATGCTGTGGTGGCACTGAGTGGTGCAGTGGTGGTGCTGTTTGGTGCTGCGGTGGTGCTGAGTGATGCTGTGGTGGTGCTGAGTGGTGTTGTGGTGGTGCTGAGTGATAATGTGGTGGTGCTGAATGATAATGTGGTGGTGCTGAGTGGTGCTGGGGTAGAGCTGAGTGATGATGTGGTGATGCAGAGGGCAGAAAGGCACAAAAAGCAGTCTAACAAAGGGCATAAGGGCAGAAAAACAAGGGATAAATGAGTCTAACAGAGGGCAGAAGGGCACAAAAAAACAGTATAACAGAGGGCAGAAGGGCACAATAAACGAGTCTAACAGGGGGCAGAAAGGCACAAAAACGAGTCTAACAGAGGGCAGAAGGGCACAAAAAACGAGTCTAACAGAGGGAAGAATGGCACAAAAACAAGGGAATAACAGAGGGCAGAAGGGCACAAAAACGAGTCTAACAGAGGGCAGAAGGGCAGAAAAACAAGGGTAAAATGAGTCTAACAGAGGGCACAAGGGCACAAAAAACGAGTCTAACAGGGGGCAGAAGGGCAGAAAAACAAGGGAAAAATGAGTCTAACAGAGGGCACAAGGGGACAAAAACAAGGGAAAACCGAGTCTAAAAGAGGGCAGAAGGGCACAAAAAACGAGTCTAACAGGGGGCAGAATGAATCCCGCCCTGCGTGTTTGTCTACGGAGATGCAACCTTTTTCTAATCAATAAGTGCTCCCTCACTGGCTAAATGTATAGGGGCAGATTTACAATAACTGGCGCATCCCCAGGGATGCGCCAGTTATTGTGCGTAGCAGTTCCGCCACCCATGTGGCAAAAACGGCACAGATGCGTCACGCATCTGTGCCGTAAAAGCAGTGCATTGCTGGAGCTGAGTCACAAGCGCGACGCAGCTCCAGCAATGCTCTGGGGGGCCATTAAGTGGCCATTCCCAAGAGCAAGAGGAAAAATGAGTGCTTGAGCTGATGCCCACTCTGTTTCAGGACACATCTTTTTTTCCCATCCCCTTCACCGCTTATTACGAAGAACTAGGTTTATGACAACTGTCCTAGCCTCCAGCAGAAATGTTTTGTTTCCAGAAGCTCATGCCATTCATTAAGTGTTCAGTGTCCTGTAAGTGTTGGTGGTTTTAGGCCTCTGGGCGCGTTAGCACTGTGATCCAGTGTAAAGTGTGTGTTCTCTAGGTTACATTTGTAAGGTTGGCCTGCTCTCCCATAGGAATGCATTGGGGATTCCCTGATCAGTGTATGTCAGTGGTAATTCCTGTTATGAGAGGAGCAGTGTGGCCAAGTCTGGTATGTATGAAATTGTGAGAATAAATGCTGCGCAGTGGTGTGCGCAGATTTATTGTGATTATTTTAGTAATGCACTTTTAGAAGTTGCCATTTCTGTGTGCTATGTGTCTGCCTACCTTATGTGAATTGCATGTCTGGCTTGTGAGTGACAAGGGCTGGGAGGTGTGTGTTGCTCCAGGAGGGGCAGGGTGAGTCAGCGCTAGCCTGAATGAGACACCTGGGCTGGGAGTAGTGGGAGGAGTAATCCCCTAACCCTGAATAGGCCTGTGCCCAGCCTGCACAATGCTAGTTCCGCCCCTGGGGTGCGTCTGATCACCTAGCCCCCACCTGACAAAGGGGAAGAGGAGCTTGGAAAACAAAGTGCTCCAAATCCCCCCTGAACCAGTTGCATCTGGTTCCTCCATGCCCTGCTCTCAAACAAAGAGAATCTGTGGTATAAATATAGGGGCTGTGACCACATGAAAGTTGTTCAGTTCCATGATGTCGTGCTGATCCTGCTGGGGTGTGCTGCTACCAGGGCCCAGGAGGAACTGCCATGAGGACTTGCCTCCCTGGGCCCTACATTGCCCCCCTTGACCTTTAAAGAACGTTTTGCTGGCACCCTTGGGCTTTTCTTGACATCCTCCATGACCAGGGCTGCATTTTGAGCTCCCTGTGGTCACTTTAATTTTATACTAATTGGCCCCTAAAGGGAAGGGAGAGTGTGGGCTTCGCAGCGTGGCACTGCAGCCATGTGAGGGGGGATCCCGGCATGAGGGATTCCCCCATGATGCCTGAGTAGCAGTTGCCCACTCCGCTTTTATGACGCATTTGTATTTTTAATTACCAATTTGTTGGAGAGTGGGTGCCCACCCCGCTTTTATGCGGCATTAGGGTTTTTAATTACCAATATGTTGGAGAGTGGGTGCCCATCCCGCTCTTCTGTTTTTTGAAATAGCGGGTGATCACCCCGCTTTATGGTGCCTTTAGAACGAATGCCCACCCCGCTTTTGGTTTTACTATTCAAACGGGAGCCTAGCCCGTATTGCCGCTGCAGAAGGAAAATCACCGCTGCGGCCCCCAAGCCAGGCAAGCTGCCTGGTTGTGGGCGGGGCCAATGATGGGAAGTGCCGGCTGAGGTAAGTATGACGTGACGCCTGACTCTAGGGAGATTCCACTCCGTGTTGCAGGATCCCCATGGCTGGAGAGAGCCCCGCGAACTTATTGCAATGCGCAACTCATCCTCCTCACCAAGGTCTGCCTCCAATTCTGCGGAGGCCTCCGAAGTGAGCTTGGGCACTGCAATGTCATCGATGGAGGCCGCTGCTTCCTCCTCTGACATGGGAGACGTTGACAAATAGACGTTGCGGAAGCGGCGTGCCAGAGTGTCCACTATCTCTCGCGGATCTGAGGCCATTCGTCCCTCAGTCGTCCTCAGTTGCGCAATACTTCTAACACTGTGCTCACACCTATCAAGCCATGCCAAGAGCTTTCCAGCCTTGTCACCAATGTCATATATTCTATGTCTAATGGCAGTAAGATTGGACACGGTCTCTTTCCGTAGGTAGTCTCTGTACTGTTGTTGATTAAGGTGTAGTGCATGTGCTGAGGACGGGGAGGGATCTGCTGGGTGCTGCGCCTCGACCGAGTGCAGCTCCAGCTCCAAGTCAAGTAACTCTGCCTGCTTGTCGAGTTTATATCCAGTAATGGATGCTATGGCCTGTCCTCTAATGACAGTTTTAAAGGCTTCCCACAGGATCGATGGGGAGCCGGCGGACAGGGTGTTCTCTGCAAATAAATAGTTTGTGACTTTTTTGATGTCCTTGCGAATTTTCTGAACCTGAAAATAGCCAGGGTAAATGAGGTATGTCCGCATACGAGCCATGTGATGTGATGAGAATGTCAGTACTATTGGGGATTGGTCAGAGATGCCTCTAGGCTTTATCGTAACATCCACTATGTTGTGTAGTCTATCGGTGGAAGTCAGGAAATAGTCTATCCTAAACAGACAGTTATTGGCATTTGAATGAAATGTGAATTGTCGTGTCGTGCAGTGTTGGTGTCTCCATATGTCAATCAGTCCAAGAGCATCCGTGAAACTCTGAAGACGAGAGATGCCAGATGTCTGTGTTCTAACTGGGTGCCTGTCCAAGTCAGCGTTCATTGTGGCGTTCATTGTGGCGTTAAAGTCCCACCCAATAATCAGGTCGCCCTCCAGCAACGCAAGTATAAACTCACTAAGGGCTAGAAGCTCCGCTGTGTGCAGTGCCGGGGGAATGTACACTGATACTACATTAATAGTCCTTCTCTCCCAATGACCCCGCACCGCTGCAAATCTCCCCTGATCATCCTTTTATGTCTGTAGCGTTATGAAGGAGGAAGACTTCCGTATCAGAATGCCTACTCCTCTAGAGCCGGAGGAGACCTCAGAGTGCACTGCCATTTTGTATCCCCACCTGTCTAGTGCTTTACAAGCCGTGCCTGTGAGGTGTGTCTCCTGTAGGAGTGCTAGTGTTGGTGCTTGACGCTTGAGAGCCTGCATTACCAGGCCCGCTTGATTTTATCACCCAAGCCATGCACATTCCACGTGAGCAGTGTCAGTGGAGAAATTGGTGTGGTAGGGGTCACCTCTGGGGTGCTGTTAACCAGGGTTTGTGCCGCCATGGATGCTGTAAGTAGGGTGCGTGTACATTGCATTAGTTATGTATTGTGGACGTCCAGCCGGCGGTTGCCGAATAGTGCGTGAGTCATTGCCATAACATATAGAAAACAGAAAACAATTTAAAACCCCAACCATCCACCCTTTTGTCAACCCCCCCTCCCCTGCCTCCCTGCCCGACGGACTTCGAACTGCCCGCCATCCCAACATAGCAGAGTGCTCAATATCAACCCCAAACAGTGTACTTGCGTGAAGGGGTAAGAGGTCCAGTGAAAAGCGCAGTCCTTCCCTTTCCCCCTTGGACTGCCCCAGCCAAGTACTCAGAAGCGGCTGAGCTGCAGTTTAGTCAAGGTTCGTGTTCTATGTTCCAGGATATCCTCGAGCTGCAAGCACTATCCATGATGAGGCCTTCATCCAGGGTGTACTGCAAGACGTCGTTGTCTGCCGCTGCTGTTCCTGCCTGCTCACATGTGCACTCTCTCTGTGGTGGCGTTGGTTTCCAGTTCCGCGTCGTGGCCCCTCCGCGTGGCGCCAGCCCTCCAGCCAGTCTGATGCCTCCTCCGGTGTCTCGAAAAACCATGTTTCATCCTCCGCTACCACTCTAAGTTTGGCTGGGAACAGCATTGCATAGGGAAGACCCTTGGCTCGTAGCACTTTCTTAACTTCTAGAAAGCTGCGGCAACGTTTGGAAACCGCTGTCGTATAATCAGGGAAAAAGGACACTGTTGAATTCTGGACGTGGATTGGTGGGGCCACTCTGGCCATCTGCAAGATGGCGTCGCAATCGCGAAAGTTAAATAGGCGGGCAAGCACTGGTCTGGGGCTGCTCTCAGACTGAGTCGTCCCCCTGGCACCTGGTGGGCCCTTTCAACCGAGAAGGTAGAGAGTCCTTTAGGTTGTAGCCGGGTCTTAATAAGGTCTTCCACATAGAGGTTCATGGCCTGCTTCCCTTCACTTTCTGGGATTCCGATGATGCGGACGTTGTTTCTTCGTGAGCGTCCTTCCTGATCATCCTGTCTTTCCGCCAATAATTTATTCTCTGTTTCAAGCCGGGACACTATCTTTCGCAGAAGTCCTTATTGTACGCATATTTGTCTAGGCGCGCTTGTGCATTTTTGTTACGTGGGCCCATGCCCGTCATGGCGCCTTCAGTGTGTGGTGGGGCACCCTGTCGCCACACGCTGTGTTTGCCTTCAGGATAGTTGGCCCCCGCTACCCGATCAGCTTCTCAGGGCTTCTGTGGAGGGTGAGGCTGTCTCTCAGATCAGGTGTTGCCACTAGGAGGTGGGTTCCGTCGATGTTCAGGTCAGTTACCCCCGGTCCCAGGGCCTCTTCCCCCTATGCACGCCGGTGTTCACCCACACACCCTGTGAGGGGGGAAAGGGGGGCGATGCACTGCCTGGCCCCCTGGAGGTGTTGATGTTGCCACTCCCAACCCCCGCCGGGGTACGGGCCGCCGTTCCTCAGTAGTGGTGCGGCCCTGGGGAACCCAGGAACTCCAGTCCCGGGTCGCCCCACTGATCACAGGCCTCACCTTGGTGGATGTTCTTCCAGGGACCCCACCACGGGTCCCAGAGTCAGCAGCGCCCATTAGGGCACGCCGTACCCCGCCGCACCTCGTCCTGAGGCGCCCTCAGCCACGGTGTCCTCTGGCCCGCCTCCGCCTCCGCAATATGATTCGGGAGCCGGCCGTAATAGAGTCCCCGGCTTCCGCTCGGTCTGTAGGCCTCAGTCAGTCAGCTCCTGCTGCGCACCAACCCGGCTTCGGATAACCGCCGGAGTTTCTCGCACAGCTGCCGCTCGGCCCTAAGCGGTACAAAAGGGGGTGGTGATGGACGGAGCATCTAAATCAATCAAACACTCACACCCAGTCAAAAGATCTGGGTTTAATCCAACCCCTTACAAAAGGCGGTGGTGATGGACAGAGCATCTGAATCAATCATTCTCACACCCAGTCAAAAGATCTGGGTTTAATCCAACACCTTACAAAAGGGGGTGGTGATGGACGGAGCATCTGAATCAATCAAACACTCACACCCAGTCAAAAGATCTGTATTTAATCCAACACCGCTTGGTCCTAGGCTGCAGGTCGAGGCCTCGGGGCATTTGGAATGAGCGGATTCATGCGGAAGGCTGCCGTCTCACCGGAGGTCCCTCAGGCGGCAGCCATTTTTGCCGGCCGCTAGCCACGCCCCCCGCATTTGGATTTTTAATTCCCATTTGTTGGAGAGAGGGTGCCCACCCCGCTCTCCTTTTATTTGAAATAGGGGGTGCCCACCCGCTTTAGGGTGCCTTTAGAGTGGGTGCCACCCCGCTTTTGGTTTTACTAATCAAACGGGAGCATACCCCGTATTGCCACTGCAGAAGGAAAGTCACTGCCGTGGCCCGGAAGCCTGGCTGTGGGAGTGGCCAACTACGGGAAGTGCTGGCCAGGAGAAGCGTGATGCGACACCTGCCTCCAGGGAGATCCCGCTCCGTGTGGCATGATCCCAATGGCTGTAGAGAGCCCCGAATATCACCGAACTGGAGAAGGAATCCAGGCAGGAGCCCACCCCATGCTGGACGGTGTCGGAAGCGGAGTCTGGAGCAAGGAGTCTGGTGAGTGGAGCTGTGGGGAGGGGGTATGTCAAAGTAAGCTATTAGTGCCTGCCCCCATTGTTGCTTCCCCAATGCACTGTGTTGGTGCCTGAGCGGCCCCCCAGAGAGCGGACCACTGCCACGTTGTTGGGCAAGTTTTGCATCCAGAACCCATGTGGCTCCAACGGTGGGGCATCTATGTTGTTAGAGCCCATGGAGGCCCAGAGGGGCCTGTGCCTCTCGAGGCACATTTTCGGTGCTCTGGCTATGCTGATCCCATCTGCCCTGCGAGAGCGCAGGCAGCTGCAACGTTAGGGGCTTTTTGGTTGTGGAGCCCCATTGAAGGCCCCGAGGAGACAGTTGTGCCAAGGCTAATTATTGATTCTCAGCTGCGCCGGACCAGTGCTGGCAGCTGCAACATTTTTTCATATTGCATCCGAGGGCACAGTAAGTGCCCAGGTCCACGTTCAGTGTCACAGCTGACCAGCAAGTAGTGGGCAGCTGCAACGTATAGCCCATCATTCCTTTGGGGTCATTGTGTGAGATAGGAGTGAGAGACGCTCCTCTGCCCCAGTGCAATTGCACGCTTTTGGATATTGCTGCATTGGCTTTGTTGGACATAGGGCATTTGAGCCCCATTGAGAAGGCCAGTTGGCCAGGAGGACTGTTGTGTTTGTAGGGCGCCAGGCCCTAATGTGATTTATGTGGATGCAGGAAATGTGATTCATGTACAATGATTTACGCACCCTTATTTATGCCTCTAAATGTGGTTTTATGATTATGAAGTTTTGCATACTGTGTTTATGTTTGAGTTATTCTCTACTGTGGTTTATGCCAGTGAGATTATTTCCTAACATGAGTTATGCTTAGGAGGTTATGGTCTAATATGTATTGGCTTGAGGTTGGCGAGAATATATTCCACGCCTAAAGTGATACTGTGCATAATATGGTTTATGATTCAGGAAGATGCTGAGTACAGTGTTTGCCAGTAATTACTGGTGGTGTTTTACATTTATTATATGCTCTACATTTACTATCTTTACTAAGTGATGGTTCTGACAGTGGCCCAATTGGCCCTGTCAGGTGTATATAATCCCCTGTAAATATTGCTCAGTGCCAGGTGGCACAGTGTATAATGTGTGATTACAATTCTAATGAGTTTTGTGATAATACAAAGGCTATTTTTGATATAACCTTGTGTGGAGTTCCTTTTATTGTGTGCCTAGTATGATGTTGCTGTGTGTGCTGCACAAAGGCTGTACACATTGCTTCCGGGATAAGCCTGACTGCTCATGCCAAGCTACCAAGGGGATGAGCAGGGGTTATCTTTGACGTGTAACTCCCTTGCCCTGACTAGAGTGGTGGTCTCTGCCTGACTTTGGCGCAAGCCTTAGCCAACCAGAGAGCCCATTTCTAACAATGGGTGGAGCAGGTTAGGGCGCACGACAGGTGGCACACCTTATTTCTTGCTTTTTACGAAATGACTATATCTTTAGTTCATGTGGAATCATTGGAAGGATATTGAAAATAAATAGAAAGATGAATCCAAGATCCTACAGAAGATAAATAAATCACATTAGAGAATATGGGATGGCAGTGAAAACCAAAACGACAGACATACTGTAAAATACCAACATCTGTTCTTGAAGAGGCACTCCTTTGAGGACATAGTGCAACAAAACAATTTTAGAGACTGAGAGGTTAAATGAAACAATAGAGAACACTACAATGAAGGATTAAAACAAAGATAATTCATAACAAAGGAGTAAGTAAGTCCATATTGGATACTGGGGATATATATCCGATTATGGAGACAATTTTGTTTTGTGTTTTTTACCTAGACTAATTGTACATTTGTTTTAAGTGTGCTATAAATAGTGTAATTCCTGAGGAAGCTAACGTGATTTCTATGAGTTGAAACCTCAATGTCAATAGTAGATATTGAGACATTCAAAATGGCTACAGAATTGTCAAGAAAAGACGTAACAAATATGTTTGTATTTTTTATTATCCACGGTGCCAAAAACATTGATAATTACATGTACAGATATAGACAGATCTAAAAGCTAGGTATACAAGCAATTCATTTCATTCAGTTACACCTAAAATCATTTCAGTGGATTACATTTAAATTTGCCTTCAACAATTCATATGATCTATCATTGCCCCCATACATAGTAACCTAGTTTGCGTTTCCTTGACCCTTTGACAGCATAGAGGCTATATTTCAGATTATGTATATTATAAAACCAGGATCTCCACATTTCAAAAGATGGTGCTTCCGGTCAAAGTCAAGAAGCCGCTAGACACAGCTGTGCTACAGCAGTGGCGACAAAGAGGAGGTATCAGATTTTATACTTCGGTTTCCCTTGCTCGAGATCCTCACCGACCCCTAGCAGCATCATAGAGGACGACAACTTGAAAACCACTCCAGAGATCTCCGTGAGGAACTTCTCAATATATTCTATATATAGAGCCACTTTAGAACATGCATCATCTAGGCTGGAGCGTGATATAGATTGAATATGGTTTTATAAAACTGAGCTTTAAGATTCGCTGACAAGCGTATTTTCCCAGCAATAGCAATCGCCTTTTCCAAAGAGACACTAGGCTCACCCACTTTAAGTGCCCATTTACACTTATGTTTATCCAGATCATCCCTCCTTGAAGCTAGCAGGATATTATACAAAAACCCTATCTCTTCCTGGCTCCTAATAGCTTCAACTAGTTTAAGAGGTCCCGTCGTTATGGAGTATTTGCTCAAAAAATCACGAATTTGTAAAAATTGATAAAACTGTTTTTTATGAAGGAGAACCTTAATAGCTAAATCTGTAAAAGGCACGTAAATTCCCCCAGACTGATAGAAGTCCCCGATTTGGGTGATACTGTTAAGTCTCCAGCTACTGGCCACGGAATTCTGGGAAATTGAAAGTAATATACCTACGGCTGTGTTACGGGCATAGAAAGTTAATGCCTGAATTTGTAGATTCTTTCATACCATACTCCAAACATTAAAGGCTGCCCCAAAGACTTTGAAGCGCATTCTTTTATAGTAACTCATATCCAACCTCTTGAAGAGGCAATTCTTGACCTCTTCACCTAACAGCATCTGATAGATTGAGGGAGCCTCAACAGCGTTACTTATACTTTCTCCAGTTAACATTATCCGCATATTTGATAAGAGACACAAATAATAATAAAGTGTGAAGTTGGGGAGCTACCAGCTCCCCCTCTCCCTAGGCAGCGTCATGAACTGCATAGCCCTTCGATGTTTACCTGGAGCCCATAAGAATTTAGAGCAAAGTGCAGGCAGGTGTGAAAACTGGACGCAAGATACCTCCAAGGGTACAGATCTAAAAAAATATAAAACCTTCGGGAGTATGTTCATTTTAAGTATATTGGCTCTGCCTACCACAGAGATATGTAGACACTCCCATCTTTCTAGTGATTGCTTTACCTTGATGGTAATATCCCCCCATTTAACGTCCACCAGATCTTTTAAACTTTCTCCCATCTTGATTCCAAGATACGTGACCTCCATGACCGCCCGAGGATCGCTTGCCATAATATCCTTCATACAGAGAATCTGGGTCTTAGAGATATTTATCTTATAGGCCGAGACTACGCCATACTCAGCTGTGAGCCGTTCTACTTCAGATATAGTCATGAGAGGATCCGATGTTGTTATGGCGATATAGTCAGCATATGCGAAAACAAGGAAATTGTATTCCAGAACATGAAAAGGTTTCATCTGCGTGCTACTTTCTAGCATTCTTAAAAAGGGATTAATATATAGGGCAAACAGCAGGGTGGAACACGGACACCCCTGCCGTGTGCCTCTTGAAATCTTAATAGGATCTGAGACAATTCCCATTGAGCAAATCCTAGCCATAGATGAATGATATAGTACTCTTATAACCTGGATAAACACCTGACCAAAACCCATCTGCTGCATGACCCCCCAGAGAAAATCCCAAGCTACACGATCGAACGAGTTCTCGGCATCCAATAAAATCAATCCTAGGTCCCTAGATTCAGCCTGAGAGATGTCGAAAAGAGTCACTATTCTGTTAATATGGTTCACGGTCCCCCTACCAGTGATAAAGCCATTCTGTTTTGGGGAAACTAGGGGAGAAATAACTTTTGCCAGTCGGTTCGCCAAGATTTTGGCATGGATCTTCCCGTCACAATTGACATGAGAGATTGGGCGATATGACCCTGGCTGATCCGATGGCTTGTCTTTTTTCTTAAATATAACAATATTGGCCTTGTCCCAGGATTGTGGTGCTCCCGCCTCTGGGCTGCTTGGAAGATGGCCAACAAGTCTATTTTGATGTCTTGAAAGAAAGGCCTACAAACCTCCAAAGGAAGCTTATCAGGACCCGCTGCCTTACCAATCGTCATGCTGTTTATAGCTAGCTCTAACTCTTCCAAAGCAATAGGGTACCCCAGTATCTCAGCCTCCTCCTGACCGAGCTGATTCACTAATTGTTGTAACCCAGCTTCCGTGATATGCACCTCTGGCTCTTTTCCCAGATACAGATCTTCGTAGAATTTATGAAAAATCTCAAACATTTCATGGGGATCATACAACATGTCACCAGACAAATGTTAAATACCAATATTCTATGTGCAGCTTCATTAGAGCGTAACCTGTTATCCAGGCAGTGTCCTACTGCTTCACTGTGCTTGTAGCAATCCCTTTGGTGTACCAGATATTTAGCTGTGATTTCCCTACTCCAGGAGGAGTTGATATTAGCCTTACATCTAGCGACACTGGTCTGATATTATTCTTGGCCAATATCCCCTGTGCTAGGTTTTCTTCCGCTGATTTAAGTTTGGTATACAATTCCTGCATTAGGGATTTGACTTTCTTTTGCTGGTGCATTCCATAGCTCTGAATCTCCCACTCTAAGACAGGCCTTTAAAGCATCCCACATAACCCCAACAGATGTTGAGTGGCGATTGTCTTGAAAGAACCCCTTGATCCAGCTCTTAATATAATCTAAAAAAATATCATCAAGAAGGAGTTTCCTATTGAAAGTAAAAGTTTGTAGGTTTATACAAAAGCCTAATGCTGGAATGTCAAGGACAACAGGAGAATGATCTGATGTAATTCTTTGGAAGACTCGAATTTTAACATCAGTAAATAACAAAGGTGAGAAAAATAATTATCAAGACGGACCAATTTTTGATGAGGGTGGGAATAGAATGTAAAACCAGGATCATCCATGCAGAGATGATCCCACACGTCAACCAACCCGTGATCCATCAATAAATGAAAAAGCGCCTTAAAACCCCTTGGTTTCCTACCCGTATAATTTTGTGGACCCAGATGAAGTTCCTTAATAATCAAGTTAATGTTAAAATCACCAGATAGCACCAGGGGGATAGGCCAGTGCGAGCTCCACATTCAGATATTCCAAAACCATAGCTTCATCGAGATTGGAGCCATAAACAGTAAAAATTGTACATTTTTTCTCCCCATCACGCATTCCACGAGAAGCCAACGTCCCAATCTATGAGCTAATACTCGTTCTGAGGTTTGTATACCAGGTTTGGTGAGCAGCGCTACCCCACGAGTTGTTGAGGATTGTGAAGACACCGCTAAGAGTGCAAAGCCCATTTCAGATAACATTTTCCGCTTCCCGCAAGGTACATAAGTTTCTTGTAGACAAAGCAAGTCTAGTTGAATCACACGAAGTTCAGAAGCTACCCTTTGTCTCTTATTATAGCTGTTTAGGCCACAAACATTTGGAGAACATATTCGCAATCCTGATCTAGCCATTAGAAAAAAAGTCAATACTCATTACTCTAAGAAATAACATTAGATCCGTTAGACTGAAGACTTTAACAATACTGTGAATTATTTTCCTTATTTTACACCCCACGACCCCACCCCGACCTACCCCAACCCCTACCCTCCGACAACCTCCCCCGCTACCCCTACTCCTACCCTTCAAAAAGGCTTTGGGACCGATGGTCACTGTGATGACAATCTCCTACCACCCAGTTGCTCAGCCCCACACCACTCCCCTCACCCTATGCAGCAATCATGACAATATAAAAAGAAAAGGTTAGCATTCACAGCATTCTAGAAACCAAATACATATTGCCAATATTGATTAGCCTATCTGGTTTACCCAATCAAGTATAGGGTGAGGTAATACGGAAGTTAGAGAAGGAGAGGAACAAAGAAAAAAAGAGAGTTATACAGCTATGTCGTTCATCGGGCTTTGGCATTGATTTTAGCTACTGTGACCAAATGAGATATCTTTAATAAGGATTGCAAAAATTCCTTTGCACGTATCCCATAGGAGAAGAGAAGAGGCAAGATGGCGTTCGTAGCTTCGGACGCGTAAGCTGCTACTCCCGGCTGCTCCAACCCCCACACAGGCTATAGTGAACTGACCATTCAAAAGAGGGGATATGAAGGATAAATCACTGGCTCGGCATGCAGAGTGTCATGGCGGCTGCAATTTTGGCAGGGTTATATCGCCTGCATAATGGTTATTTCTGGCGCTTCACCCGGAGCCGGTGGGTGTCTTCTCTATCGGCTCCTACACGCTACGTTGACCGCAGAGGGTCGGGTTGGACCGCATCTACAATGCCCCCCAAGACGGGAAATGGGAGTACTCGCCCTCTTGTGGATGTTGCCACCACTGGGCTAAAGAACTCAGGAACTACAGTGAGCGGTCCCAAAACGCTGAGTTTGGAGACAGTTGCAAAGGGAGTGAAAACGCTAATGAATACTGGTAAGCGCACCATACCGACCATATTTTCTGCTGGTAAAACCAAAGATAAAGGCAAAAATCCCCAGATCACCCAAACATCTCAGGACTTATCTATTGATGCGGCGTCTAGGGCCAAGAGAACTATAGACTAAGTCACCACAATCCAATGCCGTCCATGCCCTCAATGATGTTTAAATTCAAGACACCAAGGGGCCAAGGGGCCATTTTGAAGCCAGGCAGTGTGCTCAGGCCTGCACCCAGTTTGCCTTGCTTTCAACTATTATGCCCAGGGGTACTCAGTGGTGCATGGGCCTAGTCTTTCTGTGGGGTGTCTTCAATTTAAACATAATTGAGGGCATGGATGGCATTGGATTGTGGTGATTTTGTGTGTTTTTCGAGTTTTTGGGGTGTTGTTGGGGCCTGGCCATGTGGGTGGGGGTCATTTTGAGGCCTGGGACAGGCAGAGCCTGGCCATGTGGTGGAGGCCAAGGGGCCATTTTGAAGCCAGGCAGTGAGCTCAGGCCTGCACCCAGTTTGCCTTGCTTTCAACCATTATGCCCAGGGCTACTCAGTGGTGCATGGGCCTAGTCTTTCTGTGGGGTGTCTTGAATTTAAACATCATTGAGGGCATGGATGGCATATGAATGTGGTGATTTTTGAGTGATTTTCGACTTTTTGGGGCGTTGTTGGGGCCTGGCCATGTGGGTGGGGGCCATTTTGAGGCCTGGGACAGGCAGGGCCTGGCCATGTGGTGGGGGTCAAGGGGCTATTTTGAAGCCACGCAGTGTGCTCAGGCCTGCACCCAGTTTGCCTTGCTTTCAACCATTATGCCCAGGGGTACTCAGTGGTGCATGGGCCTAATCTTTCTGTGGGGTGCCTTGAATTTAAACATCATTGAGGGCATGGATGGTATTGGATTGTGGTGATATTTGTGTGCTTTTCGACTTTTTGGGGTGTATAACTGATGTTCTTCTGGCTTCCATTGCTTTTAGGTGCACAAGACAACCACCAGTGCCAGGAAGAAGTCCTGCAGCGGTGTGTGCAGCACAACATCACGTGACGTCACGTGTGGCCACAGACAAGACAACTCTGCAACTCTTGCAACTGCGGCCTGCTGTTCTGACATCTGAAGAAGATCCCCCCAAACAAAGTTGGCCGTAGCGCCTCAGCGAAAAAAGTTGTCAGTGCCACTGCCAGTAAGAAGGAGTACAAGAAGCAAGTGGCACCACCTACCAAGGAGAGTGGTGTGCCCACCAACACCTTTTTTTGGGGAAAAAAAACTACGCATGCAGCAGCAGCGGTGTCCGCCGGGGACCAAGCTGGAAGGAGCACCTCCGCTTTATTGGGCTCAGTGCCCCCATGCCAAGTTAGGTCCAAGAACATGAGTGCTGCTGCGGCAGCCACTTTTGTTGTTCAATCACCGTCGACCAGTGATCCTGGCTCATCACAAGAAAGTACCATCCAATCAACGCCGGGTATATCTCAGATGATGAGTGTTCAACAACCACAGGTGCAACGACAACCACAGGTGCAACTCGTACAAGCACAAGTACATGGGCAAGGAGAGGCGCAAGGAGAGGCAGAAGGAGAGGCGCAAGTAGAGGCGCAAGGAGAGGCGCATGGAGAGGTGCATGGAGAGGTGCAACTAGAGGTTCATGGAGCGGCACAACAGCCTACAACTCTTGTTCCTCCAGAAGTAGGGGCACATCAGGAAATTGATATTCAAGAGGAGGTATCATCCGAGGAAGCCACTCCTCTTGATGATGATCCATTGTCTTCCAGATCTCCAGCAAGAAAAAGGTCAAGGAGGGCTACTACTACTACTACAAGTTCTTCTTCAAGCCCCCTTCATTCTGATGACCTTGATCGTGATTGGAACCCAGCAATGCAGTCTGAGAGTGAGCCACGCCATGAGCCGACAAAGGTAGCTAAGCCTAAAAGGAAGACTCCTGCAAGGCTTCGACTTATGGGTGATGACGAAGAACAAGAAATTGTGTCTTCTGCTGCTGATAAACAGTCTGAGGACGACCCAGTCATCACAGTCGTCACTCCAGCCCCAGCAGGCATGCAGCAGACAAACATTTTAACCCTATCCCGAATGGCTGCTGAACGGGATATGGCCGGCATGGCACTGGTACCACCACCAACGCAGTTGACTACAACACCAACACGACCTACAGCTTCCATCTTTTTTAGTCAAAAGGGCCGGCATGGACCTCCATCCAGCTCGACCTCAAGTAGTGGTGCTGTAAGTGAACAACAGAAACAAATTCAGCCACGCCCATCCTCCATTTCATCTGGCATTGAAAGTCAAATAGCACCTAGCTGCAGAGCGCATTTGGACTGAACTGAAGGTAGGCCTATTTTTGCTTTTTGCCTGTTTGGGGGTGTTCTGCTTTTTTGTGGGTGGCTGCAGGGGTCTGGGGGCATTGCTGGGAAGGTCTAATACCGGATAAAAGTGTTTTGGAGAAAATCCATGGTGGAAAAGTTTTTTACTTTCCAGAGTTTTCGCTCACTTTCGTGTTTTCGGGGGCCTGCTTAGGGGGGTTCCTGGTGTTTGGGGGGTTGGTGGGTCTTGGAGCAACGCTGGGTATGGATAGTTTTGATTGCGAGTGGTTTAGAAAAAATCCATGGCTGTAAAGGGGAGTTAGGGCCTAGCTGCAGACCGCGCATGGAGTGATTTGGGAATGAGGACTAAATTATTCTGTCTCACCTTTTCCAGTTTTGCTTTTTGGCTGTTTGGGGGTGTTAAACGTGTTTCCGCCTGGGTTGACGGGTCTGGGGGCATTGCTGGGAAGGTCTAATACTGGATAAAAGTGTTTTGGAGAAAATCCATGGTGGAAAGGTTTTTCACTTTCTAGAGTTTTTGCTCACTTTTGTGTTTTCGGGGGCCTGCTTTGGGGGGTTCCTGGTGTTTGGGGGAGGGGTTGGGACGTCTTGGAGCAACGCTGGGTATGGATAGTTTTGATTGCAAGTGGTTTGGAGAAAATCCATGGTGGCAAAGGGGAGTTAGGGCCTAGCTGCAGAGCGCGCACAGAGTGATCTGGGAACTAGGCCTAAATTTGTCTAAGTCCGCATTTTTGCTTTTTGGCTGTTTGGGGGTGTTAAACTTATTTCCGCCTGGGTTGATGGGTCTGGGGGCATATCTGGGAAGGTCTAATACTGGATAAAAGTGTTTTGGAGAAAAACCATGGTGGAAAAGTTTTCCACTTTCCAGAGTTTTCGCTCACTTTCGTGTTTTCGGGGGCCTGCTTGTGGGGGTTCCTGGTGTTTGGGGGTGGAGTTGGGGGGTCTTGGAGCAACCCTGGGTATGAATAGTTTTGATTGCAAGTGGTTTGGAGAAAATCCATGGTGGCAAAGGGGAGTTAGGGCCTAGCTGAAGAGCACGCATGGAGTGATTTGGGAATGAGGCCTAAATTATTCTGTTTCACTTTTTCCGGTTTTGCTTTTTGGCTGTTTGAGGGTGTTAAACTTATTTCCGCCTGGGTTGACAGGCCTGGGGGCATTGCTGGGAAGGTCTAATACCGGATAAAAGTGTTTTTGAGAAAATCCATGGTGGAAAAGTTTTTCACTTTCCAGAGTTTTCGTTCACTTTCGTGTTTTCAGGGGCCTGCTTGGGGGGGTTCCTGGTGTTTGGGGGGTTTGGAGGGGGGGTATTGGAGCAACACTGGGTATGGATAGTTTTGATTGCGAGTGGTTTGGAAAAAATCCATGGCTGCAAAGGGGAGTTAGGGCCTAGCTGCTGAGTGCGCATGGAGTGATTTGGGAATGTGGACTAAATTATTCTGTCTCATCTTTTCCGGTTTCGCTTTTTGGCTGTTTGGGGGTGTTAAACTTGTTTCCGCCTGGGTTGACGGGTCTGGGGGCATTGCTGGGAAGGTCTAATGCTGGATAAAAGTGTTTTGGAGAAAATCCATGGTGGAAAGGTTTTTCACTTTCCAGAGTTTTCGCTCACTTTTGTGTTTTCGGGGGCCTGCTTTGGGGGGTTCCTGGTGTTTGAGGGAGGGGTTGGGGGGTCTTGGAGCAAAGCTGGTTATGGATAGTTTTGATTGCAAGTGGTTTGGAGAAAATCCATGGCTGTAAAGGGGAGTTAGGGCCTAGCTGCAAAGCGCGCATGGAGTGATTTGGGAATGAGGACTAAATTATTCTGTCTCACCTTTTCCAGTTGTGCTTTTTGGCTGTTTGGGGGTGTTAAACTTGTTTCCGCCTGGGTTGACGGGTCTGGGGGCATTGCTGGGAAGGTCTGATACCGGATAAAAGTGTTTTTGAGAAAATCCATGGTGGAAAGGTTTTTCACTTTCTAGAGTTTTCGCTCACTTTTGTGTTTTCGGGGGCCTGCTTTGGGGGGTTCCTGGTGTTTGGGGGAGGGGTTGGGGGGTCTTGGAGCAACGCTGGGTATGGATAGTTTTGATTAAAAGGGGTTTGGAGAAAATCCATGGTGGCAAAGGGGAGTTAGGGCCTAGCTGCAGAGCGCGCACGGAGTGATCTGGGAACTAGGCCTAAATTTGTCTAAGTCCGTATTTTTGCATTGTTGCTTTTTGGCAGTTTGGGGGTGTTAAACTTGTTTCCGCCTGGGTTCACGGGTCTGGGGGCATTTCTGGGAAGATCTAATACTGGATAAAAGTGTTTTGGAGAAAATCCATGGTGGAAATGTTTTTCACTTTCCAGAGTTTTCGCTCACTTTCGTGTTTTCAGGGGCCTGCTTGTGGGGGTTCCTGGTGTTTGGGGGTGGGGTTGGGGGGTCTTGGAGCAACCCTGAGTATGAATAGTTTTTATTGGAAGTGGTTTGGAGAAAATCCATGGTGGCAAAGGGGAGTTAGGGCCTAGCTGCAGAGCGCGCATGGAGTGATTTGGGAATGAGGCCTAAATTATACTGTCTCACTTTTTCCGGTTTTGCTTTTTGGCTGTTTGGGGGTGTTAAACTTGTTTCCGCCTGGGTTGACGGGTCTGGGGGCATTGCTGGGAAGGTCTAATACCGGATAAAAGTGTTTTTGAGAAAATCAATGGTGGAAAAGTTTTTCACTTTCCAGAGTTTTCGCTCACTTTCGTGTTTTCAGGGGCATGCTTGGGGGGGTTCCTGGTGCTTGGGGGTGTTGGGAGTTATTGGAGCAACGCTGGGTATGGATAGTTTTGATTGCGAGTGGTTTGGAAAAAATCCATGGCTGCAAAGGGGAGTTAGGGCCTAGCTGCAGAGTGCGCATGGAGTGATTTGGGAATGAGGACTAAATTATTCTAAGTCTCATCTTTTCCGGTTTCGCTTTTTGGCTGTTTGGGGGTGTTAAACTTGTTTCCGCCTGGGTTGACGGGTCTGGGGGAATTGCTGGGAATGTCTAATACTGGATAAAAGTGTTTTGGAGAAAATCCATGGTGGAAAAGTTTTTCACTTTCTAGAGTTTTTGCTCACTTTTTTGTTTTCGGGGGCCTGCTTGGGGGGGTTCCTGGTGTTTGGGGGAGGGGTTGGGGGGTCTTGGAGCAACGCTGGGTATGGATAGTTTTGATTGCAAGTGGTTTGGAGAAAATCCATGGTGGCAAAGGGGAGTTAGGGCCTAGCTGCAGAGCGTGCACGGAGTGATCTGGGAACTAGGCCTAAATTTGTCTAAGTCCGCATTTTAGCATTTTTGCTTTTGGCTGTTTGGGGGTGTTAAACTTGTTTCCACCTGGGTTGACGGGTCTGGGGGCATTTCTGGGAAGGTCTAATACCGGATAAAAGTGTTTTGAAGAAAATCCATGGTAGAAAGGTTTTTCACTTTCCAGAGTTTTCGCTCACTTTTGTGTTTTCGGGGGCCTGCTTGCGGGGGTTCCTGGTGTTTGGGTTGGGGGGTCTTGGAGCAACCCTGGGTATGAATAGGTTTGATTGCAAGTGGTTTGGAGAAAATCCATGGTGGCAAAGGGGAGTTAGGGCCTAGCTGCAGAGCGCGCATGGAGTGATTTGGGAATGAGGCCTAAATTATTCTGTCTCACTTTTTCCGGTTTAGCTTTTTGGCTGTTTGGGGGTGTTAAACTTGTTTCCGCCTGGGTTGACGGGTCTGGGGGCATTGCTGGGAAGGTCTAATACTGGATAAAAGTGTTTTGGAGAAAATCCATGGTGGAAAAGTTTTTCACTTTCCAGAGTTTTCGCCCACTTTTGTGTTTTCGGGGGCCTGCTTGGGGGGGTTCCTGGTGTTTGGGGGGTTTGGGGGGTCTTGGAGCAACCCTGGGTATGAATAGTTCAGATTGCAAGTGGTTTGGAGAAAATCCATGGTGGCAAAGGGGAGTTAGGGCCTAGTTGAAGAAAGCGTTTGACACTATTTTTAACTTAGGGCTAGTTAGGGTTAGAATGTGTTTGGGGGAGTTCGAGGTTTTTGGTAACTGGGTTCTGGGGTCTACTGTTGGAGCACTTGTCGAGAAATGTCTAATTTTGGTTGCAAGTGGCTTGAAGAAAATCCATGGTGGGAATGGGGGGATTTGGCCCTACTTTACTTTCAAAGTACGTTTTTTTTCCACTAGCCCTCAGACAGGTAGCAGTATTGCACGTTTTTTGGGGTCTGGGGGTATACTACATTTTAGCGACTGGGTTTAAGGGTATGGGAGCACTGCTGGGAAGGTCTAATTTTGTTCTAAAATCGTAGTTTACAGTAAACCTAGCTTGAGGGGAAAGATCCGCATAATTCGCCCATACTTATTTATCCTTCAAAAGGAGACTCAGAGTACTCCCTTTCAAATCTATTGTACTGTTGATTCTGAAACTGAAAGTGTGACTTTTTGCACTACACAACGTATGTACCTTATATTTTTTTCTCAGTGATGTTTTAATATCACTTCCTGTTTTTCCATCAACATTTACAGGGCGGCTTTCACCCTGTGCAATGGGAAAAAAGATGAAGTCAGGCTTCACATTAGCGAGCCGCAATTCAGCATCCGCCAGGCAGGCAGTGGACAGGGTGTCTTCTGGTCACCAACATTGATCGACGGAGCGTCAGATGGAATGGAGGAGGACCGCATATAAGAGGAATGGCTGGATGCATGCAACTTCCCAAATTCAACAGGACAAGTACAACAACATACAGTAACAGTATCCATTTATTTCTACTTATCTTTAAAGTAATGTCATTGCTGTGAACTTCTATGAGTGTGACTCTGCATTTCTTTGCTCTCTGTTTCTAAATTCATCCCTCCAGCCATTGTATTGTGTTACTTTGCTAATTTAATGAACAAAGTGTTTCTCTGAGTGCAGAGATAGGCAAGTGAAAACGCATAATTACTGCAGCCCTGTACTGTTGCATTATTTCATTCATAAGAAAGTACTACTTAGTTTAAGTAACCTAACCATCCATTTAGCTTCATGCCTGCAGTAGTGCATGCACTTCCTTTATGTCCCTTAAAAGATTTATGGATATCTTCGTATCCAAAGATTTGTTTATCTTTATTTGTTGTTTGTCCATGCTGTGTTTTTTTTCCTCTCTCAACAAAACTTTCCCAAAAAAACCCATTCCCATCCAATTTCCAGCTCCTAACCCTCTTCCCCCGGGCTGTGTGGTTTTCATTGATGTGTGAATAAATAACAGCAATAATTCCACACACTTGCTGGGGAGGATAAGGTCATAGCAACTGAAAATGAATTACATTTCAAGGCTGGTGAAGGAATCTGAGGATATATTCTTACCCAGCTTGACACAGACCCATGACTATTGGCAAATCAAAGCAGATTTTCATGGGCGCCATCAACTGGATTGATCATGAAGAACACCCTCCTCCTACACGTGGCAAATGATTACGCTGCTGTGTCCTTCACCTTCAGTACTATTTCTTGTAGTAGTAACCAATGTCAAATTCCACGCAAGTAGTAGTTATACTTTCAATACTTTAGCATTTGTAAGGCTACATTATGGCACTGTTCTAGTGTACTGTCATGTGCTATAATATCTATTGTACCGTTCTAATGCTCCGCTTAGGCCAATCAAGGTTTCATTTTCTTTTTTTCATATGCTGCAACTGCCACTGTGTACCACCACTAGTACCACGGCATGATGCCATTTCATCCGCCCAGGATTGCCAACCTTAATCACCATTTGCCATGCAGCCAGACCTGTGCCTAGCCCTACTTTCAAACATGAATTACAGGTAAGATAAGCGTTTGGGGGAGGAAGAATAATGGAGTAGTAGGAGAGACGAGAGACTGATGGTAGTACTAGTAAAGTCCTAGGACAATTGAATTCACTAACTCCGTGAGAGGCACTTTCTTTTGTAAACATTTGGGCAATTACTTACACAATTTGAAACAAGAAGCCACTTTCAGGAAAACAAACTTACAGTTAAACCCCCCCTCCAGTCTCAACTGCAGTAAAAACATGTATGCTATGTTTAAGTTGAAAGTAATAATTATTTATACCCCAAACAAAAATAAACTATCCCGCAAGACCTGAACCACCCCCCCTACCTAACCCCAAAGAATGTCAGTGAAAAAAAAGTCCCCAAAGTCCAAAAAACCCAACTCTAAATTCCCACCCCCCAAAAGTCTTAAAAAAAGGGGCAAGGGACAGTCTCTCCTCCTCTAATGCCGCCGGCAGTGTACTTTTTTGGCCAGGCGGTCATGCTCCTTGTGGAGGTTCTTGAGCAGGATTTTCATTTTCTTCTGCTTCTGCACAAGGTAGGACACCCTGAGGGTTAGGCGGTGCACGCGTGCCTTGCACCTGCTGTGGGGGGCAGCTGATTTTTTGGCTGCTTGGCGGTGGCGGGTGGCGGGTGGCTGTGGTACCTCGGCTCCGTACCGCTGGAGGCCTGCACTGACTGGCTGACCCAGGGAGCGCGGAGGAGGATGCAGCTGGCGCTGTGGATGTTGTGGAGGTCGACTGCGTGTCCTCCTCCTCCTGGGCCACCAGCCTCCGATATTCGGCGACAGTCGCCTCCAGTTTCCGTTGCCGGGCCCGTCTAGCCAGCTCCTTCCGTGACAGTTTTGAAGGAGCATCTATATGAAGAAAGAAAAACATAGTCTGTAACCAATGGTCTTTAAGATTAAACCAAAATAATTTAGCAGAAAGTTGTGTCACAGTAGAACTAGCAACTTGAAAGCACAGTACATAACATTTGTGGCCTGTATCTATCTAACCTCCCAATTCTTCAGCCTTGCTCTAACATTAGTGGGAGTTTCAGGAATCAATTCTTCGAGCACTATGGACTCACTACATTACAGTCGACTATGACAGTACACCAGTCTTATTCTTCTTTTCTCTTGTTTAGAGAAATTGGTACGCTAACTTCTGGAAGCCGGGATAATGCCAGCGCAGTCAACTTGCACCCAAGAAAAACAGACGCACGCCATGATGACATTAAGCATGGGCTGAAAATGTGTTCCGCTCGCGGAATTTGCGGATTTTCCGCGATTACGCGATCCGCTAATCTCACGAAATCGCTGTAAAATCCGCATATCAGCGGGGACGAATTTTCTGACAAGCACTTACAGGGTTACAGCAGCAGGTGCAAAAGTTGAAGCAAATTTTTTGTAATCTATTACAAAAGGGTTACAAAGAAATTAACTTCAACTGGGGCACCTGCTGCTGTAAGCCTGTAAGTGCTTCCTGGCGCCTCGTTGCCTACTTGCAACTATTCTATGACCCTGCTCTTACCCTTGAAGCAGGGTCAGAGAATAGTTACAAGTAAGCAATGAGGCGCCTATCATGAAAATTAAACCTCAACAGGAAGCACTGACAGATATAAAATCAAGCATTTGCAATGCAATAGGTCTCGCATTAGGAAAGTTTGAGCTATTGGTCTTGTAAATGACAATTTTTTTTATTTATGTGTTGGTTTTGAAAATAGCTAAATTAATAGCTTTGTCATTTACAATGCCAATAGTTATAACTTTCACAAATGTGACACCTATAGCATTTGTAATGCAACATGTTTTGTATTTACGTGACTTAGCTGTATTGATATTACAAATTACAATGGCTTTTAATTTTTTTAAATAATTAATACTTAAATAAAAGTGATTTTAATTTATAATGGCAATAGCTTAAACTTTTGTAAATAACTTTTGTGAAGATTATGTTCAGTGTATTTTATTGTGACGAAAATCCAAGAACAGAAGTGAAATATTAACAACTTTTTTGTGACATTTGTAATAAAGTTTGAAACATTGAGAGAACATATTTGAACCAGTTGTTGTTGAATGGTTGCGCAGATTGATGCTGGGGTGGCGCTGAGTGGTGCTGTGCTGGTGCTGAGTGGTGCTGTGGTGATGCTGAGTGGTGCTGTGGTGGAGCTGAGTGATACTGGGATGGTGCTGAGTGATGCTGGGGTGGTGTTGAGTGGTGCTGTGGTGGTGCTGAATGATGCTGTGGTGTTGCTGAGTGATGCAGTGGTGGTGCTGAGTGGTGCTGTGGTGGTGCTGAGTGATAATATAGTGGTACTGAGTGATGCTGTGGTGGTGCTGAGTGATGCTGTGGTGGCGCTGAGTGGTGCTGTGGTGGTGCTGAGTGATGCTGTGGTGGTGCTGAGTGATGCTGTGGTGGTGCTGAGTGGTGCTGTGGTGGTGCTGAGTGGTAATATGGTGGTGCTGAGTGATAATGTGGTGGTACTGAGTGATGCTGGGGTAGCGTTGAGTGATGATGTGGTGTTGCAGAGGGCAGAATGGCACAAAAAGCAGTCTAACAAAGGGCAGAAGGGCAGAAAAACAAGAAAAAACGAGTCTAACAGAGGGCAGAAGGGCACAAAAAACAAGTCTAACAGAGGACAGAAGGGCAGAAAAACAAGGGGAAAACAAGTCTAACAGAGGGCAGAAGGGCACAAAAAACTAGTCTAATGGAGCAGAAAGGCACACAAACGAGTCTAACAGAGGGCAGAAGGGCACAAAAACAAGGGAATAACAGAGGGCAGAAGGGCACATAAAACGAGTCTAACAGATGGCAGTAGGGCAGAAAAACAAGGCAAAAATGAGTCTAACAGAGGGCAGAAGGGCCCAAAAAACGAGTCTAACAGGGGGCAGAAGGGCAGAAAAACAAGGGAAAAACAAGTCTAACAGAGGGCAGAAGGGCAGAAAAACAAGGGGAAAACGAGTCTTACAGGGGGCAGAATGAATCCCGCCCTGCGTGTTTGTCCACGAAGATGCCACCTTTTTGTGAAATACCTCTACTCAACTGGAGTACATTCTACTGTCTAATCAGTAAGTGCTCACTTGTTGGCTAAATGTGTAGGGGCAGATTTACAATAACTGGCGCATCCCCAGGGATGAGCCACTTATTGTGCGCCTCAGCTCCGCCAACCATGGTGCGCCGCATTAACAATGCGGCGCACCATGTGGCAAAAACGCACAGATGCGTCACGCATCTGTGCCGTAAAAGCAGCACATTGCTGAAGCTGTGTCGCGCTTGCGATGCAGCTCCAGCAATGCTCTGGGGGGCCCTATCTCCCTAATGCTGCATCAAGCCTTGCGCCTGCTTCAAGCAGGCGCAGGGTTTTGACGCAGCATTGGCCTAAAAGTGACTGAGTGAATTCTTGTACATTTCACTCAGCCACTTTTAGGAGGCGTTCCTGCGCAGGAACGCCCTCCCCTGCGCCGGAACGCCTCCTGATGGCACAGGGCTTTAAAACGTGACGCATCTCTCAGATGCGTCACGTTGTTAATACCCAACACCATGGCGCATCTTTTGTGCTGCCGCTGCGTCACAAAAGATCTCGGTATAGGGTGGGAGTGGTGAACCAGTGGGTGGCAGGGGGGAACCAGAGGGTAACAGTGCTGAACCAGAGGGTGGCAGTGCTGAACCAGAGGGTGGCAGGGGTGAACCAGAGGGTTGTAGGGGTGAACCAGAGGGTGGCAGTGATGAACCAGATGGCAGGGGTGAACCAGAGGGTGGCAGTGGGGAACCAGAGGGTGGCATGGGTGAACCAGAGGGTGGCATTGGTGAGCCAGAGAGTTGCAGTGGTGAACCAGAGGGTGGCAGTGCTGAACCAGAAGGTGACAGTGGTTAACCAGAGGGTGGCAGTGGTGAACCAGAGTGTGGCATGGGTGAACCAGAGGGTGGCAGTGGTGAACCAGAGAGTCGCAGTGGTGAACCAGAGGGTGGCAGTGCTGAAACAGAGGGTGACAGTGGTTAACCAGAGGGTGGCAGTCGTGAACCAGAGGGAGGCAATGGTGAACCAGAAGGTGACAGTGCTGTACCAGAGGGTGGCAGGGGTGCACCAGAGGGTGCTGTGATGAACCAGAGGGTGGCAGTGGTGAACCAGAGGGTGGCAGGGGTGAACCACAGGGTGGCAGTGGTGAACCAGAGGGTGTGGGTGCTGAACCAGAGGGTGACAGTGGTTAACCAGAGGGTGGCAGTGGTGAACCAGAGGTGCTGTGATGAACCAGAGGGTGGCAGTCATGAACCAGAGGGTGGTAGTGGTGAACCAGAGGGTGACAGTGCTGACCCAGAAGGTGGCAGGGGTGAACCAGGGGTGCTGTGATGAACCTGAGGGTGGCAGTCATGAACCAGAGGGTGACAGTGGTGAACCAGAGGGTGACAGTGCTGAACCAGAAGGTGGCAAGGGTGAACCAGAGAGTGACAGAGCTGAACCAGCGGGTGGCAGTGGTGAACCAGAGGGTGGCAGGGGTGAACCTGAGGGTGGCAGCGGTGAACCAGAGGGTGGCAATGGTGAACCAGAGGGTGGCAGTGATGAACCAGAGGATGGCAGTGGTGAACCAGAGGGTGCTGTGCCTATACACGACCGCATGGGTAACTTCGCCGTGCAAGCGGCCCGCGAACATGCAAAAAGCCCTGCAAACACGCAAAAAACCCCACGAACATGCAAAAAACCCGGCTAACACGCAACAAAACAAAAATCTGCAAATTCGCATGAATTCACGGATTTTGCGGATTGCGAATTCGATTTCGCGCAAATTCGCGGAACGCGAATTCGCAAATTGCCCACACTTAGATGACACAGGCTTGCGTTACTGTACCAGTCCAGTACATGCAGGTGGTGAAGCTCTTACTTTTCTATTATGGGGACTGAGAATACTCTGTTTCAAGGGCTACTGCTTAATTAATTTAACTTTCACCCTACAGTGCCAATGACTAGTAGAAAAGGAAAATGAAGAAGATAAATAATATGATTATCTATCCCTTCACAGGATATGTATTTGTTTACATATGGGATGACTTTAGGTACTTGTTTTTTTTCGAGTGAACACTGATAGGCCACACATGAATGACAGAGTTATACTAAAATTATTAACAAAGGTAGTTAGTGTCCCCCGTAATCGCCGGATATATGCTGTGCTTGCAATACAAAATACTGCTACTATTCATGGTAGTATTTGGAAAAATTACAACTTCTTTTCCTTGCCTTTCCTACACTGGAACGGACGTGCGGGTACCTTGTTACATGCTCTTCAAAGTAACACTTAGTTCATCCAGTGACCGTCTACTCTCTCTACATACACATATGCTATCTATGGGTCAGATAGTACCATGATCCAGGCATCCATCCATTCAAAGTAAATGTCAATCATTCTTCTTAATGTCTCAACTGGATAAAGCTTACTTTTTCTCACGGGAAAACAACATTTTCATTTTATTTTGGAAACCGCAAGCCATGCATCCGTGCTTGACTTGCATTTGAATTTCAATCAAAGGATATTTTGTGCACACATACAGTTTCTGTTTCACCCACCCAGGCAGTCCTCTTCCCTTTCTTCTTCCACCCCTCCTTGCTTTATCCTTCAACCGGCCATGCATCATATTCCCAGCCACCTCGGGCAGCATTCAAAAACACGTATCATTCTTTGCCAGTCTTCATTACTTTTAACTCGCTCGTCCTTCCACACTTACTTAGACCCTTCTTTCCCTTTTCGTTCATCCGATCCATCAAGTTCATCTCTGATCTGACTTGGATTCTCGAAAAAACTTTCACAGCTGAGTTGAAGTCAATTTAGAGGAGGCTACTACCTGGTTGATAAAAACTTAGCTCTAAATTTGTAAGTCTTCTTAACAGTATATTATACTTGTACTGTACAACATATACACCCGTGCAGAGAGCACACTCTGCAGTGTGCAATCTCAATAAGTAAGGAATACAATAGCTTACCACTGTCTGCCACTACCGTGGCATCCCCCACAGCAGTTTCCGCTGACTGTTGCACGGCCTCCGCCCCAGGAGTGCCCACCTCCAAGCTGGCCCCGGCACCGGTGGATGGTTGTGCCAATGTTTCGCCTAGAAAATACATTTCAGATTCTTAGATGTCATATACACCACTCCCTAGTATTTTGTCTAGGAATGAAAAAATGTCACTATGACTACACAAACAAATTTAATAATTTGTGACTGTCTAGTCAAAACTAAAAATTGCCCTTTTTTCAGGGAAGGGTGTTGTATTGCTACACTTTTTGGCACAACTGATGAATGCTTGCTTTTTAACACGCACAATTTTTCTCATAACAGACAGAAGCTTCCCTTCTAAGAACAAGAGCAAGATCAGATCATCATCATTAGGACGGAGTCCGCAACGATTCAGCACCACAAAGAAGATTTGAAGTTCCAACCAGCTGAGGGCTCGCCCACAATTAATGTGTGAAATCACTAAGCACTTTTCCATTTTCAATCCACCGTTCATGTTGTATGATGAACTTGATTCTAATAAATGTTTTTACTTTTAATAAAATTTTAAAACTTACATAGACTCTGTGGTTTTTAGTCATGAGTGAGTGAGCGAAAGGGTTTGCAATTTGAAAGCATGAGTCCGTGGCTCTGACAGTTCTGGACTCTGACTCCGTAGTCTTATGTCCTGGGTTGGATAATCATCATTGGGGATCAATCATCGATGAATTAGGGAGCTAAATGACTCTGCTACACTAGCTAGTCAGTAAGGAGATTGGGGGTTCAAAGTCTGCTATGATTGAGGTATGTGGAAAGTCTAACTGCGCCTATTATAATTGATAATCAATGAACTATTTAGTGTCTGTTTGTGCAGAATTGTCCCTGCAACAATAGTAGTATGGATTGTCCTCCTGTCCAATCAAAAAGTAAACTAGTATATTATTCTTTCTTGGTGGTCATTGACATTTTATTGTTGGGAATTGTCAAAGCATAAACATTTAGAAGACTTCAAAAGACATTATGGACAACCCAGAGGAATGCACTCAGTGCATAGCGCTATTGCTGAATAGAATGGGAGTATCGTTTAACACCTTTAGCCAACTGTGCAAGCTTAGTTAGCTACACAGACAGACTAATAATAATAATCTAGTAGTACCACAGGGAGTCATAGTAGAGGCAGGATAAGAATTTAGAAACAGTCTACAAGAAGATCAAAGACGATTTAGAAAAAATCGAATGAGGAACGTTAGTAAAAAATAGGTACTCTAAAAGATAGGGAAGTATATTTATTAATATTAACATGAAAACTTACTGGGGCCAGCAGAGGAGCCCTCGCCGGACCGATCCTAGCCTTCCTGTTCCTGCTCCGCCGGCGTCGCTACTTCCTCCTCTGTCCTCTTGCCCCTGGGGCAGCTGATGTACAACATGAAAGAAAGACCCAAACATGGATGATCGTTGTCAACCAAATCAAACATTTCAAAAGAACAATAACAAATTATTTCAGGGAAATAGCAAATAGACAACAATTGCACTACATTTATTGACCTATCTGAAGTGGTCTACTAGGATATTAGTATTGCTGGATTCACGGACCGTCGACTTGGAAAGTTATGTAACTCACTAAACCAACTACTAAAAGGTTCAACTAGGACTGGCAGGCAGCACTCCGCAGGACGCGAAGTGACAGACAAAGTCCATTGTGATTGCAGACCAGTGAGAACACTAAAAAGTAAGTTTCCTACTACATAACCAGTCATTAAAATACTCAAACTATCAATCCACCACCACTATCTCTTCTTAGTGGCAGGTGTACAAAGGAAGGACTGGACTTGAGTCTCTAGGGGCAGATTTACAAGTCCCTTGCGGCTCTTTTGCTCCGTCGTTGCGTGGCTTTTGTGATGCAGCAGCAGAGCAAAAGAGGCGCCATGGTGCGGAGTATATTAACAACGTGACGCATCTGGGAGATGCATCACGTTGTAAAGCCCTGCGCCATCAGGGGGCATTCCGGCGCAGGTGAGGGCGTTCCTGCGCAGGAACACATCCTAAAAGTGGCTGAGTGAAATCTACAAGATTTCACTCAGTCACTTTTATGCCAATGCTGTGTCACTCAAAACCCTGCGCCTGCTTGAAGCAAACGTACAGCTTGATGCAGCATTAGGGAGAAAGGGCACCCCAGAGCATTGCTGGAGCTGCGTCGTGTTGCGACGCAACTCCAGCAATGCGCTGCCTTTAGGGCACAGATGCGTGACACTTCTGTGTCGTTTTTGCCACATGGTGCGCCGCATTGTAAATGGTGGAGTGGTGGTGGGTGGTGGAGGCGTGGCGCATAATTACTGGTGCATCCCTGCTAATTTGCAGGGATGCGCTAGTAATTGTAAATCTGCCCATTAGTGTCTAGTATTACGCAGTTCTATAAAGTACACTCATACATAATTACTCAGGCCAATGAAATACGCACAAAAAATCAAAAACAAATAACCATAGTAGCACCGCCAATGAGCAGGAGAGCAGTGCACCTGAAATGCAATCACAGAAAATTTTGAAATACAATTTACCTACAATCTAATCGGCAGCATTATTGCTCTTCGGAAAAAACAAAAATTTGCAATATGATAACACATAGAGCAGGAGAAAACAGAGTAGTGATTAAATAGCTATTGCTACTCACCAAGCCCGGGGATCTCGATGCCTAGCAGGTCGAGCAGGTCGTGTTCACAGTCCAGGAGCTCGGACCACCGGTGCATGGCCTGGTTGTAGGTGGGCCGGTCCCGAGAGTGTTTATACATGGTCCGGCACACCTTCTCCCACAGCTTCCGACGCTCCCGGAGCCCGTACCCGCTAGCGATCCTGCCGCCTGCCGCAATGGTCTTGGGGAGGCGGCACTGCACATAATAAACCAGTGCGGCCACCTCCTCCGCGCTGAAGATCTCCCAGGCTGTGACTTGCTCCCCCTGCAATCGCCTGCATGGGAGCCAGGTACGGGGTGCGGGACCCTTCCCTTTCTCCTTTCCGGCTCCCTTTGCCATGGTCCTGGACAGGGATGGAAATAATAAATAGGAAAGAGAATAGGGAAAAAGTAAATAAAAGAAGAGGTAAAAAAAGTAGTTTTAAAGTAACCAAAAGTAGAAGAAAACACAAAATATAGATCTAGAAAAATAGAGGGATAGATAATAAGTAAAAAAGATTAAAAAAAACTTCAAACAAACAAAGGATGGCAAAGATTGAAGCTGGATAGGAAAAGCATGCCCAGAACCATAGGAATGAATGAAAAACAAGATGGCCGCGCCCATTGAGGACCGCGTGGGTAAGTTTGCGCAATATTTTCCCGCGAGTACTCAAAAACACACGCGAACTCGTAATACTGCGCCGCACACAACGCAAGATTGCCAACAACACCCGGAAACTGAAATACACAACGAGCACAAGATGGCCGTGCCCATGTATGACCGCATGGGTAACTTCACGGTCAGTGCGCTGCAAGCGGCCCGCAAATACGCAAAAAACCCAATGAATACGCAAAAAAAGCTGCAAATTCGCACGAATTTGCGAATTTTGCGGATCTCAAATTCGCTTTCGCACGAATTTGCCCCTACTTACTCTAGACTCTACTTTAGAACAGTTGGGGAGAGAGGAAGATTGTAACCCTAATGTAATTACGACATGGGCGCAATATCTATACACGGAGCCACTCTTGTTAGTGAGCTGGGTAAGGTTGCAAATGGCGAGTGGTGTCTCCCTAGTAATTCATGCTGTGTTTCCACTCTGGTTCCTCTGAATGCTGGCCTTAACGCCTGCCCAGACAGTACTTATGATTCTTGGCCAGTTTCAAAAGGAGACAAAATAGATGACACTATGAGGCTTAAATCTGACCTACAGGATATTGAATCCGGGGAATATTTTTTCTCACTTTCGGACCAGTCAAATTCATCAAGCGATGATCTTGAGTCTATATTCATGGCATCAGACATGACTGGCGGCGATGGTGATAGTGGTAGTGATCCCAGTAGTACGCACCACGAGGACTATGGGGATATTTCAGATGGCACCCTAAGAACAGTGCGTAAAAAACAAGAGGCAAAAGGTGGTGTTAAACTAACAAATGATGGCATAGGGCAGAGGTCTTCAAACTTTTTGATGCCGAGACCCCCTTGTAAAACTTTTTTAGGCGTAAGGACCCCCTTCCGACAAAAAAAAGTTTCTAGAAACTGGTACTCCTCATCATCAACTTTTGACAACCATAAATGCGCATGTTAGACCTCATCACATCCCTCCATCATTCATCCACCCACACTTTCACACATCCATCCATCCACCCTTTCATCCTTCCATCCATACATCCATCCTCCATCCATCCACCCTTTCATCCTTCCATCCATACATCCATCCTCCATCCATCCACCCTTTCATCCTTCCATCCATCCTTTACCCATCCATCCTTCCTTCCATCCACCCATCATTCATCCACCCACCTTTTCACACATCCATCCATCATTCATCCATGCAACCTTTTTTCCATTCATACATCCATCCACCCTTTCATCTTCCCATCCATACATCCATCCTTCATCCATCCACTCTTTCATCCTCCCATCCATCATCCATCCACCCTTTCATCCATACATCCATCCACCCACCCTTTCATCCATCCATCTACCTGTTAAAAAGGGGTTCCAAAGACAACCAGTAACCAAAGACCCTTTTTGTTGCCCGGCGGTATCGCCTCTATGACCCACCAATGTTAATCAATGAAGAAGCAGGCGCTGGAGACTGGAAGGCAGGAAACGAGGATTTTATTCTCTCCGGAGGAGAACACATCAATTCAGACAGCAAGTATCGTCACGAGGTGCTCTAACCACATCTCTGAGGCCTGGCCTCTTATACTAGGGTTTATGACCTTTATTGCACATAACACATTCTCGCAACACGTTGATAGTTGAAAGAACATCCTCGGAATCTCCCCTTCAGGCCCGTTCCCACATACATTTACAGTTGGATTCCCCACCCCGGTCACAACAGGTGATGGTTGCCGCACAGCAGGGCATTCCGCCGATTCACGGAATGCATGGGGTTGATCGGATCTCATAGGGTGGGGGCTTTGATCGGCTCGAGGGTCTTTTGATGGGGAGGGGAAGCTTCCTACTGTACGGGGTAATAAACAGTATCCGCAGGGCCGGGTGGCGGCCTGGGAACAAGGAAGACAAACGGGGACACAGGAAAAGGGGGTTTGCATCAAAAGGATCTGAGGCCATGAAAGGAATGAGGGGAGGTGTCGTGCTGGGAACAGGATGGGATTCTGTGGTGAAGCTGCGCTGAAGGGGGGTTTATGACCCAAGGCATGAGAGAGCGGGGGTTGCCAGTGTGCGGGGGGGGATGCTTGCGAGGTTTAAGAGAGAGAGAGACGCGCTGGCTATCAGCGAGGGGCAGGGAGGCCATGGTGCTCAAAATGGCTGCCGCTTACGCGCACGAATGGGCTCGAAAAGGGGGCAAGATGGCGCCGATAATGTTCACCAAGTTTGTATTAATTTTCCACAGTCCTCCCTTTAACATTTCCAAGACATCTTGCTGGCCTATTTCCTATCTATACCTATATGCAGCGATCATAAGTAAGGGAGGGAGGACTTAGGCAAAGGAACTGTACATTTACATCATATTATAAACGTCACATTGAAAAATCTCATCATCTAGTAAGCAGGTTCATCGTTAAGTTGGTTGTAGAGAAAAGAAATCATCGTAATGTAATATCAGACTAGAATTACGTAGTGAGGGCGTTGGGTACAGAGCATAGGTACTTATAGTCATTCGAAATAGGAGCTGGTAAGTTATCATATAAGTAAGTCCTTTTTGTATTCGGCGGGTGCATAGTTAGTCCAATGGTGATTGGGAGAGAAAGGAGATACAGTAAAAAATATCAGAGTTCTCGTTGTCTTTTGTCGTCTTCTGTCGGCACTGTTGAGCACCTGGATTACCTATCAACAGAAATGTTCATGTGGATTGAGTCGTTGGGGGTCTGCGGGGAGGGGTGCATTTTGTTTGGTTTTCGTCAGACCTCGTAGGAGAAATGCGTTACGGTTTTGGAGCAGGTGCATCTTCTTCCGTAATGCAGAGCATAGATTTGCAATGGAAAATGCAATTGTTCCAGAATTGTGAGATCTGTTTGTTTCTTGAGTCTCTGTGGTGGGCATTTCCTGTTGCTTCCATCATCTTCGAGGCGTTCAGCAGCGGGTAGAATCACATACTTCGTTCATCTTCTCTTTAGAGGCGACCCTTGGTGGAGTTCTAGGTCACCGTTCTAAGATTAACATAGTTCGTGGTCTACTTAGTCGGAGCTCCCTCCCTTCTGACGCAGGGAGTACTCTTCTCTGGGTAGCTCAGTAGGATTTGGAGGAACTTGGAAGTTTAGGTGGAAAGGTGTGGGTGTGAACAGTCCTTATGGTAGGTCGGAGGAGGAGGGGATGGAGCAGGGCCAAGTCGGGAACAGATCAGGGGGACGGAGAGTTTGCGACAGGCGGGTCCGTAACCATGTTCAGAGAGCGGGGACTTTTTGGCACACGTTGATCATAGAGCAGGGGCTTCAGGTCAGCCCTTTCCTTAGCTTTGTCTGAAACAGTGCCCCGTCCTGCGACTCCTTACTGCTGTGGTCTCGCCTCGGCCTCCGTCGCTGATGTTCCACAATCCGCAGTCAGGCCGCGTGCTCCCACATCCGGTCTCTTTCTCCTCCGACAGTGATACCCTTAAATGAGTTTTGAAAAGACAGTCTTTAGAGATTTTGCAGAAGAAGGTAATTACATAAATCTATTTCTCTCCCAACACCAAGCAACTGGGGTAAGCATTCGCTACATTTGAGATTTTTGCGGCTAACGTATAAACAATTGATGATGGGTTTGCTGGATTCCTTACAACTTCCTTTTGTTGGCTAATTCTTTGGCGCTTTGATGATTATTACGTTCATTTGTAATAGGTACGAGGTCTGGTACTCATTTATTGCATACGTCTATTATAGTAGATGTCAGTTCTTCTGGTAGAGACCCATTTCCCTAGTACGAGTCTTGCAAGGCTAGGCTGGTCTTCAGGGCCTTGTATTTTACGAAAAAGTGCAACGTGCTATTCACCACAGTCTGATAGGCATCCTTCTGAGGGGTGAACATAGGCTAAACAAGTCTTCATTACATCAAAACATCTTATTTTCAACAAGGCTTACTGCAACAAGTTCTTTCGATTTTCGATCTAATTTTTAACTTTGCACACATCTTTCTAACTTTCTATATAAATCCTCGCAACCTGGTTGCTATAAAAACTCGGGGGGGGGCTTGCGATAATTATTAAACTTATCCTTGGGGTGTGTGGGACTTTATGGAAAACAATTAGGAACACAGTGAATTGGAGCAAGGGGCGTTTTTCAGGTTCTCGTTCAGGGCAGCTGATACCAAACTGGGGGCATTTTGGGAAGACGGGGTGTCTCGATCATTCCTTACTGCTTGGGGTATGGAGACAATTTGGAATGGGGATGGTCGCATTACCACAGACACATTTTATCATAGAAGCCACTGACAAATAGTTCCCTGACTGTGGGTCAAATTTAGGGAACCTTAGTCGTCTTACCTGTCCCTTTCCTTTTGGCCAATTTAAATGTCATCCATATTTAGCAGAAAAGGAGAGGTAGTAACGTGGTACCGATACAATTTTGTTTAGGACGAATTTGTGCAAATACTTGTGGTATTTGGGGCCAATCAGGAGGTGCACCAGGTTCGTCAATTAGGTGCCAGTCGCTAGGAAGAGGGAAAGTGTGGAGGGGTGAAAGAGTGAGAGAGAGAGAGAGAGAGAGAGAGAGAGAGAGAGAGAGAGAGAGAGAGAGAGAGAGAGAGAGAGACAGACAGACAATAGGCCAAACAGTACACGTGTGACATGGAGAATGACCGTGTATTGTTTGGGCTATTCAGTGCGTTACCCAACGTTAGACGTTTTGGGTCTAGGTTAGGATGTAGAAAGCATGCAGTTTTGGGACGGAAGAGCATTAGGTCAGGTACAGAAAGATCGTGCATTGGGTAGGGCGTCTTTTTGTGTCGTCTTGCAGCGTTAATCCGTTTTCATGCATCGGGCGTGACGTGGCTCCAGATCCTTTACGGTACCCTAATCAGGACCCCAATGTAATCTGCAGAGAGAAAAAGGAGGGAAAAAAAGGGGGGGGAGGTGGGGGAACAACATTCGAACACATCAAATGTAAGGGCACGAAAGTCCTTTACTTACCGCATACTCGTACTTATCTCTTCGGGATATAATCCTTAGGGTCTTGGTCTCTGAAGTCAAGGGGGGCGGACAATGTGATAGATGGTTCATGGGGGGGGGTTCGAGGATGGCCTGAAGGATCGTGTGTAGGGAAACGCTAAAAAGGAATCAGAGGTGCCTAGCGTGAGGTACCCGGTTTTGTAGATGTATCCGGCCATCGGGATCCTTAAATCATTCCCAAAGCTGTGAGGTTCTAAGGCAGATCAGTTCTTCGTTTAACCCGGTACCTTAGTACCTTTGACCACCATATCTTTATAACATTTTATCAATCACACCGCTTTACTTTACCCATTCTCAGACGTCGAGGTCCTTCTCCATACGTTAGTTCCTGAGCTTAGTCGCATTTTTTTGGAGGCAACGTATCATACCTTCGATTCGGTCATCAATCCAGGGCCGAACAACCATTTCTTCAGATAACCTTAAAAAAGGAGCAGAACGGTTGCGTACAGAAAAACCCTCCCACCGATACCCGCATTTACAAAAGTATGCGATGCCTATTCATAGTTTTTAAGACCTTTATTTGTATAATCATTCAGTACGTAAAATGTGAGAGCGCAATCATAATTTGGCCTGACATGTCGTCGATGGAAGCACATACAGTAGGGGGTTATTTTGCAGCACAAGAACATGTAAAAAAGGCCTAATTTATTATTTGCAAGTAACTAAAAACATTTCATTGCGTGACGAGGGAATCAGGGGCATTTCAGTTCATAAATGGAAACACAATCAAGCTCATCGGAATCACATTTCCTAGATGTAAACCGTGGGTGTGCATCATAAGCGACGTTATGTACCAGTTACAATAAATATCAAAAACAAATCGTTCATTGAAATCAACATTTTTACGGAACCCCTCTCAAATGTTCGCCAAGTGAACCCTCCTCCCTTTCTCATCGAGTGCACAATGGTTCGTATATATATCTTAGTACATCAAGTTTCATTAGCTAAGGAACACCACGAGGCATCCGTTAGTTTCCATTGATACCGGCGCCATTTTGGGCGAGGCCGGTTTAGTCCGGAAGTAGCATCAGGGGCAAAAAATGTCCCCGACGATTGGCGGTTGGACCAGGGTCCCTTTCGGCAGTTCAAAAAAACTGTGCTAACAGAGGGGCTGATGGCGTGGACCGTCAATCAAGAGAGGGAGGGGGTAGAGTCTTTCTTACCGGGTCATGTTGATGTTCGGCCGGAACTTACTCGAGTTCGTTAGCCCATAATGTTCCTGGGTGGTTCAGACGGAAGCTGATGCAGACACGAGAGCACCGCCATCTTGTTGCTGTGCCGTGGTTATTTCATTTGAGATCAATGCAGCTGTTCCTCACCGGAAGCCTGAAGGGGCTGAGGGCTCTTGGGACTTTGGTAGAATCTTCAAAGTCGAGGGGATGTTTGTCGATGGTGGGGGCTTGCGCCCAGGTGGGCAAGTGCCCGAGTTGCAATTTCGGACAAAGTTACTCCAGCGGCCTAGACCCGCCTTCCGAGGGCCCAGACGCCATTTTGAGACCCTGCGGTAGCCGCCCGTCGTCGTATCTATCAGGAGTGGAAGAAACTTCTTGTGGTGATGAAAGACAGAACATCATGCTGTTGGAGCAGGACATTTTGGATCGGGGCGCCAGGGCGCAGCAGTGGAGCCTTCATCTGGGGAGGTGAGGGAGGCTCGCCCGTGCCGTCTCCCTCTCCCGGCGCATCCCACGCCGTCCCTTTTGAATCAGGGGTGCACATGATGACCACCCTACACCCCTGATTCCGACTCTTGGGGGACCATTGTACATCCGGTGCTCCGTAAATATGCCCGTCGGACATTGTATGTCCTGTGCTATGCAAGTATACCAGTCGGGCATTGTATGTCCTGTGTTGCGGAAATATACCAGTCGGGCATTATATTTCCTGTGCAGCGTAGGTATATGGCCGTCGCCCGGCTGGAGGACATCGGCGCCGGACCAGGGCAGGGGAGCCTCCTACCTGTGGAGGCGGGAGAGGCTCGTCCGCGTCGCCTCTCCCTCCCTGCCCTCCCTGCATCCGTTCGATGGAGGAATTCGTGATGGCCGGACCAGGAGATACGAGGGAGGGGGTCGTTTGCATCCGCCCCCTCCCTACTTGTGGTCCGGGGGGCGCCATCCCTGGAAGGGTAGTATGGGAAGACCATTTCATTGCCTGCTTTGTGGAGCCTCCAGTACCTTCTCGCCAGCGATCTCTTTTGGCCCATGGCTGCTGGCAGGCCCCGCCCCACACGTGCTATGTGTTTCGGATGGGCGGGACCATCGAACTGTTACATTTCGAGGACTTCCGGAGTGAGCATAAATACGTTTTATATTTCTCCTATTAGTACAGTTTGTTTTAGAGAGTGTTCTACTAGTTATTCTATTTACCGTTGGTTGTGTGTTTTCTTTACCGTAATTAAATCCTAAGTTATATAATAGACGCTTGGCTTCCTTGAGTCCTTTCTCTAACGGGGGTTGTTTACACTGGTCTGTAATTGTTTTTGGTTTTCAGAGTGGGGGAGCAACAGAGAGCAATCAGTCCCAGAACTCTAACATGTCGTTAAAATTGGTCTGACGAAATCTGTGCCATCGAGCATAATCAAACGGGGTGGTTCTGTCTGTCCTGTCTGCACTAGTCTGATTGGTTTTTATCTCGCGCCTTTTCCCTTTCTGTCGGCCTGTCCTTTCTGTCGACCCTCCGTTCTTACCTATGCTCTGCAGAGTCGGGCATTGGGCTTTCCAGTGCCCGAGGCATTTACAGAAAGCACATTGGTTCTGTTTTAAATCTATTCGTCCTGTGCGCAGTGTCGGGGGATTACCTTCGGGTCGTTGTGTCCCGGGGTTGACTTGTCGGCACATCCCTTTACACCGTTCTCTTTTCATGTCTACTCCTCGGGACTGTGCCATCGCTGGCCCTTCCCTTTGCCTACTAGACGTTTGGAGGGTTATCCGTCGTGTCCCTTCACCTTTTCTGAATTCGTCGCCTTCCCTTCGTCGTGTGGCTTCTTTGCGCCACATACCGAGACTATCGAGCATAATAGGTGTTGTTTCATTCCTACGAAGGGCTATTTCTACCGTTTCTATTTTGTCAAGATCAAAGGATCCTCTCAGTGGCCACTGACTTTCTCGATCCTTTTTCGTATATTTATGCCACAGCTCACTATAGGCTATAGCGATCAATCCATGCTTCATGAACATGTCCTTATTAGGGGTGCCTTCCAGTGGAGCCGGATGGTTCATCTCTAATAAGCGGTCCGGGCTAAACAGGCTACTAACCAGTGGGGAGAAGACAGGCATGACGGATCACAATGGGATAATAGTCAGCACTACCTATCTTATCGCTGCGTGCAAAGACTAGACAGAATATTTCTATTCTACGTTGTTTGCACGTAGTGAATACCTCATGAACCAATCTTGAGCAATCAATGTTAGGTCAAAAATAAAAAATCAATATGGTCAATGGGAAGAATAAGTAGGCTCGCAAAGGTTCGCGTCACCTACCCTTTCACTATCTGCAAAGAGGGGACCTATTCTTCCCTGTTTGCAGACAGAGAATCTCCAGAAAACAATCTATAACAGTTAATCAATGGGGGGTGGGGGGCAATTGTTCAATGGGGGAGAAAGATAGGTCCGACGGGTGCGTACCTATCCTTCGCTGTTTATAAAGAGAGAGCCTGTTGTTTCTCCGTTTGCAGACAGCGAATCTCCAAATAAATTAACAAAAAGTAATACTAGTATTTTCTCATCAATTATCAATCACTTTCAATTATCAATCACTTTCGCAATTCGTCGTGTTTACACGACCTTACCCGGACCGCATGGACAGTTTCTTGTCTTCCGAATCCAGCGCCCGATCGTCCTCTTCTCTTCGTACTTCTCGTGGCACTCCTGATGGTTCCCAGTCAGGACCGCAGATCACTCGAGAGAGGTCTGTTCGGAACCAGTGAAGTTCGGATGATCGGCTGTCAGACGAGGGTCTATCGGACAGGGTACCTTCCGATCGTTGCAGTCGTTCACTCTGTCGTCAGGACCTCTCCCACTGGATCCACGAGTCGCTGATGGGCCCCACGTTGGGCGCCAATTGTTAAAAAGGGGTTCCAAAGACAACCAGTAACCAAAGACCCTTTTTGTTGCCCGGCGGTATCGCCTCTATGACCCACCAATGTTAATCAATGAAGAAGCAGGCGCTGGAGACTGGAAGGCAGGAAACGAGGATTTTATTCTCTCCGGAGGAGAACACATCAATTCAGACAGCAAGTATCGTCACGAGGTGCTCTAACCACATCTCTCAATCAATCAATCAATCAGTGACACTTATAAAGCGCGCTACATACCCGTGGGGTCTCAAGGCGCTGGGGGGGGGGGAGCCGCTACTGCTCGAACAGCCAGGTCTTCAGCTTCTTCCTGAAGGAGAGGTGGTCTTGGGTCAGGCGCAGGTCGGTCGGGAGGGAGTTCCAGGTCTTGGCGGCCAGGTGGGAGAAGGACCTTCCTCCTGTAGTCGCTCTTCGGATGCGGGGGACGGCGGCGAGGGCGTGGTTGGCTGATCGGAGGTGGCGTTTGGGAGCGTAGAAGTTGACTCGGCTGTTGAGGTAGCTCGGGCCTTGGTCGTGTAGGGCTTTGTGTGCGTGGGTGAGGAGGCGGAAGGTGATTCTTTTGTTGACGGGGAGCCAGTGAAGGTCTCGCAGATGTCCGGAGATGTGGCTGGTTCGTGGGATGTCGAGGATGAGTCTGGCTGAGGCGTTCTGGATCCGCTGGAGTCTCTTCTGGAGCTTGGCGGTGGTCCCGGCGTAGAGGGCGTTGCCGTAGTCCAGTCGGCTGGTGACGAGGGCCTGGGTGACGGTCTTCCTGGTCTCGGTGGGGATCCACCAGAAGATCTTCCGTAGCATGCGTAGGATGTTGAAGCATGCCGAGGAGACGTTGTTGACTTGCCTGGTCATGGAGAGGGAGGAGTCCAGGATGAAGCCCAGGTTGCGTGCATGGTCTGTCGGTTTGGGTGCGGTGCCCAGGGCGGGAGGCCACCAGGAGTCGTCCCAGGCGGAGGGAGAGGGGCCCAGGATGAGGACCTCCGTCTTGTCCGAGTTCAGTTTCAGGCGGCTGGTCGTCATCCACTCGGCTACCTCTTTCATCCCTTCGTGCAGGTTGGCTCTGGCGGCGGCGGGGTCGTTGGTCAGGGAGAGGATCAGCTGGGTGTCGTCGGCGTAGGAGATTATGCTGAGGTTGTGTTTGCGTACGATGGCCGCGAGGGGGCTCATGTAGACGTTGAAGAGGGTGGGGCTCAGAGATGATCCTTGGGGGACGCCGCAGATGACTTCTGTGGCCTCTGACTTGTACGGTGGTAGGCGGACTCTCTGTGTTCTCCCGTCGAGGAAGGAGGTGATCCACTCCAGCGCCTTGTCCTGGATTCCGACGTTGCTGAGGCGCTGCACTAGGGTGCGGTGGCAGACCGTGTCGAATGCCGCGGAGAGGTCTAGGAGGATGAGGGCCGCTGTTTCTCCATTGTCCATCAGGGCTCGGATGTCGTCGGTGGCGGCGATGAGGGCGGTCTCGGTGCTGTGGTTGGCTCGGAAGCCGGACTGTGAGGGGTCGAGGGATCCGTTCGTCTCGAGGAAAGCGGCCATCTGCTTGTTGACGGTCTTCTCGATGACTTTGGCTGGAAACGGGAGGAGCGAGATGGGGCGGTAGTTCTTGAGGTCGGTGGGGTCCGCTGTTGGTTTCTTGAGTAGGGCGCTGAGTTCGGCGTGTTTCCAGCTCTCGGGGAAGATGGTGGTGTCGAGGGATGTGTTGATGATGTCTCGCAGGTGGGGTGCGATGACAGCGTCGGCTTTGTTGAAGACGTGGTGAGGGCAGGGGTCGGTCGGTGATCCGGAGTGGATGGAGTTCATCGTGCGGATGGTGTCTTCGGTGCTGATCGGGGTCCAGGCGTGGAGGGTGGTGGTGGGGGGTGGATGTTCGGTCATGGTGTGCGTTGGTTGGTTGTTGAAGCTGTTGTGTATGTCCGCGATCTTGTTGTGGAAGTATGAAGCCAGGGAGTTGCAGAGGTCTTGCGATGGGGTGATGTCGTTGTTTCCTGCGCTGGGGTTGGAAAGCTCTTTGACGATGTTGAAGAGTTCCTTGCAGTTGTGTGCGTTGTTGTCTCTGAGGCCTGGCCTCTTATACTAGGGTTTATGACCTTTATTGCACATAACACATTCTCGCAACACGTTGATAGTTGAAAGAACATCCTCGGAATCTCCCCTTCAGGCCCGTTCCCACATACATTTACAGTTGGATTCCCCACCCCGGTCACAACAGGTGATGGTTGCCGCACAGCAGGGCATTCCGCCGATTCACGGAATGCATGGGGTTGATCGGATCTCATAGGGTGGGGGCTTTGATCGGCTCGAGGGTCTTTTGATGGGGAGGGGAAGCTTCCTACTGTACGGGGTAATAAACAGTATCCGCAGGGCCGGGTGGCGGCCTGGGAACAAGGAAGACAAACGGGGACACAGGAAAAGGGGGTTTGCATCAAAAGGATCTGAGGCCATGAAAGGAATGAGGGGAGGTGTCGCGCTGGGAACAGGATGGGATTCTGTGGTGAAGCTGCGCTGAAGGGGGGTTTATGACCCAAGGCATGAGAGAGCGGGGGTTGCCAGTGTGCGGGGGGGATGCTTGCGAGGTTTAAGAGAGAGAGAGACGCGCTGGCTATCAGCGAGGGGCAGGGAGGCCATGGTGCTCAAAATGGCTGCCGCTTACGCGCACGAATGGGCTCGAAAAGGGGGCAAGATGGCGCCGATAATGTTCACCAAGTTTGTATTAATTTTCCACATACCCATCATGCATCCCCCCCACCTTTTCACACATCCATCCATACATCCTTCATCCATCCACCCTTACATCCTTCATCCATCCACCCTTTCATCCTTCCATACATACATCTATCCTTCACCAATCTATCCTCCATCCACCCTTTCATTCTTCCATCCATACATCCATCATTCATCCATCCACCCTTTCATCCATCCATTCACCCATCATTCATCCACCCATCTTTTTACATATCCATCCATCCTTCATCCATCCACCCTTTCATCCATCCTTCATCCGTCCATCCTTTCATTCTTCCATCCATACATCTATACTTCACCAATCTATCCTTCATCCATCCACCCTTTCATCCTTCCATCCATACATCCATCATTCATCCATCCACCCTTTCATTCATCCATTCACTCATCATTCATCCACCCACCTTTTTACACATCCATCCATCCATACATCCACCATTCATCCATCCACCCTTTCATCCATCCATTCATCCATCCTTTACCCATCCACCCTTCCTTCCATCCACCCATCATTCATCCACCCACCTTTTCACACATCCATCCATCATTCATCCATGCAACCTTTTATCCATTCATACATCCATCCACCCTTCCATCCTCCGATCCATACCTTCATCTATCCACCCTTTCATCCTCCCATCCATACATCCATCCTTCATCCATCCACCCTTTCATCCTTCCATCCATACATCCATCATTCATCCATCCACCCTTTCATTCATCCATTCACCCATCATTCATCCACCCATCTTTTTACACATCCATCCATCATTCATCCATCCACCCTTTCATCCATCCATCCTTCATCCATCCACCCTTTCATTCTTCCATCCATACATCTATCCTTCACCAATCTATACTTCATCCATCCACCCTTTCATCCTTCCATCTATACATCCATACATCCATCATTCATCCATCCACCCTTTCATCCATCCATTCACCCTTCATTCATCCACCCATCTTTTTACACATCCATCCATCCACCCTTTCATCCATCCATCCTTCATCCGTCCACCCTTTCATTCTTCCACCAATACATCTATCCTTCACCAATCTATCCTTCATCCATCCACCCTTTCATCCTTCCATCCATACATCCATCACTCATCCATCCACCCTTTCATTCATCCATCCACTCATCATTCATCCACCCACCTTTTCACACATCCATCCATCCTTCAGCCTTTCATCCATCCACATCCATCCATGCTTCAGACTTTCATCCATCCATCCAACCATCATTCATCCACCCACCTTTTCTGTGCCTCTCTCATGGGGGGGGGGGATCAGTATCTCTCTGCGTCGTCGTCCTTCTTTCCCGCTCATGGGAGGGTATCTCTGTGCCTCCCTGCTGGGGGCGGGGGACGTGTCACGGGACCCACAGCTCCAGGTGCGCAACATCCATTGAACTCAAAGGGCTAAACTACAGCCATTCCCCCAGCCCCCCCCCCCCCACCCCATAGCTCGCCCCAGCTCCTGTATGTGAGCCCGCCTCAAACAGCTTCAGGGACACACATACAGTCACACCCAAGTACTTGACAGGTCATTAAAAGACCTTTTACTTGTTAATGGGGGGATGATGTTTTTCACACCTCGGTGTGAATTAGGCCTCCGCCGTGAGCACCCTCGATCAGCCCAATGGCAGCAACTGCACTCTGCAGAATCTGCGACCCCCTTCCCAGGACTCCACGACCCCCCTGGGGTTCGCGCCCCACAGATTGAAGACCGCTGGCATAGGGAGTAATGCTTTGCAATGGGACTACTCTTGTTCAACTGATTTAAGCATAGAGAATGGTCGCAGCCAGGGAATAGCTACTGATATACCAACCAATCCATCTGAGGATTTATCACTGGCTCTGATTTATCAGACTATGGTCACCCACAGAGAGGAGGGACATGTAGAGAATCAGAGAGTTCAGGTGTCATTCCGCAAATGGCAGAACTCTGTTCGCTGGATTGCTAAAGCCTGTACAGAGTTCACATCAAGATTCAATGAAGCAGAAGCAAGAATCTCATGTCTTGAAGATAAACTAGTTGCACAGAAGGCTCTGACAGATTCTCCACGCTCTCTTAAAGATGATACACAATGGAAATTTGCTGACTTATAAAAGGGTTAGGGTTTTGCAAATTCCAGAGGGAGACGAAGGACAGGACCCTCGTAAATTCATTATCGATCTGTTCTCCGAAACCTTTCCAGAGCTGGATAAATGGGGCTGGGCGATAGAAGTATAAAGAGCGCACCTCTTTCCATTCAACCTTCGCCCTAGAACTGGTCAAGCTGTAGATAGACCTAGAGCGATTTTGATTTCTCTCAACAGTTTTTTGGCTTGGGAAGATGTGTACTACCTGGCACGTCCTGATAAAAATGGGCAGGGAAAGGGTTGGAGTTCTTTGTTAGGCCTGATTTTCGACATCTAACTGTGGAAAGGGGCTGGCATTTATGTCAGCTTATCGAACCATTTCAGGCCAAAGGGGCTCAAGTCTTTCTACTAAACCCAGCTAAACTTAAAATGATTGTTAAAGATCAAATTCGATTCTTCTCCTCTGAGATACTTGCAGAAAAAATCTAACCACTGTATCTCTGCCGGATTTGTTTGAGAACCACTGTACCTCACATGGTTTTGCGCCTTACAGGTTTAAAGGTCTCAGGAAAACACCACATGAAGCCCATAACTGCGGACTATGAGATTCAGTCACTTGGGGCTGCCTTCCCTCATGCTCCTGGGCTCCTAGTTGCTACTTCTTGCTCCTTCAGCTCCAAAATGGCAATATGGTGATGTAGGGTTTGCAGCTGCCTTTTAAAGTTGCTCCGCAGCAAGTCTGGTTTGTGTGTTCGTTCCTGCTTCATTCCCTTTTCCATCATGGCTAGTTCTTCCTTAATTCCCTTCTGTTTTCCCCAATCTTTTGTGGTTCCTGATGTGTGATGTTTGATGTCAGTTCCTTTTCTTGTCCTTTGACTATATGAAGGTTTCAGTCTAGCTGGAAAGTGCTTGCTGATCTTGACTCCTCTCTCCTGAAGAATACCACCTTCATAAATCAAGGTTTTATTTTTTACACCTTGGCTTTTTCCTTCTAAGAAGATGCCATCTTCTCAAGGGTTCTTGTCTACTACATAATCCAGAGTGTGATCACTTTGTGGCGTCCAAAACAGCTGTCCATATGTTGGACAGCTGAAGACCCGGACCAGATTATGGGTAAGTGTCTAGACTTAAACAGAAACATGATTCAACAACTCTATTTAACCAACAGCTCAATTTCATGTTGAAGTCAGAAGAGAAGCAGACTATATTAAGCACTCATTATGATGCATGCCTTTACCAGGCATGCTTTACCATGTAGCTATGCAGTGCGTTAAATGGAAAAAAATAAGTGCAGGTACTCATTAAAATGAGCTAGAGGTGTAGCGAGTGGGCGGGGCTAGGGGCGGGGCTAAGGGCAGGACATGATGATACATAACGACTTTTATAATAGTTGCAGCACACACTAAAACACATGATAAATGTGTTTATATAAACAAAGCAGGTTAACTCATTACACAAAATGACAGCGAAATGCAATAATATGGTAACATTTCCTTTTTTTGCAATAGTTGCACCTTCTTAATGCCATACTGTTAATTGCTGTTGTTTGGCACAAAACTATATATGTTTGAGCAAGTGAGTAGGAAGAAACTGAAAATACCCCCACTTCGTACCAAAGCTCTTAAGGCACCAAGCAAATGAAGCAAATCATTATGACCCTCCCCAGAAGATATCTCTTGTCTCTTCCATCGATCTATCCATTCAGCCTTTCATCCAACCATTTACCTGCTGATGTCCACCATTTACCCTTTACATTCTGTTGCCTATTCAGTTTTACATCCATCATTCAGTTGATTTTCACCATTCCGTCTGTCCACCCTTCATTTCCAAACCTATCCATCCATCCTTAAACCTATTCATTCATCTTTTCATTCATCCATTTTTTAGCCACCTTTTCACTCATCCATAAATACTTTTGCTCATCTATCCATAAACCCTTTTACTCCTTTATACCACCCACCCTTTCATTCCATCCACCCTTTCACTCAATCCCTCTTTTCACTCATCCATCCTTTCATCCATCCTCGTTCCCTTTCATTCATCCATCCAATCTTTCTCGTATCTACCCATCATCCGCCCTTTAATCCAATCATCCACCCTCTTTTACCCATTCATCCTTTCACTCATCCATCCATCCATCTGCACATCCACCCTTACTCACTCATCGATCCACTCACTCACTCACCAACCCTCCCTACTACGTTATTTATGAACCTTTGTCGCTGAGCAGACATGTACACACAAAGGGCACCCATTTTCTTTAACCCCTTCGATGCTCATGACCACAGTTGAGCTGTGCTGATGACGAGCTGAGCTCAGGGCCGGCCCTAGGCATGTGCAAACTGTGCACCTGCACAGGGCCGCCAAACTCCAGGGGCCGCCACGACAAGGATCCGTTCGTGGCACTGGCGGCCCCCTGGAAAGATTTGGCGGCCTCCCCGGCTTCGACTCCGGTTACTGTACTAACAATGGCAGCGGCCGGCCAGCGCCGTTGTTGTTTACCTGTAGTGCTAGCTAGTTTCACTTTCCCAAATCAAATCCCAGAGGCAGAGTCAGGTAGCCAGCACTGGGTCCCAGGGCCGTCAATCTTAGCACTATCATGACGTGACGGCCCTGGGACAGCCCCCGCGGCGCGCGCTGCCTGTGCGCAGTGCGTAACTCGCACCTGCTGCACGTTACGCCCGGTCACGAGTCGAGTGTGGTGGTCTGGGGTCGTGGACGTGGTCACGAGACTAGAGTGCGTGCGTGACTGCGTCGTCATCGGAGAACAACGAAGAACCTGAACCGAACGCGCCGCCACCGAGCCTGCTCACAGAGAACACCTACTCCGACTCCGGTTCGTTCCCAATTCCCCGAGACTGGACCGGACCCTATTTGACGGTGTGAGAGACTCCCTGTCTCAGCGGCCGCGGACTTGCACTCAGCAAGCACTGCACAGGTGCTGACACAATCGGCACTTACTAGTAATAATGTGATGTGGGACTCTGGGAGGACGGTGCAACTAGTGCAGGCCTCGAACAGTGAGTCACTGAGTAGGTAGGCTATATTGGCCCTCACGTACACAGCTGCGGGTGCATTACACCTGTAATATCACAGACCCGGTCCACCCGTTTGCCTTCAGTAGCTTGACATACACAGCTGCGAGTGGATTACACTGCTGTAATATGACAGACCTGGGCACCCGTTAGCTTCAGTAGCCTCGCGTACACAGCTGCGGGTGCATTACACCTCCTGTAATATCACAGACCCGGTCCACCCGTTTGCCTTCAGTAGCTTGACATACACAGCTGCGAGTGGATTACACTGCTGTAATATCACAGACCCGGTCCACCTGCGTGCCTTCAGTAGCCTCACATACACAGCTGAAAGTACATGACACTGCTGTAATATCACAGACCACCCGGGCACCCGCTCGCTTCAGTAGCTAACGTACAGGTACACAACTGCGGGTGCATTACACCTCCTGTAATATCACAGACCCGGTCCACCTGCTGCTTGCCTTGAGTAGCTTGACATACACAGCTGCAAGTGCTTTCACACCGCTGTAATATCACAGACCTGGTCACCCATTAATTTCCAGGAGCCTCCCATACACAGTTGTGAGCACATTAAACAAATGTGTTATTAGAAAGGCCTCTGTGTCGCTTTCAATAGACCCGCACACAACTTTGTGTTACACCATTGTTGAGAGCTCCCATCATGCATCCCAATTCTGTCCTTAAACTACCAGGTCTGTTAATGGCGGGCGCCACTGCCGGTTTTTCACCAAAAATTACCTACCTTGTTGTGTCAGTGATTGTTGACACTCTGCCTGCAAATGGCTGGTACTCCAGTTTCAAATAGCAATCTCTCTTTTGCCGAAGGCTGGAAATGAAGAGCTGTTTGTACCTGGAAGTGATGTTTGGAGCATACTGCATACTTGGCTGGCTTGGCTGTAGACTGCTAGGTGATACCCTTTGCATTAAGGCACTTCTGCAATGCATTTGATTCCACTAATGTGGTCTTCCATCTTATGTCCTCATTATCCCATTGGCCATTTTGCTATGTGTTTTCACCCCTAGCTGCTCCTGCGTGTATTCACATACTGTCCAGCAACCCCGTTATCAGGACCAGTGCACAGCTGTATGATTCCTCGTGCCAAGCTCCTAGTGGGCATAGGGAGAGGGCGGCGCCCATGCCCTCTCAAGTATTTGGCCACAAGTACATTTAAACCAAAGTCGGTGGGGCAGATAGCTCTGCACCTAGAATGGTAATGACGGGCTTGTTGTATGTTCTCAAACTGATGAAAGGGGAGCAGCGAGGTGGGCTGTCCGTGTCTGGGGTGCATGCATAGGGGTGGGTAGGATTGGGTTGGCCAAGAGGGGCACACAGCAGGAGTAAGGGCTGCAGGGCCTCGATGAGCTATTCTGTGGCTGCATGAGGAGTAACAGCATTGACGAGTTGGTACCTCTTGCAACAGCAACTTGGGTGTGTGAGGAGAGGGTGGATGCTGTTCATTCAGTGCCAGGGTTACAGCTCTTGGTAGTGTACCATTTGCACCCCGGCCCGTTAGTGCATACGGCCTACTGTGCCACAATCATGTGTCTTTTTTTTGTTGCTACCTAACCATAGAGGCACAATCTCCTCCTAGGGTGGATTAAATTCCTGGAAGCAGCCTGACAAGAGCTGATGTCTCTGCTTTTAGCATAGCCATAGGTTATATGTGCTCTCTGCGATCCTGGCCCTGCCTGACCAAGCTATCCTCTCTTGACAGCTTGACTTTACCTGAAATCTAGACATGCCAGCTTGAGCATAGCTGACATATTCCTGGTGCCAGCAGAGCCCTTGCAAACATCTCCCATGTGTTAATATGCACATAAATGGTGTGTTCCTCCTGACAGAAAATTGTAATTGGCTTCCCTTGGTCTACGTGACCATTCTGTGGTGTCAAGTCTAGCTGACCTCCCCGGTTTCAGCAGCTCTGTATTTGACATGCATCTGCTGTCAGCTTGTCTGTAGCTTAATTCTCGGTAGTAAAACACAACCGCAGCTGACTTTTTGTATGTGTTGGTCTGTGCCTGGCTGACCACTTCCACCTACCTGAGTCTATCTGACCTGTCCATAGTGGTCGACTTACCAGTTTGACGGACGCTCTTTAGAAGGAGTCGCCCTTGGTCTGAGGTTTATTATGTTCTGGTTTAGAAGAGATGTGGTCAGGGCTTTAAGTGGGCCAGGTCCTGCCGGTGCTCAGCACCGGCAGTTCTAAAAAAAAGGTGTTGGAGCGGGTCCCTATCGGGCTCTCTATTTTTGCCCTCACCCTCAGGATGAAAAACAAATCTTACATCTGTAACAGTACCACCCTTCACTGCCTCCGATTTAACTTCAAAGAGACTCGCTATAGTACTTTCACAGTCTCATCATTTCAGAACTGTCTCATTATCATTGTTATATACAACGAAGCCATGGTTGCTGCTTATTTATCTTTCACACCTAACAACCATTGGCAAACCCGATAGCCCTGACTTCTTGTGGTTGTAATGGTGCTACTTGTTTTATTATATATCTGGATGCAATGATAGAAGCTGCAAAATACCAGGCGTGTGGCACGCTATGTTAAACACAGATTTTCAGCTTGTGTGGTTGTGTAATAAGAATGTTCTCAGGCACTGGATGCTAGCACAGTTGATTCAGAGCAGGCAGATAGGGGTTTATTTCTGTAAGTCCACACAGTCCAGCAGCCTGGCTTTGCATCCTGAGAACGCCATCTTTTCCTTCATAGGCCATGGGGCGCAGATTGTAGTGCAGTCATTCAGTCGAGATAGACCCAGGGCAGGGGTACATTTGGATGCTGGTATATTCCATGCAGTGATACCACCAACAAAAGGGAGGATGATTCTGGGTACTAGGGGAATAGTGTTTTTAACAAGAGCTGGTACCTGGTGTGCAGAGCAGGCATTTGTGTTAAACCAGATGCTGACCTTTTTTGTCTGGGCAAGGGTATATCATAGAACCTCTCTGGGACAGGGCATTAGACAGGCACTCCACCCTCTGGGCCCTTTCACCCACCACATCTATACGGCCCAACCGGTACCTCATAATCATAGCCAACGGAATTATGCCCCAAGGGAAGACAAAAGTCTGCTGCAGTAAACGGCTTGATTCTGCTCAATGTGTGTGGTATGGTATTTATGTTTTTTAAGACCCCTAGGGTTAATTTCAGAAAGGCTCACGTGACGTAGTGACAAAGATGGCGATGAATTCAGGCTCCGCTTTTTATTTCCATAGCCACGTTCAGAGAGGTTTTATGGGAGTAATGATTATTCTCACTAATACCAAATGTGTAGGATGTAGTGATAATTCCCCTGTTACCAATGTTCGTCATTAAAGAGAAGTAAATGGCATTACAGGACAGTAAGCTAGGCATTGCATCCATGGTAGGTGGACAGTGGTCATGCATGGGTTAAATGACAACGAAACAACAGTAATCGTGTCTGATTGCATTGTATATGATCTATAGTACACACGTAGATACATGCATGTGGAAAGCTTGGCGCGCCTAGCCTTTTCAATGCCCTTTATTCGGATATTGTCTTGGTTTTCTTTAAGGTTCTTGTCATTTTGTATTTACAAGCCCCTTGCGCGACCAGTGCGTCACTTATGGGAAAAAGGTGGTGCACCGGCGGCGCAAGGGGCTTGTAAATAAAATAAGCCCCAGGGTTTTTACTGGTATCCTTGGTGCAAGCGGTAAGTCGTGAGGGGGTCGGTGACACCATGAGTTACCCGCACCGGGTGACACGAACCCTAGTGACGCCACTGTATATAGGCATAGAAATCATAACCATATGTAGACTTGGCCCATGCAGTCCAAATACGGCATGGCTACTTCCACTAGTTCCAAAAATCCGTAACGATTTCTTGGAAAAACTAGTCTTCAGCAGTCAGGGACTTCCCCTTGCTTGAATATTGATTTATCCAAGAACTCATGGAGTTTTCAAAGAACTGCGAGTCTTTAATGACGTTATTATGTCCAACGTTACGTCAAACTCAGCACCTTCAAGGTATAAATATGCCCACACTTGCCCTAGCAAACACACAGTGCTTTGGAGCAGTTCGACTATCTACTTGCTCGACGCAGCTCCGAGCTCGCTACAGTAAGTGCAGAAGGAAGCCGACCCTGCAAGCTGGCACACACAATTAAGTCTAGTATATTCGATAGACACCTAGTCAACTTAAGTCCTACGTCAATTCTATAGTATATGCTATTCCAATGCGCAGAGCCTATTGGGAATATAGGAACTACAAAACAACGTGACCTATCAGAGTCCTAATTTCTTTAGGAAATATCCTTTGATTTGGTAATTTGTGGTTTAAATGAAAATGACACATCAAAATCTTTCACCAGCCGCCACTGCTGATTGCCTTCTTTTTTTCCCCACTGTAGCCCGGCCCGTTGTATTGCAAGCAAAATGAAGAGAATTCGAGTACACGAATCTGGTTCTTCGAAACGAAAGAGAAAGGTGACTCAGCAGGCTTTCGTAGCGTCACAGGAAGGAGCAATGCTGAACTTTCTCACCCAAGGGAAACCTAAAGATGGAGAATCCTCTGGCCAGAGTACTGCTGATGCACTAGGTAAAACAGGCGCTGACGACCATAAAGAAGAACAAAAAAATGATGATAATATCCATGAGCAGAATGATACTCACGAGCAGACCAATGAAAATGAACAAGGTGACTCTGACATTGATACAAACATGCAGCAATTACCAACTCAGGATGAGGATCCTGACAATAGACCCTCAGACAGAGAAACTGAAACATCATTCATCGGTCCATCAACATCTGGCATTCTGGAGGAGGTTCAGAGTTTACAGGCGGATGATGCTGGTAGTGAATGTCAGGATTCCCCCGGCCGCTGGTAAATCACTGACTGCTATGCGAGTTTGTAAGGGCTTGAAAACTACATTTCCCATGAGCCTTCGCGCGGCGCGCTAGAATGACGCTGTGCGACCGGAAAGGATATCATGGCGTTTTCCCAGGGAAGCGCTGCCGATTATCCTACCTGGCCAGTAGTTTCTGCTTGTGTTTTCTGGAGATCTTGCTGGCGTTTCTTGGAGGAGGGTTGCGGTAAGCTTGTTATCGCTTTACCGGATTTGTGGAGTATTTTGGTGGGGCTTAGGAAGCGCCCGCAGGGAGAACGGTCTATTGACGTTCTCCGTACCTGGTTTATGGATTACTAAGGTGGGGCTTAGAAAGCGCCTACAACGAGAACGGTTACCGGTGTTCTTTGCACCTGGATCTTGGATTACTGTGGTGGGGCTTAGGAAGCGCCCATATCAAGAGCGGAGAACGCTGTATCAGGTTTTCCTAATATCGAGTGGTGTGCTTGTGTTTATAAGTGCATTTCCTGTGGAGCGTGGTGTTCATTTAATTGCTCCAGATCTACCCACGTGGAGCGCGTTGCTCTTGTCATATCAGGACACCTGGGCTTAGGTGCCGATTGTACATTCTATGAAAGTTAGATTACTGTCTGCGCTTGCAGAGAAGAATCTGTATAGACGCTGTGTTTTGCTTTGCGCTGGGCATATTTTTTGTTACTTTTATACCAGGAACTTACTTGGTGAACAAACGATCTAGGGGATGTATGCATCATATTGGGGTTGATTCTTTTGCTTCCTGCGCTACCCCTTTAACATTCTACGCATACATTACCTCGGAGGGGGAATCTTTAACAGTTATTAGGAAGATACCGAAAAGGAGTGTTATTGACAGGATTTATGTCTGGGGCAGTCTGGTTATTTACATTCCCAGTTCCGGTAGGTGTAACCACATCTTCTCTGTCCATATGCTTTAGGTCACAGAAAGGAAGTGTAACTGGGCTTTCTTATGCTTTCTGTTATTGTGTCTTATAGTAGGAAAACCAGGGGATGATAGAAGAAGCCCATTATAACACTCCTTCGTTCCTGCACCCCTGTAGGATATTGCAGGTGAGGTATACGGGTAGTGTATTGAGCAGCAAGTATCCAATCTGAGGGTTATCATTCCACTCATCCCTTGCTTTCTATATCTACAGGTTTTCGGTTCCAGTTGCCCAGCTGTTCCCCTCCGGACCTACATTTTCCCCCGCTTGATCTCCTTAACAGTCTGTAACCTTGACAGCTAGACTTGGGATGATCTAGAGGTGGGCCCCTTTATAGCATCGATCCAATCCTGAGGAGCAACCACGAAAGACCTGACAGAATAATCGGCCCAAAAGTATTGCTCCTCCCGGTTGAATTGATCCAAAGGATGGCCACCTTAGATGAGGTACTGGCCGCACTGGGCTTAGTGCAGGTGGAACTAGCCGCCTCCCGCCAGGAAACCGCTGCGTTGCAGGCACGGATGGATGCCTTACAACGGAACCCTTTTGATGCAGGGAACCCTGCCCCTCCGCCTGCCTCAGTAGTGGTAGAAATGCCCTCCCCTGTTCCTTTAGCTCCCCCGGAACGATTTCTGGGAGATAGAAAAAAGGTACAGGTATTCATGACCCAGGTGATGTTACACTTCACCTGTAAGCCCAAATGTTTTCTTACTAATGAATCCAGGGTTTCTTTTCTGATTTCCTATTTGGGTGGTGAGGCAGCTCAGTGGGCGGTCCCTATCGTCAAGAATAACGATGGGATCCTTTATGATTGGGACTTGTTTCGTACCGAATTTGAAAAAACTTTTGATAGGAGAGCAGAAACCTTTTCCGCTGATAAGGAGTTGCTTGTTCTCAAGCAAGGCAATTCCGATTTGGTTACATATCTGAACCACTTTAGGAGATTAATTGCGGAAACTGATTGGCCTGAGGCCAAACAGATGGTTCTGTTCTACCAAGGACTCACAGACAACTTAAAGGATGTCATAGCCCAAGTTGAACCCCAGCCTACCACGTGTGCTGCCTTTATTGATTTGGCCTTGCGTTTGGACCACAGGTTAAGAGAGAGAAAAGGAGAGCTTGGAAGAAAAGACAGACCACTGTTGTTAGGGGACAAACCAACCAGTGTGGATAAGTCCGAGGGAAAATCGGAACCCATGGACATTGGAGTAGTACGAGCGTCCCTCACATCGAGTGAAAGAGAACATCGCCGCAAATTCGGGCTCTGTCTTTACTGTGGGAAAAAAGGACACTTCCTGCGTGAATGTCCTGTGAAGCCGAAGGGAGGACGCTATCGTGCAGGACAAGGAGTAGTATCCTCAGTTGACAAGGGATCGGAAAACTCCACCGCTTGAGTTCAAAGGAAGGGAGGAACTCGAGCGCACACTTCATCCCTTCAGTAACAGAGGAGGACTTAGTGGGAAATCAGCTGTTCTTTGTGGACATAGAAGTATGGATTGACCAAAACCCCAAGAATATTCGAGCCATAGTAGACTCAGGAGCGACAGGTTGCTTTATGGATTTGGCAGAAGCCAGGAGACTGGGGGTAACTCCTGTCTCCAAAACCGTCCCTGAAGATGTGTTTGCTGTAGACGGTCATGTGTTGGAATCCGGTCCTATCACCCAACATACACCGGAGTACGAGTTGTGGTATGGGGGTTACCACATGGAACATCTTTCGTTCAACCTCATTCAGGCCCCTACCTATGGAGTGATATTGGGACTCCCTTGGCTGAAGAAACACGAACCCTCAATTCAGTGGAAAGAGCAGACTTTGGAATTCTCCTCCCCTTATTGCCAAAACGACTGCATTAGAGAGGATATTCGACCCTCTAGGGTGCTGGCTGTTACTCATATGGTTTCTACCGCCGCGGAAAAGGAGGTGGTATTACCCAATTGTTACCAGGAATATGGGGAGGTTTTCAGTAAAGTGAAAGCAGAAGTGCTCCCTCCTCATAGGGAATACGACTGCCGTATCGACTTAATACCTGGGGCTGTCATTCCATGTGGCCGAATATACGCTTTGTCTCAACCCGAAACAAAACATCTCCGGGAATATTTGGATAACCTCCTTGCTTTGGGATTCATTAGACCTTCTAGGTCTCCAGCAGCTTCCCCGCTTTTCTTCATTCCAAAGGCCAATGGGGAATTACGCTGCTGTATTGGCTATAGGGCGTTAAATGCCATAACAAAAAAGAATCAATACCCACTTAGGGGTGGGCGGAAAATCCGTTCCGCTCGCGGATTTTGCGGATTTTCGGGAAATCCGCAATCCGCGAGATTTGCGAATCTCCCGCAAAATCCGCGAGCAGCGGATTTTGCTCGCACTGCTCGCACTGTTCGCGTGAGTTCGCGTGAGTTCGCGCCCCGCGAATAAGTGCAAAATTGCAGAAATACGATCTTAGCAAAACTGAAAGTAACTACTTACCAGGTTCAAAAGTTCAGGTTCATCATTAGTAGCCATTTCCTGTAGTGCTTCCTGAGGGGCCCCTCCAGAGTTCAGTTGCCAGTTGAAACTGTTATGTGACCCTGCTCTGAACCTCAGAATAGTTACACATATGCCACAAAGGTCCTGAATTACAGCTAAGGGAGACAAGCAGGAGCCAGGCTGGAAGTTAAAATCCATTAATCAGCCCCTAATTCATTATTGTCAGTTGGGGCAGGGCAGGTGTTGTAACTAATTTTGCAACAATGAAAGCACTTAGCAAGTGCAAAAGATCACTAATCAGGGCGCACTAAGGAAGCAGGTGCCAGCTAAAAAAATATTCTGTGACACATTATTCAGCCCCAAATTAATTCAGGTCACTTGAGGCAGGGAAGGTGTGCTTTGCTTTGCCGAAAATAATGTACACTGGACAACCAGAGGGTGTGGTGATGAAACAGAGGGTGGCATGGGTGGGCCAGAGGGTGGCATGAGTAGTCAGAGAGTGGCAGTGGTGACAGAGAGTGGCAGTGATGAAGAAGAGTGTCCCAAACAGGCTGGACACGTAGAAACAACAAGTTCGCGAAACTTGCGACCCGACAGGTAAGTTCGCAATTTGCGAAAGTGTACAAAACCCTCGCGAACTGGCAGAAACACGGGCGAACACAAAAAAAAATCCGCAAATTCGCGGGAATTCGCGGATTTTGCGGATTGCGAATCCGCAAATCCGCAAAATTCGCGAACGCGAGATCCGCAAAATTCGCTCATGCCTATACCCACTCCCATTAATACCGGTATTATTGGAGCAAGTGAGATCGGCCAAGATCTATACGAAATTGGACCTAAGAGGAGCATACCATTTAGTGAGGATGCGATCCGGCGATAAATGGAAGACCGCATTCAAGACAAGGTATGGGCTCTTTGAGTACCTGGTGATGCCCTTTGGACTCTGCAACGCCCCTGCCTCCTTCCAATTTTTCCTCAATGAGGTGTTGAGAGACTTCCTAGATATCTTCGTAGTAGTCTACATAGATGACATTTTGATATATTCCAATGATGAACCGGAACATCGAAAACATGTGTGTCAGGTGCTTGAGGCCCTAAAGCAAAACCAACTGTACTGCAAGCTAACAAAATGTGAGTTTCACGTTACTACTGTTGAATTCCTAGGAGTCATGCTCACACCATCAGGGCAGATAATGGCAGAAAGGAAGGTACGTGCCATTGTGGAGTGGCCTAGACCCAACAGTGTTAAAGACATCCAAAAACTCCTTGGGTTTGCAAACTTTTATCGGAGGTTCATCTCGCACTTTTCGGACATGGTAACCCCACTTACAAAATTGACCCGGAAGAACACCCCCTTTGTGTGGGACGTCAACGAACAAACTGCCTTTGATCGATTGAAAACCGCTTTCACGTCGGCACCAATATTAATCCATGCTGATCCGAAACTCCCCTTCGTGGTAGAGGCGGACGCATCAGAACTAGCAGTGGGGGCTGTTCTCTCGCAAAGGAGTGAGAGTACAGGTCATCTCCATCCCATCGCGTTTATGTCTCGCAAACTAAATACCGCAGAACGCAACTATACGATTGCTGAGAGGGAGCTGTTAGCAATCAAGGACGCCTTCACGGAATGGAGGCATTGGCTGATGGGCGCCTCTCAACAAATCACTGTATACACCGACCACCGAAACTTGCAGTTTATGCGAGCAGCTCGCCATCTCACCCCCAGACAACTGAGATGGATGCTTTTCTTTTCTGAATTTCACTTCGTGGTTACCTTTCGTCCGGGATGTGACAACCGGAAGGCGGATGCTCTCACGCGCCAGGAAAGTCACCCAGCTTTGATGGCATCACCAGAGGCCAGCATCATTGAACCCCAAAAAGTAGTCGGAGTGATACACACAGAGGAATTTCTCCACAAAGTCAAGAGGGGTATTCAAACCTTCGCTTGGAAAACATGGATCCATCTACATCCGGAATGGAGAGTCCGTCAGGGGTTACCAAGAAAAGGGTCTCAGTTGCTTCTCCCCACACTAGCCTTGAGACAACAAGCCTTCAAATGGTGTCACGATCTACCGTGTGCTGGGCACACTGGAGGGAAGAAAACCTTGGAGAAATTGCTTCGCACCTATTGGTGGCCAACCATCCGGCCTGATGTGTTTGCTTGGGTTCAACGGTGTGATACATGTTCACAGGCTAAGAGCGATCATCGACCAGCACAAGGGCTGTTGCAAACCATGCCCACTCCTGTGAGTCCTTGGGAGAGCTTTTCGGTGGACTTCGTGGTGGGTCTCCCTAAAGATCACGGGATGACAGCTATAGTGGTAGTTGTGGATTACTTAACCAAGATGGGTCACTTCATAGCCTGTAAAGGGGTTCCCACAGCTAGCCAGCTCGCCCATTTCCTACTCCTTCATGTAATCAGGTTGCATGGCCTTCCCAAGGTTATAGTTTCAGATAGGGGGGCACAATTCACCGCAAAATTTTGGAAGGTCTGGTGTGACCGGTTAGGCATTGCCTCTTCCTTGTCCACCAGCTTTCATCCCCAAACGGATGGGCAGACCGAAAGGTTAAACCAGACCCTTAAACAATACCTAAGGTGTTTTGTAGACACCACTACTGAGGCATGGGTGGACTGGTTGTGGTCGGCTGAAGTAGCCTATAATGATGCAGTCCATTCCTCTACTTTGTACACCCCATTCTTCTGTACTTATGGGTTTCATCCCAGATTTTCCCCCTTGAGTGTGCCGGTCGCTGAAGCTCAGATTCCGCAGTTACAGTCCAGATTAGTGCAGTTGCGGAAAACGGTACTGCAAGCTAGACGGAATCTTGAGAAAGCGAAACAGAAGTACAAGACTCAGGCTGATAAACACCGTAGGTGCTGCCCTGGGTACAAGAAGGGGGATTGGGTGTGTTTATCTACTCGAAATATCCGTTTCCGACGGTATAGTGTCTTCAACCCCAGGTTCATAGGCCCTTACCAGGTGATTCGCCACGTCAACCCTGTAGCGGTGAAATTGAGACTTCCATCGCATTTCCGGATACACCCGGTATTCCATGTCTCGCTGCTCAAGCCTGCTCGGGGTCCTTGTTCTAAAGCCCCTGCGCCTGTGCGGGTACAACAGGATGTGGAGTACGAGGTACGATGCATTTTGGACGCTCGTAGAGTGAGGGATAGACTCCAGTACTTGGTATCTTGGAAGGGTTACGGACCGGAGGAGGACTCTTGGGAACCTGTTGGCTCTGTCCATGCGCCCAGACTGGTGCGAAAGTTCCATTTGTCTCATCCTGGTAAACCTGGTGGCAGTCAGTGAATGTTGTGAGGGGGGGTGTACTGTCAGGATTCCCCCGGCCGCTGGTAAATCACTGACTGCTATGCGAGTTTGTGAGGGCTTGAAAACTACATTTCCCATGAGCCTTCGCGCGGCGCGCTAGAATGACGCTGTGCGACCGGAAAGGATATCATGGCGTTTTCCCAGGGAAGCGCTGCCGATTATCCTACCTGGCGAGTAGTTTCTGCTCGTGTTTTCTGGAGATCTTGCTGGCGTTTCTTGGAGGAGGGTTGCGGTAAGCTTGTTATCGCTTTACCGGATTTGTGGAGTATTTTGGTGGGGCTTAGGAAGCGCCCGCAGGGAGAACGGTCTATTGACGTTCTCCGTACCTGGTTTAAGGATTACTGAGGTGGGGCTTAGGAAGCGCCTACAACGAGAACGGTTACCGGTGTTCTTTGCACCTGGATCTTGGATTACTGTGGTGGGGCTTAGGAAGCGCCCATATCAAGAGCGGAGAACGCTGTATCAGGTTTTCCTAATATCGAGTGGTGTGCTTGTGTTTATAAGTGCATTTCCTGTGGAGCGTGGTGTTCATTTAATTGCTCCAGATCTACCCACGTGGAGCGCGTTGCTCTTGTCATATCAGGACACCTGGGCTTAGGTGCCGATTGTACATTCTATGAAAGTTACATTACTGTCTGCGCTTGCAGAGAAGAATCTGTATAGACGCTGTGTTTTGCTTTGCGCTGGGCATATTTTTTGTTACTTTTATACCAGGAACTTACTTGGTGAACAAACGATCTAGGGGATGTATGCATCATATTGGGGTTGATTCTTTTGCTTCCTGCGCTACCCCTTTAACATTCTACGCATACATTTCCTCGGAGGGGGAATCTTTAACAGTTATTAGGAAGATACTGAAAAGGAGTGGTATTGACAGGATTTATGTCTGGGGCAGTCTGGTTATTTACATTCCCAGTTCCGGTAGGTGTAACCACATCTTCTCTGTCCATATGCTTTAGGTCACAGAAAGGAAGTGTAACTGGGGTTTCTTATGCTTTCTGTTATTGTGTCTTATAGTAGGAAAACCAGGGGATGATAGAAGAAGCCCATTATAACACTCCTTCGTTCCTGCACCCCTGTAGGATATTGCAGGTGAGGTATACGGGTAGTGTATTGAGCAGCAAGTATCCAATCTGAGGGTTATCATTCCACTCATCCCTTGCTTTCTATATCTACAGGTTTTCGGTTCCAGTTGCCCAGCTGTTCCCCTCCGGACCTACATTTTCCCCCGCTTGATCTCCTTAACAGTCTGTAACCTTGACAGCCAGACTTGGGATGATCTAGAGGTGGGCCCCTTTATAGCATCGATCCAATCCTGAGGAGCAACCACGAAAGACCTGACAGTGAAAAGGAAGCCAAAGAGCAAGACCATGTTACAGACCTGTGTTCTGAATATGACTTATGTGATTGGAGTGATCCTGCTTCGTGGCCGAACTCTCTTACTGACGCTCAACGTGTTCTTCTTGTTGAAAGGGGTCCCTCCAGAGACCCAGATTCCAAAACAAAGTATCCAAGTGATGAGCACTCAAAAAGTAAACGTCGTTTTTCTATTACCATGTACTCACGGAAATTAAGGAATGGTGAAATTATAGATAGGCGCTGGCTTGTTTATTCAAAAAAAAATAATGCAGTATTCTGTTTTTGCTGTAAATTGTTTTCTGACACAGGGATCAAATTTACTAATAATGGAAATGACGACTGGGCACACATGCAAAGTTGTCTGTCTGATCATGAATCCTCTTCAAAACATATACGCGCCGTCAGTGCCTGGGTTGAATTAGAAAGAAGGTTAAAACAAGGACAGACAATAGATAAAGAATAGCAGAAGTTACTGCAAGTGGAAAGTGATCGTTGGGGCAAGGTCTTGGAAAGGATCATATCCATTGTTCATTTTCTAGCAGAACGAAGTTTGGCTTTTCGTGGTACAACTGATACTTTGTTCAAACAGAACACAGGCAATTTTCTAGGTCTTGTTGAGCTGCTAGCCAAGTATGACCCATATATGCAAGAGCATGTACGTAGAATTAAATGTGCTGAAATCCATGCCCATTACTTGGGCAAGAATATTCAAAATGAAATCATTAATCTTATGGGAGCTTCAGTTTTGGACAACATTATTGCAAAAATACACAAGAGTAAATATTTTTCTGTCATTTTGGATTGCACACCTGATGCAAGTCATCAGGAGCAAATGACAATGGTCCTTCGAGTTGTGAACGTGGAAACAATGCCAGTCGAAATAAGTGAATTTTTCGTTGGATACTTGCCTGTTGAAAGCAGCACAGGTGCTGGTCTCACAGAAGCATGTTTGCAAAAACTGCAGGAATTGCAATTGCCGTTTCAAAATTGCAGAGGTCAAGGGTATGATAATGGGGCAAATATGAGAGGCTGCAAGAGTGGTGTTCAGAAACGTTTACTTGACATGAATCCAAGAGCATTCTATGTTCCATGCGGTTGCCATAGCTTGAATTTAGTACTTAGTGATATGGCGAAATCATCCACTCACGCTGTGACTCTTTTTGGAATCTTGAATCAAATTTATATACTGTTTTCTGCCTCAACACAGAGATGGCAAATACTACTTAAGCACGTTAAAGATCTGACAGTAAAGCCCATATCCGAAACTCGATGGGAATGCCGTATTGATAGCGTCAAGGCTGTCCGTTTCCAAGTGGCCGCCGTTTATGATGCCGTGGTTGAAGTATCAGAGGAAGCGAATGACCCAAAGGCCAGAACTGAGGCAGCCGGGTTGGCTAGCAATTAAGGAGTTATGCATTTCTAGTATCGCTGGTGATTTGGTATGACCTTTTGCAGCAAATAAATCTTGTTAGCAAAATCATGCAAAGTAAGGATTTGCAACTTGACATTGCATTGAAATGCCTTGAAAAGACTGTCCAGTTTCTGGAAACTTATAAGGAGAGTGGTTTGACATCTGCACAAGTTTCAGCTAAGGAGTTGGCGGAAGAACTGGAGATGAGCTCAGATGAGATAAGTTTTCCTGCATCTACAAGTTTGCGAAGAAGAACGATTAGGAGACAATTTCAATACGAGAGTCGTGATGAGGGAATCTTAGAACCAAAAGAGAAATATCGCATTGAGTTCTTCAACGTCTTGATGGATCAAGCAATTATGTCCATGACTGAAAGGTTCACTCAGATGAAACATCACTATGATTTCTTTGGATTCCTTCACGACTGGGGGAAAATTGCAAGCATGAACGATACTCAATTGATGAAAAGATGTGCAGATTTAAGCATAGTGTTACCCGACAGTTCTGACTCAGATGTTGATCCCGGAGATTTACATACCGAGCTTCGAATGTTCTCCTCCTTGGTGGCAAATAATGCAACAGCTTTGGAAACATTACAATGTATTTATGAAAACAAACTGCACACTGCAGTTCCAAATCTTACAGTGGCTTTACGCATTGCGTTGACAATCCCAGTTACAGTGGCTTCAGGGGAGAGAACTTTTTCAAAACTGAAATTGATAAAAAATTGTTTGAGGACATCAATGACTCAAGAGAGACTGAATCATTTGGCCCTGTTATCAATTGAACATGACATTACTAGATCTCTGGATTACGGACAGCTTATCAAGGAATTTGCAGCACAGAAGGCTCGTAAAGTTGACTTCCTTTCATACAGAAGTACGCAAGATGTTTTCCATGGTTTTAATCAGACTCGCTATGTTGCTATTCAGCAAGTATGCAGAAATGAAAAAAACAGGTCGTAAGATAACGAAAGAAGGAAAATGGAAAAGTGGAAACAATATAGAAGAGATAGCAAACAGTAAAACACAAAAAGTAAAAAAGTAAAAGAAAAAGTTAAAAAACATAACATAAAAAAATAAATTAAAAAAAGCTGGGTATTGCTGCTACCTCCACGTGGCGCCTGGTGGAAACAGCGAAAGCTGGCAAAACGCAGCAGCAAATTTCGACAAAAGTTAAACGCTTGTTGTGTCACAAGGTGGCTATGCAGTGTCTGCAACGGACGTGGCCACTCGCCAAGCGTAAGACACCATATTTGATATGGCATCGATATTACTGTTTCTGGGCAAAGAGCCACCGATTATTTCTCTGTGGGGGGGTTGTGGGGGTCCGGTGCCCCTGTCATGGGGGCTCTGGCACTGCAGCTGTCTGTGCGCCCAGTCCCTCGTGTCATGTGTCACAATGCCCTCCTCCTCCTAAAATGTATCGTTCTGAGACGAATTTGGAAGGGTAAGAGCAGCCGCAGGTACTGGTCAATCATCTAACGACTTTTCTGGACGTATTATGAAAACACCTTCCTGAGCTCCGCCCCGTCCGGACCGCCTCTTCCGGGGCCCCCACCTACGCTCCCTGCACAGGGCCACCATGAGCCTAGAGCCGGCCCTGCTGAGCTCGTCATGAACACTGGGAATAAGCATCATGCAGCACAGGAGGGGAATTGCTGCAGCAGCGATGGTGCTAAAATGCCTCCTGAGAGTGTCTTAATTGACTCTCTCATTTTTTTCTTACAAAAAACAGGCATATAAATGCAGGCAAACGTACAAACATAAGCAGACACACAAAATATTTTGGTATGTTAAAAGCCATGTTATATTCTTCACCATGGCTTTTTTTAATATGCACTGCCAGGGGACTGCCATGATTCCTGTGTTTGCGCAAATGCAGAGGATACTGTGAATGTGGTTGACACTGACAGCACAGGGCCTGAATGTACCGCCATAGCTGCCAAGGTTTCAGATTGCTGTGTGTGACATTTCCATATTTTCATTGTAATTATGAGTGACATTTCAACGATATAAGTGACACTTTCTCGCTCACAAAATGAGGGAATCATATAAATATCAGAAATGGCACCCGTTTGAGTATAGCTGCTAATGTTTCAGATTGCTTATGTGTGACATTTTCATAGATTCAGTGGATTTGCGAGATTCAGGCAACAACTAGATGCATAACACTTAGAGTGGCACTTTCTTGTGACCAAAATCATGGAATGAAGTCAATGGAAATAGACAAATATCAGAAATCGTACTCATCTGAGCAACAAGGAGGTCAAACTCTGCAGCAGGTGCTTTGGAAGCTATTATTTAATTTATAGCAAAATCAGCACCCTCAACCCCAACCTCAGCTCTAGGTGCGGCACATTAAAACCACATGTAACAAAGGGATCTCTGTGACAAAAACAGCAACTCACTGAGCTGTCCACATACTATACAGCACAATACAATATGCTTTTTTGAGGGAGACATATTAACCCTCTACGCTACTTAATGGTGCGAGTGAAAACTGCCAGTAGAGAAAACTCTGACCTCTCTTCAGCGGGAACAATAATCACCTGACTTAACCGTGACTTAGCAAGTCTAACTGTGCTGAGAAAATAAAGGGAGCTGCTTCCTAGTGTAACTGTCAAGCAGGGATGTTAAACACTTTGCACAACTAATAAATCATCAAAACTGCTAGTTTAGACAAAACGTAGCCCATTTTCAGCACAGACAACTCTAGTGTGTCCATTTGCAATGCCCTAAGTCCTGCTGGAGCCCCCGAATGATTTTCGTCACAAACATTTTAAAAGTCAGCGGCAGGAGATTATTAAATTAATATCTGACTTACCTGAATCTTTTTACAGCTGTCAGAATGATCCACGAGAGGAGCTCCTGGCTGGCTCCGCAGGGATCTCTAGCCTGTCTCTTCTTCAGAGAGTCAGGCAGCGAGCCCTGCTGCGGTGTCTCTGCCTGTGCCACCTGCCCCCACTATGAGACTCACACTGGCGTGGTGAGTCTGAGAGAGAAGTTGGGATCTGCTGGGACCAGCAATAGCACATCAGGTGAAGGTCAGAAGGAGGTGAGCAGGTGATTGAATCTCAACACCGGCTTCCTCCTTTAACTCCATGCAACAGGGGAATTTCATGGGTGCACTAGGGCCCGGCTGGCAGGCAGGAAATGAAAGATCCTTCCACAGCATTGGCATATAAGAAACAGTCCGGGCAATTGAGGCATTTGACGTTAGGGAGGTAGGCACCTGAGTGCAGAAAGCAGTTAGATTTGCGCTTCTGGGGCCTCTTAGATCGCTTTGTCTGGGCATTAACTCTTAGATCAAGAGCAAGCACGTGTGAGATTCCGCCACCCATTCCTTTGATAACATTTCTATGTTTAAAGTATTACCCTGCACTGGCTTTTCACTGCCTGAAGTGCTGTGCTTTGAAAATCACACGTGCACACTAGAAGGCAAAATGAATCTTGACCCCGCTGTGTCAAGCGCAGCATGACGGCGACCACCGGACATTATTCAAAAGAGCCCTGCTGGGGCACAGATGGGGGGGCTGCAGAAGCGGCGCCTTGGATACCAGAGACACGTCCCACTCCTGATCACCAGCACAGCCAATGAGACTACCTTTTCATGAGTGCCGGTACTCTCCTCGGAAAAAGAGAAGTGCCGGTAGTCAGTACCGGTGAGTTCCGGCCCATTTAAAGCACTGTAGGTAAGTACTACAAAGTAAGTAATTTGACTTTTTCCATGTAGTACTGTACCACGCTGGTAAGAATTCCTTTTAATTAACATAATGTTTATGTTATTTTTAAAAAGGTGTTTTAGGTGTGGGTAGAAGTAAGGGGAAGTAAGGATAATTTTAGAGTTCAGGGGTGGGTTAAGGTAATGGGAGGTAAGGTTGATTTTAGGGTTTTTAGGGGTGGGTAGAGTTAAGGGGATAAGGGTTATTTGAGGCATCAGCGCTGGGCATAGGTAAATGGAAGCAGGAGTGGTTTTAAGGCTTAGGGGTCGGTAGAGGAAAAGGAATGTAAGGGTTGTTTTAGGCTTCAGTGTGTGCTTATAGGTAAAGGGAGATAAAGGAAATTTAGGGTTGATGGGTGGTGGAGGTAAAGAGAGTCATGGGACATTTAGAGATTATTTTGGGTAGAAGTAAAGGGAGGTAAGGGTAATTTTAGGAGTCACAAGTGGGTAGAGGTAAAGAAATGCAAGGGTGGGTAGAGGTAAAGGGATGTAAGGAATAAAAAAGTCGTTTGTGGGGTTCACCCCCAAAAACAACAATTATATTTACATATATGTGTGTATAGATAACCAAATATGTTAGGTTATGTTATGCAGATTTGTAGAGCACACTATCGCCTGGGATGGTATCCTGGCACTGAGGAGGTGTGAGGTTAGCTAATCCTACAGCCTAGTAGGACTATTAAAAAAACAGGTTTTCATATTTCTGCAGGATTAAAATAGTGAGGAAGAGCATCTTATTTGTATTGGGAGGTTGTTGCATGCTTTAGGAGAAGACTTGACCCCCTGATCTGGTTTTCCTTAGGCATGGGATTTATGCAAGTAGTAGTCCATACGAGCAGAGATGTCTGAAAGGTTTGTGAAAGCAGATGCAATTGTTGAGGTATGCTAGGCCAGTGTTATGTGGTGACTTGAGAGTGTGGACGAGGAGTTTGAATTGAACTTATTTGTGAATGTGGAGCCAGTGGATCTCTTTCAGGTGTGGTGTGATGTGGGAGGTTGAAGGTGATTCTGATCGCTAAATTCTGAAAGGTCTGCAGCCTACTGTGGGGTTGGCTCATCCTGGATTAAAGGATGTTCTGTATTCAAGCTTTCTACTGACCAGGGCTTTAGTGGCAGTTTTCTGGGTGCTGACTGGAAGCCTTTTGAAAACTTCCTCAGCATTTTTAAGGTATGGAAGAACAAGATGATGACAGAGTTGACTTGGGTGGTCATGTTGATTTTGTTGTCAATGATAATCTGAGGTTCTTGGCATGAGTGGTGGGGATGCAGTGTCAGTCCTTGCTCTGTTGACCACTAGGTGGAGTTCCAGCGTAAAGTGCTCTTCCCAAAGATCAGGATTTTATTTGTGTGGGTTTCAGCTTTAGGTAGTTGGTCTTCAACCAGTGGGATATTTCAAACATGCAGGCATAGAACTTTACTCGGGTACTAGATATCTTGTCTGTGATGGATAGAATGAGTTGTGAGTCATCAGCATGGGAGAGGACATTGATGTGAGAGCGGAAGTTGCTGGCTAGAGGGATTATGTATATGTTGTAGAGTTTTGGGCTAAAGAAGGATCTTTGCGGAACTCCACAGTGAGATTGCGGGTGTCTGAGGGGTATGGGGCAAGGCTGACTGACTGGGGACAGATCCACTGGAGTGCATAACCGTGGATTCCAATGTGTTAGTATTGGGTGTGCATGGGGTGGAACACCTATCAAGCACTGCGAAGAGGTCCGGGAGGATGAGGGCTGCAGTGTCTCCTCTGTTCAGTCATGTGGATATACTTGGACTTACTTAGTTTGATAAAAATGTACTACCTCAACCATCCAGCACTTGGAGAGATTGCATCATGTTATTGTTGTCTGTTTCAAGATTTTTTGAAATATTCCTGCCAGAATCCTGCTAGTAAAGCCAGGTAAAAGGACTGCAAAGAGATCAAAACGTTTTAATTTAATATTTACATAATTTTACATTGATCAGTATAAAAAATGTGCAGGGTTTTAGCATTCCGCCATCCCTCCAATAGCAGATAGGGGTTGGCGCGCGTTTAAACTATCAGAGAATATGTTATGTTAGAGTAAATCTGAAATAAATGAAAGCTCAAGACATGCAGTGAGCTGGGAAGCACAGGCAGATATTCTACAGATCCTGAAGCGATGAGCTGGTTCTCTTTTTTGGAGGAAGTCATTAGCAGCTCCCTCCTGCTTGCTTTGCTGAGCTCAGTTCACTAAGTTTAATGAAAGTGCAGAAGGGGAGGGGTCTGTGCTGTTTCTAGGGCATTGTAAAACGATTCAGAGTGAACGACACAGCTCACACAAAAGCAACTAATTATCCACATTCCTTACAATGGCTATAGTTACCGTGTCACTGATGAGCAAGAATATGGTTTTGATTGTGTCATTCTGCATGTACTTATTATGAATTAGGCGTAGCTGGTGGTAATATTCATGCACAAATGCCAATGCTATGCTCTTTTCTATTCCATTTTCTGGAATCATATTTAATTGACTATAAACTGCTTCTTATAAACCATGGCATCTGAATAAGATTTATAGGTATCAAGTTACATTGGCTGAGAACTTTAAATTAAAATAGCAAATAAAAAAGTTTAAAAAAGCAATAAAGTATATATTTTCAGGAACTGCACCATGAGCGTACTAAAATCAAAGAGGCTTAAAATAAAATAGCTGTCAAAAACGTGTAAGTTTTATGTCAGACATGGTAACATGGGTCGAGCCAGCTTGCATGCAGCACACTGCTGCCAAGATTCTTCCGGCAGACAATATAACAAAAATCCCCATATGGGTTTTCTTAAAAGATATATTCTCGCCAAGTCCAAATTGTTGAATAGATTTATCACCAAAATGGTCGCCAAAAAGATCCTCAGTAGTTTGCTTTTAGAGAATACAGGACGTTCCGGGTACCTCCCACAAGAACTGACTTTTAACACCGGAAATGTCTTCATCAGCACAGAAGGCACTTCAAGCCAAATCATTCATTGCATGTGCTTTAAGTTACTTTTCATCAGTTTCTTGTTTCAATGCATGTACCCCGAGTTGCTTTTTATTAGCTCCAGCTTTTATTGCATGAACTCTCCGTTACTTTTCATCAATTTAAATTTTCACTTTCATTTACTGTTCTTTAGAAGTTAATTAGATGGTTTTAAAACTGTGTCGTGCTGAACTGTCAGATGGCTCAACTGTGGCATGCTTCTGGATTATATTATTCAAGTGCTGTCTATTATCTCCTCGTGACGATCAGGCATTCCGTGCTTTTCTGTAAAGAAACGGTGTACACATAAAGGTGTAGTTTCCTTTTCCCATCAAGTATGGGCCAAAACGTTCGAGCATGAAGAGTCATACTTCTAACAATTCAGGGCTGGTTAAAACGTGCTGACATTTCATGGGTCCATCTTGCAGTAATGACCACCTGCAGACTCCACCTGACATTTGAGGGCCCACAGCCCCACCCACTTACCACTTTGGATATCACACTCACCCCCAACAACGACTGTTAGATGTTTTTCTGTTACAGCAGACGGCTGCCACGTTTTAATCTGTGTCTTCATACTTTGCACAGCTGTTATCTGGTGTCTTCTCTAGCTCCCTTGCTAAGCTTTTAAATTGCCAACGAGGCATATGTTTTCTGAAATCACTAAAACCCTGCTTGTAGGCAGTCATAATGGAAAGAAACAGATGCTACTCCGTGGAGGCATGGCGTGCAGCTGATGAGAATGTGTGAATTACTTAATGGCACTCTCCGTTACACCGATTCTTCCTTCCTCGAGCCATTACTTACTATATTGATTCGAAGTTATCCCTTCAGCTTTCAGCGCTCCCTGATCTAGCTTCTTTCTATATCTACTTCCTCCACTGTGAACAATATCCTCATTTCCTTCACTTTCTGTTTTGTTAAATGCACCTCGAACAGATCTGTGATAAAGCGAAAAACAGGGAGGTGAGGAGTATAATGGGGCAAGGGACATAGTATCAGAGTAGGTAATCCACGCATTACCTCCTCTTGTCCTTCCTCGTCTCCTTACTTACAATATGTAAGAGGTGTGACTTTCATCAATATATGCGAGTGCCCTCTGAATGTATCACACAAGTAAACAGAACTGCTGCTAGACATACATTTTAATAGGAACACCTATATAAAGAATACAAACAAATGTCAGCTGTTTATCCATACAAACAATTAACTACTTGATTTCAAACCTGCTTTTGATACCTATAAAAGGACAATTAATTTTTCTGAGCCAAATTTATTCTGTAATGGGACAAGAATGTTGATGGAGAATACCTGGTTGCAGCCTTACAGCTATCAATCAAATTAAACACCAGCCAATTCTGCCTGGGGAGTACACATCCCTTTGGATGACCAGACTGACTCTGGAAATCTCACCCTTGATCTCTAGTAAACTGAAAAAACTATGGTTTTAAACTAGCAGTCTAAAGTAGACTTGGATGATTTATATCATCTATTTGCTGAACCAAATTTAATGAATAAACTATCAGACTGCCTATAGTATAATCAGAAGATTTATGGAGTTAAGTCTTTACAACTCTTACCACATGCAGAATATCCAAGCTAGCATACTCATCTGACCCAGGAGCACAGAAAAGAGCCAAGTTCACTACTTCTTCATACCTAAGGACCACAGAATGTATCTTCTGAGTAAAATTTGGATCCAATCTCAACACTATTCTGCCCTCAAGGTTCTTTTAATACGTGAGCCATTCAATCAATCAATCAGTCAACAAATGTATTAAGTGTGCTACTCACACAGAAGGGTCTCAAGGCGCCGAGGGGGGAGGGGGGTGCGGGGGATGTGATGAGTTACTGTTCAAAAAGCCATGTCTTAAGGAGTCTTCTGAAGGTCAGGAGGTCCTGGGTCTTGCGTAGGTTGGTTGGGGAAGGAGTTCCAGGTCTTGGAGGCAGGGTAGGAGAAGGATCTCCCTCCAGAGGTGGTGCGACGGATGCGGGGGACTGTGGCGAGGGCGAGGTCAGCAGAACGGAGGAGACGAGTGGGTGTGTGGAAGTTCACTCTTTCGTTGAGGTAGACTGGTCCATTGTTGTGGAGGGATTTGTGGACGTGGATGAGAATTTTGAAGGAGATCCTTTTGCTGATGGGTAGCCAGTGAAGGAGTCTGAGGAGGGTGGAGATGTGTTCATGGCGTGGGAGGTTGTGGATGAGCCCGGCAGCTGCATTCTGGATCCGCTGGAGTTTCTGTTGGAGCTTGAGTGTGGTGCCAGTGTACAGGGCGTTTCGTAGTCTACTCTACTGCTGATGAGTGCGTGGGTGACGGTTTTGCTGGTTTCTATGGGGATCCATTTGAAGGTCTTACCCAGCATGCGGAGGGTAAAAAAAAAAATGGTAATGTAGTTTCTTATATAGCGCACGTATCACCACAAAGGGTATCTCGAGCACTTGCTTTGGGAACCCATCCTGGTTTTTCCCTTTGGGATAGCCCAGCTGGACACCCCCAAGGTGAAAGCCAGGCATCCCGCCGCGGGGGCCGTAGTGGAGATTGAGCAAGCTATTGCCCAGAGTTGCAGAGCGTGAACCCCTGATTCGAGTAGGCACCGAAGCGAGAATGATCAGGTCCGTGGACATTTGGGCTCCAAACCCTGCCGCGTCGGGAATTGAACCCTGGTCCCGGGCCGACCTCTGCTTCTGGGTCTGCCTCCTCTAACCGGTGAGACACACTTCTCAACATGAGAAGTAGTTGAAACATGAGGTAGTTATGGAGTTGATTTGCTGGGTCATGGAAAGAGAGGAGTCTAGGATGATGCTGAGGTTGCTTGCATGGGTGGATGGTGATGGGGGTGTTCCTAGGGCGGTGGGCCACCAGGAGTCGTCCTATACTGTCCTGTTGGGTCCGAAGATGATGATTTCGGTATTATTGGGGTTGCGTTTGAGGTGGCTTGCTGTCATCCAGTTGACGGTGGCGAGGAGTCCGGCGTGGAAGTTTGTCTTGGCGGTGGTTGGGTTCCTGGTGAGGGAGATGACGAGATGGGTGTCGTCTGCATAGGATATGATGGTGATTTCGTGTGGGCGGAGGATGTTGGCGAGTGGGTCCATGTAAATGTTAAAGAGGGTGGGGCTGAGGGAGGATCCTTGGGGGACCCCGCAGATGAGCTTGGTTGCTGGGGACTGGAAATGGGGGGAGTCGAACTTTGTGGGTTCTTTCAGCGAGGAAGGTGGTGAGCCAGTCCAGGGCCTTGTGTTGGATACCTGCGTTCGGAGGATTTGATGGCAGACAGTGTTGAAGCCATTAAAGTGACATAGAAGAGAACCTTGTTCCCAATGTCTCCTAGCTGGTGTGATTTCTTCTAAGGGAACAACTTAAAGCATAAGACATCTTTCACCATCCTGATGTAAAGGTTTATCAGGAGGCTCCTTAAAAAAAAGCTAAAACCTACTAACTTTCTCATGAAGAATATAACTCCTAAACACTGGGCTTCACAATTTCAAAACCTTCAAACAATCTAGAAACAATCTAGAAACTAAAGATTCTACTGCTGCTTAGTCCTTCTGATGTGATCTAAAAGTCCTAAAGTTAACCATTGTACTCTCAAAATAGCTTTCAACACATTTTTCTCTAACTCATCCTGCAGAAACTGAAGCGTGTTTTTCTGAATCCCACCCGACAGAAAAAAGGCAATTAATCTGACATCATTTACTGACGGAAGACAAATGATGATTATACAACTGCCTTGTAGACTGCCTTCTGAATGCCTGAAAGGAAAGAAAAGCAGCTATATCCATGCCGCAAAGCCCTAACCTTTCAATCTCTACCTCAATCGTTTGATATGTTGATTCCTATTCTCTAATGGAAGTAGAGGCTGAGGTAGAGGACAAGAACTTTAGGGAAGGAATCATTCTTCCTGTCGACATAAGAATTAGTAGGGTGAAAGATCTCAATGAGGCCAATGAGGTAGAAGTATAATTACCTCCACCCAGCCCCTCTGATTTTTTACCAATCCCCCAGGAAGAAGAGGAATTGAAGGAGCATACAGGGGGATTTACAGACAAAGTAGATCTTATATCCATAATGCCTGAGAAACTGGGTTGCAGGAATGTACTGACACCTCACAAAGAAGCCTGCCTTGGCATCCTGAATTGCTGACATATCTCCTGGAACATAAGGGGGTTCAGAGAGTACTCCTGAGAGCAAGAAAATATTAGACTTGCTCAATCTGCATGTAGATTGTACTACTCAGATTGATAGAAGATTTCTTTCTGGCCATGAGAATATCTGAAACATCAGAAGTCTGAGCAATCTGGACTCTGTCTCATAGTAGCATTTCAGATATCACATGGATACCATATTGTCTGATCTGTACAGCTGTTCCTTCAGGACAGTCTGCAAAGTGTTAAAATGCCAGTAAAACAGCCCTCATCTCTCTCCAATTGGATGGATGGCTAATGTTTCTTTTGGACCAACACTTCTGAATTGCATTGAATTGAATTTAACTGTGCCCCAACATTGCCCCCTAACCTAAGCTTCTACCAAATGTTGTCAGTATTACTGAGGTCCGTAAGAAGAATCTCATTACCCTTAATGCGGCTGGAAGTAACCATTACAAACCATTACTGTAGACTGTCCCAAATGTTCTGAATAAACAGAATCAATGCTTCATAATGCACTGAAACAAGAGGCCAATGCTGAGGAATGTTTGAAACCACTTGATACACCTTTCCCAGATTCATCAGTGTCCAATGGATTATGAATAAATGTGCTGACTTGAATAGAACAAGCATTGAAAATGCAACAAGTCTCGCCTTTGTTTAAGTTGAAGCAATTTGCTTTGTGAATGGTTTTGTTTGTTAGCTTTGCATATATTAGTGCATTAGCAAAATGCATGTACATGTATATGAATGTATGTGTATGTGAAAAAACAGTTACCGCGATGTAATCCAACCCATTATGCCACGTGCGTGTGCTTAACTTTACTGCTAATATATGCTTATGTTAGTGAATTAGCAAAAATTCATGTACATATATATATGAATGTATATGTATGTGAAAAAACAGTTACTGCGATGTAATGCAACAACACACTATGCCACGTGCGTGTGCTTAACTTTGGAATATTTAATTAAGAATATAAAAAAAGAAATAAAAACACACCTACTCATATGGTGCTTTTACATATTCATACACCGTGTTCTAAACGTCAAGGCGGTACCTTTGAAGAAACATTACATAATAGAAAGTTAATCCAGTAATAAAGAAAAAAAAGCTTACCTTTTGTTTCCATCCATGCGCAGCTAAGCTAATGTAGCACGAAAGTACATAACTCTTGCAAGCTGCATGACGCGCGGGTGTCAACAAATGTGAATTTTAAAAAAGGTAGCACAGCTTGGTTTCCATGACAATACAGAGCTATTGCCAATCCAAATCTGGTGGTTGGGATACGCACTCCTTGAGTAATCTGAGTGTACTCGAGAAGTTCTTGTTAGGTGGGTGGTGCCCGTGGGGTTGAACCCTCTGTACTTGGGTTGGAGAAGATCTGTGACGCACTGTTCTCTCGAGAAAAGTGTCTCCCCAGAGCACTCGCTGCCAAATGTTCAATGAAGATTCAAAAGCGTATAAATAGTTTCAAGAAATCTTCTTTACTTGTTCATTTCAATTTCATTTCATGGTTCGTCTCATGATTTATAAATGTTCAACTCATTGGCCCAATGCATTTCGGGCTAAGCCCTTCGGGGGCCCTGTACAATTCTGCAAAGATAGTGGAGTACAGTTTCAAAAGCAAAATTCATAATTCATAATCATGTCAAGTTATGCAATTTCAAACATTTATCAACTCTTCTACACATGCAACGGAGGAGGGATTTCAGTGTGGATATTAGTTAATTAAAAAGAGGTCGCTTGAAGTAATGGAAAGTTGTTCTATATAAGCTGCAGGTTGGTATTACATGATAGTGCAAAAAAACTGGGGGGTGCAATGGTGAGTTTTTTGCACTATCATGTAATACCAACCTGCAGCTTATACAGAACAACTAATTTCACTCAAAAAGAGAGTCAGGCCATTCAAAACGGAAAACAAAAACATAACAATACGACAGGCAGACAAGGGCGGCGCCCTTATAATCATGGACACTGAGTTCTATGACAAAAACGTGAATGACCATGTTAATGATGTTAACACCTACATGAAATTGAGGGGAGACCCCACAAATGAATACAAAAAAATGTTGATTACCATCATTGAAAAAGCCATTGAAACAGGAACCATCGGTAACAAAGAAAAAGAATATTTGATCAAACAAAACCCATCTATACCCTATATCTACATGATTCCAAAAATACACAAACACCCCACAGTTCCCCCATTCCGGCCGATCGTTTCTACAATCAATTCAATTCATGAACCGGTAGGAAAATTCATCGATAAACATCTACAACCACTCGTACAGCAGATTCCTACATACATAAAGGATACCACCCATTTTTTGAACATTCTAGAAGAACACAAGACCTCATTTACCACCGAGATGATTCTAACCAGCATTGATGTAAAGTCATTATACACTTCGATTCCTCATGACTTGGGACTAACAGCACTAGAGAACATCCTACTAAACAGTGAATCAGAAGAAAATCTGAAATTGTTAATCATGGAATTAATGCACTTTACATTATTCCACAGCTATTTTCAGTGGAAGAATGAATTCTTCGCACAATGCAACAGGACTTCCATGGGAAATTGTGCCGCTCCGGCATATGCCAACATCTTTATGCATTACTTTGAAACAGAGCACATTCTAACCAACCAAACATGGAAAGACAATCTCATACTGTACAAGAGATATATAGATGACATTTTTCTATTATGGAAAGGATCAACCACTCAACTAATGTCAGCTATCCAAGAACTTAACAATGTCAATGACAGAATCCAATTTACACACAACATCAACAACAAACAGTTATCTTTCCTAGATGTACTAATCATCAAAGATCACGACAAATTACTTACCACAGTATTTCAGAAACCTACTGACAAAAACAATCTTTTGCACTACCAAAGTTTTCACCAACCTCCATTAAAAAATCACCTTCCTTACTCTCAATTGCTAAGCGTAAAACGCATTGCCTCCTCTCAGCAACTATATGAAGAGCAAAAGGAAAACATGATTAAGAAATTCAAGGATCGAGGATACCCAGAAGCCATACTGGAACCAGCTGTAGACAGGATAAAACAAATGAACAGACAACAACTCTTGACACCATCCACTTCAAGGGAGGAGCAGAGATCAGTGTTCATCTCAAAATATTCCACAAGGAGTTACAATATCAAAAAAACTATTTTAAAACACTGGCCGTTATTGGCCCTGGAAGAAGACTTCAAGGGAATTTTTTCCTCAAATCCTAGATTCGCATACAAAAGAACGAGAAATCTAAAGGAATTGTTGAAACCCAAATCTACAGAGCTCTCAACTTCATACCAAGGTACATTAGCTTGCTACAATTGCGGAAACTGTAACGCAATCATCAAAGGGAATGAAATCTACCATCCATCGAGTGGAAGCAAAACCAAACTAAAAGTGAATGGCACTTGCGACAGTACTAACTTAGTCTACATGCTGAAATGTCCATGTGGACTCCCCTATGTGGGCAAAACGTCTAGAAAAATAAAAACCAGACTAACAGAACATCGCAGCAACATTCGACTTAAATCCACCAAATCCACTGTAGCAGTACACTTTAACGACTATCAACACAATCCAAGTCAACTCAAGTTCTGTATTTTAGAAATGGTACCACTACTTCCAGGAAGAGACAATGACCAACACCTTCTAAGACGAGAACTTTACTGGATCAATAGACTATCATCAACAGCTCCAAGAGGGCTTAATGAACGCTTGGAATTTAGTTGTTATCTATAGACCAACATTTATAAATGAATCAAACATTGGATGGAATATTATTACCTTTTCTTCATGTTTATGTTATGAATTTTTAGGAAATGTGTTCACATTATCTTTAGTTTCCATCTTATCCTCATCATGACCCCCGTAGACAAAGTTGATTTTGTCACATTCTACATATTCATCCACCGCCCATCGTACTCCTAAGACACTATGATCCATACTATTCAACACTTACGACCACACGTTAGCCAACAGGAATTGTTCACTTCGGAACATTTCGCATCACATTTTGTGCTAAATACCCACGATTGGGTAAGATAAACTGTTAGTACGTAACGGTCAATACTGAATACCAAAACATTCGGCAAGCCGATTGTTTTGACACGTGACCACGTGTCAGCCTATAGTATTCACCCTAGCAGAAATCGCCGCGAAAACATCTCCTCCGCGAATCAGCACCGTCCTTACATCACACGAGTCACGTGACTCAGACTCGCATTTAGAATGCGGAACAGCGATTGAGCGTTCACTCCTCAACCGGACTCCTCCGAGGACACGCCGAAAACACTTTACCCGGTAAGCCTTTTAGCGTTAGTGACAAGAAGCGAACCCAGATAGACTAAACCGGCACACGCTATTGTATGGACACGTCTCCTGACGTTTTCTATTTTTCACGTTGCAGATTTTTTCCGAGACCAGTGCAGTGAACAATACGCCATTACAGGTTTGATCACCACGTTGTTCAGAGCACTTTCCAAGCACCACAGTTGTCGACACCACTCACCATTGCACCCCCCAGTTTTTTTGCACTATCATGTAATACCAACCTGCAGCTTATATAGAACAACTTTCCATTACTTCAAGAGACCTCTTTTTAATTAACTAATATCCACACTGAAATCCCTCCTCCGTTGCATGTCTAGAAGAGTTGATAAATGTTTGAAATTGCATAACTTGACATGATTATGAATTATGAATTTTGCTTTTGAAACTGTACTCCACTATCTTTGCAGAATTGTACAGGGCCCCCGAAGAAGGGCTTAGCCCGAAATGCATTGGGCCAGTGAGTTGAACATTTATAAATCATGAGACGAATCATGAAATGAAATTGAAATGAACAAGTAAAGAAGATTTCTTGAAACTATTTATACGCTTTTGAATCTTCATTGAACATTTGGCAGCGAGTGCTCTGGGGAGACACTTTTCTCGAGAGAACAGTGCGTCACAGAATACAGAGCTATTGCCACACGCTTCCAAAGTCCTTATCGCCTACGTCTCCGTTTACAAAACAAGGTGGTGTGGGCTTGTCCACTTGGGCCGTCCTAAGAGTGGACAAGGCTGTAACCTGAAAGCCTGTTTTTCAATCATGTGTCAGCGTTTAACATAAATGATGATGCCTGCCTATTGAAAACAAGGAAGTGGCTTTAAGTCAGTTTGGAAACTGTATTGATTACAAAAGGCACTGGCATGGCCAGCGCAGCGCATGCACGCTGCTAACGCCAGGCGAGACCTAAAAACAAGAAGGAATAATCACTATCCTCCCTCTGAAATTTCAAAGTTTGTGGGAAGTCAACAAGTCTTCCTTGATGTTCTACACTCATTCCGTACCCGGAGCCTATAGCCATTCAAGGGTTGGAGCTTTGCTTTTCCTCATCAAGTGCTAGTGATTTATACCTAGGGAAGGTGATGTGGGCTCAATCAAATAGTCCAGGTATCAGTGAATCCTGATTACCTTTTTGTGCAATATGGCCATTTATACAGGAAATTCTGACCCTTGAAGCAATCTTAAGTATGAAAGGTATAACTTCGAACCTCCATTGAAGGTTCCCTGCTGCAAAATGAGAAAGAAAGTGCTGATGACAGTTTCTGATTTGGATTTATAGGTATTCAGCCTGCAAATGTATCTTTGACAAAGATGTCACTTTCACAATCATCAATTACATATTTAAGAATATTAATTTTGAAATGAGCTATCATTATAAACTTGCTCACCATTGCATGGTCTGTGATCCTTCTGTAGTCTCCTGAGACTTTCCTAAGTAGGAACACTATTGAAAACCATTGAAAACCTCTCTCCTGAGGAGGCACAATGAGGATATCTTTGTTTAAGGCCAGAGAGATGATTCTCTTCTCCAGGAATTTCTTCTTCATAGGGTTTCCGGGGAAAGGTATGCGAGTAAAATAAGACCAAGGCAGTAGGGATAAGAAGTCTACCGAATAGCCCTTTAAATTATGTCTAGTACCTATTTCTCTGAGGCTAGATTGATCCACTAACCCCAAAGAGTGCCATATTGCCTCTAACTGGCTCTGAAGGAGTCACCATCCATGCATAGTCAGGTTGCGCAAGGGACATTACCACTTTTGGAATTTTTGCCTGAAAAGAGGACTCACTTTTGCATGTATATTCTGATCATCTACAATGTCCCATCTAAAATGATTTTCTTGCACTTTCAAAGAATTGGAATTTATATCAAAATGGTTGAAAGTGTGCTTAATTTTTTAACAAATGGTGAACCATCGACTCCAGCTCTTGGTCATACTGTCTGCTTCCTAAAAAGGGTATCCTCTGAAGACAGAACTTTTATAAAGCATCAACTTTTCATCATCTAACATGCAAATGCCTCCAGAATGCTACTGCCTGACATGAAGCCCAAGGAAATGTCCAACAATTTTTTAGCTTTGATCTGGTAAGAGCAGAGAGCAATCCTCCAATTCCTGGATACCGGACGGTAAGGATTGAAAATCTTTGAACAGAAAAAGAAATGCACATACAGACTACATTTAAAATCAATTTGCCACTCTTAAGCCTGAATAAGCACTCTCTCTTTAATACATCTTCTGACTTTTAATTCAGAAGATAGGCATATCCACACATATGAGGTACCATTTTTATCGGATGACATGGGGGAATGCTGGATGGGTGGATGCTTGTTGATCCCCACAGATCCCAGAACTTTCCATCACAAAGATGTGAGGAAAAAGGTTTTTTTGTCTTAAAGGAGTGAGGTTTGCATGGGATAATGGGTAATGGAACCTGGTGGGAGCCACAGAAGTTCCCCATCCTGGATTCCCCTGGGTTTCTAATTTCCAAAAATGTACTGGTTTGCTAGGTTTCTCTAGGTGTGGTTGGGCTAGGGCCCAAAGTCTACAGCTAGGCACACTGCAAAAAAGGGTCAGATATCAGTGGGAACATGTGATGTGTCCATGTTGAGTTATGGGCCGTTTCCTGTTACTAGGCCTACCCACAAAAGTGTGGTACCGTTTTTATTGGGAGACTTAGGAGACTGTTGGGTGGAAGAAAGTTTGTGACTCCCTTCAGATTCCAGAGCTTTCCATCACAGAAATGTTAGGCAAATGTTTTTTTTAGACAGATTTTGAGGTTTTGAAGGGATTCTGAGTAACAGAACCCGGTGAAAGCCAAACAAGTCACCCCATCCTGGATTCACCTGTGTGTGTAGCTTTAAAAACAAGTATTTGCAATGCAATAGGTCTTGCATTAGGAAAGTTTGAGCTATTGGTATTGTAAATGACACATTTTTTATTTATGTGTTGGTTTGGAAAATAGTGAAATGAATAGCTTTGTCATTTACAATGAAAATAGTTTTAACTTTCGCAAATGTGACACCTATAGCATTTGTAATGCAATATGTGTTGTATTTACGTGACTTAGATGTATTGATATGACGAATAAAAATGGCTTTTATTTTTTTAATAATTAATACTTTAAAGTTATTGTAATTTATAATGGCAATAGCTTTTGTAAATAACTTTTGTGAAGATTATGTTCATTTTATTTTATTGTGATGAAAATCCAAGAACAGAAGTGAACTATTAACATATTTTTATGACATTTGTAATGAAGCTTGAAACAGTGAGAGAACATATTTGAACCAGTTGTTGTTGAATGGTTGCACAGATTGATGCTGTGGTGGCGCGGAGTGATGTTCTGGTGCCTCTGAGTGATGCTCTGGTGGTGCTGAGTATTGCTGTGGTGATGCGATAGATAGATAGAGTGGGTGCAATAGATAGATAGAGTGAGGGCGATAGATAGGTAGAGTGAGGACGATAGATAGGTAGAGTGAGGGTGATAGATAGGTAGAGTGAGGGCGATAGATAGATAGAGTGAGGGCGATAGATAGAGTGAGGGCAATAGATAGATAGAGTGAGGGTGATAGACAGATAGACAGATAGAAGGGTGATAGATAGACTGATAGATAAAGTGTATTTATGTTGCATTGTGTAGAGTGTAAGTATGAGGCATGTAATTATATGGCACTGAGTGGTAATATGGGGAGTGTATATTGTATTCAGTAGAGTGTAATTTTGTGGCGTGTAATTATGTGGCCCTGAGTGGTATTTGGAGTTTATGTTGCATTGAGTGCAGTCTAATCATGTAGCATGTAATTATGTGGCACTGAGTGGTAATATGGGGAGTGTGTGTTGCATTCAGTAGAGTGTAATTATGTGGTGTGTAATTATCTGGCACTGAGTGGTATTTGGAGTGTCTGTTGCATTGAGTGCAGTGGAATTATGTTGCATATAATTATGTGGCACTGAGTGGTATTATGGGGAGGTTATGTTGTATTCAGTAGAGTGTAATTGTGTGGCGTGTAATTATGTGGCACTGAGTGGTATTGTTTGGAGTGTATGTTGCATTGAGTGCAGTGTAATTATGTAGCATATAATTATGTGGTATTGTGTGGAGTGTGTGTTGCATTCAGTAGAGTGTAAATATGTGGTGTGTAATTATGTGGCACTAAGTGGTATTTGGAATGTATGTTGCATATAACTATGTGGCACTGAGTGGTATTTGGAGTGTATGTTTCATTGAGTGCATTGTAATTATGTTGCGTGTAATTATGTGGCACTGAGTGGTATTTGTAGTGTATGTTGCATTGAGTGCTGTGTAATTATGTGGCACTGAGTGGTATTTGGAGTGTATGTTGCATTGAGTGCAGTGTAATTATGTGGCGTGTAATTATGTGGCACTAAGCGGTATTTGGAATGTATTTTGCATTGATTGCAGTGTAATTATGTGGCACTGAGTGGTATTTGGAATGTATGTGGCATTGAGTGCAGTGCAATTATGTGGCACTGAGTGGTATTTGGAGTGTATTTTGCATTGAGTGCTGTGTAATTATGTGGCACTGAGTGGGATTTGTAATGTATGTTGCATTGAGTGCAGCGTAATTATGTGCTGTGTAATTATGTGGAACTGAGTGGTATTTGGAGTGTATGTTACATTGAGTGCAGTGTAAATATGTGGCGTGTAATTATGTGGCACTGAGTGGTATGTGGAATGTACGTTGCATTGAGCGCAGAGTAATAATGTGGAGTTTAATTATGTGGCACTGAGTGGTATTTGGAGTGTATGTTGCATTGAGTGCATTGTAATTATGTGGCATGTAATTATGTGGCACTGAGTGGTATTTGGAGTGTATGTTGCGTTGAGCGCAGTGTAATTATGTAGCATATAATTATGTGCCACTGAGTGGTATTGTGTGGAGTGTGTTGCATTCAGTAGAGTGTAATTATGTGGAGTTTAATTATGTGGGACTGAGTGGTATTTGGAGTGTATGGCATTGAGTGCAGTGTAATTATGTAGCATATAATGATGTGGCACTAAGTGGTATTGTGTGGAGTGTGTGTTGCATTCAGTAGAGTGTTATTATGTGGCGTGTAATTATGTGGTACCGAGTGGTATTTGGAGTGTATGTTGCATTGAGTGCAGTGTAATTATGTGGTATATAACTATGTGGCACTGAGTGGTATTTGGAGTGTATGTTGCATTGAGTGCAGTGTAATTATGTGGCGTGTAATTATGTGGCACTGAGTGGTATTTGGAGTGTATGTTGCATTGAGTGCAGTGTAATTATGTGGCATGTAATTATGTGGCACTGAGTGGTATTTGGAGTGTATGTTGCGTTGAGCACAGTGTAAATATGAAGCATATAATTATGTGGCACTGAGTGGTATTGTGTGAGGAGTGTATGTTGTATTCAGTAGAGTGTAATTGTGTGGCGTGTAATTATGTGGCGCTGAGTGGTATTGTTTGGAGTGTATGTTGCATTGAGTGCAGTGTAAATATGCAGCATATAAATATGTAGCACTGAGTGGTATTGTGTGGAGTGTTTGTTGCATTCACTAGAGTGTAATTATGTGGTGTGTAATTATGTGGCACTGAGTGGCATTTGGAGTGTATGTTGCATTGAGTGCAGTGTAATTATGTGGCGTGTAATTATGTGGCACTGAGTGGTATTTGGAGTGTATGTTGCGTTGAGCGCTGTGTAGTTATGTAGCATAGCATATAATTATGTGGCACTGAGTGGTATTGTGTGGAGTGTGTGTTGCATTCAGTAGAGTGTAATTATGTGGCGTTTAATTATGTGGCACTGAGTGGTATTTGGAGTGTTTGGCATTGAGTGCAGTGTAATTATGTAGCATATAATGATGTGGCACTAAGTGGTATTGTGTGGAGTGTGTGTTGCATTCAGAAGGGTGTAATTATGTGGCGTGTAATTATGTAGCACTGAGTGGTATTTGGAGTGTATGTTGCATTGAGTGCAGTGTAATTATGTGGCGTGTAACTATGTGGCACTGAGTGGTATTTGGAGTGTATGTTGCATTGAGTGCAGTGTAATTATGTGGCGTGTATTTATGTGGCACTTAGTGGTATTTGGAGTGTATGTTGCATTGAGTGCAGTGTAATTATGTGGCGTGTAATTATGTAGCACTGAGTGGTACTTGGAATGTATGTTGCATTGAGTGCAGTGTAATTATGTGAAGTGAAATTATGTGGCACTGAGTGGTATTTGAAGTGTATGTTGCATTGAGTGCAGTGTAATTATGTGGCGTGCAGTTATGTGGCACTGAGTGGTATTTGGAGTGTATGTTCCATTGCAGTGTGTGTGAGGGTGCAGAGTGTAAGGGAATGGTGGCATGCTGCGCTTTAGATGAATATGTTTAAAAGTAAAGTGTGCCATACTGCGATTGCTACAATAGATAATTGTGGATGCGTTAACAATTGATGTGTGCACTGATGGCTGGTGGTGTGTGTGCCTGTAGAAATGGTTCACTGATGGCTGGTGGTGTGTGTGCCTGGTGAAAGCGTGCACTGACGGCTGGTGGTGTCTGCCTGGTGAAAGCGTGCACTGACGACTGATTGTGTCTGTGCCCGGTGAAGGTGTGCACTGACGGCTGGTGGTGTTTATGCCTGGTGAAAGCGTGCACTGATGCTGTTGGTGTGTGTGTGCCTGTTGAAAGCATGCACTGATGGCTGGTGGTGTGTGTGTGCCTGGCCGGCTGGTGGTGTGTGTGCCTGGTGGAAGGATGCACTGATGGCTGGTAGTGTGTGCCTGGTGAAAGCGTGCACTGATGGCTGGTGGTGTGTGTGTGTGCCTGGTGAAAGCATGCACTGACGGCCGGTGGTGTGTATGCCTGGTGAAAGCATGCACTGATGGCTCGTGGTGTGTGTGTGTGTGTGCCTGGTGAAAGCGTGCACTGACAGCCGGTGGTGTGTATGCCTGGTGAAAGCATGCACTGATGGCTGGCAGTGTGTGTGTGTGTGCCTGGTGAAAGCGTGCACTGGCGGCTGGTGGTGTGTGCCTGGTGAAAGCGTGCACTGATGACTGATGGTGTCTGTGCCTGGTGAGAGTGTGCACTGACGGCCGGTGGTGTGTATGCCTGGTGAAAGCGTGCACTGATGGCTGGACGTGTGTGTGTGTGCCTGGTGAATGGGTGCACTGATGGCCGGTGGTGTGTATGCCTGGTGAAAGCGTGCACTGATGGCTGGTGGTGTGTGTGTGTGTGTGTGCCTGGTGAAAGCGTGCCCGGATGGCTGGTGGTGTGTGTGTATGCCTGGTGAAAGCATGCACTGATGGCTGGTGGTGTGTGTGTGTGTGTGTGTGCTTGGTGAAAGCGTGCACTGATGGCTGGTGGTGTGTGTGTGTATGCCTGTTGAAAGCGTGCACTGATGGCTGGTCGTTTGTGTTTGCCTGGTGAAAGCGTGCACCGATGGCTGGTGGTGTGTGTGTGTGTGTGTGCCTGGTGAAAGGGTGCACTGATGGCTGGTGGTGTGTGTGTGTGCCTGGTGAAAGCGTGCACGCATGGTTGGTGGTGTGTGTGTATGCCTGGTGAAAGCGTGCACTGACGGCTGGTGGTGTGTGTGTGTGTGCCTGGTGAAAACGTGCACTGACGGCTGGTGGTGTGTGTGTGTGTGCCTGGTGAAAGCGTGCACTGAAAGCTGGTGGTTTGTGTGTGTGCCTTGTGAAAGGTAGAAGGAAGCGCTATGGACTGTGTGTGAAATCCAAGAAAGAGTTCAGAGTGCAAAGCCAATGCAAAGGCAGAGGGCAGCTCGGGTTACAAGCTGCCTTTGAAGAAGATCAGGCAGCGCTGGTCAACCATGCCAGCATTCCAAGGAGCAGATGGTCGTTCACGTTAGAAGTAGGTATGGGCGGAAAATCTGTTTCGCTCGCGGATTTTGCGGATTTTCGGGAAATTCGCAATCCGCGAGATTCGCGAATCTCCCGCAAAATCCGCAAATCCGCGAGCAGCGGATTTTGCTCGCACTGCTCGCACTGTTCGCGTGAGTTCGCGGCTTCCCAGTACAACTTCGCGCCCCGCGAATAAGTGCTAAATTGCAGAAATACGATCTTAGCAAAACTGAAACTACTTGCCAGGTTCAAAAGTTCAGGCTCATCATTAGTAGCCATTTCCTGTAGTGCTTCCTGAGGGGCCCCTCCAGAGTTCAGTTGCCAGTTGCAACTATTATGTGACCCTGCTCTGAACCTCAGAATAGTTACACATATGCCACAAAGGTCCTGAATTACAGCTAAGGGAGACAAGCAGGAGCCAGGCTGGAAGTTAAAATCCATTAATCAGCCCCTAATTCATTATTGTCAGTTGGGGCAGGGCAGGTGTTGTAACTAATTTTGCAACAATGAAAGCACTTAGCAAGTGCAAAAGATCACTAATCAGGGCGCACTAAGGAAGCAGGTGCCCGCTAAAAAAATATTCTGTGACACATTAATCAGCCCCAAATTAATTCAGGTCACTTGAGGCAGGGAAGGTGTGCTTTGCTTTGCCGAAAATAATGTACACTGGACAACCAGAGGGTGTGGTGATGAAACAGAGGGTGGCATGGGTGGGCCAGAGGGTGGCATGAGTAGTCAGAGAGTGGCAGTGGTGACAGAGAGTGGCAGTGATGAAGAAGAGTGTCCCAAACAGGCTGGACACGTAGAAACAACAAGTTCGCAAAACTTGCGACCCGACAGGTAAGTTCGCAAATTGCGAAATTGTAAAAACCCTCGCGAACTGGCAAAAACACGGGCGAACACAAAAAAAAAAAATCCGCAAATTCGCGGGAATTCGCGGATTTTGCGGATTGCGAGTTCGCAAATCCGCAAAATTCGCGAACGCGAGATCCGCAAAATTCGCCCATGCTTAGTTAGAAGTGTGATGCCCTGAGGACATATGGCACTGTGAGGAGCCTGGGAGACACGCGTAGACGCTAAGTGAGGGCCTGAGGAGATAAGGAGCAGAAGGAATTCCTTTGGCTTTCTCACTATTCCAATTCAGTCCACATTGGCTCTTATCTGAATTATCGATCACGAGTATTGTGCTTCATGGTCGCTTCATGGTCGTACATTTCCTCCTTATCGTCTGGTATCTTTGAAAGAACCCTCCGCTCTAATATATATCTATATAACTCCCTTTCTGCTGCCCTGCACTAGTTCGTGTCCATGGCCCACTCACTATATTTGAGTCTTACAACCCAACACCTGGCCATCTCCTACATTGTCTCGATGGTGATTCTTCTCCTGATATGCCCATTCTAAAAAAACTTTCGGAAGAGTAAAACCTGTATTATTACTATTTTTTTTTTTTTACAGTGTAGCATTCTTGGTCTCTTGATAGCACTTGTGGGCAAGTTTTTCCAGAGAACGGTCTCCATCCCCCGCCATCTTATGTTGGTATACTTACTGTTCACATCCACACGTTCATTCTGTGCCGAGACATAGTCAAATTCTGACACAAGTGACATGGTGGTTCTGTGCATAGTTACATTCACTAGCCAGATGTGCGATTCCTGGAAACGAGGCTTCCGTCTTCCAGGAACCCGCTGCGGGTGTCTTTTATGTGATGCCTGGCGAGGAATAGCGGCTCTTAAAGCTGCAGCTCAGACATGGCTGCCGGCAGCGGCTCTGCAGAGCCCTGCTGCACAGAGCCGCCTTCTGCATAGACGACTGCCAGGCACGAAAGTTAGAGGATTTGGTTTAATGCAGCATTCTTACAATATTTACATTAACGTCACACACACAGATTGTAGCTTAACGCGTAAAATGCACCAACTGCAAGTTTAAGGTGTATAATTTGACGGAAATGATGTTCGGCCCACTCATGACGTGCGTAAATCCACGTACAAACTAGTACAAGAGCCATTCTTCTAATGGAAAAGAACATGAACGGCATTTGTAATGTTTTTACATGTCCTTAAAAAATTGTATTTATACGAATTTAAAGCCCATGCACATGTACTTTGCGTTATTCACCCCCTCAACCGAATGTCACTCTTTTTTGATGCTCTGTGTCATTGATTCCAGTTATATCCCTTCTAATAGTGTGAGCTTTGCCCTTTTATACGTTCTCGTGGTCCTGTGCATTCTCGTTGTAGTTAAATATATTTTGTTAAAGCACATATTATATATAAAAAATGGCATGGCATAAATGCTATATGCTGATACGTACGGTATAATCTGCTGTTTGTTGCCACTGTCAAAGAAGTGGGAGGAATCGTGTCACACTTGAGACTTCATCTCTTCTGTGTCATGCCCCCTCCCCATTAGAGGTGTGCAAGCCGGTGTAAGCTCGAGCCTGAAGCCTGGCTCGAGTTCCTTCCCGTTTGAACCTCCAGCCCATAACGAGCCGAGCTTTACCCAGGATGTGGCATTACGGCCAGAGCTGATGATTTTGTAACGGGGAAAAGGGGTCTTTGCGTCTGCTCAAAAGCCTGTGATTCTGGGCAAATCACTTACTCTCTGTGCCTGTAAACAATGAATGTGTCTTTGACGAAAATTGGCCGCGAAATGAAGCAAGAAGAAACAAGGCACGTATTAGAGCTCAGGTGTGAAGAGTTTTAGGAAGCCTATGAGGATATGCCTACGAATGAGAGAACCCTTTAAAGTTAACATGAGCAGCGCTGTGCTGAGCATCCACCCAAAGCTTAAATAAATAACTGGACCAAGGGCATTGCTGTGGGGAGGGGGGAGGAGAAATGCGACACGGCGGGCAGGGGAGGGGGCGGAGCGGGGAGAGCGGCGATGAGGGTGTGAAGCAGCGTGGGAGGGTGATTGATGGGCGGGGCAGTGCTGGGGAAGCCTTTGATGTGGCCTGGCGGCCGTGGAGAAATGCTGCTGGCAGTGGGAAGGCTCGGGCATGCTCGTCCACGAGGAGTCACGTGACTCTCTTGTGCACTGTCCAAAATCTGCCAAATCCGCCTGTTAGGAAAGGAATTTTATGGGTTGACAACAAAAGGTTCGAGTAAACTCGACCTAAAAACATATTTGCTAGGTTTCCTCAGGTCCTGGATGAACTAGAGGCAAAAATCCACAGCTAGGCACATTGCAAAAGTCGGTTTTCAGTGGAAAATATTGATGTGTCTACATTGCGTTTTGGGCCATTTCCTGTCACGGGAACTAGGCCTACCTTCACAAGTGAGGTATCATTTTTATTGGGAGACTTGGGAGAATGATGGGTGGAAGGTAGTTTGTGGCTCCCTTCAGATTCCAGAGATTTCCATCCCAGAAATGTGAGAAAAAGTTATTATTTAGACAAAATTTGAAGTGGGCCAGGGATTCAGGGTAACAGAGCCTAGTGACAGCAACACAAGTCATACCATCTTGGATTACCGTGGGTGTCTAGTTTGCAAAATGTTACAGGTTTGCTAGGTATCCTGAGGTGCCGGTTGAGCTAGGGCCCAAATTCCGTAGCTATACACATTGCAAAAAAAGGCACAGTTTTCAGTGGAAAATTATGTTTCCTTTGTTGCATTTTCTGTCATTTCCTGTCTGGGGCACTAGGCCTACCTTCGCAAGTGAGGTATCTTTATTATTAGGAGACTTGGGGGAATGATTCCAGAGCTTTCCATCCTAGAAATGTGAGGAAAATGTGTTTTTCGACAAATTCTGAAGTGTACTAGGGATTCTGGCTAACAGAACCTGGTGTGAGCCACACAAGTCACCCCATCCTGGCTTAACCTCGGTGTCTAGCTTCCAAAAATGTACAGGTTTGCTAGGTTTCCCGTGGTGCGAGTTGAGCTAGCCCCCAAAATCCACAGCTAGGCACATTGCAAAAAAAGGGTCAGCTTTCAGTGGACAAATGTGATGTGCCCATGGTGCGTTTGGGCTGTTTCCTGTCGCGGGCACTAGACTTACCCACACAAGTGAGGTACCATTTTTATCAGGAGACTTAGTGGAACACAGAATACTAGAACACACAGTATTACCAACTGCTTATCTATGCATTTCTGCCTTCCAAATGTAAGACAGTGTGTAAAAAAATAAGTCATTTTGAAAAATGCACTCTAATTCACACACTAGTATGGGTACCCTCAAATTCAGCGATGTGTAAATAACCACTGCTTCTAAACTCCATATCCTGTTCCCGTTTTGGAAATGCATAAGTTTCCTTGATACCTATTTTTCACTCTTTATATTTTACCAAATGAATTGATGTCTACACAATGAAAAACCATTGCAAGGTGCAGCTCAGTTATTGCCTCTGGGTACCTTGTTTTCTTGGTGAACCTACAAGCCCTATATATCCCCACAGCCAGAAGGGTCCAGCAAACATAATGGCATATTGCTTTAAAAAATCTGTCATAGTTAGAAGAAGTTACAGGAGAAAACAGAGGCACCAATGGCTGTTATTTTTACTCGATTTAAATATTTGTTTATTTCAACTGCTAATTTCTATAGGATAACCTTGACGGATCTATACAAAGGACCCCTTGCTGATTTCAGAGTTTTAATTTATTTTTTATTTTTTATTAAATTAACCCCCTCCCCCCGCGTCACCCCCTCCCCGAGTCACCCCCCACCACCCATGAGTCATGCCGGCCACAACTGAAGGAAACGCTGGTAAAATAGACACCGCAATATCAAGTGAAACGTTTTGTTTTAAGGGTCTCTTTGACAGACGCCAATTAATCATTTATGCATGCTCGCACAGCTTTAAATAAACATAAAAATACTTAACTAGCAAAGACTGCACCAGAGTGGACATAGCAATGATCGGTAGGGTGTGCTTGTAACCTTCTAGCTCTGATAGGGTTTTGTTTCGGGGAAAAAGTGCTCAACATTTATTACACACACACTCCCTGTTGACAAGTAAATAGTCCCTGCACTGCACGTGAGCCTGAGAAGGCGTGTGCATGTGAGCCTGAGGAATTTGCAGTTTATCTGCCATTTTGCCTGTATAGGGCGTGGTCGCTCCGAGCTTTTCACAGGAGTGCATGGGCAGCCTGGGTTTACCTCACGAATCAAAAAATGATTTTCAGAAGATGCTTATTCTCCCTGCTTGTGGATTGGCTGTGAGACAGTAACTTGGATAGCTCCTTCAGGTATTGTCCCATTTGTATTTTATTCATTTACTTTTTTTAACCCCTTCGCTGCTGGCGTCGGCCAACGGACGTCGCGCATACTACCTTCGTAGTGCTGCGCACGTCCGTTGGCCGACATGGCCCAGCCCACTGCGCTAAACCACCGCACTGCAGCGGAATTGCCGCTGCGGTTAAGCGGTTAATATATTTCTAAAGTGCGCTGGGGGCATAGTGTTTTTACGCGTTTGGTGTTTTTGTATAGTTTTTAGGTTGCGCTGTACTTTCTACATTTCATGCTGTGCCTTGTATTTGGCTTGTGGGTGGCACACCCACCACTAACACGCTCTGGGGCGCTGCCCTCTCCTCACATGGTGGAGACTTACCCATCTTCCTGTCTGTTTGTCTCTCACTACCCTGTCTCTCTCCTCTCTTTTTCCCCAAAGAGTTTATCAGCGAATCTGCAACATAGTCATCATCCTTGTACAAACCTCCCCCTCCCCCAACTCAGAAGGCCATTAAGCCCTCCTTTACGAACCACACCCGGAGGACTGCTTCTCACACCCAGATCAGCCCCCACTGCACTACAGCTTCACAGACACCTGGCTCCCCTATCTCACCCACCGTGGCAAGCCCTGACCTGACCTTGACCGTGACCAATAATCTTTGTGCACCTGATCTCCCTCGCTCTGACCACCTCCCTGTCATTTACCCTATCCCCTCTCCCACTAGCCCCTGCCTTCATAACTCCCTCATTAGACAGCAGGCTTGCCCACGGACAAACTACACCAACTCCCCTTCCCCTGACCTACCATACAGCGACCTCTCTCCTCATGCTCCAGTACCTCGGAAAAGGAACCTTCCTCTAGTTGACTTCCCACACCTCTCCCGTCCACCTCCACCTATCTCCCCTTCCCCATCCCCATTGACAAATCCCCTCGTCACCTCAACGTGACTCATATTCCTCACTCCGATCCTGCTTCTAAACTCAAGACAATACACCACGAACTGCTAACTCTCAAAACTGCCATCCCTAAACTCATAAAGACCAACGAAGAGCTAGCACGTGATTTCTCTCCCAAAATGTCCACTTGTGTGGTCCCCCAACTCACTTCCAACATGCCTACACTTGAGTCCCCACATTTGATCCTCCCGAAACCCTCTGCCCTTATTTCGAACACCACCCCCTACCCTAACGCCCGTCCTGACCTACCAGATCCTTAAATCCCTACCCAGAACCAGATATTCTCTCCCTACTCTACGAGTACACTTACCCGTACTCTGAAGATTATGATCTCTCCCTCCTCCTCGATTTCACCACCCCTCCTTCTACCATGTCTGACCCTGCTCTATGCTCTCTAACACCCACTCTAATTGCTCATAACCCTACACTCCCTAATCACGGTATTTCGTAACTCATCCGCACCATTTAGCCCTAACCACATAGAATTCCCAGGCTCAATGCCAATAACATTAACGCCAATAACCTCCTGCAGAGCCCCACCACTCACCCCACTGACACACTGCACAAATCTCATCTGAAAAGCTTGCTAATTAACTGCAGATCAGCTGTGAAACATGCCACAGACCTGTCAGATCTCATCCTAGCCGAAGACCTTGACCTCCTTATCATTACAGAAACTGGGCTCAACGACTCCTCTGGCCCGATCATTGACCTATTAGTCCCTCCTAGTCACATCAATATTAGACTCGACCGAGCGAAAGAATTGGGAGGTGGCATTGCCGGCATCTTCCGCAACTCTCTCTCAGCCATACAATCCCCTACTGCCAATCGCTCCGCCTGCGAATACCTATGCATAGATATCTCCAGCTCTCTCAAACCTTTATGCAGCCTCCACATCTTCTACCACCCCCCTGGTGATAACCCCCTTCTAATCGAACAGGTTATGGAAGCCGTCTCCTCTAACCATGCCAGACACTCCCCCCAGATCTACCTTTGTGACTTTAACCTCCATTGGAATGACCCACATGATCAAGCTGTCACAACACTAAAACAAAAAAAAATCCTTATTGACATGTCTCTTACCCAGTTCTCCGACTCCCCCACCCACGAATTAGGCTCGACACTTGATCTCATCATCTCCAACCACAATTCCATTCAACTAGAATCCATTCTCCCCTGTGACTAGTCTGACCATCATTTTATCAACTTCCTGATAACTGAAAGGTGGATCCACAAATCGGGTCAACCACTCAAACTTAAACAATGGAAAAGACCGCTCCACACCACAAGCGTTAATGAGCTCATTGAACGATGCAACCTCTCCCTTCCATCGCCCTCTGACTTGATTGACGTGCATGTCCTTACCAACTATTATAACAACACCATGCTTTCGGCCTTGAATGATACGGCTTCCCTTCAACTAAAAAGAATTCCCATTAAAGACACCAAACCATGGTTCAATGACAGACTTAATGCTGTCATACTCAGTCTTAGACTAGCTGAAAGCAAGTGGAGATCCTCTCCCTCCACAGATCTACGAAATTCTCTTAGATCACTAAGAAGTAGATACAACAAACTCATGAGATCTACGAAATCCAACTTCTTTAAACATCAACTGGACAATGCCAAAAACCGACCGAAACGACTTTTTGAGCTCATTAAATCTTAATCCGATATCACTGCTACCCAATATCAGCTCACAACTTGCACACAACCAAACTGTGATGTGATGGCTGAATTCTTCCTGGAAAATACTAACAAAATCAAATCTGACCTAAGGGCTGCTGTGCACACTTCCGCGTCCCCTCCTGACGGCGCTGTCTCCACTCTCCTCACCACACATCAGGTCCCCTCACTCAAGAACAATACCACATGGAGTCATTTCACTCCCCTCAATGACATTTCCATCCTCAACTTTCTCTTCACCCTTAAACCCTTAAACCACTTCAATGACCCCCTCCCCCCCAACTTCTTTAAAGAAATGATAGGTTCACTTGCGCCATTCTGGTCCAAAATAATCAACGCTTCACTTCTTCAAGGTAAGATCCCGGACTTCTGGAAGGCGGGCCTGGTGCTACCTATCCTTAAAAAACCCTTGGCTGACCCAGATGACCTGAACAACTACCGTCCAATCACAAACATTCCAATGCTGGCGAAACTTCTGGAGAAATGTGTTCATGAACAACTCTGCAAACACATTGAACAATTCCAGCTTCTTGACTTATTCCAATCGGGTTTCTGCAGTGGCCACAGTACCGAAACGGCCATCACTCACATCGTAGATGACTCCCTCGCTTTACTCGACCAAAATGAAACCTGCCTTTTAATTTGGCTCGATCTCTCATCCGCTTTTGACACTGTCAAACACGACAATCTTCTTTACCTACTTGAACGCAGAATGGGACTCTCTGGCACGGTCCTTAAATGGTTCGCATCTTTCCTTGACAACAGAACCCAGAGAGTCAAATCCAACCAATCTCACTCCAACCCGAGCCCCTGCACACTCGGCGTCCCCCAAGGATCCTCACTCTCTCCCACCCTCTTTTGCCTCTTCCTGGAACCTCTGACTGTAATTCTTAAAACCTCCAACATACAATACCACATGTAATCTGATGACACCCAACTTAACATGAAAATCTCTTCCCCCGAGGACATCATATCGCTCAATGGAACCCTTCTCAAAGCCCTCAACTGGATTACTTCCAACAACCTCAAATTAAACACCCTCAAGACGGAATTTCTCCTCATTGCACCCACTAAACAATCCCCTACTGTGCTGCAATCTGTTTGTAATTTCACCGCCCTCAACTACACTCCTCACATTGTTGACTGCACTAAATCTCTGGGAGTTGAGCTTGACAAAAACCTAAACATGCAAGGCCACATCTCATCTACGACCAAAGGAGCGAACTTTCAACTCTGCATCGTAAGAAAACTCAAACCTTTCCTTCCACATGATGACTTTAAAGTGGCTGTACAAGCATTGGTCATCTCCAGGCTAGAATACGGCAGTGCCACTCTTTGCGGTTTACCAAAACTCAGTCTAGCACCCACCAGAGCCTCTCTTAATGCTGCTACAAGACTCATCACGGGCTCTAAGAAGACCTATCACATTGCACCGGACCTGAAATCCCTCAACTGGTTTCCCTTTGAAGCTAGGATACAATTAAAGATTGCATGTATGACCCATGGAGCACTACACTTCAACACCCCACTCTACTTGACTAACAAGCTTGAGCTTTTCTGGTGGTTCCAGGCCCACAAGGAGCTCAGGCACTCTGCTGCTCAAGCCCAGAAATGTAATAAGCTTAAAACCTACAATCGCTCATTCTCTGGCGTAGCACTGAGAATCTGGAACTACCTTCCAGTGGAAACAAGACTGATTCCTTCTACCCTTGCCTTAAAAAAGGAAGTCAAATCTCTGCTACTGAACAAACGCCTCTAATGAACAATGCGCTGATCTTAATGCTATGCTCCGACTGCCTAAAAATGACTGTTTTTATTTTAATTTTATTTCCTGTATCTGATTTTCTCTTGATGTATATTGCCCTACTTGTCCCGCTCGCTACCTAATCCTATGTGAAGCGCTCTGATACACACATGGGTACAAAACTTTAAATAAATAAATAAATCTATGCACATACTTCCGTCTGCCATCGGCCATTCTTAAATGCTTGCTTTGCAATAGGGAACTTTGAACTTCATCAGAACCAAATTAAAATTCGACAAATACTTACTTGTAGTACAGGCATGTATGCGTTCTTCCAACTCAGCAGTAAAATTGCTAATGCATCAAAACACTTATATTAACAGTTTTCCTTTCTAAAGTAAAGGTTGGTTGCATGAATGAAAGGAGCTGTGTTGTTTATCGCTGACATCTTCCTTTCAAGCAAAGGAGATTCAAAGTCAGAACAGAACATGTAACTGATTGAAATTGTAAGCAGCATGGCACATTCTGAAAAGACTGAATAATGGTGTTACTTGTTTCCGCTAGATTCAGCACAGTTGGTGTGGGGCCTAAAACATGCTTTTCAGAAGTACCCTTATTCTACTAAGCTTGATTACTGACTGCTACAACCAATCAGCACTATGAAGGCAAACTATGTACACGTGGAACCTCACCCCAACAGATGTGCAGGTCCTCTTTTACTTCAACACATGGACTTTTCCAGCATTGTTACTGAATATTATTTGTATTCAATTCCACAACTTTGGCATCATTAAGAGACCTTAGCCTAGTGCCACAACAATATTGTATGAATTAACACATAGATATGACATGAACCATCCGTAACTCAAAACATATATACACATACGAGCACATACACAGTTATTTATATACAGTGACCTTGAACATACATACAAAGGGAGGATATAGTTTAAAAAATAAAACAATTTGTGAACCTGACCTATGGAAAGCACAGTTCTGGAAGTAATTGCTGTTGTCCTGTACAGTGTTCCAGTGGCACTTATTTTTATAGGGATCTACCTTCTTGGGCACAGGTCCAACATTAGGAATCCAGGGAACTCTGTGGTACAGTAGTTGCTTTATGACTTGTTTCTAACACCGCATGAGCTGTCTTCGGTACAGGAACACACGTGGTAAAGACATGCTCGCTGAGTGCCCAGGTGTCTCCAAGGACGCTGCCCGAGAGCTGTAAGGAGCTTTGAAGGGTAGAGAAGCGGCAACCTGAAGCTAAAGCTTTTACGCCTATCAATTTTAAATGTCACCAGCCGCCACTGCATACATACATACATACATGCATACATACATATATGAGACAGCACTCTTATGGAACAATTTGGAAATCAGAGTTGATCATGAACCCTGTTAGACCTGACATCATTGGCTTGAGTCTCTCCTCCATTTTTTCTGTTTGCCTCCTCTGTTTACTATGTTTTTGCTGGTATATCGCTTTGGGCACTGGGCCACTGCTGATCAGTGCCACAGTGCAAGTGCTCCCTATGTAAAATTGCTGTATTGATTGAATTCCATGTTTGGCTTATTTGGTTTACTATCAGTCCCTAGTCTGGTGCACCAGGAGTGCCAGGGCTTGTAAATACAAATGCTGCTCGTGGGCTTGCAGCACATGTTGTGCCACCCACAAGAGCGGCCTAGTAAAAGTATGTCCGAAGGTCTGCCATTGCTAGACCTACGTGCAGTCTGGTACTGTCACACTGACTGCGCAAGTACACCTACTTGCCAGTCCCTAAACCTTCCCTTAACTTCATGTTAGTCACCCCTATGGTAGGCCCACGGGCAGGGTGCATTGTAAGCATAAGGTAGGACAAGCCTGACCAAGTTGGCATGTCCTAATAGTGAATTACAGCCATATTCGTTTTTCACTATTGTAAGGTAACCTGCTCTCCATTAGTTAGAATGGGCTGCCAGTATTATTAATGCTATAATCCTAGCTGGCTCGGGGAGCGTGGTGCAATGTCGAGTTTGGTATCCCTGAACTCGGGGTTTAATAATAACGCATCCGTTTGTGTGGATGGTTTTTGGACTCTGGGTTTGAAAATAGCACTTTTAGAAAGTCTAACTATTTCTGGTTTCTGCTGGTTTGGTGTGTGTGTGACAGGAGCTGGGTGGGTCCAGAGGTCTGAATGAGTCAGTGTGGGATGAGTGGGTGCATTGAGAGTAGGGGGAGAGTAGTTCCTGATAGCCTGGAGCAATGCTGGCTCCACCTCCTGCTGGGCGTCTGAGGACCCAGCCCTGCTCACAGTGAATAGGCCAGGTGCCTCTGCCTGGCTACACCCACAACAGACCCAGGATGTTGGGAAGTTCCCCTGCATAGACAACGGGATCAAAGCCAAAAAGGGGTATAAGAGAGAATTTAGATCACTTCTGACAAGGAAACCTGAACCAAGGACAAGAAGCCTGCTGATCCAAGGACTTGCCTACCCCTTCTGCCAGTGTGCTGTTTGTTGGGTGAATCCTGCAGTTGCTTCTTTATTTTTTCGAAGGAACCAGGAGAGAGGAACTGAGTGTGTACTCTCAAGCTTTGCTAAAGAAAATCTCCAAGGGCTGGAAGAGTGCCAGCCTCCTGTTGAAGTCACAGGGCTAAAAGACTTCATCTGCTAAAAGTGCTTGTTGCTGGAACGTGAGAATCCAGCACCTCTGAAAGAAACCAGCAATCTCGACGCCGACGGACATCGCCGAATCCAGCTCGACATCGTGAGTAACGGCTCCAGTGTCCCGCTTCCTCGACGCCGGCCGCCGGGCTCAATCGACGCCAGCAGCAACGCCAGTGAGTAGTGAGTTCGGCTCCAGCTCCAAGTGACCTCGTGTCTGCACCGCTGCTGATCGCATCGACTTCGTGCCCTCTCGACGCCGTGAGCGCTGCTCACTCTTGCAACGCCATCATTGACATCGACGACGACGCCGTATCCTGCTTCACCTCGTGAGCGCTGCTCCTGCCTAACATCTGTCGACACCGCTGTAGGTCGCCCAGACTCCGAGGCCGGATCGACGGCGGAGACGCGACGCCGGACATCTCGACGCCGCTGATCATCGTGTGCTTCGCTTTTCCAAGGTACTGTGTTGTGGGGGTCTGTGCGACTCCAGGCTCGACGTAGCGCTCCTCGCGGTCGACACCGAACCCTTTGGATTAACTTTGCCTCGACGTCGTGTGACTCCCGTGTGGATTACATTGTTGCCAAGAACTGTGTTTTAAAGAAGAAGAGTTGCTTTTGATACTAAAGACTTTGTGCTAAGAAGAAACTACACTTGAACTATTATTTTTCCTTCCAAGAGTATTTATTAAGATTGTGGTATATTTTTGTCGTTATTTGGTCTTGTGCTAAGACTTATATAAAAATCCTTATTTTTATAATACTACTGTGTCGTGTCCATTTGTAGTGTATTCACTTTATTACAGTATGTGGTCATAAATGCTTAACACACAGCCTCTGAGATAAGCCTGTCTGCTCTGCCAAGCTACCAAGGGGATGAGCAGGGGTTATCAAAGGGTGTGATCCCCTCGCCCTGACTAGAAAAGGTGTGTCCCTATTTGTCAGAAGTGCATACCTCTGCCAACTAGAGACAGCCGGTTCTAACATTGGACGCAGCGGTGAGGATTTGAACCTTGCATTCATGACCCATGTGCAGTGATTAGTGTGCGCTACATAGTGAAAGCAGACCATAGCGCAGCCACAATCTAATTTGGTAGGATTCTATTTTTGTTCTCCGCTTTTCTGAAACTTGATTTTTTGAACACTGCCAGTTTTGACCATGAGTGATGCCGGAAGCACTACCCCTGTTGTTGTGGAGGAATGCTCATATGAAAGATGCTTTAATGTTGAGGTATAGCCTAACCCCAGAAAAGTACAGACAAGCCTTTAGAGAATGTAAGAAATTGCCTGGTACGACGTGGGTTGAATATGTGTCATTTTTTTGCAGAGCCATGGATGGTTGGGTAAAGGGCAGCAAAGTGGAAAGGTATGAAGCTCTTTATGATTTGTTTGCTTGGGAGCATTTGCCTAATAACTGTTTTCCAGAGCTGTGCAAGCACCTTATTGATAGCAAGATATCTAACCCTAGAAAACTTGCTGAGGAGGCGGACCGCTGGGTCAGTACCAGGGTCCACAAGGGTCCCGTGGGAGACTCAGCCAAAGGTGGGCAGGGTCCCCAGCAGAAGAGTGGGGGGGGACAAGGGTAAACAGAAGGAGTCCCAGAAAGGGCCCCAAAGTAATCCCCAAGGGAACCAAGGGAAAGGTTCCCAGCCTGCCCCTGTGAAGAAGCCAGGGGCCCGACAGGTAAACCTGTTCATAGGGGCCCAATAACCTGCTATGTTTGTTAGCAGGTGGGGCATCGTTATTATGATCCCCAGTGTCCTATGAAGGACTCTGGCGCACCACCGCGTGCACCCCCGTCAGTTGGCGAGTGTAGCCCTGGGAGGGGAGGAGATGGTTGCCCCTGGTGGGAGGGGTCCCGCAGAAATGTCCCTGGTCTCGCTAGGAGACATGGAAATGGTCCCTCCACCCCCTCTGCCTAGTAACATTAATAAATATAGGCAGTGGGTAACCATTAATGGCCATAGAGTGGAAGCTCTCAGAGACACCGGAGCGAGTGTGACAGCTGTCAAGTGTCACTTGGTGTACAGAGAGCAGGTGGTTCCCCACGCATTCTACCCCGTGATAGCTGCTGACAACTCCCAGAAAGAGTGTGAGGTAGCTCAAGTTTCCTTTGAATAGGGGGGAGTTTCAGGTACTCTTCAGGTTGCTGTGAGGCCCGCCATGCCTGTTGATTGTCTCCTGGGCAATGATTTGGAAGACTCCCCTTGGGCTAAGGTGGAGCGGGAGACACATTTGAAAATGTTGGGTGTGCCAGAGTGGGTGTGTGCAACCACTCGATCCATGACAGCAAGTAAGGGTGTTGATGGGGTCCCAGAGCCTGAAAGTATGGCCCAGGACCCAGCTGTGAAGAGAAGAAGCAGGAGGCGCGGGAAACCGGCCCCCGTAGTTCCCGTGGTCCAGGAGGAGGTAGACCCTGAGGGGGATGCCCTGGAGCCCACAGGGGAACAAGTTGCGGAACTGGGAGACCTGCCCGAGATGACCCATTGGCAGCAGGATGGTGGTCCCTCCAGGGAAGAATTTGTTGCAGAACAGAAAGTATGCCCCTCTCTTGTGGGTATGAGGCAGCAGGCCTCAGCCCAAACCTCAGGTGATTAGTCAGTGTCACATCTTGTTTACTGGGAGAACGACCTCCTGTATAGCGAGCCTAAGGCTGCTGAGCCTGGGTCAGCCCGTGTGCTGGTGGTACCCCAGCGCTTCAGAGCCTTCCTACTGGGTTTGGCTCATGACGTTCCGTTAGCTGGACATCTGGGGCAGGACAAGACCTATGACAGGCTTGTCACCCATTTCTATTGGCCTCAGATGAGAAGGGATGTAGACATCCATTGTAAAACCTGTCACACTTGCCAGGCAAGTGGGAAAAGCGGAGGGAAGCAGAAGGCTCCCCTCCAACCTTTTCCGGTTGTCAGTACCCCCTTTGTAGTGACGGCCCCCATGGTAGGACGGGCACTGATGGGTGTTTTCTCCCACATGGGGTTCCCCGGAGAGGTGGTGTCAGACCGGGGCGCCAACTTAATTTCCAATTATATGAAGTCTCTGTGGAAGGAGTGTGGGGTAACCTACAAGTTCACCACTCCTTACCGCCCTCAAGGTAATGGGCTGGTTGAGAGATTCAACCGGACCCTGAAAGGATTGATCATGGGTCTTGAAGAACGAATGAGGCGTAAATGGGACGTCCTCTTGCCATGCCTGCTGTTTGCTTACCGAGAGGTGCTGCAGAAGTCTCTAGGGTTCAGCCCCTTTGAGCTTTTGTATGGTCACCTGGTAAGAGGACCTTTGAGTCTGGTCAAAGAAGGCTGGGAGAAATCTCCCAGGAAACCTCCCCAGGATGTATACAGTTACATGCTGGCCTTTAGGAACCAGACTCGGCGCTTCAGAGATCTTGCTCAGGCAAATCTGGAGGCCAGCCAGGAAGAGATGAAGCGGTGGTACGACCGGAATGCCACTCTGGTCGAACTTCAGCCTGGTCAAGAAGTTTGGGTCATGTCCCCTGTGGAACCTTGTGCACTCAAGGACAGGTGGACTGGACTGTTTAAGGTTGTGGACAAAAAGAGCGATGTCACCTACTTGGTGGACTTGAAATCTCCCCGGAACCCCTTGAGGGTCCTGCATGTCAACCGTTTGAAGCCTCACTTAGAAAGGTCTGAGGTGGGCATGCTCCTAGCTACAGATGCTGGAATGGAGGAGGAGAGTGAGCCTCTTCCTGACCCCCTGTCTGCAAAAGAGCAAGATGGGTCAGTGGATGTGTTGTCCTCTCTGACACACTGACCCTTGAGCAGCAGCAAGATTGTCGCCACCTGTTGGGGCAATTTCCTGATCTGTTCTCCTTGATCCCGGGTGTCAGTCACTGGTGTGTCCATGACGTGGACACCGGGGACAGCACTCCTGTCAAGCACAGGGCTTAAAGGGTGACTGACAAGGTCAGAGCATACATTAAGGAGGAGGTCTCCAAAATGTTTGCCTTAGGGGTGGTTGAGTCCTCTAGCTGTCCTTGGGCCAGCCCAGTGGTCTTGGTCCCGAAGGCTGCAGCGCCTGGTGCTTCACCAGAACTCCGGTTCTGTGTGGATTACCGAGGACTCAATTCAGTCACCAAGACTGACGCGCACCCCATCCCCAGAGCTGATGAGCTCATAGATCGGTTGGGGGCTGCACGGTACCTTAGCACGTTTGCTCTAACGTCTGGGTACTGGCAGATCGCCTTAACTGATGGGGCAAAAGAGAGGTCAGCATTCTCCACACCAGATGGGCTCTACCAGTTCCGGGTTATGCCCTTTGGGATGAAGAATGCCCCTGCCACCTTCCAGAGGTTGGTCAACCAGGTCTTGGCTGGACTGGAGGATTTCAGTGCCGCCTACCTGGACGACATTGCAGTGTTCAGCGCCAGCTGGGAGGAACACTTGCGCCACCTCCAGGAAGTGTTGTTGGCCCTGCGCAGAGCAGGCCTCACAATCAAAGCCAGTAAGTGCCAGATTGGGCAGGGTTCTGTGGTGTACTTGGGGCACCAAGTAGGGAGCGGGAAGGTGGCCCCCCCTGCAACCCAAGATTGATACCATCCTGGCTTGGGCGCCGCCCAAAACCCAAACTCAGGTGAGAGCCTTCCTAGGTCTCACGGTTACTACAGGAGGTTCGTCAAGGATTATGGTAACATTGTGCACCCCTTGACTTCGCTGACTTCTAGGAATCAGCCACGAAATGTGATCTGGACTGACGCCTGTCAAACGGCCTTTGACACCCTGAAAACTGCAATGTGCACAGCACCTATACTCCAGGCACCCGACTTTTCTAAAGAATTTGTTGTCCAGACGGACGCTTCAGAGCATGGCGTGGGGGCTGTTCTAGCTCAGGTGAATGAAGAGGGCCGAGACTTACCTGTAGCCTTCATCAGCAGGAGGTTACTTCCCAGGGAAAAGAGGTGGAGTGCGATAGAGCGAGAAGCATTTGCTGTGGTCTGGGAGCTGAAGAAGCTAAGACCCTACCTGTTTGGGACTCACTTCTGGGTTCAGACAGACCACAGGCCCCTCAGATGGTTGATGCAGATGAGGGGTGAGAATCCAAAACTGTGGAGGTGGTCCATTTCCCTACAGGGGATGGACTTTACGGTGGAACACCGCCCTGGTACAGATCACGCCAATGCTGATGGTCTGTCCAGATTTTTCCGCCTTAGTGATGAGGACTCCCTAGGTCAAGGGTAGTTCTCCCCACTTTAAGCTGGAGGGGACACGTGTTAGACCTGACATCATTGGCTTGATTCTCTCCTCCATTTTTTCTGTTTGCCTCCTCTGTTTACGATGTTTTTGCTGGTATATCGCTTTGGGCACTGTGCCACTGCTGATCAGTGCCACAGTGCAAGTGCTCCCTATGTAAAATTGCTGTATTGATTGAATTCCATGTTTGGCTTATTTGGTTTACTATCAGTCCCTAGTATGGTGCACCAGGAGTGCCAGGTCTTGTAAATACAAATGCTGCTCGTGGGCTTGGAGCACATGTTGTGCCACCCACAAGAGCGGCCTAGTAAAAGTATGTCTGAAGGTCCGCCCTTGCTAGACCTACGTGCAGTCTGGTACTGTCACGTTGACTGCGCAAATACACCTACTTGCCAGTCCCTAAACCTTCCCTTAACTTCATGTTAGTCACCCCTATGGTAGGCCCACGGGCAGGGTGCATTGTAAGTATAAGGTAGGACAAGCCTGACCAAGTTGGCATGTCCTAATAGTGAATTACAGCCATATTCGTTTCTCAGTATTGTAAGGTAACCTGCTCTCCATTAGTTAGAATGGGCTGCCAGGATTATTAATGTTATAATCCTAGCTGGCTCGGGGAGCATGGTGCAATGTCGAGTTTGGTATCCCTGAACTCGGGGTTTAATAACGCATCCATTTGTGTGGATGGTTTTTGGACTCTGGGTTTGAAAATAGCACTTTTAGAAAGTGTCTATTTTCTTGTCTAACTATTTCTGGTTTCTGCTGGTTTGGTGTGCGTGTGACAGGAGCTGGGTGGCTCCAGTGGTCTGAATGAGTCAGTGTGGGATGAGTGGGACATTTGCATTGAGAGTAGGGGGAGAGTAGTTCCTGATAGCCTGCCCTGCCTGATACAAGGCTGGCTCCACCTCCTGCCAGGCGACTGATGGCTCTGTGCCTGCCATGGACGATCCTGGCCCCACCTCTTCCAGGAGGCCGATAGCTCTGCTCCTGCCAGTGACAATGTTGGCTCCACCTCCTGCTGGGCATCTGAGGACCCAGCCCTGCTCAGTGAAGAGGCCAGGTGCCTCTGCCTGGCTACACCCACAACAGACCCAGGATGTTGGGAAGTTCCCCTGCATAGACAACTGGATCAAAGCCAAAAAGGGGTATAAGAGAAGGACCCCTGAACCAAGAATTTAGATCACTTCTGACAAGGAAACCTGAACCAAGGACAAGAAGCCTGCTGATCCAAGGACTTGCCTACCCCTTCTGCCAGTGTGCTGTTTGTTGGGGGAATCCTGCAGTTGCTTCTTTATTTTTGCCAAGGAACCAGGAGAGAGGAACTGAGTGTGTACTCTCAAGCTTTGCTAAAGAAAATCTCCAAGGGCTGGAAGAGTGCCAGCCTCCTGTTGAAGTCACAGGGTTAAAAGACTTCATCTGCTAAAAGTGCTTGTTGCTGGAACATGAGAATCCAGCACCTCTGTAAGAAACCAGCAATCTCGATGCTGACGGACGTCGCCGAATCCAGCTCGACATTGTGAGTAACGGCTCCAGTGTCCCGCTTCCTCGACGCCGGCCGCCGGGCCCGATCGACGCCAGCAGCAACGCCAGTGAGTAGTGAGTTCGGCTCCAGCTCCAAGTGACCTCGTGTCTGCACCGCTGCTGATCGCATCGATTTCGTGCCCTCTCGGCGCCGTGAGCACTGTTCACTCTTGCAAAGCCATCATCGACATCGATGACGATGCCGTATCCTGCTTCACCTCGTGAGTGCTGCTCCTGCCTGACATCTGCTCGACGCCGCTGCAGGTCGCCCAGACTCCGAGGCCGGATCGACGCCGGAGACGCGACGCCAGACATCTCGACGCCGCTGATCATCGTGTGCTTCACTTTTCCAAGGTACTGTGTTGTGGGGGTCTGTGCGACTCCGGGCTCGACGTAGCGCTCCTCGCGGTCGACGCCGAACCCTTTGGATTAACTTTGCCTCGACGTCGTGTGACTCCCGTGTGGATTACATTGTTGCCAAGAACTGTGTTTTAAAGAAGAAGAGTTGCTTTTGATACTAAAGACTTTGTGCTAAGAAGAAACTACACTTGAACTATTATTTTTCCTTCCAAGAGTATTTATTAAGATTGTGGTATATTTTTGTCGTTATTTGGTCTTGTGCTAAGCCTTATATAAAAATCCTTATTTTTATAATACTACTGTGTCGTGTCCATTTGTAGTGTATTCACTTTATTACTGCATGTGGTCATAAATGCTTAACACACAGCCTCTGAGATACGCCTGTCTGCTCTGCCAAGCTACCAAGGGGGTGAGCAGGGGTTATCAAAGGGTGTGATCCCCTCGTCCTGACTAGAAAAGGTGTGTTCCTATTTGTCAGAAGTGCATACCTCAGCCAACTAGAGACAGCCGGTTCTAAAAAAACCCTAATCTGGCCTCACTGGGCCCCTAAAGTTATCCTTACAGATGAGCAGATAGTGAAGGTTGGAATCTTGAAATCCAATCAGGGCATTAAGGTTGAATCGGATATTACACAATACCTCAGACACCAACAGCTGAAACAGTCTGCAGCAAAAACTGGAGTGGATTAACGAACGAGCTGTGCCACTCACCGATCCAGGACTTGGTAAACTGCGGACCTATAAAAATCTGATTTCAGGCCTCTATGAATCCATGCTAGATGTCCTGCATTTAAATCCCACTCAGAATGACCTTTTCCAGCCCTGGAAGCCATACCTTGTTTTATTAAATGGATTGGCAGGAGGTTACATCAATGCATGACAGAAGCCTTCGAGAAGTGCGACTGAAATTCAGTTTCTTCAAAATCCTATATGACTAGCATTGGCCACCATGTAGACAACACAGGGCAGAGCTAACCCCGAGTGCCCAATTCTGGAGATGTGGACACGTCAGAGGGGACATGTCCATACTCTTGTCATGTGAGAAGATCCTACCATACAGGAAGTCAAGTGTGACAACTACTACAGGACACTACAGATATCCATTTACAACCCTCACGACCAGCACCGACAACACCCTGACCACCGCCGAACACCTGCATTTCCAGATCCACACCGACCCGAACACCACCCTCAGAGGCACCCTGATCTACCGACCCCCGGGACCACGCACACAATTCAGCGAGGACATCGCCGACTTCGTCAGCCCGCATGCCCTCCCCTCCACTGACTACATCCTCTTGGGGGATCTCAACTTCCACCTGGAGAACAACAACGACCGCAACACCAGCACCCTGCTCGACAACCTCGCCAATCTTGGACTCAAGCAGCTGGTGTCCACCCCCACCCACCTCGCCGGACACACACTCGACGCAGTCTTCTCATCCAGCACAGACATCGACTTCAGCCACGCCACAGAGCTTCAATGGACGGACCACAGCTGCGTCCACTTCACCTTCAAAAGAACGACGACCCACCACCACCAACAACAGGCTGCCCGCAGAAGCTGGAACAAGATCACAGCAGACAAGCTCGCCACCTCCTTGAGCCAGCACCCTCCTGCCAGCTCAGCGAACCCCAACCAGGCCGCCGACAACCTCACGAAGTGGATCAGCAACTGCGCGGACGAGCTCGCCCCGCTGAGGACCCTGCCCAGCAGACCCGGCAGCAAGAAAGCCCCATGGTTCACCGACGAACTCAAGAGCTCCAAGAAGAACTGCCGAGCCCTCGAGAAAGTCTGGAGAAGGGAACCTACACCGGACAACAGGACCACCTTCAAGCTGGCCACCCGGAAGCACCACCAGCTGATCAGCGCCGCAAAGAAAACTGCATTCAAGGACCGGCTGGACAACAACGCACACAGCTGCAAGGAACTCTTCAACATCGTGAAAGAGCTATCCAACCCCAGCGCAGGAAACAACGACATCACCCCATCGCAAGACCTCTGCAACTCCCTCGCCTCATACTTCCACAACAAGATCGCGGACATACACAACAGCTTCAACAACCAACCAACGCACACTACGACCGAACAACCACCCCCCACCACCACCCTCCACACCTGGACCCCGATCAGCACCGAAGACACCATCCGCACGATGAACTCCATCCACTCCGGATCGCCGACCGACCCCTGCCCTCACCACGTCTTCAACAAGGCCGACGCTGTCATCGCACCCCACCTACGAGACATCATCAACACATCCTTCGACACCGCCACCTTCCCTGAGAGCTGGAAGCACGCCGAACTCAGTGCTCTACTCAAGAAACCCACAGCGGACCCCACCGAACTCAAGAATTACCGCCCCATCTCGCTCCTCCCGTTTCCAGCCAAAGTCATCGAAAAGACCGTCAACAAGCAGATGGCCGCCTTCCTCGAGACGAATGGATCCCTCGACCCCTCACAGTCTGGCTTCCGAGCCAACCACAGCACCGAGACCGCCCTCATCGCCGCCACCGATGACATCCGAGCCCTGATGGACAACGGAGAAACAGCGGCCCTCATCCTCCTAGACCTCTCCGCGGCATTCGACACTGTCTGCCACCGCACCCTAGTACAGCGCCTCAGCAACATCGGAATCCAGGACAAGGCGCTGGAATGGATCATCTCCTTCCTCGACGGAAGAACACAGAGAGTCCGCCTACCACCGTACAAGTCAGAGGCCACCGAAGTCATCTGCGGCGTCCCTCAAGGATCCTCGCTGAGCCCTACTCTCTTCAACGTCTACATGAGCCCCCTCGCGGCCATCGCACGCCAACACAACCGCAGCATAATCTCCTACGCCGACGACACCCAGCTGATCCTCTCCCTGACCAATGACCCCGCCGCCGCCAGAGCCAACCTGCACGAAGGGATGAAAGAGGTAGCCGAGTGGATGACGACCAGCCGCCTGAAACTGAACTCAGACAAGACGGAGGTCCTCATCCTGGGCTCTTCACCCTCCGCCTGGGACGACTCCTGGTGGCCTCCCGCCCTGGGCACCGCACCCAAACCGACAGACCATGCACGCAACCTGGGCTTCATCCTGGACTCCTCCCTCTCCATGACCAGGCAAGTCAACAACGTCTCCTCGGCGTGCTTCAACATCCTACGCATGCTACGGAAGATCTTCTGGTGGATCTCCACCGAGACCAGGAAGACCGTCACCCAGGCCCTCGTCACTAGCCGACTGGACTACGGCAACGCCCTCTACGCCGGTACCACCGCCAAGCTCCAGAAGAGACTCCAGCGGATCCAGAACGCCTCAGCCAGACTCATCCTCGACATCCCACGAACCAGCCACATCTCCGGACATCTGAGAGACCTACACTGGCTCCCCATCAACAAAAGAATCACCTTCCGCCTCCTCACCCACGCACACAAAGCCCTACACGACCAAGGCCCGAGCTACCTCAACAGCCGAATCAACTTCTACGCTCCCAAACGCCACCTCCGATCAGCCAACCACGCCCTCGCCGCCGTCCCCCGCATCCGAAGAGCGACTACAGGAGGAAGGTCCTTCTCCTACCTGGCCGCCAAGACCTGGAACTCCCTCCCGACCGACCTGCGCCTACCCAAGACCACCTCTCCTTCAGGAAGAAGCTGAAGACCTGGCTGTTCGAGCAGTAGCGGCACCCCCCCACCCCCAGCGCCTTGAGACCCTACGGGTAGGTAGTGCGCTCTACAAATGTCTTTGATTGATTGATTGATTGACCCTCCATTGACCTAGCACTGGTGCATGATGCGAGACATGGACTGTATTACCATCCAGCAAAAGTGAGGACTAGATGCACCTCTAAAAGTGGCCACACCATGCATGCTAAGACGTTGCAAACAGCTAAGACTTCTGACAGTGGAGGATTGGTCGACAACTATGGTAGACATATCATCATGTAAACATACAGTCAGAACGACCAACTACACAAATGTGAAGTCATGTGGGGAGCCTTAATTTACCATATGGCGAACCTCTGTTTCCACTAGGCTATGATCAGTATCTAATTCTTAATGACTGATGTCTAGACCCCTTAATTCCTCCTTCCCCTTAACTTGCAATGGGCACTTGAGCACACAACCAATGATACTTGCCCCCTGTCTGTAACTCTCCTCCTTGCTATGCTTAGCCTGTTCCCTTAGGAGGGTAGAGGACAATGTATTGCATGTGTACGGTTCCTATTGATGGACATGTAAGATCAAGTATTGGAAACTAATATGCTTATCTTATACGTATTTTCCATTTCTTTCTTTACGATTATAATCAGGTTATTTCTGTCATATACTTGATGTTCATTGTAAAACCAATACAAGATTATACACACACAAAAAAGAAACTGTGTGTTTGACGCTAAAGGATTTTGGGACTTATTGCTAGGGTAACTAATAACCAATTTTCTTACAAATGTATTTTCCTCTGAGAGAAGGAGCACAAGGAAACCAAATCCCTATCTTAATCCAAGGATGACCAGTCAGATGGGACTGAAGTGAGCAAAGAAATTGAAAAAATGAAGGATCAGAATGTAGAGGAGAATTTTTGATGAGACAGAGGATTTATGCCTGTCTGCTCACTGCACGCCTCCCATAAGAGATTTCACAATAGCCTGAGCAGACTTCCTGGAAATTGAAGGAGAATGACTGAATCAGCGGTGATTTCAAATCAGCGGTGAGTTCTAATGACCCCATGCGTTTACTGACACATAGAAGAGAGAGGTGAAAAATGATGTATCTTCTGTAAATGTTTGCATGTTCCATGTTGCTCGTTGAAGACCAAGAAGACCCGCAAGCCAAATACAAGGCACAGCATGCACACCCCAGATAAATAGACCTGAATGTCCTAACAAAGGGTTGTGGAAAACATCAATTCAGATTATCAAGGATAAAACGACAAAATACATTTACTGTACATTACAACAGGCTAAAAGCTACGGCTAGACAAACATTATAAAATATAGACGGATACCCCCCTCCCTGGAGCCATTATCAAAATGGGCACTGATGTTGAAAGAGCTGTACAGGCATCAAACAGGTACATGGTGTTCTGATGATTTTTCCTTTTGTTTCGAAAATAGTAAAGAACTGTAGAACTAAGCAGTATGGTCACTGAGCCTATGCAAGTTACCCTGTAAATCGATATGTCTTACAGGCTCCCGCCTCTTGCAACCTTCAGGCACATAACTGGCGTATGCACCTGCGAATCTGATGCCAAAATTGTGTGCCAAGTTAGGTAAAGAATTGGAGTGGCACCAAGCACTGAAATTGATCTCACTATGTTTATCAATTTAAAAAACACAAGTAAGGTCAAAAGCCTGTGGGCCAATGATACCTCTATAAATCTATGTATGTTTAGCAAGGGGGCAGGACAAAGCACTGCCATTAAGCTTGCCATGTCAATTTGAAAATGAGTCAATGTCACTTAGGCTGATGCACCAGAGTGAAAATATATGCCAAAGGTTAATGGGCAATTAATCAATAATAAAATGCAGGCAAATGAACTATTATACCAAAGAAGAAAACTTTGTGATGTAGCATTCATTTAAAGAGACATGAAAGATCCCAAACAAAGCAGATGCAAAAGAAAACAAGAAGTTTCTAGCACCCTATTTAAAAAGGGCCGGTGCGTGGATGGGGAGCATGCCAAAGGTGCGCCATTGGCTCCCCCATCCACTTCCGGGTCTCAGCCAGAGCCAGCTATACTGCCGGTTTAGCAGCATTCTCAGGTAATTTATTTATACTTCCTCCACTATTCATACCTTAAGACCCTCTGGATGCTGCTGTGGTTTTATGCCTCCCTTGGCTCCACTGGTTCGTAGGTTTGTAGGGGTGGGCAGAGCTTGCGGAGTTTCACTCCGCAGAATTCTGTAGAGTTAGAGATAAACTCAGCAAGATCCTCCGGAGTTCTACCTGTGGGCTGAAAATATGCAGCTCGCACTGCTCGCCCTGCAATTTAGCTCTGAAAATCAGTTGCCCCCGCACCATGCTCTGTGTAAGAGCGCACAACCGTTTGAGGTTTTTTTTGCTGCTGCTCAGTATGCTCCATGTAAATATATATTTTTTTATATACAATAAAAAATTACAGAAATAAAAAAAAAAAAAGAAATCTGACTAGGAGATGCAGAATCTCGCTCCCAATCACCAGCTTTCATAATCTGACGCCTTGTGGAAGAAATATTCTGCCACGCTTCAAAGAGTAATGCAGAGTGGCCAAAATCCTGCCAATTCCGAAGGCGGAATCGAACATTTTGCCCACTTCTAGTTTGTGTGCTTTTCCTGCTCGGAACAAGTGTAACTCAGAGTGACCAAAATTTCACCAATTATGATAGCGGAACAGAAAAATTCCGCCCACTCCTAGTTTGTACGCCTTTCCTGCTCGGAGCAAGTGTCCCCTGCCAATAGTGCATCCAGTATTTCTTCTCCTTGTGCATTCAGGAAGCTAGTGGATTATCTTATTAATGCTTGCTTCCATATTGCTCAGCTGATATTTTTTTAATTTATTATGAATATGAAACCTAACCTAATATTTATTACTGAAACTTGGCTCAATGATTCTTCTAATCCCAAAATGTATCTATTCATCCCTGCCAGCCACCATATCATTCAGATAGATAGGTTTGGGCATAAGGGATGTGGGGTTACTATCATATACAAGGTTATATATCAAGGAGCGCCCTTCCCTTTGGATAAACTGCAGCGAGAAGGGGGGACTTTATTTCTTAAGGATTTCTCCAAATTTCTAATTTCCTATGGGGCCCTTATTTATTGTCTGCCTAGACCAGCGGCAGATTGGAGAAGCCCTTGCCTCTATATCTTTTAAAGCTGCACATTTTGTAGTGCTAAGGGACTTTAATTTTAATGTAGGTGACCCTAAGGATGCACTACCCTGTTGGCTAATTGACACCTTGGTCTTACTGAACCTTCAACAACTTGTCAACAGGCCTACGCACAAGGATGGTCATATTATCTACATGGTGTTCTCGAAGTTAGATTCTACTCGACAATTGTATCAGATGGCTCATTGGTTGATCCCTTTCTATTTGCCCTTAGTTAATTAAAATCTTTGCTTACTTTAAGGTTGGCAAGTATATCTGACTTTCATGACGTCTACTTGCCCTTAGCTGTCTGGTTGTGTGGAAGAGGATTGGGCGTGTGTCTCTGGTTAGCTATTGGCCACTGTAGACAAGGTTAGTATGATCAGAAGTTTGTATTCTCCTTGATGCTCTGACTCTGCCCCTTGGTTCTCCCCTGCACTTACCCTTAAATAAAAGCAGGGCAAATAACGGAAAGGAAATGGCCCTCCAGGTCTAATTCAGAGGATAAAGCTACATATAAACAAGCATTGAAATATTTCTTGAAACAGATTAAAATAGCATGGGCAGAATATTTAACTGGTAAGATAACTGAAGCCAGCAATTCCATTTGGGACCCTTTGAAAGCCGTTCAAGCCTTTCTTAAACCTAAATATCAAGTGTCACCTCTACCCTAAGAATTAGGTGATGGGATGTCAGAGTAGAAGGTGGATTCTATCACGCAAATCCTTTCGCAAGAGTAGAGTGTTAACTCTCTCTCTGCCCTGTTTCGAGTAGAGCTGTTCCAACCAAAACGTTGGTTTCTCTTCCTTGTTTTAATAGGATTTCATAACATGAATCCAGGCAGGCCATTCCCAATGCTGATATGGATCTCCAATTGGTCCATATCCACCCAGATTTCTAGCCACTGTTGTAAATATTTTTTATGTAATCTTCAAAAAGTCTTAAAGGATTCTCTAGGTTCAGGAGAGGTTCCAAGGTCTGGAAATAGGCACGGTGATCCCTCTGTGGAAAAAACTAGGGATGACTCCACCAAGCTGGAGAACATTGGACAAAACTCATTGATACCCGCAGCTTGTAAAATGCTAGAGCAGTTGGTACATTTTCTACTAAACTATTTCCTGGAAGATCATGAGCTGTGTCATCTGTCTCAATCTGCTTTTCGCCAGAGACAAAGCACTGAGACAAGCTTGATCAGGGTAGCAGAATCCATTGTGAGCTGCTTGGACCAGGGTCATAACGCTACATTAATACTTCAGGACATGTAGGCAGTGTTAGACATCTCACACCAAACTCATGTGACAAGACTAGCATCATTAGAGTGGGGGGTGGAGTCTTGCAATGGATACAATTGTTTCTGTCAGGCAAGTCACAGACCGTTAGGCTAAAGTCTTTTCTCTCCCCTTCCAAAGTCCTTCAATTTGGAGTTCATCCTTGAGTCCTTCTTTATTCGCCGTATGCATGTTACCTTTAGACTACATCATGGAAGCCTTTGTTTCTCGGCCTATTACCTATGCAGACGGTGCTCAACTTACTCTCACACTAGAAGATAGTCCAGCAATAGGACAAGAGACTTTTAAGTCGCCATCTTGGCAGTGGTGGGGGATGCGCTCTAGCTGTTCACACTTCTGGGGAGAGCCTAGAAGTTCTAATGCTCTTCCGTACGTGCAGCGGACACACGCAGCGGGCGCGCCGCCCGCGCGCCAAAGGTAAGCCCATCTGCGCCAGTCCGCACCCACGACGCACATAGCGCCAGAACCCCTGCCCAATCTCATAGAATCAGGTTAACCCGGTATGAGCTCCTGGCACTTAATACTCTGGAATACTCTGGCCTTACTCATACCACACTTCTGGATCACAACACCAGTATGTATGTATATCTTGTGGTCTGAGTATTTCCCTTCTACCACTACATTTGGCTAACTGCCACCAAAACGGGCTCTATCCCGACTGCCTGAGAACTACTACCCATCTAGGCAAGGGAGAACAAACATATAAGCGCAAGCACAATAGCGGGAACACAATGAAATGTGTCTTGCTTAACAGTAGATTGATGCCCAAGCACAAACACAAATTAGAATCCCTAATATCGGATAATAACTTAGACCTAGTATTCCTCACAGAAACCTGGGCGCCTACCACCTCGGGCCTGATTGGAACACGGCAGTTCCCACAGGATACTCAGTGGCCCAAGTAGACAGGATAGGAGCAGTAGGAGGGGGCATTGCACTAATATACCGCTCACACTTCAAAGTTAAATCCTCATCAGAATCTGCACTGGAGGCAGAGGCAATGTACTTTAACATAAAAGTAATAACCAAGCTCTTATCACAGGCCCACTAATATACAGGCCACCTGGAACGAAAGGTCCTTTCATCAAATCAATCCAAACTTTTCTGGAATCGTGCCTAGACACTCCCACCTATACAGCCCTAGGTGATTTTAACTTCCATTTGGAAGATAATATGGACTCTGACACTTTGTATCTGGCTGACAACCTCCATAGCTTTGGGCTGAAACAGTTGATCGCCAAACCTACCCACCAAGCTGGCCACACCTTGGACGGCATTTTTACGAATAACGATAATATAAAAGGGACTTCGGTCTTACCAGTTTCATGGTCAGATCACACTGCTATCCATTTTTCAATAAAACACACAACACAAACCTGCGGTCGCAGGACTCGCCCTATACTTGCCGTAACTAGGCCATGGAAATGCATTCAGAAGGAAGGTTTAACCAAAATCCTGTCAAACAATCCCCCTCATTTAACGATAGCAATGACGGGGCAAAAATGTATTCAACCACTGGAAAAATGGACGCAGTAAAGGAACTAGCCCCTGAAGAGAGTAAGAAACCTAGGGGACAATCAGCCACCTCACCTTGGTACACACCGGAAGTCAAGAGATTGAAAATTAATTGCAGGCATAAAGAACGGATCTGGAGATCTGATTACAGCTCACCCCATAGAAAGGAGTACACAAAAGCCCTGAAGGAGTACAAATTAATGATAATACAAGCCAAATCGACCTACTTCACTCTTAAAATTCATGAGGCCGCAAACTCCTCCAAGGAGCTAATCAAAACTGTGTCAAGTTTACTCAAATGTCCGAGGGACATAGTATTTGTCCCAGACCAACACTTTGTAGATAAGATGGTCTTGTTCTTCCAACAAAAGGTCCATGATGTCTATAATGAGCTTCATGAGATATCCGACCCAGGAAGTAACATCAACAGGTAACCAACAGAAGTCCCCCAAAACTGCTTATCCCAATTTCCATTCCTTGAGGAATATCAGATTTCTAAGATGATAACACAAGCCAAGTCGGGATCACCTCTAGACCCTTGCCCCCCCCTAAATATTTCATCTGGCCCCAGAAACAATTAGCAAGATCTTAACTCCGCTCCTCAACGTGATAATTAAATCCAGTGTCTTTCCCCAACAGTGGAAAAAGGCTAGCATCAGACCTATCCTGAAGAAGGATTCTCTTGATCCAGGGGAGACAAAAAGTTATTGTCCTATATCCTGTCTCCCTCTACCAACCAAAATATTAGAAAAGTCTTAAATCAGGAACTAATGGAGTTTGTTAATCTCAAAAAAATCCTTGACAACACCCAACATGGTTTGAGATCTTGCCACTCTCCTGAGACAGCTCTAATAATTGCCACAGAGGAAGCCCGTAGAACCATGGACAGGGAGGCAGAGCAGAGCTGATACTGCTGGATTTAACTGCAGCATTTGATACTGTCAACCATGGGGTCCTGATCAATAGGCTAGAATCAGTAGGAGTCAGAGATACTGCCCTGACCCCACTAAAATCTTTTCTTGAGAATAGAATCCAACAAATCTATTGGGAAGGCCTGCAGTCGGAAGAATTCTCCCTTCTGTGTGGGGTCCCACAGGGCTCGGCACTCTCCCCTACCCTTTTAATCTTTATGTGACCCCACTAGCCTCACTAATAAAAGCACATGACCTGAAACTTGTGTCGTATGCTGACGACACACAACTGATGGTATCACTTACGCAAGCGATTGAAGTCACTGCGGAGCAGTTTAGAAACTGCCTCTTAAGCATAAAGAGTTGGATGAATAAGAACTTCCTAAAACTAAACACCAAAAAAACTGAGGTGGTTGAGTATGGACACAAGACCTCCATCTGGGGCCAACTTTGGTGGCCTCCAGAGGCAGGTACCAGTCCTGTGCATGCACAAAAAGTCAGAAACTTAGGTTTCTGGATAGATAAAGATTTTACTCTCCCCTCACAAGTAAACCAAGTGACATCTGCATGCTTCTTCACCATCAAAACCCTTAGGAAAAATACTGCCCCTGATCCCACCCACACTAAGGAAAACAGTGGTCGGTGCTCTAGTTCTCTCCCGCATCGAATACTGCAACGCTTTGTACTTGGGAATGGGTGAAAGACAGCTTTCTAAACTACAGTCACTGCAAAATGCCGCGGCAAGAGTACTACTGGACCTCCCAAAGCGCCATCCTACATCTAAGGCCATACGCCAACTCCATTGGCTTCCAGTCCGGCAGAGAATACAGTTCAAAGCCCTCTGTCTAGTTCACTAAACAGTAGTTGGAGGAGGAGCCGAGGACCTGAAAGCTCTCTTTCTGAGTTATGTCCCTAGCCGACCATTAAGATCTGCTGGCTTGGGCCTAATTACCATCGCGAGAATTAGGAGAGCACGCTGGGGAGGCAAGTCTTTCTCCCATCAGGCAGCTAAGCTTTGGAATACCATGCCCACTAAGCTTCACCTAAAATCAAATAAGACCTGTTTCAGAAAGGCCTTAAAGACATGGCTGTTCACTACGCCATAGTCATCCAGCAGCAGCCTTACCCTCTTTGCAGCGCCAAGACGCCACGGCATAAGTGCGCTTAATAAATACTTCAGTCAGTCAGTCAGTCAGTATACTGTGGGTTGTGGAGTGGATGAACCTCAATAGTTGCGTTGTAATTCTCCTAAAACAGAGATCCTAATCTTTGGTCACAAGGCCACTGGATGGTTCAATGACTGGTGGACAATGGAACTTGTCTGATCCCTATACAGACATTGCATGTAAAAAAAAGACCTCAGGGTAACATTTGATGATAGGCTTTCCTTTTGACCTCACATCACTTCACTGGCTGGGTTGTGTTTTGCCTTTTTCACGCGCTGAAAAAGGGATTAGATTTTGTTTCGGTTGAAGCATGGAACACTTTTGTTCATGTGGTTATTACCTCTAGATCGGATTACATGAATACCTTATTTTTAAATTTTTCAACCTATTTGATGAAGCATTTGCAAGTACTTCAAAGTACCACCGCTATATTGATTGTGGAAGTCCCAAAATGCAACTCGAGAGGAGGTTATATTAAGGAATTATATTGGCTCCCTATCGAGAAGAAAATCGTTTTCAAGGCACTGATGCTTGTTTTTCGTTTATTTCATGGGGCAGCGCCAAAGTATCTTTTTGGAAGGCTCTTTCATTATATCCTTGTTCACTCCTTCAGGTTGAAAGAGGCCTCGTTACTGACAACTTCTGGCATCCGTCAGAAACCTACAGGTGGTTGTTGTTCTTATTTTCTGACCACCAAGGCCTGGAACAAGCTACTATTCTCTCTGAGGATAGTTTCCACACCCAGTTTAGAAAGCAGCCAAAGATTTGGCTTTATTGTAAGTGAGGCTTTATGTGGCTTGACTTTTATTGCTTGCTGTTCACGCCAGGGCGCCTATTTTTTGCAGCTGTATGCTTTATAAGTATTATTGTATTGTATTGTATTGTATTGTATTGCATTGTATTGTATTGTAAGTGGGGATGATGGAGGATTGTTTATAGTAGACAGAGCTTCCTCCTTGGAATAAGTAGATATAGAAAGAGGCTTGGTTAGGCAGCGTTGAAAACTAAACAGATGCCTGAAACCCAGTATAGAAAGTAAGGAGACAAGGCAGTTGATGAGGCAGTAATTGCTGATTACTTAGATTTCTGCAGAAGCAAAGGATGCACATTTGTGACCTTTATTGTGCATTATGCAACCTCAATAGAGAATATGACACTTAATGATGGGAAAGTGGGCAAAATTTTAAAATGTTCAACAGGGGTCTGGCTAACATATAAACATAGAAGAGCCCGCCACTGCCGCACCCGGATGGCTTTCCTGGTTGGGGCGCCTCGACCACTACTTTCATGGCACTACAGAGAATGTTGCTTCAGTGAAGAGATCCCTAGGCATGCGCTCTGGTGGCGCTGAATTGTACAGACTGCTCGATATGCTTCCAGACACCTGGGACAACAGATACGACACAGCGGTCACAGCACTTAACAAACACTCGCATTGAGGTCTTCTGACTTACTGACCGTTGCCCGTCGCTACAGGAGTAGCTTTTCCAGCCAGTTCATCTGCCACTGACCCGAGAGTGAGGAGAAGAACAACTGCCTGGCCGCAGAGGAGGTGAGAAGCGCGGCTCCCGGGACTGCGAGGACCAGCATTCAACACCAACAGCTGGGTCCTCTTCCCGCCTGAGCCGTGCCCCCTTCCAGTGCCACGCCCCCACCTGGTCTGTTGCTAACCTCTCGCGGCCCGGCTTCGCGGGAGCCGCTCGCATTGAGGTCTTCTGACTTACTGAAAGTTGCCCGTTGCTACAGGAGTTGCTTTTCCAGCCAGTTCATCTGCCACTGACCCGAGAGTGAAGAGAAGAACAACTGCCTGGCCGCAGAGGAGGTGAGAAGCGCGGCTCCCGGGACTGCGAGGACCAGCATTCAACACCAACAGCTGGGTCCTCTTCCCGCCTGAGCCGCGCCCCCTTCCAGTGCCACGCCCCCACCTGGTCTGTTGATAACCTCTCGCGGCCCCCGCTTCGCGGGAGCTGCTCGCATTGAGGTCTTCTGACTTACTGACCGTTGCCCGTCGCTACAGGAATAGCTTTTCCAGCCAGTTCATCTGCCACTGACCCGAGAGTGAGGAGAAAAACAACTGCCTGGCCGCAGAGGAGGTGAGAAGCGCGGCTCCCGGGACTGCGAGGACCAGCATTCAACACCAACAGCTGGGTCCTCTTCCCGCCTGAGCCGCGCCCCCTTCCAGTGCCACGCCCGACCTGGTCTGTTGATAACCTCTCGCGGCCCCCGCTTCGCGGGAGCCGCTCGCATTGAGGTCTTCTGACTTACTGACCGTTGCCCGTCGCTACAGGAGTAGCTTTTCCAGCCAGTTCATCTGCCACTGACCCGAGAGTGAGGAGAAGAACAACTGCCTGGCCGCAGAGGAGGTGAGAAGCGTGGCTCCCGGGACTGCGAGGACCAGCATTCAACACCAACAGCTGGGTCCTCTTCCCGCCTGAGCCGCTCCCCCTTCCAGTGCCACGCCCCCACCTGGTCTGTTGATAACCTCTCGCAGCCCCCGCTTCGCGGGAGCCGCTCGCATTGAGGTCTTCTGACTTACTGACAGTTGCCCGTCGCTACAGGAGTAGCTTTTCCAGCCAGTTCATCTGCCACTGACCCGAGAGTGAACAGAAGAACAACTGCCTGGCCGCAGAGGAGGTGAGAAGCGCGGCTCCCGGGACTGCGAGGACCAGCATTCAACACCGACAGCTGGGTCCTCTTCCCGCCTGAGCCGCGCCCCCTTCCAGTGCCACGCCCCCACCTGGTCTGTTGATAACCTCTCGCGGCCCCCGCTTCGCGGGAGCCGCTCGCATTGAGGTCTTCTGACTTACTGACCGTTGCCCGTCGCTACAGGAGTAGCTTTCCAGCCAGTTTATCTGCCACTGACCCGAGAGTGAGGAGAAGAACAACTGCCTGGCCGCAGAGGAGGTGAGAAGCGCGGCTCCCGGGACTGCGAGGACCAGCATTCAACACCAACAGCTTGGTCCTCTTCCCGCCTGAGCCGTGCCCCCTTCCAGTGCCACGCCCCCACCTGGTCTGTTGATAACCTCTCGCGGCCCCCGCTTCGCGGGAGCCGCTCGCATTGAGGTCTTCTGACTTACTGACAGTTGCCCGTCGCTACAGGAGTAGCTTTTCCAGCCAGTTCATCGGCCACTGACCCGAGAGTGAAGAGAAGAACAACTGCCTGGCCGCAGAGGAGGTGAGAAGCGCGGCTCCCGGGACTGCGAGGACCAGCATTCAACACCACAGGCTGGGTCCTCTTCCCGCCTGAGCCGCGCCCCCTTCCAGTGCCACGCCCCCACCTGGTCTGTTGATAACCTCTCGCGGCCCCCGCTTCGCGGGAGCCTCTCGCATTGAGGTCTTCTGACTTACTGACCGTTGCCCGTCGCTACAGGAGTAGCTTTTCCAGCCAGTTCATCTGCCACTGACCCGAGAGTGAGGAGAAGAACAACTGCCTGGCCGCAGAGGAGGTGAGAAGCGCGGCTCCCGGGACTGCGAGGACCAGCATTCAACACCAACAGCTGGGTCCTCTTCCCGCCTGAGCCGCGCCCCCTTCCAGTGCCACGCCCCCACCTAGTCTGTTGATAACCTCTCGCGGCCCCCGCTTCGCGGGAGCCGCTCGCATTGAAGTCTTCTGACTTACTGACCGTTGCCCGTCGCTACAGGAGTAGCTTTTCCAGCCAGTTCATCTGCCACTGACCCGAGAGTGAGGAGAAGAACAACTGCCTGGCCGCAGAGGAGGTGAGAAGCGCGGCTCCCGGGACTGCGAGGACCAGCATTCAACACCAACAGCTGGGTCCTCTTCCCGCCCGAGCCGCGCCCCCTTCCAGTGCCACGCCCCCACCTGGTCTGTTGATAACCTCTCGCGGCCCCCGCTTCGTGGGAGCCGCTCGCATTGAGGTCTTCTGACTTACTGACAGTTGCCCGTCGCTACAGGAATAGCTTTTCCAGCCAGTTCATCTGCCACTGACCCGAGAGTGAAGAGAAGAACAACTGCCTGGCCGCAGAGGAGGTGGGAAGCGCGGCTCCCGGGACTGGCAGGACCAGCATTCAACACCAACAGCTGGGTCCTCTTCCCGCCTGAGCCGCGCCCCCTTCCAGTGCCACGCCCCCACCTGGTCTGTTGATAACCTCTCGCGGCCCCCGCTTCACGGGAGCCGCTCGCATTGAGGTCTTCTGACTTACTGACCGTTGCCCGTCGCTACAGGAGTAGCTTTTCCAGCCAGTTCATCTGCCACTGACCCGAGAGTGAGGAGAAGAACAACTGCCTGGCCGCAGAGGAGGTTAGAAGCGCGGCTCCCGGGACTGCGAGGACCAGCATTCAACACCAACAGCTGGGTCCTCTTCCCGCCTGAGCGGCGCCCCCTTCCAGTGCCACGCCCCCACCTGGTCTGTTGATAACCTCTCGCGGCCCCCGCTTTGCGGGAGCCGCTCGCATTGAGGTCTTCTGACTTACTGACAATTGCCCGTCGCTACAGGTGTAGCTTTTCCAGCCAGTTCATCTGCCACTGACCCGAGAGTGAGGAGAAGAACAACTGCCTGGCCGCAGAGGAGGTGAGAAGCGCGGCTCCCGGGACTGCGAGGACCAGCATTCAACACCAACAGGTGCGCGCGGGTCTTAGCCCGGGGTGAAGACAGGGCAAAGAGCGGGCCGTTTTAGGCCGTTAGAGGCCGGAAAGAGCCGGGCTGGGCCACCCCTCTAACTCCTAGCTTAAATACATATCACAAAATATCCCCATCTGCATAAACATGTCTCCAAGGGGAAGCAGAAGTAAGACTGCGGCAAAAAAAGGACAACTAACTGGCCCTATAGACAGTTTTATAACAAAGGCTAATACCTTCATAGACCAGAGTATCTCACTCATAGAACGGAGAGTATCCCAAGACCTCCTGGAGGCTCGACGATCCTCAATGGGTCACCTAGCAACTGCCAGAACGCCGGTCCCCACTAAAGATTAGGCATGGGCGGAAAATCCGTTCCGCTCGCGGATTTTGCGGATTTTCGGGAAATCCGCAATCCGCGAGATTTGCGAATCTCCCGCAAAATCCGCAAATCCGCGAGCAGCGGATTTTGCTCGCACTGCTCGCACTGTTCGCGTGAGTTCGCGTGAGTTCGCGCCCCGCGAATAAGTGCAAAATTGCAGAAATACGATTTTAGCAAAACTGAAAGTAACTACTTACCAGGTTCAAAAGTTCAGGCTCATCATTAGTAGCCATTTCCTGTAGTGCTTCCTGAGGGGCCCCTCCAGAGTTCAGTTGCCAGTTGAAACTATTATGTGACCCTGCTCTGAACCTCAGAATAGTTACACATATGCCACAAAGGTCCTGAATTACAGCTAAGGGAGACAAGCAGGAGCCAGGCTGGAAGTTAAAATCCATTAATCAGCCCCTAATTCATTATTGTCAGTTGGGGCAGGGCAGGTGTTGTAACTAATTTTGCAACAATGAAAGCACTTAGCAAGTGCAAAAGATCACTAATCAGGGCGCACTAAGGAAGCAGGTGCCAGCTAAAAAAATATTCTGTGACACATTAATCAGCCCCAAATTAATTCAGGTCACTTGAGGCAGGGAAGGTGTGCTTTGCTTTGCCGAAAATAATGTACACTGGACAACCAGAGGGTGTGGTGATGAAACAGAGGGTGGCATGGGTGGGCCAGAGGGTGGCATGAGTAGTCAGAGAGTGGCAGTGGTGACAGAGAGTGGCAGTGATGAAGAAGAGTGTCCCAAACAGGCTGGACACGTAGAAACAACAAGTTCGCGAAACTTGCGACCCGACAGGTAAGTTCGCAATTTGCGAAAGTGTACAAAACCCTCGCGAACTGGCAGAAACACGGGCGAACACAAAAAAAAAAAAAATCCGCAAATTCGCGGGAATTCGCGGATTTTGCGGATTGCGAATCCGCAAATCCGCAAAATTCGCGAACGCGAGATCCGCAAAATTCGCTCATGCTTACTAAAGATCAAAGACAGAGCGAGAGTGGGACCACAAGAGACAGAGCCTCCCAAACATAGTTGATCTATCGGTATCACAACTCTCAGAATCTCAATTAACAGCTGACTTTGACTTAGAAAAAACTCCAGACTTAGTTCCACATCCCACACCAGAAGAGGTTAGACAGGCAAGAGGGAGGAGGGAGGGAGCTATAAAAAAGAAGAAGAACCATGTAGCGACAAACAAAGCACCAATGAGAAAACAAACTCCACCCACAACAGAGGAAATAAGAAACACACTTAGGGCCCGATGTAGGTAGGGCTTTACCGATCGGTATCGGCCGAAAATACCGATTTTTGGCCCTTACCGATCGGTAAACAGCCATCGAGATGTAGGGAAGCAAAAACAGAACGAATCGGATAGAAAACCGATTCGGAATGTGTACCGAATGGGAAAGAATCCGATACGTACATACCGAAAATCGGATATGTAACGATTCGGAAAAACACCGATTCGGTTACAAAGACCGAATCGGTCCATGTACCGAATCGTTAGTGACACCGATTCGGAAAATCACCGATTCGGTCCCACTACCGAATCGTTAGTGACACCGAATCGGAAAATCACCGATTCGGTCCCACTACCGATTCGTTAGTGACACCGAATCGGAAAATCACCGATTCGGTCCCACTACCGATTCGTTAGCGACACCGAATCGGAAAATCACCGATTCGGTCCATGTACCGATTCGGAAAAAATACCGATTCGGACATGATCCGATTCGGAAAACATGCCGATTCGTATAAATCTCCGATCGGGAAATTCCCCGATTCCGACAGTTGGGGAGATGTAGGGAGGCACAGAAACACCGAAATCGGCTCAAAATCGGTAGAATTCACTCGGTATTTACCATGGATTGCAATCAGGTGGTAACCAACTCCAACCCATATAAACAGTCCCAAAATGCATTGCAACTTGCAGGATGGCAGCTTTCTATGTCATTGCGAGGCGGCTACGGCTACAGCAGGAAGGACTGAGGGAATGGCTAAGAAATGAACAGGTCTACAGACAGAGGATAACCCTGTTCATGCTCACTGAGGCTGAGATCCTACAGAGATACAGGCTGGACTCTGACACCATACTTGAGCTCATCAGGGACCTTAAGCCATACTTGGACCACCACACCCCAAGGGCACACGCCATCCCTGCGCACGTCCAGGTGCTATGCAGCCTACACCTGGTAGCGTCTGGCAGCTATCAAAGTGGAGTAGCAGCAGCAGGAGGGGTGAGCCAGAGCAGCCTGTCAAGGTTCTTCCACATATTCCTTGACGCCATGATAGACAGGATGGACCAATACATCTCATTCCCTGCAACCCACGCAGAACTGCTACAAACCAAAGCGGACTTCTACCAGATGGCACACTTTCCCCAAGTCATCGGTTGCATAGATGGCACGCATATTCCGATTTGCCCACCAGCGGACACCGAATACATATACCGCAATCGGAAATCGACACACACCATCAACGTGCAGGTGATCTGCAATGCCAAGTGCACCATCACAGACCTGGTAGCAAAATTTCCAGGGAGTACCCATGACTCCTATATATTCCAACAGAGCGGCATATATGCACGGCTGATGGCTGGCGATTTTGGAGAAGGATACCTCCTAGGTGAGCCACATCATCAGACCCCCATAACACATAGTAGGTAGGTGTAATACATGTATGCATGTGTCTAATGTGACCCCTTTCTCTTCCAGGCGACAGTGCATATGCCCTCCGCTCATTCATACTCACCCCCTACCTCAACCCCTCCACACCCAGCCAAAGGAGGTATAACCGGGCCCACATACGCACAAGGAATGTTGTTGAACGGACCTTTGGCATCTGGAAAAGTAGATTCAGATGCCTGCACAAGAGTGGAGGTGCAAGGCAGTATACCCCCATCACCTGCTGCAAGATCATAGCTGTATGTGCAATGTTACACAACCTTGCGGTCAAGAAGGGCACTGAGGTGGAGTTGTCTGACTACGAGGACTATGACGACGACGAAGCTGTGCCACTGACACAGCCAGCTGGGGTGTGTACGCCATGTGATGGCAGATACAGACGTGAGGAGATCACTGAGAACTATTTCTGACTGAGTACAGATGCAAAGACAGCTAAATGTTGCTTGGAAAATAAACTTTTTAATAGTGATGCACCACAGTTACATCACTGAAGTGCATAGAAAAATGGAGTCTGTCAAAACAAATAAAGTCCAGGGTTCTGGTATGATCATCCCCCCTTGCCAGCCTATTTTTTGGCCCGCTTTCCAGACCCACTGGGGTGTCCCTCGGCCCCCTCCGAATGGCCAGCAGCATCAGCGGAGCGCCTGGTGCTCCTCCTTGGCTCTGATGCAGCGCTGGCCGGGCTGCTGCGGCTGCTGCTGTCACCAGCATCACCCAGGTCCAGGGCAGGATTGGAGGCGGCGTTTGAAATTAACATGGCCTCCATGGCCGTGGTGATCCTGGCCATCCCCCTGGTCAGCTCAGCAGTATGCTGACTCTGCACCGACTCCTGATTTGCGCTACGCTGGCACAGCTGTGCAGTCGCCGCTGCAAGGCGGGCCATGGCCCGGTTGAGCACCCGGGCATCCCTCCTGCGCGCAACCTCATGCTCCTCCTGCCTGGCAGAGGAGTGGGTGATGGCAGTGGTCAGCCTGCCCAACCCTGCTGCCACCTCCTTGTTGCTGTCCACAACAGCCTGGAACCCCTTCACCAACTCCCCCATCTGCAGGTTGTGCTGCAGGAGCTGGCGTTGGCAGGCCATGGTGGATCTGGCCTGTTGGCGCTGGATCTTGACCATCTGGCCCTCCAGGCCCAGGAACACACTGCCCTCCCGTGCTGGTGCAGCAGTGGTGGTGGTGGTGGTGGTGGTGGTGGCACGGCGTCTGGCACTGCTGCCTCCGGCCTGCTGAGTGGGCTGGGGTGCCACTGGTGGTGGTGTGGTGCTGGCCGGTCCCGGAGCCCCTGCTCCCAGGACAGGTAGGACGGGTGGCAAGGCCACGGTTGTGGCAGGAGATGTTGTCGGCGGAATGGTCTGCCTTGTTGGGGAGTTGTATGGGGAAAATTGCAAGGGGGGTGAGCTGGGCAGTACTGGGGAGTGCACTGCCTGGAAATCAATCACCAGGACTCCCTCCATTCCAAGCCCTGGGGTGTCTCCTTCCTCATCCTCTTCCTCCTCCTCCTGGCCAGGCTGGCTGGTGCTCGGCCCTGCCACTGCAGTATGTGAAGTCGAAGCTCCCTCTGCTGCCACAGTGGTGCCGCCTGATGGTGCCCCTAGGTACAAAGAAGCATTTGTAAACTGAGTGCCGATGTATTACAGTCAGTACAATTATGGCATTCCACATGTCCTTGCATCTCCTTACACCGTGTCACACTGTTTCCTGTCTTGTGATTCTGCACTGACATATTTGGCTAACTCCTGCTGACTACATGTACCATGATGCTTGTCTCTTGTATGTTGGTGACAGTACAGTGCTGGTGTTTGCCTATGCATTGTGTATAATGGGGAGGTGTCTGGTAGGGTGTGTCATGATGCGCATGCTTCTTACCTGTAGCTGTGGCCATCGCAGTGCTGTCCAGGGTCCCGATCCCTACAATGCTCTCCCTCTCGATGGTGCTGGAGACAATTTCCTCCAGCTCGGTGAGGGGTGGCGCCGGGTTCTTGCCTCCTCCGGTGAGTCCTGCCTGCCTTTGGAGGTCGGCCAGCTTCCTCTTGGTGAGGCTGCGGAGGTCATAGAACCTTTTCTTAAGTTCCTCAATGGACCTGGGGGTGACTCCAGCAGCATTTACCTTCTGGGCGATGTCTGCCCACAATCGCCTCTTGGTGCTGTCTGGCACGTTGAGGGACAGCTTGCCAAAGAGCTGGCGGTGCACCCTCACCACCTCCTCAACCAGCACCTGTAGTTCTGTGGTGGTGAATTTGGGCTTCCTCTTTTGGGAGGACTTCTGGCTTCCTGCCTGATCTGCCATAATCTCTTGCTCCTGCTCAGTCTGCAACCTCCTTCTCCCACTGCTGCTAACTGTGTGTTGGGCTCAGGCAGGCTTTCCAGAAACTTCTAGAAACTTCTTAATTGGCTGCACCTGCCAGGGTTGCCACTCCCTGTTTGGGTGGGGGAGGGGGAGCCACCTCATTGGCTGAATCGCCTATTGCCGAGTCTGGTTTTACCGATTCGGTAAAATCCGAATCGGTAAAATCCGATTCGGTAAAATCCGATTCGGTAAAATCCGATTCGGTAAAATCCGAATCGGTAAAAGCCGAATCGGGTCATGCAATGCATTCCTATGGGCTTTTTCGCCATGGGTCTATGATTGCCGAATCGGTTTTTACCGAATCGGCTTTTACCGATTCGGTATTCGCCGATTCGGAAATATCCGAATCGGTGGTAGCCGATTCGGTATTATCCGATTCGTTGTTGGCCGATTCGGTAATTTCCGATTCGGACCGAGCTGAATCGGAACGTACCGAATCTCATTACCGATGCCGACCGAATCGGTCTTCAGTCGGTATTTTTTTCCTACATCTCGTTTTCCGATTTCAGAATACCGAATCGGCCCGCCTCGGTATTTTGAAATCGGAAAATCCCGTTTACCTACATCGGGCCCTTAGTTCCCCTCTGCTGGGAAATCAGAGTAGGCATATCGTGAGTATACACCATGACGCTTCACCTACCACAAATCTAGTGATAGTATCTGAGGACTCCCCAATAAATGAAACTGACCATAACCACAATCTAGACTTGCTAGAAAAAATTGGAAACCTCCTACACAAATCCCTTACTCCCATTCAAGATACACTGGCAAAACTAGAAAAAGCTGTAGTCGAACTTTCAGCTTTGATGAAAGCTAACCCTGCCTCAAACCGTATACAAGAATCACAAAAAGTACAAAAACCCGGGGCACCAAAACCGACAAATACAATCCCCGCGGCCCAAGCAAAAAGCTCGACCCCAGTACCCACTATAGCGCCAAAGCCCACAGCCACGATAGCATCTAAGAAAAAAGTAGCAGATACACTAGCCTCAACTATCCCACCTGAAAAAATAGCACCCCCTGTAATATCACTACCACAGCCACGAAAAATAAACAACCCCAAACCAAACAACCGCAAACATGTCGAGCGAGGGAAAGGCAACAACAGGTGAAACACGACCAGTAACACTTCCACCAGAAGCGAGTCCTTTCGTTGCTATACTGACCGGTGTTCCAGAGCTTACGGACCAAAAATATGAACCAAACTGGTCCTTAAAAAACAAGATACAACACTGGCTTAGCATAAATCGTCCACCACCCCCCTACTGCTCCACTAGAATTTTGATGGTTAGAAGATCCCCCTGGGTTGGTCATGGTAAAAAAACAATACAGGGGGACTGCGCCTAATCACCTTTGAGGACCCTAGAATAGTGGAATACATCTGCTCAGGAGAGGACCTAACTTTAAATGGGGGGATAGGAATAAAGCGTCTCTCTTTCTTTTATCCACCCAGATTTCAGGATGGTCCCTCGCAAACAGATGGATGCTGGTACACAGTGGGCCCTCATTATCGAGGAAGAGAAAGGGAAGAATGGAGAGGGCAAGAACAGTGGAGAAATTATAGAGAACCTCCACGTTGGGATGGCTGGAACGGATTACCACTAACAAACATGTACAGTGGCTTAGAGTGTGTCGACTGACCACCACAGCCAGAAGAACAGGCCTCCAAAATCCCAGACAACCCGCCAATCTCAGATAACCCTTTAATCCTTGAAGACCCAGTTACTCCCAGTAACCTACAAATCGATAACAGCCCCAAAAATAATCCTCCATCTTTGGCCATGATCTCCTGGAACATCACGGGATTACGGCCAAAAGTTGAGGACGGGAGTATCATGCACCATGTACACAGACATCAAATAGTCTGTCTACAGGAGACGTGGTCGCCAACAGAACTCCACTTGCTGGGGTATAAGACATATTTTTCCCCTGCGCTGGTGGGACAAAAGGTTAGACCAAAGGGAGGTCTAAACATTCATATAGCTAACTCCATCCAAAACATAAAAATAAACATCATTGAACTGGATTCTAATTTCCAGATCATCTGTCTCTCCTTACCCAAAAATGAGTCTGTCGTCCTCATCAATTTCTATAACAATCTCGAGGAATCACAGCTCCAGAGAGTTTTGGCCCACCTTCATGAAAAATTAACTACCCTTAGGCAGAAACAAGGAGCAAAGGGTGCATTATCTATAATATGGGCAGGAGATTTCAACCTACATCATTGTACCCAACCAGAGCAAAAATGTCCAGGTATGGTGACAGAGGAAGGTAATCCTCTTATCCATTTTTCTCACAATAATATGGGCGGAATAATGAACGATCTTCTATCAGACCTGGACCTCCAAATAGCAAACATTCCAGATCATAGAACTAATTCACTAGAACCGACCTACATAGGAAGAGGCTTTAGCACTACTGTTGACTATATTATAATATCAGCCAGCCTACAACCTAGAGTTAACCGTTTTGAAGTCCTGCCCAACACCCAAAGTGACCATTCTATTCTTAAAATGGAAATGATTTTAAACTACCAACAATCCCTACCTGTGACGATAGCTAGTGCACTGACCCAGGATAATATAAACCTGGGCCAACTAAATAGGTACACAATAAAGTGGGGGAAGATAAACCCAGAGGAACTCACTAAAGAATTGATAAAATCGGTATACCCTCAAATTAAGAAATGCTTAGATATACCGATAGAAGATGAGGAACTCCTTAGCAACTTCGCTCAAATCATGACAAAAATCAAGTCCCTACTCACAGCAAAACACAAAGCTGGACCACGCCGAATAAAAGGATGGTTTAATCAAGAATGTACCCAGGCTCAATCAAAACTCAAAGCAGCACTAAATAAAGACGAAAGGGATCCCCATACCATATCCGCTCTGAGAAAGGAATACCTTACCATTAGAAAAAAGAGAAAGGCGGAACTAAAGCAAGCCTTATGGGATGAACTCCACATCAGTGCTCAGGAAAAAAACAGCCAGGCTTTCTGGAGAGTAGTAAGAGCCCCATTTTTGGCTGACGACACAAATCCAAAAATCGAAGTTGCTATAGACGAATCAGAATGGGTATCACATTTCTCAAAAATCTTCCAAAAACAATCAACAGAACAAGAAACTGAAGATGAAAATTTAGAAGTTCCGCCCTACCCCATTCAAATAGACTTTGAAATCTCCGAGATTCTTCTGGCCCTGAACTCAAGCAAAAATGGAAAAGCACCAGGACCGGACGGAGTCCCGGCTGACTTCTTCAAGTACAATACAGATCTTTGGGCCCCGATCATTACCAGGGTGTGTACGGCAGCGGCAAAGAAAGGAATCCTGGAGTCCTGGACAAGGTTCGTGATGGTTCTGATTTTTAAGAAGGGCAACCGCCAGGACCCCGCCTGCTACCGCCCAATATCTTTGCTGGACTCATTGGGAAAGATAGCAGGCAGGGTGATCCTGGAGCGACTTCAGGACTGGGTGGAGGAGAGAGGCATATTGTCTGAGTTACAATTTGGTTTCCGGGAGGGTTTTGGAACCGTGGAACAAGCCCTAAACCTTTCCATGATCATCGGAAAATACATACACGCAAAAAAGGACAAACTCTATATGATTTACGTGGACTTGTCCGCCGCGTTTGACTGTGTTTCTCATACCAAATTATGGTCCCTCTTGGCACAAATGGGGGTAGACCCGCCACTCCTGAACTTTTTAAGGGAAATGTACTCCAAGCCCTCTGTTAGAGTCCGCTTTGGCACAAAGGGAGAGCTGACAGCGTCCTTCAGAGTGGAGCGTGAAGTCAGACAAGGATGTGTCCCTGCGCCTTTCCTTTTCTCCCTCTACACCAACAACCTGGAGGTTGAGCTCTTGAAAGGCGCACGGGACCTCCCACAGGCAAAACAACGCCCGATTCCCGCACTCCTCTATGCGGACGACGCTGTCCTCCTGGCATCGATCCCCTGTGAACTCCAAAAGACACTTAATAGATACTCTCAGTTAATGGGCACTTTAGACCTTCACATAAACGTGAAAAAGACTTTTGTGATGACGGCAGGTGCTGGGAGAAAACATCTGGAAAACATTACCCTCAATAATCAAAAATAGACTCTGCAACCGAATATTGCTATTTGGGCATCACAATAGACGACAAACTGTCCTGGAAAATGGCAGTGGAAGCGAGGAAACACTGCTTTAAGAGAGCGTTAGCGGCTTTGGTGTCTTTCTCACAAAAACTGGGAAAACGACCGCCCGTGGAACTGCTAGCGATATATAGAGCCAAATGCCAATCAACAGCACTATATGGAGCTAGTGTATGGGGTCATACGGATGTTTCTTCCTTGCAAATTGCAGAAAATAATTTTTTAAGGTTCCTTATGATGGCCCCAAAGCGATCTTCAACCTACGCTTGCCACGTTGAACTAGGCGTCCCATACATTGAGGACCTGGCAAAAATACAACCACTACTTTTATGGCGCCTCATCTGGACCTCGGAAAAAAACGACCTTACTAAGATGATAGTGGCAGATGCTATGTCATTAAATTAAATGGCTAGCCTACATCAGGAATTTTTTTATTGACCTTGGGGCAGAGCAATATTATTCAACTCCTGAAAAAATCAGTGAACTCTCAAAAAAACAATTAAAAACATTAGCCCTGGGACATTTGGAAAACCTGAGATTACAATCCGAAGCAGGCAAGCCGTCTGTTCAAAACGCGGTAATGGTCCAATCCACTCTTTCAATTCAGCCCTATTTAAATCTTAAAATTGGTATTTTTGATCGTTTTCTTTTGACAAGATTCAGATTAAACATGTTTCACAGACTGGTATCTTTCCCAATAGCAAACGTTTGGGATTCGACTCCACCCCTATGCCCCTGCGACGAAAAGTCATTACAAACCACCTTACATACTGTCTTGTTTTGCAAGTTTTATCATGAACATCGCAAAGTTTGGCTACTGACTTTGTTAAAATCCTGGGGTCTTAGGTAATGTCGCCCTGCCATGTTGTGCTTACTGCTTTTGGATACTGAATCTACTTGCTACCATGTTCTTAATTTTCTGAAGTGCATATATAGACACAGAAAAAACCTTTAAAGTAATTTCCTAAAAATTCATATTTTTGTAAGTCAGATGTGAAACCCATTATTGTATATGAAATCATCTTCCATTTTTTTTAATTATGTATCATCATTGCTTTTATGGATTTCTAACTTTGAAATTCCGAATAAAGATTATTATTATTATTATTATTATTATTACATAGAAGAGACATGGATGAGTTGGCTTGAATGTTTTGATTACATATTTAATCAGTTTAAGACAACAAGCAGAATGCAAACAGAAATTAGAAATGTTTCAAAATACAAGACAGTTTACTCTGCACATTTAATGTAATTCACTTTTACTGTCCAAGATAGATATTTTTTTCAGCTCATACATTTGGGGCTCCTCCCTGTTGTACACCAGGAAAACACCTATTGGTGCCACCAGATTCAAACTTGGGGCCTTTTTATGTCTAAATACTCTGTTCAGGGGATATATATGTATCTAAAATCTGAGGAACTGAAGGGCTCATATTAGATTCCTTTTACTATTGTTGGCTACAATCACTCTTTAATTCAACACAATTAAATGTGATATCTAATAATGGACACTTTTTTTTCTTTCTGAATGTAATTACTTCTGGCCATTTGAATGATTATGGGTCTCTGGTCTAAAAGTAGTACTCATTTTTTTTTAGCTTGCAAGCATATAAATGGGTGCATACCAGTAAGTTGCGCTATAACAAAACAGCTTACAAAGCTAACTTCTGTGGGCTAAAGGTCTAGGCTGTTGTAATCCTATAATGGTCAAATGACACTTTATTGTTTCTCAATGTTAATGGTTCCTCTGGCCCAGGGGAAATCTAAAGATATCAAGACGCAAAGAGTTAAGAGGGTCGAAGCTGAAGGCCAGTGGCCAACCGCCAAAGATGGAGGACTTGTTTTCTTAGAGTTTCTGTGGGATGCCCGGGAATCCTGACTCATGTGCAGATGAAAATGTAGGCAAAACGCAACAAGTACCCGACAACAGAAAGGAACCTCGGCCCTGGCAAAGTGCTCCAGCGGCCCCCCCGGGGGTTGTGGGTGCCGCCGAGCTCTTTGCCAGAGTCGGTTTTTGGCTGATTTTCTTAGAGGGCCGATTTTGTAGCTATGCTGCAAAAACGGCCCTGTAACAAAAACGGCCCCCAGGGTCCCCAAACCGGCCCCCCACCCGTGCGGATTGTAGAGGTGAGCTGTGTCTCCCCGGGACTCCACTAGGCTTGAGCAGTCATCCGATGTGGCCCCAGACTGAGCAACAGTGAGCAAGGCACCCGTGCCTGGGGCATCAGGCCGCAAGGCCTTGTGCTGATATGTAACCTAAGCTTGTGACCTAAATTCAGCTCCCTACAGATCCCAGTGGGGATATTCCTTTGCCTGGCTAGCCGTGATATCTTCATTGTTATTGACTCCTACCTTCGGCATAGTTTAGACGTACGTGCGGGAGGAGGGTCCCTTCTGGGTGCGATAAGAGGTGACTCGCTCTTGCTGTGCCCAGTGGTCAATGTGGGATGCTAACGCCATTGGTCCTTTTGATTTCAGACCCGAGGTACCATGGCTGCCATCTTCGACTGCCTGTGATACCCCAATATGAATGGCGCCTTCTGAAATATCGGCCTGCTGCGATGTAGGCCATCCCCTGGTGCAAACCAGTGCACCTACTTTAGGGGCCTGCGTTGCCCCCGAGTTCAGAGCATCAGTGAATCCTGTAGGATGCGATAGCCTGGTGCATCTGCCAACCCAATCCATTTTTTTACTGTGGTGATATGCCTGGACTCTGGCCTTTCAGTCTCTGTATTACCGGGCCATCCATGGTTTGTGTGGGATACCATCATCTTCTGGGTTCTACATATTGGACATCAATGAGGGAACCCTGACTTCCACTTCTTGCGCCTGTGTGTCTACTGCCTCTGCCTGAATACCAGGGACTGCTCCTATATCGAAGAGGAAGTGACACCTGCTCCTCAGCATTGTATGGACCTCGGCCTTCTTCTGGGAGCTGGCTCCACTTCATCTCTTCATACCAGCCCTGGGGTTGAGCTAATTGGTTTTTATATCTGTGACGTCTCCACTTAGTGTTTCTCAGTGGTCCAGACATGTGGCTGGGGACCTTGCTGGACCACTCCTGGCTGCTGCCATTGCGGTTGCATATGGCACTTACCATTGTGAGAAGTTGGCCTTGCATATGCTGTCCACTATTCTAGTGGGCACCTTGCACCAATCATAATTGACTTCCACGTAGAAAGTCACAATTACATTTTTAAAGAATAAGGACACTTAGGAGTTGGCTAGGAACAAACCTCTTCAGTACTGAACAGTTCGAGAGCCAAGACCCACGGGAGCAACGAAGTACTCGTGTTACCTCACCCAGGGAAGCTTGGTGCATAGGTGTCTTTTCGTGTCGGGTTTCCTTGTCGTTTCCTATGGAGAGCTGCAAAGAAGTGCTGCAGGCAACCAGACGAAAAGTGTCCGGATGGATCCAAGGGTGGATCGAAAATCTGAAGAACCTGAAAGCAGAGGGGACAGAGTCTGGGTCACTTGCCAGTGACCTGGGAGGCAGTAAGAAGATGCCCACCGATGTCGGGTGATTTCAGGTGATGCAGGTGAAGCTTGACTCTTCAGCCACGAGGACCAGGAAGCGATGATGATGACCATGAGCTGGATTCGAGCTGTCCCACATCGGATGTCGAGTGCTGCAGCATCGGTATCCGGATTGGACCCAACAAGCCTTGGCAGCAGCAACCCATGCAGAATGCAAAGATTGACTTCGGAGCAGAACAGCAAGGTATGAGAGACTCACCCTTTGGAGGGGAGTCAGGGCACGTCTGGAGCAATCAGGGAAGTCCAAGAAACAAAAGAGATTCCTTTGTGGGGACCCACCAGTCAACAGACCAGGGATTGAGGAGGATCTCTTCCTGCATTTCTTCCTGCAGAAATGCAGGAAGCAGGCCCATGGAACACTCGTGGAGTGTAGGCCCACAAACGTCAGTGCAAAAGGTGCTCAGGGCTTGGATTACAAGTAGCTCAATGCACAACTTCGGGAAAGCTCGGGAAGTTGATGCACTAGCAAATGTGCTGGGTGTCCAGGAGTTCTGGTCCCACGTCTCTTGTGATGGCTACAGGTCTCAGCTCTGCTAAGAACTCGTGTCGGCCTCAGAGATGTCTGGAAGTCCATATCCTGTGTCGTAGATTCTTCTGGATCCGGCGGAAGCCTCGGAAATGCAGACCGGCAAGATGCTTCTTTGAGGCCTTTTTGAACAGGGGAGTCACTCCTTGACACCAAGGGAAGCCCTTCCATCTTCTAGTCGAAATAGAATGTCGAAGTTTCAGAATATATGTTACAGAGTTTTGCCCAGGGTAATCTGAAGTTCCAGGGACTGGGGTCCTATACTTATACTAAGTTTAGGGGATGGACTAACTCTAAGGTCTTACCTATGGGAGGACCTGGGGAGGGGGTGGTTACACCTCTTCCCCTTTCTCCAGTTTCACATCAGAGCTGGGGCTGAGTGCCCCAGCAACCAGCTTGAACTGGGAAATGCACAGGGACATCTTGTGTGCCCCAGGCACTGTCTGAAAAGCTTTCACTGAATGCACCCACCCTGCCCCAATACACTAAAGCCTGTCTTGGGAGGTGGTTACACCTCCCTAAGCAGGAAACCTATTGTCCAGGCCTCCCCTGCCGAAGTTTCATCCAGCACCAGGCAGTCAGACTCTTGTCTGCGGCAGCAGCATCCATTTTGTGATGCTGGGGCTCTGTTTAACTTTTACCGGTTAGACCAGTGTGTATATGTTTTCTCTCTCTAGAAGGGTAGAATGCTACCCCCACCGCCAGAAATGGCGGGGGTAGTCTTCTAAAGTGTTTAACACCAAACTCAACATGTTTTGATGCAGCCATTCCAAAAATTGGCATTAACCGCGAGGTTATAATGCACTTAAAAGAGTATATGGCATGGCTGTATCACAGAGCAGCTATAAGAAAGGAATTCCAAAAGCTGCAGAGGGGCTCAGCTCATGCTTGGGCACCCTCTCACTCAAAACCAAGCTCTCTGCCTTCAGGATTGTCAAGGCCTGCCATAGGAGTGACTTATAGGTTTCTATGTGTCTGTATATATAGGTAGATATAGATATACTATATATTAAGTAAGTGGTACAAGTACCACCATACCCAGGCTGCAGTAGCAGACCTATGGTGCCATTTGGAAGGCTTCCCAGGAGTGGCATAATACATGCTTCAGGTCCTGGTAGGCATCTGGGGTACCTATGCCCTTGGTACCTAAGGTACCATATATTAGGGACGCACAAGGGTAACCCAGTAACCAATCTGGAGTGTACCTAATGTACATGCAATCAATTTAGAGAGGGAACAGCTAGGCTGGGGTCCTGGTTAGCAGGGCCCCAGCCAGACTAAAGTCGATAAATCAGTGACACACAGCAAAAAGTGGGGGTAACCATAGGAAGCAGATCCTACTCTCCTACAATTGTTGTCCAACTTTGCTCATTGAGTCTACTTCCAACTGCCGCTTGGACCGTCCTATGCTTCTCCTTCTATCATTAACATGGGGCGCACTAAATCAAAGAAATTCATACTGCAGCAAGGTGGAGGTCCGTCCCAACATAGTCTCTCAGATAGCTCCTCTACCCATACACTTGAAGACTGTGTCCCCCCAACACGCTTGGTGCCCTCAACAGATAAACTGGATGTGATACTCAGGGAAATTTGCGACTCTTGATCTGCAATCAAACACCACATAAATTCATTGACAGACGATTTTGGGATACTCCAAGACGATCAGCGCAAACTCCCCAAAAAGGTGGTGACTTCTTAGAATGCTATTTCTCCATTGGCCCCAGCGCAGGCTTCCCATTCCACAGCATTCTCTGAACTTAAACATCAGATCTATGTCCTTTATGATAGAGCTGAGGACACAGAGGGTCCGCCTGTCACAATAATGTACGCATTATAGGAATGCTGGAGGGCTCCAACCCAACACAATTTGTTGAACACTGGCTCCAGACATTGGTGGGCCCCCAACAGTTGGCGGCCCTGTTTACTGTAGAACGTGCTCATAGAGTACAAACTAGGCACCCTTCCCTGTGATTGGGTGAATTCTCAATTTCAAGGATCTTGATACTCTCCATCAGAAGGCCAAGAAAAGGGGACACTATAACAATGGACAATGCCACAGTGTTTTTATTCCCAGATAATACCTTGGAAGTGCAGCAGAGTTGTTCTTCCTTCCAGGCGGTCAAGAGGCAGTTGCGCACTCAGGGCCTACTACATCTGGTTGTACCTTGCATGTTTGAAGGTGCCTCATTGGGGAAGAAGAGTCAACGCTGATCTTCCAGCTCCTCAGATAGTGTCAACACAGAATGGAGTGCAAGCATGGCACTCTTCCACACTGTGACACCACAGACTGCTAATTTATTTAACTGAATCCTGCTGCAGTTTGGGCCTACTCTGCTATCCCTACTGCCACGTTTGACAAATGGTTCACCTAAGTTTGATGCTATTTTTGCATTCCTTTCACAGGAGCTAACTGGGGAGGGAGGCCCGATGTGTTGATAAGGGTTTGATATATTGATGACTTTTACTTCCTGTTTGTATCTCCTAAAAGTGCTGCATTGCGTATTGTACTTTGGCCATGTCCTTACCTGCACATCCTGTTCTTCTGGTATCCCCGTAGTTGGGTTAGGGTTCCCTAATCTGGATCTATATCTCAAGAAGGGTCTTGCTGTTTATTTCCTACAGTGATTCCCAGGGTGGCCGTGTGTAGGGCGTTCCTCGTGATGCAACCAACTCCTCCTTGGGTACATTGACCTCACCTCTGCAAGCAATTGCCCATTGTCTTATTTCCATAGTAACATATGTTCATTTGTTTGCTATTTGGTCAAATATGAGGTTCCATTGGACTTAGCATTTGTGGAATGTCACTTCAGCCATTGTGTTAGGTTTGCGGCCTATCACACTCATCGATTTGGTTTGAGGGTCCCTACAATACTGACTTAATAGCCACCAAGCAAACTACGGCCTTGAGAAGTTGGGTATCTAATTGGTCACTGCTCGATATTTTGAGGAAACACTATAGAGGCATGTGCAAATACTCCCCCCCACACAGCCTCTATGCATGATTAGATCGCATCTTAGGAACATCATACAAGGTTGGGAACTTTTAGGGGCCACCTAGTTGGGAAACACTTTCTCGGACCATAATCTGCCAGATGTTTGGCTGACTTGGAGTAGGGTCCTGGCACCTATTCCGACATGGCTCATGTAGCCTACCCTGCTTTAGGATGCGGTATATCGTGACATCCTCAGTACGGCTATAGACTCCTGCTTTGCAGATTATGAAGTGTTAGATCTGGGGGTCTCTAGTTGGCAATGGTTATCACCTTTGTAAAAATAGGGACCCTTACTTCTAAGTCAGGATAAGGGGATTACACTCCTTAATAACCCCTGCTCACCCCCTTGGTAGCTTGGCACGAGCCGTCTGGCTTATCTCAGAGGCAGTGTGTTAAGCATTTGTGAATATACACAGTAATACAGTGATAACACTAGAGATGGACACAACACAGGTTTTATAAAAATAAGTATTCTTTATATAGACTTAACACAAGACCACAAACAACAAAAATCCACAATACTACACTTAAGGTTACTTAAAAGATGATCAAAGTCTCTTAGTACAAGTTGTTGGTGAATGCGACAAAGTTCTCAACAAAGTACCTCGATGCGTAACGCAAAGTGAGCAAAAAGCTCGCAAAAGGGGAGATGCGTCGGTTCCATGACCCAGGAGAACGATTGCGTCCTTCCTCAATGCTTTCGCAGATTACGGGACTTGTTCTGAGCCTTACCGGTGCGGAGATGATGCATAGATTCTGGGCCTACGGGCCCGTTGCGGTGCGCAAGATGGCGCCTAGATGCAATGATCCACTTGCGATGCAAGAAGATGGCGCCCTTGATGTGGCGATGCGATGACGATGCGATGATGCCCTGGCAGCCTTGCGATGACTCTGTACTTTGGAGCCGTGACAGGCCCTGCGACACGCTTCTCCGGTGATGCGATGACGACTCTCACAATGGCGTCACGCTTCTCCTGTGATGCGATGGCAGGCAGCTTCAATGAACACACGCTCCCAGGGAGATGCAACGAAGGCTCGCTTCTCCAGCGTTGCGACGATTTAAGCTGCGGCGGCGACACACTTCTTCTCGATGCATCGTGCTTCCAGCTCCCAGCGGCACGCAAGTGTCTAGAGTCAGAACTCCCAGCAAGGAAATTTAGGAGGGAGCTGGAAGTGAAGTCTTTTGTCCCTAATACTTCAGCAGGAGGCAAGCACAGTTCAAGCCCTTGGAGAATAATCTATAGATGAAAGTCCTTACAAAGTTCCTTCTCCTTTCCCTTGGCAACGAAGCAACCACTGCAGGCCAACCAAGCAAACAGCACACTGGCAGAGGGGCAGTTCAAACTACTGCAGCTTCCTTGGTTCTTCTCCTTGGCAGAAAGGTTTCTTGTTCCAGAAGTGATCTATTTTCTTGGGATCAGGGTCCCAATATTTATACACCAAAATCCTTTGTTCTCTGAAGGCACAGAGGCCTCTGCCTAGTTCAAACCGGTTCCTGAGCACTTTGTTTACATGACTCTCTTCTTCCTTTCACTGTGCAGGACAGAGACATCAGCCGCCCTACAGGAGGTGGAGCCAGAACAGGGAAGGAAAGATACAGCTCTGGAGCACTCTGTTGACATGATTCCTCCTCTCCTTTCACAGTGCAGGGCAGAAACATCAGACAAGCCACTGGGGGTGGAGCCAGCATTGTAGAGGGAGGTCCCAGCCCTATTCAGGTCCCAGGTGCAACTCCTCCCTCCCATCTAGATGCAGATCTCTCTATTCGCCACCGGGCTGCCCCAGCCTGTCTCCTGGAATCCCCCAGCCCTGTCACTCACAAACCCAAACAAGGAATACACAACCCAGCAGAGGCAGGCTCAAATTGTTAGGCAAGCAAATACCTCCTTTCTAAAAGTGGTATTTGCAAAGAAAGAATATCAGAATAAACTTTACTAAAAGATGTATTTTATTATTCTGAATTCAGGCAAATTCGAATTTCTACCATGTTCCCTGAGTCAGTCAGGATTATAAGAATGTAATATTCTAACTGCCCATTCTGGCCTATGAGATCAGGTAGCCTTCAATAGTGAAACACGAAAATGGCTGTAATTCACTATTAGCACATGCTACACACATCAGGGCATGTCCTATTTATTTATTTATTTTATAGCACTTATAAGGCGCACAGCTACCCACAAAGGGTTTCCCGGCGCCAGACCAGCAAGACACAAAGTACCACTGGAGAGAGAACAGTCAAAGCATTTATTTGTTGAACAGCCAAGTTTGTACGCTTTTTCTGAAATTCATATAGCTTTCCTCCTTGCGTATATGAATAGGCAGTGAGTTCCACAGCGTTGGGCCCAGGTAGGAAAAGGATCCCCCGCCTATTCTGGCCCGTTTGAACCTTGGTACCACAAAGTTCGCAGCTGTGCCTGAACGAAGACTGCGATTTGGGAAATAGGGTTTAGCAAGGGCCTGTAGATATTTGGGGGCAGTGCCAGCTTTGATTTTAAATAGGTAGTTCAGGGCCTTGAAACGAATTCGATTTTCAACCCTAAGCCAATGCAGATCCCTAAGATGTTTGGAGATCCTAGCGGATCTAGGGATTTTGCAGAGCAGTCTGGCCGCAGCCTTCTGCACTAATTGCAGACGCTTTATCACTGCCTTGTTTGAGCCCAGGTATAAGATGTTACCGTAATCAAGCCGAGATGTCACTAAGGCATTGACCACGGTCTTCTGGGTGTTAGATGGCAACATCCAGACTATTTTTCGTAACCATTTAAGAATGGTAAAACATATACCTGCCACTTTGTTTGCTTGCTGAGTCATAGATAGACTGTCATCAATAATGACCCCAAGGTTTCTAACCTGAGAGGCTGGAGGTGGAAGTTTGCCTAGTGACGATGGCCAGTGGGAATCGTTCCAGAGATCTTTACTATTTCCTAACAGTAGGACCTCTGTTTTATCTCCATTTAATTTAAGTTGGTTGGCTGACATCCAACTAAATATTTCTTGGAGGCCTACTTTTAATGCAGATGGGACAAACAAGTCGGATTTGGAAAGTGAAAACAGGACTTGCGAGTCATCTGCATAAGTCATTAAACTGAGACCAAAGTTTTCTACAAGGTTGGCCAGTGGTCGTAGGTACAAATTAAAAAACAGAGGGCTCAGAATTGATCCCTGTGGCACACCATGAGGAGAGTGGAATACCTCTGAGCATGCCTCCGAAGAGGAGATCTGGAAAGTGCGGAGGGATAAGTAGGATCTAATCCATTCCAGAGCTTTGCCCTCAACACCATTCTCCCCCAGTCTGTCAAGCAGTATGGAGTGAGAAATGGTGTCGAAAGCCGCACTAAGATCTAACAAGACCAGTGCTACTGTTTGGCCATCATCCATAAGCTCTCTGATCTTTTCTGTTACCCCGAGCAGGGCCGTCTCGGTAGAAAAACCACTCCTAAACCCAGATTGGGACGAATGCAGGAGCTCATTGTTTTCCACGTAGGTTGAAAGTGCCTTAGGGATATGCCTCTCTAAGATTTTTGAAAAGGCAGGCAATAATGAGATGGGACGATAATTGGCCAATATCATGGGGTCTGCGCCTGGTTTTTTAAGTAGAGGGCTGACCATAGCATGTTTCCATAGAGCAGGAACTGTGGCTTGCTCTATGGAGGCATTCAGTATCTCTGCTATGGAAGTCAAAGCTGCGTCCTCTAATTTATTTATGATACTGATAGGAATAGGGTCACGTGGGGAACCCGATTTGATCGATTTTAGTAGTTCCTTCAGTGTGTCCAATTTAATGGGAGGCTAGGCTTCAAGATGACAGTTTCCTCTAGGGGCTAGGGAGGTGTTTCCTTTCTTGTCTGTGATCATGTTGTCATTTTTAATATTGGAGACAATGTTCTCAATCTTATTAGTGAAAAAAGAAGCCAAGTCCTGGCATTGCTGGGTATTGAGAGGGGTAGGTTCTGCTCTAGAGTTCTCACCAGCTAACTCTTTTACCGTGTTAAAGAGAGTCTGGGCTTTGTTTAAGGCCATGTTAATAGTGTTGGTGACATAGCATCCTTTGGCTTTCATGCATGCTGAATGGTAACAGTTTCTGGCCTTTCGATAAACTTCTTTTTGGTAGAGGTCATCATTTTTTCGCCACTGCCTCTCTAGAGTCTTACAGGTAGATTTTTCTTTCTTCAGAGCTTCTGTGAACCAGGGGGCGGGAGGGCGATGTACTTTCCCTTTGCAACGGGCTAAGGGCAGGCAAGTATCAACAGCGCCAGTTAACCACGTTTGTGTCGACTCTGCAACGCTATCCATGTCTCCATCTAAACATGGGTGATCTTCCTTCAAAGCATTGTTGAGATCCTCCAGGTTTAGGGATTTCCAGTTTCTTCTAAAAGATTCTGAAGGGGTCGTAATTGGACCTTTTTTGGGTTTAAGTGAAATAGCGAAACTTTGTAGAAAATGATCTGACCAAAGAACAGGCGTGGTGTTAAGCCATGAAAGTTCTTTCATATTTGATATTATAGGGTCCAACAAGTGTCCAGCTTTGTGAGTTGGACCACTATTTTGTAGCGTCAAGTCTAACACCATGAGGTCATATATTAAGTTTTTGCAGGTCTTGTTGTTGTCATCATCTAGGTGAAGATTCAAATCTCCTAGTAAGGTGAAATTTTGGGCTTTCAGATGTTGGGGTAGGATGAAATTTGCCAAATTATCTGACCAAGAGGGATTATTTACTGGCGGTCGATAAATCAATAAGCCGGAGAAGGTAAAATTAGGACTGAGGGTAATTTTGAAAGATGCTGCTTCGCAGTTCGGGATATCTGCAGGTTCAAAGTTGCACACATAGTCTCTGCTGTGAATAATCGCAATACCCCCTCCTGTTTGGCCTACCCGATCTCTCCTAGCAATAGCATAGTTCGGGGGGAGGGCGGTTGCAACATCAGGGCCCGATCCGTCATGAAGCCACGTCTCAGTTAAAAATATGGCGCAGGGCTTTTTTTCAGTCAATAGGTGGAAAATATATAATTTGTGCTGAGGTAGTGAACGACAATTTATCAGGTAAAATGTGAAAACGTTAGAATTCTCTCTCTGTTGGTAGGATTTAAAAGCAGTACCCTGTGGGGTGTCAGGATAGGGCTGGTAGTTAGTCAAAGTAAGGGTGCACTAAGGGCATATTTGTGCGTCAGTGCATTTGTCCTACCTTATACTTACAATGCACCCTGCCCTTGGGCCTACCATAGGGGTTTCTAATATGAAGGAAAGGGAAGGTTTAGGGACTGGCAAGTGGGTGCCCTTGGCCAAGTCGACATGGCAGTGCTAGACTGCACATAGGCCTTGCCATGTCAGGCCTGAGACACACTTTACAAGCTGCTTTTGTGGGTGGCACAACCAGTGCTGCAAGCCCACCAGCAGCATTTTATTTACGAGCCCTGGGCGAACATGGTGCACTGTACTATGGGCTGACAGATACCTCAAATAACCCAATCATGGAATAACCAATTAGTGCATTAATTTAACATAGGGAGCACTTGCACTGTGGCACTGATTAGCAGTGGCACAGTGCCCAAAGCATAAATCCAGCAAAAACATATCAAAACAGAGGAGGCAATCCGTCAAAAATGGAAGGGAGACTCAAGCCAATGATGTCAGGTCTAACACAAAGGAACAGCCTCCATGCTGTTTATTGAATGGGAGGCATTTAGGGTGGTAATTCAGGGGGTGTCCATAGCTAAAACCGTAGGCACTAGACACACTATGCTCCAGAATTACAATGCACAGAAACATAGTTGGGGCATCTAGATCGTGAGACAGCACAGGACCCAACATAGCTGAGGGACCTCCAGGACACCCACATAGCACATGCAGAGCTACTATCAATCAATCAATCAATCAATCAGAGCATTTATATAGTGCACTACTCACCCAGAGGGTCTCAAGGCGCTAGGGGAGGGGGGTCCGCTACTGCTCGAACAGCCAGGTCTTGAGTTGCTTCCTGAAGGCGAGGTGGTCCTGGGTCAGGCGGAGGTGGGTCGGGAGGGAGTTCCATGTATTGGCGGCGGGTAGGAGAAGGACCGTCCCCCTGTGGTGGCTCTTTGGATGCGAGGGACGGCGGCGAGGGCGTGGCCGGTTGATCGAAGCTGGCGTTTGGGAGAGTAGAAGTTGAGGCGGCTGTTGAGGTATCCTGGGCCTTGGTTGTGTAGGGCTTTGTGTGTGTGGGTGAGGAGTCGGAAGGTGATTCTCTTGTTGACCGGGAGCCAGTGCAGGTGTCCTGAGTTGTGGCTGTGACGGGGGATGTCCAGGATGAGTCGTGCTGAGGCGTTCTGGATCCGCTGGAGTCTCTTCTGGAGTTTGGCGGTGGTTCCGGCGTAGAGGGAGTTGCCGTAGTCCAGAGGGCTGGTGACGAGGGCATGGATGACCGTCTTCCTGGTCTCGGTGGGGATCCACCGGAAGATCTTTCGTAGCATGCGCAGGATGTTGAAGCACGACGAGGAGACGGCGTTGACTTGTCTGGTCATGGAGAGGGAGGAGTCCAGGATGAAGCCTAGGTTGCGTGCGTGGTCTGTTGGTTTGGGTGCGCTGCCTAGGGCGGGGGGCCACCAGGAGTCGTCCCAGGCGGAGGGTGAGGATCCCAGGATGAGGACTTCCGTCTTGTCCGAGTTCAGTTTCAGGCGGCTGATCTTCATCCATTCGGCTACCTCTTTCATCCCTTCGTGAAGTTTGGCTCTGCCGGTGGCGGGGTCGTTGGTGAGTGAGAGAATCAGCTGGGTGTCGTCGGCGTAGAAGATGATGTTAAGGTTGTGCTGGCGTGCGATGTCTGCGAGGGGGCTCATGTAGGCGTTGAAGAGGGTTGGACTGAGCGAGGAGCCCTGAGGAATGCCGCAGATGACTTCGGTGGCTTCAGATCTGAACGGGGGAGGTGGACTCTCTGTGTCCTTCCGGCGAGGAAGGAGATGATCCACTCCAGTGCCTTCTCCTGGATTCCGACGTTGCTGAGTCGCTGCACTAGTGTACGGTGGCAGACAGTGTCGAAGGCCGCGGAGAGGTCTAGGAGGATGAGGGCCGCTGTTTCTCCGTTGTCAAGCAGAGCTCGGATGTCGTCGGTGGCTGCGATCAAGGCGGTCTCGGTGCTGTGGTTGGCCTGGAAGCCAGACTGCGAGGGGTCGAGGGATCCGTTCGTTTCGAGGAAGGCGGCCAGCTGCTTGTTGACGGTCTTCTCGATGACTTTTGCAGGGAACGGGAGCAGCGAGATGGGCGGTAGTTCTTGAGGTCGGTGGGGTCGGCTGATGGTTACTTTAGTAGAGCGCTGAGTTCGGCATGCTTCCAGCTCTCTGGGAAGATAACGGTGTCGAAGGAGGTGTTGATGATGTCCCGCAGGTGGGGTGCGATGACAGCGTCGGCCTTGTTGAAGATGTGGTGAGGGCAGGGGTCGGTAGGAGATCCGGAGTGGATGGAGTTCATCGTGCGGACGGTGTCTTCAGTGCTGATCGGGGTCCAGGTGCGGAGGGTGGTGGTGGGAAGCGGTGGTTTGGTCGTGGCGTGCGTCGATTGAGTGATGAAGCAGTTGTGTATGTCTGCGATCTTGTTGTGGAAGTAGGAGGCGAGGGAGTTGCAGAGGTCTTGCGAAGGGGTGATATCTTTGTTTCCGGCGTTGGGGTTGGAGAGCGCTTTAACGATGGGGAGGACCGCACACGCAGCAGCTGGTGGCCGTGCGGCGCGGTGGTGTCCTAAGGATAGGTCACACTCACCTGCGCCGCACGGTCCCCATTTAAGGCCAAGTGCGAGGGAGGGAGGAGCAGCTGGGAGGCGGGAGCGGGGAGGGTACAGAAAGGAAAATAGGGCGTTGCCGCACGCAGGCGGTGGGAATCGGGGAGCGGGGCACAGGGACAGAGAGGCAACGGAGAGGCAAACAAGGGGAAACAGCCAACAATGTGGGGAACAGTCACAGTACAGTGGGGATATAAAAACGAAAACGAAAAGCACACTATGCCACACAGGCTGCTACGAGCACGAAGCAGCGGCGGGGGGCGGGGTCGTCGGGCGGGCTCAGCGAGGCTGAGACAGCAGCGGGGGAGGACCGCACATGCAGCAGCTGGTGGCAGTGCGGTGCGGGGGTGTCCTAAGGATAGGTCACACTCACCTGCGCCGCACGGTCCCCATTTAAGGCCAAGTGCGAGGGAGGGAGGAGCAGCTGGGAGGCAGGAGCGGGGAGGGTACAGAAAGGAAAAGGGGTCGTGGCTGCATGCAGGCGGCGGGAATCGGGGAGTGGGGAACAGGGACAGAGAGGCAACGGAGAGGCAAACAAGGAGAAACAGCCAACAATGTGGGGAACAGTCACAGTACAGTGGGGATATAAAAACAAAAACGAAAAGCACACTATGCCACACAGGCTGCTACGAGCGCGAAGCAGCGGCGGGGGGTGGGGTCGTCGGGCGGGCTCAGCGAGGCTGAGACAGCAGCGGTGGAGGACCGCACACCCAGCAGCTGGTGGCCGTGCGGCGTGGGGGTGTCCTAAGGATAGGTCACACTCACCTGCGCCGCACGGTCCCCATTTAAGGCCAAGTGCGATGGAGGGAGGAGCAGCTGGGAGGCGGGAGCGGGGAGGGTACAGAAAGGAAACGGGGGCGTGGCCGCACGCAGGCGGCGGGAATCAGGGAGCGGGGCACGGGCACAGAGAGGCAACGGAGAGGCAAACAAGGGGAAACAGCCAACAATGTGGGGAACAGTCACAGTACAGTGGGGATATAAAAACGAAAACGAAAAGCACACTATGCCACACAGGCTGCTACGAGCGCGAAGCAGCGGCGGGGGGTGGGGTCGTCGGGCGGGCTCAGCGAGGCTGACACAGCAGCGGTGGAGGACCGCACACGCAGCAGCTGGTGGCTGTGCGGCGCGGGGGTGTCCTAAGGATAGGTTATGTCTCATTGACCATAAATCATATATACAAAAGATATATCTGAAGGCGATAGAGCAGGAACATTATTTGCTTGCATGGTACGTCTGCCAATGTCTGCCACCCCCATTTTTTAAGTCACATCACAATCAGGAAAACCATGCACCACCCAGGTAGACATTCATCTGGCTTTTCGCTCTTACTACACTGAGTTCGAGATGGCACGTAATAAAACGCCTGGTATAGATGGCTTTCCTGTCAAATTTAACTCCACTTTTGCATCCTGGCTGATACCGAAGCTTGAGAAATTATACAATGCCTCCCTGGAGGTTAAAACATTACCTCCACCCGCTAAACAAGCTCTAGTTACCTCACTGCTTAAACTTGGCCGGTCCCCGTCGATCTATCTTCATGCAGGCCACTCTCTCACCCAGGGCCGGACTGGCTGCCGGGTGTTATGGAATACTGGTGACCTGAGGGCAGATTTCGTTGATGGGAACCTGCGTGTACTGAATGAAATTTGTTTTACTTTAATTATTTCGAAGTACACGCAGGTCTCCATGAAGGAAATCAGCCCCCACTGCAGTGAACTCTGCCCCCAGCTCGGCAGAATTCCAAAACGCCCGGTAGTCAGCACGGCCCTGCTCTAACCTAATAACTGAATATGAAATTCTTAGCAGAGTATTGGCCCGCAGACTATTTACCTTGCTTTCAAATCTAATACATATAGATCGATACGGTTTTGTTCCACGCCACATTTTATCACTTAATATTTGAAGCCTCTATCAGGTAATGGAAACAGTGCATGGTATCTTCCCAGATGCCAGCTGTCTATCCCTAGAACTCCAGCAAGCCTTTGATTCTCTAGACTGGCATTATATGTTTATGGTTCTGCAGACCTTTAATATACTCCTCACATTTGTTAAATTAATTAAAGTACTATATGTTGTTCCTATGGCGAGGGCCAAAACAGGCACACACATTTCCACAGAATACAAACTAGGTAGAGGAACTAGACAAGGGTGCCTATTGTGACCACTAGTACTTGTGCTGGCCATGTAGCCCTTAGTGCAAAAAAAAGTGCAGCAGATCTGTGCATCCAGACCTGTCCTCAGACACATGCAATTTCCTTATATGCCGATGACAAGCTAGTTTAATCTGAAATCTTCGTTAATACCCTAAGCCAGTTGCTGCTCTCCTGTAGTCATTCAAAGCCTTATCTGGCCTACAAGTCAATCGTGCTTAGTCTTTTGCCTTTTCCTATCAAGATACCATTTTTTGAGATACGATCAGCATGGAGGAACAGTCCATGATGGTTGCCTGAAGCGCATTGCGCTATTGAGGCATCCATGTCTTTATGTCCTCTGAAGGCCTATTAGAGGGGAACCTTCTTAAGGCTGTTTCAGCACTCTGAGCGCAAGTAATGTTCTGGGTCACCCTGTCCCTCTTGGTGATAGGTCGTCTTGCCCTTTCAAAAATGGTAATGTAACCCTAATTACTTTAGTATTTTATTAATCTTCTGCTAATAGTCCCATGTGGGTTTTTTAAAAACCAAGACTCTTTCCTACTTGACCTCATCTGGGGCTCTGGTTGGAGGCATGTTAGCCTCCAGAAACTACAGCAGCTGCCGGACAGTGGTGTGTTGGGAGCCTCTGAATTTTTGGTCCTATTGCTTTGCAGTCCAACCGCAAAAACCTTTTTATTAGCTGATTGGAATACACCTGTAGGAGATAGATTACACACACTCATTACTGTGTTCAGGTTGTTTGAACACCCTGCTGTTTCCGAGGGTTGTGCATCCCTTTACTCTTCCCCTAGTCCTACGCAATGCCCTACTGTGTTGGAGAGAGGCGCTCTAGCTCCTCACGCAATCTCAAATGTTATACACCAAACATACCGCTATGTCGTATGCCTATTCCACTAGATAGACTCACTTCAGCAAGATTGGCACCGTGGAAAGAGGTTGAGGTTATCATGGTCGGTGATCTATTTGAGGATGGAATGCTATTATTCAATCAGGACTGTACACAACTCCACAGGCTACCGGGGACTCCTTTCATTACACATCCTATCATTACACATTATATTCATCTACACTGGTCACCAACAGTTGCAGAACCAACCACACGTGTTTGTCAAAGCAGTACACGAAATGGGAACTCGTAGGCTTTTAGTTAAATGGCTCTACAGGGGCATACATGCTCCACAACAAGGAATGGAAATTCTAGTTGGAATACCCAAGCTTAATACCCCGAAACGCAGGTTTCAAGTTCATTCAGTTCTTGTTGCTGCATAGGGCATACCTTACACCTTTGAAATTGCACAGGATATTTTCTACCCACCCCTCCTCATGACTGCGCTGTCTAAATGATGGTGCAGATCTACTGCACATGTTGTAGTTCTGTCACATGCTGTTTCCTTATTGGGGTAAGATTAGGGAATCCCTCATCTCCCTTACGCGGCATCCTTATTGGGACACAATGGAACACTGCGTGTTGGGACTCTACCCTAGTCCCATAACATTTTAAACGGAAACACGATTTGCAGACTTAGTGCTTCTTCTTGCCAAGCGACAGACAATACACCATTGGAAATCCTCCTCCGCACATTTATTGATTGGATGGTGATAAGTGGTTTGGCGATGGGGGTCGGCAGGGAGCTCTTCACTTTGTAGAGACGAATACCAGGGTCTACGTAAATTACCCGAAGCCATGAAGTGGGATGTCATGCTAGAAAGCTTCACAGCACAGGGAGAAGACAGAGACTAACCCTGTGTGGTGTAATGTTGGTGGCCTTGGTCTCCTCTACTATTGTCTAGGTCCCCCCATCCCCTTCTTTCATGGTGCACACAAGATTGATATTACGTCAGTTAGACAATGGGACTTTCTCTATTTATTATTCATTATTTTCAAATTGTGAAATGCTGTGTTATATGTCAGATAGTTTTTTTCTTTTGTTCTTGTTTGGGGGGCAGGGGAGGGAGTGTTTGTTTTACAGGCATATCCTGCCTCATAGTGCATTGTTACCTTCACCGTTATGTTAAACATTTGTGAAAGAAAAGTATCCGCCTGATGTTCTACTGGCTAAGCTACGTATATGTCAACTGTACTTCTGATGTACATAACACCTGTTGCTCTCTGGCTGGAAGTATATGACAACCTTATACATGCCTTTTTCATGTTTCATCAATAACTCAATAAAATAAATTAAAATAAAAGAGGGTCAAAACTGATTCCACATCTCCAGCCTAATTGAACCAAGCAAAATATGACCTCCTTCGAATTGTAGGTGATCATAAAGGTATTCAATTCAATGAATGGTCTAAAATAAATTTGGGATTGCTGCACTCTGATATTGCTGAAATGAGGATGGATATGGGTAAATTAACAATGAGAAATGAAGAAGCAGTTTTGAGAATTGACAATTTAAAGGGCGGATCGCACAAACAAGAGGGGTTCAAAACTGAGACAGCAACATGGATTAACAATTTAGAGACCCTACAGCTTTGAGCAAAATATAGGAAGCAATATATGAATTATTTGTTTGGTCTGACAAACAATTCAGAAAAAGTTTTGAACTGTTGTGTTGAGTTTCTTGAAGCCTGGACAGACCAAGAGAATTTTAAATCAAAATGTCCCACAGAGTCCAAATGCATCCTATCAATACAACATAAATTCAAGGACAATGATATGGAGATCATGCTTGCCTTCACTGGCCTGTCCAAAATTTGAATCATTCATAAGGGGATTTCCCATACATTTGAAGATTAGAAAAGCTTGAACATATTTTTTAGTAATCACAATGAAGAAGATGTGGACAAATGAGTGACAGTAAAGGGCTTGCAGTATTGGCTATACTTTTCATATTGGAGTAGGATAAAGGCTTGTTTGCATATGTCTGGTTCCTATCTGAGGTGGCATAGTCGGCAAAAAAGTGATGGCCTCAATTGTGGCCCAAAGTAAGTAACATTGGCTGATATTGATTCAAGCAATTCACAAATCACTTTTGTGTTTCCCTCTTTAACAATTACTAGTCATTCCATAGATTGATCACATATAGATTTACTAAACACAGCTTCTTCCCCTTTATAATGTGTTTCACTACAATAGAGCAACCTTGATGATCTTGGATTACCGGTAAGAGCTTCATGGAAAGCTCATTAGTCACTCTGCACAACACAGTATTTTGGATGTTGGGAATTAGGCTTCATATTCCCCACCTTTTCTTATTTTATCCGGTTTAATTTACTCCTCCCCATTCAGGAGCTTTTTGGAAAATCACTTTTATGTATTGTCCATCTAACGTTCCGTATGACAAGTGCTAACTGTTCCATTTATGAATCAAGCTTTTTGAGATCATTTAGACTTTCACATGTTGTCACCCAACCATTCGTCCAACCTTTAACTGTCTCATGTAAGAAATACAGTGTGCTAGTTGTTATGTCAAGGTCATTTGAATTGTCCACTTATTGTAACTTGCCAATGGGGCCCTCCACAACATAGACATTACCTATTTACAAAGACAACTTTCTAGTATCCACAGAATTTTAAACACCACTAAAAGTAGAAATAAAATGCAAAATTGAGAAATAGAAGCTTTCTTTTGCTGGGAGGCAGCAAGAGCAGTGCCACCACAATAAGGGAATCAACCTGGCACTTTCATCCTTAAAATCTAATTGCTGTACAAGCTCATCTATTGTTGGTGTCAGATAAGTAATACTAGAAAAAATAACGTAGTATTCCAAAGAGGGGTATTACAAATGCTAATGTTTCCCACTACATGTTGGCACACATGTATTCATTATAGGGCTGTGTCGATATTCCTTTGCGAAATCCTTCTCCTGCCTACCTGTTTGAAAAGATAGCAATGAAGCATATCCAGATTTTTGCTGAGGTCATCACATTCTTAGAACCATTTCTAGCTGATTTAAGGCCAGGAAATAGTAATGAACCTGCCATATTATATGTCGTGGAAGACCAGAGAGAGAGAGATGGATGCAGTTGGGTTTGGAGTACTTGTTCATGTGGACTTGTCAGCAATCTTCATAACCTTTTTAATAGTGTGGACCAAAATGAACCTTAGGCGGATTATTCTTGATTGTTTTAGGTTTATATTACTGGACATGCACAAAACATCTCACTACCCACTTTTTCAAAGCAGATCCTGTGAGGCTCAAATGGGGTGTCCCCAGATGTTCCATCCTGCCCTTTGTGTTTAATATATGCATAGGAGGAATCAAGAAGAAGAAGACATTATTGATGATGAATAGAGATTCTGCCTTATGTGATGTCCCAATTTGTCCCATGTAAATGGATCCTTGTCCAAATTCCTCAAAGGATATTTGAAATTTTGGGGCTGGTCTTTGATAGCTGAAGCCGATTTCAAATATTTCATCAATGTGATTTTACTATCCAGGATATTATACAGGATTTTACCACTTCTACAGCTTTTCTACACATTTAGGTGATAAATAATGTAATCTAGTTTCAGCTTTTGAGTAATCAGTTGCTCAGGTAATACTTGTACAGAACCCACTGAAATATTGATAAGAAGTCTCTATGGAGTGTATCTGTGTTTCAGCCCCCCACTGAGACTTTACTGACTGCCAGTGAAGAAACATATCCAATGAAAGTTCTTTGTGTTGGTACATAATCTCATCATTTCCAAGTTTCCACTTTTTCTTGGTAACAAATTTTGGAATTGCATTCACTTAGCGATCTCAGCAGAGCCTGTTAGTGTTCCTCGTGAAATTGTTTGTCACAATAGGTGGTAGAGATTTCTCAATTACCTCTACCAGAGTGTGATATTCACTGCATTCTAAACTATGTAAGTAGAGAATCCTACCATATACATTATAATGTTGAATGTAAATGACTTTGTGAATCCTTCTTATCTATCTTCAAAGTAATTTGTCCTAATCAGTGACCTGTTTCTGCCCGGGTCTTCCATTGGTTTCTTAGATACTACATTCTCTAGTAGAATGTTTGCTTGAAATTGTCAAGAACTTGATACAGAAGGCAGACAGAAGGCCTCTGAAAAGACAAAGGGTCAAAGAAGTTGACACAGACCATTTTAGTCAATATAGGATAGAGATATGACATGACTGAAAGAGAGAATTATTGGGTGCATTGAGAAGGTGCTGATTGGGGAGGAAGAACAAGGTCTAGGAGTAAACTCAACTGGAGACTAACTGGAGACTAGAAAGAGCTCAGAAGGTGCTTCTGGTTTATTTGAAGAGAGCAAGAACAGAACAGATGAAGTTGTCTCATAAGGTCATTGACTGTAGAGTTCTCCTTAGCATTTATCTGTTTATGTTGGCATTTTACCCCACATTTGTTATGTTTTCTTTCAACATGATGACCTTGTTTGCTCCTAAGACATGTGCCCTTTTCTTCTATTCATGCCCACTCCTTATTGCTATTCTACAGATCTGTGACTGTTGGGTCTCCCAATACTTCGGATGGATTCCTGGAACTCTTCAGGGTCATCAATTGCACTTTCACTAGAGCATTAAATAAGCTGACATAGTGTTTTGTGGTGTTTTTTTAGTCATGCTAAATGAATTTAGTATTTAATGGCTTTTTATTTTGTTCTGTAAGAGTTCACATACTGTTAGAAGCCCTGCCAAGTCTGATATTTGAGAGAAGTGACTGTCAGTGTGGTGATGCACATGAAAAGTGTCTCTCTCTCTATCCCAAGCCTCATAATCCCTTAGAGAAATTGTTGTAGCAGAATTACTTTATTTTCTATATTCCATTGCTTTTGGTTGGTAAACCTCAGCAACCCTTGTCACAGTATTGCCCTACGATTTTGTTTGTGACATGGATACATCAGGACTTTTGGGGTTTTCTCTCCAATTCTAGCCTTAAACACCATCCATATGTGTCACCTTGTCAGTTCTGTCTAATTTCTTCTCTTTATAGGTCAAGCATTGGAGACCTCTTGTATATACTTTAGCATATACTTATATGTGTATGTACTTTGTGAGCTCTGGAGATCTGCCCAGGGCTTGTCTGCTTCCACTTAGGGAATTATTTTCTGTTCAACTGCCTCTATTTAACTGTCTTGATAGAAAACGACCAGTAGCGGTCAGTAAAATACTAGAATTGCTTTCTGCTGAGGGACTTTCTTTTTAAAGAATTTCTGGTAACTGCCTCTATTTAACTTTCTTGATAGAAAACGACCAGCAGAGGTCAGTAAAATACCAGAATCACTTTAGCATTCTCTAGATTCAAGTGCATAGAAATTGTCTTCCACGAGCACCGTCGACAATAATATTTTTTTCAGATCTTGTTTTTTCAGTGATATGACCACCGAAGGCCCTGATTTTATATTAAAAATGGACTATACCATTTCCTGTTGAAAGGCAATATTTCTCTCCTTATGTTCCCATACATGGCATGTCACGCAGTTTGGTGCTTACTTTCCCTCCAGTGTATGTTTCAGCACCCAGGCTAATGTGCTGCATAGCTAAGTACATATAAGGTCCCAAAGGCGCAAGCGATTGCATTGCAAATGCTTGTTAAAATACACCATCCATACTTACAGGGAGTTCATAGTAAACAGCAACAGAAGTGTCTTGAAACTGTCACTACTTGTCGTTCATGGGCATCCGTCTGCTTTTGCACTACTCAGGTATTAACGATTAGTATAAAGAGGACTTCCAAGGTATAGTTTTATCTTCTAAATCAATGAGGATAAATGCACAGCTCTTTAGGTTCAATCTGCAAGCAGATTGATTTAGTGGAACTGTTTGTCCTCTCGTCTTCCTGTCAATTCATCCTTGGATCCCAAGATATTTGTTAAAGTGTCTTTTAACAAGAGAAGTGGGACTATAGGGCTTCACTGTCCTGACAAATTTTTCTTCTTTTACATACTTTGATCATTGCTCTTTTGCAGTTTCTTGTCAGAACAACGCCACTTGCACACACACACCCAAGGATGTACTGGCCACTTTACTCTCTTTCTGATCAGATTTGAGGACAATAGAAACTATGAACTTTCCTTGCTGTCCCATGTACAGAGGTGACCTTACAATGACCACAGACAGGACTGGGAAGCAATACTTGTCTTCCTTGGTGCTCACACCTCTTGATTCCAGGCACAACTCTTAACCAGCTGGCTAACGCAGAATCTTATTCCTGGAGCAGTGGGGCAATTCCCAGGCTGCAAGCAGCCAATTGTCCTAGAAACCTAGAAACCTATGAAAATATACAGCACTATTATTAGTAAAATTAGTAAAATCTCTTCGACTTTCAGGTTTGGAGGATTTTATTTATTTTCAAAGGCAAACTCAATTTGCCTGGCAGATTTACACAGATATCAGTCATTGAACATTTATATTGGTAGACTTCTAACCCAGGCCCTGTTAGTTCAGAAATACCTGGTACAGTACCGATGTTCTAGTCTGCTTTTGATTTCATAATGTCTGGTTGTGATGGCATGTTTTCTTGTGCAGCACATTTATGTTACGAGTTTTTTGAGAGATGTTTTGTGATGATGAGGTACGCTATGCCCCAGAAGAGTTCTCAACTATCCCAGGGATAGGGATTCACATCAGACGTGTGGGGAACTGAATACTATTCATACAAGGGTAAAATGTTGCTCAAATGGTCAATTGTGCTTCCCTCCTCACTCAACTGCTCACAGAGCCACATTTAGTGTGAACAATAGGCACCCTTATGGCTTACACATCTATATTAGAGTCTACTCCAGGATCATAGGATGAAAGTCTCTGAGGTGAAGGAAGATGAAGGAAGAGTAAAATGGGGAAGAACAACTGATTGTGAATTTGCCTTCCCATTGTATGTGACTCCTTTTCAGAGGAACTCCAGAATCATGAATCACCAGCCACTGGATAATTGCAGGCTTGGACATCATAAAATGTGTAGGTCATGAGAAATCCAAAAGTGCATGTGTCTTTCATCTTCCCTTTTCCCCCACATCAACTGCTCTTACTCATGAACTCTCAGTAGTGACTAGGAGTCTCTAAGGCTCCTTCACAAAGCTTCCTTTATTGCCTACTGTCTTCATCTTGTTCTAGAAGTTAATAAAGCACACTCATGGAAAAGTAGGGTGCAGAAAACAGAGGGGCTCAACAAAAATGTAGGCAATATAAATCAGGTCAAACTGAATCAGGAAATGCAGGCACAAATAAGATTAGACTCAGAATACATCACATAGGGCGTGTTCCAGTGCCCCTTGGGCTCAGCAGCATGTAATAATTTCTAGCTGTGATTTTCAGTCTTTTAAGTGCAGGCTGTACACTATGTTTGACAATAAGGACAGTGTCACTAATCCACAACGCCACCAACAACATGAATTTTGAAAAGTGATTGTAGTATTCCTCAAAACCAGAAACTTCCCAATCCTACTAAAAATATGTAGGTCCTACACCTTCCATTTAGAAACAGAATTTGAGATGTTATTCAACTTTTGGCAAAGGAAGTCATGGTGAATATAGTGTATGTACAGTATTATGCCAAAGAGCTGATTGTAGCTAAAAGTAGTCATTTCTGGTGTACAATGGCAAAATGAACACAAACACGGCTGCCATTCCAGGTAAGGAATAGAGTTTGATAGAATCCACAAAGGATATCTCAAACAATTAGGAATGTAAATTCATTTTCTGAACTTAAAAATAAACAAACACATTAAAGGTAAGCTATTGATTCTGTTGAAAGGCAACGTTGTATTTACAAAAGGCTGTTCATTTGGTTGGAAATTAATGTTATCAAGAGCTGCGTTTAGCAACATTTTGGAATTCTTTAGGAATGCTTGCAAAGCTTATTTGAAGTCATGTTATGTTGTATTTGTATCAGGCTGTCCACCATTTCAGTGAAACATATGAGTATGTTCTGTCTACATTTGTGCAAAGTTAACAGTAGTAGCTGCTTCTACAATATCAAAAGGTTTACTAGTGTTTGTAGAAAACGTTATACCACAGAATCCTACACGAAACAGAATCCTAGTCCAAGTGAGTGAAATTGATACCTTTAAAATGAGTTATATTTTATCCCAGGTTGCTTCCCAACACGTTCATGGCATTCAAACAAGGTATGTGTGCAAACACCACACATTGTTTTTAAATATGAATTATTCTTTGGAGATCTAAGGTTTTTCTTTAATAAGTGTTTAGATGTTCATAAGGTTCTTAGTCGAAAATGTGTCACTTTGATTTTTTTCCTGTGTGCCAATATTTTTGACATAATCTAAACAGTGCAAGTTCCACCTCTTTGTGTCTTTGTAAAATGTTTCTTAGCTCCGTACCTAAGTTTCAATACCATATATTTTCTTTTAAATCTGTAACCTTTTTTCCATGGGCCTGAAAACTAAGGGCCTGATTTAGAACTCAGCGGACAGGTTACTCCATCCCAACTGAGATGGATATCCCATCCGCCAAATTATAAATCCCATATGATGTAATGGGATTTATATATCAGCGGACTGGCTATCCGTCACAGTTCTGATGGAGTAACCTGTCCACTGAGTTCTAAATCAGTCCCTAATTATTACTTGAGAATACGTTCAGCTTTAGTCACTCTATATATTTGAGAACTATTACAGGTCTGAAACTGTATTTTAGGGACCACCAAATTATATTCAAATCTCACATTGAAGAATCATTTTTCTGCAAAAAATCATGAATTTCTACGGGAAAATGCACAACCAAATGTTTATTGCTATGACGGGATTCATTTAATTTCCAACCGGGATTTCATGTGGGGAGAAATGCACCCTTTTGAGATATTTATGATGTGAAATGTGTAGGTTGCCATGCCTGATGGCTGTGAAAAAGTGGGCTGTTGGTTAAATGGGGTGCTATCCCTGTTCAGGCAAGAGCCACAAATCCTAGCAGGGTGTACCACAAAAGACACTAAACTAACCTGTGCTTAAACTCTTGTAGATTGGCACAAAAACAGTTAGATTGAACTTAGAAGCAATGTGTAAAGTTTTTATGGTACATGCAAAAAGCAATAAAGTAAAAAGACTACACAAGAAAAATCCCACACAAATTTTGAAAAATAGAATATATTTTAATAAATTATTTGATATAAAAATGACAAAAATCCAATAAGAAGAACAGGAGTAATGATTTTCTAAATGTTATGGTAAAAACTAGCGCCTTAAACTTTTATGCGCAAATCATGGACATCTAGGCATGCGAGACCCTGCCAAAGTAGAAAAATAAGGCCAACTGAGATGTAGTGAGAGTCGGATACAAAACGTGGATTGGGCCCGGTCTGCACTTAGTTTCAGATTTGGAAGAAATTTAAAGAAAAAGTCCCTGAGAAGGTAGAAGTTCAACTGAGCAAAACTGTAGTCAGTGTCCGAGTGGGAGGCATTGTCGTCAGGGAGTCAAAGGGCAAAGTCACTGTGAAAATTCTATATCCAGATCAAGGGGCCGATTACAATGTCGTGCAGAAACTTTCTGCCCAACTCCTTCTCGGAATCAGTTCCAACCGACTCACAATCGGTGGTTCCACACAACCGATTATGATGTTTCTGAACACTGTTCGGTCGGACTCCCATTGACTTCTATGGGAGCCTGTGTTCCGACCGAAAACACTGGCTCCTATGGGGTGTTTGTGGAAAACCTTGCACCCTGTTCTGGGCACCCCATAGTGCCTGCCACACAGTGCATGGTTTTACAGAGGGGTCCCTTGGGTAGCCCCTCGGGCCACAACCGGAGGCCTCAGGTTGAAGGGGGCGCCTGCTAGGGCCCCACAAAGTCAGTTTCTGACAGCCTTTTTGTGTCAGACAGTCTGACTCAGCAAGGTTGTTGGAATCCGACATTGTAATCGCTCAGTCAGAAATATTGTCCGTAGAGCTGTACAATTTGGCTCCGACTGTTACGGATTCTCTGATAGCCGGTCAGAACTCATTCGGAATGACAGAACGGTTTACCTTCCGACCTTGAACATTGCAATCAATTGGGTGGATCGGAATCCGACCGAGTCAGGTGGATGGGTTCTGACACAGTCTAGGGGAATCCGACTGTCAGGCAGAGGCTTTCCGCATGACATCATAATCAGCCCCTTAGTCACTTTTTTGGAAGTCAAATATATCAAAGGGAACAAAGGTCAAGACTGTAGCCATTGATAGTGCCCCAAGGCCAAATAGCCCTTCGGTGAAGGACAGCTGAACAGGATTTCTTGCTGAAGAAAAGAATGTAGTGAGAGCTGCCTTGAAGTCCGGCTGACGAGCACTTTGGCCAAATAGACAAGCACGTTGGTCCTGGTCTCCACTCTGTTCTCAGAGCAGTTTTTAGTCTAAGGTTTTCTAACCCCTTATTTTTGATTTTGGCTATATGGGCACATGTAATAACACCACCAAGGGTCCAGGACTACAGGGGCACAGGTGTGGGTTTAAGTTGGTTGGAGCCTTTTCTATCTCTGAGGGCCTGATCAGGAGGCCAGCCAGCTAGCACTTGGAGTCACTAGGTAGTCCTGGTGCCAAGAAATGAATAAGGGTTGTTGGAAATTTGGTTTGATAGTCAGGATAAGCTACATACACACTAAAAGATAACCTGTGTTCACCCTCTGGTAGCTTGGCAAACAGCAGTCAGGCTTATTTAAAGAGGTAATGTGTAAGATGTTTGTGTGTAAGGTATTTGTGCAAAACTTGCACTCAATAACAAAAAACAAATACCATAAATAGACTCCGGACTGGTTTAGAAAAACAGACAATAATTTTATGAATAAATCAAGACCAAAACAACAAAAATCTAATCTGTAAAAGTTGAGTTATAAATTTTTAATGAATAAAGAGAGTTCTAGCAGTTAGAAGCAGCAAGCACCTAACTAGTCACGCAAGACCGGGGCTATGTCAATAGTTCAAGCCGATCGCGGTGAAGCACAGGCTGGGGACAGGAACCTCGCAGGCCCTGTAAACAGAGAAGTATGATCCTGGTCACAACAGAGGGATGCCAGTTGCAGGGATGCAGTCAAGTGAAGCATCAATGTTGAGCCCCCATTTGAGGAGATTTTCTTCACTCAGTGGAGTCAATGCATCAAGTCCATTGAGCCAATGCCAGTTCCGAGTGTGGCAATTTCAAGGGCGATGAACCGGGCCAGTCCATGCTGGAAGGGCAATGATGGATCTGCTCCACACCGTGGTGGGGATGCTGTAGTTCTGAAGTGGTGGTTTCGGTTGCGATGTGACAGTTCTGAGTGTGATGCACTGCTTTTACTCCCACAAAAGGGTTGATGCACCAGTTCTGATACGTGCATACCAGAGATGCATTGATTTCTCTGGTGCAAGTAGGTGCGTCCACTTCCACTGAATGAGGCACAGGAGTAGGATTAGAGACTTTGATAGCACAATCTCAACCAACAGGAGTCAAGCCAACACGCCATTGGAGATCCCTTTGGTTAGAAGGCAGGGTCAGAGAGCAGCAGGACTGCACAGCAGAAAAGCCGGTCTTTCAGATCAGACGTCGAGCAGAGTGTTAGTCCTGATGCAGCACAGCAGTTCTTCTGCAAAGTCCAGTTTTAGTTCCAGAAGTGTCTTATTTGGTGGTTTCAGAGGTCAAGTACTTATGCCCAGTTGTGTCTTTGAAGTGGGGGTGACTTAAATGAAGGGTCTTTGGAGTGCACAGATGCCCTTTCTTTCCAGCCTTGGCTCCAGACTATCAGTAGGGGTAATCAACTGTTTGTGTGGGGGCAGGACACTATCTATTCAGATGCAAGTGTCAGCTCCTCCATCCCTTCCTGCCCAGGAAGAGGCATCAGAATGCAGATGAGTGCTCAGAAACACCTAACCTTCCTGTGCTTGGGGTAGTCTAAAGGGAATGCACAAAGTGTAGATGTCACCCACCCCAGACAAGTATTTAAGACAGGCTACAGGCACACACAGCTGTAAGAACAGAGAAATATAATTTTCTAAAAGTGATATTTCTAAAACAGTAATGTTAAATCCAACTTTATCAGTAAAGTAGATTTATCAATACCATTCAAAAGATCTAAAACATGATACGGCTCCTCCTTTCTAATCAGGAATTACAGCTTAAAAGTGCATTAAGTAATTGTCAATGTTAACCTGTGGAAGGAGTAGGCCTCACAGCAGTGAAAACAAATGTAGTGGTTTTACACTACCAGGACATGCAAAATTTTACAGTACATCTCCTACGTTTTACTTACACAGCACAGGCCTTATAGGCTACCTGAAGCCTATCTTTGTGATGACTTATATGTAATAAAAGAGGAGTTTAAGGCTTGATAAGTAGTTTTAAACACCATGTCAAATTGGCAGTAAACTGCACACAAAGACCCTGCAATGGCAGTCCTAAGACAGGTTTGACAGGCTACTTTTGTGGGAGGCACAATCACTGCTGCGGGCCCACAGCAGCATTTGATTTACAGTCTCTGGATATATGGTATACCACTTTACAAGGGACTTACAAGTAAATTAATTATGCCAATTGAGCATACACCAATGTTACCATGTTTAGTGGCAAGAGCACATGCACTATGGCACTAGTCAACAGTGGTAAAGATATCAGAGTTCTAAAGCAAACAAAAGAATTCAGCAGAAAGAGGAGGAGGAAGGCAAAAAGCTTAGGGTGACCCTTTGGAGAGGTCCATTTTCCAACAAGGGCTCAACCAGCAGGGCAGGATTCTGAGGGTTCAAGGAAGACTTTAGACAGCAAATCAGTCCTTCCAGGTGCAGCAAATCAGTCTTCAAAATACACAGCAGGCAACAGCAGCAGGCAGTCTTCTGACAGTACTTCTGCTGGTCCAGAAAGCGACTGGACAGTGGGCCTGTGGGTCCTATTTTTATACATGTGTCTTCTTTAAAGTAGGAAATGTTTCTAGAGAATCCTCTTTGAAGTGCTTGATGTTTCCTGCCTCTCCTACCCTCGTTCCAAGCTGGCTGCATAAACAATCCAGGGAGATATGTCTTTTATGTGAAGGCAGGGTACAGACTCTTCAGTTGCAAGTGTGTCTGTGCCCAGCTCTGCTTCCCTATTCTGCCAGTGATGGCCCATACAGGCACACCTGATACCTCTATTGTGTGGCTGTCTGGGGGGAAAAGTCAAGGTGCCAGCAACTCCCAGTCATATGACCAAGGGTCAGGCTGCAGGCACAAAATAGCTAAAAGTGGCTTTTTTATAATTGCAACTTAAAGTCTGATTTGACTATTACTGAGGGTTTCTGATTAACATTTCGCAGACACTAAACATGAAATCTTCACCTGTTCCCGATCAAAAGTCAGCACGTGTTAAATGTAATAAGGCAAACCAATGTTATCCTATTGGAGATGTAGGCCCGACAGTAGTGAAAAAGGAATTTAGGAGGTGTTTACTGCCAGGGCATGTAAAGCCTAAAAGTGCATGTTCAACGTTTTAATTGCAATACACCTTGCTCTATGTGGACCATAGTGCCTCGCGTGGGGGTGACATATGTAATTAAAGGGGTGTTTAAAACATGGCAAGGGGGCTATTTTGCCAAGTCGAATTTGCAGTTTAAAACTGTGTTCAGGCTGCCATGACAGACTTGGGACATGTTTTAAGGTTCTACTTAAGTGGGGGCACAATATGTGCTGCAGGCCCACAGTTGCATTTATTTTGCAGGCCCTGGGTATATGGTATCTCACTCACTTTTCAACAGACTTATAAGTAAATTAAATATGGCAATCAGGTGTAAGTCAATTTTACCACTTTTTTGCGAGTGAGCACAAGCACTTTAGCATTGGTTTGCATTGGTAAAATGCAGGGCGTCCTAATGCCAGCAAACACAAATTTAGAAAGATGGGAGGGTAAAGGCAACATGTTTGGGGGAAGACTACCCTAAGGTTGACAGGTCTAACACTGGGTATTCATTTCTACAATGCTTTTTTACTGTCCAACATGTAGCCAATTCTTGAGCAGCAGTCATGCACAGAGAGTAAAAAGTGAAACCACTCTCTGTAAGATTGTCTAATCCCGAATATACTTTAGGGGTAGTTGATCCATTCATTTCAAAACAATCTTTCTGTTACACTGTTCTCTATTTATTTTCTAACAACTGTTTCATCTAGGTAGAGGTTCAGAGCTACATTAAAGTCACCAACTGATATTGCTCACCATTGTCAAGGATCAATCGTCCTGTAGATAATTCAAAATATTATTCGATTTGTAATTACATTTACATTCACATCACTCATAAGGACATCATAATATTGAATGCAGTTTATGTTTCTTAATGGTAAAAGCCTGAAGCAGGTATCTTTCAAAGATACTTCGACATGTAATTTCAAGAAGCACGCAGAAGTGCTAGAAATGAAGGCTGCTAGTCCCTGTAATAATTTGATATTTTCAATAGGCCTTGTGCACAGAGGCTGCCTACAATGCATCGTTTTTCATTGTACTGTGATCAGGCTAACTGTTTGTGGTGCTAGAGATTCCCAAAACCAGAGGCAATTTTTTCATGAACCTCTCACTTCATTAATATTATTGGGAAGGGAATCAGCTTTCTACTCATTGTGAAATCTAGAAACTGCATGGTCAGAGGCTTGCATGGGTCACCAGACCTGCTTTCCCAAATTTGCAATGTGTCTGCATTGTTGCATTGCGACCCATGTCTCTTAGACAGTCACCATGTTATATTCCATATTAGATACCCTAATATAGGCACAGGTAACATTGCAAACGTTCATCTATATCCTTCCCTACATTACATACAGTAGGGTTTACAGGGACTAACCTTTTACCTGGATACAACACTGCATTCAGAATGCAGGGTTTCCCTGGTTTGAATCTCATACATTAGGCATCAGGTTTCTTGGAAGCACAGCAGGACTACCATCTCCTGTATAATACCTCTGTATAAAGTTCAGGCCCAATGTCACCCTTCAAGCCAACACAGTAACACAGCAAGGTAGGACCCCTGGGGAGACCTAAGGGTATATATACATCACATCTTGTTTAGAAAGACAGAGGAGGGGGCGTGGCTACGGTGCCACGCAAGATGGATGCCTAGGGAGTTCTCTCCGCCACACCGGACCACTCTGTAGAGCCTTTGCTGCGTTTTCCCGGCAGTATGCCACATAGGAATGTAACACACGCAAACCGGAACCTATGCTGCCTCTGGTCAGCGCTTTCCCGAAGTTTGGTACACTGAGCTTTTCAATTTATCGGTGCTGCTGCATTTGCACCGTCATAACACCCACCATTTTGAGAGCACACGTTCTTCTTATGGAGCTCAGTGCCCCCTCATGAAGGTTTCTTATACACGCTGATTCCTTCACTTCTGTTTGAATATGCCCTGGTCTTTCACTATCTGCCACATATACGAAGGCATTCCACCTACTCTGTAGTGAAGTATGGGCATATATTAGATGTTGGGATAGATCATCATACGTCAGCCTCCTGCAAACGCTGGAGTGAAGCCGCTACTAATGTCTACACTTCAACTCCTAATACCCCTGTCTGAGGTTCATTAGTGTGAAGACCGCTTCAAGCATAGCCTCATGAATTGATGACGACTAACGCTTATCAGCCTAGACAGGAAACTATCCTTGTGGGAATGCCGCCTGATGTGCAATGTGATAGGAACCTTCTGGAAAGAATGTAACATTTAACAGTTCAGTTTGTTAACTACAGCGCTATCATTCCTGCACTATATATGTCTGGAACAGAATAACATGCAAAGTTCAAAAAAACGCTAATGGCAGTGAGGTAACTCAATAACAGCCGCACTTGCTCTTCTATCACTATAAGTATCCACACCGATCGGTCTAGAACGTGCCCACCTCCGTAGGTCCACTGCCACAGGACCTAAAATCAAACTATACATTATACTGGCTCAGAGAGGCACGTATTAAACAGCATACAATATGCACACAAATCGCACAGATATTTTGTGGAGACTTGTCTTCATAGAAAATCTTCTTTATTCTTAACCCATTCGCTACTGGGTGTTTTCCCCCCACTGTGCGGGGAGGCCGCACGCAGCGCCCCCATGTTGGTGACGAGCTCGTCACGGCCGCACCTGTTTTTAGAATGTTCAGCACAGCGAACGTTCCAACGGCCGTGACGAGCTCAGCTCGTCATGAGTACAGCTCAACAGTACTCTATGATGAGCTGAGCTTGTCACCAGCATGGATGAGGTTAATCCACACAGTCAACGCGTTTCACCCTCACGGGCTTCCTCAGGGCTTACGTGGAAAACTTTATTCCACGTTCATACATGTCAATAGGCAATCATCCAAAGTTCGATTTTTATTCAATGATTCTTGTCATATTAGCTTCCTTTGCGAGTTATCCAATGTTCTCAGGAGGGGTTAAAAAAAGTAATAATCTCCAAGTATTCCAAGTGCAATGTGCCAACACGTCAGTTTATTCCATGTTCTGTAATCCTCACCATATACGGCAAGAACGGCGATTTGATAGTTCAACAAACACAGGCTCATGTTTGCCAACCTGGGTGGATTATCAAATAGCCGTTCCCGCCGTATACAGTGAGGATTACAGAACAAGGAATAAACTGACGTGTTGGAGCCAGTATAGTGTAACTTGCAAAGTTCTCTGAAGGCATTGTTTAATTGAAAGGCCTGCAGCGTCAGATACAGCGCTATACCAAATTTCCTTCCATCTTCAATGTGGACAAATCCTTTACGCCTGTAGGCTAGCAGGTATGCCACTTGTATCTCTGCCTATTTCATACTTTTCGTGAATTCAGGAATATTCTTGCCGCTGTTGCTGCATATTTACTTTTCTCTTGTGGTGAGTGCTTTGATGGTCTACAGTGCTGTACTCTAATGCAGTGCCCATCTACAGTGGGTATTCACTGTCTTTAATTGGACTATTTCTTGCACCATTGGCCTCCTCTGGCATAAAGGCTCTCTGCTCATTCCACTGCTTGGAAGTAATTGTTTTTTATGGGCAGATTGGGTAAACCAAAGTTTGTTTTTCTGCTTTCCAAGAGTGTTCCAGTGACTACTCCGTCATTTTCCTCAACATCAGGTTCTTCCTCTATCACATTCCAAATGGCTGGAGCTGCCCCTAATCACTCTTCCTCAACGCAGTCCATTTCAAGCAAGACCTCTCCTCCTACAACTTCAACTAAACGCTTGAAACACGACCCTCTGTCCCCAGACAAGTCACCATCTGCCATCTCTCTGGAGTTACTTTTAGAAGAGATTTGTGCTTTGCGCCCATTTGTAGAGGAAACCAATAATAAAATGCAATTTCTCGAGGAGAAATGGTCGACAAGTTTCAGGAATACAAGCCAACTCTCAGCGCATCTCCTCTCTGGAAAAGTCGGTTCTCGCTCTCCAACAACATACTGAGGACTTAGAAAACAGGAATAGGAGGTATAACCTACGTATTTATGGTCTGCCAGAATCCCTGAAAGGTGATGATCCTGTGACGTTTTTTACCTCTTTTCTCCCAAAACTTCTAGACATGTCACCTACCACTTTACTCAGTATCCAAAGGGTCCATTGGCTTGCTCCACGTTGATCTGCTTCAACTAAGCCACGAGGTGCAATCATTCTCTTCTTAAAATTCACAGATCTTCTTTCAGTTCTTTCTGCAACTAGATCTAAATGTACGATATCTTGGCTGGGTCAGAGAGTGCTCCTATCTCAAGACGTTTCCAATGCTACGGCGGCAAGAAGAAAAGAATTTCTGAACCTGTGTGCTCCTCTACGATCGTTTCTTGGTGCTCGTTATGGTTTTTTTCATCCATGTATTTTTAAAGTCACTCACCAAAATCGAACATGGACTTTTCAAGACCCTGGTGAACTTAAGAACTTCATTCACATTCAATCTAATAGTGGCATCGATACTTCCACTTCTCCTAATGGCTGATTGATTGTTTAAACTCGTTCTTCTTTCTTACAGCATTTCTGATGGTGTTCTACATTCAGGTTTACCTTTAGATAATTTCTAATACGTTTTAGTATAGCTTCTTTCATTGCTTATTCTTCTTTTAATGCTTATTCTCATTTGATATTGCAGTTTCTTCAATTTCTCTATGTCTTCACATAGCTTGTTGGTTTGTTGTATACATCCTAATGTATATCCCTATTGTTTATCTCCCTTTACATTTCCTCATGTAGATCCGTGGGTGTATTTCCCCTCAACTCATGTGGGTCTATTCTTTCGTTTTTTGTCCTGGTGCGGTTTGGACTCCCATTTTTCAGGCGGTTCGTCTTGTTGATTGTCGCCATTGCCCCACTGTCCTCTTTTTTTTTTCCAAATTTTTTTATCCTCATTTGCCGTCTTGCCGCCCATATCTTCGTTCTAATCCACCACTGGGCTGTTGTTGTCTCTTAGGCTGGATTAGAGTAATGGGGCATAGACAACACATATTTTTGAGTCTGGCCTTCCTCTAAACTATCCTTCTTGACCACCTGACCCAGCATGTGTGTCCTCCACCATCTCTATTTATCGTCCTGGGATGGTCCATATACGAGCGAGACAGGCACGGGCTTAATCATCGGACTTTAACATAAATATAACTTAACCAAAATTTAACAGGAAGGGTATCCAAAAACCTCTATTTCTTTTAGAGCGGTCTAACATATCAAGCTTAGCCATGTACCTCATGGCTAAAATCCAGTCCATTAAAGTGGGACTAATTGGTGAGACCCATAATTTACATATCTCTCGACGTGCTAGCAACATAGCATAGAAAATAAGTCTAACATTATTATTCAAAAATCTATTTTGTAAATCATATCTCCCAGTAATAATTAATTCAGGGCTTACCTCAATGGATTGGTTCAAAGATTTGGAGAGAGAATTACTCACGTCAATCCAGAATTGCTTGATATTTGGACAAGACACAAACATGTGTAAATCATCAACATTTGGAGCTTTACATTTTGGACATCCGACAATCCCTCCATCCTTAAATTTAGAAAGTCTATACGGAGACCAGTATGCCCTGTGAATGGTAAATAAAAGGTTTCGCCTTAGGTTTGCAGGTTTAACAATTCTATATAGCATGCACATAGTTACTTGCCATTGGTCTTCTGTCGCGATCCTTGGCAAGCTATCCTTCCACAGGGTCTCTGGTAGGTCAAATGATCCATCCTCCATATCTAGTATTCGCCAATACCAGAAAGCTACTTCCTTCTTGAAAGCCCCGGTCTCCAACTTTAACTCAAAATCATTATCCATTCCGATCTCCGATTCCAAATGATTTGTCCAGCTTTGAATCTGTAAGTATTTGTATTTTGAAAAAACTGGGCCCCACATTTGCTGACAAAAACCCCAAGAAACTAAATTGCCATCTTGAAACAAATCTTTCCACCTTTGCAAATCAGGTTCCTTTTTCAAATTTAATGCTAGCGCGTCTCTTGTCCAGGAAGGAGCTCCAGGAGATTCCCATATTGGAGCCATATAGCTAAAATAAGGGAGCTTAGATATTTTCCTGATTTTGTACCATATCTCGGCCAAGTCTCTCAGAGTCTTGAGTCTCACTTTTTAAAAAAATTTAGGGTCTGCAAACTTATATAAAAAACCAAACTCATGATAACCTGATCTCTTCAGCATTATCCCAAAAAGACTTCCGATCTGAGAACTAAAAAGGGTACCCAACAGCATCCTGCAGTTTTTTTAAACAAAAAGCCCATGCATATATTTGTATATCTGGAGCCGCCAAACCTCCTTTATTTACTCTCCTCCTTATTTTTTTCCATGAGATTCGAGAGGCCTTTGACGCCCAGATAAATGATGTTATCATGCTTTGTATCTTCGCCAGCCATTCCTTTTTAAAACCCAACGGAATAGTCTCAAACAAAAAAGTAATTTTAGGTACAATCACCATCTTTACAAGGTTAGATCTTCCATATATTGACAGGGGTAAATTCATCCAGCCTTTTAGCGTATCACCAACCTCTTTCTTCACTCTATCAAAATTAGTTTTTGCCAAGTCTTCAATTTTCTGAGTAATCCTAACTCCAAGGTACCTCATTTCTGTTGTAATTTTTACCCCTCCCGTATTAAGATTCCAAGTCATTATTTCCATTTTGTCTTGATTTAACTGATATCCAGAAATCTTACCAAAATCCTTTGTTGTCTTCACTAAGTTTTCCAAAGATCCAACTAAATTAGTAGAATAAACAATAATATCATCCGCAAATAGCCCAAGTTTCTTTGACCAGTCCATCACAACAAAGGGGGGTATCTCTGCTGAAGCTCTAATTTTACAAGCAAGAGGCTCTATATATATATTAAAGAGCAAGGGTGATAAGGGGCATCCTTGTCGGGTGCCTCGCATTACTCTAATAGGAAGTGTAAGAGTTCCGTTTACAAGTACTCGCGATGTCGGTGCACAATACAAAGAAAAAATGGATTGCGTAAATTTGTCTCCTAGATTGAGATAGTGCAGGAGAGTTTTTAAGTATACAAAATTAACTCGGTCAAAGGCCTTGGCAGCGTCTAACGCAATCACTGCCAAGGGGTATTCATACTTAGAGGCTAGATCTATCATACCTATCAAAGAGTAAGTGAGTTCTTTTAGATATCTCATCTTAATAAAACCCCTTTGATCTTCATGGATCAATTTATGGATGATTTTACCGAGCCTGTCAGCTAGGATTTTAGAGAAGAATTTGTAGTCACAATTTAAAAGTGAGATCGGCATCCATATTTTTTGGAGATTTCCCTGGTTTAAGTATTAGGACAATAGTTGCCTCATTCCATGAGCTTGGAATTGTCACTTCCCCTCTAAAAATGTTATTATACAGATGACACAAAGTGGGGACCATCGTATTTCCTAGGGCTTTGTATACTTCTGCGGGTAGACCGTCTGGCCCAGGGGCTTTCCCTCTTTTACTTTCCTTAATGACTTTCATCAGCTCTTCTTGGGTAATTTCCTTATTTAACTCCAACATATCCTCAGCTGCAAGTGGTTTTATTAGAGGTAACCAGGTCTCAATCTCAGCCTTATCTGGACAAAGGTCCTCTGTGTAGACATTCGCAAAATATTCCTGAAACGCTTCTACAATCTGTTTATTTTCTGTTATAATTTGACCTGTGCCCGGTTTCTTAATCTCCTTAATTTGATTCCGTGTAACATCTTTCTTGGCTTTCCACGCTAATAACTTGCCACATCCCTCTCCATATGAAAAGTGTGCCAACTGACTAGCCTCCCATCTCTCTTTGACTCTTTCAGTAAGTATTGCAGTTAGTTGAACCTTTAAATCTAAAAGTTTTTTCTCCCTTGGACCATCTGAAATAGTAGCTCCCTGGGGAATTCGAGTGATTTCACACTCTCGAATCTCTTTTTCTAGATTTGAAACTTGGCTATATTACAGTCTTCGTTTTTTTGCATCTTGAACTCCCATTCTACCTCTCATAAATGCTTTGCACGTATCCCACACTATATCCTCCTTAGCTGAACCCACATTTACCTCTAGAAAAGCTTGTATCTCTTCTTTGAGAGTTTCTAAAACTTCTACATCAGCTAAAATTGTACGATCTAGTCTCCAAACAGAGCTCATCTCTTCTAATTCCAATCTTAAATTTAAACTCACAGCAGAATGATCTGATAGATGTGCCCCTATGTGGTCTACGCTTATAACTCGCTCATTCAACCTAGTATCTATCAGAATAAAATCTATCCATGATTTATGTTTGTATTTTTTATTATAGAAAGTAAATCCTAACTGCTGTGCTGTTTTAAGTCTCCAAATATCACAAAGTCCTAGCTGAACCATCAGTGACTTTACTTTAGCAGTCATTTTACTATTCATTATTGCCCTGACATCACCAGTTCTATCCAGTTTGCCATCTAATACTGTATTGAAATCTCCTGCCATGATGATTTTACCTGAAAATTCCAGCAACTCCAATTCAATTCTTTCTAAAATTGTGGGATCATCTACATTCGGACCGTAATAACCGACTACTACCAGCACTTCACCCGACAATCGTAACTTACAAATCACCCATCTTCCTCTACTGTCTACTAAGCTATTTTCGACTACTATGTCAGATCCTCTTCTGATCAGAATAGCCACTCCATTTGTAACCAAGTCTTGGGATGAAAAAATAGGCTGAATCCAGACCGTGTTAAGCCTAGAAAAATTCTGATTAATTTTGCAACATATTCACTAAAGGAAAAAATTCTGTCACTTGCTCTAAAGAAAAAGTCTATTATGGTAGACGGAATATCAGTAGATATTAGGTCGGATTTGTCACCAGCTACAGCAAATAGGCAATGGGAGATGGGAAAACGATTGATTCCCTTAAGAGAGATAGGAGCCACGGCCCAGCTAAAATTTCCCGCTTTTCTAAAAGTTAGGTGGCATAACAAGATGTATACATTTCGCTCAGTTGACGAAGTAGATGCCTTTTTGGATGTTACTCAAGATGTATAGAAATAGATTACTGACCAAAGTATATATTAAAAAAAAAATAATAAGAGACATCACCACTGAGACATCCACTGGCCTAGGCCATGGGAGTAATGGTTGGGTTTTCCGGGGAGGGAATTGAGTGTGAGGGGAGGGGAGGGAGTGGGTCAAGGGAGAAAAAAAAATATTCCTCATGAGTTGTCTTGCTGTGCTTTAATCAGAAGGAAAATCTGGGCAGTACATGATAAGCACGATGAGCAGGGTTAATAACAAGGAGCTAAGGTTCCTTACATGGAATGTTAATGGGCTCCGGGTTAAATCAAGGAGATTGCTAATCTTGAAATATTTAGAAGATTCACCAGCGCAGGTTATTATTTTGCAAGAAACACATTTAACACAAAAGGAAAGTAATGAGATATTTAGTACTCAAAAATGGATTGCAAGCCCCACTGTCCTCTTGTATGTCCCCCTCAAGCATGTTACTCTCAGTCATCCTTTTGGATATGTACTGTCTCTTCTTGTACTTTCCCCCTCTCTTCCTTCCCCTTTCCCCCTCATTTTTCTTCTACTTTTGCTTTTTTTTCTACTCCCATATTTGTGGGCCAATTGCTGCCTCTGACTCTGAAGTCTTTTTTTAGCTCAAGGTCCTGGGTCTTGGCGACCACCCCGAGGCAGAGGCAGAGGCAGCAATTGGCCCAGAGGCCAAACACGAGGTCAATCCCAGAACGCACAATCATGGGGTGTGGGCCGAGGCCAACCAACCAAGCACGTACAATTTCAACCTGAACAACACGGGGAACGGACAACACGTCGCAAGACGTATCGGTGGTAAAATCAATCCCCTCAACTAATCCTGTTGTTAATATATCTTCGTATGTTTTAACTGATGATGAGCTAAAAGTACTTACCAAAGGATTATCTTATGTTCCCATGAATATACCTAACAATTTTTTCTGTCAAAACCGAATTGTGTAAATTCTTTCGGAAGATTCGATCAAATATTTCTTCAAGAACACATCACTATCACAACAACATTCTCAAGCTGGGCTCAGGTTGCCTTCCTCCTTTGTTCCTCCGTCATATGCTATGTCTCACAAAATTTTGGCTTACGAGGAAGTGGGAAGGAGGGATGTTTGTCAGACATTAGATAAAAGGACTTATGTCAAATTCAATACCAGCAGGTCCGAAAAATTGGCTTTACAATCTCTTGCGTCAAACAATAGAGTGGTCATTAAGCCCGCCGACAAAGGCGGAGCCATTGTTATCCAAGATGTCGCAAATTATGAAAATGAAATTTTGCGGCAGCTAGATGATGGAGTCAGTTACCAACGACTCCGCTCTGATCAATCTGCACCTTTGGCAGTCGAAATATTGGAGATAACAAAGGAAGGGTTAGAACTTGGCTTTCTTTCTGAACATGAATTTAATTATCTTAATCAAAAGAATCCCAGACTTCCCACTCTATATACTCTACCCAAAATTCACAAGAGCATGTCGGACCCCCCCCTGGTAGACCCATCGTCTCGGGGTGTGGGTCCATGCTGGAACCTTTGGGAAGATATGTTGATTATTTCCTCAAACCGATTGCCAAAAGCACCAGTACCTATCTTAGGGACACTATGCACACCATCGGCATTGTAGAAAACCTCCCCTTTGATACTAACAACCAAATATTGGTAACCTGCGATGTTGTTTCGCTTTATACTTGCATCCCACAGGATGAAGCATTGGTGGTAATGACCAGATCTTTGAATCAGTGCCCTGCCCCTATGGCAGTTCCCACAGAGTTTATTATAGCCCTACTCAGGATTGCTATGAGCCGGAATTTCTTTGTTTTTAAGAACCAATTCTTCCTTCAGACTAAGGGGGTCGCTATGGGGGCTCCATTTGCCCCCGATGTGGCCATCATCTATGTGGCGACATTTGAAGAGAATGTTGTCCTACATCATCTTAATCCATTCAGAGACCAGTTGGGTCTCTGGATGAGATATATCGACGATATTCTCTTTGTGTGGAATGGCCCCTCCGACTTATTAACATCCTTCCATACCTGGCTGAATGAACAGTCTCCTCATCTCCAATTTACCACCCATTCAGATAGACACAAAATAGACTTTTTGGATATCACCATCTTTGTTGATGAGGGAACTTTGAAAACTACTTTGTATCGTAAACCTGCTGAACGTAACTCACTGTTACAATATACGAGCCATCATCCTCGAGCACTCTGGGATAACCTGCCCTTTGGGCAATTTCTTCGGAGTCGAAGAAATTGTTCCTTTAAAGATCATTACATGGCCCAATCTGAGGATTTATCTAACCGTCTTCTAGAACGGGGTTATCCTAAAAGACTTGTTCGTCAGGATAGGAAACGTGCTTGGTTTAATCCTAGCGAAGACCTGCTTGTCCCCAAAAACAAACCTGATAGCCCCAAAGATCGCAGTGTATGCGTAACCACTTTTTCTACAAAGAGTAATGCCATAAAACACACTATCAATCAACACTGGGCACTAGTGGCTGATGATATACATCAGAAAGAACTCCCCCCTTCATGCATTCAAAAAGGGTAAGAGCGTATGTGACTCTGTTGTTCGTTCCTTCTTACAAAGTCCCGAAGATCCTTCCCTGTTGTCCATGTGGAATCTACCACCAATTGTTGGTCACTACCGATGTGGGCAGTGTAAGGCTTGTGATAGTACCATACAGACAAAGGAGTTTGAGTACCTGCACATCAAAACTTCTATGAGGTCTCACACCAACTGTAATTCAACAAATATCATTTATGCTATCTTATGTCCATGTGAGTTGATATACATTGGACAGACTCAACAGAAAGCCAAGGTCCGCATTCTTCAACATATGAGCAGGATCCGCTGTGAAGTCCAGGGCGCACCGCTGGTGCAACATTTTAAGTCTGCCACTCATTCTCCTGAGAGTCTCAAGTGGGTCATCTTAGAACAGGTGAAACTGGGCCCCCGGGGGGGGAACATTTCAGAGATCCTTAATGTAAGGGAGCTCAAATGGATGTTTCGATTTGATTCTATTAGCAATGGTCTCAATGAACATGATAGTTCTTTTTCCCAGTTAGCACTGCTTAAATAGAGATGAATCCTTACATCTATATGTATGCAATTGTCCTCGTATGTAGATTCTTACAATGTTGGATAGATTGAAATTGATTGCTTGTTACAAACTACATAAGAAACTAATGGTATATTGCTTTTACCGTCCTGGGACAGGTACGCCTACCCTTGAAATACTAACAATGGTTGATGGATGTGATTGTATATCTAATGTATGACAACATTCTATGTCAATTAATTATGCTCCTTTAATATCCTTTGAAGCTTGCTGATTGAGCCTATACCGTCATGTGACAGGTACGCCACAATGTGTTGTTGGTTCTTTAAAGATTTTTTCTGACATTTGTAATTATAATTGTGATAAATGACATAACCCATGGCACACCCCATGTGCTCCATAATGATTGGTTATGTTTATTGCTCCAAGTAGGACACATTATTAGCCAGCAGCGTTTTTTCCGCTTTAATTATCAGAGGACATGTTCACTTTCAACTATTTTCAACTGCTCCATACTATGGGGTCATAACTATATTTCGGATTCTTTCAGTTTGATTCGTATTTTTAAATCACTATCTATTCCATGACTCACGTCTCCAGATACATTCTCAGTCATCAACCTAATTGTATGTGTGATTTCATCCCCCGCCCGTATAAGCCTTTGGAGGATCATTCCGCTATGTGGCCAATAATGTTACTCCGACCATTACCACAATGCGGTGTCACTAATCTACTTATGTTTGGGTATTTTCAGCCCTTTTTTTTCGATATTACGAGCCATTCCATGATGGCTGCTTGTAATTCCACATTTAGGCAATATATTTTTGCCCTCTTCTATTTTTATGTCTATCCAAAACCACGTGATCGCAACTTAAGCTTGCAGTCCTCTGGCGGTCTCCGGTCAGCAAACTCCATTTCAGGGCCGTTGTGGATATTCGGATTGACTCCTTGGCACCAGGTACATTTCCGATTTTCAGCTACGCACATACTGGCTCCACTATTTGCACACCAATTCCAATGGCGCCTCCCGTTTTTTGTCGTTGACAGGTGCCGGTTGGAACGATTAGCTACGTGCCTCCCAGCGACAACATTACAAAGTGCATTATACCTACTCGGGTAATTCTGCAACCCGCAATCGGTACGCCCCATACAATTTGTTCTATTACAAGGCCTTCCTGTTTTGTGGCATATTCAGTGATGGTCCCCCTCTTTTTCCTTCCTTTTTTTAGAGACTTCCTATTTGATATGCAATGATACAACCTGGTGGGTCCTTTTTCGAATCCTATGGAATCTGACATTCCTGATTTTTCAATATCTTTTTGGAATTACAAGCGGCACTCGTTGTAAGTGCACCTATTTGAATAAGATGACCCAATTAATGTGTTTTTCACATTGTTCGCCCGGTTTGGGGCACATTTAGTGATGGTTCCTTCCCCCTTCCTTTTCAGAGACGTCTTAAGGCAGATTCATTTATTGATGTAACCCTGTGGTTTCAATTCAATTCAAAGAAGTTTGGATTTTCGAATTTCGTGAAATCTATTTGGGAACTGCAAGCGGTACCCCTTGTAAGTGCATTCATTTTACTATTGCTGGCCATTATGTATACTTTTTGGAATGAGTCTCTAATTTCCTCAACTCTTCCCAATATAGGAAGACGCCTCCTCTTCAGATATAATCAATCCTTCCATACTTGTTTACTAGAGGTTGGCCCCTCAGCAGAGACTCTATCTAGCCTTCTTTGTAGCAGTGTCAGTTCTTCCTCGCCTCAAAACAAGCATCTCTTTTATGTCTTGTTTTGTTTAACTTTGATGTGCTTAGTCCTGTTTATAATTCAAAAATCTGGATTTGTTTCCAATGGCAATCATCCCCCTCTTTTGTATTAAACAGGTCTGTGTCCCTGTCTTCCGTCCTGATGAAGACCCCAATGTAAGGGATCAATTCTAGTCTGCCGTCTTGAAAAGGGGTCGAAACGTCGACTGTTCTTTGTTTGTTCAGCTTCATCCCATCAACTAGGTTATTTAGTACATTTATGAATCATGTGAATTTGTAGTAACTTTTTTTGAACTTCTGGTCATTTGATTATTGAAATTGTTCATGTGTTTTTCATTAGTGTGTAGTCTTTTTGGCTTTTTATGTCACTTACCCCTTCCTACACTCACTGCACACCTTCTCCCCTCTCCAGGGCACTACACCAATTTTGTAAGTGTTATCTAATATGGTTGCCTTAATAATAGGCATAGCTTCATTGTGATTAAAAACAGTGCTAGTTGATTGACTTGTTTGTCTCTATAATTTCTTTTTATGTCTTTGTAAATTACTTTGTGTGTTTACTGGGACCCCTCTTTCTCAGCAACATAACTACCCAGGTCCCAGTGACGTTATTGGGTCAACCCCCCTTTTGCAACCCGCAAAGGAGGAAGAAACGCTTCGTGTCAACTCATTTTACTTTGCACCCCAAGGGATTGCAATGAGTGCTCTGCAACTCAAGACAGCATTATAAATGGCAATACATTTTGGACAATCCTATTTTGCAATTGCAATATCAGCATTGTAAATGCAATCCTTTTGCGCTTTAGGACCCAGTTATTTTTTATCTGAATGTGGAAAAGCGTAAAAAGGTTGTTCTGCTTTTCTGAGATACTTTTTTGATTCCACTGTAGCAAGACCAACTATTTCAAGTGTGTCTGTTGAACACATTTTTGTTCAATTGTACGTGTTTTAGTCTAAATCGTTCACCCTTTCCAAAAGTGCTCTCATTTTTCAAATACTCCTTTATTTTGCTGTCAGGTTTCTTACAATAATTCAAAGGCACTGATATCGTGGGGAATTTGCCGAGATGGAAGAACAGTAATGCATCACTAGTACACATTGTATAATTAATACTGAATGGTAACATCATAATGTATTTATTTTTGGTACATATATATACATTAAGATGCTCATTTCTGTGGTTCGTTTGTGTTCTGCACTAATAAAGATGATTTATGTAGGTGTTCCCATTGCCTAAGAAAATATTATAACTAAAAAAATGGGAAGAAGCATATATGAAATTCTAATTCATTGCAGAATACTAGTCTTGCTCGATTATTTTGATCATCCTGAAATCTATTTTAAGAATAAACATTTAATCATTTTAATCGGTCCAGCAATTAAGTCCTCGAGCAAAATGATGCAATCTTCTACGATGTCATGACAACAACAGAAAGTAAAAAGCTAATTAAAGGGGGCTTTTATAACAATGTTCCAAAAGGACAAGGAGCTCTAATTATCCCGTTGCCCGGAAACGTCCCCAAGTTGTAGCTTCTCAGAGGTAAACAGAATGCTGTGGAAAACATTTTGTTAGCATATGCAAATTGTATTCCGTCTGGAAAAAAAGCGCAGGCTTTTCAGAACAGCATTAAAAATATATGCTTTTACTCAAAATTGCTGACTAAGGCCTAGATTACAAGTACTATGTAAATTCCGATTGGAAGTTACCGGTCCCATGAAAGTTACAAGCTTTTCATTTTTTACAGGCTAAGTAGCAACAATCTCGTGTGAAGTATCATGGAAAACATGCGTGAACAGTTGCAGGGAAAATGATTCCTTGTAATTCTCATTATTTCCTTCTTCCCAGATACACCAGATATGACGCTACTGAAAATTCTGATGTGGGGTAATAAGGGCGATAACGGCTGGACACCCCAGGATAAACGCGCCAATGGCATGCATGTGTCATGCTTTTCGATAACTTTTATCACTGCTTTGATATATTTTTTCACAACCCCTCAGGCCATGTGCTTCAGCATCTTTAATTTAAACAACAATGACAAACTTTGGACTGGAAGATTTGAAGAACTGTGGTCCTATCATGATGGGCTGACCTGGCTCAGTGCTGAGCAGAGTACTTTTTTTACGGGGCTGCAGTGTGTAAAGTGAACATGTTTTAAGCCGATATTTCTCAAAGTGGGGCCTGATCTTCAGACCGCGCGGTTCGTAAATAGCGAGCAGGACTTGCCTCTTTCTGTTTCTGAGCTGTGCTATCTCACATAGGGCCAGATATAGATAAAAGCAGTTTTGCAAGTCCTTAATAGCGATTTTTAGGGAATCGCTGGTAAGGACTCGCAAAATGCCATGAAGGTAGGAATCGCAATATTTTTTGCGACACCTTAATATTCCTTAATTGCAAATTGCGATTCGCAATCAAGGAATACCTTCCCATTCATTCCTATGGGCCTTGTGACCCATAGGAATGAATGGGAATTGCGCACCCACTTTGCGAGTACCCAATAGAGTATTTGCAAATTGTGTGAGCAATTTCAAGCGTTGCAGAGGGACACCCTGTTGCACCCCTAAAATGTGCATGTGTGCACATGTGGCGCACATACATGCCCTAAGGGCATGAATGTGTGCCACATGGCACTTTAAAAAAAGCAAAATAGTGCTTTTTAAAAGGAATTCGCAAATTACCACCAACTTGAAGTTGGTGGTAATTTGCGATTCCTTAAGGCTAAATCTCACTTTCTTTTGTGCTTGTTACATTCCATTTAAGGATTGCAATTTGCCATTCCTTAAATGCAATCACAAAATAGGGAATTGCAGATTTTGCGATTCCTGATTTTGTGAGGGGGTTTTTGTGTACTATATTGCACACTGCTAATTTGCGATCACAAACGCTGAAATTTCAGCGTTTGCGATCGCAAATTGGCTTCGTACATCTGGCCCTCAGTGCTCTAACTTGGAGAAATTTTGGGTTCAATTCATTTACTTGAGACACTGCATAGACATGAAAAGAAGAACTCAGCTGTACACTGACCCAGTGCAGCCCATCATGATACTCCCTCAAGTCTTGTGGTTGGTGTAGTGTCCTGCAATAGAGGGGAGAGACATTGTAATACTCCTAGAGTTGCTACTGGGAGCTCTCTATTAAAATGTCGTCTCTGCAAAGGGAGGAAGGCCTTTGAGAGGAAACATCTGATGGAAAATCCGCCAATGGCACTCCAAAAGTTGGAGAACATTATCAGTACCCATCTATCTAGTCTGTAAGCAGCACCAGTTGGTGACAGTTTGTCATTAGTTCCTTGGTGGTGTTTCAAAGATGTAACCACTCCAGGAATGGTGCCAGGTATTTCTCGTGGGGTTCACACCATTACAATTGTGGAATCGATCAGAATACATTTATTCAGCCACCAGAATGGTTATAGCATATCTGATGTTAATTGGCAAAATGTCTGCTACTACCATCCTCTAAATCCGCCCTTTAGGCCCTCATTGCGAGTGGGCCAGTGTTTTGGACAACATGTATTAAAGCCAATGATATTTGATACTACAGAATTATTTATGTGCGAATAATACCATCCAAATATGAGTACGGTCCAGATTATGGGTAGTACAATTTGATTTTGGTGCTTATCACACCAAATTCTGCATGTCTGAGTAAATATCGAGAATTTTTCCCACTGATAACATTTGGCAGGTTTGACCTGCAGAAATGTATCTGTGGAAAACTGAAGGAGAGGGATGTTAGTGATGACACTCGTAATACCGGTATGTGTAACAACTAATCTCGAGATCAAAAATAGTATATACACAAAAAGTAGGTTGCAATGACAAAGACATTTCCATAGTAATGTAGACTTTAAGGTTCAGAATGATAACAATAGAGCCATCCACAAATGATAAAATCATTTTATCTCTTTGTGAGTTCCATAATGAAATATTCTTTTGAAGACCAGTAGTGGTATATGACATATTTGCTAACCTTCTTTTTGGGGCTCCAGTGAGTTATCTCCGCCATTTTTATTCTAATTTAGAATTTTGTGATTGGTCTAAGGAATTTTCTCTGTGACAATAAACAATTAGAGAAAATGATTATTTGATTCATGGGTCAATCTGTAATTGCTATTTGAACCTGTTAATGCTAAACCAATTCAGAAATGCCTCTGACCTAGTGTCCTGTTTTTTATGTACACTCGCGTATTGTGAGTCTTAGTGGTTAACTTGCATATATAATCTACTTACCCATTTCAAGATCTTTGGGTTAGGCATATGCACCTTCTTTTTTCTAAGTTTCATAGTTCAACTGCTTTGAAATGGCGATCTAAACTTAGATCCACAGGATACACCCTTAGATTTAATTCAAACAACTTCCATTGAAGCATACTGTATTCAGTGGTCGTGTAGGTAGCAGGATTAATACAGTCTTTGTTTCAACCCGCATTTCTGCCTCGCTCAACTAGTCACACAACTAAGAATTCTGAGGTCAGGAGGTATTTGCCACATTTTCTGTCACACTGCAATTGGGTTTTCTGGAGCAATGGGTAATGTATGCTATATACTGGGTTCAAAAGTGAGGAGAAAGAGGCGTAAGGAAATGCATTTCTGATCCAAGAAAAAACGAAGGGCCTGATTATGATGCCAGACGGAAAAACCGTCCGTCCGCCATGGTGTCGTAAAAAATCCACCCACATGGCCTCCGGCATGTCCGTCGGTCAAATTACAATGCAATGCAAGCCATATCAGACCGCTGCGGCCAGATGCCACAAAATTCTGTCCACCAGGGATGGACAAGCTGCAAATGTGACCGCAGTGGTCGAGGAAAGCCGTCCGACAGCCTGGAAAGGACGCACCTGTCACAGTATGACTGCACGGCCAATTATGATGAGAATGTGACATTGCGGACTGAGCACTGCATCCGACCATCGTGCACGCACATAGGCCAAATAAATGGCGTACGCAACCATCTCCACAACAATGCCCGAAGTATGCCTGTACCCCCTGCTGTCTTTAATCCCAACACACACGCCACAATGATACACCGACACTTGCTCCTGGTAAGGAAAGACATGCACAGCATGGAAGAGAGATCTGGAGGTCAGCAAACATGTCAACACACTCACATACCACAGTACAAAACCAACCTGTCCCGAGACCAACATCCTTTGCACAGCACAAGCCGAGACAGAGAGACAGGACACCATTAACTCACACAGCACAATATCACAACCACGTATCTCCACACAACAACACTCTCACACACACACCTCATATATCTCCCGACCACCTTGCACCCCACACCCCTCACCCATTTGCACCATGAGCCCCAAGAAAATGCCCAAATCTATAGACTCAGATTCGAAAGTTATGGTAGGTGAGACAATCAGGGAAGACCCACATTTGTTTGTGAATCTCGTCAAACACACCCCACTTGCGTGCAACAATCAGATGTGGGTAAGGATCCACAGCAAAGTCAATGCCATAGGGGCCACCCTAGGCACTGTGCTTGGCATCAGGAGTTGGTGGCTTGACCTCAAGGGCCGGTCCAAGCTTTGATCCCAGCGCAACCCTGCAACGGCTCAGAAAAATGGTGGCGGCCCTACCATTCCATCACAAACCTTCATTGAATGGGAGGAGAAAGTGCCTGCCATAATGCATCCAGAGAGTCTCTCAGGTATCGAGGTGGGACTGTAGGCTGGTAAGTACTAGCAAAATGAGCACATCACACTGCAATGTACTGTTGTGCACAACAAGTGAGCCCCAATCGCCCGCCCAAATAAAACTCATGTGGAATGCAAGCGTGCAACATGAATGGATCACAAGGCCAGCATTTCCTTACTCAGCTTCACCCCACAGGTAGGTGGTCAGCTCATGCCCCCAAATCTCCCTCCCAAACAGCATGGCTCACTCTCCCCACCCCAAAGCCATGTGGCAGCTAACACCGTCGAGAGTGGCTCCTAACAGGTTGCTAGCCATCTTACTAGGAAGGGGCTGTTGAGACCGGACAGCAAGACCACAACTCCCACAAGGTCCTCTGTCTCCCCTCACAAACAGCATGGAAACAAATGACCCCCACATCCTGCACTTGGCAGCCAACTCTGGAATCCACCATAAGTTTAGGCATTGCACATACACCTAATACCATCGAGAGGCCACATGAGTCACAATGTCATTGATGGAGTCACATTTAACAGCAGAGCAGACCACAAGAACGTGAACACAAAAAGCCAATGTGCAAGTCCTATTGCCTCAAAGCAGAAAGACGTGGCTCAACACAACACATGCATGAAAACTCTGTCAGACCTCACAAACCACAGTAAGCAAGCACAAAAAACATAATACAAACCATGAAGTTGCAGCATAGTAGTCAGATACACATAGAAAAACCCGAAATGTCCAATCATAAACTGAATTGGAAGACCAACAAGTCAGCACCAGAGCACATGTCCTCAGAAATACAATATCCGTACCTATGACATTGGACCTATAGCCAAGTCACATCGCTAACGAGCAATGTAGGTACCCAGGACTATAAGTTGGATGAAACAACTGTGGGGTCTCTCAAAGGGGCGTGGCCAATGTAAACAGGGTGTGGCCTAAAAACCTCAGCCATTAATCTGTGCCCAGCATACAGCATATTGATCTAACTGACTAACATTGTTCTGTCACTGCCATTGCACACAGATATATGATACAACAAGCCACATGATATCTACTGAAATTCCGGACTACTGGCTTTGTCAATGTCTGTCAGTTGCAAACCATAAAGAAGCAGCAACTATGGCTTACATCTGACATTGAAAAAAAAACACATTCCCACAGTGAAAACATACTTCAATAAGTCTGCATGCACAATTGGCCTCTGCTCAGAAACGTAGTCACCCCCACACCAGCCTGGAGACCTTTGAATACCAGGTGTCTTGACCGCCCCACGCCATTCAGTCAGTGCTGAACACAGCTCTCCCACTATTCTTGCGGAGAACTGAAACACAAAGTATTGATAGCGTTTGATACTGAAGGCTGTTGTACACTTATTGTCAGACTTGTGGGCTCTGGCCTTGTCCCTTCCTACCATGCTTTTCCGGGAGATCCACCGGGTGTCATTCCTGCACTTTACACACTTCATTTAGCCGGTTCACATCATTACTTTCGCAGTACAGCTGAGCGGTGTTTCTCAGAGTGCCCCCACGCCATGTCTGTCCTCCTGTGGTCCAGGCCAAGCCCAATCAGTTGCAACTGTACCATGATCGCATGCAGCTTCTCTTTGGATGTGTCTCATCAGTTATAGGCTAACATTCCGCTATGCGTATTTCACATGCGTGCAACCAGTTTTTTTATGCAGAAGATGTCTGCTTGAGTGGGCCATGGATGTCTGCCTTCCAACACATACCTTGCTGACCTGTATTATGAGCTGTGGGTGACTCCTTTGTTGGTTCACGTGCAAGACTGCTTCAGTGAGACACGTTAATGGGATTCCTTACAATGTGTCAGACAGGCTGACAGTTGAGCCTGAGCATTTGCGCAATGGCTCCTGTGCAATGCCTACATCAAACCTCTCGCAGGTTGGGATGGGATGCTACTTGCAACCTCGTGGTGCAAGGAGCACATCTGTTCCTTCATGCTCCTGTGTCTTCTGCCTCATAAAAGATAAATCACGTTCTCTTCTGCATGGACTTAAACAAAAACAAAATATGATGTCCCCAGTTCAGCATTTCAGAAAACAGCAGATCATGGAAGCACAGAATTCATTGCTGAGTGGTTAAATATAATAATGTAAATTCTAGCAAGTGACACATTAACTTTTCAGAAACCATGGGGTAAATATTGAATACATAAATTAATGGATTAAATGTACAAAGAGAAATACTTTACAACTGCCCCTTCATTTACATTTCTTTTTGGTCACCACCATTCCGCCATCTCTTGAAAAAATACCATTCACATTTTGGATCAGGCCAGAAGAGAATTTGAAACACAATATTGGCTATTAAGTGTGTTTGAAAAGTTCCTCATAAACCACGAAACTCAGCTGAATATCAAGACATTATTGAAGACAAGTTCAATACAACAGGACAGAGCCAGCAGCAGCCGCCAGGAACTGTTGTTTTCACCTCATGCTACATTCCAAATTCCAGCCTTGGTGTTGCTAAACCCAAACGTGTTGCTCTTTGAAGTAGTGTTTACTCATAGAGCTTTAGCCTGGTGATGTCTCACGGTAATCTTGGCTTTGTAATCGCTCTGCGACATCAATGGGTTCCTAGGTTGTTTTGTGATATATTTGGTAGTTGCTCTTGATACCTGGCCTGGAGATAACACAGGGTTTCTTCTGGCAAGAAGAATTGTTCTACATTTAACCTCAAATGTTTCTTGAAGATTTTACTACATTATTCCTTCCTACAGAATGCTTCCCACTACAATACATGGGAGGTAATTTGAGTGCATCCATGCACTGCAAAAGAGGCACATTTTCTAACCTAATAACAGCACTTCAATAATGGCAGGGTCCGACTAGGACGGAAAATATGTATGAACACCAAAATGAAAGTGACTGCATTAAGAAAGTAGTGAGTCAAAAAGTGTCCCACATTTATAAATTGAACAACTCTGAACTTTCTAATACCTGCTGTCTGGGTGGTCTCTGAGAAGTGAAGAACACTGGACATTGTACATGCTGCAGGCTGCAGGCAAGGTGCATGGTATTTTTTGGGAACCGCAGCGGTGTATTTTGCTGGGTACTTTCCCCTTGTTCATCTACACATTGAGTTCCATTAGTCCACTAATTTTGTCTCTGATGAGATTATAGTATCCACTATGCACATTCCAATTTCCCTCAGTCATCTCTCTCTCCTTTCCTCTTCCACTTTACCAAAATATAATCGAAAGGAAACATGCAGTTGTTGCAGCAGAAGTGGGTGAAAATGTTATTCATCCTCAAAGATATCACCAGTTTTTAAACCAACTGGACTCTTTTTATGATTAGCAGTTCGGGCCCATAAGAACTCAATACCCACTTACAACAATAGGTCCTCCGATGAATCTATAAGTAGATCTAATAGGGACTTGGCAATGTAAAGACGGATAATATTCCCCTCATGAGGACCCTAATGAAGGAAATATCTAACTGTAGTAACAACTGTCATACTATGAAAAAATCTAAAGATCCACATATAATGACGACAAACTCTGAATTACTTATCAACGTACTTTTATCTACGTTTTTCAGAATATCAATGGCCAATGGCCAATGTATGAATACATTAGCAAATATCATTAGTTTCTTCAGAAACAAATGTTACAGTTAAATCACTAATATAAGAAACAATTTATTCAATTCAGTACAATTTATGAAATTCAGTACAATATCAATACCGAGCATTTGAGTCGAGAGAGAGAGAAAGAGAGAGAGAGACAAAAGAAGAAAATACTTCTTTGCAAATATCAATATGCAATTTGATATCAAACAAACCTATAGAATTATTGTGCAATGAGAAAGGAAGCTAACCTCTGGGCCAAAAAGGTATAGCTAAGAGCAACATCATCAGCCAATGAAGTGCAAAGATCTCAGGATAGTCTCAGACAGGAGTAGCAAAGCAGCCAGCTAGAGTAGCATAGAGAAAAAGCAGTAGTGAAGCTCTTCTCTCATAGAAAAAGCTACTCCAATAATTCTCTTTTTACACAAATATTTATTCCCTAATATTAACGTCCAATCTCCTAAAAGTATCATCCATAGCTTCTTCTTGTTCTCATTGGTTTTCAAAATAAGGTGACCATCTTACCATACTAGCTCGACAAAGTTCATTGAAGAAAGTCATTGTTAGTTCTAATGAAGTCATCATTCCGCGGAAGCAGGAAAAACATTTCGCAACATTTATCCAAATTCTCGTGCACATTTCGCCAGTTTTGTGACTTTTCCAAAAAGTTTATTCACAGTAAACAATCAAGAGAAAATTCCTCAAGAATAATTTGTGCACAGCTAAACAAACTATCAAAGCAAATAAAAACAAAAAGGACAAACACATTTTTCTTCATCATTGAAGCAAGGTTTTGGGACCTTCATAGGATTTTGTAATGCATCTCTCTTTACGAAAATAAAAGACATTTTTCTTAGAACAATAATTTCATAAAATATCATTATGGCAAATTAATCATCACCGTTCTATTAAATCCACAAGGCTTATTCAAATTCGTCCCAGTATTCATTAATATGTCTATTTTATATTACATGTAAAGAAAACAAGCGTCTATGCATAACATTTTCATTAGCATTTTATATTATTATTTCCATTTCTCTCTCTTTGGTAAATGTCTTAGTTTCATGTTCTCCACATGTTTAATGCTGCTTTACTTTTTTTACACGTGCTATCCTTTTTCAGTTTTTCACTAATACTTTTTAACATGTGTTTTGTTTTGCACTTATTCACTATGAATCTGTCACCCATGTTAATCATTTTCCATGCTATTAGTCATTGTTTTTATTAGTATGACAAATAATTTAATCAAGCAGGATTTTATTTCACAAAATCATGCTTCATCAATCCCCCATTTGATGGCGACTCAAGTCATCATATAATCTACAAAATCAGATTACGGTCTGATTCCATTTAAAAAAGAAGTAGTTTTCATCTGGTTCAACCTAACACCCTCTACATCTCTCATTGCTTCATAACAAGCTCCTTTCCTCTCTTCTATCTCTATTTCTTCTCTTTTCCTTTTTCTTGCTCTATGTTAAGTCTCTGTTTGCTTATTTGTACAGCATTTATAAATTAAAATTACCATAGAATGCCAATAACTATAGCAATTGTAGGTGTTAGTATTCTCCCTAACAAGCTGTTACTTAATGATGCAAAACAATTAATTACAGAAGAAAACCCTTTCCAAGATTGCCCCATGCACCATCAACCTTCTGTTCCGTCACATCATTATGCATATGTGTAATGTTACTAATATATCCATCCAAATCCTTGCATCAGAAATATAGGTGCAACACTGTTGAATTTTCAACATACTACGGACCCCACCCTCTTTTGCCAATAATACATCAAGAGCAAGTCAATTTTGGGAAACCATGGATCTCATAGCCACCATTTCCATAATAACCATTAAAAATCCACCAATAGTATCCATTGATAAATGATCAACCACTGTAGACATTTTTCTGATTTTATGTGAGTTCAAAATTACTCCAACTGAAGGTATCAATGCACCTAAAATATCTCCCACTATTTCTCCAGCACTAATTCCCCTTTTACTCCATGTAAGTTTCTTTTCATTGGGTTTTCGATTTTCATTCAAGTGATAGATCTTTGGGAAAACTATTCCCAAATAACAACACCCAATTCCAATGTTGTGGCAATCTGTAATAAGCATTTCTACCACATACATAATAAACTCCAGGATAAACAGGATCAGTACCACCTCTTTTTATTTTATTTTATTTGACAGATTTCTAGAGCGCATGGCTGCCCGTGAGCGTCCCAGCACTAAGTCCCCAACCCCCTGTGATTTTGAAAGTATGTTCACATTAACTAGAACCAATGAAATAATTGTTATATTTAGTCTTTTGTATTAGTAAGCAAACCTTACGTTTGTGATGCCAGTCTAGAGTCGGATCACTGACAGAATATTGACAACACCAATATCGACCTATAGAAATATCGGGACATAAATATCGTTGTCAAAAATATCGACCTTTTATCTTCATAATAGTAAGTGAAAAAATATCAAAAAGTAAATATTGTTGTAAACAATATTGATGTATAAAATATTGTTTTTTAATATGTTTTATGTAAAATGAATTAAATAATAAATGTAACAAAAAATATTTAGATTTATTTGTAAATGTTAACAATTATAAGTAATACATTTGATGTAAAAAATGAGACACATATATAAAATGTAATATATATATATATTTATATATATATATATATATATATATATATATTATGTATTATTATTTATTAATTGTTTTTAAGTAAATATATATATATATTCAATTGGTTAATCAATTGGTGCCTGCGCAACAACTTTTTCACCTTTGGTAAAGATGTCTACAGGCAAATGAGAGGTGTAGCGATGGGGGCCTGTTTCTCTCCCAGCTACGCGTGTTTACACGTGGGCTGGTGGGAGGAGCAGGTCCTCACCGCGACGCACCGTGCCACCATGGAAGATCATGTTGTCTGTTACCTAAGGTATATAGACGACATATTCATGGTGTGGAAAGGGCCTAAGGAGGGAGCTATCTCCTTCATAGATGATATGAACAACAATGCCATGAATCTCAAATTTTCTATCAACATCAGCCAATGTAGAATGCAATTTCTAGATGTAGAGATTTATGTTTCTGAGAATAAGCTCATGACCACACTCCATAGGAAGGCTACGGCGGGTAATATGACCTTACATGCCGCCAGTATGCACCCGAAACACACCATCGTGGGGATTCCCTATGGAGAAATTCTTAGATTAAAAAGAATTTGTAGTCTGCCCTCTGACTTTGAAAAATGTTTAGAGGAATTGTTGGGGCGATTAAAAGCCAGGGGCTACTCTGAGAAAATCCTGAAGGAAGCGGTCGAAAAGTCTAAATCCAGACCTAGAGAGAGTTTGTTCCCTTCCCGACAACCTGAGTCAGAAACCAATATTGCACATGACACTCTACATGATGGTCCTAGAATGATTACAGCCTTCAGCAGTGAGGACAGGAAATTGAAAGCAATCTTTAAAAAGAACTGGCCAATAGTGTTGAGTGACCACATATTAAACACTAGGTTACCAGCCAATCCCACTATTACCTTTAGACGGGCCAAAAGTATGGGATCCGCATTGGATAAGCCGGCTCCGGAATTGAAAGTTAAAACCCCTTGGTTAAAACCTCGAGGGGTTTTTTCAAATGCTCTAGCTGCCGCGCATGTAGATTCGGGGTAAATACATCACAATATTTGACTCCATTTTCTACTGAACCCAGAAAGATCTTGGGCAATTTCAATTGCAAAACAGATTTTGCTGTGTATGTCCTGACATGTACCTGCGGCTTACAATATGTGGGGAGTACCAAGCTGCAGGTACATGTCAGGATTTTGCAGCATCTGCGCGCAATCTTACACAGTGACCCTGCCTACCCGGTGGCACGCCACTTTAAAAGAGTGCATAATAAAGATCTCTCGTGCTTGAAGTATTTTGTAATAGGGTCTGTGCCACCAATGACGAGAGGAGGAGATAGGGAGTCACGGTTAAGACAGCTAGAAACTAGGATGATATTGGAGCTCGATACACGCTGGCCTAATGGTATGAATAACATAGATGAGTTACACCACTTCTTATAATCACATCGATCTCCTGTCCCTGTACATTTCCTGTTGACAGACACAGACCCATCCCCACTATCTTTCTCCCTCTTAGTTAGGTTCCCTATTTTGAGGTTGAGTTTGGGTCTGCACATTTTGGTCACCTATATTGTATATATGGCTGCATAACTTTTTCTACTGGTCTGTAAATTCTGAATGATTAGAATCCTTGATGAATTGTATTTATTTATGTATGTATGTATTTATGTGTATATATGGATCCATTGTATATACATTTATGCATATGTATATATATATGAAGTGTTTTGTACTTTTGTATTTTTGTAATTTTCTACTTTTCCTGTTCCAGAAATTTTGATACTGTTTTGATACTGTTTTGCTACTGTTTTTCTATTTTTCTATTTTCCTATTTTTCTACTCTTGTACATATAGGATTAGTTAATGGGACAATGGAGGTGAACTTTGTAAATAAGCATATGTAAATTGGTGTGGGTTGTAAATACGAAATATAGAATTGTGTATATATATGCCTATGAAATTGAAAGGTGATTATATATCGATATTTGACTATCATAAACCCGGGTGTAGTCTATTGTTCTAGGTTCTTTCCTTTTTAACTATTTATACTATTTATTATTATTAAAGTACGTGAAACATACACATGAAATGATAGGGTAATCAATAACCCACTATCTCTCCATCTGTGAATATATATTTGCTTATCGTACTAGATATAATGACTGGTATTGCACTTTAGCTGGTTTAGCTTTCTTTTCTCGTGCACTTTTTACAATATGTTGCACTTTACTCACTTAGCACTTTATCATACGACCACTGGTACATAGACGGAAACACCCATAGGCCTGTATTGTAGATATTGGAATTTCCTTGTTATTGTTTATTGTGAAGTAGATGCTCATCTGCTCTCTAAGTAAGGGATATTATTTCCAATCAACACTGTACAGGCTGTATGAGATACATGAATGTCATAGGTGGATTTAACCGGTGAGAATGTATGATTCATGTATATCAATATCTGGATTTAACCAGTGATGTTTTTCCGTCCTTTTGGTAATGTTCCATTAGGTACACTGACATTTTACTGTGGAAGTATGTTGTTTATTTCTATGAAGTCACATGACTCACTATGTCACTGTGAGGGGTTGGTCACTATGTGTAATTAGCATATATAAAAGCATTGAGTTCGATGTACTAGTTGCAGCGTGAACAAGGGCACATCTTGCCAGAAACGCGTAGCTGCTTTCTGTTGTTCAATAAAAAACAACTCTGCTGATGTGATGTGGTCCGTCTCCTTCCTGTTTGCTGGTGTGCTGCGTGGTTGCTGAAACACCGAGAGATCCAGAGGAGTCACGTGCTGTATATATATATATATATATATATTTTTACTTAAAAACAATTAATAAATAATAAATTAGTACTCCCATTCCAGTGATTACAATTGTAGGGAAAGTGTTGGATAGAGGAGGGGAAAAAATTACTATTCCCACTCTAGCAAGTACAATAGTAGGGAAAGAGTTGGGATAGTGGAGGGGAACAATTCACTATTCCCACTCCAGCAAGTGCAACAGTAGGGAATGTGCTGGATAGCAGAGGAGTAAAAATTACCATTCCTAATCCAGTGAGTGCAACAGTAGGGAAAATGTTGGATAGCGTAGGGGATAAAATTACTATACCCACTGCAGCGAGTGCAACAATACGGAAAGTGTTGGATAGCGGAGGGGAAAAAATTACTATTTCCACTCCAGCAAGTGCAGCAGTTGGGAAAGTGTTGGATAGCGGAGAGGAAAAAATTACTATTCCCACTCAAGGGAGTGCAACAGTAGGGAAACTGTTGGATAGTGGAGGGGTAAAAATTACTATTTCCACTCTAACAAGTGCAACAGTAGGGAAAGTGTTGGATAGCGGAGGGAATAAAATTACTATTCCCACTCCTGCGAATGCAGCATTAGGGAAAGTGTTGACTAAAAGAGGGTCAAAATTACTATTCCCACTAAAGAAAATTCTAATTTAAAAACAAACCAAATATCAATTACAATACAAAACATAATATAAAACCAAAAAAGTAGACAAAATTACAAAAAATACAAACAGATTATAATTTTTTTTACATCGAAAAATTACATAAAAAGATAAAAAATACAATGTTAATATTTAAAAATAAATAAATAAATATTTTGTAATAGAAATTATTTATAATCAAAACATTAACTATTCCATAAATATAATATTTGCACCTACCCTATAACACCGCACAATTTAAAACACACATTTAAATTTAAAGAAAAGTGTACCTCCATAATTGACGCAAATAATTATCAATTAAACAAATATTATTAACCCCTTCGGGGCTGATGACGAGCTGGGCTTGTCATCGCTTAGCCTCCTCGCACGCTGATGCCGAGCCCAGCTCATCACACAACATGGGTTTTGCGAATTCTCAGCGCGCTAGCGGAATTCCGCTAGCGCGCATGAGGTTAATTAAAAACACATTAAAACAGATAACAATTAATGTTCTAACCAAACGTTACCCCTATAGAACCAAAATCCACAAACAACACAAAAATAAACAATTACCATATATTGTAATCGAGTAACAAATGAATTTTAATGATCGAGTAATGATTAATTAATTGGAGGGGGCATGGCTAACTGCCGAGCATGGCGGACGAGAGTTAAGAAAGCTCCGTGCCAAACCCGACACTTGCTTAAACTATCCTAATAGTATGGCCCTTTTTTGGAAATAAAAATACTTGCAAGAGGCAGCGGAGCGGCTGAGGAACGGGCGGAATGCATTTGAAGGCGGCGGGTGGCTGAGGGTGAGAGACGAGCTGCACTGCTGTCGCGATGTGGTGAGCCTGGAGGAGCAGTGCAGGCGGAAGCTGTGTTTACGGCTGAGTGTGGGACACTGAGCAGGTAAACGGAGGGCATTCTCTACTTCCTTGCCGCCTGACGGAAACGAAAGATCAGAAAAGGCGAAGAAGGACACACACAGAAAATTGCTGCGGCCCCTGGTGCACCGGGCAGGGCACGGCGATGCTGCAGGGCGGAGGTGCCCCAAGATGGCGCTGGCGACGGCAGAGCCAGTGATAATTTAAGCAGGCAGAGGTGTTTTGGGGCAGTGACTCTTGGGCTCGCGGTCCGGACCTCACAAGTGAGAAGTAAGAGGGGGAGTGACCAAAGTGGCAGAACAGGGGCGATAAAATGGGTGCAGGGAACACCACGGAATAGGAACTGCGTGCTTACCCCTGTACAGTTAATTGCGACTCAGGACCTGCACGGAATACGGACAGCGGAGGAGAGGAGATTAATCTCATTACTGGTATTGTTACAGGTAGTGTGTGTGGCCGGGTGCTGGGATCCGTGACTGCTTGTGACCAGACGAGTCTGCGAGGGGGCTCTGGAGCCACGAGGTTGTGTGCAGTGCAGGGGAGCCTGGAAGACTGTGGAGCTGTGCAATTACGTGGGACCAGCAGACTAGTGGAAGTGAATGAGGCTGACTATGGATACTACAGCGCAGACATAGCGCATGTGGTGACGTGCAAGCTGAGGGGAATGGCATAATGTGAGTAATACAACCTCCCCCCCATGGACACGTGTGAGATCGGAAGGGAGTGGCCCTATGCAGACTGCGGCCCTACTGGTCTGGGGGCTGGAATTTTGAGGAGTCCGAAGGAAAAAGACTCGAGAACTTCTGGGGGCAGAAATACTCTGGGCTGCTCCCCCGACTGAGCGTGCACTGTGCTGGCAACATATGTGAATGGTGGGATGCTACGGCGGGTGATTGAAAGGGGACAGTGGGCAGAATAAGGGCCCGACTGTGACTCCACACAAGATTTGGAGGGAAAAGCATAGCAGAATTACTTCAAAGGTCTCCACCCCCACTTTTGAGACATGGAATACTGGTGATCACACTTATCTTCAGACTCAAGCAACACAGAGTCCAGGACCAGGGTTGGCACCCTGTGACATAGAGCGCACTAGGTCAAAGCAGCAGGACGCACATGCTGCGGAAAATACGGGCGGAGTACTGCTGAGCGGCCGGACGCAGGAACCGGACATGGACGTGATCCCCCAACGGATGAAGCGCAACCTGTGGATAAACTAGACTTAATACTAAAGGAAATAAGAGACTCACGCTTAGCAATGAAGGCGCAGCTGGGATCCCTCTCTACTAGCTTCAACTTGCTGAAGGCGGACCACAAGAACCTGGCCCAAAAGGTAAAATGCAATAAGATAGCCATTGACGACTTGATTCCTCAACATACAGAGCACACCACTCAAATGGAACAGGTGCAGCGCCAACTGAAGGTGTAGTTTAGTTCCTATTTTCCCAATAGGCTCTACGAATTGGTATAACATAAACAGCAGTATAGACGTAGGACTTAGGTCATCTAGGTCTCTACTGACTATGTTGAACTTAATTTAGGTTTGCCAACTAGCTCAGAGGTCACTAGAAACTTTCTTGAATGAACAGGGAGGAGTGAACTTCCCTGATTAGACAAGAAGGGATTCAGTTTCTGACAACTGCATAAACATGACAACTTTGCTCCCTCAGATTAAAGACGTGTGAAAACAATAGACAGCTATTTCACTCAGTCAGTCATGCATGCTTAGTTCCACCAGATTGCAGAGAAATAGAGAGACAGGCGTTTTCAATAAACGCTGTTATTTTATTGAGCAGTCTTCTTTCTCATGCAAGAGAAATGAATTGCCACAATTGCAATACTTATTATAAAGTAAAGTGCGTACAGTAAAAGTAGTATTATGAAATTCACATACATAAAAACATTGAATAACAAACTCAACTGGCGCTTCTAAGATACGCCTACCCCGGTGTACCTGACCTAAGCCTAATACGTGGGAAGGAGTAAGTAAGTAGCAGTTTTAAGTTAAAGTTAAGTTATTTGCCAAGTATTGGAATCAAGAATTCTCTCTAAGGTTTTAATCAGCTCCGTACCTTAGTTATAGAATGAAGGAAGTCTTGAATCTCGTTTCTCAGGACTCAATCTCCCAGGCAACCCGCGAGGGTGATTCGGGAACACCGGACCTGGATTTTCTCTGCATGAGAAAAGGCAGTTTCTCCGAATACTATTGGTGGGGCAGATGCTGATTTAACAGGCTTAGTAGCCAGCACTAATAAAGGAGATATGGTCATGGCTCCCATAACAGACTTAGCAGAAGGGGGCCAGTGGAAGACTTGTCAACAGAACAGACAGACATCACGGAACTAAGCTCTTTTGAAGACTGTGATGCCGAAACAGAAGATGAGCTAGGGGAGAAAGAGAACAATGTTGATAAAGTCATAAAATCAAAAACTAAGAAAGGACGTACACAAAGAAATAAATCCAAGACAAAAAAAAAGAAGTATTAAACCTAGCCTATCGCTAAACAGTTCTATGATAAACAACAGCCAGACTTTGACAAAAACTCTACAAGACAAAAGCCCGCTAATAAGATGGATGGTGACAAAGGGGCTAGTTAAAAATATGACTCGAGGACTCTCTGGAGCAAGCCCAACAGAAATATTCTCAAAAGCTACACAAGGGAATATCAACGACACTAATAATGATGATACTAATAATGATGACGCCAACAACGGGAAAAGTGATCCCTCAACTGTTCTACCTAACTTATCTAACACAACATCTAACAATGCATCAGATACTATCTCTGAACAAATGCCCATATCAATGCTGTTTGAGCCACAAGACTCTATCATAGATACTCCCGCAGCAGAGAGAGAGATGTCTGAGCCACAAACATGCTCTTTAGCTGTAACAAATACACATATAACAGAGAATGCTGCTCTTCCCATATCTACTGTGAGCCTCTCTTATGAACCCACACTATCTCATAATAACTCGGAGAATGATAGCCATATAACAGCTTACATGACTACCCCTGAAGAGGAACCAAATTTACGAGACTCAACCGACGCCTCCCCGCTGGATATTATACTTCAGCTATTAAGCAATCAACGGACCGAGGCTCAAGAACATTATTTACAATTGAGAGAAGATAATAACAAAGTACAGACAACTTTACAAGAACTGACTGGGAAATTTGGAGGAATCTCACAAGATATTGCGGAACTACAGCAAAGTGTTGCCGATGTGGAAGAAACAAGCTCTAGAAATGCATCCTCATTCGATAAACACGAAACACAGATTGCGACTCTACAGCAAAAAGTGGAGGACTTGGAGAACAGACAGAGACGCTCGAATCTAAGAATTTTTGGCATACCTGAAGGAACAGAGGGATCTGACCCGAGGGCCTATTTAGTGGGGCTACTTCAGAAAGCTTTCCCTGATCTAGCGGACTGGGACTGGGACTCACAAATCCAGAGAGCACACCACCTTCCTATAATACAGAGAAACAGAGGGGGCCAGTTCCCCCGCCCCTTCTTGGCTTTCTTTGGCAACTTTTTACTCCGCCAAGCAATCTGGCAGAGAGCTCGTCCTAACACCCCGGTAACTATTGGTGCAATCTCGATTTTTGTCCGCTCTGATCTTAGCAAAGAAACCATGGACAGGCGATGGTCGCTACGCAAGCTGATAGATCCCATTAAGTCAAGCGGTGCCCAAGTATTTCTTAAGGAACCAGCATGTTTAAAGGTAACAAAAGGGGGCCGCACCCACTTTTTTACGGACATAAAAGAAGCAGAAGCATATCTAGCTGACACTACTGCTGGCTCAAGCAAGACTAACTCTAAAACGAAGAACTAAGCACTACAGCAGAGACACTGTAAAGAGAAATTTTTTTTTTTCTCTTTGCTAAAAGCCTTTTTTTGCATTTCTTTCTTTCTGGTGTTTAAGCCTATAAATTTGCTTAGTTAGTGTGTTTACAACACTCAAGATTAACACTAACTTACTTTTTTTTCGGTGGACATATAGATTATGGATTGTCTAAGCGCAGAGAGGGGGAGGGGGCTTCGGTGTAGAGCTGCCAACCAGCTGCCCATCCAGCGGCAGCAGATGCTGAGGGTTGGCTCTACCCCGGCTGGGGTAAGAGCTAGGGGGGAGGGGGGTGGTGGGAGGGTGTTCTCCGCACTCTGGGGGGTTGTGGGTGGGGGAGGTAAAAATAAAGAAAAAAGTTTGCAGGTTGAGGGGGTGGAACTAAACAATGATATTGGAACTCTTTTTAAACGAATTATTAGAACACAATACAGGAGACTAAGTCAATGCTTTGATAAATATAAGATAAACCTCGAGAGTAGAGCCTTAATTTTGTTTCCTTTTTGGGTTAAACCGATATATAGATGTATGAAATAAAATGCCTAGCCTGGAACGTTGCTGGGCTAAATAGCAAGAATAAACGAATGCTGATAAAAGAAGAATTAAAATTACATAACTCACATGTAGCTCTTCTGTCCGAGACACATATCACAGGGAAGGATAGAAAACTACTTAACCATTTAGGATACGAAGTTATCATCAGCTCATCATATTGCCAACCTATTAGGGGAGTTGCTATACTTAAAGATAAACGATTTAAGGCTGAGACAATACAAACATCTTGCGACAAAAATGGCAGATGGGCTATTGCTCAGATACGGTTGGAGAATGCCTACTATGTTTTGTGTGTGGTTTATGGAAGCAATGTAGATGAGCCTACTGTCTTTGACGAATTAAACATTAAACTTCTAGACTGGGCGGGAGAACTTATTGTTATGGGAGACTTTAACTGTATCATGGATTATAGAATAGACACTACTAGATCTGGGGGACATCAAAGAATGCACAAAACAAGGGCTTCCATATTGGATATGTGCTATATACATAACTTAAAAGATGCATGGAGATACTTATATGCTAGCAAGCCAGGATATGCATATTACTGGGCACCCCATAAACTATGCTCAAGGATTGATATGGCATTTATAAGTGACATCTTATTGAACACAAGCTCTATGATCTTATGCCCACGCATCTCCTCCGACCACAACGCTATAATTTTATCATTTAAAACAACAGAGCACAGAGTCACTCCTAGGCCTTTTTCCTTCCCAAGACACCTAATATCAGATATAGAATACATAACACAGTTAAAACTACATCTTACAGAATTTATGAATATAAACTCAAATACAGCATCACCAGCAATAATTTGGGATGCTTGCAAAGCTAGCATTAGAGGCTATACTCAAACTTATGTGATTAGACAGAATATAGAACTAAAAAAAAAGAATGAGACTTTGATGTCAAAGATAATTGCCCAAGAAGAACTTCTGTCATCATCCCTTCAGGCCAACTCGACATCAAGCATAGAAATAGGGCTTAAACTCACGACACTGAAGAATGAAGCAAAATCTAAATTTATTAAAAAGAGCATTAACAGCCTACATAAATTTAAAATAAATCAATATGAAGGCGGGGATAAAATTGGGAAAATTCTGGCTTATAAAACAGCGGAAGACAGAGCAGGTGCTACAATCACTAGTATTCGGGGGAGAGGGAACAAAATATACAATAAACCCCAAGACATACTAGAACAATTCGCTGACTACTATAAGAATTTATATACTCCAGAAACAATCCCCAGCTTAGATGACATACAAAAATATATTGAAAAATATACCATAGACACTCAAAATATCACTGAAATAGACTCGTTGTCTGATGAGATAACTATGCTAGAACTTCATCAAGCCATTGCCTCATTACCCTCAGGAAAAGCAGCAGGGGAAGATACTATACCCTTAGAAATATACAAAATATGCTTAAAAGAGCTTGAACAACCCTTGCTAAAAGTAATTCAATATGTAGGCCTTGAAGGGAAAACACCACAATCCTGGAATAGGGCTAAAATAATATTTTTTCTGAAGAAGGACAAACCAAAAGAGGAGAGAGGGTCTTATCGCCCTATTTCGTTGATAAACACAGATGCAAAAATCTTCGCCAAAATTCTAGCTCTAAGACTGGCCCCCATTATGCCCATGATTATTCATCCACAACAACATGGCTTCATTATTGGGAGAGACACTACCATACACGTTAACACGGCCATAACAGCATTTGACGTTGCGGAGACTAACTCCACCCCACTCGGTATGATTTTGCTAGACGCTGAGAAAGCTTGTGGGATGGGATTTTCTCTGGTGCGTACATTAAGGTTTGGCGGGGAATTTTTGAAATGTATCAAAGCACTATATGATAAACCAACTGCATTCACTAGCTATGGGGGGCTGGTATCTTCAGACTTCAGGATTTTAAGAGGAACTAGACAAGGCTGCCCTCTCTCACCTCTTTTATTTGCACTTTCTTTAGAACCTTTTTTGCTGGCTTTTCAATCCCAAACCCAGATCATACCGTTTAAATCAGGGCACCAAGAATTAAAAATAACAGCATATGCTGACGACATAGCGGTTTACACGGAAGATGCTGTAGAGGCTCAAAAAGGAATAATTTTAGAAGCTGAGAAATATGGCAAAGTGGCGGGTTATAAATTAAACTTACAAAAAACACAAATAATAGTTAACTATGCCCCTCCTGTGGTGATGCCTGAGATATGCAAAATAGCCACTTATTTGGGAATAAAAATAACAGCTAATATACAAGATATTAATAAAATAAATTACGATGAATTAATTAAAACTACTAGATTACAGTTAAAGAAATGGCACAGGCTACCCCTCAATATAATTGGCAGAATAAATTTGATTAAAATGAAGGTATTACCTATTTCCATCCATACCACTAGCACTAAATAATCAATTCTTTACGAAATTGGATGGAATATTTAGCAGCTTTATATGGGGGTATAAAAAGGCGAGAAGATCACTGAACTTTATGAAAAAAGACACATCTGAAGGTGGGCTCAATTTTCCCGACTTTAAATTATATTTCTGGTCCGCCTTTACTAATCGGCTTCGCTCATTACTCAATGAAGGAAGGGTTTTATTTTTTTATTCTTTCATGTTAAAATCTGATTCAAATTTATTCTTATTTAGAACGAACGATCCCAACTACTACAAGAGAGTCAAATTTAAGACAGCCAGAGATATAACAAAGATATGGGGTAATATCCTATCCTTCTGTGACACTAACTTTTTTCATTCAAACTTACCACTATGGGGAAATCCAGGCCTACCAAATATTTTTAACGATAACACTGGTCACCGATGGTCTAGACTAGGTATTAATACCTTAGGGGACTTATATAATGCACAGGGCTTTATGGAATTCGACACTCTTAAACAATTATACAACTTATCTGAAAACATGAGATACAAATTCCTACAGATACATGATTTCCTGATCAATAAAAAATAAATCTCTGAAGTCCCAGAATCTCCAGAATCTGACATCTGGACTTGTTTATACTCATCAAAAAACAAATCTGTTATAAGCGAGACATACAGCACTCTTATTGCTATTAAACCTAACGATTGCAGCATGCTGGCTGATAAATGGAGCAGAATATTGGGATTAAATATAACTTCCACACAGATAACAAACTCTTTAATGAATATTAACAAACGAGCAAGATCATCCAGCTTAAGACTTCAACAATTTAGAACAACATGCATGTTATATTACACCCCCGAAAAAATCTCTAAATGGTCTCATAACAACATTTATAGTGATCGCACGAAGTGCCCTAAATGCTCTACGGAGGCGGCAGACCTGACACATATGCTGTTCTCATGCCCGAATCTGAAAATTTTTTGGTGCGAAGTTGAAAAATTTTTGCATATGAAGCAGATACAGATACCAGCTCTAACAGCAGCGTCAGTTTTATTAGATATATATCCAGATCCACTTCCACATGCCGCCCTGATTACAATACTAATGTCCTGTGCTAAACTAACGGTGGCAAGAGCTTGGATCAGCTCAGAAACACCAAAAATTTGGGACTGGTGGACACTGGTAACCGAAATACACTCAATGGAGTTTGCTTTAGCAAATATTAGGGGCACAAAAGCAATGAAAAATTATGAAAAAAATTGGGGTACTTTTATAGAACGCTGATGTTATATCTTTGAAAAACTGTATTATTTGACAACTGTTATAGTATCTTGGAGATTGCTAACATGAAATTGCTATATCTGTTATGTATGATGGCCATTATATATATGTATTGTGTTTTATGTATTGCTAGTATCTTTCTTTTTGTGTTTTCCGTTCTCCTCTTCAGCCTGCTAACAATAAAAATCTATTTAAAAAAAAAAAAGAGAAAAGGCAGTTTCTCCAGCGCGTCAAAGGGGAGGGGTGCTTCCTTCGGCTCTCACATCAGCTGGGCTTCGGATGAGTAGATAACTGCTCTGCTCCACACCACCGTGTGTTTGCTTAAGGCAACATTGGTATATTTATACCTGAAAGGTGCCGGGTTTGACGTAAGGTTGGACATAAGACGTCACTGAGAACTAACAGTTCTTTCTGGACTCCAGGAGTTCTTGTGAAAATCAAAACAAGAGCAGGGGGGGATTCCCGGGCTGCTGGAGGCTTGGATTGTGTAAAGAACACGTTGTGCTTTCTAGGAGTCTATGGGAGTAGCCTTGCCGTGCTTTTGACTACATGTGCTATTACTGAATATGGATATGATTCATATGCCTTTATAAGGATACTATTTATTATAACCACATAAGGGCATGAATCGGGAATATCTAATTAGGCTCCAAGATAGAAATACAACAGGATATGGTGGACGACGCAGAAGGGAGGTCCCGAAGGAACAATATACGTATCCTGGGAATACCGGAGAAAAGTGCGGGGCGGAATCCCACACAGTTTGTGGAGAACTGTTTAAGAGAACATGTGGTGAAGGAGGGGCTGTCAGTGTGGAGAGAGTGCATAGAGTAACAGCCAGACCACCTCTACCTTGGGCGCCCCCATGGCCCTTGATTGCCCATATTGTGAACTACAAGGATCGCGACATGATATTGAGGGCGGCATGAGAAAATGCTCCTATCCGATTTGAGAATAGATTGGTCTCCTTGTACCCGGACCTTACACTGGCGGTTCAGAGGGCCAGGGCCAGGTTCTTGGCGATTAAGAAGAAACTGAGGGTGCACAGCTTGAAGTATGCCTTACTCTTCCGGCCAGGTTGGAAGTGATACACGGGCAAAAGTCACTTTTCTTCGAGACACCGGAGGAGGCAGCGGACTGGCTCGAGATTACTTTCACCCCTCCCCGTATACCGTGCTGCCTAACAGCCTGTTCTGCTGTTGATGTAACAAGTGGGCCTGCTCTATATATCATTGCATAGAACTATAAGGGCTTGTGATGGGGTGATGAAACGATGATACGTGTGCGAAGTAAGTGTCAAATAGTACTATGGTGGTTGCCTCCCTCCCTTGGCGACTGCACTGTGGTACGATGCCAATAGATTTCTGCGGGCTACGTTGGATAAAACACACAGGGTGTAGATACAAGAAGCTCATGTACGTTATGCTGAACTATTAGAAGATTTACGGCTGGTGGACAGTAGGCTCCATACACAGAAATAGCATACAGTAGCTGACAGAGCGGGACCGTTACTGGCTAAGATTATCAAAGGTGCCCCACCGGTTGTTCCATACTGGAGGTTAAAAACGTGGAGGGTGACATGGTATGTACACAACTTGACATCAATGAGGCCTTTAGGGGATATTATGCAACTTTATATGCTAGACCGGAGGATGTAGAGGAAGCGGATTTGGACGCTTTCTTCGACGGGCTGCACCTCCTCCAATTGCTGCAGGTAAAAAAAAACAAAAAGGAATGAGTAATTAATTAAAACTGAATTAGTTTCCACCCTCTACCCCAATAAACACGACAAGGCACACCTAAAAATAATTACACAATTTCCATAGCTAATTTTACGTTATTAAATTAATATAATTTAACCAAAAATCATTAAATAATTTTTTTTAAAATTACTTCCTACCATTTACCACTATAAACTCCACACTTCACACAATAAATTTATTACACAATTGCCATATTTACATTTTAATAATTAAATAGCATTAATTAACAAATAAAGAATTATTTATCAATAAATTAAGTCCCAGCCTATTCCCCTATAAACCCCACCGCCCATTTATAAAAATATGACACAATTGACATAATTAATTACCTATTAATTATTAACAATTAACAAACAAAGTATACATAATTATTAATAATTTAATTCCCACCATTAACACTATAAAATAAAATTAAATAAACGTTATATAAACTATATTAATAAATATATTCAAAATAAATTAATTCCCACCCTACTCCCCTATCAACCCACAACCCGTTCCTAAACAAATTATACAATTAACATAATTAACAATTAATAATGATAATTTACAACCAATTACTAAATATTTAATATTACATTAATTCCCATAATTAGCAGTATGAAATATTAGGGGGACGATTCCGATTCAGTAAACTAATCCGTACAACGAATCGAATCCGTAGCCCTTTCCGTACGAATCGTTTAATTCCGTCCGAATCGCGTAGTACGATTCGGCCGGAAAAAATACGACCGAATCGTTGCGAACCGTACGAAAGCAAGGGAAAATTCGTATGATACGGACCCTGAAAGTGAACTGTACAAATCGTAAACATGCTGTACAACCTGACAAGTACGATCCAGACTGGGGAATCAGAATGCGATTTGTACGGAAAACATTGCGTATGAGCTGCGATTTGTACAGAAAAATCGCGTATGAGCGAGCCACACAATCAAATACGAGATGAACTCACACTGAATGAATCGCACGTGAACCCCGTAAAAACGTCCCTTATGAGCGACCCACACAATCAAATACGAGACAAACTAACACTGAACAAAGCGCACAAGAACCCCGTAAAAAGGTCACGTATGAGCGAGCCACAAAATCAAATTTGAGATGAACCCACACTGAACTAAGCAAGGAGGTTGAAACGACTCGTACCGCGAGAACGCCGCTTTGTACACACAAATAAATAGAAGCAAATACATGTAAACTAGCCAAATTTAACCAAGCGGACACTGTAAAACAGCACAAGGAGGGTGAAAACGACTCACACAACACCACAAAACACGTCTCCAGTGTACAAACCATGGAAATGAATGTCCTGGGCAGATCCAAACAGACAAACAGACGGGCTAACTCAGAACCACCCCTTATAACACACCCACCAAAAACTCAAATTAAGCCCCACACACAAATGGACCAATAAAAAGGGTCAAAACACACAAACCATGATTCTTTGCAACAGACCCAATTTGCACGAAACACTGACAACACACCACCAACTGCACACATCCACCTTCACACTTACCCCCTTCAAATTTCGAGACACACACCAACATCCATAAACACCGTCACCCCACACCATGTCCGCACAGAAGAATCCAAAGTTCACAAAGGCGGAGATGGAGATCCTTGTAGATGAAGTCATCAGAGTCGAGCCACAGCTGTATGGCGCATTGGTCAGACGGACCAGCATAGTTGAGAAAACCCGCCTGTGGGAGAGGATAGTCAATAGGGTGAATGCTGTTGCACCCATCAGACTCACAAGGAAGGAGTGCCAGGCCAGGTGGTATGATCTGCGGAGGATGAACAAGCGGAAAATGGACGAAGAGTAGGCAAAGAGCCAGTACCCTGGTGGTGGTGGTCCCTGCAGACCAGTACAGTACCAGCCCTGGGAGGAGAAGGCGATGGCCCTGCTTCCACTGGTGGGAGTACATGGAATTGAAGGAGTAGTAGAGCATGGTGAGTACACAATCAACTCATGTAACATGTTGGTAATGGCATCCACACCCCAAGTACAAAAAATACCCGCACCAACCACCAAGCGCCCACCGCCCAGAACTAAATCTAAAAACAATGCTAATGCCACTAACATGTGTATGCCCGATTGAGAAAGCAAGGCCATGCTATGTCCCATGCTACAGGAAGCAGAGACCCAAAAATGGGCGTCCGGTATGCTGGGAGGATGGGTGTCACAAATTGCATTGTGGGACTCCAAATCAGACCCAATTACATGGGCGTCTGCGGGGGGGCAAGGGGAGCTCTTGACCCCTCCGGATCGCCAGGGCGTCTGGTGTGGGCCCAGTCAGGGCCAGCCGTAGTTCATCATGCTTTTGAGATGGTACCATTGTTCCAGGTGGCAGCACCCTCCATTGGGTGGGAAGGGTGCAAGGGGGTGGCCGAGAAGGGCGCAAGGCAGAGGGCGAGAAGGGTGCAAGGCAGAGTGTGAGAAGGGTGCAAAGCAGAGGGCGAGAAGGGTGCAAGATAGAGAAGGGTACAAGGCAGAGGGGAGAAGGAGGCAAGGGGGAGAAGGGTGCAAGGCTGAGAATGGTGCAAGGCAAAGGGGGATATGGGTTCAAGGTGGATAAGGGTGCAAGGCGGAGGGGAAGTAGGGTGCAAGACAGAGGGAAGAAGGATGCATGGCAGAGGGAAGAAGGATACAAGGTAGAGAAGGGTGCAAGGCAGAGGGGAGAAGGGGGAAAGCCAGAGGAGGGTGCAAGGCAAAGGGGGATATGGTTCAAGGTGGGGAAGGGTGCAAGGCCGAGGGGGAGAAGGGTGCAAGGCAGAGGGGGAGCAGGGTACAAGGGGGAGGGGGAAAAGTGTGCAAGGCAATGAAGAGAAGGGTGCAAGGGGGATGGTGATGAAGTTAAAAATTTGCCCACCCCTAGAAATATTTCTGTGGACGCCCATGCCCAATTGCCCTCCTCCCATATGGCCCAGGTACACACCCATGCACCATGCTCAATGCACAGAGAGTGGGAAAGTACTGACAAGATAGCTGATACTGGGCCCTGGTGTAGGCAGCACAAGGCCCTCCTGTGACCAGTGCAAACACAAACACCAGGACAACAAGGTCAGATATCTTGGACAGGAACTCACAACTACTGTCATAGCAGCATGCTCCATGGGGGGACAGCTACACCACGAGGGAGGCCCAGTGCCAACTCAGACTGCAACTACCAGCACGGCCTGTCAAACACACCCCTTACACAAACATACCCTCCCGGGACAGGCAATGGATTGCGCCGCTGTCACAATGGATATGTAACACAACAATACCAATACAGATCTGCTGAAACATCCAAGCAAAAACTGCACGGCGCAGATTCACAAGCCCCTTGCGCTACTTTCATGCCGCCGTTGCATCACCTTTGTGATGCAGCGGCGGCACAAAAGTGGCACCATGGTGCTGGGTATTTACAAGGTGACGCATCTGGGAGATGTGTCACGTTCTAAAGCCCTGCGCCAGAAGTAGGTGTTCTGGCATGGGGCTGGGTGTTCTGGTGCAGGAACGCCTCCCAAAAGTGGCTGAGTGAAATCTACCAGATTTCACTCAGTCACTTTTAAGCCCATGCTGCGTCAAAACTTTGCGCATGCTTGAAGCAGTGCTCCGCATTGCAAATGTGTTGCATCCATGCTGGCGGAGCTGTGTGCACAATGACTGGCGAATCCCTTCTGATATGCAGGGATGTGCCAGTTATTGTAAATATGGCCCCACATGTCAATGACTCTGGAGTACATATCAATCTGACTCCCAACATACCCATCCACAAGTGAACATTGAGGACAATCCAAAGCATAGACAACTAAAGAAGTTCCAAACTGGGGACTGGAAATGTCTGCTGGTGGTGGAGGTGCTTCATTCAGTTTCAATGCCAGATGAAGTGGAGGATGGGCGTGGCTGAATTCGACTCTGTTGTGCACTTACCGCATCACTACTTGAGGTAATGGAGGTCGAGCTGGATGGAGGTCCCTGCTGGCCCTTCTGAAGAGAAAATATGGAAGCTGTAGGTCATGTTGGTGTAGTACTTAAATGTGTTGGTGGTGGTACCAGTGCCACTCTGCCCACATCCCACTCAGCAGCGATTCGGGATAGGGTAAAAATGTCTGTCTGCTGCATGCCCGCTGGGGCTGGAGTGATATCTGTGATGACTGGGTCGTCGTCAGACTGTTCATCAGCAGCATACACCACTTCTTGCTCGTCGTCATCATGGGCCATAAGTGAAAGCCTTGCGGGAACCTTCCTTTTAGGTTTAGCTACCTTTGTTGGCTCATGGCGTGCCTCCCCCTCAGACTGCATTTGTGGGTTCCAATCAAGATCAAGATCATCAGAAGGAAGGGTGCTTGAAGAAGAACTTGTAGTAGTCATCCTTGACCTTTTCTCTTGCTGGGGATCTGGAAGACAATGGATCATCCTCAGGAGGAGTGGCTTCCTCGGATGATACCTCCACTTGAATCTCGGTTTCCTGATGTGCCCCTACTTCTGGAGGAACAAGCATTGTGGGCAGTTGTGCCGCTCCATGCTCCTCTAGTTGCACCTCTCCTTGCGCCTCTCCTTGCGCCTCTCCTTGCGCCTCTACTTGCGCCTCTCCTTGCGCATGTACTTGCGCCACTCCTTGCGCATGTACTTGCACCTCCCCTTGTGCATGTAGTTGCGCTTGTACTAGTAGCACCTGTGGTTGTCTTTGCGGCTGTGGTTGTTGAACACTCGTCAGCTGAGTTACACCCTGCGTTGATTGGGTGCTACTTTCTTGCGATGAGCCAACATCACTGGTCGATGGTGATTGAACAACAAAAGTGGCTGCCTCTGCAGCACTCATGGACTTGGACCTAACTTGGTGTGGTGGCACTGAGCCTAATGAAGTGGAGGTGCTCCCAGCTTGGTCCCTGGCGGACCCCGCTACTGCATGCATTGTTTTTTTTCCCGAAAAAAGTGTCTGTGGGCACACCAGTCTCCTTAGTAAGTGGCACAACTTGCTTCTTCTGCTTCTTCTTTCTGGCAGTGGCAACTTTCTTTGTAGAGGAGCTTGGCCACCTTTCTTTGGGCCCATCTTCTTCAGATGTCAGAACAGCAGGCCGCAGTTGCACGAGTTGCAGAGTTGTCTGTTACCACACGTGACATTGTGCTGCACACACCGCTGAAGGATTTCTTCCTGCCACTGGTGGTGGAAGCCAGGGGAACATCAGTTAAACACCCCAAAAAGTCCAAAAACACACAAAAAACATCACAATCCAATGCTATCCATTCCCTCAATGATGTTTAAATTCAAGAGGCCACACACAAAGAATTGGTCCATGCACCACTCACTACCCCTGGGCATAATGAGTGAAAGCAGGGCAGGCTGGATGCAGGCCTATGGATTAAAGTACACTGCCTAGCTTCAAAATGGCCCCTTGTCTCCCAGCCACATGGCCAGGCCCTGCTTGGACCAGGCCTCAAAATGGCCCCCACCCACATGGTTAGGTCCCAACTGCACCCACAAAAAGTCGAAAAACACGCAAAAAACACCATAATCCAATGCCATCCATGCCCTCAATGATGTTTAAATTCAAGAGGCCCCACACAAAGCATTGGTACATGCACCACTCACTACGCCTGGGCATAATGGGTGAAAGCAGGGCAGGCTGGATGCAGGCCTATGGCTCAAAGCCCACTGCCTGGCTTCAAAATGGCCCCTTGTCCCCCAGCCACATGACCAGGCCCTGCCTGGACCAGGCCTCAAAATGGCCCCCACCCACTTGGTCAGGTCCCAATTGCACCAACAAAAAGTCGAAAAACATGCAAAAAACACCACAATCCAATGCCATCCATGCACTCAATGATGTTTAAATTCAAGAGGCCCCACAGAAAGCCTTGGTCCATGCACCACTCACTACCCCTGGGCATAATGGGTGAATACAAGGCAGGCTGGGTGCAGGCCTATGGCTCAAAGCACACTATCTGGCTTCAAAATGGCCCTTTGTGCCCCTGCCACATGGCCAGGCCCTGCCTGCACCAGGCCTCAAAATGGCCCCCACCCACATGGTCAGGCCCCAACAGCACCCACAAAAAGTCAGAAAAAACACAAAAAACACCACAATCCAATGCCATCCATGCCCTCAAGGATGTTTAAATTCAAGAGGCCCCACAGAAAGCCTTGGTCCATACACCACTCACTACCCCTGGGCATAATGGGTGAAAGCAGGGCAGGCTGGGTGCAGGCCTATGGCTCAAAGCACACTGACTGGCTTCAAAATGGCCCCTTGTCCCACAGCCACATGGCCAGGCCCTGCCAGGACCAGGCCTTAAAATGACCCCCACCCACATGGTCAGGCCCCAACAGCACCCACAATAAGTACAAAAAACACACAAAAAACACCACAATCCAATGCCATACATGCCCTCAATGATGTTTCAATTCAAGAGGCCCCACAGAAAGCCTTGGTCCATGCACCACTCACTAGCCCTGGGCATAATGGGTGCAAGCAGGGCAGGCTGGGTGCAGGCCTCTGGCTCAAATCACACTGCCTGGCTTCAAAATGGCCCCTTGTCCCCCAGCCACATGGCCAGGCCCTGCCTGGACCAGGCCTCAAAATGACCCCCACCCACATGGTCAGGCCCCAACAGCACCCACAAAAAGTAAAAAAAAAAAACACACACAAAAAAACACCACAATCCAATGCCATACATGCCCTCAATGATGTTTCAATTCAAGAGGCCCCACAGAAAGCCTTGGTCCATGCACCACTCACTAGCCCTGGGCGTAATGGGTGCAAGCAGGGCAGACTGGGTGCAGGCCTATGGCTCAAAGCACACTGACTGGCTTCAAAATAGCCCCTTGTCCCCCAGCCACATGGCCAGGCCCTGCCTGGACCAGGCCTCAAAATGGCCCCACCGACATGGTCAGGACCCAACAGCACCCACAAAAAGTAAAAAAACACACAAACAACACCACAATCCATTGCCATCCATGCCTTCAATGATGTTTCAATTCAAGAGGCCCCACAGAAAAACCTTGGTCCATGCACCACTCACTACCCCTGGGCATAATGGGTGAAGGCAGGGCAGGCTGGGTACAGGCCTGTGGCTCAAACTATACTGCCTGGCTTCAAAATGGCCCCTTGTCACCCAGCAACATGGCCAGGCCCTGCCTGTACCAGGCCTCAAAATGGCCCCCACCCACATGGCCAGGCCCCCAACAAAACCCCAAAAAGTCGGAAAACACACAGAAATCACCCCAATCCAATGCCATCCATGCCCTCAATGATGTTTAAATTCAAGACATCACACAGAAAGACTAGGTCCATGCATCACTGAGTACCCCTGGGCCCTGGGCATAAAGGTTGAAAAAAGCAAGGCAAACTTGGTGCAGCCCTGAGCACACTTCCTGGCTTCCAAATGGCCCCTTGACCCCCACCACATGGCCAGGCCCTGCCTGGACAAGGCCTCAAAATGGCCCCCACCCACATAGCCAGGCCCCAACAGCACCCATAAAGTCGAAAAACACACAAAAATCACCCCAATCCAACGCCATCCATGCCCTCAATGATGTTTAAATTCATGACACCCCACAGAAAGACTAGGTCCATGCACCCCTGAGTCCCCCTGGACATAATGGTTAAAAGCAAGGCAAACTGGGTGCAGGCCTGAGCACACTGCCTAGCTTCAAAATGGCCCCTTTACCCCCACCACATGGCCATGCCCTGCCTGTACCAGGCCTCAAAATGCCCCCCACCCGCATGGCCAGGCCCCAACAACACCCCAAAAAGTAAAAAAAACACACAAAAATCACCCCAATCCAATGCCATCCATGCCCTCAATGATGTTTAAACTCAAGACACCCCACAGAAAGACTTGGTCCATGCACCACTGAGTACCCCTGGGTATAATGGATGAAAGCAAGGCAAACTGGGTGCAGGCCTGAGCACACTGCCTGGCTCCAAAATGGCCCTTAGAGTCTTGACCCCAACCACATGGCCAGGCCCTGCCTGGACCAGGCCTCAAAATGGCCCCCACCGACTAGGCCAGGCCAAAACAACACCCCAAAAAGTCGAAAAACACATAAAAATCACCACAATCCAATGCCCTCAATGATGTCTAAATTAAAGACACCCCACAGAAAGACTTGGTCCATGCACCACTCACTACCCCAGGGCCTACTGTCTAGTGAGGCTTTACAGGCTCCCTAAAATTAAAACAAATCAATACATAACAATGAGCTAAAATTCCATGACATAAATGAGAATTAAGTTAAAAAAAATCACAGAAACAGTTGTATCATGCACCCATTACTAACCCTCGGCCTACTGGATACTGTGGCTACCCACAATATAACTTTTTTTAAATTGTGAAAAAAGTTTTAAAACTGTGGTTGCAGCAACTGCTATGCCCCAAACAAACAACACCAACTTACTTGTAAAATCTCAAGTCCAAAAGTGATCCAAACTCCAAAGTCCAAAATCTCCTCTAATACAAATATCCAGCAGCAGCTACAAAAAGTAATCCTTCCAGCTCCAGATCCAAATCAAAAGTGACCAGGACATGGACAAAGCACTGGGAGGAGCCTGCTGGACAGGAACAGAAAGTTGGAGACTCTGGGGCACTTCCTTCCTCCAACCCCCCCCCAAAATGGACTCCTTGCACCAAAAAGTGAAGCCAAATCTCAATCTGAGGAGTTATTTTGATCAAAATCATCATTTTCAGAAGGTTTATGCTGCCTGCGGTTGATTTCTTGTGCATAATTGCAATTTTTGCAATTTCGAGAAAGCGAGCTGTTCAAGTCTCCCACCGGAAGTCAGCTGCATGCCGCGCCTACGTGTTCGGCATTGTTTACTCTCGCGATACGTGATCGCGGGCCCTTATGACGTACTCGCGTTGTCAAACTCTCGCTGTGCAAGATGACGGGCCGCGATGACTCAATCGCGGTCGAAAAACTCTCGCGCGATCACGCAGCAAGATCCAAAATGGCGCAGCACACGCAAACCGGGAGAAAAACAACTCGGCAAACACAGAATCACGGTAAGTCAATGCAGCGCGCGCGATATAGTATTTTTCAAGCGCGACCAAGTTAAAAAATCCTCAGCTTGCGAATTTGCGGATTTTTGAGCAAATTTATGAGATTCGCGGACGCAAATTTGCCAAAAATCCACAAATTCCGCGAACGAAACGGATTTTACGCCCACGCTTAGCGAGAAGGGTGCAAGGCAGAGTGCGAGAAGGGTGAAAGGCAGAGGGCGAGAAGGGTGCAATGCGGAGGGGAGAAGGATGTAAGGCGGAGGGGAGAAGGGTGCAATGTAGAGAAGGGTGCAAGGCAGAGGGGAGAAGGGGGCAAGGGGGAGAAGGGTGCAAGGCAGAGAAGGGTGTAAGGCAAAGGGGGATATGGGTTCAAGGTGGATAAGGGTGCAAGGCGGAGGGGGAGAAGGGTGCAAGGCAGAGGGAAGAAGGATGCAAGGCGGAGGGGAGAAGGGTGCAAGGTAGAGAAGGGTGCAAGGCAGAGGGGAGAAGGGGACAAGGGGGAGAAGGGTGCAAGGCAGAGAAGGGTGTAAGGCAAAGGGGGATATGGGTTCAAGGTGGATAAGGGTGCAAGGCAGAGGCGGAGAAGGGTGCAAGGTGGAGGGGGAGCAGGGTACAAGGGGGAGGGGAGAAGTGTGCAAGGCAGTGGGGAGAAGGGTGCAAGGGGGATGGTAATGAAGTTAAAAATGTGCCCACCCTTAGAAACAATTCTGTGGACGCCCATGCCCAATTGCCCTCCTCCCATATGGCCCAGATACACACCCATGCACCATGCACAATGCACAGGAAGTGGGAAAGTACTGACAAGATAGCTGACACTGGGCCCTGGTGTAGGCAGCACAAGGCCCTCCAGTGACCAGTGCAAACACAAACACCAGGAAAACAAGGTCAGATATCTTGGACAGGAATTCACAACCACTGTCAAGGCAGCATGCTCCATGGAGGGACAGCTACACCACGAGGGAGGCCCAGTTCCAACTCAGACTCCAACTACCAAAACGGCCTGTCACACACACCCCTTACACAAACATACCCTCCCGGGACAGGCAATGGAGTGCCCCACTGTCACAATGGACATGTAACAAAACAAAACCAATACAGATCTGCAAGAAGCATCCAAGCAAAAACTGCACGGCGCAGATTCACAAGCCCCTTGCGCCTCTTTCACGTCGCCGTTGCGTCACCTTTGTGACACAGCAGCGGCACAAAAGTGGCACCATGGTGCTGGGTATTTACAAGGTGACGCATCTGGTAGATGTGTCACGTTCAAACCCCCCCCCCCCCCCCCGGGGGGGTAGGGGGGTTCTGGTGCAGGAACACCTCCCAAAAGTGGCTGCGTGAAATCTACAAGATGGCGACGCAACTCCAGCAATGCTCCACTTCTACGGCACAGTTGCGTGACGCAGCTGAGCCGTTTTTCCCCCATGGTGCTCTGCATTGTAAATGTGTCGCATACATGCTGGTGGAGCTGTGGCGCACGATGACTGGCGAATCCCTGCTGATATGCCGGGATGTGCCAGTTATTGTAAATATGCCCCTCACCACTCCACGGATGACCCCGACCAACCTGGCACCTTTGGTGTCCAAACCCGTGCAGCACCTGGATCAGGAACATCTGTGCCAACCACCACCACCATTCCTCTGACTTCCCAGCAGACATCTAGGAGCCCTGCCCACAGTGAACAACTGAGCCATTCTGACAATGAGGGACAAGGTTCGCCGGGCACCCAGGAGGTGTCGGACAACACCACCACTGCCATCCCTCAGGGGTCCCGTCGACCCGATGTGCCCACAACTGCAGGCCAGGCTCGTGTGGGGAGGGGTGGTGGGAGTGGCGGCAGTCAGAGGCGAGAACCTGGTCAGCCAGCTATAGGGCCCGGTATGTCTGAATTACGCAACATCATGGAGGCATACCGGCGGGACGCCAGGGAGATCAGCCAGGTAGTGGGGATCCTCACTGAGATCAAAAACCTGCAGGCTGAGCAACATGCCAGTCAACAAGAACACCAAGGACGGATGGAGGCAAGACTGTCTGAGCTCCTGACGGTGCAAAGGGACATAAGCCATTCACTCTGTCGGATCACAGACAACATGGAGCACCCTCCCTGTGTCACCAGGCAAGACACTTCTAGGTGAAGACCACCACCAGGCACAGGGAGGGAGGAGGAGGAGGAATCGTCGGACGGAGAATCCCATGCATCGTCAAGGTCTGCATATGAGGGTCCCCCAAGGAAGGTGGGTCGTCCACAGAAAAGCCAGTGAGAGGCAGCGGCCCATGCGCATTCTCCCAGGTCACCTGGTCTGGCACCTGGACTTTGTGTGCAACAGCATCAGCTCATTGATTGTCCTACTCTGCCACATGGACTTGCTGGTTGCAGTATGATCAATGATGCCAAGCACTGTGGTCTGGTCTCTGGTGACTCCAACTGCAAGGCATCATATCTCCCTCTGTGAACTTTGGATTCTCTGGATTATTATACAGCACCTATCACTTAATCACGAATCACCCACCTGACAGATAAATAAACAAAATATTCACAAGGAAAATTGATGTTGCAGTCATTTAGCATGAGTAAACCACATACGTGTGGGTACATGTCAAATTATGCCTGAGTGTGGCACAAACTCAAGCCATCCACACACTGGGATCTGAGTCCGGTCGAGGACACACATAGGTCACAATGTATCATCAAATACATACATGGAGAGGGGGCGTGGCTAGCGGCCGAACATGGCGGCAGCATAGAGGACTAGCTCCGGCAGGGAAGCGGCCTCTCCAACTATCCGTACTCTAATCCGTGGATGAATCACACCTCAGACGGAGGCACCGAACGCCCGAGACCAGGCGGAACTGGCGGCGAGTACCCGGACGAAAATCGGAGGCCGGATGGCGGAGTTATCGTCGAGTGTCGAGGCGATCGAAACACGGGCCTGACTCCGGGGGACCCAGTGGCGAGTGAAGCCGACCGGAAGTGTGTCTTACCCGGCTGCGACAGACTGGAAGTGGTCGGGACTGGAGAAGCGCCCTGCGACACGACCAGCGGACAGGGTCTCTGTCCTGGGAAACGAAGTGTGCCATAACTGAGAGCGGTGCGCCGAAGGAGGTGCCCGAAGACCGTCTGGAATACCGGGGAGATAGTATACGGCCGGCAGACCGTCTGAACGACACGAACATTGGGGCATTCACCCCCATTCCTTGGATCGGACTGTGGGCCGCGTTGTAGCGGCGACTGATCCTTTTACTCCCCTCGCTCCGAAGGCCTGCGTAATTACCCCGAAAACACTATGGCAGGGAAGGGTAAAAAAGGTGGTACGACTCAGACGCGTATTGAACGGTACACTAATGACAAAACTGCGTCCCCTCCAGCGGATGGACGACACTCGTCCGCGAAAACAGTGGACAATGTGGGAACTAAGAAGGCGACACTGGACGATGTCATGAGGGCTCTCATGCAGGTCCAGACAACGGTGGGCTCCATCTCGGCCGAAATAACCCTCATTCGGGCGGATCTCCACAAAATGGCCGAGAAGGTAGGGTCACTGGAACTGGTTACGAAGTCGCTGGTAGAGGATGTGTCAGAGCTACAGACGGCTATGGAGGCAGTAATGGCGGAGAACAAAATCCTAAAGGACAAACAGGACGACCAAGAAGGACGCTCCAGACGGAACAATGTACGTATTCTTGGTGTTCCGGAATCGGAGGGCACGAGAGCAACGGATCTATACGTGGAGGACCTCATCAAAACGCACCTCCAACCTAAAGGGCTTTCGGCCTTCTTTTCGGTCGAGGGGGCACACAGAGTCCCGGGCGGACAGCCTAAACCAGGGGCATCCCCCAGACCGATCCTGGCGAGACTGTTTAATTTCCGTGATCGGGATGTCATCCTTCAAGCAGCACGGGTCTCCCCGCCTGTGAAGATTCAGAACTCTACATTGGCGTTTTTCCCGGACTACACGGCGGAGGTGGCCAGACGGCAGAAAACTTTTTTGGGCGTTAAAAAGGAGCTCAGGAAACAAGAGATTCAATATTCCATGATCTTTCCGGCCAGGCTCCGGGTAGTGGCAGAGAACAGGACTTGGTTTTTTGATAACCCAGAAACTGCACGAGACTGGCTGGACGGCTGGCGTCTTGCCTCTCAATCTCGCTGCCCTGGTCAAACTAAAAATGGCCAACACTCGAAAGACCGCGACGACGTCGGAGATGCTGACTTGAACAGTGGCAGAAACTCGCCGATGAGAGACAATGTTGATGCAAACCAGGAGGTGGACATATGAAGACTCGGCAGGTACGAGACATTCTTGCTTGGGACTGTCGCCGGAACCGCCATGGACACTGGGCTGAGGGCCTCTGCAGAGGGTATGAGGGGTCGCTAATTCCGGAGTACTCCTCACCCCCAACGAGCAAATAATTGTGTGTTTTTCTCGGGGTGGGTTTAAGCACTCTGCTAAATTGGGGTGGCGGGCAGTTTTGAGTCCGTATGGCAGGGAAGCAGGGCGGGTGGGAGTTTGGGGCACGGGGGGTTTCTACGGTTTGTTAGTTTGTATTGTTTGGCTCTACTGATCATATTGACGTTTCTCTTAGTCACACTGTGCCGAATTTCATACACTGGGTGTACCAATACTGATCTGATAGCACTGCAATTGCTCCAACATGCGATTAGAAGCACATGGGGGGAGGAACCACCAACGAACACAGTTTTGTCCTACCCCATGAGTTCTCGGTCTGCGTGCACGGTCTCACAATGGCAGAACAACCACGACCAAGTAACATAACAGCTGTTCCCGAGGTGGGGCCTGTGCCGCCGATACAGATAATGTCATGGAATGTCAGGGGGTTGGGGGACAAAGTGAAGAGAGGGCTGGTTCTCCAGTGTATCAGAAGGTTAAACTGCGACCTTGTCCTGCTTCAGGAAACACATTTAGTGGGTGCAGCTAGCAGGGCTTTAGATAGACGAGGTTACCGCATGGTCACACACTCAGATTTCACTTCAGGGTCCCGCGGGACGGGTATTAGGGTGAAAAAGACGTCTCGATTCATACAACAGTCTACCAAAACGGATAATCATGGCCGCTTCGCCGCAGTGTGTGGGCAGTGGGAAGGCGTGCCCATTAATGTTGTGTCTTTGTATATCCCGCCAGCACTACATTCATTGGCGCTTCCGGACCTGGGCAAATTCCTTCAAAAACTCCCGGACGGGGACTTACTGGTGGGCGGAGACTTCAATGCACTGGCCCATAGTGAACAGGATAGATACCCGAATCGCACACTCTTCACAGGCCCAACAAGATTCAAGGACTTTTTGGAGGCATAGGGACTGGTCGATATATGGCGGCAGCTCCACCCCGAAGATCGGCAGTACTCTTATTACTCAGCTACACATGACTGCCTATCCCGTATTGATTATTTCCTTACACTGGGGGGTGGCAGACTCACAATCAACGACGTGCAGATTAGGCCCCGGGGTATATCAGATCATTCCCCCTTGACCATCACTATGTCATGCACAGCAACAGCGCGCAAGCGAATTTATCCCATCTACCCTGGTTATCTCAAAATTCCTCCGATCCGCAAAACCTTAAAAACAACCACTAAACACTACTTTCATGAGAATGCCGGCTCGGTGTCTTCCCCGACGACGCTGTGGGAAGCATACAAGACGGTATTATGAGGACAGGCGATTGCGTCTATCACCAACCATAAACGCACGCAGAAACAGGAACTACTAGCGTTAGAACTGAAGCTGGAACAGGCGAATGCGGCCCATATGGCACATCCGTCGGATGACACTCGCCACTCACTACACCTCTGCCAACAGCAGCATGACGACCTTCTCAGACGAAGGACGTTAGAGAATATAGAGGCGACAGAGCATAGGGTCTACGATATAGGCGATAAAGCCAACAAATTGCTGGCCTGGCTGGAAAGGAAAAAAGACGGCAGTAGGCACATTCTACAATTGCAGGACCCGGAGGGGACCTGTCACACGCGCCCCTCTGAAATCGTCGACATCTTAGCGAACCACTTCCAGGCAGTATACACCCCGAGGGAGGTGGTCACGGCTGAAGCGGCAGTGTTGGCGCTCCAAGGGGTAGAGGTAGAGACGTTGTCACCGGGGGCAGTGTCTGAATTGGAAGAAGACCTCACGGTGGAGGAGCTCGGTATGGCGATAGGTGCGCTGCATACGGGTAAGGCACTGGGCCCTAACGGGATACCGATTGAGTGGTTTCAAGCAATGTCGGATACCCTGAGCTCACCGCTGTTAGCCATGTTCGAGGAATGTCGAGAAACTGGGGCTCTGCCATTGGACCAGCGCTTAGCGACTATAGTGGCCATTCAGAAGCCGGGCAAACCGCCCGCAGATTGTGCGTCGTATCGCCCAATCTCGCTCCTCAACGCAGAGGCGAAGATTCTGGCGAAACTGATCGCAAATAGACTGACCCCGCACCTACGACACTTAATCCACCTGGATCAGTCAGGCTTCATGCCACATAGGAGCACGGCGTTAAATCTCCGGCGTGTGCATGGAGCATTGGCTCGCGCACGTTTGCTGAAGGAGCCGGCGGCCATTTTGTCCCTGGATGCCAGAATGGCTTTCGATATGGTAGAGTGGCAATACCTATTCGCAGTCCTGGCTCGGGTGGGCTTTGATCCAAAATTTCTATCCTGGGTTAGACTCCTATACACGGACCCGGTTGCCCATGTGGCGGCCAATGGCCACATCTCTTGAGCGATCCCTCTAGCACGAGGGACACGTCAGGGCTGTCCCTTATCCCCTCTACTATTTGCGCTGGTATTAGAACCGCTCGCTACTGTTATTAGGACCACGCCTCTGCTGAAGGGTATAACGTGGGGTGACGCCTGGGAAGATAGAGTATCTCTATATGCTGACGATATGCTGGTTTACCTATCTGACCCTGAGATGAATGTCCCGGTATTGTTAGCACTTTGTGATAAACATGGCTTGACCTCTGGGTATACAATCAATTGGACAAAGTCAGTCCTTTACGTACTGAAAGGCCCTGTACCGATCCTTCCTGAACAGTGCCCGTTGGTAGTGACCGATACCCCCTTAAAATACCTGGGCATACACGTCTCTGGTGACCCGGGCGTATTCTACGATCGGAATCTGGCACCCCCACTCCTTCGCCTGAAGGCGGATGTCCGTCACTGGACAGCCCTGCCTCTTACGCTGCTGGGGCGTGCCGCCTATTTAAGATGATGGCACTCCCGCGCCTCTTATATGTTCTGGAAAACACCCCAGATGTGATCCCGCCCTCTTACTTTCAAAAAGTGACTGCAGTAGTGACTAACCTGCTGTGGGGAGACCAGCCACCGAGGATAGCCCACGTTAAACTTAATCGCGGGTGGTACGATGGAGGAATAGCATTACCAAATATGCAACTTTATTATTGGGCATCCCAGCTCAAAGTAATTAATCAGTGGATCCACGCCCCACATGACGACCCAGCATATCTGGCGGATAGGACCCAACTGGGAACGCATAGTCTGTTGGCCCCGCTATATAATCCAAGTCTCCTTAAGGGACTACTCTGCCCAACCAAGCACACAGTTACATTGTGGTACAAGGCGCTCACACGGTTAAAATGGAAGAGGGTCATTACAAAGCTGACTTCACTTTGGGACACTAAAAAGTTAGGCTGCCTCAGATCCAGTAAGGGGTTTACCCAATGGGACAATATTGGAATTTCAACGGTGGGGGATCTCTGGACCTCTGCAGGGGTACTCCCTTTCTTGCAACTGCAACAACAATACGCACTAGGCCCCACTGAAACTTATAGGTACATCCAGATAAGACACGCACTGCTGGCAGTACTTGAACCAGGGTCCCCTGTCCCAGAATCCTCACCCTTAGAAGACCGGCTTCTCACAGACTTCATGTAAACACGTGCCATCTCACTTACATTCCGCAAATTACTAAACAACCTCCCGGACCCCTTACAACGTTTGAGTGAGAAGTGGGAAACTGAATTGGGAGCTATGGACGAGACAGATTGGAATGCTGCAATGGCATCGCCAAGGGAGGCGGGGGTCTCGGCCCGGTTTAGGCTCATAGAGCTGAAAGTACTACATAGAGTGTACTACACTAGAACAGCTCTTTATAAAATGCACAGGGCTGAAACCCCATACTGTCTTAGGGTATGTGGGGAGGAAGGAACGCTATTGCATACATTGTGGGACTGCCCGGCCATAAGGAGTTACTGGCAACAAGTCATGCGGACCATTTCCCAGACCCTTGACACTTCCCTAACACCAGAACCACGCATGTGCCTGCTGAATATTTGGGAAGGGACTGATTTGAATCTCAGGCAACAGCAATGGGTCACTATTGGGACAATGGTAGCCAAACGCGACACGGCGCAGAGGTGGGGGGTGCCAGAGGTACCTACTTTAGCATTGTGGTGCAGAACGATGGACAAACTGATGTTAACTGAACGCACAGTGTATAAAATGAGAGCTCAGCTAACCCCAAAAAGTGGAACAAGGTGTGGGAGGCATGGAATAGGTACAGGGGAGATATATGTGAACCACTGCCAGAGGACGACGGTTCGGAAGATGAGGAGGGGATGGATGAATGAATCGGGAGGGAAACATGGGGATAGATGAAGGGGCACTAATTATCTGACAGGGATTTCAATTTTATTCGGTGCTTGGAGAGGGAAGGGTATCTACCTGGGAAATTGGAATCGGCAATTTCTACTGAAATTGTCTTATACTTTGTGACTATATATCAAAGATGAGCCATCTAATTTTGTTCTGTTAACTTTCTACAAAAATAACATAAAAAAGTAAGATTTTATTTATTCAATCATTAAATCCTTACTGCATTTCGCATCATGTCAAGTATTCGCTGCCGGACCGGAAGGTTGTCGGCTGAATAGCTGTGTAACAGTACGAGCCGTTGATTTATTATGTAACATTTACGAATGACAAGATGTACTGCTGATGTCTTGATGGCACTTTTCAATAAAAATCTTACACCAAAAAAAAAAAAAAAAAAAAAACATACATGAAGAGCAAAACTCACACGTGATGGTTTCAAGCTGCTGAGGGTGGGGCTTGACATACTGCTCGGTCAGACAGGTTTGGAAGAGTATCATGAAGGCGTAGAGGTCATGGGTCATGTGGAGGTGCCCGGGGAGGGAGTCCCAGGTCTGTTTGGCGAGGTGGGAGAACTATCTCCCGCATGGAGTTGCTCTGTGGATGTGATGAATGGTGACCAGGGCAAGGTTGGCTGGACGGAGTTGGGGCAATGGGGTGTTGGATGAGAGACGTCCAAGGTAGTTTTTGGGTCTGGGGTTGTGGAGTGCCTCCTGAGTATGGCTGAGGAGTCTGAAGGTGATCCTGCAGTTGACAGTGAGCCATTGTAGGTATCTCAGGTGGACAGTGATGTGGCAGTGGCGGGAGATGTTGAGGAAGAGGTGTGCGGATGCACCCTGGAGGTGTACAATTCCTCCTGGAGTTTGGCTGTTGTTCCTGCATAGAGGGTGTTGCCGTAGTTGACCCGACTGGTGTCGTGGACCTGGGTGACTGTCTGTCTTGCCTTGGAGTGGAACTATATGCAGATTATTTGCAGCATGTAGAGGGTGTTGCAGCATGAGGTAGAGATGGTGTTGAGTTGCATGGTTATTGTGAGAGAGGAGTCTACGATAAACACCAGCTTGCGTGAGTGGCCACTGGGTGACGGTGCGCTGCCCAGGCCGGTGGTACACAAGGAGTTGTTCCAGCCGTAAGGGGACAATCCTCAGATGATGACCTCAGTCTTGTCCAAGTCCAGCCTTAGGTGGCTGATGTTCATCCATTCATCAACGGACCTCATGCCTTCTTGAATGTTGGATCTGGGAGTGGCTGGGTCTTTGGGGAGGGTGAGGAGCAGCTAGGTGTCAATGGCATAAGAAATGATGATGAGGTCGTGTGCGCATGTGATGGTGGAGAGGGGGGTCATGGAGACATTGAAGATCGTCACGCTGAGAGATGAGCCCTGGGGCATGGGCCAGATGACCCCAGTGTACTAGGTGGTGAAGGGGGGAGGCAAACTCCCTGGGCCTTGCTGGTGAGGTACTTAGCGATTTAATCCTGGGCCCTCCTCTGGATCCCAGTGTTGGAGTTGTGTGATCTGACAGTGTGGTAGCACATGGTGTAGAATGCCGTTGAGAGGTTGAGGGGCGTGAGGGTGGTGGTGTCACCCTTGTTGAGCAGGGTCCAAGATATCGTTGTTGGTGGCAATGAGGCGGTTGCAGTGGTGTGATTACTGTGGAAGATGGACTGAGGTGGGTTGCCTGGAGGTGTTTGCTTGGAGGGAATTGGTCAGTTGCTCGTTGACTGTCTTCTTGATGGCATTTGCCGGGTAGGGAAGCAGTGTGATGTTCAAGGAGATCCTGCGGTACTACCGTCCATTGTTTAAGAAGGGCCTGGGTCTCTGTATGCCTCCAGCTCCCATGGAATGTGTCGTACCCAAGGGACACATTGATGAAGTGCCGGAGGTGGTCTTCAAGGATGGGGTATGCTGTGATTGAGATGTTGTGTGGGAAGGGTCCTGATGGAGAGCCGGAGTGGATGGTGTACATGAGCCGGGTGGTGTCTCTGCTGCTGACGGGAGTTCAGAACATGAGGGGGGTATGTCCCATGGATAATAGCGCTGTCTGACTCAGTGTGGCGAGGCTGTCGTGTATGTCCACGAGCTTGCAGTGGTAGAATGTTGCGAGGGATTCCCTTGGCCTTGCAAGGGTGGGATGTCTCTTGGATGGTGAGCTGGGGTTAGACAGTTCACTCACGATGCCAATGAGCTCCTTGACGTCGTGTGTGTTGGTGCTTAGGCCCTATCTGAAGGATGTCCTCTTGTCCGTGCTGATGATTTGGTGATGTCTGTGTGTGGCAGTTTTCAGGGCGTAAAGATAACTGATGGGTGTTTGTTTGCAAGGTTTGCACAAGAGTCCGGCTGGATTCATATGAGTCCAGTAGGTCTGCCTTGTCCCAGGTGGCTTAACTGTTGTTGTGCTTTACAGGAAAGTCCACCAATGTGGCAAGAGTGTTGGATCCGTCGCTGATCCAGTGTTTGAGGTTTTAGGGTGTGGCGGAGGTGTTGGTTGGAGTGTCCTGGGCGAGAGTGCCACATAGCTCGTCTGTGGTGACTTAGGTCAAGCATCTTTGGGGGATCTGTAGCGGAGTGTGGGGTAGCGTGTTGCTTGACGGAGAACTGGATGCAAATGTTGATATACCAATGAGGGATGGTGGTGTGGTTGTCCACCAGCCAGAAGTTGCTGTCCCCCAGCCACATGTAGTCTGTGGAGATGAGAGCCTGTGTGCTGATGTAGTTGTTGATGGCTCAGCGGAATTGTGGGTGTAGGCCTGGAGATCTGTAGATGAGTGTTATTCTGAGGTTGGTCAGGGTGTTGGTGTGAAACCTGAAGTGCAGGTGCTTGACAATGCTGAGTGTGTCCTTGGTGTTGTATGTGACTCTGAGTGTGTACTTCTGAATGAATTGCAATTCATCCTCCTGTATTGTTGGTGCGGTCCCTGTGGGTGATCTTGTATCCATCTGTGATGGCAATGTTGCAGTTGTGTGCTGAGGATGCCTTCAACCAGGTTACTGTAATGAAGGCGATGTGTGGGGCTGCTGTGTTGAGGAGGTAACAGAGTCCAATGGCGTGCTGGTGGACAGAGCGGGTGTGGAGTAGGAGGCACATGACCAGGTTGTACAGACATGGTCTGGTAGGCGGGTCAGCACGGTGTAGGCAGTAGGAGTTGCACACCCAGCATGCGAAGCTTAGGGGTTGCCTGATAGCAGGTGGTTGATTGTCTGGTGTTCATTACTTGGAGGGTGGCTGTAGCATGAGTCTGTTGTGTTACGTGGACTAGCAAAAATGGTTAGGGGTTCTGCCCACTTCACCCTCCCGTACCTGAGCAGGAGACATCCAAGGATGAGAAAGTAGCAACAAAGGGTCCCGAAGGGATCAATCCACTTTTAATTTTCAAACAAGAAACAATTAATTATCTTGTGAATAACAAATTAAACATTGAGAAAATATATATAATAATTCATATACCCACATATGAGCGGACTTCCAGGGAGGCACGACAACCAACAATCTATATACAAAACATCACATATACATCATATACAAATATACAACACATTTACAATATCAACAAACACTTATCTGTACCCTAAATACAAGAAATATATAAGAGTATATATACACCAATTAAGGTAAGTGCCTTCTCTTAATTTACAATAGAGTGCACAACAAAGTGGTAGTCCCAAAAGCAAAGCACCAGGGGGTTAGAACATCAACCCAGTCTATATTTGTATTGGTGCACATCAGACAAAAATCAAATCTTTCTTAAATTGTAACAGGGAACTCCATTCAAAGCAAAAGGTGTCGACGCAGTCGCGGTCGCGTTTCAGCCAGATGATATAGGCTTCATCAGGACATGGGTACTCTAATCTTCAAGGCCCTGGCAGAGCCTAGGGACGACATCGCCGGCTAGTCCACACAACCACCCACGAGGGTGGGGTGGGAATCACTTTCTTTGCCCAAGTTCTGGAAGTTCTACCGCATATATACAGTGTGTCCACTCGGATAAGGATAGTGTCAAACCAGCGTGGCTCAAATCACACGGTCTTTCTAAATTCTTCAGATCACTCGGCGACACGAACAAACAGTGTTCACCGCAGCGTCAGTCACACCACCGGGTGTTACGTGGGTCATGCCAGGACCAGAGGGTCCTGCACTGTGCACGTTGCAGGTGCTGACGGTCCAGCCTTTGGCACGGCATTGGCGCAAAAGTGGCACAGACAAGCTGCTGCCTGCATTAAGAATGGGTGGAGGGAGGGAGGAGCATCTGAGAGGCGTGTGGGTTGCAGAATCAGGGCGCTCGGTGGGGCAGTGCCACAAGGGAGGCAGAAGCAGGAATGCGTGAACACCTGATGGAGGCGTTTACATTTGATTCCGTGCAACGTCGTGACGTCATCAGCGCCACGTTCTTGGCATCATGGGAAATTTCTCATCCACTTAGCGAGAAGGCTTGCACCGCAGTGTTCTCCACTGGCCTTGAGGAAGCGTTGTGACAGTGACATGTGCAACGGTTTCTGTTTTCAGCTCACAAAATGGGCAGTCGGGAACAGTTTGCAAGGGTGGTTTCCAGGTAGAAGTGAACTGGCATAAAGGTAAAACCCCAGCCCTGAATTTAAAATATAAAGCCCTATCATAAGGACTGTGGATCAGGTCCATATAAGCTTCTCTGGAGGGGTTACATTTAACCATCAAGAAGTTGGCAACAGTTTTTGGATGGTTTGGTTTACCCAGTCTCTCGCTATCGACCCAAGCCCAATAGGCCTTCTTCAATTCCTGTTTGGGAGGTGCGGTTTTATTTTCCCACGCAGATCCTAGACCAAGCAAGATAAGTGCCTTCTTGACCTCTCTAAGCCAGGCGATCTTGTGCCAGCCAGGGAGGGACAAGACGTCTTTTAGGGCATCCGCATAGCTGTGGAGTTCAGGAACGTTCCAAATTCTGGACCACAGTAATAAGGGACGTAGTTTAGCTTGCTCACAGATAGGGCGGGTACCTGCATCGAGCAGGAGTGGGATTGTGGGAGTGCTCTGGGGTAACCTCATCAAGTCTTTATGAAATTTATTTTCTAGGTGGCCCAAGGTGTCCACTCTCTGGGTTCCCCAAAGTTCTGCGCCGTACAATGCGGCACTCACAACCCTGGCCCTATAAATGTCAAGAAGTGCCCCGATCGGTTTTGTGGAGGAGGCACGTTGTTCTTTGAGTAAAGCGCCAACAACCCTCTTGTGGGTTAGAAACACTTTCTGGTGGTGGGCCTTCCAATTCATACTATCACAGAGGCGTATGCCTAGATAGTCAAATTCTTTGACCCGTTCTAATGGAACAGAGTCTAGAGTGGGGGGTTTAACAGTTTTCTTCGGGGGGTTGAGGACAAGAAATTTGGTCTTGCCAATGTTTATTGCTAAGCCCTTGGTATCGCAGAAGTCCTTAAAGCTGGTAAGTAGCGCCTGTATGCCTATGGGTGACTTCGAAATCAGGAGGGTGTCATCCGCAAACAGGAGCGTCGGGATTTTCCTTCCGGCCAGGGATGGTGCATCTGCAGGATGTTGCAAAAGATGCTCCACCACTCCATTTACGTACAACGAAAACAGAGTGGGGGCAAGCACACACCCCTGGCGGACGCCCCTGTCTACTGGGATACACGGTGTTTTTTCTCCCTGGGCACCCCATCTGATTTGAGCAAAGTTGTTTGCATGGAATTTTATCAATAAGGCCAGAAGGTAGGGAGGTAGACCTAGACCGTCAAGGACTTTCCACAGTAATGCTCGTGGGACCAGGTCGAAGGCGGTTTTTAAGTCTATAAAGACTAGGTATAAACTGCCTCCTCCTAGCACCACTACCTTCCAGTAGAGCATTAGAAGGCGGAGAGTCTGCTCGATGGTGCCTGTCCCTGATCTAAAACCCGCTTGGAAATCGGATAATATCTGGTTGTCATCCACCCACTCCAGAATCCTGCCCAATACCACTTTCCCCGCCACCTTTTGCGTTGTGTCCAACAAACTGATGGGGCGGTAATTAGCTGGGTCTTCCCTGTTGCCTTTCTTGAAAATGGGGACGACTTCAGCGCCCCTCCAAGAGTCAGGGAAAGAACCCCCCAACGTAACCTCATTAAGAAGTGCAGCAATTAGTCTGCTCCAGAATGGGGGATTATTTTTTATCAGGTCGCCCGGGATCCCGTCCGGGCCTGCCGCTTTGTTGGGAACAATACAACTAATTGCCTTCTCTACTTCTACAGCGGTGAATGCAACTTCGTTTGGTGGGAGGACTGTGGAACTGAGCCGTTGTAGCAGGTCTGGTTGGGGGGGCCCTGTTTGCGCTGTATACAGGTTCGAAAAATGGGCAAACCAGGCAGCGCCAGGGATGTTACAAGTCAGTTGATGATCTATGGGCTTGTCTCTTGACCTTAGCAAGTCCCAAAACCCCTTGGCATCTTTCCTTGTGCTTGCCTCCGTTAGATCACGCCAAAAATTGAAGTCATATGACCGCTTGGCCTCAGTCACAGATTTCCTGTAGAGCTTCCTTGCAGACCTGATGACAGCTTGGTCTTTTCCTTTTACTGCGGCCACGAGTTCACTCTTAGCATTTCGGCAATTCGCTGTGAACCACTTTCCATTTGCTCTCGGGACGGCTTTTGCAGCGCTTCTGGCGCTGGGTTTCGAAATGGTGAATAGCCCACTTAGTGCTGTTACTGTCTCTAAAAATAGTGATAAGAACTTCTTACTATCACCGTTTGTAGCACCAAACTTGGTTTCGGCCTGTAGTAGGATGGTTTCAGCTTGTGTCATCCTTGCCTCATCTGCTTCGACTCTTGCCCATTTGAGACGTCTCCCACAGTTCGAGGGGAGGATCTCACATGAGGATTTCCATATCTGATTGGTGGTTTCTTGAGAACCCTGGAGCCAGGGAACAGAAATGGTTACAGCAAGAGGGTTGTGGTCGCTATCACAGGTTTCTATAACCTCCATGTCTTGGTGGTATGACCAGAGGGCATAGTTGAGCAAGACAAAGTCAATTCTGGAAGAGTGGCCCGTCCTATTATATGTGTGGGCACCCATGGGATCTGACCTAGAACGCCCGTTTGTTGCTCTCAAATTATGCTCCATACAAAGAGCGTTTATGTCGATCACCCTTTGTGTCCATTTCGGAACCGGGTCAAGATTCAAGATGGGGATTCCCCTCCTATTATCCTCCTCATTAGTGTCCAGAATGTCTTCTTTAGCTAAGGGCTCAAAACAGCAGTTAAAATCGCCTGCCAGCAGGACGAGAGAGTCAGCGTCACAGGCGGCCAGGTTGTTGCTTAAACCTAGTGAGGTTAAAGATCCTCCGTTCCTGCTGTCCCTTAAGTAGATATTAAATAGTTCTAGCTTCCTTCCCACTTTGTGTTGGAGTGTTAGCCATTGGAGGTCAGGGGATTCAGTAGGTCTTTGGAGAATGCTGAGGTCTAGAGCTATATTGATCCAAATAAGGAGACCGCCGGACGGGCGTCCTTTGGAACCTTGATGATGAACAGCCGGGACGTAGAAGGTCGAGAACCCCACTCTGTGTCTAGGTTCCTGGCTCCATGTTTCCTGAAGCAAACAAATGTCGTAGGGTGCCAGGAAGGTGTTCCATTCCGGGTTGTCAAGGTTGCGTTCGAGGCCAGCCACATTCCAGCTTAAGATCTTCAGTGAGGATTCACCGGGTGGAGAGATTTTAGGAACGTGAGTGGATAAGGAAGAGTTTTCTTCAGCCAGAATAGTTGGTATTGGAGGGATCTTAGTCCGATAGAGTTCAGTGGGGGCAGCACTGTCTGGCAGTTTGATCTCCATTAGATTGGATTGAGCGGGAGGAGGTGGGGTCAGGCAGTGATTGTCTGGCCATAATTCCATCCTTATACAATCTGGAGTAGCTGTTTTAATCAGATCCAAGACACGTGGCGTGCGGGTCAGGAGCCCGCCATCGGTATTTTGTGGGCTGTAAGTTTGGTTTCCAGATATTTCTGTGTCCATAGAAAACGAAGCTTTATCTGGTTGTGAGGAAGCGGGGGGCACAAAAAGTCAATCAACCTCCTCCAGGCCTCCAAATCTGTTGTAGGTTGAAAGGCCATTCCAATGTAAAAGGGTGTCCATAGGCCTCGTGGAATGGATGTTCCATGGATGGTGCTGCACCAAGGACCAGTTATCCGCTTGGGTGTGTACTTGGCGTGGAGGGTAGAAGTAGGATAACGGCCTCGGGATGACAAGGGATTCTTCGCTAGTTGGCCAAGAACAAATATGGCGTGCCGTATGTGGGTCATCAAAAGTTACAACTACGCAGTCCCCTTGCTTAGATTTCTTTGTTGGGCCCACTCAGGGTATTCTACGGACCATCATTACCCGGCTTCTCTTGCCAATAGGAGCTGGTCTGTTAACGCTAAGCCAGTGCATTGTTTTGTTTTTCAATGACCAATGGTTTTCGTATTGGTCAATGCCGAGGACAGGGACGCCTGTCAACACAACTACATATTCATTGGCCTCTGGAGGAAGATCTATAAAACCTCCTCTAAAATTTTCTTTTGGGCGAGGGCCCTGGGTTTCAGTAGGGAGAGGTCTAGTAGGTGGTACCAGATTTGGAATTGTTTTTTGCGGCTTAGAATTCCGTGCAGGAACCTGCGGTTTGGAAGCCTGAGGTTTAGCGGTCGTGGAAATTTGATCCACAGCCACCGTCCTCGGCTTGGGAACAGGCCTTGCAGCAGCAGGTACTGGAGCGGGGTGCTGCTCAGTTTGTACAGCAGGAGCTGGCAATTGTGGGTCGGATAAGGACACGCCCTGGTTTTCAAGATTTCTCAGGCCAAGAGTGGCCAGAGCAATAATGCTCTTCTCCATCTCGAGTAGATTGTTTTCTATCCTAGACAATCTTAAGTCGAGTGGTGAGAGAAGCTTTTTTAGTGTTTCCCAGACTTGGTCTATGAATTCCTTCTCATTTTGTCCCTGATCCTGCGCCTGCGACCCCTCAACCTCTGAGGTGATAGTAGCTAGGCCCTCTCCCATTTTTTGGCATATTGGCTGAGATCTTAAGGGACCCTCAGATAAGACAGTACATGCCTGAGTATTAGCCATTGTAAGGTGTTGGGAAACTGCCACTTTGGCCTTTTTGCGGGAGTAGGCTGAGCGTGATTGGCGTTTTCTTTTGGGTTGCGCGCCATTAGCACCGGAAGTAGTTGGAATTACTTGGGCGGGAGGGTTAGGGGTGGGGGACTGAGTATGGGGAAGCGCAGGGAAACTTAGCTCTTCTACAGTGCGTGTTTGCTCTAAGGGCGGAGTGAGAGAGGAAGTAATCGGGGGATGATGTAAATCAGCCTGAGTAATGATGCTATTTGGGCAAACAGGGCGAGCGGGGGTGACAGCAGAGGCTATATGGCCTAGGGATGATTTTTTCGAATGGGCCATTACCTCAGACAACCTACGTGCGGCTGCCAATTCTAGGGATACCCGAGTTTGGAGTTTGGATATTTCTTCATCAATAGCTATATTAGTGCGAGTGATGAAGTCATCCATAGGACCACTGACTTGTGAACCACCTTTAGCGGCCTTGCTACGGGTCATCCTAGTGCTCATAATGCTTACGATAGAGTTGGGGCCCTCACACACCCTGCTAGGTAAGTTGCCTCCATTAAGCTGACCTAGCTTAACACAATGGAAGAACAACAGGCGGGGTAGGAGTAGCAAGGGGGGTGGGCCAGGGCCGTCCGCTGCCGTCCTCGAACGGCCTCAAACGGCCCGCTCTTTGCCCGGTCTTCGCCCCGGGCTTAGTCCCGCGCGCGTCCCGCGTCGCGGGAGACCCGGACCTGGGTTTATGGACCGTTTGTGGGCGGTGGGCGGGCCACGGGGAGAGCGGACCGGAAGGTCTTAGAGGTCACGCAGGGACTCCTGGACAATGGAGTCCCTGCACACGCTCGCAGCCCCGCTGCGCCTCGCACCCACACCCAACTCCAGGCTCCACAGCAGAGTCTCAAGGCAGCCCCCAGCCAAATGGGGCGCAGCGGCACCCGCGGAGCGGGTGCGGCAAGCAGTGGCCACAGGAACAACAGGCAAGTGAAAGTCCAGCAGCAGCGCCAGGAACGGCGCTACAAACAGCAGCAAAAGCGTCCCAAGGAGCTATACGGTGGGAGGAGGTAAAGTACCCTACTGTGGGCGGTGGGCGGGCCACGGGGAGAGCGGACCGGAAGGTCTTAGAGGTCACGCAGGGACTCCTGGACAATGGAGTCCCTGCACACGCTCGCAGCCCCGCTGCGCCTCGCACCCACACCCAACTCCAGGCTCCACAGCAGAGTCTCAAGGCAGCCCCCAGCCAAATGGGGCGCAGCGGCACCCGCGGAGCGGGTGCGGCAAGCAGTGGCCACAGGAACAACAGGCAAGTGAAAGTCCAGCAGCAGCGCCAGGAACGGCGCTACAAACAGCAGCAAAAGCGTCCCAAGGAGCTATACGGTGGGAGGAGGTAAAGTACCCTCCTGTGGGCGGTGGGCGGGCCACGGGGAGAGCGGACCGGAAGGTCTTAGAGGTCACGCAGGGACTCCTGGACAATGGAGTCCCTGCACACGCTCGCAGCCCCGCTGCGCCTCGCACCCACACCCAACTCCAGGCTCCACAGCAGAGTCTCAAGGCAGCCCCCAGCCAAATGGGGCGCAGCGGCACCCGCGGAGCGGGTGCGGCAAGCAGTGGCCACAGGAACAACAGGCAAGTGAAAGTCCAGCAGCAGCGCCAGGAACGGCGCTACAAACAGCAGCAAAAGCGTCCCAAGGAGCTATACGGTGGGAGGAGGTAAAGTACCCTCCTGTGGGCGGTGGGCGGGCCACGGGGAGAGTGGACCGGAAGGTCTTAGAGGTCACGCAGGGACTCCTGGACAATGGAGTCCCTGCACACGCTCGCAGCCCCGCTGCGCCTCGCACCCACACCCAACTCCAGGCTCCACAGCAGAGTCTCAAGGCAGCCCCCAGCCAAATGGGGCGCAGCGGCACCCGCGGAGCGGGTGCGGCAAGCAGTGGCCACAGGAACAACAGGCAAGTGAAAGTCCAGCAGCAGCGCCAGGAACGGCGCTACAAACAGCAGCAAAAGCGTCCCAAGGAGCTATACGGTGGGAGGAGGTAAAGTACCCTCCTGTGGGCGGTGGGCGGGCCACGGGGAGAGCGGACCGGAAGGTCTTAGAGGTCACGCAGGGACTCCTGGACAATGGAGTCCCTGCACACGCTCGCAGCCCCGCTGCGCCTCGCACCCACACCCAACTCCAGGCTCCACAGCAGAGTCTCAAGGCAGCCCCCAGCCAAATGGGGCGCAGCGGCACCCGCGGAGCGGGTGCGGCAAGCAATGGCCACAGGAACAACAGGCAAGTGAAAGTCCAGCAGCAGCGCCAGGAACGGCGCTACAAACAGCAGCAAAAGCATCCCAAGGAGCTATACGGTGGGAGGAGGTAAAGTACCCTCCTGTGGGCGGTGGGCGGGCCACGGGGAGAGCGGACCGGAAGGTCTTAGAGGTCACGCAGGGACTCCTGGACAATGGAGTCCCTGCACACGCTCGCAGCCCCGCTGCGCCTCGCACCCACACCCAACTCCAGGCTCCACAGCAGAGTCTCAAGGCAGCCCCCAGCCAAATGGGGCGCAGCGGCACCCGCGGAGCGGGAGCGGCAAGCAGTGGCCACAGGAACAACAGGCAAGTGAAAGTCCAGCAGCAGCGCCAGGAACGGCGCTACAAACAGCAGCAAAAGCGTCCCAAGGAGCTATACGGTGGGAGGAGGTAAAGTACCCTCCTGTGGGCGGTGGGCGGGCCACGGGGAGAGCGGACCGGAAGGTCTTAGAGGTCACGCAGGGACTCCTGGACAATGGAGTCCCTGCACACGCTCGCAGCCCCGCTGCGCCTCGCACCCACACCCAACTCCAGGCTCCACAGCAGAGTCTCAAGGCAGCCCCCAGCCAAATGGGGCGCAGCGGCACCCGCGGAGCGGGTGCGGCAAGCAGTGGCCACAGGAACAACAGGCAAGTGAAAGTCCAGCAGCAGCACCAGGAACGGCGCTACAAACAGCAGCAAAAGCGTCCCAAGGAGCTATACGGTGGGAGGAGGTAAAGTACCCTCCTGTGGGCAGTGGGCGGGCCACGGGGAGAGCGGACCGGAAGGTCTTAGAGGTCACGCAGGGACTCCTGGACAATGGAGTCCCTGCACACGCTCGCAGCCCCGCTGCGCCTCGCACCCACACCCAACTCCAGGCTCCACAGCAGAGTCTCAAGGCAGCCCCCAGCCAAATGGGGCGCAGCGGCACCCGCGGAGCGGGTGCGGCAAGCAGTGGCCACAGGGACAACAGGCAAGTGAAAGTCCAGCAGCAGCGCCAGGAACGGCGCTACAAACAGCAGCAAAAGCGTCCCAAGGAGCTATACGGTGGGAGGAGGTAAAGTACCCTCCTGTGGGCGGTGGGCGGGCCACGGGGAGAGCGGACCGGAAGGTCTTAGAGGTCACGCAGGGACTCCTGGACAATGGAGTCCCTGCACACGCTCGCAGGCCCGCTGCGCCTCGCACCCACACCCAACTCCAGGCTCCACAGCAGAGTCTCAAGGCAGCCCCCAGCCAAATGGGGCGCAGCGGCACCCGCGGAGCGGGTGCGGCAAGCAGTGGCCACAGGAACAACAGGCAAGTGAAAGTCCAGCAGCAGCGCCAGGAACGGCGCTACAAACAGCAGCAAAAGCGTCACAGTGACATGACATACTGGCACAAAGGGCAATGCATCCATACAAACAGACTCACAGGACAGTTGACAGAACATGTGGGACATACACTGGCCCCCACCCTCACAACATGGATGTTGGAAATCCAAATGTACTGGCACACAAGATTAAGTGGATGAGCCAAACACATCCTGCTGCACACAGAGAGGCTGCAATTCCCCATAGAGCCTGTTGTTGTGATGTCCCACACAATCTCAACCCGTGGCATCCACAATGTGTCAGGGGCAAGGTTTACACACATTGATGCCTTCACCAGAGTCCACACTCCAATCCAGATGACTGTCAGGAAGGGTGACTGTCATGTCATGGGAGTGTTGCTACATGTTATTTGATCCATGGTGATGAGACATGTATGCATGGTACTACAACATGCACAGAAACAGTTCCCACACATTCCCAAAGCGTATCAACACCAAAAAACCTGTTTGGATCACTTACCCGAACTGGCATTTACACATGCAAAATTCATAGAAAGTCATTGCACATTACTGTGTGGCATGACATCAGCACTCGAGTGACACATCAGAACGCACATCAAGGTCACTGTGCATACAGTCAGCTGGACACACACACTGCAACACATGCCACTCAATGCTACAAGCTTCCTCACTCATACCCAGTGACTCACAATTATGAGAAGAAGTTGCGTATGAGCTGACTCCGGATATCATACTCCTCCTCATCACTTACATCGTGACCAAGCCCTTGATCCTCAATGTGTGGATTTTCCTGCTCCTCAGGATCCAGGATGAGTGGCATTGCCTTCTCAACTGCCATGTTGTGCAGCATGCAGCACACGATGCAGATCTTACAGACCTTGTCCGGTGCATATGGGAGAGATCCGCCAGTCTTATCGAGGTACTGGAATCGGCTCTTCAGGTGGTCAAATGTCCTCTCAATCACTCTCCTGGTCTACCCATCTGCATTATTGTACCGCTGATCTGCAGCTGTTCTTGGGTTGCGTAGAGGTGTCATTAGCCATGGCATGTTGGGATATCCTGAGTGCCCTACATAGATACATCATGTAAATAAGTGGGTCGGGAGATGCCGTTAGAGCAAAAGATACTGAAACACACAGGACAAACAGAGTTTACCCACCAACAAGACATGCCCGCTCGTTGCGCAGCTGCAGCATCATTTGTGGCACCCTGCTACGCCTCATGATGAATACATCGTGTTCCGATCCTGGAAAATGTGCACAAACGTGAGAAATCAGCATGTTAGTAAGGCACACCACAAGGGCATTTATTGAATGGTAATGTTACGATTGCGGTAAGCCTGCTCCTGTGACTGTGGTGGCACCAAAGCCACATATGTCCCATCAATGGACCCAATGACATGTGGCATCCCTCCCATGGCATAGAAATAACCCTTGACACTCTTAACTCTTCAGGAGGAGGAAATTTGATGAATTCATCAATGTGCTCCAACATGGCTGCCAAAACATCACGCAGGACATGGCTGAAAATCGTCTGTGACATTCCACCAACAACAGCTATGGCTAATTGAAACGTACCTGTAGCAAAAAAATGTAGGGCTGCCATCACCTTTATCTTGGGGGTCAGCGCAGTAGTATACCTGTGTTGAGGTTGGAGATGTGGTGCCAGCTTGTTCGTCAACTCCTGAATCAACTGTTGAGTGAATCTGCAACGTCGGATGCAGGCACGTTCCCTCAGGGTAGCCACATCTGGGAATGGCCTTGGTACAGGCGGTGCCCTGCAGTACATATTTGGGAATAATAAAGATTGGCAGTCAGCCAACATCAATGGCAATGTACATAGCACATGCAAAACTGCTACTAGACATCAGGTCACTATGGAGTCTGGCGTGTGCAATACATCCCGGAAACATATGCCAGCTTGCTGGCACTTCTACGAAACTCCAGATACACCTTTTGATTGACAAATCAACATGACATGCCCTGAAATGAGCTGCTGGGCCGGTCTGAGTGAACAGCCCGAGATATCACTGGAGCCACACACGTCACCATACCTGCAGTGGAAGGAAGTCACCCCATCCATACAGCTGACTGCAAGGAACATGCACAGGTCCCATGGTATGTCAAATGCACATATCAAACACATTGCAATTGAGGTGTACACGTGACAAGGAAACAACACAGCCATTGACACGACGCAGACATCTATGCCTAGGGAAATATGATGTCTGATGCAAACAGACCCAACAGCCGTGGGAATCCACATGTGGCATGGTGTACGTAGATGTGAAACCTTTACTAAGTATGGGCGCAAAATCCGCTCCGCTCACGAAATCTGCAAATTTTCGGCAATTTCACAATCATGAATCTTGTGAAATTGCCAAAAAATTTGCGAATTCGCGAGCAAGCAGTTTCTTATTTTTTGGCCTACAGGAAGCACAGTTAAGGCAGGTGCTCGAGTTGAAGATAACTTTGTAACCATTTTAGAATGGCACCGGCAAGCTGCCAGAGTATTTGCTGGCGCCATTCTAAAATGGTTACAAAATTAGCTTCAAGTCGGGCACCTACCTTAACTCTGTAAGTGCTTCCTGTGGGCCAAAAATTAAACCTCAACAGGAAGCACTTACAGATATAAATAAAGCAGGTGCCCGAGTTGAAGCTCAAATTCAGTAACCTTTTAATTAGCCCAAAACATTAGTGAACACGGTCGAGGCTGGGCAAGTGTGCTTTAACCCCATATCTGCAGTCGAAAATGTTCTGTAATACCCGAGGGAGGTCTTTGTATCCCTGAGTTTCTCGAGCGCAATCCCCGTTCCTGTGATCAGGAGGCTGCTTTCTCCTCACCTGCTGCCCTGCTTGCTCTCTGACCCTTTATACACGAGGCATGTTGACACGCATAGAAGCCCCGCACATAACACTAGCGGTATCAAACGTCTTCCCGCCCTTTCCCAACTATGATGGACAGCTCACTCAAGGGACCTCAGCCCCTTTTGGTGCGGTGGCAAAGTTACAGGCACACATGGTCAGTGGAGACAAATCTTCTGGCCCCATGCAGCTGCAGTGTAGGAAAAGCACTATCATTTACCCAACGAGGGAGCACTTACTGGATTAGCCAGTAGAAAGTACTCCAGTTGAGTAGAGGTATTGCACAAAATGGTGGCATCTTCGTGGATGACTATGCAGGGCAGGATTCATTCTGGCACGAGGCTCCTGTCACAAAAATTAAACCACAACAGGAAGCACTTACAGATATAGCAGGTGCTGAGTTGAAGTTCAAATTCAGTAATGTTTTTAATCAGCCCAAAACATTAGTGAACACGGTCGAGGCTAGGCAATCAATCAATCAATCAATCATAACATTTGTATAGCGCGCTACTCTACCGGAGAGTCTCAAGGCGCTTGGGGGAGGGGGGTCCGCTACTGCTCGAACAGCCAGGTCTTGTGTGGCCTACTGAAGGAGAGGTGGTCTTGGGTCAGACGGAGGCGGATGGGGAGGGAGTTCCAGGTTTTGGCAGCCAGGTAGGAGAAGGATCTTCCTCCCATGGTGGCTCTTCGGATGCGTGGAACGGTGGCGAGGGCGTTGCTGGTTGATCTTAGCTGGCGGGTGGGAGTGTAGAAGGTCAGGCGGTTGTTGAGGTACCTGGGTCCCAGGTCGTGGAGGGCCTTGTGTGCGTGGGTGAGGAGTCGGAACGTGATTCTTTTGCTGACGGGGAGCCAGTGCAGGTCTCTCAGGTGTCTGGAGATGTGGCTGTGTCGGGGGATATCCAGGATGAATCGTGCGGAGGCGTTCTGGATACGTTGGAGTCTTTTCTGCAGTTTGGCTGTGGTTCCGGCGTAGAGGGGGTTTCCGTAGTTCAGTCGGCTGGTGACGAGTGCCTGAGTGACCGTCTTCCTGGTTTTGGTGGGAATCCTTCGGAAAATCTTTCAGAGCATGCGTAGGATGTTGAAACATGACGATGAGACAGCGTTGACTTGTCTGGTCATTGAGAGGGAGGAGTCCCGTGGTCTGTTGGTTTGGGTGCGCTGCCCAGGGCGCGGGGCCACCAGGAGTCATCCCATGCAGAGGGTGATGGAACCAGTATGAGGACTTCCGTCTTGTCTGAATTCAGTTTCAGGCGGCTGATCTTCATCCACTCGGCTACGTCTTTTATCCCTTCATGTAGGTTGGTTCTGGCGGTGGCGGGGTCATTGGTGAGGGAGAGGATCAGCTGGGTGTCGTCGGCGTAGGAGATGATGTTGAGGTTGTTTTGGCGTGCGATGGCCGCAAGACTTTTTTGCGATTTCACGCGAATTCGCAGACCGCAGATCTGCAAAATTCTACCATACTTAAACATTACCATCCCAACACAGACCCATGTTAGATGCACCAACAGCAGATGCATTTTACGGAACACAAACAGCAAGCTCAATATTAAACATGACACACACCTGACATAGTCACATAGGGTCATGCTGAGTGTGACATGTCAGTTGACAAAGTGCCCCAGTCCCTGGCATCAGGAGACAGGTGCCGGTAGTGATGACTGTGCCATCCCAGTGTTGCTGTGGCATTTCAAAATCGGACTAATGATACACATGTGACAAGTGTCAAGGTGATGTGTGCCACATAGTGCCCCATCACACATGGCATGTGTCCAAAGGTCATCACACATCTATTGTGCAACAAGATTAGATGCCCTGTGATACATCACTGGCTGCCACACCTAGGGCCTGTACATGAAAGTATGCAATGACAAGTACTTGGTAGACATCCTTGTGCGAACCGTACCCCTACATCCCTGCCGTGTATTTGCCTCGTATCAATATTGTAATGGTGCCATACGCAAGTGTGTGAAACGCACCCTACCCCTGCATTCGCATCAGGGTGTGAAACACACCCTACCTCTGCATTCGCATCAGCATGTGAAACGCACCCTACCGCTGCATTCGCATCAGCGTGTGAAACATACCGTACCCCTGCATTCACATCAGCATGTGCAACGCATCGTACCCCGCATTCACATCAGCATGTGAAACGCACCGTACCCCTGCTTTCGCATCAGCTGGTGAAACGCACCGTACCCAGCATTCGCATCAGCGTGTGAAACGCACTGCACCCCTGCATTCGCATCAGCGTGTGAAACGCACCATACCCGCATTGGCATCAGCGTGTGAAATGCACTGTACCTCTGCATTCGCATCAGCGTGTGAAATGCACTGTACCCTGCATTTGCATCAGCATGTGAAATGCACCGTACCCCTGCATTTGCATCAGCATGTGAAATCAATGCACCTTGCCACGCATTCACATTAGCGTGTGAAATGCACCGTACCCCTGCATTCGCATCAGCGTGTGAAACGCACCATACCCGCATTGGCATCAGCGTGTGAAATGCACTGTACCCCTGCATTTGCATCAGCGTGTGAAATCAATGCACCTTACCACGCATTCACATCAGCGTGTGAAATGCACCGTACCCCGGCATTCGCATCAGCATGTGAAACGCACCATACCCCTGCATTCACATCAGCGTGTGAAACGCACCGTACCCCTGCATTCGCATCAGCCTGTGAAACGCACCGTAACCCGCATTCGCATTAGCGTGTGAAACGCACCGTACCCCTGCATTCGCATCAGCAAGTGAAACGCACCCTACCCCTGCATTCGCATCAGCATGTGAAATGCACCGTACCCCTGCATTCGCATCAGCGTGTGAAACGCACCCTAACCCTGCATTTGCATCAGCGTGTGAAACGCACCATACCCCTACTTTCCGTGCGTGTGTGCGCATTTTATCACTAATGTAATGGTGCCATAAGCGAGCGCGTGAAATGCACCGTACACTTGTGTGGATCTCAAAATTACTTGGGGGACACATAGGGGCCGAGTAGTAGGCCCTGAATGCATCCTGGGTGTCATGGATACTGAGTTATGAGTAGCTATGTGTCCAACAGGTGTCCAGCAAAAGTCAGTTAGCCCAAAAAATACAATGTTGCAAAATGATTGATGAGCTGAAGCTCAAATTTTAAACGATGCAAATCCGTGTCAGAGCCGTATGTTTAAAGGGATTGGAGGAAACGTATGATGCAAACGAATCTGACAAATTACTCTGTACTCCTCGAACTTAAAGCCCCTCAGCAGCACTGATTTAAGGCAGCATGAACCCCTGAGAGGGCACTTGCCTACACAACATTGGAGTGGACCACACTGCTGCTGTCTCTGCATCCTCTGGCTACCGTGGCACGTACTGTGGAGAGGGCCCAGGCCTTCTCAAAGGATAAGAACCAGGCCCTGCTGGATAGCCTTCTCCCACAGTGCCGAAGCTGTATGGGGGACCAGAGTAGCAGGTGAGGGCTGACTCCACTACCTTTGACTGTACACCTGTGCACCTGTTGTGTGAGTGTCACAACAGGCATTGTGTCCAGGTGGGACAGACATGCAATGTGGTTTGGAGTGTGTCCCAGGGGGTGCATGATGTAGTTCATGTATGTTCACTCCTCACTTGCATTGTGCTTACTGTGACATTCACTGCATAGTGAATGACACATTCAGCCGTGCCAGACCTTGGTGGCTTTATTTCCAAATGTCCTGAGATGGAACAGGGGTCCCCCTGGAGTGACAGGTGATTGTACTCACAGATTGTTATGACTTGAGTGGACCTGTGGTGAGATTGTCCAAATGATGTGTACAACCTCATGGACATTGATGTCTGTGAATGTGCCTTATCATGTTGGTAAGTGTTTATGTGATGTGTTGCACCACTGCTGCATGGCGTATGCAGCAGCTCTCCCCATCTGATGTGACAAGTGAGCAGCGCTGTGTGGCTGACTTGCAAAGCTAGCACGACACCTGTGACACCCCACAGGCAAGTGGCAAATGTGCAAAGTGAGGGTTGTATCCGCTGTTGTCAGTGACAGGCGAGTGACCTGTGCCAGGGTGTGTCTGTCTGGATTGCTGAGGGTTCTTCAGGGGAGTGGGATATGTGACTTCTTGGCACGTGCTGTCCCACACCCTGCAGTTGCATGTGCTGCCCAGTGTGTGCCATGATCAGTGAGTGTGTTGCACCCATTATGCCATCTGTTGGCTTTCAATGCCATGTAGTGTAATTCACATGGACAATAATGCAAGTCCTGTCAACATCCTATGCCCTGTTCACATTATCAAAGATGTGCAAGTGTGTGTCTCTGGGACATGAAGCAGGTGTAGTGATGTTGTCTCACTGTGTCTCACAGGTAACACTCTACAAGAAGGGGGAAATCTGGCGGGACATTGTCAGAGCCGTCAGGTCTGCAAGGGGGCCCTCGCCGGCACCTGAGGAATGTGCAAAAGAGGTGGCAGGACATCCGGTGTTGGACCCGGAGTATCGCCCAGGTCCAGCTGAAGTTATCACCTCCACGCCAAAATGGTGGATGCCGTCGCCTGACATGCTCCGTGTCCTGGCGGTGGTGTTCCCAGACCTCGATGGGCAGTTGCAGTAGAGACAGCAGCAAGGAGGGGGTGGGTACATGGCTGTTTGTTGTGTTGTGTGTCACCTGCTTTTTGAAGTGCTCTGAAGCCTGGCTACACTCCCACAATTGGGGTGTCTGCTCAGACAGGTTATATGTGCAGTGCCTTTTCGGTTCCCCACAGCCACATGGTGCTCATTTTCATCCCTTTTCCTCCTTTACTTGTGTCCCCTAGTCTGTGTGTAATCACATTTGCACATGTTCATCTAGGGTGCAAGAAAATCAGACTGTACATTGATTTCCGCATCATGTGGGAGGGTGGTCTGTGACATGTGTTGGGACCTTGCCTGTGCCATGACCTGTGCACTGTGTTGGTGCTCCATATTTGTTGGCACTGATGATGACTCTCAACATAGGAGTGTGAGGTTTCAACTGCGCACCCTTGCCGCATGCATGACCTATGTTGTGTTCTCAGACATGATCTACATCAGTGGTAGATATGCATAGTGCCATGACGGTTGCTCCTGGTACAGTCAGCTCATTCCAGACCCACGGATCAGTGTGCCCACTACAGTCCCCTGAGCCACCCTGGCCTCCTAATCATGTGTGTCATCCAACACTGTGCCCATTCTATGTGGGTTCAGCATGGGTCTGCCTCTGTGGCATTGGTCCGTGTTTGTATTTTTCCTGTGTCTGCTACATGTGTCCAGCAAACAGGGATACAACATTTGGCTTGTGCGTACTCACACTGGGCAGTGCCTATGTGCCTATTCACAACAATCTGTTGATGCGTGTTTGTCACAAATATGGATTGCCAGCCCCACGAGGTGAGGTTGGGTTACTTTTGGAATTGTTTCTGTACAGTTTTTGTTACCCCGATTCAGACGTCTCACTTCTTGTGCTGTATCAATCACATTGACTGAGGTATGGGGTTGTTGTGCTGAAGAGGTCTACACGGGCACGCATGATTTAGCCTTGCCAGGTCTGACCTGTTGGTGAGAAGTGGCTGAACAATGGTTCACCATGCACTGCCCCTGTGATGGTGGCCAGTGCTTTCAGCTGGGGCTTTGCAGCCTTTGTCATTTTGTTCCAGACATGATTCAGGCTCATACATTTTTGCCACATGTATATAGTTCAGATGCAACGCTGTTTTGTCTTTGTGTGCAGACATCTGTGTCTACAAAACACAAAAAGAGGAGACCAGGTCAAATAGTAGTGTGCTGTCTTAAATGGGGAACAGGAATCATGAGGACTATCCATGTGGAAAAGTGTGTTGGGTCACACTGGGCTAGAAAAATCCCATCAGACCACCCTCGTGGCGGCATATCATCATATGGGGGTGGGCAGTCGCTCCATATACCGCCCATGTAGCGGTGCGGAAATGGAAAACGGCGTATTTTGCCACAGTTGTGCCCAAAGTATAGTACAGAAAAAGTGCAGTACTAAGAAAAAGGTGCTTGTTAAAAATGACTACCTAGACTCAAGAGATTGTTTGTTGAGATAAGTGTAGGTGTCAGGATTAAAAACACGCCTGGTAGTTGGTAAGTAAAACTACATTATGGCGCTGTGCAGAATGGTCAACTAGTTTCAACTCAGTGGAGTGTTACTCCAGCTTTCATCATGACCTTGGAGATAGCAGGCTACTGCACCACTGTGTGAAGGGTGTACAGATATAAAAGAACATCAAAATTGTACAATGTACTTTAAGAAAGACAAGTATCACCCCGAGACTTGGAACCTCTAAGTCCGTTGAAGACAGGAAAGGGATCTTCTACCTGTCAAGAAGACAAAAAATAATATGTATGCATTTACACACTGGAATATACATAACCCCACATACACCATAAAGACAGAATACTCCTGTGAGAACAATTTGCGTTCCGCAATACAAAAAAGCATATCAGCTTTATCACAAAGAGGCATTTCCTCACAGTGATACTCACCCAGCTTTGTGTGGGTGAAAGCCTCACCTCGCCCGGCAACCGCTCGGGAAATTGAGGCCCCGCTCTGATGTGTAAAGAAAGGACACAGTTAGCGCACAATTCATATGTGTCCAGCACAATCGCTATTCACAAGAAACCAATGGACGTGTGGTAGACTCCTGACTGGCCTGTCATTCCCTGCCCCTGCCATTAAGCCAAGATCAATTGTTTAAGATGGATACATAACCCTGAAACTCGGGTGATAGTAAAGCCAGTGATGACCATATATCGCCCCTTAACTAGTGTTGTGAATAGTACTACAGGGTGGCAGCAAAAGAATGCTGCCCACCCGAAAAAAGCTCAATTCTAAAGGAATTGTCCAAAAAGGCACTACTAGTGCCGAGATAAACGACCGGGCAAATCCCAGTCAAAAGACATATCCACATTAATAATGGACACTATTCCTAAAAATAATGGAGGCTTTTCAATCCCAGCACTGCCTTAAATCATAATGATTGCTAGAAAAACGGTCCTCGCAACCTCTCTGAACTAACCTGTCCGTCGGTGCCAAACGCTCAGAACCGAGCGGAAGGGGAGGCACCGACGGAACCACCCGTTAAATTTAAATACCGAGGCTTTCTCTCTGCTCCACCAATTATAGCCGCTGCTGAGACCATATGCTAATGAATTAAATCGTTTATGGCTCGAACAACGAAGCGAAGCGAGCTCAACTGCGTTGTCAGGAAATGAGCCCGGAGAAGTCCGATATTGCAAATCCAGCACTAATCCTAACGCGCATGCACAACAGAGCTCCGTACTGAAATTCAGAGAGCACTATCTCCTCGCGCATGCGTAAATCGGTTTGGGGACAGCAAAGGTATTACAAATCAGGGCTGTAAAGAGCATCTATCCTCTGTAAGAGAGTGATGCTGGGCTGAAGCTGTGCTAAATGTAGGGGCTCAATTGACCCCCTTTCAATGATCACTCAATTGGTGGATCGCCGCGGTTGATTGGGAAAATAATCGTAAATATCCAGAGGGGCAGTGTCTGGTCGATGTGCTGCGAGTAACATTGATAGTGAAAGCAAAGATCTGGGAGTAAAAAGATATTTTATACATTTGTGTAGTATGAAGCAAGAGAAACAATGATCATTTATCTAAGAAAGTGTTGTAACCACAAAGGCTGATAGGGTACGATAAACTGGCAGGGTGAAGGACCGTGGCACTGGAAGGCAATCCAGGTGCTCGGCCAGGAGAAATTCAACAAAGCAAGGGTCAAACTTAGGGCAGGAATAGCGGCATGTGGGCAGTCGGAGTCACACACAATTAGATTGGTTGAGCTAAAGGATGCAAAACAACAGGTAAGTTTGCATCTGGGAGAGACCCGCAACAAAAAGTTGCTCTAAATACTGAAAAAACAAGTGTGCAGGGGGTCAAAAGGGGGAATAATTTAATGACCTGTCAACTCATGCCCCTATACTATAGATACAAAACACAAAAAGAGGAGACCAGGTCAAATAGTAGTGTGCTGTCTTAAATGGGGAACAGGAATCACGAGGACTATCCGTGTGGAAAAGTGTGTTGGGTCACACTGGGCTAGAAAGATCCCATCAGACCACCCTCGTGGCGGCATATCATCATATGGGGGTGGGCAGTCGCTCCATATACCGCCCATGTAGCGGTGCGGAAATGGAAAACTGCGTATTTTGCCACAGTTGTGCCCAAAGTATAGTACAGAAAAAGTGCAGTGCTAAGAAAAAAGGTGCTTGTTAAAAATGACTGCCTAGACTCAAGAGATTGTTTGTTGAGATAAGTGTAGGTGTCAGGATTAAAAACACGCCTGGTAGTGGGTAAGTAAAACTACATTATGGCGCTGTGCAGAATGGTCAACTAGTTTCAGCTCAGTGGAGTGTTACTCCAGCTTTCATCAGGACCTTGGAGATAGCAGGCTACTGCACCACTGTGTGAAGGGTGTACAGATATGAAAGAACATCAAAATTGTACAATGTACTTTAAGAAAGACAAGTATCACCCCGAGACTTGGAACCTCTAAGTCCGTTGAAGACAGGAAAGGGATCTTCTACCTGTCAAGAAGACAAAAAATACTATGTATGCATTTACACACAGGAATCCACATAACCCCACATACACCATAAAGACAGAACACTCCTGCGAGAACAATTTGCGTTCCGCAATACAAAAAAGCATATTAGCTTTATCACAAAGAGGCATTTTCTCACAGTGATACTCACCCAGCTTTGTGTGGGTGAAAGCCTCACCTCGTCCGGCAACCGCTCGGGAAATTGAGGCCCCGCTCTGATGTGTAAAGAAAGGACACAGTTAGCGCACAATTCATATGTGTCCAGCACAATCGCTATACACAAGAAACCAATGGACGTGTGGTAGACTCCTGACTGCCCTGTCATTCCCTGCCCCTGCCATTAAGCCAACATCAATTGTTTAAGATGGATACATAACCCTGAAACTCGGGTGATAGTAAAGCCAGTGATGACCATATATCGCCCCTTAACTAGTGTTGTGAATAGTACTACAGGGTGGCAGCAAAAGAATACTGCCCACCCGAAAAAAGCTCAATTCTAAAGGAATTGTCCAAAAAGGCACTACTAGTGCCGAGATAAACGACCGGGCAAATCCCAGTCAAAAGACATATCCACATTAATAATGGACACTATTCCTAAAAATAATGGAGGCTTTTCAATCAAAGCACTGCCTTAACTCATAATGATTGCTAGAAAAACGGTCCTCGCAACCTCTCTGAACTAACCTGTCCATCGGTGCCAAACGCTCAGAACCGAGCGGAAGGGGAGGCACCGACGGAACCACCCGTTAGATTTAAATAACAAGGCTTTCTCTCTGCTCCACCAATTATAGCCGCTGCTGAGACCATATGCTAACGAATTAAATTGTTTATGGCTCGAACAACGAAGCGAAGCGAGCTCACCTGCGTTGTCAGGAAATGAGCCCGGAGAAGTCCGATATTGCAAATCCAGCACTAATCCTAACGTGCATGCGCAACAGAGCTGCGTACTGAAATTCAGAGAGCACTATCTCCTCGCGCATGCGTAAATCGGTTTGGGGACAGCAAAGGTATTACAAATCAGGGCTGTAAAGAGCATCTATCCTCTGTAAGAGAGTGATGCTGGGCTGAACCTGTGCTAAATGTAGGGGCTCAATTGACCCTCTTTCAATGATCACTCAATTGGTGGATCGCCGCGGTTGATTGGGAAAATAATCGTAAATATCCAGAGAGGCAGTCTCTGGTCGATGTGCTGCGAGTAACATTGATAGTGAAAGCAAAGATCCGGGAGTAAAAAGGTATTTTATAAATTTGTGGAGTATGAAACAAGAGAAACAATGATCATTTATCTAAGAAAGTGTTGCAACCACAAAGGCTGATAGGGTACGATAAACTGGCAGGGTGAAGGGCCGTGGCACTGGAAGGCAATCCAGGTGCTCGGCCAGGAGAAATTCAACAAAGCAAGGGTCAAATTTAGGGCTGGAATAGCGGCATGTGGGCAGTCGGAGTAACACACAATTAGATTGGTTGAGTTAAGGATGCAAAACAACAGGTAAGTTTGCATCTGGGAGAGACCCGCAACAAAAAGTTGCTCTAAATACTGAAAAAACAAGTGTGCAGAGGGTCAAAATGGGGAATAATTTAATGACCTGTCAACTCATGCCCCTATACTATAGATACAAAACACAAAAAGAGGAGACCAGGTCTTTCTTTCTTTACACATCAGAGCGGGCCTCAATTTCTCGAGCAGTTGCCGGGCGAGGTGAGGCTTTCACCCACACAAAGCTGGGTGAGTATCACTGTGAGGAAATGCCTCTTTGTGATAAAGCTAATATGCTTTTTTGTATTGCGGAACGCAAATTGTTCTCGTAGGAGTGTTCTGTCTTTATGGTGTATGTGGGGTTATGTGGATTCCTGTGTGTAAATGCATACATAGTATTTTTTGTCTTCTTGACAGGTAGAATATCCCTTTCCTGTCTTCAACGGACTTAGAGGTTCCAAGTCTCGGGGTGATACTTGTCTTTCTTAAAGTACATTGTACAATTTTGATGTTCTTTCATATCTGTACACCCTTCACACAGTGGTGCAGTAGCCTGCTATCTCCAAGGTCCCGATGAAAGCTGGAGTAACACTCCACTGAGCTGAAACTAGTTGACCATTCTGCACAGCGCCATAATGTAGTTTTACTTACCCACTACCAGGCGTGTTTTTAATCCTGACACCTACACTTATCTCAACAAACAATCTCTTGAGTCTAGGTAGTCATTTTTAACAAGCAACTTTTTCTTAGCACTGCACTTTTTCTGTACTATACTTTGGGCACAACTGTGGCAAAATACGCCGTTTTCCATTTCCGCACCGCTACATGGGCGGTATATGGAGCGACTGCCCACCCCCATATGATGATATGCCGCCACGAAGGTGGTCTGATGGGATTTTTCTAGCCCAGTGTGACCCAACACACTTTTCCACATGGATAGTCCTTGTGATTCCTGTTCCCCATTTAAGACAGCACACTACTATTTGACCTGGTCTCCTCTTTTTGTGTTTTGTATCTATAGTATAGGGGCATGAGTTGACAGGTCATTAAATTATTCCCCCTTTTGACCCTCTGCACACTTGTTTTTTCAGACATCTGTGTCGACATTTTGCCTGGGGATAACGGTGTGTCCACAATGCAGCAATGATTTTGTTCATCACAATTGCAGGCCCATTAGCTTAAGCAATGTCCTGAGTTGGGACATGTGTGCCAGTCCACATGAAAGCCAGCATGTTTTATGTACAAGCAACTGTGTCATCAGGGAATGAAGGCCCATGTGAGGAGTGACACATTTCAAGTTGTGTCACATAAATGATTGTACCTTGGCACTCACAATACTTGTTAATAGTTGATCATGTTTACAATGTGTTAATTTGACAAATTGTGTAAATAACACTTATGTGCCTGCATGATAGATGTCTCACAAGGTAGTGCACACAAAACGACATTTCCACTTTCATGGAAGACGCTGGCACCTTTTCAAAGAGGCCAGTGTTAGCGATAAATTGTGTGGCTTGATCTCCATGTACATGTTCCCACAGTGGTCTTGAGGTCTTGAAAGTTCTTTGTTGTCGATCATACAAACTCAGGAGTGTCAAGACCTCAAGACCTCCGTTGGCCCATGTATATGGACAATCTGCAACGCCATTTGTTTCTAACAGTGTTTTTTTTTTAAGTGTGCCAGCTTTTCCAATGAAGGTGGAAATGTTTTTAGTGTGCATTTCCTTGTGAGACATCTTTCATGCAGGCACATAAGTGTTCTTTTCACAAAATGGCGATTTACCACATTCAATACATGTTGATTGTGTAAAGTATCATGACTCCCAAGGTACCAACATTTACTTTAATTTATATTTTGCAAAATGTACTCACAGGGCTCTGAGTGTGGTGACACCTTGGGGAGTGAGGTGGGTTAGTTTGCCCTGAGGGGCCCCACTACTGTTTCTTTCTTGGTGAACAAGAGGTGGCATCACTTCATTGTATTGATCTGCTATCCTGTAAACAAACACTAGCTTCTCTGTGTATTTCTCTTTCAAGTTGTGGCCTGGCGTGTTCTTTGGATCCGTGTGTCCAAGTAACATTGTGTCTATACCAACTGAGCAGTACAAGGCTCAAATATGTGCAGAGTTATATGGCTGTTACTCATGGTGCATGGCATAATTTGCAGTGCGACCTATTGATTTTGTGCTCATGTGTCAGATGTGTACAGGTGACTGATGCATTTCTGTTTCTTCTCCTTGCCCACAGCATCATCCCCCAAAACTGGAGGAGACAGCTTCACAGACCAGGAGGAGGGACCCAGCCACAGTGCCACCAGCGTGGATGAGTCTGAGGGAGCAAGTGGCATGGAGGGTGAGGGGAGTCAGTCTGCGGACCTGTTGGGAGGTGACACATCTTCCCACGCCGATGGATCCGATTCTGACTCCCTTGAGGAGGGGGAATTTTCCGCAACACCTGGCAGCAGCACCAAGTCTGTCCCCGCCTCCTCCAGCACCATCTCCACCCTCCCAGTTGCTCCCATCCCTTCTGTCTGTACAGCCCCTCATGTCTCCTTCAGCCCCGGCACCCCAGCCCCTGCCCCTGTCACCCCTGCTGCCCTCAGTGCGGAGTCTGTGGACTTACTCTGCCAGTTACAGGTTGGTCAGACATCAATGCTGAATGTCCTCCATGTCCACACAGTTGTTGTCTTTCATGGAGGGCATGTCATCAAGGATGTCTGACCAACGTCGGATTATGCAGTCCATGGACTCATCACTGACAGCAGCAGTTTCCCTCCTGCAGCAGTCTGTCCCCCCTCCTTTGGACCCATCCACACTCCCCTCTCCCATACCCGTCCACGCACATGCAGGAAGACACGATCACGCACCCCAACAGACACAGGCAGCACACCCCCACATATAGCAAAGAACACACCTCCTGGCACGCACACTCAGGGGGCTGCAGGCACACGGACAGGGGCTGGGGATAGACCGCATACACGCAGCCAGAGTCACTGTCTGCACTCCTCACAGCCCTCTCCCTACACTCCAATAGTGTACTCAGGTGCAGGGGTTGGACTGGACGAACTGACTGCAGTGTGCAGCGCATAGTGTATGTCCACCGTTGGTGCTGCACCACCCACTGAGGTGGATACGTCCACCTCTGCACCCACCACACCTACCCTTCCCACTCCTGTTCCTGCGGTGCCTGGTCCTGCCCCTGATGATGTCAAACAAACATGAAAAGGGAGTTCCGAATGATAAAGGGGAGTTAATCCTAACTCTACAGGAAAAGCCCAAAGAACAGCTAAATGATATCAAATATTTCAAATATTTATTTTTATTAACATAGAAAAATATATCAGTTCTGGAGAATTAATATACAATACATTTCTTTATCATAATTTTGTTTGAAGTTATCATAAAAAACACATACAAGCTGGGGGTCGCGTAACTAGTTAGTATGGAGGAGTCTCGTTCGTTATCGGAATTAACCAGAAAAATCGCTCCACCAACTAAGAACGGACATGCACCACCACCCACAGCTGCCCCTGATGATGCCCCCAAGGGTCCAAATACCATTAGGTACTCCATGTGCAGGCAAGTTAGGGATTGACGGAGGAGAAGTGTGGCTCAATGGTTAGAGCAGCAGACCTTGATGCAGAGCGCTGGCCAGGGACCAGGGTTCGATTCCCGCCTCGGTGGGATCGGGCTTAAATTCCTCTGACCGGATATTCTCGCCTCAGTGCCGAATCTAAGCATAGGCCCCACGCTGCAACTCTGAGCAATAGCTTGCTTAGTCTCCACAACGGCCTCCGATACACAAGGGATGCCTGGTTTCACCATGGGATGCCCAGAAGTGGACACCTCACAAGGAAAAGCCAGGAGGGGTTCCCTTGTGGTAGGAGTGCAAGCGCTGGGATGCTTACGGGTTACTGTTCGCGCTATATAAATACAACACATTTACCCAACGTCCCCCGCCAAGGAAATTTGTGTGAACTGGCCATTGGCCTTATTTGAGCTCGGACTCATTTTTGAAGATCTTATTTTTTCAAGCTAAATAAAGCCTTTTATTTTACGTTCACCACTATTGCATTTCAGGTACTTCATATTGGTGATGAGGGTCCTGGAGTTGTTGTCCTGGTAATGTTTTGGGGTTCTGAAAGATGTTTTTTGTTGATGGTCGTGAGGTGGACCATGGTATCTGTGTGCCATCACAATGTCTCTGCAAGTAATCATTGGTTGTGTGTGTTTAGTTTGGCTTGAGACATTGTTCCAAGGAGTGTTCCTTCCTCTGTGGCACCTGACATCTTCACTGCAAACAGTTGCACAATTGTTGTGCTGGCATGTGTGCACATTCCCTTTTTTGTTGACGGTTCCCTTCAACAATGGCCCTGCCTGCTCACAGATGTCTACTGCTCATTCGTCTGTGCCATCCTTGCTACTCACTGTACTTGTGTTTTGAGTAAGTACAAATGCCTTCAGGGACACAATCACCCTTTTCACCACTATGCATGTGTGTAATCACAGCCTACCTCTATGATGGGAATTGTTATGCAGGGTATTTGGGCACATGACTCACAATTCTGTGCATTGTATATAAGGAGATTCAACCGTATTCCTTCCATGAGAGACTACATCTTGGTGGTTTGAACACCATCGGGACATTCATATCAGTCCTGGGATGTGCGTGACAGTGTGTGTTCCGTTTCGCTCTCTTTGTTTGGTAGGCTGTAACATCACTATACACTATTGTGTCATGATGGTAGGGTGTGTATTTAGCCTCGAGCTGCCATGGGTGGGTATGCATGTGGAATTTAACATCACACCCACATGTGGTGTGCCACGCATTGTGTGAAAGTAATCCATTCTCCAGGGCGTGAGACACTGCTGTGATGTGCTGCTATGGCACTATCATTATAGTCACAAGTTTGGGATGTGCACATACCCCCATGTAGTTGTGGTATGCTTATGAGGATATACCCACTATATCTGAGCACTGCTGGAAGTCCTGTGCACTCACCCCCATACTGTTGGCCACTGGTGGTAGTCATATCCACCCACTCCCATACTGTTGGCCACTGCTGGGAGTCATATCCACCCACCCCTCATATGTCTGGCCACTGCTGGTAGGCATATCCACCCACCCCCATACTGTAGGCCACTGCTGGGAGTCATATCCATCCACCCCTCATATGTCTGGCCACTGCTGGTAGTCATATCCATCCACCCACATACTGTTGGCCACTGCTGTTAATCATATCCACCCACCCCCATACTGTTGGCCACTGCTGGGAGTCCTGTGCACCCACCCCTCATATGGCTGGCCTCTGTTGTAGTCATATCTACCCACCCCCATACTGTTGGCCACTGCTGATGATGATATACCCCCCTATATGTGAGCACTGCTGGAAGTCCTGTGCACCCACCCCCATACTGTTGGCCACTGCTGGTAGTCATATCCACCCACCCCCATACTATTGGCCACTGCTGGGAGTCATCCACCCACCCCTCATATGTCTGACCACTGCTGGTAGTCATATCAACCCACCCCCATACTTTAGGCCACTGCTGGGAGTCATATCCACCCACCCCTCATATGTCTGGCCACTGCTGGTAGTCATATCCATCCACCCCCATACTGTTGGCCACTGCTGGTAGTCATATCCACCCACCCCCATAATATTGGCCACTGCTGGGGGTCCTGTGCACCCACCCCTCATATGTATGTCCACTGTTGTAGTCATATCTACCCACCCCCATACTGTTGGCCACTGCTGGGAGTCATATCCACCCACCCCCATACTGTTGCCACTGCTGTGAATCATATTCACCCACCCCTCATATGGCTGGCCACTTCTGGGAGTCCTCTGCACCCACCCCCATATGACTGGCCACTGCTGGTAGTAATGTACACCCACCGTCCCTTGGAGCTGGACACTGCTGGCACAGACCTGCACATACCAATGTGAAGGTAATATGCAGGGCCAGATCGACGCGTACCCTTCTGTTTGTGTGGTACGCATGGGTTGCTGAATACACCCCCCAGGTAACCGGACATTGGTGGTGATGTATGGCATACAGATTATGGGGTGGGACTTTGGTGTGGGTGATGTTTCCCACCCCTCACCCCCCTAGCCCCTGGTTGTTGTTCTCACACCAGGTCCTAAGCATACAGGACTGGAGTGACACAGACGATGTGGTTGATGGCGTGTGTGTGCCTCGTATCACTATTGTAATGGTGCCATATGCGAGCGCACGGTACCCCTACATTCCTGGCATGTCTGTGCATTGTATCACTATTGTGATGGTGCCATACGCATTCCTGCCGTGTGTGTGCCTCGTATCACTATTGTGATGGTGCTATACGCGAGCGTGTGAGACGCACCGTACCCCTACATTCCTGGTGTGTGCGCGCATCGTATCATTACAATGGGGTTCATGGCGTGTATGTCGCGTACCGGGGGTGCGGTTCAGGTTAAACTCTGCTTTTACTGAAGTTTTGAGCCCCCGTAGGAAAAGGGTCATACGGAGTGTCGCAGAGACGAATCGTACTTGCTGGGCCGGAAACTTCTGCTTATTTACGTATGGACGTCGCGCAATGTGTGTTCCGGATACAATTTGCACTTATTTTTTTGTTGTACGGTATTTAGTACTATTCGTACGGAGATCTCAATCAATCAATCAATCAAAACATTTATAGAGCTCGCTACTCACCCGTGAGGGTCTCAAGGCTCTAAGGGTAGGGGTGCTGTCACTGCTCAAATAGCCAGGTCTTGAGGTGTTTCCTGAAGGTGAGGTGGTCCTGGGTCGTTCGTAGGTGTGTTGGGAGTGAGTTCCATGTCTTGGCAGCCAGGTAGGAGAATGATCTTCCTTCAGCTGTGATTCTGTGGATCCATGGGATGGCAGCGAGAGCGAGGCTGGCTGATCGGAGCTGGCGGATCTGAGTGTAGAACGAGAGGCAGTTGTTGAGGTATTCGGGTCCTTTGTCATGGAGTGCTTTGTGAGCGTTGGTGAGGAGCCTGAATGTGATCCTCTTGCTGACCGGGAGCCAGTGCAGGTTTCTCAAGTTGGCGGATATGTGGCTGTGGCGGGGGATGTCGAGGATGAGTCCGGCGGAAGCGTTCTGTAGGCGCTGGAGTCGTTTCTGAAGTTTGGCTGTGGTTCCTGTGTTGAGGGCGTTTCCGTAGTCCAGTCGGCTGGTGATAAGGGCATGGGTGACGGTTTTTCTGGTTTCGGTGGGGATCCATCGGAAGATTTATCAGAGCATGCGTAGGGTGTTGAAGCAGGATGATGAGACAGCGTTGAATTGCTTGGTCATCGAGAGGGAGGAGTCTAGGATGAATCCCAGGTGACGTGCTTGGTCAGTTGGAGTAGGTGCTGAGCCCAGTGCTGTGGGCCACCAGGAGTCATCCCAGGCGGAGGGGGAATGTCCGAGGATGAGGATCTCAGTCTTGTCTGAGTTCAGCTTCAGCTTCATCCATTCTGCGACGTCTTTCATTCCTTCCTGGAGGTTGGTTTTGGCGATGGCTGGGTCTTTGGTGAGGGAGAGTATCAGTTGGGTGTCGTCGGCGTAGGAGATGATGTTTATGTTGTGTTTGCGTGCAATGGCGGCGAGGGGGCTCATTTAGATATTGAAAAGTGTTGGGCTGAGCGAGGAGCCTTGGGGTATGCTGCAGATGATCTTGGTGGCCGTTGAGCGGAAGGGAGGGAGGCGGACTTTCTGGGTTCTGTCGGAGAGGAAGGAGGTGATCCATTCCAGGGCCCTTCCTTGGACCCCGGTGTGGAAGAGGCGGGTTATCAGGGTGCGCTGGCAGATGGTGTCAAAAGCTGCCGGGAGTTCTAGGAGAATTTGTGCGGTTGTTTCTCCGTTGTCCATCAGGGTCTTGATGTCGTTGGTGGCTGCGATGAGGGCGGTCTCGGTGCTGTGGTTGGCTCAAAATCCGGACTGTGATGGGTCGAGTGAGTTGTTTGTCTTGAGGATAGCAGTCAGCTGTGTATTGATGGTTTTCTTGATTACTTTAGCCGGGAAGGGAAGAAGAGAGATGGAGTGGAAATTCTTGAGGTCTTTGGGGTCCGCTGTGGGTTTTTTCAGAAGGGCGTTGATTTTGCCGTGCTTCCGGCTTTCAGGGAAGGTGGCTGGCGTGAAGGAGTTGTTTATGACGTTCCGGAGGTGGGGTGCGATGATGTTGTCAGCTTTGTTGAAGATGTGATGGAGGCATGGGTCCGAGGGGGATCCGGAGTAGATGGTGTTCATGACGTGCGTGGCGTCTTCAGTACTGATGGGGGTCCAAGCGCTGATAGTGGTGGTGGGGGTCGTTGCTTCGGTGGCTGGAGGCAGAGAATGGAGTCCGAAGCTGTTGTGTGTATCTGTGATCTTACTGTGGAAGAATGTGGCGAGGGAGTTGCAGAGGTCTTGTGACGGTGTGATGTTGTTGCTGGCGCTGGGGTTGGAGAGCTCTTTGACGATGCTGAAGAGTTCCTTGCTGTTGTGGGTGTTGTTGTATAGTCGCTCTTTGAATGATGTCCTTTTGGTGGTGCAGATCAGCTGGTGGTGTTTGCGGGTGGCGTTTTTGAGGGCATGTTTCCTGTGGACCGATCGTGGCACCAGGTTTTTTCGAGGGTCCGGCAGGATTTCTTTGATTCTTTGAGGGCTACTGTGAACCATGAGGTTTTTCTGTTGTCGGTCTTGCCTGAAGGGTTCTTCAGTGGAGCGCGGTCGTCGGCGCAGTTAGTGATCCATTGAGCGAGGTTGTTGGCTGCATCGTTGGGGTCAGAGGTGTCGGCTGGCGGGTTCTGTCTCAGTGATGAGAGGAGCTGGTCTGTGATGATTTTGCTCCAGCATCTGCAGGGGATTTGCTGTGTGTGGCGGTAGGGTGTATTCTTTTTGAAGGTGAGGTGGATGCATGTGTGGTCGGTCCAGTGTAGTTCTGTGGTGTGGCTGAAGGGGACGTGGTTGCTGACGGAGAATATGGGGTCGAGCGTGTGCCCGATGAGGTGGGTGGGTGTGTCCACCAGTTGCATGAGTCCGAGGTTGGCCAGGATGTCGAGCAGGGTGGTGGTGTTGTTGTCGTTGTTTTTCTCCAGCTGGTAGTTCTGGTCCCCTTGGAGGATGTATTCTGGTGAGGCTAAGGCGTGCGGGATGATGAAGTCGGCGATGGTTTCGCTGAATTGAGTGTGCGGTCCTGGGGGTCTGTAGATGTGTGTTCCTCTTACGGTGGTCTTGGGGTCGGTGTGAATTTGGAAATGTAGGTGTTCGGCGGCGGAGAGTGTGTCTTCAGCGTTGGTCGTGATGTTGATGGAGTTTTTGTAGATGATGGTAAATCCTCCTCCGGTTTGGTGGGTGCGGTCCTTTCGGGTGATCTTGTAACCGTCCGGGATGGCTATGGCGATATCTGGGGCTGAGGATGCATTCATCCAGGTCTCTGTGAGAAAGGTGACGTCTGGTGCCGTTGAGTCGAGGAGGTCCCACAGTTCAACGGCGTGCTTGTGGACGGAACGAGTGTTGAGGAGGATGCACTTGAGGTTGTTGTTGCTGATCTTAGGTCCGGCGGGCGGTGTGCAGGTTCGGAGGCAGATGAATCTGCAGGTGAGGCAGGTGAAGGGTCCGTGTGTGCGCTTCGAGGTGACTCGGTAGCAGGCAGGTGGTCGTCTGGTGTTGAGTGCGTTGAGGGCAGCAGTGTCGTATTTCAGTCGGGTTCCTTGGTTCCGGCGGGGGCCAGCGGTTCTGGCCCTGGGCGCAGTACAGGCACAGACGGGCGCAGACGGGCGTGCCTTAAGGGGTCGAGGAAGGACCAGCTGGGAGGGGGAGCGGGGACCAATCGGGGGTTACGGGGCGGGGCTAAAGGGGATGCAGCGGCTGGAACAAAGGAGCAACGGCGGGGGAAAACTACAGTAGGACGGGCACAGGACGCGAAAGGGAAATACAATAAATACAACAGACGCAGCAGGGCACAGAACGCAAAAGGAAATACAATAAATCAGTACAATCTGCAGTAGATACAGTAAAGAAATAGAAGGAGGCAAAGCTTACGATCACTGGACCACCAGGGATCGAACCGGCCACCAAGGATCGAATCGGCTGCTTTGGATATGAATCGTACTTCATCGTACGTACGAGGACGTTTACGGGTACGATTTATATGGGAAATATGCTCCGTACGGCTATTTGTAAGGGATTTTACTGAATCGGAATCGGACCCTAAATAAAAAAATAATATTAATTAAAAATAATATTAATTTAATTATAATTAAATTACTTCCCACCCTGTCCCCTATAAACCCACATCCCACCTCTAAAAAAAGTACACAATTAACATATTTACCAATTAATTAAATAAAAATTAACAGTCAATTATAAATTAATTAATAATAAATTATTTTCAAGAATCAAATAACATATAATCTAAATTAAATAAATAAAAAATAATATTTAATTTATTATAATTAAATTACTTCCCACCCTATTCCCCTATAAACCCACAACAAGCTACGGAACTTAAACGCAAAATGTTATTAAAGTAAAATTGTTTCCTACAAAAAAATTAATACATATATTAAAAAACAAAAGCAATACTTAGACAAAAAACAGAGCACATACATTTAAAATACATACTAAAACACAACACTAACTAAAAAAATTATATTTTTAACAACAATATTTTTGCAAACGATATTAATGACTTCAGTAATTTAAAAAACTATATTTCTTACCGTAAACTCGATTCTCTGGACCACAATATTCTTGCTGGTGATATTTCTGTTCCTCGATAGCTCATAGTCGATATTAGTGCAAGTTGACATTTCCAACTCGATATTCTGACTCTATACCTCTAGAGTCATTGCAGCATATGCCTCACATTTCTTGTAATCCCCCTTTTGTGAGTCCAAGGAGGTATATCAGTATTTTGTCCTGCAGCTTTTAAAAAAAAATCTTGTTGCCTATCTTCTATAGTATTTATGAATTCTATTTCTACACTATGTAATCTACAAGTTACAATATTTCAATGTGTTCCCCACCACCACCGCTGCCACAGAAGCCATCAGCGCGGTCGCGGTGCGGCGGAACTACAACCCCCAAGCCGCGATGGGGATTTTCACGCCAGGAGGCGCTTGAAATTGGCAACATCCTCGCCGGAGCTGGTGTCTGGAGCCACAACTCGCCATAACCCGCAATCCCCTACCTGGCTGTGTTCTCTTGGCCGGGCGGGACGCTGTTACCTTCTCTGCTGGTTCCCCACTGCCACCGCTGCACAGAAGCCATCAGTGTGGTCGCGGAGCGGCGGAGCTACAACCCCCAAGCTGCCTTGAGGCCGGAAGCCGCGACGGGGATTTTCGCGCCAGGAGGCGCTTGAAATTGGCAACATCCTCGGCGGAGCGGGTGTCTGGAGCCACAACTCGCCATAACCCGCAATCCCCTACCTGGCTGTGTTCTCTTGGCCGGGCGGGACGCTGCTACCTTCTCTGCTGGTTCCCCACCACCACCGCTGCCACAGAAGCCGTCAGCGTGGTCGCGGTGCGGCGGAACTTCAACCCCCAAACTGCCTTAGGGCCGGAAGCCGCGACAGGGATTTTCGCGCCAGGAGGCGCTTGAAATTGGCAACATCCTCGGCGGAGCGGGTGTCTGGAGCCACAACTCGCCATAACCCGCAATCCCCTACCTGGCTGTGTTCTCTTGGCCAGGCGGGACGCTGTTACCTTCTCTGCTGGTTTCCCACACCCACCGCTGCCACAGAAGCCATCAGCGCGGTCGCGGTGCGGCAGAACTACAACCTCCAAGCTGCAGCCGGAAGCCGCAACGGGGATTTTCGCGCCAGGAGGCGCTTGAAATTGGCAACATCCTCCACATCGCGGGACGCGAGAGGGACGCCCGGCTAAGCCCGGGCAAAGGGCGGGCCCTCTGTGGCCGTCAGAGGCCTGAGGAGGCTGGGCTGGGCCCGAAACCCTGCTCAATTCTTCGCGGATGCCACCTGGAACTGTAAGCATTTATATTTTATATACCGACTTGCACTCCTCTAACATTGGGACCACTTGAGACTGACTATAAAACTGTTCTTGTAGAACAACCCATAATTAGTCTACTCAAATAAATTATTTTCTCTTTGAACAATGAAACGTGAAAATAGAAGCAAGGCTGCAGCTGGAGGGACAAAGCTGACGGGAACCCTTGATGATTTTATAGTACGCACAAATTCGCTGATAGATCAGGGAATTGTGCTCATGGAGAGAAGGGTATCCCTGGATCTAGCATTTGCAAAGAGGTCGTCTATGGGCCACATCGCGGAGGTTCGTAGTCCTGAAAATGTAACAAGTAATTCTACACCTGTGCAGACACATGTAGAGGTCCATAACAATATTTGTACCCAGTCTGCACTTCGGGATTCTATTTCCTGTGATTCCCAGGACCTGCCACCATCGGGAAATAACCTGATTACAACACAAATAGATTCACAGGTAGAAAGTAGCAATAATGAGTTGCGAGGGAAAAGAGAGGGAGCAATCCCAAAAAATAAGCATATTAAAAATAATATTACTATCTCTAAGAAGACAAAAACGGTAACTGTGCACAAACCGGGAGCCGACAGTAGTAAAGAACAAGTGAGGGGAGCTTCCAGGGTGGATACAGGGAAAGAAGAGGTTGGCTCTAGAACAATGCCTCTGACTATTGATGATTCCATCCTAGATGACACTTTGGCTGTTATTTTTACTAACAGCACTACACCCAATAGTACAGGTATCAGTGTAGATAGGGAAGATCTGCTTATATCTACACTGAAGAATCTTATTAAATCATTGCTGTCTCCCCTGGAAAATAAGCTTCTGGTAATAGAAACCCAACTAAATGTGCTACATAAGGATATAGAAGCCTTGCGTACGACCCAGGCTAAAAAAGTAGCCCATTCAACCCTACCTGCAAATAAACCACAAACAATAGATAAGCCCTTAACTGAAGGTAAAAAACCAGCTCCCAAAACCCCCATTGCTAAACCCCGGCCCGCCTGTAATAAGTAAAAACTGTGTTAAATCCACTCTGACCACTGAGGCTATCATAAATAAACCAGTCACCCTAAATGTTCCCACCCACAGTCCTGATAAAGTCCACCAAGCTAGGACTGAAAAACTCAGAAGCATCAATTTACCACCAGAAGCATGCCCATACGTGGTAATCCTCACTGGGGTTCCAGGATTGGCTCCCCAAGTTAAGGAACCATTCTGGGCACCTAAAAATAAGATGCTTCACTGGTTAAATTCTAATCACCCCCTTCCAACAACAATAACTAGTAACATCTTAATGGTACAGAGGGTTCCCTGGGTGGGAAAAACTAGAAAGAGAACTCAAGGAGACTGTGTGGTGGTAACCTTTGAAGACCCAAGAACAGTGGATCACATATTTGTCTGGGGGCAAAGAGAAATAATGGAGTTACAATTGTGGCAAGACCACTCTCTTTTTTCTATATATCCGGCACAGCCACCAAACAATAGGTGGAGTTGGATGAGGGATTCCAGGGGAGGGTGGGGGCATGAAATGATTGGGGACCCAATTCAAAATATTTGGGGAGAAAGGGTAAATGATGGTTGGACTTCAATACAGTGAAGGGCTGGGAGAACACACTACGGTGACCGAGAACAATATGCAGAATAACAGCTTTGAAAACCAATCCGAAGAACAGTCCACTCCACCCACCTCCGAACCAAAACAACTCTCTCACAACCTTTGTGCCTGGAACCCCATCACCACTGAAGACACCATACGCCTGATGAACTCCATCCACTCAGGTTCACCAACCGACCCATGTCCCCACCACATTTTCAACAAAGCAGACTCCATCATCGCACCCCATCTCCGCGATGTCATCAACTGTTCCTTCAACTCCGCTACCTTCCCGGAAAGCTGGAAACATGCCGAACTCAGCGCCCTTCTCAAGAAACCCACAGCAGACCCCTCTGAACTCAAGAACTACCGCCCTATCTCGCTCCTCCCATTCCCTGCCAAAGTCATTGAGAAAGCTGTCAATAGTCAGCTCGCCGCCTTCCTCGAATCCAATAATTCACTCGACCCATCACAGTCCGGCTTCCAAGCCAAACACAGCACCGAAACCGCCCTCATCGTAGCTACAGACGACAACCGAACGCTACTGGACAACGTAGAAACAGTCGCCCTCATTCTACTCGAACTCTCCGCCGCCTTCGACACTGTCTGTCAGAACACCCTAATACAACGCCTCAGCAACATCGGAATACAAGGTAAAGCATTGGACTGGATCATCTCGTTCCTCGCCGGAAGAACCCAGAGAGTCCGCCTCCCCCCTTTTAGATCAGAGGCCACCGAAGTCATCTGCGGCGTAACACAAAGATCATCACTCAGTCCCACCCTCTTCAATGTTTACATGAGTCCCCTCGCATCCATCACACGACAACACAACCTCAACATCATTTCCTATGCAGACGACACCCAGTTGATCCTCTCCCTCACCAAAGACCCAAACACCGCCAAGACCAATCTACACGATGGAATGAAAGAAGTAGCCGAATGGATGAAGAACAGCCGTTTAAAACTTAACTCAGACAAAACTGGAATCCTCATCTTAGAATCATCCCCCTCTTCCTGGGACGACTCATGGTGGCCACCGGCCCTGGGTACAGCACCCATACCTACTGATCACGCACGTAACCTGGGCTTCATCCTGGACTCCTCCCTCTCGATGACCAGACAAGTCAACGCCGTCTCTTCTTCATGCTTCAACATCCTACGCATGCTCAAAAAAATCTACCGCTGGATCCCCGCTGAAACAAGAAAGACAGTCACCCACGCACTGGTCACTAGCCGACTGGATTATGGAAATACCCTTTACGCCGGAACCACTGCCAAACTACAGAAAAAACGCATCCAAAACGCCTCAGCCAGACTCATACTTGACATCCCTAGTCAAGCTCACATTTTCGGTTACCTGAAAGACCTCCACTGGCTCCCCGTCAACAAAAGAATAACGTTCCGTCTCCTCACCCACGCACACAAGGCCCTCTACGACCTAGGACCCGAATGCCTCAACACAAGACTGTCCTTCTACACACCCACCCGCCAACTACGATCCTCCAATCAAGCCCTCGCCGCAATTCCACGCATCCATAGATCCACCATGGGAGGAAGATCCTTCTCCCACTTAGCGGCGAAAACCTGGAATTCTCTCCCCACTCACCTCTGCCTTACACAGAACCACCTCTCCTTCAGAAAGCAGCTAAAAACCTGGCTTTTCGATAAGTAATGCACCCTCCCTCCCTAAAGCGCCTTGAGACCCTCTGGGTGAGTAGCGCGCTATATACATTTTTGAATTTGAACTTGGATGGGCCCACAATATGTTCCATTCACCATTCCCTGTTATAATCGGTTCAGTGAATTAGAAGCTGCGGATTGACACCCAGAACATAAAGAGATCCTACAGTCCCCCTTCTCCCTATCCACTCTTATTAAACCAATTGATAGTAGAGTAAATCAGGCACCCCTTGATATGAGTATAAGAAAGGAAAGCGACAAAAGGGCACTAAATGAAAATGAAACCACAAACTTGACAAATACCCTGTGGAGGGAGAATAAAAAATGTAAGGGAGTAGATACCAGGAATAATGGAAACCAAACCGCTGTAGATATTAACACCCCTAGAAATATTAAACCTGTAAAACAGGGGAAGGAAACAGGAAATGTTGGTATGGTTCAAAATACAGATATGTGTACTTTGATCTTTTGGAATGTGGCAGGTTTAAAACTGAAAACTACCAATCCCTCTTGGGAAACTGTCACAAATGGCCTGGACATCTTGGCCGTTCAAGAAACTTGGGCTATAGATCCCATCCATCTAAACGGCTATAAAACATTTTGCACCATGGGAGACCTAAGAGGGGCTTAATTACGTATCTCTCGAACTGTTTAATGTATGAGAAGGTACGCTTTTATTCTAAATGTAATTTCTACCATAAATTAGTGATAGATACTAATACAGGATTGAGCTTCGTCATTATACATTTCTATAATAATATCCCAGGTAATATGACTCAGGATATTTTGAAAATGTTAGCTAATGACTTACAATGTGAAATAGAAAGCAAGGAGAAGGAAGTAATGATTTTATGGGGGCGGGGGGGGGGGGGGGGGGGTTTAATTGTCCATTATGTAAAAAGGGCCAGAAAGGCATTTGTGGTTTAATGTTAGAGCAGGACATTAATCTCACATATTTTAATCATACTCAAACTGGGGAATTATTGAATGAATTATTATTTGATTATGACTTGGGCGTTGTAAATTAAATGACTCACCAACCAACGCCATTTGTGCCAACTTTTATTGGGAGGGGAACATCTACTACTATTGACTTTAGCCTCTTCTGAAATGGTTACGGTCATAGGATAGGTAGTTTTAAAATTTTGGATGCACCAATCAGTGACCACTTACCTCAAATACTCGAAATTGAGAACCCCTTCTAGGCACGACGAAACGATCAGACTCTGGTGCAGGCTGTGCAAGATGTGGTGCTAGGGAGGCAAAACGGGTATACACTCAAGTGGAGCAAAGTGGTACCGGAAGAATTCTTTAAAAAGTTGGTAAATACCTGTGCCGATAGTTTTAAAATTTGCCTGGACGAGGACTCTGATAGTGAAGGCATAATAGAGCATTTTAACATCATTGCATCCACTATCAAAGAGAATCCGAAAGTAGCGTTAAGGAATGGGTCTAAGAATGCTACAAGATGGTTCGATAGGACTTGCACCAAGGCCCTTACAGACCTTAAACATGGAATTCACCAGGTGCCCTGAGACACTGCTCAAATAAGAAATCTAATGAAATGTTATAATCAAGCATTGACAAATAGGAAGAATGCCATTAAAAGGGTGGCATGGGAAGAACTATGTGCAGCCTCACAATCCAAAGACACATCTGCCTTCTGGAGGGTGGTAAATGCCACCCTATCCTATGAAAACACCAAAGCTCGCTTGGAAATTGCGATCAATGAGGATGATTGGGTTGCACATTTTTCCCCTCTTTACATGTCCATAGACGAAATTGCAGATACAGGATTAAACTCAATACATGAAAAAAGAGACGAGGCACAAAAACTGGTGGTAACTTTACCCGAGGTCTTAACGAGTCTGGAAGCTACAAAGGGCAGTAAGGCGGCTGGTCCAGATGGGATCCCGGCAGATTTGTATAAAGCTAATAGTGAAATTTGGGGCCCGATGCTTGTACATCTTTTTAATGCAGCCTTAGTAAGGGGACTGAGTCCATCCTGGTTTACATCAATCATTGTCCCTATTTATAAGAAGGGAGATAGACAAAATTGTGCTTGTTATAGGCCAATATCCCTTCTTGACTCGTCAATAAAGATCCTTGGTAGAGTCATCTTAGCCAATCTACAAAACTGGGCAGAGGAGTTTGGGGTAATAAGTGACCTACAATTCGGATTTCAAAAGGGCATAGGAACAACTGAGCAGGGCCTAAATTTATTTATCATCCAGCAGAAATATAATAAGATAAAAAGGGAGCGTTTGTATTTTATGTTTGTTGATCTTACATCGGCTTTCAACTGCGTTCCCATTTTAAATTACGGGACTTGATGTCAAGGCTGGGCGTAGAAGAGTCAATAATTCGATTCCTAAGGGAGTTGTATTCAGGTGCCACTACGCTATGGAAAAGGGGGAAATGTAGTAGGTCTTTTGGGATAGGGCGTGGCGTATGCCAGGGGTGTGTTTTGGCCTCCTTCTTATTCCTTATCTACATAAATGGCCTTGAAAGTTGTCTGTTGCAAGAGTGTGGGGATATGCCCAAGGTTGGAAAAAGATCTATCCCTGCACTCCTGTATGCAGACGACGCTGTTTTAATTGCCCGTACCCCCATGGCCCTGCAAAAATTGATAACATCTTTTAACAGGTTTATGCTCAGCTTTAAAAATAAACTGTAGCAAGACTTTCTCGATGAACTGTGGCACACACACCAAGAAGCAAATAAAAACGATGTATATAAATAACGCTCCTTTAGAAAGAATATCTTCCTTCCCTTATCTAGGAATCTTGTTCCACGAGACTGGCTCTTGGTCAAGTGCGGTGAAGGCAAAAACACTACTGTTCTCTAAGACAATAATGGCCTTAGAGAGTTTCAAAAGAAAACTGGGGAAAAAAACGATCAGGGAAATTTTAACTATTTATAATGCAATGTGTGTATTGGTGGAATTGTATGGAGCAGGTCTCTGGGGATGCTCTAATATAAAATCACTCCAAACAGTTGAAAATAAATTCTTACGGCATATCCTGTCAATACCAGAAAGTACAGCGACTTTTATTTGCCATGCTGAGCTGGGGCTGCCGCATATTTCAGATACAATTAGAATACAGCCCGTTCTTCTGTGGCACAGGGTATGGACTGTAAATGAATGTGTACTAAATCCCGCCAAAACTTGGAAAAGTAAATGGACTTGAATGGTTAAATTACATCAGAACGTTCCTGACGGAAATTGACCGTTTACAATATTATGATGATCCATCTACAATGGTACACATTCCTAGAAAAACATTGAAAAATCTGTGCATGGAGTACTTGAGTGAAAAAAGATTGTTAGAAGAAACTAAGAAAAAGAGTGTTTCTTCACATCAGCTGATTTTAACCAGAGACAAATTACAGCCATACCTAATCCTCCCTATGCCAAATTATGATAGATTTCTTTTAACACGTTTCAGATTTAACATTGTTTTTAGATTATTTACTTTTCCTGAAACGAACTCTTGGTCAAATGAATTGCCTGTATGCCCCTGTGATGAATTATCTGCACAATCCAATATACATGTTTTATTTTTTTGTAAATGTTATACTCGGCCTCCTAGGAAACTTATTGTCCCTATCCTAAAAGAGATGAATTTACATAGATGTCGCCCAGCGTTTTTAGAATTGCAAAAAATGGACACCGTTTTTACTGTTGCTTCATTATCTGAGTTTTTTAAACAGGTTTTTAAATATCGGAAATCAATTTGTTTGGATGAAATTTAAAACTGTTCATATTATGGAATACATGAATTGCAATAACTTCTCCCTTCACAAACAGCTGTTTTATTAATCATTGTAAATGTATTTTTCTATTTGTTGCTTTTATGGTTATTGATTTTTTAACCGAATAAAGTACTTTTTGAACTTTGAACTACCAACCAAACAAACAGCATTAAAACAAGCCATTTAATCATTTGAAACTCAACCCTGACAAGACCGAGCTGGTCCTGACTGGTGGCAAACTCAACCCTTGGTCCTCTGTTTTTTGGCCCCCCTTACTCGGTTCTGCTCCTCTTCCTTCTTCCTCTGTTAAAACCCTGGGGATCACTTTGAATCAGCACCTCACTCTTCATTCACATGTGAGCACGGTGGTTTCAGCTTGTTTCTTTATTCTGCTCACCATTCACAAAATTTCACGTTTTTTCACACTCCCAGCCCTCAAACTTATTCTTATGGCGATGGTACTCTCACGCTTAGATTACGGTAATGCATTATTTAATGGCATTCCCATCTATGCCCTGCGCCGACTCCAGCTGGTGCAGAACCAAGCTGCCCGCTTGGTTCTTAGCTTACCCAGATCTCAGCACATCACCCCTGTCCTCTGCTCCCTTCATTGGCTCCCCATTAAAGAGCGTGCATTGTTTAAACTTGGTTGCCTTACTTTTCAGGCTCTTGCTGGGACAGCTCCGGCTTTTATTAAATCCCACATCCACCCGTATATTCCTAGCAGACACTTGCGTTCTTCCACCCTCTCTCTTTTGGTTGTCCCTCGCTTTAGGAAGAAGAGGACGGGAGGATGTAAGTTTGCTGTTCTCGCCCCGTCCTTTTGGAACTCCCTACCTCTTCCTATTCGCTCCTCGGCATCCTACATGGAGTTTCGGGGGAAGCTGAAAACTTTTCTATTTCAACAAGCCTTTTCAACCTAAGTCATATCTGAGCTCGTAACTTGAAATTGAATTGACCCCACAGCGCCATGAAACCGTTGTATGCGCGCGCTCTACAAATACTTTAAATTCAAATTCAAATTCAATTCCATTAAACATCTTCACTTGATAAAGCCCTCATTTCTAGCCTTTTTATAAGTAAATCTATATTATAAACTAACTAATAAAAAAAAATTGGGGGAAAAAATAAAAAACTTTTGAGGAAATTTGTGTATCTCACACTTTTTTAACCTTAGGTCTCGAGAGAATATCATCCCATTTGGTTTATCTTCAAATTTCCTCTCTCTTCTTCTGCACTCCTTTTCTTTAGCACAGTTCATTTAGGGTGGCTCATATGACAAACTGCTTCTTTTTCCTTCTTTTAAGATGTTCGTTGCAGCAGCAGCTAAATATGTCCATCCGGGTGCTGTGTACTTCTTGTTTGCAACTTTTAATGTTTTTGTTCTTCTTATTATATGTTCTTTACCTTCAGTATCATTTTCTTCAGATTGGCTAGAAATTTCGATTATGGTATTTGGAACTTTTTCATTCGAAGTGTGCTTCAGTCTTTTGACTCCTCTAAGCCAATTATCACCTTTCCTTGTACTTTTTCTTGAAACACTGTCTATTTCACTTGATTCAAAACTTCTTTTAGCTTAATCCCTTTTTTTCTTTTTTCTTTGTTTCAGGGACCAACTCTCTTTCAGTTTCAACAATGACAGTATTACGAGACCCAGTAGCTTCTGCCCACTTTACTTGATTCTTAGTCTGTTCAGGTTTCTTACTTTCTTTCTGTTCACCTTTAACTGACTTTGTACTTTCAAGCAGACCTGGGACTCTTCTTGTATGACATGCGTGTATCCAATTAGGCAAACCACTACATTTGATTACTGTTGTTGTCACAAGGATCACTTGATGCCATTGAGGTTCCAAACAAAACTTACTTACGTGTTTTTTGATGGGCACCTACTCTCCAGGGCTCAAATCATGGCCTTGTTCTCGTTGTGTTGTAGTTGCAACTCCTCCAACCTGATGAGACCCAGAACGCACTATATCAGCCAATCCTTTGCAATATTCGAGTACCAAGTCATCAGTTATATTTGATTGATTTCCTGGGTCTTTTAGCTGTCTCCTAGCCCTTCCCATCACAATTTCATGTGGGGACAGTCCAGTTCTTCTGTCAGAATACTTCTCAACCTCATCAAGACCAAAGGCAATGCATCTGGCCAATTCATTGATGTGGATCCACAAACTTTCGCAAGGCTAGACTTTATTGTGCCATTTATCTGCTCAACCACACCTGATGCTTCTTGTCAATAAGCACAATGTCATTTTTGTTCAATTTGTAATGCTGCATAAATCATCCAAATTAGTTAATTAATAAAATGAGTTTGTCTATCTTATTCTAATGAGACTGGAAATCCAAATCTAGGAATTAGCTCTCTTATATGCAATTTACAAACTGTTAAACTGTCATTTTGTCTTTTGGATAAGCCTCCACCCAACGACAAAACAGACATACAATTACCAAGACATATTTTAGACCATGGCAAGAAGTCATCTCCACAAAATCCAATTGCATGTGAGTAAATAGGCCTGCTGCTTTTCCAATTCGACCCAATCTGACAACAGTTTTCCTCCCTGTATTTTTTTGCTGACAAGTTACACATCTTTGACAGACACTTTCTGCAATGACTCTAAACTTGGGATTAAACCAGTCCTGTTTAAACAATCTAATCATTGCGTCTCTACCTACATGTGTAGGACCATGGTAGACTTGTGCCATCTGAGACAACAAAATATCTGGCATTATTGGTCTTCCATCAGTGAAAATCCATGCTTCATCATCTGCTCTGCGTGTACAACCTATTTTGATCCAATTTTACTTTTCTTCATCACTAGCTGTATCCTGCAATTGTCTACCTTCTTCCCATGTTTCAACAGATGAAAACATAGGGGTCTATTACGATGGCGGGCCCGCCACAGCAAGGGAAAAATGGACCGCCCGCCATAGGTGCGGCAGTCCCGCTATGCCAATCAGGATGCGACCGCCCCTATGGAGGTCACATCCCGCACTTTTTATATTGCGGCGGGTGGTGCTGTAAGCAGCACCTGCCGCAACGTAAACAATGCATGTTTTGCCCAGTGCCTGCCACCTTGTGCATGCAAATGCCCAAGTGCACCCCCCATCTCCGAATACCCCAGGGGGCCCGCAACGGGCCCCCAATACAAAAGAAGGCATGCCTTTCCATGGCGGCATCGCCGCCTTGGAAATGCCCTGTCTGCCAGACATCCTGATATGGATGGCTGTGTTTTCCAAACACCACCACCATATTAGGCCAGAGATCTGCCCGGCAGGCAATCGGAAGGATTGCCTGCCGACAGAGATGCAGCGGATGTTCTTTCCATCTGCCGCTGCGACCCCCGCCATTGTAATATGTTGGTGAGAAATTGGAGGGCATACGGGGATAGATGTTGGGCAGATAGCCACGAAAGGTCGGGCGGTGGCGATCCGCCCGACATCATAATGGACCCCATAGTCTTGTTTCTGTTTGATCAGATTGTTCTTTCAATTGTTCCCCATTTATTGATATTGAATTTTGTGCACAATAATCTCGTCAGCATATCTATTGCCAACTGCAACATAATCACTTCCAGCTTTGTGTGCGGAACGTTTCACCACCCCAATTTGTCCCTCAATTGTAATGCCATCAACAGATCTTTTCAACACTCTCCGTTTCGTAACGGTGAACCCGAAGAGGTTAAAAATCCACGTTAGGATCACAACTGGCCCAAATACGTGCACAACTCCGAAGCCATTTACTATCCGTAAATATGGTTATTCTCATGTGCTTTTCAAAACGTGCAGCAGGCAGATTAACACTCCAAGAAGTTTTATAATTCAAACTTGTGAGCAACGTATATGAATGAATGAATGAATGAATAATTTATTGTGTGATTACTTAAAATCATTAGAATATAAGATTAAAAAGACATATGTCGTAAATTAAAACATGGTCGGACTTTAAATTCATAGCAGCAAAAGGGTGTGTAGACAGCTGATGCTGACTGGATGGTTGGGTTCTAAATATAATATTTCACCATAGTTCATTCTTTGAGTCCCGGGGGAGATAATCTTTGTTGAGTGGACTTTTGTTATGGAGGAGCATGTATGACAATTAATCGTTCTCTCGGTTGGGCATTTTTTCTTTCAGAAGTGAGCTCACTTGGTAGATGAATTTGCCAAAGTTGGACATGTGAGGAACGAATACCAGCTCACATTTAGGCACGAAACAGACCCGCGCACAGCCACAATGTTGCTCACACATTAACCTATTAGACTGATCCAGCAAGTACTGACAAATAAATTGTTGTACAGGCCCGTCTAACACTGAGTTCTGATCATGATGCGCCAAGGGTGATTTTGCACCTCAATGTGATTTTGTGGTCCTGAATGTGTTTAAACACTACTGATAATATTTTACCAAGGATGATTTTGTTCATACATGTGATGCCACTATCCTGCTTACTTTGGTTCGATTGATATTGCACCTAAAATAAATGTTATTTATAAATGTATATACTACTAAATGTTTTCCAAATGTATGCTGATTTTGCACTATGAGTGATGGGAAACTACCTTTACATCATGGATTTTACACCGCAATGCAATCACAATGCAGTTGTTACAACGACCGTGTTGTTACCACACAGTGCCATTACTAAGCAAGTCAATACATCGACTTGCGGTAGATGGCGTTCTAATGTAGGGAATAGTATAGTTTACTATTCCAACACCTTCCCTTCTGTTATGTAGGCTGGAGATGAAATAGTAAGTTATACATTTCTAATGTTATGGCGCCATCTACTGCAAGCCGATGTAATGACTTGCGTAGTAATGGCATTGCTTGGTAACAACGCAGTCGTTGTAACAACCACTGTGTGAAATACCAAGTAGCAAGAGCACGCATTGTAAAGTGCCATATTCATGAGTGATTTTGCATCTCAATGGCTTCTCACCCTACTGTGATTTTATTCTGATATACATCATATACACTTGGTGCACTATTATGAGTTACCTGTTATCTCTGCAGGGATTGGGGAATAACACAGGGAATCTGGAATACTGATTTTGATCCACCTAGTTTACTCCTTGATGAGAAACAATGAGCCCAAACCTGTGAACGTTTACCACCTGCTTGAAGGCGGTAGTACATGTGGTAGGGGCATAATCTCTTGCCTGTTGGTGGGTAAGGGGCCGAGGGCTGACAAGAAGAAAGATATTCTTTTTACTCAGCTGGAGGAACTTCTTTTGCTACCCTATGCTGAAGTATGCTGCCAGGGTTGGACCCTGCAGCTGCCTGCAGTCGCAGCAATCTGCTGTCTCCAAGTCTGTAATTATCGGGTCGAGCGTTTGAGAAAAACTTGCCTGGAGGGGTATGCCACCAAGGAAACTCCTAATGATACATATTCCAACTCAATAAACTAAATAAAAATAGTAAGGAAGGGCCTCCTTCAGCTGCGTAGCTAGGTGGGGTAGCTAGGTGGGGGCGCGCACGCCACGCCACCACCACCTAGAATAGGCCGGTAATGCAGAATTAACTGCTGCAAGATTGACTGTGATGGGCGAGGCGTCTGCATGTAGCATGACTAGCATGATGGGTGGGGGGATTCTGCCAGCAGTGATGCGGACCTCTGGTGTTTGCGAATTGAAAAGCTTGAAGACGCAGTAAGGTCAGTGCATGGGATAGTACTGATATTTCTTGGTGAACAAGCATAACACTTCTCTGAATGGCAGTGCGCATTTGCTTTGCATTTCTCTTCCCTGTCGTAGGCCTTACCAGTGAAGAGGCCCCACCTCTCTGCAGACACATTTATGCACTACCACACAAAAATGACCTAATCCCCCAAGTACTACTCTATAAAAGGGCGTTATACATATCTCACATACTTTTTTTTGCCTGCTTTGCATAACTTAATCTTATCGTTTCTTGAATCGTTCCCCTCCATGACATATTTGTAGATACTCTGTTTCTGATGTCTACACTTAGTTCCGCATTTGGCTGTGGATTCGTTGATTGTGTGGTAAAATTTGGCAGCAAGCAGCAACCCCAGAAGATAGCCTGATCCCTGCTGATGAGGGGTAAATTCGCCGAAACACGTGTACAGGCGAAGATTTGAAGATACGCGAGAATTCGAAAGAAGATGCATCGCAGAAAACGTAACTACAATTACCATGGTCCTTAGGGGTGATCCCGCTGGTGTTTTAGCAGTGTGCGACCCGATTGGTGAATGTTTATGCTCCTCGGAGCTGGAAGCTGACGAGCTCGGGACCCCACACCTGCGCGCCTTTGTGTGGTACTATACCTGGTAATATTTGGCAGCACGCAGCAACCTCAGAAGATAGCCTGATCCCTGCTGATGAGGGGTAAGTTCCCCGAAACACGTGTACAGGGAAGGCGAAGATTTGAAGATACGCGAGAATTCGAAAGAAGATGCATCGCAGAAAACGTAACTACAATTACCATGGTCCTTAGGGGCGATCCCGTGGGTGTTTTAGCAGTGTGCGACCCCATTGGTGAATGTTTATGCTCCTCGGAGCTGGAAGCTGATGAGCTCGGGACCCCGCACCTGCGCGCCTTTGTGTGGTACTATACCTGGTAATATTTGGCAGCACGCAGCAACCCCAGAAGATAGCCTGATCCCTGCTGATGAGGGGTAAATTCCCCGAAACATGTGTACAGGGAAGGCGAAGATTTGAAGATACGTGAGAATTCGAAAGAAGATGCATCGCAGAAAACGTAACTACAATTACCATGGTCCTTAGAGGCGATCCCGCTGGTGTTTTAGCAGTGTGCGACCCCATTGGTGAATGTTTATGCTCCTCGGAGCTGGAAGCTGACGAGCTCGGGACCCCGCACCTGCGCGCCTTTGTGTGGTACTATACCTGGTAATATTTGGCAGCACGCAGCAACCCCAGAAGATAGCCTGATCCCTGCTGATGAGGGGTAAATTCCCCGAAATACGTGTACAGGGAAGGCAAAGATTTGAAGATACGCTTGAATTCGAAAGAAGACGCATTGCAGAAAACGTAGCTACAATTACCATGGTCCTTAGGGGCGACCCCGCTGGTGTTTTAGCAGTGTGCGACCCCATTGGTGAATGTTTATGCTCCTCAGAGCTGGAAGCTGATGAGCTCGGGACCCCGCACCTGCGCGCCTTTGTGTGGTACTATACCTGGTAATATTTGGCAGCACGCAGCAATCCCAGAAGATAGCCTGATCCCTGCTGATGAGGCGTAAATTCCCCGAAACACGTGTACAGGGAAGGCGAAGATTTGAAGATACGCGAGAATTCGAAAGAAGATGCATCGCAGAAACCGTAACTACAATTACCATGGTCCTTAGGGGCGATCCCGCTGGTGTGTTAGCAGTGTGCAAACCCATTGGTGAATGTTTATGCTCCTCGGAGCTGGAAGCTGACGAGCTCGGGACCCCACACCTGCGCGCCTTTGTGTGGTACTATACCTGGTAATATTTGGCAGCACGCAGCAACCCCAGAAGATAGCCTGATCCCTGCTGATGAGGGAAAAATTCCCCGAAACACTTGTACCTCGAAGGCGAAGATTTGAAGATACGTGAGAATTCGAAAGAAGATGCATTGCAGAAAACGTAACTACAATTACCATGGTCCTTAGGGGAGATCCCGCTGGTGTTTTAGCAGTGTGCGACCCCATTGGTGAATGTTTATGCTCCTCGGAGCTGGAAGCTGACGAGCTCGGGACCCCGCACCTGCGCGCCTTTGTGTGGTACTATAGCAGGTAATATTTGGCAGCACGCAGCAACCCCAGAAGATAGCCTGATCCCTGCTGATGAGGGGTAAACTCCCCGAAACACATGTACAGGAAAGGCAAAGATTTGAAGATACGCGAGAATTCGAAAGGAGATGCATCGCAGAAAATTTAACTACAATTACCATGGTCCTTTGGGGCGATCCCGCTGGTGTTTTACCAGTGTGCGACCCCATTGGTGAATTATCGTTTCTTGAATTGGTCCTGTGGTTCCCCTCCATGACATATTCGTGGATACTCTGTTTCTGATGTCTACACTTATTTCCCCATTTGGCGGTGGCGTTGATTGTGTGCCCGAAATGGATGCTTTAGAAATAGCCCAAAAACACTCCATGTGCTCAGCTGCAATTACATTTTTTAGCTGGGGGGCAAGCCCCACTATCATAGGCAAGCCACTCAAGCAGCTGTACTGTGCAATTTGAATTAGATCCGAATAAGTCATTGATTAATTGGGGAAGTTGATCAGTTCATTCACTCACTCAAGAAGCTATTAAATAACTGCCTGCTTCAGTGGGTATTCATTAATTGAAAAATGCCATATCAGTAGTGGCGAACCATCTGGACGGTAGGCATTTTTGTGGTTCTCTTGACTTGAATTAGTGATTTGATTGTTTCAACAATGCTTCAATAATTCGGTTTACGTAAGCAATCCCCTATTGAGACTATTTAGTCTCACCTACATTGACAACTAGGGGTTCAACAATGGGTTGTAGAGGAGTTCTATTTCTCCCCTAAGTAAATTTAGAAGCTTTCTCTTTCTACCACCACCTCGGTCATGTTAACGGTCTAGTTCTGTCAACAGGGGCATCCTTCAGAATAGGGTCCTGCAATGGTGCTGCGTCGACTCAACCCCCATTCCATGTCGAGTTTGGGTTGAGGGTGGATTACTTTATTTGGTCTCTCTTTCTTCAGCTTCTCAGCCCTAGCTCACGTATAATCTGCACTTGTCTCCTCTGTTAATTGGATTTGAGGGGGTGGGTGTACAGCATATGCGCAATGTTACATGTTTATTTGGTAGCCATAGATGCACATCCCCAGGGTGTTTGCTACACAAGACTACTTAAGCTGTAGAGTACTGCACTTCAGGTGACTGTTGCTCCTGGCTGGTTCACTGCTACTAGAGAAATGTTTGACTTTAGTTGCTTGATGGAGGGCGAGTACTCTTCTAAGAGACTGACAGGCCTTCAACTTCAGAAAGTCAGAGAGATATAAAGGGTGTTTTGGAGGTTCGTTTAAATGCCTTTATGACTGAAACATTTAGATACGCCTGTTTCTTCTCATTCTGCTTGGTTTTCCCAGGATGCTGGGGAAAACTCAGATACATCAGCCTTGACAGACCCCAGAGGGGCTTTGTTGATAAAAAGGGTTTATTCTGGTCCTGTCTTCCTTAGGAAAGAAGTTGGGGCTTCCTATAGATCAAGTGAATGCTCTGTTCAATAGTTGTGCTCCCTTTTGTCTGTTACATAGGCTTCTTCTTAGATCCCTCAGTATGATTCCTGTTTTCAAGCATGCCATCCTTAACGGATAGAAAGGCATGGAAAACATCACTTTCACCCAGTCTGTAACCAGAATATATCCAGTGGAAAACCATACGTTCCACTTCCTCCGTCTATAGATCCAGGGCTTCAGAACTTTACAGGTTGCTTGAAAGTGACCAGGGAGGATTTCACCCATAGGAATGTTGGTGGGTCCGTATGCAAGGCCTATTTAGTACTCAACCTGTGCATGAAGGCTTTTATTCTTCATATGCCTCCCAGAGTTTAGTCATTGGCTTCCACTTTCTTTCCATAACTATCCTGGAGGGTACAGATTGTGCAGATCTTGTTGCTAAAATGGAATTAGAAGTACAGTTTTTCGCAGGTAATTCCTTTGACACTCTGAGACCTACAGCGATTTCCTCTGGGGCAGTCATTGCTGCTCTGTGCCATGTATTGAAGCATGATTGGTAGGCACATGGTCTTCAGAAATCTTCTCTTCTTCATCTTCTCTTTCTTGGCTGCTCTTTGTTTGGTCCTGAGTTAGATGATCTCATTCACAAATATTTCAAGAACAGTGACCATGTCCTACCCTTTACTTTCACCAAAAAGGGTTCTGATTCATCGAAGTCCTATTCAAAATGACAGGCCTACTTCCGTCGCAGACATCACTCCGCTCAGGTTCAGCCTATAGGTTGTGCCAGTCATTTCAAAGTTAAGAACTTAGAATCCTCATTTAAGTCCTCTTCAAATTTGTTGGTCAAAGTGCATTGATCCTGACATTCACAGCCTATATACATTAAGCCTCCTTTGTCAGGTGGAGGAAGACTTAGATTTTTCTCCAACATTTATAAACAGATCATCTCAGATGCCTAAGCATTGGGTATTTTCAAGATGAGTAAAGAATTGAGTCCCCCATGCTACCTCTGAATTCAGAGCCTTTGATAACTTTTTGACCCTCTTCAGCGTGCAATCAAGAGAGACTAATGGATGGAATTAAAGCCCTCTTGGACAAGCTGACTGATGCTCCTGTTACCAGGAAAGAGCAGCAAAAGGGATTTATTCACACGTCTTTCTGCTCCCAAAGACGTCTAGGGGTGAATCAGTTTGTGAAGATGATTCACTTTAAGATTGACACTCTTCAGTCAGTTATTCCCCTTATCCTGCCCGTAGAATTTCTGGCTGTCATGGGGTTGGAAAAGGCCTATCTCCATGTCCCCATTTGGCTTCCTCACCACAGGTTCATTCGATGCACTGTTCAGTCTCTTCAATGTCATTTAATGGTTCTTCCTTTTGGCCTTAAATTGACTTCAAGTCTACCGTGGCCATTTTCATCCCCAACAAAGGAATAGCCCTCCATCAATATTTGGATGGCTGGTTAGTTCATGCTCTTTGAGAAGCAAGTCTCTGGTGAATAAAGAGTCTGTCCATCGTTTTCTGAACTGCATTGGGTGCTTTATCAACCTTAAGAAAATCGAGACTGGAATCTATTGAGGATCTCAACTTTATTGTGGCTCATTTACCGATAGATATCGGAATGGTTTCCTTTCCCTACAACTTGCCTGTCAACTTAGGTTTAACTTGATATACTCACTGGCTCACTGATCATCTCTTGGAGTTGGATGCTGAAGCAGGAGGAGATGAGTGGTATCTCACTCTACTTCAGGAGGATTTAGATTACTTCTTTCCTTCTGGTTATCCTGTCTCTTTACTCATGTAGTGCTTCCCTCTAGGTATCTACAGTCTTTGTCATTCCATGGGCATGTCTCCACTTGCTCTCAAGTCAAGTCAAATAGTGCTTTATTCGAGTAATTACTCATAAAAGCAAAAATACACACAAAATATTAAAATTGAATTACATTTACAGTCAATCACAATGACACAGCACTATTGAATCTCTAAAATACATTCAATTAAAAATTTACTTTACAATACTTGATCAATGGTTAAAAAAGATTAATACATTTGTAAAAATTGTTCAAAGATATAGAACGTTGGTAATCTAAAAAACAATAGTAGAAAAAATTCGAGGAATCAAATTTTTCAGACAGAGAATATTTATCTAACTAGCAGTTTCTGATTGAATACAAAATCATTCACTTTAAAGGTTAAAAAGCAGTAATATCAAATTCATGGGGACTGATTTTTCAGACAGAGAATAGTTAATTAACTAGCAGTCTCTGTCTGATTGCCCACGCCCAACCAACATATTTTGCTGTGGCTATCAAAATCCAAGTGAGGGAACTCGTACATATGACACGCAGGGCTACAGAACTACAAGTGGTCCCAAGGTTCCTGTACATAGGTGCCAACCAGACACGCCTTGGTACACAATAGACTTTACAGGAAAACAAGAAGTGACCCAGTGTTTCCCTCCCCGTTCCACAAGCTGGGCAGATGTCACTTCCCCCTGCACCCCATCTAACAGTCAGTGCTCTTATAGGGAGTGCTCCAGCTCTTAGTTGAAATAGGAGCTTCCTGTCACCCAGCTTTGAGATAATATCCCAATATGACTCCAAAGCATGATACAGTTTGGCCTCGAGGAAGGACATGGACATAGACCCGATGCTAGAGCTGCTTAGGCTCTTATTAGCAACATTTTCCCAGAAAATATTTTTTAGGACAGCCTTTGTGGGAAATAATGCACCAGCAGGATCCAGCCACAAAGAACTCAACCCAAGCTCAAACAATATAGCTTTCAGTGAGTTAAGCCAGCTAATTTTATGGAAGCCGTCAGTCTTAATGACATCCATAAAACCTTCGGCATATTGTGAGAGCTCGGGAGTGGTCCAGGGTTTTCGCCAGTACAAAATCGGGCGTAAACTGGCCAGATCCTTAATTTGTTTCCAGCCAAGGTCATATCGAAGAGGCAACAGCGGAGTGCTTTTAGGTGTACCCGTAAGTACCCGCAGAAATTTATTTTCTGAGGCTTGCAAGGAATTCAGATTTTCAAAGCCCCACATCTCTGCACCGTAAAGTGCGGACCCAATTGCCTTAGCTTCGTAAACTAACAAGGCTGGTGTAACTGGTTTAGTCAGGGACTTCCTATTTTCTGAGTTGATGGTACCCGCTAATTGCTTATGTCGCAGTAGAGCAATGTTTAAGTGCTGAGTCCACTTGTTGTTGTCAGCAATTTGGATGCCCAAGTATGTAAATGAGTTAACTAACTCTAATGGCCGACCACTCATCATAATTTTGGACTTAAAACTGCGATGCGGCTTGAAGACCATGAGTTTAGTTTTAGTAGCGTTCACCTCAAGTTCATGTTCCCCACAAAAGTTCTCAAAAATCGACAGAGCACGCTGCAAACCACTAGGGGTTTTAGATAGAATTAGCTTGTCATCCGCAAACATTAATATAGGGATTTTTAGAACAGAAAGAGAAGGAGCATCAACTGGCGCAGGTACCAAACGGGGGACGACACCATATATGAACAAAGTGAACAAGGTTGGAGCCATTGAACACCCTTGTCTAACTCCTCGCTCAACGGAGAAGTCATCTGTGACCATCCCGTGGCCGCCCCACTGGATTTTAGCAAGATTTAGCTCATGCAGGCGTATTATCAGGGTTAGTAATTCCTTCGGGACCCCCAAACTCTGTAGAACTTGCCACAGTTTTGCCCGCGGAACCAGGTCGAAGGCAGCCCACAAATCGACGAAAGCCGCATAAAGGCTGCCTCCCCCCAGCACCACGGTCTTCCACTGCCGCAATTGGAAGCGAAACACATGGTCCACAGTACTTGTTGCCTTCGAAAACCTGCTTGGAAAGGTGATAGGATGTTATTATCTTCTGCCCATTCGAGGAGCCTATTTACAACCACACGACCGGCTATTTTTTGCACAGTATCAATGAGGCTGATAGGCCTGTAATTACATGGCTGAGCACCGTCTCCCTTTTTGAACACAGGGATGATCACTGCACCTCTCCATGAAGCAGGGACCTCAGCTCCCTTAGCAATAAAATTAATAAGCAAATAGATATATTTGCACCAACGATCTTTATCATTTAAAAAAATATCAGCCGGTACACCATCTAAGCCTGGAGCGCGCCCTCTTTTTACTGCAGTAATGGCAGACAATCTCTTTATAGGTAAAGAGGTTACCTTGAGGAAAGGTCATAATAAAACTATCCTCAACTGTAGCCTGGGTACTAAGAGTATATTGTGAACTAAAAAATTCTACCCAGGCCTCTTGTGGTACATTGTTATTTGGAGATGCTTCAACTCTCTCGCTGCCCCATTTGACTATATTCCAGAACAGGTAATCAAAGGAAGAGTGTCCATAAAGACAAGGTATATAAAAAGGTGGTTGTCGCACGTGAAGTCTGAGGCCAGTTGTAAGTGGTCCGATAGTAAGACCAATTTCATGAAAAAATACACTGTTTTTCCAGGAAACCCTCACTCACCCTAGTGGTGACATGCTTCATCATCGGGATCCACCGGGAGAGATCGAGTACCTCCCCGGTGTGCTGCGACGCCAGGAGACTGCGGAGCAGGTTTTTGTGTGAAGATGAAGTGTGAAAAAATAATGAGGTACCTGTAAATTGTTTGGGGACTAAGAGTGCCCTTCAAACCCTCTCTCTCTTTTTGTTGATATATATTCCAGAACACTCTGGAGTTCCTCCTAACGCTAGCCTTTTTCAATTTGCACCAATGTTGCTCGTCCCATTCTCTCTTGGCTTTTACTATGCATGCTTTGTAAGCCTTTCTTGCAAGGCAGATAGACACGGGCTCCCTCCTCTTAATGGCAAGGCCAAGGGCAAGTCGTGCCTCCCTGCAATCGGTGTTATACCATCTTGCACTTTTACGGACCATTGCCCCATTTCGCTTGACAGGTTTTAAGAAATGCCCCTTGATCTTGGCAAAGAGGGTGTCATGAATATTGACCACGTCCCCCAAGCCAGAAGAAGAGTCGCTAATCAATTCCAAAGCTGAAATAGCTTGGTCGGATTCGTAATTAATAGTATCAATGGCCTGTTGATTGTTGACTACAGTATCCCATCTGAGCCTACGCATATTGTTCTCTGGGACAATCAGTGGTGGAACTAGATTATTCGTACAATTAGTATTTGTCTCAGCAGGCCACCATTTGTGTGTCACACATAAGGGGTTGTGGTCACTCTCTGGTCTCGCGACAACCTCCATATCACAGAGAGTTGACCATAACGACAAACTACAGATTACATTGTCAATTCCACTTTTGTGTCTCCCGTTATCAAAAGTCATAGAGCCATTTTTATCCCGCAATGTTCTTCCGTTCATAGCTCTCAGACCTTTTTCGAGACACATTGCATTGAGGGCTATTATGTCCTCAGGCCAGCGAGTAACTGGCTTCAGTTATAACTCAGGAATACCCCAGAGAGAGTCCTCTTCAGCTCCGGTGGAGGCCTCTCCCGAAACCAAAGGCTCAAACATCCGATTAAGATCACCTGCTATAACAATGTTGTTCTCGTGGGAATGTACATCCAAAAAATTATCCAAGGCTGTTAATACATCGGATCGGCCACCCTTAGCACTCCTAGCATATATGTTATAGATATCAAGTGACCCAAGAGTATCAGTAGTTATCCTGATCAACTGAAGGTCTTTATGACTAGTAACTATACTTTTGGTTGGAAATTTTAGGGACTGCCGAATCCAAACGGTGAGCCCCCCCATTGGTCTACCTTTCGGGCCCTTTACAGCTGGCACAGAGAAGTTCAGGTATCCTAACACAAAGACAGGTTCACATGCCCAGGTCTCCTGGAAAATGCATACGTCGAATTGGGAAACAAAACCAAGCCAGTCCCCACAATCTAGTTTAGAGGACAGCCCAGCCAAGTTCCAGGAGATTAGGTTTAACTACCTCAGTCATGCAACCAACTGGCGCTTCAGGTGTAAGGTTCTGCATACTAGATTCACCTGCTACTATCGCTACTGGGTTACCCTTCATCCCATTACTATGGCAGTTGGCATTCTGGGCAGGCAAGCTAAATAAGCTCTGATCAACAATAGCTAGAGGTGCTACACTTTTGCCTTCGAGAAGTCAATCACAGTCGTTTAGGTTAGAGAGAGCTGAGAACCAATTTTCCAAATTTAGTCCCCAATCTGTGGGCTGCGCTACCCTCTTCCCTTTCGTTGAAACAACATTCCACTTCGTCCTCAACATGCTCTTATTAGAAAACCTCCCACTACGATGGTAAAAGAAATCTAAGGTGAGTGGGACGATCTCAGTGGATCTTCGCTGTGGGGGTAGGAGATTGGGCAGTATGTTGGATAATACCTCTGGTTCTGAGAAATGTAAAACAACACAATCACCCCAGAATCTTTTTACACTATTTCCTATCCACTCGACCCTCCTGGCCTTGACTAGTTCTTCTGCCAACTGTTGCTTACCCCAGGGGGTTATTACCATATTGTTTGTCAGCCAATGTAGGGCTTTTGACAACAAAGATGAAGTAGTTTCATCCTGGCCTGAGGCCAATTTGGGGACGTTAGCTAGTACCAGGACCAAAGGAGAGGCCTCGACTATCAGCTCAACCGAGCCGTTCACAGGTTCTGGAGCAGAAGCTACAACTGAAGGGACAGCTTTCTCTTGCACACCATCCAGTGTGGATACCAGGGGAGCCACCGGGTGATTAAATATAGGGAAGACCCCACCACCCACCGGTACAGAGGGGCCTTTCTTTTGCTCGACCCTGTTTGCAACTTCATGGGGCAGTTTACCTACTTCAGCTAAGGTGTTATTCATTAAAACCCCTAAACGATTGACCTCTTTAGTGAGCTTCTCTATTTTACCTACCAACGGCTTTACAATTCCCTGTATCTTGGTCTCTATCATGTCCAACAGATTCTTAAATTGATCATTAGTTATAGACATACAAACATCGTCATCAGTTGATCCATCATCCTCCACCAAGGACTTACTGGGAGGGGAAGCAGGCTTTTTCCGGCTTGATCTTAACCCTCCACGCTTGGGCTGTCTCTTTCTGGCAACTCTAGTGGTACGTGGCGCAGGCACTGGAGTGGGGGCTTTTTCCTCAGATAAATGCTGTTCAACCTCCTCATCGTTATCACTGTCTAATGCTACACCGTCTAACTGGATAGTAGCGACGTTATCAGCCTGGTCAGGTATAACAGCTGCATTACTACTAGTGTTGACTAGCTCAGGAAATAGGGCCAGGTCTGGTAACGGCGCAATCGGTGTAGCTGATGTAGGTGATACACCCAGCCCAAGTGAGGATCTCCTTTCACTGTTGATTTTAGCAACTACCTGGACTAAATAGTTGTCCATAGTGTTTTTAACAGGGGATATCTTTTTACAAGCCATAACACACTTTAAACCAGTAAACAGTGCCTACCCAAAAAAGCCATCTATGGGTGCGTCGGGAGGAAAAGTTACAAGCCCTCAGTACAACTCGTTTAATGATATTGACCGCAATAACCCACGGCAATGTCAAAGTCTCACCTCAAACTTTTTTGGGCAGAGTAACAGGCCCAGCCCAGTCTCTGCCTGTCTCGGACTGTCTTAGACTGTCCGCCCTTAGTCCGGGCTTCGTCCGGCGCGTCCCGCGCGCGTCCTCGCGGGACGAAGGATCTGCGGGTGCTTTATGCGCCTCATGGCGCGCTGGTTACAGGCGTCGTCGCTGGCCCCAAACGATGCTGGGGGATGTGGTCCGGCCGGCTGAGCCAAGCCCGGCCGGTCGGTAACTGCAGTGGAATGGCGGAGCCAAGCCCGGCCGCTGTGCCACCAGCTCGCATACAGCAGCCCCCATACCGGGGGTCGCACACGGGTCAGCTGAGGACTGCACGCGCAGAGACTACACCCAGAAGGCCTTGCTCTCAGTGTTGCGACATTTTCAATTGTTGAGGTCTAGCTTTTCGATTATATGATCTCAAAATCCCAGTGACCATAGAGTTTGTACAGGAACTTTGTTGGCGATTGATCACATTTCATTGGCAAAAGTGATTGCCATTTCTATCATTACATTTATAATAATAACAATGGTTCAAGCACAAAAAACATTTAAGAAAAGACCAAATACATGAAACAGATACCCATGGACCAACATACAGTTGATATTGCAAAAAAAGTAACTACTAAAGCAGTAATAAAAAATAACAATAAAGCAATAAGTCAGTAGACTAACAGGAGCTTACACAGTTACACAACCAACATTACAGAAAATACAATTGACAGTCTAAACAAAACAATGGCAGAGGCAGTATACTATACACATATTCTGAAACTGTATCATGTTAATGTTAATGTTAATGTTAATGTTAATGTTAATTGTTATTTATTGAGCGCTCGTACGCCCGGAGGCTTCATGGCGCTGTAGGAAGGAACAGGGCGCATCAGTCAATTAGTAGAAAGAGACAGCTCAATAATGTGCCTGAGAAAATGGATCAAGCCATGCTGGCCCAGCCGCCTATTGATGGCCACCGCTGACTTAGGTCATCTTGCAGTGAACATTTAGAGCATTCAAAAATTTGAATGAACTGAAAACATCCTACAGCACCCCATTGTTCCCACTCTACAATAATATAACCCTGGTGTCAAACAAATTGAGTAGAGGAAATTTTTTTAAAACATCACACTAGTACACTGGAAGCTAATTCATACGGTAGCCCTTATATAGTTTATTGAACTGTACAGCCTTGGACCGTGTCATGTATGTGCATGTAACTTGCATGATTGAGGTAACTATCAGCAGCGATACTACGTGTCTCTTGGACCTGTTTCAAGTGCTCGCCGTCCTTTTTCCCCAGCACCCCGGGGCGGCAATTTGAGGGATAGCCCCGGGCACCACAAGCTCTAGCTAAGCCTCTGGCCTCCTTTTCTCTCAAAGAGTTCCTTAAACACTTGGGGCCCGATGTAGGTACCAAATACTGGTCGGAAACGGCTGATTTCGGCCGTTTCCGACCGGTATTTGGCCTACTGAGATGTTGGGGACCTTTTTTTGTCCGATTCGGTATTTTACCGATTCGGTAAAATTACCGAATCGCAAAAATACCGAATCGGTAATTTTACCGATTTTTTAAATTTGGGATGTAGGTGGGACTACTTTCAGTCCCACAGGCCCTTCAGATTCGGTATTTTAACACCCAATCCAATTGGGTGTTAAAATACCGAATCCAGGTGTGCATGCACATGTGTGCATGCACACCTATGCCATGTGACAGACAGACATGCCCTTAGGGCATGTCTGGGTGCCACATGGCTCACATGCCTTTTTTTGGGGTGCTGGAGGGTGTCAAAGTGACACCCCCTGCACCCTTGCACAAATCGGTAATTACCGAATCGGTAATTACCGATTCGGTAATGCCCATTGATTCCTATGGGCTTCAAGGCCCATAGGAAGCAATGGGGATACCGAATCGGTATTTACAGAATCGGTAAATACCGAATCTTACAGATTCGGTATTTACCGAATCTGAAATACCTACATCTCCCCCCCTCTAATTTACCACTCCATAAATATCGATTCGGTATGATTCGGTATTTATGAAGTGGTAAATGTAGATTTACCTACATCGGGCCCAAAGTGTTCATAATACACTACTCCTCATTCCAGTGCCTCACTGAGGAGATTACAAACAACATAACAAAACTACTGGGGCAGAACATGGTATACTTACCACAAAGCAGCCAAAAGTCTTTTATTGATAGTTTTCTTTATTATAACATTGAACAACAACCCTCCTTTTTGACGATATTTTCAACATTTTACATCATTGGGATATTTCAACATCCATTATGAAAAGATGAAGACACACATACACCTCATCTCATATCGTTCCCATTGTACAATCACCTTCTGCAATATTGCACCTTGCCTTCCCATAAAAAGCGTTCTACAGTGGACATGATTTACATTAAGGAAAAGCACATTTTAAAATTGAATTGGTCAGAACAATTCTTCATTCCTTTCAAAATCCTGACTTTGAACCTCCACGTGGCATTGCCATTTGCAAATCCACAAAGTCTAGGTTCAATGTGCTAACGCAGGCGCACGCTGGCAAGCACAAATGCGCAACAACTATTTTAGATGTGTTCTTATGGAATGTCTCTCTTTCTATGCCTTGTCTGTCTCTGCTCACTGTTCAGCAACTTTTTGGTGGCGATGTTTTTAATTTCCTTAGACTGAGGAAAAACAAAAGTGTCTCAGACATTCGAGGCACAGAAAGCAGTACGTTGCAAAGAGACAAGGCATAAATAGTCTGTAATTGATGCCATCAGGTGCAAATCCTCCAGAAACATGGGGGCATATTACCAAGCAATAGCGATAATTATCGCTATTGCTTGGTTAGAGACAAAATTTACCGCTGAGCTGCGGCAATTTTTACCGCACCGCAAATGCGATAAAAATCGCTGCAATGCATGAATATCGCTGAGATCACACAATGTGCCATGTTACAGCCAGCTCAGAAAGCCAAGGTCAAGCAGGCCAGGCCAGGCCAGGGCCTTTGTTACACCCTTTAACTCTGTTCTCATGGTGCCCCTCTATGTACCTTCTCTTGTCTCGTGAGTTGTGTCTGCTCTTGGGGGACGAGTGAAGGGGCATTTGTGAGGGCCTGTGAACGGCTGGGAGCAGCCAATGCGGCACTCGTAGAATTTACAAAACGCTGGAAACAGTGAACTGCACGTGCCCAAATTACAAATGAAAAAGCATCCTCAGGGCGGGCCTCTGCTAAGAAATCACTTGGAGGGTCACAGTGGCACAGAAGCGACGGGTTTAATGCTCTGGAGCAAAGTTTCTGCAAACTACGATATCCGTATGTAAGTGCATCAAAGTGAACAAAGGCACCAGAGATGCCTATTAGGACGCTCTGTCCGAGCCTAGAACTCAACACTGACAGATGCCCGACTGAAACCGATAAGAAATTAAGAATGTAGCGACTACACAAAAGTATTGGAAAGGGGCGACCACTCGGTCCCCCCGAACGTATGGCAGAGTGCCTCGATCCCCCCGGGAAGACATTTTTGGGCGGGAGGCGCGTCTCGGCTGGTATGCCCGAAGCGGCGTAGCCGGGGCGCGCCTTTTCCCGCCCTTGAGTGGGCTGGCCTAGACACGGACGCCGCCAGCCACGCCCTCGGGGCAGGCAGGGGCGGGTTTACGCCCGCCCTGAAGATGGATAAAAAGAGACGCAAGACCAGAAGACATCCTCTTGTTCCTGTGCTCTGAAGCTGCACCTCCCCGCTGCACGTGAGCTCGAGACGGAACGAAGAGCCAATTTTGAGCGTTTTAATCGTTCTTGTTTGTTTTTCAGTTACTTTGTTGGAGAATGCCGAAGAAGGTTGGAAAGCGTATGAATACCGACCAGATGCTGCGTGTTCTCATGAAGGAGATGTCCGAGCTAAGGAAGCGGGTGGACATGAATGAAGAAAGGGGTCCAAAACGTCCTTTGGCGGGAGCAGCCCCGGGAGGGAAAAACAAGAGGCCCAGGAGGGGGGCAGCGGGAGAAGAGATTCCCGGTCCCAGTACTCCGCTCGAGGCTCCAATTCCCGTGCCAGGGGAAGGGAATCCGATCACCCCCGTGTCCGAGGATGATATGCCGCCCGAGTTGGCAGCACAATTGGCAGCGTGGTTGGGAAAAGGTAACGAGGGCGCCACGGCTGTCGAAGCGCAGGAGCTGATTAAGCAATTGCGTGAGAAGCGGGAAGCAGCCAAGGTGCCCGTACCGGCTGCAGTAGGGGACAAGACACCAGGGACGGTTGCGACCACAGAGGCAGCGTCAGGTGCAGGTAAGCGGCCATTGCCGATCGCGAGGGATGAGTCAGCACCCTCTCGGAGAGAAAAGTTGGGACAACATGTTCCTTTGGCAATTAAGGAAAAGATTTGGGCGGGGGAGTATGTGAACATTTTTTCGTTACTTGTTGATCATTATGAGGTTGAGCATGTAAAGAGTCAGAAGGACCTAATGCACCCGAGTGTTTGGCGCGCAAAGATGGCCGCCTTTAAAGTGAATGAGAATATCGCCAATTGGGGCAATGCCTGGGGAATTTTTACATCAATCCTGGGCGAACGTAGGCCTGAGTTGCTTTCCGAGTTCCCAATATACCAATCACGAATCATGGGGTACTCGACATCGCACCAGGGGAACCATTGGTTTTGTTACGATAATATGTTCAGAAAGGAAAAGGAGCATAATAAAAGTTTAACCTGGGATTGTTATGATGCCTTGACCTGGGATAAAATGAAGGAGTCAGGAATGTTAAAAATGCCGTTGGTAGGAAGTAATGTGGGTGAATCCTCTCGACAATATGCGGGGACGCCCTTTCGATCAGGTTCGGGGTCCGACGATCACTCGAAACCTACCGGCAATACCGGAAGAAAGGGTTTCTGTTTTAATTACAACAGAGAGAAATGTACGAGACCGCAGGGATCGTGTAAATTCAAACATGAATGTAGTGGTTGTGGGTCGTCCCATCCTGAGGTCTCGTGCAGAGCCAGAACGGGTGATAACGGGGGGAGAGGAGGTGCCAAACAGGTCTAATATAGTCCGAGGGGCGCCTTTACCCACTCCCATTGATACCCTGGCAATGATCCCTTGGCTCAGTGATTACCCGGATCGTACTTCTGCTGGGGTGCTGCGAAACGGTTTTTCGTATGGTTTCCGCATCCCGGTAGGGGACTTTCAGGGTGTCGAAAAGTGTAAAAACCAACTTTCCGTCCTGCAACATACAACCGTAGTACAGGAAAAGATCCGAAAAGAGGTGACTCGAGGTCGGGTCGCTGGCCCGTTTAGTGTACCCCCAGTTCAGAATTTTGTTTGTTCTCCCTTGGGGGTAGTACCCAAGAAAGACCCTGGAGAGTTCCGACTAATTCATAACTTATCAGCTCCACGAGGTCTTTCCGTAAATGAGGCAATCGATCCAGAAGTGTGTTCGGTGCGGTACGCATCCTTCGATGAGGCCGTAGCCATTTTTAATCGCCTGGGGCCCGGGGCGCTGATGGCGAAGTCAGATATCGAGTCAGCGTTCCGATTGCTCCCGGTACACCCAGACGACCAGCGTCTCCTAGGTTTCATGTTTCAGGGTTGTTATTACATGGATAGGTGTATGCCAATGGGGTGTTCTATATCCTGTGCCTATTTCGAGAAATTCAGTTGTTTTCTACAATGGGTTTTCACAAAGAAAACGGGTTTCCAAGATGTGATGCACTACCTTGATGATTTCTTATTTCTTGGGGCAGCTGGGGGTCTTGAATGTGGCCGGGCCTTGGCCGAATTTTGTGTGTTGATGAAACAGTTAGGCGTGCCATTGGCGCCGGGTAAAACAGTGGGTCCTACGACTTGCCTCGAGTTTCTGGGGATCGAGTTGGACTCCATTGAGGGGTGTTTCCGTTTGCCAGCCGAGAAAGTGTTGAAGTTCAGGGCTGCGCTGCAACTGTGTATAAATGCATCAAAAGTTACGCTGCAACAATTACAGCAAGTGGTGGGACAGTTGAATTTTGCACTGAGGGTGATACCAATGGCCCGCCCCTTTTCCCGTTCAATTGCCCAAGCGATGGTCGGCCTTAAAGAAGGCCATCATCGCACGAGACTATCGGCCGAGATCCGCCAGGACATGCGTATTTGGTTAGCATTCTTGGCGGATTTCAATGGTAGAATCGTCTGGAATAAACCAGCTGTGTCTTCTGAGGAGCTGGGGCTGTGGACAGATTCGGCGGGAAGCATAGGTTTTGGCGCCATTTTCGGCACAAAATGGTCAGCACAAAGATGGCCGACTTGGTGGCATGCGAAGGGTCTAACGAGTAATATTGCTTTCCTCGAGCTGTTTCCCATCTTGGTGGCCTTGAGAACATGGCCCGATGGGTTCAAAAATCACTCGGTCATATTTTGGTCGGACAATATGACTGTGGTCGAGTGCATCAATAGTCAGGCAGCACGTTGTAAACTGATCTTAAGACTACTTAAAGAAATTGTTTTACTATGTATGCAATTGAACGTGCTATTCAGAGCAAAACACGTGCCAGGGGTGATGAATCAGGCAGCTGACGCACTGTCTCGTTTTCAAATGCAGGCTTTTGCTGGTTTCCTTCCCTCAGCGGACCCGGAGCCGGCACCCTTTACCGAGGCTCTCTGGTCTCTCGGTGCCCCGAACTTCGTCACCTCGTGGGAGAGAGTCTAGCACCAAGGACGAGGAAGGCATATGAAGGGGCGTTTCGGGCCTATTTAGCCTTTTTGGGGAGTGATAGAGAGCGACTTTGGGGTCATGAGGAATGGGTGGTGAATTTCCTGATGGCCTTACGTAGGGCTGGGAAATCGGTGGCTACGGCCCAGAGGCATCGTGCTGCCATTTCCTTTATTGCCAGAGCACACGCTATCCAGGACCCAACAGCGTCTTTCGTTGTACAGAAAGCGCTGCGTGGGTGGCAACGCCTTGAGGGTCGCAGAGTAGATGAAAGGCGCCCGATAGGTTTGGATAGATTGTCCCAGTTGTTAGCTACACTTCCTGCCACATGTTCATCTCAGTTTGAGGCAGTGCTGTTCCGAGCCGCGTTTACGCTAGCATTTCACGGAGCAATGCGAGTAAGCGAACTAGTTGCAAGGAACAGACTGGATGTGGCGGGGGGTTTGTGCCGGGAACACGTTCAGATCAGGGGAGAAACAATGACTGTCTCCTTTGTAAGGTCTAAAACTGACCAAGATGGGATGGGTGACTGCGTCATCATACGCAGGATTCCTGGGTCCTCCATATGTCCGGTAAAGTGTTTAGAGGATTACCTAGCACGAAGGGTGGCATCATGGGGGGGGACTTTGTTAAGACACGCGGACGCCACCCCACTGACGAAATTTCAGTTTCAGCGGGTGCTTGCGATGTCAGTTGCCGCTGCGGGCTTGAACCCTGGCGAATTTGGGACCCATTCCTTTCGGATAGGGGCTGCTACTGAAGCTACAGCCAGGGGTCTTAATGTTGAGCAAGTGAAACGAATGGGGCGTTGGTCCTCCAATTGTTATAAAAGATATGTGCGGTTGCACATGTTGTGAAGCTGTAATTATGTACTCTGTACTCACGCTTCTTGTTTTTGTTTGGTTTCAGTTACGCAAGCCTACGAGGCGGGGCGGACTATGCAGTCGACCTTACACCGGGCCAGCGGTCAGACATCACCGGCTGCGAAAAAGGAGGTGTGGGTCGTGGGCCACTCATACGTGAGGCGTGCCGCAGACGTATTCAAAGCAGGTGACATGATTCACGTAGCTGGGGAATACGGGTACAGGATGTCCTTCTACGGAAGGGGCGGTCTCTGTATTGACCAGTTTCAAACATTTTTTGAGGGCTTGTTAGGGCGGACAAGGTCACCGCCGTCTATAGTTATAGTGCATGTTGGGGGCAATGATTTGGTCACCATCGGTAGACGACTACTCCTGGAGGCAATGCTTTCCACTGTAAGTTGGTTAGCGAGGAGAGTTCCGGGGTGCACGATTGCATGGTCCCATTTGATTCCACGAAAGGTGTGGCGGGGGGCTATCTCTATACCTGCTTTGAATCACTCTGTTAGAAAGCTTAACAATAAAGTGAGTAGGTTGTTCCGTTCCAGGACATTGCATTCTATTTCTCATAGCTGTATTAATGATGACAGGATGTATTCGGGGGATGGTGTGCATTTGTCTTGGGTGGGGAATGAGTTGTTCTTAGGAGACCTCTTAGCATGGTTGAAATCTTTGAAACATGACCTTTAGGTAGGAGTTTTGTGGGGGGTCCGGATAGCCGGTCAACTATCCGGCCTGTGGCGGTAAGGTCATGATCGGTGAGCACTAATTGGAAGATCCCTATGAGTGGGCGTCACCCAACACGGATGGGAGCGCTCGGGGGAGGTGGCCTTTGGCCCCTCAACGGGGAGGCGGTCCCTTCTAAGGATGGGTCGCCGGAAGAAGAGGAAAGGCGGTCAAGGCCCCTTCCTGTGTAGGAGGGGTTACAGCCCCCTCCTGGGGAATTTCCCGGGGCCAGGGACATCTGCGACGGCAGATGCGGTAAGTTGTGTGGGGTTGGGGGGAGGTCTACGATACCTTCTAGATACCTCACACGAGTCTTCGAACGACCTTTAACTGGCGTCGAGTTGATAAGTGCCCCCGTCAAGACAAGGGAAATTGTAGTAGTTGCACGTGAGTACGCCTCAGTGCTGTCGCCCCTCCCAAGTGGGGGGGGGTATGTCTGGTTAGGGATCTTGACACCGGTTACGACCTTGCCGTTGGCCCTTAAACGTTAGGATGTACAATTTCAATATTTCAAGTAAATGTTTTGTAGGATGTTAGATCGGCTAGGAGAACCTCTGTATTAGAGAGTCTGTTAAGGTTAGCCAAACATCGCAGTGTGGTATGAAATTGTACATTAATGTTTAAATGTTTTTAATTTTTGTTTTAATAAATACGGCCGGGAGGGTCACTCCCTCCCACTTCCAAAAACTTCAAGAACTGTTTCCGGTTTCCCTCATTTGGGGATTGTGTTGAGAGGGGGTGGCGGGTATCTCAGCCATATGGAAAGGGGCGACCACTCGGTCCCCCCGAACGTATGGCAGAGTGCCTCGATCCCCCCGGGAAGACATTTTTGGGCGGGAGGCGCGTCTCGGCTGGTATGCCCGAAGCGGCGTAGCCGGGGCGCGCCTTTTCCCGCCCTTGAGTGGGCTGGCCTAGACACGGACGCCGCCAGCCACGCCCTCGGGGCAGGCAGGGGCGGGTTTACGCCCGCCCTGAAGATGGATAAAAAGAGACGCAAGACCAGAAGACATCCTCTTGTTCCTGTGCTCTGAAGCTGCACCTCCCCGCTGCACGTGAGCTCGAGACGGAACGAAGAGCCAATTTTGACCCACCCACCAGCCCCTGAGGACAGCTAGTTGTTTTAATAAAGTTGATCAGTTATTCGATTTCGTTTTCAGGTTGTTTTGGTGTTATGTTGATATTTAATGTGTAATAAAGATTGGTATAATGTTACAAGTTGGTGATTAAAGAATGTCGGATTTAAGGTCCATTTAGACACAGGTTTTTCGGTCATAATGGCCAATGTAGTTTCGTTTAGTTAGCACTTGTCGTATTTATTTCGGTCAGGCGGTAGGCGGTAAGGTCATGATCGGTGAGCACTAATTGGAAGATCCCTATGAGTGGGCGTCACCCAACACGGATGGGAGCGCTCGGGGGAGGTGGCCTTTGGCCCCTCAACGGGGAGGCGGTCCCTTCTAAGGATGGGTCGCCGGAAGAAGAGGAAAGGCGGTCAAGGCCCCTTCCTGTGTAGGAGGGGTTACAGCCCCCTCCTGGGGAATTTCCCGGGGCCAGGGACATCTGCGACGGCAGATGCGGTAAGTTGTGTGGGGTTGGGGGGAGGTCTACGATACCTTCTAGATACCTCACACGAGTCTTCGAACGACCTTTAACTGGCGTCGAGTTGATAAGTGCCCCCGTCAAGACAAGGGAAATTGTAGTAGTTGCACGTGAGTACGCCTCAGTGCTGTCGCCCCTCCCAAGTGGGGGGGGGTATGTCTGGTTAGGGATCTTGACACCGGTTACGACCTTGCCGTTGGCCCTTAAACGTTAGGATGTACAATTTCAATATTTCAAGTAAATGTTTTGTAGGATGTTAGATCGGCTAGGAGAACCTCTGTATTAGAGAGTCTGTTAAGGTTAGCCAAACATCGCAGTGTGGTATGAAATTGTACATTAATGTTTAAATGTTTTTAATTTTTGTTTTAATAAATACGGCCGGGAGGGTCACTCCCTCCCACTTCCAAAAACTTCAAGAACTGTTTCCGGTTTCCCTCATTTGGGGATTGTGTTGAGAGGGGGTGGCGGGTATCTCAGCCATATTAAAAACAGTAAAACTGCACAAGCTAATTAAACACTTTCAAAGGGTTGAAGATGCAATAGGCGCAATGAGAAAAAATAGATAAATGAATAAACTGTTTTCTCAAGAATGGATACACATTAGTATTAAAATATTTTGGCTAATCTGGAATAAACTCCCCAAACCATTTGAGGGGAGAAGAAACTAACTGCTATGGTAAACATAAAAATAAAAATAAAAAAACAGAACTTTATAATCGGAATGTCTCCCTGGGTGTTTGGTTTTGTCATTGGCATTCCTTCAAATTCAAGGGCACTTTAGTAAAAATCACAGAATTTTTACAAAAGTCCAAATTTTGCGGGCACTTTTGTAAAAATCACAGAATTTTTACAAACGTGCTGTTTTCGTCGGCACTTCTGTAAAAATCCCTGATTTTTTATAAAAGTGTTGATTTTGCAGCAAACTGCGAAAACGCGAAATCCTGGAGCGTCTGAATATGGACATTCTGTACTATCCCACACACACACCACATGTAGGAAAGTAGGATGCTTCTGCATGGTTACCCCCAAGTAGTAGTAGACAAAGCGATTTGCCTGGAATCACAGGATGTTAAGCTGATGCCGAGATTTGAACGTAGCTCCCCAGCTCTAAAGTTCGCAATTCTAGAACTTGTGGCTGGAGGTGTGTCTAAAAGTGTATGTCGGTGCTGGCCATCAATGAGAGAGACCTATGCATTTTTCAAATGGGTGGTGAAAAAATATGAGTATGTTGCTGGAGATGTGGGCCGCCGTGCCACCAATGTACTTACCGGGGGACGGTAAACACCCATTATTCCGCAACTTTCTTTCCGCGTACCATCACTCGGCATACTTTCATTAAGAAACTACCATCACTCTGTAATGCAATTATAACGCATGGCATTACATTTTTTATGCTTTTACCATGCATACATTTACAAAGACATTCGTTGTAAATGCATGAATGGTAAAAACATGTTTTTTTTAATGTTTGGATAAGATAAGTATGGGTATAGGGGTATATGTTTTGGGGTACTAAGGTATATGTTTTGGGGTCTTTGGGCATTTTAAGGGTTCAGATATAGTTTTGGGTTATGGGGTACAGGGGTAGTTTTAGGGTTTAGGGATAGGTATGGGTTTTCGGTACAGGAGTATTTTTAGGTTTCAGGGCTAGGTTTGGGTTTTGGGGTATAGGGCTATTTTTAGGGTTCAGGGGTAGGTTTGGGTTTTTGGGGTACAGAGGTATTTTAAAGGTTCAGGGCTAGGTTTGGGTTTTGGGGTACAGGGGTATTTTGTAGGGTTCAGGGCTAGATTTGGGTTTTGGGGTACAGGGGTATTTTAGGGTTCAGGGGTAGGTTTGGGAATTGGGATACAGGGTTATTTTTAGGGTTCATGGCTAGGTATGGGTTTTGGGGTACAGGGGTATTTTTAGGGTTCAGGGGTAGGTTTGGGTTTTGGGGTACAGGGGTAATTTAAGGGTTCAGGGCAAGGTTTGGGTTTTGGAGTACAGGGGTATTTTAGGGTTCAGGGGGTAGGTTTGGGTTTTGGGGTACAGTGGTATTTTTAGGGTTCAGGGCTTAGTTTGGGTTTTGAGGTACAGGCGTATTTTTAGGGTTCAGGGGTAGGTTTGGGTTTTGAGGTACAGGGGTATTTATAGGGTTCAGAGCTAGGTTTGGGTTTTGGGGTACATGGGTATTTTTAGGGTTTAGGGATAGGTTTGGGTTTGGGGGTACAGGGTATATTTATAGGTTTAAGATGGGTTAGTGTTTAAGGGTGTTGGGGTATTTTAAGGGATAAGGGTGGGTTATGATTATGGGGTGCAGGGGTATTTAAAGGGAGCAGGGTGGGATTATCACACGATATGAGACATGGCATGAAGGGTGGAACGTACCACACGCCCCCAGCGTTTGTCACGCCCCCAGCACACGCCCACAGCACAACGCAGACACTCCGACAAGGGACTACTATGCTGGCACGGTTCTTTTACTTTTTAAATGTATATGGTGGGCGTCTGCATAGCCTATGTCCTTCTGCTGCAACTGCCCTTTCCAACGCTGTATTGGGTGTTGTGATTGGTGCTGTGGTTCCTGAGATTACCCTCCTCAAAGGTTTGGGCTCTCTCTTTATTATATTAGTATAGATTGCTTACAATCCTCCAGCTGACACTTCCTCTGTTTCACCCAGCGATCAGTTCCCACTTAAAACTCTGCTGACCAATGGGGGCGTGGCTTGCGCGCCGCTACGAGATGGCGGTCCGCGCTTGAGCTACGGGGAGGCAGCGGCTGTCGAGACGTTTCTGGAGCCCCTTTCAGCGCCATTTAACTTCCGAAATTGGCAATTTTCAGTTGGAAAGCGCCTGGACCGTGGTGGAATGGGCAGACATCGTTGAAGGCGGCAGGAAAGTCTTTTCCAGCGATTTGAAGCGTTCGCCACTGGTTTTCACGAGCGCCCACCATTTTGTTTCCTGTGTGGTGTCGCTCGCGTTTTCTACCTCAGACATGATGGCGCTCTTATGAAAGATGGACTGCTGACGCTTTTGAGGTGACATTTACCATATTTACAAGCCTCCTCTACAGTGTCTGGTCTTTTAACAGCGTTTTTCCTCATATGCTGCCACTTTTATGACTCTATTTGCATTGGGAGGCTGCGTGTATTGCCTCAGTGGTCTTCCTCTGCTCTTTTGCTTCTGCATTGGGATTGCTTTGACATGAGTTCTGTTCAACCTGATTGCGAGGTTGTCGGCTACCTGGAGTCTTGTTTCTCTATGACTCTTTGAGGTTATTCCATTTCTGTGTTTTTCCTCATATATTATTGACGGCCATTTTTAATTCTACTAATACGGCCAGTGGTTCCTAATTTGACATCTCTCTGCCGGTTTCTTTGTGAAATCTGTGTACATCATTTTTTGTTGCCATTTTTTCTTACACCTGCTTTGCTATCATTTTCTCCACATACTTAGTCAGGGGCTCATTCTTAACCTTTCAACGTGGGCAGTTCCTTTGGCGGACAACATGGGTCCTTCTGCTAAGGATTCTAAAGGTGCCCTCAAGAGGCTCAAACAACAATCTCCTACTCCAGAGGCTTCTCAAAAAGACCCTACTACCATTTTGGATACCATTCTCTCGCGCCTTAATGCGGTTCATGATATTGCCTAATCTACTAAAGCTAATACTGATCTCTTACAAGTCGAAGTGGCGGCGATCAGAAATTACTTTAAGGTACTGTCTGTTAGGGTCAATGCTGCGGAATCTCAGATTAGTGGTGTGGAGGATGTTGCCCATCAACATTCACGGTCTCTTCAACAGATGGAACGATCTATGCTTTCTCTACGGAGAGACCTCACGGAGCAGGAAGATCGTAACAGAAGGAGTAATTTACGAATTTTTGGTCTCCCTGAGGAGGCGGAGAAGTCAGCCCCCTCGATGGTTGACTTTATTTCACAATGGCTTCCTGCTACCTTACAGATTTCATTTTTGAGAGACTTTGAAATTGAAAGAGCTCATCGTGTTCCTTTCTTCAGGTCTAAATCTGCGGCAAGTCCAAGAGCGGTCATTTTTAAACCGTTACGTCACCAGCATTCAGAACAAATTTTGGCTCATATGAGAAAGGTCAAGTCTGTGACTTGGGAGGGCCATCACATCTCTATTTCTCAGAATTTTGCCAGAGATACGGTGATTCGACGAAAAGGTTTTCTTAACCTGCGGAAACGTCTTGCAGACATGAACATTCCTTTCTCTTTTGCTGGACCTTCCAAATTTCGAATTACTTTCAAAGGTCGGGCTAGAATTTTTGATGAACCCTCTGACCTTTCCAATTTTTTGGATAATCAGTCTGAATCGCAGATGGATTCTTCTTCTGCTCCTGGTCCTTCTGGTTCCTAATTCTGATTGTTCCTTGTTCATGTAATTTATTAGCTCTTTTCTTTCGATATGTGCCATTGTTTCAGTGTTACATGTTGTGTTTGGCTCCTCTTATCTCTTCAGATGTCGTATCTTCTCATATTTTGGCCTTGTCACTCCTGACATCTTGAGTCATGATCCTTCGACACATATATTATCTTTTGTAACTTTTCATCCGTTTCGGACGTGTTCTCGTCTTCTCTGTTATTTGTCGTGCTGCTAACTATCATTTGCGTTTCTTTGTTTTACATATTTTTGCGTTCCCATAGTTGATTTGTTCTATTTCTTTCATTTAAATTTGTCATCCATCTATCTTCGTGTTGGCACTCTGGTCACTATTTGGATTGCTCTATGTCATTGTTAGTTCTTTGTGCTGTTTAATATGTAGGTCTTTCCTTGAGATCTACTTTCTCTTCTTTTTCGGTTCTTTGTTTTTTTGTCACTAGGCTTCTATTTGGTTTCTTGTTTTGTGGGTTCCGCTCATTATCTCTCTGACATTTCCTCATTTTCAATCTCATTTTATGTATTTGTATTGTAGCATTCTATTATTTGTTCTATGTTTGACCAGTTTCATTATGTGATTGATGTGGTTTTCTTTTTTCGTGTATATTCTACTGCTCTTTTCATCATTTATACAATATCTATACTGCATTATTGTTATTATTGTATTCCTATTTTCCCTACAAGTTTTACCATGGTTGATGCATTATACAAGTTATTAGGTTTCTTTCCCTTTTACATATGTGGTTAATGATATCCTGCTTACCTTTACTTGGGTATTCCTTTTCATAGTGCTATAGATCTACAATTTTTGTATGCAATATATACCTATGTTATCACAATTGGTTCCAAATATTTGCTGTTTTTCTATTTTATATTCCTCTTATTACTCTTAGGCTGTTTTTAACTACTTACTTTTTTCAAAGGTGATCTTTTATTTTGGATACCAACTTACTTCATTGTATGATTTTTTTTGCCTTGTTCTCTATACTGTGGATTTTATTTTTTAGGGCTTCTAAACTTTAACATCCAAGCTCTCTCGATGGTCTTCTGCTTCCCTTCCCATGTTCCCCCTGGTATGAATTTGGTCTCTTTTAGACCTCCCCTGGTGGGTCCTATTTTCTCTCTTTCTCTCTTCCCCTCTCTGCTTCTTTTTTCTTCCTTTTGGTTCTTCTGGGGTGCTCTCCCCTTTTCCTTTTTCAGACGTGGTCTTTGCCTCTTTGCTTTGTTCTATTACTTTCTACTTATATTACCCATTTTTAATGGATTTTTTGTTGCTGCACATTTATGCCTGAATTGAATGTTGTGTCCCTGAATGTTAAAGGATTAAATCACCCGGTAAAGAGATCAAAAATCTTAGATTATTGTAAATCTCTTTCTTCTGATCTCATTTTGTTACAGGAAACAAACATTTCTTACAAGGAGGCTTTGTGCCTGAGGAAAGAATGGGTGCTTGATGTTGCTTGTTTTGCTGCCTCTGGTAAAAAGAATGGTGTGCTTACATTGATCTCTAAAAATGCTGGATTATCGTTGGTTTCTGCTGAGCATGACTCTGAGGGCCGCTGGCTACTGTCTAGATTTTCAATGGGTACTAATGACATTATACGTTCTCAATATTTATGCTCCGAATTGTGATGACCCCGTGTTCTGGCGTACGATTACGAAAAAGCTGGTAGATACTCCTCATCAGGGCAATTTAATTGTTGGGGGTGGTTTCAATTTACCTATGGACCCACTGTTGGATAGAAATTCTGCCTTTCAGTTTCGTTCCTCTAGAGCGCACAAACAAATGTTAAGCATGTGCTCCACTCTTCAGCTTCAAGATCTCTGGCGGCTTCATAACCCATCTGGTAGTGATTTCTCTTTCTTTTCTTCTCCACACTCTAGCTTTTCTCGTATTGACTACCTCTTAGTTCATTCGTCTCTTGTTCAGGCTTCATCCTCCCCACTCATTCATCCTATTCTTGTTTCTGACCATGCTGCTGTTTCCTTCTCTCTTTCCTCTTTTGTTACGAAAAAAGGTCCCGGTTCTTGGAGATTAAACACAGAAATTCTTTATGATGAATCCCAGGTTCTGGCATTAATGACTGAAATTGAAAACTTCTTTGCTGATAATGATGGGTGGGTTAGCTCTCCCGTAGTTTTATGGGATGCATTTAAATGCTCTCTTTGGGGCTCCATTATTCAGTGCATGGCTCGGAGGAATTCTGCGGCCAAAAAAGAGCTTCAACTTTTAGCAGATGAAATTAAAGAACAGGAAATTCTCTTCCGAAGCTCTAAAGATAAAACCCATTTACAAGCTATTAAAAATATGAAATATTCCTACAACACTATTGTTACGAATCGGGCTCACATTGGGGTTCAGGCCCAGAAATCCAAGCGCCTTTTGTTGAAAAACCGTGCAGGTAAAGTATTTGCGGCGACGTTGAAATATCAAGCTTCTAATCTCAAATCCACTCAAATCTCCTCAATTACTGACAGCTCTGGTGATACCAAACTTCAGACCAAAGACATTCTCTATGTCTTTCGGGACTTCTACAGTAAATTATATACTCCCACTAATCAAGCATCCTTTGTTCAATGTCAGGAGTTTCTCAAAACAATTCCTCTTCAATCGATCTCCACTGATGATAGCCTGAAGTTAGGTGGCGAGATTACCCCTGAAGAAATCATTTCTGCCATTAAAGCTACTCGGTCCGGGAAAGCTCCAGGGCCAAACGGTTTTCCTATCCTGTTTTATAAAACCTTTGTGGTTGTCCCTCGTCTTGAAGTGGTCTTTGACTTTTTCATCCAACAAGGGTCAGTCTAGGGGTCGGCTGCGGATGCCACCATTGTTGCAATTCCTAAGGAAGGCAAGAATCATTCAGACCCCAAAAACTTTCGGCCCATTTCTTTCCTTAATATGGAAGCGAAGGCTTTGCCAAAATTTTGGCTAAGCGTTTAGAATCCCTTATTCCTAAGCCAGTTCACCCTTCTCAGACTGGTTTTGTCAAGGGCCGATTAGCGAGGGATAATATCCGTACTTTTTGTCATGTTTTGGGTGCTGCCAAACGCGCTTCCCTTCCAGCTGCTGCATTGGCCTTAGACGCCGAAAAGGCCTTTGACAAGGTCTCTTGGCCTTTTCTACATGCGGTTCTTTGTGCACATAATTTGGGTGAACCGTTTATTAATATGGTTATGTCCCTATATGTATATACAACAAGAGAGGAAGGGAATAATGGCTACTCTCCCACCCCTTATTTCAATACCTATTATCAACAAAAGAGCGCCAATATGACACAAGTGAAACCCTATATCACAGTGAAAAAAGGTGAAACCTACCTAAATGTAAATGGTCATTAAGCAATGAGAGAGGCAGTGAAAATAAAAAAATTATTTATTTTCTAAAAGAACCCTCACTCACCCTAGAGGTGACATGCTTCATCATGGGGTTCGGTCACAGGTGGGGCCGACTATCCCCACCTGTGTGCTACCACGCCTGCAAGTGCAGCGGAGCTGGTCGGTGTGAAGGGAGATAGTCTGCCCCACCTGTGACCGTACCCCATGATGAAGCATGTCACTTCTAGGGTGAGTGAGGGTTCTTTTAGAAAATAAATAATTTTTTTATTTTCACTGCCTCTCTCATTGCTTAATGACCATTCACATTTAGGTAGGTTTCACCTTTTTTCACTGTGAAATAGGGTTTCACTTGTGTCATATTGGTGCTCTTTTGTTGATAATAGGTATGTCCCTATATGCCCAGCCTAGAGCAAAAATTAGAATCAATGGTTCCACTTCCTCTTTTTTCAATCTGCGCCAAGGCACCAGGCAAGGTTGCCCTTTGTCCCCTCTTTTGTTTTTACTTTCTGTTGATCCGTTGCTTCGATGATTGACATCCATCCTGACATCAGAGGTTTTACTTTTGGCTCGCATTGTATTAAAACTGCTGCATATGCAGATGATGATCTTATTTTTTCTGAAGATATTGAACAGCCATTCCTGCGATTTTGGATACCATCTCTCTTTTCTCGGGTGTTTCTGGCTATACTCTTAATAGGGACAAAACGGAAATGTTTCCGTTAAACGCTTACTGCTTTCTGGCTCATATGGGCTATGCAGGATTTAAGTGGCAATCTAAACAGCTTAAATACTTGGGTATCGGGTTCTGCAGTACTCTTTATGATACTGTTGCGTATAAAGAGGCTCAGACTATTAATAAAGTAGGACAGCTTTTAGAGAATTGGTCTCCTAAATATATTTCTTGGTGGGGCCGGTTTCAAACTATAAAAATGATGATTACCCCTATTGTTAATTTTGTTTCTTCAATGCTCCCTGTGAAACTCTCCTCTTCCTTTTTTCATACAATATACTCCCTTACTTCTAAGTTTCTTTGGAATGAAAAGAGGGCTTGAATTGCTAATAAATATTTGAAGAAACCTTATGAGTTGGGTGGCTGTAACTTTCCTGATTGGGAAAAGTATAAAACTGCTTTTTTGGCCTCGCAGGGGGCGCTTTGGCTTTCTTCGTGTCCTGATCATATTCCTTCTTGGCTCTTCATTGAGCAGAGTATTGCTTCTCCCTTACCACCTTCATCTTTTCTAACTACTTCTACTCTTTCTATCCCTTTCTCGCGCTCTATCATCTTAGATACCATTGCAGCAATTAAACAAGTTGATAGACGAGTTGCTATTCCTATTCATAAATCAAGATGGTCCTCGCTGTGGCACAATCCTCGTATCAAAATTGTTATTGACCCGGGGTTGATATTGTATTGGGCTACCAAAGGGATAACTTTAGTGCATCAATTGTATGACTCCAATGGGGATCCACTTCCTTTTTCTACCTTATCACAACAGTTCTCTCTCAATAATTTGGACTTTTACACTTTCCTGAAACTAAAGGTGGCGTTAGCTAAAACTCGTCTGATTCCAACCTCTTCGTCCAATAAATTATTTCAAATGTGGCTTCGTTTAGGTCATGTGGCTTCTAAAATTTATAAATTTCTCTCTGATGCTTCTCCTGCCGAATGTACTGTCACACAACAGAAATGGATATCTCACTTTGAGCAGGATATTATTGCCCATATCTCTGCAGATGACTGGCGCTTGATTGGGAAGCTCTCTCTTCAGAATAAGGCTGCTCCTTCTTTAATCTATTAACCTGCTCCATTGGACTCCGGTGCGTTTACACTCTCTTCAATTGAAGGATGATGATCTTTGTTGGAGTTGTGGTCTATGTCCAGGTGATTACCTACACATGTTCTTTGAATGCTCGCTACTTAAACCCTTTTGGGATTTAATACACAAACATCTTCAATTGATTTTTAACCTCCGGTTTCAGCTTTCTTTCCCCATGGTTATGTTAGGTCCACTTGCATCTCGTACTCCACTACCTTTAGATTCCTCAGATTCCCAATTACTAGATTTGTTATTAACTATTGCAGTGAAAGTAATTCTTATGGAATGGAAATCTTTTTCTTCGATCTCTTATCACACTTGGTGGGCTTGGGTCTCTTTCTTAAGAGGTGCACACACCTCAGTTGAGGATGCTCATCTTTCTCCTTCAATTTCTAAAGGGGTCTGGAAAACTTTAGGCTCATATATGGATTTATATTCTAAGGGTTTGGTTGCTCAATATCCTTTTTATTCGGTTGTGTGAATGTTGTCCATCTGTATAAGTGTAGCTCCCCAGAAGATCTTTTCCTTCTTCTCCTTCCTCTTCTTTCCCTACTCTTCTTCCTCTCTTTTTCTTTAACCTCCCTTCTGTTTCTCCTTCTTGTCTTCCTTTTTCTATCTTTTTCTTTCTGCTTTCTTCTATTTCTCTCTATTATTTTTCTTTCTTTGGTAACCTATGGTGATACCATTGCTTTGGTTCCCGGCTTATTGGATTTCATTTTATATTTTATCTCAGATATTAACTAATGATGTATTCATACTTTTTGTTCTCTCATATGTATCACCTATATGTTATTCAAATGTTTAAATACTCTTAAATTATATTGAATTAAATTCTAATAAAATTATTGAACAGGAAAAAAATAAAAAAAATAAAGCTCTGGTGACCAACTTGACTTCCAACTACTAGCAGTGGTGGTTGTTACTTCTTTCATCCTGCGTGGTTCTTTTTGGGGATTTATTAGATCACATCCACTTCAGTTCCCTCTCATCCATCAATCATTTTCTAGCTCATCTGACTTCTCACAGCTTCAGTGGCACCTGCTGATGTGCAAATTCAACAGATGATGGGGTGAGATTTATCAAAAATGGAGCTGATAATTTCTTCTTTCAATTTGGCTAAATTGTTATTTACTCCTGTGCCCATTTTGACATAAATGGCAGGTAACATATGGCGTTAAATTATGTGTGGTAATCTATGCCAACTCTAAGATTCAAAACAACAGAAGTGGTGCTCTTGTGCGCGCCCTTCCCGTCGCACTGCAAATGTGGGAAAACTTCCCTCCTTTTTATCTATTTATATCAGCTTTATCCAAGGTAATCTTGTTTATCCAAAGTGATCACTTTTATAAACATTGTTTTCAAGTTTCATTAACAAACCGCTGAGATAGCATTCTTTCACCTTCCATCTTTATTTTTCTTTGTATTTTTTTGCGTCTTCCACTGTATACACAGCAACATACTCAATCGAAGGTGAAACACAGAGTGGGCTCATCAACTTTTTCCCAATGCATTTCGAGCCTCGCGGGCTCTTCGTCAGGGGTTTCTACAAAAGTAAGAAACGATTCAACCGGTTGTACCCTGTTAGCCTCCACTATTTGATTTGCACTCAACAAAACCGGAAAAACAATAATCATACAACCCTCATGTAATCCCCACCTGTTTTAGAAACCTATTAGCTCACGTGCAATGTCTAAATGCCGTGCTGTCCTCTAAAAATACCGTGCAAACCCCTCCCTCCCTTGTCCAAAATTGCGTACCCTCTCTAATTATATTACCCGTGACTACCAGCTAAACCAATATTACGTTCCCAGTCTTGTGTGCTCAATATACCCATACGATATCAATCACATCCCTGTAACTCAAAACCCTTATTTATTCCGATTTCCCCTTCGTTCAGAATAGTTCTAAATACCTTGATGAAGCCACAGACAGAGAACTGACTGTAGTATCCTGCGAGACACGTTCTAGTGTCCCGCAGGAAGTTATCATGCCAGCCACTTCCTCGAGGGCTGGGCACACTGCACCCCCACACCCATCCATCACGGGTGTTACGAGTCACGTGACCCCGCAAATAAAAGGGCCCGGGTGCACGTGCTCGTGGCCAGTTACTGAACCTAATCTCCTGGAGTCAGTCTCATTTATTAACGCTATGTGGGCCTGAGGCCCGACATCACATTGGCGATGAGGCGGGTCTGTCCCCGCGTGCCTGCTGCTCGGTGCAGCGTCGCCCCTCAGGAGGAGAGAATTCGCCTAAGCTGTGTCACCGCCGCCTCCGAGACCCTACAGAATCAGCGTAGCCTGCCGGAAAGCTTACACAGGCATAGCGCCAGCACGACAGCCGTGGTTGTGAGGAGGCGAGAGGTCCCTCGGTGCACGTTCCGGCAACGCAGTCGCCGACATACCGCCATCGCAGCAGCCCTGACACCATGCAGCCCAACTGAGAGGTCAGTGAGGGGCACAGCGAGGAGGCGCCACTGCTAGCGCCGCTCCTGAGGCAGCCGTGCGTGTGCCCTGCAATGCACCCAACCCAGAGGTATCCATAGGCTGCCTGCGTGTCAACTCCTGCACAGGGAAAGATAAAAGAGGACCCTGATCAGGGTTATCTCGGCTGCAAGTCTCCCAAGGAGTATGCGCATGTTCCTCGCTCACACACCGGCCCAAGACTGACAGAGGGTACCTGCATGAGCGCGGAAGTTATTGCCACCGTGAAGCGCCAACGACTCCCTGAGCTACAGGCCGCGCCAGCCTCAGCACGGAGGCCCACTCTGGCAATCCCAGCACGATACTGCCTGGCGGGTCACCCCTATCGACGTGAAGGGAAAAGAGGAAGTTCGCGGCAGATCACACAAGCCGTTAGAGGGCAAGCGATCAAACTCCAGCAAGCGCGGTGTCGAGGCGATACTGACTGTTTGATCTGCCCAGCACCTGACTTCTGGCAGCGGCCACCGGAGCCCCGGCGCACCCTCCAAGCGCTCCACTGCATCACCCTCACTGCGTTCTCAAAAGGGGTGCTGCAGACACTCGAGAGGATGGTGACAAGGATCGCTCCCTGCGTCTGGAGCGTGATGAGCAAATGAACAGCGCCCCAGTCAACACTCACCTTTACACTCTCCCCAGCACGTTGATTCAGCGCAGCACGTTGCCATGGCCTAGCAGGACTGGGAAGTATTCTGGCCCACGGCCCTCCTACCACTGCAGGTCATCGTCGCAGAACGTGCAAAGCGGCTGAAGCGCCCCTAGCGGCTGCCCATAGCATTGCATCACAGCACAGTAGACGAAAAGGAACAGAAGAAAGGAGAGGGCTTCGTCCAGCCTCGCTGACAAGACCAGCTCCGGTCCTCATGCTCAACCCAGGTGACTCCAAAGAAGGACAACCGAAACACCTATAGTGCCACCTAGCTGCCAGGGACAGCAGCGCGTCAGCTCTAACAAGCTGGGAAGAACACCGGCAAACCTGCCTCCAATAAAGCACAGCGCCCCCTAGCGGCTGAATCACGACACCTTGCCAAAGCAGCACGGGTACAATCATTTCCCCAGGAGGCAAGACGTACAAACTGGCGGACAGTGTGTGAACCCCTGACATGAAACACCTACATACACACAGGGAACTGAGACCATACAAGCAGTGAGTGCAGCCAACTCTACCTCAACACAAGCGGGAACACACAACAGGTCCCAGCCCCCACTCTGAGGCTAAAAAAAAAGACAGTCACTCATGGTAAGAAGGAATCAACCAGAAACGCAAGCGCTTGCACAACGTAGCATAACAGGAAATACATGGAGGAGTGCATCACCCGTTCTACACCACTGAACTCTATAAGTGTTAGAACACAGCACTGCTAGCCACCTCTGCAAAGCAGAGCACCAAGCGGCAACAAGCGAGACCAGCTGCGCAAGAACCGCGTCCCGTATGCTACTGCCCATTTCAGCTACAGCTGGGAAAGAGGGAGAAATCAAGTACCCCATAAAAGCTACAGGACGTACACTGATTTCCCACTGCGACCGACATCAGCTGGCGAGAGTGGCACATCAGTGACAGGTATGGCTGTACCACAGACCAGCAGCACTAGAGCACAGCACAGCGTCCTGTTAACCAGCCGGCAACAGCAGTCAACGAGTCCCAGAGTGTGCACCCCCACCACCAGGAAGACCACCTGCTCACGCCCAGCTGCTGGGACGGACTGCATTAGGTGCAGCAAGGACACCCTCTAAGACAGCAAAGTCTCCAGGTAGCTGCCTCACTTAAGAGCGAGCCCCAAGGTGCCCTAAGCTGCACCAGCGCAAACCAGCATCAGAGAAGCAAGAGCGCTGCCTGCCACTTCTGCAAGTACGGGGAGACACTGACAACCCCCACAAGCAACTGCAAGAAACTCAAGTAGCAACACCAAAGACAACCCCCACTAGCAAGAGTGGAAGAACAGCCAGACAGCAAGGTCTCAAGGTAACTACTCCACTACAAGCACAGGAAAGACTGGTGCAGAGCACGCACCACACGTGGCTGCCCAGCGCCACCGCCAGTGAAGTGGTCGCATCACTCGCCCCTACTGGTGAACAGGCTCAACCACAAGCCACACCACAGGCACCTCAAGTGCCAGAAGAAAGCGTCCAAGAACGAGACCGAGCACACGCACACAAAGAGCATGCAAAGCTAGAAGCGCGCAGAAAGCCGCACTGGTGAACCGGACTGCACGGACAGAACCCAGGAAACGTTTCCGCAAAGAAACACTGCTGAACGCAGGTCAGAGAGCACACACATCTCCACAGCGAAGCCCTACAGTAGGCTGAAGACCATCAACAGTGTCCTCCCTCGCAATGCCTCCAGATGGAGTCGGCAGTGACCCACAACAGGCAAGAGAGGAGTCACACACCCCACCTGGCAGGCCGCCATAGCACCATATGCTCCAGCAACCAGCGGCACAAGACCAAACGTCACTTCGCCCAGCAAGCAAGAAACGCGTCGTCAAGTGACTAGTACAGACAAGCATGCCAAAGAAAAAGCAGAAGCCGGCGCCACAACAGCGCCGCCTCGAGGTCCAAACGCAACGCCCTCGAAGAAAAGAAAAAGTGACAGCTCTGTCACCCCGAAGACCGGATGAGCACAGGTGGGCTGAACAAGCCAACAAAGGGAGAAGACCGAGGACTCACAGCCAGCCAAGAAGCACACCCTGAAACGCCAGACAGCCACCAAGGCAGACCGACGTCCCAGGATACAGCCCCGCGGATGAACCAAACATAAGCCGCAGCAAGCGCAGTCCACGTCTCATCCCAACGCTTCCCAAGGTGACGGACCGACGTCCCAGGACACAGCCTCACGGATGAACCAAACATAAGCCGCAGCAAGCGCAGTCCACGTCTCATCCCAACGTTTCCCCAGGTGACGGACCGACGTCCCAGGATACAGCCTCACGGATGAACCAAACATAAGCCGCAGCAAGCGCAGTCCACGTCTCATCCCAACGCTTCCTCAGGCGACCGTCCATCCCCGAGCGTCGGCAGTCTTGAGTCAGTCGGCACCCCTGCTCCTGTCCTCAGATGCCATGGGCGAAGATCAGCACTGAGCGCCCGCCCTCTCTCCGCCTCAAGATGGAGTCGGCAGTGGCCCCACCACAGGCAAGAAAGGAACCGTACACTCTACATGTCAAGCCGCCACCTAAGGTCAACATCAGCAAAGCAGAGGGACATGGCTGCCAAGTCCCTCCGGACATCCAACACTCCCAGCAAGTCACCCCCACCGGTCATCCCAAGTCACCACATGGCTGGCAACCGCCATCACACCAGCCATCACCACCTGCGTCAAACATCACCACTCCCAGAAGATCGGCAGACTGGAGTCCTGCACTGTCGCCGCACCAGCAGACAAAAGAAACCAGAGGCCACCTGTGAACCTGGCATACACCGAAACCGAAGCAGCAAAGGCAAGTCTTGTCCACGACTCATCCACCCGTGGGAGTTGGGCATTCGACTAAGTAACGGTTCCTCAGCGGTCCTGCAGCTGCCACCAGCTGGCACACTAGTAGCCCTCAGTGCAGCCCTCCTACAGTCCCGCAGCAACCCCGACAACGGGCCTCCCTAGGCGGGAGAGCGAGTAGAGACTCTGCCCCACCAACAGGTTTCCGTCACAGCCCAGCCGTTCAACAAAGACAGTCGGCTCAGCCACACCTCTGTGAACTCTCCGTTAGGACTCCATCCATTTTTGTGACGCAGCCCACTACAATAAACTGTTATAACCCACCACGGACCATCACGGATGTCAGCAAAGTGGAAACCAGGCAAGGCAGCAAGACATATCACTGTCAACGAACTGTCGGCATGCAGAGGACGTCTCTCAGCCAGCGGTCGTGTCCTTAGGCCCTCAGGTTAAACTACGGGTGCCCGCCGAGAAGGTTCTGCTGAAAGCCAAGTCACCAATCCAGGTCTGCTGTCGTCCTGCCACCTGACTCTAGAGACTGATGGACCCTGTGGTAACTAGTTAACTTTGTTTTATCCCCATTTTGTTTGTTCCTCAAATAAAGTTGGGGAGGCATGTAGTATCCTGCGAGACACGTTCTAGTGTCCCGCAGGAAGTTATCATGCCAGCCACTCCCTCGAGGGCTGGGCACACTGCACTCCCACACCCATCCATCACGGGTGTTACGAGTCACGTGAACCCGCAAATAAAAGGGCCCGGGTGCACGTGCTCGTGGCCAGTTACTGAACCTAATCTCCTGGAGTCAGTCTCATTTATTAACGGCATGTGGGCCTGAGGCCCGACATCACACTGACCTCCTCAGCCACCTTCCCCAAAGTCTCTAATCACTGCTAGAAAACATTAGATTTTAACCACCTCCTTTCCTAGCATCACCCAATCTTGACTAAAATCTTAACCATCTGACCTGTAGTCATACCTGCGTCGGGTAGTTTAAACACTAATCTCGAACTACTGCCCCCATAATGCGCCCTCCTCTGCCCCATTCCTAGTGCATGTACAATCTTAATCAAAGCCCCACACCTCCAAATCTCTGCTTCATGTTCTATGTGCAATATAATTATAAGCTTAAAAATAATACCAATGGCGTGTCATTAACCTAATACCATGTTTGCATAAAACAATCAGTTTCACCATGATAGCATATATCGACATATTTTGAACTTATGAAAATAGATCTGTTTTTAAACTATGCGTTTCTCAAGGTCAACAGTTCAGCAAGTTCCTCTTTTGTTCGAATGTTGAATAACTGCACTCCAGTCCTTCGCAGCCCAAACAGTGTGTATGTTATTCCAATCTTCTAGATTCAAGCATGCACCACTTTCTATTCTGGGACTCTAGCTTTTCTTTTCCCCTTAAATAAAAGGATCGGTTTTTAAAATTTAATAAGTAAAGTGTAGAACAGTAGACTACCCCATTACCCAAAGTATACTCCTTCTTTGATCTGTATCACAAGTGTGCCTTCTTTGGTCACTTGAGGGCACAAGTTTCTGAACTTGCTTTACTCACCCAGCACCAACTTTGCACCTTCAATTGTGAATCTAACTCTGGATTGTTTTCTTGCAAGAAAAATCTTAAATTCTGAAATGACTTAAATATGTACAAATACAGCCAAGGAAACATTGTGTTATCAACGCAAAGTCTTTCTCACACCCCTCATTTATTTGGTGATTGATGACAGCATATTTTTGAGAACACTTGTCCCCCACACATGCACTAATGACTTTGCAGATTAATGTGTTTTTTTTCGGCAACTAAGTTTTCAACATGTAACCCCTGCAAAAACCTCTAACTCATTACAATTCATGCCTATCATTCTGGACGACTTACATTGGGAAATGGCACTGATGCACCCCCGCGAGTCAAAGCTCCGACTGATTCAATTCAAGTACCTGCATAGAGCATACTATGACAGAGAACGACTACATCGCATTGGGAGGGTGGAAACCCCAGATTGCTTGCGATGTGGGGCATTGGCAGGCACATTCTTCCATACAGTGTGGGACTGCCATCAGATCCAACAGTATTGGAACACCTTGGTGGGAGAGCTAGGTGCGGTCCTGGGTGTGACGATTCCGCTTAGCCCTCAGTTTGTTTTACTGGGAATATCTACTGAAAATTGATCTCCCCAAACCAAAGTTAACCCTACTTTAACTAGGATTAGTGGTGGCGAAACGCGACCTGGCTAAGGCATGGGGGGCAGTTGCAAACCCATTGTTAATTGAATGGAAAAAAAAGCATGGACATGTATATGTTGGAGGAAAAGACGACTTATAAGGCATGGGGTTGTCCCAAAAAGATCTAGAAAATATTGAAACACATTATGGACTCTCACTCTCGGATACACAATGATGTCCTATGGCGGGGGTATGGGCCGTGAAACAATAAAGTGACCACAATGATGTGTAAGTATATGATGAGGCTGCTTGATTGTCCATCACTGTTGTTTCTGTATGATGCTGCCCTCATAATTAGGGGTGGGTGGAATTTGCATAATCACGTTACGCAAATCTCCGCAAAACAGTAAAAAATCTCTGCGAACACGCAGAAATTCCGCGAACACGAGGAATTGTTTGTTCGCGAAGCTTTTTTACTGTTTGCAATCGCTGTTTGCGTGCTGGGGGAATATCTTGCGAACACGCATTTGAGAACGCGAACAAGCAAAACATTTTGCGAAGTCGCGGAACGCAGAATATTGAGCAATTTCGTGTACTCCGCGGAACGCAAAATTACCCAAATTCCGCAAGTGGATCGAAATTTGCCACCTAGGCCTAGTCATAATGATTATGCTACTACGTCTTCCTACTGAACAATGTCTTTGCAATGTCTTGAAGAAAATGTTAATAAATATATTTAAAAAAAATGCATGCCTATCATTCGGGTTCATTGTATCCTTGCACTTGTACCAGTCTCTGAGCTATGCAAATTCACATAGCATTGTTGCTTGATTTTCCTACCAGATGCTATAAATATTTACTAGAAAAACAATTGCCCCAGTGTCATTCAACAGTAATCCTGCACCTGGTGGTGGAAAGTGGGTTATTGGTTGGAGTAAATATGCACTTACTGCTGGCTACAAGGCCACCAACTAGTAAAAGGTCCAGTAAGGTCTCAGTAAATTAGTCCCTCATCAACTCTTGGTAGCTGACAATGAGGAGTCATGTATACTTAGAAGACAGGTGTGTAAAGCATTTAAAAACACCAATAATCAAATAAGTAAGACACACCAAGCAATAAAAATCTCACACTAATTTATAAAAATAGGAAATATTGTTATCATTTAAATGACACAAAAACAACAAAAATCCAATGTCGGAAACAAGTGAAATACATTTTGCAAGATTAACCACTTTCAAGTGCTTAAAAACATATAGCGCCCCTCTGGAACATCCAGACTCATTTGACAGGGACAAAGTCAAAGTTTAAGGCTGACTGCGATGGAGCCCTGGTCGGTTAAACTAAGCAGAGGCGTTGGTCAAAATTTTACCTTCACACTTAGAAACTTTTCTGGAGCTTTTTCTTCTGACACCGGGAGATGAATTCGGTGAGGGTTCGCCAGCTTGACTTTTTGCGAGATCCTGGTGAAATCCTGGAAGTCCGGAGCTCCAGAGCTTTCAGCAGGATGAACCTGAAATCCAAGCTGGGTCACCGTTGAAGGTAGTCGGCTTGATTTTAAATGTTGGGTCAGTCCCCTCATGGAGCTTTATCACAAAAGTTTTTCAAAGTTCTCTAGACATTTGGAGGTACTTCCTGAAGGTATCCTTATAGGTTTCAAGTGTGCAAAACACCAGGCAAAAGGTTTGGAATCTCCTAGATGGTCTCTGGGATGTCGGGACTGCATTTCCCCCAGTGCCCCTCGTCAAATCATTAAAAGTCCACTGGACACATTCCAGGATGGGGACTCTTGGTGGAGAAGATGCAGGTGGGTTCTTTTAACATGTAGATTGCAGGGAATCCACTCATTAATTCCTCTTGAAGTAAGGTACAGTCCCCAGGGCTGTAGAACCAGATTGTTCAGCCAGCGTAGTCAGACAGAGTGCAGGCCTTTGGGTGAAAATCCAGATTCTAGCAGGGTAGTCCTTCTTCTCGTTGTCATTTCAGGCAGCAGAAAATTGAGAGACTATTGTGGTAATAATAGGCTTATTAGTCAATTAAAACCATAAACACAGCACAATTATTCAGGAACAAAGAATAAAAAAGAGTTCATCATATATCTACTTCAACCATTATTTATCATAACAATAGATCTTTACATTTTATTTCAGAAGTTCCTTTCTTAGAAGATAAAAATGCCCTGAGCAAAAATTGAATATCATGGGATGGCTGATTAGACACCAACAAAAACACAAGATGGAATAGAGTAAAAGATAACAGAGCTGCCAATTGTGGCGCCCCTAAATATCCCACTGTGGAGGGTAAGAGTCCTTGTGTGCAAGATCGGGGAGCAGGTATTAGCACTGTGCTGCATGGATAAAATGTATCAGCAGGAACAGGTCCCTATGTGCGAGACTGGGCGTTACTAAAATGCAAATGTGTCAGGCAAGAGGCTAGGTGGAGCAAATTAACCTCGGTAGGACGGGAAATCTCAAATATTTATAAAATGTTCTGGGCCGACAAGGAGGGAGATACCTCTGCCCAATGAGATGCTGGGTACCACCCAAATGCATTACAACTTCTTCCAAAATGTGAAATTTACTAGTCTCACAAGGCACTGCCCTGTCAAAATCCAACCTGGTTGATTTCTCTCCAGAGGAGTTTCAGCTGGCTAAACCGATTCACAGTATGGCTCATTTCCATTAGCTCTCCTCTCCCTGACCATGGCAAATTCCTGTCCTAACCCTGCCATCTGGCTGGGGACACAGGATTTGGGGGTAGGTATGCCTGGCATTCCTTACTGGTCTGCTCTCTCATTGGGCTCATTTTGATTTACCCAGCCCCCTTTTTATGACCTTTCCTCCACAGCTTCAGAGCGCTCTCCATCAGATAACCTCTGCTATGGCCAGGCCACTTATCACCTAATCAAAGCAGCCTGGCTAAGCCTGTTAAGGCTGACTAATCAGGAGGTTGGATTTTTGCTTACAAAAGAGAAAGTTCTATAACTTCTCTTCTGTACTAGTTATGGTAAATTCAACAGTGACAGGTTGTTAAATGTATCAATACCAATCCTTTACATCTTTAAATGACCTTTTCTCCTTTCCTAGCAACAGTTATACCTAAATAAAATATATCAATGTTAGCCTAAGGTGCTAAGTATCTATTGTGGGGAAAACATGAAATGGGCAGTTTTTCCCTCACCAGGGCATATAAAACATCTTTTATAAGGTCTCTGCTTATAGGTACATGGCCCCTCTTCCCTGGGACACCCAGGGAAAACCTTGGGGGGCCTAATATAGTTAAATAAAGTAGATTATAACTTTTAAAGTGCCCATACCACCAAAGTCGAATTTACATACAATTTACTTTGAAAGACAGACTGCAAAGCCAGACTGTCTTTTAAACGGCAGCTAGCACTCAGCAGTGCACACATGCAAGTGCAGGAAATCTGCTGGACCTCTAAACTTCCATGCCCTATTAAGTACTAGTAGTTTGAACGTCCTAGCCCTATTATGTACTAGGGATCCACAGGGTTTGACATTGCTAATTGAAAGTGTACCTTATTTCAGGAACCTTTTTAAACATAGGACTGGCCTTGGGCCTGGTTAGGAGAGCCCAGGATAAGGTCAGAGTCAGTTACAGCCAGTATAGTTCAGCAAAAAATGGGGTGAACAGGGCAAAAGGATGACTGTCTAACACCTGGTATCACCAATAAAGCATTATCTGGGACGAGGAGTGGACCTCTTAGAGTCCCAAATACAGCGGAGATTAAGATATGGTGTCTGTGTTTCCTGACTGATGGCAAGTGAACATGCAATTCTGGATTTTTTATCAAGGACGTCGAGGGTGGATTTACTTTTCCTTTCAACCATTCAACCACACTCCTAAGGATTCAAAACTGGATGTCTAACCATCATCTAAAACTTGACCTGCCAAACAGAATTTCTTTTGATCTCATCTCAGAAAGCAAAAACCCCAGTACAGGAAAGAATCACCAACTTTTCCACTCTGGATGGATGCCCTGCCATTGTCCAGAGTGCTAGATCACTTGACATCACCCTTGAGAATCACCTAAACCTTCACTGCCATGGCCAATAGTGCACAACACCAACTTTGGTAGCTCTGGGGCATCAGACAATTGATTCCAGATCAAGACATCAAAAAAACAATGCTGCAGTCTCTCGTACTCTCCAGACTGGATTACAGTATTGATCTTCTCCCAGGCATTCCCAAAAGTTCACCTAGGCCCACTGAGACCAACACTACATGCAGCAGTGCACTTTGTTTTAGGTCTCAAGAAATTTGACCACATTTCCCCTTCCCTTCTAACCCTCCAAGGTTTCCATTTGAAGCGTAGGCCCAATTCAAAAACCCCTGCATTACCCACAGAGAGCTGAGCTCCTCTTCACCCTCCTATCTAAGTGAGAACATGAAAATCTCTGGAGCAAATAGGGGTTTCAATCACTGTTCCTGGTTTCAATCGCTGTTCCTGGAACGCCACCACCTTCCGTCGAGAACGGCACATGACCCAGTCATTTTCTGGTAGTGCCTCAAGAATCTGGAACTCCTTACCTAGGTTCATCTAAGAACCTGCATAACCACATTCAAAAAGGACCTCAAGCTCCTCCTATTTGATAGACACCTTAATTAATCACCGTCGACCAGACTTAAGTACTTTCTAGACCAGGATACGAACTACCCTCGTAATGTGACACCACCATCTTAATTGTTGCTTGAACTGTTTTCGACCATTGACTAATCTTCTGCACCTGTCCTGGTCACAGCTACCCATGCTAAAGTCTGAATTTAACTATTGTAACTGTTAACTTGCTTTACCCTGTATCCTGCTACTGTTGTAAAGCGCTCTGATGCCTTCGGGCCATGTCTGCGCTACATAAAATTGCAAAAATAAAATAAAGAAATAAAAAAAGACAGGCTGTAAGGCAGGACTGCCTATAAAGGGACAGCAAGCACACAGCAGTACACACATAAACGTGCAAGAAATCTGATGGACCTCTAGACCTCCATGCACTATTATATATTAGGGACTTGTAGGTATATTGCACCCCCTGGCCCTACTATCTACTAGTGACTTATTGGGTCTGTCATTGACAGTTGTAAGTGTACCCTATTGCTGCTAACTTTTTTAACATAGCACTGGCATTGGGCTTAGTTAGGAAAGCCCAGGGTACAGTCAGAATCAGTTTCCCCAGTATCATTCAACAAAAAATGTGGGTGAACAGGGCAAAAGGAATTCCTTCTAAACTTGGGGCCTCATTTATGAAAAGTGACGCATCGCTGCGTGAAAACAGCGATGCGTCACTTTTCACTGCGCAATCCTTGCGACATTCCTGATGCGTCATATTTAATGTATGACGCATCATGTCGCAAGGAGTTACAGATACGTCAGTATTTCTGACGTATCTGTAAGCGCAAAAGTGACGCATTGCTGGAGTGTGTCACAAAAGTGACGCAACTCCAGCAATGCGTCCTTTCACATGGGAAAAACCCCATGTGAAAGGGCTTGTGTCAGTCTTACGCCTGCTGTGAGGCAGGCGCAAGATTTTGACGCAACAGCGTCCTAAAAGTGACGCAGTGAAATCTCATAGATTTCACTGCGACTCTATTACGAGGCTTTTTGCGGGGGAACGCCCCCTCTGCATACATTATACCTGACGCAGGTATAATGTGGAAACACAACAAGTGATGGACCGAATGTGGATCAATGTCACACACTCCCCCAGTCAAAAGATCTGGGCCCAAATCCATCGGTTTTTTGCACTCCACACCACCCTGGGTTAGACAATGGCGATATGCAAATCAGCTCTGACCCTGTTGCCCCATGGGAACAGTCCAGTCCGAACTACAAAAGCCATGTCCTTCCCGGAACGGAAGCAAGCATCCGAGGACCGGACCGGTTTCGAGGTAACACCTCTCATCAGCCCGGCTAGCTTGACTCCAAGTGGTGTGGAGTGCCTGGGACCCACGTCTGGGCATCCCCAGCGCACTTAGGGCGGCAACTGCAAAAACAAGTGATGGACCGAATGTGGATCAATGTCACACACTCCCCCAGTCAAAAGATCTGGGCCCAAATCCATCGTTTTTTTGCACTCCACACCACCGTGGGTTAGACAATGGCGATATGCAAATCAGCTCTGACCCTGTTGCCCCATGGGAACAGTCCAGTCCGAACTACAAAAGCCATGTCCTTCCCAGAACGGAATCAAGCATCCGAGGACCGGACCGGTTTCGAGGTAACACCTCTCATCAGCCCGGCTAGCTTGACTCCAAGTGGTGTGGAGTGCCTGGGACCCACGTCTGGGCATCCCCAGCGCACTTAGGGCGGCAACTGCAAAAACAACAAGTGATGGACCGAATGTGGATCAATGTCACACACTCCCCCAGTCAAAAGATCTGGGCCCAAATCCATCGTTTTTTTGCACTCCACACCACCCTGGGTTAGACAATGGCGATATGCAAATCAGCTCTGACCCTGTTGCCCCATGGGAACAGTCCAGTCCGAACTACAAAAGCCATGTCCTTCCCAGAACGGAATCAAGCATCCGAGGACCGGACCGGTTTCGAGGTAACACCTCTCATCAGCCCGGCTAACTTGACTCCAAGTGGTGTGGAGTGCCTGGGACCCACGTCTGGGCATCCCCAGCGCACTTAGGGTGGCAACTGCAAAAACAACAAGTGATGGACCGAATGTGGATCAATGTCACACACTCCCCCAGTCAAAAGATCTGGGCCCAAATCCATCGTTTTTTTGCACTCCACACCACCCTGGGTTAGACAATGGCGATATGCAAATCAGCTCTGACCCTGTTGCCCCATGGGAACAGTCCAGTCCGAACTACAAAAGCCATGTCCTTCCCAGAACGGAATCAAGCATCCGAGGACCGGACCGGTTTCGAGGTAACACCTCTCATCAGCCCGGCTAGCTTGACTCCAAGTGGTGTGGAGTGCCTGGGACCCACGTCTGGGCATCCCCAGCGCACTTAGGGCGGCAACTGCAAAAACAACAAGTGATGGACCGAATGTGGATCAATGTCACACACTCCCCCAGTCAAAAGATCTGGGCCCAAATCCATCGTTTTTTTGCACTCCACACCACCCTGGGTTAGACAATGGCGATATGCAAATCAGCTCTGACCCTGTTGCCCCATGGGAACAGTCCAGTCCGAACTACAAAAGCCATGTCCTTCCCAGAACGGAATCAAGCATCCGAGGACCGGACCGGTTTCGAGGTAACACCTCTCATCAGCCCGGCTAGCTTGACTCCAAGTGGTGTGGAGTGCCTGGGACCCACGTCTGGGCATCCCCAGCGCACTTAGGGCGGCAACTGCAAAAACAACAAGTGATGGACCGAATGTGGATCAATGTCACACACTCCCCCAGTCAAAAGATCTGGGCCCAAATCCATCGTTTTTTTGCACTCCACGCCACCCTGGGTTAGACAATGGCGATATGCAAATCAGCTCTGACCCTGTTGCCCCATGGGAACAGTCCAGTCCGAACTACAAAAGCCATGTCCTTCCCAGAACGGAATCAAGCATCCGAGGACCGGACCGGTTTCGAGGTAACACCTCTCATCAGCCCGGCTAGCTTGACTCCAAGTGGTGTGGAGTGCCTGGGACCCACGTCTGGGCATCCCCAGCGCACTTAGGGCGGCAACTGCAAAAACAACAAGTGATGGACCGAATGTGGATCAATGTCACACACTCCCCCAGTCAAAAGATCTGGGCCCAAATCCATCGTTTTTTTGCACTCCACACCACCCTGGGTTAGACAATGGCGATATGCAAATCAGCTCTGACCCTGTTGCCCCATGGGAACAGTCCAGTCCGAACTACAAAAGCCATGTCCTTCCCAGAACGGAATCAAGCATCCGAGGACCGGACCAGTTTCGAGGTAACACCTCTCATCAGCCCGGCTAGCTTGACTCCAAGTGGTGTGGAGTGCCTGGGACCCACGTCTGGGCATCCCCAGCGCACTTAGGGCGGCAACTACAAAAACAACAAGTGATGGACCGAATGTGGATCAATGTCACACACTCCCCCAGTCAAAAGATCTGGGCCCAAATCCATCGTTTTTTTGCACTCCACACCACCCTGGGTTAGACAATGGCGATATGCAAATCAGCTCTGACCCTGTTGCCCCATGGGAACAGTCCAGTCCGAACTACAAAAGCCATGTCCTTCCCAGAACGGAATCAAGCATCCGAGGACCGGACCGGTTTCGAGGTAACACCTCTCATCAGCCCGGCTAGCTTGACTCCAAGTGGTGTGGAGTGCCTGGGACCCACGTCTGGGCATCCCCAGCGCACTTAGGGCGGCAACTGCAAAAACAACAAGTGATGGACCGAATGTGGATCAATGTCACACACTCCCCCAGTCAAAAGATCTGGGCCCAAATCCATCGTTTTTTTGCACTCCACACCACCCTGGGTTAGACAATGGCGATATGCAAATCAGCTCTGACCCTGTTGCCCCATGGGAACAGTCCAGTCCGAAAAACAAAAGCCATGTCCTTCCCAGAACGGAATCAAGCATCCGAGGACCGGACCGGTTTCGAGGTAACACCTCTCATCAGCCCGGCTAGCTTGACTCCAAGTAGTGTGGAGTGCCTGGGACCCACGTCTGGGCATCCCCAGCGCACTTAGGGCGGCAACTGCAAAAACAACAAGTGATGGACCGAATGTGGATCAATGTCACACACTCCCCCAGTCAAAAGATCTGGGCCCAAATCCATCGTTTTTTTGCACTCCACACCACCCTGGGTTAGACAATGGCGATATGCAAATCAGCTCTGACCCTGTTGCCCCATGGGAACAGTCCAGTCCGAACTACAAAAGCCATGTCCTTCCCAGAACGGAATCAAGCATCCGAGGACCGGACCGGTTTCGAGGTAACACCTCTCATCAGCCCGGCTAGCTTGACTCCAAGTGGTGTGGAGTGCCTGGGACCCACGTCTGGGCATCCCCAGCGCACTTAGGGCGGCAACTGCAAAAACAACAAGTGATGGACCGAATGTGGATCAATGTCACACACTCCCCCAGTCAAAAGATCTGGGCCCAAATCCATCGTTTTTTTGCACTCCACACCACCCTGGGTTAGACAATGGCGATATGCAAATCAGCTCTGACCCTGTTGCCCCATGGGAACAGTCCAGTCCGAACTACAAAAGCCATGTCCTTCCCAGAACGGAATCAAGCATCCGAGGACCGGACCGGTTTCGAGGTAACACCTCTCATCAGCCCGGCTAGCTTGACTCCAAGTGGTGTGGAGTGCCTGGGACCCACGTCTGGGCATCCCCAGCGCACTTAGGGCGGCAAGTGCAAAAACAACAAGTGATGGACCGAATGTGGATCAATATCACACACTCCCCCAGTCAAAAGATCTGGGCCCAAATCCATCGTTTTTTTGCACTCCACACCACCCTGGGTTAGACAATGGCGATATGCAAATCAGCTCTGACCCTGTTGCCCCATGGGAACAGTCCAGTCCGAACTACAAAAGCCATGTCCTTCCCAGAACGGAATCAAGCATCCGAGGACCGGACCGGTTTCGAGGTAACACCTCTCATCAGCCCGGCTAGCTTGACTCCAAGTGGTGTGGAGTGCCTGGGACCCACGTCTGGGCATCCCCAGCGCACTTAGGGCGGCAACTGCAAAAACAACAAGTGATGGACCGAATGTGGATCAATGTCACACACTCCCCCAGTCAAAAGATCTGGGCCCAAATCCATCGTTTTTTTGCACTCCACACCACCCTGGGTTAGACAATGGCGATATGCAAATCAGCTCTGACCCTGTTGCCCCATGGGAACAGTCCAGTCCGAACTACAAAAGCCATGTCCTTCCCAGAACGGAATCAAGCATCCGCGGACCGGACCGGTTTCGAGGTAACACCTCTCATCAGCCCGGCTAGCTTGACTCCAAGTGGTGTGGAGTGCCTGGGACCCACGTCTGGGCATCCCCAGCGCACTTAGGGCGGCAACTGCAAAAACAACAAGTGATGGACCGAATGTGGATCAATGTCACACACTCCCCCAGTCAAAAGATCTGGGCCCAAATCCATCGTTTTTTTGCACTCCACACCACCCTGGGTTAGACAATGGCGATATGCAAATCAGCTCTGACCCTGTTGCCCCATGGGAACAGTCCAGTCCGAACTACAAAAGCCATGTCCTTCCCAGAACGGAATCAAGCATCCGAGGACCGGACCGGTTTCGAGGTAACACCTCTCATCAGCCCGGCTAGCTTGACTCCAAGTGGTGTGGACTGCGCCGCAGGTATAATGTGGCGCAGGGGTTTAAAAAGTGACGCAACTACTTAGATGCATCACTTTTTAAATATGGCGCAACAGGGCGCATTTTTACACCGCTGGTGCGTCACAAAAAGTGACGCACCGGCGGCGCAAAACTGACGCAAGGCCTTCATAAATAAGGCCCCTGGTATTCATTGGCGTAGCTAGGCCTTAGGCTGCCCGTGGCAGCCCCTGAGTTAGCCGATCGCGAAAGCCGAATCTAAGAGCGGGGTGGAGGGTGCTGGCAATTCCCGGGGTCGGCGCCATGCAACAGCCGCAGGTAAGAGCAGGGGGGCCGGTCGCCGCGCTCAAAACTCGTGAACGCCCCTGCTATGACACTGCTGGTATTACCAATAAAGCATTATCTAGGACGAGGAGTCGATTCCCTAGAGTCTCACGTACAGTGGATAATAAGATATGGAGCCTGTGTTTCCTAACTGATGCCATGTGAACATGCAATTCTGAGCATTTTATCAGCAACAGGAAGGGTGGATTTGTTCCTGGTTAAACATTCTAGAGTACCGCATCTGGGAACACTGGATCCAAATGAGATTATTAGACCGTTTATACTGAAAGATAAACACCCCACTTCTAAACACGCCCCAAACTGCAACGTTGCTCTGTATCATTCAGCATCAACAACATTGAGCACAGTGAATTCAAACAGACTCAACTTCACAGTTTCTCAAACCTATTTAACAAACTACAACGTATACCTTGCGTATTGGGAGCACACGAGAAACTGAATTAACTAAAATAATTTTGCATTTACATATTTAATCTTAATTAAAAAGCGCAAAAACAATGCTGTCGTCCATTGATGTGTTGGGTGAGAGGGGAGCGTGCCTGCCAAGCGAAGCATAAATTGATTGTAACAGATGTACCTTTCTGAATTTTGCAACATATTTTCTTTCCTTATGGGATGGCTCAAGGCACATCTGGCGCCCTTCTGTGCAAGAGTTGTCAGTCCAAGCATAATTTATCATCTTTAATAGCTTTTTGTTTTCTATGCTATATCTCAAATATTCAAGAGTGTCAAATTACATGCACTTGATCTTCCCTTTCTAAACTGCTGTGAGCAGAGTTTAATGGCACCAGTTTTACCGAGGTCATGAACACTGAATATCTTTGCTTGTGTGCGGGTTCCAATTACTCCCTTAACGACGAAATTCCTCTCTATTTCTAATATATTAATTTATGGAACCTTGGCACATTTTAGTTTTCTGCATTCCAACATTTTTAAGGACAAAAGAATGAATATTCGCTATATCTCTTTTTAAAACTTGAATGTCTAAATAAAACTGTTCAGGTAGGCAAGCCTGAGTCACATCACTAAATTTGAATAGTGGTTTTAGGGTTTCATCTTACATTTTCTATTCGAGACTAGAGGGCACGTGTTGGGTAGTTTACAGTTTGACGTTCAAACAAAGAATATGCATTTTAGTTTTTTTGGAATCCTTATTCACAGCTCCTCATTTCCTGGGATGATAGGTGCTTGTTAATTATTTAAATGAAGATTCCCATTGCCTCAGATACTCACACATTCAAGGCCCAATGCAACTAAGACCCCCCTACCTGAACGTTCTATCTTCTTCTGCCAGCTGCCCAGATCCTTCCACTCCACGGGACTCCTACTCACACACATCCTACGAATACATAGAATCATATCTGGAAGATGTGTGGTCTCTTACATCAATCCTAAAGCATGGAACAGCCTTCCACTCCTCATCAGAGACTCCTCCTAACTTCTTGTATCCTGCAAGAAGCTGAAGACCCTACTTTTCAATGACCAAACCTACCGTAGGCAGCGCTAGGCACACACACCATGCTCAGTACCAAGATCAGCTTTATAAATACACAAAAAGTAACAAAATGCCTCATCGATGGACTATAAGGAATACACATAAGTAATGTTAGTGCTCCATCTGGGGCCGTAGATGTAAAGAAGTTAGCAGTTCAGTAGCTGGGTGGGCGGAGTTAGGTGGGCAGAGGGGAAGAGGCGGGGACCGGACAGGAAGGGGTCAGTTAGAGTAGGGACAGGGTCGATACCAGTTGTATGGAATAAAGCTCCAGTGTTAAGGAATAAGCAGTGTGTGTATTCATTGTAGCGCGACGCTAGAACTGGCGACGAGGGTGGGATACAGTCAAACCCACCGCCTGCAGACAGCCCAGTGAGCCCTGTCTCCAGTGGCGCCAAGGAAGGTGAAGCGCGCCGACACGCGACCCCGCCAGATGGTGAGCAGCAGCAGCAGCACAGAGATCGGGAGCCCACCCCGACCCTGCTGCGTGTGCCCCAACGTGGAAGAAAAGTGACCCCAGCGTCGGGAGAAACGTCCGACGGGACCGACCAGCGGGAGCGACCAAGCGCCGGAAAGCCTGGGCCCAGGATCCCGCTGTCGGTGGAAACCTCACGCTGGATGCGTGCAAGCCGGCAGGAGGCCGCGTAGGAAAAAGCGGGAACGTGCAGAGCAAGGCGGGAGCCCACCCCAACCTCACCTGATCGCTGTAGTGGCCGAAGAACAGTGAAAGCTGGAGCACGCTGCCCTACGACTGCTGGCCGGTGAGTCCTGAGTGCCTGAGAAGGAGAGAGACAGTCTCGTGTACCGGCATTGACGGCGGCCATCTTAGAGTCAGGTGCTCGGTAGGACAGACCCGTAGTCTTCCACGAGCGGCCATCTTGAAGTCAGGCAGCAAGCAAAGTGAACAAGCACTGGCAACCGAAACAAACAAACAAGCATTGGCAGCGAACAAGCATCGGCAACAAACAAGCATTGGCAGCAAACAAGCATTGGCAACAAGAAAGCATTGGCAGCAAACAAGCATTGGCAACAAACAAGCATTGGCAGCAAACAAGCATTGGCAATAGGAAACAAAAACAAGCACTGGCAAAGAAACCAACGTTGGGAAATAAACAAGCATCGATAGCAGAAGCAACGCAGCGACGCGCGAGCACTGAAGACGCATTGTCAAGATGTCCAACCCTCCAGCTCCAGCTGCAGCTGCAGCGCAAACCGAAGTCAAAGGAGGGACACATCTACGTGCCCCTGAGCCGCTAACAGTAACCATCGGAAGCAGCATGGGCTAGAAATGGCAAGACTGGCTAGAGGACTTTGAGGACTACATAATAGGGTCCAAAATAGTGCCGGATGATGAGAAAATAATAGCCCTCCGCAACCTAGGGGGACGCGAGATAAGCAAAATCGTGCGAGAAATCCCAGCGACAGAAGCTGACACATACGTCAAAGTGAGAGATGTGCTAAACAAACGTTTTCTGCACAAGAGGAATGTCGATTACGAGCGGCACAAATTCCACCAGCAGCGTCAAGGGAAAGAAGAACCACTAATCTCATTCATACATCGACTACGACGGCAGTCCCAATACTGCGACTTCACAAACTTCTCGCCTGACGCAGCCATTAAATTCCAAATAATCACTGGCTGTCACTCGGAATCTCTGAGGCGCCGATTGCTAAGAAAACCGCAAGAACTGGAAGAAATTGAAGAAAACTCCAGATTGTATGACCAGGCTGAGGAAAACGCAGCGGATATCGAAACCAAGCCTAGTACTAGTCATGAACACGCCAATCGAATCTCAGACCGAAGGCATGGAAGACAGGATCGGCGTGACAGCAGGAGAAGAAACCCACGAGACAGGTCTCGGCGCTCAAGATTCTCACCCAGACGACGCCCGGACTACGGGAGAAAGGAACCTGAGAGGAGGGATCGACGACCTGAACGCACGCGGCGGTGCTACAGGTGTGGATACGAATTCCCTCACATCGATTCTTGCCCCGCCATGGGCCAACGCTGCAGAAAATGTGGTCGGTCCAATCACTTTGAGGCCATGTGTGGGGACTACCACAAAGAAAGACGCAGTGAGAATGACGGACGTGATGGCACGCACAGGCCCTCAAGATCGGAGACCAAGCGCCACCATATCAGAGCGGTTCACGGAGAACCCATCAGATCTCCCACGTCATCACGCTCCAGCCAAGAATCCCGGCAGTCCAGATGGGACCGTCGCTCTCCATCGAGGGAATCAAGGTCATCCTCATCCAGACGGTCCTCATACACCACGGAATATGTCAACTTTGCTGACAATGACCAGCTCAAACGATACCCACGTCTCAACATCAAGGTGGGCAACTACGCCGCCAAGTTTGTCATGGACAGTGGAGCATCTCTCAACTACATCTCGGTTGCTGAGCGTGAACGCATGGACCCAAAACCCAGCCTGCGTTTCGCACCCATCCGTGTGTTCACCTGGATGGCAAGGAAACCACTCCCATGCTTGGGGAAATTCGACACCACCCTGACATACGGCGACATCTCCATTCCAGCAGTCATCCACGTCATTAAAGGACCTGAGGCAGACTGTTTACTGAGCCTTCCCACCGCCGAACGCCTTCGACTGGTGCATATCCTCTTCAATGTGAATGACAGCTCAGACTGTGCTGAGAAATTTCCCAAACTGTTCCAAGGCCTAGGGAAGTTGAAGGGCAGGCAAATCCATCTGCATATCAATGAGCAAGTTAAACCTGTGGCTCAGCATCCACGACGAGTGCCCTTCCACCTAGAATCAGCGGTTGAAGATGAGTTGCAGGAACTCCTGGACGCTGACATCATCGAGCGTACTGAGGGCCCCACTCCATGGGTATCCCCGGTGGTCATTGTCCCCAAGAAAGGGACCCCCAACAAGGTTAGGCTCTGTGTGGACATGCGCCTGCCGAACGCGGCCATTGAAAGGGAGAGACACCCCGGACCACACCTGAGTGATATGATCACCGCACTCAACGGGGCAAAGGTTTTCTCCAAACTGGACCTAAATAAGGGCTACCACCAGCTCGAGCTAGATGTTGACTCTCGCCCCATCACGACCTTCACCACTCACCTTGGTCTTTTCCGCTATAAGCGACTCAGTTTCGGCGTCTCATCGGCTGCCGAAATCTTCCAAGAAGCCATACGTCTGGTCATCCATCACATACCTAACGCCCTCAATTACAGGGATGATATCTTGATCTACGGATCTGAGACGCGAGAGCACGACATCGCCCTCGATCGTGTCTGCCACGCCCTCATGGAAGCCAACTTGACCCTTAACAGAGAAAAATGTGAATTTCATCAGTCCACCTTGAAATTCTTCGGTCACATCTTCTCGTCAAGTGGCATGAAACCAGACCCTGACAAAATTGCCACGCTCAACAACGCCAAGAGTCCAGCAGACGTCAACGACCTACGTTCTTTCCTCGGAATGGCGAGCTATTGCGCCCGCCCCATTCGTGACTACGCCACCGTAAGTCACCCTCTGCGGCTTCTCACGAAAGCTGGCCAACCATTCGTGTGGACCCCAGAGTGTGAGCGTGCTTTCATTGCCATTAAACACGCCGTGGAATCAGCCGACTGCCTCTCTTATTTCAACCCCAAGAGAAAAACAGAAATCACCGTGGACGCAAGCCCCGTGGGCTTGGGAGCCATTCTGGCGCAATACGACAACGAATCGGATCAGCGATGGATCATCGCCTATGCCAGTCGGAGCCTAACCGATCCGGAAAAGAAATACTCCCAACCGGAGAAAGAGAGCTTAGCTGTCGTGTGGGCGTGTGAACATTTCCACATCTTCGTATATGGGAAGCACTTCACACTCATAACCGACCACCAGGCACTCGTCACGATCTATGGGAATCCCAAATGCAAGATGCCCCCCAGGATCAAAAGATGGGGTTTGCGTCTACAAGAATACACCTTTACGATCGTCCACAAACCGGGGAAGGCGGAGAATCCCGCTGACTACATGTCACGCCACCCCCGAGAATCCTCTGAAGCTGAGCCCTCCATCGCGGAAGAATATATCCATTTCGTGACCGGTCATGCTCGTCCACCGGCTATCCCCATGCAAACCATTCGGGAGGCGACCAATCAAGACAACATTCTACAAATGGTGCTGAAACGCATACAATCCAACCGGTGGAGATACCACCCGCAGGAAGAAGAGGAAGATCCTGCCGTCAGGAAAGAACTCCAGGCGTTCAGACATATCTCCGATGAACTCTCTGTAACTACTGACGGCCTCCTTCTGAGAGACCACAGACTGGTCATTCCTGCAATGCTGAGACAAGGAGCGATTGACCTTGCTCACGAAGGGCATCGGGGAGTCGTGTCCACCAAAAGAGCACTGAGAGAACGCGTCTGGTTTCCGACACTCGACCAGATGGTTGAAGACACACTAAAAGACTGTCACCTCTGTCAACTGACTAGTCACAGCAGTCCACCCGCGCCCCTACGAATGACACCATTGCCTGATGGAGTGTGGCAGGAGGTTGCCATGGACTTTTATGGGCCCCTGCAATCAGGAAATTACGTGGTCGTCATCATGGACGAATACTCGAGATTCCAAGTGGCTCAGTTCACGTCATCTACCAGTGCTGCCTGCACCCTCAAGGTACTCGAGGAAGTCTTCGCGACATGGGGCGTCCCCAAGGTCATCAAGACAGACAACGGACCGCCATTCAACAGTCATGAATTCAGTGAATTTGCGAAGCAAATGGACTTTCAACATCGCAAAGTCACGCCCCTGTGGCCTCAGGCCAACGGCACAGTAGAGAGATTCATGGCCACCATCAAGAGAACTTTCCATCAAGCCACCGCCGAGAAGAAGGATCTGAGGTCGGCGCTGAATGAGGTTCTGAGTGCCTACAGAACCACTCCACATTCCACTATGGACCAGTGCCCCGCCACCCTCATGCTCGGAAGGACAATGAGAAATAGGATCCCAACATGGGATGGAGCACTGCGGAGGCCTCTCTCGGACCAACGGCATCAAGAGATGGCTGCAACAGATCAGCTGCGCAAAGATAAAATGAAAGAGTATGCTGACTGCAAGCGGAGAGCCCGGTCACCCTCCCTGCAGGAAGGCGACAGAGTCCTTGTCAAACAGGAACAACGTCACAAGACTGACTGTCGTTTCAAGGATGAGCCCCTAACAGTTGTCCAACAAAAGGGCACCATGGTGACTGCAGAATCTGAGACCCGGCGAGTCACCCGCAACGCTTCTCATTTCAAGAAGTGCTCTCCTGAAAACCATGCCAGTACCACCTTGGCTTCTACGTCTGTGGACCAGGACAACCCTGAGACTGTCACTCCAAGTGCTAGACATTCGCCAACAGAAGGACCTCCGGAACAGAGCACTGGGCTCGCTCCAACGAGACCCAGGCGTCACGTGCAACCTCCCAAGAGACTGATTGCGGAGATGGACTGAGGTCTATTTTATTTTGTCACTTTATTAAGAAAGGGGGAGATGTAAAGAAGTTAGCAGTTCAGTAGCTGGGTGGGCGGAGTTAGGTGGGCAGAGGGGAAGAGGCGGGGACCGGACAGGAAGGGGTCAGTTAGAGTAGGGACAGGGTTGATACCAGTTGTATGGAATAAAGCTCCAGTGTTAAGGAATAAGCAGTGTGTGTATTCATTGTAGCGCGACGCTACAGTAGTATGCATTGTGATTGTTTGTGCCCGGTGCACCTTGCGCCCAATTATGCTGTATGCATTGCCCCTAGCAACTCGCGCTGTCCTGGGGGCAGCGCATTCATGTGAAATCACGGAGCAGCTGTTTTCACAGTGCAGGCGGTAATAGAGATCCCCTTGCACACGGGTGCAGTAAGTGACTCCACGTGCCTGCAAGGGGATGTCTGGGGGCTTCATGAGACCCCCTTTACTCCCAGCAGAGAGCTACTGTCAGGAGGCACACTGACAGTGTGCCACCTTTTAAATGGCGCACTGAAAGTGCGCCTCCTGAGGGCTCCTTTGACTCTGCGCCCGCTTCTGTAATATGTCAAAGGAATTCCTTCAATTGCATAGGGCACGTCCCAATGCAAATGAGGGGCCTCCCTCTGATGGTAGCGCTGGTCCTTTATGTGCGCCAGCGCTATCGGTATTATAGAAGGAGACGCACAAGCCTCTGTGCCCCCTTCTATAATACCAAAGTGCCCCGGGGGCGCGCAAAGTGGGAGCAAACACCTGTTGCGCCCCAGGGCACTTATTGTAATACGGCTCCAGGGATCCGCACTGATATCTCGTTTTCGTAAGAAGTTACAACTTGAAATGGGGAGTGAGGGGGACAGGTAAACAAAGCAGAAAGGAGAATAAATCAAATCTAGTTTTCTACCCAAATTGCACAAACATGTATCTAATCTGCAGTTTGCTTAAATTACAGGTGGTGGAAGTGATCGGTTTCCGACGGCAATGCCTCAACTTTAACCCCCCTCCCCCCTTCCTTCGCCCCCTCCCAGGCCCCTAAAAAAGTATTTGACTGGGAGCCCATACACCATAAGACCCTCAGACAACTTCCAACTTACCTTATGCCCTATTTAGGGCGGGCAATCTGCCATGCATTATTTTATACTTGGCACCGCAAGCAAAATTCTTTTGGCTGGAAAAGTAGAGTATGTATGGCCTCCACACATTTGGCGAACACTCCCACTGAATCATGTCCATCTGCTTTTTGTTGGTTTCTGAAAGGAAGTCCCACATACCTAATTTGCTCACAAAGAAAAGTCCATGGGGCGTGACCTGCGGGAGGGAGAGAGAGGGCACGGAGATAGAAGAAAAGCAAGAGAAGGAGGGTGAAATAGGGAAAGAGATAGACGGGTTGGGGGAAGAGAGAAAAAGGGAGACGGTGAGAAAGAGGGAGAGGAGAGAAAGGTGAAAAAGAGATAAAGGAGAAAGAAAGAGCAAGAGAGTGGGAATAGGAGGGAAAGAGCAAGAGAAAGGACAAGAGAATCAAGTGATAGAGAAAACTGAGAAAAATAGCAGAGTTGACTGACAGGTGACAGAATGCAGGTGCATGAATGAAATAAAATGTTTAAAGCGGATGATCGAAGACTACATGGCGTTAAGAATTGCTAGAAAACAAACTAATGGCGTTTATGCCTCTAGTAGAATAGATAGGTTTTCCGACAAACAACAGGAAGGTGACCAGAGGGAGGAAATTAGAAACAAATAGAGCAGAACACACGTGGGGACTGGAGACAGGACAGGAGAGATGTGAGGTAGTTTTAGTGTACAAGGGAACCCAAAGTAATGGCCAAGGACCATGGGTTAAGCTACTAATTTTATATTACAAAGGTCCTAGGTTTTTAATGATATCTAGAGGATTAATTTGCACAGGCTAAAAATAAAGACTGTGTTTTTGCTTCAGTGTCCAGCCGGACCTAGAAGTATTTATTTTCAAAGTAGTGAAGATAATCAGCATAAAGCGAAAACATTTCGCACATTAATAACTGGGCACAAGCCTGTACCAAGTCAAGGGGAGACAATACAAAAGGAAAAGAACACAGAATTCACAGGCAAACAAGGAGAACAGGGTGGCTTATAATACAATGCAAGAGGTTCTTGAATAAGCACAAACCCACAGTAACTGCCGGGAAAGTTTAAAGATCATATAACGAGCAGTACTGCAAAACAGTCGACGAACGTTTCGATCCCTATCTCCAATAATATAGTGGGATCATCTTCAGGACTAGAATTGATTTTGCCTGAGTTGTCAAGTGAGCCTGTAGGGTATAAACAGGAAGAAAAAGAAAAGAAGAAATTTTTCTGTATCAAAGATTTACAGAGTGAGTGCTAAAAAGCTAAAATGCTCGTCAACAACCGTTTTTTCATGCAAAAATGCAACGTGTGCACATGCAGTCGAGTGTTCCCAAAGGGCACGGGTCTCAATGTGCTCGTGTTTGGGATGCAGGAGAACAAACAAGCAAGGCATACCGCGTTCATTTATGTGGCAGTGGTGCTTAGTGGCGGGGAATATAGTGTTTTGGTGAAGGAATGTCGTGGTGGTGGGGGTGAATCAGGGGTGGTAATTACCACGAGCCGGGCTGGATGGGCCAGTCGTGGATGGACAAGCTTCCGATCAGTTCCGATTAATGGTAATGCCTGAAAGGATTGATTATGGTTATTATTCGGTGTGTGACAGAAAAAATACACACACGGCATATTATGATTAAAAACCACCATTACCGGATTGACGATTCAGTGGAATCGAGGGATTAAAGCCGGCCAACAACGGTCGAATTATTCATGACCTAAAAAGAGGTATTATGATCCAAAGTTGAAGTTATAGCACTTATACCAAGGCAACAACGTGGGTGCAGTGAAGGGAAAACACACATTACCGATTGAGCCTAGCGTGTTGCGTGGGCTCGATACAGGACTTCAGTTTATAAGGAGGTGTAGTCTGTGGGGAGAAAACAGTGGTTGAGAAGGGCAAATTGCAGCGATTGGTGATAAGTGTGAGTCAAGTAACAATTGGTTACCGTGACCGGAGGTCGGTTCAACGCAAGGCACTCAATGGAAATGGCCTCTTCCGTGCGAGCCTGGAATGAAAATGTCAGAGGCGCACGTAAAATATAACGCGAGTGTTACCGGGCTCATTCGAATCCACAAGGGAGCCGCGGTTCTTTCCAAGGCTTACCTTAAATTGCTCGTAGAGGGGCCGCAATGGGGTCCCGTCACAGCAGCGCGATGGCCGGATGGTGAGCGTCTGCATGCAAAGGCCCCTCCCTCCAAACTTTCAGAGCAGCCCTTAAAACTCGCCTCTTTGTCCAAGCGTACATGTAAGTGCATGTCTGTTCGCTCTTTGTTCTTTTTTGCTAGGCGCCTTGACACCTTCGGGTTTTAGTTTGCGCGGTATAAGTTGCAAAATAAATAAATAAAGGCGCCTAATATGCTCCGTCGAGACAGGAGTAAAAAGTGAAGACGGGCTACAAACTGGTGCCGGTATCGGTCGCCATCTTGGAATGGTGAATTATCCGACCAAAAAGGTTCGGAGTGACCAATAAAGGTACTTGTGCGTGGTTTGCAGATATGGGGTCATCAGTTTTTGGGATAAGATACGAGCTGGGGTGCCCGCCGTGCCCCGTGACGGTGGTGGTGAACAAACGAATCAAGAGTGAGTTGTGCCGGTATGGGCGCCATTTTAGAGTGGTGAGGTACCGATAGGGTGAAAGGAAGGACTAGTGAAGATGCCACCAAATGGTTTGCAGTGCCCACGGTCTCGAGCCAGTTCTATTAAAAATCAAGCAGTATCAAACCAACTGACATTTCAAAGAATGTTACATTTTAACAGACAGACAGTTATTTTGTATGCTCATGCTTCGAAGGGATCACAAATGAACAAAATTTATATTAGACTCGTCCAGTCCTCGGTTCTGTTAAGGCCATCCTGGATGGAGTTGAACTGTATGATGGACTTCAGTTCTTCTTTATTCAGTAATTGTCCCATATTTCCACCTCTTGGAGGGAGTCTCAGTACTTTCAACACAGTCCATTTCAGTTCATTATCAGAGTGTTTTTGAGCTGCAAAATGTTCCACCAATGGTGCATTCGGGGTGCCGCACCTGATACGGCTCCTGTGTTGTCCAATTCGAATTTTTACCTTTTGGCTGGTCTGCCCTATATACACTTTCTGACAAGGGCACAAAATTAGGTAAATAACATTGCACGTGTTGCAGTTAGAGAAGGAACGACATTGTATAGTGATGTTGTTAAAGGTAAAACTTTTTCCTTCTATCGTGCTATCACAGTTATTGCATCCGCCACATTTTGCATGCCCAACAATGGGGGACAGACCCCATACATTTTCAAGTGTAGTTGATGGTAGAGGAGCAGGTAGAGCAGCTCTTACAAGGTGATCCCTAAGGTTTTTACTCTTTTTAAAGGCAAATACGGGTTTTTCCATGGAGAGGGCACCTGTGTTTAGTATTGGCCAATGCTTGAGGATACTTTTTCTTAATTGATTTGAGATGGGTGAGAAAGTGGATATGCACGGTATGCGTTTAGAGGTAGTCTTTTCTTTTGGTGTAAGTAAGACTTCCCTGGGGCAATACCATGCACGTTTGGTGGCGTTTTTGACTAATTTCTTTGGGTACCCCCTATCTTTGAGTTTGATTGCCAAGGTGGTAGCTTCTCGGAAGTAGTCCTCCTTACAGGAGCAGTTACGCCTAATTCGCAAAAATTGCGAATATGGGAGTGAGTCGCGTAATGCTCTCGGGTGGTTACTGTTGTAGGCCAAAAGCGTGTTTTTTTCAGTGGGCTTACGATAGAGACGTGTCAATAGGGAACCTTCACTGTGGTAAATGGACAAGTCCAAGAAGGAGATAGAGTCATGGTCAGCGCTAATGGTAAAGGTGAGGCCCAAACAATTATTGTTCAGCCAGTGTAGGAATTGGCGTAGGCAATCGTCACTTCCAGTCCAAATGATGAAAATGTCATCGATATACCTACGCCAAAACCCAACTCCTGCCAAGAAGGGATTGGTGGGGTTGTTAATGACATTAGTCTCTATTTCATCCATAAACAGAATCGCCAGATTCGGAGCAAAAATTGCGCCCATGGCGGTCCCCTTGATCTGTTCATAGAAAATGCCATTGAAGAGGAAAAAATTCCTCGTAAGGCATATCTCCAGGAGTTGAAGGATGAACATGCTAGGTACGGCATGAGGCCGAGGTCGTGAATCCAAAATCTTTTTGATCACTAACAATGCTGTAGTCTGTGGAATATTAGTATAAAGGGACTCAATGTCCATGGTTACGAGTGTTTCAGTCACGGGATTGTATGGATGATGCTCGATCATGTTAATCATGTGCATTGAGTCCTTTATATAGCATTGTGTGGAAGGGACAAAGTCTTTAATAAAAAAGTCTACGTAAGAACCCAATGGTTCTAGGATGGATCCGCAGGCTGAAACAATGGGGCGGCCTGGCGGGTTTTTTTGATCTTTATGTATTTTAGGTAACGTGTATATTACCGGAGTTCTCGGCGATTTTACATTCAGAAAATTGAACTCTTTTTTGGATAGAAAACCGGCTTCAAGTCCCTCTTTCGTGATTTTTTGTATTAGACTCTGGATTTCTTTGGTAGGATTATGACTCAGTCTTTTATAGTGTTCCTTATTCTCAAGTTGTCGCATTATTTCTGAGACATATGCGGCTTTTTCTTGCAATACGATACCTCCACCCTTGTCAGCACTTTTAATTATGAGGTTATCATTAGTTTTGAGTTGGGAAATAGCATTTTTCTCTTCCCTGGAGATGTTATAGGGTATGAACATTTTCTTGTTTTGGAGTTTTTGCAATTCCTTCAGAATTACCTTCTCAAAAGTAACCACCTCTGTGGGAATCATACTAGCAGATGGCGAGAAGATAGATGGTGGACGAAAAGGAGTATTGGTGACCCTTTCAGGTGTGGGGTGCAACTGAAAAAAGGCCTGTAGACGTATGCGTCTGAAGAATCTCATTAGTTCTGCTTGTAAATCCATGTAGTTGGGTGGGATTGTGGGCACAAAAGAAAGGCCTTTCATAAGTAATGATAGCTCCTCTTGTGCAAGTGTGTACTTAGAGAGATTAAAGATAGGGATGCTGTCAGTTCCCTGGGGCGGAATTTGTGTTCCGCTCACCATTGGTAATAATTGTTGCGAGTCCTGCGCTCGCCAGGAGGGTTGTGCCATCGTTGGGTTTTCTTGACCTTCCCGCGCTGCGGTGGGTCCTGGGCGCCTCTGGCTAAAAAAGAATTCTGATTCAGACCGCCTCTTCTTCCACCACTGCCACCTTCCCCTGGGTCAGAACTATCAGAAGATTCGGCAGAGGTGTCTGAGAATCCCACCAAATTCTGGCGTCTGTTATAGCGGCCCCAAGGGCGGCTATTTTGGTAACGGGGATAGGTTTTGTTAATATAAAAATCTTTCTGCAGATAAGGGTAAGTGTTCTCAATATTATATAGTTTCACGTCCTTTTTGATTTTATTTGACTTTTTATTTTGTTCAATCCTGTGGAACTCAGCCACCGTTTTGTCAATTTGCTCAAGTAGTTTTTTAGCATCTGCACTGGGATCGGAATCTGTTAGTTGTTTGAGGAGGTCTGCGATTTCTGTTTCCAGAGATTTGAGGGTTTCACTCGCAATATCTATGCCAAGGGCTAGCCAATGGCGTGAACAGGTTGTTCCTATAAAACTAAAGTTTTGAATGTATTTGGGATTGTCAGTGAAAATTCCCGGGATGTTACGAACTTGTAAACCCAGCGGGATCACGTTGGCTTTTAAATAATCTGTCAGCATCAAAATCATAAGTTCCAGCCGAACTTGTTTCTTTTTCAATTTTTCTAATTGTTCTGGAATAGAGTCATTTACCGAGATTGGAGCCTCTGGGGTCTCTGACAATAGGGAAGGACGTGAGCATAGTTGTTTCAAATAGTCGTCTGTATAAAGAGGTGTGTTGACTGACATATTAGGAAGATAAGTGTGGGAAGGGGATTACTAGTGTTGAGTGATTGAGGAAGACAAGGTGTTAGGACTGGCCCGCCCCCCAAGGAGAGGTGGGCAAGGGAATAGAAACCCTTGCAATCTAGCGATTGCGCTAATTGTAGTTTTAGTGTACAAGGGAACCCAAAGTAATGGCCAAGGACCATGGGTTAAGCTACTAATTTTATATTACAAAGGTCCTAGGTTTTTAATGATATCTAGAGGATTAATTTGCACAGGCTAAAAATAAAGACTGTGTTTTTGCTTCAGTGTCCAGCCGGACCTAGAAGTATCCAGCTTTGGATCATAATACCTCTTTTTAGGTCATGAATAATTCGACCGTTGTTGGCCGGCTTTAATCCCTCGATTCCACTGAATCGTCAATCCGGTAATGGTGGTTTTTAATCATAATATGCCGTGTGTGTATTTTTTCTGTCACACACCGAATAATAACCATAATCAATCCTTTCAGGCATTACCATTAATCGGAACTGATCGGAAGCTTGTCCATCCACGACTGGCCCATCCAGCCCGGCTCGTGGTAATTACCACCCCTGATTCACCCCCACCACCACGACATTCCTTCACCAAAACACTATATTCCCCGCCACTAAGCACCACTGCCACATAAATGAACGCGGTATGCCTTGCTTGTTTGTTCTCCTGCATCCCAAACACGAGCACATTGAGACCCGTGCCCTTTGGGAACACTCGACTGCATGTGCACACGTTGCATTTTTGCATGAAAAAACGGTTGTTGACGAGCATTTTAGCTTTTTAGCACTCACTCTGTAAATCTTTGATACAGAAAAATTTCTTCTTTTCTTTTTCTTCCTGTTTATACCCTACAGGCTCACTTGACAACTCAGGCAAAATCAATTCTAGTCCTGAAGATGATCCCACTATATTATTGGAGATAGGGATCGAAACGTTCGTCGACTGTTTTGCAGTACTGCTCGTTATATGATCTTTAAACTTTCCCGGCAGTTACTGTGGGTTTGTGCTTATTCAAGAACCTCTTGCATTGTATTATAAGCCACCCTGTTCTCCTTGTTTGCCTGTGAATTCTGTGTTCTTTTCCTTTTGTATTGTCTCCCCTTGACTTGGTACAGGCTTGTGCCCAGTTATTAATGTGCGAAATGTTTTCGCTTTATGCTGATTATCTTCACTACTTTGAAAATAAATACTTCTAGGTCCGGCTGGACACTGAAGCAAAAACACAGTCTTTATTTTTAGCCTGTGCAAATTAATCCTCTAGATATCATTAAAAACCTAGGACCTTTGTAATATAAAATTAGGAGAGATGTGAGGAGCAGAGCATGGGAGAGAGGGATACAAGGCAGCGTTGACAAAAGGACAAAAGTGGGGATGGGAGAAGACAGATAGTAGGAGAGGAAGAAAGGCAGGGAAAAGCTAGACAGGGAACGAGAGAATAATAAGTAAATAGGCATGTTCTTGTGGAACATCGGTAGAATCTGGTACATTATAATGGGTCATGAAGTGTTTCGCATGTTAATGTACTACATTAGTTCAGCCCTAATGGAAACAAAGGGGCAAGTATTTTGCGACAATATTAATCTACATTTAGTGTGTGGCAAAAAGATTGGCTTATGTAATGGAAAAGCGATTGTTCCATATTCAATTATAAAATGTTTGCACATTCTTTGAGATTTTAATATTTAACATAAATCGTATTTCATCCATAATGAACTAGATAATATAAGAAATGGTTTTAGCCTGGACAGGAAAGATATGTTTGTTATATATTATCGATCTTCAAATTTTAAAATGGTTTTATATCTGGCATTTTATGTATGCTATTTATTGGTTTTAACTTATCGATTGTTCTACCCTTATGGTTTATATACCGAATAAAGTTGATTGATGATGCTGATATTACTTTATTTAGGTATTAAAACCCAGCTAATTGTTTTAGTAAGGCTGCACGATTACAGCAGCATAGTTTTGGTGGGGGCTTAGGAGAAAATTTAGCTGGATTCAGGTTATTTCTAAGGTGGCCCAAACATCTTTCTTAAAAGTGAAGGTCCCTTGGGGGGAGGAGGGGGTGCTTGGGACATGATTGACACTCCCATATAAACTCATTCTTGGAGAGTTGTTATCCTTTTTATCACCTCAAAGTAAACTTTGGGCCTCATACAGATCTCCAACAGTATCATCCCTATAAGGGCACACACACCATCTAGTATTCAGAGGTGCCCTCGGGTGTTTTCAAAACTGTTTGATTTTATTGTTCACTTTGTAAAGTGCACTAATAGTCAAAATAGAGTTGTGAATGACTTCTAACAATTGACAATTACTCTGTCTTGCAAATGGTCAAGTGTTCCGAAGTTTTCTGAAAACAAGCAAATTGCTCTGCTGTTGTTAGTCTTTAGGGAGTTCATCCCATGGTATTCATTTCATGGCATGAGTTTCAAACAAAAGAAAACACCACTTTCCTTGCCTAACAAATTCTTGGTACCTCTAAATAGGAAAAAGAAGAGCTAAGGACATGAGAAGGAGAATAGACACTATGAGGACCAAGTGAAAGAAGAGCTCTGGTAGATCGTCCAGTGGAAAAGACAGAGGATTATAAAGGTCATGCTCTTTATAACCAGATGCAAGTGGAGTCGGCATAAATGTTGAGAAATAGATGCACATATATTCAGCCTGATTGTTTGCTTACCAGGTGCATTCATAATGGTTTGGAGTCTTCCTGTTTTTTGGCCATTCTCAAATACAAAGTCTTTTCGTCATCCAGATAAGAAAAACAATTACCTGGACTATAGTTGTCCTTGTCTGACCAGACGAATAAGAGTAATTTTACTTAGGATTTTAGGGCCAGATGTAGGTAGCCAAATACCGGTCGGTAACGGCCGAAAATACTGATTTTCGGCCGTTACCGACCGGTATTTGCATTTCGAGATGTAGGGGCTCAAAAAACTACAGAATTGGTAAATTTTCCGACTCTGTAAATTTTCTGAATCGGAAAATTTACAGAGACGGTAACTTTACCGAATCGGTAAATTTACTGAATCGGAAAATGTACCAAGTCGGGGTAAATAAGAAATGGTACAAAAGCATTTTGAGATGTAGGTAACCTCTAAAATACCGAATTTGCATGAAAATCGGTATTTAAGAGTCTGTATTTACCATGGATTGAAAGCAGGTGGTAACCAGGTGCAGGCTATAAAAAAGGACCCAAAATGCAACGGTTTGACCAGAATAGCAGCATTCTACGTGGTTGCAAGGCGGCTACAGACAGAGTATCACCCTTTTCCAACTCACTGATGCAGAGATCCAACAAAGGTACAGGCTACATCCTCAAACCATCCTGGACTTGATCAGGGACCTGCACCCACTTTTGGAGCACCCAACCCCAAGGTCACACGCCATCCCACCCCATGTGCAGGTGCTGTGTAGCCTACACATGCCTGCCTCTGGCAGTTACCAGAGTGTCATTGCTGCGGAAGGTGGGGTGTCCCAGAGCTGCCTGTCCCGCTTCTTTAGGAAGTTCCTAGAGGCCATGATACAGCGAATGCATTACTACATCATCTTTCCTGAAACACATGCAGAACTGCTCAAGACAAAGACAGGATTCTATCAAATAGCGCACTTCCCCAACGTCATCGGTTGCATTGATGGCACCCACATTCCAATTTGCCCACCTTCTGCAACAGAGTACATCTACAGAAACCGAAAATCAACCCACACCATAAATGTACAAATAATCTGCGATGCTAACTACATCATCACGGATATAGTGGCCAAGTTTCCAGGCAGTACCCATGACTCCTACATCTTCCAGAACAGTGGGATCTACGCACGCCTGACAGCGAGGGAATTTGGCGAAGGCTACTTGCTAGGTAAAACAGTGTGTGACACTCCCTTGATACATGTTTCAGATGTATGTGAATGTGTGCATGTGAGTAACGTTTTTCTCATTTTCAAATAGGGGATAGTGCATATGCCGTCCGGTCCTTCATCCTCACACTCTACCTCAACCCTTCAACCCTCAGCTAGAGGCGATGCAACAGGGCACACAAATCTACCCATAACATTGTGGAGCGCACATTTGGCCTGTGGAAAAGCAGGTTCCGCTGCCTCCACAAAAGTGGAGGGGCACGCCAGTACCCACCAGTGACCTGCTGTAAGATTATTGCAACCTGTGCAATGCTGCACAACCTTGCCATGAAGAAGGGCACCGTGGTGGAACTATCAGATTATGAGGACCATGATGACGATGAAGCACTGCCTGAACCCAACACTACAGGAGTTGCAATGCCAACAGATGTCAGACACAGACGGGAAGAGATCACACGCAACTACTTTTAAGTAAGTAAAGAGACACACACAGGTGGAGTAACGCAACCAACGTAGTTTATTTTTGTCACTACGCAGGTTCCTGAAGAACCGGGCTTTTAGAACCCAGCGGCGCCAGGGGCACGCCCAAAGTCTTCGGATTCACCTGTCTTGGTTTACAGAGACACGAAATACTTCTGGGTGGCGTCAGAGACCAAGTTTATTAGCTGCAGCCAGTAACAGTGATCCTAAAAATTCAGCATGGGGTATTTCAGGAGACTGCTCAAATTTGTAGAGCAAGACATCTCCTTTTATACACAATATTCACATTTAGAAACATACACCCACTGTGCAAAAATCTAACCAATGGGGTACATTCTCAAACAAAGTATCACATGACGAAAAGCTCAGTTTGCAATATCCCAACCCAAAGTTAATCATTGGGAATGTCCCAAATCCAATCTACTCAAACCGGACAAACCCATAATTGAAAGGCACAATGCATGTAATAAAGAGCATAGAAAAGGAAACAATGTCTGATAGCGAGCAAGATAAGGCATGTGTAAGGAGACTAAAAGTTAACAATGTCCTGAACAGTAATTGGCAATCTCAGACAACGATCAAACCAGGGAAATTGACTCAGCAGGGTCAGCTTCAGGTGAAGGAATCAGATCCTTGCAATACACCTCGGAGTCAAGAAAGACCCTGTTAATGTATATCAATACGTGAAGGCAAGGCCGCTTCGTTCGTTCAACCATATTCGTCGGCCTGCGTGATGGCAAGACAAAATGGAGACTCAAACAAAATGGAACCCATGTTCGAGACGAAATCTCCAAATACGTAATGCACTCGCTAGCTAATGTGATGAATTCACTCCATATTAGTCGAACTCACTAAATACGGTTCGACATCACCAAAATCCTGACAGAACCATGACCTTACATGACAAGGTCCGTTTTCACAGAACCACATTCCCAAAGCACAATTGTGCAACTCAAATAATAAACATTCAATGATGTTAGTCCTGGGTCAATTCCCCATTAACTGAATTACTTATTTTCGTCCACGCCTAACAGTGCCAGATGTTTGTGGCTGGCTATCTTCACTTTGCGTTTGGGCTGCTGCCTCACCCTGGCACCTGCTGCTCCTCCGTGTCTCTACAACAAGGGTGCTTGCCATGCTGCTCCTACTTGTGCTCCCTCCACTCTCTGGCACATCCAGAGCAGCTGTTTGTGCTGCTTGTGCATTTATCAGCACCTCAACAGCACTGGTCAGACTGGCAATCCCCCTAATAACCTCATTGCTATTTTGCGTGAGTCCCTCGTGCATGTTTATGCATCTCCTGCGTAGCAGGGAAGTGGCTGTGGCCAGGCGGTTGATTGCTTTATTTTGTTGCTGCGCACGCTGCTTCTCCTTGCGTCTTGATGCAATTTCCTTATCTAGTTTGGTGCACAGAAGCTGCATATCATGCACCCCTGCTGCAATCTCCTTGTTGACATCAACTAGTTCTCTCATGCCCTTCCCTATGTCTTCCATATTGTTCTTTAGGGTCCTCATTTGGCGTTGGACAGACATGATGGCGTTTCCCTGCATCCTTTGAATCTTCACCATGCTCCCTTCCAGGCCACGGAACACATTGGGACCCTCTACACATGCAGCTACACTGCTTTCTCGGAGCCTGTGGCGTCTGGAAACAGTACGGGGCAGCTCTGCACTGGACTGCAGTGCGGCAGTGCTACCTTCACCAGGCAAGGTGTGTGTGTCTTCCCCATCCATGTCACCTGCTGATGACTCCATTTCCAATAGTGGTGCAACAACATGCCTCCGGCTGTGTTGTGCACCAGGTGTTGTCATAGGCAGTGATGCTGGCATTTCTGGGGATGACAGTAACAGAGGGGATTGTGTACGTTCTGGGGACGCCTGCAACTCTGGAGCCATTCCTGTGTCTTGGGATGGTGGCGGTGTACTTGGTGCACCTGTGTCCTCTAATTCATTCTGTGCACTTGGACCTGATTCCAGACTCCCATCCCTCTCTGTTGCCGTGCCTTCCGTCTCCCGGGAACGCCTGCGAGAAGTCTCACCTGTGGACATATGAGCGTACATTAGCTAAGTGCTACTGCCTCACAGCCACTACAATTAAATAATTCACACTTGAACAATGTACCTGTTGCCTGCGCTTCTTTCTGTCTGGAATCATTTCCCTAACTTGCTTGTTGCTATGCAGTATAACATTGTCTTTCATCTCCTGACTACATGTCCCATAATGCATTTCTCCTGTATAGTGGTAGCTGTACTGGACTGGAGTTCACTTAGCCAAATAGGGTAAAGGGAAGGACGATGGTGTGTGGGGGATTGCTATGCAAGCATCTTACCTTTTCTGCTGGTAGCTCTGGCTGAGCTGTCTACTTCTCCCAGTCCGCAAACGCTTTCACGTTCTATGGTTGAGCTCACCATCTCCTCCAGATCAGTTAGGGGGGTGCTGGGTTCTTCCCTCCACCAATTTTGCTTGCCTGCTTTTTTTGTTCACCAATTTCTTTTTTTGTCAGGTTTCTGAGGTCGTACCACCTCTTTTTACGGTCCTCTATGTCTCTAGGAGTCACTCCAACTGCATTCACTTTATCTTGAATGTGCAGCTAAATATTCCTTTTGGCAGATTCAGCCACAGTGAGGGACTGCCTACCAAATAGTTTTCTGTACTCCTTCACCACCTCCTCAACAAGGACCTGCAGCTCCATGCTGCTGAACTTTAGTTTCCTCTTCCTCTCTGGATGATCTTTGTCTGTGCTGCTTGCCATTTTTTAAATTTAAAAGTGCACAAAACTCTTTCTGCTGCTCAGGGACTCAGCTCAGCTCCAACTGCCTCTCCAGAAGCTTCTAAATAGTTGCACCTGCTTGTGTAGCCACTTCCTAGTAGGGAGGGGGAGGGTGGTGGCACCTGATTGGCTGCCTGAATCAGTTTCACTTTTCTTTGCTTTCGGATTCCATGGTAGTCCATGAATTTTCTGAACTCCTCTCCTGAAAGGGGCAGGCCATTGTCAGTCTTTAGAGTTTGTGGAGATCCCCATGCTGCAAACACATCATCCATGACTGGCAGCGTTGCGTTTGCTGACGTTGACGCCACTTTCCGTACAATGGGAAATCTGGAGAATTCATCTATTATCACTAGAAGGTAGTTTCCTGTCTCCAGGGGCCATAGAAATCGGCTGCCAATTTGGTCCACACTGCCTTCGGTAGTTCCGATATCTGCATCGGTTCCGGCTTCTGTGGCCGTCCTGTCACTTGGCAGACATGGCAGTATGTGATTGCAGCCTCAACCATGTTGTCTAGTCCAGGGAATCATACTTTTTCCCGTAGCATTTTCTTTGTTCCAACCATGCCTCTATGCGATTCATGTGCCAGGTCTACCATCTGTTTCCTCAGTGCCCTGGGCATTACTATTCTTGTTCCTCTCATCATTATGCCATTTTTGGTCTCCAAGAGCTCTTCATGGATCTTTTAGAATGCCAGCATTTCCTCTTTTATTACTCCTTCTTCCATGATGCTGTTGTTGTTGACATGCCTCCACCTCTGTTGTCTTGTCACCTTCTTGATTGCTTGGATGGTACGATCCCGCTTCGTTTCTTGTTCCAAGTCCTCCATCCTTATCGATGTCAGAGTGTTGTGTTTCAGTATAAAGTTCAGGTATTCTTCAGCCATTGATGTTGCCTTAAGCGCATGTGCTAGAGGATGTCTTGACATGTAGTCCGCCGGTTTGTGTATGATCTTGAAGTTGTAATCCATTAGTCGTATTCCCCACCTCTCTATTCGGGGCGGTATCTTTGCGTTGGGATTTCCATAGATCGTCACCAGTGCCTGGTAATCTGTTATTATTGTGAAGGGTTTCCCGTATACGAAAATGTGATAGTGCTCGCATGCCCATACTACTGCCAGACGCTCTTTCTCTGGCTGAGATTATGCCTTTTCGATCTCAGGCAAGCTCTTGCTTTCCTAGGCTACTATATGCCTTGGTGACTCCTTGCCTGGTCTGTGTTGTGCTAGTATGGCACCCAAACCCACTGGGCTGGCATCCACCGTCAATTTGGTGCACAGCAACGGATCAAAGTAGGCAAGGTGATCTACTGCTCTCACTGCGTGCCTGATCACTTCAAATGCTTTTCCGCATTCTTCTGTCCATACGAAGGTCTGGCCTTGCTTAGTTAGTTCTCTCAGTGGTGTGCTCACTATGTCAAAGTCTTTTATGTACATTGCACAGTAGCTAGCAAGGCAGAGGAATGACCTTACTTCTGCAACGTCGCATGGATGTTTTGCTTTTTCTAGCGTGTCCACTTTGCTGTGATCTGGTCTCATTCCCTTTTTAGAGAAAATGTGTCCAAAGAACACCTGTTCATCTCGCCCCAGCTCGCACTTGTCCTCATTTAGCGTTAGCCCTGCCTGTTCAAGGTGTGAGCATACATCTAGCAGTGCTTTGTCATGTTCCTTATCTGACTTGCCGAACACAAGAATGTCGTCACTGTAGTTCAGACTGTTTTTCACTGGCCTTATTATTTGCCGTATTGTCTCTTGAAATATTTCAGCAGTCGATGATATCCCAAAACTCAGACTTTTGTATCGGAAGAGACCCAAATGCGTGGAAAATGTTGTGATATATCATCGGAAGAGACCCAAATGCGTGGAAAATGTTGTGATATATCTGCACTGAGGGTCAAGTTCCAGCTGATGAAATCCCTTGCACCGATCTAGTTTGAAGAAACATCTTGTGCCTGTTAGGCAACTTATCAAGTCATCGAGGTAAGGTCCCGAGAGTCTTTCACGTTCAATTGCTGAATTCGGTATCCTCATGTCGACACAGATGCGAATCTTGGATGTGTTCTTCTATGACACTGCCACTATTGGCGACACCCATGGTGTCGGTCCCTCGGCTGGCTCTATGATGTCCTGCCTTAGCAGCGCTTCAATCTCTTCCTCTACCTTTGGTTGTAGGTGTATTGGTACTCGCTGGTGATGTTGAGCCACTGGTTTTACTGCTTCATTAATGTGCAGTGTTATTTGTCGTCCTTTTAACTTCCCTAGTCCTTGGAGAAGTTTGGGATATTCCTGCAGGATGCTCTTCTTCTCTGACATGTTGTATGTCATTTCGAGGAGGCCCATTACCTGCGCTGTGACATTGCTCAATAGGCATAGCGCAGGAATGTCACCTTTTAGCACATGTATTTCTTCTTTCAGCGTTTGTCCTTTGTTTCTCAGAATTTCTGTCAATTTTCCCATGTTCATCAAAGGTTTTCTTGACCCCCATGTGAAAACTTCAACTTTTGATGCCATCAACACTGGCTTTACTTCCATCTTTTCATATTCCGACACAAACATGATATTACACGTTGCTCCACTGTCTAGCACGAAGCATGTTTTGTGTTGTCCCACCTCTATGGTCACGGTCTCCGTCTGCTTGATGTTGTCTTTGTTCACCAGATGGATGCTTCCTCTAGTTATGCCCTCATCGGTGTGCATGGCATCATTGTCGGACATGAGGTACAGTCGTTCTACCTTTTCTTCTTCCTCGTCTTCTCCTGACTCGGCCGATGAGCTTCTGTTTGTCGTTTCTACGTGTCTGACATGCCTGCTTGTTACATCCTCGGTCTTCCCGGTCTTCCTCTTTCACTTCTGAATTGCAGTCCCTGGCAGACACTGGCAAAATGATTGCTCCTATTGCACTTCCTGCATGTTTGGCTCATTGCCGGGCATGCGCCTTTGTGTGGGAATTCAAGTCCACATCTGTAACAGGTCGACTCATCTTGCTTCCTTGCCACTTGTTCAGTCTGTCCTTTTTTCCACCCGTTCGTGCGGTTGTTCTCCTTCACGCGGTGTGCCGGTTCTACTTTCCCCGCTCCATTGCTTTGCTTGCGCCGTTGCCCTTGCCTCTGCCCTTGCCATAGACAATATTTCTCCAGTGAGGTCGGTTCCTTCGGGATTCTCGTCCTGAAGTCTGTGTCACGACATCCTTCAATGATGCGCAGGTGAATCGCTTGTTCATTGTCAAATTCGCAGTGTGTCACTAGCTTGCGCAACCTTGTCGTGAACTCATCCAGCGATTCATCAGTGTGTTGGAACGCTATGGCGAACTTTTATCTCTCAAAGTCAATGTTTCTCTGGGGAGCAAACGTGCTTGAGAGACACTTTATTAACCCTTTGTATGTCGACTTCTCATCCAATGGTAGTGTTACTAGTAGGTCATCTATGTCATCGCCAACCAGATATAGAAATAGATCCATTTGTTTGGCCTCTATTACATCCGTGGCCCGCATGTATCGCTCGAATTTCCTCATCCATTTCTCCCATCTGATCCCTACTTGGGGTTCCGATAGATTGAATGGGAGAAATCTGCGGTATTGGGCGCTCTGCTTTACACTCGTTTGTTCAGCCATCTTTCTTAATCCCTTTCTCCAACGCTCTTCAAGTGCCTCTTGCTTGTTGCCTTCCTTCTCTTTATTGTATTGTATTTATTGTAATTCGCTCCTTTGCCTCCCTGTGCTTGTGTTTGCACTTGCTTGGCCTTGTTTCCTCTTTTGTTTACGTCTTCAGCACTTTTTGTCTCTTGTGCTCTCATTGGCACTTTTTCTTACTGCTGTAAATGTAAATGTAAATGTATATGCATTTATATAGCGCACTACTTACCCGGAGGGTCCCAAGGCGCTTCGACCGCTGCGAAACCCTTCCTGGCTTCCCTGAGAAATGGTCCCTTAATGGGTATCTCCAGGGTGAGACCAGGCATCCCCGGCGGTCTGGTGGGGCCGTTAGTGAAGATGAGGCAAGCTGATGCCCAGAGTTGCCGAGTGTGATCGCTGATCAGAGTGGGCACCGAGGCGAGAGAATTATCGAGTCCGCTGACCCTGGTCCAGAAACCTGCCGCGCCGGGAATCGAACCCTGGTCCCGGGCCATCCTCTGCTCTCGGGTCTGCCGCCTCTAACCAGTGAGCCACACTACTTCACTGTCTTTCCTTCTCTTTTTTTTATTCTGAACTTTTAATCTTTATTTGGTTGTTCTTTGTGCTTTCCTTTATTCCTGCTTTCATTTGCACTGTCTAGTGCTTGTTTCCTCTCTCTTGTGCTATTCTCAGCACTGTCTGTCTGCCAAAATCTCGCGTGATTTCGGAGCCAATCCCGGTAATGCCTCACCTTAAAACGGCCGCCCATATTTTCGTCGGCGCTCATTGGTCGCTTCGCCTGACCTGAAGATGGTCGCATTCGCTCTCTCGAGAGTTTGCCTCTTTTTCAGTTTCTCACGTGCGCTTTTTGATCGGGTCTCTTACCGGCGCTCTTCCTGCCAGTCAGATCCGATTTTCGCCGGCGTTGTTGTCACAGCCGTGGTGGGCTCTCGGGGCGTGACTTCCTTCTTCATGCGAACCAGGGTGGGCCCCTGGTCTCGCTTTTCTTGGTCGATCAGCTGTGCAGGACCACACGTATTTTTCTTTCACTCCTTCATCGCCAGATGTCGTGTCCTTGTACTTCAATCACGACAGGGGACAGCCACTTGATCAAGGTAACTTTATTCTAGCATCAATGATCTGCGTCCTGCCCCATCCCTGGAACCGTCGTCTGCCCCTACTTCCTTTCACCTGACCAAAACTGGTGTCCAGTGTTGGCCTCGTCCCCCACTCGTGCTGCAGGGTCCTAGTGCCCACTATCTAGGGCACGACAGATGGTTTCCCAACTGCTAACTAATTGAGAAAGAGGAAAGAGGTAATGGCTAAAGTTGTCAAGGGAGGCAGAGGGACGGACAAGAATAATAGAGTCAAAGAGGGAATTGCTCATGTTTATAAGATGGATAGTGAGGACAAGGAGTTGGGTGACGGTGTTGTAAATTGACAGCAATGTGTTAGCATAAGCAAAAGCCATCCTGTATTTAGAAGTTATCTTATCCATTTTGTGAAAGCCATTTTGTATTTCTGGCAGCCATCTTGTTTGCCATGTGCTGCCACGTGCTCACCATGTGCTCTGTCCTCCCTCAGTGTTGACTGCTCTTATAATCTGCCTAGAAATAAACTATATTTAGCATCTTCCACCTTCGCACATGCCCAGAAGGGCCTAGCTAGTAGTGTCATATGGTTACTACGTTTCTATATATTTTGTTAAGTTAGCATGAGCTTATTAAATGTTTAAACGCCATATTTTCTTTCTGCTTCAGTTTGCACACGACACCTAATTGTTATTGTAGCTTTCAACCTAGACGAAAGATGTGATTTATTTGAGAATATTATGTTATTGCCCTGGTATCAGTCGTGCTTGGTACACTTGGTACAACTGTCTGCACACCGAGAACTGCACACTCTAAGAATAACCTAACACAAGGTTGCTGAAGGCCTGATCCTCGCACCACGTTAGACATAACACAAATAATGTTGCTGCCAACATTGGGCTCTACGTGGGTTTAAGATAGAGTTACAGGGAATGAAACAACACACTTGATGCTTGGCATGCAGAGAGCTGGTAGCTGTTGATGTGATCTCCTCCTACTGAGAATTAGAGGTATGGGGCCGCCCTGCTAAGAACCCAAACGAGACCTTCTTAGATATAAAATAATATGCTAATTAGGGTGCGCGAAATATAGGTGATACAGAATTCTATAGATTTTTGCATCATAACATGCTATCACCTTTTGCTTATTATGGATTAGTGACTATGCTCCTAACTCTGATTTTTATAATATGTATGTTGATATTATACAAGATACTGCGTTTGAGAATGCTGCGTTGAAAAATAAACATTTCACACTTGCACGTGTGTTCTTTGCCTCCCAGTTTCCGTTTGTAATGATTATATAACGAAAGAGTGTTCATGTGTTCCACGATACCTGAGGTACCCTAAGTTCATGTTCTGGATTGTCTAAGTCATTGGGAAGTATTTACTACCAATGAGACACTGTAGCTAGCTTGGTAAGGGGATTTCTGAAACAAAGGTGAGTTCTGGGTCACCCTGACTCACCCAGGTTCTAGATCTCTGTGCACAGTTCTGTGGGAGAACGGAAACCCTGCAACATGGCGCCCATACGTTGATTGGCCTTATATCATGACACTCGAGTAGTATATCATTCAAACCTTAACGCCTTCATTCCCGTTTCCGGAAAACGGCGGTGTCGGAAAAACCTACCTATTTTTGAAATAAGTCTTTTTCAAGCTTGAATCTATCTGTAAACGGTTTCTTTGAATTACTACCCAGTTGTGCTACGAAGTAATCTTTGTTTTTTCACTTTCCTGTGCTGACATGGCACAAGCCGTAGACATCCCGCAGCATAGTCGCATTGCGGTGCGTGACCATTTGCGCGCTTATGATGTCCCTGTAGAGGGCTTGGCTGTTGTTCTGGTGGTGAGTGCGGAACATGCTTACCCGTACGAACTGTTTTATTCGTGGGTGACATTTCCGCCAGTGGACGCTAATTCTGGAGTGTTCCATTCGTACACTGCCTCAGCTGTACCGGCTGCGTATGCTCCGTACAGAGCACTGGAGGTTCCTATTGATGCTTGGCAGCATGGAGTTTGGTTTGGTGGCGCCCTACCGCACGCTTTATCCGCTTCGAGGTTAGGTCCTTTGTCCATTCCGGGCACACCTTGGCCCGCTTTGGCTGGATTCACTCCTCACCCTCTACGCGCCATTTGTAACGTGGGAGATCTGCGGCGGCTTCATGAAGTCGCGGTGGAAGTGATTAGAGCGCTTGTTCATTACACTAGCCGTAATGTTCAGGACGCGGCCCCTAGAGGCGCACAGCTTCGTGCAGAACATGCTGGTCTGAAAATCAATCCGGTCATGGTGAATTCCGTGATGGGTAAAAAGCCCCAGGAGTCAAGTCAAGTCAAGTCAAAGAATTTATATAGCGCACTACATACCCAGAGGGTCTCAAGGCGCTTAGGGAGGGGAAGAGGATTACTTGTCAAATATCCACGTTTTAAGTTGCTTTCTGAATGCTAGGTGGTTCTGGGTAAGGCGAAGGTAAGTGGGGAGTGAGTTCCATGTTTTAGCAGCCAGGTATGAGAAGGATCTGCCTCCCATGGTTGTCTTGTTGATGCGAGGTACAGTGGCGAGGGCTTGGCTGTAAGAACGTAGTTGGCGGGAGGGTGTGTAGAAGGACAGTCGTGAGTTGAGGCATTCTGGTCCGATGTCGTAGAGTGATTTGTGTGCATGGGTTAGCAGTCGGAACGTGATCCTCTTGTTGACGGGTAGCCAGTGGAGGTCTTTCAGGTGACCAGAGATTTGTTCGTTACGCAGGATGTCTAATATGATTCTGGCTGAGGCGTTTTGGATTCGTTGGAGTTTCTTCTGGAGTTTAGCGGTAGTACCTGCGTAGAGGGTGTTTCCGTAGTCCAGTCGGCTCGTGACCAGAGCATGGGCGACTGTTTTTCTGGTTTCGGTGGGGATCCAGCGAAATGTTTTTTTGAGCATGCGAAGAATGTTGAAGCAGGATGAGGATACGGCGCTGACTTGTCTGTTCATTGAAAGTGAAGAATCCAGGATAACGCCTAGGTTCCGTGCATGGTCTGTCGGAATGGGTGCTTTTCCAAGGGCTTCCGGCCACCAAGAGTCGTCCCATGCAGAGGGGGATGTACCTAAGATGAGGACTTCTGTTTTATCTGAGTTCAGTTTCAGACGACTGTGTTTCATCCATTCGGCAACTTCTTTCATTCCTTCGTGTAGGTTAGTTTTGGCGGTGCTGGGGTCATTGGTGAGAGATAGGATCAGTTGAGTGTCATCCGCGTAAGAGATGATGTTGAGGTTGTGTTGGCGTGCGATGGCCGCGAGGGGGCTCATGTATACGTTGAAGAGGGTGGGACTGAGTGAGGATCCTTGTGGTACGCCACAGATGACTTCAGTGGCCTCGGACTTGAATGGTGGAAGGCGGACTCTCTGGGTTCTTCCGGTGAGGAACGAGGTGATCCATTCAAGTGCTTTTCCTTGTATTCCGATGTTTCTGAGGCGTTGTAAGAGGGTGCTGTGGCAGACTGTGTCGAAGGCAGCAGAGAGGTCGAGGAGGATGAGGGCGACTGTGTCTCCATTGTCCAGTAGAGTTCGAATGTCGTCTGTTGCTGCGATGAGGGCGGTCTCAGTGCTGTGTTTTGCTCGGAAGCCAGATTGTGAGGAGTCTAGGGATTTGTTGGCTTCGAGGAAAGCGGCGAGCTGGTTGTTGACAGCTTTCTCGATGACTTTGGCCGGGAAAGGAAGGAGTGATATTGGGCGGTAATTTTTTAGTTCGGTGGGGTCCGCTGTGGGTTTTTTCAGAAGGGCGGTGAGTTCAGCGTGTTTCCAGCTTTCCGGGAAGGTGGCGGAGTTGAAGGAGCAGTTGATGACGTCTCGGAGGTGCGGTGCTATGATGGAGTCTGCTTTGTTGAAGATGTGGTGAGGGCATGGGTCTGTGGGGGATCCTGAGTGGATGGAGTTCATCAGGCGGATGGTGTCCTCAGTGGAGATTGGGTTCCAGTCGTTAAGGGTGTTCAAGGGGGGTGAATGTTCCGCATATGGTTGGGTGGGTTGGTCTCCGGGTTGGTTGTCGAAGCTGTTGTGGATGTCTGCAATTTTGTTGTGGAAGAATGAGGCTAGGGAGTCGCAGAGGGCTTGGGAGGGGGTGATGTCGTTGGAGTTGGCCGAGGGATTGGTAAATTCCTTGACGATGTTGAAAAGTTCCTTGCTGTTGTAGGCGTTGTTGTCTAGTCGATCCTTGAATGCTGTTTTCTTGGCCTTTCGGATTAGTTGGTGGTGTGAGCGGGCGGCGTTTTTGAAGGCGTCCTTGGTGCTAGTGGTTGGGTCTTTTTTCCAGGTCTTTTCAAGGGAGCGGCAGAGTTTCTTGGACTTCTTAAGATCATCGTTGAACCATGAGGCCTTCTTGCTGCCAGGTTTGCTTTGACGTTTTTTCAGTGGTGCTAAGGTGTCGGCGGTGTTGGATAACCATAGGGTGAAGTTGGCGGCGGCTTGGTCTGGGTTAGAGGAGTGGGCTGGGGTGTTTAGAAGGAGCGATGAGGAGATCTGGTCGATGGTGATTTTGTTCCAGTTTCTTTGTAGAGTTGGTTGGGGGTGGTTGATGGGTTTAGGCTTGTTGTAGGTGAAGTGAACGCAGCTGTGGTCAGTCCAGAGGAGATCCGTTGTATGGCTGAAGGAGACATGATTGCTGGAGGTGAAGATGGGGTCGAGTGTGTGACCTGCGATGTGGGTGGGGGAAGTGACCAGTTGTTTAAGTCCGAGGTTTGCGAGGTTGTCCAAGAGGGTGGCGGTGTTGCGGTCGTTGTTCTTTTCAAGGTGAAAGTTGAGGTCTCCCAGAAGGATGTAATCTTTGGAGGGGAGCGCGTGTGGAGTGATGAAGTCCGTGATGTCTTCACTGAATTTTGCGCGGGGTCCTGGTGGTCTGTAGAGGAGGGTGCCTCTGAGTGTGGTCTTGGGGTCGATGTGGATCTGGAAGTGAAGGTGTTCAGAGTTGGCGAGGTTGACGTCAGAGCTGGTAGAGAAGTGGATTGATTTTTTATGGACGATAGCGATTCCTCCTCCTGTGTGGCCGGTACGGTCCTTGCGTGTGATCTTATAATCTTCCGGGATGGCAATGGTGATGTCTGGGGCGGAGGAAGCGTTCATCCATGTTTCTGTTAGAAAGGCGACGTCTGGAGAGATGGTGTCTAGTAGATTCTATAGGTCAATAGCGTGTCTGTGGACCGATCGAGTGTTGAGGAGGATGCATTGTAGGTGATTGGGGTCGGGAATCTGTGGTGTGGTCGTAGCGGAGATGTTGTCGGAGTCGATGAATTTGCAGGAGTAGCAGGAGAAAGGTCCATGGGTGTGTCCAGGAGTGGCTTGGACGCATTTGGGGGCTCGACCGGGGTTTAGGGCTAGGAGTGTGGCGGCATCGTAGGTAATGCGAGAGGGCTGGGAAGCGCGAGGGGCAGGGGGTCTGGCGCTGGGCGCGGTCCAGGCGCGGACGGGCGTAGACGGGCTTACCTTTGGCGCACCTTCGGCGTGAATGGGGCGCGGTCGCTGCGCTTGAACGCTGCGCGCGGGAGCTACTGTCATAAATGGAAGGTGGAGGGGGAGGGGTGAGGGCGGCTCAGCTGGGAGGCGGGGCGGGCTCAGGAAGCACAACAACAACAACAACAGGGACAAAATGGAGGGGGGAGCAGATCAGGGCGCCGGGGGATAACGCGCAAAAAGCAAACTACAATGCAGAAATGCTACAGGCAAGCGAGGCAAACACAAATGAAATTGCAGGCGAAAAACAATGGCACAGTTAAATGCAAATGATCACAGCTTCTACGATACCGTGTCTCGGCAGAGAGACAAGGGAGCGAACCACTCAGGGCAGAGGCGATGAGGGGTCAAGGGGACAAGGATGATTTTCCGTTCTGGCTTGCTGAGAAATTCGGCCAGCTCGAAGCTGTGTTTCCCAACACGAGTCCGGGTGATAAACACCGGATTCTTACACTAAGTTTGCCGAAAGATTTGGCTCCTGAACTTGTTGACTGTGAGACCTGGGGTAAGACTTTTGCAGCGGTCTATTCGAGGTGCTATGGCTCCCCGTCTGTGACCAATCTAGGTGGGGTCCTTAAACGTGTTCAAGACGAACACGGACCGGAGTCGGCTGTTGAATTGGGTATGCGCCTGTGTGGCTCCTTTGATGTAGTTTGCGATCTGATCCTTGCGAATGTCAAGGGGGATGCAGTGAACTTTCAGGTTGCTAACGCATTGGCGTTGGTTCCCGAGGCCGAACGACCCCGACGGTTGGCAAGGATAATTGTGGCTGCTTACAAAACGGTAGGCCGCAATGCCATGGGGGTTAAAGCTTTTCCTGATAAGGAGAAGAAGCAGCCCCAGGGTCAGACATCGGAAACTAGTGGTCAACAAAAGTCCAAAAAACAAAATTGGCCTAAAAAGCAGAATCAGGGTAAGCAACAACAACAACAAACACAGGTTTCTGCCCCTGCGACTCCGTTGCCTGCGCAGTCGGATCGTGTTTATGATTTGCGCGACCGCGCGATGATTAAATCGCCTGAGAGGTTTCAGGCTTCTGACCAACGCTCTCCTCGTTCCTTTCAGGACTCATCGGCTCCGTCAACCGGTGGTGGAGGGGGCGGCAGGGGCCGGGGTGGCCAGCCAGGACGTGGTCAGCCCCGCCCGCGAAACAGTGGAGAGCAGCAGGAAGGCTCTACGCCCAAGAGACCACAGTTTGCCCCGAAGAAAGTCGCCGCCCTGACAGCGCATCGTTATGCCCCAGATAGTGAGAATGCGGCTTCGGAATCTGATGTGGGCTCTGACCTTGCTGGACAGCGCAGCAGAGATTACCATAGTGAGAGAGGCCCTCCGTCCACTGTTGAAGGTGACAGCGACTGATACTTATGTTGTGATTGAAACTGCTGATACCCATGTTGCTCCCCCTGAACGTCTTTTTGAAATTGTCCTGTTAATTGAAGGTGACATGCAGCGAACTGTAAAAGGGGTATTTTGGGAAAATCTCTTGTCTACATATGACATTTTGCTTTCAGAGGCTGACTGGCCCCAACCTTTTGTTCTCGCAGCTCCGCGAGGGGAGGAGGTAATCCTGCCCAGTTTCGCGCACAATGTACCGAGAGTGGAAGCGCTGCATTTTGCAGAAGAGTGGGCTCTGGCGCTTGCGCCGGCTGTGTACCGTAATCAGTGTGGCTGGGTATAAATTGTCGCCAAGCCACGAGATTCCTTTACGGTCTCAGCCACAGCCTCAACCTCAATATCCCATACGACGTGAAGCCAAAGCTTCAGTCGCGGCTATCCTTGAACAATTGGAATATCAAGGTGTAATTGAAACGTGTGTGTCACGGATGAATAACCCCCTTTTTACTGTGAACAAGCCGGACGGCTCATATCGTTTGGTTTTGGATTATAGGCATTTGAACTCGCATTGCCGTAACTGCGCAGTACAGAATACTCATGGCTCTGCGTTAGTGAATAGTCTTGAGCGTAAACGGTTCAAAACCACGCTTGACATTTCCAATGGTTTTTATGCCCATAGACTAGATGGTCTAAGTTCCCAATGGACCAGTTTTACATGCGGCGGTGTGCAAAAAATGTTTAGGCGACTCCCAATGGGCTACAAGAACAGTCCTGGAGTATTCTCCGCCCGCATTGTCTCTCTTCTGGAGGGCTTCGACCCAGTTGCTTGTTCGTATGTGGATGACATTTATCTCACAGACGACGATCTTTGGGAGCATCTGTGTCGAGTAAATAGCATAATTTGTAACTTTGCTGACATAGGTTACAAGTTTAACTTTGCAAAGTCGCACATTGCAGAGTACACAGTGTTGTTTCTAGGTTACGAGCTTAACAACGAAGGGAAGGGTTTAGCACCCCACTTCCTGGAGAAATGCGCACAGTTGCGTTCTCCGACAACACTGAAAAAATTACAATCTCTGCTGGGCTTTTTGAATTTCGGGAGAACTTACATTCCGGAATATGCCCAGCGTATCAAGCCTTTGTATGCTTTGATACAACCATCTTTTTCCAAATCATGCTGGCTGCCTGAGCATTCAGCCATTCTACAATCTTTGCAGGCTGATTTGCTCGCTTCTGAATACTTACAGACTCGTGATAACCAGACCAACCTGGTGATAAGAATTATCCCTGGGGCGGTGGGGTTCACGTACCTGACTTTTAATGAAGGAGATACAGTACCTATTGCTTACAAGTCACACTTGTACACTTTGGCTGAACTGCGATTTTCCACTGTAGAAAAAGTGTTAACGGCTGTGCAGATGGCAATTCTTAAGGAACGTGCCCTGTCACAAGGAAAACGCATGTTGGTTGTTACCCCGTGTCCTGCCTTAGAGGCGGTTACGAAAGCCAGTGTACCTAATTCCAAAGCTTTGCACCCTCGGTGGATTCAAAGGGCTGCATCCTTGACGTCGCAAGATGTCACGTTTATTTTTGACGCCACTTTACGGTCGCAGGAGTATTTACAGTATGAATTTGTTCATCCTGCTCCTTTAGCAATGCGGCCGTTGGAGGATTTCCATTGCATCATTTACACTGATGGTTCGGCGCAGGTTGCGCATGGCTCTAAACATGCCTATGTTTCCGCTTGCGCCATTGTGGTCGGTGCCATGGTGAACAATGAGTTCAAGTCCAGTGTCGTGCACACGCAGACACTTGGGGACTGCTCCGCACAATTAGCAGAGCTTCGTGCTCTGATGCTTGCATTGGAGTACGCAGATCCTAGTGTGACGACTTTGATCGTAAGTGACTCTTACTACTGTGTCCAGTCTTACAATGAAAACTTGTTCTTTTGGATTCAGAATGAATTTCGTGACTCCAAAGGTAGCACAATAAAACATAAAATGATCTGGGTCCGAGTGGCGGAACTTAAAGAGAAGCTGCCACTTGTGTTTGTGATTCATACTCTCGGTCATCAGCGCGTGGGGGTCCACGCTGTTGGCAATTCGCTTGCTGATGAAGCAGTGAAGTCAGCAGTATCAAAATACTTGGTTGCAGCAGTCACGAGGTCCAAAAGCAAAATAGATGATGACATCTTGGCAGCTGTTGCTGCAACAGAGAAGGGAAGTAAATATCCTGCGGGGTTCCCTTCTAAATACACATACCACTTAAGTCCCGATAAGGTTCCTTATGTGAAAATCCCTGATGTTGGCGAACGTCTAGTTCCCAACTCGGATCGCAGGGCTACTTTCATTACAGCGGCTCATGAAGGTGTGGCGTCTGCGCATGCGGGCGTCTCAGCCACTGTAACTCAGCTACAACAGAGGTTCTGGTGGCGGGGACTGTACAAACAGACGCGCGATTATGTCCTTCAATGTGACATATGCCAGCAGATTAAGCCTTCGACTGCTGCGCGTCCGCCTCAGACACAGTTGTACATCTCGAATAAACCGCTTGGATGCGTTTATTTGGATCACTGCGGTCCCTTTTCTTCTGATACTGCATACAAGTACATCTTAGTAGCAGTTGATTCATGCACACGCTTTGTGTGGGTATGGCCACATCGGAGCGCTGATTCACGTACTGTCATTAAGGATTTGCGAGTCTTTGTGGGAATCTTTGCCTGTGGTACTTTCCATTCGGATCAGGGTCCGGCTTTTGCCTCTAAGGCGTATAAGGATGCTATGGTTTCGATGGGGGTCCAAGTCAAGTTTTCGAGCCCCTACAGACCTGAGGGTAATAGTGTAGTTGAACGAATGAACCGCGACTTAAAGCAATCTTTGACAGCTCGAGTTATAGGCACTGGCAGAAACTGGTTAGCCCACCTCATGGGCGTGCAGCGTGCACTTAATAATCTCCCTAGAAGGTCTCTGGGTGGGCGGACCCCATACGAAATGCTCTTTGGTATCAAGATGTATGTACCTGACCTCGATGGGCTAGACAGCAAGGCCCAGGCCACGGCCTTTGACGTAGATGAACATTGCAATGTTTTACAGAATCTACAAAAGACCAGAGACAGTCTTGCAAAGGAACATTTGCCCTCCACATCGGATGATGCGCTGCAGATCCCGGTAGTTGGCTGGCTACCCCAAGTCGGAGAACTGGTTCGAGAGAAGATCGATAACAAGAAAGAGTTTGGTCCCTCATATCGAGCACCGGTTTGAGTTCTTGGAGTGAAGGGCACAAGAACAGTCATTTTACCACCACTTCCAGGTCGTAAGGAAAACAGATTTATTTCTATTGACAATGTCAAGACACACAGGGTGGCCGATTCTTCATAGCATGACACCGGCTGTATCCTGTCCTTCCATGGTGAGGCACTCTGTACTAGCAATAACATCTGGCGCAGAACAGGAGGTGTCCCTCGAGATGCCTGCCATATCCAGTCCTTTATTAAATACTATTCCTGTTACTGACATTGATGAGCTGAACTACACTTATCCTGCTGATTTATCGATGCCTGATTTGCAGACCCGTTTGGCCAACCAGTCCAGATTCTCTTTTGACTCTGTTTCAGAACCTTCAAAGAAACCCTCGAACATTGCAAGATATGCCACATTGTTTAAAAAACATTTTTTAATTCCCCCTTGGACATACATTTGGTTGATCCTATTTTCATTTTATCTTTTTATGTCAATTGGTTTTGTGTTTTATTTTTTCCGTCTGATTGATGGTCACTGCGTAAAAGAAAGAACAGGAATTCGGTACCTTAATGGAACATTGGCCCCTCTTTCCTCTTCACATTCAGCGCACAGACTGAAACAAAACTTAAATACAGTTAACATTACTGCTTGGCCTATCCTTGATGGGATTGTGTGGGATGCGGTTAGGTTTCAGATACATGGGCCCACGGAAGTGTTTAATGTTCCAAAGGTGCTTAGAGTAAACATGGGAGATGTAATTAAACAGAATATACGTTCTGATGATTGGGATATTCAGGCCGTAGAAGCATTATTCTCTGATTTGAAGTAATATGCTGCCTTCGATGCTGAGGATCTGTATACAGATTCTATTAATTATGGCGATTTGTTTTGTTTTCAACACTATGGTAATCATTTTTTACATAAGACAAATTCCAGGAGAGTTGCTGTAAATTATACACAATGGGAACATTGCCCTGCTCCATTCGGTGGCAGCTCCAATACGTTTCTGAAAAAATACACTTATTTTACAGACTTTAATCAATCTAATCCCGAGTCGTTTTATTTTAAAATGACACAAAAGCCCATGTCCAAAGTTAAACTTACCGATACAAAAATGCTGTATTCGACGTCCTTTCTAGACAAGTTGGCTGTAGAGGGCTACGAGTTTTGGAAAGGAACAATTGACCTTAAATCGGTTTGGGGTACCAAAGATTGGCAGGTACAAGGCACTGAGGCTTTGCACCGTGCATGTCTCATCCCGAATCACATGTTGTTTTTAAATTCAACCATTTTCCAGACAACATGCTTTGGATTGGCTACTTCTAAAAAATTAAATACACCAACCATCCCAGATTTAGAAGAATATTCAGGTTGGGATAATTTTACTGATTTATCAATTCATGAGTTGCATACTCTTTTACACAATTCGTCCTTTAACATTTCCATTTTGGATTCCAAGGGTTGGCTGATGTGGCATAGGAGTGCTGATTCTTGCCATCGCCGTTTTCTGGGTTTGGCTGAGGGGTTCACAGAAGTTAGACTCGATCCCCGTTTTGAAGAAGACTATACTGTCACAACTTATTCTGGGGGGAAGCTGTGTCAGAATTGGTTACAACATTCTACCTTAGCTGCAGTTAAACTACATCTGTCTCTATTAAATGATAATGTGGATTTGAACGATTTTATAAAAGGCCCGGTTAAAGGTAGATCTAAACGATGGCTGTATGCGATTTACAATGAAATTTGGAAAGTTTCCCAGGTTGAGGCTGCTAAACGCCTGAGAGCTATTGATCAAGCAAATTTAGAAAAGGTCCTTGCAGTGGTTGATAACAGTATTAACACGCTTTCTTCCCGAATTTACACGTTGAACAATATTGTGTCTTCTGTTGTTGACATTGTACATGATGAAGTGTCCGTGTTATATCATGGTCAAAATCAATTGCGTTCTGTGATGCAGTTTGCTTGGACACTACAGACTCTTAAGTCTGGTCGAGTGCCTTGGAATTTTATGAATGTCTCATCGCTATTTGCCCCATTTAATTTGACTGAAAAACAGCGAATGCTATCAATGAGAGATGCAACATTTTCTATGTTACACATTGAGAAATTGGAATCCTTGCCCTTTTCTGTGGCTGAGGTGACTGCTGCTACATGGCTTATCCATGGTGTTATTACCTTACCTTTTGCTTTGTATAAATTTACAAATTGTATGAAATATATAGCCATTGGGCGATATGAACCATTAGGCAGTGCTTTCCTCCATGAGACATGGTCTTTACCATACACTTATAGATGCCTAAAAGAGGGAAGTGAAGTGAATCTGAATGGTGAAGAATGTACACAGTCGCCTGACCGCTCCCTAATATGCAGACACATCCAGTTGCATGGTTCTTGTAATCAGGATAAACCTAATTTGGCCTGTGTTTTGAAAGGGACACCAGTTCCTGCAATAGTTCCCATGTTCACTTTGTTGTCCAACGGTAGTTATTTACTTTTGAATAACGAATTTTGTTGTGGGTTACAGGCCGGTATCGCATATGTGGTTACCGTTTCAGAAAGGGTGGTTTGCTGCAAGAATGTGTTATATCCACCCACGCATGGGAATTCAGATGTTTTAATTTGGCCAAGAATACCAACCTTGAAAGCTGAGTTCAATGGTTTAGGCCGTATAAGAGCACTATTGTCTCAAAAGCAGGTGGCCCTGAGCTCTGCCCGCGAAACGTATGTCCTTCACATAGCAAACACACGCACAGAGGTGCAGGCACTTTTAAGTACTGATTTGCCGTTTCATTTTTCCGAGCTGGTTCATCAAATCTTCAATGCCTCCTCCACGACCGGGCTGGCTCATTTTTTTAAAATGGTTAGCAGTGGTCTCGTGACTACATTTGAAAAAGTATTTGGTATTATCCCTGCGTTCTTTCATTCTATATTCGCTAGCCTGTTTGGCGGATTTCCTGTTTTGCTGGCTTTGGCTGCAGGCGTTCTGGTGATATTTTACTTTATAAAACATGGATGCCCATCCTGCGCAAGGAAACGCTCAGCCTCTACTGATGCAGTTTCGCAACCGGATGCTTGATTACTATGGCTCCTTGCCGTTGGCGACTTTAGGCACGGCTTTTGGATTATCATTCATATTTTCCTATTTCACATGTGTCCAGCCCGTGTTTCATTGCCTGAGCTGTGATTTCGACTGGGCCATTGATTTGTGTCTCTGTTTACCGACTTCTCCTGACGTCGATTTTAATCAGCTGATGAACCCCGTAGTGGCTCACGAGTTGGTCTGTTCTGGCGAAAGGGTTATGGCTGTGGCAGCGATGCATGGACTAATGGGTCAGTGGGACATATCCGCAGTGGCGCATGACGTTCTGGCACATAGTGTTCTCGAGAACCCACTGAGTTGTCCTCTGATGTTGCTAGAGGAATCGGTGTTGGAGGAGCACGTATGTTCTTTCCCATTGCTTAATTGGATGGCTGAACTGTTTTCGGATGATGACAGTGATTTCATGTTGGAAGCTGTAGCTACCTATTTTGCATATTCATTCAACCCATGAGTGACTTTGAAGACTTTCATTATTATGGCACGTGACTTTTTAGTAATTCTGAATGGTGCCTTTTTCAATACGAACATTCGATTTTTCATATGTTCTGGGCCTATGAACTGAGAGTAGGCCTTAAGTTCGACTTTTTATATTTTGTGTGGCCACCATAGGCATTCATACATAAATTTTGTTTTTAAATTTTACTTACATTTGCATGCATTTAGCTTGGCTCAATATCATTGAACTCTGCTTTCATGTTTTGCCTCTCATAGAGTATTGGCTTATGTTTTTCTTTTTTAACCGTCCTCGGATCATTGGGGGGGTGTCATTTGGTTACTACGTTTCTATATATTGTGTTAAGTTAGCATGAGCTTATTAAATGTTTAAACGCCATATTTTCTTTCTGCTTCAGTTTGCACACGACACCTTATTGTTATTGTAGCTTTCAACCTAGACGAAAGATGTGATTTATTTGAGAATAATATGTTATTGCCCTGGTATCAGTCATGCTTGGTACACTTGGTACAACTGTCTGCACACCGAGAACTGCACACTCTAAGAATAACCTAACACAAGGTTGCTGAAGGCCTGATCCTCGCACCACGTTAGACATAACACAAATAATGTTGCTGCCAACATTGGGCTCTACGTGGGTTTAAGATAGAGTTACAGGGAATGAAACAACACACTTGATGCTTGGCATGCAGAGAGCTGGTAGCTGTTGATGTGATCTCCTCCTACTGAGAATTAGAGGTATGGGGCCGCCCTGCTAAGAACCCAAACGAGACCTTCTTAGATATAAAATAATATGCTAATTAGGGTGCGCGAAATATAGGTGATACAGAATTCTATAGATTTTTGCATCATAACATGCTATCACCTTTTGCTTATTATGGATTAGTGACTATGCTGCTAACTCTGATTTTTATAATATGTATGTTGATATTATACAAGATACTGCGTTTGAGAATGCTGCGTTGAAAAATAAACATTTCAAACTTGCACGTGTGTTCTTTGCCTCCCAGTTTCGGTTTGTAATGATTATATAACGAAAGAGTGTTCATGTGTTCCACGATACCTGAGGTACCCTAAGTTCATGTTCTAGATTGTCTAAGTCATTGGGAAGTATTTACTACCGATGGGACACTGTAGCTAGCTTGGTAAGGCGATTTCTGAAACAAAGGTGAGTTCTGGGTCACCCTGACTCACCCAGGTTCTAGATCTCTGTGCACAGTTCTGTGGGAGAACGGAAACCCTGCAACAGTAGAATGCACCTGCTTCTCTAGTATAACTGTCAGGCTATTTTTGCTGCTGTATGGAGAAGTAACTCTCCTCCCACTTTGTTGAGCAGGCAGATCTTGTATGCCCATCTTAGTCATTTTTGCATGCTTATATGTGCCAGGACTGCCCCTTGGTCTTATGATGACTACTTAATCCTAAGCATATATAAGGCCTCTGTTTTCTGCACTCTTCAGACTGCCTCATTCAGTTGCTAAGGCTTCTGTGTGACGTAGTCTCACTCCTTTGAGGTTAATAAAGATGTTCTTTTATATCTCAGCTTCTGTGCCAATTTCTTCTTTGTTGGTTTAAAAGGACCAAGTATCAGTGGGACCCCTAAGAAGGTTGTTGATTTCTTCAAGGGCAAGGAGGTAGAGGAGGAGGCGAGTGCTTCAACGTTCAGAATGGGAGGTTCTTTCTCCTGTATCACACAAAGGTGGGCGCTCTGCAGTGGTGTGTGCAATAACAGCGCCATTATGTACCAATCACTATTTTGGTGGAAGAAGGGAATGAAGGAGCAACAGACTTTAGCCCTGGAAGACACAGGAAATGAGGCTACTATTTTACACTCAGATACCTGCATGAAAAAGCAGAATACCCAAACCATACCGGGCCTTGAATATAAAATCCCTGCCATTGGCAGCGACAGTGCCCAACATGGTGACTACAGTAGAGCAAATACAGGAAATGACTGGGGAATGGCATGTGGTGATTGACAGAGCCTATGTGTTCTTCTTAATACACATTGCTACATAATCCCAAAACTAGTTTGCATTTACATGGGGATGAAAGCAGAACACATTCCAAGTATTGTCCCAGGGATACCTGCACTCACCTACCATTTATCACGGCTTGCTGGAGAGAAATCTGGCTATGTTCAAGACACCAGTGGCTAAGTTCCCCTACACTAATAACATAATTATTGCAGAAAGCAAAAATGAAGTGGATATGGACCTGCCTAAATTAATCAAGCATCTGACGAATAGAGGAGAGGTGATAACTCCAATGAAGGTACAGCAGCCAGCTCAAAAGGTACTGTTCTCCATACACCCATCACAGCCTTTTGTGCTAGATGTGGTTGTGAATTAAAGTGTGATGCCCTTGGTCCTCTATCACCATAATCCCAAGCAAGGGGGTGGGTTGATTCCCATTGAGTTCTGGTTTAAGCAGTTTACTGGAATGCAGTAATGGTAACTGTTGGACCTGCGATGGGCAAGCCCAGCACAAAGGGGGTAGCTTGGCTCAAGTGACAAAGCAAGTGAAGGCTTTAGTGCTAAGCCGGCTCTGACCCAATAATAAAAAGAAAAATACGATTCCTTTAAATAAAAACTCTCTGTTGTGAATAGGGTTCAATTGGGAAAGCACATACACATTTCTTTTAGTCACAATTTTCTGGGTTTCGGTTTTAAAATAAATACAATAAATAATATCAAGAATAAATATCACCAATAAATAGAATAAATATCAGGAATAAATATCACCAATAAATAGAATAAATATCAGGAATAAATATCACCAATAAATATCACTTTTTTTTAGCAGAATAAATACTGGTTCATTTAAATAAACAAACACATGTTCATTCTGGTATCGCTGCCACCAATTAAATACTTCAGGAACATTACACTTGCAATACGTTTCAGTTTGGAAAGATAACTCTTACAGTTTGTGTTGATTTCACTGATAATGTATACAGGCTTCTCTGGGCACAAAAGAAGTTTTGGGACTCTTTAGGGTTCACTCGAGGAGTATGCGCGTGTATCTAAAAGGCAAGGAAACACAGTGAACACTTCATTTACACTCTGCTGCCACCGGGATGAGATCTCTGCTTGCCGGTGGGGTCTAAGCGCGCCTACGGGCTTTGTCACCGCTAGTACTCAGGTGGCACCAGTTCAAAGTCTTTAGACTGACGAACGGGCTGCCGGAGAGGTCACACAATCTTTGCGCTCAGTCAAATAAATGCTGGTTCACAGTTTCTTTACAACGCTGCTCCCCACCTGAAGAAACGGGCCCACCTCACATCGGCTGTAATCGGGAAGCGATTCAGTCAGGGCACAACACTTCTCATGCCAGCGACGGGGTTCTCAGGGGCTCCACGGACCTCCCTCCGACTTCCTCATACGGGGATAGTTCCCGCCCACAGCTACAGCTGCCGATCCACTGGGGAGGGGCAGAGACACTAGTCCCGCCCAACGAAGGCAGGCCTTTCCCCGCCCCGGCGCACCACCTCACTTTCAGTCCGCGCAGGAAGCACTCTACGCCGGTGGGGCTCGGAGACGTCCGAGCTCCTCGCTGGAGGCGCCTGTCGCGAAGGGGCACAGAAGACGATCGCGGTCGCGGCGAACTTGCTCTCGCCTCGCGACACGCGGAGTCTATCGTGATTCACCACCGGGGGGGTGGCGGGGAGGCACACGAAATCGGCCACAGTCTCTTGGGGGTAATGAGGCACTCGCTGGGCAGGCACTGTAGGCGCAAGGTCACCGCTCACGCAGCTGACTGGAACGCCAGTCAGGATCAACGCCAATGACCTTTGCTACTCTACAGCCCGCGCTACCAGCAACCTCAGGGGTCAACAGGGCAGGTGTCAATCTGGTGTCGAGTCTGGAATCTCCTTCTTCTTCTTATCTCTTTCTCATCTTCTTGTAGAACTAAAATGGCCGCCAGGGACTGGACCTTATATAGCCAGTGCCCTGAGGTGCTGGCTCGTGCCAGTAGGTTCTAGAACCTTCTCTGGCTATGCCAATGACATGGCACTTTTGAGGTGTATTTAGGACCCTAACAGCCACCATACCGTGGTTCTAGAGCAGCCATTTTGTGTACCTGAGGGAAATAAAGCAATTCCTGTCAGGAATGTGCGCCAGACAAAAGGGCGCCAAAACCTTGAAAGGTCAAAGTTCATGGAGGCTCCAAGGGGAGTCACTCACATGAGGGAAAAGGATGACCACCATTTTAGGGCCATTCATACAGGTTGCCAATCCCAGTCTATAATGCCACAGGTGTTGCCAGGCGCCTTGTAAATAGGTGCCAAAAACCTTGTGAGCAACTGGGCATCAAGGAACATCTAGCCCCATGAAACAGCACATAAAAAGTCCTGGTAGACAAAAAAAGCGACAAATTTTGGGAGGTACAGGGGAACAAAAGAAATCATAGTGGTGAGGGGACTCTCAGAAGCAGACGGGTCTAACACGCGTCCCCCCCAGCTGAAAGTGGGGAGAGCTACCCAACCCCTTGGGAGTTCTCAACACTAAGGCTGAAATACCTGGAGAGACCGTCTGCATTGGCGTGGTCAACTCCGGGTTGGTGTTCCACCCGAAAGTCCATTCCCTGTAGGGAGATAGACCACCTCAACAGATTGGGGTTTTCCCCCTTCATCTGCATGAGCCAGCGAAGGGGTCGGTGGTCTGTCTGAACAAGGAAGTGTGAGCCAAACAAGTATGGTCGCAGCTTCTTCAGTGCCCAGACCACCGCAAAGGCTTCCCGCTCAATGGTACTCCACTTCTGTTCCCGGGGAAGCAGTCTCCGTGACAGAAAGACCACGGGTTGATCCAGACCCTCTTCATTGAGCTGCAGTAACACCGCCCCAATGCAATGTCGGATGCATCTGTCTGGACAATGAATTCCTTCATGAAATCTGGAGCCTTCAGGACGGGAGCGTTACACAATGCTTGTTTCAGAGTGTCGAAGGCTCGCTGACAAGCCTCCGTCCAAATAACTCTCCTGGGTTGCTTCTTGGCCGTGAGTTCAGTAAGGGGTGCCACGATAGTGCCATATCCCTTCACGAACCGTCTGTAGTAACCTGTGAGGCCCAGGAAGGCTCGGACCTCAGTCTGGGTCTTGGGGGGTTTCCAGGCCATGATTGCCTCAATCTTCGCCTGAAGGGGCTGCACCTTTCCCCTGCCCATCAAGTGACCTAAGTACTCTACCGACCCCTGTCCAATCTGACATTTGCTGGCCTTGATCATCAAGCCAGCCCTTTCCAGGGCCTGGAGAACAGCTTGCAAGTGCTGCAAGTGATCCTCCCAACTGCTACTGAAGACAGCTATGTCATCCAAGTAGGAAGCAGAGAATGACTCCATCCCGGTGAGGATCGTGTTCACCAACCGCTGAAAAGTGGCAGGAGCGTTCTTGAGCCCGAAGGGCATGACGCAGAACTGGTAGTGTCCATCAGGCGTGGAGAAGGCTGACCTTTCCTTGGCTCCATCAGTCATGGGAATCTGCCAGTACCCTGCAGTGAGGTTAATGGTACTGAGATATTGGTCAGCTCCCAACCGGTCAATCAGTTCATCCGCCCGAGGGATCGGATGAGCATCCGTCTTGGTTACCGAATTTAGTCCTCGGTAGTCCACACAGAATCGCAGTTCTGGTGTGGTGCCAGGTGGAGCAGCTTTGGGCACCAAAACCACCGGGCTAGACCAAGGGCTACTTGAAGGTTCGATGACTCATAGCTCCAGCATCTTAGCTACTTCACTTCGAATGCTGGCCTTCACCTTGTCAGACAGCCGGTAAGACTTTGACTTCACAGGTGGGCTGTCTCCTGTGTCCACGTCATGGGTACACAGGTGGGTCTTACCCGGGACAAGGGAGAACAGAGGAGCGAATGACCCCAAGACCTGGCGACATTCCCCCTGCTGCTCAGGAGTCAGGGATGGCGAGAGTTTCACTCCCTCCACCGACCCATCCATTTCTTGAGACGCAAAGAGGTCAGGGAGAGGCTCAGTGTCCTCTTCCTCTGATCCGTCAGTCACCATAACCAGCATGACTTCGGGCCTCTCGTAGTGGGGCTTGAGGCGGTTGGCATGTAACACCCGATGTGGATGCCGAGGGGTCTTGATGTCCACCAGATAGGTAGCCTTGCCCATCTTCTCCAACAGCTCATAGGGGCCTGTCCAATGGTCCTGGAGGGCACTCAGCTCTCCAGGCTCCATCACCCACACCTTCTGGCCAAGCTCCAGCTCCACTGGGTGAGCATTGTGGTCATACCACGCTTTCATGACTGCCTGACTGGCTTCCAAGTTGTCAGAAGCTTGCTTCCACAACTTAGCCATTTGGCTCCGGAAGGCCAGCATGTAGCTCACCACGTCCTGGGGAACTTTCCAGGGAGACTTTTCCCAGGAGTCCCTCACCAGGCTGAGAGGTCCACGTACAGGGTGCCCGTACAAAAGCTCAAAGGGGTTAAAGCCCACTCCCTTCTGCGGCACTTCCCTGTGGGAAAAGAGCAAACAGGGTAGGAGGACGTCCCATTTCCTCCGCAGGCTTTCGGGTAGACCTCTGATCATACCCTTCAAGGTTTTGTTGAACCTTTCCACAAGGCCATTGGCCTGTGGGTGATAAGGAGTGGTAAACTGGTAGGTCACTCCACACTCATTCGACATTGCCCGCATATATGCTGACATGAAGTTGGTCCCCCTGTCAGACACAACTTCTTTGGGGAATCCCACTCGGGTAAAGATCCCCATCAGGGCCTTCCCCACTACCGGTGCAGTAATGGTTCTCAGAGGTATTGCCTCCGGATACCTTGTGGTATGATCCACCAGTACCAGGATAAACCTGTGACCGGATGATGTCGGTGGATCTAGGGGCCCAGCAATGTCGATGCCCACCCTTTCAAAGGGGGTGCCAACGACGGGAAGTGGTTCCAGGGGAGCCTACAGCTTCATCCCTGTTTTCCCACTGGCTTGGCATGACGCACACGACCGACAGTATGTGTCAGACGCCACCCTCATTCGAGGCCAATAAAAGTGGGGGACAAGCCGGGCAAAGGTCTTGTCCTGACCCAAGTGTCCCGCCAAGGGAATCTCATGAGCCAACTCTAATAGGAAGGCTCGGTAACACTGTGGGACTACCAGGGCCCGTGAAAATCCGTGCACTGGTGCCCTGGGTTCGCTGTAGAGGAGACCATCCTCCCAGTAAACACGATAGTTCCCAGACTTGTTACCTGCTGCTTGGGCTTCAGCCTGTTGCCTCAGACCCTCGAGGGTGGGACGTTCCCTCTGTCCCTTGTTCAGTTCCTCCCTGGATGGTCCCCCCTCCACTCGCCACTCAGCGGGGATAGGCAGATCCTCCAACGGAACCATGTCCTCCTCCGCGGACTCCGGGTCCACCTCCTCCGGTGGCCTATCCGTCTCACGGGGCACAGACATCGAGGCAGGCTCCTCCTGTCCTCGAGATGCTCCCTCATCAGCAGCTGGGTGGGCCATTATTCCAGGCTCCAACCCACGCGACTTCTCCTCTCGAGCAGCCGCCGACCTGGTACTCACACAGGCCCAATCAGGTGTTCCCAGCATCTCAGAATGAGTCCGGTATTCCACCTCCTTCCAAGCATTGTGCTCCATATCATTGCCCAGCAGACAATCGACTGGCACGGCGGGGCTTACGGCAACTTGAAGTGAACCTGAAACCCCTCCCCACTCAAAGGGAACCTCGGCCACAGGATAGTGACTCATTCGGCCGTCAGCCATCACGGCTGGATGAAGTATGCCTGGGATCGCCTGCTCTGAGGACACCAGATGACTCCTGACTATAGTCATACTGGCTCCTGTATCTCTCAGAGCTTCCCCTCTATGGCCATTGATGGTGACCCATTGCCCATACTTGGTAGTATTTGAGGGCACCTGGATCTTTGGAACCATCTCCCGATCACCCAGGGACACTAAGGTGACACCTGCCCATTCCCTCCCCTTAACTAAGGGCATCTCCTCCCCGAGCGCTACACTAGCGACTCCCGGGGCCTTTCCTCCAGTGGGAGGGGGTGGTCTCTTTGGGCATTTCACGTCTCCCTTATAATGTCCAACACCACCGCACTCAAAGCAATGGACAACCCTTGGCTGCTGACTCTGGCCAGGATTAGGGTTCTTTTGCGTGCTAGCCTTAGAGTTGGAAAATAAACTTTTCCCCTTAAAGTTATTTTGGGGGCCTATGGAGAACTCCTGTTTCTTGTTATCTCACCCCTCTTTCTTCTGGGGAGCGCCCTGTCCAGACTTCTGAGAATCTCCTCCCATCCCCTTCGTGGACACTCGGGTACTTACCCAAATGTCCGCCTCCTCAGCAAGCTTACGGGGGCAAGTAAGTTTGCTGTCTACCAGGTGCTGCCTCAGCTCGGGAAGACATTTCTCGAGTAGATGTTACTTGAGTATAAGGTTGTACAACCCTCGATAGTCTTCCACCTCACTACCTTGGACCCACCCATCCAGGGCTTTCCTGGCATAATCCAGGAAGTCAACACAATTCTGTGAGCTCAGTTTGTGGCTGCCCCTAAACCTCTGCCGGTATTTCTCTGGGGTCAACCCAAACTTCCTGATGAGCGCCACCTTCATGGCGGGGTAATCTACCTGATCCTCCCGGTCTAGGGCTAATAGGGCATCCCTACCTGTCGGAGGCATGAAACGGTATAATCCACCACCCCAATGCTTCTCATGGATCCCATGGGCTCTTAAGGAGACCTCATAGGCTGCCAGCCACTTAGCTATGTCATCTCCAGCGGTATAACTGGCGCCACGTCCTTGGGTAAGTGAGACCTGGGCTCCCTGGCAAATTCCTTAGACTCGACACCCTCTGGAGTGATGTTATGGGCCCTGAGGTCGAGCTCTCGTAGCTTGAGCTCGTGTTCCATCCTCTTCCCTTCCATCTCCAGCTTGGCTAACTCCCACCTTAATTGTCTTTCCTCCCTTCTGTCGGCTAACTCGATCTCTGACAACCCTCCTGTTGACGCACTGCTGCCCTCCCGTGAGGCTACCTTGGGGCTGATTAGCATTTCACCCACCCCCAGGGGACATTCCGCAGTCCACTCAACGACAGTACCTCTGTCTGACTCCTCCTCCTCTACCGTTCCCTCCGGATGCGCTTCCACCCAGGCTCGCAGACTAATGCGGAGCTCCTCTCTTTTGGCCCCTCGCCTAACGAACACACCCCTTTCCTGACAGAACTCCTTGAGCTGCGCCACAGTATAGGTCTCCAGCTCTGACATGTCGAATTCCATCTTGTCAGTGAAAAGTGTGGACAACCACCCCGAAGTAGGTTACAAGGATAGGAAACTCTGAGGGTCACCTCCACCCACCTCCAGAAGAGAATTTGGAAAAAGCAAAATATTGAATTGGAGGGCCGCTGGGAGAAAACTCCGGGTGTGTACCTGTGGCGCACACTGAATTATTATGGGGTCCAAAACAAGCACGGCTCGTAATCCCACCCGCTGAGCACCAATTTTATGTTGGACCTGCGATGGGCAAGCCCAGCACAAAGGGGGTAGCTTGGCTCAAGTGACAAGGCAAGTGAAGGCTTTAGTGCTAAGCCGGCTCTGACCCAATAATAACTCCCTGTACAGTCACCAAAGAAGGACACCACACCACTGCTGTAGAAAAATACGATTCCTTTATATAAAAACTCTCTGTTGTGAATAGGGTTCAATTGGGAAAGCACATACACATTTCTTTTAGTCACAATTTTCTGGGTTTCGGTTTTAAAATAAATACAATAAATAATATCAAGAATAAATATCACCAATAAATAGAATAAATATCAGGAATAAATATCACCAATAAATAGAATAAATATCAGGAATAAATATCACCAATAAATATCACTTTTGTTTAGCAGAATAAATACTGGTTCATTTAAATAAACAAACGCATGTTCATTCTGGTATCGCTGCCACCAATTAAATACTTCAGGAACATTACACTTGCAATACGTTTCAGTTTGGAAAGATAACTCTTACAGTTTGTGTTGATTTCACTGATAATGTATACAGGCTTCTCTGGGCACAAAAGGAGTTTTGGGACTCTTTAAGGTTCACTCGGGGACTATGCGCGTGTATATAAAAGGCAAGGAAACACAGTGAACACTTCATTTACACTCTGCTGCCACCGGGATGAGATCTCTGCTTGCCGGTGGGGTCTAAGCGCGCCTACGGGCTTTGTCACCGCTAGTACTCAGGTGGCACCAGTTCAAAGTCTTTAGACTGACGAACGGGCTGCCGGAGAGGTCACACAATCTTCGCGCTCAGTCAAATAAATGCCGGTTCACAGTTCCTTTACAACGCTGCTCCCCACCCGAAGAAACAGGCCCACCTCAAATCGGCTGCAATCGGGAAGCGATTCAGTCAGGGCACAGCACTTCTCATGCCAGCGACGGGGTTCTCAGGGGCTCCACGGACCTCCCTCCGACTTCCTCATACGGGGATGGTTCCCGCCCACAGCTACAGCTGCCGATTCACTGGGGAGGGGCAGAGACACTAGTCCCGCCCAACGAAGGCCGGCCTTTCCCCGCCCCGGCGCACCACCTCACCTTCAGTCCCCGCAGGAAGCACTCTACGCCGGTGGGGCTCGGAGACGTCCGAGCTCCTCGCTGGAGGCGCCTGTCGCGAAGGGGCACAAAAGACGATCGCGGTCGCTGCGAACTTGCTCTCGCTTCGCGACACGCAGAGTCTATCGTGATTCACCACCGGGGGGTGGGGAGGCACGCAAAATTGGCCACAGTCTCTTGGGGGTAATGAGGCACTCGCTGGGCAGGCGCTGTAGGCGCAAGGTCACCGCTCACGCAGCTGACTGGAACGCCAGTCAGGATCAACGCCAATGACCTTTGCTACTCTACTGCCCACGCTACCAGCCACCTCAGGGGTCAACGGGGCCGGTGTCAATCTGTTGTCAAGTCTGGAATCTCCTTCTTCTTCTTATCTCTTTCTCATCTTCTTCTAGAACTAAAATGGCCGCCAGGGACTGGACCTTATATAGCCAATGCCCTGAGGTGCTGGCTCGTGCCAGTAGGTTCTAGAACCTTCTCTGGCTATGCCAATGGCATGGCACTTTTGAGGTGTATTTAGGATCCTAACAGCCACCATACCGTGGTTCTAGAGCAGCCATTTTGTGTACCTGAGGGAAATAAAGCAATTCCTGTCAGGAATTTGCGCCAGACAAAAGGGCGCCAAAACCTTGAAAGGTCAAAGTTCATGGAGGCTCCAAGGGGAGTCACTCACATGAGGGAAAAGGATGACCACCATTTTAGGGCCATTCATACAGGTTGCCAATCCCAGTCTATAATGCCACAGGTGTCGCCAGGCGCCTTGTAAATAGGTGCCAAAAACCTTGTGAGCAACTGGGCGTCAAGGAACATCTAGCCCCATGAAACAGCACATAAAAAGTCCTGGTAGACAAAGAAAAGCGACAAATTTTGGGAGGTACAGGGGAACAAAAGAAATCATAGTGGTGAGGGGACTCTCAGAAGCAGACGGGTCTAACAGTAACCATGCTAGAGAAGAGACTGTTGGCAGCTGTGACAGCTCTGCAACACACCGAAACCCAGTCGAAGATGATTCAGGTAACAGTGAAGACCAATTTACCCACTGCTGAATGGGTAAGAGACGAAGGACTAACCTCCTGAACAGCAGTGGGTCAATGGGAGACATTGATGAAATGGAAGTGATATCTACAGGAGCGGTTAGGCATCGCAGCTGGGAATACCAGAAAGATGACCCACAAAATGGCTGCTAAGGTGGATTTCAAATTCTCAGAAATAAATTATGTCACACTTTAACCGTCAGCAGTACGGGAGACACTGCCATATGAAGATCTCACCTGAGATTAGAAAGAACCTGCCTGGATGGGGCTGCCAACCGAACATATGAATGCCAGAAATGGAAAGCAGCCTTGTATAACTTTGCCACTGAGGTGGTGATTTTGGAACATGGAGAGGGGGTTTGGGCAGCTACACTTATTATACGGCTCTGATAACCAGATGACCCACCTGGAGGATGGGGCAGCGGTAAACTCATGGATGATCCATCAGAGGAGATAGATATGTACTGACATTTGGAAAGCTTCACTTTTCAAAGAAATTCATGTGGGGCACATAGATGTGTACAGCCAGGGCTCCGGGAATGATGCTGTGGATCTAATGGTCCAGATTGATGCCTGCACTGCCACCACACCCAGGGAGCCAACAGATCCAGTACTGCAGCGGCTGGCAAATTGGGCCCACAAGAAAAGTGAACATTTGGGACATAAGAGTACGTGTGAACGGGTTCGCCAGGAGACATCCCAATCACTCATATTATGGTGAAAACTGCAAAGCATGGGTGTGATTAATATGCGCAGGCCTGAGATTGGCCGTTGGGAAAAGAACATTTCAGATCAAATTCTGAGGGGGGAACAGGCTGGAATGGTCTACTAAAGTGATTAGCCCTAGGGAGGATTGCAGTATTGTGTGGTAGCAGTGAATACCTTGCCTGGGACTATCCAGCCTGACCCATTCCATCCCAACGAGCAAACCAAGCATAAATATGCTGCAGCCCCTCATGTAAGGTTAGGGCATGCCAGAAGAGATTCATCCTGACCATGGCCCTCTCTGTACCGGAGATGAAGTGCATTTGCAGTCCAGAGAAGCAGGTGTGAAATAGGCATTTTACTTTCCATAACACCCACAAGGGAACGGAGCAATGAGCTATTGAGGAACCAGATATGAAAATTGACAGCAAGGAGAAGCCTGAAAGGCTGGGGCAGATTCTCAGTTCAGGCTTTGATTTTATTGTATAACTGCCTATTTTCACACACTACGCCCATTAACAGAATGACAGTGAGAAATTATGGAGTCGCCACACAGTCATGCCTAAAGCAATGACACGCACCCCGAAAAAGGGGCTTCTGTAGGATCCATAAGATTGGGAGGATACCAACAGGTGGGAATACAGAGAAGAACTGGCATTTTGGAAGAATTAAGGTAGGAATTTGGGGGACAATCCCAGGTGGACTAAAATCGGAAATGATTTTAGACGAAGAGCTACAGCAGACTGAGTAGATGACGAAACCAGGAGAGTACGGAGACCTATGAATAAAGGAGCAAACAGGAAGGTAAATAGTGACACTCCTGAATCTGTATGAACACCATTTGGTGCTAGAAAAGGGCTAGATATGCACCTAACCTGCTCAGTTAGTTGCATTTCAACCAAGTCTCACCCGTGGTTGTATCCTTGGCACATAAGGCGACTATTAGGACCATGGGGCAAAAAGTATATGTCCTACCAAGGGGGGAGTGAGGAAGACTATTAGTTGAGGTAAGAAATAGCACAGGGACCAAGGGCAACATGCCTTGTACTGCTTCATGGTAAATCTGACCCTCTCATTTTCTCTTTAACAAAAGGCCCCCTGAGCAAACAACACTTTCCTGCAGATGTAACCGGACTATAGACATCATCAAAATGCTGCTATCCGCTGGGTGTGTGGTTATTTGGCCACAAGTGAGGAGGAGGGGCTACCGGCTGTAGGGATCCACTGGCATAATGTGACAAGGCAAGGGAGAAAAGCTGGATGAATGGATGGATGAATGGATGGGTGGAAAGAGGGAAAAAATAAGACCAATAAGACCAATACCACTGTCAATGAATAGCGCCCTTTGAATGTATGTGAGATCATCAGGGATATCCGGCATGAAAACAATAGGTGAGAATGGAACATTTGTAGGACAGACCATTCTCAAGAGCTGCTGAAGGTGCTGCTTTACCAGAGGGAATGGTGCACAATATGAGAGGAGTGGTTTGGACATGGGAGAAGTACTTTACATTTATAATGCCACATGTGGGAGCATATAGAGCCATACGAGCTGCAAAGCAGTTATTGTTATTGCTTGATAGTGCCTTAAATCACAAAACAGATGCTACAGAAAGAGCAAGTTCAAATTTGTATAGTATCTTTGAAAAATCGCCTAGCTTTAGACTACGAATTAGCAGCAACAGAGGAAGTATGTGCACTTGTGGGGAAGGAGTGTTGTGTATGCATCAAAGAGAACCATGCACAAATAGAAGACAATCTAGAAAATATCTGGGAAATCCAATCACGCCTTAGACTTGACTCCGAACTTGGACCTCTGGAATGGTTAAAGGGATGGAGATGGAAGATACTCATGGTGTGTATAATAGTACTAGGATTGTGCTTGTTGCTGTGTCCCACACTTACTTGTGTTAAAGCTTCATTATGTCAATGGTTCACCTTTATGTCCTTGGTCGTCAGGTGGAGTGTACAATGATTTTTTGGGTGTATAACAACAACGACCAAGACTATGAAGGCGTTTGTCTGGAAGGATGAGTCAGGGAGGATATTGTGGAAGTTGAGGAGGGTAAGTGCTTTGCATACTGTGGCTTGGAGTGAAGTGATGTGCACGAAGTGAAACACCTGTGCGGTAAATGAGAGTACATAAGAACTCTGACGTGGATTTGCGTATGTTGGAGGAAGGCAACGCTCATGATTGCAGCTGGACTGCACGTGCTGGGTAGAGTTGTGCAGATGAGGGCTCCTCCATCGGATATGGGCCAATTGCACTGATGGTGTTGCTGTTATTGGGCAACAGGTGTCTGTAACCGGAGCTAAATAAACTCTCATTGTATTCCTTTCATTGTTTGTATAAGCTCTTAAAAAATGCAAGCCAAGTAAACATTGCTTTATTGTTCGACCTCATGTAGTCTGTGATAATTGGATGGGAATAGGCTGGAATGTACCTGACCCTAACCTAAGAGCACCAAAAAGGTAATCAAAGCCACATGAACCATAATCTATAATGAAACGTCAAGAGCATTGCTAATCCCATGTGAATAAACTAGCCACTAGTGAGTCCAATAGTGAAGAATAGTATGATTTAAAATAAACATGCACAGATAGTACACAAAGGTTTACCACATGAACTCAGACAAATGTAGGAATCTTTCATGAAAAGACACAAACCAAGGGTGGCAGAAATAGCAATATTAAAATAGATGCCAACGCAATTGTACCAGTACCCGAGGTTGCCTCTGCTCACTGCGATAGGAGTGTGTGAAGTACAATTCCATGGGAAAAAATATTTCTGATTCAGCAAGAATAGAACACAGAAATCAGGATGAACCATTAACAAATGGCTGAATAGAGGTAGAGGGGTCACGTGAACTGGTAGAATGACTGACACATAAAAGGTATCAAGTGCCTTTGACACATAAAGGGAACCTATTTTATATATTAGGTTTCACCCCTAAAGTGTGCCTTGTTTACCCAAAGGTGCGAGTGTTTAATATATAACAATGTGGTATACTACATATTGATAATAGTATTCCCTCTAAGTAAAATTACACAAAAAGCTCTTTTATCTGTGTAGGTAAGGTTAGATTTTCTATGAACACTTCCTCATAAATTAAATCCATGTTTTATATCTTCATTTGGGAAAATGCTAGCACTCTTTTCTCTCTCTCTCTCTCTCTTAGCAAATCGACCTAGGACCATATACAGAGGAATATGAGGGCCCATGCTAGAAGCAGGGATGCAGGGAAACGGGAAAGGGTAGGAGAGAAAACAGAGATGCTGAAAACCACCATTCTTATTTGCGCCATTCTCCCAGCGCCTTGAGACCCTCACGGGTGAGTAGCGCGCTTCACAAATGCTTGATTGATTGATTTGCCACTGCTGGGCACTATCGTCTGCAACTTGAAGTAGTTATGTGAACACAATTGACCACGGCTTAGTAAACTGCAATTAAAGTTCTGCAACTATCTTAAACAATCAAAAGGATATATCTTAACTGGATCTCTGTATAGCAATGCTCTGCTTTTTGGTATGAAACTTGCTGTTGCTGAAACTGAAGAAATTAGCAACTTTGTACATGTTCATTAACACTTCCCTCCTGTACGATAACTACCTTAAACTTCATAACTATGCACTCTCCGATGAATATACGTTCTCCTTGGCTTTTGAATCACTGGAAATGTAATTAACCAGCCTAACTATTGTATGGTTCGATCATTAGCAGCACATATGTCACTTGCTAAGAACTCTTAGTACCTTAAATATGATTATATATACACATCGGGTTTAGGCATGACATTGATGTGATAATTCTTCCTGTTCTTTCACTGGTTCAAACTCAAGTTTAAATGTAACAATTCCTAAAGTCTTAAACAATGTTCAAAGTCAAATGTTCAAAGTAGCTCATAGTTCATTTTTCAAAGCAATTTCATTTTCAGAAAACTTCTCTGTATTCGCAAACTGTCCTAAGCGAACTTTCAAGAAAGCAACTGGTCTTTAAAAAAAAAAATCCTGAACCAAAATAGAAAGTTCTTGGCTGACTCAATACTACTGCATGATTGCCTGGCATGTAATAATGGACTGAAACACCAGAAAAATTGCACCCAATAATCCAAGATGGCCGCTGTTATCTTTAAACAAAGTGAGAGTTTGACGACTTCTAGGAAATGTGGTTCTTCTTTGAGGCACTGTTGTAGAGCATTTTACACACGCATAGACGTAAACACACACTCAAACACCCCCACACTTACACATTGGCGTGCACACACACACAGCCTAAAATCAGGAGGCAGTGCCAACACTTTGTAACACTGTTAGCCTTTCCTTCTTTGACCTGACGTGATGTAAGCAGGTTTTGTTTTTGCACCATGTTGTCGACGTAGGCCATGCCTATTTTTGGCTTGCTGACAAAATCTAATTCAATGACAAAAGTAGATTTTTCATATTATTAGTGGAAATCTAACTTTTAAAAAGTATATTTTGTGCTGCTTAAGACAAAAAATTATTCAGAACCAGTTAGCGTGTCATCAACACTTTAGAGGCACAGTTGACTGTTGTATCGCCTTAGCCCCTTGAACAGCCTCCTATTGGTTGCTGAGGGGCTGTGAAAGAGCTGGGAGAGGAAACTACAGAAAGTTAATAGTATTTTGAAGTTCTGATTATGTTATCTCCAGCCATTGACTTTGAGAACCATGAGTCTCCTAACAGACATCCTTGTTTTCAATTGTATGTAACTCTGTAAAGCCGACTTTGAAATGGCACTCCAACGCACATCTTTTCTTAAATATTAATTTTATTAAACATTTGCTTTATCTACCTGAGGGTATTGTTGTTTTAAGTTTGTAAACTAGCAATGAAATTAGCTTTCTAATGGGTCTCATTGGTAGACATGAATGATAAGTGAACACTGTTCAAGCTCTGACTGTGAATTGTATGATCAAATAGCCCTTCATGATTCAGCATAAACTCTGAAAATCACAGGCAGTGACGGAATGTATACATTTTTCTCTTGAGCTCACAGGTAAAGGTAAATAAAGGTGATAGATCTGTAAATCTTTACATTAGGTAGAGGGAAATCTTTCCCCTCTTTTGGAATCACAGTGATCACACCTTCTGCTGGGGTACAACTTATCCCACCGTAATGATGAAAAGGCTCAATTCGAGGGGTTACAATATGGGCCAAAACATTTTGTAGAAATTGGCCATGCAATGATCTGGTCCAGGGACTTCATTACATTTTAGATTATCAATAGATTTCACAATTTCTTCAATTTCTTTTGCACACTGAATTTTTCCTTACTTGCATTGGAAAGGTAAGGGAGCTCTAGGCTTTTATTTTTTTAAACGGGGCATCCTCAGGGATCCATTTTGGAACAGTCATAATTCTGCATCGAATTATTTAAAGTTTTCTGCTATATGTTCAGATGTTTAATTGGTGTTACCTTTTTTATTTTTGCTATAAGGAATAACATTTTTATTTTGCTTTAATTACATTTCATGAATGAGGTTAACTTTTTCCCAGCAGGAGTCACCTCAAATAATTTGAGAATTTTTTCTTTTTCCCCCCAAATATTAGATCCTATTATATTGATGGAGCAAGGATTCGCATGTGAAGCGACTTGCTCTTATTCATGAACCTCGAATAATGATAACGAATTAACCAACATGTATGTCTAATTAATTCTGCACCTTTTACATCGATATCGGGTGTCCGAGAGAAGCTTGCTTTTGCTTATGTGTTTTACTAATCCTAATATGCTTGCATCTAAAATGGCTGCTGCTACGCGGGATTTTCTACTGTGCATGCGTATGTCATACTCACGTGACATGACATACTCTCAGCTTTGGAGGGAAACTGTCGCTTCTGCGCACTAGTATTAATATGGCTGCTCTATGTTCTCACATGCGAGAAGCTTGCACTGCTGCTTTTGCTAAGCTGTTCATTCAGCCTAATCCTAATGCTATAGTTAAAATTAAGATAATGGGTATAGAGTAGAAATACATGGTATACAGTGTATTAATTTTATTCTGTGTTCTAAAACTGTTTCCTTTTACTTTTCATGTATCGCAATCTTTGGGCCTGGGAGGTGCTATTACTCCATTTTCAAAGTCCTTCTGCACATGACCCAGTCTGGCCAGGAACTGAACTCGTTGACATTGACTTTGAGCCAAAAGACACACACAGCCAAGATGCGCCTGGGAAGATGACTCCTGACCCTGCTAGAAGAAGCTAAATTGCATACAATGTATTTGTCAATAGAACAACCATTGTTAGGTGAAATGCAGTCGTTATCTGAAAGTAAATTGATGGGGCGGGAATGAAAAATTAATATTCAACACTGAAGTAACAGAATTTGAGGTGGTGTGATGACCTTTCCTCCTCTATTGTCCAATCGAAATTGGGGATCCTTGCACTTGCAACATTGGGGGGTGGTACACTGACCTGGAAACAGTATAACTAGAATAGGTTTAGCTAGCTAATTTGTCAGACTTGTCCGAGTAGCTGACCTGTCACTGACCCAATGCACTCAATAGGTGATTAAGAGTAGTGGTGCTGCGAAGCACTCTGCCAGAAGATTTGCTGACCCAATCAGGGTTTCCGGGAAGCTGAAGTGCTGGCAAAGCACTTTGCTGGTAAATGCTGTAACCCAATCTGGGTTTTGGCTGATTCCTTGCAGAGAGGGAGTAGCGCAGGCGTTGCAACTGAACTGCGGGTTCTGGTCTTAACCTTTGGTGGTCCAATCCTGATCCAAATCTGGTTTATCCTGTCCTACTTTCCAATCTGCACCTGCTGGCCTACTGGCAACTGCATTCTTTGGGGTTTTTTCCTGTCCTTTCAACAGACCCGTGGCCAGGGTTGGTCTTCACACCATTCTAGGTAAATATAAATCTATGTGGGTTTCGTCAATATATTTGGGTCCTTTTCTTTACCCCCTCTAATTTGCTAAAGCTTTGATTGCATATGTTCCTTTTTCTTACCCTTCCCTTGGTAAATGATAAATTCATATTTGCTGTTGTTAATAGCATGTTCCATTTTTCTTACCCTCCATATAGTTTAATGCCAAACGTTCTCATGATTGCATAATATGTTTCCTTGTTTCTTTTTACCCTTTCCTTTGAAAGTGATTTAACTTGGTTACTCGATTTAATGGTGTGTTCCATTTCTTACCTTCCCTATAGTTTTATGCTAAAATTGGTTTCGTAGTTGCATATTATGTTCCCTCTTTTTACCTACCAATTGATAATTGCTTAAACTGTGTCAATTAGATATGTTCCTTTTCTTTACCCACCCTTAGAAAATTGTGCAAGCTAGCATGGGAATTAACATTGGTAAATCTAAGGTATTGCAAAAACCATATCGAGCAGATTTTTCTGACAAGGATTTAGAAAACCTGAATATGTCAGGAAGGAAGGTGCAGATAAGAGAGCTACTAGCATTGCTACAGAAATGGGGAGAAATAGACAAACGGAAAGCTAGGTGGGCAAAGAAAAAGGAAGCGGTTCTATCAAAGCAAGTAACATCAGAATATTTTTTTTAAAAGAAGCAGAAAAAGTGGAAAAATTATGTCCTATGAGAGAGGTACCAGGTGGAGGTTACGTGCATGTTACATGGTCCCTAGAGGATATTGTGTCATTTACAAATGATTTCCCAAAACTTCGTGAAAAACCTGTAGAGTGGTACAGACAAGTCGATAGATTTGTAAAAGTTTCCAAGTGCCTTTTAAAAGATTTAGATGGATTATTCAACATTGTAGTTCCAGTAGATTTATGGACAGAATGTAAAATTGCTGTTGATTGACCTAGCGATGAGTACCCTAGAGACCCAAAGATAGGTGCTCCTTCTGAGGATGTCATGAAGAAGTACAATCAGGTAATACTTTACCTTAAAGGAAAGGTGCCTGCAAAAGAGACAGACTGGATGAGAATAGAAAGACCCACCCAGAATAAAGACGAGTCTGTGCATGCATAATATGAACGTTTATTACAAGTATTCAAACAGTACAGTGGATTGGATAACATAGATATGAAGGATATGACGCATTTCATTTATTGATTTGTGTTAGGGTTAAGACCTGAAATTTCACAATGGATCAAAGATAATGTTGGCAGGCTAAGCGCATAGATGAAGTTCCTAAATATGCCAAATATTGTGAAGATGAGCTAGAAATAAAACGAAAAGAGTTAAAAGAAAAAGTCATGTGGGCACAAGTAAAATTAGCAGAGCAGCAAGAACAACAGTTAAACCAGATGAATAGTAACCAGAATCAGGGTGATGGAAATGGAGGAAAGCCAAGGGGAAAATTCAATACAGAGGATGCAAAAAGGAAATTCCCATGTCACGGGTTCGGCAAATTGGGGCACTGGAAAAACAAGTGTAAGGCTGTGCAGAGTGGTAATGTGCAAATTAATTATTTGAATCCACAGACGCAGAATGAGGTACCACGAAAGACCCAGCAGCAGGTAATACAGAATCAGTTAGCCCCTGCACCTATGCCAAATTACAGGAGCAAAGCACAACAGAGTGTAGATACCACAAATTGGGAAGGAAGGGAAAGAAGAGATACAGCAGCTTCACAATTTCTTCTGAGTGATACATTCTTTTGTGAAGAGCCTTACTGACGGTGCCTGAGGGGGGGAAAACGAGGAGTGCGTGCTTGGCGCCTCCTTGCCGGGAGACCAGTCAGGGCCATACATTGAAGGAAAGGTTGAAGGAAATGGAGTCACCTTTCTGTTGGACACTGATGCTACCCGTTCTACTGTGAGAACAGCAGACTTTCCAAACCCACCCCTCTCGGGAGAAGCGATCCAAGTAGTGGACGTTTCAAATAAACAAATTAGTACCCCAGTTACAGAACCAATGGAAGTTAGGATAGGGAATTTTAAAGAAATGCATAGATTCATTGTCTGTGATTCAAGTTCTGTAAACCTGTTAGGTCGAGACTTACTGTGCACGATGAATTGCACCATTTTCTGTACTCCAAATGGTGTTGAAATTCAAACCTCAGACGAAGGCGGAATTTACAAAATAATGTTAGCGAGACCAGAGACAGAAATTAAAAGACTGACAATAGAAGACTTACCAGAAGAACTGCAACAGACGGTAAAACCAGAGGTATGGGACTTTACTGGAAAGGATGTAGGACTAATGGCAAATGTTGTTGTTCCATTACACCCAGATAGCAAATTTATTTTCTAATTTGAATTTGACAGTCGTGTTTATGTTTGGAATCGTGTCCCGCAGGGGTACACAGAAAGCCCCTCGATTTTTCATCAGATTTTTGAAAAAGTGCCTTGAGACTTTGGTTCTGCCTGACAATCAGTCCTGGTCCAGTATATAGATGACCTACTGGTGGCATCTAAAAGTCGAAATGACTGATTTGTCGATACCATTGTGTAAGATCCTGGTTGTTGATAAGAATGCAGCTGACACAGGATTGAGTTGAGAAGGAGCTCAGGTTTATTGGAGATAAAGGAGACACATCCAGATCTCATCCAAGCTCAAAGTAATAACCACCACAGCTTGTAAAGATACATTCTAGTAACTGTGGTAACCACATAGAATTCATGACATCATACAGTGTGAATCAGAGAGTGAAGGATGCTACACATCTTCCCCCCATAAAAAAAAAAAAAAACTAAAGCAAAACAAGAAGAAAACATCAATTGTAAAACAATAGATAAGCAACAATACTATCATCAAGAAACATAGGGGGTCATTAGGATGGAGGATTTTCCGCATCCTCCGGGCCGGCGGAAGCCACCGCCGGCCCGGAGGATGCGGAAAATCCTCTGCGGACCCACCAGGACCCACCGCCACATTAGGATGGCTGGTGGGTCATGGTTTAGGTCCGCAGCTTTTCCGCCACGGCTGGCTTACAACCGCGGCGGAAAAGCACTAAAATGGTGAAGGTGTCTCTTAGACACCGTCAGCCAGATTAGGATGTGCTTGGGAACATGCTTTTCTGCGGCGGCTTTTCCGCCGTGGAAAAGCATGTGTAACTGCACTGCAGGGGCCCGTTGCGGGCCCCCTAGGTGTAGTGGGGGGTGCACATGGGGGGTACCTATGGTACCCCCCCGCATTTGTGCACGCAAATGCTGTGCATGCATTTTTAACATTGCTGCGAGTGCAGCATGAAGCTCCACCCGCAGCAATGTTAAAAATAGAGGATGTGACCGCCACCCTGGCGGTCACATCCTAATCTGCACAGAGGGAACGCCGCAGCCCATGCGGACGTTCCCTCATGCTCCGGGGTCGCGGACGGACTCAAGTCCGTCCGCGATCCTAATGACCCCCTTAGTCTTTTAAATGAGAAGGTCTCTTGGTAGACCTGGAAGAATGTCGAAACACTCTAGGAACCTCATGATTGGCGTCAAGCTGGGAACCATCGACATCCGTCCTAAGTTCAAGAGCAGGAGGTTGATGATTACCAGATAAAACACAAATTCTATTTAAGTTCCATATTCTGTGGTCTAAGGTCCTCACGGCATTCTTAAAAACTTTTATTACTTTTATTGGTTGTTGTGTTTACATGCGCGTGTAAAAACTCGCGCATGTATCGCGTGCATTTATTGTCATTTGAATATGCCTGTCTCGCTACACAGCACAGTGTATCATTTGAATATACCTGTCTCGCTACTCAGCACAGTGTATCATTGTACATTCTATGTCATACAGTTACTGTTAAGTCAGTTACCGCTGACTCTCCGGAGCCTTCAGATATGTTCCAGGGAGTGCTTCTTTATCACCAATAAACTTACTTTTATTATCAATTCATCTGTGATCCTTGACTCTACAATTTGGCGACGAGGGACGGAGCATTTACGGACTATCTAGAAGCATTTCCTGGTTTATTTTACGTTTTTAAACTCATTTTCAATGAGCATCGGAAAACGTTTTTATTGAATACAGAAGGAATTTTCAGCGCCTACAAGTTAAACGGAGACTACCTAATTGAGGTTTGGAATCTTTTTACTCACTCTTTTCGGCAAACTTGTGAAAGTCTCTTTCTCGGCTCCCCGCCCTGCGTGTGTGCGCCAACATCGCTTTCTTGATTCCTGTGATGACGCGTGGATGATTTTGGGCGGAAGCGATTGGAGTACTTCCTTTGAGACGCTACTCTCCGGTTGATTGTGAATGAAAAGAAAAGAGGTGACTTCAATTCTCTGTTTGTTTACTAAGTACAGTTCGGAAACGATAAAAATACAGCTCACTAATTACGAAGTGGGAATAGAAAGAGGTGACTTTTTAATTTTATTTTTTCTGATTCAATTACAAAATAAGCAGTGAAAACAGAAAAGCGTCCTGCTTATTCAATGATCGTGTGACTGTTTATTCTGTTACTACAGCCATCTGCAAGTACCTCATTACTTCCTTCACAAGTACTGTTTTCCTTCTTTGAAATTACTCAACGAAAATAACTCAACGAATACTGATGAACATATATCTAATGTATTCTTATTTATTTATTTTTTAGAGTGCTTGATATACAGATCGTTAATTTTAAGTGTAATTCAATTTTCATATTCTTTTCACTATGTGTGCACAGGGTTATACTCTTGCTCCACCACAAAGTTATTGGTCAGCAGGTAGTTCTCCTTGTATGCCTTGGATTGAATGGAAGGCTTATTTCTTAAACTATATTGAAACTTTAGATGCCAATGGGAAGATGAAAGCTCCAGAAAAGAAAGGTATTTTTTTACATTGCTTAGGACCTGAAGGTTTAAAAGCCTTCAATCAATTACCTGTATCACAAGCCAGTGGTGATATGAATGTTTTTGATAAGGCTGTATATGATTTTGATAAATATTGTTCTCCTAAGGTATGTAGAGGAATATCTAGGTATAAGTTTTTCCAGAGAAAACAGTTAAGTGAGGAATCTGTTGACAATTTTGTATCTTCCTTAAAAACTCTAGCATTACATTGTAAATTTGGAAATTTACAAGAAGATCTTATTAGAGATCAAGTTGTCATGCATTCCAGTAATGAAACTATACAGGAAAGGTTATGGATCAATGGTGATGAGAATCTAGATTTTGTTGTATCCATTGTAAGAAAAGCGGAACTTTCCTGCAGGAGTGCGCAACAGGTTAAAGGCAAAGAAGTCTCTATTAGTAAAGATGTGGTTTCAAAGATTAATCCTAAATATGATAATAAGAATAGGGATTCTTCTAAGAAGAAACAAACATTTTCATCAAAAGGAAATTCCGAAGACTTCAAAAATAACCTAAAATGTTTCAGATGCAACAGCAAATCACATTTGGCAAATAACAAAGTCTGTCCTGGTTTAAAGCAGAAATGTTCAAATTGTGGTTTAATGGGACATTTTACTTCTGCATGCAGAAGGGGCAAAATTAACCAGAAGGTGAAATGTATTGAGCAAAGTGACAATAGTGATGATGAAGCTTTCACAGATGACTCAAACAACTGTTCCTTTGTTTTAAATGTAAAAGAGTCTGTGGTTCTGAATGTAAATGATACCAGCATTAAGAAAAAGCCATTATGTGATATGGTTATTGGAGGCGTAAAAATCAACATGTATGCTGATTCTGGATCACCTTATTCTATTGTGTGTGAATCTGTCTGGAAGAAACTATTTGTGCAAAGATTAGGTAACCACTTGGAAAAAAGTGACATCAATCCTGAAGGATACTCTGGTGGAAGAATAGACATTTTAGGGTTCAGAACCTTAGTCTTCAGATTTAAAAACAGAAAGTGTATTGCAAAGTTGTACGTTTCAAAAAAAGGTCCTTCAGTACTTAGCTGGTTTGACCTGGGCAAACTTGATATCATATTGAATCCTAATAGTCCCAATCCTGTAATGCTAATTGATGAACAGAATGGAATCTCTTCTCTGATGTTAAAAAAATGTCCTAATGTTTTTTCAAAAGGCATTGGGAGGTTAACCAATTTTAAACATGAAATTCGTTTAAAAGAAAATGCTTGTTCTAAAGTACATAAAGCTAGGAATATTCCCTTTGCCGTTAGAGAAGAAGTAAAAAATGAATTAGATGCTTTAGTGGAAGGTGGCATAATAGAAAGGATTGAATCGTCTGAATGGGTTTCGCCCATAGTGGTTGCCAGACGGGCCAATGGCAAGGTAAGACTCTGTATTGACCTTCGCCATCTCAACAATAATATTGTTGTAGATCAATTTCCCCTTCCCCGCATTTCTGAAATGTTATCTGTTGTTGGTGGTTCAAAGTTCTTTTCAACCATCGATTTATCTGCTGCTTACCACCAGATAGAACTAAATGAGAAAAGTAAGGATCTAACCGCATTTATTACACCATTTGGGTGTTTCAGATTCAATAGGATGCCTTTTGGTTTGGCGTCCGCAGCAGCAATTTTTCAGAGGGTTATGCAGGACATTCTAAAGGATTGCAAAAATGCTATTTGCTTTCAAGATGACATTTTGGTGTTCAATGATGACAAGAATAAACACATTGCTGCTCTAGAAGAAGTTTTAGGCGCACTAAATGTACATGGCCTTACCATTAAGTATGAAAAATGTAAATTTGGTGTTCATTCTGTAAATTATTTAGGCCATGAACTTTGTGAAGAAGGTATCAAACCAAAACCCTCTCTTTTAGAAGCCATTGAGTCTGCTCCTCATCCTCAGTCTAAGAATGATGTAAGATCCTTTTTAGGACTAGTTGAGTTTTATGCCAGGTATATACCTGATTTGTCATGTAGAACATATAATATCAGACAGTTGATTAAGAATAGAGTTACTTTTGAATGGTCAAATGAATGTGAGAAGGAAGTTTGTGATGTGAAGAGTGCTATTTGTTCTGCGAATGCACTTTCTTGTTTCGATCCATCTTTACAAAATGTTATTACCACTGATGCTAGTTCAAAAGGACTGGGGGCTGTGTTTACTCAAAAAACTAAGGAGGGAAAAGAAGTCATCATTGCACATGCTTCCAGGGCTCTTACTCCTGCTGAGGAAAAATATTCCACAATAGAAAGGGAGACTTTAGCGTGCATTTGGGCCTTAGAACATTTCAGAGTGTTTGTTTGGGGTAAGGAGTGTATACTGAGGAGTGATCATAAACCGTTAGTACGGCTTCTCACTACTGAAGGGATGTTAAGAGCTTCAGCTCGCATTGCACACATGTCCATGCGGTTACAGGACTTTATTTATGATATACAATATGTACCTGGTAGGGAAAATGTATCTGCTGATTTTCTATCAAGGATGCCCTTACCCATTCAGGAAGACCTGCACAATGAATGGGATGATTTTCAGATTGCCATGATTCATGATGAGCGTCCCATTTCTATTGATCAGACTCTTTGGAGGGATAAATTTGAGGATGATGAGGTTTTAAAGAATGTGGCTAGTTACATTACTGGTGTTTGGCCTGATAAGAAGTATCTTAATTCAGAATTGAAAAGCTTCTGGGAGGTGAGAGCAGAGCTTTCATGTTGTGAAAATGTCATTAAAAGAGGTGAACGCATTGTTCCACCAGTGGGTGTGAGGAAGATTATAGTTTTACAAGGCCATGAGGGTCATAGTGGCATGGTCAGAACTAAACAACAAGTTAAGCATTTATTTTGGTGGCCAGGTATGGATGTGTTTATTGAACGATTAGTTAGAAACTGTGTGCGAATTCTGACAAGTCATTAGTTACTCTTAAACCAAATATGGGAGTGCATACCATTCCTAACAATCCATGGGAGACCATTGCTATAGACATTATGGGTCCCATTGGTTGTGATTCTAAGTACATCATTGCGGCTATTGATATTTTCTCTAAATGGCCCATTATCAAAATTGTTCATAAAATAGATACAGATTCTGTTTTATGTTTTCTAGATAAAGTTTTCATTGAAGAAGGGCTACCAGTAAGGATCATATCTGATAATGGAGTTCAATTCAATTAAAAAAAGGCCAATGATTTTTTTTCAAGGCTTGGCATAGTCCATTCCACTACTTCTTTATATAACCCGAGTGGGAATGGAGTGATAGAGAGGTTCAATAGGGTTTTGAAGGGTGCTATACAATCTGTTGGCAATGATGATAAGAAATGGGAAGTTGAAATTTTTAAGAAAGTCTGGATGTACAGAACGACTATGAATTCAATGACTGGATATTCTCCTTTTGAAATCATGAGGGGAAGAATTCCTAGAACTAAGGTGAATCCTTCATGGTTAGTGAAGTCAACTTCTTCTAATGTGGATTTAGGAAAGGTTAAAGAGAATCTTGCTCGTACCCATTGTACCAATAAGAAGTACTTTGATGAAAAATTTGGTTCAGAAATGGATCCAAAAGTAGAAATTGGCATGATGGTTAAAGTAAAAAAACCCTGGAAGGTCAAGAAAGGTGAAAGTTCGTTTATGGGTCCTTTTGAAGTCATTGAGATCTTAAAAAACTCAGTGAGATTATCAGACAATAAAGTTTGGAATCTCAGTAGGATTGCTATTCTCAAGGCTGATAAGAATGTTTATTGTAAGTAATCTACTTTGAAACATTCTGATTTTTCTTATTTGGATGAAGATGTAAGTGGAAATATTGTTTGTAGTGACATGGCTGCTACTCCCTGTTGTTCCAGTAGTAGTAACATCAATCAGGATATGGGTGTCCAATCTCTTCCCCAATCACAATCTATCCATAGTCATAATGTTTCTTTACAGAAAAGAGCTACTAGGAAACCAAAGTGGTTGTCTGATTTTGTTGCTTACATGATAGGAAAGTTTTAAATTTAGTTTTTTTTTCTCTCTTATATCTTCCTCATTTGTTTCATTTTATAAGGGAGGAAGGTGTGTTGTGTTTACATGCGCGTGTAAATACTCGCGCATGTATCTCGTGCATTTATTGTCATTTGAATATGCCTGTTTCGCTACACAGCACAGTGTATCATTTGAATATACCTGTCTCGCTACTCAGCACAGTGTATCATTGTACATTCTATGTCATACAGTTAATGTTAAGTCAATTACCGCTGACTCTCCGGAGCCTTCAGATATGTTCCAGGGAGTGCTTCTTTATCACCAATAAACTTACTTTTATTATCAATTCATCTGTGATCCTTGACTCTACATTGGTTCAGAGAATTTGATTTTTTTACCAGGAAGTTTAACAACTACCATGTCACCAACCTTCACAGGCGTTGCTTTGACGGCATGCTTGGAATCAAAGTAGAGCTTCCTGTTGGAAGAGTTCAAAATCTCTTTCTCACGCCATTTAAGTCCATTATTTAAATCATCATCTTTGGAACAACTAGCAATTTCATCACTCAAATCTCTCACCCATGTTGGTTCTAACAAAGTACAAGGGGACCTACCCCTAAAAAGGACAAAGGGTGATTTACCAGTGGAGGAGTGAGGAGTGAATATATAATTCTCAACCTTTTTAAGAACTTGTTCTTTCCAATTGAGACCTGCCCCTTTAGCCCAAGAGATAGTTTCTTTGAGTACTTTGTTAAATCTCCCCACCATTCCATTGGTTTCTGGGTGATAAAGAGCACATTTTTTATGATTTATACCACACCTGAGTAAGAAAGACTCCATTTCCCAGGAAACCAATTGAACCCCATTATCGGTGAGGATCAATTGTGGGAACCCTTCCCTTGCAAACAGGGTCTCTAAGAATCTTATAACACAGCTAGTTTCAATGTTTGATGTGAAGTGTATCTCAGGCCATCTGGAAAATAAATCCATTAATACGAAAATGAATATCTGCTGTCCATCAGTGTAAATGGGACCAAGTATATCAAATGAGACCTCTTTCCACGGCCCACCAGGGAGATCCCTAATGATCATAGGTTGTACTCTTACAACTTTGGATTTATCACTCAGGTTACAAACCACACAATCTCTAATGATACGCTCAATGTGCAAGTCCATGCCTGGCCACCAGTAGGATGAGCGAACCCTTTCCTTAGTTTTTGTCATACCAGAGTGTGACTCATGAGCCAGATCAATGATGTTTTTGCGTAGTTCAGAGGGAGGAACCAATCTAGTCCCACGAACCAAAAGATCATTACAAACAGCGAATTCATCTTTCACTCCCCAGAATTTCGCACACTCAGCACATCCCTGCTTCTTAGAATGCCAACCCTTCTCCAGGAGAGACATCACATCAGAGAGAACAGGATCAGATGATAACTTAGAACGCCACTCAGATTCATCAATGACCTCAACAGATACAGGGCAAACCTGATATTTATCTTCTTCACAGTCATCTTCTAAAGGTACGTCCTGTGAAATATCAACAAGCCTTGACAAGGTGTCAGCCACACAATTCTGAACACCTGGTATATATTTTATAGTGAAATCAAATTCTTGAAGTGCAATAACCCATCTGGTTATTCTGCTGGACACTAAATCAATACCCTTTTTTGCGAAAATCTCACACAGAGGCTTGTGATCAGTTTTGATTATGAACTTACTTCCCCACAAAAATTTCTTGAATTTTTGACGGACCAAAACACAGCCAGAGCCTCCCGTTCAATAACGGAATAACGAGTTTCAGGGTCCTTGAGACCACGTGAGGCAAACATAATGGTATCTAAGACTCCGTCATTCTCTTGTTGGAGAACAGAACCAAGTCCTTTGAGACTGGAATCAGTAGTAAGAATGGAAATCTTTTGAGGGTCAAAACTTCTAAGATTAGGAGCTTTCTCAAGACCCTTTTTTAACGTCTGAAATTCAGACTCACACGGAGCAAATAATGAAAAGGGTGAGTGATGGCTTTCACGCGCGAACACTCACGAGCTTTGTTTATCTTTAAACAGTCACTGCAAGCATTAGGTTTCTACGTTGATGAAAGCAAAGATTTGTTTACTTTTAAGTACGGAGCTTTACCGTTTCACTTGGCATCACCACGCTCACTGTTGATGAAGGCAAAGATTTGTTTACTTTCAAATACGGAGCTTTACCGTTTCACTTGGCATTAACACACTCATCGAAAATGAATCACTTTTGTCTCACAGCTCGACAGAAAAGCCAAGTTAGTTTTAAAGTTTAATGAAAGTAACATTAAGAGGAAAGTTCCAACGTAGTGAGAGTAGAATTTTAAACAGTTGTTGAAAAGCTCAGAATGTCTTCTTTTAAGATTAAAGTCAAAACATAAATGGTTGAAAAACCAATTGAAGCAGCGGTTGGTGCAATTAGAGTACAGTTTAAAGGAATTCTCCGTTGATGTATTGATAAGTGTCAAAAAGACACAAAGCTCAATTACAAGGTTATTAAATTAATACTGAAAACAGCCGCTGGTGCAATCAAAGCACTATTAATATTAACAGCCGCTGGTGCAATCATAAGCACAAAGGCCCACATGCATCATTGTGTCATTTTGCATTTCTTAATTTGCGAAAAATAAGGAATCGCAAATTAAGAAGTGCAAAATGCTATGCATCATTTTTTTCGGTATTTCTTTGTGATTCGGTAAAAATCGCAATTTTTACCGAATCCCAAAGAAATACCGAATTCTTAAGTTAATTTTCGCAATTCCCATTGATTCCTATGGGCCAAAAGGCCCATAGGAGTCAATGCAAATTGCGAGTGGCACTTAGAAAATTTCATGGGTGCAGGGGGGGGTCCAAAGGACCCCCCCAATGCACCCCTGAAATGTATTTTTCGCATCATGTTTCACACACACATGTCCTAAGGACATGTGTGTGTGAAACATGAATGTTGAAAAAAAAACATTTAAAGCATTTTAAACACTTTTTCCAAATTTACCGAGTGGTTCAACCACTCGGTAAATTTGGAACCCTAATTGCGAATTTCCACTTGTCAAAGTAATGATGCATTGCTTTTAAGAAGTCGCACATCTGCGACTTCTTAAAAGCACCCGCAATTTTAGAACTCGCAACAATGTTGCGAATTCTAAAATTGCTTCATGCATCCCAAAAAGCACTTTTGCATTCGCAAACGGCCGATTTTAAGTAATCGCACCGTTTGCGACTACAAAAATGCTTGATGCATGTGGGCCATAATAAAGAGAAAATGGTACCTTGAAATTGAAGAAAAGTATTTTGTTGAGATAGTTGAGTCTCCCTTCTCTTCAGCTGCCGACTACGCCAATGTAAGATCCTGGTTGTTGATAAGAATGCAGCTGACACAGGATTGAGTTGAGAAGGAGCTCAGGTTTATTGGAGATAAAGGAGACACATCCAGATCTCATCCAAGCTCAAAGTAATAACCACCACAGCTTGTAAAGATACATTCTAGTAACTGTGTTAACCACATAGAATTCATGACATCATACAGTGTGAATCAGAGAGTGAAGGATGCTACACATTGCTTTACTGAATCATTTAGGTGAAGGAGGACATAAAGTGTCACCAGAGAAATTTCAATTTTGTACCACGTCAGTGAAATATCTGGTGTTCTAATACACAAGGGAACCCAAGGAAGCATATGCTAGGGACCTTAGGGAATTACGTTTTTACACAGGACAATGGTCCCTAGACAAGAAAATATTTAGCAAAATAAATACAGACTAGATAGTAACTATATTCAATGTCCCACCGGACAGTATTTAATTTCTGATAAATTATTATAAAAAGGAATTAGTGTGATACAAGCAGGACACTAGCCGATGCCCAACTAACACACTTAAAAAGAGACAAACAGGAATTTACAGGCAATTCATAAAGTCTGTGTATCACAATTCACAATCAGACAATACAGTTAGCACACTATTGCTTGCGTACATTAGCATAATTTGTATGCATATAGCGTGACAAGGTTGACGACGTTTCGAACCTTATACTTATACAAGGTTCATCTTCAGGACAAACATATGAGGCAGAACAGCAATTCCGAGTGTGGGTGAATTTTCCCTGAATGCGGACCGTATTTACGTCCCGTTCCTGTTTGCCTTGCCGCACTGCCCCTATTACGGGAATTGCTGTTCTGCCTCATATTCGGCGGACCATCACGGCATATTTATATCTTGGGCCTCATATTAGCCTTGCAGTTGTGGCAATTGGTGCCCGTAATTTGGGCTATTAAGTTATTCTTGACTATTCAAATAATAAGGCATGCAATAGTTGGGCATCGGCTGGTGTCCTGCTTGTATCACACTAATTCCTTTTTATAATCATTTATCAGAAATTAAATACTGTCCGGTTGGACATTGAATATAGTTACTATCTAGTCTATATTTATTTCGCAAAATATTTTCTTGTCTAGGGACCATTGTCCTGTGAAAAAAGTGAATATCTGGGGCACCAAATAGAAAAGGGTGTCAGAAGAGTTACCTCAGAAAGAATCAGAATAATTAGAAACATGAATCTGCCTCAAACTCAAAAAGAGATCAGAATGTTTCTTGGAGTTGTAGGATACTGCAGGCAATGGATTGTGGGATTTACAGTCCTAGTGAAGCCATTAATACAATTGACAAAGAAAAGAGCCAAGGACCCAGTAGAGTGGGATGACGAAAGCATGACTGCTTTTGTAAAATTAGGAGAATGTCTATGTACAGCTCCAGCATTAGGAATGCCTGACTATTCAAAGGATGTTGCACTCTTCTGTGACACACAAGATAATTGTGCACTTTCAGTTTTGACTGAAATTCATGGTTTGGTGAGACGTCCAGTGGCATATTTTTCTTCCACATTAGACCCAGTGTCAGCTGCATTGCCTGGATGTCTGAAAGCAGTGGCTGCAACTTGCATGAGTCTTGAGCAGAGTGAATCCATTATTATGGGACATCCTATGACTGTGTATGTTCCACATGCAGTTGTAATTTTGCTAACCAGGACTAAGACTCAGTATCTCACACCTAGTCGGCTGACTAAGTACGAGAGAATCCTTGTAGGTGCAGGAAATGTAACCATTGCTAGATGTAATATTTTGAACCCAGCAACCCTGTTACCTAATTCACATACTGCAGAAGTGAAGGGAGAAGTTGAACATTTACCTGACTAAATATAGCACAGAACCACGATAAGATATAAGAGAAGAGCCCTTCATTTATTCAGATTATGACCTAATTGTGGATGGCTCATGTATGAGACATGAGGAAGGAGGTCTGAGCGCTGTTTATGCAGTGTGCACATTGGGGGGTCCAGTAGAAGCATCCCATTTGCCTGGAGTCAAGTCTGCACAAGTAGCTGAATTGCTTGCCCTGGCAAAGGCCTGCAAATTTGGGAAAAATTGGAAAGTAACCATATACACTGACAGCCAGTATGGTTACGGGGTTGTACATGACTATGGCCAGTTATGGATGCAAAGAGAGTTTCTGACTTCTTCAGGTACTCCAATCAGAAATTGTCAATATGTGAAAGATTTACCGGAAGCAATCCAGTTGCCAAAAGAAGTGGCTGTGGTCAAATGTGCTTCTCACAAATCTGGCAATGACAAAGTGACAGCTGGTAACCGATATTCTGACCAGTTAGCCCAACATTGTGCAAAATATAAAATGACTGTTAATAAGAAAGTTGAGGTGAGCGGAAACAGCTGCCAACGTATGTTGCTAGAAGGTGTGAATATGTGGGAAGAAGTGAGAGATTTGCAAAATACAGCAGAACCAAAAGAAAAGGAAGAATGGAAGAAAACAGGTTGTCAGCGAAGGGCTGAGGATGGTGTCATTGTTTATCTTGATGAAATGCCAGTGTTACCAGACTGTCTACTTGCTCCTATTACTAGGATGATTAACGGAGATTCTCATTTAGGACGAGATGCTATGATACGTCTGTTCAGACAGTCATGGTTTAATACGAAATTCAGGAACGTAGCAAGACACTCTGCCAGAGGTGCTTGGTTTGTCAGCAAATGAACCCAGGAAAGAAAACAATAGTGTTACCCAGAAAGATTGGGAAGGCAGAGGGTCTCTTCATACGATTGCAGATTGATTTCATTCAGTTACCCCGTTGTTGAGGATTGAAATACGTACTTGTCATTGTCTGCCTGTTTTCAAAATGGGTGGAAGCTTACCCCACACGTGGGAATGATAGCATCACTGTAGCCAAACTGCTACTTAGAGAGCTGATACCACATTTCGGTTTTCCAGTAACAATTGTTCAGATAGAGGAAAACATTTTAATAGTGAAATAATGGGTCTAATTTGTGAAGCAATCAAAATTAAGCAAAAACGACACTGTGCATATCGCCCAGGGGTTCTGGAGTAGTAGAACAATTGAACGGAACAAGGAAATCAAGACTGGGAAAGATGTATGAGTCTACTCAATTGGAGTGGCCAGATGCTTTGCCGTTTGTTCTGATGGGACTTAGAAGTATTCCAGATCGAAACACAGGCTTGAGTCCCCATGAGATGATACTGATGGGAAGCACAATGAGGCAAGCATGGGTGCCAGGACACAAGCTGCTAAATATATCTGATGATTTAGTACTGGAACACTGCAAAGAACTGGCTGACCAAGTGTGTTTTATCTCTCACCAGGTTGGGGAAGACGCTGTCGCCAGACCAGCAACTCCAGTACATGACCTGAACCCAGGTGACTGGGTGGTGCTGAAGAAACATACTCAAAAATCTTGCCTTGCATCAAGGTGGGGAAAACCACGACAAGTAATTTTGGGGTGCTACTGGTCTGATAGGGCTGGATAGTGTCTGTTTTCTAATGAGAGAGTGTGTGTATATACTTATAAGTGTAACAAAGGAAGAGAAAAAAAGGGAAAGAAAACCCATCAGCCCACCTATTGGTGGAACTTCATCATCTGGGATTTTTGGATGCAGACTGGTATCCACTAGGTTCCACACTTACAAGTATTGTGGGGAAACTCTAGTAACGGATCCGCCAGTGATGGAAAGCCAGGCAGCAAATGTGTTATGAGCTGTGGGTGGTGAAAAGTTGCAGTGCTCAAAGATAATGTGCTAATGAAAAGTGATAAAAGAGTGGTATTTAAAATTGGCTAGCATGTTGCCTAAGAACAAATTTTATTAAGGCGGTCACCATGATGACAAGGTTGAAAGCAGAGTGTGGATAGTGTTTCAACAAATACTGCTATCCGTTGGTGAATTAACTGGTCAACATGTTTCAGCCAATCCATGGCTTTCCATCACTGGCGGACCCGTTACTAGAGTTTCCCCACAATACTTGTAAATGAGGAACCTAGTGGATACCAGTCTGAATCCAAACATCCCAGATGATGAAGTTCCACCAATAGGTGGGCTGATGGGTTTTCTTTCCCTTTTTTTCTCTTCCTCTGTTACACTTATCAGTATATACACACACTCTCTCATTAGAAAACAGACACTATCCAGCCCTATCAGACCAGAAGCACCCCTTTTGTGTTTTTTACGGGTAAAATACTGATGCTAATGGTGGGAATAGGTTTACTAGTTTTAGGAATAATAATTTGATGCAAATGTCGAAAGAATAAAAAGAAATACTCCGTAAATAGGCGAGGAGTGAAAAGAAATATTGATGAACTTGAATTAGAAGTAATGATTAGCAAAATATATAAGAAAATGAAAAATTCTCATGGTAATAATCAAAAGAAGCAGAATAGAAAGTTTGCAAAGATTGAGTTGGGTGAAATGTGACAAGTTGGCATCTGTTTCATTAATTTGTGATGATATAAAATATCATCAAAGAGGGGATTGATGGAGCAAGGATTCGCATGTGAAGTGATTTGCTCGTATTTATGAACCTCGAATAACGATAACGATTTAACCAACATATAGTCTAATTAATTCTGCACCTTTTACATCGACATCGGGTGTCCGAGAGAAGCTTGCTTATGTGTTTTTCTAATCCTAATACGCTTGCATCTAAAATGGCTGCTGCTACGCGGGATTTTCTACTGCGCATGCGTCTGTTATACTCACGTGACATTACGTACTCTCAGCTTTGGAGGGAAACGGTCGCTTCTGCGCACTAGTGTTAATATGGCTGCTCTATGTTCTCACATGCGAGAAGCTTACACTGCTGCTTTTGCTAAGCTGTTCATTTTGCCTAATCCTAATGCTATAGTTAAACTTAAGATAATGGGTATAGAGTAGAAATACAAGGTATACAGTGTATTCATTTTATTCTGTGTTCTAAAACTGTTTCCTTTTACTTTTCATGTATCGAAATCTTTGGGCCTGGGAGGTGCTATTACTCCCATTTTGAAAGTCCTTCTGCGCATGACCCAGTCTGGCCAGGAACTGAACTCGTTGACATTGACTTTGAGCCAAAAGACAAACACAGCCAAGATGCGCCTGGGAAGATGACTCCTGACCCTGCTAGAAGAAGCTAAATTGCATACAATGTATTTGTCAATAGAACAACCATTGTTAGGTGAAATGCAGTCGTCATGTGAAAGTAAATTGATGGGGCGGGAACGAAAAATTAATATTCAACACTGAGGTAACAGAATTTGAGGTGGTGTGATGACCTTTCCTCCTCTTTTGTCCAATCGAAATTGGGGATCCTTACACTTGCAACATTGGGGGGAGTGGTACACTGACCTGGAAAACAGTATAACTAGAATAGGTTTAGCTAGTTAATTTGTCAGACTTGTCCGAATAGCTGACCTGTCACTGACCCAACGCACTCAATAGGTGATTAAGAGCAGTGGTGCTGTGAAGCACTCTGCCAGAAAATTTGCTGACCCAATCACGGTTTCTAGGAAGCTGAAGTGCTGGCGAAGCACTTTGCTGGTAAATGCTGTAACCCAATCAGGGTTTTGGCTGATTCCTTGCAGAGAGGGAGTAGCGCAGGCATTGCAACTTAATTGCGGGTGCTGGTCTTAACCTTTGATGGTCCAATCCTGATCCAAATCTGGTTTAGCTTTGATTGCATATGTTCCTTTTTCTTACCCTTCCCTTGGTAAATGATAAATTTGTATTTGCTGTAGTTAATAGCATGTTCCATTTTTCTTACCCTCCTTATAGTTTAATGCCAAACGTTCTCATGATTGCATAATATGTTTCCTTGTTTCGTTTTTACCCTTTCCTTTGAAAGTGATTAAGCTTGGTTACTCAATTTAATGGTGTGTTCCATTTCATACCTTCCCTATAGTTATATGCTAAAATTGGTTTCGTAGTTGCATATTATGTTCCCTATTTTTACCTACCCTTTGATAATTGCTTAAACTGTGTCATTTAGATATGTTCCTTTTCTTTACCCACCCTTAGAAAATTGTGCAAGTTTGTTTTAAATATAATGGCATGTACCTTGTTCTTACCTTCCCTTTATCTCATTTTGCTAAACGATTAGCATAATATATTTTTTGCATAGTTATACACTATTTCTAATCTTGGTTATTGGTAGTCTTATTATTTTTAATCTTTGGATCATGACTTATGATGAGATTTAGATAAAGATTTTAAAACTTCCTTGAGTCTGTGGTTATAATATGAGTGCAAATGTTATTTTGTTGTTGGCTATCGACTTTAAAACAAACTCCCTGATCCAAGAGGTTATAGGTACCAGTGACAAGGATTGGTAAGTCAAATGGTATAGGACTTAGTAGTTAAAATATCTGGTATTATCAGGAATGAAGTTCGTTTTCTCTGCAAGATTAGATCACAACTCTGGTTTGTCATTGCTTGGGGTATAGATATTAACCACATGAAATATGTGCAATTCTTTTACTAATTGTTGATATTATCCACCTACTACATCCGTAATATTGGACACTACAGACATATCAGCCTTCTCAGCAATTATTGTCACCACCCCTTTTTTCTTGCCTTATGCAGGGGATCTGGCTACAGCTCCATTGGTATTGGTATTTGGTATATGTTAAGCGCATGTATCACCGGTAGGTCTCACAGTGCCAGCGGGTGTAAAAAGGTTGCAGTAGATGACTCACTCTTGCCGGAAGAGCCACGTTTTCAGGAGTTAGCGAAAACTTTTGTGGTTGTGTTCATCGCGTAGCTGAATAGGAAGAGAGTACCAAGTTTGGAGAATGCTCTGTCCCCCGTTCTGATTGTGCGCACTTTGGGTACAGTCAGAAGCAGTTTACTAGATGAGCTGAGAGATCGGGCTGGTGCGTACCTTCTTAGCTTATTTGCAAGGTACATGGGTCCATTGCCATTGAGAGATTCATGAATTATGCAGCGCATTTTGAAAATGATCCCTTTTTTCACAGGCAGCCAGTGTAGGGCCCTCAGAGAGGAAGCTGAGTGAGAGCGAGGAGGAAGATTGAGAACCTCTCTGTCTGCCCTGTTCTGTAATACCTGAAGTTTAGACAGGTGTTCCTCGTTGCTGCCTGCAAGTAATGCGTTGCCATAATCTAGACGGCTAATGATGAGACCTTGGACAAGGGGCATCCGAGAAGAAAGCGGAATCCACTTAAAGATTTTTTTAAGGTTTCTCAGGATGCCAACGCTAATAATAATAATAATAATCCACATTTGTAAAGCGCACAATCACCCGTAAGGGTCTCTAGGCGCTGGGGGCCGTCGGGAAGATTAAGCGAGCTATTGCCCAGAGTCACATGGTGCTGGGCTAATCTGCTGCCGGGGCTGGGGATCGAACCGTGATCCCCAGATTCCGGAGTCAGTCGCCCTAGCCACGGCGCCACACCTCTTCCCTGGTGCACACAAGGGTGTTAATGTGCTCAGCAATGGAGAGCTTGTCATCGATGATGAAACCTAAATTGCGTGCTGAATTTTTTTGGGGGTACACGGGCCTAGGACCATTGGCCACCAGTCGTTGGTCCAGATTTTGTGCGCGTTACCGAAGAGCAAGATCTCTGTTTTACTAGCCTTCAGTAGCAGGTGGTTATTTGCCATCCAGTCATTGACTGATGCCATACAGATGGAAAATCTGACTTTGGTGTCACCAGGGTCTGTCCCGATCGTGATCAGGAGTTGCGTGTCATCCGCGTATGACACTGTGTCAAACCCATAGTTACGGATGATTTTTGCTCATGGGGACACATAAAGATTGAAGAGAGTTGGGCTCAATATCGAGCCCTGGGGGACACCTTTGTCAATGCTCTGTTTTTTGGACACGAAGGGGCCAATTTGGACCTTAGAGGACCTATCAGACCAAACCAATCTCCGACAGACGGAGCAGCAGGATGCTGTGGGAGATGGTGTTGAAGGCCGCAGAGAGATCGAGCAGGATCAGGACTGCAGACTGCCTGTTATCGAGAGAGAGCCTGATGTTGTCTGCGATTTCAAGGAGGGCAGTCTCAGTGCTATGGCATGCCCGAAAGCCAGATTCGGATGGATCAAGAAGTTTATTTTGTTCCAAGTAGTGATAGAGCTGATGATTAATCAGTGATTCCATTGTTTTTCCAAACAGAAGTAAGAGTCAAATGGGACGATAGTTAGAGAGTTGGGTTGGATCTGCTGTGGGCTTTTTTAGAATTGGACGAATGGTAGCTTCCTTCCAGTGTTTGGGAACTGTGGATTGTGTTAGGGAGAGGTTGAAGATGTCAGTGAGGTGAGGAATCAGGACCGGAGGGATTTTAGAGATAATCTGGGCCGATGCTGGATCATCGGGGGTTCCTGATTTTATCTTATTAAGCGCTAAGCCCACCTCTTCCTAGGTTATTTGCAAAATAGCATAAGAGAGGGGGAGGACAGCGTGTGGGTTGTATTATTTTCTGTAGGAGGACTGGTGGTGAGAGGGAATTGATTATAGATATTGTCTATTTTCTCTTTGAAATAGGATGAAAGATCATCAACCCACTCTTGGGAGGCTTTAAGGAGAGTTTGGCATGCAGAGGGATTGGTAAATTCTTTGATTATTTTATAGAGTTCATTGTGTGAATTGGATGCTAGATCTATTCTGCTGGCAAGGTATGTTTTTTTAGCTAAGGCGCTGTGGCCCATATAAATTTTGTACAGTTTTTTTTATTGTTGTTTATCTTGTTTATTTTGCGACTGTTGTCATTTGCGTTCTGCCTTCCGAGCTATAATTTTATCGATTTTTAAATCGGGGGTGAACCAAGGCGAGAGTTTAGCCGGACATTTGGTAGTCTTGACGGCGGCAATAATGTCCAAAGAATTGCTTTTTGCAATTTCCAAATCTTTAGTAGATTTGTCAATATGAGTAGTTTCCGTCATTGAAGGGATGGATAAGAGGGTAGAAAAGGACTCTATTTGAATATTTCTCTATGGTCGACAGAGTTTAAGTTCACGTGATGGGCGAGAGTGTCTCTGCGTCCCTCGGATCTGAAATTTTATTACATGGTGATCTGACCATAAGACTGGGAATTGCTGGACAGAAAGGATATGAAATGCATTTGAAAATAGTAGATCAAGCGAGGGGCCAGCAGAGTGTTTAGGGCCAGTGACCAGTTGATTTAATCCAAGCACACTTAGGCTAGTTATAAGATTTATGGTATGTGGGTCTGACACATGCTCTGTGTGGTAGTTGAAATCTCCTAGTAAAAAAAGGTTATTGGAGGCTAGAATGTGAGGAGCGATTATTTCGGACAATTTGTAGATAAAGTGAGTTTTAGAGCCAGGAGGGTGGTAAGGGAGAGCTCCTTTCCGTGATTCTTTGTCGGAGAGCTCAATGGTGAAAACACAAAGTTCTCCCCAATCTGACTGGTGGGATTCCACAATGTGAGTTTTCAGTTTGCTGTTGAAAGCAATTGCTAGTCCTCCACCTCTTCTATCCTTCCTATCCTGTTTGATTAAACAATAGTTGGGAGGTAGGGATGTGGCTATATCGGGTAGAGAGGAATATTGCAACCAAGTCTCGGTAATAAAGAGGAGATCAGGTTTTTCTGAGTTTAGTAAGGCCCAGATGTCCAGAGCATGCTTGGGTAGAGAGCGTGCGTTGCAGTACAGACAGGTCAAGTTGTGTGGCCTTTGTACATTGCTGGAGTTTAGGATGGTGTTGTTTTTGTTGAGATTTTTACTGGTTATGGAGTGTCTGTTGGGTTGGTGGGATTCGGGTTCGGTGTTTTTGATCTGAGGCAGTGTGGTTTGATGGCCCATCTGGGCACCCGGGGACGCTTTATTCAATAGATGCAGCTCTCGGCTCGTATATTTTATGATTGCCATGTTAAGGACAAGGAGATAAACGAGGAAGGGGGTAAAGGGCAAAAGGGAAGAGTGTCTGGCATCTGGCGTCGGTCTGGCATGGACAGGCGCAGACAGGCTTGCCTTTGGCGTGTCCACTCGGCGCACCTCCTTTTGACTTGGAGGTGGGCGGGACCGCTACGGCAAAGGGCGGAATGCTGACCTGCCTTTGTCAGCTGTGGTGGGAAGGCAGTTACACAAAGCATGTAAAAAGGTGCTTACCCCTCCACACAAACGGCACAAGCCGCGGCAGACCGAGCGGGCACAGAGGAGTGAATCACAGCTCATGTAGGTGCAACAATATTAAAAGACAGTGCAAGTATTAAGTTAAAAAGAGGGCGCGCTTCTAATGCGAGACTAAAGAGTCTGTTCCTGGTTTGGTGAATCAAAGCCTGACACGCCGCTGCGTGCGTCCACTCGGCGCACCTCCTTTTGCCTGGGAGGTAGGCGGGACCGCTACGGCGAAGGGCGAAGAGCTGACCTGCCTTTGTCAGCTGTGGTGGGAAGGCAGCTGCACAAAGCGTGTAAAAAGGTGCTTACCCCTCCGCACAAACGGCACAAACGGCACAAGCGGCGGCGGACCGGGGGGGCACAGAGGAGTGAATCAGAGCTCAAGTAGGTGCAATAATATTAAAAGACAGTGCAAGTTTTAAGTTAAAAAGAGGGTGCGCTTCTAATGCGAGACTAAAGAGTCTGTTCCTGGTTTGGTGAATCAAAGCCTGACACGCCGCTGCGCGAGTCCGCTCGGCGCACCTCCTTTTTACTGGGAGGTGGGCGGGACCGCTCCCGCGAAGGGCGGAGTGCTGACCGGCCTTTGTCAGCTGCACAAAGCGTGTAAAAAGGTGCTTACCTCTCCGCACAAACGGCACAAGCCACGGCTGACCGGGGGGGGCACAGAGGAGTGAATCAGAGCTCAAGTAGGTGCAACAAAATTAAAAGACAGTGCAAGTTTTAAGTTAAAAAGAGGGTATGCTTCTAATGCAAGACTAAAGTGTCTGTTCCTTGTTTGGTGAATCAAAGCCTGACACGCCGCTGCGCACGTCCGCTCGGCGCACGTCTGCTCGGCGCACCTCCTTTTGACTGGGAGGTGGGCGGGACCGCTACGGCGAAGGCGGAGTGCTGACCTGCCTTTGTATGCTGTGGTGGGAAGGCAGCTGCACAAAGCATGTAAGAAAGTGCTTACCCCTTTGCACAAACGGCACAAGCCGCGGCGGTCGGGGGCACAGAGGAGTGAATCGGAGCTCAAGTAGGTGCAACAATATTAAAAGACAGTGCACGTTTTAAGTTAAAAAGAGGGCAGCTTTTTCCATTCCATTCCATTTGGTATTGAGAGAAGCTGCTTCTTTAACTTACATTTGTAATAATAATGTCAGCAATCAATAGTTAAACAAGACAATGAATAGGTACAGAAAGCTAGACAGATCTAGGTAGGAGTAAGAAAATGGAAAGAGTAAGGTGAAAAAACAAGATGAGCATTTTCAGTATACACAAACAAAAATGCTAGCAAAAAGAGGACCAAAAAATAGAACTGACCATTCCCCATAACCCCTTCCTTTCCCTTTACTCTATAACTGTGACATAGGGGAACAAAGAAGATTCTATTCCACCACGAATTATGTGATCAAAGTATTTGGGCTTCTATAGCAGCTAACAAACATACTCATTAGGTTACCAAGACTTACACCACTATGAGCATGGCACACTCATGTTAGTGACAGTAATACGATAAGGAAGTAGGCAACTTTCAAGGGAGTACTATTGATAAAATTTAAGAGAAACTTGAAAACAAATTAAAGATTAATGATTGCTTATATGAACCGATCAGAAAGAGATTAGATCAGAAAGTGTTGGCTATACAAAAAGAACAAGAAGAATATGTGCTTGGATAACTCAGTACTCTTAACTGCAAAATATATTAGCAGTGCAAGTTTTAGTAGTCTAAGCTTGAGAGTATTTAGCATTCATGAAGGATAATCGACAGAGTGCCTGCAAAGGAATCTAATATACCCGGCTCTTGTGCCTAGGAAACATTTCAGCAGATCAGCACTGCTTTAGGAATAGTCGGGATATACATATTTTCTTAACTTCCCATAAAATATGGTTCTTTCTCCTCTTGCAGTAAAGAATGATTTCCATGTATTGACATTTTTTTGGTGTATGTACAATGGGTCCAACAATGTTGTTTTATGTAGCACAGCCCGAAAACTCTTTGTGCTCTTTGTAGCTCAAAGTCTTCTGTAATTCCAGTCATCTTTGGAATCCAGCTGCAAAGGCTGTGTTCTTGATCTTCAGTGCTTTTAGGTATGCCAAAATTCCCTACGTTATCTATTCTCCTATGATCCTCCAAATCCGAAATTTCTTTTTAAATAAAGGGTGTTTTATTTATAAATTACCTTAATTCTTTGATATGAGATGATTCACTGTCCTCTAGGTCTCCTAATTCTCTTTTCCGTTGCTGTGATTCCACTATTTATCTGTTTCCCGTTATTTCGTATCGCAATAATTTCTGTTTGCATGGTGTTAATATTTATGTTAGAAGACTTTAGGAAGGTCATGACTTCCTCCAACCTTTTTAGAGTTGCTTCCATTGTAGTTGATGAGTCAGTTTTACTTTTTATGACAAAGTCAGTTATTGATAATTCTGCTTTGGTATGCTCCATACCATATGTTTATTCCTTTTCTGTCATGTTTATGTTTGCTATTGTACAGCACACACAATAATCTAGTGTAAAAGGGACTGGTAGGTACGTTATTCAATAACAGTTGGAAGACCTTATACTTCAAAACACCTATACAGGGTATTCGTAGATTACATCCTTTGATTTTTCCATGTAATCCATTTAGTAATAAAACTATTCTGTTTGATTGTTCAAACGATTGTGCTTGTGATTGTAAAATCTCATAGATGTGCCTTAGTAGAATTACTTCCAAACTTGAAGCCCAAATAAAGCACTCTTTCCTTCTTGTTACACAGCATTTAGAGTTTACTGTGGGAGTCATTTAACGAAGAGAGTGCAATTCCGTTCGCTTAGAGGCAGTATTTTAATGCAAATCAGCATTGAAACTCCATTAAAGTTTCCCACCAAGTGTTGATCTATATGTACTTTCTGTAACATGCGCTTTTCAGCTTCTAAGTAACATCCATCAGGCGAAACATACAAGCCTTTTTTATTGCACTGACAGTACCTTTGACTGAGTGATTAGAGCTGTTGTATTATTCTTGTATCACCGCTTGATTAAATTGTTAAGAGGTCAAGCATTTTCCTCAGGTCATCATTTTTTGAAGATCACTTGCTATTCCAATCCATCTTGACTCTAACCTAAACATTTGTTTATGCTAAAACTATTTGCATTGATATTAGGGTGTTTTCGAGCACTGGGTATAACTTTATTTGTAGTTCCCTTCCATGTTGGCCAGGTTATGCTTCTGTTGAAGTTGTAACTGGGTCAGTCGTCATCCTCATACCACACACTGAAATTTGATCTGGTTTTTAAAAAACTTTCCAAATCTGCAGCTGCAGGTTAACACCATCAATGAGAGCGCATTTATGTATTTTAGCAACTCACAAACATTTCCAAAAGTAGACGTGGTAAGCTGCATTAGACTTGTTTCTAAGAGTACTAAATGAGATCCTTTTTGTGATTTACTGCTTTCTTCTGAGCATTGGTATTTATGTTGGAGTAACATTAGCACACTGGAATGTTGGGAGCTCCAAACAATGAGGTGCTCTGGGTTTCTAATGACCGGTAGAAGCCTGAAGATCCATCATTCCAATGTTGGTAATTTCCAACTGCTGCTTCAATCCCCTCAGGCTCTGTGAAGCCTTTGTTTTATTTGTTAGAACACTCTGCCCTCTAGTGGCAGAATGTTCTAATAGCTTATAGCCCTCCTTAGCTGGGCTACACCAGCATTAAAGTCCTCTTACCGTACCTTGTTAAAGGCCTTCACCTTTTGCTTGGGCCTTTAACACTGGAGTGGGATTTTAATGGCTGGTAGAGCCTGCTAGGTAGGGCTATAAGTGTTATATTACAAGTTGTATACTTATGACTAATGAAATACAACTTTTTCCCTCCATGTGGAAACCTCCGTCCCCAATTTTGAGGGGGTAACCTTCCCCTTCCCCTTCTGGAAATGGAATTAGTTTCAACACTGGCAGAAGAATTTCGCCAAACTTTCCCAGGGATGGAGGGGAAGGGGTTACAGAGGAGCTTGAGAATACTCTTGAACTCTTGAGTTGTGAATGTTGCCAACCTTTCACTTGAAAACCCTGCCCAAAGCACCCACTCCCCAACCATACAGTGGCAGTTACTCACAAGTAACATTACACCACCGTGTAGGAAATAATATGTCTACATAAAAGGAATAATGACCTCAAATTCACCTTTGAGGCATTGCTTTCATAATCCAACCATTTAAATTTATAAATCAGGTGTACATTTGACATTGAATTTATAGTATTACGCTACAAATATACATTGTTTTGACTCACTTTTGTTTACCCTGGTTTTGATGTTAATAATTATGTTGGAAAGGTGATTATTAGTAGTGGTATATATGCATCTACCACTGGCAATAAGGGCTCAGAATGGGTCTCAGAAAACTATTCCCATGCTCAACCCTTGGGAGCTTGCCTGCGAGCAGGCTGGCTTAACTTCAGAGACAGGTATGCAAAGCATTTAAAAACATCAATTCAATAAATAATTAAGACACAGCATATAATATAAATCCAACACCAATTTATAAAAATAGGCAATATTTGTATCTTTGAAATGACATCACAATGAACAAAATGTATTGTAGGGAACCAGAGATATGACTTTTTAAAGATTTAGCACTATATGTATGTATGTATATGTATGTATAGGCATTTATATAGCGCACTACTTACCCGTAGGGTCCCAAGGCGCTTCGACCGCTGCGAAACCCTTCCTGGCTTCCCTGAGAGATGGTCCCTTAATGGGTATCTCCAGGGTGAGACCAGGCATCCCCGGCGGTCTGGTGGGGCCGTTAGTGAAGATGAGGCAAGCTAATGCCCAGAGTTGCCGAGTGTGATCACTGATCAGAGTGGGCACCGAGGCGAGAGAATTATCGAGTCCGCTGACCCTGGTCCAGAAACCTGCCGCGCCGGGAATCGAACCCTGGTCCCGGGCCGTCCTCTGCTCTCGGGTCTGCCGCCTCTAACCAGTGAGCCACACTACTTCATATAGCACATAGAAACCTATAGCTCCTATTGGGACATCTGGTCGCGCACAGTCAAAGTTTCAGACTGACCACGATGGAGTCCTGCGTGGATACCCCTCATGGTAGGCCTCGGTCAAAGTTTAATCTTCAACCATAGAAACTTTTCTGGAGCTTTTTCTGCCAGGGTCCCTCAATGGTCTCCACTACTCCTAGTTCAGTGAGGGTTCACTGGCTTGCTGTCCAGGGAGCACCAGTCAAGCTCTGAAAATCAGACCTGTGGAGCTTTCCAGCAGGACGAACCAGCAGGGCAGGCTGGCTCATATTTGAAGGTCACCGGCTTGGCTCTCGCGGTTGAGTCGTACCCCTCTGGAACTTTTTTCCAAAGTTGCTCTAAAGTTCTCTAACTTCTGGAAGTTCTTCTTGAAGTTCCTCTGGAGGTCCAAATGTGTCCAAAACACAATTCAAGTATCTGGAATCTCTAAGATGGTCCTTGAAAGTTTGGGAATTCAATACCCACAATCCACTTGGGCAAAAGCCTTATAAATCCACTGGATGCACTCCAGTCTGGGTATTCCTGGTGGTGATGGTCCAGGTGAGCTCTGTTAACCTGTAGCTTGCAGGGAGTCTACTCTGTATTCATCTTGAAGCAAGTTGTGTCCACGCAGCTGTAGTTCCAGATTGTGTAACAGGCGTACTCAGTCAGAGTGCAGGGCCTGGTTGGTGCATATCAAACATCCAGCATGGACCCTTCTTCTTCTCTTAGTTTCAAGCAGCAGAGCTGAGATGCTCTGCCCCTCTCAGATACTTGTTCAGTGTTCTCTAGGGTCAAGCAAGAGGGCAGTCCTGTCCAATGAGGTGCAGGAAAACACCTCAGTGCATAACCACTTCCTCCAAAGTGTGGCATAATGGTCTCCCAGAATGCACTATTCCTCAAACATTCAAGATGACTGCAGTCTCAGAAGAGAACTAGTTAAACCAACCTCCAGTATGGATCATTTTCACAGCTCTCCTTCCCCTGACATCTGCAAATTCCTTCATTAAGCCTGCCATCTGGCTGGGTTTAGGAGGTATGGGAGGTAGATGGACCTGGCCTTCTCTGCCTGTCCCCTTGTTCCTTTGATGGTGATGCCTTATGACCTATCCACCCTCCTCTATCATTCCTGTGTAGCAGAGCCCTCTCCTACCAGATAGCCTCTCTCCCCGTGTGCCAATTATCACTTCATCGAAGCAGCCTGGCTAATCCTCTAACTCTGAGACCACAAGAAGGCTGAATTTTGGCTTCCAGAGAAGAACTTCTTATAACTCATTTTCTCTGTATTTCAGGATAAATTCAGCAATAGATATTGTTGGATTTATGAATATCATACACTCTGCCCTAGGAACTGTTAGAGCCTAACTTCGGAGTGACTTTCAAGTATTAAAAAGGACAATTTAGTCCCGGTAAAAGGTTTATTTTACCAGGCCAAAAGTGGAATTTAAAACTGCAATACAGTCTGCAGTGGCAGGCCTGAGACATGGTTTAAAGAGCTACTTTAATGGGTTGCACAATTAGTGTTTCAGCCCACCAGTATCATTCAATTGACAGGCAATGGGTACAGGTAACACCATTTTTCTAGGGACTTAAAGGTAAAATAGACGTGGCAATTAGGTGTGGACCAATTTTAATATGTTTGAGGGAGAGAGCACAAGCACTTTAGCACAGGTTAGCAGGAGTAAAGTGCTGAGTCCTAAGTCCAACAAAAACGTGTTCGGCAAAATCATAGGGTGAAGGTAAAATATTTAGGGAAATGCCACACCAAGGATGTCAGGTCTAACCCTAAATGCTAAATTCACCCTTACCTCCCTTTACCACTACTCATCCTTGAATCGCAATATTATCTCCCCTTACAAATCATAATTTAAAATATGCATCCATATATATAGATATATTATAAATGACTAATTGCAGGGGGAGGTCATTTTAGGATTTGCTGCAAAAAACTGTGAGGTGTAGGATGATTGCCCCTAAGTTCAGCTTCCAGACTTCCATAACTCTCATAGGGTCAGTCCAGCTCTGCAAAGCTACATGAAATGTAGAGTAAATAAATATTAAAAAAGAGTCGTATTAAGAGCTAAGTCTTAAACATTAGCCCCCTGGTAGCCATCTTAGGAACCACTGCTGTATTTGACAATAGTAGCAAACATGCCTTGTTAGTACATGTCAAACCATGTTATGGCCTACAAAAGCAACATAGAAAAAGAAAACCTAGAGAGGTACAATCGGACACCAGTTATGTCATTTGGCCATAGTGGAAAGGCAGGTAGATCAATGTGCCAAATGAAGCTGTAGTGCCAGTGAAGCCAGTGACTGTCTTGAAAAATATATCGATTTACTCCCCTATGGTCACTAAAGGGGAACAAATTGACTCAACAAAGGCAAGAAAAAGTGAAAGATAAGAACAAGACACAACCAATAAAAACAATATGAAAATATACATTTAGAAGATAGCAAAATGTACAGAGCACAATTGAATGCATGGGAGCATTAGAACCACTTATGATTACACTAGAATGCAACATTAAGCTAAAATGGAGGGTCTGGATAACATAAATAAATCCTAAGCAGAGGAAGACCGTGAGACCCAAATGTTACCTAAATAAATAAATGTAGCCTCTTCAGACAACCACTTCAGAACACTCCTGGCCCTGAGGAAGATCAGAAGAGATTGAACCTTCTGTCTGCAACCTGAGAAGAGTCCTGGAGGACTGGAACTTGTCTCTTACTTGTACCAAGGACAAACACATGGACTCTAAGGGTCAAGCTACAGGAATACAAAAAGCTCCATGAGCCTTTCCTGCAGATCCCCAGCTGATCATTGGCAAATGGACCTGGACTGCACTCTGCTTGCCTCCCTGTGAGTGAGTCTCCTAGTGCCTCCCCTAGTGCCCTGTGGGAGGGCTTTAGAAGTGTACTCCTGTTTCCTTAGGATGAGCTGCACTGTGAAATCACTGCTAAACATTGTTGCTCGGTTATCTATGTGTGTTTGGCTCAGTATAAATAGTTGACAAAAAACAACATTTATTTTGATCCCACTTGTATGTGGGTTGATGTATGCATGATGAAAACCCTTAGAAACAAGTAAGGCATTCCTGCATTAAACTTTCAGGGACAGAAGAATGAGAGCAAAGACTGAGATGCACAACAATAGGTATCCATAACTTACCACTAGCACCAAGAGTTCCCTTGTGGTCAAAATATAATCTGCAGGGGTGTGGCCAAGATGGCGGAGTGAGCAGACGCTTTCTCCCAGAGCTCCCGACCCGGCCCGGGCCCTGAGCCTTTAATATAGCTTGTTCTCCCCCCCATCGGTGAGAAACCGGGTGGGGAAAGGTGCAGGAACGGCTCGGGCTGTACCAGAGCCGTGGTCTAGCCTCGGAGGGCTCAGGAATCGGCCCAGAACACTGAACAACGCAGAGACTGGACGCGAAGGAGAAATGGCGTCCTGGCTGCGGCTGTCCTTAGCCCCTTCCCTGAAGCACGCAGAAGCTGGCGGTGGTACGGCGGAGGGCGCCACTCTGTGGGCCGTGACGAGACCTGCGACCTGGAAAAGGGACGAGCTGCTGACGGAGACGACGCGCCCCTAGCTGCTGGCCCCGATCAAATTGAGGCCGCGGCTTCGGCCTAGCTGATCGGAGGCCCTCGAGCCGGAAGGGCGGGGTCGCTGGACGCATGAGCAGCGACGGTGTTGCAGCGACGAGATGGGAATCGGGACCCTCTTGCAGTTGTGAAGGAGTCCGCATCTGGCCGGCTAGTGACTGACTTTGAGACGGGCTGAGTGACGCCCATAGCTGATACCCTCGCTGGAGGGGGAACAATGGCCTACAGGATCACCCGGAGGCGCCATTTTGGCTCTCGGTGATGATGAAGCACCGGACCGCGTAGAGTTGAGCCTGTGAGACCTACGTAGGGGACGATCGCTTCACCGTAGCTCACTGGGCAGTGACCGAGGAAGAAACGGGCCAGAAGACCCGGTTTGCACGGCTGGGGCCGACCTTTTGCCCCTGGTTGTAGCGAAACCGGAAGCGACAGCGCCCAGTCGTTGTAGTCGTCCCTTAGACGAGGAGGGTCTCGGAGAAACGACATGAGGCGGAGCCCTTCTAGCCGGTCGAGGCGGGCGGAGTCGCTGCCCCGGAGCCCCGGTGTCCAGCCGACGAGTTGCCAGTTCTTGGCAAGGTGGCCTGGATGACAGAATGACAAGTCAGAAGGGCAATAAACGAGGCGACCGCACGCTCCCCGAGATGCTTGGAAGGTCTCAAACCAGGGGCGACCGGAGCCACTCATCCCCGAACGCAGCGTGTGGTTCCAATGCTACGGGCGGCAGTGAACCCCCGGTCACTCGGTCCTTTCTGGAGTCGCTTTTTGGGACACTGAGAGACGACTTCCAGGCGTTGAAGCAAGAGGTGGCCGGGGAAGTTCGCGAGATCCGGAGAGAAGTTGACGGCCTTGGTGAGAGAGTGGTCACGGTGTAAGGCTCTGCTCAGAGGCAGGACGAGGAGATCACGCAACTACAACAGGAGGTGCTGCGTTTGAGGGACCAACAGTTGGACCTCCAGGCCCACAACGAAGACTTGGAGAACCGTTCTAGACGGAATAACATCAGGGTCCGGGGAGTACCATCCACGGAAGAGGGGACGGATGTGGCGGAATATCTAAGAGAACTCTTCAGAGACATCTTGGGCGAAGCAGCGGACTTTCCAGTGCGGATTGACAGAGCTCATCGAGTGGGGCCTCGTAGGCGTGCCTCGGGCCCACCGCCGGATATCCTTGCGTTTCTCCCAGACTTTCCCCTGAAAGAAAGAATCATGGCGGAGGCCAGGAAAAAACCCTCGTTGACGTTTAGAGGACACCCTGTAGCCTTGTATCAAGATCTATCCGTCATCACCCTCCAGAAAAGGAAAGCGTTTAAAATCGCAACAGACTTCTTGAAACAACATGAAACGCCGTACTCCTGGGGTCACCCTTTCAGGCTTATTTTCCGTTGGAACGGTGTGCTGCATCAATTGAGGTCCCTACAGGACACGTGCGAGGTGTTGGGGATCACCGCAGAAGAGGAGGCCTCCGCCACACCCCGCAGGAGACGCACCTCTGGAGACGGCTGGCACAGGGTTTTGGGACGCAGAACATCAGCGGCATCCCAACGTCCGAGTTCGCCTACCATCAGGGCTGAAATGGCGAGTCCTATTCAAGAAGCTTCCAGAGACACAGTGGTGCACGATGGAGTCGCACTAACAGCGTAAGACTGCTCCGGGGGGAGAACGACTTTGCATTTCTGTTTTTGCCGGCTTAGTGCCATGATGGGTTGGGGGGGGGGGCAGGGGGGGAAGGTTGTGGCTGGACGTCCACTACGATAGGTTTCCACGGACTTGTCCGGACAGGACATGGCTGGGACAATTTGTTTGAAGAAGTTGGGGAGTTTTGGGGGTTGGGGGAGGGAAGGGAGGGGAGGGAGTTGGGGGTTCGAACAGGGTACGGGAGAAAGGGGAGTTGGGGAGTTGAGGGAACGGTGGGTCGGGAGGTAGGCAGGGGAGGGGGAAGTGCAATCCGTTCAGTGTTCTTGATCTTTTCACGATGTTCTATTGGGGAGACACATGTGGTTGAAGCTCATGGGTTTTCCCCCTACACTCAGGAACTACTGCATGTCACATTCTGTCTTGACTCTAGATGGCAACTCTTAAGGTGGTAACCCTTAATGTTAAGGGACTTAATAACCCTGTTAAAAGGAGGGCGATTCTATCCCTGCTAGAGAACACACAAGCGGACATTTGTCTTCTACAGGAGACTCATTTGCTTGCACGAGACTGCCACAGGTTGAGATCCCGCAAATTTCCCACTCAGCTTTTTTCTTCATCTAACACTAAGACGGCGGGGGTGGCGATCCTAGTGTCGAGCTCCTTTAGAGGGGAGGTCCTTTACAAGTTTGCGGAACATAAAGGGAGACTATTAGCACACAGATTCAAGCTGGGGGCCTTGACATTTACCATTGGTTCGATTTACTGCCCGAATGAGCGTCAGGATAGCTTTTTTCAATCGGCCTTGGTGGACATAACAGCATCTCCAGACAGGCACATCATTTTGGGTGGGGATTTAAATATGGTGGCAGACTCCACTATAGATAGATCGGCACAGCGCTTTCCACAGACAGGAGAAATGTCACAAGCAATTAAATCCCAACTTGTGGACCTAGATCTTCATGACCTTTGACGCCACCTGCATCCTGCAGACCGAGATTACTCCTTTTACTCTCATGCACACAAAACATACGCGAGGCTGGATCACCTCATAGTTACCGGTCCGGTACGTGATTTAGCTACGGCGTCGGAGGTGGGGGTCTTATCTCTATCGGATCACGCACCAGTCTCAGGGAGCTTCTCTCTGCCGGTTGACCGGGCCCCCCGGGGGGTCTGGCGCCTTCGAGACGCTCTGTTACACAGGAAGCCTGTGGTGGATAGGATTACGGAGGTGATCAGGGACTTCCAGACGCATAACGATAACGCAGATACCTTGGCGGCGACGCAATGGGCAGCTCTTAAAGCAGTGGTCAGAGGGGAATTTATTGCGATCTCGTCGGCGGAAAACAGGGACCGGAGGCAGAAGCGGGACGAGCTCACCCAAAAGGTAAAGGAATTGGAGGAAGTGCACCGCCGTACGGGGGCCCCTAGGATTTGGAAACAGCTGAAGGCGGCGAGAAAGCTCCTGTCGTTCTTAGACATGGACAGAGCTGAATACGCTGCACTTCGATTGAAACACGAGTATTACACGGGGGGAGACAGGTGTGGTCGCCTATTGGCGAATAAGCTCAGGGTGGCCAATGAACGTCATCGGGTAAAGGAAATTGCGACTGAGACTGGCGGACTAGTCACGGGGGACGAACAGATTGCCGAGGCCTTCCGCCGCTTCTATGCAGATTTGTACGCTGGGGAGGATTTGCGGGATCAGGAGTCGGAGGACTACCTGGACTCGGTCACACTTACATCCCTAGAACGGGTCGATGAAGTGGTCGCTGCCATTTCCAGGCTTAAACCTGGGAAGGCCCCAGGCCCGGACGGCTATACGGCGCTCTTCTACAGGACGTTCAGTGATAAGTTGGCCCCCATACTAACTAAATTGTTTAATTCATTCTCTGAGCCGGGGGCGATCCCTCCGGACCTCCTACAGGCTTCGATCTCGGTTATCCCTAAGCCAGGGAAGGATCGGACTCAATGCGGCTCGTACCGCCCGATCTCCCTCTTGAACGTGGACTTGAAACTGTACACGGGTATCCTGGCGGCGCGCTTGGCTCCCCACTTGCCGGGTCTGGTGGAACCGGATCAAGCTGGCTTTGTCCCCGGAAGGCAGACGGTGGATAACACCAAGAGAGTGGTGCACGTTCTGGAGAAGGCCTCCCGGATTCCGGGAGAAAGGATGCTCCTTTCGGTGGATGCCGAAAAGGCGTTTGACCGTGTGCACTGGCCTTATCTGGAGCGGGTTATGACGAGAATGGGGATAGGTGAAAAATTTTGGACCCTGGTCTTTAATTGTTACAAGTTCCCATCGGCGGTGGTGCGGGTGAATGGCTATGGCTCTCGGAGGTTTGGCATAGAGCGTGGTACTAGACAGGGTTGCCCCCTTGCCCGCTCCTTTTCGCCTTATATATGGAGCCACTCGCTCAGAGGCTCCGACAGAACGCAGACGCTACAGGAGTGAAGATGGGGGGATATGTCCACACAGTCAGCCTCTATGCGGATGATGTTATCTTGACCTTGGAGGAACCGAGACGCGCATTGCCCGCATGTATCGGTGAGTTGGAGGCTTTCTCGCGGGTGGCTGGTTTCAAGATGAACATGGGCAAATCAACAGCTCTGGATATCTCCCTGACTCCCGCAACACGGCGAGAGTTGCAGGACCTTTTCCCCATGCATTGGTCAGCTCACCAGGTCCAGTACTTGGGCATACTGTTGGCACCCACGTTGCCGGCCATGGTAACAGCCAATTATACAGCCTTGACTAGGAAGATTACGGAGGAATTGGGGAGATGGGGCAAAGGGTTGATATCGTGGCTAGGGAGAGTGGCGGCGGTTAAAATGACTGTCCTCCCTCAGATACTGTACCTATTTCGGGCCCTGCTGCTCCATCCTCCTAAGGGATGGTTTCAACAGACACAATCGATCCTATCCCGTTTTATTTGGCAAGGCCGCAAGCCAAGGATGAGGCGAGTTCTCTCCATGTTGGCGCCGGAGTCTGGGGGGCTGGGAATCCCGGACCTGCGCAAGTATTTTCAGGCGGCGCAGCTTCGATATCTGGTTGAATGGAGCCGATGGGAGTCGGACAAGCACTGGTTATTTCAAGATCAGGCGGTAGCGGGTCGCCCTTTACAGGAGGTGCCCTTTTTGCCCAGGGCTCATCGCCCTCCGAATCTTTATGCGTCTTTTGTAACAAGGGTCCCGCTGAGGGTGTGGGACGCTACTAGCACGGCGTGCGAGCTTACCACATTCCCTTCCCCGTTTACTCCTATTGCGGACAACCCGGACTTTACACAGGGGTTGCTCGGGGAGCTTTCGCGCACTGGCGGGCCGCTGGATGTAGGGCACTTTTCCACGTGTACGGGCCGGATGGAGTTCTCCCTTTCCAAGCGCTTAAGGAGGAGTATGGTCTGGCTGAGACAGACAGGATGCGTTACTGGCAGGTGCGACACTGGGCTTTGCAGCCGCAGGTACGCGAGCTGGCAGATAGGAAATTATTGCCGTACGAGAGGTGGCTAGTGACGTGTGCTTCGGATGCTAAGCTCATCACAGATCTATATAAATTATTGCAGCCCTCCCCCTTACACTTTCATAATCCAGGTAGGGAACGCTGGAACAGAGAGCTGGGTAGAACGTTGAGCCACAAAGAATGGGACCAGATCTCGTATCGTGTACGGCATTCTGCATATCATGTAGGGCTTACTGAAACTTTCACTAAAGTGTCTACATATTGGTACTACACCCCGGAGCGATTGCATGAGATGGACAGGCATATTGATCATACATGCTGGCGAGGATGTGGGCACCCGGGCACATTGACACACATCCTGTGGGAGTGCCCAGTACTGAGCCTTTATTGGAAGGAGGTGCTAGATGAGGTTGACGCTCGGTTTGAAATAGAGTTACCCCGCTTCCCGGCATATGTCCTGTTGGGCCTGCCCAATGGGCTGATGTATCCATTGAAATCCCGTAGGGGCAGACAAATTGCTATAGCATTGGGCTCCGCCGTTCAGAATATCCTAATCCATTGGCGGACCACCACCGTTCCATCTATCACGGGCTGGTTGCATAGGCTGTGGCACGTTCTGGGTATGGAGAAACTGTCACTGATGACAGCCGGGGAGGTGGAGCAATTTGGGGAGTTGTGGCATCCCTTCCATGCATTGTTGGCTACCGAATTCAGGGAACTGACCTTTCCGAGGTACTTGAGGCTCTTGAGATTGACACCACCGCTAGAGTTCACTGCACAATAATCGTGGGTTGAATAAGGTTTGGGGGTAGTGGAGGGGGGCATGAACGCCGTGGGTTTGGCTAAAGACGGGACACTGGACGGGGGTGTTGGGAGGGTGTTGGGGAACGAGAAGGGGGTGGGGGGAGTTGGGGGGGAACTGTTTTCTTTCAAAAGGGAGGGCACGGACAATTTTTTCCTACCTCAGGGTGTTACCGTATGTAATGTTGATGGGAGAGGAGCCCACATAGCCTATACTGCTCTTGCGGGACATGTAGCATTTACTTGAAGATGGGCTCCCGGGACTGCAGCACACTGCCATTGCTTGAATGTTATTCCTTTTGTTCTGTGTACCCTTTCAATAAAATACTTTAAACATAAAATATAATCTGCAATTATGCCTCCTACTTTACAATCACATTATGGGTAACTACATACCAGATTACCTAATTCTCAGTTTCCAGAATGCCAAATAAATGCTGGAGAACAACCTAACTCATGCAAGAACACCACAGACTATTCACTGGGATAGACAAAACAAAAGACTTTATAGTTCACATAAACAATACAATCAAACATTAACACAACATCACTGGAAAGGAACATTTCACCTTGAAAATGGTGTGCAGGAAGACATTAGCTCCTAGTAAGATATATAGTTGAAGAACCACAAGAATCAAGCATATGTGTAGCCTCCCCCTTGTGATTTGGCCTAAATGAAAGATGCAATTAAATCCTCTTTTTTGCATTGAGATGAATCATCCAAACATGCTTATAAATAAAGGGAGATATACTAGGCCCCATATAACTGATATAAGAGCACAGCTCATTGGGGGGGACAAGCTTTCATTCCATGAACATTTTCATTACATTTCAGTATTCACCATATTTCTGGGTCTATTTAGATATAATAGGGTCAGTATCAGAATGTCTTCTGAGGTGGACATATTTCACAAAGCCAACATCATCCATCTAATGAAAAAAACATTTAAATACATGTAAAGGGAGGACATTTTGGTATTTGGAGCCTTCCTGAAAAAACATAATGCATTAATAGGAGTAAGTTAAGGCCAGCAGTATACTACTATTTTGTTGAGATTAGAAAAAAAGTTGATTCCACAAGATCACAGTAAGATGTTGTGTTCTAATCCTCCGAGCTAGAGTCATGTGTCGTGATTGACCTATAGCAACACCATGGCTTCCATGGATAAAGGCACAGCACATTCAATAACAAGCATTAGAAATGCAATCGGGCTCGGATTTATTTGAGTTTGAGCTAATGGCATTGTAAATGCCAATGTATTGTTGCTATGTGTTATGGAGTGTGTTCATGTGGTGTGTACTGCCAGTGATCTCCTGGTGAGTGTGAGAATATTGCAACACTTGCCTGTGATGTCCTTCCTGTGAGTGTGAGAAACTTGCACCTCTGCTGCCTGTGGTCTCCTTGTGAGTGTAAGAAGCTTGCACTGCTGCTGCCTGTGATGTCGTTCTTGTGAGTGGGAGAAGATTGCACCTCAGCTGCCTGTGGTCTCCTTGTGAGTGTAAGAAGCTTGCACTGCTGCTGCCTGTGATGTCGTTCTTGTGAGTGGGAGAAGATTGCACCTCAGCTGCCTGTGGTCTCCTTGTGAGTGTAAGAAGCTTGCACAGCTGCTGCCTGTGATGTCCTACTTACTACTCTACTCTACTCACTACTCTACTCACTACTCTGCACTCACTACTCACTACTCTACTCACTACTCTAATCACTACTCTGCACTCACTACTCACCTCACTACTCTAATCACTACTCTACTCACTACTCTACTCACTACTCTGCACTCACTACTCTGCTACTCTGCACTCACTACTCACTACTCTACTCACTACTCTGCACTCACTACTCACTACTCTACTCACTACTCACTACTCTACTCACTACTCTACTCACTACTCTACTCACTACTCACTACTCTACTCACTACTCTGCACTCACTACTCTACTCACTACTCACTACTCTCCACTCACTACTCTACTCACTACTCACTACTCTACTTTCTACTCACTACTCTACTCACTACTCACTACTCTACTCACTACTCACTACTCTACTCACTACTCACTACTCTCCACTCACTACTCTACTCACTACTCACTACTCTACTTTCTACTCACTACTCTACTCACTACTCACTACTCTACTCACTACTCACTACTCTACTCACTACTCTACTCACTACTCACGTCTCTACTCACTACTCTGCACTCACTACTTTAGTCACTACTCTACTCACCTCACTACTCTACTCACTACTCACTACTCTACTCACTACTCACTACTCACTTCTCTACTCACTACTCTGCACTCACTACTTTACTCACTACTCTACTCTACTCACCTCACTACTCTACTCACTACTCTACTCACTTGAAGAAGGAATTAAAATATTTAATAAATTCACTATCATTTCACAGAAAAAAATTGTCAAAGGGGGTTGCTGAAATCTTTAAGAACACTGGTTCTAAAGTGCTTTCCATTGAAATCTGTAAAGCGACTTTTTAGTTGTAAAATTACTCATTTCCCTTTTTAAAGAGCGGTCAGTAGACGAAAAATTGTGTCAAATGTATTATAACTTGTTTGTTTTATTTGTTATCAAGTTTCACCAATCACTTTGGATTTTTCTGGTGACCCTAAGCATCGTTCTGTCGCACTGTTTGAAGTGTTAGCCCATCCTCCAATGGTTGGTAAATTTACACTTCCAAACATGCTCCGTTTTCTTTTTGTTTCCAGTTTTATCCAGTGCAAAATCAACCCTAAGGTATTGATCATGTTGGCGTATGCTGTATTTTTTCATACCGAGGCACCTATACACGGTCAATAAATATGGCCTTCGTGGTGGCAGTCCCAGCAGAATCCACCCTTCACAAACCCATACTAGTGGTATCCGTTTCACTGTCCTGTATCCAACGGAAAGGTGCGTCCCAGGCAGAGATGGAGGATGACAAGGCAGTTCTATGGGCCCTGCCTCCGCCTGGCAGGACTGAGCCTCAAGAACGAATGCGCACCTCCTTCCTTTCAAGTCCGATAGCATGTTTACCGGATCCCTCCTCAGTAAGCATCACAACACTCACAAAAACACATGACAAGGAAGTGGCCTGGCCCAGGCACCCTCTGTGCTGAGCAGGCAGCACGCGAGGACACACACTCCCCCCTGAACGAGGCGCAATGATTTTTTTCAATGGACAATCAATACTCTCCACAGAGCCAGCACAAAGAATTCTGCCAATATGTAGGCGCGCAGGGACATTATTCCGAGGCCTACTATCAATAAGGCCTGCTCTGCACTGTCTTCAGTGCCACCCTCCGGCAGGGCAAGGGCAGCTCGGGTCAGCGTTAGCAAACATTCTGGCGCAGACTAGTTAGTTGTACTGCTAACATGTCAGCTGGCCAGTTACAGGTGGCTTCGGCTGGACCCAGATGGGTCCAACATTTTTATTTGATTTTTATACATTGCCTTTGTATGTCCAGTGGGAGAAAAACACAGGGAGAACACAACTGAAAGCCAACTAAAGCTGTGAGACACCAATGACCAACTCGATGACGCACATGAACTTTCTCCACAGCTGTTCCTTGGATGGCCTACATATTTGCTGACAACTCGGCCCAGTAGAAGGCGCATATAACTGGCCATCCTCCGTCCACTTGAGTAAAAAGAACGAATGTCAGCTTTGCATTGGGGTTCCTTTGCAGACGCACGGGGGAGGGGCGAGCTGGGGGTTCAAAAGGTCCTACAGAAAAAAAGCGAAGTTCAGACGCGAATAAGGAGGCACTAAAATTCAATGCCAGGGTTTTGCATATCGAGGTATGGATAACCTGCTTTGTTAGCGGCGCCCCGACAGCAAGCACCCCCCCACGAGCAGACAAACGGCAAGAATGTGTCATGTTTGAACAGCTTGACGCCAGCGCGTTGAAGGCTAGGTTAATAACGCAATGTTCACAGCCAGAGGCGACCTGGTCAGAGAAAAGAGGCTTTTGTGTGCCCCATTTGTCAGGGATGAATGAAAACACAAACAAGCCTCTTCTGTCGAATAACCACATAATATATGGCATGCACGTTAATCGGGACAGGGCTAATTTGTGCATGGGCCAAGGAAGGCTTCCAGGATCAGGATTGCAAACCATTGCTCCCCCTTCAGAAGTCAGCCCAGCACAACTACCGCGTGCGAAGAGATGAAACCATCACATTGTGCGGGAGCAGACCGCAAACCCTCCTAGTCACCGAAACGTGTAAACCATTAGCCCCACAGGGAAGCCTTTGAGAGACGGCATCGGTAAATGACGCTTAGGTAACATGCTAAGGACGACTCGAAATCCAGCGATGTGCACACATGGGGGAATAACACACAGCCAAGGCAGCGACCCACTGTAATAAAACCCGAAAATTTTCATTTTGTAGGCGACTAAATTGTCTCTATTCTGTTGTGGTACCAACAGCTAGGAGGCCACTAAAGCCAGTAACGAGCCAGTGTGATGCAGCACGTTGGATCACACACCCCCTGCAGGTTCTTTTCATCACCTGCCCCAAAAGACAACAGAAGGGACGCAAAACACGGACATGTGTGCGGGACACACAATAACAATGCCATGGCTACCTGACACACACACACAGACACACTGCAGGAGGGTGCTCTCATTGCAGCTGACGATCATGCATGCATTCACTGAGCCGCATTTGCTGCTTATACATGGCGGCATGAATGTTTTACAATAATCTTTGTATTATTCACGGGTTCGGCATCTCTGCTTCTTACCGGCCAGCCCGCCGCCGCCGCCCTCGCCGTGGCCCTTCCTCCGCTGCAGGATGAAGTACGGGTTGGCCCTCTCCGTGAACCACAGGGCGTTCGCCAGCAGCACCTCCTCGGGATTCACCCACATTTTTCCGGGGTGCAGTAACGATCAACAAAGGGCGCCGCTGCTGGTGTCAGAGGGACACCCGCATCAGCACCGCAAAGCCACCCAGCCAACCTCGCTCAGCCTGGAAAAGACAGAATCAGCACCGCGGGCGCCGTGCATCCTCCGGGTGACCCCAAACACCACAGCACGGGGCTCGCTGGCGGAGCAGGGACGCTGTGTGCACCAAGGAAGCGGCTGGGAGCGCAGGCAGCAGGGGGGCGGGCGCCCGACAAACGCACTGCTAGATGGTGAACGCGCGCACATCTGGATTGCATTACACGGCCACTCTGACAGCTCCTAATTAAGATTAATCACTCTCCGTGCTCGTTCGCGCACAGAATATGCCACATCGGGCACGCGTAAATTACTTACAGCCTATCACGTCAACGCTACTAAATACACAGCACAGCGAAGACGAATCACTAGGCAGATGCCATAAAAAACTAAGGAATGTGCCAGCCGGAGCCCTTTCTGAATTTTTTTTTTCTAAATACTAAAGAGCTCGCAAGCTCCGCCTCCACTTCGTGGAAGGCGAGGCCCGAGCCCTAAAAAAGCTGGTTCATGTGGTCACCTAGATTTAAAGAGCCTTCCATACAATATAGATAAGATTAGGCTGAGAATATGGTAACCTATCCCTCAGGAAAGTATTCACTGCCTGCAGCCATGTAAATATAGGTGATATATTAGAACAAAATCAAAAGAACAACACAGTTTCTGATGCCAGAAGAACCTTTATGGACATTAAGAGAGGACATTCTCAGCTACACAATGAGATCCTGGCAATAAGATGGGCCTGTGAGCATCACCATCTGGGAATCTTTGGCAAACGACTCACAACTGTGTCAGATCGCTCTGCACAATTGTCTATACTTGGTAGGTAAAATACCTAAATTTGCCTGACCCTGGCATAAAAGGATTGTGCATCAACTCTTAAGCATGTTAGGATATAATCAGAAGAAAGCATGTGTAGAAAATATGTCTTTTCTGCATGGTCACTCCAGATTGTTTCCTTATTCTGGACCCTATATTTGCAGACTTTACACCACAAAGCATTTTACCACTGCTAAATAGTAGTGCGGTGTATGTGCTTTCCCACTAAAATGTGGGCTGTGCATTGGAACTTGCTAATCAGCTACTTAGCTTCCCTAACATCCATTGGAAATAGTGCATCAAGTGCATCTATGGCACTGAAAAGTAAATGTCATATGTGGGCTGCAGGGTGTTTTTACACAATCTACATATAAGACAACAATCTATGTCTGTGAGGAGCAAGACTGCACTCTGGCTGGACTGTAGGAAAAGACCATTTGGTTATATGCATATCTCATATCTAAAAGTGTGCCTTGTTAGCCAATAGGGCAACATACTAATATATAGAAATAATGCACACTACATGTTGGAGTGAGCATGCCTCAAGGCAAAATAAAACTCATAAACTATTTCACTTTGTAAACCTAGCCTGACCTTTACCATAGAGGTCCAGGCGTGATGAAACTTTATTTTACACCTCCACTTACAAGTTTGATCTACTGATAAGTGAGGTAGAAAATGAGCACTCTAAATATGTGCATTAGGCTGACTGAGCCAGAACTGACAAACTCAGTTCTGACAATCACCACCTTTCCAGGGTTTTGCTGGGATTTTTAAAACAATGGCTCAGAGGACAATTGCTTGCCTCTGAGGCCAGCAAAGGCCAATGGGTGTAAATTGCTGTATGCACAGCAACGATTAGCGATCTATGAGTGGACAGTAGTAGTTGGCAGAACAAAGGGCAGATTCAGCACTACCAGTTCTGACTTGGAAATGCAAGGGAGGGCTTCTCATATTCATTTCATTGCCAGGACCCTTCTAAACAGCCTGTTCCCATTTATAGTAGGAGGGAAACCAGCTTTGACCCTGTCAGGTGAGGGTGTAGCCAAAAAGCTGAAGATAGGCCTGTCTACCGGCAGTTTTGCCTCACTATCTTGAAAAGGGGCTATTGGGCTACTTTTACAATAAGGCAAAGGAAAAGCGTTGAAAAGGTGGGGAATTGCAAAAAGGTTTTTAGAATTGTGCAGTTCCTCCAATTACTGGCTAGTGCAAAGGATACATCCAACACCTTCGCCGCCACCTCCTCATAACATACCTGGACCTGGGAAGACTTAATCATCTGAAGAAGGCCCTGCTAGAAAAATCCCAACTTATGACTCCTGACTCTTTGCTCCTGCTGGAAGAGTCCTCACACAAAGACCCTTGAATCCTGTTGGCACAGCTCATCAACAGTTTAGCAATTGACCTCCTGCTTATCAGCAAAACATACAAAAATAGGATGCCGGCAGAAACAAAAATTATAGAGAAACTCTGGATAGGATCAGTCAACTCCTACTGTATGCAGTGTGGGACTGCTTAAAGCGGGAACGCCATCCTAAGTGGAAGAGGATGCCTCACACACATATTAGTGTCATGCTTCATCATTGGCATCCTCTTCCCACTCTGGTTAGATGGTGCTTCCAGGGCAGACTCAACCTCAGTGAAAAGTTGGTTGTAGGAGGGAGTTCTTCACAGACAAAATACCAATGTAACTGGCAGCCGGCTCAAACGAGTGGTGAACCTTTGGATGAAACAAGGAGTAATGAGCGGGGACCGTAGAAGCTTTTTCCAGTTTCTAGTTCAACCACCCTCAAGCCTCTAGAGCTTCTAGAGCCTCAGCGGTAGCTGAGCTATTTTTTTATAAAAACAACAGCTGCCAGTTACATTAGTATTTGGTCAGTGAAGAAAGCTTTGAGTACAGAACATGTACAGACTACTTCTCTACTAGACATGAGTGATGCTTGGGCAATGGTTATACAATTATGAGATAAAGTGTATTGTCTGAGGAGATGGTGCTTACTTAATCATGAGAGTCACTAATGCTCAATAACTGTTTAGGTACGAGTGGTTGGTAAGGTGCAAATGTGATAGGCATATGCATTGAGTGGCTTCTGTATCCTCTCCCTCGCTCAGTAGGCGAATGGTCCAATAATATGAAGGTAATGCTAGGAATCATGGATTTGTTTTCTTTTTTTTATCATTCTTTTTTATTGAAACAAGCATTGTTTCATTTAGACAATACAGAGAACACCATAAATGAAATGAACAATAACGACATGTGGAAGATAAGGATTACATTACAGCATAAGAAGGGAACATCACAGGGTAGGGGGTATATGGTTCAGGGCATTCAGGTGGTGTACAGATTTCACCCGATATCTATTCCAAGGGCTCCAGATACGGACCCACTTTATGGGGCAACCCCTAGCGACATATGTTGTCTTCTCCCTAAACATACATCAATCGAGATCTCTCTCCCAGGCCTCTAACGTAGGTGGTTTAGCTGCTACCCACAATTGAGCGATGTTTCTTTTCGCTATCATCAATCCCAGGGTGGGCCATTATGTCTGGTGAGTGTTAAGGTCTGTGGGTTTCCAAATATTGAGGAGGCAGTATCTCCCCTCCGGTAAAAGACGGGTATGTAGTACTGTGAATATTATCTCGTGTACCTTGTGCCAAAAAACGCTAACAAACTTGCATCCCAAATGATGTGTAAAAAGGTTCCTAACTGGCCGCACCCTCTCCTGCAATCCCCTTTGTCAGTGACTCCCATATGGACCAAGCGTGGCCCGGTGATGTACACTCGGTGGAGGACTTTTAGTTGTGTCAGTCTAAGGTGCGCCGGTATGGCGGCCACTCTAGGAGATGACACCGCTTTCTGCCAATCTTCATCATCGATCTCAATCCCGTCTCCTGTCCACTTCTCCCTTAACACCTGAAGGGGGTCGGTCATATTGTTTATTAGTTTTTTATATATTAGGGAAATCGTCTTTTCAGGAAGGCGGCCATCCAGGATTCTGTCTTCTAAGGGTGAGACCTCAGGGGGGGTGTGTCTGCCAGTAGGAGCATTCGGAATGAGTTTAGGATTTGGGCATAGCGTAAAAATTCCGTAGCTGCTAGTTCATATTCAACCTGTAGCGTGTTCAAGTATTTAACTCCCCCTTCCTCCCAGAGGTCCTTGATATGCGTAATGCCGATGAGGTCCCATCTGTCAAAGCCTTTTGTTCTCCGTAGGCTACCCAGCGATTCAGAGTCCAAAACGGGGTCGCCAGAGTTGGTTTACGTCCCCACCCAAGAGAGTTGGTTGCATCATGCCAAACCCGAACCGATTATCTAGTGGGGCCCGTCAAGATATATCTGTTGGGCCGCGAATAGAGCGCCCTGTTATAGTTTCCTCCAGGGAGGAGCCATTTGTCCATGGCATAGCATGGGTCGTCGCCCCGTTCATAAGTGCCATGGTTTATGGTGGCTAAGAGCTCAGCCCAGTAATATTTTTTAATATCCGAAAGGCTTATGCCTCCATTGCACCAATTCAGGGTCAATTTATTTAAGGCGATACATGGTTTACCATCCCAGAGTAATTCTCTCTGAAGGCCCTCTATTTCTTTAAAGTATTGTGCGGGTACAGGGTCAAGAGCATTTTGCAGGACATAGAGAAAGTGGGGAAGAGACATCATTTTAAACAATACAGCTCTACCCAGTAGAGAGAGGGGAAGCGATTTCAAGCTTCTGAAGCCTTTTTGAGTCTGTGCAGGGGTGGGAGGAGATTTTGGGCATATCGGACCGAGGAATCATGAGAGATAAAGATGCCATGGTATGTGAACCCCGTTTTGTTGACCTAGATTGGGCAGTTTCCAGGGGGAATAGGGGGACCTTCCCTTAGGCGAATACCAAGGATTTACTCCAATTAACCGCAAATCCAGAGCATCTACCAAACACTGCCAGGATATCCAGAACCACTATCAGGGATTTCGATGGGGAGGCCAGATAGAGCAAAATGTCATCCGCATAGAGTGAAATACGGTCTTCCCATCCGGTGGACCATCTCAGCCCTCATATCATCTGGTCCTGTCGGATCCAGGCCGCCAGTGGCTCCAGTGCAAGGGCAAACAATAGGGGAGAGAGCGGGTAGCCATGGGGGGTTCCACGGCAGAGTGGGAACGCGGCTGACAGTATGTTGTTAACTACAACCTGCACCAGGGGTTCACGATACAGAAGACGTACCCATTCAATGTATTGTGGCCCAAATCCCATTTTTACCAGTACGGCCATGAGATACAGCCATTGCACTGTGTCGAATGCCATGGTCGCGTCTAGTGACACAATCACAGCCGACTCCTGTAGGGTTGATGCTCTGCACAGCACACTGTGAATCCTGCGTACGTTCAGGGCTGTGTTACTGTGTGGCATAAAGCCAGATTGGTCCGGGTGCACCAGGGTGCCTATCACCTTAAGCAGGCGGGTAGCCAGGATTTTAGGTTTGGTGTTGAGGAGGGAAATCGTTCTCTACGAGGCACAGTCAGTTCGGGGTTTTCCCTCTTTGTGTATAGTGACCATAGTGGCAATTCTCTGATCTCTCAGTAAGGCCCCGTATTCCAGTGACTCTTCAAACATCGATTTCAGGTGCGGAGCGAGTTTATTAGGCTTCAGTTTATATAGCTTAATGGGAATACCATTTGGTCCAAGAGATTTGCCTGTTTTAAGTGCACGTATTGCTTGCGCAATCTCATCTGTGGTCAGATCGCTGTCCATAAAATCGCGGCCAGCCGTGGTGAGGTAAGGGAGCTTGATGCCACGTAAGAGGTCTCATGAGTCTTCCTCAGTATGAGGAGTCACAGTCGAATATACCTATTGGTAATGGGTTGCAAATCTGTCTACTACGTCTTGGGGTTCAGTCAGAGAGAAGCCCTCCTTATCTTTTAGCTCGGGACGAATCTGGTCGCCCAGTGCTTCCTATCTAACCAGGCTATTAATTCCCCTGCTTTGTCGCCGAGTTCATATATCCTACCCTGACGTTCTCTGCTCAGGAATTTGGCTCAGTCCGTGACCAGGGATTTGTAGTCATGTTGTGTCAGGCTCAGGAGGTGAAGTTTCTCTGGTGTCACACCGGCTTCAAGATCACCCTCAAGCCGATATGTCGGCCTCTGTCTAAGATTTCTTTTTGTTTTTCTCTCTTTGCCCCACACATCAAGGAAAGAGCCTGACCCCGAGGGACTAGGACGAGGATACTGACTCCACATTTTCGGTAAAATAATGGTCTATGGCCTTGAGAAGGTCTGAGCGAAGTTTCAGATTTTTAAGATACCTGGGGTTGATTGGGGCCAACCTACCCACTGTGGCTTGACTGAGTACTATGTGTGTCCATACCGGAGAGCGATATGAGATGCGCTTAGCTAAATGTCTGATTTCGTGTATGTGAGCACCACTGTGGCTTGACTGAGTACTATGTGTGTGCATACTGGAGAGCAATACAAGATGCCCTTAGCTAAATGTCTGATTTCGTGTTTGTGAGCAAGTTGAGCTGCCGGAATCAGGCAATAATCTAAATGGGTTAAACTATTGTGGGCGCCTGAATGAAAGGTATGCTGTATCTGGTCTGGGTTGTAGACCCTCCATGCGTGCACCAACCCCATAGTGTCAGGGAATTCAGGCAGCCAGCTAGCAGATGGACCAATTTCCCTAGGAGGGTAGAAGTCCAGAGTGCCGGAGACCACTGAGTTAAAATCACCACTGAGGGCCAGTAGGCCTTCTGGTACCGTGAGAAGGAAGGAACTCAGATCAGTGAAGGTAGAGCCCTGTGAACCTGGAGGCACATACACTGATATGAGCATGATCGTCTTGCCCTCCCATGTGCCTGTAATCCCAGTATACCTGCCTCTCTCATCTGTCTAAACAGAGCCCACCTGTTTTGATCAAGCCAACGCAGGTTCTGGTGATTCAAAGAGGTTTTATTCAAGATGGTACAAGATCACAGCGAGACCATAACAAGACCCCACCAGGAGCAGCCAGCTTGCTGCTCAGCCCAGCAAACTGTGTCTATTTGACTCCCAACATTCTATAAGGTGACATCACATCAAGATTCCAAAGGGAGGGCAAGCATGACATGGGACTCAAGATACAACATATCCCCCTTTCTTCTTAATGAAAAAAAAACAATGAGTGAAAAAGGGAAAAGAACCGAGAAAGAGAAAACACAGAGGAAACAGAATCATAACACGTAGAGTGCAGATGTAGGCTTACCCTCACTGAAGGCTCAACACAGATGGCAAACATTGGCAGGCTTACCCTCACAGACGGCACAGCACAAATAAGCAAGGGACAACTGGCAGACTGCTGTGGGCCACCAATGGGAGGTCACTGGTGGGGTCAAGGATGCCAGTTGATGGTAGGAGCTTAGCTTTAGTTAGTTAAGTCTGTAGTTGGAGTTGCCTGAAGTTTAAAAAGGTGATGGATGCAAGAACTTTTTTGTGATCAAGTCCACGCAGGTTCTGGTGATTCAAAGGGGTTTTATTCAAGATGGTACAAGATCACAGCAAGACCATAACAAGACCCCACCAGGAGCATCCATCTCGCTGCTCAGCCCAGCCAACTGTATCTATTTGACTCCCAATATCCTATAAAGTGACATCACATCAAGATTCCACAGGGAGGGCAAGCATGACCTGAGACTCAAGATACAATACCACCTCAAGCGGGAGTGAGTTTTTTATCATAATACCGACACCCCTAGAGCCAGATGAAAACCTGCATGTGCAACCATTTTTTATCCTTCCCTATGCATAGCCTTACAGAGGTTTCCCACCAGGTGTGTAGGAGCACGACATCTGGGGCCTGTCGTTTGATATATTGTAGAACCACACTGCATTTGATTTTATCCCCAGGCCTTTGACATTCCAGCATAAAATCTTAACATTTTTGTCCCCATGTCGCTCGTAGCTCTGATCTATATTGGCTGGTACCTCTGCAGTAATAGTAAAATAAATTATCAGTGCACGAACCGTAATGATGCTTAAATACAACCCCCCAACCCAACAACCCCCCCTCTTGCCCAACTACCCCCCACCCCGCTGCCCTGCATTCTGGGCTCAAAACTGCCCATAAGAAACTTGCAGAGTGCATGTCGCCCTGAAGAAGGACTATTAGTAGAATACGTAAGGGCGTGGCATCCCGTATTCCCCCCCTCCAGATATAGCCAAGAAAGAGACCCAGCGTAGGTCATACACCAAATGACTAATATTTAGTCTTGGAATAAGGCGGTATCTCACTGGAACTAGATCCCTCCTCAACCCATTACCTGCCCAGTCCAGTCCGATAGATAGCTAGTTTAAGGAATATTCGATGCCCAGGTCATCCTTGTCAGCCATGGGCCTGTGTGGAGGTCTCACGCCCCCGGCATCTCGATCCTGTGGGGCCAGCTCCGTTCGATACTCAAGCCAGTCTGCAGCTTCCTCCGGTTGTTCGAAAAACCAGATTTTCCCACCAGATTCTACTCAGAGACGTGCTGGGAACAACATAGAGTACTTCAGGCCCTTGTCTCTAAGTTTCTGCTTCACTGCCGAGAAGGATCGTCTTAGAGGCTGTACCCTTTGCGTGAAGTCGGGGAAGAAGGAGATGTCAGCATTCTCAAAGAGAAGTGGGGCTCCCATTCTGGCATCTTGGAGGATTATGTCTCTGTCTCGAAAGTTGAGGACTTTAGCCAGCATCGTACGTGGGGGGGCTCACATTTTGGGACAGCCTCCTGGGACCCTGTGAGCCCTCTCAATGGCAAAAAACTTACTGAGGCCCTTAAGTTTCAGATGTTGTGGCACAAGTTCTTCCACAAAGAGGTCCGGGGCTTGTCCCTTAGCTTTCTCTGGTACACCCAAAATGCATAGGTTATTGTGGCGTCGGGCCCTTCATAGTCATCTAGCTTGAGTTCTGTGGTTTTACGGACATTTCGAATGTCTTGGAGTTGACCCTGGAGCTGGGCGACGTCGTCCACGAGACTGGCGCTGGTGAGTTCCACCTGCATGACTTTCCCATTCAACTTGGTGAGATCGGCTCGGATCAGGTTGACTTCAATGGCTATGGTGTCCATTTTGTGCTCAAGCGCGGTTTGACCAGTAGGGATTGTTTTCAACACGTCCTTCAAGGATAGCTCCTGGTCCTACACTCCTTGGTCGCCGGTGGAGTTGCCCCCACATTGTTGATTTGGAATCATATCTTTAGGGAGGGTGTAACGGTTGAGTCTGTTGGTTTGCACCTCCCTTTGACCTTTAGCGCCAGCCGCTTTACTCTTTTCTGTTGCCATTTGGACGATATGCTAAAAGTTCCTTAGGGTATGCTCCCTTGCGTCTGAAAGTTTATGTGAACACTCGTGTTGTGACAAAAGGAGCAAGACTCTACCTGTCCGTCACCAGTTGGATCTGGACAATGACACAGTGCGGACCAGCGGCACCGGCACGGAACCCAGCGGATGTCCTAGCAGGTGTACAGACGACGGCAAAGTAAATCAATACAGGCAGCTTAGGAACTCCTGGGAGTCGCATCACCCTCCTCCAACTTCAATATGACCTCCCAGAAGGCTGTGAGAGGCCCAAAGGCAAGGAGTGGTTTATTCTCCCACCGGCAGGCTGATAGAGCGATGCGGCTTGCAGTTGTCAACTCCCTCGCCGTCCACTGCCGGATTTGTGTGTGCTGCGTGAGATGGGGTCGTGCCTCCAAGCCCTGTCGGGCTCCTGCTGGGGTTCGAGAGCTCCCTCAATGAGTCTTGCAGCTGGGGGAGGGAGTCTGTGGTCGAATTACTCTGCTGCAGCCACACTCCAGGCACCCTCCCTGAGTTCCACTCACCGCACATTTCTCTAGAGTCGGACAATGATATTGGGATCCCCGCCTTTCGCCGCAGTCGGGTCGGCATCTGCGTTCCAGCGCCAAGCGCAGAGGCAGCGCTATGAGGTGAGCGTCTGAGCTGGCGCGGCTACAGGGGCTTCAGCAAAGCTCCGCGGTCTGGGCTTCTGCTCACAAGGATGGGCATATACGCCACCCGCCGGGATCTCCGGCCGCACCCCCTTTGCCGCACTGTAGCGAGGCTCTAAAATCGACTACACTGGGCGCGAGAGGCTGTTGGCAGTGGGAGACAGCTGTGGAGGCTCAACTAACCCTCCGGTGCGTTCACCCACTATGGGGGTTCAGAATTGACATTCAGGATATCTGGGGGAGGAAAAGGGCTCATGGAGAAACTAACTCAGGCGGCCATTACGCTTCGGGTCTTGGCCACGCCCCCTCGGATTTGTTTTCTTAGCACATATTCTCTGACTGCTGGGCATTTAGATTGTTTTTGGCGCAAAGCGTTCTGATTAATCTGACATGTCATAATTGATGATTTTGACGCGAGGAACAAGCAAGTGGTGCATCAATAAAATAGTTGGTCCAATAGAACATATACAGTCATACTGCAAAAAACGGGATTGTGCACTGATATGACGCCATGTAATCTTCCGTTGGACAATTCTACCTATTATAAATTTGCAAGTATGTCCTTTTGTTTTTGTGCCTTGTGCCTCCGCCACCTTTGAATCCTTAGAGCATGACAATAAAGGATACTACCCTCCCCCTGACCAGCCTACTGGTTTACCCTACAGCCTAGGTTAAGGTGAAGGATATACAAAACACTGTATATTGCCAATATTAATATAGGTTTTACAAATATCTATAGAATAAATATTCTGTTAGTATAATGATGTCTTTGATGTGTGCATGTGGAGTCAGCTACTTCTCTCACCCCTTTGGGTACCCACTACACTAACTGACCATAGACACTGTTCAATGTCACCTTTTGTGCTTACTTGTGTTGGGGGGGGGGGCATTTTCTTGGGATAGACAAACCTTGGAAATGCATCTGGAAGATGTCCTCTCTCCCTGACAATAATTGCATGAAAGGTTTCTATACTGTATCCCATTTTGAAACACACATGTGCACATACTGTCTTGTCTTTTGATCTCCCTTCAAAAGATTATTAACAGAATTCGGGAAATTAGAATCCCAGGTAGGACTCACCTGGGTATACATATTAGGTGTTGCACTTGCATCACCACCTAGGGTCCACTTGACAATTAGGCTATTACTATAGGGATCTATTAGCCCTGAAAAATGTGCTAGATATATTAGGCCAATTAATGAGGGCAGAAACATGTTATCGAATAAGAGACAGGCCTGAGTCATTGTACTCTCTGATATCCATCAAAAGAAGTGTTTTTAATGTAGCTAGAGTCCTCACTACCTAAGGTGATAACCGAGGAACCCTAAGGTATTTTTAGACTGTTTGGATCCTGTTCCAGTCCAGTAGTTTCATAAAAGAACCTCCTCCTACCACCAAGTCTTTGCAGAGGTTGAGTCCGCCCTGGTAGTACCATCTTACTAGGGTGGGGAGTGGATGCCGATGATGAAGCATAACACTAATATGTGTGTGAGGCATCCTCTTACACTAAGGATGGCCTTCCCAATTTAAAAGGCTGCATACAATAGGAGTTGACTGATTCTATCTGGGTTTTCTCGATCATTTTTGTTTCTGCCGGCATGCTACCTTTTTGTGTTTTTCCAGTCTTGATTTAGAAGAATGTATGGGTACCTGTCTCCTCCACCTCTCTCTTTTGTGGTAACACTCCTGTTTGCCTGCTTCAACAATCAAGGAGTGTACAGTTGATGAAAGAGCACTAGATCCTGCACTTTTATACCAACAACCGGGCTATCCTGATCCTCTAATACCTAATAGATCAGTTGACTCAGACTATTCACATATCAGGATCGCCCAATCAGTCCTCAAAGGGGAGCGGAGCACGGATGTGCATTCATCGGAATGGAAAAGACAGGTTGACGAACCCCAACAGGACAACTGGACTTGGCCAGCTAGAACAATAAACTCACAAGGAGAGGGCACCAGACTTAGTTCCGTCAAAGACCGCGAGGATGGCCCAAAGCTTCAAATATGCTCATGGAATGTAAATGGTATGGGAAACAAGGTATCAGACACAGAATTTCTCTCTTATATCCAAGGCTTTGACTTAATTCTAAAGCAGGAGATGTGGCAGGAAGAACCTCAGCACCTACTTGGCTTTAAAACCCATCATCTCCCAGCAACCAAAGCAGCCAAATTTGGTCACTTAAAGGGGGGTCTTTCCATTTACTCCTCAATTAGCACCATAAGGGGGACAAGAGAAGTTGGCTCCACACTAACCCCAACAAATGGGCTTCAAATTCTTGCACTGGACATAGAAGAGAGCAACGCTAAACAACAAATTATTGTACTAAATGTTTAGATTCACCCACGAGATAAAGCCAGAGTAGTCAAAATGGTGGGTACGGAAATAACAAAGTTACTCTCTGAAGAGTCAACAACCAACCTTGTACTGGCCGGGGATTTCAATATGCATTTAATAGGACCACAATTGAGGGAAATCGAGCTGGAGGGACAACTTACAGCAGGGAAGATCCCCACCCAGGTACAAGGCAAAAAGATAAAGCTGACAGCCCAGTCTAGGAATTTTATACAGGACATGGAGCACTTAAGCCTTGTGGTACTAAATGGTCGCTTTCTGGGAGATCAACTTCCCACGGCAACTTATCACAAAGCTATGGCAAGCTCTACAATAGATTACATGCCGGTTACTCTACAATTGTTTAGCAGGATTTATAGTTTTAGGATTGGAACAAAAGAGCATAGCGACCATCAGCCCCAGGAAATTTCACTGTGTATAACGGAGAGGCCCTCGATCTTCCCACTGAAGGATCCTGCAACTATTTATACCATGAATCTCAGAAGGCTTAACTGCAAAACTAGCCAACCTGACAAACTCCAAACCATAGCCAAGTCAATCTGGGAAAAGCAAGCAGAGATACATAGTAACGCGAAAGCCTGTTGGGAAACAGTGACAAAACAACTAGGGGAACAACTTGCCAAAAGATCAGAGGGCCATGTGCCAGACAGTCGATTGCCAAATACACAGATTGTAAGATCTCAAGCGGGAAACCAACTCAACCACTTACCAATCTCGTGTATACCAAATCTGAGGGCCCTCAATAAAGATATCAATAAAACTTTACGAAAGTTAAGACAAAGGGGTAATGAAACTACTCTACAAAAAACCCTTGCACAATTAAAAGCAACAAAGAAGAAAACGATCTGGCAAGCAAAAAAGGGAAGCAGAAGAAAGTTTGTGGGATAAGCTCCTGTTTGACACAAAGACAAATCAAAGCGCAACATTTTGGCGAACAATAAATAATTTATGCAAAACCCACGTGCAGGGCATCAATTCCCACCTAACAGAGGAAACTTGGGCAGGCCACCCCCCAATCACTATAACCCAAGAGGGGAAAGCTCCTGTAGAGCACAACCAGGGTCAGGACAGCCTGACAAGCTGAGCACCCATGGAAACATCAGCAGGAGGTCAATAAGAGAACTGCACTTCACAAGTTTGCAGATTAAAAACCGAGTAGCCAAAGGCAGGCCAGAAAGGGCACCTGGCCCCAACGGTATCCCCCCATTATTATTTAAAACTGATACAAACTATTGGGCTGCTGCATTATTACAAATATTCAACTTCATAGAAGAAGGGGTAGGCATCCCAGACTCCTGGAAAGGCTCCATAATATCTCCAATCTATAAGAAGGGAGATAAGAATAAACCTACTAGCTACAGACTTGTAGCTCTAATTGATGTTGAGGCGAAATACTATGCCGGTGTCCTTTTGGACGAACTAACAGCATGGGCAAATGAAAAATCCCTCGTCCCCCTCATTCAGGCAGGCTTCTCTAAAGGCACTGGGACCATCACAAATCTACTTGCCCTGACGCTATTGATGGACGGTGCCAAAGCAGCAAATCTCCCCCTATTTTTCTGCTTCATCGATTATTCGGCTGCTTTCGACAGTATAAACAGGCAGAAGCTGTGGGCTAAACTAGCAAAGATCGAAATTGCAGCAGCACTATTAAAACAGATAATCCATCTACATACTAATACTTGGGTTCAAATAAAACTAGGAACTGGAGAATATCTGTCAAGGAGAATACCAACATCTAGCGGACTGAAGCAGGGCTGTGTGCTGGCCCCCATGCTTTTTAACCTGTTTATGGCAGACCTTTCTACAGAATTAAACAACAGCACTTCTCATGCACCGAGGTTAGGCGGGATGTCACTCTCTAACTTACTGTATGCTGATGACGTCATCCTAATAAGCCGAACTCCAATTGGGCTTCAGCACTTGCTAAATACAACTGCCAATCATGCTGCATCTAATGGTTTAACCATCAACCTAGATAAGTCAAAAATCATGCAGTTTAACCCGAAAAAGAATGCAACCGGGTTTCACTGGAGCCTGGCAGGTGCACCTATGGAAGTCATGTCAGAATACAAATACCTTGGGGTGATACTTGATGAGAAAGGTACCTTCAAGTACAAAAAGGAAAGGGAGGTAGAGGGAGGAAAGGGCATAGGCTCACTCTCCACAAAAAGTAGCCATAAAACGGAGAGGAAATTCCATAGTGGTAGCTCTAAAATCTCTGAAACATAAAACTGCCGAGCCAAGCTTTTACCCCTTATTACAAGTACTGCAAGTACAACAAGCAAAGTTAATTCCAGCTATTACATACGGAAGCGAATGCCTCAGGGGAAAAGATGAAGAGACTTTGGAACAAACTGTGCTAAGAGCAGCAAGAATAATCTTTAGCCTACCAAATTATGTCTCTTCCGCACAAATCAGGCTGGAGCTTGGCCTACAGTCACAAAAAATAGCTCGCAACGCGGCTTATGTGAAATGCTGGTTTAAGATTAGAAGCTCCGATAACTGCTCTCTGAATTTCCATCTCTGGAAAGAGATAAACTCAAGCAGAGCTTGCACCCCAATGACCGCATCCATAAACCGCCTAGGCCTGAAGGAACTCTGGGCAACTATGGGAACGCAGAACAGCTTTAAGTCTTTGGTAAATAAGACAGTAAAAAATCTGTCAGTACTTGAAGACAAAGAATCGCTCAGGAGAAGGTCCCACGGTTGGTGCGTGCTGCAGAGCTATACAACTCCTGGCCCTCAAGACTACCTGCGTGCGGGCTTCCGCAGGAGTCTAAAAGAGAAATACCTCCGGTTTCGATTGGGAATTCTTCCTGTACTCCCACATTTACCACCACGGAAGTGAACCGCAGAAACAACTGAGTGCCACCTCTGCGGGGAAGCTGAAGAGAGCATTATGCATCGACTATGCATTTGCCACGGTCTGGACCTAGAATGACGCTTGTTCCTGAAATCTATCTTTAACGCCAAGAGGATAAGAACCTGCAGGCAAGCAGTGGAGGCTTGCTTTGGTGGAGAAAACATACAGCTGGCATGCCAGTTTGTACAATTTATAGTTGCGGCAGAGGAGAAAATGAAGAGACCTGGCACACCATAAAACAGCTCTAACATAGGGGCTTACCCTGTCTGGTCCCGAGATCTGCCTCTTCTTTTTTTAAATGGGGAAACGCCTGACATAATAAAGTTCTCCTTCGTCGCCTTGAAAACTACGGGGCTTTGGAAAGGCCCAAGGTCAAGAAGGACCAGTAGTATCTATATCATAAAATTGAAACAAACATGATAAATGCAACTATTAATTCTGTGACATTTAAATATAAATGCAATTCTTAAACTATTTTAATCTAGGTTTTTAAATTTTTATATCTCAACTTTTGGACTAAGGATTGACTAAAGCACACTTGTTGATATAGACATTCTGTTGGAGTAAGGCTCATCCAAGCTGAAAAGGAAAACTTGGCTAGGGCCATTTCCTCCCATATCTCTTTCTATCTTTATTGTTTGTGCAAAAATGACGAACTTTTAGTGTATAATTTTCATGAATTTGTTCTTACTTGAGCAATCTCCTTTTTGTAAAGGTTTTTATTAAATTGTACAATAAATATTTACTTTCTTACTTACTAGATCCAGCACAGAACCTAACTGGAAATAGATCTGGCTCCCAGAAGCCTGCTAAGAGGAGCTAGGGGATGCAGGACTCATGAGGAAATGTTTTCCCAGTGTTTGGAGACCAAGTCCTAAGATTTAAGCTTGGACCAGAATAACCCGCTTGGTATCGTACCTCTGCTCCATTGCAGTTGGCCTGTAATTGCGCCTTGGTACCTGTCCACCACAAAACATTGGTTTGTGAATGTTACTGTTTTGTATTTTTTCTTTGATATTGTTCATACTTCTTGAAGTTAGCTTGAACTTATCTGCGGATGGCCTGCTGCTTGTGATATGGCTATCAGTTGTTGAGCAGAGTTTCTCTCAGAACCTTGTTTTCACCTAGCAATAATGGTTCCATTGAGTTGGTAGAATTGCCCCATTTCTCAAATTAGTTACCCCATTTCTTACAGCATTGCAAGAAGCAAATTCCTCTTGACTATTTATCTCAATCCCCTTTGCATGCCTGAAGAGGAGACTCATCTACAGTGGAAGAATATCTGGAGTTTGTGATAGAGAAAACAGCCCCATCATCAGTGTCACTTAAATTTATAATGGCGAGATGCTAAGGCACTGCCAGGCATCAAACAATAGGGTCAACCTTATGAGACTACCATTTATCTTCCAGACGCCAGTAATCAGTAAAGCGAAAGGTATCCTTATATTGGAATAATCTGATGAGCTGTCATTATGGAAGTCTTGTAACAACGACACATAGACTTCACACGTTAGGAGTAACATAGATTGACCACCTCCAAACTAGAAACAGTGTTCATAATAACCTGGAAGGAGGTAATCACTCTAGAGAAGGAGCCCTCAACCTTTGGTGGTCAATGAACAACATTTGAGAGTCAGAGCAAATTTCAAGCAACATACAAATCACAAAATACGTATTGACTTAGATGTGTTGGTAAAATTGTTAAAACTCATACAAATTATAATATATACATATAGCATACAGCTATAGATAAATATTGAAGGCACATATGACTTGCATGGAATGGGCAAAATGTAGTAGGCTTTAAAGATTTGTTTTCCTCTCTAAATGAATTCGGGAAACGTCTTGTAGTGAGGTTTCTTAGCGCCAATGCACAAAAGCTTCCATCTTGCAAATTAACATTTAAACTTGGCATCTTCCTAGACTGTGACTTTTAACATGCTTTGCAGGTACATGATAACGTACTCAGAATGTGTTCTGCTCGCAATGCACATTTCTTCATCAGAGTTTTATCACAACACTGTACATTCTTTTCAAGGATAAAGTACACTGAGCATGCTGCCCTTGCATTTTTTTGTCCATAAGGAAACAGCTCTGAATAGGAAAAACAAACAAAGACACTAACAATGGACCTCAGACACAGTGCAAATAGAACCAGTGTTTATTATGTTTACTGCTTCTGACCTTTAGGTCACCAGAGGAGTACTTCCATGGATTAGCCTGGATGGTGCCTGTGACTGATTTCCAACCTTGCTGACTCTCATCACTATCCTGCAATGGATCATGACGGCCTGTTCAACACCAGTCTGGCTTACTGATACACACAGGTAAATAGGGAGTTAGGCGGCTGCAAGCAATCTGACAGAACGCATTCACACTATGCTTTCTATAGGATAGGTAGTGTTAGGTAGGAGGTTAGGTAGACGTATCACTACAATATATGTCCAAACATTCATATAATCACTTCAATAATTATAATGGTTGAAATATTCATCTTCTTAACCATTCTTGCAATGCTTGTAACAATGCTGTGTTTCCTTCTACTAATAATTCCAACTCATGTATTTTACAGAAGAATCCAATTGCTTCAATAAATGATTGACGTGCTAATTTGTGTATTTCTTGTGTTTCCATTTGGGCATACCTGCGGTAACAACGAAAGGGTAGGGCTTTTTCCACTATTTCCTTGGGGAAATTAGAGTGGTCCTGTGCTGAGGGTGGCAGACACCGTCCGTTACCTATTAGGTTTAGGGGTCCAGATGGCACACTGTGAGCTAGCCAGGAAATGGGGCAACATATTCTGAATATATGCGTGGACTCATTCCCCATGTTTTGAGAGACATATGTTGTCCAAATGCACAGTCTTACTTAATTAGTAGGAAATGTGCAACAGTCTAAAGTGTTAAAAGGTGTTTTAAAGAAGATCAGATTAACATATCTGGAAAGATTTGTGGAATATAAAGGCCACTTTGCAAAGAGCAAAGTGGAACTTCTCCTAAAGGTTTCTGGGGAAATTTAGCCTCAGCATATGCTTTTTAAAATACATTATGTCAGTTATATTTTTATAACATGTCATGATTTAAATACTATAAAGTAAGGAAAGTTTGGCATCACCTTCCAATAAATGTATACTGGTAAATGGTGCATTTTTAGAGTGTGTTTATCAAAACATGGAAGAGTTTCCAAATTCAACACATTAGCCACAAGATTATAAACCACTACATTGCCAAGCAGGGGCACTGTAAACCAATCTTGCTACACCTTTTACTGTGTGGTTTACATAATGCATGTTTTAGCATACTTTGCAATGTTACATAATCCTCACTGTATGCACACTTGCCAATTTGCAGCAGGTAGCTCTTTAAAAGTTGTAATTAAGGCTATTAAAACACATTGTATTTTTATTTTTTTTAAATATTTTTATTGACAACACGAAAAGACAAAAAGAGGAGAGCCATTTTCACATATACAATGAAAATAGAATAAAAATTAAAACATAAGTAATAACACATCCATGAAATGTAATTTTAACCCGATCAGAAGTAGGCACTAAATCATAAAACAGCATTACACAACATTTTATCCAATTTCATCATTGTTCGAACTCCCATTATTTTAGCTAATGAGGACTCCATGATATAAATTTCATTAACCAGTGACCACCATTCCATAATATGTGGTGGCTTTGAAGATATCCAAGTCCTATCAATGATCAATCTAGCACACGCAAATAAGATAGTTAATAGATGTTTATGTGGACAGTTTAATGATTGTATACCCAGTAAAACCGTTGTAACTGATAAAGGAGAAAAGATCACTTGTTTTTGACTTAAAATATTTTCAAATCCAGACCAATACTCAGATAATACTGGGCATAGAAGAAACATATGCTCAAGGTCTGCTGCTGCCAAACCACATTTAGGACACTTAGTACGATCACTTGGTGGACTATTTTGGGACCATTTTGAAATTCTTTGCGGGGTATAATAGAGGAGACATACTGTTTTGTATAGTTGAAGCCTTAGGCTGGAGGATTGTACTACATTGTTAATACTACAAAGTGGGGTACAGATCTTATTAGCAGTTATGATAGTGCCCAATCTTGTGGTCCATTTCACAGCAAGCTTCGGACAATCATCAGCTTCATAATAATTAAGGGATTTGTAACCTTCACTGATTAAAGATTTTGTCTTTTCCGAGTAGAGACAAGACCAAATAGCAGAGTCAAATACTTCTCTCAAATTCATCTTACGTATAAAAAAATCCCGAATTTGCATGTATTTAAACCGCATATATTCAGGCACCTTGTAAAGAAGTTTAAGTGTCGCAAAATCCAAAAAACCCTCCGTACCGTAGAAATCCTCTAAAATGTTTATCCCAAAATAACCCATGTGCTCCCTGCTCCATCGCTAAAGATTCCGGTGTAAAACAGGAAGGCAATCAACGAACGAAATAACCTTAAGTATTGCCCGGCGATGTCGCCTCTTAACCCACAGAGTATTGATCAATGAAGAGGCAGGCGCTGGAGACTGGAAGGCAGGAAACAAGGGTTTATTCTCTCCGGAGGAGAACACATCAGATCAGACCAACAGGGAATCTTCTCGAGGTGCTCTAACTGCATCTCTGAGGCCTAGCCTCTTATACACGCATTTATGTCAGGAAGACATTCTTTATTACAATAAAAGTACTTTGAAGTATGAAAGACATCCCCGGAATCTTCCGCTTCAGGCCCGTTCCCACACACCCTAACAGTGAGACTCCCCTCCCCAATCACAATACAGGATCGTTATCAGACGGTAGGAACAGCAGGGCATTCCGCCGATTCCCGGAAATGCGTGTGGTGTGACGGATCTCATGGGGTGGGAGCCTTGATCTACTGTAACTCCTTTGAAGAGGGGTGATTCTTTACAGTTGGGGCCATAAACTGCATCCACAGGGCGAGGTGATAGCCTGGGAATGGCCTGGACAATCGGACACGGAGGAAGAGGAGTGTCAGAGGGTGCGATAGTGAATAGGATGAAAGGGAGGTGCCGGGCAGGCACGGGATGTGATTCTCAGGGAAGAGCAGCGCAGATGGAGGGGGTTTATGGCCCATGCATGAGAGAGAGAGAGAGAGAGAGAGAGAGCGGGGGTGACCAATGCGTGGGGGAGATGCTTGCGAGGGTGGGGAGCCGCACTGGAGATCGGCGGCGTGCAGAGAGAGGGTCTGATCAAGGCATCTAAAATGGCTGCCGTGTGCGACAAAAAGTGTGGCATTGGGAAAAAGGCAAGATTGTGCAGATAATGTTTATCAATACGAATTAATTTTCCGCAGTCCTCCCTTTAACATTCCCAAGACATCTTGCTGGCCTATTTCCTATCCTTGTCTTTAGTAATAACCACAGGCAGTAAAAATGGGAGTTTAGGTGAGGGAACAGTGCATAACATATACATTTGTGGGGTCGCGCATGTTCAGATCTAGAGGTGGGTATATTACTAGGATGATGCAGGAAGATCATAATACCACCATATCAGACAAAAAAACGTTCTTGCAGTGAGAGTGCATTGGGTACATTTCATAGAGGCCTACAATTTTTTGGGAATACGAACTAGTGGGTATATCCATATGTACAACTGTCGTTTCTACGATTCTTTACCATATGAAGTTTAACGTTTTCTTCGTTACACATATACAGGCAAAGGTGACTGAGGTAGTGTCTCAACAGATAAATCCTTTTTACATCCAATTAGAGCATACTCAATACAAAGTGGTTTGGGAGAGAAATGCGACTTAATATAAGTGACAGTCGGGGGGTGATAATGTTAAAAAGAAGGTGTCGCTCTTTCCAGCGTCGTATTACAGCAAGTCATTACTGGTAGGTACTCAGTGTTCTTCTTCGTCTTCCGTTGGCACTGTTGAGCACCGGCGGTGGAGCTATGCGTCCAGCTCTATTCCAGATCTCGCGTTGCAGGGCGTGGCCATTCCTTGTTCCCTGGCCAAAGGTCCTTTTGTGCCCTGTACCCTAACTACTCTTTCATGGGTACCTTAGACAGGGTATCCATATTCCATTCCTTTCCGTAACAAACCCTATTCTATCTAAATGCTGTGTTTCTTCTTCAAGTCAATTGTCACGAAATCCATGTGGAAAAAGGGGGGGTGTGGGGGCAATCTTTTCGAAAAGTCAAGGGAAGAGAGGGCGGAGTGGGGTCAGATCGGGAACAGATCAGGGGGACAAGAAATTTTATGCAAGTGGGCCCATTGATCGGGCTCAGAGGGCTGGGACTTTCTGGCACATGTTGATCATTGAGCAGGGGCTTCTGGTCAGCTCTTTCTTTCCTCCTTGTCGGAAATAGGGCCTCGTCCTGCGACTCTTTACCTTGCGGTTCCACCTTGGTCGAGGTTGTAGACGTTCCACGATCTGTTGCCAGGCTGTGCATCATCAAGTCCGGCTCCTCTCCTCCGGCAACTGTATGACATCCTTAAATAAGTTCGAAAAACAAATTTTAGTGAACTGACAGGGGAAGGTAATTATACAAGTCTATTTTTCTCTCAACCCCAAGCAACTGGGGAAACATCCGTCACATTGGTGTATGCTACTAATTTATAAACCACTTCTGGTGTGTAGGGTTGCAAGTATTTCCACAACCTTCCATCATAACCTTGTCGTTGGCGTTCGTTTTCGTTACATTTATGATCGTGGTATGAAGTCTGAGACCTATTCTTTACAATTGTTTATCACATTCAGGTCAGCTCCTCTGGCAGAGACCTGTTCTTCTAGTACAAATCCTGCAAAGCTATACCGTCCTTCAGGGCTTTGTAATTCACAAAAAAGTGCGAAGTGCTATCATCATGGGCTGATAGGTATCTTACTGAGAAAGGAACATGGGCTAAGCAATTTTCCATTATGTCGGTATATCCTATCCTTCAGCTAAACATTTTACTCTCAGTGGGGTCTACTGCAACAATTCTTTATTTCTATCTAATGCAACTTCATAAGCATCATTCTAATTTCTACTGGGGTGAGGGGTTACCATCTTACTTTGTGTCATAAGGGCGTTATCTAGCCGAAGGTTACAGTTCAATCAGCAAGGATTCAGGGACATTTTTCGCATTCTAAATTTGGTGGCTTGCTTGTTAATTAAATCATTTCTGGGAATAACGGTTGGCCTGTGTCAGTTGTTAGTCAACCCGTCTCTTACAACCGGGGCGCGAGCCACACTTTTCAAGCTCTGGTCCAGGGGGGCAGCTGATACAAAACCGGGGCCATCCTGGGAAAACGGGGACATCCGGATCACTCTAATTTGGGCATTGAGACAGTCGGGACGGTGAGGGTTGAGTTACCTAAGGCATTTTAAAAACCACTGACATATAGCTCCCCTTTAAAGGGTCAGATTAGGGAACATCAGTCATCTTACCTGTCCTTTCCTTCTTGGCCAATGTAAGTTTTATCAGTGTTAACGGAAAGGAGAGGTAGTAACGTGGCACAATACGATATTTTGTTTCAGTCAATTTGTGCAAATACCGTTGTATTTGGAGCCAATTGAGTCGTGTACCAGGGGTCAGGGGGGGGTATAGTGGTCGGTCGGTTAGGAGCGAGTCCTCAGGGTGAGAAAGAGGGAGAGAGAGAGAGAGAGAGAGAGAGAGAGAGAGAGAGAGAGAGAGAGAGAGAGAGAGGGGGGGAGAGAGAGAGAGAGAGAGAGAGTGAGAGAGAGAGAGAGAGTAATGCGCAACAATAGGCTATTCAGTACTCGTGCAACATCGAAAAGCGGTAAGGAAGAGAGTGGTAAGAGAGGGAGAGAGTAATCGTGTACAATAATAGACTATTCAGTGCAATACACAACATAGAACATTACGGGTCTGTTTTACATATAAAGCATGCGGTTTGGGACGTACGAGTATTAGAACAGGACATACATCAAGTACAAAAAAAAAAAAAAAGACAGACGGACTATTTTACATAAATTTCGTACTCTCGGCCCCTCGCTTAATTTAAAATCAGGGTCAGGCGCTTTCCTTTTCGGTATTGTTCGACGTTACTGCGATAACCCTCTAGGACCCTGTGGTAAGCTACCCTCCTACGTGTCTATTTATTTGTCATATACAAGTACGACGTCCAGGCCTGTTTTTTTCCTCCCACGGGCCGCTCAGCCAGTATTCTTGTCACACAAAAAAAACATTCCCAGATCAGCCTAAGCATACATGATGCAGACGTACGTACTACACGGATCATGCTACAAGCGTCTTCATACTGCACAAGTTATGCCACATATGCATCCATATCATACGAATCGCTCCTCGCTACTAGAGATAGCCTCTGCACTCAGCATACCACCCAATTGTACTAGTCCTCCTGTTGTGTGGAGCACGGTGCGTGGGTCTTCTTTTGTTCTTGGGCCGAGAATTCCGTTTGTAGCCTGGAGAGGAAGGAAGAAAAAGGATGGGAGGGGGGCAGCATTCAAAGTACATTAGTGCGCATGAATACAAAAACCTTTTACTTACCACATACCCGACTTATCGGTGGTTCACTGCATAGGTCGCTCGAGTGTGGTATTGCAGACCGCGTGTAGGAAAGGGTCAAAAGCTAGAAGTACTCAATATAAGGTGAAGGAGGTGACGGGTTCATGTTTTCCTTTGAAGAAAAGATATGGTCATGGGGCCGTCCCTATTCGTAGAGCATGGAAACTATAAGGGGCGGCAGGTTTTACTGAGGGTTTTTGAGTTTTCAATAGTACGTATCTTGCCTAAGGTCAGACTAGAGGACATTCTCTTCGGTGAAGTTTAGGAACAAGTTGCCTCGCTTTTACTTGTCTTTTAAATTCGAGTTTTCTTCCCCGTGCGTGTGTTCCTCGATTAGTTGTACATTATGGGACAGAATACCATACCTCATATCCGACAATCAGTTCAAGTTAAGGCAACCATTCTCTCATAACCTTAAGAGAGACAGGCATGGTGGATAAAAATATCTCAGTCAATCCTAATATTCAGGCAAGGAGTCTGTATTTATCTGCACTTTTACCTTTATTGTGAAAAAAACGTCAACATACAAATACGGGTCTACAACCATATAGGCCGGCCACGGAGCAGGTTAGAAACGTATAAGGTAAGGGGATATTACGCTGTAGTATATAAAAAATACGTAACAGTCGAGCTATTAATTGCAAAACTGATTGTCTAATAGTTGCAGGATCAGTGAATGTTAATTTAATACTCGAAAGTATAACAGAATTAGTTACGATAAAAATCATCCAGATGCACAACGTGGGCGAGTACCACGTGCAACACTGCTTTGAAGCTAAGATAATACAATAATCAATAATCGATCAAAACCAATATCAACAGGGCTGTCTGCATGCCCGCCCGACATGTGTCCAAAGACCAAGTACATACCCCGTAACATCAAGGCTAAGCAGCCGGGGCACCGTAACGATTTGCAGGTCCCGCCTATATTGGCGCCATTTTGGCTGAGGTCGGGCAGGTCCAAAGTTTTAGTTCAAATCCTTCCAATAACCCGCGGCCAGACCAGAACCCCTTTCGGTAGTTCAGAAAGTTTGTCAACGCCAACAGAAAGGACAGGCAGCATGGACCGTTACTCAAAGGCGGGGAAAGGCAAAATCTTCCCTACCAGGTCACGTTGAGGTTCCACCGGAACTGATCGAGTTGGTAGTCTACAGTGTTCCTTGGTAATTCGGACAAAAGCTGGCGTCAGTATGGGAGCACCGCCATCTCGCGGCAATGTCGTGGCCACTCCGGATAGCGGGACAGTAGGCGTATCCTGGAGCAGCCTCTCTCGCAGCACCAGATGGGGATAAGGCGGGAGTTGCCCGGAGCAGGGGCACATCAATGGAGGATGGTTGAGCAACAGTGGCGGTCGCCCCCACCGGAAGCCCGCGGGGGTTGAATGTCCATGACTCCCGGGGGATCTTTAGAGTTTGGACAATGTCTTCAAGAGTGTGGCTCATGCTCGAGCAGGCAAGCATTCGAGTTCCAGGGTAGTCCTGAGCCATTCAAGTGGACCGGGCCCAAATCCGGGGAGTCGGCCGCCATTTTGAGCGTTCCGCAGCAGCCGCTCTTCACCCCGGCCACTGGAGCGGGTCCTCCGGCCATCCGCAACGGCAGTCCTGGTGCAGCTGTCCGCCAGGTGAAACGCTAATGGCTGTCCTGCTGCAGCTGGTCGGCGAGTGAAACGATAAGGGTCGGCCTGCTGCAGCTGAGGAGCCTCCACCTGGGGAGGTGGGGGAGGCCCGTTCGCGTCGCCTCCCCCCCAGGGCACCCCACGCCGTCTTTTGGCGCAGCATTATAGGATTGCCGGAACAGGCAACAAAAAGGGGGGGCCGCCAGTAAGGCATCCCCTGCCCGCAACTTGTTGGACACTATATCTGGATGATTTGGGGGCGTGCCTCTGCACGTGGTGTTGTCTCCGGGCTATCCGCACAACAACTTCCTCGGCCAGCCTCCTCCCTCCATCCCAGGCCTCCACCGATGCCACATCGCCGGCTGATGGATTTTGTAGGCTTTCTATAGCCCAAAGCCAACTAAAAAGTAGCCCAAAGTAGCCCAATGCTGCTACTCTAAGGAAGGAGGGACAGCGTCAAGCAGACGGTGAATGCATTGGGATTGATGTTGCAGCAGGCTGCCATGTAAATATTTGTCTAATAAAGCGTTTTAACATACTACTTTGTTGGAGTGTTGTATATATATTTATAATCTGGCAACCAGCACAAACCAAAACGTCACTGCGTAATCAGGGAAAAATATAGCCCGATTCTGCGTCAAGTCAAGTCAAGTCATAAAATTTGTATAGCGCACTACATACCCAGAGGGTTTCAAGGCGCTTAGGAAGGGGAGGAGGATTATTTGTCAAATATCCACGTTTTAAGCTGCTTTCTGAACGCTAGGTGGTTCTGGGTGAGGCGAAGGTAAGCGGGGAGTGAGTTCCATGTTTTAGCAGCCAGGTATGAAAAGGATCTGCCTCCCATGGTGGTCTTGTTGATGCGAGGTACAGTGGCGAGGGCTTGGCTGAAAGAACGTAGTTGGCGGGAGGGGGTGTAGAAGGACAGTCGAGAGTTGAGGCAATCTGGTCCGATGTCGTAGAGTGATTTGTATGCGTGGGTAAGCAGTCGGAAAGTGATTCTCTTATTGACGGGTAGCCAGTGGAGGTCTTTAAGGTGACCAGAGATGTGTTCGTTGCGTGGGATGTCTAATATGAGCCTGGCTGAGGCGTTTTGGATTCGTTGGAGTTTCTTCTGGAGTTTAGCGGTGGTACCTGCGTAGAGGGTGTTTCCGTAGTCCAGTCGGCTCGTGACCAGAGCGTGGGTGACTGTTTTCCTTGTTTCGGAGGGGATCCAGCGAAATGTTTTTCTGAGCATGCGAAGAATGTTGAAGCAGGAAGAGGATACGGCGCTGACTTGTCTGTTCATTGAGAGTGAAGAATCCAGGATGACTCCAAGGTTCCGTGCGTGGTCTGTCGGGATGGGTGCTTTACCGAGGGCTTCCGGCCACCAGGAGTCGTCCCAAGCGGAGGGGGATGTACCTAAGATGAGGACTTCTGTTTTGTCTGAGTTCAGTTTCAGGCGGCTTTGTTTCATCCTTCGGCAACTTCTTTCATTCCTTCGTGTAGGTTAGTTTTGGCGGTGCTGGGGTCATTGGTGAGGGAAAGGATCAGTTGAGTGTCGTCCGCGTAAGAGATGATGTTGAGGTTGTGTTGGCGTGCGATGGCCGCGAGGGGGCTCATGTATACGTTGAAGAGGGTGGGACTGAGTGAGGATCCTTGAGGTACGCCGCAGATGACTTCCGAGGCCTCGGACTTGAATGGAGGAAGGCGGACTCTCTGGGTTCTTCCGGTGAGGAACGAGGTGATCCATTCAAGTGCGTGGTCTAGCCCAATCCGGTATAGGGTTTGTCGTTATTGGGCGGGGTGGGTGGTAGGACAGACATGTTTAGGCAGCAAGGGCGGCGGAGCCGAGCTACCTCGTGGCCATCTCGACCGCGAGCTTGGCTCCTCACCCTAGTTTCATATTTCTCACGAAGGGCTATTTCCTAGTGTTTCTATTTTAGCAGGGTCAAAAAGATCCTATCAGTGGCCTACTGATTCTGGGGTTCCTTCTTCGTACACCTGTGCCATAATTTGCTATATGCTATGGAGACCAGTCCATGCTTTGTGAACATGTCCTTGTTAGGGGTGCCTTCCAGTGGGACTGGATGATCCACCTCTAACAAGCGGTCCTGGCTGAACTAGCTACCAACCAGTGGGGAGAAGATAGGCATGACGGGTTACAAAGGGGACAAAAGTCTGCACTACCTATCTTATCACCGCTTGCAAAGACTAGACAGAATATTTCTATTCTTCGTTATTTGCAGGCAGAGAACACCTCCAAAGAACTAATATCGAACAGTCAATGTTCGGACAATCAAACAATCAATGGGGAGAATAATAGGCACGACGGGTTACAAAGGGGACAAAAGTCTGCGTTACCTACTTTTTACTACCTGCAAAGAGAGAATCTGTTTTCCTCCGTTTGCAGACAGAGAATCTCCAGAGAACAATCCGCGAACAACAATGTTCGAGTCAAACAATCAATCAGTGGGGGAGAAAGATAGGCACGACGGGTTACAATGGGGACAAAAGTCTGCGTTACCTACCCTTCACTACCTGCAAAGGAAGAGAGAATCTATTCTTCTCCGTTTGCAGACAGCGAATCTCCAAAAGAACCAACAATTCGAAGAGTAATACTAGTATTTTCCAAACAATCAAACAATCATTTCGCAATTTGTCGTGTTACACGACCTTACCCGGACCGCATGGACAGTTTCTTGTCTTCCGAATCCAGCGCCCGATCGTCCTCTATCTTCTGTCGCGGCACTTCCTGATGGTTCCCAGTCAGGACCGTAGATCACTCGAGAGAGGTCTGTTCGGAACCAGTGAAGTTCGGATGATCGGCTGTCAGACGAGGGTCTATCGGACAGGAGCTCTCCCGATCGTTGCAGTCATTCACTCTGTCATCAGGACCTCTCCCACTGGATCCACGTGTCGCTGATGGGCCCAAAATTATTTGCTTCCTCAGTTATCCATGATAAAGCTTCTACCACATCTGTTGAGTATATAGCTAAATCGTCATCATAAGCTGTAATTTTAAGAGAATTAGGGCCAAATTTAAAAGGGACAATAAGAGGTTGCGTCTGAAGTGCGTTTATAATTGGCTCCATAGAAAGTGCAAACAATAAAGGTGACAAGGGGCACCCTTGACGAGTGCCCCTTGATATTGTAAAATTGGGAGATAGCATACCAGCATAGCTAATTTTCGCATTAGGGTGATCGTACAAAGCTTGTAATCACTTTAGGTATTGACCCTTAAAGCTGTATCTAGTCATTACAGCCCAGAGATAATCCCACCCTACTCGATCGGAAGCTTTTTCAGCATCTAACAATACCATACCGAGTGGAATGGGATTAGTCGCCGCTACATCAAATGCTGTTATCTCCATGTTTACATGGGCTGTAGTATCTCTACCTACCACAAAGCCATGTTGTTGTAAATTAACTAATTTTGGCAAGAGAGGAGCAAGTTGCATAGCAAGAACTTTGGCGTATGCTTTTGCGTCCGCATTAATGAGTGAAATGGGTCTATATGACCCACATTCAATTGCAGGTTTATTTATTTTTTTTAAAACACGATTTTAGCGGTAGTCACGAATTAGGAGCCTTCCCACTTTCGCCAATCGAGTTAATAACCAAACAGAAAAGAGGAAGCAATTCGTCATTACAAATTTTATACAGTTCTATGGGAAGCATATCCTCCCCCGCAGCCTTGCCTGAAGGAAGAGAGGTGATCGCAAGTCTAAGCTCTGTGATAGTAATTTTCTCAACCAATTGCCCCATTCCTTCTATTTCTCTATTAATTGCCATATTCTTACGAATGTACGCTTGTATGCTATCCTCTGTAAGGTGGCTTTCAGGAGTATACAGATCACTATAGTAATTAACAAATTGCTCCAATATTTGCTCAGGTTGACTATATGTAGCATTATTGGGTCCTCTAATTGACTTAATTAATGTATTGGCCTTGTCGTCAGCGACTTTATATGCGAGGAGTTTCCCTATTTTGTCTCCACTCTCATATTGCGATAATTTATATTTATGAAGTTTGATGCTACTTTTTTCTCTAAAAGAGTTTTTTGTAGCAGATCGAAGACTTACTAATTTAAGTTCTAATTTGGCAGCATTTTGCAAGCCTTGTGAACCTTGTCGAAGGGTTTCCGCTAAATGCTTTTCAAGTGACAGAATGTTAGACGTCATTGCTTTAATCTCTTTCCTTCATTCTGCGTTCTCTCTCAAGATAAACTGTTGAGCGAATCCCTCTATACTGGGCTTACAGGCATCCCAAACATAAATAAGTGAAGTAGAGTTGATGTTAATTTCTATAAATTCTTTAATATGTTCCTTAAGTTGTAAAATAAATACTGAATCCAATAATAAATATCTGGGAAATGAAAATAACCTTGGTTCCTGTACCCTTAAGGTGATGTTTAACACAAGAAGAATCGGATTGTGATCTGAAGTGACCCTTGGACAGATCTCCATAGTACTGGAGTCTAAGATCTTATCAGATGCCCAAGCCATATCAATGCGTGAAAATAGTTTATGGGGTGCTGAATATTAGGTATACCCTGCTAGGTTGGGATGTAAAATTCGCCAAGCATCTTTTATATTATGTAAACGGGTTAATTCTAATATAGCAGCTCGTGTCTTACGCATCCGTTGGAAAGCCCCCTGCCTAGTAGTATCCAGCTCATAGTTCATTATACAGTTAAAATTTCCCATAAGTATACGTTCACCTTCCCAATCTAACAATTCAATATTTAACCAATCAAAAATAAAAGGATCATCAATATTGGGTCCATATACAACACAAAATACATATTTGCAATTTTCCAAATCTATTTGCACAATTGCCCATCTGCCCCCTTTATCGGCAACAGTTCTAATGACTTCTAATCTCAATTGCCTTTTTTAAAGAATAGCCACCCCTCTAATAGAGGCATTTAGTGTTGAACAAACAATTACCTCGTAGCCCAATTGCCCTAATAATTTCCTATCTTTATAACAAATGTGGGTCTCTGTTAGTAACACCAAGTGGGGATTATACATTTTAAGCTCCTCATAAACTAGTAGCCTCTTACTCTTACTATTAAGGCGTGCAACATTCCAGGCTAAGCATCTAATTTGATTAATGTCATAAGTATAAGTATATTGCCCTCTTCTGATCTGAACATTAGTCTTAACACTCCCCTATAATCATCTTCAGCAGCTCTTATTCTCATGTTGTCATTTCCAGCATTTTTATCCTTCTCCCTGAACCATCCACCCCTACCCCCACCTTTCCTACCCCCCACCCATTTGTCCCTTAGGGGAAAACCCCCTCTATTTCCTGCTGCCGCAGTTGGGGCAGCCAAGCAGAGAGGTATCATCGAAGTCCCCCACATCCCTCTACTAAATTAAAAACCACCACCAGAGAAAAAAAGAAAGAATACCTAAAAAAGAGAACGAAAGGAGAGAAAAAAGTTTCTATAATGACTTAAATCAGTCATATTTTATTCTACTCACAAACAGAAGGAAAAAAGAAAAGCAATAAACCAACGTAGTGCTTTTCAGAAAAATTAATCTCATACCTTCTATCGCCCCTTTCTGAAAAGCCACATAGCTCAGAATAACATGTAAATTCTTTAGCCAAATGTAGAAAGTGCTAACTCTGCTTCCTTAACATCAGTAAAATAATATGTGTGACCCGATTTGATTATTTTAAGACGTGCCGGTTCCTGGAGGTACACTTGCCCCCCTCAAGCATTTAAAGGGGTCAATAAATTGACACAGCTTCCACCGCTTTTCCATTGTAGCCTTACTCAGGTCAGATCTAACAAAAAATGTAACATTCTCTATTGTAACAGGAGTATTAGGCCTTGCTTTAAGAGATACTGCTTGCCTGAGTAAGAAATTTCCCAAAAAATTCAAAAAAGGACGGGGACATTTGCTCTCTTTGTTTCTATTAATTAAAGGTAATCGGTGTACTCTTTGGAGCTGTGAGTCCCAGTCCCAATCTGCCAAGTCTGGGAAAGCCCACTGAAATAGTTTTACTACATATGCTGGAGGATCTGATCCTTCTGATCCCTCTGGTATGCCGAAAAGTCTGAGGTTTTGCCTCCTTTGTCGATTCTCCATGTCTTCTAGCTTACTCTGAAGAGTCTTGATCTCTATTTCATGCTGGTGAGTTGAGGCCTCGGTACGAGCTGATGATTCTTCAACACCCACCACCCTCTGTTGGAGTTCTATTAAAACACATTGTAAATGTACTTATCTACATAGCTTTCAGCCATCCCAGTTTTATACAGTGTCCATCTACCACAATGCAATTTTCCATATTTCTCATGTGAACACAGTTTGCAAACTTCCTTAAGGCCAATTGTCAAATTCCATATTGCCAAATGACAGTTTTTTTAAATTTCATAATGTGTCTAGCCATATTAATAGTTTCATATGAAGTTGCTCGTATGCGCACTTTGAAAAATTCTCATTGTTCCATTCAGAACAATCCTTCATATTTTGTCACAAACTGTATCTTACCTCATTAGATGCTCTAGTGGAACTCACTGCAGACATTAAACCAAAGAGTCATAATAAAACAGTAAAATTTAGTAATGCATCTTGAAGTTTATATACAAGCCGTCTGTAGAAGCAGCACTCTCTTGCCTTTGCCACCACATATTCCCGATGTTGTCTACAGTCTTATTGTATGCTACTTGATGTATGTTAATATTTCAGCTGAAAGCTCAGAGTTCACAATGTACCAGTAAAGAGGTTGCAGGCACACTGTATTTTTGAGTCATGTGATTGTTGGAGATTTACATTCCTGCATTAACATGCCAATGGGAACAGTTGTTGGAGTAGGCATTGGTAGTATGGGCTCTGTAAACATATCCTTGATAAAATATCTCCTTGATAACATTAACATGTATGAGTTGTGTAGTGTTGGACTTTTCTGTATGGTGACCCAAGATGTTTTCCTTCCTTTGCTGAGCCTATTTTTGTTGGCTTTTATGACTCTGTACAATTTCCCCTTGCTAACCAGTGGTAAATTGATTGTGCTCTATCCTTTAAAACATGGTTAAATTGACCTACACCTGATTGGTACATTTAATTTACTTGTAAATCCCTAGTACATGGCACTATATTTACCTTGGGCATGTAAATTGAATGCTACTAGAGGTCAGCAGCATTCACTGAGCTTCCCATTAAAGTAGCCTTTTAAAACAGGTCCCAGGCCTGCCACTGCAGCCTGTTGTGCAGGTTTAAACTGTCATTTTGACCTGGCAAATTCAACCTTTTGCCAGACCTAAACCTTCCTTTTTAATAGTTTAAGTCGCATCAAAGATACTCCCTAAATATTCATAGGGCAGTGTGCACTACAATAAAAAAAGGCAGGACATGTGTACTTAAGTTTTAAATGTCCTGGAAGTCAAAAACTCCTGAAGTCAGTTTACCTGTTGTAAGCCCTATCTCTCCCATTGACTAACACTGAGTTACATTATTACATTTAATAAGGGCTAACTTCAGATAAGGAGCAGATAGAGATATGATGTTTACACTCAAATGCAATTTAAAATACACTTTAATGGTAAAGCCATATTTTAGATTACTATTCTGAAAATGCCACTGTTAAAATGTAGTCCTTTTTGTCCCCACGAACTGTGCCTTTCTGACAGTGTCCTCGGTCAAATGACGGTGAATGATTCTGTTGTTGGGGTTTGTGCATTGATTCCAGACATTGAGACAAAGGGGGCTGGGGTGTGGACAGGATAGACCATCCTGACAGGATGGCTGAGAAGGGGCTCTACCCATCCCCACTTATACTTCAAAGGGCTTTGCCTATAGAAAAAACAAAATAACCTTATTGCTAGGCCTGCCCTGCCCTTTTGTTACCCCAGGCAGTTTGCAGCCTGACCTGGGATAAGGGTAGAACTATTCAGAACCAGTGTGGGGGTAAGACTGGGATCCCTTCAAACAAATAGTAGCACTAGGTATAAATTTTGAACCTCCAGAGCCACTTTTCAGTACACCCCTAGACTGTGGAAGATTTAGAAGAACTGCCCTGCTGTAAAAGGACTGCCCTGATGCTTGAACGACTGCCCTGCTGCTTAAACAACTGATTTTCTGTCTGAAGAAGGAAGACTGGATTTGTTTGCCTTGCACCAAGGCTACCCAGAGTGACTTCAAGGATCAGTTGGTTGACATCCTTTGTGAGCTACAGGGATACAACAAGCTTCAGAGGCATCCCTGCCAGTGCCCAACACACTAGCTGCAACAGCAACAGCAACTGCAACTGACCTCTATGGAGGTGCCCCCAGGTTGTGGACCCTTTTTTGTCATCATTGGAAGCTCTTTCAAGAATGAATTGTGAAAATCCTGGTGTTTAGTCTCCTCACAACTGTGAAAAGGCCCGTTCATCTAAAAACTGGTATACTCAAGACGACCACTAGCACAATGCTCCAGTGAGACCTGCTCATCACACCAACAGTGACCATCAGTGACTACCACAATGCAAGTCCTGTACTTTGTGCTACGGCAATGACAACCCACGTTGACCATCAACGTGAAGCTCCAGCTTCAACTGGACCTCCGTGCTACCTACTCTTCATGCCAAAACTCAACTTCATGCATTCTCCTCCAATGGTGATGGAACTGTTTGTGCTAGACTTAAGAAAGTAACGTTTTAGCTAGACTAATCTAGTTTCTGTATCTAGCCTGTGCCCTATCGTGGTCAGCCACAACTTTTGACTTTCCCTTTGTCTAGTGCATTCAGATGACTGGGATTGGCACTAAAGCCTTATTGTAAGACATTGGGTTTCTGGATTACTGGGGTGTGAGCCCTGCTGATGCGACAACCACAATCCTTGTCAGGGTAAGGCACAATCAAATCCCAAATTAATTTGTGCTTAATCCTCTGGTAGCTTGGTACATAGAAGTCAGGCTTAACTTAGAGGCAATGTGTAAAGTATTTGCACAACACTTTCAACAGTAACACACTGAGAAAATCACACAAAAAGATCTCACACCAGGGTGGAGAATTTACTAAATAAAACAAGACCAAGATGACAAAAGTCAGTTGAGCCAGAGTTATGAATTTTTAAAGAATAAAGTGAAAAATAGCTCCTAAAAGCACAAAGAGCCAACCAGGGTTATCTGGTCAGTGTGACCGGGTCAGTCAAAAGTTCAGGCTGACCAGATGAAATGTAGGTCCGATACAGTCCCAGATTAGTCACACTGAAGGTTTACCTTCTCATGCTTTGTGCCAAGAGACCTATGTGCATTGGAGAGGGTTGCAGGATGTAAGAAGAGTATTGCAAGCTGTGGGAGGAGTGGCACAAAGAGCAGGTCAGGCGTGGCATACGGGGAGGGGCTGGTGCTTCGCGTTGGCAGTCTCACCCTCGCTATCAATACTTCTGTGCGAAGAGTAGACCTCGGTGTAAAGTTTGACTCTGCTCACAGAGTTTGTGGAATTCTGCAAATCTACATTCTGCGGAGAATGCTGATTTCCTAATAAACTCGGCACTCCGCAATGGAAGGGATTTTTTTTCTGTTGGCACGCTTATCATGTCATTTCACATGTGCAGGGAGTGCAAAAAGCCCTGCTGGGTGCTTGCGAGCACCCACAAGATTTGCTAGCAGCCTGTGAGTCTTTACGCTGCTAAAGTGGCTTTAACCACATGCGCGCTGTGCTCATTCTCCTGGAATGCTGACTTTTTAAAAAACCCATTGTTCATGACGAGCTGGGCTCGTCATCAGTGTTTGAGGAGGCTACACCATGACGAGCCCAGCTCGTCATCAGCCTCGAAGGGGTTAAGCTGTGCCAGTGACTTTTGGTGCTTCTTTTGTGGTGTAGGCGGGTGCAATCAAGCGTGAGCGACTGCAGCTGCAACCTGGAGAATATTCTCTCCTGGAGAAGACATTAAATCTACTCAAAAGACAATTTGGAGTTAATAAAGTTCTCAAATGGATCATTAGCATTTGTTTTTTTGTGTGAGGAGCTCTTTTTTATTTAAATTTTTTTTCAGCAAGGAAGAAGTGTCCCAGAGATCCAACTTCCTGTTCCTGTCCATCAGGCTCCTCCCAGGGGTTTATCAACCCACTGGTCAATTTTCATTTGGATTTGGAACTAGAAAGAAGGTAATAACCCCAATCTTCCGCTCTGAGGGGCAGAAAGACTGTCCATTTTGTGTTGGGGTTGGGAAAGTGGCATGTCCACTGTGTGCAGCCCCACCCCTCTATAATACCTGGTGCCTAGTGGGCTTTCTTGGGCTATTGCCCATATCTGCTCTCCGGGGCAAAGGGAGGCAGAAAGACTGGTAATTTTTGGGAGGGGTGGGCATTTTGCCCATTTGAGGCAACTCCCACCCCTAAGTATTTAAAACAAAAATACTGGTGTCTAGTTTGCTTTCAGCCCCATCGGGGGCAGAAAGACTGAATATGGCCAAAATATACAGAGCGATCAAAAGCCCTTGCCCAATGGCTAGAGCGGTCGGCCTTGAAGCTAGGAAACCGGGTTTTAGTCTTGGATAAACCTGGACAGAGCTTGTGTAGTGGTACTACGCGGCATTACACAGAGTTACTGGAAAACTCAGTTAAATTCTGTGGAGTTACATGGCCTGGGGAGTCACTCTTTGCCCCCCTGCCAGCTGCACCCTACCTGCTAAACCCCCTTCCGCTAACCCCTCACCCCCCCTGCGAAGTAAGGCCTGCTGGCAGGGAGACTTATGCTCATCCCAAATCGGTGTCCTGCTCCTGCTGCTGGCTCCACTCGGCTTGCGCTGCTCCAGTTCAATTAACAGGAAGAACTACAGTGCCCATGGCGTACTGCAGGTAGGCATGCCTGACTCTATTGAATCGCATAATATGGCTTGCGGAGTTTTGAAAAACGTCTCATTCCAAACGGAGTGCGGAGTTCTAAAACTCCACAAACTTCACTGGTGGAGTGGAGTTAATCACCCAGCCTTAGATTTGGCAGTACGCTCAGCATCCTGTGATTTTGGGCAAGTCACTTAATCTCCCTGTGCCTAGCAAAATGAATGTGTCCATCTGTAAAGCAACTTGTGCTTATGTAAAGTGCTCTGATACCTTTGGGTCGAGTTTGTGCTATATAAACCCCACCCCCAAAAAGGGGGTGTTCCCCCTTCACTGGTGTCTAGTGGGTGGATCCCTGCATGGGGATCACCCTATGCTATGCTATGCTATGCTATGGTGACTTGTATAGCGCACGGCTGCCCCAGCGAAGGGGCGTCCCGGCGCTGCAGAAGGACAGATTACAGTGAGGTGGAGACGCTAAGGATGAAGCTATTGTCGAAAGAGGTGTGTTTTGACAGCCTTTCTGAAGGCTAGGAGATCTTGTATCCCACGGAGAGCTTCAGGAAGACTATTCCATAACTTGGCCGCTAGGAAGCTGAAAGAGCGGCCGCCCATTCTGGCCAGTCTGATGCGGGGGATGATCGCAAGATGCTGCCCCTCTGACCGGAGCGATCTCCTGGGGATGTACTCTGACAGAAGTGGGTGAAGCATTGGGGGGGAGGAGGTTTTAAGAATTTTGAAAGCGAGGCACAATGCTTTGAACTGGACCCTTTTGCCCACCGGGAGCCAGTGCAATTTCTTCAAGGTTCCAGATACCGAGGAATGGCGCGGGAGACCAACCAGAGCCCTGGCAGTCGCATTCTGAACTCTTTGCAATCTAGTAATTTCAGCTAGATTAGCCCCCAATAAAAGGGAGCTGGCATAGTCCAGTCTGGAAAGGATGGTCGCCTGGACGATTAGTTGGCGAGTGCGGCAGTCAAAGAACTTCAGAATGGGCCTGATGTTACGCAGGACGCCAAAACATGTGGCGGCAACTTTTTTTGTGTGGTGCGTAAACTTTAGAGCAGAATCCACCCAAACTCCCAGGTTTTTGACACATTCCTTAGGCGTAGGGGGTGGGACTAGCGCATCCGGCCACCAGCTGTCACCCCAGGACGAAGTGTTTTTGCCCAGGAGGAGAATCTCCGTTTTCCCGGCGTTTAATTGAAGAAAATTCGCCGTCATCCAGTTGGTGATGTCAGTGAGTGTCTGTTTAAAGTGTTGTGCCTCCAGACCACTGTTGTCATTAAGAGCCACCACCAACTGGGTATCGTCTGCATAAGATACCAGGGCAAGTCCATTTCTTCTAGCTACCTCTGCCAGGGGGCGGACATATACATTGAATAGGGTAGGGCTCAGGGAAGAGCCTTGCGGCCCTCCTTCTGCAATCCCCAAGCAGGGATCCACTAGGAGAGGATACCATTGGAAAGGAGATATTCTCCCTTTACAATGATACCTCTTCCATCTCCCCAAGTGCTCGGGGGCTGAGATGAACCCACAAGCACATAGGCAGTGAAATTGAAATGAGTCGATTGGCTCATTTAACTTTCACTTTCAGTGTAATGAAGTTGGCGCGCCATGCGTGCCAATCGTGATTACACTGACAAAACACAAAAAGCCTTGAGAGTTTGGAGAAGCTCTTCCCCTGCTCCGAGGCTGAAAAATAAATAAAAGGAAATTCCTCTAATGTTTACAGCAGAGGGGTTTGTTTCCCGTGTGCAGAGGATGGAATGATACAATCCACAGCACAACACGGTGGCGCATGACGGAACCATTCCGTCATGGACATAGAAGGGATTGCTTTTTTATTTATTTAAGTTTTCTTATGCACATTTTCCTAACACACTTTAACACCCTGTCTGCCACAGGTGCACAGCCATACAACAGCATTCATTTTATAAGGATTTGTTTAATTTTCACCTGCATCTCCCTGAGGGCCACATCACAACTTGATGCACATAAACAAACAGTTACATCTGTATGCTGTTGCTCTTTCTTATCCTTCCTGATTGTAAATGAAACTTTATATTGGCTTGGTTTTACTTTTGAATGGATCCACTATTGTTGATAATTTATAACTTAATTAATCACACTAAATGATATTGTTTGTACCACTGCAACAATGTCACATTTCACTAATGTTTTTCTTGCTTGTTTGCTTTTATGTGCCCAAGAGAAGAGACATCACCCACAGTACTGCCAGCCGGTGCACATGGCACTTGACCAAACAACATGTGACGTCACTAATCACATCTCTTCAGCTTCTGAAGCTACGTGCCAGTGCCAACTGACAGCTTTAAGAATGTGGCCAGTGATAAGGAGCGTACTACCACTGGTATGCCACCGCATGCCTTTTTCGGGTAACGTCATGTGCCTGCTGATCTGGCCTCTATAAAGTAAACTGGGAGCAGCACTCCTGCATCAATGGCCCTACCCCAACCTGGGCCCAAGCCCATGTCTGGCACAAAAGCCAGCCACTGTAATCAGGGAAAAATGTACAAGCAGTGATGTTGAATTTGAGTTATCTCTTTTGCAAAGTAGTACCCATTCGTTGCAGGAAACTCTGCTAAGTGGACAACAAAAACAGCAGCCAGCAATGGTAGTTTCTCTCAAAGTAGGAACACATCAGGAGATTGAGATTCATGCTGAGAACGTAGAAGAAGCCCCTCTTTCAGAAGATACATTGTCTTTCAGATCTCCAGCAAGAAAAAGGAAGGGTACTCCACCATCTTCTTCTCGAAGCCCCCCTTCTGATGGGCAAGACTCCACTTAGACCCTGCCTCAGTCTGAGAAATGCCAGGAGAGCCAAGGGAAAAGGAAAGTTCCTGAAAGCCTTAGAGTTATGTAGAAAGCAGAGGAGGATGATTGTTGTGTGTCGATTTAGATTCTGCATGAATTTCCCAATTTATGCCCTTATATAGGTGCAATTCACATTGCCCTTTTTTAGGCATAGAAATCCAGCCCTTATTTAGGCATTGCTCATGCTAACCAAATACAGGCATGGCCACCTACATCCGTTCATCTACGTCACAACGAGTTCTTGGAAAACAAGACTCGTAAGCCTTAAGGGCTTCCCCTTGCTTGGATATTGATTTCTCCAAGAACTTATTTATTATGCATGAACATCTATTCCTTAGGTGTTCATTCATGATATTCTTATGCCCAACTTTTATGTCAATACTGAAATTCCTAAACACCTTCAAGGTATAAATATGCCTTCACTTGCCATGGCAAACCACAGTTCGGTCCACGGTTTGACTGCCTACTTGCACAACGCGGCTCGCCACCGCAAGTTCGGAAGTGAGTACAGTCCCCAACTGAAGCACTGACCAGGCGCTGCCATCCTCCTCACCGAGAATCCAGCTTCAGTGTTTCTAACTACCCTTGCGGGGTGTTAGAGATCGAGACCCGGGAAAGAGATTCCAACCTCTCTCATTTTAAGGTATGGAGCAGACTAGAACCTAGAGGCACTATTTGCAACTATAGTTAAACTAAACTATAGCACCTACTCCTTCCCTCGTGTTACACTTAGGTTAGGTACACTGGGATAGTATTATTTTAGGTTTAAAGTATTTTATTCAACACAACACACTGGGACAAACACACATCCCTCAAAGGCCGTACAACAGGGCGGGAAAGCCCAAATCTCAGTAATGAAAGTAGCAAATGTAATCTTCATGGGCTACGCCCGCACAGTGATATATGGTATGCGCTGTCGCAGCATGAAATGACATTTATCCCGCCGCCCCCCCACAAACCCCAACATCCCAACTCCCGTTCCCAATCTTCCCCTCCCCCCTCCCCCACCCTACGTCCAGTGCACAGTTCTTAACCAAAAAGTACTTCAGAGCTACATCCTGCAGGGAGGGTAAGTCCACTAACAAATCACTGGGCAGACGTCTCTGGGTTCGGAAGCCTCAGGAGGTGGAAGTACTTGGGGCAGGTGAGCTCCCTAAATTCCTTAAGCAATAGGGAGTGAAAAGGTTGCCAGAGCTCCTGAAACTGCCCTATATCACCCGCCACTGTGAGAGACAATTTCTCCATATCCAGCACACGCCACAGTCTATGGAGCCAACCTGTAATGGACGGTATCGTAGCAGTGTGCCAGTGTATCAAAATGTTTTGGACTGCGGAGCCTAGAGCTATAGCTATCTGCCTGCCCCTACGGGATCTGAGAGGGTACATCAGTCCATTCGGAAGTCCCAACAAGGTGTAAGCGGGAAAGCGTGGCAGTTCAATGCTAAAATGGAAGTCAATTTCATCCAACACTTCCTTCCAGTAGGGTTCCAGGAGCGGGCAATCCCAAAGAATGTGTGTGAGCGTACCCCGGTGTCCGCACCCACGCCAACATGTGTCCTCCTTGCTATGATCAAACTCGTGGACCCGTTCAGGTGTGTAATACCAATAGGTGGAGATCTTGGTCAATGTATCAGTGAGACCCATGTGGTATGCTGAGTGCCTCGCTCTATATGATATGTGCTCCCACTCCTTAGGGCTCAGTGTCCTCCCCAACTCCCGTTCCCATCGCTCCCTCCCAGGGTGATAAAGGTGTGTCGCGGGCGGTTGCAGCAGCTTATACAAATCTGTGATCAGTTTGGAGTCCGATGTCCGCGACAGGAGCCACTTTTCGTAAGGAAGCAAGAGCCGATCGGCCGTCTCCCTCACCTGTGGCTGAAGGGCCCAATGTCGAGCTTGCAGATATCGGTGCCGCTCTGTCTCCGGGAGTGAGAACTCCTGGCGAAACTGTAGGAAGGGGATAACCCCCTCAGGGCCTTATAAGTGACACAAAGCTCTACACCCCGCCCGTCTCCAATGTGTGAACGCTCCCCTCTCCGTCCCAGGGGTAAAATCCGGATTGTCCACCAGCGGGGTAAGTGGCGACGGAAACATAGTGAGACCAAATGGAATGCTAGTAGCATCCCACACCCGCAGGGGTACTCTAGTACTAAAGGAGGCGTAGAGGTTCCTGGGCCGGTGAGGACGACGCAAAAAGGGGATCTCCTGCAAGGGTCTCCCCGCCACCGCCTGGTCCTGGAAGAGCCAGTGCCTATCAGACTCCCACCTACTCCATTCTACTAAATAACGTAACTGCGCCGCCTGAAAATACTTGCGGAAATCAGGTATCCCCAAACCGCCTGCCTCAGGGGCCAGCAGCGAAAGGGCTCTGCGCATTCTAGGCTTCTTTCCTTGCCAGACAAAGCGTGAAACGTCTGCCTGCAATTGTGGAATCCACCCGACCGGTGGTTGGAGCGGCAGTGCCCGAAACAGGTAGAGTACCTGGGGCAGGACCATCATTTTGACAGCAGCTATCCTGCCCAGCCAGGAGAAAGTTCAGCGGTTCCACCGGCACAATTCCTCTCTAATCTTTGCTCCCAGGGTCCGATAGTTGACCGACACCATAGCTGGTATAGTGGGAGCAATCTGGATCCCTAGATAGGGTACCGCTTCCGATGACCAGAGCATGGGAAACCGGTGTTGCAGATAGGTTCTATTAGCCGGTTCGAGGGAGATATCCAAAGCCAACGACTTCCCCATGTTCATCTTGAACCCCGCGACTGCGCCAAAGGAGTCTAACTCCTCTATACATGCCGGCAGAGCCGTCCGGGGTTCCTCAACGGACAAGATAACATCGTCGGCGTAAAGCCTGATAGTGTGCGTAAAACCTCCCATTCGGATTCCGGTCACTGCTGGATTGATGCGTACTCGCTGGGCGAACGGCTCCATGTAAAGAGCAAAAAGCAGGGGCGAGAGCGGGCAACCCTGACGGGTGCCTCGTTCGATGTTGAAGGCCCCAGAGGCGAACCCGTTAACTCGGACCACCGCTGACGGTCGCCTATAACAGTTAAAAATCATGGATCAGAACTTTTCCCCTATACCTGCCTTCATGAGGACCCGCTCTAGATAAGGCCAGTGCACCCGGTCAAATGCCTTCTCCGCGTCCACCGCCAGCATTAAACGTTCCCCCGGGATCCGGGAGGCCTTCTCTAATAAATGGACGATCCGTTTTGTATTGTCCACCGTCTGTCTCCCCGGGACAAAGCCCGCCTGGTCAGGATCGACGAGACCGGGTAAGTGGAGAGCTAATCGGGCGGCCAGAATCCCCGTGTACAACTTCAAGTCAACATTCAGAAGGGAGATTGGCCTGTAAGACCCACAATGTTTCGGGTCCTTTCCGGGTTTAGGGATAACTGTGATAGAAGCACGGAGAAGATCAGGTGGAATGGCTCCGGGTTCAGCAAAGGAGTTGAAACCAGTGTCAGAAAGTGGACCTCCTGAGTTTGAGACTTCTTTGCGGTTAGCAAGCAGGAGGCGAACATTGCCATATGCTCCCTTTTAATGCAAGTGCTAGTCGAGGTAAGCTTGGTACAAACCATGATACCGGAGACCAAACAATCCATTTGAGAAAACACCATGCAATCCACTGGGAAGTGCACCTTAGGAAAAAAACTGCAAGTGGCGTTCGTGAACATGGTGAGAGCAGGGAATCTGAATCTGCTCTGATCACAGTAGAAGGTAAAGGTGAAGAAGACAGTGACATTTTTGTTATGCAAATCAGCCCTCTCCACAGCAGTGCAGTAGTATTGCTCACATTAGCAACATCGCAATGGCACAAGACTCAGAGTCAGGTCGAAACACCGAGGCAAGAGCATACAGTGACTGTCCCGCTGAAATGCACACTTCTCTTAAGAAGTCACCTGCATCACTGGCACCAGAAAAGAAAATAATCCAGGCTACTATTACCGGCATGTTTAGGTAGGAGGGGCAGTAACCACCTAACACAGAGGTCTTCAAACTTTTTTACTCTGAGCCCCCTAAGCAAAATGTTTTGAGGTCGGGCCCCCCTCGAAAACTTTATGGCAAGGTTTGGGGGAGAGGGAGGGACATGGCTGTGTGCAGGGAGCGGGGCTTATGAGATGATTTCAGTTTACTTTTTCTATAGCTTATGAATCACAATAAATATGAGACTTATAAACCAGCAAATGCATCAAACAAAAACAGATATGATCCCAACAAACTGCTCCCCATAATTGGGGTGTTGTGAGCCCCTCACACTCTTGGTCCCAATGCAACTACATCTGCTGCACTAATGATAACTGCAGTCCTGAGTAGCAGGCTATCTCCTCTTCCCCACCATGATGGACCATATCCTCGGTCCTAATGCTTGAAAGGAAAATAAGCTCTGATGACCTTTTTTAAAGGTAGACAATCATAACTGTGATGCAGTGGGCCCCTCAAATCCCTGGGCCCCAGTCCTGCTGCATCTGCTTTCTTAATGATAACCAGCAGTGGCCACTTACACACTTGGCAGCAGTACCAGCTTCAGTAATGAATGTCCCTTTAAAAAGAAAACACTGATATGTCTACCAGACCATTACTTTGATGCCCCAGGGATCGAGAGGATTAAGGCTCTGCATCTGAATGCAACCCTGCTGGCCTTCTACCTGCCACCCCATGGTCTCAGCTTTCACACAGAAACTGCCCCTGAATCATTAATACTGAATTTGAGGTGCCTCTGCCTGAAAGCGAAGGATGTGGTGGTAGTGAAGAAAGTTATAAAAGAAACCCGCCTTCCTACCAACCATTAATTGATTGAGTCGCTTAAAGCCAGGGCTACTGGAATTATGAGTTTCTGAAGCAGCAGCGTTTTCCACATAATTATCAGTTTACTGCATTTGCTACATAATCTGCAGATTTCAACAACAAAAAAATGTATCCAACTAAAACTGAATGAAAGTTAATTAAAGCGTGGCAAAGTGTTCTGGAACAGTGGAAGGCCCTTTGCAAAGATTGACTGGTAATCTTGTATTTGCTTACTGCTGTATATGTGTGTGAAACTGGTACGTACTAATGAGGTGAAATATTTCCCCTGACAACGTTACCATGAGTTAAAATGACAAAATAATGAAGTAATGCTAACCACAAAATTTGGCGCATTGTGACGCATGATAAACCTTTTCTTGCTGCATAATTTGGTCAAACCTGCCGCATACTGTGATCCTCTTCTGCTGAATAATTCCAGTGGCTCTGCTTAAAAATTCATGGTGACAGAGATGTATTCTTTTTGAGATGTATTGTAGAGGTGTTATCAGCTGAGTTCTGGAATACTGGAGACAGTTACAAAAATGTCTGCATTAGATACAGTTTGATTACTTATTAATAAAAAGAACTTGTTTTATCTCAATCACTGCAATATTTTGCAGCAGCCTAGCTCAGAGTATGTAAAAACTGTGTTAAGATAATGACTTACATATTCACAGTGCTTTCTGCCACAGGCTGGGACCTCATAGCACTATAAACACAGGGCCACTGGAATTATGCGGCAGCAGAAGGCCAAATTAGGCAGCACGGTTGACTAAATTCTGCAGCAAGCAAGGGCAAATTATGCTGCATAATGTTGCATACTTTGTCATAGCATTGCTTCATTATTTTGCAATTTTTACACTTGTTAACACTGGCCTAGCTTTTATTATCCCTCATAAGTACATAAATGCCACATTAACACCGAGATATAGCTATAAGCAACAGAAAGGTGCCCAGTCAACTTTTAGAAAGGGCCTTCCGCTGCGAGGTAACATGTGTTGCTGCATTTTTAGTACCCTTTGAATCGTTTGAGCTAGAAACAAGTTTTTTTTATCTGTAGATTATGCAGCAGATGATGGATTATGTGGAAAATGCAGGAAATCCATAACTATGCGCTGTGAGTGTAGGGTGAGCATGAAAGTGAAGGGTGAGAATGAGGAGTGAGTTGTCTGAATGCATGGTGCATTCCGAGACATTTGAAGTAAATCAGCATGCTATTGGCGGTGGCGTAGGGGTTCAGATATAAGTTAAACTATCGCTATTATGGCATTATTCAGGGATCGAGGGTGGAGGAAATAAATAATGTGCTGGTCCTGCAACAAACTTCCAGTCTTATGATTAGGGTTGCCAGCTCATTATTTTGATGTCGCAGACGGTACAAAAATAAACAGTGACCTAAAGCTGTATTTTCAGCACTTATCTGTGCGTTCTTCGACCAGCAAATATATATATATATATATATATATATATATATATATATATATATATATATATATATATATATATATATATATATATATATATATAAAAAGCACTTTTAATTGTGTTCTGGGGTGGCCTGAATGTTTCATGACTGATAATTAAAGCAAAAATAACAGTTGATAGACAGAATACAGAACAATGTCATACATTCACCCCTGTACAGAGATATGGGCCTAAATAAATCTTTTTTTTGCACTCCACACCACCCCAGTTCAGACATGGCCATATGCAAATCAGCCTTGACACTGTGCCTCATGGGAACAGTCCAGCCCGAACTGCCAAGCCATGTCTTTCCTGGACCGGAATCAAGCATCCTAGGACCGGTTTCTGGCTATCAGCCGTCTTCAGCCAGGATAGTTTGACCCCAGTGGTGTGGAGAGAATGGGACTCACGTCTGAGCATACCCATCCCACTCGGGGTGACAAATGAAAAAATAACAGTTGATGGATAGAATGCAGAACAATGTCATACATTCACCCCAGTACAGAGATCTGGGCCTAAATCCATCGTTTTTTTGCACTCCACACCACACCAGTTCAGACATGGCCATATGCAAATCAGCCTTGACCCTGTACCTCATGAGAACACTCCAGCCCGAACTACCAAGCCATGTCTTTCCTGGACCGGAATCAAGCATCCTAGGACCGGTTTCTGGCTATCAGCCATCTTCAGCCAGATTAGTTTGACTCCAGTGGTGTGGAGAGCATGGGACTCACGTCTGAGCATACCCATCCCACTGGGGGTGACAAATGCAAAAATAACAGTTGATGGACAGAATTCAGAACAATGTCATACATTCACCCCAGTACAGAGATCTGGGCCTAAATCCATCGTTTTTTTGCACTCCACACCACCCCAGTTCAGAAATGGCCATATGCAAATCAGCCTTGACCATGTGCCTCATGGGAACAGTCCAGCCTGAACTGCCAAGCAATGTCTTTCCTGGACCGGAATCAAGCATCCTAGGACCGGTTTCTGGCTATCAGCCTTCTTCAGCCAGGATAGCTTGACTCCAGTGGTGTGGAGAGCATGGGACTCATGTCTGAGCATACCCGTCCCACTAGGGGTGACAAATGCAAAAATAACAGTTGATGGATGTATTGTAGGGGTGTTATCAGCTGCGATCTGGAATACTGGAGACACAAAAATGTCTGCATTAGATACAGTTTGATTACTTATTAATAAAAAGAACTTGTTTTATCTCAATCACTGCATCATTTTACAGCAGCCTAGCTCAGAGTATGTAAATACTGTTTTAAGATAATGACTTACATATTCAGAGTGCTTTCTGTCACAGGCTGGGACCTCATAGCACTATAAACACAGGGCCACTGGAATTATGCGGCAGCAGAAGGCCAAATTAGGCAGCAGGGTTGACTAAATTCTGCAGCAAGCAAGGGCAAATTATGCTGCATAATGTTGCATACTTTGTCATAGCATTGCTTCATTATTTTGCAATTTTTACACTTGTTAACACTGACCTAGCTTTTATTATCCCTCATAAGTACATAAATGCCACATTAACACCGAGATATAGCTATAAGCAACAGAAAGGTGCCCAGTCAACTTTTAGAAAGTGTGAGAAGTTGGCCCGATATGCAACATTCGCTATTCTAGCGACCGCTATGTATCGTTCCAACGACCCTTATGGTGTTTGGTTGTAAGTCAACCTATAGACCAGCTATCCTAGTAGCGTGGATACGAGCAGTCTAAGGCTAAAGACTCGAGAGGGCGCGTTAAGCCAGCTGTTTACCACACATGTACCCCTTGAACACCCAGTGAAAGGACACCACACAAGTGTTATGAAAATAAACAGTATATTTATTAAGAATCACAACAGCCCTGTACTCTTTATGAGGACAGGGTACTAAGCACAAACCAAATCTCTTTAGCAAATACTTCAAGTGCACAATGAACAAGTGTCCGAGGACACGGAAAGATTAAGGTCTCGGGCGGACCCGATAAGGCAAGTCGGAAGCGAGGGACTCAGGACCCTAGAGTAAGGAGGCTATGCAGGCACCGAAATGCCGAGTTACCTAGCCACGAGGGCTGCGGCTGCACAAGTCTTACAGGCGTCGGGGTCTTCGCTGACGAGCCAGGAGCCGGAAGAAAAGGAGTTGCTGGCCGGCGACCAGTGCTGAATAGTTCGTAGAGATCCAAGCCTGGATCGGAGATTGATGAAACCTGAAAGCAGAGGGGACCAAGTTCGTACTACTAGCCAGTAGTCAGAAGGTACCAGGAAGGCACCGGTTGGCCGTCACCTCGACCAGGTGAGTGGGCGACGCTAGGCTCTGCAGTCTCACGGACCAGGAGGCGTTGTCGGCGACCACGGTGGAGGTGCGAGCTGTCCCACGAAGGATGATGCTGTCGGCGTCGCTGGGCCCAGGATGGGGCAACAAGCCTTGGCAGATCTCAGGGCCACGTGGTGGGCCTAAGATGGCGTCTTGAGTGGACCAGGAGGGTCCGGGGTGCTTCTCGAAAAGATGGAAGCCAGGGCCAGTCTGGAGCAACCAGACCAGCAGTGATGATTCTCGGATGTCGTCACAGAAGGGCACAAGCCAGCGGCTAGTGACCGGACAACGTGCTGAGCAGCGAGCAGAAGGGCCCCACGCAGATCGTGGAGATGCTGGGAGACTGCACTTCAGTGCTGGGGCGGCTCAGGGTCGGGGCTTCTCGGACCCCAGAGCACTCACCAGAGAGTTACCTCGATGGTCGTGCTGGTTTTAAGAGCGTGCAGGTTCTGATGATGGCCGGTCCCTCGAGGTCTCGTCGCACCCACAGATCACAGCTGAGCTGATGACGTGGGTAGAGGTCAGAGGTGCCAGGGAAGCCGGTTCTCGTCGAGCTGGGCCGTCGGATTCCTTGAGGAAGGACTTACAGCAAACCGCAGAGTTCTTAGTTGGTGCCCGCTGATGCAGGGTGACTACTCCTTAGTCACAAGGGAGAAATCTTGAGAAGAGTCTTGAATGTCCTTTCATAGAAAGTAGTTCTTGAATCAAAGATGATCTAATTTGGAAGGGTCCCCGCTCCGGTCTTTATTCTAAAGAAAGGGGTGGGTACATGACTAGGTCCTGCCCTAAGGGTGGGACCAGGAAGGGGGGTAGTTACACCCCTCTCCCCTGCCGGACTTTCCCCAGGCCAGGGCTGTCGCCCCTGGAACTGGTTCTAACCGGCAGATGCGTAGTGAGCACCGGGGTGCCACTCCGCAGTCACCTTCGCGCCAAAGCCCTACCTACCCAGAATACACAAACCCTGTCTGGGACGGTGCGAACAGCGCCCTCGACAGGAAACCCTTTGTCCAAGTGCTCCTCGCTGGAAGGACTCCCAGCAGCAGGAGGTCAGACTCGTGTCTGTGGTGGCAGCATCCATTTTGTGGAGCTGAGGCTTCAGTTAACTTTAACCGGGGTTCACAGTTACGTACATGTCGTGTCCCTCTAGAAGGGTGGAATGCTAACCTCGTCGCCAGCATTGGTGAGAGGGCAGCACCCCGATTCGTATGACACCTTACTCGACATGTCTGGATAACGCGACACCGGAGTTACCGATATGGTACGCGTTATCATGGAACAGCTATTGGGTCTTGATTCCGCAAGCTGCAACCGGGCTCGGCTCGGGCCTGAACCTAGCTCACACGAGCCCACGCACTCTGCCTTCAGGATCGTTAAGGCCTGCCATAGGAGTGACTGATAGGAACTCGGGTGTCCATTGTATGGTTAGATATAGAGCTACTATACCTAAAGCGAAGGGTGGTTACACGCCTTCGCCCCAGCTGTCGTGCAGCCAGTTGTGTCAAATTTAGGAGGCCAGCCAGGGGTGGCATAATACATGCTTCAGCCCCTGGCGGCCCTGGGTACACCTATGCCCTGCGTTACGGGGTCTGATAAGGTGGCCCAGTACCAATTGGTAAATGCACCTAGGGTACATATCGTAATTTAGAAAGAGAACAGCCAGGCTGTGGGTCTGATTAGCAGGCCCACAGCCAGAGAAAGTCGTAAACCAGTGAAACAAAAGCAAAAAATCTGGGTGATCATAGGATTGCAGACCCTACTCTCCTACATGACCCCCCCCCAAACGTCGGAACAATAAGCTAACCTTGACCAGGTGAGTTTTCTTGTTCTAAGTGGAAATATCTGGAGAGCCCATCGGCATTGCCATGATCAGTACCAGGTCTATGTTCCACTGTAAAGTCCATCCCCTGTAGGGAAATGGACCACCTAAGCAGTTTGGGGTTTTCACCCTTCATCTGATTTAGCCACAAGAGGGGCTTATGGTCGGTCTGAATCTTGAAGTGAGTGCCAAACAAGTATGGCCTCAGCTTCTTCAGGGCCCAAACCACAGCAAAGGCCTCCCTCTCAATAGCTGACCAATTCTTCTCTCTAGGGGTCAGCCTTCTGCTTATAAAAGCAATGGGCTGGTCTTGACCATTAAAATTCAGTTGAGAAAGAACAGCTCCCACACCCAACTCAGAAGCATCTGTTTGGACAATGAATGGTTTGGAGTAGTCCGGACTCTTGAGGATAGGCGCCGTGCACATGGCCTGCTTTAGGTCATCGAATGCTTTTTGACAGCTCGCTGTCCACTGAACTTTTTTTGGCATTTTCTTACTTGTCAGTTCGTTTAATGGTGTCACAATTGAACCATAGTTCCTGACAAACTTCCTATAGTAACCAGTCAGGCCCAAGAAAGCTCGAACCTGAGTCTGGGTGGTTGGAGGAGCCCAGTCCCTGATTGACTGTATCTTGCTCTCCAGTGGCTGAACCTGACCTCCACCTACAAGGTGGCCCAGGTATACAACCCGTGTCTGCCCTATCTGGCACTTGGTGGCCTTGATAGTGAGACCTGCTGCTTGCAGTGCCTCTAACGTCTTCCGCAGGTGGACCAGGTGATCCTCCCAGGTGGAGCTAAAGACAGCAATATCGTCAAGATACGCCGCACAGAAGTCATCCAGCCCAGTAAGGACTTGATTCACCAACCGTTGGAAGGTGGCAGGTGCATTTTTCAGACCAAAGGGCATCACCACGAACTGATAATGCCCACCAGGGGTTGAAAATGCGGTTTTAGGCTTGGCGTCCTCAGCTAACCTGATTTGCCAATACCCAGCTGTCAGGTCAAACGTACTTAAGTAGTTGGCCGAAGCCAATCTATCGATAAGCTCGTCTGCCCTTGGTATTGGGTGGGCGTCAGTCTTAGTGACTGCATTGAGACCCCTGTAGTCTACGCAAAACCTCATCTCTCTCTTACCACCCTGGGTGTGAGGTTTCGGCACTAGAACTACGGGACTAGCCCAAGGGCTATCCGAGGGTTCAATGACTCCCAGCTCCAACATTTTCTGCACTTCGCTCTTGATGCAGTCTCTAACGTGATCAGGCTGCCTGTAGATTTTACTCTTGACGGGCAAGCTGTCACCAGTGTCAACCTCATGGGTGCACCAATCGGTCTGACTGGGTGTTAGAGAGAACATATGTCTGAACGACTGAAGAACCTGTTTACAGTCGCTCTGTTGATGTTCGGAGAGGCTGCCACAAAAGACAACACCATCTACCGAGCCATCGTCAGGATTCTGAGTGAGCAGGTCGGGGAGAGGGTCACTCTCCTCTTCCTGTCCTTCATCTAGGGCCATGAGCAAACTCATGTCCTTCCTGTCGACATATGCCTTGAGCCTGTTGACATGAAGCACCCTGTGGGGGCTCCGGGGAGTTCCCAGGTCGACCAGGTAGGTGACCTCTCCCTTTTTCTCCAGGATGGTGTAGGGCCCGGACCATTTGTCCTTGAGTGCTGCTGGGGCCACTGGCTCCAACACCCACACCTTCTGTCCGGGCTGGTAAACAGTCAAGACAGCCTTTTGGTCATGCCAAGCTTTTTGGAGTTCTTGGCTGGCCTTAAGGTTTTCAGATGCCTTTTCCATGTATTCAGCCATCCGCGAGCGGAGGCCAAGCACATAGTCCACTATGTTGGCTGCAGGCTTTTTGAGAGGTCTCTCCCATCCTTCCTTCACCAAACACAGGGGTCCCCTTACAGGATGCCCGTACAAAAGTTCAAAAGGGCTGTAGCCAACCCCCTTCTGCGGGACTTCTCTGTAGGCGAACAAGAGGCAGGGGATCAGGACGTCCCATCTACGCCGAAGCTTTTCCGGTAGTCCGTGAATCATCCCTTTTAGGGTCCTGTTGAATCTCTCAACAAGCCCATTGCATTGTGGATGATAGGGTGTAGTGAACTTGTAGTTAACACCACATTCCTTCCACATAGCAGTTAAGTAGCTCGACATAAGGTTTGCACCTCTGTGGGAGACGACCTCCTTAGGGAAGCCCACTCTGGAGAACACTCCAACTAGGGCTCTTGCCACAACAGGTGCTGTAGTGGTCCTAAGGGGAATAGCTTCAGGATACCTGGTGGCATGATCCACTACCACCAGTATAAACTTGTGCCCTGATGCTGTAGGTGGTTCCATGGGACCGACGATGTCGATCCCCACCCGTTCAAAGGGCACCCCCACCACAGGCATTGGTATAAGGGGGGCCTTTGTCGTGCCACCTGACTTACCACTGGCTTGGCAAGTGACACAGGAGCGGCAAAACTCCTTGGTATCTTCGTTCATGTGAGGCCAGTGAAAGTGTGAGACAAGCCTGTCCCACGTTTTCGTCTGGCCTAAGTGACCTGCTAAGGGAATCTCGTGGGCCAAGGTAAGTAGGAAACCACGCTGAGACAAGGGTACAACCAGCCTCCTGGCCATGCCAGGCTTGGGGTCTCTTGACTCAGTGTACAGGAGTCCATCTTCCCAGTATACCTTGTGGGTACCTGTGGCGTTCCCAGCAGCCTCAGCAGCAGCCTGCTGTCTGAGGGGTTCAAGAGAAGGGCAGTCTAACTGGTCCTTCCCCAGGTCTTCCCTTGAGGGTCCCCCTGAACCCAAGAATTCAACTTGATCAAGTTCGAATTCCCTAGGCTCAGTTTCCCTCAATTCCTGTAGGTCAGCCTCCTCTGAGACTTGATCCTCGACCTGGGGCAAGGGGGAAGGCGCAGCCTTAACCCTACTGCTCTTTTTCTTGGGAGGTGTCTGGTCCGTTGTTCCAGGATCCAGCACCTGTTCAGTGGGGCATTTCCTGACCTGTGACCTAGTCACAGCGAACACATGTGCTGGCAAACCTAACATTTCCATGTGAGTCCGGTGCTCCACTTCTGACCATTGTGACGACTCCAAATCATTGCCCAACAAACAATCCACTGGGAGGTCTGGACTAACTACAACCTTCTTTTGGCCAGTTACCCCTCCCCAGGAGAAAGCTACAATTGCCATACTGTGATTGGTAGTGACATTGCTTGCATTGGTCACCAGGAATTCTGTACCTGGCATGATCTGTCCAGGGTCCACAAAGTTAGGCGTCACCATGGTGACGCTGGCACAAGTGTCCCTATAGGCCTGAGCCATCTTTCCATTTATGAAAGGCGTCTGTCGGTATTTGCCCAAAGTATTGGGGCTTACGTCAGGGGATACGTCCGCGTCCCCTGAACTGACAAGGACAGCCTGAGTGAGTGTGCCAACTAAGTTGTCACGCCCCTCAGAACCCAGGGTTAACCCTACTAAACCCTTGGGAGGCGCACTACCACTGCTTACTGTACTAGGGGGCACAGGTGCCTTAGGGGCTGCAGTGGCAGGAGTCTGCCCTCCTCCTTTCTTGGTGCACTCACTAAACCAGTGAGATTTACTTTTACAGTACTGGCACCATCTTTTGGATTGGCCTTCTTTCTTCTTTTGGGGAGCCTGACCCCCACCCTCTTTGGGTTGTTGGGGACCTGTCGAAGACTTCTGGTCATTTTGTTCCCCTTTAGAATCTTTACCCTTCTGGTCTGCTTTCTTCTGACCACCTTGATTCTGGCCCTGGTTCTGTTTAACTCTTGTACGAACCCATCTGTCTGCCTTCTTTCCCAATTCTTGGGGAGAGGTCAGATCCGAGTCGACAAGATGCTGATGCAACAACTGGTTCTGACAATTGTTTAAAATTTGTTCTCTCATCATCAAATTATACAATCCTTGATAATCAGTAACCTTACTGCCCAGCAACCAGCCCTCAAAAGCCTTAGTGGCACAATCGACAAAATCAGACCAATCTTGAGACTGCGTTTTCTGGGTATCCCTGAACAGCACCCTGTACTGCTCAGTGGTTAGGCCGAACCCTTCAACGAGTGTATTTTTCAAGATTTGGTAATTGTTAGCATCCTCCACCCTTGTGGTGAGGAGCTTGTCTCTTCCTTTTCCTTCAAAGGAGAGCCACAAGATAGCTGCCCACTGACTCTGGGGAACACCCTGCACAGTGCAGGCCCTCTCCAAAGCAGTAATCCATTTGTGGATGTCGTCCCCTTGTTTAAAGGGGGGCACTATCTTACCAAGGTGTTTCGTATCGAAACTCTTTTCCCTATTACTAGGTACATTGCTGCCACCAGTGGGGACTGCCCCACTTAACTGTTGCTCTCTAGCAAAGGCAAGCCTTTCTTTGGCCAGGGCAAGTTCTTCCCTTTCAATCCTTAGATTGGCTGCCCTTTCCTTAGCTTCGTACACTCTCCTCTGAGGGGACGTCATCCCTCTCTGAGAAGAGTTGTGAGAGCCATTGGTTTGAAGGGATCTGCCAGAGTCTCTTGACAGAGATCGGGCTCGTCCATTCCCAATGTTAAGCTGACCTGATAGTGGCCCCAGGGGTCCCCCAGTACCGCTATCATGTTTGCTTAAGTTGGACCTGCTTAGTCTGACGACTTCTACCTGTCCCTTATCTGCCTCATCCCCAGAGAGATCCTCATCCTCATCCTCCTCCACATCTTCGTTCTCAGTTGCGAGGTGGATGAGGTCAGGATCGTCTCGGGTTCCCTCGAGGGGAGGCATGTCTCCTTCTGGATTAGAAGAGCTACGAAGTTTCTCAGCTCTTCTGGCATCATAAGTCTCCAAGAGACCAATCAGAAAGGACGTTGTGGGGTTAGACCCCTGCTGAATCTTCCTGGAGTGACACAGTCGTCTCAACTCCTTGAAGCTCAGCACAGTATATCCTGAAGGGATGACCTGTGGAGGGTCAACTGACACAAGGGGAGACCCAGAGTTTCCTCCTTTGTCCGACATACTGTTTCTAGTGTGGTGTAAGTGATGCACCTACCTACACTACGTGTTTACCTACTGTACCCTTGCTAAGAGTTGTAGCCAAGGTGTGCTAAGCCTTGAGGAGCTACAACAGCTGGTTCAGTAGAACTCAGAGTATTCTAAGCTTTTAGTTATATGTACTAACAGTACTTGTGCGATCTTTCAACAAGATATTCTTAGGATACGTGTGGTAAAACAACAGCAAGCTCAAATCCCAACCGCTGCTCACCAATGTGAGAAGTTGGCCCGATATGCAACGTTCGCTATTCTAGCGACCGCTATGTATCGTTCCAACGACCCTTATGGTGTTTGGTTGTAAGTCAACCTATAGACCAGCTATCCTAGTAGCGTGGATACGAGCAGTCTAAGGCTAAAGACTCGAGAGGGCGCGTTAAGCCAGCTGTTTACCACACATGTACCCCTTGAACACCCAGTGAAAGGACACCACACAAGTGTTATGAAAATAAACAGTATATTTATTAAGAATCACAACAGCCCTGTACTCTTTATGAGGACAGGGTACTAAGCACAAACCAAATCTCTTTAGCAAATACTTCAAGTGCACAATGAACAAGTGTCCGAGGACACGGAAAGATTAAGGTCTCGGGCGGACCCGATAAGGCAAGTCGGAAGCGAGGGACTCAGGACCCTAGAGTAAGGAGGCTATGCAGGCACCGAAATGCCGAGTTACCTAGCCACGAGGGCTGCGGCTGCACAAGTCTTACAGGCGTCGGGGTCTTCGCTGACGAGCCAGGAGCCGGAAGAAAAGGAGTTGCTGGCCGGCGACCAGTGCTGAATAGTTCGTTGAGATCCAAGCCTGGATCGGAGATTGATGAAACCTGAAAGCAGAGGGGACCAAGTTCGTACTACTAGCCAGTAGTCAGAAGGTACCAGGAAGGCACCGGTTGGCCGTCACCTCGACCAGGTGAGTGGGCGACGCTAGGCTCTGCAGTCTCACGGACCAGGAGGCGTTGTCGGCGACCACGGTGGAGGTGCGAGCTGTCCCACGAAGGATGATGCTGTCGGCGTCGCTGGGCCCAGGATGGGGCAACAAGCCTTGGCAGATCTCAGGGCCACGTGGTGGGCCTAAGATGGCGTCTTGAGTGGACCAGGAGGGTCCGGGGTGCTTCTCGAAAAGATGGAAGCCAGGGCCAGTCTGGAGCAACCAGACCAGCAGTGATGATTCTCGGATGTCGTCACAGAAGGGCACAAGCCAGCGGCTAGTGACCGGACAACGTGCTGAGCAGCGAGCAGAAGGGCCCCACGCAGATCGTGGAGATGCTGGGAGACTGCACTTCGGTGCTGGGGCGGCTCAGGGTCGGGGCTTCTCGGACCCCAGAGCACTCACCAGAGAGTTACCTCGATGGTCGTGCTGGTTTTAAGAGCGTGCAGGTTCTGATGATGGCCGGTCCCTCGAGGTCTCGTCGCACCCACAGATCACAGCTGAGCTGATGACGTGGGTAGAGGTCAGAGGTGCCAGGGAAGCCGGTTCTCGTCGAGCTGGGCCGTCGGATTCCTTGAGGAAGGACTTACAGCAAACCGCAGAGTTCTTAGTTGGTGCCCGCTGATGCAGGGTGACTACTCCTTAGTCACAAGGGAGAAATCTTGAGAAGAGTCTTGAATGTCCTTTCGTAGAAAGTAGTTCTTGAATCAAAGATGATCTAATTTGGAAGGGTCCCCGCTCCGGTCTTTATTCTAAAGAAAGGGGTGGGTACATGACTAGGTCCTGCCCTAAGGGTGGGACCAGGAAGGGGGGTAGTTACACCCCTCTCCCCTGCCGGACTTTCCCCAGGCCAGGGCTGTCGCCCCTGGAACTGGTTCTAACCGGCAGATGCGTAGTGAGCACCGGGGTGCCACTCCGCAGTCACCTTCGCGCCAAAGCCCTACCTACCCAGAATACACAAACCCTGTCTGGGACGGTGCGAACAGCGCCCTCGACAGGAAACCCTTTGTCCAAGTGCTCCTCGCTGGAAGGACTCCCAGCAGCAGGAGGTCAGACTCGTGTCTGTGGTGGCAGCATCCATTTTGTGGAGCTGAGGCTTCAGTTAACTTTAACCGGGGTTCACAGTTACGTACATGTCGTGTCCCTCTAGAAGGGTGGAATGCTAACCTCGTCGCCAGCATTGGTGAGAGGGCAGCACCCCGATTCGTATGACACCTTACTCGACATGTCTGGATAACGCGACACCGGAGTTACCGATATGGTACGCGTTATCATGGAACAGCTATTGGGTCTTGATTCCGCAAGCTGCAACCGGGCTCGGCTCGGGCCTGAACCTAGCTCACACGAGCCCACGCACTCTGCCTTCAGGATCGTTAAGGCCTGCCATAGGAGTGACTGATAGGAACTCGGGTGTCCATTGTATGGTTAGATATAGAGCTACTATACCTAAAGCGAAGGGTGGTTACACGCCTTCGCCCCAGCTGTCGTGCAGCCAGTTGTGTCAAATTTAGGAGGCCAGCCAGGGGTGGCATAATACATGCTTCAGCCCCTGGCGGCCCTGGGTACACCTATGCCCTGCGTTACGGGGTCTGATAAGGTGGCCCAGTACCAATTGGTAAATGCACCTAGGGTACATATCGTAATTTAGAAAGAGAACAGCCAGGCTGTGGGTCTGATTAGCAGGCCCACAGCCAGAGAACGTCGTAAACCAGTGAAACAAAAGCAAAAAATCTGGGTGATCATAGGATTGCAGACCCTACTCTCCTACAGAAAGGGCCTTCCGCTGCGAGGTAACATGTGTTGCTGCATTTTTAGTACCTTTTGAATCGTTTGAGCTAGAAACAAGTTTTTTTTTATCTGTAGATTATGCAGCAGATGATGGATTATGTGGAAAATGCGGGAAATCCATAACTATGCGCTGTGAGTGTAGGGTGAGCATGAAAGTGAAGGGTGAGAATGAGGAGTGAGTTGTCTGAATGCATGGTGCAGTCCGAGACATTTGAAGTAAATCAGCATGTTATTGACGGTGGCGTAGGGGTTCAGATATAAGTTAAACTATTGCTATTATGGCATTAATCAGGGATCGAGGGTGGAGGAAATAAATAATGTGCTGGTCCTGCAACAAACTTCCAGTCTTATGATTAGGGTTGCCAGCTCATTATTTTGATGTCGCAGACGGTACAAAAATAAACAGTGACCTAAAGCTGTATTTTCAGTACTTATCTGTGCGTACTTCGAACAGCAAATATATATATATATATATATATAGAAAGCACTTTTAATTGTGTTCTGGGTGGCCTGAATGTTTCATGACTGATAATTAAAGCAAAAATAACAGTTGAAAGACAGAATGCATAACAATGTCATACATTCAAACCCGGAACAGAGATATGGGCCTAAATAAATCTTTTTTTTGCACTCCACACCACCCCAGTTCAGAAATGGCCATATGCAAATCAGCCTTGACACTGTGCCTTATGGGAACAGTCCAGCCCGAACTGCCAAGCCATGTCTTTCCTGGACCAGAATCAAGCATCCTAGGAGCGGTTTCTGGTTATCAGCCGTCTTCAGCCAGGATAGTTTGACTCCAGTGGTGTGGAGAGCATGGGACTAACGTCTGAGCATACCCATCCCACTCGGGGTGACAAATGCAAAAATAACAGTTGATGGACAGAATGCAGAACAATGTCATACATTCACCCCAGTACAGAGATCTGGGCCTAAATCCATCGTTTTTTTGCACTCCACACCACACCAGTTCAGACATGGCCATATGCAAATCAGCCTTGACACTGTGCCTTATGGGAACAGTCCAGCCCGAACTGCCAAGCCATGTCTTTCCTGGACCGGAATCAAGCATCCTAGGAGCGGTTTCTGGTTATCAGCCGTCTTCAGCCAGGATAGTTTGACTCCAGTGGTGTGGAGAGCATGGGACTCACGTCTGAGCATACCCATCCCACTCGGGGTGACAAATGCAAAAATGTTATGTTATGTTATGTTATGTTATTTATTCTTTTGTATAGCGCAACGGTTACTCAAAAAGAGTGTCCCGGCGCTTTTAAGAAAGGGCAACAGATTTCAGAATAACACAACACAGCTAAAAGAGGTTAAAAGATAAACAAAAAGAAAGCGAAACTGCTGGCAGACCTATTGGGAAAACAGCCAGGTTTTGAGACCTCTTCTAAAATCAAGGAGAGTAGACGCCCCCCGCAAAGGGAGCGGTAGTGCATTCCACATCTGTGGGGCCAACAGACTGAAAGAGCGGCCCCCAAGGCGAGCCCTCTTCACACGCGGGACAGCCGCCAAAAGTAGAGATTCTGACCTCAGCGAGCGAGTCGGATGGTAAAAGGTCAGTCTCTTTTGGAGATGTTTAGCTCCCACAGCATGGAGCGCTTTGTAGGCCAAGGTCAGAGCCTTAAAGGCAATCCGTTTGCGGATGGGTAGCCAGTGTAACGTCACCAACAACCCGGAGGCGCTGGCCCGTCTACTTAGGCCGAAGATGGCCCTGGCCGCCGCGTTCTGTACAACTTGAAGCCTTTGTAGCAGATACTCTGGCAGGCCCAGGTAAAGAATGTTGGCATAATCCAACCTGGAGCCAATCAGAGCCTGCACCGTCAGCCTCCTGTGCTCCTCGGACAAGAGAGGCAAGAACCTCCGCAGCATTTTTAACAGGCCAAAGCAAGTGCCGGTTACCCCCAAGATCTGGGCTTTCATCGTCAGCCCCTTGTCCATCTTAACCCCCAAGTTTTTAGCCATGGGAGAAGAGCCGGACGGAGGGAACATGTCGATAGGCCACCAGGCCTGCCAGCTCGGCTCCGTATCGCACCCGAAGAAGAGTACCTCCGATTTATCGGAATTGCACTTGAGGCTGTTCAGTTGGAACCATGCGAACACAGCCCCAAGGCAATTCTGGATACTCTCCCCGTCAAAGTCAGCCCCTCTCTCGCAAGAGAAGAGGAGCTGGGTGTCGTCGGCATACGACACGATCCGGGCACCAAATGACTCCGCCACCGCCGCCAAAGGGGACATAAAGATGTTAAAAAGGGTCTGGCTCAATATAGAGCCCTGAGGGACCCCGACTCCCAGAGGCGGCATTACGGCGGTGTCAGATGATGTCCAGATCGTTTGCCGGCGGCCGGCCAAAAAAGAAGAAAACCATTTGAGCACCGTCCCCCGCAGACCAATCTCAAAGAGTCTTGCGAGCAGGCCCTCATGGGGGACGGTGTCGAAAGCCGCCGACAAGTCCAACAACACCAGCATGACTTTGCCCCCGGTATCCAACACCCCTTTAATGGTTTCAGAAACCTCAAGGAGCGCGGTCTCGGTGCTGCGATGTGAACGGAAGCCCGACTGGGAGTCATGTAAGATCTCATGGGACTCCAGGAAATTGGAGAGCACCGACTGAACGTGCTTCTCCAGAATTTTTACAAGGGCCGGCAGCAACGAAAATGGCCTGTAATTGGCTGGGGCTTTCGGGTCAAGTCCCGGCTTTTTAAGCAACGGGATGACCATTGCCTGCTTCCATACTGGCGGCACCTCTCCCAGACTCAGCGAGAGGTTGAGAAGAGGATTCGCCAGCGGATTAACCACCTCCGCCAGTTTACCCAGGAGCTTAGCAGGGCAGGGGTCAAGCGGAGACCCAGATTTTAAATTGCCCATAAGCGCTAGAGAAGCTGAGGCTGGCAGAGATGGAAACTCAGCCAATAAGGCGCCCTGCGCAACTGGGGGAGGCGAGCCCGCCTCGGGCATCGGCAATGTAACCGGTTCGCTCGATAGAAAGGAGTCTTGGATGAGTTTGATCTTGCCTGTAAAAAAACACGCAAGATCCGCCGCCCAAGATTCTACGGGCCCCTCTTCCGAAGCAGTAGTCCGAGGAGAGATGAATTCTCGAACGATGGTAAAGATCTCCTTACTGGAGTTCGAAGCTGCTTCGATTCTCCCCGCGAGATAGGCTTTCTTTTCGAGGCGGATGTCTCGGTGGTAAGCTTTAACCACAGCCTTGTAGGCAGACCTGTCCTTGCTGTCATAATGTGCCCGCCAGGCCCTTTCGGCTACCTTGCACTGCTGCCGCATAGCCCACAGAGCGGGGGTAAACCAAGGGGCCGAGACCCGCTTAGATGTCGGGCGGGGGGGCAGGACTGGGGCCAGGTCATTCAGCCTCTCCGTCGGCCATACTTGCAGGGACTCCAGGTCTCTCTCTAGCTCGCCAGACAGAGGGCAAGGGTGCGTCGCAGCAGCCTGAGCCAGCATCTCAGGGGTCACCCTGCTAAATGCTCTAGAGGCTCGTCCCCGCTGCTGTAAGACAGGGTTAGGCGCCCTGACGTTGCCGCTGATTACAAATTTGGCCAGCCAGTGATCCGACCACAAGACCGGGAGAATCTCTTTCACCACTAAAGGAGAGGTCGAGAAGACCTGGTCTAGAGTGTGCCCCTTGTCATGGGTTGGGCCCTGCAAATGCGGGGTGAGACCCAGCGGAGTCATAGCCTCCAAAAGCTTAATAGCGGCGGGGTCCGACGGATCATCCATCCGGATGTTAAAGTCCCCCGCCACTAAGCAGTGTTCTGCTCTCAGTGCTAGACCCACCAGCACCGAATCAAGGTCAGCATAAAACGTCCCAAGCGGACCAGGGGGGCGGTAGACTAACAGTCCCTTTACTGATTGATGCGGCGCTAGCACAATTGAAAAAGCCAACGATTCCGAGCCGCGGATGTCCTCAGTGGGCAAGATAGTGCAGGGCGTGCCCTTCTTTACCACCAATGCGACCCCGCCACCCCTGCCCTTTGCTCTGTCCTTCCTGAAGATGTCAAAATCCGGCGGAATGGCCATAGCCACATCAGGATTAGAAGCTTCACCCCACCAAGTCTCCGTCAACATTAGGCAGAGTGGCTTCTCTGTCTCGAGGAGCTCAAAGATGTGTTGCGCATGGCTGCGAGCTGATCTGGTGTTTAACAGCATGCAGGCATACTCTGCCCCAGCTATGTCAATAGGCGGGGCTGATGACAGAACCCGTGTCGGGTGCCAGCCACAACCCGGACATCGCGACTTACCCCTATAGCGGCCCGGAAAGACAGTACAACAGCAGCTCTCCCTATGATTCAAGGAGCGCAGCTCCCTAGATGAGTACCGCACCAAATGAGGGCCCAGATTACTCATTCTCGGTGAACAGAGCCCCGCCCGCCGCCAAGGCGCCTCCGGGACGCTGACGGGCGCAGACGGGCAGGACTCTGGCAAGACTCCGGCAAGTGACGGCGTCCTAGCTGCGCGTACCCGCTGCGCGGGTAAGAGCGACTTTAAATAGGCGCCGAAGTGGAGGGAGGAGCGCCTGGACGCTCCAAGATGGCGCCCGCCAAAAGAAGCCTGGACCCAATCCAAGATGGCGCTGGTCACCGATGACAAGACGATCCCCGGACCACCCACAGAACCCGGGCCCACCAAAACGGTGGTGAGTATTCCTCAAATTAAATGCAGGTGTGAGGGGGGGGAGAGCCCAGCCAGTGCACAGCAAATAAAACGAAACAAAATGCCAAACGCGCGAAAACGCGCTAAACGCGCTAAATACTGCACAGAGTAAAAGATTAAAAACTGCAGCCCTTGCAAACCGCAGCGCGGTAAAACGGGACCTTTCAAGGCTGACCGCCAATTAAAAGTGCCTTAAATAGGCGCCGAAGTGGAGGGAGGAGCGCCTGGACGCTCCAAGATGGCGCCCGCCAAAAGAAGCCTGGACCCAATCCAAGATGGCGCTGGTCGCCGATGACAAGACGATCCCCGGACCACCCACAGAACCCGGCCCACCAAAACGGTGGTGAGTATTCCTCAAATTAAATGCAGGTGTGAGGGGGGGGAGAGCCCAGCCAGTGCACAGCAAATAGAACGAAACAAAATGCCAAACGCGCGAAAACGCGCTAAACGCGCTAAATACTGCACAAAGTAAAAGATTAAAAACTGCAGCCCTTGCAAACCGCAGCGCGGTAAAACGGGACCTTTCAAGGCTGACCGCCAATTAAAAGTGCCTTAAATAGGCGCCGAAGTGGAGGGAGGAGCGCCTGGACGCTCCAAGATGGCGCCCGCCAAAAGAAGCCTGGACCCAATCCAAGATGGCGCTGGTCGCCGATGACAAGACGATCCCCGGACCACCCACAGAACCCGGGCCCACCAAAACGGTGGTGAGTATTCCTCAAATTAAATGCAGGTGTGAGGGGGGGAGAGCCCAGCCAGTGCACAGCAAATAAAACGAAACAAAATGCCAAACGCGCGAAAACGCGCTAAACGCGCTAAATACTGCACAGAGTAAAAGATTAAAAACTGCAGCCCTTGCAAACCGCAGCGCGGTAAAACGGGACCTTTCAGTTGATGGACAGAATGCAGAACAATGTCATACATTCACCCCAGTACAGAGATCTTGGCCTAAATCCATTGTTTTTTTTGCACTCCACACCTCCCTAGTTCAGACATGGCGATATGCAAATCAGCCTTGACCCTGTGCCTCATGGGAACAGTCCAGCCCGAACTGCCACGCCATGTCTTTCCTGAACCGAATCAAGCATCCTTGGACCGGTTTCTGGCTATCAGCCGTCTTCAGCCAGGATAGTTTGACTCCAGTGGTGTGGAGAGCATGAGACTCACGTCTGAGCATATCCATCCCACTCGGGGTGACAAATGCAAAAATAACAGTTGATGGACAGAATGCAGAACAATGTCATACGTTCACCCCAGTACAGAGATCTGGGCCTAAATCCATCGTTTTTTTTGCAATCCACACCACCCCAGTTCAGATATGGCCATATGCAAATCAGCATTGACCCTGTACCTCATGGGAACACTCCAGCCAGAACTGCCAAGCCATGTCTTTGCTGGACCTTAATCAAGCATCCTAGGACCGGTTTCTGGCTATCAGCCGTCTTCAGCCAGATTAGTTTGACTCCAGTGGTGTGGAGAGCATGGGACTCACGTCTGAGCATACCCATCCCACTCGGGGTGACAAATGCAAAAATAACAGTTGATGGACAGAATGCAGAACATTGTCATACATTCACCCCAGTACAGAGATCTGGGCCTAAATCCATCGTTTTTTTTAACTCTACACCACCCCAGTTTAGACATGGCCATATGCAAATCAGCCTTGACCCTGTGCCTCATGGGAAAAGTCCAGCCCGAACTGCCAGGCCATGTCTTTCCTGGACCGGAATCAAGCATCCTAGGACTGGTTTCTGGCTATCAGCCGTCTTCAGCCAGGATAGCTTGACTCCAGTGGTGTGGAGAGCATGGGACTCACGTCTGAGCATACCCATACCCCTCGGGTGACAAATGCAAAAATAACAGTTGATGGATGTATTGTAGGGGTGTTATCAGCTGAGATCTGGAATACTGGAGACACTTACAAAAATGTCTGCATTAGATACAGTTTGATTACATTTTAATAAAAAGAACTTGTTTTATCTCAATCACTGCATCATTTTGCAGCAGCCTAGCTCAGAGTATGTAAATACTGTTTTAAGATAATGACTTACATATTCACAGTGCTTTCTGCCACAGGCTGGGACCTCATAGCACTATAAACACAGGGCCACTGGAAGTATGCTGCAGCAGAAGGCCAAATTAGGTAGCAGGGTTGACTAAACTCTGCAGCAAGTAAGGGCAAATTATGCTGCATAATGTTGCATACTTTGCCATAGCATTGCTTCGTTATTTTGCAATTTTTACACTTGTTAACACTGGCCTAGCTTTTATTATCCCTCATAAGTACATAAATGCCACATTAACACCGAGATATAGCTATAAGCAACAGAAAGGTGCCCAGTCAACTTTTAGAAAGGGCCTTCCGCTGCGAGGTAACATGTGTTGCTGCATTTTTAGTACGTTTTGCATCGTTTGAGCTAGAAACAAGTTTTTTTTTATCTGTAGATTATGCAGCAGATGATGGATTATGTGGAAAATGCGGGAAATCCATAACTATGCGTGTGAGTGTAGGGTGAGCATGAAAGTGAAGGGTGAGAATGAGGAGTGAGTTGTCTGAATGCATGGTGCAGTCCGAGACATTTGAAGTAAATCAGCATTTTATTGACGGTGGCGTAGGGGTTCAGATATAAGTTAAACTATCGCTATTATGGCATTAATCAGGGATCGAGGGTGGAGGAAATAAATAATGTGCTGGTCCTGCAACAAACTTCCAGTCTTATGATTAGGGTTGCCAGCTCATTATTTTGATGTCGCAGGCGGTACAAAAATAAAGTGACCTAAAGCTGTATTTTCAGCACTTATCTGTGCGTACTTCAAACAGCATATATATATATATATATATAGAAAGGACTTTTAATTGTGTTCTGGGGTGGCCTGAATGTTTCATGACTGATAATTAAAGCAAAAATAACAGTTGAAAGTCAGAATGCAGAACAATGTCATACATTCACCCCTGTACAGAGATATGGGCCTAAATAAATCTTTTTTTTGCACTCCACACCACCCCAGTTCAGACATGGCCATATGCAAATCAGCCTTGACACTGTGCCTCATGGGAACAGTCCAGCCCGAACTGCCAAGCCATGTCTTTCCTGAACCGGAATCAAGCATCCTAGGACCGGTTTCTGGCTATCAGCCGTCTTCAGCCAGGATAGTTTGACTTCAGTGGTGTGGAGAGCATGGGACTCACGTCTGAGCATACCCATCCCACTCGGAGTGACAAATGCAAAAATAACAGTTGATGGACAGAATGCAGAACAATGTCATACATTCAACCCAGTACAGAGATCTGGAACTAAATCCATCGTTTTTTTGCACTCCACACCACCCCAGTTCAGACATGGCCATATGCAAATCAGCCTTGACCCTGCGCCTCATGGGAACAGTCTGAACTGGGGAGGTGTGGAGTGTACAAAACGATGGATTTAGGCCCAGATCTCTGTACTGGGGTGAATGTATGACATTGTTCTGCATTCTGTCCATCAACTGTTTTTTTTGCATTTGTCACCCTGAGTGGGATGGGTATGCTCAGACGTGAGTCCCATGCTCTCCACACCACTACTGGATTCAAGCTATCCTGGCTGAATACGGCTGATAGCCAGAAACCGGTCCTAGGATGCTTCATTCCGGTCCAGGAAAGACATGGCTTGGCAGTTCGGGCTGGACTGTTCCCATGAGGCACAGGGTCAAGGCTGATTTGCATATGGCCATGTCTTAACTGGGGTGGTGTGGAGTGCAAAAAAAACAATGGATTTAGGCCAAGATCTCTGTACTGGGGTGAATGTATGACATTGTTCTGCATTCTGTCCATCAACTGAAAGGTCCCGTTTTACCGCGCTGCGGTTTGCAAGGGCTGCAGTTTTTAATCTTTTACTCTGTGCAGTATTTAGCGCGTTTAGCGTGTTTTCGCGCGTTTGGCATTTTGTTTCGTTTTATTTGCTGTGCACTGGCTGGGCTCTCCCCCCCCACGATGGATTCAGGCCCATATCTCTGTACTGGGGTGAATGTATGACATTGTTCTACATTCTGTCCATCAATTGTTATTTTTGCATTTGTCACCCCGAGTGGGATGGGTATGCTCAGACGTGAGTCCCATGCTCTCCACACCACTGGAATCAAGCTATCCTGGCTGAAGACGGCGAGTTGCCAGAAACCGGTCCTAGGATGCTTGATTCCGGTCCAGGAAAGACATGGCTTGGCAGTTTGGGGTGGAATGTTCCCATGAGGCACAGGGTCAAGGCTGATTTGCATTTGGCCATGTCTGAACTGGGGTGGTGTGGATTGCAAAAAAACGATGGATTTAGGCCCAGATCTCTGTACTGGGGTGAATGTATGACATTGTTCTGCATTCTGTCCCAAGATCTCTAGACCCGAGGCATGGCTCGGGTTTCGGGATAGTTTGCCTCATCAGTAGAGAAAGTATTTAGGGTGGATAAGAAGGCCGCCAAGTAACCGTCACAGGCCCTGTTGTCTTTTCCGGCGCGCAGGTGCGTCTCCAAACGCTCTTCAGCTTGGAGGCTCATGGGAGCCCTTAAGTAGAAAACAACGATGGATCGCACACCGCTAGCCCCTCCTCCGGATCGCCCCTATGCACTCTGGTATTCGTAGTGCGTGAAATATGAAGAGTTGACACAAAGTTCGTAAGTGGTTCACCATGGTTGGTGTAAGTAAGTACTTATTGTTCCCAAGATCTCTGGACCCAAGGCATGGCGCGGGTTTCGGGATAGTTTCTCTCATCAGTAGAGAAAGTATTTAGGGTGGATGAGAAGGCCGCCAAGTAACCGTCACAGGCCTTGTTGACTTTTCCAGCGCGCAGGTGCGCCTCCAAAAGCTCGTCAGCTTGGAGGGTCATGGGAGCCCTTAAGTAGAAAACAACGATGGATCGCACACCGCTAGCCCCTCCTCTGGATCGCCCCTATGCACTCTGGTACTCGTAGGGCGTGAAGTATGAAGAGTTGACACAAAGTTCGTAAGTGGTACACCAAGGTTGGTGTAAGTAAGTACTTATTGTTCCCAAGATCTCTAGACCCGAGGCATGGCCCGGGTTTCGGCATAGTTTCCCTCATCAGTAGAGAAAGTATTTAGGGTGGATGAGAAGGCCGCCAAGTAACCATCACAGGCCTTGTTGCCTTTTCCGGCGCGCAGGTGCGTCTCCAAAAGCTCATCAGCTTGGAGGCTCACGGGAGCCCTTAAGTAGAAAACAACGATGGATCGCACACCGCTAGCCTTTCCTCCGGATCGACCCTATGCACTCTGGTATTCGTAGTGCGTGAAGTATGAAGAGTTGACACAAAGTTCGTAAGTGGTACACCAAGTTTGGTGTAAGTAAGTACTTATTGTTCCCAAGATCTCTAGACCCGAGGCATGGCCCGGGTTTCGGGATAGTTTCCCTCATCAGTAGAGAAAGTATTGGGGTGGATGAGAAGGCCGGCAAGTAACCGTCACAGGCCTTGTTGCCTTTTCCGGCGCACAGGTGCGTCTCCAAAAGCTCATCAGCTTAGAGGCTCATGGGAGCCCTTAAGTAGAAAACAACGACGGATCGCACACCGCTAGCCCATCCTCCGGATCGCCCCTGTATTCGTAGTGCGTGAAGTATGAAGAGTTGACACAAAGTTCGTAAGTGGTACACCAAGGTTGGTGTAAGTAAGTACTTGGCTATCTTTAAAGACCTGAACCTGAAATAGAGATGGCATTGTATGTGAAAGCAATGAGAAGCGCACTTCACAACCTGTTTTCATGTCACCCCTTTTTTACAGGTATGAAGATCACTCTGCTGGTAGTGAGGTATTTTTGGGATATGAATATGAATATGCACCATTGCACATTATTAGTATGCAGTAGCTGATTTACAATCTAGGTCCTGAAGAAAGCCTGGACGTAAGGCCCGACAGGCTGAAACTAGTTGACCAACTTTTGACAAGCAGCCTATTTGTTAAAAGCCACCCTTTGACATGTTTTTATTAGGATTGGAAGGGATGTCAGAATAAAAGGAATTTTTCTGTACCAAATTCTTTATAATGTTCACTCACTATGCACTGCACTATCTCTCTTTTTCCATCAACATACCCTATTTGTTATATTTCATGATCATGAGGGTCAAGGTTTTAAAGCCTTTCTTACACCTCCTTTTGTGATGATTGGGAGAGGTGTTAGTGGGATATCCAGATGATGACACTGGCCACTTGGGCAGTTGATGGAAATCCGACTTCTCCTTATTGATGTCGCCTGTCAGTATTCTTTATACTTTAGTTGTGATACCTTTGACGTCACTGTGTTTGCTCTTACATCTTTATGACCACCAGATTTTGTTATGTTAAGTGATAATTAAAGGGAACAAAGACAGAAAAGTCACATTACAAATGCATACATACTTTTTTACTTATAACCCTATTTAGTGTCAAAATGAAGTCTTTGCAGGCTCTTTAAACAACACAAGACTGGAACTTGTCTTTTCACAACCCTTCTTTATATTCCTTTTCATGAAATGCATTATCACACTAGTAAAGTTAAAATACAAATATAAGGAATAGGCAGAGTGGGGGCCGGGGTACTGGAACCAGAAAAATAACTAAGCCTGTACAAGAGATAAGACTCCAGACACTGTGTGACACTGCCCAGACGAGCCCACAGCAGCACACTCACTGACCTCCGGCCCCCACAGCATCCTGATCTCACTTCAAGGGTTTCAAAGTAAATGAAGACAGCCTGGAAATGCAGCAAATAAACATCATCGCACTTCCAGGACATCTTCATTTACATGTACTTGCAGAGGCATTTGCGCCCCCCCCTAGGAACCCATCCATGCCCCACGGGGGGTGCGTGCCCCCAAATGTGAAGACCTCTGACCTAACAGAACACTTAAACAGGTGGAAGCTGGCTAAAAAATTAGAACTGGACCTCCTCACTTTTTCTTTTGTGGAAGGAGTGGGTTTACTAGAATTTGTGGCAGCTATCTGCCTAAATGGAAGGTTTCTGGCTGGACCCATTTTGCCAGAGTTGCTGTTCCAGCACTACATCACAATGTGCTGAAATTGGTTGGGCAAGCTTTGTAACAGAGAGCTGTTCACACTATTCACCTGATGAAAGACGTGGACCGGTTGCCAAGACACTGATTACATGTGCAACAGTGCACACTGGATCTCTTTTGTGGGGGTTAGAGAAATTATATCTGCAGGTGTTGATACTGCTGAAATTTTTAATGGCACTCAGAAGCATGCAACAGTAGTCATGTTCGCCATGGAGAAATCCTATACAGCAAACATACTGAATGTCTTTAACAACAAGGTCTTTGATTGGCTGTGACCAAGAGGGCTTAACATTGGATTTGTTGCCACGGAAGTTGCCGTGTAATTAAGGCCATGTCAGATAGTTGCTATTTCAGGGTCCTGTGTTTGGTGCACTGCATCAACATCATTGTACAGGACTTTATCAAAAAGAAGACCGAAGAGGCAATTTACTGTCCTGAAAAATCTGCACTCTTTTTAGCCATTCTTTTAAAGCCCAGAACAGTCGAGGATCATTTAGCTTGATAACAGAATGCCAGTTAAAGCCCTCAGACAAGAGGTGCCATTATGTTGGAACTCTACTTATTACATGTTCCAACGACTGTTAGAGTAGTATAGGCCAATCAATTATTATTTCATGCAAAGACGGAATTCAAATATGAAAGGCATGATCATTGAGATGGCCCAATGGGGTCTAGTCAAATGCCTGACAGAGATGCTGCTTCCTTTTGAGGTTTTCACACAGGAAATCAGCAAGGAGGACCGTATGATGGGAAAAGCTATTCCGTTGTTGCATATGCTACAGGAACAGCTAAAAGAGGTGAGTGAAATGTACGCAGGATGTGGATGAAAAAAAAGATGCGTATGAGTTGGTGTGCAGCTTAATCCTTTGTTTGGCTGTTAATACAAGACTGCAAAGAGACACTGTGTCATCCAAACATTACATCTGTGCCACAAATCTTGATCCATGGTACAAACAAAGGTTGGCCATTTTCATTCACTATTCAGAATGAGATGTTTCAAACTACAAAACATGGATTGCTGAGCAAGCCAGTAACCTAGAAAAATAACAGCTGGGAATTAAAGGCCCACTCCCGGGCAGAAGTTCTGGGGTGCAGCTCCAGCTTCCATAGAGCCTGAGGGCAGGCCTATTGGCTCACAGCAGCCAAAAACCAACAAAAAGAACACCAGCAACAACAAAACCAACAGGAGCATCAGACCAAAAATCTGCATTTGATTGTTTTTTAAAGGCAGGGCTTAAATCCAGTGTAAAGGTGAAGGCAAAAGAGATCGAGCAAGTTGGAGCACCAATAACTATTGAGCGGATGGTTACGACCTTTCTCGGTGACCCAACATAGATCTATCTGGATCAAAACCCATAGGTGTATTGGTATGGGAAGAGGGGCTAAAGGCCAGTGCTCCGCATGCTGGCAATAAAGTATCTGTCTTGTCCGGAAGCCAATATGTCTGCTGAGTGTGTGTTCAGTGCAGCTGGTGCAGTTGTCGCAGTGAGAAGGACCAGTCGGTCACCTGAAAATATGGAGAGAGTAACCATGATCAAAATGAATTAGCACCTTAAACCACCTAAATACACCATACCTGAAGCACGACAGGAGGAGGATGAGGGTAATTGGTCCCACTCAGGTCATGTTAGTGTGTTAGCTGTCCAACTTCCGGGTGAACCACCTGAATTTAAGGATGAACTCTACTTCCCTCACTACTGAGAAGGCCAGGGCCACCATAGAACTTTTTATCGCCTAACTAGTTTGAAAAATAAATTGATATAACTAGGGGAACATTATATTATTTTGTTTGTTTGTGTCTGACAGCCCTACCATTTTAAATTCATGTATGGCTAGATTGGAGTTGGAACTGTTCGCAGTGAAGAAGCCTTCCCTCCCATTCCCTTCAATGACTTTGGATAGACAATGCCTGCATCCATCCCATGGCAAGACTGCCCAAGAATATTTGATTTACAAGACTGGCCAATGTGTGTTGCGTGATTCAAACTGGATCGGAAATCTACCACTGTGCTTGGATTGAAACAGGTAAGCAATCCACCAATGGGTGGTATATAAGTGATTGTGAGCATTCAGATGATTCGTGTGGTAGCCGACAGTGAGGGTGGGTGTTCAGCTATATTTGTAAGCTTGGGTGTATTTGTGATTATTTACAATGTTGGTGACCTAATGGATGATAATTTTTTTTCTGAAGGTGATTTTTTTCCTTCCCCTTTGTCGCTTAGAGAGGTTTCTTTGCTGGGTCCACACTGCTTTGTTTTCTGGTTCACACTCCTCAAAAACCTAACCAGTCCGATTAGCTAAGAAACACAAATCTACATAAAAAAATGACTCAATGTTTCTCTTGCTTTTCATCAACAGCATTACACTACAGGTCGATCTCTCTCATTTGGGTCGGGAGTCAGAACAGAGTTGGGCATATTCTTTATTCAGAGTCAGGAGGATGATGGAAGGGCACAGTGTGTGACTACCTCAACAACTTAAACAAGTTAAGGTTTGTACAACTTCAAGCCATACACGTTTGAAGTGTCAGACCGTGAGATACTTGCATTAGACTTCTCTGCAGGAATCCATTTAAAACTGCTCATTTTGTTAACCCACTCTAGTATTCAGGCTAAAACCAGATTCTGTTCACTGGAGTCTGCGGCTTGTTTTAAAAGACATCTATTGGCAAGCTTTTCCAAGTCTGTGATGCTGATGGTTTTGTAAATGCATTTGCGTTTCATCCTAATGAAAAATTGCCACAGGTAATTCTTGGTGCAACAAGTGTGGTATAGCAATAGGTTGAGGTAAATCATTGATTTCAAAGAGCCTGCTTTCATTCTAGTGACATTTTATCCTATTTTTTGATACAGTTTATGATCCCTAATGTACAGCCTATGGCATAGAGTAAACAACATACAGAGATCATGGCCATTCTTGGGTGCTTTAAAGTTTTTGGTGCAGCAACAAGTGATTGACAGAATGCTGAATGAATCAAACATTCAACCCCAGTCAAGAGAGTTTTGTGTTAAATGCATCATTCTTTTGGTCACTACGCCACCCCAGTTTGGACCCAGCCATATGCAAATCATTCTTGACCCTGTTCCTCATAGGAACAGTCCAGCCCAAACTGCCAAGCCGGATCCTCCCTGGATTGGAAACAAGCATCCTGGGACCCATTTAGGGGTAGCACTCGTAAAGGGATACTTTATTTGATTTAAAAAAATCATAAAAGGGTGGACTTACCACTATGCAAGCGGCATTTACATCGTAAAAACAACACAAAATCAACTTTAAATCAAGTTAAAAATTAATATCATAATATGCAAAAGTAGCGGGAAAAGGTCTAAAAGGAAAAGAATAAAAGGGATGATGTGAGTTCTTGCTGGGGACACGTTAATTTTGACTCATGATGAAAGGGAAAAAAATAAAAAGTATAGAAGAATAATGGTAGTTCAAACAAGAGGCTCGTTATTTTTAACTCATGATACAAAAAAACAACAGTTTGGAGAAGAGGGGAAGAGAGTGGAAAAGTCTGTGGCCTGCCAAAGCCTCGCCTATTGTACAGAGACCTCTTTGGTTGCTGCCCTTTTTTCCAGCTCTATGGCGGCAAGATTCAAAAATGTTATGGTTTTACATGAGAGTTCTATCCAAGATCAACTTAGGCATCTTGTCAAGTTCTCACCTGGGCTTCTCTTAGAAGTGATCAAAAAAGCGTTTTTCTTAGATTATGAAGTGCCAGGCAAACGCATATATGGTGCAGTAAAGACTCTGCGCCGTTGCCACAGAGGCGGCAGTCGGGAGTTGCCCACAACCGAAGCCATTTGGGAGTGAGGTCTTTGGACGAGAAGCAGCCCAGCCTTAAAAGGCTTAATTTCCTTTTGTAGTGGTCCCTGACAAGCCGGATCTTCCCTGGATTGGAAACAAGCATCCTGGGACCCATTTAGGGGTAGCACCCCTCATCAGCACAGCTATCTTAAAATCCAGTGGCACAGCGAGCATGGGACCCACGTCTGGGCATACCCACCCCACTTAGGACAAAAAGTGCTGGGACAACAAGTGATGGATGGTATGCGGACTGAATCAAACATTCACCCCATAGTCCATCGTTCTTTTGCTCACTACGCCACCCAGATCTGTGATTGGGGGTGAATGTTTAATTGTTTAAGTATTCTGTCCATCATCTGTTCTTTTTACATTGGATGCCCAAGTGGAAAGGGTATGCCCAGACTTGGGTTCCTTTCTTGCTACTCCACAAGATTCAAGCTAGCCTGACTGATGAGAGGCGAAACCCTGATACTGGTCCCCGGATGCTTGTTTCTGGCCAAGGGAGGACCTGGTCTGGACGATCTGGCTGGACTGTTCCCAAAGGGCGCAGGGTCAAGACTGATTGGCATATGAATGGGTCTAAACTGGAATGGCATGGCGTGCAAACAAATTCATGGTTTAACCCAGATCTGTGACTGGGTGTGAATGTTTGATTGGTTTGGCATTCCTTCCATCACCTGTTCCTTTTGCATTTGAGGTTTTTGGGCACCATAGCAATATTACATTAAATATTAGAAAAACACAGATTTAAGTATGAGCTCTTATTTTCAAGTTTTCTTTCTTAAGGTGCTCACACTCTTTGTTACTGTGCATGGTATAAAAATGCTAAATGTCTTTTATGTGCCATGAGCTGAGATAATCTGTACACATGCAAAATCTGAAAGATAATATTAAATGTTTAGTTTTCTGCATATAAGTACAAAAAGAATTCTCCTGATAACAAAAATGCCTCTTTAAAATCTCAATCCCATTAATTATTCACCCTTGCCCGCCTCTTAGCCCCGTCCCTGGCCCCACCCAAACTCACCCCAGGTCCACAGCTCAATTTTGTGAGTGCCTGCACTTATTTTTTCCAATTTAAAGCACTGACTCCTTCACCTTGCAGTCCTCATTTTCTTAAGTAACATTTCCTATACATTGATTTGCACACTTGTATAACTCATTGTCTCTGTATAATATGTCTGTGGGGTAGAGCGCTCAGAGTTACGTTGGGATGAACAGCGCTGTAAAATAAACGTAAGAGAGGCGCTAAGGAGGGATGAGTGGAACCATTGAAAGATAGTAGTGGGTGAATCCGTGAAGGAGGTCATGGTAGGCTCCAACAAACAAGATTGTCACGCCGAGCGCCACCAGTGCTAAAACCTTCCGGCACATAACGCATGTTGAATTAATTTGTACTTCAGGAAGTACAAATTGACATTTGAAACACTGCATGTTAGATTTCATTCGTGTGAATTGCCTCCTTATAGCCAATTTACACACTTCTTTATAGAGACCAAGCTAACCCCCTCCCTCTTCTGGGTTTTACGCTTCCCAGGGACGTTTGGAGCACATAACGTTTACAACTATAACAACTTTTCTCTTCAACGTGCTAACACTGCACAAAGGCGCTCTAATATCCGTTTTAGATAATATCAGATTCCAGCTCTATGCTCAAGTGCCTTGCAAATGAAAACGCCTTTTATAATAGAAAGGATTTATAATAAGGGTGAATGGCGTAAGACATGTCAGAAGCGTCCCTTACATTCTTCAAGTGTTTTTCTCTTGTCGTGGCTTTGTTTTATGCTCAACTTCCTCTATATAGTTTAGGCGATGCTTCCTTTTCTACTGTTTTTTGAAAATATTGTAGCAGTAAATTGATTGTGCAAAATCTACTTCGTATACATAGTACAGTAGAAGTGTACAGGGCTTCATCCACGTGAAAGTTGCTTGATAACTGCCCTTGCACCATTTCCTAGGCTAGCCCTATTATCACTTTTAATATTTTTTGAGATTATTGGTTTTAAGAGACCCGTCCGTGTCTTAAAGTGGTGGATTCATTAAGTCACTGTGCAGTCTCTGCCCTTGCCCTCTGTGCGCGTTACGGACGCTTCCTCGCCACCTGCACATCAGCACAAACGCATGTTTGCAGTGTCTGGCGCGGACTTAAGACCGGGGCATTCCTCGTGCCAGCCACCACTGTGGTAACTATAGACTTTGGCAGGGAATGTGGCGGATTCATTTCGAGTCTGTTAGCTCAGCCCATGCAGCCCGCATCTTTCCTGGCTGTCTTGGAGACAGTCCTGTGCCCCCGCTCTGCTCTGTTATTTCACCAAACCCTGTGAATTCTGCTCGGCAAAGTAAACATTGGGAGCTGCTAATCGCATCCTCTGAAACAAAACAGCACTTGAGTCGGGGATCTGGCGGAGATCACAGCTCAGCAGAGTGAGTCTCTCCCAGCTGCTGCTCTCGGTACTGCTGCTGTCAGACCCTCCGGCGGCTCTCCCTCCTGCCAGCCGCCTGCTGAGCCCCGGCTGCGCCCACCCAGCTCCCGCTGCTTCCGAGGGACCCCCGGTTCGGGCCACGGCTGCAGCGAGGTCAATGCTGTGAGCAGAAGTTCGCGGATACCATGGCGAGGGCAGATGCGTGGCAGACCCTACTCCTGCAGTTCCTGGCTCTCACTGCCTCTCGGGCGGCGTTTGGGTTTACGGACGATACTGTGGAAAAAGCCTCCAAGTCCGAGGGGTACTGCAGCCGGATCCTGCGCGTCCAGGGCACCCGGAGGGAAGGATACAACGAGTTCAGCCTCAGGGTGGAGGGAGACCCCGAGTTTTACAAGCCGGGAGCCAGCTACAGAGGTAAGTTCGCCTCGGGCGGCGTGTTGAGCAAAGTGCGTGCACGTGCGTGAGAAAGGGGGCAGGTGAAGATTTGGGGCGCGAGGCTGAAATAGTTGCGCCCTGTCCTCCAATATTACTTTCACCCGTTTGTTTGCTACTCTAATTAATCTTGATCCATAACAGTACTACTCGTGATTGGAGTTTCATTGTTCTCGTGACAGAGACTTCTGATGCGATAATTAAAGGTAGATGTATCGCGCATTCTGCTATTAGGGTGGCCTCGCAGCGCTAACGTGATTACAGTTTTCTGTAATTGAAGGCATACTCAATGACAAGACAAGATGATACAAAGTTTCCGAACTTCTTTTCTACACCACAGTAACATTCACGGTGTTTTTGGACACTTTTTATTTGATGTAATCACGTATTGTACATTAAACTGTGTTTCAGCCCCATGGCCTCTGTCTTCCATTTGAGCATTGCAGGTGTGGCAATAGAGGGTTCCTGGTTCTGTCTAAAGAGACATAGCAGTACTGTTAACCCGATTGACGTTAGAAAACAGAGGGCCGTATTTACAAGGCTCTTGCGCCGCAGGTGCGCCACTTTTGCCCATGTTAAAAGTGGCGCACCGGCGGCGCAAGGGGCTTGTAAAAAAAGCCTAGCGTTGCTTTGGGGCTTACTGTCCTCGACGCAGTGCACGTCTGTATTTGAAGGTTCTAAACGTGCACGAGTTTGGTACTGCAAGAGCCGTCAGTTGTGCTAAGAGTTAGGAATGAACAGGTCGGACACAACGCTGCTGCCTGGTCTGGTCTGAGAAACGGGAAATTTGCCCTTCCACCACAAAACTTGTGTGAACATGTCTAATTGAGCTATTTGAAGTCACCCTGCGGAGCAGCAGCAACCCTCATAGCAATTAACTTAAAACAAACCAGGGATGTGTCCACATTATTGTCTCTGTCTAGACTAATCTAGTGCGTTTGATCGATACATCCCTCCTTAACTTCTTTGTAAAGAAAATTACATTGTTGCCAAGTTCCACAGGTTATGTGTGATACCTTCAGTCAGTATCGCCAACGGTCCTTTGCATGCTGGGAATTGTAGGCCTTTATATAGACTCGAAAAAATGAAACTACAAGTCCCATAAACATTATAGAATGATTGTTGGTGACCAAAAATTGATAAATAGATGAAGGAAGAGTTTCGGGTATTTTTAAGGTAAACAGGCTGTAGAGTAGTTCTATCTGCCTGAGCAGCCGACTTTGGAAGTGGGGAACCAGGTTTGAGTTCCAGCGTCATGTCACCCACCTGTGATTCTAGACAAATGATTTAATCGCCCGTGCCTAACAAAATAAAATCTGTCCTCGTGTAATATAATAATCTAGTGCTCACGTAAAGCACTCTGATTCCGTAGGGCCATGTTCACGCTGTTTAAAACTGAAGAAAAAAATGATTTGCATGGCATGCTATACAGGACGCCCCCTTCAGTTCTAAAGCTTAATAATTCCAAGGTCTCTTTTATGCCTTTATTCCGACACCCGGCGCAGTTCTCCGCTGTCTCAAAAGCAGGGACCGTCTCACATGATCCGAGGTATGAGTGCAGCCATCGCCTTAGACTGCCCGTGAACCCGACCGCGCTCCCCTCCGCCCTGCAGCGGGCTTTAAACCGAGGCGCACGGGCTGCGGATGGATAAGTGGGCTTTGACCCGGCGCTGCTCCGTGCTCAGAGCGGCCTGACTCGGAACAGAGGACTCTGTAGATCAGGCAATCTTAGGCAAAAACTACGGCCATATGCTGTGAGGGCGTAGAAAGGGGCTTTGACTCTATAAATAGCTTGACGAAAAGAAAAACCCGTTATGTAATATTGCGCAATAGAACACAAGTCCGAAAGCTGAGGTAGTGAGTAACATTAACTTATTACTTTTCGTACTGTGCAAGCACACGAGGGTGGACAATGACGGGTTGCAAAAGCATCTCGGGTACTCCATACGTTCAGCCACACACAGCCAGGGACAAGGACCAGCTGCATACCTCACTCAGAAATAAATAGGCGTCCTGCCATGGACCTCACTATGAAGTTACTCAGAGGGATGTGTACTAGGAATTGGCGGAGTGCGTGTCGTTAGCCTCCTTGGCTTAACTGCCACTTCTGAAACGGAAGGCTGCACCATATTTACAAGAATGCGGTGCACCCTTGTGGTCCCCCTGCGCTGGCTCTAATTGCAGCTGCCTAGGCCAACTAATCACCCTTGCACAATGGTGCATGGGTGTCTGCGTGCAGGGGAGGATTGTTTATGTGTAGGAAGGTGTCCCTTCTGTCACTTTCATGTGTGCTGCCTCATCAGCACACATGAAAGTGACAAAATGGCATTTAAAAAAAGTTTATGTACACAAAGGGATACCTTCCTACACATAAACAAGGCACAAGGCAGCACAATGCATTTCCCCACGTTTCACCATCTTAAACCAGTTTTTACCTGGTCTTAATTTAGACGCTGCCTCCTATGTACGCGACCCTTGTATAAAGAGGGCAGTGTCAAAATGAATAGGAGTTGCGCTGGAACCCACGGCCACTCCTTTCACGCAAACCATAGCGTGAAAGGGTGCATTATGTACAAGGCATCATTAAGCTACGTTAAGTGGCTTAACACTGCCTTGTACATAAGGCGCAGCACCGATCGCCACCACAACATCACTACAGGTGACATTTGGTGCTGATAGGGGCTTGTACATATGCCCCTCATTTCTTAAGTTTTCCATGTCCATTTGCGGAAAGCTTATCCAGGAATTTTTTGTTGTTTGCTTTCTGTGATTTGGTGTCCCTTGTATCCAATTATAACATTAGGGCTGTAAATCTAAAATGCAAAGAATAAACTTGGCTTGGAGGAACCATTTAAGCTTGGACCTGGCAAAAGTGAGAGCTCTTAATGTATACCATACTGGCGCTCTACCACACCCCTCATTTCTGTTTTGTAATCTCCTATTAAGCGATATAGAATCCCCCTGCATATGTGCTTAGATGAAATTAAAGCAGAAAAAAAGGAATGCTTGCTGCCCCTTCTAGCACAGATCATCAGGGAGTGAGTCTAAAGGCTGCTACATGTATGAGGTAGAACCAGCGGTCGAAGTGCATTTAAAAATGTATTGGGACTGTGAGACTGCTGCAAAGGGTGAGGGGTCAGAGGTGTGGCTAGAACTAACACAATATTCAGAAACTATTTTGTTGTTCTATTACTTTCAGGTAATGGCATATAAAATAAAGCAATAAATGCAAGTTAAACTAATCCAAGAAAGATGGACTCTTTTCAGTCATAAAACTTTTATTACTGCAGGTGTCTGTGTGTCACCATAAAACTTCTATTGATTATTGTTATTTCTGAAGGTGTCTGTGTGTGACCAGAGAGCCACATAATTGAATTCAGGTTAGTGCAGTGGGGAAGAGTGTCTTTTTAGGTCTCGGCCTGAGCCAGCGCATGCGCTGCCTAATCTCGGCCGAGACCTTTAGTGGGGCTCTGAGAAATGCTTTTGCTGGCGATCAGCGTGCTAGAACGCGCACACCCCTGCGCGTTAGAGCAAGCTGATCGCCGACAACTCGCGTTTCTCGCGTCGGGGCCACGCTACAGATGCGCGGCCATTGCTTGTTTGCCCTGGTTGCCAATGCTTGTTTTCTTATGCATTTTATGCTGATTTGTACTTTTACCCAGAAGGCCAGAAGAGATTCTCTCCCCGCTTGTCATTGCTCGCGCGATAAGACACTGCAAGGACGCTTTAACTTTGTGTCTGCTGCCTATTCTGAACACATTTTTAACCAGCCCTCCTCATATATATGTGGCCTGTAGAGTGACGAGAACACGCATTAATCATTGTTTTTCCAGTGCCCTGAACGACGTCTTCACCTGCTCATTCTGAACGTCAGAGCTGCCGAAATCTGCCAACGGGAAGTCATGGGGCCCTTTCGTGAAGCACTTTATCTTTGCCCTATACATTACCAGTGCTTCTCTCCACAATATCCCATTGTCTAAACTCCCATCTTTCTCCTTTCAGAGAGCCCACGACAAAGCTCCCACTGCCCCTCACATTCTCTCTGTCCCTCCTGCCCCTGTCTGCCTCTGACACCTTTCTCCTTGCTCTGTGTCTGTTTACTGCCTGATTACATCTTCTCCTTGTTTAATGGGTATGTACATAAAAAGGTCAGCCAGTAGTTTCTTCTGTGCACAATTTATTCAGGATACATGGCTCCTTGCTTTGCGCGTATTTGGTGCTTGTGTGATTGCACGTTTATTTTGAGTGTATCTGGGGTACTCAGGTTTGTATGTGCACACATGTGATGTGGAAATATGGAACTCTACGGTGCTTGTGTTTGTATGTCCACGTGTGTGATTTGAATGTGTGTATATCTGCGGATGATTGTTTTTGTATGTGCACAAACGTGATACTGTGTCTATATCTGGGGTGTTGGTATATGCACAAGTATGATTTGAGAGTGTGTGTATATCTGTGGTGCTTGTGTTTGTATTTGCACACATGTTATTTGAGAGTGTGTGTATATCTGGGGGGCTTGATTTTGTATCTGCGCCCGTGTGATTTTCATCTGCTGTTAGTGCTGTTAGTGCAGAGGGAGGGCATGTTTTCATTCTTACAAAGTATGAGTTAAAATTATCTTAAGAACCATAATCTGTGGTAAACTATCATATTATGCTGTTGATTGTCACGTTCTGCATTGCATCCAGGGGCTCCCTCACTTTCCCCAGCTCCAGGGTATAATTTTACTCAACACCCCCACAGCTCTCCGATGTCTTTCCCACCCTCCTCCCTCGTGTTGTTGACATCATGTTTTCAAGAGAAGTGAAAATAGAGCTTTCGCTTGCGCCTACTTCTCCCGTGCTCGGTTAGCAAACACTGCACATAGAAGTCACGTGCCGGATTTCTTTTTTTTCATGCTGCTCGGCTGTGGCTTGGCTCCTTCACTGTGTTAAGTGATTTCATCTTTTATGAAGTGGGCGCCCAATCATTTTGGGGCACATGTCAGTTATTATATGGTTTTGAGCAGCTGCTCGACACTCAGAAGTACTATGGCCAAAAAAAACATAAGGATTTCTTCTTAACTGAAAAGAAAAGCAGCAAAGTTCACTGACAGCAGGTAGATCTCTTGACAAAACCAGGAGGGCTTGCTCAGAACTCATCTTCTTTTTCCAGCACCAAAGCATCACTCAGCACCACCTCTGACTCACCCAACACCACCTTTATCTAGAGTTAATTTACCACTTCGTGCACCATCTACTTATCCCTCGCTATCTTCCTTTTTATCTATTCTATGTACCTCTCACCCTTTCAATGCACGTCACATAATTCCACTACACAAATACATTACACATCACAATATTATACCTCACACATTTCCACAACTAACTATTTCAAATACACCCACATACTCCCACTCCAAACCACATACATCCATTCCACTTCAAAACACAACACATAGATACAAGTCATTGTCATTTACAATCCCAATAGTTCTAACTCTCATTTATTATAACTTTTCAACATGCAGCACAGCAGCCACAATGCTCTACAGCATAGTTTCCAGCACAGCAGCCACAATTCTCTTCAGCACAGTTTCCAGACATTGGCCCAGCCAATGGCTCTGGATAAACACTTATAAGGTCCCAAAGCCGAGACCTATTGGCCGTGCCAATGCTTGTTTTTAGTGCTACAAGGTCCCCATCGTCTCGCACATAAGCTTTGTGAATATGTAAGTCATTATTTTAAACATGCCTTACATACATTATAAGAAAAGCTGCCACAAATTTGCAAAAAGATTTAGGTTTAAGATAAAAAAGTGCTTGTAAAATATAGATCTTAGTATTATGTAGCTTGTACCTCGTGCAAACACGTCCACTAAAAGCATGCAATCCACAGCTCAACTAGTTACGTCCTTTGCGATACCTCGCAAAACAATAAATGTTTTTCATCATGAAGCTTCAAGTGACTCCATCAATTAAAGCCAACACAGCATTAGAAGCAGCCTTTACATTTGCAGATTAACCAATTGCGCATATTTGCATTTCTTTCAGGCCACAGCCACCCAAGTGAGAAGGCTTGTGTCTTGTCGATTTCAGGCATCTCAAATGTTCCCTGGACAGTTGTCTTTTAACATTAAGTAGGCAACTGTTTTTCGCAAATTGAAGAGGTGTGGACACGTTATGTCCATCAGATTCCACCACTTCGACCTCTTGCTAGAACCAGGGGTGAACAGACAGTGCACCACCTCTAACCAAAAATCACGCTGGATGTGTTACTTCATTGAACTCTTTTTTTTATATTTTTGTGGTTAAAATAGAGTTTAACACGCCCACTCCAAAAACTGTAGCAGCAAGTATCCATAAAGAGGTCCCAGGGCCACTGATTGGTAAAAGTGCTCTTGCAGTTCACTGGCAAACAATCCACCTCTTTGGGTACCTCCCCTACAGCATATGGAGGTAGACCACAGGATCACAGGCCAACACGGGATGAGTTGCCTTAGTTACTAGGGACAAGTGTCAGTGAGGAATATTGCAAAACTGCAAGTTAGTTCCATTGAATGGTTAAGGCTATGTACAAAAGCAACAACACCCACTTGCTGAGAAAATGTCACATTTAATGTGGCAAAGTTTTACTGACCAATACATTAGGGTGAGAGCTGTGGATGTCCAAAGGAAGACACTCACACCCAGTGGATTCCATGGCTGGATGAGCATTCCTTATCATCTCTGATCTGCATCGCTCAATGGGTGCATGACAGTCACCTTTACACTTGTTCCAAAGAAGACAGAGATTATAATCGTGAGCGGAGCCATGACCCTTCAGGTTGCTAACTGCTGGTTGAAATCTAGGGGCTTGACCCCTGTCGAGCAGTTGAGAACTTATTTTTGCAAGGACCGTTCATTTTTTGCACGAGAAAGCTTCCTCATCCTCTTCCCTCAGATATTCGCCATTTTCACATACTTCATTTATAGTAATTTTATCTACCCAGGGAACACATATTTGAACACCTGCAAAGACTACAATGGCTTCCGCTGGTTTTGTCATTCTTTTAAAAGCCTGAGTAAAGGCCCCAGGGCTATCCCGAACTGTGGGCTAGTGTTTGTGGGCTCATAGTTCAAAAGAGCGCTCTCTTCCTTCCTCACCTGCACCAACATACTGAAGTCCTTGCCCATCATTGTGATGGATCTTTAATGGTCCTGCTTTGGGAACCCTTTGAAGAACTGGCTGCTCACTACGCGCCTCAATGTCATTGTTTTCTTGCCAGCTCTTTTTCTCACCACATCCTCATAAGTGCAGGAAATCTTTCGAGGTCACTGTTACTCTATTGTTTCAGTCATTCATTCATACAGGATTTCTATAATGCACTAGTTTGGAAAGAAGAAATGTAGCTGTTGTACCCTGGCAAGGGATGCCCTCTGTGACGGTCAAACATATCCCTGCTTCTGTAGGGCACAAGGTATCCACAAGCAGGACAACTGTGGGGTACAGCCCTTCCCAGCCACTGATGGCAAACCTACTGCAGGGGGGAGCAGCTGCCTGGCATTATCTCGTTTGGAACACCAGGCACTAATGCTGTAAGTGCATCTCCTGTCCTGATGAACCACTGCATTATGCTGCAACCACTCCCAGAGCAGTGCACGGGTTGGGGTTCACTGTGCCCATGCACACTAAGGTCGTGTCTATAATAGGAGAACAAAAAGCTAGTCCTTCTTTCTCGGTCTTGCAGGGAGACCGATGTGAAGCAACACATAATCAGGGTCCCAGCGAGAAAGACAGGTCTATCTAACTCTATCGCAACAGCTGTTCTCCGGATACGCCACACTTACTCTCAGTCTACCATGAGTATTTCCATTATATTTGAACCCAAGATCAGGGACAGCATATGAAATGTGAAAATCAATCCAAGCTTTAAGCTGGCATATGCACGGATGCATGTTTTCAGGAGATGCTTCGTGTTATAACTTGGCATGAAGTGGTAATGCAGGTGAGTAGATAACAGACAGTACTGTAGAATAAAGTAACCCATCGTTCTTTTTCAAATGATCTTCAAAGATGCTGTCCAATTGGCAACGTGTGGTTTGAGAAATTTGTGGTGAAAGTGGAGTGGAACTTATAGTGTGTTCACTATCCTGTGCAGCATAATGCACACCATTTGCCAAATATATAGAGTTAAGCAGAAATGCAACCTTAATAATGCAGTCACGTCATTACTTTGGGTAATTTTCAAGCTTGGTGATGTCTGTTGCACACCTCTTGTGTACAACATCAACACTTACAGCAGGCTTTGCATCAGCACATTACTTATAATTTTTGTTACTTTCTTGCCAATCTTATTTACAACCCTCTCATTTGATGGCTAACCTTCCTCTTTGTGTGGTTGGCCCTCTCATGCTGCACAGCTTCTTTACTATCTTTTTGATAGGATGACTTGTATCCTTCCACTGATTACAGTCAGGGAACTACTTTTTTCCTTCTCTTTCAGCACTTAATTTTAGTGCATGTATTGTTTTGCTCTCTCCCTCAAGTGCTGCTTGACCTCTCATACCCCTTACCCACACTTACCATGTTGCTCCTTCCCTCACACCTCCCAGGTTGTCCACTACATCCATAGTCAGTCCTTTCACTTAAATCTTTCCAACTGGAGCTGTGTTGCACAGCCGGTTTGGAGAATAGGCAAAGGCTCTCATGCCCTTCCTGAGCGCCAAACCAGCCTGCTCCAGCCAATCCCAGTGCTTCTCTCATGCTGGGTAATAGTGTTACCAGCATGAGAGCAGCATCTGGATTGGCATAGGGGAGCTCAGCTCACAAGGGTATTGGGAGCCTGTGCACCTTAAATCAGGCTCACCATTAGATCCGTGTCCAGCAAAATTCTTAGCGAAAATGGCAGATGTCATTAATCCCATAGCTAATCCTATCCTCAATTTATCCCTGAATCAGGGTTTTCTGCCCCAGGCCTGGAAGCAAGCCATGGTCATCCCCCTGATCAAGAAGCCCAGTCTTGATCCAGAGGCGCCTTCTAATTATAGGCCAATCTCGCTCCTTCCAGCACTGACCAAGATCCTGGAGAAACACGTGCACAGCGTGCTTTCTAACTTCCTGGAGTCTAATGAGTTACTTCATGAATCCCAATCGGGCTTTCGTTCCAACTTAAGCACCGAGACGGCGCTCCTGGAAGTCTCGGAGATCGTGAAGGAGGTGCTGGACACAGGAGGCAGGGTGATGTTAGTCATGTTAGACCTGTCGGCGGCGTTTGACACCGTCCCCCACGAGGATCTCCTCACTAGACTTCATAACATCGGTCTAGGGGGGACGGTGCTCAACTGGTTTCGTTCCTTTCTGGCCAACCGCCGGCAGACGGTCTGGGTCCCACCCGGGTCCGCCGAGATGCCGCCATTGGGAGTCGGAGTGCCTCAGGGCTCTGTACTGAGCCCCACTCTATTTAACATCCTTATGACCCCTCTGGCGACACTGGCGGAGTCCTACGGGGCCCGGATCGTCTCTTATGCTGACGACACCCAGCTTCTATTCACCTGTCATAAGAGCGAAGAGTTCGATGGAGAAAGGATCTGCGAGTGCCTTGGGGCTGTCTTTAGCTGGTTTTCACACAACAGCCTCAAATGCAACTCGGACAAATCCGAAATACTATTCTTCGGATGCCCATCAGAACCAGATTGGCAGGGATGGTGGCCTGCCGACATGTTCCCTCCCACTCAGTCCTCTAAGTGGGCTAAGAACCTGGGGGTTAAAATTGACAACGAGCTCTCGCTCAAATCCCAGGTTTCCACTCTTACGGGAACATGCTTTGGGATACTCAGAATGTTGCGCAAGTTCTTTCCCCTTCTCTCGGAGGAACATCGGAGGATCACTGTTCAGGCACTCATAGGGTCCAGATTGGACTATGCAAATGTCCTATATCTGGGTCTGCCTGAATACCTCCTCCAGCGTTTGCAGGTTACTCAGAACGCTGCTGCTCGTGCAATTTTTGGCCTGCACCGCTGCACCAGTGCCTCCAATCTCCTCGTATCCCTTCACTGGCTTCCGGTGCGGAAGAGGATACTTTTCAAGGCCATGACTCTCGCCCATAAGGCCTTGCATGGCAATGGTGCCAAATATCTTCAGAGGAGGCTGGACTTCTATCGACCTGTACGATCCCTCAGGTCAGAAGCTTTGGCTTTGGCTCGGGTGCCACGCATCAAAAGGGCTCGGCTAGGCGGCCGGTCCTTTAGCTTTCTTGCTCCGCAGCTATGGAATTCCTTACCGGTGTCCTTGCGAAACACCGCTAACCTGCTTGCCTTCAGAAAAGACTTAAAAACCTGGCTGTTCACTGGATAATCTGCCCCCTCTTTAGGCCCCTGCTCTTTTTACTGTTATGTTTTCCAGCTCTTTCTTTGGTCTGGAGCACAAAAGCGCCGGGACACTCCTTTGGAGTAGCCGTTGCGCTATAAAAGTCCCATTTAACATAACATAACATTAACACCAGCCCAGGGACTGCTGGGATAGGACTGGAACAGAGCACCAAGGGGATGTGGCGGCTGGTGTGTAAGTACCCTTTAAAACATTTTTAATTCTCCCCCGCACTGCTCCAACACTTTACGTAGAAAGCAGCCACCACTGCGCTTATATGATTTTATGATTCAGCTTTGAAATATCCAGCATTTTGGTAGTAAAATGGCAAAGAGGGGACAGTCCTTACTACTTGTGCAAGGTGTATATGAACATTCCCTAATTATTTCCATTTTATCCCCTATTAGAAATTTTAAAGCTAATTCACAATGGCATGTAACAGTACATTAAATAGTAACTACTTTGCTTACTCCAAAATACTGTTGTGACTGGGCCCCATAATTAGGCTCGTTGCAGCTGAAAGCTGAGCTTACTTCTCCTGCTATGTGCTCCTTAGTGCAAGAGATCTAATGCTGCACAAGTTTTATAAACCCACCTGTAGAAATTCCAAAATGTCACTAGTCGTTTAGAGTCATACACTTTTCTTGGCATCAAAATGACAGAGGCATAATAACTAATTTGAAACAAATCTCAAGGTGTTTGACACTCTCTCACGCAAAACACTTTAAGAGGCTGGTCCGGGTATATTTGAGATTAACAGACACAGACATCAAAGAGAAGCTTTTAGGTAAGGGGGTTTTGAAATAGATCAAATAAGTGTTTCAAGCCTTGTACACAAAACCGACTTTCAAAATGTTTGTACATTTCTGGCAGCCTATCCATAATCTTCCTGTTCCTGCCAGATGAACACAACTGTATTTCCATCATACTAAACATAGGCATACACATCCAGTTGGCGGTCGCAAAGCCTCCGATTCACTAAATCACATGATTTGTGGTTGACAAAAGCCTTTTTTTCAAATGTAACAACCCCATTTTTAGGGCTCGCACTGCGACGCAATCGCGAAAGCGATTGTCGCAGTGGAGTCCTATTGCAATCATTCTGGCTTTCAAGGACTAACGAGGTTTAGGACAACAGACTGGCACGCGCACGCACGCAGTCTGCCAGAATCGGATCAGGTCGCGCGCTCCGATTCCGGCAGGCTGTTCACAACACATGCACACGCAGGCAGGCACACACAACACAGACAGACAGACGCACACACACACATACAGCCGCACGCAACCGCCTTCACCCCCACTCACCTCCACTCACCAGGCTCTTTCAGCGTGTTCTGTGTCTTCACCCGGGCCCCCTCCTGGGACCCGGGACTTCAGATTCCTGCACGCTGCTTTGGCGCCGGGGGCGCGCATGCGAGGACAGCCCCCGCCCTCTCACTGTAAACCCGGGCTGCTTTCGCTGGTCACGTCCCCGTAGCCACGACAACACGCGGCGCGCTCGCGCGGACCCCGAGAAGGAGCAGAGAAGTGGCAAGTGGTATCCCAAGCGGAGGACCGGAGCAGCCTACATAACTGAGTGGCGTAGCTAGGGGGGTGCGGGGGGGACGGGACGCCCATTGCGGCCTTTATAATTTATTTGGGACCTGGAACGATCGAACACAGTTTCCCCACTCCTCCCCAAATACATTATAATGGCGGCCGCGGCCGCAACGAGCCTCCAGTGCCGCGGCCGGGCCCAGTAGACAGTAAAAGTGCATGGGGACAGAGTTCACTTTGCCAATGGCCTGTCTTAAAACGTCTCTGCTTCCTGCCGCTTAATTTTGCCCCCCCATTATCTCATTATCTGCATGCCTCACGCGCCTCCGCAGAGAAAGTGACAGGCAGGTAATATTTCGTATCTCTGACATCGCAGAGATGATTTTCGTACCTCTGTAATCCCCTTTGGCAGTCCTGTCATTCAAGTATAATGCAGTCGATGCTGCTATCAGTCAACCGTGGGCGTGGCACACCATGGGGGCCGGGATTAATTATCCGGATGTGCCGGGCGGCGGTAGAGTTTGCCATCATGTCCGAAGGAAGTCAGAGGAAGTGGCGGCAGTAGCGGCGGGAGACTCATTTGAGTCAGTGGAGTACTACACGAGACTCGAGTCTCTCCTGGCTGCCACCGCGCAAAAGAGCATGATCGATTGCGGGGGCGAGCAGGAAATTCTGATATGAAAAGTAAGTGTGCCATCGATGTGCACTCTGCCTGCCTCCAGGCTTCACCCCAGGCTGCTGGCACTCGAGTCGACTCGTCCCGACCCGCTGCAGGAAATTCTGATTTGAAAAGTAAGTGTGCATCGATGTGCACTCTGCCTCCAGTCCAGTCTTCACCCCAGGCTGCTGGCACTCGACTCGTCCGGTCTCGGCCATCGACTCGAGTGCCAGCAGCCTGGGGTCAAGCCTGGAGGCAGGCAGAGTGCACATCAATGGCACACTTACTTTTCAAATCAGAATTTCCTGCTCGCCAGGCCTCCAAGATTTCATTGCCCCCCTGTGCCAAATTAGATAATTACAGGAGGAGTTCGGTGGTCGACCTGTCACCTCCTGACCTCGACACTTCCTGCCTTTTTATTAGTCTCTGTTGTGGAGGATCTCTGAAGGTTGTGTCCTACACAGTGTGAGTCTGAGAGTAGGTGCTGTGTGTCTTTAAAAGGCACAACAAGCACGGCTCTCGAGACAACAGTGCCATTTAGCAGAATATATCACGGTCATCACTACCTGAAATGTGTCCAGATTGCCAGCAGCTGCGTGCGTCCAAGGAGTGTGACAGACTCGGGACCCATCCCCAGCAGTCTTTAGATTTTCCGCTGCAGCACTGTGACTCGTTAAACTTGGTAAGAGTAAAACATGAAAGCTGCTGGCATTTTAAATGTTCATGCTAAGGTCAGATTTGAAGTTTTATTAGATAGCTGCCAAGGTTTTAGATTGCTACGTGTGACATTTTCATAATTTTAGTAACATTTTTGATATGTATATGTTTCCCTCATCTTCATTGCTTGATTTTGCTCGCAAAAAGTGTCACTCATATTTGTTGAAATGTCACTCATAATTGCACTACAATTATAACAATGTCACACATAGCAATCTGAAACCTTGGCATCTATGCTTTGGGTGGAAGGCGTGAGCGCCAGTTTCATGTCACTGCACAATACCGCCAGTTTTCACCACACCATAGGATCTTGGGGAACTGTCTGCCACTTTTTTGCAGGCTCCTCAGTGGGAGATGTGCAGGGTGGTGAGGAACCGGGCATCAGTTACAGCATCTCACCAATGGTTTAAACCCCAGTAGTTTGTCCGAAAAGTGAAACCAATGGCATGTTTAGAGCGGGGATTCCCAGCTGACATTTGAAAAAGCCATGCGTAATATTAAACATCCTATTAAAAAGTTAATTTATACCCAAAATAACTTTGTAGCAACATTAGGATAATGAAAGACTGGGCCAAAAAATAATAATCTTACCTATACCATGCATTTTGCATGCAGCTTTTTGATAACGGTCCAAAGGAGACTGCTATATTAGGATTGTAACTTATGAACTGCAAATGACAAAAGGATTTCTGTGACCAAAGCAGTAGCCCATTGATCTATGCACATAAAATACAGTTCTGTGATCTGTATGATACATGTTCTCTGCAGCACGGACGCTAACCCTCTGAGTTACTTTATGATGACTCAAAAACTGCCTCTAGACACAACCCTGATCTCTCTCAGCAGAAACATTAATCACCAGACTTATCTTTACTTTTTTATTGTAGCCTGAAAACTACTGAACACACAAGCAACTCTCCAGCAGGTGCTTTTAAACCATAAGTTACTGCTATTATTTCCAAACACAGCGCCCCCTGTGGTCAGCGCCTGGTGCACTGCCTAGGAGGCAGAAGGTGGAGAGATGCACAAGGAGGCGCCATACAAATGTATTTGCATTTGCTTTGTTACAATATGGGCCGGAAAATAAAACGCACCGGGCCTTTTTTTGAAATGTGACTTAGCATTAAAGATGTGCTAACTTTTCACAATTTAAATGAAAATAGACTAGTGCTTTAATTAAATACCCCCTCTCCCACTTGTGATAAAGTTACTGGGAAAGCTTTCAAGTGCTCACCGTCCGTTTTCCCCAGCAAACCCCCTCCCCCCCCCCTCCCCCCCGAGGGGCAGCAATCTGAGGGATAGCCCATTTGTTGCAGCTTTATATAGCACCAAATAGATCCAAAGGTATTGTACACTGGTCCCTCTCACCCACTTCTTGTGGCGAGGTTAATGCATACTCGAATTTTATTTTGGTGTGATTACTTTCAAACCTTCCCCCGTCCCATTGCTGTTTTCAATGCCATCATCCACCTTCCCATTATTGTTTTAAACCCCTCACCCCGCCACTATTTCCAGTTCTCCCCCACTATCCCTCTGTGGCTTTCTCAATTCACCCCCACCCCTCCTGCTGTTGCTTTTAAATCCCCAAAACCCTCCAGTTGTTTCTGTCAGACCTTCCCCTCCTACCTCGCCAGAAAAAACATCACCCGCTAGCCATCCCACCAGATTGCCTTTGACAATGCTTCTTTACTTAGATTTCTGCCGTGCTGCGCTTGGGCAATATGCATTTCTGAGAATGACAGTCCGGCAACTAGCCCAGAGCGTGCTCGGGGTAAATAAATACAAGTAAGAGTTAGAGTCCTAAACAGCACGGACAGTGTGACTGACTCGAGACGGGGTGCTGCAGTTCCTCAATGCTACTGTCTGTCAGACCAGAACATGTGCGCGTGGGACAGCAATGCACCGGACTTGTTCATAAAGCTCTTTGCCACCGTCCCATATCTTTGTAAACCGGCTTTGCTGCATGAAGTGACTGTTCTGCATGCCGAAACCTAAAACCCACGTGCCTTTATTATTTATCGCTCTCTCTCCTTTATTGTTATTTATCTCTCCCTCCCTCTCGTTTGTTATTTATCTCTCTCTCTCCTTTATTGTTCTTTATATCTCTCTCTCTCTCTCCTTTATTGTTATTGATTTGGACTGATCAAAGTGAACAACACTGCTGGAGTCCTGCTCACACGTTGTCATTGGTGCCTGAATCTTGTTTCCAGTGGGTCTCAGCCGGTCGGTCATCCCTTTGTTTTGAATCTGTGCTTTGTACATATGGATGCTGACAAAAAGGGGAGGTTCACAATAGGCTGCAGCATCACAGTCATGTGTTTTGTCTTGTTTTGAGTAATTACAACATGACTGTGGGCTCCGTCACTGCTCATGCGTCCACGTAGCAAGACTAATAAGCATTTGCAATCCAATAGGTCTCGCATTACTGAAAGTTTGAGCTATTGGCGTTGCATCATTATTTGCAATGCCAGTAGCTCAAACTTAAACTACTGCGAGACCTATTGCATTGCAAATGCTTGTTTGTTTTGGTAACAGGTTACAAAATCACAAAATGGGTTCAGAAATGCATTCTGAACTTCATTTCGAATGAGCATGTGCGTAGCCTGCATCAAGTTTGCTACCAATATTTTGGTTGCAAGCCATTGATGGATTACTGATCCTTACAGGAAGTGGTAACATTGTCAAAAACAGAAAGGTGTCAAGGGTCAAGCCTATGATTGTAAGTATGTAATCAAAATGTGATGCTCTCTTTATGATTGCATTTTCATGGCTAGAAAGTTTATAAAAAGCACACAGACACATGTTTTGCCTATGTAAATGCTTTATTGATGTAATAATGTTGACAATGAACATTGATCAAAGTTACTACACTTTATCAGCAATAATAAGTGCATTTACACCTGAAGATTATTATTCATCATTGCGTTTACTGACAAAATGATGTCTTTAGCATGAGGTTTGTTGATCCTGAACCTTTGGCCAAGCCAGTGGACTTACCTAATATGTTTATATGACACCATCTGCCCATGTATATATTAGTAAATTGCTGCATATGTATTTAGTAATGTGTGTGTAATAAATGTACTTTTCCTTTTTCTAAAGAAAAAGTACTGACTGGATAATCATTTATGGAGTGCTTTTGTTGCGTGCCAGCGAACCGTGATTACCAGCCCACACCACCTCCCCTGAGTATGCTTTGGACTGCTCTGCTTCACTACCCTGAGAGAGTCAAGTGGTACAATGGGGTGCTTTGTTTTCAGTAAGAAGAATTGTACAGCAACTATTTGTGTAGGCACATAACTTAAAACCCAATTTCCTACTAGCACTGTCTGTTATAATTTGGTACAGTGAGGACCCATCAATCCTTATCCTCAATATATGTACTAATAATGAATAGGCTTCTGTTACTTTGCATGTCGTGCCAATTGTAATTGCACTTGTTACCATATTACCACTACATTTTATGGTATCTATATTCTTAAATATAGTTAAATCTTACTTCTAGCTGTCTGTTGTTGAACTACCTATATTGTAGAGCACCTATATAAGAAGTAGGCTTTGGGTCTGCCTATTGCTCAATATTACCTTTCTTGCCAATCTCATTAGCTTCCTTCTTATTTAGAGGCTTTCCTTCTCTTTCTGTGTTTGTCCTCCCCTGGAGAATAGCTATTTTATCATTCATTTGATTGGATGACTTGTAAGGTTCCACAAATTACATACTATGACCTACTGTTTTAGGTCTCGCCTGAGAAAAAGCACATGCACTATTTCTTGCGACTATCTATTGTTTCTTTAAAAAAAAAAAAAGCTCTAAAAATGTTTTTTAGCCCACCCACTACTTACCATGTGTTGGCTTCATTATTGCTCCTATTTTCTTCCTTTTCATTTGCACATGTTGGCTTCACTTCGTCTCCATGTTTATATTATCTTATCTTCCCTGGAACATGGACCAAGTCCTGATAGATTTATTGATTAGTGTTCTTCTACACTGCTTACGCTTTGATTGTAGTACAGTTTTTGTCACTATGTTTTCTTTGTATGTTCTTTTTAAATACTTCGATGCAGATCTAGCTCGTTTTGTAGCTGTTTTATGGCCCTTCATTTTCGCTTTATCGCCTTGGATCCCTACTCCCCTCAATTGTTTGCTTCACAGAATTTTCAAAACTTCACTTTACAGTAAACCGCTTTTCCCGAGCCAGTCTGCCTGAGTTGCATAACAACGGAATTTATTACATTTTATTAAAGTTACATGTTGCAGCACTCACTAAGGGTGTGTTTTTTAATGACCTGCCCTTGATTTGATAGCATTCCATGTAATTCCAGATTAAAACATCTAGAACACGTGGGCATTCTTTTTCTCATCTAGCTGTGGCCCATTGGAATACTCTTTCTTTAGGCTTTCACCTGACCAAGAACCATCTATGGTTTTGGAAAAAACTAAAAACTTGGTTTTTCAAAGGTTGTCATTCTTAGCAGTTTATTCTTAAATTCTTGTCAGTCTTCACAGTTGAAAAGATAGGGAGCTTTCTGAGCTCTGTGATATCCCTCATGGGATGAGTGTTGCACTATATAAATACAGTAAATAAATAAATTCCATGTTCCTTCCTAATCTGAGAAAGTCAAAATAAGTTACATGTTTTTAAATTGTGTGCCTCGATAACTCGCCATACCGTACTCCTCCAGTAATGCATAACATGCAGTGACGTTCCAGGCCATACCAAGCTATACAAAACAGACACGCCATACTACATAATAACAAGCCATGCCATGCCATACCATAGCATATCATGCTATACAATAACAGACCATTCCATATTATATCATATTATCCAATACCAGGTCATTACATACCATACAATTACAGCCCATACCATACCTTACTATAAAATGACAGGGCATGCCATGCCATACTATAAAATGAAAAGCCGTACCATATCATACTATTCAATTATGTTACTCTCACCTCCTTTTACCTCTGGCCACTTCTGAGCCCTTAAGTCATTCTTATCTCCCTTTACCGATGACTGAACACTCTAATATCTCTCACCTTTCCTTACCTCTACCCACCCGTGAGCCCTCAAGTGACCTCCACCTCCCTCTACCTGTATCCACCTCTGAACCTTCAAGTCACCCTCACCATTGTTTACCTCTACCCAGTCCGAACTCTCAAGTTACTCTCACCTCCCCACCTCTACCCACCCCTGATACCTCAAGTCATCCTCACCTCCCTTTATCTCTATCTACCCCTCATCGTTCAAGTCATCTCACATCCCTTTACCTCTACCCACACCTCTGCCCTCAACTGAACCTCACCTTTACCCACCCTCATCCCACACATCATCCTCACCTCCCATTACCTCTACCCACACCTAAGCCCTCAGCCCTCCAGTGACCCTCAACCTCCTTTCCTCTATGCACCCCTTAACTGTCAAGTCACCCTCACCTCCCTTTACCTCAAACCACTCATAAACCCTCAAATCAACATCACCTCCCTTTCACCTCTACCCACCCTGGGCCCTCAAGTAAACCTCACCTCCCTTTACCTCTACCCACCTTTAAGCACTCAAGCCTCAAGACCCTCTTGCGTCCCTTTAACTCAATCTGCCCTCACCTCCCATTACCTCTACCCACCCCTCAAGTCTCCCTCACCTCCCTTTACTTCTACCCACCCCTCAATCCTCAATTCACCCTCACCATCCTTTACCTCTACCCACCCATCAAACCTTGTCACCCTGATCTCCCTTTATCTCTACCAACCCCTCAACCCTCATGGCACCCTCATCTCCCTTGAACTCTAACCACCGCTCGACTCTCAAGTTAGACTCACCTCCCTTTATTTTCTCAAACCCATCAGCCCTCAAATTATACTCACCTATCTTTACCTCCATCCATTCCTGAACAATCAGTTGACTCTCAGCTCCCCATACCTCTCCCCACCCCATAACCCTCAAGTCACCCGTAGCTCCCCGTTCCTCTATCCACATCTGAACCCTCAAGTCACCCTCACATCCCTTTACCTCTAATCATCCCTAAACTTTTAAGTCACTTGAGGCTCCCTTTACCTCTAAACATCCCTAAACCCTTAAATCACTTTTTTTTGAAAAATAACATAAAAAGTATGTTTAAAATAATTTATTTTTTACCTGTGTTGTAAAGTACTGCATGGTAAAGGTAACAATTCTTAACTGTGTGGTACTTACCTATGTGGTAAAGCCTTGCTTGGTAAAGTCTGCGAGGTAAAGTCTGTTTCTCCTCACTCCAGACACAAATGTTTTGGGCCCACTGTTGGTCTTTTTTTGCCCTCCTGTATGTTTGGCAGGCACCTTTGTCTCTTTGACAGTTTCCCCCCTTCACGCCAACACCCTATACTAGTGGTTCCCAAACTTTTGACTCCTGAGGACCCCCATTGAGTCACCACTGGAAGCCGGGGACCCCCAAGCAATTTGTATGAGTTAAATTTCAAAATGAAAACAGTAATTCGAAAAAAATACACACGTGTGCACACAAAACAAATAGTCAAAGTACTAAGGATTTTGGGGCCAGATGTACAACCATTTAATTTAGCGCCTCACAATTGGCGACACATTGCGAGTGGCAAATTGCAAGTCGCTAAATGAAGTGTACAACAGTGTGTTTAACACTGTTTGGGATTCCCAACGGGGTCGCAAATTGCGAGGTTCATTAATATTAATGCGCATCTCGCAATTTTCAAGCCCATTGGGAATGCCAGCTCTCCCAGGGATGGTGGCCTGCTGGGCTCTGTAGGCCACCATGTCTCGGACTGCTTTTAAATGAAGCAGTTTTAAAAAAAAAATGCAGCCTGTTTACCATGCATTTAAAAAAAAAAGGAAAATGAAACGTTTTCGTTTCATTTTCTAAGGGCAGGCAGAAGTCCCTGGGACCACTGCCTGCCCTTAAAAAATAATTTTGCATGCATTTGCAAAGGCATTACCATCTACTTGAAGTAGGTGGTAATTGCGACTGGTTTGCGACCACAAAACATTTGTACATGGTTTTGAGACTCCCTATTTGGAAGGGAATGCCCTTTCCAAATAGCAAGTTGCAAAACCTATTTAGCGAGTCGCAAACAAATTGCGACTCGCGAAATAGGCTATGTACATGGCTCAATAGGTTTTTGCATGCATAAACGGGTTCGCGAACTCGTTTGCGCATATAAAAACAGATCGTACATCTGGCGCTTAGTATTTTATATTGAAGTAATAGCCCCACCGTCACATGTATTTCATTTGTTTTATAGCATCTCTCATACCATTGTAGGATGTTGGAGCACTTTACATCACACACATGTAGAGACATTGAATCATACATGTAAATCAGTGTGTATATAAAACGTTTAAAGAGTGCCCGGTCTGGAAAAGCACAAACTCAGGATTCAGAACATAACACAGTGGCTAGCACTGACTTTAACATTAAAAATGTATTTCCACCCAAATAAATCTTTTTAGCAGCATCAGGATAATGAATACCTGGGAAAAAATATAAGTTACTAACTTGTACCATGCAGTTTGCAAGCAGCTCTTTGATGACAGTTTATAGGTCCCTCTGCTAGAGTACGATTGTCACTTATGAAGTACACAGTAACAAAATAATCTCTGTGACAAAAGCAGTAACCACGAACCTATGCACATAAAATACTGCTTTTTAAGATGCATGATACAAGTTCTTTGCAGTAGGCACATTAACCCTCTGTGCTACATTAGTTCAATCATAGCTGCAACTGAACAAAACTCTCCTCAACTCCAGCAGGTATATTAATCACTGGCATTCTCTTGACACTTTTATTGTTGCTGGAAAGCTGCTAATTATACAAGAAATGTTTCTGTGCTTTTAAACTGTTGCCTACGGACCCCCTGGGAATGTGTCACGGACCCCTGAGGGTCCGCGGACCACAGTTTGGGAAACACTGTCCTATACCTTAGGTCGTGCCTGAGAGTGTGCATGTGCAGTTGCTTGCAAGACCTTGCAATTTTCTAAGGGGCTTACAGCCACACATTGCTTACCTTTGGTTGGCTTCATCATCACTGTTATATTCTTGCTTCTCTTTGATCAGCAATTTCCAGCTTTACTTCTTCCTCATGTGTTTGTCCCTACTTTGGACCTGAGTCCAAGCAATGCTGCCATTGCCCAGTGTCCAACACTGCTTGCTGTTTTCAGAGGTCGTTTTTTTATCTTTAACATGCACTCCCTCCCCACCTCTTCATTCTTGCTTGCCTTTCACCCTATGCACCTCCTACTTTGGTGGTTGTTAACAAAGAAGGCAACTCTGGTGTCAATGTCACCCCCCCACCTTCAAGCGTATTAATGATTGATAATTCCGGTGCTCATAGACTACCATCACATCCGCTGCCAAGACGTGTCTCAGCCAGAACCGGGATGACCCGTTGACCGTAACCTAATCTAAACCACACATAAATGGTAGAGCCCTCATAATATGCAAGAACACAAAGTAGAGAACAATGACACCCAATTTTGGTTTTCTCTAGTCTGAAAAAATAATTTTACCCATCTTTGTACATTGTTTTTACACTCAGAGTCCAGAATTTGCCTAACATGGTGAATGTTTTGTTTACTTCTTCTTAGTGTAGTCACACAGTTAATATGGATGTTCCAGTCACGACTGATTATTAGATGATTTACTTTTTTTTATTTTATCACACAGTCAGTATGGATTTTCGAAGAATAAATGGTTACAGATGATTAAAACAACATGTTTCGTCCCCCTTAAGGACTTTTTCCAAGGCTTTAGAAGGTATTTTATTTTAAAAATACAGTGATAAGAATGGCAAAGCGTATGCTTCCTCTACATGAAAATTCCCAGTTGCATTTAAGATGGAAAGATCTGATCTTAGTGTGCTTTTCAAATACCCTAGTAAATCGGAATGTTAAGCATCATCAAAATCTTTATTGACTATCATTCAGAATGAGGCTGAGGGCTCTCTTTCGGCTGGTTGGCCCTTTGTCCCAATATATGCAAGGTCTATTCCCGCCTGTCCCGCCCCCCAAAAAAGTGTTGTGTTCTAATCTAGGACCCCGATCAATATTGTGACCTTATGCCCCTATATGGCTATAATCCATTCATACCCCTATAATGGCATAAACAATCAGAGCCATATTTCAGCCATATTTCAGAAACTCGCCTCTGCAGCTCATTACAGTACATGACACAGCAGAAGCCACTGTCTTAGATTCCTAGATTACACTCCGAGTTCTTCAACAAGATAAAACCCCCAGCAACCTGGGAAAACCCCGCTTGCTATGTTTTGATTAGTAATAGAACTCTAATGAGCACTGTAAGAACGACCGGTTCTTGTGACATCTTTATTGACGTCTTATGTCCAAAAACTTACGTCAAACAATGCACCTTTCAGGTATAAATATTACCAACGTTGCCTTAAGCAAGGGCGATGGTGTGGTGAATACAGGAGCATAACAGCTGTCCCTTGCAGAGCCCAGCAGATGCAAGCAGCCCATGGACGCTGCCCCTCCTCCTCCTTGACGCGCTGAGAAAGACGCTGTCTTTTCTCCCGCCGAGAAAATCCAGCTCCGGCGTTTCCAGCCTACCCTTGCTGGTGACTGGAATATCGAGTCCTGAAAGGAGATACAAGACCTCCAACATTCTATTCCAGAGGTATGGTGTTGACTAAACCCTTAGAGAGAATTCTTGAAGCAAATCCTTGGCAAAACCAACTTAACTTAAACTGCTACTTACTTACTCCCTTCCAAGTATTAGGCTTAGGTCAGGTACACTGGGGTAGGCGTAGTTAGAAGCACCAGTTGAGTACATTAGCTAAATGTATATATGAATGTATATATTTTATTCATTTTAACCATTGTATGGCTAAGAAACCATATCAATGCTTTTACAGTATTATTTCGCAATCCTCCTTTTACTGTACGCACTTTTTCTAATAACAAGTCTTGCAATTGTGGCAATTCATTTCTCTTGCATGAGAAGAAAGACTGTTCAATAAATAATACCTTTTATTGAAAACGCCCGTCTCTCTATTCTCTGCATCTTGGTGAAAGTAATCTGCACAACTGACTGAGTAAAATAACTGTCTATTGTTTCACACGACTCTAGAGATTGACTCTTATTCTAAGGAGCAAAGTTGTCATGTTTATGCGGTTGTTGGAAAACTGAATCCCTTCTTGTCTGTGCCTGGGAAGCTGATCACTTCCTATTCAGTCAAGAAAGTTTCCAGTCACCTCTGAGCTAGTTGGTAACAAAACCAATTAAGTTTAGCATAGTCAGTAGAGACCTGGAAGACCGCACTTCTACGTCTAAACTGCTGTTTATGTTATTCCAATGCGCAGGGCCTATAGGGAAAATAGGAACTACACTACAAAAGAATACACAAAAGTCAAGCCATTGGTTGTCAAGATGCTACAAAAATGCAATTGACACGGCACTCCCTACTCTGCATGGCATGTTTGATGCTATCCTTCTCCGGGGCCAAAATGGCGATCTTCAGCTCCGTTGTAAGATAACTAAATGTGCTTTTGTGAAGTCAGAGAATATTTCATACTTAGAAAATGGATCACTGCCCCTTGCAATTAGGGATTTCCATATCATAGCACTGTAATTTTCAAAGTTTCAGCTATACAGCACAACAGCCGTAATGCTGTCGAACTGGGCTAAAAGAAAATTGACAAAGTCAATAGCTCTCCCATACCAAGACTTTTTGGCTTTACAAATGCTTAGTTTGATTCAGCAATAAAAACTTGCTGCAGTCATAACATGCATACTCATGCATTCGTTGCTTTGCAAAACTGGTGCTTGGCCATTAGCCGATGCTTTCGCCTTGGTTGGATATTAAAATATCCTTCCTTAGAATTAACACATTTCTAGAAAATTCCTTTTATGTTACTGTACGTTTCATAATATGCAAATCCATCTGAATGTTTTCCCTACTAGCATGAAAGCATTATTTATCAACAAAAAACTACTTTTGACTTTTGTTTTTAGTTACAAACCAAACTTTAGTTGTCCTTCATTGGGTCTCCACTTCTATAGCCCATCATCATCACATAGTATCATGTTAGGTGCTTGGTCACATGGTGATCAGAACTGCCAGATCACTGTGAAACAATCTAAAACAAGCAGTGTGCCACAGGTTGATTAATAAAATACTAATTTTGCAATTTACAGGGCTTGGAAATCATTGTATTGCTCTTAAAGTTTTACACAGCTTCCCCACCAATTTCTCTGAAAATACCCATAAAGCAATCACACAAGTTGAATAAATAATATTTCTTTTTAACCAGATATGTTTTAAAATGAGATTTGTATTGGTGCCTTTACACCACTTTCAGTTAAATTGACTACACAAAATGTTGTGAAAGAAATTGCATTATTTTGCTTTTTGCTCGGTGTGAATCCTTGACTGTGCAGCCTACTGCTTGTGAAAGGACTCACTTAGAGTTGAGTATTTGTGGATACTATACGGTGGGTTAAATTATGTAATTTTCCCCATCTATAATATGTATAATCCCAAAAGAATTAAAGGTTTTACATGTGGGTGGTCACCTGCATGAACATGGTAGAAAAAGTATACTATTGTTTACATAAGCCTCCAGAGAGGCCAGCAGCCAATGAATTGTCTTTCCACTTTCTAAATTCCTACAATGAATGTCACTAGCACAGCGCATGCAACTCTGGCACACACCCAGTTTCACCGACCTCGCAAGACATCTTCTGAACCAATTACAAAATCAGCATAATCATAGTGAAAACAGAAATGATTCTTGATATGCATTGCCGAGTAATCAGAGTTTATGCACGATTTTGCGGTCAGTGCAAGATGCCCTATTTTTCTTCTAAGGGATTTCGCACCTCCACACTCCTTAAAACAGAGTACATCCTGCATTCCATAAACGGTCTTGTGAAGTTTGGTGTAGCTTGACATAGCATGTAGGTACTGCAACTGAATTAGACCTGTGTCAAAGTAATGTCTACTCACATGAAAATATTTCCATTGGTAGAAGAAAGCAAAATGCACAGTAGCAACAGCTTTGTTCTACTCAGAACACTCGGGGACCACGTAAACCCTGGTGTGGGATTGTAAATGTTGTGGTCATTTTGCATCCCAGAGATGTTTGCCCATATAGTTTTCACCAGGTGGAAACTGGTACAAATTCGGGAGTCAAAATGCATACAAACCGTGTTTGTTCACTGTGGTTTAGGCAAAAACATGCCATTACCATGTGTATCCCCAGTCTGACGTCGAACCCCAGAATAGGGTAATAATTGCGCAAGGCGTAAACACCGCTCCTCGTTGCATCGAAGTTCAATGACTGCACAATGATCTCCTGTTGAAACGCGACCCTTGGAATGAGTCACATGCTCTGCATTATGACAGGCTAATAACTGGTCACATTGCATCTCTCATGCTTTGACAACAATTAGTCCTCGGTTCTTCCAGTCCGTCAAACTCCGAACTACTAGAATGTTCACATGACTTCAGTGTAGTTTTCAGAAAAACTTCGTACGAGTTAGCGGACGATACAAACGGCATAAATTACAGGCGCTTCACGCTCTGTGGAGCACAAACAGTGAAAGGGGTTGCTTGATTGTTAAGGGAATCTATAGGGCATGTATCCTTTTCAGTACAAACACCTTAGAGAATTCATAGCAGTGAGAATAGAAAAACATATTTAACAAAAAAATCGTGACTAGAAAGAGCTTTGTCCCAGAGATACCAAAATTCGGTGGGGGAAGTGAACACAGATTGAGGGAAATAATTGGACTATCAATGAAATTTACTGTTAGAACAAATAAGATGCACATTTGGGAGAGCAGAGTTTTGCGAGTGCATAGAATGAGAAACATATTTGTAACGCCACCTAAAGCAAACTATGAGCCTGAGGAGCACGCACGAGAGTGTGTGCAAGCCAACATTGTTAAGCCGGAACGAGACACTAGCCCATAATATCATCTTCAGCCGATAAAGGTCCAACATATGAGGAAGACAGGCCACTACTGGCTCATTTGCCATAACGATAGCATGCTCCAGAGGTGAATTGGTTGGTACTGTGTTACTGCATGCTCATCAATTGCCAGAAGCACTCTGATTACCAAAAACACTAACAGAGCATCAACCCGAGAAAAATAGCTGGTGGCTACCAGATTGAATGGCGTTGGCATTGGAACAGCGTCCAATACCAGATGTGACTGCACTAAAAGTCAAAGCACAGCATTTGAGGGATCTTGGCTGAAAGTCCCCTTCACAGATACATGATGGACGATATCTGTGGTGTGGTTGAGCAACGTGTGATATTGCTGTGGGAGTCAGCATAGCACTGTCATATGGCCTTGGCCTGCCGTAGGACCCCTCCCCCGTTCCGTTAACAAACATTATTAAAAGGACATGAAAGGGATTTCTTTCCTTTGGAGGCGGGGGTCGTACAACCCCAAGCCGTATTTATTAAAACATAAAAATAAATCAAAAATTGAGATAAACAATTTTTACACAATTACGCAGAAAACGTTACACAACATTTGATTACAATGGATATACACAGATATCAGATGGCTAACCTTAACATAAATCTAGTACAAGGTATTTCCTATCCGAATCTAACGTATTCATCACATTATACAATATTTCTTTTCTGCGTATCCTATTTGGGCCTACGGCAAGGTCACTAACTGGTGTCAGATCCTTATTACTTAAACCACGCGCTCCTGTCTGAGTGCGCATGCGCAGAGGGCCTGTTTACCATGAGGGTACTTCCGCTCCCCGGTTACCCCCATACGCCCTATTAACCACGCCCTTCCGTCGAAGTGCGCATGCACAGAGGGCCCGCTTACCATGAGGGGACTTCCGTCCCGCGGTTACCCCGTGCGCCCTATTAACTCCATTAAAGGGGGCCCTTGCATCTCTGCGCCATTTACTGGCATCATTGTGCACGTGCGGGTTGGCCAACCAGCACAGAGAAAGCGTGACTCCCCCCTCCCCGCACTCATGTAGCCAACAGGCTGTAACTGCCCCTGGAGTTCTAGGAGAGACCACTTGTCCCTCCCTTAGGGCGACCCCATTCAAGAATGGCGCCGCCCCCTAAGGACCTTAAATTTACTGCTCACCAATCATGACCTTACCACCTGACCAATGAATAGCAATGAATACGACGATTGATGACCCCGTAAACAGGATTAAGTTCTAAGGAACAAAAACGTATTAGTCAGACACTCCTGTCATCTATAAACATTTGTTACAAACCTGTGAAAACCTTCATAACATACAATACAAATCATCTGCTTCAGGGGATGGTGAATGAAGAAAATGAATTACAGCCTTTTAGAGGCTGGAGGGGCAGGCTGTGGAGCGCGGAGTCAAAGAGGCAGACTCCCTCGCTCCCCGGCCTTTTAACCCCTCATCCCCCAGGCCGGATCTAACCGGCCTGACTTTTGTTCTATAGTGACCCGGAAGTGATTCTATCACTTCCGGGTCACTAGAGGACCCGGGGTCGAATCCATGTTGAGGCGCGCCCACCGCGTCATGGTGACGCGATGGGGGCGCGCCCCAACAGCTAGAGCGGGTAGTGGGTTGGGGCCGGTGCCCCCGCCATACCTGCGGCGGGCCGATGTCGGCCTGCCTTTCTCCATGGCCAGGGACTGCCGGAGGACCCCTCGTTCCGTTAACAAACATTATTAAAAGGACATGAAAGGGATTTCTTTTGGAGGCGGGGGTCGTACAACCCCCAGCCGTATTTATTAAAACATAAAAATAAATCAAAAATTGAAATAAACTATTTTTACACAATTACGCAGAAAACGTAACACAACATTTGGTTACAATGGATATATACAGATATCAGATGGCTAACCTTAACATAATTCTAGTACAAGGTATTTCCTATCCGAATCTAACATGTCCATCAGATTATTCAATATTTCTTTTCTGCGTATCCTATTTGGGCCTACGGCAAGGTCACTAACTGCTGTCAGATCCTTATTACTTAAACCAAGCCCTCCTGTCGGAGTGTGCATGCGCAGAGGGCTCGTTTACCGTGAGGGTTCCCCTCCCCTGGTTACCCCCGTATGCCCTATTAACCACGCCCTTCCGTCGAAGTGTGCATGCGCAGAGGGCCCGCTTACCGTGAGGGTACTTCCGCCCCCCGGTTACCCCTGTACGCCCTATTAACTCCATTAAAGGGGGCCCTTGCATCTCTGCGCCGTTTACTTACATCATTGTGCACATGCGGGGTGGCCAACCAGCCTAGAGAAAGCGTGACTCCCCCTCCCCGCACCCATGTAGCCAACAGGCTGTAACTGCCCCTGGAGTTCTAAGAGAGACCACTTGTCCCTCCCTTTGGGCGACCCCATTCAAGAATGGTGCCGCCCCCTAAGGACCTTAAATTTACTGCTCACCAATCATGACCTTACCGCCACAGGCCAGCGTAGCTGACCGACTATCTTGCCCCCTACCCTCCTACACTGAAAGGTCATGCCCTATCCTTAAAATTCACAAACCTAGCCGTTATGTTTTGTAGTCCGACTATCAGGCCCTACACTGTGTGATACTACACCTGTACCCTTTGCCCAAAATGTACGTGCCTGGGATGTACTGCATTTGACACTCTACATGTTGATAATGTACTCACGTGACCTCACCTTGTATTACGTTGCTGTAACATGCTAACCCTTAGCTAAGACTAGCACCAGATGCATTCCCATCAGACTTTCAAATGCGAGCATTTAGAATAGCATCCGTTGTGTCACATGAGGAGCATTTAAATTAGGTTTACAGTGAGGGTGCCTAGCATATTTCTGCAAGAAATGAAATGATTTTTTACAGCAACACCTGAGACAATGCCACTGCTATGACACAAGAAATGAAGCCTTTGAAGGCAAAGGGCAAGTACCATCCCCTGCACTGCAAGGTCATGCCTTATCCCTATATGCCACTAAATACGGTTTCATCCCCCGGTGTGGAGAAATGGACGCCGTCTTCTAAGAGGCACGACTCCCCCCAGATGCACCCCTGGGCTATAGTCTGTAAGTGTCAAGCCCTAGCTAGCCTCACCATTTGTGTTACTAGGTATTTGTTTCAGTGGCCCAATGGCCTCACAGACTCGCTTCCCCCTATTGGAAGCTCTGGAATGTCTACGCAAGGGTGTACCCCGGGCACAGACATGTTGACCCACCCTTCTACCCAGGCGTCCAGGTGTACCCGGTCCTTTCACACCCCCTCCCAAGTGCAGCATAGATATGCTAGGGCTGTCTGGTTCAGGGAAATTAGACCAGCCGCCATGGGGCCACCAGATGGGCCCAAGTGATGGCATCACGCTGTGCCGGATAAGACACGGCACCCCAGACTTTGACACTCATTGTTGGTGCAATTGGAAGGCTTCCCAGAGGACCACAGGCCCCAAGATCTCCCACTGGCATATCATGAAGTCCGTGAACCACCTACACCTGACCACTACTCTCTGGGAAATGCTCGGTGTATGCCTACCTCCTTACTATGGAATATCCCCACCAGGCAGTGTCTGCTACAATGGCACCTGGGAGCTTGGGTGCCATAAAGGCGGAGTACTACTTCCGGACAAGGGGTGCTTAGGTGTTGCATATGCCTATTACTCCTGGGTTTGCCCAAGCTGGCAAGGCACACCCCTGTGAAGCAGCGTACTGCTACATTACTACGGCTGGCACAACCAATTGGTAACGTACCCATATACCACCATACCGCCATGGGGCCACTAACTGGGCTCAACTGATGGTATCACGCTGTGCCCGATAAGACACTGACACTCATTGTTGGTGTAATTGGAAGGTTACCCCGGGTACCATAGGCCCCAAGATCTCCCATAAGCATATCATGAAGTTCGTGAACCACCGACACCGGACCACTATGTTCCACTACGGAATGGCCTGACCATTGCAGTGTCCACTACTGTGGCACTCGCGAGCACAGGTGCCCTAAAGGCAGAATACTGTTTCCCGACAAGGGGTGTTAAGGTGCATATGAAGCAACATACTGCTATGTTACTGCGGCTTGCAACATATGGTTAACACACCTATAAACAATCAACCCAGTGTTGGCACCTCTTGAGCCCTTGATTGATCGCCCCTTACACTTGATGCCGTTGCTTGCCACTCACGTTCCGGATCTACTGGTCCCCTTGGCTGTCCACCTCTTGCAGTTGTTGCGGTGTGGAGCACTTCCCAGGTATCCGCCATGGACCTGGTCATACATAAATGAAAACAAACACAGATGATAAGTGTTTCTGGCGTTCAGACGAAAGATACATTACACATGCCAGCCCCACTTCATGAGACTGACCCCCTCTTTTCACTCACCCCCCCAACTTAGGGTGCATAGGTACTGTTCCAACACAACCCGACTTCTAATATGCCGGCCAAAGCCTGTATCGATACTGTGTGATACTACACCTGTACCCTTTGCCCAAAATGTACGTGCCTGGGATGTACTGCATTTGACACTCTACATGTTGATAATGTACTCACGTGACCTCACCTTGTATTACGTTGCTGTAACATGCTAAGGCTTAGCTAAGATTAGCACCAGATGCATTTCCATCAGACTTTCAACTGCGAGTGTTTAGAATAGCATCAGTTGTGTCACATGAGGAGCATTTAAATTAGGCTTACAGTGAGGGTGCCTAGCATTGCACCAATTGCATACATGGGGACCTCTGTGTATATTTCTGCAAGAAATTAAATGATTTTTTCCAGCAACACCAATGACAATGCCACTGCTATGACCCAATAAATGAAGCCTTTGAAGGCGAAGGGCAAATGCCATCCCCCCATCTTGTACCCTTATGAGAAGTATTGCCAACCACGTGAGGTGTCCATGGTCAACTCACTGTGTCTGACAAGAGGGGAATGACATCAAGTTCTTATCACAGAACAGGCTCAGCATACCGTGTACCCGGCCCCTTCCGGTGTACTCCTGGTGTGCGCGCCCCCCTTATTAAAGAATAGACCTGGACTATACAGGGAATGTAATAGAACCTTCATGATTACTTAAGGACAGTACGGAGTGTAAAGTGCAGTTAAATAGCGCATTCATGGTTACTAAAGGTTTGCTGCAGCCAAGCACATTTCTTGCCAGGCCGATGCGATTGGTGTTCCCGAATTCTGTCTAAACGTAAATGCGTCCAGACACATGCAGCATTTCCTAACGCTTCCAATGCTCATACAGACAAAACGTGGGGGTATGTATGCATCCAGTGCCTAGTGTATGCCCAGACTACAAAAATTGGTACTATGTGTTCCCCCCTGTCCCCAGTGTCTCACCTATTGAATGAGTAAAATTGGCATCGTGCCTGTTGCACCCATGGACTATGTATGCTCCTGTATCCTCAGTCCACCCTACAGACTATACAAATGTTAGTATGTGCACCATGTCCTGCTTTAACCTGTCCCAATAAAATTACTGTACTATGTAAGTCCTTGCACGTACTGTTTGCCCACATTCCAACTGTAACCTGCCACTGCATATATTGTGAACTTCGTGCACACACACGCCAACTGTAATATGGCAGTTGAGTGTTTATTACACATGCCAACATATGTTTAATGCACGCTCAAAACAGAACAGGCTTATATTTAACAGCATACTGTGTACCTGGCCCCCCTGAAGGTGTACTCCATGTGTGCGAGTGCCCCACTAATTAAAGAATGGAAGTATACAGTGGAATATAATATCATGTTCATGGTTACTTAGGAGAAGTACAGGGTACAGAGAGGGGTGTAATAGCGCACTCATGGTTATTTAAGGAATGCTGAAGCCTTGGCTCGAAATGCACATTCCTTTGCGAAACTGGGCTATTGGCATTGCCAAATCCTGTTTAAAGTAAATGCATCTAAACCCACATAATATTTCCTAATGCTTGGTCCCAATCAAGTCAGAATTCACACATGATGAGTTACCTCGTGCGTGCAGCACACAGGGTCCTTCTTGTCCCTGGTGCACATACCGACTATGTATGTTCCTGTATCCTCAGTGCACCTTACAGACTTTACAAATGGCAGTTCCCCGTTCTATGTCGTTTCTAACATTCAGTTTGCGCACATTCAAACTGTGAACATGCAACTGTTTTATCTCTTGGACCTAGTGCACACACACGCCCACTGTAAGCATGGCAGTGATTGCCTTGACTGCTTAGCGCATAAGCAGTCTGGTTAGTGCACCCCATTCGTACCAGAGACATGACGTATCTAGGTCATACACCTTTATCCTTGCTTGCAACATACATGGACACTTGTCACCTTTACCCCTGATTATCAGATGCTTTGTGCACACAGACACTAAACAGTGTAGTATGCCCAACCTGTGCTTAAAACATGCAGGTCACGATCAACCTTACACTTGTTTATCATGTGCTTCCTTCCCTGACACACACACAGACATAGCATGTATGATAGGTTTATAAGTATCCTGTATCAAATATGTTAATGTTAATGTTAATGTTATGGAGATTTATATAGCGCACGGCTGCCCCAGCCAAGGGGCGTCCCGGCGCTGCGAGCAGACAAAATGCAGAGAGAAGTTAGCACAGAAAGTGACAGATTATTGAAAAAGATGAGTTTTGACGGCCTTTCTAAAGGCTAAGAGGTCCTGAATACCCCGGATGGCTTTGGGCAGACTATTCCATAGCTTGGCAGCCAGGAAACTGAAGGAACGTCCGCCTACTCTGGCCAGTCTAGTGCGAGGGATGGTCGCAAGATGTTGCCCTTCTGAGCGGAGCGATCTTCTAGGTGTGTATTCAGACAGGAGGGGGCGCAGCATGGGGGGAGAGGCTGTTTTAAGGATTTTGAAGGCTAAACATAAAGCCTTGAACTGGATCCTTTTTCCCACCGGGAGCCAATGCAGTTTTTTCAAGGCGCCAGATACCGATGAATGGCGAGGGAGACCAACCAGAGCCCTGGCTGCCGCATTCTGGACTCTCTGCAATCTGGTGGTTTCAGCCAGATTCGCTCCCAGTAGGAGAGAGCTGGCATAGTCCAGTCTAGAAAGGATCGTCGCCTGAACAATAAGCTGGCGAGTGCGGCAGTCAAAGAACTTCAAAATGGGCCTGATGTTACGTAGAATGCCAAAGCACGTGGCAGCCACTTTTTTAGTGTGGTTGGTGAACTTTAAAGCAGAGTCCACCCATACTCCCAGATTTTTGACGCAGTCCTTTGGCTTGGGGGGAGAGCCTAAGACCTCAGGCCACCAGTTGTCTCCCCAGGACGAGGTGTTTTTCCCCAGGAGCAGAATCTCAGTTTTCCCGGCGTTTAATTGGAGAAAATTCGCCGTCATCCAGTTGGTGATGTCAGTGAGTGTCTGTTTAAAGTGATGGGCCTCCAGACCACTGTTGTTATTCAAAGCCACCACCAACTGGGTATCGTCTGCATAGGATACCAGTGCAAGTCCGTTCCTTCTAGCCACCTCCGCCAAAGGGCGGACATAGACATTGAACAGGGTAGGGCTAAGGGAAGAGCCCTGTGGCACTCCCTGTCCAGTGCTATGCTCCTTCGAGATGTAAGGGGGGGTAGAGACTCTAAAAGACCTGTTAGACAGGAAGTCTCTAAACCATCCCAAGGCTACCCCTGTAACTCCAATTTCCTCCAATCTCGTCAAGAGGACCTCGTGTGACACCGTATCGAAGGCAGCACTGAGGTCCAACAGGACCAGTGCTGCTGTACCGCCGGTGTCAAGAATGGTACGGAGGTCCTCTGAAACACTGAGCAAGGCTGTCTCGGTGCTGTGACCAGCTCTAAACCCGTGTTGAGAGTCATCCAGAATGTTGTTGGTAAGGAGGAAGTTGGACAGAATGTTGTTGACGTGTGCCTCGATGATTTTGGCAGGCCAGGGAAGCAAGGAGATGGGCCTGAAATTCTCCGGAAGCGAAGGGTCTAAGGTGGGTTTTTTTAAGATGGGGGAAACCCAGGCCTGCTTACATTTGGAAGGAACACTGGCGGTGGAAAGTGACATATTGATGATGTCTCGGATGTGTTCTGTGATAAGTTCGTGGGCTTCACAGAAAGTGTCCGGTTTTAAGGGGTCTGCCGGGGATCCAGATTTAATCCTTCTGCAGATTTTTAAAAAACTCTCTCGCTCAAGTGTAGGAAGGGAGGAGAGAGAGGGCCTGGTAGGATCAAAGATGACCGATGACTGTGGGCATTTTGGGAAGGTGTCATAAATTTTCTTGATCTTATCAGTAAAGAAATTAGCCATGTTATTGCAGAGATCGGGTGAAGTGGTAGTAGTGTTGACGGTTTTTTTTGCAGTGAGGTCTTTCAGAATTTTAAATACAGATTTCGAAGTATTGGAGCTATTGCTGATTTCACTGGCATAATATGCCGCTCTTGTTCTGCAGACCTTACGATGATAGGTTTTTTGGAGCAAGACATAATCCTGTTTGAGGTTGGCATCATAGTTTTTCCTCCAACACCTCTCCGCCTTTTTACATTCCTTTTTCAGAGTCGCTAGTTCAGAGTTGTACCAAGGACTAGCTGTGTGGGTGCGGGCCTTGGTCCATCTGGCAGGAATTAAGATGTCAAGTGCCTGGGTGATCCAGAGGCAGAACTGGTCATAGCCTACATCCAGGTCTTCACTCGGGAGTATGGGATTTAGTACCAAGAGATTATGTAAGTCTTCAAGGTGAAGTTTTCTCCATGGCCGTTTCTGAACTAATGGAGTAGGCGCCACTGCAGGACTCAAGTTACAGAGGATAGACAGAGTTACTAAATGGTGATCTGTCCAGGTCATGGGGATAGGCAGGTCTGTGGATCCACTGTTGATGTTGGAGAAAATGGGATCAAGAAGGTGTCCCGCTCTATGGGTGGGACCACTAACAAGTTGATTGAGTTGAAAGGCCGCAAGATCCGCTAAAAAAGTGGCCACTTTAGGCTCGGTGTCCCTATCGAGATGTAAATTAAGATCGCCTATGATCGTGAAGTCACCCTATTTAATATAGTTTTAAAATAATAATTGCACCCATTCTAGCCCCGCATAGCCATACAACAAGGCATTTTTCTTTAGTTCCTATGCAACTATAAACCAGGGCAGAACAATTCATGAGCAACCAATTTGTTCTAAAAAAACCCTGAGTCAACAGCAAATTGTCTTGATTTGGCATTGCTTCTTGCGAAGCCAGTCATCACATACCGCCGGACAACCAGCAGTCTTCCTCATGCACACGAATGGAGGCGCGCGCTGACAACCTGAGGTGAAGCAGCTAGTAGGGCGCGCAGAAGGGGAGAGATCTGTGGAATTTGCAAAAGTGTTTTGTCACTGGAATGGGACACACTGTTGATCAAATTTCAAACTAACATTCATACCGCCATGCCATGGAAGTTGGGCGTAAATTTGTTAGTTGGCTGACTACAGCCTAGTCTGAGCACACCTATGCCCCTAACTGAATAGCAAGCAGAGGTTGGCAGAGTATTTCTCAATGAAGAGCGGGAAAGATTTCTTGCTTGCCACTCTAGTAACGATTTTGTTGAGGCCCGGTCAAAAAAACAAGGAACGGTTCGCACAGGCGCCGGGGCAAGGGAGAAACTGAGTCGGATCAAAGCTCTCCGCTTATCAGGCCTCGCTGCCGTCCTACCTGTAAAGAGCTCCATTTTTGGTCCAGGAACTTTGCGACGTGTCCACAACGAGCCCCTGAACACTTAGCGGGGGAGAGGTGGGGGGACAATGTGAAAGCACTTTAGTCCTTATAAATATAGAATAGGTGAAAACTTTTGAGAAGTAGCACCGTTTTTTGCTGAAAATAAAAAACATTTCTTAAGTAGAGGGAGTTGTGTTAGATAGACATTGAGCTGCCCCACCTCGATCGTGGACACAAAGCTTTGAGGCTGCATCAACTTTAATGCAGAAACTTCCTGAGGTGACCTTAACTGCAGTGGAAGATTCTCCATGTGCAGCCTAGGGTAGAACAGAGTGAATGGGAAATGTCTGATGCTGGCCAGAGGGCTGACTCTTTCACATACAGCACTCGGACCTGAGCAAAGAGCTCCACCTGGGATCAAAAACCGGGGAGGACCCGCGCAGCACCGGGACCCACGCAAACGCGACACGCATAACCTGTCCGGTGCGAGCCGGCACCACAGAACCCACAGCCCAACATGCCCAATGCATATTATAACAGATGCGCGGCGAAAAGGCAGTACCTGACATCAAAAATAAACCACACACATCTTTGGCCCGCAGCTACATGTACCCTTTAACTTGGCACGCTAGTATGACAGATGTGTGCAAAACTGTAACACTCCCCACCCATGCTCGCGGATGAAATACATGCAGAATAGCGCAACCCACAGAGATCTCAAAGTGCTTTACCATCGCACCAGTCGCATTACCAAGGCACACATTTAATTTATAGCTTTGACATGACTCGCCCAATGCTTGTGCCTCACCGGACATGAACCTGGATCCCCCGCTTCAGAGTCGGCCACCCTAGCCGTTAAGTTAACCTCAAAGAGTCTTCCTGCCAAATTGACATGGCCAAAGGAAGCATACGCTACGGTGGCCCCCTAACATTGCTCCCACACGTACCATTCACCTGCATTGTGCCATGCCGTGACCAGTGTGCACCACCAGGAACCGCCATGAAGACCGCCGATCCATCGCAGCTGAACTGAGGGACCCCACTGTTGCGCTGCCGACCTGATGCCCCTCCTTCTGGGCAGCGAAAACCAAATTACGAGCACTCCGAATGGTCCGGGTGTCTTCTGGGGGGGGGGGGAGCGAGAGTCACTCATGTAAACCCCCGACTCTTCGAAAAACCGTTCCTGGATGATGGAAAATAAATGAGAAAAAGAATTACAGCCTCCTACACGCTGGGGGGGCAGGCCGTGGAGCGCAGAGTCAAAGAGGCAGACTCCCGCGCTCCCCGGCCTTTTAACCCCTCATCCGCCAGGCCGGATCTAACCGGCCTGGCTTTTGTTCTATAGTGACAGAGGACACAGGGTCAAATCCAAGTTGAGGCGCGCCCGCCGCGTCATGGTGACGCGATAGAGGCGCGCCCCAACAGCTAGAGCTGGTAGTGGGTGGGGGTCGGTGCGCCCCGCCATGCCTGCAGCGGGAGCGATGTCGGCCCGCCTTTCTGATTTTCAGAGCATGCACCATGTACAATCAGGAATCACCACTCTAGTAAGGGTAAGCTAGATAAACACTAGCAGACAACCTGTGCTCACCTTCTGGTAGCTTGTCACTGGGCAGGCTGGCTTATCTAAAGAGGCAATGTGTAAAGTATTTGTGCAGCACACACAGGCACACAATGAAAACACCACAGAAATACTCCACACAGAGTTAGAAAAACAGATTATAATTCTGTAAACAAAACAAGACCAAAACAACAAAAATCCTGAGATATGAAATTTTGAAGATTTAGGTGAAATTAGCACCAACTATTTTTATCTGGTTACACCGTACTAGGACAAAGTCACAAGTTCAGGCCGACTGTGAAGGAGCGAGGGCCGGCTACAGGGACCCTCTTGGGCCCGCTGAAGACAGTACCTCAAATCCTGGTGCGCAGTCTGCGTAGGATTCCTTTACAAGGCTTCGCATCGTCCAGCGTCTGTTCTGAGAAGCTGTGAGGTGAGGCTTTGCAGAGCTTGGCGTCACTTTGCATCGGTCCTGGGGAACTATGCGGCAAGGCTTTGCGGGGCTTTGTGTTGCTTGCCGTCGATTCCGACGAGGACCTCAAAAGACAGAGCACCTTAGGCCCCCTCCCAAGGGTCCATGAGTGGGGTGGCAGGACTCAGCAGGGCAGACTCACGGCTTGCAGAGTCCAGGTGCAGATGCACAGTTGAAGGAAGTCTTTGATGGCCCTGAGACTTCAGAACAGGGGCTAAGCCAATAAGCCATTTGAGTCACTCTGGGTTCAAGTTAGATGTGTTCAGTTCTTGTCCTCAGTATGGCAGAGCTCAGCAGGCAGTGGGGCAGCATAGCAAAGCAGAAAAAACAGTTCATCCACAGCAGCAGTCCAGTAGAGTGGCAATCCTTGTAGCACAGTAGTCTTTACTCCTGGCCAAGTTCTTCACAGGTCCAGTAGTGTACTATCCTGGTAGGGTCTGAGCCCCAGTACTTATCCCCAGTTGTTTCTTTGCAGTAGGTGTGACTTCAAGGAAAGGTTCTTTGAAGTGCACACAGGCCCTTTCTTCCCAGCACTGCCTTCAGATTATCATTAGGGGATAATCTGTCCTTTGTTTAGGAAACAGTACTTCCCCAGGTGCAAATGTCAGCTCCCTCCCTCTCTTCCTGCCAAGAAAGATCTATCAAAATGCAGATTAGTTCACTGTCACACCTACGCTTCCCGTGTTTGTGGCTGTCTAGAGGGAATGCACAAAGTGTAGCTGTCACCATCCCCAGATGTGTAATGAAGGCAGGCTGCAGGCACACAGAGCAGCAAGAGCAGACAAATGTCCAATATCTAAAAGTGGCATTTCTTAAACAGTAATGTTACATCCATCTTTACCAGTAAGGACGATTTATCATTACCATTCCAAAGATATAAAACATGATTCCGCTACTCCTTCCTAATCAGGAATTACAGCTTAAAAGTGTATTAAGTAATGTTAACCTATGAGAGGAGTAGGCCTCACGGTAGTGAAAAATGAATTTGGGTGTGTGTCACTACCAGAGCATGCAAAACTTACAAATACATGTCCTACCTTTTACTTACACAGCACCCTGGCCAATGGGCTACCTAAGGGACACAAAGGGTTTTCAATGCCAAGTCAGAAAGGCAGTAACCTGTACACACAGGTTCTGCAGTGGCAGGACTGAGAGAGGTTTGAAAGGCTACTTCTGTGGGTGGCACAATCAACGCTGCAGGCCCACTAGTAGCATTTAATTTACAGGCCTTGGGTACATGGTATAGCACTTTACAAGGGACTTGCAAGTAAATTAAATATGCCAAACTGATATAAACCAATTGTACCATGTTTCGAGAAGAGAGTACAAGCAATGGTTAGCAGTGGTAAAGTGCTCAGAGTCCCAAATCCAGCAAAAAGAAGGTCCGCAAAAGAGGAGGAGGAAGGCAAAAAGTTTGGGGTCACCCTTCAGAGTGGGCCATTTTCCAACACAACCCCTCTAGCCTATAGCCAGGGTAGGCTAATCAATAGCTTGATGCACTTCCCTGCTCAGGGTGATGGAACATGGACAATGGCTCACTACTGCATGAGTACTTAGTATTGCCTACGGTTAAACAAGCTTCATGGGGAGGTAGGAGTGTTGTTCTGAAGGCCGCAAAACTATGGAACTCCCTCCTCATGAATCTAAGGAAGTGTCTAGATCTCCTGTCTTTTCGAAAATCCCTGAAGACTTGGCTTTTTAATCAGAAGAGCAGCCTTATTCTAGTTTTACTTTGCATTTCTCATTTAGGATAGCAGCAGTGCCAAGATGCCTCAGGGCATTTGAGCACTACATACAATTATGAATCAATTTAATCAAGTACTTGCCAGTTCTATGCCTCTCTGAACTCAGTTGGACTCCTCTCTCTATACTCTCCGAGGCCTCTGAGATAACCCATGGGTAATCATTCTCCTCACCTGTGGACCCCATCTGTGCAGCATCTAACTTTAATTTGCTCACAGATACATCCCATTAGGTAAACAGTACCACAATGACGAACAAAGTGATGTGGTCCATTCCACTCCTTGTGTCTGACTTCTGTACTAAACCAAGGAAAACTCTGTCCACAAGGACAAGAACCAACAGAAGCAACTTGCAGCTATCAGTGTCAGGAGCCAGGCTAGAGGCCAATCAGGGTTCTTTGACTTCTGAGGTTTCTCAGAGGGGAGGGCAGTGGCCCAGGTGACTTGCACCCTTTTTCCAACCCACCTTCCACGAATTCAGGGGTTGTATCCTGAAAGTGGTCCTTCAACCCAGGGTCTGTACCCTTAGGTTGAACATGCGCCTGGCAAACCAGGACTTTCAGTGGACTACAACTACCGCCTCTCCAGGGGAAACACATTTTGCATACATTGTGCAAGAGTCTGCCTAGCTCAAGTCTCCAGCCCTCTGTCCCTGTGACAGTGAATGGAGCCTCCCCAGACCAGAAGTGACCTCACTAGGGTCAGTCCTGGGGTGCTCTGATCTCAGAGCTGGCAACCACTGACCCATTGGTCCACCCAATGTGGACTGTTCCTCCCTCTTGCTCCTTCCTGTGGGCCTCTGCACACTCTGCTGTGAAGTGGTACTCCCAGAAAACCAAACTGGTAGGGCACCTGTGGTGGCCATCAACCAGTTCTCCTGACACAGTTTAGTTCCTCCCATCAGTGAATGGTCTCTCAGTACAGATCAGGTTACCCTGCTTGTGTCATCTCTGGAAACAATGTGATATTGTGTATTCTCTAAACTCGTGTATACACTGCAATTTGAAAATCAGGCCTCTCTGCGAGTAGCAGAATGAGGGCACTGCGTGTTTTTAAAATACCCCTCACACACTATGAATTCCATAGTGTCATTCTCCCATCATTGGGGTCTTCCCGTCCCTCTACGGGGCGGGACGTGCTTCGACCTACGAGTGACGCGGGAGCACTTATATTTTTGACAATAGGCTATGTGATGTGATGAGGATAGTGATATGTGTTAGGGAGTGTAGGGGCCTATTTACGTGAATGGTAGTGTAAAAAAAGGGTAAAAAGTCCCTGGTTAGTCGAAAAAATTAACTTTAATGGCTGCGCAAGCTGGGAACATTAAAAAGGGGGTTAGTAAGTAGAATTACAAGTGTGGTCTACTTTGTCGACATGACATGTTTTATAGGCAGACCCCTCCTGCCTACTCATCAGGACCTCTGTTGATCCCTACAAAAAAAACTAAATTCTAAACTAAATGTTAAATGCCTATGGTCCTAAAACTTAACAGCAAAAATCGGCTGCTAGGTTTAGCCTCGGGGCTTGAGTTGCCCTTAGTGAGGCATTATCATGGAAAATGACCTAATATGGTCTATTTGAAGCGTGGTGATAGGGCCTCATGAGCCTGCGTCTTAGGGTGATTAGTTGACTGGTTAGTGACCGCATGCCTAATCTGGCTTTGTTCCATACCCTTCAGCAGCTCCTTCCACATCCACGGAGAAAAAAGAGAATTTAAAACTTGGAATGGTCTTGTGTATAGAGTGGTAGCGATCACTGAATTACTACATGGTATTGCACAAACACAAGTTCTATCCCACCTCGCCACCAATGTTAGAAATGGGGTTTCTGATTGTCGGAGTATGCACCCTGTACAAGCAGGATCCACCACTCTAATCAAGGTAAGATTGATACACACTAAGAGATAACCTGTGCCCATCCTCTGTTCACTTGGCACCAAGCAGACAGGCTTATCTAAAGAAGCAATGTGTAAAGTATTTATGCAGCAAATACAAACAGTACACTATGAAAACACCACAAAAATGCCCCACACGAGGTTAGAAAAATAGATTAAAATTTTATAAATAAAACAAGACCAAAATGACAAAAAGTTCAAAAAGTAGATACTGAGATATGCAATTCTAAAGATTTAGGTGAGATAGCGCAGAAATTATAGCTACATCCTACAAGAGTATGACAAAATACATACCCAGCAACCTAGAGTTTTGCCACCCCTGTATGAATGTATATGGTATTTTTATAGCGTGAGTGTAGCCAAAATGCAGCAGAGTGCTGTACAGGTTAAAGACAAGCATTAAGCCAATGAGTGATAAGGGAGATAACTGGGCTTTGAGTGGCTACTGCATTGTGATGTATAATGTTCTTTAACCTCTTCAATGCTCATGACGGCTCCCGGCCGTCATGAATCATGGTGGGCATGTGCTGATGATGGCCGGGAGCTGTCATGACCACGCCCGCAGTTGGAATGTTTAGCACTGCGGCGGAATTCGCGCCGCAGTGATGAGGTTAAAGAGATGAGTGATTCTTCAACTCTTTCCTAAACTGGATTAGTATTGGGTGGTCCTGATGAATATTGGGATGTTTTACTGGATCCTAGGTGCACAGATTTAAAAGGGCTGCTACCTTGTTTTCTTCTTTTTTACACTTCTTTGTCTGCAGTCTGATGGTGTCCTGGATGCAGATTTGCAGAGAGCCTCCCAGAAATGGCAAGACTGTCTGCAAGATAAGCAAAAGTGCCAGTTGTGATAACTTTGCAAATTATGCATTTTGTTTTAAAGATAGTGGGGGTTGGCAAGGGGAGTCTTGAGTTCCATCAGGATGGGGGTGATGTGATCATATTTCTTCTGACCCTGACTGAGACTTGTTGCACTGTGTATTAATCACTTGAAGGATGCCAGTGTTAAATCCGGAAGGCAATGGAGCAGGACAAGAATATAAGGGCTAGAACAACAATTCTGAAGTCACTTTCTGGAAGAAATGGTTTCACTTTGGCAGAGCGAGATGGTATCAAGCCATCTTTGTTATTTTAGCAATGTGTTCCTTCAGGGCGAGGTTGGTGTCCAGTGTGAATAAAAGTGACATGGAAAGTTGGGGTTCCAATCTGTCTGCGTTCAGGCCTTTGGGCCAGATTTGTACTGTTTCTTATGTGTTGTTCTTGGCAAATAACAAGAATTCTATCTTGTTTGGGTTGATGTTCAGGTGCGGGACATATTCTGACCTCTCCAATACTGAAGGAATACTATCGCTGTTTTACAGCTCCTTAAAGTGGAGTGTCATGTGTAATACCTTGACGCGCTTCCCCACTCGAGGAGAGCTTCTTCACAATCTGTTCATGTCTCCCTCAATGCAGAGAGACAGAGCCCGATCTATTCATTTCCATTGCTCTAACTTAGAAGAGATATTTTACAATTAGTTAGGTCTCTTAGAACGCAGAAGTTAAAAGTAAGAAAGGGTTGAATTATGCAAACTCTCCCATGATTGAGCTGAAACCTGCAATTGGCGACTGGGACCATATTTACCAAATCCCTGCAGAGTGTTGCAGACCTGTGAACGCCACTGAATGTAACGCTTTGTGCCCAGCAGCAAATATGACACTGAATCTACTTTTACTGTTCTCTCAGAATTCACCTGCTTGCCAAAGAGAGGCATCAGAAACCATTTGCAATATTTCTCTCATAAAAGGATGTGACAAGCAGAATATTTGCACAGCAGGAATGAAGGATCGTCTCCGCCAGCAGGGCCCACTTTTGACTACTCTTTCATAAAATAACTTGACATAATGGATGATATAATAAAGTAAATGCCGGGGACTGAATAGAATGGGGTCTGGTGCTGTTTATAGCCGCTCTCTCATGAAAGATCTAGATCTTTGTTTACAATGCCAATAATAGGGCTTGTCATGGAAAACAGTAGACAGCATAATGCAGAACAAAGCTAGTTATCAGCTGCAATTAAGAAATACAAAGACATTTATGAGCGTTCTAATTCTTAACTTTTAAACTCATGGTGTTTAGGGAACGGTTCAAATCCAATTGTTCATAAACTCTTCTCCATAATACTGTGCAGAAAATGTTAACATTCGAAGGATGCTGTGCAGCTTTCCTGTTTTTATACCGTTAGAATTTGGAGTGTTTTGCATTTATAATTTTTGGGGAGTCATTTTCAGAAAGAAAGAACAGAATGCAAAAAAATATATTTTTCCTATTTTCTATCAACTATAAAAAAAACAATATAATTCTGTTCTACGTCTTACAATCTTATCAAGTCATGGTAATTGAGGTATGGCTTGCTGCTGCCTGACAATCGCCCGACAGGTTAGACACAATGATATTACCTGATACCGTTGGCCGGAAATCTCTTCTCCTACAGAGGGAGAGCAATCTTCAATAAAACAGTACTAGGAATAATTTCTGCCAGATCCTGTGTATGGGCTGCGGCATGACCATAAGACCTTACACAAAATCAAGTAGATGATGTACAAAAACGCAGCAAGCCTCATGCTGAGGAGCTGCAAATGTCTGTGCAGAGATAAATAATACCCCTTGATTGACTGTCGTAGAAGACAGAGAGCAATAAATATCTCACACTGAATGGTGCTAACACCAGATCTTGTAGATAAAAGCTGTTAATCTGATTTAAAAAATACCTTGTCCCTTGCCTTACTTCAAAATCACCATAGATTATTTTGATACCACCTGGCCTCTTCAAATAGTACCACCTTAACCCTTCAAGTGCACCCGTCGGCCAACGGCCGTCGCAAGCAAACTATCTCGGTAGTCCTGCGCAAGTCCGTTGGCCAACGCAGCCCTGCCTACTCAATGGAACGCCCCGCACTGTGGCAGAATTACTGATACGGTTAAGGCGTTAAGTAAAAATGATACAGCATCCGCAGACCTTTTGTTGATACTGTCAATAATTACAGTTGTTACTGCCTTGCTTTCAGCTCTAAATGCACTTCCACCTTTCCCCTTTCTCAGCATCAGCATACATCCTTTTAACCATAGTCTTCGCCAACTCCGTCCCAACTGCTGATGCCTGCATGGGGCAGACATCCCCTGCTTTTTAGCTAAAAGTAATTCATAATTTATCACTCTCTCTCTCTCTCTCTCTCTCTCTCTCTCATCCTTTGTATCTCTCTCATCCACCCTCTATAAAACACTTCTGCATAACATGCGTTTTACATGTAGATAAATCCACAAAGGAAGCAGTAAGTCATACAGCTACTCATAGAACCTTCATTCTTCAATCCTGAATCACAGCAGTGAAGTTCGGCTGTTGGACCGCACCCACAAATGTATTTCTGACCACAAAAATTCTTTTTACAGCCGAAAACACCTCCATTTACACCTGGCGGCAATTATCAAAAAAAGTTCCTGTTAGGAATAATAGGCTTAATTATGGTGGACTTTTCAATCATGAATGTGGAGAAACTTGTAGTTGTGAATCCCTTTTCAGGGGCCAGAGAGGGTGTTCCAAGCCATGGCTTGCTAAGTAACAATCACATGCTGTGTGACCCTTGAAATTGTAATTGTGAGAAAATTTCATTTTCTGCATGGACACACCCATTTTTTGTTGGATTTTATTGATGGTTTTTAAACTCTGCACTCTGGGGCACTGTAGCTCAGTACTCGTTATATGTGCTCTTATTCATGAAACCTGTCGAAATTGGCTAATCCCAGACTCGCATATTTAACTTTCCTATAAGGACATACAATAGTGTATCCTAAAATACATCAATGGCATTGTAAGTTAAATGTCACCTATGGACTACAGCATGTCTGTGCCACCCACTATTGTGACAAGTCAAATATAACATCAGGCCATCCTGACATGTCAAATGACCCTTTTTGACAGGAGAAAAACAACGCTCTTTTAGTCACCCCTATTTAGGGCTTGTAACCCACAGTGCACTATGCATGGCATACAAGTGATACAAGTAGAAATTTAAGGTAAATATGTCCTTACAGTGGTTAGCACCCAAAAGTTATTTACATTGTTGGAAGGTTGGCTGGAACATAGGGAAGCACTGCAAAGCATATTATATATATATTGGTTCTGCTATTTCAGGCTAGAGATCAGCTATAAAACTAATTAAACAACCGTTTATTAAATATGCATTAAAAGCTCAACCTAATGGTGAAGAACTGTCACCAAGCCGGGGAATAGCCCTGATGAGGTGTGAAAACACCCCCAGAGCAGAGACAATGGCGTGTGTGGAGAAGTGTCTTGATCCCCCAGCAGCAAGACCAGTTAGGCAGTACCCAGGAACTTAAATTACTTCAAAGTGGTCTCCATGTCACAGGCAGATGTCAGGCTTCTTCGTCTGTTACCTCAGTCAGGCAACCACCAATCCCAGTGGAGATAGAGCAGCCCTCAGAACTTGTTTTGAGTGACCACAAAGGTGGGCTGATTATTACTCTGACCACACCTCTGGGTGGGCACACAGGCTCTGCATAAGGGGCGCAGGCTTTCCCCATCTTGGATTTAGGCAGAGAGAGGTGCAGTGGGATTGTTTGCAGTAGGGCTCACTTGAAATACTACAAAAATGAGTAGGATTTCTGAGGTCCTGACTGTTTCTAACAGGTCTATTCTTAAATCTTTGGAAATGTGAGACCTAGGAAACGTTTGCATTTCAAGGACAACAGAGGACCGAGATAAACCTGCTAAGCCCAGTCGGCTCTGTCCTAACGTAACAGGATTTCCATGCACAGAGCCTCTCCACATACTTATGTATACAAAAAGTTATGGATAGAATGCTTAAAATAATCTCTGCCACTGGTAAATACTCGAGGATGCAACTCAATCCATCTTTATTTTGCACGCCATGCCACCTCAATTTGGACCCAGCTCTTTGCAAATCTGTCTTGACCCTGCTCCAATGGGAACAGTACAGACCAAACTGTCAAGCCAGGTCCTCCCCGAGCTCTAGGACGAGGAACCCAGAACCGGTTTCGTCCTTGTTATGGGCTCATCAGGTGGGTATGTCTTAGACCTAGTGACACAGTGTGCACAGGACCTATGTCTGGGCCTACCCGCCCCACTTAGGTTGTGCATTTACCAGAGGCTAAGGTGAATTCAAGCATTACATCCATCACCTTATTGTTTTTTGTTTTTGATGCACTGGTTCTACCCAGACAAGGCCCCAGGTTTACTGTGTCACTGGAACCAAGCTATACCTGGTTGATGAGCCTATAACAAGGGCGAAACCAGTCCTCGGATGCTTGTGCTCTGATTCAAGAAGGACCTGGCCTGGCAGTTCGAGTTAGGCTATTCCCATGAGGAGCAGGGTCTGGACTGATTTACATATGGCTGTGTCCAAACTGAGGGGGCATGGTGGGCAAGAAATGATGGCTTCGGATACAGCCACAATGATTGCCAGTAGCTGAGTTTAATTCAATCTTTCCATCCATCACCTTGTTCTTTTTGCTTCGGAGCTTCTCTACTGCAGAAAATCCATTTCAGGTGGGTCTTGGTGAGAAGGTATACGGCTGGTGAAGCCCTCATCAAACACAACCCGCAGCCTTGCCCTTCTGGAGGATATCAAGCTCCTAATAAAAGAGTAAGGGTCTGATTTAGATCTCGGTGGATGGGTTACTCCATCCAAATGGTGACGGATATCCCGTCCGCTGAAATATGAATCTTTTAAGAAATAATGGGATTTATAGTTCCCAAAGGGAATATTAGGATTTACATTTCTGCAAACTCGTGACTGTGCAACTTGTCCACCAAGATCTAAATCAGGCCCTAAGTCTGAAGGTAAAAATCTCCACCTGGTGAAGGAGGCAAAAATATCTGACCTGGGACAGGACATCCCTGGGTACGAAATTTCAAATTTTCTCACTCTGAGCTTTTCCTATGAAAACCAATGTCATCATCAGGACCTTGCCAAAACCTTTCAAATATCATAGATCATTCTCCTCTGGTACAGCCTGCTGCCTTGCCCCACTGAAGGATTTTGACTTCCCAAAAAAAAAGACTACAGACCTAATTCACAAAGGTAAACTTACACATTTATGTATGTTTACAATTTTTTTTGTATTCACAAACTTTGATTTAACAGTAGATTTATGACTGCAGAGACTCCACAGATGGCTGGAGAACTGCACACATAAAAAGTCAATTTAAAGACTTATATGTGGAGTTTTCTGCAGTTTGTGAACATAAAAATTTAGTAAACTTACACATAAATGTAAGTTTACCTTTGTGAATCAGGCCCATTGTTTCAAGGTAAAACCTCTAACTGGGCTGAACCTGCTTGATGTATATGACATGTGCCCCATCGTGGACGGCTTGGAATAGCATCTAGGTCCCGATCTACTTCAACCATAGACGCTTTGCACTTTTTGCTGCTATTTGTACTAACATCTGTAAAAAAAATATCTCTGATTCTCCTTATTGGATTTGTTTTGTTTTGGTGTCATTTTGCTCATTTAAATAATGCTTTATATTTATGAATTTGAGTAGGAGTTTTATTGTGTTATGTTTCTTACTTTTTAACCATTTTTGTTGTTACTAAATATTTTACACATTTCCTCTAAAGTAAGCCTGGCTGCTTTGTGTCGAAGCTTATAATCATAGAACTCAGGTTTAAATTACAGAAACCTTTTACTGGCCCTAACAGGATAGTGTCTTTCTTACTTGTGGTGGACCTAAATCCACCCAGTTAGCAATTGGGTTACTGGTCGACTGATTTATGAGCCCTGGTCAAGAAGCAACCAAAGAACTAGTCAGGGTGTGGCACAAGCAAACCCCAAATTAACCTGCGCTCAACCTCCTGGTAGCCTGGCACAGGGTATTCATGCTTAAGTTAGAGGTAATGTGTCACGTATTTTGTGCAACACTTCAATCAGTAAAACAGTAAAAACACTACACAAAATAAATCCCCCACCAGGTTCGAAAAATAAAGGACAGTAAATAAATCCATCCAACAAACCAAAAAGATAAAAATCCAATCAGTAGTAGTGGAGTTATGATTTTCGAAGAATAAACTGCAATATAGCACCTAAAAGCATAAAGCGCCAACCGTGGCTTGCTGGCTGCGCTGGACCGGGTCAAACTCAAATGTTTAGACTGACCGCAATGGAGTGTGGGTCGGATACAGTCCCAGATTAGTCCTGTTGAAATGTTGCCATCTTAAGTTTTGTGCCTAGAGTCCTGTTCGCATTGAAGAGGATTGCAGGAAGCAAGGAGCGCGTCACAGGCTGTGGTTGACATGGCAGGAAGAGTTGGCCAGGAGTCGCAGGCAGGCGACCTGGAGCTTAGGAAGTCCTCCACAGGCGATCAATGCTTGCTGTGTAAAGAAGCAGGCTGGCAGCGGCTCATGCTGAATTTCAGTGTGAGCGGCGCGGTTCCGAACGGGCTCGTTCACGGTTGTGAAGAACACAGAATATTTATTTAAAGAGCCCACTGAGCCACACCAAGGGTCCAGGACCTGAGGAGTATCACTTGGGGGTCAGGAACTCCCTGCAACTGGTTCCAGAAGGTAGTTGGGGAGACTTTTATGTCCCTGGGGCTCAGATCAGGAGCCCAGCAGTTTATTTGTATAAGTTAATTTAAACCAATGCATGACAATAATAAAAAAGAAAAACCATGATAATAAATCACAAAAATTAGTATGTTAGCCAAAAATATCAATTCCTTTCATGTCCAGTTGAAAGATTATCACCTTGCAGCAGGCCCTTATGTCAAAGTTCGAGAAAGGCAAGGTAACTTGAGGTAATGTACAAGAAGGTGCGCGCTTCTCGGGGGCCGAACCATGAAGGCAGTTCCCCAGAGTTCTATCCCATAAGTTCTCCAACTCTGTTGTCCTCACCCTTTAGCAGCACGTGTTTATTAGCCCATGGGCCAGTTCTCTATTAAAGTACAAGTGCTCTGTGCAACTAAGTGGCCTAAATGCTTAAAACTCATGTTATTAGCATATTTTAGTCAAGAAATCGGCCCCCAAAGACAGTCCACCTTCCGGTTCTTCCTCTGTCTTCCTTTGGCAGTGCCCATTTTGCCCTTGATCTGTATTCTTTGTTGAAAGTGCTTTTGCTTTGTACTGTCATGGAGCTTAAAGCCGACTTTTATAGAGTGAGGTCATTGGTGATCCCCAATCACTGATGATCCTAATCCTAAGGTAAGTAGAGCTTGTCGGAGTGCTATGGGCTCCGTCCATGGCATTGCTTTGCTGGTATAAAGACATGACTTCTTGATTTAATTTTGATTCGGCAAAAGGACCAACCCCAGGTTTCTATTTAAAGTAGTCCAGTATCAGTTTTTTCACTTTGTGTTTTCGTTGAAGAGTGCCAGGATGAGGCCGGAGAGCGTCTCTGAGGGTTTGTATGAATCTCCCACAGCAAGCCAAGGTGGAGGGGTCCTTTTGTGTAAAACATATGGCCGAGGCCACCAGGCAGGTGCTCGCTCCTTCCCTCAGGTATAAGAAGGATTCTCTTTGCATGGGCTATGGGATCCTCCATAGCATGGGCTATGGGATCCTCCATATGTTTCGATGGCCCAGGCCCGGATGAAATCGGCAATCGGTAGGGCCAGCAGTAGCATGTACATTATTTCTCTTCTGGTTTTAGGATTGAGAGAAGCTGAGAAGTAAGGTTCCTGTTTGGTCACCAGATATGAGGCATTTAATTGTGCCAGGAAAGAAGATGTTTTTAATCAGGCCTGGTCTTGCTGGAAGGAGGCTAATTGCACTTGTGTATTAATGGTCTTTTTCCAGGTTGCATAGGGAATCAAAGGCAGGACAAGTGTAGATGAATTTATCTCCAAGGTGACAAGTGCTTTCTTAAGCTGGGTGTTCCATGGGGAGCCGGTTGTTTCAAATATGACTCTGAGGTGTCTCTGTAGAGATTTTTCAGGTGAGATCAGAATGAGAATGTAGTATTTAAGAAAGTCAGCCTTGGTGGTTAGTGCTTATTTGAGCAGTCCAAGTTCCAGCCTGAGACTGACCCTGAGCAGATGTTTTTGTAATCGGAATATCTTTTTGTATCCCTCACACTGAGCCCGCTCCAGGATTTCAGAGCAGGCTGCCGGGAGAGCTTGATGTCCGTAGTAAAGTGCCCAGGAGAAGGGATGTTTGAAATGAATGACTTTCATTATTCCCTCAGTTGACGAACTTTGTAGGTTGTTGTTAAGTTTGATTAAACCATAGGTGATTGCCGAGCTTTCTTTGCCAGGTCGTTTTTGTGAACAGATGATTGGGCAGATTCTGCGAACCAGACCCCCAGGTATTTGTACTACAGAACTGACAAGATGGACTTTGGGCCCATAGTGCATACAACTTGTTTTTTATACTTGTGCCAGCCGAATACAAGGATTTTGGTCTGGTCGGGATTGATAGTGAGGAAATTCTTTGCACTGTAATTGTGTAAGCTGGTCACGGCATGTTGGAACCCCACTTTGGTGTGGTCCATGATGACTATGTCATCCGCATATTGAAGAATGTGAAGGGGGCGGAGGCCTAATCGGAGCATAGTCAGACATCTATTTGCCAGAGCTTTCCCCAAATCTACTGTATACAAGTTGAAAAGTAGGGATGCCAACACGCAGCCTTGTTTCAGACCCTCAGTGGTGCACATGTTGGCAGATAAGGATGAAGGGCCTGTTCTCACTAGGACCCAGGTGTCAGAATAGAGGGAGACTATGGCCGTCAGAAGAGGGGATGAGATTTCCCTGGTTGTTAATTTCTTTCAGAGGGTGTGTCTATCAACCTTATCGAATGCTGCGGTGAGATCGATAAAACAGTAGAACAATGGGGATTGGTTCTGTTGAGTTGTTTGATGGCAAAGGGCGGATAATGCTGTAATATTGTTGATAGTGGCAGCTCGTGCATGGAAGCCAGTTTGGAAAAAGGTGAGCAGCTCATTTTCTTCTGCCCAGCTTTCCAGTTTTTAGGTCAAGCATTCAAGACCTCTTGTATATACTTTAGTATATACTTATATGTGTATGTACCCTGTGGGCTCTGGAGATCAGCCCTAGGACATGTCTGCTTCCTTTGAGGGACTTTTTTTTCAATTCAACTGCCTCTGTTTAACTGTCTTGATGGAAAACGACCAGTAGTGGTTAGTAAAATACCAGAATTGCTTTCTGCTTGTTCAACTGTCTCTATTTAACTGTCTTGATGGAAGAAACGACCAGTAAAGGTCAGTAAAATACCAGAATTGCTTTCTGCTGAGGAACTTTCTGTTTTATATTTTCTGGCAACTGCCTCTATTTAACTTTCTTGATAGAAAACAATCAGCAGAGGTCAGTAAAATACCAGAATCACTTTAGCATTCACTAGATTCCAGTCCATAGAAATTGTCTTCCCGAGCACCTGTAGAAAATAATATTTTTTTCAAATCTTGTAATTTGAGTGATATGACAACTGAAGGCCCTGATTTTATATTAAAAACAGGGCTTTGGACTATACCATTTTCCGCTGAAAGGCAATATTTCTCTCCATGTGTTCCCATACCTGGCATGTCACGCAGTTTGGTGCTTACTATCCCTCTATGTTAAAGATCAGTTGATGTTTCAGCTCCCAGGCTAATTTGCTGCATAGCTAAATACATATAAGGTCCGAAAGGCTAGACCGATTGCATTGCAAATGCTTGTTTCAATAGTATTCGAGAGAATGCTTTAGCTTCCACATGTAACAGGGCTATTAGGTTGTAAAGTTTTAGGGGGACTCCTTTCTTAAAGAACGGGCATAATATTGATCCTCGCCAGGCTTCAGGTGTTTTGCCCTGTATGCAGATGGTGTTAAAAAGAGTAGTTAATAACCCTGCCTAGTCCTCTGTGGCACATTGGAAGATCACAGATAGGAGCCCGTTTGGGCCAGGAGCTCCACTGGCCTTCATTGCTTTTATTAGCGTTGCTATTTTCGAGGGTGAGGTTAGGTTTTGGTCTTCTCCTGATTTCAACAGACAAGTTCACTTAGAATGTGTGTGCTTGTTAGCAGGAAACAATCTGCTGATGTGGTTTTCCAATTCTGATGCTGAAACCCAGTTTTCCCGTGATAGGTTGTTCACGTAGCTCCAAAAATGGGTGCAAGATTTTTCTTTGAGCATAACAAAGATTTTTGTTTCCATTCCTCCTCTTCTTGCGCTAATTTCAAGACCCAGGTAACTTTTTGTGGGCTTTCTGTGCTTCTGTTAAAGCTTCTAGATTTCTGGACATTAAAATGTGGCCGCACGCTTAGTCCTTAATAAACCACCTCGTACTACCTCAGTGCCACTACTGAAGATGCTTCACTGGCTTTCTATTCACCAAAAAATAAAGTTTAAGCTCGGCTGCTTTGGCCATAGAGCTGTTTTTGGCAAATGCCCGAGTTATATGCCAGATAAGTTTAAATTGTATCACCCAAATCGATGTCTTAGATCAGAAAGCAAAGGGCTGTTGGCGGTCCCGCGTTTTAAGAAAATTCAAACTGGAGGTAAAACAGTTGCCTTCCTGGCCCCAAAATATTGGAATTCCCTACCAGAGGAGCTTCGAAAAAAATGCTCTAGATTCACGCGCTTCAGAAAATTCCTGAAGACGGAAATATTTAGGTCATGGTAATCTATGCCAGTCCGCTCTGTTTTCCTATGTTACCCCCTGTGGGGGTGATTCCTGCGCTTTACAAATTCCTTGCATACATACATACATACATACATACATTGATGTTCCATTAAGACAGAAATTTCTTTGGGTGGCTTGGTGTCTGCTGTGTGCACTTTGAAAGACGCCAACACCCCTGGTGGGAGACTGCGAGGGCTCTAGTCATGGAATCCCAGTTTGTAAGAAGTAGTTCGCCTGGTTGGTCCATATTCCAGATTCTCCCTACTCTGAGCCATTTACCCACCTGAGGTGAGAGGAAAGGTTGCCACTTGATTCTCCTGACCAAAGTGTTTGTTCAGCTCCCGTAGAGAAACCTAGCTCCTGGCCGTCATCTGCTGTCAGATGATTTAGGTCCACACTTATGACATAAGGGTTATGATCACTTTCTTAACAGTTTATTATATCAAAACTCCGAAGACGGGTTGCCAAGAGATTTGACATAAAGATGTTGTCGATTTTGGACCATGCTATGTAGAGTTTATGTGTGACTGAGGGTTTGTGTAGGAAATTGAGTTTGCGTTGAATTCTGACTTAGCGACCGAATTGTCACCGAAGCTAGGAGTTACTGGATTCGCTACTGGTTGCTCTGTTGAAGGAAAGATTACAAGCTTCCGATAGTTGGTTATCTGATTGATCCTTGGTATGAGATTTTTTTGCATTGTCAAGTAGAGCCCACAAGATTTCTCATAGTGAGATCAGTTTGTCGATTAGTTTGGTACAATAGCAGATATTGACCCACTTCTTTCTGACCTACTTTGTGTTCTAGCAAAGATAGCCTTGATCCTAGGTCTGCTAGGCTTGTAGCAATCAACTGTATTAGGACAATCTGGAGCTCCATTTTTTGTGAATGTTAAAGAAGAGCTTTAGCTATTGTGTCCAGTTTAAATGATGAATAATCCCGATTTGAAGTTACTGAGCTTGCTGAGCTGCATGAACCACATCCACCTTCGAGGGAGTAGTGCAGAGATTTGAGAATACTAGTAGCACTCTTGATTAGTGGTGTTTGAGCCAGAGAAGCCAGAGTTTACCCCTGTGGGCTCGGCGGGCACTAGGCTCATAAAAGGTGACCTGTTTGTAAAGTAGTAATTTACCCAAAGAAGACTCTGGGGCAATGTGAGGTTGTAACGCTGTTTTATTATATACAACTGCCCTAAAGAGCGCCGAGCCGATCTCTCCCTCGGTGCCGGCTTTCGTGCCTCTGATTATGGATGCGCGCGCAGCCCCCAATATGGCCGCCCGCACGTCACGTCATGACGTGACGTGCAACAACTAGTGCGCAACACTACATATCTCCCTTTTTTCCAAACAAAGAACATATAACTTACAGTCCGCTGTCCATGTCAAAGTCTCGAAACCTTGCCGGTCTCACCACGGTTCTTCCTCTCCTGGTTACCCTTGTCGGGGTGGACGGCGTCCCCCTCTCCTGTGTTTCTGTGCCAATCCTCCCTTCTCTCAGCGCCGCCGCGCTTTCATCAGTTCTCCTTATTTCCATTTCCATCGCAGCTTCTTGGCTGCCGTCAGGGTTTCTCTCCTCGTGCTGCTCGCCTCGCCTCGCCTCTCCTCTCGTGCAACTCTGCGCCGGGTTGTTCCTGCTCCTCGTTGGGTTCCTCCATGTCTTCCAATTCTGCTCCACCTTGATGCCATCGTAATACTTTGTTGCATCTGGCCATGCGGTCTAGGGACCACACATTTCCGTCACTCAACAAGGCCGCCCTGTCGTACACCTCCTTAACCTGCATAGGTTTACTGCACTTGCTGTCCCCCTTCCTCTGTAACGTTGCCAACTTCACTCGCACCCACTCGCCTTCTTCCAGTTCTGTATTCTTCACATTTCTGCGTTTGTTGTAGTGTTTGGCATATATGGTCTGTGCCCTTTCCAATTTGGCTTGTACCACTGCAGGGGACCACTCACTCGTTATGGTTTTTTCCTTCCATACGCGGTTGTCCCGAGTGAATGGTTCACGACCTCTTAGTATCTGGAAGGGGCTATACCCAGTCCCGGTGGGGGTAATCCTGTACGCCCACACCATGTGCCATATTTCTTTTTCCCAGTCCTTGTTGCTGGAGATCGCTGCCTGCACTGCTTCCATCACTACTCTATCGAATCGTTCAACCAGCCCTTTACCGGCCGGATGGTAGATCAACGTGCGTTTGGTAAGGATGCCATTCCTCTGCATGAAGTTGTTCCACTTATCGGAGGTAAATTGGGGGCCATTATCACTCAGGATGGACTTGGGGATGGCCTCTCTCACGAAAGTGTCCGACAGAAACTTTAAAATGTTCTCGGCATCCATTTCCTCATCCACTTTTACCTCTAGCCATTTTGAGTACCTGTCTAAAAGGACGCTTACGTATTTTTGGATACCTTGGCCGTCAAGAATCGGGCCCAAAATGTATATCGACAATTCTTCCCATGGATTTTGTGGAGGGTCGAATTTTCCTAATGCTGGACGCAAGGGTTTGAGCGTCTTGTCTGCTCCCTGGCACTGTAGGCAATCTCTGACATGTCTCTCCGCCCGTAGATCCATACCTGGCCACCAGTAATTTTGCTTGGTCCTTAGTTTCATTTTTTCGATTCCCAAATGGCCTTCATGTAGTATGTTCAGTAGCTTGGGAATGATGCTTTCCGGGGGGATGACTTTATCTCCTCTGTAAACAAACACTCCTTGGTCATCCATCGACAACTCTTCCCTGACCTCATGGTATGGTTTTAGGTTCTTGTTAGTTAGTCTTTTGTCCGGCCAACCCTTGACGATGTATAACTCCACTTCCTGTATGGTGCGGTCTTCTTCGTATGCTTCTCTCCACTCCTGATTGCAGATGACTCTCTCTTGGTCCTCCGTGAGTGCTACCATCTCCTCCTTTCCTTCTTGGTCTTCTTCTCCTGGCTCCATGGCCGCTGCTCTGCTTAGGTAGTCTGCTACTCTGTTCCGATTTCCTGGAATGTACTCTACATCGTATCTGAATTCAAGCAATTTCAAGGTCATCTTCGAAATCCTGGGTGTGGCACTGGCATGACCGCTGGATGTTAACACCTTCAGTAAGGGCTTGTGATCTGTCTTCAACTGGAATCGTGTGCCCCATAGGAATTGCCTGAACCTTGTCATTGCCAACACGACGGCCAACATCTCTTTTTCAATAAAACTGTATTTCTTTTCAGTGTCGCTCAATGTGCGGGATGCAAAGCTGATTGTCTCCATTTTTCCGTGTCCCCGATCCTGCATGAGTACTGCACCCAGCCCCTTGTCGCTTGCGTCGGTTGTGAGCACGATTACGCCCTGGGCGTCATATCCCTGGGGTGGTACATCTCCCGCAACGTCCTTCTTGATGGTATCAAATTCACTCTGAGCCTCTTCTGTCCACTGGAACGCAGTACTCTCCCTCGTTAGCATCCTCATGTGGTGTGTCTTTGAGGCGAAGTGCTGCACAAATTTACTGTAATATTCCGCCATGCCCAAAAATGACCTGACCACCTCCTTGTCGGTGACTGGCGGTGCCTCATAAATAGCTTTTACGTTTTCTGTTTTAGGAGTGATTCCTTGCACTCCTATCTCGTGGCCTATGTAGGTTACCGACTCCATGCCCAGCCGGCACTTGGCCCATTCTGCTGTGAGGCCTTTGACATCCAGGGTCTTCAGCACCTTGTTGAGCTTTGCGTCGTGGTCCATTTTGTCTCGCCCCATTACCAGGATGTCGTCCTGGAAGTACTGGATGCCGTCCATATTCATAAACAACTGGTGCATCAGTTTCTGAAACACTGCAGCCGCTGAGGCCAGTCCGAACGGCATGCGGCAGAAATGATAGCATCCAAACGGGGTGATGAATGATGTTAATTTCCTGCTGTCGGGGTGCAAGACGATTTGATGGTAAGCCGAGGTCAAATCGATGGTGGAGTACTATTTGACTCCTCTGGTTTTTGCCAACATTTCTTCTATCCTTGGTAGAGGGAACTTCTCCACCATGATATTCTTGTTCAACTCCCTCAGGTCAACACATAACCTGACCTTGCCACTGGGCTTCATGACTACCACTAATGGTGCGAGCCACTCTGCGCACGTGATTGGTTCGATAATTCCTTTTTTTTCTAAGTCATGCAGTTCTTCGTGAACAGCTTCTCTCACCGCTAGGGGCACGTTTCTCACTTTGTGGGCGACTGGTACAGCTCCATCCTTCAGTACTATTTCGTGTAGGAGTTTCTCCAGCCTTCCTACTGTGCCTCCGAAAACTTTGGGGTATTCTTCTTTCCACCTGACCAGGTCTGGCCATGCCTCTGGTTCTGTGAGAAGTATCTGCTCTTTCCCGCCTGGATCTAGTTTGATACCCAGGTCACCTTGATCTAGCCATCCCAACACCGATGGTCCCTTCTCTGATATGTACAGCTTGCAGAATGCGGATCAGCCTCTGAACTCGAACTTCAAAGGTCGGAATCCAGCCATCGGTATTCGGTCCCCATTGTATGTGACTGGTCGGATGTCCAGTTTCTCCAGTTCTGGGCCTAAGTGTGGCCTGAACGTTTCATTCCACACCGCTCTCTGGACGATGGTATAGGGCGAGCCAGTGTCTGCCACTACGCTTATCGGTACTCCCCAGATCATCATGTCTAATACTGGTTTGGTTGTCCTTTTGCCGTCCACGCTCAACACCTGGTCATATATACACAGTACGGTGACGACTTCTTCCTCTGTGCTTCCCTCTTGGTCTTCATGATCCTAGCCGATATATTTCACCATGCTCTTGGAAGATTTTCTCCGGCACATCTTCTCATAACGGCCTATTATACCACAGTACATACATTTGGCCCAGAACGCTGGGCACTTCCTGTCGTGTGCTTCGTGGGACCAGCTTCCGCATCTGTAGCATTCTTTCTTGTTGTTCCCGGTTTGTTTTCCTGTTGGTCCGGGGTTGCCTTGCCATTTATTTGGTCCTTTTGAGGCGGAACTTTTGTATTTATAGTCTCTGCGAGGCTCCTCATCGTCCACTTTGTTCACCATGGGACTGGGTGTTGTTTCCTTCTTTGCGGCGTCTGCACACCTGCGTGCCAATTCTGCCCTTTTTACAATGACCAGCACCTCCTTCAGTGTGGTTTCCCCACTGGCCCACAGCTTGTCCTGTACATTTGTGCTTGTCGTGTGCATCACTATTTGATCTTTGATGAACTCGTCTTCCCATGCGTCATATTTACATGTGGCTGCCAGTTTCTTCAGGGCCGCCACATACTCCTCTACCGACTCTCCTGGGCGTTGTTTCCTTTGATGGAAATTAAATCTGTCTACTGATACACACACTGCCGGCCGGTAGTGTTCGTTCAAGTCATCAAGGCATGGGCATACACATCGTCGTCCGTGCTTCCTCTTGGTTTGGGCACCAGGCTCTTGTAAATTCTGAGTCCTTCCGGGCCTAAATTGAGTAGTAGGATGCGCTTTTTCCTCTTGGGGTTGACTTTTTCCTCATTTTCGTCTTCTAGGACTTCTATGAAGTTGTCTATGTACTCCCTCTAATCTTCCCACTTCATGAGTGGTTCTCCTGGTTTGGGCAGGAATTGAAACTGGCGCCGTTGCGTATCCCGCTTGCGCACTCGTCTTTTCACTTTTGACCGTGGGTGGTGTGCTCCCTTGGCTTCTGGGACTGCCTGGGGTGCTGTCTGGCTCCTGTTTTCCAGCTTGTAACTGGGAACTATCTGTGTCAGGCCCCTTGCCCTCTTTTTCGGTAGCCAGCGCGGTTTCCCTTCTTTAGGTTAGCCTCGTGGATTTGGCGCGCTTGCTCCTGACTACGCCTGGTTCCTTTCTCTCCCCACTGCGTGGTTGTCTTCCCTGCGGGGTGGGTTTGGGCTCTGCCGCGCACTTTAGGGTATGGTACCTTGTGTGGTAGCTTGTTTGCCCCTCGTCAACTGCGTGCTTCTCTTGGCTGCCTGGCCACACTGTCCTTTTTCCTGCTTTGGGTGCTGTTTCACCGGTGTACTGCTGTCTCCCTCGGTGTATTTTCCTGTTGTATTATTTTCCAGGGTGCAGGGGTTCAGCATCCCGCCCTCGTCGCCATTGTAAAGTAGTAATTTACCCAAAGAAGACTCTGGAGCAGTGTGAGGTTGTAACGCTGTTTTATTATATATAACTGCCCTAAAGAGCGCCGAGTCGATCTCTCCCTCGGTGCCGGCTTTCGCGCCTCTGATTATGGATGCGCGCGCAGCCGCCAATATGGCCGCCCGCACGTCACGTCATGACGTGACGTGCAACAACTAGTGCGCGACACTACACTGTTTGGGGATGGTGCACGCCTAATGATCTCCTTTGGACTTTTCGCAAGGTGAAAACGAGGGCACGGTTTGTGTAATTCTTTTAAAGTAGCTTTGTATTTGGTCCCGGGGATGGGAGAGAGGCAGCGTGATGTTTGAACCTTCCCTTGTCGGGCTGCTCTTCAGATGAGTTCCGGGTTCCATCGCTAGATGAGTTTGTGATTGCAGTTGGATAGCACCCGAGGTCTCTGGTTTCTTGCTAACCCCTCACACTTTCCTTCAGATTTTGGGCTCAGCTGCAGACATTCTCGGTGCAGGCAAGGGTTCCTAGTGGGGTGGTCTGTTTGTCTATTTCTGGACGGGTTTTTGGCCGAATTTCTCTTTTTGGCCATGGTGTTACCAGTGCTGCTGTGCCAAAACGAAGTTTTGCACTGCTGTTTTAGCCACTGTTTGGTAGTGGCTGATATAAGCCCATTTTCAGAGCCTTGAGACCATGGGACTATCTGGGGAATTAGGTTCTAGAAACTGAATAACTTCTGCTGAAAGGAGAAGGAAGGCTGAGGAGGGTGGTGGACAGAAGGGATGGGCTGAAGATGAATTGGGGGGCAAGATGGAGCTCTTAAGCCTTGGTCGAGCTTCCCCCCATCAATTGAACTCTCTCTGAGCACTCCCTTTAATAGTCGAGCGTGCTATGCACAGACCCTCTGGGTGTTAGCCAGTCCCCTACCTCCTGTTTTCCTGGCTGCAGCAGCGACTGGCACTGATCCTGGGGCACGCTGGCCCTGGACCGCAGTCCTTGTGCCTCCCTGGATACTGGCAGGGTTTATGCCAAAGACCTGCCCCCCTGCCTCCCCTCCATCCACAGGCCCGGTACTTTCAGTCGTTTACTACCGCAGGTTGAAATGCGGTGACACCAGCGTGAACGCAACAGTGTGTTCTGTATTGTGGAGCCATAAGCGAGTGGGGCAAGTCACACGGCCGCAGGCTGCACCCAGGACCAACCGGGCCACCTCCGCGGCCACCAGTGGCATTCACTCTGCCGTCTGATGGCAGCCACACACCCTGGGCTATGGCCGACTCAGCCCCTACTGCTGCCTGGAAGCAGGCTGAGGGCGGGATGGATGTCGGTGGGTGCACGCTGCAGGCGACCGGTTTATTGGAGAGCACTCACATACCGCATCTGGTTTCGAGCAGAGGAGCCAACTGCTATCTCAAGAACGCGGAGCTTCATTAGATGGCCTAACAACATGTAGATATATACAGAGAGACTCTTCTGCAAATTGGAAATCTTATAAAAATGTGAAACAAAGGAATATGAGAATTCCATTCAAAAATAAGCTATGAATAAGCTACTGACACATTCCTACAGGCCTACCTAGCCGGAAAAAACATTGTCCCCCTTCGGAGAAAAAGAAATAAATGTATAGGTTTGCGCTGAAACTTTACTCCTCCAGTGTGGAATTCTGCACTATATAGCAATTTGCACAGCAGGAACAGGATCCCACGGGAATTGTCAGATGAGATTCCGTTTAGTTTGCATGGATATCTGGTTTTCCTGGTATATTCGATCACAGCCTAATTGTTCAGAGTTCCTCACAATCCAATTGTCATGCGCCAGTCATACATGGATATCAGTTGAGATTCAGCTGTACACAGGATGAGGAAGTCACTAAAGAATCCTCCCCAAACCTTAATGTATCATTTGCAGGTACTGTCTGTCTGTCACAAGGTTTCCCAGCAGTATCACGCCTAGAGAGACACTACAGCATTAGGCTAGACGTTTTTTCTGCAGATCCATTTATTTGGAACTAAAACCAGTGCTCTTCACAGAAAATTATGCTTCGGGAATATTGTTGAAATGTTGTTGCTTAAAACAATTACAAAGCACTTCCTACAGAATCACAAACGTAGATATGATTTGATGTGTCAACATCAACAAATAAAACGTATATAAAAAAGGACTGAGCATGGAGTAAAGGCTTTGGAAGTAATTGGCTAGATTCCGTTGCAGTTGCGCTATCCTCTATTAATGTTCTGCCATGTTAGCATGAACTCATTGTATTTCATTGGTTTGCTGTTACAGAACTGTCTCTCGTTTGCCAGACACAGGTCATTAGCCCTTTCATCTTTTCCCAAGTCCTGGGCATTCAGAATGGCAGAACCTGGAACCCTGTTTGAGGCCACGACTAAAGATCGCTTCACCAGTGCCAAAGTGCCCACTCAAATGAGTGAACCGAAGCCCCTGTTCACCATGTCCACACAATCACCTCCACTAATTGTGACCAAATGTATCATGCATTCGGCAACCTCCAAGGGACATTACTGTGAAGGTCTGGCCGATTAGTTATCCCTGTCACAAAAACCAGCTGCAAAGTCTAACATGCAAATTTTATGAAAACATCATGCGTAATTTACTGCTATGCCGTTCACAGGCACTTTCTCTAGACGCAGTGGTAATGGACATACACCTGAATGTGTGATTTCATTTATTCAAAAAAGGTCAAAAAGGATAAGTGCCATTCTGCACTTTTGTATTTGACCCGCACATGCCATTCTGCACTTTTGTATTTGACCCGCACATGCATTTCTGCTCATTTGCAAAAGTTTGGGAAGCACAATGCAAAGATGCTCTGCGCTCATTAGCACCCTGGATACTGCTTGTTAATGGACAGGGAACCGTAACATTATGCCCTTTCCAGCATTAAACAAGCTGCAGTTGACCGCCATTGACCTACTCATATAAAAATAGCACAGAGAGAAAATAGCCCAGTAAAAACATTTGTTATGAAGATGATTGGGATTATTATTGTTGTATTGCATGGGACCTTGCCATCCCAGTATGAAATCCTTGTTCTAATTTTATTTTTACCGGCTAGTCATGACACCACTCCTCTCCTGTAATAAGAAAATGTGGGAGATGCTCAACTGCCAAAGACAGCAGAGCGTGGGAATGGCAGGTCACAGAGCGAAGGCACATCTGTTCTTTAAACACTGAAAACGAGACGTAGCTTTTTACTCTTCAGAAGAGCATTCCTGACTTCACCAGTCTTTAGGAGAATGTAGCCGTTAATGGCAGGATGTTCTTGTTTCTTAGGGCTACAGTGCACTTTAGCAAATCAAGACTCGCTCTCCATCTTACCACAAATGAACTGTAACTTCTTTTGAAAAGGACTAACATTGGACCGCTCTTAATATGGTAGCAGCTTTACATTGAGGAGTTTAATTTCACACCACAGATTCCACACGTGTGTTTCATATTTCCAACAATGCTGTTCTGTTCTGTTTTGTTATGCTTACCTGTAGAGCGCATGAATTACTCAGGAGGGTATTCTTGCACTAGTTGATCATTGACCTGAAGGCTCAAGAGACCAGTGATTTAAGATTTTGTGGACATTGGTGTGACCATGTATTATATGGAGTAAAACACCCTCAGTTGTACAGCAAAAAAATATTGCAAGCCACCTTGAACTTCCATGATTTGCAAAAGGAGGCCACCAGAGGCAAAGAACACTTCAGTGACTTCCAATGACCTTATACTGTACAGCAGAGGACATTTTCTCCAATGCTAATAATAACAATAATAATAATCAGAATAGCAACAGCAATAATAATGACATTCATGTTTTTTTACATTGCAAATAACTTATCAAGATAACATAGATTATGTCTATGCATACTTTTTAAGTAGTGCTGTTAACATATATACATAGGAGCTGCTTTCCCCCTAAACTTGAGAACAACACAAAATTCTCTGCTTCTTTTTTTGTATAATTTGTGTGTCACTCTATGCCTGAAAGGGTATTGTTTTCACTTATACCGGGTGCTCCCTTCTGTCTGGACAAAGCTATACCTCTCTAAACAGCTCTAAGTAGAGCGAAACACTGTGTCAGGGTTGCTTTTAATCATTTCAGGTTGGATTGGTTGGTAGTTTACCGATTCAGAGCTGTAATACTGTTCCTGGAGTGGTAATTGGCTTTTGTCATTTTACAGCTCGGCATGGACAGCACTGTGCTAGTCCTATGCTTAAAGACTTTGCTCTAGAAATGGCAAAAGACTTTGTCCTTTTCTATCTCTGCGTGGATGGCACTGTGCTAATCCTATGCTTAAAGACTGCGGGGAATGAGATTTTGATATCAATTTATGATCAATTTAATAACTTATCTCATTCATCTATTTTGGACCGATAGTATCTGTCATTGAGTAAAAGACAACCCCCGCATAGGTTAGACAAACCCCATTAACGGACGCCACTCTGAAGAACCACTTACAACTGATAAAGTTTAAAAGTTTTATATAAAAGTCAAATTTGGATGCAATTACAATCCGCTCGGGATAAACCTCAAAGTATACAAAAGAATACAATCAATTCCAATATCAGCAATTTAAAGCTTCGATGAGAAGTGGTTCCTTGGCGTCATCTACAGAAAGAGAAAAGTATCACGTTAAATCTGTCCCTACTCTATGCTATGTGACATCCCTACTTCGCAAGTTCCTAACCTAAAAAGGTGTCAGCAGTTTGACTCCCAAAGAAGTTCAAACTCTCTTAGCCTCTAAAGGTAACTTAAGTTTAAGAAGCAGTAACCTCTCTGCCTACCCATCCGCTCTTCCTAAGGGTCCTCGGCCTACTGCTCTCTTGCGCTCTGATCTCTCTCAGCGCATCTGCTCAAGTCATCTACCCTTCGCCCTTCTCTCCCTGAGCTGTTCTGAGCCAATCGCCTTGGCTAATCGCTTTCTTCTCCCCGGGGTGCTGTCCCTAAAATACACAATCACAGTGTGGGTGGAACGCCCCTTGACGCCCACCACGGACTTTCCCCGATGATGTCAGCTTCTAGCTTCTTCCATTGCTTCATCTCTTTCGCCGTCCGTTAAGTTGACCTTTCTTCTTTAGATGTCATCTTCATCTTCTTATTGGCAACTTCAACTGACACTTTCAGATCAAAAGTCATATGAACTTAAACAAGACTTTAACTTACAACTGCTATTCTTTGACCTTCTAGGTCCTGTGAATGGTCATTCAAAAACAAGTTTCAAATTCGAAGCGCTTCTCATCACGTTCAGGCCATAAACTCCGTCCGGCGTTGTCACCTTAAATCTAACAAGTGCTAGACTTCTTGGCTCTCACGTCCACATCAAGCTATTTACGACTCCTGTAAGTCCGCTAAATTATATACATTGGACTGTGCTCCTGCTAACCCTCGGTCAGTCAGGTTAGAATCACAAATGACCTAAACCTTTCTAACATTCTCACAAAAAGCCTTCTACACAGTATAACCTTTAACATATATTTTCGTATTTAGCAAAAGTCTTGATTATACTTGAATACATTTTACCTAGAATATATATATAATACATAGAGTACGAGGTTATATGCTTATTCGTTACATCGTCGTATGTATACTTTCTGCACGCTTCTCCACGTTACATTTCTCGCCGCTTCTCCGTTTAAAGTTACACACGTGCATGAATTCTACTTTGCACGTTCTACTTTTCGTAAGCATTTCTACACCATCTATACATCAGCCCACTACAGATACGGGCCTTCTAAATCCAATACATGTTCTAAAGTGAATACAGTTACATTTCCTATATTACTTTGGATTATATCAGTTATCTATGTACTATAAGTGTCAATTTCACATTACGATATATGTTTCATTCCTACGTTATTCAATGTGCTTGTAAATATGCCCTATACATAATTTTCATTCAAATTTGCGCTCTCTCAGTCCCCCCTTTGATGACTTCTAGGAGTCATCACTAAATGCAATTTGAATAATATCTCTAAACAGAACTAGTTACAATATTCCCTCTTTTCATCGTTTCGAGAGCTCTTAAGCTTTTGTACTGTTGATCTTGTAAAGCAGCTAATCTCCTTTCTTGCTCTCTCATTGTTCGTTGTAACCGGTTCGACCTATACCATTTATACAATTTTACTAAACCTAACAATGTGATTATACAAATTAATACTATCAATACAGGCTTTAATATGTACCATACTATACTTTTTCCAAGGTTGGCAAACCAACTCCCAACCTTTCCTACTCCATGACCAACTTTTTCCCAAACGTTTATTTTTGATAAATCTTCGATCTCTTGATGAATCTGTGTAATGTTCCGTATGACTTTCTCAAGTGGTTTTGAATTATCAGGAATATAAGTACAACATTCCTGGACCTTCAAAGCCTTACAAACTCCGCCTTCTTTTGCTAGCAGTACATCTAAAGCAAGTCGGTTCTGAAGAACCATTGCTCTAATCGACTGCATCTCTCCTTCTACCAACATTAATGACCTTGCAGTACTTGCAGACAATCTATCTACAACTGTAGCCAGTCTCCTGATCTTAACATCGTTAAGTATTAAACCTAACATAGGAAACATTGCTCCAAATACATCTCCTACTACTTCTGCATCTCCTACTTCCCTTTTCGCTTTCCTCGAAGCCTTTCCTTCTATTATCGCTACATCCTTTGCATGATATATTTTGGGGAAGACAATTGCCAAGTAACACGAACCATACCAATTGTCAGGTAGTTTTACATAGGCATTTCTTCCACATACAAAATACACATTCGGAATAGCTTGCATTCCTTTCATGAAATCTTTCGTATAATATTCCAATCTAAAAGCATGTTCGCAATTTACTTCACCTACAAATACACTCTCATAATACGTCTTGCTTCGAGTTAAACATAACTTCCCTTTCTGCGTTCTATCCAATGCTATTGGACCATTGCTACCTTTCTTTTTATGTGCTTTCTCTTCTTCGGTCCAATCCGTTTTCCATTGTCCTGACATTTTCAGAATCTTCTGCCTGCTGTATCTATCATCTACTTGTCCTATGAACTTTTTCTCTACCTCTGATACTTTGCAAGTCAGATTATTCTTACGTGCATATGATGTATCTAATGTATCCCAAGGAAGAAAGAATTTTGCTAGTCTATCCTCCTTTTTGTAATAGTCCCACTTATTCATTTGCTTATAATTCGGAACTTCAGGCAGTACCGAATCATAATTTGAAAAGTAGTACTCGAATCCTTCTCTACCATAAAATATACTAAGCAGTAAACTACATGTTATCCCATAAGTCAATGGGAGATGATGATATCTAATGCCTTCGTCTACAGAAGCCGGCAATTGCATACAAACATAGCAATCTTTGGCCTCCATGGCATCGATATACTCATATAACAGTTTAGCATATGCGTTTGACCTAAAGTTTCCCTGTGACTCGTCTACATGTAATCTACGAGTTTCTTCTGCCAATAACGCCTTTTCACGTATAACATTGCTCTCCTCCTTTTTCCCAACAAGAGCAGGTCTCAAAGTCGTTATAGGCTGTACATTTGCTGTTTCTATATCGCTTTCATGTCCTATTATGTATGATATTGTCACTACTGTAATTATGAGAAAAATTACTACTGCTATTAGTGTACCTATTATACATCTAGCTTTTCGGTTTGGGTTGCCGTTCTCCATGTTATCAAAACAGCGTAGCTCCTTCTTTTGCGAAAAAGTTTTCCTTCTGCAGTCTTTGTTTGCTTTATTTGCTTTCTCAGTCTGTAAAGTGCTTTTTATCCACAAAGTCTCTTTTTCGCAACAATGTCTTTTCTCTTTTAGCAACAGACAACCCTAACCCTTCTCCGTCCACTAAATGTAATCCCTAATTTTATTCTTCTTTCCACTCGGCGCTAGGTTATCTTCTTCTTTATAACTTATATACAAAAGTCTCTTATGCATCAACAATTATTCTCGCACCTGCAGCTTTCACAACAATTTCTAATAATTCAAAACGAATAACTTTTTCTTCTTCTTCTGGCATTTGCTGGCCAAAAGTTGGAAATTGTAATCTTTTCAGCACTAGATCTTGAATTTGACTCAAATATGGGGGTATGGGAAGTGTGAAAGTCAGTAATCCCTCAGTCTCGAGTCCAGGCGTCAACATCCATATCTCCACTGCCACAAATGGATCGTGATCGATTACTTTCACTTTCTTCACTCTCCCAGATTTCTGTCCCCAAGACATCTGCTAGATAAGTCCACTCTGGGGTGGCGTACCTTCTGCAGGGCACACGTACCCTTCTCGATCTCCTTGGACTTTCAGTTCCTGAGTCTGTAGTTTCCTCCTCCTGGTCTGATTCTTCTGCAATCGGAACAAGAGTTCTTTCTTGCTTTCCTTCCGAGCCTGACCTTTTCCTTCTCTCCGGCCAATTGGCTTCGTCACTCTTTGTCCTCCTGCTCCTTGTTCTTGGACCAGTCTCTTGGTCACTCTCAGTTTGTTCGATATCTGTATCGGACTCCCAATTACTTTCTTCTCCTGAGGCGACTTCGGTCCCACTGATGTCCTGACCTTCGTCGACCTGTTCCGTCTCAATCTCAGCCTCTTCGCTCACCTCCACAGCTTGGCTTTCCCCCTCTATGGCTTCTCCGCTTTTCGCTGGATTCTCATCCGAGAGAGGAGCTGTCTCTTCTAGAGGTGTTGGCACTCTTCGGGTGTGTGAGGCATGTATCCAGTTTGGCAGACCTCCACACTTTATTGCAGTATTCGTCACAAGTATGACTTGAAACGGTCCTCTCCAGCGCACGTCTAAGCAGTTCTTTCTGACATGCTTCTTCACCAGGACCCAGTCCCCCGGACTCAGGTCATGGCACAAATCTTGTGCTGATGGAACCTCTGCAGCCTGGACCTGGAGGGACACAGAATTAACGGCATCAGATAGTCCCTTACAGTAGTCCAAAATCAAATCGTCTGTGATGTTCACTAGGGCTGCAGTCGGAACCAATGGCAATCTCATAGCTCTCCCCATTAGCACTTCATGAGGAGAGAGACCTGTTCTTCTATCTGGTGTGCTACGTATGCTCATAAGAACCACTGGAAGTGCGTCTGGCCAACTCAGGGATGTTGCTGAACAAACTTTGGCAAGTCTGGACTTTATCGTGCTGTTGATTTGCTCTACAATCCCTGAAGCTTCTGGTCGCTAGCTGCAATGAAGTTTCTGATCGATATTTAAAGCTGAACATAGCATTTTCACTATTTCGCTGTTAAAATGAGTTCCTCTGTCCGATTCCAAAGAGGATGGCACCCCAAACCTCGGTATTAACTCCCTAAGTAACAATTTTGCTACTGTAAGTGTATCGCACCTACGTGTAGGGTAAGCCTCAACCCATCTAGAAAATATGCAAACAATCACTAAAACGTATCTGAGTCTGTTGCATTTAGGCATTTCTATAAAATCAAGCTGCATCCTATTGAAAGGCCCCCCAGACCTCCCAATGTGACTCAATGTAACTGGTGTTCTCTTTCCCACATTTAGTTGCTGACAGATCGTACATCTCTGACACACTGCTTCTGCCGCTACTCTAAATTTGGGATTAAACCACGTTTGTCTGAATACTCTCACCATAGCATCTCTTCCTATGTGTGCTGATCCATGCAATTTCCTTGCCATTGGACTAACAAGTTAATTTGGTAAAACTGCTCTCCCATCTGCGGAGATCCAGAAATTCATCTCGCTCCTGGAACAACCCGCTGTTTCCCAACTCTTTTTCTCATCATCTGGTGCATTTTCCTGAACACTTCTTAATTCATCCCACGTATCTACAGTATCTAACAACAGTGTCAATTCAGTTCTTTCCTGGATTCCCCCCACTTTTACATCAGTGTGAGAATATCCCTGTTCTGCGCAGTAACGCGCTACTTCATCCGCATAGCGGTTACCTAGTGACACAAAGTCAACATTCTTTGTATGCGCTGCACATTTGACCACTGCTATAGCTGTCGGACCTTGCAATGCTTCTAACAAAAGTCTCACGAATTCTCCATTCCTAATGGGAGAACCCGAGGAGGTCATGTAACCTCTTTGAGACCATAGCTGCCCGTAATCGTGAACTACCCCGAAACCATACTGGCTATCGGTGTATATGGTGACTCGAAGTTTGTCGCCCGCTAAGCAAGCACGAGTCAAAGCAACAATTTCAGCTACCTGAGCGGAGTGTACTCCTTCCAGGCAAGCGGCTTCTATAACTCTGGTAATTGTGCAAACTGCATAAGCTGCTCTCAGCTGACCGACATTGTCTCTTACACATGAACCATCAACAAAGAAAATTTCATCTGGGTCCGTCAATGGTTCATCCACAATATCGGGTCTTGGTTTGGTGCATAGTTCAGTCACATCAAGGCAGTCATGATCTGTACAATTTTCATCTTCCACCTCATTCGGAAGTGGCATCAAAGTTGCAGGATTCAAGACAGAGCATCTTTTTAGGGTCACATTCTCGGCAGCCAGTATGACTTGCTCGTAGCGTGTGAGCCTGCTATTTGTCAGATGCTGAGTCTTAGTCCTGGTCATTAACAATTCCACAGAATGCGGCACGTACACCACTAACTGGTGTCCCATCACCACGCTTTCCGATCTTTCAATGCTGACACCCGTTGCGGCTACGGATTTGAGACATCCGGGCAACGCTGCGGCTACTGGATCTAATGTAGCCGAGAAATACGCCACTGGTCTACGCGCATCTCCGTGGATCTGGGCTAAAACTGCTAAAGCGCATCCCTCTCTTTCGCAGCAGTAAAGCAAAAATGGTTTCGTGTAATCAGGCATTCCTAAAGCCGGGGCACGACATAAGTCCTCCCTCAGCTGCAAAAACGCCATCAAACAATCTTTGTCCCATGGTACCGGATCACTTACTCCTTTGTGCGTCAGTTGTAATAACGGTTTTGCCTTCAGCGAAAAGTTGGCTATCCACTGCCGACAATAACCGACCATACCTAGAAACATCCTGACTTCTCTTTGTGTTGTAGGCGCGTTCATTTTCATGATCGCCTCTATTCTGTCTGGAGACACCTTCCGCTTTCCCTTTTCAATCCTATGGCCCAAGTATTGCACCTCAGTCATACAATACTGCAATTTACTTGGAGACACCTTGTGTCCGTACTCGGCCAAGTGATTTAACAAGGTTATGGTGTCTTCTCTGCAAGCTTCCTCAGTTTCTGACGCAACTAGGAGGTCGTCTATGTACTGGACTAGAACCGAATTCTTGGGCAGTACTAGACTTTCAAGATTTCGTTTTAATAACTGGTTAAAGATCGATGGGCTTTCTGTATACCCCTGAGGGATACAACACCATGTTAAGACACGATCTTCCAGCTTAAAAGCGAAAAGATACTGGCTCTCTTCCTCTAAAGGAATCGAAAAGAAAGCCTGGCACAAATCTATCACTGTAAACCATTCAGCTTGGAACGGTATCTGAAATAATATCACTGATGGATTCGGTACCACTGGACAACATGAGACAACAATATTATTAATCTTCCGAAGATCCTGCACTATTCTGTATTTTCCACTAGGCTTCTGCAAACCCATAATCGGGGAGTTACATGGACTTCCCACGATCTCCTTCAGTATTCCCTGTTTAATCATGTATTCGATCACAGGCTTTATTCCTGCAATCGTCTCTGGCGTTAGCTTATACTGTGGTGTTCTTGGATATTCAGCATGGGGTCTTACCAAGATCTTTACTGGTTCTACTCCTTTGATCAGACCTATTTCTTCTCCAGTAAAATCCCACACCTCAGCTGACACTTTCTCCCTCAAATCCTGTGGAAGTTCCTCCACCGTTAAGGTAGGATGTAGTTCCACGCACTCTTGCGAGTTTACAACTTTAAAATCGGCATCCTCATCATTGGTCTGTACTTCTACTCCTTCAGGTGTGCAATGTATTGTGCAATTCAGTTTACACAATAGATCTCTTCCTAGCAAACACACAGGACTAGAATCACAGATCACAAACTGATGTTCGTCACTGTAATTCCCTATCTTTACTGACACTGGTTCGGTCAGAGGATTCGTCATCCTCTTGTTTGCGACTCCTACCACCTGAATCGTCTCTCCCGATATTGGCAAACCTGGGACTACCGCTGATCTCAACGTAGATCGAGTAGCACCCGTATCTACCAAAAAGGTTGTAGGACATCCAGCTACTTCAGCCTCTACGTATGGTCCTCTCTGATCTACTTCCAGGGCTGCTCCTAGAGTACAGTCTTCCTCCCTGTTTACTCGTTGCCCTGTAAGAGGATCAACGTAATAGCATTCCTCTCCTCCTACAAACAATGGCATTTGTCTATAGGTTTTCCCTCCATTGGAAATGTGAGGTGGTTGAGGAAACGGGGCTCGAGGAGTCTGAGTCCCCCCTTTGATAAACTTTCCCTTCGGGGCTGCGGCTCCCCTAACCACGTTATTCTGTACCTCTTCCTCCTCTTGTTCTAATTCCCCTGTCTCAACATTGTAAGGACACTCGCGTCTCCAATGTCCCACTTCGTTACACTGATGACACCTCGTTGTCTTTTTCAGTGCCGCGATATCCATTCTCGGTCTCGGTCTTTCTTCCTCATCTCTGCTCTGATTATTCTGTTTCTTTGCATGCGTTCCTGTTCCCTGCTGCCGCTGTCCACCCTTTCCAGCTGCTTGCATTTGTACCAGCATTAACTTTTCCTTGAGTTTCTTCGCTTTCGAATCTATCTCATCGCTACAGTACCTTGCATACCTCAGAATTTCGTCTAAAGGTTTGTTCTGCCAACAAATCAGATGCTGTTGTATCATCAGGCTTATGTCTGGTCTTAATCCTAAAACAAACTTCGACACAAACTGTCCTATGTCCTTAGGATCCATTACGTCTAACCCACTGTACTGCTTGAATGCTTTCAGCAATCTCTCATAAAACTCATGGACTGTTTCCTTCGGCTCCTGAGTAGTTCGATCTATCTTAACCCAGTCTATATCGTGCACTGGCACTTTCTCTTTTAGCCATGTTATGACCCTCTCGTATTTTTCCATGACTCTGACTGATGGACCATTCGTCCGGGTATCTCTCGGAGGCTCACAAGTAGGCCATTCAACACTAAGCTTGCATGCCATCCACAAATCTCCGGGTACTACGATATCGAACAATGTGTTCAAATCGATCCACAGTACCTTAGAGATCTTTACGAATCTTTCTACCTGCTTATACCACTCGACGGGATTTTCTCTAAGCTTTGGGAAGGAATTGGTAAATGCCGCCAAATCCCTCCTACTCCAGGGTACATGAACGTAATTTCCGTTCGCGATTTCTCGCAAAGGGAAAGCTTCCATTCGCATTAGGTCTGTATCTTGAGACTTCGCAATTGTAATTCTTCTAACAGATCCCCTCTTAGACCATTTTTCCTCCCATCTATCCAGATCTCTCCATATTCTGATACACATGACTAATTCCCGTATGTGTACTCTTAGTCCAATCGTTCTACGTTCATCCAAATCTAGGTCTGTGCAATTTAGCCTATGATTGGGCTGTAAAGCTTTGGTTCGTGACAAGTCTATCATATACCTATTTGCCAAATTAGATAAATTTTCATGAGCTGACCTCGCTCTCCGAGTAACATCCTTGGCTAAGAACAATATTTCATCTGGTGCGTACAATTCTAATCTCTCTATTGCCACTGTGCCATCAATTATTTCGTCCAAGTCTGATTTTAAGCTCATTACATCAATCCGTCTGGCTTTTATTTCGGCTCTCAGTATGTCAGTCCTAGGTGGTTCGCTCATACCTCTCTCACCTCCACTATGCGCGTTACGCCTAAGCACAGGTGAGTTATGAGGAGTTTTCTTTCCATCCCTTTGTTCCCACCTCTCTAGATCCCAAGCCTTTCCATCTTCCCGTGGGGTGTGGTGGAACATTACTCCATCCCCCATCCCTACACTTCGTCTTTTCGACTCGGTTTCTCCAGATACGAGATAGGATCCACCGTTCTGTTCAAAATCGCTATAACTCGCTTGCTGTCTGGTGTCACTCAATAAACGATAAGGTCCTTCATGGCTCCCCATGCTCCCGCGATCTCGATCCTGATCACCAGAAGTATGGCGAGACGTTTCGCGACTCCCTATATTCTCATGACTTCGCCCATGATCACCGGATGCATGGCGAGACCCTTCACGACTCTCCATGTTCCCGTGATTCCAATATTGCACTGTTTCACCCGGGGTATGGTGAGTGCATCTGAAAGTATTACGGTACTCCTGCGTCCTTCGTTCTCCCTCACTGAAGGTGACGCGAGGCACTTCGCCACACCCAGTACTCCTGTCTTCGCACATTTGCCTATTGCCACTGATAGTAGGACAATTGTTTCCTCTGCTTCCCTGACTCCCTCTCTCCCACTCCGGGCTGCTTTCGCCAGCTCCACAATGAGAGAGGATCCGGTTATCCTGGTCTCTCCACTCTGCTCCTGTTTCTAAACTTTTATTCCGAGCCTCTTCGGCATTATCCCATTCTTTCAGGTATTCCCTTAATTCCTTATGGGTTTTCGGTTTTGGTCCCTTAAGTCCATTGGCCCTCTTTGACCCCCTTGTTCTACCCAGGGACCTGTTGCTGCATCTAATGGAGTACTCCGACTCCTCGGTGCTAATATCTGTCTTTGAGGATTCATCATGGTATCCCTATTCTCCATCTCTGCCCTTTCCCTGTCCCATCGTGCCTGTTCCTCCTGCTGGACCCCTTCCGGGTTGTAGATTGACACAATAGGGCCTATGGTAACCGGTACTTGTAGAGCATCCGGCATTTGATAAGACCTTGCATGTTGCGTTTCTGGCACCTTCTGGACCACGAATCTTCCCACTACTCTCTGTTCGGAACTAGTTTGGGGTATTTCCTCAGTCTTGTTAACGTCCCACTCCGTTACTGGGATCGATTTATATTCCCCCCATCTAGCTCCGTCCTCTTGTGGTAATATGGGACTTGCAGCCCCTCCGCTGTACGGAGGTGGTCTATCCGTTAACAGCCTCTCTATCAGGTCCTCTTCTGTCTCGCTTTCCTCATCTTCCTCTTGAGGTTTCTTTTCTCCCGTAACTTCCAGCATCGGGTACAGTTTGTCTGCTTCTATCTTTTGTACCCTCCACTTTTTAGCCTCCTCGTCCCATTTAGCATCCTGCACTGCTTTTACCGATCTTCTCACTCTTTCTTGGCGCCTCTTTACGCTCTTTTCGTGTGCTGTTCTAAACCATACACTAAGTGCTTCGAACTGTGTTGGCCTCGGTAGAGGTCTTGTTGCAAGCATTACCGCTTTTAGTTCGTTCAACACATCTAGCTTAAACGTTCCGAATCTCGGAAACGTCAGTTCCTTACTCCCTTCAGTCAGCTTATTCCACTCGGAAATCCATAATATCGAGTGCAAGCCTACATTCACTGCCATATAATAAGCTGGTGTGCCTTCTGGTGGAGCTTCCTCTCCGGCATATAAATTTCTTCTATTCCTCCTAAAGAGTGCTCTTAAACTCTTAAAACACTTCATTTTCGATAATCTACAACTTTTCCTTTACTCTTCCTTGTTTATGTCCCGATGACAACCAATAACCAATCCCTACGCGGATCTCGCTAATCGGCCTATCTCAGTGCGACTCTCCGCTGACATCTGACAAACTAACCAATCTCAGCGCGGTTCTATGCTGACGTCACTCGTTCCCTCTTGCAGCAGTTATCCTCCGTTCTCAACTCGTCTCACGATTTCCCATGCGTTTTCATTCATACACTGAAAAATGACTACTTCCGTCCAAGCGATCACTTTTCTCTGACTGTACGGCCACAGTCTAACTGTAATTGCTACCTCAACTGACGAAACGTCTTCCCTCTTACGGTCAGACGATCGCCTCAACTGATAGGTTACTTACACACAGTAAACGTACGACCAGCGTCCGTTACTCATTCACTCACTCTTACGCTCCCCCTATCATCGGTCCGTCGGGAAATCAATGGTACCTCATGACCCCCTTTCAATGGTAGACAAATTACTCTGGGTGTTCGATACACCCGAACCACTTAAGTCCTCTGGACATAAGATTTCATCCGGTTGCGCGCGCTCACAACCTTCCCTCAATCACACTACAGGCATTCAACTCCGCTTGACATTACAACACAGGAACAACATAAAACACCGCAATCTTACAACGCATGACCCTTATACTCACTCTCGACCGACTCTGCTGCTTTTCTCTCGTCGCACCGTCAGCACCGTCTTCGGCTGCAATTCTTCTTCTGGTCGTCGATGACTAGGGACCTTGGGGTAAACTAACCTGGCCTAGGTCGTCTTCCTCAAGAAGATAACCATCCTCTGCTACCAACTGCGGGGAATGAGATTTTGATATCAATTTATGATCAATTTAATAACTTATCTCATTCATCTATTTTGGACCGATAGTATCTGTCATTGAGTAAAAGACAACCCCCGCATAGGTTAGACAAACCCCATTAACGGACGCCACTCTGAAGAACCACTTACAACTGATAAAGTTTAAAAGTTTTATATAAAAGTCAAATTTGGATGCAATTACAATCCGCTCGGGATAAACCTCAAAGTATACAAAAGAATACAATCAATTCCAATATCAGCAATTTAAAGCTTCGATGAGAAGTGGTTCCTTGGCGTCATCTACAGAAAGAGAAAAGTATCACGTTAAATCTGTCCCTACTCTATGCTATGTGACATCCCTACTTCGCAAGTTCCTAACCTAAAAAGGTGTCAGCAGTTTGACTCCCAAAGAAGTTCAAACTCTCTTAGCCTCTAAAGGTAACTTAAGTTTAAGAAGCAGTAACCTCTCTGCCTACCCATCCGCTCTTCCTAAGGGTCCTCGGCCTACTGCTCTCTTGCGCTCTGATCTCTCTCAGCGCATCTGCTCAAGTCATCTACCCTTCGCCCTTCTCTCCCTGAGCTGTTCTGAGCCAATCGCCTTGGCTAATCGCTTTCTTCTCCCCGGGGTGCTGTCCCTAAAATACACAATCACAGTGTGGGTGGAACGCCCCTTGACGCCCACCACGGACTTTCCCCGATGATGTCAGCTTCTAGCTTCTTCCATTGCTTCATCTCTTTCGCCGTCCGTTAAGTTGACCTTTCTTCTTTAGATGTCATCTTCATCTTCTTATTGGCAACTTCAACTGACACTTTCAGATCAAAAGTCATATGAACTTAAACAAGACTTTAACTTACAACTGCTATTCTTTGACCTTCTAGGTCCTGTGAATGGTCATTCAAAAACAAGTTTCAAATTCGAAGCGCTTCTCATCACGTTCAGGCCATAAACTCCGTCCGGCGTTGTCACCTTAAATCTAACAAGTGCTAGACTTCTTGGCTCTCACGTCCACATCAAGCTATTTACGACTCCTGTAAGTCCGCTAAATTATATACATTGGACTGTGCTCCTGCTAACCCTCGGTCAGTCAGGTTAGAATCACAAATGACCTAAACCTTTCTAACATTCTCACAAAAAGCCTTCTACACAGTATAACCTTTAACATATATTTTCGTATTTAGCAAAAGTCTTGATTATACTTGAATACATTTTACCTAGAATATATATATAATACATAGAGTACGAGGTTATATGCTTATTCGTTACATCGTCGTATGTATACTTTCTGCACGCTTCTCCACGTTACATTTCTCGCCGCTTCTCCGTTTAAAGTTACACACGTGCATGAATTCTACTTTGCACGTTCTACTTTTCGTAAGCATTTCTACACCATCTATACATCAGCCCACTACAGATACGGGCCTTCTAAATCCAATACATGTTCTAAAGTGAATACAGTTACATTTCCTATATTACTTTGGATTATATCAGTTATCTATGTACTATAAGTGTCAATTTCACATTACGATATATGTTTCATTCCTACGTTATTCAATGTGCTTGTAAATATGCCCTATACATAATTTTCATTCAAATTTGCGCTCTCTCAAGACTTTGATAGAAAGCAGACATTTGAGGTGAGCAGATCTAGGGTGTTGCTGGTGTTGAGAGTGCTCTATCGGGAGCTGCTTTCCACCTAAACTTGAGAACTACCTAGAGTTCTCTGCTTCTTTTTTGCATAATTTGTACGTCATTCCATGACTGAAAAGGTATTGTTTTGACTTATACTGGGTGCTCCCATGTGTTTGGAGAAAGCTATACCTGTCTGAAGCGCTCTACATAGAGAGAAACACTGTGTCAGGGGTTGCTTCTACTCATTTTAGGTTGGCTTGGTTGGTATTTTACTGATTCAAAGCTGTAATACTGTGCCTGGAGTGGTAATTGGCTTTTGTCATTGTACAGCTCGGCATGGACAGCACTGTGCTAGTCCTATGCTTAAAGACTTTGCTCTAGAAATGGCAAAATACTTTATTATTTGATTTGATTTGATTTGATTTGATTGCGGATTTATAGAGCACGTAGCTTACCCTCGGGCGTCCCAGTGCTAAAGTAACAGCCTACCAGTGCTCCTGTGGAGGGGTTATCGAGGGAACAACCAGGTTTTCAGGAGTCTGCGAAATGTGAGCAGGTTGTTTTCTTTGCGGATGTTGATGGGGAGGCTGTTCCAGAGCTTAGGGGCGTTGTAAGAGAAGCGGCGACCACCCGTGCGCGCTCTTCTTATTCTGGGGACGCTGACCAGAAATTGAGAGTCCGACCTGAGCTGTCTGGAGGATTTGTGGGGCTTAATGAGCGGTCTTAGTATGGGTGGGCCTTTGCCCTGAAGATTTTGTGGGATATGCACAGGGCCTTGAAGGCGATGCGCTCCTGGATGGGAAGCCAATGAAGTGCCTTGAGTAAGGGTTTAGCTGAGCACCTTGTCTTTGTCCCCGTTAGTAATCTTGCTGCAGCATTCTGGGCGTGCTGGAGTTTTTTGATAACGGCTACTGGGGCGCCCAGGTACAAGGCGTTTCCGTAGTCCAGTCTCGATAAGATGAGGGCCTGGATCAGAATTTTCCTAGACTGGGAGGTATGAGGGGGAGGATCTTCTGAGCTGCTCGCAAGAGCCCAAAACAGATGCCAGCTGTCTTTCATGCTTGGGCTCTGAAGCTGAGGTCCTGGTCGAGCCAAAAAACCCAGGCTCTTGATTTCTTGTTTAGGTGTGGGAGGGGTGCCCATACTGGCTGGCCAGGCAAGAGTTTTAGGGAGTTTGTTTGGGTCGCATAGGAGCAGAATTTTTGATTTTTCTCTGTTACGTTTGACTCTGGAGTCGCTCATCCATTTGGATATTTTATGGAGGCATGAGACTAGGTTCTCCATGGATTGGTCTGCCTGTTTGATGGAGACAACTAGTTGTGTGTCGTCGGCGTACATGACCACCTTTATGCCAAATGGTGAGGCAAAGTCGTCTAGAAGGGCCATGTAAACATTAAAAAGGGTGGGGCTCAGGGAGGATCCCTGAGGAACCCCACAGTTCAGGGGGAGAGCTTATTGTGATTACTTACAATGAAGAACATATTTTTTGCAACAAGATATGATTGATTAACACATTTTCAAATGCATGAGTGGAGTATTTGCCCACTGTGGCACTGTGAAACACATCAAGGAAATAGAAAGGATGGAATATGTATTAGTGAATGTATTGTGATTGCGCATAATGAAAAACATGACGTTTTTTAAAAGGAGTATGAATGACTATCAAATTGAAAATGATCTTGTATCATAATTATTTCAAAATGCATAATCAATACATTTAAATAATGAGAACTACAATAGAGGGAGATGAAAGACTTCTAGCAGCAATCCTACTTCACTGTTTCATCTTCTAGTGTCAGTCCTACTTCGCTGTGCTAAAACATCATATTTGGGCTCATTTTCCTTGCTCGCTGGAATGGAACTTTCCAAGTAACTGAGAAATAAAAGCATCAATTACAATTTAACAATTACAGTTTTAACCATTTGGCCTCACAGTAAAACTCTGAGTCAGAAGATTTGATTTTGTATGGATTTATTACAAATTCAAAGCCAAGCTGATATAAATCAGTCACAGAAACATACAGTACAATAACTAATGGAAATCCAAAACGTCTGACAAAATTTATCATCAATAACAGAAAGCAAATTAGGAATTCCATATCTGTGATACAGAGAATGAGAAACTGAGTCTGGTGATTAGATTGAAGATTTTGATCCTCCTGCCTAAACATGAGGTTGTCTAAGAAAATCTATTAAGCTCTAGTCTATAGTAGGGATCAGGAATACCCAATTTAAGTTGGGGAGTAAGAAAGGTGTCAGCATAGCAAAACCTCTGTAGAAGTTCTCCAAAGGAAGAATATTGTATAGCATAAGTCCACACAACAGAGATGCCACAAGCGGTCTGTACCTCTTCAAGTCAAAAAGGAATCTGAATAAAGCCGAAGTATGATCATCAGTTATAACCACAAAGGAACCTTTGAAAATCCCATGTCACATGACTTTTTTCCTTTCGTTCATACATCAGAACGTATTTGTATTTGTATTTGTATTTATTTATTTGTAAAGCGCTAACATTCATCCTGAAAGGACATCACGGCGCTGAAGAAAGTTGCAAGTGATTTGACATCAGCTCTGATTGAAAATTATTGATCTGGCCTGGGAAAGAGGAATGTTTTCAGTTGTTTCTTAAATGAGACAAAGCAGTCATTTGTTCTAATTTTAGGGGGTAGCTCGTTCTACTTTGTTGCCGCAATGTGAGAGAAGGCCTGCTCTCCCATCCTGACAGTACGAGCTCGGGTGATGACTGCTCTTCCTAACGTCATAGATCGTAGGTGTCTAGAGGGTTTATGAAATCTGACCCTGTCGTGTAGGATGGTGGGCCTGAGCCGTGGAGTACCTTATGAGAAATGCACAACAGCTTAAAAATGGCTCGTTGCCGCATTGGGAGCCAATGAAGCTCACGCATGCAACTTTTAGCTGAATCATATTTTCTTTTATTGCAGATGGCTTTGGCAGCGGCATTCTGAACCAACTGTAATTTAGAAAAGAGATAATCCGCCATTCCTACAAACAGAGAGTTACCGTAGTCCAGCCTACTCATCAGTAGTGACTGGACTAAGGTTTTCCTGCAATCCGTTGGCACCCAGGGGAAGACACGTCTAAGCAACTTCAAAAGTCCAAAGCTCCTTCCACAAGTTATAGAAACATGGGATTTCATGGATAAATCCCTATCCAGTGTTATACCTAAGTTTTTTGCTTTAGCAGTGGGGTTGGGAGGCAAACCCAAGTCACTTGGCCACCAGCTGTTGTCCCAGGCCTGTGTGCCTCTGCCGAACAGTAAGATTTCGGATTTGTCGGCGTTTAGTCTAAGACAGTGGTCCTGCATCCAAGTTGCTAATTCGGTCAAACAGTTCGTCAATCTAGTTTTGGAGTCATCATTTCCATCAATGGTGACCATCAGCTGAGTGTCATCAGCATAGGAGCACATTTCTACGCCCCACTTTTTGCCAATGGTTGCCAGCGAGGAGACGAATACATTAAACAAAGTTGGGCTCAATGACGCCCCCTGGGGAACTCCGTATTTTATGAGTCGTGGAGGGGATGTGTAGTCACCCAAACGTACTGATTGGGTTCGATCCGCTAGGAACGATTGTAGCCATCCCAATGCTTTGCCCAGTATTCCTTTCTCTGCCAGGATGTTCAACAGTTGATTGTGGGGTACAGTATCAAAAGCCGCTGATAGATCAAGAAGTATCAGTGCGACTGTTCTACCCTGATCCACCTTGGTTCTGATACTGTCTGTCACCGCTAAGAGTGTAGTTTCGGTGCTGTTGTTTGTCCGGAACCCTGTCTGTGAATCATCCAGCAGGCCATTTGCTTCCAGAAATGTGGACAGACTTCTGTTGACTAACTTCTCCAGAACCTTTGATAAGTAAGGTAGCTGGGATATTGGTCTGTAATTGGCCGGATTGTTTACGTCTGCTCCAGCCTTCTTTACTAAAGGGGTGACTAGGGCCTGTTTCCATGAATCTGGAAATTCAGCAGAACTAAGGGAGAGATTGAGTACTCTAGTAACTGCTGGACATATTACAGGAGTTAACTGGGAAAAAATGTGATGTGGACAAGGGTCAAGTGGAGAACCCGACTTGACCTCAAGCATGACCTTTTCTACCTCCTCTTCTGAAAAAGGGCCGAAACCATGGCAGCTGGTATGTGCAACGGTTGGTACATCCTGTTCATAGATTTCGGTCAGGTGATTTGGAAAGGAGGCGTGGATGGTATCAATATTTTCGCAGAAAAAGTCATTGAGCTTATTACAATTTTCCTGTGAGGGGGTAAGATGTAGGGAGAGATTGGTTGGGTTGCATAATTCTTTGACAATTTAAAAAAGTTCTTTTGAGGAATTTTTATTCTCAGATATTCTACGTGTGAAGTATTCCTTTTTCGCCTTTCTGATTGCCCTGTGATAGAGTGTTTGAGCTTTCCTGAAGTTATCTTTGGTCTCATCTGTTTTGGATATTCTCCATTTATGCTCAAAGGAAGTACAATTTCTTTTTAGAAGCTTAAGTTCAGGTCCGTACTTGGATTACTCACTTCTCTCAATTCTGTACAAACAGCAGCCCTCCCTCTGTTCATTAAGACTTCTCATCCTTGCCCAAAGATACTCCTTTCATGCCTCACTCTCTCTCTCTCTCACACAATGTGCCCTTTCTGTTCATTAGATCACACAACTGCACCCGCAGAGTAGAGAAAAACATTGCATGCAAAGCAAACATTCATGTTGAAGGATAGACATTAAGAAATCCAAACGTTTAGGGCCTGTCGTCATATTAGTGTGGCAAGCGTCTCAATACATTTTTAAATGCATAACTACAAATACATATATGGTTATAATATAGATGTAGAGTTTTATTCAAATGGATAATGAATTATAAAATAAATGCAGAGTATTATTCAAATGAGTAAGCAAATATATAAGAATTACCACTATTATTCAACCCTCACAAATGCAGCTATTTATGAGAACTGCAGTTCGATGTTACTGCAAGTAAAACATTAAATACACACACTCCTATAAATATCGAGATTACACAGTGAATGCACCTTCTTTATCTGCTCAGGTGCACTACATGGTTTTAATAATGTTACATCACCCGAGTCCATGAGGCCAGGTGTAAATATATATGTGGCCTAATCAAACAAAAATGTTGAGCCAAAATTACGCAGAACTTTTGTGTGTATATAGATATATATGTTAGGCTGTTTACAGCCAAAATGCATCGGAGTTGGTGAGTTCAGTGAAACGAATGAATTCGTACCAGCCCATGCATGCTAGACTGCCTTTTTTTTTTTTAGTTCTGGCCAGACACACACGCACATGCACACACACGCACACACTTGTGCATATTCGCGCACATACACACTGTACAAGTCCGTATGAACCTCCAGAAGACTTAAAATACATTTTATACCAGCAATCCAGCTGTCTGTCAATACTGTAGACTGGGAGTGGTTGGAGAATGTTGTCAGGGACCCAAACCCGCTGATAGACACCACGTCATAGGGGAAAGGATACAGTATTGGGAATGGTAATCAATGTATATATTATATATCATAGACTATTAGATGCATATCCATTTATTGTTTTTCCTATCAAATCATAGGTAGTAAATGAGTGCAGTAGAAAGCTCACGTATGTCTTGTAATTGTGCCATAATGCATATGGAAACATACTTTTTATGGCTACAAGGGTGCCAGGTTTGGAAACCCCACTGCCCGGCTGACCGGAGCACTTATCATGAAAACCGTCCTGTTATCTTTTCTAGATTTCAAGTGTTTATTAAAGATACTTTCTAATAAATTCCATGTCATCCATGATTCATTATTTCCTTTTATTAATTGATTTGGAGAATTCGTATGTACAAATTGTGTTTTGGTAATTGTTACAGTTTAGACTGTAAAATATTTTAAACCCAATGCATTTTGGGTCATTGACGATCTTTCCTCAGGGGTCTGAACAGTCTGCAAACGAAAAATGTAATAAGATACTACTCTATTCAATACTCAACTCTCAAAAATATTGAGAAATGTATCATATTACTACAGTGTTAAGGTTGTCACCTAATCTGTTGAAAACACCTGAAAAAAGATGATGACGGATAACTGAAACATAAAATAATTAAACAACAGGGCGTGGTGATGGACAGAGTTTCTGAATTAAGCAGAATACTCTCACCCAGTCAAGAGACCAGGGCTTGATCCAACACCGTTTTTTAGCTCACTGCACCATCCCAGCTCAGAACCTGGCTATATGCAAATTAGTCTGTCCCTGGCCCAGTGCATTATGGGAACAGGGCAGATCAAACTACCAAGCCAATTCTTTCACTGGGAAGGAAACAAGCTTCCGGGGACCGGTTTCTGGCATTGCAGCCGTCTTCGGCCCGGCTTGCTTGAATCCTGATGGTGCAATGAGCAAGGGACTCACGTCTGAGTATACCCTTCCACGCTTATGGTGGACAAAATAATTAAACAACAGGGGGTGGTGATGGACAGAGTTTCTGAATTAAGCAGAATACTCTCACCCAGTCAAGAGATCAGGGCTTGATCCAACACCGTTTTTTAGCTCACTGCACCATCCCAGCTCAGAACCTGGCTATATGCAAATTAGTCTGTCCCTGGCCCAGTGCATTATGGGAACAGGGCAGACCAAACTACCAAGCCAATTCTTTCACTGGGAAGGAAACAAGCTTCCGGGGACCGGTTTCTGGCATTACAGCCGTCTTCGGCCCGGCTTGCTTGAATCCTGATGGTGCAATGAGCAAGGGACTCACGTCTGAGTATACCCTTCCACGCTTATGGTGGACAAAATAATTAAACAACAGGGGGTGGTGATGGACAGAGTTTCTGAATTAAGCAGAATACTCTCACCCAGTCAAGAGATCAGGGCTTGATCCAACACCGTTTTTTTAGCTCACTGCACCATCCCAGCTCAGAACCTGGCTATATGCAAATTAGTCTGTCCCTGGCCCAGTGCATTATGGGAACAGGGCAGACCAAACTACCAAGCCAATTCTTTCACTGGGAAGGAAACAAGCTTCCGGGGACCGGTTTCTGGCATTACAGCCGTCTTCGGCCCGGCTTGCTTGAATCCTGATGGTGCAATGAGCAAGGGACTCACGTCTGAGTATACCCTTCCACGCTTATGGTGGACAAAATAATTAAACAACAGGGGGTGGTGATGGACAGAGTTTCTGAATTAAGCAGAATACTCTCACCCAGTCAAGAGATCAGGCTTGATCCAACACCGTTTTTTAGCTCACTGCACCATCCCAGCTCAGAACCTGGCTATATGCAAATTAGTCTGTCCCTGGCCCAGTGCATTATGGGAACAGGGCAGACCAAACTACCAAGCCAATTCTTTCACTGGGAAGGAAACAAGCTTCCGGGGACCGGTTTCTGGCATTACAGCCGTCTTCGGCCCGGCTTGCTTGAATCCTGATGGTGCAATGAGCAAGGGACTCACGTCTGAGTATACCCTTCCACGCTTATGGTGGACAAAATAATTAAACAACAGGGGGTGGTGATGGACAGAGTTTCTGAATTAAGCAGAATACTCTCACCCAGTCAAGAGATCAGGGCTTGATCCAACACCGTTTTTTAGCTCACTGCACCATCCCAGCTCAGAACCTGGCTATATGCAAATTAGTCTGTCCCTGGCCCAGTGCATCATGGGAACAGGGCAAACCAAACTACCAAGCCAATTCTTTCACTGGGAAGGAAACAAGCTACCGGGGACCGGTTTCTGGAATTTCAGCCGTCTCTTGACTGGGTGAGAGTATTCTGCTTAATTCAGAAACTCTGTCCATCACCACCCCCTGTTGTTTAATGATTTTGTCCAACATAAGCGTGGAAGGGTATACTCAGACGTGAGTCCCTTGCTCATTGCACCATCAGGATTCAAGCAAGCCGGGCGAAGACGGCTGTAATGCCAGAAACCGGTCCCCGGAAGCTTGTCCACTCTGTCCATCACCACCCCCTGTTGTTTAATTGAAACATAAAATGGCAGTGTTCACCACACCAGGCTTTCACAAAGTGCTAAAACTAGGATGAATTCATCCTGATAGTGTGCTAATGGCATATCCGTAGGTCCTCCTGATGTTAAAACATGCCTCTTTTCAAGGCCATACCGCTGTTGATAGTGCACGCAAAGTTAACTTGGCTTCATGTTCCCATGCAGTTGAAATCACCCTTGATCTGTGAAAACTCCAATTTTTGCTTACAGTGTGAAACTGTGATCGTAAATTAAAAAATGAGTGTGACCTTAATCATAAAATGAAAGTAAAAGAGTGGTATGCATGCTCTCAGTGCTCGCTGATATGCTTACCCAACCGACTTGCACGGTGTGCGTTCTCACTTAGGAGACTGGAAACTGTGAGACATGAAAGAATATCTCCTCAACCATCCACTAGTGTGGGGGCCAGAAACCATCAAAGGCATCTTTTTGATGCACCAGTCCAGGAGCCAACCATCAACCCAACAAAAATGTGGGAAAACCAGGTGGAGCCAAAGAATCCAGCATAGATATGGGGAAAAAACCCTTTGCAGCAAATCGAAACCAACCTAGTCATCAACATATCCAAAATTAAGTTGACTCAAGCACAAACAGCCGTACTAAATAAAGGGACCTCTTTCGTCCCAATGTATCACAGCAACGCAGCTGAGATTGAGATTGCTATTTTAAATTTTTTGAGGTTGATGTGGCTTAAATATTTTTTCAGTACAATCGAACCATATATAAATATTTCTCAAGAACCTGAATACAAGGAATTTAAAGCCAAGAGTGCATTTTTTCCCCCATTTCACACAAATCAATTGATGCGTTTGAACGACTCATCAAGTTAGACATGAACAAGATGGGCTTTCGGGAAACAAGAGCTTCTATCTTTTCACCTAAAGGATGGAGCACATTGTCTTTTTCAACAGTGGTATGGCCTTGAAAAGAGGCCTATTTTAACCTCGCGAGGACCTACGGATATGCCATTAGCACACTATCGGGAGGAATTCATCCTAGTTAGAGCGCTTTGTGAAAGCTGGTGTGCTGAACACTGTCGTTTTATGTTTCAATTATCTGTCATCATCTTTTTTCAGGTATTTTCAACGGATTAGGCCACAATCTTAACACTGTAGTAATGTGACAAATTTCTTGATATGTTTTAGAGTTGACGATTGAATTGAGTAGTCTCTTATTTCATTTTTCGTTTGCAGACTGTTATGATGAGACCCCCTATTTTACAGTCTAAACTGTAACAGTTACCAAGACGCAATTGATGCATTAGAATTTTCCAATGAATAAAAGGAACAAATGAATCATGGATGCCTTGGAATTTATTGGAAAGTTTCTGTATTAACTCTTGAAATCTAGAAAGGAAAATAGGACGCATTTTCATGATAAATTCTCCCATCAGCCGGGCAGCTGTTTTTCCAAACCTGGCACCCCTGTAGCCATTATTTGTCCAGCGATTTCAGACACAGCGCAACGACAGGGGCGCACAGTGATAAAACTAGGAAAATAGTGTCTATCATTGGAAATTTGAGTGCAGCGTGGTATTATTGTTAATTGACATACTTTTTATGAACACATAAAAATAATAATTAATTTTTATATTTGACATTTCCACTGATCTGTAAATAACAATAGGTTTATATTATCCAATTTAATTGTACTCAAGCTACTAACCTAAAATGACTGCATCAGCCCTTCAGTATTTAAGCTTGTTACCTTTCTATAACAGCAATCTCCAGACTGACTATTTAATTCACTGAGCCATCATTCTGGATTTGAACAATGTGTTAAATAAGTTATTATTAGATATGCTGAGTGCTGTATCACTATATTGTTCATATATTCTAGGAATATACATTTTAATTTGTCATATATGATTGCTACACATTAGTATTTATTTACTAATTTTGAGGTGTCTGTTATCAAAACGATGTTGTATTAAAGCAACAGAACACACATGATTGCAAAATGTTAGCATGAATGTTTGATATGTACCAAGATTTTGGTCTCAATTCTCATGTATTTATCCTTAAGTAGGACTAATGACTTGGTGTTTGTTTATTAATGTTGTCTGGGAAACATATAGGCCAGATTCAAAAGATTATTTTGTGACTTACTCTTGTTCTACTCTTGACTTGCTCCTGGAATTTAGCAGTAAGCAATGATTACTATAAGAGTAAGATATAGAAATATCTATGTGATGTAGGCATGTTAATTTCAATATCTTGAACTCTAGAAGTATTGGGAAAAAGTGCAAGGTTCATCAGTCATTTAGCAAAAGACTATTATTCAAACTGAAGTCTAAGTGTAGCACCTTGTTTTCAGTAGCATTTCTTGACAAAGGCACTTCCTGCTGCCTCCTGTGCAGTGAGTAGAATCCTGATTAGGCATTCCTGTTTTTCCAGTGAGATCAAGGTCTTCAGTGAACCTGTCCTATCTGTAGTAAACATAATTTTATATTGATGTTAATGACTCTGAAAATTGTGAATGGAAAATTCTCTAGGTTCATGCAGATATGCACATTCCTAAATTATGAGAAATTAAAGGTTTGTAAAGCTGTATAATGCACATAACTAGTGTCCTCAAGGCTATGGAAATAGGTATACTCCCCGCCACCCTGCGTGAGGCTACCATAATAACCATACTGAAACCTGACAAAGATCCGACCAAACCGGACTCATACCGCTCCCTGTCCTTGATCAATTTGGATGCGAAGATATATACCAACATAATTGCCAACAAACTACAACCGATGCTCCCACAAATAGCTTTGTCTGACCAATAAGGGTTCATACCAGGTCGCTCGACTGCACATAACTTGAGAACAATTTTTGGCCTATTGCATTATTTTGCTCCCCGCGTTCAGGTAGTAGCTACGCTGTTAGACGCCACAAAGGCCTTTGATTAGCTAGAATGGAGGTTCTTGTTTATTTTGCTGTCTCGCATGGGGCTTAGTCCCATATTCATTAAACAAATTCAACTAATATATACAAATCCTATGGCGAGAATCAGAGATAACGGTAGAATATTAGAACCTTTCGCAATAACAAGAGTAACAAGGCAGGTATGCCCCCTCTCACCCCCATTATTTGCAATTGCCACTGGCAGCTAGGTTGAGACAACATCACACTGAAAGGATCATAGGGTTTACATCTAGAGGGCTGCTGATATCGATGTATGCAGACAACATGATAATATACCTGACGAACCCCAAGGACAACTTTGTTGTGGTGATGAGGGAACTAATCCGATATGGAGGGCTAACAGGAATTCAGATAAATTGGTCAAAGTCCATGATAGTGCCGCTCAAGGATGACAGAAAGCCTTTTGAAACGGAATTTCCAATCCAGTGGGCTGGGGGAGAAATAAAATACCTGGGAATATGGGTTAGTAGATCGCTACAGGAAATATGGTTGTCTAATTATGGGAGAGTGTTGGACTGGATAGGGAGTAAAATTCAGAGATGGAAGCAGCTGCCCTTATCTTTAATAGGGAGGATAACGATCACTAAAATGGTTATTCTACCCAAACTGCTATACTTGTTTGTGAATATTCCGATGCCGCGAAACATCAATTTCTTTAAAAAGTTGCGTTCTACTATTCTAGAATTGGTGTGGGTGGGAAAACAACATAGGGTCTCATGGAATTTACTGACGCTGCCCTTTGCTCAGTGTGGCTTGGCGGCCCCAGATTTGGAGCCATACGCATATAGCGAGCAGGCGCAATATCTACACATTTGGCATCACCCAACGCCCTACCAGCCTCATGTGGCAATAGAAATTGATCACGTAGCTCCCCTCCCACTTAACACAGCTGTATATCAGTCTTATAAGAGACCTCAACTGGAAATAGACACAGTAGAAACCACACGCTGGGCATGGAGAGAGATTGCCGAGCGGGCATACTTCAAGGAACTGTATGCTCCATCCACGCCACTAGGAGGCGACCCGCTGATATTGCCACTAACAGACAAAGCAATCACAAGGAGGGCGAAAACTCATGCATTGGAGAAGGGTTGTGATCTGTACCCAGAGTGAACCTTTATAGCATTGCAGCAGATGTGCAATTCACAACCGCCCACAGCGTCGACATGCCCTTGCATTTTCAGATTAGGGCGGCATGTAGGACTAGCTATATCAAATTCCCTCAGCCACCACTGACGCTGCCTGCACTAGAAAATGTATTGTTTAACCCCTCCCCCAGAAAGTTAATAACACGTATTTACAGTATAAAACAGGGGGACTCCCCAATAATCTCTCCTATTTCTAAAGCGGAATGGGAAAAAGACACTGATATGTCTCACAGACGAACAGTGGCAATTTTGTTGCTCTCAACTGGAACATCTTTCTCCTAACTATAGACTGCAGTTGATCCACTTTAATTTCCTACACAGAGTGCATTGCACACCACATCAGCTATACTGCATGGGCTTACACCCAGACACAAGTTGTTGGAGATGTTGAGCACAGAGCGCCACGTTTGCGCACTTAGCATGGGACTGTGGACTGATAGCACAGTAGTGGACGGAAGTATTCAGACACATCGGACAATCAGTTACAGACAACTCCAATGGTGGCACTTCTGGGATATGTTCTGGATGTCCCAAGGGACTCTTGTAAACTTACAGCCAGGTTGCTGTCTAAATGTCAAGTAGCAGTGCACTTGAAGAAACAACGTTCCCCACGATAGCAGCGTGGTTGAATGCCGACACCTACTGCAGGGACCAATTGTCCCATTTTCTGGAACTAATGCCTAGCAGATCTAGACCTACTGATATATGGGAACCATTCGCACACTGGCTGAGATCAGGTGGGGCTGACGTCCGGGATGAACATACTTTGTGGAATGATATAATTGATATTGGGCAATTACTCCTACCCATTGCGTATAACCCCAGAGTTAATATACATCGTTGGATGCAGAGGTCAGTAGGTGAAGAATGTGGGCGGTGGAAATTGCAGATGGTGCTGTACACGATTACAACAAAGCAACTATGCTGTGTGTAAGGAGTGAACCAGAGAAACTGTGTGTTGGCAGGCTGAGGGTAAGGGGAAGTTTTTTATTGGGTAAAATGTACACAATTGAACCATCACACTAATACGTTTAGCTACATCATTGGCTTAATAAATATACCACGAGATGTGAGTATGAACATCGCTGCCAGCCCTTTGGGTTGTAGGCATATAAGCTGTGTATGGTTATTCAGATGGCGTTTCATTTGTGCTGCCGGCCTCAGGGTTGTAGGCAAAAGGATGTGTACATTGTGGAATGTATAATAAAAACAATTTAAAAACAAAAAATTTAAAAAATTAGTGTGCTCAAGATAGCATTCATATGCCCACATGCATCAAAGTCAATTGCATTCGCAAATGGTGCGAACCACAATTTTCGGCCATTTACGAATGCAATTGACTACTTTGGAATGCATCATGCATTTCGCAATTTTAGGGATCGCAACCATGTTGCGATTTCTAAAATTGCGACTGCATTTAAGAAATCGCAATTTCAGATTTCTTAAATGCAATGCACGATCATTTTTTGATTGCGAGTTCGCAATTTGGACGTGGTAAATTAGCATGAAGTTGAACTTCATGCTAATTTACCAAAAACTTTCAAATATGCACAAATTGCATTTTTGAAAGTTATAATTTACACACACACATGCCCTTGAGGCATGTGTGTGTGTAAATTGCATTTAAAGTTACATTTCAGGGGTGCAGGGAGGGGTTCTTTGGACCCCCCCTGCACCCTTGAAATTGCATTCACATTTTGTGAATCGCAATTTGAAGTTCGCAAAATGTGAATGCCTTCCCATTCATTGCTATGGGCCTTTTGGGCCATAGGAATCAATGGGAAGGGTTTTCCTTAATTGCGATTAGCAAATTGTGAATCGCAATTAAGGAAAAATACTGAATCGCAAAAATAAATGCGAATTCTTCATGCATTGCAGTTTGCGATTTCTAAATTGTGATTCCTTAATTTTCGCAATTTAGGAATCGCAAATGGATGCAATGATGCATGTGGCCGATAGATACATCAAAGAAGATAGAAGGATCTATCTTTAAAAGTCATATGGTAGTTGACTGCAATTGTGATATTTGAATGAAAATTTACAGGGTATCTTTGCCAATTAGGTGGCCTACGGTGCTGCACAATTCCTTGCCTCCACTCACTAATCCAATCTAGAGATCCTGATAACCTTTGTGGGATCATTTTAGAAAAAGCAGACATGCTGACACGTCACAAGCACTTTTGTTGAAGCTGTATTGGCGTTCAGCCGGTCTGCATTTCTTATGTTTATATTTTAGCAACTAAAAAGCAGGGATTCATTTCTGAAATTTAAAGAAAACAATAGTCTTGATGTAGAATGCGTTTTCTACATGTTTATAGGGTCCAGTCAAATTTGTCTGTCCTGGTCTGCCAAATCTTGCATGGCAAATCCAGATAGGGAAAATATAACTCAGAAGGCATTTGCTAATGATGGGGGGATTTCATATACATCGACACAGAGCCCCCAAGGAAGATACGCCACAGCATCATAGATTTCCAAGGCCAGTTCCAGTTCACCAAACTCAAAACTGCAAGTTTAGTCAGCAGCAGCCCTGCACGAGAATAGCAAGGGTCTTGCTCTGCCATACTCTAAATGACACATATAGTGTATTCTTTGGTGCAGGGTTGCTAGTGATTCCTTGCTGTTTACACAACAGAAAATGATTGCTATTAACAATAACTTCTTGTGGGCCTGAAACAAACACCTGATGGTCTTTAAATTAATATATTTTGCGGTGTTTCAATTTCTAAAGCTGCCTACCCCTCTGCTTCTCCGGCTGTTTTTGTTCTGTATACTAACAGTTCAGTTCTGGTTTCAGGGGTGAATGAAGTAGTTCACAATGTCACTGCACAATGGAGAATAAGGTACTGTTTTGTTTTTGAGGCCATTTAAGCTGGGACATAAAAATCATTTTTGATGTACCGTCACAAAACATATAAAGACAAATGTAAGTATATCTGTCCAAGAATATTAGCAAAGGTGAAGCAACCTTCGTACTGTGGATTTTGTTAAAGGTTCAGAGAAAGATAGTCTCTGTGACTTTCTTAAAATGAAGTCTCCCCAAAATCTTTCTCTGCCACCTAGTCAAGGTCAATATTTTACACACAAACTGATTCAGCCCATAAGTCGAAACCAGTTATTGCAATATTCCCAAAACAAAAAGAATAATTGCAAAAGCCATCTTTGCATCTATATTATCAATTTGTTGTTTAATAAGGATAAGTTGGGTACCTTCATAGCTCATCAAAGCTATATATTTCTAAAGGACATCTCACGTCTTGATTTGTAGTGTTTGCAGTTTATGATTCACAAACAGGCACTTATTGAAATTGTGATATGATTTATTTAGGAATGCCTTTATTTACTTTTAGCCACTGGGTATGTAGTTTTGTCAATTAACTGGTATTTATCAATAACGTAAAGTCAAATATATTGCTTACTACTTGATAAACCCCACTTGAATAGAGTGGCATGTTGGTAACTGTGCTACATTGGCATTTCCTATGCCAATACTACACTTATTATTCTTCTATTAGTGGTCTGACAGTTGCAATTGGTCCAATTGCTTGGATGCGAACATTTGCGAATCGTCTTCATTCATCTTCCTCACATGCACATTTTTTACATGGAGGCACAATTTCTGCCACAAACCACCAGAGTAGCACTGTGTTTCTTAGGCTCAGTGATTTACTAGTATTTATTTGCATATAAGTTTGAACAGCATGGGGAGCAGAAAACTACCTGGACCCAGGAGTTCTGTGATGAATCCAGTGCTTCAATAATACCTCTGAGGACATACCAGTTGTCAAGGGGGTCACACCCTGACTGATACAAATAGGGTTGTTCTAAACAAGAGCTGCACCATGTACAGGAATGACTGTTCAAGCAAATCCATCAACATATCATAGGGCCAGACTCAAAACCAAAATCAGCCCTTGCAAAAAAGTCAGCCAAGGCCATGAAAGAGAAGATCGTGAGAAAAACGAGAACGTGAAACTTTCATACTTGGGTTATGCCAGCCCATCCATCTCTACAAGCAGCCAGCCTCCTATCCTGCAGTTCACTGGGAAAATGCCAGAGCAACAAAATGAACATCTGGCCCAGAGCATATGATTTTCCCATGCCAGACATTGCATGTGGCTTCTGATTCACCTATGTTTATTACAGGCACTTGATTTTTGTTTACCCAATATATTTTATCACTGATCCTTTGGTGTTTTTACTTTTCTATTTCTTTGGCTATATACATGGATATTGGATTAGCTCTGCGGTTTATTGAGTAAGTAATTCTGTAGTCCTTGCTGTAAAGATGTAAACCTAACACTGAGTATGTAACAATATTTTATATAGTATTCACCTCTGTGATTTATTGTGACTTGTATTTGAATTACAGTTAAAGAAAAATATTTGTCCTAGGATTTTATTAATATCTGGACAAACTTGTTAAACATGTAAATTTATCGTATTGCCCTACCGACATCTGAAGGGTGGGAACCCTCATGTGGGTGGTAGTTGGGGACAGCTTATCTTTAGTTGAGCCTACTGTTGATTAAATGCTTTATAATACATAGGATTCTATAATCCCTGTATATCAGCCTGTTTCTAATTTCTTTATCATCGTTGTGATGCACCCATTCACAGAGTATAAAGAAAAGATGTCAGAACTCAACTATTTTAAGATGTTACAGTTGTTTCTTATGTCACAATGTCTGCTGCCAGAGCAAGTAGTTAGGCAATAGGCAGGTCAGGTCACAGATCATAATTAAAGGAGCTGTTTTGTAAAAAAATCTGAATGTTGCTTTTCTTTCTTTTGCTCTATTTTCCTAGCTTACAATGACAAGCAGGGAGAACATATTTACTTGTTGGCACTCCTTAGATAGTTAGAGAAAAACTAGAATCTTTCTGCATGTTTTTATACATTCCAAGCTGCTGCAGCTTTTTTTTTAAACTGGCTTGTATTGAACTGTTTCTAATATCAGATTACAACAAATATTTTATAGGTTTTTTATGTGTTTAAATGTGCACTAGAGATTCTATTTGTAGTCTTAATGTTTGCAAACCTGCTTGCTCTTTCATATGAAAGAGCTGCAAACCAAGGTTTTAAGTGGTTCATGGGAAAAGTGAGGGTGTGACCACAAGGGAGTAGCCAAAGCTCTAATGACACAAAGCAAGTGAAGCGAGTTACTGCAACCCTTCACAGAAGAGCTTTCTTGTCTCTTCCATCCAAGCATCTATCCATTCATCCTTTCATCTTTCTATCCACCCACAGATATTCACCATTTCACATTTACATTCTGTCATCCATCATTCAGTCTTTTACCATTCTGTCCATCAACCCATCCATTTCCAAACCTATCCATCAATTTCCAAACCTATCCATCAAACATATCCATCCATTACTCCATCCATCCAGTCATCTATCCCTCTGTCCACCTGTTTACTCATTCATCCCTCCCTCCATCCACTGTTTTCACTCATCCATCTATCAATCCATCCTTTCATTCCATCCATCCATCTTCACTTTCACTCATTCATCTACCCTTCCACCCATCCATCCATGTGTTTACCATTTCCCTCACCGATCCATCCAATCTTTCACTCTCACATCCACCCACTCGTCCATACCTCCATTTACCCTTTCACTAATCCATCCTTTCACTCACTCATCCATCTATCTTTTCATCCACTCATTCATCCTTTCACTCAACTAGTCATCCAAACCTTTCATTCATCCAACATTCTTTCACCCAACCAGCCTGTTCTGCCACTCAGACACTGCCTTGTAGCCTGCTGCTTTTCTCCAACCCGGCCGTGAACGCAGCTGGGTTGGAGAAATAGAAGTGCGCTTGTCTGTTTGGCTGGCCTAAGTTGGCCGGCCAAACTTACATGCCCATTTCTTTTTTTTTTTTGTTCAAGTTTATTGAAACCAAGCACAAAAAGAATTACAATATGATTGCATCAATATAAGACAATGTAAACATTAATATAAAAAATACATAATAAAGATGCAGAAATAAAAGGACTCAATAAACAATAATTTCTGAAAGAGAGGAAAGAGGGGAAGGTGAAGAAGGGAAGGGAAAATGATATAATGAGTAAGAGTAGAAGACAAAGTAATATATTTTAAAAATATACATTGTATGCGTATACAAGGCAATAAAAAATAGGAATACAAGTAGCTATGAAGTTAGAGTGAACAACAATAATGTCAATGATTTAAAGAGGAAAAGACAACAAGGAAATAATCATGGCGCTTTACGAACTTCATCAGACGTGATAGCATGGGTACTAGTGGAGGGATTTGAGGACGATAGAGTGGATAGATACGAAGTAAGAGGGATCCATAGCAAATCTCTCTTAATTGCTAGGGAAATGGGAGTGACGTAGCTTGTATCTAATCTGTGATTAAAGCAGATGGCATTCCACCAAGCCAAATAATTAACTTTTGATGTATCTTTCCAATTGGAGGTTATCAAGTGTAATGCTATGGCTAGCAGTAAATCGAGTAATTTAGAGTGGGAAGGGGGTAGAGGCCAGAACGGAGATAAGGAGCCCAGGAAAACAGTTGAAGGGGAGAAGGGGACTTTTGGGTTAAAGATAATGTTAGTACGAGACCAAAGTGATTTCCAAAAGGAAGAAATCTTAGGACAAAGAAAAATCATATGCATCAAGTCGCTATTCGAGCAAGGGCAAGACCAACACTTAGATGAAAAATCCGGGAAAAAGGATGCCAATCTTGCAGGGGTATACAGTAAGCGTTGATAAATGAAATAAAGGGTTTGAGTAGTGTTAGCTGCTCTTGAGGTTTTATGAATCTTTACCCATAGTTTGTCCCACAAGGAAACCGACAAGAAGAGGACAAGTCCAGTTCCCAAGCCAACTCAGTCTTTGTTTTGAGCCGTTCTGAAGGGGATAAAAGGTTTTTGTAGATACTAGAAGCAGAAGAAGTTGTCAAAAGAGGAAAAATTGTGGAACATGATATAGGGAGAGCAGGAGAAGAAGGAAGAGATTGGAGATAATCCAGAAGAGCTGGGAAAAGAAGATCATACTGTTTTTTACAAGATTTAGGAAGGTGAAAGCGGGACTGGCGATCAGAAAAAGATACAGGCACATTAGCATGTAAAAGTTGAGAAATCCACAGTAACCCCTTGGATCTCCAAGATTTCCAATAAATGGTGCGATTTTTAATGCGTAATAATTTGTTGTGCCAGATAGACTGTTGTGGTAATGAGATTAGAGAAGGATTGGAGGAGGGCAAGAGAGGAGTTAAAAGTTGGCGAGTAAGAGCTATAACTGAAGGATGTAAAAAGGAAGAATGAGCAGTAAATGCAAGCGATTCAAGAAAGTCAAAAGGAGAAATTAGAGATTTTTCAATTGCCAACCAAACTGGAGGATGAGAAGGAAGTTCAGAAGACAACCATCTTGAAGCTTGTTTAAGAGAGAAAGCATAGTGATAAGATTTAAAGTCAGGAAACTTGAGGCCTCCATTAATTTTATCTTTTTTAAGATTTGACAAGACTATCAGAGGGGATTTATTTTTCCAAAGGAATTTTAATAAGATTGAATCTATTTGTTTGAAATAATAACCAGGGATATGAACAGGAATCATAGAAAGAGAATATAAAACTAGAGGAGCCAGCATCATTTTAATAGAGTCTAATCTGCCCCACCACAAAAGAAAGAGAGGATGCCATCTGGTAATGGAATAGGTTAATTTTTTGGTAATATAATCAAAATTGAATTTTAAAGTATCGGAAATAATAGAAGAAAACCATAATCCTAAATATTTTAATTTAACTGGTTGCCAGGAAAAGCCAGTTTGCTCAAAATAATGGCGAAGACATAAAACGTTAAGGGTAAAACCTCACATTTGTCTCGATTAAGGCGATATCCCGATATTTGTGAACAAATATCAACTTGTCGAAGAAAGGAAGGAGGAGAAGTATCTGGGTTAGAACAATATAATAAAATATCATCAGCATAAACTGACAATTTGACGTGGTTGGAGCCGAGTTGAAAACCAGTAATTTGAGTATCTTCCCTTATTTGTGGAGAGAAAGGGTTCCATCGCTACTATAAACAATAAGGAAGACAAGGGACAACCTTGATGGACACCTCTAGAAAGAGAGAAATAGTCTGAGATTTTACCATTGGCAAAGATAGAAGCCAGAGGGCCGGAATAGAGTAAAGAAATAAGTGAGATTAATTTCGGGGGAAAACCTATCCATTTGAGAGCATGAAACATAAAATCCCAACCAATCCTATCGAAAGCTTTTTCTGCGTCCAGGGTAATGGCAGCCATTGGATAATGTAAGGCGGATGCTTTGCTAGTAACATTAAAGAAAACTCTGGAGTTATCAGCGGATAAACGTCCCTTGACAAAACCAGATTCTTCTGGTCCAATACGTTTGGGTAAAATGGGGTCAATGCATAGCGCGAGTAATTTAGCAAAGATCTTACAATCCGTGTTTACAAGCGAAATTTTTGCAAAAAGAGGGGCTTTTATTTTCTTTGGGGATTAAACAAATCATAGCGTCTTGAAAAGTTCCTTGGGAAGAACCATCTGCAATGAAGGAAATAAAAAGAAGAAGATGTGGAAGGATAATCTTTGAAAAATTATCATAAAATTCTATGGTAAAGCCGTCAGGGCCAGGGGCTGTGCCACGTCTCAAGATCGAAATAGCATGAGGAATGTCTTTCATAGATATATCCGCTTCAAGCGAATCAAAATTAATATGGGTAGAAGAAGGAGAAGTAAGATTTTGGAAGTAAGAGGATATGTCAGATTGAAGAGGTTGTGATTCAGGAGTGTAAAGATGTTTATAGAAAGTGACAAATTCTTATAGGATATCGTCATCTTTAAAGAGAGAGTCACCATTGGAATTAGTTATAGAAGTAATCCTGGTTCTATCACGGCAAGTTTTTAAATAGGTAGCCAAGAGCTTTCCCATTTTGTTCTGACCACCGTAATATCGCGCGCTACTTTTCAAAACATAAGAAGCAGCAGCGTCAGTGTATAATTTATTAAAAGAGACTTTAGCAGAGATGAGGTCTTTTAAAGAAGAGTCAGAATAATGAATGGTAATAGGCATATTCTAGATGTTTAATTTTAGTAAGAAGTTGGTTAGATTGTATTTCAAGACTCTTTTTCTTCTGAGAAACATAATTGATTATGAAGCCTCGTGCAGCTGCTTTAAAAGAATCGCAAATCATAGTAGGAGAAGTGTCGGAAACCGTATTTATAGTAAAGAAGTCTACAGCAAAAGAACTGAATTGGCTGTAGAACTTAGGATCAGCAAGAAGGGAGTTGTTGAAATGCCATCTGCCAGAGGACTGTGAAAAGGGAATTAAATCAAAATCAACAAAAACCGCGGCGTGGTCAGAGATTAAAATGGAACCTATTTCTGAATGAAGTACATGTTGAGTAAGGGATCTGCTAAAAAAGAGGTAATCAATGCGGGATTGTGTTTTGTGTGGGGGAGAAATAACTATATTCTTGGAGATCTGGATGACAAAGTCTCCAGACATCAACTAAGGATTTACGACGGATGGCGGAGGTAAATTGGGAATGCATTTTAGAGTGTACAAATTTAACTGAGGAGCGTCTATCTAAGATGGGGTCATGAATTTGATTACAATCACAGTCAAAAATAATATAGTCATCATCAAATGAAAGTAATTTGTCTGATACAAGTACCCAAAAATTGTTATCAACAGAAACTGGAGCGTAAAGATTAAAAACAACTAAAGGTACATTATCTATTAATAATTTGATAATCACCCAGCGGCCAAGGGAATCAGTGTCCTGATGAACAATAGAAATATTAAACCTTTTGTGACACAAAATTACAACTCCATTATTTTTGCCTAAAGCTGGAGAGGAAAATACATTACCTACCCAAAATATTTTCAATTTAGATGCTTCATAGTCAGATAAATGGGTTTCCTGTAACATGGCAATATCTGTTTTTAATCTAGCCAAATGGGATAACACTCGTTGTCTTTTAATGGGGTTATTTAGACCTTTAACATTCCATGTAGTGACTCTGAATTTTTCTGAATTGAGATAGCATTAACAAGCAATAAGCATACAGTTTAATTAACAATTCAAAAAAATATACTAAATATGTTATAAGAGGAAATAGAATGAAGAATACGAATACAATAGAAAAGATACATACGTAGAAAAATAAGGAATGAAAAAAAGGAGAGATAAAGAGATGATGAAAGAGGGAGAAGTCGTAGAATAAAGAAAAAAGAGAAGATTGGAGATAAGGAACTAGGAGGGTAGTAAGGGAGAGAAGGAGAGGTGAAAGAAGGAAACTGAATGGTAAATGATGAAAGAAAATTGAGGAAGAAAAACAAGAAGAAAACATAAGGGGGAAAAAACTTACATGAATTCCAAACCATAGGAGGGGTTGTGGGGTGGGAGGCCATACAGAACAGTGACGCGTCCGAGACCCACAGGGGGGAGACGGGCGAAGAGGGCAATGCCAACGAATAGCTACAAAACACGAGGATAGGAGAAGGATGCAGGAGATGAACCTGGGAAGGAAAGAAGGTAAACTCATACACAAATTAGAAAACAAAATAAGAACAATAGAGGAGAGGTTATGTTGAAATATCATAATCTTAAGAAATAGACTAATAAAAAGTAAAACTGTATTTTAAAGAGAAAAATATGGAACTGTAACAATATGAAAAATATGGAACTATAACAATATGAAAAATCAATCTATGTGAGAATTAGAACAGTAGTGCAAGTAAAGTGAGGCTCATACAAGAAATGAAGGAAAAATAAGAGTCATGGTGAATCACTTAGAGTGAGAGGAAGAAGAGGTGTCCATGGAATCCGTCTGGAAGAAGTAAAGGAAACCTTTGAGTTTCAGTGGATCTTCGTAAGTAGTTGTTTTAGTGTTGATAGTTACCTTGAAGAGGCACGGATGAAAGAGACTGTACCTCGCTCCTATCGAACGCAACTTAGGTCTCAAGGTTAAGAACTCCTTTCGGCGGTCAGCTGTTCACTTCGCATAATCTTGATCAAAAATAAGGAATTTCCCAACTAAGTAATATTGTTTAATGTTCTGGCAGCTGAAAGAACTTTCAGGAGGTCAGCATACTCAAGAAAATACATTATTACGCCTCTTGGTTTAGTCGAGGGGGAAGCTGTTGCCAAGTGCGATGATTAGCCTAATCTATGAGCTCTCTGGATATTTAAGAAAGTGCTCTCCGGAAGATTGAGGAGTTTAGGAAGAAAACTCTTGAAGAAAGTGATTGAATCGGACCCCTCTGTTCCTTCCAGCAAACCATAAATGCGGAGGTTATTTCTTCTGTACATATTTTCCAAATTTTCAACCTGTTTGTGTAGAGTAGATACCTGGGAACAGAGGGAGTCTATTTTAGAAGTGGAAGATGTTAGAGAGTCAACAGTGTGTTCCAGATTAGTGACGCAGTTCTCCACAGATGCCCATTTATTGGAGAGATCTTGAAGAGTGGCAGTGGTTTCCTGAAGCGTAGCTGTAGTTTCCTCAACAAATGGGTGTAAAACCCTAATTTCTTCTAATAATAAGTCCATGGTTACTGAAGAAGACTGTTTAGGAGGGGAGGGAGGATCTTTATTCAATCGTTTAGTTGACGCCTTAGTGCCAGTTGAAACCAAAGTGGTTGTTGCTGATGACGCAGGTTTAGAAGTAGAGAAGCCAGTTGGGTCATCCATGTCTAAACAGTGAAATCGTGAGCTGGTCTGAATAATACATTTGAGAGATGGTATTTTGTTTGAGTCTTTAAACTACTTTCCCATGTATAAACACAACAGAGAAAACAATTGATCCCACCTTCAAATATAAAAGAGAAAACCTTACAATACAATGGAAAAATAGGCAGGAAAGTGAGAAGACCTATAACAAAGCATAGAAAAGAAACTCAAAAGGTACATGTAGCAAATGAAATAAATCAATGCGTCTGCAAAAATAAGCAAAAAAACCTACAACAAGCAACATGTATTAACACTACTGAAAGAGAAATGGTGCCACTTCCGTGTATAAAGTGAAAGGAAAGAACCTTACAATATAATTGTAAAAAGGTGGAAGACTTATAACAATAAATCTATGTATGAGGAAGGAGAGTCACAGAAAAAGGATGAAAAAACATGTCTAAAGAGACATAGTAAAAAGCAAGGGGAATAAAGGCATCAATTAGAAATAGAGAATGGAAAAGACTGCCAAAGGTACATGCTGCAAATGGAGTAAATCTATGTGCCTATATAAACTAGGCATACAATATGCAGTATATAGCACAACAAAGCTTAAAAGCAGGGTTAATAACAATAGCAACTCTCATGGCAGTTCAAAAATAATGCTGAGGAAAGCAATGTCTTAATTGCAGGAATAGTAATTAATTACTTGAGTAGAAGGTTAGCAAAAGACTGCGAAAGGCATCAGCTCCACCTGTGGTGTGAGGTAAACAAAATGGCGGGTCGAAGTTGAGGAATGTGATTATTCATGAGGCATGAGAAGAAAAATCCAAAAGAGCACAATAGAGGCAGACCCCGGAAAGAAGCTACCTGAAAAGTCTTGGGGTGCCCGCAAAGCAGCTGGAGAATGTCAGTGCTCAATATCCAGGAGAGTACATCCGTAAAATCGGGTCCCGAAGAGGCTTCTCAAGATGGCGGCGGTAAAATAACAGCGCCGCGGTGAAGAGAAAGCCTTGCAAAAGTCGGATTTCCTCGAGTGTCAGCGGACAGCAAAAGGCTTCTCAGGAGTCACGGAGTCTTCAAGTGCCACATCCTCCGTTGTGGAGTCGGCACACAGGGATTAAGGCAGCGTTTGTCCGTCTCCGTTCCCGCTGATCTTAGGGAACTACAGAGACGCCGCCATCGCTGTCCGGCGCAAGCCACACCCCCCTCCTAAGTGCCCATGACAAGCCTGTCATGGCCCGGCCCTACACAAATGCCACAGCCAGTCACAGAAAAATTAAATAATATTGTTTTAGTATCATTTAATTTTTCCCTGACTGACTCTGACGAGTGGGACCACGTAGCGTATTTCTGCCATTACGAAGGAGCTGCTCCTGTGTGCATGGTTTTGGAAAAATGTTAGGGGCACAGAGGATAGAATTATATTACTTAAACTGCAGTTAGAGATTATATTTTACCACCTGCATAATGCATGTGACCGGAAGTGCAGTCACTTCAATCAAGAAGATGCCATTACCGTGCTTTATGTAAAAAAAGATATATATTACATGCCCCTCATGTGATTGCAGCACATAGTTTAAATGTTTCGACGGAACCTCTGATAGATCGATTATTGGAATATCCTTCCAGTAACTATAACTTCATTAAGCTTAATTTCAGTAGTAGAAAACTAGTTTAATCAGTGTAACAACATTTTTCATGTGACATTGCCTGTCGTATTGTTGTATGTCCAGTAGTGCCAACAGTGTTTACAGTTCTAGTCGATCTTTACAAATATATTTTTTTTTAAGGCCTTATATGTGTTTTTATGGTCACGATCAACCGCCGGAAAATATTCCTTCAAAGACTGATCTCCACTGATGATTACTGGGATTCGTGTAACACCCGTGAGGAGATTTTCAAATTTATTAGCACCATCTGAAAGTGAAAATATCACTGGGGATGTAGCCGGAGTGCAGCTATACCTGTTAAAACACAGCATGTAATAATGGAATGACTGTTGTCAAACGCAGACAGTTCCTAGTATCCAACGCAATACAGTCATTGTAGAGTAAAAATGATAGTGTTTTTTAAGATTCATTGATTGCTCACTGAAGACATATGTAGTTCCAGTCATTTTTATTTCTCTGTGTGCTCATGAGAACCACCTCCTAAGAAATGGAAATAGAGAGAACATGTTTGTTATTAGATGATATATTGTGTTAATATATTAACACTGAAATATTCCAATTTCATGGGGCCAATTATCTACCTTAAAGGATACTCTAAATCTCTGTCTTTAGTAAAATATTTTTGCTTGTTTGCACAACATGCTTTTCTAAAATGTCTACGTCCTATGTCCATGAAATCCCACAAGTGCTGACTGCCTCAGTTAAAAAATATTTCAGGTTGAGTGTTACGTCGCTGAGGGTTAAGGAGCGATACCAAAGGGGATGATCGACCGAATGCTTGAGCAAACCAAACACTCACCCGCAGTCAACTGATCTGGGTTTAATCCATCATCATTCTTTGCTCACTCCATCACCCCAGTTCAGACATAGCCATATGCAAATCAGTTTGACCCTGTGCATCATGGGAACAGTCCAGCCTGAATTTCCAAGCCATGTCTTCACTGGACCAGAAATAAGCATCCTGGGACCGGTTTCTGGCTAAACAGCCATCATCAGCCAGGCTAGCTTGAATCCAGTGGCAAAGTGAGCAAGGGACCCACGTCTGGGAATACCCTGCCAACTTAAGGTAAACAAAGCGATACCAAAGGGGATGATGGACGGTTAAGGACCCAGTAAGGGTATAATGTGATATGAGGGTGTAAAAAAAAGTAGTGTGTGTAATAAAAGTACTTCTTGTTTTTCAAAGAGAAAACACTGACTGAACAGTAATTAAGTGGTATTAATATATGCCTGTGAATGGAGATTACCAGCCCACACCACCTCCCCTGAGTAGGCCTTTGACTGCTCCGCTTCGCTACCTGGAGTGAGTCAAGTGCTACAATCAGCTACTTGAATCTCAGTAAATAAACAATTCCCAACCTATTGTTTGCAGACGAGTCACAGCCTTCCTAACTAATAATTCAGTTTCTTAATTTTTTTTACTCGGAGCAGCGTAGATCCAGGGGCAGACTCCAAGCCCCAGTACAACTTGCTGCAAGGAGCAGGGAGCCACTGACGTGACCAGCCCACACCCATAGGCGCTTGACAAAAACCCAGTGTGAGTCCAGCGGTGCAGGAAGCAGTGGAAAACCAGGGCAAGACTCCAAGCCCCAGTCCAACTTGTGGCAAGGAGCGCCGAAGTGACCGGACCGTTCCCATAGGCATTTAACAAAACCAACCATGAGTCCAGCAGTGCGGGATGCACCCGGGCGTGGTCCAGGTAAAGACTGGTCCAAGAGAGGGCCTGGAGGTGGCTGGGCTAGGCACGTCTCCTGTCTCCCATTTCCACTAGCATCCCCTGAAAATGCCACAATATGTAGGCTTCTCACAAATTCAGTGAATTGTGTATTGAAAATCGGAGAGGCAGGGTGAAAACAAAAACCTTAACTCAACGGAACTTAGGTAACTCAATTTTAATTTAATTCTGCACTGTACATTGTTTTAAGGGCTAAGGACTAAGGTTGGGGAGGCATAAGGGGAACCACCAAATTGTGGACAAAGTCAGGGGAGCGGTGTTGCCAAACTTAATTAAAAGCTACCTCACATCTGTCATGGGTACTATTGAGTCCGAGATTGACAGGATGAAGGCAAGCATGTACCTTGCTACTAAAAAATATGTTTCCTTGGAACCAAAGATCACGGTCTCTATGAAGTCTGCTCTGAATCAGTCTACTAGACAAACTAACCACAAACTGCTAATGACTGTAGATTCTTTCCTAAAACCCAATACTGATATCCCCTCGGCTTCTCCTACCTCTAACCCTATTAACCTATGTCCTGCACAGGACCCACAAGTCCCAACAGCATATGAAGGAGCACCCCAAGCGGAGAGTGCCCTTGCAAGAAAATCAGACAAGTAGGCAGCTAGGCCCAGAACTGTAGACCTTGCCCAATCCAATCTCAAAGCAAATCCTCTACACATGGGAAAACAAGGCCCTGAAACAAAAACGAATGCGGTAAAGAAACATGTCAAGAAAATTACCTTGGAGAACAACCCCTAAGAAAAATCTGCTCAGGCCTATTCGAGTTTGGAACACTTGGAGAGACAACTCAAAGTCATAGCACAATCTTGTGATGTGGCTATTGAGAAAATCTCTACTTTAGAGAAGAAAATCGATAATATTTCCACAGTCCAGGAGAAGCTCTTTGGGAAAGGTGGCCTTCTTGAATAAACAAGGGAAGGCTCAAAGAGAACAGAAAATAATGGTAGGAGTAATATATAAAAAAGCCAAACTTACAGGTGGAGGAAAAGAGATACCCGCAATCCACATACGGAGAGAGAGAGCTCTAGCAGGCACTTCAAAGCATAATCTAAAGTTGACAAATTATGCATCTGCTGGCCCACTGCCCACCCTCAACAGGGATTCAGAGACTACAAGCAGCCCCACTCGATATAAGGGAACGAGCATTCAACAGTACATACACCAGGAATGTGCACCTTATATACTTGTTTTAGAGAACGTACCTAAGTTAGATCTATCCCAAAATGAACCTCATTTATCTTTATTAAATAAAGTTTCCTTCTGGCTAAAGAAACACTCTGGCTGCTCAAATAACCTATTTAATGAAATTATTACCACAAGACGAGTGTCGTGGGTCAGACGATTTACAAAGACATCACAAGGAAATTGAAGGAAACTGAAGAATCATTAGCTTTACAGGCTTTGTTGAAACCTTACTGAGTCAACTCCATAACACATCTCTTAACACAGAGGCCATTAGAGATCAGCCCTTAGGATTCTTTTACCAACCACGTTTGTTTCATGCTGTTAGTTCTCCAAGAAGGGCACTCACAGTTAGCCCATAAGCCAGATGATGGAACATCTTAATTGCAACCACACTATTCCTCTACGTCCAATAGATTTTGAGGCATGGTCCTCATTGGGAAGTCAAGAGTGACAGCTACAGACACTGGCAGGAGAAGAAGCTGCACTTATTCCAAACCTCCCAGTGATCCCAACATGTACTCAAGATGTTACAAACATCCAAGCCAGTCAGGCTAAGATCTTAAGCATTATCTCATGGAACATTGGCGGGCCTGCATACCAAATTAGGAATCCCAGACCGTAGAACACTAGTAGAAGAACACACTATAATCTGTTATGAAGGGACCTGGCCCATGGACATCCCCTACATTGATGGATATGCCTCTTATTCAATCCCAGCCATCCCCTATAAGTCAGGTAGGGGAAAAGGAGGACTGATTACTTTTATTTCTGTATCACTAGAAGACACATGGACACATGAACTTTTTTCAACACCTTATTATCATTTGCTGTTAATAATCCTTCCAAACTCATATGATGTACTGCTAATTAATTTATATTACTACATATTTGATCATACAGCAACTAAGGTGATAGAAAGTTTGGGGAATGCCATAAATGAAACACAACATGGCCACGGGAAAGAATTGCAAATTATTTGGGTGGGTGATTATAACATGACGTTTGTGAGTCCACTGTATCGATGGCATGTGAAATATACAACAGAACAAATTAGCTTACACATTCTAAGCATAGCCCATATGAAGACTCGCTAAACAGAGGTGTTATAGCTATAGACCTGATATTTGCACAGGAGTATGATCAAACTAGGGACTTGCAAATTCCTACTTATGTGGGCCCACGATCAAACTCAAAATTAGACCATATACTAATCACTAAAGATCTCCTACCCCTTTGTAAATGGTTGCAAGATGCTGATTAGATGTCTAAGTGATCATACTCCAAACTCAATGTCACTTGAAATTATTCTTGGGAATCATCCCGGGATTAAACAATAATACAAGGTCCAATACAATAATAATAGGAGTATAAACATTAAGTTGGGGGAAATCAATAACAAATTCAGGTGGCCCTAAAAGAGGACGCAGGATCAGAGGATATTATACAGACCTTTACCTCTCTTAATAAATATTTAGAAAATAAATTAACAACAAGCCCCAGAAAAACAATTGTAGCCCAAAGATAGTTTAATAGTGCTTGTTCCACACCGCATAGATCATTAAAGCACGCTCTAAGCATCCGCCTGAGAGACAAAGAAGAAGGAATAGTAAAGGCTAGGAAAATATTGATATCACGTCAAAAAGGAAGCAGGATTTAAGAGAAGAAGCCTGGAAAGATCTATAAAAAACATGCATGACAAGAGATCCCCGAAGCTTTCTGGCAGGTCGTAAATTCCACAAACATGATGGGGGATGAATCGCCCAAGCTAGAAACATACATAGCAGCAGCGGACTGGGTAAACTATTTTGTCATGACATGCAGACTCCCACTCCTGACAAGGTAGTTCCCCATGATATGAATGTAGCTTTCACCCTGAGCCACTCAATTACGATAGAAGATGTGATCTCAGCCATAGAGTGCATCCCCTCTGAGAAAGCCCTGGGACCCAACAAAGTACCAATGAACCTTTATAAACATCTCCCACAATTCTGGGACCCGATAATAGCCAATGTCAAGAAGTCTTTATTCCATTGATGCATCATAAAAGACATAAAATACAATATATACATCGATGAGAAATTTTTGTGTAAACTAGATAAAAACATCTAAAACCATATTAAATCACTTATACAGACTTCTTGTGGATGAATACAAGATTAGAAATGACACAAAGAATACCAGAGGTCATAAAATATAGTGACCTACTCATAAACAGATAAACATAAAAACATTATTAGGCCCCTAGTTGTTTATTTTTGATGAACCTGATTCTAAGAATCCAAGCCCATCCTAAATATTTTGCTACACCCTCAACAATTAATGGGGACAGATTAGTTTTTAAAATTCTGCTTGCTTCAACAGGCGAGCGGGTGCCTAAGCTTCTACAGACCGGGCTTAACCATTTGGCTCTAGGGGCACTGTACAAAGGACAGACAAACAAAAAATGGTTTATACTTTCGCCCTGGCCAAGGCAGTATGGACAGTGTCCGGTCCCACCAGAACCCCACTTTTTGGTGAAATCCCTTAAGGGCAACGAACCACATCTGAACTGGTGGAATAGTTTACGATCCAGGGGCTTTGTTATCATGTCCCAATATTTTTCGAGCTTGAGAACGTCTTTAAAGACGATAAATAGACTGGTAAGATTGCTGGAACACGATCTCAGATGTCTATTATGAACCACCCAGTCCCAATAGTGCAATTTTAAATCTTTTTTAGAGGGAAAGTTTACAGATTCTGGATCTGACCACAGATCACCATACCCCAGGGCAAATAGGGTTGATCTTAAATCCCTAAACCAACCTAAGTTTAAGGAACCAGGAAGATCTTTAACCTCCAGACAAGCCCTAGCATATGAATGGAGTTCCGGCGTCGTCCATAGACGTCGCCAGAATGCCAATGGACGAAATCTCGCTTGGTCCTCCACAGGTTGGCACCTGAGGTCATACAAAAGTGGGATCCGCGGAGTTGACTGAGGCAGACCCGTTGCCACCCTGAGGAATTTATTTTGGGCTGTTCTCAAGGAGTCCAGTTTGCTAAAGCCCCATAGTTCCGCCCATATAAAACTGAGGGTAGAACCTTTGAACCATAAATCTTGACTAGTGGAGAAATTGGCTGGGTAAAAGAGCCTTTGTGCTCTTTAATTAAAGCCCCACCTATCTGCAGGTGCTTTAAAGCCATAAGCTCAACCTGGTGGGACCAACTTAGGGACTCGCTGAATGTAACTCCCAAGTAGGTAAAAAACTTGGTTTGTTCCAGGGGGGTACCCCCCATAGTAACCCATGCAGTGATCTGATTGTGTCCTCTTAGAACCATAAATTTTGTCTTGGACACATTCACCTCAAGCTCATTTTCGCTGCAGAAAAACTCAAACCTCGACAGGGCCTGTTGAAGACCCTGTCTGGTTTTTGAGATCAGGAGAGTATCGTCAGCGAACATGAGCAGGGGGATTTTCATTCCAGCTAAAGTCGGGGCGTCTGTAGGATGGTTATCAAAATAATTAGTAACCCTGTTAATATATAATGAGAAAAGGGTGGGGGCTAGAACGCACCCTTGCCTAACACCTTTGGCCACAGGGAACCTATCCGTCACCTCCCCTGGTTTGCCCCAGCGGACTTGAGCATAGGTATGCGCATGTAAATTCACCAGAAGGCGTACAAGGGGGGCTGGCATACCCAGTTCTAATAAACACTTCCACAACCCAGCCCTCGGAACGAGGTCAAAAGCAGACCTCAGGTCCACGAAGGCTGCGTAGAGGTTACCTTTACCTAAGAGGACCGTCTTCCAATAAAGAAGCATGAAGCGGAAGGCCTGGTCTAGGGTGCTCACATGAGACCTAAAACCAGCTTGAAGTGGGGTTAGAATATTATACTCATCAATCCATTCCTGGATCCTGGCAAGAACAAGACGGGCTGTGATTTTTTGCACCGCGTCTATAAGGCTGATCGGCCGGTAGTTGGATGGGACCGACCGATCACCTTTCTTATAAATAGGCAGGATTTCTGCACCTGCCCAGGACTCGGGGACCCTTGCACCTTTGGCCAAGGCATTTACCAGCTGGACTAAATAGGGTACCCAAAGGTCATGATCTTGTTAGAATAAATCAGCTGGGATGCAGTCAGGACCAGGTGCCTTTCCCCTTGGAATAGATTGCAAGACTGATTCTACATCTCTAGCCGTGAACTCTAGAGGATCAACCGACAGTGGCCAGCAAATATTATTCTGCACGCTACTGAGGCACCTAAATTGTTCCTCAAAGTAACGAACCCATTGTTGTTGATCCACCGAGGCTGGGCTTGGACGGTCATCCTGGGACAAACCCCATTTAAGTAGGTGCCAAAACCGTTGCATGTTCCTAGAACTACATGCATCTGTTAGTGTTGACCACCGTTCTTCATCCCAGTTGGCCTTGGCAGAACATTTAGCAACATTAAATGCCTTCCTACATGACCTGATTAGAGTAGGGTTCTTAAGGTTTAGAGCTTTAAACAGTTCTACATGGGTCCATCGACACTCATCATTGAACCAGTTGGAGGCTTTCTTATTCCCCCTGTTACCCTTTTTAGAAATAGACTTTATAAACAGTTTTTTTAAAGACGTAAACAAACTGGTATGTGTATCGGTAATAGTGTTAATCACCTCCTGTGAATCACATTTGGAGATTTCTGCCAGGGAATTAGAGATCAAAGATCTAATCGTTTTACGTGCTTCAGCATCGACAGAGATCTTTGGCCAACGTACCCTGCTCATGTCATTAGTGAGTACAACTTCATCCTGAACTAAGTTGGGCAAGCATTTGACTGGCCCAGAAAAACTGAAATCCCTTAATTCCACCACCAATGGCTCATGATCACTTTCCGGGCGTGACTTTACTTCCATATCCACTACCACAGGCCACAGTTTAACATCCAATATTACATAGTCAATGCGGCTACTATGTCTATCATTATTAAAGGTGTGTTTGCCCAACCTATCGGAGCGCACTCTGCCATTTAGGGCACGTAGTCCCTGGTCCAGACACAAACCTTTGATAAAAATAGCCGCCTGAGACCATTTTTTAATCGGGGCTAGGTCAAGTTGAGGAATCCCCCAAGCCAGATCCTCAGTCTCAGTTAAGATGCTATCATCCAAACTCAGTGGTTCAAAACAGGTGTTTCGATCGCCCATTACACCCAATTGTCCGACTGCCGGAGCATCACTTAAGAAGTCATCCAGACGGAGGAGGGTTGGCGAGACCCTACCACCCTGGATGCCCCTAGCATATATATTAGTCAACAAAATATTCAACCCACTGGTGGATTTAATGCTAACCATTAATATGTCTGGGCTATCAATAAAAACTTCCTCTGCTTTCACACCCACATACTGACGAACCCAAACTGACAAGCCACCCATAGCTCGACCTCTTTGACCTCTAATAGCTGGTTTACTAAAGTTCAAGTAACCAGTGAGAAACAATGGTAAAAGTGCCCAGGTTTCCTGAAAGGACCAAACGTCATCTCGACGTATAAAGTTGGTCCAATCAGGAATGCACATGCACGACTCAAGACCAGCTGTGTTCCAACTACCCAGGATGGTACCATTTCTAACTGCTGGAACACTAGTTATATCTTTGGCAGGGGAGTGAGCTTCGTCAAACAAGGGAGCAACTTCTTCATAGAAAGGGGTGACTCCATATGTAGAAACACTGTCCCTCCTTATATCATCAGTATAGGTACAGGGGAGCCCACCCTGGATACCTGGCACCGTTATAATGCTCTCAACAGTTGAATCAGCAAATAACACAGTTTCGGGTACCAAATCTATATCGCCAGTCCCGCACAAATAAGCAGAGCCCCCCTTAGCACTTTGGGCTAATTGGCCCTTTGAAATTTGTACATGACAAAATGAATTGACTAGGGCATCTGCAATACCCTTACAATTTGAATTACCCTCTTTAACACAGGATGGAATGACTGGTCAATCATTAAACTCTAGCCCCGATAAGGGCTCATAAAGGTTCCTCAACAGGATGTTCCAATACTCGTTAGGCTGGAGATAATTACTTTGTTTGTTTAGGATGGGATAAAGACTTTGGGGCTGGCTAAAATGTGAAAAAACTGATGTAGAGGGAAAACCAGAAAACTGGGGCTTGGGGTTAACCCAGTTCGGGGTAGTTGTAGCGCTGTTGTAGCTAGATTGTACATAAGATCGAAACAGGGCCTCCGGGTTTATTGGTGGACCATGAAACTGGGAGTAAAATTTGACCATTTAAGGGACTGGTGACCTCTTTTGGAACGATATTGGCCAGGTGGTTTAAGCAGAGTCTCGGGGTAAAAATAGCTAAGATTCCGCGTGGAAATCCCTCCCTCATTGTTTCCCACATACCAATCGGTAAGGTGGGAAACGACTCTATGATCCCTAAAGTTAATGATCACAGTATCACCCTCTATATCCTTTGGGCGAAGACCCACCCACTTGCATCTTCTAACTGAAATAATATCCCCGTTTAGATGGGCAGGAAGAGGTCTGTTAGTTTTCAGCCAGAAGATGACTTTATTTTTTAGATTTGCGTTATTTTCCCGGTTCCCATTAGAAATTGGGGGCACATCCTTCAGGATGATGACAAATTGGCTGAATCAGGGGGGAGATCTACAATGTTCCTACGATTTAAAGATTGTCTGTGAGTGAGATTGTCAGATTTGACAGCCCCTTGTTTTACGGGTGGAATTGTTCCCTCAGGGGATAGCTTGTTAGAGACCACCATAGGCTTCTTTTTAGCAGGAATAGTTACACGAGGGGGTTTAAATGCCAAATCCGGAGCCTTAGGTTTTGTATTGCCTTCAATATTATTGTTATTTTTAGAATGATTGCTAGGAGCAAAAATGGTGGCACTGGGCTTAGATGGTGGATCAGGCTGCCTATCAGTGCTCGTAGGGTGGGGTATAGCAATAGGAGCCAGAAGGTGATCCATTTTATCTCCCAGTATCCTTACACGCCCCAACAAAGGTAACATATATGATTTTAGGAGTTTCTCAAAAATATCGAAACACTCCTTGTTAAACCCGGGAGCAACATCCTCGGGTAAAGTTGGATTATGGAGAGTACCTATGGGAGCCTCAACCACAGGAGGTACCGTAAAATCGGTAGTGGGGTTAACTAAAAAGGGAGAAAGTATTTGTTGACTAGAACCTTTTCTTTTAACACCACCCTTTTTTCTTTTTTTCCTAGGTGGGGAGCACACAGCCCTTTTAGTTTTAGTGTGCTTAGATCCGGTGACACTATTAGTATGTGACAAAATGTTCTCACATGGACCAGCGCTGTCAAAAGAGCGATTTGTAAGTGTTGAGTGCAGGTTGGGAGCCATTTTCTGAACAACTGGGGTATTAAGATCAATGAGGCTAATAGAGGCAGAAAAAGGGCTATTTGAGTGACACTCACTATTGATAATGGAACGTGCAGGGGAAGTATTAGGAGCCCGGAATATACTGGGAATTTGGTTCATACTAAACAAATCCGATTCACTGGCCATCTTCCCTTGGGCAGCCATTTCCTGCGCGTTATTTAAATCTGGTTGAGTGGACAGTAGTAATTGCTTAAGATGTTCAATAGAGCGACGACGCTCAGCGCGTCTCTCAGCTAAAAGGAGTTCCTTATCTATCTCCTTGTGTGCCTTCACGAAATATTTATCGAGAGGCCCAAGGAATGAAACGCCCACACCAGATGGGAGTGAGCTAGACATATCAACGGCTGGACAGAATGTAACAATCTATACCTGAAACCACAAACTAACTACACCAAAGGGGCACAACAACAGGGTAAAATAGATGAACAATAAGTGTCAGAGATCTGGCCCAGCCTGGCCTCCTTCGGCCCCTGACGGCCACAGACTGTCCCGCCCTTGTCCCGGGCTTCTCCCGGTCGCTCCCGCGTGCTCCCGCGCAGCGGGATTAGTCTATAATTTTTATAGAGTCAGTGTGAGAGGGGAGGAGCCTGCAGGGAGAGCAGCCCGGGTGTTAGCAGTAGGGGCTGGCGGGCGCTTCTGGGACTTGTAGTCCTGCGCCCGCCCTCGCTCACGGCCCTGCTCGAGCTGTTGTCCACAAACACCGCCAGAAACGTAGAGTGCTTGCCTCCTCACCCAAGCGTCACTGAAGTAGCAGCAAGGCAATCCCCACACGAAGCGGGACCCGCGGAGCGGGTTCCGCGAGCAGCAGCGGGAAGAGCACAGAGAGCCTCAGCAGCTCGCAGTCCCACGCAGACACCGACAGAAGCACAAAGAAGAGGAGGGTAATCCACCAGATGTCCAGGTGCACAGAGTTTTTAACCAAGGTAATGGTGGGGAGGAGCCTGCAGGGAGAGCGGCCCAGGTGTTAGCAGTAGGGGCTGGCGGGCGCTCCTGGGACTTGTAGTCCTGCGCCCGCCCTCGCTCGCAGCCCTGCTCGAGCTGTTGTCCACAAACACCGCCAGAAACGTAGAGTGCTTACCTCCTCACCCAAGTGTCACTGAAGTAGCAGCAAGGCAATCCCCACACGAAGCGGGACCCGCGGAGCGGGTTCCGCGAGCAGCAGTGGGAAGAGCACAGAGAGCCTCAGCAGCTCGCAGTCCCACGCAGACACCGACAGAAGCACAAAGAAGAGGAGGGTAATAGCCAATGTCATTAGAAGTGGAAGAGTAGGACCCCCTAATCAAGACCTGGCAGGAGGCCATTATCGTGTTGATCTTGAAAAAGGGGGACACGAGTCAACCACATTGCTATCTCCCTTCTTTACAGTACAGTGAAAATACTAGGCAGGGTGATTCTGGCAAAGATGGAACTGCAGAGACCCAAGCACTGTCAGATTTCTAATTTGGGTTTCGCACAGGGCTAGGCACAGTAGAACAGACCCTAAACCTTTCCTTAACATTTCAAAAGTATACAAAGGCACAAAAAAGGCTGTGTCCATCTAGCATTTATGGATTTAACATGTGCCTTTGATAGAGTGGGATCGCCCTATATTATGGGCACTGATGTCAAAGATCGTGGCTGAAGGAGCCATTGTCACATTCTTACCAAGCTTCACGACCAAACATCATTAATAGTCTGTTATAACAGTACCGGTTATCTTACTGAAGCATTTGCCTCAGCTGTTAGGGTTAAACAGTGGTGTGTGTTTTGACACCATTCCTCTTCCTGCTTTATATGAACAGGCTGGGTGAATATTTGTGCAGGAATGGGAGGGTAAATCTACATTAGGAGGTCGATATAATGGCGACTGGGGTAGGGACCGTCCGCCACAAGGACACAGGTACCATGCCCTGAATTAGGATGCACCTGCCACAGTGGCGGGTGCATCCCCCATTTTTAACATTGCGGCCACCGTCCGCCGCAATGTCAAAAATGCATGTTGTGCGTTTCACAGCACAACATGACAGGCACCGCGCAGTGCCTGCCATGTTGTACTGTGAAACGCAGGGTGGTACCATAGGTACCCCCATGTGCACCCCCACCCCCCTTCACCCTGGGGGCCCACAACGGGCCCCCAAAGCAAGGACCGTATGCCTTTTCGTGGCAGCATTGCCGCCACAGAAAGGCATTTCCCTCAGCCCATCCTAATATGGCTGGCAGTGTCTGATAGACACCGTCACCATATTAGACCTTTTCCGCCGCGGTCGCAAGGTGACCGCGGCGGAAAAGCGGGGGACGGTCTTCCCGTCCGCCACGGTCCCCCCTGCCATTGTAATATGGCGGGGGGAAATAGGTGGTGGACTGGCAAGGATGGCGGACGGATCGCAACCGCCTGCATGGTGGTGGCGATCCGTCCGCCATCCTAATCGACCCCTAAATACCGGATCTCCTATACGCAGATGATGCGGTCCTGATTGTGAGAACAGCAAACGGAATCCAATCCCTCCGAGATGCTTTTAATGTATTCATGACTGATTTGGGGCTCAAAACTAATTGTTCTAAATCATTTGTCATGAAATGTTGGCCCAAAAGAGCTCAAACAAAGAAGTTTATGGAAGGAGGGGAAGAAATTAGGGGAAAAAACACTTTTCGAGCGTTAGGGCAATGCAATTTCAATGGTGCATAGAAGGTGTTTTTAGATTTTCTAAAAGACTTGGGCACATGCCAATTAAGGAAGTGCTTCATCTGTTTAATAGTAAATGTTTGTCTGTTGTTCTTTTTGGTGCTGGCATCTGGGGCTATATAAACTGTAAAACATTGCAAAAATAGAAAGCAAGTTTATCAGGAGACTGTTGGCATTGCCACAATGTACATTGTACATTGTTTTTTGTCATAAGGAAGTCGAGCTGGGGTATTGAGAAGAATATTTAAAACTGCAACATGTGTTGCTGTGGGCAAGAATTTGGAAAAATCCGAAGGCCCAACTCTGCAAAGAGATACTGAGAGACTGCATACATTTAAACAGCTGCCTAGAGATCCCATGGCTCATGTATATTAAATCCACCTTCTTAAAGATGGGTACCCATGATTACTTTTTTTTCATCCAGAAACCCTCACTAATACTTCTCTCAAAAGAATTATTAATCTGTATTACTATCATCAGATGTACTCTTCAGATGATATTATCTCTGATCGGGTAGAGTTATTCCAGCCAACCCACCGCCCAGCCTGCACTTTATCTACAGCTAAGTTTAAGTGAAAGGTAAAAATACCAGCTGACTAGCTACGCCTTAAAATGTTACACTTTTCGGCAGCCTTGCCCATCCAAGGCACAGGGTTATCTTCATTACCACTCTGGCCCTGTGATGTATAACAAATCAAAGCACTAGGCACATTATTTTGTTTTGCACATTTTACACTCCCATGAGAAGGCATTTTTTTCGTCCATTACTACTAGCAGAGAACATTAGGAATCATGAGACAGCTTTGGCCTATTTTATGTTCTGGTGTGTTACATGTATGTATGTTGCCTATTAAAGGAGCAGAGCTCTCACTTGTTTCTTTGTGAGGATGTGCTGAAACATTTAATAATGTCAGTGGCGGACGCTATTTACCGGGGGTGGTGGGGCAGGCGGAGGGGCAGGGGGCCTTGTAAATGGAAATAAATAATAAAGAAAATAAACACTTACCTTCAGGCCGGACACCCGGCCAGCCGCCGCCTCTCAGTCCACTCACAGCCGCCTCTCGCTTCTCAGAAGCAGGACCCAGGAAGCACCTAGGCTCTAAACTCCTCTAGCCAATCACAACGCTGCAGTGTAGCATGGTTCGGCGCTCAGACGGGGAATGGGGGTCTGGGCGTGTTCTCCACCCAGGCTTTAATGCAGCCTGGGTGCAGAACATACAAAGTGCACATGACTGTTTGTCTGGCCCGAGAAGGCTGGTCAAACAGTTACGCACACTTTAAAGTGGAGCAACCACTCCTCCTCCTGGGCCCTGCTCTGGCTGTCCAGCCCCACCCCAGAAAATGGAAAAATATAATAATGATAACGCTGGTTAGTATCATTTTATTTTTCCTTTAGCTCCTGCTCGCAGAGCAGTGGGGTGCCGCTCCTCCGCCTTAGCAGAGGAGCTGCCACTGCATCATATTAGAGGGGCAGAGCTATCACCACAGCAGCCAGGGGCAGACAGTCCCTGTTGCAGAGCAAGTTGCATGTTCTGGCAGTCCTACAACAAAAGGATTTCCAATGGGATCCTTGCCCCGATCCTGTGCCATGGTTGCCCAATTGCCACTGTTCTGAGTGCACATGCAATTCTGAAGCTTATATAAGAGGTTTCTACTCTTCCCCTTTCATGATGAGAAAAGGTTACGCGTCCAGAAAATGCTGTACAACCGTGTATGTTGTTATGATGAGACGCTTCTGAAAACACCACACCATGATCAGTCAACGATCCATCCAAGTGGTATTACCATTGGCGCGTGTTACATCTGTACTATGAGACTATAATAACAAGCATGTACTTTACATACCTAGTTATTGATTTGAACTATGTTATGATGTAAAGTCTGAGTGAGCTTTCTGTGGAACATTGTTAATATTAATGTTGCTTAGCAACATACACCTCATTATGTCTCTCCCACTAGATGAAAACATTGTTTAATGATTCTTGCAACATTTATCTAAGCACTAAAAATTCATAATTATTGCACTGAAAATGAACAGATGGAAGCTAAAAAAAAAACAATGCTAAGTTGGGCGAGGGCTGAAATTAGTTTTAAAATAATACCAAAGATAAACTCCACATTCATATATGGTATTAGTTGTCAACAATGTGTCAATGTCATCTTTTATCTACTTTTTATTGTTTGGCTTTCCTTCTCTCACTCAAACTCTCGATCACTCTGTGACCTTTTTCTAATCTTTTCTCAAACTTCCTTTCTCCTTTCTGTCTCAGTCACATTTTCTCTATTATTCCTCTTTTCCTATCTTTCTACCTCAATGATTTACCGTCCCAATATTATTCTCCTCCTTTTGCATAGTTCCTACCTCTATTTCTTTCTCTTTTAATCATTCTTTCTTTGATTTTTGTTTTTTCCAGTGTGCATATCTGTCTTTCTGACTGTCTATTTCTTAATATCTAATACATCCCAAAGTACAGTTGCTGTAACAATCCCAGCATTGTTTAGTTAATTGAAATGCACACAACAAAGAATCAGCAGTAGATTGAATAATCATGCGAAATGTACGATTCCTACTGGATATCCACGGAAAACACCACTTTCACATGTGACATCACAAACACATTTATTATGCAAGTGTAAAGTTAGTTTGTAAAATTAAGCTTTTTTACTATTGTTTTATCAAGAGTTGTTACAGGCTGCAGTGACTTTACACAATTCATGCACAAATTGAGCTTATCAGTAACTACACACATAACATTACTTTATTTGTGTAATTGCCCAGTGGCTCTCGACACTGGGTAGTTGGGGTTAGGATTGAGTTTCCAAAGGAAAAGCCCTTTTAGATAACATAACTTTGGCACTGTTTGATGATTCTCCACAAAACTTTCCAAAAGAAAAGTTCTTCCACCTGAGCACCAACCTGGACAGATTTGGGAAGTTCCAACAAGTGAGAGTCCAGGAAAAGAGGGGGTTCCAAAACACATTTTTCCTATTCTTTTTTCCATAAGAACTTTAGACGCAGCTACAGCCCAAACATCGGAATAGATTTACACCAAATCTGGCAGACAAATAAATCTTGTCCCAGAAAGAGTGCTTTTTGTGATTTGGTGTAAATCGTTTCAGTAGTTTTTCAGTAATCAAGACTCAAAAACATTGTATATTTCACACCACTGTGTCTTGGTCGCTATAAATCTCATGCTAAGATCTGTTTGGCTGCCACCATATCAACAAGGATGTGGTGACAACCATCTTAGAACTCGGGATGCAGTTCTGAGTCCCCCCTAAAATATACGCTAAATAAAGACATGAGTTGGGCAGGGTAGTCATCCTCTGACCCTGGAGGCAAAAAACATCATTTTTTTCACTTTGCCATGTATTCACAGAGGGCCCAAAAATGTGCAGCAGAATCTTTTTTAAAAAGCAGGGGCTCCTGCTTTACTAAAAAAAAAAAACAGCACTGCAAAACAGTCTTTAGGGAGAGGGGCCCAGGGGGTGGGGGGGGGGGGGGGGAGGCAGGGACTCCATCTCCTGGGGCCATCATGAAATGTACCTGCAAAGGGCCGCACCATATCTCTTCCTGAGCATCAATAGGCCCAAGGACACTGTCTCCAGGGCAGAATTCCATTAAAAATGGAAGGGGGTGCTGTGCTGACCTCCCAAGCCTTAATATTCCCTATTGACCACAGCCCCTGCAGTCAAACCTAATTTGAAGGGGAGGTGGGTAGGTTGCCAGCCTCCTTGAGCATGTAAGGGCCCCAGGGACCACTTCTTCCATGAGACGGCTCATTTACAGCATCCTGTGGAGTTCACTGCCCTGGACACAGTAGCTTCCCGGCCTGCAATAGCCTGGACCGGGAAAACTATGCTGCCTGCTCTAACCTAGTGAGAGCACTTTTGAAGCTCTCGCCAGGTGGGAACAGACATGCCTTATGCATCTGCATTCCTAAAGACATTCTTCCCACCCGATGGGAGTCCACAAAAACAGCTGCTTTTGCTAGGAGCTATGCCAAACTCTCTCAGCCCCCAGGATCGGTGCATGTGGGGAGCCAGCTTGGGCCACTTGGGCTGCGCTGGCCTCAGGGATCTCCCCTTATCACCTAATTACTGTTTGGTGGATGCCCTGGGTGGTCACCATGGCACCCACCCCACCCAAGAGTCATTGGATTCACTATAGGCTCAGTGAAGGGGGTCACTTGCCTCCTCCCCTTTATTAGAAAAGAACACCGCTAGGAATAGGTTCCCCGAGACTCATAGAGGCTTGGGTGGGGGGACATATGGTGCCTTATGCTCAATAAAGACAACTACTTGTTGTGAGTGAAACTGAAGCATTTCCTTCCCACTTAATCAATACAAGAACATTTCTTCGATTGAGCGGTAATCATTTATTTAATGTTTAGGTCAAAATGTTCGCCTCATAACATTACCTATCCATAACAGTAGTTTCAAACCTCAGTCAAATCAAAAAGATAACATGGTATGCATGTTTACTTTTATGAGAGAATTCACGCGTAATAAAGTGTGTTTTCCTAGTCAGTTATTCTGTTCCTACTATAGCAAAGCATTGAACTGGTTAAGAATTAAAAGGTTAGTCCTTTCGGATCTATTAAACACTCAGAATATAACTTCAAGAAGCTGTGTAGCCCAGTCTTTGCCCTGATAAGGGATTTAGCGCCTGCATTTATAAACCTCATAAGAAGTAGGTTTTATTTGCTAATATAAATGCCATTCCCATTTGCTTGTACTCACCGGCGGACCATGTTCAGGGACCTTATGGATTTCTATTAGGTGCTATGGTCTTTGTACAGCGCATGTCCAGAGGAACCAGGAAACATCTAACAGTCATTAGTGATGCTTTGCCAGTGGCATGCCAAAGGCTCTCCGAACACTAGCCGTCCGTGCACAGACATGCCTCGAACGTGCCATAGTCATCTTAGACAGAGGACTTAATCTCGCGAGCAGCTGTTTACCACAGCCCCCTCCATCGCTACTAAATGAAGTAAGCATCATATCTTTAATGCACCCTGCTTTGAAAACAAAGTTGCTCCTTCACTGCAATCTTAAACCCCATACTGTACTGCCTAATGCAAGATCTCTCGCTAGCATCGTAATTAAATTCAGAAATTCATCATTGAAGAGAATTTAGACTTATTTTTTTTAACTGAAACTTTATTAAAGGAGGTTTCACACCCTGATATTTACCCAGTTGACCTTCCTAGCTGCATCATCTTGCCAGGGATGAATTAGGAGAGGCGTGGTTATTTTATATTTTTTATCATGAAGAGTTAACTTTCCCATAAAGAAACTAAGGGTAAATCTCAAAGCAGCAGTTATGGTTTTTGCCGTGATATACTTGTATTAGGTTTCTCAAAATATAATGGTACATAGACGTTCTCTCGAAAATTAATATAAAAGAATGAAAAGGAAAACGAAAGAAAGGAAAAGAAAAAAGAAAAATAATGAAAGCAATGGATCACAATGATGTAGCCTTCCTTAAACCAACTGAGAGTTCACATATAAAGAGGAAATAAAACATGTGTAAGTACTCATAAGCGGTCAGCATCTGCTAGTGGAAGCCACAGGCCTCTGTGCCGCCGCCCACCTCCAAATCGTACCCCCTGCTTCCGTATGATAAGCCACAGCAAAGAGGCTAGGTAAGCAATCCACATGCTCGAAAGTAAAAGGCACAAGAGGAAAGTGGGGTTCTCAAGAGAGGGCCATGTACTGCAGTAGACTTCTGTGGATTCACTGAGTCAAAAGGTCGAGAAATGATTCCCAAGTGACTACGTACTCATGCAATTGATCTTTCAGCTTGTATATCATTTTCTTAAAGTGGGCCAAGGTGATCATCGTTTCGGACCAGTCATTGAGCCGAGGTGGAGTGCTCAACTTCTACTTCCTGAGGATGCAGAGTTTTGCCATTGCCAAAGAGGAAAAAAAGAGTCCATCCATTGGAGCATTTGTTATATACTGTGTCATTGGCCTCACTGCACTTTTTGTTCAATTGATATTGTATCAGAAGAAAGACGAAAAACATGAGATGATAGCCATACATATTGGGATGGACTGGTCAGGTGCGGAGAGAGTTAGAAGGATGTCATCCACTTACAACATTATTTTAAGATCTCCAATTGGCATCTGAATGCGATGTAAAGCATCTTCCTTCTGGATCATTATCTCCAGGGGTTCAAGGGCAATCTGGAATAGGAAGGGTACAATGGGCATCCCTATCCAGTTCCTCTCCCATTGGTTATTGTGTCTGAAAGAAATCTGTTGAAATGAACTTGCACTATAGGGTTGGAGTATAGGATCCATGCCATCCTCATGAATCTGGGTCTGATCCCATTCTGGTAATCACTCTGAGCTGGTAGTCTTCTTCCACTCAATCAGATGCATTATTTACATTGAAAGAGGAGATCACTTTTTGTGCATTATTATTCTGTAACTGACATAAGAGGTGCAGCAGTGATCAAAAATGGTTCCTTTATGATAGCCCTAGGATGAACCCCACTTTTTTCCAATGAATAGGTATCACCTTTTCAACCTTGTGGCAAGCACCTTTGCTCATATTTTGACATCGCTGTTCAAAAGCAAAATTGGCCTGTAGTATGCAGGGGGTCTTTCCTCATTTTGGGAATGAATGCCAAGTGCACTCTATTGAATACAGTGGCCTCCCCAAGACAATTGTCAATGGGGAGATATTCATTTCTGCAGTATTTTTGTAATTGTCAATGGGGAAGCCGTCCTCTCCAGTTGCCTTCCCCAAGGGCATGGTCTTGACAGCTTCTGCTATGTTTTCAAATGTAAGCTCATGCTCCAGAGATTCTCTCAGAGCGGTTGTCAATCACAGGATCTGAAGGCGATTCAGAATAGCATCTGACTCAGAAGAATTCAACCCCAAGTCCGACCTAGGTAATTGAATATAGAATTCTGCAAATTCTCCAGTTATCTCATGAGTATTCGTCAGTAGCAGTCTAGTAGAGCTAGTTATATCCGATATCGAGGAGTTTCCATTTCTCTGTTTCAGTTGGAATGCTAGCAATCAACTGGCCTTCTCCCCATGTTCATAGTGATTGCTTAAAAAGCCTGAACAGTGCTTTCTCCACCAACCAGGAAAACGTATTCAGTTCATATTGTTTCTTAGTGAGGTCACGCAGTTTGGCGTCAGTGGGTGTCTTTCTCTAGGCATATTCCAGTATGTCTCTTTCCAGAGTATCCTCATGAAGCTGTCCCTGATGTTTATTGGTTGTCGAATTGCATACTATTAAGCCCCAAATATAGGCTTTGTCAGTGTCCGATAAGCACTGCCCAGAATGACCAGAATCCGCATTCAAGGCCAGAGAGTCCCTCACTTAGGAACACAGTTGTTTCTTTTCCTGTGGTTTTAATAATAATGGGCATTAATCCTCTAAGTTGGGGTTTTAAAGGCAAGGATCTGAAGGTCCAAGAGAAATGCGACCGGGGCATGATCAGGCAATCTGGCCTCCATAATGCTGCAGTCAGGCACTTTCGATATCAGAGTATGAGTCACAAGAAAAAAGTCAATCTGTGTTTTCTATTTTGTGTGGGCAGGAGAAGGTGTATCCCCTGGTAGTGGGATTTTGTAAATGCCAGGGACCCAGAAAGCCATGTTCATACACTAGATCTTTGAGCCTATAGCTGTTCCTGTTGTTGTTAAAATCAGGTCTCCCTGATTAGTCCAGTACAGGGGCAATGTCCATATTCCAATCTCCTCCGATCAAGAGTGGTGCATGGCCCATATCTGTACACATTGTACTAAGCCTAGGGAGAAACGTACATTTTTTCATATTAGGGGCATAGACTGAGCCAATCTGATTCTGAATAGAGAGATTTCCAAAACATATCTGCTGCTGGTATCAGGCTATGAACCCAGTGTGATGACCTTCAAGTGTTTAGGAGGGAGCATTGACACTCTCCTTTTGCGATAGTCCGTGGCAGAATAACCAGCAGGAGATACATTCAGGCGGCCAGGTGCTGAAAATAAGACTTTCACCACCCAGTCACTTCTCAGTTTTTCAGCTCCCATAGTAGAAAGATTGGTTTACTGCAGCAGGCTGTCATTGGGTTTATGTGAGGCGAGATATCTCAACACATTTTTCCGTTTGATGTACCGGGAGAGGCTGTTGACAGTGAGTGACAAAATTGACAGCGTTCTAGTACAAGTTGTTATTCACCCGGGGATCTCGGTCCAGTACAATACAGAAAGGCAATGCGAGGTAAATATGTTCAAGCAGGCAACGTGTCAACCCAAGTGGGTAGATCGTCCTCCCCAACCGGGTCTATGTGCGCAGAGGCTACACATCTGTCCTAATGTAAAGACCTTGCACAAATATTGTAGTTTGTCTCTCAGTGAGTTGGGCCAAACTAGTACTGCTCTATAAACTTTGAACTGGCGGGATATACACTTCTCATTTGGGCCTTGCTGCTTGGAGAAAATGTTGTGGAGAGTGTGACACCTCCAGTGAACAATAACAGAAGGGGTAGTTGAAAACTTCATTACAAAGAACATGTGTGCATGTCTATCAGCTCACTTGATCCAGTTACAGTGGTTACCTCGATTTATCCCTCAGGGGTTTCATGCCAGATTTGTATATTTATCCTGCAGTGTCTTCCTGCATGTAGTAATAGATTAATGACACACTTCTTGTCTATGTTAGGAGGTGTCTGTCAAACAAAAGGAAGTGGTCTCTGGTGGGTCCACACCTGTGCTCCTGTGTCCATTATTTGCTCTCCTATTTCCACTAGGAATCGCTACAGTTCCTCTGGATCTGAAAATTCCTTATTTTTGCCATCCGTCATTAGTATCATAACCAATGGGTACAGGAATCCACAACGAATATTCAACACCTTCAATATAGGGCATAGCACCAGAATTTCTTTCTGGTCGGGATAGTTTCATAAGAGTAATCAGCACCAACTGATATGTGTTAACCTTTGTGGGAGAACTGGCCATGTCGTTTGGAGGAAAAGACCAGCTGTCTGGCGTTATGATGTCACATGATTGGGCCTTTGTCAGCCTTGTTAGACGCATGTAGGCTTTGAGGCCAGGCACCCTTTCAAATTCAATGGGTGGCTGGTAAGTGAGGCCCGTAATTTGAGGGAGTGCAGACACTAAGTATTGCAACATACATATGTCAGCATCCAACTCTGGGAGGCAAAATATTGTTGCATTTGCTCTAGTCCTCCAACTCAATCACCTTCTGCTGCAAGCCCAAATCTCATCGCCCCAGTCCGGTGCATTATAGAGTTTATCCTCCAGGGCTTAGGTATGTTTTACAGAGTCTTGCATTTGTTACTTATGTTGCACTATTTCCTTGTGGATTGCCTTGAGTTCTGCATTTGTTGAGGCTTCCACTACATGCATCAACATTTATACTCCCTTAAGTTTAAAAATAAGTGTTTCCATTGTGACGGTGGCCACATCAGTCTTTGTTCGGGTATGCACCTTAGAAGGTTTTGCTAGCACTTCAGAGAATGTGAGTTGGTGATTTAGTTTTAGACATTGGTAGTGTTGCAAATGCTGCAATAACATGATGGAATGTCACGTGTGCCTTAAGGTGATGGTCCAAGCATAGATCTGATTAAAGGCAAAAGCGATAGTGATCGACCATATGAAGGAGAACCCATAGATCTTTCAGAACTCGCCTGATAATGACAACCTCAGGAACACATACATCGATTTGTATTGGCGTGACTAGAGGGAGCCAAACCCTAACAGTCAGGCCAGGGTCAAGCAAAATGGCGATGTAGTATAGGACTGAAGACGTCATCAAAAGAGTGTCCATCCCAAACAAAAATGGTGGCATTCCAGTAAAGGCAGACTGGTGAATGATCAGTTACAGGAATTGCCTGCCGTTCTCTGCTGTCTCGTAGTCAGAGGTCTGGGCAGAAAAAGGGCATGTTCAAGGGAGGGAAGGGAGAGCAAGGGGGCTTACTGAAGTGTTGCAAACACAAGGCACTCAGCAGCACCAGCGCCTCAGTACATCCAGTGGCATTACCCTCATGGTCACCACACCCTAGCTGTAGAGCACAAGCAGCAGAGGCAGTTCATAGGGGGAGGCCCAGAGACGCCGAAGGATCCACAGACTCTCAGGAAGCTGCCGAAGATGTTAAAGCCGGCATCCCACCTGCACCCGGCATCGAGATGAATGAGAGGTCAATATGGGAGCCCCCCTTAAACAGCTGTAGCCACTCATATATATAAAATGTAGGTGACTGGGCCTTGGAGCTCCTTCAGAATATGGACGGCATGCTGCTCACCAAGCTCCACCCTTCCCACCTCTTCCTCCCCCCGGCAGTTATGGTTTTGATCTATAACCTAATAGCTCGACCCAATTCTGTGATAACGGTTGATAAACTAGACTATCTGCTGCAGCTTGGAATATTATTTGCCAATCTCATGTGGCACAACACAGGCCACTCCTTTAATGTAATTTTTTTTATCTGATGAGTCTGTATTGGGTCTGAGGTATCAGCATGTCACCTGTCAAGACCACCAAGTTTTTTGGTCTCTATGCAGTATTTTAAACCCATTGCTACAAGGACGACCCCCTGCTTTCATTGCTAAATATAAATAAATGACATTTGATGCAAATAGTATCTCTTTCGTACCCCACAAATGTCGCCGCTTACTTGGAGATGATGTTCGATTAAATATAGACCTGTTTAATCCATGAATCACTTTAGTGCCATGGGAAATGTCCAAACTTAAGGTATAAATATAATCTGGTCATCATTCCAAACCTGGCACATAATAGTATACCAAAGCACTTGGCGATTCTATGCAATTGTTTAAGGTTCTCGAGGACACTGGTGCCGAAACAGACTATTCTCTCACACTGAAAAGGTAGAAAAAAGAAATGAAGTTGGCACATTCCTCTTTCTACACAGTCCACTCAGCCACAATGGATAACTTGCAGTGAGAGATTTCTAAAATAGGAAACACATTCTCCAATTCAAGTATCTCCCAAAACATGGCCTTTCAGTCTTCTGCCTTGTATTATTCCTTGTCTTCTTCATGGAGAAAATTCAAAGGTATACATCTCTATTTTCAGCAATCCCAAAACATCTATTTGTGTCATTAAGGAACTGGTGTCAGCTTGCAGGCTAGGACATAGCCACTTCTTAATGGAATGTTCTGTTTTAACATTTGATCACACTAACACACTAATAAGATTGGTAACATTTGAGTCTTCCGAGGCTCCCGACCCAACAAAGATTTTAAAGTTTTTAGTCACTACTTGCATAACTCCTCAGCTATGTATCCTTGTCAAGTCATCATTTAGGTCGGCTGCAGACGCCAGTGAATGGGAAAAGCTTGTGTTTTTTCATTACTGAAGCAGCATCCTTAGATGCTTCTGCTCTAATTATAACCACATCCCACTATTGGTTTTCAACGATAAGGTATCTAAAGGAGAAGTCATTGATTAGCTCTTCTTTCTTATGTAAATGTAAATGTATTTGAGCTTATATAGCGCACAGCTACCCACAAAGGGTTTCCCGGCGCTTGCTTAGGGAACCCATCCTGGTATTCCCCTGTGAGATAACCCTGGCAGGGTATCCACAAGGTGAAAGCCAGGCATCCCGCCGCGAGGGGCCGTTGTGGAGATTAAGCAAGCTATTGCCCAGAGTCGCAGAGTGTGAACCCGTGAGTTGAGAAGGCACCGGAGCGAGAATTATCGAGTCCGTGGAATTTTGAGCCCAAGACCCGCCGAGGCGGGGAATTGAACCCTGGTCCAGGGCCGATCTCAGCTTCTGGGTCTGCCGCCTCTAACCCCTGAGCCACACTTCTCTTGGAGAACTTTTTCCTAGTTGCTGGGGAAGCTAGTTTTTGAATCCACAATGAAATAGAATTCTCACTGCTAGCTGTTCATGATGAACTTTATATGACTTTGGACTTAGAGAGGAGAAGAGACATCTCTCAGGCCTCCAGAAGACATGCAAGGCACAACGAGGGCCGTGCTTCTTGAAGAATATGATTACAGAAGGTGTCTCTCTACCCTGAGGGCAGGTGTTCGGACGACTCCTAAGATAGGGTGGTAAGACGTACAGTTGGTTTAAGGTAAAATATATTATTGCTTTTGTATGAACATAGATGTAGTAATTATCATAGGGATCCCATGTGCTCTGATGATAGCTACAGAACCCTCTATGGGCTGTTTAAACGGCTGAAATATGTTTGCACCTGATTAGATGACTTAGACATATGTCTCAATTTTCATCCCCTGTTAGACCCAGAGGTTTTTTGCTGCCTGGGACGCATCAAAACCATTCAGAATCCACCGTTCTAAATAAGAGAATTATGATACACTTGTCTGATAATCTGTGCATACCCTCTGGTAGCTTAGGAATGAGCAGTCAGGCTTATCCTCGACGCTCGAGTGTGAAGTATTGGCACAACACTACCCTTGCAGCACACTGAGTATGCCACAAAAAGACTCCACACCATATGTATGAAACACACACTGAAATGAAAACAAGATATACATTCTATGTACTCTTTACACTATATGCAATTGCCAGACTTTCCCATTAGCAGAAAGGCCATTCACAGTTCTTTGACTGCACCTTGTGATCCAGCCCCTAAGTCCTTCAACTCCACCAGCCCAGGCTGGCTCCCCGTTGAATAGACAGTCGAAACCACCTAACATGGAAAGACACAGTTACTTTGTTTCATCCATCAGGATTAGACATCCAGGTGAATGACGGCTATTGCACGAGTGTGGGACCACAATACTTCCCATACACAAAAGGTTGTGACGCAGGAAACTGGTGCACTTCCAAGGCTGGAGAAATGTTTTCCCTTCAAATAGAGGTGTGACCTGCTGTTGCCCCGATGGTCAGGTTTAGGTGCCTACAAGACACACAAATCCCTCCAGATCTTGTCATGATGTTATCCACAACAAAGCACCTCATGGCCGGGGTCCAGGGAGAGGGAGCCAATGACCACGGGCAGAGGCCACAATGTCATGCCCTACTCTCCTCTCACTCTGGAGGCCAAAGAGTCTCAGCTCCTGGTTTAGGTTCCCCCCCAACACCCCATGGAAAATACACGCTCTGGAGTGCAAGATCGAGCAGGTCCCCTGGTTGCAAGCACAGGTCCCTCGGACTCTGCAAGCTTCCCCCACATTCTTCAAACTCCTCATGTCGCGCCACCTCAGGTGGCTGCTATTAAGGCACACACTCCTTTGCACAGCGTGTTGATGGTGTATGTCAGGACAGTCCTTATCCCAACCATGATCACTTCCACCTGTCTCCACAGCACTCTTTGTGGTCCTTATGATCTTGTGGATACAGTGAGGTCCTGTTTTTCTAGAAAAGTTATTTGATCGGTTACATCATCACGTTCTTTGTGCAATTTATTAAATTAAGGAGGTACTTATAAAAGCCACTGCTTGCTATAATTGAGGTACTCTTTTGCAGATGATACTTCACTCATTCTGAAGGCCTACGGGAACTCGGATCTCTGATGGCAGACTCAGAATGGATTACACTCAAATGGTTAAAACTAATCCCCGAAAAAATGAAGTAGTAGTACTAGTAGGACCTGGGCCTCCCTCTATTTAGTTATCATCCCAGTGTAGCGAAATGCTGCGACACTGCCCTACCTCTAAGAAAACAACAACACATCTTGGAATCTTCTATGATGACAAACTCTCCTTTAAAACCCAGCCCTCGAAGGTTTCTTAACATTGCTTGCTCCTTCGTAAAGTGCTGAAAACGCTCTTCTGTTTTTTGGAAGACGGCTCTGACATTAAGCTTTTTCAAGCAGCTTTAGGGTCTCAAGTGGATTGTGCTAAAACTCTCTGTCTAGGGATTCAGTATGCTACAACGCAACAACTAAATTTGGTTCAAAATGTTACAGAACGTTTTTTGCTCAAAATGCCCGGGAGATCTCTGGTAACTTAAGGAAGTTGAACCTGTAACATGTCCAAAAGCAGAGTATTTATTCTTTAAAAGCCTATAAATTTGCTTCAACGAACGACATAGTGAAGATCCCTCTTTCAGATGTCAGCTTTTCGTTTGGTACATTCTGGTTCACGCTCTTCACTGTTCCACCGCTCACTTTCTGGTGGTCCCAAAAAGCTATGCTAGGGTTGCTACACGTTTGGAATTCTTTTCCTCCCGACCTTTGTAAAAGCAATGCTTCTATGTTTTTTTTTGTTTATTTTAGGAAATAGCTGAAGACTTGACTATTTACACCTTAACACTATTGGGGCCACCTTGTTTCAGCTCTCAAGTAATTAGCACCAATACACTTGCAGAGGCAATCACGCACTTAGCAATGCAAAATAATAATGCAAATAATACATACCAAGAAATAATGTATTTGTTTGCCTGCAACACAGAAGTACAACTTTTGAAAGTAGTTACATTACATAAGGAGATTTTATTGTCGGAATCAATCATTTATCTCAAACATATAGGTTTTATCTTTGCAGAGTGAGAAGATGCAGTGAAGTGCTTCTGGCTCAGTGCTACAATTATTGTGTGATAAAAGTGAAGAGTACATATGTAGATTACAATGCATTAAGACACTTAGGCTGGAAATACTTTTGATAGGTTGACAGCAGCGCCAGACATTTTGCCGCCTGCATTACCGACTAAAAAACGGCATCAGTTGAAGATGGCAAAATGTCAGAAGCCACGGCGCAACAGAACAGAGGTGAAGGAGGCATCTCCCCTTAAGGAGCAGAGTTATGGGGGACGTACCCCATAGACAAGAAAAGCAGGGTCTGAAAAAAAGAAGTTAAAAATAGAGGTGGGCCATCGAAGCCCATAATCACATCAAAAAGCTTGACACACAAATGAATAAAAAAATAGCCTCTCTTCCAAAGGAAAAATATGATGGGGTGGAATTTAGGTAATAAACAAAGTGAAGGCAAAATTACAGTGAGGTGTCGGAGACGGATCGGTTGCCGTGTGAATTTCGCTGGGACGATCGCACTGCAGTTCAGCACGCAACTCCAGACACCATCGAGGAAAAGCACACACTACATTGGAAAGCCTAACCAGGGTTTCACGGTAACAAAATTAATTTGTTTAGAATGACCTTTGTGCTTGGACCATGGTAACTGCACTTCTGGGTCCCGGGACTGTGTAGATGCTTTTATTAATTAGCCTTCCTTTTTGGTCCAGCAGATCAATTATTGAAAATTAAGGCAATATACATGTCACTCTCACATTAAACAAGCTATCAGAGCTCATAACCTCAGCCAGTGGCACCCATGCTTTTAACCAGACCGGCAGACTCACAGAATAAAAAGTATTTTATTCCTGAGTCCTACCTAATCTTTTTTAGCCACTCACCCTCCCCATACACATCTACACTTGGGGCTCTACACAGGCATGTCACGTACGGCTTTAGAAAAAATATCTCCTCCAAAGAGCCCCCTGGAGGGTGCCTGTCAAGCATTGCAGTGCCAGCTCGACGAGGAGCAAAGGCCCTATGATGAAGCATGACACTGTTTTAGAGTGTGTGAGGGCTCTAATTCCAAAAAGGAACCACCCTAATGGTTCCATGAACAACCTGGCCTGTTAGGACACCTTTATATATTGTCCATCCCCTTTAATTGGGGGCTGCATACCAATCAGATTACGAGTACCAGTTTGGAGCATATATGCTTGACCTTAATGAGCTCTTGGTCCTCCTTTGTTGTAAATGTGAAATTACAGTGTGGCCAACAGATTGTGTTGGTGTATATTTCACAAGAAATGACTGTGCATCATTTACACATTCAATAAAAGCTATTGCACAGTTGCCAGGATCAGCTCATCCTATTTGCGAAATGAATACTTTGATTAATATAGTCGTCTCAATTGATGTTATTGAAATTTCCAAAGACTTTTGAATGCTGCAGCCACCCCCTGACATAATTCTGGTTTCATTGATCAACCCTCTTGGACCAAATGCACCACATGCCCACAAAGATATTTGCTGTTCTTTCCAGCACTTGGAAGCTTTGCAGGGAATTTTTCCAAATCAGCAGAAATCCTCCTGCATTCAGAGTTGCCTTTGGATCCAAACTCACAGGATTTGCTGCCTTCTATCTTTGGTATTCAAGGTTTTCTGTAAACAGCACCTGTTCTCTGTGTGCAGCACCATTATTGCTTCCAAATACAGTAATGTAGAGCAAGATGTACGCAGCAATTGGGGTTCCCATCATAGAAATATCCAAACAGGCCTGTGAATACGGTAAGGAAAGTAGCATCCCTGATTATGAAAGTTACACTGGGACAGAGAAATATAAAAATTCAGGTCAAATAGAAACTCATTTTCTCATGTTCACCAGGCTTTAGAGGTTCTTCTATCAGTAAGTGCTGAGGCTTCCTCTCTGGTATTACAAGCTAGTTGTGTTCAGCAAAGTAAGGATTTTTAAAAGGGGAGCTACAAAAATATGGTCCTATGACACTAAATGAATAAATGGATTGCTACTACAGACCACCACCTACTTCAACCTTACTCTAAAGTGTATCAATTCTCTGTGTAGCAGTACCAAAGACATCCCAGGCTGATTTGGGCACTAAAATCCAAAACGGCACATAAAATGTCAAGCCTGAAGAGTGATCATGTATCTCTGAAACTCTTAAGCACAAAGCAAGAAGCTGGCCCACCCCTCTTCACAGCCGTCGTAGACCATTCCTGATAACATTCTCTCAACACTTCTGCTGGTTTTGGAAATAATGTGTGAGAAAAACTCTCTTTGTGACTGATCACCTCTGTTTTCTGATTGGTATTGCTGTATATTGCACTCTGTACACTGGTGCATTGCTGTCCAGCCTCAAGTGTACGTTCTCTGACTCCTAAAAGATGCTAAAATTGGATGATCCCCAATTGGCGTATTTTACATTTCAGTAAGAATACAGTTTATGGTGAAACATAATACTCCAGAGGGATGGAAAATTAAATATCACATGGGGACTGTTTCACATATTGTGCCAGTCAAGGAAACACATGGCTTCAGACGTGTTATGTAGCCTGACTTCTGTAGATTTTAAGCTTGCAGGCGAGCCTGTCAAAATAACTGTTTTTGACAGGAAGGAACCCTACATTTAAATCTTAAGTAAGTCACCCCTACTTAGGCCTGATAACCCCAACGTAGGATACCTAGTAATTAAAAATGCCATATTCAAGAATCTTTTTATATTAATTAAAAATCCAATTCAATGGTGAAATCTGTTTTAAAAAGTTAGATTCACCTGCCTGAAGCTCATTTGGCAAATTAGCATTACCATGCTAGCAGCTGCCCCTTACTAATACTTTCCTCTTAATGAGTTGTGAATAATGCCGCCATGGTAGAAACAATAGCTTAGGTGTTTTGGCAGAAATGCCTGGGTTTGAGCTATGTGACTCAACTCAGCTCTTGATCAGTAGCTTGGGAGAGATCAGAAAAGTCATTGACTTGACCAGGGTGATCACTTCCCATTCATAGTTAAGTGTAAAGTAGCAGGACCTGCTCCCTTTGCACCCATGACTGAGAGGTAGACTCCAGGAGTACCTCCTACCCACTGGCTAGTGAATCCTACAAACGTGGCACCTCAGACCCAGCTCATCAGAACACATAAGGATCTGTGGATAGACAGAAGAGAACTGAACTTGCTGTTTGTCAAGGGTTTCAAACATATTGGATTTTAGTAGTGCACTGTGACATAGTTTAAAATAACGCAAACATGATGTGCTGTTTGGGAACTTCTTGCTTATTGGTTAGGGAGTTTCCAGGAGTTTGTCACCTGTGTGGAGATCTGAAGAGCAGGACCTGCCCCCCTTGTAACCCAGACTGAGACATACACTCCAGGGGGCAGTTAGTGGACCTCCTTTATGGCAGCAGCTACACAACAAGCTGCTTTGGAGTAACTAAGTGACCAGTAGCAACTGGACTTGGATTGGGCCCTTTGGGACTTAGAAAATGTTTGGACTTCCAAGACCTCCAGAACTTCAGCAGGATCTTGCAGCAAAGGTGTCTGATTTCAAGAGGACTTTGTCGGATGCATCATCCAAACTTGCCCTGCTGAAGGATTTTTTAGCTCTCAAAATGAGACTGAGTTGTAAATGTAAAGATCTTGACTGGGCGAATTTGCGAAATATATCTGACTTCAAAATTTGAATGGTCTGGCAGTGAGCTTTTCCCACCAAAACCAGAAACTTCAGCAGTACCTCGTCCAGCGACCAACCAAGTTCGAGAGGACTTCTCCTCCTACAGCATGCAACTGTTCCCTCTTTGAAGTATTTCAACTTCCAGAGAAAAAAACCTATTTTGACTGGAATGACCCACTTGGGGTACCTGAAATCCACTTCATCGCAGTTGGCCTAAATCCATGCCTCAGTCCTGTTAAATGTGAACTGTGGCGTCTGATTGTGACTTTATCTTTTTGTGGTATTTTTGCCATTAAAAGTTAAAAAAAATAATGTTGTTCCCCTATTTGTATTTTAGTCATTTTGCTTTTATTTCTCTTAAGTTTTCTCTATAATGTTCGGTATGGAATTTTTATTGTGCTTTGCTTTGGCTTTGTTATTGTTGTGGCACTGCTAAATACTTTACATACTTCTCCTTAAGCCTGTCTGCTCTGTCCATAGCGACAATGAGTTGAGCCCTGATTTATTTATTGAACTTGTGTGTTGGACCTGACATGATTTTGGACTTATCAATTGGGATGGACTCATCGCCTCCCAACCAATAACTAATTCTCTTACAAAATTATTCTGTGATGGTGGCTTGCTAGAAATTAATTAAATGTGTGCATTTCTTTGCGTAGCTAAATATCTAGCTAGACCTTCAAAGTCACATCTACCCACATGCATGGTAATTTTGCAAGTTCCCTGTGATGCATAGTGACACATGTCCAAAGGTGTGGACTGAAGCTAGTTATGTGCCAGAAATTTTAAGTGGGTGTCTAAAGGACTTCTGCTAAGACACACCTATTGTTATGCCCATGTATGCACATCATGTATCAACAAATGTTAAAATTAGGTAGCATTATTCTGATTACAGAGTTAGATGTATCATGCATGCTTTGGTTTGAGATATGATGTTCATATGGATTGTGATTGCATTTTCTAAATATGATATAAAAGTAATAGTATTGTTTCATTTTAAAGCTGATGCAGCAAACAGTAAAGAGACACTAGTTCAACATAAGCTACAAGCATTTGCAATGCAATCGGTCTCGCATTTGTGAAAGTTAGAGCTTTTATTGTTTAAATGACAATGATGTTTACTTTTGATCCAGAGGCTCCTTGGGGGCCAACTAGCCCTCCTGCTACCTCCAGTAAGTACCACACAGAGGGATTGCTAAGAGGTCTTTGGAGGCCTCGGCCCCTCACTCCACCATTCTGCAAACGCATCTCCTGGTGCATTACTGTTTGGGGAATGACGTCCTCTTGGATGCTGAGGTACACTGGGGGCCAAGAAGCCCTTCTGGTACTTTCTGTAAGTCCTACACAAATTGGATCCTGATAGCTGGTCAGAGGCCCACCACCTTTCTCCACCACTCTACAAACATCATTACTGCTTCAAAAACCATAGAAATTCACTGAAAACACAAAGATTACAGGGACTTTATAGTTACGAATTAGCATTTAAAAAAACATAGAAATTCACTGAAAAAAAACAAAGGTTACAGGGACATTATAGATAGGAAACTGAATTAAAATAACCTTAGAAATTCACTAAAAAAGCAAAGGTTTCAGGTGCGTAATAGTTAGACTCAGGTTTCACTCATACAAAACCAGTGAAATTCAGCAGTTATAGTTAGCTGAGCTAACTATAACTCATGCCACCACAATACACTGCTTATGAGCTCACATACTACTTCACTCATGACATGGTCAGTGACTTCAATGATGACATCACTCAAGACATCTCGGATGACATCACTCGTGACATCATCCACAAAATCACTAACACTCCCACTCACACCCCATGGAACCTTTTATACAATCACTCACACACAACTATGCACAAACCCATTCACAGAACCCTACTCAAATAATAAACACAATTGATGTCAGGGTGAACCACAAAAGTCACAAAATAAACCTGTGTTTAACCCACTGGTAGCTTCACGCACAAGTAGTCAGGCTTAACTTGAAGGCAATGTGTAAATGAGTTAGCACTCAAGCAGTTATAATGTGAAAACAAATTAAAGAAAAATCCCAAACGAATTTAGATAAAATAGAGTTCATTTAAATAAATAAAATGACACCAAAAAAGGCAAAATCCAATCAGTAGAACCAGAGTTATACATTTATAAAGTTCTAGGTGAAAATAGCACCAAAAAGATCAATGTGCCACTCACATTTATTTGTTTGCACTGGACCAGGACAAAGTCACAAGTTCAGGTTGACTGCAGTGGAGCACAGGCCAGATACAGCGATCAGGTTTGTCTCATTGAAGAGTTACCTTTTAAAATTCACGTGAGGAGCTGCTGCTCACATTGGTAGAGGATGGCAAGAGGTTACAAGCTGCTGTTGTAGTTTGGAGAATTGGTGGTCACTGAAACTTTGCCTTGCCAATTGTCATAGGCAGTCACTGTTGGTGCAAAGCACAGGTTTCATTGGAAATTTGTTTTGGTGGTTGTTGGTGACCGTTGCTGTCACCACAAAGAGCAGGTCCCTCTGGAGCTTCACGTGGCAGTTATTTCAGTGGTAATTTCACAGTGTGAAGAGGTCACTTTATGATTGTGAGCAGCCCAAAACCTCTGAATCTTCAACTTGAGGTCAGTAGAAGTACACTCTGAGGCCAGCCAATGGTCCTGGACCTCGGAACACCTCTTGGGGATCAGAACACACTTCAGAAGAAGCCAGAAGCAGGACTCAGGCAGGTCCAGTTGGTGCTAGTCACCTGGTCAGTTGCAGGGAGGCTTATGGAAGCTTCTTCTGACTTTGTGTCTCAAACAGGAGATTAACCAACCGACCATTTGAGTCACTTCTGGGAAGTCTGGGTTCAAGGCAAGGAGGTCCAGACTTCCTTCTTAAGACAGTAGGGCAGTCCTTCTTCTGAATCTTCCACAGATCTCGTAGTGTTCTGGTGAGAGGTTCTGAAGCTGCCACTTGTATACCTTTGTATGAGGGAATTCCCTGGCCTATCCCTCAAACTGGTTCTTGTCAGTTCTTCCCCTTCCCCTGGTTTTGGCTCCAAAATGTTGGGGGATGACAAGGGACAAAAACAGGCCTGGTGTCAAGTCCCTTTGTTTTTGATGCAGGCAGGGTCATTGAAGTGTACTTAGGGCAGGACACAACTCCTCCCTAGCCATCCTGTCAGGAAGACCTTCTCCCTCTACACCTAGGCCTATTTTGTCTCTATGTCTGGAAGGAATGCACAAAACCCTGCAGGAGAACAATTCACAGCCATGTAATTCTGGACAAAGGCACATTTGTTTTAGGCAGAACAATGACAACTTTCTAAAAGTGGCATTTTCAGAATACTAACCTAAAATCCGACTTTAACATTAAAGAGGATTTAAAATGGCATTTTGTTTGAGTGGAAGCAGCATTTCTCTGTCCGGTCTCAAAATGAATTATCACTTATTAAGTGTAATAAGGTAACCCACTGTTTCTCACTGTAAGGGTTTATAAAACTTAAACACATGTCTTACTTTTTTACATACCATGCACCCTACCCCATAAGCCTTTAGGGCTAACTAATAAGTATTAAAAAATTAAGGTTTAAGCCTGGCAAAAGGTTTATCTTGCAAAGTCAAAATGGCAGTAGCAAGCTTGAGACATGTTTTAAAAGGTTACTTTAGTGGATGGGATAAATGCTGCAGTCCACTAGTGGCCCTTAATTTTCAGGCTTGCGCTACAGATAGTGCCATATAAGTTGGGATTTAAAAGTATATTAAATGTAGCAATCAGGGAGTGAGGGCAAAAAGTCTGTGGGAATACCACACCAAGAATGTCCGGTCTAATAGTAAGAGTTATTATAAACCTGATGAAGCAAAATGTTTGGCTGACAATGAATTAAAACTTGCTTACATACTTGTACTATGAAGGTGAATCTAGGATAAGGTAGAACATGTGCTGAAGTAGTGGGAAATGACCCAAAAGCTATCTTTTTAAGCATACAGCACTGGTGTAATGTAGAAATGATGGGGCACCCTTGCAGAATGTGGTGAGTGGCTTCTGAGACTCCCATACCTCTCATGCACAGACCTTATGCTGAACAGAGGCCCTCTCATGAACATCCTCTCTTGACTTACAGAGTTTGATGGAACCTGCACCCGGCATATGGTTTACAGGGAACGCTCGAGCAGGTGCACCTTTCCTGACTGGGTTCAAGAGCCATGGTTCTCCCATAGACTGGAATAATAGTAAAATCCCTTACAAATATCGAAATAGCTTCTTGCTGCATGGATTTTATGAAAATGGAACTCACTAGTCATGTGAAGTGCCTGTAAGAACCCTGTTGCCCTCCTCATGTGTTTAGAATGGGAGCGCTGGGTCTCTGTTCAAGTTCCCCAACTGCTATTGCCCCTCAATCTAATCAGCAAGTGCAAAAACATGTCAGACATGCACTGACCTGAGTATTTTTACTATTCCCCTTTGTCGAAAGTACTGCAAACATCACACACACTTTACTCAAATATTTGAAAACTGTAGTTGGAATAGGAAATGATCACCTTCTCAAACATTTAGAGTTTGTCTATGCCTCTCTGCGTTTGAATCTTGTGGAGGGTAAGCATGGAAATGTAAGCTCGAGATGTTAGAAGACCAGTAAAAGAATTTGGAAGAGAATCAAAATAAACAGAAGGAATGAATGGAAACACTCACAGAAATTGTAAAAGGAAAAAGAAACTCATGCCAATCAATTAAAAATACTTCAAGCGATCCAAATCTGAACACCATATTTTTTCTAAATATTTGCACTTGTAAGTTTAACTCAAGCATGCAAAGATTTACTCTTATTAATAGTGGAGGGAAAAGTAAACCCCTTTACAGGTTGTGAAAGATAAAATGGTTAGGGGTGTGAAGGGAAGTGGTTCCTTGATGGACAAATATATTGCCACCATCGAGGAAAAAAGTGCATACATGTGTACTTTCTCAGTTTGTCTTACTATGGAAAATATAGGTCTACATTTTCTGACATCCAAATATTTAAGTAATAAAAATTTAGCAGGAGCATGCCTGAAAACCTGCCACTGTTGTAGGTTTTAAAATGCACCAAACAGGTACCAAATGACCAGCAGCATTTCAGAAGCACTGACTGCATTGGTTTACGGCACTGGCAGTGCTGAAATGGCAGTGCAGAATTCTCTCACACAGGGATGTCAAAGACCGAAGAACAAGCAATCACGTGCACTGACTGCACCAATCTGGTCGGTCTAGAATAGTTGTGGCACAGGAACGTCAGTGACAGCTCCCATCAGCTAGCAGAGCAGCATTTAAAGGCTTCAGACGCTGTCCATAGATATACAAGGCCGTGCTCCGCAGCCCTCTGCTCTTAGTCACCTACTGAGTGCATTGGGCCAGGGACAGGTCAGCTATTCAGACAAGTCGGACGATTTCTCTCGCTAAACCTACGCTAATTATACTGTTTTTCAGGTCAGTGTACCACCCCCCAATGTTGCGAGTGTAAGGATTCCCAATTTCAATTGGACAAAGGAGGAGGACAGGTCATCACACCACCTAACGTTTAGACTTTCTTCGTCTCCTTATTCAAATTTATGTTCACAGCCATCAAATTCAGGTTCTCATGCCGATTTCTTCTATCTAACAATGGATGTTCTATTGACGATTACAATGTATTCAATTTAGAGTTCGTTAAACAACTTTCCCAGGAGCATCTTCTAGGCAGTCAGCTCCTTGGCAATAGTCCAAAGTAACTTGTTCTTGAGACTGGAGAATCTCGCTCAGCCTCAGTTTTAACCAAGATGGAGTACAGCATTACGAGTCAGGCCAAGTGTCAAAGTGCAACATGAAATGGAAAAGAAACAGTTTTAGAACACAGAATAAATGATTATACTGTATACCATGAATTTCTACACTATACCCGTTACTTTATAATAAACTATACCATTAGGATTAAGCAGAACGAACAGCTTAGCAAAAGCAGCAGTGCAAGCCTCTTTCAGGTGAGAACACAGAGGAGCCATATTAACACTAGTGCGCAGATGCGACAGACTTCCCTCCAAAACTGCGAGTACGTCATATCACGTGGGTATGACAGACGCATGCGCAGTAGAAATTCCTGCGTAGCAGCAGCCATTTTAGATGCAAACGTATCAGTATTAGAAAACACATAAGCAAGCTTCACTCGTATACCCAATGTCAAAGGGAAAAGAAAATAATTAGTAAGACGAACATGTTGATTATATAGTTAGGGTTATTTGAGGTTCATGATACAGGCAAGTCGCTTTTCGTGCGAATCCTTGCTCCATCAGTCACAAAACCAGTCCTCGGAAGCTTGTTTCTGGTCCAGGGAAGACATGGCTTGGCAGTTCGGGCTGGACTGTTCCCATGAGGCACAGGGTCAGACTGATTTGCATATAGCCATGTCTGAACTGGGATGGCAGAGTGGGCTAAAGAACGGTGATGGATTAAACCCAGATCTTTTGACTGGGTGTGAGTGTTTGATTGATTCAGATGCTCCGTCCATCACCACCCCCTTTTGTATCGCTTTTGGCCGCCATAAGTGTGGCAGGGTATGCTCAGCAACAAGTCCCTTGCTCACTTTGCCACTGGATTCCAGCAAGCCGGGCTGAAGATGGCTGGAATGCCATAAACCGGTCCTCGGAAGCTTGTTTCCGGTCCAGGGAAGACATGGCTTGGCAGTTCGGGCTGGACTGTTCCCATGAGGCACAGGTTCAGACTGATTTGCATATAGCCATGTCTGAACTGGGGTGGCAGAGTGGGCTAAAGAACGGTGATGGATTAAACCCAGATCTTTTGACTGGGTGTGAGTGTTTGATTGATTCAGATGCTCCGTCCATCACCACCCCCTTTTGTACCGCTTTTGGCTGCCATAAGTGTGGCAGGGTATGCTCAGACGTGAGTCCCTTACTCACTTTGCCACTGGATTCAAGCAAGCCGGGCTGAAGACGGCTGGAATGCCAGAAACTGGTCCTCGGAAGCTTGTTTCCGGTCCAGGGAAGACATGGCTTGGCAGTTCGGGCTGGACTGTTCCCATGAGGCACAGGGTCAGACTGATTTGCATATAGCCATGTCTGAACTGGGGTGGCAGAGTGGGCTAAAGAACCGTGATGGATTAAACCCAGATCTTTTGACTGGGTGTGAGTGTTTGATTGATTCAGATGCTCCGTCCATCACCACCCCCTTTTGTACCGCTTTTGGCTGCCATAAGTGTGGCAGGGTATGCTCAGACGTGAGTCCCTTGCTCACTTTGCCACTGGATTCAAGCAAGCCGGGCTGAAGACGGCTGGAATGCCAGAAACTGGTCCTCGGAAGCTTGTTTCCGGTCCAGGGAAGACATGGCTTGGCAGTTCGGGCTGGACTGTTCCCATGAGGCACAGGGTCAGACTGATTTGCATATAGCCATGTCTGAACTGGGGTGGCAGAGTGGGCTAAAGAACGGTGATGGATTAAACCCAGATCTTTTGACTGGGTGTGAGTGTTTGATTGATTCAGATGCTCCGTCCATCACCACCCCCTTTTGTACCGCTTTTGAGTCCCTTGCTCACTGTGCCACTAGATTCAAGCAAGCCGGGCTGAAGACGCCTGGAATGCCAGATAGCGGTCCTCGGAAGCTTGTTTTCAGTCCAGGGAAGACATGGCTTGGCAGTTCGGGCTGGACTGTTCCCATGAGGCACAGGGTCAGACTGATTTGCATATAGCCATGTGTGAACTGGGATGGCAGAGTGGGCTAAAGAACGGTGATGGATTAAACCCAGATCTTTTGACTGGGTGTGAGTGTTTGATTGATTCAGATTCTCCGTCCATCACCACCCCCTTTTGTACCCATCAGTCACAAAGGCATTGATGGGTCTGGGAAACAGTACTACAAGGGGAGTCTGTTAGGTACTGTTGCATGCTTTCGTGAATGGGCCCGAAACGTCCCACTCTTTATTAGTAAAAGTGTAAAGAAGAAATCACAGTCCTTTAGATTTCTAATAATTACTCTTGAATACGCCCCTGGTAGATGGTTTGGGGCAAGTTCACTACAGCATGTAAGCAGGGCTTTATTTGTAGAAGAATGAATGCCAGGACCCACTATGTTCCTTGGGAGTTTGCTGTGTAATATCGGGGTTGCTGAATACCAAGTCGTAATTCCACCTTGAGTCTCTTTCATCCATCACATGCACTTCCTGTCCCTTTATTTCACTCTTACATGCTATTTTTAATCTCTGATGTCTCCCTTTATCACTAGTTTTCAGTCTTTCTCTTCCCCTCGTCTCTCCCCCTTTTCTGCCTTTCTCTTTTTTTGATCGAAGTCAAAGTCGAACAATGAAAAATAAGTCCCACCTGGCACCCCTGGCTCAAATTAAGCAATGAATGTAAGAGTACGTAAAAGGGCACTGCAGGAATACTATTTCATGTAGTCCTAAATGCAATTTTAAATTGGCCGTGGTTCTAGCTGTTTTTAATGTTAATGACAAACAAGAATGGATATCAGATCACAAAAAAAATGTTCGCTCTTGGATAAAAAAGTACCACGGGAGCTGCACCCCGAAGCCAGCTCTGTTTGTGTTCATGTAATACACGTTAGCTTCACTTCTGGCGTTGCTGAGAGAACATGAGGCTCAAACACTAGTTAACAGGCTTTTTAAGCTGTAAGAAATGATCACATTGAAATCTTACAAATATTGATACTGGTCATATAATTAAACCAACATTATATTTATAATGATTGAACTTCTGCTGACTTTGGCAAGGTTTGCAGTCTGCGAGGCTTAGAGTAGAAAGCTCTCAGACTTTCTAATTTGATCACCGCTGTATAATTTGAAACATAAAAAACACTAACGTATGATTCATGGCAGTGAATTCGTGTAATTTACAAGGTAATTCCCATGTATGTGATGAGAAAAAATAACATAACTCTGGCGGAAAAAAAGCAGAGGTATTTCTAACAACTGCAGCCTCAGGTCAGCATGAAGGAAGCAGCTGTTTCTTTGCTGTCGATTGAACTTAAAAGCTCCACTGAAGGGGGAAACACGTGGGTTCCAAGCATCCAGATGTGACTCAGGGTCAGAGGCAAGGCAGAAAATTACAGTGATTTTCTCTGCAGTAAAGGTTTGTAATACAAGAGGTCAAAATGGAGTAAAAAGCCAGGATACTATTCGAACATGGAACATTAACATCTGCTAAGACTTACAATAGGAAGGTTTTTGAGTGGGGATTGCCATGCAGGCACAAAAACAAGCATTTGCAATGCAAACGGTCTCGCCTTTGGGACCTTATATGTATTTAGCTATGCAACGCATTAGCCTGCGTGCTGAAACATCTACTATTCTTTAACATGGAGGGAAAGTAAGCACCAAACTGCGTGACATGTTATGTGTGGGAACACATGGAGAGAAATATTGCCTTTCAGTGGGAAATTGTATAGTGCAAATCTCTGTTTTTAATATAAAATCAGGACCTTCGGTGGTCATATCACTGAAAATACAAGATTTGAAAAAGATATTATTGTCTAGGGTGCTTGTGGAAGACAATTTCTATGGACTGGAATCTAGAGAATGCTAAAGTGATTCTGGTATTTTATCGACCTTTGATGGTCGTTTTCTATCAAGACAGTTAAATAGGGGCAGTTGAACAGAAAAAAGTCCCTAAGTGGAAGCAGACAAGTCCTAGGGCTGATCTCCAGAACCACAAAGTACATACACATATAAGTACATACTAAAGTATATTCAAGACGTCTCAAATGCTTGATCTATAAATTGTATCTCTTGGCAGATGAGAAGTAGGAGTGCGGAAAATCACACCAGGTTTTTAATCCACAAATTTCTGCATTATATGGGGTTATATGGGGTTCACCCGTAACTTGCATTCAATTATTATTACGCAAGCGCATACCTCACATAAAAAGTCATAGGAGAAACCACCAGGAAAGTGGTCCTACTTGCAAAAAATAAATTGCATATTGTCAAATGTCAAGCATTTTGTGAATTTTACATTATATAAAGTTTGTAAATTTTTATAATGATACTTAAAATTCTGCACATGCCTAATTAGTAGTTTAGGAGGCCATAAGAAGTCATCAAATATGGTAAAGAGAATTATACTGATTACCCAGATGACATTATATCAAATACACTTAAGTATCTTGGTGTTGAGAGTTTGCTTCACTGATGTGTGGGAGCTTTAATGCTTTATGTCTCGATTTTAAAAGACATGAATGAAAATATGCAAAAAAAGTTACTGCGCTATTATGTCATTGTGATTAACCCCTTCAGTGTGGGTGCCAGTCAATGGGCCACACCCTCACTACCTCCCCAGTGCGTCTGACGGCCATTGGTCCACACTGGGGAGGTAAATAAAGGCCCCGCAGGTGCAAAGCACCAGAGGGATTCCTTTATTATATGTTGAACTCGGGCTGTTCCAACTTTTCTGAGCAGCCTGAGTCTTCTTTCACTCTTTAGTGTAATGATGCTCAGGGCGCAGGGCATGCTGGCATCATTACACTAAAGAGAAAGTAAAATGAGCCGATGTGCTTGTCTTACTTTCTCTCACTGCCTTAGTGCTTGGGGGACATATCTCAGCCCCCAAACTCGGATTTAATCAATCAATCAATTATGGTTTATATAGCGCGACTACTAACCGTGAGGGTCTCAAGGCGCAGGGGGAGGGAGTTGATGATCCGTCTGGGCACTGGGGTTTAGTCGAAGAGCCGGGTCTTGAGATCCTTCCTGAATTGGGTCAGCAATGGGGCTTGCTTGAAGTGGCAAGGCAGTGTGTTCCAGGTCTTGGTGGCAAGGTAGGAGAAGGATCTTCCTCCGGTCCTGGTCTTGCGGATATGTGTGACGGTGGCCAGGGCAGGTTGGGCAGAGCAGAGGTTTCTGATGGGTACATGGAATGTGAGGCGGTGGTTCAGATATGCTGGTCCTGCGTTGTGAAGAGCTTGAATGTTAACCTTTTGTTGACTGGAGTTCTCGCAGGTGTTCCGTGATGTGACTGCAGTGGGGTATGTTGAGGACCAGTCTGGCTGCAGCGTTTTGAACGTTGTGTAGTTTCCTGAGGAGTTTCTGGGTGATAAGGGCAAAGAGTGCGCTTTTGTAGTCAAGTCTGCTGCTGATGAGCATGTGGATGACCGTCTTTCTGGATTCGCTGGGGACCCTTCTGAAGGTCTTTCGAGCAGGCACGATGGGAAGACAACATCATTCTGGTGGTTCATTATGAGTGAGGAGTCCAGTTTGATGCAGAGGTTTTGTGTGTGGTTCGTGGGTGTGGGGGTTGTTCCTAGTGCAGCGGGCCAACAGGACTCATCCCAAGAAGAGGGAGTGGGTCCCTGGATGAGGACTTTGGTCTTGTCCAAGTTGAGATTGAGGCAGCTGTCTCTCATCCAGGTGGCGACAGCCTTCATTGTGTTGTGGCAGTTGTCTCTGGCGGCTGTGGGTTCATTGCTGAGGGTGAGGATCAGCTGGGTGTTGTCAGCGTAGGAGACCATGTTGGGTCTCTGATGAATGCTGCTAGTGGGGCCATGTATTCGTTGAAGAGGGTGGGGCTCAGGGCTGAGCCCTGGGACCATGGATTCTGAGAGCAATGGTGGTAGTCTGACTCGCTGTGTTTGACCGGTGAGGAAGGAGCGGATCGAATCCAGGGCTTTGTCATGGATGCCGGCGTCATGGAGTGTTGTGCTTAGGGTGCAGTGGGAGATGGTGTTGAAGGTGGCTGAGAGGTCCAGGTGGATGAGGGCTGCTGTTTTACCCCGGTAGAGGAGGGAGTGGATGTCATCAGGGCTGCGAGGTGGGTGGTCTTGGTGCTGTGCCGATAAATACATTGTGACAAATTTGTAGCTGGGCCAAGTGCCCATAACAGGAACGGATCAAACTTAGGTGAATGGTAGTCACCTGGCTCCCACTGACCTTAGTTGGATCCGTTCCTGTCATGGGCAGTAGTAATATGAGATTGTTCGCTGGAAAGCTCAAGAAAATTAAAGGTGTTATTTTCATCTCTGTATCCTTGCGGTTCCAAATTAAGGTTTAAATAATTTTGTATTCGATACTGTTGCCAATAGAACAAAGGACACAGTCAGCAATCTCAAAATGTTCAATCATAATTGAAAGAGGTATAAAAACATAGATCTCAGTCAATAATTGTAAACTTTTTGGAATCTCAAAGGAAGACATAGGAAGGGAAATTGAAAAAAGCCACCATGATGTGTTCTTCACTTTCATCAACCCAAGCTCAATGGTCCTCAAGTTGCTTTCTGTTGTTGCCACCCACATTTTAATGCCTTCACATGCCTGCTCTAGGCATGACAATTTATTTTGTCCTCCTTGAAGATTCCTTTAAATGCAACAATGTTTCCATGGTTGGACACCCCACCAATTGTGAGTGGAGCACTGTCTCCCTCCGTTTGATCTTGTGTCACATCACAGGCACTCTCCCTCCTGTGCTTTAGCCAGCCCCTGCCAGCTGGTTTCACCTTTGACCTTACCCAAAGAAGTGCAAGAGGGCTCTGCTCGCTTGCAGCCTGGTGCTACAATCGAGCCACCACCATCTTCCCAGTGCCTAAGTATAAGCACTGTTCCCACCGCCTGTGGCCTGCCGCAGCAGGATGAGGTCTTGAATGGGGGTTGCACCAGATCTTCAGAAGGCCACAGCCATTTTGGCTCAAGGCAAGCTCTTCCCTGCCCCCTAGGATATGGAACGTTTATGTTGTGGCTTGTTTGGTTACAGTGCTAGCTTTGTTTTTACAAATACGAAGTTTGCTGTAAGAACATCTTTGGGTAGACAACTGATTTCGTTTCTTCAACCTAGCAAACTATGCATAGTGCGTTCTTTGTTACGCTTAGGAAATAGATTTGTCCATGAACCATGCCAACCCATGCAATTATATGTACCCTTCACATTGACAGACTTAAAAGGTCACCCGAAGAGTAAACAAAGATTATTTGAATTACAATAAGAACATTGTTATTTTAGCTGAGAATGAATTTGCCATTCCAGGTGTTGTATTTGTTTTGTTGTGTTATGGGTTTACAATGCAGATTCCTCACTATAATATTAACAATATATTTTCATAATGATTGAATGAATAATCTGTTGCATTTTCTCTCTCCTTAGTTACACTTTCTGCCACCGCTCCAGCATACTTCAGAGGGTTCACACTCATTGCGTTAAAAGAGGGCCGGGAGGGGGAGAAAGAGGATGATCATGCAGGGTCCTTTCAGGTAAGAGGAAGATATCTTATTTGTATTTTCCCAACAATGTAAAATGTTAATGTGTTTTTGATTTAAAAAAAGTACACCCACAACAACACTTCTGTTTTCAGCGTAACGTTAAAACTACCTGTTTATAATGAAGGTATTTTTCTATGAAGCCTATGTCCTGTCTTCAGGGTTCATCTGTGTCATTGAGTGTCGGCAGGATGCAGCTCCAGGCTTTGTGAGGGCCAAATGGGGACCATAAGGATGGCCCCAGAACCACCCCCTCGGCCAGCCTGTCCGAAGTGCTCCTCAAGTGACAAAGACAGTAGGACAGGCAACATGAGGTGGGCAAGGAGGGCAGACATACACTGCCAGTGTGGTTTGTCTATTGCGCCTTGAAGGCTTGTCTATCTGTGGGTGAAGTCATGGGTGGTAAAAGTGTGGATTCTGAAATCTTGTGTTACTTTTTGGAAACGTGTTAGAAGAAGAGGAGGCATGCTAACATCTCGCCAGTGCTTAATTTGTAAAAATCAAACATCACTGCCAGTGCCCTCCTCAGGAGGCCACTGCCACTTGCACCAGCCACTGCCCCTGCCAGCGCTGCCAATGAGAGTACCAACACACTGCTAACCATCACACACTTACAAGAGTATTAATTCTGACTACAGCAACATTTTTTCCTGGATTTCCAATGGTAATGTCATGTGGGTAGCCAGTATACTTGCAAAACAATTTATTTTAAGTCCTCCTGGCAGATTTCTGAGACCTTCACCTACTTAAGAAAAGTATGTGTAATTAATTATAACGACCCACGTTTTTTAATACATTTGAGACACAGTAGTAATTATGTCCTGAAGCTTTATAGTGTTAATGAGGATCTATTTTTATTTGTTAATGTGTGCATGTATTTACACATGAATCTGTTGCCATAGTTGTCAGATGCAAATTAAAAAAAAACCCTGATTGATGTTAGAAAGCTCATGCCATGCATAATATATCGTTTATACATATTCTTTTAGCTGAAATGCAACCCATAATTTTATTTAGGATCCGATTTTCACAATATTTCAAGCTTCTGAATGTGTTTCAGGAAATAGTTCTTAATTGAAAGTAATGTATGGAGAAAATGTAATTGTGTCACTTAAATACTAGAATTACTTCAGTAGGTGAGGTGCAGGGGCGTAACACAAGCACCCGCAGCCTCTGCGTTGTGGGGGGGCCATGCGCTCCAGGGGGCCCCGCCGGGGCCCCTTAATCATGATTGATTTTAAAATTATGGACGGTCCCGGCCGGGGCCCCCGTGGACAGTCCTGACCGGGCCCCGTGAGGTTGGCAGCAGGAATGGTGCGGGCCCCCGTGAGGCTGGCAGAGGCTGAGCGGCCCTGACAGACTGCTGCTCTGCCTCTGACTCGAGCCTGCCTGACTGGAATGGTGCGGGGGGGGGGGGGCTGGCACTGCAGATCCGCAGAGCAGTGAAAAGAGGAAGGGACCTTGGGAACAAAGGAAGGATCAGGCCGCAGTACCACCCGATCAGGAAAGAAACGTAAAAAAGGGGCCGAACGAAGCAAGGAGCCCAACTCCCCAATCCGCCTAGCCGACGTAATTGCCACCAGGAACAGCACCTTGATTGTCAGAAACCTCAAAGACACCTCCAGTAGAGGCTCAAAGGGAGCCCCCTGCAAAGCCCCCAAAACCAGAGGCAGATCCCAACTAGGAGCAAAGGACCGAATGACAGGCTTCTGAAGGAAGCAACTCCGCAACAAACGGGACACCAGGGGAACCAACGGGTCACAGACCGAACCCCGAAAGGCCCGAACAGCAGCCCACTGAGCCCTCAGGGATGACACAGCCAGACCCAAGTCAAAGCCGTCCTTCAAAAAGTCCAAGACCAGTACCGGATCCACCTCCAATGCAGACCACCCACGCGCCGTACACCAAGACTGAAAAGAAACCCAATGCCGGGCATAGGATTTGAGAGTCGAAGGGCGCCTGGACCTCTGAATAAATTCCGCCACAGAAGGAGAACACCCCAACGCCACAAGGTTCATCCTCTCAACAGCCAACCCGCCAGTCTCAGGCGGACCAGACACTCCAGAGACAGAGGGGGAAATGACAAGGGACAAGGGACCACCGGCAACCTCCAGCAAGGCCCTACTGCCAACTTCAACAACAGAGGGAACCAAGGCCGCCTGGACCAATCCGGAGCCACCAGGATCACCGAAGCCCGATCCAATTTGACCTTCAGCAGAACACGCGGCAGCAGGGCAATAGGGGGAAAGGCATACATCAGGCCCCCCTCCCACCGGAAGGACAGGGCATCCACCCTCCAAACCTCGGCAGAGCGAACCAGAGAACAAAACGTCTCCCTCAAGGCGTTCCCCGGGGCCGCAAACAGGTCCACCACCGGGACCCCGAACCGGGCCATCAGGCAATGAAAGACTTCCTGAGACAGGCACATGTCCGACAGGGAGGGAAACACCCTGCTCAGGCGATCCGCCTCCGAGTTCAAAATCCCAGGCAGATGTAAAGCCCTCAGAGACAACAAGTGAGACTCCGCCCACAGGCCTATCCTCTGAGCCAACAAATTGAGGGAAGCCACCCTCGCGCTCCCCTGGCGGTTGATATAACACACCACCACCGTGTTGTCCGACCGCACCATCACATCCCTTTGGAGGACCCAAGGCAGAAAATGAGACAACGCCAACTGAACCGCCTTCAATTCCCGCCAATTTGAGGACATCTCCGCCTCCGGCACAGACCAAAGACCCTGCACAGACTCCTGACCCAAGACCGCACCCCAACCCAGTTCGCTGGCGTCGGTCGTCAGGACCAACTTCACTTGGGACACAAAGGGCGAGCCCTGTAAGAGGTTCCGATCCACCAGCCACCAGGACAGCTCCCGGGCGATGGACACACTCCCCGGAACCAACAGCTCGTAATTCAGAGAGGCCGGATCCCAATGCTCCAGAAGATGATTCACAAGGGGGTATAAGTGTAAGCGGGCCCAAGGAACAATCATCACAGTTGCTGACATCAGCCCCTGAACACGCAACCACTGGCGAGCCGTGGAAGACCGAGCCCCCAACACCTTCTTCAGTTCGTGCACAAGAGTCAGTCTGCGGGGTTCCGACAGGAAGACCTTCCCCAACCTGGTGTTGAACACCCCCCCAATGAACAACAGTTCCTGAGTGGGGTGAAGATGGGATTTTTCCAAGTTCAGAATCCACCCGAACCGTTGAAGGAGACTGCAAACCTCCCGGGAATGTGACTGAGCCTGAAGGAAAGAAGAGGAAGAAATCAGCCAATCGTCCAAGTAAGGGAAAACCTGTATACCCTTAGCATGCAACAAACCCACCAAGGGCGCCAACACTTTAGTAAACACCCTCGGAGAGGCAGACAGGCCAAAGGGCAATACCTGGAACTGGTAGTGATCCACCCCTACACAGAAACCTCTGGGAATCTGCGTGCACTGGCACATGAAAATAGGCGTCCCGTAGATCGAGAGAAGCCAGGAAATCTCCCACCGACAGGAAGGGAAGAATCAACTGCAGAGTCACCATTTTGAAGGACCGATGAGGGATACACAAGTTCACCGCCTTCAGATCCAGGACCGGACGGAAGTCCCCATTTGGCTTTTGGATCAAAAACAGGATTGAGTAAACCCCCCGACCCTGTTGTCTCACAGGCACCCTCACCACAGCACCCTTTGACACCAAGTCCCGAACTCCGTCCAATAGAGCACGACATCTTGCCAGAGACCTGGGAACAGGGGTAGCTTTGAACACATCCACCGGAGGAGTCCCAAATTCTATTCTGTAGCCCAGCCGTACCACCTGTAGAACCCACAGATCCCGAACGAACTCCTCCCAGACAGGTAAAAAAGAGGTGAGGCGACCCCCAACCGGCACCTCCAAGGAATCCATCACATAGTCACGACTTGGAGGGACCTGCAGAAGAGGAAGCACCTTGTTGACCCCGGGACTTGTGGAAGGAAGGGACACCCCGGCCACGTCCCCTACCACGAAAGGGCTGAGCAGCCATCTTAGATTGAAACGCCTGCCCAAAAGCCCGCTTATAACCCGCAAACTTCCCTTTCTGAGAAGAGCGGACCGGAGCCAACAATTTTTTGTCCTCAGCTGTCTTTTTAATCAAAGCTTCCAACGGCTCCCCAAACAGCTTAGAGCCCGTGAAGGGAATCTTCATCACGGCCGCCTACTGAGCAGCTTCCGCCTTCCAAGACTTAAGCCACAACTGCCTTCTAGCAGCAACCGAGGCCCCAGCAGCCGCCGCCGCAGCACTAAGGGAGTCGAAGGACAAGTCAGCCATGAAACGCAACTGCTGTTCCAACATGGACAAAGACTCAGAGGGATCCTCTTCCTGCATGAGCTGCGCAGAAATACCCTGACAGTCCTTAAGAAGCGACTGAACAAGATAGCTGGTGTAAGCAGCAGACCGAACAGCCAGATTGGAGGCTGCAAAGGACCGCTTCAAGGCCCCCTCGACACGCTTGTCCCCAGGATCAGAAGGCACCGCATCTTCAGACACCACCAGGCTCTGAGACGCCATACCAGCCAGCAGAGAATCCACTTTCACCACAGCCGGAAACTCCTCCGCGAAGCCCTGCAAGGGATACCTCTTAGCCAGAAACCGGGGAAAGGCATGCCTGTCAACATCCTTCCACTCCCCCTCCAGCACCTTCCTCACAGACGTATGAATGGGGAGGCTTTCCGGATCTTTCTTCAGGTAATTGGCGAAGAAGTCTTCAGACTCTCCACCCTCCACAGGATCAGGGAATCCCAGATTGTCTCGAACATGCTGCATAACACAGCGAAGGTCAGCCCCTTGGACAAAACGACCCTTCACTTCCTCATCAGAGTCAACGTCCGGATCTACCTCAGCCGAGGCATCCAATTTCTGTCTCTTAGGCCCCTTGGGATCATGAGCCACAAAGGCCGCCGCCACAGCAGCCTCAATCATTTTTTGAATATTTGCCATGGAAGGAGCAGTGGAAGAACCAGCGACCACCTCCCCATCCTCACAGCCGAGTTCACGCACGTCTGCACCTCTACCCTCCATGTTGTAAACAGGAGAACAGAAATCCAGACCCCAAGATATACCCAGACCAATCCAAGCAAAAATCCCCAAGGGCCAACCAGGGAAAGCCACCTAGACCTGGAGCCAATCCCTACACAGGACCGAAGGCCGGCCTTCAAACCGCCCTATCAGAGAAGGCTACCAAACTACAAAAGGAAAAGACTGAACAGGGCCCAACTGTAAGGATACAAAGAAACCCAGAAGACCCCGTCCCAGGAACCAGTGAACCCAGAGGTAAGAACTCCCCAACTCCCCAGCAGAACTCCACAGCAGAGCAGCAAGAGGCCAAGACACGAAATCAAGCCCCATGCAAATCCCTCCAGTAAAAAACGGCAAAAAAGCAAAATTGGACCGCCAGTAGAGGGAGCTCCAACAACAGAAACGCGGGGAAGAGAACACTAACCCAGGAAACAATCATCAAAGTCGGACTGAACCTAAATAACGGGCCCCCACGGACCAAACAAAGGCAGTCCCCCCCCCCCCCCCCCCCCCCCCTCCCCGCAACCCCAGACTCCACCAAGGATTGCAGGAAGCATAAAGAAAAAGGGGAAAAACACGGGCTCGAAGAAACGAGCCCCGAGAGTTACAGACAGAGAAGCCAATCCTGCACGCCCTCGGCGCGCTGAAAAAGCCAGCCACACACCCCCCCTCCCTCCCCGGGTGTACCGGCTAGAGCAGGGAACGAACCCGGAAGAGGGGAGGCTGCAGCAGGGAGTCACCACCCCACAGCAGGCAGTCCGGACCCCCAACCCCACGGTCCCGCTACAGCAGGGACTCAAAGCAAATGCCTACAAGTTAAAAGAAAAACAGGCACAATAGGGGTTAAAAACGGGCGCTTAGCATCCCGTTCCACACTTACCAGATAGGAGGCCAATTCCAGTGCCCCCCTCGACGAAGACTGCTCGGAAGTGATTCCGCAGAAAAAACAAACAGGTTGTTGATTGGCAGGTCACAGGGTTATATGCCTCAGGGTATGGGTGTGGCCTGGAGGGAAGGGATGGGTTTCAAGTTGCTTGGGAGTTTCTGGTGGGAGGAGCTATGCTCATGTAGTTAGGACTGGGACGGGGAGGGCTGACGAGGAGGTAATCGTGCGGGGCCCCGGCCGGGGCCAGTGAGTGAGCCTGGCAGCCAGCACTGCAGGAATGGTGCGGTGCGGGGCCCCGTCCCGGCCGGGGCCCGTGAGTGAGGCTGGCAGCAGCAGTGTGCAGGAATGGTGCGGGGTCACGGCCGGGACCCGCCGTGAGGCTGGCAGTGGCAGCGGCTGAGGCTGAGCGTCTCCCTCTGCCTCTGACATGAGCACTGCAGGAATGGTGCGGGGCTCTGACAGGGCCCGGGGCCCGTGGTCCATGAGTGAGACAGACTGCAGCAGGATTGCAGGAATGGTGCGGGGCCTCGGCCGGGGCCCGCCGCCGGTGAGGCTGACAGTGTGGCTGAGAGGCTGAGCGGCTCTCTGCCTCTTGAAGTGTTGAGCTAGCCTGTGTGGAATGGTGCAGAGCCCCGTCCGGGCCCGGGGCCCATGAGTGAGACTGCAGCAGGATTGCAGGAATGGTGCTGGGCCCCGGCCGGGGCCCGCCGTGGTTCTCTGCCTCTTGAAGTGTTGAACCTGTTAGGAATTGTGCAGGGTCCCGGCCAGGGCCCCTGAAATTGATACAAATGGGTAGGTGGGCCCCGGCCGGGTGACATGGTGTGTGTGACTGACAGTGACTACTACTAGTAGTCCTAATGGTGAGTGGATCAATGGCAGCGGGACAGGGTTGTTTACTCCTCTCTCCGACTCCTGACCTGCTCCTGACTTTCACTTTCCTTTCCGCCCCGGCCTTCCGGGACGCGTATGCACGCCGCAGTGGCACTGGGCAGGGGGGCTGGCTGGTGACCAATGCCCTCATTACATTTGTCGGGGGGCAGGGACAACACATACGCATTGCGCAATGAGCTCATCACGACACACACAATAAGCGCATTACAGTAAGGTGGGGCATCGACAGGGGCGCGCAGCAGAGAAAAGAAGACACAGCCACACTCAGTTCTGGACCCATCACCAGTGGGGCCTTTATTTGCAAATTGCAATCATTTAAATTGCCCGGCCCCGGCCCCTACCTGGCTAGCCTTGAGGCTTGCGCTGCCCCCCCCCTCAGCTGCCCTGCCTGCTTTCTGCCCATCCGCTCCAGCTCGCCTTGCGACACCAGGCCCAGCAGGCCTCAGCCCTCTCAGGTCAGGTGAGTGCGTTCTCCACACCAGGTTGTACAAAACCAATCCCTGTTGTCGAAATGTCGACCGAAGCCCTCTGAGGATTCAAGTTTAGCATATAGGAAGGAATCGGTAGGTTGGAACTAGCCTTGAAATCGATAGTCTCCCAAATTGGGAGGGTAAGCTCTGCATGTATTCTGTAAGGGGAAGATGTTATTATGATGTCTCCTTTGCAACGGGTGTGTATCTTCATTGCCTCTTAGTGCTTACGCTGTCCACTCATCTCAGGTCTAATGGAAGAAATGTGAACTTTGTGTATTCGTTAACTGTCACAGGTGTTGAATTTGACTCTCCCGATTGAATGGTAACAACTCTTTGTGAGTTTGCGACAGACTAAGCAGTCCTGCATTAATAGTTTTAATTGTTTGTCAGCTTAATGTTTGGTTTACTCTAAACAGATTTGTGGTATGAAAACTTAAACACCAATGAGGCGCGTAACCCAGCAAGCCTAAGGCAGGGAAACCAGAACCTGACCTTATCTTCAGAATGAGAAAAACAAAAACATGATGGGTTTAATTTTTCAAGTAATTTCAGCCACTGAGAACTACTCTATGATGCATTTCAGTCCCGCATTTGTTTTTACTCACAGTGCTATTCCAGACAGAGGCATAACTTATGCAAATATGTATTGTTATTGCTCCAGCAGCATCAGTCCATCCTAAACTGCCAGACTACGTTCTCAACCGGAGTAAAAGCAAGCCCAAATTAGTATCTACCTTTCTAGGCTTCATCAGTTAGGTGCAGCTTGAGTCGTGTGGCTTAGGTGGCCGATGCCCCACACCCATCCATACCTATCACACTTCGAGAATCCAGCTAAGAAAAAAAGTGAGTAATCCAATGCTAAATTAAAGTCAGTTAGAGATAATTATTCTAGGCCGCATTCCGGTCCAATGTATTTTGCTTATGGTGCCAATCTAATCGTTTGCAAATCAGCCTTCGTCCTTCTCCATTAAGAACAAATCAGTGTAGCTGCAAGGCCACATCCCTCTTAATGGCAATGAAGCAACCGAGGCTGGTTTTAGCCTTTTTGATGTAATCAATGAAATGCAGTTTAATTCCTAAGGTTTGTGTTCCTGTTCAGAGACATGCCGTAGCAGTTTGAACAATCCATTTTAGGACAGGGTAAAGACTGATTGCATTTGCTTGGTAACCATTTGTAAAGGCGGATACATGGCTGATATTAATTCTAGCAATCCACATATCTCTTATTGTGTAAAGGGACAAGTATGAGAGTTGTATATAAAATAGAGTGAGTCGTGTGAAGCCCACATGTAGCATAACTTAGCGGAAAGTATTATACTGGAAATGTAGTCAGTGCCAATCCCCCTGAAGCCCGCCTACCTGGAAAAAATGTGACATCATACTTTCTTGTCACTTGCGAGTGGCTGATATTGGGATTTCTTTCACATTAAGGAAGAGCCCAAGACTGGAGTCTGTTACAAAGCAATTTTGCGTGACCAACTGTTGCAGGGTCGGTCTATGCAATTATTTGTTTATTGGTCATTGCAATTGTTAAAGCAAAAATTGCCCCACTCAGGTTTAGCTATATACAGTTAGACACCTGTTTTGTCTTTTTGGGTTTATAATATGTAAAGTTTGCACTGGGGCAAACTCCTTGGCATTGTTCGGATTGCTGCCTCAGTTAAATAATCTGCTTTTGACAGTATTGTTGCAAATGGCATAGCGTGTATGTTGAGAGTGTTTCCAACTTTCTCACTAGAACTTACAGAAAGACAATATAGAGGCATTTCATTTAAATGTTGGAGGTTTCAAATCAAAACATGCTAGATTTCTGGGTGGTAGGGCAAAGTGGTACATGGTGGGCCGCGCCACCGGGGGGCGGGCCTCCATGTGCTTTGCAGGGGGGCCCCCTCAAGTTTCGTTACGCCACTGGTGAGGTGGCTTAAGTATGTATTACTTCTACATTGTGTGAAACAATAGGTGTTTTGGTCATGCACAACTGTTGGGTTACGTTTTCTGTTAATACTCATGGAAACTAGGATGAATTTCTTATGCTGTTGAATAACCAGTGAATATGAAAAAATGCCATCAATGAAAGTATTTCCAAAATCGCTTCAAATTATAGAACTGTAAGAATGATGTATAAACTAAAATATTGAAACCCTTAAAATTAATTCCCTGCAGCACAATAATCTTTTCAAATGTAATTATTTTACAAAGCCCACTGCCACTATCAAAATGTTTTCTCCGTTTATTGCATCCTGGTCATAGCTCTCAAATGTAGGCTCAATCAGTATACCCCACGTTTCATCATATTTAGTTCCTTTTTGTAAATGCACTAGGGCAAACAATGTATTTATATAAAGACATTGACAATGAAGACATCCAATTGAGCTGCTCTCACGACATATTCAAATATCGTTGTGCCAAAATCGAATACACAAATGAAGTAATTAACCAGTGAAACCTTTTTGAGAGCCATGTCATCCGATTCAGGTTGTATAGTATTCTGCAGGCATGTATCACTTTCCATTTAGGGAAAGGCGGCATCATCAAATATGATATATGGGATAAAGTATACCCATCATACATTAAAAGGATATTTCAAGTCTCAGTGAAGGTCTCTGACCATATAGAGGAACGAGGCTGAAGGTTGAGTTTTTTTATAAGATCTTGTAACTCAGAGGTGACTTGTAATATCCTTAATATGTACAGCAGTAAGTACATTATTCCCTTCAATATCTTATAATACATGACCACACCATAACCGTCCCCACAAGTCCCTTATTCGTGGTGTAGTGCTCTATCGTGTGAAAGAGATAATAGGATGTTTGTAAACATAAAAAATAAAATTAGACTCTCTAGTGCAAAATTAAAAAGAAAAGGTGTTTAATTAAAAAAGATAGTAAAATCAGTTTAGTACAAGTCAGATTTTAAAAAAAGCTGTAGCTCAAAATGCATGGAAACATGAAGATATATTTACTATGACTATTACTACTGGCAGCGATAGGAAGAAAGTGGGGTGTCCAAATCTGTTCCTACGCAGACGACACCCAACTAACCGTAATCCTGGATGAGAAGAATTATCCCAAGGACAGGCTGATAAATTGCCTCACCGAACTGTCTGACTGGATGCCTAGCCATTGCCTAAAATTGAACGCAGACAAATCGGAGATATTGCTGTTCGGTGGACACACTCAACTGTGGAACAACAGCTGGTGGCCAGTATCCCTGGGCACCCCCCCAGTTCCGACACCAACAGCAAGGAATTTGGGAGTAATGATTGACACCACACTGTCTATGAAATCTCATGTAGCTACAATATGTGGCAAAGGTTTTGCCATACTAAAGATGCTCAGAAGAGTCTTTCCTTGGATTCCCATGGAGTGTAGAAGGATCCTGGTCCAGTCATTATTGATGAGCAGGCTGGACTACGGAAATTCCCTGTTCGTAGGCATGGCAGAATTTCTCTTCACCAAATTACAATTAGTGCAGAACGCGGCGGCCAAGGTGATATGTAAGAAAAGAAAGTTTGACTCAGCCAAGAGCTGCCTACGAGAGCTCCACTGGTTGCCAATGAGGCAAAGAGCAACCTTCAAAATGATGTGTATAACACACAGAGCACTACACAACACAGGCCCTCTTATCCTTAGAAATAGGATTCAGTTCTATGCACCAACTAGAAATCTCCGCTCCCAATTCACGGCTAGAGCAGTAACTACTCGAGTGAAGAAAGCCAGGATGGGAGAGCGTGCCTTCTCCCACATAGCTGTAACCAAATGGAACAAACTGCCCGTGGCTCTTAGGCTTATGGACTGCCACCTGGCGTTTAGAAAACATCTGAAAACCTACCTGTTCCCTAAACCAGACTAAAATGATACTACCCATGATAAACCATCACTCATAATAGCTGCTACAGCGCCGTGATATCCTATACAGGATGATTGTTAGCGCTTTACAAGAAAACAATAACATAACATAACATAACATGATTGCCTAAATATGGAAAAATACACATCTTGCTATAAATATTTCTTTTCTGCTCATCAATGTTAGTCTAGAAAAACGGAGCAGAAAAAGGAAGCCAAGTTTTGTTTTCATCTTTTTTATCCTCCGTGACCTGCATTTCACCTCGGCTACTGACTCAGGCAGCTGTTTTGACATCAAAAACTCACCTGTAATAAGTCATTTGAGTTGAACAGCTATTTGTGAATTATTAATTACAGGTGAGTAGATAGGTCACAAATTGCCTGAAATAAGGAGATTAGAGACAGACTTTTATACAGGGATTGCAGGCTCCTGTGGATTTTAGTGTTCCCAGATGTATTGCAATTTTGCAGATCTACTAGTTATCCTTCCCCCTGTCTTCTTTCGAATGGGATGACCTCTATTACTTGACTTAAGTTCTTATTTAGGGTTTGCCAAAGTGGAAGGGGTGCCGTAAACTACTGGTCCTCCCACCCTCTAAACCCATGATTTCCCACTGTATTTAGGATTTGGTGGATCTTCTGATGTCTCCTCTGATGGTAATCCCTGATCCAGCGGTCCATCATTCACAAGACAGCAGGGTCACAGTGAAGGTGGTCTCGACCAATTGAAGGTAGAACTATCATCTGTCATATTCAATGCCAGTGACAGTATTGAGAGGCATAGTGGAAACAGATAAGGAATATGTTAAGTGGCCACCATGAATAGGGAAAAAGCCTCCTCTGCGTCAGGGACAGTTTCTTTTAAGTGATAAATAACAATGTCCCACTTTGGGAGTTTGTTTGCTGTCAGATAAAAAGTTTGGGGTGGGTACTTTATACATATTATCCACGTAGCAAACCTTCAGTGCTATGAAGGCACCCATAGTGGCAGCTGCTTCTGTCATAGACTAGAGACCCGTGCCAGGCAGGCTGAGATATCTAAATAAGTCAGACAGTCCTCTGTAAGGGTGACAACCGTCATGACCTCTGCCCACCAGGCTGATCAGAGGACTGTCCTCCAGTGTCTATGTACATCCTCTTGTATGAAATGGAGAAAGGAAAAGAGTTCTTCAAAAAAACTCATACTGGCCCTTACTGAGAGCGTGTTAAGAACATTACTTCTTGGTAGCACAATTACAGTAGTTAAAATGCTAGCTGATCAAAGTAAAAGTGAAGAGATCAGATACCTATGAAGGGCACATGTCCCAGCCTCTTTGCTGGTCTCCATTAAGGGCAAAAGTCATAAAAACCTGTTTCTTCCTTAACTGGTATGACTGGTGCATATCAGTTAGTAAAGTACATGGCATGCAAGGCGGGGATAAAGGCAGATGCCGCAGTTCTGTGGTGCTTGCCAGGAATTTGTTTATTGGGCTAGAGATCTAACAGGATCCTTTGGTTTGGTTAGGGAATACTGACAGTTGGCTCTGATCTTTTGAGGAGATTAGTTCTCCTCAGGAGAAATAAGGATTATTACTAGATCTGCAAAAATGCAATAAATCTGAGAGCACTAACATACATGGTAGCCTGCAATCCCAGCACAAATGTCCGTATTACAGGGAACTTGTGATCTGCCTACTCACTCATATGTAAGTATTGACATAGCCGTTCAACTCACTGGAAGTGTAAGCTTCATGAGTAATAGTTAAAAATAGAACTTTGATCCATTTCCTCTTCTATTAAACTGAACATGACTTCGGTATTGGATCGCATTAATAAATCCTTCTCTTCCTGGAATCCTCTCTTCCTATCGTGGTGGGGTAGATTAGATTCTATAAAAATGATGATTGCCCCTATTCTTATTTATATTCTCTCTATGCTGCCTGTCCATATCCCTGCTATTTACTTTAAACGCCTTACTCCTCTCTTTCTAAATTTTTGTGGCACAACAAAAAAGCTAGAATTTCTCTTGTCTCTCTTCGTAAAGCTAAAGCGACAGGTGGAGTTAATTTCCCGGATTTGCGTTTGTATCATAAATCCTTTTCCTTGCGTCAAGTCTCTCGATGGCTCTCGAAAGATTCGTCTCCTTTCGCTCCCCTATGGCTTCTATTGAACGGACTCTCATCTCCCCCTTCTCTTTTGATGAACTTCTTCGCTTTTCTTCCAAATCTCCATTCACCTCCCTTCCACTTTTTAAATATTCTTCTTCCCTTCTCCGGCCTCTCTGTTCTCCTTCTGTTATATCGCGTGAATCCTTTTTGCAACAACCCATTTGGTATAACTCCCTTGTTCTCATTAACAATAGACCAATATTTTGGTCCTCATGGCATCAAAAGGGTATTATTTGGGTTCATCAGCTTTTTGATGGACTCATCCCTTGTACCTTTCCTCAATTTCGAACTCAATTCTCTTGTCCGAGATCTTTCTTGCACAAATATACCCTCCTGATGGAAACTATCCTTGATCGTTATTACTTGCTACCTTCATCTGTCACTCCTTTCACTCCCTCATCCCTTCTAACATTACTTTCTATTTTTCCTAAAGCTTCCGTTATTTATAAGTTCTTCTCTGCCCCTAATCCGGAGCGACCCAAATCCAAGATTGAATCTTCCTGGGAGTCAGACCTTGGATGCGTTTGGTCGGTTTCTCTTTGGGACAAACTCTGGCTTAAGTCCTTGAAGGTATCTCGCTCTGCTTCTCTTACACAATCTCTCTTCTTTCTATATCATAGACTTTATCTTTCCCCTCTTCTTCTTTCTCGATTCTCCTCTACTTCTACTTCTGCTTGTTGGACATGTAATTCTCCTGATGCTGACCTTTTGCATATGTTCTTTCTCTGTCCCCCAGTATTTACCCTTTGGAACCAAGTTTAGTCTTGCATCTCTCGCATTTTCTCACTCTCTATTCCTCATTCTCCTTCTCTTCTTTTTCTGGGTAGTCTTTCAGATACTCTCACCTTACCCCCTCATTCTGCTGGTCTTTTTGATCTTATGCTTGCTCTTTCCTGTCAACATATCTCCTCTAACTGGAAAGCTCTCACAAAGGTATCTCTGCAACATTGGTGGAACTCCCTTTGCCATTTTCACAGATTAGATGTTTCCTTTGCTTCCTCCTCCAAGCCCCCTCGTAATGTGGAACTTTATTGGCTCCCGTTAACTATTTACTTGGATCAATCTGCTGTCAAGAATCGTCCCTCTTCCACCACATCTGAGAATTTTAAACCACCCTGAATTTTATCCCTACTACTATTTTCTCTTCATGTGTATGAATCAGATTTATTGTTATGCTTACTCTCTATTTAATTCCATTAACAATCTACACATTTATTTGGTATATATTGATATATTTCTATCAGGTTATTTTCCTGTATATTATACTTCATCAATTTGTTGCATATTTATAGTATACAGCTATGTCATATTTCCTTCTCATATTCTCCTTTCCTGAGTTTTTCTTCTGCTCTTTTTCTTTTCTGTTCTTCTCTTCTCTCTCTTATTCCTTCTTTCTTTTTCTTTCTTTCTTTCTTTCCTCTCCCTCCCCTCTCTTTAAAACTTATAAAATGCTTATGTATTGATTCTTGACATTAGGAATGTTATAATCGTCTTGCTTTTGTATATTCTCCATACAGTTCCTTTTGTCCTTGTTTATTTTAGTATATTAATAAAGCTTTCAAACATAAAAAAATAAAAAAATAGAAATTTGGTTAGGATTAATACTGCTCTTAACTAATAGCTCGAGTATGCTGTCATCAGGCATTGAATTCTAGTGGAACTTTACTGAATCACCACATCTATACATTGGTCAAAAAGTACATTTAAGATTTTACTCTTGTTCAGTTTTCTGGCAAAAAACTCATCAAAGGTGGAAAATCTAACTCTTGTTGTAAATATTTGACTCTCCGCTCTCTGTGACACTTGTGGCAATTGAGTCAGTTGTAGCACTATGGGGGGTTGTGGTTTGCAGACAACCTTGGCCATTACTCCACAGCATTACCAAAACTACACCAAAACAAGAAAGCTATCAGCAAGCCATCATTAGAGGGGTATTAGGATTGTAGCTAGAAACCCCTACAACGACAGCCAATTGTCATACCTTGGTGTGGGTGGAGGCAGCCGTTTTAGTAAGACCAGGGGAAGGACGTAAGTGGGCAATTGTTGCTGTGTCCCCGCTGTGTCGCTGTGTTGCACTGCTACATTGCTTCATTTCCCAAAAGTATATCCTTTGTCTGGTCACCAATGGGGGTTGCTTGCTGCAAGCATTTGCTGCCTCATCAACACCTTCGACCTGGGGTGGGACTTGGTCCCCCAGACTTCACAGAGACCGGGAGAAGGGGCCAGGAGTGGCCCAAATCACTTTTTAGCACTAGAGCAGTCCTGCGTGGGTGATCACTGCAAGCTTTGGTTGTCTCATCGACGTCATCAAGCTGGGGGAGAATTTGCCCCCCCCCCCTTAAATTACAAAATCTGGATGGGCAACCATAGTCATTAGGTTAGGGGCTCCCCTGTACTCTCAACTCACTGGATCATTCATTTATATTAAACAAGTGCTGACGAGTGCTGACATTTACCATATGGTATGATGCAGAAGAATAGCCTCCTAGCTCAATGGGGGAGGGGGAGGAGGGGGGAGGTGTTCCTGTTCAATGCTCTCCATTACAACGTGTGTTACCTTAGTGATTGGGGACAATGTCAACAGAATTAAATCTTGTTGAGGATCGCATTGAAGCAGTGCAAAGGCTATTTGCTGACTTTTCACTTGATCCTACATCCTTATCTGAGCCGCAAGGAAATTCCTCACAGACAGCCTTGAATCCCATCCCATCTATCATACCTATCTTCACTGCTGTGACCACAGGCCTGATTCGTAAATCTCCTGAGAAACTCGCAGAGAAGGACAGTTAGCGCAAGCTGTGCAGTACATATTGACACAAATGGAATCACTGTGGACTCCCAAAGTCCAGTTTCTCCTGAAAATTTTCAACCACGAAAAAGAAAAGGTGTGATAGGTAAAAATCAGGCCCGCCCTTGGAAAAGTTACCATCCTTGCAACACTTAGTTATATCTTCGGATTGTGCAAATAAAGCCTCGCCAAACTGTTGCAAATCCACCCTCAGTACAATGGAGTCCTTGCTAACCTCTGTACAAGATGAAATGACAGGCCAGGTGGAAGTTTTGTCAAATAAAATGCAAATGATAATAGATACTTTCCAATGAGCTATAGTTTCACTCAAAGGAGCTCATAATGCTGACCTCTTAAAGTACCAGTCTATTACCCAGCCTGCCAAAGACTCCATAAATAAAAGTCATGCCCATCAGGAGGAGACTGCTAATATAGGCTAACTAACTCCCATCCATGGTACTGTGCTATATGTCCTCTCCGAGGATCAAACCCATCCAGGTTTCCACCCAGCAAGCACTATCTCTTCCCATAAAGCGGCTGATTGGAAACCCTCCATCGACCACAAGGAAGTACACTGAATACAATTATTCTAGAAGGAGTTACTCCCTTAGAAGAATGAACTTACAAGGACTACCAAAGCCATATAAATAAAGCAGCTTTTTGGTACCAGGGAGTTCCTTCTCCCTGGTAGACAAAATTGTTATGGCCCACAGGGTTAATTTGGTAGGTCCAGCAACAAACAATTCAAGGGACGACTGTGTGGTTGTGAACTTCTGAGATCCGGGTTGTGTTTAATTTTGCTGTCCCACTTACAATTCTTTTCTATCTCACATGCACAAATTTGAGCTCATCAATCTTATTACTGTATCTGGTCTGGATATTTTCTGCTGTCTTGCTTCCAATCCCTAGGCTTGTGTGATTCAAAAAAGCTTTATAGCCATCTGTGGCACTGCTGGCAATTTAATAACAAGCAACCAGCCATCTACTATTCACTTATCGCATTTCTGGTTTAATTCAGAATGTACATTAGTGCTTAAATCTCTCAAGAAAGCTACTGACACCATTTCATGAAATATAGAGGAAAAGATCAGCAAGGAAAATCTATTAACAGGCAACAGAAACAAGGAAAATGGAAAGAGAAAGTCAAGATAATCCTGGGAAGATCTTCACACGGTAGCCATCCTGAAAGACAGCAGGTTGTTTTGGGAAGTTATAAACTGTCCCCTTTTCTCAGATTGCCCAGCCAATGGCCTAGATTGCCACTTTTCAGAACAAGACAGGATTGGCCATTTTACTGAAATTTTTAACCCTCGTAATTTGATGGCTGAACCCTCTGCAGAATCAACAATTGACCCACTCCTTTTTAATGAGAATGGCGTCAATGATTTTATTAATATAGTAACAGTTGCTAAGGCTATACAGAGTGCAGCAGCAGGAAAGGCTCCTGGCCCCGATGGCATTTGAGTAATTTAGTACTCTGGATGCTATTAGTCACAAATGTACTCAGAGTAGTCATCAGGTAGGCCGATTGATTTGTGGCGAGGATCCATCACAGTACCGATATACAAAAAAGGGGAAAGGAAACTCCCGACCTGCTACTGCCCAATTTCATTGTTAGTCTCTACAACAAATGTATTAGGGCATGTCATAGTGGGAAAACTTGAAAAATGGGCAGACGCAAACTAATTTTTTTCCAAGATTCAATATGTTTTTTTATTAGCAGTCCTACAAATACAAAATCAAAACGCTTTTTTACCAAGATCTCCCATTTTAACTACCTAGGTATTTTACTTGAAGCCGATTTGAGCTTCAGGATACTCATAAATCAAATAACTTAGGAAATGGAGACAGTCAGTGCCTATGAAAGAGATGACTCAACTTTATAAGAGTAAATGCCTTACTGTAGGAACATATGGAACAGGTGTGTGGGATTACAAATCTCTGGAGAGCCTAGGACAACTGAAAATTTTCTATCTAGGCTCTTATCTATCCCCAAATCTACCTCTAGCTTCATTTCCCACCTTGAACTAGGTATGGGGTTTTTGGAAGATCTTGTTAAAATGGCTCCACTCTTACTGCGGATTAAGATATGGAGCATCTGTGAAGCTGACTTCTCTAAGTGTGTATTGAAGGACTGTTTAAATTTAAGTAACAATAGCTCCATCCCATGGCTGGCCTATGTTAGGAATATTCTTTCAACCTAGAATTAAGAACTCTTTTTGATTTGCCAGATAATAATTCGATGACATACAAAAGCCTTAGTAAAGCAAAAATTCCTCTCATATAAACAGGAGGATTGAATGGTGAGAGCTTAAGCTATTACTTCAGTTTTGAATTATTTATCAATTTCTACCACTTCCGGAAGGGAAACATCCGTTACAACGCGGATGTTTCAACGCGGTGCTGTTACGACGCATCCGTAACAACGCAAGTCGTTACCACGACTTGCGCTGGAGGGCGCTAGAAGATTAAAAATAGTAAATTTACTATTCCAACACCTTCCCTAGTGTCCACGGGGACTGGTGTTAGAATAGTAAATTATACTATTCGATATCCGCGCCCCCAACGCAAGTCGTGGTAACGACTTGCGTTGTAAGGGACGCGTTGTAACAGCACGCGTTGTGACGGTACGCGTTGTACCGTCACCAATCCCTTCCGGAATGAAGCGCTAGTTAAAAGGGATAGTAAATCCAGAACACAGATTTTACTTAACAAGGTTAAGATGAAACCAAATCAATTTTCTAGTTGCTTTTCCTTGTCCTTGATCTTGATTTGCCTCTATACCATGCTGTCCATGTAAAGCTTCTTCCACTCAAACTACTGTGCACTTTATGCTGTTTTGCAGACTACAGACCACAACAACAAAAATCCAATACACAGAAAAAGAGATATTGAATTTTAATGTTTTTAGTGTAAAGAGCTCCAAAAGGCATAACACCCCTACCGGTGAACATCTGGTCACACCAGACCAGGACAAAGTCACAAGTTGAGGGACCCAGTTAGGTCTGCTGAACAGAGTACCTTAAATCCTGAATTGCAGGTCTTTGCATGGGTCTGTAACAAAGATGGGTTGCACAGATGTGGTGAGGCTGCAGGTGCGAGGTCCTGTTGTCTCGACATCGAGGATCCCATTGATGGGGCTTGTGATGGCAGAGTCTATGTGCAAATGCAAGCCTCTTATGTCCCTGATGCTTCAGATCAGGAGGCTAGCCAACTAGCAATTGGAGTCAATCTGGGTTCTTTGTTCCAGTGACGCAGGTGCAGTCCTCCTCACCCATGCAAAATGACAGCAGGTCAGCACAGCAGGGCAGCAGTTCCTTCAGAGCAGCATTCCAGCAGAGTGACAATCCTTGCAGCAGCACAGCAGCCCTTCTTTCTAGCAGAATAGCCACTGGTCAAGAAGTGTACAGAATTTGTTGTGTCCGTGGTCCTACTTTTGTTTAACAATTCTGCCTTTGGCATGGGGAAAAGCTCCTAGAGGCATGCCTTTGAAGTGCACAGATGCCCTGCCTTCCATGTCCTTACTTTACAATAACTACAGGAGGTATGAAGCTCTTTGTGTGGGGACAGGACTCAGCCTATTCAGGTTTAAGTGAGGCTGGGATTAGCTCCTCCCTCCCATCCTGCCACACCTAAGCTCCCATTGTGTGTGGTTGACTAGGAGGAATATAGAAAGTCCAGCTGTCAACGTCACCCAGTCATGTGACTAAAGACAGGCTGCAGGCACTAAATGGTTACGGCAAGAAAATGGCAACTTTCTAAAAGCGGCATTTCCAGAATTGTAATTTAAAATCCGACTTAACTATATGTTAGGATTTCAAATTAGGATTCCTGAGACACCAAACTTGAACCAATAATCTCTTCCAATTTGAAAATTACACTTAAGGTACTCAAATATTACCCTATGGAAAAGTTAGGTCTTACAGTAATAACAAATGAATTTACACTACCAGGACATGTAAAACTTAAAAGTACATGTCACACCTTTTAAATACACTACACCCTGCCCATGAGGCTGTCAAAGACCTACCTTAGGGGTGACTTATTTGTGTTAAAAAGGAAGGTTTCAGCCTAGCACAAAGTTTATTTGCCAGGTTGAAATAGCAGTTTAAACTGCACACTCAGGCTCTGAAATGGCAGGCTTGAGGCAGGTCTAAGGCGCTACTTAAGTGGGTGACACAATCAGTGCTATAATCCCACGGGTAGCATTTAATTTACTAGCTCTGGGCACGTGTAGTGCACTTTACTAGGGACCCATAAGTAAATAAATATTTCAATGGGGCATAAGACAACGTTACCAGGTTTTCAGCAGAGAGCACAAGCACTTTAGTACGGGTTGGCAGTGAGTAAAGTGTGCAGAATTCTAAAGCAAGCTATAACGAGGTCGGCAAAAACAAAAGGTCTGAAGGCAAAATGTTAAGGGGAAACCACTTTAAGGATGCCAGGTCTGACATAGACAGCAGTCCATTAATGGAACGTTCTGCATGTCTGTTCATTTCCTCCATGTTTCAGCATCAGACTTTGGATAGTCCCTAGCTATGTTAGTTTTTTGCACAATTATTCCTCCACTGTGTCTGTGAATTATATTAATGATTTGGGCCATACATGCTGTCATTTTCTGCTATCCATTCACAGTAAATATTTCCCATTCTATGATATTTATGAGTGGATAAGGTTTCACATTCTCTTTTTCCGTTAACTTGATACTTAGATCCTATTGTCGTTTTCTATTCACCACTGAGTATTGGTTTCATTTCAAGTAGTCAGTACATTTCCTCATTCATTCAGTCTTCTAATAAGGAGTGTTTTAATCATATTTCGGTTTGGATATCGCTAATTGAATGAGGATCCCAAAAACATCATTCTGCATTTGCACTTTTTTTCCCTCGATTTGCAATTGTGACCTTATTCACTGTGTACATATACAGGTGTAAACATATGATTTCAAGCGATGTTACAATCTGCACATGTTTCATTTTATGAATGCATGTTTTGACTGTTTTGTGAGGACTAGCAGCTCTCAAACAACCATTGAATAATTGTTCTGTTGTAAAGGTATTGTTTTCATGACCTATAGATATAAGAGGAATTTAGACCTTCCGATTTCGTGAGCTCACATTTATCAGCCACCTAATTGCAAACAAATGCCCCTTTTTTGTAACACTTAAAAAGGAATTTTGCCTGGGAGGTTTCAATCCTGTATATTTATTTTAATTGTCATTGATTTTATATTAAGCTTAACCCTGATAAGGCATTGACGTGATTTACGTCGAGTAGCTTGCTACTCTAAAATCCTTAGTTTGTGGTAATCCAGTGAGATTGCTAATTACTGAGATCAGGCCTGTGTTCTCAAGAAGAAAAACAGCATTTCATGCATTTACATTTTAAGATACTAAAACTTGCTTCTCCTCAGATACTAGAGCGTCTCATTCTCCCCTACATTCCTTCCCGTCAGTTGAGATCCTGTGGACAAAATTTAGCTGTAGTCCCTCGCTTTTTGAGAAGTAGGTCCGGCGGTCGCTCTTTTAGAGTGCTTGCTCCTAAACTTTGGAACTCTCTTCCTGCCCATGTTCGTGCCCTTGATGACCTTCTGACATTTAGGAAAGCTGTAAAAACGTATATCTTCCCAAACAGTTGTTAACTTTCCTCTATTTTTTGATTCCTTTGTTGTTCTGTTTGTGTTGTGTTTCTTTCCAGGCGCAGCGCCGGGACACCCCTTAACTGGGGCAGCTGTGCGCTTAAAAATGGAGTTAACATAACATAACATAACTCCTGTTTCTTCATGGTAGATTAAACTTAAGACAAGTTAGGTGTGATCATTAATGGGGGCAATGTGGTTTAAGATATATGGTGAGATAATTAGTTTGCCTGAGGTTAGGTTGCAGGGATAGGATGAAGTCCTCAAGATGAGAGGGGTTGCTGATTTGTCTCCCTGTAGCACTGCCACTTGGTGGATTGTGATCAGGATGTCCCGCTTTCAGCCACCCAATGGGGACACATTTTCAGTAGCCAAACTCACACGTTTGAGTCAGGTTCAAATATATTATTCTCAGGACAATGCTATACAAATAGAGTATTGCGACTGGAAGATCCAACCTCTTAAAGAAATTCAGCCTGATAGGAATCATACAAAAAAAATGCATGGTGTTGGCAACACAGATCAAAAGCAGAAGACCTTGATGTTCTGAAAATGATCTATGACTTTCCCTTTAATGCATTTAAGAATCAGATAATTGTGGGCAAAATCTCTGTGAAAAGAAGATTAAGACACAAAAATACTCTGACAAATTTAAATAATTTGGTTATTGTTTTAAGATCCAAAATCAATTCATATAAATAACATTTTAAGAAATTCAGTTATGAGTCTAACAGCTCGAAATATAAACTACACATCTAGCCAAAGGAAATCTATTTCTAAATAAAAACAACATCCATAAGAGGATAGTCCCAAAGAAAGGGATGTGTCCATCTTCTTCCAACAAAGGTAGGAAGATGGTTCATAAGAGCTCTCTTAGCATGGACAAGGGATCAAGTTAGAGTCCACTCGGGAAAAATACCATCCGCATGGGCAAGCGCAATGGAGCATTATTCAGGAAAGTTAAATTCTGGTCTCTCACCAGCTCCAAATCATCCAGCAGGAAAGTTCACCACCAAAGGGTGAAAGGCAAGAGGCACATAAAGATAGTCCGGCAGGCAGGCTTGAGACAGGTAATGTGAAGTGAAAGTGAAGGTGAAGCCACAAATTGCTAGAATTGCTCGGCTGATCACAAGAGGAAAGTAGACCCCTCCTCCTAGAAAAGTCACTTTCGACACTTCAAATTGCTCTTTTGTGATATCAGTAGTCACCATACAATGGCCTTATCATCATGTGATCGATTTTCCCTCCTCAATGTACAAATTTATATTCCAGCATACTTTCCCATGCTGGTCATGAGAAATGACTGTCCATTCCATCCTCACAGGTTAGTTGACAAAGGATTTGTTTAATTTATTACTCTTCACAGATATAGTCCAACGGTCAGGTTCCCATCAATTAACACAAAAATAAATACTTAAAAAGTGTCTTGTTACTTGAAGAATGTCGCTTGAACAGAATAAATAAAGCAACATTTGAGAAAACATATCATAGGTCCATTACACTAGGCTATGAAATAATGCAGCCTAAGAAAAAAGTCACTTAATGCATTTTAAAGTTAGCATTTCTTATTTAGTAAAATAAATTCCTATTTAAGTTCAAGCATAACAAAATGAATCAATTGTATAATATAAGAGCATTTTGCAATCGTGTCAGTGATTATTACACAGAAATGTTCAACTCTAATTATGGCCTACAACTATAAATTTCAAAAAGTACCTACATATAAACTATTACAAAAAATGATTAGAATAACATTATTTCTATAGGTATAAGGTCTTCATAATGTTAGCCATTTATACTGAAAGTTTCAGTCATATAGCACATTGCATAGATCAATTGCACCACTTTCTAACTTTTTTGGCCCTCTACAATAAAGTCAATAGAAATGCTTACATTTCATCATTTATTTGTCATGACATCTTTTTCAAAATATAAATAATTAATTAATAAACATGTTAAATTCATTATTTTATTTATTTCTACCTATCCATTTTTAATAAACTACATTGACTTTTTCATCAAAACGAGACATGACCTCTTTCAGCAAAATGACAGGTTTGTACCAAAAGAAATTGAACACAATATATCATTATACAACTAGTCATAGCCGTGATTAACATGTAATAATCATTATCGGCCCATGACGTCCAAGGTAGCAACAAATCAAATAACGTGTCGTAGGGTAATTAATACTTAACGGGATACATGAATTTCAAGATCTAATTCTGTCTTGTCTCCGCCACATCGAGCAGCTTAATAACTGATTGCTCCAATGCCCTTTTATGGTCCATCTGAGGTTAGTGCTCTGTCTCCTCCCCTCGCACTGTGTCCGCTCCGCTGGCAGTCTCCCCCTTAGTCAGGTCTGGTATAACGCCCCAAATTTTTTTGGTCGACTACGCAAGGGGAGAAGCTCTCTATAAGTCTCGGTTTGTGTGCTGCAGTACACCAGGTCTTTGCTCCAATCTGTAATAGTGGGAATCGGGCCTCGTGACCAAAGCATTGCCATGCTACGCCGAGCAATTAACAAACCCATATCCACTAACCTGCGAATTGCCTTAGGTAGTGGTTTAGAGTACCCCAGTAAAGCTAGCATAGGGTCAGGCAGCACCCAATTCTTTAAACACCTGGGCCCAAAAGTTGCTAATCCCCAGACATGTCCAGGCTAAGTGCAGAAAATCCGCCTGGATTTTCGCACAGCGATCACATTTAGCTGTGTCTCATAATCCATATCTACACAGTCTCTCTAGCATGTAGTATACCCTACTAAGGAATTTAAAATGAATGAGCCTATATCTCCCATTCAACGAGATCTGCTTCGAGTTTTCACAACAATATCTCCAAGTAACATCATCCAGCTCTTTATTTATTTATTTTATTTATTTAAAACATTTGTATAGCGCGGCTGTCCCCTTACAGGCATTCTGGCGCTGAGGTATCTCCAGAAGGGGGAAGCACGGGGGCAGCAGATAAGTGGCTAGGAAGTTAACATTTAGGAAACAGCCAGGTTTTGACCCGTTTCCTGAAAGGGAGGAGTTCTTTCGTTTGACGGATGTCTAGGGGCAAGCTGTTCCATAGTTTAGCCGCCACAACTCTGAAAGATCTGCCTCCGGTCCTAACTTTTTTGAATCTCGGTACTTTTACAAGGCAAAGCCGTTGTAGAGCGAAGGGCTCTGGATGGGATGTGCCAGTCGAGCATAGCTTGTAGAGAGCTGGGCCCAAGTCCCTGCAGGGCTTTGAAAACCAGACAGAGGGACTTGAAGGCCACTCATTGTTTCAACGGGAGCCAGTGTGGTTCGGCCATCGCCGCTGTGGCCGATGCTCTCCTAGGCCAACCAAGGGCTAATTTAGCAGGGGCAGTTTGTACTCTTTGGAGTCTGTCTAACAGCATGGCTGGAGACTCGAGTAGCAGCGCATTGCAATAGTCAAGGCGACTAAGAATAGCACACCTGACTATTAAAGCCCGGGCCTGTAAGGGAAGTAGTGGCAGGATCTTACGTAGGGAACGAATGAGGGCCGAGCACGTGGATACTGTTTTCGCAACCTGGGCTTCCTTGCTGAGTTTATTGTCCATCATAACACCCAGATTGCGGACAGTGGTGACCGGTTGGGGTTTTTCCGAGGATTCAGGGGGCCAAAAATCCACCGGGAAAGGGCGAGGAATCCGACTTCCGGCACAGAACAGAACCTCGGTTTTGGAGGTGTTAAACTATAGTGAGTTGTTGTGTAGCCAGCCAGCTGTGTCTCGTAAACAGTCATGAAAGGATTCCAAAGGAATCGATTCCTCCCCCTCCCAAGAGAGGATGAGTTGAGTGTTGTCAGCGTAGTTGATCGCCTCTAGCCTATGAGACTTTATCAACGTGATCAGTGGTTTGAGATATACGTTAAGTAAAATCGGGCTAATGGACGAGTCTTGAGGCACCCAGTGAGACCCCGTGAGTGCCTTTACCAAAGTCCGTTTGCCAAGCTAGCCTTGCCTTGGTATAGAGGTTCCCCCGATATCCCTGTGCAAATTTTTAAATTTTAGAGACCATTTTGGTTAGGGAGTCAGCTGTTATACCATATGTAAGTGGTATATCGACAGGTGGCTCATCCAGGTCGCGGCCTAGTGTGTCTACCAGTGCATATCTCATTCTGTGAAACTGAAATATGTGTAGTTGGGTTACAGTGGTATCAGACCCCGCAAGTTGGTCCCACGTTTTGACTTTCCCTTCTAGAACATGTCCCCAATAGTCTTTGCTCCCATAGCGCTAAGCGCTCTAGTCACTCCAATGTCTGTACAGGAGGATATTCAATGGTACCACTCTAAGGAGGCCAACTGGGAGTATAGTATCGCTCCGGATTGTAACTTCAGCAGATGATGCCAAGCATGTCTCGTCGCATTCATGGAATCTAGAATACCTGTTCTGCGGTCAGGGGGAGTGAACAACATGGTAGGCAGCGGGAGAGGAGCGGCCACCACCTGTTCTATATGTAAATGCGGAGTGTCTGGTGCGCCATGTTTCCACTGGTGTGAATGTGCACTTTGCGCCGCCCTATAATATAAGTCTAAATCTGGGGCCCCCAGCCTCCCCATCCGGTAGGGGAGTGTGAGTACGTCCCACCTAACCCTAGCTTGCTTGCCTGCCCATGTTAGTTTTATCAGCATTGTGGTGAGTGTACAGAAAAAAAAACCCTGGGAGGACCATAGGGATGTTGGAGAACAAGAACAAAAAGCGTGGTAGAACTACAATTTCCATGATAGAGATACGCCCTAATAGTGACAGCGGTAGTCGGATCCATCTCTCAATGTAGTCTCTCAGCTTATTTATGGCCACCTCATAGTTTTCTTGGAACACCACTTCTGAGTCCGTATGTATCTTGACTCCTAAGTAGCGGACTGGCTCTGTGGACCATTGTAATGGGAATTCTGGCAGGAAGGGCACAGACAGGGTGAGGGGAAAAATCTGAGATTTAGCCCAGTTCACTCTCAGGCCAGAAATTGCACCAAATGTTACTACTTCTCTAAGTATAGGGGACAGATTATTTTCAGGGTCTCTAACATACACAGAGAAGTGTGCTGTCTGCATACGTGGAGACAATGAGCTGGTAGAACTGAAAACGTATACCCCTATAGTTGTGATACTCGCATAAGGGGCAGGCCAACGGTTCTGCCACTAGCGCATATAAAATCTGGGATAAAGGACAGCCTTGTCACATGCCTCTAGTAATGTGTATCTGGTTGGTAACTAATGTGACTATTTTTATTCTACCAGTGCGTGAATTATACAGGACCCCCATCATTTGCAAGAACATATTACCCAGTCCCATCCTTGTCAACACAATCTTCATGAACTGCTACTCGACCAAATCAATGGCCTTTTCCATATCTAAAAAGACTGCCACTTTCTGTACATCCTGTATGGTGTGCTGTATCGCCCCAAAGACCGTTCTCAGATTGTATGTCAAGTTTCTACCCGGACAAAATCCCGCCTGTTCCGGGGCAACTAAGTGCGAAATTAATGGTGTCAGTCTGGCGGCAAGGATTTTAGCATAAAGCTGTTTGTCCACATTTAGTAATGCCAGGGGTCGGTACGAAGAACATTCATTTGAGGATTTGGCCGGTTTTAGTATGGCTACAATGACCGCCTCTATCATTGACAGTGGCATGATACCGCCGGCCGCCATATCTTCAAACAGTGTGACCAAGTGTGGGATCAATAGGTTTTGGAAGGTTTTTAAAAAGTTGACCGTGAGTCCATCTACCCCCGGAGCACTACCGGATTTCATCCCGGCCAGTGCAGCAAAAATTTCCTCTTTCTCAAGCGGGTACATCAGATACTCACGGTGTTCATTAGTTAGAAATGTCAGTTTCGCATGAGTCAAATAGTCTAATATTTCCGACTCCCTGCCTTCGTGCAGGGAGCGGTACAATGTTGATTAATACTGACGGAACCGCTCCAATACCTCCATATCCTCCATTATTACCTCCCCCTGGTCCCTCTCAATTTCCGATATCACAGAGTCTTCTCTGTGTTTTTTCAGCAGGGAGATCAGGACCACGCCCGGGCGTTCCCCCTTTCCGTACAAGCGTGCTGTCGCGTATTTGCCTAGGTGCTTAAGCTCCGCATCTGCCATTTCATGATACTCATCCAACATAGTTTTGAACGTGACTTTATCATTGTCGGACGTGGCAGCTATCAACTGCTGTTATAACAATTTAAGGGAGCCCTCCAAGTCGGAGAGTCTCTTATGATGTGACCGCAGTATCCCAGAGTGTTTTGACATGGCTATCTGATGAATATACACTTTAAACGCCTCCCAAACCGCCGCAAATGACTCCACCGAGCCAATATTACAAGTGAAAAAGGTGTCTATCTCTTCGGCGAGCTCTGACCTAAAAACGGAGTCCAACAGCGAGTATGGGGGGGAAGTGCCAAGTAAAAGGGGGATCCTTTTCTCTGGGCTGTTAACAACTAAGAGTACAGGGGAGTGATCCGAGTAAGAATGTGTAAGCACAGCACAGTACAATCTTTCATTCCCGTATATATCTGATGAGAAGCTAGCCAATAATCAATTCTTGTATGCAGGTCGTGAAATGCCGAATAGTGAGTATACCCACCCGACAGGGTTCCATTGCTGCCAAACATCAGTAAGATCTAGTTGCGTCATTGCGTCCGCAATGCCGTGGGCCACAGCCGAAGTAAGTCTGTCTGGGCCACCCGATCTGTCTAGACTGTGGTTCAAAACAAAATTAAAATCTCCCCTCCAGAGTTGAGGTCTTCCTACATAGTTGCGCATTATATCCGTGAGGGAGATGTAAAACCCCTGGTTATCATAGTTTGGGCCGTAGGCATTACCCACAAACATGTCTAAACCTTTCCCTGAGCAGCGTGTAACTACATATCTACCCTCAGGTTCCAAGTGTAGGGGATCAAGTTTAAGGTGAGATTTAGGATTTACCCAAGTGAGTACCCAGCTTGCATGGGTGGTGAAGCCCGCACTATGGATGCACCCTTGTAAACTTCTGTTTTGGAACATCATACTATTCAGGGGCAGGTGTGATACTTGTAGTAGGGCAATATCTTTTTCGTGTCTTGTCAAGTAAGCTATGACCTTCCTAAGTTTTCTATGGTCATTGAGGTCCCTGATATTCCAGATCAGAATCCTCAGCACACATGTTTATCCGAAGCGCACTCGCTACGGCTCATCTTTCACATTAATTGGCATCAAAATGTAACCTTGGCTGTTACGCATGACTGAAGTCAAAGGTATCAATGGTCGTCGAAACCATGTATTTCTAAGAACTTCTGCGATATGTCTGTCTCTGTTCCTTCCCACCACCCCCCCCCCCATGCCAAGCGATTCCCAACTGTGCATTGGTGAAATCCCCCCGCAAAACCCTTACTTATCATAACAAATTCATATATAACAACTCTGTTATCGTAATGTCTGAGGTGATACTCAAGGTGTGGTGCACACACCTAGGCAGATGTTGTTTGTCCTTGTAGTAATTAAACTACTGTAAGGAAACTATCATTTACTGTCAGCCATCCAAGCTATTGGGTGCATATGGTGTTCAATCACATATCTCTGCCAGACCCGCACTCCACTCTTGTTGTGCAGCAGTCATCCCAGTACTAATTGAGCGTTCTAGCCTCAATCTTTGGGTAACCCAAACCGTCCTGGCCCTCCCGCAAATTCCAGCACAGCACTCAAAAATAGTCCAGCAACAAACCATGCTGCCACAACATATATCTCCAGTCACCCTCCAAATGTTCCCATCTTATCTGGTAGAAAGCAGGGGATACTCGCTAGTCCTGGTCGTCTACAACTGACTCGATTGTGTCCGAAAGTCCCATTCACAGTGCTCCACAATGCACAGCTTGCTCCAACCATTCCACCTCAACTTACAGTACACTATAGAGATTCTCAGTAACATCATCAGTCTGTTCCAGCCCAAAATTTCAATCATTACATCAATGCCAGCAATGTCCGGCCAGCCCAGTTAACCCTTTAATTTCCCACATATGCCCCCATCTTATCTGTCAGCATGCGCAGCTCATGTGCTAGTCCTGATCATCGAGGCTGCTGTTGTCCGCTCCCTCCAGTCTGTTCTGCTCCGGGCTCCATTGCCGTTCCTTTGACCACTCTTTCAGGGCTTTCTGCAGCATTTTGGGGTCCGTGAAGATCCTAGATCTGCCCTGTCTGTTAACTCTCAATCTCGCCGGGTACAACATGGCATAGTCCATATTTTGTTCTGGCAGTTGACGTTTGAGTGGTGTAAACTGCATGCGCACCTCCTGCACCCGCAGTGTGAAGTCCGGATATAGTGAAATATCAGATCCCTTGTACTGCAATCTCTGCTTCTCCCATGCTACTTTCAGTGCTGCATCTCTGTCCCTGTAGTTCAACAACTTAGCTATAATAGGCCTTGGGGGCTCCAGGTGCAGGCCTCTGGCCCAATGAGCGGTGCGCCCTCTCCACTACAAACATCAAAGAAAATGTTTCCGCACCCAGCAAAGTAACCAGGAGTTTTTTAACAAAGAGCTCCATATTCCCAGTCTGAGTCTACTCTGGAAGGCCCGTAATTCGTATATTGCTTTTTCTGGACCGCACTTCCAGATCCTCCGCCTGGTCTTGTAGAGTTTGCAATGCTCTTCCCATCTTCTTGTGTTCTATGTCCATTTCTGTCTGTGCCTCCTCTACTTCAGTCACTCTGCGTTCAGCCATGTCTAGCCTTTCCATCTGTTTATCCATTTGTTCATTCATTCTGTCCATCCGATACGACAGAGAATCCAATTCAGTGTCTATAGCAGACAAGCTTTCTTGCAGGCATTTCTGCATGGCGGTGAGCATCACACGGATATCCCCTTCAACCTGCTCTGTTGTCAACTCCTGCACGTCGGGGTGTTCTATCTCGTCCTAGATTTACACTGCTCAAAGTTGAGTTTGGGCTGTGTTTTATCCACTTTTCCCATTGCGGCTGAGCTGGGCCAGCTGCAGGTATAGGCACCGCTGCTGGATTCTCAACTATCTGCCTCGTTAGGGGTATCGCGACCAGGTAAGTCTGGTAGATCTCAATCCAGGTGTCCCGATGTCTTCAGCAGCATTATAACGTGCACCCCGGATGATCCTGCCACCACAGTGTTTCTGGTTTATTCACCTTATGTAAGATTGCTCTGAATCACAACCTTTCCCCACTGCAGTCGCACGCTCCGTACAGTACATCCACTTGACATCAGCGCTCAGGGCCAGGGATCCTCAACTGGTATATATCCTAGACTGAGGTGCCAGCACGGCCTCTGGTATTTTCTACGCTTTGTTCCTTCCTTATAGCCACCCAGCTTCCAGTACAGGCGGATCCCTGATCGCGAGCCTCTAGGTCCCGAGTCCCACTCCCCAAACTTGGGCCTCCGTGGTGAACCTCGTATCCAAGTATGCTCACAACTCTGCTGAGTGCCTACAGCGTACAGTGCTCCCTGCTTGAGTTGCGGGCCCACCTTATCTCTGCTCGCCACATTTGTATTTCACTGTCACGTCCCAGGTCCACCTTGAAGTACTGAGTGGGTGAACAAGCTCAGCATTCTGTGCAGATTCGCTCTTTAAAGGGGGGAGCCACGGTGTCAGCAACGCAATATGAAAGCCACTGAATCCTATTTCCTCCAGATGTCCCGGCACCCAGTCCACGTCACTAAGCATGGGCGAATTTTGCGAATTCGCAATTCGCGAATTTGCAAATTTGCTAATTCGCGATCCGCAAAATCCGCGAATTTGCGGATTCGCGGATTTTGCGGATTGTGTGGGTAAAGGGCAGGCCGGGCAGGGAAAACGGTGTACATCGCTAGTGTGAGGGGCAGGGCCAAACGGGCGTGGCTTATATGCGAGTTCCCATGCCTCTTGTGTGCATAAAAGGACAGGCACGGATCAGAGAAGCTTGTGGTCACAGGAACTGCACAGGGATTGAGCTCATGAAAGTCAATAATGCAAAGGCCTCCATCAAGCATCATAGGTAATTTTCGACGATAGATATGGGGAGAACGCACACCTGCCCAGCCTCGACAAAACTCACATTTTTGGGGGGCTGATTAACTTTGCCATCACACCAAAGAGCACCGGGTCCCTCTAGTTTACATGCCTCTTGTGTGCATAAAAGGACAGGCACGGATCAGAGAAGCTCGAGGTCACAGGAACTGCACAGGGATTGAGCTTGTGAAAGTCAATAATGCAAAGGCCTCCATCAAGCATCATAGGTAATTTTCGACGATAGATATGGGGAGAACGCACAACTGCCCAACCTCGACACAACTCACATTTATGGGATGCTGTAACTATTTTAGGATGGCGCCGGCAAGCTGCCAGCGCCATCCTAAAATAGTTACTAAATTAGCTTCATCAGGAAGCACTAATAGATAAAATAAAGCAGGTGCTCGAGCACCTGCTTTATTTTATCTATTAGTGCTTCCTGTTGAAGCTAACTTAGTAACTATTTTAGGATGGCGCTGGCAGCTCTCCGGCACCATCCTAACATAGTTAAAAGTTCAACAGGCTTGAACTTTTGCCCCCCAAATCCGCCGCTCGCGGATTTCGCGGATTTTCAGTAAATTCGCGGGAGTTCGCGGATCGCGGATTTACCGAAAATCCACGAAATCCGCGAGCAGAACGGATTTCCCGCACATGCTTACACGTCACCTTACTGGAGCCGCTACTCACTTGGCAGTCTCTTTGCAGCTGGCGGCTCTCTGGGCTCACCGCGAATTGGTCGGCAGCTGGGCGCAGTCGACTCTTTCCCTCACGTCACTCCGAGGGTGCCTCTCGCGCTGTTTGTTACGGGCACAACTCGGACCACCAGCTGTGAGCTTTTGCCAGTCCATCGTTTAACTGCACAGTTGTATCTCCTTCCAGCATTGCGTGGCACTCGTTTCTGCTCTTGGCCCCGTGTCGCATCTCCCGGCATTGTAGGCCTCATTTAATTTCACTAATTGCGGGTCGTTTCAGCAAACGCAAGTGTGATCGCTGCGTGGAGCTCACTTTCCGATTCACGGAGTGCTCTAGGTCGGGCAGCAAGTTTCACCCAAATGCAAGATTCTTAATGAATAAGTAGATGGCTCAACGGAGCGCTCTTCTTAGCCGGTCATCTTAGGCTCAGGCAAGCTCCACCCCCCAATCCAAGCACACTTTTACAGTGCTGGTATTTCAACTTTTCTCAGCTTTAGTGTTGTTTTGCTAGACACGTGCAAATTCCACATTTGAGTTTTTGTGGTAAAAATCATTTCATGTGTTGTGCAAAGGATGATCAACATCACGGTACGTAACATTGCTCGTGGTATCACAGGAATTTTACATCAGAACCCATATTATTAAAACATCACATATGTTTTGCAGGTCTTCATGAGTACTTTTAAGTGCATTACGAAATTTAACAAATTAGATTTTCCGTCTTGGTTCTGCAAATAAATGCATTTGAAAATATTGTATGGGTATAAGGCACCTGCTTCGGAGATCTTTGTGTGCCCAGTAAATCTCAGGAAATAATAACAATGCTAAGATCACTTTGGAAGTTAATGCTTTTGCTAGGGAGATCTTTAATTTGTCTAGACTCAGATTTAAACCAAAGTAGCATAGAGGGTTAATGTGTCTACTGCTAAGCACAGAATGCAACATGCAGGTGACAGATATGTAGATATGTAAGTGGGTTAATGCTTTTAATACAGAGTTCCTTTTGTTACTTGAACTTTGCAAAGTGTAATTCTTCTCATGCACCACAGTGACCTATGAAAGACATGTGACTCCTACATTTTGTAACCCTTACCATCTAATGTAGCACATCATGCAAATTGATTTACACACAGATGATTTATTGTCAATGTATAAAGTGCTTGTGTGTTGTAAAGCACTCTGACACCCTGCATTCGGAGGACTAGCACTATACGTGAAATAAAATAAAATTGTGGTATTTAAGTTGTTATTCATCTAAATACTCAGACAAACCAACACATCTTACATTCTGAAGATGCCTCTCTTGAGCATCTTTGAAGTAATAACAAGCTGTACACCTTTGTTTCACTACTATTGCATGTGCATCTAGGTGTAAGGCTCTAGATAGCTCACAGCCAGCATACTCTAACAAAAGGAGGCCTGATGTCCCCTTAACTTTGGCCTTTGTAATGGGCCTAGGTGGAGTCTGAAATATGAAAGCCCCTTGCTGCCTGCACCTTGTTGCTTGAAACGAAAAGAGACAATGTGCAGGTGTTGCTAACTGTGTACACTGGGATGGGACGAGTTCAGCATATTTCCGTGGGGCCCAACATCTTGGAAGAGTGAAAACCATCTACCTGTGTGTAGCCTCGTCGTGTTCCCTGATGTCGGCTCCCATGTATTTTTAGCTGGCATCTTTTGAAACTAACACATGGAGGAGCTGCTATGGCAAGTATCTAACAGCCATAGGTGACGCAGTGACGTCCCACATGGAGGCACCTAATCAGACCCACCAGGTGCCCTGGCAGTGGAGATGTGAAGCTTGTGGTGCCTTGCAAAATCTATTATTTGAGAGAAATAAGGCAGCAGAAGAGGCTTGTGTAGTGAGGTAGCACTCTGAATGCCCAGCTTTCCCTGCTTCATTGGATCCCTGGCCTTTCCTGCGCTCCATATAGGCTTTCATGTTGTATGAAATGGAATAAAGTAGTGCGTGGGGATTTCCTAGTGAGCACCCCTTAAACAGAGGTTAGCTGGTGTGGGTTTGATGTCCTGTTATTTGCTGATCTGTCAGAGCAGTGAACATGTCGGTATGTTTTTCATTGATCTGGAATCAGAACAAGAAGTAAGCTATGAGGCTGGTGATTGGGAAGGTGGTGATCCACCAACTTCTCAGTTTAATATAGACCCATTTGAGGCTATATAATAGCACATGACTGCCTGCCCTGCACCCCATGAATCTCGGATCTCTGTGGCACTGAGGGAGTTTAAGAATGAATAGCAAATCTTTTCCACCTCCAACTACTGCTTTCAATGACTAAGGTAGGCTTGGAAAGATTTAAATCAGGCAGAGGAGTTTCTTCTTGCTGGCAACAGCTGTGGCAAAACCACAGACCCCATGGTGTCTTCTCTGCATCCTGCCATTGAAAGTAGAAATCAAGCCACTCAGATTTTTATTTTTTGGGGGAGGAGGGGGCGGGTTGAGGATAGAGAATCCCAGAAAGAGTGGTTATGAGAGTGGTATGATGACAGATATATTTTTCAATATTTAGGCTTGTGTTGCTCAGTTTGTTGTAAATGAATCTAGGACCCTAGTGTAATTTTCCCGATTCATGCCCTTATATACGTATAAATTGCCCGATCCTTATATAGGCATAGAAATCATTCCCATATTTGGACTGAGCCTATGCAGCCCAAATACAGCATGGCTACTTCCACTAAGTTCCGAGAATCAACAACAATTTCTTAGAAAAACCCACCTTCAGCAGCTAGGGACTTCCCCTCGCCTGAATACTAATTTATCTGGGAAATCATTGAGTTTTCAAAGAACTGAGCCTTTGTGTGACGTTATTAAGTCCAATCAAACGTCAAATTCGGCACCTTCAAAGTATAAATATGCCTATATTTGCCCAGACAAACACACAGTAGTTTGGAGCAGATCGACTAACTACTTGCCCAACGCCCTGAAGCAGCAAGTGCCGAAGGAAGCCAACCCTCCAGCTGACGCACTATGAGACGCTGTCTTTTCTCTTGCCGAGAAATCCAGCTCCATTGTTTCCAGGCTACCCTTGCGGGTTGCTGGGAAATCGAGTCCTGAAAGAGAGATACAAGACCTCCTTCAATCTAAAACCAAGGTACGGAGCTGATTAGACCCTTAGAGAATTCTTGGATAGATCCTTGGCAGAGAAATGCTAAACTTAAGCTACTCCTCACTTACTTCTTCCCTTGTGTACTAGACTTAGGTTAGGTACACCGGGGTAGGCGTATTTTAGAAGCACCAATTAAGTGCTTTTAGTCGTTATTTTATTACTGTATGTATTTTATACGTTTTAGGCAATTTATGGCTTAGAAACCATATCATGCTTTTATAGTATTACTTTATAATACTTTTCGTATTATATGCCTTGTACTTTATAACCAGTATTACGATTGTAGCAATACATTTCTTATGCTTGAGAAAGAAGATTGTTCGATTAATACCCTTTATTGAAAACGCCCGTCTCTCTATTTTCTCAGCACCTCTGGTGAAACGAAGCATGCACGATTGACTGAGTAAAATAGCTGTCTATTGTTTCTGCGACTCTAGAGATTGATTTCTTATTCTTAGGAAACAAAGTTGTCATGTTTTTGCGGTTGTCAGAAAATAATCCCTTCTTGTTTATTCGAGAAAGTTTCTAGTGACCTCTGAGCTAGCTGGCACTCACAATTAAGTTTAATAAATTCGATAGAGACCTAGTCGACCTCAGTCCTACATCTAAACTATAGTATAAGTATTCCAATGCGCAGAGCCTATTGGAATATAGGAACTACACTACAAGTTTAGTGTGGGTGGTAAGATACCATTTTTGAGTTGTGAAACGTAACAAGGGAAACACAATTTTAGGCTCACAAAGTGTTCTTGCTCTATCTTCTTGGGGGTAATCCGATAAATTTACATGAGGGGTGGTTGCCCTCTTCTTTCTCAATCTGTATTAGAATTATGTAATTTTCGTTATACATAATTTGTTCCTGCTTTTGTGTATTTGTTAGTATGATTAAATCATGAATCACTGTACATAGTGTTAGGGGTGATGTTCTGCTTTTTTTTTTTAAATACTAACATTTTGGATTGTCTTTTTGTGGATGAGGGTTTACATTCCACCCCAGTCTCAATAGCGCCTGTGGCACCAGTTTTGTGTTTCTTTGCAATTGTTAGGTTTGGATAATTGAGGGTTGTTCCCTTTATATTTCCACCATTGCCTTCTAGCCTCATTACTCCCTCTCCTACCATTTTCTTCCAGAAAGCTCCCTCACCTGTGGGGATCAACTTGGACTTACTACTCTGCTTCGTATACACCTCCGTCCATATTCTATTCTTCACTTAGAGGCTTCACAGGAGCTCTTTTTGGCACGGACAAATTCTTTCTGTTTGTGGTTTTAAAATATTGTATGAAAGGGTGTTTAATTGCATTTCACATTAAAAATGAACAGTATAACGTTTCTGTTACATGAGGGAAACTTTACAGATGCACATGCAGTGACGACTGTACCCTTCCAATAGGGGTGAAGATGGTTGTGTCTGTGCGTGTGTACGATTGCGTGTGTTTGGGTGTGTGAAGGTTCAGCTTTTTTTGTCTTTCACAATTCAATTACAACAATCATAAGAGCGTCAGCCGCTTCTTTGTTCAGAAATGCATGCCACTGTGTCTGTGGGTGCAAAGGGCTGCTGGGAAATATCATAATGCCCAGTGGTGCAGTTATTAATGAAAATTAAGACTCTTGATTTATTCCCGTAGCTTTTATTCGGAAACAGTCCATGCCATTTGCGAGTACGTGTTGCCGGTTCGTCTCACTGTAAGAGCCGTGAAGTGTTTGAAATAAGTCCGCATTGTGATCTGATTCATATTTCTGCAAACAATGGTAGCATACAGCGCACTTCTCTCACAGGAGTCTTTCTCTTTGTGATTTAAGAACCATGAGGCCCTAGTTAACCTCTCACATTTAGACTTTCGGTGTGTCAGATTCTCCACATTTGACGAAATTGAAAATCCTAATGCACTGAAAAATCTGCCAGAAGTAACTCATGCGGAGAGTTCCCATGGACCACAAATATTTTCATCTTCATCTTCAAGCAGTTTGTTTTTCTACTTTAACCGTTTACAGTCCAAAATATTTACCTTAAAATAAAATTCGTTTTGTGTTCAGCGCTACTAATTGCGTGGGCATGATGTGTCATGAAGCACATCAAATCTGTCATATTAGATAAAACTGGCATATCCGTGCATACATTTTCGCATGTGTGAGATTTCCATCACAAAGGGATGCATGAAAGAAGCGTCTTTGCCGTTCTAACACAACCCTTGTTCACTTAGATGTGACCAAGCGCAGCAGTAGGCTCCCCGTTACTTGTCATTTTGTCTCCCAGGCCTGCCCCTTGCTACCCTTACCTCAGGGGTTATGAAACCTCTGTGTATTTGTTCTGGCATGAGAGCGCAGCTACCACCAGACCTTAAGGGTCACCAGAAGAAGAGCTTTCAGAAACGCAACAAATAAAAGGGCCTGGGTTCCACTCACACGCTGTTCCTCCTCCGTACACATTTTGATTGGGCAAATGTTGTGTTAATCCACTTAAAAATGCCGATACAACTAGAACGCTTACCACTGTGACGGTCTGCAGGGCGCTCCATTAGACAATGAGGGCACCCCCTCATCTGAACTGGCAATGTGGTCAAACTGACAACACTGTATGTCCATCATAAAACAGCGGATTCCCCCCTCAATCAAGTGTGTTTAGTGGAATCTGTTTCAATTTTCTTTTATCTTAAAAATAGTGATGCTGACCGTGCCAACTGGACCAAGTGTGGCCTGCAGGCACCCCTATCGGGCATGCAGCCCAAAACCCCCCAAGAGTCATTGATGAAAGGGAGGGTTGGGGGCTGAGGATTGAGAAAATGAGTGTAAAGAACAATCCTGGGAACACTCTGCTGAGTGCAATGAATACAAGCAGCACATCAGAGGGCCCAGGGTGCTTCTGCGTTCTTGGGCTGTCTGCTTCAGCGCCCTTGCCTTCTTGTGTGCTATGCGACATGCAATCTGGTAAGATCAGTGAAAAGTAGAGAATGTAGGGAATGTAGGGAATGAACCCAATGTGAAACCTCCCCCCCAAATTCCAATATTCACAGTTGCTTTTCTGTAGCAAAAGATGTATGCCCATCTTTGGTTTTCCTACTGTTTCTTTTATTATTCTTGTTATATTGTTTTACCAATTGTCCTTCCTCTAAAATATTTTCACATTTGTAGCTCAAAAGGACAGTTTATCAGTTTGAAAGTTGTGGACATTGAACCGACATTTGGCAATTCAGGATGGCAGGTTTGTGCCCATGAAACGCTTGTTGGGCTGGAATAGGGTTTGTCACAGTTCACGCATGTCTGTCACAAATGTCTGATTCAGCTTTTCATCCTTCAGAGGCTGACTCAATGAATACTGTTTGATTGGATAACAATAAGATGGGGAATGTACTTGTTGGGAATGCCATTAGAACTGTGTGCACTTTACTCCAGCTAACCAGCAGTAAAGTGCTTGTCTTTGCCTATCCAAATATGATAAGATTGGTATACACCTGAGTAGCACATTTAGTTTACTTATACGCCCCTTTTAGATGGTACTGTTGGTTCCCAGGACTTGTAAAATATATGCTACTTGTGGGCTGTAAAATGTATATCATGCCTGCCTTTGTCGTCTACGGAGTTTTACAACTGCCATTTTGACCCGGCAATATAAACATTTCAATCAAAATAAAAGGTGGACAAGGAGCTAATGAAGGTCCAGCACCCATGCCCCCATCTTATCATAATCATACATAAAGAGAGAGCTGTTCCTATAGAATGATAAGAATAAAGGTTGGAACCCTACAGGAAGATGGGGATCCTAATGATCAGTAAATAAAGCTCTCTCACACCCAAACGAGTGTCATCCTTCCTCTTTGGGCTGCTCCTCGTTGGGCCAGCACTGCAGGGCCCAGTCGGCCACGCAAGAGGGCTCTTTGTCGGAGATTAGGAGTGAATTGCTGAAATATTACTTAAACTCCCCCCTGCCCTCCTACTAAATACACTTGCAAGATGAGAAGACAGCATCTGTACCTCACCTTGAATGCTTGCCAGAAATGGAAACGCAAATGTATAGTTCCCATTTCATGATAACATACTGAATATAAGCTAATAAACTGGGCCTCTCCATACTGTTCTGTGAGTAAAGTCTAGATGTAGAAATGAGGATTAGCCAGATTATGATTTTCACTAGTATCTGTGCTTTTACAATCAAGAGCATTAACAATCAGCAGCCTATTCTTAATAATTTCGTATAAATCCCAACTCCGAACCACAAGTCAAGCAAATTACTTGACCTTAATTCTAGAGCTATCAGCCACTACACACTCAATACCTTAATTTGCTGCAACCACCAGGCAACGAAATGGACAAGGGGAGGAGGGGTTAAGTTTCAGGCACTTCATGTTTTCTGGAAGGCATTTCTTTTGAACTTGACTCCTACTTTAAGTTGAACATTAATTAAACTCATGTGAGAAGCACATCTGTCCCTTTGATACTGGTCAGTTGTAATATATATTTTCCATTCAAAAATCCCCTAAACTGATGGTTCCAACCCAAACCCTGACAAACAAAGTTCACAGACATAGTTGTTGTAAAGGATCACGCCCTTAGCAAACCTCAATGGGATTTTTATGTCTAGCACGAACTATGGCTCCTCTGTTTAGATGGTAATGTAATGGCAAAATAAACTGTTAGTTCTGAGACGGTGGGAGAATATACTTCAGAAGCTTTACAGGTTTAAGACAAAGTTACTGGCTTACTGACAATATAATTATAGTATGCATCACTAACACATAGTGTTGTATGGATAAGGAAATCGACAAAATATTCTAAAGATGTTGATTACAATATTCAGCAAAACCTATAAAACTACAAAAATTACAAGGGATAAACTTAGCAAAAGGCTTGATTTCATAAAAGGAAAAACATATGTGTTAATAGCTGTAAGGTGGAATGGTAAGATCATAACTTTCTGTCACGTTGCCTAAGAATAGGAGCAGGAAGAATGGCCAATTGTCAGGGAAAGGACAGAGTGAAAGAAGGGCTTGTTCAGAACAAAAGTTACGGCAATGGAATATGAGGAGGGAGGGACTAATTGATAAGTCAGGTGCTATAGACCTGAGATCAACGTGTGGGAATTAGACATGAGATGGATCCAGATTTAAAGTGTTAAAAGTAAAGCCGTTTAAGGTCTTTCCTGGATGTGAGGGGAAAAGTAGTTTTGGGGCAAGGAAAAAGAACCGAGTTCAAGGTTTTAGTAACATATCCACAGTACTAGAGACAGTAACCAAAAATGAATTAGTAACGGTGATGGTGTTGCTGAATTTGCTGATTGTGTGTAGTGATTTTAATGTCCACTCATCAGCTAGCATTCTGGAGAGTTAATGTAAAGAAGAGGATGAAGTAAGGGGGCTGCCGGATACAAGCATTCTAATAGGAAGGGCAATCAAAAGAGGGACTAGTTATATTACTCTTCTGTTGAGCACAGGCAAGCATTTTGTAAAAGAGCGTACTTAGGCTTATAGCCTGGAACACATCACCTAAAGGCAGGTATGCAGGGTAAAGCCCATTGAATTAAGTGCTGATTAACACTGAGGTTTGGTACAGAGTGATTGACCTGAAGCAAAGCCTTAGAACAGAATGTGATCATTATCTCCTACTTGCAGATATACTAGCAGAGGATGTGAGGTGAAGCCTGCATACTTTAAAAATCTATCACACCCGATAGATTTAGAAAAAAGTCCTAATGTAGGCATGGTAAGGTGGTCTAGATCAGAATTTGAGAATGTATATCCTGCCTCATGATCATAATAACATATGACCTAAACCAGATAGCAGGCTACACATTGAGTATGGCATCACTAATCCTACTATCTTTTCAATACAATGATGGAGAAAATTGCATAGTTTTGGATGAAACCTATCAATTATAAAGGGGAAAACTGTAAAGATTAACAACCTACTGGATTGGTTTGACTCAGAATATTACTCTTATAAGAAAGATGTTTTACTGCCTCTGATGAAGCGTAAAACCTTGCTTGCTGAAGAACACTTCTTGGACTTCACTTCTTGGACTTAAGAAAAAATATGAAAACATATTTTAGAAAACTGCTTGTGTAAAAAAAGCAGAGGGGCAAGCAACAGCATAGAATATATGTTCCATGAGGGAACTTTTATTGTCTGCATAAGAGCAAATGACAGCAAGCAGTACTGGCAGATTGTCTCATTTGAGTGTAATGAGCATGGTCGAAAGGTTGTACACTACGGGCCCAATTGTGATGTCCGATGGACTGGAGTCCGTCCTACATCGCTCTGGAAATGGAATGCATGCTCCCATAGCAAAAAGAAGAGGTGTTGTTCATCCCTGCATCCAGTGGCTGGCACCGCAAGGTGCCTGCCACCATGTGCAGGGATCAACAGGGGGCACCATAGGTGCCCACTAGGCTGCAATTCGGCAGCCTTGCACCCATGGGGGTCCTACGGTGGACCCCAAAGATGTTTCTCAATATCTTTCTGTGCCGGAAAGGCTGGCGCAAAAAGGCAGTGGGAAACTGCCATCATAATCTCTCAGCCGGAGAGAGCCGGGCAGGGGATTACTGCAGGGTTTCTGAATGGTGGATAGGCTCTCCGAGCCCGTCGGAAGCCATTTGGAAATCTGAGTCGGATTTCCTTCCGACTGAGCCCTTTGAAATGTCTCAGTCATACGATAATCCAAACAGCAGATTACGATCCGGGTAGGAAGGCTCCGACCGACGGTCGGAGCCCTTCCTGCCTGCATCGTAATCGGGCCCTACATTGGGGCTAATGTGTGTCTGGCTTATACAGCTCTACAGAAAAATGCAGATCCAGTCTGGCGCATGCTGGACACTATTGAGACTACAGCACTGGTAGAATACACCTTTCCCACCCTGAGGTAGCAAGAGTTGCAAGGCAGCAAACTCTGATAAAGTCCAAAGTCCTGATGTGGATTCTGTGGAACCTTTCTTAGCACACCCAGATTTCTGGGCTGGTATTTTGGTCTGCAATGCTGCGCTTAAGTCAGATTGCATCCCACAGTTCTGGCGATCAGCAATATTTGTCCCTCTTAATAGGAAAGATAGTCGTACTGACCCCACAATATATAGACCCATCTCCCTTTCAATTGGAGTGAGGATACATTCGTTTCTGCAAGTTTTAGTGGATAAAATATATGGCAATTACTCCATACGTTCTGGGGGAAATCAGTAGAACTATACATTTGTATAAGGAGAAATTGTAGATACCTGCTCGTGAGCTAAAATCTATAAAAATAAAACCATACAACGGTTAAACAGTTCATAAATAGATGCATAAAATCATCCCAGCCCCAATTCAAACACTACTTGAAAAATGTGTTAAGAGGAAATTAATTATTAGCAACACCAAGAATGCATTTTGTCATTCTAGCTTTATCTTTCGAAGCATAGACTTTAACAGGACTAAAGACCCGATGAACCACAGTTGCAATGACATTTCATGGTTTATTTTAGAAGCAAATATGTACCCCACTTAATACAGACAGACATGCAATGGCCTCATGTAGGAAAGAAATCTCATCCATATAATGTTGACGCCTTATTAGAATCTACGCTCACATATTGGTGGTCCTCAGGTTAAAATGCAAAGTAAACGATCTCCCCACCCTAAATCTTTGGCAATAAAATCCTGATATGTGGTCTTGTAAGTTAACGGATAAATATTCAAATTGAATGAATAAGTAGGTACTTGATGTAAACATGCTAAGAATGGCACTCGCAAATTATTGGATAATTAAGAGTAAAAGGTCCAAAGAACTCTAATAATGGCATATAAAAAAATTACGCTTGGCAAGGGTAATATGGGCAGTAAGGAAGATTATGGATTCTTAAGAAATATATTAACCCTGAGCCGTGGCCGCGATTTCGCGGCAGTGCGGCGGTTCCACAAAATGGGCAAGGCCGAGTCGGCCATTGGACGTTCACAGCACAGCGAGGTAGTGCTCGCGAGGGCCAACGACTGACGGCAGCAGGGAAGGGGTTACAATAACTGTTTAGATCTGTAAAAAAAAAGAAACGAACCAGAACCTTCATTTATGGGCACAAGGCAGCGCAACAAGCTGCTGTGCAGCAAGTCAGCTTGTTGCGCTGCCCTGCGACAAAGTGAAAGGGCAGGACTGCACCGTATTTATGCAATACAGTGCATTCTTGTCCTTTGACCCTGCACTGACACCGTTTCGGCAGCCTATCAGCAATGTAGGCACCTTTGCACCATGGTGCAAGCACGCCTGTGATATCAGCAGGATAGTTTTTGTGCAGCAAGGGGTAGTATCTTCCTGCATATAAACAATCCTAAGAGGCGTTTTCCTCTTTCTATGTGTGCTGCAAAATGCAGCACACATTGAAAGAGAAACAAGGAGATATAAAGTTATTTCCCCTCGTTATGCCTCACCTTGTGAGACCTAAGCTTTTGACCCTTCCCCAGGTTTACATGCTCTCGTAGATTTGGAGAAGCGTGAAATTCCATGGGTGTTGCTTGGGAAAACTCACCTCAAAGCCTGTGCACCACCTTCTGAGTGCAGAGTATGGCAACTCTGCACTTTGCATTGCTTTGCCTTACTCCGTATCTATCAGGCCATTCAAAGCCACGTGACACAGAGTGGCTTTGCGTGCCTCATAGATATGATTTTGTGATTTGTGCCGCCGGAGCATCACAAAAACTGACGCTTCGGCCGTGCAGGACAAAGAGTTCGTAAATATACCGCCAGGTTTTTAACAGTACCTTATTTGAATGTGTTTGTCAAGTTGTACTAGTTTATATACGTAGAAGTGGCGCATTGAAATAAGTATGCGGTCATTTTGATGAGCCTTAGCACCGATGGTATGATCATAACCGAAACATGTTTGTTCTTTGGCTGTTGGAAAGACTTTATCACATTTTTGCTTACTTGCCCTACGTGTATGGGTCCAAGAAAATAACAATAGCACCTTAAACCACTTCTGTTGCAGTGTTTTATGAGCAGCTTATCCCTCGCAAATTTAAGTTGTTGGCACATGACTTTAAGGCTATGTCTGCAATTTATGTGTAAACACAGCTGGCTCTCAGCGCAAAGAAGCGCTTGCAAATTGTTATAATAAGAAACACAGTGAAGCCAAGATGACAGAAGAGAAAAATATGGATTGTGCAAGGATTTTGTTTTGCTTGTCACCGTAATAACAGAATGATTATATAGGGAAGTCTGGAACGAGTGCTGGCAGCCTTGTGCAATTCTAGCACTGTAGAACTAGAAAGATACATTTCAAGGCATCATGTCGATGGCTTTCTACCTCCATATCACTCAGAGGAAATTGACCCGGGTATTCTTTGCACCAACGTTTCTATTGTCTAAATTACACCATGGTCTCATGCGGGCTCTTTTGGCCTGCACACAACTTTGTAACTCGCAATGCATGCATACTCTCGAGGTGAAAGACACAGTTTCAAAGTGGGCCTAAAAAAAAAGATTGTGTAAGTAAATAAACTGAAACGTTATGGGCATACCTGAGGACACCTGAATAGTTTTCGGGCCAGTAGGTCCATGACGTAAGAAAGACACCTTCCTTACAGTGCCTCCTGCAAGAGTAAATTAAAGGTACCGCACTGGCTCTAACATGGAGATATGTTGCAACTGAGGGTGGGACGCTCCACAGACAAAAATACATCTTTGCCCATGGTGCTGATAATCCTCAACCTTTTCCATATATGGTTCAACATTTAATTGGTGGTAGCGTTGTTGCTGAGGTCAAAGTTGGATGAAGTAGGCAAACTTTGCCAAGTTTGCCACCTTGCAGGAGGAGTTTTCCACGCTGAAAAAAAACATGAGAATTATCCAGTGAGTTTTGTGAAGTTTCCTATTGCCAACCAATTTAATCGCGGAAATTTATTTTTTGAAAATTTTAAATTTCACTTTGTCATGAGGATTAAAAGGTTTTGAGAATAACGTGGGTGAGGAACAAAAATCTATGCGCACCGCCAGCTTTCAGATCCCCTTCCACACAGCTGTATGATAAGTCAGAAGCAGATTCGCTTTACAGCGAACCAGACGCAAACTGAGAAAGAAAACATATTGTTCTAGTGATTTAAAAGGAGAATGCAGATGACTGATAAATAGCTTCCGGTAGTCGAGCCTCCACCAGCCAGGACAATAACTGAAATGATAACAGCAATTTATATAAGTAAGAACAGAAATATATGAGAACTCTTGGAAGAAGATAACATTTCTAAAACGAACTGCTACGCCTATCTCAAAATAAACGCTGACAAACCAATCTGACTGAGGACAATAAAGAAGCTCAAACTATGTAGAAGAAAAAATGACAAAGCTTGCCATTTGCGAAGCATTTGACATTGCCCCACAGAACTATCACAATGATGGAAGAAGGATATGGTTGAAAACTGTCGCTCATACAGAACAAGGCATTTACTGAGTTGAGCTGTAAATACAGTTTGAAAGGGAGTCAAGAGGGAGCCTTGCAGGAAAGACTCAACAAGCTTCAGGTATAATTTAACGTTGGCCTATAATGACTTTTATACATATTTCAAATGTGTAAGTAAAGTCAAATTAAAAAGAACAAAATTGTTACATAAATATGTAGGCAAAATTAATAGACCTAGCGAAAGGATTTCATTTTAACTAGATTAGCATGCCAATCATTTGTTGTCTGGTGTATTAAATCATATGTGCTAGTCAGGTCTTTGATCGAGAATTGCACCCTTTTTCAGTGGACACATTCTTGGTCCATGCTGTGTCCAGTCAGAAACATTTCTTCAGGCTGTTCGCTCTTTTACCAGTTGCTTGTCATGCTCATATTTCCAGAGTTTCTTCAGCAAACTGCACACATCTTGTAGAGGCTCTCGGATGGATTTCACTTAGAGCAGAGTTTCACCAACTGCGGGGTCCTGAGCCAATCTTTTGTGGGTGGAAAATCAGAGGAATAAATAAAGAGGCCTTTAAATTCTGTATTTATTCTGTCACGTTTGATGAACTTCAAAGACAGAAGTCAAATGTCATGCTATGTCTTCCGATATATTGCTGCTTATATTTTTTAACATGAAGATTGGTGTTTACAAACCCCTTTTGCTTTGCAGTAGGAGAAAGAAAAGTAAAGTGAATTACTGGGATTTGAAAGGAAGGCTGTAAGGGTGTACTTTTTTGTAGCACACAACAAAATTTAAATATTCAACTGTTAGGAAAGCCAAAATGAAGCACATTGTTTTGTATTTCTAAAGTGTGATGGAAACAAAAATGTGAATAGGATCAAAACAAAGCATGACACTTTACTTGGTGATTCACAAAGATAAGTATTCACTGATATTCAATGTCTACATATTATTGTTTGTGTGCAATATAGTTTCATCAGTAAACCGGTATGGCTGTGCAAATGTAGTGGCCATTTCATGGAACAATGTGCTGTCTGTAAATGACGGTGTGCTATCAAACTATGTTTTACTTACATTGAAAACTGCCTGCCTCATGTCCATTAAAGCTAGGTAGGTCACAAACGCTAGTCTTTCCAAAAGCCGGGTCAGGGTTCTAAAAAGTTTGGGTAGCACTACTTCGAGGGAACTTGAAATTTATGTAATCATAGTCACCTAAAACGCACGAACCAAGAACTGATTCCATCGTGTGTTTCCTTATGCCAGCATGCAACAAGCAATGCAAAAGGATAGGGACATACTTGCTACTGGTCTATTATCCAACATATAACTTGTGTCAGATAATTTCTAAGAAGAAGATCCTCTTTGATTCATGTATTGGGTTTTGTCTCTCGCATTCACACAGAGTTGGTACCCCAGTGGCGGCAGTTGCAAGAAATAGCCTTGTGTGGTGGGTCACATGTGTTATTCTTATGTGATTGTTGAGGGGGGTCGACATTCCAAGGCCACTATTTAAAAGGTCTATCATAGCTTGAACTCTAATAATTTTGTTATTGTATTGAATCAACAGTGAGTTGTCTTTTTCTACAGATATTTTGCAGATACCACTAGTAGGAGAATTTTGACTCTCTCAAGACTTCTTAATTTTTCCAACACATATGTGTTTTTGCTGTTGTGGAATTGAAGGGATTTGGCTGATATTGACAATGGGGAATGCACATATTTCTAATATCACTACATATCGTCTGTAATTGTAAAACTGTTCTTTAATGTTAAATCATATTATATAGGAGTCTCGCATGCACTTTAAACTATGTGGGTGACATTTCTAGATATCTTCATTCTTAGGAATAATGGAGGACACCGAGATTCTCGATGGTCTGTAAATTGAATTATAGCAAAAGCATATGAGATCACCCTATAGCTGTGTAGATTCAAAATAACTTGATAATGAACCAAAACCATTAAAGGTGATTAGCCGTGTTACGTGGAGTGTGATCCAGGAGCTTTTAATGGCTGTTGGAATGATTTCTATATCAAAAGACACATTTCATCGATAGAAAATATTCTTTGCTCAAATAAATCTCAATTAGAATGTTTACATTTATGAGTCTATTCTGTACAAGACACCTCACATTGAGGGCCTGCAAGAATATTTAAAAATGAAATACATGCCAGGACAGGAATTTAACTTGAATGTAGTTAACCACCTTACAGAACTCTGTATATGTCAAATTTGCTTCAATATTCTTTTCTTTATATCCTCAATAGAAATTTGGTAGGGATGGTATTTTTTTCATATCAATTTATTTCTGTTTCAAAAAAACAATTTATTATTGATTACGGGGGACACAATCTATTTTCTAGTATGACAGTAGTCTCTTGGGTGGTCATATTGAGATGAGAAAGATCATTGCTTTTTGTTTGTTTAATCTATGATTACTCAATGCTAAATAACTCTCGTTCAAGTGACAGGGAAAATTCTTCCTCATGAAGAGCATGGCGCTCTTCTACACTCATTATGGGAAGCATACGTAAACTCCTATGTATTGGTTCCTAGAAGAGGCTCAATTTTTTGAGTTTAACAGAAAATTGGAACCTAGCAGTGAGCACAGTATGATAAGGATGTTCATGTCAGTAGCTGGAGGTCCACTGGTCATGAAAATGAGTAGAGGTTACTGGTTATTTGACTGTTTTTTGGGGAATTTATTTTATTGATTTAATTGTAAACAAAAAATTATATAGACAGTTGTGCACTTTTGTGTGATATACTCCCATATGCATCACTTGTATGACAACAATTTAAAGAGGCACAGTTTCATCAGGAATAAAAGAAATACGATGGGGTCGAGAAAGGTAAGATAAAAGGGAGAGGGAAATTAACAATTTAAAAACCACAACTATTTGGCAGTCAGTCCTTATTAGAGATAGCATTTTGCTTTGTGGGGGAAGGTGTCCATTGTCCCTGGCATGAGGATTGTGAGGCACCTGTCGGCTTAGGAGCCCTAGGCCAGGGCCTGAGATGCATGTAGGCATGTGAAAAAAATAGGCCAACAGAGCTGTATATAGCAAGCAGAGATGGAATCAATTAGGGGTTCCTATCTAGAAGTAGAAAGGAAATGCAGCTGTTTTCAAGTGGTCCATCCCATGTCTGCTTGGTGGCAGAGGCTTTTCATCAGAAGTTGGTCATAAGCCTGCAGTGCCCCCAGGAGAAGGAGAGTGTGACACATTTGCAGTCGCCAACTGGAAGATGGAATACTTGCGCAGACCCCACTCTTCCTCAGCCCACAGAGCGGTGAATGGCCCAAATGGCGTGTGGCCCATGCCATGGCTCGATTGGAGGAGGGGGCATTTGTCCTTGTATTGTCAGCAACAACGCTCTGTTCCACCATACCTTCAAATGACCACAAAGTACCGTCATAGAAGAGGTCCCCAGTTGTGGTTATATCTACTGAGTACCATTGTTGCAAGTCTAAGAGCGTGAATAACCTTTTGACGTGTGGAAGGCCATGCAATGGGAGACCAGGTTTATACAGAAGGGTGGAGGCTGTGATATGCGGGCTTCTACGAAAACAGAAGTAAACCACCCTTACCAGCCTGGGAGAGGATGAAGGGATTGTCGATTGTGAGGGGTAAAGCTTTTGTAGAACCTGTTCAAGCTTCTAGGATGGGCACTTAGAAACAGTGGTTTCCAGCTGATGCTCAGCTAATAAGCGATTCGCCTTCTGCAGCTGCACCACAAACTAATAATGTTCAAAACGTAAAAAATTTTTTTTGCCAGTAACAGCAGTGGGGGATTTGCAAAGGAGGATTATCCTGGGCAGGGCAATTTGGCATGCCACTGAAAGAGGGAGTGCCTGCCATAATGCCTTCTGATTCCAGAATACTGAGACCACCCCATTGCTCTCCAGCAGGTCAGCTGCATCATGATGAACCAAAAACCTCAACATACCTAAAGGTCTGGACTTGCTAGGCGAGCACATCCTCTCCCACCCCAATATCCTGCTGCACCTCTGGCACTATGGAATCAGAGAGAATAGCACGATTTTCCCCATTTAACCCGGTGGTCAGATGCTACAGTGAAGGCTCTGAGGTATGATGCTATTTGGGTGTGGTCTTTAGTTGTATTTTTGAGATATAATAATAGATCACCCACTTAAAGTGAGACGGAAGGCACTTGGTCACCTAGGGAGATCCCACTCTGACTCACTCCTCATGCAGAATGATTGCCAATGACTCCATTGCCAGGTTGAAAAGGAGTGAGGGCAGCAAGCAGCCTTGCCTAGTCACCATGTGGAAAGCTTACTTAGTAGACTGTTGGCATGATAGCCGGGTCTGGTGGCTCAGTGGATTATTGCATCCACGCAGGGGCCTATGTTAGACCTCATGGTCACATATTCAAATCCCGGCAGGCCCCCTAAGCCTTTCATCTATTTGAGGTCAATAAATGAGTACCATTAATTTGGGTAACAATGAACATCTGTATTCAGTGCCAAGATGCCTACGGGTGAATGTGTGCTTTACAAATACACAATATGTTATGTTATTGTCACAAAGTATTTATAATTTTAATGGTTGATTCACCTGATGGATGGGTGATAACTCTATCCAAATGTTTGCTTGTGAGGGAAGAACCTGTTGCTCTTTAGTTTGTGTCTCTTTTTTCTTAACTATGGCATTGTAGCATTGTATGATTCTTGCTACAACCAGTGTTTTCATATCCTTATTTGCTCTTATAGTAGCTTGTACACTGTCTATCTCAGATGTTCCACCTGACATCTTTTGTCATTCATGTCAAGCTTGGCAGAGAATCATTCTAGTCTTTTCGCTCTTCCATTAGAGCTTCAAATTTCATTATGCTTCTATTTCTAATGGTAGTGACACATGTGGGACCAAGTGTGAATGTGTTCTATATGTAAAAGCCATTTCTTTTGTGTTGCCTGAAAGACCTTAGGGCTAGATGTAAGTAATGTTAATGTGGTCACAGACGGCCTGATTTGCAGTATCAGGCAGTTTGTGACAGCAAAAAATGTTTTCCTGTGTTCAACCCCCCAAAATGTAATTCAGATTTCATTCTGTATTTGGAAGGGCCGTGTTTAGGGCATCCCTTCATATAAAGATTCTGAATCATATGTATTAATGTTTGGAAACCGGAATGTGATTGCAAAAAATCTATACTTTACTGACTATAGAGCAGTAATGCATTTGCAAATGGAAAGGGGTCCCTTGCTGACCCCTTCCCTTTTGTGAATGCATAAAAAAGTTTGTTTAAAAGTAGGTAGTGGTCCAAATGACCACTGCATCTTCTTAAACCCACAAATAAAGGAAAAGAAACGTTTCTTTTTAAACACAGACCCATTTATTTTACTTTAGGAGAAACAGGCTGTATTTAGAAATAAAAGATTGCTTTATTAAAAAGCAATCACAGACATGGTGGTCAGCTAACCCCAGTACCCCAACATCACTGTAATGGCTGTCATTATTAATGGTTCCAAGTTACGAGCTACCTCATTAACATTCTTGAGGTAGGACTGATTTGCATCCCACTACATATAGGTAAATTAAAAAAAAGTTCCAGACATTGGGAATAGAGAATTGCCAATTGCAATTCAGAGAAAATCGTAATTTGGAAATCGATAAACCCAATGACCCTTATTTATTTACTTCTCATCACATAGGATTACCAAGATACTGGAAGGCAAGGACAGCCACACCATTTTGCTTTTTACTGTGAATAATCTTGTCACTTTGAGTATGTAGGCCAGTCCTCAATAGGCAGCTTGTGAGGTCTTGACATCTAGTTATCAAAAATGTTCCAGGACCCTCCCCTTCCTCACTCTTGGCGATTACTACTATGTGTACATGGACACGCTAGTTTTCTTTTTTCTGGGCAGCTTTCTACTTGTGGGTGCCTTCCCAATCCCATACAAAACCTCACCAAATTCTTCACCATAGACCAGTAATACTATACCTTTATTTAAACTTTTGGTTTAAGATTGTCTTTTCTCCTTCCCGCTCTGTTTCTCAGTTTGGTAACTACCGCAGCAGACAAATCTATTGTGTTTATTTAAGTTTTCAGCATGTTGCTCCAGATATGTAGGGTCTCAATCGTATCATGCCTATGAGCAATAAGATTACTTGAGAATGTGCTAATTATTTCCCTTCCATTTGGGATCCTCTACATGATAGTAACACAAAAAGGGAACAAAGTTCCCCAATAGGAATGTAAAGGACAATGTAAGTGTGTAGTGTAGGGGAAAAAAGAAGGGGGGAAGAATTCCTTTTGGAACTCAAACCCTCACACACCCAGCAGGCTAAGTGTCATGCTTCATCATATGGGTTCTGCTCCTCGTCAGACTGGCGCTGCAATGTCTGACGGGCACCCGTAAAGGGGCTCTTTATCGGAGATCTTTTGTTCCAGCCATATGGTGCATCCGTGTGGGAGGGCAAGAAAAAGTGTAGTTGTGAGGTGGAAGTGGGTTAAAAAAGGTGAGTCAGTCCACAATAAACTTTATTGGCGTGGTTGGCTTCCTTAGCTAAAAGGGTGGGAGGGGAGATATATACTGGGAAAGCTCACAGCAAAATATCTGCAACCCTCAGGTCAGGTCAACATGTTTCTTGTCGTCATGGCAATTCTTCAGGACCTAAGTGTTCAGTACTACACACTGGAGAAAAGTAAAAAAATAGAAATTACAACCTCATCTTGTTGGTCAGTAAAGGGAAGGGGCAGGCCGAAGGGTCCTACTCTAGTAATGCGACCTAGAAAAAATGTAAAAGCAACAGAGGAATATGATCAGTGCGATGCTCTATTGCTTACTAGCTCGCAAGTACTCTACGTGATACACACACACAGAACATTTTTTTTAAACAGAGATACACAGGGCATTATGAAAGCAAAGACAATCTCAGTTGAGACTGAGGACGAAGACGTTAATAACTAAACATGATAAACATGTGTTGCTATGAAGTGGAGGCCATACGTGGCGCTGCCTTATGCCATTGCTGCCTGATCCTAACTGGAGAGACAAATCTTCTAGATTAGCCCCAGACATGGGTTCAATTCCTGCATCACATTATGCCAAAAGGGCTGCCATTGATGTGTATCTATTTGAAGAGTAGCTAACCTATGCAGAGCTTCATCTTGCATGTCTTTCCCTTTCCCGCTGACAAATATATTTCTGACTATAAAATTGCAAATATCCCTTTTGCTATGTTAGTCTTTGGTGTGGTGTGTAACGCCTATAGAGTTAATGACTGGATGCTGAGAACGCTGAAAAAGTCTCTTGAAAAATCCCCTAGATTACCCAGTGAACAGGTGACTCTTCCCAGTAGCACAGTGCCACTGGGCACAGAATATTATATGAAAGGTGTCCTGTGTCTCCTTCAGAAGGTTACATAAAGGTGGAAAACCCACCATGGGTAACATACCTCCTTTGGCAATCTGGTAAAGCGAGCACGAGAGAAACCAGCAAAAATACACATTTCTACTGTCTTCAAGAAGGAGTAGATTCCAAAAGGAAAAAGATCAACCTGCTTGTAGCACAAATCAACGAATAAAATAGCAGTATTTGGTGAAAATTGCAAAAAAAAATCTGAGCATTAATTGCTTTTTGACTCATGTTCCTCTCATAAAGTCTACTATACAAACAGGTACTGACATCACAGGAAAAGAGTTTACAACATCTTGGATTGGTAGACGTAGATATCCTCCAATAGTCAGACCACTATCTTGGTGAGGGTTATTTGGAAGGTTAGTTTCCTCCAGTTCCCAGGAGCAAATTGTGTTGGTCTGACGATGAAGAAGCCGAGGTCTGACATCCGGCACACTCTTTGGGACCGATCCAGACAGCAGGAACCCCCAATAGCAGTCTCAGCTTGGCAACACACTGAAGGAGAGTGCATAGAATTATTCTCCTACTTCTGAACCCTCTCAGTCTCAGGTGATCTCCTGCTACTGTCCTTGTAGAGGTCCCAGTGGGAATGTAACATGGGGCACTTTTTCTGTAACCATTTATGAAAGAGCCCAGTGCAAGAGAAATCAAAGCCACTTCTGCTCTTTCTACTTTTACTGAAATGCTCTCAGTTCCATTGAAGGGAACAAATCATCTTTTTTTGTATGGCGGAGATGTAAGTCTCTGTATGCAGAATGCTAATGCCTTGATGCTGTGCATATTTCTATTGCTTATTTAGCAAGAGGGCTGTTTCATAGAAAACCTTGTAAATGTTCTGTAGGCCAAAGGAAGCCGGTTTTGAGCGAATAATGCATTTTCTATTAGCATCAGATTAAAATTCGCCGAATATAAGCCTGTGGTCTTGTGCTTTAACATTTGTTTTTATACGTTTTTAATGTTTTTCATTATTTGAAAAATGCTCTCTGCCGCAATAAACAAATTAGGAAAGCATTATTTGAATGCCTTATAATGACAGAGGCCATTACGCTGATTGGTAAGTGAAAGCAGACCAGGGCCGGCAGAGCACAAGGCATGGTTAAGTCTACTAGCATTTTAATACCATTAGATGACTTTGTGAGGAAGCCAGAAATGAGAAGCAATGTGGTCTAAATCATCTTATAGTGTTACTACTAAAGGTTGTGTAAATCAGAGGAGATTGAAAATAAATTAAGTGCTCTGAAAGATGGTAAAAATGTGTGCATGGCATATGGAATGGAGATTGGACCTGAGAGTGCTGGTTGTGTTTCTGATACTGGTAAACGTCAGTGACAGAGGCATTTTGTCCTTGCTTCTATTTAATCTAATTAATTTCTATATTAATCAGACAGTAGCCCTCCCAACAAGCCTGCTAGGCAAGGTAAAATACAATAAAAGCAATATTGAACAAGTGTTACCATTTTCACTACGTTTTGAAGACACGTCACTGATTTTATTTCCTTTCTTTATATTTATTTCAGAATATACTTGATGTATGTATTACAATAGCATAAGTTAGTTTCATTTTCCACCAAGCGAGGTATAAATTCACAACAAACATTTTTCTTAATAGAAAAAACTTACAGGATTGTATGACTCCTTATGTTAAACAAATCTAGAAAGTTAGTAGACTCAAGGACTCAAGTGAAGGGTATATTTATTTAGCAACTGCTCTAGTATTGTCTGTGCCATTTATTTAGACATATTTTGATAATGATCTTCACTTTTATCTGCGTTTTGCAGATATCTTACATTTTTTAGAACTTCAGTTGTTTGCAGCCATTTGAAAGTCAATCTCGATGCTACTGGTGATCAAAGATAAAACAAATTAATTTTCATCAAAGATTGTGAGAAATATTCTAATTAAAGTTTTCGATTTTCTGGTGTAAATGCGGTAATACGACATGCAGAGGGACACCGAGCATCTCATCTCGTGGGTTTCACGTCTCTCTGAGGATGGTAGAGAATATTTTGTCAGCAGTCAAATCATAACGCATACTCACAAGGGTGTTAATTGTGGGATTTGGATTATAAACTCAAATCGTAAGTGACATTTCCTTGATTACTTAATGAAAAAGGGGAACTCGCACAAGATTTAGCGGACTCTCGAATTCATGTTCATCTATATCATTTTCTGAAAATTAAATATTCCTAATACGAGTAATTTAGCACCGATACGAAAAGTGTGAAAAAATGGGCTGTAGGAGAATATTTTTAATGGAGTTTTTTCAAAATACAATTGTACAGGTCCCCAGTTTATGTATTATAACGTGTCTGCATCGCATCTTCCATCGTAGTCCTCGCTAATGTGCCCTGTTCTTATGTCAGAAGAAAGTATGCACCGAATTCCGGATTAAATAATCAAAGACATACAAAAAGAAACAAATGGAAAATAAACAAAGAACAGCAACATATGCTCTAGAGCAACCTTGTTAGTCACGGCCGCATGGCTATAGTTCAACTAACACTATAAATGTTAGTAAAGTAGCTCTTAAAATGAGAGATGTTTTAGGGACATGGCTAGGCACTGAACATGGAGGAGGCTAATAGAGCGAGATCCCACTGCTGAATTGCGGTGTTGTGGTGTAGCTCACATGGGTACTCATTGGCAAATCAATGAAGTCGGCACATAATCAGCAGACAATAGGGACTAGAATATTGGCTCTCAACTGAGAATGCCCCACCCATATAAATGTAGGAATAACTGGGGTCCCTCTTCAACGCTCAAAGTGACTAAAAACATGGCTGTTGGGCAGTATTAATGTCACTGTCAAGATCACATTCATTAGGAAGGTTCTTTCTGCACCTTGAACCCATTGTTGTTCCACCACTTGGGGTAGTATTCCAACCTAGCGTTTTCCAAGCACTTTCTGCAGTGGTCTTCACCAGGCAGTTCAGGATTGACTGTTCCTATGTGGGGCAGGGTATGTAGTGATTTGTGGAAAATGGGGCCCTGCCTGGAGTGACAGAGTGGGCAAACAACAATGGCTCTGGAATGCTACCCCAAGTGATTGCCAGTGGTTATACTGTTTGCAAGCTTGCCACCCATTGCCTTATGTGTGTTAGACAAACTGGATATTAGCTTGAAAATGTATACATCCACAATTCCAAACCCTTTCAATAGTGTTTTGTAAGTTTATGTTAATTTGTTAAGGGTCATTCTCCTACATCATACAATGCCCTAGCCCTTTCCTAAATATATTCAGAAACCACGAGAACTAAATGAATTTAGCAGTAACATTTCAAATAAAAGCTTTCGCAAAAATGTTTTATTGCTCTCTAAAAATCAGTTGCTATTAATACAGTCGGTTACTGCCAAGCATGTTTCTATAGGGTAAGAACTCCATATGCTTCAGCTGATACATTTAAATAATTCATAAGTCTTCCATGAGATATCAATTATCTCTCAGGTGACACCGACACACCTTCAACTTTACATGTGTTTAGCTTTTGTCATACACAGCTTAACAGATATTGTCTGCACCTTGAATTGGGTTATCAATCTAATCGGAAGGCTCAAATAGTTGCACTTTAAAAGCTTTGCAACATCATAATGAAATTCTCGAAACGTATTAACAACACTATCATTAGTATCTTTGTAAATAGTATTTTAGTAGTTTATTTGAATGAAATAATAATAATAATAGCTATTGGCTTTAAGCCATGCAGGGGTTAGAATCCTTTTAGTCTTCTTAACCAGTGGGGACAGAGCACTTGAAGGGCATGTGCCTGCATACATGCGCATCTTTTCATTTGTCTACCAACATGTCTTCTTGAACAGAAACTATGTATCTGCTTCACCCAGGTTTGCTAAATGTATGGTGAAACCGTTTAAAACCTATGACTAAGGGACATTTAGCCAGTGATTCTTCCGGTCCATGCAATTCATTAATTTTGTACATTTTTGTGTATTTAGATTTTTTATACTGCTCACAAATACATTTATCTGTGGCATAAATAGATGTTTCTGTTCTCTGGTTGATAACTTGTTATGGGCAAGTCTGTGGTAAATCTCTTTGCAAAGCAAAATGCTTGTGGCACTCACAATCTATAACTGGAAAATAACAGCCTAGGCAATTATGTCGAGGCTTGTCTAGATAATACTAGCTAGGAGACTTAAATCTACCCATTCTACTTCTTGTGAGTTCACATTTGCTGATGTACACCTACGAGCAAATGTTTCATTATTAGCTCAGTGTCTGAATTCAAGTCGTTCTGCATTCTCACATTTGGAAAGTAACACAGGACTGGCTTGAAATCATAAATTCCAATACAACAGTTGGTTAAATGGCATCTTATAACCTCAAATATATCTGGACAAATATTTAACATTTACATTTGGCACAATAAAATGGAATGGTGTTTGCTACTTCGGGATTTTCTGCAATGTAGTATATTGGCAAATATCAAAACATGCTAATCCTGTGCTGAAAACTAGTAAGAAATCTGAAATAATGCATTTATCATAACATATCAAAAAAGTATGGCAGCATTATACAAGAAGGCAACTTTCCGTACTATGAGATTGATATCTGCATTATTTTATACTTATCATCCTTAAATATTAGAGAATGTGCAGTATTAGTGGACATGGTGGAATCATTTAAAATATCCTCACGTCATTCTATTCACTAGAATGGGAAAAGAACCTTTAATCAACCACCTGTCCAATTAACTTCCATAGAGGGATGCCAACTGAAAAGGATATCTGCGGCATAGAGAGGAAGCTAGGGTCTCCATTCGGTTTCTAAGGTTCAGATTAGGATGGGAAGGTGAACTGGATTATGTAAATTACGCTGTTATATAACATCAAGTTGATTGATCAACATATTAATTGATTGCATACAAAGAAATAGTTAGAAACTCTTGAAAGGCTGAGTATCCACTGATAACAAGATGAAGTTTCCATGTTACCCAATATCCATTGAAGTGACTAGGCGAGATCTGTAGTGTCATATAGATGAGGAATATGACAGCGAAATAAGTACAATCCATCATTCTCTATCATGAGAGAAAGAGCAAAAAAACTATTGTTATTGGGTGCATTTGAATATTCACTGCAGACGGAATTGTGCCCACTGCCCCAGTGCTTTTGGTACTCTCCTAGAATATTGTCAGTCTTCATACCTTTTTTAAACAATAATGTTCATTCTGTAATTATTATGAGAACATTTATTAGCTCTCAGTGACTATAACTTTCATTAAAAATATTCTTTCAGAATTTAAAACAATGAATCAGGAATTGTAAGCGCACTACTTACCTGTGAGGGTTTCAAGGCAAGGGGAGGTGGGAGGGGGGGTCTGCGGTTCCGTTCAGTCGAAAAGCCAGGTCTTAAATGTTTTCCTGAAAATGTTCAGGGAAGGGGCGCACCTGATGTCAATCGGGAGCCCGTTCCAGGTCTTGGCCGCGATGTAGGAGAAGATTCTTCCACCTCTTCTGGCTCTGCGGATGCAAGGGGTTTCGGCGAGGGCGAGGTCAGTGGATCGAAGGTTTCTCTTGGGTACGTGGAAAGAGATTCTCTTGTTTAGGATTTGGGGTCCGGTGTTGTAGAGGCATTTGTTGGCGTGGGTGTGTATCTTGAAAGTATCTCTCTACTTGACGGAAAGCCAGTGTAGGTTTCCCAGGTGTTGGGCGATGTGGGTGTTCGTGTCGAGGGATTCAGAGGACAAGTCTGGCATCGTTGTCTGGAGCTTGGAATGCAGAGACTTGTTGATCCCGGCGTAGAGGGTGTTTCCATAGTCTAGTCTGCTTGTTATGAGTGTGTGGGTAACGGCCTTTCTTGATTCAGGAGGAATCCATTTGAAGGTCTTTCAGAGGATGCGGAGGGTGCTATAGCAGCTGGAGGTGACGGCGTAGACCTGTCGGGTCATGGAAATGAAGGAGTCGAGTACGATGCTGAGGGTTCGGGCATGGTCCATGGGGGTGGGAGGGCTGCTGAGGGTAGTGGGCCACCAGGTGTTGTCCCATGCGGAGGGGGAGGGTCCGAGGATGAGGACCTCTGTCTTCTCCGAGTTGAGCATCAGGCAGCTGCTGCTCATCCATTTGAGTTAATCCCTACACATGCTGTCAAATCTAGTGGAGAGTAAATCCTAGTTAGATGTAGCTATTAGAACCGACAATTAAGGAGTGTTTTAGAACTCTTAATATAATGATCATCAAGATGTTCATGATGAGCTTAGCAAATCCAAGCTATGCAATATCATCATAAAGACTTAATTTATTACCTTAGCTGTTTACTAAGTTTGCCTCACTAACACAATACTGATCGACTTACAGCACAAATATCCAGAAAATGTAATCATCTGCTTTCATAATTTTTCAATGATTATGTCTTCATTGATGTGGTGACCGATGGGTTGGACCTGTTTGAGTATTCAAAACCAACAACACTGATGGGAGAAACTATAATTTATAATACAGTTCACTGACAACGACATATGGCTAAATGGTGATATACAATATCACTGTTCACCAATAAGATATTCTAGTGAAGCATCACTTTAACTTAATATATGTTGCTACACATCACTACGTGAAGATCATCTCAAATACTGCTTCCATTTTTAATTTCAGTATAGGCTGCGTATTCCCAATTTTCCACACCATGCTAGTCTTTAATTACTTGATCGCTGCTACCTATGTCCAGTTTTTATAGTTCATACTGTTAATTAATTGACATAATAATTGTTTATGTATTCTGATGCAAATCTGTTAATAATGCTAATGATGTTTTAGCTCTGACACTGGCCATGACACATGGCTTTTAAGACATTGGTTTTTTAGACCTAGATAAATGATCAAAATATGTGGGATTAGTACATTTGTTCTTGGGAAATTTTTGGTTGAACAAAAGCTGTCCACATTGACAAAAACGTTCTCATAATCCTCTATTGTTTTGACTATGAAGTCTGTTGGGTCATGAATGTCCCCAGAGGGATAAACACATGTGTACGCATACCCTGTACCCTTTCCCTGAGTGCCTGAGTGCTTCTGAAACTGGAGCCCTGACTTCTTAATTTAACGCTTGCCACCCAATCAATCAATCAATCAATCAATCATAACATTTGTATAGCGCGCTACTCACCCGGAAGGGTCTCAAGGCGCTTGGGGGGAGGGGTCCGCTACTGCTCGAACAGCCAGGTTTTGAGTTGTCTCCTGAAGGCGAGATGGTCCTCTGTCAGCCGGAGGTGGATGGGGAGGGAGTTCCATGTCTTGGCTGCCAGGTAGGAGAAGGATCTTCCTCCGGCGGTGGTTGTTCGGATGTGTGGTATGGCGGCGAGGGCGAGGCTTGTAGAACGTAGCTGGCGGGTGAGCGTGTAGAAGGTCAGGCGGTCGTTGAGGTACTTGGGGCCCAGGTCGTGGAAAGACTTGTGTGCGTGGGTAAGGAGCCTGAACATGATCCTCTTGCTGACGGGGAGCCAGTGCAGGTCCCTCAGGTGGCCGGAGATGTGGCTGCGTCGAGGGATGTCCAGGATGAGTCGGGCGGAGGCGTTCTGGTCCCACTAATTCAGGATATGTTCAAACGCCATGGCCTATCGCTTATAATACAAAATCCAATACCTGTTCTATGACCTGAAGGAGGCATCACCTGCTTTCATAGTGAGCATTATACTATTGTCCCTGCCCTGGATGCATCCCATAAAACTGCTGTGGCAACACACTGAAGGGCCTGATAAACAATGGTAAACTTACACTTTTGTGTAAGTTTACTATATTTTGATGTTTTTATTCATAATATTTTTATGACTGTGAAGACTCCACACATAAAAAGATATGCCTATCCTATTATTTTATGTGTGGATTTCTTTGCCCAGAATGCAGACTCTCTACAGTCGCAATATTACTATCAGTAAAATTAGACTCGTAGTTTGTGAATACCAAATAAAAAGTATACATACACAAAAGTGTTTGTCAGGCCTTGTGTTCTCTGAATCTTTAGTCTGACTAGGCTTTTTGTAATCTATGAGAAATCTACAAAACTCTTGTTTAAAGTTCTGCTGCTATGTGAAACCCAAATCCTTATGCTGACATTCAGTGTGTGTGTCAAGTGCATGTGTTTTTGCAGTGCGTGAATAGCACTTATATGGCAGATGGATTCTGTTATGAGCCTGACTATTGGGGCCAGTGGGATCCATTTTGTATTTTCTTTGATCAGCATGGTATAAGATGGTCATATGAAGACAGCTTTCCCAGACAGTGGAAGTGAATTTCCTGCATTCTTGCGAATAGATTGCAGGGTCACAGACACTGAAGTGAGCAATTATCGAGAAAGGGCTCCCATTAGAAATTCCTTTAGGTATTTGTTAACAGATTGTGAATTAACCCTTCCTGACTGCTGTCAATTGGTAGCTGATAGGGATGAGGGGTGGGACTGACCTTTGTGTTGTCAAGGTGAGGACATTTCAAGACAGAGCACAGCCAGTTATTTGTCCATTACTTCTGCATCAGGAAGGCTATTAACAGCAGGTGCAGAAATCTCACAGTTCATTGTGCCCTTGTTTTGAATGATTCCGCTTGCTGTCTGCATCATTGTCATCTGCTGTGAGAGCTGACCTCTTTTACACAGGTTGCATCTGAGGAGCAGCCTGAAAATTATATTTTTGAGAGGAACCAATGCAAACCAGTTCTGAATCTTAGAGGGTAGATCCGTATTCCCAGTCTGGAGAATGTGTATAAAAGTGGGAATAATACTTGCCTACAGTTCTTCTTGAACAAGGAAAGGAGTACTCCACAGAGTACTGGAAGAGCTGCTGAGTGACCAGGTCTGGAATCTGTCATGACAGCCAGTCTCTCTGGGGTGAGTGAACGTCACTTGAAGTTTACAATGCTTGTTGGAGAAACTAACGTTCTTCCTAGCAACTGGAAGGATGCCTGTCTGCTCAAAGAAGGAAGGACAGTGGCTTGCATTGTAGGAGAGGACACCCTATGTTCCTGGTGTGAGGAACCTCCAGAAAATGCTGACTAAAGTACTCACCCTGAAAACTTGTATATGAATTATAGTCCTGCATGTGAATCCTAGCATGACCACCCCAACTCTTCATGTCAACATTCTTGTTAAGCCTTGCTTCATTTTATTCTTTTTATCATTAATTGTCTTTATTTGAGCTATGACTATGACTTTGGGGATAATAATACCATTATGAGAAGTGTTATTCTAAGATATGGTTCGTCTTTCACTGGCTAGGTTCCTTGGGAACGAAGTTGGAGCAAAACCATGTTTTAATTGGTCTTTTTGCCTTACACTAAGACAATCATTCAACGGTGTACCTTAGTTGGTCCTAGTGCCAGGAAACTATGTGGAGTAGCTTTGAGCTTTATAAATTATGTCATTCATAGATTAAGGGATCTAATAGTCTTCCAGTGGGCCAAACACAGTTCCTCTTAATTAAAAATTAAGCCAAAAATGAATTCCATATCATTCCAGAACCACTGCTATGCCTGAAGGTTAAGTGCTACTGCTAACGACTCCCCCAGTGAATGCCAAGGAGAAGCTGCTGTCACTCCCTTTGCAGAAGCTGATCCCAGCCCAAAGGCTGCAACTGCATGAAGAAGCACCTCCCATGTGATCCCAACCCAGAGGATGCAACTGCCGCAACTCCTGTCCTAAGTGAAACAGCCGCTCTAGTCCTATGTCAGCAAAGAGGCCTCTGAGAGCATCAACGATAGAAGCACCTGCCAGCACCGTCCATCTGTGTCAGATTGAGGAGGTAGCAGGACCTCATGTGAAATATTGAAATAAACACTTGAAAAATGTTATTGAGAAGTGCACTTCCCCACCTAAATTTCTTTCATCTTTGTGGTTCTACTTCTACGGTGTCATTCTGTCAGTAAACCAGTCCTAAGGTAGGTCATCTCGGATGAAGTATTTGACCCATCATGCTGCTAAATTGTATGCTCCAGAAAAGTGACTCGGGGCCTTATTTAGAGTTTAGCAATGTGGGATTTTCCCCTCCCTGGTTATAAATTTGCAGGGCCCATGACCCACCAAACGTGATTCCGTTCCAGAGGTAGGTAAACCATTGATTGATCACTGGTGGAGATTCATTGGTGCACGATCATTGGTGGCAATAGTGACATCTTTAGTGCATTGACTAACTTGGGACCATATGTCTGATGCAGATTTTCCCTGCATGTCATGGTAAATTGTTTATTTATAAAAAAAACTCTCATGTTGGAGGAAATACAAAAAAATGCTGGCCACACTGCAACAACTGTCCAAAAATCACTTGATAAAAGTATTACTACTACACAGGCAAAAGCACTGTTGATCAAATGGTCCCTGATAGGCATTCGGGAACCTCTAAACATAGCAGGTGGCCATTTACTGGGAAGGTAGACTAAAAGGCCTCTGCTGATCTGTGAGATTAGTGGAGCACACATCCAAAGGTAACTTTTATTATTTGATCTAACCTGCAAACTTTACACTCATAAAAAAAGGATCCCTTTTCTTTTAGGTATAGCTGGACTGTCCCAATGTATTTTCCACTGTTTCACCTTTCCTATTGACTTGTGCTCTGTGCCAAAGGTACCCCGTTTACTGTTACGCCCGCTAGCTAGGGCTAAAATATTTAAACTCATTTTTTTTCATTTTCCATTCATCGTTATTTCATTTAATTTTTTACATAATTGATTGCATACTGTTTGTTGGGAAATGCGGTTTACAAGTAATGCATTATTGGGTCTTATAGCTAATTTACCAGTCTGTCAGTGGAGCAAGTCAGACAGCTGATTATGGTTACTAAGTCAAGATGTCCGCTTGATCCTATCCAGATGCCACCAGATATTAGTGAAGTTTGCAGATCCCTGCGATCCAGCTCTGGAAAAAAATTACTTGTTCCCCCTCTTAAGCTGGTCTCGTAGGGAGGCAGAAGTTGTATTAGAAACACTGCACTACAATGAAATGATTTGCCTTCAGCTATAAAAGCAGCCCCTACTCTCTTTCTTTTCAGAAACAAATTCAAAACATGGCTTTACCGCAATTAAGTGTGCTCCACCTTAATCACAGGCTAGCGACTAGACGCCTAAGGGCCTAAGAGCATGTTATAAAACCAAAAAATCGAATCAAATCATAGTCAATTCATTTTTATGTAAGATAGCTTTGCTTAAAATTAATATTCTGTGAAATATGAATTAAGCAGGGAGAACTCTGACTCCAGCCAAGGGACCAGAACCTTGAGGACATAACTTGCGGGTTAGGACTCCCTCCCATAGAGGTAAGCAGAGGGACCGGGTCAGGTCCAATTGGATCTGGTCAGCTGGAAAGCAGAAAGGGCTTCTGGAAGCTTGTTGTGTACTTGTAGCTCAAACTAGACGTTAGCCAACTGACCCTTGGAATCATATCTGGGATCCTGGGTTCAAGGCTAGCATCTTCCTTCTTCAGACAGCAGGGCAGTCCTTGTTCTGAATCTTCTCCGGTACAGATTGTTATGATTTCAGGTTCTGGGGTTGCCACTTTTATGTGCAGGGCCAGCCACCTTTGACTAACTCCCAAACTAGTTCTGATCAGTTTTCCCCTCATCTCTGGGTTTGGCTAGCGAAACAAAAGGCAGGGGTTGGCTGGGAGTCAGCTCCTTTTGTGCTTGCTCGGACAGATCCCTTTGAAGTGTAATCAGTACATGGCACGGTTCCTCCCTAACGATATTGTCAAGACGACCCAGGCCCCTTTGTCTACTGTCTGGCTCCAATGCACATTTCCCAGTGAGGAACCATCGCTAGGCCAAGAACAACTGACCACTTAAAGAAAGGTCCTAGAAACTTTAGGCAGGGAAATACCAACTTTCTAAAAGTAGCTTTCCCTAAATAATAGCGTAAAATCCAATTAAAATGAGTGGAAAAAATATTTCTCTAGCTATTCCTAAACTGAATTTAGCACTTATTAAATGTGATAAGGTAAACCAGCCTTATCACTGTGAAATTAAATTTGGAGGTTTCTTACGGCAAGGACATTAAAAGATTAAATCTACATGTCCTACTTTTTAAATACCTTGCATCCTGCCCTAGAAGCCTTTAGGGCTTACCTTAGGGATGGTATACAATTATTAAAAAAGGATGGTTTACTCTTGTCAAAGGGGTTTTACAGGTTGAAATGGCATTTTAAAAGTGTACTATATGCTGCAATGGCAGGCATCAGCCTGTTTTAGGGACTTACTTTGGTGGGAGGCCAAAAGAGTGCTGCCGTCCAATAGAAGCATTTCATTTACAGGTCCCTGTCACAGGTAATGCCATATACTAGGGACCTATTAGTAAATTAAACCATTCATGTATATGTCAATTTTACCATGTCCAAATGAAAGAGCACACACACTTTACCACTGGTTGCCAAGGCAAAGGGTGCAGAGTACAAATGCCAACAGAAACGGGTTCGTCTATAGAAGGCAAAAATCTTAAGTGATCCTGAAGAAAAGGCAGATTTCCAATATACACCCTTGCAGCAAAACCCACAGTAAATTGGTTATCATTATTTTTTACTTTTCAATAACAAAGTCCAATGCACACTCTTGCAGAAAAATTCACAGTGGTTTGGTTATCATTGTTTTTTATTTTTCAATAATAAAGTCCCATTTTGGGAGTGTGTTTTTGAAAAATTAAAAAAGGTTTGTGCATGGACACTATATGGCAGTCCTCTAAATATGGTGATCTGTCCATCAGACACGTAAAGTCCTCCACCAGCTTGATAGACAGAGAAAAGACTGCCAAACTCTACATTATGCCAAATGTATTTTCACTGCTAGACAAGAATGGTCTGTTCCACATCCCATATTACCCCAATTTAACAGTGCTCCTTGCTTTTAGGTGAGAGATTAATTTAATGATTGATTGCGTCCTGCCCATTCAATACTCTTTCATTAGTGTTTGAACCAATTTCAAACTGAGTGTGTTTTAGTCATGTAATTCACTTTTAGTTCATGATTAATACCAGTAAAAGGAAAGCAAGCTTGGTTAATCCTCAGTTAGGAGCTGATGTAGCATTAACAGTTGTCACCGTTCCAGCTCCTGGGCCTCGTATTCAAAGCCATTCATCGATAGTATGTTTGGCTTCTGTAATTTTATATCTTGAACTTTGAAAATTTTAAAACATAATTTCTATAAAAACATTTAGGCCCTATTGCGATGTTGTTTGGAGTTCCCGCCGAGCAACACTGTCTGGTGTGGAAACCAACCAGCCATAGGTCAGCGGTTCCGAACACCGAATCACGATGTGACCGCAAAACTCCCATTTCTCTATGGGAGTTTGTGGTGTGGACGGAAACTACAAAAAAATGGATTTAGGCCCAGAGCTCTGTACTGGGGTGAATGTTTCACATTGATCAGTATTATATCCATCAATTGCTCTTTTTGCATTTGTCACCCGAGTGGGATGGGTATGCCCAGACGTGGGTTCCGTGCTCTCCATGCCACTGGATTCAAGCTACCCTGGCTGATGAGGGGTGATGCCCCCAAACCGGTCTAAGGATGCGTGTTTTCGGTCCAGGCAGGAGCAGGCCTGGCAGTTCAGGCTGGGCTGTTCCCATGTGGAACAAGGTCAAGACTGATTTGCATATGGCCGGGTTTGAATTGGATTGGCATGAGGAGCAAACAAACAATGGATTTAGGCTCAGATCTCTGTACTGGTGTGAATGTTTGACATTGATCTCATTCTGTCCATCAATTGTTCTTTTTGCATCAAAACATTTAGGGCCCTATTACGATGTCATTCGGAGTTCCATACAGCCAACATCGCTTTGTGTGGGAACCGGCCGACTGCAGGTCGGCAGTTCCAAACACCGTATCACGATGCAACTGCAAAACTCCTAAAGAGAAATTACATTTGTGTAAATTCCTGCACCGTGTGGTACACTCCTCATGGTTCCTGCCACAGTGTGTAGGAATTTTTAGAGAGCACCATAACAACCCCTCACACCCACAACCGTAAGCCGCAGAGGGAAGCAGGGCCTGCTAGGGGCCCCCAAAGTCACTTTCCAACAAGCTTTCCATGTCGGAGAGCCTGATATGGAAAGCCTGTCGGAAACAGACATCATAATCCAGGCGGCGGAAACGCCGTTTGTTAGGGATTATGTGCGGCTTCCGACTGGCTGACGGGTTCCTTGAGCCCATCGGAAGCCAGTCAGTTTGAACAGGAGGTTTACACTCCAACCGCTGACATCATAATTCGGCAGTCGGATTGTAAACCTATGATGTTGGTCGGTAAGTCTTTGACGAGCGGTCTGAGGCTTGCCAACCGACATCGTAACTGGGCTCTTTGTTTAAAGTTAAACTATTTCTATGCATTCTCTGTAGGAAAATGTACAATTGGACTTTTTAATATTTCTTGTTCTTGCTTTCTGTTTACTTTTCTTATGCTGGTCTGATTATTTCTAATGCTGTCTAAAAATCTTAATTACTGTATTGTGCACAGGCAAATGGTCGAGTTAACGTTTTATAAAGATGAAAACATAATACATTATTTAATTAGTTAATGTGAGCAATGCAAGTGACGCAACACATTGGTGTTACTTACTTTAGAAGCAGAAGTGTGAAATGGAAACTAATTAACGTTTATTAGGTTTATACAAATCATATGGGAAGCCAGAAGGGAATCTGTTCAACTGTAAACTATAAAAGATCATTTGAGGCATTCCATTTAAGATGAAAACGAGAAAGCCATTGAAATGTATAGGAAAGTATTTTTACAATATGAACATTTACAGTAGACTATGATTAGGATCCTCTCAACTTCTGTTGATGCTTTTATTCCAAGTTAAATTTATTCTTGGATCGGTAAAAAAAAAAAAAATGCTAGAACTTGTTAATACATTTTTCATTCTTGAAATTATAGTAATAATTGACAAGCATGGTTTTGATCATGAATAGAAATCAATTCTGTTCTGGATTTTTGAACAATTTGACAAGAACTTCCATATGAATACCAAGTAGATTTTGCTGTAGCATGTAATTGCTGAGTTACCTGGAAACAGAACCTTTCCATGACTAGTCACCCAATTAAATGGGTACAGGCAGTGAGTATCAATTCATCTTTTCGTGGGATCTGGCTCTAGAAACAATATAATTCACGAGTAGCTGTAATGATTGTATAAAGCATGTATTTAATCATTACAGTCTTGCCGTGCCATTATTACTTAACTATGATAGGAAAATTACATTGTGACAATTCTATAATACATCATGTTATGGTGTTACAATGCCAAAAGCCAGAACCTGAAGACAGAGTAAAAGGCAGGCCATTCAATAACACAACTCCTGAATCAATAATATAACGGACAACCTGCTTTTCAACTCTGTCTTCTGAAATATTTTTCATTGAAATGTATTTATCCCCTGAAAATGAATTATGAATGCATGCTACTTTATTACACTGCTGAAGTGCATTACAATAATGGAGGAAACTGCCTACATGTTACTGAACATTCTGAACTACAACCACTTTTGAAAGTGGCTTTGATGAAAATGTTATGCAGATATTATAATCAACTGCAAGCTGGAGTTTTTTGTGTTTATTTTCACAGTAGAGATTCTTCACTTATTCTACCTTTTTGCAACCATTTACTCTCTAACTTAAGAAGGGGTAAAACACCATGTATATAAAAGAAGGTTGGAGAAAGGTATATTATGAGGTACTAGCAGCCCGCCCCAGCGTTGCCCGGGGCAGAATGGGGCTGGGGGCAGCATTCCAGGCTTGCGTGCACCTTACCTCAGCGCTTGCTCCCAGTCGCACAAACCCAGGCCCCCGCTCCAGTCTGCCTCACTTCACCGCCCCCCACTACTCTCACTTAAATGTCTGCACCCTCCAGTCCGCCTCACTTCACCGCCCCTACTACACCAAGCCAGTCTACACGCCCCACTGCAGTCCGCTATCCCGCTCCATTCCGCCTCACTTACCGCTCCTCCCCGCATACTTCACCGCTCCTCCCCGCGTTTCACATACCTCATGGCGCTGCAGTCTTCCTACGTTCTCCGCTCCTCCATGCGCTGTTGTCATCCATTCCGCTCCAGTCCGCCTTACTTCACCGCTCTTCCCCGCGGTTCACGTACCTCATTCCCTCCAGTCTGGCTAAGTTTTCCGCTCCTCCCCGTGCTGTTGTCCGCTTCTCCTCGCGTTCCTGTCCTCCGATGTCCGCACGCACGTTGTTAGCACACACGGCCGGCGCTACTTCTTAGGGACTACTTTCTTTTATTGTTTATTTTTTAAATAACGTTTATTTTTATTTTTTTGATAGCCTATGTCCATCTACTGGACCCCCCCTTTCCAACCCTGTATTGGGTGTTGCGATTGGTGGTGTACTTTTCGAGTTTACCTGGCTCAAAGGACACAGTTCTCTTTTTATAATAGTAGTATAGATAAAATACCCCTATGCGCTACTGCAAGTCAACTAGGTCTGTGATTTTATGAAGTAATTCTGCATTTGATCTCGTTCCTCTAAATGATTATAGACCTCTTTGGTTATTTGTCATAGCCTTATAGGCTTTGTGCGACTTGTGGGACACCCCCGCGCCGCACGGCCACCAGCTGCTGCGTGTGCCCCTTGCCCTGCCGATACTGCTTCGCTGTTGCCTCGCTGCCGCTGACCACACCCCCTCCTCCGAGCGGCGTGGTCCGCGCTTCTGACTGCTTTTGTACTGTTTTGTATTGTTTTGCCCTACATTTGTGCTTGTTTCCTTATACTTTTGTGGTGTTTTGCTGACGTTTTCCTCCCTGTGTGCCCGCCTACCTCGCCGCCCTCCGCTCTCCCTCCCCGCTTCCCGCCACCGCCGATTACCCCGCCCCTTTTCTCTTCTGTACCCTCCCCGCTCCCGCCTCCCAGCTGCCCCGCCCACCCGCGCACTTCGCCTTATATGGAGACCGTGCGAACGCGCAGCGGTCACGCGCAGCGCGTGCGCCGATTGTGCGCCGAAGGCGCGCCAAAAGTAAGCCCGTCTGCGCCCGTCCGCGACCGGATCGCGACCAGCGCCAGGACCCCTGGCCCACGGAGACCCCGACCTACCCGCCTGTCGTACTCCGCCGCCACCCTCATCGCACTCAACACCGGCCGACTCCCAGAATGCCACCAAGCCACACCACGACGCACCCACGGACCTTTCAGCTGCCACGCCTGCAAATTCACCTGCATCCGGACCTGCCTCGCACCAGCACCCGTCAAGTCGAACACCAGCAGCACCCACCTCAAGTGCATCCTGCTCAACACCCGCTCCGTCCACAGACACGCCATCGAACTCTGGAACCTCCTAGACGCCACAGCCCCTGACGTTGCCTTCCTCACGGAGACCTGAATGAACGCCTCTTCAGCTCCCGACATCGCCATCGCTATCCCAGAGGGCTACAAGATCGTCCGGAGGGACCGCAACGCCAACCAGATGGGAGGAGGCATCGCCATCATCCACAGGAACACCATCCGTCTCACGACCAGCACCGACAACACCCTGACCAGCGCCGAACACCTGCATTTCCAGATCCACACCAACCCGAACACCACCCTCAGAGGCACCCTGATCTACCGACCCCCGGGACCACGCACACAATTCAGCGAGGACATCGCCGACTTCGTCAGCCCGCATGCCCTCCCCTCCGCTGACTACATCCTCCTGGGGGATCTCAACTTCCATCTGGAGAACAACAACGACCGCAACACCAGCACCCTGCTCGACAACCTCGCCAATCTTGGACTCAAGCAACTGGTGTCCACCCCCACCCACCTCGCCGGACACACACTCGACGCAGTCTTCTCTTCCAGCACAGACATCGACTTCAGCCACGCCACAGAGCTTCAATGGACGGACCACAGCTGCGTCCACTTCACCTTCAAGAGATCGACGACCCACCACCACCAGCAACAGGCCGCCCGCAGAAGCTGGAACAAGATCACAGCAGACCAGCTCGCCACCTCCCTGAGCCAGCACCCTCCTGCCAGCTCAGCGAACCCCAGCCAGGCCGCCGACAACCTCACGAAGTGGATCAGCATCTGCGCGGACGAGCTCGCCCCGCTGAGGACCCCGCCCAGCAGACCCGGCAGCAAGAAAGCCCCGTGGTTCACCGACGAACTCAAGAGCTCCAAGAAGAACTGCCGAGCCCTCGAGAAAGTCTGGAGAAGGGAACCTACACCGGACAACAGGACCACCCTCAAGCAACTCCCTCGCTTCATACTTCCACAACAAGATCGCGGACATACACAACAGCTTCAACAACCAACCAACGCACACCATGACCGAACAACCACTCCCCACCACCACCCTCCACGCCTGGACCCCGATCAGCACCGAAGACACCATCCGTACGATGAACTCCATCCACTCCGGATCACCGACCGACCCCTGCCCTCACCACGTCTTCAACAAGGCCGACGCCGTCATCGCACCCCACCTGCGAGACATCATCAACACATCCTTCGACACCGCCACCTTCCCTGAGAGCTGGAAGCACGCCGAACTCAGCGCTCTACTCAAGAAACCAACAGCGGACCACACCGAACTCAAGAACTACCGCCCCATCTCGCTCCTCCCGTTTCCAGCCAAAGTCATCGAGAAGACCGTCAACAAGCAGATGGCCGCCTTCCTCGAGACGAATGGATCCCTCGACCCCTCACAGTCCGGCTTCCGAGCCAATCACAGCACCGAGACCGCCCTCATCGCCGCCACCGATGACATCCGAGCCCTGATGGACAACGGAGAAACAGCGGCCCTCATCCTCCTAGACCTCTCCGCGGCATTCGACACTGTCTGCCACCGCACCCTAGTACAGCGCCTCAGCAACGTCGGAATCCAGGACAAGGCGCTGGAATGGATCATCTCCTTCCTCGACGGAAGAACACAGAGAGTCCGCCTACCACCGTACAAGTCAGAGGCCTCCGAAGTCATCTGCGGCGTCCCTCAAGGATCCTCTCTGAGCCCCACCCTCTTCAACGTCTACATGAGCCCCCTCGCGGCCATCGCACGCCAACACAACCTCAGCATAATCTCCTACGCCGACGACACCCAGCTGATCCTCTCCCTGACCAACGACCCCGCCTCCGCCAGAGCCAACCTACACGAAGGGATGAAAGAGGTAGCCGAGTGGATGACGACCAGCCGCCTGAAACTGAACTCTGACAAGACGGAGGTCCTCATCCTGGGCTCTTCACCCTCCGCCTGGGATGACTCCTGGTGGCCTCCCGCCCTGGGCACCGCACCCAAACCGACAGACCATGCACGCAACCTGGGCTTCATCCTGGACTCCTCCCTCTCCATGACCAGGCAAGTCAACAACGTCTCCTCGGCGTGCTTCAACATCCTACGCATGCTACGGAAGATCTTCTGGTGGCTCCCCACCGAGACCAGGAAGACCGTCACCCAGGCCCTCGTCACCAGCCGACTGGACTACGGCAACGCCCTCTACGCCGGTACCACCGCCAAGCTCCAGAAGAGACTCCAGCGGATCCAGAACGCCTCAGCCAGACTCATCCTCGACATCCCACGAACCAGCCACATCTCCGGACATCTGAGAGACCTTCACTGGCTCCCCGTAAACAAAAGAATCACCTTCCGCCTCCTCACCCACGCACACAAAGCCCTACACGACCAAGGCCCGAGCTACCTCAACAGCCGGATCAACTTCTACGCTCCTAAACGCCACCTCCGATCAGCCAACCACGCCCTCGCCGCCGTCCCCCGCATCCGAAGAGCGACTACAGGAGGAAGGTCCTTCTCCTACCTGGCCGCCAAGACCTGGAACTCCCTCCCGACCGACCTGCGCCTGACCCAAGACCACCTCTCCTTCAGGAAGAAGCTGAAGACCTGGCTGTTCGAGCAGTAGCGGCACCCCCCCTCCCCCAGCGCCTTGAGACCCTACGGGTATGTAGCGCGCTCTATAAGTGTCATTGATTGATTGATTGATTGATTGATAGGATATAGTAGGGCTTTTATACCATATGTAATTGATCCTTCAAAATGTACTTGAATCCTTGATGGATGATACTATATCTTACCACACAGGGCTGGCCGAAGAGGAGGTCAAATAATCAAACACTTCATGGCAATGTTGACAGGCAGATCACCAAAATCATAGCTTTTGGAATCTTAAGAAATACATGGAACTAGCTGCTATTTATTCTTTCAGGCATTTCAGAGGAAAATAGATTAGACAGACAGAACACATTTTATACACAATCGCATATGGTATAGATTCAGCCACGGTCGGTAGTGGGATGACCTGCAGGGCGGTGATGTGGGGAGGGGCAGGGGCAGGTTGGAGGTAGTAATGTATGGATTACGGAGTTTTACAGGTAAGTAAACATATAAATAAATAAAAGGAATTTCGTTGAGTGCACTGCATCGCATTGGGTGATGCAGTGCACGCAACAAAATTCGTTTTATTTATTTATATGTTTACTTACCTGTAAAACTCCATAATCCATACATTACTACCCCCCACTCTGCCCCTCCCCACGTCACCGCCCTGCAGGTCATCCCACTACCGATCACTGCTGTATACATTGAGAGCAACCAGAATGTTGCAAAGTGCGGAAAACAAATAATAAAGCTAACATAGGGGATACAAATCATAATATTTGAGTTGGTTTTGGTTCATAAGGGATGTGGGTGGTAACTTTAACAAATACCGACTACCTGATTCTTCTAGCTAACTACCTGATGCTTCAGCCGATGGCAACACATCTATTTAAAAAATGAACAAGCATCCTTGTTTGCAATGTTGTAGTCGAACGGCAAGAGAAAGCCCCGCCTCCCTCCCCGTGTGCCTCTAGGAGCACCCATTTCTGTTTTCTCCTGTGGGGACAATGAGGGTAAAGGTTACAAATGGAAGAGAAGGTCAGACAAAGACTGGGGACGCGGCTGGAAGACGTTATTCTTGTTATTACTGCGTACAGTTTACATTCACTGCTATTGGAAAGTGGAGATTTTATGGCTTGGAAAAATTCAAATTATCTTTGCCCTTGAGCTTTTATCTCTTGGTACTTAAGAACGAATGTATGATAGTAGCACGCAGCCCTTATAACGTGAATGCCATTACCATGCATAACCTTTACCAGGCATGTTTTTACAATAATTATGACTTTTCCACGCATGCCTCTACAACTAATTTCTTGCAAAAACATAAAAGGTAAAGGCATAAGCGTGCTAAACTTTTCACCAGTAAGCATTTTACAGGTAAGTATAAACACTTTAAAACAAATAAAAAAATATATATATATCCATGTGTATATATAATATGTACATATATTACATATTTAATATTTTAATTGTGATTCTTCTTCCCCTTCAAAATAGAATCCAGCTGCACCAACAGGCTTACTATTAATTCAGTTTTTAAAACCCCAAAAGCCCTCAACCCATACTCACCTTAAACCCTAAAATTACCCTTGCCACCCAAATCCCCAAATCCACCCTAAACCCTAATACCCTTGCCATCCAAAATCCCATACCTATTCTAATTCCTATCATTACTCTTGTCACCCAAATACCCATACCCACCCTGAACCCTAAAATTACCCTTTACATCCAAAAAACGTATACCCACTGTAAACCCTAAAATTACCCTAGCCACCCAAAAACCCATACACGCCCTAAAATTACCCTTTCCACCCAAGAAAACCCATACCCACCCTAAACCCTTGCCCCCCAAAAACCCAACCCCCTACTAAACCTTAAAATTTCCCTTTCCACCAAAAAACCCATTCCCAACCTAAATCCTAAAATGCGATTTGACAGCCTAAGCCCATACCTACCAAAAACCCTTAAATCACCCTTGCCACCCAAAAACCCACACCTACCTTTAACCATAAAAATGCCCGCTTAAAACCTTTAAAAAAACACACAACCCCTAAAAGTATACTCACCTTAATCCCTAAAATTACCCTTGCCATCCAAAACCACTACCCCACCGTAAACCCTAAATTTACATTGCCACCCATAAACCCATACTCACCCTAAACCCTAAAATTTCCCTTGATACCCAAAAACCCACACACACCCTAAACCCTAAAATTACCCTTGCAATCCTAAATCCCATGCCCACCCTAAACCCTACAATTACCCTTGGCACCCAAAAACGAATACCCACCCTAAAAAGTAAAAGGACCCTTGCCACCCATTACCTCATTCCCACTTTAAACCCTAAAATTACCCTTGCCTCCCAAAAACCCATACTCACCCCAAGCCCTAAAAGTACTCCTGCCATCCAAAAACCCATCCCCACCCTAAACCCTAAAATGACCCTTGCCACCTAAAACCCCATCCTCACCCTGAACCCTAGAATTACCCTTTGCCTCCCAAAATCTCATATCCTCCCTAAACCCTAAAATTATCCTTGCCACCCAAAATCCGATACCCACCCTAAAATTACCCTTGCCACCCAAAAGCCCATACCTGGCAAAAACCCTGAAATTACCCTTGCCACCCCAAAAACCCATATACACGTTGAACCCTAAACCCTTTTTAAAAAAAACCATTTCCCTTATATATATCGTGCTTCAACCTGGTGTCGTCAAATTGAGATGCACTCGCGGATCAGCGGAGGGCTCCAAGCCTCAGCCCTCGTAAAACGGTATGGAAGCACCAGCCAGCTGATCCCGTTTACAGTCCTGCTGCCACTTCAACCTGAGGCATTTCGAATAACTCTTTCTTCCTCACAGGCTGGTGGTATCTGGAAACAAGCACTGTCCAACCATAGTCCCTTTTTTAACACGTAGTGGCTCACCCTCTAATGGGCTGCTCCTTATGAGTCTGCACGGTGTCTTCTGGGAGTTGTGGTAATGGAGGGGGAATAATTAGCATCCCTGTGCAGTGCGTTATTAAACTGTTGGTCCAAGCTCAAATTGAGCCTCAGTCAGCATGCGCTTCCTAAATCCCATGTTGATACTCCACATGCAGAGGCCAGCTGTATACTCGTCCCTGTGGCCCCCATCTTCATAGGGTGGTGCATCTCGGCGGCACGACCGCCGCCTGAATACCCTGCTCCACCCTGGTGTCGTCAAATTGAGCCGATCCGCGAGTGCACCTCAATTTGACGACACCAGGCTGGAGCACGATATATATATATATATATATATATATAACATGCTTAATACTTACGTTTAAATCACAACCCAAACCCACCCAAAAAATGCCTAACCTAAACCCTTTATTAAAAAAAAAAATCCCTATATATTCCCCATATATAAGCATGGGCAGAGTGGAGAAATCATAAATCCTGTAGGAGAAAGGGAAGAGGGTAGAAAAACTGATAAGGAGCGTTGAATGTAATATGGTGTAAAACATATAATTCAATCTCGAGTGAATGCAAATTGAAGTCAAAGTTCTGCCCCGAACTAGCTCAAGGCAATAAAATGTACCTCTTCCATGAACTCAGTATGGATGATCTAAATGCATTGAAACTCAAATGGCGTCATAACCAGAATCGTAACAACTTTTCAACTAGAGATTGGCAGGTAATTGTAGCACTGAAAAAAGATCCCTCCCTTTTCATAAAACCATCTCTGAAGGGAGAACACAATAATGTTAATGGCCTGGATCGATTTGCAGTATTTTTTACCTTTGTTTTCTCTGTCTCAGTTATTGCTTACATGCCATGCTGTGTATGCCTTGCAAGCACATCTTATTACATGCTGGATCTCCTTGGAGGGCAGTCGAATTTCTCAACTGAAAAATTGGATGAGCAAATGGGGGAGATAAAAGTGTTTTGACTTTGTTTGTATGATGTGTTCAGATTCTCTGGTTAACCTGCTTATTCTCATTTGTTTTTGACTGACTCATGTGATGGATTGGGACTATGTTTTAAACAACTGGGTTGCTGAACTGTCTGCTTCTTTTCTCTCACTCGGACCCCTCTGGGCTTGTTCATAATAAAGTGTGAACTCTTCTAAAATCACATCTTCCTAATGTTTATTGCCTCTGTTTTTTCACTCCTTGTCCTTGAGAAGATGCTGTTTACTGTACTTGTCTTAATGGCCATACCCTTATGTCGTCTGTCATAGTTTGCTTCTTTCAGTGACTGGTGACATTTTTTCAAACGTGCATTTGCACCAATTGTCCGCTCTCAACTCCAGATGCCTTATTGTTAGAATGCACAGAACGCAAACCGTTCATCATGGCAGGCCAGCATATTTTGCCTGAAAGTTGAGAATATATTTGACTTCTTGATGTGGAATAATCTTAGAAATGTTCCAGGATGAATGCATATATGTCGCAATGTAAATATTTTGGAACTTTAAGGCCTCAAGACAATATTGAACTGATGACGATTCTGGAGTTGCGAACATGTAGCATACCAAGAGGAGTTCAGGGATCTTATTACTAGTTTAAGAAGATCTTTCTGAACCTTTCTACTAATACCTCTGGATCCTCTGCTGATCCTTGTATGGGGGCTTGTCTGTAGCAGAGTTACAGCTGTGGTACAGAGGGTGCTTGTCTTAATAATTTTAAATAGTGGAGATCATGGGGTTTTCCGAGCTAATGGTAGTCAGTTCAGATATGGAAGGTGATTGCAAATATGTAATCTTTCTGAGACTAAAAGAATTCAGCATTTATTGGCTATATGACCAAAATATAAGACTCAGTGATCAAGTATGTGTAAAGTCATAGTGACACGTAAAGGTAATTATGTGTGTCAAAGTGTTTATGCACAGACCTTGTGGGATGTCTGCATGTGCCAAGGTGGGACTTGCAACTCCGGGTAGCTAAATAGGATTGGTGGTTAGGCAATGGGCAGAGGAAGACATTACAGTTGTGCAATCACCGAGGGCCTACTTAAGTCCCTGTATCCCCAGTCAAGGTTTCTTTCTCCACTATGTATATTCCTCTACGCTTTGATGGTCTTGTGAACTCACCAAAATCCTATGTACCTTAGCAGGAGCCTGTATGCCTGACTCTTTGCACCAGCGCAGTCTACTCTGTCAACTCTCTGCCATAAGAATCTGCTCTGCTGTCTGTCTCCCTCTGCCTCACTTTCTCTATCAGACAGAAACATACACATAAAGCACCTCCATGGAAACAAATTAGATGCTCTTTGCATCTACAGCTTGTCTATGGAGGCGAAGGCCGATACGAAGTGGGGGAATAAATCCACACTATACTGAAATTCCTCTTGGTGGAGATTGCTGCATTTTAAGTGACAGGAGACATTTGCCGATATAGTATTTACTACAACTATAGGTCACTGCATGTCATGACTTGACCACAAGCCCGCGAATCAACTAACCCAAAGATGCAGGTCCATAGCCTATTTCCCAAAACAAGGAGTGCAGTACACAAACTCCAGGAATTACTATTGCTAGATTGTTGCTACATTTATGAAAATATCTATAAGTAGGGTCATCTTCCTAAGCAGCGAGTAGTGTCCTCTGAGTATGCTGACGGTGTAAAATTAGGTGACTGAATCTTTTTAGTTCGCTTTTTATTGGTGAAGGTGTAGAATCCTGTTGGCGCTCTTATGGGATGGCAGTGAACAATCATATATCCACCAGGTTGTTCCTAACAGATGTAGTACTTTATCCTATAGAAGACTGTGGAACTCCGAAAGAGAAAAAGAGAACATTCATTCATGCCTTCTTAATGCAAGTAGGGAACTATATACTCCAAGATATGGAGCCAGGAATCCTTTTAAATAGTCTGGTCATACCTACCTTTTAATGTGGGCCTTGCTAGCCCATTCATCGTAAATAAAACATAGGATAAGATAACTGACATTATGAGTGACCTGACATCCTCGGCATGTTTTTCCCCCAAATTTTTACCTTCAATCTTCCTTTTATAGCTAGCTTTGTTTTGCAGGCTTTGTGACTCTGTGCACTTTTCTATTGCTTACTAGTGCTAAAGTGCTTGTGCTCTCTCCTTTAAACATTATAAATTTGGCTCACACTCAATTTGCATATTACCTTTACTTATAAGTCCCTAGCAAAGTGGTACTTAATGTACCCAGGGCCTGTAAATAAATGGCACTAGTGGGCCTGCAGCAGTTATTGTGCCACCCACTTAAGCAGTCCTTTAAACATGTATCAGGCCTGTCATTGCTGCCTGTGTATGCAGTTTTAAACTATCATTTTGACCCTGCAAGAAAGCCTCTTGCCAGGCACAAACTGTCTTTTTTAATATATATAAGTAATCTTTAGGGTAGGCTCTAAATTACCCACAGAGCAGGGTGCAGTGTATTTAAAGAGTTGGACATGTACTTTCAAGTTTTACATGTCATGGTAGTGAAAAACTCATTTGCTTTTCACTACTGCAAGACCTAGCTCTCCCGTAATGACTTTCAATTGGGAGCATTGTGAACAAAATTCCCCATTAATAGTATAGTCGGATTTTAAGTCACAATTTTGACATGGCAACTTTTAGGAAGTTGTTTATCAGGACTGGGAGTGATCCTATTGGGGTGATAGGTGGCTGGGAACGATAATGCTCTACTGAAGGAGAATGTCCCCCTATACCATACATCACAATGTGATTCTGAACAAGATATGTCAATTGATTGTATCCATAATTGTCCATTAAGGCTACAAGTTATTCTTTTTTTATTCATCTTTGACCACTGGGTTTCCATTCAACCCTCACTCATCTGCGCTTCTGCACCATAATTTTTCATGGATAAAGAAGCATAGCGTATACAGAAAGAAGATGCCCAAGAAAATGCCCCTTTTCTGAAGAGAGTGATTTTACTTCAAATTAATATCTGCAAAATCTTTGGTTTTCTGCAATATACATATATAACATACATAGAGTTGAATAATTACGCACATATAACATTTAACACAATGTAGACAAATTATACACATTTCAACGTGACAATGTTACATTAATGAAATACGTATGGTTACAGTCCCATAAAGGAGAGGCCAATATTTTTAAACATATAAATGTATTTATGTATTTTAACTGGGGACACGTTCTGACCCTCAAAGGGAATACGGGGTTCAAAAGGTACCCAATGGCCCTAGTTGGTGGTCGGAGAATGCTCAGTAGGTCATAGAGGCTTCATTCCTCTAATTAGATCTTGCAGCCACCTTGGGCTAGGACAGGGGAGGCAGGAAACCTCAAGGACTTCAAAGGGATTTTTCAAAAAATGTCTCCTTCTTCAAACTGGGTACCAGCTATAAATATTGGACCCTAATACCCACCTCTTCAGTACTCCACTGGACCTCTGGATATTTCAGAGGAAAGACTGCTGTGCTGCTCTGATTCCAGAAGGACTCTGCTGCCCAGCTGCCTGCTGCCCTGCTTGCTGAGAAGGGAGACTGGACCAGCACCCTTCATTCTAGGCTGACGTGACTCCAAGGGTCATCTGACTGACATCCTGTTCTGTGTTACAGGGACATAACAAGCTCAGATGCAACATGCATCTGTCCAGCTGACTTGCTGCCTGGAACGGCAACTGGACCTGTTTGATCTCTGCTGGCCTCTGATGTAGTGAGTTTCTGAACCCCAAGAGGTGCGCCTCAGGTCCTGGACCCTTGGTGTGGCAACAGTTGAGCTCTTCTTCAAAGAAAAGGAGACATCCAATGGGCCTGTTTGCACCAAAATCTTGCCCTATGGGCTATCCACCAATGCAATGCTCTGGTGTACTCTTCATGCCACAGCGACCACCAGCGGTGCCTGGCAACGCGAGAGCTGCACTTCACAACACAGTATTAATAGCTCACTGTGACTTGCAGTGCAAAGCTCCATCTGCAACGGTTCATGATGCCGGACTGGATCTTTATGGTACAACAACCATCCACAACACCTGGCCTGCCCTTTGCGCTACATTGGCCACCATCCTGTATGCTTTCCCTGCTCTGTGCAGCTGTTTACACCAAATATGCAACTCTCTGCATTGGACTTTGAAGGTAACTCTTTCAGCTGGACTAACCGGGTCCCTGTATCCTGCCCGCATCCCATCCCGGCTGGCCTAATCTAGTTACTTTCACCCAGTCTCGCACAACCAGATAACCACGAGTGGCACTTTGTGCTTTGAGGCGCTTTACTTACCTGAAATCTTTTACATTGCATATCTCCCGTTCCACTGATTAGATTTTTGTAATTTTGTTGTCAAATATTTAATTTAATTTTACTCTAGTTCTCTAAATTGGTGTAGGATTTTTCATGTGTTGTGTTTTCACCTTATTGCTGTTTGAAGGAATGCATAAATACTTTATACATTGACTTTAAGTTAAGCCTGACTGCTTTGTGGCAAGCTGCCAAAGGGTGAAGCACAGGGGAATTTGGGATTTGCTTGTGTTTCACCCCGACATAGATTGTGGTTGCTTGTTCAGTAGGGTTGAACCTCCTTCAACCAGTAGCCTATACATTTTAGGTAAACCATTTACGCTCTTACATTTGTTATATGCTATATTGAGGCTATTTACATTGAAAACAACTGTTAGAATGGCTTCCCTAATCAATCCCATGTTTAAAAAAACATAAAGTTTGCCATTTTTGAGGTGAGTCATGTCTTGGCCATACTTTAGATTGTTTCACTTTAGTTCAATTAAATACAGTGCTTCTGAATGTAAAAGATGATGAGGTTGGAAAAATAATTAAATCATCCTCAACAGAAAAAGCTTCAACATTTAACTAATGTATTTCAAGATAGCATTTACATTCAGCCACAAACACGTGTTGCTTTCAGCAATTTCAATTGAGATAGATTTACAATGAGAATATTAGAACCCATGTAGAATTATTAAACCCATAAATCATTTTGAATAGCATTTGGAAATATTTCATATTACTAATAAGTCATCCTTACTCTTCCTCATGTACTCTAATCGTTCTATTACTCGCTGTAATATAAAGTGATTCACAGCAATGCAGGCACTCAAGTTGTTAAAAATCCATAAACCAGGGGCAGCTCATCCGCTAAGGCGAAGGAGCATCGCCCCCACTGCTCTTTGTGAACATATAAATGTATTTATTTATTTTAACTGGGGACACGTTCTGACCCCCAAAAGGAGTACGGGGTTCAAAAGGTACCCAATGGCCCTAGTTGGTGGTCGGAGAATGCTCAGTAGGTCATAGAGGCTTCATTCCTCTAATTAGATCTTGCAGTCACCTTGGGCTAGGACAGGGGAGGCAGGAAACCTCAAGGACTTCAAAGGGTATTTTCAAAAAATGTCTCCTTCTTCAAACTGGGTACCAGCTATAAATATTGGACCCTAATACCCACCTCTTCAGTACTCCACTGGACCTCTGGATATTTCAGAGGAAAGACTGCTGTGCTGCTCTGATTCCAGAAGGACTCTGCTGCCCAGCTGCCTGCTTCCCTGCTTGCTGAGAAGGGAGACTGGACCTGCACCCTTCATTCTAGGCTGAAGTGACTCCAAGGGTCATCTGACTGACATCCTGTTCTGTGTTACAGGGACATAACAAGCTCAGATGCAACATGCATCTGCCCAGCTGACTTGCTGCCTGAAACGGCAACTGGACCTGTTTGATCTCTGCTGGCCTCTGATGTAGTGAGTTTCAGAACCCCAAGAGGTGCGCCTCAGGTCCTGGACCCTTGGTGTGGCAACCGTTGAGCTCTTCTTCAAAGAAAAGGAGACATCCAATGGGCCTGTTTGCACCAAAATATTGCCCCATGGGCCATCCACCAATGCAATGCTCTGGTGTACCCTTCATGCCACAGCGACCACCAGCGGTGCCTGGCAATGTGAGATCTGCACTTCACAACACAGTATTAATAGCTCACTGTGACTTGTAGTTCAAAACTCCATCTGCAACGGTTCATGATGCCCGACTGGATCTTTATGGTACAACAACCATCCACAACACCTGGCCTGCCCTTTGCTCTACATTGGCCACCATCCTGTATGCTTTCCCTGCTCCGTGCAGCTGTTTACACCAAATATGCAACTCTCTGCACTGGACTTTGAAGGTAACTCTTTCAGCTGGACTAACCGGGTCCCTGTATCCGGCCCGCATCCCATCCCGGCTGGCCTACTCTAGTTACTTTCACCCAGTCTCGCACAACCAGATAACCACGAGTGGCACTTTGTGCCTTGAGGCGCTTTACTTACCTGAAATCTTTTACATTGCATATCTCCTGTTCCACTGATTAGATTTTTGTAATTTTGTTGTCAAATATTTAATTTAATTTTACTCTAGTTCTCTAAATTGGTGTAGGATTTTTCATGTGTTGTGTTTTCACCTTATTGCTGTTTGAAGGAATGCATAAATACTTTATACATTGACTTTAAGTTAAGCCTGACTGCTTTGTGGCAAGCTGCCAAAGGGTGAAGCACAGGGGAATTTGGGATTTGCTTGTGTTTCACCCCGACATAGATTGTGGTTGCTTGTTCAGTAGGGTTGAACCTCCTTCAACCAGTAGCCTATACATTTTAGGTAAACCATTTACGCTCTTACATTTGTTATATGCTATATTGAGGCTATTTACATTGAAAACAACAGTTAGAATGGCTTCCCTAATCAATCCCATGTTTAAAAAAACATAAAGTTTGCATTTTTTGAGGTGAGTCATGTCTTGGCCATACTTTAGATTGTTTCACTTTAGTTCAATTAAATACAGTGCTTCTGAATGTAAAAGATGATGAGGTTGAAAAAATAATTAAATCATCCTCAACAGAAAAAGCTTCAACGTTTAACTAATGTATTTCAATATAGCATTTACATTCAGCCACAAACACGTGTTGCTTTCAGCAATTTCAATTGAGATAGATTTACAATGAGAATATTAGAACCCATGTAGAATTATTACACCCATAAATCATTTTGAATAGCATTTGGAAATATTTCATATTACTAATAAGTCATCCTTACTCTTCCTCATGTACTCTAATCGTTCTATTACTCGCTGTAATATAAAGTGAATCACAGCAATGCAGGCACTCAAGTTTGTTAAAAATCCATAAACCAGGGGCAGCTCATCCGCTAAGGCGAAGGAGCATCGCCTCCACTGCTCTTTGTGAAGGAAAAATAAAATGATCATAACAAGTTATTATCATTTTATGTTTCGTAGGGTTGGTGCTGGTGGCACAGGGGAAGGAGTGGTTTGCACACTTCATGTGCACATGACTGATTAGCTGGCCGTCTTGGCCAGGCCAAACAGTCCTCTGCACTTTGCATTACACAGCCTGGTGGGGAACGTTTCCAGGCCCCCAGACTCCATCTGAGTGTCGATGCACATCGCTCAGACAAATCACAATGCTGCATTGCAATTGGCTATGGGGTGCCTGGGTGCATCCTGGTTCTGGGACTCGCCGGAGAACTGGAGGAGGGATGCAGCCAACAGAAAAGGTAAGTGGATTTTTTATTTTTATTTTGTCCCTCTACCCCACCCCTCCACCTTTATTCCCTGCCAGCCGCTACTGCCATACACGTGTGCTTTATAAGCTGAAACCAGCCAGGGGCGCAACACAGGCCCCCGCAGCCCACGCGGTGCGGGGGGCCCAAAGCTCCAGGGGGCCCCCTCGGCACTGCACTCTTTCCGGAGAGCTCCTAATTGAGCCCCGAGGGGGCCCCTCCACATAGCTTGCAGGGAGGCCCCCTTAATTTTCGTTACGCCAGTGAAGCCAGTGAGACACCCACTGACAGCAGGAAAGCTTAGTACAAGTACAACTTATTCGATAACAAATGCAGACAGGAATAACATTTTGAATAAAGAACAAAAACAAGAACATTTGAAGATAAATGGTACCGACGGGATGCTCCAGTTAGTTTGCTCTCCGTTTATGCCGTCCCAACCAGAATTTGACTTTGAAGTTAAGGATCAATTAAGTTCACCTGGGCCTCAAGATACACAATGCAATGCAATTCTATAATGAGACATTTGTAATGAGGTCTTAGCACTGCCTCTTGTGACAGTCCTTTCAGGGATATATGCCACTGACTTCTTGCACTTCAGACTTTTCAGTCTTTTGCCAATAACCTGCAATGAAGTTTAAAAAAATATTATAATGAACTGAAGGCTGGAAGTCTAGCACATACAAAAAGAGTAGGCTCTGAAACCAGATTCAAGGTTTTTGCATCCAGTCAAAAAAGTTAGTTATTTTTTAAGTCATGGTAGACTTTCATTAAACAAAAAATAATAATAATAATAAAATAAATATGTGTCGTAGTTGAGGCAGGTGCCAGGGAGAAGTGCACTGAAATGGGAGATATTTTTACAGCTAAAGAGAAGCCATGTACCCTTTAGTGTTTCTGTGCCTCCCCTTTCAATCTTGAGTTTCATATGTTTTTCATGACTTTGCAGGAGAGGGAGCATTGTTGCATGAGACATGCTCCCTGATTTGCTTCTGGCATTATCATAGAGATCCCCCTTCACTGTGGTGGTTTATCGTCGCTTTTGCTCTTCAAAGCAGTTCAGCACAGCCTTAAGAATGGTTTCAGATCTAAAATACATATATAAACTTTGTTTTAAATGTAGATATGCGTATGTAATGTTTACTTTGACTCCACTTTATTATTAGTTTATTATTAAGAGACTGCTTTCATAGACTCGTTGCATCCTTTCTTTACTTTCTGTTTATATATATATATATATATATATATATATATATATATTTTTCATTCCAAATGCCCGAAAGCTTTCCAGAGGGCACTCGGCAATGCTTCTGCCACCAGGCATTTAGTTTGCAGCTTCCAGTGAAAGTTCCGATAATTATTTTCAAAAGCCGACGCGTTTCAAGGCTGAGTTGCCTCTTCTTCTTGGGCTGTAGGTCAGAACGTCACATCAAGGCTCACATGACCCTGTTTCCGACTTATCAGGGAGCGTCACGGCCCCCAGTGGGCGTTGTTTAATGCCAATGTTTTTGCATTCTGGGAAGGGTAGTCCCTCATGTAAGCAACAGTTAATATCCATTAGTGGGATCGATGTGCATTCAAAATTAAAACCGATTTATTTCCTGTAGTAGGACTCAGAGCTGTCTGCAAGCATCTTTCGCATTGAAGCGTTGCGCTGAGTTGGTGTAGATTCGTGCTACTCCACAGCCTCGTTGTAGTATAACGATGGTGCTCATCTGCACGGCAGGGCAGCCGTGATCATAATTTTTCATTCCAAATGCCCGAAAGCTTTCCAGAGGGCACTCGGCAATGCTTCTGCCACCAGGCATTTAGTTTGCAGCTTGCAGCCCAAGAAGAAGAGGCAACTCAGCCTTGAAACGCGTCGGCTTTTGAAAATAATTATCGGAACTTTCACTGCAAGCTGCAAACTAAATGCCTGGTGGCAGAAGCATTGCCGAGTGCCCTCTGGAAAGCTTTCGGGCATTTGGAATGAAAAATTATGATCACGGCTGCCCTGCCGTGCAGATGAGCACCATCGTTATACTACAACGAGGCTGTGGAGTAGCACGAATCTACACCAACTCAGCGCAACGCTTCAATGCGAAAGATGCTTGCAGACAGCTCTGAGTCCTACTACAGGAAATAAATCGGTTTTAATTTTGAATGCACATCGATCCCACTAATGGATATTAACTGTTGCTTACATGAGGGACTACCCTTCCCAGAATGCAAAAACATTGGCATTAAACAACGCCCACTGGGGGCCGTGACGCTCCCTGATAAGTCGGAAACAGGGTCATGTGAGCCTTGATGTGACGTTCTGACCTACAGCCCAAGAAGAAGAGGCAACTCAGCCTTGAAACGCGTCGGCTTTTGAAAATAATTATCGGAACTTTCACTGCAAGCTGCAAACTAAATGCCTGGTGGCAGAAGCATTGCCGAGTGCCCTCTGGAAAGCTTTCGGGCATTTGGAATGAAAAATTATGATCACGGCTGCCCTGCCGTGCAGATGAGCACCATCGTTATACTACAACGAGGCTGTGGAGTAGCACGAATCTACACCAACTCAGCGCAACGCTTCAATGCGAAAGATGCTTGCAGACAGCTCTGAGTCCTACTACAGGAAATAAATCGGTTTTAATTTTGAATGCACATCGATCCCACTAATGGATATTAACTGTTGCTTACATGAGGGACTACCCTTCCCAGAATGCAAAAACATTGGCATTAAACAACGCCCACTGGGGGCCGTGACGCTCCCTGATAAGTCGGAAACAGGGTCATGTGAGCCTTGATGTGACGTTCTGACCTACAGCCCAAGAAGAAGAGGCAACTCAGCCTTGAAACGCGTCGGCTTTTGAAAATAATTATCGGAACTTTCACTGCAAGCTGCAAACTAAATGCCTGGTGGCAGAAGCATTGCCGAGTGCCCTCTGGAAAGCTTTCGGGCATTTGGAATGAAAAATTATGATCACGGCTGCCCTGCCGTGCAGATGAGCACCATCGTTATACTACAACGAGGCTGTGGAGTAGCACGAATCTACACCAACTCAGCGCAACGCTTCAATGCGAAAGATGCTTGCAGACAGCTCTGAGTCCTACTACAGGAAATAAATCGGTTTTAATTTTGAATGCACATCGATCCCACTAATGGATATTAACTGTTGCTTACATGAGGGACTACCCTTCCCAGAATGCAAAAACATTGGCATTAAACAACGCCCACTGGGGGCCGTGACGCTCCCTGATAAGTCGGAAACAGGGTCATGTGAGCCTTGATGTGACGTTCTGACCTACAGCCCAAGAAGAAGAGGCAACTCAGCCTTGAAACGCGTCGGCTTTTGAAAATAATTATCGGAACTTTCACTGCAAGCTGCAAACTAAATGCCTGGTGGCAGAAGCATTGCCGAGTGCCCTCTGGAAAGCTTTCGGGCATTTGGAATGAAAAATTATGATCACGGCTGCCCTGCCGTGCAGATGAGCACCATCGTTATACTACAACGAGGCTGTGGAGTAGCACGAATCTACACCAACTCAGCGCAACGCTTCAATGCGAAAGATGCTTGCAGACAGCTCTGAGTCCTACTACAGGAAATAAATCGGTTTTAATTTTGAATGCACATCGATCCCACTAATGGATATTAACTGTTGCTTACATGAGGGACTACCCTTCCCAGAATGCAAAAACATTGGCATTAAACAACGCCCACTGGGGGCCGTGACGCTCCCTGATAAGTCGGAAACAGGGTCATGTGAGCCTTGATGTGACGTTCTGACCTACAGCCCAAGAAGAAGAGGCAACTCAGCCTTGAAACGCGTCGGCTTTTGAAAATAATTATCGGAACTTTCACTGCAAGCTGCAAACTAAATGCCTGGTGGCAGAAGCATTGCCGAGTGCCCTCTGGAAAGCTTTCGGGCATTTGGAATGAAAAAATATATATATATATATATATATATATATATATATATATATATATATATATATATATATATATATATATATATACACATATATATACACACACATATATATGGCCAAACTTAAGAATAATGATACAGTGGTGATAAACCGAGTTGATAAAGGGGGCAATATTGTTGTCCTATGGGATAAAAATCTTTACAGAGAGGAAGCAAGTAGACACCTTGATGACACAAACTGTTATGAACTGTCCAATGGAGTAGCAGTCCATAAAATGAATGAACAATACAAAAAAGAATTATATAAATGGACACGGGAGGGATTGATAACAAAGGAAGAAAGCACATTTCTAACCAATAACTCTACAAAGCTACCAACATTTTATTTAATCCCAAAGGTCCATAAAGGGATTAATCCTCTTCAAGGTAGACCTATCATATCAGCTCAAGGAAGTACATTCGAAAACACGTCCAAATATGTGGATTTTTTTCTGCAGGATTTTGTAAGAACATTGCCTTCATTTATACAGGACTCTAGAGACTTCTTGGCTAAACTCAACCATGTAGATTGGAATGATGATTATCTGCTGATAACATTGGACATTAAATCATTGTACACGTGTATCAAACATGAGGACGGTATGACAGCAATTGAATATTTCCTCAGTTTACGAAATGTTCAATATTATGAACACAACAAAATGTTGCTTAAAATGATACACTGGTGTTTGTACAACAATAGATTCCTGTATGATGGTCAGATATACAGACAAAAACAGGGAGTGGCTATGGGGGCATGCTTCTCCCCCAGCTACGCATGTTTACATGTGGGCTGGTGGGAGGAGCATCTCCTCAGGCGGGAACATCTTGCATTATATAACCTGCACATTGTACGTCTATGGCGCTTCATAGATGATATGTTCATAATCTGGAAAGGTAGCGAAGAAGAAGCTGGTGAATTCATTAAAACAATGAACAATAACACATTGAACTTAGAATTCACACACCAAATAGAGAAAACTAATATTAGCTTCTCAGATGTGCAGGTCAGTATTATTGCAGGACATATAGAAACCAGCCTGTTTGCAAAACCCACGGCAGGTAACACCTTGCTTCATGCAAGTAGTTTCCATCCTAGTCACACAATAGCAAGCCTCCCCTATGGGGAATTCCTCAGAGTAAAAAGAACTTGCAGTACAACTCAAGCATGTGAGAAAGCCCTAGCGCTTACCAAGAGGAAACTATTAGAAAGAGGCTACAAAGAAAAAAACTTAAAAACTGCACTGCATAAAGTGTCACTCATTAAGAGAGAAACACTTTTACAACCTAAAGCAGTAGATACAGTTATTAGCCCAACACCCAGAAGAGAAACCAATGTTGAACCAGAGGAGTCTAAGAAAAACTGTAGATTTATTACTACCTACAGTAGACAATCTAAAATCATCAAGAAAATCATCAATAAAGAATGGCCTATTATTTTAACGGATGGGGTCTTGAATGAAGTTTATATCCAAAAACCAACTTTTACATTTAGGAAGACCCATTCTATGAAATCAGACTTGGTCAAAACCAGCCCCGAAACTTTCAATAAAAACAATTGGCTCTCTGCCCGCAATGGATTTTTCAAATGTACATCTTGCAGGGCATGTATATTTGGCTCTAACACCACCACATATACAACGGCATTCTCAGATCGGCCCATTAAAATCAAAGGGCATTTTACATGTAAGACTGAGTTTGCCGTATTCATTTAAACATGTATATGTGGACTGAGATATGTTGGAAGCACAAAGCTTCCAGCTCAAGCCAGAATTCTGCAACACCTACGGGCGATAGTGAACTCAGTCCCGAACTACCCCGTAGCTAGACATGTGAAAGTAGAACATGACAATAATCTGAATGTTCTCACATATTTTGTGATTGACCATGTCCCCAGCAGTAGGAGAGGGGGTGACCGAGAGAAAACCAGCTACATCCTAGAACTGGACAGTAAAAGCCCCAAGGGCCTCAACACATGTAATGATCTACACCATTTCCTATAAATAGTCCAAATGTCACTAGTCATTATAGTTATTTCTTTAGTAAGGAACTAACCGCCAATACCCTAGGATCCAGAAGTGTAACACTAAGCACTCTATTTCCTACAACAATACGAAGAGTAGGACACCCTTGTATATTTTATATTAGGGTTTTAAACTATTTATGTATATATATATATATATATTTAGGTATTGTGTATAAGGGGTTCCATAAATTTAGGAATTATAGAGTGAGACGTCTATTTTATAACATCACCCAGGAAGGGCCAAGACACCTCCCTGAATAGGCTTTCACAAAATCGAATAAAGTCTATGAAGAAGGAATTAAATCACACCTTCACAAAGAATGGGGAGATTGACTGCAATATAAACTTCACAGCAACCTAATCCCATTTAATTGTCATATTCTGCAACTATGTATTTGTACAGGTATAAAAAGTAATCATGCGGACAACCGCCTCATTGTCCCTCGTAAACCCCTCCCTTTACACATAAAAGTGAATCGTAATGCCAATGACAACAAGATACAATCTGTTGAAAAAGAGACAATTGTCATTACTATGCATAAATTCACATATGTTCTTTTATTTTCAATTTATTTTTATTTATATTTCACTTCACAAAACACATATGCACATTAATGGGTGAAGTTATTGGTCTGCTAACTATGAACAATAAGCGCCAACTACCAGTATAATAGATGAAAAGAACTCATAACATACTTTGAATTTTGTTACCACAGTCACATTAAATACAACACAATATCGATTTTCTAATTTTAAAATTTGATCAATAGTAATTGTGTATACTACTGTGGATATGATTATCAGTTTTTTAAATGTGTATTCCTAACTATATGCGAAGGAAATTCACAATGTTATAAATCAATATGTAAAAGATACAAGTCACGTTTGTTCAATACTGTTACAATGGGGTCTTTAGTTCGCAATGTATAGTATGTTGTTTACGTTCATTACATACGCTTTGACCAATCACGATGCACTTTTGTCAGTCAAATAATGGAGGGAACCTCACATTTACTACCAGCGAGCAAGGCGTCAGGTACGCCGAAACGCGTTTGGGGAAGCACGGTAACGCACTTTGAAAAAATGAAAAAATAAAATATCTCAGCGGCTCTGAAAATACGAAGAGTCCGTCTCTCTCATTGTTTGGGGACGCAGTGGTGCTATCGGCGTCGGGAGTGGAATCGGGATATATATATGTATATATATATATCTCCCAGTGCCACTCTACTATCATCATGCTACATCCATTTTTGTCCAGGGTTAGGAATGCCTGTAAGCTAAAGACCTTTCTGAATGTCCTTTATTAGTTAAAACAAGGTCAGTAGACTGAGGTGTGTCTATGGGTATGTGTTAGTATACGCAAAGTGTAAACTTGGCAGCAGCAAAATCGGGGCACTGACCTCAAGAGTGGCCATGTGATGCGATTCTGGATAATTTACAACAGGCAAAGTATTAGTGAAAGTAATTCCAATCATGTCTCTATCTTGATTGTTAAAAAACTTTAAATTTTTAACACTTTACAGTTATGGCTGGCATTTCTGGGACACTAATGCAGCAATGGTGAGAATCACCAATCATTGCTTAATGCTGGTTGATAGCCATCTGGCATTGACAACCCAGATCAGTTTAGTGTCAGTGATTTTTAATCTTGGGGGATTACTAAATATAGTCCCATTTATTTTTTCTAGATACCACCTCGTTCTGACATGTGGTAAAAGTGCACTCAAAATCAACATTGGGAAAATATATTTATTTCATGTGGTACTGAGCACTCACTTGAATTTTTTTTCTGGTAAAATCATGCACGACATCACTGAGCAAAGTCACACCCCCAAAAAACTTTCCGAGCCCTGTGGACCAGGGAAAAATGCAAAACCAAAGGGGATGATGGACAGAGTGTTGAACATTGCAAGCACTCACCCCCAGTCAACTGATCTGGGTTTATTCCATCATCATTCTTTGGCTCACTCCACCACCCCAGTTCAGACATAGCCATATGCAAATCAGTCTGACCCTGTGCCTCATGGGAACGGTCCAGCCCGAACTGCCAAACCATGTCTTCCTTGGACCAGAAACAAGCATTCTGGGACCGGTTTCTGGCTAATCAGCCATCATCAGCCAGGCTAGCTTGAATCCAGTGGCAAAGTGAGCAAGGGGCTCATGTCTGGGCATACCCTGCCTACTTAGGGTGAACAAAACCAAAGGGGATGATGGACGGAGTGTTAAACATTGCAAGCACTCACCCCCAGTCAACGGATCTGGGTTTAATCCATCATCATTCTTTAGCTCACTCTGCCACCCCAGTTCAGACATGGCCATATGCAAATCAGTCTGACCCTGTGCCTCATGGGAACAGTCCAGCCCGAACTGACAAGCCTTTGGTTTTGACCAGGTAAAAATGGCATGACATTAGGGCTAAACCAAGGACCCAGGGCGAATCACTTAGAAACATCATGGTACCCCTGCAAACTAGGCAGCTTGCAAGGATCCAGATTGCATTCTATGAGGCACCCACTACCTATGGCAACAACATCTGCCAGAGGAGGTGATGAAAGAGGAGGGCCAGCTCTTCATCTATCTTATGTTGCAAACTTCCTTATAGGGTCAATTGACCCTTTGGCCCAACATCCCTGACACACGGAATGCTATGTCTGCATGAGTATACAGGTGAGAATGTGGCCTTTTCCATAGATGCTACACTTGTGCCCTCTTTGGGTGCAACAAGTAGCCCCACTAATACCCCTAGAGGCAAAGCTTCCAATGGCACCACCATAACTGCTGTCAGCAGATTTGCGATAAGCATTACCAGAGTTAACGGAAGCATAGCTGCTCCCATTCTAGCTGCTTGCTCCCACAGTGCCTCAGCTACCAAGTGAGCAATCTCCCCCACCCCCACAATTGTCCCTGCTGTTATCTCAGCTGCCTTTACCACCAGCAAAACTGCCAGATCCACCTCCATAGTGGCAATTGATGTTGACGAGAAGATGATGAACTACATGCAGCTAGGGGACACCTTCCTCATTACATAGGATGGGGATGATGGTGAGTATATGATGAAAGGCCTGAGGGTCTCTCCCCACCTATGGCCTCGGACAACACATTTACAGCCCCTCTTATTCTGCAGTGGGTGTTCACAGTATCTGAGACACTGAAGGAGCAGTTTTAGTAGATGGGCCGGATGGGGGCAGGGCAAGTATCTCTCATGAAGAACTCCCAAGAGATGGCAAACTCCATGTCTGTCCTGCATAAAATGTAGTATGTCCTAAGGGAGGAGACCAGGTTGGTGCAGCATCAAAAGGTCGTACAGAGGTGTCGCTGAACCCAAGCCAGCAACTAAGAATTAAAAGGAGTCAGCCCCGTTGGTTAGTCGTTCTCTTGAGATGGATCATGAGTAGAATGAACTAAAATGGATGATTATCCGAAAAAATGGGGTTCTGAGAGGTGAAAATATTCTGAAAATATGCTGAAAAGAAAGTGGCAAGAGAGGCTCTCTGTATTTTGAGAATACACACTAAAGGGTTGAATGGAAAAAATACGTGGGAAAACACTTTGTTTTAAGTGGTGGCTCTTTTGTTGTAACATAGTATGCATTTCCCTGTTCGGCTTAGGAGGTAGACTGGTCTGCTACTTTTTAAGGCCTGTAAAGTTTGTAGTTTTAAATAAGTGAGTGACCTGTTTCTTTTTTGCATTTTCTGCTTAATTTTATTATGTTTTTTCTTTCTGAGTTCAGTTTTTTCAGTTGAATTTTTTTTTCTCCGTGCCTATGAGGCACTTGTCTAAGTTAACACTCTAGTGTTGAGGCGCAGACAGTGGTGTCAAATGCTCCCTCACCTTATGATGCCACCTGTCTTTTTAGATGCTGTTAGATCTGGGGATCTCTAGTTGGCAATGGTTATCACCTTTGTCCAAATAGGGACCCTTACTTCTAAGTCAGGATAAGGGGATTACACTCCCCTGCTCACCCCCTTGGTAGCTTGGCACGAGCAGACAGGCTTATCTCAGAGGCAGTGTGTTAAGCATTTATATACACAGTAATACAGTGAAAACACTACAGATGGACACCACACAGGTTTTATAAAAAATAAGTATTCTTTATATAGACTTAAACACAAGACCACAAACGACAAAAATCCACAATATTACACTTAAAAGATGATTAAAGTCTCTCAATTCAAGTTGTTGGTCAATGCCACAAAGTTCTCAACAAAGTACCTGGATGTGTAATGAAAGGCAAACAAAAGGCTCCCAAAGGCGGAGATGCGTCGGTTCCGTGTAAGCGTGGGCGCAAAATCTGTTCCGCTCGCGGATTTTGCGAATTTTCAGCAAATTTGCGGAATGCGAAATCCGCAAATTTGCCGCAAAATCCGCGAGCGGAACGGATTGTCCGGGCCGGGGGGCAAAAGTTGAAGCTGACTTAGTTCGTAACTATTTTAGAATGGCGCCGGCAAGCTGCCAGCGCCATTCTAAAATAGTTACTAAGTTAGCTTCAACAGGAAGCACTAATAGATAAAATAAAGCAGGTGCTTGAGTGGAAGCTCAAATTCAGTTACACAATAATTAATCCCCCCAAACTTGCAGCTTTCTTGGTTCTTCTCCTTGGCAGAAAGGTTTCTTGTTCCAGAAGTGATCTAATTTCTTGGGATTAGTGTCCAAATATGTATACCCCAAAATCCTTTGTAGACAAACATGCGGAGCGTCTGGACATGTCTGAGCGACGCCTCACGGAGGTGGAGAAAGCCCAAACGGAACTCGACAGAGATCGCAAGCAAATCGGCAAACTCCTGCAGGTAATACAGGAAAAGGCGGAGGATTTGGAGGCCCGCTCGAGACGCTCCAACATACGTATTACGGGTGTACCGGAGACGACGGCGACTGGCAATATGGAAAAGTTTGTTGAGAAACTCCTAGTCACGCTCCTGGGTGAAAATGCCTTCTCCCAGATGATTGTGGTGGAGCGGGCGCACCGTTTGCTGGGCCCCCATCCACGCCCGGGAGCTCCACCACGGCCTATCATCGCCAAGCTCTTGAATTACAGAGACAGGGACACGGCACTCCGCTTGGCCCGAGACAATAAGAAACTGCAGTACATGGGATCTGATATCTCCCTGTATCCGGACTTTACTGCCAAAGTACAGGAGGAATGCAAGCATTTTGCCCCATACAAGAAACAACTCTGATATCTGGGCCTTGCAGGGTACAACATGGATGCCATGTTGTACCCTGCATGGCTGAGAATCAACCAGCAAGGTCATTCCCACATATTCACGTACCCTAAAGCTCTACAGCAAGCCTTGAAGGTGTGGACCAAGGAGCACCGGAAAGACGCCGGCAGTCACGCGGAAGGTGAAGCGACTCTGAGCCAGCTCAATGATCAAGACTAACCTAGCCTGTCAATAGACTAGCTGCATTTCGGGCTGTGCTCGCCAGCCTCCATCTCCATTAATGCGCCAGGCCCGGGACTGGATTTGAGATGGCACTCACTGCTCTCCCGAGTTGGAGGTACTCGGTCTACTTGGGCGAGAGAACAGGCTCACGGCTTGAACTAATCATTGGTAAGACTCTTCCGTTACGCACGTCTTATGGGTCAACAACCTGCTGGTTTCGCTGCTGATACGCTTCATTTGAGGGTGCTTGGAGCATGGGGGGCATGAAGAAGCTGCTGCTCGTAATTATTTTGCCTAGCCTGGGCGTGCCTATGGCCATTTGGTGCTGGACTGTTTGCTAATAGCTGGTGCACGATGCTAGGCGGTGGGCTAGGGGCCGGGCCTTCAGCTAGAGCTTTGTACAGTTACTTTACGAACCTGGCAACCTTGGCCCCCGCGCTGTATGCACCTATAGCCCCTTTGGGCTTTTCTAGTTTGCTAACAGGGTAGGGAGAGGGGAAGTAGGGTTGGGGTTGGTCTGCTGTGGGAGGGGGGTGGAGGGGTTTGGGGAAAGGAATGTTTTGTTAATTCAGTGAGGGTTCGCTATCTGGCTTTTGCCACTGCATATGCATTCGATATGTGCGTGATGTTCCTGCATGGGGTGGCCACTTTATTTTGTAATGGCTGACAAGACCACTGAGATTAAGGCCCCACACGTCCCCAGGCTTAAGGCATTCACTTGGAACGTCCGTGGCCTAAATCACCACCGCAAGGTCCGGAAAGTCCTTAGTTATCTGCAACGTCACCACATTGATCTAGCTCTGATTCAGGAGACCCATCTCCCTATGACCAGCAATATGCTACGATGTAGAGGCTTGGAGGGCAATTACGCTGCTGCGGGCTTCACTTCACATGCCAGGGGGTTTTAACCTGGGTGAATTCGAAATCCAAACTTATGTTACACACTCTGGAGGCGGATGTTGAGGGCAGATTTGTTATATCTAGATGTGCGGGACAGGGACTGGATCTAATAGTTGTTAACACATATGGACCCAAGTACGACTCGCCACAATTCTACAGCGCACTCGCTGACAAGGCCAGACACTATGACCCGAATTGCCTCATTTTGGGGGGAGACCTCAATCTCGTCCTTGACCCGGCGTTGGACAGATCAGCTGGCCCCTGACGAGGCCCCTCGGCTGCCACCCTAGAATTGCAGAGTGCGATGATGTGCTTGGGCTTGGACGATGTGTGGCGTTCCCGACATCCACAAGAGGGGGGCTACACACACTACTCCGCTTACCATGACATACACACCCGGATAGATTATTGGCTTGCTCCCTCCTCCAGGTTGGGTCAGATTAGGGACTGCAGAATGTTACCTAGAACCCTGTCTGATCATTCGCCTGTTCTTCTGGAGATACGATCCCCGGGTAGGGCCATTCCGCCTTTCACGTGGCGGTTTCCGCCATACTCCCTTCTGGACCCGGTGTTCAGAGGGGAACTTGCTGAAGCTATAGATGTATTCTTTGAGGCCAATGTAGGCTCTGTAGACAGTTTTCAAGTGGTGTGGTAGGCGTTCAAAGTATGCATAAGAGGCGTGGCGATGTCCAAGCATTCTGATATCCTTAAGTCCATCAGATAGAGACTTGCCGACCTAGAGAAACAACTAGCTGCCCAGGAGAGCAGACAGAGCAGACAGGCGAGCAGCGAGATAGGCGAGGACATAAAGACGCTGCTCGCGGAATATCACGAGGAGGTGGACAGGGAAATCAGACACATGGGGAAATACTCTACTGCCAGGGTGTACGGGGAAGGTGAAAGACCTAGTTCTGGCCAGAGTGTTGAGAGGGAAGAGAGAACAACAGCTTATCGCGGAGGTGAAGTCTGTGGATGGTGAGGTGTTCACTGACGTTGCAAACGTATTCAGGACCTACTATGCTGACCTGTACACATCAAAGAGCGGAGACATAGAAGACGACATAAATGACTACCTCGGCCATATTGACATTCCCACATTCACCAATGCCTACAGGGAGTTCCTCATGCACCCTATAGAAAAGGACGAAATACTGGAGGCTCTGTCCAGCATGCGATCGGGTAGAGCTCCGGGCGCAGACGGCCTCACGGCGAGCTTTTATAAAGCTTTTAAGGACCGTTTGCTCCCCCATCTATCGGCTCTATTTGATGATATTTGTGTGTAGGGCAGCATGCCCCAATCAATGAGGGAGGCGCTCCTGGTCACTATACCGAAACCTGGCAAACCCTGAGATGAGTGTGGCTCATACAGGCCTTTATCTCTGTTGAATGTTGACGCTAAACTGTTTGCTAAGGTATTTGCCATCAGACTGGCGCTCCTTGCTCCGAAGCTGGTAGCCCCGGAACAGGCCGGGTTTATCCCGAGCAGGAATCTGGTGTACAATATACGGACGGTATTAGGCACGATGCAACATCTGAGACAGGACTGGGAAGCTCTTGCAGTTTTCCTGGATATGGAAAAGGCCTTTGATTCAGTGGAATGGCCCTTTATGCACATGGTACTGCAACGCATGGGCATAGGACAACCTTTCCAGCGGATGATAGGAGCACTTTACCACCAGCCTCGGGCTAGGTTCCAAATGGGGGACCTGGTCACTGAGTCCTTCCCTATCAGCAGAGGCACCAGACAAGGGTGCCCGCTATCTCCCCTCCTCTATGCCCTGGTGGCGGAGCCGTTAGCCTGTGCCCTTCGAGAATATCATGGTAATGAGGGTATTGCCCTCCCAGGATACAGGATAGTGGTATCAATGTATGCCGACGACACCCTGCTGTACGTCCGGGACCCGGAGCACAACCTCTCTTCAGTACTTAGAGAAGTGGTCCGCTTTGGTGCTCTATCCAGCCTGAGGGTCAATTGGTCAAAGTCCTTAGCCTTCCCCTTGCCTCCCATCATGCAATACACTGCTATGGAATACCCAATACAGTGGACCACTGACGAGGTCAGGTGTCTGGGGGTTCAACTCCACACTGACTCGGAGATCCTGTTCAGAGCTAACTACGGCACTGCCATTACCCAGATTTTATTCCTATTTATGACCATCCCGATAGTCCTCCCCAAGTCCTTTTTTCTGCACCTACAACAATTGATGGTTAAACTAGCCTGGGCGTTTGGTCAGCCATGGGCCAAATGGACACTACTTACTCTACCCTACACCATGGGGGGACTTAGTGCCCCGGACCTGGAATTGTATTACAGAGTGGCCCAGGCTGCACATTTGCACATCTGGATACATGGGGAACGTGACATCCCCCATATGCGCATGGAAACGCTCTTTGTCAGCCCCCTCTTGCTTCCGCATACGGTCTTTCAGCCGACAGATCGAAGGAAGGGAGTACTGGACTCCATCACGGCCACAAACCATGCCTGGCATAGTCTTCTACAGGCACAAAACGGTGCTCTGCTATATTCCTCGGTGATGCCAGTGGACTGGGCCCGGTGGCTGCCCCCTCTTCTAGAAAAGGGGGTGGTTCTTGCAATGCGGAAACTAAAGATCGTGGTCGTGGGCGACTTGTTCAGCGATGGGGTGGCTAAGACTTGGGAGCAGGCCGCGAGCGACCAAGTGGAGCCGCCGCTTCTGACACGCTTCCAGTTTCACAGAGTTCGGCGAGCTCTGTCTGACCTGCTGGGTGGAGACATGGCGGAGCCTCCTGAGGTTCCGGAGCTTACTTATGTCATCAAGGCTAACTCTCCCCGAAGCCTATTGTCCAACCTGTTCAAATTATCCCAGACACACAAGGAGCACACATACACCAAGGCAGGACTGGCATGGCAGACCGACCTACAGACTGTTCTTGATGACGATATGTGGCAATACTGCTGTACTAACACTAGGAAACTTTCCCTCAATGGCTGGCACAGTCTGGTGCACTTTAAGTTCTTAAACAGGGTGTACTACACTCCGGCTAGGCTATGCAGGTATGGGCTGCGAGACACCGCGAACTGTGAACGATGCCATGCCCCTGACGCAGGCTTCCTGCACCTCGCTTGGCAATGCCCTTGGGTCTGGGACTTTTAGGACAGGGTCTTTCCTGAGATTAGTACTGCGACGGAGACTACGCTGGCACCAGACCCCTTGGTAGCGTTGCTGGGATACGCCAAGCAACTCCCTAGGACTGTGCGGAGATTAGTGGATATGGGCCTGCTTGTGGCCCGGAGGGTTGTTGCATGCTGCTGGATGAGAGGTCCGTGCCTACGACTAAGCGTTGGGCGCATGATATGATGTACTGCTGCACACAATCGGAGAATTACAGTGAACTTCTGCCCCCCACTAGGAGACCTAGGAACTTTTGGGGGCTTTACCAGACCTACCTGGCTAATAAAGGGCCCAATGCCCCTGTTGATGAGCAATAGGGCTACTCTGTGAACTTAGGGCGGAGGGCAACCTCCCTGGGAGGAGGGACTCGATCTATTCTTAATATTAAATGGCATGCCTCATCTCCTTTTTCTTTGATTGTATGAGACTGTCTTTCTTGATTAATGTATGTATTGCTAATTATTTTATTAACGCCGCCTGCCCTCCTGGGGGTTGTTGGCTAAATGGCTGTGTATTTACCCGAGTGCTGGAAGTCGCGCGATTGACGAGGCAGGGATGTGAAAGAAGTCAGATTGGTGGGAGGGGGGGGGGTTCGAATTGTAATTTCCGTTTTTCTGTACTTTGTTCATTTAATGAAACAGTTGAAAATAAATGTGTTTCCTTACCAAAACTCCCCTGAAAACCTCAGATTTAGCAGAAAAAAATCACTTTTTCCACACATTTTTGTGTGGGAAAGTTGTGGCATCACCGGCCTGACACATATTTCCTACCACCCAGCGTTCCCCCGGGTCTCCTGATAAAAATTGTCCCTCACTCGTGTAGGAGGCCCAAGTACCTGTGACAGGCAAGGGCCCTAAACATTTTGTGATAGGCAATTTTGATGTTGCCTTAATACGGGAACAGGTAGCCTTGCAATAGTGAAAAATGAAAATGGCTGTAATTCACTATTAGGACATGCTACACACACCAGGGCATTTCCTACCCTTATCTACAATGCGCCCTGCCCTTGGGCCTACCTTACGGGTGACTAATATGTAGAAAAGGGAACATTTAGGGACTGGCAAGTAGGTGTACTTGCCAAGTCAACATGGCAGTAGTAGATTGCACACAGGCTCTGCAATGGCAGGCCTGAGACACACTTTACAAGCTGCTTCTGTGGGTGGCACAACCAGTACTGCAAGCCCACCAGCAGTATTTAATTATAAGCCCTGGTCACACCAGGTGCACTGTACTACGGTCTGACAAGTAAATCAAATAACCCAATCAGGGAGTCACTAATCAATACATCAATTTAACATAGGGAGCACTTGCATTGTGGCACTGAATAGCAGTGGCACAGTGCCCTAAGCATCTAAACTAGCAAAACATATCAAAAACAGAGGAGGCAATCAGTAAAAAATGAAAGGGATACTCATGCCAATGGTATCAGGTATAACAACCTATATCCTTTGTGTAAATTAAGCTGCAAGTGGCGCACTCTGTCGCCCTACAGAGGCTATATTCCATAAGTCATATAGCTCTCTAGGGTGCTCTTTGACTAGTCCCGCTGGCATCTTCCCACTGAACCCAGCGCTTATAGGCCCCCAGCAGTGTCTTCTGCTTCGCCCGCTGTGTCAGAGCGCTCATGTAAATATGTTTGTAACGGTTCCCAGATGTCTCGGGGACAAGACGTGGGTCGCATCAGTTCCGCGTACACCGTTGGTTGTTCCTGGCAATATATGAGGTCCACCTTCCACTCCTTTAACTTGGGTGCTCTTCCTCTTCCCCACTTACAGCCCACCCTACATTTAGCTAGCAGTAAGCATAGCGATATGTATTTCCTTAAGGTTCCATCAAAGTCCCTGGTGTAGCCCAACAGTGTGCGGGGTATTGGTTATATGCATCCCTGTCATCTGACTGAGAGCGTCAGTCACCTCAGCCCAGTATGCAAGAACAGGAGCACACTCCCATGCCAAATGTAAGAAGTGAGCACCTTCCCTCCCGCATCTATCACAATTGTCGTTCTCCCGAAACCTGAAACAATATAATTGTGCCAGAGTGTAAAAAAGGCGGTGGGAAAATTTGAAATGTATTATGCGCAATCTTCTACTGGCCGAGGTTCTCCCCATTTGTGGACAACAATACGTCCATTGATCATCAGTGATAGGAGAGCCCAAGTCGTTCTCCCACCTGGTCCACGGGTCAGGGACACTGTGCAGGCAATTAATTTGAGTGGTTAGATACAGCATGGATACTACATGTGTTGGGGAGAACTGTTGCAATAAGGCATGTAATGGAGCAAGGGTGGGGGGCTCGGCGGGGAAGTCAGGAGTGGCAGACTTTACATTGAGACGGAGCCTCATGTACATAAATAACTCCATAGTTGAAGGTTGGCAGTCGTTAAAAAAGTGTTCGAGTGAGCGGAATGTCCTACCCTCGTATAATGCTCCCCGAGTCTGAATATCGTAGCATTTGTGGACACCTCACTTCCCTCGTGATTGAGATGTCTAATCTGCCTTCTAATGGTAAAAGTAGGGAGTATAAGGTGTCTACCATCATGCGTTTGGCAATATCCCTTCATGCTCTGTTTGTGCATTCCACTGTAGTCGGGTCTGTGCATTTAGAGTTAGTAGGTGCGCCTATGTAAGCCGAGTACGGGGTCGGAACCATGGGCCAGTTTTCTAATGCGAGATGTGGCATGTACGGTGGTGGGTGCATCCAGTAGACCGCGAAGTGTGCCTGAGCGCTCCAGAAGTATAATTCCATATTCAGAACCTCAAACCCTCCTTTATCAAAAGGTAGTGTTAATAGCTCCCTCTTCAGCCAGGGTTGTTTGCTCCCCCCAGGTCAGTCGAATGAGTTGCGATTTGAGGGCTTTAAAAAAGGATTGCTGGGTGCATATGGAATGCAGGTGAAGAGGTAGAGTAGTTTTGGGAGAACGACCATTTTGATCAATGCTATCCGGTCCACTATAGAAAGAGGCATTGCTATCCATCTTGTAATGGAGTCCGTGAGTGTGTTTAGTGCCTGCCATAGTTGACTCTCATGAGGTTTTTCCTGTCCCTAGTGATAACTATTCCAAGGTATTTTACTTTGTCTTCACACCAGGTCAATGGGAAGTCAGGGGTGTATTTCGTAAATGTATCTGTGAGGGGAACGATCTGTGATTTACTCCAATTAATGTTAATCCCTGAATAACACCCGAACTGCAGGAACACCCGCAATATGGGATTCAGGTTCTCCTCGGGGTCGTGCAAATACAATGTAAGGTCTTCGGAGTATATCGAGATGAGAATTTGCCTTTCAGGGTATATGAGAGCGTGCTCTCAGTAGTGTTGCCTGAGCTTAGCCGCAAGCAGCTCCATGGCCAAGGTGAATAGAATATAGGGGAGAGCGTGCACCCCTGCCTCATCCCTCTCGTGATATGAAACCTGGGGGAACATATTCCATTAATAAGTAGCTTGGCTTGTGGCTTTGTGTATAATAACTGGAACGATGCAAGGAAGGGGGAGGAACCCATTCTCACCAGCACACTGGCCAGGTAGTCCCATTCAATGGAATCAAAGGCTTTGGTGCATTCAAAAAGGCCGCCACCGCTGCCTGATCCGGCTCGATGTCCCCTGGTTCGCCTGGCTTAAGGAGTGATATGTTGAGTATTTCTCTCATTGTTGGTGGGAGAGTACCTGTCTCTCGCACCTTCTCATAGACCTGTTTTAGAATGGGGAGGGGGCGTCGCTGTATGTTTTGTTAATTTCAGCTGGTAGGTCATCCGGCCCGGGAGCGCGACCAGACTGCAGTTGCATAATGGTGGGACGTATCTCCTCGTCCACAAATTCTGCTAGGAGGAACTCCCTCTGATTATTTCTAAGCCAACCCAGCCCTATGTCCTCGAAATAGGGCACAAATTCTAATGGTTGTGTCCTATGTGTTTTGTAGAGGTTAGTATAAAACGCATGGAAGGTGTCTAATATGTCTGGGTTGTCCCTGTGTACACAACTAACTCTGGGCGTAGTTCGCGTAGTAGCGCTACGCGTAGCTATGCGAAGTGCACTTCTCACTACGTGTGCTACGTGTAGCTATGCGAATTGTGTAGTGCATTCTGCAAAATGCTGTTCACACTGATTGCACAGTGCCGGATGCTTGTCCGCACTGTGCAATCAGTGCAAACCGCATCTTGCACAGTGCAAGCAGTCATTTTCTGCCGCTCGAGTAGATTTTTACTCGAGCGGCAGCTTTCTCAATGTGGACTGGTAGTTTCTCATTGCGAGCGGTCGCGAGCAAACGCGACCACTCTCAATGAGAAACCTGACTTCCCCGCGTTGAGAATCTCGCCGGGAGGTTTATTTTCCGCGCTCGCTATCGGCAATTTGATATTGCTGATCGCGAATGAGGAAAAAGTTTCGCCGGGATGTCATTTTGCTCGCTCGCGGTCGCCAACTTGACGTTAAGGACCGCGAGCGAGCAAAAAATGACTGCTGCACTACGCTATGCGTGATTGCACTGTGCTACCTGCAATTCGCAGAGTGCGAAGTAGTGCAAACTTCGCAACCTACAGAAGCGTAGCATAGTACTTTGCCCAGGGTGATACCCAACACTCATAATCTGTAATTTCCAGTATGGTAATGGAAAATCGGGTGAGCCTAGCCAGAGCCTTTCCAAGGCGTTCCCCTTCCCCATATTATCTAACATGATAGTATTTGCCTCGGAATTTCCATTCTCTCCCTGCAGTATCTTGATAGTCAATTTGTCTCTGACCTGCCCCTTTAAGTGAGAGTTTGGATCTGAGCCCATTCGGTTTTCAAGTTGTCAAAGTTCATTTTCTAGGCGTCTGAGCGTATTGCGGATGTCCTTCAAGATACCTCCCCCTTTGCAATCCAAATTCCTCTGATAGTCACCTTGAATGCTTCCCAGACCGTGGAAATCTGAGGGACTGTGTCGATATTACGTGAGAAGAAGTTAGTGATCTCTTGTCCCAACTCCGTTTGGAATGGGACATCTGGTAGGGCATTTACCGGCAATCTCTAATTTTGGTAGGGAGAAAATGAGCAGGTAGGAGCTAAAGTCAACAATACCAGTGAGTGATCCGAGTATGTGCACAGCCGATGTCGGGCAGTCATTAGCCATGTTTTGAGCCCTCTGGATAGAAGCCATCCATCTATTCTCGACCACATGGAGTGTGTAGAGGAGTGACATGTGCCCTCTCTGTCAGCTGGGTGTAGACTCCTCCATGCGTCTATCAGGTCATGTGCAGTTAAGATCTCCAATAATTGTTGTTGGGCCGCCGTGTAATGGTAAGTTTGTGGGTACTGTGGATCTATCGTTGTGTCTAGAGTTAAATTAAAGTCTCCCCCCACTCCACGTGAGTGGAGCCTATGTCGAGGATTTTCCCCCAGAGAATATAAAAAAACGTAGGGTCGTCATTGTTGGGGCCATAGCAACATGCAAGCGTGATGGATTGGGATGACAGTCGACCGATGTAATACAGTAGTGACCCTGAGGGTCAGCCATGTCGCATCTCTATGTGATTGTCACCATATTCGTGCCTGTGAGCCTGTGATCGGTACATAGGGGACATTTTTCTGTATGAGCATCACTGTCCCTCGAGCATAGGTGGAGTATGTCAAACAGCATCGAGCATCGGGATGCAAACGTAGTTGGTGATGTGGGGCCCATGTGAGTCTCTTGAAGCATTGCAATATGTATATTGTGGTGATCTAGATAGGCCAGGATGTGTTGGCATTTCCTTGGATTCCCAAGGCTTCTCACATTTCACGTGATAAAGTTATAGCTAAGTGGGTTCGGGTGTGTCATTTAACGTACAATAAGCATGTAATGGACTGGGTGTGTTATATACTGTATAAGCAGTGCAGAATCTGATAGTAAGGCCTGTGTGTAGAGTGTTTGAAACTGTTGCTGGCATTCCCTCAGTTTGGTCCTGCCTTTCACCCACATCAGCAGCCCAAACCTGCTGTGGCCTACGTTCCCACCCTACTCCCCCTCCCACATTGATATCAACAGTAGAGCAACATCTTCTATGGTGAGAAAATTCAAATAGAACATAAAACTGAAATAGTCAATAACCATGTTAGGGTTGTCCTGCTGGGGAGTCACTCGAGGGCATGGTAGTCTTCCCTTGTAGAACACGAGGGTGCCCAGGTTCTGAATCATTTCCCCTTCCGTCCCGATTGTGCTTCCAGATAGCATGCCGGGAATAGGTCTGGACAGCCCAGTGACGTCCTTATAGCTGTGCTCCATTCACAATGCTGCATAGGATACCAGTTTCGAGCATCTGGTGCAGCCTGGTTTAGCTCAACGACCCGTGGGTCTGCGTCACCCACGTGCGGCGACGTGGTGAAAGCGGGATGCTCGCGGCACTAATTTGCCTCTATTTCCACATTGGTACTCTATGTCAGATAGGGCTGCATTTGAATGAGAAGGGCTCAGTTCTGGATCATTCTGATGAGATCTCCGGAGAGTAGCATTCAAGAAGTCTGCAAGAAGTCTGTTGGTGAAAATGTGTTGCTTGCCCTGGTGTGTAATCCGCAGTTTCACAGGGAAAAGCATGGCATAAGGAATATTGGCCTGCTGCAATTTCTTTTTGTTTGGGAGGAACTTTTTCAGGGCGTCTTGGACCGCCATTGTAAAGTCCAGATACATGGCCAGTTCGGAGCCTTCGTAGGAAAGCATTTTTCACTCTCTAGCTAGCCTCAAAGCAGTGTCACGATCCCGATAATTAGGAATGCGTGCAATTATCGGTCTAGCGAGAGCTCCAGGCGGGGATCAGGCAGCCAGCAAGCATTGCACTCTTTCTATTCTGAACATTGTGGAAAAAGCACTTCTTTTGACTACAGTAGTGAGTAGACGCTCCACATAGTCCTCCATTCAGCCTGTATTGGTTGGCTCCGGCACTCCTAATATACGAATGGTATTGCGGTGCTACCTCGATTCTAAGTCTTCATTTTTGGCCCCTATGACTTTCAGTAGGTGTTCCATGTGAAATACTTGTTCTTTTCTTCCCACAGATGTGTCTTCCAGAGTAGAAACACACTGCTCCGCTTCCTTTAGGCTTTCTTCATGCTGTTCGAGTGTATGAGGGACTTTAACTATATGGGTGTTCATTGTATCCATGTTTGCTTCTATTGAAGTGAGGCTGTGTTTCATTGTTAGGAGTAGTTCCTTTAGGTCATCCATGTATTCCTGGGCTGCAGAGCCAGGGCCGCCAGTCATTGCGTTTTCAGGGGTGGCAGCTGCTCTAGTGAATTTACGTGCCTCAAATGGAACTTTGCTTGTTTGCCATCCATTTTGCCCATATTTTCCCTGCCCCCACGTTGTGCTTAATTTGTTGCTGTAGCTCCGGTAGTAAGAGCCTTTATCTTGGCTGTTTCTACTGCCCCTGCTGCAGTGGCACTCTCCGGTCCCCGGTGTCTACAGACCCATCTGGGGGCAACTGCAGTCGAGTAGCCCGCTGTGCCACCCTTCAGGTCTCCTGTGCAGGCTTTGCTCCCCCTCCCTGTTCTGCGGATACCTTAGGTCTCGGGGGTAGCAGTCTCCGGGCAGGTAGTGGGGTGGTGCGTGAAGGATGAATGTGGCCAATGAAAGTTCGAAATATGGCTTCCCCTACATCTGAACCTGAGCCGCAGGTGGTCCCCGGCAAGCCTCTTCTCAAAGCCCACCAGGCCTCGAGGTCTGGGCTCTGCGGTGTCACAGAGTGGCCTGCAGCACTCAGGGAGGCAGCTGGTGAGTCGAGTCTCCGATTTGGGCCCGAGCTGAGGCCTCAATTTCGCCTGCAGGCAGTGCTCTGACTCGTCTCCCTTCTCTACAGCCGCAAGATGCCAAAAGTCAGCCCAGGCCACGCTCAGTACCAGGGGCGCAGCGCATCAGAGCTGCCACTCCCTGCAGCTCCCAACAGCTCAGCGCCTGCGGCTCGCAGTAGTGTGGGCCCTCACAGATCAGCACGTGCAGGCCTCCGCCTCAGCCCGTGCCTGCCGCTTTGTTACAGTCCCTCGCTCTGGAGTGGCAGACCGGAGCCTCCACAGGGTGGTCTGCCCGGCTCCGATAGCACCTCACAGCAGTTAGTACTCAGGGCACCAGCAATGTCAGGGAGCCACAGCCCCTCTCACATTCTCCTCCGGCATATATTGCCGCCCCTGCACAGGCCCCGCTAGGCGTCCCAGCCAGTGTTGACTCAGGTGCCCAGGGGTCGAGAACAGGCGGGCCTCTTGTGAGGGGTTGGAGGGGGCAGTCGCCAAATGGAGTTGCTGTTGCTACCTCCGGCGGCGGCAGCTCCGCTCACCAGGTGGCTGCCATTTTGCAGAGCGAGTCCGGTGCCAGCTGACGATTGTAGCCTGATACTGCATTATTTTTGGCCAGGCGCCAGTGGATCGCAGTACGCTCGATGTTCCCTGCATTTTTGGGTTGCTGTGGTCAGAAATTGGGCAGGATTAATTAGGATGTTGGTCCTGGGCAGCAAGGAGCCTCACGCAAGTGCAGCCATCTTGCTAGTGCGCCCTCTAGCGCCACCTCCAAAGTCATAGAGTATTTACATTCAACTGATTCTTATTCCTAATAGAAGAAATACTCCTTTTCTACCTTTGTCTTTTAAAAATATTTATCCAAGATATGTTTTCAGATCCTGCAGTGGCCGGTGTCAAAGGAGAGTGGCAGGGTAGTGGGGGGGAAGGCGGGATGTAAAGTAGATGACAATGGAAAAATGGAGGGAGGGAGCACTTACCTGCAGTCCTCAGCATCTCCGGTCCTCTGCTCCTCTCGTGGCTCCACTGCAGTCAGACTCCACTGTAACCAATCCTGAAGCTGCTCTAATAATGCATGAGAGCAGCTTCAGGATTGGACTGAGCTCCCTTGGTTTGTGCTCCCTCAGAGCCTGGGAGCATGTGCTTTGCTGTCTCCAACACAGCAAGGCCGCTAGGTTGGTGACAGCTTCAGTTCACGCAACTGTTTGGCTGGCTTGAGATGGCCTTCCAAACCGTCATGAGTACTGAAAGCAGTGCGCACCACTCCCCCTATCCCCGCCCCTAAGACTCAGCCGGGAAACAAAATAAAATTATAATAAACCCTGGTTTATTTATTTATTATTTTTTACACTGCTGGCAGGTGGGTGACGCTCTTCTACCATAGCCGAGGAGCCGCCACTGTCCAGACCCTGATTCAAAGGTAAGCTAAACAAAGCCTCTGAATTAATTTAAAAATGGGGGCCCTAGACCAAGGAGTATCCCCCTGTTTGTATAGTTTTGATTGCTTCACTATTTCCCTCTAGATTAGTGGTATTTCAACTCTACCTAAGGAATAGGAGTTTAGTTAGATTGACCTCCCTGCAGGTCATTACATGGACTGTTCCCAGTCATGTCATATCTTTTGTGTGATAACAAAATGCATTTTGGTTAGTATAGTCTCCTGCTTCCACTGACCTAATTAGTCTAACACACCTGAAAACAATCCTTTGTAGGTAAAAAGTTCAAGACTGGTGACAAGGTGTGCAATGATCTGGCTGTCACTCTGATTGTAGACCAGGGGCAGCTCCTCCACATGGGTGGAGGAGCGTCGCCCCACTGCTTTCTCGCAGTGCGAAAAGCAGAAACATAAAATGGTATAAATGCCGTTTTATGTTTCTGCTTCTTGCACTGCGAGAAAGCAGAAGAAGGGCTTGTTTGGGGGTGGGCGGGTCGGGAAGGAGTGGCTAGCACAATATTGTTGTTGCTGACTGTTAGGTAGGCCCCAGGGCCGACCAAACCAGTCATGCACACTCTCCCGCTTTCTCCATGTAGTCTGCATGCAGCCTGCATGAAGGAAACTGCCTCCCCATAGACGCCTGTGCGGTCGGCATCACAGCCAATCACAACGCTGCTATTGCAGCATTGTGATTGGCTTAGGGGAGGAGCGGGAGGCTGTCTGCTTCTGCTTCCTGTGAGCAGAGAGAGGAGACACAACGTGGGACCGGAGGAGAAGGTGAGTTTACATTTTATTTTAATTTTATTAAATTAACCCCACTCTCCCAGCGCGATCCTCAACCTGCGCAACCCTCCGCTCGACACTTCACCCCCCCACCCACTAGTCATATCTGCAGCGACTGTTGTTGACTAAAGTCATCAGTCATGCTCTACTGAAATGCTGTATTGCACCTCTGATTGGATTACAAATGGAGACAATATTGTTGGATGCAGAGCACCATACACATTTGTATGGGCATCAAGTGGCACATGCTCTCCAAAGACTGCACACTCACATAATTAGAAACAGTTAGAAACCTGTTTAATGAAAGGCATTGGTCCTTCATATTGTCCTTGATTATGAAATAAAACACATTCTGTAAGTGTTCTTTGAGAGTTGTACGAAATTGGGTTATTGAATTTGAAGGGTGCAAACCCTAATCAAGCAACAATCACAATACTTGTCAAGGTAAACAACAAAAGTCACTAAATTAACCCGTGCTTAACCCTCTGGTAGCTTTCCACAAAAGCAGTCAGGCTTAACTTGGTGACAATGTGTAATGTATTTATGCAGCACACACACACTAGTAAACTGAAAACAGAATGCAAGAAAAATCCTACACTAATTTGGAAAACTAGAGAAACAAATGAATAAATAGAATGATCCAAGAGCAACAAAAATCCAATCAGTAGAACAAGAGATATGGAATTTCAAACTCTTAAGTAAAATAGCTCTTAGAAGCACAAAGTGACAACTGCGGTTATTTTGTCAAACTGGACCTGAACAAAGTCACAAGTTTGGGCCGTACGTGACACAGTGTGGGCCGAATACAGGGACCAGGTTAGTCCCACTGTGCTTTGAACCTTATGTCTTAGATGCAAGATTTTGCATTACGCTGCGTCAGTTCTGATGAGGAGCTGAGAGGGCTGGGAGGCTAGGTCCTGCATCAAGTTGTGTCATCCTGTGTCAGTTCCAATGAAGCTTCTAATCAGAAGCTGCAATGCAAAGTCCTGCATCGAGTTGCGTTGACTCTGGTGAGGCCATCGATCAGGAGCTGTGAGGGGCTGTGATGAATGTTACTGCTTCAAGTTGCGTGGCACAGTGTCGTTCTGGTGGAAGGCACAGTTAGGCAGGGGAAAGTACCTCTAACTCTAGGGGTTAGGACATTCACTCCAGTAGATGCCAAGTGCAGGGTTCAAGGTCTCTGTAACTTTGTCTGCCTTGTAGCTCACACAGGAGGCCAGCGACCTAGCCCTTGAAGTCACTGTCGTAGTCTTTGATTCAAGTAGCAAGGCAGGCCTCTAGCAGCATGACAGTGCTCTGGGGAGCAAGGCACACCTCATGCGGTTCCAGGCAGTTCTTCTGAAGTTTTCCAAAGGTCCAAGAGTGTACTGAAGAGTGATTCTGAGGGTCCTCTATTTATACCTGGTGCTGTGCTAGCCTTTGAAGTAGAGGGTCATCCTGGCAACTCTTGCACATGGTTATGGAAAGTTTTTATCTTCCCTTGCCAAGGTTCCATGAAGGCTGGGTGAAAGGGCTGTTGTCAGGTGCTGTTGTGTGAACAGTAGGCAAGCTCTTTGAAATGCAAGTAGGGCTAAGTATAGCTCCTCCCCCAGCCATCCTGGCAGGATCGCCCACAGAACCTGCACCAAGTCCCTTTTGTTTCACTGTCTGACAGGAATGAACAAACCTCAACCACAGAGCCAGTCAGTCATGTGACTCAGGATAATGAAAGATGCACAAACTGTTAGGACAAAAAATTACCAACTTTCTAAAAGTAGAGTTTTCAGAATTTTGACCTAAAATCCAGCTTTACTGTTACAGTAGATTTTGAATTACAATTCATTTGAGTGCAACATGATATTTTCTTCTTTTTTTGTCCTCATTATCTACCCTGGTTGCACCGTTGAGGTCGAAAAAAGAAAGCGACTCACTGCCTTAGATAACTGGATAGGTGGCCCAGTGCTATCTCTGGGTCACCTAATCAGTGAAGCCGCGATCCCGAGGACCCGCAATCCGCAACTATAAGGGCATAACTTTGAGGCACAGGTATACCTGCCAATAGATCAAGATCAGTAGGACAGGATATGCCAGCTGATATAGGAAACGAGGGGGACCAAAGGCAGCATAATCATTGGACAAAACAAGGGGGAGAAAAAAAAACATAAGATTCAAAGTTAGTTCCATTTCAGATGGTGCCAAAAAGCTCTCTTGTTTATATTCCCTGGTCTCAATAGGTCAAGTTTTGAAACCTGTAACATCGATATCTGCCAGTCAGAGAAGGAAGGTGGTATAGGGTCCTTCCATTTTTTTTTTACAAATTTCTCTTCTGACCAGAAGAATAGAATAGAAGAGAAGATATTTTGAAGAGCCAGTTACCCTCTCCATCACTCCAAAAATTACCAGTACAGGATTTATCAAGATCTGGCAACCCAGGAAAAGTGCAAGTGTAAACCCAATTGAATCCCAAAATTGAGACAAGAGAGGGCACTCATAAAACATGTGTAAGTCCGAGGCTGCTATTGCCCCACACCTTGCACAGGCAACCGGTTGATCTATTGAAAATTTCGAAAGCCTTTGCGGCGAGTAGTAGGCCCTGTGTAGGGAAAAGAGATGGTTACGACAAAGCCATGCTGGTTTAACTATTTACCATAATATCTGAAAAGAGCAGAACCAAAGACTCTCCACATCAAGGTCTGAAAAAGTACTTGCCCAGACTTTTTCCGGCAGCTTGAAATCGCCATCAATCTCCTTGAGCAATAAATGGTACCAGAATGATATCTCCTTTTTTGCCGGAGTTATATCTAATAGCAGCTGTTCTAGATGGTTACCAACCCCTAATAGAGATCTAAACTTGGCGATGGATTGTGCATTAACCCAACTTACTATCTGCAAGTATTTAAATCTCGACAGGTTGGGGCTATTCTTCCGCTCATTGCAGCCCAGGGTATTAGTACACCATCGACAAACAGGTCACCCCAAACTTCAAGCCCGGCCTCTCTCGTTGGCAAAGCAAGGCTGTCTTTGAGCCAGCTAGGGCCTCCTGGTGAATCTCACAAAGGAGCCTTACTAGAGAAATATCCTAGTTTAATGGAATTTCTAACCTTGGTCCAAGTTTTGGCCATTCCCTGCAAAACCTTCAGTTTTATTTTTTTAAAACATTTGGGGTCCCCAAACTTAAAAAGAAACCCATCCTGTGCTAGCTTTGCCCTACTGAGCATGGCACTAAACATACAGCCAATCCCAGTATTGATAGGTGTTTTTAAAAGCATGCGGGAATGGGTGAGTTGAAATGCCCATGCATACAGTTGGAGATCTGGGGCTGTAAGCCCTCCCTTCTGTCTACGTCGCCTCAGCTTTTTCCAGGCAATTCTAGAATTACGGTGGGCCCAAATAAAAGAATTGATGTTTCTATGTAATTTAGTTAAAAGTGACGGCTCAAAATAAAGAGGAATAGAGTTAAATAAAAAGGTGATCTTCGGCAGTATGGTCATCTTTATAAGGTTAACCATCCCCAAAATGGACAAGGGCAATGATGACCAGGAATTCATAAGTCTCCCGCATTCTTCAGCTATAACAGAGAAGTTGGTCTCAACTATTTTATTAACATCTTGGACGATTTCTTTGCCCAAATATTGCATTTTCGGGCTGGACTAGACCCCCACATCTAAATCATTATGATTCCAGGTCATAATCTCCGTTTTAGAGGAATTAACCTCGTATCCCAAGATTCAACCAAAATCTGTGGCTAATTCAATAACAGAGGGAAGTGCTGTAATTAAATTTGAGGTAAATATCAGGATATCATCCGCGTACAGAGCCACCTTTTTCTCCCACCCCTCATAACTTAAAGGCTTGATGTTAGTATCCTCCCGCAATCGTTGGGCGAAGGGTTCGATATACAAATCGAACAAGAGGGGGGAAAGAGGGCAGCCCTGACACGTTCCCCTATTGATGTTAAAAGGATCTGTTAATACTCCATTCACCAAGAGACAGGCTGAAGGATTTTGATAGAGTAATCCTACTGCTCGGCGAAATCCTACTCCCACATTGAACTTGCCCAAGACCCCCGACAGGTATGCCCAATTCACCCTGTTGAAGGCCTTGGTCCAACGTAAGAGCAGTTCCATCAACAAGAGAGTAAGGGTCAGAAAAAACACTCTCATGCCCCTTATAAATCCATATATCAAACAACAAGAGAGTGTTAATACAAACATCAGACACAGTAGGCAAGCAAAATTCTGTTCAAAGCACTACTGAACCTTAGAAGAGACTGTTAATTTCAGTAGGAAAATAGAGTGCACGTGCTCAGAGATCTAGCTAGAGGACCGTCAGGCCCCAGTGAAACACTGGTAGCCAGTTGTCTTCATTGGGTCCTCACTAGTTGCTAGGGAAAGTGAGAGTGAGTTAAAAAGAGTATGGACTACTCCTCAGAATTATTTTAATAAGAGGGTAGCTCTAACTCTATTAAAACCAGTGTTTGAAAAACGTGATTATTTTTCAGGACTACTGAAAGATTGTGCAAGTTTGAACCAATTAGTCCCTTGATAAAGTGGAAGAAGAAAATTAATAAAATACGGTCAACATGTTTCTGCTTTATGAGCAATAAATCAGCTCAGCATTCATCAGGACCAAGAGTACAATACAATACCACTCACTGATCGGAGCACGCTAAAGCGCTCAGACCCAAGGAGTGGTTACACGGAACAATACGACCTGCAGTTGTCGAAGCTCCTTTTAGGAAAAATTCTTCCCCAATTTCAATTAACTCCTTGTTATAGGAGAATCTGTAGGGGTAAATAGAAAACACAAAAGCGTCCAAATTACGAACCCTTAAAAATATGCATCTACGCTGGTAGACTCTAAACAAGTGCACACATATACTGGCATCAAATTATATGCAAGCTGAAAGAAATTATCCTTTTTATAATTAGAAAAAGAACATGCTAGTAAAAAATGTGTTATTCATTCATTATTTCAAACAACGTCTTGTAATTGTCCGTTGTGCATTAAATACCTACATAGAGTAAGTGATTGCGTAAAAACAGTGCTCGATAAACCAACTATATGGTTTAAAAACTTGAAGTAATTACTCCAAAAGACACCTTTGCAAAAAGCATACAGAGCACAGTGGACTCCAACAGAGGAAAAATCAGCCAGACACTTACATGGTATCTTAGGATAGTAAGCCCCATGGGCATAGCGGCAGGAGGAAATCTTCACGTTTGGGCTCTAACGTGAAAACAACGGAAAAGAATTATTAAGCGTTCTCAATACCGCTGATAGAAAAATAATAAACTCTCGTTAGGTCTAAAGAGAGACTTACTTATCTCCAAACGGCTCCCCGCTGGAAAGTAAGAGCAGCCAGAGGCATGCTGGCGGATGATGCAATATCAATTGCACCTATTAGATCGTAAGTCAACTCAAAAAGTTGCCGAGCCCTGACAAAACCTCTCTGGACTTGATGCAAAATGTCACCCGCAACCATACCTAACCTGTTGGCCAATATTGAAGCAAAGATTTTATAGTCCGCGTTTAAGATGGAAATTGGATGATATGATCCACAAGAGGATGCTGCTTTACCAGGTTTTAGGATTAAAGTGATTGACGCTTTATCCCAAGAGGAGGGAGGTGAGAACCCGTCCTGAAGAATATGGTTAAATAAAGAGATCAAAAATGGTATGATCGCCTGTTCTAAAAGCCTATAAATCTCTGCAGGAAGGCCGTCAGGACCTGCCGCCTTCCCGGACTTACTACTCATAATGGCTTTCTTGACCTCATCCTGTGTGATCGCCTGATCTAAAGACGCTGATTGCTCAGAGGTCAAAGATGGCAAAGGTGTCTTGTTTAGCAATAGAATCTCGGTTGATATCCTTATCCTCCTTGTATATACTTTGAAAAAAGGATCGAAAAATTGTTCTGATCTCTTCATCCGATGAATACACCACATTATCAAGGGTAATTGAGGAGATGTTATTACGGACCTGATCGGTCTTAGACTTCCAAGATAGAAGTTTACCTGCACCTTCACCATATTCAAAATGGAAGATTTTACTAACTTCCCATCTTTGTAATACACGTGCCTTAAGCACGGAGTCTAGATCTCCCCTGGTTCGAACTAGCTTGTCTAGTAGATTTTGCCACGAGACAGGCGTCCCAGAAGCCTGTAGGTCAATTTCTCTTTGGAGCCTACCTATCCCAGCCTCCCTTGAGGGTATCTCCTCTCTGTACCTCTTCCTCATATGAGAGACCTTACTAGTAATTTGGCCCCTAAGAAAGGCCTTAACAGAATCCCATACCAAACCTGGGGTAGCAGTACCAATATTGGAATCAAAAAAACATTTGCTTTCTGTTAGACCTGACATCATTGGCTTGAGTCTCTCCTCCATTTTTTCTGTTTTCCTCCTCTGTTTACGATGTTTTTGCTATTATAATGCTTTGGGCACCGTGCTACTGCTGATCAGTGCCACAGTGCAAGTGCTCCCTATGTAAAATTGCTGTATTGATTGAATTCTATGTTTGACTTATTTGGTGTACTGTCAGTCCCTAGTCTAGTGCACCAGGAGTGCCAGGGCTTGTAAATACAAATGCTGCTCATGGGCTTGCAGCACATGTTGTGCCACCCACAAGAGCGGCCTAGTAAAAGTATGTCTACAGGTCTGCCATTGCTAGACCTACGTGCAGTCTGGTACTGTCACGCTGACTGTGCAAGTACACCTACTTGCCAGTCCCCAAACCTTCCCTTAACTTCATGTTAGTCACCCCTATGGTAGGCCTGAGGGCAGGGTGCATTGTAAGCATAAGGTAGGACAAGCCTGACCAAGTTGGCATGTCCTAATAGTGAATTACAGCCATATTCGTTTTTCACTATTGTAAGGTTACCTGCTCTCCATTAGTTAGAATGAGCTGCCATGATTATTAATGCTATAATGCTAGCTGGCTCGGGGAGCATGGTACAATGTCGAGTTTGGTATCCCTGAATTCGGGGTTTAATCACGCATCCGTTTGTGTGGATGGTTTTTGGACTCTGGGTTTGAAAATAGCACTTTTAGAAAGTGGCTATTTTCTTGTCTAACTATTTCTGGTTTCTGCTGGTTTGGTGTGTGTGTGACAGGAGCTGGGTGGCTCCAGAGGTCTGAGTGAGTCAGTGTGGGATGAGTGGGACATTTGCATTGAGTGTAGGGGGAGAGTAGTTCCTGATAGCCTGCCCTGCCTGATACAATGCTGGCTCCACCTCCTGCCAGGCGACTGATGACTCTGTGCCTGCCAGGGACGATCCTGGCCCCACCTCCTACCAGGAGTCCGATAGCTCTGCTCCTGCCAGTGACAATGCTGGCTCCACCTCCTGCTGGGCGTCTGAGGACCCAGCCCTGCACAGTGAATAGGCCAGGTGCCTCTGCCTGGCTACACCCACAACAAACCCAGGATGTGGGGAAATTCCCATGCATGGACAAAGGGATCAAAGCCAAAAAGGGGTATAAGAGAAGGACCCCTGAACCAAGAATTTAGATCACTTCTGACAAGGAACCCTGAACCAAGGACAAGAAGCCTGCTGATCCAAGGACTTGCCTACCCCTTCTGCCAGTGTGCTGTTTGCTGGGGGAGTCCTGCAATTGCTTCTTTATTTTTGCCAAGGAACCAGGAGAGAGGAACTGTGTGTGTACTCTCAAGCTTTGCTAAAGAAAATCTCCAAGGGCTGGAAGAGTGCCAGCCTCCTGTTGAAGTCACAGGGCTAAAGGACTTCATCTGCTAAAAGTGCTTGTTGCTGGAACCTGAAAATCCAGCACCTCTGAAAGAATCCAGCAATCTCGACGCCGACGGACGCTGCCGAATCCAGCTCGACATCGTGAGTAACGGCTCCAGTGTCCCGCTTCCTCGACGCCGGCCGCCGGGCCTGATCGACGCCAGCAGCAATGCCAGTGAGTAGCGAGTTCGGCTCCAGCTCCAAGTGACCCCAGGTCTGCACCGCTGCTGATCGCATCAACTTCGTGCCCTCTCGACGCCGTGAGCGCTGCTCACTCTGGCAACAACATCATCGACATCGACGACGACGCCATATCCTGCTTCACCTCGTGAGCGCTGCTCCTGCCTGATATCTGTCGACGCCGCTGCAGGTCGCCCCGACTCCGAGGCCAGATCGACGCCGAAGACGCGACGCCGGACATCTCGACGCCACTGATCATCATGTGCTTCGCTTTTCCAAGGTACTGTGTTGTGGGGGTCTGTGCGACTCCGGGCTCGACGTAGCGCTCCTCGCGGTCGACGCCGAACCTTTGGATTAACTTTGCCTCGACGCCGTGTGACTCCAGTGTGGGTTACATTGTTGCCAAGAACTGTGATTTTAACGAAGAAGAGTTACTTTTGTTACTAAAGACTTTTGTGCTAAGAAGAAACTACACTTGAACTATTATTTTTCCTTCCAAGAGTATTTATAAGATTGTGGTATATTTTTGTCGTTATTTGGTCTTGTGCTAAGCCTTATATAAAAATCCTTATTTTTATAATACTACAGTGTCGTGTCCATTTGTAGTGTATTCACTTTATTACTGTATGTGGTCACAAATGCTTAACACACTGCCTCTGAGATAAGCCTGTCTGCTTTGCCAAGCTACCAAGGGGGTAAGCAGGGGATATCTAAGTGTGTGATCCCCTTGCCCTGACTAGAGGAGGTGAGTCCCTATTTGTCAGAAGTGTATACCTCTGCCAACTAGAGACAGCCAAGTCTAACATTGGTGGGTCAGCGGTGAGGATCTGAACTTTGCATTTATGACCCATGTGCAGTGATTAGTGTGCGCTACATAGTGAAAGCAGACCATAGCGCAGCCACAATCTATTTTGGTAGGATTCTAGTTTTTGTTCTCCGCTTTTCTGAAGCTTGCTTTTTTTGAACACTGCCAGTTTTGACCATGAGTGATGCCGGAAGCACTACCCCTGTTGTTGGGGAGGAATTTGATAGGGAGAAGATAAACGGATACTCGTTAAAAATGCTGAAACATTTTTGCAAGCAGTTGAAAGTACCTACCCCAGGCATCTCCAAGAAAGGGGATTATCTGCAAGCATTGCAGGCCTGGTTGGAGGACAGAGATCCCTCTGATGCGGTGGTGGTACCGCCAGGGGAAGGGGATGAGGAGGTGCCAGTGAATGGAGCCGTGTCCTCTCCCGGTAGCAATGTTTCCTCTAAAGGTCTTTCCCCTGAATACAGAGAAGAAAGAGCGAAAGAGCGTGCATACAACATGGAGATGGCAAAACTAAAGATAAATGGGCAGTTGGAGTTAGAAAATGCAAGAGGGAGGAGAGAAGCTGATTTGGAGATCAAAAGGTTGGAGTTTGAAAGAGAAAAGTTAGCTTTGGAGCATGACACAAGGTTGAGGGAGATAAAGCTCAAAGCTAAAAGTTTAGAATTGAATCCCTCTGGTGGCAGCATCCCATCTGTGCCTGCAGAAAGTAGGTTTTATTTTCCTAAAGATGTGATAAAAGATTATCATAAGAATGAAGATATTGGCCAATGGTTTAAAGCATATGAGTTAGCATTGTTGGCTCACCGGGTCCCTGAGAAGGATTGGGGAGCGGGTTGTGGGGCCACTTTGTGAATGAGGGGAGAGATACCCTGTTAGACATGCCTGTTGAGGATAGGATGTCCTATGCTCATATGAAAGATGCTTTAATGTTGAGGTATGGCCTAACCCCAGAAAAGTACAGACAAGCCTTTAGAGAATGTAAGAAATTGCCTGGTACGACGTGGGTTTAATATGTGTCTTTTTTTTGCAGAGCCATGGATGGTTGGGTAAAGGGCAGCAAAGTGGAAAGTTATGAAGCTCTTTATGATTTGTTTGCTTGGGAGCATTTGTCTAATAACTTTTTTCCAGAGCTGCGCCAGCACCTTATTGATAGCAAGATATCTAATCCTAGAAAACTTGCTGAGGAGGCGGACCGCTAGGTCCGTACCAGGGTCCACAAGGGTCCAGTGGGAGACTCAGCCAAAGGTGGGCAGGGTCCCCAGCAGAAGAGTGGGGGGGGCAAGGGTAAACAAAAGGAGTCCCAGAAAGGGCCCCAAAGTAATCCACAAGGGAACCAAGGGAAAGGTTCCCAGCCTCCCCCTGTGAAGAAGCCAGGGGCCCGACAGGTAAACCTGTTCATAGGGGCCCAATGACCTGCTATGTTTGTAAGCAGGTAGGACATCGTTTTTATGATCCCCAGTGTCCCATGAGGGACTCTAGTGCACCACCACGTGCACCCCCGTCACTTGGCGAGTGTAGCCCTGGGAGGGGAGGAGATGGTTGCCCCTGGTGGGAGGGTTCCCGCAGAGATGTCCCTGGTCTCTTTAGGAGACATGGAAATGGTCCCTCCACCCCCTCTGCCTAGTAACACTAATAAATATAGGCAGTGGGTGACCAATTATGGCCATAGAGTGGAAGCTCTCAGAGACACCGGAGCAAGTGTGACAGCTGTCAAGTGTCACTTGGTGTCCAGAGATCAGGTGGTTCCCCACGCATTCTACCGTGTGATAGCTGCTGACAACTCCCAGAAAGAGTGTGAGGTAGCTCAGGTTCCCTTTGAATGGGGGGGAGTTTCAGGTACTCTTCAGGTTGCTGTAAGGCCCGCCATTCCTGTTGATTGTCTCCTGGGCAATGATTTGGAAGACTCCCCTTGGGCTAAGGTGGAGAGGGAGACACATTTGAAAATGTTGGGTGTGCCAGAGTGGGTATGTGCAACCACTCGATCCATGACAGCAAGTAAGGGTGTTGATGGGGTCCCGGAGCCTGAAAGTATGGCCCAGGACCCAGCTGTGAAGAGAAGAGGTGGGAGGTGCGGGAAACCGGCCCCCATAGTTCCTGTGGTCCAGGAGGAGGCAGACCCTGAGGGGGATGCCCTGGAGCCCACAGGGGAACAAGTTCCTGAACTGGGAGACCTGCCCGAGCTGACCCATTGGCAGCAGGATGGTGGTCCCGACAGGGAAGAATTTGTTGCAGAACAGAAAGTATGCCCTTCTCTTGTGGGTATGAGGCAGCAGGCCTCAGCCCAAACCTCAGGTGATCAGTCAGGGTCACATTTTGTTCACTGGGAGAACGACCTCCTGTATAGCGAGCCTAAGGCTGCTGAGCCTGGGTCAGCCCGTGTGCTGGTGGTACCCCAGCGCTTCAGAGCCTTCCTACTGGGTTTGGCTCATGACGTTCCATTAGCTGGACATCTGGGACAGGACAAGACCTATGAAAGGCTTGTCACCCATTTTTATTGGCCTCAGATGAGAAGGGATGTAGACATCCATTGTAAAACCTGTCACACTTGCCAGGCAAGTGGGAAAAGCGGAAGGAAGCAGAAGGCTCCCCTCCAACCTTTTCCAGTGGTCAGTACCCCCTTTGACCGGGTGGGAATTGACATTGTTGGGCCCCTGGACCCCAAGACAGCCCTGGGCAACAGGTTCATCCTGGTCTTGGTGGACCATGCCACACGTTACCCGGAAGCCATCCCTCTCCGAACAGTGACGGCCCCCGTGGTGGGACGGGCACTGATGGGTGTTTTCTCCTGCATGGGGTTCCCCAGAGAGGTGGTGTCAGACCGGGGCACCAACTTCATTTCCAATTATATGAAGTCTCTGTGGAAGGAGTGTGGGGTAACCTACAAGTTCACCACTCCTTACCACCCTCAAGGTAATGGGCTGGTTGAGAGATTCAACCGGACCCTTCAAGGCATGATCATGGGTCTTGAAGAACCAATGAGGCTTAAATGGGACGTCCTCTTGCCATGCCTGCTGTTTGCTTACCGTGAGGTGCCACAGAAGTCTCTAGGGTTCAGCCCCTTTGAGCTTTTGTATGGTCACCCGGTAAGAGGACCTTTGAGTCTGGTCAAAGAAGGCTGGGAGCAATCTCCCAGGAAACCTCCCCAGGATGTATACAGTTACATGCTGGCCTTTAGGAACCAGACTCGGCGCTTCAGAGATCTTGCTCAGGCAAATCTGGAGGCCAGCCAGGAAGAGATGAAGCGGTGGTATGACCGGAATGCCACTCTGGTCGAACTTCAGCCTGGTCAAGAAGTTTGGGTCATGTCCCCTGTGGAACCTTGTGCGCTCAAGGACAGGTGGACTGGGCCGTTTAAGGTAGTGGAGAAGAAGAGCGATGTCACCTACTTGGTGGACTTGAAATCTCCCAGGAACCCCTTGAGGGTCCTGCATGTCAACCGTTTAAAGCCCCACAAAGAAAGGTCCGAAGTGGGCATGCTCCTAGCTACAGATGCTGGAATGGAGGAGGAGAGTGAGCCTCTTCCTGACCTCCTGCATGCAAAAGAGCAAGATGGGTCAGTGGATGGTGTTGTCCTCTCTGACACACTGACCCTTGAGCAGCAGCAGGATTGTCGCCAACTGTTGGGACAATTCCCTGATCTGTTTTCCTTCCTTGGTTCCTGGTGTCACTCATTGGTGTGTCCATGATGTGGACACCGGAGACAGCACTCCTGTGAAGCATAAGGCTTACAGGGTGACTGACAAGGTCAGAGCATACATTAAGGAGGAGGTCTCCAAAATGTTTGCCGTAGGGGTGGTTGAGTCCTCTAGCAGTCCTCGGGCCAGCCCAGTGGTCTTGGTCCCGAAGGCTGCAGCGCCTGGTGCTTCACCAGAACTTCGGTTCTGTGTGGATTACCGAGGACTCAATTCAGTCACCAAGACTGACGCGCACCCCATCCCCAGAGCTGATGAGCTCATAGATCGGTTGGGGGCTGCCCGGTACCTTAGTACGTTTGATCTAACGTCTGGGTACTGGCAGATCGCCTTAACTGATGGGGCAAAAGAGAGGTCCGCATTCTCCACACCAGATGTGCTCTACCAGTTCCGGGTGATGCCCTTTGGGATGAAGAATGCCCCTGCCACCTTCCAGAGGTTGGTCAACCAGGTCTGGCTGGACTGGAGGATTTCAGTGCCGCCTACCTGGACGACATTGCAGTGTTCAGCGCCAGCTGGGAGGACCACTTGCGGCACCTCCAGGAAGTGTTGTTGGCCCTGCGCAGAGCAGGCCTCACAATCAAAGCCAGTAAGTGCCAAATTGGGCAGGGTTCTGTGGTATACTTGGGGCACCAAGTAGGGAGCGGCAACGTGGCCCCCCTGCAACCCAAGATTGATACCATCCTGGCTTGGGCACCGCCCAAAACCCAAACTCAGGTGAGAGCCTTCTTAGGTCTCACGGGTTACTACAGGAGGTTTGTCAAGGATATGGTAACATTGTGCACCCCTTGACTTCGCTGACTTCCTGGAAGCAGCCAGGAAATGTGATCTGGACTGACGCCTGTCAAACGGCCTTTGACACCCTGAAAACTGCAATGTGCACAGCACCTATACTCCAGGCACCCGACTTTTCTAAAGAATTTGTTGTCCAGACGGACGCCTCAGAGCATGGCGTGGGGGCTGTTCTAGCTCAGGTGAATGAAGAGGGCCGAGACTTACCTGTAGCCTTCATGAGTAGGAGGTTACTTCCCAGGGAACAGAGGTGGAGGGCGATAGAGCGAGAAGCATTTGCTGTGGTCTGGGCGCTGAAGAAGCTAAGACCCTACCTGTTTGGGACTCACTTCCGGGTTCAGACAGACCACAGGCCCCTCAGATGGTTGATGCAGATGAGGGGTGAGAATCCAAAACTGTTGAGGTGGTCCATTTCTCTACAGGGGATGGACTTCACGGTGGAACACCGCCCTGGCACAGATCACGCCAACGCTGATGGTCTGTCCAGATTTTTCCGCCTTAGTGATGAGGACTCCCTAGGTCAAGGGTAGTTCTCCCCACATTTCAGCTGGAGGGGACACGTGTTAGACCTGACATCATTGGCTTGAGTCTCTCCTCCATTTTTTTCTGTTTGCCTCCTCTGTTTACGATGTTTTTGCTGGTATAATGCTTTGGGCACCGTGCCACTGCTGATCAGTGCCACAGTGCAAGTGCTCCCTATGTAAAATTGCTGTATTGATTGAATTCCATGTTTGGCTTATTTGGTTTACTGTCAGTCCCTAGTCTAGTGCACCAGGAGTGCCAGGGCTTGTAATTACAAATGCTGCTCGTGGGCTTGCAGCACATGTTGTGCCACCCACAAGAGCGGCCTAGTAAAAGTATGTCTACAGGTCTGCCATTGCTAGACCTACGTGCAGTCTGGTACTGTCACGCTGACTGCGCAAGTACACCTACTTGCCAGTCCCCAAACCTTCCCTTAACTTCATGTTAGTCACCCCTATGGTAGGCCTGAGGGCAGGGTGCATTGTAAGCATAAGGTAGGACAAGCCTGACCAAGTTGGCATGTCCTAATAGTGAATTACAGCCATATTCGTTTTTCACTATTGTAAGGTTACCTACTCTCCATTAGTTAGAATGAGCTGCCATGATTATTAATGCTATAATACTAGCTGGCTCGGGGAGCATGGTCCAATGTCGAGTTTGCTATCCCTGAACTCGGGGTTTAATCACGCATCCGTTTGTGTGGATGGTTTTTGGACTCTGGGTTTGAAAATAGCACTTTTAGAAAGTGGCTATTTTCTTGTCTAACTATTTCTGGTTTCTGCTGGTTTGGTGTGTGTGTGACAGGAGCTGGGTGGCTCCAGAGGTCTGAGTGAGTCAGTGTGGGATGAGTGGGACATTTGCATTGAGTGTAGGGAGAGAGTAGTTCCTGATAGCCTGCCCTGCCTGATACAATGCTGGCTCCACCTCCTGCCAGGCGACTGACGACTCTGGGCCTGCCAGGGACGATCCTGGCCCCACCTCCTACCAGGAGGCCGATAGCTCTGCTCCTGCCAGTGACAATGCCTGCTCCACCTCCTGCTGGGCGTCTGAGGACCCAGCCCTGCACAGTGAATAGTCCAGGTGCCTCTGCCTGGCTACACCCACAACAAACCCAGGATGTGGGGAAATTCCCCTCCAAGGACAAAGGGATCAAAGCCAAAAAGGGTCATAAGAGAAGGACCCCTGAACCAAGAATTTAGATCACTTCTGACAAGGAACCCTGAACCAAGGACAAGAAGCCTGCTGATCTAAGGACTTGCCTACCCCTTCTGCCAGTGTGCTGTTTGCTGGGGGAGTCCTGCAATTGCTTCTTTATTTTTGCCAAGGAACCAGGAGAGAGGAACTGTGTGTGTACTCTCAAGCTTTGCTAAAGAAAATCTCCAAGGGCTGGAAGAGTGCCAGCCTCCTGTTGAAGTCACAGGGCTAAAGGACTTCATCTGCTAAAAGTGCTTGTTGCTGGAACCTGAAAATCCAGCACCTCTGAAAGAATCCAGCAATCTTGACGCCGCCAGACGCCGCCCAATCCAGCTCGACATCGTGAGTAACGGCTCCAGTGTCCCACTTCCTCGACGCCGGCCGCCGGGCCTGATCGACGCCAGCAGCAACGCCAGTGAGTAGCGAGTTCGGCTCCAGCTCCAAGTGACCCCAGGTCTGCACCGCTGCTGATCGCATCGACTTCGTGCCCTCTCGACGCCGTGAGCGCTGCTCACTCTGGCAACAACATCACCGACATCGACGACGCCGCCGTATCCTACTTCGCCTCGTGAGCGCTGCTCCTGCCTGACATCTGTCGACGCCGCTGCAGGTCGCCCCGACTCCGAGGCCGGATCGATGCCGAAGACGCGACGCCGGACATCTCAACGCCGCTGATCATCGTGTGCTTCGCTTTTCCAAGGTACTGTGTTGTGGGGGTCTGTGCGACTCCGGGCTCGACGTAGGGCTCCTCGCGGTCGACGCCGAACCTTTGGATTAACTTTGCCTCGACGCCGTGTGACTCCAGTGTGGGTTACATTGTTGCCAAGAACTGTGATTTTAACGAAGAAGAGTTACTTTTGTTACTAAAGACTTTTGTGCTAAGAAGAAACTACACTTGAACTATTATTTTTCCTTCCAAGAGTATTCATAAGATTGTGGTATATTTTTGTCGTTATTTGGTCTTGTGCTAAGCCTTATATAAAAATCCTTATTTTTATAATACTACAGTGTCGTGTCCATTTGTAGTGTATTCACTTTATTACTGTATGTGGTCACAAATGCTTAACGCACTGCCTCTGAGATAAGCCTGTCTGCTTTGCCAAGCTACCAAGGGGGTGAGCAGGGGTTATCTAAGTGTGTGATCCCCTTGCCCTGACTAGAGGAGGTGAGTCCCTATTTGTCAGAAGTGTATACCTCTGGCAACTAGAGACAGCCAAGTCTAACACTTTCAGGTACCAAAAACGAAATTGCATCTAGTTCTAAAAGTAGTGAACGATCAAACGACCAACTTCTAGGGGCTGCTTTGGGGAGGCCTGTCATTACCATTGATATTGCCGAATGATCCGACAGATGTGAGGGGAGATAATTAATATTCTTTACCATACTTTTCAATGACTGACTGATCAGGATATAGTCAATCCTGGATTGGTGTTGATACTTGGTTTCGCAATGAGACACCCATCTTTCGTCCAGACATTACCCTCCAGATGTCTAAGTAGCCATACTGTTTCATATTGGCCAGCAGGAGAGACCTGGTTTTAGAAGGGGTCAATGCCCGATTGTGTGGGGACTTATCCAAGAGAGGGTCAAGAACTATATTGAAATCGCCCGCAAGTATAACAGGTTCAGGAAAAGAGAGCAAATTAATAAAAAAACAGAATCTAGGACAGAAGGGTCATCCACATTCGGGCCGTAAAAATAAACAAAGGTAATTTGTGCCCCTTCAATACTAACTGTGGATATAACAGTCACAAAATCCAGTGATGTCAGTCCACTGCCTTGGTATTGTCTTCAATGTTTATCTATCCATGAACACCCAGGCAGCTAATGTCCCTTAGACGTATTTCTGGCTATTGAAGACCTTAAGAACTTTATTACTTTTCATTGACAAATCCTACATTCCCACTTTGACTACTCGTTTACAATCAAGATCCGAATATAGGAACTCAATTTACTTAGCCACCCTAGAAATGATCTTCCACCAGTTTCAACTGGCGCAAAAACTTTACTTAAAGTTTCAGGTTGGCCATAAAAGACTGAAGAATTAGAAAACATAAATAAATACATCTTTAAGTGAACTTACAATAAACAAGGTGACACTATATCAGTGGTTAGAAAAAACATTACAAATGCTAATTTTCTCATCATTTCTTCCCATTTAGCATGGGGAGACTGTTATTCACTCGGAGTGGTCTTCCATGGGCTGTGCTACTTCCAGCAACCTAACAAGTTCTGGAGGTCTAGTTATCTGTATATCTCTATTAACAAACATCTACTCACAAAGCTTCCAATTTAAATGGTTCACTGTAAACCCAGATATTAATCAAAAGCAATACAGTTCCTGTACTAGGGTAGGGAGGGAGGTGGAAGGTTTAGTTAAGAAGCTGACCAGTTAAGAAGCTGAGAATGCCGGCAACTAAAACAGCCATTTTCACATGTCCTGTTCTAGTTCCAATGCCTGTAATATCCGGGTTTGTCATTATTGTTTGGTACAGTGATTCCAAAAAGAACAGATGATGGATGGAATGCTGAATTAATCAAACATTCTCCCCAGTCACAGCTCTGGGTTAAATCCATTGTTTTTTGAGTGCCACACCATTCTAGTTTAGGCCCAGCCACATGCAAATCAGTCTTGACCCTTTTCCCCATGGGAACAGTCCAGTTGAACTGCCAGGCCAGGTCTTCCCTGGACCAGAAACAAGCATCCTAGGACCAGTTTTGGAGTAACACCCCTCATCAGTCAGGCTAGGTTGAATCTAGTTGCGTAGCGGACACAGGACCCACATCTGGGCATACCATTTCCACTAAGGGGGACAAATGCAAAATGAAAGGTTGATGGATGGAATGCTGAATTATTCAAACATTCACCACCAGTCACAGAGCTTGGTTAAATCCATAATTTTTGCATGCCACGCCATTCCAGTTTAGACCCAGCAATATGCAAATCAGGCTTGACCCTGTTTCCTATGGGAACTGTCCAGCCTGAACTGCCAGGCCATGTCTTCCCTGGTCAAGAAACAAGCATCCTGGGACTGGTTTCCGGGTAACACCCCTCATCAGCCAGGCTAGCTTGAATCTGGTGGCATTGCAAGCACAGGACCCACGTCTGGGCATACTCTTTCCACTCAGGCGATAAATGTATAAAAAAAAAAAAACAGATGTTGGACAGAATGCTGAATTAATCAAACATTCAATCCCATTCACAGATCTGAGTTTGGGTCTATGTCTTCTTGCTCTCCTTCCAGTTGAAAAAGGGAACTCAACTACTGTTTGGAGGAGACCAAATCGTATTTATCTTTGTACCTATCTGACCCTATCTGTCCAGGATCTTCAGGGTCCTCAAGAGGTCTGTCACCACTTTCAGAGACTTCCTCCTTACAAGCATAAGCGCTGAGACATCCTGAAAAAACATTAGAGTTGTTTCTCATACCACCATTGGGTCTGGTGATCTAGTAGCCATCAAAATGTATTCCTTTGCTTGACAAAATACTCTTTGAGCATGATCAAGTTCTATCAGCTGTCCCTCTGAGCTCTTGATGATGGATCAAAACAGGTCCCATACATATTGTTGTAGGTCTTGGTCAGTTACTGTGTCCTGCATGCCTTTAATTCTTCTGTTAATCAGGTGGGGCTGGTTTTCCCCATCTTCTACTTCGTCGGTCAGCCATTGATATTGTTGATCTAACTCTTCAACTCTTATATCCATCTTCTCTCTTTGATGTACTTCCTCCACCACTGCCACCTCTTGCTGATTTACTCTTGTTTTAATTTTCTGGATGGTGTGGTCTGGTTTAAATAGATATTTGACAAAATCCTGTTGTAATAACCCATTTCTTTCTTAAATGTTTCCATCATTGAGTAAAAATCCCTGTCATCGATGGTACCCTCCATTTCTCTCTCATGGTCATCGCTTGTTGAGAGATTTTCTTGGGTGCTGGCTCCTGTCTGATCAGCGGTATTTATTGCTTCTAAATGGAGTCTCTCTGTGATGAGGAGGTCTGTAATCAATTGTGTCTTTTGATTCTATGCATGGATTGTTGCCATTGGGCTGGTTGCAAACTTTACTTATGTAGTTGTGGTGATATGTATTTGTGAAACCAGTTTTATTTGATACAGTCATTGGGTTGTAAATGGTGTGGATGTATTATGAGCAGGACTAAACTGAATACACTTTTTGGTTGATCCTATCTTGTAGGTATTCAAATAGAAATCGTTATATAGTGTGTGATTTGATTTCTGTGCCTGGCAGTGAGATCTGTGTACCCCTATGCCTTTAATCCTGAATTTGCTTTACCTTCTCCCTCTATAAGTGCCTGAGCTCTCATTCGGTTCTCTACCGAAGCCTCCACACTACCACTTGCTTAGGGCATGGTCCACCCTGCAACAGTCCGCAATCAGATTTCCACATGTGACTCTTAAAGAAAGATTCCTCTCCAATTATATCAGATAGGGTCCAGCCACCCCATCTGGTAGCGCCATCCATCAGGAGGCTGCTCTGCTTCTCCTATAGAACAGACTGAACAGGCCTGCTAGACTTCCAGCTTACCACCAATTCCCGCAGAGTGATATTGGGAGCAGGAGTGGTGCCTGTCCAGTCTCCATTCGCAGGCATAGATGCCTCTCAATATACACCAATCCTCTGCCTCACCACTACCAAAATCCAGTGCAATCTGCCCATGCTGGTCTTTGTGTGAGCTCAGTGATGTTTTCCTCTGTACGATGGCCATCTTGTTGGGTATGTTTGTAGAAGGCCAGGTGCCCAAAGTTGGGTAATATTCAATGCAGTGATCATAGTTCATAGGGCAATTGATCATTACTCTCCAGATTTCCTAGTGAAATATACTCCTGGTACATTCCAAACCAAAGTCTGCTCATCACATCAATTCTTACTAACATTTACTACGAACACACTCATGTTCAGTGACGTTTGTGGTTGCTGCAGCATAGATATGGAACGCTCTACTCATGCCTCCCCTCAAATTCTGTACTTTCAGGAAAGAGGTGAAATCCTTATTAATTAACTCACATTAGATGTTTCATTCCAAGTGTGCCCCATTACATGCACAGGTCTATGAAACTTTGGAGTATACATGCTTTACAAATACTCCGCTCAGACCAAAAAGATGTTGCTATTAAGTGTAATGTTCACAAATATTTCACAGTTATTGCTGGTCACTATTTGTGAACCTTTGTATAAATGACACAAACAAAAGGTCCTCTTAAGCATTACTGATGCACCCCTAACTCATCATGAACATTAACTTTAATCTAAAGAGGTTATTACAATACATTGGAAGAGTGCAGCCTACTGAGGACAATTCAATTCCATATACATTCTCCCTAACATACCTTTCTTCAGATGGTAGGGACTAGGGAGTGAATACAAACGGTTTCCAACTAGATAATTCTCAAGAGGTTTCACATGAGGTACTCCTCATAGGAAAAGGGCCCTGACATCCAATAGGCAATTGCTCATACAGTTTCTATTTTGTGAATATGAACATAACTGTCAACATTATATTATCAGTCTATAACATGTCATGTCATGTATTCTGATGCCATTAATGTCTAGTGTGTAACCTCTTGTTTGACTGCTTCTGGTTTGTTGTACCCTTGCTTGGTTAAAGTGGTGTATTTTGTTTGGTATTGTGCTTTGTGCATTCAATTACTCTGTCATGTAATTTAAGGATATATGAGATATGAAAAATGTTGAGAAAGCACAATCTGGGCTGGGAGTCTGTCATTTACTGTGGTTGTGATAACTGTGTGATGCATTGGCTTAACAAAACTTGAGGGGCCCCCTGCAAAGTTCATGGAGGAGTCCCCTTTCCGACTTACTCTGGAGCGCTCAGGCCAGTGTACTGCGCTGAAGGGGGCCCCCTGGAGCTCGGGCCACCCGCACTGTGGGGGTGCAGGGGCCTTTGTTACTTGTTACGCCGCTGGTGTGATGTACTATAACTGCTGACTTTTATTCCTCATCCAATGTGCCTCACTCTGAGAGTTAACATTACTTGGGTGAGGTATATTTTCTGTTTCAGAGTGAGTTACTTGAGTGCAGATTGCTGGAGTCCCTGAGCTTTCCTTCTTTTAGAGATCCCAGTGGTCTCTTTAATTCCCTGCTCTGAAGAATCTGTCCTGGCCGGTAGCATTTTTGATTTGTTTAAAAAGTGCTTCTAAAATTAATCATTTCGCTCAATTTTGTAAACAGTGTATTTAAAAAAAATGTATGGGGCTTGAACACTCGCCCCAGAACTCATCTAGAGATGGTTGGGACCAACTCGCTGCACTGCATTTTCCAGTGCTACGTTTAGCTGCTCTTCATGCCCTGTCTATACTTACAATTTAGCAGGTTACCTAAGATTTGATCTTCCCCACTGCTTGGTATGAATCAGAGTGCAATGCCAATTTACAACACTACCATACTGCTATTATTACATCTGCATTTACAGACAAGAGAATAATGGCGAAGTCTCAAAGATTCATGTGCACAGAGTAGACACATTCAATTACTGCCTCTTCTAGTTTTCATGAGACTATAGCATGAATGCACCCTCCTCTGCCGGGGGCGGGTCCGACCGGGCCCAGTTGTGCTCTAGCTGGCGGCAGCACCCGGCGGCCCCACGTTATGAGGTAACAATGCGGGGGACGCGACATCAGGAGCGAGTCCCCTGCTGCCCTTTCATTTTCGGAGCCAGCAGCAGGTGCAGCCCGTGATTGCCGGATCTGCAGCCTCCATCCGCCTGTATGGTCCGACCACAGTGTGTGGATGGGGGCCCGTGGCCACAGCGGACGGGGGGGACAGGTTACACGAACGGGAGAGGATTTTAATTACAGCGCTCACCCCCTACATATTACAAAGCCGCTAACGCCCCCCTGGGAGAGCCAAGATAGACATCAGCTTTTTGTCGAGCATGAAAGCTGGGTGGAGACCTGGGGATTTGTTTTAACACCCCTCCAGCTAATGACACGGGTGGACTGTGGTGCCCAGTACAGGAGCATGGGAGCATTTAGACAATGGATCATGTGTGTGCAGCAGTGTTGAAAGGAGGTGCAAATACTGAAGATGCTCCTCTGTTTGACTGTCTGGCTCCTTTTCCCCTCTTGTTCTTCCTCCCTTGGGTCGACTCCCGGGTTTTCTTTGGACTTGGCCCTCGTAACTTTTGGTCTGGAACTCGTGTGCGCCCCGCCATTTTGGGACCCTCTCCTGTTGTCGCTCTTGCCCTGGACGCATCTTGCCATGTTGATATGGTTTCCATCGATGTCCACGACCCGGGTCCGCCATGTGGTTGATTCGTGTCCTTTCCTTTGGTCCCTTGGATTCCATCCTGCTGACCTTCAGGCATTTCACTTACTCTGGACTGCCTTATCTCTTTCTCCCCCTCAGGTCCCCCTCTCTTCTCTCACCAATCTCAGCCTCCAACTCTTCTCCCCCACATACCACTCTCTACCCCTTTTAATTTTAATGTATTTATTTATTTATTTATTATTTCTTTTTTCACTCTGTAAATATGTGATATATACTTGTCCAAGCCGAATCGCTGGTAAAATGGAATCCTGGGAAAATCTACTATTTGTATATATATATATATATATATACTAGCAGCCCGTCCCGACCTTGTCCGGGAGCAACAGGCTTCCCCGACCCCCGCCTGCTCCAACATTGTCCAGCAGCCCGGGCCCCCGCCCGGCCCGTCCCCCGCCTGCCCCGACCCCCGCCTGCCCCGACCCCCGCCTGTCCGACATGGGTCCCCTTACCTCAGCCGCCGCTCCTCCCGCCTGTCCGCTGCTCGCACCGCCGCTGGCCTGTCCGTTGCTCCTCACGTCACCGCTCCTCCCCCGCGCCATGTCCGCCACTCCCTTACCTCAGCCGCCGCTCCTCCTGCCTGTTCGATGTTCGCACAGCCGCTGGCCTGTCCGCTGCTCCTCACGTGAGCACGCACGTCGCGGCCGGCGCTACTTTGGAGGGACTACTTTTTTTTTTCCTGTAAAATTTTGAAATAACATTTGTTTTTTAAATTTATATAGCCTATAACCATCTACACACCCTGACGATTCCAACGGAGTATCGGGTGTGTGGATTGGTGCTGTGGTTCCTGAGTTTACCCGCCTCAAAGGCTGAAAGTTCTTCCTTTATTATAGTAGTATAGATATATATATGTATATAGAGATAGCTCTAACCACTAGTATATGTAGTAGACCTTTGTACTCACTACCATTCCTATGTGATTCTTAGAGTTTATCTATTTGCATCTCTTCCTTGAGTGACTTTACAACTTGTACATTTGCAATTTTTTCTATTTGTATCTCTTCCCTGTGTGACTTTACAACTTGTATATTTGCAATTTTTTTCCCTGTTTGTATCTTTTATGTAATTCATGTAATCCTAAGTCCTTATGTATCGCAACTGGTTCTTTTGTAAAGCGCTCTGACACCTTCGGGTAATGTTCGCGCTATAGAAAATCGCATTAAATAAATAACTAAATAAACAAATGTTACTGGTTCCAAAATGTGGTTGAAATGTCCGACAAAATATTTTCCAACCACTATCTAATTTTGTGAACAAACCTATGTTCTAATAAAATAAGGATATGCAGTGGTTGCAACATTACCTGCCTAAAGATTATTTATTCAGGAGGTCAACAATTGTGGCTCAATCCAATTAGCTTCAAAGACATGGTGGCAGGCAAGGGGCAGCAAACCATTACTCTTGTGTTTTCTTTAAAAAACGAAAACTTTTTTTTAAAAAGAGCCCGATTCCCTTCAACGGAATTGATGCTGCTTTAAAAAAATGCTACCACTTTTACTAGCTAACTCTCCTGCCACAATTTGCAAAGAGGGGCCTCTTTAGACCCCTTCTACTTTGAAAATCAGTCACTTGTCAATGCTTTACAACTGGAATGTGGTAACAAAGCACTGATACCTAGTGTGCATAAATGCAATTTGGCAGGAATATCTTAAATACATACCTTCCAAATCACCCACCATTCGCTATCCATTTCAAAGTCTATTATACGAGTGGAAAAGCTGTATTGACTCCTAAAATTGGTTTAATACATAGTAAAATAAAAACTTTCCAGCAGCCACAAACCCTCTGGTTTTGTGAATTGGACGGTTTGTGACCTCTAAAAAGTTTAATACCTGTGATCACAGTGTACTAACAACACATTTTATGAACGCCCATTGGCAATGTTGCACAGCTCTCAAATTACCCAGTTTAAGGTGTGAGTCGCTAATCCAGTCCAGAATTTATCTTTGCATTCTGCTGCATGTAGTCCCGTTCTTTGCAACAGAAGTTCGCAGATACCATTATCAGAATATAAAGAAAAAAAATCCTGGACTAGATTGCCTGCTCACGCATTAAACTGTGTTATTTGAGCTGTTTTTATTGTAGGTATATCAGTCTCGTGGTTATGTGTATTTGACATCTTGTAAATTTACCAGCAGAACTATTTAAACAAACCCACACAGCTTTGTACAGATGCAAGGCACTCGAGTCAATTATAAGCCGCCATGTTTGTTTTTCCAAATCGGATGAATATATGGCTGTGTCAAGCCAAGACACTTTCTATCGAGGACATCAAGATGGAAGATGAGGATTCCATCACACTGTGAACATGCTGCACTGATGAACTTGTGCCTCAGGGTATCAATCTTTGAGTGTGGCAGCTTTATCAGATAGTTTGTTCAGCTGCTTCAAAATGTATGTTTCCCTCTGGTGCACACATAAATAGTGGAAATGAGAGATACCTCTGTTGTCATCTTTCTGCCAGCAAACAATTTTGTGACAATAAAAATTATTAAGGTCATGTTAACCTTTCTCGGTTGATTTACAGTAGTGTTCAAAACTAAATACATCTCTTAACTCTTAACATGGCAGCTTTTCCAGCCACAGCTTTATATTGTGTGGTTTTGAACCGAATAACACCAGCAAACACTTGATTTGAACACGCTCAAGGACAAATCCAAACAGAATTTAGTGCCTCAAAATGCATACCAATTTGTTATTAAAATTGTATGGAACACTGAAAATCTGTTTTGCTTTCAGATTATAGATGAAGAGGAAACACAGTTCTTGAGTAACTGCCCTGTTGCCGTCACTGAGAGCACACCAAGGCGGCGAACACGGATTCAAGTGTTTTGGACGGCTCCCGCTGCAGGGAGCGGTTGTGTTATTCTGAAGTAAGTTTTTTGAATGTCACTTCTGTCCATAACTTGTCACCTTCGATTTTTTGCAGCTATTTGAATTAAGATATTATGAGCAGACATAAACGGCATATTAAACCTTGCAATTCAGAATAAAGTATACGAGCTGTTTAGCAATTATTGCACAGTCACAATTTGCATAAAATAGCACAGGTAAAACTTGGAAATAAAAATAAATGTTTGTCATGCAGGAAAATGTATAATTGGGTTTTGTTAGATTACTATATGGTCAAAATGATTCTTTATAATGGCTAGAGTCAAGATTATCAGTTGGAATGTATGTGGGCTTAATACACCCGGCAAAAGGCGATTGGTGGCGGAAGAACTTATAGGATTTAAGCCGCAAATAGTGGGATTGGCTGAAGCCCACCTCGCATATAAGGATAGGAAGTTATATAAACAATTAGGTTATGATTTGGTCATTTGTACCTCACAGACAGTATCTCTAAGGGGTGTTGCGCTTTTTAAGGATAAATATTCAAAAATGTCTGTACTTAGAACACTTGCAGATAATCGGGGGAGATGGGCAATTGCGCAGCTCTTGATCTCGGGAAAAATTATTACAGTTTGTATGCTATATAGACCTAATGTCGATTGCTCGGAGGTTATTGCTTATTTGAATTCAAAAATTTTAGATTGGGAGGAGGACCTTGTTGTAATGGGCGACTTTAACTTTATTATGGATTGAAAAATTGACACTACTAATTCACGCGCAAGGGCCAGAATGGTCCATGTAAAGGCCACTATACTTGATTTAATGCATATTCATCAAATAGACGATGCCTAGCGAACGTTATATTCTTTGATACCGGGGTTTACATTCTATTCCCATCCCCATAAACAATATTCCAGGATTGATATGATCTTCATGAGTTATGGGTTGTTGGTCGATGCAAAAAATGATCGTTTGTCCAAGATAACCTCTGACCACAATCCTATTATGATTGATATATCTCTTGTAGGGTCCAGATCACAACAAGCGAAGGAGTTCATTTCCAAGACATTTGTTAAGTAACCCGGATTATGTTGCCCATATGAATAAGGTCTTAGAGGAATTCATTTTGTTTAATTTACATACTTCATCTATGCCTATGGTATGGGACTGTTTAAAAGCTGGTGTTAGAGGGGAAACTCTTTAGTATATAGTAAAACAGAATAGACAAAATAATAACCAACTGGCTAATGAACATAAGCAATATATCCAACTAGAGCAACAGCATGCCTCTGCATTAGCGGCTAAAGACAGTGGTGAGCAAGAGATTTATGCCCAGATCATTGAGATCAAAGCTAAACTTCAGAGAAGACTGAAAGATAAAGTGGCTAATAACTTCCTTAAATATAGAATAAAACAATACGAATATGGAGAAAGGGTGGGAAGAGTATTGGCGTACCAACTTGCAGATCAGCGTGCAAATTCTCATATTAAGTCTATTAAGGGAGGGGGTTTTAATATCTACACAAAATCAGAAGATATAGCCGAGGAATTTAGGAAATTCTATGGTACTTTATACCAGGAAACAAGACTATATAAACAACAAGCTGTAGGGCGATATTTACAAGACAGTGCTCTTCCTACTTTGAATATATCCCAATCGCAGAGCTTAGAGACAGCGGTTGATCTGGAAGAGCTGAATCTGGCTTTACGGGCTCTTCCTAGTGGTAAGGCGGCTGGAGAGGACACCATACCACTAGAAATACCTTCAACTCTGCCCCAAGCTCGTCCTGGTCGCCTTTTGGCTTGCAGCCATTTTGTTGTTGTTGTTGTGACCCCCAGCGCGTCTCTCCGCCACCCTCTCCGCCTCCCAGCTGATCCTCCCTTGCCCCTCCCCCTCCCACTATCCACATATGACAGATGCTTCTTCGTGCAGCGTTCACGCTCAGTGGTCGCGCCCCATGCGCGCGGAAGGTGCGCCAAAGGTAAGCCCTTCTACGCCCGTCCGCGCCCGGACCGCGCCCAGCGCCAGAGCCCCTGATCCTCGCTATACCCACCCCACTCGCTTATCGTATGACGCCGCTACTCTCCTCGCCATTAACCCCGGACGCTCCCCATTATGCTGCGTAGCTACCCCAGGACACACCCACGGTCCATTCGCCTGCCACTCCTGCAAATTCGCCTGCACCAGGATTCACAGCAAATCCACTACCTCCAAACACATCCCCAATCCCAACCACCTGAAATGTATCTTGCTGAACACCCGCTCGGTCCACAGACACGCCACTGAACTCTGGGACCTACTCGACACTGCATCACGGGACGTCGCCTTCCTTACAGAAACCTGGATGAACGCTTCATCAGCGCCCGACATCGCCATAGCCATCCTGGACGCTTACAAGATCATCCGAAAAGACCGCACCAACCAAACGGGAGGAGGCATCGCCATCGTCCATAAGAACACCATCCGAATCACGAACAGCTCCATCGATAACCTTGTGACCGCCGAACACCTTCATTTCCAGATCCACACCGACCCCAGGACCACACTCCGAGGCACCCTCATCTACAGACCACCAGGAACCCGCACACAATTCAACGAAGACATCACCGACTTCATCAGCCCACATGCCCTTACCTCCGAGAACTACATCCTACTGGGAGACCTCAACTTCCACCTGGAAAAGAAAAATGACAGCAACACCACCACCCTCCTGGACAACCTGGCCAATCTCGGTCTCAAACATCTTGTTGACACCCCCACCCACCTTGCCGGACACACGCTCGACCCTACCTTCACCTCCAGCAAACACATCTCCTTCGATCACACCACAGCTCTCCACTGGACGGACCACAGTTGCGTTCACTTCAGCTACAACAAGACCATGACCCACAACCCTCCACAACCTATTCCTCGAAGAAACTGGAACAAAATCACCACTGACCAACTCTTCACATCGCTAAACCAAAACCCTCCTGTCATATCATCGGACCCAAACCAAGCTGCCATCAAACTCACACAATGGATCAACCACAGCGCTGACGTATTACCACCCTTGAAAAACCATCAGATCAAACAAGGTAGCAAAAAGGCCCGCTGGTTCAACAATGACCTTAAGAAATCCAAGAAGTTATGTCGTACCCTCGAGAAAACCTGGAGAAAAAACCCAACCTCTAACAACCTGACCACCTTCAAGGACGCCACCCGCAAACACCACCAATTGATCCGATCCACCAAGAAATCAGCACTCAAGGATCGACTCGACAACAACGCCCACAACAGCAAGGAACTATTCAACATCGTCAAAGAATTCACCAACCCCACCGCCGGCACTAACGACATCACTCCCTCCCAAGACCTCTGCGACTCTTTATCCTCTTTCTTCCACAATAAAATCGCCGACATACATAACAGCTTTGAAAACCAGTCCGATGAACAGCCCACTCCACCCACCTCCGAACCAAAACAGCACTCTTACAACCTTTTCGCCTGGAACCCAATCACCACTGAAGACACCATCCGCCTGATGAACTCAATCCACTCAGGATCGCCAACCGACCCATGTCCCCACCACATCTTCAACAAAGCAGACTCCATCATCGCACCCCATCTCCACGATGTCATCAACTGTTCCTTCAACTCCGCTACCTTCCCGGAAAGCTGGAAACATGCTGAGCTCAGCGCCCTTCTGAAGAAACCCACAGCAGACCCCTCCGAACTCAAGAACTACCGCCCCATCTCACTCCTCCCATTCCCTGCCAAAGTCATTGATAAAGCCGTCAATAGTCAGCTCGCCGCCTTCCTTGAATCCAACAATTCCCTCGACCCTTCACAGTCCGGCTTCCGAGCCAAACACAGCACCGAAACTGCCCTCATCGCAGCTACAGACGACATCCGAACGCTACTGGACAACAGAGAAACAGTTGCCCTCATCCTACTCGACCTCTCCGCGGCCTTCGACACAGTATGTCATAGCACACTCATACAACGCCTCAACAACATCGGAATACAAGGAAAAGCTTTGGACTGGATCATCTCGTTCCTCGCCGGTAGAACCCAGAGAGTCCGCTTCCCCCCATTCAAATCAGAGGCCACCGAAGTCATCTGTGGTGTACCACAAGGATCTTCACTCAGCCCCACCCTCTTCAACGTATGCATGAGTCCCCTCGCATCCATCGTGCGCCATCACAACCTCAACATCATCTCCTACGCAGATGACACCCAGCTGATCCTTTCCCTTACCAAAGACCCAAACACCGCCAAAACCAATCTACACAAAGGAATGAAAGAAGTAGCCGAATGGATGAAGAGCAGCCGTTTAAAACTTAACTCGGACAAAACGGAAGTCCTCATCTTAGGATCATCCCCCTCTGCCTGGGACGACTCATGGTGGCCACCGGCCCTAGGCACAGCACCCATACCTACAGATCACGCACGTAACCTGGGCTTCATCCTAGACTCCTCCCTCTCGATGACCAGACAAGTCAACGCCGTCTCATCTTCATGCTTCAACATCCTACGCACTCTCAAAAAAAATCTTCCGCTGGATCCCCACCGAAACAAGAAAGACAGTCACCCATGCACTGGTCACCAGCCGACTGGATTATGGAAATACCCTTTACGCCGGGACCACAGCCAAACTACAGAAAAAACTCCAACGCATCCAAAACGCCTAAGCCAGACTCATACTGGACATTCCCGTCATGCTCACATTTCCGGTCACCTGAAGGATCTCCACTGGCTCCACGTCAACAAGAGAATAACGTTCCGTCCTCACCCACGCACACAAGGCCCTCTACGACCTAGGACCCAAATGCCTCAACACACGACTGTCCTTCTACACACCCACCCGCCAACTACGATCATCCAATCAAGCCCTCGCCGCAATTCCGCGCATCAACAGATCCACCATGGGAGGAAGATCCTTCTACTACTTAGCAGCCAAAACCTGGAATTCTCTCCCTACTCACCTCCGACTTACACAGAACCAACTCTCTGGGTCAGTAGTGCGCTATACAAATTCCTTACTTGAACTTGAACTTGAATTTTATAAAATCTTTAAGGTAGTGTTGTCACCGGTTCTCCTTGTGCTGTTTAACGTCATATTGGAGGGAGGAGATGTTCACCCCCTCCTGGAGCAAAACTAACATTGTGGTTTTTCTCAAAAAGGGTAAACCGGTGGGGGAGTTAGGGTCCTACAGACCTATTTCATTTATTAATGCTGATGCAAAAATATTTTTGAAACCTCTCGCTTCGCGTCTAGCTCCAAGTATGTACCTGTTGGTCTCAGAAGAGCAACATGGCTTCGTCCCAGGCAGGGATACGGTGGCGCATATGAATACAGCCTATGCTGCTTTTGATGTGGCAGGTCAAAAAGGGGAGCGCATTGGGATGGTAATGCTGGGCACCGAGAAGGCCTTCGACCAAGTCGCTTGGGGCTTTTTATGGAGTATATAACAAAAGGAGGGGAAGTGGATCAGATCAAGATCCAAGGGCTCAGATTACCATTCGTGAAAGTTTCAGAATGGAAGGTCCAGCCACAGTCAGAGCCCAAAAGGACAATGTCGAGCAAAGATAGACTATGCTGTTCCTACAGATCAGAAGTAAAGGGAAGTAAGATGAGGTAAAGGTATGGTCACAAGGAGGGTAAGGGTAGTGCTCTGTGGAGGACTACTCTGGGTATCCACTATGTTGGTAATAATGGCCTCACACACCCTTGCGAGTGTCATGCTTCATCATTGGCGTTTGCTCCTCGTTGGGCAGGCGGTGCAATGCCCAACGGGCTCACCTCTGGGAGGGGCTCTTTAGCGGAGATCTTTTTACCAACTGCCTAACGGTGAAGTGTGGGTGAGGGGCCAGAAAGGGAGGGATAGTGTAATACGTGAGTTAAAATGTGGCACAAGGTACCGGAGATCAATTTATTCTGGTGGTCCCTTGCCACATGTAAAAACAGTGGGTAGCCTATGATTGCTGGAACTTATGATTCCTTATCACAATCTAGGACTACAAAATATTTCGTGAGGTCAAATATTTCGTGAGGTCAACATGTTTCTCGCCTATGCACACTGGCTGCGATTCTTCAGGACCTAGCAGTTACATCTATCTCTAGTATAACGTGACCTAGACTAGTGTCAGTTTAAAATAGTTGTACTACCTGTATGGGACAGCTCTTGCCTAAGGAGACAAAAGAGATCATTACCATGATTTAGTTACAACAACCCTTTTAGTGACCGTGAACACGCAGTGCTGTGCAAGGTGCAGTGACACAAATGTGGTGACATACCAGTTTAACAATAGTGACCAGTATGTGTTAAATTATATCACAATGCTACATTACACTGCACTACTAGGTTAAAACCAAAGGTAAAGATTTAAAAAACAGCAGCAATTACTTAGAACTCTTATATCAAAAACCTATAGCAAGGGTAAAGAGTTTACTCACCTAAGGTCAAGGTGTCTAGGTGTCAACAGTACCCGGTAGGTTTTACATCAAGGGAAAAGAACCATAGGGGTTTAAGGCTGAAGGGGGTTAAACACAGAAGCAATCTGTGTGAATCACATTCATTATCTCTTTTCAAACAAACCCCTAGTAGTGTTGGGAGGGAATAGATACAGCACAGTGGTATGTGTTTATTAATATCAAAACATTTATTTGCTGTAGGATGTTGTTTCCTTTGATATCCCATAGACTGATATTGGGTTAAGTTTAAACAATTGTGTGCTATACTCTGTTGAGTGGTATAGTGCAACTTATATCTAAGGTTTATGTAGGGAGTGAGCCTAAACTGTTGTAATCATATCTGCACAGTGTCTATTCAGAGGGGTGCATTATAATATCCCTTCTCTCCACCAATTATAAAATGGTATTATTCCAGTGTCCCCTTAGTTTATGGAGCAGATTAGTCTCTCCTATTGATGCCCGTTTTGTGAGTGGTATTCGCGCTCAACTGGGGCCAAAAACGGGTCATTTGCAGAGAGAGAAAAATGTTAGTTGTCATGTAGCGCACTGCTGCACCGAGCGTCCCTTCACCACTGGTCAGGCAGATCACCGGGTGCACACTAATATGCCGATCTCGCTCAGGCAGCGCATAATTATTACACTTGATGTTAGAGCGCAGGGAGTCGCTGTCGTTGTGAAAAGTGCTCTTATCTTTGTTTAGTCAGATGGTTTTCCCGGTGCCCTTTAACATGCCGGTCTGTTTTAAATCGCGGTTGCTGGGTCGCAATCAGGCAGCGTTTACTTACGCGCGGTGCAGGACAATCAAATCTAATAAAGTGCAGGGAGTCTCTGCCCGGTCTAGGTGTCTCAGCATCGGAGATCTAAATTCATATGCGCTCAATAGTTATACTGCGGTATAAACTATCGCATCTCAATGCGCGTGATGCGATATAAAAACTGGGGTTTGCACTTACTTCAAAAAGCCTTGGTAAACACACGATTTGCCTACCCATCTCTACCGGGGTCCGGATAGTACCGAGACCCCGAGTAGGAGTCTAGATAAGTGATTTGTTTGGGGCGTGATCGAGGCAGTCTCTCCCTTCAGGTCATGTGACACCCAGTGTTTACATGGGGGCCATCTTGGAAGGGACACTTCCTTATCGAAGCTGGTACAATGTAGGATGGAGGAGTTGGTAAAAATTATTATATATAGAGGAGTAGGAAGTATATTCCGTAGTCTAGGAATAATGTTTACAATGTGAGTCTCGTGAATAATCCCATATATTCCAAGTAAGACTCAACCATACGGAAAATATCCTAACGGTGTATTATAAAAAGGACGGGTCATGTCCTGATATAACCGATGCAGTATTGGAGTGATAGAATTATCATTGAGTAAATTCTGAATTAGAAATATAATCTCAATTCATGGGATCTAATTACAGGATGTGTCATCAATATTCAATTTGTTCCAAGCCATACTCAACCATAAGGGAATTTATCATGATTGGTTAAGCTGGTGTCATAGTGTACTCCAAGGTATGTTATGTTATGTTATGTTATGTTAATAACATTTATTAGGCGCAACAGCTGCCCCAGCAAAGGGGGGTCCTGGCGCCAGATAATGTACACAACACAACAGATCAGAGCTGAAAAGAGGGGAAATCAGATAACAGGGGAAAACAAGTGGGTTTTGATGGCCCGTCTAAAAAGAGTCAGACTATTAAGGGCACGAATGTGCACAGGAAGAGAGTTCCACAGATCAGCCGCCAGAACACGGAAGGAACGTCCTCCCATCCTGCTCAGCCTGAACCTAGGCTTACTCACCAGATGGAGAAGGTTCAGCCTCAACGCTCTTGGATGGTGGCTTGTAAACAGGAGTAGACTGTTCCGGTCTGTTGGCTTCCGATACAATTTTACCCCCCTCTAATCTGATAGTCAGGTCCAGGAATGCTATCTGGGAATTAGAGGCAGTGATAGTGAAGTTGAGGTAGTTGTTAAGGGTATTCAACCAGTTGAAGAATTCTATATAAAGATCTTCAGTTCCTTTCCAGAGAATGAGGATATCATCGATGAACCTCCTCCACAGTTGGATGTTAGAATGGTACGGGTTCATTGGTCCATTGATGTGCTTCTCCTCAAAATCAGCCATGTAAAGGCAGGCCACCGAGGGGGCAAAAGTACTGCCCATAGAGGTACCTTGGGTCTGATGATAATGTTGTCCTTTGAACTTTGTATCGGAAGCCAACAGACCGGAACAGTCTACTCCTGTTTACAAGCCACCATCCAAGAGCGTTGAGGCTGAACCTTCCCTTTGGACAATTCCTGCGGGTGAGGCGCAATTGTACCCTCCTCACAGATTATAAAAATGAGTCCAAAATTCTATCTCGCAATCTGAGAGAGAGAGGTTACCCTCCTAGGGAGATCTACAAAGCAAGAAAACGGGCACAGAATAATCATAGAGAGACCCTCTTGGAATATAACACCCCTAGACAACAAGACAAAGATCTTTTGACTTGTGTAACAACTTTCTCCCCAGCCTCTACTGAAATTAAGAAAATAATAAAGAGACATTGGCAGATTCTTAACACAGGAGACCTCAACCTTACGATACCGAGGTTCGCCTTTAAAAGGTCTAGAAATGTCAAAGACATCTTAGTGCACACTAGGCCAAAACAAGTGGAAACCCACAGGCAGAACACACTCTGGCAACTACCAACAGTAAAGGGACATTACCCCTGCGGTTCATGCAGTGTATGCCCCTTTACGAGTATCACTAAGTCTATCCAACTCACTGAGACATTCCGGTGGGAACTGCGAAGCCACACCAATTGCAATACATCAAATTGCATCTGCTTACTCAGATGCCCTTGTGATCTTCAATACGTGGGCATGACCACCCGCCCTATCAAGATCCGCATTTCGGAACACAGAAGCAATTTCCGTTGCAAAAAAACAAACACAAAAATGTGCAGGCACTTTTTAGACCTAAACCACACTGCGGACTCACTGAGATGGCTCATTCTTGACACACCGAGTAACAAATCAAAACAGAACCTCTTTCAGAAAGAACAGAGGTGGACACACAGGCTGTCCTCAGACAGGTGGGGACTCAATGAAGACATACCTTGGAGTACACTATGACACCAGCTTAACCAATCACGATAAATTCCCTTATGGTTGAGTATGGCTTGGAACAAATTGAATATTGATGACACATCCTGTAATTAGATCCCATGAATTGAGATTATATTTCTAATTCAGAATTTACTCAATGATAATTCTATCACTCCAACACTGCATCGGTTATATCAGGACATGACCCGTCCTTTTTATAATACACCGTTAGGATATTTTCCTTATGGTTGAGTCTGACTTGGAATATATGGAATTATTCACGAGACTCACATTGTAAACATTATTCCTAGACTACGGAATATACTTCCTACTCCTCTATATATAATAATTTTTACCAACTCCTCCATCCTACATTGTACCAGCTTCGATAAGGAAGTGTCCCTTCCAAGATGGCCCCCATGTAAACACTGGGTGTCACATGACCTGCAGGGAGAGACTGCCTCGATCACACCCCAAACAAATCACTTATCTAGACTCCTACTCGGGGTCTCGGTACTATCCGGACCCCGGTAGAGATGGGTAGGCAAATCGTGTGTTTACCAAGGCTTTTTGAAGTAAGTGCAACCCCCAGTTTTTATATCGCATCACGCGCATTGAGATGCGATAGTTTATACCGCAGTATAACTATTAAGCGCGTATGAATTTAGATCTCCGATGCTGAGACACCTAGACCGGGCAGAGACTCCCTGCACTTTATTAGATTTGATTGTCCTGCACCGCGCGTAAGTAAACGCTGCCTGATTGCGACCCAGCAACCGCGATTTAAAACAGACCGGCATGTTAAAGGGCACCGGGAAACCCATCTGACTAAACAAAGATAAGAGCACTTTTCACAACGACAGCGACTCCCTGCGCTCTAACATCAAGTGTAATAATTAAGCGCTGCCTGAGCGAGATCAGCATATTAGTGTGCACCCGATGATCTGCCTGACTAGTGGTGAAGGGACGCTCGGTGCAGCAGTGCGCTACATGACAACTAACATTTTTCTCTCTCTGCAAATGACCCGTTTTTGGCCCCAGTTGAGCGCGAATACCACTCACAAAATGGGCATCAATAGGAGAGACTAATCTGCTCCATAAACTAAGGGGACACTGGAATAATACCATTTTATAATTGGTGGAGAGAAGGGATATTATAATGCACCCCTCTGAATAGACACTGTGCAGATATGATTACAACAGTTTAGGCTCACTCCCTACATAAACCTTAGATATAAGTTGCACTATACCACTCAACAGAGTATAGCACACAATTGTTTAAACTTAACCCAATATCAGTCTATGGGATATCAAAGGAAACAACATCCTACAGCAAATAAATGTTTTGATATTAAAAAACACATACCACTGTGCTGTATCTATTCCCTCCCAACACTACTAGGGGTTTGTTTGAAAAGAGATAATGAATGTGATTCACACAGATTGCTTCTGTGTTTAACCCCCTTCAGCCTTAAACCCCTATGGTTCTTTTCCCTTGATGTAAAACCTACCGGGTACTGTTGACACCTAGACACCTTGACTTTAGGTGAGTAAACTCTTTACCCTTGCTATAGGTTTTTGATATAAGAGTTCTAAGTAATTGCTGCTGTTTTTTAAATCTTTACCTTTGGTTTTAACCTAGTAGTGCAGTGTAATGTAGCATTGTGATATAATTTAACACATACTGGTCACTATTGTTAAACTGGTATGTCACCACATTTGTGTCACTGCACCTTGCACAGCACTGCGTGTTCACGGTCACTAAAAGGGTTGTTGTAACTAAATCATGGTAATGATCTCTTTTGTCTCCTTAGGCAAGAGCTGTCCCATACAGGTAGTACAACTATTTTAAACTGACACTAGTCTAGGTCACGTTATACTAGAGATAGATGTAACTGCTAGGTCCTGAAGAATCGCAGCCAGTGTGCATAGGCGAGAAACATGTTGACCTCACAAAATATTTGACCTCACGAAATATTTTGTAGTCCTCGATTGTGATAAGGAATCATAAGTTCCAGCAATCATAGGCTACCCACTGTTTTTACATGTGGCAAGGGACCACCAGAATAAATTGATCTCCGGTACCTTGTGCCACATTTTAACTCACGTATTACACTATCCCTCCCTTTCTGGCCCCTCACCCACACTTCACCGTTAGGCAGTTGGTAAAAAGATCTCCGCTAAAGAGCCCCTCCCAGAGGTGAGCCCGTTGGGCATTGCACCGCCTGCCCAACGAGGAGCAAACGCCAATGATGAAGCATGACACTCGCAAGGGTGTGTGAGGCCATTATTACCAGCATAGTGGATACCCAGAGTAGTCCTCCACAGAGCACTACCCTTACCCTCCTTGTGGCCATACCTTTACCTCATCTTACTTCCCTTTACTTCTGATCTGTAGGAACAGCATAGTCTATCTTTGCTCAGCTTTTTATGGAGTACCATGCAATCACTAGGCCTTGGTCGGAGGTTTATCTCGGCGTTCCAGCGACTTTATCGCAGCCCGACTGCAGTTATTAAGTTGAATGGATGTACATCTGGGGTGGTCAACATTCAGCGGGGCACCCGTCAGGGTTGCCCACTCTCCCCATTATTATTTGCCCTTGATATCGAGCCTTATATTAGGCACCTCCTTTATAATGACTCTATCTCTCCTGTCTGTTATAATGGTATAACTTTAAAAATGACGGCTTATGCAGACGATATTGCAGTATTTACCTCTGGACCTGAAGCTGCGATCATCGCGATTACACAAGAGGCGCAATATTTTGGTTCCCTCTCTGGATATAAGCTCAATCTCGACAAAACACAAACTATTCTTAACTATGTTCCTGCATCTCCTGTATCATAGCTTGGTGTTACTACTACCTTGGTATTTGTCTTAGTGGATGTATAAATGATTATATGTCATTGAACTATGAACGTCTACTAAAACAAATTACCATAGAGTTGCGTAGATGGCATAGGTTGGCTTTGACTATTATTGGGAGATGCAATATAGTAAAAATGAATATTTTGCCTAAATTTCTTTATTTGTTTCGCTCTATTTCTTTCCGGGTTCCAAATTCTTTTTTAAGTGACTTGACTCTGTGATTGGTAGTTTTATATGGGGTTATCGTAAAGCTAGGAGAGCACTTAGATATATTAAGTTGACTTATGAGCAAGGTGGTTTTCAGCTCCCTGATTTTAAAACTTATTTTTGGGCTGCCTTCCTCAACCGCATCCAGAGTGTACTTTTTGGACCTACGGTGGGTACAATTTGGTTGGCGTATCAGCTTACATTTTGTCCTAACAGTGGGTTCCTTCCTTACTACATGTCGGACCCAAAATACTTTAAGAGAGTTTGTTTCAAGGTAGTCAAGCATGTTCATAACATATGGCAAGATATTTGTAAAACTTACTTCCTGCCTGACCTACATGAATATACTTATTTATGGGCTGATCCTAGGTTTCCGGGAATATTCTCAGATGCTGTCTGTAGAAAATGGCAACAGGCTGGAATAATACGACTGGGGCAGATCTACGATGAAGGGGGTTTTAGGTCATTTGCTTCTTTAAAAAATGAGTTTGGGGTATCACAGAATTAATTTTTTTAATATTTGCAAATCAGAAAATATTTCCTACAAGGGAAGGGATTGTTTGCTCTTCCCCATTCCTCTGCCGTACTCCGGGCTATTTTTCTCACCCCTGGTCGGCGTCAGATCGGTAAAGCCTATCAGTGTTTCATGCAAGAAACATTGGATGATGGCATGATAAGGGTAGCCAAGATTAACCATATGTTCGGAACTGGAATTAATATGGAAGAATTTCATGACTCCCTGCCTACAATCAATTCTGCTGTCTCTTCAATCAATCTGAACCTTCATCAGCATCGTATTATGTTTATGCTGTATTATACTCCGCAGTTAATTTCAAAATGGGCAAATTCCCAGGGTTCTCCAAAATCATTCTGTCCGAAGTGTAAGTTGTACTCTGCTGATCTTAGAGATATGTTTATTTTATGCCCATGTCTAAACACATTCTGGTTTGAGATTGACTCGGTGCTGAGTAGGTTATCAGGTACACTAATTCAGATAACGGAAAGAGAAATAATTTTGGGCTCGGTTAGCGAGTCAGGTAGGATATCTAAATCGTTGGTTTCAATTATTATTATTGCGGCAAGGCTCTGCATTGCCAGGGCCTGGATTGGCGCAGCAAGTCCTAAAATCAGTGACTTCTGGTCGTTACTTAGGGGAGTTTTTGAAATGGAACTGGCGTTAGCAAAAGCACGGGGCCTACGTTCAAGGGTTAAATTTGGGAAGGTGTGATCTAGTCTGTAATGGGATTAATTGTTGCTGCTCGCTCTAAACCTTTTGTAATATTTCCTACACTTTGGGGGTGTTAATTTATGATTGGTCTCATGTATTATTTTAAGTAATTTGTATGATTTCTTCCCTTGATATCCTAACTGGCCTTGATTCAGAATACTACCTATTTAAATGCTATATTCGAGATATGTGAATATTTTTGATTAAGTATTTTGAGCGCCATTTTGGAGTGGGGAGAAGGTCTTTCCTCACTGAGCGCCATCTTGGTGAGGGAGAGCCACTCGCCCTGCCAGGACCCACGTGATACCCCCGCCGGCCATTTAGATGGCCGCTAGACAAGTGCGCAGCGACGGTGCGCAGCGGGGGCGCCGTAGGGGCGCCGGAGGTACGCCAGAGGTAAGCCCGTTTGCGCCCGTTCGCGCAACGGACGCGCATAGGGCCGCCACCGCTGGCCCCTCTGGCTCACTTCGTATAGCCTACTCTCGGGCTGAGCTAATCAGACTCAGACCCCGTCAGTACCCGGTTCGGCAACCAACTACTAGGCGAATTACCTGTGGGCTGCTTAACGTCAGATCCCTCTGCAAGCACTACACGGAAATTGCCTTCCTCATCGAATCAGAAAATCTCGATGTCCTTTTTCTCACAGAAACGTGGACTCGGGAGGACTGTGAGGTTGAGCTGGGCCTAGCCTGCCCCTCAGGATACAAAATTAGTCAGACCCCGCGCCCACTCAATCGAGGAGGGGGAATCGGGTTCATTTATAGAGACTCGCTGACCCTTTCCCAGCTAAAGATTCGAGAAGTACCGGGATTTGAGCTGATGGGCTTCACAGTCAAACAGCAGGAGGTGATACTTTGCTCGGGTGTCCTATGTTATCGTCCTCCGGGACCGGCACCTTCCATATCGCTCCTCATCGACCTGATCTACGAACTCTCTAGCTCCCACTCCAAGTTACTGATTCTTGGTGATTTTAACCTGTGGGCAGGTGGTTCACTGGACAATGCATTTTTTTGCCTTAGTCAAGCCTGCACGGATATCAATCTGGAACAGTTGGTGAACGCCACTACGCATCGGAAGGGTCATATTCTGGACTTAGTATTTGCGGATCCACAATGGGTATCATTAGATGATATTAAGTGCCAGTTCTGGACAGATCACTTTCTGATTAGGTTCTCTTTTTGTCCAGAGGACCATATCTCGCGAAAGGCTGGATTACCCTAAGCCAAGCTAGAGAGACCTTGGTCCCGAATTCACAAAACCTCTCCACTGCCGAACATCTTAGGCAAGGACTTTAAGCTTGGCAACACAGCTGAAGAAAGCTATACTCTCTTCTGCCAATCCATATCGAGCTCGCTGGATAAGTTGGCACCCCTCCGGAAGTCACGAGGGAGGGTGAATCGAGCTAGCCCTTGGTACACGAGCGAACTACGCCAGCTCAAACTTGACTCTAAACGCGCAGAAAGGGCGTGGAGGAAACAGTATTCAGATTCAGAGAAAATTGTATTCAGGACCGCTATACAAAAATACAAGGTTCAGATCAAGATGGCTAAAGCGACCTATCTTGAATCTACCTTGAATCATGCCCCTAACAAGGCACAGGCCCTCTTTAAAATTGTCAGGGACCTCGCCCACCCTACGTGTGTGGCCAGCGCCGTTCCCGCATCGCAAGTTCTTTGTGACTCACTTGCTGATGCTTTTGAGGAGAAAATCCGTAAAATCCTGGAGGGTCTGCAGGACCCAGTTAATTCCATCACTGGTTTGGGAGCTCCGGAGGAGATGGCCAGTCGACCCCTGCAGAGGGATTCTCACCTCTGTTTGGAAGCTCCGGCCATGCCTTCCAGTCGACCCCGACCAGAGAACCAGGCCTTCAGTCTGGGAGCTCCGGCGACTGAGGCCAGTCGACCCCAGCTGAGTAGCTTTTCCCCTCCCGCCTTGGATCCGGCCCTCAGCTTGGGAGCTCCGGCGCTTGAGGCCAGTCGACCCCAGCTGTGTAGCTTTTCCCCTCCCACCTTGGATCCGGCCCTCAGTCTGGGAGCTCCGGCGATTGAGGCCAGTCGACCCCAGCTGAGTAGCTTTTCCCTTTCCGCCTTGGATCCGGCCTTCAGCTTGGGAGCTCCGGCGATTGAGGCCAGTCGACCCCAGCTGAGTAGCTTTCCTCTTCCCTCCTTGGAGGAGTTTGGCAGCCTAGCCCTTATGATCTCATCCGGCTCGCCTCTTGACCCTCTCCCTCCAAAACTCTGGAAGGTGTTTCAGGAGGATCTTTTCCAGCCCTTGCATTCCATCTGCTGCCAGTCGTTTGAAACAGGGACGGTACCGGGCTGCTGGAAGAAGGCAGTAGTATCTCCACTCTTAAAAAAACCTACGCTTGACCCCGCTTGCCTCTCCAACTACCGGCCAATCTCCCTGCTTCCTTTTCCAATCAAAATCATGGAAAAATTGGTTACCCGCACTCTATCCGGCTTCTTAGAAGGGAACACCTGGCTGGACGAGACGCAATTCGGTTTTCGCCCAGCTCATGGGACGGAATCCGCGTTGGTGACCGTGTTAGACAATCTGCGGGCGCGTGTCGACAGTGGTCGAGCAGCCTTTTTGGTGCTGCTCGACATGTCGGCCGCGTTCGACACGGTCAGCCATCCCACCTTGATCTCGAGGCTGGAAGAGTGCGGGGTCAAAGACAAGGCCAGGGACTGGTTAATCTCCTATCTGGACAACCGTCAGCAACGGGTTTCGCTCCCTCCCTTCAGTTCAGAGGAGCGGAGAGTGGGACAAGGAGTACCTCAGGGCTCAGCCATCAGCCCTATACTCTTTAATATTTACCTCCGCCCTCTAGTCCAGCTCATTAAATCATTTGGGATCTCTGCATTTAAATATGCGGATGATACCCAGCTGGTCTTTTCACTGGAGGGACAGGACGCAGTCCCTTTGGAGACCTTCCACCGGTGTATGCAGGCCACAGCGGAATGGCTCCGTCTGAACTCGCTACAGTTCAATGGAACTAAGACAGAGGTCCTGTACTGCTCCAACGACCGAGTTCCCCGAGATCTCCCAGACGACTTTTGGCCCCCGTCATTTTCTGAGACGGTGTCAGCCGCACAATCGGCACGTAATCTGGGTGTCATTTTCGGGCCTAATCTGCAGCTGGATCTGCACGTAAATAAGACCACCTCAACATGCATGATGTTGATCCGCATGCTGCGTAAGATTCTACCCCTCCTCCCTGAGCAAGCCAGACCCGAAGTAGTGCGACGTACCATCCTAAGTCGACTCGACTATTGCAACGCACTACTTCTGGAGGCCCCAGTAACACTTCTGGGCAAGCTCCAAAGGGTGCAAAATTTGGCTGCCAAGCTCGCCCTTTCCCGCCCCTACCACAGCTCCTCCACGGCAGCGTTACAGGAACTTCACTGGCTGCCGGTCCATCTACGCGTTCGCTACAAAGCAGCGTGCATTGTCTTCAGGGCCATCCATGGCCTGGGTCCAATCCCGTTGCGGAGAATGTTTGCCTGGTACTCTCCATCGCGAGCTCTACGCTCCTCTTCATCCAGGCTACTAGTGGTTCCACGCTTCCAGAGAGTGAGGATGGGTGGCCGTTCGTTCAGAGTAGCGGCGGCCAAACTCTGGAACTCCCTGCCAATTTTCCTGAGAAGTTTTGAGAATCTCTTAGCCTTTAGAAAGGCGCTAAAAACCTATCTCTTCCCTAGGACAGGCTAAGTTGCTGAACTGTTGGATCATGGGTCAAAGCGCCAGGATGCCCTTGGCGGTGACAGGATTGCGCTATATAAGTATACCACAATACAATACAAGATGTATTGGTTATTTCCATTTATGCTTGTGCTATATTCGCTTGGTTGTTTTTTTTCTGTTATGTTTGTGACAATAACATTTATAAAAAAAAGAAGAAAAAAAATAGCAATTATTGCATATTAGTCTAACAATATAGTAATACAAAAAAAGTTAATTAAAAAAAATAATCTCATCACACCTTATCACCCGAGAATATATATACACACTAGTTTACCCCCCAAAAAAATCGCATATCACATGTGGCATAGATTTGAAGATGGGTTGCTTTTTATTTAACACACTTGTTTGTATCTTACTATATTTCTTTTCTTTTGGAAATACATTAACTATGCATATGATGAATTGTGCCCCACAGTAAAATAGCAAATGGAGTGGCTATTTTTCCCACATCAGCCATGTGTTTTCATGTTCGTAAATGTCTTATGGATAAGGTAAACAAATCTGCGACATGAAAAACAGGGACTAGCCTTTCTTGCACAATTGAAAAATGGGAACTTGGTAAACGCTTGGTATTTTAATAGAAAGTGTTGCAATTTGTAGTTGCGTTTATTTAGAAACCCGCATTAGTGGATGATTGCTTGGTATTTTCTGTGCTCGTGGACCAATCAACTGTAAACTCAGAATCAAAAGTCACCAGATGCACAAGTGGCGGCGAACATTTAAGCGTTCCAAGACGTTGGTAGGTCAGACACAACTTTATCCTCTTTTGAAAGATAATTACATGTGCACTGCGATTAAAACCCTTTTGATGACCAAATTTCCTGTACGCAATATATCATTTTTGTCACCATGAACCAACGTTGTAAATTTCTTATATTTTGTAACATGTTGTCACATCAAGAACACAAGATTATCCAGGTAGTCATGCTTGCTTTTGTTGCTGCAATTGCAGTAAACCTTTTATTGGTCCCACAAAGTTATTGTAAGGTGCTTTTTATTAAATTTATTTTTGATTAGGGATACTTACACAAAAGAGGAATAGCAAAGACTGATACATATGTTCAGAAAAACATAGAAACAGACCTCTAACTAATATTTGCCTCATATAGTGGACATTCGTAGGGCCAAATCTTGTCCTTTCACTTACCCTGTAAAGAAACCAATAGGTGATAGAAACATTTATAAATGCCACGATATTCGACATGGAGCATTACCTCAGCAACTTTTAATATCCTCCTTTGACACAATTTTATCACATCATTTAATAGATGATGAAGTCTGCAATATTAATTTATCTGCAGACCTATGCAAAATGTAATGCAGCATAGGCATGAATGCTTGCTTTCTCGAAGTAGAAATAGCTCAGCTCTCATGACCAGATGCAGCTAGACATGAAAGGTTCTGATGCATTAATTGCCATATGATGAGAGGATGCACCATTAATAATCCTAGAAAAATAGTGTTCTATCTATAGATGATTGTATCTATGATGATGTGTGCTTATTTGAAGAGTCAGAAACTAAACTAGAGAGCCATGTGTGCTGAACAAGAGAAGAAATCCTAAGTTGTGACTCCGGTCTGATTGCAATGAATCAGGACTATCATGGCTGATGAATTACATTGGGTGGAGATATAGTGTTCTCTAAAGGACCAGGGCTTCAGCACATTTCTGAATTGAGTAAGGGTTGGGACAGTACTAATGTTATAGAGACATTGTTTGGATCCATTAGCATACACGAAGAAGGCCTTGTCTTCATGTTTTCTCATTGCGGGCTCGGAGGGGCACCAGTTGGATTGATACTCCTCAAATTCTTAAGGCCTTCGATGAGAGGCACTGCTCTATGTATGATTCCCTTCAGAGTAGAACTGTTATGGTATAAGGGAGACTGCAGTGCAGGGTATCGTGTCCGTCCAGTTCTTGTTTGTAGTATATTTTTCTGAAGTTAATTTCTGTGAGGCAATGTTTCACTTTCTTCAGAAGATAGAGGTAGTACCATGGAATCTTGATTTACTTGGCAATATGGTCCTCTTTGAAATAGAGGTAGTCAATGGTGTCATCAAGTGATTTTGCATTTTGTCTCAGCTGGGGGATTGAACCTCTCTAAGGTAATTTTGGAGTGCCAGTTTTGAATTTGTGATTTTTTTGTAACTCTTGGTGACCAGTAGGTATTCTGTCTTAGCCTGCTTGAAATCTAGGCAGGTGATGGCCAGCTAATTCTGAATGGAATCAAGACATATTTTGAGATGATTGATGTTGTGACCAGTAGACATTTTCAAGTATAGTTGTGTATTATTTAAATATCGATGGCTTTTGATGTCCCAGTCAAGTAGTGTTTCATGTCACAGTTGAGGTTGAAGGGAGATGGGTTATAAACCAGGGCCACTCCACAGGAGCAGATCAGTTTCTGGCATGTTAAACTCCCCATGTGGATGAATTGGTAGGGGTTGGTGAGGATGGGAATAAACCATTGACGGAACATGTCAGAAACACCATGCATATTTGTAGTCTGGGTTAGTGTTTGGAGGACAACTGTGTAGAAAGCTGCAATGAAATATAGTAGGATCAAGCACCATGTATACCAGTTGTCAGCAATCTAGAGAGCTTCACTGATTATTTTAAGGTTCGGAGTCTCTAAGCTGCAGATAGGACTTAATGTACATAAAGGACTTATGGATAAGGTAAAAATATCTGAGATATGAAAAACAGGGATCAGCCTTTCTTGTACAATTGAAAAACGGGAACTCGGTAAACGCTTAGTATTTGAATAGAAATTGTTGCAATTTGTAGTTGCGTTTTTAGAAACCTGTATTAGTGGATGATTGCTTGGTATTTTCTGTGCTCGTGGACCAATCAACTGTAAACTCCGAATAAAAAGTCACCAGATGCACAAGTGGGGGTGAACATGTAAGCGTTCCAAAACTTTGGTAGGTCAGACAAAACTGTAGCCTCTTTTGAATGGTAATTACATTTGCACTGCGATTAAAACCCTTTTTATGACCAAATTTCCTGCATGCAATATATCATTTTTGTCACCATGAACCAACGTTGTAAATTTCTTACATTTTGTAAGATATTGTCACATCAAGAACACAAGATTATCCAGGAAGTCATTCTTGCTTTTATTGCAGTAAACCTTTTATTGGTCCCACAAAGTTATTGAAAGGTGCTTTTTAAATTTATTTTTGATTAGGGATACTTACACAGTAGCTCTGGCAGTTCTGTATAATGTAACCTATGCTGATCTAATCTTGTAATTGCATGAGTTGTGATTGCTTGATGTTTTCTCAATTACATTTTAGTGTGTGAGGGGCTTGTAGGTAGCCAGATTATCTGGGTAAAGAAAAGGCTTTTTCAGCACATGTGGAATGTTTTCTATTTTTATAGTGTCAAGGAAAGTTTCATGACAGAAGGAGTTATGATAGTCTTGCTGAGAGGTGAAATAGCATCTCAAAGAAGCAATTTCATGGGTGATAGTGGGTAGAATTTCTTATTTAAAGGTGGTGGCCTTCAGAAACTTTGGGATAACCATGAGTTCAGCCTGTAAGAGGAGGTTGAAGGCAGTCCACTGGAGTTGAGGTGGTAGGGGTCTGAAGGGACTATGGTAGATTGTTGTTAATGTTGCTTTCAATAGTATTTATCTTGTCATTGAAAAAGTCATTGATGATGTTTGTTGATTTATTTTGGATAGGTAAGTATAGGAGGGGGTTGACACTGTGGTTAACTGTCTTGAAGAACACTTTACTTCTGTTGCGTACCTCACAAGTGGAGGTCTTACAGAAGGGTAATTTGATTTTTTTTTTAACTGAGGGATCTGCCTGTAAAGCAGAGGAATATAAGTGGGTGACATCTCAAGGTCTTTGCTGTCTTCTTTTTAATGGTCTTTGAATTCAGTTTTTGTTGTCTGTGAATTTGTATGAGTATCATGATGCTGATAGTTTGGATTTGGAGTTCATGTTTGAGTTGTGTTTTAAGACTCAAATGTTTTTGTAACACTTATGTATAGGTCGTAGAGTGTGTTAACATTTGATGTAGAGTGGAGGATTGGGAGACTCTGATGAGTTAATCCTGAGAGAGTTCATGGGGGGAAGTCATTAAAGAAGCAGTAATTTTGGTTTACTGTTTTCAGATAACCTTGGTGCATTGGTGTGGCATTATAGAGAATGGAATGGTGACATATCAAGCTCAGAGGTTTTAGTTGACACGATCGAAGGAGAGGCATTTATGATCAGGCCAATATTGTTGCCTGTGATGTGTGTAGGCAAGGTGATGTTCTGTGTGATGTCCAGAGTGTTTAGAAGTGTGTAAAGTGGTTCTTTCTTTATTTTGGTGGTTGAATATACGGAGCAGCCAGAGTCAGGAAAACAGAAAATTGGGATGAGTGTCCTGCATTAAAGTTGAAAAAGTGTAAATGATTTGAATGCTACTGGTTGGCTAAGTGTGCAGGACCAGGTGGACTTGTGAATGACTGTGAGTCCTCCACCAGTCTTTTGTGTGCAACTGTCGTGCTGCTTTCTGTGGCCTCAGAGGTTCGGCATGTCTCAGGTACATGTGGGAGTGAGATATATTTCTATGGTAAAGGGTGCATTAAATTTATGTTGTATAGTGATACTAGCAGCCTGTCCCGACGTTGTCCGGGTATGAATTGCTGCCGGCCAGTAGTATATTGTTTTGTAGGATTTCATTTAGATAGCATTTCTTATCTGTGACAGGCCTGTGAAATGCTCCGATTCACAGTGCACTGCTGATGCACTTAAGAGTGCGCGTTCAGTAGTGTGTGAACTCGAGTTTCCCTACTTTATTTTTCCTTGCAATATTATATAGTGCGAACTCGACAACATGGCATGAGCACAATTTACATTACAGAAGAACACATTCATTTGTGGTAGGCACTGGGAGACAAATCGATTTGCCTGGAATCACAGGATGTTGAGCTGATGCAGAGATTCGAAAGTAGCTCCCCAGCTCTGAAGTTTGCAATTCTAGAACTTGTGGCGGGAGGTGTGTCTACAAGTGTATGTCGGAGCTGGCCATCAATGAGAGAGACCTGTGCATTTTTCAAATGGGTGGTGAAAAAATATGAGTATGTTGCTGGAGATGTGGGCCGCCGTGCCACCAATGTACTTACCGGGGGAGGGTAAACACCCATTATTCCGCAACTTTCTTTCTGCATACCATCACTCCGCATACTTTCATTATGAAAGTACCATGACTCCGCAATGCCATTATAATGCATGGCATTACATTTTATATGCTTTTACCACGCATACATTTACAACGAAATTCGTTGTAAATGCATGAATGGTAAAAGCATGTTTTTTTTAATGTTTAGATAAGGTAAGTATGGGTATAGGGGTATATGTTTTGGGGTACTGAGGTATATGTTTTGGGGTATTTTAAGGGTTCAGATATAGTTTTGGGTTATGGGGTACAGGGGTAGTTTTAGGGTTTAGGGATAGGTATGGGTTTTGGGGTACAGGGGTATTTTTAGGGCTCAGGGCTAGGTTTGGGTTTTGGGGTATAGGGGTATTTTTAGGGTTCAGGGGTAGGTTTGGCTTTTGGGGTCAGGGGTATTTTAAGGGTTCAGGGCTAGGTTTGGGTTTTGGGGTACAGGGGTATTTTTTAGGGTTTAGGGCTAGGTTTGGGTTTTGGGGTACAGGGGTATTTTAGGGTTCAGGGGTAGGTTTGGGTTCTGGGGTACAGGGTTATTTTTAGGTTTCAGGGCTAGGTTTGGTATTTGGGGTACAGGGGTATTTTTACGGTTCAGGGCTAGGTTTTGGTTTTGGGGTACAGGGTTATTTTTAGGGTTCAGGGCTAGATTTGGGGTTTGGGGTACAGCGGTATTTTTCGGTTCAGGGCTAGGTTTGGGTTTTGGGGTACAGGGGTATTTTAGGGTTCAGGGGTAGGTTTGGGTTTTGGAGTACAGTGTTATTTTTAGGGTTAGGTTTGGGTTTTGGGGTACAGGGGTATTTTTAGGGTTCAAGGCTAGGTTTGGATTTTGGGGTACAGGGGTATTTTTGGGGTTTAGGGATAGGTTTGGGTTTTGGGGTACAGGGTATAGTTATAGGGTTAAGATGGGTTAGTGTTTAAGGGTGTTGGGGTATTTTAAGGAGTAAGGGTGGGTTATGATTATGGGGTGCAGGGGTATTTAAAGGGAGCAGGGTGGGATTAGCACACGATATGAGACGAGACATGGCATGAAGGGCGGAACGTACCACACGCCCCCAACGTTTGTCACGCCCCCAGCACATGCCCACAGCACAACGCAGAGATGCCCACAAGGGACTACTTTGCTGGCACGGTTCTTTTACCTTTTAAATGTATATGGTGGGCGTCTGCATAGCCTATGTCCTTCTGCTGCAACTGCCCTTTCCAACGCTGTATTGGGTGTTGTGATTGGTGCTTTGGTTCCTGAGATTACCCGCCTCAAAGGTTTGGGCTCTCTCTTTATTATATTAGTATGGATGTGCAAAAGCAGTGGCTTGAAAAATTTTGATTTGTGCATTAATGAAGATGAGGAGTAGGGTGTCTTGTTTTGGTGGTTCTGGTCAATCAATCAACCAATCCAAAAGCATTGGTGTTTTGCAGCACTTTCAGCCCTGGGGTCATTTAGGCGCTGTGTCTCCATCGAATAACCAGGTCTAGAGTCTCTTTCTAAAGTCCGCCGCGATTACCAAGAGGATCACTTGAGTGTTAGCAGCGTAGGATATTATGTTAAATCTGTGGGATCTGACGACATCTGCAAGAGGTGCCATGTAAATGTTGAATAGGCTGGGCCTGAGGGATAATCCTTGTTGTACGCCACATTTTCTATCTGTGGGTGTAGAGGTGAGGGGAGCCAGTTGGATGCTCTATGTGCATCCCGTAGGGAAGGAGATGATCCACTTGAAGGTGTCTTGCTGTACTCCTATGTTGTAGAGTCTGTAGATGAAGGTCTTGTGGGAGATGGTGACTAACGCCACGGAGAGGTCGGTGAGGAGAAGGGCCACAGTTTCTCCATGGTCGAGGAGTGTCCTGATCTTATCTGTGGCAACTATCAGCATGCTCTCAGTGCTGTGGTTGGCATGGAATCCTGGTTATGAGGGTCCAGTAAGTGGTTTTGATCCAGGAATTTGTCGAGCTGCTGTTTGATGGTTTTCCCAAGTACTTTGACTGAGTAGGTGATCAGGGATATAGGACGACCATTTTTTAGATTGCTGAGGTCGGCGGAGGCTTTCTTTAAGAGGAGTCTGATGTCTGTGTGTTTCTATCTGTCAGGGAAGGTTGCTGTGGAGATAGAGGTGTTGAGGATGCTGGTGAGTTGCATGCTGATGAGCAGAGACAAGGTGTTAATTGTTTGGCTGATGTTTGTTGGTTGGTTCAGATCATCAGGATTGAGGGTGGTAGATTGGAGTTTAAAATTGTTGTAGATGGTTGTGATCTTGGTGTGGAAGTAGTCTGAGAGGGAGTCACAGAGTTCTTTGGAGGGGTGGACAGTGTTTACTATGGCTGTCAGGTTGGAGAATTCTTTGACAATTTTCAAGAGTCCCCTTGTGTGGTTGGCTGCAATGTTGATGGTGGTGGTGTTGACTGCTTTCTTGGCTTCTTTGATGTACAGGTGATAGCTGCTAAGGGCAGGTTTGTGAGCTGGTCTGTCAGCCGGGATCTTGGTGACACACCATGGCTTCTCGAGTTGGTCGCAGTTGCGCTTGGTGGTCATGAGTTCTGGGGTATAACCAGCTGGTATGTTTGGAGGTTGTCTTGATCCAGGTGGTGAAGTTCTGGATGGCCTGATCGAGGTTTGTTGAGGCCTCGGGTTGGTAGGTATTGAGGGCCTTTGACCACTGAGTTTTGGTGACCTTGCTTCAGCTGCAGTAGGAGTGGATCTGATGCCTGTTTAGGGGGTGCTAAGCATTGGTGAAGGTGACTTGTACGATGGTGTGGTCAGTCCGGGTGAGTTCTGTGGTGTGGCTGAATTTAATTATATCCTTGGAGGTAAAAATGAGGTCGAGTGTGTGTCTGTCTTTGGGCTTGGGTTCAGTGACCAGTTGGGTGAGTTCAGTGCTGTTGAGGATTGCAGGAAGTTTGCTCTGAATATATTATACCAAAGCAAGGTATAATGAGCACAGAGTCCAGCGGTTCCCCAAGGATAGGCAGAAGTAAAATAGATACTACCTTACTCTATATTTGTGGTAGAGTGGGCGAGCAGTAAGGCTTTATCAGAGGGTAGTGCCAAGTACACACTCAGGCAAGAAATGATATCACACACTCAAAAACTGAACTAAGACATATTTGTTCGCATAAACATATTATGTAGTTGTATGGTATTTTCTAGAACTAAGACAGGCCTGGTAAAGCTAAGTTAAATATTTTGCAAAAATAATGGAGTCTAATACAGTAGAATGCAATTGATTTGATTACAGTTTAGATGCTTGATATCACAATTATTCAGAATTACATTTCAGTTACTTTATTTACCCAGCCAGGTATCTCTAGATACCATGCTGGTACATTTTCTAAGAGTAAGGATAAGGAGGTAATTCATTTTGCATTGTAAGTACAGTTTTGCAATTTTACTCATGATACACTCTTAGTCCTGGGAGAACAGAACGGGGTTTGTGGGGTCGTAAGTACGATTCGGTCAGATCGGCACTTGAGCTGCACCACCAGCAGCAGCACAGAGGTGGCTGGGTGCAGAGTGCAGGGACCACACATTAGCCAACGGGCTAAGCACGGCTGTGGGGTTGGCGACTGCAGTGAGCAGGCCACCAGGTTGGGAAAATAAAAGCTCCTGTGGTTGAGGTCAGCACTGTAGGGCCCAAAGCCCAACACAAGAACTAGATCACCAGTGGCACAGATGTGGCCAGGTGTAGGATGCGATTTTGGCTGATGCTGTAGATTTGGTAGGGGAACCCTTGGAGTCTGTCAGTTGCTGATGAGGCGAAGCGGGCCTTTGGGAGTCATCATCCTGTTACCGCAGGCACTCGTAAACGGAGTTGGTCAGATGGTCGCGGTTGGTCTCTTTAGACTGATTACTGAGTTGGTCTGGGTGTCGCTTTGGTGTCGGTTAAGGGGCCATTCCTGCTGTGGGCTGCAGGCTGGGTTTAGGAGCTTGTGAAGGTTCAGGGGTCACTGAGATCCAGGTTAGAATCACTGGGGGAACCTCCTTAAGGTCAGGGGTCACTCTGGCTTCAGCTTGGGGAGCTGTGAGCGGAGTGGTGTTGACTTAGGAAGTAATGATTGGTTATCAATTCCATTTAATGTTCGCGCATTGCCGAGTATAAACACATGTAAAGGTATTAATTCCTCAACTGGGCATTAATTGTGTTACTTGAACCATAATTTTCCTTTGTAAATATTTAAAATTGCAATATTGGTGCTATGTCTGTTTTTCTTAAAGTGATCCCTGAAGAAGGTATGAAAATAATCCCGAAATGCATTGGGCTGGGTTGGGTAATTGAGTTGTAATATGTAATAGTTATGTAAATTAGAATGTGTCATGCATTGAGCTGCTTTCAAGTCAATGTACAATATTCTTTCACTTATGTTGTCAACAATTACATGTTGAGATCAATTCTGATTCCAGGATTTTATGTTTAATACAGAATCTTTGTGCAAAGCAATGGAATTATCTGGTTTATTGTTTGTCATTTATAATTGCAAAGTGTTGACTCTAACATATTCACGCTGTGCATCCAGTATACTGGTGAACATTCAGTAGAAGGGTTACTTGTATTAAGAGGGTGCTACCTCTCACTGGGTAGCATACACCCTTGTTTGTAATTGGTAAGCAGAGGCCAGTAGGATTGGGTCTAAGTCAGTGGGTATCCTCCTCTACTTCTTTCAGCGCAGCTGTTCGGTCCTTCTTTGTGCTTTTTCTCATTGCTCTGGTCTGAGGAGGCAAGGTTCAGGGTTGCCGCTCAGTACGCATTTTACGGGCATTACAGGTAGGTACAGGTCAGGACCAATTGGTCCCTTCCTTGGGGTGGGTACACCCCCTTTTATGCCACCCTCTAGTGGGATGGGGCATAAGTCTCACTCTGGTTGGCTAGGTCCCGCCATTTGCAAGATGGCAGGGACTGAGAGTGGTGCTTCAACTTGCCTTCCCCACCTGAGGAGTGAAATTGGCAAAGGTGGGCACACCTCTCTTCCTATCTAGTTTTTCCCACTGATTTTCCCATCCAAAGTGGGGGTTAAAACCGGTAGGGGCCAGTTGCTGGGAGCAGTAAATGGCTGGGGTAGCTCACAAAGGTGGCATGCCTTTGAAGCTTCCCCTTCATGGACCATGCCCATCCTGAGGGAAGAGGCTTAGCACCTCATCCCAGAATGTGCTTTGTTTCAGGACACCAAGAGCATTAGGCTCTCGACCGAGAGGTCCAGAAACGTGTCTGGTGCTGGCAGCTGGTGTACAGCCACTCATCCAGCACACAAGTGTGAGGTTGTTTTTAGAGGGCACAGCTAAGTGCATTTTTTATTAAATCCCACATTGGCATCAGTGTGGGTTTAATGTGCGGAGCAGTTTGATACAAAACTTCCCAGTTTTTAATAAAGCCATTATAATGCTGTGGAGTTCGTAATGACAAACTCCCATACCATATACTCTTTATGGCATTACTGCACTTACAACATCTATGAATCATCTTAGACACTGTAGGGGTGCAGGACTCATGCACCTGTACCCTCACCACTGGCATAGTGTACCCAGCTAAAGTGGTGGCTTAACTATCCCAGGGTAGTGGGTTGTAAGCATGGCACACAGGGAGGAGTGTCATGTTGACTGTTCACTCTGTTCTACACCAAAACACGCAGCCTGAAAAGGCAGTGTATGTGTGTGTGTGTAAAGGTACAGGGCCTCTAAGGGTGGCACAATAAGTGATACAGACCTTAGAGGCCTTCTCTGGTCAAAGTGCCCTTGGTACCTAGGGTATCTTTTACAAGGGGCTTACATGTGGCCAGAATTGCCAATTGGGTTTTGCAACAGTACAGTTTTAGGGAAAGAACATAGGCCCTAGGTACCCAGTTGGCAGAAGCCCAGGGCAGACTCAGTCAAAGTACATTAACTTTTAGGCAAAAAGTGGCCTACATTGCCTACCACATCCTAGTTAAACTATTACTTATCCGCAGTAGCAGTTACCTGCTTACTAACTTATCTAGTTCACTTGCCTGAATGTAGATGAAGCAATAACATGGAAGGCATCACAACTTCATAAGCAATATCCCACTCCAAACCAGGTGAGCTCCAACTGTAAGATTAATCAGAAGGACTATCCATCACAGGCAACTAAATGGAAATAAAAACACTGAGTTAGAGGGTGATAGATTATAACATAACTTTACAAAGAACTGAGACCAGACTACTATATGAGACAACAAATCATACCGGATAGTGATAAAATAACAACAAGTGGCTACATTAACTTCTACTGAGCAATAGGGAGCTAGTATTTAATTAAATCTAAAGGTACAAAAACCTGGAGTGATGAAAAGTGGGCGCAAAGTCTAGAGTGGATAAGGTTAAGTGTTTACGCAACACAAGGTCTGAATGATGATGCTGATGTTTGATGTTCTTCTATATCTAAAATATGGATAGCCTTTATATGTAGGTGGGTAAATGGGGTCAGTGTGGGCTATTGCTTAGGTAATAGCAGCTCCTGCAGTAAATTGGTGTGGCTTTCACCTTATCCACCCCACCAAGTGTGTGACCCATTTATGGTGTAGGTTAAGTCACATACCGTAATAAATCACACAGCCTGGGGGCTTAATTAAAAACAGCCATACCCAGGCCAGAGTTCCCCGGATCCAAAACAGGTAAATCAAAAGACACTGTCATACTCACTACACTATAGTCACTCCATGCCGACGGGAGAACGAAAAAATGTCCACAAGCCCCAAATATTTGACAAGAAACAACCACATAATCTAAGAGACTCTGAGTATGGTGAGAATGAACAGTTAATAGAGCTGTTTCATCAGCAGGGATTCTCCCATTCAAAATATTCCGATCTTTACTTCTGATGCTCTCAAGCAAGGGGAACCCTCGTTTATCTGTTTTTATATTTCTCAGTAATACAGTCTCAGGTTTATGTCAAACTTCCGCTTTATCTGGCTTGGCATAGATCTCCGCGGCAGACTTAGTGATTTTGGCATTTAAATCTCCCACAATTATCACTAGGGGGTCTTTTTCCCTATTAGCTATATCATGAAGTAAATGGACACTCAGCAGGTGGTCATAATGTCTCCCAGGAGGAACGTACACATTTTCAAAGGGTAAGAAAGAAGAACTACCATTGTCTCCCAAGCGTGCCAACATCAAGCATGCAAAGATTTGAGGGATGGGGAAATACCATCTGATTCAAATTAATTGAATTTTTAAGCAGAATAGACACCCCCCCCATTAGCGTGTCCCTTTTCGGAGCGATTAGCATAACGGGAAAACACAAAATAGCTATCACAGTCAAACTCTTTAATAGACCAAGTTTCTTGTAGACACATAATTAAAGGGTTCAGGGTTTACCAAAAAATCATTTTAATCTCATTATGACCCAAACAGGACATATTCTAAGATAATAGTAAACCCCTCAAGCTACCTCAAAGGATCACTTCTTTCTGCTACAGTGCAGATGTTGTTCAAGGCTCTCGCGACCCAGATCCACTAGGCCAATTCATCTTTCATGTCAGAAGCCTGAAGATCAGCTGCTAAACCAGTCACCATATTTATTGATCGTCCCCTCTTGATTTATTGATTGTCCCCTATTGCAAACAATTCATTGGGACAATATTCATCTGGTTGATGAGCAGCGCATCATCATCATCAATCTGTTGTGGAAGGAAACAAAGAAATGAGTATGACATAGTTAATTAAAAGCATTGCAAACAGTCCTTCTGCTTCAGAGACCAAGTTATCAGATATCCAAATTTGTCTTCTCGGTTTGAAAAACTCAAATTTTGGAGGAGTGAACCCACCCAGTTCCAAACATATGATTGTTAAAAAAAATTATATTGTATTGCCAAATTGGGTGATGTACATGCATTCTCTTCTAGAATGTCCATAACTCTTGGGTGCCTGTTTGGACCAGTCCAATAGGTCTTGTTGAGAGCTCTGCTTTTGCCTTTTGTTCGTGCAGGAGACCGGAAGGCCTGCAGATTGTAAAACAGAAACTGTCTTGTAGAGTCAAGGAGAAGGACAGAAGGGAGGTAAGCTTCATAAAAAGTGTACCAAGAAGATTCGGAGGCAGAGCAAAAAACAAGAGGACTCAGAGTTTCACTTTTGACACCAGGGTAACACACACAATCAGCAGCATTTCCTAAATTAACACACTTCTCTCCATTCCACATAGCTGAGTACTAGGCTTCAGAGTCATGGTTCCCCTTTGAAGTCAATAACTTCTTTCTTCTAGCTATTGATGAGGTAGTCCCTCGTAGAGTTCTTCCATCCTCCTCCTGACTCCGAGTAAATCCGTCCCAGTGCCAATCCAAGCAAAATAGTCATGTAGTGCACTCCAAGAAAAATAGACATGTAGTGCACTGCTGTCGAAGATGAAGTAGAGAAACAGAATTCCAGTATTTTGTAACTGTCTTTTTTTGTTACCTAAAGTGACTGCTCTGGTCTCTGAAGAACCAGAAAAAAGGAGTGAATCCTGTAAGTAAATTTGCCTAAGTGTGAAAGCGTCAATCACCTCCAGGAAAAAGGATCACCCATTATTCATGCCCCAAAAATTGCAAATCATCTCATCAAGAAACTACAGTTGATCACCCTCCTCCCTGACTGTCTGCTACCACATGGATCATCAATAATCACTTGCAATCATTACTCATTGGTGCAAAATGTACCTGTTCCAATCCAGGCATGGTGGCAGGTATACAATTGTATCTCTTCTTTGATGCAAGCAGCAGATTGGAATTTGGCAGTCTTGTGAATCAAATTATGTTTTTGGGTCTCCCTTCTAGATGATGAAAAAGGAGTGTTTAGGGAGTGTACCGTACAAGTTAATTTTGCTAAGTCAGTTTGTAAGGCCACATTATTAAGGCCCCAAACATTGCAAATCATCTTAATCAAGTTTGCCAAATATAGCTGAACACCCTCCCTCACTGTCTGCCACCACATGAATCATCACTCACAATCACTCACTCACTTTTGCAATAGTTGTTGTTACCGCTTCAAATCTGAGCATGAGTAGGTTAGGTAGTAGGTATACAGTTGTATCTTTGACGCAGGCAACATATTCAAATTTGGCATTGACAATCTAGTAAATCAACAATCTTCTGGGGCTGTCCTGCTAATACAAAAAAGAATAGGCATGCAAGAGAGGCAGGCATTATCTCCAATGTCATGAAGGAATTGTTGAGGCTTCTTCACTGCACACTGGTCTAACTGCTCTCTGGCCATACATGTGACAAAAAATGGTGAGGCAGCAAAATTCTGACACAACTATAATGTTCCACTTCCTACGTTTTTGCAAAGAAAGAAGTTTAAAGAGAAATAATTAAAAAGTTCTATGGTGGCATTGGCATCCCAAAACTCAGGTTTTTCACCCAGAAGTTAGTCAGCTAACACACTTGATTTTGACCATTCCTCCTCCTTTGCTGTTTCAAGAATGGTGTAATTATGTGGTATGAAATGCTGGTTCATTTTGATCATAGTCAATCTCCCCACGTTTTAAGGAGAGAAACTTGTCCTTTTCACTGTATCAACTGCATTAACTGTACTGAACACACACTCAGCAAACACCCTGGCTACAGGACAAGCCAGATACTTTATTGCCAGCCTGCTGAGCTCTGGCCATTGACGTATCTTTCCATACCAATACATCAATGAGTTTTGATCTACATTGACCTCTTTTGGATCATCCAGATACTCTTGGAACATCCTCTGGATGGTCATTGGTGCTGCCCCTTGCTTGACCTAGTTTGCTATCTGTTCTGCACTGGCCCTAAGCCCTGCCGATACACGTTTGGGTACAGTGTTCTGGTTGATGGTGTTGGTTGCTGGTAGACAAGGCTGTCCTCTCTTGAAATTGGAAGGCGACACTCCAGAACTTTGGGTGGGACTCTAAGTACCAGTCATTGTTCTTCCAGGTCTCCGGCTTCCTGAACAATCCACCTCTTGTATTTTGAAACAACACCTTAAGAAAAAGGAAAGAAAGTGTTTTTGTACCCTGGATCAAGTAGTGTAGCACAGATGTACTGTTTGGAAGAGATGATATCATTTCACACCTGCGAGGGCGAAGCTTTCACACACCTTCTGGTCATGTAGCAGATGCAACAACGAGATAGCTTTAACCATCATTTTGTCCTCCTTGCTAACTTCCTTTGTGAAAACCTCAAAAGGAAGTAGCATCTGTCCCAGGCATTTGACCAAGCCCTAATTCTCCGCATTCATGGTCATAACTTTCCCAACTGCACCCCATTCTCTTTGAATGACATAGTCAATGATCGGTTTGTACTGGTTAAACAGACATTGCAACATGTAATAGGTAGGGATCCAACATGTTGGCACCTCCTTTATCAGGCCTTTAACTGGTACTCCATTAGCATGGTGAATAGTCTGCAAATGCTTCAGGGCTTTAAAAGAATGGTTGAAATGACTGCAGATTCTTCTGCTGGTGATCAGTATGTTGCAGACTGTTTTCTTTTTTTAGAAAGTCTTGCACCACAAGGTTGATGCAATTGGCCAAACACAGGACCTTGAAATAGCCACCATCTACCATGGCCTTGATTATATTACTGCCATTGTCTGTGGCAACAAATATCATTCTGAGACCTCTGGGTCATAGCCATTCAGACTCCTTGCTGTTTATTCATCCAAGATGTTTGCAGCTGTTAGTGATTTCGCCATAGCGAGCATGGCCACTGTTGCATGCCGCCAAATGCTCTTAAAACTTTCTTCAGGGCCAAGACCTGTAGATATCTTTTTCTTTAACCCAGCAAAAGAGATCCAGTGTGCAGTAATGCAAAGGTAATCAGTCGCCCGACAACTGGTCCACATGTCTGTCGTCAGGTGGATAGTGTGAATGACACATTGCTGCAACGCTTGTCCAAATAATTGCACTACATCATGATGCAGCACTGGAACAGCAACTTTGACAACATTTTTTGACTTGGAACCTTCCATTTCGGGCAGATGGCTACAACAAATTCTAAGAATTCCACTCCTTTCACAAAGGAAATAGGTAGGAGGTCCACCTCTATAATTATTGCCAGATTCTTATTGTACAAGCTTGCTGTTCGGGGGCTGCAGTTGTAGGGCCCCTCCTACCTAAACATGCCCGTAATAGTAGCCCATGTATTTTCTTCTTTTCAGGGGCCATTGAAACAGGCAACATATGAAAAGTAGGTGGTGGTAGACCCAGTGTGCATCATGGTGGAGTAGTCACTGTATGCTGTAGTGTCTATATCTGACTCTGTATCTTGTGTGATTCTGAAGTCTCTGAGGCGGGTGATAATGCTGGTGCACTGCTTGGGACAGGGCTGCTTTGTGTGAGGGTGTCATCCTATTTTTCCCCGTCATCCTCTCCCACCGTGATTGTACTTATAGCTGTTGTTCACCACTTCACCTCCCTTTCACCATCACCACCACTTTCCCGAATGTATTTAAGGTGCTCCTTACACTGGATTGTGTGATGTTTTTCCTTAGGGGTCATTTCACCTCCAATACCATAATGTGAACCAGGCTTATCTCAAGGGACACTTATGTGGCAAATGGTGCATATTGCAATGTTCTTCTCATCTTTGCTAATCATAAAAATGTCCCAAACTGGGGAGGAGTACTTTTTTTACCGGACCACTGCCAAAGTTTGAAGAAGAACTGGAGGTAGGTAGGCATGTGTTAGATTTTATCTTTGCAGTGCATACTTCTACTTTTGTAGTTGTTAGTGTAGGTTTCAGCTGGGGCTTTGCAACTATGGAAGCTGGCAGTGCCACCTGTGCCATATCCTTCGGATGTGGCACAGGACGCACAGATCCTTTGAATAGCAATATCAGACTCCTCTGTGTCACCATGCATAATGACTAGTCATTGTAGTCGTCTCTGCATGTGTAATCTGGAGCACACCCTTTGTGTTTTTTAGCATTCTTTTACTTGTCATTTACTCAAGTTTGGCGTGCAGCACCCAAATAGTGCTCCGTTCCATTTCAAGCACTAGATTATGAATATTGCCCATACAATGTCGAACGCTGCTTGCTGTTCAACAAAGGGTTGCACAGCCTGATACACTAGTGTTACATTTTATCAACTTAAACCAAAGTATTCCAAAGTTCATCCTTTTTAATCTCCAATTTTATTCACAGTTCCTCAATCACGTCAAAGGCTCGGAATTCCAATTGCTTGTGCGTGTTACATATTCCAAAATTCCCCATCCAGGCCTATTCCAGAACACTTGTGCAAAATTCCGAGTTCTCCAAAGTCCAATCACTACACCCAATGCATTTTGGTTCTTTCAACCTTCTTCAGGGGTATCTACAATGTGTAAAAAATACATTTATCAACAACTAGTCCATCTAACACATCACTAAAACCACAACATCCTTTGAAACTTATATATATCACATACATTTTCAAAATAACATGGGAGAATAATTTCTGAATCTCTGCCCCACCATCCCTATTCATATAGCAACAATGTAATGTAAAAACCAAAATAAACTGCTACCTTCATGGTGAATTTCAATATGTAAAATATGCACACATACGTTGTATGTAAACACTCCCCCACACCCCAAGTTGGTGAATATTCCCATATTCATGAATAATTCCTCTTACATACCGGTAGTTGTCACAGTTTTAAAGCATCAACCGCGGGCCGACTGACCCATATTTTTCGTTTTTTTCCTTAACACATTCTGAACTATGAACTCCCACCCTCTTCAATACTCCTACTTTCATGTTTAAACACTCCTCCTTACCTTTTAAGTAATCGCTGCTTTAAAGTACCTCGCTCCTCCCATGCGTGCTTCAACTGACTGAATAACCAAGCTATGTGAACTGACAAACTTAAAAAGTGACGCTCGCTTCCACACCTGAATACCCTTAATAACGACGTGTTGCGTTCACGTATTTCCGCCCAACCCATTCTGTACTGATTTAAAGCAACATCACCCTTGTGTCTGCCTTGTAGCAAGAACCTTACTCGCAATACGTGTCACTCGTAGATCAAAACTAAACGCTTAAAAACACAATATAAACATAGTGATGTCCTATTGGAAGAGTCCATAACTTAAAGTGATAATTTCAGTCCGGTAGTCGAGTCTGTGTGATGACTCCTTCATTTTGATGACATTGATGAACAACCTTTGACGTGAATCGCATCCTTCAATAATCTTAATCCTTTGTTGGTAAGCACCCCAACGAACAAAGGATTAAGATTATTGAAGAATATTGAAGGATGGTAGTCACAGAACTGCATTGGTAAATAGAATAATAATCTTTTTAAAATGGAGGTTAGTGTGCATTTGTGGCAGGCAATGCTATCCAGTCAGAAATGGAATAATCATTAAAAAAATGAATGATGCCGATGTGTCTGCAGTGCACTGAAGCCAGGTTGTCCAGGAAGAAATGGAGTTATACCTAAAAAAAACTGAATGCTGTGTTCCTATTGTGGATAGATGGCTGGATGGATGGATGGATAAATTGAGGCAAAATGTTAAAAAAAAACTAAGAAACATATTTTTAAAAACTGAAATAATTATAAAAATGTAAATACAAAATAAAATAAATCCTAAATCAAAAAAAGTAGTTAAAAAGATAAAATTAACCTAAAAAAGCTATCAATAATGGTACATGCTTTTATACCTACTGTGAGGCAAAGAGGTGCTAAATAAAAAAATGCAAAAAGTGCATGTAATATATAAGCACTGTTCATCAAAATCACACTACACTGATCCTCACAGATATTATTAAACTGATATCACATCAATCCATGCATGCCTATGGCAAAGGCACACTGGCTGGATGCAGAAAATGGCTGTCAACTAGTGCCATGTGGTCAAACAACAGCAATCAAGGAGTCATGAGGAACAAAGAACACATGCAAGCCTATGGCAAAGGCACACTAGCTGGATGCACAAAATGACTGCCAGCCGCATGGTCAAACAATAACAGCGAGCAAGGAGGCATGGGAAACAAAGAGCACATGCAAGTTTATGACAAAGGCATATTGGCTGGATGCACAAAATGGCTGCCAACCAGTGCCACATGGTCAAACAACAGCAAGCAAGGAGTCATGAGGAACAAAGAACACATGCAACCCTATGGCAACGGCACAGTGGCTGGAAGCTTAAAATGGCTGCCAGCCACATGGACAAACAACAACAGTGACCAAGGAGGTATAGGGAACAAAGAACACATGCACAACTATGGCAAAGGCACACTGGCTAGGTGCACACAAAAAAGGCTGCCAGCTACATGGCCAAACAACAACAGTGAGCAAGGAGGCATGGGCAGCAAAGAGAACACATTCAGGCCTATAGACACAGATGGACACAGACTCCACAAAATGGACCCCGGGCATAGAGAACAAAGACAAATCAATGATGGCCTTTGGCAAACACACACCCACTGGACAGACAAAGGAGGCATGGTAACACTGAAGAAAACACTACCATTAATTCAGCAATGGCAAAAATAAAAATTAACTGAGCTATAACACACCACACATTTTCCCAAGGCATCAAATATTATCCCTCATATATACAAAAAATGTGAAATACAAAAAAAAAATGTGTTTAATTAAATCCAATACATCCCAGCCCTAAATGATGCACATGTTAAAATAAATAATAATGGAAATTTAACAAACATGGAGAAGATGTACCGAACTGTGCACCAAGAAACATTAAATGCAAAAAAAAAAAATAAGCCCCTACTAAAAATGCAGGCCACCAATCACAAGAAAAAGTTATTAAAAGAACATACAGGTGTATTCCCTTTAGCAAATAAACAACACCCTTATAAAAGAGTTTTTGAAGTTACTTGTGAAATCTCAAATACAAAGTCCTTAAATCCAATGGTATATATGCAGTATACATGAAGAGGGATCCTTCCAGCTCCAAATTCAAATGAACAGCGACCAGGAGATGGACAAAGCACTAGGAGGAGCCTGCTGGACAGGGACAGAAAGTTGCAGTCTCCGGGGCATTTTTTTCCTGTTAGAATCAAAAGTGAAAAAAGTGCTTCTCACACAATAAAACAAATCCAATGGTCTGTTAGAGAAGAAAATCCACTTAAATGCCTCTTTAGTTACTTCTCGAGCATAAAAGCTACTCGAGTGGTGCGTTCACAAACACGATTGGCACTACATTGGCACTAGTATGGCCACAAGGCATAGTCTCGTGCGCACTTGCTAGTGGCCTGGGAATAATGTGGAGCTAGCAAGCGAGTGTCAAAAACAAATATTGATTGCACCAACAGAAAATAAATCACTGCTTCACGCTCAGAATTCATAAACTCCGTGCTCCTCTGTGGAGCATGGAGTGCCTGATTTCCACAAACTTTGAAACCAGTACATATTTTTCCATTTAGGTCTATTTTTTGTGCCTTACCCCGGTGAAGATTTATACCTTCGGACTTCGTCTCTTTTTTTGGGACTGGGATTCAATCAGCGGGGAAAGGCTGCTGATTGCAGCTGAAAAGGGCTTCATAAGGCCTTTTTTTGTTTTAATATTGAAAAGCAGCAGAGCCATTTTATCTTAACTCAAAATACTAACTCATACATCAACAAATCACCACTAACCAACATTACTATGATTAAGATCAAAGATGCCAGCACAAATTTAAAAAGAAAAAACATCATCTGTATCTCGCAGTTATCTGAGAGAGCCTGCTAACCGCTGAATTGCCCGTTATCCCTACTTTCCCAGTTATGCCAAATGTTCATGAATAGCTTATTTGCACCCCCTCTTTTTGCATACAACTTGTCATGGCTTTTAACCTCACACATTTTTATTATGCCATTTGGCCACTGTCGCAATAGTTACCAACTTCCAATTCGCTGAAATGAGTGACTTTTGCAACTAAATTTGCGACAAAATAAAGCTGGTTTTGCTCGAAGGAGAGATTATTCGACTCTGATGGAATGCTGAAAGGATACCGACCGGATCGGGAGTGATCGTTTGTCCCATCCGATTCCCAATTTTATTAAAAATGTTGGTTCAGAATAAAAACAGTCTTGGACAAGTAAATATCATATGAAGCCAATCCTCAGCTCCCAACCCACATCTAAAAGATAGTGCTTCAGCCCCACCATACATCTTCTTTATCGTATCTGCTGTATAATATATCATTCATTTACAGGTGACCTTTGCGCTAAGTTTATTCTGCAGCTAGTGATGGAAGCTATTTTGCTTAAATTATCAGGAAGTAACCTCTGGCCCAGAGTCCAAAGTAAAACTTTGTGACAATTACCAACTCCTATTAAACAAGAGATAAAAAAGGAGCATGAAATAAAATAGAGTATGACTATAAGTAGAGCAAACAACATAGGTGACATTAGGCACCCTTGGAGAGTGCCCCCCTGACAGTTATCTCCCGAGCCAAGATATTATTAGTGATTATGCTGCCTTTAGCCACAGAGTGTAGCGCTTTCAATAGCCACATGAAGCTCGGCGGATACGCAAACCCATAGAGCATTGCATAAAAAACTTCTAATTCAACTAAATCAAAGGCTTTTTATGCTCTGAGCATTAAAGTGACAACAATAGTACTTCGGGTGAAATATAAATCTATTGCTTGCACCAGAAAGTTTGTATTTCTCCACAAGGCCTTTTCCTTCCCCTCGATGTCCTGATGAATCAGATGTTCATGCTGCGTAGAAGAGCATACTGGTAGAAACCTGAGCCTTTTGATACCAACTTAGGAATTTAGGGACAGCGCCATGGGAACAGGACTCACTCCAGCAGAGGCTAGCAGCAGGGTCTAGGGCAGGTCTGGTTGGAACTGGTCAGCTGGGAATGCAGTAATGAAGTCTCTGGAATTGTGCTGTGTCACTGTACATTACGTCAGCATTCTGACTCTTGGAGTACCTTTTGGGGTCCTGGGTACAAGGAGAGCAAGTCCATCCTTCCTTAGGTCTTCTGTCGGTAGGGAATCTTCCTCAGGTCTAACAGGGTTCTGAGGAGCGTACTGGAGATGTCATATTTATGCCCAGTACCAGCATGTAGGTAGGGTAAACTCCTGCATGGGCATCCGCAGGAAGGCGCAAGGAGGAGCGCTTGCCCCCCTGGATCGCCAGGCCTTCCGGTGCGGGGGTGACGTGGAGAGATTGATTTTTTTAACAATGTGACTAAAGGTATTTACTGCACCAGCCCATGTGAGCACAGTGTCACTCTCTGTAAAAGGTAGTGGATTCTAAACAGGGTGCAGCTGACAGCACCCGAGCCTGCCCCTCATGAGACCCATTTCTTTACTCCTGCCCCTAATCTTCATACACAAGACCACTTTCTTCCCTTGACCTGGTTGGGGGATGCTGCAGTGATGTCAGACCACATGCGTGTGATGCTAAGCTTAGCTGTGGAGAGATTGCCCTTTTTCTTGGTAGGAAAAGGCTCAATCACATCTGGGATTGGACAGCACAACCGTCGACCACTGGTGCTCGGTGAGCTGACAAGTCCAGCTGCTCTTTGTGTGGACAGCAGCATCTCATAACTGTCACCCAGTGATGTAAGGAGAGGTGCATCGAAGAACACAAAGTCAGTACAGACAATAGAGCTGAGACGTCATTGGAGGTGAGGTCGACGATTAGGGAAATTAAATGGGAGGCCTTGGAAGATTAACAACAAACCAAAGACAAGATCACCATGTTGCCAAGAATCTATGGTAATGTCATCAGAGATGACAGTTGAGCTGTAACTCTCAGAATCTGAGAGACAATCACAGTGACTGAAGAAACACAGTGACGACGACACGGTAAGAAGCTCAGCAGAACACTTGTAATATCAAGTTGCTGACATGTCCTTCAGTCATGTTTCACTCCCAGTTTTAAATCACTTTGCACACTGGGCATTTAAACTCAAATTATTAATTAGAAAAAAAAGAAAATCTACAAATCCCAGAGTGCAATGTAAAATTGGTTAAAAAGCTAGAACTAGCTGATAATATCACACACGGTAAGGGGACAGTTGGCATCTAAACAGTGTATAACAGAAAGCTTTGCACAGTATGTGAAACAACAGCACCAAATATATATGGGCATGAATATTGCATAGTAAAGATGGAGGAAAGGGTGTTATGGAAGGATATATGGACTAAAGGAAGAGCGAGATGCAATATGAACAAAAGAACACAGGAAAGCTTGAGGAGTTTGCAAGGACAAGATAGAGAAGTTGAGATATTAAAGCGAGAGGGGGATGAAGATAAGGGGGGGAAGGGTAAAAGTAGAGAGATTAATTCAAGAGAAAAAACATACATACATAAAGGAAAAGGACTAGCAATTGAGACAGGAAGAGAATGTGAATTAATGGAGGAGAAGGATGGGGAAGCAAGTAGGAAAAAGAAAGGAGTGTGCTAAGAATGTTCTAGTCTGTAAAACAAAAGTATGGTCCGAGCCTCTGGAGCTTTGTCTTGTGATTGACTAGTTCAAGTATTATTTTAGGAATAGATGAAAATGGAGACATTTCTGACCCATGAGAAAAGTGGTCACTCTAGAAAAGAATTCACAGATGGAATTACTTTCACCAGAAAGAAAGCATGGTCGAGAAAATATCACAAGTGGAATCCTCATTTTATGCTGTGTTTTTGACTGTCTGTAGTGCCAGGAACCCAGCTGTTTAGCATTGCTGCTCCAAACTTCCACTGTACTCCCCACCTCTGTCTGACTTTTAGCAGACTCAGATGTAGGAGTAAAGAGCACAGGGGTTGCTATAGTACTGGTGACAGGCTCCCTGCTGCAGCTTTGCTCTGCCTGTCAATAGCCTATATGATCCAAGTCATTGCGTCCTGAAGTTATGACATGCCAATGTAAGCATCATGTGCGTCTAATGTTGCTGCAGCTTTCAAAGCCCTTCTAGAACATTACGATTTAGAAAAGGGCGTTATTGTTACAAATAATCTCTTTATACTCCATGATACAACTCCACATACACTAAAGTGTCACTCAAAGTCATTGAAGTGTCACACATAAAATCATGGCAAATGTGAAATGTCACACATAACCAATCTCAAAACTTGGCAGCTATGGATTGAGATTGTGCCGCGCAGAGAATGGATGATATTAAAATGATGCCCTCCCCTGAAAATTTTTCTGCGGACGCCGCCACTCTAGAACAACTGAAGGCCAGCTACATCTGCCTGGAACAGCCTGCCGGGAAAATAACACCTTCCCACACCCAAGCCCTTTGTCTCCACTGTTGGAGGAAGTTCACACCTTAGCAATGGGGATTTTTAGAGGCGTTATGCAGGTAACAGTTAACTTTTTTAATATTGACACTTCTAAAATATTTATTACAAATCTGATTTTACTAATGAATTGGGCTTTTAGTAAATATTTTAAAAAGTCTAAGAATCAATTCAGGAGTTACCTAGTCAAAGATTTCAATATCAGATTGAATATTTCATCCCAATGCTTTCCTATAAAAAAGCTCACCCTGCAACAGTGAAATTAGCTTTTAGGACACTTTCACTGTGGGGACAGATTTAAAATTAGACAATTAAGGGTCCTACTTTTAAAAAAGAAGGTGCTTATGTCTGTCAAAAGGAGCTATTTGGACAGGTAAATGGCAGGCCTGCAGTCATGTTTAAAAAGCTGCTACAGTGAGTGGCACAGTGTGTTCTGCAGTCATCTGGTGATGTTCAACTTTCAGGTCATGGGTACACTTCAGGTACCATACAACAGGGAACTTTAGGTAAGTTAAAGATGCCAATTAAGGGTGTGCCAATGTCCTTATGTCGAAATGGGGAGCACAGATACTTAATCATTGGTTAGCAGAGATAAACTGAAGAGAGATCTACAGCCAGCAAAACAGTCAAGGCAAAATTGCAAAAGATGGTAATTTTCCAACTGTACACATCCTATTTTATATTAAGAACAATAACTGGACAGTGAATTATTAGGTGTTGTTTATTGCTTTTCTGAGTGTGTAGTCAAACAGCACCTTGCCTGAGTAAGCCTAGGACTGCCCTGCCTTGCTGCCTTAAGAATCAAGTGCTTAAAAGGGATACTTGGTTTCCAACGTAATGGTCCACAGAACTGCGGCCCTAGGGCATCAGGGGGAAAAGCCCCTATTTTGTACTTGGGGCCAGTGCATCTGTCTGCCTTGGGGCCTTCAGACCCAGATTTGTAACAGTTTGATGCTGTTGTATAAAGCATGCTGCTACATGGGCTGCAACAAAGCATGAGATTTCCATGCCTTACCATGTCTTGGATCTAACTTAGTCTTTCAGCGACCAAATACCAAAGGTGGGAACTATCAGTTTGGCAGTCTCTAGTATTACCTAAGGAGACTCATAGTGTAGGCCCCCCTCTTCAGTATGTATTTAGAAACACTGATGAATCACCCACTCACACAATGCACACTGCCAAATGTATGAAGATGGCACCCAAATGCAAGTAAACATCGGGAAAGTATGTACATTTGCTTTATAGTTAGCAATTTGTCAGTAATATAAGTATGATTGAACGAAAGCCTCTGCACTGTCTTAAATGGATCAGAATACGCGGCAGTCCCAATTTACACTCAAGGTATTCACCGCCACCTCAGGGGTATAATAGAGGCCCCTGCAGACTAGGGCACCCAATCATCCAGGGGCTCAAGTTCAACAAATATCTGTGAGATATGGGAGACTCGGGCCCTTGTCATATTCTGCAGGGGGCCCCCTTTATTTGGCGTTACACCTGTGCTCCTTCTTTTCAACCTAATGCACCCCCATCCAATACATCCATGGTCAACATCTCCTTCACAGATAAAGTGTAATGAGTGCTTAAGTGTTTCAGGGTTTGGGCAGCATTTGACTTCGGTGGAGTGGGAGAACTCTCTTAAATCAGTAGTGCTCCCATCCTGCCAAACTCATGGCTCCCTTGCTCTATTTCCAGTTTGAAGAAGTATCATTTTTGACCTATTAAGACTTGGACAACGTTTTGCAGCAAACAGTCTTTTGTAAAAATTACAGCTGTATTTTTAAAGAGAATCTTGCAAATTTCATGATGAACTCTGCAAGTGTTTTCAATTTACTTTTTGATGTTTGCAGAAGCAGAACTCCTCAGATTCCCCCACCCCTAGGACTTAAGTATCCCAGTGAATGCAGCACTGCCAGTGGAGGTCTCCTCTGCTACCACCCTCCATCGAGTCAAGTATATTTTGCCTTAAAAGTTTCACTTTCTTCAGGTAATTGTTATTGTCAGATGAATTTTAAATCGGCAAATGAATACAGACTCTCAGAAACTACGTGAGGGCGTGTCATCCTTTCAGAGGAGAATTGCGAAATTCGGGCAGTACATGTCACGCTGCCACTGACGGATATTTACAGTGTCTAACTCAGGGTTAACAACCTATAAACAGCACTAAAAAAAGGAAAGAAAGAGCAGCCGCGTTTTATATTTATAGAATAAATACCGGTGTTGCTTTAAGATTTAGACAGCTGTAAAACATCTGCTATTCCATAGCAGCTGTCACCAGCAGCAGTTTATTTGAAAAGCAGATGTTTAACGTGACGCTAGCGCTGTTGTTAGCTTTTAGAGGCAGGAAAGCTGGACTTGAAATAGCCGAGAATCATTTTTGTTCTTTTTGAAACACCAACCAGCGTGCCTAACGGCAGCCTTAGAAGTGACTTGATATATAGTTTGATTGCAAACCCGCGGTGCAATATCGCCTTTGCCATCTGGACCCAACGGCTATGACCCCGACATAAACCTAAAGTTGACAAATGCTGTCGAAATGTGGTTTTATTTGTGTGACAATTCGAATAAGACATTTGAGACTGCAAGTCATGATAGATAAAACATTACATTTGTTGGCTTAAAACAAGAATATACACAATTGAAGTCTGTGGGTGGATGGCTTGCCGTGACTTGGTTAGCCTAGTTTTACATAGAGTCTGCACTGAATAGTGCATACATTTGCATTTATGTAAAACAGGAGCCAAATTACATTTTTTGCACTAGTCACAATCCAAATTTCTTTTTTGCATTGCATGTTTGGTGAAAGTTTTGTAACAAATTTGCACTGCACTAATGATAAATTCTGGTCACAGGAAATAAAGCAGCTCCTCCTCTACATAGAGGGCACCCAGGGGCGTAACAAACACCCCCGCAGACCCCGCAGTGCGGGGGGGCCTCACTCTCTAAAGTTAATGAAGGGGGCCCCCAGGGGCCCCGGCCCCCTCAGCTCTTCGGAGGGCTGTGAGAGAGGCCTGCTCTGAAGCAAGCCTCTCTCCCTCTGCGTCTGAAGCAGGTGCAGCCTGCTCCGTTCCCCTCACCCCCTCCCTCTGAATGAAGAGAAACAAAGTATCAATATACATTGTTTCACTTCAGTCAGAGGCAGTCCCGGAAAGAGGATGGGGGCCCCAGAGACAGCAGTCTCCACTGCTCCTCTGAGGCAGCACAGAGCCCGGCCCCCACTCTCTCTCCTCGATAAAGATAGCCCACCCCACAAGAGAAGAGAAGAGACAGGGACAAGGATGGGGTGGGGGGCCCACCCCACAGGAGAAGAGAAGAGACAGGGACAAGGATGGGGTGGGGACTTCACCCCACAAGAGAAGAGAAGAGACAGGGACAAGGATGGGGTGGGGGCCCACCCACAAGAGAAGAGGAGAGACAGGGACAAGGATGGGGTGGGGGCTTCACCCCACAAGAGAAGAGGAGAGACAGGGACAAGGATGGGGTGGGGGGCCCACCCACAAGAGAAGAGGAGAGACAGGGTCAAGGATGGGGTGGGGGGCCCACCCACAAGAGAAGAGGAGAGACAGGGACAAGGATGGGGTGGGGGGGTGGGGGCCCACCCCACAAGAGAAGAGACAGGGACAGGCCCCCATCCGAGAAGAGACAGGGACAAGGATGGGGTGGGGGGCCCACCCCACAAGAGAAGAGAAGAGACAGGGACGGGGTGGGGGCCCCACCCCACAAGAGAAGAGAAGAGAAGAGACAGGGACAGGCCCCCATCCGAGAAGAGACAGGGACAAGGATGGGGTGGGGGGCCCACCCACAAGAGAACAGAAGAGACAGGGACAAGGATGGGGTGGGGGGCCCACCCCACAAGAGAACAGAAGAGAGGGTGGGGGGCCCACCCCACAAGAGAAGAGAAGAGACAGGGACAAGGACAAGAGAAGAGAAGAGACCGGGACAAGGATGGGGTGGGGGCCCCATCCCACAAGAGAAGAGACAGGGACAGGCCCCCACCCGAGAAGAGACAGGGACAAGGATGGGCTGGGGGCCCACCCACAAGAGAAGAGAAGAGACAGGGACAAGGATGGGGTGGGGTGGGGGCCCCTGAGACAGCGCTCTCCACTTCCCATCTGAGGCAGCTCAGAGCCCGCCCCCACTCTCTCCTCTCCATAAGCAAAGCCCACCCCACAAGAGAAGAGAAGAGACAGGGTGGGACAAGGATGGGGTGGGGGCCTCAGAGAGCAAGAGCAGGAGACAGCACAGAGCAGTGCTCTGGACCCTGACAAGGGTGGGAGTGGGGGCCCCTAGAGAGAGCATTCTCCAGGGCAAAGCTCACATGAGAAGGGATGAGGCAGCAAAATGGTGCCCTCAGGTAAGCACTCTTGTTAGAACACACCATGGGCATCCGCAGGAGGGAAGGAGGGGGGCCGAGAAGGGTGCAAGGCAGAGGGGAAAAGGGTGCAAGGCAGAGGGGGAGAAGGATGCAAGGTAGAGAAGGGTTCAAGGCGGAGGGGAGAAGGGTGTAAGGCAGAGGGGAGAAGGGTGCAAGACAGAGGGGAGAAGGGTGCAAGGCAGAGGGGAGAAGGGTGCAAGGCAGAGGGGAGAAGGGTGCAAGGCAGAGGGGAGAAGGGTGCAAGGCAGAGGGGAGAAGGGTGCAAGGCAGAGGGAGAATGGTGCAAGGTAGAAAAGGGTGCAAGGTGGAGGTGGACTAGGGTACAAGGGGAGGAGGAGAAGGATGCAAGGGGGAGGGGGGAAAGGTGCAAGAAGGAGGGCAAGAAGGGTGCAAGGCAGAGGAGAGAAGGGTGCAAGGGGGATGGTGATGAAGTTAAAAATGTGCCCCCCCTGGAAACATTTCTGCAGACAACCATGGAACGCACACTACTTTGTAAGGGAGAGTGGGAGAGAGTGGAGAGAGAAAGAGTGGAGAGAAACAGTGGAGAGAAACAGTGGAGAGAGAGAGTAGCTGGAGAGAGAGAGAGTGGAGAGAGACAGTGGAGAGAGAGTAGACAGTGGAGAGAGAGTGGAGATAGACAGTGGAGAGAAAGAGAGTGGAGAGAGCATGGAGAGACACTGGAGAGAGTGGAGAGAGAGAGTGGAGAGAGAGAGTGGAGAGAGAGAGAGACAGTGAAGAGAGAGACAGTGAAGAGAGAGACAGTGGAGAGAGCGAGTGGAGAGAGCGAGTGGAGAGAGCGAGTGGAGAGAGCGAGTGGAGAGAGAGAGTGGAGAGAGAGAGGGGAGAGACCGAGTGGAGAGAGATAGAGTGGAGAGTGGAGAGAGAGAGTGGAGAGTGGAGAGAGAGAGAGAGAGTGGAGAGAGAGAGAGTGTGGAGAGAGAGAGAGTGTGGAGAGAGAGAGAGTGTGTGGAGAGAGAGAGAGTGTGGAGAGAGAGAGAGAGAGAGAGAGAGAGAGAGAGAGAGAGAGAGTGGAGAGAGAGAGAGTGGAGAGAGAGAGAGAGAGTGGGTGGAGAGAGAGAGAGTCGAGAGAGAGAGAGAGTGGAGAGAGAGAGAGAGTGGCGAGAGAGTGGAGAGTGGAGAGACAGTGGAGAGAGCGAGTGGAGAGAGCGAGTGGAGAGAGCGAGTGGAGAGAGAGAGTGGAGAGAGAGAGGGGAGAGACCGAGTGGAGAGAGATAGAGTGGAGAGTGGAGAGAGAGAGTGGAGAGTGGAGAGAGAGAGAGTGTGGAGAGAGAGAGAGTGTGGAGAGAGAGAGAGTGTGTGGAGAGAGAGAGAGTGTGGAGAGAGAGAGAGAGAGAGAGAGAGAGAGAGAGAGAGAGAGTGGAGAGAGAGAGAGTGGAGAGAGAGAGAGAGAGAGAGTGGGTGGAGAGAGAGAGAGTGGAGAGAGAGAGAGAGAGAGTGGGTGGAGAGAGAGAGAGTCGAGAGAGAGAGAGAGTGGAGAGAGAGAGAGAGTGGCGAGAGAGTGGAGAGTGGTGGGAGAGTGGAGAGTAGAGAGACAGTGGCGAGAGAGACAGTGGAGAGAGAGACACTGGAGAGAGAGACAGTGGAGGGAGACAGCAGAGAGAGAGTGAGTGGAGAGAGAGTGAGTGGAGAGAGAGTGAGTGGAGAGAGAGAGAGTGGAGAGAGAGAGAGAGAGAGAGTGGGTGGAGAGAGAGAGAGTCGAGAGAGAGAGAGAGTGGAGAGAGAGAGAGAGTGGCGAGAGAGTGGAGAGTGGTGGGAGAGTGGAGAGTAGAGAGACAGTGGAGAGAGAGACAGTGGAGAGAGAGACAGTGGAGAGAGAGACAGTGGAGGGAGACAGCAGAGAGAGAGTGAGTGGAGAGAGAGTGAGTGGAGAGAGAGTGAGTGGAGAGAGAGTGAGTGGAGAGAGAGTGGAGAGAGAGAGTGGAGAGAGAGAGTGGAGAGAGAGAGTGGAGAGAGAGAGTGGAGAGAAAGTAGAGAGAGAAGGGGGAGAGGGTGGAGAGAGAGAGTGGAGGGAGACAGTGGAAGGAGACAGTGGAGGGAGACAGTGGAGGGAGACAGTGGAGAGAGAAAGTGGAGAGAGAGACAGCAGAGATAGAGTGGACAGAGTTGAGAGAGAGAATGGAGAGAGAGTAGAGACTGACTCAGACTGAATACTGACTGACCGAGAGACTGACTGACTGAGAAACTGACTGAGAGAGAGAGTGACTGACTGACAGAGAGAGAGAGACTGGTTGAGAGTGAGACTGACTGACTGACAGAGACTGACTAAGGTAGAGAGAAACTGACTGAGAAAGAGAGACTGAGAGAGAGAGGCAGAGACTGACTGACAGAGAGATAGACTGATTGACTGTGAGAGAGACTGACTGACTGAGAGAGACTGACAGAGAGACTGACTTGGAGAGAGACTGACTGAGAGAGAGAGAGAGAGAGAGACTGACTGACTGGGGTAAAGAGAGAATGACTGATAGAGAGAGAGAGGCTGACTGGGAGAGAGAGGCTGGCTGACAGAGAGAGATTGACTGACTGAGAGAGATAGACTGACTGACAGACTGACAGAGAGAGAAAGAGACTGAGAGACTGACAGAGAAAGAGAGACTGACTAACAGAGAGAGAGAGACTGATTGACAGAGACTGACTGAGAGAGAGAGACTCACAGAGAGAGACTGACTGACAGAGAGAGACTGACTGACTGACAGAGAGACTGACTGACAGAGAGAGACTGACTGACAGAGAGAGACTGACAGACTGAGCGAGACTGATTGAGAGAGACTGACTGAGAGAGAGACTGACTGACAGAGAGATACTGAGACTGACAGAGAGAGAGAGACTGACTAAGAGAGACTGACTAAGAGAGACTGACTGAGAGAGACTGACTGAGAGAGACTGAATGACAGAGAGGGACTGACTGACTGACAGAGAGAGACAGAGAGAGACAGAGAGAGAGACTGACTGACTGAGAGTGACTGACTAAGAGAGACTGAATGACAGAGAGATAGACTGACTGACTGAAAGAGAGATACTGACTGACAGAGAGAGAGAGAGAGACTGTGATGGAATTGGGGTCAAAGTGTGTATGAACCTATGCAATGCCTCTCAAGATTGCTATTGTCTAATAAAAATAAAAATGTATTATCAAAATGTGCTCTTTGTAGTTACATCTGCTTTTGAAATACTGCATTGTCGCATTGTCTAATGTTTTTAAACGGAAACGAGAAGGAGCAGTGGATGCACTTTTGTCAAAACTGAACGATGAGTGGGCCCGATGTTGTATATCATGACAGGAGTCTGCATCAGGAAACCCACCTAAAATTGGGCAAACTTCCCCGGCCTACTGATGGCAGGGGCCCTGTAACGGATGGACCACCCCCTATGACAGCCTGCTGGCAGACTAAGCCCAACCTTTAACTCCACCATCCAGTGTTACTTATAACGGCTGCATTGGTGACAGTGGCGTAACAATCGCCCCGCTTCCGCTGCAGTATGGCGGGTCGCTAGCCTCAGAGCTCTAGACTGGCACGGAGGATGGGAGGGGGGCCCCCTCCATGTAGTTTGCAGGGGGGCCCCCTCATGTTTCGTTACGCCACTGAGGGCACCCTGAGCCCGATGTAGGTCACCAAATACCGGTCGGTAACGGCCGAATTCGGCCGTTACCAACCGGTATTTGGTGATTGAGATGTAGGGGGCTATACTTTACAGAATCGGTAAATTTACCGATTAGGTAAATTTACCGATTCTGTAAAATACCGAATCGGTAATTTTACTGATTCGGTATTTTAAAGGAGGCCCATAGGAATGAATGGCAATTACCGAATCAGTAAATACCGATTCGGTAAAATGGGGGAAACATTCAAGGGTGCCAGGGTGTCACTTTGACACCCTGTTGCACCCCTGAATCGTGCTTGTGTGCAGATGTGGCACACATACATGCCCTAAGGGCATGTATGTTTGCCACATGGCACAGTTGAAAATGCACAGATTTGCATTTTCAAAGGTATTCCTTATTTACCACCAACTTATAGTTGGTGGTAAATAACAAATCCTAAAATGGGAAAAGCACTCATTTGAGTGCTCCCTACATTGCAAAATCGGTAATTTACCGATTCGGTATTTTAAGGAATCGGTAATTTACAGATTCCTTAAAATACTGAATCGGTAAATTACCGAATTTGCAATTTAGGCCACCTACATCCCAAATACCCAATACCGGTTGGTAACGGCCGAAATTCGGTAATTTCGGCTGTTACCGACCGGTATTGTGCCACCTACATTTGGCCCATAGAGCAGTATATAAACACATGCTTGTCTAGAAGTGGCTGATGACATTGCTTACTTTGGAAAATAATGAGGGCTATGGCCCAAATTTTTCTCAAAACCTGGTGGCACCGCTACTGAATGTCAGATTACTGAATATCGAGGATATTGGTCTTGATTTAACCTCATGCTTCTCCTATCTACGAAAAACCCAGTGCTTAATTTGAGCTGATGGTTTGTGGTGCTTTGCCCCCGCACTTAATTGTCATCACTGGCACTTATTATAGTCTATGCGTGTTGGCACTATTTGTCTACTTTTGAGATAAGCACAACAGTAGTTGTTTTTTAATTCAATAGACTTTAAAAATTACTAATACCTGCTACCCAAGCCATTCTCATTGCTTTTGGGGGCCTAGAATAGTATGAATTGTCACACTTTTAGAAGTTTGATAGTAGTTGTATTGGTACTGTCATTGGCAGCACTGGCTGGGGAAATGGATGGTGCAAGCTGCAGTGGCCTCCAGATGAGGGCCCTGGTACTTATTTTGTTTGACAAATTAAGCATGCAAGATACCTCCCTGTCGCTTTACTTCACTCTTGCAGTTTCTTTTAAATCCCTCCTTTACTACTTTGTCACTGTTTTTCTATATTTCTTTTCCTGCTTCTTTCCCCATTTGCTGCCTTTATTTTCAATCTTGTTTAAAGTCTGATGATTGAAAATATGTCCCAGTCCACAAAAAAGATTCCTGATGAACCCCACCTGTAACCAGTGGCTCAAATTAAGCACTGCATGATGGGAGCCCATCTTCTATATAATGGACATACATTCAAACACCACTTATTTCTGCGTTGATGGACATTACATGCAATGCTGGAAATGTAAGGGAAACCCCATCATCCCTGTTGCATGAGTTTGAAACTGTGAGCTTTATGATTGCAGTTCTGCTGCCAGCTTGGATTGTATGCTGATCAGATTCCAATTTACAGTAGTGAGTGACCCGTCCCTCGGCAGAGGTCCAATGCCCTACCAACCATCTCAGTGGCTCCCATATGTTGATTGTCTGCTAAAACCTGCCCTCTCTAAATTAACCCATTCTGGCAATAGACATTGGAATCCACTTGTGGAGTTCATGCTAAGCAGTGTACAGCTTTCTCCAAGAAGTAACTTGTGAACTACTGGTAGCTCCCCAGCTAAATGTAAGTTGCTTTCCACTGTGCAACACAGTCTTTTAGAAGCTTTTGCTTGGTTGAATTAATATATGTATACTTAAATTGAAAAGCATGTATTTAAAGATGAAACGTGTTGATTTTCATAAATCATAAGATGATGTTTGGGGAAAAATGGCTCCATAATATAGTTAATACTGATATTTGATAGAGAAATCATGAGGCGTTGGGGAGACATGTTACCAACATTACTACTATGGTGTCAGGGGCATTACAGGTATAGATGTTATGTTTTTCCAATTTAGGCACATTCCAAGTAGATTACTGATAGCAACCATGCCAGATGACTACTAATTACAACGCTAATAACATTAGTACCATGGGCTGATTTTCAATGAACATAATTAGATCTTATTTCAGAAAAGGCTGGAGACCATTGATGTACACCAATATTTCTAGACTGCTGAGCAGAGGCCTGCGATCATACATATGTTCCTGCTGTCTAAAATATCTTTTATAGAGTACAGTTGAGTATTTGTTGAAGGAGGAATTTCTCGTTCTTAGATTTATGATAGTTGTGTATCCTCAACCACTCGTATGCTTCTGTGAAGAACTATAGGCTTTCGCGAAGGCTGTGTTGGGGTGTTTTCAATGGGCAATACAACACACAAGTAATGTATTCACTTGCAAACAAATGGCACTTTTGTACAAGTGTTTACATACACTTCTTTTTAGTTTTATGTTGGAAGTGAATTTAAAGTTTTGTCTCTGGGTAAGTTGCAATTAGCAGGCATTCTACCTAATTACTTTAAGGGCTGTTTTTAAAGGGACATTTATTTTGCTTGCTTTGTTGGCGCAGTAGTCGTTATGACAGGGGTTAATGGAATCCCCATTTAACAAGTAACTGTTTAAAATGTTAAATGTAGCTTATATTATTTAATGAATGCACCTTTACGTTTTGTAAGCTTTATAAAGCTGGACAGTATTGATTCATCAGCTTTCTTTGAAATTGGGAATTTTATAGACCACAGAATTTGTAACTGAATGTGGTTACATTTAGTTTTACTGGGAAAATTCTATCAAGTATTAAACAATAACTTTCTCATTGAGAAGCAGGCTGTAAGAAAAGAAAGTGACATTGATTTTTTTACCGAGTTTTCTTGAGGAATCACGGAGAATATTGGGTAAACAATCACCCAATGTTGTGTGTTTCATGTACATGGTTGGGAGGCGGGCCAGCAGGGCCTGTTCAAATAAATGAAGAAGACTAACGTCATCTATTACAGTGCTTTACATGTAGAGGGTAGATTAGACATGACATAGACTAGACAAGACTTTTTAAAGTTGGGTCTCCTATTCCATGTAGTTCTGTATGTGCTTTCAGACAGCATTCCCCAGAGTCCTCCTTAAACTGGTGTAATCCCCACACATGTAATCCATGTAGTTCAGCCTCGGTGATGTAGACCAGAGAGGCCCTACAGTTGTTAAAACTGATGAACAAGAGAAACAAACCCCATGGAACAACCCAATGATGAAAATAAGATTAGCTCTGTGATCTCTGAGAGTTATCTTTCGATCATGACAGGGACATTGGTGACCCTAAAGCCTCTTGTTCTTTGTCAGTGCCAAGTTATGTCTCAATTTTCACTGGGGGCAGTAGGCATTGGAAGGAGCCAGGATACACATTTGTATTGTTCAAACAGTGGAAAACCCTTTCTATTAAAGAACGACTCAATACATACTGACTCCAGTTACGTCTACAAGCTGTGGCTTTAGTCTTAATCTATTCCAAAACCTTATGCTATTTATTCCTCTGTACTTTGGATTGCTACTTTTTGTTCTCATCTAATATGATGACATCCTTTGTCTCTCTGAATAAACATTCAATTGGTGTCCTTTCTTTAGAGAAGGAGTCATCCCAGTGAATAGACACTTCCATCTTACTATGAGTGTTGCCTGGGGTTTGCTACTCCACTTCTCCAACTCACGTTTGGTATTTTGGTAAAGGAATTTTTAAAACACACAAATACATTTTTAGTGTGACCTGAAAATTCTATAATCTGTAACAGAATAGAGATGTCATGAAGCACAGTTTCTATCTATGAGCCCATGTAATAGAAGGAAATGTTATCATTTTGGACGTAATCGAAGGGGCAGAGACTAAAAGAACCTCCATTTATCCTAATTAAATTATAAGTATGCAGTGCTTCAATTTCTTTTGCAGTAAAGATGAGCATCTGCTACAGAGTGTGTTCTGGCCCAGGCAGAATATTTTTAATGACACTCTCTACTCAATGTATAACCTTAAGAAAGTAGCATATGGCAGCAAAGATATGATTAGAACATCATAGCACGATCAGGATGTGGTTTACTGAATTCTGCATGCTCTTTACTCTACAGGTAGCATATGCAATATTGTGGTAGCCCTATGAAAGATTTGCTAGCCTAATCTAAACATGAACAAGACTCATTGAAAGATAACCCAAGCTGAAGAATATAGGTTTTAGCAGGCAGATTCAATTGCAGTACTTCTTGTCGTCAACAAAGTCCCAATCTTAAGATAAATAATCTTCATGCATATTGTGCTGAATATTCTCTGCAGATATTTACTCAAAGTGGATAAGCAGTGCACATATGGGTTCATTAGGGACTTGGAGAAGCACTGAGCAGCCCTTCCACCATACATTAGTTGAGCGACTTTCCCCCATACCTATAGTTTTCTCACCTCCTTTGCAAATGAAGAGTTGAAGTTAGAGGGTCTTCATGCAAGAGATTGGAGCAATTCAGATAGGAGGTAAATTATTTACTTAATCTTAGGCCTTTAGGTTACAGCAATGGCAAGTAGGTCCTGCCAGAGCTCCATTGACCCTAAAACTCTCCCTATCTCCCAACTTCCACTGCGGACACACACACCAACATTCTATTACATGATCTGCTCTCCGCATTCCATGCACTAGGTCAAACATACGAGGAATGGGGACAGAGCATACTAAAGGGAAGAAGCACAAGCTTTCCAGTGGTGGAGCTTTAGCGGGCTCTGCCATTGGAAACTTTCCCCCCTTAGGGTAGTGTGTTGGAAGGCTCACTCTTTTTACAGCAGGCCACCTGATAAGTATTGTATTTGCCAATGACCTCCATGGAAGGCATGCTTGATCTTTATTTCCAGACAGGATAAATAACCAATTGCTTTAACGGCCAGGGCCAATGATATTTTGTCTTGTAGGAATAACCAAAAGCTCCTTGAATACAATACCACCCTGCTCAACTGGTATTTCCCAGGGTTTCTCCCCTCATCAGCCAGGATAGCTTGACTCCAGTGACATGGAGAGCACGGCACCCACCTCTGGGCATACCGTCCCACTCGGAGTGACAAAAGCAAAAACAACAATTGATGGGCTGAATGCTTAACATAAAGGCAATGTGTAAAGTATTTGTTCATCATTTTAAACAGTAATAAAGTAAAAATACCACACAAAAAGGATCCCACATCATGTTAGAAAAAAAGTTATTTTTAGTAAACAAAACAACACCAAAGTGAGAAAAATCCAAAGCGAAGAAAAAGGGATATGCAATTCTAAAAATGTCTGTGAAAGTAGTGCCAAAACGCACAAAGCACCAGCTGTGGATATTGTGTCGTGCCGGACAGGGAAAAAACAGAAGTTCAGATGACTGCGATGGAGTGCTGGCAAGCTATAGGGATCCGGTTAGGCCGCTGAACAAAGTACCTTAAATCCTGGCTTGCAGAGCATTGTGATGGTCCCCAGGGATGATGCTTCCTGCAGCCGAAGTGATGCATCAGTTCCGAGATGTGTGGAGACTGCAATACGAGGTCCTGGGTCGTCATTTGTGAATCCCGTTGACAAGGCTCCGCTTGTAATGCAAAGCTCTGCATGTAGGATGCGGAGTGCATACGGGGCGATGCGTTGGTTCAGAGGAGCTGCGATGCTGATTCCGGGATCCTTGTCGAGGCTGCTATTGACAAAGAATGTGAGGGCTTGCACCAAGGATGCATTGCCCAGCACCGGGTCCAATGAGGCAGTGGGCTGCGACGCCGGCCTTTGTCACAGTAGAGATCTATGCAGTGGCAGCGATGCATCAGTTCTGCTTTGGGTTGCGCCCCCTAGCTGAGGTACTGCGCTGATATTTAGAATAATGTGAATTGTGATGATTTTTTCACCATCAGAGGCGGATTTGCTAGAGCAAATTACTAATTAATAAATAATGACTATTTAGTGGCATAAATAATTTGCCTTTGAAATTAACTTGCTGCACTCAACAGAACAATATTTTCTTAAGTTGGCGTGTTTTCATTGGTACTGTCTCCACAAGCAGCAAAATGTGCACAGAAATATTATTGAATTCAGTGTGTATTGTGATTCTGTTGTTTCTTTCCATTATAAGATATTGTTCTTTGTAAGCCCTGTCTTTAGCTTTCGTCCCAAAATGCTGCTGTTCAAGGCTTTTCCTGTTCTTCCTGCCTGAAAGACCTATTCACTTTATAAATCTGTCATTGATTTACGTGGTCTAAGATTTGTACTATCCCATTTGGTGACATTAGGGCAAAAGGGGACTAATTATTATTCATTTAGTGGTTGATACTGTTGCATTTTGTTCATGATTTCCTGAGCCTATGCAGTGTTTGATCACCTCATGCTGGCTGTATGATTTATACCGTGTATTTTGCCATAAGGGAAGGCTCGTTCTAGAAGGGAGCCAGAGTATGTTGGAGTCGCATGTCGTGATTTCTTGAGAGTAGACTCATCTCTATCTCGATCCTAAGCATAAGACAGACATAATGTTGTATTTGACGGAGCCTTATGCTAATTTCCTCTGTATGAGATTATTATGTTTTTGAACAATTAAGCATAGGCTTATTTGTCCGATTATGATACTTTATATATTAGCAATCCCAATCTATTCAGGGACATATTTTCTGAAGGGCAACACACCCCTAATTCTGCATGGTTGCTCTAGCTTTATACTATCTGATAAGCTAGTGTCATCAGTAGCTCTTTAATGTATCGTTTCTCCTGTCTGAATTATCTTGCCATTAACCTATATGAGGACTGTTTGCTGGCTACTTCGAGCATCTTCTCAGCTTAGGGCTGGACTGTGGAACCAAAAACAACCATGGTATTAATGCTCTGCCCCCTTCGTCTCTTTGCCCTATCACTCTCTTTCCATTCTTCCATTCTCTCTCTTTTCTTCTTCTTCTCTTCTCTCTCTCTCTTCTTCCTCTCTGATCACTTTCTCCCTACTCCCCACTTCTTGCTTTTCTTTTTCTCTCTCTTCTTTGAAGCCCCTGTGTGCCTGCTGCAATTAACTTCAGGGATGTGACGTAGGCACCAGTCCCACTATTTCTAACCCGTCTTCAAATGGGTCCAGCCTGCTGGGGGAACGCACACTGGAATAAAAGGGTGTCCGGCTGCTGGACCTGTTGGCATTAGATATAGGTTGGAAATCTGCATCAGCTGATATAATGAAGTTGCTTGTATGTACTGTGTAATCAATATTAGTTTATGTTGGGTTATATAGTCATAGGCACAGCACCGTGCACGGATTGTCTTCCAAAAAGTGGCTATATTAATGCTCTTTTCAAAGCACCGCCCGAGTGAAAAAGAGAATCTCTTGTGCTGTAATATTACAAACATAACATTTATTATATATGTGCCTTGCACAGCTTTTATTTCGGAGGCAGTCCAAGCAATGTTTTCATTTCCATAAAAGAAGGTGGTGAATGTGTGTTGTCTCTCTGCCATATGTTATCTTTAAACGCGTTAAGGGTTCGATGCTTTTTAGCAGGGTCTCTCCCTCCGCTCCTTTAGAGGTACTCAGCTCAGTATTCGACAGATGATCTGTTTTGAAAGCAGCCGCAGCCTTTCCATTTCCGCCAATAGCATTGCCACAACTGCACAGGGTACTGCCATTATCCTCTTTCTAATTTTCTCTATTTCCCATAACCATTCATTGTACGAATCATTGTATTAACTAGTGGCTGAAAAATGGCAGCATTTAATGCCATTTTTCACTGCTTGGCTACCAAATTCGATACGCCGATCTGCTTCTATCACCCCGAATGATAATATTGCTATGCTAAAATGCCAAATGTGTGCCCAGAAGGGCACTTCCGAACTAAACTCTCACAGTCTACCGAGACATAACAGTTCATTCCAACGCTTTATTCGCAATACTAAGAGCATCAATGGAATGTGATGTCCTTCAATAAGGACTCTTAATGTTTTTTGTAATTGTTTTTTAACTGATGGTTTCAGAACCTAGAAGCGCCAGGGAGGGGACATTAAGGGAGGGAAGGGCAGAGGGGCACAGCTCTCACGCAGCTGCACAAAGTGTCTCTGTATGTAGGATCATAAAGAGAATTTGCAGGGATATATGTTTGTCCCTTTTTAGGTCGAGCCTACAGACAGCACTGCTCTACGAGACTTGTTGTAGCGCAGTAGGGAATAAAAATCCCGCCCACTCTCCACCCATACTTGCCATTGGCTTGTGTTATTGTCCTTCCTAAATGCTGGCTTCTGATTTGTAGATAGGTTTGTTAGACCCTCCTTAGTACCGCCTCATCTTCATTTGTCACCTCCCATGACGACTGGCCCCTTTACTTTGGTTGTTGCACGGTACGTGTTATTTAGACTGCGAGCACTATTTTCTTTATCCAGTTTCTCTTGCTGCAGGCACGACGTGCTTTGATTCTTCACACCCCTCCCTCCCTTCCGTTCTCATGCCATGCTTACCACCCGCCCTCCCTCCTGTTGTCGGTGACTTCTCCTCCCTGCCCAGCCCCGCGCCCTCCCTCCCATTGTCCTTGATGCCTACCATTTGCAATGCAATAGGTCTTGCATTTACGCATGTTTCAGCTACTGGCATTGTAATTGACAAAGCCTTTTATGTTTTGTTTTTTAAAACAGAAATAAAAGGCATTGTCATTTACAATGCCAAAAGCTTAAAGTCACATAAATGCAAGATCTATTGCATTGTAAATGCTTTTTCTCAATTGGTAATCTGTACTGAAGGCAGACATCATTTAAACATTACCATTGCACTGGCACCTAGACAGTGTTTTCTTCAGCGTGTATTTAATGCAGAGTCATTTTGTCAGTGCTAAAGAAGCATGTGTGTGACACAAATTGCGGCAAAAAGAATGCTTTACCTGAAAAATACAAAAGATAAAAAAAGTGCAGCAGTCATAATGTTTTCGATAAAGCTGCACGAAGAACGCAAACATAACTTTGTGCAACTTTAATCTTTTTTTCTAGTTATATATTCAGATTATTTCCGTCACATGGGTATCAACTAGCTCTAATATAATTTCTCTTGTCACTACTTGAATCCTTGCTGTTTAAAATTCGTGGATGTATACGGAAATTTTATATTAGTATACAAAAAATGTTATACCAGATCTCCACAAAGGTCTCACATTTTCAACAGAACCATATTCTGTCAGAGCCGAATCATTTTTTTTAATTCCTGGCTGCGTCCTTGACTGTGGTTCTTGTGGTGACTGCACCAGTCAGCTCAGAGTACTCAGAAAGACGTATCTCTGCTCCTTTCAGAAAAAGTCCCATGTGTTTGGCGTAGATGCCTCCTTGCTCATATACCACAGGGCTAACAGCTGTGGAGCATTGCAAGTCCCACCTGGGGTATGTCAGGCCTCATAAACCCTTTTATCTTCAAGTGTAAATCTGTATGGTTGTAAACAGTGCAAGCATTTGCAGTGCAATAGGTCTTGCGTTTATACAAGTTTAAGCTATTTGCATTGTATATGACAATGCCTTTTATTTATGTTTTAAAAAACTGAAACCTAAATAAAAGGCATTGTCATTTACTATGCCAATAGCTCAAACTCGTGTAAATACGACACCTATTGCATTGCAAATGCTTGTTTTTAATGTGCCTGCTGTACATCAGTACTAAGCCACATTTCTACTCATTTAAAAGAGGTTCCTTCAGCTAATACTGATATAGCTCACAGTCAAAAACAGCTCTACTCTGCCTCAATTTTCTGCTCTTTTAATAAACACAAAGCCACGCGGCATAATATCTATGATATCCATGTGGTATCCCTTAGACACGTGATTAGAAGACAACCATCACAGGAACAACCATCACAGGTCAACGCCTGGATGCCGCAAGAAAGACATTGTCTTGCTTTCCCGCTCACAGGCCAGTCAATAGTTAGGACGTTGAATACTTACATGCATCTGTTAATCAAAAACCCATGTGTGGAGACCTCCGCCACTCCTATCTTTTCTGTGCAAAGATATCTCCCCACAGATAGGTATACATTTTGATAGTGAATGTGTGGGAGGGCCACGAGCAAGTGGCTTGAAAAAGAGATTGTGCTCCTGAATGGGTGTGGTATGTATACGAATAAAAGAGAAGTTTAGATGATGACATGCAAACAGAAATATCCACCGATGAAAAAAATAAGTCACTTGGTATTCTCAAACTGCACTTCAAAAGTTACTACAGCCTAGACGGTCTCAAAAAAGTACCAAACGTACTCCAGCTCAGTTTTGGATTAAGTCTAGAACCACGCAAGGGCACTCATAGACACTGTAACTCACTCCCATATAAAGTAATGGTGGCAGAGGCTTAATATAACCCCTAAGAAATAATGTTCAATAAATAAAATTTGTAATATGGCCCATTTAACTGCTGAAATACGTTCCTAACGTACCCACCTGGTTTCAATACCTATAGACCAGTAAAGAGGCAGCACAACTGTGCATATTAAGGCAAATATGATGATTGGGAATTTTTCACCTTGATGCCAGCCAGTTGATACAACATCATGCTGCATGCAGGACTGTCAAACAAATATGGGGTATGTAATTGATACCCCACGAGTATCCGCTACACTGGGATTTTGGTAGCAGCAGGCCTGACACGTGGCATTGATCCTAAACTCTATGTTGCCATAAGGGCAGGAAGTGCTCACATTCATAGGGGAAATATCTAACAACTCTAGATCCTGCTTACATTATTTCAGTTTTAATCACAAATCATTCATTACCTCGGCAATGCTCCATAAAATTAACCTCAGAGGAGCTGCATGATTTTGAAAATGACGAGGTAACACTTATTCATTTATTATGGGATTGTCCAAAGACAGCAGGCTACTGCAAGAAAGCATATTAGTATTGAACTCCTGCACAGATGTCTGTTATGTACACATGATGAAGCCAGAAAAAAACCCTAAAGAAAAAGGTTTTTTGACGTTCTCCTTGCCATTGACAAATTGCTATCAGTCGGTTGATTTTCAGTATCCACGATGGAATACTAGGCTAAGGATGTTGCAGTATTGACCCTGACTGAAGAAATCAAAATAAAGCTCTCCTGAGCAGATTTGAAGATGCATGACGATCCAGACGACTGGAGAACATTGGCTAGGAACATGGTCTCCCCATCTGACACAAGACCTCAGTGCAACTGATATTTGAATTTGCTGGTTGATCGAAATGTTTTGTAAGCATGAAATGTGTTTAGACGATGGAAGCGCCTTTGCAAGCAATAAGTATGTACATGTATGTTTATGCGCTATACAGTTGATGGCTTTGCAGAAATATGTAAACAAGGTTGTTAAACTGCAATAATCAATTAAGAAATCAAATAAATAACTAAAAGAACTTATTTTGACCTTTTATAGTTAAAAAGTTACATAAAATTAACAATATTTTGTTTACAATTTTAAAAAACTCTAACGTAATTTAAAAAATACATAGATTACACTTTTACAAACATTATTTTTATAAATAATACAAAAACAGATAATTATTCATTCAATGTATCTATTTTGGACATAGTAGTTTTATTTTTTTAAAGGGAAGAACTTAGGGGTCTATTACAATGGCAGGCGGACAATGTCTGCCTGTCACCGTAATGGACAACAGGACCGACCGCAAGAGGTGCGCCGTCCCGCTGTGTCTATCAGGATGCGACCGCCACCATGGCGGTCCAATCCTGTATATTTAACATTCTGGCGGGCGGTGCTGTATTCAGCACCCGCGGCAATGTTAAACAGGCATGTACCTGCCACTTTGTGCATGCAAATGCAGCGGGGTACCATAGGTACCCCCCATGTGCTTCCCCAACATCGTGGGGGCTGGCAACAGGCCCCCAACTGCGTACACCACATGCCTTTCCGTGGCGGCACTGGGTGCTTCCCGCCTGCATTATAATATGGATGGCGGTGTCTTGCAGACACTGCCACCATTCAGGCCCATTTCCCGCCCGGTCACCTGTGTGACCAGCGGAAAACCGGCGGACGGTCTTTCCATCTGCCGGGGTCCCCCCGCCATCCTAATATGGTGTTGGGAAATGGGTGGCAGGTGGGGAATAATGGTGGGTGGATCACCACCGCCATACGGGCGATGGCGATCTACCCGACATTATAACAGACCCCTATGTCTTTAACACCATATCCATTTGAGGAAATTAAATTGATGGCCCTAAAACATCTCCAAATTCTTAATGACTTGTAATGAGGATGAGGGGGCACCCAAGCAGAAGGCCAGGGGGTACCCAAGCAGATGGCCAGGATCATTCAAACTTTTATCGTCTGCAGACATGTACAACGTACGCCCAAGGAACAGATGATGACCATCTTCTGATTCAGATGTATGTTACAAACTACATGAGACAGGAATTGTACTTCTGGGAATCAATAGATTACAGTGTATGGGTTAGGGTAAACAGTTTATACAGTGGGTGTGGTTAGAAAGAAAAGAAAATATCCAATTTGGAGCAGATTCTTAAATTTAGTTTCTTACAGGTTCTTTAGGAGAATGCTATGACACGTGATATTGAACTCTGTTCACAGTTGCAGAAGGTCTATACGATGAATATTGTGTCCACCCAACAGCATCTTAACTAACCATACTGTAATAGGAGAACACTGTCTCTCCTTCAACTAGGAAGCACACAAATGAAAGCTATTTAGGCTGTATTATCATCACCATTTTTCTAGGTCATTTAATGCAGATTAGGTGGGAAGAAGCTCCATCATAACAAGAAAGTTGAAAAATGGATTAGTTAATAGCGTGGAAACCATCACTATTTTTAGTTCTGGATGTCCCATACTTTGGATACTCTTGTGTTGGATCTACGGATTTGAGTGCATGCTTTTGAAGCATGTGACCTCAATTATGACAAAATTCATCATAATAACATTTGGAGACTATATTTGTCAGACTGCTGTGGCAAACAAGGACAGTAATGACAATGAGTAAGGTAGTGCTAATAGGTGTGATTCAATTTGACGGGATCTATATAGGGACATCCTTCAGTGAATAAATAAATATGCTTTACAGAGACAACTCACTTTTTGATTGATTTTGTGTCCTGTTCAAGAAATTATTTTCTGATATTTTACTATAAAAAGCGGGATTGACGAAGAGGGAAAGAATTGTAGAAATAAAAATGTTTGCAGAGACATTTTTCAAGACTATAATAATTTAAATAGATAGCGAGCAAGACCTCAGCCCCCAACCAGAGGTCACTGAAGAAGGGGGGCCCTGCTAGGGCCCGCCAAAGTCCATTTCTGACAGGCTTTCCATGTCAGAAAGCCCGACATGAAAAGCCTGTTGGAAAGCGACATCATAATCCCTACGGCGGTAACACCGTATATATGAGATTATGGTGGCGGTTCTGACTGGGCGATTGGCTCCATGAGCAAATTCGGAAGCCAGAGGCAATGACCAGCTGGTTTCAATTCTCACAGCCATAAGCATAATATGGCAGTCATAATTCAAACAAAGGATGCCGGTCAGAAAGCCTCAAACCCGTGGTCAGAGGTTTTTCGACTGACTTCTTAATTAGGGCCTATGTGTGGTACAGATTAGTTTGAAAAGAGTCCTTGCTTACATAAGGAACAATTTGAGGGACAAAAGAATGTATGAGATATGTTCAAATTTTCTGGATCCTGAGACTAGTCTGGTGGTTGTATGTAGTGTTGCTTTGAGAGGAGAAAGGGACTTTTGGAAACCCTCCTAGAAGTGAGTTACCATAGTCCAGACTAGAGAGAATTAGGATTTGAATGACTAATTTGAAGTCATCAGCTGGAAAGAATTGTTTGATCCTTCTTAGTAGCTTGAGGTCAGATTGAGCTCCCTTTGCTAGGCTATCGAAGCCACCCAGAACATTTATGTGCTTCTCTAGTATGAATCCCAAGGACTTAGCACTCCACTGTCTAATAAGGAACCCTCTTCATGCCTCTACAGAGCAGGAGCGTCTCAAATAAAATGAGACATCAGAGGAAATTCAGGTTTAAATGTAGATATAGAAGATGTGGGAGAGAGAATGGAGACTTGGGGCACTTATTGGTAGAGTTTTGCTTTGTCAGCGATAGACCTGGCATTTTTGACAACTTGATCTCGGTTTTCCGAAAAGGAGGTTAACTGTCTAAGGACTGTGCCAATGAGGTCCATGCTGTTCACCCCTGTAGAAAGTCACTTATAGGTCACAGAGAAGGAAGATGCAGGAGTTTCCATTGTCCAGAATTACAAGGGCATCATCAACAATTTTGAGGGTAACTGTTTTTGTTGCTGTGTATTGCTCTGAAGCCTGATTGGAGTTCATCAAGTAGGTTGTCTTAATTGAGGTATAATCTGAGTTGTGTTTCCACACAACTTTCCATCTCCTTGACTAGTAATCGATGGTCAGAGCTAGGACAAAAGGTATAATGATGTCTACTAGATCTAACCCTTGTTTTTTTGTTGTTGCTGGGGGTGGTCTGACTTATTTTAAGGTAGCCAGGGAAAATATCCATAGAAGACAAATTGTTTTAATTCAATGTGTTTTTTGTTATTATTAGGTAATACAAAACTGTGAACGTACATGTTTAATATTAACTGTATTGATTACAACATACCTTTAGTCCATGCATGTTTAATGATGGAGCTAAAAGAAGGGGAAATAATGAACAAGACCTGGTCACTTCTATTGAATATTGGAGTAGAAATAAATGGGCTATGACCTTTTATGGTTAGTGTGTTTACTTTATACATCTTTATATAATAAAGAGAAACAAACCAGTTTAATTAAACACCACTGGATGATAGGACTGAAGCACATATAGCATTCACTCTACAGTATTTTTGGACCTCATACCTTGCCATCTATTATTCTACTTTAATAGCACCAGGGGGTGCTATACTACATTTTGTGGTCTCTGTCTTTAAAGGAGCTCATTAATTCTACCTCTTGGGAGAGTGGAGATCCAGTTGCCAGTGAAAACTTGATGAGATTCAACTAGAACAGCATCACCATCTGGCTGATCTGGCTGAGAATGGAGGCATAATGGGATCAACAAAACCAGATCTTTTTATCACACTCAACTATAATGTTACTTTCACCTTTGTTTTTTTCTGTGAATTTCGATGGTTCTTTAAAAGTAAATTAATAATGTATTGCCTTATGTAAAGCCAACCCTCCCCACACATGGCCTTTGGTTATGCACAGCAGTGGGATGGTCACAGTACCTTTTTTTGAAGGTGAAAGGGGTCACGTGGCCCCACTCTCCAAGCCATATTAGTCCCTGGGCATCCCATCCCACAGGTCCTCTATTTTTTTAAAGGGAAGGGAGGCCAAGTTAAGTGGCCACCTTTCCCAAGCATCCCTTCCCAAGCCTTAGTAGGCCCTCAGGACCCCATCAACCATGTCCTTTGTTTATGAAAGGGGAGGTAAGCCACGTGTCCCCCCCTATCCAAGCCATATCTTTGGCCATGGGGAACCCATCCCCCACAGTTTTTAAGAACAACAAAAAAAACGAAAGGGGAGGGAGATGTGTGGGACCCCGAGCCTTATTAGGCCTGGGGGACACTCTCCCCAGGGACACTACTTCCCTCCCTAAGCCTTTTCTGGCCCCAGAGACCCTATTCCCCTGGCCCGCATCAATAAAGGTGGGTGACCTGGTACCCACCCAGGGCACCCACAATACATTTTTTGGGGGTTGCAGGGGAGCCAGTAGCAGCTCATGGAGGGACTGCCACGGGCAATGGGGTGGGGGAGGGGCAAGATTGGGGGTTATAAACTCAGGCTGACGGCCGACGGAGGAATGTAAATAAATAAATAAATAAAACAAATGTAATTGCGCGCCCTGACACACCAAATGCGTTTCAGCGCACGCAATGAAATTTGTTTCATTTATTTATTTATTTACATTACTCCGGTCATCCGTGAGCCGGAGTTTACTACCCTCCTCCCGGCACCTCCCCTGCCCCGCCCCGCTGCACTCCCTCCACAAGCCGCTACTGAGGGGAGCCCAAGAATCCCGCAGCCGGAGTCCGGTCCCCACATGCAGTGTGAGATGGCATTTTCTCCTGCCCGGAGGGAGCAGTTATTAAAGCTGCTCCCACCATGTGGAAGCAATATTTTTTTTATCTATTTCCCTGCAATCATCAGTGCCAGCTCAGAGCAGACTTTGTGTTTTCTCCTACTAGGCCGGAGATTAAAAAAATGCTCCTGCAAAGTGGGAGCAAAAACTGGTTTCCCAGACTGTGCTCGTGCGGGCATAGAAAATCACTATGTCCATAGAGTGGGCTTCCTGGGACATAGCTAGTGAGCCATTCTAGGGGGAAGGGTTCCCAGGGCCATTAATGACTCAGTAACTGGGGCTGCCTGGTTCCTTATCCCTTTTAATTACATTAGCGGCCCCAGTTGATGGGTTCCCCATGGCCGCCCTTCCAATTTTGAAAAAATCTCAGCACTAGGGGTGGGCTCCCCAGGGCCTGTCATGGCTCGGATAAAGGGTAGTGCGGGCCGACTCCCCATATACATACATTTTAGCCCTGGGTGGGCTCCCCGGGATCTGTGATGACTACGGGAGGGTGGGTCACAGACCCCCCCCATTAATAGAGCAAAGCGGGTCCAGCTGCCATTTGTTTTTAGTTCTCTTAAAAACCTGTGGGAGTCTAGCGGGATCACAGCAATTTTGCTGATTTCTTTTTTTTTTTTTACCAGGGGGGCCTTCTGGATTTCCGCTATGGGCCCAGGGAGTCAGGGTGTCCCTACCCTACCCCCTAATATATTTTATTTGTACTTGTTCAGAATGTTCCATTTTTTTTATTCCGTTTGAGGGACTTTCTCTACAGCCATTCTAACCCAATTGTGGTCATTTTTAACCTTAATATATAAAAAACTGTTGAATGGATTTATACTAAATCACAAATAAGCACAATCTACGTACTAAGATCCAGCTTCCTGTCAAATTTGGTATGATTCTGTCCAGCTGTTTTTGCTGTAGCCCAGGCAAAAAAAGGTTTAAAAAAATGTCCAGGGATTTTGTGTTTCGTAACATCTTTTTTTTTTGGCCCCCATTTGACGGGTAACCTCAAAACATTTCATGCACAAACTAGTTAAAATGCAGCAACTTTCACGGCAAGTTATGTTGAGGTCCATCAAATGGGGCCAAAGTTGTTAGCAACACCAAAAACGCTGTTCTTATGGAACAGTTGACCTAACTATAACTACCCAGTGGTGACTGCCAGAGGGTAATGTATATATGCATCTATCTATCTATATATATATTTATATTTCCACAAAACGATCCTTTCATGCATGAGAGCGCTCCACAGTGTGTGCTCGGCCCAAGGGCTGGATCAAAGCCCGAATTTCAATTTAGAACACAAGGAGGGCGGCACAACCGGATACTTTTTAAGAAGCCTTTATTAGCACTTCACAACACTCCACCAACGCGTTTCAGCCTCACGGCTTTTCTCACGGTCAGCAAGTCCTTTTTTACTTTTCATTTATATACTGCCCCATTTTAGCCTCAATGTGGCATTATGGGATACGTGGTTTATGAAACAAACATTAAAAGAAAACAATTATAACAGACAAAGGACTGGTGTGTTCTACTTGTTCCAGTATAGTACTGTGCGTCCAAAGTTAGTTTCACTTAGGGCATGTGTTATCAAGTATTTTCTACATATAAGTCATTATTACCAAGTGTTGGGTATAGTACCCTTTACATTATTTGGTATTTAGCTGGGTTCATTTTTACTCCAGATGTATGTGGAGATCTTCTCCAAAGTTCATGCCTCTGGGATGCTTTGTTCGGAATCGAACAATGAAACGTGATTCCATTTGTCGAAGAAGACGGACAGTGTCCCCTCCTCTTTCCAGTTTGGTCAGCATTTTCAATCCATAAAAGTTCATAGCTCGCCAATCCCCATTTTGACAGGTGCTTAGGTGTTTCGCTGTGGCATACAACATATTTGCATTCTTTACAGCCCGGATGTGTTCCAGTATTCTCTTCTTCAGCATGCACGTGGTGCATCCTATGTACTTCATTCCACATTTGCATTCGATGACATACACCACGTTTTTAGATGTACATGTGATGTATTGCTTTATTGGCATACATTTTCCATCTGGTTCTGTTACTCTTTTCATTCTTCTACCTATTTTGCATTCTTTGCATGAGGTGCATGGTTTGAAGCCTACATTTTGTTCTGTCCACCATTTAGGTTGTTGTTTGATCTGAAAGTGGCTTTTGACTAGTAGATCCTGAAGAGAGGTGTTTTTTCTATACGTGATGGAAGAATGTGTGCCAGCCAATGACCCTACCGCCCACCGCACATGCTTCCGAAGAGAAATGGAAGTATGGGACCGCACCAAGTGCGGTCACATTGTAATAAGTTTTGCAGAAACGCCGCCTTCTGGTCAGTCAGTTCTAACACAGACACAGTGTCAGTGGGAGGCAACTCCAACTGACATCTTATTAGAGGCCAACATGTTTTTCTGAATTTAATCTAAATGTTTAACCCTAAAGCAACCGTATATACATTTAAGTAAAATGTTAAAACTATTTCATTTATTTAATATTATTTCCTGCTCGCTCTGTGTTATATGAAGTTCTTGCTCCATTATTTTTGCATGAGTTGCCTATGAGTTCTATACTTGCTCCAGTGCTGTGCTATAATACATTTTCTACTGTTTTGGGACCTCTTTGGCTTTTGTAACTTAAAAGGAATTGTTTGTCAGTAACAATAGACTTAGAGGCTGCCAGCCCGGCTTTGGCGGTCCTTCCCACTACGGACTGCGAATTAGCCAGCACCAGATTACAATGGCCCTGGCGGACGCAAAGACTGTTCACCCGGGAACCGCCACCGGCAATCGTTCCGATTACCTGGCGGAGCTTTCTGCATCCGTAAAATGGAGGCGGTGCCTAGCAGGCCTCATCCACCAAATTACGATGCGCTCCTACACCTGCCTTTCCGTGGCAGGTAAACCACAGAGGAAAGGGTGGTGGAGATTAGATTTGGGGGCCCGGTGTGGGCCCCCAATGTTGGGTGGGAGGTGTTGGTGCACTGGGGGGGTACCCATGGCACCCCCGACATTTCACTGCACCAAGTGACAGGCACCACCTGGTGCCTGCCACATAGTGCAGTGAAATGCACAACATGCTTTTTTGACACCACGAGGGAGCTGCTGTCAGCAGCACCCACCGCAATGTTAAAGGTGCAGGATGCGACCGCCACAGTGGTGGTCGCATCCTGATTTGGTGTGCGGAACTGCTGCAGGTATTGCGGATGGTCCCGGTCTCCACCACCATGGTGGACGGACTCCTGTCCATCCGCCCTCGGAATCAGCCCCTAAATCTTTGTGGGGTAGGTGTTTGTACTTGTATGTTTCTCTATAAATCTCTAATTATCCCTCCCTAAACTGCACCCATTTTGGAATAAATAGTCATCAATTCCAGCAACCCCTATTGTCCCTCCCACATGTTTTACCAGAAACGCGCACATTTGCAGAGAAAAGAAAGTGATGGAGACTTGAGTCTTCGTATGTAGGTGTCTGAACTGCATTTAGCATTTAGAATTGTACTGCAGTACTAGAAACATGCAAAAAATGCAGTTTGGGAATCGAGCCCATAACCTTTTACAGGCAGATGCATCAAAGAAAATACCGGGAGCAAACGGTCAGATTCTCAGAATCTGGCCGTTTGCTCCCGGTATTTTTGCATTTGAGATGCATCATCCCAAATGCAGAAATCGCAATTTAAGGAATCTCTAAATAGCGATTCCTTAAATTGCTCTTGCATTTAAGGAATCCCAAAATGAGATTCCTTAAATGCAATGCATGAAACCCAAAAAGATCGATTTCGCTAATAGGGGGAGCAAATTACCATGAAGTTGAACTTCGTGGTAATTTGCTAAATCTTTGAAAAATGCACTTTTGTGCATTTTTCAAAGTTACATGTTGCGCACACACATGCCCTTAGGGTATGTGTGTGTGTAACATTTGTGCACAGGTCCTTTTCAGGGGTGCAACAGGGTGTCCTTTGGACACCTTGGCACCCTTGAAATAGCGGAACATTAGCGATTCGGTAATAGCTAATCGCTAATAAGGAATGCCTTTCCCATTCATTCCTATGGGCCCATTGGAATGAATGGGAAAGCCATTCCTTATTAGCGATTAGCTATTATCGAATCGCAAATAAGGAATCTGTAGGAATCGCTAATAACATTGCGATTCCTACATGCATCCCGTTTTGCGAGTTTTTAATAGCGATTCCTTAAAATTCGCTATTAAGGACTCGCAAAACATAACTTTGATGCATCTGCCAGATAATGGTTTGCTTTAATGAAACCCTACCTGATTGACCAACGTTTCTGCACACTTATGTGCGAAAAAAGGCACCTTTCTCGCCAATTGCTCATTGGTAAAATGTTATCTTCAGAAAGGGCGCTTACAATGTGAAAGATCTGCCCATATCGCACGATTACCACATTACCACATGTGCCCTATTAGAGATACAGGCAAGACTGTGTGTGTTTTTCGAGGGGGTAGCCAGAATGACATGAGTTTGTGAGAAATCACTAATCAGTAACATCTAGTGCCTTACCCTGGACATGCTTGAATAGTTCCTCTTTTTAAAGGGGGGAATGAAGTGCCTTGCAATGGTAGATCTAGATTTATTCAATATTTGGTGCTGTGGATACCCCCATATTTAATAGCGGTGAAAGGGGTAAGGGTCGCTCATTGAGGATAAATATCTCCCACATGGTGAAAAACGTTGACTTTGCCTGAACACATTTCACATATGCTTATAAACATTTATGGGAGTGTTCCAAGGAATCTACAGCTGTCATAGATTTCCTTGAGTACTTTTGGTATTGACAATTTATGGAATTATGCTTCTGAATGTTGCAATATCTAAATTCAAATAAATCTGGTTTTATGCATACAGATGCTGAAGAATATGCAGTCTGAAATAAATGAAATATGATTTATTCGTCGGTATGCACAATTGTATATGAAGCACACTAGATTTCCTCAAAATGGTACTTCGAAAGAATGTCTACGGCATTGTCAAACTGATCCCTTGTTACTTCTTTTGATCGAGTCTGTAACACCTGTTCACTGATTCTTGTCTCAGATGCTACACAAATGCACACACTCTCGCATTCTAGGATATAATAACAGAAATTCAGACCAGAATAAGAATATTTTCAGTTTTACAGTAAACGAAGACCCACGTTTTTTTTTAATTTTGATAGCAGGCTAACACATACATTTGTGCCTGTGATAAGTGAAAGGTTTTGTAGAAATAGTACAAAGGACAAACTAGAATCACTTTAAGGCAAGAAAAGCTAAGCATGGGACATGTGAATAAACAATTCAGTGAAAAAAGGTTTGGGCAAATACACATCTACATCTGATAGATACTCGTAAATAAGCAGCTATCTAATGCAAAACTATCTTGCTTGACGCCAGTTTATGTAACTAATAAAATCAACATGTACTGCTTACACATCCACTACATATTTTCTTTTGTAGAAGCCAAAAATATGAACAAAAAAGGTTGAAAACCAACAAGGAGGAAAAACATTACGAGGATTAGAGTACATTCTACAAACTATTTGCACATTTAGGTTCAGCATGCACATGCGAATGACTTGACCTATAAAAGAAAGTTCACTTTCGAGACACATAATATGAATTTACACTAGTAAAGGTATTTACCCCTGCACAATAATACCCCAATGTGGCATAATATTTTCCTGAGAAAAGAGGGGTCATAGCATCCCTACGTGGAATATTCTGAATAGTTAGTCACAGAAACAAGCGTTTGCATTTTTTGTTTATTCGCAAATATTTTCACCATCTATTGCAACTCCGTAAAGACTCAAAGATTTACGTATAGCAACAAGTTTAGGAGCGGGAATCGAGCGTCCCTAAGCTTTATGCCGGCTGTGATGCAGTGCCTAGATGCCAAGATTGGTTATGGCACTATATAAATCCAACGGACCGGACAGGGGAATAATATTTATCCCCTGAAGATAAAAAAAGAAATTAAAGTAATGGGAAGCAATTTTTAAATTTGCGTCCAGAATTGCAGTGTGTGATGCCTTGTATTTACAAGACAGTGATCACATATACCCTAGTTTATGATTATAGATTATAGTTAAGTGAGATTCTTTTATGCATGTATAACGATTGTTAAAATTGTTAATTTGTAATTTTTGTAAACTCTAAGGGTGGCCAAAACAGCAAACTTATACTATTAAATTTCACAAACATTACACAAATATATAGGAAATTTCAGGAGAGTTACTTGCCTGAATCTTACATGCAAATTGAACGTTCATATTAGATAATACAAGAGATACTTGAAAGAGACTAGTTCAATGAAAAGATGCCTCCGGGTTTATGGTTCCTATGAGACATGCTCGAACAACAGCTGTGAAATCTCAAGGAATTTAGCAAAATCCACTTAATGAAAAGTGTCAAACTTCTTGCTGCAAGTCTTTTTTTTAATTCAGATCAGTAATGATGTCTGAAAAAGGCGCATGTAAAGACAATTAAAGTGTACAAAAATGGAATTAACAATTACACTGCAAGCCAAAATCATGCATGCTCTCAAGCCTGAAAAATTGCTAAGCCAGGGAATGCTGATGCCATAGGGGTCGTGTGCAGTCTGCTAGCCATAGGTTCTGATGCTAATTAGATAACACTTAGCTCAAAAAGCTATTTAAAATGGTGAAACATTTTACAACTCTAATCGACAATCGAGAGGATTACTGTGAAAACTTTGAAGCAATGGACGAGCTACTCCATATACTAGACAATGGTGGCTCATGTTTCTAATCCTCTTAGACTTGTCAGATGCATTTCATGCTATTAACCATCACACCTTCATTAATATCCTTATTGAAGGAATAGATGTAGAGGACAAAGTACTTGAATGGTTTACTTCTTACTTGAAAACTGAAGTCAGAAAATTAAAATGGTAGACTCTTTGAAGTATCTCCTAACTTTAGCCAGTGCTCAGCCAATGCTCAATCCTATCACCAACACTTTTTAATATGTATATGGAACGCCTAACCTCCATACTGATCCACAAATCTCTCACCCCTTCTACGCTAAAGATACTTAGCTTTATATGAAGTATGTCTGCTTTATTACACAAACTAAAGGACATCTAATCCTGAATGACAAACCCCATTTTAGACTGAACCCCATGAAAACAGAATGTCTGTTAATTGCCTCTACCCCTTCGGTTCTAGCACTATCCAACAATGGCTCAGACATATTTGAATGTTTGATCCCAATCCAGTGACAGTATATTGTGCATAGCCCTTTCAGCTTTATCTTTGCAAACATGTTTAATATGCAACCTCAGATCATTGATTTCGCCAATGGGTCACTCTTCCAACTGAGACTACTCAGAACTACTCAGAAGAATAAACCCTTAATCACAGGAATACTCAAGATACACATGGCCTCTCTCAAGGAAGACCTGCATGCAGTCACTAGATTGTTCAGTGGGGCGAGAAGAACGGACTGTATCACTCCCCTCTAAATCACACTCAGTGGCACTTAAAATAGGCAAGCATCATCTTCAAACCTGCCTGCATGACTTTCAAAACTCTACACGTGGTACCACCAAATTATCTCGTGCATAAACTTACCATCTCTGGACATTCTTCAGAGATCAGGCACAATCAATCTAGGAGCTGTTTCAAGGAAGATATAACATTAAGATTCTCCCAGGACACCTCGAGTTCTATTCCACCAACAGTCGGAATGAACTCTGCATAGTTAACTTCAAGAGAGCTGAAACAATGTTATTCCAACAATAACTCTCCCCATGCAGGTTCTTAAAGTGTGTATAGCAGACGTCATTGACTGATTCTGGCCAATCTAATCCGAGATATTTCCTAGATTATTTTCCAGATGCAGATCTTGATTATCAAAACAAACTAATACAGTTCCAACTGAGGGTCTCTAATTGGCAGAGGTAAGTGCCTTTGTCCAAGTAGGGACCCCTGTTTCTAGTCAAGGTAAGGGGGATACACACTCTAGATAACCCCCTTGGTAGCTTGGCATGAACAAACAGGCTTAACCCAAAGGCAATGTGTAAACTATTTGTACTCAAAACACACAGTAATACAGTGATGACGCCACACCAGTTTAGAAAAAACGAATGTATCCAAAATGACAAAAATTCAAAATACATGTAGTAAAATAGCACTTTAACACAGTTGTTTCCAAAATAAAGCTTGTAGAAAACAAATAGATCCACCTCGGTCTATTACGATGTCGTGACAGCAATAAATCCAAAATACCGCTGATTGCGAATTGCGCAGTGGCGGGCACAAAGTCACATGGACCCCCCAAACAAACAGTATCTTGAAAAATGAGTTCTACGACAATGCGCGCCATTGTGGAGGTAAAGCATCGGTGGCAATGCGGCTCTCTGGCTGCCACTGGGGAGGGGAGGTGTCGAATCCAAGACAGGGGAAGTTGGTTGCATCAGCGGCGGTTCCGGTGAGGCGATGTCAAGTCGGCGAGTTCATGGAGTCACCCTCAGCAGTTATTGGCGCCGCAATTACAGGATGCAGTTGCTGGCAATGAAAAAGTTGATGCGGGCACTGGCGTTGGGAATGTCGATCACTGCATGCGTCGAAGGGCATCGGAGCTGCGTTGCAGGTCCGGTGGTGCATTGTTCACTTCACGAGCAGTGCCCCTGGCCCCGGTGCAGGTCGCGTTGTCACAGCAGTGGCACTGACGGCATCAGCGATTGCTCTCTCCGCAATAGAGTTCAGGGGAGCTAGGGGTTAGGACTTTGTGTCCCTGAGACTTCAGAACAGAAAGCCAGCCCACACAAGCTCTTGGCGAGTCTTCTTCAAGCAGGTTTCTCAGCAAAATTCCAGTCTTCGTCCTTTCCTTGGCAGAAGCAGCTACTGCAGGCCGCCCCACACAGCATATAACAAAAGGGGAAGAACTCCTCCTCACAGCTCTCCTGATCTTCTCCTTGGCTATAGTTCCTCTTGATTCCAGAAGTGATCTAAAGTCTTGGGGTTTAAGGTCCACTACTTATACCAGCTTTTGTCTTTGTTCTTCTTTGTGCAAGAGTCTCTGAGCCCAGTCCAAACAAGTTCTGTCTTCACAGTATGACCACAGGGGGTAAAGAGCATTGTGTAAGGGAAATAGGCCCTTTTCAGGTGCAAGTAAAACTCCTCCCACTACTCTAAATGCAGCCCAGGTCTATTCAGCTCACCTCTGAGTCATCTAGAAAGGGCCAGGCACACCCACCCTCATGGCTATCTACAGTGAATGCACCTCCCCAGCCCCTGCCACCCCAAACCCAGACAGTCAATCTACATACAGGCAGAGGCACACATAATGGTTAAACTGGAAAATGTATACTTTCTGAAAGTGGCATTTTTAAACACACAATTTAAAAACCAACTTTACTAAAAGATATTATATTAATTTCTGAGTTCAGAGAGACTAACCTCTATACTCTAGCTTGTCCCAATGGGATGTTATACTTGTAAGATGTTACAAAGTATCTCCCATGTTATCCTATGGGACAGATAGCCTTTAAATAGTAAACAACAACATTTGCACTATTTCACTATCAGGACATGTCACACACACCAGTACCTGTCCTACCGTTCACATACACTGCACCCTGCCCATGCGTGTACCTTGGCCTACCTGAGGAGTGTCTTACATTTAAGAAAAGGAGACACTGCAGTGGCAGGTCTGAGATACATTTACAGGGCTAGACATGTGGGTGGCACAACTAGTGCTTTAAGCCCACTAGTAGCATTTGATTTACAGGCCCTGGCACACTCAGTCCTCTTCACTAGGAGCTTACCAGTAAATCAAATATGCCAATCATGGGTAACTAATCAAAATAGTAATTTATACAGGGAGCACTTGCACTTTGACACTTATCAGAAGTGGCAAAGTACCCAAAGCATGTAAGCCAGCAACATCTAAATCCAGCACAGCATAAAAAACACAGGAGGTAGAGGCAAAATGTCGGAAAACCACACCAAAGATACCAAATCTGACAAACACCTTTACAATGTATGTAAATGTAAACTATGCTACTTATCAATTTTATAAATCCCTCTTTTACCAGGTTTTGTCTTTTTGCACTTATATATAATAAGTAAACATGTGTTTGAATCAATTGCAATCTAGTATAACTATTAATATATGTAATATATGAACTATTAATATATGTACAGCTTTTTTTCCACAATGAAGTAACTATACCAACCTCTAATCAAGTTCTTGATCTTGCATTTTCCAGATAACCATCTATTCGGTGTATACCCTCTTGTGAAACCTTTGCTTACTAATAATGTCTAAATTTAAAGGTAGCTTGGTCACATTCCAGATTGTAATAATCACCAAAGAGAATGGACACTTGTATCTACAATAACCAATGGTTATTTCTTGATAACCCTCATAGACGCTATGATTTCGTTGTTGCGGTGTATCTTTTATCCGCCCCTTCTCTAGCGTCATGGCATAGTCATCGGGTAGTCAAGTAACGTGCTATATGCCTGCCTAACCCGAGGCAGCCTCTGGTAAGTGTAGAAGTGTCCAGAGAATGTTGGAACTGGTCCAGAGGGATTAGTATACAGTGCCAAAAAGTGAGTATAAAAACAGTGTTGCACCAAAAACCAAAATTTATTATAAGAAGATGCACACTGTGATTTAAAACAGGAAAAAATAGTGGTATATAGGTAATCGAGTTACAAGATTACCATATAACTCTATCGTAGGTCAACATGTTTTCAGCTCGTTTGGGCCCGCAAGGGTCTATAGAGCTTTCGTCAGGACAAAAAACAGAGATTTGATACTCACACAATTAGTGTAGTTTTCAATGAGGAGTATGAAATTCTCATACTGAGATTCCTTAATTGTTGGTTAATCTCTCTCCGTCAGTGGGAGAGTCGCATTACACGTGGCGTTCGCCTCGTGTTTTCGAACAGTTGCTGCTGGTGCTGACATGTTGACCTACGATAGAGTTATATGGTAATCTTGTAACTCGATTACCCAATATACCACTATTTTTTCCTGTTTTAATTCACAGTTACTTGACTACCCGATGACTATGCCATGACGCTAGAGAAGGGGCGGATAAAAGATACACCGCAACCACGAAATCATAGCGTCTATGAGGGTGATCAAGAAATAACCATTGGTTATTGTAGATACAAGTGTCCATTCTCTTTGGTGATTATTACGGTACATATTCAGGGGAACTGAATGGACGTTACCTCCTCTTCCCTCCTTTGATAAGAAACACATTCCAGATTGGCCAGCTCCAGGTGAGGCCTTGACATTTTAGAGATTCTTAACCTAACTCGTTTTTGTACTGTGTCCATTAAACATTGTCAGGAATCACACAGATGATCGGCACCAAATAGAAACCCAAGTCCAAAAGGTGATGTAGACCAATCAAGCAAATAGCCAGATAACATCTGATTCTGCTACAGGGCCCTACTCTTTTACCACTTCCTTGCAGTGTTTCCACCCACACAGTAAATCAGATAATTTCTCCCACATACGTTCAACGCATGAAGCCGGGGGGCATGAATGTCACTGTGACACAAGTTCTATCATCCGCAACAACTAAGTGGCAGCAGATTTGGTGGCCATGAGATCAAGATAGCTTGAAAAAAACACAAAAACAACCCAAATGTTTTCATTCTTGCACAGAAAATGCAGCCTGATGTGCTATTAATATTTGGGACAAAGCAAATGAACCTCCCAGGAAGTCAAATAATACATAATCTAGAAGTAGTGCTGAACTCTGCACTCTGCGCTATCATTGTTCATTGAACCCCCAGTCCAGGCAGACACCAACATCTTCATTCAGCTTCATGGTTTTTATTGTCCCCAGGCACAAGGAACTCCCTCTGCCATATCCAGCTTCTGGTGCAACCAACCACTTCTTCTGTGATGCCTTGCTATTTCCTTGTGAACCATAGGATTTCAGAGCAGACACTAGCTTGTTATACAGTTCCCACTAAAAAAGGCAGTCCTGCTTATTACGATGACAGAGTTTCAGAATGCAGGGACTGAGTCGATATACACCATCAGAGACTGTATGCCCAATTCTTAGCTAGCCCACAGTGCCTCACGCTTCCTGAAGAGGCAGATAATATTGGGTACCTAGAACATGACACTCTGATCACCAAGGGAATTTTGGAAACAGATCTTACCCCTTTCGTGTTTACCTATGCATGCCTATGTTAAATACAAGAAATATACGGATAATGTTTTCAATATATTTATTGAAACAATCATAGTCTTGCATGGAAAGAATGAGCTGGGATTATTAGGCAGATAAAACAAAGAAATCACTACCCCTACTCTGAGAGCATAGTGGATACACCCTCTGCCTGATTGCTTAGATTAACCTGAGCCCCCATACCTGGATAGCTGGAACAGGGATTCAGCCTGGATATTCTTCTCTGCAGGATGGAAGATCATTTTCAGCAGACCTGCATGTAGAACACAACATTGGTTCCATGAGAGTCATGACTGAAGTGCTCTTCTCTGCCCTCTGAAGGCCAGTTTTTAGTATCTGGAGTGCACATATTACATAATAAGACAGGCTTTCTAAAAACAAACATAACATACAACTTCCTGGGATAATACATTCATGAAATGCTTCCTTCACTGCCAAAAGCTCTTTGTCTGCAATGGATTAATTTATCTCTGCCGCAGAAAGTTTTCCACCGGATGGAGTTGACCGGTGTTCTTATGCCTCTGGGATAAGACTCTTCCAATTGCAAGATTGGAAGCGTCAGCTTCCACAAAAAATTGGCTCACTTAAATCTGGATGCTGAAGGATTGGGGCCGAAATGGACATTTTCTTCAGATTTTGAAAGGCTTCTTCCGAATCCAATCCCCAGATGAATTTCTCATTCTTCTTTAGTAACCGCGTGATCGGACTCAGCTTGTCAGAAAAATTCTGAATGAAACTTCTATAAAAAATTGGTAAAGCCCAAAAAACTTTGTATTTCCTTGACTGATTTTGAGCTGGCCAATCCTCAATAGCCTTAACCTTGGAATTATCCATTGACACTCCTTCGGGTGAGAGTATGTATCCCAGAAATTCCACTCTGGTAGAATGAAACACACACTTTTCAAGCTTTACAAAGAGGTGGTTTTCTTGTAGACGCTCCAAAATTTGTCTCACATGATAAACATGTTCTTCTCGGTTCTTGGAAAAAATCAACACATCATCAATATAAATGACGGCAAAGCGATCCAGGAATTCTCGTAGAACATCATTCACGAATTGTTGAAATGCCGCTGGGGCGTTGCACAACCCAAAAGGCATGACCTGATATTCAAACAGGCCAAACCAAGTGCGGAATGCCCTCTTCCACTCATCACCCCAGGCCATTGCTACTAGGTGAGAAGCGCCTCTTAAGTCCAATGTGGTATAAATCTGGGCGTCTTTAACTTGATCCAAAAGTTCTGAGATCAATGGCAAAGGATACTGATTTTTTTTGTGACAAGATTCAGTGCACGATAATCTATGCACGGCCTTAAACTCCCATCCTTCTTAGGAATAAAAAAAAGGGAAGAGACAGGGGACTGGGAGGGACGAATAAATCCATTTGCCAAATGTTGATCAAGGTACTCTTTCATATGCTCATTCTCAGATTCCGAGAGTGCATAAATTCGACAGCAAGGCAGGTTCGCCCCAGGTTCCAGTTCAATCTGACAATCATAATCTTGATGTGGAGGGTGTTTTTGAGCTTCTGTTTCACTAAACACTTGCTCCAAATCGAAATACTCATCGGGGATACTGGGAGCTTCAATAGTGCAGACCATTTGAGAAGAATCTGCCAAACAGAAGAGGGAGTAACCTTTCTCTCTCCAAGAACTTGATGAAAACAATTCTCCAAACAATAACTGTAATCCAAGTCCATAGATCTCTTGGCCCAATCTATCCGTGGATTGTGTTCCGTAAGCCATGGCAATCCTAAAATCAATTGGAACTGTGGAGCGTCAATTAAGCGGAAATTTAAATAGCTATGATGTTTCCAGGGCCCCACCAAATGGACTTCTTCTGCGTCGCAGATAATGGGACCAGATGACAGAGTTGTTCTGTCCACGGACCGTACAGGTTCTGGTTTCTCTTTTCTGACAAATTGTATTCCTGAGTTTTTTGCAAATTGAATGTCGCAGAAGTTTCCAGTCACCCCGGAATCAATCATCATGGCCACTTCCTCCATGCGACTTGAACCAAAGAAAATTTGACTGGTAATTAACAAATGGGGGGCTGAATACTGTAAGGTGATGGCTAAGGATTGAGTATCTGGAGTTGTCTCCTGAGCAGCTCCCACCATAGCAACTCCGTCTACTGGTGGAGCCTGTCTTTTACCCATTGGTTAGTCTTGGGTTTCTTTGGACATTCCTTTACAAAATAGCCCGAACCCCCACAGTACGTACACAATTTTCCCTGACGACTTTTCTCTCTTTCTTCTTTAATCAAAGGACCACGCATGGTGCCAATTTGCATGGATTCTTCATTCATGGCTCCTTAGTTGCCTTTTACAACATCAGTTCGCATGCGATCAAATCTGGGGGAATTTGACGAATATCCTTCCTTCGTTCACTTTTTCTTTCCGATTGACGTTAATCAATCTGAAGGACCAAATCAATTAATTCTGATACTTCCGTGGGTCTTTTGGGAATCTGAGCCAAACCATCTTTAAGTTCATACTTCAATCCTCTGTAGAAAATGGCTGATCTCTTAGATTCGGGCCACTTAGTTTCTACTATCAATTTATTAAACTGCGCGAGGTATGCAACCAACTCACGATTTCCTTGCTTCAATTCCAGTAGTTCATTATCCGTGGACTGCGCAACTGCTCTTCGGTCAAAAATACGTAAAAACTCTGTTTTGAAATCTGCAAAATTGTACCAAATTGGATCATTTGAAGAAACTATGGGCATTGCCCATGCCGCTACATCTCCACCCAAGTAAGACAGCATAAACGCCATTTTGGACTGATCTTCTTTAAAGATAATAGGCTTGCAAAGATAATGCAAGGAACACTGTGTAATAAATACCTGTGCCTTGTGAGGCTCTCCCTGAAACCTTTCTGGAGGGGCCAAAGGGATAGTGGGAGACATCGCATGAACTACTTGTGTGGTCAATTCAGATGAAAAGGGGGAGAAAGTCTGAGACTTTTGTGTTCCAAAATTAGGGCTAGGACTAACTGTGAGTTCATCTATTCTTTGCCGCAAATAACTCACCTTCCTATTAGATTTTCTAACCTCCTCTTGTGTTTCACTTAACTGCTTTTGCAACCCCTCAAGAATGCTAGCCAAGGCCTTGACATCAAATCCTTCCTCCATAACGTCCAAGCGGAACAATTGCGGGCACTTCGATCTGTCAGAAGCAGTACTTGAATTGTGGCTGCGCAAGAACGATACAGCAAAGGAGATGAGATGCTAGCTCCCAATTCCCCTACACCCCAGGACCCAGTCTAAGCTGGACACTGAGATACGGGGGAAAGGGGAATGGGACGACAAACAAGAGAGACTGCCACACACTGAAGTCTTCTGCTTTCTTCTTGTAGTTGACTTCCTGTAAAGCAAGGCAACAATGAGAAAACTTATCCTAAGACTGTCTCTACATTAACCTCCCCAAAGACCTTTGCCTACCTGAATGTGTGCGGGGTTTAGCCTCTCTCTAATGTAGAATAAAGAACTTGTAGAATTGAGATGTAGGAAATGAAAAAATGTAGACTCCTCTGCTCACTCTTGCTCCTTGTACATTGCCAAAATGGATGATGAATTCACACGTGGTGGTAAGCACAAATATATACATATATTTATATTTACATGTAGATAAGTGAAAATGTTCTTTATTCTGAATGCGGGCAACTGGTGCAGAATACTGGTAAATACACCAACAGTTCAATAGCTGCCCACAGCTGTGACGTTAAATTGGAAACTTGCTTCTAAATGAGCAATGAAAAGTCTTTACAAATGAAGTCCTGAACCCAGACCACCGGGAACATCTTCAGAACAGATGTCTTGAAATAACTGAGAAACAAGGAGACTTAACTCTCTGGAGATATGAAAAAATACTTCTCATACCCCGGCTCTCTCGCTGACTGGTAAGAGAGTGAGAAGAAAGGGTAACTGCTACCTTAACTGGACCGGAAACTTCCTCGCTAGAGGTTCTGGAATGCGAGCGAAGAGAAGAACTACTTCAGACAGAAACTGCCGGAGCTCTCAGGATTCAGGAAACTGGACCGGAACCTTCCTCACTTGAGATTCTGGAAAGCGAGCGAAGAGTTGCACAGACTTCAGGCAAAAAAGCCGAAGCTCTCAGGATTCAGGATTCTCGATAGTACGCAGACTGAAGAATAGGCTGCTTCCCAGTCAGCGCGACGGTTGAAGTGCGAAGCTTTCAAATTGCTCGCGCACCACCAAACCGCTGTCAGCTGGGGAAGGGGGAAAAGACTAGAACGCTAAGTACATGCAAAACGTGGCAACAGGGAAGAAAGACTCAAGTGCTATAATCTGATAGGAAATGTTGGCAAAAGGTTCTGGCAAGCCTCTGTGTCCAACCCCACAGAGAATGTAACACTGAATAACCATTTCTGATTCTAAAGATGGGAACTTGGTGTGTGTGTCGAGGGCCACCCTGCTCAGTCCTGACAATGAGCTGTGATTATTAGGCATATAAAGCAAAGCAATGTAATCAGTATGATGAACTAAAAACTAAAATGGAGAGACAACTAAAGTTGGGTCAAGAAGGCTTAACCACAAGCTTGCATTGCTGAATCGTCTTACAGGACCTGAGAAAGATTCCACAGGAACACCAATATGGGTGAAGTGTTGGAAGTGGCCTTGTTATTTATGCTTCAGTTATTAAATCTGACTGCAACTCTCCCCCACACCTGATCCAGATACTCCTAGTTCACCCATTGTCTTGACGTCGGATGGGTTTCTAAAAGTGGGAACATTGCTGGTCTTAGGGGGAAAAGGGATGACTCCCTGTGGTGTAATACCTTGAAGGGATTTTATATAGTCTGTCTGCAGGTAACATTGAAGGTAGGCAACAGGTTCACACTGGATGGACACAGCACATTTGTTCTATTCATGCTTTCCCAGCAGCATATGGGAGGGCTTCGGGGGGCCTTTTGAATTTAATTGCTCTTTGGTTGAATAGTCAATGTGTTTCATTGGACACTGGCTCACACAATTGTGGTGCTGTTCTGGTACGCTTTTTTTAAAACTTAAATTATAATTGTTGAATCTATACAAATCCACTTTTTCCTCTGACCGTCATTTACATGATCTTATTAGGTTTTTAAGATTTTTTTTAACGTTTGTGTAATTGCCATGTTTTTATTATGTTGATTGGTGATATTAATCTTCAATTGTGTCAGAGTTGCCCCATTTTAGCATTTTAGATAGTACCTTATTTGAGTGTGATGGTATCGCTCCTTGATACTTTAAACCCTCCAAAGTTGGGAACTTAATTAATTATTAATTTCTGATTTTAATCTATGTAGTTAACCAACCACAGCCCAACCTTCAGAGTCTCTTCAGAACCTCCACCTTTACTGCCAAATGAAATATGTCAGTAATAGGCTTTGTATTGTTCGCTTCAACTTTGCTTCATTCTGTTAGGAAATTAAGGTTTTATGGGATGACAGTAGTGACCACAATCCTCAGACAGCCATGCTTGAGTGGGAATTGGATTTGGGAATTGGATTGTAATAGGAAGATGCACAATTTTAATGGCGCTGTCACTCTACAGAATTCAAAACTCAGAAGCTAATGGGACAGGATTTTGCTGGATGTATTTAATTGTAAATTAAACTAACTCTGGGCATATAAGTTTGTGACATTTTTATAAGAAGGTTCCTCTGAAAATCTGATTCTGTCCTCTTATCAATTGATCTGCGTAGCAGTCAAAGCCTTGCCGGCCGAGCCCTTCAACATAACCTTCCATTCACCCAGTGTTCTTCGTAAACTAAAGCTGTCAATAAAGCAAACTCCAAGAGATAGTGCACTAATTGCTTCTTATCAGGCAAATTAAAAGTTAGCCCTCAAGGCTTGGAAAAAAAGCTATGCATAGAGGCTTGGGAAGAACTAATTCTAGCCTGCATGAAGAATGATTGTGTCATGTTCTGAAGCATTGTGAATCTGCAGTGGCTGAACTGCTCCCAGTACCCAGAGCTGTCACCCCATATTTCTTCTGATGTATGGGTTAAGCATTTTGCTACTATTTATAACAACCAGGATTGCAATCCAAATCCTTACTGCCTGATGGACATATTAATTTTTTATTCCAATTGGAGGAGGGGATGCAATATTTGCCTTGCCTAATAATAAAGCCCCTGGTCCAGAGGTTGGTCCAGGTGATCTTTTTAAATCCAATGTCAAAATCTGGGCACCTGTTGTGACACAACATCTTAATGCAACTGTTAAAGTAGAGATGCCGCTAAGTGATCATCGTCATGTCTGCCTGCCCAAACGTTCCACTACTCGCCAGCGGACTTATGTTCCCTGCAACATTCAGTTCCTCTGCCCCCTGAGGCCATTAGGAGGGCCCAGGAGTGTGGGATTTTAACCTTTCCTTGCACGGTGATCCCTCCCTCGCCCGGACCTGTTCCCTCCCCCGCCCCCGCTAACTCCCCATCTCCTACACCTACCACCTGTACCCTAACGATCCTCTACCTTAATACGCGCTCCATGGTGAAACACCAACTAGAGATCCACCGCCTATTAGACGATACTAATGTTGATATTCTCTTTTTGTCCGAGACTTGGCTGACAGAAGATTCTGTACCCGATATCCTAGCCGCTCTTCCCAACGGCTACTATATCCTACATGTTAACCGTCCTGGGGGGCAAGCTGGTGGTGGAGTCGCAGCCATTATCCGCAAAGAACACGTTTTTTCCATCTTAGACTGCACTCCCATCCCCAACTCCCAAACCCTTGTCATCCAGCTCCGCTCAATTACTACCTCCCTCATCTGTGTTCTCATGTACAGATCCCCCACCTACATGCCTTCCTTCGCTCTATCAGTCGGGGAACTTCTCTCCCAGCTTCTTATAAACCATTCCAGAATTCTCATCCTGGGCGATTTTAATTACTGGCCTTCCGACCCCCAAGAAAGCCGACTGTCTGAACTGTTCTCTGAAACCCTTACTAGCTTGAACTGCCAGCAACTGATTTCTACTCCCACCCACTGCAAGGGTCATATACTTGACCAGGTCTGGGTGGCCAACCTCGACTTCTCGCCTCCACTGATCACCCCTTGTACCTGGTCAGAACACTACCTTATCTCCCTCTCTGTCGACCTTCCCAGTTTTCACCGCCCTTCGCGCCCTGCTGGCATCACGGCCCGCAACTGGAAGAACGCCAATATGACTACACTTCATTCTCTTCTGGCAGCCTCAGTTCCACCAGCTTCTGAATCTGTCTCTCACCAAGCCTCCTCTCTTGAGCTTTGGTTGAAGGCAGCTGCCGACGCTGTAGCTCCTCTAAAGACTATCAAAATCTCACGCCCCCATGACGCCCAGCGATGGTTCACTGACCAGCTGAAACTTGACAAGCTAGCCCTCCGCCAGGCTGAACGTCGCTGGCGTCACAAGTACGATCCCGTACTCAAGACTGAATTTACGACCTTACTAAATAAATATAAATCTTCCATACTAGAGGCAAAGACTTCCTACTTTTCACGTAAAATCCTGGAGTCGGCTTCAAAAGCCAAGGACATCTTTTCGATTGTCAATGAGCTCTCCCTCCCCGATCGCATTACCCTCCCGCCCGTTCCCACCCAGGCTTTGTGTGATGAGCTCAATGCCTTCTTTCAGGACAAGATTTCCACAATTAAAAACAATATCTCTCCACCTTCCCCTTCCAAATCATTTCTCCTCCCCTCTGAAAACGCCCAGAAATTCCATACTTTCCCTCCCATTTCCATCACTGAATTTCACAGCCTTCTCCATAAAGTCAGTTCTGGCTCCCCCAAGGACTGCTGCCCCCCACATATTTTCAAAGAAATCTTTAGGCTCTGCCCCGATCCCGCCCTGGCCCTTCTCAACTCCTCCTTAACATCAGGAGTTGTTCCAGAGGCTTTTAAGCAGGCCATAGTGCTACCTATCTTGAAAAAACCCAGCGCAGACCCTCTTGTGATGAGCAATTATAGACCTATTTCTCTCCTCCCTTTCTTAGGAAAGATCTTGGAGACTTACGTAACCAAGTGTCTGAGTACCTTTATGGAAACATCTTCTTTCCTCGACCCCAAACAGGCTGGTTTTCGCCCACTGCATTCCACAGAGATGGTGATTGCGGCAGTAATGGACACACTTAGAACTGGCGCCGACAACAATATCCCCCAGGCCCTTGTACTGTTAGATCTATCGGCGGCTTTTGACACGGTCGATCATACCATTTTGATCGACCGTGTCAGCAACGCCGGCATCCGAGGCGTCGCCCTTGATTGGGTTCGATCCTTCTTGCAAGGCCGATCCCAGGCAGTCCACCTCTCCACCTTCTCTGCTCCTTTTACCCCCCTCACTTGTGGTGTTCCCCAGGGCTCAGCTCTTTCCCCTCTTCTCTTCAATCTTTATATGCAACCACTCATGGCTTCCCTTCGTCATTTCCCAGCCACAATATATAAATATGCAGACGATTTGCAATTGATTTTCCCTCTGGACACTTCACCTTCTTCTCGCCTTAACACCCAAACCACAATGCTACTCATCTCTGACTGGATGGCTCACAGCCAGCTCAAGTTGAATCCGTCTAAAACGGAACTTGTTCTGGTGGGTGGCCCTACCAACCCATGGGATGATAATTACTGGCCCCCTTCCCTTGGCTCCCCTCCTCGCCCGGTCAGCTCTGTGAAAAGCCTAGGAGTGATCATCTCTGAGGATCTATCTATGAAACCTCAGATCTCAGCAGTAACATCATCCTGCTTTTTCCAGCTGCGCAGGATCCGCAAGATCTGTAGATTTCTAACCAGAGAAGCACTCATACTAGCTATATTGGCTTTGGTCATCTCCAGGGTTGACTTTGCTAATATCTTGTATGCGGGGATCCCTGCCTACCAGCTTCAAAAACTTCAGTTAATCCAGAACCAGGCCACCCGCCTGGTGTTTCACCAACCCAAACACCAGCATGTTTCCCCCCTTTTGAGGAGCCTTCATTGGCTCCCTGTGGCTAAACGGTGCTCCTTCAAACTCGGATGCACCTTATTCAAATCCCTTCACAATCACGCCCCTGAGTTCATCTCCTCTAAACTCAAGCGATACCTCCCAACTCGCAATCTACGATCTTCTGCTGACAATCTTCTATGCATCCCATTGAACCGCCGCAAAAAACACGGCGGCCTACGCTTTTCTTTTTTAGGCCCTACTTTCTGGAACTCCCTCCCTTCTTCCTTTCGCCATTGTCCCTCTTACGAACTGTTCCGAAAAACCTTGAAAACTTACCTCTTTAAGGCGGCCTTTGAGTAATACTTCCTGCCCTGGCTAGTTATGTCTGTTATGAGCGCCAAGAAACCGTCTTGGTGTACGTGCGCGGTACAAATTTTTTAACATAACATAACATAACATGTCAGAAAACAGTTGTCGGGTTAAAAAACAGCTGTCAGGAAGAAGCGTGTTGTTATTGAACTATCTCCTTGTTTGACTCTGATGTGAGAATTCTTGAACAAGTGGTCTTAAATCACTTTCAACTATGGGTGAAGGGAAATAACGTTTAGTGTGATATGCAATGTCGATTTAGAGCTGGTCATAGGGCTGTGGATCAATGTCTTAACCTATATCTGCTCACTTCAAAATACACTGTGGCTAAAAAAGGATCACTTCACCAGGCCTTTATGAATCTCTTGAGTCAGCCTTCGATGGAGTGAACCGACAAACTTTGGACTACATTGGGTTCCTTGGGGGATATCATCTGTTTACTGAGGGATTTGCACCACAGTCTTTCAGCCTCAGTAAAATATGGTGAAGGTTATGAATACACTCAGCATTTTTGTCTGAAAAGGTGCATCTGACAAGGCTGCATTTGAGCTCCTTTTTTTTATTTATTCTATGTATTAACCACCTTGAATCAATTTTAGTTAAACAAGGTAAGGAAATGCCGGTTATGGGTAAGCATTCTTTAGCAGCTCTGCTCTACCGAGATGTTTATTTATTTATTTATTTTGAAAGTTTTATATAGCGCGGACAAGATCCTTGCAGATATCAGAGCGCTTTACAAGAGAAGTACCTGGGGGAGCATAGTCAGACAGGTGGAACAATAGGTCACATAGTATAAATGGTACAAATAAGTGGCTACAAAGCCAACCTGTGTATGAAATAGCGCAGGTAAAAGGCTACAAAGTCCAACATGTGAATAATCAGGCAATTAATAACAGTACTGAAGGGTTGAGGCTTGTGACGTGTTAAGTGAGTGCGTCAACCAGATGGGTAGGGGATAGGTTTGGAGGGGAGGTGGGTGAAGGGTGAATGGAGTGTGCGGCGAGGGGTCATCGTGGGGTAGATGGTGGAGGTGGGGGCGGCCGACCGAGGAGAATGGCTGACCAGGGAGTTCGTATGCAGGTGGGAGAGTGGGCTGGTGTTCGAGGAGGTGTGCGCTGTATTGATGTACGGGGAGGTGATCTTTCTAGAATTGCCACTCGTGTATTGCACCTTTAGGCTCCATGTTGACTTCATGGACAAGCCTGGATCAAAGCACTAACGCCAAAAAGTCCCACGTTATGGTAATCCGCCCTGACGGTACTAAATGCAGGAACATTTTAATGTCAAAGGCACCCCTATCAGTAAAGTGGAGTTATTTTCTTATTGCGAATATTGTTTGACTTGACGCTTAATTGGACACCTTTACTGTAACAGAAAAATTACAAGGAGATTAGGCCACAAATCCATTGGCGCTATGATTAGAATATGTAACGCTCAATTTTGTCATATGGTTGTGATGCTTGGCGTTACACCACAGCACACTTTGATACAGAGTGCGGAAAAAAACATTCTTAGAAGATTCCATGTTATATCAGTGTTGCTTCGTTATTGTTCATTAACAACTGAGAATGTCCTATATTTCAGATGTGTTACAACTCCAACCACTGTAAATATGTCTGAATGTGTGGTTTAAACCTGAAACTAAGGTGACCTAATTATTCATGGAGGATTGTTGTGGCTTGATCATGTTATTGCCATACAATGTGTCAGATAGGTAGAGCAGAGCTTTAAGCCTTGACGTTTGTCACTGCCCTAGCTCTATCACCCAGGCAGACTTAAAATGGACAACCGAAGCCTTTCACATCTGGAAACAATCAGAAAGAGAAATGGGAGCTATGACTAAACCTCTGGCCTCTGGTTGGGTAATTCTTTATGGTTAAAAACCCCCAGGCTATAGAGCCATACCCCTCTTTTACAACTTCTAACCACCATTGCTTTCTTCTGACATGATTTATAATGTATCTTGCCCACAGCCTGTTGACAATCCAGAGGGGCACGGTCAAAGACTCTGACTTAACTCCTTGTCCATGTGACATGGTCTCTTGACATGAAACCCTTCATTATTATGTTTTGTTTTATTTATAGCCCTTAAAGAAGTAAATTTATCTGACCCTTGATGAAGAAAATTCATTTTGAACAAGTTAAACTAGTACTTTTATTTGGGGTATTATTTTGTGGTTTAGATTAGCTTAGATTAGATTCTCTCTGTGACTTAGTTAATTATGGCTATTGTTAATATGTCTGTTTCTGGTAGTCAATAAAAAATGTCTTTAAAAACAAACTATACTATCCTCAATTGTTACCTAATGTTTATTTCTGCTATCATGTTGCCTATTTCCTGTTTGGGGCAGTCTGAACCAGGAGACTATCGGATCCAGACTGAATTTATTGATGATTTTATATGTATTGTTTTTTTTCCTGTATCTTTTATTATTTTAAATTGAACAATGATAAACTGAACTAAACTGAACTGACATAAGATGTTGTTCATTTAGCCTCTTGTTACCTTGTTTTTTTCCCTGTATCTTTTATATTTGATTATTTTAAATTGAACAATGATAAACTGAACTAAACTGACCTGACATAAGCTGTTGTTCATTTAGCCTCTTGTTACCCTGTACTGTAAAGGATATGATATAAGCCTACATTTTGCTTTGTGTAGCTCAGAACTGTCAAGGCTGATGTAATCCCTTCTTCTGCTAATCTCGTATAGCCTCAAAAAGACCTCACACTCAGAGGTGCACATCCAGGTATTTAGTACCAGGGGTGCAGGTACCAAAGGATATTTTTGCACAAGTGAAATATTGCGTACTTAACATAATTTACACTCCTGAGGTCATCCACTGCAAATTAAGATGTAGCTGCAATCAGAGTGTTAGGTGCATCTGTCTGCAATCAGGAAGTTGGGTACAGTCCAGTGAGATGTGATATGAGTGCCTACGGTACAATGTTACGTCAGTTGAGTGTACAGTTTTGTGGAACATATATCTCAGCATAAGGTTTTAGACGAAGACAGCACATAATTTATAGAAAGATGTAACATAAAAAGGTAATACAAAAAACTACTTGCCCAGTAAACTAATCAGAATGTTAGTTTCCAAACCACCCAAACAACATCTACTTTAAAATGATTTAATTGGATATTAACCCACTTAACCATTAGTTACACAGAAACAAAACTGAATTTGAGGAACTATAGTGCACAGCCATAAGAATGGACCTCAATCAATCAGTCAGGGGTTTGTAAAGTGAGGCTACTCACCCATGAGGGTCTCGAGGTGCTGGGGGGTGAACTGTTGATAAGTCTGGGTGTGGAATTTCCATCGAAGAGCCAGGTCATGAGGTCCTTCTTGGACTGGATCAACAACACAGATTGCCTGAGGTGGAGGGGCATGGTGTTCCAGGTCTTGACAGCCAGGTAGGAGAAGGATCTTCCTCTGGTTCTGGTCTTGTGGATCCGTGGTACAGAGACCAGGGTGAGTGGGTGGAGCGTAGTTGTCTGGCAGGTATGTGAAAAGCAAGGAGTTGTTTCTGACATTCTGGTCCTGCGTTGAGTAGAGCCTTGTAGGCATGTGTGAGGAGCTTGAAGGTGATTCTCTTTTTGATAGGGAGCCAGTGGAGTTGCAGAAGATTTAGCTCATACCCTTAAAAAGTTTCAATCACATCACTTAGACCAAAGAAGCTGGGGAAAATATACATTGCACCTTGAATTTCAATGATTTTCTGGAAAGAAAATGGCAAACATTATTGTGCACAACATTTAAACATGAATGAATGAATGAAATGTTTTTGTAGCACGCGGTAGCTACTCCAACCGGAGTGTCCTGGTGCTAGTTGCAAAGAAGCAAGAGATTAAAAGACAAAGCCTAATAATTACAGAAAAGAAGAAGGGGCAACATCAGAGGAGTGTCAGATTTCTTTGAAAAGGTGGGACTTTAAGTGAGCCTTAAAAATAGCCTCTATGGAAATACTTTGCAGATGGTTGGGCAGGGATTTCCAAAAACTTTGGGGCCAGGAAAGAAAAAGCCCAGCCTCCCTCTTTGTGTATCCAAGGGATGCTCAGTAGAGTGAAGATTTCTGTGAGGTTGGTATTTTTTTTAATCTTGTTTTGAATGCTGGAGGGAGCTGTTTGGTGCAAACGTAAATAGGAGGGTTTTAAATCTTATTCTTTGGCTCACAAGTAGCCAATGAAGGGATCTCAAAACCTTGCAAATTGAGAGGTGAAGTGAGATGTTAAACACCAGACAGGCAGCCGTGTGCGCTCTGTACCCTCTTTAATCTGTTTATCAGCTCCTGAGGAGAGCCAGGGAGAAGAATGTTTGCATAGTCTAGTTTTGAGGACATTATGGCATGGATAATGCCCTTCCTACTATTTTCTGGAAGAAATGTAAGAGTATTTCTCAAATAGTTCAGTAGGGCATATGACACTCTGGCAGTGAACGTCAGAAAACTGCAGCCTAGTACTGTCTATTTGTGCTAACTGAAACAAAGCTAAATTAAGCATGTTTCTTCACTAGTAGAAAAAAACATTTCCACAGTTCTGTGAAAATTCAAAGAACCAATTTCTAGGAACTTTAGGCATTTCAAGGTACACTATGGTAGAGTCTGAGTTTCCAAAGTTTATGCCATCATACAGTAAGAACAATCTGTTTTGAGAGGAAACACAAAGATATGATAAATGTTGCTATTGTTCTTCGTTTTCATGGACTGCTTAAAAATCAAGTGAATACATAATCACTAGAATTGATTGAAAACACGTTCACGATTAGAAGAAACAGATCTGGTTCAGTATTTCATTTATGGAGTAGTGAACTTGCTGTTGGTCATAGGTAACCATAATGACAAGCTGCTATCAACAGAACAAATGTTGGGAATCTATCTTAGTATCACATTGGTCTCTGAAGAAATTGGCAATTTTCCTAAAAGGACAATGATTCTGACAGCACGCTGCTAGTTTGGGACTTCATCATGCGCATGTGAGAAATTGGGTTGTTGGTTGAGTGGGTTGTTAACCCTGCTGAAGCAATGACCACAAACCTTTTAAGGGTGAACCACAAAAGTAATTAAATTAACCTATGCTTAACCCTCTTGTAGCGTGGTACAAAGCAGTCAGGCTTAATGTGTAAAGTATTTGTACAGCACACAAACAGTAATAAAGTGAAAACACAGCACAAAAAAAATCCCAATCTAATTTAGAAAATTTTAGTAAATCTTAAAAAATTAGTTCACACTAAAACAAAAAAAAACACTTAGTAGTGCTAGGGGTGTGAATTTTTAAGTGTACATATGGCAGACTGAAATGAAACGCCGATTGAAAGCAAAGAGTGAATTGGTCCCGGTTGGTTCTTATTTCGAACATGGAAGAAGTTATGAAGAAAATATTCTGAGACAGTCAAGCTCAGAGGGCCAAGGCTGCAGGAGGTGCCAGAGAAGGGAGAGCCGTTTGTTTGGATTGATTCACCTTTTAAAAAAAATATCTGCAGTATGATGAAGCTGTAACCAATGTAAGTTTCATGAGACTGGCTACGCTGTGGACTGCTGAACAGGATTTGCTGCTATGGAGAAGAATGTAGTGGGATTTGCAGCAAAGTCAGGCTGACCAGCGGTGCACCTTGGGTGGATAGACAAGCAGGTTTGTCCCGGTCTCCACTCGGTTCTCAGAGAACTTTTTATTTTAGCCAAACAAAATTGGCTTTTGGTTATCTGGGCACCTTTGGCACCATTACCTGAGGTCCAGGAGTGGAGCGGCACCACATGTGAAGTTAGGACTCACTCAGACTGAGTCCAGTTGCAGGTTCTAGATGATTGGATCATTTTCTGTCCCTGAGTCTCTGATCAGGAGGCTAGGCAACTAGCCTTTGGAGTCACTCTGGTAGTCCAGCAGAAAGTTCCAGGCAAACTTCAAGATGCTAAGCAACCCTTTCATGTGCAGCAAGGCTGTCTTCTGAAGTACACAGCAAGCCATAGCAGCAAGTAGTTTCTGAGAGTCCATCTACAGGTCCAGAAAGTGAAGTCAAGAGTGGGTCTGAGGGTCCAATTTTTATACCTGGTGCCTCCTTTGAAGTTGGAGAAGTTTCTAGGGCATTCCCTTTGAATTACTTCAGATTTCAAGCCTCCCCTGCCTTGGATCCATGCTGGTTGCCTGAACAATGCAGTGCTGACAAGACCTTTGTGTGAAGGCGGAGTACAGCCTATTCTGTTGCAAGTGGAGCTTTCCTGGCACGTGTAATCCCTCTATTACATGGCTGCCTGGAGGAATAAATAAAGTCCAACTGCCAACTACACCCAGTCATGTGACCCAGGAACAGGCGTTAAGCACCACATAGTTAGGGAAGGTAAATGCCAACTTTTTGAAGAAGGGTGACATATCCTGAAACCGGTCCCAGGATGCTTGTTTCCAGTCCAGGGAGGACCTGGCCTGGCAGTTCGGTCTGGACTGTTCCCATGGGGCACAGGTTCAAGACTGATTTGCATATGGCTGGGTCCAAGCTGGGGTGGCGTAGTGGGAAAAAGAACTATGGATTTAACCCAGATTTTTTGATTAGGGGAGAATGTTTGCATTGTCAGCATTCCGTCCATCATTTGTTTGCTGTAACACTTTTTGCACTAAGTTGGATGGGTATGCCCAGACGTGGGTTCCTTGCTCACTGTGCCACTGGATTTAAGATAGCTTGGCTGAAGAAGGGTGACATACCCTGAAACCGGCCCCAGGATGCTTGTTTACAGTCCAGGGAGGACCTGGCCTGGCAGTTCGGTCTGGACTGTTCCCTTGGGCACAGGTTCAAGACTGGTTTGCATATGGCTGGGTCCAAGCTGGGGTGGCGTAGTGGGATAAAGAACTATGGATTTAACCCAGATTTTTTGATTAGGGGAGAATGTTTGCATTGTCAGCATTCCGTCCATCATTTGTTTGCTGTAACACTTTTTGCACTAAGTTGGATGGGTATGCCCAGACGTGGGTCCCTTGCTCACTGTGCCACTGGATTTAGGCTAGCCTTGCTGAAGAAGGGTGACATACCCTGAAACCGGTCCCAGGATGCTTGTTTCCAGTCCAGGGAGGACCTGGCCTGGCAGTTCGGTCTGGACTGTTCCCATGGGCACAGGGTCAAGACTTGTTTGCATATGGCAGGGTCCAAACTGGGGTGGCGTAGTGGGCAAAAGAACAATAGATGTAACTCAGATCTTTTGACTGGGGGAGAATGTTTGCATTGTCAACATTCCGTCCATCATTTGATTGCTGTAAAGCCTTTTAAAAGTTGCATTTTAAAAATTGTAACTTTTTATTCTTACCATTGAAGACAATTTTTAATTACAGGTTCTCAGACATCAAGCACAAAATACTTACCTATGGGAGAGGTAGGAGTGTCACAGTAGTGAAAACCGAATTTTGGAGTTTTTCACTACAAGCACATTTAAAACTTACACGTACATGTTCAACCTTTTAATTACATTGCACCCTGCTTTATTGGCTATCTATGCCTACCTTAGGTGTGATGTACGTGAAATAAAAGAGCTGTTTAAGGCATGGCAAAGGGGTTATATTGCCAAGTTGAATTGGCAATTTGTAACTTCAATCAGGCTGCAATGGTGGACCTACGACATGATTTAAGGGGCTCCTAAAGTGAGTGTCAGAATATGTTCTGTAGGCCCATTAGTAGCATTTAATTTACAGGCTCTGGATATATAGTATACCACTTTACTAGTAACTTATAAGTAAAGTAAATATGCCAATCAGGTGAAATTCAATGTTACCATGTTTTAGGGAGTGAATACAGGCACTTCAGCACTGATTAGCAGTGATAAAGTCCACAAAGCCCTTCTTAGCATTTCTAAACATAAGCAACTCTACACCTTTGACCTTGACCTAGTTGCTTTGTCAGCAGAACCGATCCAATATTCTTTGTGGATGATCAATATTTAAATCATCCATTAAAGAAGAATCTACAGCATTGATGTTATTTGATGCCACTATCATCTGTTCTTTAACCATTTACTGCAGTAATGCCTGCACATGTGTAGAAATTTAAGAAATAGAACCTGAAATGCATAATATTTTACCTGCTGATCCCCAAAGAAACATAATCTATTTTAAATCACATGCTTTAACAATTTATAAGGCTTCTTGACACACAAAGAGCTGCATACTCCCCTGTAGTGAGTCTGGTACAAGGGCGGGAAGGGCAGAGACCTTGAATACTTCAAGAGGCCTCTCTTTGAAGATTCCTCCAATTCAAAGGCACAACTTTGTATAAGTACTGGACCCTTGACCCCACCAACTCAGTACACTTTGGACCTGAGGACACTGTGCCAGGAAGGACTGCTGTGCCGCTGAAAGGACTGACACTCTGCTGGATTTGCTGGACTTCTGCTCAGCTGTGCCTGCCCTTCTGTCTGCTGCCTCTTGCCTGGTGTTGAGAAGGACTGGACTTGAATATCTACATTCCCAAAAATATGTGACTCAAATGACTTTCCTGTTTTACTCCTGTTCTACAGTCTCAGGGACATCAAAGACTGCCTACAACCTTCCAGCCAGCACCCGGACTCTGACATCTGTTGGTCCTACTGCGTCAAGTGATGCCAATCGCTTTCTGGGCTCTTGGAGGTGGGTTTTCCTCTGCTGTTCCATGCTCCATCGTGGTTAGCTTGACTTTTAAGATTTGACCCGGTCCAATGCGACCAGATGTCCCTGGTTGGCGCTTTATGCTTTTAAACTGTATATTTCAATGTAATCTTAAAAAATTCATAACTCTGGTTCTACTTATTGGACTTTCGACATGTTGGTCTTGTTGGTCTCGTTTTGTTCCCTAGATTAAGCTCTATGGGCCAGATTCATCAAACAAAAATCCGCTCGCAAAGGGCCAGAATCTGAGAATCTGGCCCTTTGCGAGCGGTATTTTTGCATTTGGGATGCATCGTCCTAAATGCAAAAATCGCAATTTTAGAAATCGCTAAATTGCGATTATTTGCATTTAAGGAATCTCAATTTGAGATTCCTTAAATGCAATGCATGAAAGTGTTTAAAATAGCGAATTCGCTAATAGGGCCCGAAAATTACCATGAAGTACAACTTCGTGGTAATTTGCAAAAACGTTGAAAAATGCACTAAAGTGCATTTTTCAAAGTTCCATGTGCGCACACACATGCCCTAAGGGCATGTGTGTGCGCAACATATGTGCACATATCAATTTCAGGGGTGCAACAGGGTGTCCTTTGGACACCCCTGCACCCTTGAAACCGCAATCTCACTCTGCAAATCGCTAATTGCGAATCACAAATTGAGATTGTCTTCCCATTTATTCCTATGGGCCTTCCTTAACTGCGACTCACAATTTGCGACTCGCAATTAAGGAATTCTAAGAAATCGCTATTTTTTAAGTGATTTCTTGATGCATTCCATTTTACAATTCCTTAATAGCGAATCGGTATTTTTCGCTATTAAGGAATCGCAAATTGGTTTGTTGATGCATCTGGGGGTATGTTCCTAACCTATTGTGATTATTTGGTGTGGTGTTTTCACTGTTGGACTGTAAAAAGTGTTCCACAAATGCTTTATACGTTTGCTCTTAAATTACTACCAGAGGGTAAGCACAGGTTAATTTATGGTGTATATCAGACTATATTGGTGCTCCCTGCTTGGACTCTGTGCATACCTCTATCAACTAGAGACTCCAATTTGCTTCATGTACATTTTCTGTTCAGTGTAAAAAATTTCACCGATCTTCAAATCTGGTCAAATATTCAGTTAAGTTCAGATTTGTGTTTATCAATTAAAAGTGTTGTTTCATAGACCTAACAATATTAAGCTGATGTTAAAATCTGTTCGACATCCCGAAGCTGAAAATGATAATTGTTGCTGCTATTTTAAGATCAATAGACCACCAGCCCTATCCAAGGAATTAATTTCACAAAAGCTTTTCTTGGACCAGATGGGTGTACAGTGAGCATTATCCACCAATAAGGATACCAAGATGTCACCCACAAGGATTGGAAAATGTCACTGTTAATAAAAGAAAAAGTAACACCTTTTGGGCATTGTTTGAATTCCACTAACCGTTTGTGAATCTTTATGGAAGGGTATGAACATTATAAGCTTCACTGTTGTTCATAGCTGTCCTACGATGTTTGGCTCCACAGCAGGTCCATGATCAACGTAAGGCCAAAGGAAATGCCCTTAGTTCATTATACAAAAGACATGGCCAGTGGGCCCTGCAGTCACAGATATTAGACACAGGGCATGGACAAAATCTTTGTATCAAGCCTAATCCATGTCGCATGGTACTGCAGGTAGTGTACAAGTATATAATGCAACGCTCAAGAACTTAAGCAAAAATTGTTGACTAAATGACATCATAGTTCCCACCCATGGTCACCCACCAATCTGCAATTTAAAAAAAACTTTAGAATGTCGTCCTTGATCCAAATGCAGTTCAAATAATATTATAGTTATCATCTAAGCCTCTCTACATATAATAGCTTGGATAATGCATTAATTAAGCCTCGTTGATGATGGGTTGAGCCTCCACCAATAGGAAACTTTGTTAATGTGATCACAGGACCATATTGAACAGAAGCTGGGTTGTTGGTAACACATCAATAAATTAAGGCGGCATATTGCATGCTATTGTGGTGACTCCTCCTGTGTCTGCCAGCTTTAAATGACAATTCAGAACTATTACGCCACTGGTTATAGGCCAATCTCCAACAGAAATTATAACAGCATTTAGAAGGCTTAAGCATGCATGTGAAGGGTGCATTCAAAGGTTTCCTTGGCTTGGCATGGGGGCTTTCACGAGGATCACCTTCAGCTGAAAGACCAGGCTTCAATAAATGATACAGATTGGGACAGTAGTGCGCTGTTGGGGAACTCGGAAAACAGACCATTTCCCCACTTATCTGGAAGGAAACTAATTTCTCTTCCCTTAGTGTTACCCTCAGATGGCTAAAAATAACATTGGCCTAGGCAGCCAGCATATTTTGTTGTATAGGTGTATGCATATGATATGAAAGCAATACACAAGCAGTTTAAATCGCTACAGCTGCCTAATTTCAATGTGGGCATCGGCACTGGTAGTGTTTACAACAAACCAGCTTTGCCTTAGTGTTCCTGATAATTTGTTCCCTAAATGCTCTCCCCATCCACTACCATCTTTTCTAAATGCAACACTAAAAAACCTGTATTTCACCCGTCTATCTCCCATAAAGGTGTCCTCTTGAACACACCCTGGGCCAGACCTTTAGTTGATTGGCTACAAAGTTGCACATAGTATTTGCTTCCCAACTAAAATATAAGTTATGTTTAAGAAAACCATACAAACAACAATTGAGACTTATTTCTCAACATACAGTAGCAAGCGTACAACTTGAGATTATCCCTGGCACAGCCATGATACCAACAAGTGATACTTTGTGCTGCACTATTACCAATACTTGACCTTGAATATATGCAGTGCTGTTCCTTCAGGAGTAAATGACATATTTTGCAATTGCAATATTCCCTGATTTTCACATTAATTGTGACTTGAAGCATACTCTTTTCAATGAAGTAATCGGTGTGAAGTTAAACAAGACAATGTGCATTTTTTCTTTCTGAGCTATGAAGGCAAACTTTACATTTAATAATAGTGTCATTCCGTTTTGTTAACCCCTTGTATGCTCATGACGGAGCCGCTCCGTCATGAGCCGCGGTTGCGCTGTGCTCATGACGGAGCGGTTCCGTCATGGCCCTGCCGCCGCGCCTGTGCGGCGCTGATTTCGGGCCTGCGCGGCGCGTTCTATTGCACAGCGCAACCGCGGCTCCGTCACGAGCATGCGAGCGCCGCTCGGCCCCCCCCCACCCCCCCTAGTGCTGCGGCAGAATTGCCGCAGCAGCGAAGGGGTTAAAGAAAGAACTGAAACTTTTGAAGGGACCTCTTTGCACCGTTTCAGGCAACCTCCAGGATGGATGGGTCTAAATAAATTGTGCTCCTACTTTTGCAGAATATGGCAAAAATGGGTATTATTATATGCAAATTATCAGGAGCCTATCACCAGTCTGGTAACACAATATGTAACAGCAGCATAGTGTTGCTTCTGCATTAAGTTAAATGTGTCTAAAGAAAAAACGGAAGGAATCGCCTATGTGGCATCTCATTTTTGTTTACTAGATGGGGGAACGTTGCCTCTTAAAGCAGGGTAAATGCATGATGGGAGAGGGGATAACTTCGTTTTGAGTGAAAAAGTAGGTCTCAGTTTATTTGGAATGGTGTTTATGTCCCCTTACCATCAGTATTCCATGGAGGTGGGCATAACTAGTGGGGTATGGCATTAATAAACTGTGTACCATTGTATAAATGAAGGTTAGGAACAGTAAGGACACACAACAAAAGCATTAGTACTGTGCGTCCACAATGTGGAGAAGATGCACTCTAATAAGTTCAGCTGGTCTCCATCTTTGAGATGAAGAAAACCAATTAAGTGCTTCATGTTCCTTTCTTTGCAGGGCAAGCATTGTGCAGAAAAGGATTATTTATTTTCAAGATGACGGCTCCCTTACCAAGAGACTCTGTGAACAAGGTAAGGTCATCTATTGTTCGAAAAAGAAGAGACGCGCATTTATTTAGCAAATGTTATATACTCCTGCAAGAAAGCTCATTAAATGATGAAAACATATTTTAGAATAACAACTTTGCCTGCTTTTTCTGGGGCAACGTTGAAGATAATGATTACTGTTGGGAATAGATAAACATTTTAAGCCATCAACATTTCTTCATAATAGGTGTCCTTATCCAGTATGAACGTCAAGTATATTTTAAAAAACAAGATGTATGCGTAGGAAATATATATTTCCTTCCAAAATATGATATTATTGGCAGTCGGGAATAACATAAGGCCTAAATCTCATAGTGGGGGCTCCTACTGGTGGAGACCAGGATTTCTTTGCAGAATGGTAACTACATCCAACATATGATGAAAGTACAGTATGTATTTTTTGTTAAACCCCTTCTTTTTTTTGTATTCTGTCTAAAATGTTTCAATCTAAGATTCATTATACTCTGTGGTACAGAAAATGTTCCAGTATGTGACTGCCTGTAAAATAATTGGTAATTTTATTTATTTTTTAACGCTTTGAAGCTCCCAAGATCAAGACACTAATGTACATAAACCCCATACAGCATAGATAAATAAGGTCTTTGTTTCTCATTCTGTTCCTCCAGAGTAGGGTTTTAATTACTGTCCATAATACACGTCCAGGTGCCCACAGCATGCGTGTTATGGCACAGTAAAAATGTTATACGAAAGTAATGGATGTTTAATTTTACGTTTTTTATTTATTTGTTAGAGCAGTACACATTTAGTTAATCTATATCATATTTATAGAAACAGTATGCTCAGTCTGTTGAATACACCTCGTGCCATTTTACATGCATCGTTATATTTACCTATATATTCACCTATGCTCATTTTCCACTCACAGTGTCATAAGAACGTCTAATGAACAGCAATTTGCTGCTCTATTTTAAAATGATAAATGTATAAGATATTTTAAAGTTGCAAGTGGGTGCACTTGCCAAGTCAACATGGCAGAATACAACTGCGCTCAAAAACACTGCAGAGGTAAGTCTGAGACACATTTACAGGGCTACTCATGTGGGTGGCTCAACCAGTGCTGCTAGCCTACTGGTAGCTTTTCATTTACAGGCCCTGGAACACTCAGTGCAATTTACTAGAGACTTACCGGTAAATCAAATATGCCAATCATGGATAACCAATCACAATTTACACAGGGAGCACTTGTACTTTAGCAAGGATCACTACTATATATAGAAGACTGTTTAAAATATGTTTTCTCCTTTGAGGACACATGAAATTTCAGATGACAAATTATCTTCCGAAACATGAGAAAAGGAAGACAAAAAAGCTCTGAAGAAGTGTTCTGCTTTCATAGCTTGATAGGGGCTTAAGAATCTATTTGTCACACATTGCCATTAGTGTATAAAAATTAAACGGATTTGTATAAAGTTGTGAATGTTATAGCATTTTATTACCAATTTTGGACTAAATTGTTAATTATCATAAGTAACATTTTATATCCCTATGGCACGCACCGATTTGAATTTGTAAACATGATATACAGTGATGGCTGAAGTTTGTAAACAAGATATATAAAAAGCCCTTGAGTCATTCAGAAAGACAATTTATTATAGTTTAAACATGTTATACTAACTAGTAAAGCACTGTGTAAATACAAAGTTATCATTTTCTAACATATAAACCTTTCACATTGTTTTCCAATATACCTTAAACATTCTGATACATGACACACACCCACTTACTTCAATAATATATCAAAAGTAGCCTCAGTTCCATTTAGCATCTAAACTGTTGCAAGTGGTCACCCATATTTTCTGAAGCATACCTCAGTGCCCTCTTCTCCCTGGTTCATTCCATTCCCGAGTGGTCGCTCCCCTGTGGTATCGTTGTGGTATCGTTGTGCAGCGCATTTGAAACTGCTTGCAACCTATTACCTTTTGACTGCCGCTTTGCTTATTTGTATTAACATTGTTAAACCGCCAGCGCAACCTTATTGCCGTTTCTGATATCATTGTGCAGCACATTTTCACGGAAACTGGTTATAATCTTTTAACTGCTATTTGCCTCTGACTGCCGCTTTGCTTATTAGCATATCACAATTGCTAGCGCTTATTCCTTGCTGTAGTCGCGTTCTCCCCCAGGCGCTCTTGCCGTGCTGACCCCTCCGCCTCCATTTTGTTGTTATTGTCCTCCTACGTTGCCCGCCCCACCTCCCAGCTGAGCCGCCCTCCCACAAACTACAAACAGCGCTCCCACACCTGGAAGCGCTGTGACTCACTCTTCGCTTCGGTGCCGAGTGGTCGCTCCCCTGTGGTATCGTTGTGGTATCGTTGTGCAGCGCATTTGAAACTGCTTGCAACCTATTACCTTTTGACTGCCGCTTTGCTTATTTGTATTAACATTGTTAAACCGCCAGCGCAACCTTATTGCCGTTTCTGATATCATTGTGCAGCGCATTTTCACGGAAACTGGTTATAATCTTTTAACTGCTATTTGCCTCTGACTGCCGCTTTGCTTATTAGCATATCACAATTGCTAGCGCTTATTCCTTGCTGTAGTCGCGTTCTCCCCCAGGCGCTCTTGCCGTGCTGACCCCTCCGCCTCCATTTTGTTGTTATTGTCCTCCTACGTTGCCCGCCCCGCCTCCCAGCTGAGCCGCCCTCGCCCCTCCCCCTCCACTTTCCATATATGACAGTTGCTCCTGCGCGCAGCGTTTACGCGCAGCGACCGCGCCCCATTCGCGCCGAAGGTGCGCCAAAGGTAAGCCCGTCTACGCCCGTCCGCCCCTGGACCGCGCCCAGCGCCAGACCCCCTGGCCCCCGTCCCTCCCAGACCTCCCGCATTACCTACGATGCCGCCACCCTCCTAGCCCTTAACCCCGGTCGCGCCCCCAACTGCGTCCAAGCAGCTCCTGGACACACCCATGGACCTTTCTCCTGCTACTCCTGCAAATTCAGTGGCAACGACAACATCTCCGCTACGACCACACCACAGATTCCCGACCCCACCCACCTACAATGCATCCTTCTCAACACCCGCTCGGTCCACAGACACGCCATTGAGCTATGGAATCTACTAGACACCATCTCTCCAGACATCGCCTTCCTAACGGAAACATGGATGAACGCTTCCTCCGCCCCAGACATCACCATTGCCATCCCTGAAGACTATAAGATCACTCGCAAAGACCGCACCGGCCACACAGGAGGAGGAATCGCTATCGTCCATAAGAAATCAATCCGCATATCAACCAGCTCTGACGCCAACCTCACCAACTCCGAACACCTTCACTTCCAGATCCACATCGACCCCAAGACCACACTCAGAGGCACCCTCCTCTACAGACCACCAGGACCCCGCGCAAAATTCAGTGAAGACATCACGGACTTCATCACTCCACACGCGCTCCCCTCCAAAGACTACATCCTTCTGGGAGACCTCAACTTTCACCTCGAAAAGATCAACGACCGCAACACCACCACCCTCTTGGACAACCTCGCCAACCTCGGACTCAAACAACTGGTCACTTCCCCCACCCACATCGCAGGTCACACACTCGACCCCATCTTCACCTCCAGCAATCATGTCTCCTTCAGCCACACTACGGATCTCCTCTGGACTGACCACAGCTGCGTTCACTTCACCTACAACAAGCCAAAACCCACCAACCACCTCCAACCAACTCTGCAAAGAAACTGGAACAAAATCACCACCGACCAGATCTCCTCATCGCTCCTTCTAAACACCCCAGCCCACTCTTCTAACCCAAACCAAGCCGCCGCCAACCTCACCCTATGGTTATCCAACACCGCCGACACCCTAGCACCACTGAAAAAACGTCAAAGCAAACCTGGCAACAAGAAGGCCTCATGGTTCAACGATGATCTTAAGAAGTCCAAGAAACTCTGCCGCTCCCTTGAAAAGGCCTGGAAAAAAGACCCAACCACTAGCACCAAGGACGCCTTCAAAAACGCCACCCACACTCACCACCAACTAATCCGAAAGGCCAAGAAAACAGCATTCAAGGATCGACTTGACAACAACGCCCACAACAGCAAGGAACTTTTCAACATCGTCAAGGAATTTTCCAATCCCTCGGCCAACTCCAACGACATCACCCCCTCTCAAGCCCTCTGCGACTCCCTAGCCTCATTCTTCCACAACAAGATTGCAGACATCCACAACAGCTTCGACAACCAACCCGGAGACCAACCCACCCAACCATATGCTGAACATTCTCCCCCCCCTTGAACACCCTTAACGACTGGAACCCAATGTCCACTGAGGACACCATCCGCCTGATGAACTCCATCCACTCAGGATCCCCCACAGACCCATGTCCTCACCACATCTTCAACAAAGCTGACTCCGTCATAGCACCGCACCTCCGAGACGTCATCAACTGCTCCTTCAACTCCGCCACCTTCCCGGAAAACTGGAAACATGCTGAACTCACCGCCCTTCTGAAAAAACCCACAGCGGACCCCACCGAACTCAAAAATTACCGCCCCATTTCGCTCCTTCCATTCCCGGCCAAAGTAATCGAGAAAGCTGTCAACAACCAGCTCGCCGCTTTCCTCGAAGCCAACAAATCCCTCGACTCCTCTCAGTCCGGCTTCCGAGCAAAACACAGCACTGAGACCGCCCTCATCGCAGCAACAGACGACATTCGAACTCTACTGGACAATGGAGACACAGTCGCCCTCATCCTCCTCGACCTCTCTGCAGCATTCGACACAGTCTGCCACAGCACCCTTTTACAACGCCTCAGTAACATCGGAATACAAGGAAAAGCACTCGAATGGATCACCTCGTTCCTCACCGGAAGAACCCAGAGAGTCCGCCTTCCACCATTCAAGTCCGAGGCCACTGAAGTCATCTGTGGCGTACCACAAGGATCCTCACTCAGCCCCACCCTCTTCAACGTATACATGAGCCCCCTCGCGGCCATCGCCCGCCAACACAACCTCAACATCATCTCCTACGCGGATGACACTCAACTAATCCTTTCTCTCACCAATGACCCCAGCACCGCCAAAACTAACCTACACGAAGGAATGAAAGAAGTTGCCGAATGGATGAAACACAGCCGTCTGAAACTGAACTCAGATAAAACAGAAGTCCTCATCTTAGGTACATCCCCCTCTGCATGGGACGACTCTTGGTGGCCGGAAGCCCTTGGAAAAGCACCCATCCCGACAGACCACGCACGGAATCTAGGCGTCATCCTGGACTCTTCACTCTCAATGAACAGACAAGTCAGCGCCGTATCCTCATCCTGCTTCAACATTCTTCGCATGCTCAAAAAAACATTTCGCTGGATCCCCACCAAAACCAGGAAAACAGTCACCCATGCTCTGGTCACGAGCCGACTGGACTACGGAAACACCCTCTACGCAGGTACTACCGCTAAACTTCAGAAGAAACTCCAACGAATCCAAAACGCCTCAGCCAGGATCATATTAGACATCCCGCGCAACGAACACATCTCTGGTCACCTGAAAGACCTCTACTGGCTACCCGTCAATAAGAGAATCACTTTCCGACTGCTAACCCACGCACACAAATCACTCTACGACATCGGACCAGAATGCCTCAACTCACGACTGTCCTTCTACACCCCCTCCCGCCAACTACGTTCTTCCAGCCAAGCCCTCGCCACTGTACCTCGAATCAACAAGACCACCATGGGAGGCAGATCCTTCTCATACCTGGCTGCTAATACATGGAACTCACTCCCCACTTACCTTCGCCTTACCCAGAACCACCTAGCATTCAGAAAGCAACTTAAAACGTGGATATTTGACAAGTAATCCTCCTCCCCTTCCTAAGCGCCTTGAGACCCTCTGGGTATGTAGTGCGCTATATAAATTCTCTGACTTGACTTGACTTGACTTTGTCAAGACTTTGCCGTCAGACAAATAAATAATAATTGGGGGACATCATTTTGATTGCCCATCCCATTGCCGAATCAAGCACATGGACTTTGACATAACTGGTTTATCCTCAATCAAATCAGTAAAAATGTTTTTCCACCTACAGTATTAAAATACATCTTCCTTAACTATTGTTGCCACAAAGACATTAGCCAGGATCTACTATACACAAAACACTGAAACACAACAGGACCTCAACTGTCTCCCAGGTCCATGGAGTATGTTTTTCAAAGCCCTATGCATCTTACATCATACATTCTAAAGAAACAAAACAAAATTACATACAAATCTAATTTCTCCTCTCATGGAAGCAAGATCCTCACAAATATCACTGCTTAGAAAACTGATTTACAGCTGATTGCACTCAGAGCAACAACCCCATCTGGATCAATTTGGAGGCCCCAACTACAAAGTCCCTGGAGAAAAGAACGGCACCAGCATTAACATGGTAGCTAGTTAAATGGCACTCCTACTAATATCCACATAGGTACAACACTGGCAGAGTCAAGGCCACATATTTTGACACCATCCCACACAAAGGCTTACCCTGTTTCAGTTTAAATCAGCTTAATATCCTCAGTTCAACATCACTAGATCCTGTGCCAGCTCAATTACCTTATTGATACTGGTATTCGTAGAACACCTGCATTTTATTTTATGTAATTAACACTGTAGTAATGGTATACATTGAATCATATAGATGATAAATATGATACGCTGTTTATCACACCTATTCAAATGACCTTTTATGTTATAAATTGGGCCTCAGCTTAGCAGTTGCAGTCTAACTAAACAGCCCTAAAATTCATAATGCAAGCACTTAAAGCTTTATCTCCAGAACCCATTAACAGGTTCAATGCCATCAGTTCACAAGACAATAGCTTGCTTTGCAGCAAGGGGCGAAGGGATCGCATGATGTCTTTAGGGTGTTCCCAGCTGAACAGATCTGTACTTGCGTTTCTTTTACATCAACTTAACAGAACCTACAAAGTCTCAAGGGATGTGGAATACCTGCCAAGACTCCAGTACTCTCATAAATTTTCACATGTCCTAATCCGATTTGCTGATATTGTTTCCTCTTGTGGGAGCCAATTGCAGCATACACGTCGACACGCTGCCCGCGCAGCATAACAAGATATAGCATAGAAAGAGGAAGACCGTTCATCTCAATTGCGCTGAAATCTACCTCCTTGAAAGGAGAGATAAATAACATCTTAGTTTTTTCCCAGATTGTGAAATAGTTTTTAGGTCGTGAAAATTGTTTCACAATTTAACACCTTCAGCTTTTCATGATAAAAACTGAGAAGGCATCTTCTCCCATTTCTTGTGATCAGAAGTGAATTTAATTTAATATTAGCAGGATATGTTTCCAAACTGCAGTCACTAACATGGCAATTCAAGGCTTCGACACGTGCCTGTCACTTGGGTGTCATCATGGGGCACAGCTGGTCTGCGTTTGTCGCATAATATCCTCAAACAAATAATATTCCTTTCGCATAGCCTGCCAGCACCTTCATCTGAAGAAAACTAAAATAGGGATTTGTCTATTTACTATATTTATGGAATTTACGTAATGCCAATTATTGGTATGTAATGAGGTCATATGACATCACTAGCTTCGGAGGATCAGGTTCAAAGGTCGCACAGTGTCTCTCCATGTGACTATTCTTGCCATTTTGGTGATTGAATATCAATGCTTCAACAGCAGAGTAAAACCTGATCCTTTTCACTGAAGTCAGCATTCACCTGCATTAGTTATACCTGTACTAGAGCTCATTCAAATCCAACTTTAAATGTATTTTTATTTCATGGTTAATTAAATCCTTAGCAAAGCAAACACACAAAGAAGGGAATTAAGATGCAGATCAAATGTAAGGAGCTAAACAGATTTCATCGCAGTCCTTAATTTGCTTTAGAACATCATTCGTTCCAAACGCGCCAGTGCAGTGAAAGAGAGTGCCGGGTGGCTAGTAGCTGGTCAATGCTCATTTGTGGATTATGTTCATTTTATCATAAAAACACTTTCCATTTCAGCTAGATGCACATGTTTTAATTAATTAAGGCCCACATGCATCAAAGCAAAAACCGGACGCAGAGGGGCAGATTCTCAGAATCTGCCCCTTTGTAACCTGTAATTTTGCATTTGGGATGCATCATCCCAAATGCAAAAATCACAATTTAAGTAATCTCTAAATTGCGATTACTTAAATTGTGATTGCATTTAAGGAATCTCAAATTGAGATTCCTTAAATGCAAAGCAATAAAGTTAAAAAATTAGCGATTTCGCTAATAGGGGGAGTAAATTACCATGAAGCTGAACTTCATGGTAATTTGCAAAAACTTTGAAAAATGCACTAAAGTGCATTTTCCAAAGTTCCATTTTACACACACACATGCCCTTGGGCATGTGTGTGTGCAAAATGTACTCATATGCACATTTCAGGGGTACAACAGGGTGTCCTTTTGACACCCTGGCACCCTTGAAATTGCATTCTTAGTTTGCGATTTTCTAATTGAGAATCACAACTTGAGAATGTTTTTCGATTCATTCGTATGGGCCTCTAGGCTTATAGGAATGAATGGGGAGGTATTCCTTAATTGTGACTCGCAATTTACGACTCTCATTCAACGAATGTTTTGAAATCGCAAATTTTTTACTCGATTTCTACATGCATAGCCTTTTGCTATTCCTTATTAGCGAATCCTTATTTTTCGCTAATAAGGAATTGCAAATGGCATTGTTGATGCATGTGCCAGTAAAACTCCTATATGCAATCGCAAAAGTAGGAGAACAGGCACAGTTTGATCAATTACATTTGTAGAATAAAAACAACACTGTTCATCTTGAATCGATGCAAAAAAAGTGGCCTTTTGATATAACACTGTTAATAACACCACTACTGTGCCAACGAAGATATGCCACCTTGTAATCCTCCTTGTCGAGAAGGTCAAGCATTCATTCAGTATTTTGTTTACAGGGTCTAAGGCCACTGGAACGGCCTGTCTGCATGACTGGCCTCTTAGAGCATTGAGCGGCGCTCCGAGCAAGTGTCTCTGAGCTTCTAACAGGGCAGAGGTACATGACATGCAGAATTGTTTATCTTCCTTTTCAACAAAGTTCACCTAAGTCGGCCGGTTTTCGGTTTTAAGATTCAATGTTGGCAAGACCCAAGCCGAATGGCCAGAACCCTGCTTGGCTTCAGAAAAATAAAGCTGATATTAATTTCAGGAACAGCAGGTAAGGATGATCAAATCGAGATAAGACACATCAAACAGGGAGCTCCAGTCATAGGCCATGCCTCAATGAGATCAAAGAGTAACACAGCTGGGGAGAGAGGCACTTAGACGTATACCTTGTTTGAAATGCCTGTCATTCTTTGAATATGATTTGGTAAAAGCACATTAACTCCTTATTGTAGAGCAATTAAATGTGCCTGCCAGCCTTCAAATATGGTCCACAATAGCACTAATTAGCATGCAATCCTAGGCACTCAAAGTCTCATGAGAGGAAACAAAATCATTTTTTTTGACTAGGGGGTCTTTACAACCCACCCACAACAGTTTGCAAAAATCTTCACAGATCTTGGTGGAGGAAGCAGGGACTTCGCAATGTCTTCTTTGGAACTGTCGCCATCTAAGGCATTTGCGGAAGTAATACCATTGAAAAAGCACCACCGTTCACAGTTTCATCCTGCATTGGTTATGGATCAAAGCCTGGAGAAGATGCTCACATGAAGCTTCATAAGGAACAGTTGAGAATCTTGGATATCAAGATACGCAATTCAATTAGAGTTTCAGTGCTCTGAGGTCTTGATAACTGAGATAGTTTAAGGGATTAGATGTGACAGTTCTCTGGTAAATGACTTCACTAAACGATTATGCACAGAATCCACTCTGTGTACTGTAAAACTATCTTAGCATTTATACCACAGAGTAAGATGAAACCCTACTAAGGTATCATTTGGAGGTGACTGTCATTATTATTTGAAGATCAGTTATATATTTTGTGGAGTTTGAAAACTGTTGTAATTCCCCTGTTACATAGATTTTGAAGTCCTACCACTGTGTTTCAGCTGAATGATATTTTGGTGATTCTTTGGTACTTTGAGTTTATGCTTCTCCTGTGATGAAACAGAAGTAAACCAGCTAGTATTGTAGCAGTAATTGAAAGAAGCACAACACAACTCGCTAACACAAATAAATGACAACATAGTCAAGAAATATAGAAACAGCATAAGAAGATTTAGGCGCTAAAACGTCCTAGCACTGTGTTAGACCGGTCAGCTTTAGGGTGATCTTCCCCCAAATCTTTAACAGTCGCCCTTCTTATTTTTCGGAATTCATTTTTGTTGCCTTAGGACTCTATGCACTATGCTACTGCTAACCAGAAAATATCCTCTTAATAATTTGCCTGTTGCTTTCCACATGGGTTCTACTGATATGGAAGTCCTCCCCTGGCATGATGAGTTTTATTGTTTTGTTGTGTGTAGTTCTGAGTAGCTATGTTTACTTCTCAGTTCATACAGTGAGGCAACGTCTGCAGGCTGCTAGCTGCTCTGTCCTTTAGGCTAAGGCGTGACCACGTTTCTTCCAAACCCGCGTCACAACTTAGAATCTTCAGGATTTTGTAAATACGTGTTCTGTCCTGAAGAATGTTTGCTCTAGGTTGTGATTGAGAAGGCATAAGACTATTCTTCCGGAAAGAAATGCAGTGGCCAAATTATACAATGGATGACTTTAGGGTGCTGTCTTCATACCTGTTACTATACATAATGTTCAGGCGTGTTTAGTACATAGAATAGGTAAGGCTGCATTCATGTTAAGATTATAGGTTCAAATTGCATCGTTTACACATAGTCTACGGATGCACTGCGTCCTTGGTTTGTGCTTATCTTCTATGCACATTTCTAGAGCTGGTTTCCAATTCTGCACACAAAAAAATACATTTGCCAAATTTCTGCATCTTGTCGTCATCTGGCACACTCATTCACATTTGTGTCTTAGTCTTTGTAGAGGGGGCGCACAAGGAGCCTCCAGCCAGGTTTGGTGGAGACTGAGGGTCTTTTACTCAACCTCTCTCTCTGCAGACGGGGCTCTGAGAGTCACAGGCTCTCCAGTGTATGGTGTGAAGTCCTCTCAAAGGGGTTATTGTGCCTGTATAAGACCTAGAGTTGAAAGCCCAATGGACTACTACAGAGTCACAGCAAGAGAGGTTATGTGGAATCAAATGTCTGTTCAGAGACTCATTGGCATCCGCCGGTGGAGTTGCCGTCACCAACGGAGGATATCAATTGTGATTGCAGGTATCCATGCAGGACCACTGCAGGACCACTGGTAGAGGAAGTCACAAGTATACAAGGGATCATCTCCAGAGGCACATTGTGAGTAAGCACAAGAATATGCCTCACCAGCAGTGGCAGCTCTCTATAGGGGCGTTTGGGCGCCGCCCCCCCCTGCTTTCTCGCCGTGCGAGAAGGCAGAAACATAAATGGCAATAACTACCATTTGTTTCTGCCTTCTCGCACAGTGAGAAAGCAGTAGTTCCCGGCTGGGGGTGGGCGGTGTTGCTCGAGGGCAGGGGGGAGTGGCTTGCCCACTGTTGTTCATACTGACTGTTTGGGCAGCCTGAGGCCGCCCAAACAGTCAGTATGAACAACAGTGGACAAGCCACTCCCCCCTTCCCTTGAGCAACACCGCCCACTGTCCCTGTTCTTCATGTATGCTGCAGCATACATAGTGAAAATGGCCCGGCTGGGGCAGCGGCTTCACCAATCACAACGCTGCGGCAGCGTTGTGATTGGCTAGGGTAAGGAGGGAGCCTGCCTGCTGTCTGCTTCGGAGCTTCCTGTGGGAACACGGGGGAGCGGGATCTGGTTGCAGCTTTATACAACGTCCAGGAGGAGGTGGCGCGGTACTCGGGTGTAAGGTAGGGACATGGCTATATCTGGGATGGATTATAATGCTTTTGTGGGGCTCTTAATCACTGTGCGCGTGAAGGGAACTTGATTGACCTGCATGAGGGCTGGAGACTTCCCTGCATATATCTATTTATATGAGGAGCGAGGACTGGTGGCCGCCTGCTGCCATGCACGTGTGACCTCCCCTAATTAGGTATTGGACAGCCAATGACTTAGAGGGCACAGCACATCCCGCGCCCATACGATCTGATGCCTCTCTACTGAGTGCCATTTTACGACGGTTTTTTGAGGCCCAATGTTTAGGGATGTGAATCTTCATAAACCTACTGTAAGATCACGAAGACATTTAACCTCGAGTTTGAGTAAAGCTCCGTGTGCCGATGTTTTTTCCCTAGCCTCATCACTGAGTTCAGATAATAACATCCGGCCGCGGCTGCTAGGGTTTAATGTATTTACAGTCACCCTGTTTTATGAGCGCTCCTCAAACATAGCTGGAAAGCTTTGCCGTCTCCAATCCGTGGAACTGTGTGTTTTTGTGAGCATGACAGATAAGGTAAAACCCCCCTCCCCTACCTCACACTCCCCCGCCCACTCGAGGTGTGACTGAGAGCAGGGCCTTGGGGCTGTTGTGCACCCGCTGAACCCACTGGTCTTTTGAGATGAAAGGGTCCTCAACAGCCAGTAAGTTAATGCCATATATATTTATTATGGGAAACATGCCTGATTTGCTCCGTTTAAAATCGTGTTTTGCTCTCTGGAGCATTCTTTCAAACATTTCCAGCTATCTCTTCAAAGAACAAATCAGTGTAATGCTGTCCTGCTGCCTAGTGTTTCTCAGGCTCCCTTTTAGGCTCACTCTCTGCGCTGACTCGCCAGAGGGCAGTCATCCTGAACTTTTAAGCCTCACCACTTTCAAATGTCACCAGCCGCCACTGCTCACCAGGACGAGCGGTGTTGTGTAACATGTTCGCTGCAGCAGTCGCCCCGATCCCATCCTCTCATTCTTTGCGCTCACCACAGGTCATGCAGTGACAGACCTGAGTAGCATTCTCAAACATCCCATCTCATCAGTGTTTGATGGTGAAAGGTACATATGACATTGCAGGCAATGGCTGAACTCAGGTACCTGGCTGAAATATGGAGGGTTTTCTACACACCAGGTAGTAGAGCATTTTTGGTTCAGGTAGCAGCAAAGAATTTTTCTTAGTCTTGAAGTATATATTGTGGCCCTTCAGAGACGACAAGATACCCAGCCGCCCCCGGCATCAGCCTTTCTCTGTACATGTGAAGAGAGCTCTTTCAAGTCAAAAGGTAAACTATGAATTAGCCAAATGGCTAACTTGTGTTCAGAAACTAAGGCAGTTGGGCCCACAACTTACTCCTCTTTCAGATTTGAAATTTTTCACAATCATTTGTACCGTTCATGTTGGAACTGTACAGATTAAGGGAAACCTGCCACCAAAGGTGCACTCACTTCACTTAAGGGAAAACAAGCAATCACTGTCTATTGTAGATTAGAGCCAGTTGGCCCAACAGTTCCTGTTAAGCTTTTGATTCTCCACCAGCTCAGTATACAGGATGAGGGGATTAGTAGGGAGCCTATGTATTTTGGGTAGATGTGCAACATTGGCCATGTCCTTTGCCACTGTAATATTGATATTGAAACCCTCAGGAAAGAGGATGACATACTGGCTTTATCCAGGAAAGACTTATATAAACATGAAAGGGAGCTTCCCCAAGGAGAGAGTATAAATCACTGAAAATTTGCCAGAAACACCCACAGAACAGCTGTTATTTTAAGAAAATTTATTTTCAGTTGATCGTTTTTAATAAAATCATTTAGTCCATCATTGAAAAAAGTCAGCTTCTAAGTGTATAAAAGTACATTGAATTGTAGAGTCATGAAGCAACATCAGCCCAAGTGCAAATACGACAGTAAAACATGACACACCGTTCATTCATTCTATCATTCATTTCCACTCTCTCTATCAGACAAACCATGTATACACACTCGAAACCACATCAAAAACAGCATACAGTAGAAGAAAAAGCGCTGACGCGCGTTTCGGAAACTAAAAATTATTCAAGAGATTCCTTCATCAGGGCGAATGTATTTTATCGGTGAATCTTGGCGGTCTGGTGCGATCCAAATTTAATTGCACACCATTAATGTCAGAATCAGTAGATGATTTCAATCTTGGGCTGACAGAGCATATCTCTAGGTAAATTGAGTCTGACCAGGGTTAGGAAATCACTTAAGGTCAAAAAATTGCTCCAGTTGATAGTAGTCTGTGAGCAGAGATGCTGAAATCTATAACGGATGAGGTTAGTGGATTCCAGTTTTATCTCAGCATTCTCCTGATAAAAAACCGATGCACCGAACTGCGAAGCTCCCAGTATTCTGTTCCTGAGATATGTGAAGGTATGGATTCAAAAAAATCGGCTCCCGCAGTCTAATGAATGAAGACAGAAGGATAAACCATCTAGTGAAGTAAATAAAGTAACCTCCTGGTCGCGTAAGACAAGGGACGCGTTGTGAGTAAAATTAATGCTTCGTCAACAGTTCCTCATTGCCAGAAATGCACCGTCCTTGTCTGTCAGTGACCATCCGGGGTATATCGTGCTCGCAGCCGGCAGCCTCAACGTACGTCCATGACCGGAGTAGCAATCATCCAGGAAAGATGCAATGCACGCTTTTCTGCTCATTTTGATTTTGAAGGGCTATTAATCCAACCCAGACATATACTCTTGGCTTCTGCTGTCAAGAGGTGAAAGTATAACAACACAGGAGAACATGCATGGGATAGAAAGCATAATCTCTGCCTACCTCTAAAATGTATGAAGCACCCTCCGGCCTTAGATGTTACACAGATCCAGAGGTATTCCCTATTGGATGTACGCCACCCCTCATGGATCCTAGCACTTTCACTTGTATTCTACCTTCAAGTATAATTGGGATTTCTAATCATGAAAAACTAAAAGGATATGCATAGGGAGAGCCAGTAGGCAGTCTCCCTACTGTGGTGTAGGTAAAAAGATCTGCACTGTACAACTATGCATCAGTTGCTACCAGTGGTAGCTAGTGAACTTGGAAAGTGGTGAGGCGAAGGTACATTCCTTGGATCCAAGTTAGTGAGTGAAGTGATCTCAGGGGGTTCTTCCACCCAGAAACTTTGGAAAAACCTGAGACTGGAAATATTTTTGAATTGCTAAAACATTCTTTGCACTAGCAGTGCAGCCCTAGGTTCACTTTTAAAGTTGGTAAACCAAACTTTGCATTAGCCGTGCATCCCGGGGATGACTTTTCCAGTTGTTAAAACTCTGTGCCCCAGCAATGCAGCCCTAGGGTGCTTTTAGAAAAAATTAAGCTCTCAAATTGTATGAGGGTATTTACAATAGTGAAAGGATGTTTTTAAAAGGTTTCATGCGGAATTGCAGGGTTTTTTCTTCTAAGTGGACATTATATTTATCTAATATACAAGCTGGGTCTAGTAGCTCAGTGGACTATTGCACTAGCATGACAAATCTGTGAATTCAGCATTTTCCACACAGCCTTTCATCTTTGTAAGGTCGAATTTCCATGAAGAAGGTAACAAATACATTTTATCTTTCAATAGGCTGATATGCCTCTTGGGGGTGGCACTTATGGCCTATAAATACTTATGTTAGAGAAACTTGTTAAATGAAGCAATATCACCTGAGCATTTTTCCTGGTTTATATTTGTAGTAATGGCGTCGTTGCCTTTTTTATAGTGCACAGTTTGCCACTGGCATGGCATTGCTGCCCTTTCCTGTACATTTATAACAAGTGATCTAAAAACATGTCAATCTGGGGCTTTTGGCTCAGATTTCAATACTAATATTAATGGAAGCCTATCTTTGAATATCGTTTCCGAGCCTGAATTTTGCTTTTCAATATATTTTTGTTAATATTATTTAATTTCGGGTTTTTGGTGGAGCGTGTAACAGTGCTTAATTTGTAAAAAAATAAGTGCCTCGTCAGGTGGCCACTGCAGCTGGCACCACCCGTTGCCTCTGCCAGCGCTGCCAATTACAGCACCACCACACTGCTAATCATCACACGCCATGGGTGGTAGGTATTAGTATGTTTTTATTGTCTATTGAATTACTAATCAGCTGGTGTCCTTATCTCTAAATTCGATTGACAGTGCCACCATATGCAGACTGTCATCTGTCATAAGTGCCAGTGCTGACAATTAAGTGTTGGTGCTGAGCATCAGAAACCACCGGCTCAAATTAAGCACTGGTGTGTAAACATTAAGGAGTACATCCACTGACAAATTAATCCGTGGATGTACCTGCACTGACAAAGGAAATATGTTTTCAGTTTCTTGCTGAAAGAGAGGTGAGAAGGGTTGGTGCAGTGGTGACTGGAGGAATAGGGAAGCTACGCGCTGAAGTGAGGACACGTCTGCTTGGAAAGGGCACACATTTTTTTTTATATCTTGGGGCATCTTTACTTGTAAATATCTTGAATAAAAATGATGCACAAAAAAATCAAACTGCACTAGAACTAATGTTTCTTGTCAGTGTAAACTGAATCACCTCTCAGTGTTCATAATGGAACTTGAAGCAGAGCATTTGCCAGGAATCACACAATTACGGCAAGTAGGGGTGCTGGGGTTAAAACCAAGGTCCTCAAGTTTGAAAGTAAGTGTATGTCCCACGAGTAGTTATTGGCGGATGGTAACAGACCAATAATATGATTTTAGGGTGAGTGAGACATGGAAATACATCTACATCAGTTACAGGGACCGCTACGCACTGGGGTTTTGATGTTTTTACAACATACCCAGTGCCCCTTAAACATGAACAATACCCAGAATACTAGAACTCTACTGACTACCTTCTCCTTTTACTGTGACACGCTCACTTAGCGCTGCTAGCACACAAAAAACAGAAATGAAAGCACTCAAAGTGACTGGTGTGGCAGTTCATTTGTTCTCATTTCTGCTGCCATAGACACAACAAGCAACTTCTCCATGTATGTCTGATAAAGTTAGTGGGGCTGTACCCAGTACTCTCTATGCACCAGCCACACCTGGTTTCTACCCAGCAACAATAATGTATGCCATGGCCTGTTTGTGGGGCTTGTGATGTTCGCCCTTGATAAAAGAATTCCCACTTGCGATAACCCTAGCCCAGGAAATCAAAGCAGGTTGTTAAGAATGAGAAAATTAGGAGAAGGATGGCAAAAGCCTAGTGCACCAGGAAAGTTTGATCCTGGAGCTAACAATTGTGTCAGGTAGGAAGTGATATTGATTATTGGGGAACAAAAAATGTGCAATGTAGAAGTGGCTAGGTTGACCGGGTTTTGTCTATTCTTGAGGCAAAATGTCATCCTTACCGGATGGCTTCTAGCGACCTCAAGTCAAAGAGTCAGTTGGTTGACCTTTTGTCTGAGCTGCAAGGATCCAACCAGTTCCAAAGGCCTCCCTGCAACTGTCCAGGTTGACCCCCTGAACTGATCCTGCCCTGATCCCCAAGAGGTTCCTACACAAGCCCTGGACCTTTGGCTGGCATCAGATGAGCTACTCTTGGAAAGAAAGGTGAAATCCTGAAGCTTTGAGCTCTTCTGGACTGAGACTGTGTAGCCTGCGACGGCTGCTAATGCAAAGCTCCGGTGAACCCAACTCTTTGAGATACAGCAACTTCAGTGGAAACCAGCAACTCAAGATCTGCACTTAACGCTACAGCAATGACTGCCTGCACCACCGGGCCTGCTCATCACACTACAGCAACGACTGTCCACAAACAGAACTCTTCACACTGGTGTTCGAAAAGGTACTCTTTCAACAGGACTAACCCAGTTCCTTTATCCAGCCCATGCTCCATTACAGTCAGCCTAAACGTATGACTGTCCCCTGGTCTAGCACTGACTGCGAGGGGAGCTATGTGCTTTTACTAACTATATGTAAATACAACTTTGAAATTACATATATCCTGTTCTGCTGATTGGAATTTTGTCGTTCTGATTTCATTTTATTAATAAAAATTTGCTAAATGTTTTAATTTTTTAAATCAAACAGGTTGTTATAGAGACTTCAGGCTCTTTGGAAGTCCATCAAAAAGTATGCTTTTGGCACTTACATGTTACATGTTAGAGTGATGCATATTGCATGAGTACATCATATTTACTACAACACGGAGCTCCAAAGCACTTACAACTCTTTGTTCTTTATTACCTGTATTGCTGACCAATGCATTTTTTTTCTCTACTACCACCCGTTTCAACAATTTTCCCAATATTATGCCCCATGGCTTTGCAGCCCCACCATCCTTATTCAACTAGTTTGTAATACCCTGAATCAAATGTGAGAATGATTGGCATCTGTGCTCTTTATAAAACCGTTCAAAATATTTTATTTAATAGACATTACATTATTCTACGACCTTTGGAAATGGAAAGCGAGCAATAAAATATTTCCAAACTGGCCCTAATTTAGAAGAGACTCGCCTGAAGAGAACTGGCATTTGCACGTAGTGTTCAAATCATTTTATCTTAATTTACATGACACCGAAATGCACCTTGCTCTTTCCAAAGCCTGAACAAGAAAACTCCTGCAATTTATTGCATTAAGTACTCTTGTCCAGAGAACGCTTTGTGATTTGAAATTGCTATGGGAAGGAATATCCTTGCTCAAGCCAGATGAAGCCATATGAGGCATGATGCCTTTTAAGCACATATGCAAGGAGCATGAATTTCTTCTCTCTGAAAATATCTCTGGAGATTTGTTAGTACTTGATTTTCATTTCACGCTCTTTTTTATTTCTATCTGAAGTAGAGCCCATGTGCATACTTTACATCTATGTTGTTTGAAGATATATATATATATATATATATATATATATATATATATATATATATATATATATATATATATATATTCTCCCAATCCTGGCTTGTAGATTTCAAGAAGAACAGGCACCGACTCCGTGGATGTAATCAAAGGTTTCTTTATTCACCAATACAAGCGATCAGACGCGTTTCGGCGGATGGAACCGCCTTGCTCACTACATCTGTTTTACACCTTGCAAGTGAACTGTATTTATACTGGTGCAAATTGATTAATTAGAAAAACAACCATGTGACAAAAATGACATGTGATCGTGAACATAGAAGAGTTGGAAGCGCTTTCAATTTTTGCAAGTCATTGTGACACAACATAACAAAAAAGGCATGAAAATCAATTATTGTAAATGTTTGTAAATACGTCTTTACATATAGTGATTGCAATATATGTGTGCGAGTTGAAAGAATAATACAACAAAGCTTTTTGCGGTGTCAAAAATAAACACATAACCGAAGAAAGAATAGCCTGTTTTCTCTCACGTGTTGGTAGAGAAATGAAAGAGTTCCTTAAACGTCATGTTTAAGAAGAGTCTACATGCTGTCACTCTGTAACCTCGTGTGTCTGCGCTCCACAGGTTATATGTTGGGTATGTCTCTGAGTGAGCCTGATTATCGGTAAGACAATAATGTTTAGGCTAACTGTGCGAATATCCTGCTATCACCTTTGCTCCTCGTGGTGAAGACCAGGTTACAGGGACAAGGGCTGTGAGAACAATCGTGCGCACGGAATTGCCGTGAAATGAAATGTTTACAATTGTCTGTTTTTAGAAGGCCCAGAAAGTGACTTAGGAGTGTGGGAAAGGTGCTGATTCCAAGGCTGTGCGTGTGCCTTTACAACTAATGCTCGCAAGTGTGAGAATGAAACAGCGGGTGGCCAGTTGGGGTGGGGGTTTATTATTGAAAATATTAGGGGTGAGAAACCTTGACGGAGTATATATATATATCTATAGTAATCAAGTGAAAACATAACCCAATTAGAATTCCACTGCAGTTTAGAAAGATAGAGTGCATTGATTTTAATTAATATATCAAGACCAACATGGCAAAAATCCAATTAGTAGAACCGGAGAGATGCAGGTTTGAAGAGTTCAGTGAAAATAGCCCCAACAAACACAAAGCGCCAACTGTGGATACCTGGTCACGCTAGACCAGGACAAAGTCGGCACTCTAGCACGGGCCATCTACAGGGACCCAATTAGGCCTGCTGAACAAGAGCCTATTCATTCCTGGTTGCAAAGAGCTGTTGAGTCCCCAGTTGAGGATGCATCTTGCAGCATCGGTTCCCAGTAGTCTCTTTCTGGCAGAGTCCACAGGTCCAGCAGTGTACTGAAGAGTTGCGTCTAAGGGTCAAATATTTATACCTGGTGCCCACTTTGAAGTAGATGGAGTTTCAGGAGGTTTTCACCCACCTGAGGCGTCAGGCATCCCCTACCTCCCTGTTCTTGCCCCCAGCTTGTCTGGGGCCACAAAAGACTAGTGATAACCCCTTTGTGAGAGTGCTCTGGCAGGGCCTTTATGATGTCAAAGTTTGGTAGGTGACAGCTCCTCCCCCCCCCTCGTTAACTCAGAGGGACCTATTCTGGCAACTCGTATCTTCACTTTGCCTCACTGTCTGGGCGACACACACATACCAACTGCCAGCTACACCTAGTCTTGTGATTCAAGAACAGGCTGCAGGCACCAAATGGTTTGGAGAAGAAAATCCAATTTTTCTAAAAGTGCCATTTTCAAAATTGTGATTAAAAATCTGACTTTAACATAGACGAGAGTTATTAATTACAATACTTTGGACACCAAATTCAAACTGTCCACTTGTTCCCAATAGGAAGTTACAGCTTATTAAATGTAAAAAAGACCTCCAATGTTACTCTATAGGAGAAGTAGGCCTTTCAGTAGGGTAAAACTGATTTAAAAGGTTTTCCTTACCAGTACACGTAGAACCTAAATGTACATGTCCTACTTTTAAATACACTGCACCATGCTCTCCGGGCTGGTCAGGGCCTACCCTAGCAGTGACAGATATGATTTAGAAAGGAAGGTTTAGGCCTAGCAAACGGTTTATTTTGCCAGGTCAAAATGGCAGTGTAAAAGCTGCACATGCAGGTTGCAATGGCAGGCTTTAGATATGTTTGAATGACTACTTAAGTTGGTGAAATAATGTTGTGTTAAGTTATATAACTTTATAAAGCGCTTGAATAAAAATAAGGCTTCTTGGTGCTAACTGAGTGAGCAACCTAAGCAAACTGTAGTGGCTGGGAGTTATTGTAAAGTAAAAAACCATCACAGGCGTTCGCTGCTACATTGCATTTCAATAGAGGAAGAAATGTTGAAAAGGGCTCTCTGCTTCACATCATTTCCTTTGATAACACTCTGGTTGCTACAAGCTGGAAGTGCCCTTCCACTTGGAAAATATCACTCAAGCAAGTACCTCTCGCCATTCCAATCGCAAACCACCACAAGCTTTCATAATCTTATGAAGGGAAGATATTAATATTAAAAGTGGATTATGCTGAACTCATTTAAGTATTCTATGATAATGTGGTATCATTCGACACAACGGAGCACCTGGCCCCAATGGGCTGCCTGGCTGCCTCTTCAGGGAAGACATAATCTTCTGGACGGAAAATTTCATACAGCTATATGCCGAATGCAGGCTCTTGAGGGATATTCTAGATTCCTGGAGGGGATCACTGCTGCACCCAATATTTAAAAAAGGGCCTCACACCGACCCTAAAAACTATTGCATGATTGCCCTGTTGGACATTGAGGGCAAGCACTCTTCTAGTGAAACTAGCAGACGGGGCTGGCAGCGAAGGCCTTTTGCCCTTCTTTCAGACTGAGTTCAGACCAGGGGGCTCCACTGTGGATAACATCATTGCCCTGTCATATCTAGCCCAACAAGCGGTGACCCATCGAACCCTGCCACTTTTTGCCTGCTTTATTGACTATTCAGCAGCTTTCGATGGGGTAGATCGTACCATCCTTTGTCAGAAATTGTCACGGGCACGTTGGAACATCAGCCCATCTTTACTACAAGCAATTAGATCACTGTATTCACAAACCTGGGTTAGAGTCAAACTCTTGAGCAAGTATGCCACAGAGAAAATCTCCACAGATCGGAGCTAAAACAGGGCTGTGTCCTTGCCCCAATGCTTTTCAATTTATATACAGCCGACATGGGTCAAGCCCTGCATGGAGCCACGTTAGCTACCCCCAGGAACGGGCACACAAAGATCCAACTGATGCAATAAGCTGATGACCTGGTTCTTCTGGATCATACCAAAATTGGATTACAAAAAGCACTTACAGCCCTCACTGTCTACAATGCCAAAAAAAGTTTGTTGCCAACCCAACCAAATCTAAAATAGTGTTTTTTGACCACTATCCCCCCAAAAAAGGGCCAAGTGGAGGCTGGGTCTGTTGACCTTGGACCGCGTTCAACATTATAACTATCTAGGGGCATGGCTTAGCGAAACGGGCCGTCTATGGGTTCACCTCAACGAACTGTAGTAGAAAGGGAAGAGGTTCACCTACGCTCTCTGCAAATTACACGCCACCCTAGATAGTCCATCAACAATCGCCATTCAAAGAGTACTACTACCATCCATCAGTTATGCCCAACAGGCCTTTCCAGGGAAATTTGGGAATGATCTAGAGAAAATACACTGTACTGCCTATAAAAAGCTATTTCGCTAACCAGCCTGTACCAGGAACAACTTAACTCGTCTAGAGTTTAACCTCAACAACAAAAACTGGAAGAGATGGCGATTCTGAGTAAATACTTCTATCAAACTATGGCGGCGCCGGAGAACTCAATGAAAGCCGTCATAAAGTGCATCTTTCAACAACCAGGCAATCCGTGGTCCGCTTGTCTCGCCTCTGCTAAAGATCTTCTGCAACTTGCAACAGATTATTGGAACCCAAGCATAATCGAATATTCCATTATTAAAAAAACAATAACGATGCAAGTACGACTATGGTCTCGCACTCTGGATATGGAATCCTTAGTAGCAAGAGGTTTTCACGAGACCCAAAGTCTCCTCCACACACTGCCCAGCCTTAAACTTCATCTTACGCAGGCTGTGGGGAGACAAGCCCTAAACAGAATTCTAGCTGCAAGACTACATCCCTTCCCTCTTAATGATCTATATCCAACTGGGAAAGTAAGGTCAGCCATTATGGAGGGCCGCCTTTGTAACTACAAACGCGAGTCTTTGGGCCGTATTTTACTCTGCTGCCCGGCCCTGCATGTAGCCCGTAGACTTTACCTTAGACCAATCCTCCTCCAACTGGGCACTTGCACGGCACATGAGGCAATCCTTCCCCTCTACATGCTGGACACAGTGAAGCACCTGGCCAACTTTGGCAAATTTGTCCATCTCACTCGCCTAAAACTGATGGGCATTTCGCCCTTGGCTGCTAGGCAGGCACGGCTGGGACTGCGTTTGGGCCCTTTCTCAAAATACTTGCAATTCCTAACACAAGTTCTAATATAGAACAGTGAGCTAATATCTTTCATCATAGAACTTCACACACACTACAAGTATACAATAAAACATTGATTAATGAAGCAAAAAGGGTTCATTTGGCTACAAATCGATTCTTATTATTGGAGAAAACTTCAAACCAGTGGTTTCTTTTTCAACTCTGAGTTTGTGCTTCTCCTGACCAAGCTCACTCAAAATATACTGCCTACCAGTATGGATGGCATGTGACTCCTACACTTTTAGTCCTTTGGCTTTTGTAACATTTCCCATACACTAATTTATACCCATATGATTGATTATCTCTGTGCAATATGTGTGTGATGCAAAGTTCTCCGACACCCCACATTGGTATGAGTGGCGTGTTATACCTAATACAATGCATCTGATAGCGAGTGGTTTGGAGACTTGGTCACTTTTAAAGGGTGCTAGTGAGAAAATCCAGTGGAAGTGGTCATTCGGGGGCACCAACAAACATTGTCGCACAGGGCGCCACACCAGCGCTAAAGCCGGCCCTGTGAATATTAAATATAAAAATAGCAATTAATTTTGCTTGAATAGCAGGACATTGCCCTATACTCTGTCCCACACAAAAAATGAAATAGTATTCACAAATATTTTTAGTTGCAGGTAACTTTTTTATATCAGACTGTGTACTGTGCTCTAAAGGGGGTCGAATTCAAAAGTGAAGGTAGTGAAAAGAGTGTAAAAATTCAACTAAGAAATAATAGAAGAAAGTGCTTCTGTTGTTAAGGTTATACCATCAAACATTCAAGATGGAACTCCCTAGTTGAATCAGACAAGTGTCGTTTTTTCAGCATTTAAAGGGTGATTTATAAGGTAATTATCAGCACATACAGTAATCAGAGCTCGTGGAGGTTGCGAAATAAGTTGTCACAGGGTAAACAAACAGTATTGTCAAAGCAAAACCAAGTTTGCACTGTATTCCAATAGTCTGCTTGAACATCAATAAATAAAGCACGAGCACTAAAACCATCAGATCACTGCAGCACAGTGGTCCACGGCCAGGAAATCAGCTTTTAGGCTTGTTCTTCTACATAAGTTAGCATGTTTATTTGACAAGTACCTATATACCCTGTTGGATATATCGATGCTGCTGAACAACAGAAGTTCATTTTTGCCCAGCTCATTAGTTTCTTTTTATTGGCCTCAAAATGATGTAAGGCCCAATGGACCAGCAAGGATTCAAGACTTAGATCTTAAGGTCAAATTAAAGTTCCTGCAGTGGTTTCATAAGGCCACTGAGACTTCAGACTCTGGCCAAGGAACTCTTCCTTAACTTGCATTATCTGTATGACACAGTGGAATCTTTGCAAGATCAAAATTAGTTAATAAGACTTGGTAATTTGTTTAATTTTTGCCACCTATGTGGACAGGGAGATGGAAAGAAGGCCTTCAGCCCAACCATTCCAACGGCCTGAAGTTTCCCCTTGAGAAGAAGTGAGGAAGGGACCGGACCCTTACCTGTCGCAGCCCACTCAATGAGGAATACATTTGGGGGCAGCCAAAAGCGGAGGCGGGTGACTGGATAGCCTGAATGTGATTGTGATTAGAGCCATTCAGACTTATACTGTAAAGTCTGGATAAGGACTCCATCCATGTCTGGTTGCTTTTTACTCCAACCTGTTTGGCCAATCCTTATAAATTACACAATACCACCTCAGCGCACAATGCCCATTGTTACTGATGCACCTCAGTGGTGTAAAGTGAAATGGTGGCCTTCCTCCAAAAGGTGGTTAAGCTCCCTAATTCTCACATTGCAATGCAATTTATAGGTCTTGAGCTGAATGCACCTGTGTTATTGCCCTGCCTCACCCAAATAACACATATTGAAAGAGAATATACAACTTAAAATTGGTTTTGTTTTGTACTCGAGTTATACAAAATAACCTACCCCAGCATATGTATTGTGAGTAAATATACATCCACTTTAGTTGTGCTGTCTGTAAAAAACACCACACACAGCCCAAAAAAGCTGTATCTACAGTAGGGCTGGGCGTAGTTTGCGAAGTAGCGCTACGCAAAGCTACGTAAAGTGCACTTCGCACTACACAAGCTACACGTAGCACTATGCGAACTGCGTAGTACCCTGTTCGCACTGTGCAAGATGCCATTTTCAATGATTGCACAGTGCGGACAAGCATCCGGCACTGTGCAATAATTGAAAACGGCATCTTGTACAGTGCGAGCTGCAGATTTCTGCCGCTCGAGTAGATTTTTACTCGAGCGGCAGCTTTCTCAATGCGAACTGGTAGTTTCTCATCGCGAGCGGTCGCGAGCATTTGCGACCACTCGCAATGAGAAGCATGACCTCCCCGCGTTGAGAAGCTCTCCGGGAGGTTTATTTTCCACGTTCGCAATCGGCAACTTGATGTTGCTGATCGCGAACGAGGAAAATGTCTCGCCGGGATGTCATTTTGCTTGATCACGGTCGCCAACTTGATGTTGAGGACCGCGAGCAAGCAAAAAATGAACGCTGCACTAGGCTATGCGTGTTTGCACTGTGCTACATGCAGTTCGCGTAGTGCGAAGTAGCGCAAACTTCGAAAACTACGCGAGCGTAGCGTAGTGCTTTGCCCAGGGCTAATCTACAGTAATGCAAATTTACTTGTTCTTAATACGCCTTGCCACAATGTCTCCCTTATCACATAAATATGGCTTGTAAATTTGGCAATCCTCATATACGTTTTTCTAACTTTACATGTAAAATACTCACAATTTGCAGGGAAAAATAATTAATTATATTGAAGTGTAAATTAACCTAATCAGCGATGGGAGTTATTCATAATATGCCAATGTAGTTTCACAAGTAAAAAACACAAAATATATTGGGTTGAAAGCACAAACTGCTTCAGCATTTAAATGTACTCATTTGACCCGTTTTGTTTTTATGCATCTGTAGATCAGTCTGAAAACATGTTGGGTTTTTTTTGGGAAGAAATCAAATGTTTCTCTAATTCCAAAATGCATTGGTATAAATGTGTTACTGTCACGTGTTGGCTTTTTAAAATACCCACCATCCATGCTTTGTTTTATAGATCCATCTTTGGAAGATGGGACTGAAAGACCCATCCTAGACTGCTGTGCATGTGGAAATGCAAAATACAGACTGACATTTTATGGTAACTGGTCAGAAAAATCACATCCCAAGGAATATCCAAGTAAGTAAACAGGGTGTAAAGAGTTAATACTACGGAACTACAGCACAGAGAAACCAGTGAAGCAAATGTAACCTCATATCTGTTTGGACTCAAAATCTTTTCATGCGTATTCCTTACCCTTCAGATACATATTATAAAATATTTAGAAAATATCAGGGAAGTATGTCGTATTGCATTTATCCATGTAAACTACCTGTGAATTTTGCAATTAATACGAAAAGCACACCCATATTGTACAACGTTTAGCATGAGGAGTGCTTCTATGTGAAAATCTAGAATTTCACAAGCATTATTTGTTCAGGTTTTATTTGTGTTAAATCACTCTAGCACAAAATCAAAACATAGGGGCCAGATGTACGTAGGCAATCTCTTGAGATTACCAAATGTTGAATTTTTGGGATTCACTATTTGGTAGTCGCAAACACTAATGTACAAATGTGTCTTTGACACATTTTGAGATTTTCTGTAGGTAGCAAATAGCTCTACCTCATTAATATTCAGGTGGTTGGCCTTGTTTTTTAAAATTCTTTTTCCTAACTATAATGTCCCTGTAACCTTTGGTGTTTTCAGGGAAAAAATAGAAGTAGTGTAACCAATTATTTCCACAGATTGTCAAAGCCAGGAAACATATTAATAAAACTACTTCTTCATTCCTCAGAGACCATAACATGGGCTCTATCTACAACAAGCACCTCCATTTTGACATGAACAACATCTATATAAGTTAATGAGTTCACTTTACAGACAAAAGCAACAGGGTGTTTCTCAGCAACCTTAACCTCTTCATCTGGTCTTATGTGTAGCTGACACAGACACACAATGAACACAAAGACTCTTCTTACAGCCACCCTAGTACCCAAATTACCCTTTTCTTTTCTTCAGATATTCATGACAACGTCATGATATTCGCGAATACGCAGCAAAATCGCAAAACAAAAGCAGACATTTAATAGCCACCAGCACATTACAAATGTATAACTATGTAATTGATTTTAGCCATCACACTAGATACATCACTATGTAAATACCCTAAAAAAACATGTGTGAGTCTCTGAATGTGTCTGTAACAGTGTGTATGAGTGTTTGAGTTAGATCTGTGACTCAGTGCATGAGTGTGTCAGTGAGTGTTTGAGTGGGTGTATGAGTGTCTGAGTGGATGCATGAGTCTTGGATTGGGTCTGTGAGTAGGAGTATGAATCTCTGAGTGAGTCTGTGAGTGGTTGCCTGAGACTCAGAGTGGGTCAGTGAGTGGGTGTGTGAGTCTCTGAGTGAGTTTTCAGTGGATGCTTAAGTATCTGAGTGGGTCTATAGGTTGATGTGTGAGTATATGACTGAGTCTGTGAGTGGATGCGTCAGTGTCTAAGTGGCTCTTTTGGGTCTGTGAGTGAGTGCATGAGAACATGAGTAGGTCTCTGAGTGAGTGTCTGAGTGGATCTGTGAGTGGGTGTATAAGTGTCTGAGTGGATGCATGAGTCTCGGATTGGATCTGTGAGTAGGAGTAGGAGTCTCTTAGTGAGTCTGTGAGTGGTTGCCTGAGACTCAGAGTGGGTCAGTGAGTGGGTGAGTCTCAATGTGAGTTTTTCAGTGGGTGCTTAAGTATCTGAGTGGGTCTATGGGTTGATGTGTGAGTATATGACTGAGTCTGTGAGTGGGTGCGTCAGTGTCTGAGTGGCTCTTTTGGGTCTGTGAGTGAGTGCATGTGAACATGAGTAGGTCTCTGAGTGAGTGTCTGAGTGGATCTGTGAGTGGGTGTATGAGTGTCTGAGTGGATGCATGAGTCGCTGATTGGGTCTGTGAGTAGGAGTAGCAGTCTCTGAGTGCGTCTGTGAGTGGTTGCCTGAGACTCAGAGTGGGTCAATGAGTGGGTGTGTGAGTCTCTGAGTGGGTTTTTCAGTGGGTGCTTAAGTATCTGAGTGGGTCTATAGGTTGATGTGTGAGTATATGACTGAGTCTGTGAGTGGGTGCGTCAGTGTCTGAGTGGCTCTCTCAATGAGTTTCTAACTGGGTATGGGAATGGGTGCATGAGTCAGTGAAAGAGTTTCTGTGTCGGTTTGTGATTGGGTGTATGAGACTATGAGTGGGCCTGTGACTGGATGCATCAGTGTCTGAGTAGATCTGTGAGTGGGTGTCTCAGTCTCTAAGCATTTGTGAGTAGACACACAAGTCTTTGATTGAGGGGGCGCTAGATGGCATGCAATAAAGATGGCTGCACCCAAGTGAGACTCTGACAGCCCAGGCCTCTGTATCCGCCATTATCCAGCTCCCAACAGCTGAAGATCAGCTGAATCCCCAGCAAAACACGCTGGAATGAGCCAGCAATAGCTTGTGGTAGTCAAAACCCACAGAGTTCCACTGGTCACCAAGACCCGAGGTTTCCGGTGTGGCGACAGAGACGCTAAATCTGGATGGCCCCTGAGCGTTTGCTGCCTGCGGAGATCCCAGAGGGAGTCCGGGGGTGCAGCTTCCCTCCCCATGGCATACAACGGGAGGAGTGTGGCGAATTGAGTCCAGCCCCACTTGAGAGACAACAGAGGTCGGGCCAGGAGTGTGGCAGATGGCTGCATTTCTACTTGTCATAAAACAACAAGGGCACCCAACGAGTCAGCACAGGACCTCGGGGAACGTATTTGTTCTAGCAACAGTGGTCCCATGCATAGATAGGTACAAAGAAAATAATAAATATAGACACAATGGAGCTATATTGGGTAACGTGATTTGTCCAGTCGGACAGGGATCACAGATTTTTACTATAGAATAAATTCAACATGGAAATACCTTACATTCACAAAGAGTGAGACACAAGCCTGTGCCCTCACACTTACAAATTGGCAAAGTAAGAAGATAGGAAAGGCAGAAGAGAGATGTTTAGGCAAAGAGTGAGCAATTTCTGAGAAATGAAAAGTAACAGAAATTCAATTGCACCATTATATGCATATCACATTCGGTATACATTCACATATATGGTGTTACAACAAGTCGACGGCGTTTCGATCCCTTAACCATAATACATGGGATCATCATCAGGACAAAAGTTTTATGCCTAAGGAGTAAATTACACAATAGCCTAAGGAAAGGAAGGAAAAATTGGAATATATCAGCAAGAGAAAATATCACAGCAAAAAGTATTGGGTGACATCAAGTGAATAAGGTGAGTGAAAATTCCTTAAGGGAACAGATAATCTAAGCATGCGTAATCCTGTCAGTGGAGGTCATACGAAGGTACAGCGAGTGTCTATGAGAGTGACCAACCGCTGGCGTGTATAAGTCATAACGAGGATGCGTAAGAGTTTACAGTATCAGTGAAAGTAGACTTCTACGGTGGTCATCGCAAGTGCAGACGCTCAGAAGAACATATTTAGAAACATATTCAAAACCATCATATGCAACACTGTTCATTGTGGTGATACGCGAGAATATACAGTATTGGTGACCGTGAACATAATTGGTTGTCATTGAGAGAGCAGGAATTGGGAGAAGGTTTAGAGTCTGTGCATAACCACCCCGTGAATATGAACGGACGAAAGTGAGGGACCGGATGGCTACCTGTTTAGAGCGGCTAAGCAAATCAACCGGGGATCGTGGCTTGCTTAGCATGGACGGGGGCCGGAAAGGGTTCAATGTCAAGTACGTCGCATTATGCGTGCGCTGCTGAAAGAAGGGGGAACCATTAAATGTCACCCAACCAAGGATATAAAAATAATTGGATCTACGGCGTTAGACTTACCCGAGCAATGCCCGAAATAGGCACTGAGTAAGGTTTAAACTGAATCACCGGCAGTTCGGCAGCTTCAGGACGGGGCAGTCAGCCGGACATTTGGAATCCCGCGTTGGGGAATTTCTGAGGGCCATGTAGGGCATTTAGTACAAGAACCTAGGGGGAGGAATTGTAAGGGACGGGGGATTAGAATGTGCAGTAAGGGAGTGGCGGGACACGGGGAAAGCCCAATGGGCTTAACTCACCGAGAAAAAGGTTCGCGTGTGGACCTTAGTTTAACAGGATGCCCGCAATGGGGAGAAATGGACATCCGACGCCAGGAATGAGGCACGAGAGCACGAGCCTGCAAGAAAAAACACGAGCCGGCTGGTCAGGGGGGTAACCACGAGAAGGGAGTATAACTGTCGTACCCCAGCGTTTGCAGGGCTTACCAAGATAGAAGGCTTTGTGTATGCACCCGGCTGTATCCCAGGTTGGCAGGGAACCAGGAAGTTAGGCTAAGAGGTGGGAGCTGATAGGCGGATGGAAACAACCTTACTGGTCATAAAAATAAATGAGGGACTAGTGGCGGCCATCTTAAGTGAGTGAGTTTAAGGCAGGGAACTGGGAAGTGAGAGCTGATAGGCGGGTGATAGCCTTACTGGTCATAGAAATAAAAGAGGGAAATGCGGCGGCCATCTTACAGGAGTGAGTGAAAGCATGCAAGGGAGACTGCATTAGCATGCAAAGAAACTGCATTAACGCAGAGTGATTAAAAACAATGTATAGACACAGATACAAGTACTGCAAGATTTACAGTTGACCCAATTACAGTAGGCTGGTCCAGTCCTCCTGTAAATTCAGACCTGTATTTAAACTGTCAGTTCTTAGTATCCATTTAAGTTCTTCTTTGTTGAGCAACCTGGACAGATCACCTCCTTTTGGTGGTACAGTGACCTGGCTGATTACAGTCCATTTCATTTGGTTCTCCGAATGTCCTTTTTCTACAAAATGTTCAACGCGTGGAGCATTGGCAGTTTTGCACCTGATTCTGCTCCGGTGTTGCGATATCCTGAGTTTGATCTTTTGCTTCGTTTGGCCCACATAGATCATGTTACAAGGGCACAGAATTGCATAGATTAAATTGCAGCTGTTACAATTAGTGAAGGTGTTAAGAACATTTTTGACATCTTTAAAAACAAACTCTTTACATTCAATGCAAAAGTCACATACCATACATGTGCCACATTTAGAGTGACCCCTCAAGGGGGGAAGGGACCAAAGATCATGTAAGGTGGTATTTATCATTTTGGATGGAGGCAGTGCTGCTCTAACCAGCTGGTCTTTTAAGTTTTTATTGCGTTTGAAAGCAAACAAAGGTGTTTCCAAGGAAAGATTTCCAGAGTTAATGATATTCCAGTTTTTTTTGATACTTTTCTTTATTTTACTGAATGCAGAGGAAAAGGTTGTGACACAGACCAGTTTATTAGATTCTTTTTTGGCCTTAGGTTCAAGTAGTGTCTCACGGGGGCAGTACCATGCCCTCTTCATGGCATTCCTCACCAGTCGTCTGGGATATCCTCTGAGTCTAAGTTTGTTAGCCAGGATGTTCGCCTCCTGAAAGTAATCAGGTTTTTGGAAACAGTTTCTGCGAAGTCTTAAAAACTGTGAGTAAGGAAGACTGTCTCTAAGGGCTCGAGGATGGCAGCTATCATAACTAAGAAGTGTGTTTCTCTCAGTCGGTTTGCGGAACTAAGAGGTGAATAATAGGCCATCTTTGTGTTGGACACATAGATCCAGAAATGGGATATTAGTTTTGCTATGATCTATGGTAAAGGTCAGTCCATTGCAGTTGCTGTTAAGCCAATGCACAAAGGTGGGAAGGATTTCCACAGGGCCATGTGTGGTATGTGACTTTTGCATTGAAAGTAAAGAGTTTGTTTTTAAAGATGTCAAAAATGTTCTTAACACCGCGCTAGTCATAATGGATACTACTTTCTACAAGCAGAATGTGGAATTACACGTCGAAGACAAAAACATGTATACATGCATGAATACAGATCCTACTAAGGAATTTACAAAAATTCTAACAGCCATCGTACAAAAAGCAGTGGATCAAGGCACCATTGGTCAAAAAGAAAAAGAGTACCATTATCAAAGACAACCCCACCATTCCTTACATATATATGACACCCAAAATACATAAACATGCCACGTCACCACCATTAAGACCTATTGTATCCACAATTGGATCAATACATGAACCGGTGGGAAAATATCTAGATAAACACCTACAAAACATGGTCCAAACCAGCTCTACATACATCAAAGATACGACTCACTTTTTAAACATCCTGGAAGCTGAAAAAGCCAATTTCACAACAAACATGATTATGGCAAGTATAGATGTAAAATCGCTTTATACTTCCATACCACACGATTTGGGCATGACAGCCGTGGAGAGTTTCTTAATGCATGAAGACAAACCAGAAGAACAAAAAGTGTTCCTCATGGAATTACTGCACTTCTTGCTATATCATAGCTACTTTAAATGGGAATATAACTTTTTTGTGCAAATGTCGGGTACTTCTATGGGCAATTGTGCCGCGCCGACCTATGCTAATACATTCATGTACAGATATGAGTTGGATCATATACTAAACAATGAAGAATGGACCAGGAATTTAATATTGTATAAAAGATACATTGATGACATCTTTGTATTATGGAATGGGAGCAAAGAAAGTCTTACCAACGCCCTAAATCAACTCAATCAGATAAATGAAAGAATACAATTTACATTTATCATCAACAAAGAAAAGCTATCATTTTTGGATGTGCAACTGACCAACAAAGATGGAATCATTACAACAAGTGTATTCGCAAAAACCACGGATAGAAACAACCTACTCCATTACAAAAGTTTCCATCAAGCGCCATTAAAACAACACCTGCCTTTTTCACAACTGTTGAGAATAAAAGGAATTGCCTCTACCAATGAACTGTACCAAAAACACAAAAAAGAAACTTTGGAAACATTCAAAAAAAGAGGATATCCTCAATCCATCTTGGATTCTGCATCAGAAAGAGCGGACAAACTACAAAGAGAACACCTGTTAAAAACAAAAGAAAAGAAGGAAGACCAAAGAGCTGTTTTCGTATCTAAATTTTCTACAAGCAGTATGAAAATTAAAAAGTCAATCAAAACACGTTGGCCAATGTTATCTTTGGAGGAAGATTTTAAAGGCATATTTGAAAGACAACCAATTTTCGCATATGAAAGAACAAAGAACCAAAGAACTTAAAAGAATTGGTTAAAGAAACAAAAAATCAAGAACACAATGTATACAAAGGCACTTTACCATGCCACAATTGTGGAAACTGTTCAGCAATTATCAAAAACAACGTAATAAACCACCCCACTAAAGGCACAATGGTAAAACTAAGAGTCACAGGAACATGTGATACCAGTAATGTTATTTACATGTTAAGATGTCCGTGCGGCCTCTCATATGTGGGTAAAACACAGAGGAAGATCAAAACAAGAATAATTGAGCATAAAAGCAACATTCGCTTGAAGAATGAAAAATCCACAATAGCCGTACACTTTAATGAAGCAAGACATAATGTAAGCCAATTAAAATTCTGTATCCTGGAAAAAGTGGCAATACTCCCAGGTAGAGATAACAATAGCCATCTACTACGAAGAGAAGTTTTTTGGATCAATTACCTATGCACCCTACATCCGAAAGGACTCAATGAAAGGATGGATTTACATTGCTATCTATGATACATAGTATAATTTTGGGTCTTTTCCGAAACTACCATTTATACAGACATTATTTCCAGCTCCAATGAATAGTTAAGATATTAACACACATATTTTTTGATGTGTGTCACATTATATTGAAAATTTACGATTCAATTTTGATATGTATATATATATATTATTGTCTCTTTCTTATTTTACATACTTCATTTTTTGTTATTGTCGATTTCAATCAATCGTGTACTGTAGGCTACAACACGATTCACCCACGACTGTGGTTACACCGTAACATTTCACCATAGTTATCCCCGACATGTGAAGTTTCATTGTTTACACTCTGACGTTAGTAAACACACCCCTTCATATCAAATAGACGTTTTCTATGTCTATCACGCTCCCGCACCACGTGAGTACACTTCCGCACCACGTGATCACGCACCCAGACTATAGAGCTAGGAACCATAGAGTATTGCAAAACAGAGCGTTGCACGCCAAGGGTAGCGAGGAGAGATTCACCTACATATTTACTCGGTAAGAACCAGATTGTTTACCCGTCAGTTACCGCCCACCTTAGACCTCTCAATGCCAATTTTACATGGTATTTATATTTACATTTATTTTTGCAGCGCATCGATAACGCTGTAAACAACCATACAAGGTTAGTGCGTACTTCTTCATTTCTACTATTGTGAATCTTGCTTTTCACACCATAAATCCACATGGGGATATAAAGGGTAGTTGCCAACACAGAACCTTTCAGTTGACAGACAATTTACCACTCAGTGATTGAAATGTGATATGCATGTTGAATGCCATATGTTTTTCCTTTTTTTAAATAATGATACCAATTATGACATATTATACTGTTTCTAGATATAACTGAAGACCCCTGAAGAAGGGCTATATGCTTGAAATGCATTGGGCAAAACAAATACCATGGAATATGATATAAAATATTCATGAAAAATACTTACAAATGAAAATCTTCGCTACTAATAAATAAAAAACAGAACTATGAAAAAAGGTTCTTTGAATTATTAACGAAAAGTTATAAAGGAGTGCATGGATGGAATGTATCTTGTGACACAGGATTCATATCTTTAAGCATTTAAGGTCACCATCAGGGGTCTCTGCATTGTTAAAGGGGGGGTGCTAAAAGACTTAAGGCAAACGCTCACTTGCTTTGAAAAAGAGGCAGATATAGCCCGCTCACACTCTACTCAGGCGCTACTCAAATTCAGGGACAAAATATCCGAATACCAGAAAGAGGCGGTTATAGTATGCCAATTCCGAGAGAAATACTTCGCAGCTCGCCGATAAGGTGAAGGGGACCGTTCAGGCATGGGATTGGCTGAGCAAATCTGGGCCCGAGAATTTTGAATTACGTTCTTGAGCTCCAGACTTCAGCACTGGCGTAACGAAAAGTGAGGAGGCCTCCCTGTACGGTACTTAGGGGGGCCCCCTCCGGGCTTAATCAGGAGCTCTCTGGCCGGAGTGCAGTGCCGAGGGGGCCCCTTGGAGCTAGGGGCCCCCCCGCACCGCGTGGGCTGCGGGGGACTGTGTTACGCCCCTGGACTTCAGATGGTGAGACAGTTAGGAACAGTGCGGAGATACTAAGCACATTTCAATGTTTTCATGCCACCCTGTAAACCTGGAAGTGACAGCAGGAAATGTCTCTATCACCTTATTTAGACACAGAGGCTCTGGGATGGCTGGGGACTCACAGAGTGAATTTCTGGCAGCATAGTTCGAACAAGATGAAATCAGGTCCGCTATAATGCAGCTCCGCTCTGGGATGGCCCCTGGACCTAATGGTCTATCCCCTGATTTCTACAAGGCACACACAGAGCACCTGGCCATAGTGAGAGAAGCTACTATCATTTCCCTACTTATGCCTGGCAAACCAGCAGGCAGGTCTGACTCCTATAGGCCTCTCTCCATGATCAACTGCGATGCGAAAATATTAGCTAAAATCGTAGCAAACCGGTTGAGCCTTCTCATGACGGCACTGGTGCTGCCAGATCAAGCGGGATTCATCCCGGGACGTGCAACCTCCCACAACTTGCGCACTCTGTTTGCAGCAATGTCAGACATGGACCCAGACCTCGAGGCAGTGCTTGTGTTTTTAGACGCCACCAAGGCGTTTGACTTGGTGGAATGGGACTATTTGTTTGGCATTTTGCAATGGATGGGAATGCCTAACGGGTTCTTAGCCTGGATACAGTTGCTTTACCCACACCCGAGGGCCATGGTCATAGCTAATGGGGCCTGCTCACCTTGGTTTGACATTACCAGGGGCACCCGTCAGGGGTGCCAGTTGTCACCCCTCTTATTTGCTTTGGCGGTAAAGCCCCTGGCAGCCAGGCTTAGACAGTTACATAGGGAATGGGCAATAGAATACCCTACATGACAGTTGCTGATTTTGCTTTATGCGGACGATATTACCCTGTATGTTCGGGAGCCCCAGATCAGCCTCAATACCATTCTGAGGGAGTTTATTGAGTTTGGAGAATTGTCGGGTATAAAAATAAACTGGGGAAAGTCCCATCGCGGGAAACTCTGCTGCCCTGGCTGTGGCTGGCGCCCTAACCGCTCTCAGGCATCACGTCCCAACAATAACACCCTCAGTGTGGGCTATCGCTGCATGCTATTAAACACCAGGTCGGCGTGTAAACATGCGCAAGACATATTTGAGCTTCTAGATACAGTGAAGCCACTATGTCTTATGCTTACTGAGACGTGGTGGGGCGAATTCTCCAACCCTGATGTCGCTACGGCAATCCCGCCTGACTATAACATCTTCAGGAAGGATAGAGCTAAAGGAAGGGGTGGTGGAGTGGCATTGGTGGTCAAGAAAGGCACACCCTGTGCGATACTGCCAGTGAAAGACATCCGAGGCTCGGAGACCCTCGCTTTTTCCATCACTTTGTCTCCACATCAATCTGTTAAGGGATTACTCGTGTACAGACCACCTGGTTCACCCGGTACGTTCTTTGAAGATCTGGACTCCGTGTTGTTGGGGATGGCCCTGAAAGCGGAACATTGCATCGTGGCTGGGGATTTTAACTTTCGGATGGATGATCCGTCTGACCCTGCTGCCATTAAACTATCTGAGGCTATGGCCCCGCTGGGACTGATCCCTCATTTGCTGGAGCCCACGCACGAGAAGGGGCACACTCTTGACCAAGTATTCTCGTCTTCCCCTCTTGAGGTGATTGAGATTATACCTGTACTATGGTCAGACCACTTGCTTGCCAAATTCACGATCAAAGGCACAGTTAAACCGGTGGCTGCCTTGGCACAGCAACAGGGTCGTGTCCATAGGGCATATCATCGAGTGACCCCAGAGATGCTGGCCCAGGCTGCTGTGGATCACCCATGTTCCCTCTCTGGCGATCTGGACAGGGACTTGGGGACCCTGCAAGCTTGGCTCCTAGACAGGCTGAATGATCTTGCCCCGGAACTGACACCCAGCCTGACACCGAAACGGGTCTCTGCGCCTTGGTTTACCGCTGCACTGTCGGCTACGCGGCAGCAGTGTAAGGTGGCCGAGAGAGCTTGGCGGGCACAATATGATACTGTAGCCAAGCTGACCTATAAAACGGTGGTCAAGGCCTATCACCGGGACATTCGCCTGGAAAAAAAGCATATCTAGCTAGGAGAATAGAAGCTGCTTCTAACTCCTGCAAGGAGATTTTCTCCATTGTGAGAGAATTTATTTCCCCATGGTCTAACACCTCGGACGAAAAACCATCTGGTACCTGGGCTTCGGACCTTGCTGATTTCTTTACGAGCAAGATCCAATGCATACAGGATTCTTTTCCATCGCCTGGGCCCACGGGCCAGACCAATCCTGAGGCTATTTTAGCCACGCGGGCTTGGACTGGTGCGACGCTGAGTGTGTTTCCTTCGCTCTCTGCCCCTGACTCTTTAGCACTAATGGGCAATCTCAAATCGGGCTCGCCCCTCGACCCATGCCCTGCTAAATTTTTGGCGAAAGTTGCGGAGGTGATCAATCCACTGGCAAACCCGCTGTTGAATCTCTCGTTGAGTCAGGGAGTGGTCCCGCACGCCTGGAAGCAGGCGATGGTGATTCATTGCTCAAAAAGCCAGGCCTAGACCCGAAGGCCCCGGTCAATTATAGGCCCATCTCTCTGCTGCCGGCTCTCACGAAGATTGTCGAAAAGCACGTTCAGGTTGTGCTTTCCAATTTTCTCGAGACTAACGAGATCTTGCACGCCACCCAGTCGGGTTTTCGTCCCCATCTCAGCACAGATACTGCGCTCCTTGAGGTCTCAGAAACCATTAAAGGGGTTCTGGACTCTGGGGGCAAAGCCATGCTGGTGATGTTGGACTTGTCGGCGGCGTTCGACACCGTCCCCCATGATGGCCTTCTTGCAAGACTCTTTGAAATAGGTCTGCGGGGGACGGTGCTCGGATGGTTTTCTTCCTTTCTAGCCGGCCGCCGGCAAACGGTCTGGGCCTCGCCAGATTCCGCCGTGATGCCGCCTCTGGGAGTCGGGGTCCCACAGGGCTCTATCTTGAGCCCGATCCTATTCAGTATCTTCATGACCCCGTTGGCGGCATTGGCGGAGTCATATGGGGCCCAAATCGTGTCCTACGCCGACGACACCCAGCTCCTCTTCTCGTGTAAGAGAGGAGGAGACTTTGACGGGGAGAGTATCTGGGATTGCCTTGGGGCTGTTTTTCAATGGTTCCAACTGAACAGCCTCAAGTGCAATTCCGATAAGTCTGAGGTACTCTTCTTTGGGTGCGACACAGAGCCAGACTGGCAGGCCTGGTGGCCGATTAATATGTTTCCTCCGTCTTGCTCCTCCCAAGTCGCCAAGAATCTGGGGGTCAAGATGGATAAGGGGCTAACATTGAAGTCCCAGATCCTCGGGGTGTCGGGCACCTGCTTCGGCATCCTTAGGATGCTGCGGAGGTTCCTTCCCCTGCTGTCTGAGGAGCATAGGAAACTGACAGTGCAGGCTCTGATCGGGTCCAGGTTGGATTACTCTAACATTCTCTACCTGGGCCTGCCAGAGTATTTGCTGCAGCGGCTCCAAGTAGTGCAGAACGCTGCCGCGAGAGCAATCTTTGGACTAAATAGACGGGCCAGTGCATCGGGCCTGCTGAAAACCTTGCATTGGCTCCCTATCCGGAAACGGATCGCCTTCAAGGCTCTGACTCTGGCCTATAAAGCTCTCCACGCGGTGGGAGCAAAGTATCTTCAAAAGAGACTGGTCTTCTATCAACCGACCCGGTCTTTGAGGTCGGAATCCCTGTTTTTGGCGGTTGTTCCGCGTGTGAAGAGAGCTCGCCTGGGAGGCCGCTCTTTTGGACTTCTGGCACCACAGTTGTGGAACTCTCTGCCGGTCACTTTGCGGGGAGCTACCAGCCTACTAGCTTTCAGAAAAGTCCTTAAAACCTGGCTGTTTACCCAGTAGCCTGTTTTTCCTGTATGTATTTGTCTGGCATTCTGTCTTTTCTTTTAACGGTGTTATGTTATTGTGTTGCAGCCCTCCTTTTCCAAAAAGCGCCGGGACACTCTTTTTGAGTAGCCGTGCGCTATACAAAAGAATAAATAACATAACATAACATAACATAACATAACATAACATAACTGCTTCCATTAATGGACGCAGTGAGCTCTTACCCCCTAGATTATCCCATTGAGTGGTGCCTCAGTGAAGTTAAATACCTGGGTATAGCCGTTGTAAGAGATAAATCGGAGCTCCTCCGAGCCAACTCCGGGAGGGTAATTGACCACATCACCGAGTCCGTGGAGAGGTAGGTAACATGGATCACCTCCAAGCTTTCCATGATGCACAGAATCTAATTTGACACTTTTTTAGAAATTTCATGCAGATTAGTCAAACAACGCCAAAGTTATAGACAACTTAAAAAATGCTTTTTGACTTGCCTATACACCGACCAAGGCTCAACGGCGAAACGCGTTTGTTGATATTGACTGTGCGATTAAATCCAGATAAAGGATTTACCCCCAACGTGAGTGCTGGTCTTTCCTTTTGGAGTGGGAGTGAAACCAGCAAAAATGTATCGCTCCGAACCCGAGCATCTTCAACGATGGTGGGACCTGATGAGGTCGTGGTAATCCACAAATGCATAGTTTCTCCTTGAAAAAAACACAACACCACGGTCCAAACTTCTTTTAGCGTGCAAATTTATTTGGCAAAGCCTCTCAGCGTGTTTCGGAGTGTCCTGCTCCTTGCTCACGAGTAAAGGGCATGCAAAAACGCAAGTGTTTTAACATTAACTATGTGACATACCTCTGTGTGAATATCGACAACAGACTTCACTTGGTGCATGAAACGCTACAATGATGTTGTATCAACCAAACACATTTGTTAAATTGTTTCAAAACACACGTTTCAAACTGTACATTAATACAAATACATTTGTTGCAAGTCTGAGAGCCTTATAACTGGGTAAATAATACTTATAACACTGTGTTAACTTCTTCAATCCTTCTGAACAAATAAAGTATGTTGTTTTCATTAAAACAACTTTATTACAGCATATCGGCAGACACGTTGTCCCAGGTTAACATAGCCATTGTTAACGAGGCATATTCCTATGCGAGAATTCAGCATACTCGTGTCCCAGTGGGCTGTAACTTTGCGGACTGGCCAATATCCGAAACCAACATCCTTATAAGTAATAAAAAACTCACCCTAGTGGCCAGTCACTCTACGTCCTTATGCATGTCCGCCTGCTTAATGGGGACTCTCTTTAAACATATCCAATTCTGCCCATGTGGGCTATGTGTTTTGTGTTACATGTCCTGCCTTCTTATTGCTACATAAATGAATGTAACCTTTCCCTTATAACACTAATTGTCGTCACCCAGAGTTTTTTGTATTTCCCTTGGTAGTTATATTGCTCGTTTTGCCTTCCACTTGCATTTGACATCATACATGAAATCTGTGAAAATACAAAAATAAAGGTACAATTAGATGTGTATAACAAATATTATGCACTAACCCTTAATCCTAAACCAAAAGACAGTACAGATTAAAAAATGTCTTTCATTAAAACCTTAGATGTACAGTGTAGCAACTTCTAATGTTTGTTCCATTAACTTACAAAACAGTTATCAACCTAAATGCACTGATAGTGCCTCATCACTGTTGTGTCCCTGGGGGTAACGAGTAAGATATTGCATAATCATTTTAGACTCCAACCATCTCAATTCTTGCACTCTGTCACCCCCTCTTTTTCTTACTGGGATCCTGTCGAGCACACAGAATGATAACAGATCACTGTTTTGATTATGTGAGGCCTTAAAGTGCATCGCTATGGGGTACTGCTTATCATTGTGTTTTATTGCCCTCAGATGCTCCAAGATCCATGTTTTAGCTTTGTGGATAGTGCTCCTGATGTAGTGCTTATCGTATGGGCATCTGAGGGCATACACAACGTATTCGGTGTTACACGAAACATGTTTAATTATTTGTTAATGGGTTTACACTCGATTGAGAGTTTGACCTCTTTGCAGTTCGTGCTGTGTTCACAGGCTTTACATCTGCCACATTTAAAAAATCCCTGTATATTGCTTCGTATAGTTTCACTGGTGGTGAGCGTACGACAAATCTTATCTTTAAAGGACCTGGCCTTTCGGTATGCGATTTGTGGATAGTCTTCAATACGTTTTTCTAGATCTAAATCTGTCTTCAGTACATTCCAAAATTTCACTAGTGCCTTTCGCACCTCTTTAGATTGCTTATAGTACGGTGTTATGAATCTGACACTGGTTGTTGCATCTTTGCTGTTTTCAACTTTTTGCAATAGAAGATCCTTTCTGTCTCGTTTTACAACCTCAGTGCATGCATTCTTAATGCAATTCTGTGAATATCATCTAGCCTGAAAATGTTCCACCATCATCATGTTCTCTCTTTCAAATCCCTCTTTCGTACTACAATTGCGTTTTGCTCTTAAGAGCTCACCCAGACGGGTGACAGCTTTGAGCATGGAGTAGGCTGTTATCAGCTGTCTCTTTTCTAACCAGAAAAGTGTGCAAATATTTCCCATTCACCTGTATCCGTAGGTCAAGAAACTCAATACATTTCTGAAATAAATGACTGCTAAATTTTAAATTGAGTGTATTGTCATTGAGAACTTCAACAAATGTATTTGTCTCCTTAACGCTCCCATCCCAAATGCAAAAAATATCGTCAGTCAGGTGCATCAATGATATTTTTTAATTTAGGATGGGAGCGCTGAGGAGGCAAATACATTTGTTGAGGTTCTCAACGATAATACACTCAATTTAAAATTATGCAGTCATTTAGATCAGAAATGTATTGAGTTTCTTGATACAGGTGAATGGGAAATGTTTGGACACTTTTCTGTTTAGAAAAGAGAAGGCTAGTAACAGCCTACTCATGCAACAAATCCCTGCTACAGAAACTCCAGACAATCCAAAACACCACAGCCAGACTCATTCTCGGCACCCTCAACACGAGCACATAACCCAACACCTGCAAGACCTCCACTGGCTCCCGGTCAAGAAGAGAGTAACTTTTAAGCTACTCATCCACGCCTACAAATCCCTCCACAACATCGGACCCAAATACCTTACCTAAAGAATCTCTTTCCATGCACCCAAAAGAAATCTCCCTTCCACCGACCTCACCCTAGCAATGACCCCACGCATCCGCAGAACCGGAGCAGGGGAAGAACCTTCTCCTACGTAGCAGCCAAAGCCTGGAATGAACTCCCAGTCAACATCAGACGCTCCCCCACCCTGCACACCTTCAGGAAGAGCCTCAAGACCTGGCTTTTTGGCTGCCCTAGAGCTGCACCCCAGCACCTTGAGACCCTCACGGGCCAGTAGCGTTCATTATAAACCCCCTGGTTGATTGATTGATTGATTGACGCACATATCTATATATATATATAAATATATCACTTGTGAGCGGGTGCTCGTACCAAGAGACTACTCACGGTTTACATACTGCACCAAAACTTCTAAAATGAGGTCAGAACTCATGGGAGAGGAAACAAACACTTGTTTATTTGACACAGGTGAAAGAGACGCATTTCGGCAGAAAACTTTGTCAACGTTCTGCCGAATCGTGTCCGTTGAACCTCTTTCTAGTTTCAGCCAATATGAACAACTTCCACTTACAGTGTAAATGCAGTTAAGCACTGGAGACTTTCAGTGAAGAACTACAGACACCAAAGTAAAAAAGAAATGGGAATATTTCTTTTTGAAGCCCAGTTAAATAATAAGACCTGCATAGGCCATGAATAATATATTGAAGGCCCAATCTGTGACAGACCACTTATGTACAGATACCAGACTGAGTTTATCAGTAGTACTAGATACTTAGCCCTCAAACTTGTGTGCACATGATGACGTGCAATAATCCTTGAGCCTCTGGATATATATCGCAGTGTTCTGAATGACAATTCAAGCTTTGCTCTCGTTGTTTATTGATGTCATTCAGTACCCCTTGGTGAAAAACATCTCCGTAATCTACTGTTACCCATCTATAATTCTGTATATAAATTCAGGGCAACAAAGTTAAAAGAAAATTCTTGGACTAGGTAACTGGAAAACCAGTTTTGATATCTGCAGTCAAAATAGCATTTGTTATTGAGTCGTAATGCAATACCTCAAATTAGTACAAGTAACCTGATAAAAGATGAGTCTAAAGGAATACATCTATTGTCTCACAAAATATTATATTATAATTATGCTTAGACAAGGAAGTGAATTGTTAGAAGGACAGCTGAAATAAAAGTGATGGGATGAAATGAGTGGCAGAAGAGGGAAAGAAGGATAATATCAGGAAAGGCAGGGGAAAGGAGGTGAAAGGAAACAGTCAGTGAATATGGAAGGAAGGTAGAATGTATAGTTAGAAGAAGGGAAAAGGAGGTAAGAGGAAAACAGTCAGTGAATACGGATGGACGGACGAATAGATAGAAAGAAAGCAGGAGTTGAGGTTGAGAGAGATATGAAGTGGAGTGAGTGTATGGCAGAGTGGGTGAAAGACTGTGAGGAAAATGGAAAAGAGGAGGTAGGAAATATGAAAGCAATAAGGCAAATGAAGAGGGATTGGAGAGGAAGAAAGGAAATTGGGTATAAAGGAGAGGAGGAAAAAAGAAGGGAAAAAGCAGGTAGAGAGGAAGAAATGAAAAGAGAAAGGCCTGGATGAATAGGGAAAGAAAGTACAACATCGAGTAGCACTAGGGAGGAAGAAAGGCGTAAAATTCTGTTAGTCAGGCATGCACCTTCTACTTATCTATTGGCACCTGTATAACAACCAGATAAGAGTCTAGGGAGATACGGTTTTGCCAACGTGACAGGGAAAGCCATGATCATCAGCTAGGATCTCACCTAATGGCAGCAGGGTTACAAAAACAAGATGATGTAGCCCAGGGTGCATCAAATCAGGTGTTTGTTAAGCGCGACTACTCACCCGTAAGGGTCTCAAGTCGTGGGGGAGTGGGGGTGGGGGTTCTCAGGTTTAAGTCCATCAAGAAGGAGGTCTGTCAAAGAGCCAGGTTTTGAGGTTTTGTGCGAAGATGGGGAGCGATGTTATCTGTCTGAGGTGGAGCGGAAGGTCGTTCCATCCGCTGGCCACGCGGAAGGAGAAGGAGCAGCCTTCCAATCTGGTCTTTCTAGTGTGGAGGACCTCGGCAAAGGGGAGCTGGGCTGATCGTAGGGTCCTTGGGGGTGTGTGGAATTTGAGTTGGCTGTTCAGGTATGCTGGTCCAGTGTCGTGGAGGGCCTTGTGAGCGTGGGTTAGCATCTTGAGGGTGACTAGCTTTGATGGGGAGCCAGTGGAGTGTGCGCAGGTGCTGGGAGATGTGGCAGTGGCTTGGCAGGTTGAGGACCAGTCTTGCAGCAGCTCCTTGGATGTTCTGTAGCTTGCGGGTGAGGTTTTTGTTTATTCCGGCCTAGAGTGCGTTGCCATAGTCAAGCCTGCTGGTGACCAGGGTGTGAGTGACAGTCTTTCTGTGTTCAAGGGGGATCCATTTGAAGGTCTTACGTAGGAGGCCGAGGGTGTGGAAGCAGGAGGACGAGACAGAGTTGATCTGGTGATCCATTTTGAGCTCTGAGTCCAGGATGATTCCCAGGTTGCGTGCGTGGTCCGTGGGGGTGGGCGGACTGCCGAGGGCAGGGGGCCACCAGGTGTTATTCCAGGCATCTGGGTTTGGGCCCATGATGAGTACTTCCATTTTGTTTGTGTTTAGTTGTAGGCAGCTGTTTTTCATCCACTTGGCGATGGCTTCCATGCCTTCTCGAAAGTTGTGTCTGGCAGTGTTGTGCATAATTCATATGGGAGACTTGAGGTACATGCAAAACTAATAAAGCAATATACACTAAGATCCAGAAAGCAAGGATTAGCAGGGCACTATCACACTTGAACGCAATCAACAACATGTTTTAAATCATCCATCTGTCGGCTGTACCAGTCAATTACTTCAGTGAGGGGATTGACAAATGTATTTGCTGGGCCAATGCACAGCTTGCTTGGCGTCTGTTGAGGCAAGAAATATAAATTGTTATGCTGCAGGGTTAGTAAGAAAGAAACTATTCCTTTCACCAAAATAAAATTCACAATTTTGCTTTCATTTGAAATTTGCAATGTAATACCAACTTAAAAGCCACTCATTATTTCAGTGTAATGGAGTTCCAATGACATGCTTTATAATGTCATGTACCTTTTACCGGAGGCTACAGTGGTCAGCACTAAAAACTGATATTTTATTAAGCTCAAATGTCAGCTGTAAAGATGTCACAGAAGACCTACTTGGAGTGGAGAGACCATCAGCATTAACAGGTGGAAGTTTTATCGCATCCTACTCCTACATGTGTTCATCAGCATGTTCTACCACAATATAGTTGTTAGTGGAGGAGCGTTTATCAGAAAGAGGGCACAGGGTGAACTATAGACACTCATGATTTCTTCTTAGGCTGTGAATATTTTTTAGGGTAGCACTGAAGGCCACCCATTGTCCCTTAAAAGTACCTGGGTTAGAAGTATAGACTGAGACAGAAGAATATCCAGGGTGCTAAAGTGCTACACAATAATGTTCAAGCAGAGGCTCTTTCAGGTGAGCAACCTTCTCGGAGAACCCCTTTGGGGCAGAGAACACCTTACGAGGGTCATGGTTCACACACAATAGAGGCCAGCTAGGTACTTGGGCACCAGGTGGGCAGGCAACATAGGTGATTGTGGCAAGGGCACGCAAGGCACATGTTCAAGTGGTGATTCTACAGGACATAGGCATGGAGATTGCGAAGAGCAATCAAACTCTGGTAACATAGGATATGGCAGATTTGGACGTGAGGGCAGGCGGGAGCAGCCATGCCCAGTGATTATGTGGACATGTGATGGCTGCCCACACCGGAGTAGAGGAGGGCAGGGCACCTGGATGTAGTCTGCGATCTTGGTTTTGACCGGCATCGGATACACACGGGCCGTGGACCCTTCAAGTCATAGGCTTTATCATGCTATGACCTTGATCTCGTTTCTATCAGACATGTCTATCGCCCATTGAAAATGTTATTACCACCAGCCATCCCAGCTTAGAGTACGCCTTGGAGCTACTATAATTTTTTATAGCTCACACGACGTCTTGGAGAGACCTTCATGCATTCAAGATAAAGTCAGAAGGCTACAATTTTCTGTAGCATTGTTTTTATTCGCACCAGAAGAGCCAGCCATTGCCTTCATTTTAGCCAACTATCGGTCGCCCTAGATTATCAGACGCATTGGACTTACCTACACACTTCTTGGAATCGAGCCTAAAACCAATAGTTGCAAAATTAAAGAATTATATCTAGAGCATGTAAGGAGAACACGGTCAGTGGTTCTTCTATTTACCACAGGATTTAGATATCTGGACAGTCATGATCTTATAATCAGAATGACTTTCGCATTTGAATGCATAATGAAAGAGAAGCAATTATACATTTTATACTTCTCTGTATGCCACTGGTAGTAACACTCTGAGGAAGATTCAACACCGAAACACGTTGGAGACAATTGTGTCAAAAACCAGTGTTTCTCTCAAAATATTCAGAATTGACATTTAATTGTAGTGTTGTATTAATTTCTTCATTTGCACCTTACAAAATGATGTAATCTTTGTCGATCTCTTAGAGTGGTTATACTTATATGGTGAATGATTTATGAATAAAAAACTTTTTGCAGACATACAACATTAACTTTGTATAAATAAGAGTCTTTTAATACAATTTGATATCAATCTCAGATTTTGTGAAAAGAAAAATATCAACCGTAGATTTTGTGAAAATAAAAATAAAACAAGCATTAGAAATGCAATAGGGCTCAGATTTATTTGAGTTTGAGCTAATGGCATTGTAAATGGCAATGTCTTTTCGCCATGTGTTATGGAGTGTGTGCATGTGGTGTGTAGTGGAATTATGTGGGTTGGATTGGAATTCTAGCAATGGTGGCATACTGTGCTTTAGATGAATATGTTTAAAAGTAAAGTGTACCATACTGTGATTGCTACAATAGTGCACTGACGGCTGGTGGGCATGTGCTTGGTAAAAGCATGCACAGATGGCTGGTGGTGTGTGTGTTTGGTGAAAGCGTGCACTGACGGTTGCTGGTGAGTGCGCCTTGTAAAAGAATGCACTGACGGCTGGTGTTGTACGCCTGGTGGTGTTTGTGCTTGGTGAAAGCGTGCATTGATGGCTGGTGGTGTTTGGGCCTGGTGAAAGCATGAACTGATGGCTGGTGGTGTGTTGTTGTGTGTGTGGTTGTGTGTGTAGTGATGAGTGTGTGGTGGTGAGTCTGTGGGGTGAGTGTGTGGTAGTGAGTGTGTTGTGGTGAGTGGTTATGAGTGTGTGGTGGTGAGAGAGTGGTGTGTGGTGTGTGTGTGTGTGGTATGTGTGTGTGGTGTATGTGTGTGTGGTGTGTGTATGGTGTGTGTGTGTGTGGTGTGTGTGTGTGTGTGGTATATGTGCGTGGTGTATGTGTGTGTGGTGTGTGCATGGTGTGTGTGTGGTCCTATGTGTGTGGTGTAATGTATGTGTGTGGTGGACTTAGTTTGAGTGTTTGTTTCCTGCCCACTCACACACTGCCCCTACACATTCACACACTGCACACTCTGCACACTCACACTGTTTACCCTGCACACTCACACATTGCAGTCACTGTCCCTCTGGAGTCACTGTTACTCTGCAGTCACACTCACTCTGCAGTCAGTGTTCACTCACTGTCACTCTGCACTCACTCTGCACTCACTGTCACTCTGCACTCTCACTGTCACTCTCGCACTTACTCTACACTCACTGTTGCTCTCGCACTCACTCTGCACTCACTGTTGCTCTCGCACTCACTCTGCACTCACTGTTGCTCTCGCACTCACTCTGCACACACTCACTCTGCACTCACCATCACTCGCACTCACTCTGCACTCACTGTCACTCTGCACTCACTCAGCACTCACTGTCACTCTGCACTCACTCTGCGCTCACTATCCCTCTGCACTCACTCTGCACTCACTGTCTCTGCACTCACTCTGCACTCACTGTCTCTGCACTCACTCTGCACTCACTGTCCCTCCGCACTCACTCTGCACTCACTGTCACTCTGCACTCACTCTGCACTCACTGTCACTCTGCACTTAGTCTGCACTTATTGTCACTCTGCACTCAGTCTGCACTCACTGTCACTCTGCACTCAGTCTGCACTCCCTCTGCACTCACTGTCAGTCTGCACTCACTCTTCACTCACTGTCACTCTGCACTCACTGTCTCTGCACTCACTCTGCACTCAATGTCACTCTGCACTCACTGTCACTCTGCACTCACTCTGTACTCACTGTCACTCTGCACTCACTCTCACTCTGCACTCAGTCTGCACTCACTGTCACTCTGCACTCACTCTGCACTCACTGTCTCTGCACTCACTCTACACTCACTGTCATTCTGCACTCACTGTCTCTGCACTCACTCTGCACTCACTCTGCACTCACTGTCACTCTGCACTCATGTCCTTGTCGAGGTTGTCTGTGGTGCTAGGTTGATCCGTGCTGAGGGCACTGAGCCAGTCTGCTTCTGTGAATTTGTCCCAGCTGTAGCTTGGAATGCTGAATTTGGTAGGGCTGCTGACTTGAGGTGTGCTGACTTGGAAGTGGATGTTGGAGTGGTCAGTCCATATGAGCGGTGTGGTGGAGTTGTATTGATGCTGTCGCTTGTGGTGAAGATGGGGTCCAGTGTGTTTTGGTTCTGAGACGAGCTGGGTGAGTCCAATGTTGCTCAAGCATTTGAGAAGTGCTGTGGAGCAGAGGTCATTTTGGTCATCCAGGTGAAAGCTGAAGTCACAGAGGAGAATGTAAGCTCTGGAGTCACTGGTGAACGGAGCAACAGGAAAGACTGGTAAATTTGGCTTGTGGTTGGGGTGACGTCCTTTGTGGATGTTGTGCATTTGATGGATTCCTTTTAAATGATAGTAAGCTCTCCTCCTGGCTTGTGAAGGCGGTGCTGATGCGAAATCTTGTAGCCTCTGTGTTGTGATGTTGGGAGCCAATAGGTGGTTGAGCCAGGTCTCTGTGATAAAGAGGATTTTGGTTGTATTACTACTCAGCAAGTCCCATATTTTGTTTGCGTGTTTGATTAGTGACTGTGTGTTGAGAAGCATGCATGCAAGTGGGTGTTGGTGTGCTGGTTTGCTGTGGCATGTGGTGTAGGCACTGTAAGGTGCTTGTATGGCATCTGTATTGGGAGGAGGTGTTGAGGGTGTTGTTAGTACTTGCGTGGGGGGAATGGATGTATGGCTGCTGGAGAACCAGTAGAGGGTGCAGGTGAAAACATCCTACTGTGGTGTGAGGCACAGTATGGAAGCAGTTGGGGGAATGGCATCTGGAGTCTAGAGACCTAAGGAGTGCTGAGCGGTACAGGCATAGATGGATTCCCCAGCCCTTCAGATTTTTCAGCCACTAGCAGTATCCCAAACATTTCCGCTACCACCCCTATAGCATTTTCACCTGTTTTGCATACTTTCCTGCTATACCTGCTCTCTTCACTATCCAAAAATTCAACCAGGTAATATACCACCTGCTCAGATTTGCTAAATTTCTTACCACATATTTGATGAAAGTGCTAAATTTTCAAAACACAGCATAGGTTACCACGCCCATCAGCATACACATGTTTAGAAAATACCCACCTTGAAAGAGTATTCCCAAAAGTTGATAATCTGAAGAGTCTACTGAAAGGAGGCAAAAGCATGCTGAACAGTTTCTGATCAAAGTGATGGCCTTGTCCATGTCTGCTTAGAACACCAAACACTTTGCATGGTCATGACAGGTGATGCATTATGCAAAATTCTCCCTATGCCCTAGGTAACACCCCAAGTGAGTATACAATTAGATCATCCTTTGGGGGAACAAGAAAGAACCTGCCATTTGCCACTTGCTTCCTCCTTTTTCCATTTGTCAGCCACAACCTCTAGCATTTCCCTGCAAGACCTTAAACTCTCAGCCCATCTTCCTTTCTGGAGACCTGTATAATCATTCCACACCATTGGACATTGCCCCTTCTTGGTTTGCTTTTAACCACAAAAGTCTGGTCTAACAGGAGTAGCCACCCTTTACTGCCACCCCAGTGTTGTCACTCCTGCACCTCCATATTGTGGCCTATACTGGTCCTCTGGCACATTGCACTACTGGGTGTCTCTCCTGGTATTTAGAGCATTTGAGCTGAAACCTATAGGGGTATTGTAGCAAGCCCCTTTATAAAAATTCCAACTTGCCCCTTTTGGGTACTGTGTGGCTGTGCCACCCACCGCTCCTGTGGTGGGACATCCCTGAAAGTGCTGGTAGGGCATGGGAAGGTCACTTGCTGAGTGGGTTCACAGTGTAGGCCTTGAATGAGCCACGCACTTTAACCATCTTATTGTCAATTTCCCCTCACAACTTTCCTGGTGACACGATCTTCCTTGCTCTAAACAGCTCAATATATTCGAACCAGGCTAAAACTCCAAAATTGATGCCTGATGTCTTTATTGCATCCAAATACTTCCAGGAGCTACTCTACTCTCTAGTGTTTTTTCACACACAAAGCTGGCATCATTTGTTAAAGCTGTTGCCCAGGTGTCAATATTTGTCGGCACCTTGGATATTTTTCATAGGTCTCCTTCCTCTGCCTTGGACCCTTCTTTGCATTTGATCCCTCTGAATAGTAGGTTGACAATGTCAGCATATTAATTTGCCTATATTTTCTCCTTTGTGGACACCATAACTTAGCCACCAACAGACTATCATATCTCCTAGAAAGGTAAAATCATGACACCCTCCGTTAAACTTGTGCTGGCCCCTGGGATTTGCTCCTTTTTCTACATTTGCACTTTCATCTCCATGCCACATTGTCCTGTTACCCTGATACATCAGCTACCACTCTTCCACCGTAATCTCTGTCATATGATGTATGTCCCATTCCTAAGCTGTAAGCTGTTCTCCTATGCCACCATTTCCTACACTCGTGTTCTCTATTTGTACTGCTGTTGATTTCTCAAACCCTTGTTGGGCCAAAAAACCTTCCCAAGATTCCCACCATGATCTCTGCTTGCCTTCAAACACACTCATGCCCATTTCAGTGGGCTCTGTGCCCTTCCTTCTTGGGCCAACTTCTCCACTGTCTCCTGATTCCCCTTCTCAGTCTGGGTCCTTCTCCAGACTCCCTCAACTTAGGACCATCTTTCCTGTTCTCTCCTCCATGTCGCCCCATTGCAATGGTCTTCCACCTTCTCTCTCGTTCCTCAATTCCTTGCTGCTTCTGTTCTCTTCAGTACCCACATCTTCATCCCAAAACACACATCTCCACTTTTGCAGACTCCTGTACTATTTTTGTAACTCTGGACCTGGACTCACTTCTCAACTTGAACACAGCCCTGTGCTCCTCCACCTCCACAGCCTTTTCTCTTCTATTCTGGACCTCTCTTGTAGAACCCTGTAACTCTACCAGCCCCAGTCCCCCTCTTCAACTATAGCCACCGCTGCCTCTCTATCTAGTTACTTGTAGCCATGTCCACTTAGCCTCTGATTTTCATAAGTCCGATAGGCATAACTAGTGCTCACCCAGGGGCACTTAACCTGCAGTATTAGGATACTGGAATGCATGGTCCACGTTGGGTGCCTTCAGACTACAATATTGGAAAAAAGGGGGTTAGCACTGGGCAGAAGTGCTACTTATACATATGTGCTGCAGCTATATCATAGATATCTATGCAATGATTGTAATTCACACGTGTATTATCAAAAAAATATCTTTTTAGGGCTCTGCCTACGTCACCACCCCGTCAGCAGTGGGGCGGAGCTCCGAGCCGTATTGTTATGGGGCGCAGAATAGTGAAGGAAAAATTCCTCAGTGCTGGTGATTTTTCAGTGTTTTTTTCTGGCCTCTGCATGATAATTGGCCCTCGCAGTGCTGTGTTTATGTTAGCCTTCACGCAATAGGCCATCTGGATTCTAGTTTGTCCACTTCCTGCATATTCCGTGTGGTTACGCGCAGGGAAGTGCAAAAAATTGACAATCACGAGCTGTCAGGGTGCCGTGGTAATTGAAGGCAGATGGTGGGCGCGCGTTCACCACTCTCCAGTGAGTTTGGTGGGCACGCGTTCATCTGCTTTCTTTCATGTGTAAGTGCTGTCCTGGGAAAAACTGGCTTGGGCGAAATCGTTTCCACAGAACAGAAGGAAAAGTGGAACCTTGGCGGGATGAAAGGCTGAGTACAACTTGTAAAGGCTTGGACATGGGGATCTGACATTGCACGGGTGATAAAAACCTTGACAACCTTTGTTCTGTGTTTGGATTCTGTCGTCGGAGAGTACTTCAAGCCCTATTAAGGATTTTCGGTCTCCGTCATCCAGTTCAGCTACATGGCTCTGCTGTACGTGATTAATGCTCGTTCTGCACATCGCTGATCGAGACCACAAAGGACAGGCACATTGGCATGTCAGCGAAGGGATCATTTTCGTTTATTTAATACAATGTTATATAGCGCGATCTTTACTCAAGGGTGACAGAGTGCTTTACATGGGTGCCTGTTGCAAGGTATGAGGACGTAGGATTACGCGTGTTTCATGGGGATACTGACAGAGTGGCAAGTTGCATATGGGGTCACACAAGGAAGAGATACAGACTGGTAGAGGTGTTGCGGAGCTATGGGCTCCATCTTTGGCATCTCCGGTTCCTTTTCATTAATTAGTGACATTTTATATAGCGCGAACTTTGGCCGAGGGTGCCAGAGCGCTTTACATAAGAGTTTGTTTCAAAACATAAGGTTTTAGGATTAGACATGTTACGTAAAGGTACAAACTGCATTAGGAATTGTAAAAGAGGTGTTGCGGAGCGCTGGGCTCCATCTTCGGCATCTCCGGTTTATGTTCGTTTACTCAATGCAATTTATGTTGCACGGATTTTACCCGAAGGTGTCGGAGCGCTTTACATAAGAGACTGTTGCACAGGATTGCAGGTGTAGAAGTTGTAGAGTCGGAGGAGGAGATACGGGCAGAGAGAGGTGTGCGGAACTCAGGGTGTTTTCGGTCACGGTTAATGATTCGGCAGTGGGGGGAAGGCTCGTTCACAGAGTGAGTCACTGCCATTTATGTCTATCTGGCGGGCCGAATGATTATTTGTGTGTGGTTGGCTTGTGGGTTTAAAGCTGGCTTTGCATAGCGCGAAGGTTGCCGGTTCGGTTCCCCCTACGGGCATCAGAGATGATTGAAATAGATGCGCTTATGGTGGTGGTTACAATCAGAGTTATAAATTGCAAATGTATGAGTTGTGAAGTCACACAGAGTGGAGATTCAGACAGAGAGAGGTGTTGCGGAGCTCTGGGCTCCATATTTGGCATCTCCGGTTCATTTTCATTTACTTGATGCAATTTTGTATAGCGCGAACTTTGCCCAAAGGTGTCGGAGCGCTTTACATGGGAGCCCTCTTGCAAAGCATAGGAACGTAGGAGTTCTGACACTGTTTACTTTGTAAATAGGCTTTTCGCCTGTCATTCTTTTACTGCATGTGTGTTAAGAGACAGGCGCAGGTCCCGGATAAAGTATCCAGGTGGGTTCGTGCACTGGAGCAATGATGGAATGACATCAAGAGCAGCTGTGTATCTAAGGCACTAAATCAAAGGGTGAGGCGGCTGTAGCCCGATTCTGTGCTAGCCTGCATATCACCCATTCGGTTTCGGGTGCATTACATCTGTAGGACAGTGGCAGCTGAGATGAGGTAAGGACGGGCCATGGCAGCCTTTTGGGATATCTGTATGGTTGTAAACCTCGCTGCATTTCACCCAGTGCTACTGTCTTATAATCAATGGGAAACTCGATAGTGCTGTGTGGTGTAGAGTGCCAGTGAGTGCAGAGTGACAGTGAGTGCAGAGTGACAGTGAGCGCAGAGTGACAGTGAGTGCAGAGTGAGTGCAGAGACAGTGAGAGCAGAGTGACAGTGAGTGCAGAGTGAGTGCAGAGTGACTGAGTGCAGAGTGAGTGCAGAGTGACAGTGAGTGCAGAGTGAGTGCAGAGACAGTGAGTGCATACTGAGTGCAGAGTGACAGCTAGTGCAGACTGAGAGCAGAGTGACAGTGAGTGCAGACTGAGTGCAGAGTGACAGTGAGTGCAGAGTGACAGTGAGTGCAGAGTGAGTGCAGAGTGCCAGTGAGTGCATAGTGAGTGCAGAGTGACAGTGAGTGCAGACTGAGTGCAGAGTGACAGTGAGTGCAGAGTGACAGTGAGTGCAGAGTGAGTGCAGAGTGACAGTGAGTGCAGAGTGAGTGCAGAGACAGTGAGTGCAGAGTGAGTGCAGAGACAGTGAGTGCAGAGTGACAGTGAGTGCAGAGTGAGTGCAGAGACAGTGAGTTCCGAGTTCACAACTGGATCAAGAACGGAATGGACTCCCTCGCATCCATCAAACCCAACAAGCATACTAGATCATACAAGCAGGCCAGATGGTACACAGAAGACATTTGTGACACCAAACTACACTGTGAACAGCTAGAAAGGAAATGGAGAGCTAGCCACAACACCACAGACAGAACTACCTTCAAGGCAGCACTCAGGCCCTATCACCAGCAAAAAATAAACACCAAGAAAAAAGCACTATTGGACTGTGTTGAAGGAAGCTTCAACAGCTGCAAGGGGATCTTCTTGATAGCTAAGGATTTCCCACTGACCTTAGCCACTGTCACCAACATCGCTGCCTCCCAACAACTCTGTGACAACCTATCCAACTTCTTCCACAGCAAAATCGCTAATATTTACAGCAACTTTCTACACCAACCCCAGAGTACTCATTGCTAAGTTACCCACCACCAACCAAGATGGCCACCTGACTGAATGGACTACCCTCACCAGAACAACACAGCTGCAATCATGCAGACCATCCACTTAGGGGCCCAATGGACCCATGCCCTCAACACATCTACAACCTGGGAACATAAACAATAAGAACCACCCTGAACCACATCATCAACACCTCCATCATGGCCATCACTCTCCCAAATGAAAGGAAGTTTGCAGAAATGAACACTATCCTCAAGAAGACCACATCTGAGCCAAATCAACTGAGCAACTTCCGACCCATCACTCTGCTTCCCTATTGAGCCAAAATGATTGAGAAGGCCATCAATAAGCAACTCACAACTGACCTTAAACATCAGCATCTTCTAGACAACACTCAATCAGGATTCAGAATGAACCACAGCACTGAAACAGCACTCATCGTGGCCACCAATAACATTCAAATGATCCTGGACCAAGGAGAAACAGTGGCCTTGATCCTGCTCGACCTCTTTATGGCCTTTGACACGGTCTCCCATAACACCCTTATAAGAAGCCTCCATGAGATTGGGATAGGAGGAACCACTCTCAAATGGATCCCTTCCTTCCTTATGGGAAGCACCCAAAGGGTCGGGTTGCCACTCTTCACATTAGAGACCAAGAAATTGATATGCGTAGTTGCATAGGGATTGCCCTTCAACCTCACCCATTTCAACATATAGATGACACTGCTTGCCAACATCATCTGATCACAATACATCACAAATATGCCATACTCTGATGACACCCAACTCATTCTCTCCCTGATGGACAAAAGGACCACAGTCAGAACCAACCTCACCAACTGTATGACCTTGGTAACAGACTTTATGCAAACCGCATGCATGCAGCTCAACTCTTACAAGTCGGAAGTACTGGCCTTCGGCAACAAGACGTCCCATTGGGACTCCACCTGGTGGCTGTCAGAGGTAGGACCAAAACCCACACCCACAGATCACGCAAGAAATATAGGGCTCATCCTAAATAATAAGCTCAACATGATGGCTCAAGTCAAAGCAGTGTTCTCCACCTGCTTTCACATACTACGCATGCTGGGAAAAATCTTTAAATGGTTGTCTCAGAATACCAGAAAGACTGGACTACCTCAGAATCTCCAAATAAGCCCTACACAGACTCCAGAGCATCCGGAACACCGCAGCAAGTCTCATACTCGACCTTCCATGACACACCCACATCACATCGCACCGCAAGAAGCTTCAATGGCTCCACATTCACAAGTGCAGCCAATTAAAACTCCTCATGCCCACATACAAAGCCCTACACAACAGACAACCAGAATAACCGAACAGCTGCATACACTCTCATCAACCTACCAGACACCTATGCTGTGCCTCACTCGCACACATCCTCTGCATCCACAAAAAAGCAACACTGGAGGTTGCTTATTCTAATTGCACCCAAGACATGCAACGACCTCCCTCAACACATCAGAGCCTCTTCCTCCTCACTTCTTGAGCTCTGCAAGAAGCTGAAGTCTTAGCTGTTCATCTAAGCACCTTGGGGACCACAAACCTACACACATGCCCAGCGGCAGTGTAATCACTGATTAGTGCACTATACAAATCAATATAGCATATAAAATACCATGACATAACCAGCTTTGAGCCGGACTCTGTAGGTTTGGTATCGTGGTTGCCCAGAGACAAGTTGTTGGCTTTGAAAAGCTTGCTGTCTGCAGCGCTAATGACGGAGAAATCTAAGCGGTGTCATTCAAAAAAGGTGCTGGGTCACTTGAATTTTGTATTTCAAGAGGTTGTACCGGGGTCTACGTTCTATTATAACCTTGCATTTGCAATGTGCGGAACCACTAAGCCATACCACAGGATGAGTGACAAGGAGAGTGAGAGAATATTAGCAAATGTAGAGGCAGTTTTTGGAGGGTTACAATGGCGTGACAAAGTGGCTACAGAACAATCCCATTACATGGGTGGTGGGCGTATACTTAGAGCCTCAGGAGCCAGAGAGTTTGGCATTATTGTGAAGGAAAATGCTGTGCCCTAAAATGGCCAATTGCTTGGAGGGATACACAACACAGCATTTCGTTCTTTGAATTCTTTCTCTCGTTATCAGCAGTCCATCTGAGGGAGCAGGAGTTGAGGAACAAAAGATTTAAATTTGTGTCTGACAGGTGGTGGTGCATGTGGTGAATCGGATGACAGGGAAAGATGTGTGGGTACTGAGTATGTTCTGCCTGGCTTTTTGTGCATATCAAAGCAGTAAGATCCCAAGCTGTGCTTTTGAATTGGCTCCCATGAACAACTTGACAAGTTGAATCAGGCCACAGGATGTCATCAGGCTCCAGCCTCCAAACTCACACCATCGATGGGAGTACCATTGATATGAATGGACCTTAAAAGGTAAGATCATTGGTTAACGGTTGGAACACAAATCCATACTTCACAACTCATCTATTTCATGAGTGGTGTAATATGGGATCTGCAATGCCGGGCAACAGAAATGTATGTTTCCCAAATGCTCTGTGCGTGTACCTACTGAGGCCATGTTATAGGTTAGGGCTGTGCTGGAGGAATAGGAGGCAAAACAGGCGTATATTTTAGCACCTCTTTCTGTGAATGAGGAATTTGTTGGGTCTTGCACCTACCCCAACCGTTGTCATGCTTATGTGCAAAGATTATGCCATTAGCAGAGGTCTATAAAAATAGAGAAATGCATGCATCCACCCCATGTTGCTCATTTATCTTTAGGTAAATTGGCACACGGGCAAACGTGTTTAGCAATAGCCTGTAGCACATATTGTGGGAAAAAAAACCTCAGAGAACTCCACTCACTTGGGTAACTAATCTAAAAAAGATTCTCAAGCTTTACAATGGATTTAATTTGTTTGTTTGATTTTTCTATGATATTTTGAGCAGGATCATTCATTTAATCTTATCTGTGAGTGTTTGTTGAGCAATGCGTGTGTTGAGTCCAATTAAATTATCTTCCATTGATTGTTGTTTCGAGTCGTAAAAATACCAATTTCCATAAACGCTGATTCATATTCTAAATAGGATGCCTCTCCCCTCCTTTGTTTTTATCCACATTATTCTTGTCAGCAGACTTCTTAGAAAAGCTGGCAGCTGTCCACCCCCAGAGACCGGGGCTGAGCCAGATCACAGAACGCTTGATTATTTACATTGTGGAACATCTAGAGGGCAGTTCTTTAATACTCTAAGCAAAAAGGAAAGCATATTTCACTCATGTAGAGACCTCACAACGCGCAGAGTGGCTTGTACTCCCCCAACTCCAGCCTTTCATTTATTTGCGAAATTCCATATGTATTCCCTCAATAGCTCAGTGAAGCCCGCACTATTTGCAAGTGAGAGGCTGTAAAAGAAAGAAATCATAAGTGTCTACGCAGCATCCAAGGCATTCCATAGGCCAGTAAGCAAAAACAAAAAAGAAAACATTGGTGAGCAATTCTCTCTGTACGGTCCAATCCAGGAATGCCATTTTCACGCAGGAGGTACATTTAATATAAAACAATAGCTATCAGAACTTCAATACTGTGTTTTTCAGGCAAAATATTCCACAGGTGAGATACAGAGTATAGCCATCTTTTTTTTTTTTGTGTGTAAGTGCAAATAATGTTCATTTAACTTGCTCGTGATTAAAATTGAACTATTCTTTTATAATAAATGAAGCACACGTGTAAAGGCGGGTACTTGCTAGTGTGTGTGTGCATTCAACAAGAAATGCTGCCGAAGTTACATTAAGGACAAAACTGCACAGTTCAAATATGCAGCACAACATGGCAGCTGTGGTCACACCATGATAAATCAGCGTTCTAAGGTGTCTATTGGATATTTGGAGAAAATATTGAGTTGTAAATATCGAGAGACAGAAATATCGGGGGAAAAAGACTGATACAAATATATCGTGATTCAGAAATATCGTTATGAAGAATATCGTTTTTCTGAGGTGTGTAAAATTATTGTTAAGAATGTTGTTGTTAATAACATTTGCAATAATATCGTTGTAAAAATATTGTTTGTTAATGATCTTAATGTGTTTTATGTCATACATTTATTATGTGTTATTATTCTTTGTATAATAGTTAATATTTTTTTAATATAGTTTGTAATTTGACGTGATTATTAATTTTCAGTTTAATTGCTACAAATAAATTACAGTTTTGTAGCAGGATGCTAGGTTTGTAGGGGTAAAGGGTGGGAAGGTAATTAAGTAATATTTAACAATTAATTATTACTTTACGTGATTATTAATGGTGTACATTGTGTAATAATTATGTTTTTTATTTATATTTTAGCTGCAGGCTGCTGGGTTTGTAGGGATATAGGGTGGGAAGGAATTAAGTAATAATGAAATATTAATGTTGTATTTGTTATTGATTATATATTTGCCAATTAACTATGTACTTTATGTTAAACTGAATTATTTTAGCTATATTTTATTTGCTGGTTGCTAGGTTTATAGGGGTATAAAGTGGGACAATAAGAAATAATTATTCAACAATTATTTGTTGTTAATTAGTTAATTGATTATCGATTATCTAAATTCTGTTATACCTATTTATTTTAGTTATGTTTAAATTGTGGGCTAGTAGGTTTGTAGGAGTGTAGTGTGGGAAGTTAATTAAGTAATAAATAAAAAACTATTTATTTTATTTGATAATTGATCATTAAGTTTAACCCCGGCCGGAGCAGGCGGACTTGCTCTACACGGAGCTTTACGGAGTTGGGCAAAAACTGAGTGAAGCTCCGCGACGCTCCTCCCAACACCACAATAAATATTTCTAAATAAAAATTACAATTAAAGAAAAATAAAAGCACACTTACCTTTATCTCAGAGTCTCTGGGCTGCCCTCCTCCTCGCCGTAATCCCCTATATCACACGTCTGTCATGGTAGGACTGTGCATGCGTGCGGATGCGCAGTCCTACCATGACGTTCGTCTGAGACGCTGCGATAATGGTAAGTGTGCTTTTATTTTACTTTAATTGTAATTTTTATTTTAAAATATTTATTACGGGGTGGGAGGCGGGAGGGTCCGGGCTGAACTCTGCTCCGTTGCGGAGTGGGAAGTTTTTGCAGACTTCGTGTTCTCCGAAGAACCCAGAGTATGCATAAATCCGCAAACTCCGCCAGTGGAGCAGAGTTCGTGGCCCAGGGTTAATTTTTTGTTTAATAATCAAGTGAATTGTTTTGTATTTTATAAACATATGTATATATACATTTATATAGCAATATAAATATATATATATATATATGTATATGCTTTTAGGTTAATAAAACATTTTCACATTAAGAATTTTATATTTTTTCTAAATTAATAGGGTTGTTGAAATATGTAATGTGTTTGAAGTGAAGTAGTGTCTCTACTGTTGCGAGGAGTATGAATACAATATGTAACTCCTCCAAAATCCAACGCTACCCCTACTGTTGCATAGACTGGAGTGGGAACAGTAAATTCTACCCCTCCAAAGTCCACACTTTCCCTACTGTTGCACAGACTGGATTGGTAATAATAAATAATTTATTTTTTAAAACTGTATTTATTAAACTTCTTCATTACATCACAACATATCCATGTTAAGTGCAATTGGGTATGTTTAGTAACTATGCAGGGCACAAGTGTATAGGCAGGAGTTCTGAATGAGTGCACATCTGGTCCTGACAATAGATCAAGTCATGCAGCCACTCCTTAAATTTGAGAGCTCTAGCTCTGCCTTCTCCACACCTACATTGAAACCTGCGTTTTGCCAACAGTAGGCCAATGGAATAACATTTCTGCAGTGATGACTCTTTGCTGTGTATACCATTAAAGCAATAAGTGGGGTGAGATTTATGTGTATTCCTGTCATCTGTACCATAGCATTGAAATATATTTCCAGTAATCAATAATTTAATTGCATCCCCATGCCAAATGGTGAATCAGCATCGGTCACACGTGTCCGTAGGATGTAATCGATATTTGTGTAAATCGGAGGGAGTATTATAGGGAGGGAGTATTATAAAGGTGGGGGAGAAATTTAGAATGTATAATCCAGAGCTGACTGCTAGCCGTGATCTGCCCCATATGCTTACAGCAGAAAAGCCACTGCTTGCCTGGAAATGGCTCCTTAAGCTCTAGACTCTAGCCATCCTAGACCCCCCGTGCTGGATTTTGATTCAGCTGCGCAGCGTGGTACAGCTTTGAAACCATGTGTTTAGGGTGTTTGTGGGTTGTATGAGTGTGTGCAGGGTGTTCAGTGTTGGGGGTTCCCGACGGAAATCGAGAGGTATTTCTTTAACCCTGCATCTTAGTCTAATGTATAGGAAGACCTCCAGTGGTGTTGGCTCCTCCCAGTGAAATAAAGTGTCCCTGTCTACAAAGGTCTTCCTTTTATACATGTCTCCCCATTTAGTCCTGCCTTATTTAAGGTCGAAAATAGCCAAGTTTTCAGTTTTTTTCGGAAGGCCAAAAGGTTAGCACTTTGCTTTAGGGCCAGAGGAAGGGCATTCCAGGCCACCGCTGCCCCTCTGGCAAAGCTTCAGCGGTATTGCACCATTACATCGCAAATTTTACAACGGGAGTCTATTACAACGCAACTTTTACATCGCTGGTTCCATTACATCGCATGCCTTTACAACGCATGACATTACATAGCAGATGCTATTACAGATGCTATTACAACGCATGCCATTACAACGTAAGTATAGGTAAGTATATAATTTTTTAAAATGTTATTTATTATTGTTTTATTAATTTAAATATTATTATTATTATTAATTATAAATAAATATATTTATTTATGTTTTTTATATTATAAATTAAATTTATTAATGTAAGTAATTTTAAAAATAAGTATGAGTATAGGAGTATATGTTTTGGGGTACTGAGGTATATGTTTTGGGGTGTTTGGGTATTTTTAGGTTTCAGGGCTGGGTTTGGGTTTTGGGGTACAGGGGTATTTTAGGGTTCAGGGCTGGGTTTGGGTTTTGGGGTACAGGGGTATTTTTAGGTTTTAGGGCTGGGTTTGGGTTTTGGGGTACAGGGGTATTTTTAGGTTTTAGGGTTGGGTTTGGGTTTTGGGGTACAGGGGTATTTTTAGGTTTTAGGGCTGGGTTTGGGTTTTGGGGTACAGGGGTATTTTTAGGTTTTAGGGCTGAGTTTGGGTTTTGGGGTACAGGGGTATTTTTAGGTTTTAGGGCTGGGTTTGGGTTTTGGGGTACAGGGGTATTTTTAGGTTTTAGGGATGGGTTTGGGTTTTGGGGTACAGGGGTATTTTTAGGTTTTAGGGCTGGGTTTGGGTTTTGGGGTACAGGGGTATTTTTAGATTTTAGGGTTGGGTTTGGGTTTTGGGGTACAGGGGTATTTTTAGGTTTTAGGGCTGGGTTTGGGTTTTGGGGTACAGGGGTATTTTTAGGTTTTAGGGTTGGGTTTGGGTTTTGGGGTACAGGGGTATTTTTAGGTTTTAAGGCTGGGTTTGTGTTTTGGGGTACAGGGGTATTTTTAGGTTTCAGGGCTGGGTTTGGGTTTTGGGGTACAGGGGTATTTTTAGGGTTCAGTTTTAAAAAAATGATTTTAAATAAATTAAATTAATTAAAATAATTACATTAAATTAAATTGAAGTAATTAAATTATATTATTTACAATTTATAAATTAATTAAATTACATTAATTAAATTAAATTAATTACATTAAATTAATTTCAATTTTAAAATTAATTAAATTAAATTAATAAAATAAAATTAAATTAATTAATTTATATTATTTACAATTAATTAATTAATTAAATTACATTAATTAATTTAAATTAATTTAAATTACATACAATTTTAAAATTAATTACATTAAATTAATTATAATAAATTAAATTAATTTATTTATATTAATTCCATTTTTTAATTTAATTTCATTCAAATTTATTAAATTATTTAAAATAATTTAATTTAATTACAATTTATAAATTAATTAAATTACATTAATTTAATTAACTTAATTGCATTTTTAAATAAAGATATACTTACCTATACTTACATTGTAATGGCATGCGTTGTAATAGTATCTGCTATGTAATGACATGCGTTGTAAAGGCATGCATTGTAATGGATCCTGCGTTGTAAAAATTGCGATGTAACGGTCTGCATTGTAAAATAACGCGTTGTAACGTCATACATCCAGCTTCAGCCCCCCAGCGCACCTTCATGATACGAGCAGTCTTGATCAGCCCCAAGTTAGCCGACCGTAGTTGTCTATATGGCGTGTTCCATTGGAACAGCTGCTGGAGGAACCTTGGGCCTATTCCATGGACTGCTTTGTAAACAATGCAGAGGGACTTGAATCTGATCTGTTTCCGCACGGGGAGCCAGTGCAGCTTATCCAGTTCCCTGGAGACGGAAACAAATTTCGGCAGACCGACGATAAGACACGCCGCCGCGTTTTTGTAAAACCTGCAGCTTATTAAGCAGCCCCTGTTGAGCCTCTAGGAGCAGGCTGTTACAATAATCAAGACGGGAAAGCACAAGGGCTGACACCACCATCTTTCTGCTCCCTACTGGAAGAAAAGGGAGGATCTTCCTGATAATTTTCAAGGTCCAATGGATGGATGAGGAAAGCGCCTTTACTTGGGGTTTATAGAAGAGTTGGTCGTCTATAATCACTCCTAGGTTTTTCACCTTCATAGCTGGGGAAGGAGGGGATCCCATGTCTTCCGGCCACCACTCCGGGCCCCAAAGGTTGGAGTTAGACCCGAAAAGTAGCACCTCCGTTTTAGAGGAGTTCAGGCTTAAACAACTTTTCTCCATCCAGATGCTGACTGCCTTCATGCAATCCTGAAACCTGGCGGCCACGCCTGTATTATTCCCGGGAAGCAATGATACCACGATCTGTGTATCATCGGCATACGATGTTAACTCGAACCCATAGGATCGGATCACCGGGGCAAGAGAGGAGACGTAAAGATTAAATAGTGTGGGGCTTAGGGAGGATCCCTTGACTGAGGAATGCACACTAGAAATCAACTTTCATCAAGCCACTGCTAACCAACACTCCAGGATGGATGCATCTGTAATTACGCAGGAAGTTGATAAAGCAATTAAAGATCTCCCCCTCGGCAAAGCAACTGGAGCGGAAACAATTTTTATTGAATGTTAATGTATAAGGAATACTTTATCCACTCTTCTACCCTTCTTTTACTCCAATGACAATAATTACACCATGCCTTCCTCCTAGGAAGAAACTCATATTCTGTGTTAAAAAAGGCAAGTATTCACTTCACTCTAGTTCTGATTGTCTCATGTTTTTAATCAATTCAGACTTTGAAATGTATGCTATAATTCTAGCCAATCGCATTAGTCCCTGGTTGATAGATCAAGTAGACCCCAGGCGATATGATTTTGTGTCCACAGAGATATTCTAATGTATACTAACTTAACAGTGTCCATTTTTGATGTTGCATTGGTATAGGAAAGTGCTGCTGGAATGATCTCGTTGGATGCCGAAAAGGCATTCATCAGTTTCTACTGGCCTTTCCTCTGGCATTTCTTGGTAATATTGGCATTTGCTCCAGAATGATCTGATGGATTCAAGCATTTTGCTTTTATATATATATTTTTTTAATAACAGTGCAATAAAAATGTTGAATGTTAATCAAATGGTAGCCAACATAATACATTACATCAGTCGAGCCAACCCATTGCAGCTCTACCATTCCCGATATTTATGAGGGCAGACTCTTGCCATGTAAATGAGCTCTTCTTGCTTTGCGCACCAGCGCATTTCTGAATGCGATTCAACAAATGAAGGACAGGCAGCAGAATTCCAAGATTCTACTATGTCTCTTTTAGCGATTATGTTGCCCAGACCAACCAAGAAATGGCCCCCCATACATCCTTCCATGACCTTCATAATTCCCAACAAACCAATTCAGGTGAGAGCTCAATATGTCTTCCCGCTATAAAAGACAAAGTGTTAAAAATAGCAAAGCAATATTTCATATTAGTGGAATATTTTAAGACCACATGAAAGAAGTCAACATTTTCATCTGGACCAGGTAAACGTGTAGATGATGAGTGTGTTTGTGCTCATAAGAACTTTTTGTATCAGCATGCAAACAATTATGCCTCCCACCTCTCCCTGAGCTACAGGAAGAGATCTGGGGAGTTCATTATGGAGGATTTGTAAATGTGGGAAATGCCTCCTTTCTTTATATAAGTCCAATTCGTATTTTGGCCTCCAACAGTTTAAATTCAGGATCTCAGAAAAGGAGACGCAGTAGGTGCAGGTTCAAGCTGTATATGCAGATGTACCTGTCCGGGGTCCGCCTTCACTTCAATTGTTTATTTTATATCTAGAGCTGTATTTACAACACTTAAATAGTTGTCAGGCGATGCTTCTCCTGACCCTGACCTTACATTAAAATATAGCTTATGCTGATGACATTGCTATTTTCGCTTTAAACCCCTATATTTTATTTATTGAGCATGAAGGCATACGTTTTGTGTCGTCTCCGGATATTTGCTAACTAAAAACAAGGCCTAAATTCTTCACTATGAGCAATATCCTAAACTTCATAATAATCTGTTATGTTTCTTCCAGTCTGTATTTGGGGATTATTATCTTGACCAATATCAAGGAAACATACCAACATAATTATAAAACTCTTTTGGGTAATATGAACTCTAGCTTAGAAATGACTCTGATTACTTTAAGGTAGTCAATATAGATGTAATGTAATTAATTATGTAACTCTATCAAGATTTCTATTTCTTTTTAAAGCTATGCCTTTACTGGTGCCAATCTCTTCCTTTAAAAAGGTAGATTCAAGAAACCTTGCCAGACTATGCTGAAATACAACTATAATTGTATAAAGGGCGTTGGTCATTGTCCTATTCAAAATATTATTGTTCAAACTTTTCAATGAGGATCTCACAGGTGAGGATGTGGCTATCAAAAAATGTCATGGCCGATTTGTGATCTTTACAAGGAGCTAAGGGGCCATATGTATCACTATTGAAAATAGTGATTACCTAATTGTGATTCTCTGTGGAACGCATTTAGGCAATCGTTATTCCTAATGTATGAAACTCCATGAGCAACGTTTTTTTTTTTTTAAATGCAGCCCGTTTTTCTTAAAGGAAAACGGGATACATTTAAAAAAGAAAAATTAAAAAAAATTTCCTTTTCAATTTGTAAGAGAAGGAAGTGGTACATAGGACCACTGCCTGCTCTGAATAAACATTTTTGGTACCATTCCCATAGATAAGGTGGTGATTAGTTGGGAATGAGTGCCTGCTGCCTTTTTTCATGGTCTTCCAGTCCTTTAAGGTCGGTGAGGTTGCCGTCCACCATTCTGCCTCTTCACCTGCATCTCTGGAAGCCTAGGTGAGGCTGTGGAGAACAAGAGGAGCAAGTATTTCCCTTATGCTACAGTAAGAGTGGGAAAATAACTTTTGTTTTTCACTGTTGCAATAAGATTTCAGGGAATAAGTGGATTCAGTATGTGGTATTCATTCCAATATTTCCCTATCATAGCTCTATATAACAGTTTCTTTTCTCTGCCTCTTGCCCTCAGTTTTATTTTGTTCTTCTTATTGTTGGCATGTGGAGCTGTTTTGATATTTAAGTGTGCACTTCGTATTTTGGCTTTGCTTACATTTCTTGTTGAATTGTCAATTTTTGCTTTGTGTATGGAACTTTTTTTTCCATGAAACCACTGGGTGCAGACCTTAAATGCATTGTCTTCCTGCTTTGTTGGAAACAGGTTTGCTTTGTGCTATGATTATGGCTGAGATACCCGCCACCCCCTCTCAACACAATCCCCAAAGGAGGGAAACCGGAAACAGTTCTTGAAGTTTTTGGAAGAGGGAGGGAGTGACCCTCCCGGCCGTATTTATTAAAACAAAAATTAAAACATTATATTAATGTACAATTTCATTACCACATTGCGATGTTTGGCTAACCTTAACAGATTCTCTAATACAGAGGTTCTCCTAGCCGAACTAACATCCTACAAAACATTGACTTGAAATTTTGAAATTGTACATCCTAACGTTTAAGGGCCAACGGCAAGGTCGTAACCGGTGTCAAGATCCCTAACCAGAAATACCCCCCCCACTTCACTTGGGAGGGGCGACAGGACTGAGGCGTACCTCCAGTGCAACTACCAATTTCCCTTGACTTGACGGGGGCACCAATAAACTCGACGCCATTTAAAGGTCGTTCGAGGACTCGTGTGAGGTTATCTAGAAGGTAGCGTAGACCTCCCCCCAAACCCCACACAACTTACCACATCTGCCGTCGCAGACGTCACTGGCCCCGGGAAATTCCCCAGGAGGGGGCTGTAACCCCTCCTACCCAGGAAGGGGCCTTGACCGCCTTTCCTTTTCTTTCGGCGACCCATCCTTAGAAGGGACCGCCTCCCCGTTGAGGGGCCAATGGCCACCTCCCCCGAGCGCTCCCATCCGTGTTGGGTGACGCCCACTCATAGGGATCTTCCAATTAGTGCTCACCGATCATGACCTTACCGCCCGACCAAAATAAATACGACAATGCTAACTAAATTACTAAATGACTACCTATGAAAAGACAGTAGCAATAACCACTTTATTAAAAGCATGCTTACTGATAAACACAAAAGCAGAAATACTTTATTTGTAAAACACAACACAAATCGACCAGACTTTATTGCATACTCAAAGTCATCACGATAATCACCATAACCTGTAAACGAAAATCAGAGTTATCCATCAAATTTTTATTCAGACATTATTAAAACCACTTGCTGTCTTCAGGGGCTGGTGGGTGGGTCAAAATTGGCTCTTCGTTCCGTCTCGAGCTCACGTGCAGCGAGGAGGTGCAGCTTCAGAGCACAGGAACAAGAGGATGTCTTCGGGTCTTGCGTCCCCTTTTATCCGTCTTCAGGGCGGGCGTAAACCCGCCCCTGCCTGCCCCGAGGGCGTGGCCAGCCGCGTCAGTGTCTAGGCCAGCCCACTCTAGGGCGGGAAAAAGCGCGCCCCGGCTACGCCGCTTCGGGCATACCAGCCGGGACACGCCACCCGCCCAAGATGGCTTCCCGGGGGGATCGTGGTACTCTGCCATACGTGCGGGGGGACCGAGTGGTCGCCCCTTTCCATATGGCTGAGATACCCGCCACCCCCTCTCAACACAATCCCCAAAGGAGGGAAACCGGAAACAGTTCTTGAAGTTTTTGGAAGAGGGAGGGAGTGACCCTCCCGGCCGTATTTATTAAAACAAAAATTAAAACATTATATTAATGTACAATTTCATTACCACATTGCGATGTTTGGCTAACCTTAACAGATTCTCTAATACAGAGGTTCTCCTAGCCGAACTAACATCCTACAAAACATTGACTTGAAATTTTGAAATTGTACATCCTAACGTTTAAGGGCCAACGGCAAGGTCGTAACCGGTGTCAAGATCCCTAACCAGAAATACCCCCCCACTTCACTTGGGAGGGGCGACAGGACTGAGGCGTACCTCCAGTGCAACTACCAATTTCCCTTGACTTGACGGGGGCACCAATAAACTCGACGCCATTTAAAGGTCGTTCGAGGACTCGTGTGAGGTTATCTAGAAGGTAGCGTAGACCTCCCCCCAAACCCCACACAACTTACCACATCTGCCGTCGCAGACGTCACTGGCCCCGGGAAATTCCCCAGGAGGGGGCTGTAACCCCTCCTACCCAGGAAGGGGCCTTGACCGCCTTTCCTTTTCTTTCGGCGACCCATCCTTAGAAGGGACCGCCTCCCCGTTGAGGGGCCAATGGCCACCTCCCCCGAGCGCTCCCATCCGTGTTGGGTGACGCCCACTCATAGGGATCTTCCAATTAGTGCTCACCGATCATGACCTTACCGCCACAGGCCGGATAGTTGACCGGCTATCCGGACCCCCCACAAAGCTCCTACCTAAAGGTCATGTTTTAACGTTTTTAACCATGCTAAGAAGTCTCCTATGAGTAACTCATTCCCCACCCGAGACAAATGCACACCATCCCCCAAATACATACTGTTGTCACTAATACAGCCATGCAAAATAGAATGCAATGTCCTGGAACGGAACAACCTACTCACTTTGTTATTAAGCTTTCTAACAGAATGATTCAAAGCATGAATAGAAATAGCCCCCCGCCACACCTTTCGTGGGATCATATGGGACCACGCAATTATGCACCCCGGAACTCTCCTCGCCAACCAACTTACAGTGGAAAGCATTGCCTCCAGGAGAAGTCGTCTACCGGTGGTGACCAAATCATTGCCTCCTAGATGTACTATGACTATAGACGGCGGTGACCTCGTCCGCCCTAACAAACCCTCGAAAAATGTTTGAAACTGGTCAATACAGAGACCGCCCCTTCCGTAGAAGGACACCCTGTACCCGTATTCCCCAGCTACGTGAATCATGTCACCTGCTTTGAATACGTCCGCGGCACGCCTCACGTGTGAGTGGCCCACGACCCACACCTCCTTTTTCACAGCCGGTGATGTCTGACCGCTGGCCCGGTGTTGGGTCGACTGCATAGTCCGCCCCGCCTCGTAGGCTTGCGCAACTGAAAATCAAACAAAAACAAGAGGCGTGAGTACATCATTACAGCTTCACAACATGTGTAACCGCACATACCTCTTATAACAATTGGAGGACCAACGCCCCACTCGTTTCACTTGTTCAACATTAAGACCCCTAGCTGTAGCTTCTGTAGCAGCCCCTATCCGAAAGGAATGGGTCCCAAACTCGCCCGGGTTCAAGCCCGCAGCGGCAATTGACATCGCAAGCACCCGCTGAAACTGAAATTTCGTCAGTGGGGTGGCGTCTGCGTGTCTCAACAAGGTCCCCCCCCATGATGCCACCCTTCGTGCTAGGTATTCTTCTAAACACTTTACCGGACACATGGAGGACCCGGGAATCCTGCGTATGATTATGCAGTCACCCATCCCACCTTGATCGGTCTTGGACCTGACAAAGGAGACCGTCATTGTCTCACCTCTGATCTGAACATGTTCCTGGCACAAACCCCCTGTCACATCCCGTTTGTTCCTTGCCACCAGTTCGCTTACCCGCATCGCCCCATGGAATGCCAGCGTAAAAGCGGCACGGAACAACACTGTCTCAAACTGAGATGAACATGTGGAAGGGAGTGTGGCCAACAACTGGGCCAACCTATCCAAACCTATCGGGCGCCTCTCATCTACTCTGCGACCTTCAAGGCGTTGCCACCCACGCAGCGCTTTCTGTACAACGAAAGACGCTGTCGGGTCCTGGATACCATGAGCCCTGGCAACAAAGGAAATGGCAGCACGATGCCTCTGGGCCGTAGCCACCGATTTCCCAGCCCTACGTAAGGACATCAAAAAATTCACTACCCATTCCTCGTGGCCCCACAGCCCCTCTCTATCGGGCCCCAAAAAAGGCTAAATAGGACCGAAACGCCCCTTCATATGCCTTCCTCGTCCTTGGTGCTAGACTCTCTCCCACGAGGTGACGAAGTTCGGGGCACCGAGAGACCAGAGAGCTTCGGGAAAGGGTGCCGGCTCTGGGTCCGCTGTGGGAAGGAAACCCGAGAAAGCCTGCATATGAAAACGAGACAGTGCATCAGCCGCCTGATTCATTACCCCCGGGACATGTTTTGCTCTGAATAGCACATTCAGTTGCATACACAGTAAAACAATTTCCTGGAGCAGTCTTAAAATCATTTTACATCGTGCAGCCTGGCTATTGATGCACTCGACCACGGTCATATTGTCAGACCAAAAAATCACAGAGTGATCTTTGAACCCTTCGGGCCAGGTTCTCAGGGCCACCAAAATGGGGAAAAGTTCAAGGAAAGCAATATTACTTGTCAGACCATTGTCATGCCACCATGTCGGCCACCTTTGTGCCGACCATTTTGTGGCGAAGATGGCGCCAAAACCTATGCTACCTGCTGAATCGGTCCATAGCCCCAGCTCTTCCGAGGACACGGCTGGTTCGTTCCAGACGACTCGACCATTAAAGTCCGCCAGGAATGCTAACCAAATGCGCATGTCCTGGCGGACCTCCGCCGATAGTCTCGTGCGATGATGGCCCTCCTTCAGGCCGACCATAGCTTGGGCAATTGAACGGGAGAAGGGGCGGGCCATTGGTATTACCCTCAGGGCAAAATTCAACTGTCCCACCAACTGCTGTAATTGATGCAGCGTAACTTTAGATCCATTTATACACACTCGGAGGGCTGCCCTGAATTTTAACACTTTGTCAGCTGGCAAACGAAAACAACCCTCACTGGAGTCTAACTCGATCCCCAGAAACTCAAGGCAAGTCGTAGGACCCACCGTCTTACCTGGTGCCAATGGCACACCAAACTGCTTCATTAACATACAAAATTCGGCCAAGGCCCGGCCACATTCGAGATCCCCGGCTGCCCCAAGGAACAGAAAATCATCAAGGTAATGCATTACATGGTGGAAACCCGTCTTCTTTGTGAAGACCCATTGTAGAAAACTACTGAATTTCTCGAAATAGGCACAAGATATCGAGCACCCCATCGGCATACACTTATCCATGTAATAACAACCCTGAAACATGAAACCCAGGAGACGCTGGTCGTCTGGGTGTACCGGGAGCAACCGGAACGCTGACTCGATATCTGACTTCGCCATCAGCGCCCCGGGCCCCAGGCGATTCAAAATGGCTACGGCCTCATCGAAGGATGCGTACCGCACCGAACATACTTCCGGATCTATTGCATCATTAACAGAAAGACCACGTGGAGCTGATAAATTATGAATCAGTCGGAACTCCCCCGGGTCCTTCTTGGGGACCACCCCTAAAGGAGAACAAACAAAATCATGCACCGGGGGTACACTAAACGGGCCGGCGACCCGACCTCGAGTAACCTCTTTTCGGATCTTATCCTGTACCACGGTCGTATGCTGCAGGACCGAAAGTTGATTTTTACACTTCTCCACACCCTGAAAGTCCCCTACCGGGATGCGGAAACCATACGAAAATCCGTTCCGCAGTACCCCAGCAGAAGTACGATCCGGGTATTCACTGAGCCAGGGAATCATCGCCAAGGTATCAATCGGGGTAGGTAAAGGCGCCCCTCGGACTATGTTAGACCTGTTTGGCGCCTCCTCTCCCCCCGTTATCACCCGTTTTGGCTCTGCACGTGGACTCAGGATGGGGCGACCCGCACCCACTACATTCATGTTTAAATTTACACGTTCCCTGGGGTCTAGTACATTTACCTCTGTTGAAATTAAAGCACAACCCCCTTTTTCCAGTATTGCCGGCAGGTCTCGACTGATCGTCGGTACCCGTACCTGAACGAAAGGGCGTCCCCCCATATTGGCGGGAGGATTCGCCAACATTACTTCCTACCAATGGCATTTTCAACATACCTGTCTCCTTCATTTTATCCCATGTCAAAGAATCATAACAATCCCAGGTCAAGCTTTTATTATGCTCTTTAGCCTTTCGAAAAAGATTATCGTAGCAAAACCAATGGTTACCCTGGTATGATGTCGAGTACCCCATGATTCGCGACTGATAGGTCGGCAATTCGGAAAGCAACTCGGGCCTACGTTCCCCCAATATCGACGTAAAGATTCCCCATGCATTGCCCCAATTGCCAATATTCTCATTCACTTTAAAGGCGGCCATTTTTGCGCGCCAAACACTCGGATGCATGAGGTCTTTCTGACCCTTAACATGCTCCACTTCATAATGATCAACAAGCAACGAGAAGATGTTCACATATTCCCCTGCCCAAATCTTTTCCTTAATTGCCAAAGGCACATGTTGACCCAACCTTTCTCTACGAGAGGGTGCTGACTCATCCCTTGAAATCGGCAATGGCCGCTTACCTGCACCGGACGCTGCCTCTGCGGTCGCAATCGTCCCTTGTGGCTTGTCAACTACTGCAACCGGGGCGGACACCTTGGCTGCTTCACGTTTCTCGCGCAATTGCTTCATAAGCGCCTGCGCCTCGGCAGCCGTGGCGCCCTCACTACTTTCGCCCAACCACGCTGCAAGTTGTGCTGCCAGCTCGGGCGGCATATCTTCATTGGACACCGGGGTGACCACCACGGGAATCGGATTCCCCTCCGCCGGTACTGGGGTTGGCGCTTCGAGCGGGGTACAGGGAACCGGGACGTCTCCGCCAGCTGGTCCCCTCCTTGGCCTCTTGGCTCTCCCTCCTGGAGCTGCTCCAGCCGACGGACGTTCCGGCCCCCCTTCCCCGTCTCTCTCCGCCACCCGTTTCTTTAGCTCGGTCATCTCCTTCATGAGGACCCGAACCATCTGTTCGGTCGTCATTCTCTTCCCGCCTTTCTTGGGCATTTCTCCGACAGAGTATCTGTAAGACAAAAGAAAGATTACAACGCTCAAAATTGGCTCTTCGTTCCGTCTCGAGCTCACGTGCAGCGAGGAGGTGCAGCTTCAGAGCACAGGAACAAGAGGATGTCTTCGGGTCTTGCGTCCCCTTTTATCCGTCTTCAGGGCGGGCGTAAACCCGCCCCTGCCTGCCCCGAGGGCGTGGCCAGCCGCGTCAGTGTCTAGGCCAGCCCACTCTAGGGCGGGGAAAAGCGCGCCCCGGCTACGCCGCTTCGGGCATACCAGCCGGGACACGCCACCCGCCCAAGATGGCTTCCCGGGGGGATCGTGGTACTCTGCCATACGTGCGGGGGGACCGAGTGGTCGCCCCTTTCCATTTGTTCTTGTTCTCCAAGTGAGTGCAAACCCACAATTTGTCTCTTAATGAAACCAAATGACTGGCCCGGCTTTACAATCATGAGCAGTCATCTAGTGGAATTAATTACCTTTGTAGATCATTGGGTGGGGTCACACTCTGGGAGCTTGAGCCATCTTGAGAAGATTTCTTATCCGGGTTCGTTGTGAATATTTGTGATTGGGCGGTTTCAAAGATGAAAATTATGTACAACAGAAAGAACACAGCATAAAATGTTTAAAATACAATTATGTTTATAGCCATTTTTTCAAATATGGTACCTTTTAAAATCTGTAGGTTTATACAAATATGAAGAATACTTTATTTCTGTCAATTCTTTAGTATAAAAATATGTCATAATTAGGAAACTCTCACTTTTCAAAATATTGTCAAAGGGATCTTTCCCTTTCAGGTTGCATCACTTTTCGTTCATTGAAAAGAAACTGGTTATCAACCTTTGGCTGTTATGAAATAAAAGACTTTATTTAAATTATAACGTATGCAAAGAAGAAATTGAACATCTTTGTTTATAAGAACGCCATGGAAATTGTTTCACAGGTTGTGCTTTATAATTTTGTCAAGCAAGGCACAGAGGGAATGTATTCTTGCACATCTATCCTTTCATTCGACCTTGGCACAAACTTCAGAAATAGCAATTATTATATTTTGTTGATTTAGCGCTTCAAAATCAATACAAGGGCTGGCATTTCGATAATTAAAATTGGGCATTCTTAACAAGGTGTATCTTGAATCGATTGCTGCATTGAATTACTGAGAATGATTTAAAATCTAATGAACAGTCTAGTAATTTTGCTTTAGGGGTTGCTTGAGATCGCTGGTTTAGTAACAGGCTGAATATTTTCTGCACTTGGCGAACCATTCTGTCAGTTTTCATCAGCAGATTTCCTTTTCAAACTGAAGACATTAGAATAAATACATAAATGCTTATAACTTAATGCTTAAAACCTCGATGAAGGAGGTAGAATTGCTCCGCATTTTAATGTGGACACATCTTGAATCACCAGAGCTTTGAAAATAATACTAATGATATGTGTGAAGTGATTTCGAAAATGTCGCATTAATCAAACATGGAGCACTGTCCTTTTGCACCTTTTTCAAAGTTTCATAAAAGAAAATGGAGCAAATAGAGTTTCTTATAGTACATAACACGTCTGGTTAACATGGAGCAATTTGTCTTTGCTCTATTTCTTGTTTTGAGGAATCTATTAAAAAAATAATCCACATTTAAAAATACGAAAGAGGAAACTATCATCATGGCAACATCGTTTTCTAATTATGAAATCAGCATAAATGTTGAAACACCAATTACCTTCTTTGAAAAAATATTCACTGATCATCATTTTTCTTCCTTAAGAAAACTGGTTCAAGCAAAAATTGAATCATTAGAAAAAGCTATATTGTATATCTCTTGCAATTGTTTCTGCATTTTTGCTGAAGACCAAGTTTTGTTTCTTATACTGCCAGATGTACTATTGTTCCGTCTGCTAAAAGTCCCAATTGTTCTTCTGTGACTTTTTGTATTAGCAAGGTAACAAAATAGCGAATCACAGGGGGACACAGAACAACCTGCCCCATTAAGATTAGTTCTGCAGGGCTCAATATGAGACCTCATGTGATTGGCAGCAGGGATGGTGCCCTAAAAGGGACAGCAGACCATCATAACCGTGATTGCATTCCACAACTGATTAAAGGAACTGGTGATGCATAGCAAAAAAATAGTTTTCCGTTTTGGAATAAGGCTGTGGTGCCATAGAAGACTGCTTACTCCCACGAGTCTGCTACCTCGAGAACAAAGGGGAAGGGTGTTTGAGGTGGACAGCTTTGTCCTTGTGCATCAGTTAATGTCTCCTTTGGTGACTTGGTAACTGGTCTGCAAACCGATTTGCTGGCAGTCCTGATCCGCAATTTTTAAGGGATGTCCTTGTCATGCCCCTTCCAATTTGCAATTCGAGTCACAGAACCCATTTTATAAATCAGAAAAACTTTTCAAACTTGAAAGATGGGTTTTGTACATAAGAAATGGTCCTTTGAGGTCGAAAATCCTGTGATTCACAGATTGCAGTGTTACAACCGAAAAAGGGCTTAGTTTATATTTCCCCACATACCTCAGTCAAATTTCTTTGGTCTATTCCTTATTATATGAACTCCAACGCTTTAAAGAGCACTTGATGCTTGTTTTACACTAGTGCAATGTTTTTGTAATCTGGCCAATGAGGCTTTATTTAACATACATGAATATTTGTAAATGAAAGAAATGGAAACAGCATGTACGTTTTATCACAGGGTGAGAGGATGTAGCCTAATGGCTAGGGAGGTGACCCTCAAATCTGGGGAACTGGGGTCGAGTCCCGGCAATGACGCTCAAAATCCTGTGATTCTGGGCAAATCACTTAATCTTCACGTGTCTAACAACAAAATGAATGTGTCCTTGTGTAACCAAACTGGTGCTCATGTTAAGCTCTCTGATACCTTTGGGTAAAGTTTGCACTATATAAAACTACAAAACAAAAGAGGACTCAAGGATTTTAGCTCTAGTGAACTAACGGAACATATGAAACAGTGATGCAATGACTGCAGCCTTTTCAAATAAAGGTTTTCACTCATCCACCTGAGGAACACCGAGCCCCAAACCCCAAACACTGGTAGAAAATCAGAACACCACTGTTACTGAAAGTGTCATTCACGCACACTGTCAGGAAGACAGAGATACCGCCATTAAAACTGAGGGCTGTTTGATGGCAGCGCAAAAATGGTTGAGTGGTTATGCCATGGTGGCAGTAATTTAAGAGACCCTCGCAACTCAATTGGAAGCTACAGTGGACAACAGGTGCAGAGTAAGTTAAAGTATGATCTACAACACAAGAAGCAAGGATATTACCTGTCTCAAGGCAAAGCTTTGTACTAAAATGTTAGAACATTATCCAACAACAAAACAAAGCACATCCTTTAGAATCACTTGTGAACAGGCAGCCAGGCACTATCGAGAGAGGCATACGTGCTAGTATGCTTGGGCCAAATTGCACTTTGCTTTTTTTTTTAACCTATGCAGGGTAAGGTTTCTGACCCAGTGTCAATCCTGCCTTTCAATTCTCGGAAGTTTAAAGAGATCACTTACTTATAATGTGCAGGAGTATCACATTTTGAAGTGGCAGTGGGTTTGTAAGACACCAACCCTCTATCACAGCTTGTTAGCCACTTCAAATGCTGCAAGCAGCACTCTTTCCCAGCTTGTCCCCTGTGATAAGTTGGAAAAGGGTGGGTTTTCCACCAAGCTGCCTGTAAATGATGAGGGCATGTGACCTGATGTCACATACACAACAGGTCACATGCATGGTGTGAACAGATACATTGCACATGCTTTATGTTCAGAGTGTCTGTTTACTGCAATTCGATTGGAGGCTGAGAGGGAAACAACTATTTCTCTCATCGCCTCCAGGCCTCATGACTGGCATGGACTGGCATGCGTGCTATTGATCAGTCAGATCTCGGCAGGACCTCCCACTGCACCACAGCCAAACAAGCTGGGACGTAGGCCTTACCTCGTATCCCCAAGCCTGTGTTTTGTTTACTCCTGTAAGAGGGTGGCGTTATGGCCAGTGCTGCCGACTTTGAATGAAAACAGAAGTAGTATGCCGTTCCAAACACGTCGCGCAGGTAATGGTATGTGATCAATCAATCAATCAATCAATCAATCATGGTATTTGTAAAGCGCGCTACTCACCCGTGAGGGTCTCAAGGCGCTGAGAGGGGGGAGGGGTGGGGGGTTCGATCGAAAAGGTTTAACCAGTAGGTGTATATTCAAGATAGGCAGGAGAAGAGTTTCCTCCTTTCGGAAAAAGATCATCACACACCAAGCATGCTAGGTGTCTTACTTCATCATCAGGTCGGCTCCTTATCGGGTTGGTACTACAATACCACCTGCAATCCTGTGGTGCCTGGAGCGGAGAGGAAGAGCCAGTTCTGCTGGAACCCCCAGTATGATAGATGCAGCTGCCCGAGTCGACCCTCATGGACCACAGTGCAGGATTAACAGCATGGGGGAGGTGTATGACCTCCCAATGTTGGTGTTGCCACTGGTCACCAAAGGGTGCACCCCTGTGCCACCTACACCCAAAATATGCTGAGGGGGAGGTACACTTTGTGTAGTTAAGGAGATAGGTCCCGGGACGTAGGGTCGGCTGGACCATACACAACTTTTTGAAAAAAACAGATGCCAACCCCACCACTTTTCAAGTGCTCTCCACTGCGAGCAAACAAATCAAAATTAAATTCCAGATTTGTTCGGTATATTTATTTTTACCTTTTACTTTAGAAATTTTTTAACATATAAGATCAGACAGATTGTCTGAGAAAGACACTCAACATATAGTGACTAATATAAAATACAGCAAGGAAATACAAATCACAAGATGAGTTACAAACAAACAATTATATAATACACCTTGCGTATATTGAGTGATAGCAAACGATAAATCTCTGCACATATTGGAACAACACTCAATAAAACATAATCAGTATTTCAACTCAATGAAAGAGACACGTTCAAGGTGAAAATTGAAGAATATAAACTAATTAATCAGTAAGACTCAGAAATGAATTCTGTATCCTTCGTATATTCTTTCAATGATGCCAACATCATTGAAAGAATATACGAAGGATACAGAATTCATTTCTGTATCGAAAGGTGTATTATATAATTGTTTGTTTGTAACTCATCTTGTGATTTGTATTCCCTTGCTGTATTGTTTTATATTAGTCACTATATGTTGAGTGTCTTTCTCAGACAATCTGTCTGATCTTATATGTTAAAAAATGTCTAAAGTAAAAGGTAAAAATAAATATACCGAACAAATCTGGAATTTAATTTTGATTTGTTTGCTCGCAGTGGAGAGCACTTGAAAAGTGGTGGGGTTGGCATCTGTTTTTTTCAAAGAGGGGGAGGTACACAGCATCATGACATATTGTGCCTCTGATCTGTGGGGGCCAGAGGTAAGTGGATGGTGCTCTTGCCTGCACGGTGGCTGGTGTAGACTGCCTGGGGTAGGCTTCTCCTCTTTTCCGAGCTGGACAGGTGGGGGTACCCGCCCTGACAAGAACACCTGGTGCACCCCTGCATATGGCAACTTTGCCATAGTAGTCGCCCTATGACCACCGAAAGTAACAGGAGATGGTAGTTTTTCCCAGCAACCTTCTTCACTGAGAGATGCAGGAGGACGTGAGGGGTGAATTTGGAAAGAGACCCACCCTACCCATAGCAGAATGATGAAACCCAAGGCACCAAAGATGAGATCAGCAATGGACAACCCCCTAAAAAAAAGACACACACTTTCAGGGGCGACCAGAAACACATCAAGGATTGGAAGCGGCAACAATCTTAGTGGCCATTAGGAATACAAAATCAGCCATGGAGCAATAAATTGATGCAGTGGCCCTGGACCTGGGACTCCTTCAGACCGATCATAAGAAATTGGTGGAGAGAGTGGGGAAAACTGGTACCCACAGTCACTGAACACGACAAGATAATTTGTGCCCTTCAGGAAACCATTGAGCAACACCTAGACAAGGTGGAAGATGCCGAGAGATGCGACTGGTGCAATAACATGAGGCTGGTGGGTGACACGGAAAAGTCTGAAGGCCCGAGTATGGAACTGTTCCTGGAGGACTGGCTTCTCTTGTAGGCGCTCATCGGCAAGGCATCCATGATGTTTATAGTTCAGAGGGTACTGAGGATGCCAGTTCAGCCACCAGTGCCAGGGGTACCTCCTAGACTGGTTGTGGCTGGCTGCTCAACTTTTGCCACAGGAATCATAACTTACAAGTTGAACACACTCACAGTCCCTGGCAGATAGGAGGAGGCTTTGTGAGCATAAACCCAGATTACATATACAAATAGAATTGTTTACTGAATATTAAATGTCACCTCCAGACACTGACTTTGCATCTAAACTGTGTATTAGCGAGAAGGGAGAGATACTTCTTTCTGTCTTCCCCTTCTGCATGGGACTGGCTTGAAACACATGGCTACCCATTTTAGTACTCCTGCTGTGGCAGCAAAGATCAGCCAAGATGCAGGCAATGCAGATCCCCAACAGCAGCCTGACCAGGGTCTAGGTAGAGACCAATAGAACCAAAGTGGTGTCAGACATGCAACACCATCACTCCATGGACATGGTAAAAAAATTGACAATCCTGTTTAAAGATATAGATAAGGTAGCTAGTGGATCTGGGGACTCTCTGGGGGATTCGAAGGGAGCCACCCTGCTGGTTGTTACCCAGATGACAGAGGACAATATAGTGTAAGGAGCAAACACAGCAACTTATTCTAACATGGACCTGATGCCCCTCTCGGGATGGACCCAACAGTGTTCTGCTATGAAAAAACAAAGATTAGGGTTTTACCGGCCACACCTCCCCATCCAACTTTGTCTGAAGTGGATATTACTTGGTGATGTGAAACCTCAAAATAATCTTACCGCAAGAAACACATTTCGCAGGTAACAACTGCAGGGCGTTGAACTAAGGCAGATACCATCTTCTGGCACATGTGGGAATGTCAACGGGATCCAGTGGAGTGGAAATACTGGTCTGTAAATCCTTCCCATTACAAGTGTCCTAAACATCGGTAGACAGGTGAAATGCCAAGCAGCAGTGAGCAGCGGTGACACAGGGTAACCCTGATGCTTGCCTCCTGGTATTTCCCCCTGGGGCTGCAGATTGAGGGGCTGGACAAAGTGGGGAAAGGGAGAGCAAAGACGCTGGAAGCCCTGCTCCTTATGGGAGGAGATCTCAATCTAACCCAGCAGAGTGACCAAGACAGAATGTTCGAGTCTGGAACCAAACTAGGACCAATCTGCACCTCACTTTCTTCCTCAACATAATGAGGTTGGCAAACCAGTGGTTGGAAGAAGACTGGGGACACGACAATATACATACAACTCCAACAAAATGTGCCCTCTGTCTAGGCTCAACTATTTTCTGACATCCAGACATGAACTCGGTAGGTTTAGTCATACTATCATATTCCAAAGTGGCATCTCTGACCACTCGCCCCTGACAATACACCTACAAGTAGGCACCCCAAAGTCATGGAGGGATTGGAATCTAGACCCCTGGAACATAATGGAGTGTAATACCAGAAAGCTGATCGGTGAACCATACTCATCCTCTTTTAAGAAAACACAGGCATGTTGGTCTCTGAAATATACCTCTGGGAGGCATGAAAGGATCAGCGCAAACAGGGTGGTCCTAAGCTGGTTCACATCCTTTCTACAAACTGCTCTCAACAAGTAAAAATAAGCAATCTGACCTCTGACACAACAACAATCACCCAGGGTGTCCCCCAAGGCTATTTTCTCTCTCCTACAGTGTTCTGTTCAATATCTACATGGAACCTCCTTACCGTCATTTCCAAGCAAACCTCCCCTTCCACCTATACGCAAATGGCATTCAGCCCTACATGGAAACCTCATTAGAGAATGTATGCCGCCTTAATGCCACCCTCAAACAAGTTCAACAATGGCTATCCTGCAACCACCTAAAACTCAACCAAGACAAGAAATTCTTCTCATATCAAAAAAAGAGCAGTCCCCCAGATGCAAGATTTGATAAATTCCATAGAGGCTCTTAACTGCAATCTTACACTAGCTGATTCTGTCACACTGGACCCCAAACTGATCATGAAAGAGCATATGAAGAACACTGCAAAGAATGCCTTCTAAAACCTGAAACTTAAAAACAAAATCAAACCCTACCTGCCACTGAATAATCTTACAAAATGCCACACAAGCACTGGTGCTGTCCAAATTACTCTATGTAAATACCATCCTCACTGGCACGGCAAAAGTCCATCTTGCATCATTTAGATATACTCTCAAGTCACTAGTCCTAAAGATATGACCACATCTCCCCTGCCCTGAAAGAACTTAATTGGCTCACTACTGAAACTCGCTGTGGCTTCAGAATTGCTTGTCTAACTCACAAAGCCCTTCACATTAGGAAACCAGTCTACCTCACCTCTAAACTCAAAAAGGCAGGTGAGACAAGAAACCTCAAACATCCTACTACTCATACCACCTATGACACACAAGCAGAAAACCCTGACATGCTCTTTTCGAGCAATTCACCCAAAATCTCAAACTCCATTCCAGTACATATCAGTCCGAACCCCTCCTTCCTGAGCTTAGATTTCCACACATTGGGCCCGATGAAAACTGGGAAATCCCCGGGTCCCAATTGCTTGTCCCCTGAATTCTTTAAATGTGTAAGATCCCAAACAGTGCACCTGCTCCGAATAATGTATTACAGGGCAAGGAAGGAGGGCACCCATCCCTGAGACCACCAACATGCGAAGATAGTTATGATCCACAAGCAAAGAAAGCCAAGGGAGTATTCCACCTCATATCTTCCAATATCAATACTAAATCTGGAAACCAAGATCTCAGCAAAAGTACTGTCTATTACAATTGGTCACATTTGTGGCTTCCAATTAATTGGGCTTCATGCCTTACAGGGAAACAAGGAACAACCTTTGAAGATTGACCGGATGCCTAGTGGATAATGATGAGATGGCCATCCTGCCTGCTCAAGATGCCAAAAAGGCTTTTGACACATTGGGAGGGCCCTATTTAATGGTTACATAAAATGGTGATGGGCTTGGAGTGCCTGGCCAGGGTGAAACTGTTATACAGAGACCCCACAGCTAGAGTAAGGGTGAAAGGGACCTTCTCCAGGCACCTAGGCAGGGTACCCAACAGGGCTGCCTGCTGCTCTCTTATCTTTACAATGGAGATTGAACCCCTGGCCAGCTGGTTGGAGAAAGTTGCAATGATAAGGGGTATACAATGGGAACCAGAATGAAAGAATGGCATTTCTTTATACACAAATGACATATTGTTTTATCTAGCAGGCCTGACACACACCGGCCCTAGGGTCCTGTGAATTCTGGAGCTGTTTGGTTTCTACTCAGGGTTGGGATAGACTGTCATCTGTCAATTGCATTCCCATTATCAAAGGGAGAATAGGAATAGGCCTGGCTCTAATCTCTTAAATGACAACTTAAAGTTTTTTTTACATATCTCGGGATATCACCAAAGATTGTGAACTGTTCATCAAAGAAATCCTAATTAAAATCCTTGACTCCTACAAAGTGGATGCAGAATGTTGGAGGAGGCTGCCACTGTCTCTCATGGGCAAAGCTGCCCTCTAAAAAATGAACTACCTGCCAAATTTCCTTTGTGTTTTACAACATATCCTATTGGGGCCCCTGATAGGTTTTCCCGGGCTGCAACCTATGTAACATGAGGGCTATTGTGAGAGGGTGGGACATAGAGGATTGGCTGAACGTCCTTACCAGAAATCCCCTGGAAGGCAGACTCACCCTCCCAGGCCTACCAATATATATTACTGGTTAACACAATTGCAAGTGATCAATGATTGGGCTTTTTCCTCTCAACTGGAACCTACCATGATGGCACACAGGTGGCCAATGAACCCGAAGGGATGTCAGATGACTTTTCGCTGAAAGGGTGATTACACCATTACCGACCTCTATGTGGTGGTCAAGATGTGGTATAAGGCAACCAAGACCCTGAGCTGGAACTGTAAACTGAAGCTAGCAACACGCCTTTGGGACTTACGGAAGGGACAATGAAACATAGAGGGGCAAAAAAATTTGGACCTGCTGGGAATCACAAAAGTGGGTGACATCTGGCCAAGAAATGGGCTAATAACCTTTGCTAAACTACTGGAGCAATATGAGTTGTCCAGCAGCCAATACCTTCGATACCATCAACTGGGATATCTTCTGCAAAGACAGATAGAAACCTTTCAGGGTTCTCCAGATGATTATGTCCCTGGGTTACAGGGTTTTAAGGCCTCTTACGACCAGTCACACATTTTCCGGACTATACTCCACTCTCCTACACAATGGTCTTCCGCTCAAACAGCCTCATGGTTATATGGGAGAGGGATCTAGTCAGACCTGAAGACAACTAATTGGGGCTGCATGCCAATACCCCCTGGAAGAAGACATATGAGTGATATTCCAGGTAATCCAATTGCAAATGCTCCACAGAGCCTCCTTCACGAGGACTAGATATTTCCACATGGGGAGGACAGCATTGGATGTCTGCGTACTGGGTTGCAGACAGATGGGCACTCTGGTACACACAATCTGGGGCTTTCCCAGGATCCAGGAATACTGGTGTGTGCAGTCCTGGAATCTACGCTGGAGCTCACTCCGCAGTTGGATACCCTGGACAAATGAGGAGAACAAACCTTGAAATACTGCACACTCCTCTTTTGTAATTTCCCTTTTATAATGGTTAGAAATGACATGATCAGACCATGCCCAAGATCCCAATGATACATGGCTAGAAATCCAATCTACATTGGTATATGTGGGCCTAAAAACTGGTATACCAGGCATGTGGATGCTCAGAGAAGTTTGAGAAAATATGTAACCCCTGGAACAGCACCAAAGAAACTGTTCCCTAGTGGAATTTGCAAGCAAGAGGCCAGGGTGGTGGGACGAAATGGGGAGCCATACTATTGAAATGGGAAAAGACATTGCATATTTAAATATGTATGAAGGGCTCAATATTATGCCTACTGGTGATGCAGGACTGTGGCTTTCATAGCATTGATACTGTAACTTGAACAATATGCCTCAAAACCTTGTTTATGTTTTGTGTGGCTTTTTAGATATAAGCATATATATACTCTTGTTGAGTGTCGTTTGGAATATTAAGATGTCATGCTGAAATGTGGGGCTGGAGAGATTCTGGGAGGGGGTTGGAGAGACAGTGATGGAGCACAGTAGTATATGTTTGTTACTACTTAATTGTTATTACTAACCTGTGAATTAAAGAAGTTTCCTCTCAATGAAGGCTCGGTTTCTCCATGTCATACTGATGAGGAGTTGAGGGAGAGGATCTTTACATTCCTGGGTGCTACTTCATGTGTTGGCAATGACCAGACTACTGTTCCTGCTCTTTTGGCAGTTGGAGGATCAGTGGATATCCTTCTGGGAACCTTAGGCCCAATTACGAAGTTGGTGGGCACACTGCCAGCCTGTGGTTGCAATGGACAGGAAAACGGTCACAAACAGGTGGCATCCAAGCCACCATAATACGATATCACTGCAGGGCTGGAAGTGTGCCTGTGGCACAATAATGGTGGCAGAATGTTACAGCTCTAGTTAAGAGCCAATGCCATCCATCCTGAGAAGGCTCCGGTGGTCGGGCGAACTGATTCCCTGCAGCATGGTCTGCAGGAGAAACAGTGTGTGCCAATACACAAGTCATGGGGGTGCACACAGATCAGACATGTTTGCACCCCAAAACCTATCTTTCCACTGACCTTTTGATAGCGATGTCCTACCATGAAAAGATAAGTGGAGAGGCAGTTTGTAATCCTGACTGCGGTACCCATGTAGGCACCACCACCATTGATGCCACTCTCACTGTCACTGCAGGAGCTCAGATCTTGGTAGTGGCGGCAGTCTGTAGTCGGTCAGATGGTGGTCTCAGTGCCCGCATCGTAATCTGGCGGTCAGACCACCAGGTATGCGGGAGGTTCGACTGCCAAAAAGCGACATCAGTCCCAGGACCGCCCACGTCCAATTAGGCCCATGTCTGTGCTTCTATACTGCTGTGAGTCATTTCAAATGTACTCCTACTCTACTTGTTTCCAACACTAGCACAAAAAGTAGTAATTCTATTTCCTGCAGAAAACTGAGAGCCAGTGGCCATTTTGGATGGTTAGGCAGAAAGAAGAAAAAGGGCAACTTCCTCTAAAAAGCACACCGTTCTGCATGTGTGGACCAGGGGCATTTTTGGATAGTTGGGCAGGAGGAGGAAAACAATAGCAATTTCCCATAAAGGAAGTGTACATCTTGTATTTGGATAGCAAGGCTTAGGTGAGGAAGATTAAGAGGACCAGTGATCATCAACATAGGTACTGGTCCTCTTGGGTTAGTCCACCTGATTCTGCTGCTACTGGCCTTGGTCTTCAATCGTCCCTCTGGTCCTGTTTGGTGCCTTTGGACCTTACTAGAGCTCCTCATCTTGCTTATCCATGACCTTTAGTGTTGCGTGCTTATCTAGGTTCCTGATCGATACTGTGACCTTATGCCCCTATTCGGCTATAAATCCATTTATTCCCTATATTGGCATAACCGTTCAAGTGTGATTTTCTGAAAAGTCATCTCTGGCCTCGCACGAACAGAGCCACATTCCAGCATGACTCTCTGCTACTTCCTTTGCGACCAATTAGTGCAATGACAGAGCAGTAGTCACTATCTGATATTCCTAGATAACACTCCGAGTTCTTCAACAAGATAAAAACTCAGCAAACCTGGAAATCCCCGCTTGCTATGTTTTGATTAGTAATGGAACTCTAATGAGCAACTGATAACTGTCACTTCCTAGTGACATCTTTAATTGACGTCTTATGTCCAGCAAACTTGCGTCAAACCCGGCACCTGTCAGGTATAAATATTACCAACGTTGCCTTAAGCAATGCGAGTTCGTTGCCTGTTGCTGATGCCAGCTGCCTGCATGACCCTGTGTTGGTAAATCTAGCACTCTGTCGCTGCAGCCTGCTATCCTGTGGTGGTGAAGCTGCTGATTACCATTATCGCCGCTACAGCGCGAACTATGGTGCAGTACGCTTAAGGAGCTGAACAGCCGTCCTCTGCGAAGACATCCAGCAGATTCCAGCTGCCCGCGGACGCTGTCACCCCTCCTTCCTCGACGCGCTGAAGAGAAGCCGCTGTCTTTCTCGTGCAGAGAAATCCAGCTACAGCGTTTCCGGTTTACCCTCGCAGGTGACTGGGATATCGAGAGAGACCCCTGAAGGAGATACCAATCCTCCATCATTCTATTCAGAGGTATGGTGTTGACTAAACCCTTAGACGAGAATTCTTGAAACAAACCTTGGCAAAACCAACTTAACTTAAAGCTACTTACTTACTCCCCTTTCACGTGTTAGGCTTAGGTCAGGCACACTGGGGTAGGCTTAGTTAGAAGCACCAGTTGAGTATGTTAGCCTAATGTATATATGACTGTATATATGTTTTATTACTTTTAAACCATTGTATGGCTAAGAAACCATATCAATGCTTTTACAGTTCTATTTCGCAATACTTATCTTACTGTACGTACTTTTTATAATAACAATTATTGCAATTGTGGCAATACATTTCTCTTGTACGAGAAGAAAGACTGTTCAATAAATGTTAACCTTTTATTGATAAACGCCCGTCTCTCTATTCTCTACATCTCGTGAAAGTAAACTGCACTAGACTGACTGAGTGAAATCTATGTCTATTGTTTCACATGACCCTAGAGATCGACTCTTGATCTGAGGAGCAAAGTTGTCATGTTGCACGGTTGTTGGAAAGCTGAATCCCTTCTTGTCTGTGCCAAGGAAGCTGATCACTTCCTATGCAGAGAAGAAAGTTTCCAGTGACCTCGGAGCTAGTTGGTAACACAACCCAATTAAGTTTAGCATAGTCAGTGGAGGCCTGGAATATCCGCAGTTCCACGTCGATACTACTGTTTATGTTATTCCAATGCGCAGGGCCTAGTGGGAAAAGGAACTACACTACATGGCGCCCAACGTTTGGTAAGGCGATAAACTAACGCAAGACTTGTAGAGTAACTCAGTCGTGCATATTTCACACCCTTTTCTCCCGTAAATACTCCAATAGACGTCTGGAGTGGGTGAAAGGTTAAAATCCGCCCGACCTTAGTAGGAAGAGATTCCTATGTAAAGCTCTGGTTTATTCAACGTTGAAGGATACAGTGTTCCAAAATATTGTGCACCTAATCTTTGTCTCCTTGGAGACCTACTCTGCAAACCTCGCATTTTTACAATGCCAGAAAACGGAACCACTGGGGCCGCAGCAGATGCGACTCAGCAAGGTCCCGAATACACAGACCCGGATGCAATAATCATCCCGGCACATTTAAGAAAATCTATAACTTCAAAACTTATAGTAAACGGACTGACACCTCAAGGTGGTACAGTAATTTTCGTGATAGAGGCTCACGAATATCGGCAGACAGAGGTATTCTATTCATGGATAAACTTTCCAGCGGTAAACGCTATAACAAAAGAGTTTCACTATTACAAAATAGAGGAACCTCCGGGAGAGTACGCTCCTTTCGAGGAGATTGAAATCCCACTTAAATTTCAAGAGCACCTGCTCTGGTTTAATGGCGCCCTAAAACATAATGATCAAATAACTAGGCTCGGTCCACTAGGTAGACCAGGAGCCACGTGGCCGGTTCTAGCCAGCTACACACCACATCCTGACATTGCAAGAATGTCTAGAGAAGAGCTGTTAGCACAGCTAAACACATTAATAAAAATACATAGGCAATTAGTCCAATATGTAATGCGGACTGCAACAGTCCAGCCAGCTGTTAATTCACACCAGCTGACCCCTCACCAGGGGAACACTAATAAAATTACACCACAGAACATACAGTCATGTCTTGGTAAAACACCCGTAAAACGGGAACAAATTCCTTTCTGGTTAGCCCAGAAAATCACTCAAATAGAGGCAGTATTTCCTGATACTACCCCTATAGAGAAACACAGAATCTTGACCATCTGCCTTCCTATGGGAATCGCACCACACGTGGAGGACTGTGACACTTGGGGTACAGTCTTTGCTTCCATTTACACAAAAACACACGGTGTTCCGTCTATGGCGGTAATACCAGAAGTGCTAAAACAGATTCAAAATGAATTCGGTCCAGAGCCCGCTTTAAATCTAGGTATGAAATTACTGAAAGACTTCAAGCAGGTCACGGCTATATTATTAGCCAACGTAAAGGGAGAAGCAGCGTCTGTGGCGATTCGCCAGAAGTTGAGGGAAACAGATATAAAAGATCCTGTTGAGCTAGCAAAAATCATAGAAAAATGCTATGAAGAATTAGGTAGAGACAGCTTGGGTGGAAAACCAGTTAAGCCCCAACTGCTCGAAAATCCTGAAAAATTATTTATTAAAAATAATTCAAATACTCCTAAAAAGAGCTGGGATGGAAATAAACAATCCACTCCCAAGGAAAAAGTTTTCCAGTCCAGAGGAAGGTCTCCTCGACGGAGGGAAAGAACTCCGACTCGAGAACGCCAGTCTCCCCAACGGGAGCCCTCTGAGAAAAGATATAACCTTAGAAATAGGGATAATCTGAAAAAACCTGATAGATATCAAAGTATTGATACACGTCCCTCTCGATCTTTTCCACAGAATTCGGACAGAAGAGGACGGTCAGACCCAGGAGAGCACACCAAGTCCAAAGACAAGGAACCTGCTCAGAGTAAAAAATCTCAATTTCAGAAAAAGAAGGTAGCCAGTATTAGAGTAATCAACCATGCCGAGAATACTGAGGACACAGTTGAAAAACGGGGAGTGGGCATTGACAATGTTGGACAGTGCAGCAGAAATCAGTATAGCGCGCAAGATCTTGATGAGTCATCTGGAGACAGTGGACACAAATGAATACATTCAAGTTGAAACTGCCGACGCCAGGCTTAGCGAGCCCCATAAAATATACGAAATAACATTGCGTATAGAGGGTGATAAGACTAGGAAAATTAAGGGTCTATTTTGGGATAAGCTCTCAAAAGGCTATGATATTCTGTTAGCTGAAAAAGATTGGCCCCCGGAGTTTGTCAGGGAGTGCCCTCGTGGCGAAGAAGTGATTATGCCTGCCTTCTCGAATCACATTCCGATTCACAAAAAATATACATATGCAAGGAAATGGGCAGTAGCCCAGGCACCTGCATTATTTAAAAATCATGTAGGATGGGATGAGGATTCCCCTCCTCACAAAATCCAATTAAAAAGTGAACCAACTGCCCAACGGCAGTATCCCATAAAGCAAGAAGCTAAAAAACAAGTCAGGGAGATTTTAGATCAACTTGAGTACCAGGGGGTGATTGAAACATGCACCTCTCAAATGAACAATCCTTTGTTTCCTGTCTCCAAGCCAGACAATTCATATCATCTAGTTTTGGACTACAGACACCTTAATACATGTTGCAAAACTTTTGCAGTACAAAACTCGCAAAGTGCAGCCCTAATGAATAACATAGTTAGGAAAAAATATAAAACGACATTAGACATTTCTAATGGTTTCTTTTGTCAAAACATTGCACCAAAAAGCAGATATTTGACCGCTTTCTCCGCATTTGGGTCGCAGAAAAAATTCTGTCGACTCCCACAGGGGTTCAAGAACAGCCCAGGACTATTCTCAGCTAGGGTAACAGAGTTACTACAAATCTATGATGATGAAGCATTATCTTACGTAGATGATATTTATCTCACAGACGAGGACTTGGATACTCACTTGAAAAGAGTGAACACCATCATACTTGGGTTCGCAGCAGAGGGTTACAAATTCAACTTTAAAAAGTCTCGAATTGCCCATCTGACAGTACTGTTTTTAGGGTACGAATTATCAAGTGAAGAGAAAAGCCTAGCGGACAACTTCTTAGAGAAGTGCGCTGTACTCCAAGCTCCAAAAACGCTGAAGAATTTACAATCCATTCTAGGTTTTCTGAATTTCGGAAGAACTTACATTCTAAATTACGCAGAGAGGGTTAAACCTCTCTACGAACTAATTAAACCTGATTTTAAACAAATCAATTGGACTCAAAAACACACAGAAATTTTGAGATCACTGCAAACAGACATGTTAGCAAAAACAAAATTAGATACACGTGACAACACACGTGATCTTGTAATCCGAGTCATCCCAGGAAGATGCGGATTCACGTACCTAACCTCGAATGAGGGAGAAAAGGTACCAATTTCAATTAAATCTCACTTGTACACACAAGCAGAAAAAACATTCAGTCACACAGAAAGAACTGTGAACGCAGTGCAAATCGCATTAGCAAATGAACGAGAACTAGCACACGGCAAACGGATTAATATCCTTACAGCGGAATCCGCCTTCGAGGCGCTATTCAGCCCAGTAAACTTGCCTACAGTGTCACTGGATCTGAAATGGATACAGTGTATAGATTCTCTAGGTGCGGAAGACGTGAAATACTATTTCGCCCCGCAATTTGAAGAACTGAATGATTTAGAATATGAAGAAGAATATCCTCTGCCAATCGAAATTCTGCCTCTCCCACAATACGCCTGTATAATCTATACAGATAGCTTTGTACAGCATTTCAACGTAGAGAGAAAATCCTACGATGCAGCATGTGCGATCATTAAAGGTCGTTGGCTGTGCAGTAAATTCAGACCGAAAGTAACAAAAACTGAATCTGTAAGAAACTGTTCGGTTCAGAGAACTGAAATCAGATTTTTAAAGATGGCGCTCGAAAATGCAGAACGTGAATTCCCGACACTTATAGTGTGCGATTCTCATTTTTGCGTCAATTCTTACAACAATAAACTGCAGAGTTGGATCGAAAACGACTACAAAGATGACACAGGTGCCACAATAAAGCATAAATTGCTCTGGAACGAGGTAGCTCTTTTATACAAAGAACTACAAAAGACTCACGTGATTCACGCACAGAGTCTTCAACGTGATGGCGTTCACGTTGCAGGGAATTCATTGGCTAATACAGCCAAAGCGGAAGCAACTAAACCGGCTTCCGTAGCCACAAAAAAGCGTACAGATAAGTACATAGACGGGGAAACCATGCTGGCAGTAAAAACGACCGTAAAAGGCGACTGTGCAGCACTACCCGTAAACTATCCACTCAATTATGCATACATAATCGATGCAAACTCCGTTCCTTTTGCTCGAATCCCTGGAGTGGGGGACAGAGTAATTCCAAACAGGAGCAGGAGGGGCTTCCTCTTACTGGAAGCACACATGGGGTTGGGTCTGAGACACCAAACAATCAAAGCCTCTCTGAAAGAATTACAATCAGAGTACTGGTGGCCAGGAATGAGTATAGATATTCAATGTTTTGCTCAAAAATGTGAAAACTGCAACCGAGATCGCAGAAATGAACAGGCCAGTGTAGTTTCAGGATCCCTTCTAGACAGCATAAGGTTAAGACGAAAAGCACTTAAATAATGAGGCCTCCAGCGCTCGGCTGACGCTAGAACGGTTATAAAAGATTTGCGAGTCAATATTGGCACATACGCAATTACCACGTTCCATTCTGACCAGGGTCCTGCTTTCAGCTCTCGAGCTTATAAGGAGGCCATGGCCAGCATGGGAATTGGGTTGCGGTATTCTTGTCCGTCGCACCCCGAAGGGAATAGTGTGGTAGAAAGAAAAAACCGTGACATAAAGCAATCTATAACAGCGAAGGTATTAGGTTCAGGCGCTGGGTGGGTCAAACATTTAATAAGTGTCCAGACTAGTCTTAACAACATGCCAAGAAATTCTCTAAAAGGTTTCAGCCCATACGAACTATTGTTCGGAATTAGAATGAGCGTTCAGGACCTCGATAGTCAGATGTCAGTGGTACAAGAAGAAACAACGCACTTTGATGTAAAAGATCGTTTGGCTGTTTTACAGGAACTGAATGAAACAAGAAAATCATTAAGCAACATAAAGTTAAAGCAACAGCCAAGTACCACTGACGAGGCACCACCCGCAACAGCCCCAGCAAGGCCTGTCTGGATTCCAAAGATTGGGGATCTAGTCAGAGAAAAGATCGCGGTTAAGAAGGAATTTGGGCCTTCTTACAGAACAGCAGTACCTGTCTTAGCAGTCACCGGAACAAGATCAGTTGTGCTACCGCCCCTTGCTGGTAAAAAGGAGAACAGAGTTTGGAAAGGGGCGACCACTCGGTCCCCCCGAACGTATGGCGGAGTACCACGATCCCCCCGGGAAGCCATCTTGGGCGGGAGGCGCGTCTCGGCTGGTATGCCCGAAGCGGCGTAGCCGGGGCGCGCCTTTTCCCGCCCTAGAGTGGGTTGGCCTAGACACTGACGCGGCTGGCCACGCCCTAGGGGCAGGCAGGGGCGGGTTTACGCCCGCCCTGAAGACGGATAAAAGGAGAAGCAAGATCCGAAGGCATCCTCTTGTTCCTGTGCTCTGAAGCTGCACCTCCTCGCTGCACGTGAGCTCGAGACGGAACGAAGAGCCAATTTTGAGCGTTGTAATCTTTCTTGTTTGTTTTCCAGATACTCTGTTGGAGAATGCCGAAGAAGGCGGGAAAGCGCATGACTACTGACCAGATGCTGCGCGTTCTTATGAAAGAGATGACTGAGTTAAAGAAGCGAATGGATGAAAACGAGGAAGGGGGACCGAAACGTCCTTTGGCGGGAGCAGCCCCGGGAGGGAAAAACAAGAGGCCCAGGAGAGGGAGAGCTGTGGAAGACATCCCGGGCCCTAGTGCCCCGCTGGAGACACCCACCCCCGTGCCGGAGGGAGGGAATCCGATTCCCGTTGTGGTCACCCCCGTGTCCGGGGACGATATGCCGCCTGAGCTGGCAGCACAACTAGCAGCGTGGTTGGGTAAAGATAGTGAGGGCGCCACGGCTGTCGACGCGCAGGTGCTGATGAAGCAATTGCGTGAGTCACGGGAAGCAGCGAAGGTATCCACACCGGCTGCGGTAGTAGAGAAGCCACAGGGGACAGGTTCGGTCGCAGAGACGCCGTCCGGTTCAGGTAAGCGGCCATTGCCGATTGCAAGGGATGAGTCAGCACCTTCTCGTAGGGAAAGGGTGGGTCAGCATGTTCCCTTGGCTATTAAGGAGAAGATATGGGCGGGAGAATATGTAAACATTTTCTCGTTGCTTACTGATCACTATGAAATGGAGCATGTTAAGGGCCAGAAGGATCTCATGCATCCGAGTGTTTGGCGCGCAAAAATGGCCGCCTTTAAGGTGAACGAAAATATTGGCAATTGGGGCAAAGCGTGGGGGGTCTTTACATCGATCTTGGGGGAACGAAGGCCCGATCTGCTGCACGAATTGCCGATTTATCAGTCTCGAATCATGGGGTACTCGGTATCACATGAGGGTAACCATTGGTTCTGCTATGATAATCTGTTTAGAAAGGCTAAAGAACATGATAAAAGCTTAACTTGGGATTGTTATGATTCTGTGTCTTGGGATAAAATGAAGGAGACTGGTATGTTGAAAGTGCCATTGGTGGGAAGTAACGTTGGCGAATCCTACCGCCAGTATGCGGGGACGCCCTTTCGATCAGGTACAGGTACCGACAATTACTCGAGGCCTGCCGGAAATACAGGAAAAAGGGGGGTTTGTTGGAACTTCAACAGGGGTAAATGTACCAGGCCCCAGGGATCGTGCAAATTTAGGCACGAATGTAGTGGGTGTGGGCAATCATCCCATCCTGAGTCCACGTGCAGAGCCAAAACGGGCGATAACGGGGGTAGAGGAGGCGCCAAACAGGTCTAATATAGTCCGAGGGGCGCCTTTACCTACCCCGATTGATACCTTGGCGATGATTCCTTGGCTCAGTGAATACCCGGATCGTACTTCTGCTGGGGTGTTGCGGAACGGGTTTTCTTATGGTTTCCGCATCCCAGTGGGGGACTTTCAAGGTGCAGCGAAATGTAAAAATCAGCTATCGGTCTTCCAGCATACGACCGTGGTACAGGATAAGATCAGGAAAGAGGTGAAAAGGTAAAAAGGAGAACAGAGTTGTGTCTATCGATCTGGTAAAACCACAAGCATGTGGCCTATAATCAACAGTAGGCCCAGTGGACTCCCAAGAAACAACAGAATACCCAAACTTGCAACAATCCAAGAGGTTCAAACTGAAAGACTCATCACATTCGATCAGCCTGCAGTGCACAATAAAGGACTATGCAATAATGCCATGGAACTCGTGCCTCTTGAAACACAGATTGAAACAGTTTGTCAAGAAACAACACCAGTCTACACTAATGTGGCATCAGAAAGTGCTACCGAGAGACAGATTGAAAGAACAATCCCATCAATTGACAGAACTGCCTCTGGTTATTTCATCAACTTCGACAACTTCTCTGAAGATTTAAATGACCCCGAAGTGATGCCAGAAACAAAAAAGTCTTTTAAAGAAAAAGCAACGGAACTCTTTCATCAACTGAAGGAAATCTACCTAATTTCCCCTTGGCTAGAGTTCTGGTTTGGTCTAGGTGTATTTTTCCTCCTGCTTTGGCTCATCATGGTACTTTGTTTGGGAAAATTCATTGAAGGAAAATATATTACAATGGACACAGCAAGTCAGAACATCAACCTAGTCCTGAAACCACACAGATCATCCCACGTGAAGAAAAGAGAACTGTCAACAGTAAATGTCACAGCAATTCCAATACCTGGTGGGGTAGTATGGGAGAAAACAGACTATGAGATCTATGGTCCGGTCGAAATCCTGAAGTATCCTCATCAACTGAAGGTTTCCTTAAGTGACTTTGTGACACCTAGTACATTCTCTGATGATTGGGACTTTAACAGTATTAATGACATGATGTCTGATTTAGTAATGTCAGCTAGATTCACAGATCATGATTATTTACAAGGTTCATCTAGTTATGAGCAGTTATTCTGTTATACCCACTATGGGGATCATTACTTGCATAAATCTGCACAGCCTAGAAATGTTTTTATGTATAATCAATGGGAACATTGTTCTACACCACCTAAAAGCAGTTCTAATGCATTTTTTGAGAAATTCAAATACTTCTCAGGGTTTAACACCAGTGATGCAGAAACGTTTTATTACAAACTGTTAGATAAAACAGGAATGAAAACAATGCTGACAAATTCTAAATTGATATATTCAGAAGCATTTTATGACAAAATGATGACATTTGGTTTTGATTATTGGAAAAATAATATTGAAACGAAAACAATTTGGGGTACAAAAGAATGGCAGGTGCAAGGCATTGAAGCACTATTTAGAACCTGCATGATACCTGAACAAATGTTATTTTTAAATGACACAATACACCAAACATCTTGTCTTGGCCTAGCTAAGATCAAAGACCTTAAAACACCGTCTATACCAAAGCCAATACCGGAAAATGCAACCGCAGATATTGAGTTAGACGTGTCACAAATTTTACATTTCAACAGAACACATCCTGATTGGAAAAAGTGGTTAATCTGGCCTACAGACACAAATAGCTGCCAAGATAGATTCCTGAATAAAACACAGGGGTTAAAACTGACCAGATTAGACCCTAGATACTCCCAGAGACAACATCCAGGGATTATAACAACATACAGTGTAGGGAAACTCTGCCTTGAATGGCTAACCTCGTCCACACTGGCTGAAATTAAGCAACACTTGTCTTTATTAAAAGATGGTGCTGATTTGCGCGATTTCATTCTTGGACCACGCAAACAGCGTCAAAAGCGTTTCATAGCGACCAGTATCTATGCTGCTTACAACGAGGCTTGGAAAGTAAAGCAAATTGAAACTGCTGAAAAAATACGAGAAATTGATCGTATTAATTTGGAGAAATCACTTTCTGTGGTAGACAATGGGTTAACGACTCTGTCTTCCAGAATATATTCTTTGGACAATATTGTATCCTCTGCCTTTGATGTGATAGACAGAGATTTGCTAATGTTACAACATGGCCAGTCTCAATTACGCTCTATTATAGAATTAGGCTGGACGCTGCAAAATCTTCGTTCAGGCTATGTGCCTTGGCGTTTAATCAACACAACGTCATTATTTTCCAGTTTTAACCTTACTGATAAACAGATCAGTTTGGCACAGAAAGGAGCAGACTATACAATCCTGAGCATCGAAAAACTCGAGAGATTACCATTGACAATGTCAGAGAGTCCTGTCATTGAATGGATAATACAGGGAATTATCACAATTCCGATAACAACTTTCCGATTTAAAAAGTGCCTTGAGTACATACCTGCTGGCCAATATGAACAATTGGGTAAGGGATATGTAAAATCCGAATGGAAATTACCATACACTCATTCTTGCTATAGTGACAGCGACAAAAATGTATTTCTTAGTGGTAACAACTGTAAACACTCACTAAGCGGTATACTTTTGTGTCAGGGTATTAATTTACACGGAGCATGTGATGGAAATTCAAACAACCTTTCATGCCACCAGCTAGTCACACCTGCAACTCAGATAGAGCCCTTCTTTATGCAACTCGCAAACGGGAGTTACATTCTTAGAACGGATCACAGATGTTGTGGCCTGACGCCAGGGAAAAGTTATCTAATACAAGTTACGTCCATGGTCAAATGTTGTATGCAAGCATTGTTTCCGAGCGGGCCTCCAGATATAGTGACTCCCCTCTGGCCTCGTCTGAATCTCTATTCTATGCGAATTGATACATTAAGCAAAATGAAATCTGTACTTTTACAGACAACCGTGCCTATAACGTCATCTAAAGAGACGTATGATCTTCTAGTCGCAAGGACGGCTACTGAAGTTCATGACCTTTTATCAACAAATTGCCCCGTGCATTTCGTAGAAATGTTCAGCCAACTCCTTAACATGTCTAGTGCAACAAGCATCCCAGGCATATTTAAGACAGTCTTTACGGGACTGCTAACACCCTTCCAGGCAATTTTGGGAATCTTTCCTAATTTTGTGCACTCCATTTTTGGCGGCATACCACTATTTTTGGGACTCGTCGCAGGGATTCTATTTTTGACCCTCCTGCTACGTTATGGCAAGCCTCGGCTCAGACATAGCTCCCATGGGAATGGAAGAGACAATCCTAGCAATGCGCTACAGGGACAGGATAACTAACGTCCTTGGATTGGCCAGGCTGAGAGATCTAAACATGACCTGGTTCCTTTCATTCAGACCGATATGGCGAAATTGCATTTTACCTGTGCTACGGTGTATGCTTTGCGGCGATGAATGCGTGTTGGACATCTGTCTTTCACTTCCATCAGCAGTACCAATGGACGTCGATACTTTGCTCAGTCCAATAACGGCTCACGCATTGTGTTGTCCCCAGCGGCTACCAATCCTGATGACGGCATTTGTGGAGACTCCTGTACTACAGCCAAGTGGTAACAGTGGAGCGAGTGACAAAAGCAACATCATCCAGGTACAACGTTCTGTGAGCATTGCTGGTCCTGCCTTCGATGACAGCAATCATTCTCACACCTGCCAAGTTACAGCGCTATCTAATTTGGTTGAACTATCACCTGAATTCGTAGACCAATTCTTTGAGAGCCTGTCTGATACGATGTTCTCACCCATAGAGAAACAATAACTTTTGAAAAGCTTTCCGCACACAGCGTTCCCATGAACTCTGAATTCGGCCTTCAGTTTTGATCAACAAAAACTGCCAAGAGCTTTGGAAATCTATTTTCTTTGAATTGGACAATTTTTCTAATATTGACCTTTTTTGGCACGAACAAATTCTTTGCTTAACGTAAAAACTATTCTTAGAGAACAGAAGCTTCACACTTCTATTTCCAAACACATCTAGAGACATAACAATGTTACACCAGCCTCTAGCACACATGTTATTACAATGCATTTTTATGTGATGATTTATCTCGCCTTTCTTCTGTGAGAAATACTTCATGTGTAAATCCTTTTGCATAATCATTCATTGGTTTCATATGCAACAATTTTTGAATGATTACTATGCTTTAAAAAACGTACAGTACCTAAATTCCATGTATTACAAGTACGCCAATTTCGAATGCATTTATGTATTTTGGGGTGGGCAATGTTACACATGCATCTAATTGCTTTAGTTTTAGTAATTTTGATGGACATGAAAACGTGGAGTGGGTGTTGCGTGCTTATCTAGGTTCCTGATCGATACTGTGACCTTATGCCCCTATTCGGCTATAAATCCATTTATTCCCTATATTGGCATAACCGTTCAAGTGCGATTTTCTGAAAAGTCATCTCTGGCCTCGCACGAACAGAGCCACATTCCAGCATGACTCTCTGCTACTTCCTTTGCGACCAATTAGTGCAATGACAGAGCAGTAGTCACTATCTGATATTCCTAGATAACACTCCGAGTTCTTCAACAAGATAAAAACTCAGCAAACCTGGAAATCCCCGCTTGCTATGTTTTGATTAGTAATGGAACTCTAATGAGCAACTGATAACTGTCACTTCCTAGTGACATCTTTAATTGACGTCTTATGTCCAGCAAACTTGCGTCAAACCCGGCACCTGTCAGGTATAAATATTACCAACGTTGCCTTAAGCAATGCGAGTTCGTTGCCTGTTGCTGATGCCAGCTGCCTGCATGACCCTGTGTTGGTAAATCTAGCACTCTGTCGCTGCAGCCTGCTATCCTGTGGTGGTGAAGCTGCTGATTACCATTATCGCCGCTACAGCGCGAACTATGGTGCAGTACGCTTAAGGAGCTGAACAGCCGTCCTCTGCGAAGACATCCAGCAGATTCCAGCTGCCCGCGGACGCTGTCACCCCTCCTTCCTCGACGCGCTGAAGAGAAGCCGCTGCCTTTCTCGTGCAGAGAAATCCAGCTACAGCGTTTCCGGTTTACCCTCGCAGGTGACTGGGATATCGAGAGAGACCCCTGAAGGAGATACCAATCCTCCATCATTCTATTCAGAGGTATGGTGTTGACTAAACCCTTAGACGAGAATTCTTGAAACAAACCTTGGCAAAACCAACTTAACTTAAAGCTACTTACTTACTCCCCTTTCACGTGTTAGGCTTAGGTCAGGCACACTGGGGTAGGCTTAGTTAGAAGCACCAGTTGAGTATGTTAGCCTAATGTATATATGACTGTATATATGTTTTATTACTTTTAAACCATTGTATGGCTAAGAAACCATATCAATGCTTTTACAGTTCTATTTCGCAATACTTATCTTACTGTACGTACTTTTTATAATAACAATTATTGCAATTGTGGCAATACATTTCTCTTGTACGAGAAGAAAGACTGTTCAATAAATGTTAACCTTTTATTGATAAACGCCCGTCTCTCTATTCTCTACATCTCGTGAAAGTAAACTGCACTAGACTGACTGAGTGAAATCTATGTCTATTGTTTCACATGACCCTAGAGATCGACTCTTGATCTGAGGAGCAAAGTTGTCATGTTGCACGGTTGTTGGAAAGCTGAATCCCTTCTTGTCTGTGCCAAGGAAGCTGATCACTTCCTATGCAGAGAAGAAAGTTTCCAGTGACCTCTGAGCTAGTTGGTAACACAACCCAATTAAGTTTAGCATAGTCAGTGGAGGCCTGGAATATCTGCAGTTCCACGTCGATACTACTGTTTATGTTATTCCAATGCGCAGGGCCTAGTGGGAAACTAGGAACTACACTACATTAGTTCTTTCTTCCCCTGGGCCTTCTGTTCCTTCGGGCTCTTGTCCACTGGGTCATGATCCCGCTGTTCCTCATACTTCTAGTTCTTCTGATCCTCCTCACCCTACTCCCTGTACTGCTAGATATGGTTCTTCTGGTCCATCTCTTCATCTATTTGTTCTTTGTTCCCTCTGGCCTTGGTCATCCTAGTTCTCTTGAATTAGATCTCTCAATCCTGGTTCTGTTTGGCCTGGTTCTCATGACAGAAGTCTTCGTAGCCCTCCTTTAGGTCCACATCCTTGTTATTATCATCCTACCGGTCGTCATCCTCCTTTTACTAATCCTCCTCCTCCTTCCTTTCCCAGGTCTCTTCCACAATGACATTAGTTGGGTACAATCTCCAAGCCGATTACTCATTTTTTCAGTCTCTGATCTAGATGGCACGCATGCGCTGTCTCGAACTGAGACACGCAGTATCAGCATCTGGGCTTAGAGCCAACCCATAGGCTTTCCATTTGTTGGTACCACAGGCACTCTATTTTTCCTTATCCCCATTTGTGAAGAGCATGAATACATCTTGCCTCTTCTGTGTTTTTCTCTCCCTGAGCGCACCACCCAACTTTGATAATCCTCCACAGCTACCATTGTTATTCAATGATTCTGCACTCATTAATTATTTTTTAAACCTTGTGCTTGCCACATACCAGATGCTGCATAATCAGCACCCATTTCCATTTCATTTTATGGCGTTTCCCGATCCGTCGTGATAGACCTCCTCCGACTGCATTACAAGTGGATAGGCAAAGGGATCAGTCAAGCGCACGTGGTATTATTTTAGAAACTCTTGTACCAGTGTTGGTAAGTGTACTTGGTAAAATGCTAAACAGTGAAGTGCAATGCCCAGCATCACACACTATGTCCAAGTGGAGGTGCTGGGAGCGAAACACAACCCTCTTTGACCCATAGTCAGCAATTTACCTGATCACTTGAGTATATCTCTTTCCTATGCCGTTCAAAATGTTTGCAAGACTTTGAAAATACTGTGTAACACCAGCTATGTAACCAACGGTGAGAGAGTTATTTCGCAATAAAGAAGCATTTTTTAATACAGGACATTAATATTACAAGCCATGAATTCATGAGTACAAGAATGAATGTATGCAATATGTTGTGTGTCTCATTCTCTTTCGGTGTGATATGTTGGAAGTCCTACGATAACCTGTTAACTGTAATGAGCACACATTAAGTTTAAAACAAGTTCACACTCTGATCTGTTGATTGGCCGGGCTATATACGATCGCATGAGTTGATTCTCTATATTGTATCATTGACTAGACCGAGATGGGTTTCAGAGAGCGCCTCCTTTCTTACTCAGTGCTATGACTGTTATTTAAAGTGTTATACTGTCTTTCACTGCCTTCTGTCGTTTATGTGGCTTAATTAAAGTGCCTCAACCTTCAATAATCTAGCTTCGTCCAAGAGCTTCAGTGCTGCTCAAGCTCTATTGTCCTTTGATAGTTTGTGCAAATCTAACAATTGCATTGCTGGGTTTTGGATAGAACTTGGGGCCGGATGTAGGTCGGTCGGTAACGGCCGAAAATCGGTATTTTCGGCCGTTACCGACCGAGATTCACAAAATGGTATGTAGGGCCACATATTTTACAGATTCGGTAAATTTACCGATCAGTAAATTTACCGAATCTGTAAAATACCGAATCGGTATTTTTACCGATTCGGTAACAATGAGATATAGGTGGGACTCTTCTGAGTCCCACAAGCCTTACAGAATCGGTATTTTACCATGAAATCCAACTTCATGGTAAAATACCGATTCCGGTGTGCATGCACATGTGTGCATGCACACCTGTGCCATATGACAGGCAGACCTGCCCTTAGGGCAGGTATGCCTGCCACATGGCCCCCGAATCTTTTTTGGGGGTGCTAGAGGGTGTCAAAGGGACACCCCCTGCACCCTTGTCAAAATCTGTATTTACCGATTCGGTAAATACCGACCGGTAATGCCCCATTCATTCCTATAGGCTTTAAAGCCCATAGGAATGAATGGGGCATTACCGGTCGGTATTTACCGAATCGGTAAATACAGATATTTACCGATTCGGTAAAAGGAACATCTGGATGTTCCTACATATCCACCCCTAAGATTTACCGATTTTTAATTACCGAATCGGTAGAATTCGGTAATTAAAATTCGGTAAATCTATTTTACCTACATCTGGGCCTTGGTGTGTTGCTTGAAGGCACTGCTACTTTAAGGAGAGACTCGAAATCAAAACCTGGAGGGCCCAGTGATTTATCTGAACAGCACAGAGTTGTCTCTCAAATGACAGGCACGAGGGCAGTTTGGGTGTATGGCACTTGAGTTATCATGCATCCAGCAATGATGCCATAGTTCTCATTGGAGGGACATATTGGCTTCAGTCCCGGACTTTGAAGCTATTCACTTCAAAGTAGGTGTTAGAGTAGCCAATGTTCAAACATATTAGTTGGACTATAAAAGCGCTTTTCATAAATGAAAAGACACCAATGCACAGCGCTTTATGAAGGGATCAATTAAGTAACCAAACTTAAGTAGTGTCAATAATAATGTTCTTCTTGCATAGCCCTAATTAGACACTCCTATTGCCGAGACCAATTGGATGTGCCAATGCTTGTTTTTTTGGTGTACGAGTTTGTTTTGCTGATTTAACACTGCCCAGGACAGAAATGAGGGCCCAGTAACTACAGAGACCAGCCCATTTACAACACTGCTTAGCATATTAAAAACAGAGCTACAATTCCCAAGATACATTCAGCAGGTGAATAAAACATCAGTTTGGCTGAACAAGCCATTCAAAAATTGGAGCCAATAAGTTTCTATGCCTGAAACTCACTACGCTGGGTGAATAGTGTGAAAACATTTAGTTATTCAGCTGAGTGAATAAAAACTTCCCTTATTAACCCCTTCGGTGCTTAGGACAGCCCCCCGGCCATCATACGTCACAGTGGGAGTTTGCGGAGGACGGCCGGGGGCTGTCCAAACCCTGCCCTCTCATTAATTCTCCCACGCAGTGGGAGAATTATCGCAGCGTGCAAGGGGTTAAGCATCCACAAGCTTTGCTTGTCTGCCTCCTGCTTTCACTTCCCCTTATCACAGAAACGTCATTCTGTGTCTCACCCAATTTACTTCCTACAAATGTAATAAAGCACAGCTCTCCCTATTTCTAAGTGCCGCTCCCTCTGTGACCCAAATACCACTTGTCTCTCTGTGCTCTCTCTTTGCTGCTCCCTCTTTGCTGCTGCTTGTTAACTGCTGCTACTATGTTGTCGGGTCTAAAGTGCTAAGCAAGTACAATACATTTAAAAAGAAACCCCAAAACAGCCCAAGACCTTTCACCAGAAGCCCAAAATGAGCCCATCCCCCAAAAATTATCAGAAGGAGGATCATGAACTATAAAACATGCAGTCTCATTAGTAAAGTAAACATTTATGTAACTTTAACACACATTAAAATATACTCAATATTCTTTGCAGACAATAAAATACTCCCAGATTGCAGCACAACATTTCTATGTTCCACATCATGAAGCACTTGAAAGAGAAATGTGATCCCTATATTTCTTATTTTAATATTGCCCTAACATAAATGTATTTATTCAAAATTGGATTTGTCTCTAAACAACTAAATTAATGAACTTACCTTTGCACATGCTTTTGTACATTTTTATATGCACTTATTTTCAAATATTTTATACACTTTCCTGCATCGCAAGATGGCCACTGCCCTGCCATTGCCTGGTGTCCCTTTTTTCATCATGTCTGACTATATAAACGCCTCAATTACACTACTTGGCGGGACACTGGTTAAATAGTGTATTGTTTCTATAGAGCCAGCAGTCAAAAAAATAGGGATTTTTCAGATATTTTGACATCCGCCCAGAACAAGAAATATTTTGCAGGCCCATGGTTAAATAGTGGAGATTGTGAACTATTTCACCTGCTGCCAAACAAATAGCCATTTCAATGTAGTTTTCCTTTCTCTTTCACTATTATGCAGTGACATAAAATCATATTCATCTAGTTGTCTTAAGGTTGCCAATACTCAACATCTTTTTCTACAAAAATAATTCAGTCTGTTTTGGTAATTTGCCTTTGCCTTCTCTAAGTCTCCATCTGCCTTATTACAATCAATATCTTCCTCAGTCACCAACGCTATTGTTTGTAATGGTCCTACTCATGTCACCATAATTTTGCACATCTCCTTTATTTTAACCTAATGAGTGATTTGCACCACCAGCATTGAGATAGCTAGACCTATCTCGAATCAAAGAATTACTACGATTGGAGCCATCTTGTAGGAAATTGGGTTACCGGTTGAGGGGGTTGAAACCCCACTCGAGCTGCAACCACAATCTTTGATTCAGTATGGCATAAACAAATCCTTAATTAACCTGTGCCCAGCCTCCTGGTAGCTTTGCATAGAACAGTTAGGCTTAACTTAGAGGAATGGTGTAAGGTATTTGTACAATACTTAAAATGAAAACACACCACAAATGGATCCCACACTAGATTAGATCAATAGAGTAATCTGCAATACATAAAAGAAGACCAAGACAACAAAGATCCAATCAGTAGAACCAAAGATATGCAGGCCTTAAGATTTAGGTAAAGTGCCAACTGTGGACATCTGGTCGCACTTGACTGGGACAAAGTCACATGTCCAGGTCGACCATGATGGAGTGTAGGCTAGTTATACGGGCCAAGTTAGGCTCATTGAGCAAGAGTACCTTAAATCCTGGTTGAGAGTGTTGTGAGATCCTGCTCTGAGGATGTATTGTGCAGTCGAGGCAATGTGTCTGCTCTGAGGAGCTGCAAAGTTGCGATGTAAAGTCATGGGTCATCATCATAGATCCCGTCAATGAGGGCTTGCAATGCAGTGCCCAGTCTCGAAGATACGTCACGCTGACGAGGTGATGCGCCAGTTCCAAGGAGCTGTGAGGCTGCTCTGCGAGAACCTGCTTGCCTTCGAGGCTGCTGTTGATGAGAGATTTGCTATGTGAGGTCCTGCATCAAGGAGAGTCACGAAGCAGTGGTTCTGAAGTGGGCTGTGGGTTGAAGTGGAGTCCTTGCACTGGGGGAACCCTCGCGGGAGAGATGATGCGTTGGTTTTGCTCAAGGTTGCTCCGCGCACAAGAGAACATGTGTTGGCTCTGACTGATCCACAAGTGGGCTGACAGAGCACCTTCAGGCCCACTTCGAAGAGTCCAGGACTAGGGTTTCACCAGTTGGCAGGGTAGGACTCACAGATGACAGAGCTGGGTTCAAGGTTTTTGGAGTATTCTCTCCCTGAGGCTGTATCCAGGAGGCCAGTAACCTAGCCCTTGGTGGTACTCTGGGGTCGTGGGCTTAACAGATGCAGCTCCAGTTCTTTTCACCCAGACATGAGGGCCGCAAGCATGAGGCTTGCACAGCAGGAAAGCAGCCCTTCAAAGCAGCAGTCCAGCTGAGTGGCAATCCGTTTAGAACCACAGCGGTACTTCCTGGCAGTGTCCACATTTCCAGAAGTGGATTGAAGAATTGGTTTCTGAGGTTCAATATTTATAACAGGTGCCTCCTTTAAAGTGGTTGAAGCTTCTAGAGGTTTCCTTTTGAAGTGCACAGGTTTCATCTCATAATGCCCCCCCAAATACATGGTGAAACAGTAACCGATTGACAACAAAACTGAAGTTAAATAGACGCTCACTTTGTGGGTTATGAGTGAATTCTAGGGGTATGATGAATATTAGAATGCCCGCCTAACCATTGTTCCCTTGGAACATCCATGGTATTTGCAATATTATATAATTTACTACACTTTGTAGTTGTGTGCCTCAGTGGTGTAACACAGGCCCCACAGCCTCTGTGGTGCAGGCCCCCAAACTCCAGGGGGCCCCCTCCGCACAATACTCTGGCTGGGGAGGTCCTGATTGAGTCCAAAGGGGTCCCCTCCACTTACCTTGCAGGGGAGGCCCCCTCAGGTTTCGTTACGCCAGTGGTGTGCCTCGGGCTGCAAGACCACTAGTGCAAATCCTACTTGAATTCAATAAACTCTGTACATCTGTTTTCTCCTTCAAGTTCATTCCCTGTTATCATACCCTGCGAGGTGCCATGCAATACTACTTGTGAGTTATCTCTTTTGGAACCATACAATCTGTGGATGTTTCTGTGTTCTTTTAAATGGTATTTTCACTTTTCCGAGTTTGATTTTTGACCAGCAGAAATTTTGTTCGCCTGTCAGCATTCAAATGTGGCATTGCCTATTTATTATGGCACCTTTGCTGTTTTTTTCTGATTATATGGCATTACAGTTTGGGCGGACAACGGCCCTGGTTACCATTGGAAGCAGCACATTCCTTTGAATGATCCTTGACCATATTGACATCCATCAATGGATCTTCTACCGGTCTGGACCTCCAGATTGACTGACATCAGTCACTTGTCCTTGTTACCAAGTGCTTCATTTTTGCTGGTGCTGTCCCGCAATTGTTGAGAGAATCTTTGCTGTATTATTATTCCATTGGACCAATTTGATGTGCACTTTGCAAAAACAGATTTCGCTCCTGGAAATGTGATTATAGACTATAGGGTAGCAAAAATGCATGTGGTATACAAGTTCTGCAGTTTGTATGTCTCTAGGGTGTTGTATTTTTTATTTAACACTAGCTTACCCGTTGCGCGTTGCTACGATCTCAGAAGAAAGGAAATGTAAGGAAACTTGTTATGATAACATTCAATTTACATTGTGTCATTTTTATTGAAACTTATTCATTTTAATATGGAAAACATTTTAAAGTGTAGTTTTAATTCTGTTTATTTATTCGAGTGCTTGTCGATACACGTTTTTTTTTGTTTTTCCGTCTGGTGCGTACACGAATAAATCCGAAGGTTTTCCGACGCGTGAGCTGGCCGCATACAGTTGTCCATGTGAGAAGCAGGGATTCTCCAAATCTAGTTCACACACTTGCAGCGATTGTCCTTGTGCTTTGTTGATGTTCATTGCAAAAGCGAGTCACACCGGAAAGTGTAAACGTTCAGTATTGGAAAGATTATGAGGGCCCTTGGGGGCCGTGGACCGGTATTGAACAAATGTTTCTTTTTTTTTTTTTGCCAGAAACCTTCGCAGGAGTGTACTCAACAACTTTTAACATATTTATTTTATTTTTTGGGCCAGAAACCTTCGCGGGATTGTACTCAACAACTTCCCAAAGTTTCATGGCGATCAGATGAATGGTGTAGTAATGCATAAATGACAAACAGACTTATTTTTGATTTCATATATATAGATTCTGAGGTCTTCATACAGGTTGATTGGGTAACTTGTTATACTAGGGCCAAATCTATCTTCTTTTTCCTAGCATCCTTATTTAGTAAGAGGTGAAACAAATTAGAGGGATAAGATGAGTAATCCTATGAAAAGCACAGGCGATCCTCATTGCCTTGAGTTCCACTCTTCCTCGTCACATTCCAGGTCTCATCCCTCTCTGCCCCATCCTGGAGTTGGACTTGACCTTTGATTTGAGTTTTTCTTGGCCTTCAGCACAGCAAGGGTAATGGGAAATTGTTCATACTATACCCTTACTTGTGGTCACGTAAAACAAGAGTATGCACCATTATTTTGATGTCGACAATTCGTAAATGAACTGATTTAGCGATGAATGAGCGAAGAAACATTAGTTATTGATACAACATTTTCGGGAAATATCTTGACATTTTTCTTTTTGAAATTACTCTAACCTTTAGTAGAGAGGCTTCTCTACTCATCATAAAACAAATGGGGGCGATTTGAGAACTGTAGGGAGATTCTAGGAGTTCTGATGATCAAAAGACAAAAGAGGCCAAGCGCTAAAGTGTTTTTGCAACCAGTGTCTCCCTTTATGATGCGATGGATGCTCACAGCCCTTACACCACAAAGGGGAAAATGTACAGACAACCTGCTTCATCAACTGAAATGGGATGAAAATCGGCTTGCGGCTCCTGTTGGAAGTATAAAATTGATTTTTTTTTTAGTCAGGTGGATAACGTTTTAGTTAATATGGGAAAATATTGATCATTTTTTCATGTTTTCATATTATTTCTATCTTGGTAATTTCCTGTCATGTGAAGCCATACCTTTGGTGAACGAATTACAATAATACTTCTTCACCAAACCAGTTTTTATTTTATTTTTTTTCAAAATGTAAATGCATATTTGTTGTCTAATTAAGAAAGTCTGTATTATTAGGCATCTAAATTGCACGCGCTTTCTATATTTGTGACTTCACTCAATATTGTCGTTTTACCTTTTTCAAGGGCGCGCTAATCACTGGTCTGCAATAATTGGTGGCTCACACTCCAAGAATTATGTGCTATGGGAATACGGAGGCTATGCTAGTGAAGGAGTTAAACAGGTAGCAGAACTGGGCTCTCCAGTCAAAATGGAAGAAGAAATTCGACAAAAGGTAAGCAAAGTATATTTCATCCAATAATAAAAGAAACAGTATTAGTTATAATATGTTATGCTTTTTTACTGGCATTCCTTCCAAAAAGTATATGTTCAATTTTTGAAACTTTTGGTTTTAAATGCTCAATTGATATTGTTTAATCAGATGCATAGCTCTGGAGGGTAATATTGACTTCTACCGAAATACGAAGTACGTGGCACTGAACATATAGCCATGAAAAAATACTTGTCATATGTCTATGACATCTTTGAGAACCGTAGCAATAAATAAATGCTAACCTGAACATTAGGGATAATACATACCATAAAATTAAAAATAACCATACTTATGGAATGTGCTTAATCTTCAAAATGTGTATTATTTACCGAGATGATCGGCCATGTTTGTTAGGACTACCTAAAGAGCATGCTATGCGCTCTCCAAAGTAGTTCGTGAATATGGAAGGGAAAGTCTAACTGTTCTCATGGACATTTCTGTATCTCGGAGAAGACTGGAGGCAGCAAAAACATTCGCCTGGTTACATAACAGTCAAATCACTAAGTATGGGCTTCCTATTGATTGAAACGTTCAACAGATATGCATATTATATATAAAAAAACACTTTTTTTTGCAGTTTTATATAGCACAAACTCGACCCAAATGTATCAGAGCTCTTTACATGAGCACCAGTTGCATTACAGAGAGACACATTCATATTCTTTTTTCCAGGCATGGGAGATTAAGTGATTTTCAGAAAATCACATGAGGCTTGAGCCTCCTGCCAGGCTCAAACCTGTTTCCCTAGCTTCGAAGTCAGCCGCTCTAGCCGTTAAGCCAACTTGTAAATTCGGATAGCTAGCACAGGTGTCAGGAGTTAGCTTTTGACCATGCTCTGTTGAAGCAGGTTCTGATTATCAAAATGGAGAACATCGAGGCTTGGCAATGAGGAACAGTTTAAGTTTCATTTTTTATTAAACAATAATAGACTGGATCAGCAGCCACATCTCTCACAGTTGTGTGTTGGAATTCAATTTGCATTAGTTACATGGCATGCTTTATACTATACAGTGTGTGCAATAAAGTGAAGCTCGCACCCTTTTGGCCAGGAAATACTGGTACAATGGGTCATAAATTGCATGTTTAGATGCTTGATCCCACTCTGATAGAAGGGCAATAAATACCAATTGGAGGTCACCCTCTGAGGTGGTCCAGTCGGCCCGGTGTGTCATTAATGTTATCTACTGTAACGCTTACTGCTAGGCATTGTTTGGGCTTTATATGATGAATGCAACTGACCAGCTACAATGGCATTAAATCATTGGGCCAAATGCAGGCCCTCTGCTGTACCTTTATATGTGTTTAAGTGTGTGCATCTGACTCATTTCTTTGGGTATCCGATCCTAAGGCCATATGTGATTTACTGCTGCCATCTTCCAGGTGTGTTTGAGGCTTGTTCCATAGCTGGTACCTCCATCACAAAAAGTGCTAGGGGTGAACAGAAGGCAGCAGTGTTATATTGCTCTGATAAAGAGTCCCTGTGAAAACATAACAAATGTTTATGGTAAATTTGGGTAGCGCAGGCAACAGTTGTTCGGTGTTGTGCTGGACTCCTAAGAGTGGGACCTTTCTATAAATTGATCCAAAGCTAACAATCTGGTAGTTTTGTATTTTGAATGTTGTGCTGTTGATGGGAGAAGGTTGCTATTGCCTACTGTTCTACTCAGAAAGCATCACCTTCATTTTTCAAATGGCCAGTTTGTAGCTGAAAACATTCCACAGTGTGCATTATAAGCAAACATATTTTATGAAAATTGCATGATTTTGAATTTGCATACTTTTTATTTAGGGTGTGTGCTAAAAAATGTTCCGCCACAGATCTCTTTACGAACTCTTCATATTCATGCATTGCTATATTAATATTGTACTTTTTTATATTTTTACATTTCTGCTATTGGCATAGTAGCATGTGCACACATTCAAGAACACAAATGAACTGTAGTATTGAGCGTCACTACTCATTTACCATTTCAACCATATTGCCATATATTATGGAAAACAATAACATGCATAACAGTTCTGGTACGATACATTGTTGTACTGCCTAAAAATATTTTGTGTGATTTTTTCAGGCCTCTTGATGAGGGTGAAAGGCTGAAGCCCCATTTAGAACCAGCTATAATTCTCAACAACTTTAAAAACTGACAGTTACATTTCATAAACTGGCTAACCTGTCGGGTGTGAAAAAGCACAACATGGCATAGCAGGCATTACACAGACTCTCTAGAAACTCAGGCCCGATTCCCTCTTAAAATCTTGATATTTCTGGGGCAAAAGGGACTATACTTGAACCCCTGTAACTGCTCTCACCTCCCCTTGCAAATGCTCTCACCTCCCCCTGCAACACTTGTTTGCAATTGATGTTGACCACCTGTTAGGCAACCATAAAAATAACTACCTGTTATTTATTGGAGAGCAAATTTAAGATGGATGTGCTGAGGTCCTCTGTGTGTAACTGAAAGATCTTATGACAGAACTTAGGGACACTGTGGTGAATCTCCAAATCAGGGAAGATGACGCAGAAGGCAGTTTGAGGCATAATAATATCAAATTTGTCGGATTTCCTGACAACAGAAACAGAGGGTCAATGTTCTGAACTGTTCTTGGAGAAATTGCTCCAACCAATATTTATGACCGAGCACAATTAAGTTCTACGTGGTAGAATGGGCTCATTGGGTCCCTGTGCGAATTCTGACACTTAGGACCCAGAGGAGCTGTTGAATGAGAATAACACCCATTTCTTTACAAACTCGGAGGATGCATGGGCATGGTTGGATGACAACAAATCCCTGCAAGGTGCCAAGGATCTGGCTACATGCTAAGGACAGGTGGAAAAGAAGGAAAGTCATACACTGGGCACATGGAAAACCTGCTGACAAACAGGCTGCTAGAGAAAATAAACTGATTGTTTAAAATTGACAGACTTCAAGGCACCCAACTGACTACTACAAACTGCGAGCAGAAGAAACCTGAAAAGAATGAAGAACCAATATGACATGTCTGCGGTACTGAAGTGGGATCCCAAGCTCATTCCTATGACTGCTATTAACCCCTTCCATGCTCATGACGAGCTCAGCTCGTCATGAGGCACAGTTGAGCTGTGCTGATGACGAGCTGAGCTCGTCATGACACCAGCAAAATGGCAATTTTCAGCACAGGGGAAAAATAACCACAGCAGCGATGCAATGTGACGCATGCACATGAAGGGACTGCTGCACTGAAAGGTTACTGCAGGGGGCTTGATACACTTGCAAGGCATGAATGAATGCACCTAGGTGCTCAGGTGACCTACACATGACAACCACCCGTCAATGAATTTGCAGAAAGAAGAGCGTCAGAATGCATTAGTTTACAGTTGACAGTTATAATGATGAAGGCATTTTCACTTCCCTATTCTGGGGACATGGGAGTTCATTAACAATAGCACACATATGTTGCATCACTTGCTGGAGTCAATAGATCCACAAAGCACCCACATCCTCCCTATGGGTGAGCCATGAGCTAACATATTACACATTAACAAGGAGGGCCAGTCCTATTACCCACGAACAAAACATTAGATGCCTACTAAATATAAATACATCACATGGAATGTGAGAAGGCTGTGTACTCCTGCTGAAAGTCAGAGGGTGTACTTCTGATTGAATTAATGAAAGGTTGACAGTTTATGTCTGCATGAAACTCACCTCAGAAAAACAATTCCCAAGCTGTGTAAATTAATGGCATGGACAACTGAAGGGGAACTCAATATTTGGCATATTCCAGAGGTGCACTAATTTGAATATCCCCAGATACAACTTATTTCATTTGGGATGCATATATTGATATGGATGTCCAATATGATATACGAAAAGGGTTATTAGTGGAGGACCCCTTGATTATTGGAACCAACCCTCTTGAAATTTTGAGATACTCCAAGTGAATGGTCCTGGGGCAATATAATTTGCCAGTAAACTGTGAAATTGACAGGTCGATGTCTCCACTAAGAGGTCCACATTGTAGGCCATTGCACATAAATTCACAATGTGGACACAGCAGTAGCAACTGGGAAATATATCCAGGCTGATGCACCCAAGAGATCGGGAGTCGTCATTCTACTCCCTGTTTCATGACATACAAACAAGACTGGAAATGTTTTCAGAATGGACATCATTTGGGGATGGTCAGGGGTCGTAAGTGTGACCTCTAGCTTGCTCCCTGCTCTTCCTGGCACTTCCTATGCAATTCCTGGCCTCAGAGGAGGCAAGTGTTGCCCCCTCTGAGGCTAGGTGTCAGAAAGAAAGTTCCAGGAATAGTAGGGAGCAAGCTAGAGGTCTCAGCTGCGACCCTGACTGTCCCCAAATGACATCCAAGGTTTTTAGGGAGTTCAAAAACCCACACCACGGAATATTTATGCTGCAGTGAGTCAGACTATAACTCTTTCTTACTTTTCATGAATAGGGTGTTAAGCGCAAACAGTGACTTTGCTGTGGAAACGACCTTCTGAAGCTCTTATACGGCGAAAAGAGCAACCGTTGGGAAGCACATAGATCACAATTTATTAGGAGTGGGCTTAACTCATGTATTTTGCTATGATGAAATTATGCAAAATGGCACGAGATTACGCTGGATTTTGCAAGGAGCATAGCACCGGATTTTGCACTATTTCTTAGTGCAAAATGTCCCCTTGCATTCAAAGTGGGCTACAGGTTGCATTTTGCATTATGCAAATAGTTTTCAATGCAAAATAAAACAAACAGCAGCAGCCAACAGATGCTCAAGCTTGCTAGATTCATTTTTCTGTAACATAAAAATACTCAAACAACTTTTCCGCTGTCATTAAAATTTCAACCAAGCCTATTTGTTACTTAGATTAAAAGTGCAGCACAAGCACTGGCAACCAAATGTGATGCTATCAAAGTAGTGGTTAGGGGCATTGCCATTAATAGGAAAATCAAGGAAGCAGAGGATGCTATTTGGCTTCTTGAGAAGGGGGTAGTTAGGGAGAATTACTGGAGGGCCAAAGGAAAATGTAGCACCTTTGTAGACCGACACGTGCTAGTCAGCATACTTAAGGTGATAAAGCAAGCCAACTTTAGGGCTGGCTATACAAGCACAGACAGACAGGGCGCCCAATTGATCTGTCCGCTCTGAGATGAGAGGACATGGTGACCAGAAAAGGTGGCATAAGTAATGCTTTTGTACAGTACTATTGGCAATTGTACTCACCTCTCTCTGATACCTTCATCTAATACACCCAAACATACCTTACTGATATATCTCTAACTCAACAAAGTCAGGAACAAATCATGAACCTGTCCGTGCCCTGAGGTTGGCAGAGATAAAAGTGACAATGGATGAGCTAGCTAGGGAGAAATCGCCAGAGTCTGAAGGGTTGCCTCAAGACTTTTATAGCATGTCTGAATACATGTTGACTCACAAACTCTTGGATATGCATACAACAGTATACATCATTGGAATGCTCCCTTCCTCCACAGGGAAACCATTGTGGTTGTTTTATCAAAACAGTGTAGAAATCACTAGACATCCAGTCATTCAGACCACTGACCCTAATGAACCCTTGATAAGTAAGCTTTGCCTAAGTGATGAAAAATGAGGAATGAAACTGTCACCGGGGGCACATGTGGTCTCAATGTATGAAACAATATTCTATTCTAATAATGAAACCCGGCAAAGTCCTACCTGAGGTCATTGAATTACTAATTGGTTTCTGGACCAAATCTTGCCTTAAGAAGAACTGGGATAAATCATATCTATTCCCCCTGATACCCGCGCAAGATATATACCACCCTGCTGCTGAACACTCCTCTCAAATGGGGACCTGTATTACAAAACAGCCATTGGAGCTCCTAATTATGAAGCACACTGATTAGCAGCACATCTGCAAAGGAGCTGTAAATGGATGGGAGACACCTGAGCTATTGAGCCTGAGGCACAACACAAGGGATACAAGTATATATGAGGTGAATTTGGGTGTCAAGGGAGAACGGGGTGATGTACTAATGCTTTATGAGTGGTGCAGCATTGCTGGCAATGGTTTCAGATGCACCAAGATAGAACGGTTTTATACTCACATTCATGGGTTCCGTACTCCAACTCTGGCATTAGATCAGAGACCGTGGACCGAGTCTGTGATAGTTAAGATCTGGGACCTGTACACGAATGGTAAGTCTCAAAGTAGATTCATTTGTGTAGTAGTACAAGTTAGATGCAGGACAGTTTCTGTGCTGTAACGCACAGAAAAAAAGCACCAGCACATACTTTTCTTTGGGGGGGGGGGGGGGGGAGAAGGGGAGATTACTGAACCCCAGCAGTCGGAGGCCTTAACCATACAACTAACACATGATAGAGCCCTAGCACCCACACATTATGTAGATGTAACTTCGAACAAGGATAAATGGGGCACTATCATAGGTACGTCCCTATGTCTTCAGGCTGTAGAACATTCTAAAAAGGTTTTATACAGATTCATTATTTTCACCAAACGTACCTCACTCCATCTAGCTTAGTGCACACGTACCCTAGTGCCTCAGGTAGCTGCCCCAGGTGCTGCGGTGATAGAGCTGACTTCACTCATATGGTGTGGAGACGCATCCACATTAAGCAGCATTGGGAAGACATACTTGGACGTATCCGGAATTTTACTGAGACACAATTAGACGTCGTGGCCTGATTGTGCTTATGAGGCTTGATGCACAGAACGAAACCTTGCAGACGGATATGCAATTTTTTGGACTTTGATCTACCGGTTGCAAAAGAAATATTGCCATGAGCTAGGAATCTAGTAAGGCTCCCACTATTAGAGTGGTGTAAACGGGCTACTGTGGAGCTCACTGCTCTGATGCCACAAAAAAAGGGCAAGTGGAGCAGGTGCAACATACCATGAGAGGGGCGTCATTCTGGTAATTATAATAATTGATAAATCTAATGAAAGACCTCCATGAGACGTACCAGCTGCGAATCACCCTCATCCTTGACCCCTGAGGACTTCTTACAACTGGACAATCCCTATGTGGGAGATATACAGATGATATGGACTTGTGCTGGCAACCCCCGTCCCCGCAAGGAAAGCCTAGACGGAGGAAGAGGAGAATCCGAAATACAATGGAGACGTTAGCAACCTTAGCCAAGCTTATGAAATTCTGAAATTGAGCCCATCTGTCAGGTTTTTTTTCCCCTTAAATTTCTTTTATTGGTTTTTAGTGCAATAACCATCAAAAAAACAAACCAGTTAACAGAACATACACAATATCTTCCTCGTATATTCCACAACCTACATGTGATACAGTTGCTTGGTGTGCACGAGATGTTGTAATGTATGCTGTTTATCAATGCCATTGGGTCCTCCCATCTCCCTTCCTTCTCCCCCCTCTCGCATCAGCAGGTGCCAGTTTTAAACAAATCGGTGCGTGTATTTTGTTAAGCGTCTGTCGTAGAATGATCTATCCTGCACGTTTACGGCCCTGAAAGGTTTGACCGCGTGCCATTCAAGCCCTGCCAATGTCTGCAGGGGCTATTCCGAGTATTTAAGAGGAACACAGTTAAGTGACGCAGTTTGTTAATGAGATCTGACGCCGTTTACAAAATGGCTCTGTCCTTAATGAGAGGACGTCTTCTGATGTATGCGTTCTATTGTAATTGTCGAGGCCTTTGGAAATGAATCAAATGTGATCGGTTACAATGTGCGTCTGTGTGTATCCTTTCCCATTGAAGCGGCAGTGGCGTTGAACGACACATTGGCATAGAGGGTACTTTTTCACAGCTGTGTGGACAAAAAGCGGAGTGAATTTCTGCGTCAGGTTAGGGTGTGCAAGCGTTGACTTAATAGACATTCCCTGCAGGGAACATGGTTAAACAGCATGGGGACTGTTCCCGTTTCTGCCACGTACCCTATTATCGCAGCGGTTCGGCGATATATTGGGGTTTGGTGATTCGTCATGCGCTCCACGCAGAGCGCACTCGTGCTCTCGTTTCATTTGCGTCCAACCTAAGTAAACTTTAAGTACACTTCTGTTTGCGAAGCTGTGATGCATTTGAATCATATTAAATGGAGTCAGTACTGTTAGCACATTTGGGATCAGGGGCCAGGAAAATTTGCCTTTAGATAAAAATTCTAAAGAAACGTGCTTTGTTTAGAGTCTGGGAGCTCATGTGACATGAAAAGATATCTCAATACAATCTGAGGCACCCGATGCATTTGATATATATTTTTAGTTTGCCGCATCTGGACACATGGCGTATTTTCTCCTTGATGTGAGCCAGCTCAGGTAGTTTTCTCGCTGCTTTGAACCTGGCTTCAAAGCACTCCAAAGGATGGATTGCGCAGTAGCACACCGCGTCCTGGATCACAGCGCAGGGGCCTGGAGTTTTCACGCTGTAGCTCCTGAATACCGACCTGAACCTTTGAGCCCGCAAAGTAATGGTTTATAAATGCTTAAATGTCTCACAGTGAGCCATATTTCAAATTGAATGAAATTGCTTACTAGATTATGAACACATGCCTTATTCACATTGTATTATTGCACAATAAAAATAGGGAAGGCTTCGTCAGCAAGTCTCTCCATATGTATGCTTGTACATACTTCTTATGTATATAGCCTAACCTGGGTGGGTTGCAGTGGAGGGCTGCACATTGTCAAAGCCAAATACAGAGATAGTTTATGATTTGAGGATTCCAATAGGGGAAGTGGACTGATGCTATGTTGAGCGGCAGGTTCATTAAACAGGTGTGTCTTAAGCTGGTTTTAACCCCTTCACTGCGGCGGCTATTCCGCTGCAGTGCTAAGGGTCTTCAACGAAAAACAAGGGAAACCCTACTCACAAAGGAACCAGGGCCAACAATTATATCAAAAACAATGGTTCCAGTGGTATAATCAAATTGATATGAATTAAATATATTGCTCAATGGCGATAAACATTAATACTGAGGATTGACAAGGATGGCAAAAAAAAAATGTACGTACAATTTTGTATATTTCTCTCGTTTTTTTACTTCATAGTATGAATTTTGTTGAAAAGAATTACATACAAAAACATGAACAGTACATAAAAGTGCGGTGTGTCGCAAGTGTATCAATAAAACCAAACTAACAATAAACAAAACATAAGTTCTCTCAAGGCACAGTGGTTTCTAAATGGATATATGAAAAGGAAAAAGACCAAAGAAAGATAATATGATTATTAAAAGTGAATCTACACAATCGTAGACACTTTATTTAAAGGTTCTATCCTTGTAGCGTCGACGGCGTTTCGACCCTTTGAGGTGTGGGTCTCATCCGGACAGGACAATGAAGGACATCTGAATTTTATCATGTATTCACCCATGCACGGTGAAAAAATGGAAAAGATTCACTCATTTACAAGTGACCCAGCCGGGCACACTTGTAGTGGTCAAAGAGTTTCAATAAGCAACGTGTGACCGAGGGCACTGGTAATATTGTCTCAAGGTAACTGCTGTTACACCTGCGATTAATTTGTAATTAGCACGGATAGCCCAATAAGTATCTGGTTCTTGAATCCAATGATTGCCGTATTATTTCAAACGAGGAAAATGCCTCGATGCTGTGGAGCCAGGTCGCGTCTCACAGCTCTCTCCTTCCGCAATGCTAAGGGGGCGGGGCAGCCCCATGCTGGTGACGGAACAGCTCCGTCACCAGCCTCGGTTGAGCTGTGCTCATGACGGAGCGGTTCCGTCTTGGCCCGCCCCGCTCAATAGAAAGTCCAGCGCAGGCGCGCCGAGCGGACCATGACGGAACCGCTCCGTCATCAGCACAGCGCACCCGCAGCTGATGACGGAGCGGTTCCGTCATCAGCGTCCAAGGGGTTAAACTGCAGCAGGGTTGGGGGTGGCCTGATGGATCTAGGGATCCAGTTTTGAAAACACAACTTCTGAAGGTCTATTGCTCTCCATTCTTAGAAGTGATCCATGTTGGGGTTCAAGTTGGAGTGGCTTTGACACACGAGCCTCTTGTCTGTGCAGGTGGCTTGACATACTGGATTGCTTGTTATATCAAATCTGAATTCTGAGCATTTTTCAGTTGCTAAGAATTTGGATGCAATGTGATATTGTATAGTCGAGTGTTTTTAATGTTTTTTAAACTATTGTTGTTTTTTTAATTTGTGCTAATGGATGATGAGTTAGACGTATTTTCAATTGATATTCCTTAGAAAAATACACTTCAGACAATTTGAAATATGAAGAAACAAAAAATTATTTCATTACTTTTGTATTTTATATATTACAACACCCAAAAATATTTATAAGAAGAAAATATATAATTAATCTGATTTTTTTTACATGAATACAGGTATCAGTATTTAGTGTTCATTTTTTAATAACAGTGAATGAAATAGATTTTCTCTCAATTTACAACTAGCTTGAATGATGGATGATATAATAAGGCACCTCTACCAATTCTGTGGGGAAGCAAGCTACCACCACTGATGAGCCACCATAAACAGGGAATGGCAGGTGATTACTGGAGAAGCGCGGAGAGGGGTGTAAAAAAAGCACAGCGAGATTAGGAGGCAGTGGGAAGCAATAATGACCTGGAGGTTGGATAACAACATGGATACTGCAGGAGAAAGTAGCACACGGAAACAGGCCTGCAGCACACATGGAAAAGGTAGAGTGAGTAAGCAAACAAATATATTTTCAAGGGGTGTTGAGAGCAAACAAAATGGAAAGGGGCGACCACTCAGTCCCCCCGAATGTATGGTTGGGTGCCCCGATCCCCCCGGGAAACCATTTTGGGCGGAGGGCGTGGCTCGGCTGGTATGCCCGAAGTGGCGTAGCCGGGCGCGCCCTTTGCCGCCCAGGAGGGGTTGTCCTAGACACCCGCACGGAAGACTATGCCCAGTAGGCGTACCAGAGGAGGGTCCCTGCCCTCCTGCAGATGAATAAATAGAGCGGGAATCCGAAGAAGCGTCCTCTTGTTCCTGTGCTCTGAAGGCTGCACCAACTCGTTGCTCATGAGCCTTCGACGGAACGAGCGGTAATTTTGAGAACTTGTATTCTTGTTGTTTCTCTTTCAGTTATTTGGAGTACAAAGATCCAGGACCTCGTTGATCAACTAGCGCAGAGTACACGCAGCTATGGTCGGCAAGAAAGCAGGAAAGAGCTCCGAGTTGGAGAAGGTACTACGCACCTTGTCGAATCGAATGGCGATCATGGACCGAAAACTCGGTAAAGTTGACTCGATCGGTCGAGGTTTGGCCGATGTTAAGAAACAGTTAGCGGCCCAGAACAGCTCAGGCCGTCCTAAGAAGGTAATAGGCCCGGCCTTGCCGGGAATCGTCCCTGAGGGTAGGGGAAAGCGTGCTAAGAGGAAGATCCGGTTTCTGAGGTACCCCCAATCGCCCCCATCACACCGGCGGACAGCCCGGTACCAAACCCAGATATAGGTTTGCCAATCCCCGTAGTAATTACTCCTGTTAATGATGAGGAGATGCCCCCGGAACTAGCCCTCCAGTTAGCGGCAGTGTTGCCATGGCTCAAGAAGAAAGCGGGGGGAGCAGTGGCCGCGGGGGACCCGGCCGAGGAGGCTAGACTAATAATCGAGCAGTTACGGAAGTCGAGAGAGACCGCGACGGCAAATGTTCCTCTTGTTCCCCCACAGGTGGCGCCGGGAGGACCTACGGTTAGCCGGGAAAAGGCGGCAGAAACGACGGTCGAACCTGATAAGCACACATTGCCAATGGCAGGGGAGGGTTCGTTACCTTCAAGGCGCGAGAGGGTGGCCCAGCACATCCCTGCGGCCACAAAGGAACTGATATGGGGGGAAAAATATGTGAATATGTTTTCATTGTTGACTGACCATTGCGAGATGGAATATGCGAAATCCCAGAAGGATTTATGGCACCCCAGTGTATGGCGGGCCAAGATGGCGGAATTTAGGGTCGATGAGACGGTAGCGAATTGGGTAAAGGCCTTTTCGATATTTACGGCAGTCATGGGGGAAAGAAAGCCTGAAGTCATGACTGAGTTGACATGTTACCAGAATAGGATTATGGAATTTTATACCATGTATGAGGGGGACGAGTGGAAAGGTTACGATATGAAATTCCGAAAAGCGAAAGAGTTTGATCCAACTTTGACCTGGGATTGCCTCGACTCGGTGTCATGGCACAAGCAGCTCTTGCCTGGGGCGGCAGGTACGTCCTCGCCGGGCGGGAGCGGGTCGGGGTCAGCTCGCCAAAAGCCCGCGGTGCCCTTTCGAGCTGGCGCCGGTGGGGAATATCAGCCCAAGACCGGCGGGAATGGTGGCAAGTGGGGGCTTTGTTGGGGCTTCAATAGAGGCAACTGTAGCAGGCCCCAGGGAACATGTAGGTTCAGGCATGCGTGTGCGGGCTGTGGGAACTCCTCACACCCGGAGAGAAGCTGTAGATCTAAAAACAGCGGAACGGGAGGAAAAGGGGGGTCTAAACAAGAGTGAGGTGATGTTTTGTAACAGATTGTCTACACCTGTCGATATCATGGCTCTGACTCCCTGGTTGAACAAATACCCTGATCATGTATCCGCCGGGGTGTTGAGGAATGGATTCCTATATGGCTTCAACATCCCGGCGGGGATTTTCGGGGGGACTCCTTTTGAAAAAATCAGTTATCTGTACAACATAACCCAAGCGTAGCTGCAAGAAAAATTTCCAAAGAAGTCAGCTTGGGGCGGGTGGCGGGGCCTTTTCACCGCCCGCCGGTGGCGGATTTCGTGTGTTCCCCGCTGGGGTGGTCCCGAAGAAAGACCCAGGGGAGTTTAGACTCATTCATAACTTGTCTGCCCCAAGGGGTGCTTCGGTGAACGAAGCCATTGACCCAGATATTTGTTCTGTGCAGTACGCATCGTTCGATGATGCCGTGGCCATGTTAAATCACCTGGGTCCCGGAGCGCTGATGGCGAAATCAGACATCGAATCGACATTCCGGTTGCTCTCGGTAAATCCGCGAGATCAGCGCTTGCTGGGTTTTTGCATTTCAGGGGAGTTATTACATGGATAAATGCATGCCTATGGGTTGCTCCATTTCTTGTGCCTATTTCGAAATGTTCAGCTGTTTCTTAGAGTGGGCATTCACCGAGGCCACAGGGCATAGGCATGTTATGCACTATCTGGATGACTTCCTGTTTCTGGGAGCGATACAACATGTGCGCAGGCGCTGCTGGACTTCTGCATTCTCATGCGGGAGTTCGGAGTCCTATTGGCACCAGGTAAGACGGTTGGACCATCTACTTCACTGGAGTTTCTGGGAATTGAGCTCGATTCTGTGGAGGGATGTTTCCGTTTACCGATGGAAAAGGTGGCCAAGTTTAGGGCTTCCTTGACACAATGCCTGGGCAAGGAGAAAGTGACCCTGCACCAGTTACAGCAAACAGTGGGTCAGCTTAATTTCGCCTTAAGGGTGATACCAATGGCCCGCCCCTTCTCACGCTCTATTGCACAAGCTATGGTTGGTCTCAAGGAGGGACACCACCGTACGAGACTGTCGGCAGAGGTTCGCCAGGATATGCGCATTTGGTTGGCATTTCTGGCGGACTTCAACAGTCGAGTTGTGTGGATCAAACCACCAGCTTCTTCGGATGAACTAGGTTTGTGGACCGACTCAGCTGGGAGCGTGGGATTTGGCGGCATCTTTGGTAACCGATGGTCGGCACAAGTATGGCCGACGTGGTGGCACTCCAGCGGTCTGACAGGTAACATTGGGTTCTTGGAGCTATTATTCATTTGGGTTGTTCTGATGGCATGGCCGGACGACTTCAGGGACCGCTTGGTGGTGTTTTGGTCTGATAATATGACTGTGGTTGAGTGCATTAATCAGCAGGCAGCCCGCTGCAAGTGGATCTTGAGATTGTTGAAAGAAATTGTTTTACGTTGCATGAAATTGAATGTACAGTTCAGGGTAAAACATGTGCCAGGCGTACTGAATTATGCAGCTGATGCACTCTCTCGTTCACACATGCAGGCTTTCAGGGGCTATCTACCCACAGCAGACCTAGTGGCGGCACCGTTCCCCGAAGCTCTATGGCTAATCGGTGCCCCGGATTACAAGACCTCGTGGCAGCCAGCTTAGCTCCCAGGACAAGGAAGGCATACGAAGGAGCGTTTCGTTCCTTCTGCACATTTTTGGGTCCATCTGGGAGACAGTGCTGGGGTCAGGAGGAATCCTTCCTGGGGTTCTTGATGCGCTGCACAGAGAAGGCCGATCAGCGGCAACGGCCAATAGACATAGGGCGGCCATTTCATTTATGGCACAGGTGCATGGCATAAGAGATCCTACGGAGTCCTTTTTGGTTAAGAAGGCACTCCGTGGCTGGCAACGCCTCGAGGGTCGCAAGCAGGATATGAGGCGCCCGATTGGTTAGACAGATTGTCTCTACTTTTAGCAAAGTTAGATGAGACGTGCTCCTCCCTTTTCGAAGCAGTTCTGTTCCGGGCAGCTTTCGCCTTGGCATTCCATGGGGCTATGCGGGTGAGCGAACTTGTCGCAAGGAACAAGAAGGATATAGAGGGAGGCCTGGGCAGGGATCACGTCCAAATAAGGGGTGATTCGATGGTAATCTCGATAGCCAGGTCCAAGACTGACCAGGGAGCTATGGGGGATAGTATTATCGTGCAGTGCGCACGGGGGTCCCCCACTTGTCCGATAAAGTGTGTAGAGGAATACTTGGCACTGAGGATGGCTACATGGGGGGGGGGGCTTGCTTAGGCACAAGGATGGCACCCCACTGACGAGATTTCAGTTTCAGAGGGTGCTGGCACTGTCAATCGCTGCCGCGGGCATGGACCCGTGCGATTTTGGGACCCACTCATTTAGGATAGGGGCTGCTACTGAGGCTACAGCCCGGGGTCAGAGTGCGGAGGCAGTAAAGCAGCTGGGCCGTTGGTCCTCGAATTGCTTCAAAAGGTATGTGCGATTGCACATGTTGTAAAGATCAATTGACATGCACTCACGCTTCTTGTCTTTTGTTTGAATTACAGTTTCGCGAGCCTGTCACGCGGGGCGGAATTGGAAGTCGACCCAGCATCAGGAGACCAGCGGTCGAGGATCACCGACTGGAGAGAGAGTGGTATGGGTCGTGGGCCACTCATATGTGAGGCGCGCCGGGGACGTATTCAAGGCAGGTGACACGACTCACGCATCTGGGGAATACGGGTACAGAGTGACCTTCCATGGGAAGGGCGAGCTCTGTTTTGACCAATTTCAATCGTTCTTTGAGGGTCTTTTAGGGCGGCAAAGGTCACCGCCATCTGTAGTCATAGTACACCTGGGAGGCAATGACTTAGTAAAGCTGGGAAGACGAGTGTTATTGGAACACATCCTGTCGGCAGTTAGCTGGTTGGCTAAGAAACTCCCGGGGTGCACGATTGCCTGGTCCCACATGATCCCCAGGAAGTGTTGGCGGGGGGGCATTTCAGTGTCAGCGTTGAACCACTCCGTGAAAAGGGTTAACAATAAAGTTGGGAAATTGTTTCGCTCAGCGCAGTTGCATAGCATTCCTCACGGGTGTATGTATTCGGGGTGATCACATGTATCTGAATGATGGGGTTCACCTGTCCAGGGAGGGAAATGATTTACTCATAGGAGACTTCATAGCATGGCTAGGGGGTTTGAGAAAGCATGACCTTTAGGAGGAGTGGGGGGGCCGGATAGTCGGTCAACTATCCGGCCTGTGGCGGTAAGGTCATGATCGGTGAGCAGTAATTTCAAGGTCCCTAGAGGGGGGCGCCACCCAGAATGGATGGGAGCGCCGGGGGGAGGCGGCCATTGGCCCCTTCCACGGGGAGGCGGCACCCACTAAGGATGGGTCGCCTAGGGGGAGACGGCCGTAGGCCCCTCCCAGGGGGGAGGCGGCTAGATGCCCCTCCTACGAATTTCCCGGGGGCCGGATATCCGCGACGGCGGATAGAGAGTGTGGGGATGGGGGGGGAGTCCACGCTGTCCTTCCTACAGATACCTCACACGGAAACTCGGACGACCTTTAAGATGGCGTAGAGTGAAAAGGGGGCCCCCACGACAAGGGAAGTTACAGTTGGCAATGAGGGTAAAGTCCTCTGCGCATGCGCCACTCACACCGTGAGGGCGGGATTTTGGTAGTAGGGATCTGACACCGGTTAAGACCTTGCCGTTGGCCCTTAATGCTAGGATGTACAATTTTAATTTAGAATGTATGCATTTTCAGGATGCTAGACTCGGCTAGGAAACCTTTGTATTAGAGATCTGTTAAGGTTAGCCAAAGAACATGTCTTCATCGAAATGTAATAAATGTAAAATTGTACATAAGTCATGAAACTTTTATTTAATGTTTTAAATTTTGTTTCATATTTTAATAAATACGGCCGGGGGGGTAACTCCCCCCCGCCTTCCAAAAGTTCAAACCCGTGTCTGTCTACTCCCATGGGGAATTGGTGTTGGGAGGGGGTGGCGGGCATCCCGGCCATGTGGAAAGGGGCGACCACTCGGTCCCCCCGAACGTATGGTTGGGTGCCCCGATCCCCCCGGGAAACCATTTTGGGCGGAGGGCGTGGCTCAGCTGGTATGCCCGAAGTGGCGTAGCCGGGGCGCGCCCTTTCCCGCCCAGGAGGGGTTGTCCTAGACACCCGCACGGATGATCACGCCCAGTAGGCGTACCAGAGGAGGGTCCCCGCCCTCCCGCAGATGAATAAATAGAGCGGGAATCCGAAGAAGCGTCCTTTTGTTCCTGTGCTCTGAAGGCTGCACCAACTCGTTGCTCGTGAGCCCTCGACGGAACAAGCGGCAATTTTGACCCACCCACCAGCCCCTTATGGCAATGTTTGTTTGAATAAAGTTTGATTAGATAGAAATGTATAGGCCTTTTTTCCTATGTAGAGAAGTAGAGGAATGTCTCATATAATGATGTGGCTTCTGCATTTAAGATAATGTTTCCCTTTATAGGAAAATGAAGTTGATGACTCATCAAGGCTATGTCAGAATTTTTTATTCCTTTAGTAGGTAAAACAACTGTCGTATTTATTTTTTGGTCGGGCGGTAATGTCATGATCGGTGAGCAGTAATTTCAAGGTCCCTAGAGGGGGGCGCCACCCAGAATGGATGGGAGCGCCCGGGGGGAGGCGGCCATTGGCCCCTTCCACGGGGAGGCGGCACCCACTAAGGATGGGTCGCCTAGGGGGAGACGGCCATAGGCCCCTCCCAGGGGGGAGGCGGCTAGATGCCCCTCCTACGAATTTCCCGGGGGCCGGATATCCGCGACGGCGGATAGAGAGTGTGTGGATGGGGGGGGAGTCCACGCTGTCCTTCCTACAGATACCTCACGTGGGAACTCGGACGACCTTTAAGATGATGTCTAGTGAAAAGGGGGCCCCCACGACAAGGGAAGTTACAGTTGGCAATGCGGGTAAAGTCCTCTGCGCATGCGCCACTCACACCGTGAGGGCGGGATTTTGGTAGTAGGGATCTGACACCGGTTAAGACCTTGCCGTTGGCCCTTAACTCTAGGATGTACAATTTTAATTTAGAATGTATGCATTTTCAGGATGCTAGACTCGGCTAGGAAACCTTTGTATTAGAGATCTGTTAAGGTTAGCCAAAGAACATGTCTTCATCGAAATGTAATAAATGTAAAATTGTACATAAGTCATGAAACTTTTATTTAATGTTTTTAAATTTTGTTTCATATTTTAATAAATACGGCCGGGGGGGTAACTCCCCCCCGCCTTCCAAAAGTTCAAACCCGTGTCTGTCTACTCCCATGGGGAATTGGTGTTGGGAGGGGGTTGCGGGCATCCCGGCCATGTGATGTACTACCTAAAAGTGACCAGCACGAGAAATTATATCTAGTCAAAAGGAGGGTAAAGAAGCTTTGCTCCAGGGGCCGGATAAGCACTAGGACAGAAAGGACAGCCATTGTACAGGAAGCAAGCAAACCGGATTTGCTAGAATGCCAATCAATGGGTTGACCCAAGGCCCATTGTAATAATTGGTATTGTACACAAAAGACAGCTAAGGTGAGACAAAAAAACGTATCAGACTCCTGTATTATGGAAAACCTTACTTGCAGTTGGCCAGCACCTTGTATATAAGAAGCCTGGCTTGCTAGTTCTTAACTATTAGTAGGCCTCTTCTGCAGCAACTAAGGATGGTGTTACTTTTTACCATGGACTAAGGGAATTATTCTCCTCCAAATTCTGTAACAACATTTCCATTTTATGTTAAGTCAGCAGTTCGGGCTCAACTTTTCCTATTAAAGCAGGATCAAGGTTCATTTGTTGATGGATGAGTGTACTCTGACGTGCCATGCTGGTCAGAAAGAGATGGACTGGGATGAGTCCTGAGTAAGCAACAGTAGCTCAGAATAATTCAAGCATTCCATCCTTCACTCTTTTTGTATTCTTCTCTTTTTTGTAATTGTCATTTTTATAGGATAGGCAAAAGCCATAAACCTGTAAACTTGGAGGTGCACAATCTGCCACATCTGAGCTGGATTCACAAAACGTGTCTGTAGGGAGTCATAGTGCTGCACTAGCTGAGTAAGACACTACTGTCTTTATTTTAATTGCGGCTACGTCCCTTTATTGACCAAACTGAAGAGTCCAAAGAGTTAACAAGTGTTCATTAAAGTAAACGTGGCTTAACTTTGGTATCTTGACATGCATGTTAAGTAGTTTTTGGAGAAAACTGTGTGCAGTGTGGGAATAATAGCAACAAAACAGCAACACATTAGGAACTTAAATGCCTCAAGTAAAGAAATCTGGAATACTTATTAAGACATGCTAAAGTAAAACTTTAACATTTGAATCACATGGCATTACTGGTGCAGGTGAAAACAACGGAAAATGTAAAAGTAGTGAGAAATTGGAAGTTTTTTAATTAGCGAAGGTGGCAGAATTTAGGCCCCAACACAGTCATCAGTAAAAAAAAACATCTGCTTGTTTATACACATGCACAAAGCAGTGGAAATGTCCCTATTAAAGTAGCTCTATGTACACACACACAGTGGGAGGCAGCACATTAAAGAGAGCAATTTTAGGGGTAATTTCTGCTACAAAATGTGATCAGTAGAAAACCTAGCATACACAGCAGGGGTATTTTGTGAGCACACACACACCTGGGGGCCTATTATGATGGTAGGCACACAATGTCTGCCCGCCACCGTAACGGTGAACTGGACCGACCTCAAAAGGCACAGCGGTTCCGCTGTGCCTATTAGGATGGCAGTGGCATCCTGTATATTTAACATTTTGGCGGGCGGTGCTGTATTCAGCACCCTCCACAATGTTAACCTCATAGATGCTATTAAACATTCCTCCCCAGTGCTGCGCTGTCCATTGGAACTAGTGCTGAATGGACGTCCAATGGTCGTGCGCAGCACTGGGGAGGTAGTGCTGCCGTCGGCCAATGCACCGAGGCAGCACTTAAGGGGTTAAAAGGGCATGTTGTGCATTTACATGATTAACGTGCCTGCTACCTTGTGCATGCAAATGTCGGGGGTACCATGGGTACCCCCCAAGCCCAGCCCCCCAACGACCCTTGAGGGCCCACAACGGGTCCCCAAAGGCATTCTCCGCCAGGGAAAGGAATGATACCGCCATCATGGTATATGGATGGCGGTGCCTGGAAGGCACCACCATTATCTTGCATGTTGGATTGCCTACCGGAGGAAAACTGGTGGATGGTCTTTCCTTCCGCCTGGGTCCCCCCACCATCGTAATATGGCGGGGTGGAAATGTTAGGCAGTGGGACGGAAATGGCGGGTTGATCGCCACTTCCCTACGAGCAGTGGCGATCCACCCGCCATCCAAATAGACCCCTTGGTTAGTTGACATACTTCAGTGTTAGTTTGCCACCATTTCCATGAGGATCTTAGGTAGAGATAACTCTTCCAGACCTGTAGGCAGACCAGTCATCCCTCATTTTTTTGGCTTATCCACTGCCATGTCTAACAGAAAAAGTGGCGTAATTACAGGAACTCTTTGTGCAATATATCTACCATCTGGGGAAATATTCATTAACATATTTATAGTTCTGGGTTGCTTTGTAGGCAGAGTCTTTGCTGTTTTGGTAGGATTTCCTCAACCACCCTTCTCTAAATGAGTTCAAAAGTTTCAAATTGACTGATTTAGATAACAGGTTGTAATGCTCTGATTTGACCACAAAATGGTTGATTTTGCACTAACTTTGTACTCCGAACGGTGCTCTTAGTGGTTTAAGAAGAGGCAAATATAAAAGAAGACAATGTCCTTGCAGCTATCACTTAATTGAATGCAGTAAAACTTCAGTTAGGGGTCCTTTCGCAGTGAAAAAGTCAAATACTGCACATAGTAAAATTATGGAGCAATGAAATGTCAAATGGGACCAACCTAGTCACTACATTTAAATGGTATAGAGTCATAATATCGATGTTTAAATATCGATGTGACACAATATCGACCTGCAAGAATATCGTTGAAAAGAATATCGACATGCAGGTAAGAAATATCGTTTTTGTTAATATTGAAGTTAGTAATATCGTTAGTCAAAATATTGTTGTTAATAATATCGAAATTTATTTTAGTGTTCTGTATTTTAGTATATGTGTTAAAAGTATAGTTTATTTTTCCAATGTATTTGGATATTTTAGAAGTAAATAATTTTATGTTAAGTAATTTTTGCGTATTTTAGTTACGTAGCGGGTTGTGTGGTTTATAGGGGAATAGGAGGGAAGTAATTTAATACTAATATATTTATTAATAACTTTTTAGAAGTTATTAATTTTATAAAAATTAAATATTGTGTCTTTGTTCCGAAGTGGGTTGTGGGTTTATAGGGGAAGTAATTTAATTATAAATAATTAATGAGTGATTTGAAATAATTAATATATTTATGTATTTCATAATTTATTTTGTTAATTGTGCTAATTAATTGGTATATATGTTAATTGTGTCATTTTAGGAGATGGTTGAGGGTTTATTGGGGAGAAGTGTGGGAAGTAATTTAAGTATAATTAATTAATTAATAATTTTATGAATTATTTATGTAGTTAATAATTAATGGTGTTACTTGTGTGAATTAATGTGTTATTAATTGGTAAATTGTGTAATTTGTTTAGGAGTGGGTTGTGGTTTTTTAGGGGAGTAGGGTAGGAAGTAATTTAATTATAATTAATACTTCTATTAACTAATAATTATATCGTAATTATTTTATATTGTGAATCGCGGTAAAACATGTTATTAAATAGTTATTAATTGGATATTAATGATTAATAATTAATTGGTACATATGTTAATTGTGTGATCTATTTAGGAGTGGGTTGTGGGTTGATAGGGGAGTAGGGTGGGAAGTAATTTAAGGGCCCATTAGGATGGCGGGCGGATCGCCCCTGCCGGGCCGGCTTTAGTCACTGCCGGTCCAGCGGAGACAATCCGCCCACCTTCCATACCGCAAACACCCCGCACCATATTATGGTGCATGACATGCATTCCCAGCATTACGGCAGGCGGTGCTGTGAGCACCGCCCGCCACAATGCTGGAAATAGGGTTTGCTACCGCCACAGGGATGGTGGCATGCTAATGTCAGGTGTGGGACCGCCGCACCCCTTGCGGACTGTCCCGCATTTGTCGACCCGCTATCTAATAGGCCCCTACATTTTAATAATTTTTTTATAAAACATTTTATGTCATATTTATTTAAAGGTATTTTATAGTGTTAATTGTGTGATATAATTTATTTTGATGGTTCTTAGATGCTTGTTAATTGTTATTAATATTTAACTGTTAATTAATATTTCTAATTGTGTATTATTTTACAATATTGTTTGTGTTGTTTATAGGGGAATATGTTGGGAGGTAAATTATTTTTTACTAATTAATCATTTCTTAATTAATGTCATTTTTTTTGCAGGAGTGGGAATACTAAATTATTATCCTCCCCTATCCAACACTTTCCCTACTGTTGCATTTGCTGGAGTGGGAATAGTACATTATTCCCTTACGCTATCCAACAATTTCCCTACTGTTAAACTTGGTGGAGTGGGAATAGTAAATTATTCCCACCAGCTATCCAACACTTTCCCTACTGTTGCTCTTATTGGAGTGGGGATTGTAATTTTTACCCTCCCGCTATCCAATACTTTCCCTACTGTTGCACTCACTGGAGTGGGAATAGAAATTTTTACCCCTCGCTATCCAACACTTTCCCTACTGTTGCACTCGCTGGAGTGGGAATAGGAATTTTTACCCACCCGCTATCCAACACTTTCTCTACTGCTCCACTCACTGGAGTAGGAATAGTAAATTTTACCACTCCACTATCCAACACTTTCCCTACTCTTACACTTGTTGGAGTGGGAATATTAATTTATACCTCTCCATTATCCAACACTTTCCCTACTTTTATACTTGTTGGAGTGGGAATATTAATTCATACCTCTCCACAATCCAACATTTTCCCTACTGTTGCACTCACTGGAGTGGGAATAGTAATTTTTACCCACCCGCTATCCAACACTTTCCCTACTGTTGCAATTACTGGAGTGGGAATAGTAATTTTAACTCCTCCGCTATCCAACAGTTTCCATGCTGTTACACTCCGTGGAGTGGGAATGGTAAATTATTACCCTCCACTATTCAACACTTTCCCTACTGTTGCACTTGCTCGAGTGGGAATAGTAAATTATTCCCTTCCGCTATCCAACACTTTCCCTACTGTTGCACTCTCTGGAGTGGGAATAGTAATTTTATCCCCTACACCATACAACCTTTTCCCTACTCTTATAGTTAATGTAGTGTAAAATTTATTTTTACAAATACGTATTAATTTTATTATTTTAATTTACTGTATATATATATATATAAATATATATATATATATATATATATATATATATATATATATATATATATATATATATATATTCACTAAAAAAAATAGGTTTCACCTCAGTTATAGTTAGCTGGAAATTTTACTGACATAAAACCATTGAAATTCCACGTTATAGTTAGTTGGACTCACTATAACTTGCGCTTGTAATGCACTGCTGATGACGTCACATATTACATCACTCATGACATGGTCAGTGACATCACTCATGACATCACTGATGACACCATCCAGTGAATGTGTGCCTTTCTGAAAAATAAATATTTTGTATATATGTATATGTAAAGGTAGATGGAAAAATAAATGTTTAAATAAGTGTGTAAATGGATGTTTTAAAAAAAAAAAAAGATTGGTTAACTGGCTTATTAAGTGTATCTTAGTGAATACATATATTAACGAGTAATGTTTAAATATTTAAATATATGTATCAGTGTTTCACTTTGTGTATAAGTTGCTGCATGGGTTGGTGAGTAGCTACATGTGTGTGTATATAGATTATTAGATTTTTTTTAGTATCAGTATGAGTGTCTGTATGGTTTGGTGGGAGTGTTACCTAGCACATAGATGCATCAAAGACTGACTCACTGTTTGTATGTGTTTTGAAGACGGCATATGTGCAGGACTGTATGGGTGGATGAGTGTGTATATGCGTGTGTTAGTGAGTGAATGACTGTCTCATTAGTGTCTTTATCAGTAACTACATATGTTTTAATCTAGTATATGTGAGTATTGATGTATATGAGTGAGTATATGTGAGAGTGAGAGATTGAAAGAGTTCTTGTTTAAATAAGTATGTGTTTCTATAAGTGATTGTTTAAGAGAGTAAGTATGTGTAAGTTTCCTTAGAAGTAAGGTGGTAGTGTGTGTGTAGCTGTATATGCAAATAAATGGATGTTCAATAGTTTATTTGCATGTGTGAGTATGTGTGTGAGTAACCTTTGGATGACTGTCGGTGTGTAACAGGATGTATAGGTGTATCACTACATATGATGAGTGTATATATGTATGAGTGACTATATAGAACTGTTGGTGAATGAGTGAATGTGTATATAGATGGTGGAATTATTGAATTGGTTGTTGTAACTGGTATGGGTATCTCCATTTTTAAAAAAAAAATAATTTATATTTTTCAATATGTGTTTCATGGGTTACATTACAGTGAAAGGAGGTCTGTCACTCTGTCACAAGGATGATGTCATAAGTGATGTCATGAGTGATGTCACTGACCATGTCATCAGCAGTGCATTACACGCGCAAGTTATAGTGAGTCCAACAAACTATAACGTGGAATTTCAATGGTTTTATGTCAGTAAAAATTCCAGCTAACTATAACTGATGTGAAACCTATGGTTTTTTTAGTGAATTTAATTGGTTTTTTAAATGCTAATTCCTAACTATAACTGGTGTGAAACCTATGGTTTTTTCAGTGAATTTCATAGGTTTTTTAAATGCTAATTCCTAACTATAACTGGTCTGAAACCTATGGTTTTTTCAGTGAATTTCATAGGTTTTTTTAATGCTAATTCCTAACTATAAGTCTCATTTTATAAGTAAGACTGTTAGTGCTCTAGTTGTTTAGAACACTCTGGTACATTCTGTCATTGGGCTATATTTTTTTTTGTCTCTGGTGGCCATCTTTGGGCTACATTGGGCTACATTGGGCTACATTTGGGCTACATTTTGGCTCTAACATATATATAGCCCAATGTAGCACAATACATATTTTTTCAAAGTTAATTTTCGTAAAAACCACTTAAGTATAGGGCTACCAGTCCCTACAATTTTTCCCCAATTTTTTTTTTTTTGGGAGCGCTCTCGGTGCGCGCCCCGGGGAGCGCCCCGAAGAGCGTACTTCTATAAAGCGCCCCGGGGCGCGCTCCGGGGAGCGTCCCGTAAGCGCCAATATCGCGAACGAAAACATGATCGTGACGTATCGCGTAGCCGCGTCCGCGTGATACGCACGGCGTAAGCGCACCCGGAAGTACTTGAGCGAATACGATCGCGCAACGTAAACATCCGACGCGCTTACGCGACGCGACCCGGGGGGCGCGAAGCGTAAGCGCGTCGGGTCATGTGACCTGAAAATAACACTTTTCATTGGTTCATAACAGTTTTGGTTTCATAATGATGAAGCCCCTAGTCTTGTGATCTGAAAATAACACTTCTCATTGGTTCAGGACAGTTTTTTTTTCCAAATGATGAAAGACCCCACCTTTTTTCCTTATTCTGATTTTGTCCTTTGACTGAGGAAGACCTGTTTGTACCTCTCTGTACCTTTTTGATCTTTATAATGGCTTCAGTAGCAGCAGCAGCTGGTGCATCTGCCCCACCACCACCACCACAACAACTAAGAGGACCAGCTCAAGATTACATTGGTGGTCAACAAGAGGAGGAGGAGGAAGAGGAGGAGGAGGATGATGAAAGATGGCTGCCTGAACAAAATACCCCATACAAGCCCAAGTCACACATTGTATGGGAGTTTTTTTCACTCCCAGAGGGCAAGAAAAAAGTGAAGGTAACTTGCCTAATCTGTAAGGAAGAACTCTCAAGGGGCAACCCAAACAAAAAATATTCCTTTGGTAACTATACCATGACTCGACATATGACCCGTAAGCACCCTAACAACTATTCTCGTGCAGAGCTCAGGGAACTGGCCAGTAACCTCCCCCAGTCTTCAAGGACCACCTCCCAAAGAAACGAACCCACTTCATCAGGACCAGAAACATCAGAGATGATGCCTTGTATTCAGCCACGATTTGCTGATTTTAAAATCACTTGTTCTGCATGTGGCAAGCTTATCGCCTATGGTGAAAAAAGCGTAAAGCTCATCGTCCTTGCAGGTGATAATCACAAGTGCCCCAAAAAGAAGTCATTTTTTTTTTTTTTTTTTTTTTTGCTCCAGTTGAGCCAGTTTCAATTCCTTTTTTTTTGTTTTTCCCCCCTAAAAAAATACAAAAAAAATATAAAACTGTTTTGAAAAACCAAAAAAGTACAAAATGTTCAAAAAACACTAAAAAAATTTAAAACAACAAAAAGAAGAAAAAAAAAGTTCTTTTTAGAACTACCTCCAATTTCTAAAAAAAGGCTTCATTTTTAAAAAACTCTGTCAAGTAGTGTGGGAAGTAATTTAGGTATAATTAATTAATTAATAATTGTATGAATTATTATTTATGTAGTTAATAATTAATGGTGTTACTTGTGTGAATTAATGTGTTATTAATTGGTAAATTGTGTAATTTGTTTAGGAGTGGGTTGTGGTTTTTTAGGGGAGTAGGGTAGGAAGTAATTTAATTATAATTAATACTTCTATTAACTAATAATTATATTGTAATTATTTTATATTGTGAATCGCGGTAAAACATGTTATTAAATAGTTATTAATTGGATATTAATGATTAATAATTAATTGGTACATATGTTAATTGTGTGATCTATTTAGGAGTGGGTTGTGGGTTGATAGGGGAGTAGGGTGGGAAGTAATTTAAGGGCCCATTAGGATGGCGGGCGGATCGCCCCTGCCGGGCCGGCTTTAGTCACTGCCGGTCCAGCGGAGACAATCCGCCCACCTTCCATACCGCAAACACCCCGCACCATATTATGGTGCATGACATGCATTCCCAGCATTACGGCAGGCGGTGCTGTGAGCACCGCCCGCCACAATGCTGGAAATAGGGTTTGCTACCGCCACAGGGATGGTGGCATGCTAATGTCAGGTGTGGGACCGCCGCACCCCTTGCGGACTGTCCCGCATTTGTCGACCCGCTATCTAATAGGCCCCTACATTTTAATAATTTTTTTATAAAACATTTTATGTAATATTTATTTAAAGGTATTTTATAGTGTTAATTGTGTGATATAATTTATTTTGATGGTTCTTAGATGCTTGTTAATTGTTATTAATATTTAACTGTTAATTAATATTTCTAATTGTGTATTATTTTACAATATTGTTTGTGTTGTTTATAGGGGAATATGTTGGGAGGTAAATTATTTTTTACTAATTAATCATTTCTTAATTAATGTCATTTTTTTTGCAGGAGTGGGAATACTAAATTATTATCCTCCCCTATCCAACACTTTCCCTACTGTTGCATTTGCTGGAGTGGGAATAGTACATTATTCCCTTACGCTATCCAACAATTTCCCTACTGTTAAACTTGGTGGAGTGGGAATAGTAAATTATTCCCACCAGCTATCCAACACTTTCCCTACTGTTGCTCTTATTGGAGTGGGGATTGTAATTTTTACCCTCCCGCTATCCAATACTTTCCCTACTGTTGCACTCACTGGAGTGGGAATAGAAATTTTTACCCCTCGCTATCCAACACTTTCCCTACTGTTGCACTCGCTGGAGTGGGAATAGGAATTTTTACCCACCCGCTATCCAACACTTTCTCTACTGCTCCACTCACTGGAGTAGGAATAGTAAATTTTACCACTCCACTATCCAACACTTTCCCTACTCTTACACTTGTTGGAGTGGGAATATTAATTTATACCTCTCCATTATCCAACACTTTCCCTACTTTTATACTTGTTGGAGTGGGAATATTAATTCATACCTCTCCACAATCCAACATTTTCCCTACTGTTGCACTCACTGGAGTGGGAATAGTAATTTTTACCCACCCGCTATCCAACACTTTCCCTACTGTTGCAATTACTGGAGTGGGAATAGTAATTTTAACTCCTCCGCTATCCAACAGTTTCCCTGCTGTTACACTCCGTGGAGTGGGAATGGTAAATTATTACCCTCCACTATTCAACACTTTCCCTACTGTTGCACTTGCTCGAGTGGGAATAGTAAATTATTCCCTTCCGCTATCCAACACTTTCCCTACTGTTGCACTCTCTGGAGTGGGAATAGTAATTTTATCCCCTACACCATACAACCTTTTCCCTACTCTTATAGTTAATGTAGTGTAAAATTTATTTTTACAAATACGTATTAATTTTATTATTTTAATTTACTGTATATATATATATATAAATATATATATATATATATATATATATATATATATATATATATATATATATATATATATATATATATATATTCACTAAAAAAAATAGGTTTCACCTCAGTTATAGTTAGCTGGAAATTTTACTGACATAAAACCATTGAAATTCCACGTTATAGTTAGTTGGACTCACTATAACTTGCGCTTGTAATGCACTGCTGATGACGTCACATATTACATCACTCATGACATGGTCAGTGACATCACTCATGACATCACTGATGACACCATCCAGTGAATGTGTGCCTTTCTGAAAAATAAATATTTTGTATATATGTATATGTAAAGGTAGATGGAAAAATAAATGTTTAAATAAGTGTGTAAATGGATGTTTTAAAAAAAAAAAATGATTGGTTAACTGGCTTATTAAGTGTATCTTAGTGAATACATATATTAACGAGTAATGTTTAAATATTTAAATATATGTATCAGTGTTTCACTTTGTGTATAAGTTGCTGCATGGGTTGGTGAGTAGCTACATGTGTGTGTATATAGATTATTAGATTTTTTTTAGTATCAGTATGAGTGTCTGTATGGTTTGGTGGGAGTGTTACCTAGCACATAGATGCATCAAAGACTGACTCACTGTTTGTATGTGTTTTGAAGACGGCATATGTGCAGGACTGTATGGGTGGATGAGTGTGTATATGCGTGTGTTAGTGAGTGAATGACTGTCTCATTAGTGTCTTTATCAGTAACTACATATGTTTTAATCTAGTATATGTGAGTATTGATGTATATGAGTGAGTATATGTGAGAGTGAGAGATTGAAAGAGTTCTTGTTTAAATAAGTATGTGTTTCTATAAGTGATTGTTTAAGAGAGTAAGTATGTGTAAGTTTCCTTAGAAGTAAGGTGGTAGTGTGTGTGTAGCTGTATATGCAAATAAATGGATGTTCAATAGTTTATTTGCATGTGTGAGTATGTGTGTGAGTAACCTTTGGATGACTGTCGGTGTGTAACAGGATGTATAGGTGTATCACTACATATGATGAGTGTATATATGTATGAGTGACTATATAGAACTGTTGGTGAATGAGTGAATGTGTATATAGATGGTGGAATTATTGAATTGGTTGTTGTAACTGGTATGGGTATCTCCATTTAAAAAAAAAAAAAAATTATATTTTTCAATATGTGTTTCATGGGTTACATTACAGTGAAAGGAGGTCTGTCACTCTGTCACAAGGATGATGTCATAAGTGATGTCATGAGTGATGTCACTGACCATGTCATCAGCAGTGCAGAGGTGTGGCTCACTGGTTAGAGGCGGCAGACCCGGAGGCTGAGAACGGCCCGGGACCAGGGTTCGATTCCCGACGCGGCAGGGTCACGGACCAGGGTCAGCGGACTGATAATTCTCGCCTCGGTGCCCACTTTGGGCAGTGATCACACTCGGTAACTCTGGGCATTAAGCTTGCCTCATCTCTACAACGGCCCCCCACAGACGCCGGGGATGCCTGGCTTCACCTTGGAGATACCCAGCAAGGGACCATCTCACAGGGAAAGCCAGGACGGGTTCCCCAGCGGTCATTCGCGCCAGGATACTCCGGTAGTAATTGAGCGCGCTACAAAACACCTTACATTTACATTTACATTTACATTACACGCGCAAGTTATAGTGAGTCCAACAAACTATAACGTGGAATTTCAATGGTTTTATGTCAGTAAAAATTCCAGCTAACTATAACTGATGTGAAACCTATGGTTTTTTTAGTGAATTTAATTGGTTTTTTAAATGCTAATTCCTAACTATAACTGGTGTGAAACCTATGTTTTTTTCAGTGAATTTCATAGGTTTTTTAAATGCTAATTCCTAACTATAACTGGTCTGAAACCTATGGTTTTTTCAGTGAATTTCATAGGTTTTTTTAATGCTAATTCCTAACTATAAGTCTCATTTTATAAGTAAGACTGTTAGTGCTCTAGTTGTTTAGAACACTCTGGTACATTCTGTCATTGGGCTATATTTTTTTTTGTCTCTGGTGGCCATCTTTGGGCTACATTGGGCTACATTGGGCTACATTTGGGCTACATTTTGGCTCTAACATATATATAGCCCAATGTAGCACAATACATATTTTTTCAAAGTTAATTTTCGTAAAAACCACTTAAGTATAGGGCTACCAGTCCCTACAATTTTTCCCCAATTTTTTTTTTTTGGGAGCGCTCTCGGTGCGCGCCCCGGGGAGCGCCCCGAAGAGCGTACTTCTATAAAGCGCCCCGGGGCGCGCTCCGGGGAGCGTCCCGTAAGCGCCAATATCGCGAACGAAAACATGATCGTGACGTATCGCGTAGCCGCGTCCGCGTGATACGCACGGCGTAAGCGCACCCGGAAGTACTTGAGCGAATACGATCGCGCAACGTAAACATCCGACGCGCTTACGCGACGCGACCCGGGGGGCGCGAAGCGTAAGCGCGTCGGGTCATGTGACCTGAAAATAACACTTTTCATTGGTTCATAACAGTTTTGGTTTCATAATGATGAAGCCCCTAGTCTTGTGATCTGAAAATAACACTTCTCATTGGTTCAGGACAGTTTTTTTTTCCAAATGATGAAAGACCCCACCTTTTTTCCTTATTCTGATTTTGTCCTTTGACTGAGGAAGACCTGTTTGTACCTCTCTGTACCTTTTTGATCTTTATAATGGCTTCAGTAGCAGCAGCAGCTGGTGCATCTGCCCCACCACCACCACCACAACAACCAAGAGGACCAGCTCAAGATTACATTGGTGGTCAACAAGAGGAGGAGGAGGAAGAGGAGGAGGAGGATGATGAAAGATGGCTGCCTGAACAAAATACCCCATACAAGCCCAAGTCACACATTGTATGGGAGTTTTTTTCACTCCCAGAGGGCAAGAAAAAAGTGAAGGTAACTTGCCTAATCTGTAAGGAAGAACTCTCAAGGGGCAACCCAAACAAAAAATATTCCTTTGGTAACTATACCATGATTCGACATATGACCCGTAAGCACCCTAACAACTATTCTCGTGCAGAGCTCAGGGAACTGGCCAGTAACCTCCCCCAGTCTTCAAGGACCACCTCCCAAAGAAACGAACCCACTTCATCAGGACCAGAAACATCAGAGATGATGCCTTGTATTCAGCCACGATTTGCTGATTTTAAAATCACTTGTTCTGCATGTGGCAAGCTTATCGCCTATGGTGAAAAAAGCGTAAAGCTCATCGTCCTTGCAGGTGATAATCACAAGTGCCCCAAAAAGAAGTCATTTTTTTTTTTTTTGCTCCAGTTGAGCCAGTTTCAATTCCTTTTTTTTTGTTTTTCCCCCCTAAAAAAATACAAAAAAAATATAAAACTGTTTTGAAAAACCAAAAAAGTACAAAATGTTCAAAAAACACTAAAAAAATTTAAAACAACAAAAAGAAGAAAAAAAAAGTTCTTTTTAGAACTACCTCCAATTTCTAAAAAAAGGCTTCATTTTTAAAAAACTCTGTCAAGTAGTGTGGGAAGTAATTTAAGTATAATTAATTAAATAATAATTTTATGAATTATTATTTATGTAGTTAATAATTAATGGTGTTACTTGTGTGAATTAATGTGTTATTAATTGGTAAATTGTGTAATTTGTTTAGGAGTGGGTTGTGGTTTTTTAGGGGAGTAGGGTAGGAAGTAATTTAATTATAATTAATACTTCTATTAACTAATAATTATATCGTAATTATTTTATATTGTGAATCGCGGTAAAACATGTTATTAATTAGTTATTAATTGGATATTAATGATTAATAATTAATTGGTACATATGTTAATTGTGTGATCTATTTAGGAGTGGGTTGTGGGTTGATAGGGGAGTAGGGTGGGAAGTAATTTAAGGGCCCATTAGGATGGCGGGCGGATCGCCCCTGCCGGGCCGGCTTTAGTCACTGCCGGTCCAGCGGAGACAATCCGCCCACCTTCCATACCGCAAACACCCCGCACCATATTATGGTGCATGACATGCATTCCCAGCATTACGGCAGGCGGTGCTGTGAGCACCGCCCGCCACAATGCTGGAAATAGGGTTTGCTACCGCCACAGGGATGGTGGCATGCTAATGTCAGGTGTGGGACCGCCGCACCCCTTGCGGACTGTCCCGCATTTGTCGACCCGCTATCTAATAGGCCCCTACATTTTAATAATTTTTTTATAAAACATTTTATGTAATATTTATTTAAAGGTATTTTATAGTGTTAATTGTGTGATATAATATATTTTGATGGTTCTTAGATGCTTGTTAATTGTTATTAATATTTAACTGTTAATTAATATTTCTAATTGTGTATTATTTTACAATATTGTTTGTGTTGTTTATAGGGGAATATGTTGGGAGGTAAATTATTTTTTACTAATTAATCATTTCTTAATTAATGTCATTTTTTTTGCAGGAGTGGGAATACTAAATTATTATCCTCCCCTATCCAACACTTTCCCTACTGTTGCATTTGCTGGAGTGGGAATAGTACATTATTCCCTTACGCTATCCAACAATTTCCCTACTGTTAAACTTGGTGGAGTGGGAATAGTAAATTATTCCCACCAGCTATCCAACACTTTCCCTACTGTTGCTCTTATTGGAGTGGGGATTGTAATTTTTACCCTCCCGCTATCCAATACTTTCCCTACTGTTGCACTCACTGGAGTGGGAATAGAAATTTTTACCCCTCGCTATCCAACACTTTCCCTACTGTTGCACTCGCTGGAGTGGGAATAGGAATTTTTACCCACCCGCTATCCAACACTTTCTCTACTGCTCCACTCACTGGAGTAGGAATAGTAAATTTTACCACTCCACTATCCAACACTTTCCCTACTCTTACACTTGTTGGAGTGGGAATATTAATTTATACCTCTCCATTATCCAACACTTTCCCTACTTTTATACTTGTTGGAGTGGGAATATTAATTCATACCTCTCCACAATCCAACATTTTCCCTACTGTTGCACTCACTGGAGTGGGAATAGTAATTTTTACCCACCCGCTATCCAACACTTTCCCTACTGTTGCAATTACTGGAGTGGGAATAGTAATTTTAACTCCTCCGCTATCCAACAGTTTCCCTGCTGTTACACTCCGTGGAGTGGGAATGGTAAATTATTACCCTCCACTATTCAACACTTTCCCTACTGTTGCACTTGCTCGAGTGGGAATAGTAAATTATTCCCTTCCGCTATCCAACACTTTCCCTACTGTTGCACTCTCTGGAGTGGGAATAGTTATTTTATCCCCTACACCATACAACCTTTTCCCTACTCTTATAGTTAATGTAGTGTAAAATTTATTTTTACAAATACGTATTAATTTTATTATTTTAATTTACTGTATATATATATATATAAATATATATATATATATATATATATATATATATATATATATATATATATATATATATATATATATATATATATATATATATTCACTAAAAAAAAATAGGTTTCACCTCAGTTATAGTTAGCTGGAAATTTTACTGACATAAAACCATTGAAATTCCACGTTATAGTTAGTTGGACTCACTATAACTTGCGCTTGTAATGCACTGCTGATGACGTCACATATTACATCACTCATGACATGGTCAGTGACATCACTCATGACATCACTGATGACACCATCCAGTGAATGTGTGCCTTTCTGAAAAATAAATATTTTGTATATATGTATATGTAAAGGTAGATGGAAAAATAAATGTTTAAATAAGTGTGTAAATGGATGTTTTAAAAAAAAAAAATGATTGGTTAACTGGCTTATTAAGTGTATCTTAGTGAATACATATATTAACGAGTAATGTTTAAATATTTAAATATATGTATCAGTGTTTCACTTTGTGTATAAGTTGCTGCATGGGTTGGTGAGTAGCTACATGTGTGTGTATATAGATTATTAGATTTTTTTTAGTATCAGTATGAGTGTCTGTATGGTTTGGTGGGAGTGTTACCTAGCACATAGATGCATCAAAGACTGACTCACTGTTTGTATGTGTTTTGAAGACGGCATATGTGCAGGACTGTATGGGTGGATGAGTGTGTATATGCGTGTGTTAGTGAGTGAATGACTGTCTCATTAGTGTCTTTATCAGTAACTACATATGTTTTAATCTAGTATATGTGAGTATTGATGTATATGAGTGAGTATATGTGAGAGTGAGAGATTGAAAGAGTTCTTGTTTAAATAAGTATGTGTTTCTATAAGTGATTGTTTAAGAGAGTAAGTATGTGTAAGTTTCCTTAGAAGTAAGGTGGTAGTGTGTGTGTAGCTGTATATGCAAATAAATGGATGTTCAATAGTTTATTTGCATGTGTGAGTATGTGTGTGAGTAACTTTTGGATGACTGTCGGTGTGTAACAGGATGTATAGGTGTATCACTACATATGATGAGTGTATATATGTATGAGTGACTATATAGACCTGTTGGTGAATGAGTGAATGTGTATATAGATGGTGGAATTATTGAATTGGTTGTTGTAACTGGTATGGGTATCTCCATTTTTAAAAAAAAAATAATTTATATTTTTCAATATGTGTTTCATGGGTTACATTACAGTGAAAGGAGGTCTGTCACTCTGTCACAAGGATGATGTCATAAGTGATGTCATGAGTGATGTCACTGACCATGTCATCAGCAGTGCATTACACGCGCAAGTTATAGTGAGTCCAACAAACTATAACGTGGAATTTCAATGGTTTTATGTCAGTAAAAATTCCAGCTAACTATAACTGATGTGAAACCTATGGTTTTTTTAGTGAATTTAATTGGTTTTTTAAATGCTAATTCCTAACTATAACTGGTGTGAAACCTATGGTTTTTTCAGTGAATTTCATAGGTTTTTTAAATGCTAATTCCTAACTATAACTGGTCTGAAACCTATGGTTTTTTCAGTGAATTTCATAGGTTTTTTTAATGCTAATTCCTAACTATAAGTCTCATTTTATAAGTAAGACTGTTAGTGCTCTAGTTGTTTAGAACACTCTGGTACATTCTGTCATTGGGCTATATTTTTTTTTGTCTCTGGTGGCCATCTTTGGGCTACATTGGACTACATTGGGCTACATTTGGGCTACATTTTGGCTCTAACATATATATAGCCCAATGTAGCACAATACATATTTTTTCAAAGTTAATTTTCGTAAAAACCACTTAAGTATAGGGCTACCAGTCCCTACAATTTTTCCCAAATTTTTTTTTTTTTGGGAGCGCTCTCGGTGCGCGCCCCGGGGAGCGCCCCGAAGAGCGTACTTCTATAAAGCGCCCCGGGGCGCGCTCCGGGGAGCGTCCCGTAAGCGCCAATATCGCGAACGAAAACATGATCGTGACGTATCGCGTAGCCGCGTCCGCGTGATACGCACGGCGTAAGCGCACCCGGAAGTACTTGAGCGAATACGATCGCGCAACGTAAACATCCGACGCGCTTACGCGACGCGACCCATGGCGCGCCCGGGGGCGCGAAGCGTAAGCGCGTCGGGTCATGTGACCTGAAAATAACACTTTTCATTGGTTCATAACAGTTTTGGTTTCATAATGATGAAGCCCCTAGTCTTGTGATCTGAAAATAACACTTCTCATTGGTTCAGGACAGTTTTTTTTTCCAAATGATGAAAGACCCCACCTTTTTTCCTTATTCTGATTTTGTCCTTTGACTGAGGAAGATCTGTTTGTACCTCTCTGTACCTTTTTGATCTTTATAATGGCTTCAGTAGCAGCAGCAGCTGGTGCATCTGCCCCACCACCACCACCACAACAACCAAGAGGACCAGCTCAAGATTACATTGGTGGTCAACAAGAGGAGGAGGAGGAAGAGGAGGAGGAGGATGATGAAAGATGGCTGCCTGAACAAAATACCCCATACAAGCCCAAGTCACACATTGTATGGGAGTTTTTTTCACTCCCAGAGGGCAAGAAAAAAGTGAAGGTAACTTGCCTAATCTGTAAGGAAGAACTCTCAAGGGGCAACCCAAACAAAAAATATTCCTTTGGTAACTATACCATGATTCGACATATGACCCGTAAGCACCCTAACAACTATTCTCGTGCAGAGCTCAGGGAACTGGCCAGTAACCTCCCCCAGTCTTCAAGGACCACCTCCCAAAGAAACGAACCCACTTCATCAGGACCAGAAACATCAGAGATGATGCCTTGTATTCAGCCACGATTTGCTGATTTTAAAATCACTTGTTCTGCATGTGGCAAGCTTATCGCCTATGGTGAAAAAAGCGTAAAGCTCATCGTCCTTGCAGGTGATAATCACAAGTGCCCCAAAAAGAAGTCATTTTTTTTTTTTTTTTTTTTTGCTCCAGTTGAGCCAGTTTCAATGCCTTTTTTTTTGTTTTTCCCCCCTAAAAAAATACAAAAAAAATATAAAACTGTTTTGAAAAACCAAAAAAGTACAAAATGTTCAAAAAACACTAAAAAAATTTAAAACAACAAAAAGAAGAAAAAAAAGTTCTTTTTAGAACTACCTCCAATTTCTAAAAAAAGGCTTCATTTTTAAAAAACTCTGTCATCTTTTTTCCTCATAGTACGCTCCCCGGTCTGCTCCCCGGTGCACGTACCGGGCGCTCCCCCCGCGCAAAATGAAAAAAAAAAAAATTAAATGCCCCGCGGGGCCCTTTTATAGCCCCCACATCAAACCTAGGGGGTCAAAGGGGGTCTATCCCTGATGCCTTATGGTCATTTCCCCCTTTGTTTTAGCCACCTCTTGTGTCTTGATTTTACCGAGACACAAGATGGCGGCCGCTCCGGACTGTTTCGAATGTTTACAGACACCCGAGAGCCAATCAGCTTTCCGTGCGCACCTCGCGTGGCGCGCCCGGAGCGCTCCCCGGGGTGCGTACAGGGGCGCTGCTATAGATATATATATTTTTTTGAACCTAAATTACTCAAAATCCACTGGAGCACATATCTTGAGACATAGCAAAGGCACATCGGGCTACAAGTCCCTACAATTTTGCCAAATTTGGTGGAAATCCATTCAGCCGTTCGGGCTAAAAGTGAAATCGACCGCCCTATGGAAATTAACATGGGGAAAACGCGTTTTGGGACCCCCCTTTTATCTCGCACCCCGCTTGACGAATCCCCCCCGAACTTTCAGGGAAGGACCGGAACGCCGCGAGGCCATTTGGAAGAACTTTTCAGTCAGATTCGTCAACCGGCGCAAAAGTTATTCCAAATAGAATTTTGAGATTTAACATTGAAAAAAATCCTAACTATAACTACCTACTGGCGACCGACAGTAGGTAATATATATATATATATATATATATTGATATATATTGATATATATATATATATATATATATATATTGATATATATATATATATATAATTTTTATATTACAGGTTTATGTATATAAATATGTATTTATAATTTTTATTATGTTTCTAACATTTTATAATTAAAGAAAATAATTCTTTATTAATAATATTGAGTTTTTATATATATATTTAAAATATGTAGGTTAAATTTTTTATATATTACATTTATCATTTATAAAAAAAAATGAATATTCTATTTTTCAATTAATTATATTTATTATTTAATTAATTTTACATTATTTTTAAGAGATTAAAAAAAACTATATTTTAAACAACGATATTTTAAACAACAATATTTTGGTTTCGATATTTTTGCACTTACCTTTGTAGAGACAGGATGCCGATATTCTGTCCATCGATATTCTGTACTCAATATTCTTGTAGGTTGATATATACGTTCTGTCGATATTCTGTCAGTGATCCCATTTAAATTGTTCTCAGGGAGGCCAAAATGATATTGCATGAGCCCCTGTTGACGTTCGAGTATCTGGTTTAGATTGCTTCAATAGAAACCAAGCCACAAAGTAATCAATCAATCAATCAATCACAGCATTTATATAGTGCGCTACTCACCCGGAGGGTCTCAAGGCGCTTGGGGAGGGGGGGTCCGCTACTGCTCGAACAGCCAGGTCTTGAGCTGCTTCCTGAAGGCGAGGTGGTCTTGGGTCAGACGAAGGTGGGTCGGGAGGGAGTTCCACGTCTTGGCGGCGAGGTAGGAGAAGGATCTTCCTCCTGTGCTGGCTCTTCGGATGCGGGGGACGGCGGCGAGGGCGTGGTTGGTTGATTGAAGCTGGCGTGTGGGAGTGTAGAAGTTGACCCGGTTGTTGAGGTATGTTGGGCCTTGGTTGTGTAGGGCTTTGTGTGCGTGGGTGAGGAGTCGGAACGTGATTCTCTTGTTGACCGGGAGCCAGTGCAGGTCTCTCAGGTGTCCGGCGATGTGGCCGTGTCGGGGGATGTCCAGGATGAGTCTTGCTGAGGCGTTCTGGATTCGGTGGAGTCTCTTCTGGAGTCTGATAGTGGTTCCGGCGTAGAGGGAGTTAGGGAGTTGCCGTAGTCCAGTCGGCTGGTGACGAGGGCCTGGGTGACCGTCTTCCTGGTCTCGGTGGGGATCCACCGGAAGATCTTACATAGCATGCGCAGGATGTTGAAGCAAGACGAGGAGCCGGCGTTGACTTGTCTGGTCATGGAGAGGGAGGAGTCCAGGATGAAGCCCAGGTTGCATGCGTGGTCTGTTGGTTTGGGTGCGCTGCCCAGGGCAGGGGGCCACCAGGAGTCGTCCCAGGCAGAGGGCGAAGATCCTAGGATGAGGACTTCCGTCTTGTCTGAGTTCAGTTTCAGGCGGCTGTTCTTCATCCACTCGGCTACGTCTTTCATCCCATTGTGTAGGTTGGTTCTGGTGGTGGCGGGGTCGTTGGTGAGGGAGAGGATCAGCTGGGTGTCGTCGGCGTAAGAGATGATGTTGAGGTTGTGTTGGCGTGCGATGGCCGCAAGGGGGCTCATGTAGACATTGAAGAGGGTGGGGCTGAGCGAGGAGCCTTGAGGAACCCCGCAGTTGACTTAGGTGGCTTCTGATCTGAACGGGGGAGGCAAACTCTCTGTGTCCTTCCGGCGAGGAAGGAGATGATCCATTCTAGTGCCTTCCTTTGGATTCCAACGTTGCTGAGGTGCTGCTGTAGGGTGCGGTGGCAGACAGTGTCGAATGCCGCAGAGAGGTCCAGGAGGATGAGGCCCACTGTTTCCCCGTTGTCGAGCAGGGCTCGGATGTCGTCAGTGGCTGCGATGAGGGCGGTCTCGGTGCTGTGGTTATCCCGTAAGCCGGACTGCGAGTAGTCGAGGTATCCATTCATCTCGAGGAAGGCGGCCAGCTGCTTGTTGACTGTCTTCTCGATGACTTTGGCCGGAAACGGGAGGAGGAGCGAGATGGGGCGGTAGTTTTTGAGTTCGGTGGGGTCCGCTGATGGTTTCTTCAGTAGAGCGCTGAGTTCGGCATGCTTCCAGCTCTCCGGGAAGGTCACGGTGTTGAAGGAGGTGTTGATGATGTCCCGCAGGTGGGGCGCGATGACGGAGTCGGCCTTGTTGAAGACGTGGCGAGGGCAGGGGTCGGTTGGCGATCCGGAGTGGATGGAGTTCATCGTGCATAGGGTTTCTTCGGTGTTGATCGAGGCCCAGGCGCAGAGGGTGGTGGTGGTGGGGGGTGCAGGTGCTGTCGTGGGGTGCGCTGGCTGTGTGCTGAAGCTGTTGTGTATGTCCGCGATCTTGTTGTGGAAGTAGGAGGCGAGGGAGTTGCAGAGGTCTTGTGATGGGGTGATGTCGATGTTTCCGGCGCTAGGGTTGGAGAGCTCTTTGACGATGTTGAAGAGTTCCTTGCTGTTGTTGGCGTTGTTGTCCAGTCGTTCCTTGAATGCGGTTTTCTAGGTGGTGTGGATCAGTTGGTGATGTTTTCGAGTGGCGAGCTTGAGGGTGGTCATGTTGTCTGGTGTTGGGTCTCTGCGCCAGGCTCTTTTGAGGGTTCGACAGTTCCTCTTGGAGCTCTTGAGTTCGTCGGTGAACCATGGTGCTTTCTTGCTGCCGGGTCTGCTGGGCGGGGTCCTCAGCGGGCGAGGTCGTCTGCGCAGTTGCTGATCCACTTTGTGAGGTTGTTGGTGGCCTGGCTGGGGTTCGCTGAGCTGGCGGGGGGGTCCCGGCTCAGGGAAGCGGTGAGCTGGTCGGCTGTGATCTTGTTCCATCTTCTGTAAGTAAGACAAGCCCAGTAGCTGGCCACAAGAGATTTGAGACAGAATCCAAAAGGCAAAGTCCTAGGTGAAATCCACATACATTAGCTCTCTCTGGCATGATTATAGGCTTGGCAGAATAGCATTGAATTATAAGATCAAATCAGGGTGTAATGGTCACTCAGCAAACTGTGATGCCTTTACCTGATGTAGGACATTTGGGTCGATGGCCTTTTTAAAGGTTATGTTTCAAAAATGCTGTTTATGGCAATAAGAATGGAGATCGTTCTTACAATGGTCTGAGTTTTACATTGTGATTCCTTTTGTCATAAATAATATAATATAGCTTTCATGGCTTTCAAATCAACACATGAGTCTCATCTTCCCATTTAGAAGGCTTTTGTAATTATTTTCACTAGATTTTTTGCTTTACTTACGGAATATAAAAAATGGAAGCCAGCACGGAAGGAAGTTCATAGACGGTGATCAGAAGACATTACAAAAATCTTTGCTACATTACTAATTTCACTCGGGAAGTAGAAATCAAGATAACCCCACTATATAATTTAGTTAACATCGCCTTCAATAATTAAGTGACAGCTAGTCCTAACCTATTTTTTGAAAATTGTTTAAATATCGATTTGCTTATTTCATTGGGTAGCTTTGATTTTCTAGTTCTTTTCCTGTTGTCATTGACTTTGATGTCCATTATGAATATTTCAGTTAGTGAGTTAATGTGATAAATATTGCTGTGTGATAGGTTCGCAGAGGCCAACAAATGTACATGTTCATAAAGTCATATTGCTATATGTGGTCACATAGAGGCCTCTATAATTTATTTCAATTTCTGAATCTCATAATGCTATGACATAACAACAGTCGATTACAAGACAGTTTACCCACCGTTTTGATATCATAAAAGCTTTTACGGCCAGGCCGACAGACCTCTCTGAGAGCCAGTCAGCAAAGCTCTGCTTGTTTGCTTTGACTAAAAGCAGAAAGCACAGCTTCAGGAGGGGGGAGGAAGGCAGGGACGGTGGTGGGGGCTGGTCAAGGATGCTAGGTAATGTTTTTGAGTAACCTTGGGACAGAGATCCATAACAGAGGGCGTGCTTTGGATGGCTTCCTCATTACTTACCTGCCACTGCGTATCAGTTGGGTATAATATTTTGAGGACCAAACATAACTTAAAATTATAGATGGGCAAAATTGAATTAAGTGTATGTTTTACCTTGGGTACTGAGTGACATCATAGACAACTCAAGCTTCACTATCGTTGTCTATTTGATGTCAGTCATAATACCCTGGTGAAAAACATCCCCCTAATTCACTGTTAGACATAGTTCTATATTTTTTGTATGGTTCTCATGGGTTGATAACAAAATTCATTACCTACTGTTGCTGCGTCATAAAGGCCTACCATGCTAGGCTGACTGGCCTCTCGGAGAGCCTCTAAACGCAGCTCTGTTTGTCTGCTTTAATTTAAAGTGAAAAGCGCAGGTGCAGGAGGGGGGGAGAAGGAAAGTTGGGAAGGTGGTAGGGGTGAGTGAAAGATGGCAGGTAAGGTATTTATTTTTGAAATATGGGTCAAGGAGGAAAGGCCAAGTTAAGTATTGGTTCCTCATTACATGTCTACCCCTGCGCAGTAGTTGAAAGCAGGGGCAAATGATTTTGCGGGTCACACATAATATAAAATTATAGATGGGTAAAAAGTGAATTACAGGGATGATTTTCACTTCAGCGTTCTGAGTGACATCGTAGACAACTGGAGCTGTGCCTTTGCTGTCTATCTGATGTCACTCAAAACCCCTTGGTAAAAAAAATCTGCTTAATTCTCTGTTACACATAATTCAATGTAGTGTTTTCTGGTACCTTCGGCACCTTTTACAGCAAACCAAATTATCTCTAGAGAACCTACTGTACATGTGCCATTTACTGCCAGGCACACAAAGTAAAGAATAACATTTGCTAGGTAGAAACATCGGAAGTAGAGTAACTTATATGTGAAAAGTCGGATGAATTGACAAATAGCTACCGAGTTAAGTAAAAAATGAGGGTATCTAAGGGACGTCATCAACTGTAATCAGAGACCTTTTATTTATTCAGAAATGTAAACGGTTTCTAGAAAAATGTGTAGGGGAAATAATATTTTAATCCTGAATGAGAATTGGGGAAATATGCACAGGTTGTCACTCTTAGCCGAAACTTCTTAGGAATTGAGAACACCTATCTATACCAGCACAAAAGAAAAATATTTGAGGGCAAAGCAATTTCATTACTTCTTTGCTATGTGGGATATTGATTTCTTTCCATGAACTTAAAGGTGCTTCTCATGTTTAAGGGAGATAGAAAATTAGTACTTGAATTTGAAAGACTATATTAGACCGTGGTTTATTTCTGAATGAAAATCTGGCTTTTTAATGCATATTTGACTGAAGTATTGACTCAAGATTCATGGTGAGAGGGAGTGATTGCCATTTCATTTCAATCAAATGCTTATATGGGGAAGTTAAAAATAAGTGGGGCCCAGTAACACATTTTTAGAGTAAGTCTACTAATAAAAATGCATTCACATATATATTACTGTGTGGAAATATCAATTTTCATTTTATTACCAAATTTAAGTTTAACTGGAAAAAAACGCTTCCCGACTTGACAGAGTAAATCATCCTCTGTTAGTATTCTGAAGTCTATTCATCCTATTTTATATCAATGCATTGATTTAATGTGTGCTATCCCAGTTCTTTTCAAATAACTATATTTATATCTACTACATATGACAAACCATATATGCATAGAAAGCAAAATGCTTCTTATTACCATTGTTGAAGATTGGAAAGGGTAGCATGATTCACTCTAGACCTCATCTCTCATGTGTAACCAACCAACAATAAATGAAGGTGTGTGTGTGTGCGTGTGTGTGTATGTGTATATATATATACACACACACAAGTGTATATTGCCTACTGGTGGTGACCAGTAGTTAGTTATAGTTAGGACCATTTTTCCATAGGAAAAGCGTTTTTTGACTTGTCTATATCTTTGGCGTCGTTTGATGAATGTTCACGAAAGTTACCCCAAAAAGTGTACAGGTGGATCTTGATGTGCTTGGAAAGTTTCAGGGCAATCTGTGAAGTGGGGGATGAGAAAAAGGGGGGTCAAAATAAGTGTGCTTCTCATGTTAATCCCCATAGGACCTTTAGTTGAAACTGAAGCTCAATGCACTGGACAGAATTGACAGAAAGGAAGATTTGGTTTTATAGATCACTGTTTTAGTTATTTGCTGTAAATCCATTCAGTAGTTTTTGAGAAACTTAAGAAAATCAAATTAGTGATATCTGTGGATGCAAAACTGCGTAAATGAGAAAGAGCTTGTGGAGGGAAATGAGGAGCTCTGATTGGCTGCCAACACTTCAACCAGGAGGTTTTGGAAGCCATATTCAGTCCCACATAAAAATGTAAAAAATAAGAAAGGGGGGCCTTGTAGGAATAGCCTGACCCCTTAAGCCTTTGTCTTTGGGTTCCCATGTAACCCCACAGTGGCATAAAAGTATTATGTGAAAAAACAGTTGCTGCAAAAATCAGGGCACAAAATAAAAAACAACAAGAGCGAGGTCCTGCGCTTTTTTATGTTATCGCCCCTGGGTGAACCTGGTCCTTGAGGCATGTGAGCTTTTGCTTAAAGAAAGGAGGGGACACACAGGGCCTCCCTCCTTGGGCATAATTATGCTCCAGTGACCACCACCTCCCCCGAGATATATAAAAAGTCAAATGGGGGGCCATGTGGTCCCCCTGGCACCTGGGATTGCCACATCCCCAGAGCTACACTCACAGTAATGGGGGTGCCTCACAGACCCCCCATGCCCCAGGAACCACAACCTCCTTTGGGAAAATACATTAATACAGTGGGAGGGGACATATGCAGCCTGGGGGACCACTGCCACCGGCTTGGGCGATTCCTGCTATGTCCCTGGGTGCCCACTCCCGAGACATAGCTATTTGCTGTGGCTTGGTGGGAGCTTTGACAGCTCATGCCAAGTCACAGCAAACATTCCACTTCCAGCAATCGAGAGCAGAAAAATTATCACGCCTGCTGGAAGTGGAGCTTTGTCTGTCTCCTTGCCCGCTGTCAAGCAAGCAGGGGAATACACAAATGGATTGCTTTCACTCACAGGGGGTTGCATGTTTCGCAGCTCCCTGTGTTTGAAAGCAATGCCGGCTCCTACAGGAGGCGGGGAGACAGCAGGGGTCGTGTGGGCCTTGAGGCTCCTCCCGCGGTCCCATAGCACACTGGGGCACCTAGTATAAATGGCCGGGCCCTAGGGGATGGGGCCCCCAATGCTGAAATTGGCCTGGGGGACAGGGCCCCACCCACTACCTCCCTCATTGGAATAAGGCTGCGCACAGGGGGGTGGGGTCCCCGGGTCTGAAATCAGCCTATAGATAGAGGCTGTGCGGCCCCCCCTCCCCCATGGTTAAATATTTAAATAAATGCCAGGCTCCAGGGTATGGGGTACCCAGGGCTGAAACTGGCAACACAGCCCCACTCCCTGACTGAAATAAGTCTGGGCCCCGGGGTATTGAGAACAGGGTCAGGCCTCTGATGAAGTCTCAGCCATCCCGCTCTGGGGTACTTACCTGACGCAGGAATAGGGTTTCTTGGCCCCCAACGACCCTCAGCAGCCAAGGGCAGTTCATACCCCAGCCAGAAGTGTACCAGGAGGCCCCTTTGCAGAGTGGTTGAGAAAGGGGGTGGGGCCTCTGATGATGTCTCAGCAGTCCTGCTGTGTGAGACTTGTCACGACAATAGGGATTCTTGGTGACCAATGACCCTCAGTAGCCAAGGAGAGTTCATCCCCCAACCAGTAGTGTTCCAGGAGGCCCCTTTATAGAGTGGTTGAGAAAGGGGGTTCTCTGGCGACGTCTTAGCAATCTGGTGTCAGGGGCATATATGAGGCAACAATAGGGGTTCTTGGCCCCCCAATGACCCTCAATAGCCCAGGGGAGTTCATCTCTCAACCAGGAGGCCACTTTGCAGAGTGGTTGAGAAAGGGGGTGGGGCCTCCAATGACATCTCATCAATCCCGCAGGGGGGGACTTGCTTGTTGCAACAATAGGGGTTCTTTGTCCTCAGCGACCCTCAGCAGCCAATAGGAGTTCATCCCCAAGCCAGTAGTGTGCCAGGAGGGCCCTTTGCAGTGTGTTTGAGAAATGAGCAAGAGAAATGGACGGTGCACTCGTTGCGGAGTCAATCAAGCAAGAAAAATTTGTTCCAAAATTACTCCTTTTATTAATCTTCAAAACTGGCACACAGGCAATGCGTTTCGTTCACAATTGCCAGAGGTAACTTCGTCAGGGCTCTTAAATATCCAACTGTATGTTCGATATGATTAATCTGGTAGATAGGTATGGACCTCTGAGGACACAGTCAGCCTTAGAAAGGAAAATGGCATATCCAAATATCCAGAATTGATTAGAATAAAGTAAGGTGGCATGTGGCCACCCTCCTGGGACAATTTCATCCTGGGAACCACCACCCCCTAAGGCTCAGTCATGCAATATGTAGGGTATGGGGCACGAGGCCCTCTCCCCGGCCAATTTAGGCCCAGTGACAAGCACCCCCCAGGGCGGGGATGTGAAAAAAGACCCCTTGGTCATTTTTAGCCATGGAGACCCCAACCCCCAGGGCCAAGTGATGCAGAAGAATGGGAAGAGAGAAGGAAGGAATGGCTGAGTTTGCCCAGCCACTGAGGGCAGCGGAAGGCCAACTGAGCTTACCCGTCTACCCGCACTCCAGCTCCGAGTCTAAATCCGAGGCCGAACTATCGTTGAGCCTCATACGCACCAAACACGCCCCCATGGAAACTCGGCCAGCGTGACGGCGGCCGCCTGGGCCAAGACGTGCACCGAGCACCCATGAGCTCCGGGGCCATGATGCAGGGCATCGCGCTGAAGTATGGCTTAACGGTAAACAATCCGGGAGCGACTAGCTGGATGGAGGGGGCCTCAGGAGCTGAAAGGTCCTGCTGCGATGCCTTCATGCAAGCGGTTGAAGATAACGACGTCTGTAGTCCTGGAGGAATATGGTGGGGGTCGGCAGATGGCGCAGGGCTGGATGACACTGGAGAGGGTACAGGGAACAGCTGGGGATTCGAGAGGAGCAGCCTGGTGAGGGCAGGCAGGAGGGTATGTGCCAGGCGGAGGAAGCACTCGCCCAGGCATGTATGTTATTAATGATGAACAGTAGATAGTGCCCTGAAACTTATGACGGCACCAAGTACTTCTTTTGAAACAATAACCCCTGTGAGTACTGCAAAAATCTTACTCACAGCTCCATAGTTAATAAAATAGAGCGCGGCCGGCAGTCCATGTACAGCATTTACCTTGCAGGAGCGAGCAGCGGCAGGCGCGATAATTGCAAACAGATTGCACTGCTGCTCTCTCCCGTAAGGTAAATGCCGTACATGCAAGAAGGCTCATTGGAAACAGTGCAGAACAAGCACCAGTTTCCACACATGTCCTGAGTGATTCCAAGAGGTCACTCTAATGCAGCGCTTGCACGCTGTGTAGGCAAGACCTAAAAAACAAACCACTGCCCTCACTGCTAGCATGTAATTCAAGGGAAATTAACAAGGCATAACACCTGTGAAGCCTGCAAGTTGTATCAGCCGGGCACCATAATCAGAACTCATTGGCTTTTAAATCCACCCAGCAAAGGCCGCTAAAGCGGGATAACCTTGAAAGCAGCTCCCTGGGAGTAGATGTTGAAAGACTGTGGAACATACTTGGCCATTCCTTGATATCCGAGCCTGCCACCACTTCAGGAAAATCATCAAGTTTTTCAGACATGCCTTCTAATCAATCTTTTTGAAATCTTGGGGTTCAAGACTGCAGACCATCTCATATGGGGACCTACGGGAACATACCGTGACCTAGTTGTAGGACACCCCCGCGCCGCACGGCCACCAGCTGCTGCGTGTGCCCCCTTGCCCTGCCTGCCTCGTTGCCTGCCTCGCTGCCACCGCGTGACCACGCCCCCTCCTTCGAGCGGCGTGGTCCGTGCTCGCCTGCTGGTGTAACTCTGTGATTGTTTTTATTGTTTTGTTTTTGTCGTTCCTTAGTGCCTGTTTAGTATTTTTCTGATCGTATTTGCGTTTTCCTTCCTGTTTGCCCCTTGTCTCGCCGCCCTTCGTACTCCCTCCCCGCTTCCCGCCACCGCCGCTGACCCCGCCCCTTTTTCCCTTCTGTACCCTCCCCGCTCCCGCCTCCCAGCTGCTCCGCCCCCCCGCGCACTTGGCCATATATGGCGACCGTGCGACGCAGGTGAGTGTGACCTAGTTGTAGGACACCCCCGCGCCGCACGGCCACCAGCTGCTGCGTGTGCCCCCTTGCCCTGCCTGCCTCGTTGCCTGCCTCGCTGCCGCCGCGTGACCACGCCCCCTCCTTCGAGCGGCGTGGTCCGTGCTCGCCTGCTGGTGTAACTCTGTGATTGTTTTTATTGTTTTGTTTTTGTCGTTCCTTAGTGCCTGTTTAGTATTTTTCTGATCGTATTTGCGTTTTCCTTCCTGTTTGCCCCTTGTCTCGCCGCCCTTCGTACTCCCTCCCCGCTTCCCGCCACCGCCGCTGACCCCGCCCCTTTTTCCCTTCTGTACCCTCCCCGCTCCCGCCTCCCAGCTGCTCCGCCCCCCCGCGCACTTCGCCATATATGGCGACTGTGCGAACACGCAGCGGTCACGCGCAGCGGGTGCGCCGTTTGTGCGCCGAAGGCGCGCCAAAGGTAAGCCCGTCTACGCCCGTCCGCGCCTGGACCGCGCCCAGTGCCAGGACCCCTGGCCCTCGAGGACCCCGACCGACCCGCCTGACGTACACCGCCGCCGCCCTCATCGCACTCAACACCGGCCGAGTCCCGGGATGCTACCGAGCCACCCCACGACGCGTCCACGGACCCTTCAGCTGCAACACCTGCAAGTTCACCTGCATCCGGACCTGCCTGACACCACCACCTGCCAAGCCGAACACCAGCAGCAACCACCTCAAGTGCATCCTGCTCAACACCTGCTCCGTCCACAGACACCCCATCGAACTCTGGAACCTCCTAGATGCCACAGCCCCTGACGTTGCCTTCATCACGAAGACCTGAATGAACGCCTCCTCAGCGCCCGACATCGCCATCGCCATCCCAGAAGGCTACAAGATCACCCGGAGGGACCGCAACGCCAACCAGGTGGGAGGAGGCATCGCCATCATCCACAGGAACACCATCCGCATCACGACCAGCACCGACAACACTCCACCCTCCGCCGAACACCTACATTTCCAGATCCACACCGACCCGAAGACCACCCTCAGAGGCACCCTGATCTACCGACCTCCGGGACCACGCACTCAATTCAGCGAGGACATCGCCGACTTCGTCAGCCCGCACGCCCTCCCCTCCGCTGACTACATCCTCCTGGGAGACTTCAACTTCCACCAGGAGAACAACAACGACTGCAACACCAGCACCCTGCTCCACAACCTCGCCAACCTTGGACTCAAGCAGCTGGTGTCCACCCCCACCCACCTCGCCGGACACACACTCGACGCCATCTTCTCATCCAGCAAAGACATCGCCTTCAGCCACGCCACAGAACTCCACTGGACGGACCACAGATGCATCCACTTCACCTTCAGAAGAACGACGATCCACCACCACCAGCAACAGGTTGCCTTGAAGAAGCTGGAACAAGATCACAGCCAACCAGCTCGCCGCTTCCCTGAGCCAGCAACCTCTGGCCAGCTCAGCGAACCCCAGCCAGGCCGCCGACAACCTCACAAAGTGGATCAGCAAATGCGCAGACGAACTCGCCCCTCTGAGGATCCCACCTAGCAGACCCGGCAGTAAGAGAGCCCCATGGTTCACCGACGAACTCAAGAGCTCCAAGAAGAACTGCCGAGCCCTTGAGAAAGCCTGGAGGAAGGAACCCACGCCGGACAACAGGACCACCCTCAAGCTCGCCACCCGGAAACACCACCAACTGATCCGCACCGCTAAGAAAACGGCTTTCAAGAACCGACTGGACAACAACGCACACAACTGCAAGGAACTCTTCAACATCGTGAAAGAGCTCTCCAACCCCAACGCCGGAAACAACGACATCAGCCCATCGCAAGACCTCTGCAACTCCCTCGCCTCCTACTTCCACAACAAGATTGTGGACATACACAACAGCTTCAGCACTCAACCGACCACCACCACCCTCCGCGCCTGGACCCCGGTCAACATCGAAGACACCGTCCACATGATGAACTCCGTCCACTCCGGATCTCCGACCGACCCCTGCCCTCACCACGTCTTCAACAAAGCCGACGCTGTCATCGCACCCCACCTGCGGGACATTATCAACACCTCATTCGACACCGCCACCTTCCCCGAGAGCTGGAAGCACGCCGAACTCAGCGCTCTACTCAAGAAACCTACAGCAGACCCCACCGAACTCAAGAATTACTGCCCCATCTCTCTACTCCCGTTTCCAGCCAAAGTCATCGAGAAGACCATCAACAAACAGCTGGCCGCCTTCCTCGAGACGAACAGATCCCTCGACCCATCGCAGTCCGGATTCCGTGCCAACCACAGCACCGAGACCGCCCTCATCGCCGCCACCGACGACATCCGAGCCGTGATGGACAACGGAGAAACAGCGGCCCTCATCCTCCTCGACCTCTCCGCGGCTTTCGACACGGTCTGCCACCGCACCCTAGTGCAGCGCCTCAGCAACGTCGGAATCCAGGAGAAGGCACTGGAATGGATCGTCTCCTTCCTCGACGGAAGAACACAGAGAGTCCGCCTACCACCGTACAAGTCAGAGGCCACCAAAGTCATCTGCGGCGTCCCTCAAGGATCCTCGCTGAGCCCTACTCTCTTCAACGTCTACATGAGCCCCCTCGCGGCCATCGCACGCCAACACAACCTCAACATAATCTCCTATGCCGACGACACCCAGCTGATCCTCTCCCTGACCAACGACCCCACCACCGCCAGAGCCAACCTGCACGAAGGGATGAAAGAGGTAGCCGAGTGGATGACGACGAGCCGCCTGAAACTGAACTCAGACAAGACGGAGGTCCTCATCCTGGGCTCCTCGCCCTCCGCCTGGGACGACTCCTGGTGGCCCCCTGCCCTGGGCACCGCACCCAAACCGACGAACCACGCACGCAACCTGGGCTTCATCCTGGACTCCTCCCTCTCCATGACCAGGCAAGTCAACGCCGTCTCCTCGTCGTGCTTCAACATCCTGCGCATGCTTCGGAAGATCTTCTGGTGGATCCCCACGGAGACCAGGAAGACCGTCACCCAGGCCCTCGTCACCAGCCGACTGGACTACGGCAACGCACTCTACGCCGGAACCACCGCCAAGATCCAGAAGAGACTCCAGCGCATCCAGAACGCCTCAGCCAGACTCATCCTCGACATCCCACGACACAGCCACATCTCCGGACACCTAAGAGACCTGCACTGGCTCCCGGTCAACAAGAGAATCACCTTCCGTCTCCTTACCCACGCACACAAAGCTCTCCACGATCAAGGCCCGAGCTACCTCAACAACCGCATCAACTTCTACGCTCCCAAACGCCACCTCCGATCTGCCAGCCACGCCCTCGCCGCCGTCCCACGCATCCGTAGAGCCACTACAGGAGGAAGGTCCTTCTCCTACCTGGCCGCCAAGACCTGGAACTCCCTCCCGGCCGACCTGCGCCTGACTCAAGACCACCTCTCCTTCAGGAAGAAGCTCAAGACCTGGCTGTTCGAGCAGTAGCGCCCCCCCCCCCCCCCCGGGTAGGTAGTGCGCTCTATAAATGTCTTTGATTGATTGATTGACCGTGACTGGATGGGCATTTTATGGTTCTCCTACATCAAGTTTTCTTCAGACTGTACAGAATTCCTGCAGTCTGAACAAGAGAGGCTACACACAGCGCAGTATGAAACTCATACACAAACAAAAATACACTGAAGATAATAAATACATTATTACACATCTCTTCAATGTTTACTTAATTCAGTATTATCCCAATCATGCACGTCTAGGCTTCGTTCAATTTTAAGTGTGCATTGTGCTTTTGCTAAACTGGAAAATCTCACGATCCTTTCTGTGCAATGAATGTCTTTCCTTTCCAACAAATCACGATTTGTAACTTCCTTGAAAGAATATTTATCCTACCAGAGCAGATAAATGTCTCAGTATTCACATGTGGTTTTATCCTTTCCATCTGGCCTGCACTCTTCTGAGCTCCGTTAAATAAACAAAGAGCTTGAAAGAAATGTCGACAGACAGTTGCTCATTGTAGGCATCAGTTTGCTTCAGTGAAGGGATTTTTTACAAAATAAGCTGTTGTCTTCTTTTTGTGTAAAGAAAAAGTCAAACATGTATACTTTATAACGTGCACGAGTTACTGACATATGCAGGTGTACTAATGACACGACAGTTCCTTAATAGAATGGCCTTCCTTTTCAGAAAGTGTAAACCTGAGTAGATTAGAGAAAGGACTACTGGCAATGCCACTGTTTTTAAAGGCGACCCATATTCAGTCTTATTCATGTATTTGTGGTTGTGTATTGTGCATACCACGCCCACGGGTTTCACGGCACTTTATAGGAGGACAATGACCATTCACTTGGTAATGAGAGAGATGGTACATCAGGGAAATGTGTTTTTGATGAACAGCTACATATTGGCAGAAAGTTAAATAGCATATATTGAAACAATTGAGAATTCCGAATACAATTTCAAACTTTAGTTTACTGTGGACCAGGCATAATATCCTAACTAAAAGACAGAGGTATACATAGTACGTACATGCATGAAAGGGTCTCCGTCTAATGAACTCCTTTTAATATGAAAACATTGTGTTGTTATCATGGAAGCACCAGGGGATTCATTGTCTTTTTGTATGCCTCTTAAGAAGCTTGTTTCATACCGTAGGCGAGATCAAATTCCACTTTTTTTGGGTCACTTACCCAAAACGACACTTACCCAAAACGATTGGAGAATCCATCCTTCATTCTTAAACTAAGGTGGTTCCATGGACACGGATTTGAAAATTCATTGCTGACCCTTGACCCTGTTTTCAGGCAGGTCGCTCCCCACGCCGCACAGCACCACCTGTGTGTCCTCTGACCTGCTACTACCGTTGTAGAAGATCGAGCGAGCTCTCTATGCGCTCGATCTGGCCTTTCTCCTCTCAGCCTGATTGTAAGATTGTTGGACTGTTGCCTACTGTATTTTAGCCTGTACTGTGTTTATTAGTCGTTTTTCTACCCTTATTGTTTTTGCTCTGTGATTCCTGTTTTTCTCCCCTTTTGCCTTCTGTACCCCACTCTACATTTGTTTTCCCGACGCTGCGTCCCCTGCGGTCCGCCCCCCAATGCTCACCCATTCGCCGCCCCGCTCCCGCCTCCAAGCTGCCCCTCCCTCCCACCTCTCCTTATATGGCGGTACGCTGCGCGGGAAAGGAGCGACCCTTGACCCTGTTTTCAGGCAGGTCGATCCCCACGCTGCGCAGCACCACCTGTGTGTCCTCTGACCCGCTGCTACAGCTGTAGAAGTTTGAGTGAGCTTTCTGTGCGCTCGTTCTGCCCTTTCTCCTCTCAGCCTTATTGTAAGATTGTTGGACTGTTGTCTACTGTATTTTAGCCTGCACTGTGTTTATTAGTCGTTTTTCTGTCCTTATTGATTTTGCTCTGTGATTCCTGTTTTTCTCCCCTTTTGCCTTCTGTACCCCACTCTACATTTGTTTTCCCGCCGCTGCGTCCCCTGCGGTCCAGCCCCCCTGCTAACCCATTCGCCGCCCCGCTCCCGCCTCCAAGCTGCTCCTCCATCCCACCTCCCCTTATATGGCGGCCGCTGCGCGGTCGCAAGGCGGACGCGAGCAGCGGGCGCGCCGCTGCAGCGCATAAGGGAAGCCCATCTGCACCTGTCCATGCCTGGCAAGCACCCAGCGCCAGAAACCCTGGACCCCGCGAACGCCACAATGCCCGACATCGCTACAATGCAAGCACCCTCTATGCACTCAACCCCGCTCGATCACATACCTGTTTCCTTGGCCGCCCGAAGCGCACCAAAGGACCCTTCGCCTGCTGGAATTGCAGCTTCACCAGCATCCAACCGGCCACTTACCCACAGTGAAATAACCCAACCACCGCATATGCATCCTTCTCAACACCCGTTGTGCCCGCAAACACGCAGTTGAATCTGGGACCTACTGGACTCAACCTCCCCAGACATCGCCTTCCGGATGGAGACCTGGCCGAACCCCTCCACGGCACCCGACATCGCCATCCCGTACGGCTACAAGATCACCCGCAGGGACTGCTCCAATGGACTAGGAGGAGTAGCCATCGTCCACAGGAACACTCTCAGAGTCTCGACCAACACAGACGACACCCTCAGCACCACTGAACACCTGCACTTCCAGATCCACACCAATACCTACACCACCCTCAGAGGAACGCTTGTCTACAGACCCCCCGGACCATGAACACAGTTCAGCGACTCCATCGCTGACTTCGTCAGTACACACGCCCTTGCCTCCACAGACTACATCCTTCTTAGGGGCCTGAACTTCCACCTCGAGAACAACAACAATCGCAACTCCACCTCCCTGATCGCCAACCTCGCCAACCTCGGACTCGGACAACTCATCACAACGCCCACCCACTCCGCCGGTCACACGCTTGACCCCATCTTCTCTGCAAGCTCCCACATCTCCTTCACCCACACCACCGAACTCCACTGGACTGACCATCGCTGCCTCCACTTCTTTCTGGAAACCTACCACGCACCACCGCACTCAACAAATCCCCCGCCGATGCTGGAGCAAAGTCACCTAAGACCAGCTAACAACCACCCTCTCCCGGAGCCCACCCACCAACCCCACTGACCCCGCCGCCTGCAACTTCAGACAATGGATCGACGACTGCACAACACCCTCACCCCGCTCAAGAAACCCCCAACAGACACCCTAGCAAGAAAGCCAGGTGGTTCACTGAAGACCTCCAGGCCTCCAAGCAAACGTGCCGAAAGCTTGAGAAGAAATGGAACTGTGAACAGACACCGGATAGCTACGCAGCCCACAAGAACGCCACACGCAGACACCACCACCTCATCATATCTGCCAAAAGGGCCTCCTTCAAAGACCGCCTATACAACAACGCACACAATAGCAAAGAGCTCTTCAACATTCTGAAGGAACTCTCCAACCCCAGCTCCAACACCAATGACATCCCACCTTTGTAAGTCCTGTGGGACTCCCTAGACACCTTCTTCCATCGCAAGATCATTGACATCCACGAAACCTTCAAAGTCACGACCGCCCTAACAACCACTGAGACTTCCATCCCCACGGCTGCCATCCGCACCAACCCCCTGCTTTCCTGGACCAACATAAACGATGACAACACCATCAAAATCATGAACACCATCCACTCCGGATCTCCGTCAGACCCATGCCCACACCACATCTTCAACAAAGCCAGCACCACCATCGCACCCCATCTCTGGAAAGCCATCAACATCTCCTTCGAAACAGCGACCTTCCCGGAGAGCTGGGAGCACGCCAAGATCAACGCCTTACTCAAGAAACCCAAGGCTGACCCTAAGGACTTCAAGAACTTCCGGCCCACCTCCCTGCTCCCGTTTCCGGAAAAGGTCATTGAGAAGACAGTCAACAGACAACTGATCCGCTACCTCGAGGAGAACAGCATCCTCGGCCCATCCCAGTAGGGGTTTCTCAGCAACCATAGCACCGAAACTGCCCTCATCGCCGCCACCGATGACATCTGGACCCTGCTGGACAACAGAGAAACCACGGCTCTCATCGTCCTGGACCTGTCAGCTGCTTTCAACACTGTCTGCCCACACGCCTCCTCGATGCTGGGATCCAGGACAAGGCTCTGGACTGGACCACCTCCTTCCTCTCTGGCAGAACCCAGAGCATCCGTCTCCCCCCTTTCCACTCCGAAGCCACCGAGATCATCTGAGCCGTACCATAGGGCTCATCGCTCAGCCCACCATTTTTCAACATCTACATGGCACTGCTTGTCCATGTTGCCCGATTGCATGATCTCAACATCATGTCCTACACCTATGACACCCAGCTGATCCTCTCCCTCTCCCTCACCAAGGACCCCCTCACTGCCAAAACCAACCTCCACGAAGGAATGAAAGCCATCGTTGAGTGGATGAAGAACAGCCGACTGAAGCTAAATTCGGACAAGATGGAAGTCCTCATCCTCGGCTACACCCCCTAGGCCTGGGATGACACCTGATGGCCGACCGCACTGGGAACAGCTCCAACACCCACCAACCACGCACGCAACCTAGGGTTCATCCTTGACTCTCTACTCTCTCCATGACAAAGCAGGTCAAAGCCGTCTCGTCCTCCTGCTTCAACACCCTCTGCATGCTACGCAGGATCTACAGGTGGAGCCCCACAGAAACTAGAAGAATGGTCACCCAGGCTCTCGTCAGCAGCAGGTTGTACTGCGGAAATGCCCTCTACGCAGGAGCCTCGGCCCAACTCCTGAAACAACCCTAGCGCATTCAAAACGCCTCTGCTCGCCTGATTCTCGACATCCCTCGCCGCAGCCACATCACACCCCACCTGAGAGACCTGCACTGGCTCACCGTCAAAAAGAGGATCACCTTCAAGCTCCTCACTCATGCACACAAGGCACTCCACAGCACCGGACCAGCATACCTCAACAGACGACTAAGCTTCTACACCCCCAACCGCCAGCTCCACTCTGCCAACCTGCCCCTCGCCACTGTCCTCTGCATCCGAAGAGTGACCTCCGGCGGCGTTCTCCCACCTCACCACCAAGACCTGGAACACTCTCCCAACCCTCCTACTGCAGACCCAGGACCTGCTAACCTTCAGAAGACTCCTCAAGACCTGGCTATTCGAGCAGTAGTAGCATTCCCCCTCCCCCCAGCCCCTTGAGAGGTTTGCTCCTGCACCACAATATCAACAACATAAAAAAGCATTGCTTTGGAACACTTGATCACTTATAGGAAAACACTCTATCAGTCATGGCGGATTTGAGGGTACGTCTTGTGAGTAATGAGAACAGTGACCACTATGCAACCCTGTTTCTGGCAATAAGATCTAGGGATTGCAGGTGAGAGACTCTTTACTTCCCCCATTTGAATGCTGCGCCGTAAGTTCTTATGAAGTTCAATCACTATTTGTAAAACTCTGTTTGGTATACTACTATTATCACGCTTCTTCCTCAGCCATGACGCATTCACCCAGACTCACCAAAAACGTTAAATAGAGCCATATTTCCCTTGTGCAATAGTACATTGAGCCAACAGCAGACAGTTATCAACATATTATTCTTACAAAACCTTGTTTGAATATAGGGGTATAATGGCTGTCATTATCCCATGGTTGCCAGACCTGCAGTAGGTGTTTTATATGTTCCTGATGGATCAAGAAATAATTACGTTCCTGTATTATGGCAACAAAAGCTTTTTCCTTTTGTTTGTGAGAGACAACATTCCTTCCCTCCATTAACCTGGAATTCACAAATGCTCTTTGGGAAAGTTAGAAAGAGAGGGGGAAACACTAGAAACTATATTGTATTGTTTAATAATGTATACATTTCGAGACATTGGCTCTGCAAATCAAGTGGTACAAGTTTTACAGGGATGGTGACCCCCAAGTATTCAACACAATTCAAGCTGTTTTGGGAGAGCTACCTATCTAATGTCCAATAACCATCAAAGGGGTTACATTCTCTGCAATGTATAACTTAGTTATGTAGTCCACTCAACTTTACTATGGGATCTGGTGTAAGTTGACGCTGAATGCATCACAGATTTACGCCAGCTCGAAACGTGTCTCAAACATTTGTTACTATTATTATCACCCCATGGTATTAGTACCATGTCCATTTTAGCCCACTTGAAAACGATGGAACACTTGTATTTTGCATTCATTTAGTTTACTTGGATTCTCATTTTCATTTTACAGTGTCGCTATATGAGGAAATGTTTTTTGTTAGTTAGACCGTATGAAACTGATGTCATAGTTCTACAGTAGGACCTTGCTAGTCCTATCGCTCACACCTTGCCAGCACATAACCTCAAGTTTCACACAAAGCACAATCCAATATTATTTTCACAGTAGTTTATTTCTTAACTATGATTCCATAACGGACATACATTTGGGGAGTCCATGACACTTCCAGGTAAACTTCTTCTTGGGCCCCCTAACTTTATTCTCCAGTTGTATAATCCCCAAACTCTTTATTTATTTATTTATTTATTTATTTATTAGCGGGTTTGTAATGCGCTTGAATAAACTCCCGAAGGAGTATCTCCGCGCTCCAGAGACAACAGTGGCAAAACCAAGGGACAGTAATCCTGAACAAAGAATTATATATGATTAAATCTTGGCCTAGCTAGTTTATAATAACCAGAATGTCTTTATCCCGACTCTGGTATCTATATTTTAAGGCATTATATTTAAAATAGAAAACCTTATAGCAATGTAAAATTTGCACATTGATGCTAATGAAGGCCACCATGGAGTTGGCATTGCCAGGGAAACGTAGGCTTATCTAGAGCGCACTCTACAGCCTTCCTTGCTGTAAGCTTATGTTCACCTTACATCACAAGGCGTGCTCATATTTAACATATTTCTATGGGTGAAATACTGGCTCTGGAATACACCATAACTTGTGCAGACCTCAATATAATTAGATAAAATATGTCTAGAAGGTAATTTGGTATCAAACCTGCCCATTCTAAGAACTCTTCTCATGGGAATGGTGGCGAGCCTCACCCTAATGTATTCACCCATCTCTTCCATGATGTGTCGAATGAGGTGCGAAAGGGAAGATACATCTTTAACAGGAGCTTCTTATACATTTACCAGAGTTTAGTTTTCTCTTCTGTCTCTATATTATTTAGCAACCTTATATTGGATGTCTTTATTTGTGAAGGTGTCATGAAATCATCAATTTGATCTGGTTTAAACCCCACTCCTTCATACCCTTCAGACTCTTAAATCAACCTTTGCGAATATTGTAAATATCTGTGTATAGGAGGAGTCTACCACCCACGTTTCATGTATAGCTACTACTGCACAGTTTTAAAGTGACTACTCTGCATTTTACAAGAAAGGAGCTGTGAAAGACCACCATGCTATATGAGTTTCTGTGGACTACTGGTCAGCAGAAATTGAAATTGTCACCGTCCATGCAATATCTCTCTCTGTTAGTCAGACAATAAAGTCTGTACTACTTTTGTAAGTATGGAAGCACCATATCAACTACCCTTTAAAGTAGCATTTATATGTTCACAATAAATAAAATTGGAATATTAATCGGTAGCCTCCAAAATTACCAACAGGAGTTTTTAAGTACACACTGTATATGGGTTATTTGGTGTCTCTTTATGGTCACATGCCGTGTTTATTGTCACTGGCATTCCTGTTTCCAAACTTCCATTTATAGGAAGTTAGCAAGATATATATGAACATGAGAACATATATATATATATATATATATTTTTTTTTTAATATAATTTCAACTATGTGTCTGAATTTCAATGCCTCCATTTTTATTGTTTGAAATTGCACTTGTGAAGTTGAAAGCACCAGTTTATCTTTTATTGGGAAACAAATTGTTACGTATTCACTAGAAAATGCCATTTTCACTTGTGTTACACCCTTCTGTACCACCATACCATGTGTACACTTCACTCACAGGGGTCATTTTATTCATTACAAGTGATTGTCCCTATATAATCCTGGCATTTTACCCTGATTATATAGGGACAGTCCGCAGTGTTTAAAAATATTCCCTTACATAAGCGGTCAAATGTGCATATTCCCTCATCGCACTGCAGATCATACCTGCTGGACTTGGCCCTTTTGGCAGGTTCACCCCTAAACTTTTTGCTTTTAAATATGACCTGATGTTAGTTGTTTTGGGCTTTCGCGCACTTTAGCCCTGTGTCCCAGTGTAAAGTGCGCGCGCAGCCTATGTGCGTGTGGTGAGATTGGCCTGCCCTCCCATAGGAATGCATGCAGGAGATGTGTGTCCATGGTAGTTCCTGATGTGAGAGAAGTGCAGGGGCGAGTTTGGCATGTGCAAACTCGTGGGATTAAATGCTGCCTGATGGTGTGCACAGATTTAATGTGACTCGTGGAGAAGTGCCACTTTTAGAAGTTGGCATTTCTGTGTGCAGTGAATATGAATTGACTGGCTTGTGATTGACAAAAGCTGGCTGGTGTGCCTGGCTCCAGGAGTCAGGATGGGTCTGCCCGGTGGTGAATGGGGAGATCTGCATGTAGATGGGAGGGAGGTGTGCACCTGGGACCTGAATAGGGCTGTGCCTTCCCTCCACAATGCTGGCTCCGCCCTCACGGGTGCTTCTGATTTCCCCAGCCTGTCCTGTGAATAGGGAGAGGGGCTGAGCACAAAAAAGTGCTCCAGAACCAGTTGTAACTGGTTTTCCCCTTGCCCTGCACCCTTGACACAAAGGAAATTGGTGTATAAGAAGGGGACGTGACCCCATGTAAAAGGTTATTTTGTTTCTGACTTGAGGGAGGACTGCTGCTGGGCGCCAGGAGGAACCACCACTGACTACTGCCTCCCTGCTGGAGGGCCCTGTGAGCTGGCCCCTGGGTCCAGCCTTTGCCCCCGTCTTCATCCCACAAGACTTTCTATGGACTTTGTTACTCCAGCGCCTGGAAAGTGCTATATCTTGTGGCCTGTTGAGCGCTTTTGCTTCTCATTCTGGGAAGTGTTTGGTCTTTCTTCCCAGAGGAGCGCTTTATTTTTACTTTCTGGAGAGCCCTATATTTCCATTTGGAAGAGCACTCCTGTGGTGCTCTGTAGCGCTGGGCTCCTGTCTGAGAATCCACACAGCGGGTGCCCGCCCTGCTGCATGCCCTGCCTGAGAATCGACACCGTGTGTGCCCACCCTGCTGCAGGCTCGCTGTTGCGTGCAGGTGCTCACCCCGCTTTATGGACATTTAAAACAGCTCGAAGAGGCGGGTGCCCACCCCGCACTGGTGAAGGAAAGAAAACACCGCTGCCTGCCCGAGATTGAAATAGTACTTTGAGGGCCAGTATTTCTTCCCCACCGGCCCCCGATTGCCAGTAGTGCTGCCTTGGAGTTGGTGGTGTCCATCGCTCTGTAAGCAGCCTGCCAGAGGCTGGCTCCGGGAGCTGGGTGGCACTGCATTGCCGGCTTGCCGGAGGGTTGCTCAGCAACCTGGACTCTTGCGGCTGTTCCTCTGAGAGAGGAGGCAGGAAGTACCGCCCCCGCAGCCACCGGGATGGAAGAGAGGGGATCCAGGTGAGAGGTCGCATCCCGCGAGGAAACGCCGCTGAGCGGAGTGACGAGGAGCAGTCCGGTGAGGAGGGGTTTCCTCAATAGTGACAATGCCTTCGAGGCACATTGCCGGTGGTTGGGGGGCATCCTGAGCTGACCCGTCGTTGCGCCCCGCTCCACCCTTTGGCCACCATTGTTTAAAGTGCCCAAGGGGCCCGTATTCCCCTACTTGCCCGGGCACTATAGTGGTACCATTCTCCAGAGCGGCCCCCTATGGCAGCGGGTCTCCAACGTTTTACATGATTTACTTTAAGGGCTTCGAGGGTCTGTACTCCCACCGGTTGGTACAGTTGCTTAAGGGGCCAGCGTGGCCAAGGGGCAGTTCCTGGCCCCACAGTGGCTTCCAGAGCCCGAGGGATCCCACGCTTGGCCATACTTGTTTACCCAGGCACAGAGGGGCTCATGCCTTATGGTTTAGGGGCAAGTCTGTTTCCTTGAGTGGCCATATTATTTGAGGAGCCAGTGTGCTCCGGGGGGCAAATGTTTATTTTTAGAGCCCCGTGGCTCCAACGTTGGGCACATGTGTTCTAAAGTGCCAGTACTTGTTGTTCCCCAGTTCACCAGCTGCCCTGCGAGCGCGCAGGCAGCTGCCACGTTTGATGGCACATTTGGTTTCTGCTAGAGTCCCAGTGGGGGACAGGGGGCCTAGTGAAGGCCATGCTCATCCTTTGAATTTCACAGCTGCGCAGCACTTAGTGCCAGCTACTACGTTTAGGCCAAACTCTTACGCATCTTTGCTTTGGCTGCCTAGGCAGCACACCCTGACTATTTTGGACAACGGGCCTTTGAGCCCCATGGAAGACCAGTTGGCCTGGGGACAGTACATAATGTGATTCTTGCGCAAGGTGATTGCGTACTCTGTTCATAATAGTAATTACCTAATGTGATTTATGCTTAATGTGCAAAGCCTTGCCTGTTCTATACCTCTAAATTTGTTTTATGATTAGGAGGTTGTTTTGCCTAGTATAATTTATGCTAGTCAGTTTATGTTTCCCTACGTGGCCTATGCCGATTAGTATTGCGTAGTGTGTACCTACCTTTTACCAGTGGTTACTGGTGATGTTCTACAATTGTTATTTGGTGCTACAGTTAATCTATGTTCTACATCTACTATTTCTACTAAGTGCTGATTCTGACAGTGGCCCACGTGGCCCTGTCTGGTGTAAATAATCCCCTGTAAATACTGCCCCATGCCAGTTGGCACAGTGTAATATGTGTGATTATGATCTGATGTGTTTATGGTAATACAAAGGCTATTTTTATATATAACCTTGTGTCCCTTTTTGTGGTGTGCCTAGTGTTTTGCTGCTGTGTGTGTGTGTTGCGCAAATGCTTTACACATTGCCTCTGGGATAAGCCTTACTGCTCGTTCCAAGCTACCAAGGGGGTGAGCAGGGGTTATCTTGGCGTGTAACTCCCTTGCCTTGACTAGAGTGGTGGTCTCTGCCTGGCTTTGGCACAAGCCTTAGCCAACCAGAGATCCAATTTCTAACAATACCACATCTCAGACCTGGCTGAACAAAGACCTAAAACCTGAACTAAAACCTCTGTTGTATTGGGTCAGGCTAGTCAGAAACTAGGTAGCTAATGTGTATTCACAATCAGCGGGGTAAGTGGTAAGCTATGGCAAGTTAGTTAGGGGGGCAATCAATTGGCTGGCACATGTGTAAAACTACTAATTGCCCTGCAATTGGGTTTCCTCTGGCCTGACGGAAGTGACACACGGAAAGAACTCCATTGGACATGATAGTGGGAATCAAAGATTGCCTAGGTAAGTATAGGCAGTATTGAAACTGCTTACCTTCAGTTTAAAATGGAAATGGAGTATAAAAGCTATCTGGATCATATCTATCCTGAACAAAACATAGTTTACACATCAAGTTTAGGATGGGGAGGCTGGCTGGTCTGTACGTTCTAAAGCTCTGGCGACTCCAATTGGTAAGGGATTAGCGGACCCGCTGGCAACCGCTTTCTATGGCTGCAAGGCACAAAGAGGGAGACACAAGAACCCATAGCACAGCTTAGATGAAAGCAAGCTGTGGGCAGATTGGCTGTTGGACGTTGCAAATTGCTTCATATTGCTGGTTGTTGGTCGCTAAATACCGGAGACTCTCGGAGTTTTAAACCAAGCTCCCTTTCATCTTTTACCTTTGCCTAACTCGAGTTGGAGGAATCCTTGTGATGTGCGTGACCTGAGAGCCAGGGTGAGATAGCAAGAGCGCCGCCGAGTTTCCTGAGGTGAGCCGGTCGCGTGACACTTGTGCCAGTTGCTAGTTGCTTAAGTCGCCAGAGTGGGTGTCGTGGGATACCGGGCTTCTGCTAACTCATACAGCAGGAGTCTGATGTTGTCAAAAGCTACCACTTCATTCCCTCAAGGTTTAAGCACAAAATTGGACTGTTGTCTATTAATTGAGGCTTTAACCTACTGGCGAGCAGGGTTTAGCATCCAAGGGGGAAAGATGGGCAAACATCTTAAACAGACGAACTCCATTGCAAAAGTTGATTCTGCTGTAGGGCTTAAGGCCAAAATTCGACTAGCACCGGCAAAAGCAGCATCTTCGGCGGTAGGAGCCGAGAGCACTCCGAATCAATCCATTCTAAATTCTAGCCGTGAGAGCTCCGAAGAAGAGCTACACGAAACTTGCCAAGAGGGGGTAGATCCTGTCACACAAAGGTTAACAGAGGGCTCAATCAGTATGGAAAAGGAACTCATTGCTGAGCCTACAGCTAGTGCAAACAACGATGCGATAAGAAACCCAAAAGACTTTCCGCCTTTCTCCAAAAAAGCCTCGCAATCAGCCTCAGCTCTGGCTAAAATTACAGCAGACCTGATACAACACAGACAGAGGGGGATCATCAAGGGGGGCATTCACAACCCACCCCCCCCCCCTCACCCCTCTGGCAGACTCCACTTTTGTCGCCTCGGATTCAGAAATCTGTGTCAGCGCTGGCTCCCTCTGTAGCCACTTTACAACCCCAAAAGCCTGGTCTATCTCTGGACAATCAGTCTGATTTATCAGAATCACCAACTCAGGCTTCGACATTGGCTTCGGCATTGGACCTGTCATCTCCGGAAGATGCAACAGTGCAACACCTCCGATGTACAAGCACAGCGTCAGTTACTGTCTGAGACGGTCTGTCAGCCCGTTTTGGATTTCCCAGATCAGTTAGCCGGGACTAAAAAGCAAGATGGGAAACCACAACAGAGCCACTCCCAGTTATCGACCAGAGAAGCTAATACCAAATTGACATAAAAGTTATGCTGAATCTGATTTTGGACGAAATCATGAGAAATGAAGAAGTCTCAAGAAAGCGAGATAGCCTCCTTCCATCTCCGCCTAGGAAAAATTGAAGAAGCTGTGGCCTGTTTTCTGGCCAGAATTCAAGAAGCTGATTCAAGCATCTCCATTCTGATCCTGAAAGTAAAGAGGCAGCAAAAGATAAAAACAATTTGGAGAATAAACTTGAGGAACTTGAAAATCATTCTCGATGATCAAACCTACGCCTCGTTGGAGTACCTGAGGGGAGCAAGGGCTCTCAATCTCTTTAACCGCTTCGCTGCTAAGGCACCATTAATATTTTCATTCATTTTCCATTGAAATGAATGGAAAGTTCATGACGAGTTACCCTTGTCATTAGCATCGAAGAGGTTAATGGGTTGATTCATTTGTCAAGCAGAAGGTCCTACCAGAGTTCTCTGGTGACCCCACGATTACTAGGTAGCATTGAGTTCCGTCACATCCACTACCTAATTCATTGATCCCACGTACAATTCTTTATAAATATACCTATTAAAATTAATACCAGCTACTTTAAGGAGCTGGAAACAATGTTTAGACAATTTGTTTGGCGGAAGAAGACAAAGAGGGTTAAACTCCTGTCGGTACAACTAGTCATCAATCAGGGTGGACTGGCATTACCACATGTACGTACATACTACGAAGCAGCTTTTTTTAGATTTAACAGCTTGTTTACTGGTTTCAAAGACAATTTTTGGGGGATAAAATGGTGCAGGAATCTGGCTCTCAGATGCCATTTTTAAAAAACACTTCTAAACTCCCCAAGAGGACGAGATATAAGATTATTCCATTAGACTTCAATCCTTTTTTAAACATGCTGGTTTTATTATCTAAAACTAGGTGAATGTAAAAATCTGGACCTCCAAATTCAATCTACCCATCTTAGAGATTGGAAGGACTGTGGGTTAGACGAGATAGGGCATTTTTCAATTCCCAATAGAGTAATTACCTGGCATGAGGTGCAGATTAGCTTTAGGGACCGGAGAAAGCCAGTTTTTTGTAATATTTATTGATCCTACATTTTCTTAATAGACATAACTTCTCGTTTAGTATTGCTCGTCTGAGCTGGTGACTGCCCTTTTTGGAGCAAAGTTAAGAGGGGTGGGTAACTGGTTGTGTCTACTGTGCAATCACGGTCAATCTTTATTGGTTGAGAAACTTTTAAAAAGGGTAACTCGAGAAACTCAATATACCTTATCTACTCATGAGTGTCAAGCCATATGCCAGTTAGGGAGAAAGGCCTTGAGAGCAGTTAATTTCAAAAGAAAGGCCTTTCTGTCCCAGTGGCTGGCATACTTTACACCCAAAGCCCTTAATAAAAAATAGACCTCAGTCAAAAAGAAATGCCCTTTGGGCAACCAAATTCATCTACACGTACATAGGCTTAATAAAAAATACCCAGAAGTTGAAAATAGATGCTTCCGCTGTCAGGCAGAAGGTGAAGGGGCCTGGCTTAATATTTTCTTAATGTGCCATAGACTAGAGCCTTTTTTGGGTGAGATTTTTTTCGGCTTTAAATAGGGCGATTAAGAAGAGGGCAGAGTTAGAGGCCGAGGTTGCCCTTTTTAGAATCTGTAAATTTAGGGCTAATTTGACAAAAGCAGACCTTTCTATTCTACTCCCTTGTTGCCCACTCTCTAATTCTGTAGAATTGGAAGTCGGTGGAAGCACCCACTTATGAGAAGTGGTTAAATGAAATGAAACAGACGAGGATTTTTTGAGGAAACCCATGCGAGGCGGGTGGATGCTTCCAAAATGTTTAATGAAACCTGGAAGTTTTTAAGAAACTTGGAGACCCTGACAGACTAGCAGTCTTATCTCAACATAATTCAGGATCATCTAAATGTTAAGGCTGAGGGAATAGGGGGAACAATGCTCTGGGGTCTGGGGGTTTGCTCTCGGGTAGTTCCAGCATATAAGCACCTTTGTACTTTAGCACTTTAATAATTTAGAACTTTAGCCTGTTTGTGAGAATAAATGGTATATCTTCAAAGCTGCATTTTTATTGCTACTACTGTGAAAAATGGGCATGCTGTTAAATCTCTGATGCAATATGATTCCTCCACTTATTTCGCAATATTCGCACACCAATATTCATATGGTTGGTAAATACCATACTCTTTCCACATGCTGAATTCCAGCATGTTTAATTTGCTTAAATTTAGCAAATGATGGAGACATTATTGCATCTCTTAATCGCTGGGTGCGGTGAACTCTGTCCAATTCGGGGTTTTGACTCCTGCACAAACAGGTGTTTGCACATGGATACAAAAACTCTGAACCACTTGTAAACAGGGCCACAATGTATTAGCAATAAGGAATACCTTAAGCCAATAACATGTTTCATATTTAATATAGGGTCCATAAGAATTAATATAGGTGGACATAACTTCTATTTTTTATTAAATCCCTTTAAGTTTGCCTCTTCCGATTTAAACTCTTTGCCTCTGCGCTATGATTTGTCAGTAATTTTATTATTGCTGTATATAGTAGGGTAACCGTTAAATAATTAACGTTTATTGCATACATCATCTAGCTTCACAATACTGTTATTCCCAATTCTCCTCTTCAACTAAAAACACATTATGTAAACAATATAAAGAGAAATGAGTAATGCTCCCCCGGCCAATCATGTTAACACTCTATTTAAAAATAGGTGGAAACAGAAATAAATATTTATATGTGTTGTTTTGTTATATTAATCGTGCAGTTATTTTAAAACTTCAAAACGGTCTATTGCTGTGATGTCATCAGATTTAAGGTCATGTGACATCTCTTCCTGAGAAGATTCGCTGTAAGAGGTCATTCAGCATCACTTCCTGTAGAGCCATTGAGGTCATAGTTTTTGTATGCCACTTCGGCTACCTCTGCCATTTTGGTGAATCAATACCCATGAATATGGCCATTAGTCAAACGAATGCTTGAAATTTGTAGCAAGTACGATAGCACTGCAGCCATAAACGGATTGTTGATTGAATTACACTACAATGTGCATCAAATCTTTTCTATATTTGTAATACACGTGCATACAATTGGAATCTAGTTGGGACATGAGCGACGTAATGTATTTTCAAATGTGCACATCTATTTGCACTTTATTAGATTTATATTTCATATTCTAATAATGTTAGAGGCCTCTGGAGCTTGTTTGGGATAAGGCGAGCGACTATGGATTTTGCAACTTGCACACATGCCTTATTGTATTTGTGGATGACTAGACTAGTATGAGATATGGCGAGAAATGTTGGGCTCAGTCAACCTGTTTTTACATCTGTACTTCATAAATCCTATTATCTTGTTGGACTAGTACTGATAAGGATCCCTTATATCACTGTTAAAAAAGGGTTACATTGTTAACAGAGGAAATATGTGGCTGCCTTTGGTAAGAGAGTTGTTATCACCATCTTTTATTACGTTATTTTAATTTGTCAATTGTAAGATGTTTTGTGTTCTGTTTTTATATTCTAAGGCACTTGCTGAAACAATTAATGATTAAGAGACTATGAGGCACTTTACACCAGACTGCATGACCAACAACCACAAAAGGTTGAACTTCACAATGGCAAATGAATCAGCCTTTCTGTTTCACCATATGTGTAATAAAAGAGTATAGTTTTATTTACAGATTGGTGGCTGACCCACCAGGTCAGAAAAGGCTATGGTCTCTGCTCTTTTGTTGGCAGACCGCCTATCGTATTTAGAGATTCCCACCAGGTAAGTGGGGATCTGTGTGTTTTGACTGGAGCCAGCATTGCTGTGACTCAATTGTAGGCACTGAAGCATTGTTTAGTGGGTGCCATGTTTGTTGCACCCACCCAGCTAAGTTTCTTTTTATAAAGAAAATAAATACAAAAGTGTAAGCTTGCTACTGAAATCAAAAATAATCAATGATTCTTACATGAAATGGTATTTCTCTGTGCCTGTAGGTCCTCTGCACAATTTCCCTGTCTAGGACTGTTATGCTAAGCAAAGTGGAATTCAATCTTTCAAGTCAAAGGCTTGCGAAGGAGGGCCCTGACTCAACATAGATTGCATATCAGATGAGCATTTGCACTGCCAAACTCTAAATACCAACCATGTTAGTTAACAGTGTCGCACACTTTTGATTTAGTCACACAGTGATTCAAAGGGACACCAGCTTTCTCCGTGGTTTCTCAAATTACTGCAGGCAACGTTTTCTTTGTTTTTTTCATATTTTTTACATTCAAAATATATGCTTTTGGTTCCCACACTCCTGCAAGATGCATGTAGACATCCAATACAGTTGTGAAAGCCGAGTGTTGCATATGGCTCAGTGGCCTACCAAAGAGTGAGATTGTTGGCATTAGGAGTTAGCATCATCAGGCTATGTTCTTGCTTTTTAAGACATTGAACCTGATCTCTTCAGTACCGGCAATTAAATGCGATGCATGCCGAAGACAGGGCAAAGCTACCTAGTCTGTTCATACCTACTTCTTCTACTCCCTACAGAGTTCAGCAGTCACAAAAATCTTGTAAACAAGTTTGCAGACCATACAAAGTTTTGCCTGAAGATAGACATTTACCCAACAACTGTGAATTTAAAACAAAGTGCATTTTTGGATCAGTGAAGTGGCTGAAGAGCACACCAGAGTTGTTTCGGGTGAGGGGATTTATACTCCACTAAATGGTCTATGTGGAAATATGCAGGAATGCACTTTTTTTACTTTTATTGGAAGAAGTTTAGGAACGCTATTTGCTAAGAATTTTGTGGATTCACACACAATCTGGAACTTTCCCGCAGAGCAATGTGAGGAAAATGTGTGATTATTGCAAAGATTTGGTTTTTGAAGGGCATTCAGGATACAAAACATCATATGCTCTATGCATGTCACACCATTCTGGACTCCCCCTGTGTTACTGAGTTTCTCAAAATTCTGAGTTTAGTAGGTTTTCCTGTGTGGTGGTTGAGCCAGGCCAAAATATTACTACTACCCACATTGCCAGAATGGGTCAATATGCAAGTCAAAAATGTAAATAAGTCCATATTGCATTTTGGTCCTTTCTTGTCCCAGGCAATAGGCGAAGCCACATAAGGGGGTACTGTTTTAATAGGTATAAAAGTGGAAACTCTGGTGTGTAGCAAGTTTTTGAATCCCTAGAGATTCTGGAACTTTTCCTCACAGAAATGGGATGAATATGTGTGACTTTAGCTAACGTTTGACATTTGCAGGGCAATTTAGGTACAAATACATTGTGGAATCCATGCCAGTCACATCATCCTGGACACCACTAGATGTGTAGTTTTCAGGAATGTCTGCATTTACTAGGTTTCCTCAGGGGATGGCTGAGCCTGGCCTAAATACCACAGTTACCTCCATCATCAAAACTGGTCAATATGCGAAGCAAAATGTTTAATGTTTCATTGTTACATTTTGGGGCCTTTCATGTTGTGGAGTATACGCTCAGCAAGACTAGGGGGTATTGTTTGGTTCTTGAGAAAGAAGTGTGGGAATACAGAACAGTAGAGCATTTGCTATTATCAATTGACTTTCTCTCCATTGTTGGCTTCCAAAAGTTGGTTTGTAGAAAAGAACACACTTTCCAAATGCCTTCTAAAAAACATGATAGTATGGGTAACTCTACATTCAGATCTGTAGAAATAAGCCTATTCCTAAACTCAGTACCTTGGGTATGTTTAAAAAAAATGCATAGTTTCACTTCACGCTCATTATTCATTCAGTAGATTTTACAATGTGAGTTACTGCATAATAGGTACACAATTCAAAGTCATTAGAAACAGCATCTGAGTTGTTGTCTGGGTATCCAATGTTTTTGGACAACCAACAAACACTATATGTCTCTGTGACTAGAATGGTCTAACGGACAAATGGTTTATCATTTTTTGTAAATTGAACACTGGGGCAAATAATCATAGATGTAAATCTTGTCACCTATGTCTATCTTTCCCTCTTTTTGTTTCCATAATTTTTTATTTCAATGATTAGTTTCTTTAGGAAAACCATGAGCAGTCTGCTGATTTCCAAATCTTGTCTACTTTTCAGAAATATTTAGCTTTCCCAGTTCGCCAATAGATTTCACTTCTATTCCACCACAAGTTGCAACTAGGTCAAAACCACACCTATAGAAAAAAAGACAACTACTAAGTGCAAAAGCTTGTAAAAAAAATCGTTTCCTGAAAGTTGGAAAAATAGCGATCTCTGCAAGCAGAAAACCTTTTGTTGATGCCTTTATAAAAAATACCTGCTCATACATAACACTTTTCCCAAATTCTTTTTTTGAATGAAATTTTGCAATATTGTGCCTAACTTCTGGCTTTCTTACCGGGGAATTCACAAACGTTGAGTATCATAAATACTTTGGGGGGGAAAAGTGGCCCAAAAAACTTTTGTGGAAAAGCAGTAAAGAAGGCTAAAGTGTAAAGGGCTCAAACCTAAAAAAAGAATGGCTTATCCTGTTGATGAAAGCTTCAGCAGCTAATGCAGTTAGCACAAACACAAATAATATGACTCGTTTCTTTTGCTCTTGCTACGAAGTTGAGTGAGTGGAACTGATGGGGAGTTAAGTTTATGCAAGCAAATTATTTTGTGCTTTTAATGGTTTTAAGGTTGATGACTTCAGTACTACACTAATGAAATATCAATTTCCAGATTTAATTACAAACCATAAAACGCCAGGTTATGTGTGCAAATTCCATTCCTAATTAAAAAGGATAGTTTAAAGCATTTCCCTGTGCTGTGATAAAGCACTATAATTTCCACGCAAAATAAAATACTATGACTCCTTGAAGAGCATTTCCATATTGTAAGATTGACACAGTCCACACTTCTTGATCCTTTTGCTTTTCCGAAGAAAGAAATCTGTACCCTCATATTGTAGGCCAGTTGTAGGATAGCTAAAACTGACTTTCTTTTTTTTTTTGCTTTCATATCTCTAAAGGTGTGGCTTATATAACCTAGTTTAGTATTATTTCTTCTTTTTATCTTAAAAATGTCTAAAACCCATATTCTGTGATCACAATCGGTTTTCAGTGCAGGTATAGCATATGAATATTGTGCGTTACGAGGCAAAGAAGTCATAAAATATTATTTCATCTTGAATGTTTGGTGCAAAAGGTTAGCATAACATAAAAAGCCATTTTATCTAGATTTGTTCAAAGTGGTACGTTTCCAATAGGGTCAAAATGCTCTTACTTTTTGACAGAAATAGGTAATTCAATCCTTTTCTAAAATACCCCAATTCACTTGGGAACATTTCCTTGTTAAATCACAAATCCTTTTCATTTATAATTTGGTTGTATGTTTTTTAATTAATTTGAAGTGATTGACCAAAACTCAGTATCCTAGGGTTATGCTATGTCTTACCCTATGCCATCTTCCTTTTCCAAAAAATGTGTTTTTAGACTATCCTAAATTGAACCCTTTCTTTTCTTGGCTGTGTATAAGTGACAACATCAGGACCTGTAGATGGTAACCCACGTGGGACTTAACACAGAATATTAAAGCATTGGTATCTTACTGAGGATGAACACACAGGGCATAGTGTACACTCTGGGTAACCACAGCTCACTTCTCATTGGTTTAAAGCTATAATTCATTCTTCTCGAGACTATAGATTTGCATTCTTTAAACGTTGTCAAAGAGTGTTGCCACTCCTCTATATTTTGCACTTGAGCATCATTCTCTGATCACCATGAGCAATTAATATATTTTTTGTAATTTGCGGCAACGTCTGATTTACCTTGCAACCAGTTTGACAAATCAACACTTGGCACTCATAAGGTTTGCTTCTGTTCAAATGATAGGCAGTACACATGTAAATATACCACCCCTAGCACTACTGCTAGTACTTTCTCTACTGTATACATTGTTATAGCACATAATACCCAAACGTTTCTAGAGGGAATATTCATCAAAGACCAGATGAAGTCAGAAATGGCAGCTTTAAGTGTGTAGATGATCATGCTAAAGATAGAGAGGGGTTGTAAGGGATGCTAGCCCAGTCCTCCAGTACATAACCAATGTTGACATCAATGGAGCGGCCGCAGGTCAGCAGACAACAACAATGATAGCCTGCAAAGAAGTACTCCTTTAATGATTTAATACCCTGCTGATTTGATAATTCTTCTAAACAATCTGACCTCCATTTTTCGTCTTCTGTCTCCTTTATAAAGAACAAAGGTCGAGATATATTTTATCACTTTTAAAACGACATAACTTTGCACAATGCCACACTGCCCTGTTTTGAAAAAGAAAGATTACTGATCCCTTTGTCTGTTTTTCCGAAGCTTAATTTCTTTGGGTTTGTAAGAGAAGGAGACAATTTGTATAATTGTGATCTGTCTAAATCTTAATAAGATATGTAATTGAGCCTATATATTATTTAGTATACTACGTAATTGATCTAAGTGTGATATATAAAGGGGTGTGTATAATCTATGTGGTTTCGTATTGCTTTTATGACTCTGATAGTTGTTTTATTTGTAATTAATCCCTAGTCATCAATTAATTTGGATTCTTGAAGGCAAACGTGATACTAGAATGTGTACCCTGACCATTTCTTTGACTAGCGACAATAATTATACAAATTTTGTTTATTGGAGAAATTGCTAAATTTGTAGTGTTATTGACTGGGGTTTGTAATAGTTACTTTTAATATCTATTCCCTATTAGATATTATTGTATGAAAAATCGATTTTATGTATGTACTTTTATGAACTATACTTTTAAACTAGATGGAATAAAGATTATTTGATTTGATTTGATAGCTGACATGACAGAAAATATCCTCTGAGCTATCATTGCCCAGTTATCAGTTCCACAATGGCAAAGAGGTGTGTCTTAATACTATTGCATCTCACCGTTTAGTGATCATTCTGAATTCATAATGCAGATAAAAAAACTTCCTGTCGCATATGTTATAATTCAATCTACTTTCTCCTAATGGCAATCATCAAGATGGTCTGGGTCGGTCAATGCTTAATGCCGAACTTGACACACTACACACACTAATACTGTGAGCTGAATGGAGGCTCTCATATCTGTGTCACTGCCATCAGATTTTTTAATATGATTCTTTAGAGAGGGCCCAAGCCACACTCCAGCAGCTGGGCAGGTAATGCCACCACTACCATATGCAACACAGACTATGCTTGGCTGAGGGTTTATGAGTCGTTGGAAGGTAGAATTTCTCTCGAAGATGCAATAAAGTGGAGATTGCAACACCTTGTGCATAGGCTAATACACGCCCGGATAACACTAGCTCTACAAGTGCAGAATCTGAAAAGATACCATCTAGGTAGATCTTCAAGCATAACCTGGTGTGCGAGCATGCGTAAACTCAGAACTACTTGATAGAAACGCATTGACCAAGAATCTTGCATTTTTTCACACTGGACTAGAAAAAAGCCTATGAATTGCAAAATTAGGGTAACGTATTTTCTCGGCTGTGTGACAGAGGTTACCGTATACACACCCAAGAAACGGAAATATCCTTCCTATAATCATTTTTTTCTACCTGTGTCCAGGTGTCTTGAATAAAACTCCTTCGATTGATGATTGGGACTGAGCATGATTCCGATTTTTATTATTTGTTCTTTCGTTATGTATTTTGTTTATGTATAAAGCGCTAACAAACAACACTTGAATGGGCTGATGAGCGCTACCTTTATACAACATTGGAACGTTTCTGTCAGTCATGTCTACCTCTCCGGGGGCTAGCCCACCTAGAGGGAGAGCAGCTTGACAGTACCATGTCTGTGAAAAGGCCGCAGACGGAATTACTTCGTTTATTTGCACTTTGTAATTCTGGCTCTGTGACTAAGAGTTGATGCCAGCATCCTCGGAATGCAATATTAGCAGAGTCGAGCAAAGCAGGCTGCAATTCATCATGTTGCATAACATCCCCCAGTGGAAATCAAAGATGGCTGCATCCTCACATCTGCTGGGCCTCAGATGCCTAGTCAAGAGGGCTTCAGAGAGCCGGGCTGATTTGATTTAAGTGCGCCACATTTCATAAACACCAGCGTGAGTTTTGAACGTAGTCTGATGTTTTTGTTGGAAGCCGCCGGCCCCTCGTTTAAACTCTCATGCAGAAACATCACCACCACTGGGAATTCGTGAGCTTTTTTATTCAACCATGGCGTGGTCAAGCATGAGGTATTTGGCTCAACTCCAGAATGAAATACAAATGGTCCAATTCCCCCGGTGAGTGGTTAGTGAAGAGTGGTTAGTGTTTAGTTTGACCTATCTCTCGAATACCAATCGCCTAAGTTCATGAATTCCCGGAAAAGAAGGATGCTTTTCGTAATTTATCTGCATAGTTTACTCAATCTTCTAATGTATCAAAAAGTATCCCAGGGTCAACAGATTTAAAGGCTTGTTAGTTTCCCTGGAGTGCAACAGTGTCTTGAAACATCTGTATATGGACATGTTTTACTGGCATTTTCTGATAAAGAACAAATTGTGCCTACAAAATACAACGGACTCTCATATTGCAAATGTTAGCAGAGTGCAAAGTCAGGGCGTTCTGACAACTTGGCTGCCTGACCTTGTATTGCCTTTCTTTAATTTATGGGTGATTTGAGCAGAAAGAGTAATTTGATGATTGACAACAGGAGCTTGCTTCAGAAGGTTCTTGATTGCTTTTGAAATTCAATGAAATTCATTTGAACTATTATCTCTCTTGGAGTCTCTGGACTTTAAAGTGCTATTTTTTTCAATAAATACTAAAATGAATGTGCTTTTTACCTTTACTGTTCCTCTATTGTATTTCAACTATATATATATATAACGCTCCAATTCCTTCCAAGCTTGTAGAAGAACAAAACAGCACTCGAGGGTGGAAAGTTTCAACAATCTAGATTTTATTCAGCGAGGGGGTGCACATATAACATATATATATATATATATATATATATATATATATATATATATATATATATATTCTACTCCTCCTTCTCCAGAAGAAAACTGCCACCTTCCAGAACAGCGGGCGTCTCGTCTCCCACGGGTCCTCTGGAGCCAATCCCGACAACACTTCAGCCCCGAGGGCGACAGAGAAAAAAATCACTTTTGGTCTGCACAAGTCTCGTCATTGGTAGTCTTTTCTGCTTGGGAGGTGAAATATATATATATATATATATATATATATATATATATATATATATATATATATATATATATATATATATATATATATATATATATATATATATATATATATATATATATATATATATATATATATACATATATATATATATATATATTTTTTTTTTTTATCCATGTCACTCTTTAAGCTATAGTATCCTCATTAAATACAAGAGTACATTTTGATATGGTAAAACTTGGAAAACAGTTCTATTCCGGTATTATAATTTGCAGTCATGGTATGAACGTTATTGTTATCCTCATTTGTATAGTCACCTTTGGTGAAAACAACTGGGGCATAAATCCACACATATCTAAAAGACCCGCTTCTTATCAATTAATAATTTTATGATGTTAAATTAAGATTTGAAATGTACAGAGATTTTGAAATAAACTGGACATAAAGCGAAACGTACCTATTTAGCATGTTAGTTAAATGTTAAAAATTATCAGTGATATATCTTGGCTGTTTTGGCTCTGATGCACTTCATAAGTAGTCTTAGCCTTTTGCTGTTAATTAAGCTCAGAACGAGTTGTTAGTTGTATTCGGTGGTGTTTATTGATGGTTATAATAACGTTCTGCCCGCCTCCCTAGCAGAAATGTCTCGTCAGCAGAGACTGTGTCATGGTCATAACTGAGGCTTGGTGTCAGTCTCATTGAAGACTCTCAGCTCCTGTGATCACACCACTGCATCACCCACCACTTCACGTTGCCACACTTGCTGCCCACAAATCACCTCCCCCAAAACCAAATCAAAATCAAATACCCATCCCTGACACAAATCATTTTTTTCCCTGCAGGAAAGTGGCCCTTTTTGCATGGTTACCCCCCACTTTTTTACCTGATTCTGATGCAATTTGACTGAGTGTGACTGGGGTCCCTGCTAACCAGATTTGCAGTGCCTGTACTCTTTTCCAAAACTGTACACCTTGTTTCCACAACTGGCACACCTCTGGCATACATGTAAGCTCCCTGTCAAATGTACCAGTGGTACCAAGGGCCTTGTGACCAGAGATAGTCTCAGAGGGCTGCAGCTGGTATTATGCCACCCTCTGAGACCTCTCACCAAACACATACATACTGCCATTGCAGCCTCTGTGTTTTTGTGCAGCTAAATCTGAAGAGTTGACATGGCACACATTTCTGTGTGCCATGCCTACAAAACACTGCCTGTGGCATAGGTAAGTCACGCCTAGAGCAAACCTTACATTCCTAAGGCAGGGTGCACTATACCACGGGTGAGGGCATAGCTGTATGAGCAATATGCCACTACGGTGTCTGAGCCCATGCTCCTACATTGTAAGTACAGTGAAGCCATATTGAGTACATTGGCTGGGATGTTTTCATTATGATTTCAACAGCTCCATGATGGCTTTACTGTGTGCTAGGAAGTTTGGTATCAAACTCCTCAGCATAATAAACCCACACTGATGTCACTGTTGGATTTATTAAAAAAAGGCACTCAAAGAACACCTTAGAGTGCCCTGAAAACCTACTCATACGCTAGTGTGTAGCTGACTGGTCTGTACCAGCCTGCCACTCACATACATGTTTCTGACCCCTTGAGGTGGAAGCCTTGTGCTCTTGTGGGACAGAAAAAAGCATACTCTGGGTGGAGGTGCTTCTCACCTACCCCTAAGCAGGGACAGCATTCAGGGTGGTGAGCCTCAAAGGCTTTCTGCCCTTTGTTATGCAAGCCAGGGCCTCTCCAGCTAGTGGGGATGTCCACCCCCCTGACCAAGCCCCACTTTTGGCAGCAAGGTCGGCAGGAAAATTAGTAAGCAGGAGTGGTGTGTCCCCTCTCACCCAGGACTACCCCTACAGCGTCCTGAGTTGAAGTGACCTTAGAAAATCCTCCATTTGGATGGAAGGATTTTAGCCTATAATATTAGGGGATGCCCCTTCCCCAAAGGGAGGGGACATACAAAGGATATAGTCACCCTTAAGGTATGTAGTCCATTGGCTAATACCTGCCAGTACCTGTAACACCCCAAAATTGAGTATTTAGGGGCTCCCCTGAACATTGATCCTCAGATTTCTGGTGACCTAAAGAAGAAGAAAGACCGAAGAGCTGTGCAGTAGTCAAGTCTCCAGACAACAGGCCCCGGGCCTACTAACCTGTCTGCAGCCTTTGAAAAAACCTGCTCCAGAAAGCGACTCATCGTGCTGGACCACCGACTTCCAGGACCCTGGAAGGACTACCTGCCTTCCCAGACTGCGGCTCTGTCCTCAAAGAAACCAACACCAAGGAACTTTTGCCTTTTGGAACCGCAAGTCCTGCCCACTTTGCACCCTACGCCCAAGGCCCAAGTTTGAGTGGCCCACTGGTCCAGTAAAGCCTCCCCAGTGACCTTGGCCTCTAATCCATGTTGGGGCTAAACTCTATTGGGCTCCTCAAAGACGCTTGCAGCCTCAGCACTAAGGCTCCCCCTGACCGCCACCGGCTCTGGTGAAGATATCCTGATGTCTAAAGTCACCCCTGCATCCTCAGCCCCCGGCCTTGGGGTGCCCAGACGATGCTGCCTCGGTGTCCACCGACATCTCAACTTACTTGCCTAGTGATTGGTCACGTTCATCAAAGCCTGCAGTCTGTTTGTGAAACCGAGTTACCCCATTCTCTTGCATTGGTTTCCGACACTGTCTTTGTACCATGCACCCGGCCGCCCCTGTGCTGCTGGTGTTGTATGCTTGCTGCTGCCTTGTGGCCCCCCTTGCTTGTCCAAACCCCCAGGGCCGGTGCCCTGAAACCATGGGTACTTACCTGCAATATGTGTCTCTCAAATCACCCCAGTCTCCATTGACTAACGTTTGGCCCTCAATACCAACTTTGACTTCTGCACCCGGCTGTCCCAGTGCCGCTGGTGGTGCAGCATTGGTGTTTACTTGAACCTTGCCATGTGTTGGTCCAAACCCTTGAAGATTGGGTAGTACGTTGTGTACTTACCTATTAATGTGCATAACTGATTTCCTTCCATAGAAGTGCATTGTATTTCTTGCTATTTGCACTAGGCCGATAAGAGCTCTCCCCAGGCCTTGGTGCTGCTGGATCTGTCTGCGGCATTTGACACGGTTGATCATAGTATACTGATCAACCGTGTCAGGACAGCCGGTCTTAAGGGGATGGCGTCCAGCTGGGTTGAGTCATTTCTTGAGGAACATACTCAGTCAGTGCGTCTCTCCCAGTTCTCTGCGCCTAAAATGGGAACGACATGTGGAGTACCGCAGGGCTCCTCATTTTCCCCTCACTTATTCAATCTTTACCTTCTTCCCCTACTTCAATCCCTGAAAAATAGGAAAGTATGCACGTTTAACTAGGCAGATGATCTGCAACTGGTGTTTTCAATCAATAATTCACCTGCCTCAATATCTGATTTCCAGGCGACGATGTTACACTTCCGTGACTGGATGAATAACAACCAGTTAAAATAAACCCAGACAAAACAGAAGTGTTTTTGTAGGTGGTCCCTTAAACCCCTACAACGTACGGTTCTGGTCAAGTGAACTAGGATCTCCGCCTAACCCTTCTTCGTCAGCTAAAAGTCTGGGAGTGATCATCAATAATGATCTTACTATGAAATCTCAGATAGGAGCAGTGACTTCTACCTCTTTCTTTCAGCTGAGGAAGATAAGGAAGATGAGGAGACTACTCAATCGGGAAGCCTTAATCCAGGTGGTCCTAGCCATGGTGATATCACACCTGGATTATGCCAATTCTCTATACTTTGGCATTCCGCTCTACGTCATCAAAAGACTGCAGATGGTTTCAGAACCAGGCAGCGAGGTTGATACCCCAACAACCTAGACGGGAGCACATCTCTCCCACTATGAAAGAGCTACATTGGCTTCCAATTCCACAAAGATGTGCGTTTAAAGTTGGTTGCCTTATTTTCAAAATCCTGCATGGCGCCAGCCTAAAATTTATATCCAGACTTGTCCAGAAATATTCACCTGCACGGAGCTTATGCTCCTGCCACAAGAACCTTCTAATCATTCCTTCGTACAAACGGAAACAAATAGGTGGCTGCAGGTTTGCAGTATTGGCCCCCAGCTTCAGGAACACTCTCCCATTCGGTATAAGAAGCTGTACGGAATTCGTTAGATTTAGTAGACTTCTTAAGACTTTGTTATTCACCCAAGCTTATAACTAGATTCTGTTGACAACAAAATATGTGAGGTTTCCGCAAAACCTTAAGTTCAGCGCCAAGAAACCAATCGGTGTACGAGCGCTTTACAAGAATTTGTAACATAACGCAACATAACATTTTAACATCTCTCTTGCAAGCTGTACCAATGCATTGCTTCAGTTGCTCCTGCTTAGAAGCAACTAGTAGCAGATGGAAGCACCACCTGTGCTGCACCCCAAATTCCTCTTTTGACATGCACTACAATCAAAAGCCTCCAAAGTGATTTCAGGAATCAGACACAAGGGAGAACAGTTTACACCAATTCTGGTTAGCCTCCCTTTGAAGAGACATTAGCTTATCCCGAGGAAGCTTAGTCTATCTGTATCTGTTCTCCCTGCTGCACTTGGGGCTGTTTTCTCCTTCTCATCCAAAATGGGGGAGATAGCCATATTTGTTTAATACAATTTTGTCACTGGTTTGGTCACTCTAGAGCATACATACATTGGGCTTCAGTATAATCTGAGTGCTCCAAATCTGTATTGCTCTAGAAAAAACAAACAATCATCTCAGATGATATGAAAATATTGATGTTTGAGAGACATTGAAGAAAGAGCTCCTGGTGGCCTTTGAAAATGAAGTTGAGGTGACGGACAATTAGGAATTTCTTGGAGTCACTTCCTCTGCATTGCATTTGGGGCAACGTTTCTACGAGTGGGGCACTGCAGGCACAGTCCTCTCTTTGCCAGCCTACAGATGCAGCAGGTGCAGTCCTGTCTGTGGTACTGCCTCTCTTTGATGGGTCAAGGGAGCTGGAGGGCAGTCTTTATTCGGTCTTCTCTCTAGTACAGATGTGAACTAAGGTCTGGGTGCCAGTGGTGCTAGAAGTGTCAATTTTATGCCAACTACAAGACTAGGGAATGGCGGAGGCTAAATTGTCAATGGGCTACCAGGTTGCCTCTCATCTAATACTTACTTTCTGAAAAGTGTGGCACCTAGATATCCTAGAGTGCACTTTTCCGCCCACTCCCAACATGGCAAGACTCTTCTCTCAGTGTATGGGCATCCTAGCCCAACCCAGAGGTGGGGCTACCTGAAGACTTCACTCCGCTTGAAAATCCAGTTCGTCAACAGCTTTTCCCTCTCTGCCCGAGATGCCAGCCTATCTATCTAAGCAAAAGAGCAACCCTTTCCTAGAGTGACTACCATTTGCCTTCCAAAGGTGGCTTCCTCTGTAAAGCTCGCCTTTTGGGCTCATATCCGCTCTGACCATCTCGCCAGGAGATCGCCACCCCTCTTTCCTCTGCAAGTCCTATGTTCCTGAGAGGAGTTCCCACCTCTCCCATGGAGGGCAGCAGACTGCCTCGAAGACAGCAGCTGTGTGCAACTAAAAATGGCTACTGAAAACTTTGGGCAACAAAGTGGCAACTTTGTAAAATTGCCATGTGTAAAACAGTTAAATTAAATTCGACTAGAGCAACACAATGAGTTTAATCCTGCAATTATTTGTATAGCTTAAAGTACCATGTTTAGAAGTCGAATTTGGAAGTTAGCACTGCTGAGTTATCAATGTGATACTCCATACTCACCAATGGGGCTACTGGCCTTACTACAGTAAAAACAACAATGTGGGGGTTACTGTTAGGACATGTAAAGTTAGTAAAACACCAGTCCTTTTTAACATAAAGCACCATGCCTTTAGGGCTCATTAGGCCTGCCTTAGGGTGGACATATACATTAAAAAGATAGTTTAATTTACCAAGCATACCTTAGTCAAGCTGATGGGGGACCGGACACTCCACAACTGAAGCTGTACTACCAGGCCAATCAGCTCTGTTACATGGTGGAGTGGAACAGGGTACACTCTGAGAAGCGTTGGTGCTTCATTGACCAAGTGATAGCAGGAGTATATACTCGGAAGGTATCCTTGCTCCCCAAAAGACATCGTCCATCAGGGGTTTATACCTCACCTGTCACCAGGTACACAGTAGGAGTGTAGGACACAGTTCAAGAGACACAACCTCTTTCTTTGCGTATATCACCCCTAGCCCCATTTATAGGTAATCCAGATTTCCCCCCGGAGTCGCAGGGTGCTACCTATCTCAAACAGCAGGAGGCGAACTGTAGGAGGTTAAGGGATTTTTTATATGCTGATGAGATTTTGGACTTCCCCTAGCTCTGCTCTAAATATGACCTTCCTTCCAATTGGCAACATTTCGCTATCTGCCACTAGATCCTGCAACCCCAGATTCACCCCAATGCTAGCTGCCCAATAACACTATTTGAGATTTGGCTTATCACACGCCAATCAGAGAAATGCATTCTTTCCTATATTTATGCCTTCCGGCTCAGCCCCCTAATGCATAGCAAATCACCAGCACAGCGTAGATGGGAATTGGAGCGCAAGAGTAATTTCAACCCTAACGAATGCCACAAAATAGTGCATAGAGCCAGAGCCTCAAACATGCAGCATGGCGGGCAAAGAAATGTTACTTAAAGTAGCCCATTAGTGATTCTATACTCTGGCTAGAATAGCTCAGTGCAAACCGGATGGGGATCCTCAGTGCTGGAGACAATGTGGCCATCTCGGCACCCTCACACATTTACTTTGGCATTGTCCTAAAATACAACACTTTTGGACAAAGGTCGTAGCTGATATTGATGGAATACATGACACAGATTAACATAGGCTCCCTAGTTATATATTACTGGGCCTCCCTGAAATTGGAGCATGGGCTTGGAGCTTGGGCTTGGAGCCACCAAACAGGTGATGTTGCTCCTTTGGGGCACTGATGCTGTCCCAACGAAGTTGGATTGGCTCCACAAACTAGGGGAACTCCTGGGAATGGAATAACTGACAGCAACGGTAACCCACACCCTGACATGTGAATCTAGTATTATATTGTGGAGAAGTGTGGCTCACTGGTTAGAGCCGGCAGACCCTGAAGCAGAGGTCAGACCCGGGACCAGGGTTCAATTCCCGACGCGGCAGGGTCTTGAGCTCAAATGTCCATGGACTCGATAATTCTCGCTTCGGTGCCTGACCTAATCATGGGTTCACACTCTGCAACTCTGGACATTAAGCTTGCTTAATCTCCACAACGGCTCCCCCCGCGGCGGGATGCCTGGCTTCCACCTTGGGGATGCCCTGTAGGGGCTATCTCACAGGGAAAAGCCAGGACGGGTTCCCAAGGCAAGCGCGGAGATACCCCTTTGGGGGTCGAATCTGGCGCTATATAAGAATATAATAATAATAATATTTCTAGCTTAGGAATTTAGGGAGCTGACTTGCCTTGTGTTCCTCCCCTTATTCCGCCTCACACAACTGACCCACACTGCCAATTGACATATCAAACTCTTCATTGTATGATCTTTTCCATATACACAACAGCACTTTTAAGGGTATCTTTAAGGTAGGCATGGGCGGAAAATCCGTTCCGCTCGCGGATTTTGCGGATTTTCGGGAAATCCGCAATCCGCGAGATTTGCGAATTTCCTGCAAAATCCGCAAATCCGCGAGCAGCGGATTTTGCTCGCACTGCTCGCACTGTTCGCGTGAGTTCGCGCCCCGCGAATAAGTGCGAAATTGCAGAAATACGATCTAAGCAAAACTGAAAGTAACTACTTACCAGGTTCAAAAGTTCAGGCACATCATTAGTAGCCATTTCCTGTAGTGCTTCCTGAGGGGCCCCTCCAGAGTTCAGTTGCCAGTTGCAACTATTATGTGACCCTGCTCTGAACCTCAGAATAGTTACACATATGCCACAAAGGTCCTGAATTACAGCTAAGGGAGACAAGCAGGAGCCAGGCTGGAAGTTAAAATCCATTAATCAGCCCCTAATTCATTATTGTCAGTTGGGGCAGGGCAGGTGTTGTAACTAATTTTGCAACAATGAAAGCACTTAGCAAGTGCAAAAGATCACTAATCAGGGCGCACTAAGGAAGCAGGTGCCAGCTAAAAAAATATTCTGTGACACATTAATCAGCCCCAAATTAATTCAGGTCACTTGAGGCAGGGAAGGTGTGCTTTGCTTTGCCGAAAATAATGTACACTGGACAACCAGAGGGTGTGGTGATGAAACAGAGGGTGGCATGGGTGGGCCAGAGGGTGGCATGAGTAGTCAGAGAGTGGCAGTGGTGACAGAGAGTGGCAGTGATGAAGAAGAGTGTCCCAAACAGGTTGGACACGTAGAAACAACAAGTTCGCAAAACTTGCGACCCGACAGGTAAGTTCGCAAATTGCGAAATTGTAAAAACCCTCGCGAAATGGCAGAAACACGGGCGAACACAAAAAAAAAAAAAAATCTGCAAATTCGCGGGAATTCGCGGATTTTGCGGATTGCGAGTTTGCAAATCCGCAAATTCGCGGATTGCCAATCCGCAAAATCCGCTCATGCCTACTTTAAGGTCCTGTCGAGTACATGTCCCCTCTCTTGTTGCTCCACCTCTTTTCTTGTATCCCATTCTTTACCCTATCCAGGCTGTTTGTTTTAGTCTTGTACTTCATTGCCCCCACCGGCCTGTGGATTTGGGTGGTCTGTTGTTGTGGGAAGGTTTGAGCCTTGCTTTTGGTTTAAATGCCAAGATCAGGGTAATTTTAAAATCCAGTCTGCAATGACAACCTGGACAACATGTTTGGTTTGACACCCATGTGGTGGCATAATTAGTGCTGCTGGTCACAAGGGGCAATTACCTTACAGGCCAGAGGTATCCCAGGTACCATATTCTAAGAACTTATAAGTAAGTCAACAAATGCCAATTGTGGGTAAACCAATTAGACATATACTTGTTAAGGACTGGAGCACTGGCACTGAGGCCTGGTTAGTAGGTCTTAGTAATCTTTCAGAGTCGAAAGCCCAGCAGCCTCAGTCTAAACGTCTGGGGTGATCATTCAAAAAGGGGCATTTCCTTCAAATATTTATTTTGGCTTTTAGGCACTTGTTTTCATACAAAGAGTGTCTTCACACACAAAAAATCACAAACAAAAAAACATTGGCAAAGCCTAAAGGTCAGATCATAGCTCCAGACGTTCTGGCATTTCCAATGTCTGTTTGGTTGGGGGATAGGGGAGATACAGTCATTGCACAAAGGCTCCAGCTCATTGAATGTTGTTCCATTAAACAACAGAAGCTGGATCTGTGACTTGGTATGAAATGCAGGAGCCCCTGAAGCTAAGGGCTGAAGAAGTAGGTAGTTCAGCAGATTATGGTGTAAAAACGTACACTCAGGTTTAGAAACACTTTAACCTTGTAGGTCTGTTTGAGTCTCCTCTCTGTAAGGAAATATTGACACTTGATTGAAGATTGTTGGTGGATGTCCTATTCATCATTTCAACTCAAACATCAAAGGAAATGCATTGAACTAGTTTTGGAATTTAAATTTGTCTTTCAGTGTTATTCTTGATTGCCCCTTTACTGGGAGTAAGCATTTGCCAATTTTGTTGCATTCCTTAGGCATTATTGGCATGATTTTTCAGCGTCTATATCCATTAGTGTATATGTTGCATACCAGCGACGGCTCGTGGAGGGAGTTACGGTGGGGCAGGAGGGTGGGGAGGGGGAGGGGCAGGGTGGAGGTTGCTAAAAACCGGCATATGGATAATTGCAGGTAAGTAAACAATTTAATTAATAAAACGAATTTCGTAGTGCGCCTTGCATCGCAAAATGCAATGCAGTGCGAGCTACGAAATTCGTTTTATTAAGTAAATTGTTTACTTACCTGCAATTATCCATATGCCGGTTTTTAGCAACCTCCACCCTGCCCCTCCCCCTCCCCACCCTCCTGCCCCACCGTAACTCCCTCCACGAGCCGTCGCTGTTGCATACACATGCTCAAAATGGAAAGGGACAAACACCTGTAGCCTATTTACCTGCTTGGTCTTTATTGGGTAACTTCGATGTTTCAGGATCAAGAATGGGGAGGCAGTGTTTTTAAATCGTGTGCAGCATCTGATTCCTCCCTGTGAGTCAGACTATACTCAGGGTCAGACTTGGACAGAAAATATGCCCGGGCAATAAAATAAAAGCATCCCCTATTAGCGAATTAGAAAGATAAAAAAGCTGCCCATGTTTAAATAATGGGGCAGTTTGAACTTATAAAGACTCTCAGTATAAGTGTTTTGCAAGGTGTGGAAAGTGCACGGATCTAAGGTTGCTGTGGGCACAGTTTGTTTTATTATCAGGGGACTCAGCAGTAAAATCTGGCCCAGCAAACCACAAAACAGACCCCCAAACGTCCAAAAAACAACCCAGACACACTGACCTTTCAGACCAGCCCATTAGGCACTGGCTGATTCCCCATTAGGTCTGACTACATTTTTTACTTACCTCTGTTTCGATAACTGGATTGTATTGGCAAATGAAGATGTTCACATTCTATAGGCCCATGGTACTTAAATTATTTTTTAGGTCTAGCTTTAATAGAATGACATCAGCACTCCTGTAAAATCTTTTGTCACTGAAACAATATCCCCACAAGTGGCTTTCGAGAACAACAAACGGAACGCAAATGTTTTCATATTTAATTAGTCCACAAGCTCGTGGCTTTCGGATTGGTACATTTGGATTAATCGAAGATTCATGGATTGTGCACCCTGGGGCATCCATTTTACAGCGTGTCCCTTGGTAAAAGAGCCAACCAATTTGAAAACGTTTCCCACAATGATGCTCCCTTGCCTCAGGTGTGAGCTGTTCAAGAGATTGTAATCCTTTGTATATATTTCTGCGGTTTTCTTTTTAAACAAAGTATTCAGTATTCGCCCCAGCCTCATCTTTCCAAAGTACCGCTTGATTTTTCGTTAAAATAAAGAGCTCAATGAACAGAGCCAATAGGTCTGGCATGTTTGCAAGATATTGCTTGTATGATGATTATGGTGGCTCTTACCTGCATCTCTGAAGCAGCCAGCGGTAGGTGCGCCCACGTGTGTTTACACACTTTGGATGTCACCACTTTCCAGCGACGGCTCGTGGAGGGAGTTACGGTGGGGCAGGAGGGTGGGGAGGGGGAGGGGCAGGGTGGAGGTTGCTAAAAACCGGCATATGGATAATTGCAGGTAAGTAAACAATTTAATTAATAAAACGAATTTCGTAGTGCGCCTTGCATCGCAAAATGCAATGCAGTGCGAGCTACGAAATTCGTTTTATTAAGTAAATTGTTTACTTACCTGCAATTATCCATATGCCGGTTTTTAGCAACCTCCACCCTGCCCCTCCCCCTCCCCACCCTCCTGCCCCACCGTAACTCCCTCCACGAGCCGTCGCTGCCACTTTCCCTTATGAGGACAGGTGATATGAGCACATAGAGTTTAAAAACACATGGTCAGTCCGGCGAAAGCAGGAGCCCGCAACGTTTGAGGCGCGGAGTCTTTCCTCCTGACACAAGTCAGCAGTGATTCAGGCCGGGCCTGGTTCATTCTTCCAGCCTTCGGAGTCATGGTCCTGATTGACTGGTCACGTTGCCTGTTGGGAACAGTAATGACTGTCGCAGCAGCGTTGCAGTCACAGAGCAGGTCCTAAAAGGGCTGCATGGTTGTGGCTGGTGCAGCTGCTAGTCCCACCGAACAGTTGCACTGTGGCAGAATTGTATAAATGTCACCCACACATTATTATTATTATTTGCACTTATAATGCGCTGCAGCTACCCAAAAAGGGTTTCCCGGCGCAGTTTACTGATTTGCGTAGCCGTAGAGAGAGTCAAGCAAAGATGAGTATCTAGGTGTTAAAGAGTGCCTTGATGCCCTTGGGCTTAGTTTGCGCTCTATACATTTTCTTTCATTCATTCATTCAAATAGCCATGTTTTTAAAGCTTTGCAAAATTTGATGTAATCTATCTCGTTTCGTAATGAAAATGGCAAAGAATTCCACAACGAATTGGAAGGGCTGTGGTAGAATCTGAGAGGGTGCCCCTGAAAGTGTCTCGGTACTTAGAAAGGTACCAAGACACAAGGCTGGACTGTGCTTTGAAGATCTAGAAATGTGCAAGAGTCCAACCCCGCCAGACTCGGTAGCAAGCCAGCACTCTTCCTTTGAAAGGTGGGCGGAGACAAGGAGGGTCAGTCATAAAATCAGACTGCAGGACCTCCCGAACAGCCAGTGTGGCCGGGGAAGAGTCAGTTATATACATAGGAATTTGGGGTGCAGCACAGGTGGTGCTTCCATCTGCTACTAGTTGCTTCTATGAAGGAACAACTGAAGCAATGCATTAGTACAGCTTGCAAGAGAGATGTTAAAATGTTATGTTGCGTTATGTTAAAAATTCTTGTAAAGCGCTCGTACACCGATTGGTTTCTTGGCGCTGAACTTAAGGTTTTGCTGGAACCTCACGTATTTTGTTGTCAACAGAATCTAGTTATAAACTTGGGTGAATAGCCAAGTCTTAAGAAGTCTACTAAATCTAACGAATTCCGTACAGCTTCTTATATCGAATGGGAGAGTGTTCCTGCAGTGATGTGATCAAAATAATTGCCCCTGCAGAAAGTGATGAGGGCCTCTGAGTCTCCCAGAGCTCACCGCTATTCACAGGCCTTAGGGTAAATGGGAGCCCGTGAAGGGCCTCCCTTCGCCAGGAGCTTCAAAGGGGCTCCTTGCCGCTGATAATCAGATCACGTAAAGAAAGAGCGCATGAGGTCTAAAACTTTGCAAAAAGTGCAAGCTGCCATTTTCAAGTAATTTGCAGAGGCACTTTCTGGGGCAATCAGCATGGTTTTACGTGCTGAAATGGAACTGCCTAGTAAAGAGTCCGCATCCACGAAATAGGTAGACAAAAAGCTTTCAGACAACTAAACTCGGAGAATTGCTTGCGCGTGCTATTTAAATAGCTCGAACCTATTTGAAAGGGTGCAGAGTGCGTATATGCTGCAAACACTCATTAATCTGAGCTGTGGTAGCCAACGGGCATTCAGCGACACTTGCATTGTTTGCACACTGCGGCTACGTCCTGGCGTCTCAGAGAAACTGATAGAGACAGCAGAGTCCGGCTCAGAAATATAAATAGATGTACGTGAATCCGCTTCATATACATTACCCGCTCAGCGGATTGATAGCTTTGCATTGTGCAGAGCTTGTGCGCTGGTTGAATCTGTGCAGCTCGGCCCTTCTCTCACGTGACTGGCAGCACGCGGCAAGACATAGATGCCGGAGAGAACATTTTGTAATCTAGGGCGGGCTCCACCCAAAAGTGCACTGCAGGGCTAAACCGCGGAGTTTACTACAGTAATTATGTGTCTGCCCGTGACCTACAAAGAAGAAATATAGTTGCTAAAACTGAACATACAGAAATGTAATGGCACCATATTAAATGCAATGTGAATGTGTAATTTAATTTTCTGCGGTGCTGTTGGATTTAAAGGTCCTGGTCCCCGACCTCCCGCTCTAGATGAATTACGTCTGCAGTCATAAACCCCAGTCAGGGTATTATGCATGCATGCAATTTCTGCAGTCTGGGAATTGTGTGTGTAATACGTGCCCGCAGGTAGAGGCGCTACGACCACTTCATCAGCATCAATCTACTGGTAAAACGAGTGAGGTTGATAGGCCATTCTTGGACCTAACCACAGGAGAAACCTGCTAAGGGTACAGAGAAATGTCTAGAAAAGGGAAGCAAAGGGTTTCAGATCGGATCTGGAGGAGCAAACGACCGTACCAGGAATCTTCTAAAGTATAGTGCTATTAGCATGTATGCAAATTCGCCCATTTGCAAATCATGACTTTTTAAAAGTAATACCACTTACTTGGCAGTCCTCAACTGATCAACCCAGCTCCAGCTACCTCTTGTTGGATGCTCTGGAAAAAGTGACAATACTGATTCCCCCACTGCTGGTTAACTCATTTCTAGATGTATTATTATGTCTCTATTCTTTGCTTTCAGCAGAATTAATACACCTGTACCTAATACCGCTATCCATGTAGCAGGACCAAAATTACATATTGCCTTGTGTACTTCAGTAATCATTAGTAATTTGTAAAATGGTGTTCTTTATATATAACTGTACTTTCGCTGCCAGAGTAAAACATATACAACACAGGCAGTGATAGTGCCTTTGTTGTTATGGTTACGTCAGGCTTTTTATCAAAAGGACATTTTTCTTTTCCGAGTAACTCTGGTGCTGTTCAGCGAATCTGCACAAAACTTTCCAAACTAAAAAAGTTAATCGGTTTAGATTCTTAATGGCAAGTTGTGTGCTGTTCTGTCAAACAGGGGCAAAAAAGGGGATTCTAAAAGTGACTGTTCCCATTTTAACTCCTATAGGATTCTTTGATCCTCAATCCAGAAAAAAACTCCTGAACAAATGTACACCAAGCTTGCGATGTAAGTAGTACTTTACTCCAGGAACTGCCTTTATATGGTTTAATCTAGAACCATTCAGTGGCTTTCAAGAAATTAGCATTTAACAAGTTGTTTAGCCTGGGCATGAAGAGGACAAGTTTTTAAGCTATGTGGACTGTATCCCATGGATCCTTCACAGATTCGCAAATCCATAGAGGATTTGCAAAACCATTGAACTAGAAGGCTCTTGGTTCCGTCATCAATTTTAGATTCATGAATATGGCTGGAGGTTCAGGAATCCACTGCATTCTGATTAGTTGGCAGATACAGATAACATTATTTTATGGCTGCCATTAACCAAGACAGTGAATTGAACTAAGTACTGTGTTGGGGAAAATAAAGCAAGAAGGGGATTAACTGGGCAGGGTACGCCTACCCTGACCCCCAGAGCCATACGGAATACGGCTGAAAGCAACCTCCAGTACTAAAACGATTTGACTGTTTTCAGCAAATGCTAGGCCCTCCGTGAGACTTTTTGACCTTCCTGGGACTTGCAAATTTGGAACAGGGTATGCTAATCCTAAATATATTTTTAAAGACATCTAGTGCCCTACAGCTGTGCTTGGTCAATTCTGACTATGCATGGCCGTAAATCATGTACAGTGCGCATCAGGGGTTGACCACCAGATGAGATTTAGATGCAGGGTCTGGCGTTAGGTTAGTCCCTGTAACCAATGCCCATAGTGTGTGGCCAAAGGTAGTGTGCTGTAGAGGTGGCTACCTGTAGTGGATTGGGCCTTGCATTTGGTCAGATCCTGAAGCAACCCCACACTGTGCATGACTGAAAGCAGTGTACAACATGAGTTGGCCGCCCAGGGGGCGTTAAGAGCATGATAGACCATTTGGAAAACCTCTCTCTGCTCACAGTTAAAACATGTGAGCATTGGCAGTATGGTCCCATGCTGGGTTGGGCACGGGGCCTGCCGAAGACCATTAGGTCAATCTCTGCTATGCACAGCTCGTTCTTGTGTGCCGAGAAATTGACTACCCAGGGTGGGTTGGGTGTAGTCCCTGGCCAAAGGCAGAAGGGTGTAAGTAGTGAGGGCTGGCTGGCCACGCCAAGTGGGGTGCAGGGCTTCGACATAAGCCTGGTCCTCCTGCTGTACATGTCTGAAAGGTGTGAAGAGCAGGGGTTGGCCACTCACAGTGGGTGGGTAGGCCAGGCCCTAAATCTAATGCCTGCTGTTCACATACAAAAGCTATGATCAGAAAATGCCAGACATTAACTGAAAAAACAAAGGTTAAAGTGAAGTTATGGTTTGTTTATTATTAGACCTTAACATATGTTTAGAAAAAAACCTCAAAATCCACTGAAAAAAATACAGCTAAAATGCAGTTTTGGTCAGAAAAGGAATCCTTAAAGTCACTGAAATTTTCCATGTATGGTTAGGTAACCTAACAATACCTCATGCCCAGGTCATGCAATGTCTATGACATTTTCACTTTTGGACACATGAACACTTCAGATCTGGTAGCATAGAGCAGGAACAGTGATTGTTTCCCAGTGGTAGTGGGACACAGGGCATTTCAATTGTAAATCCAAATACTATGTGGACTCTAGAAGGAAAGTAGACTCTTCTTTAATGTGAGCTATCAGTTTTACAATCCTCATGCATCATATTTACTACTCTGTGTTGTGAGGAAGATGCTGTAAACTTCATACTTCCATTTGTGGATCCAAACTCTAGTAACTTTTAGAGTAAATCTTAAATTATCCTGAATTCAATTACCTAATTCTACATTAAGACTTAAAAATTACATGTTCACTATTTTAAAATGTGTTTGTTTGAAAGACAATATGACTGTCGGTTTCATGGCCTTGATTTGCACCAGAGGGCATTCCCACTCTCACTGGGTGCTTCAGGTGTAAAAAGAGTCTCTGTTGAAATGATAACAAACATTGGTAAAGTCAACAGGTCTGGTTTTGGCTGTCTGTCTTTTGTCAGTGTCTAAGCTTGTTTTTGCAAAACGTTATTGTTGTGGAAGCTATTAGGACTTCGTAAATTTTAAAAAGAAAACAATTGGCTGGAAGCAGAAATATTTCTTGGTATCAAAAATGACCCATTTCTATAGTGGTCCTTAGCAATGATGCAATAATGTTCAGTGGATGAAGAGAGATGGATACAATCACCCACAAGTAAACATAGGATACATTGAAGTTTGGTAAAATCAAATCAAAAGGCCTTGGCTAACACTAGGCCTATAAACAAGTCTGCTTGCAGCGTTAGCTCGAATTCCGAGCTGCAGTGAGTGACATCCTTTTGCACAAGTCATTGTCCGGAGAGGGTGTCTTTTGCATATCCAGACTAAAGAATAATATTTTGCAGGATTACTTGAGCTATGGTGGTGGATGCCATGGTATTGAATACCATGCAGCTGTACACTGCATCTTTCATGATTTTATGAGCTAGGCTAAGACAGTGTACAAACCCGTGACGGTCTGACTGCCCCCGCCCTCTCTCATGCTGAATCCTCAAATCCTTCTATGCTCCCTGACATTGTCACCCTGAGGAGAGTGAAGCATCACTCCCTTGATGGTGCATAGTTAGCAAATTACCCAAATTACCCAAATTCCTGTCTGTGTGCCTACATCTGTAATATTATGCAGTTGCATCGTCATTATGATTCCTTTACACGAGGGAACACAAACATCATGCAGGTGCTTCATTGTGTCTGCACAGCAGCTATCACAAAAGGGACCACACAAAGAACCTATAGGTACTGACCATTGTTGGACATACTCATTGCATTCATGAAGCACTTTGGTGACACTGTGCTTGGTGTGTTGTGGCTAACAGTGATATTATCAATTCAAACATCCTTGGTCAGAACCTCTGATTATTATCATTATTTTGAATAACTTGTACATTGATAACTTTGAAGTCAGCTTGTGAAAGTATGTAGTTACTTGTGTGTTACTTCTGTGCTGAGAGCAGTGAGAAGAGTTTACCAGAGACCCCACGTTATGAGGAGAGGAAAGAGTGCTTCTCGTGCTATTGGACAGCACACCATTGGACACTGCACTCAGAGCATGGCCAAGCATCATCCGAAGACACTCTGGTGTCTAATTGCCCAGTGTCACCAGAAGCAGAGCTCGAGGTCCGACATAACGAGCAGAGATGGGAATGTGATATTCAGTGCCCATAGAATGCTATCTGGATTTCCCAATCTGGGATGAAGTACAGTAATTTAATGTAACATCATTTCTGGTTTGCTTCATATATCAGGAGGCATTTCCAAGATGCATTTTTTTAAAATTAATGTTGCTACTATTGATGTCATTGATTGTTGCTTGTAGCAGTTGGAACCACTACTGGATTCTACTTCTGGATATTCTTACTTGGTTCTTTTCTCTTCCCTGATGTCAGGGTTATTTTTTATCACTTTCTAGAATCAGTTAAATGAATATTTTGCATTTCATCCTGGGCATCTGCGCATTTTGCTCTTCAGATGATGTTCTGAAATCTCTTCACGTTAATGTGCGATTCAATTTTTGAGCAGTCTTCGAATTGGAAATGTGCAAGCAGGCTTAGGGCATGAGCAGGGACAGCACATCCCACTTCTTATGCAAAGTGTGCAGATTTTCATCAGCCAATCTGCATACACCCAGATCTGCACACTCAGATGTGCAAACTAAGATACTCATAATAATCATGGGACTCAAATTTGTGCCGCATTTGGCCAAATACTGCGCTGGTACCACCCCAAGTCATTTACATCAGTGCCATTGGTAACACCAGGGGAGGGCGGAGTAAATATTATCAATGATGAGTTTTTTGGGGAATAACAAGCATGACTTAGTGCTTTCCGTATGATTTCTCTATGTTTTGTGCCAGTGTCTTCCCTAGATAGAATTGCAGTCGGCTTCCAGTCCATTGGCCTTACCAGGGGCACTCCCAGTGAGGCCCTGGGATGCACACACTAAAATGTGCACCAACTTGGGCTTTGTGAAGACACAACATGCACACTTTGCCAATATCTAAAGCTGAACAATGTGCGATTATGGATGAATGAATGAATGAATGAATACGAGTATTTAGAACGCACCATTTTCACCAAAAGACCTCTTGGTGCGGATGAGGTAAACTGAGATGTGAGGGAAAGGAACATTCAAAATACCTATTCAAAGACAAAATGTACTTTATTTTTCAGGAAGATGTGCATTCAGGAATGCTTCGAAGAAAGTCAGGAGTTTGATTTCATGCTTTGGAGGCTAAAACAGAGACAGACTTTCGCCTTAGACGGCATCGTTTAAAGGAAATGATTACTAGAGTGTTAAGTTCGTAAGTACTTGACATCAGACGGGTTCTTGGTAGAAGAACATTTATTGGGAACAGAGAAGAACAGCTTGCACAACCACTCTGCTTCCAGCAGCACAGCATGGCACGCGAGGAGGCGCATATCTGTTCATATAAACTCAGAAGGGCAGATTTACAAGCCCCGTGCGCCACTTTTACGTCACTTTTCCCATGTTAAAAATGACGTAAAAGTGGTACAAGGGCCTTGTAAATAAGCCCCAGATTTCTGAAGCCCGGGGCTGCCGAAGGATCGGTGACTATGCATTTTGTGCACTGACCCCTCTTCGTTTGTAAGGTGCTTGACTGTAAGTAGGTGTTACAGCTTTCAGCGAAAGTTCAGTAACACCTAAAGGAATACATATGCAAGTTTCTCTAACGGCAGCTTTATTGCAGTTTTCATGTTAAGTTGGCACACATACAACTCGTGATGAGCTTCCCCAGCAATTATCAGACCGAAGTGCCCTCATTCGGCCATTTAATGTCATGAGGTCAGCTCTGAAAGGGATGAATAATCTCTTGAAGACTACTTAGATTTATTAGCATTGCAAATTGGGTAGTGGGAAACAAGGAATACCTTTCTGTAAACAATAGAATATGTATAGCTGTGGAAGTGATCGCTACATTGGGGGCTGCGTCCTCTGTTACGTGCAGCGCTTTAAATGGAAAGAAATAGGTGCAGGTACACACCAAGTTGAGATGTGGGGTAGGGAGCGGGGGTATTGGGGGCAGGGCTATGCGGGTGGGGCTACGGATAGTGCTAATGGACCTGGCCAGAGGTACATGTTTAATTTGATTGAGATTTAATTGGTGTGCAGATATGTACACTGCAGGCAACACTCACTCATACAAAGAACACGCACAGGGACATAGAAGCACTGTGCATGCAGATAGGGTATTTAGTTCATGTGTTTTAGCAAACCAGATTTGCTGATGTCCATATTACTACACTCTGATTCCCGGACACCCCCTACCCTCCACTGTGCTACAGCGTCACCATCTGCGTCACCAGCTGCCCTACTCTGCAATGCCGCCAGGAAGCCCTCTCTTAGGTTTCCCAGACACAAGATGTGCCTGTTAGCAGGTCCTGCTCACATACCTATAGTGCTATTGTCTCCACCAGGGGGCACAACAAGACTGGAACTTTGGCAGGGGCCGACTAACCAAGCAATGGAGGCGGAGCTAATACTTCAAATAATTAAGAGAGGACTTATCCTCAGAGCCAACACAGCAAATTAGTGTCAAATTGTGTATAACATATTGGAAAAAACAAATAATATTAGTACAAACATGATTTGGTGGACTTGACAATGTTTGTAGACTACTTACAAAGAACTTTAAAGGAGGAGCTTGAGAGAAGTGAAGTAACAAACAGTTTGAACAGATTTCAGTACAAAGCACATTCAACAAGTTTTCGTAAAGTTATTTCAAAATGTTGCCCCTTATCACCAGTTCTCTGACAATTCCTTCCTGGCAGGAAAAGATGCTTCATTAAGTATTTATTACTTCATGTCTAAGAAGACGCTCTTGTCTGATTGTTGGCCAAAGGTATGTTTACTGCATGCTTACCAGGATGTTGCAATATATACTTGTTGGAGTCTGCACTCATGCACAGCTCTCCCAAAACTGAGCTTAGTGGGATAACACACCTGTTTGGGATGTATGACTGGCAAGTGACAGGTTTGATTCCTGAATCTTTGTTTATTCCTAATGAAAATGACTGAAGAGCACTCAATGACTAATATTCTACCATGTTATTTGCCCTGTCATAAATCTGCATCATCTGAAACAAACATAGTTGTTGTTAGTGCCCCACATTGAGCTGTTCTCATGTGCAATACATGATTGAGCTACAGACATGCAGTAAGCTACTAAGCTGATGCTTTGTCCTATGGCGACGTCACTCTGAGAGAAACAGAAATAGTGTCTTGTAATAAACACAGCACATACAGTGCCAAAACCACTAAAATATATTAGTGTTAAATCTTGGATGTGTGATGTGCTTGATAAAATGCATTATTTGTTACTCTGTAAAGGTGGTTCCTTAAATGTGTGTAGTTAATACAGGGGTGACGCTTCGCACCAGGAGTTTGCTCGGGGGCATTTGCTACGTGAAAGGACTCTAGGTCCTAGGAATCCACGGGGCCCGCCAGCTGTCTTCTATCAGCCCCTCCCACTGCCAGCAGCTATATTACTCCTCACGCCACCCGCTTCGCGGGTTACGCTTTGGAACAGGAGTTTGCTCGGGGGCATTTGCTACGTGAAAGGACTCTAGGTCCCAGGAATCCACAGGGCCTCGCTAACTGTCTTCTATCAGCCCCTCCCACTGCCAGCAGCTATATTACTCCTCACGCCACCCGCTTCGCGGGTTACGCTTTGGAACAGGAGTTTGCTCGGGGGCATTTGCTACGTGAAAGGACTCTAGGTCCCAGGAATCCCCAGGGCCCGCCAGCTGTCTTCTATCAGCCCCTCCCACTGCCAGCAGCTATATTACTCCTCGCTCCAGGAGTTTGCTCGTGGGCATTTGCTACCTGAAAGGACTCTAGGTCCCAGGAATCCCCAGGGCCCGCCAGCTGTCTTCTATCAGCCCCTCCCACTGCCAGCAGCAATATTACTCCTCGCGCCAGGAGTTTGCTCGGGGGCATTTGCTTCGTGAAAGGACTCTAGGTCCCAGGAATCCACAGGGCCTCGCCAGCTGTCTTCTATCAGCCCCTCCCACTGCCAGCAGCTATATTACTCCTCACGCCACCCGCTTCGCGGGTTACGCTTTGGAACAGGAGTTTGCTCGGGGGCATTTGCTACGTGAAAGGACTCTAGGTCCCAGGAATCCCCAGGGCCCGCCAGCTGTCTTCTATCAGCCCCTCCCACTGCCAGCAGCTATATTACTCCTCGCGCCAGGAGTTTGCTCGTGGGCATTTGCTTCGTGAAAGGACTCTAGGTCCCAGGAATCCACAGGGCCTCGCTAACTGTCTTCTATCAGCCCCTCCCACTGCCAGCAGCTATATTACTCCTCACGCCACCCGCTTCGCGGGTTACGCTTTGGAACAGGAGTTTGCTCGGGGGCATTTGCTACATGAAAGGACTCTAGGTCCCAGGAATCCCCAGGGCCCGCCAGCTGTCTTCTACCAGCCCCTCCCACTGCCAGCAGCTATATTACTCCTCACGCCAGGAGTTTGCTCGTGGGCATTTGCTTCGTGAAAGGACTCTAGGTCCCAGGAATCCACGGGGCCCGCCAGCTGTCTTCTATCAGCCCCTCCCACTGCCGCAGCAATATTACTCCTCGCGCCAGGAGTTTGCTCGGGGGCATTTGCTTCGTGAAAGGACTCTAGGTCCCAGGAATCCACAGGGCCTCGCTAACTGTCTTCTATCAGCCCCTCCCACTGCCAGCAGCTATATTACTCCTCACGCCACCCGCTTCGCGGGTTACGCTTTGGAACAGGAGTTTGCTCGGGGGCATTTGCTACGTGAAAGGACTCTAGGTCCCAGGAATCCCCAGGGCCCGCCAGCTGTCTTCTATCAGCCCCTCCCACTGCCAGCAGCTATATTACTCCTCGCGCCAGGAGTTTGCTCGTGGGCATTTGCTACGTGAAAGGACTCTAGGTCCCAGGAATCCCCAGGGCCCGCCAGCTGTCTTCTATCAGCCCCTCCCACTGCCAGCAGCAATATTACTCCTCGCGCCAGGAGTTTGCTCAGGGGCATTTGCTTCGTGAAAGGACTCTAGGTCCCAGGAATCCACAGGGCCTCGCTAACTGTCTTCTATCAGCCCCTCCCACGGCCAGCAGCTATATTACTCCTCACGCCACCCGCTTCGCGGGTTATGCTTTGGAACAGGAGTTTGCTCGGGGGCATTTGCTATGTGAAAGGACTCTAGGTCCTAGGAATCCACTGGGCCCGCCAGCTGTCTTCTATCAGCCCCTCCCACTGCCAGCAGCTATATTACTCCTCACGCCACCCGCTTCGCGGGTTACGCTTTGGAACAGGAGTTTGCTCGGGGGCATTTGCTACGTGAAAGGACTCTAGGTCCCAGGAATCCCCAGGGCCCGCCAGCTGTCTTCTATCAGCCCCTCCCACTGCCCGCAGCTATATTACTCCTCGCGCCAGGAGTTTGCTCGTGGGCATTTGCTTCGTGAAAGGACTCTAGGTCCCAGGAATCCACGGGGCCCGCCAGCTGTCTTCTATCAGCCCCTCCCACTGCCAGCAGCAATATTACTCCTCGCGCCAGGAGTTTGCTCGGGGGCATTTGCTTCGTGAAAGGACTCTAGGTCCCAGGAATCCACAGGGCCTCGCTAACTGTCTTCTATCAGCCCCTCCCACTGCCAGCAGCTATATTACTCCTCACGCCACCCGCTTCGCGGGTTACGCTTTGGAACAGGAGTTTGCTCGGGGGCATTTGCTACGTGAAAGGACTCTAGGTCCCAGGAATCCCCAGGGCCCGCCAGCTGTCTTCTATCAGCCCCTCCCACTGCCAGCAGCTATATTACTCCTCGCTCCAGGAGTTTGCTCGTGGGCATTTGCTACGTGAAAGGACTCTAGGTCCCAGGAATCCCCAGGGCCCGCCAGCTGTCTTCTATCAGCCCCTCCCACTGCCAGCAGCTATATTACTCCTCGCGCCAGGAGTTTGCTCGTGGGCATTTGCTACGTGAAAGGACTCTAGGTCCCAGGAATCCCCAGGGCCCGCCAGCTGTCTTCTATCAGCCCCTCCCACTGCCAGCAGCAATATTACTCCTCGCGCCAGGAGTTTGCTCGGGGGCATTTGCTTCGTGAAAGGACTCTAGGTCCCAGGAATCCACGGGGCCTCGCCAGCTGTCTTCTATCAGCCCCTCCCACTGCCAGCAGCTATATTACTCCTCACGCCACCCGCTTCGCGGGTTACGCTTTGGAACAGGAGTTTGCTCGGGGGCATTTGCTACGTGAAAGGACTCTAGGTCCCAGGAATCCCCAGGGCCCGCCAGCTGTCTTCTATCAGCCCCTCCCACTGCCAGCAGCTATATTACTCCTCGCGCCAGGAGTTTGCTCGTGGGCATTTGCTTCGTGAAAGGACTCTAGGTCCCAGGAATCCACAGGGCCTCGCTAACTGTCTTCTATCAGCCCCTCCCACTGCCAGCAGCTATATTACTCCTCACGCCACCCGCTTCGCGGGTTACGCTTTGGAACAGGAGTTTGCTCGGGGGCATTTGCTATGTGAAAGGACTGTAGGTCCCAGGAATCCCCAGGGCCCGCCAGCTGTCTTCTATCAGCCCCTCCCACTGCCAGCAGCTATATTACTCCTCGTGCCAGGAGTTTGCTCGTGGGCATTTGCTACGTGAAAGGACTCTAGGTCCCAGGAATCCCCAGGGCCCGCCAGCTGTCTTCTATCAGCCCCTCCCACTGCCAGCAGCAATATTACTCCTCGCGCCAGGAGTTTGCTCGGGGGCATTTGCTTCGTGAAAGGACTCTAGGTCCCAGGAATCCACGGTGCCTCGCCAGCTGTCTTCTATCAGCCCCTCCTACTGCCAACAGCTATATTACTCCTCGCTCCACCGGCTTTGCGTAACACACGAGGCGCGCGCCGGGCGAAGCCCGGGCCAAGGGCGGGCCCGTCCTAGCCCGTCAGTGGACGGAAGAGGCCAGGCTGGGCCACCCCCCTTGGCAAAAGACTTTTTTGGAACTCACGAAGGTACCTGGACACAAGGTTAGGGCTATTTAATTACCAAATATTGGTTGCATAGAACCTTGTTAGCTGTAGGTTATTCAAGATCTTGAGACACAATCCCTTTGTCTGGTAAACCGCGTGTGTTCCCACTTGGTATATATTGTATATTGAATAATTAAGTCAGTCAAATTGTTGATTTTATTTTATTGTTTTGCAGTAAGTAATGTGTATCTTAACATGGGGAAACATAGTATAAAAGCCCAGTGCCATGCGCCTCCACGACCAGTACCTCCCCCTCTTCACCAAACATCTATTGATAAAATGCTCCAAAGAGCGATAGGTGTGGTTGAAACAGAAGTAGAATGCACGGAGCGGCGGCTATCCCTGACCCCTGACCTTCAAGCATTGTGTACATCTCCCAACCCCTTTATTGTCTCTGACTCCCCCACCCCTACCCTGGAACAATCTTGCCATAGTACTCCATTAGATAAGGGAGTAGCCATCACTCCAAAAATGTTAGCGTAAAAATAGGCCCGGCTAGACGAGCTAAGAAATCTATTGTTATAAGTCTAATAGCAGAAATACTAGAGCTGGAACTAAGAGGAAAGCCACTCATGGCGAGTCTGCAGAATTCGTAGAGAGTGGCCTAGACCTCAATAAGAAGAGTGAGGCCAAGCGCAAAAAGGTTGATTTAGAACCTACTTGGTTCCCTTCCCTGCTGAGCTTTCTAAGAGTACAAATTAGAGATATAGTAAGAGAAGAATTAGCACATATTTATTGGCATATCGATAAAATAATTAGCTCCCAAGGGCAGAGAATTGAGAGTCCACCAGCTATTGCAGTTAGAACCAGCCGATCAGTTCCAGAAGAAGTGGTGGGTTCAGGGCCATTAGAGACACGGGCGAGCATTCCCGGCCAGGATGGGGGGAAAAATATTACTTGTAGAGTGAAGGAACCAAATCGCCAAATAGAAAAAAGAGCAAATGGAGGGAATAGGGAGGTTGATGAACTAAGAGTTGCTACAAATACTGCCGCTAGTTCAGTCTTGGCTGACAAGCCACCTAGTCCAGAGGTGCCTATCCCAAATTTCCCCCCAGCTTCAATTCCTTACGTAGTAGTTCTTTCTGGAGTTCCGTCTCTCAGTCCAGGGGCAAAGGAATCACACTCCGAGCTAAGGAATAAATGTCTGCATTTTTTCTCTAGCATGGGCCAATTTGTCAGTGTAAATGATATTCAGTTGACAAGTAGAGTAAGTTGAGTGGGGAATAGACCAAAAGATATTAATGGGGAGTGCATAATAGTTAACTTAAGGACGCCACATTACTCAACATCTTCTACACCCTATTTCTGACCATCTAGCAAGAAGGGGTCACATTAGATGTCTTCCTCTTACTTATTTTTATGTGCCCAATAACATTAGCACAAGGTGTGAGGATCAGTGTACTGGTTCTCAGACCTGGCATCGAATGCACCCACAGGAGGACAGAATGGCTTTTACCAAAATCCCATGCAGTTTACTCTCCCTTTACAAAACAGAGTCAGGCATTTAGACGAAGTGGACTGACTGTTGGAGATTGAAAAGGGTAGTGAAACAGCTGGGAGAGTTAGTGATCAGCAAAGACTTGATAGTCTACACCCTGAGAGAGAGAAATCTGACCCCAGTTATAGTGATGTTTATCCCTGTCCTGTACGAGCTCCACCTCCTGTCCTTCTGAACTTAAAACTGGCTTTGGACAAGTTGCAGGTTGGAAGTGGCCATTTGACCATTAGAGGAAATGGGTCCCCTAACAAGGCTGATTTACTCTCTGTCAACTCTGCTTGTTTTCCCTTCTTGGCTTCCCTGTTGGTCTTAAATGAGGAAGCCATGGAAAGGACCAACAATATCCCCCTCTCCCCATTAAAATCGAGTCAAAATCTGAAGCTTTTATCATGAAACATTGCGGGCATAAAGAATAAACTAAATTGCCCGGATTGGGAAACATTGGTAGATTCCTGTGACATTTGTATGTTCCAAGAAACTTGGGCTTTCGAGGAACACACTCGTCCAGGATTTGCATCCTATTATAAACTAGCCATTTCTAAAGGCCAGGGAAGACCATCGAGAGGGCTAATCATATGGATTGGGACCCATCTTGTATGTACTGTTTCGCAAATAGAAGGAACTGGGCCAGACATCTATCGATCACAAAATTAAATTTATCAATGTGTATTCCAGGCCCGTAAAAAAGGGAAAGTAGTCACCAACAATAGACCAACCAGATATAGTAATGTCGGGCGACATAAAAGATGGTCTGATTCTCTTGGGCGGTGACCTAAATTGCCAATATGAACCCCTAAAAGATTTTGATGACTCTTGTGGCAGAGAAGAAGATGAGGTGTGGGCTATCCCTGAGATAAATTTTACCCCGATTAGGGCCTGGTCTTTTCTGGCGCTACAAATCAAAGCTTTAACCTTGAAATATTCACTACGTGCCTGTAACGGTCGATTTAGTTCTGATTCCTCTGGTAAACACACTTTTAACAGGGTGGGCCACGAGTCAATACTGGATTACGTTCTTATAGAATCCAGAGGTTGGTCCTTCATGACTGGATTTACTATTCTACCCAGGCATGATAGTAACCATAACGCACTGTTAGCAACCCTTGAGTTCCCTGCTAAAACGGAATTAAGAGATTTAGATCAGTGTCCCCGGGACGGGCTATTCCTCTCCAAAAACAAAAAAAAAAGATTAAGTGGGCACAGATGGAAAACTGCCAAATGAAATTGGCACTACTCTATGAAAGTATCATTCCCGACCTGTTTGTACTAGACCTGGCAGATAGTGGGGCTCCACCTGAAAACTGCAGTCGATTAGGGGTCATCAATCACTCCATCTACTGTAAACTAAGAGAAGCATTTTATAGGCCCTGCCCGCGGGGCAGAAGGAGTCAACAAAAGGTTACGTGGTTTAACAGTACCTGTAAACAGGCAAAGAATACTCTTATCAAGGCCATCAAACATAAATCCCAGAGTGCCATCAAAATAGCTAGTGCCCACTATAAGAACAGTATTGCATCTGCCAAGGTTGCCTGGGGAATAGACAAATGGGACAGGTTTAAAACAGCCCTGGAATCCAAGGATCCTAGATCATTCTGGAATATTGTTGCGACCGACAGTAGTGAGGGGCGGACTCCCTTGGATGCGAATATAGCGGCATAGAGTTGAGTTCTCCACTATGTAATGTAAGTAATGTAAGTATGCACTTATATAGCGCGACTGTCACTCCAGGGAGCATCTTGGCGCTTTTAGCCCGTAGCCTAAGGTGGGAGGCCGGAAACAGTCAAATTCGCACATCTGTCTCATCTATACTGAAACACAACTGTGTCTAAACCAGAGTCATACAGACCGTGTCTGACAGGTTGAAAATCCAGGTTTTCAGAGCCTTACGGAAATTATTCTCAGCAGAGATCAGGCGCAGATTGGGTGGGAGTTTATTCCAGGCCTTTGCGCCCAGTGTTGCGAGGGATTTTCCTCCTCTTGTTGAGAGTCTAAATTTGGGAATCTGTAACAGATTCAGGCTTGCTGATCTGAGGGAGCGTGTTGGTGCATACCGTTTGAACCAGGGGAGAAAGTATTTGGGTCCTTTTTGGTGGAATGCTCTGAAGGTAATCACCAAGATCTTGAACAGTATGCGCTTATGAATGGGTAGCCAGTGTAGGGCCTTGAGAGCAGCCGAGGCAGATGACCTCCTCGGCCATTTTAACACCAGGCGGGCAGCAGCATTTTGGAAAATCTGCAACTTATGCAAGACAGAACGATTGAGTCCTGCATATAAACTGTTGCAGTAGTCCAAGCGAGAAGTTACGAGTGCTACTGTCACCGTCTTCCTGGCCTCTGATGATGTTAAATCAAGACCCTGCCACTGCCCCTGCCTGCTGGTTAAAAGATAGGGCACTATCAAACCAAATCCCTAGGTTTCGGGCCGTGGCGATGGTATCAGGAGGGGATTCCGCATCCGATGGCCACCATAGGCTAGGGGAAAAGGGGTTTTGGGGGCCGAAAGGTATAATTTCGGTCTTCCCGGTGTTACATTTTAGATGGTTCTCACGCATCCAAATGAAGGTTGCGGTAAGGCAGTGTTTTAGATTTTCCTCTGCCTTTCCATTTTTCCTATCTAGAACTAGAATGAGCTGAGTGTCGTCAGCGTATGATATGGTACAGATGTTAAAGGACGAAATCAGCTCAATCAAGGGGGTCATATATAAGTTGAACAGTACTGGGCTCAAACTAGAGCCCTGCGGTACCCCAGTTTGTGTGACTTTCTCCTCAGAGCAGTGTTCTCCCAACACCGTGACCTGTCTACGATGGTCAAGGAAATTCTCCAACCAGTCCAACACAGTGCCCGCTATCCCCGCTGCTACCAAACGACTGATCAGTATTGAGTGGGACACCGTATCGAAGGCCGCCGATAGATCAAGTAGGACAAGGATTGCCTTCCTCCCTTGATCCATGGCGGTCTTCAGTGTCTCCATAGTGTATAGAAGGGCAGACTCGGTGGAGTGTGAGACCCTAAAACCTGATTGATTAGGGTGCAGGATGTCCTCATCCTCTAAGAACTTGGTCAACTGTTTGGTCGCCACAGTTTCAGTCATTTTAAAAAGCAGCGGGAGCAGGGAGATTGGGCGGAGGTTGGAGAGTGTTGAGGGGTCTGGCAAGGGTTTTTTTTGCAGCGGTTTTACTGCCGCCAGTTTCCATTCCGACTGAATCTCAGCAGAGGACAGAGATGAGTTTATGATGTTGTTTATGACGGGGTTGACTGTATCTACTAAAGCCTGTAGCAGCATGGGGGGGCAAGGGTCAAAAGGGGATCCAGATTTAGTGGACATGATCAATTGACGTGAGTCTTCTGGGCTAATAGGCCGGAAGTCACAGAATTGTACTATTCCCGGGGCAGTTTCTAGGTCCTCTACTGCCTTAGCAGCGGGCTGTTCAGAAAAATCTTTAGTGAGGTTTAATATTTGCTGCTCAAAAAAATCAGCAATCGAGTTGCATAAAGTGAGGGAGGGAGGGATCTCTGATAGGAGGAACCTTGGTTTCATAAAATCGTTAACTACTTTAAAAATCTCTTTCTGTTTGTTATTTGAGGAATCAATTGCATTTAAGTAGTACAAAGCTCTGTACTCTTTAACACCAGACAATGGTTCTAAGGTAATAATATCTCCCTTCATACTGCCTACTGTAGACATAGACTCCCGACAAATCTCCCTGGCTGAAGTAGAAACTGTAATCAAAAAAATTCCCATGGGAAAAGCCGCAGGACTTGACAACGTTCCCGGAGAGCTATATAGGAAAAAGCCTAAAGTTTGGGCCCCTTACCTGTGGTTGATCTTTAATGCCATCCTAAAAGGGATGAACATACCTGAATCGTGGCTGGGGGCTGAGGTGATCCTGGTATTTAAGAAGGGCTTTCCTCTCCAATCCTCTAACTATAGACCTATAAGTCTAATAGATATTTCTCAAAAGGCCTTTGCAAGGATCATTCTTGATCAAGTCCAGACCTGGTTGCAGATGTCCCATCTACAGGCTGGGTTTAGATCTAAAACTTCGACTAGGGACCAGATCTTTAGGCTCCAACTCCTCCATTGGAAACCAATTGTATTGGAGGGGGGAGCCTTTATCTGGTCTTTGTGGACCTGCGGAGTGCTTTTGACTTGGTTCCCAGGGAGACCTTGTGGAGAGTGTTGTGGGAGTTGGGGATACCACCATATCTTTTAGAGATTATCATTCGGCTCCACGCAGGGAACTATGCTAAAATTAGGTATGGGAAAGGGGTGACCTTACCATCCCTATTTCGGTTAATAGGGGAGTTAGACAGGGGTGCGTCCTGACCCCTACTCTATTTTGCATCTACATCAACGGCCTGGTGCGCGCCCTGAGTCAATGCAAGAACATCGACGCCCGTAAGTTGGCTCAGGGTTGCGTGCTGGCGTTGATGTTTGCTGATGACACGCTACTCCTGTCTAAGTCCCCTATGGGGCTACAAAGAAAACTGGATGTTTTTTCACTTTTTTGTAGGGCTAGGGGTTTGGAGATAAATGTAAAATAAACCAAACATATGGTTTTTAACCCCTGGAAATTGCTTCATTCTGGCCCCTGCTTGAATGACTTCAAAGGAAAGGGTCAGTGAATTTGAATATCTGGGGGTCACCCTAAATGAAAAAATGACCTGGGGACCCCAGATCACTATGGCTAACCTTAGACTAACCCAAATCTCGGGGGTTTGGAACTCAGGTGAGAAGCGCGTCACTGTATGGCGCAGAGATATGGGGCCACTAAAATATAAATTCAATGCTGACCACTGAAAATACATTTCTAAGACAAATAGTCGGTCTCCCGGTAAGCACCCCTCTATCCCCTCTCCGTATGGACCTAGGAGTAAGACCAATCACCGAGTATGTAGGATGTATGCCACTTCTTTTCTGGAGAAGGATATGGGCCACCCCGGAACTCGTTGTATGTAGAATTGAGCTAGAGGAGATTCTTAGTATTTCGGGGAACTGGAAGTTTCCATGGCTCATGTATGTTAAAAACTGTTTGATTGCTCTAGGATTTTGTGATTTGTGGGAGAACCCCAGATTGGCCTGTGCAAGCATTACTAGGAAGGTCCTGATAAAAAGATACTGGGATGTTCAAATGGATAAATTGTATCTCAGCCCTAGGGCCGGCTCCAGGCTGTCTATATTCCTAGATGTGAAATGTACATACATGTTGGAGACTGTACTTGACGTCATTTATTCAACTTTGGCCAGGAAACTCTATTTATAATTTCGATATGGTTGTCTCCCGCTCAGTGCATACACAAATCGACGGGTTTCCGGGCGGGATCTGGGTTGCCCTGCTTGTCCAGCCAAGGAGGAGACTGACCTGCACGTGCTCTTTTTTTGCAGAGGATGCGCCAAAATACGTCGGAAAGAGCTTATGAACTTGTGCAAGAACCTGGGCTCTGGAAATTGTATGGAAGTCTACAGACTTTTAAAAACAAATATGGATTTGCACATTGTATTTGCAGTTTCCAGGTTTCTGTGGCGTATGTGGTGGGCAAGGACTGACATTTTAAAATTGGGATGATTTATAAATTATTTATTATTGTCATTTTTGTACAAAACTGGACTTCTCTTGGTTTTAATGTTTTTAAAGATCGCTAAATGTTTTATCTTGCTGCTTCTTTTATGGCTCACGCCGAAATAAAGAATTTTTTGGACTGACTCAATACAGGAAAAAGGGTGATGTACACATTGAAACGTATTGTGCACAAATACGTGTCTTTTCCTTGTGTAAAGTATATGTATTGGTAATCTGTTATGCACAAATTCATGCTATATTTGCCAGACCCTGGTTTAGTTTGACAGCAGAGTTAGGGTTCGCAATTATTTTGCTGCTACACTAAACTAGTTATAAAGGCACAACACATTGATGCAATACCTATACAAGGAAAATGCAGATGTTACGCTGCACTGCCTCTCATAGACACCATTCCAGCATTTTCCATATCTGTTTGCACTATGAGAAACTGATCAACGTGGTTCATGCTTTAGGCAGTAGCTTACACGTACATTTTATATGCAGAATCCACATATCCAAGCTGTCTCTCAGTTCCTGCTCCAAACACCTGAGCTACCCATCACAAGACAATTATTCTTCTTCACCAAAAGACAAGAGCCACAACCCACTATTACTGCTTGATTTGTTTCAACATTGCCATCAGCCCCACATTCACCACATGTAGGCAACCAATGAATGCAATCAAAACCTATGCATGCTACGTATCACCACAAAAGACCACAGCACAGAAATAATGCTCATCACTTCCACAGTCGACATCCGCATGATCCTGTACAAAGGAGATACAGGGCCCACTTCCACCTGGACCTCTCTGCTGCATTTGATGCAAATTACCACCCCATCCTTATCTGACGCTTGCAGGAGATTGGCATCCAAGGACCTGCCTCCACTGAATCTGCCCCTTTCTGACAGGCAGAACATAAGCTGTCAGTCTGGCCCCATATTCATTGGAAACTCAAAAACTTGTCTGTGGAGTGCCTCAAACCTGTCCCTCAGCCCTACCATCTTCAATGCTTACATGATCCTTCTAGGAGTGAAAAAGGGGTTAACCCTACAAACTCCAGGACCTGGGTCCGAATGTCAATATAGAAAACAGTGGTCCTGGTTAAGTTACAATTTATATGCAATGTTCAGTATCTAACGCATCTAAATAGCACCCACCATAGATTCATTTATCATACTTAAGACAGTAGAAATAATATGTATACATTTAGACCGAGTGTATATTTTTATGCATTTATTTATGCATAGTTTATATCGACGCAATATTACTTTTGCGAGCTTTGAGCTTATATCCAAAAACATGAATAACACATAAAAACTAAAATGCAATTATATCGTCATTACATTTCAATGTGCTCTCAGAAGAAAAGGAGGGGGAAATGTGCAAGTTGTGAGGGACCGGGTAAAGGTGGTGTGACTGGTTCAAGAACATCACGTAAAAATCAAGATGCCTTTACAATCATTATGTACATGGTTCCAAAAATGCATCTGACATAGGTTAAAATTCATTAATTTCTTTATGTCCTATGTTGTGCTAGAGTAGCGCGGTCTACGTTTCGACCCCCAAAGAACGCTGTACGGGTGACTGTTGCCTCATGATGGGGTCTTCATCAGGACTGAGAGTTGTGAGAGCATCATCAAGACGGTAGGAATCTTTGCCGTCTGGCAGTGGGCCTGGTGGCGCTCCTGGGAAATTTGCGGAACTGCTCCTGAAAAATATAGGCAGGTTGCTTCAGGCTTACGTCCTGTTATTCTTTGTTATTAGGCGCGTTGAAACGTGCCGTCCGTGGTCCGTCTTTGAAGTCGAGCCTCCAACTTGATTGTCATCCAGCGGCTGCACCGCGAGTTGCTCATTTCCAGCCCAGAACCCCAGAGGTCGGACCACGGACGGCACGTTTCAACGCGCCTAATAACAAAGAATAACAGGACGTAAGCCTGAAGCAACCTGCCTATATTTTTCAGGAGCAGTTCCGCAAATTTCCCAGGAGCGCCACCAGGCCCACTGCCAGACGGCAAAGATTCCTACCGTCTTGATGATGCTCTCACAACTCTCAGTCCTGATGAAGACCCCATCATGAGGCAACAGTCACCCGTACAGCGTTCTTTGGGGGTCGAAACGTAGACCGCGCTACTCTAGCACAACATAGGACATAAAGAAATTAATGAATTTTAACCTATGTCAGATGCATTTTTGGAACCATGTACATAATGATTGTAAAGGCATCTTGATTTTTACGTGATGTTCTTGAACCAGTCACACCACCTTTACCCGGTCCCTCACAACTTGCACATTTCCCCCTCCTTTTCTTCTGAGAGCACATTGAAATGTAATGACGATATAATTGCATTTTAGTTTTTATGTGTTATTCATGTTTTTGGATATAAGCTCAAAGCTCGCAAAAGTAATATTGCGTCGATATAAACTATGCATAAATAAATGCATAAAAATATACACTCGGTCTAAATGTATACATATTATTTCTACTGTCTTAAGTATGATAAATTAATCTATGGTGGGTGCTATTTAGATGCGTTAGATACTGAACATTGCATATAAATTGTAACTTAACCAGGACCACTGTTTTCTATATTGATACATGATCCTTCTAGCCATGGCCATCCACGGCCACAACATCACCATTCTTTCCTACGCCAATGACATGCAACTCAAAATCTCCCTCCTGGGCAAGAACTAAAATGCTTGAAAAAGATTCAAATCCTGTATGACCAAAGTCCCCAACTGGATGGAGTTGACTATCTCAAGCTAAACACCAACAAAACAGTAGTAGTGTTTGGCATTTATTAATGAGATTTTCTCCTTGTTAGACCTGGCACCATTGGCGTAGGTCTCCCTGTCATTTTTGCAGTTGCCTCGTGTATTTTTGCTGGTGATAGATGCTTTGGGCACTGTGCCACTGCAGTCCAGTGCCATACTGTCAGTGCTCCCTACTGTAAATTGATGTATTGATTAGTGGTTCCCTGATTGGATATTTGGTTTACTTGCCAGACCCTAGTACAGTGCACTGAGTGTGCCCAGGGCGTGTAAATCCAAATGCTGCTAGTGGGCTTGCAGCACTGGTTGTGCCACCCACAGAAGCGGCCTGGTAAAATGTGTCTAAGGTCTGCCATTGCAGAGCCTGCGTGCATTCTGGTACTGTCATGCTGACTGGGCAAGTGCACCCACGTACCAGTCCCTAAACCTTCCCTTTTCATCATATTAGTCACCCCTATGGTAGGTCCAAGGGCAGGGTGCATTGTAAGTATAAGGTAGGACAAGCCCTGATGTGTGGCATGTCCTTATAGTGAATTACCGCCATTTTTGTTTTTCACTATTGCAAGGCTACCTGTTCTCCAGAGAACATGGTAGAAATTCGAGTTTAGTAAGCCTGGACTCAGAATAATAAAATACATCTTTTAGTGAAGTTTATTGTAATATTCTGTGTTTGCAAATACCACTTTTAGAAAGTAGGTATTTGCTTGCCTAACCATTTGAGCCTGCCTCTGCGAGGTTGTGTATTCCTTTCTCTGGTTTTGTGAGTGACAGGGGTGGGGGATTCCAAGAGACAGGCTGGGGCAGCTCGGTAGTGAATAGAGAGATTTGCATCTAGATGGGAGGGAGGAGTTGCGCCTGGGACCTGAATAGGGCTGGGCCTTCCCTCTACAATGCTGGCTCCACCCCATGTGGTGCATCTGATGTCTCGGCCCTGCACACTGAAAGAGGAGATGGTAGACTGTCAACAAAGTGCTCCAGGAGTGTACTTGCCTTCCACAATGCTGGCTCCACCTCTGTGGAGCGTCTGATGTGCCTGCCCTGTGCTGTGAAAGGAAAGGAGATGTCTTATACACAGAGTCCTTCAGATCTGGCTTGAACTGGGCACAGGCCCCTCTCCCCTCAGAGACCAAAGGATTTTGGGGTATAAGTATTGGGACCCTGATCTAATGAAATTACATCACTTCTGGACTTACAAGACGAAACCTCTGCTGAAGAGAAGGAACCTGAAGAAACTGAGGAGAGGCTATTCCCTGAGGAAATATAAATTTTATGGTCAAGTTGTGTTCCCTATCGTGTACCCCACCGTCTCCATGTACTAGCTTAAAGTGCATGTAACTTCCCTCCTGTGCCAGCTATGAAGACGCAAATACATTTGCGTCCAACGTTAACATGTCCTCTTTCAGACCCACCCTGAATGGGTTGAATAGTCCGTTCCTAAGTATGCTATGCCAACGTCTTTTTGTAGTGTACTTTACACGTTTTTCAGCTCTGGCAAAGTAGGCCCTGAATTTCTGCCATCGAGCCTTTTTCTGGCTTCTGACTCTGAAAGCCTCAGCCCAGGCTGTCTCTGTACCCGTGAACTCTGACTTACTTCCAGCGCGGCCCACCGCGCTTAGCTCAGCCTGCTGCCTGCCAAGACTGACTACAACCTTCGAATTATCTGTTCCGCTCCTCGAAAATACATTCCTGCCTACTAGGTTAAGTAAACATCCCCCCAGCTGCAGAGCAGAAGAGCCGGCCTCACTGTCTCCGTTCAAGTAATTCATAGCCTCTGTTACCATGCTCCCATGGAAGGCCCATGCCCCCACGCTTCTCATGCAGACACTTAGGCGCTTATACACGCACTCACAGTCAGTATAGAATAGCTTCTGCCCCAGAGACCTTTTCCGTTCAGATAATATGGTTCCCAAACATCAGATATCAGATATGATAGAAGTACGAGTTGATCTGACATGCCAGACTTCTGTCTCTTTCCGCTAGTGTAAATGTCAAGTCCCCTGCACCCTCCAGTTTCACGTCAATCACACGTCATGCAGCTGCGCGCGCATCCAAGCCTCCGATTTCTGCTGACATTGCAACATTTCTGTTTTGTGCCACCCACTTATGACACCTACCTGTGACGTTTCTAGCACACACCTCTAGTTCACGCCTAGTTCACGCCTTCTGATTACGTACTCCTAACACGTGGATGCTGTTATCTTGTCTTCTCTCAGCTGTTACGCCTACTATATTGGTTTCTATGATGTGATTTAAGTATATAAGCTATGTATTGTCAATAAAATATTGCTCTATCCCTTCCTGAACCCCTTGTGGTTGCAGGAACATGATATCCAGTTCCGGAACGATTCCTTTTTAAGGAATAAAACCCCTAAGAACTCTAACACCACGGACTCTGTTTTTTTCTTTCCGATTGAGTTATTATTGATTAAGTACTTACCTGCATAGAAATTAAGACGGTAAATTAAATATTTACGACATTTTGGCGCCCGAATAGGTACCCCTCCCCCACCCCACGCGCCGGTTGGTGCGTTGCAAGCTCTGTCCCCTGCCATCAGTTAGACGGAAACTACGCGTACCGGCAGGATTTCCTGTATCTCCCTCTGGCCCACGGAGGTGACGAAGACTGCGATCAGCACCCAGACGAGGCGGTGAGGAGTGCGGAGGATCCCGACCAGAGCCTAGCCGAAAGAAGCAAGGTCCGAAGTGTCAAGAGGCCCACCAGTTTTCCGAAGTACCCACGTGTTGAGTCGAGTCGAATCCGGTCCAGTCCAGTCGAGTTTTCCGAGGCCTTCTGTTTCCGTGCTTCCCGGTGAGTACCATTGCTGGGACGTATCTAGACGGGTTTGGGTACACAAGTCCGGTCTGCACTGTTTTAGACAGTGTATCTGTACTGTTTAGCAGTACATCAGTTATTTCAAGTTCTTGCACTGTTCTTAGCAGTGTATCTGTGCTGTTTAGCAGTACATCCTCTACAGGGGGTAGTCATATATGTCTCAAATGTCTCTTCATGTGATTAATATCGTGGTATGAGTGTGACTGTTTTTAATGTGCATTATTGTGTTCTTGTATAACTAGCTGTATTCAGTATTAAGTAGCTAGGATTGAGCATTCAGTACTAAGTAAGCAAGATGCCGTTTTTCAACAAGCTAAAGCAGATAGGAACTAGGAAAGGGATACTAGAGGAAGAAATTCCTATCCCCCCTAGGGACACTCCTGGAAATTTTAGGTACCACAAGCATGGCTTAGATGCCATATTGTATCTAGATTTATGGGCCGACTATACTAAGCATCTAGACGAGAGACACAGATGGCCTGTTACCGGAACATGGGATGCCGAGTGCATCATGAAGGTAGAGGAAGCACTATGGAAAAAGAAAGCCAGACAATCTCAGAAAGACGCCATAGAGTTTTGGCGTAAGGAATCACATAAGCGTGCTGAAAAAGCGCTACGTAGAGAAGACAGACTTAAAGAATCAGATAAAGCCCAAGAAAACGAATTAGTTACTGAAAGGATCTGAGTAAAATCAGAGCAAATAGACCGCGCACGAAACAATCTCGTAAATGGCATGTATCTCGCGGCCGAGGGTTCGCCTGAGGCCACTTCAGAAATACCGAAAAATCTGCCGCCACCATTGGTTCCAACTAAAGTAACTCACAGGACCACTAAAGACATATTCCTGAATTCCTATCTAGAGGATGTAGCACCCGCTTACACCAATCTGCCTGTTCGCGTCCCGCCTACTGACGGTGACGGGGGTGTCAACCCGCCTCCAGACCAAAACCCGCCACAACTGCAACCAGGTTTCCCCGTTCGACCGCCCACCATTCCTCCACCTCCACCACTTCCCGCACCTAAAGTTGATCTACCGAAACCGCTTCTACCTGACCCTACTAAAAGACAAATTCAAGTACAGATACAGACTCCACAGAGAGATAATGTCCAAGCTTCCGCCTCAGGAGGTGCGATAGGGGGTCTTCGGACCCCGCCATTAACACACAGATTACACCTTAGGGATATGCAGAGTCCTTTCACGTTCAAATCACCCCGTCTCGACCTACTCAAAGAACCACTTGCAGTTTGCAGATATGATCCAGTACCCGGCAAAGACGATAGAATGATGATGGCATCACTACGGTTACGATATGCTGCCGATTACCTGCTGTTATTTGCAGGAATGAAAGAGCACCTAGATAGAATATATCACTTTGTTAAGACTGGGAAAGACCCTGAAAGTATTAAGGATGCCATGGAGCATCAGAAAGTTGACACTCAAGCATATATACTACGTGTTTTTTATAAATTGCCTAATAAGAGAACGAGACAGGCCTGAAACAGAACAGGATGAATTAGATGCACTCAACAAGTGGGGCCAAAATATATCTGAAGGAAAACATGATAAGGGGACTTGCATAGCCAGTATGTACAAGAGAATAAGAAAAGCAGTGATAGAAATACACGAAAAAGAGAAAGAAAAGGCTTCCTCCGAGGGGGAAGAAGAACTTGAAGAACCAGAAAAGACTACAGATACGATAGCGTATGTAGGTAAGGGAACTTACCTTAGGAAAGGCATTCGTCCAGAAAGCAAGAGAGTTTTTCTCTCTGGCTTAACAAAACTGAATTCTCCTGAACATCAGTTCCAGGAGACTGATAAAAGGCTTTGAGACCGAATAGGGTACCATGTACTCAATTCTATGGATGAACAAGAACTAGCCCGGTCAGCAGTATTATGGGCTGACAATCCGGACATATACAATGATGACACCGTAGCGCAGACATTCCTGAACCTTTCCCCAGACGAGCAGAAATTAGCAGGTGTATACATGATTCAGCACCTCTTCACGTTATACAGAAACCAACATTCTGATCCAGGTCCCTTACACGATACATTAGAAGCACTACTCATGGATAGATGGAGAGGTCTAAGTACCAAGTTAATACAAATAATTCTAGAACAACGACATAGATATAACACTTTCGTAAGCTCCGAATATGTTCCCGCTCCGCCACCAGAAAGGAAAATGTATCATATGGAACGTCTGCATGGCATTGAAAGTCAGAACCCCTTACGAGAAGTACATCCAGTTATGGGTGACGATCATACCTTGAAACGTGTGTATGTACATACGCCTCTGACTAAGTTAGAACTGTTAGAAATGAAGAAACTAGTACCCTGTTATGATAAAGACCCTGCAGGTTTTCACAGAGAACTTAAAGACATGTTACTGATGGGGGATTACACATATGAAGATATCATGAAAATGTTAAAGGTACTGCTGCCCACGGGCATCTACGAGAAACTGAAGGAAAAGGAATGGGAGGTGGGAGAGAAAAAGATTGTATGGGCAGAAATAGAAGACGAAGAGAACAAACGTATCCCAGGGGTAGGCCTTGGGGAGAAAACTAAAGCATTACCAGGTTTGATAGTACAGGTTCTGCCAAGATTATTGACAACTAGAAAGGAAGACTGGGACGCAATCTCAGCATGTAAACAGAAGCCAGATGAAGATACTAGTGACTTCTATTCAAGATTCGAGAAATGTTTTATTATTAATAGTGGTCTTAAACCAAGTAGCGAGTCGTACCTGCATCTTTTTGTATCAAAGTTAGTCGAGAATTCCCTGTTAGCAGTTAAAAACCGTGTATACAAGGTTGAGAGTACATGGCAAGCAAATACGCCATCACAGATGTTACAAATGTTACAATACCATCAGAACAGAATTAGAGAAGAACCTGATCATGAACAGAAACGTATGAAAGACACGAAAATGAAAATGTTAGTAGCCCAATCAGTTCCAGCCGACGGCCAAAGAAAGGGTACGACCCAGACAGGTCACACCGCAGCTCCCGTTAAAGGGACATGCAACTATTGCAAGCAGCCAGGTCACTACGTACATGAATGTCCAGTTCTGAAACATAACATAGCAACAGGTAAAACTAAAGAGAGACCGCATCCACCGAGACAAGACCAGGCCCAGCAACAGACCTCACAGAACGTACAGCCCATGCAGAATACGCAGCCTATGCATGCTTCATCTCATACAGCACAGACAGTAGCGGTATCACAGCCACAGCCCATTGCCGCGACTCAACAAGTTTCCCAACAGATGTACCAGTATGCCCAATCTGCTTACCCCGATTACCAACGATACGCATGAAACAGCCTAGAGAGGGAGTTGGGCTTGCCTCTTATTGAAATTCCTGTAGATCAAGAAGGTCCTTATGTACACAGTCAAGTATTGGGAAAAGACAGAAAGTTTTTAATTGACACAGGGGCAAGCTGCACCACAATAAGCCATGACGAAGTCCCAGGGGCACCCCTCTCAGGCTCACAGAATGTTTCCCTTGGTTTTTCAGGACAGCCCATCGTAAATGAGGTATCAGAACCCGTCCCCCTGGCTGTGGGTCCGTTATCACGTGTTACAGACTTGTTACTTACGAAATCATGTCCAGAAAATCTGTTAGGAATAAAGACATTGAAGGCTCTAGGAGCCATAATATGTTGTTCCCCGGAGGGAGTTAGACTCTTTCTGCGGGATTTCAAGGGTCATTATGTATTACGAGAGTTTGATGTCAGATTGAAAAATGTACCAGATCACTTGTGGGCAAAAGGCCCAACTGATGTAGGTTGTATGCATATCACACCATACCGTGTTACACTCAAGCCAGGAGTTGTTTTACCCCGAATCAGACAATACAAGTTACCACCTGATGCTGTAGTGGCTTTACTGGAAATCATTGAAGAGCTCATTGCCCAAGGAGTGGTCGTAGAGACCGACTCCAATATCTGTAATTCACCCATCATTCCGATTCTTAAACGTACTGATCCCAATGCACCGCCAGTATATCGGCTGGTGATTGATCTGCGAGAACTGAATAAATGCATTGTACCACAGTACCCTGTGGTCCCCGATATCTCTTCCCTATTGACTGCTATTGATTCTGAAGCAACGTTCTTTACTGTAATTGATCTCAAGAACGCTTTCTTTAGTGTACCCATTGATCCAGAGAGCCAATACCTCTTCGGATTCAGTTTAAATGGACGAAGTTTCAAATTTTCCCGCGCACCTCAAGGATTCACAGAAAGCCCTAGCATCTATAGTCAAGCACTGAAAAGACAACTAGATTGTATTCAAATGCCAGTTAACACCGCTTTACTGCAATACGTCGATAATCTGCTGATCACCGCACGAAGTGAGCCCGAATGTGAACAAGCATCACTGACAGTATTACATTTTCTGGCCGACAAGGGACACAAGGTGTCTCCTTCGAAGCTACAATTCTGTGTTCAGCAAGTTGTGTACTTGGGTCACTTGCTGTCCAAAGTGGGGAGACAGCTCACTCCCGATCGCATTCAGTTAATTGTAAATATGCCACAACCCCAGACACAAAAGGAAGTGCGGGCCTTCATAGGGCTCACCTCGTACTGCAGACAATGGATCCCCCAATATGCATTTCTAGCTAAACCACTCATTCAGTTAACAACACAGGAGGCAGCGACTTCGACTGTCCTCCCTTGGACTCAGGAACACACACAAGCCTTTGAGGAATTAAAGAAAGCATTATGCCAAGCACCAGTTTTAGCGACACCATGTTACAGTAAACCGTTTACACTTTTTGTTACAGAACGTGATGGTACAGCATTGTCTGTCCTCACTCAAGACCAAGCAGGTTCACATAAGCCTTGCGCTTATTTTTCAAGTACATTGGATTCAGTAGCCCAGGCACTCCCTGCGTGCTTAAAGTCAGTAGCAGCAACAGCATTAGCAATCAGACAGAGCGATTCAATTGTTTTAGGCCATCAATTAACAGTACAAGTTCCACATTCTGTAGAGGTTCTTTTAAACAGAACCCAGACTCAGCACTTGACTATAGCACGACTGACAGGTTACGAATTAACGCTATTCCAGCCACACATAGAAATCAGACGCTGCAGCATTCTGAACCCCGCAACATTGTTACCTTCAATTATGACAGATCCAGCCCCGCATGATTGTATAGAGATTATTAATGCAGTAACAAAACCTCGACGAGACTTAACAGATGTTCCACTGACAAATCCAGACCTGACACTTTATGTGGATGGTTCATGTATGAGAACAAGTACAGGAGAATTAGTGGCCGCGTATGCAGTGACCACTGAAACCGAAGTTAAAGAAACACATCGTATAGACACACTGTCCGCTCAAGCGGCAGAGCTTATTGCTCTGACCCGAGCCTGTATACTAGCCAAGAACAGAAATGTTAACATATGCACTGATTCCCGTTATGCGTTCGGAGTTGTACACGACTTCGGAATGTTATGGCAAGAACGAGGTTTCTTGACCTCTCATGGTGCCAAGATTCAACACGGTCCCCTCATTCAAGCACTGTTAGAAGCAATACATCTGCCTTCAGGCATATCCGTCATGAAGTGTAAAGCACATACTAAAGTTACAGATTCTGTTTCCCAGGGTAACGACCTGGCAGACCAGACAGCAAAACATACAGCATTGACTCACACTCAGACAACTGACGTGACAAAGACAATAGTACCGACAAATTGTATGACAGTCAGGGATCCCACACTAGATGTAATCGATATTCAGACACATGCTACCCCAGATGAAATAAAGAAATGGACTGAACTAGGAGGGATCCAGACAGATCAAGGTTGGATGACGAAGGGAAAATCTACATGGTTTCTCCCTGACTCTATGGTTCAAGTCATAATCAATACAGCACATAGTCCAGCACATCTAGGAGAGAAAGCGATGTTAGACAGTTTACAAAATCTTTGGAGCAATAAACACTTACGAGCAGCAGCAAAACAGAAAGTGCGTACTTGCATGATCTGTTGTCAGTTCAATCCAGGTAAAAGCGTCCCTGTAGAGCAAGGTGGATTTCATCCTCCCGATCACCCTTTTGAAGTCCTCCAGATGGATTATATCCAGATGGACCGTTGTCGAGGATTCAAATATGTCCTCGTAATTGTTTGTGCACTTTCCCGTTGGACCGAAGCATATCCAGTCCCAGATTACACTGCTCCGACCACTGCCAAGCAGCTGGTTCGAGAATTCTTCCCACGGTACGGCTTGCCTCGTGTCGTGTACTCAGATAACGGACAGCCATTCTCATCCGAATTAATGAAACAAGTTTCCTTGCTGCTAGGATATCAGTGGAAATTCCATTGTGTCCGACATCCCGAAGCCGCAGGCCTTGTAGAGAGGCATAACCAGACACTAAAGACCCGCCTTGCTAAAATATGTCAAGAGAAAGGGGTCGACTGGATAGTCGCCCTGCCAGTTGCACTGTTCTACATGAGAATGGTTGCCCACTCGAGATCAGGACTATCCCCGTACGAAGTGGTCTTTGGTAGACCACCGAATATGTGGGGGACGCCCATTCCTAAGAAAATTACTGATGTTGATTGTAACATGTTGACAGATTACCTTGCCTCCTTGATGTCTGCACTCCAATCTTGTCGTTCACAGGTTGCCGCAGCCTTCCCTGACAACACTGATGTAAAGCCGCATGATGTCCGTCCTTGGGACCTGGTCTTGATTAGGAACTTCGACAGGAAAAGTCCGCTGGAGCCCCGCTGGAAAGCGCCGAAGACCGTCCTTCTTACTACGAGGACCGCAGTAAAGGTGGAAGGCAGAAAGGGGTGGATACACACGAGTCATATTAAACAATGCAACGAACTGAAACCAGACCCAGACTCGTCCACCCCTTCCAAAGACTGTATTGAGCCTAGTGACTTTAAAGTTTCCGAACGAGAGAAAACTCCCCAAGAGGAGTATAAATTAAAACTCCGATCTAGCAAGTCAGACAGTTTAATTGTTTAAGTCCTCCCCTAGGTGAATCGGTTAAATAGTTTCTGACATGTATCCCCTAGATCAAGATAGAGAGAGAGAGAGACAACTCAAGAAACGTACATATTGCAAATCACTGCGTAGTCACTGTATAGTGACATTATTAATTATGTTTTTTCTAAGTCTTCTGATTATTGTTGCAAGTATACTGCTTCCTATCTATTACCCTATTTTCAAGCGTGAACAATCTGCTTACAATGTTTCTGCTGAACATTCTTTTAGTGAGTTACCTCCACATGAACTTTCTTACAGACTCGCGCTGCGCAACAACACATTCATTAGTATGTTACACCATTCCCATCAGACTAATAATGCTACAAACTGCTGGATATGTGGCCGACTCCCTCCCTACCAGAAATACAAGGGAGCTCTGCCCCTCTTTCCGTACCCGTTCACTCACAATGGCTCCTGTGGTGCATGGTTTAAAATAATTAATTCCTTAGATCCTGATATTGCTGTTTTCAAAGGGAGCTGGGTTTGGGGAAACTTGAACTTAGTTCTGCTCGATGTCTGTTACCCTGATAAGAAGGGACTCCCCACTAGAATAGGAACTGATCTAGAAAATGAAGTATATGGATTAGGTAATTACACAATTAACCTTATGATTCTTACTGTTGAATCCGAAGCTGCACCAGTTCTGCCCGCTATGTCAGTATTACCAGTCACTGGTGAATTATGTGTCAGTAAGAAAGGTTCAGTACACTTAGGTCATAGTAAATGTACTACTGTGGTCAAATTCAGTAATCAAGGTAAATCGTCCTTTAGAGCTACCCGTCATTCCTATTTTGTTTGTGGTCATACCGCATACATACGTTTACCTCCAGATTGGGATGGTACCTGTTATATTGCATTCCTTCTGCCACCTGTTTTTCTAGCCCCTCCTGATTATCACAGAAATACAAATCTAGTAAAGAATAGACTCCGAAGAGATCTCCCGCTTGTCGACTACACAGAAACGGCATGGGAACAATACACCGATTTTAATAAAGGATTCTTTTTCTTTTTAGGCCCCGTCCAAAATAGTAAACTAATACGCAGATTAACTAGAACACTTGAAGCAGTAGTGAATGAAACTGCCTCCGCCCTAGGTAACTTAACCGAAGAGCAGTCCGCCATGCGGGTTGTTGTCCTTCAGAATCGTCTTGTTATTGACGTCATCTTGGCAGATAGAGGTGGAGCCTGTAAGGTCATCGGGTCAAGTTGCTGTGTTTTCATTCCAGAAAACGCGCCATCCGTATACAAAGCTATTACACGTCTTCATAAAATTGCCAATCTGATACATCAGAATCCAGGCACCTGGACTTGGTCCGGTTGGTTCTGGACAACGTTAACTGCTTGGGGATGGAAGATCCTATCCTTCCTAGGTATTGGCCTAGTCATAGTATTCAGTTGTTGCCTGTGCCTACAGTGTGGGCCAGCGATTTGTGGACTGTGCGCCACGTCATGCATTGAACATTCCAGTTTTCTCTCACAACGTCAAAGAAAGAAAGAAGAGCAAATGATGTTACAAGAACAAACTGATCGATTCATGAGGATCGATATATCATGAAGGGTCCGTAGGGAACAAGGAGGGAATGAGGAAATATAAATTTTATGGTCAAGTTGTGTTCCCTATCGTGTACCCCACCGTCTCCATGTACTAGCTTAAAGTGCATGTAACTTCCCTCCTGTGCCAGCTATGAAGACGCAAATACATTTGCGTCCAACGTTAACATGTCCTCTTTCAGACCCACCCTGAATGGGTTGAATAGTCCGTTCCTAAGTATGCTATGCCAACGTCTTTTTGTAGTGTACTTTACACGTTTTTCAGCTCTGGCAAAGTAGGCCCTGAATTTCTGCCATCGAGCCTTTTTCTGGCTTCTGACTCTGAAAGCCTCAGCCCAGGCTGTCTCTGTACCCGTGAACTCTGACTTACTTCCAGCGCGGCCCACCGCGCTTAGCTCAGCCTGCTGCCTGCCAAGACTGACTACAACCTTCGAATTATCTGTTCCGCTCCTCGAAAATACATTCCTGCCTACTAGGTTAAGTAAACATCCCCCCAGCTGCAGAGCAGAAGGGCCGGCCTCACTGTCTCTGTTCAAGTAATTCATAGCCTCTGTTACCATGCTCCCATGGAAGGCCCATGCCCCCACGCTTCTCATGCAGACACTTAGGCGCTTATACACGCACTCACAGTCAGTATAGAATAGCTTCTGCCCCAGAGACCTTTTCCGTTCAGATAATATGGTTCCCAAACATCAGATATCAGATATGATAGAAGTACGAGTTGATCTGACATGCCAGACTTCTGTCTCTTTCCGCTAGTGTAAATATCAAGTCCCCTGCACCCTCCAGTTTCACGTCAATCACACGTCATGCAGCTGCGCGCGCATCCAAGCCTCCGATTTCTGCAGACATTGCAACATTTCTGTTTTGTGCCACCCACTTATGACACCTACCTGTGACGTTTCTAGCACACACCTCTAGTTCACGCCTAGTTCACGCCTTCTGATTACGTACTCCTAACACGTGGATGCTGTTATCTTGTCTTCTCTCAGCTGTTACGCCTACTATATTGGTTTCTATGATGTGATTTAATTATATAAGCTATGTATTGTCAATAAAATATTGCTCTATCCCTTCCTGAACCCCTTGTGGTTGCAGGAACATGATATCCAGTTCCGGAGCGATTCCTTTTTAAGGAATAAAACCCCTAAGAACTCTAACACCACGGACTCTGTTTTTTTCTTTCCGATTGAGTTATTATTGATTAAGTACTTACCTGCATAGAAATTAAGACGGTAAATTAAATATTTACTGGGCACAGGCCCCTCTCCCCTCAGAGAACAAAGGATTTTGGGGTATAAGTATTGGGACCCTGATCTAATGAAATTACATCACTTCTGGACTTACAAGACGAAACCTCTGCTGAAGAGAAGGAACCTGAAGAAACTGAGGAGAGGCTATTCCCAAGCGGAAGTGCTGCTTGGGGGATTGGCCTGCAGTGGTTGCCTGACTGCCAAAGAGAGGAGAAAGAACTTTGTGGACTTTTCTTTCAACTTGTGCAAAGATCTCCAAGGGCTTGGAAGAGACCTTGCCCCCTGACCGAAGTCCCAGGACCAGTGGACTTCACCAGCCTTTGTGAATTGCTGCTGGAAACAAGTGGCAAAAGAGACAGGGAGCTGTTACCGACTCTCACAACTGGCCCGGTGTCCTGTAGGCACCGCATCAAGCAACGTCCGGCTCGAACAATGCAAGCTCTGCGCTCACCGACTCCGTCATGACGGCATCACCGAGCCGAAGCCTGCACCGTGACTTGTAGACTCCGCGACGTGCAACGCCTCGCTCCACCGACTCGTACTGGTCTGACCGATGGGGTCACTGCTGCTGACTTCGAGTCCTGTGACTGCACCGGATTTGGGCACCGCCTCGCAAGCTTTGCGACGCACCGCCCAACTCGCACCACTGTCCGGACAGATCGACGCCAGCTCGCGAACTCCAGCTCGTTCACCGCACCGCAAGCTGCAAGCAATGCATCGAAGCACCGTCTTGCCCTGCAACGCAAGCCTTGGATCCACGACTCTGTCAACGGGCCACTGCCTGCACCGCATCGAGGGACAACGCGTCCTGCAATGCTTCTTTTCTGCACCGCCACGATCACCGGAACCTGCTCGCACATCTGTGTCGGCCGCCCCAAGTAAAAGGTACTGTGACTGAGTCTGTCGACATTTGTTTCGGCCCGTACCAACGCGGTCCGCTGGATTTGCTAGACTCTGTTATTTTCAATGACGCTGTAGCCCGTCCGAGCTACCGACTCGCACAGAACCTTGATTTAAGGCTTTTTAACAAGAACTCTTGAAAGCTAATAGTACTGTGGATTCTTTTTGTCGTTTATTGGTCTTGTGGTAACTCTTTATAAAATATACCTATTTTTGATATAAAATCTTGTGTGGTGCCCATTTGTAGTGTTGTCACTGGGTTACTGTATGTGGTCACAAATGCTTAACTTACACCGCGTCTGAAATAAGTCTTGACTGCTTGCGCCACGCTACCTAGAGGGTGAGCAGGGGTTATTTGAGGAGTGTAATCCCCCTTACTCTGACTAGAGGAGAGGGTCCGTATTTGTCACAAGTACCTACCTGTGCCAACGAGAGACCCCAATTCTAACACTCCTAATACATTTGAACATTTTTTGGGAGCAAAATCTATTAAGGGAAAATTGTGCAGTATAGATATAGATACACAATTCAAAATACGATCGGTGCACAAACGTCTATGTGCACTTTGATGAGAAATTAAAAAAACTGCTTGAAATCAGAGCCTGAGTAATGTCTGTAAAGTTATAGAAGGTAGGTACGTAATGGTATGTTAACAGTCAATTGTTCTTGTCTGTCTTGCCATTATTATAACCCAATAGTGCTGTGGGGTTCAAGTATATTGTACTGCATTTTATTGTATTTCTATGAGGGTTAATACTCCTTATGAGACGATGATGCTCACTGCTCTGTGAGAGTGCTTTGGATGAAGTGTGTTTGTCACGCGACCTATAAAGGTTCTGTATATATTGTGCATGTTGTTCATAGTTGTGATCTTGACATGTTTTGTCACTAGAGGCGCCAGTAAATTTACAGGGAGAGCCGAGCCAAGGGCCTGGCCCAGATCTTAGAGCCTGTGCAAGAGCCGAGCCCTGAAAATGTTTGCTATGTAAATCACCAAAAAATAATCCGTAAAAATATGATAAAGTTGTTCACATTTTTAAAAAGTGTATTTGTTTAACAAGTGAAGCTTTGACATTAATTCATCACATCATAGTGCTGCACTGAAAAATATTTATTAAAAGATATGTAGAAGAAAGAGTTTTGGTGAAAGAAAATATTTTCTTAAGATCACTCAATTTAAGTGTTGAAGCTGCTATTTATCCAGGTTTTCTGGTTCCACTTTGTACAAATCAGCCAGGAAATGGGTAACTCTTGTCTTTCCTTATATTAAGGATTTGTTTTTACCTCTTTGTGACCTCCACCTAAAGAACAAATTGGAGCACTTTAGATGACTACGAGTCGATCACGTTCATTGCTTATAGGCATGGGTAGATTAAGCGATTTGCCCAGATCACAGGACATTTGGCAGATGACGCCAAAACTTGAATCTACTTCCCCAGTTCCAAAATCGGCAGCACTGGCTGAAACGCCACATCCTGGCTAGAGGGGGGAAACGAAGGTGGAATCGCATTAAGGCTTGGCTCATTATGGACTCGAGGTTCCAACAGGACATCAAGCTGAGCCAGAGCCAGGCTCGAGCTTTCCGTGGCTTTCCCACCTCTTGTTGTCAATGCTGTTATGCATGCATTTGAAGTGAAAAGGAGTGAGAGATAGGTGCTCTTGACTGATTCTAATGGATAGAAGTGCGCGAGTTCATTGTGGCCTATGTTTGGAATGTTTTGGTATGAGAGGAAGGTTTCTGCCCTTCAAGGTTGCAAAGATAGTGATTTCAGCAGTTTAAGGGCACAAAGTTTACCCAATTACCCCCAAAGCAGCATTTATGGAAGAAAAATTCCAGATGCACTTTGCAGTACAACCAAACCTACTCCACCCACAATAAACTGTCTTAAAAGCAACAATTAGCTGGAACGAGAGTATAAACGTGGAGGGCTGGCCATTAATTAAAATCATTGATAAAACTTCATGACCGAATGCAACTCTTCATTTAAGATTGTGTTTAATTGGAGTTTTATGTTAGAAATTGTTTCAAAGGCACTAAGAAAAAAGTTCACTAACATTTATTGTCTAATGTCATAAACTTTTCTGTTAATTAAATGTAAACCCCTTCTTAGAATGTTTCCAGTGTAATAGCGCCTTGGGCCTCACAAGCATTGGGAAAGCGCTAAAGAAATCACACATACGTAACACAATATCACTAACTTTCTTGTTCAATTACATTTTAAAGGAAAGGTATGTATATTATTTCTCCTTTTTATAAGTTAGGCTCTGACAAGGTACTGTTGCAGTGTGTTTATTAGTAGGGAGAGGGGCGTGATGCAAATTGGGCCTTTCATCTGTCCCCCACCAAGTCTTTTACGCCTTGCAAATGGGTTGAAGAGAGCTCGACTGCAGGGGGCACAAGAAGAAATGTAAAAAACAAAAACTGACCTTCCTCCACTTTTCAAAGGTGTTTGGATGGCCAACAAAGCACAATAGCCCAGCGTGCAGGTCTGCTGAGTGAATCCCGTGTGTCCAGGAGGCTGCAGCATCCCGGGCTAGAGAGCACGGCAGGGGGGCGTTGCTGAATTAGCAGATGATAAAGGGAGATTAGCACTCGAGTGCTTCACAAAAACGGACCGACTCCTCAGTAGTGTGTCACGCTTCTTTTTTTAAATGCCAAATTGCACGGAGGTGGCTTGCTGCCCCATGAGTACTGGTACTCTCTTTGGACAAGAAGAAGTTCCGGTACTCAAGCGAAGAAAATTTAGAAGTGCCGGTACTCAGTACCAGTGAGTACCCGTCCATTTAAAACACTGGTTATGCGTGAAGCATTTCATTTTCACGTGACAATTCATTAGCCACACAGTTTTCTTGACCTTTAAGGAAACGTAACCACATTTTGTTGAATGGAGGGCCTCGTGCACAAAAGTGTGCTGCTGTTGCCAAGCGCGAGCTGAGCATCGGCAAGCGCGCCCTTAGGGCCCGGCCCCCCGGCCCCCGCCCTCCTACCTGTTCCTGATAGGGGCGACCGGTATGCCCCAATGGGCAACCGGCCGCAGATCACTTCCGGGGTCAGGGTGACGCGCTTCCGGTGCGACAGAGGGCGGAGCTTGGTGACCTATTTAGGCACTGGGGGCAGTGACCCCGGCCTCTCCTCCCTCTGTGGCACCGGATCGTGCGTGGCGGCCTCCTTGAAGCGTCTCTTCTACAACCCCTTAGAATAATTGCAATTATCAAAGCCATTTTATGACACATAAAAGGGCTTTTTGGGTCGTAAATAGATGGGGTTGCTAAAGAGCATCCCTCTCTATTTGGGAGTCACATTGGAATGCATCAATGCTTTGCAGATGCAATTGTGGCCATAATCCATTACACAGATGCCTCCACCTCCAAGTGCATCTTATTTGCACTGGGTAAGCTGTCTTTGTGCGCAGCTGTACATTTTGGAATCATATCATACAGACTTAAGAGGTGAGGGGAAAGCAGTGGTCCACATCTCAAATGCATCCGCTCCCCACTGGTTCATTCTCAGGTGGAAACATTTTTTCGTTTACTAGGAGAATTGGCTGCTTCCTGTTTGCGAAAGCAAATGCAAGGATTCGCACTCATCATCATCAAATAAGCTTTATTCGAATTCGCAGATGAATCATAAAAGCTGCATTGTTATATCCATAAAAATTATTAAAAAACAGTAAAAAAATTGGTGCAGACAAAAAGGCTTAAAAACTACAGTACATAGGTACAAAATAAAAAAAGTCATCAAAGGCACACACAATTGCAATTCCAGAGTTCACTATTGCAGCTGCCTGTAGTTGACAAGGGCACATAAAAAACGAGCCATTATAGCACATATATAAATGGTATGTAACATTTGCAAATACAAAAAAGCTGGATGGCATTGCACGATGCCCAATTGTCGTAACAAGGGTTTAACATATTTCCTCCTAGCCGTAGAAATTTCTTTACAAAACAAAACAGTATGCATAGTGCTGTGCAGAGAAATGTCGTCGCAGGAACATCTCCCCGTGTCGGCGGACCAATTATTAGTAATGGGAAAACTGATTAAATGATGGAAGATATCCAGGCGGAATCGAGTCAACACGAACCTGTGAGGCACATTAAACACATTGGCTAGGTAAAACTGTAATCTAGAACTGGTCAATATCATCTGGTTCCTCTGGACAAACGGTTTTAAGATCTCTGATGCTAGTCTTGTTTCCTCTAATAGTATTAGACATTTAATTTTGATTGCTTTTCTTGGAACGAGATCCAAGCTCTCAGGATGGCCAAAGTACTCAGGATCAGGAAGTCCAATGCCTGCCAGAAGGTTATACACAAATTTCACCCAAGAAATTTTAAGGGCTGACGTGGATTTAAGACAATTGGTAATAATCGAACGATTGAGTGTGGTATGTTCAGATGACCACATTTTATGCCATAATAACACTGGCTGTATCCTAATCAGATCAGTAATGTAGAGAATTCCTAATTCTGTGTGGCAGACATAGGTTGTGCTACTTTTTGGCACTGCTAGGAGGTTTCTCATAAAAGCATTTTCTTCAAGTTGAAGGCTATCAGTCTGCCCATATCCTCATAGTTCAGCTCCATACAAAGCAGTAGGTCTGCATTTAGCCATGTAAATGGTCATTTCCCTTGGGTGTTTGATACCTTGAGCGCAAGCAAAATGCAGCAGGGCCATCGTGGTTTTTCGAATTGAAGTTGCCTAGATTTTATTTCCCTGTTGCCCCTTCCGGGTACGACTGAATACTATCCCAAATAAGAGAAACTAGTTGTGTACTCAAAATTTTTACCTTCAATGACGATGTCTTGGCATCGAGAGGCTGTACTCTCAATATTCAAGGCAAAGGTTTTGCCGATGTTTATTTTCAATCCATGATCCCTCATAAAAATTGCAAATTTATCAACTAGATGCTGAAGTCCAAGGGGGGTACAGGCCATTAAAATGGTGTCATCGACATAAAAAAGTGCCGGAATCGGGCGATGACCTATTGGGGGTAAGTCAGCGCACTTGCTTGCCATAGTATTCCCTATAATGTTAAGATAAAGATTAAACAGGAAGGGGGCCCGAACGCATCCTTGTTGTCCCCCTCTTCTTATGTTAAACGGCTTGGTACAGTTACTATTAATGCCGTAAAGTACTCTACCACAGCCTAGTGCATACAGGTCTCTAAGGAACTTTACTATAGTACAATCAACTACCAGACTAGTCATGATGGACCATAGTATCTCGGGGACCACACAATCGAAAGCAGAAGATAAGTCTATGAAATCAAAAACAGATTCCCTTCCTTAATACTCATGAATTTACCAAAAAGAAAAATCCAGGTTAATGGCCTGTTCAGTGGTCCCCAGCCCAGATCTGAAGCCATACTGCAAATCTGAGAGAATATTGTTAGATTCTGCCCCATCCTGCAATTGATCCAAAAGGGTGCGCCCAGCCACCTTCACTAAAGAATCTAAGAGAGAGATTGGTCTTTATTGTGTTGGGCTGTAACAATCTCCCTTTTTATATTTAGGGACAATACGGGACTTGGGCCAGGTGTGCAGGAAATCCTTCTACCGGCAGGCTCTAAAGAGCAAAGTAATAATGGGGCCCCACAGGTCAATATTGGACTTAAACAGGTCGATAGGGATCCCATCCGGACCCAGGGCTTTACCGCCCTTGCTAAGCTTCAGTGCTACAGCTACTTCGTCCAGAGTAAAGACCAGATAGTTCCTTTGAACAGTAAGTAAGGCTGTGAGGGACACACTAAAAGAAGATGCAGGGGTCTGTAAGGTCTCAATATCATTCACGGAGGAATATAGTACTGAGAAATGAGCTAACCAAGAAGTCTCAGTAATGGCAATCTCAGCTTGTGGGCGATCCACACGGTCATAAGAAGGAGACTTAATAATATGCCAGAACAAAGTATTATTCTTTGACAGGCAGGCTTCGAGTAAACTGTTCCAAGTATCCACCTTAAAAACATTTTCCCATTGCTTGATGGCCATATTATATGCGGATCTACATTTCCGTACTTCCAGGGCCTGTCACGACTTTCTAGCCAGGGCAAGGTTTAGCATTTTGTGTTTTTTGGAGCATGTTGATCAAACCAACCAGGGTGGGTTGTCCTAGTGTTGTTCTGTGTGATGAAAAGTCCTTCGCCAATGCCCTTTTTTATGAGGTTGAAAGCTTGGATAAACTCACATACCTCTTTTTTTTCATCGAGGCATTGTTCAAAAGCCTCCCTATTTTCTCGGATTAGTTTCACTAGGATCTTGGACGAATCCACCAGGGACCACCTTAAAGCAAGCCCGTTACAACAGGAGATATCAATATTCTTCAAAGAAATGGCTCTGTGTGTATCCCCCCTCTGGGCCAGAAGATTGATATTCAGCATAAGCCTTTGGGGGAAGTGATCGCTAATAGCAATATTTTGTAGAGAAAATCCTAGTACTAATTCAGAATGACACTGGGAGAAAAGTAGGAAATCTATCACACTGTTCTCACCTCTGCCATTGTAAGTACAACGCACTGGGACTGGGGTACTGATAAGCTTGTTACAGAAGGACAGATTGTGTTTAAAAAGCATGCCATTTAGAGAATCTCCATAAGCTGAGTGAAAAAAATGGGTAATAGCTCTATTGTCTGGAGTCATCATTATTTCACAGATCTTGTTAGACGGATGCGGGCATGCACGTACGTTAAAGTCGACACCCCAGAGGATTAACGAGTTCTTGCAGTAGAATGGGAAGGCTGTCTCTAAATCATGGTCTAGACAATTGAGAACAGTAATAATTTCTTGACTGCAAGCTTTGTTATAAAGGTTTACAATAGCAATAAAAGAGTGTGCAGACAATTGGAGAATGACAGTTTGATAAAATGCACTGGTGGCTTTTACAGTGGTATTCAAAGGAGACAACAAATTTGATACATAAATAAACAAATCCTCCTTTAGGACGTCCACTGTTGGATTGAATCACTGGACAATGATATGTTTTAAAACCATTTAAGTGCATAGAGTCCACCGACCACATTTCCTGTAAACATAATATATGAAATTTGGTAAGAAAATCGAGCCACTCGCTCATTGTGCTTTTATTACATATGCCAGCCACATTCCAATGTAAAACCATATTGGCTTGCATGGGGGTTTCAGTGGCGGTGGGAAGAGATATTGATAAGGTAGGCTCGATTGTATTAGTAATGAACTCTAGCAGAGAGGAGCTTGTGAAACTTGCGGGCCTCGTCAGGGTCCAAACAAGGAACCCTGGCACCTTCTAGAAGTGCGACAGGTCCACACAATTTGCCGTCACTAGGCTGGTTAGGGTCCCTCAGTCAATCTACACCACAATGGTTGGAAAGGGGATCGAGCCTGTTGGAAATTTTAATTGGGGTAAATTGTATCGCAGAAAGGCGAGCCTGATGCTGTGTGTGGACTTCTAATAGTGATGAGACTGGTTAGAACAATATTTTGCTTGGTCATGAGGGATGGCATACTAGCTCTCTCTAGTATTAACTTAACTAAGTTGGGAGATGTGAAGGAGAGCACCACACAGTCTCCCTCCCCTCCAGGTTTTTTTTGCTTGCACCCACCCATTTGACTCTCTGGATCATTTTTTAATCGGCAAAAAGTGCATTACCAAAGCCTACCCTTGCGTTCCGCCAGTTCAAGCATTTATTCCATAGGGATTCCCAAGATTCAGGTGCTAAGCTAGAAACTAATTGAACGTTAGCTAAAATTACCACATAGGGAGCAGCTGCAGGCGGGAGCTACAGATGGTCCATTTTTGATGTAGAGAAGACGCTTGGTAGCTCCGGAGTAACATGATTGCAAAAGGTGGTGCGTTATGAATTGATAGGTAGTGTAGGAGGAACACTTCTGGGATCTAATTGGAGCGGCATAGACTGTGTGACAGTAAGGCTAATCCCAGAAGGTTTGTTTATAGCGCCAACCCTTTCTATAGGAGTGAGCAGGGGGTGCTCGCAGCTTTGTGGGTTGGGCAAAGGGGCGCTATTCGTATCGCCAACACTGGCTAAAACTGTAGAGGGAGGGTAGTATGTACCATGAGAAGTTTGTGCAGATTCCAACAGAGGGGTCCGTAGAAGCGGTGCTGGGGGTACCGTAAGATGAGTGGGACATACTGATGTTGACTGAGTAGTTCCCAGCTTATCTAAAAAAGAGATAGGACATTTCTCTCAAATCCTTTTATTTGCTCTGTTAGAGAGCTAAGGCAGTAGTAAGTGTGAGGGAAAAGGTCCGAACTAGGGCAGTTAAGGCAGTGTGTTCTGAGTGCTGTTCATTAGCTGGGATTTTAGTGGGTCTGATAGCCAGGGTTTCCTTTGTGGACGATGTTTTTTTGATACGTTTACCCCCCATCCGCACCCCTAGGTAGAGAAGAAGGAGTCTGGAAAATGGTGGATAAGTGCTGTTTAAAATGTTTTCTAGGCGGTTGCGTGCCTAATGTTACAGGAAGTGAGGATTTTAATTTACACTTGTCACAGTCTTCAGCACTAGCTAGTAACTATGGGCGGAGAGCTCCGCTCCACCCAAGGAATTTGCGGAATGTTGCCTACTCCGTGTTTCGCAGAATAGGCGGAGTAAGCATCACCCCACACACTCCTCAGCGTAGCGGAGTTGGCACCAGCCCCCGCCTCCCTCCCGCCCTATTAACAATTAAATTAGAAGTGTAAAACCTATTTATAAGTAAGGGAAATGTCTTACCTGAGATGCAGCATCCCGGGGCTTCCGTCTTCATTGCAACCTCCTCCATCGCCGACTTCTTCAACAAAACTGCGCATGCGCGTGGCTCTCCGCGTAGCCCCACTACACACATTATGCACACCCTTAGGTACCAGAGGAGTTGATAGGAGCTGCAAGAGGGACAGCAGGGGCAGTAAAAATCATGCCTGGGCTGCCAATGCTGTCAGAGGTGCTACCAGGCATGTTATTGGCTCAGTTGGATAAGGATTCTTCAAGGCTTATAATTTGCTTCTCCAGTGCCCCCATTGCTCATAGTTCAAGATGGAAGAGGATGGCAGGGTGGCCTTTGGTGATTTTGTGTCCCCCCTGGATACTTCCTGTTGACTGTTTCCACTATAGTCAGGGATAACCTCACGAAATCGTTGAGGAAAAATTTTAAATACAGTGAACGTTCTAATGTAAAATGAAAAGATAGGTAATTGTGGTTTAAGACAGTAGGTATTCGCCAATAGTTTCACTGCTGGACCCCTGGACCCCAGATCGCTTTAACAAAAGTCAGCTTCAGTTGTAAACGTAGAGCGTGGGTCAACATCAGGTAGTGGAAACAACAAAGTCTCAGCATAAAGACAAACCTTGGCTGCAGAATTGATTCACACAAGATGTCTCAAGTCCACAGGATGCAGGATCCGTACAGAAAGCCAAGGAGGTGGTCCCTGCCTCTTCCTGTCGCTGATGGGCTCAGATGGGCCCGCCCTTGGCCCGGTACCGGCCCGGGCATGCCCATGTGCGTCTCACACTGCAGGAGGCTCCCTTTCCTTAATAGCGCCTCTGGGCATGTGTGGGCTGCATCAATGGCGGCACACTGGCAGAAAGATGTTGTGGGGATTCTGGTCTCCCCCCGGTGTCAGCAAAGTGGCGAAAGTGGAGCCCCACACTGCGGGAGGCCCCTGTTCCTTAATAGCACCTACGGGCGTGTGTAGGCTGCGGCGATGGTGGCACATCGACTTGCGAGGTGTTGTGGGGATTGTGATCTCCCCCCATCAGCAAAGTTGCAAAAGTGGACCCATTTACTTGGGATTACAGCTTGCAACCTACCTAATTATTATGCATTAAGTAGGTTTCTTTTCGACCATCGATGAATGGGCATATCGCTATTCGATTTGCTACTACATAGCTCACACTGTAAAAATAATACAACTCCCATGTCGCAAAATGCTGGTGGGCATTTTGCACTCACTATTTGCACATTCTTGCACCTACATTAGACCCTTGTTTTTTAGTAGTTTTTTCTAATGTCTAAAATGCAACAGACATTCTCCAACACATTTGAAAAATGCATGCTCGAGTAAAGAAAGAAATTTGCAAGCCCAATATATGTAAGTGAAATGACTGGGCTCCTCCGTTTGCCAGACTGCAGTATAGACCTCTGATAATCAAGTATCCTTTTCACTGTGTTTGCAGCCATTGCTGTTAAGAAAGTTGATTTGCCATTGACACTGCATGATTGATTGTGGAACGATTTATGAATCATGTAGCTCCCCTTTGGTGTCTTGTTGCTGTTATAGAATTACCAACGGAGTCCTAAATTAATGTTGGGTGTGAAAAGGAAGATCTTTATTCAGTTTCACAAAGCAAGATGGTTAGATATGCCCTGGAGCTCTTCAGTGAAATGGATTCAAAAGGTGGAACCTAAATATGAAAACTATCTGCTGTGAGTCCTAAAGCAGAGAATGCTTGGCAGCCTAAGAAAGGCCAGATCTGAGCAAAGAGGGTAAGGTTTATATCAAGAAGATAGATTGGTCCATGCCAATTACTGCCTTATAAATCAGGTAATGCTTTGAAGCAGTACACTTTTCAGTGGGTAAGAGTGCCTCTGACAAAATGGTTTTTCAAAGGTTTGAACCTCGCAGTATTCAAGATCTGAAGGGCAGCTGTGTTCTGAACGATTTGATATCACAAAATGGGATACTTAAGCAGACCAAGCAGAATGGTGCTACCATGATCCAATCTCAGTGATAGAGTAAGATTCATCACGAACTTTTTATTTTTGAGAGGGAGGATTGTATGTTTTCCTACAGTTTCTAAACAGGGAAATAAGGTAGCTGCTATCTTATAAATACAAGGAGCGGAAGCCAAATGATATTTTCAGTCACCCGAATGACCGAAGCCCAGTCCCAACTCCTAGTTCCCCTCTGCTCCTAGGGCCAAACACTATGCACAAGGTCAGAAGTCAAACATTGATATGATGGTGCATTAACTCCCTAAGTGACCACACCTTTTGACAGAATGTAAAGTGTTTTCTGAGAAGAAGGGCAATGTTCACCACTCTGGAATATGGGGGTTCATGTGTCGGGTTACCAGAGGTTAGAGATAGTGACAAGGGATTTAGGGATTGATGCTGAGAAAGACACCCCCCCAAACCAGGAATCAAACATTTGCTGATGGTGTAGGCCAACCAGTAACCTATGGAATGTTAAGCTTGCAGGACAAGGAGTCAGTTCTGATACTGATCTGGTTTTATATTTGGCACTGTTAATTAACAAAAGTAATTCAAGGAAGTGAAAGCCAAGTTGTCACAGTATTTACATATGGCAACTGTGTGGTTGAACCACACTCATGTGTGTTTAAATAGCTGGCAGCATGCTATGGGAGAATTAAGGAATTCCTTGTGAAGCTGGTGGCCATGAGGGAAAAGGAAAGCAATGTTTGTTTCAAAGGTGGCTGACACTTTGGAATGGAACATGTTGAAGTTGTAGAAGATAGAACCTTTCATTTTGGTTGAGATTATTGTGCATCTAAAGCATGTAGATTCTAGAGAGTCCAAAGAGCTACTCGTTTGGTCTACCAGTCCATATAGAACAGCTCCATGAGACCTCTAGAAAGGGAAGAACTGCATAAAGAGAGGCAGTTCACTCCAAACATCAAGATTTGAATGGAATACTTGGTTTGTAGTAAATGGACGACAACCTTCTCTCTGTTTCATGCCTTTAATTATTTGTCTAGCATTTAACATGAATCGCTCACCAGCAGAGCCGGACTGTCTTTAGCGGGCCTCGGGCATTTCCCCGGGAGGCTGGAAGGGTGGAGGCCGTTTTGTCAGTGGTGGGGGCTGGTTTTGTTATAGTTGCGTTGCAATATCGGTCCCCAGTACCAAAAGCAGCAGTGCCCACTTGTGCACCCCTTCTCCTCCACTCCACCCAGGGGGCTAGTCCAACAAAATTGCCAGTGCTGCATTGGGTTCCCAGGCCCCCCCTGTTCCCCAGATTAGCTTTCTACCCTATCGGGAATTTTATCACACTGTCACTCAAGATTTCTCAGTTCGAAAAATATATTTCTATACTGCAACAGAATTGGGAAGTAAGAGCTAAAAAAGATGTTGACATTTGGACCAGAAGCCATGTACAGTTGGAGCGCATACTTTCTTGAAGTAACAGTAAAAATAGACAACATATGTTGAAAATCCTGCTGAATGCTGCCCTTCAACTTCGGTAAGGCTGACATCAGTTGTGTGTTCTGATAGCATATGCCAAACACAGCTTAACAGCACACTGTTAGTCTCTCTGCCTGCTGCCCACAGGGGACCTGATCACATAAATGCAGGTTACATACTGAAAAACTGCTTTCATTTATTTAGCTAATTGCCTGCATAAATATAAGTGATGGGGAGTGATTGGTAATAGAGCGCACTCTCTTCCTCGATGACGGATAATATTCTTCTCACTCCATAACTCACACTGTGTGAACGAGGAAACGCCTTTACACTCGAGTAAAGCAACATATTTTCAACATGGTGCCAAATAGACTTTTTAGCCACGAGAAAAAGTGTATTGATTTATTTTAAATGAGTTTTCTATAGCACTACATTTTTTACCTTTCTGCCACTTCTGGAAGCTTGTGTTCATAGTACATAAAATTCAGGATTTGGAAAGGAAATGATGGCAGAAAAAATACTGCCTCACAAACATGGCAGCAGCTGCCATATTTCAGGTAAATCTAGGTGGTGAACTTCACTCTGCTCATGGGGTTTTCCTCGCTCGAGCTCATAAACATCAAGTTTGTGAGCGCGAGCGTGGAAATCCCCCTCCCGGCGAGATTTTTCCTCATTCGCGAGGGAAATCATCCGCCAGGCGAGATTTCTCAACATGGGTGGTCGGATTTCTCAATGCGAGTGGCTGCGTATGTTCGCAACCGCTAGCGTTGAGAAACTGTATGTTTGCATTGAGAAGGCTGCTGCTCGTGTAGAAAATCTACACAAGCGGCAGAAAGGATGCAGTGCCCACTTGTTCCTGCTTGGGCTGTGCATGGTGCTGTGCGTGATAATTTCACTACAGGGACAAACACCCGGCACTGAAAATGATTGCTAACAGCATTTTTTCTAACCACTCTGTCGCTTGCGGAGCTCCATGTAAACGGCAAAGTATTTTTGCACTTCATGGAGTTCCGCATAGCGGAACTCCGCGAATGCCGCCCAGGCTTAATTACAGGTACATTATTTGGAGAAGTGTGGCTCAATGATTAGAGCAGCAGACCCTGATGCAGAGGTCTAGCCCGGGACCAGGGTTCAATTCCCCGCCTCGGCGGGTCTTGGGCTCAAAAATTCCACCGACCTGATAATTCTCGCCTCGGTGCCTACTCCAATCATGGAGTCCCACTCTGCAACTCTGGGCAATAGCTTGCTTAATCTCCACAACGACCCCCACAACGCTAAGGATGCCTAGCCTCCACCTTGGGGGTGCCCAGGAGTGGACGCCTCACAGGGAAAGCCAGGATGGGCTCCACAGCGGTATTCGTACAAGCGCATTGAGACCCTTGCGGGTGAGTAGTGCGCTATACAAGTATCAATTTACAATTATAGCCTATGGCACTTGTAATATGGTGGACGAGATATCCGTCATGCTTTGACAGAGTATATTATTTGCCAAACTCCAAATAAGACCCTTATAAAGTTAATATGGAAATGTGGGGAGTCTGCTGTTGGAGGAGATATTTGTGACTGAGGTGAGGAAGATAATTCGTGTGGAGACGAATGTCAGTCAGTCAAGTAACGTTTATTTAGACCGCAGGTCTTTAAACAACATAAAAACATAGCACATTATACAAAATATTCTAAAATCATCTCAAATTCATCAACAATTGCCATTACAATATTCCATACACTTCATTACATTATTGCATAAAACTCAATATATCAATCATGGCCACACCTGTATATAAACTTAGATATTTTAAAACCAATAAAAAATCCTATTATAAAATATCTTTCTAAAAGATTTATATCAGATAGAACTATCTAAAATAAATTTCCATTATAGATTTCAGCCTTCCATTTCCTTTCCCTTTTCCATGAAAAACCTTTTTACGGCATTCAAATATCTCGCAATAGCTATTGCAATTTCAAGGTTTGGTATATCTGTAAGAAGTTCATTAGCTTGTGCACGCAATTCGGTACCATATTTTAAAAAGGTGGGGTGTACAAACTGTTTCCGCAGAACTAACGCTTGTGAGCAGTCACTTATATATGTAAAATATTGCATTTACTGCCCATCCTACATGTGCATTTACCATCTGGTTGCATAATTTCTATTTTTATTCCTTCATTTGTCATACCAGGATTAATACCAATTCTAAATCTTGATCAAAGCCAATGATTAGGTAATGTATCCAAAGAGGGGTACCAGATTTTTTTTCACCCAACTATTAATCCTAAATTTCACTGATTCTTTCTTTCTCAGATCCTCCACAGTTTCCATCCTAGACAATCCCTTCCCTAGAGGAGAGGAGTAAAGAGCAAGTTCGATCATGTCTTGTGCAATGTCTGTGGTTAGAATCAGACCACAGTGGTTGTATGCACCACAGGCGAATTAAAGCCTTCCAAAAAAGAGTGGAGGTTTTTTGTTTTTATGATCTTCCTGTAGGTGAGATAGCTTTGTCTGCTTGGAGTTTCATAGCCTAGGGCTATGTACATTGGGACGATGTTTCCATGTTGAATTAATTTGAACATTTATTGGTGAATATTTGTAATGTGATTGTGCACCATCTTCTGAAAGTAGTCCGGGCTAATTGGAACCCTTATCCAAAAGGCTTTCAGCCATATTCATCAAACTGAATTGCGCTCGCAAATGGCCAGATTCTGAGAATCTGGCCATTTGCGAGTGCGATTTTTGCATTTGGGATTCATCATCCCAAATGCAAAAATCGCTATTTGCGAAATCGCATATTTGCGAGGAATTGGATTTAAGGAATTCCTAATAGAGATTCCTTAAATCCAATTCATCACCCTATTTGAAATTGCGAATTTGCAATATTTGGTCGCAATTTACCACGAAATCTGACTTTGTGGTAAATTGCGAAAAAAGAGTAAAAAGCACTTTAGTGCATTTTTTTCTTTGGCATGTTACACACACACATGTCCTCTGGACATGTGTGTGCGCAACACCTGTTCAAATGTGCATTTGAGGGGTGCTACAGGGTGTCCTTTGGACACCCCTGGCACCCTTCAAATCGCAATCTTATTTGCGATTAGCAAATTGCTAATGCAAAAAAAGGAATCAGTAGGAATCGCAAAACATTTTGCTAATCCTACATGAATCCCGTTTTGCGAGTCCTTAATAGCGAATCGCTATAATTCGCTATTAGGGCCTCGCAAAACGGGAGATTGATGAATATGGCTGTTTATCCAGTAGGCTTTAGTAGCACATGCTCAGAGCGACCATCAGCAGATTTCCTTCTAATAATTACCCCCCGTCTGATCCTCACAGCCCACACTGCACACCTAATCCTAATCCCATATCTATCACACACTGCAACCAAGCAATACCCACCCCTTAGAAGTCACCTCCTACATCAAGGGAACTTTTGGGTATAAATACCATGTCTCTGAGTTGAACTGAACCTCTATCAGAAGGATTGTTGTGCTGCTTAAAGGTCTCAAATGGACTTCTTTCCTGGAAGGACTGCTTTCATGCTTGTTGCCCTGCTGCTCCCTGATTCTGCTGAAGGAGAGCTTGACTCTGCCTTCCCTCTGAATGATCTCCAAGGGCTTGATGGCTTGTCCCCAGTTGTTTTTGGAAGTATCAGGGACACAAAAGACTTCCTGCAATTCTGCTGGTGCTGCGGGTCTCTGCCTCCTATAAGGCCTACCAGAAGTGGGTCATTCAGCTGGTTGGCTACAAAAACTGACACATCATCACCACTGCCCTAGTCGCAACCAATGCATCGCACTTAGATGCGGACACAGGCTGTTCGAGGACAGCAGCTCTACAGCCTGCCAGGCCGACGCGCTGCATGGCTGAATGACGATGAATTGCCTTCACTTCAGTGAAGCTTGATGATAACGCAGCGACCCAACTGTATGAAAAAGATCAACATATCTTGCCCTAAGCATCAACGCTTTGCTCCATCCAAAGTACCTTCTTGGTGGCCCTCCACAGGTCCTGAAGCCGGCCTGCTCTCCATCGTGTAAAGCCTGAAATTTGGATTTGCACCAGTCCCCTGCAACGTCAAGTAACGTTTTGACTGCTACCAGCTTTTAAGGACTGTTTTTGCATTTAAAATTTAAAAAATCATATCTCAACTTCTACTGATTAGATTTTTATCGTATTGGTCTCACTGTACTCAGATAAATATTCTCTATGTTGTTAAACCTGTGTGGAGTCAATTTATATTTAAATTTCAAAGTACTTTATTCGGTTTTTCATATTTTAAAAACCATAAAAGCAAGATTACAGCATGGACATAAAACTTTGTTAAAAATAAATATCTTAAACATAACCCCAGAAAATGTTTGTGCAGTTCATTTCATTTACAGAAAATATAAAATGTAACAATGAGATACAGCTAAAAAGGAAAGACTAACAATCCTCTCTCCTGTTTCGAGGGTTTAGTGTTGATTTGAGGAATCCAGCCACATATAGAGTGCTTTCAGGCTTTACCAATTGTAAATAGCACAAAGCAGGGGGGACCTGTTTAAAATTTAGTTTTTTTAGTATGGACTTCAAAAAGAACCTACGGGGAACTTCATAGAAAGGACAAATAAATAAAAAGTGCACCAAATCCTGTGGAGACCTATTGTCGCAGCCGCAGGAGGGTAGCACTTGACCGCTATGTGACTCCCTAGGTTCGGCTAATAATAACTGATAATAAACCAGCCGAAACCTTGTAAGTAGAAACCGTTCTTAACTTGTTATAGGCCATGATAAATATGGCGCCATTAAAGGCGTGGTTTTAAGCATGGCGAATTTGCGTATACTAGGTTTTACCAAATCTACCTCTTCTCTTTCTATTTTATTCCTTAAAATAAAGTTTTTTTAACGAGCTCTACATCAGCCTTAACAATCGTGCTGTGATTATAAAAAAGGTCCGGACGCCCCATGTCAGTAAAGCAACTTTTTAAATATCTAAACCATGGTACATTGAGCGCATGGTCTTGAGAATCAATCAATCAATCCCTGCATTTGTAAAGCGCGCTAAATACCCTTGAGGGTCCCAAGGCGCTGGGGGGTGTGGCGGCTGCTACTGATCGAAGAGCCAGGTCTTAAGAAGTCTTCTGAAGGCCAGCAGGCCCTGGGTCTGTCGTAGGCTGGTAGGGAGAGCGTTCCAGGTCTTGGCGGCGAGGTAGGAGAAGCATCTGCCGCCGGCAGTGGTTTTCCGGATGCGAGGGACTGTGGCGAGGGCGAAGGTGGCAGAGCGGAGGTTGCGGGAGGAGGTGTGGAAGTTGAGCCGGTTGTTGAGGTATGTTGGTCCGGTGTTGTGTAGTGCTTTGTGTGCGTGGGTGAGGAGTTTGAAGGTGATTCTCTAGTTGACGGGGGGAGCCAGTGTAGGCTTCTCAGGTGAGGTGTGATGTGGCTGTGTCGGGGGACGATGAGGATCAGTCGTGCTGAGGTGTTCTGGATTCGTTGTAGTCATCTCAGGAGCTTGGTTGTTGTTCCTGAGCAGAGGGCGTTCCCGTAGTCGAGTCTGCTAGTGATGAGGGCCTTGGTGACAGTTTTTCTCATGTTGGTAGGGATCCATTTGAAGATCCCGCTGAGCATCCAGAGGATGTTGAAGCAGGACGCAAAGACGGCATTGACTTGCTTGGTCATGGAGAGGGTGGAGTCGATGATGATGCCCAGGTTGCGTGCGTGGTCGGTGTGCCCAGCGATGTGGACAACCAGGAGTGATGGGGTCGGTCCGAGGATGACGACCTCCATCTTGTCTGAGTTCGGCTTTAGTCTGCTGTCCTTCATCCAGTCGGCGACGACCTTCATTCCTCTGTGAAGGTGTGCTTTGGCAGTGTGGGGGTCTTTGGTTAGGGATATGATCAGCTGGGTGTCGTCGGCGTAGAAGATGATGTTGAGGTTGTGCTGTCGTAAGACGTGGGCGAGAGGTGCCATGTAGATGTTGAACAGCATCTGGCTAAGAGAGGATCCTTGTGGGACAACGCAGATGATCTCTGTGGTTTTGGAGCGGAAGGGTTCGAGGCGGATGCTCTGGGTTCTGCCGGAGAGGAAGGATGTGATCCAGGCCAGGGCCTTCCCTTGGATTCTGGCGTCATGGAGGCGTGCTGATAGGGTGCGGTGGCAGACCGTGTCGAAGGCAGCTGACCAGTTCAGGAGGATGAGGGCGGTTGTTTCTCCTTTGTCCATAAGGATGCTGATGTCGTCGGTGGCGGCGATGAGGGCGGTCTCCGGCGCTTCCCTTAACAGCTGGTGATTAAGGACTAGGTCTTTATTCAGCCAGCACTTAAGCCAGAACAATAGAGGCCGTAGTGCTATGGTGTCGCCAATAAAGGGTGTTCCAGTTTCCTCTTGAACTATTAGGTTAGCTGTTCCTTTTGGTACAACCAGTAGTTGTTTCAGGTAGGTGTTCTCAGCCACCTCGATACTTTTGGCTTGTACATAACCCCATAGTTCACTCCCGTAACTGCCCAATGCCACACTCTTTGCCTGGTACATCTTCAATAGTGCAGCTACTGGCTGTTTGTCCATTTTAGACGCAAAATGGAATATGGCTGAATTTGCCTGTATTATCTCACCTCTCTGCCTCTGTACCAGCGGGCCCCAACTTAACTGATCATCAAACAGGACTTCCAGGTAAGAAAAAGACGTGGTCAGGGGTACCTTCTCAGCACTTACCTCAAAGGGGTATTGTTTCTTTGGGCGCATTCCTATATGATTTAGTATTATTTATGGCAAGATCTTGGTCAGCCATAAAACCATGAAAGGCATTCAATAGGGACCGCAGGCCCTGGGTGGTTCTTGCCAGAAGAACAGCGTTGTCTGTGTATAGCAAGACGGGCAGGCCCCTATGCCTGACAAAGGGAAAGTCAGCACCAGTTTTTAGCAGAAACGTATCCAGCTCATTGATATATAAATTAAAGAGAAAAGGGGCCAAGCCCAACATACAGCCCTGCCTCACTCCTCTCTTGACGGGGAAATCACTCGAAACCCTGAGATCTTGGGAGAATCTAACATTTGCCCTAGTGTCCCTATGAAGATCCCTTAAGAACCTGACCAAAGCAAGCTCTACCCCCATGTCGCCCATGAGATCATATAGTTTCACCCGGTTTACGCAATGAAACGCAGATGAGAGATCCATGAACGCCATGTAGATGGTCCCCCGTCGCGCCATGGTATACTTCCCCAGTACCATGTATAGGTATATTGAATGGCTGATGTGATCCTATTTTCCTCAGCCCATGATGACAATCTATAAGGGCCACACCTCCCACGACCTTAACTACAGAATCAATCAGAGAGATCGGTCTATAACAGGTAGTACTGTTGCGATCTCCCTTCTTGAGAACTGGGAAGAACGTGGAGAAGCCCCCTGACCTGGGACAGCCCAGGGATGCTGCTGCATTGAGTACCGCTGTAAGAACCGGCGCCCATAATGCCATGTTTGATTTATAAAAATCCGGGGGCATGGCATCAGGACCCGGCGCTTTATTGCTCGTCAGCCCTGCAATTCCTCTATCAATTTCGCCTAAGGTAAAGTGTGGTAATAATACACCCTGCCCATCCTGATGCAAGTCTATCTGTGGTGTATTAGTCCTAAATATGGAACTGAAATGCTGTACCCAATCATTCTCTGGGATGTTAGTTTCTAGTTCAGGTTCCCTTCCTGTATCGAACAGAGGTCTGTTGACTATACCTCAGAAATTGTTAATTGATAATTAATTTTGATATTTAATAGAAAAATGCTAAACAATGAATACATAAAGTCACAAAGAATATTGTTGTATTTGTAATATGTTGTAATTTGATATGGCTCATTTTTTAATTCATTTGAATCAGAAAAAAAACTATAGGTCAAGAGGGAGTCTCTATAGTATAACTGAACATTGTTCAACACAATTACTATATAGGACTCCGAACAATCCTCCACCTGTCAGACTAAAAAAGAGAATACTTACAAAGGAAGTGTTGCAACACTTGCAACAGGAGGTAAATGAACTCCACAAAAACAAGCAATAGAAAAGATACCAAGGCAAGAGATCAGCCAGGGAATCTACTTTGTGTATTTCCCTGATACCACTCCCAAAACACTGACACCTATTATGGATCTACAGTTCATGAACAAATTCATAATGACAAAAAGGTTTAAGATGACAACACTTCAAGAGGTCACTTCGCAGCTGCAGAAACTGTAATACAGAGCAACAATAGACCTCACAAATGCCTACCTGCATGTGCCAATTAACAAAAAGCCCAAGAGTTTCTTTCGCTTAGCTGTGAATCAGGTGCACAATCAATTCAAGGTACTTCCTTTTGGTATAAAATCAGGACCCATGGTGTTTACAAAATACTTCGCCACAGTAGTAATATATATCAAAAGTCAGAGTACACATGTTTTCCCATACCAGTGGACGAGCTAGTAAAGGTGAGCTTGTCATAACAAAGCCAAAGGTGCATAAAGATAGTCATGTGTACACTACACAGACACAAGTTTTGAATACATTTTGAAAAATCCTACCATAGATAGAACCATTATATTTAGGCTCAAGACTCAGTTTCAGGGAGGCCAAATATTTCCCCACTGCCAAAAGAATCATGTCTTTAACAGAGTAAGCTTGCCTTTACCAGAAGTGAGGACAGTCAGGAAACTAATTGGGATGAAGGCTTCATGCTTTCTCTTAATTTCTCATGCCAGACTACATGTAAGACCGGTTTAAGACTGAATTTAAAACCAATGGCCACATCCAATGGGGAGATGGGGGATCTGGTGGTTGTTACTCAGAAAGTACTGAGGGGAATTATATTGTGAAACTTCAGAAATGTAGCAGTGGCCCAATGTCCCTCAGCAGACTAGTGCACAATATCATCTTTGCTGTTCCAAAGAAAGGTATAACCTCTCCTAGATAGCTGTTTGTGCTGAAACAACTAAGGTGTATTATTTGTCTTGGTACTGCTCATGTAGACAGCACTTTCAGTGGCTTGCATGGTGCAAGACACACAGTGACACTATGCTCTTCAAGAAATCAACATGACACACAGCACTCCAGGGGAAGGCAGAACATTTAGACAACTCAGAAGAGTGACATAAATGTGCCCCAACCCAGGTGAGCTTTACAAGATTACAACAAGGGGTGCCATTGTTAGGGATGTACAGTTAGGAGACCGACATCCCAGACTAGCCTTGGTCCCCTGTAAAGATGGGAGATGCATTTCTCTCATGAGGACTCTTAGCCGCCCCTCATAGGCGGGGGGCCCAGCACACATCCTAACAGAGTAGCTCTGTAAATCCACTGCATTTCCAATGAGGGCATAGAGGGCACAGATGGCTGCATGTACTCAGAGGCACATTTACAACACCCCTGCGGTACATTAACCTGTCGGAGTATCACTTTTATGAGGCTCTGGAGGCACAGTGTGCCTACCCATATTTACAAGGCCATGAGAAGCTACCCTGCCTGCCTTTTCATGGCCTTGTAAATATGGCCCCCCTTCACGTATTACAATGCGTGAAAGGGATGTTCCATGAGTGTTGCTGTGGGTGTTTCCATGCTAGACCCATTGATTCTGATGTATTACCATACTTACAAGGTTTTGTAAACCTGGGAATGAGTCAGATTCCTATGCCTCCCCAGGGGACGCATAAAAGTTGAGCAATGAGGAGAAATACCTTTATTTCTCCTCGTTTTTTGCTCTTTCTATGTGTGCTGCACACATAGAAGGAGGAAATCTGCACACAAACACCCATCTCTGCAATGCAGGCACCCTTGCACAATATGGTGCAATGGTTCATGTGGTGGCACTAGGCAGCCAATTGTGCTCCAGCACAGATTAAAGCACAGGGATGCATCGTATTACTGTAAATACGATGCATCCCTGCACATTTCCTAATGATGCAGCTCAATGCAGCAAGATGGCTTGCAGCAACACGCTGCGTGATTTTCTAGTAAATATGCCCCTTAGTGAAATAGAACTGTACAAGAATTTCCTGTGATATAAAGCAGAAGGCACATGGAAGAGCAACTTTACCAGCTTCACAGCTATAAGCAGTGCATGTTGTGTTATAAGGCAACACCCTAGCCCTTTTTGTATGTGAACATGAAATCACTGGCTTTACTTGGTTGATTCTTTGACATCCTCTTTACAGAAGATGAAGGATCTGTGAACCCCTGGAATGAAGCACATTGAACGTGGCTTTGTTGAAGGCATGTGTGAGAAAGTACAATTTTCCTCTGTATTTTAAAGGACTTTTTACTGTATTTATTCCTGCAAACTAGTCTTCACGTTGCTTGTTTCGGAATAAGTCCTCCATTTAAGCAATCTAGCATTTTCTTTTACCTGGTGAATATCAGCCTAAAATGTTGCATATGTTCACCGAGGACTTCAACTCAAATCAATGTTTCATCATGGCAGAAAAACACTCTGCCGCTTGCCTGCAGGGCTCGCTGTTTCAAATATTTGTCTTCCGAATGGCTTCTAAAGATTATTTTTTCACTTTCCATTACAATGTGCCCTTAGGTTAAAAGCATTCCCGTTTCCATGCATCCTATTTCTTGTTAAGTAGATCATTAACAGATTCTGAGCGCTCTACTTAACAGTGTGATTGGAAATATATTTTATTTCATGGGATTGTATCGAACAATTCATTTCATTTAAATAGTCTATAAATGGGAGAAAAACGTACGCCTCTTTACCTGAGGGGCCTGTGGTATGGCTGTGAAAATAGGATATTTGATTAAACCATTAATGCAAAATTAGAATAAATAAATGCATCATTTATAATCTGACAGCTACTGGCAAGAGGCCTCATAACCACGGTTGCTCTTTCTACCTCTTATGTATGTGTGATGTGTTTCAACCAGCCCCATGGCGTGATACACATAATAACATGTAACCTAATTACACCAGATAACGTACAATAATAGTACTAAGCCATGCATATACAAAGAATAACACATACTCTGATTCCCAGTGGTATATTTCCTAAGTAAAATATATTTGCATCCATCTGCATCCATCTATAGCTGTTGTAAGTTTAAGGTGATTGGAATTGACTCTGCAGTGTTGCAACAAATGGCTGAATGTATAGGTTGTATTACTCTATCTGGTCTAGGACTTCGAGGAAATGAGACCTGGTGTCAAGATGGACATTATAAACAACCAGTAAGGAATTTGGGAGAAGCGGGAAAATGGAAATGGGAGACAGGACATTAACTAGACCACATTTCTTGGTGACATGAAAGAATGAGAAGGACTTTACGGCAAGCATTGACAGTGCCCACTTGATATCTCAACATCTCAACATCCCAACCACCACTGAGTCAGACCTAATAATACGTGAAGCAAATGGCCTACTATTTTTCAATGGGATTCAAAATGCAATATTCAGACACTAGGGCAACACTTAAAAGATACGTGCAGATGACTAATGAATATTCTAATATGTCACTCAAAAAAACCAGGTTAAAGTAATATTATAGTTAGGTGAAAATTTCAGTGACAAAATAACATTTCAAACATACAAAACGTTTGAAATTAAACAGTTATAGCCATCTAAAGCAACTTTAAGTTGTTCTCCAAGGTAATTATAACTTGCACCCTTCCATGCACTTCTAATTACCTCACATATTACATCACTCATGACATATTCTACGGCAACATTGATGACATGTGTGCAACATATGAAACAATATTATTGATGAAAAGACAGTGCATGGTGTGGGTACAAGTTATAGTTACTTCAGGGGCTACTGGGCCCCTTTGATCACTTATCTTTATCATGTGTCACTCGCCTTGGCTCTCATCCATTTGGTCCGACGATAGATCTTGAATTGCGCTGAAAGGAGTCAGACATAGGGGATCCAATGCCAGCTATCCAATGAGAATTAGAAATAGGGTAACTGACCTACAAACTCATAATTAGATTCATAAATATAACCCTCAACACCAGGCTCTATACACACAGCATTATCACTGCTAGATCAAATCTCTGAAGAAACTGAGTCTAATTAGGATCATACAAACCAGTAAATTGTTAAAGCTATGCAAATAATAACATTAATATCTGCTGTCCAGAGATCTCTCTATAAGAATTCCCTCCAAACATTAATATTCCAACTGTAGCTAACAATCAAATTTGGAGGAAAATCACGGACAGGCAGAAATAGGATTGAGGGTGGTTAGTTTTATCATAATCATTTAAGAACTAATTACCTCAATATTGGCATTTAAGATCTAGAGGGGCAAATAGGCAAATTCATTTCTGGTTGGTCATTAATTACCAAATTCTCAGGGAAGTTTAGGACGGGACATGAACTATGACAGTTCAAAGGCACTCTCCCAGAATAGGGAAAGTAGTCCGGGACTAACACCAATAGGGTACTGTTGTGTTTCGGTTTAGATGTCCGTATATAGGTTTTCCCGATACATGTCCTTATATAGGCACAATTCGCATTGTCCTTATATAGGCACAAGATCCCAGCCCTTATTTAGACATTAGCCATGCTCTCCAAATATGGCAAGGTCAACTACATCCGTCCATCCTAATGTCACAACGAGTTCTTAGAAACCAGACCCTTAAGCTGTTGGGAGTTTCCCTAGCCCAGGATTATTAATTTCTCCAAGAACTCATTTATTATGCATGAACCGCTATACCCTAAGGGTTTATTCATGAAGTCTTCGTCTGCCCGACTTTACGTCAATGCTAACATTCCTAGCCACCTACCAGGTATAAATATACCTTCCCTTGCTATGGCAAATACAGTGGCGGCAAGCAAGAAGCAGATCTCAACTCAGAGGAGCCCGTGTCCTGGCCTGATGCACTGACAAGACGCTGTCAGCCCTGCTCACAGAGAATCCAGCTTCCAGTGTTCTGACTCCCTTAGCAGGGTGTTAGAGTTTGTGACCCAGAAAGAGAATCCCACCTCTCTCATTCTTAAGGTATGAAGCTGACTAGAACCTGGAGGGACTCTTGGCATACCAAACTATAGAATATCAAACTATAGCATACCAAACTATAGCTTACCATACTATAGAATACTGCACCTACTTCTTACCTTGTCCTACACTTAGGTTAGGTACACTGGGGTAGAACTAGTTAGAAGCATCAGACGAGTATCCACATTTTAGCCTGTGTTATTTATGTATATGAATATGTGTCATAGCCAAAAGACAATGCTGTTGCAGTATTATTTCTTTCTACTGCTTAAGCTCTATGTAATATATCTCACATACTGGCTTGAGATTGTAACAGCTCATATCTCTTACATGAGAAACAATACTGTTCAAGAAATCCTTTTCTTGAAACCCCGGTCTATCTCTTTCTGTGTAACTCTGAAAAAAAATTAAGCATGCATGATTGACTATTCTGAGACATGTTCCGATCCTAAAGGGTAACAAAGTTGTCATATTTATGCGGTTGCCAGGAACTACTCCCTTCTTGTTTTACAAGGAGTTTCTAGTAGCCTCTGAGTTAGCTGGCATACAAAGTAATTAAGTTTGATGTACTTGATAGGGGCATACGGACCTCTGCCAAAACTATAGTGTATATTATTCCAATGCGCAGAGCCTATTAGGGAAATAGGAGCTACACTACAGTAGGTGCCACCCAGAAGACTCTGCAAGGAAGTTCCAGAGCAACGCCGTGTAGTAGAATGTCCAAGAGAGAAATGCGATAGAAGCAGCAGTCCTTTCTGCCACATAAAGGTATGTGAAAATCCTCAAGTTCCAGGGTAACTCCTCCTTGTTCACCTCATCCAGTCAGGTCACTCAGTCCATTGGTCAGTTTGTATAGGTTGATCGTCATACAGCATAAAGAAGACACATATTATAGCAAATGATCATTAAGTAAGTTATTGAACCATCGATTGTGAATACTTTTAATAATAGTTATTTTGCAAAAAGCACATGGGTGAGTTCAAGAGGACAGTTAACCATGGCAGATGCTCGCAAAGTAGCAACATTGTAGAAGACAGTCCTAGGATGCAAATTGGCAACTCTCCCTATGAGACAAAGTTTTTTTTCATATTGCAATTTTATGAAGCCTTTCCATGAAAGCAGAATCAAGCAAAGTAAAGAGGAAAAAAATGAGCTGGCCTAAATTAAATTTGGTCTATAAAATATAAAGAATATAAAACTGTGGAACTATACATTTCATTCATATGCTTTGAGGATGTTATATACTTTTTCCAACTTATTTGCAATTATAAAGCATTTTAGTTTGTTACAAAAGGCACATGTAACTATGACATATTGCTGCCTTTTTAAAGAGCCAAAATGTAAAGGTATTTCAAAACATAAATTAGTAATATTGTTTCAAGTAATTCACATTAGCACATGTATGAAGGTTATTCCCTGAAAATTTCAGAGCATTTGGGATTAGTATAAACGTGCAGCACCATTTTCTCTTCTCACTTGGTGCATAAATTCACGTGTTCAATACACAGAGTTTAGAATGGAACTTTTTCAACATCACACACACATAAATATCTCTAAACCATATCAGATTTCATTAAATTCTTCACACACATCATCATTTGATAAGAATGATTAGAAATCTTACTACACCTAAATTTATTATAATTACCTTTAGATCGATACACATTGAATTAGCAACTGAAACTGGTTAACTTTGAACCCATATTACATAATGTATATATATTTCTATTCAACCTACAATTTATCTGCACACTTTTACAATGCAGTAACTAAGTGTTCTCATGATTTCTCTCATGTTTTCTTCAACGTAAAGTTATCAAAATTACATGTTTGCCCATTTTTTTTCAAATGTGTCACAATCGGTTTTATGTGTCAAATAAAAGTTCAGCAGCTTATCTTCTTAATCAAGGGCTTTATTCGCAGAATGGCTGCTGTCACGTTCTGTGTTGATGTGGTGGCAGCCAATCCAATCTTATCTCTAAATCTGTCGGCCGGTTCCTCGGATCCACTGTAGCATGAAATATACTGCATTTTATACCCTTAAAAATGCAATATACTTCATGCTGCAGTGGATCCGAGGAACCGGCCGACAGATTTAGAGATAAGATCAGATTGGCTGTCAGCACATCCACAAATATGTGACAGCAGCAATTTTGTGAATCAAGCCCTCAGTAAAGCAGGTAAGCTGCTGAACTTTTATTTGACACATAAAACCGGTAATGACATATTTGAAAGAAAAAAATGACAAACGTGCACCAATTTTGATAACTATACCTTGAACACATGAGAGAAATCATGAGAAGACTTAGTTACTGCATCGTAAACGCAAGCAGATAGTAGGATAAATCGGAATATATATATATTCACTGAAAAAACCATAGGTTATAGACCATATAAAGTTAGGAATTAGCATTTACAAAACCTTATTTTACTCACACAAAACCATTGAAATTCGCATATATAGTTAGTTGCACTAACTATATATCGCGCACCCGCAATCCACTGCTGATGATGTCACATATTACATCATTCATGACATGGTCAGTGACATATATGTCAACTCTCACATGTACTGTGTTTTACATATGTACTTACTTTGACATGTAGCACTGAGATATCCATTCACTCACCAATGCACTCATACACACAGTCAACCGCCCATACAGCTGTTTCCACATGCACTTTTGAACCCATACATCTAGTGAATCAACTGCTCACACATCTATGCACAGAGTCATACATCTCCCAGCCACCCACACACACACTCAGTCTCCCATACAAATACTTGGGCAACCAATCAATAACCCATATAGTTACTCATATAGCTACTGATCAACACATGCAGCAGTTTACAGAACAACAGACATAATGATGCACAAATTAAGACAGTTAAGTCACTAACCCATGCACTCAGTGAGACACATTTAATCACTCACTCATACAGTCAGTCATGCACCTACTAAATCCTTCATCCAGACACTTATACATCCACTCATTCTTCAATATGTAAGACATATTTTAACTTTACAGAAACATACAGTCACTGGATGTTGTCATCAGTGATGTCATCAGTGATGTCATTTGAGATGTCATCAGTGATGTCACTGACCATGTCATGAATGATGTAATATGTGACATCATCAGCAGTGGATTGCGGGTGCGCGATATATAGTTAGTGCAACTAACTATATATGCGAATTTCAATGGTTTTGTGTGAGTAAAATATGGTTTTGTAAATGCTAATTCCTAACTATATATGGTCTATAACCTATGGTTTTTTCTGTGAATTTTCAAGGTTTTGTAAATGCTAATTCCTAACTATATATGGTCTATAACCTATGGTTTTTTCAGTGAATGTATATATATATATATATATATATATATATATATATATATATATATATATATATATATATATATATATATATATATATATATATATATATATATAATTTCTATGGCAAAATGAAACCCCTCATTTTGTTCCTTTTCAAATTAAATGTTTTAAGTGTTAACACTTTATTCCAATCAAGATGACTTCAGGTGTGCCATACTTTTGTCATAAGTAAGACTGTTAGCGCTCTTTAGGACACTCTTGGACATTTTGTCATTGGGCTATAGTTGGGCTACATATGGCTGATATTTGGGCTACATTTGTTTTTTTTTGTCTCTGGTGGCCATCTTTGGGCTACATTGAGCTACATTTGGGCTCTAACATATATATAGCCCAATGTAGCCCAATATATATTTTTTAAAGTTAATTTTCGGAAAAACCACTGGAGCATATATCTTGAGACATAGCAAAGGCACATTGGGGTACCAGTCCCTACAATCTTGCCAAGTTTGGTGGAAATCCATTCAGCCGTTCGGGCTAAAAGTGAGTCCAACCGCCCTATGGAAAACTCAATGTTAAAAACACGTTTTGAGACCCCCATTTTTTCTCGGCCCCCGCTTGACGAAACCCCCCCAAACTTTCAGGGGACGCTCAAAAACAAAATGTGCCATTTTCCTGGAAATTTCAGCCAATTCTGTCCATCAACGCCAAAGTTATTCAACATAGAATTTTCAGAAATCCCTATTAAAAAAAATCCTAACTATATATACCTACTGGCGACCGCCAGTAGGTAATACATGTATATATATATATATATATATATATATATATATATATATATATATATATATATATATATATATATATATATATATATATATATATATATATATATATATATATATCCTAAAAATGCAGTTAGTAAGGTTATGCTTACTAAACTAAAGCAACTCCACTCTCCCCAAACTGTCCAGGCAAGGCAAACTGGGCAAATCAGATCTCGCACTGATTCCATATTAATTATAACTTGTACCTCAAATACAGTACTCATGGCCTCCTAATACACTTACAAAGAAACTTCTCCCTGTAATCACTGCTCACACTAAAGGTATGTTATATCTTATCTGCTTTTATTTAATCATTTAAATACCAATCCCAAATTTTACAAATGCTCAAATGAGCAATTACCCATGCACTTCTCATTAATCTAGAATGTAATTTGTTTAGTATGTATGAGTATATGAGCAAATAAAACACTTTACTTTCTGCAAACATTTCTTACCAATATGCTATTATCAGTATAAATAATCTTATCACCCACCAATACAGTATGGTTTAAACATCTAGTGGACCCCGCATGTCTGCTACAGTTACCAATCTAGTGTAACCCTCTTCAGGGCCCCAGATCTTTTAGACACATAATCTTCTCTTATTGACGACTAATATTAGTAGCTGAAACATGGGATCATATCATATAATATAAAAGCCCTACTGTACTGATGGACATTGTTATTATTGATATTGATATGTACAGTAGAGTAATTTTATGGATTAGATGAAATCACCAATGACATCACTATATTAACAAGAGTAACGTGTGTAACTGAATCTGAGAACATCAAGCAAGGCCACTCTATATACTTGTTGAAAAGGTAAAATTAGCTTTCATAATACCTCAATCTGTCCAGTTTGTATTGTAGTGAAAGCTTGATATCTTAGAATTTGGTCTTCAAGAGTAGTAGTATAATCAAACAGTCTCTATTTCCCCATGTGATAGGCTTTTTTCTTTGTTCAGTAGTGGCAATTGTGTCCCAGGCCTTTTCACAATGACAGGGAATGATGAGGAAAAAAAAGGAAGTGCACTGCTTGTCCCTTCTGGAAGGATGGGGAGGGTCTCTATAAAGCAGGATACACCTTTAGGAAGGATGGCTTATTTTTTTCAACACCTCATTGGTCATGAAAAATGTAGGGTGATTAGGCTAAAGCCTATTTTTAAGTATATTCCAGGTCGGCATTGCTCATCAAATATTGTATGGCCATACCCATGTTTCCAAAAAATTTTTGATTTCACTAAAACAATATGGGCCCGATGTAGGTGGCCATTTACCGGCCAGTAACGGCCGAATTCGGCCGTTACCGACCGGTAAATGGATTTTCAGATGTAGGGGACCTATATTTTAGCGATTCTGTAAATTTACCGAATCGGTAAATTTACAGAACCGGTAAAATACAGAATCGGTATATTTACTGATTCGGTAAATCCACATGTAGGTGGCACTCCTAAGAGTGCCACAGGCCCTTAAGAATCGGTATTTTACCACCCAATCCTATTGGGTGGTAAAATACCGAATTCAGGTGTGCATGCACATCTGTGCATGCACACCTGTGCAATGTGACACACAGACATGCCCTTAGGGCATGTATGTGTGCCACATGGCACACAAGTCCGGAATTGGGGTGCCAGAGGGTGTCAAAGTGACACCCCCTGCACCCTTGCTGAAATCGGTATTTACCGAATCGGTAAATACCGTTTCGGTAATGCCCATTGATTCCTATGGGATTTAATGCCCATTGGAATCAATGGGCATTACCGAATCGGTATTTATAGAATCGGTAAATACCGAATTTTAACGATTCGGTATTTACCGAATCTGTATTACCTACATCCCCCCCCCCCTCTATTTTACCACTTCTTAAATACCGATTCGGGATAATTCGGTATTTAAGAAGTGGTAAAATGTAATTACCTACATCGGGCCCTATATGTATAATATGCTTACTTATAGGGCCTTTAACATACCCTTCTTCATTTTGGTTGTTTACTTTTATGGAGAGTTTTATGTAGCGCGAACTTAACCCGACTCGGGTATCAGAGCACTTTACATAGCACCAGTTACGTTACATGAGGACACACATTAATTTTTGTTGGGCTCGGGTAAATTAAGTGATTTGCCCAGAATCACAGGATGTTTAGCATCAGTGCTGAGACTCGAACCCAGTTCCCCAGATTCGAGGTTGACCGCCCTAGCCTGTAGGCCAACTCCTCTCCCCGAGCCTATTGCCTAATTCACGTTATTCCTTCACCCAGTACAGCATAGAGCACTGGACAGTTGTTCAGCCCAGCTCATCAGTTAGCTAACAGTGTTCTGCTCTTTCAGCAGGAGTAGATCCACATGCAAAGTAGTTCCAGGTACTAATATTGCAGTGTGTTCCGTCTTGAGACGGACACATACTTTTCCTTTTAGCCAATGCTTTAAAGTCTTTTAATTTAATAAGTATATCGTAAATAGAATGTATGACGTTACAACGCATATATTCACAACGTAGTACTTTCCATCACGTTCGTTACAACGCAAGCCGTTACAATGACTTGCGCTGGAGGACACTGGACTTAGGAATATTATGATTTACTATTCCAACTTCAGCCTACTTAACAGTAAGGAAGGTGTTGGAATAGTAAATCATACTATTCCTTAGCTTAGAGCACCATCCAGCACAAGTCTTTGTAACAACTTGTGTTGTAACGCCCGCAATGTAAACATACCACGGTGTAATGACTGTGTTGTATAGGTCGTTCTTAATATTATGCAAGAAAATACAGTGTACAAACTTATGCCAAGGGTGGCTTTCTCTTCACCGCTCATGCCTCAACACAGCATGCATTACAATGCTTGCATTACGTTAAATTAAGTCCAATTTCTTAGGCAATTCCAAATTTGTTACACTAATATCTTAGTGTTCAACTTGGGCATTCATCTAGGGGGAATCGCAAGTTTCTAGTCTGTGCACACTTTAATTCAACATCATCAGCCAACCAACTTATCACCAAGCCTTAGAGCTTCATCCTTCTTTTTTCTGCTGTACGTCACGCTTCCACATCTCTGAGTCAGCCTTTCAGCGACCTGTGCCCGTTCCTAGCAGACACAACTGGGTTTTAGCTGTATTTCACCATGTATACCTTTCTGATACTGATGTGTCACGTTTCCAGTACACATTTAGTCTTGGACGGTCTCAGGTCAAATACAAACATCTGGCATCTGCTTTTTACACTTAAGGCACTCTGTAATTTTTAGGGGATCTCTTTTATGGATCATGCTAGGAGTTATGTAGGTCCTATGCACAAAATTAAACTGTATGAGTAAAATATGGCATTATTAATAGCCGTCTTGATAACGGCTTCCTATGTCTATGCGTCCTACTTCTCTTTGGCCATTTTGTTCTAAATTTGGTAAAATCCACATGCATGTATAGGAATTTGGTGTTGGTAAGGTTGATACAGATTAGTAAAGGGGCGCAACATTATAATTGAAATCTTTTCTGCTCCCTTGGACTACTTCTGTCATTAAATACGCTACTCTCATTGCTGTGTCACTGAGAAGAAAACTAAGAGCTTGAAAGTACAAGCTTACATTTGAATGTGTCTCATTTGTATATCATTTAATAAACAGTAGTTTCCCCAGCTCAATTGATAACCTTCCCAAATCATCACGAAAAGTTGGCCAGACAGAACATCTACGGAGATGTCTTAGCACAGGAACTTGGTGTAACAAAGTACTAGTTTACATAACACACTCACACAAAGAACACGGCTGGAATTGACCATAATCAGTAGAAAGAATGAAAGATTTTGGCGGTGCATACACCCCCAATTTTTTTCACAGTTCAAAAAATTGTAAACGTATTTTCTAGTTCTTGTTTTGAGAAAACACTGCCCGGTGTTTCGGTATTCGGACTTGGGGAAATTAAGGGCCAGATGTAGGTAAGTAACATTTACCGAATCTTAATTACCGAAAATTACCGAATTTTACCGATTCGGTAATTAAGATTCGGTAAATGTGATGGGTTGGTATGTAGGGAATCCAGATGTTCCCTTTTACCGAATCGGTAAAATTCGGTATTTACCGATTCGGTAAATACCGAATCGGTAAAGCCTATTGATTCCTATGGGCTTCAAAGCCCATAGGAATCAATAGGCTTTACCGATTCGGTATTTACCGAATCGGTAAATACCGAATTTCACAAGGGTGCAGGGGGTGTCACTTTGACACCCTCTAGCACCCCCCAAAAAAGGTTCGGGGGCCATGTGGCAGGCATACCTGCCCTAAGGGCAGGTCTGCCTGTCAACTGGCACAGGTGTGCATGCACACATGTGCATGCACACCAGAATCGGTCTTTTACCATCAAATAGTATTTGATGGTAAAAGACCGATTCTGTAATGCTTGTGGGACTCAGAAGAGTCCCACCTACACATCAATTTTACCGAATCGGAAAAAATACCGATTCGGTATTTTACAGAATCGGTAAATTTACCGATCGGTAAATTTACCGATTCTGTAAAATACAGGGCCCTACATCTCAAATTGCATTTACCGGTCGGTAACGGCCGAATTCGGCCGTTACCGACCGGTAAATGCCTACTTACATCTGGCCCTAAGTGACCACACTGTAGAAGGTTTACTACAAAAGTGAGCAGCAGGGCTTTGACTCTGGCATTGAACATTTGGGTGGACAGATCCCTTCCTGAGTAAATTAAAAAAGGCAATGCATTTTTAAAACGTCAGTGTTATAATTTGTCATTTTTTCTTGAGGACTTCAGAAATTCCTACAGAGAAAACAGCTCAATTTGTGGCAGTCTTTTTTTGACAGAGCAAATTAAATCTTAATTGTGCATGGGGGATTTCTTACAGTACTCTCTCCTAAGAATATTGGCATTTAAGAAGGCTCTTTGCACCGTCTCATAAAAAGGTATGTATTTGTTTCTTGCACATAAATAGTTTGATAAAGCTTGTGCTTGGTAGCATTTATAAGTCTCACATATCTAAGCAAAAGATGATGGGCTTAATTAAAAGATTTTTCTGTGAGTTGGAGTGACTCGCTCCTACTCCTGAATTTCGAGGGGTAAGCAACCCCTTCTCATGGAATAGGCTTTGTGAATCGAACCCAAATATTTTCGTATAAACGTTATAAGTATATATTTCCTACACACACTTACTGTGATTTATTATGAATTTCTCTTTCCTGCTTCACATATGTCTGTACGTTACAAATTACAATTTAATTAGTAGTAGGTTAGATGTTTAAATGTTCCAGCTTCTGGAAATACATTAAATGGAAAATGGAAAATGTAATTGCTATGTCTTTATAAATAGTTTTTCCATAACAGATTCTCCGACTAGCATATTACATCTACATCGTCATTTTGGGACAAAACGTGACCTGAGAAGAGAGGCATGTATTCTAAGTGTAGGAGGGGCATCAATATTTCAAACATAAAAAGACCAACACTGTTGAGGAAGGGTTAGCGCTGATGGATGTTTTAGTGGGATTTGTCTATCTTAAATTTTATTTGATGTACACTTTTAAAGTTAAAGTTTTTTTTAGCAGTAATGAATGTTTGATTGAATCAAACAGAAACATCAAACATAAGAGGAATGAGTGATGCCTTGCCCTTAAGGTTCACAGTAGTATGTAGAGTAGGGAACCCTATTGCCCTGAAGAAAGCCCCGGACCTGATAAGGGCCTTTCAAAGGTCTCATTGTTCATCCGTTTTACTAATTTTTTATCTTACCCATCATTAAAAGTATTTCTTGGGTTATGCAGAGGTACTAGGACAGGGTCGCTAACTATTCAGTGACATTTATAAAGCGCATCCTCTGGTTGATGTTGAGTCCACTCTTGTAGTATTGCTTCATCAGGGTGGAATGATGCAGCCAATATTCAAGCATGCCACAAAATGCACAAAATGTTGGTGAGGCTTTCTCATCCAGTAATGAAATAATTCTTCTCATTGCTTGAGCAAAAGTATGTGTAGTGTTAGTAGTGTTTCAATTATTGCTTATGTTGTTGTTTGAGAGTTACGGTATTACTAGGACTGGTTTGTCATGGTTCTGCAAATCTGTGTATCCATCTATAGACAGGACAGTCACAATTCTATGTTCAAGTGACAGCTGGGACGAGAGGTGGACCTAACAATCGTTTTTGTCAGATAGGCATAAAATACAGACACAATATGGAGAGGAACAGTCTCATCTTTCACTCATCAGCCATTCATGTGCAACACCTCCAGGGCAGATCATTGTCAAAGCTTAACTCTACACCAGTAAAGAAACCTCTCACCCCTGTCCTCCAACACTTCCTGTCAAATTGATGGGGTTTGCACCACCTAAAAAGAACAAAGTAAGGACTTGACAAAACGCACCCATGCACTAACTACTAAAGCAATCGCCCCACACTAATTAGAGGACTCCCTCAAGTTTAGGGAATGTCAGTAATAAACACTGCTAGTCTGACAGACTTCCCATAATCTTCATTTTGTGTTACAGTAGAAATCCTTTTTTTAAAAACATTTCTTTATTATGATTTTCATAATACGCGAAAAACTAAGGTAATTACGTGCAAAGTAACTCACTTCAGCAAAATTACTAAAATATGTAAGATCCCAATAAAACAATAATGAGATAAGAAAGAAAATAAAAAAAGACATAAAATAGAAGAGCCAGCATTCTTAACCAGCACAGTTTAATCAATACCTAAGCTAACCACTCCCCCACATAAAACGTACTCCCCACAAACAGATAATGCCACAAGCCCCAAGTATATCATTCCAGACTCTAGTCCAAAATAAAGGCACTCCAAACACTCTCCTATTTGAATGAATGAAATAAATATCCCCATGCTAAAAGAAACTCATTAATCACAAAGTCTAAAAATAAAATTAAAAAAAACATATCAAGAATATGGGTTTGATTCTAAACCCTGCAGATTCGGTGCTCATATTTTGCCAGCCTATGAAGCTCAGCTATCCACTCTTGATGCATTGGCAAGTCTTGTTTCCCAAACCGGCAAAATCATGCAACAGAGCCATTTTGTCTGACTCCTCAAAAGAGATAACACTAGTCGCACTTCGTGTTTTTCCATACATAATGCTAATCTGTATCTAATGCAGGGCATGATTAAAGTATGTGGTACTTATTTATTTGTGAGTTTTTTATAGCGCAAACTTGACCTGAAGGTATCAGAGCGCTTTACAGAGCGATCACAGCAATAATACCATAAGCTACAAACCCCATGCAATGCTAGAACACCTCCAACATTCTGCAATGGGAACAAGACGAGTTTGGTAAATTTGAAAGGCGAATAATACAAATTATATAGAATGTTAAAATAAGCAAGCTTGAAGTGCGCTTCTCTAAGCAAGTCATTATAATACTCAGAGATTTCCTCCTAGTACCCCTCTGAGTATTCCACTCCTAACTGCTCCTGCTAGTAGAATTTAGTCACCAAACAAGTATCACATGAGTAAAAATTGTCAATAAGTGTTTGGTACAAATTAGACACAGCAACCTTGAAAAAGCTCCACAGGCTAAGGTGGTGCACAATCGGCGATGCTAATAGATGAATTAGATCTCTCACTAGTTTACCTCTCAAGCAATGCCTCACTTGCCAATACTCCCAGAGTCGTGACTTGGAAAGAGAAAGTTCTGATTTTAATGGCTCAAAGTAATGAGACGAGTCACCATCAAGGAGGCCTCCAATTGTTTTAATTCCCACGTCTTCCCATAGAGCCCACCTAATCAGCTTTCGATCTACAGTGATCCCCTCATTGTTTCAAAGTGCTACCTATTATATGAACTTTACTATCGACTCTCAAGAGTCAGTGCAAATCTCTCCAACTGGCCCACATAGCTTTTATGGTCAAAGGACAAAGCGGTGCTGCTAAGACATGAGAATTGTTCAAGATACCTGAATCCACAGACGTCTTAGCAATATTCCACTCCCATGACTCACAATGTGGCTGATCAGGAACAGGAACCAATAGAAAGGCCTGTTACGATAAATGTTAAGCCAAATTGTACAGCTGCAAGTCAAGAAGTCGAAGCCCAGCCAACCCGGAATCTGCATGTAACCTTGATGATTTTATTGATGGCTTCCTGCTTGCCAGGATAAACCTCTTTATGCTCTGATTCATTTTGTGAAGGGTATACGCAGGAATAACAAGGGCAGCATATCAAACAAGCATTGGAAATGCAATAGGTCTCGCATTAGAAAAGTTGGAGCTATTGGTCTTGTAAATGACAAATATTTTATTTATTTGTTGGTTTTTAAAATAGCTAAATTGATAGCTTTGTCATTTACAATGCCAATAGTTATAACTTTTGCGAATGTGACACCTATAGCATTTGGAATGCAACATTGCTAGCCATAAGTGAAGGACTCTAAAGGAGTGCAGGAGTAAGGGACCGTGAGAGAGGCTTACCGGTGGAATGAAGCTGAGAGGAGTTCAGCGCTGTATGCAAAGTATAACAAGTGTCTAAGGGGAAAGGAATTAGACAGTTAATTACGGTCATATTGCCCAAAAAAGGGGCTGCCATTATTGCGGAAAAAACTTACCACGAGGTGGGGCCAAGGGGAGTATTGAAGACGTCTGTCTCTGCAGCTAGCTTTATATTCGCATAACCGCCCATGGGTCCAAAGACGTATACTGTGTATCTGTAATGCTCTCCATATATCTATATACGTGCATATTGTCTTGCACAGGTATACTGGTGAAGTCGGTTAACCACTCATTTTGGATTACATAACCCTTCAGCCAGGCTCCCTGGCCTTTCTGCATAGACACATGGCGGGTGTATATTTTTATGCTGCCAGGGATTGGTCCCTTAGCCTCCTGAGATCCCCCAGTCCCCTTATGTGCTACATGAAGTTGCCAATGGCGACCTGTCAGTGAATTAAAAAAATGACTCGGCAACCCCATATTGTGTTTTTTTGCATAAGCGGGCATCCTGTGTGGCTCCCCTGACAGGGAAGCTCGCCCAGACCTGGCTTTCCTCCTGTTCTCGTGAACGCATGCTTGAAGCCAGGCCAGTCTATACGGATAAGGCGCTGCGAGATGGTGGGCCACGTTTACGATCTAGCCCTGATATGCATGCTAATGCGGCCTGCCCCTTAGCACCTCGTTCCCTCCACCCTGTCCCTCCTGACAATCCCCCGCCACTTGCAACAGCCCGGCTGCATCTAGCGCCGGAAAGATGTTGGGCCTGATCAATGGCTGCCTTGCAGATTCGCGGACTCCGAGCTGGACTCTGGTGTTGCTAAGAAACTCCTCTGTGTGTGGGAGAGGGGGTGGGACGCAGAGGCTGAATGAGCCGCGGATCCGGAGCATAGAGCACTGTGTGAAATTCCCTCTTCAGCACATTGAATCTTGCATGGATTGGGAAGGTGGGTGAATGGGGCGTCACCCTTCCTCCACGATGAGCACCAAAGACCGTACCATGCCCCCTCCCTCTCTTCCGCAAGCCGCTCGCGGTCACATGGAAGCAAATGACCAATGGGCGCGCGGCAGAAAGTGTCGGCCATTTTGGGTTGGGAGTGTAATGAAAAAACAATATATGGAAAGACCAAAGGTGCATGCAGAGCGTCTGCGGCGACACTCTTGAGGGAACTGGAGCCAAGGGGTCCACAATATGGATTGAGGGCATACGAGATCCAGTCTTCGGTACAATTCAGGCCAGTGTGCAGGGGGAGCGGGGAGAGGTGCGACACGGCAGGCAGAGTAGGAGGAGGAGGGGGGAGGAGAGTAGGGGAGGCACGGCCTAGCGGCCGTGCAATCAAGAAGTGAGGGGGCGGAGCTGGGGAGGAGAAATGCGACGTGCGGATGAGGGAACTGATGTGCACGCGCTTTTAAGCTCAATGCGCATGCGCATTGAGCTTAAAAGTCACGGGCACTGCAAGGAATCGCCACGATTCCTTGCAAGTTGGATAAAGAGTGGATAAGCCCCCATAGTCTCGCTTGCTCGATGCGCATGCGCATCGACAGGCGAGACCTAAAAATTAGATATATCTGGGAGCTGTCACCATCTTAATCATCTGTACCCTTTCGTAAAAAGAGACCTGCTAGGCAGACCATCTCACAAAGTCCTGTTCCATTTTATACATCAATGGCTGGATATTATCAACCACCATATTATCTAGACCTTTATTTATCAGCAGACCCAGAAACTTCAAATCTGAGCCATCCATATGAGACCAAAATCATCTTGTATGGTTCCCGGATTCCCCCATGTAAGTGACATCGTCTCATACTTAGATTCATTTATTTTATATCCAAAGAAGATAAAAAAAGGACTAAGCAGGCTGGCTCACTCAAAATCAATAAGATATCATCCTCATATAATAAGATCCTACAAGCACCAACAGCTGTTTACACTCCCTGAACAAGAGAGGACTGATGGATTGCCACCCCCAATGACTCAGTGCTAAAAGGGACAGCAAAGGCGACAGCAGGCTGCCTTGATTCATAACTTGCGAGAAGCAAAAGTGCTGCGATAATTGGACTCCACAATCAATCTGCGCTGAAGGGGCTGTGTATCACCACTGAATTTTAGCCAAAACTTATTTTCAGCTACAATGTCTGTGAGAAGAAGCTGATAGGTAGCCTTGTCCTTGGACATCAGTGAAAACTAGAGAGGACAGTCTTTTGGGGGAACACAACTCTTTTAACAATAAAACTAGCCAAGCAGCTTATCGCCAATCCAAACTATTGGGTAATTAGATAGCTAATTCAGGAAAATGAGACTATCCGTTAAATTTTTTCCAAAGGCTAGATCATTTGACTTTCAATCACAATGCAAATTCCATTGAGCTGTGTAGGAACAGAAGGCATTTAAAACTGTGAATCACCTCAACATTTCATAGGTCAAATAACCTGTAACAGTCAATGGATATCTGAGAATCATAAGGGCAGGTGCATAAATAAATTGGTGAGTCGACTGGATCAAGACATGCAAGCTTCACTTCAATCAGTGTCAGAATACCAGTTTCACTGGTAAAAAATAAATGAGAAAGACCTCCTGAATCCTCCAACGTCATGTCTCAAACCTGAGGGACCTAGTAGTCACGATTCCTTAACAAATAATGGTCCAGACAACCATCAACTTATCAGCCATTGCACTGAATGAGGCTGATTTATACAGTGCAGATCTACTGGTATGCTCCAGTCCTCCTCAGTCAGTATAAATGAGTCAGACACTGCAGTGGAGGGAAATCCAGATTCACACTGACACCAATACAAATATGAATATAATCATGAGATATTGCTATTTCCACTACTTGAAGCAAGTATACCTAGCTGGATTCAGAATTTACTATTCAGGCCTTCCAAGAGGAGACTGCAGGAAACACCAGGCTACAAATGGCTCTTAACAGCTACGGTCTCGGCAGTCGGCCATTTTAGGTGCTTTGGCAATCTCTCACATGGATGGCTTTTAAAACTATCACACAGAGATAAATGGAGCCACACAACCTCTGCACCAGGCAATGCAGAAACATTTGCTATATTCGCCCGGGAGGAGGGGCTACCAGGCAACATCAGGCTCTAGCGGGTTCAGGCATTTGCACCCTCCGCCATTTTTAGGAACCCTGGAGATCCACTTTTTCCTCAGTCACCCATATCACATGCACTCCTGGTTCATCCCACATCACACAAATAGCACAAGCATTTGTCTATTCAGGCCCACTATATGAAGTGAACGAGTGGACATATCGTTTTAACAGTTGAAGCCAGTATTGTAACCAACCCATGGCATATCGCTAAATATTACATTCTTGAGCAAAGGAGAACACCTATGCTGCACTCGTCTTGACTGAGAGCCTTTCTCAGGGTCTTAGTCCATAACTCAGTGGCCCTCCGCCTGAAAACATGATTGTTATGTGCACAGAAGGCAAAAGAAGAAAGGTAACAATACTAAAGACTTACTTCATGGTCATCCAAGGCAGGAGAGGGCATTTGAAAAGTCATCCAGGGTGACTTCATCCTAACAAGAACATATTAAACAAGTGTCGGAAAGTGCACCTTTTTTCCATCGGTCCCCCATAGACTTTTGAGAAAGAGTACATGGTTGATTTCGAATGGTACATTTGAATCCTTACTACAGCCACTGTAGCATGGCAAAGAAAATGGACCAGTGGTATAAATACCAGATACCATATGTAGGCTATTAGGTAGTCTTCCACCATCCACAGGTGTGAATGTAAAAGCATACTGCGCCAACTTGCTGTAGTCAACATCTGCAGCCAGCATATGTCAAAGTAAACCATTTCCGACATGTTTGCAAGCATGCATTGCGCATTAGCAAAGTCATCCATATTTATAAAAGGATGACACGCTAGCTACGGAATAGTCATTTATCTCCAGTAACAGAATTCAAAAGTACTGTTTACTGCACAAGGCAGAGCATTATTTTTATTTTAGCAAAATCTACAATTATTGATGAACAGAGATTTTGGTAAATATGCGATTTTTAATGTTAATGTCTGCATGAACCCTGGCCAGTTCTGAAACCAGTTATGCCAGGCCCCTTCCATACAGTGAGAGTAATTAGATGTATCAAACTCTACTGCAATAAATAACATAGGGTCTTAGGGAGCAGGCCGCCTGCTAGTATAGCTCAGACAGGAAGTCCAATTACAAAAATATCCACTTGTTGTTATCTGAGAATATAAGAGGATGGGAAAGCAAATATGTTTTGCAAGGATCAGTGGTGTTGCTAGAGCTTGTGGCCCCTGGGGCCATCTCTCAGATTTCCACCGGTGGCATCTGCAGTCCTGTGATTGTGTAAGGTTAAGTTTCGGACTTGAATTTTCAATCTCACCTCACTGTCAAATTTCGGGCGCAAATATTTCTCACATGTATCATTGGAATGCTAGTTTTCCATTGGTCTATTAACTAGTGCAAGTAAGTGTTAACTGTCTAAAGTCACAGTTGTAGAGGGCTGCACAGCACCCCGGACCACACGCTTAATTATACTGGTGTGGTTTTAAAAAAATACTTTTAAACACATTTGTCAGCCTACCTGACTGCAACTGCTATGTGTGTCTCACAGGCTCTCCAGAGGCTTGCCCAGCAATCATGCTATTACGCACATGTTCACTGCAGCGGCCGGAGTCCGTGAGTCGGCTGACTCTAATGAATTTATGGCAAAAGGCAATTGAGATTTGTGTTAGGGCCTCTCACACCCTGTTATAGTCTGGGTCCAGGTCCCATGTGGGACAGAGAGAGCAGCATGGAGTTTAGTGATTCTTCTCTCCTGGTTTATTATTTGAGCTCTCTCTAAACAGCCGCAATGTCACATGTTCACAGACAGGTACTCTCATCAGCGAGCGTTGTGACTGTCACTCGAGACAGACTAATTTTGCACTTACCCGGATGTATCTGGATCTGAAGGGGGGTGTTGGATTTATGGGTCTTTCCACACTTGCTGTGATGCAGGCTTTAAACAGCAATGCAGGGCGGACTGAATACCCTACTGAAGACAAAGCTGCTTCTGTGCCATGGGCAGAAAAGAAATGTACATCTTTGCCTGAAGTGTCGTCTGGTGTATTTACACTTGGTGTGTAACTTGTCACTCGCTGAGTGACACCAAAGATATTTATGCCAGGAGATCAGGGCAGGCTCATGCCACTACAACTCTGAATGACTCATGTGCACCCAGCAATAAACCTTCTACATTGGTGGGGTCCAGTAAGATCTGTGTTCTCTAGTAAACTGTTGTCTTGTATTGTCAGTGTCTCCTTTTGCACAGGTTTGCTCCAGTGGTTCTACAGCCTAACCACAGGTCCTTGCTCTTTTTGGTGTTAATTCTTAGCGGTGTCCATAACAGTAAGGCGTTTGTAGCAGTTTTAGATCTTCTAAAAGTTTCTCGTTGCTCAGATAGGTCTAATTTCTGAAATGTATGTTTCCTCATCTTCATTGCTTGATTTTTGCTTGCAAGAAAGTGTCAAATGTCACTCATAACCACACTGAAATTATGAACATGTCACACATAACAATCTGAAACCTTCCGCTATGGATGGCACCTGTCATGATGTCATTTGCTGACTGCCTAATTTGGTTAGTCCCCCACTTCTTTTTATATGACTTGTCTTGTGCCCACTGCTCTGCCACTCACCAAAGATCCTTTCCTCCCCTCGTAGCTCTTACCGTCCTCCGGCTCCAGTACTCCAGGGTCTCTACCTTAAGGGTGGTTTCTTCTGCTACAGCCTGCAGCAAATCGCCCATCACTGCCACTGCCACTGCCTCAGACTCGACTCCTTATGTCACAAGAGTGCGTGGTGGTGGAGGTGGAGCGGGTGAGGCGTCACTGCTGCGTTACTTTCTAGTGCGAGGGCTGGCCAAACATTATGCCCAGGGCTGTCATTGGTAGCTCTTTCGCGTGCTACAAGATTGACGGCCATGGTGCGGGACACACAACCACAAATTCAGGACGTCATACACTGCACCACCACCACCACTATGCTAGCTGGTGGTGCGGGCGCTGCAGGCAGCATTTACAAGCGCAGATGCGCTCGCACTTCACACAGAGGCCGCGTTGCACTGGTGGCCCGTTGCAGCAGCCTTTATAATTTATTTGGGGATACTGACACTGACTACTGTAGTGACTGACAGTATTATCAGTAAGTGTCAAAATGAATTATAAAGGCCACCGCCATGGACCACCAGTGCTGCGCGGCCAGCGCCCCCAAAATAGTGCCGCGTGGGGCAGACTGCCCCCCTCCAGCTACGCCACTGGCAAGGATCAAGCACTGACCTTGAAAGTTAGCATGTTTGTACTTAGTAGGAGTCAAGGGTTAACATACCTTTGAAGCAAGTCTTCCCCGTAGCTGCACTGGTGTCAGATGTGCCCTGTACCCAAAAATAATCTGACTAGGTTCCGTGTTGTTTGGAGAAGGTGACGTGAATTTAATATGCTAGCCTAAGGGAGGACTGAGTGAGCTCCACAGATCCACTTATGATGTGGGCCTATCATTTGGGAAGACTTTATAATAGTGTTTCTGGAATTTGTGTAGTAAAATTAGAAGAAGTATGACAAAGGAAGGATGACCTCTAAATCTGTCTCTGCCTGTGGCAAGGACTGAGCCTGGCTACTTTCTCTTGATTCCAAGCTTTGGAAGTTATTCCCAAGGGTAATGCTGTTAGGATTCCTATGGTCTCAGGGACATCCAGTATGTGGAGGATATCTTTACAGAGCAAATATCATACTAATTAGAATGGGAACCAGCTTCCCTTGCTGCTTCGATGTGTTCCCTATGAAGCCCCCTCTCTCCCTGGGCAGTTCAGCCTCTTCCAGTGCCCATAGGCACAGCGACTGCCACCAGTATCCTTCAGCTCTGCTATTGCTGCTATTTCTTGACTATCTAGTGCTTATCAGAGGGGTTGACTTGCGTTAACACCACTATTTTATTTAGTTTGTTTTCTCCTATTCAACCTCTTAATGTGTAAGTCGGAAAATAAAGGGGATTTAAAATGTATGTCTTTCCATGTATGTAATGGTTCTAATGATGTGTTGACAACGGTGGAAGTTCTAATGTAACAATATGTATTTTATACTTGTACTTTGAGTACTCTCCACACTCTAATGGACAAATTACGACTTTATCGGTGCAGCGTTGGGTCCGCCCGCTGCCGCACCACCAAAGCCATGGTCCGACTACCCATCAGATTAGGAGTTTCCTCCTGTCTGGTGGGCTGGTTTTTGGCATTCTCACAGTGGTGCCATCCCTTTTCCCCCACCCACTTCCTGCCACCCACTTCCCACTGCCCACCTCCACAGCCCCTCTCCCCTCTCCCAATACCTACTTCATGGATGACACAGTGTGGCCAAGGCAAGCCCATCTGTGCCCATCCACAACTGTCTGTGCCCGGTGGAAGGAACATTTTCCCTATGGACAACCACAGGTACTCCATCACAGATCTCCTAGCCCTGGACTCCGGACAACTGCTGACTTGCAACTCCTTGCTCTACAGCAGGGCCATTACCCAGCTAACGTTGTCTCTTAACCTGCAACCTAAGACCTCCTGCCCTTACATAAACGCACACCACGCTCAATCCACAGACTGAGAACACCCTGGAACCTCTCCGATGCCTCCCTATCAATGACAGATCGCTCTGCAAATATGGCACTGAAGACTGGCTCACCATCTCCACTCTTGCCCCCGAAGTGATCTTCATCACTGAGACCTGGCTCAACCCCACCTCTGCCCCCGACTTTGCCACCGCAATGCCCAACAGCTACAAGATAACACATCACGACCGACCCAACAAACACGAAAGGGGCATCACCATCATCCACAAAGAATTAATCTACTGCACCACCACCAGAGACGACACTGCACTGATTATGGGACATCTCAATTTCCAACTGCACACTGATGACAAAACAATTATCAAAGGCACCCTCGCCTAAAGACCCCCAAGGCCATGCACTGGCCTCTGCAAAGCCATCACAGACTTCATTGGCCCACTCGCCATCAAATCCAAGCACTAAATCTTCCTCAGAGACCTCAACTTCCACCTGGCAACACCACAGACACTAACTCTACAAAGTCCTCGAATTAATGGACACCATCACCCTCACCCAGTTGGTTACAGACCCCACACACAGAGCAGGACACAGACTGGACTCTATCTTCACAGAGTCAAATACAGCCATGCTTGGACCAACCATAACATCGTCAACTTCACCATCAGAGTATCACCTGCAGCCCACTCAGACTCGCCCTCTGCAGCTGGAGCAAAGTGACACAGACCCAATGCGTGGACACGTAAACACCACGCAGCCCGGCTTTGTCACCAACCTGTATCAAGAAGTCAAGAACTTCAACACTGGGATCACCAAAGCTACCCTACGAGTTGCCCTCATTCTGCCCTCACATAAACGCACACCAAGCTCACTCCGCAGACTGAGAACACTCTGGAACCTCTCTGATGCCTCCCTATCAACGACAGATCGCTCTGCAAATATGGCACCAAAGTCTGGCTCACCATCTCCATTCTTGCCCCCGAAGTGACCTTCATCACAGAGACCTGGCTAAACCCCACCTCTGCCCCCGACATTGCCAATGCAATGCCAAATGGCTGCAAGATGACAGATCACGACCGACCCAAAAAACACAAAGGGGGCATTGCCATCATCCACAAAGAATCAATCTACTGCACCACCACCGGAGACGACACCACACTGATTATGGGACACCTCAATTTCCAACTACACACTGATGACAAAACAATTATCAATGGCACCCTCGCCTAAAGACCCCCATGACCATGCACTGGCCTCTGCAAAGCCATAACAGACTTCATTGCCCCACTCACCATCAAATCCAAGCACTACATCTTCCTCAGAGACCTCAACTTCCACCTTGCAACACCACAGACACTGACTCTTCAAAGCCCTGGAATGAATGGACACCATCACCCTCACCCAGTTGGTTACAGACCCCACACACAGAGCAGGACACAGACTGGACTCTACCTTTACAGAGTCAAATACAGCCATGCGCGGACCTACCACTTCATCGTCGACTTCACCATCAGAATAGCACCTGCAGCCATCTTAGACCCACCCTCTGCAGCTGGAGCAAAGTGACACAGACCCAATGCATGGACACGTAAGCACCATGCAGCCCGCGTTTGTCACCAACCTGTATCAAGAAGTCAAGAACTTCAACACTGGGATCACCAAAGCTTCCCTACGAGTTGCCCACATTCTGCCCTCACATAAACGCACACCACGCTCACTCCGCAGACTGAGAACACCCTGGAACCTCTCCGATGCCTCCCTATCAACGACAGATCGCTCTGCAAATATGGCACCAAAGTTTGGCTCACCATCTCCATTCTTTCCCCCGAAGTGACCTTCATCACAGAGACCTGGCTCAACCCCACCTCTGCTACCGCCACCAAAGCACTCTATAGGAGGCCTTCCATATCTACATATGTGGTATTCTATCTTATGGTACAATGGAATACTCAAATCCATAAGACAACTGGCATAATCTATTACAATAGTTGAAGTTAAGAACGCAATAGCTATTTTGCCTAGTGGTAAAACTCTTGGATCCAATGACCTTGCAACAGAATATAAAGATTTGCAAGACCTAAATGTACTCGACGTTCTTCTAAAGGTTTACAAAAGTGGAATCTTGTACCAGCAACCAGAAAGGGGATTGTTAAAGTGCTATTGAAGCTAAAAAAATATGCACTTTGCCAATTAATACTACTATTGACTGCTGCTTTTAAATCTAGAAATAAAATATCAGCTCGAGTAATTCCCTGAAGGCTTGCATCATTAATGAATAAACTGATCCTTCCAGATTAATCTGAATTTATTTCTGGTATAGCGAAGTTGCATAATCTTTGCACATACTTTGCTCAGATCCATCACTTTAGCTGATGGTTCTCTTGGTGTTTCCTGACACAGAGAAGGCTTTTGGCTGTTTTAATTCAAGTTCATTTAAGAGATGGGCTTGGACTCTTTGGTACTCAACTAAATAAAAACTCTGTATGCTGTGCGCCAATTAACAGTAAGATGTCTGCGTCTTTTACTCCGAGTTGGGGCACCCTACCTGAGTGAACTTTCTCATTGTTACTGTTTGCTGTTGTATTGGAGCTTTGTTATGCCACCTGAGGTATTATCATACTTTATGCGGTTGGCATTCACCACCATAAAACAACTAATGGTCTGCTCTCTGCAGACCATATTTTTTCATTTGTTTAGAACCCTAGAGCCGTATCACATAAAGTGAGCTCTGGGAGTGCTAAATTAAGATATAGTCTTAGCCACAGTTTTGGGTGGACTGGTGTCCTAAGCAGTTAAGAGTGGGATCAGCATTATTTTAACTCTTTAGGCAGAGGTAATTGGCTGCTTGTCACAGGAACTGCCAAGGGTTGTGCTGCCTTTGGCCGGGAATGTAGCAGAATAATAATAATAATCCACATTTGTAAAGCGCACAATCACCCGTAAGGGTCTCTAGGCGCTGGGGGCCGTCGGGAAGATTAAGCAAGCTATTGCCCAGAGTCACATGGTGCTGGGCTACCCTTCCGCCGAAGCCGGGGATCGAACCGTGATCCCCAGATTCCAGCATCAGCCGCCCTGGCCGCGGCGCCGTGTTGACATATCTAAAGTAACCAACAGAATATAACACAATGGCATACATAAAATAACATAACTCAATTAAAACTTCAGAGGAGCCACAACAGCAAAACAATCAAAATGCCACAAATCAACAACTGCTGTACATCACAACAAAATCGCATTGCAATAATTCAGCACAAAACAAAATACAACATATTATGACTAAAACATAATGCCTCACAAAACATATGTCCTAGCTTTCTTTTCACACATTACCACCTCCAGAATCCTGTTTTACAGTGTTAAAAGGAGTTTGGTGAAAGCACTGCCTTTGCTTATTACCACGGACATGAAATAGCATCAGTCAAAAATGTTTTAACTTAACTTCTCACTAGTAACTGGGAAGGCCGTCATATATAAGAGTTTGGCTGGCTCAATTCAGAGATATATTGACGAGTACCAGTTACACATCAGGTTAAACTAGAGTTCCTACTCCACAGGAATAATGACTCCATTACATACCTGGGTGTCTATATGCAAAAAGAGAGGGAGATTGTCATCAGGGACGTCTACGGTCCATCTCTTAACAAGGTGAATGCACAAGTGGAGCCCTGGCTTAACTACAAGTATCTTTGGTGGATACAATTGCTATTAATAAGACTGTGGTCTTCCCTAACTGTAGCTTCAACAGTATACATATTCCATTGAATACGAATGTGCTTTTACTGAAGACACACTCATTATCAAGACTGACTGGGTTCAAAATACTATCACTACTCTGTGCCCAAGAGAGCTGTATATTTCACTGCAATAACACCCCCATACAATACAGAAATTCCTCTGTCAATGAGAAAAACTGTGTTAGAAATACAGCGGCGGCTCTTCGCTATGGAGGGAGAGGTGGGCACTGTCTTCACTACGCATGTGGGTTTGGCCAGCTGTCCCTGGCCAACCAACCCCACATGCACAGTGAACCTCTCTACAACCCCAGCTGCATTGCCTGGTTGGAGAGAGCAGGCACAGGCTCCCAGTCTGTCTGGGAGCGCAAATGATCGGCGTAGAGGCAATCCTTAAGCTGCTTTCATGCATGAGAGCTGCTTCAGGATTGGCCAGATGGCAGTTTGAGAGCCTGTGCCTGCCTGCAGTGGAGAGGAGAGGAGAAGAAGAGCGCAATCCTGTAGTGCGGCAGGTAAGTTCTTTTTTATTTTTATTCGCCTCCATTGTCCACGTCCACTCTCAAGCCCCCACGGGTCCCTCCCCACCTGCCTCTTTTCCCTGACACGAACCGCTCCCTTAGAAGTAATAAGTAACTGCACTTAACACCTGTTCATGGATAATAAATTCATAGCTCTGAACCATATCTGTGGGACCCGGAAATATACCCTACTCCATGTCTTTACTCATTATAGCCCGCAAGAGGCTAATGGGCACATGCATCCAACGTTTTTCCGATCGCAAATGGTGCGATTCACAAAAATCGTCTGTTTGCAATGGCAGAATGGCCTTTTGCGATGCATGAAAGTGTTTGGGACGCGCACTTTAGGTAATAGTAATTTCTTTTAAGGAATCACAATTTGCAATTCCTTCAATGCAATGAAAGAAGCACTTTGAAATTGTGATTTTGCTATTTGGGGCTGCAAATTACAGGGAAATTAAACTGGTCAGTAATTTGCAAAAACTTTGAAAAATGCACTTGAGGGCATTTTTCAAAGTTTCAGATTACACACACACATGCCCTTGGGGCATATGTGTGCGCAACAATGATGCACACCACAATTTCAGGGGTGCAAAAGGGTGTCCATATGACACCCTTGCACCCTTGAAATTGCATGCTCAATTTGTAAGTACCAATTGGTACTCGCAAATTGCACATGCAATTTCCCATTCATTCATATGGGCCTGGAGGCCCATAGGAATAAATGGAAAGCCATTCCTTAATTGCGCCTCACAATTTGCGGATCGCAATTCAGGATTCTTTAGGAATTGTTATTTTTATAGCGATTCCTAAATGCATAGGCTTTTGCGAGCCCTTAATTGCGATTCCTTAAAAATTGCAATTAAGGACTCTCAAAATCCAACCTTGATGCTTGTGCCCCAAAGAGCCTAGCATTCTCAATTTCTCTGAATGAACCATAGAAGCCGGCACTGCTGACACAATTGATGATGTCACAAGTTACAAAGGAGGGTATCCAAAGCATATCAACTCTTAACCAAGATATATACTACCGCTATACACCCAGCACACAGGCAGTGGGAAAAAGATTTAGGCATTACTATTGAAGATGAATGGTGGAAATACTACTAAACAAAAATGCAAAAAGTAATACAGAATCACAGAAACAAATGTCAACATGTTAAGTTTATAAATTCAATGTACTATTCACCAGTTCGCTTACATAGTAGATCTTCCATATTCGGTGCAAGATCTGGCAGCTCTTTTGATTCTGCTGGCTAAGTTGCAATTGTTCAAGACATTGCGAAAGGACCTATCCTGAGATTGGGTGGCAGGTGCATTCTCCTGCAGTTAGCATGCAGAGCGTCTTACTACATCTAGACCAAAAGACCCTTCCCGACTATCTGTTGAGTCTTGATACAGATTGTTAGAAGGATCCCGGTCCTGTTGCAGTATAGAAGATAAACTGGGGAGCATGCTCGACTTAAAAGTCAGCATGCTATATTGGCTATATCGATTGTGTGAACTGGCCGTTCGACCCTAATTGACCAATCCAGCATTGATCTCAGCCTGCGGTATAAAATGGGCGGTTATATTAATCATTCATGGGGTTGATGGGAATGTTCTGCAGTACATTACATGTTATAATTATATCCATGCCTGGTGCTGGATGTACAATAACAGCAAAATAGTAACTATTTACAAAACAGTTCCTACATGACATTATGGCGAGAATGAACAGAGGAATCTTTGCTGTTGGATTGAAAAGGCATACGAGTATGTCATCTATTGTGTGGAACTCAAACTAAGAGAACCATCTCACCATTGACATTCCTTATCAAACTGATGATTCCACATCAGCACACGGGGAAATAATTACAGCTTTTCCACAATCTAAGCATTACATACCAATTTCTTGCTGAACGATCCAGGTGCTAAAATCACTTGAATGACCACAAATTCGCCACTCCAAAATGTTTTTAAAAAAGCAATTTTTCTCGGGGTGTGTGAGGGCAAAATGACAAAAGTTTTGTCTTTTCCCCTTCCCCTTCCAACGACCTTCTAGGAACTGCACTCCCCTTGTTTAACTCCTTCTTCCTATACCCAGATGACGATTATAAAAGTCATCTGAGAGCAAATTAGTTCACTGATATCCTAATAAGGGCCTTGAAGATCAGAGATGCATAGGCAATTGTGAACAACTCGTTCCACACATCTCTTCTTCTATACTCCCAAATGATATACCTAGATTAGACATCTCCTCGCCAAAACCATTTAGGTTAGATACAGACAAAGCTGACAGATTACCTAGGTAGATTGCCCAAATGAGTAAAGTAAGGTAGATCTTAAAGATAATATTTTCCCTAAGCATCTGATAATGCTCCTCTAAATGAAAGATGCAGAAGAAATTGAACAATTTTCCACATGCTCCTTATTATGTTCTTCCATAAGATGTATAACTCAGTAGCTTTATATTACATTTCAAATGAAGTCTTATTGTGCCTGTTGGAAAAAAAACGATAGAAATATTCTGACCTTCACTACTTAACCTTGAACTAAATTAATCCGATTTGAGAAAGCTGGTTTGAACTAATTGTTAAACTTTCAGAAAATGTGCTTGTTTGGGGTGATACAAATGTGCCTGTGGATTTCATTCCATAAGTTTAACAACTCGAAAAGGCACTGTGCTCTGAGAAACGTTGACAGACAAATCTAGCAATATCATAGCTAGCCAATGTTTTACCATTCTACCAGTCTAGTGGTGTAGGCGTTTATTCCAGAGGGTGCTGTGGGACATTGCCACATTCTTAAAACTCACTCTATATTTAATAGGGGTTGAATTGTATGTGAGTGGCAGTTTACTTCCAGCAATTTAAATTGAATGCTAGCTTTAACCAACAACAATATGCAAAATGACTAAGAGTATTCAGTATATGTAATTAGGAAAGATTTTGTATCATAATATTGAATTTGATAAATGCTGAGTCGGTCACCAAAAAACTATTCTTGCATACATTTTTACCAGTAGGTAACATCCAAAATAAATTAAGTCTCTTTTTAAATTCATTATCTCACCGAACACCTCCAGTCTGTATTCAAATGTTATACTTAAATCAGTATTAGTCACAAACAGTATTTGTAACTATTTTTGGGCTTTGAATTATGGGAAGTGGCTGCACTCTTGAATTTTTCCCCCAGTACAAATTCTTCTTGTTGTTTTTTCCTGGAGGAAGTTCTGTGGGTAATTGAGGACCACATGGGGGTATAGGTGTTATAATTAGACACACAACCATTAATTATGAATGTTATCCATTATTTCAAGTTCTAAAACGTGGCATCAGAGGTATTAGAACATTGGAATGTTGGGAGCTCCATTGCAGACAATGGATTGCTTCCTGCTTCTACGGGCCGGTAAAGGCCCGCAGAGCAACATTCCAATGTTCTACAAAGGCTTCTCGAAGCTCTAGGGGATTTATATCCCCTCGAGCTTCGAGAACCCTTTGTTTAATTTGTTAGAACATTCTGCCCTCTAGTGTCAGAATGTTCTAATAGCCTTATAGCCCTTCGTAGCAGGGCTATACCGGCAATTAAAGTCCTGCTGTCTCGTTAAAGTCCCTCGCCTTCAGCTCAGGCCTGTAACGATTCAGCGGGCCTTTAATAGCCGGTGTAGCCCGCTACGGCGGGCTAAAAGGCTATAGTACTGTCCCCGGGAAAACCCACAGGAAGCGGTGTCCTTATTTCACTCCCTCAACCGCATTGCCACACAGTAATTCAAAGGATATTCAGAAGAGGCCCAGAGTCTTCTTGGGCGTTTTTTGATAGATACAACTCCATGCATGGGCTCCGCATAAGAATAACAATACAGTGGCAGTAATTGATTACATTATGGTAAAACACCTCTTGTAGAGTTTAACAGTATAGGACGAAGTCAGAATTTGTATCAGTGCATTTATTGGTAGTCTTTTGCATCTTTTACAATGTTTTTCTTAAATAGCTTGGGTCATAGTTGTTATTTTATTATTTCTATGGAATAGAACAGAAACAGCATTCCTTTATCTCTTTACTAAAGGAAACGTTTTGGCACGAATTGCCATTTTGGTATTAAGTGGTTTATGTGTCGCTTGTTGTGTCCTTTCTCTACAGCAGCATTGTCATTGCTCCACAGAAACCATTTTCCTTGCCCAGATCACAGTTCCAATAATTAGTGTGCGCTTGCGGCAGAGAGGCAGCTCTGGTAATTCCGGCTGCCTTTAGTTGATCGCTGAATTGAGCTGTGGGCGATGTTTTTGCTCATACTTTTTTGCTGGTTAGTTCAAGCGTATGTAAGCCCAAGGCGCTAAAATAACAAGCAGCGAATTGAATTAAAAGTATTTCATTTTCATTTCAGATATCAGTTGACTTTCTGGCCTTTGCTTATGTTTTATCCACCGGTGTCCTTTTGCTTGCAAAGATTAAAATTATGGAATTTTAAGATAATCACAAATAAATGAAAATTTTCTTTAAGGCTGTCCCTGGTGTTAAATTTCACTTTAAGGAACATTTTGTGCACAGCTTGATTTATCACTTAAGAGTATAATCCGACCTGCTCACTCCCCAGTGGGGCTGTACTTTCTCTTCAGCTGGATGCGGCATCTGTTGTGACTAAAGTGTACAGCTATTCCCCCTTCCGGGCTTAATTGGCTTTTAGCGTCTGCAGGATACTTTTCTAAAGCACCGTCGTAAACTAAAAAATAAGTAGCTCTCAAATCCTCCACCGTCTCACAGGTTTCAAACATTTCGAAGCATAAAAAAACCACGTCTGCCCCAGGTCAAAGAGCTGGGTGAGCATGGGGAAAAGGCTTGCGTCACAGTCTAATAAGGTTCACTCGAAGCGTTTCACTGCCCTTCCCCGGGAGGGGAGGTGGGGGGTGAAGCGTTACATCCATTCATTTGGATATATATGCAAAAACACAGGAAGCCATGTTTGCAAAAACAAAAGGATATCACATTTAGCTATTCATTCACATTAAATACCAACTTTTTTCCACACTGGAGCATCAAGAAATCACTATTTCAATCTAATGAGCGATCCCCTGCACCCACCAGCATTTTTATCATTGACTGGTTTCCTGTCTTGATTACAATCGCAAAACATATGTTACATCGAAGTTGTTTGCATGGACTCTCCACTCAACTCATCTGTGGGAGTCCGGTCACAAACGTGATGCGCAGCCCTTCTCTGGTTTTATGGCAGCACGTGGCTGAGGTTATCTGCCTTACTGAGACCATGTCCTGCTGGCCCAGCATGCAATGTAGGGCCCTCGACCATTGGTTCTCTACTATACCTCGGTTGTGAGGATTAAGAGGGCAAAAGCTGATGCCCAGGAAACTGTGCAAAAAAAAGCAGAGAGCTGATTTACAAAGATTGAACTGCGAGTAGCTGTAAATTACAGAGCTGTACAGCTGACTTGCTCCTGAATTCTAAGGGTAGGTCTCCTAGCTTTCTCCTGCATTCCAAGAGTGGGTCTCCTGGCTTTCTCCTGTAATTCACGGAGAAGTCAAGGGTTATCCCATCACAATCTGAGAATCAGGCCTAGGACATGTGTCTCCATGGCAGTGGTGGGAGCGTGTCAGGCAGGATCGTCAACAGGGGCCAGTTCATATATTGTACATGCGAGCCTAAATTAAACGCCAACTATCTTTTTATGATAACTTTTGAAACTCACGAAAGTAACGTTTACATTTGTAAAAGGTTCTACTTTACGTGGAGTGTGTGAGTAAATATCCTCCTGTAGAGGGGAGTGAGTGTGTGCTTCAGTGCAGGAATGGACTAGAAGTTTGTGAGCAACTACAAACATTTGTGGGTATTTAAAAGCATCCGTCTCATCTTGTCCAGCTCAGGAAATGGTTGGAGATTTATTCCTGACCAGGGCAGGTGTAAATACCTTTTCGAGGCAGTTAAGCAGAGTGACCATGGCCAACATTTTTGGTAGTCTAGGGGAAACGCTATTGCATGGGGGGAATGTTCCACATGGAGAAAAAAAGGAAGTACATTTGCAGTGTATTTCCATTTGCTCTTACTTTTCTCATGTGAAAAGTTTAACAGGATTATTTATAACATAAGGTAATGTACTCAAAATTTTTCCAAGATTTCACAAGGTACGCTGTGACTGGCACAACTGTCCAGGAGCAAACTGACAAAGTTTGGAGAATTTCAAAAAAGGCGTAAATCTGCACTGATGTGAGGTAGTGAAAATGCTGATGTAGATTTATTACCTTATCTTTCAAACAGGCTTCAGAATGTCATGGGAGAAATGCCTGATGCCCTGCGCTACTCCCGCCAAATACACAAATTAACAGTAAATGAAGTCCAAACACCAACAAAACATTTTACGACCAGCTGCGCCCCTAAGATTAAATCGTATAAGATGTGGTATGATTTCTTGCTTTTGCCTAATATCCATAGCAGCCAGCTAATTCAAGGAATATCCACTAATTACAACTTCCAAAATAGTTTTCTGGCGCCTAGTTATTACAGTCATATATCGCATCAAAAAGCTGAAAAGAAATAGATTGTACTGAAACTTCTTTCCTTCTCCATTATTAGCTGAAAGGACCCTAAGCTGTGTGTTAGCACACTTCTACAACCAGAGTGTGCATCTTGCCCATGTTTCTGAAGAAACAATTCAGATTAAAAGAAGCTTGAAGGTCATCGAAGCTCGAAGTTACGTAACATGCTTAAAGTATAAATTTCAACCCGCCACTTTTCAGTCAGTCACACCTGGAGTGTGAGTAGTTAGTATCCTGTGTGTTGGGCACACACCGGATACTTACTACTCGTACTCCGGGAGTGACTGTGTGTCTGAGTTGGGTTCTGAAATTCTGAGAGTGAATGGTGGTGTAATTGAAAGTTCATGTGCGTGTGTGGAGTGGAAGTCAGCGGAGAGATATAGTTGGTGGGAGGATGAAGACCTGAAAGCTCGGAGCCTAACGGAGAACTCCTGGGTTGGACTTATGTGCACACCCAGTGAACCAATATGTTCTACTACTGCATTTTCAGTAAAATAATAAAATCCGACTCCAAGGGGGTGTCGAAAGATGGACACACAAGTAACAGAGTGTTATATTTCCTCATTGTGTGTAACCACAGTTTCCCATGCTGCATCTCTTAACCACCATATTTACAAGCTAAGAATCAGAAGTAAACCTGAGGTCACTAAACTATTTTTTATCAACACCAAACGGCTTCGGGATATATTTTTTCTATAATACTTGGACGCAGTGCAGCAATAAAAGCTGCTGCACTGCCTCGAGCTATGGGGGAGAGAGAAGCACAGAGCCTTATTTACTAAAAATGACCTGATCCCCTGCTCTTTTCTCCCACAGTGGTGCCCAAATAGGCAGCCCAGCCTCGCACACAAACCTTGCCCAATGTCAAGCACAGGTTTTATACTGGAAGGGAATCCTATGCTTAGACAAACTTTAAAACATTTCAATAATTGGTTTGATGTACAGTGCAGCACATATTTAATGTGTACGATTTTAGAGAAAAAATACATTTCTCCTCCTAAATACTAGTCTTAATGAGGCATTATTTTTGATGCATTGTTAGGTCTGACGAACTTTATAGATCTTCTTTTGTGTCAACATTTGGGCATGGTTGCTTGGAACACCCAAGTCAAGTCAAGTCAAATTTAAATTTGTATAGCGCACTACTCACCCAGAGGGTCTCAAGGCGCTTGAGGGAGGGGGGAGCTTTACTTATCAAATATCCAAGTTTTTAGTTGTTTTCTGAAGGAGAGGTGGTTCTGTGTGAGGCGGAGGTGGGTGGGGAGGGAATTCCAGGACTTGGCCGCTAAGTAGGAGAAGGATCTTCCCCCCATGGTGGATCTTTGGATGCGTGGAATTGCGGCGAGGGCTTGATTTGACGATCAAAGTTGTCGGGTGGGGGTGTAGAAGGACAGGCGCGTGTTGAGGAATTCGGGTCCTAGGTCATAGAGGGCTTTGTGTGCGTGGGTGAGGAGGCGGAACGTTATTCTCTTGTTGACGGGGAGCCAGTGGAGGTCTTTCAGGTGACCGGAAATGTGAGCTTGGCGGGGGATGTCTAGGATGAGTCTGGCTGAGGCGTTTTGGATGCGTTGGAGTTTTTTCTGTAGTTTGGCTGTGGTTCCGGTGTAAAGGGTGTTTCCATAGTCTAATCGGCTTGAGACCAGTGCATGGGTGACCGTCTTTCTTGTTTCGGTGGGGATCCAACGGAAGATTTTGTTGAGCGTACCTCTGTAACAGCAGACTCCTGAACACAGGAATGACAAGACAGCAGAATGAGGTCAGAATAGGAAATGTTAAAAGTGCGTTATAAAACCCAACTCAGGAGTTCATTGAAGAAATAATTTTATTCAATCACTAGCAGCCCGCCGACTTTGTCCGGGTATGAATTGTTGCCGGCCAGTAGTATATTGTTTTGTAAGATTTTGTTTTGATAGCATTTCTTATCTGTGACAGGTCTGTGAAACGCTCCGATTCACAGTGCACTGCTGATGCACTTAAGAGTGCGCGTTCAGTAGTGTGTGAACTCGAGTTTCCCTATTTTATTTTTCCTTGCAATATTATATAGCCCGAACTCGACAACATGGCATGAGCACAATTTACATTACAGAAGAACACATTCATTTGTGGTAGGCACGGGGAGACAAAGCGATTTGCCTGGAATCACAGGATGTTGAGCTGATGCCGAGATTCGAACATAGCTCCCCGGCTGTAAAGTTCGCAATTCTAGAACTTGTGGCGGGAGGTGTGTCTAAAAGTGTATTTCAGTGCTGGCCATCAATGAGAGAGACCTGCGCATTTTTCAAATGGGTGGTGAAAAAATATGAGTATGTAGCTGGAGATGTGGGCCGCCGAGCCACCAATGTACTTACCTGGGGAGGGTTAACACCCATTGTTCCGCAACTTTCTTTCCGCATACCATCACTCCGCATACTTTCATTACGAAAGTACCATGACTCTGCAATGTCATTATACATTTTATATGCTTTTACCACGCATACATTTACAAGGAAATTCGTTGTAAATGCATGAATTTTTAAAAATGTTTGGATAAGGTAAGTATGGGTATAGGGGTGTATGTTTTGGGGTACTGAGGTATATGTTTTGGGGTGTTTGGGTATTTTAAGGGTTCAGATATGGTTTTGGTTTATGGGGTACAGGGGTAGTTTTAGTGTTTAGGGATAGGTATGGGTTTTGGGGTACAGGGGTATTTTTAGGGTTCAGGGTTAGGATTGGGTTTTGGGGTATCGAGGTATTTTTAAGGTTCAGGGGTAAGTTTGGGTTTTGGGGTGCAGGGGTATTTTAAGGGTTCAGGGCTAGGTTTGGGTTTTGGGGTACAAGGGTATTTTTAGGCTTTAGGGATGGGTTTTGGTTTTGGGGTACAGGGTATATTTATAGGGTTTAGATGGGTTAGTGTTTAAGGGTGTTGGGGTATTTTAAGGAGTAAGGGTGGGTTATGATTATGGGGTGCAGAGGTATTTAAAGGGAGCATGGTGGGATTAGCACACAATATGAGGAAGGGCGGAACGTACCACACGCCCCAAGCATTTGTCACGCCCACAGCACAACGCAGACACGCCCACAAGGGACTACTTTGCTGGCACTGTTCTTTTACCTTTTAAATGTATATTGTGGGCGTCTGCATAGCCTATGTCCTTCTGCTGCAACTGCCCTTTCCAATGCTGTATTGGGGGTTGTGATTGGTGCTGTGGTTCCTGAGATTACCCGCCTCAAATGTTTGGGCTCTCTCTTTATTATATTAGTATGGATTGAAGAACTTTCATTTTTTCTTTTTTTTAAATATATTTTTATTGTTTTAATACAAACAGCACAATTAGATTCAATATACAGATAAGTGTGCAATCAAGTTACCATGCAATGAGGAGTAATAATAATTGAGGACAATTACTAACATCAGGCAAATGCTCGTATCACAATAAATCGCAGACCCTGGGAACTGCTATCCATGAGTTCTTGCTGTCCAACCTGTTGGTTCAATTGCAATAATTTCCCTTTTCAAGAGATGAGAAAAGAGAGGCATATATCCTCTTGTCTTGAACCTGACATTACTAAATGCAAACTCCCGCCCCTCCCTTGCATCCCACCCCCTCCCCATTGGCGTAACAACTATGTACATTTATTTGTAATTACAGGACTCAGCTACATTGGCATTTTTCAAATGGAAAACATCAAGCAATGACACAGTTCTCTTCTGTCAGAAGTAGCCCCCAAGCAAGACCTCAAAGTGCCCATCCCTCCTAGATAGGGTAATCCCTCAAGACAGCGTATCTAAATCTGGCGCATCCGACTCCACTTTAGAGTTCCTATCCGGAATTTTTAATAATACCACCAGTCCCTCCCAGGCCCTCGCCATCTCTAGTGCCTTTTCGCTGTTTGCGCGGGTCGCCAGCTGCAATCTCGTAGTCCCTTCACATTCCGCCCACTTAAGAAACTCAGCTTGCCATCTCCGATAGCTAGGGCCCTTCTTGGCCTTCCAATAAGTTGTGATTTCCCTCTTTGCCAGCAAAAGCCCTAAATATATGAATTTGCTCGTTGTCTTGTTCTTAGAGGTGTGAGGAAACCAGTGTAGCAAGCAGAGGCCTATGGTGGGTTCTATGCCCTTCGTCATGACATCCTGCAAAAGTGTTACCGCCTCCTCCCAATACGTTCCCAGTTGAGGGCACCCCCACATCATGTGGGAGAAATCTGCTCCCACCATGCTGCAGCACGGGCACTTTGCCAAACTTATTTTAAAATGCTGGTTAATTTTTGCTGGTGTAAGTTAAGCCCTGTGGAGTATAAAAAAGTGTACCAGTTGGAAACGCACGTTCCCCTTGTGCTTTTCCATGGTCTTTCCACTTAACCCGCCCATGCTTTCTCAGGGAGTTCCACATCTAAATCTTCCTCCCATTTTGTCGAAGTGAGCAAAGAGGGGTGAGTCTCTGATGCGTCATTCGATTGTATAGACAAGTAACCAACTTAATGGTGCCCGCTGCCATAACTACATATTGACAAGCTATTGAGGTTGGAGGCTCTCTAAGCCCCTCCTTAAATGTTTTTGAATAGCCGTCATGAGCGCCATATGTATCAAGTAGTCCCTGCGGGCCAGCTCATACCTGTCTTGTAATAACTCATAAGGAAGTACAGCACCATCCACGTATAGGTCCCCCATGGTGGTCAGCTCCCTTGCCATCCAGTCATTCAGCGCCCCCAAATCGCCCCCATGAGGCAGAGAAGCGCACATTACTAGTGGGATCTTAGGGGCATATGGCAGTGCAACTTGTGCTGGCAATTGACTTCTGTTTCAGCAGAGTTCAAACGTCACCATTTCTCGAGTGAGAGAGGAGGTCGGGAGCAGCAATTGCAATATTAGTCTCGACAGTGTCTGTCTAGCAACTTGATTCCCATCCATATCAGTTGGGTCCCAAAATGTCTGTGCAATCGTCTGAGTAAGCCACTGCAACTGTGCCGCTAAATAATGCGTTTCATAATCTAGGACTGCCAAGCCGCCTTCTGATCCCGGTCTCATCAGTTTGTTAAGTGCCACCCTCCGTCTACCTGAGGCCCAGAGGAACCCAACCATCATTGACCGAAGCTGCTTAAAAATAGAGGGCGGAATCCAAATAGGCAGCGCACCCGCCCAGCTACCGAGAGAGGAAGTGTGTCCCAAAACTCGATACAGCCCTTGAGGCCCCTAATGGCTCTGCCCACGTTACACTCCAATAAATTGGATTGGGTATAATAAATACGAGTGGCGAAGTACATCGTGCATTGACGCTCCCATTGTATTCCCTGCGTTGTCAGTGGACCTTCAGCCGTAGGCGCTGCAGGAAACAAACAAGTCTTTGCCCAATTTACTTTAAGACCAGCAATGGCAACAAGGTCAGCCAACAGAATCTTTGCACCCGAAGGGCTTCTTCTGTGTCCGCCAAAAACATAAGGTGATCGTCAGCATAAAGTGCGATGTGATGGACGAGTTCATGCACTTGAAGCCTCTGATAATGTAAACCCGTCCTGACCCAGGCCGCCAATGGCTCCATGGCCAGGGCAAACAGCAGTGGGGATAGGGAGCAACACTGTCTTGTTCCCCCACCCACGACACAGGCATCCTATATCATCCCTCCCGTTTTAACCCATGCTGTAGACTGGCGATACAAGAGGGCCGTCCAATCCACAAAATCATCCCCCAGACCAAACCGCTGCATAACTTGAAACAAATATGTCCATTCCAAGCTGTCACAAGCCTTCTCAATATCTATTGCCAACACAGCAGCAGAGGGCTTGTGATACGTATCAACATCCAAGATACTAAGAAGGTGCCGCACATTCTGAGCTGTATTCCGGGACGGTATAAGCACCCCTTGATCCGTATTTATCAACTGCACCATATACAGAAGCAGACGGGTCGCCAATATCCGGCTTAACATCTATTAGTCTGTAGTCAGCATTGATAACTGTCGATAGGCTGTCCTGTCATGGGGAGGTTTTCCGGGTTTTAAAAGTGGTATAATTACTGTTTCACGAGTAGTAGCAGGTAGATGGCACTCCTTTCTTGCGGTATTGTATAGCGTTACTAGTCTAGGAGCCACGAGATAGATATATGCACTATAAAACTCCACAGGTAAACCATCCACCCCAGGAGTCTTTGTTCAGGCCATATGTTTAATTGCTCCACGAACCTCCCCTATAGTAATGTCCTGCCCCAGCATCTCAGCCCGCTCTCTATCTAATTCCAGAAGATCTACCCACTCCAAAAAATCTTGAATGGCCTCCCCACTAGGCGCCACCTTACTCTGGTACAAATCAGTATGGTATGCAAGGAACTGACTATTGATCTCCTGCTGTGTGTAATGGATTTCACCATCAGGGCCATGAAGCTCCAGAATGACCATGTCCCTTCTTGCTGGGTTGGTCAACCATGCCAGCATCGCCCCAGACTCATCCCACTCCCCATGAGCACGTGCTGCATATCTTTTATAATGAAAGCAGTGCAGCCTTTCAACCCGTACGGCAACCTCCTCCCTCACTTCCACTAAGGCCTGGTGTTGATCTGGGTGGTCAGGCGCCTCTCTCTCTCTATCTCCCGCAGCTTATAATTAGCCCTCTCTAAGTCCTGCAATAGCAATCTACTCATTCTCACCTTATTCGCAATACATTGCCCTCTTATTACACTTTTAAAAGCATCCCATTCCACCACCAAGGAAGAGGCGGTGCCAGTGTTTTCTCGAAAATAATTATCAATACCAGTCCCAACCACCTCACGAAATACCTGATCCTCCAGTAAATCTGGACTCAATCGCCAAGTTGGGATGCTAGAGCGCCCGGGTAAGAGGTTGGTATGCAAAAGCTAAGGGATATGGTCTGACAACGTTCTGATGAGGTACTCGCTGTGCTGGACCTCTGCTTGTATGTCAGGAGAACAAAGCACCGCATCCAGGCCAACATGGAGGGCATGTAGGGTGGAGAAGAACGAATAATCCCGAGCGTTTGGGTGGTGCGCTCTCCAGGTGTCTACCAATCCCCATCTATGCTGCCAATCTTGCGGGAGCCTCAAGAGATTATGGGCAGGCGCATCCGAGAGAGGAGGGTGAGATCTATCCAGCAGTACATCTGCAACAGAATTAAAAACCTCACCCATAAGGATGGACCCGGTTAAAAATGGAGCAAATTTCCTTGACACGTGCTTTTGAAAATGCCACTTGTCCCGTATTTGGAGCATAGATACTGGCCAACACCACATCTCTACCATTTAGTCAACCCGCCAATAAGATGTACCGCCCATCGGGATCTTTCAGTTGGCGTGTGGGTTAGAAAGGGACTCCAGCCTGCACCCAGATCAAAACACCCTTCGTAAAAGCAGTTGAAGTTGTACAAAAAACCTGCCCTCTCCACCAGCGCTGCAACGTGGTATCCTCATTGTGTGCGATGTGAGTTTCCTGAGGGAAAGCCAGCAGGGCTCCCCTGCGCATGTATCTTATGCCTTCCTAACATGGTGTGCATACCCCTGACATTCCAAGATATACACTTTAGTTCAGACATTGAACCCATGACATAGCTCCCCTTCAACAGCTCGTACAAGAAAGTTACTTCAATATCCCCATAACATTCCCTTACAAGAAAAAAACAGCACCAACATCCCCACCCCAGTATAGGCCGTAAAAGACTACCCCCATCCAAACTGTTCGGAAACGAACAGCCCTCTAGTGGCTACAGAGGGGAAGAGTGGCCGCAATCCGGTGACTACCGTCTGCAAGTATAGGTGGAGTCATCCCCGCTCAAGCCACATTTAATACAGTACCCCCATCCCCGGGATGCACCTTCCACTAGAATAATGTACACACCCCTCCCACTGTGGCCAACGAACAGTGAAGCAGCCATAGTATAATCTTATGTAGTAAAAAAAGTTCACAAAGACCGTAACATTCCCATGAACACCTGTAAAGGAAAACTAGTTAAGCAAGCATATACAAGGTACACACAAGAAAAAACAACATCAACTAATTTCGTCAGACGTGCCCGGTGTGACATGTGTCAACTGCATACTACTAGTTTAGGATCCATCAGTGTCCGTGCCATCGGGAGTCTTGTCCGTCTCTGTGCCAGCTTCTGACAACTGCTTACAATCCCGCAGGAGTTCAGACACCACCCGCAGACACCACTCGCAGTGCCTTATGCCTCAGACCTCTATTTTGCTGTCTGAGATGAGCTGGGTGTCGTCAGAGTGGTAGAGCGCTGCCACGGCCTGCGGAGGCGCTGAGACAGCATCACCGGGGAAGCACGCGCCCCAGGCTTACCAGCCGGCCGTCGACCTGTCTTGTAAGATTCAAGCCATTCCCATGCCTCCGTCGGGTCATCTCAAAAGTGGGTTGTGCCATCGAGGATAATCCAAAACCGAGCCGGGAACATCAAAGAATATTGAAGACCCTCGTCCCTCAGGGCTCCCTTGACGGCCAGGAAACCGGAAACCACCGGCTCAGATTAAGCACTAACTGCACTAGTGTAGAAACCGAGCTCTGAACATTTTGCTCTGGTGAAATGTCTGTTCTAGTTAAATGGGTCCTTTTTTAAAGAAAATAAACTGATCATGGCATTGTGGAGTACGAGTTAGGGGGTCGCAAAGGTGAATGTGCATATGCAGTGCTTAATTTGTAAAAGAATAAGTGCAGTGACCAATAATTTTGCTCAGAACCCGGACATCAGGTTTTAAAATTCCAAAGCTGCTTAGTCTTAATTCTACCATAAACCTATTTAATCCACCACAAGACACTCCCTGCCCCTTTATCTCACCGCTGTGTGTTTTTTTTTATCCCTACTTTCTCCATTTCTGTTTTTCCATCTTTCTCTTCTTTCTTTCCATCTTCTGTGTTTTTTCTCTCTCTTACTCTACGTTTGATGTTGAATAATAACTGTCCAACCCCAAATATGAGTGCCTGTGAGCCCCACCTGCAACCACCAGCTGAAATTAAGCACTGTATAAAATAAGGATTCATGCTTTCTCCCAAACCACTTCTATTGCTAATGACTTATTTCCTATAAGGAGGTTAAAGGTGCTGTATTTGCGATGTGTTTATGTATCCATATCTCGCATGCATAATCTTGCACAGCAGAGTTTTATGCCATGTCATTGCCTCTTACCTCAGTCTGGAAAGCTGGATATTAACTACTGCTAAATACGCCCCACTGCACCAAAGAAGGGAAGCAGGGATTACTAACGCGTGCCTCCACGTGTTTCATGTTTTCCACATGAGCCACACTGTAAGCTCTGAAGCAATGTTATAATTTATAGAAGCGGAATCCTTAAACTCTTGATTAGAGAAGTGTCTCTTGGAATAAAACAAATCAATCTAACACATGCAGCACTTAGCAAAGGAGAGACAAATATGAATGGCAGCCACCACTTTATGCACCCGCTGACACCTAAGGCACGGGCACCTGACAATACAGGACCTGTGGTATGGTAAGAAGAAAGCCCCAGAGCACGAAATCCCATGAACATGTTCATACAAAGGATCACATGCTGTGCTGCTGGATACACTCTTCCTCCCCCTTTAAACCCAGCCACTGAAGCCTTCACACTGTTTACCTGGCTGCAAAAGAAGATGAATGCACAGCAGAGGAGAAAACAGAAAGAGGACTTAATAGGGGAAGCAGCCGGCCTCGGACCAATGAGAAAGTGGATGAGGGCAGAATCTGGATAGGTTAGTGACACTCGCATAGAACGACAAGCCTGGGCATGCCTGTCTCAGAGAAACAAAGGGGAGCAAGAATACTTCTGCCTCCATTTTTTCCAGTTGGCCCATTTGAAGTTTTTTCAAGAAGGAACCAGTTTTAAAAAAACGTTCCATTTCCAATTTAAAAAAAAGTTCAAATAAAAAAGGAGGAACCAGTTTGGTAGCTGTGAATGGGCTTCAGGCCTTCAATGGGCTCTGACCATTGATCACTTAAAGTAGCCATTTTGAAATGGCCCAAGATGCTGTGCAGTAGCGATGGTGCAGAGTTGGAATGATGAAATTCCATCTTTTTATAGGCCAGAGGTGCCCACTTTCTAAACTTTTAACCACCACTTAAAAGCCGCTATACAGTAGAGAGTTTGAGAAACTCTGGGGCATTGAAAAACTACTCATGAAGAGACTAGACCATCTGGAGGCAAGAAGACTAATGCTGAATACCAGGCCCAAGGACATATGATTCCTCAAGGACTGGCCTTGTGGGGGAAACCCCTGACCCCTGCTGAACACACAGCTACCCTAGATGTGGATAGGATGCCAGGGGACTGGGAGTGCAGGCAGGGAAGGTACCTGCATTGGCAACTATGGGGTGCAGCTAGCCAAAGAGAGTAGCAAAATCTCTGACACAGAAATAGGTCATGGTTGCTGCTATGAAGCATGAGCAAAAATAACAATTGAGGGACAGAATGCAGAACAATGTCATAAATGCACCCCAGTACAGAGATCTGAGCCTAAATCTATCGTTTTTTGCTCACCATTCCAATTTGGACCCAGCCATATGCAATCAGTCTTGAACCTGCGCCCAATGGGAACATTCCAGCCTGAATTGCCAGACCAGCCCCTCCCTGGACTGGAAACAAGCATCCTACGACCGTTTTCGGGCTTTCAGCCCTCATCAGCCAGGATAGCTCGACTCCAGTGGAATGGAGAGCACGGGACCCATGTCTGGGCATACCCGTCCCACTCGGGGTGACAAATGCAAAAAGAACAATTGATGGGCAGAATGCAGAACAATGTCATACAGTCACCCCAGTACAGAGATCTGAGCCTAAATCCATCGTTTTTTTGCTCATCATGCCATTCCACTTTGAACCCAGCCATATGCAATCAGTCTTGACCCTGCGCCCAATGGGAACCGTCCAGCCCGAACTGCCAGGCCAGGTCCTCCCTGGACTGGAAACAAGCATCCTAGGAATGGCTTCAGGTTTTCAGCCCTCATCAACCAGGATTGCTTGACTCCAGTGGCATGGAGAGCACAGGACCCGCGTCTGGGCATACCCGTCCCACTCGGGGTGACAAATGCAAAAAGGACAATTGATGGACAGAATGCAGAACAATGTCATACATTCACCTCAGTACAGAGATCTGGGCCAAAGGCCATTGTTTTTTTTGCTCACCATGCTGCCATTCCAGTTTGGACACAGCCATAGGCAAATCAGTCTTGACCCTGCACCTAATGGGAACAGTCCAGCCCGAACTGCCAGGCCAGGTCCTCCCTGGACTGGAAACAAGTATCCTAGGACCGGTTTTGGGCTTTCAGCCCTCTTCAGCCAGGATAGCTTGACTCCAGTGGCATGGAGAGCAGGGGACCCACTTCTGGGCATACCCGTCCCACTCGGGGTGACAAATGCAAAAAGAGCAATTGATGGAAAGAATGCAGAACAATGTCATACATTCACCCCAGTACAGAGATCCGGGCCTAAATCCATTGTTTTGTTGCTCACCATGACATTCCAGTTTGGACCCAGCCATAGGCAAATCAGTCTTGACCCTGCACCCAATGGGAAAGTCCAGCCCGAACTGCCGGGCCAGGCCCTCCCTCAACTGGAAAAAAGAATCCTAAGACCGGTTTCAGGCTTTCAGCCCTCATCAGTCAGGATAGCTTGACTCCCGTGGCATGGAGAGCATGGGACCCACATCTGGGTGTACCCGTCCCACTCGTGACAAATGCAAAAAGAACAATTGATGGACAGTATGCAGAGCAATGTCATACATTCACCCCAGTACAGAGATCTGGGCCTAAATCGATTGTTTTGTTGCTCACCATGACATTCCAGTTTGGACCCAGCCATATGCAAATTAGTCTTGACTCTGTGCCCATTGGGAACAGTCCAGCCCGAACTGCCAGGCCAGCTCTTTTGTGTCGTTTGGCTAACCTGAGAACTTATTGGACCACCAGAATTGGATGTTTTTTAATAGTGACCAGTAGGTAGTTCCATATTTTATTTATTTATTTTGAAAGTTTTACATACCACAAACATGACCACCAAGGGTATCAGAGCGCTTTACAGATAATAAGGTTATAAGCAAACACAACTGAATAAACAAGGCACCACAATCAAAGTCTAATTGACAAACATTATCCTGAGGGAAAAAACAGACACAACAGAATCGACAGCGCAACAAGGTCACAATCTAGAATTGTCCAAGAAATTCGTGAACCAGGAGGCTGGGCCAGAATCAATGGGTATGGACCCAGACCCAAATGAAGGAGCCATGCTAAGGAAGACCTTTCTTTATCAAGAGTCTTTTGACTTCTTTATTGAAGAAGAGAGTGGAGGGGTTCACCCTGACTGGTATGTGAAGTCAAAATGTTCTGGCTGACATTATTAAAAGTTAAATAAAATCAGAAGCAATGTAAATATCAGGATTATTACGTGTATTAAGATTTATTACAATTTAGTTTTACTTTGATTCTCCTCTATTACTTTGGTGTAATTCCTTACGTATTGAAAAGCTTGGGGCGTGGAGGCTTAACATTCGTTTTCTCTGGGCAATGCTAACAAATGTGTTTTCTCTTTAAGGTACCTCTCTATAGCCTTCAGTGTTTCATTGTTTAAGTTCTCCGGTCCCCAAACTAGCCATGGGCTGCAATCCCAGAGCATAGTATCAACTTATTGTTTTCTATTAGAGGGTCCTGTAATAGATTACATTGGCCCAGGACAGTTCAGGATATATTTACCCCAGTCTCATAATCTACTTGCATTAATAAACTGGCAGCAGCTACCACTAGGATCATCAACTTGTTCTAAATGTTAACTATTTGCCATTTTAGAGTAGTTGTGTTAATGTTATATGTTCTTCGAAGTAATTATCGAGGATGGACCATACCTTTGTGGTGATTGTAATGATCATATTACACTGTATGTTATCTTAACCTCCATACTATTAACTGTACCGACCTACCCTATCTGTCAAGTAGGTTTTGGGGGTTCCACTTTCCTGTTCACAATTTATGAACAATTAAAGCGTTTCTGTGCTTAAGTCCGGTATCTTCTATGCACACAATCAAATTAAAAAAGGTGCATTGTGCCGTCCAGAGTGCCTCCCATCAGGACAATTTTAATCCAATCCGTAGATATATAAACCCTGTGCTAGAGAGTGAGACGGAGTCCTTCCGGAAACACTGTGATAGGAGACAAGACTGAGGCAACCCATCATCAATCCCGTTCGGGAGCAATAAAGAAATAGGTGGATGCAAGAATAATATGATGCAGCCAAAAGATGGGGAGAAATGGAGTCTGTGTATTTAAGTGCATCAAGCCACGCTTAATCGAAACTAGAGAGCCACACACTGTCATGAGAGGGGACCTTTGAAGTTAGCAAAATGAAGAAAGCCTAATTTAACTATAGCTTTCCTGTCGTGCTTATGTGATACCGTCTTTTTGGTACAATCAGCGATGCAGTATAAAGCGACCAATTTATATGAAAAGAAAAGGAAGAAGAAAATTGCGTTTAAGTGGAATCCTCTCTCACGGTGCGCCATTGAATCCGGTGACGAATGGAGGGCTCTGCGCTTATCTTCCCAGGATCACTTCAAACATTATTCTCAAAAGGCGAAGTAAAATGGCAGCTCGAAAATACCCGACTCCCCAGAGCCTGCTGCTAATGCGTTTTAGATGATCAGGCTTCAGTGTTATTGAGCCCATAATAGACACGCGCCAGGTAATGTTATTGGCGGCACTTTAAGGCAAGCCTAAATAAAACTGCGTATGGAGAAGACACCTAATGCATATTTTTTCTTTCATTGATGAAACGAGTAAGTTATCATTGAATAACTCCGAAGTATTGCTTTGCAGTTGAAATAAAATAAGAAACGGGGATGGGGGAGGGGGAGGGGCAGGCCTTGTGTAGCGTCAGTCTACAAACTGCACTGCCTCCTGGTGCTACTTTTTGCCAACTTTGGTGGTTTGTCAGCTGACAAATCTTCACAAAGCACACACTTATTGTTACCTACGCACCAGGGTAGGTATTTAAATACCAGGAAAGTGCTCTTAACACCCTACCGGCTAGCAAATTACACAAGAACGTAATATAACGAGATATCTAGAATGGACGTCAATTCCCCAAAATGTCAAGGGTGGCGGAAGTGAATACACATGCTCCTTGACCTTCACTTTCACTCACACATACATATGCTTATTCATACTCAGACATAGAAACACACTCTGCCTTCACATGCACACACATTCACACATACACACTCTCTCTTACATAAACACACTCAAAACTGCACACGCACACAACATACATGCATACATTTAAAGGCATTTTTTTTACTTACCTCCGCTTCCAGGGAGAGTCATATTCCATCTATTTGTATTCCAATATTTATTAAACTAATAGCGAATAATGGAATATAATTCACTATTAGCATAATAAAAAAATGACAGAAAACAAGGTGAGTGAAACCCCCACTGACGTCCATAAGGACACGCTGCTTCTGTTCCTGCCACTGATTTTGCCTCTTCTGATACTACAACTCGCGAAGGTAGTGCCAGGGGTCACAAGAAGCATGCCAGGGGTCGCAGAAGTGACCACTGGTGACTCTTAAATGCAGGGGCGGCTGGCATGTCCTGAGGGTGGTCAGCGAGGGGACACAAAAAAATTACAATAACATTTACTTACCTTCCTGCGCGATGCAACGTCATCCTCCTTCGATCTTCACTCCAGTGCAGGACTCAGCCAACTATCCTAACCAATCCTGGTGCTGCTCTCACCAGCATGAGGGGAAACTGGGGAAGGCTTGGGTCCTGTCACTGTCCGGCCTGGACCACTATTATGAAGTAAACAAAACAGAAGCCGGGCAGCTAGCGTCTCTGCAATAATGCGCAACCTAGTATACACAATTGCTAGGCTGGACAACCATTTGTGTTGAATCACTTTTTTTGTTTTATAAAAGATTATGAAAAAAGTTTTTTAGGCATCAAAAGATACACCACAACATTTACAGAAATTCACAAATACATTCAATAGACCGAAAAAAACAAATCAAGTCATGTATTCAAAACAAAACAATTGTGACAAACAATTAACATGGACAACTATACAATGCCTCAAATTAATCAATCGTTGAGGCACCAATCCTGAATGTAAACTAAACAAGTGGACTAACGGAATGAAATAATAGCCTACTTGTTACAACCTACACAAGATACACAGTAAATTTATCACATGGTGCTGTAAATAGGAATAACACAGGAACTAAGCAACAATGTAAAAATGTGTGAATTATATTCCTATTACGCCCTAGTTATTTGGTATTTTCGAGGTACAGGACGTCGACGCGTTTCGAACCCGATCACAATTAACGGGTTCTCCTCAGGACATGGACTGGGGGGTCGTTGTCACTTCTTTGCGGGGGTCAGATCACTCCCTCAATGTTGTGAAAGCTTGAAAGAGAAGGGGGTGCCGGCGCACCTCGGTTGTTCGATGTACAGGTCTAAACGCCTTCGTTTGTAGGCACTTATGTCCTCGCTGCGCGCGTGTGAGGGCGGCAGCCGCCGCTCTGGCTTAATAATTCTCTGTAGGTTAAGGAAGCGCTGCAGACCGGCACCCGACTGATTCAGGAAAACAACTCGGAGATTTTTGTTTTGTTTATCTCACCAGCATGAGAGCAGCACCAGGATTGGAGGGAGCGCCCTCACTCACCGCTTTCAAGGAGGCCTGCGCTTTTTCTAAACCAGCTGTCTAAGACAGTTAGGTTAGAGAAGTTTAAAATGGGCATGTCTGACTGGCCATCTTTTTCCCTTGAGTAGAGATCTCCATTGTGAGAAAACTTCACACAAGCAGAATGGAGCCCTCAATACAAATGATAATTTTCTTTTGCTCATGTAAAAACATTTTTCCAATGATGAAAGCCCTTCTCCAACACCTCCACCAAATGTCGGGGTGATGCATTCTCCTTCCCACCTTAGAAGGGGAGTTACACCATCTCTGTGATGGATTAAGTCTATGACCAGGTATGTTCTCCACTGGGCTGAGCAACACAGTCATGCGCACTTAGTGAGTGCAAACCAGTCCTCACTCTAGCGAGCTCAGCCCTGTTGCGCCCCTTCACCTATATCCGAGTCCCGCAAGGAAAAATAATTGTCAATTTATTTTTAATTTTTGCACTGCTTAAAGACGAACCACCACTGGATGGTTCTAAAATCTTGAAGAATGTCAAAAGTCAGGAATTTCCATAAAGGAAATCAGAACTAGGCACGGAAAAATAAGGAGGAAGGTGTCAACATTTCAGAAGCTCTTCTTGTTCCAGAGTCTTTTTGGGTCAGGGAATTAAGTATTATCCTAAGCCACACTCAGCAAAGAATCAAGGAAGGTGTAAACCTCTCAAAGTCCAGGAAAAAGTGCGATGAGCATTCAGGGGAAAGTCTCTGAAGGGACCTGCAAGGAAACTGATCTCCAACAGTGTGAATACTAAGCAATAATACACAAGAGACTTCTTCGGCACCCCCCTTACACACATCATCAGCAGTCTATTGTCCTTATCCACTTCTCACGTTGTACACTGCAAGAATTCCAAAGCATTCCACATCGAACATGGGAATGACATCGTCTTCTCACACACAGTCTAGGTTGTAACATTGCTGAACTGGCCATTATAGTTAACGGCTCTGGCTTTCCATGTTTTTTCATCAAGGTCTTGTTCTCAGGCTCCTTCTCTCTGTCATTAGTACAGTAATGTCTATTCTCCAGCTAACAATGTGTGTGAATACTTGCAAGAAATGTCATGTTAGTAGAAAATGGAAAACAATATTTTATGCAGCACAAAAGAATATGAAAGATCAGTACATTAGATTCAGATTACGTGGAGCAGACAGTAAATCCTTTGAATTATTATGTGTACGTTTGGCTAGGAACTACATTTGAACACAATATATAATAATAATAATAAGCACATTTGTAGAGTGCCTGGTTACACTCGGCCAGTGTGTCCCCGCGCTGCGGTGCGAAGCTGCCTTTGACCACTACACCCTAACCTAACCACGAAAATTACCCAGAGGGTAGAGATGGGTTTTCAAATTTTTCCGAAAGGTGCCCTCCGAGCCCTCCAGCCGGAGGCTCAGGGGGAGTTTGTTCCATTGCTGTGCGGCCACAAAACGGAAGGATTGGCCACCCATCCTTGCTATCTTAATGGCCAGAACACACACCTGTCCCGTTCCACATGATCTAAGTTGGTGGGTAGGAGCGTAGGGAGTCAGTAAGTCAAACAAATATGATGGGCCCGTCCTTTAAATGATACAGTGACAAACGCACAGTGCCTTAAACAAGACTCTCTCCCTTATCGGCAGCCAGTGGAGGGAAACCAACACCATCTTAGACGAGGCCCTCCTCGAGAGCATAAGAACCAGACGCGCTGCTACAGTCTAGTCTGGATACCTTGCAGTCTTTGCATGCATTTAGCTGGAGCACCCAGATACAGTATATCACCATAATCAAGGCGTGATGTCACCAGGGCATGCACCATGGTCTTCCTGGCTGCAGTAGGCAGCACATCCCAGGTTTTCCCATGGCACCGCAGGACTCCAAAACACACTCCTGCTACCCGCCTGGTATGGTGCTCAAAGGAGAGCTTGGTGTCCAACCAAACCCCCAGGTTCTTAGCCTGAGCACAGGGCGTAGGGGTGGGCCCTGACTCTGGGGCCACCATGCCGATGACCACAATGACGATGTTTTGCCTATCACAAGCACCTCGGTCTTATTGCCATTCAGTTCAGTTATATATGAATATATGAAACATTAATGTACAAATTACATAAACTACTTGTTGTTTCTAGCGTAACCAGATTCTACATATGTGAGGATGATGTTTATTCAGTTATCCTAACAGTAAATATTATTTAATGTATTAAGGAACACATTTAATACAGTGAAACACATAGTTTGGGTAAATTCACTAATCCTACCATAAATGTCAGTTATGATATCAAATGCAACACATAATTGTATTATCTGTAGACCATACAAGGATCATGTGTTAATTGCACATTCATTTCATGTACTTGTTATAAATGATGAAGGATTTGCGAAGGGTAAAGTGTAGGTAAAATTGCACTGTACCACCACCACATTTACATTTATATTTAGGGGTTAAAGGTTTCTTGAAAAGTAGTTATTTCATGACACAAGAGTTCAAGAAGCTTTGGGTCAACTATTGCACATCTGGAGGTGTAAGATCTTGGCACCAAGGGAAAGGTAGGCAGAAGCCTGACCCTCAGAAAGAATAGGAATATGGGCTCTGAAGCACCATGACATACCCTTGACCCTGTCCCTGGCAGGCAGGTCAATCCCCACGCAGAGCAGCTCCACCTGACTGCGCCCGCTCCCTACTGCCTCTGCGTAAGCGTGTTCGAGCCCCCTGAGCAGCTGTACTTCCGATCGCCATCTTGGTTCTACCTGCTTTGGTATTCTTGTTAGTGTGCTCAGTGTGCTTTTGTGCTTACTGTGTCACTGAATTTCTTGTCTGCTCCACTGTACTGTCCCTTGGCTCTTTTGCCCATTTTGACTTCTGTTCCCTCTTCGCCATCGTCCCGTCGCTGCCTCCCCCGGGGCCCGCCCGCTTTTCCTTTCTGTGTCCCTCACCGTTCCCGCCGCTGCGTTACCTGCGGCCCAGCCCCCGCTCCCATTCGCCATCTACCACCTGCCTCCCAGCTGCCCCTCCCACCCATCTCCTCTACTTATGGCGGCCATGCGCAGCGGGCGCGCCGCTAGCATGCCGGCGTCTGTGCCTGGACTGCGCAGACGCCGGCGTGGAACGACTCCTCGGCGCCCAACATCGCCATAGCCATCCCGGACGGCTACAGGATCACCCGCAGGGATCGCACAAACGGAATCGGAGGAGAAATAGCCATAGTCCACAAATCCACCCTCCAGGTCTCCACCCACGCAGACGGCACCCTCAACACCGCCGAACACCTGCACTTCCGGATCCACACGGACCCCAACACCACCCTCAGAGGAACACTTGTCTACAGACCCCCCCCCCCCGCTGTTTCCCGGGCACAGTTCATCGACCTCATCGCCGACCTCGCCAGCACACCCGCACTCGCCTCCACGGGGACCTGAACTTCCACCTCGAGAACAACAATGACACAAACTCCACCACCCTTATCAACAACCTCGGCCTCAGACAACTCGAAACCGCACCCACTCATGCCGCAGGCCACACGCTTGACCCCGTCTTCTCCACAAGCACCCACATCTCCTTCAACCACACCTCTGAACTCCACTGGATGGACCACCGCTGCATCCATTACACCTTCAAGAAACCCACCACGCACCACCTCACCCGACAGCTACCACGCAGCTGCAGGAAAAAAGTAACCGCAGACCAGCTGACGACCACCCTCGCCTAGATCGCACCCACCGACCCCACTGACCCAGATGCCGCTGCCCGCAATCTCAGACAGTAGATCGACGACTACTCCAACACCCTCACCCCGCTCAAGAAACCCTCCAACAGCCGCACCAGCAAGAAAGCCACCTGGTTCACCAAAGAGCTCCAGACCTCCAAACATGCATGCCGGATTCTGGAGAAGAAATGGCTCCACGACCCTACACCGGACAGCCACGCAGCGCACAAGGATAACACCCACAGACATCACCACCTCATCAGACTAGCCAAGAGATCTTCCTTCAAAACACGCCTAGATAACAACGCAAAGAGCTCTTCAGCATCGTGAAGGAACTCTCCAACCCGAGCGCCAACGCCAACGACATCCCACCATCACAAGAACTGTGCGACTCACTTGCCACCTTCTTCCACCGCAAGATCACTGACATCCATGAAAGCTTCAACACCAAGTCTACCCCGACCACGCCAGACTCCACCCCCCCTGCGAACACCACACGCACCAACCGCCTGACCTCCTGGACCAACGTCAATGACGACGATACACCCAAGGTCATGAACTCCATCCACTCAGGTTCCCCATCAGACCCTGCCCACACCACGTATTCAACAAAGCAGACGCAGCCATCGCACCCCAACTACGGAAGGTCATCAACATCTCCTTCGAGACAGCTACATTCCCGGAAAGATGGAAGCACGCCAACATCAGCGCCCTCCTCAAGAAGCCCAAAGAGGACCCCAAGGATCTTAAGAACTTCCGGCCCATCTCCCTGCTCCCGTTCCTGGTGAAGGTCATCAAGAAAATCATCAACACGCAACTGGCCCACCACCTCGAGGACAACAACATCTTAGATCCATCCCAGTCCGGATTCAGACAAAACCACAGCACCAAGAAAGCCCTCATTGCCGCCACAGACGAAACCAGGCGCCAACTAGACAATGGCGAAACATCAGACCTCATCCTCCTGGACCTGTCAGCTGCCTTCGACACAGTCTGCCACCGCACACTAAAGACTTGCCTCCATGAAGCCGAAATCCAAGTGAAGGACCTCGACTGGACCACTTCCTTCCTCTCCGGCAGAACCCAGAGAGTCCGCCTCCCACCCTTCCATTCCGAAGCCACCAACATCATCTGCGGAGTACCCCAGGGCTCATCCCTCAGCCCGACACTGTTCAACATCTACATGTTCCCCCTCGCACAGGTGGCCCACCAACACGACCTCAACATCATCTCCTATGCCGACGACACCCAGCTCATCCTCTCCCTCACCAAGGACGCACTCACTGCCAAAACCAACCTCCACGAGGGAATGAAGGCCGTCACAGATTGGATGAGGAGCAGCCGCCTAAATCTGAACTCAGACAAGACGGAGGTCCTCATCCTCGGACCCACCCCCTCCACCTGTGTCGACTCATGGTGGCCGACCACGCTGGGACCGGCACCTAAACCCACCGACCACGCACGCAACCTGGGATTCATCCTCGACTCCTCCCTCTCCTTGTCAAAACAGGTAAATAGCGCTCCTCCTCCTGCTACAACACCCTCCGCATGCTCCGCAGGATCTACAAGGGGATCCCCACCAAAACAAGAAGAACAGTGACCCAGGCCCTCGTCAGCAGCAGACTGGACTACAGCAATGCACACTATGCAGGAATCCCGACCAAACACCTGCGACGACTACAACGCATCCAAAACATCTCCGCCCGGCTGATCCTCAACGTCCCCCGCCGCAGCCACATCACCCCCTACCTGAGAGAGCTACACTGGCTCCCCGTCGACAAGAGGATCACCTTCAAGATCCTCACCCACGCTCACAAAGCACTCCACAACACCGGACAAGCCTACCTTAACAGCAGACTCAGCTTCTACACCCCTACCCACCAGCTCCGCTCCGCCAGCCTTGCCCTCGCCGCTGTCCCCCGCATCCAATGAGTAACCTCCGGCAGCAGAGCCATCTCCTTTCTCGCCGCCAAGACCTGGAACACCCTCCCCTCCCACCTGCGGCAGACCCAAGACCTGCTCGCTTTCAGAAGACTCCTCAAGACCTAGCTCTTCGAGCAGTAGCGGCACCCCCTCCCTCAGCGCCTTGAGACCCTCACGGGTAAGTAGTGAGCTCTATAAGTAGATTGATTGATTGATTGATTGACACTAGGAAAATGCAGAACTTCTTTGACCTTTCTAGATCTTGCTAACCAGCTTGGTGTTTTAACTCTACATGAGACAGGACAGGGGACCTCCAAGTGTAGCTCAGCGGCACCTCTTCCGGCACCTAGGCCACTGATTCTGCCATGCCCATATCATTCTAGATGGAAGCCATTGTGTGCAGGGACAGGATAACTGTTCATACTTCTTCAACAATGAAAAAGTGAAAACTATATGTTGTCCCAATGGGGAGTTTCTTTCTGGGCATTCCTTTGTAGAGATGTGGTCTTGTGCCATCCCTTCTCCAGTCTTTTATGTTGGACAGAGAGGGTTTCATCAACAGTTGCATCTGCGTGTCTAGACTTATTATTTCACCTGGAACATATAATGCAGGCAGGGTCAGCAACTGCTAAACAGGTCAGCAGACCTTCAGAGGAAGCACAAGAGTTAGGCCTATATATATCAGGAAAAGGGCAGCGCAAAATTCTGCATTTAGAAAGCACGGCAGCACAATCAACATTGATACGGCCACATACTGGAGTGGGCTGTAAATAATGTTGAGAGTACTTGGTAGTACCCCACTCCCAATCAGTGGCACTATATTCTAACCACTCAGTTTGGGGGCATATTCACCCTTCTTACAGAAGCTGTTCGGTATGGCATACATCACTCAGAATAGTAGCACTAATTGATGGATTTTCCTGTCTTAGGGTACACCAAGGGTGTCCCAACAGAGTACATGATCTGCATTTTTCAGGGTTGAGGAAGGAACTATCTTGAGATTTGATGCTGTTCCCTCAAACGTAGCCAAAAAGAAAAATTACAAAAACTTAATGGCCCAAGGAAGAAATGACATGGATGGAACAGATGCATATAGTCTATGAATTTTCCTTACAGAAGAAACCGATTGACAGTAATGAGTAGGTAGGTGCGCATTGCCCTCTCTCTACAACCATTCAGCTGTAGTTATTTTTCCTGCTGTTAAGCGTAGTAAGAATTGATGCATCCTGATAAACAAGTAAAATGGATGTAAATTATATAACTGCACATCATATGCAAATCAAATGATGATAAGTGTATTATGCACACATAAGCAGAATTTCTAAAATGTGTTTATCTGTCATTCTATCCTTCAATAGGCACGGGGATCAGCTCAAAAGGCAATATCCAGTCATTTGTTTAAGCTATTAGATTAGTTTTCGCTTTCATATATATTGATTATGGGGCTTATTTACAAGAAACCGATGCATCTGTAAAGATGCGTTAGTTTTCCCTGCGCCGCCATGCGAAATCCTTGCGCCACCATGGAAGCACCGTATTTACAATATGGCGCACCATGGCGCAAGGATTGACAGATGCATCAGAAATTTTGATGCAACTGTCGACGCAATAGTCACACATTGCTGGAGTCGTGTCGCAAGCATGACGCAACTCCAGCAGTGCATAGGGAGGCCTATTCCTAATACACTGTGTCACTCCTTTCGCCTACTTCAAGCAGGCGTAGGGTTTTGATGCAGTTCCATCCTAAAGTGGTGCAGTGAAATCTTGTAGATTTCACAGCATCACTTCTATGAGGCTTTCCCACGTAGGAACGCCCATCCTACATACATTATACCTGACGCAGGTATAATGTAGCGCAGGGCTTTAGAAGGTGACGCATCCCTTTAGATGGGTCACATTGTAAATGGGCCGCAATGTGGCACATTGTTTATGCCGCTGCTGCGTCATAAAAAGTGACGCAATGGCGGCACAAAAGGGTTGCAAAGGGATGTAAATCTGTCCCCATATTTCTAGTGGTGATTTGTCTATCAACCCCTAAGAAGTGCAATACTGTAAAAACTGCTATTCATTTCATTGTAATAAGGACTGATTGTGTGAAAAGCTCAGTCAAGCAACCCTACTCCTCGATTGATCACACCTGCCTGCCTCCTGAGTAATCTCAATCATCAGAAAAGCTTTGCTTTAATATTGAACGTGATCAGCTTTCACAAACGCTTTATTAACACCTGACACAGGATAGATGTTTGGTCAAATGTCCAGTCTCCCCTGCTATACACCGTGCACAGACAACCCAAAACACCTCACTCTCGCACTGGTTTTGCCGACAGCTTGCAGTGACCCACACATCTTCAGAACACAATTGCAGAGAAAATCCTGCATCTGACATAACACATTCCTCACTCAGATAACTGGTGTGGCCAGGCCATGGATGACCCTCTTTAGGCAAGCCCACCACTGCAGATATATACCTCTCTAAGTAGACGCTCAAAAGGTCAAGCACTTCCACTATACAAAAACGAAATAACAAACACTAGCTGAACATTACATGAGCATGGCTTAAAAGAATTTGGGAACCTCTCTAGATTCAGACAGAAGTAAACTGTTTGCCCTGGGGGTTGGACAAACTGCCAATAAAATTTGAATAATCACGTGTAGTTGATGGAAGGGCACAAAGAGTACAACACCTGCATAGGACTAATATAACGTAAATGAAAGGCCAGAAAGAAGTAGGTTAAATGTAGAGTGTCGCCCATAAAAATGAGGAAAACTTGTATGCAGAATATATAGTTTAACAATAAGCACTGTTTTTTTCTTAACTTGGCCCTTTTGTATAGAAACATTTTTAGTTTGCAAAGTTTCACTTTCATACACTTGTGTGGAAATATTGACTTTTGTGACAATTGGTGTCTCAAATATCTTTGTTTAACTCCAAAGACATGCAGAATACATACTCCAGAAAAACGTCTCCTCCTCCGCAAAAACATTCTACACAAAAAAACAGCAAAATGTGAATTTTTGAGGGAAACAAATTTTGACATTTTCCATAACTGAATTAGACTTATTAGACTATATTACTGTAAAAATCCTATCTTGGATTTAGTTTTCATTATGGTATGCATTATTTTGCATGCACTTACCCGATTGTGAAAGATCAACAAAAGAGTTACAGCATATGTTGTTCTTTTTAGTCTTGCCTTGAACTCTGCCTCTACGCTCAATGACCCTGACCCCGTTGCACGCAGGGTAACAGTATCCATACCTTTTATGTAATGCCCTTCAACTGCTGTGGTAAATAGCTATGTCTAACACAGTTAGTTATGTTGATGGTGTCATGCCTTCCCTTACCTTCACTATGTACCTTTATTTTTAGATATTATATGAGATCAACCTGTGGTGTGTATTTATTTAACTCAGTGTGCTATTCATCTACCAAAACACTGTCCTCTGGTGTCAAAGGGGATTCAGTAGAAGAAATTAATCTACTCAGTGGCTTCATTGCACTATATATGACCAGGAAACCTAGGTTCGAAATCTGGCTTCCCAGCATGACTAAATTGTGTGATCAAAGTCAGGTCAATTTACTTCATGTGTCTAATTTACTTGATAGTGACATTTGAAAGCATTCTCATGTTATTAAGTTAAAGAAGGATCATGTTAAAAAAACTCACTTGTATGGGCATTAATAGCCTGTATTGTTCCACCATCCATAATAATAATATTGTCCACGATGTAAGTTACATTTATTCACTGGAAGGGTTGTCAGTAGAGAGGGTTAATACATGTTTTAAAATTCATGTTTGGAAACTTTCACTACAAATGACTGTTATGTAATGCTGTGATCCAATGTGCTAAACTGAAACACTTTGTTGCGGAAACGCATTCTACAATTTATACTCGTTATCGTGTTTTTACATTTTGTTTATTGTGTAATTTACATCCTAAACATTTTGAAGATTCTGCATGTTCTTTGGCACATAGGGATGAACCAGACCACTAGTTAGGCTTTTCCCAACTGCAGAGCCATATTAAGACATGGACAGAGTTGGCAATCGCCCAGGACCCAGCTTTGCAAGGGGTCCTGCCCCTACTCATCCTTTACAAGCATGAGCAACAGACCATTGCACCAGCAGAGTTTACCAGGATGGGTGGGTGATGTTAGTTCAACCAATTGACATTGTTTCTTATGTTTCTGGCCTCTCAGCAAAGAATACTTTCCAGTTGTACTATACTTTCTGATACTCATGGTGGGCCCATCTTGTCTTTTTAGGACTTGTGCAACCTTGTTCTTCTCTTCCTTATTTTTCCAGTTCTTAGAAATTACTCTTTGAATCAGTTGCTGTGGATCTCGCTTCCGATTGTGACTTCGTTCTCCTCTTTAGTTAACTACGTCTGGTTGACCAGGCTCCCAGTTGTGAGATAAATGTAGAGTGCCTGATGCACAAATTAAATTAGTCAGGCCTTCTTGGTGCTGTGAGACTACTAACAAGTTGTGGTTACCTCACATCCTGACATTAGACTTGAGATTTCATCCACAGCATGTGCTCTGCCTCCTTAATTGTTTTAGGTTTGACATCCAGTGGAGTGTAAGGTGAGCCAGATGTTTTTGTTCGACTTGCCTAAACCAGAAGAAGGTGAAAAGGTCACTGACCTTAATATTTCCCAAACTGCTTGCCATTGGTTTTAAACTGTTTAGAAACCTATTCAACATTGTGTTGTTGCTTAATCTCCAAGAAGGTTTAGGTTGATTTGGGCTGGGGTGATGCCCTCAACACTGTGCTCAGAGAGATCAATCTACTATTGAACAAAGATATAATGTATCATAGCGGCAATCACATACAGAGCATAGTAAATAAATAGTGCACCATAAAAAATAGTAAATAGATTCACTGATAAAGTTGTAGGGTATGGCTTCTCCTCAGATGTCAGTAAAATTGATCTTTTGTTCAGCATTTTGACCCTTTGTCCTGAATTTTTCAGTCCTGCCCAGAATTTGCCTCTGTGCCAGTTGGTCACACTAGACTGAAACTAGGTAGTGGTCTGAACACGTGCATTTATAAAGTCATTATTTCCTCCTTTTGTTTGGTAAATGCAGTGCCAATATTGTTATTGAACTGTATCAAATTCTCACCCTAATAGGATCCAGGAAGAGAAGAAAGAATTAGTAAAATATTCTGTTTTCTACTTGTGTTCAGTGGCTCGTCAGATCTCTATCTATGAAGTCTGCTAGCAATAATTATGCTAGGAGCAATAGTACATGCACATCAATTGCCAGAACAGGCCACCCACCTGGGAGCTGTAGAATAGAGCAACACCAAGCAGATTGCACACCTTCTGTAGAGGATCAGCTGGTAACTTTGTGTAGTAGAAATTCTGCACCCCACACTGAAAAATCCGGCAGTGATTTGCAATTAGTTCCTCAGGAAAAGTTTGGGATCAAGTCGTCATCATTTGGCAATGGTTTCCAGTTCCTTGTGTGACCTGAAACAATTTGCTGACATTACTGGGCATTACAAACCTAACCTATTTCACCACGTTACATACAGAAATAAGCTGTTTAGTACTTTTAGCACCATATTTGTAATTTACAAAGTTTTTGGGAACATTTTGTCCATGCTACAAAGCATTTCATACATGTCAGTAGTAAAATGTCCCTTGTTGTGCAGCCTCCATAACATACGGAAGTATTACTACCATGGCCCTGTTTTGTTCCGTGCTAATTAACACCATGCCTAGGTAGCAACACATTGGGGTCGATTCCGATCCTGGAGAAAAACCGTCCGTACGATTCGTATCCGGAACCCTCTCCGTACGAATCGTAAACATGCCGTACGACCCGACGAGTACGATCCAGACCGGGGTATGAGGACGCGATTCATACGGGCCACGTCAGGTAAGGGCGATTCGTACCTAAAGCACACAATCACATACACGCCTTATGGTCCGTACACCCCATGATCGCGGGGTACGGTGCGTACCCCTGCGATCATGGGGTGTATGCACCATACCCCTGTAATCGCATGGTGTACGCACCGTACACCCAGCAAACATATGGTACGGTCCGTACACCCCATGATCGCGGGGTACGATGCGTACACCCAATGATCGCAGAGGTATGGACCGTGCCCCCGCGATCATGGGGTGTACGCACCGTCCCCGGTGGGGAGCCGTTCCATACCTGTTTCGAGGCGAACTCTGCTTTTACGGCTGTTTTTAGCTCCCGTAGAAAAAGGGTCGTTCGGTGAGTACCCAACACGAATCGTACTTACTGGGTCGGAAAAACCAGCTGCGAACCATACAGATGTCGCGTACAGCGGGTTCCGAGGGAGATTCGTACGGGGATTTGATTTGTACGGTCACTGTACGATTCGTATGGAGTCCAGCTCCTGGTACGAATCGTACTTCGCCGTACGTACAGGGGATGATGCATGGTACGATTCGTATGGGAAAAATGCTCCGAAAGGCTATTCGGAGCGTTTTTTTCCCAAATCGGAATCGACCCCATAAAGTAACTCTAACCCACGATAAACCTGATAAATGCCATTCCATGATCTTGTTTTGAATCAAAAATAATATTGTCCTTCCATTGTTGTAATGAAGAGCATTAGCAACACCATCTGCAGGGAATACCTAAAATGGGAAACCACAGGCACTCACATACTTCCATTTACACTGTAGGAGCTTCTAATGAGCCATGCACCCAGGACTTGTAAGATGAAATATGTGTGGTGTGTTGTAAGGTGTGTCAGTGGACACAGAACTGTGAGACACTGCAAGAACTACAGGATCAGGGTCAGTTTAATCAGTGCATGCCCATGAACCTGGTATATTAATTAATGATGGTACAGCAGTATTTTTCTGAGATGCCTGATATATCACAATATCGTCCGGAAAGCTGATTGCCATGCCAAACATATAAATCAGTGGTAAATACCTTAGCACATTGGTACAATTTGCTGGCATGCCGAAATCAGGTTACAGTGTAGGGCGCCACCAAGTATCACAGACCATAAACAATAATCAATGATTTTTACCATATTCCCATAACCATAAGCGCTCAATTTTCTGTACTGTCTTTTTAACGTCCTAAGTGTCCAGATGCCAGAATTTGTATAACTTAATCTACTTCGATGTGTACACATTGCAGACAGTATTTGTGTCAGACCATTGATGAATTTTGTTTCTGAATCAAAGACACCAACTCACAGGCAAATGAACGCATGGATGATAGTTTTCTTGCCGGATTTTACTGGGACGCATTGTCAATCTTAGCCACACCGACAGCATACCAAGGAAATGAGGGAAAACGTAATTAACCTACTGCATGAAGGCGACCATTTTCAGAAATCTAACATAAATTTAGACAGTGCATACAAACAGTTGCACCAAAATGGCATATCGGTTAAATGTACCTAATAACTAAGGCGGAGAAACAGGGATCCCAAGAGGATGTGGACTCTGGGAACACAGACCAGGTTAAATAACATACAATGGGAAATGCCCTTCTAAACATCCCCCTAAAATGCTGTATGTGGGCTCACGTTATGTGACACAAACAGAAAACAAGTGTCATAGGATACAGGAGGCAGAGGAAACGAGGTAGGAGAAGCCATACTGAAAAACAAAGGTTAAACCACATGTGTTTCACATTTCCAAGGCAGGTCGTGAAATCAGTTGTAGAGTCTTGCTATCACTCCACGCCCACTTGACTTGGATGATTTCATGCATAGTATTGTATTTGCATCAAAGCACACCAAACCTTGCTGCCCCAAATCTGTATTTTCAGGCACAGAGAAAGATGATGCATATCTTTTGGTACTCTCCCTTCGTCTATGAGCTATGTTCTCTTGCTATGTGTGCACTCTTAATGCATGCTCATTTACAGAATGTTGAAGGGTGAAGAGAGGCACAAACACCCCTTAACGGACCTGGTGAATATAGTAAAAAGGAAGACAGCCCTTGAACTGTGTGGTGGGTTCTATTCCTCTCCATTCATTATGTACCTTGTGCATTATGAAATATTGCATGGCTGCCTGTCTACTCTTGTTATTTTCTTGAGATTCAATTGTTCAATTTGCAAATACTGTTTCATATTTGTTAATTGTTTTTTGCATTTTGTATGTTGAAAAATGTCATCAGTTTGTGTTGTCCTTAATGTTTGACATTAATTGAATGTTGTTGCATTTATGGAATAACCCAGAACAATTGTGAAATACATCACAAGAGCCTATGAATTTATTCCATTGACTCTTTTGTTGATTAAACTTTAAATAGTAGCTACTGGATACTTTCAAGTATATAATTATTAGTGGTCTAATCCAGTTAGCTTAGGACCCAGGTCTTCCTTAGTTTACACATTTCCTAAAAGTTGCATAGTTAGATTTTGCAACCAAACTCAATGTTCATACCTGCTCCCAATTAAATGTTATTGCTTATTAAATGTAATAAGGTAACCTAATGTTATCCCATGGTAGAGGCAGGACTTACAATATTGAAAGATGAAGGTAAATCTTGTTCACTACCAAGGCATGTAAAAGTTAAAAGTGCATGTAAGAAATTGGGTTACTGGTTGAGGAGGGTGAACCCCTAACCAAGCAGGAACCACAATCCTTGTCAGGGTGAGGTGATAGCAAACCCCAAGTTATCCTGGGCTCAACCCTCTGGTAGTGTGGCACATAGCAGTCAGGCTTTAACTTACAGGGAATGTGTTAAGTATTTCTGTAGCACTTTAAACTGTGACAAAGTGAAAACACAATACAAGAAAAATTCCACACCAATTTGATAAATAGACCAATTATGAATAAATTAAATGACCAAAATAACAATAATCAAATCAATAGAACTGGAGATAGACCGGCTGAAAGATTTTAGTAAATATAGTGCCAAAAAGCACAAAGTGGCAACTGTGGATATCTGGTCACGAAGGACCAGAACAAATTCACAAGTTCAGACCAACCATATTTGAGCACAGGACGGCTACAGGGACCCAGTTAGACCCGCTGAACAAGAGTACCTTAAATCCTGGTTGCAGTGTTACAAGGCCCTGCACCGAGGATACATTGAGCAGCTGAGGCAATTCGTTGGTTCCAAGGAGCTGTGGAGCTGAAATGTAAGGTCCTGTGTCATTGTTGAGAATCCCAACAATGAGGGATTGAGATGCACAGTTTTCCATTGAGGATGCATCACGCAGTTGAGGCAATGCGTCAGTTCTGAAGAGCTACGAGACTCAGATGCAAGATCCTGCTTCATTTTCGAGGCTGCTGTTGATGAGAGATTTGTGATGCAAGGCCCTGAGTCGGGAAAGCTTCACGGATGCATTGGTTCCGATGTGGGCTGTGAGGTTGATGCCGGGTCCTTGTGTCGAGAGCACCCTCACATCAGAGGTGATGTGTTGGTCTTTCTCCGCGTTGCACTGTGGAGCAGAGGAGATACCTCAGTTCTGCTGGATCCACAGATGGGCTGACAGAGTACCTTTAGTCCCACTTCCAAGAGTTCAGGACTGTGGTGGTACCTCTTGGCAGGGTGGTATTCACACATAGCAGAAGCAAGGTACTGGGTTCAAGGTTAGTGGATCCCTCTGTGCATGGGGCTGTCCTCAGGAGGCCAGCCAACTACCCCTTGGAGCCACTTTGGAGTACTGGTTTCAACAGATGCAGGTCCAGTCCTTCTTACTCAGGCAGGGCAGCAGTCAGCAAGTCAGCACAGAGAGGCAGCAGTCCAGCAGAGTGACAGTCCTTCCAGCAGCACAACAGCCCTTCTTCCTAGCAGATTATCCATAGATCCAGAGATGTACTGATGAGTTGGTGTCTGGGGTCCAATATTTACACCTTGGCATTCCTTTGAAGTGGGAGAAGTTTCTCGATCTTTTGCTTTGAAGTCCACAGGCATCCTGCCTTCCCTGGCCTTGCTCCAGACTAACTACAGGGGGGAATGCAACCCTTTGTATGGAGACAGGACACATCATATCCAAGTGTAAGTAGGGCTGTGCCCAGCTCCGCACTCCCATCCTACCAGGGATGGCCCATCCAGGCACACCTAATCTCTCTAGTGTGTGCGGCTGCCTAGGAGGAATACACAAAGCCCAACTGTCAGCTACACCCTGGCATGTGACACAGAGACAGTCTGAATGCTCTAAATGCTTAAGGCAGGAGAATACCAACTTTCTAAAAGTGGCAATTTCAATGTTGTAAATTAAATCTGACTTCATCATGAGAGAGGAGTTTGCATTGCATTTCCGGAGACACCAAGCATGGCCTGCTTACCTGCACCCATTTGGAAATTATCACTTACTAAATGTAAGAAGATCACTCAAATATTATCCTATTGGAGAGGAAGGCCTTGCAGTAGTAAAAGAAAAATGAGGGTCTTTCGCTACTAGGACATGTAAAACTAAAAAAGTACATGTCCCAATTTTTAAATACTCTGCACCTTGCCCTCTGGCCGTACCCTATATGTATTAAAAAGGAAGGTGTGGGCCTGGCAAAAGGATTATTTTGGCAGGTTGACATAGCAGTTTAACAACTGCACACACAGGCTGCATGGCAGGCCTAAGACATGTCTATAGTGCTACATAATTGGGCGGCATAATTAGTGCTGCAGGCCCACTAGTAGCATTTAATTTACAGGCCCTGAGCATGGCTACTGTGACTTTACTTGGAACTTACAAGTAAATTTAATAAGCCAATTGGGTATATGCCAATTCTACCATGGTTTAGGGAAAGAGCACACATGCTTTAGCACTGGTTAGCAGTGGTAATGGGTGCAGAATCCTAAAGCCAACAAAAACTAAGTGAGCAAAACATGAGAGTGGAAGTGAAAAGGTTAGGGGGAAGGATTCTGGGTCTAACAGTAGATGTCCAACTATTTTTAAATACACTGCACCCTGCCCAATGGGCTGTATAGGGCCTACCCTAGCAGTGACCTACACACATTACAAAAGACAGATCAGACCAGTCACAATGTGTATTTTGCCAGGTCAAAATGGCAGTTTGAACAGCCCGCAAAGGCTACATTGGCAGGCCTGAAATATTTCTAAAGAGCTACTTAAATGGGTGGCAGAAGGAGTGTTACAGGCCTACTAGTAGGATATAATTGTCCCTAGATACATGAAGTACCACTTTACAAAGGACTTTCACATAAATTAACAGTGCCAATTGGGTGTAATACATTTTACCATGTTAAAAGGAGAGAGCACAAGCAGTTTAGCACTGGTTGGCACTATTAACTTGTGCAGGGTCCTAAGGCCTGCAAAAAGAAAGCCAATAAAACAGGAGAATTGAAGGCAAAGGTTGTGGAGAAACACACCAAGGATGTCAGTTCCAAGAGTATCTGTATTTTTTCCTTCCTGTGTGTGTCAAAGAAAGGTGGAGTAAGTATGACTTACAATCATGTTGACCTTAAGCCTGCAATGACCCAAAACACATTCTCCATCCAAGATGTGTGAGTTCTGAGGTGTTCTATGAGCTCTCCAAGTGGAAGATGATGAAAAGACAGTCTGGATAAGTCATATGAATTTCCTGCCCAGGGTATGAGCTGTAGAAACTGAATTGTTCCGTACTTAAAAAAACTCTACTTAATGTATCAATTGCCATTCATTGCTTATATTTCCTCTTCCTTTTCTCTTGGTCCTATTAGTTCAGGGCATTCTTAGGTGGCAGGGCCTCTGTGTCATGGGTATCACCTTTGATAATCTTTTTCCTCATTTTCTCAGTGTTTTTTGGCAGTTGCTCTAGGGTGTGTGTAGGTACCTTTCTTTGCTCAGCCAATGACTGCTCTGTTACCTGTTGCAGCAGTTTAGTTTCTGGACTAAGGATCTAGATCAGTCAAGGTGGATGATATTGTGCCAGTGGGATAGAACAAATACCGTACCCAACTAGACATTTTCAATGGTGCTATGTTAATTCTCTATAACAGGCATCTCAAACGAGTAGCTTGTGAGCTAATGTTCGCACTCCAGAAACCCATAAGTAGCTACCCTGCATCCAGTCCAGCCCATTGTATCAGAAGCTTTTGCTCGATTGAATAATATATGCATACCACAATTGAAAATGTTTATTTAAAACGAAAATGTGTGCACTTTCAGAACTGATAAGCTGATGGTTGAATCTCCAAAACTATTTAAAGCTGATATTTGAGTGATAAATCATGTGGCAGTGGGTAGGTTTATTAATAGTATTGCCTTGGCTCTAGGAGTTGTTAAGCTACAGCTGTTATGTATTATACACGTAAAGGTCTTCCAAATTGACAAAGCCTTAATTACATTATTGGCAATCCTGCCTGATGCAGTGGTGATCGCTGCAGGCCATTTTACATAGGGTGGCAACTATCGTAATCTTGTTTAATGTGATTAGCAATAAAACACTAATGATATTAGGAGCTTGGGCTGATTTTTATTGATCATACTTAGCTCTCATATCAGAGAAGGTTGAAGACCCCTGCTCTATAGCAATGCTAAATGATGCCATGGGACCAAAAAGAAAGGAATATTTTCTGCTGGCAAAGTATCATACTGCATTCATTCTCATTATGTAAGTGGTGTCATTTCAACCATGTCTCCATGGAGCTATATGGCTGCGGTAGAAATGAATAATGCCGAAGGCTCTTGCAATATTTACTATTATTTATCATAGTTTGTTAAAAATGGACTATGGAAAAAACAAATACTTATTCTATGATAAAATAGAGTTTAGTCATATGTTATCATGTTCTAAGACCTTCACCAGGCTAAAACCAATAAAAAATTGCACAACACACATTCACTCTATCTTAAAATGACAAACCCATCCGTTTTCAGTCGGATAGTCAGTTTTACTCTATTGCTGAGGAATGAGGGATGCAGCAATTTTACCTAGTGGTGCAGTTTTAAGGTAAATGAGTGGGTTATGTTCACATCATTGATTAGTGCAGAAACAAAAGATCCTGTAAGACAGTTTTCTCAAAGTGTCAATCCAGACATCTGAATTGACCACATGCCATCTCTATGGCTTGTTATTTAGATGTTTCCTTAGCCACTGACTGCCCCACTACCACAGTTTTGCAAACTTTGTACTCTATGACATCCACTCCTACAAGCAGTTAATGAGGGCATTCCTTCAAGCATATTAAAAGGAATGGTGTTTTTATTATTTTGCACACCTGATGGATGATGGTCAGTCAGTAATATTAATCAGTATCCATACAAAATGCCATACAAATTATTTTCATATTTATTGTGTCTCCCCTAGGCAGCGCTTGCTCTGTCTCTTCGAGACATGCTGTATTCAGGATATGGTCACAAGGCTGCGTCCACTTTCTGCCCCATTTTTTTAATTGGCTCCTGCCCCTGTCCTTTGTAAATGGTGGCTTTTCATAAGTCAACAGGTTTAGTGGTCCCTCCTTAGTACCACCTTGTCTCTTCTTGTAACCTCCCATGAGGACACCCCCAGTTACATGTGTTGTTACTCCCTAGATTTTATTTACAGCCTCAGAGCACTATTTTCTGAAAGGGCTTTAGGCAGGACACACACTTTGTCCTAAGGCTGCCAGTGGTTTTTTACTCACTAGCACATCTCACATTTATATGAGACCTTCTATAAATTTCCCTTCATCAGCTCCACACAGAGTACAATCTAATCTGGAATTAACATAATTATTTTGTGATATTTCAACGCTATTAATTGTATATATTGACATAGCTTTTTGAATGTACTCATTGTACTGTCTTGCATGCAATGCATTATGGGTAGGGTGGATTTACCATATATTCTGCAGGGTGCACCATATGTGACCAAAATAGATTCCATGGGACCTTTTTGGCCACATATGGTACTGCACCATGCAACATAGCTATGTAAAAAACATTGGCATTTATAATGCCAAGAACTCCAACTTTGCACGGTAAAGTATTATATGTGGCCAAAAGAAGTTCCATGTGACCTCTTTTTGCCACATATGGTACTGCACCTTGCAACATGGCTAGACAAAAAACCTTGGCATTTATAATGCCAGTAACTCGAACTCCAACAAATGCGAGACTGATTGCATTTCCAACACAATAGGTCTCGCATTTGTTAAAGTTCGAGCTGTTGGCGTTGCAAATGACAATGTTTTTTACTTTTGCTTTTTTATACCATTGTCAACAGTGCTATCCAAATATAGTAAAACCACTGCAAATAAAAAACAAAAGTGAAAAAACATTGTTATTTTCAACGGAAACAGCTCTAACTTTAACAAATGCGAGACCCATTACACTGCAAATGCTTTTGTTTCTTGACAAGAGTTTAGGGTGTAAAAAATTGGACACACAATGCTAAAAACCATAGTTGTGTAGTATAGCAGTGCACAGCAGTATCAAATGTGTTAAAAAATGCTTCTAAAATGGGCATTAGGAATGTGGCCTCGGCTGCGTAGTCCTCCATCTCTCTCTCCCGCTCCCCTTTATCTCGCGCTCTCATATGCACGTGCATTGGCATGCAAAATAAATAAAACATCTCAATCTGTTTTCGAAGTCAGCGCTTTCCACAGCTCACTCTAAGGAGATTATAAAACAAAAGGTGCAAGATTTGACAGTTAAATAGTGTGAACTTTATCTACCCTTCGTTGCGGCACTATAAACCATCTGTAAACATGCACATATATCATTCCGGCTCATACCATTTTCCACAAGTATAGCTGGCACACATTTGGCAGCATTGGAAAATGCATCCAGTTTCTTGAAAATGTTCAACTGTTTTTAAATCACTTTTACAACAGAGTAACAACAGAACAAGAACGTGCATTGTTGCAGGGACAGAGCCAACCATGTTACCAGCAGACGTAATAAAACTACCCGAAACAGTGCCAATCCTTTATTAATGAATCAAGGGCCAAGCTTTTAGGTGCGTCTAAATCTCAGAGTGGGATTTTGATTTATACTTTAATTTCACACACAGCGAAACGAGAGCGTGTAATAAACAGTGCAGCATTTATTGTTGTAAAGAGTTCGAGTCAAGTTATTGCAATCCTAGACGTATGGCTAACTGGTTCACATTAATCAAAACATGGGAAGACCACTAAACAACCCAATCGATACCAATAATCTTCACTGCTAATATATGACATTGGTTAACTTTATTTATGACTGTTGCAAGGAGATAAATTGAACAAGCAAAGTATTGAAGGCTCTGCTTCAAGAGCACTTTGCGATGATTCAAAAATGTTTTCTATTAGTGATTAAATGCAATTTATTTTAAATCATCATAGAGAGTACATACTAAAAGTTGAATTGCTCAAAACAGACACTTATCTCTATTTATTGGATCAAAACAAGTGTTTTCATTTGCTAAAAGGTCCATAATTGTATTCTGATAGAATTAGCTATTACTTGATTATATTAGTTTTACTATAATCGCTTTGATGACTTTTAGTACATAAACTTCTTTCTCAAATTGGAACATAATGAGGTCAGTGCAATTTGTCATTAGGCCAGATGCAGGAAACGAAGGGGAATATTTGCAATAAAATGTTGGAGCACGGTGTTACTCCAAAATTGGTAACGCTGCGCTCTGACATTTTTTTAATGCAGGGATGAGCTGCATTTACAAAAATATGGCCCACCCCTGCATTTCCCCCAGCACTGGTGCTAAAAAAGCTGCCTAGTGCCAGCGCAGGCACCCTTGCGCCATGTTGCAAGGGTTTCTTGCGCTGCAGGGGTGATTGTTTATGTGCAGGAAGGGGCCCCTACCTGCACATAAACAATCAATAATGGCTATTTGCTCTTCCTATGTGTTCTGCAGAATGCAGCACACATAGAAAGAGCTAAATACGAGGAAAAAGTAATGATTTCTCCTTGTTTCGTCATGCTAAGGCCAGGTTTTACCTCCCTTCATTTTTGGCGCTGGCCCATCCTTGTAAATCTGGGGCAAAGTAAAAAAACAATGGGTGTTGCAGTGGAAGAGCCCACTGCAACAACCTTTGCACGTCCCTTTTACACTAAGTTAAGTGTGAAAATGGGCCTTTTTTACAAGATGATGTTAAGCCATGTTAAGTAGCTTAACGCTGCTGTTAGAACTGGCTATTTCTGGTAGGCAAAGGCTGATGCCAAAGCCAGGCAGAAACCACCATTCTAGTCAGGGCAAGGAAGTCACACGCCAAGATAACCCCTGCTCACCCCCTTGGTAGCTTGGCTCAAGCAGTAAGGCTAAACTCGGAGGCAACGTGTAAAGCATTTGCGCCAGCGCACAACAGCAACAACATACTAGGCACACCACAAAAAATGACTCCACACAAGGTTATTATAAAAATAACTTTTGTATTTTAAAAACATATCAGATAAAATCACACATATACATTGTGCCAACTGGCACAGGCAATATTCACAGGGATTATGTACACCAGACAGGGCCACATGGGCGCCTGTCAGAATCAGATATAGCACTTCTAGATAAAATGTAGAATATAAAATCACTTCTAGAATAAAGAATAAATGTAACATAAAATAATAATCAAAGATAACAACCAGTAACCACTGGTAACAGGAACCAGGACCTTACTAGGACCACCTGTACTAAAAAAAAGAAGAACCACCTAAGTATCAGGCAGCATTTAGGGGTCTAAGAAAGAATACATTACTCATGATGCAATAAACCTACATTCAGAGGAGTAGAAAAGACAACCACCTAAGTATCACTCAGCGTTTAGGGGTCTAGGAAAAGAACACATTACCCATGATGCAATAACCTACAGTAGGAGTAATAAAGAGAAACACATGATGCCTAAAGCATTCAGAGGTGTTAAGAATAAAGCACATGATGCAATAAAATACATTCAGGGGTGCAGCGCAAGAAGACACCTGATGACTAAACATTCAAAGGTGCAGCGCATGGAAAGAAAGACACATGATGCAGTAACACATTCAGAGGTGCATAATAAATCAATAGCGCAAAAACTCACATTAGGCAATCACTATTAAAAAGCATAGAAATCACATTGCGCCAACCCTACATAAGCCACTACCTGTGGCAGTCCCTAGGCCAACTGGCCTTGTGGGGCAAAGATGCCCTGGGTCCAAAGTCAGGGTGCGCTGCCATGCAGCGCCAGTTTCAAAAGTACAAAAAGCCTAAACGTGGCAGCTGCCCACAAAGTGCTGGTCAACTGGGATCAAAAAGCTGTGTCAGGGCTCTCAGTAGCCCCTAGAAGAAATCTGCGCCACCCGAGCCACACAGGCTCTAACTACTATGCACCCAGCGTTGGAGCCTCTCAAGGCTCTAAATACAATGGTGCCCCCATGAGCCTCTCCTTGGCTCTCTATCGCGTTGGGGCGGCCCACTGGCAAACGGGACCGCCCTGACTCTCTCTTCACGGTGGAGTCCCCTACGGGGAACTCTAACTTCTCAAAATGCCCCCAGAGCCTCTCAGGGCTCTAAATACAACATGAGGCGGGGAGCCTCTCCTGGCTCCGTGCACGTTGGGGCGACCCACTGCCAACCGGGGCCGCCCTTGAAGCCTTCATGGCTTCCTACCGGCACTAGGCGCAACATTGGGGCGGCCCACTGCCATCTGGGGCTGCCCTTTAAGCCCTCGTGGCTTCTCCGCATCGAGCGCGAGCTCGTGCTACTGCGGGGGGGGGGACACCGACAATGTGTCACGGCGCCCCTCCCCTGCTCTGCCCCACTCACCGTCGGTCAAGCGCTCGCCGGTTCTCTTCTCCTCTCCGCGGCGGGGGCAGGCACCGACAATGTGCCTCGCGCCCCCTCCGCTAACGCTCCGCTCCTCCAGGGCTCCCTCAGCAATGGGAGCCCTGCACCGACGCCACCAGCCGCCATCTCCTGGGCGCCTCTCTCCCACCTTCAGGCTGCGGGGCGGGACTTCCGGCAGGCCGCGCTCCAATTGGCCGGCCGGCCAACCACTTCCGGGTTGTTGCGGGCAGCGCAGCGGCCCCTCTCCTCTAGGCAGGCAGGCGGGGGCAATCAAAATATCGGCGTGGGCAGCCGAAAATAGTAAAGTCGCAAATAAGCGAGGTGGGCACTCGCCAAGGCGGGCAAAGCGCTCCTCAGCGCCATAATCCAAATAAAGCGCTCTACAGCGCTAGAAAACAGGCAGAGCGCTCCCAGGCGCTCAGGGGGAAGCACAGCGCTTCTTGCAGACAAATGCAGCTCCTCCATGCTGCAACAAGGTCCCAGTGATTCCAAGGGGGCAAGCAAAGTCCCCCCCCCTCAGCCCAGCAAGGCAGAGGGGTCCCCCAGGAGTCCAGGAACGTCCATCAGAGGTCTAGGAGCTGGGCAGGGCCCAGGGATTCCCCTGAGCCCCAGCAGCAGCATGCCCCTGGCAGATTCAAGTTAGAAACAAGAATATTTTGGAAGGGGACACAGCCCCTTCTTATACACAGAAAAGTCTTTGAAGCCTTTGAAGTCTCAGTGTGAGAACCAGCTGGACTGGTTTAGAGGGAAGTCCCCTTCAGTATCAGGGTCAGAGGTGCCAGTCGCCCATCAGGAGGTGGAGCCAGCTTTGTAGTCAGGCAGGCACAGCCCTTCACTATCAGGTGCCCTCTACTCCCACTTTCCTGGCAGCAGATGCTGCCTTTCATCCATGGGCTGACTCAAGACAACCTCCCGGGCTCTCCAGCCCCTGTCATCCTCAAACCAGACAGTCAATCCACAAGCAGGCCCAGGCACTCTGGGCCAGGCTCACCAGCCAATCACACGCTAGCACCAACTTACACAAATATGCCAACTTCCAAAAGTAGTACTTCTAGACTAGACACAGTCATGCCGCATACATCATTTTGCAGAATTCACTCTCACGAGTTCATACATACCAAACTCGCCCCTGCACTCCCCACACATCAGGAACTACCATGGGCATACATATTCCCCATTCATTCCTATGGGAGGGCAGGTCACTCACCACACATACAGAGAGCTCAAGCACTTTACACTGTACCACAGTGAAAAAGTGCGCAGAGGCCTAAAATCCCCAACACTAGGTTCCATAAAGAGGCTAGGAAAAAGCAAAAAGTCTAGGGGTGAACCTGCCCAACGGGCCGGGTCCAACAGCTGCTTTGAAAATAAGGAGAGGGGGATATCGCTGCTTGAGGTGATGTTCTGTTGGCAATATTCCCTTGTAAATATGCCCCAGAGGGTATACAGACACATCCCGGATCTGGCAACTATTATTGCTGGTGTAATTTACCAACTCTGCATGTTGTCTGCTTTCTGTTTGTATCAGCAACCTGCAGGCATTGAGTGGACTTACTTATTTTCACGTCCAGCTGGGCCTATAAAAAAGGCCTGATTCAAAAGACCATCAGACCTCCTTTTTTTAGGTCGAGCCTAGCGTCAGCTCTACTCGCTCTGTGAGGCATGCTGTATTGGAGTATGCACTGGAATCCCCGCCCACTCTCCGCCCATATTTGGCATTGAATGATGTCATTATCCTTCGTAAATACTGGCTTCTGATTCGTAAATAGGCTTGTTCGTCCCTCCTTGGTACCACCTTGGGTGCATTTGATACCTCCCATAATGGCTGGACCTTTTACTTGGCTTATGACATGGTCTGCATTATAAGTTGTGAGCACTATTTTGTTTATTGACACAGATGGGGACAATGGTGGCTTCTATTTGTATTTGCAGGTCGCCCACACAGGACAATGGCAGCCGCTTTTCTTATAGAGCGCTAAGCCGCTCTAACTTGAGTGTGGCGCCTGCTTTATGGACACCTTGCTCTGTTTAAAAAAATATTTTATCTTGCAATCTGAGAGCAACTCCTGATTTAGGGACACCGTGCTCTGTTTCAAATTTTGATTGATTGCAGGGTCTCTGAGACTGTATCATTGCTTGTGATTGGCTAAGGGAATGTAGCTCATTGGTTCTGGTATCTCGGAGATAACAGTAAACTCTTAACCCAGACTAGTGTGGTTCATTATTTCCCCTGTTAGCCGTTAGCCTTGAACCGAATTAGTAGGATTAGCACTTCAGAATAGGCTTCTCAAATAGAATTGCAACGCCGCCTCACAGAAACTTCTATGGCAGTTGATTTTCTTCTGGTCTTTAACTGTGTGATGTGCACCTAACTATTTAATAGGCGCCTTCGGTTGCACTGTCGCAGTTGCAGTGACTCCGTCTCCCAGCTGGAGACACTTACCTGCGTGGCCCCACTCTGCTTCTACAACCGTGATTATGTGAAACGGCCACAAAGGTGAGTTTGACCTGTATCCCTGCCCTTTCTTTATCTATCTCTGCTTTCCTGCTCTGCTTCAACCTCTCTGGGTCCCACAGGTCGGCACACCTCGCTGCAGTGGGACAAGATTTGGCTGGGCCGCCCTTTCCGTAACCAAACTGTTCAAATGGAATGCGCGTGATTTCAGGAAGCTGAAAGAGAGAGTTGATATTAGCTTTATCAAACTTTTAAAGTAATTTGGACTTCAACCAAGGTTAATGTCATTTCTTTGAAAAGTACGCTTTATAGTTCTCGCCAACAGTCTTGGTGAAAAACTATTGACTACAATCAGGGCCACTGGAATCCTATGTTCGTGGCGGTTATACATTTGCCACATGATCCTTCATCCGCTGCATAATCTGCTTAGTTGAACAAAAAAAATGTGTTTGAGCTCAAACGGTTCAAAAGTTACTAAAATGCAGCGACGTGTTGCCGCGCACTGGAAGGCTATTTGCAAAGGTTGACTTGTCACTTTTCTGTTTCTTATATGTTGTTATATTTTGGTGTTAAAGTTGTGCAAAAAATGTCCACAAGTGTAACAAGCGTTTGGAATGCAATAGGTCTTGCATTTGCAAGAGTTGGAGCTATTGGCATAAAAAATGTATTTTACTTAGCTGTTTTTTAGTGGAGTGGAGTGGATGTGCTATATTGTGCAGTGGAATTATGTGGATAGATGTGATGTATTGTATAGTATTTACTACCTGCGGCATGCTGTTGGAGTATGCACTGGAAGCCCCGCCTACTCTCCACCCATATTTGTCATTGACTTGTGTCATTGTCCTTCATAAATACTGGCTTCTGATTCATAAATTGGCTTGTTAGTCCCTCCTTGTCTGCATTTGTTACCTCTACTAACGGCTGCACCTTTTACTTGGCTTATTACATGGTCTGCATTATAGGTTGGTGAGCACTATTTTATTTATGGAAACTGATGGGGACAATGGCGGCTGCATTTTTTATTTGTAGTGTGCCCACACAGGACAATGGCGGCCGCTTTTTTTATAGAGTGCTATGCCACTCTAACTTACATCCTGAGCACAGCGCCCGCTTTAGGGACACAGCGCTCAGTTATTTATTTATTTTTTTACTTGCATGCTGAGCGCGGTGCCCGCTTCAGGGACACAGCGATCTGTTTCCTTTTCTAGTTTTTTACTTTAATACTGAGCGCGGCGCCCACTTCAGGTACACTGCGCTCCGTTTCATTAATTTTTTTAAACTTTAATAGTGAGCGCAGCGCCTGCTTCAGGGACACCGCGCTCTCTGCTTCTTATTTTGTTTTTACTTTAATAGTGAGCGTAGCACCTGCTTCACAGACACTGCGCTCTGCAGTACAATAGGTATCGCTTTTGCAAAAGTTTGAACTATTGGTATTGTAAATGACAATGCCTTTTAATATTATAAAAGGTGTTGCCATTTAAAATGCCAATAGCTCAAAATCTTATAATTGCTAGATTTATTACATTGTAAATGCTTGTTTTAGAGTTTCATCCAAGCTGGGAACTATCTAGAGCCTAGCACCTAGACCATAACACCCATATGTGTACAGAATGTCACCGAAGTTGTATGGTTGTTAAAGTGCTGCCAACTTTTCTTCACTATGTCAACATACATCATTAACGCATTCTTATGAAGTTAGCTTGAATACATCACACACTAAATCCCATGACTCCACACCACATTTTCTGTAGACAGACGTGTTCAAAACAGACTACAAATGTAGAAAAATTGACAACAGACCACCGCCCTCAACAAAAAACATACAAATTATTTGCTATTCCCCGTTTTACATACAATGCATCACACAAATCTTTAGTTGAAATGCATTTTACTTTCACATTATCCAATGAAAACAATTATTGAGCTAAACTTTAAAAAATGTTCTCCTAACCATACACAACAAAAAACACAACTAACAACAGTATTGCTTGGTAAAAATCAGTGCTTATTTTGTAAAACAATAATGGCCAAGGCCCACAATATTTCTCAGGAGGCCACTGCTGCTTTTACCACTTCAGGTCCCACCCAGCGCTGCCACAAACCAATACCAGCAGCACCTCTTCACCATTATAGTCTTACAAATGTTACAATATGGGCTGTACTAGATGACCAAAATGTGTAAGAATGGCCTAAGCACATGGTACTATTATTTTTAAAATGTTGAATTGTTAAACACTTCGCTCATGTACCTTTTAAAAAAAAAACAGACTGACATTGCCACTGTGTTGTGGACTGCCTTACATATGCGGCTGCCCGAGGCCACCCTGTGGCCATCAGGAGGGCAGGATAGTAGTCAAAGAGGGCTTCCCCCGCCCCCCCTCTTCTCCGGTCATCCACTCCTCCCCGGGCAGGAGGTGCCCGGCTGGAGGGTGGGCGGGCCAGTGACGTGCATCCGGGGCGGCAAACATGGCGAGGGGTATATAACCTCCCCTCGCCATTTCACTGGCCTCTTTGCCGCTCCGGACGTCGCACGTCGGGTCACGGGACACTCTTTTAGGACTTGCGGTAAGGTAGGCCTAAGGGCCGTTTTCTTCCCCCTCAGCCTACTCCCTCTTTCTCGGGAGGTTGAGCCGGGCTAGGCGGCCTGCATAGCAGCGGGCCGCTGAGGAGGCTTGGGCAGCACTGGGAATCCGGGTTGGCAAACCCACGAGGGGGTTGCGCTGGCTAGTGCTGCGGGCGGCCTCAGGACACCCAGCCTTCGGGGTTGTCCCGTCCGGGCCTTGCCGCACATTATGTCGCCGACTGAATGGCGCTCCCTCCCTCGCATCTCATTGCATCGGAGGTGCTTGAAGGGGGGGGACGGATTTAGGAGCTGGCGGGCGGCCGATATTTCAGCGTCTGCATGTAGCACCTTCGGGTAGGCACTGGCCGACTTTTCGGGACTTAGTGCTGAAGGGGAGGGGACAGATTTAGGAGCTCCCCCATACTGGGTCAGGCTCCCTGGTTTTGCGGCGCGGAAAGGTTTAGAAATATGGGAGTTAGTGGGCGGCCGATATTTCAGCGTCCCTATGGTGTGCGTACGTTTTCCGTTTCAATGAGGGTGCAGTTTGAGCCCATGTTCTGTGGGGGTAGGCAAGCATTAGGGCAGCGGGGCATGCCGCCAGGTGTGGGAACGCTCGTTTGCATAGGTAACGGGAGGAGGGTAAAAGATTGCCTTGAGGGATGTGAGCGAGCGCCTCGCCCTCCGCTGGGAGCTCCTAGAACCGGGCACCAAGCTATGTCAAGCCGTCCACGGAAGACATTTGTATGAGCATTGATCTAAGTGTCATGCATACTCTGTGCCCCCCCCCCCCCTTATCTCAGATAAGGGCGGGCGGAGCTGGGGGGGCAATGTGCCAACGCAAAATAGTGAGGCAATTCAACCACCAGGAAGTTAGCTTGAATACATCACATACTAATTACCATGACACCACACCACATTTTCTGTAGACAGACGTGTTCAAAACAGACTACAAATGTAGGATAAGTAGGAAATGTAGGAAAATTGACAACAGACCACCGCTCTCAACAAAAAAACATACAAATTATTTGCTATTCCCCGTTTTACATACAATGCATCACACAAATCTTTAGTTGAAATGCCTTTTACTTTTACATTATCCAATTAAAACAATTATTGAGCTAAACTTTTAAAAATGTTCTCCTAACCATACACAACAAAAAACACAACTAACAACATTATTGCTTGGTAAAATCAGTGCTTAATTTGTAAAACAATAAGTGCCAGGGCCCACAATATTTCTCACGAGGCCACTGCTGCTTCTACCACTTCAGGTCCCACCCAGCGCTGCCACAAACCAATAGCAGCAGCACCTCTTCACGATTATAGTCTTACAAATGTTACAATTTGGGCTGTACTAGATGACCAAAATCTGTAAGAATGGCCTAAGCACCTGGTACTATTATTTTTAATATTTTGAATTGTTAAACACTTCGCTCATGTACCTTTTTTAAAGAAACAGACTGACATTGCCACTGTGTTGTGGACTGCCTTACATATGTACCCGTGTGCTGAAATAAGTGCTGGTGCTGAGCACTGAGAAACACTGGCACAAATTAAGCACTGGGTCAGGTTAAGAAAGCGATATTGTATTAAAGGTTGGAAGCACCATACAAAAAGCTGACAGCATAGCATTTTACAGCAATTGATGACTTCATAGTGTAATAAATGAAACTATTGCTTAAGCATACTGTCGTAAAAAATAAGTGTTCTAAAAGAGTGTGCCTGTTTTGCACTATAAAAGTAGTAAAAAAAAAAGCATAAATATATGGTGTGTTGGTTTGATAACATGTAGTGTGAATACTGAAAAACTGTAGAATCAATGCCTGACTACAGACATGTTAAGTTCACATTGTTAGCAGTTTAAAAGATGGACTAGAGTTGTATTTCCTGCCGAAACTTTGGGGAATTTGAAGACACACCCAAACTAGCAATGAGGTGATGTGACAACCTTTCCATGTCAAGATATGTGATAGCTCTGAGGTGATTATTATTAAAGTAGGGTAAGGTCACAGGTCTGAACGGTATATGTCTCCCTGAGGCTGTACCATGATGACCTTTGCTGACGCAGCTCAGAGCCACGCGCCTGTCTTATGCGCCTGCAGTGCATAAAGAGAATTAATTTACCTTGAATTCTTTCTGAAATTTCAGATAATGCGCCAAGGAAACGGTGATCAAGATTTTCCTCTTTCTGTTTCCGATGTGTGCTGTCTGCTAATAAAGCACTACCTCAGTGAAATATCAGGTTATACAAATTCACGTTATGCTGTGAAGGCGCTTAAAACAGACACTCAGGCCTGCCTTGCACCAGCAAACCCCATCGTGATACGGCCACGGGCGTTATTTGCGCATACACGGGCTACTATGTATTAAATGGGCATGGAGTGCAAGGTGGCATGCGCAAGAGTCGTCCAATCAGATTGTAGTGGGGCGGGGCACGCTGCAGTCCATCGGCCTGTGTGTGGAATGCAGTAGGGCCGGCTCTAGGCTCATGGCGGACCTGGGCAGGGAGCGTAGGTAGGGGGCCCTGGAAGAGGGGGTCCAGGCGGGGCAGAGCGCGGAGGACAGTGAAGAGGGGGGTGTCAGGGTGTTTGGAAGTGGAACAGAGCCGGAGGCCGCCAAATCCCTACCAGGGGCCACCACGCAAATATCTATCCATCCTCAGATTATTATTATATTAAGGATATATATTGGCGTGGTGGCCCCTGGGGTTTGGTGGCCCTGTGCAGGTGCACAGCTTGCACATGCCTAAGGCCGCCCCTGAATGCAGAGAGACTGCCAAGAAGCGTGGAACGGACCCGTCAAGCAGCCTCGTGAAAACACCACGCCAGCCGCCAGTCACCCAGATTGGAATGGCTTTCATTAAAAAAATCCATTTACTAGAGGACCTGGCGTACAATGAATTATATATCAAGCGATAATTAATCTGATAAGAAAGTGTGTTCTTCGAAGTGTGCCATTTGTCGTTTTGTCAGTGTCAATTCCTTGGCACTGACAAATGGCTGCGTTAGAGTTATTCCATGCTGCATAGCACAACTGCCGCATTCACAAAAATTGTGCTCCACGTTTTGCAGTCCTAGGGTCTGCAGTTTGTGTCAATTGCAGGTAGTTCTCTCTTAAGAGACTGAGACTCCCCTTACAGAGGCACCTTAAATGGAGGAGGGTTCGTGAGCGCCTGCCTAAACACGTGTATGATGCAATATTGGTGACGAGCATTGCCAAGCAGTCATTAATATCTATCGAAGTGCACATTATTTGCACCACAAGATAATTTGTATAAATCTATTTTAAATGAGATTGCTCTCATTGTGCAACTTCCTAGCACTGTTTATTTCACGCTGACCTTTTTTTGCTCTTTCGTCATTTTGCTGTCCCTGTGTTTTTTGTGTGCAACTATAAACCCCCACACCAGCCAGTCAGGGAAGGCAGGGCGCTGTCCCTTTCATCTCGCCTGCAAACTTTTGTTTATTAAAGGGTCCAGGGCCGGACTGGGAACCACAACCGGCCCTGGCAAAGTGCTCGGCCGCTATGCTGCAAAACGGCCCTGTAACAAAAATGGCCCCCCTAGGGGCCCAAAACCAGCCCCCATCCGCGCGGCGCACCGGGGGATTTCCCGGTGCCCGCTATGGCCAGTCCGGCCATGAAAGGGTCTGATACATTAGCCCCTTGAAGGAGGGGTCCAGACCCGAAAATGTATTGAGAGTTGGGGACTTAAACAAAGAGCAACCATGATAATGAATGAATGGATTCATTCCATGACAAAAGGAAATTATGTTTATCACCTCAATTACGATTTTAAAATAATCGAACAATGGAGAATAGCCGACATTATACTCATTGTTTATTATACAAAATTAAGCAAATTAAAACATGTGAACAAAATCAAGAAGTCAACAGAGTATGAAAAGTAGTGCAACCATGGAGGACACATATCCCTGGTAGACTGAAAGTGCATGGTTTATTGCTTTCATTTGTGTCATGTGTTTTACTAATCTGGAATGTAATATTGCATTCAAATATTCCTTCCAGGCAGATAGCGCGTTGTAATTTGTGAAGTATTTTCTAATGTAAGCAGACAGAAAACATGTTGATTTTAAGCTTAGAGTTGGCAGATCGAGGTGGGAAGAATGTTAGCATTGTTGTTTTTTACAGTCTCTGGTTTTAATCACTGCCTCTGAGAATTTCTGAACTCAGCATTTCTTTGAAAACCCCCATCTGAAACAGCAGAATTTGTTAAGCCGCAAATCAAAACGTGTGAAAGCATTCTTCTTTCAATAAATGTATATTTTATTTATTTCCACCAGAGAATTTCCAGGAACATTCTTTGTACTTGTAGGTGTAGGCGTGGAAGAGTAATTACAATATAATTTAGAAAAACATAATAGTCCACATTAGCTCTGCGTCAAGAGGCACATATCATGGTGCATTAATGTAGTGCAAGACTGGAGCAAGAAGCCCAGATGAAAAGAATGAAAATGGCCCCCGTTCTCTTGTTGAATAGGAAAATGCAAGCACAATTTGAGTGCAGTGAGAGCCCTGTTATTCGTGCGCCTCTGTAAGACCGCACGTCCGCACCCCCTGAACCCTTCATAGCTTCGATCCTGTGCAAAAACAATGTTGTACCAGTTTTGAATTAGCTGTTTGGAACAGGCATTTTTTTTTTTTACAATGGATGAGTCTGTGGTGTTCAAACATGTACACATTGTCTGCATACCATGAAGAGCATAGGCCAAATGCTACTTGTCAGACTGTCTCTCTGGGATGCAGACACATGGAGCTGAAGCTGGCTCCCCTGTTGCACATGTTTGCATGGGCCATTAAGGGCCTATGCATAGAGGTAACATTCTGTACCATACACTCCTGTTAAGGTATCTTTGTGGTTCCATGGCAGAGAACTGCCAACACGTATTAACAGCACACGTTCAGACGCGAGGGTGACGCTGCTCATGCGCATGCCACCTGGTTGCTAGGGTGGCAGATTCACTAAGCTCGATGAAGAGTGAGAGCGGGCTAGAGGTGCCACCTACTTGGTGCAAGGGACAAAATGTCTGCCCTGCCCCTGAGTCTAACCCTGACTGAGTACCTTATGGTGCTGATGAACTTCCTCCTGCAGGTTTCCTGCTTCTCCTTTGTTATTGTCACCCATGTTGTGGGACTGGCTGGTGCAGTGAAGAATAACTTTGTGATACCTCTGTTGCTGGTGCTGCATGCTGTGGTATCATGTGGCACGAGGTTAACATACTCATTGGATTTCCTTCTCCTCCTGGGGCGCAGTAGTGGTCTCCCCTCTGATGCTTCTGCTGTCTGTCAACTTTCTTTTTTTTTTTTTTTTAGATCTCGCCTGCATTGCTCTCGCTTGCAAGAGCTACCGTATACAACAAGGGGCTTTCGGTCAGCCCATTGCCAATCATTTGTTATCTTCATTACCACTCTCATTTACTGGCTTCACTTCCTCTTCTTTCAGCTAGAGCATGTGCTCATTAGTGATTGCTTCAGCTTTTCAGCCTGATTGCACTGTAACTGAGATTCTACATGTATTTTGTCTTCTTCCCTGTCATCTTTGATTAACTTCTTGCCATTTGTAGCTATGTTTCACTGTGTCATGGACACTTCACAGATGCCCTTTTCTCAATTGAAATGGATGTTTAGTGTGACAACAGCTGTACTCTGTTTGTATTGCGACAACAGATGATATGTGCTTCCGAATGTATTATTACTAAGACATTGGCAGCAGCACAATTTCTTTCTTATGTGATAGGATATTTTGCCAATTTTTTTTCTTTTTCACGCATTGGGAGATTAACTGATTTGCTCAGAATCTCATGGCATGTCTTGGCATGGCATTGTCTTGGCATGTTGTGCCAAGACCTAACACGCATTGCCAAAGCTTCTCTATGAAACTATTGGCTCTGCCATTGCTTTTATCCTACTGTACGGCATAGGTATTGGTGACTTTGCAATGATCTATAGCCATGTCGTATAGCAGTGTGGCTGCTGTGTAGCATGGTTAAAATTAATATTAAAAAAGGACCATGATATATCCAGCGTTAATGCACTAAAAAAGCGCATTAGCTCTGGCTGTGTCACAACACTTCTTAAAATTCATTTAGCCACACTGCATAGCATCCATGCTATTGTACAACATGTCTACAAAACCTTTCCAAAGCCAATAGCTCGCATAAGCGATCTCTATTGACTTTGCCAGTGCTTGTTGTTGTTACACACAGTGAGCACAACACTAGGATCCTTCTCTTCAGTCGCAGCAGGGCTGGCTCTAGGGTGGTGCAACTAGTGCCACAACACCGCCACAGCACCTGGTGCTGACTTGAGGGGGCACTGTGTGTGCAAGTTTATTTTGGTTTTAAAAGTATCTGCTGCTGCATACCTTGCCTCCAGCAAATTTCCAGGCAACATTAAAAATTGTCAAGATAACTCTGGTGATTAACGTTCTTCTTGGAGAGAGATTGCAGTTTTGTCTAGTTGAGGATTTGACTGATCAATCAAAAGCACAAAGAAGATGTACTGTGCAGATCACAAAGTGCATATAATGTAAATAGATCAGTATGTTACTCATTTTCTAAGAGACATCCTTTTATTACTTGAAGTTTATAAATTAAAATCCTAATATAGAATAGTGAATTATTAACTGTGATCAAAAAACTGCATGCAGACTGCAAAGTATAGTTTACAGATAGATTAATATTGAAAAAGGGATGATTTGGGTAGAAATCATTTCTTATTATTAAAGAGAACGCCCAACTATGGTGTTACGTTTTCAATTCTGAGTTTGTGCTTCTCCAGATCAAGCACTCTTAAACTACTCTGCCTGCCAGTTTGGATGACATGTCACTCCCACACCTTGTAGTCCTCTGGCTGATGTAACATTTCCTATTCACTGATTTGCACACATATGATTGGTTGTCTCTATGTAATGTGTGTGATGCAAAGTGCTCTGACACCCTACACTGGTATTAGTAGCACTGTGAAAGGTTGATAGTAAGTGAAGTTGTGCTGGAGGTGATCACCACCTTCACCATGGATGGGGGGAATCAACAACCATTGCCTCACAGGGCACCACCAGCGCCAAAGCCGGCCCTGAGTCATAGTAATTCTGGTTGCATTGCCCCCAATAGAGGCTTGTAGGTGGGTTACTACCCATTCTTGGCTGTGTGTCGCTGGGTGAGAGAGTGGGGGGTGAGCATGGATGGGGCTTAGCTCCTGATTCTTGATTGCATTGCCGCATTTGACTTGCCGAGAGCATCGGCTCTGTCAAGGCTCACTGTGCTGGGTGTCTAGCTTTTCACCCACCTTCACAAAGGGCTGAAGAGGTGCACTTCTTTTCTCCTACAGTCAATGCAAAGTGTGATTGGGTGCCTGTTACTCCTCTTCATCAGTATAGTAAGGCCTTGCCCATGGACAGACCTACTGACACTCTAGATGACAGGCACTGAGGCCATGCGCTCAGGAACCCAAATTTATTGGCTCCTGATTCTGTGCCCAGATTCTAGGCACGATGTGGGTGCGGGTGCCACACTGCCCAGGGTAACCATTATGTGATTGGGTGCCCTGTCCTCCACAGTGCCTTGAGTCTGGCACTATGAATGGAAACACAACCCACAACACTATATATATTATGGCCTACTCTATGACGCTTTGAGAGATAGATTTTGACTCATAAAAATGCTGATGGAATGCAGAATGCAAGAGTTGAATTGAGACCTAAAAGACAAAAACGCTAACCAAGACCGTGATTTTACAAAAGGGGTTCTACAGTGCATTGCACCGGGTGGGGTGGCAGCTGTCGCTTAGCCTCTGAATGCCATGGGGGCGTCGCATCTGCACTGACAACAAGAAATGAAGAGGGAAAAATGTATCCTGAAAGCAACCATAGGGCAGAGGAAGGAAGCGAACATTGATAATACCTAGGGCTCCCTTTTAAACGTTATTTTTGTTTTACATTTCCGTCTGTATTTATCCATATTTATTTTTTGTCAACTTTATCTATATTTATCCATATTTATTATGGGTTTTGTGAAAAATATAAAGCTGAAACTGGTATATTTCCACATTTATTTAACCAATAAATATGCAGTCATGCTTGTATACCTGCCAGGTTTCAGTGATATGAACACCAGCAGATGATCAATGGACTTACATGAAAATATGCACATTTCAGTATCAACCCTGTGCATATCTACTGCTGTTTAAGCCACTTTACTAAAATTAATTTATTTTTTAACCCTTTTACCTGTCAATCCACAGATTTAATGGCCTGGCAGTCATCGCAAAGTCTATTTAGAATTGCTCAAAATGCACCCAATTTCTGCTTTTATCCACACTTAAAAACACATACAGACAATAAAATATATGGTTTTCTGACTTTATTTATCTGTAAAAAAACAGTAAAACCTGAAATCAGGGAGCTGTGATAATATCAAAAGGCAGAGAGGACACAGAGCTGAGAGAAAACTAAAGACGGAAACATACAGATTAAGAAAATGAAAGATTTATGGGGAAAAAAACAGTTTGAATGAGAGCATAACTGCCAAGGTTTCAGATTGCTAAGTGTGACATTTTCATAATTTAAGTGTAATTATGAGTGACATTTCAACGACTATGACTGACACTTTCTCGCAAGACCACAGCAACATATAAATATCAGAAATTACACCCATTTGAGCAACAAGAAACTCTAAGATCTTACAACTGCTGCAAAGCCAGAGAACTCGAAGGGCAATGAGGGCCCGACTTTACCACACAGGATGTGAGAGGCCATATTGCCTGCAATTGAGCCTCACTGACCACAAAAACAGGATATATCTCCAATGGGTGGACTTAATCAGAAACACGTGCCTCGTCCTCCCTCTGCAAGAACTGATCCAACTGTGCTGAGAAGCCCCACAATGTACCAGCACACACAGTGTATCCCCCTCCTGTACCATATAACCCTCAAAGCCACCTTCTGAGACACATCACCACATAAATAGCCTAAGTCCTTAATATTAAGAAGTGACAACCAGGCCTGGTCTGGCTCCAATGCTGTAGCAAATTCTTCTCAGTCTGCACATTTATAATCCTCCCATTAACAAACACCTGTGTCTGACCAGGGCTGGACTAGCCTCTCTGGATTATTGCCTTTATTAACTGCAACAGTTCACAAGTATGTCCTCCTGAACTGGCCACTTACCAGTAGAGTTACACCTGGTTGTCTTTTTATTGGCATGAGGAGTATTTTATTGCCTTTGCAAAAATTGTGAAAAGCACCTAAAGCAGGTATTTTTTTCCTCATTAGTAAATACCTTAAACAGTAAAAACAAGAAGATGAAATCACTTTGCAATATGCTGGAGCTGATAACCTAATGATTAATGCTACTAATTAAAGTTAACAGACAGAATGGTGATCTATCAAAACAAATAAACTTTATAAACACAATTTTATAACATTGTATATCATGTTTGACTCTTAAATCTTAAAACAAGGTGAACAAATAGCAGGTATTTATTTGTAAAAGGTGTCAACCCTACTTACCTGTGGTTACTATGCTACTTAGGCTTCCACAGTATGGAAGGCAGGGGCACTATCAGAGGCTGTCTCTCACTGTCTTGGAGCACAGAAAAGTTTTAACTCGCAGCAAATCATGCCTCAGAGCAGTTCACAGGTTGCTGGCCTCAGGCATTGCTGCTGGTGAGCTGCTTCAGGCTGAGGGTCTCTGGGCCGAGGCAAAGGAGCCCGAGTGCTGGCAGTGTGGAGTCCAGTCACTGGCACGGTGTACCTGGCAGGACCAGGCAAGTGTGCCTCGGCCCCTCGCACCCTTACAAGTGGCAGATTGTGTTTTCTAGGTCAAGTGTGGGGGGCTGAGAAGTGCCCTCCCTCCAACACGTGGAGAGCTGGGTATATGAAATTTGCTTCCATCCAGTAGGTTCAGGCCACCTATCGGACAGTGGCGATTGCCAGTCCCTCAGAATGGGAGGCCGGGTTTCACTCAGCATTTAGGACTACAATAAACATCCTCGATACAGTGTCCAATGCCGGCGAGTCTGAGTCATAAAATGTGAGCGGCAGGCAGCTGATGGCGCTGTAAGCAATAAAAAAGCACATTTGTAGGTTAACACGTGGCTGCCACTATCTCACTGACATTTTTTGCTATAAAGTCTGTGCATTATTTTGTTTACTAAAAAGCCACACTATCTACAGACTCATGGCTGGAGCTGGCATCAGACACAAGTGATACACTTTGAATGAAGGTAAGGTTTTGTTTCACTTTCTAATTTAAACTCACTGCTACTACCTCTGCTCCTTTCATCATGCGCGACAGGCAGAGAATACATAGTACAGATCTGCACATACTGCACTGCCCGGAGAGGTTGACTGTTTTGACAGTCTGTGTAAGAATTTTAGTAGATAGTACAGCACTGCAGTCTGTGCATGTTAGGCTAAATATGTACATCAAGTGTGTGTGGGGGTGCGAGTGGGGCTCGTGTGTCGTGCAGGCACTTTGGAATGCAAAGCTTTACAGTGCCAGTGCACCGGCGAAAAATGTATGCCCCTCACTGTAGGCACAGCAGCGCTAGCACTATCCATTGAAAGCACATTTGTAGGTTTTTATATATATATATTTTTTAAATTTAATTACATTTTATATAGCGCGAGCATTACCCGAAGGTGTCAGAGCGCTGTACATAAGAACAAGTTGAGTTACATAAGGACTTTGGATTAGGCTGCACTCACTTTGGTTTGAGGTGAGCTGCAATTATTTCCACACGCCGCCTCAACACACAGTCACACTGCCGGCGGTCCGGCGGCCTCGGCGGTGAGCCACAGGGTCTCCAGACTCTCCCACAATCATCTGGAGGATCACGATGCCTGATGCGCGGGCCCATTGTGGAGACTGTAGTGACAGTAACAGTCAGTGAGGGTCGCGGCCGGGCGCCGGTAATAATATATAATTTTAAATTATGCGCTCACTGAGAGGCAGCAGCTATAGAAATTCTAGAATTCAGTTTCGTGTTCTGCCACTAGGGAGCACAGGCAGGCGGTGGTGAATAGCGAAAGTGGCTGTAGAGCAAGGCAGTTTTTTTATTATTGTTAGCGGGAGATAGGGGGGCACTGTTAATTTTACATGTAACGTATCGCTTATGTATTCTTACTTTGGAGAGGCTTATCTGGCTTATTTTACCAATAAGATTAAAAAAAATTGTGCGTGGTGGTGGTAGTTCGGTTTTGACCTCGCCAGCCTCTTAACTCACTTGACTGTCTCTGTTGAATCCTCCGCCGCTTGTAACAACCAGGGAGACCTCACTTCCTGTGCAGGCAGCCGGACGTGATGAGGTCACATCCGATTAATAACCCCCCCACGGCGCCACAGCAGCCAGTAGCAACCTCTGCTGAGCTGAATGAGGGCAGGACCCGCTCCAGGGTCGGAGTGAGTAAGTGATTGACAGCCGCGCAGCGGGACTGGAATCAAAGCCAAGGCAGTCGTAACATTGTAGCACCTCACTGACTCTCAGAGGATGAGCCAGAGATACAGATTAACTGTTTAAACTATCTGAGCCAGCTCTGCTGGCAAGTGAGTCTGCAGTGCAGCGCCCGGGGAGCAGAGCCTGCACACAAGTCAGCACGAGTTTCTGACTAGCATTAAAAATGCGTGACATTGCATTTCAGTGCGGTGATGCGGAACACCTCACTGAAATGTGTGAGTGTCTCAACTGATGCGTGATACTTGGCAGGACTGTGAGAGAGCGAAAGAGATGAGGTGCAGACAGAATATGCCACAGAGAAAGAGGAATACGCCCATGACAGTCACAGATGCAGCATGTTCGATGTTAGAGACACCTGCTATAGATTGTAATTTACAAAAGATTCCTGAAGCAGCCCAGTGGCTTTTGTTGTGGGACTTGACCGTCGAGATGTTACATTCTGCTACGAACCTGAAAAATATCCCTTCCTGAACCCCTCTTTATGCAGCCTTACGTGATAAACCGGTTCTTGTTTTGTCTCCAAAGAATGGGATTCATGCTTGTGCTATTTCTGAATGGCCCACTAGTCACCTTCATTTGCAAAGTCGATCCTCAGTTGACCTGAAAGTAATTAATAAATTACAACATTTTAAGAAGCACATCATGAACTCAGTCATTTCAAACTAGTTTTGGAACATAAGTGGTGAGACACGAGCATCCATAAGACATTACGGGGGAAGGGAGGTTGGTATAGATTTTCTGAAATTATTAAATGAGCTATTGGTCTTCACTGACACCTGTTCCAAAATTTTGGGAACTGGGCGGAGGAATTTGTTTCTCCATCCAATATCTGCATGGAGTTTTCTAACCTCTGCAACTTGTGGTTTTACAGCTGGGGGCTAGGGGGATGTTGTCAGGTACTTGTCCATCGTGTAGCGGGTGTAGGAGGTAACAGTTATCACCAGGTGTATATTGGTCAGCAGGGGATTTTAATGTTGTTCTTTGCTTTAACAAGAAGCCTAAGGAGTAATGCCAAAGAGGGGTGAATGTGGTCTCTATTTGTAGCCCCTTTCTTAACCTGTCAGCTACATTTGAAACATTTAGGAGTCTTTCTAGGTGATGCTCTTGGAGGCTTTTTTAAAGGACTAGCTGTCTTTTGCGTGGAGATGATGACCATGATGCTGAATGGATGGGGCGCATAAGGGCGAGCTTCATTTCCAGATATGTGTTCTTAACATAAAGATATTTTGATCACTGAGATCCCCTCGTGGTCTTGCAGAGGTCGTTGTACAGAAGAGAACTTCTTGCCTTCTGCTTTTGCAGACAGTCAGCGATATAAAAGAAAGCCTGGTCGGGGATGTCACCCATTGCGAAAACATGGGTGTTTTTGGTATGGGAGGAGAATGTGATGAACAAGCCATCGAGAAGTGTCATGCGAAGGAGAATCAAGATGGTGCCCCTGGGTAAGACGATGCCCGGTGGACATTGGGTGCTGAGAAAAAACATCCAGAACCTCAGGGCCATAGTTTCTTTTATTTTCTGATGATTGCCCTAAGCAACCATAGGACTGGTATTTGAAATAAGAGAGACGGCACAGGTGAATGGACTACCCCAATAGAGCTGGGATAGGTCTTCTCACAGGGGGTTTGACAGTAACCTGTCACAACTGACCCTATCCACTTTTGTGACTTTCCTTGATCCATTTTATATCCTAACATCACAATATGTGTATGTATTGCTAAATATGCCAAAGGCCGGACACAATGAACATAGCACAATATTTTACTACCTGCCTTTTCTGCTTCTTATATGTTTTTGTGTGTGCATCCGACGTTCAGCACAGCACAAGATTTATGCTGATCTGAAAATGCATTTAAGTCTTATGAGGTATTGCAGTGCTTTCAAATTGTTTTATGTGGTTAGAAAGTAAATTGCCACCACTTTTATTGTGGAGAGATGTTTAGACTTCAGCCTCTGAATGAGCTCCCTGCGGTGAAATGAATGACTGGGGATTCAATTTCAGTGGCATTGTAATGGCAGTCTTCCTCTTGCATCCTTCCTCACAATTCTCAAACGGATACTTGCTCAGCAGGATCCAGCATCTATTTCATTTTTATGGGATTATCTTGAAGGTATACCTTATGCCTCGAGCTATTTCTGTATCCACATTTTTTTAAATAGAACGTCTTTAAAGGATTTCGTTAAGAAATAATAGAGTTGGTCTGGAGATATTGCATTGACACTTTAGAAACGTGTTTATCAATGACAGCTGCTCATTGGCTGAGAAAGGTCTTTGAAAAATGAGGCTGCAGTAAAATACAGACCTTCTATTGAATGTCACCTCTGAGCTGCTCATGCGAAACCATGGGCGGTCCTCAATTATTATTTCCAAATTCACAACTGCTGTTTAATTCCCGAACGGCGAGGTGTACACTCTTAATGCTGGTATGGTGTGTGGTATGCTAATTATTTTATATGAGATTTCTTTCCAATAGCTATTTATAGAGGTTCTAAAAATAATCCACAGGTCATATAGTCTTGAACCCTTGTGGTTCAATGATCCCATCCGCTACTGCACCGTCTTTTATACTACAACTAATAAGTATATAAACGCACATTGACCACTCTTTGCTGTTTGCATTTGTCTTCCCATCAAAGATGTTTTAATGCATGGGCAAAGTGAGCTGCAGCCCAGGGCCCCAGCCTTTCAGGGGGCCCCCTGATAGAGCAAATTCCGTTCTGCAGAGAGTCTTGCCATGATGACCTTAAATAATTCTTAAATAGATTGATTTAAATACAATTTTCCCTTAACCTATTTTGAATCAGGGTGGTGTATGGAAGTCTACTACAGACAGAGGCATTTTTATTTTTATTTTTTTCAACACCATTTAAAATCCATAAAAAATGTTTATTTCAGGTCAAAACAGAACCTCGTATATAAGAAATGTGAAGCGTTCACAAAGATTATTTGCAATATCAGTGAGCTAGTTTTGCATTATATAATTGAAAGCATGTCACTATTCTTGAATAATAGATGTAAACAGATTTAGAATTTGGATCAATTTGCCTCTACATTGTCAGTGACCTGGCCAAAATGTGTATGAAAGAGATGAAATTGGATCATAAATTCAAGGCTGTTCTGAAAAGGGAGCCCCAAATTATGTTTGGCCCAGGGCTCCTGAAATCCTTAAGATGTCCCTGCTTCCGATGCTACAAAAGGCGTATACCAGATGCCAACCGAGTCATTTTTGTGCCAAAATAGAGGCTGTTTTATATTGAATGAGTGTATTCTCCGTGCACGAGAGGGAATCCCTGCTAACCGCGGCACAGCACATCGACTCCAAGGATACAAATCTCTCTGGAAGGGGGCAGCGTGGGAAGCACCCAAGCCCTAGCCAGTACTAGGCCTAATTATAGTTGTGCGCTTTTATTAGTGATAGAATAGCGACACGAAACTTTGTTTTGCCCATCTTTACACATTTTTAACTTAAGCTCTCTTTTAGAGATATAAAAATGATTGGGACACTTTGAAACCACACATAGAGTAGGGCCTGTTTAAGACTGTTAGCATCACATACATAGTATGCCTCCAGATCAATGTGCCATTTTAAACTTTTGTGGATACTCATGCTTTTCCTCAGATATTTTGTAGCCCACAATAGGTAGTCTATCAATATCCATTATTTCCAGCCACATAAATGAGTATATTTGATTGTTCGCCCTTGTGTTCAAAATATTTATGAGGAAATTGTGAATGCTTGTCACCAGTTATTTGTGAGTCTAGTGGGCTTTATCAGGGGACTAGAAATGTCCTAAATACCAATGTCAAATACTGGCCTAGACTACACACACACATGTGGGCAGCTGGTGGCGAATCATCATAATATGCAAAAGGACAATGATCACTGGGATTTGAAGAGAGACCGGATTGAAACTCATGATGGTAGGTGCAGTTGTAGACCACACATACTTTCCTTGTTATGTTATGTTATGTTGAAAGAAATTTATAGAGCGCACGTTCACCAGCGGTTTCTTGGCGCTAAGCAGAGTCAATCAGTTACCGTGACAATACATAACTTTTAAATATAGGCCTGGACAAATAACCAAGTTTTAAGAGACTTTCTAAACAGGATGTAAGAAGTAGACAGTCGCAATTCAGGAGAAAGAGAATTCCAGAATTGTGGTGCCAGAAATGAAAATCTGAAACCTCCTTGTTTTTTGCGTTTGTATGGACAAGGACTCCTTGATAGGCTTTGATGGGGAGGCAGTGGTCCCAGGGACCACTGCCTGCCCTTAAAAAATGAAACTAAAATGTTTCTATTTTTGTTTTTTAAATGCATCCAATTTTCCTTTAAGGAAAATGGGCTGCATTTTTTTTTAAAGCGGTTTTATTTAAAAGCAGTCCCAGACATGGTGGTCTGTTGAGCCCAGCAGCATTGTGTTGACAAAAATGCAGAAAAGGAACAATACATAATGAATGGGTACATTTGATAACCTACTTGCAAACAGACATATGTTTGGAATGTATTTGATTAGAATGACACATGAACTGATGTAGTTAGCTTTGGGATTTCAAATACAAACATTGTCTTTTCAATTCTACAATGTTCCAGTAAAAAAAAACATTTTATTTTCTGTTGATGTTCTGTCTCCCTACATTCCTTTTTTTATACATTTAGGAGGACCCCAGCAGTGAGCTGATGGACGAGCATGTACATGTTATCTTTGTGTAGGAACTTGATGTTCAGAGCAGCTTTGAATCCTTCAGAGTCTGTTTTACACCGCACTTCTAACGACTCCGTGGCGCTCTGGACCTTGACTGCTCTAACATAGTTATAATTTATTTTCTGTTAGTTCATCAGAAGTTATCAAAATGTGCATGGCTGGATTACAGAAGGCTTTACTTCTGCCAAGATATGTGAAGCCCCAATCAGACCAGAAGGGAAAAGGGACAATTTTCTTCACTACCAAGCCATTTCAAGTTCTGTAGTCCACATCTCTCATTTAGAAGAATGGGCATGGTGACGACATTTCAGTGCCCTCCTCCCATCTGCCCTCGGGTCACTGGGACACTCAAGGTTGCCCTTTGTGCCTATGCTAGCATTTTGATGCACAAATAGACAATCTACATGTGAGGTGGTGTGTGCTCTCACAGAGCTGTCACATACCCAATCCTAGATTACACAGTGCTGTCAGACAACAAGGCTTCTCTGGCATGAACACTGTTACAAATCAGCATATGACTATTTTTGGCAGTAATGGTTATAGGCACACACTGATGCATTGAGAGGCAGTTTAGGGTTCAATTCAGTGACCAAAACACATTTTCCACTTGTGTGTGAGGAGCAAGCCCTCGTCGTCTCTGGCACATAGAGAGAACATGTTTCACTGACACATAGGGGCCCATTACGATCCGCCTGCTACAGTAACCGTGAATGGGACTGACCGCCAGAGGTGCGGTGTTCCCGCTGTGCAGATTAGGATGCAGCTGCCACCCTGGCGATCGCATCCCACACATTTAACATTGTGGTGGGCGGTGCTGTAAGCAGCACACGCCACAAGGGTAAATGTGCATGTTGTGCATTGGCATGCACAACGTGGCAGGCACCGTGCAGTGCCTGCCACCTTGAGCATGCCAACATAAGGTGGTACCATAGGTACCCCCCAAGTGCAGCTCCCCACTCACCCACATCCCCAGGGGCCCGCAACTGGATCCAAAAGCAATTCCCACATGCCTTGCATGGAAAGGCTTTCTCTGCCAGGCATCCTGATATGGATGGCGGTGTCTGGAAGATACCACCACCATATAAGGCCAGAGTTCCACCCGGCAGGCAATCAGAACGATTGCCTGCCAGCGGAAATGCGGCGGACGGTCTTTCCATCCGTCGCTGTAACCCCCGCCAATGTAATATGGCGTGTGGTAAATGGAGGGCGGGGAATGATGTTGGGCGGATCACACCCCCGGTCAGTCGGTGCGATACGCCACACATCTTAATGGACCCCATAGTTGGTATGGCTATAAGTTCAACAAATAAATTGATACACATTGAGTAAAGATTGTAGTTTGTGAAGAATACATCATTCTTTTCTCCTTTCACCCTTGGACACAAAGGGTTAGACTATATGGGATTCAAAGAAACGAGATGCACAACGTGGAAGGCACCACAAGCCCACCAGGGTGTTTTTAATGTAGAGAGGAAGAGCCTCCCTGGAAAATGATCACTTTTGTTAGGGAACTATTTTTTTTTCAAGTACTTAGGCATGGCTTCTGCCTTCCCTTGGGCAGATCAGCTCTTTTCTTTGTGGTTGATCTGATCCTTATTGGTTATTGGGGAGGTGCGAGTGGGTGCGAATCACTATTAGACCACCAGGGGCTTCTTTTAAAGCAGAGGGAAAGCGTAACCCCCAGCATAATGTCACTCCTCTATGGGGGGGGGAAGGGTGGTTAATTGTTTTAAAAAAAGGTGCCTGGACATGGTGTTTGTCCCTTATAGGCAGATTAGCTGTTTATTGTGGCCCACCTGTCACCGGGATTGAGGAGTAAATTACCAGTAGATCACCAGGTTTTTTTAATGCAGAGTGGGAGCGATCTTTGCCAGAGGATCCTTCCTCCAAGAGTAGAATGTTTTTAGCAATGTTTTTGTTGGTCTGCGCTCAGGTGGGAATGGAAGTATCTCTAGACTACAAGAGTTTTTTTGCTGGCCAAACCTTGATAGCTGAAGGCAATAGAGCCCCCTTACAAGTAAGGTATGTTTTTTAATGGAAGAAGTGTGGGGACAGTGGGTGTTTGGAAGGGTGTGAATCCTCACAAATTCCAGAACTTTCCCTCCCAGAATATGAGGAAAATGTGTGGTTTTTGCTCGTTTGAATTTTGCAGGGCATTCTGGGTAAGAAATATAGTGGTATCTACACAAATCACACCACCCTGGACTCCTGTGAGTGGCTAGTTTTCAGAAATGTTTATGTTTCCCAGGTACTTGGTGGCTAAGCTGAGGTCCAAATACTGTAGTTACCCACATCATCAAATTAGGTCCATCTTCAAGGCAACAACTAGATCTAGTCTTCCTGCTGTGTTTTTGAGCATTGCTGATTGCGTGCAATAGGACCAGTCACACAAGTTGGTACCGTTTTTTCTGAAAAAGTTTGGGAATGCTGGGCGATAGGAAGTTTGTGAATATACACAGATTCTGGAACGTATATCACAGAAATGTAAGGAAAATGTGTGATTTTAGCTTAAGTTTAATATTTGCAGTGAATTCTTGCTAAGAACACTGAATAGTAATCATGGACACGGCACCATCCTGGACTCCACTGTATGTAGTGTTCAGAAATGTTTAATTTTGAAAGTTTGTGGTTTGTAGCCAAGCCCAGTCCAAAATACTGCAGTCACCTACATTGCAAAAAAGGGTAATCTTGATGTCTCCCCGTTGTGTTTTTGAGACCTTCCTGTCCTGGGCGATATGCCCACCCTCACAAGTGGTGTTTTGTTTTTATCAGGAAAAATGTGAGAATGTTAGGTAGTAGGAACTGGTTGCATAGCTGCAAATTCCAAAACCGTTCCTAACATTTTCTTTAAAAAGCATGTTTTTTGACAAAATGTGATGTTTGCTCAGCATTCTGAGTACGAAAGTTAGGATCAACACAAGTCACACCACCCTGGACTCCCTTTTGTGTGCCTAGTTTTCTGAAACAACTGATTTTGGAAGATTTCCCTGGGTGACATCTAAGCCCAGGCCTAAATACCCCCATTGCAAATATAGTCCTATTTCAGGGAAAAAACCTGATGTAGTCACAATGTTTTTTGATGTCTTTCCTGTCAAGAATAATAAGAACAACCACACAGGTAAAATATAGTTGTGGAAAAATGTGGGTAGGCTGGGTGGCAGGAATATCCTGTATTCCTGCAGATTCTGGAACTTTCCTTCACAAAAAAGTTTGGAAAATTAGCACTTTTAGCTAAACTTTGACTTTTCCAGGGTATTCGTGTAAAAATCATTATAATCTGTAGTTCAATTATTTACTCTGAGCGCAACGTTTTTGGATACCCAACCATCACCATTTATGCCTGTCATCAAAAGGGTCTGACAAATGTAAGAGCATATTACTTTTGTAAACTGACCATCAGGGAACAAATTATAGATGAAAGCGTCTCCTTTTACTATTGTTTCCTACTTATTGTCATTTTTTTCCCATTCACCGATTAGTATCTTTTGCAAATCCCTTACCCATCTGTTCAAATGACCCATTGCTGAATTCCAAATTGTGTCTACATTTTAAAAATGTTTAGTTTTAGTACAAACTGCAAGTAGGTATAAATCACAAAAAATAGGAAACCTGACTACCACTTAAAAAATGCAAAACCTGGGTGCCTGTTAAGGAAAGCTGGGATATGTGAGATCTTCGAAAAGCTTTTACGTCAAATTTAGAAAAAGAAAGCACACGCTTTCGTGCACAGCGTTTCTTCACATTTTTCATTACAAACCTAAAATTTTGCTTATTTTCTTGGTGTCCTCCAGAGGATTCCACAACCCGGTGATACCTTTAGAATCTCTAACCTATTTGCATACAAAGCTATGGCAGCTTCCCTTAAGCATCCAAAAAGGGCTCCAATCATCCAAAAAAGCGCCCAGCACTTAAAGCTTAATGTACACCTTAATAAAGCTTGCACAGGTTGGAGAAAGGGTTTGGCAGTTTGATGCACTGGCCTGTTTTCAAGACATAGCAATATCTAGTTCACATCAATGGCGTTCAGCTAAGTTTTTTCTAGAAATTTTTCATTAGAGTAAACTAGTTTACTTTGTCAGAAGCCTCTCATAGGTCTAGGATTATGAGAAGGAGGGAGTTTCCTTTCTCTAGTAGACAAATATGTTTTGTATTGACAACTCTGTGCTGCATCTTAACATGAAGTCAAATTGAAGTTCATATAGGAGACAGATTTTGTATCTTTGAAATTTTTCATTTGAGCCTGTAGATAAGAGGTATAACCTATCTTTACACAGCTATAGACTATGCATTGTGCTAGAGAGGTGTTGATCATGTTACAGGATAATGGTAGAGCTTACCTCTTTAAGAAGTGAAAGCAAAATAAATTCTAAGTAGAGGAATGTCTGGCCCAGTCAATTGTATTGAGCATTTCTGTTGGAGTTCCAAATGTATCTGGTTGAAGTTAAATAACTCCTGGAATTTAATTATGTTCCCTGCAGAGTTCTATCAATTTCACCCTTTCCTCCAAGGAGTTGGAAAATTTCTCACATGGGAAACGTCCTTTAGGAAGAAGCCAGATTCACGCTGTGCCCTCACAGCACCGGCAATAGAACAAACGTGTCTTTGGAACACATTAGTTCAGCATGCAAGTCATTACAGCGACTTGCTTTGGGGGAACGCACTGGAGGAATAGTGTTGGGTGTAAAGTCCAACACCTTCCCTACTGTTTCGCAGACTGGAGTTGGAATAGTAAATGAAACTATTCCAAAATCCAGTGCCCCCCAAGCCAAATCGTTATACCAACTTGCGTGCTGAACAAATGCCTGCTAAAGACGCGTTCGTTCTAATGACGGAATTCAGGAGGCTTGTGTGTTAAACGCATGCAGAATACAGTGATACATTCTTCTCATTTGTCTGCTGCAGGGAATTTTGTTTGCTGTCAAAGTGCACTTATTAATAATGTGCACAAGCTTACGTTTAAATAAATGATATGCGAAATGCAAAACTTTTAGTAAGTAACCATATTTAAATGTTATAGACCTGCAGGTAAATAAAGTGCTCAATTAATTTAGTTTGTCAATGCCATGTTAAATGTAAAATAATGTATTAACACTGTAAAATAATGTATTAACACTGAAAGCCCTGTTTCGCTCATTAAAAATTTGTTTTTGCAAGATGTTTTTCTTCTGTTTGCTGTAGATGTTGCAGCTTCAGATGCCTACTGTTAGCTAGTGAATAGACGTTTATTTTGTATTAGACAACTGATGGCAAAGTTCTCACCAGGAGGAGACAAACATGAAAGGAAGAATGATTCATGGGAAAGTTTTTGGATCACTAGAAAAACAAGCATTTACAATGCAACGGTTTCGCCTTTGGAAAAGTTTGAGCTATTGGCATTGTAAATGACAAAATTTGTATTTATGTGTTTTGAAAATAGATAAATAAATGGCATTGTCATTTACATTGCCAATAGCTCTAACTTTTCCAAAGGTGAAACCGTTGCATTGTAAATGCTTGTTACTTTTTTCAGTCCCTGTATAGAAGTGCATGCACTGTAAGAATGTAAGATGAGATGGTCTGTCCCAGTATTTACACAAATAACAATACAAATAGACCATTTTATTTCGTTAATAGCACTACTCATCCTAATGCTTAGTCTTCTAGTGAGGTCACTTCCTGGGATGCTTGGTCAGTCCAACCACTTCTTTTTATAGGACTAGTGCCCTGTTACCTGGTCAGTCCAACCACTTCTTTTTATAGGACTAGTGCCCTGTTACCCAGAAACCGGTCCCAGGATGCTCGTTTCCGGTTCAGGGAAGACCTGGCTTGGCAGTTCGGGCTGGACTGTTCCCATGAGGCACAGGGTCAAGACTGATTTGCATATAGCTGGGTCTAAACTGAGGTGGCAAAGTGAGCTAAAGAAGGATGATGGATTCATCCCAGATCTGTGCCTGGGGGTGAGTGTCTGAAAAGTTTCAGCCCTCCATCCATCATCTCCTTGAGTCTACTTATCACCCCCAGCAGAGACGTGCCCAGCAGCTAAACCCAGAGGGGTTCTTCGTCCGGTGTACGCCAGGATATAGTTGTGTCAAAGATTTCTCAATGTGTCACCAGGGGTTCCCTATAAGAAATCCTTTTCCACTTACTGATATTTTCAATGGGCCTGCATTATAAGGGACTCCAGGAAGCATACGTCTTCGACGGCGTTACCATGAGCCAAACTTGAAATGACGGACACCACTAGGTAGGGGAATAAATGAAAGGTAACTTTCTTGTGGACACGTGTTGTGGTCTCTCGCTCACAATTGCTAATCCCGATATAGCAAACATAACCCTTAATCCTGGTTAGGTCAACTAACTATTGTTTATCTCGATAATGCCAACCCCAACTGTGTACAGTGCTGCGAAACAGCAGAAACTCAAAGAGCAAGCGCTATAGTAAAAGGTGTTATTGTGAACGATTGCTGACTTAAGAGCTGTGGCATGTCACATAGCTCTTCATCCGAGTAATACGTTAAATCCATAGGGTTCAAGTAAACAAATTACGGGGAAAGCAGCATACTTCACTGAAAAATATAATGTAGCTGGACAGCGTCGGCCATCAATCTGGTCGTGACAGTGATTTATTTTATAATGCTCTTCAAAATGCCTTAATTATATAGTTGGCCTATTCAGGAGTCAGTTACATCCATTATCGAGTTATTGGAGAACATTCCATTCTCGCATGCCGGAATTCTGTATTGACGTCGTTTTTAATTCCGTTTGTATTGCCGGTTTTATCGGTGTATGCTTTCGGGTAATGTTTCAATGAAGTGCTCATAAAATGTGGTGTAATGAGGCTGTACTGCAGCTCCGCTCCCCTCTGAATGATGCCTTGCATTATTCAACAGGCCCCTGTGCATGCGCAGCTCTCTGGAGCGGTGGTCAGATGCTGTGGATCCCGTGTCTGTCCAGAGAGGAGGTATCGCAGCAGTGCCCAGGATCACACGGGTCAGTGATGAACAGAGGATCAGCCCCTCTGACTGTTAGACGAGAGATCCCTCCACCCCCCGCGGGCACAGTAGCTTAATCCAAAAGCGCATTAACTATGCAACCGATGGCAGGAATTTAAACTCATTCTGTCATTACAGTGAAATTACAAGTCTTGATTTTCCAGGCACAGGGAAATGACTGTGACTTAATGTGCAACTCCTTGTAGGAGCCTAGAACATTCTCCTAAATAAGGGGCAGGCTAAATCAGGGCACCTATATGAACATGTGTGTATTACGGAACCACTTTAAGCATATGTACATCTGTTATGAGCACGTTTACTAAAGGTCGTTAATTTCGTAACTCCCTTACCTATTATTTCACAGGTCCTGGCCTGGCAGTCCTGGCAACGTGTGTTAGAATCATTCAAAAGCATAACATTCTCATGCTAGCGGGTGACAATCCTGCATGGAATCAAAATTACGAGAGAGCCCTTCCCGTTGCCCTTATCAAAACACTTTCTCGACCCAAGTCGCACTTCTAAAACTCCCAGGCCACAGCTCAGAGCACCCGTACGGCAGGTGAGGCTGAGCCTATAAGGAGGCTTTTCGTGTGAACTGCTGCCGGAGACTGGCGCTATGCTCCCTGAAAGGTAACAACATCGGCGGCAGCAGGGAGGAAATGCGAGACCCCCACCTCTCTCACATGGGGGGGGGCGAGGCTCGCACGGACCAGGCCACAGGTCGGCCAGGCCCCGTTCAGCGCCGCATGTGCCCACATACAATTGAAGTGCACTGGATGGCAAAAGGAGCGGCTCAGTCACGCGGGGCTCGAGCTCGGAGCCCCTAAATGCCAACCAGCCGTGCCAACCAAGCACACATCTCCCTTTTGTATTCCACCTGTAAGTATGTTAGGAAATGATCGAGCCCCAGGAGCCCCCCTGCCGTGCAGCCGGGTACTCCTGCCAACACTGCACTTCTCTACCCGTCTTTTGTATGGAGACAGTTGCCCTTTACCTCATCTTGGGCACCAGTACCAAGTGCCAGTTCTGTCCTTCTGTAGCCCCTGCCTTACTCAGGTACGATTGCGCTGTGATCCGGGGCATGCCTGACTTTGCCCTGGCGCCAAAGTTGCTTAAGTCTGCTTTGCACTAATTGGGAACAACAAAGCGACGGACAGGGACGCGAAACTAATGCGGGCAGAAACCATTCTACCGCCCCACTGCCGCCTCGGCTCTCGCCTCACCCCTGGAGACCCCGTGCAAGTGCAAATGATCCCTGCTGTAACTTGACGGCCCGGACGTGGCCAGCTGTCCCCGGCTTGAGATACAGCTGAAATATAACGGGAATGCCTGACATCGGGCATGGATTTCCTATCGTGGCAGTCGAAGACCTCCACACATGTAGCCCCGCCCCTTAGGCACTAGTGGTCTGCTCTCACCTGCGGCGCCTCACCGAGCTAACCATGTGCTCCCGCGACCGATTCTGCAATGTCTCCTACAGGGCGGCGGACAGCTGTGCTGCCACGCAAAGTCTCTAAACATGGTTGGTCGACACAGGGGACGCCCTGGGGCTTCCGTAGGGTGCAGTAAGCAAACCTCCACACGCCGGGCACCGGGCGAGCATGCTGCTCGAGCGCCCCCTGTCCCAGCCCGCGCCCCTTTCGTGCCCATGGCTGTAATGCTGGCCCGCACTCCGGACTTGTCCTCCAATGGCGGCAGTGAGGGAGGCGGTTGTGGGGCGTTAACAAACAGCGTACTACATATGCTCCTACCCCTGAGAAATACAATGCGAATTGTAGTCCACCCGGGCGCCGGCGTGCCGTCTACTACCATACCCGCCTCTGAAGCCATCAGTATTCCATTACTAACCGATCCGCCGCTGTTGAGACCAGGGAGGCGGGGGGCGGGTGGGGTGGGGGGAGAATACACGCCTGCTTGACTAAATCGACCCCCCCTTCGCATTAACTAAGTCAGCCAGTACCCCCGTCACCCCTGAAAAGGGGGGGGGGGGGAGCAGGCAGAGCGAGTGATGCCAGCTGCTACCTTCGCGATAGGACAGGGCCCGCCCCGCAGTCCCCAGCCAGTACAGCCCTCTGCGAGCCCGCAGGCAGAGACTCGGCTATTGACCCCCAGGCCCCAGCGGCCCGCTACTAAGCAGGCCACATGTGTCTAAGAGTGTTCCTATTATCGGGTTTCACCGTGTGGCTTACCTGTGCCAGATTCAGAACGCCAGTTTTAAATTACATTTACAAAACAAGTCAGGTCCCGGGCCGGCAGCCAATCACAGCGCGGCCCGGGAAATGGCGTCACGGGAGTGTCCCGGGCCAGCAGCCAATCACAGCGCGGCCCGGAACAAAGGGGCGGGACTTAAAAAAAGCCCGATAAACGCCCCCGAATCGCGTTTTCCCCGAGAAAGCGTGATTGACAGCCTCTGTCTGCCAATGGCTAGCGTCCATTTATGGAGCTAGCCAATGGGAAACAGAGGAGGTCCGAACATCCCTACTGAAGACAAAAGTTTTCGATCTGGGAGGGGCACTGCGTGCCCTCGCCAGGTCGAAACCTAAAAACATTCTAACTTTTCAAGGACTAATGTCTGAAAGTCTATCATGCCCTGGAGAGAATGTGAGGAGTGAACTTATTCCCAGGAGTTTGCTTTTATTCTATTTGTGAACGAAGAAGACAAAATAAAATAATGTTGCAACATAGAATTTGTGTGTTTATTTCAGTGTGCGTTCCTAAAGTAGGGAGAAATTTCCTTCCCCGACATTCTGACTAGACACTTGTCTCTGATCTTTTTGATTTCTCTACACACGAAGATATTTAGCCTACATTCTAGACATCTGCATATTTATGACTGGGAGTATTGTCCAGTCTTATTTGCAAACGTTTTATGCTTGCACTCCTATCAGAACTCTTCCTTGGGTTTCTGAACCAACATCTTTTTCTTTCTTAATACTAAACTCATACCCCTGTGATATAGGCATGGCCCTATACAATATTGCCTCCGCCATATTGGTGGTAATATATGTCCTCCAGTGGAGATCAATGACATGATGATGCCCCCTTGTATATTGCTGGCCCTGGAAAAATAGGAGCAATCATAGTTCTAATGTGCTCATACATCTATGGATTGAGATGGTGAATCAAGAACATCCAAGGCAGAATCTATCCATGTTTAGCATTAGCACATGTGTGTCTCTGATGAAAATGATACATAGATGTTTGGGCACCTAACATGTCTTTACTGAAAATAAAAACTGGTAGGACAATAATTGTGATTATTTAACGTAAAAATCGCTGGCCGCTGTTTAGGTGAATTTAGTTTGTTTTTTCCTAAATTAAAACATTGCACTTTATATGCGTGGTTACATAAATTGACGTGCTGATAATTTGGTACAACATTATTGCATTTCCAAATAGATATTTAAGCGGAGATTTCAGTGATATTGACTAGTGCTTTTTGAAATTCTAATTAGTTACATTAGAGTAACTTTTGTACAATAAGCGATCGTTAACCTCAGTGACAGCACCTCTGTGTGACCCTCTAAAGTATTTCTTGCTCTGTTGTATTGACAAAGGTTGCAATATTTATGTACTCTACTACTGTACCAGTCTATCCCTTCCCTTCCCCTACTCCTTCCAAGGAAACATTGTGTGCTAAGACATGAGTGAGAATGTCCTTGAAAGAGGAGGATAATAATAAAAACTCTATGAAATAGTGATATGTTGTTTCCTACCACCGTAAATGACTGGGTATAATGAAATTGTCTTTTCTGGAACACCTGGCTTTTAAAGATATTGTGCTGAAAAAAGAAAACTTTTTTTACCGTTTCCTCAAAATTATTTTATGGATGGTAAAGATGCAACACTCCTGCGAAGGGTCAGGATTATTGGTATATAATGAAAGTACTAAAACATTTCATTAATGCCTTTTCAGGGCCCATGACTATTTTATAAAATATATTCAAAAAATATTCGACCACATTGAAAAAAAACTTGTAGGGCGGTTGTCCCCCTCCTGAACCTCTCTTCTGAGAGTGGCTCGCACATTACAGGTACAGGTTCTACCACTTTCAAACGTCATCAGAGGTCTGTAGGTCATGGATTCACTGCCAGCCCAGTGCTGAAGCCAGTGGGCTAGCACCAGTTTTGGGAGTGAGCTACCCAGCAGTGGCAATGAACAGTGAAACTGTGCACTAACACATATTTTGTTTTATTCTTCCACAAATTAACTTTATGAATCTCTTTCTTAATATGCTTTTCCTTTAGAAGTAAGCAAACACAAGGAGATGATGGAGGGAGTGCTGAAACCTTTCATACACTCACCCCCAGTCACAGATCTGGGTTGAATCCATCATCATTCTTTTGCTCACTTCGCCACCCCAGTTCAGGCACGCCTATATGCAAATCAGTCTTGACCCTGTGCCTCATGGGAACAGTCCAGCCTAAACTGCCAAGCCATGTCTTACCTGGACCAGAAGTGGCAGCTGACTATAGCCATCAAAATAATTCCTCAAAAAGCCAGACCACAGTCAAAAATAAATTTCTTCATTCCAGATATTGCTCCTTCTCTGCAATTGGCACAATAGGGTGAAGTGATAATAATCATGAGTTATTTATTTGCTGAAAAGTTTTTGTTTTCTACTGCAGGGCAATAAAGGGACGTACCTGATCGCACATATTTCTAACATCTGCCATGACGTGGTAATTAAAATATCAGATAATTCAGATATGAAATATTGTATACTGCCAGAGTGTCTGCACCATGGAAAACCGAAGTTTAGAAAACAAGCGTTCTGACTTGGAAACTAAATGCATGCCTTCTGTGTGGAATACAGTATGTGCAAAATATGTCATCACTCATAAATAATTTATTCTGAACTGTATTGTAGTCTCCAGAGATATCTAGTAAGATTGAAAGGAGAGTGTTCATTGCTTTAATTTTTACTAAATCTCCATAACCTTGTTATGAGAAAGTTATGACAGACATTACATTAGCATACAATGTGTTTGAGCATATTCCTTTGATTTTCCTTCAAAAAGAAAATTCCTGCAAAAAAATGCCTCTGGATAATAGTATATTGTTTTATTCTCTTGGAAATGTTTCCCTTTAATGTTTCGGGATAATATCACATTGTATTAATCCCTTAGTAATGTTCTCATTTCAAAAGTGTTACAAACTCAACCTCTGTCACTCAGTGTGCCATTATCTTAAAGTGTAATCCCAAATGGCACCAAAGGGTCACATATTGAGACGAGCTGTCATTACAAGTGCACATGAAAATTCTGACCCCCGGCCCAACACCTGTTTGCACAGAGTCGGAATTATGCCGCTGGCCGCGCGACGCGAAGGGGAGATAACGCGAGACAGCGTCTTAGTGCCACATGCCGCGCGAGTAAAGCGTTAGCGCGCCGGCCCGGGTGCCGCCCCCTTTACGAAGGGCCAATGAATGGTGAGTTTGAAGTGCGGGAGGCGGACCCACGGGCCTTTATCTAGAGCAGCTTGGCTTTGCTCGGTCTTTTCCTCGCCGCGTTTCCTGACTGCTCTGCGCTGTTGTTCCGTGTTCCGTGTGTGTCCAGCGTGCGCCTGCCAGCCTTGCTGGTCTAGCGTCGGGTATTTCCTCGTCGGGTTTTGCGGTGAGTGTTAGTCGAGGGTCTTGTGTTCAGTTTGCGGTGAGGGTTGGTCCGAGGGTCTTGTGTTCACCTTGCGGGCGTTGCGTTGGGGGGGGGCACAGAGCGGGAGGAAGCGAGGAGCGCGAACGGCGGTTTGAGTCTGTCTATTGTTCACTTTGAACCTGAAATACCGGAAGTGCTCACGCGGAGGCAGAGAGATGTTCTTATAAGTCGAGCCTGATTCTGAAATGTGGATGAGCTGTGTGAAAAACTCTGGCATCATTAAGAGCTGTGATTGCAATTTCATGTAGGAGGACAGTTGGATGTATAATCGTGGTAGGTTAGTTTGAGAAAATAAATAAATGAGCAGCTTTCAGTTTTGGAGTTAACTAGTCATCAAGGGTGCGCTAAGATAGAAACCTATGAAGTCCCCCCTTCAGCCATTTTATACGCTTTCAAAGGTCCTTGCCTAGTCAGCACCACAGAGCGGCCTCTGTGTAAGGAGGCCACGTCGCCACATGTCCAGGGAATGCCTCGTGCTGAGGGAAAGAAAGATGAATTTGAATATGGAACGGCGGCCCACGCTAGTACTACGATTTAGGGGCGTGTAAAATTGCATATTTATTCTGGGATAGTTCGAGAACACTAGCCAAATAGGTTTGAAATGTGTTTTGCTGGTGCCTCGCCTTGGTCTTCTATGGGGGCTTGATGGTTTCGGCAAGCGAAATAGATACAAAATGTGATGTTTCATGAATTTTATATAACGTACAAATTGCACTTTTTGGGTAACTTTTGCACAGACCCATTACTAAATCCCTGATGTGAAAGTGGGTTTTCAGGATTTTCCATCAGAGTCCCGAGGTATTCTCATTGTAATCTTCTGCTTATCTCTCATCCTGGACCGGTATTTTATGAACTGACGCTGGGCTATTGATAAGGAACGGTCGCTGGCCAATGTGAGTCGTTCCCTCTCATGGTAGGCTAGCGATGGTTCAGTTTAGGGGGGCATAGCGGGCGTGGGTTCTTTGTTCAATGTCCCTTTGTTTTGATGCACATAGTCTGGGGAGGCAGCGGCGCTGTGCAGAGGGAATTCCGCTGCTTGAGGTCTGTTGCCGGTGGGAGCGACGGGTTCAGGCCGGGGACTCGGGTGTGAGATGCAAAACGCTGCGGTTCCTTTGTCCTATTCCTTTTAAACTTTTCCTCTGTACCTGTGGATGCAATCAGCGTTTCTTGGTTTGGTTTTAATTACCTTTTGTGAGTGCGGTACGAGCATGATTCATGGGCATGGTCAGCTTGAAGGAGGTAGAGAGTAATAAGAAGTATGACCACGGACGGCTCCCTTTGGCAGGGGGGAGTTGGTTTGTGCGTACGGCGCTTGGGCTTTAGCGCGGACTCACATTGGGGGAGGGGTCGTACCAGGTAATTGTGACTGCAATTATCGTACATGTGTATAATCCCTGCCTCTTAATCAATGCGGCATTGTTGCAGCTGCCAATGATTGCTTTCAGGTCATGTAGGTTTTTGCCTCCGCCTCGTTTGCCGGGTGCATTTCTCACCAGTTTGGGGAGCCGGGGAGCCACATGGCATGTACTGGAGTGAGGCCGAGCTAAGTCAATAGCAGAGAACCGGAAGTCATTCCACATTTTAATTAAAATGTTCACATTTTGTGCTTTTGGTTGGAGAGGTGATCCGAATTGCAATTCTGGCGTGAATTGACGTGTGGGGAAGGAGCTGATCGCATCTTATGCTTTTCGGGTTTTGAGGTTGGGTACAAACGGAAATATAACATAGAAATATGTTCTGCTTTCATGCTTGAACGATAGAAGTGCTGGTACTCATCCTTTAGCGAAACTGTCTGTTCCCGGGTGGTGCCGCTACTGCTGTGTTAAATGGATTGTTGAAGTTCTGGGAGGTGAAGCCTTTGCGTCGAGTCGGTCAAGGGGGCTGCTTCGACTGTTCACCATGCGTATTACATAGATGTATGTCTTGGTGGCTGCGCGCGTCTCCGCCGCAGCTGCATGAACCCCCGGGTCGGTTCGGCGCTATTGGTTTGCTTGTTTTGAGGTGGCACATTGGAGGTGATTTTCACTCCCCTCCCGGGCACGCCACCCAATCGGGCTCTTTGTCGTGTCTCGTAGCAAATAGTGTCTTTGTGCGTCGCGCAGCGCGGTCGTCTCGCAAGGACGAGGATTGCTCAGAGCTTAGGCACCTTGAATTTACCCCTCTGAAAATGGGTGTTTATTTACGGGCCGCGGTAGCACCTGCGTGTTATGGTCACCCACTGCAGGGCGCTTGAAGGCTCCAGGGAAAGACGAGCGCTTTTTAGACAGTTGTGGTAGACGTCTCTGGTGGCGCCAAGGCCTTCCTTAGCACAACTTAAACAGTGCATGTAGGTGTAAAGCGCACGGATCAGCCACGGGTAAAGGCAGTACATAACTATGGATTATAGTAACCCAGCTTCTTGGAAGGGGAAACCATCGCACTCCCCCAAAAGTCTATGAGTCATATCAATAGTTCCGTGCTTTGAGGACGGTATAAAGACCTGCTAATTAGAGGCAATATCGAGCTAGTCCAGTATTGTGCTTTGAGAAATGGGGTTTTGTGAATTATGAGTTGACATGATGCCGTTTGTATCGGTTTGTTCCAAGTAAAGTCGGTACCAGGGTTAAAGCTCGTACTATCGGTTTGATGCGTCGAGTGAAGGGCTTATGGTGATGTGCTTTGTTCGGGTTTTAATGTGGGGGCCTAAGCAGGTGGCTATTAGTCAAGCTATAAGGAAGTGTTGACTACCCCTTTAGTTAGACGGAGCAGTTCCGTGTATGTGTCGAGACCCAGCGACAGGTTGGTGTGTGGTAAGCCTATATTTTGGCCATATGTGAGCCTGCTTTATGTTCTGGTGGGCCGATTTTTACTGGTATTGTCCTGATATTAAAACAAATAATGCCTGCAGAAAGCCCGGATGCATGACTTCTCCCCAGACCTTGTAAAACATCTATACAGCGTTCCTTGATAAGTACAGAACTCCCTACATTCCAGAATGTAGGTCACTTTTATGGCAATACAATTCGATAACCGGGGTCACTTTTATTTTGGGTGCTCAGGCCTAGCCATAGGCTGTCTCTGGCTGTAGAGGTTCCAGGGACGGACGTGTGCTGCGTTGCTTGACTGTTCCATCATGGTTCTCTAAAATCTGCATTCTGCATTATATATTGGGTTATGCACTCATCATGAAGGGTTTGTAGATCATCATGGTGCCTTCCCTACGTTTTGTTTGGGTTCTCACTGAAAATTATGTTACTCGGTCTTAATATAAAAACGAAATATTCCTTAAATTGCTGCAGTCAACATTGAAAATGTTCTGGCACCGACGGGACAGGGCGGGTTATTGCTCCTCTGAACACGCTCGAACTACCCTGATGTTTCTCCTGGCAGGAAGTCCTCTTTACCTTTGGTACTATATGTATATAAATAATGGTATGTATACATTTGTGAAATACATCTAAGAAGTGTTGAAGCACCTTTTCGAGGCACTTATTTCTCAGCGCTGCCGTGGGTTGATTGCTAGGGCGCTCGTCCTCGGACTTGGGGAGTTGGGTTCGAGTCTCGGTAATGACGCCAGAAACCATCTTCTGGTTAGGCCAAATCACTTAAGCTGCGCTAGAAACCGCGAGACCCTCTCTAAACGTGCAAATATTTTCACGGTCTGTGAATGGGGCTTCCGTGGCAGCTCCCTCGTGGGTCCGGTGAATTCGCCAATAACACGATAATTTTGATATTGAGAGAATTTCATTTATATCCGCAGTTACACGTAACACACAAATGGTCTGGTTGTGTATTATTCACGTTTAGATGGACACCGGCTAATGTCTGGCTGTATGTTACAATGGTTAAATGTGCTTTCTGCCTGGTTTCATATCACGTGTCTTTCCTTTATTCCAGGGCAAGCTGACTTCATATGTATTATTTTGATGTGCCCTTGGTTTTCCATTCTCATGTGAAATTGTTTCTTACAACATGTAGAAGGTGCTAGGAGCTGGACTTGTGCGCATTTCGTGTTCTGATGAGCGGCGGCCCGGAGCTTTTACCAATGTTGTGCCGCTGAATGTGCCTTGCCGGAGCCAGCCGGGTGCCGTTGAAGGTGGTAGGTGCGCTCTGTGCCGCTTTGCTTAGTTCGCAGAGGGTGAGGGTCACTGGCTTTCTTGTATTACAACTGCGTGAATGTTTGTATCTCATGCAGAGTCAGGTGCCTGGAATCCAAATGCTTTGGACTCTCCAAATACTTTACAGGCATGTGGTACATTAGTTCCTGCATGTTGGGGTCCCGGGTAACTTCCCTACATGGAACTACTGCATTTAGTCTGCCATTGGCTCCGCTATCACCTCGTTTCCAGTAGTCCTCGCTCCTTTTGGTTACGATTTGCCTGCTTCGTATATCACCCTTAGTGAACGAGCTGTCTTCAGGTTAGATTTGACTGACATTGGTAGCAGAAAAAAAAAACATATTCCTCCCTTTTGCGGACTTTGTGTGGGATTATGTGCGTGCGTTTCTCTTACTCCTGGAGTGCCCTTTCTGGCTCCTGGGTTGCCTGTTCTCTGTTGATGATGTCCTCTGTGTACGAGTATAGTCTAGTGCACGACCGCCTCTGATGTGTCTCCGGTTGAATATCGTCCTGCAATTTTTCCCCTTTGTCCTGAATTTTTACACTACATGTCCTGAATTTGCACCCATGCAGTGGGCACCCTACTTATGCGACGAGCTATAGACTGTGGCAATCTGCCAGTGCCATGTTGCCGTGGCCACACCCCTCACCAGCACCTTTAAAATGGTGGCCTTTTTACTTTCTGCTTTTACTTTGTCCCGTATGCTCACAGTAATAAGATACAAACTTACACAATGATGGCATAAAAAGTATTCTACAGATAAAACGTTTTTCATGATTACAATAGGCTTATACTAAAAGGTTACAGCGAACATACCGAGGGAAAAAAAAAAGCATGTAAAAAGCAACTCTGCTCATAAAATCGATGAGCATGCTGCTGTTAAATCTGTATTTAAGCCTCCAGCTAATAGGCTAGTGCAGATTTTGTGCAGCAGCCTGTACAAGCACTGTTTTTGGTCCTTAAATGAATGCCTTGACTCACATCTTTTAAGCTGAGCTGCACATCTGTGATACAGCCTTCATTGGTATGATGGAGAGTGAGTTATGAAACAGTAAACCATCGCAGCTTCTGTTACACTTCCCTTCCAATAGAATCTAGCTGCTGTGAAGTTCAACTATGCGAAGTTAACTTCAAGCAATGAAACTTAATAGATCTGGGGGGTGAACGTAGCCATAACAGATATTTAAGACAACGGACAGCTATGGTGTAGGACACGTGGGAAAATATTTTAAAGGGTGATTGCAGGTTTCTTTAATTCTGCAGGCATAAATCCGAATGTGTCTAACTCACACATGTAATCCTAAAAGGCACTGCAGTATTATGCAGTACTCGCCACCAATTACTCCTAGAGGGATCTGCGCACACTGGAAAAGGTTTGTAAAACAAGCCCCAAATGCCTTCATTGAGGTTCACTTTTCAACCCACTCGGGGAAATGCAGAATCATGCTTTCCAATGCATCTGTGGCTGGCAGTGATTAAAGCACTGCCTCATACTCCTGCATAATTACTCCAATTTAATTTTGAGTATTAATTTTATTATGGGATTAAATTCCCATAAAATGTACTTTTCTTACGCACACGCTTGGAATAATACCATCTTAAATGACGTGAGCTCGTCACAATAAGTACAAGAAATGACAGGTAATAATCGTACAAAAGCAGACGTTAAGTTACATGAGGTAAAAGTGACAATTGTGAGCAAACAAAATACATGAGGTGGCAAACAGTGCATTACAAAAGGGATAATTGACAAGTGTGCAGGTACAGGAGAGACAAAGTACAATTGGAGGTAAAATACTGCAATATGTGCTAGACACTCAGGCCAAGAACAACCGTAAGGTAGGCGATGGTGGCACTGGTGTAAGCAGCAGAGGCAAACAACATGTGAGAAGTAGCAAACAGTGTGTTACAAGAGAAAATGGCGGATGCATGTACAAAATAGTACTAAACGCAGGTACAAGGCAGATACTCCACAGGGACTGAAGAGAGGCATGCCTGCGACTTGTTCACTATATAAATAAGGCAGGCACTGTAAGAGTACCAGATGTCTTTGTCTGCCCCGTACTTTCCCATAGCCAATGATAATCGCAATAAGTGCCTGAGGTAGAATCAGTCAGGTTACTTTGGGACAAAAGTGACGACATACAAGACACCTTATTATAAGTCATCCAGGATGTATTACATTGGTAATAGGAGCATATGCATGGGTGTCAGATGTGGGAAGGGGCAGTCCATCCACGAAACTCAACTCAGGCATCAAGTGTAAGTCGCTAGTGACATGTGGATCACTGCATAACGCAAGGGTATACAACCAACCCAGAAAATGACGGGCGAGAAACTTTACAGATAATAACAGATAAAAAAAAAAAAAAAAAGCAGACAAGTTACATGAGGTAAGGGGACAATAGTGAGTAAATAAATACAGGAGGTAGCAAACAGTACAACAGTGTGCAGGTTACAAGGGAAATACAGTATAATTAGGGGTGAAATACTGCAATACATACTAGACACCCAGGCGCAAGAACAAACGTTACGTAGGCAAGGGTGGCACTTGTGCAAATGCAAAGGTAAACACGTCTAAGCAATCCCCATTAGAGGTGCGGCTTATGTAACTAAGGGCGTGTCCCAAGAACCGTTCTAAGAAATCTCCATAAGTGGTGTGGTGAAGGGTACTATGATAGAGGTGCTCTAAACGGACCAATGTGTGGCAGCCCGGGGTGGGCCTCCCAACATCCTCGTGATTCACCTGGGTGGGAATGATCTGGTGACAATGGGGAGGCGAGCATTAGTGATGCCATGCAGCGGGATGTCACTGGGGGCTACTGAATTTGTATGGTCAGAGATTGTCCCCGCAGGACCTGGAAGGGAGCGCGGTCACCCCTTGCCATCGAGCAAGGCAGGAGGAGGGTGAACAGGGCCATGCAAAAATTCATGGAGAAGAGGGGCCTGGGGTTTATTAGGCACGCGCTGATACAGGACAGAACAGTGGGCTACTATGAAGGAGATGGGGTTCACTTGTCTGGGATTGGGATGGATGTTTTCCTCCTTGACTTACAAGAAGCTCTGGCAGCAGCAGGGTGCCTATGATCTGAGGGTGCTAGGTATAAAGGTGGCTAGGTGGTGGGGGGCTCTGTCATCGACGGGGGCCTCCTCCAGAGCTGTGGCGGAGTACAGGGCGATCTGGAAGCAGATGGACAGTAAGGGTACCTCTGCGGCAGAAGGAGACAGTCAATACCTCTACCTGGCCCATCAGTGGGGGTGCCTGAGCCAAGAACCTGGAGCCGAGGGGGTTCCAGGAAACAGCGTCGGCGCCCCGTTAGTCCTTCGGGCGGTCGGGGGGCCTGAACCGACCGGGGGTGTGCCTCATCGCTCCGCCCTGACAGGGGGGGCGGGTGTAAAACGAACTAAAGTATTAACGTATTGCACCGTCAAGAGCATCGACTTACCGTGCAAGATGGCTAATTAGGCATGCGGGTCAGCGAGGGGCTGCCGCATTGGATCGCCTGTAAGATGACCCACCTTATCTGCTACTTGTTATGCAAAATAAACCTGCACCACCGTTTTCCACAATTATGTCTCATGACTCTCCTTGGTATGAAAGTGTATGGAGCGCAAGGTGGAGCGAGCGCTGGCGGTGTGGGCACTATGCCGCTGGCCGCGCGACGCGAAGGGAAGATAACGCGAGACAGCGTCTTAGTGCCACATGCCGCGCGAGTAAAACGTTAGCGCGCCGGCCCGGGTGCCGCCCCCTTTACGAAGGGCCAATGAATGGTGAGTTTGAAGTGCGGGAGGCGGACCCACGGGCCTTTATCTAGAGCAGCTTGGCTTTGCTCGGTCTTTTCCTCGCCGCGTTTCCTGACTGCTCTGCGCTGTTCCCACCCTGGCCCTAACCCAGCAGCAGAGCAGCAGGCGAGTGTGAACAACTAATGGTCTGTTTTGTGTTGCAGGCGGAGTCACAGGGCGATTTGGAAGCAGATGGACAGTAAGGGTACCTCTGCGGCAGAAGGAGACAGTCAATACCTCTGCCTGGCACAGTAGGGGTGCCTGAGCCAAGAACCTGGAGCCGAGGGGGTTCCAGGAAACAGCGTCGGCGCCCCGTTAGTCCTTCGGGCGGTCGGGGGGCCTGAACCGACCGGGGGTGTGCCTCATCGCTCCGCCCTGACAGGGGGGGCGGGAGTAAAACGAACTAAAGTATTAACGTATTGCACCGTCAAGAGCATCGACTTACCGTGCAAGATGGCTAATTAGGCATGCGGGTCAGCGAGGGGCTGCCGCATTGGATCGCCTGTAAGATGACCCACCTTATCTGCTACTTGTTATGCAAAATAAACCTGCACCACCGTTTTTCACAATTATGTCTCATGAGTCTCCTTGGTATGAAAGTGTATGGAGCGCAAGGTGGAGCGAGCGCTGGCGGTGTGGGCACTATGAGTGCTGCAGAGTGTGCCACTAAAGGTTTGACTACCCTTGAACAGTTTTCAAATGATTTACATACGGAACTTATTGGGCGTAACGAAAACTGAGGGGGCCTCCCTGCACGGAATTTAGAGGACCCCCCCCCTCCGAGCTCAATCAGGAGCTCTCCGGCCAGAGGGCAGTGCCGAGGGGCCCTTATGGAGCTTGGGGCCCTCCCGAACCGCAGTGGATGCGGGGGCCTGTGCTACGCCCCTGGGACCATAAAGTCCTGAATCTCTGAGAGGACAACAGAGTATATCACGCTAGGCAATTTCCGGCTACAATAAAGCATACAGCCGTGGTTATATTATGAGTGGATAAATGACTGGTAATTCCCAGAATACGTGTATGTTGATGTATTAAGCACCACAACTGACATGTCATGTCCCATTTTTAGTGAATTTCAGTTTCTGTTTATTGCACCTGATAAACGATGAAGAGTGCACCCTCTACCTGGTCACTCTAACAAGGGCCCTAGTCTCACAAGGCTGTTAAATCTTCGCCCATCTCTCATGTGTTTGCTTGTGATTACTCTTCAACAACTTGTACTCACACTTTGCTATCAAATGCAGCGGGTGAAGTGGAGCAGAGTAACCACTGGGAATGTATTTGGTTTTGTGGACAGAACCTCCAAAACATACTACATTTCTGAAATATATTTTCAGATTATTTGACTTAATTTTACACAACAATCTCTATAATAATTTGTGATCAGTAGTGGCTGGTGTGGGGTCGTAGTGGTGAGAAGGAGAGGGTATGGGGGACGGGTAGGTGGGGATGTAAACAGACAATATACAAAGAACTTCCATGCTCTGTCCTGGCAGGCTCTGGATGCGGTCTCCAACTCCTTCCGGCGCTCTCCTGGGCTGACTTGGCAGAAAGAGAAGGACTTCCGCCTCAAGACAACGCAAAAAAACCAGCAAGTCCTGGAGCTGATTGGTTGGAGCAGGCTAACCCAGCGCTAATTTTGAGGCTTGGGGACTGCGACTGCAATCCCTCTGCTGTTTCTCAGCCTTGGGATTGCAGGCTCTGATGTATGCAGGTCAGATTGGTCTGATATAGGCCACCGGCCAATCTGACATGCACACTGGCAGGAGGCTGCATTACTAATCGCACTGATTAGCCCCACCCCCTGCCACCGCGCTGTAACGGCACAAGCATTGGAGACATTTTTAAAATGGTATTTGTTGCCATTTTATTAATGTGTGTGCCTGCCGCACTCGCAGACGGCGGTGCGATGCTCCTCCTCCATAATGGAGGAGCCACCGCTGCTTGTGATTGGACTCAATAGGGGAACTTGGGAATTCTCAAGATTTGGGAATGGCACAAACTGGTCTTCACAGGTGCTGTATTACAATATGAGATGGGGAAATGGTCATACCCATAATAGTAATTTACTTTCACAAACGGTAGGTAGCCTGAAACAAGCCACAGTCAATGTTGTCAACACATTTATAGAGGTCATGACATAGTAAAATAATGCAGTTTACAGGATGATAGAGACAAAGAATGGACCATCAATTAAGGGCTTATGAGCATGGAGGGACTGAGCGACTAGAGAGACATGAAGCGTGTCTAAGATGATGGTAAATTACGTGAGGCGTGGGAGAGAAAGTTAATGAAAGTTTATAGATAAAAATTGGGGAAAAGTACATCATGAAGGGGGTTAACAACCAGCAGCAGCTGGGTTGAAACCCGTAATTGTGCTATAAGTCAGAGTGAGTTACGTGATGTGCAGGTGTTTCAGTGATAGATGTCTTTGCTACTGTGTAAGTGTTATCGACGTGGAAGTCTTATTGTTGGTAAGTAGTGCCGCGAAAACCGTACAGGTTCGGCGACGTGTAGTAATCTATTATTTTTGCTATTTCCACAAGCACTTAAAAAGTTGTAAGGGCACATATAGTTTAAGAAAATTAACTTTCAGCTGTAGTCCTCTTTTGTTTTAAATATAGCAATAAAAAAAACATTTTTTTCAAGCTTCGAGTAAAGAAAAGGTGAGATTTCCTGCTGGAAAAAAAAATAACAGAACGCAATGCTTTTGAACATTTTAGTCACAATTCTTTTTCCAGTGGACAACACATCGTGAATATTATTTTAATAGAGACATGAAGAGTTTAATCACTCCCTGAGCCTGCACCTCTTAGTGGCACCTGTCCTCACTCCTAACTCAGCAAAATAATAGGTGCAGTAGGGACCGCCCACGCGTGCCTGCATGCCTACCTGTCTCGTAGGCTTTGCCATTTAGGTTTTTGGTGTACAACAAGTTGCATAACGGGACATAAATTAGAGAGCGCTCCCTGGGGAACATGCTCATGATTCTTATGTGGGAGTTTTCAACCACAATCGCTTTTTCATATTTATAAATGATTTTTTAAATTCTGGTTCTGACGCACGAATTTGAGGTGAAATCTAAACTGTGTCCCCCGCTGAGAAATGTTCCCTAATCATACTGTTCAAGAATCCCCTCCCCTCAGCAACACAGTCTTAACTGCCTCTCAGTGTTTGCGATCTTTGCTGTCTGCAGTTCACACATTAACACGTAGATTTTCCGAGTTAATGCATGCACTGTAGACAGCACAATTTAAAAAAGCACGAATGTATATACCCGTTCTAAGCAATGTGCTTTTTGCAAAATTTGAGCATATGGCTCTCAAAGACCTGTTGCAAAAAAGGAAAGAGTGACTGTGTGTTCATTGAGTAGAAGAAAAGATGCTTCTCTTTTTAGCTAACCTGCCCTGAGATCCGTCCCGTAACCATTGATTTCCCCTGCTGATTTCCGCGGAAACCTAATTTCATTAAAATATTAACATAGGTATTAGTATTTCTAATACAACAACTCATTGTACTCTAAGAGCAATTATTTCAATGGCCATTGGTTTAAAAATGATTGCTCATATCACCAAAGAATCAAATTACATAGCTACCGAAGCTGCAGTGAGACCACCAAACTCATTTCACATACAGTATTAAATGGAGCATTTAAGCTATTTATTTGTAGTGCAGATAGAGGCAGAAAACTCATGAAACTGTGAAAAAGATGATGCAATGTAATTGATCAGCATTAACACACTTTTTCAGCATTTACCTTTAGAGGGAAGCAAACAGAGTATGAGGATTACCTTCTGCCTTGGCCCTTGATGGTCAGTGTAACCAAGAGGGCGACATCCATTCCAGACTTTAAGGATACCTCTAACTATTAAAATTATGTTGATTTAGTTTGTAGTATTGTAATGTAGTATGTAATTTATTCTAGAAATGTGGAATGGATCCATAAATCCTGGGCTCAGGGCCGCATTGGGAGTTTGTCGGTGCAGGAGCTGGGCGGTTCAGCATCACCCGCACACCAAACCTGAATGCTACCCACCTACCAGATTACAATACAAATTGTTGTCTGGCGGGCAGGCAGCATAGCGGTCCTGTGGTGGTGCTGTAAAAGAGTTCAATGAGCCTTTAATACTGCCGTGCGCTGGGACCGCCACATCGCGTTCCAACACGGCATGGCCTGTAAAGTCCATGCAGTGCTAGAACTGAGGGGCTGCTTGCACACAGGGGGTCACAACATGTGCACTCCAGCATGAACCTGCCTGCATGTAGCAATGGGGGCCCCATGGGGCCCACTTTATTTCCCTGCTGCCAGCTCTTACATGGCATTACAGACTGCCATGAAAGGCTGGTGGTCAGGAAACTCAAAATATGCATGGTGGTGCCGCAGCAGCACTGCCAGCATATTCTGAGGCACTAGCCACTGCGCTACAATCAGGGAATGTGATTCCATGGTGGTTATGGTGGTCCAACGTGGTCCAACCGCCAACTTATACTATGGCAGTCGAACTGCTGGTGCGGCGGTGGCTTCACCACCACCGCTGAGCTCCCGCGAATCTAGCGGTCCATGGACCACCAGACTCATGATAAGGACCTTAGACGATATGTTTATGATGGGCCACACATATTTTTAAAAAAAGTGACTTCAGCATTTTCTTTGGTCACATTCTTGCTGTCTTGAATTCAAGCCTGCATACCCTTCTAAAATGTTTTTTTCTTTCCAATGCAGTCCCTGCTTTTGTGGGGCTAATTTGGCTTAGGGCCTTATTATAAGTTCAGTGGTACGACCGCCCAAGGACTGCTCTGTGACTGCTAGGAGACAGGTGCACCTGTGTCCTTCCAACCGCCGTATTATGAGTTTCCAGAAGGGTGGCCGTGTGGCTGTGATGGTGTTGTGACAGTGGACAATGTATTTTCATATATATCGCTGCCTGTGTGTACATTATGACTGCATGTATGGTAAATGTACTCATGTGCATGATATTTGGGGAAAAATACTACCTACCCATTGCTGGGGTCCTACCCATATGTGGGCACTCCCGGTAATGGGTACATGTAACCAAAGTACTTACCTACATTTTGACAAAGACGGGTCATATTCTTCAGGGTGAAGATGCTCCTGTGTAGGGGGTATTTGGAGAAATGGATCCATGTTGAAATCTGTGGGAAAGAACTGGAAAGGGCTAAGTATGCACCCCAAGTCCTTCATTTCTACCAAACTTTAGGCTACAGTCCGACCGACTCAGTCGGCTCATCAGGAAGTCAACTTGTAATGCGAACTGCAGTGTTGCACCACTGTACCACCCAATGGAGGCTGCCTTCCTCCTACCTTGACACCAGTGGTCAGTGGTGTGCTGGTAGGCCGACAGTCCAGCGACGGTTTTCGCGAAGCCAATCTGCCCAACTCGTGATTCGGCAGATGGCTCACCGCTGCCGGACCAATACCACCGGGATGGCGGTCCACGGTCCACCGAACTTGTAATAAAGCCGAAGTGTCCAGACACTCGGCAGACACTGGGAAGCGTATTACATTGTTAGTTGGCTCATGATAAATTGACCATATAATTATAGCACAATTCCTTTGTCAATCCTATATTTTTTATGGAGGCGCAGAATTAGCTGATTGTTTCTTGACATAGGCTCACGTAACATGTTAAAGGCTGACATTAAATACAGAGGCCTGATTTAGAGTTTTGCGGATGTGTTACAATATGACAGATATCCTGTCCACCTTATTGTAAGTGACATCTGATCTAATGCACTGGTATCTAACAAACAGAAGGCCAGCATCCCAGTCGTAAAATGGAGGATGGGGTATCCATCATGTTTGTGATGGAGTAACTCTTCCGCCGAACTCTAAATCAGTCTCACAGTCCTCCACCATATTCAAATCTTACTTGGTCCCTAGCGTCAAATCTTTGGTCTGCATTTAGTGAAATAATTCAAAATCATTGCAGCTGCATAATAAATAGTGAATGATCTCTTTTTAGTTCAACAGACATTTTGTTTCTTTTCTATCCACAGGGAATTAATGTATTAAGTACGCTTTTGAACTGGAAAAATTCCATTTAACACATGAGAAGGGTCCTGGCTGACCATTTACCTCTACTGAGGCCTCCGCTTACTTTTTAATGGAATTGTACACAATAGGCAGGAGATGGGGTTGGAGCTGCCCTTGGCTGTCTTTCCTGACATGTGAAAGTGAATTGCCTTGGAAAAAGTGTAAAGCTTGTTCAAATGTATGCACCGCTGTAACTTGCAGCTCCATGGGAATGACTATTAGGAGTGATATTATTAGGGTTTGAAAATCATGTGTAATTTCACAAGATGTTAATTTAGCGAAATTTCATGAGATTTCAAGGGCACTAACTTTGGCACACTATTTGCCTGTGTTGGACAAGTTTTAACGAAAAATGTCTTGCTGAAGACACGTTGCCCTCAACGTTTATCCTATCAGTATTTTGTGAAAGCCCTCACATTCAATTTTCATGAAAAATACCAACATGTACATTTTGCAAAATGTCACGATTTTACATAGTATTTGTTAGAACTGGGGATCTCTAGTTGGCAGAGGTAGGTACCACTGTCCAAATAGGGACCCTTGCATTTAGTCAGGGTAAGGAGGAAACCCTCTGAGATAAACCCTGTTCACCCCCTTGGTAGCTTGACACGAGCAGCCAAGGCTTATCAAAGGCAATGTGTAAAGTATTTGTACCAATGCTCACAGTAAAACAGTGAAAACACCACAAACGGATTCCACAACAGTTTAGAAAAATAAAGGTATATAATCTAAACTACACAAGACCAAAACGACAAAAATCCAAAATACACCATTCAAGAATATGGTTTCAAAAGTGTTCTTAAGGTTGCGATAAAATAATCCACAGTTGCGTGAAAAGTTCACAGTTGCGTCACGTTTACCCAACAGTATCTTTAAATGTGACAAAGTTCCAAAACAGAAACTGGTGCGGTGGAAAACAAGCGATGCGTCCGTCCTGAGAACTTGGGGAGGCGATGTGACAGCCCCGCTGGATGTAGCGGGCATGATGTGGTGACTCCGGTCTGCATGTGGAGGGATGCGATACCTTTTATGGATTCCGATGTGGAGGTTCCATAGTGAAAGAAGCTTGCAAAGGCATGATGCAATGATCTTTGGGGTTGCGACGATTTCCGGGGCGTCGATGCTTGGATCAGCGGCGATCTTCCTCTTGCAGCTCCTCAATGCGATCGCTCTGCGACCACACTTGCAGTGACGTGATGCGGTCCGCAAGCAAGCGGTGCGACGATCTCACACAGCGACGACAGGCTCTGTGACAACACTTGCAGCGATGGTAATCTTCCCGCACCAGTCTGGTGTTTCCCTCAAACGAAGGATGCGACGACTCTGGCAGCGGCAACAGGTGCTGCTACGATCTCGGCCTGCGTAGCGGCAGGAATTTCCTCGATCTGTCGGGGATGTGCTCCGCAAGCGAGCGATGCGACAAAACTTGCAGAAAGTCTTTAAAAGCTTGGTTTCCAGCTTCCCAACACAGGTACAACTTCCAGAGGCACAACAACTGGCCCAAGCACTCTATGAAGGACAGAACTCTCTCAGCAGAGTTCAGGGACGCTGGGGGTGAAGTCCTTTTGTTCCTGAGACTTCTTAACAGGGAGCCAGCTCTTCTCAGAACCTTGGAGATTCCTTCAAGCAAGGGGACACAGCACCAAAAGCAAAGTCGTTCCCCTCTCCTTGGCAGCAAAGCAACAGCAGGTCAGTCCAGCAGAGCAACAGCAGGGAAGACTTCCTTCTGCAGATTCAGCTTTCTCCTTGGCAGAGGTTCCTTCTTGATTCTAGGATGATCTAATTTTCTGTAGTCAGGGGCCCTGTACTTATACCCGTAAAAGTCTTTGATCCCTTTCTGCAGGAGGGCTCTGAGCCCGGTCTGAACCAGTTCTGGGTGTTCCTTGAGCACTTTCTTTAACTGGCCTCTCCTTTCCTTTCAGAGAGAGGGGCAGGGTTGTCAGCCGCCCAGGAGGAGGTGGAGCCAGCATTGTGGAAGGCAGGCACTGCCCTATTCAGGCCCAGGTGCTCCCCCCTCCCACTGCTCTAGATGCAGATGGAGGGAGGTATTCAGCCATGGGATGGCCCACTCATACTCTGGGAGCCACCCAGCCCCTGTCACTCACCAACCAGACAGTCAATTCACAAACAGGCCAAGGCACACAGAAAGGTCAGACAAGAGAACAGCAACTTTCTAAAAGTGCTGTTCTCAAACACAGGATTTAAAAACAACCTTTCCTAAAATATGTGTTATTAAATTCTGAGTTCAGGGATACCAGACCGTTATGTCCTATATTGCTCCTATGGGAAGATATGCTGGTAGCCACTGTAGCCAGCATCCCCCATGATAGCCTATGGGGCAATATAGCCTTACAATAGTGAAAAACAAAAATGGCTGTAATTCACTACCAGAGCATGTCACCTGCACAAGTACATGCTCTACCTTTCACATACACTGCACCCTGCCCAAGGGGGTACCTTGGGCCGTCCTTAGGGGTGACCAATGTGTACAGAAAGGGAAGGGTTAGGCCTAGCCAGTGGGGACACTGACCAGGAGGACGTGGCAGTTCACAGACTGCACACAGGCACTGCGGTAGCAGGCCTGAGACCCCATTTTAGGGCTACTCATGTGGGTGGCACAATCAGTGTGGCAGACCCACTAGTAGCATTTGTTATCACCAGCCCTGGCACACTCAGTGCACTTTACTAAGGACTTCTTGGTGACACAAATATGCCAATCATTGATAACCAATCTCAATAACAATTTACACAGGGAGCACTTGCACTTTGACACTGAACAGAAGTGGCAAAGTGCCCAAAGCATCTAAACCAGCAAAAACGAAATCCAGCACAGCATCAAAAAAACAGGAGGTAGCAGCAAAAAGATAGGAGAAACCACACCAAAGATGCCAGGTCTAACAGTATTGATGAAATTGTGCACATTCCTAACCTCTGTCTGTATAAGACATGTTTAGCCAGTGAAAGATTTTCTTTTTCTGTAGCTTCTCCATGCCCTCTTACTCTTTGGATTGGATGCATCCAAATTCAGTCAGTCAAAATTCTATATTTGGTTAATTAAAGCCATAAAAGTACAGACAATAAAATCAGGCATAAAAAATTATCAGGAATAAAATATATATATATAAACATCCTCTAAAATCTCAATCATAAAAGTATCACAATGCATCTAATAAAATCATTACCAAATAGTGGAACATAGAGCGCATATGTGAAAGTGTTCCCATCTTTCCCTCTTCCTAACAGCCACAACTAAAAAGCTTGCAAAATACTAAAACATTCCAGAGGACTATTTAGTATCTGGAGGTATATCAATGCAGGTCTTACTTGCAAAAGGCCTTTGTCTTTTAATAATGGCAATGTAATATGTTTACAATAGTAATCTCAAAACATCATAAAATGCAGTGTGTCCTCAGTAGAAAGATTGTCACACAAGCAAGGGCTCAATTCTTTGATATTGCACTACCCCATAGGTTCAGCAAGCACACATTTTAAGAGATTTATCCTGAACCTTGTTAGAAGAAAACAGTGATAAGGAAGCTGATCCAAATTCAATATCACCTTGAGTGACAACACATCATGGTTCGACTCACTGAAGCTGTAGAACACTGGAACCAACCCTTACACAAGGATTCTATTTTGGCTTTTACAATTGTATGTTTGAAGTCTTTATCTGACTTACAGATGCTTGACAACAAGCAGATTCAAAACTTGCCTAATGGGCATACATTCTTATTTTGACCTGCTGGTGACGGTTAAAACTGCATTTTCGTCCTCGGTAGTAAATGCTATTCCTAGCCCTGCACCTATGCAGATTGCTTGCACTTGCTATTTGGCCTACCTTGTGTCACCTTTTAATGTGGACTTTCCAGATGTTGGAGGATTTTTTGAGTTCACATTTCCACTAACATTTGGACATTTTGGAAACAATATTTCATAAGAGCATATTTTCACCCATAACTTAATAACACCTAAGCATTTTTTATCTATTTTACTCCATTTTTATCATTCCGTTCATATCTTTTTATACTTTCCTATCTCTAGCTATATTTTTATTTGATTGGCATCTTACATATAGAAGGCCTTGTCGCTCAAGCCAAGCTTCGGGAGCTCCTTCTCTGCTCACTCGTTCATATGTATGTTTACGGTATTTTTATCGAGTAAACCTAGCCAAAAGGCAGAAGTGACCTGTACATTGTCAAAGATCAGCATAAAATCAACAAGTTATAGGAGATGCAGCTGGGGTGTGGGTGGGTAATGCATTGTGATGTAGTGTTCTTTAAAGAGGTAAGTCTTTTACTCTTCCCAAAATTGTAACTACATTAGGGCTTTCCTGATGGATACAGGAATGTTGTACCAAATCGTATGTGCTTAGATGGAAATGTAAAATATGTTCTCTTAAAGACTGAGTGTGCTAGAGATACCTGCTAAATTACAGCAAAGTCTCCAAGGGCAACAGTGTGGTGGGGGTAGGGAAGACCTTTTCTTCAAGGACGAGAACGATCACTCACCTGAAGGTGACATGCTTCATCATAGGGCTCCATCCTCACGCCGGGACGCAAGGTCCCAGGTGTGGGTTACAACTCATCTAAAGGAAAATATGAAGAGGAGCTCAGGTGTTTTTCAGTAGGAGAGGCTGAAGAAGTGGTGAGTGAGGGGCAGAGTGCGAAACGTGAAGAAATCTAAAACTGTATTTAGTGGACCTAATAACTTTATTTAGTGGTTTCCTAACAAAAGATTAAAACAGTACTAGGGGTTACTAACAAATATACCCCTACTAGAGGTCAACATGTTCCTGCCCTTACTCGACTCCTACCGGAGTTCATGGGCATTCTTCAGGACCAAATAAAAACACTGGTCACTCTGCAAAGGTGAAATAATGATACAAAAAATCTCAGCACAGATGATTATACTGGCCATCAGAGATTTGTAGCCCGTATATATTTCGGGTGATGAATACACTGTCTCATCAGTAAAAAAAAAACTAAAATTACAAGTCGATTATAATATGGCCAGCATTCATGCTCATCAAAGATAGTGCCCCCAATACAGCACAATATCCATATACTAAAGAAAATGACAATTAAGTTGTGGTTACCTGGTCAGAGGGATTCTGTTACCTCTCTTCAGTCATAAGGCACCCCACGTGAAACTCAGCTAGTGGAAAAAGAAGCATATTTGCCATTGACTGTTCTTGAGTTTGGTCCTTCAGAAATGAGGAAAACAATTCTTAAACCATAATCATGTGACTTTATTTCCGTTGTAAGAAAACATAAAAATACAAATAGCCGCTTAGGTTTTGAAACATGGCGAAGTATAACCATTTCAGTTCATTAAAAGTAGATTCTATTTTCAACAGACAAGAAACTTAAAAGGGCTTTTGACAAAACCATATGGTATAACAGCTGTCATGTACAAAATAATTAAAATCACTTAAAATCACTTAAAAGGAGCCATAATCCCGAATATACTTTAAATGCATGGTGCTTTAGGGTATTGTTACCTCTTTAACTGAGATGCCATATAGAGTTGAAGTATCTGGCAACCTAGTAAAGAACACAGCTCCTGGTATCTGCCCTGCATATTCTCAAGGCAAGGATCTGGCAACATGCACTAATTGGCTTCTTACGTCGATGACACCCACTGCTGGCAGGTTCTTGCTCTGAGGCCTATTCACTTTGCCCTGGATGTTACTGAGGCTTAAAGCCATCCCGACTACCAGCAGGCCACTTTTTTTTTACATTTGAACAAATCCTGTTCCAAATTGGCGACAATAGATACATGCGCTTTCACAGCACATATTTAGGATAAAAAAAGCTTTTGCAGAGCCATTAAGTTTTACAATAGAGACCTGTCTGCATTGCCAATTCATGTATTAAATGTCTTCTGGGATGGAACTAAATGCATTAGAAGAGAGAATAGAGTTCCATAATCTGGGGGAAATCCAAGCAGTCTTGGATCAGAATGTGTTGCTTCCTAATGATCAGTAATGCACAGAGAACCTTGACCCTCAGACCTGATGTGCTTCTCTGCCATATAGTGAGAGGAAGCAGTACATAGGGCCTGTGAACCAGGCAAGTTTATATAATAGACGTCGAAGGCCAATGGGAAGCCGCTCGATGTGAAGTAGAATGGGGGTGATGTGGTCAAATAATTTCAAAGATACACAATTTACAATAGTGAACCAGCAAATTACAGAAAGTGAACATTGACCTGCTTACAGAAGGATCCGCGAGCCTTGCTTGCTTTAGTAAACACTGCGCCACGATGCACTCCACATCTCCAGAGACAAGATGGAAAGGGTACTGGTCGTACTCAGAAATGGTTGTGAGTGATGGTTTCTGTCGAGCATCCGTCTCGATGTGCTCCTGACTGTCATTGGAAGATGTCAGGACAAGCTATGGAACCTCATTGTTGTGAACAGAATGTCTTGAACTAGGAGCTCAATCGGTAAAAATGGATTAATCCATTCTTTGCTGCTACAGAGGGAATTGATTTCAATTAATTGGGTATAATAAAAATGCAGGACAGGTGAGCGTTAATTATTAACCTTGCATTTAGGAGCCTTGCTAGTTGTCTAAGCAACTATTAAAATGAAAAATCCATTAGTTGCCTTATTAAAAATGCCACCGACGCATCTGCATGTAACAGAGCGTGCAATCTTTTAGCACAGATCATTTTTGGGCACTTTTACGGGGTGCCTTGGAACTGTTTGTTCTTCATACCGAAAGAGCAATATTTATCGGAGTCTTTTTTTTGGGCAAAACTTGAGACAATTTTTAAATCAGCCTCACCGCATTCAAGTGTCCGGTGGTTTGCGCCTGAAGTGGCTTTGCTCCTCTCCAGCATGGCATAAGATTTCTAGGTAACTTTGATGACTCCTATATAACAACACTCGATTTCTCTTTTTATTTTCATGCATATCTAAAGTGTTATAGTTTTATTTTCCTTTGTCTTAATTACTTGTATAAGTGAGCCTCTGAAAGCAGCTATTTTATTCTAAGCCCTTTCTGCAAAATATACCGGCCAGGAACGTTTTTCTGACCTTCCCTTAAGATTTTATCGAGATAATACAGAACCCGTAAGAACTCCCTGCGGTGACGGATGAAGACAGCATATGAAATTAACTGGACAAATCAAAACTTCCTTTCCAGTTTATGAAGCACATACAAATAATGATACAGTGCAGACCCCAAGAAATGAGATCAAGTTATACCAGGTCTGAAGGCATTGCAATGCCTGCTGGTAGAAGCAAGGGTTAAATTAAAGGTGTTCAGTATGGTGCCTAAGGCGCTTTGTGGTAGCAGGCCAGACTATTTAAACACCGGTCCTACACAACAGCAATACCACTTTGCTCCACCAGGGCCCACCTCATTCAGCAACAGAGTTTCAGATGAGGAAGACTGTTTTTTGTTCCGTTCTAAATGGTGAGTGAAGAATATTGGTTTGAGGTTTTCCCCCATGCATCCAGGGGCGGCTCCTTTATTAGGGCAGAGGAGCACCCCCCATTGCTTTCTCGCAGTGAGAGAAGCAGAAAATAAAATGGCATTTTTAATACCATTGTATTTTCTTCTTTTCGCGTTGCGAGAAAGCAGAAGGTAGGAGTATGCCTGGTTGGTGGCGGTGGGAGGATATCTCTGGTTGGGGGAGGGCAGGTCGGGGAGGAGTGGCTTGCACCACTCTGAGTACCCTGACTGTTTGGTCGGCCCTGGGTCCGACCAAAGCAGTTATACACACTCTACATTTTCTCTATGTAGGCTGCATGCAACCTACATAGAGAAAATGGCCTCCCTACAGGTGCCCGGCTGGGCGCTGTCTGGGTCTCCGCACCAATCACAACGCTGCCATTGCAGCGCTGTGATTGGCTTACAGGAGGGGAGGGAGCATGCCTGTTCCTGTTCAGAAGCAGGAATACGCAAGTCCGGCCCTGGAGCAGAAGCGGTGCAGGACCGGGGTCAGGTAAGTTTTAGTTTTATTTGACACTGTAACACCCGCGAGATAACCCAGGCAACCGCCCTCTCTACACCCACCTGCAAGAATTGCAAGTCGCGACTGCACGCATCTGGACTCTAGTTACCTATCAGAATATCTCTTATCGTCAGCACTTCAAATGAACCAATTATCCCATACGGTGACTATACGGTGATTTTTTAGAGATCAATAACTAAATAAATAAATGAATAAATACATATTCTGGGGTGCCAATGCTAAGACCTGGAGAACAGACACATTCAATGTCCTCTGCAGCATTCACAAAGTCTACTGCCAGAAAAGACCTAATATAAGTTTATATTCTAGCCCCTCCCCTACTTCTTACCTACTAGAAATCACTGCTCTATTACTGCTCACTTGATCACCAAAAGACTTTTCAAGTGGCTTAAATATGTGGCAGATCTTTGAGAGACCAGGGCCATAGGCTATGAAACTAGATGCACCCAAACCTGACTGCTGAGCCAAATGACTCTTCGTTCAGATATTTACTCAAAATCAAACTTTTTAACCCTCCGTTCAACTAAATCTATGCTCCAAAGAGGTCTTGAACAAGGACGATCTGATGAGATTCTATCTCACTGTACAGACTTGGCTAGACCTGGCCTTCTCTGCAGGTTGCCCCAAAACATTTTGCTTTCTCCCCTCCTGTGTTGCAGAATTTGTTTTTGTTGGCCTTAAGACTGTGCACTTTACCACTGCAAACCAGTCCTTAAATGCTGGTGCGCACTTCTTGAAACAGTGGTAAAAATGGTTTGCACTCAATTTAATTTAATTATCATTCTCTTGAAACATGGTACACCATATTCACAGGGCTGGTAAATTAAATGATACCAGTGGGCCTGCTGCACTTATTCTGCCACCCTCTTAAGTAGCCCCTTAAAACATATCCCAGGCCTGACATTGCAGCATATATGGTACATTGTTAGAAGGGTGTAGGGCCCTGGATATTCGCCCGGCCTGCCTCAATGAGGATATATTAATAATCACTTGTCCTTGGAAAAGGGGAACCCCTCACCCATTGATTTCATGAAAATGTACAGTAAGCCAAAGTAAGTTTGATCAAATTGTAATCAATTGGACAATTCCATTTGATGAGTTGTGATCCGTTTAATTAGCCGAAATCCAATGGTCAAAGGTGATTCTTAAGAAATGAGAATCACTAGAACTAAACTTTATAAGTTCAGACAGCCTGGCTTAATGAGAATTCCAGAAGAGAGGAGATGGACTGGACCTGCATGGGGAGGCTGTTCTAGGTATTTGCTGCATTATGGGAGAAGGAGCGTCGTCTACTTCTGCTTCGGTAGATGCAAGGGTGTGTTAGAAAGTGAGAAGGAGGCAAAGTGTAATCGAATTAACGGTTGGTGGAAGTTCAAGTTGTGAATGATGCAGGTGTGTTCCTGGTTGTATAGAGCCTTGTGTGTGTGGGTCAGCTTAAATTAGCATCTCTTCTTTGTGGGGAGCCAGTGGAGTTGCCTGAGGTGGGGTTTGATGTGGGTTCATTGGTGGAGGTCAAGTATGAGTCTAGCTCTGGCATTCTGTATGGTTTGGAGTCTCTTTAGGAGGTGTGTGACTATTCCTAAGTGGATAGCATTGCCATAGTCCAGTTAGCTGGTGATGAGGGCCAGTGTTATGGTGCATCTCATGTTCATGGGAACCCAGTTGAATATCCTACGTAGCATGCACAGAGTGATGAATCAGGTGGAAAAGATGGGGTTGATCTGTGATTTCATGGTGAGCTTGCTGTCAATGATCATTCCTAGGTGTTTGGCATGGTCGGAGGTTGTGGGTCCTAGGTATGATAGGCACCAGGAGCTGTATTCTTCTCATCTGTCTGTGGAAGTTGGTCCTAGTGATAGTAGGGTCATCGGTGAGTGATAGGATGAGTTGGGTGTCATCTGTGTAGGATATTATGTTGAGATCGTGAGATTTGATGATGTTGGCCAGTGAGGTCATGTAGTTTTTGAAGTGTGTAGGGCTGAGGGATGAGCCCTGGGGACATCGCATATGATATCCTTGGGTTCAGAGGGGAAAGATGGTAGGCAGAGCTTCTCAGTTCTTATTGTGAGGAAGCAGGTGATCCATCTGAGAGTTTCTACTTGGATGCTGATTGGTGAAGTCTTTCCATCAAAGTGTGATGGAATACAGTGTCGAAGGCTGCCAAGAGGTCAAGGAGATTGAGGGGTGCTGTTTCTCCTCAGTCACGGAAGGTTTGGATTTTGTCTATGGCTGTGGTCAGGGTGGCCTCCATGCTGTGATTACTGCGGAAACCGGACTGGGAGGCATTGAGTTGCTGGTTCTGCTCCATGTGAGCAGTAAGTTGCTTGTTGATAGTATTTTACAATACCCTTGCTTGGAATGGGAGCAAGGAGATTGGCCAGTAGTTTTTAGGTTTCACCTGCACAGTGCTTGCACCTTGTGAAATCTATTGTAGTCAATGAAAATCCTAAGAGGGGCTTGCATCCTACCCTCGCTTTTCATTGCTTTGTGTGCTTGCTTCTTTCTTTTCCTCTGTTTCTATTGGCTGTATCCTGTTCCTGTGCACATCTCTTGTGCTTCTCTTATCAGTATGCCAAGGCACGAGTACTGTTTTCATGCACTTGTAGAACTTTTTTATGTTTTGTTTGCCTGAACTAAGCTTGTGATGCTACTCTGGCCATGACAATAACCACATTTTTTTAATCCTTCTTTTGTCCCTATGCTTCCACCTTTAGCCACCTCTATATAAGGGGGAGTGGCCTGCCACACTGTTCCGAGCATGGCACGATCGCTCCTTTAAACCGTGTGCTTGGTTGCTGCAGAAAGGAGGCATGGGACAGCTTTTTATCCTTCTTTTATCTCAGCGGTTCCGCATTTAGCCATCTCCTGACCCCTTACAGCGTGTCGGCATACACACACCCTTCCATATTCTTTTTAATGTTGCTTCCCCTCCCACTTCATGATATGAGCTGTCCCCCCTGCCTTCGAGCTTCAATGTCTCCTCCGTTCCCTCGTTGCTGCCAGGTTCTAAGTCACACAGCAAACCATTCCTGTTCTGAGCATGCTACAGATCACAGGAACCCCATCACAATAGCCAGGTGAAAACATGCTGTTTTCACAAAGGAAAGATGAAGCATTGGGAAACTGATGCCGAAAGGCGGCAGGGCATTGCGGAGTGGGGGTTTCATTTTGTTAATGCATTTTACTGCAGAGAGTCACCCAGCCTGTGCTTGTGCCATGTTCTCGTCACCTCTGACCCTCTCTCACTTTGCTCCAGAGCTCTGACATTTGTTCCGGATTGTCATGACTCCATTGAGGTCCTCTGTGGCAGCAGGGTCTGTTGTCACTGCCCTCCGGTGTGGCTTAAGTCTCACCACAGATTGGCATTGAATGAAGCTTTCACAGAGGGACAGACATGATCAAGTGCTTGTTGCATACGGGGACCAGATGCAAGGCATCAGGAGGGCAATTTACAGCCACTGAAAGCTCGGTTTCCAGCCTCTCTTCCCCTGGTATGATAGTCCTCTCACACATTTTATAGCTTACAAACACCTCCCAAAAACACATTCAACATGCGGGTGAGCTTCACAGTGTGTACTTTAGTACAACATTACAGGTGGCCTCTATGCAGCGTGCCATTTATGAAGAAGTTCAGGTATTAACAAGTTGGTGTTAGCCGTCTCAGCACAGCTAGGTGTCACGAGGATAGATGGAGGAGAGAATAACCCAGTCTAATGTCTTCCTAACCCAGTGACCACGACTCGCTGCTGTGGTCCTGATTCCCCTCTTCAGTGCCAGTGTCTGCATTTTTCTATGCCAGTGCCATCTCTGTGCCCCTCTATCTCAGTTTACATACCTTCCTGTTGCCCAGTCCCAGCATTCATGCCACCAAATCCCAGTGTATGCATCTCATCCTGGCGCTTGTGTCTGACTGTCACCCAGTCTCAGACTCTCTGCCACAGCAACTGTGTCTTCCAACTCCAGGGTTCATGTTTTCCTGCACCATTGTCTGCGTTTCTTTATTACAGTGCTTGCATTCATATCTCTTAATGTTCTTGTTCCATTATTTTCATCTCCCACTTTGCTTGTTCATGTTTCACATGCAAGTGTACATGCCTTCCTATCCTGGTGCTCATGTGTCTGCAGTGTCTGAGTGTCCTTGCCACAACTTCTGTGCCAAGGTGAATCACTGCCTGCATCGTTCTGTCTTACTGTATGTGTATCCCTATAGCATTGTCTGTCTCTCACTTCAGTGGCCCTTGTGACTCCCTGCCCCAGTTTCTATGTCCGAATGTCCCTATGTCCCGGCCTCTGGATCTCCCACTCCATTGTCCTTGGGTCTTGTTGCCCCTGTGTCACCCAATCTCAGAACTTTACAAATACTAAAATGTAGATGGCAATCAATTATTTTCCTGGGCTTGGACTGACCGGATGTTCTGTGCTTATGTTGGGTCAGGCGTGCTGTACATGGCTTTGTAATGCAGTGACGGCCAGCCATGTTCAATTTTTTTCCAGCCTTCCGTGTGTTTAGCCTCAAACACATCCGACGATGTTTCAAAGATGGGTAAAAAAGTTAACATGCCATCCCAGAGCGTGCTCTACATTTATTCCTGGACAGAATCTGTGCAACCAAACACAATAGGGCCATCCTGTTAAGGCCCCTTCTTATATCTGGTCTGTCATTTTGTGTGAATGTTGCAGACCCCCTTTGAAGAATTGTAACAATATGTTATGTTATGTTATGTTACAGATTATTTGTATAGTGCCTATCACCGCCGGTCTCTAAGCGCTTAACAGAAGAACATAGCATAACTGTTACCCCGAGCCCTCAGCTGTCCCCCAATTAAGCCGGAGTCATTGCCTTTCTGAATAGGTGAGTTTTCAGTTTTTTCCTGAAGGGTAGTAGCTGTGATTCTTCCTTCAGAGTGGCCGGAAGCTCATTCCACAGTTGCGGGAGAATCACGGACAGGGCCCTGCCCCCTCTGGTTTTTAGTTTAAATCTGGGTTGGATCAGATTGGAAGTTTTACCTGAGCGCAGGAATCTACCAGGAACATATATCTTCAGACGTTGCATAATGTACTCTGGGGCTTTCCCAAAGAGTGCTTTATGGGCCAGACAGAGACACTTAAACTGAACTCTGAATTTCACAGGTAGCCAGTGCAGCTTCTGGAGCAGAGGGGTTGCGTGCAAATTTCTGGGCATGGAGTAGATCAGCCTTGCTGCGTCGTTCTGTACCACCTGCAGCTTCCTCAACAGCTTCTGCAACAGGCCGAGATATAAGGAATTGCCATAGTCTAGTCTTGAGATAACTGTGGCAGATACGATTGATTGCAGGGTGGAGGCTGATAAGATGGGGACCAGCTTTCGTAGTTGCCTTAGCACACCCGTGCAAGAGCCAACCACAGCTGAGACTTGAGGGGCCATCGAGAGGTCTGCATCGATCTTTAGTCCCAGACTTTTTACCACCATCCCAGGGGTAGGGGTTGTTCCTAGGTCTGGAGGCCAGTACAGGTCACACCAGGGATTCCCTCGATTGGTGATCACCAGCACCTCCGTTTTCTCAGTATTCACTTTCAACAGATTGTTGGTCATCCAGTTGACCGTGAAACTGAGCAGGTTTCTCACTGATTCCTGAGCCTCCTTAGTGTTTTCCAGCTGAACCAATAGCTGGGTATCGTCTGCGTAATTAAAGATTTCGCAGTTTCTATGCATAAGCTCCTCCACCAGCGGTTGTAAATAAATGTTAAAGAGCAAGGGGGATAGTGCCGACCCCTGGGGCACACCCCATGTCACGTCACTAATCCCAGACAACTGGTCTCCCAGCTGCACCCTCTGAGTTCGTCCTGACAGGAAGGATTCCAGCCACTTAAGCGCATGGCCTGTGATCCCCAGCTTCGCGATACGCTCCAGCAAGATGGTATGGCTGACCGTATCAAAAGCCGCCAACAAGTCAAAGAGAATCAGGGCGCATGGCTGTTTACTGTCTGCTCTGACTCTCAGCTCGTCGGTGACCGAGGCCATAACTAGTTCTGTGCTGTGTTGCGGCCGAAAACCAGCCTGCCTGGCATGAAGTAGATGGTGTTCCTCCAGATGACCGGCTAATGTGCCCAGGACGTGTTTTTCTAGAATCTTACTCAAGAATGGCAGCTGAGAGATAGGCCTATAGTTTTTTAGAGCCTTTGTGTCAGTTCCTGCTTTCTTTAAAAGTGGGGAGACCCTAACTTCCTTCAACTGGGTTGGGAGATAACCTGCTTCCAGTGAGCTGTTCAGTAGGCTCAGCACCTGGGGCTGGATGCCTGGCAAGGCCATCTTAAAGATTCTCGGGAAGCAAGGATCAGTGTTAGAGCCAGATTTAATGTGTCCAACGAGCTCTGCTAGGCGCTTGTCGTCGATGGAAGGGAAACTGTTCATAGTCCTTGACGGCGCCTGAACCACTGGACTGGGCAGCATAGTTGTGACTGGACGTGCATTGATATCAGTAATAATATCCTGTACTTTCTGGAGAAAGTAACTTTGGAAAGTGTCACAGTCTGGTTGGTCGCTCACAGAGATTTTTCCACCCAGCTGCGTGAGTTCCCTTAGTATCACAAAGGTCTCTCGTTGTATGTTAGTCGCCTCTCTAATTCTTCCCTCATAGAAAGCTGACTTTCTCTCCAAGATGTCCGCCTTATATTTTGAGAGTAGAGTTTTAAAGGTTTCAGCCTCTGCTTGACAGTAATTGAGTCTCCACCTTCTCTCCGCCTTGCGGAGGGCTCGCTTCTTCTCTTTCAGTGAAGCATCAAGCCATGGTGCTCCCTTCCCTTTAGATCTAGTCCTCTCCATCCGCTCAGGGGCTAGTTTATCTAGAGCGGCGAGCATCCAGGTCTTTAACACAGTAGAATCCTGATCCAAGTTTATGCCACTTGTATTAGGGGGGGTGGAGTAGAGCAGGGCCGCGATTAGAGAGTTAGCCTCAATCTTCTTCCAGGGCCGAACTTTCCTCCACAACTGATTTGGGACAGCCAGTACGGGGTCACCCGGAACCCAGCACTTAATCATGAAGTGGTCCGACCAAATGCAAGGACTGACCTCAATTAGTTCTGTGTTAGGCAGCGAGGACCAGACAAGGTCCAATGTGTGGCTCTTCACATGGGTAGGACCCACTACTAGCTGTTGCAGGTTGAGTGCTGAAAGATTGGCTTCAAACTCTGTCTCAGTGGGCTCTCTAGGTACCTTGTCCCAGTGATAGTTGAAATCACCTACAACCAAAAGGGACTTGTAGCTGGAGGCCAAATCCGTCAGAAGCTCAAGAAAGATATAATTAAAATCCGGTGAGCTCTGCGGCGGGCGATATACTACCAGCATCACAATGCATGAGGATTTAAGTGAGATTTTTATCCCCAGCAGCTCCGCACAGGCACAATTTTCTGCTATGATCTGTGTTACTGTAAGACTTTTTTTAAACAAAATGGCAACACCCCCCTCTACAGTCTTTGGGGCGGTTATGCCACAGCGCGTCATACTCAGGAGGTAGAGCGGCCAGAATGTCCGGCGTTGATGCCGTACCGAGCCATGTCTCTGAGAGGGCTAGGATATCTATTTCACCATCAGCTAGTAAGGAAAAGACCTCTAAATGATGCTTATGCAATGAGCGCGTATTGAGTGTCGCTATACGTAGGCCATGAGACTGACGGGAAATGCGCCCTCTGTCTGCACCAGGGCCTCAGCCTGTAGTTTGGCCAGCGTTACCTCATCTAGCCCAGTGGAGCCTGTCTTTAGGGCCCGAAGGCTGTCCGGCGAATAGGTGCGTGGTCGAGCAGAGTTAGTGGCCCCTAGGTCCGTCCCGGCGCGCCGCTGCGCGCGATTTCTGCGCTCGATTTCTGCGTGCTTGTATTCTAGTAGATTTAAGTAGTATGTGGCTGAGGGTACTCGCAAAGACTAGACCGCTAACCCCCAAAACGTCATGTCAGCGTCTCTAGTCCACACCCAAGATGGCGGACGGGCGTGAGGCGGCGAGGGAATCACCGAAATGGTGAGATGTGCTTCAAGTAATCATTATGGTGCGAGCAATGCGATCAATTGGGTCAGCGTGGGGTCACAAAATAATACTATGACAAGGATTCGAAAATTTCCAAATTACAATAAACAAATTTCAAAAAGGAGCATGATACCAACAATGTAAAACAGCAAGAATTCGAATGGCAGCAGCAGCTCAGTAATTCTGAATCTGAGCATAGAGCATCTTGTGCAACAACTGCCCTTGTGTTACACGCATGCTAATCACAGCCTTCCCCCAGAGCCTTGTTTCCACCATGCATCCCTCCACCTCCAGCAAACAGAGATCTGTCTTTTGGTTAACAACAAAGCTAGATCTACAATACTATGATCTATGCATAAGCTTCTATGCATACTTAGGCCTCCACACACATCATATAGTAGGTTAAATTTGACCTACCTCAACTGGTGTTGTGGTAGTAATTCCCCGTAACCCAATATCGTGTAGTTAACAATGTGCTTCTCCTCATCTGGTGCAGCTATTAGAAATCTGTTACTTACAGGGACGTAACCTTATGGGTGTAACATATTTTTGGTGTTCATAGTTGAAATGAGTAAATTTGAAGACTTTGCGTTATAGATACTTTCCTCTGGAAGTGGTTAATTTAGTCCCATTTTTCATCAGTGAGCTGTCTGTCCACTTTTATTTTCAGTTTGCAGTGCCCCTTATCATTTTGCGCTTATGAGTGCATAATAACTGAAGGACACAAGCTTGATTTCTTCTTTTCATCTTTTCTAGAAGGGCATTGAGTTTAGTAGTGGTAGGGTTTAGTCTGATATAATAAACAATTTACAGTTGTTCTTAAATTGCTATTGTAAAATCACACAGTTCAGTTTTTATTTTCCTTTCTAAGCACTTGTGATTGATGTTTCTTAGATTATAGCAGAATGTCATGCCTCAGTGTACAGGGCATCTCTGTTCCAGTGAGGGTCTGTTCTTCCCCAGTTTTAGGCTTTAGCTGACAGTCCTTCCATCCACCGTGCAATCTGTGCCTTTCATTCAATGTAATGGCCTCCTCGTTGTTCAGGGCGGCTCATCCCAGTGCGACTAGGTTTAGCTGTATGGATCTGTTTGGGGCCGCCGCTCATCAGGTGTCCTCCTAGAGCATGGCTCAAGGACTTGTATCCTTACACTGCTTGCTCTTTTTGGACCTATTTTTTTAGGTCTAGTCTAGTGATGCAGCGCAGGCGCTGCACGCCTTGGCGAGATCTATGGTTGTCGGTTTCTTGGCAGAAAGGGGACAGGACATGTGCACTTGTCAGACAGGACAGACCATGTGCACACGTACGGCTCGCACATTCAGCACAACGCGTCAGACAGCACAGGCAATGTACACATGGACGGCTTGCGCGCTCAGCACAATGCGCGCTCAGCATAGCCTATTCATGTTGCTAGAAGGTGCCACCAGAGAGAGACCATTAATGCATATTAGCGCTGTATGACATCGCCACATGCTTTAAGCACCCTAATTTCGTTTTTACCACTGGATATTGTGCTGCGTCAAAATTAGTATCCAGCTAGTATCATTATTTCACTGAGAAGCCTGGGACTAGAGATTGTATGAAGCAGGCAAATCCGATAGTCGTTCTGGGAAACGTTTGCTTTTAGTAAAAAGTATAGCAAATGAAGCAACTAAAACCAACTGTAACCCCGTCTTAGTTTTTTTAATTGAATTGTAACATGTCACCTAAAACCGGGAGTCAAGTAAATTTCCAGAGTAGCTTTTTAAGAGTTCCTTAATAATTACTGTTCTTACAGATCCCACTGTCCCATGCTTGGACAACGAGCGCTCAGCACAGCCTATTCATGTTGCTAGAAGGTGCCGCCAGAGAGAGTCTATTAATGCATATTAGCGCTGATTGACATCACCACATGCTTTAAGCACCCTATGTTCATTTTTACCACTGGAAATTGTGCTGCGTCAGAATTAGTGTCAAGCTTGTATAATTATTTCACTGAGAAGGGACTAGAGATTGTTTGAAGCAGGCAACCCCGAGAGTTGTTCTGGGAAACGTTTGCTTTTAGTAAAGAGTATAACAAATGAAGCAAATAAAACCAGCTGTAACCCCATCTTTATTTTTTTTATTCATTTGTAACCTGTCACCTAAAACCGGGTGTCAAGTAAAATTCCAGAGAAGCTTTTTAAGAGTTCCTTAATAATTACTGTTCTTACAGAGCCCATTTTCCCATGCTGGGTCTAGAAGTATCTAAACTACAGTATCAACACATGCAGATACACCGTGTCACTCATGAACAGTGCCAACGGATCTTGTCCCCCTGAATAGACAAGCATCTACAATGCAATAGGTCTCGCATTTGCGCAAGTTTGAGCTATTAACATTGCAAATAACAATGTCTTTTATTTTTGTTTTCATTTTTAAAACATAAATACAAGGCATTGTCATTTACAATACCAATAGCTTCAACGTGTGTAAATGCAAGACCTATTGCATGGCAAATGCTTGTTTATTTTTGTTTGGATACTCTGCAGAGTGCATCTTCCCTAGATAGCTTTGTTGTTTGCTTGTTATTTTAGACTGTCCAGCTTGAATTCATCTTTCCTGTGAGTGTCCCTTCTTTACTGCAACTTCCCCAGTACTTGATATCTGAAAATAGGCCTTTGAATCTTGTTCTTATCTTGACTCGTTTGCTGTGCATTCAAAGTCAGAGGTCAAAAGTCAGGCTTTGCATTCCAAGGGAACTTGGTGGCATATTTACAAAAGAATGGCAGAGTGCAGTTTTAAGCCAAAATAGCTAACGCCGTGCTCTGCCATTCTGAAAAGGCAGGGATGCACCGCATTTACAACAATACAGTGCATCCCTGTGTTTTCCCTAGCGCTGGTGCTGAATTCAGGTGCCTAGCACCATAGTGCAAGAGTGCCTGCATTTAGGGAATGATTGCTTATTCTTGCCTAAGGTCTGCTTTCTTGCACATAAACAATCCAGAATGGTGATTTGTAACTTCTATGTGTGCTGCATTGTGTAACACACATAGAAGTTACAAATCATAATTTTTCAAATTATTTTTTATATGCAGGAAGGGGCAACTTCTTGCACATAAAAAATAACCCAAGACATTTTGCTGTTTCTATGTGTGCTGCACAATGCAGCACACATAGAAAAAGCAAAAACGAAAATTGGAAATGTGTTGTCTGTAATGACAGTGTGTTATCAAACCATGCATACTCCATTCTACACCACTCCACTTTACACTCCCCTCTCTGCAACATTGTACACCACTTCCCTCTACAACACTCTGCTCCACTCATTTCCTTTCCACTCTATGCTATGCCACTCTACGACATGGCTTGCCCCTCCACACCCCTGCGCTCCACACCCACCCAGTCCATTCCCTCAACTTCACTTCATTCTACCCCACTCCACTCCATTCTACCCCACTCAACTCCAATCTATCCCACTAAACTCCAATCTACCCAACTCCACTCAACTCCAATATACCCCATTCCACTTCACTGCAACCCACCCCACTCCAATCTACCATTCCAATCTACCATACTCTAGTCCACCCAATCTACTCCATTGTAATGTACCCCAATGCACCCTATCACCCCCACTCTACTCTACTCAAATCTCCCCCAAAAGGCGTTTTAAGGCATGGGCAAAGTGGGCTTTGGCCCAGGGCCCAGCCTTTCAGGGTCGAATAGGCCTTAATACATCTGCTCTTTTTTCCACACAGTCCTGCCTTGATGACGTTGAATGGTTTTTAGACATAGATTGATTTAAATTTCATTTTCCTTCAATTTATTTTAAAATTGGTAATGTGTGCAATCTGTCTTCGACATTTTGCAGAGAAATGTTGTGTTAATGTTTTTCAACATCGTTAAGTATTTAGAGAGAGTTCCTTTTAGATCAAAACAGCACCTCAAGTATGAGAAATGGCAGTGGGTCACAGAAATTATTTGCAATAATATCATTGAGATGCTGCTATATAAGGGATAAAGAGCCCCTGCCACCCATTATAGAGAGATTGTGAGTCACCGTGGAGTTCATAACCTTATAGAATTTTATAAGGTTATGAAACTATGAGATGACTTGCTATCTTCTTATCATGTACTTCAGGGGGTACTTTATCCCATATAATACATGGTCACACCATCACCTTTCCCACAAACCACTTAAAACCTTGCTGCATATTTATTTATTTATTTGAAGGTTTTATATAGCGCAAAAAAGACCCTTGCAGGTATCAGAGCGCTTTACATGTCAGAAGTAGAAAACAAGAGTAGACATAGCAAACAAAGTTATAAGTCGATCAGATATACAACACTCATAAACATAAAAATTATCGAAAAAGGAAAGAAAACGGTATGGAGCACAAAAGCAGAACTAGTAATAAAATACAGTAATAAGTCAGTAAACTCATGTGAATTTAGCCATGAGGATCGCTTTCACTTCTTTTTTGAAGGAGGCAGTGGAAGGGTTCAATCTTGTTTCAATGGGCAAAGTGTTCCAGATCCTAGGAGCCATCCCAGAAAAGAATCGGTTATAGTTTTTTTTCTTGGCAAATAGTTGTGGTTTCCGTAGAAGAGTCTTGGCACTCCTTGAAGCTCTCATGCCAGGAGAGAGCACAAGTTTCTGAGCTAGGTAGTCCGGGGAATTGTGGTGTAGGGCCTTGTGCGTCATACAAGCGATTTCAGATTAATTCTAGCATCAAACGGTAGCCAGTTCAGGGCTCTAAGGTCTGGGGAGATGTGAGAGGTTCTCTTTGAGCCCGTGATGAGTCTTGCAGCTGAGTTGATAGCGGCTCTTAGCGAGGCTGTCGACGACCTTGGAAGGCCGCATAAGGTTACCGCCCCATATTCCACTCTAGGGATTACAAGGGCTTGAACTGCTTGTTTGAAATAGATCCTTCATATGAAAGACTGAGCACATTTGCTAACCTGAAGAATAAACGATAAAACCTCTAACTCAAAGTTAATTGTTATTTGTTGCAAACAGATATTCGAAACAGTTGCATGGAAGTCAGTTTTAAAAAAGCTCGGAAAGTGTAGAAACATGTTTAAAGATTCTAACTTTTCTCCATCTTAGAAGTGCAAAAAAATAAACATGTTCTCTCTGCTTGTTTATCTTTGCCCTCCACCATTTACCTAATCTCCCCTCTTTATAATATCACTAGTTACAGCACAATATTTCCCATTTTGTCCATAAACAACTCTTAACACTTTAACAGACTTTCTGCAACTTATATTGTACAACTACTCAGCAAGTTACAACTTCTAACAAAAACAACTTATTATTGATCACATAGGCAAACCTAATTTACCAATACTTGTAGATCTTTCTGGGGCCTGCAAAAATGAAGTCAGCCAAACAGGGTCAGAAGGCAAAAACGTCTGAGGAAACCACACTAAAGATGAGAGGTTTAACCATTGCTTTTATCAAATTTTTAAGTTACGTTTTAACAGTGTTTTTGTCTGTGATTTGAGTGCTTGGTTTGGTCTCCTACACATACATTAATAGCAAAATAAATGGTGAAACTACAAGGATTGGTATTTAAAAAACATCACTAGTAAAATGGTCACCGCAGTAAGTGTTTTTATTTTAAATGCTTGTATTGCAAGCATGTGGCAGCCAAAGACAGAAGGCACATGTTTTTTTCCTTTAATTTTGTTTCCATAACCTTTCAATAAAAACATTTTAACAAAATTAACCATTTCACCATCTTACCATGGACACATCTATTGGTTATATGAGTGCTTGTTTTGGATATCATTATAGTTGTGTCATTAGAAATAATGTGAGGATTATATTGCAGAATATGTAAAAAAATACATTAACCCTGTCTGATGCTATGCAAAAATACAATTGTTCACAAAAGGTGAACTGTGTAAAGGTTTTATAATGCATTCTAAGTGTCCCTTGTATGCTATTATAATGTAGGGAGCTAACAGTATTTTGTTGTAACTGATAAACACTTTTTAAGTTGATGTTACTATCCAACACCAGTAGCGTCTGCTGGATATCTTCTGCCCACTTGTGACATAAGTAATACATGGCTTTGAAATTTGTCACTGGCACTTGATGCTTCTTAACATGAAGCATGGTTGCAAGCAGTTGTATTATCCAAATGTCCATCAAAGGCCCCTTATTTAATTTGTATTTAGGCAAAACTGGAAAGGTATTCACTCTTACGAAAAGTTAGGTAATTTGAAAAGATCGCCCTAAAGGTAGCAGGACCAGAGTAACAAACATTGTGTGCCTGTTTGTGTCACAAATGTAACACAATGCTCCACAAAATATTTGACCTTTTTTGGGGATTTATATTCCAGAGCAAATATTCTTTTGCACTGGAAAGTTGCATGAAAGTAACACAAAGCAGCACAAAGCTACGATTTGCATTACTCTGTGTCAATGCAGCATCCATTGGTGGTACATGGTTGGTTTTCTATGCAAAACCCTATTTACTAACAATAGTAGAGATGAGTTATTCTGTGCCAAATAATAGCACCACTTGAAAGCAGGTGTTAATTTTTTTTATTTTTATTTCTCCACATTTTTCCCACTTTACTTGTATGTTATACTGGTAGAACACACATCCAAATTGGAAAAAAATAAAAAATATGTCCAGGCATAGTATTTATTTTTTAATGGAAGGGCACTCTTTCAGAACAAAATTCACAATAGATTCTCATAGACACCTTTTCACTATGGTGAAAATGCGTCTATGTAGTTATCGGCAGCCAAACTATGTGCCACAGCTAGGGAGAGAGGAGGATACTACCATATCTTTGTATAAATGGCTCGTTCCTGCTCTCTCTCCCTCACACGCAATGCAGCACAGCAACTTTAGGTGCTGCCCTGCATTGTGTGAATGTTTTGTTAATGTGAGCCAACATATCAACACTTTTCCAGTCAAAATGTGTAAGTGGTTTAAGTTTTGCTCCCCACTCCTTTCGTACATGTAGATTTTAACACGAACCTCAGTAACTAAAGTATCTTTCCCTTGAATAAATCTCAAAAAGGAGAGAGAAAAGTATACATATGGAATGCTGTGGAAAACTATGCTTCTGTCATGCTTTATCTCAATTGAAACGTAATGAACACAATGGTTTTGTTATTACTGAAAACCTTAATATTTATTTCATTTGAGCACATTTGGTGTCATTATTCTTGCAAAGTCATTAGAGTGAAATTAAGGTGTTTGTGCAGATAGCCTAATCATTCAAAGTTACATTTTCTTCTGACGTTTAAGTCTTTGAAAGCACACTCTGAGATTGAATTCAATTTGCAGTGAGACTGAGCATGTTAATTAGATTCCTTTGTATTGTTTCTCGTCTTATACAACGGGAAGCGTGATTCAGATGGGTTTGTGCTTGTGCCATTCAACCATGGCTTATTGAGTGCTCTGTCCACTGCACTGGTTAATTGGAGTGAGCACATTCATGAAACATCCAAACCAACTAGTATCAGTTAAACAAGTTCTACCTGCAAGGAAAAAACACACACACACACACACACACACACACGCACACACACTTGACCGTAATGAAGTGTGTAATTACTATTTTAACTCGCACTTTGATAATAGGGAAGGTTATAAAGCAGACTGAGGCATATCTAACTGCACTTTTAGTTTTTTGTTACACTCGCTCTAAAGTACCTAAACACACTACTGTGACCAGTCCTCACAAATCACCGGTTCTGTCAAAGAAAGTGTTTTTTCGGATTCTGACATAGTTAGCCTATGTTTTGAAGACCAGGTCAGACCCATCAGCGTGGACTATACATGCCCACACACACACACACACATACACAAACACAATCGCAGTGACTTGTGTTCATTTTAGTGCTGAATTATGAATAAAGCAGAGGGTAGTTACGCAGTTACGTTGATGTCTCTAGATTTGACGTACGGTACAAGTGCACATTTTTAGGCCATTGTAATGGCTTTGGTGCTTCAGAACAGTTTAATCTCTTGCTAATGTCACTGCTCTTGGGAAGGGAATGTAGTAGTGGTTAGTTATGGTGGCAGGAGGTAGTGATGGTTGCACCCCAGAGCACTGGAACTGTAATTTGTAAATGTCAAGCAGAGTCAGTCATCTGGCTGTACTTGCCAATCTAGTTCATGTATAGACTTTAAAATGTGTGAATCCACCTTAAAAATGGGGATTTTGTGTACTGTGTTACTACGCCACTTTTCAGTTTGGTTATGTTACTTGGAATTGGGCTGTAGATAGCAAGGAAACCCAGAAATATTAGTAGAAATGAGGTAGGAGGCAAAAATGGTCCCACAAATCATATCCTTTCAGGTAAATGAGCGAAAAACTTAGGAAAGAACTATTAAAATTAAAATCTTCCTCCAAGGTTAAAAGTTAGAGGAGGTTGCTGGTACCAAAGTTTTGTCAAGAAATCCATACAAATAACAATCACTGACCGAAGAAGACAGGCTGGATGTCCTAACTGTTCTTTGTCAAAAATGAGGCCGGGTGACCTAGATATTCTATCCGACTCCACAAATCTTATTTCATATGCAACACAATGAATTATTATTAAAATCAATTAAAATCAATCGTATAGGTTTGTATTTAGCATACCTTTCGCGATATTACATATAACAGGAAGAAATTACATTCTGCATGACTATAATTTCCATGTTCCTTTATAGGCTAGTGCTATATAGCTCTCTATATATAGATGTATATGCTGGTGGACTTTGGAGCGAGATATATATATATATATATATATATATATATATATATATATATATATATATATATATATATATATATATATATATATATATATATATATATATATATATATATATATATATATATATATATATATATATATATATATATATATATATATATATATATATATATATATATATATATATATTACCTACTGGCAATAGCCAGTAGGTATATATAGTTAGGATTATTTGTCTATGGAACTTTTGAAAATTCTATGTCTAATAACTTTGGCGTTTGTGGATGGAATCGGCTGACATTTTCAGGAAAATGGCACATTTTGTTTTTGAGCAGCCCCTGAAAATTTGGGGGGGTTTCGTCAGGGGGGGGCCGAGAAAAAAGGGGGGTCCCAAAACGCGTTTTTCCCATGTTAATTTCCATAGGGCCTTTGGCCTCACTTTTAGCTCGAACGGATGAATGGATTTGCACGAAACTTGGCAAAATTGTAGGGACTGTTAGCCCGATGTGCCTTTGCTAGGTCTCAATATATGTGCTCCAGTGGATTTTGAGAAATTAACGTTCAAAACAAGATATATATCTGTAACAGCGCTCCGGGCTGCGCTCCGGTCCGCTTACTTTTCGCGAAACGGAACTTTGCGATGCGAAGCTGATTGGCTCCCCGGTGTCTGTCAACATTCTAAACAGTCCGGAGCGGCCGCCATCTTATCTCTCGGTAGGATCGAGAGAGAAGAAGAGGTGAAAAACGAAGGGGGAATTTAATGAAAGGGGGCAAGGTATACCCCTCTTGACCCCCTAGGAATGTTGTTGGGGTTATTAAAGGGTCCCGTGGGGAAAATAAAAAAAAATTATTTTTCACGGTAGAAGCGCTTCACGGGCCGCGAACTGGGACGCAAACTGGTAGCGAAACGGGAATTCGCCATTTTTAGGGGGTGCGGGAGACGTATCCTAATCCCCTATGTTTTCTGAGGGCGGCTGAGGAGGCTCATATATGTTGATACATCTCTTCCAGCGGCTGTGCGTGAGCTTTTTTTTTTTTTGCTGCGTGACGTCTGTTAACGATTGATTCGATGGAAATCAGGAAGTGTTGACCGCCAATTTGTCAGTGCAATAAAATATTTTGTTATAAATGAATCCTTATTGATAAACATTGTCTGCGCCATCTTGCCTTTTTTCCAATGCCACAATTTTGTCGTGCACGGCAGCCATTTTAAATGCCAGGCCGGTCCCAGGCTATCACCTAGCCATGCGGATGTAGTTTATGGCCCCAGCTGTAGAGAATCCAGACATGCCAACCCTCCCGATTCAGGCGTGAGACTACTGATTTCAGTGCTAGTCTCCCGCCTCCCGATTTCTGCAAGCAAAAACCCGGGGGCATATTACCAACAACTAGCGATAATTTTTGTCTCTAACTTGTTTAGAGACAAAAATTATCGCCGCACATCGGCGATTTTTATCGCAGATAAACCTTGCTATTAGCAAGGTTTATCGCAAATGCGAAAAAAAACGGCCGCAATGCATGAATATCGCTGAAATGTCAGCGATATTCATGCATTATCGAGCAAATGCTCTTAGCCATGTTATCCACCTCCCATTGGATAACATGGCTAATAACTGCTCAGGTCAGGTGTTAGCTTTTGGAGATATTCGCGCTTAGCGCGAATATCTCCAAAAGTCGGTAATAGGAGATAGCGATGTTAGGGACTGTTTCCAGTCGCTAACATCTTGGCACGCCCACTTTGCATGTCATTAGTGATAAATATCACTGACATGCAAAGCGGGGCCCAAGATGGTGGCTATCTCCTTTTAGCTGTCACTAACTGGTGTTAGCGACAGCTTGGTAATAGGGAGATCATTTTATCTCCGCTTTCTTGGCTTTTAAAGCCAAAAAAGCGGAGATAAACCCCCTTGATAATATGCCCCACGATTCCTCGGGGGTTTCAGCTGACAAGGCTTGGTATTGTGTTACGTGGTAATTCTTACAGGAAACGCCAGAGGGTCGATGCAGGGGTTCTAGAAGGGGTGATAAACCATTTAAGCCTCATGAACAAGCGCATGGTCTTTTAAAGATCTGTGAAGTACTCGGGGCGGCGGTGTGTGTGTGTCCTCTTTCAGGAGCGGCGGGGGGGGGGGCACTGCCAGCAACTTGCCAGGCCAGGCAGTGTTCAACACTTGCATCACCCTTTCTCTGCCTGCTATTGCGCTCCATGCTTCGGAAAGGTAAGAAAAAGAACGTGCATTTGAGTTTGAAATGTCCGATCCTGTAGCAGTACACTTGCAAAGCCCACACATGACAATAACCCGATTCAAGGCTTCATTCACCCGATTTTTTTTAAATATATAGCACTCCAACAAAGTAGGATTATAAAACTTTATTAACTTTTAAATATAACGAACGGAACAAAAACTGTAACAAACATTTAAACATTTTTGACAAAAAAAAGCAACAATGGTCAGAAGCTGTCTTTTGTGCGAATAGTCCCAAGGCAGCACAACGTGCTGAGTTCTGGACGGCACCCAGGTTTTTGGTTTCCTACAATGCAGCTCAGAAAAACAGCGTGGGGCGCCCGGGTGGTGCGGGGGGAGGCCTCGTCAGTAGCGGTCTGTTGTGCGAATAGTCCCAAGGCAGCAGAACGCGCTGAGATGTGGATGGCACCCAGGTGATGTCCAGTAAACTGCCGCACTGGTTTTGATATCCTACAATGCTGCTCTGAAAATTGGCGTGGGGCGGCCCGGGGGGGGGCGTGGGGGAGGCGGCGTGAACGGGCCTCCCCAGGTGGCGGCCATCCAGCTGAGTTGCGCCCGCTCTTGCGGCTACAGCGTCTCGCTCACCATGTAGTTGAGTTGCTCCCACTCTTGCAGTGCAGCGATAGGCGGCTGCCACAGGACTCTTAAAATGGCGGCCGGCTCTTCGGTTTTGGGCCTGGTCCACTAAAATGGCCCTGGGACACCTTGGAACTCGGACGCTTGCCTGCTAGGGCTTGGGCTCCATTCTCGAAAGCGTCCCCTCAGCCGTGAAGATTCTACAAAAGTCTTGGGGGCCCTCGACTCCTGCAGGCTTCCGGTGGGGAGTGGCTGCCATGATTGCTCGCGGAATGACCACGATGGAGCCACGAGATGGTGGTGCTCTCATGGTGACGCCAGCTTCAGTCTGAATCATCCAGAAACAAGATGGGGCTTTCATCGTTTGGGAAAAAAAAATGTTCTAAACCAATGAAAAGTGTTATTTTTAGGTCATATGACCAAGCCTTCCATCTTTAGGAAACCAAAAGTAAAATGAACCAATGAAAAGTTTTATAAACAAGTCACATGACCTGTTATGCGGCATAGGGCTACAAAAAGCGTAGAAAATCCGTTGGCACGTGAGGCGGCGTCAGTAGCGGACCGGTGTGCGAATAGGCCGAAGGCAGCACAACGCGCCGCTATCCGGATGGCACCGAGTTAGTGTCCAGCAAGTTGCTGCACTGGTGTGGCTATCCTACAATGCTGCTCCGAAAGTCGGCGTGGGGCGCCCCATTGGCCTGTGAGGTCGCGTCAGTCAGTGGGGGCTGTGCGTCTCCCCCAAGATGGAGGCTCCTCGGCTGCAGTGCGGCGCCCCTTATCTTTTCACTCGCCGTCCAACTGAGTTGCGTCGCACTTGCGGCTACAGTAGGCCGAAGGCAGCACAACGCGCTGAGATCCGGATGGCACCGAGGTGGTGTCCAGCAAATTGCCGTACTGGTGTGGCCATCCTACAATGCTGCGCCGAAAGACGGCGTGTCCAGCTGAGTTTCGGTCACTCTTGCGGTACAGTGACTCGAACGCGCCGAGATCCGGATGGCACCGAGGTTGTGTCCAGCAAGTTGCCGCACTGGTGTGGCCATCCTACAATGCTGCGCCGAAAGTCGGCGTGGGGTGCCCCGTTGGCTTATGAGGTGATGTCAGTAGTGGACCGATGTGTGAATAGGTCAGAACCAGCACAAGGCGCCAAGATCCGAATGGCAAGTCCTGGATGTTGAGTGCCATAGTTGAGAGTTCTGAGCAGTGCTTGTAAGACTATCTGAAGCTTATTTGCACCTGCTGCAGCTTCACTATTGCCCGAGGTGGTGTCCAGCAAATTGCCGCACTGGTGTGGCCATCCTACAATGCTGCGCCGAAAGACGGCGTGTTCAGCTGAGTTCCGGTCACTTTTGCGGTACAGTGACTCGAACGCGCCGAGATCCGGATGGCACCGAGGTTGTGTCCAGCAAGTTGCCGCACTGGTGTGGCCATCCTACAATGCTGCGCCGAAAGTCGGTGTGGGGTGCCCCGTTGGCTTATGAGGTGATGTCAGTAGTGGACCGATGTGTGAATAGGTCGGAAGCAGCACAAGGCGCCAAGATCCGGATGGCAAGTCCTGGATGTTGAGTGCCATCGTTGAGAGTTCTGAGCAGTGCTTGTAAGACTGTCTGAAGCTTATTTGCACCTGCTGCAGCTTCACTATTGCCCTGGTGTGGCCAAAGATCGCCCATGACATAGGCGGCCGGCTCCCGAGGTCCGGCGGATCTTTTTTCCTTTTCCTTTCTGCTTCTTGTCCCACAATCCGTTTCACCTGAAGACACGACCAGGTCCCTGAATGTGTGCAGGGGGACGCTATTGATTGAATGAAAATGGCGGCTTGACACAAAGCTGACTCAAGCGTTGCTGTTGATGCTATACAGACAAAAATTGGTTTTCAGTTTGTACATTCTTCAGGATTTTTTTTTCCATCCAAGGCTGATTGAGAGTTTGTAGAAAAATGGCTTCAGATTTTCCACATATTACTCTTCAACATTCTTCCTAAATGTAACAATGTGAGACTCACTAGGAGAACGGCTGTTTATCTTTCCTTTCAAAATGCTACCAACAATATTTTCTGAATGGAAGACACCATCTTGTAGCATAAAGGGCCGAAAGGGGTTCTGGTTGGTGGAGACATTTTGACTATATCTTGGACCTGCCCGGCCTCGCCCAAAATGGCGCCGGTATAAATGGGACTCGTAACTCCTTGTTGTGTACTGGTTGAACAACGTAGATATCACGAGATATGAATGCAGTTTTGATGCTCATGGCGGGCGGGGACGAGAATTGATTGAATATTTCGACATCCCTATTGATATTAAGTTCTGATGTGTTATTGATTACTGTACTATTGAAAGTTCGAATTAACGTCACCCATGGTACTTGCACGCAAATGTATATCTAGATAACTTTTTTGTAAGTGGCCCTGTCGTATTTTAATTACAAAATGTACGTCCACCGATTCCGCAACTGTTAGACACCTTAGTTCTTGCAACCTAATGGCTCGTTCGTTACGTTCCTCTATAATGTAAATGTCTCCTCATCATATACGATTTCAGTTTGCTCCGTGGCCGGCCCTCGTGGTTATAGGCCCGTATTTGTATACTGACATTTTCACAATAAAGGTTTTTAAAACAAAACATGGTAGTAGTATTTACATTGGTAAAGTTTTTACTTTTAGTCACTGTTTTAGAATCAGTAAAAGGCAAGTGAAATAAAGCAGTCCAATTACATGACGGATAAAAGGTATAATATGTAGGAACGCAGTGAAGATAAATGGTCAAGGGCAGTTGTGTTTTCCACTCCTGCAACATAAAGTGATCGATAAGAATCTGATAATCAGGCGTATCGGCGAGTAAGACAGCAGGCCGAGTCTCTTTTACTCAACGGCTCCGTCATGGAACGAAGAAACGGCCTTTTTCTCGAAAAAGGAATATATTTTACTTGCAGGACAGTTGTAAATTTTCCGGGAAAGTACATTAGCCTGGAATATTATAACATATATGTTATAAAAAAAAAAGTTCGAAATCAATAAAAAGCGTATTTTTTAGGTCATATGACCAAGCTTTTCATTATTAAAATAACAAAAGTAAAATGAACCAATAAAAAGTTTTATTAACAAGTCACATGACCTGTTATGCTTACGTTACGCGCTGCGCGCCGCGCCCCGTATCACTTCCGGGTGCGCTAACGCGGCGTGTCATATAACGCATTACGCGACAACGTAGGTCAAGAATATAGTCAAAATGTCTCCACCAACCAGCGTTCGGAACACAACCCCTTTCAGCAGTCCAAAAAGTTCTGTAAAATGACAACAGAGGGGACAGGCAACAAGAACCATCAGTCAAAGAGGGGAGGGCAAGTTCTTCTCTACCGGGTCATGTTGGGGCGCTACCGGAACTGATCGAATTGGTAGTCTACAGTGTTTCTGGATGTTTCAGACTAAAGCTGGCGTCAGCATGAGAGCACCACCATCTCGTAGCTCTGTCGTGGCCATTCCACGAGCAGACATGGCAGCCGCTCCCCACCAGAAGCCTGCGGGAGTCGGGGGCCCCCAAGACTTTTGTAGAATCTTCACGGCTGAGGGAACGCTTTCGAGAATGGGACCCAAGCCCTATCAGGGAAGCGTCCGAGTTCCAAGGTGTCCCAGGGCCATTTTAGTGGACCACGCCCAAATCTGAAGAGCCGGCCGCCATTTTGAGAGTCCTGTGGCAGTCGGCTATCGTTGCATCGCAAGAGCGGGAGCAACTCAACTACATGGTGAGCGAGACGCTGTAGTCGCAAGAGTGGGCGGTAAACAGCTGAATGGCGGAAGAGGCACAGTGTAGCAAAAGCGGGCGGAATGGCAACTAAAACGGTAAAGGGGCGCCCCACTACAGCGTGTCTTCAGGTCAAACGGATTGTGGGACAAGGTCCAGAATAGAAGAGTCATCAAAAGGCAAAAAGTTCCGCCGGACCCCAGGAGCCGGCCGCCTATGTCGGGGGCGAACTCAGGCTAAACCGGTGCTATAAGACTTGAGGAGGGGGTCGGAGTCAAGCGTCTTCTCCGAGTCCGTGCCATCACACCGCCCCTCGGGGGCCTCCGTCAAGTGGTTTAGGGAGGTACCATATCACATTGTTTTCAAATGCAGTCAGGTCCACAAACGACACTCACTTACTTTGAGAATAGTGAAGCTGCAGTAGGTGGAAATAAGCTTCAGACAGTGTTACAAGCGCTGCTCAGAACTCTGAACTATGGCACCCAACATCCAGAACTTATGCCATTTGAGAATGGCAGTGACATTGAAGCAACTCAGGGACCAAAACCATTAACGTACTTTCACGTATGAAAATCTTACTTGGGGAGGGGGCAGGAGCGAAGCGCCCCCTCCCAGTCCGCGCCACCACACCGTATGTTGAAAATCTGAAGCCATCGTTCTACAAACTCAACCAACCTTGGATGGAAAAATCTAGAAAAATGTACAAACTGAAAACCAGTTTTGGTCTGCATAGCATCAGTAGCAACGCTTGCTATCAGAGTGCATGAGTTTCATGCTCGATCGATTGAGCTAGCCGGATCGGGCAATAAAAAGTATAAAATAGTTATGTAAATAGTTATTTAATAAAATGTTTTACCCTGTTTCTTTGCTGGTGTGTTGTCTATATTTTTAATATTTGCATAGGGTTTGTCGTTATTTTGGGCGGGGTGGGTGACGGAGCCGACCTGTCTTGCAGCCCTCATGGTGTGTAGCTCAGTTCATCTCACTATTTTCGTATTTCTCATGAAGGGTTGTTCCTAATATTTCTATTTTAGCGAGGTCAAAAAGAGATCCAATTAGTGGCCTACTGATTTTGCTCGATTAATTTTATTTTTTTACACGATTTTTCACTATCTGCAAAGACTAAACAGAGTATTGCGACTTTGTGCTTGTTTGTAAATAGAGAATGAACCAAAGAGAATCAATTGTAAAACAGTAAATGCTTGGATAACAATCAATCAAATGGAGAGACAAGCAGGCACGACGGATTACAACGGGGGTAAATGCCTGCGTTAACTACTCTTCACTATCTGCAAAGAGAGAGTACTACTAAGAGAAAAGAGGGGAGGGGGGCAGCGTTCAAAGCACATCAGCGTGCATAAACACGAAAAAGTTTTTACCTATCACGTACTTGACATTTTACAGCTTTTGATATTTGCTATTAAAAAACCATTGAAATTCACAGAAAAAACCATAGGTTATAGGCCATATATAGTTAGGAATTTGCATTTACAAAACCTTGAAAATTCACTGAAAAAACCATTGGTTATAGACCATATATAGTTAGGGATTAGCCTTTTCAAAACCTTATTTTACTCACACAAAACCATTGAAATTTCATATATAGTTAGTTCCACTAACTATATATCGCGCACCCGCAATCCACTGCTGATGATGTCACATATTACATCATTCATGACATGGTTAGTGACATCACTGATGACATCACTGATGACATCTCAAATGACATCACTGATGACATCTCAAATGACATCACTGATAAAATCACTGATAACATCTCATTTGACATGACTGATCACATCACTGATGATATCATTCATGTGATAATACCATGAACCTCTTCAGACTCTAATATAACCTTAGATACAATCCGTGTAAATAGACAGTCACAGACTGTCACTCATCCATGGAGTTACTCACACACCTAGTCAGTTATGCAAAAAATCAATCACACCTCCATTTTCTCAACTATACAGTTATACACACCTTACTTATTCAAACACATACTAACACATTTACTTTACTCTCTTATACAATCCCTGATACATGTTCACAATGATCCATACAGCCACTCACACATTCACTGGCTCTTATGCACAGTTATTTATATATGTCAACTCTCACATGTACTGTGTTTTACATATGTACTTACTTTGACATGTAGCACTGAGATATCCATTCACTCACTAATACACTCATGCACAGTCAACCGCCCATACAGTTGTTTGCACATGCACTTTTTAACCCATACATATAGTGAATCAACTACTCACACATCTATGTACAGAGTCACACACCTCCCAGCCACCCATACACACACACTCAGTTTCCCATACAAATACTTGGACAACCAATGAATAACCCATACAGTTACTCATATAGCTACTGATCAACATATGTAGCAGTTTGTAGAACAACAGATATAATGATGCACAAATTAAAACAGTTTAGTCACTAACCCATGCACTCAGTGAGACACATTTAATCACTCACTCATACAGTCAGTCATGCACCTACTAAATCTTTCATCCAGACACTTATACATCCACTCATTCTTCAATATGTAAGACATATTTTAACTTTACAGAAACATACAGTCACTGGATGTTGTCATCAGTGATGTCATTTGAGATGTCATCAGTGATGTCATTTGAGATGTCATCAGTGATGTCATCAGTGATGTCACTAACCATGTCATGAATGATGTAATATTTGACATCATCATCAGTGGATTGCGGGTGCGCGATATATAGTTAGTGGAACTAACTATATATGAAATTTCAATGGTTTTGTGTGAGTAAAATAAGGTTTTGAAAAGGCTAATCCCTAACTATATATGGTCTATAACCAATGGTTTTTTCAGTGAATATATATATATATATATGTGTGTGTGAGTGTGTGTATACATATAAATATATATATGTAGCTTTATAGGCTATATTAAATCCATTCCAATCCCTCTTTTTTATGAAGGTGCTTGCTGTATTGATGATTGGACAAAAATGTATCACTTAGATCTCTCACATGGTGCTAAAATTCTTATGAAGTGAGCATATATGTTTTTGGTGCATGTGCCAAATACAGACTTATGATGTATTAGGGAAATGCAACATTTGAGGAGCGCCTTAAGATTAATTTGATTAAAACAGGAATCCATCCTGAGGTGTCTTTGCTTTGGATGACTTTACCAAAATAGAACACTGGCTTGCAGTTGTTAGCACCTTTGAACAACTTTCAATATTTAGTTTGTATCATTTTTTAGGTTGCACTTGTGCTGTCTGGAAGATCTGTTGCGTGTACTTTGTGGGCCCTGGAGCATTGCCGCTTTTTACTTTCTGCTTAGAGACTGTCTTTTTTTATTCTTAACACCTCTTCAACATACCACTGTGTTCTGAGTGGCTACGCATGCCTTTATTTTGTGTACTCATCTGTTATGTTTGAGGATGGTTCTTCGCATGTAGTATGCGAATGTGAAAGTGTGAGCACTCGTGTTCTTTTTTTTCATTTGTGGAAGTAAGAGCACCCATTTTTTGGGGAGGGGAAATTTGTGCCATTTGTTCACTGATCCTGTACACATTTATGAAGGGAGTTGAACCATTGCTCTAGTAGGGATCAGCATCTGTAATGTAGGTGTGCACAAAGGGAGTTCAACCAACCGTTGGCGTTGTATGGGAGTATTTGTAAGTTTGTTTCCATTCTCATTGTTTAATTGTATTTGTTACAATCAGCATGTTTTTTTAATGCATGGGGAGAGCCGATGCTGAGACTTGAACCCGGTTTTTTCAGTCCCTAAGTCGGCAGCTCTGTATCTTTCGCCACACCCTCTCAGACAGCTAACTCGTTACAATTTTTTATTATTTACAAAGAGCATGTTTTAGAAGTGCCTGCGCCTTAAAATCCCGTCTGGAAGCTTGGGTTGTGCACACCCGTCTGATCGAGGCTGGTGTGGCGGGCAACAGATTCAAGGATGGGGCAATGGGTCACGTCTGAGCAGATGTGGAGCGAGTCCAGCTCAGGGGAAGCTGATGCTCAGGCTTCCCCTGAGCTGGACTCGCTCCACATCTGCTCATTATGTTTGGGGCAAGGACCAGGATCCCAAAAAGCAGCTTTACATTAACTCTGATGTTGCCGATCCCACCCATTTTGTTATTTACCCCCTTTGTCCGTGTTGCCTTTAGCCCCTCCTTCCCCATGCTGTCTGCTCACACTCTCTCCCATTGTTTCACGGAATTGGCATGGTGACACCTGCAGTCCAGGTATACTCTAAACAAACCCCCTTATGCCCTCCCTGCCCTAACACCTGATCCTTGTATTTACTAGGTACTATGTCCTGCGGTCCGACCGACTGCTCTTTGTTAGCCTCGCAGAGACAATTGGATTCAGTCAACCTTAACCCACACCCCTCCATATGAGCTGCCTTTTGAACTGGTTGCATATGACACATTCTGCAGGAAAACAAGCATGGTGGCAGTGGGCAGCAAGAGGTGAGAAAGTGCAGGGACAGACTGATTTGTGATGCAAGGTCCATGAGGAAACGTAATTGTGGCATGGGAGGAGAAAGTTACATAGTGATATCATTATGACTAGATACACGTCATTAATACTCGTTGTGCAGCAGTGGAAGAACATTGTTTCTCTTTTGACCGTCTGCTTGTCACTGATAAGAACAGCTGCCCAGAGCATTAGAAAAGGAAATACTCCCACTGGCTGCAGGGACTTAGAGGCAAGACGATCACCAAGGAGAAGTTAGACAAAGTCAGAAACTTCACCCACTTCTGTGGAGCAAAGACAAAGTTTCCCAACTGTACAAGCAAATGTGTTATTTTGTACACCCCTGTTGTGTATCATTGTCACCAACCCCTGATGTTACTCCGTTCCATCACCCAGTTAACTCATCACACTACACCGTAATTTCTCCCCTTCTGCCATTCAACTCACCCGTCTGCCGCCACCTCTCCCCCCTCTTCGCCCTGTCCTCCCCTTTCCCATATTAATTGCTTGATTCATTGAGGCGCTCTTTTACACTTCACATCTGTCTACATTAACTGCCTCTTCCCCCTTCTTTCCAGTCACTGTACTCTCCTCTTTTTTTTACCGTCTAACCACACCACCAATCCATCCCCGCATTCACTCCTCATTAAAATAAAAGTCATAGACCCACGCTATACCACTAATGAGAGCCACTTTAAAGCATTTGCCAACTGTTACTTTGGAGCCAAAAACGTTAGTAGTTGAGCAGTTGGCATTATGTATTGAGAGTGGCAAATCTTACTTGTGGCGTGGTAGGCCTTCAATGTGCAAAATAAAACATAGGCGATAAAGGCGGTAAAATAAAATGCAATTTTACAGGACTCTTCATTTTAATAGCATCTGTATATCTATTCTTCCATATTTCTTCTACTTTCATCTACCAGTATTATGCCATGACCAGCACTACACTAGGGTTAACCATTGTCACACAATAGATGCTCAAAGTGTGCCAAAAATAATAGATATGCCATGGTGTGCTTACACTGTGGAGGGTGCCATTGTGCCTGCCCGCCACATGCCTGGAATTAACACCGTTATCCCATTGCAACCCTTCCTCTACGGGAAAGAACAATGAGTCAGACTCAAACTTCACTCATATTTCAGATGATCAAACAGTGACAACTCTTCCAAATATCTGAATAATGTATTACAAACATACAATACACCTGTGAGAAATTCTCTCAGCAAAGAGCTTTAAATCAGATATATAATAAGCCTTGAAAAGAGCGAATAGGTCTGGCTTGGGAAAGCAAATAATCTTGTTTTTGCAAGCCTATGCAAGCTGCAAAAAGATTAACAGACATATAAAAATAAAGGAGCGGTGGAGTAGCCAAGGCACATCAGCCTTCTTACTAAAGTGCGCTCCTTTTCAGGTGGTGGTGCACATGAGATCAGGCTAAAATCCTGTCACTCACATTGCAGAATAGTCAATGGGTGAAGTGGGCTGACCAATTGCCCCATGCTGTAGTGGGCGGAAACCAAACATGAAAGGCACTCAAACAGATCAATGGCCGATAAGGACTGATCAGAAGAGCTTGCATGTATCTATTTTTAATTTGAATTGTTCGGAAATATGAAGGTGACACAAATTAAGTCGCCCCTAGCTCAAAAACTCAACTAGTGTTTGGTTGCTAAACACAGTCCAAACATCTTCGTCATTTTTCGTTTTGTGACAAATTCTGGTCCTACAACATCATCTTTTAGTTTGAAATTGCAATAGTTGCACTGTCTCGGTGGCCCACATGACCAATATCGTATTTCGCAGTTGCTTCCTTTATTTTGCTGTCTACGTGAAGGACAGAGCTGTGCAGTGTTCAATGGTGTGATGTGTAATGGCTGCCCTACGCTGAAAGACCTCAGGCGGGGAACGCAGAGCACTGATTATGGTATTGACAGCGGGGATTGTGAGACTTGCTTCTCAATAGCAGCATTAAGAGGGTGAAAAAATGGCACAACACATCTTGGGTAAACAGATCTCGCTGGCATGTATTTATAATGAGCATTTGATGGTAAATTCAATTGTATTTATTCAGGTTCTTTGAGTTGCAATTACGTGCAGATGTACGGTGTTTAGGGGCCAGCTTCACGTGGGACTTCTTTGTAGGATATATATGCTAAAGTGATTACCCTCTTGGCTCTTGTGTAAGGTGTTCATGTGAAAAGCACTGGTGACAAAAAGCCCTTCACACCAGTGCAAGCATCTTTACCCTGCTCACCAGCGAGCACCCAGGACACGCAGAGGGTTCAGACTCCTGCATTCTTTACTCTGCCCTCCTTGTGATGGCCACAAACAGTGATGGCAACTGACGTTTGAGTTTGCCAGTTCCACATGGAGACTGGCATGATTTCACAAAGGCCAGCTCCTCGGCTCTGAACAGCTGATGGAAAGAAGTCTGTGCCAACCTGACTCAGATTCAATGAAGTTATCTTTAACTTGGCTTCCTGACAAAAATCTGAGAGAGCGCAATTTGAATGAAAAATATATCCGTATCATATTTATAGGCTTGTAATGTAAAGACAAGACTATAGCATAAAGTTAGAAGTCGTAATGTAAAGTTAGCCTATGTAACTTAGGTGATAAGAAAATGTATTTGTATTTACTCTAGAATGTGCACTAGAATTAGAAAGGCCCGTATACATAGTGGGCTAATATAGAAATGTGAAAATGCTTAAGAACAGTAGAACGTGCTAGACAGAGTTCATGTACGTATGTAATTAGTTAAACGGAGAAATAGTTGAAATGTAAATTAAAGAATTGTGCAGACTATATAGCACTGTGTAAGAACGAGAGTATAACGTTGTATTTTTATGTAGCATGGATTCGATTATAAAATGATTTGCTAATTCGATTATATATATATGTGTGTTAAAAGTCATACCGTATGGAAGAGTTTGTAGGAATTTTAGAATGGTGAGTTCATATGTGATTTTAACCTAACGGACCAAGGGTTCGCAAGAGTGTAGTCCACTGCATATAATTTAGTGGCCTCACAGGAATAGGGGGATAGCTTTGATCTGTACGTGCGAGCCAAGAGTCAAAGGTCTTGTTAAATTTAAGTGACAATACTGGACAGAGTTTTATGGCCTAGTGAGATAAGGGACGCTTGGAATTTGGGGTCTTGTTTCTAAGTGTCTGTTCTCAGGACCAAAAGGGGTTACAATCACAACTGTAATGAATAGAGCTCTGTTGAGGTGATAGACTTTGGTTTGAAAGTGTCAACTGGAATGTCATGAGGTTACCAGCACGATGATGAAGACGGCGCCATGAGAAGCAAGGTCAACTTAACAGACGACGCGAAGAGACGAAACTATGGAAAAAACCAGAAGCGGGATTACGTGAAATGTGTACGTAGTGGGCGTCTCAAAGGGGCGTTCCACCCATACTGTGATTTTGTATTTAGGGACAGCACCCCGGGGAGAAGGGGACGCAACAGAAGGAAGAGCAGAGCAGAAGGAGAGCAGTAGGCCGAGGACCCTTAGAGATCGGATGGGTAGGCAGAAAGGGTACTGCTTCTCGACATAGGTTTCCATCAGAGATTAAGAGAGTTTGAACTTCTTTGGAAGTCAAACTGCTGACACCTTTTTAGGTAAAGGACTTTCTGAGTAGGGATGTCATCTAGCATAGAGTAGGGACAGATTTAACTTATTTATTCGTTTTCTGTAAATGACGCATCAGATTCATTTTGTGTCTATGCTATTTAATTTGCTGATTCTAGAATTGATTTTGATTGTATTCGTTTGTAGACTGAGATTTTTTAGGGAATTTATGTTCCTTTTAGTTCCTGTATACTTGTTGAATCTTATCTTGAGAGGATTGTATTTGCAATTAACGTTGGGTTTATATTAAACTTTTTAAACTTTACCAGTCGTAAGTGGTTCTTAAGAGTTGCGTCAGTCTATGGGGTTGATTTAACACATGTGGGTTTGCCTTTTACTCAATGACAGTCAATAATCGATCCAAAAGGATGAATGAGATAGGTATCTAAGTGATCAGAAAAGATATTAAAATCTCATTCCCCGCAGTTGGTAGCAGAGAAAGATGGTTGGCTTCTTGAGGAAGGCAACCTAGGTTAGGTCTAAATTACCCCAAGGTCCCTAGCCATCGACGACCAAAAGAAGAATCCCTGCCGAAGAAGGTGCTGACGGTGCGAGAGAGAAAAGCAGCAGAGTCGGTCGAGAGTGAGTATAAGGGTCATGCGTTGCCAGATTGCGGTGTTTTGTGTTGTACCTGTGTCGTAATGTCAAGCGGAGTTGAATGCCTGTAGTGTGATTGTGGGAAGGTTGTGAGCGCGCGCAACCGGATAAAATCTTAAGTCCAGAGAAGGGCTTAAGTGGTTCGGGTGTATCGAACACCCAGAGTAATTGTCTACCATTGTAAAGGGGGTCATGAGGTACCATTGTTCGCCCGCAGGACCGAGATAGGGGGAATGTCTGAGTAAGTGTATGAGTAACGGACGCTGGTCGGACGTTTACTGTGTGTAAGTAACCTATCAGATAAGGCGAGCGTCTGAACGTGAGAGGAAAGACGTCTCCTCAGTTGAGGTGACAATTACAGTTAGACTGTGGACGTACAGTCAAGAAAAGTGATCGCTTGGTCGGAAGTAGTCATTTTTCGGCGTATGAATGAAAACGCATGCAAGACCGCGAGACGAGCTGAGAAAGGAGGGGAACTGCTGCAGAGGGGACGAGTGACGTCAGCGTAGAGCCGCGCTGGGATTGGCTGGTCAGCGTAGAACCGCGCTGGGATAGGCTGGTCAGCGAGAGCCGCACAGGGATTGGTGGTTTGTCATCGGGAAGTAAATAAGGAAGAGAATTAAGGAAAATCGTAGATTCTTGAAAATGAAGTGTTTTAAACGTTTAAGGGCGATCTTTAAGAGAGATAGAGGAAACTCGTATGCAGGGGAAGAAGCCCCACCGGAGGGCACACCAGCTTATTATATGGCTGTGAATGTAGGGTTACACTCAATACTATGGATATCTGAGTGGAGTAAGCTAACAGAAGGAAATAAGGAACTGACGTTCCCGAAATACGGGACGTTTAGGTTAGAAGCATTGAATCAGCTGAAAGCGGTAATGCTCGCAACGAGACCTCTACCGAGGCCAACACAGTTCGAAGCCCTCAGTGCATGGTTCAGGGCGGCAAACGACAGGAGCTTGAATAGACGCCAAGAAAGAGTGAGACGATCGGTAAGAGCAGTGCAGGATGCTAAATGGGATGATGAAGCCAAAAAGTGGAGGGTGCAAAGAATAGAAGCAGACAAATTGTACCCAATGCTAGAGGCTACGGGAGAAAAGAAACCTCCAGAAGAGGATGAGGAGAGCGAGACGGAGGAGGATCTGATAGATAGGCTATTATTGGACAGACCACCTCCGTACAACAGAGAAGCCGAAAGTCCCGAACTACAGCAGGGGGACGGGGCTAGGAAGGGGGAATATAGACCGCTCCCCACATCAGAGTGGGAACCCAAGAAAGGTGAGGAAATACCTCAACCTAGTCCCGTACAGAGAGTAGTAGGAAGATTTGTGGTCCAGAAGGTGCCAGAAACGGAGTGTGCAAGGTCGTATCAACTGCCGGATGCTCTACAAGTACCTGTTACCATAGGTCCTATAGTGTCAATCTATAACCCGGAGGGAGCCCAGCAGGAAGAACAGGCACGGTGGGACAGGGAAAGGGCAGAGATGGAAAGTAGGAACAATACGATCAATTCCCAAAGGCAGTTGCTAGGACCAAGGAGTCGGAGTACCCCATTGGGTCCAGTAACGGATCCCTGGATAGAACAGGGGGGTCAGAGAGGACAGATGGATCTGAGGGGACCAAAACCGAAATCCTTTAAGGAGTTAAGAGAATACTTGAAAGAATGGGATGCTGCCGTAGAGACTCAGAATAAAAGAATAGAAACAGAAACAGAATGGAGAGATCAAGATAACAGGATCCTCTCTCACTGCGGAGCTGGCGAAAGCAGCCCGGAGTGGGAGGGAGGGAGTCAAGGAAGCAAAGGGGATACTTGCCATACCATCGGTGGCAATAGACAATTGTGTGAAGACAAGAGTACAGGATGTGGGGGGATGCCTCGCCCCATCTTTAGTGAGGGAGAACGAAAGACACAGGAGTACCGAGATAGTTTCAGGTGCACTCACCATGCCCCGGACGAAAATGTGCGACATTGGAGTCACGAGGGTATGGGGAGTCGCGAAGGGTCTCGCCATGCATCCGGTGATCACGGACGGGATCGCGGGAACATGGAGGGCCGTGAGGGACCTTTCCGTTTATTGAGTGACACCAGACAGCAAGGGAATAACAGTGATTTAGAACAGAACGGAGGATCCTATCTTGCATCTAGAGAGACCGAGCCAAAAAGACAGAATGCAGTGATGGGGAATAGAACGTTGTTCCACCATACCCCTAGGGAAGATGGGAAAGCTTGGGACCTAGAGAGGTGGGAACAAAGAGAAGCAAGGAGGACTCCTCATAACTCACCTGTGCCTAGACGTAGGACTCGTAGTGGGGGTGAGAGGGATGTAAACGAACCACCTAGGAGTGAGGTACTGAAAGCTGAGATAAAAGCAAAACGGCTCGATGTAACCAGTTTGAAATCAGATTTGGATGAAATAATAGACGGCACATTGCCAATGGAAAGGATCGATCTGTATGAACAGGATGAAATACTGTTCATGTCTAAGGATGTTACTCGGAAAGCGAGGTCAGTTCATGAAAAATTATCTGAGTTGGCAAACAGGTATATGATAGACTTATCACGAACTAAAGCTTTACAGAGTAACCACAGGCTAAACTGCACGGATCAGGATCTAGATGAGCGCAGGACGATTGGGCTGAAAATACACATAAAGGAACTGATCCTGAGTATCAGATTGTGGAGGAATTTGGATAAATGGGAGGAAAGATGGTCCAAGAGGGGATCCGTCAGAAGGAGTACACTTGCGGGGTCCCCGGAGGGAGGGCTAATGCGAATGGAAGCTTTCCCTTTGCGAGAAATCGCGAACGGAAACTACGTGCATGTGCCCTGGAGTAGGGGGGATCTAGCGGCATTTACCAATTCTTTCCCAAAGTTAAGGGAGAATCCCGTCGAATGGTACAAACAGGTAGAGAGGTTCGTGAAGATCTCTAAGGTGCTGTGGGTCGACTTGAACACCCTGTTTGATATTGTAGTACCCGGAGATTTGTGGACGGCATGTAAGCTCAGTGTCGAATGGCCCATTTGTGAACCAGATAGGGATGCCCAGACGAATGGGCCATCAGAGAAAGTCATTGAAAAGTACGAGAGGGTAATGGCATGGTTGAAAGAGAAGCTGCCGTTGCAGGACATAGACTGGGTTAAGATAGATCGAACCACTCAGGAACCTAAAGAGACCGTTCACGAGTACTATGAGAGATTGCTGAAAGCATTCAAACAGTACAGTGGATTGGACGTGATGGATCCTAAAGACATAGGACAGTTTGTGTCGAAGTTCGTCCTGGGATTGAGAGCAGACATAAGCCTAATGATTCAACAGCATTTGATCTGTTGACAAAACAAACCTTTCGATGAGATCCTGAGGTATGCGAGGTACTGTAGCGATGAAATAGATTCGAAAGCAAAGAAACTCAAGGAGAAGCTGATGTTGGTGCAGATGCAATCAGCTGGAAAGGGTGGACAGCGGCAACAGGGAACAGGAACCCTAGGGAAGAAACAGATTAATCAAAGCAGAGATGAGGAGGAAAAACCGAGACCTAGGGTAGATATTGCGACACTGAAAAAGACAACGAGGTGCCATCAGTGTAACGAGGTGGGACATTGGAGACGCGAATGTCCCTATAATGTCGAGACGGGGGAATTAGAACAGGAGGAGGATGAGGTTCAGAACAGCCTGGTAAAGGGAACAGCGGTCCCGAAGGGAAAGTTTATCAAAGGGGGGACTCAGACTCCTCGACCTCAGTTCCCTCAACCGCCTCGCATTGTAAATGGAGGGAAAACCTATAGGCAACTACCACTGTTCGTAGGAGGAGAAGAATGCTACTACGTTGATCCCCTTACAGGACAGCGAGTGAATGGGGAAGAAGACTGTACCCTAGGGGCAGCCCTGGAGGTAGACCAGAGGGGACCATACGTGGAGGCTGAGGTGGCTGGATGTCCTACGACCTTTTTGGTGGATACGGGGGCCACTCGATCCACTTTGAGATCGGCGGTAGTCCCAGGTCTGCCAATGTCGGGAGAGACGATCCAGGTGGTAGGAGTCGCAAATAGGAGAATGACGAATCCTCTGACAGAACCAGTGTCGGTGAAGATAGGGAAATATAGTGATGAACACCAGTTTGTGATTTGTGACTCAAGTCCTGTGTGTCTGCTAGGAAGAGATCTATTGTGTAAACTAAACTGCACCATATATTGCACACCTGAAGGAGTAGAAATGCAGACTAACGATGATGATGCCGATTTTAAGGTTGTAAACTCGCAGGGATGCGTGGAACTATACCCTACCTTAACGGTGGAGGAGCTTCCACAGGACTTGAAGGAGACGGTATCAGCTGAGGTGTGGGATTTTACAGGAGAAGAAATAGGACTGATCAAAGGGGTAGAACCAGTAAAGATCATGGTAAAACCCAATGCCGACTATCCAAGAACACCACAATATAAGTTGACACCAGAGACGATTGCAGGAATAAAGCCTGTGATCGAATCCATGATTAAACATGGAATACTGAAGGAGATCGTGGGAAGTCCATGTAACTCCCCGATTATGGGTTTGCAGAAGCCTAGTGGGAAATACAGAATAGTGCAGGATCTTCGAAAGATTAATAATATTGTTGTTTCATGTTGTCCAGTGGTACCGAATCCATCAGTGATATTGTTTCAGATACCGTTCCAAGCTGAATGGTTCACAGTGATAGATTTGTGCCAGGCTTTCTTTTCAATCCCTCTAGATGAGGAAAGCCAATATCTGTTCGCTTTTAAGCTGGAAAATCGCGTTTTAACATGGTGTCGTATTCCCCAGGGGTATACAGAAAGCCCATCGATTTTTAACCAGCTGCTGAAGAAAAATCTTGAAAGTCTAGTACTGCCCATGAACTCGGTTCTGGTCCAGTACATAGACGACCTACTTGTGGCGTCAGAAACTGAGGAAGCTTGTAAAGTAGACACCATCACCTTACTAAATCACTTGGCCGAGAACGGACACAAGGTGTCTCCAAGTAAATTGCAGTATTGTCTGACTGAAGTGCAATACTTGGGCCATAGGATTGAAAAGGGAAAGCGGAAGGTGTCTCCAGACAGAATAGACGCGATCATGAAAATGAGTGCGCCCAAAACACAAAGAGAAGTCAGGATGTTTCTAGGCATGGTCGGTTATTGTCGGCAGTGGATAGCCAACTTTTCACTGAAGGCAAAACCTTTACAAAAACTGACGCACAAGGGGGTGAGTGATCCGGTACCATGGGACAAGGATTGTTTGATGGCGTTTTTACAGCTGCGGGAGGACTTGTGTCGTGCCCCGGCTTTGGGAATGCCTGATTACGAGAAACCATTCTTGCTTTACTGCTGTGAAAGAGAAGGTTGTGCTTTAGCAGTTTTGGCCCAGATACACGGAAATGCCCGTAGACCAGTTGCATACTTTTCGGCTACCTTAGATCCAGTAGCCGCAGCGTTGCCCGGATGTCTCAAATCCGTTGCTGCAACGGGTGTCAGCATTGAAAGGTGTGAAAATGTGGTTATGGGACATCAGTTAGTGGTGTATGTGCCGCATTCTGTGGAATTGTTAATGACTAGGACCAAGACTCAGCATCTGACGAATAGCAGGCTCACACGCTATGAGCAAGTCATATTGGCTGCTGAGAATGTGACCCTAAAAAGATGTTCTGTCTTGAATCCTGCTACTTTGATGCCACTTCCTAATGATATTGATGATGAAATTTGTACAGATCATGACTGCCTTGATGTGACTGAACTATGCACCAAACCAAGACCAGATATCGTAGATGAGCCATTGACTGACCCTGATGAAATATTCTTTGTTGATGGTTCATGCGTAAGAGACGATATCGGTCAGCTGAGAGCAGCATATGCAGTTTGTACAATTACCGGAGTTGTGGAAGCCGCCTGCCTGGAAGGAGTACATTCCGCTCAGGTAGCTGAAATCATTGCTTTGACCCGTGCCTGTTTGGCAGGCAACAAAATTCGAGTCACCATATACACCGATAGCCAGTATGGTTTCGGGGTAGTTCACAACTATGGGCAGTTGTGGTCTCAAAGAGGTTACATGACCTCCTCGGGTTCTCCCATTAGGAATGGAGAATTTGTGAGATTATTGTTAGAAGCATTACAAGGTCCAGCAGCTATAGCGGTTGTTAAATGTGCCGCGCACACAAAGAATACAGATTTTGTGTCGCAAGGTAACCGATATGCAGATGAAGTCGCACGTTACTGTGCGGAACAGGGGTATTCTCTCACAGAGGTAGAAGTGGGGGGAATACAGGAAAGAACTGATTTGACTATGTTGTTGGATACTGTAGACACGTGGGATGAATTGAAGTGCGTCCAGGAGAATGCACCTGATTTTGAGAAAAAGGCATGGGAAACAGCAGGTTGTACCAAAGGTGAGATGAATTTTTGGATCTCCGCAGATGGGAGAGCAGTTTTACCAAACAAACTTGTTAATCCAATGGCAAGGAGATTGCATGGACCAGCACACATAGGTAGAGATGCCATGGTGAGAGTATTCAGACAAACATGGTACAATCCGAAGTTTAGAGTAGCGGCAGAAGCAGTATGTCAGCGTTGTGTGATCTGTCAGCAGCTAAACGTAGGAAAGAGAACACCAGTCACATTGAGTCACATAGGGAGGTCTGGGGGGCCTTTCAATAGAATGCAGCTGGATTTTATTGAAATGCCCAAGTGCAATCGACTCAGATACGTCTTAGTTATTGTCTGTATATTTTCCAGATGGGTTGAAGCTTACCCTACACGTAGGTGCGATACACTTACAGTAGCAAAATTGTTGCTTAGAGAATTGATACCGAGGTTTGGGGTGCCAGCCTCTTTGGAATCGGACAGAGGAACACATTTCAACAGCGAAATAGTGAAGATGCTATGTTCAGCCTTAAGTATAGACCAGAAGCTCCACTGTAGTTATCGACCAGAAGCTTCGGGAATTGTAGAGCAAATCAACAGCACCATCAAATCCAGACTCGCCAAAGTTTGTTCATCGACGTCCTTGAGTTGGCCTGATGCACTTCCATTGGTTCTTATGAGCATACGTAGCACGCCAGATAGAAGAACAGGTCTCTCTCCACACGAGGTGCTAATGGGGAGAGCCATGAGACTGCCATCGGTTCCGACTGCAGCACTATTGAACATCACAGACGATTTGATCCTGGACTATTGCAAGGGACTATCTGATGCCATTCATTCTGTGTCTCTCCAGGTGCAGGCTGCAGAGGTTCCATCAGCTCAAGACCTGTGCCATGACCTGTGTCCTGGGGACTGGGTCCTGGTGAAGAAACATGTCTGGAAGAACTGTCTAGATGTGCGCTGGCGTGGACCATTTCAAGTCATACTAGTTACGAACACTGCAGTAAAGTGTGGAGGCTTGCCCAACTGGATACACGCCTCACACACCCGAAGAGTTCCAGCACCTCAGAAGAAACAGCTCCTCTCTCGGATGAAAATCCAGCGGAAAGCGGAGAAGCCACAGAGAGGGAAAGTCAAGCTGTAGAGGTGATCGAAGAGGCTGAGCCTGTGTCGGAACAGGCTGATGACGGTCAGGACACCAGTGAGACCGAAGTCGCCTCAGAAGAGGAAAGTAGCTGGGAGTTCGGATCAGACACCGAACAAGCTGTAAGTGGTCAAGAAACGAGTCCAAGAACAAGGAGCGGGAGGACAAGGAATGGAGAAGCTAGTTGGCCGGAAAGAAGGAGAAGGTCAAGCTTGAGAGAAAATCCAGAGAGAACCCTTGTCCCGATCTCTGAAGATTCAGATCTAGACGAAGGAGCTACGGACTCAGGCTCTGAGAGTCCGAGAAGATCAAGGAGGGTACGTGTGCCCTGCAGAAGATACGCCACCCCTGAGTGGACTTATCTAGCAGCAGATGTCTTGGGGACAGAGATCTGGGAGAGTGAGAGAGGTGCAGGTGACCAATCTCGATCCAATTGTGACGGTGGAGATATGGATGTTGACGCCTGGAATCGAGACTGAGGGGTTACTGACCTTCACACTTCCCGTTCCCCTTACCTAAGTCGGATCAAAGACCTGGTGCTGAATCGATTAGAATTTCCAACTTTGGGTCATCCAATACCAGCACAGGAAGAAAAAGTCATTCGTTTAGAACTGTTGGAATATGCCATTAGGCTGCAGATACTAGAATCAGTGTAGATGTATAAAGACTTTTGTGATTAAGCTATAACGAAGAAGATAACCTAGCACCGAGTGGAAAGAAGAATAAAATTAGGGATTACATTTAGAGGACGGAGAAGGGTTAGGGTTGTCTGTGGCTGAAGTAAAAGGACATTGTTGGAAAAGAGACTTTTTGTTGGTTAAGAGTGCTTCACAGACTGAGAAATCAAATAAAGCAAATAAAGACTTGAAAGAGAAAACTTTTCCTCGAAAAAAAAAGAAAGGAGCCACGTTGTTTGATAACATGGAGAATGGCAACCCAAACCGAAAGGTCAGATGCATAATAGGTACACTAATAGCAGTAGTTATTTCTCTTATCATTACAGTAGTTACCATATCATACATAGTAGGACATGCAAGTGAAAAGGAGACAACAGATGTAAAGCCTGTAACGACTTTGAAACCTGCTCTTATTGGGAAGAAGGAGGAGAGCAATGAAATCCGTGAAAAGGCGTTACTGGCAGATGAAGCTCGTAGATTACACGTAGACGAGTCGCAGGGAAACTTTAGATCAAATGCATATGCCAAGTTATTGTATGAGTATATTGATGCCATGGAGGCCAAAGATTGTTATGTTTGCATGCAATTGCCGGCTTCTGTAGATGAAGGCATCAGGTATCATCACCTCCCACTGACATATGGGATAACATGTAGTTTATTGCTTAGTATATTTTATGGTAGAGAAGGGTTTGAGTACTACTTTTCAAATTATGATTCGGTACTGCCTGAAGTCCCGAATTATAAACAAATGAATAAGTGGGACTATCACAAAAAGGAAGATAGATTAGCAAAATTCTTTCTTCCTTGGGATACATTAGATACTTCATATGCATGCCGAAATAATCTGACTTGCAAAGTGTCCGAGATCGAGAAGAAGTTTATTGGACAAGTAGATGACAGGTACAGGAGGCAGAAGATTCTAAAAATGTCAGGACAATGGAAAACAGATTGGACCGAAGAGGAAAAGGCACATAAAAAGAAGGGTAGTAATGGTCCAATAGCTTTGGATAGAACGCAGAAAGGAAAGTTATGTTTAACTCGAAGCAAGACATATTATGAGAGTGTATTTGTAGGTGAAGTTAGTTGCAAACATGCTTTTCGGTTAGAATATTGCACGAAAGATTTCATGAAAGGGATGCAAGCGATTCCTAATGTATATTTTGTATGTGGAAGAAATGCCTATGTAAAATTACCTGACAATTGGTATGGTTCATGTTATTTGGCAATTGTCTTCCCCAAAATATATCATGCAAAGGATTTAGAGATCATAGAGGGAAAGGCTTCGACAAGAGGGAAAAGGGAAGTAGGAGATGTTGAGGTAGTTGGAGACGTATTCGGAGCAATGTTTCCTCTTTTAGGTTTGATACTTAATGATGTTAAGATCAGGAGACTAGCTACAGTTGTGGATAGATTGTCTGCAAGTACTGCAAGGTCATTGATGCTAGTAGAAGGAGAGATGCAGTCGATTAGGGCAATGGTTCTTCAGAACCGTCTTGCTTTAGATGTTCTGCTAGCAAAAGAGGGCGGAGTTTGCAAGGCTTTGAAGGTCCAAGAATGTTGTACTTACATTCCAGACAATTCAAAACCACTTGAGAAGGTTATACAGAACATTACTGAGATACATCAAGAAATCGAAGATTTAACAAAAGTAAATGTTTGGGAAAAAGTAGGTCATGGAATGGGAAAGGTTGGAGGTTGGTTTGCCAATCTTGGGAAAAGTGTTGTGTGGTACATCTTGAAACCTGTCTTAATAACATTGATTTGCATAATCATATTGTGGGGTTTAGTGAGACTGTACAAATGGTATAGGTCAAACCGGTTACAAAGGTCCATGAGAGAGCAAGAAAGAAGATTAGCTGCTTTGCAAGATCAGCAGTATAGAAGTTTGAGAGCTCTCGAGACGATAAAAAGAGGGAGCCTTGTAACTAGTTCTGTGTAAAGTGACATTCAAATTGAGGTGTTAGTGATGACCCCTAGAGGTCATCAAAGGGGGGAACTGAGAGAGCGCAATTTGAATGAAAAATATATCCGTATCATATTTATAGGCTTGTAATGTAAAGACAAGACTATAGCATAAAGTTAGAAGTCGTAATGTAAAGTTAGCCTATGTAACTTAGGTGATAAGAAAATGTATTTGTATTTACTCTAGAATGTGCACTAGAATTAGAAAGGCCCGTATACATAGTGGGCTAATATAGAAATGTGAAAATGCTTAAGAACAGTAGAACGTGCTAGACAGAGTTCATGTACGTATGTAATTAGTTAAACGGAGAAATAGTTGAAATGTAAATTAAAGAATTGTGCAGACTATATAGCACTGTGTAAGAACGAGAGTATAACGTTGTATTTTTATGTAGCATGGATTCGATTATAAAATGATTTGCTAATTCGATTATATATATATGTGTGTTAAAAGTCATACCGTATGGAAGAGTTTGTAGGAATTTTAGAATGGTGAGTTCATATGTGATTTTAACCTAACGGACCAAGGGTTCGCAAGAGTGTAGTCCACTGCATATAATTTAGTGGCCTCACAGGAATAGGGGGATAGCTTTGATCTGTACGTGCGAGCCAAGAGTCAAAGGTCTTGTTAAATTTAAGTGACAATACTGGACAGAGTTTTATGGCCTAGTGAGATAAGGGACGCTTGGAATTTGGGGTCTTGTTTCTAAGTGTCTGTTCTCAGGACCAAAAGGGGTTACAATCACAACTGTAATGAATAGAGCTCTGTTGAGGTGATAGACTTTGGTTTGAAAGTGTCAACTGGAATGTCATGAGGTTAACAGCACGATGATGAAGACGGCGCCATGAGAAGCAAGGTCAACTTAACAGACGACGCGAAGAGACAAAACTATGGAAAAAACCAGAAGCGGGATTACGTGAAATGTGTACGTAGTGGGCGTCTCAAAGGGGCGTTCCACCCATACTGTGATTTTGTATTTAGGGACAGCACCCCGGGGAGAAGGGGACGCAACAGAAGGAAGAGCAGAGCAGAAGGAGAGCAGTAGGCCGAGGACCCTTAGAGATCGGATGGGTAGGCAGAAAGGGTACTGCTTCTCGACATAGGTTTCCATCAGAGATTAAGAGAGTTTGAACTTCTTTGGAAGTCAAACTGCTGACACCTTTTTAGTTAAAGGACTTTCTGAGTAGGGATGTCATCTAGCATAGAGTAGGGACAGATTTAACTTGTTTATTCGTTTTCTGTAAATGACGCATCAGATTCATTTTGTGTCTATGCTATTTAATTTGCTGATTCTAGAATTGATTTTGATTGTATTCGTTTGTAGACTGAGATTTTTTAGGGAATTTATGTTCCTTTTAGTTCCTGTATACTTGTTGAATCTTATCTTGAGAGGATTGTATTTGCAATTAACGTTGGGTTTATATTAAACTTTTTAAACTTTACCAGTCGTAAGTGGTTCTTAAGAGTTGCGTCAGTCTATGGGGTTGATTTAACACATGTGGGTTTGCCTTTTACTCAATGACAGTCAATAATCGATCCAAAAGGATGAATGAGATAGGTATCTAAGTGATCAGAAAAGATATTAAAATCTCATTCCCCGCAAATCCGTAAACCATGAGCAAACATAGCACCACAACCTACTGTACTGACACTACGTGAGACACGGAGTCTCAGACCAGTGGTTTCCATCTATCAAGACGCAGGTGGGCTCAGGGGGGAAGAAAGGGGAGAGAGGGGGTGAAGGGGGGAGAGAAAGCGGAAGTATATTGGGTGAAGGGCTGTGGGCTCAAAGCCAGGACTTGATGAAAATATGACATCTTAGGTGGCCAAAGGGCAGCACTGACTGGGTTACAGTTTGAATAATAATTATAACACTGCAACAGCTGTGTGTGGTGTGAGATGTTACAGGATTAGCGCACACCACTTTGCATTCTGACTCTTGTAGTTTAAATGTCTCCATTCAAAGTACAGGACTACGAGTACCAGAATATAAATAATGTGGGATAAAAATGCAGGGAGCTGTCACTGACACCATGTCACTCGGGATACTCTCAGTCAGTCCTCCTTGTTAACCAAAACTCCAAGCATGCTGGGACTTGTAGTTTCTACTTACAGGTTTAAAAATGAACCCTTCACTAAGCACAGAATGCTGAGTTATGTTGACTAAAAAATGAGGACTTGCAAGAAGACATGCAGGTGGAAACGAGTCATTTGACAGATAATGCAATTCTGTTTAATCATTTCACGCAACAGGGTGTGCTCTTCAATAAATATCTGCATTATGATGAGCTTGATCTGTAGTCTCTGAGTGGCATGTACATGCCTGCAACACTTGTATTAACCCTCTCATCTATCCCATCGTATGGCTAGAGTATGTTTACCAAATGGTTCCATGTCACCAAGCAGGCAGAGCGCAAGTAGTGGACTTTCATTTAACAACCCAATGCATTCTGGGAGTTGTATTCTTGGTTCATTCCAGCTGAGCCGATTCTTCACTCAAGTGTATGGCTGGTTATGTCTGGAGCCCATGTGAGCTCCTGCAAAGGCAGACTCGGCGAAGCTCCATTCCTCCCACTTGCATGTGGCTGGTTCTGGCTAGTTAGGGATAAGGGCCCTGTAAACTCCTACAAAAGCTGACTTTCAGAGCAGCTTCATTCCTCCTTCTTGTCGCACATGACTGTTTACTCTTAAGGGCCTATGTGAACTCCTACGAAGGGTAACTTCCATGGCAGCTTCATTCCCTCTGGGCCATAGGCTGGTTATGTCTAGGATGGTGGCTTGTACCCTACTAATAAGTCCTGTGAATGACCCCTTACTAAGATAAATCCAATGAATGACCCCTTCATAAGATATAGATCGAAATACCATTGATACCCACCATCCATAATGAGACTTTCATCTAATAGCCTCGAAGGCAAGAAATTATTCCGCTCTTCGGTGGACTTCTGAGTTTCTCATTATCGCGGATTCTGCACATAGCATTGTGGTTCTTTCCGCCATTCCTTAATTTTGTTCTGATCCCTTTTTATACACTTTACACAAATTCTTGATCACTGTGTGTTCACACAACACTGAGCACTCATTTCACTTATTTTACTATCTGTGTATGCTGCATGTGAATATATATGATCTGAGAATTTTCTGTCTAAAGTCTTTTTTGTCATATTCTGTTTTTTGATTTTGTGGTGCAGAGCATTAGATTTTTGGTATTGCATAAATCATGAATCAAAATCTCTAATGATACCTAATAAACAGGGCCACTGTTATTATGCGGCAGGGGAGGGCCTATTGGTTGAAATAAGCATTTTGTTTGACTTTTCTTTTCTGTATTTATATTACGCGCATAACAAGCGCACGCATGCTACATTAACCATACGAAAGAAAGCTTTTCAAAATGCTTCGAAAACAGACTCTTGTCATTGAAGGCTTCCTTCTCCAGTATTCTCTGTAATTTCTCTGCCTGCTTGTTGAGTCTGCTCTTCTTGGCTATTCTTTGCAGTGGGACTTCTACCTCCAAGCCAGTCTAGGCCACGCCCTCTTCCCTTCCTTATCACCACTTGAGGTCAGGTGGGCAGATCCTCTTCCAAGGCTTGGTGCCAGGCACGCTTCTTCATAGTGGAAGCAAAAGTATTATGCAGCACATCCCTGATGCCCAAAAATGCTGCAGGCTACACTGCCTATATTTCAAGCAACACCGCATTATGCAAAGAATACACATTTATTCAATGTATTCATTTCTTAATGTAATACAATATACCCAAGTGCAGCTTCAGAAGGGTGACCAGCCAACCCAGATTTTTGCCAATTGAAAATGGGACATTGCCTGCTTCATAATGCATTTTCATACGTAACACTTCATACTCCCTTATGCTGTTTTTAGGCACTGTAATTAACAAGTGATACTATTACCCAATTTAGTGGTACTCAGTTTACCGACTGCACAAGGACAGACTGCTCAGTTGGCCTTTTTCAGGATGCTGACTTGTGACTGTAAATCAGTACACATGTCAGCAGCAAATGTCTTGTTACATTTCCAAACTAGCTGCCCTCACAAAAAAAGTATTGATCTTTGAACTGTGATCTAATGGGTGTGGGGGGCGGGGTTGTAGTGGTGGCAAGGTGCACCCTCTAGCCCATGAATCTTCTTTTTGTTCCAATTGCAAGGTAGGATCTGGACAATCACTTGCATTTACATATGTTTGCACACAATCACACAGAGCAGAACTGGTGACTGTAATGTTCCAATTCAGTGTAAAATTCTTTACAATTCATGCTGCTGGCCCTGATTGCAAAGTGCCCTGCCAAGTGTAATCTCTGTGTCATTTGAAGAGCCCGTCCATTTACCCACCCACTATCTTTACAAAGCCCACCTCCGTCCATGTGTTTCCCATGCAGATGTAATATGCAAATAAAGATATGTGTAAATATGATTTACAGAAGAATAAAGAGTGCAACTGAAAAACTATTTTTTCGAAACATAATTTAATTTTTTGGGGGTTACCTAAAGATTTGCAATGTATTGTAGAATTCATTATTACTTTAGGAGAGGCTTATATATAACCCTAATCCCTGGATCTCAGTAACATGCACAGCAGATGCATTACTCATAGAACAATATACATCTATCATACAAAGAAATATTCCATACGTCATAGAAATGATATGATTCCTGTAAAATTTGTTTTTTTTCAAAAGGAGTCCTACTCTTATTATTTATATGTATTTATTTATTTATTTAGGCGTTTTATATTGCGCTAGCCAGACCCGAAGGTATCAGAGCGAATTACAACATAGGTGGAAGGAAAATCACAAAAGAAATAACAGTAGTATACATGTTGACTCGTTGCGAGTCGACATTTTCGGATCAGCATAAACATTGCATAGCAGGAGATCATCGCAACAGAAAAAGAAGTATACATGTAGACTTGTGGCGAGTCAATCGACTCAGATCGAAATACACATTGAATAACAGGAGATCACGGAGTCTTAGGGTGATGTATACCTAGACTTGGGGGGAGATCGTTCCGGGAGGGGGGGATATGAATGAGTCAGAATACTTTTGTATCTCCCAGTAGAGCAATGAAACATTCCCAGTGGCTTAGCATGACTATATATATATACTATCCTTTAGCTCCTTATCTGTGGAAAATACACTTAAAGTCTGCCTCTGCCAGTGTGTTATACATGTGATTTTCAAACATAGGCCTATCATTGTGACCAAAGTCTTACCCTCTCCACCCTGTATTTAAACATCCACTGCTTTGGTTAAAGTTAATCGTCGCCATGTATCCTGGCTAGACAGAGCCTACGTGTGCCTGGTACGACTTGTACACATGGGGGAAACTGATGCACCTATTTAGATGAGTCAGTTTCCCTGCGCCTGATTGAAAAACATTTGCACCACCATGGATGCGCCATATTTAGAATAGGGCGCACTATGGCGCAAGAATTTACAGATGCGTCAGAAATTCTGACCCATCAAGTCACGCATTGCTGGAGTTGTGTCGCAAGCACGACGCAACTCCAGAATTGAGTGTTGTGCATCACTCCTTGCGCCTGCTTCAAGTAGGTGTAAGGTTTTGATGCAATGGCATCCTAAAGTCACGTAGTGAAATCTTGTAGATTTCACTGCGTCACTTTTACAAGGCTTTCCAGCGTGGGAACGCCTACCCTGCATACATTATACCTGACACAGGTATAATGTCACGCAGGGCTTTACAAAGTGACACATCTCCCTAGATGCGTCACGTTGTACATTTGCCCTATTTTTTACATCGCCGTTTCATCACAAAAGTGACGCAATGACATCGTAAAAGTGAAGCATTAGGCTTGTAATCTGCCCCATGGTATATTTATCTTGATTTCATCCATTCAAACATGCATTTTCCAATGTATTTATGAATTGTGGTGCAAACCGTGTGAGTGTTAAAAAAAACATAATGTTGTTGCTCCTTTGCTGTAGCAGGTACTTTGTCAGCCCCAAAGATTCACAATAGGATAGAACTTCTCTTTCCCTTTAATTGCACCATGTCACCCTCAGAGAGGGAGTGTTGTGTCGGGGTGGGGGAATGTGTGCTCTACCAAATCTGAATGTTATATTTTGTGGTATTTATTGCCATCATGTTCCTCTGCAAAACGTCTCACACCTAGGTATATTGTATGTACATTGCTTATTGCCTTTAGATGTTCCTATATTATTTCTCCCTGCATACTGTTTACAGCAGGGTCACTGTAGAATGAAGACTGTATATATATCACCTCACAGGCAATCCTTAGGCAATTTTTGATTTCACCTCCCGGAGTGGCCGGTGTCAGGGAAAAGTGGTGGGGCAGAGCGGGGCAGGGGGGTTTGGACAATAACAAAATAAAACTATTTGCATGCCCTAAGCTCCATGATTGCCCTGAGCAGGCTGGATTTGGCTCCCGCGGGGACAGGGAGCCTGTTTCTGCTGTCTAAAGCCTGGCAACGCAGCTGAGGTTGGAGACGTCACAGTGCGCCTGTCGGTTTGGCCATCCTATTTGGCGGGACAAACCAACATGCACACTTGCAGTAGTGCCCACCACTCCGCCTACATTCTGTCATCCCGATGGCCCCGCACCCAAGACTGCTCTTTGAAGAAAAATTAAATTATAATAAACCTGTTTTATTGCCATGTTATTTTTCCCAGATTTGCATTTGCTGGAAGGGGTTACACTCCTCTGCCATAATGGAGGAGTCTCCCCTGTTCACCTACTAAGTCAGATCTCACATATGAATTTCCTTTCTCTCCATTTTTGCATGCTTTACTCTTGGTACATTAAATTAAATGTTCAGCTTCAAAATGCATTTTTTTGAATGGTAGTTGTACTTTTCCTACCAGATACAGAGTCGCTCGCTGAAGGGATAGCAGCTGTTGTAATGCTCACCTCGGTGGAATAAAAGAGGAAGCATCTACTAAGCAGTGGCGGTTCCTCCGCTAAGGCGGAGGAGCTTTGCTTCACTGAACAGAAGGAAAAATAAAATGTTATTAACTATTGTATTATCATTGTATTTTTCCTATATACTTCAGTGGCTCTAGGGCGGGGCGGGGCTGGCGGAGTAGGGAAAGGAGTGGTTTTCACTCCTGAAGTGTGCACTACTGCTATGCTGTCCCTGTTGGGTCGGCCAAGCAGCCATGCGCACTTTGCATCTTCCCCACCAGGCTGCATTACATAGCCTGGTGTAGAACATGCGGAGCCTCCGAGACCCCATCTGAACGTCGATCCACAGTGCTCAGACCAATCACAATTCCGCATTGCAGCACAGTGATTGCCTATGGCAAGCCTGGGAGTGCAGGAGCTTCCTGCTGCTGGCTGGCTGTGCAGGAAGATGATGGAGGGATGGAGGGCAAAGGAGAGGCTGCAGCCATTTCAGGTAAGTGTTTTTTTTGTTGTTGTTTTTTTTTGTCCCCCTCCCCGACTCACCACCTGGGTCTGATAGCAGCGACTACTTCTAATAAGGTAAGTCCGCATAGAGTGATTATGCATATGAGTCCTCATTAAACGCCTGTTGGCACCTGTGGCTTAACTGATGCTATGATTGGTGAAGCTGGTAATGACCGCAGGAAGTAGAAATGGAACTCCCTCGAGATTGGTAGGATCCTGCAGTGTTGTAATCTGGAGTGTGATTCCAGATGGAACTATGCTGCAGACAATTTAGAACTGAAGAGAGGAGAAAACACACAAGAGAAGCAAGAAAACAAAATAAACGGCCAACGAGCTAAACGAAATAGAACAATATCACCAAGTAGTTGTGAGACAAATTGTTCCAATTTCTGCTTCCTAAATTGCCCTAAATGCACTGTTTCCATTACGCTGATTGGTCTTTCGCTCCTGCATGACCTAAAAGAGCCTTCTGTTCTCTCAGCCCCAGCCATCTCTGTCGGGTCTTCCGCAGCCCACAGGTCTTGCATCTCGGGATTTTCGCTCCTACCTTTGATGCTCTCTTTCAGTGCCAAGTCTTACGCTTCTGGCCTGAATCTGGTCTTTGTCAGGTTATGACAAAGTGCCACACATGATGTAAGGCCGTTTGGCAGCTATTACTGAGAGTTCTGCTAAAAGGGATCATTCCAGTGGCTACCATCTTTGAAGCATGACACTTTTGCTGACTGAACAGCAGGGTCGTTTAGCTCTCCATCTGATACAATCTGACATTACACTTTCAAGTGACCTACTGTTTTCTGTGACTACTTTAACTGCAATGACCTTTTCACTTGGTTAGGTACAGTAAAGTTGAGAAACTGCAACAAAGTTCTAGAGCCCAAACTTCAAAACAAAAGATGAAGTTCATGGAATAAGATTATCAGAAATACCAGAATGAGTCGAATTCAGAGAACTTTATTTGTCACAGGTCTACTTGCAAATTAAACAGGTAAATTATTAATAAATACATTTCGCAGCCAGGTGGCCATGCTACACATCCACAGTCTTGACCAAGCACTGTATTTCAATGTTTTCCCTCCAGAGCTTTATGTAATTCAAGCAGAATAAAAGGGCTCATCTTTGCCACTGGAAAAGGTTCGAACATATAACTTGACTATGTGGTTTGCGATTAAGTGGCTTTGTTACTCCTATAAAGAGGCCGCAGTGTTGTCTTCTAATTTTAGCATTACATGTTTGATTATGCTTGATGAGTTTGACCACATTGGAGGTGTCCTTTACAAAGGAAGCATCTCTCTTTTCAAGGCATCAGCCTTTGAACTAAACATTATTTATTTTGTCATTTTTGATAACTTATTATAAGGGTTAATCTTACCTCGTCAGTTTTGGTAACTCTTCCTTTATGTCCTAGAACCTTTCAGAAACAAGATGGCATGGTAAGCCTGAGGATGCTTTGGTTGTGCCATGCACACCAAATTTGTAAGCCAGGACTTCGATTAAGTGATGTCTTGTTAATTAAGTCTTACATTATTGTCCAGCATTCACTCCATCCAAGGAAGAGCCGTATAGAAGTTGAAGGGTGATTTTTTTAATCAATTATTGCCCATGTGCCTCACTTTCAGGACTTTAGGCCCCACCGTACAATATGTGGCTCATGACTTCACTGCATCATTGTAAAGTAAATAAAGTAAAACATGGCCTATTTAAAACCCTTTTCCTATGTTGAAGGAAGGCAAGGATGGTTGAAACAAGTCTTCTTCTATCGCACCTTCCCTACATCATTCATTCATGCATCATCATAATATAACTGCACATATATAGGAATGAAACTGCACAGATGCCTGTTACTCAATACCCTGTTTCTTAATGGCTGATAAAGTTCGAGTCGTACACTAACAATGTTATTGCTTATCGAGATGATGGTTATCAGTTAGAATATTAAGTAATACTCCTTTACATATTGTATTAAGCTAAAAAGAAAGACGTTCATTCATTAATAGCATTCTCCTATACATCAGAGGCAGAGTTTGGGAATAAATTAATGATGCAACAATTGGTGCATTTTATGTCTGATATATTTGTGTAAAGTGACAGCTGTGTGGCTATGTCATAGCATTGCATTTAATACTAATATGAACAAATATTTGTCTTCATATTGTACGTAGCTATGAGTTAACGTGATATCTATTTTTTTATGCAATAACTGGAATTTGAATATAGTGCACATGTGTTTATTTATCAGGGTAAAGCTTGATACGCAGTGCTTACAGTGCACCTTCTTATCCGACAAAGTATTCTATTTATTATTTAATATATTACATTTGTTAATATGGAGGGATTTGATAGTGTCAATATATGCTCACTTTTGGACTGTAGCTTCAGTTTATCCTCTTTAATTTGGTTTGGTGAAGACCGCTGGTTCTAACAAAGCATTATGGGTTTTTGGGGCTGTGAAGAATAACCATAGCTGAAGCTTAATTATATTACGACAGGCCTGATTTTGGGAGATTCTAAGGATCTGTCAGTATCTTTCTTTTGGTTTCAGCAGATGAATATTCTGAACCAGTTGCTATAATCAAGACATTAGGGCGTAACAGTTTGCTAGCTTTCTTCTGCCACTTGCCTAAGACAATGCCAGCTAGCAGATTTATTTGTTTCTGGAGGAAGAATTTTCTTTTTGTTTATCCCAAGGCTCATGGTGCCTATTTCCAATATATCATTACTTTGATGCTGATTGTTGTTACTCTCCATATCTACCTTCTCCATGGTAGTTACTTACTAGCAGAGGCGGCTCCTCCCCTATGGCAGAGAAGAGGCGCCCCACTGCTTTCAAGCAGAGTGAAACATAAAATGACAGTAAGTTATTGTCATTTTATGTTTAGTGTCCTGCTGCCTTGTGGCGGACGGTGGGTGAGGCTGCCCGAGCAGGGCAGAGGAGGAGTGGTTTGCCCATTCTTAAAGTACACTATGACTGGTTGGCCCTCTCGGGCACCCAAAAGAGTCATACGCACTTCCTTGTTCTCCAAGCATGGAGAATATGCCCACCCGGCCATTCGATGGCTGAGTGCCGTATCACCGCGCTCAGACCAATCACAACACTGCATTGCAGTATTGTGATTAGCTTAGGGGAGGGAGAGCGGGAGCAGAAAAAACGAGGGACCCAGCCTCGAGGTACGTTTAAATTGTTTTAAATTTCTCACCCCCCCCCCGTGTGCCCGTGTGACACCTGTCCTCCTCCCACCCCCTTGCACCGCCCTGCCACCAGTGAGCCATGCTGGCCGCAACTGCTTACCAGATTTACCTGTTTAATAATATAGCTGCCCAGTTTCCCATGGTAATATATAAATCCGGCCTCGTTAGCGAACTTTGCTCCCTTTCCTCGCAGCCTGTTCATCATGATGTGTAGTTTAAGGATTTGCGTATGGCGTTGCACTGTGTTCAGTGGCAAAACTACAAGTGTTACAGTGCACGCTTGCCGGTTCGCATCCAGGTCATCCAGTTATATCTGTATTTTGAGCATTCCATGCTATGATCATAAGTATAAAAGAATAAGGGTCTTCTACCTGTTCAAACTTCTTCATCCATTCTTTTGTTGCAGTGTAATTCCATTTTATTTTAGTTTATGTCAGCATACTAAATAGTGCAATGTGCTAGTCCACTTCCGCCACTTACCTTTTTTTCCGACTGGCAGACCATATTCTGGTTAAGCGTAATAGAAAAAAATAGGCCTCTTCAGGATCAGGGACTGGTAGGTCAATATGCTAAATAAAATATGTATTTCCCCTTTTTAGGTCTCAGTGAGACAGCACATGCACTTTCGCTGGTGAGCCATTTTGTTTATTAAAAAGGGCTTGGAGCTTGTCTTTTGCCTACCATTCATCTGCTTTATTGTCACTATTATTTGCTGGCTCCTGATTGGTAAATGCATGCAATTTCAGTTGCTCCTCATTTGTTTCTCTATTCCTTCGGGCGTGGAACAAAGTCCTGATTCTTTCTTTTTGATTAGTGCCCTTAAGCACTGGCTAGAATAGCGGTACTTTTTTAAAACTTGTTTTCCTGATTGTTGCTTGTTCCCAGTCCCTCCTCCTGCATCAGTATGTGCAACACCACGGTAATACCTCCACCCTATCACACCATCCCTCCATCACCTTAACAACTACCATTCCAGCACCCTACCATCACCACCACCACTACTCTACCACTACTACCACCAACATAAGAACCACCACCTTACCCTAACCACAACAAACACCAGTTTACCCTAAACATCACCACCCTAACCACCACCACCGCCACTGTACCCTAACAAGCATCAGCCCCCTAAACATCATCAATTTAACCACCATTACCACCACCATACCATCACACTGGCTGCCACCGCAAACACTACCCTAACCACCGCCATCGTACTACAACCATAACACCACCACAACCCTACTCACCATCCTAACTACCACTTCAACTTCTACCAAAACCTCAACCATAGCCCCAAAAACTTTTTCAAATCAAAGTATACACAGTCTTAATGAACCTTGTTTTCCAGGCTTTTATTCTTTTAGTTTCAGCCACAGCTGTGGCTGAAACTAAAAGAATAAAAGCCTGAAAAACAAGGACCATTAAGACTGTGTATACTTTGCTTTGAAAAACTTGTGTCTGATGTTCAAACAGGGAAACCATGGAAAGAGACATAACGTGTGCTTGGGAGTGAGGTTTATTCGATATAGGGCTTTGGCCTTGTTGTTTGTGGAGTTGAGTGGTTCTCCACACCTTTAAACACCGTTGATATACTTTTGAAAAACGTATAATTTGTGCTGATTTACCAAGAGGCACCAAATTCCCTATAATAAATACCACGCATCTGTAGAATTTACATAGCCCCAAAAACAACCATCCTAACCACCACCACTCTAATCACAACTGCCACCCTATCTACCAGCACCTTAACAGCCACCACCACCAAAACTACCACCACATTTACTACCACCACCCTATCCAAACCTCCATTAAAGCCCTAAGTACCATTAGAACCAACCTCACCACCGCAGCACCAACCTAACCACTATCACCAATCAAACCACACCCTAACCACTAACACCTGTACCACGACTCTGCCCAACTACCAGCACCCCACCATGGTGCCCTCACACCAACCTACAACCACCCTAACCACCCCTTGCCCCCACTGTTACCACCACCCTTACCACTTTAACCATCACCACCCTAACCACGACCACCATAACTACCACCACCACCCTGAACATCCTACCACAACCTGACCTCCACCATCCTACCTCTACCACTATGCAGCCCTACCAACACCTACGAATCACACTAACCACCACCACTATACCCTTCCATACACCTCCATCCATCCCTAATTACAATCACCCTAACATCTACCTTCACCCTCACTATCACCACCCTCACCACCTCCACCATTCTAAATACCATCACCCTACCACCACCATACCACCAACACCACCCTCATCAGCACTCCTTTGTGCGCTCCACAGCCCCACATTCAGCATCAGCACCCTTACCACCACCAGCTCACCTCCCTCAACATCACCACCATAAACTCCCTACCCTAGCCAACATCACCATTTCACTAAACATAGTCATCAATTACTGTAGAAGATTTTTTAACAACCATTTTCTACTCATTACTCAATTGTTGTTTTCATCGAAGGTCATGGCCTAGGTTTACAAGTTTACTGTGGAGTATTTGTTTTTATCCTGACACTATGCATCTATGTATCTAGTAAAGCTAAATCATCTGATAATGGAAATCAATATGTGAACGATGAGAAGGAGCAATATCATAGGTTGTTGCTGTAAATACTAGAGCGAGTGTTCTGGGGAGTGGGAGGGCAGATTGAAATTTGCGTAAACTTCACATTTGATTGGCTTGTACATCAAACTGCTGTGCAGTGGAAATAGGAAAATGTAGTGTTCATTGCATTACATGCAATGCTTTTAATGTAGCAATCTACAATTGCAGTCAATCTTTCTTCGAAGACCACATGTGTGAGCTTTCCTTCATCTTTCTCGGGAGCATCGCTTCATTACCTGTGTCCTTCTGCTGCTTACTTATCAGTATTTTTTTTTGGTTAAGAATTCCATGAGAGTGCATGTGTTTTCCAGCTGTGTTCCCCTTGTACTTCTCTTCACCACTCCGCCATGCTCAATGTTGCTCTTGCTGGTTTGCTTCTTCCCCACACTCTTCTGTTTTGTCCTTGCCCTTGTATGCTTCTTCCCCTTCATTGCCATCTCGCCTAGTTGCTTCTCCCTTGTTTCATGTTGTGATTTCTCTCTATTTCCCTGCACTCTACATTTCTCTCTTTCTCTCTCTCCTATGTTGAAAACTGTGTACTTCTCCCTTTGCTCACAGTTCTGCTTCTGAACCTGTCCTCTTTTTTCCTTCTCCACTTCTGCCCCCTCCATGCAGGGATTAATTCGAAAAAAAATAAGTGACAGCGTTCTCGTCGGGAGGCTACTGCAGCTTACACCACACATTGCCCCTGCTATGCTGCCAACGGTAGTATTAACACAACTTCTAACCATCACGCTCCTACTAGTGTGACAATTCAGACTATTTCAGTTTCCCAGAGCTTTAAATATTGCTTGGGAAGCAGGGAGTGGTTATTTTTAAGGCATATTGAATTAGTAATGAACTGCTGTTGTGGCCATCTCTAAATTAGCCAGGCAGACTGTCACAAGCACCAGTGTTGACAAATAAGTGCTGGTGCCGAGCACTGGAAACCACTGGCTCAAATTAAGCACTGCCTCCATTTTGCATCCACCCTTGCTCTCCTTGTTGCTTTCCCAACCCACTTTAAAAAAAATACCTTTTGGAAAAATGTACCAATTCAACTTGGATAAGTAAATGGAAAGCCACCACTTATTTTGTAGGCATCTGCAAACATGGCACCTTTATGTTTCCTCTTTAGCCATGCTGCATAGCATCAATAAAGTTCCCAAAGGCCAGACCTATTGGCTTTGCCAATGCTTGTTGTGACTGTTTTTGAAAGGCTGAAAGGGCCCGGCAGCTTCTAAGGCACTGCTATTAGGCCCTCACTGTCACTTGCAGTGCACCACATCCTCAGTGGAGACGGCAAGTGAGGGCATCTTGAAAATGGCTTTCAAATGTATTCCAAGATGTCCACCCTTGCAGGAGGATACAGTGCAAGCCTTTGGACGCACAGCGGCTGCATTTGAGTTGTTTTTCTTCCATATTGCTAAAACCCATTCAAAGATGGACTCTAGTATATCAGTACACATGTGCATGCAAAGGTAGCCCTCTTCGTATGTTTTTTTCTTATGCTTGATTACAAAATATTCAAAGATGCTCGCATATACTTGTGAACGTACCTGTCCCCATTTTAGAATGTTCCATAATAAAGTATAACAAAAGCAATTTAAAAATGGTCACCTGTGCATATACAAGCCTGAGCATGTACATGCCATCAACTTTAAATGTCTGATAAAGTAGCTTACGGAACCCATTTGAGTAAAACATGCGTTATTGCAAAGCCAATGGTAGGCCCATATTTTTTTAAAGAACTCATTTTTGTTACATCCTCAACCTTGCGCCATTCACCGTGCTATAGAATCAATTCCAACCTCCTCTGGACGGTCATAGATGGCAAAACTAATGCAGTCCATTTAATTTAGTAATATTAGTTTTAATGACATTTTCACTTCGTGTCAGGAGCACGTGATAGAAAAATCCAATAACAGAAAGGATTTGCAATACACACCCTTTCATATATAGCTGTATCTCTTCAAGGAATATAAAATAATATGTCGAGAAACGTGCATTCCACATGGTGGCCACAGGCTGCATATATTAATGTTCAGTATTGGTTACATCCTCCGTCTTAGGTTTGGATTGGTTCTGCACGGCTAGGAAATAAAAGTATGATATATATATTTTTCTTTATCTTAAAGCAATAGTAAAATTGCTATAGTCGTTGGTGCTTTATATTGCGTATGACCTCTGCCGTGTACAAGGTCATAGAAAATGGAAGAATGGAATATCATTCTATTTTTCTGATCTGCTTTAGGCAACTACGTGTTACATATTGCAGAAATGCTTGAAAATGTGTTTTTTTTTTATAAACAATGCCACATAGGAGGACAGAAGCAGGGCCGCTCACGAAATCCATCTCTTTGCCACAGAGAATTTGAAATCGACATTAACAAGTCTCTTCTCTTTATTTTACACCATTTTGTGGCTGAAACTGGGGCATGCTTTTCTTCTGGTGATCATTTGTAGTGAAGTACAGCACGTGTTTATCCCCCTGTTATCTGCCTGTTATTGTTAGCGTCATATACACTGTATTTACTTACCGGTTACTAAGGAGCATGCTCGTTATGTCTCAATGCTGCATCTAAAAATAGAAATAGATTCTTGGAGGTTATACTCTAGCTCTTGAAATCTGACTTTTTGGATAAAATTAACTATCCAATTATGTGCATTAAAACCAGAGGTTACAAAATACAATTCCTATTTTTGTATGCACCTAGGGCAATGTCAAATGCTTCATTTGATTGAATGTACTCTTTTTTTGAAAAGTTGTTACAGAGGATCGGAATACTCAATATTGTTTGCAAAATTTTGCGTGGAGAGAACTATGTCTACTTTTTAGTCGAGGACCCTCAGAGCCTGGTTTGCTGAATTTGCACTTTCTCCCTGATCCCTGACCCTGGTGGAGTGAGGCGGGGATACGTTGGACAATGAGCGCAGGAGGGCTAAAAATCCACTGGAGGCGTCCCACAGCACGGGACCCTCAGAGCCTGGTTTGCTGCATTTGCACTTTCTCTCTGATGCCTGACCCTGGTGGGGCGGGGCTACATCAGACCTCAAGTGCAGGAGCACGACAAAAACACCAGGTGTCCCCGCAGTGCCCTCAGAGCTTGGTTTGCTGCATTTGCACTTTCTCCCTGATCCCTGAACCTGCTGGATTGAGACGGGGCTATGTCGAACCAGGAGCGCAGGAACGCTACAAAAACACTGGAGGCATCTCAGGGGGGGACCCTCATAGCCTGGTTTGCTCCATTTGCACTTTCTCCCTGATCCCTGACCCTGGTGGAGTGAGGCTGGGCTACGTCGGACCACAAGCGCAAAAGCGCTACAAAAACACCAGAGGGGTTCTGCAGCGCGGGACCCTCAGAGCCTGGTTTGCTGCATTTGTACTTTGTCCCTGATCCTTGTGGAGTGAGGTGGGGCTACGTCGGACCACAAGCGCAGGAGGGCTACAAAAATACCAGAGGCGTCCCACGGCGCGGTCTCAGCTCTGGTGAAGACAGGCCAGTCTTAGCCCATCATAGACCGACAGAGGCTGGGCCCCTACTCTTGGTTCATTGGGAGCATCCATGTTATTTCATCGTCAGGGAGTGCATGAAAGGGAGAGGGTTGTAAATCTGACTACCTAGTTACCACTAACCACTTATATGCACTCATATGCACGTTGGGTTTGCATTTTTATTTGATCACAGGCTGCTGGGCTATTAGGAGACTTTTAGCTGCATAAAAGAAAAAATTACCATCTTGCATTGGGCACCTTATCTAGCATGAACCATGGGGAAAAGAAAGGCAGAACGTAGTCCAACAGCGGGTTCGCGTCTAACATTGTTGAACTATTTGACAGGGGCGATGAGGGCAATACACCGTTGAGGAGATTTTAAATGCAGAAAGTCGGGGAGTAGAGATAAAACCCCAAGTGATGGACCCTTAACATCTGTATGTATTGAATCCCAACAGTCCCCAAATGGCTGTATGCAGAATGTTTCAAGTTATGTATGGGCTAGTGACCAGGAAAGTGATACCCAACCCCAGTCAAAGCGCCCTAGAAATCCAGGGGAAGATATACAGGTTGTGGACGATTGCCATTCAGGACCAAGAATTTGAAGTAAAAAAATGCCTAAAAAGCCAACTAAGTGGGGTAAAACATTAGTGTCATCTGACACTGGCTCAGGCGGGCGATTACCAGCACACTCAAGGGATGACATAAGAAAGCTATCCACAAAATTAGATGGGTTAGAGATCCTTTTAACAGAGGCCTTAGATAATTAACAGAGAGATTGATATCAATTGAAGTGTCCCTAAAAAAACACCTGGAAATACGATTCAGTGTAGTGATAATATCGCAGACGATTGAGGGCACTCTACATGTCATTTCCAGAATCTCTATCTACAGTGGATGGGAATCAAGCAGGGACGAACCATGAGAGTTTCCCCAGTAATGCTGGGGTCACAAATTCTCCCAGGTCCAGTAAGGTCCTCTCACATTCACTTCTTAAGAGACACAGATAGTATACTTCTGGAGAGGGCTTCAAATGCCCGGCTCCCTCTATTGTCCAACCTGATAATGATCACTCTACAATGATCCGATCCCAATTTAGACACAAGTCGGAGCAGGTCTCCCTAGATCTACCATTGGAGGCCACTCCCTACACGATAGTCCTGGCAAACGTTCCTTCACTTCCTGCTCATGTGTATGAACCCAGGACTGCCTTGAGGAACAAATCACTACACTGGCTGAGTACTAGAACTGGAATAACTGAAGTCCTCTTTGCTGAATTTAAAATGTAGGTTGGGTAGGTAAAGCTTGTAAAACCCTTGCAGGTGATTGTGTGGTCCTAACATTTAGATCCCCTCACTTGGTGCAGACTATCCTTGATAGGGCATGGAACCACCTTATTATGTCCCAGGGAGTTAAATCATGATGCACCATATAGTGTACCAGTCAGTAACCATTTCTAGCCTGTGCTGGGTTCCAAATCTGACGAAACTGTGAAGAGGTTTTCCTTGGCAGGGCGGCGGACAAAAGATCCCTATGGGGTGCTTCTTGCCTCCACATCAGAGTGGAGCAGCACTTGGGAGTCACACTACGTTATTCCAATCACACAAATGCATCAAGAAGGATTCTTTTTGTCTCCCATATGGAAAAGTAAAGAAAAAGCAATGGATGGCAAAGCTGATGCCTCATGAGAAGACATGGCTGAGGCCAGTGGTGGCTGGTGAAGTTTGAGAGTGGTGGGCTGGGCTCATCCTTTGGAGTTTGGAGCATGTAGGGGAGCATGTTACAGGGCTTGGCATGGCAATTTTTGGGAGACCATTCACCATTTTCTGCGCAAATCTTATTTTAATAAGTCCTATAAAATAATGCATTTTCCACTGCACCACGGTTACGGCTATCTTCTACGGCCCACACAATACTAAGCATCAATGTTTCTTTGTGGCATTACGCCCCATGGCATCCATAGCTAAAAATGCATTCACCATAAACATGAGGACCACCTGTCCCATAGAATCTGCTCATTAGTGGCTGATTTACACAAAGTAAAACTAGAAAACATGGATAAATCGGGGGTTCTACAACTTAAATTGTGCTATCTTAGGCAAACAGTTTATCTCATTAAAGCTCTTTTGCACCATTTCTACGATTAAATTCACATCCAATCAAACATATGTGTGTTCAGAATGCCAGTTGTACAAAAAACCATTAGGGCTGCCTTCAGGTCGAGGTCTGCAGTCGCTATACCAAAAAACTATAGAGAACTCCACAAAGAGGTAAAAACCAAAGCCTTAACACAAAGACTAATAGACACTCAATTACTGGCTGATTTATAAGGTGAAACCAGAAAGCATGGATAAATCAGAGCTTCTTAATTTAAGCTGTGCGATTTTAGGCACATTTTCATCCCACCCAAACGCTTCCGAAAACAATCACGAACGTATGAAAGCACTTTCAAATATGTGCATTACGAAAACAAGTTACACAAAAATCATGATTGCGTATGTATTAAAGTACTTTAAAATATGTGCGTGAATGGCAATATGACAAAAATCATTATGGTAAATGAAAGCACTTTTAAATCGGTGCTTGAATGCCATTTTTACAAAAACCATTAGCACTGCCTACAGGGCGAGTTCTTACAGTCACTATAGAAAAACTCTAAAGAAATGCATAAAAAGGTCAAAATCAAAGCACACTCAATTGCTGATCCAAGGTTTTCAGGAACAGATGGAGCTTTAAAATATAAACCTCTCAGCTGTAGGTCCACCGGGTTAGGGCTGCTGGGCACAATCTGGAGTCACCAAGCTAGTGACACCGTTTGAAGTCAAGCACAATTGTAGTGTGTATCGGCACCACCTTAGCTCCATGCCCCCACGAGTCTACTCCGAGCAGCCAGACAGTCAATCGTGCTGCATAGTGCCATACAAGTCTGTTGCACCAGCACAAATTTTTTTCGAAATGCAGCATGGGTAGCAGACACCTCAAGTCTGTGCATGGTGTCTTCAAAATGTTTGATGACAAATTGCAGATTTGAGTTCTCAAATTCCCAGATTCTTGGATGCCTGCAGTCGGGGAACATCGTTTACAACAAAACCTTTACCACGCACTACCATTACAACGCAGGAATTACAACGAAAGTCGTTACAACGACTTTCGCTGGAGGGCGCTGTTGGATAGGGAATAGTTTAATTTTCTATCCCACACCTTCCCTACTATCCACGGGGACTGGAGTTGGAATAGAAAATTCAACTATTCCACTATCCAGCGCCCCCCAACGCAAGTCGTTGTAATGACTTGCGTTGTAATACCCGTGTTGTAAAGTCATGCGTGGTAAAAGCATGCGTTGAAACATCATACAACCCTGCAGTCTCTACCCCACTCTTTATCAACTCACCACAGAGTGGGACCACCCCTGTGACGAGTTGGGAAAGGGTGGGGGTGACCATGCTCTCCATTCCCTGAGTGGCATGAAGCCCCAGCACTACAGGGCTTCAATTTAAAACGCCCAGGGATGATTTTACCCCGACGTCCTCAGTTGGTGGAGACTGGCCCTCAATGCTATGTGTTTGCCAAGCTGATGACCTCACAGGTCTCAGGGTTGTGAAATCGTCAGCACATCAAATGGTATGGACTTTGGGTTTGCCCAGGCCAGAAGTGTCACTCAGCATCATTGACTCACACTGAGAGGCAAACTGGTAGTATGCAGCAGTCTCAGGTCCTGGCCCCAGAAATAAAATAATGCTGTGTGTAAATGAATGCAGCGTGGAAACCCAAAAAACAAATTAACAACAACTTTCAGTTTTATTTTGGAGATAGTGATGGGGGCGAAAGTAAAGGGAGCAGAGCCCAGATGCCCTGGACAAGTAACCGCCGCAGGCTGAGGCCCAAAGAGACATACTGGCAGCCTTAGACTTTAATATCGAAAATCTGAAGAATGTAGAGAGGCTCTCTGTACCACTGGAAGCCGGCCAGGACCAGCTAGATATCTAACTGACTACAATCGACTCCTCTGTGAAGATGACAGGATCTACCGTGCTTTTGATGGATCCAAGGCTTGATCAGACAAGAAGGTACAAGGGCATTATCGAGAGAAGGTCACTGGGATATTGCTGTCACTTGATGATAAGTTGTAATCACTTGATAACTCATGGGACAGGACCCACTTTCGGGTACTAGGATACCAAACCGTTTCTGCAGGTTTGATGGTGTTCGGCATAATGGAATCATTTTGCTGCATCACCTGTATTTGTAGGGCATATAGACTTCCCTCTAGGAACTGGTAACGAGAGAACCATTATTATGGTCTGCTGCTCCAGGATGGAGTCCTAGTCAAGGCCTCTACTGAAACAGGCCCTGTAATGTGATGTAGAGAGACTTGACCTGATTCCTGATCTCAGCACAATGACTCGGGCACAGGAAAATACAAGCAATTCTACAGGAACAGAAAGTGATATGGAGTTCTGCCTCAACAACCAGCCAGACGGAGGGTGGAACATGATAGCTATGTATTTGCACAAGCTGAGGTAGCTTGGTAGTGCCTTAGCAATCTCATACTGGCTGTAATCCAGAAAGATGTGAAGTGAAGTGCAACCCTTCACAGTTCAAGAATATTTGAACAGATGCCTCAATCCTCTTTCTGGTTACCTTTTGGAGTATCTCATTTCATTTTTTCATTTAATGAAAATAATATTCGGAACTTTTTGTGTGGTCATGAACACTTGGGTCTGAGTCCGTGCTGTAGTTTATGATTATGTGTGATGGATCTGCTGTAAGGCCACCCGGCCTGAGATCATTTTGAAAAATAATGATTGAAGCAAAAAAATAATTTGTTTTACAATCTTGGTGATTGCTTGCACTCAGTCACAAAATATTATTCACAATTGAATTGGGAAAGGATTTTCACCTTTGGAATGTATGCACACAGTACTTCACATTAATGCAGTACGCAATTTGTAAATGCATTGGCCAAATACAACCATGTGCCTTCTGCTATGCTCTGTAAACCATAACAGGTGCTCGTGCCAGGTCACAATGGCAACTCTGTTTTAGTTCCATAATATGAGGATGCTCCGTCTAAGGCTGTCATCCTTGCAAAAGCATACACTTCACCACCCATCCAAAAGGCTGTAGAGTTTCGTCCACTGAGGTATTCATCTTTGCCACGTGTCTCACAAGTTCTTTTCTCAGTAAATAAAAATACATCCATGTTAGTCCCATAAAAATCTTTATTTCAAAAAAGGCAATTAAACGTTCTAGTGCTCATATGCAATATAGAGTGGAAATAGTGTTGGCATCCACTCACAAGGCAATGTCCCCCCATCTCTGTGGTCTGTCTCACACATAGTCGCAGGCTTTGAAGGGTGGAAAATCAGATCACTGTACATGCAAATGACCTTACTACTCACGAAGAAAGAGGGGTAGCAAAGAGATATCTTGTTTTTTCCTGCCATTCCCAAGGGAATGCTTTGTGATCACGCATGTGGTCACAAAGAATTGAAAGGCTTGTCAATTGCACATTGAACTTTTCCGTCATTTCAATAACTACCTCTTGAAGAGAGCTGGGTCACAACGATTATAGTTTGTGACTGTGAATGAAGACTCAGGTCTGCTGACATTTGCAGACATTCATCTCTACATTCAGATCTGATCTCAAGGATTCAAGCATGAATCTTGCTTTAGGGATGTTCCAATTCTGCCATTTCTGATGTTTCATATACATGCTTTAGTTTGTGGATGCATGCCCGAACTAATGTATATCACAGAGGGAAAAACGTATCAGGGCAGTCACTGATGTGTGCGTATCGCAAGAGCACAACTACGCCAGGGCATAAAAGAACTAGAGCGCAGACGGAGGAGACAATGACATCACACTGCAGCACATGGACCATTTCTGCCACATTGGGCCCTTATGTCTCTTTCACAGTGCAGTCATTTGCACGAGTTAGTGGGATAAACCTATGACCTTGTCCTAAGCCAATTGACCAGCTATTTTACAGGAGTTTCCACACACATGGCCAAAATTAACTATCTATTGCATGAAACACCTCTACATATGGTGTTCAGAGCAACCTTTAGTTTCTCTAGGGTGGGCGCTATTTGCTGTGGCGTCATTTTGCAAAATTACATGAAATTAAGTGGAATTATAAGAGTAGCAACCCTGCATTTAGCGCTATTTTTGTAGCTTAAAATGTATCCTCACGTTCAAAATGGACCTGAGGAATGCATTTTTCTCTCAGAAAATAGCACTAAACGCAACAGAACATGAACAGCGGCAGCTCTGTCCTGTGCTCTTGTAGTAGGTATTTCTGGCCCAATTTATTTTAAATCACTTCAAGTGTTTCTCCAATTACTTCTGCTTAGTTACAATTTGAGGTACAAAAGGGGGTGGTGATGGACGGAGCATCTGAACCAATCAAACACTCACAACCAGTCAACAGATCTGGGTTTAATCCATTACCGTTCTTTAGCCCACTCTGCCACCCCAGTTCAGACATGGCTACATGCAAATCAGTCTGACCCTGTGCCTCATGGGAACAGTCCAGCCCGAACTGCAAAGCCATGTCTTCCCTGGACCGGAAACAAGATTCCGAGGACCGGTTTCTGGCATTCCAGCCGTCTTCAGCCCGGCTTGCTTGAATCCAGTGGTAAAGTGAGCAAGGGACTCACGTCTGAGCATACCCTGCCACACTTATGGCAGCCAAAAGCGGTACAAAAGGGGGTGGTGATGCAATTTGAGGCAGGCCTAGTTTTCTTCAGAGTTGAGAGAGAACATAAAAGCAAAGCATGCCTATTTTCAACTTTTCTGTACCATTGAATCTTAAAGGCAATTCAATTCAGTTCAATTCAGCCCTGATCTGTAGCTCACAATCCATCAAGTGGAGGCCAGTGTATGATAGCAACACAAAAGTATTGCTTTTGTTTTATTAAAACCATTATGCAGCACTTACCAACTGCTTTGCGGATACGGAGCTTTTTTTGATGGACATCTTCAGGTGATTAGAGGAAGGACAGTTCATTCTCACAGTTTAGACCTGGTTATAAATGTAAGAAGTTCGGCTGGAAAGGCCTTGGTTTAGAGCCAGGTGAATGTGCACTTGCCAGCTTGTGAGCAGGCAGGAGACCTTAAACGTCTGAATACCTAAGAGAGGTTTTAATATGAGGCATTAACATGACCTTTGAGTAGCAAAAGCTCCGGAGATAAGGTCGCGTCAGAACCTTCTGTTGCCTAAAGTGCACAACATCTGCCACCTAAAATGTAATCTATGCATGCTGTATCATTTACAACTATGCAGATTGTTGATAAATGAGGGGTGTGAAAATCATGTTGAAAATGTTGGCCTTGTTGCAAAGCACAGTAGGTTGCAATCAGGCGGAGCACAAAGAAGTGGTACCTGATTGGCATGATACCATGGTATACAAAACGAGTTCACTAACATACAATCACTGAAAATCCAAGTTTAACATTTCTGCTACTTAATCACCTGCAAAATATAAACCTGCCGCCACCACCACAGAACATTGCACGAGTTTGTGCAGGATTCCTACCCTCCCAAACCATCCACTCTCTTTTTTAAGGTGGTCCCCTATTATCCTCCATTTAAACTCCATCTTCCGCCTCAGGTATGCCAATGAGGCCCATGTTTCTCCTCTGCTCCTTCGTTTCTTTGCACACACCTTCCCATTGCTGTTTTCTCCTCCTTTCACTTGTCTCTTGTATACTCACCTCATCTTCTTTATCATCGTCTTCTTCTATGGTCATCTTTTTCTGCTTCTTATTTTCCCATCTTCTGCTCTTTCATTTACTGGTTGCAACAGAAATAGAAAAAAGACTTCAGCCAGTGGCATAGCAAGGGCGGAGCTGGGGGTATCGTCCGCCTTGGGAGGCACTAGTTTTGGGGGAGGTCGCTTTCTGGCTGCTCCTACTTACTTGCAGCCGTCATGGGTGCTGCAAATGCAGGGACTGCCATGGGCGACCAAAGGTCTAGCTGACCACAGCAGCAACCTGTCCTTTTCTTTTACCCTTTGCCTTCTTTCCCCTTACTTTTTTTGAGAAATAATTCTTACTTTTTGTCATTTATTTGGAATTACATGGTTTTGGTATATATACAAACGGATGCCCATTATAATAATACTTAGATCCTGCATAAATCTCCTGGGCTCAAGGTAACACCAGATGTTGGATCCTTAAATACATATATTCAGCAATAAAGTCATACTTTCTCTGAAAATATTCTTATCAACTTCAAGGACTGAGACTAGCAGGGAAAGGGAAAATATTATTTAGATACAGTTGATGCAGCTGCCCTAGGGTTGCAATAAAAATATGAAATATATCAGATAACATAAAATCTAATATCCTTTTCTGCTTAGGGCTTTTAGGTAGCTTCTGTTTTATGGCACATCATTTTGTTTTTATAATCACTCTTTCTCTTTATAGCTTTAGCAGCTTCGAAGTTCCAACTTCCAATATTTTTACACCACTGGCAATGCCACTGTTTATTGTACTTAATTGGAGTGGCTAAGATGCAACAATAAGAAATAAAACATCAAGGACATTTGAAAATTGCCTTTTTTAAGTTGGCTGGGTTGTGGATCAGAGGGATACATACAGTCAGTATTGTAAATTAACTTTAAAAGAGGGCTTGCGCATCCAAAATTAAATATTTCATGATGTGCCTCTATGTTTTACTCAAACACAGATTACATTTCTTTTTAAGGAACGTGTTCTAGAACTTATTTTTAACTTTATTTAGGGTATTAGTTGAATGCAGACCTGTTCCATGGGTTCAGAGGACCGCACTTGGAGCAAAAGGAATACAGAGAATGAGTTTCAGTACAATACATTTTCATAGTTTCCATATTTATGCTTTAGAGACTGGGTGTGTACTAATAATAGAAATGTTAAAAATACTCATTGGTAAATAATGTCAAATATAATAGCGTGCATGAATCACCACGGTGTGGCAATAAAAGGTGTACCTTGGCACTCAAAGAGAGGTTCATATTACGTGTACTTCGAACCAAATAGTTTTAAAAACAACTTGTGAGAAAGACAGTCAGTGTAGTTGGGTTAGTGTTACGGTAAGCGGTAGGGTTGAATTTTAATTTTGGTTTAGGTTACGAGTAAAAGGCAGGTTCTGTGTGGGGCTATAATTTTGGAAGAGCGTGGAGATGGGGTTAACCAATCTTTCAAATTTAGAGACATTTAGGCCAGATGTATCAAAGGGTTTTACCCATTCTGTGTCTATGGGAAAATATGTTCATACATATGGCCCATAGTGCTTAATGTGGAGGTAGGTTTATGGTAAAGGTAAGGCCTAGGAACATTCTTCGGGTTAAAGATAAAAGAAAATGAATTGGCGACTTGAAGTAAAGAAACAAATCTAACTAAATGCGAATTTGTGCACAACTACTGTCCATTTCAATAGAAATGAACAATATGTACGTGTTTGCAACTTTGCTCCTTCTGGATAATCTAGTGTTTGTGCGGACCAGTTACATCAATGTAATGAGAGTTGTAGTTTGAGGATGAGATGAGGTGTATATAAATATGTGCTATTAAAATATATCTTAAGTGAGCACATATATTGCACTTCCACCTTTCTGCACCCAGCTGTCACTGTTCGAGGGATGGCACAAATAACAAACATGCGTTTGATGATAAAAAAACTTTTTCTGTCAAAAAAATCAACAGTATCATAAAGATCTTCAAACACGGGGTGCATTACACAGCTTAGAGCACTGAAGAGTGCTGAGTCTGCTGCAGTGCACAATCATAGCATCTGACAGGCTTGTAGCTACTAAAGTGCATGAACTGGTTAACCATGAGAGCAATAGTGAAAGCACCCGGCTCTTTTCTGTTCTGCAGCAGGCATGATTATGAGGGGGCAGTCACATCTCAACATGGAGGAGAAGTCATCGTTCTGAGACTGTGTACCCCTTACATGAAACCTCAGCCCCTCCTGCTCATGGAAGCCCCAGTGGGCTTGGGTACGAGTGAACATGCATAAGACAACAATACAGAGGTAAAAACCACAATAGTTAAAAAAGGGTCCAAGAGATATATAGTTTAAAGACCATCACCTGATTTTATACCCAGCTCCTATTCAATGTACAACACAAGAAACACAGGGGGTCTACCAGCTGAATATTAGAGCTGCACTGTCACAACCGAGTCCACAAGATCTCAGAGTGTATATATCACATAGACAGTATTTTTGTCTTCACAAATATACTGTCTATGTGATATATACACTCTGAGATCTTGTGGACTCGGTTGTGACACTGCAGCTCTAACAATACAGAGGTCCCAGTCCTTCTTACCCAACAGTTGATTTTGTATCAACAAAGACCTCATAATGTAGATGATGAAAGAGACCTCAGAATGCGCAGGGCTCATCCTGTCAGTTTCAACACGCACTTCATCCCACAGCCTCATCACGTGATCTTAATTCACTGGGCATTGATTAAATACAGGTGCAGTTGAGCAATTCTATTTTGTTCTTTTTTAGAATCTTTTTCTCACTTGCATTTAACGCCTGGACGTAATGAAGCAATTTACATCAAGTAAAATAGTAAAACAGTAACATATTATATGGAATACAAAATAAAATGACCAACCTGCGACCCCTTTCTGACAAAAATGCGCATATCCAAACAGCATTACCCAGAGTGCTATTTCAAAAGACACCAGATCAAAAGCTTCACTTTATCCAACTAAGACCCTTATTACAGGTGGTCCTGATGAATGCTGATACCGTGGGGTTGGTATTTATATGAGACAAAAATTGCCTCTTATTACAGGTTTTGCCTATCCAAATGGGGTGTAAACTGCGGATTTTTATGCAGATGCGCCAAAATCTTCACGTCTTCGAGTTTACAAAGCATATTTCACCCATTAAATTTCATCATGTTTGATCTGCGAATCTGGGAATACATGCTAGCAGTGCTCCAATACTTCGTTTCGGCAACCGAATGATTAAATGGTCCAACCACTGTATGCCCTGCCTAAGGCTTGGTGAGGACTGGATGATATATCCTAGAGGCTTACACAATTGCCCGTAACACCTGGCAGGGTTGTCTCCCTCCTCCCTTACATTTTTCCTGACAATGGAACCGGTTGCTAGTAGATTGAGTATGATTGGAGAACATTGTGTGATACTCCTGGGAGACACAACACTTACACTTTCTCTCTATGCGGATGACATGCTGCTATATACCAAGACAGTCCCCCTGGATCTCAAGTATCTTGCTTGCTTACTGGGTAAGATGTATGCTCTTTCTGACTTTAAGGTGAACCCAACAAAAACTTTTATTTTCCAACTAAGATGAGCAGTAGTGCTGCACCCACTTTTGCTTGGGTGAATCCCATGCTGTAGACTGGTTTAAATACTTGGGTATCAAAATATTTCACGCTGTACGGGACATATATGGAGGGCAACCTGGGTGGTTCAACTCGAACGATTTGTTCCTAGGTCACGTTCTGGACCACCATTCCCCTTATGGTTGGGGGAAGGTGGCCCTTTCTAAAATAGTAGTTCTGCCACATTTACCCTATTATTTTGTCAACCTCCCGTTGCTTCTCTCAAAGAAAATATTTAGTGATCTGAACATTATATATGGGATACCGGAAGGTGATAGATCTCTTTGTCTCAAATATTCCTGCCCAGAAACCAAGGTGCACTAAACGCACCACACTTTTGGGCATAATATTATGCAGCACAGCTACAGCGGCCAACACTGTGGCTGTCCTGGTACCATATGGCTGAAACCGGGTTCACATAAGAAAAAATACAAGCTAGGGGGCTTCATAATTTACTTTCCCCATGTACTAAAGCCTCCTGGAAGGGCTTCCTACTGCTATGTACATGCTTGCACAATATTCTGCTATATACAATAGCAACGCCTTCATATATCCCAGCTATCCTATTGAAGGACATGCAGACTTTCCCAGCATGGCTCTCAACAGGTGACCTGGCTTGCTGGAAGGCTGTTGGTTTGTCTACGGTGGGAAATATTTTCAAGGAGGGTCTTTTCGTCGACTTTGGGGCTCTGACATGACGTACTGAGTTTCCAGCTGGAGAGTTCCTAATGTACAGCAGAAAACAATTGATATTGAATCGGATATGGTGCTGTAAGGCAGTGGTGTGATTGGTCAGGGGAGTCTGGGAGCCTGGGTGCTTCCTGGTTCCTGCATCGGAGGACAGTCAGCAGTGGTTGGTGATGGTAACCACCAGGTAAGTTTCCTCTTTTTTTTTTACTAGCCTCACCACCTACCTCCACCCCCACCAACGTTACCTACCAGCCGCCACTGCCATACGTGCCTATAGCTGAGGTGGAACCCACTAGTGAAAGCGACTGAGACCCCAACCCCTTCCCTTTCCCACCCTCCCTGACCTGTTCTCTACCCCAAAGTCAGTTTACATTGTTTTGTTCCTGAAAACACGTCTCGTGCAGAATTTACACAGGGCTCCCTGTTCAGATGCATACATTGCTATCTTTATTGTTTCTGTATGCTATTTTGGAAGGTTGAGACTCACAAAGTGATGCCTGGTACCAGGCAGTTTCTTTGGAATTAATGTTCTAAACTAAATAAAGTTTGTTTAAAAACAAATGTTTGACACCGAATTTTAACTTCAGGCATCAAAAAACTCTATGTGATTTATATTTGTGGAATGTGGACAAACTGTGCACAGGCCGCAATTTACCAGGCCACTAATTTTCCACGTGCATTAAATCTGTTTAATGAAAAAAATTCAGAGCAAGGAAGTTCCCATTAAAATCAACAAAAACCAACATGGAGAAATTGATAAAAAAACAGGTTTTCATTTGTCTTTTAAACTGAAGCTGAAAAGGATCTACTCTCAAATTATGGGGAAGACTATCCCGTAACTTTTTGTCTTAGCAGCGGTCTTTATCAAGAGAAGCAGAGTTTACTTTGATTGTTTACTTCTCCCTATGTAGGAAGGAGAAAATGGAATAAACACCAGGCTGAAATGTTTTAATTCAGATCAGGTAGAAGTGACAGCCAACCACACTCTTTGAAAGTTGGGAAAGACCTGATCAATTTACATAGCAATTGTAGTAAATTGTGCTGCTCTCAGACCGAGCAACCCAAATTAAAGATTGCACCGAAACACGAAAGTCATTCTCAGCGTTGATTTATTTCCACTGAGTCGTCAGAGGATGTTTATAGGCAGCAGACTTGATTTGTTTACAAAGGTTTTGTCGAAATGATAGACTCGTTTATAAATAATCTGAGCGATTTAGTGCAGATCAGACCGCAAAGACTTCCTTTGCTACCGGTAAAAAAACTCAAAGGGGTTGAAACAGTTACAGAATGTTACAGAAACATACATTTTTTAGTCACAAAGTGAAGTGTGTTTTGAATTATTAGACACACCATTAAACATTAAGGACTAAAAGCACAGTGGTACAATTGAAGTACTATTGATTCATTTTTAAAATTGTGTTTTTCTACTTTGCCCTGCAAAACCCTTTTTCAAGAATTTCAATTTGCAGCACTCCTTGCTATATTTTTCCATCTATATTTGTACTTGCTACAGTGACTGAAATAAACTATATTTCAGATGTAGCACCAAGATTCTACCACCTGTCGGCAGCCTTTGACATGGTTGATCACAAGCACTTTGTAGAACATCTTCAAGCCGTCTGGATCGAGGGCACATCCCTGAAGCTGCTGGATTCTTTTTTAATCAGATAGAAGACAGAAGGTTGCTTTGGGCCCTTTCATATCTAAACCATTCAACTTGCCAGGCGGTGATCTACAGGGTTCTGCCCTTAGCCCATCCTTCTTTAATATTTACATTAAACCACAGGAATCTCTCATCAGATCCTTTAGATTTGACCTTACATCCTATGCAGATGACAGACCAGATCGTGGTAGCATTGTCCTCCCATAACAGCAGCGAAGCCTTGTGACTGTACTTCAGCCATAGGTAACTGTATGAAACTGAATTGTCTAAGGTTGAACTCGTCCAAAAAGGAGGTAATTATGTTTGGAAACACTCCCTTCCTGTGGTCATCTCAATGCTGCCCTGCAGAACTCTCCATCTCACCACAGAGTCTTGGTGTTATTCTGGACAACACACTTACCTTTGGACCTCAAATTAATGCAATCACCTCTTCCACTCTCAAGGTGCTGAATAAGATTCCCCCCTACATTCCAGTATTGGCAAAAAAGATAGTCACCACAGTGCTTATTCTTTCCAAGACAGATTATTGCAATGCCTTATAACTCAACATGCAGCAGCAACATCTAAACAAGCTGCAGGTCTTGCAAAACTCTGCTGCAATAATGATCACTGGGACTCCCAAATGGCACTCTGCAGCTCTGGCCATTAACTATCTGCATTGGCTGCCTGTCAGGCAACAAGTCATGTTTAAGGCTCTGTGCATTGCCCACAAAGCCTTGCATGGAGCTGGCCCGAATATCGTTAAGCACTCTTTTAAGTGGTATGTTCCGGATAGATGCCTATGCTCTTCTGGATCTCAAAAACTTGTAATAAATAGGTTCAGGAAATCCAACTGGGTTGGACTAAGTTATCTCATTTCCACAGCCAGGGCCCGACTGGCCATAGCGGGCACCGGGCAATCCCCCGGTGTGCCGCACGGGTGGAGGCCGGTTTTGGGCCCCTGGGGGCCGTTTTTGTTACAGTGCCGTCTTTGTCACATAGCTGCAAAATCGGCCCTGTACCAAAATCGGCCAAAAACCTGCCAAAAAGAGCTCGGCCTCACCTCCAACCCCCACTCTCCCCAGTGGGGAGGAGGGGCCGGCCGAGCACTTTGCCAGGGCCGGTTGTGGTTCCCAGTCCGGCCCTGTCCACAGCCAAGGATTGAGATGCATTTCAACCTTGCATTAGAACTATCCCAGATCTTTTTCAGTTTAGGAAGGACCTTAAAACATGGCTGTTTCCATAAACATTTACATTCTGCTCTCTTTTGTGGATCATAGCTCTTTGACACCTTCGAGTAACTGTTTGCAATGAATAAATCCTAATAACATAACATAACCTGGTGCCTGGTAACATTTCTGTGTTGATTTATTTTCTAAACATATGAAGTTTACCAAAGTTGTGTAGAGTTTCCATTTATATTTGCAGGGTTAAAAGGTTCATCAGTAGAATTACAAACTTGCCATGTACCAAAATTAAGGATGTGCAACGTTTTTTTCCCAAAAATTATGGACAATGTCTGAAAATGTATGGGAAATTATATGTAAATTCGCCAAGAAGCACTTTGAGGTATCTTGAACAAAAATGTTATGCAAAGCTTACCTTGCATTAAAAAGTCACTTGAAAAAATGTGAGCACCAGATCAACATGCTAAGCATTATTACTCACCTCAAAAAGAGGTTTGTAGGAATTGAAGATCTTTTATAACCCTAAAAAGCTTTTTTGCTAAATAGGATCTCTTGGTTTCTATTGGCAATCTTGAACTGTTCTTTTTATGTTTTGCAGTATTTCATATATTTTTTCCTAAGAATTGTCACCATTTGCATTGAATTTGGCAGACTTGAAGTTTCATCATGCTGAATTCTGGGCAAACAAGGGATTGTGCCTAGAAGACATGTTAATTTTCCATGTTTGTGGAATATCTCTGACAAGTATTCATTAATCCAGATAACATTTTTATCAATGTTAGAACATCGAGTCTGGCTGCACCAGGGTAAAATTTGGGATACTTGGGAGTCCCCAGTTTCAGGAGAACATCAATTCCAAGGTGTTTGACATTTGCCTTCACAGTGGCAAGTTGAGTGAAACAGACACGAGAATTAAAAATACCAATTACGAACCGATCACTTCATGTAAGCAATTTGTCCCATTCAACTTCAAGAGACTCAATCGTAGATGTACTGGGGTCTAATAAACATACCGCTATATGTCGTGGATGCTAATTATTTGAATGGAGATTAATGACCTTTAAAATTTGTTTAAATTATAACGTTGAATCATTGGTGTACCTAATTAATATATTCAGATCTCCTACAAGACAAATCTTTTTTTCTTAAGAATACAAAAGCCAATCTCATTCTAATTTACAAAGTCCGGAATTTGGACTATTCAGTGGTTAGTAAATTAAGATGAAGTGATAGGAGGCCCTTTTTTATGTGAAAATAAATAGTCAAAAGTTGGGCCTTTGCAAAAATGTTAAATTTAGCTGGTTAAGTGGGGATGGGTGATAACAGCTTCCCTACCTCCTTGTTTGTTTAGAGGTTTGGACGTATAGGTATTACAATTCTTTGGAAAAAGCTTGTTGATAAGATGGTTACGGTGTCAAGAAAGCCTAATGTCTGAAATACAGAGTAAATTCATTCGAGTTGTTCGAATAGATTGATAATCAAGTGTTGATGTGCTAAGGCTGATCTCACAATTACATATTAAAACCTTCAGTTTATGTTGTTTAGGTGGGCTAAATTTTGATTACTAAAAGACCTAACAGGCCTGGTCAGAAGGTCACTGGCCCCCACACATGGTTGTTGAGGTTGTTTACCACTGGTGTCATGAAATTCTCCTTCTGTTGGTCTGCAAAAGACCAAGTACACCTTTTCTGCACTTGACCTTCCACATAGCAAGGGCAAGCTGTCAACGGTTTCTCATGGAATTTGTGTGGGGCCAAGATCACTGAACTCAAAATTAATTTAACAGGCACAATAATGTTGTCCAGCCCAGAGCTTATCGTTTAGTAAAATAATGTAGTATAATTACACAATAAAGCAATATATCACTTAATGTAATAGATGATCCAGGTACTGAGTGTCACATTGTCTATAATTCTATGTGATGCACCACACCTCAGATCTCCATATCCCGGTTAAAGAAGCACAGAGGCACATCACTCTGGACTACCCCATTAACGCGATGAGTAAATCATTTGATTGACTTCCGTTATTTTGTGTTCTTTTACACCCGGGTGGCACAATTCTTAAGTTAATGTTTTTAATATTTCTTCACACACACAGCTTTTTGCCCGTACTGAGACACATGTCTTCTACAGCTATGGCCTTCCCAAGCAGATGTAAACAGGCAGTTGGCCAAGGTAATTGCACCCTCTTGGCCAGATCTTCTGTAGATGTACATCTTTGGGGTTGTGACCTCAAGGTTGATCAAGGCTTTTGCTTTGGCAGCAATTGGGGATTTTCAGTTTTAAGACAGGTCAGTGACAGCACTAGTCTCATTATCATCATGCCGGATAACATACTAAAGCTTTTGAAAGTTTTAGGGACGTTTATAATAGGAAGTGGTCGGAAGATGCCTCACAGCACAGGTTGCTCCTGGCTTCTCTCATTCGGTATTCTTTGAAACCTCCATGAACTGGGAACATTCTAGAATTCTCCCTCTGCACAGTTTCTCCTCCTGTAAGCCCGGGCACTCTTCTTCACTCTCAGGCAGGTAAGTTTGTAGACAAACCTTCAGCTCCTCCAGCAAGAAGAGCAGACTTCAGGTGATGACCCCTCACCCCTGAGAGGCTATCATGCAGACACCAATGCTAGACCCAGTAGTACTTTGCAGAGCAATCCCTCCCTTGGACATTCAAAACATGGAACTATAACAAAGTGGGTTGGTTCTAATCGTACTTTTGTACTCATTTTCATGACAAAGGATGTGGAGTTCATATGTAAAGTCTCAGAACACTGTGTCAAAGCTTTTTTCAGGTTGCTTCTCAGACACAGGCTTTGAGCATACCATTCAGTGGCGGCTGGTGCCCTTTGAAAGTAGTGAGCATAAGACTTAGTCCCAGATGCATGAAGCTAAAAACCGCTTGCAAAGGGGCAGATTCTCAGAATCTGCCCCTTTGCGACTGGGATTTTTGCATTTGGGATACATCATCCCAAATGCAAAAATCGCAAATTAAGAATTCTCTAAATTGCGATTACTTGCATTTAAGGAATCTCAAATTGAGATTCCTTAAATGGAATGCATTAAAGTTTAAAAAATAGCGATTTCGCTAATAGGGCTCGCAAATTACCATGAAGTTCAACTTCATGGTAATTTGTAAAATCTTTGAAAAATGCACTAAAGTGCATTTTTCAAAGTTTCATCTTGCGCACACACATGCCCTAAGGGCGTGTGTGCGCGCAACATATGTGCACAGATCAATTTCAGGGGTGCAACAGGGTGTCCTTTGGACACCCCAGCCCCCTTGAAATCGCATTCTCATTTTGCGATTCGCTAATTGCGATTCGCAAATTGAGAATGCCTTCCCATTCATTCTTATGGGCCTCTAGGCCCATAGGAATGAATGGGGAGGTATTCCTTAATTGTGACTCGCAATTTGCGAGTCGCAATTAAGGAATTTTAAGAAATCGCAATTTTTTAAGTGATTTCTTCTTGCATAGCATTTAGCTATTCCTTATTAGCGATTCCTTATTTTTCTCTAATAAGGAATCGCAAAATGGATGCTTGATGCATCTGGGGGTAATTCATGAATATGGATGCGCCAGCAAGTGTAGCGGGCAAGCACAACTGTCCCAAAGTGGCATCAGAGAGTTCTACTACAGAGAATTTTGTTTAGAAATGTTGAGAAAAATGGTGCCCAAGAATGCTGTTAGATCAAAACATATTTTGGATGTTATTTTAAAGTACTGCAGCAGATCGTGAAAGTCTTGCATGAATTCTTTTGACTTCAGTTTCACTGACATGGTTGAAGACGTCCTTCACCCCCAAAATCTCTGATAGTGATTCAAGCTTCAAAGAGCATGAGTGAAAACAATGTGTTTTTGTATTAGGTTTCACACCTGCTCAGATGCATTTTTGTGTTGGTGGGCAAAATTACTTTTGCCTTACAAAAGTGAAAGGAAACTGGAGAGGGCAGAGCATTTAACATGTTTTAGTTATTTCATGATCAGACATTATGTTGTGTGATGTCATTTCATTAATGTCACCATCATGAAAATGCGTGGTTTAAAACGTGCAAATTTTTGATAATAGAAAGTACTGCTGGCAAGTAGGCCGAGGAAGTACGGAACTCATACAATACCATATATGCCATGCTTTCCATTTTGTACTTACTTGCACAAACACATTGCGTTCTATTATAGCTGTACAACATCATACACTGAGGCAGTCAGCTAACTCATAAAAACACATTAAAACATCAATTGGCTCCCCCCAACCCCCCCAAAAAAATCTGTTCCTCTCCTACACTGGGCAAGTGTTTCTTATGTCCAGGGTGCCAGTGCCTTCACCTCAACTATACATTTTTAAAACATTTTTATGACATTTAACACTTGTAAGTAGTATTACGATTGTTAGGCATTTCATACATGATTCCTAAAACTTAAAATTTAGGTGAAGCAATCAGGCTTTCACATTCTGCACACTTTTGAGTAGCCTTTTCGTATCTCTGCCTAAATGGTCCTATCACCCAACCATCCTAAATGTGAGTGACATGCACGCTTTTTTATGCCATCATTCACCCTGATACCTCTCCAGGCCTTTCCAATACCTTAGCAAGTCACAAGACGTGTCCTCAAGCTCCCACCTCACATTCACACAAAGAGAGCCTCTGGCTTGCCATACATTTTGCTCTCTATTTCCTTATTTGAGTCAGGGAGGCGAAGGCTAGCATTACTTTGCACACCACTTGCCAAATCATTCACTGGTGGGTGACCTACTGGCTGACTCAGGAACTGAGGTAGCCAAATTTAGAAACCTTTCCAAATCTAATAGGAACTGTCCAGTTAGCCCATGGTGTCATGTATTTACTTTGAACTTTGGTGCCTGCAGTTTGTTATTTTATAATAAACTAGCAGCCCGCCCCAGCATTGCCCAGTGCAGAAGGGTGCTGAGGGCAGCATTTTGGGCTTTTGTGCAGTCCCGGCCGGGCCCCCGCCCGCCCGCCCCGACATTGCCTAGACCGCCTCCCGCGCCCCGCCCGACTGCCTCCCGCCCGCCTGCCTCCTGCCTCTGCCTTACCTGAGTCGCGCTCCGGAATTCACTGCCACTCCTGACATTGCCCGGACCACCTCCCGCCTCCCGCCTCGCCTTACCTGAGCCGCCGCTCCTACCCGAGCTCCGGACTTCACCGCCACTCCTCGACGCTCGTCACCGCTCAGCCCCGCCTGTCGTCATCATGCATGTGTAGGTCGCGGTCAGCGCTACGTCGCGGCCGGCGCTACTTTTAGGGGACTACTTTCTTTGTAAATTTTAATTTTTTAATTTACATTTTATTTTTATTTTATGTCGCCTATGTCCATCTACACACCCTGAGGATTCCAACAATGTATTGGGTGTGTGGATTGGCGCTGTGGTTCCGAGGTTACCTTGCCAAAAGGTTTCTGTTCTCTCTTTATACTAGTAGTATAGATGTTGAACTACAAGTATCATAATGCAATCGAAAATCAGACAAGCTACTTAAACCAAAAATGGTTCAGCTCAAGGAGAATTCAGCACTAAAACAAATGACACATTACAATGCACGCACTAATAATGTACACATTGTTTCGCTGACAGCTCATTATTGGAGCACCATTAGTTAAACTATACCTGAGCAAGGGTCATAGAAAAGGATAGTATTGTTGTAAGAAGGGGGCAGCACTGGCCTGCAGCAACCTACCATTTATGCACTGGTACTCATTTTTTTGTTTTAATACAAATTAAGTGAATAGTTCCCCTTCATCTCAAACAAACAACTTCTGAGCTCAGCAACCTATATTACAATGTCTTAATAAATGTGGAAATAAGGCCTTCAGTGGTTTGCACACTCACAAACCTCAAAATCCTGCTGCACGCGCGTATGGTTAGCCACTCTTTCTATTTACATCAGTGCTCTACACTTGATGTTGATTGAATGTTAAATGAGGGTCCACTTCGGTTGTAAGTAGTTTAGCCCCAAATAAGTAAGGCCTTTTACCTTACTTTGTGTTTGTGTACCATTGGTGGATATGAACTGGAACTCTCCCAGGGCTACTCCTGACTGTCTACTTCAGACTGCCTCTCTCTCTCTCCCACCCAACACCACTACGCCCTCCTCGTTATTTCCCGACGTCAGCAACCTGGACATCTCTAGAGCCTGTCTTATGCTGTCTTCGACACTACATTTAAAATTGAAAAAATAAGCACAGAGGATCACATGATTCTGCTGTCAGTCAGGATTTTCTGGGATTTAAGCACAGCACACTGCGTACGATAAGGGGCCACCCATGCAGCCTAGAAGATGCAGCATTCTATCGCCCTCGGAAGCCACCGCTGCAAACTAGCCCTTCCTCGTTGGAAAATAACTCAGAAGCAAATCGAGGTGCATCTGCGGCGACTGGTTATTTTTTTAGATTATGAATAACAATTGAGTCGTGCTTGCTCCCACGCTAATTGTTCTTCATAGCAGTGAAGAGAAATATTTCTACTACTTTGACCTTCACATTATTGTTCTTGGATAGGTGCAAGGCTAACGTGTTCACAGACTGATTTCATACTTCCATAATCCCCTCCCCCCCTGCAACTTGCAAAATGTGCTTTGCAGCAGTAACCTCTAATATTCAAACGGAGCTATGTTATTTTATATTAACTATTTGCATAGCATGCACCTCAAGTGAACTATATCACTTGTGCTTTCGCGGACGGCATGGATCGGGGGTGGAGTGGCGGGGAAAGAGGGCAGGGAGGGGTAATAGGCTATTTTTTAAAATGGAGAAACACAACCTTACCCCCGCGTTTCTCTGTCATTTCTCCTTGCGTCAGGAATGAAACAGGAAGCAGGCAGCCAGGCTCCCCTGACTTATCACAATGCTACAATGCAGCATTGTGATTGGTAAGAATTCAGGCTCCCCTGACCAATCACAGCGCTGCAATGAGGAAAGAGAGGCCAAGCTGTGAAACTCCTCGTCTTAAACAACTAATACTGCAGTCCCAACCCTTGCCCTTACCGTCCATCAAATGGCACTGCTCAGGAAGAACTAATCAGTGGCCTTCAGCAAACGAGGACCTTATTGACTTCTTATGAGAAGCCGTGTCTCCATACTCCTTCACTTCAGTGCCTGAGTCTCCAACCTCCATCCACAGTAATGTTGTCACTGCGTGTGCACTGTCTTGGTAAGCTACATCTGCCGTCTCGTATGTGCCAGGCTAAACCAGGGACTATCCAAACTGGAGCCTACTAGTCCCAGTACTCAGATTTTACTGCACACAGAGTCCTACTACCACGTATGTGATACATATCCACTGCACATATAGGCACTCAAAGTGGATGCAAAATCTCAGCGCAACGGACTGGAATTTAAAATAAAGCCAAACTTTGCATAAGAGCATTCAGTGTACAACGACCTCCTTTAAAACAGGAAAATGGTCTAGACATACTATTGATTCACAAAAACGTAGTCTGCCGCAGCGAACACTTATATAACTTTCCCCAGGTCCAGTGCCTGGTGCGCCCTACCAGGTTACAGAATCAGTTCTGGAGCTCATATTACCAAAGGCCTACATTTGGTGGTTGGGCCAATCCAAAATCTGAATACCAGTTTCACTTGCAATTGGGCACTCAGGGCTGGTGTACATGCCGGGGATGTTCCGGTCTCAAAAATACTGAAGATAGTGGACTTAGGTTTTATAAGAATTCATTTTTTCTCACCTCAAGCCTGGCACTGTTATCTCTAACAGTGCCAGGCTTGGGGTGAGAAAGCCATTGTGGGGAGTGAACAGAGGATGCCTTACGCAGAGAGTGAGGTACACAGCTTTGACAGTACATTTAGGCAAAGTGGCTTGCTGCATCTGGACTGTTGTTCTATTTAAATGTGGCAGCAGCAGCCCTGCTTAAATAGACCTCGCTCAGCATCAGATGATGTTATTTCACCTGTTTGACCTTGTCCACTAAAAATTTACAACAATTCTCCACAACCAGAGTCTATATATGTCCAATCCAAATGTTGATTTCACTACGATCTGAAATGCGTTTGCTGTGTTATTGACTAAATGGGAGATTTTTTTTTAAATAATGTACATAATTGTACCTTGATATTAGTCCTAGTGTGTTTTACCGGCTTCAGAGGTCTAAGTTTTATTATTTTGAGCAAAAATGTAAGTTTTCTCTTCACCCAGTATTTGGGATTATGATTTAGTATACCATTGAGTCTGAAGTGGTTTTAGAAGTCAGATGTTTCAGGTATCAGCATCAACAGTCAGAAACTTGATATGGAACTCAATAGTCATGTTAAAGGAAACCATGTTGCATTAAAAAGTTGAAGAGCATTGAATCATGCAATTTTAGAGCAAAGTTGCATTAGTCTATTAGAGGTCAATCTCCACAGAAGATTATTGTACATTTGAACTGTGAATCTAACAAAGTAACATAGACCGGCCTGCCCACTCCGAGGAGGTTCTTTGAGGAAAGGAGACCAAGAGTGGACGCCTGAATGCTATGGGTGAGGAAGACGGTTAGCTCCAAGCACAGTTCTGCGGTCTATGCAACACCTGTAGGGACATAGTCACATAGAATTGCAAACACACAAGCCTTTGCAGGTTCTGTTAACGTTCAGTAAAAAAGAAATCCTTTGCAGGCATGTATCTCATGGCATATGTTCAGGACAACAGTTTAAAACAGAATGTGAACTACTGTGAAAAACTCATTAAAATAAGGATCCCGATGGGGTTGGTTAAGAGGCAAAAGTGCACGACAGATGATTTGCTATAGGCAGAAACTTAGCAGCAGAGCAGGAGAAGCAATCCTTGTTAGTCATATACCTAGCAGCAAAATAGATGAAGGAGCGAAGTGCCAAAGAGTGCAGAAGAAAGTGCAAAGTGCAGAAACAATATTTTAGCCTGTGCAACATTTGTTATAATTGGCCTGCGTGTTCCCCTTGGCATTAATCTTTAGACAACAAAGCAGATATAAAAAGTGCTGAGTGTGAATCAGCAAATAGTTAACCCAAGTTTATTTCAGATGTTGGCTCTGCGCGTTCCTCAAACTATCATTTTGAGGGTGAAAGCAGATATAGAAAGTGCAGATGCGAAGGTAGCAAAAGTTGCCCCAAGGTTGCCGCGGGTGTTCCATGTTTAGAAGCGGCTTTCCAACAATGTTCCACACAGCATTCCTCGTGTGGACTCAAGCAAGTATAAAGTGTGAGGTGCATTGGAGCAAGGGATCATTCCTGGGATGCTTCAAAAGTTCAATAGCAGCTGTGTAATGAGGAGAATAGTTTTAATGACTGACTTCTGCAACAAGAGTAGTGTTTGGCGGAGCCCAGCTTTGCTGCGGCCATCTGAAGGGATTTAACTGCTTGGGCGATATTTTCTTATCCGTAGCAAAGAAGGGCAGATGCATAAAATGTGAGTTGGCTTTCAGTACCGGATGTAGGTTGGTCTCGTATTTGTGTATAACATTCTTTTCAAGGATCTCCAACCGGATGCTGACATGGTGCACTAGATGGGAGGAAGCGATTGGCAGACAGTTTTGAGAGAAAGAGTGGGAACAGGCATTGGAGCATCGGCACAAAGAGCCAGATGTATCAAAGGGATTTGCCCATTCTGTGTCTATGGCAAAATGTGTTGATACATATGGCCATACGTTTGTAGAAACACCTGATACAAAATATACACAGTTCAGCTACATACATACCACATACCTCACTCCACATAGACTGACTATCATGAAGCAAACAGACATGTACGCTCCCCAATGTGATCTTGTTGACGCTTTCATCCACAGGGTCTGGAGCTGCCCTGTGCTGGCACAGTTTCGGACAAAGGTCATAGGTGACATGGAATGCACATCAAATAGTAGGGTGCTGCACACATGAAAAATGTGTTTATGGGGGTTATATGTCTCACTGAGGCAGAAGAAAGCAGCCAGTATATATTTATATCTGGCCTTATTTCTTGCCCATGGAGACATAGGATTGCACTCTGGATTGCCAGTTGAATCGCTGAATAGTAGGTGGAAGAGGGCTTTACAGAAACTATCATGGGTGGAAGGTGCTGATCTGAGCTCAGAGGAGCATCGTGGTATGCATAAGAGACCTGTATCAGACCAATTGATGGAAATAGTTATGTTTTTTTATGGATGCTTAGGAGCAAATCATATCGCAATAAGGTTAGAGACTTGACATAGGGCACCCCTACACATATCTGTAGGGATGATACTGAAAATGACATGCTGCAATGTACTGCTGTCACACTTGATGTGCATTGTAACAAATAGGTGTGAAGAGAACCAATTGATAAATTGCTGGGCAATATGTGGCGACCATGGTACCTCAAGACAAATGGGCTATTGCAGTGCTGTTAAATGTTCTCTGTGTTTCTTTTGTTATGTGGGATTCTGAAACAAGTAAAAAGAAAGTATACATTTTTCTTCTTGTACTTTCCTGTGTATTAGCCAAAGCCTAACCACATACAAATTCAATGTAACACATGTATCAAATTTGAAATAAAAAAACTGAAAAAAAATTAGAAAAATACAGTAATATAGGATGTGCTTTTCATGATATATTGATACACCAGGAGATCATCTGTAGATGATAGTTAAGAAATGTTGAATGTCCTTTGCTTGTAACTACAGGCTGTAATCCTGAATTCTGGGAATTCAAAAATGTGCACCTTCAATGGCTTTTCTATGGTGTTCCTTTCTCACGATTGGAATAATACTGATTAACCATAAGAAGGATAGCTATCATATTCCTTCATAAACAATTTAACATACGTTCTGTTAGTCCTGCAAAATCCATTATCCCATCAATCCTAGATTCTTGTGACTCTGTCAAATATTATGTGAGGTGTTGAAACTCTGCAGGCGGTTTATTTTACTTGTGTAGGACTTTGCCCTTTTTGCAGGGTCATCCCAGAACATTTTGCCATCCTCCTGTATTTTTTCTGAGCTGCTCTTGGTGGTTTTATGACTCTGGGCACTTTATCACTGCTGATCAGTGCTAAAGTGCATGTGCTCTCTATGGTAAACTTGGTAAGATTGATCTACACCTGTTTAACATATTTAATTTACCTATCAGACCCTTGTACAGTGGTATCCCATATACCAAGGGTCAGTAAGTTAAATGCTTCTGTTGGGCTTTCAGCACTGATTGAGCCACCCACTGAAGTAGCCTTTCAAACCTGTCTCAAGTCTCTGCAACTGCAGGGCCTGTGCATGCCGTTTACTCCCGCATTGACGCGACATTTTAAGAGGTTGCCATGTCTGCAACTCCCCTTTTACTACATATCAGTCACCCCTGAGGTAGGCCCTAGCTAGCCCTATGGGCAGGGTGTGGTGTATGTAAAAGGTAGGACATGTGCCTTAACTGTGTGGCATGTCCAGGTAATGACAAACAGTTTCTAAAGACAGTGGTCCCTAGACAGTTACAATTTTGGAAAAAATAATAAACATACACTGAATAGATTATATGTTCTCTGTCCAGCCGGACAGATTTTTAATATAAGAATAAGTGCATAGAAGGAGATTCATGTACAAATACAAGTGGGACACAACCTGCATCCAACTCACAACCATAAACAGACAACATAAAGTGGGGGAAGGGTTTCAGGCAAGGGGAAACTAGTTGCTTCCCTACAATTTGGGATTCATTTCCTTACCAGTAAAATTCTCCTACCTTGTCTATGATCAGTGCGTGGGAGCGCTTTATTGCCGGCCTCAAGGGTGGGGAGTGTACCGTGTCCTCCCCGGTTGTAGCGGGGTGATTTCCCCTCAGTGCCCATTTGACAGGAGAGTGCTCCTGAGTGCAGGCAGCACTCCCTCTTTGGCCACCTTTGTGCCACAACCTGTGCGCCTGGGGGATTGGCCGCTCTTGTACCCTATCCAGCCAGAATCCCCATTTCTAACATCTTGCCAAGAGTTGATGCCATCATCCCGTCATACAAATATATAGGTTCTTCATCCTGCAAATACGGTCACTTTACAGGTGACTCTTACAAGAAATAAGCTGTGTTTTACTAGTCAAAAACAGAATTTGCCTCGCTTGCCACATAACGCAGCATTTTTTGTGTGTTTTGTGGTCCAAAATAATAAAAGTTTAAAAAAAGCAAAGAGCATGTAAGGTGTGACATAGCACAGCTAGGTGCCTTTATTCATTAAAAGGAGTATCAGTTTTGCCCAGAGGGTGTCCATATCCCCAATTGAAAAATGGAATCATTATTTTTATATGCAGCTAGAAAAAACCTACAAAATGAAATGTAATGTACTTCAAGCTGGATGAAAATCAAAGAAAATACGTTTTTTTACTATTCCTAAAAACTGATGGTTACATCAACAAACTGTTATCAAATAAGGTGTCATTTTAAAAGAAGTCAAGTTAAAAGTGAAGCCCAGAAGAATCTCAATGTATTTAATATATAAAGGGTAATTGTGTAATGTGGGCATGCATTGCCATTGATGGGGTTTTGATGACAGCTGCATGTCTAGAGAAATTGAGGCTGAGTGGTTTATACATATTTTCTGAGCCCTGAGATGGCAATTTAGGACCTTATTACACGTTATTTGTTATGTAGTTTTTATATTGCATGATGTATTAATCCTATTACTCTTTAGAAACATTTAGTGTATTTGAGAATCAATTATTTAATGTTCATTGTTTGTAGGAGCCTGCAGATGTCTGTTAATATTTTGAAGAATGTGTGTTTTGGTTATGAATAAGGTGCTAATAGTTAAAATGTGTTTTATGCACCAATGTGTATTATTATAAAGCACCTTTGAACTGAAAACCGCATAGCAAGTAAATTAAGAGACATGCATTCTAAAATGTGCTTTTTTTCTGTAGTACATTGACACTACAGATGAGGTTTAGGAAAACATACATCAAGAAAATAAAGTGCATTGTGGGACAGTGTAAATGTTTGCTGACAAGGCTCTGCATTTACAATGTTTATATTCACCCACTGGGGAATATCCATTGGTAGTTGCTTGCATAAGTGATAGACCTGCGGGGCGAGCTTGTCAAGTGTGCTTAAGAAGGGTCTAAGAGCAGCAATATCATTATAAAAGCATTTTTTAAACAATGAAATGCAGTGTTTAACTTATTATTCATTTAGGGAATTTAAATACCCCACAAGTGATTTAAACACTGGCAACTATGGTTAATAAACACAGTTTTAATATAGACAAAACTAGATATTTCTACTCATCTCTGGTAGTTGAAACAAGTCGATTCTTAAACATGTTCTCAAGCTATATGCCTTAGTTCTCCTTGCTGGCTGAAAGCCAGAGACTATGGATCGCAACAGGTTGATATATATGGGTCACACATTCAAATCAATAATTTATTGACAAATATTTTGTGATTGAAATCGTGCATATGGGACGATGCTTACTGGTGGAATTTGTTGGAATCATTTTCTTTGTAGATGGGGATATATAATGTGAAATACTTGTTTACAGGTTAGTGTGCATTGTGAATAATTTGCTCGTAGTACAGAGGCAAGCCACATATTAATGACATTAGGCCCTTTATAAAGGTGTGTCCAAAATTTCAGATCTTGCATTTCACAATTCACAATCGGGATCTACGAAGTCTGGGGCGATAGGAGCACGTGACTGTCATTTCTGTGAATTACATGCATTCGCTTTATTTAAAGATAGGAATGAAGTTAAGTTTTAGTGAGTGAATAACTTCAACGAAAATTGAAATTGGGAACTTCAGCAACACACTATATGTAGTATCACTTTGGAGAAGAGATCTCTTTCAACAGATCCTGAGCATCCTCTAAATTTGAAAACATATGAAATTTCCCCCTCACAAGAACACGCAGCTTGGATTGTTGGGCTATTGAAGCCTGTGTGCTTTGGCCCTAAAAAGATAAAAAAGTTTAACAAACTCTTTGCGCCTGTGTGCGGCTGCAGCTGAAACATCAGAAAATATGCAACATTTTGAGACTTCATTAATAGAAAATTGTCTCTGCTCTATTGCCCTGGCCAAAATCATTTCTTTAATACGGTAGTCAGTAAAGTTGACCCGGATGGTATGTGGAATCTTTGAATTAGGCAGAGGGTGAGAGGGAACTCTATGTACCATTGTAATTTGTGAGTTCTCCAGTGAGGTCGGGCAAAACCTTCTGCTTGATGAATGACTCGACCTATTGTAGTGTTTGAGATCCCTCACTCACCTCAGGGACCCCTACTAGTTGCAAGTTCGAGCGTTGTGAGTGATTTTTAAGTTCCTCGAGTTTTTTCTCTCCGGAATATTTTTATCCTTGGTGGCTTTGTTTACTCTCAGGAGCATGGAACTCATTTGGTCCTTCAGCTGGGCGATCCTAGACACTGCTTTTTGAATTTTTCCTGGAAAGCAATCCACTGCTTCAATTTTCCCAAGGCTCTGGTGAAGAGAGGCTAGCTCATTTTTTTGAGATCTCTTCATTACTCTTATCTCTTCCAAGATAAGATTAAACATGGACTTAATATCAATCTGTTTAGTGAAGGCTCCTTTCATTGAAGATTCCAAAGAGTCGGACATGTCCTGTTGCACATTCTCATCCCCCTTTTGACCCCCCGGGGACTGGCCCGGAGGTTCCATATTGTCTGCATAAGACGTCTGGTGCCTCAGCTGTACCTGGGTCCCTGATTGCAATGCTATTGACTCTGCTGCAGATGCCTGGGCGGGCTGGATATGCAGCGATGGAGGAGTAAGAGTTGAGATTGGAAGTACAGTCTGTCCCACCAAGGTTTGACCAGGTTCTTGTACTGTCAGATCAGCTGAGGAGGGAGCCTGCCCAAATGCCTGGACCTGTAGTAGAGATAATATAGATGAGATCTGTTACAGATGTCTTCTGTCCCTTCTTTCGTCAATCGCAAAGATTGACCTGTAGATTTGAGGGGAGCCGCCTGGGATTTTTTTTAAGAAAATAAAGGAAAGTCTTTAAAGCTTTTCACCTCATCTTTGTTGGGCCCTGCTGTGGACTCAGCAACCTGTTTCTTCTCTTTAATTGCAGGACCATCTATTTGCTTCTGCATCGCGAGAGTCCCACCTTCCAAAAGAAGCACAGGAGGGTCTTCTTCCAATCTCTCAAAACTAGAATTGAGACCAGGACAATTGATAGTATGATCAGCTCTGGCTGCTGAAGAAATCGATTAAGACTGCGCTAAGTGAGTTTTAGCTTTCAGTCCAGCCGCTGTATCTACCTTGGCGACGACATTCGCCTGTTTAAGATGTTTTCCCATATTCCGCCTTTTTTCCCTCTCTCCCTCTATATCCTGGTTCTTTAAATTTAATTATTCCCATTCATCAAGGTATTCACTAACCCCTAGTTTGAGAGGAGCAGTGGGTTAGGTTTAAAATCTTTGAAGCCAATAACTAGGGGGAAAAATTCCTTGCTTAAGATGAGTCACATAATGTCTTATAAACTCTTCATGTCCTGGCAACCTCAATCAGCCCGCCGCTGCATCCGAATTTGACTCCAGATCACCAGCCCTGAATTTATATCCAGATCCAGATACTCTCCCAGGCAGGCTCACCTCATCCGAAAAGAACTGGCTCCCTTCTGACACACGGCATCTTCACTCTCCGGCACAGTCTCAATTAGTGCACTCGGTTGCGTCCTCGAGCGCCTCCCGGCACGTCTGAAATTCGAGCTGGTCTGTCTCCGTTTTTGCAGCAGGTGCGGTCGCAGCGGGCCCAGTCTCTGCCCTGCCTTAGCCCCGTGATACAAACTTCAGATACCGGGTACATCAGCAAGCGTTAATCGAGAAAACACTTGCTCCGAAAGTCAGGCGACCAGGGTGCCAGAAAGCCAGCAAACAGGTGAGGACACTCCTCGGGCTCCATTGGAGGCGGGAGGAGCAGTGGTCACCTGTGTTAGGGCCTTAGCCAATCTGAATTGCCTTGTGAAAACTACCCCAACTGGATTGCTGACTGAAACTTTTCAGTGTCCCTTCTACTGTTGTATGATTACCGCCTGATGTTTTTGCTCTTTTTATTTCATAATAGGGAGATGCATATCCAAAAATAGGCATATTTTTCTCTGGATTTGCTTCTGATTACAGCAGACTATAAAAAATGTGCACACTCTTCGAATTATCTACACGCAGGGTTGAATTGGGGACACAATTCAGTCCGGGCATCCAAAGAAAAGGGACCCAACATTCGATTGCAAACTTTGATAATACACTGCTTAGTTAGTTAATGGAGCTAAATGATGACAAAGATTTGCGTAGTAAAAGTATTTTAAAGCTTATAGAGCCAGTACCTAAATAGGAAATTAACATTCCAAGGAAAAAATATATACTTTGTAAGCACAGAATTACCAAAAGTAAGCCGCTTCCTCGCTGGGCCTCACAAACCCCTGCCTCTTGATGCTCCAGTCCTCTCCCCTGCTGCAGGCCCCCGTAAAGTAAGTGCTAATGGCTTCCCATCCGCAGCTCCTGGAGGCCTCTGTCCCACCCGGACGGAGGCAGGCACACCTCATGCTGTGACAGTCAGAGCAGCCTATCTTCATTCTGCTGCTGACATTAACCCGCTGGCCTGGCTTCAGCTGCATGCGGCCATGTTTTGTCAAGGCTGTAACAGCCTTTCATGCTGTATACCAGGGGTAGAGTCCAAAAAAACGGGCCCACCAACTGGCCTCAGCCAGAGGCCCATCGGCCCATGCCTGACTGCCCGCCTGACCAATCCGAGGCTACCACTGCTCACACCTTACAGAGCAGTGGAATAATAGGATCTGCAATGAATCCGTGGATTTTGCAGTCCGCTCCTCAGCATTGTGCTATGCCCTCCTTCAGCCCGGTGCCCGGTGAGGAATGTTGTGAGGGAATATGGTATGCACTGGGCACAGATATGTCCAAATCCGTCTTATATCGGAGAGGAAGCTGTGCCGTCTGCACCAGACACCTACTGGGCCAACTAAGGTCACAGATATGTGTGCACAGAGGTATTTACACACAATCTCTGCACATTCTTGCAAATGAACATTTGCTTTGCAAAATGCGAACTTTCATGATGACCTATTCACAGAGTGGGAAAACAACTTTGCAATTCTTGCCCATTTTGTAGGCATTGTTTCTAAACAGGTTTATCCAAACAGTTATGCAGAAAGCTTGTCCAAGGCTACCAGGAGGAGAGCTAACGGATTCCTCAGAGAGACACTGACCCACCTCTGTGTGTGACTATCTGCATCTGGGTGTTTTGGGAGGTTGGCACGAGCACTTTAAAGTGTCTCTGCCTTGCCAGCTGTTTCCTCACACATTGTACGTCTCTTTGGCAAAATACAACATTAAAACTAGCATTTTTAAGTATGTTTGAAATCACGTTATTACTTGGCGTGATTCAATGATTGTAATATTCCAAGTCTTTTAGTGGGTTTCGCTTACTTATCTTAGGAGGGAATCTTTTGTGAGTCTAGTGTAATATCTGCACTGTGATCACAGTTTTACTAAAGCGAAGTTTAAGACCACAAGTGCTAAGGGAACAACGAGGATGCATCTTGATTTCTATTTAAACGGACATTTGAAGACTTTCAGACTTTCTGGGAGGATAGTTGACAAGATAATTAATTTGAGAATCTGCATGCTAGCTTCTAATTAACTTCATAGAGAAGTAATTGAATTTCTGGAAAGCACTGCTGAACCAGAAACTTGTAGCATACAAACATTTACAGTTATATTAATTTAAGCGCATTGTGTTTCTTAACAAGATGTTTACATGTAGTTTATCTGAATGCTTTTCAAGGTTTTACAAAAAGAAGCAAACACATCTGCAAAACATTCACAGTCCATAAGAGTACTTGAATGTGTAAACAAGATTGAGTGGGTGAGCTCAGAGGATAAGCAGATGGTAAAGATTCATCACAATCAGAGACGAGGAATAAGAATAACAAGGTAGTTTCCAGGTAATGTAATGTAAAAATAAATTCAGGAAGCATCCCAAAAAAGCACAGTGTTAAAGGATGTTGCAGCAAGTCGTTTTTTTCCCGATAATATAGATATTTTTCGAATTACAGTATATAAAAACATGTAATAAATAAATTACTGTTACAACACCGTAAGGATTATCAGCTATAAAAATTGGAAAATCATTTTCATAAAGAATAACATTGGTCTCTTACCCAAAAAGCCAAGCATCCGGGCACCCATTTCTCTGATGAGCATATTAAATGTGGGATTTCAGACCCTACTTGTTTTGGTAGCTTCCGATGTAAGTGCTTTATTCCACCAAATCGCACCAAATCGCAATTGCTTCCTTTAATGTTTAGGGAAATCAAATGGATGCTTAATAAACAGTCTAGTAGGATTTCTCGAAATGGATATATATCTAATGTTCCATTTTTCAAATCCCTGTACCATTTCCAGGAAACAGAAGGGTGCTACCAGTCTTAATTTTAAGTGTTGGGGTAATGTAGAAACGGAGCATAAAGTGTTTCCAGAGGATTTCCAAGTACAGCTTAAGCTCAAGTTGCGTTCTGCTCTTTTCGCCAGCACATTCGTCCTGGCGTTACCTAGAAGACATGTCTTGGCTTTTTACGTATGCGCACTTACTTTGTTTGTAAAGCCTTTGAAAGGTTTGCTGCCTCTACATGCATATACATATTCACGCAGGTTCCCGCTATCTTAACATGAAAGAGGGCTGCCCTTGCATTCGCATGTGTGCATGCATACACATACTTGCGTGGCTGTGTTAGATTTTTTTTGGGGCCCAATTGATGAATTATGCGAACAATGTGCACACACTTGAGGACACACGAGCGACAAGGTCGCAGTTTTGGGTGAGCTGCCGGGCTTTTCCACGCAAAAGAAACTTAGGCTAAAAAGATTTTTTTAACTGAAAAAGCATACATTGATTAAGTAGTCCCTGGTGATGAAAGAGACTATCTTTTGTAGGGATCGGATGAGGACACTGTGATGGAGCCGAACAACTTCATACAATAGTTGAAGTGTTCTTATCCTGTGCCCCATGCTTTATGCAGTGACAGAGGAGCAAAATCTATCTATCTGTCTATCTATCTATCTATCTATCTATCTATCTATCTATCTATCTATCTATCTATCAATCTATCTATCAATCTATGAGTTACTAGGGTTATGGGACATTGGCGCATGGAGGATCAAATTATGCCGCAAGGTTATCTAAATACGTGGCAATAAAACCAAATTATTCAGCATTTTTTCTGATGGTATAATTTTCATCCTAAAACAAAATTTTTATGAAATCTCCAAATTAAGTTGCACATTTTGAGGCAAATGCAGTAAATCAATATTAATTTCTGTAAAAAAAAATGCAGCCACATAATCACATACATTGATTGCCCTCATTAAACTCTTTTGTTTTATCAACAAGTTATTCAGGCAAGGTGAATGAAACCTAAGGAGTAAATTAATGTTTGTAGCAGTTAAAGAAAAACTGTTATATTTAAAACATGCAATATAACAAATATAAACAGCGTTTTGCACCAAGCTTCAACGAGTATGGCCTAGTTTAGTTTAATGTTTGCAGATCTCACCCTAGAGTTTGCTGACTTATTAATCCAAAGATACCTTCCAAAAGTTTTGTGAACCTGATACCAGGATCAAGCGTCATGAAAAGCAAGGTTCCAAGAATCCTTTAAAGTGAAATCCACAAGCTGATGGGTGAGAGAATTTTTTTTTTTTTTGCTTAAGGTGGGGCACTTTTGCCGACACCCATCTCAGCCATGAGCTCAGCAGACTATAACTCCTGCCACCTTAAGGCTCTTTTCAATTATTTTCAGAAGGTGGGGACTGAGTTCCAAATTCCTGTTATGGCAGCCTCTACTGTTTTTCAAGTGCGGCCAACCAATCAAAGAGCTTCAGGTCTATGAACCTGACTTCGGGTTTGTGGATCTGAAATAAATAACAAGAGGAAAAGACCCGTTGCCCATTGTTATTTGAATATTTTTTGCATTTGTGTCCATGAAAAAATTACAAAGCATATGTGGACTAATGGTCCAGATGCCACAATCTGTTTAACACTCTCGAGACCACTTTTTTTTTAAAATGTTAATTTCTCAAAAATTTTGAACGTGTCTACACCAAATTAAGTAGAAGCACTACCTTGCACGATTAGTATGATTGTGTTCAGTTATTTTTGTCTGCAAGGAATCCTTCGAGCGTTAAAATGGGAAATGTCACATTTTGACAAAACTTGTCATGTTGAACCTACATTGGATGGGTTTTCTTTATTAGACAATTATGTGCTTACTTGCCATTTGGCACAAAAGGTATCAAGGAACCAAAATGCCTATCAAATGGAAACTCAGATCTAACCATAACCACACAGGCTATAGGTGTGTGTTTGTCGGGAATATAATGTTTATGCTTCGTTTACCTTGCTTAAATACGCTATTCATAAAACATAGGGCATATGGTGAGGGTCAGTAGATTTAAGCAAATACGTGGCTTGATTTTTTACATTATTATGGCTTTAATGCATTTGGCACATAATATGCAAAATTTGCTAACTGTACCAGAAATGTTGTTTCTGTCTTGAGTGGATACAAATTATACTTCCAGTACATAGATACTTGTAGGCTTTTTTGGCATGTAATCGAAAAAGCCTAAAAACTCCCTAGGTTTGGTTTGCATTACATTACATACCATACCTTAAATCCCTGATTTGAAGGCTGTATTGTATTTTTGCATCGGCTATGACTTCTGTCACATACCTATTCTTCTGCAACTTATCCATTCTGCATAGTTCACAACCATCAAAAAGGCCATGTGCCCTAACCCCTTTTGTCATGTGCAGCGCTTATTGGTTGCAAGCCCTGCTTGAAGTGTTATAAAATATAGGCCCTGGCCAAAGACGGTGCACAGTGAGTGTTGGCCCCCTATGGTAGGTTTGGCTCAGGACCTTACTGAACTATGTGGAATGTCCAAAATGGGTCTACTTGTCAGCAAGGATTCATGAACCTTAAGGCAAGCTTCCAAAACCCTTACATTTTTTGAAAAAACAGGCATGGCCAAAGGCCAGAGCCTGAGTCTACCTTCATGTAGCACAGCTGATGACTATGCTCTTGGATGGTCACCATCTAAAAGAAGTTGAACGCAGGTCGCAGGATGCCATCTGTGCACAGCAAAAGCCTTTGTGCACCAAGGGTTGTCTACCCACACTGGGTCGGATGCATGGACTGGTCAAAGGTTGAGGAAGTTTTGTTATGAGGAGTCCCAGTGTGAAGACATTGAAGGACTATTCATATAATAGTTTGAGCTGGTACTAAAGTATGTTGTTAGATATAGAGCAGCAGATGTAATATAATTAGTCACAAGATTGCAAATTCAAAGTCTGCATCATCACTCTCCTACATATCATTTGTTGCATTTACACCACACATTTTAAGTAAAGAGAATTGCTTTGGCTCCTCCTTTTGTTCCAATATGAGCCGGCCTCTCTTGCAATGCCACTTACCATTTCATACCTCAAAATTATTGCTCTGGCACTATCACAAATCTTGCACCTCCACGTGTGTCTGTCTCACCTCTCTGACATCAGTTTTACTGAATGGAACCTCTTGCAATTAGGTTCTTCTCTCCCATTGTTCACTGGTTCAGTTTCCTAGGCCCTTTAAGAGTGTATCTACCCTCCTTCCTTGTCTATTCCCTATGCCCCTAGCTGAATCGTCTTGCTTAACCCTCTACTATTTCTTGAACTACCTTGTCGCCCAGATTGCTGAACTCACCAGCATTCTTCCCTATTCTTGCCCTACATCCAGCATGCCAACATGCTAAACCTCCTAGCATGCTTTTCAATCTCCATGTATTTGACATGGTGATACTTTTACCAGCATTCTAGCACCATATGTTCTGTTTATTTGTAAGTACGTTAAAGCCTGTGGCCATTCTCAAATCCTCCCAACACCACACCAACATAGATCCTAGAACCAGTCAGACAAAGATAGCTTAAAATATACTACATGCTTACACGTAGAGCATTGCATAATAACTATTTAGCTAGCTAACAATGCTCTTTAGAAACAATCTGCATGGGACTGTCTATGACCAACTGACCATAAAGCTTAACAGAAAATGCCAGATTTATTTGTTGCACCCACCCACATGCATAACTCACTACAAAGATCTTAGCAGGTTCTCACTCCTTTACCTTTCATATTAGCAAACAAGAACTTTTGCTAAACTAGACAACAAATCTCTACTTATCCTGCACAACCAAATAGCAAAAGAAATCTCATACACAAATGGATGTTAATGTTAGTGGGATTTATAAAGCACCAAATACCTGGGAGTGTCTTAGCGCCGAGGACGCTGACCAGGTGTCTAATTCTGGAATAACCAGGTTTTTAGCCCCTCCCGAAGATGGAAAGGGAGCCAGCACTTCTGAGCTCACTCAAGAGCGTATTCCAGAGTTTGGTGGTGCTGTAGAGAAAACTACAGCTGCCCCAGTGAGAAGATCGAATTCTAGGTACTGTTTTGAGTCTGGCCCATGCAGAGCGAAGTTGTCGGGTTGGTTCATACCAGACAAAGAGATTCTGGAGAAAGGAAGGTCCTTTGTGGGTCAGTGCCTTGCAGGCCAAACAAAGGGCCTTGAATTTGATACGATGTGTTACATTTGATACGATGTGTTACCGGGAGCCAGTGCAGGCCACAAATCTCTTTGGAAACAGATTTGTGGCTGGGAATGTTTACCAGTAGCCGAGCCGCTGTGTTTTGGAAAGTCTGAAGCTTTTTTTACATATTGTTTCTGTATGTTCAAAAAGAGCCCATCGCAATAGTCCAATGTTGACTGAGTTAGAGATGTAACCACTGTCTTCCTAGTGTCTGCGGGAATGTACGGAAAGATCTTCCTTATTTTCTTAATGAGAAAGTGGGGGCGGAGACTGTGGCATTTGTCTGATGCGAGAGTGCTAGTTTGTTTTTGAACCATACTCCCAGATTTTTAACCTTGTGCTCTGGTTTTCGTGGCTCAGGCAATGTGTACCCATCCATCTATTTATTGCACTCATGCAGTTTTGAAATTGAAAATCAGGAGAGGCCTGATTTCTATAGGCAGCCACCACTATCTGGGTATCGTCGGTGTAGTATGTTAGGCTAAACCCAAAATCCCGCATCAGTGGAGCGTGTTCCAAAGCATAGACATTGAAAAGAGATGGGCTAAAGGAAGAGCCCTGTGAAACTCTGCACAGGAGGGTGTACGGTGCTGAGTAGTACCCATCTACCGCTACTGTTAGTCTCCTGTCCTTGAGAAAGGAGGACAGCAGGGCTAATGCCGCTCCACTGACCCCCAGATTCTCCAGCCGCTGTTGCAGGAGAGAGTGATCCACAGTATCAAAAGCAGCGTACAAATCGAGATGTACAAGGGCGGCTGTACCCCCTCTATCCATCTATCTATCTAACCGCTCTGATCTCCTCAGTGGTTTCGATGAGAGCCTTTTCAGTACTATGCTCATGACGGTAGCTAAACTGGGAGTGATCGAGCAGATTGTTTTCATGAATAAATTGGGATAGTTGAGTGTTCATAATTTTTCGACTATTTCGGCTGGTAGTGGCAGCTGGGCTATAGGACAATAGTTATTCAAGTTAGACCCATTCAATTTTTTTTTTTAGCAATGGGTGGATGGAGGAGTCTTTCCATTTAGAGGGAAAATTGACCAAAATAAACATGGAGGTGAAAATTTCTGTGAGTCCAGGGCTAACCACTTCCACCATTTCTTTCAAAAAGGCCGGTGGGCATGGGTCAGAAGGAGACCCCGACTATGCGTCTCTTATATATTTTTCCACTGCCTCTGATGATGTAGGGCAGAAATAGAGGAGGGTGTTATTTTGGCCTCAGAGCTTATTGGCAGAGCGGTGGAGAGGAGGGATGAGGTATCCTCAAAGGCCTCATAAATATCCAGGACTTTGTCTTTAAAGGCTGCTGCGATATCATCGCAAAACATTTGATCACACTTAACCCCTGTGTTCTTGGGTGTGACTAGCTTATTTACTACCCTAAATAGCTCTTTGGAGAAATGTTTTGCTTCCTCAAGCTGTTTAGTGAAGAAATTCCTCTTCTCTGATATCAGTACTTTTTTATATTGTGTTAGGGCATATCTATACGCCTCTTTATCGGCTGTGTGATAGTTCACTCTCCAGCGCCTTTCTAATCAACAGCACTTTTGTTTTTTCTTCCACAGTGCTTCAGAAACCCAAAGGGCAGAAGCGATACTCCTATTCCCCAAAACTTTTTTTGTAGGCACCGAGGCCTTAACAGCGTCATTAAGCCAGTTGATGTATTTAGTGACAGCTAACTCTGGATGAACATTAACCCCTTCCATGCTGGGCCGTTTCCGCCGCTGTGCGGTAAACAAAAGAACAGGGCGGGGCCGTGACGAACCCCAGCCGTCATCAGCACACGAGCGCCGCAGAGCGTGACGGCTGGGGTTCGTCACCAGCATGGAAGGGGTTAAGTAGGGGTCGTGTATCCTCCAAGTATGTTTGGAGGGTACTTTTATCTACTTTATTCCATTCTATGTAGATAGAGGGAAGGGGCTTTGTATTCCTCCAGTGCACGATGATGGGGATCGAGAGGTTAAACTTGATTAACAAATGATCTATCCATGTCAATGGGAGCATTTCTTTTACTGTAGGTCTCTGGGCCGAAGTAAATATGCCATTTAATGTGTGCCCAGCCTCATGCATGGGAGTCTGTACTAGCTGAGCTAAACCTACGGCCCCCAGTGTGTCTAATAAACCATTGTCTCCCTATTATCCTTACCTTCAAGATAAAAATTAAAGTCTCCGAGGATAGTGAACTACTTATTTAAGAGAGTTGGCTAAAAAAAAAGTCTAGATTTAAAGTAAATACGCTTCTAGCGCCTGGCAGATTGTAAAGTAAAATTCCTTTAAAGGTCAACTTAGGGCTAAGTTCGAGGGCAGAGTAAAGAGCCTCATAACAGAAAGGTGAATTTGGAGGAAAGGTCACTGTGAACTGCTCCCTAAAATTGATTGCTACTTCACCCCCTCATTTGATTAGCCTGTCGACCCTGATAGACCGAAATCCCATAGGGGTTGCTGTGACGAAGTCCGGGTCAGAGGCAGCATCTGCCCACGTTTCTGTATTAAAAAGTATGTCTAAATTAAGTTTGGAGATCATGTGGGCAATCCCGTACTTGTGCTTTGCAAGGGAACGGATATTTGTGGGGCCACAGCAAATGTCTACAAATGCTGAGTGTTTAGATATGTGGTGGATCAGTGGGAGCGGGGGGGAGTGGAACGCTCTAGTCGTCCGTGGTTGAGGGATTGAAAAACCACAAGAGCATTCTGCCTTCTCTCCAGAAGGGGTCAAAATACAACAGCTATCCTTGGTCTTATAGAAAAGTAACAGCTCCATGGTATTATACCTGAGGCCCTGGGAGATCAAAGGACCAGGGTATGTGACCCTGGGCCCGGTCCAGGCATGTCCACTGCCCGTCTGCACCATCTGGGCCCTAGGAGGTGTTGCACCCTGTGGAAGACTAGAACGCGACCAACCGGAAATGCCACTGAGTGGAAGAGAGGGAAAGTGGGAGAGGTGGCTCCGCCCTCCGCGCAAATGGCACAACAGCCGTGGTGGACGGCACCAGATTAGGAAAGTGTTACAACCACAACATAATGGTGGACAGAACAATGAACACTGTACAATGATGTCACATGGGATAACACATTGTTACCTATCATGAGCCAGATATTGTTGTGTTAGAACACATAAACAATCAATAGAACTCACAGAACCGAACAAATAAGGCACCACATTAGGACAGGGTTAGGATCGCAACCTAATAGTGGAAACTTCTGCTCTTTTCACATGACAATTCTGAATGGTTTTTCTTTTGTCCACTTTGACAGGACAAACAAGTGAGATGAGGGAGGGGTGGGAATTGTTTCTAAGCAGAGGTTTAAATGCACAACCTTCTCGCTGACTCAACTAGTAGGAACAGAGGAGTAGAGGGCTTGGGCTTCTGTTTCTCGATATTGGTTCAGGTATCTTTTGCTGCAGCCCTGATTTAATGTCCTCTGCATATCCACACCCACTCAAGAACTTTGAAATCAGCTCACAAATGTCTTCTTGCACAACATTTTTAAAATCCGGTCAAATTTGCTCAAGCTCCCAATCTGCCTTGTACCTCAGCTGAATGCTGGTGCCTCCACTCACAAACTGGTTACTCTTTCACAGTTCAGCCCAATAACCTTGGAGGAGTCAGACAAGGTCATACTTGAGTGCAAATCAGGCTCTCAGTCGACACTTGTCTACCTTCTATCCTGACTCTTGCAGCCAACGTGTTCAATCTGGTCTTCAATCAGGAATTTAACATCTGTTTCAGCTCAGCCCGAGTACCTCTTCCAAGGAAGCAGGCTAAGGTGGTTCCCTTTTAAAATGTCCTTCTACCGACCAATCTCTTCATTGCCTATTGCCTCCAAGATGCATGAAAAGATGGTCAACACTCCATCGAATTGCGGACTACCCGGAGCAGCACGGGCTATTGTACTCTGGCCAGCCAAGCTTTCATCCCCATCATAGCACTGCTACAGGTGGCAGATTACAGAAAGCTGACATACGACCAGGGGAAGATTGCTGCCTCGATTTAGCTTGATCTCTTGGCGGCATTCAACACCATTTCCCACTCTATTCTCCTGCAGCGTATTGCTGATTTTGGGGAAATGGACAGGCACTGAGCGGAGTTGAGTAATTTATATTTTAATGCCAGTCGGCAAGGAGTCTGGCTATCCGCTTATCCATCTGCTATAAAATCCGTTAACCTTGCAGTGCCTCTGGGCTCTTCACTGATATCTACTCTTATTAATATGTGTATGGTTCATCTGACTCCACTGGTTGAATCTTTTGGATCTAAAACCATTTCACAGGCAGGTGATTCTCAGCTCTTTTTCTCAGTGGTCCTCAATTGGATACAGACGAGGCAGATAAAGTGCACTTCAGACATTCTGCTGTTCGCTTCATTTAGCTATGTTGGACTTGGCCCTTTTTGCAGGGTCATCCCTGAACTTTTTGCCTTCCTCCTCTATTTTTTCTGACCTGTTGTTGGCTATTTTATGATTCTGGGCACTTTACCACTGCTGAGAATTGGTGATTCCATAATTGGCTATTTGGTTTCCTTGTCAGACCCTAGTACCGTGCACTGAGTGTGCCCGGGGCATGTAAATCCAAATGCTGCTGGTGGACTTGCAGCACTGGTTGTGCCACCCATAGAAGCAGCCTTGTAAAATGTGTCTAAGGTCTGCCATTGCAGAGCCTGCGTACAGTCTGGTACTGTCATGCTGATTGGGCAAGTGCACCCACTTGCCAGTCTTTAAACCTTCCCTTTTCTTCATATCAGTCACACCTATGGTAGGCCCAAGGGCAGGGTGCATTGTAAGTATAAGGTAGGACAAGCCCTGATGTGTGTGGCATTTCCTAATAGTGAATTACAGCCATTTTCGTTGTTCACTATTGCAAGGCTACCTGTTCTCCATAGGCCAGAATGGGCGGTTAGAATTATTACATTTTATAATCCTAACTGACTCACAGAACATGGTAGAAATTCGAGTTTAGTATGCCTGAACTCAGAATGATAAAATGCATCTTTTAGTGAAGTTGGTTTTAACATTCTGTATTTGCAAATACCACTTTTAGAAAGTAGGTATTTGCTTGTCTAGCCATTCAAGCCTGCCTCTGATAGGTTCTGTATTCCTTTGCTGGTTTTGTGAGTGACAGGGCTGGGGGATTCCAAGAGACCGGATGAGTCAGCCCAGTGGTGAATAGAGAGATCTGCCTCTAGATGGTAGGAAGGAGTTGCAGCTGAACCTTAATTGGGCTATGCCTGCCTTCCACAATGCTGGCTCCACCTCCTGGGGAGCGGCTGATGTCTCTGCCCGGCACACTGAAAGAAGAGAAGGAGTCCTGTCAACAAAGTGCTCCAGGACTGTACTTGCCTTCCACAATGCTGGCTCCACCTCCTGTGGGAGCCTGATGTTTCTGCCATGTACCGTGAAAAGAAAGGAGAAGTCTGGTAAACAAAGTGCTTCAGAACTGGTTTGGACTGGGCAAAGGCCCCTCTCCCCTCAGAGAACAAAGGATTTTTGGGTATAAATATTGGGACCCTGATCCCATGAAATTAGATCACTTTTGGACTACAAGAAGAAACCTTTACTGAGGAGAGGAACCTGAAGAAACGGAGGAGAGACTATTCCCAAGCTGAAGTGCTGCTTGGGGGATTGACCTGCAGGGGTTGCGTTACTGCCAAAGGAAGGAGAAAGGAACTTTGTGTACTTTGCTTTCAACTTATGAAGGATCTCCAGTTGAGTTGGCTAGAAACACTTCCATCTCCCCATTAACTTGACAGGGTGGCAAATAACCTGCTTTTAAGTTTGACAACCAACTATCTTTTCAGCCCCAGGTGTCGGAAGTGGTTAGTTCCTGCTTCTGACTTCTCCAGGCCCTCAAGAAATGTCTCCATCTTTTACCATTGTACCCAAGGAAGATGGAGGTACATTAATTGATTATATTATCAGTGGACTATACTATTGCGCTCTGTCTTGCCCTACCATGTGCCTGCACATGGTTCATACCGCTGCAGCTTGCCTGATTCACAGATTACCTCTGCATGTGTCTATGTCTCTTATCTAAGGTTTCTTCACTGACTTCCAGCGAAGAAGAGGATTCTATTTAAGTCTTTGGCTCTGGTCCATCAGGCCCTTTTCTTATTGAGTCCTCATTACCTTAAAGACAGATTTCAGTTTTACCATCTAAATAGAGGTTTCCGATACACATCCTCCACCCTGGCAGTGCTGCCTTGGGTCAGGGGCATGAGAAATGGGGACAGCTCTTTTTCTTATCTAGCTTCGGAGGCTTGGCACTAGCTTCCTTTGGATCTCCACATTTTAGATTTATGAACCTGTTTAAGAAAAAAAAATCAATTGACTGAACCCCCTTTTTTTGGTTCTTGACCTGACAACCGTCAGCACCAGGACACTCCAAACAGTAACTGCACACTACACAAAACCCGTCACTTACGTAACACATTGTTACTTATCATGAAGTAGCTAAGGTTTCGATAGACAACTCTCCATGCCTAAGAAACGACTGTCTGATGTCCCTCATAAGAATGTAAAATGGAATTTGGTAAATAAAGGTGCACAAGTCAGCTCTGACAAGTACCGCTTGTGTTCTCTAATTCTAGGTTGGGGCATTGTTAGAAGTTTTCCTTAAACAAGGAATGTATATGTACAAGACATGACAATTTTAATGGCTCTGCCAAGATCTGCAAAACAGCAGATACTGTTTATGTTGTCTCTGCATTCAGAAATGTATTATCTAAAGTTCTCCATTGGTGATTTCCCCACTGGCCTTACAACTTAATACCATTTCAATCTAATGTTACAAGTATTATGGTATCGAATTTACCGTGAATGTCCTCAAAGCGGGGCAAGTGGCAAAGCTGCATTCATCCACTGATCTGCTGTGGGCGCTCCTAAATGACGGAGAAGCACTTAGGAAATGAAGCTCGTTTGCTATTCTGAGTTCATACGTCTGGTATTTAAGTCAAACATTATTACCTCCACAGTATCAATAATTACGCCCTGCTGTAGAATTAACTATGGCTAATTGTAAGTTATGCCTTTCTTTCCACAAAAGATGTCTTCTTTAATCCAAGATGTCTATGTCTTAGAATTAATTTACCCGTGGCACAGCTGCTCTTAGCAAGATCAGTTATCATTACAGTTCATTTTTCTTTCACAAAGTGCCGACTGTCGTGGAAAGCGCGGGAGAACTGCACTATAAGTAAATTGGAAAAGAAACCAGAGGCGCGGGACTCTGACAATGAGTTCATGCAGATTAATGATATTTTTGATTATGCAAATATTTGAGCTGTGTGTTAAATGCAAGCCGCTAATCATGATTACACCCTGTCACTGAATGGCTCCACTGGAGAGCGCGAGATTGATGCTTGTGTTAGTAAATAGAGCTCTGCAGTCATTATGTCGTGCAGAATGCTTTAAGTATTCCCTCGTGGCGTGAACAATAACGAATACAAATGATGCTAGCATGCTCCCTGGGTTGTTCATGTCCAGGTGGGGTGGGGCAATGGTGGAATGTGGCATCTATATGTTAGCTGTACTTTTTCTCAAATTAGAGCATTTGAAAACTCTTTGAAGACCAGCAGAGGGGGTGGGAGCACTGCTAGAGGTGGTGAAACAGGTGCAGTGTTTTCGTAGGTTTGAGAGGTGCACTCTTCCGCAATTTTAGCAGTTTTTACCACTCAGCTGAGCCCCAGGGTGGTAGCTGTACTTTTTAAATGTAACCATAAACCCTCTTTCCCTTTTTACTTTTTCAATTGTAAGAAGATTCCATATTTAAATATTAATATAAGATGAGTCTAACGAGCAGGCAGTGAAGCACTTCACAAATGCTATATGTTGATAATGAGCTACAGTATAATCTGAGAATAAAGAAGTACATCAATGCATACAAATATGTTGGCCCCCTCCTCCTTCTGAAAGAATAACGAAATTGACAACAGTCTCTGATAGTGGTGTGTATGTCTTCTTCTGAAGTGAGGGCCAGCCTTTTTATTAAAAAATCCATTGGACTCTGCAATCTATTAACTTTTCCAATGCTTTTTCACAGTAGGGAATGTGTAAATGTCATGATGCTTAGTGGCCCAGCGTGATGACGTATATGTATGCTTGCATCACTTGTTATGTAAGTGAATCTTTATTAAGTTTACAGCTTAATGACATAGGAGAACCCTGGATTGCGAGTCTTTTGTGTTCTCTCGAACCACATTCACTGAGAAACCCTTTCAGACATATATATATATATATATATATATATATATATATATATATATATCCTGATTTCGCCTCTAGCACACATTCTTTATTGTAGTTACTCGCCTAACACCACCGCCATGACGCGTTTCGGTCCCTCTCGGACCTTGATCACATGACACATCACATGGGCAGGTCAACACCTTTTAAAGTGACAGTGCAATTACCAATGTGCTAAACATGGATGAAAGACTCAGTCCCTGCTTAAATGCAATTATAACTGTAAAATACAGTACCAATTGGCTTAGACTAGTTCTGCCAACCTCTTGTGCAAATATTGCTGTAAAATACAGTACATATAAAGTGCAAAGCGTGCCAAAGTCATGTGCAAAATTGCAATTCGAGTAAACATTCACAATAAATATTCACAATATTGAGTAAAAAACATCAATAAATAATTACATTAATTATTCATGATAAAAACATCCCATTGTTGTAAACAACCAGATAAAAGGAACTTTCTAAAATATACGCATGATTTAAAAATCTATGTTACAAAAAGTCCTCCACGGCTGCTTCAAATAATGGGTCTAGTTCACTCGAAAACATGAGTCACATCTGTGACTGGCACATAAGGAGAGTTGTATTTAGCCACTACCCCTGCAGGAACATGAGAATAATTTCTCTTGAATAAAGCCCCAGTGGGCATAGTCCTAATCATCCATAAACTCAATATATATCAAACAGTGTATTCACCACCCTAAACCCAAGATATCTTAAACAATAATAAAAAATGTGAAATCCTTAAAATGAATTCATTTTACATGCGGCATATTGACTTATTCATTGTCGATGGACACTTGAAGATATATACAACTTTAAAACCACCTTAAACCTCAGATATAGATTTATAAAAACGTATAAAAATCTTCTGTTGAATTCAACCCATTAGGGCTCTTAGTGTCCATCTCAAGAATGTATTTTGTTTCCAATCTTCTTAATCTTCTTAATCTAGCATTTCTGTCACCACCGCGCCTCAGGGGTAAGATGCAATCATCAATATAATATTCCAGCAGATCAGAATCCTTTGAATGAACTGCAGAGAAATGACGAGCCACGGGGTATGATTCATCCCCATTTTTAATAGCCTGTAGATGTTGAAGGACTCTCTTTTGACATTGGGGTCTAGTGCTCCCTACATATTATATATATATATATATATAGAGAGAGAGAGAGAGAGAGAGATATATCTATACTACTATTATAAGGAGAGAACTTGCACCTTTTGGCAAGGTAAACTCGGGAACCACAGCGCCAATCCACACACCTAATACATTGTTGTAAACCACAGGGTGTGTAGATGGACATAGGCTGCATAAAATAAAAAATAAACGTAAATTAAAAAAATAAAGTTTAAAAAGAAGTAGTCCCCTAAAACAAGCGCCGGCCGCGACGTAGCGCTGACCGCGACCTACACCTGCGTGATGATGCGTGGGGAGGAGCGGTGACGTGCGGCGAGGAGTGAGGAGTGGCGCGGCTCCTCTGGTAAGGCGAGAGGCGGGAGGCGGTCCGGGCAATGTCGGGGCGGGCGGTGGCTAAGTCGAATGCGCGGCTAAGGTAAGGCCTGAGGCGGAAGGGAGGCGGGAGGCGGGCGGGGGACCCGGCCGGGACTAAAGAAATGCTCAGAATACATGCCCCAGCCCCCTTCTGCCCCCGGGCAACGCCTGGGTGGGCTGGAGGCGGGCAGGAGGCAGGCGGGCGGGCAGCCGTACAAGCAATGTCGGGGCGGGCAGGGGGCCCGGCCCGGACTACACAAATACTGAAAATACAGCCCCCAGCCCCCTTCTGCCCCCGGGCAACGCCGGGGCGGGCTGCTAGTATATATACATATTACCTACTGGCGGTCGCCAGTAGGTAGTTATAGTTAGGATTTTTTTCAATGCAAAATCTCAAAATACTATTGTGAATAACTTTGGCGCGGGTTGACGAATCTGCCTGAAAATTTCCTCAAATTTTCCTCGCGAAGCTCCAGTCCTTCCTTGAAAGTCTGGGGGGGACTCGTCAAGCGGGGGCTGAGATAAAAGGGGGTCCCAAAACGTGTTTTCCCCATGTTAATTTCCATAGGGCGGTCAACCTCACTTTTAGCCCGAAAGGCTGAATGGATTTCCATCAAACTTGGCAGAATTGTAGGGACTGGTACCCCGATTTGCCTTTGCTATGTCTCAAGAAATGTGCTCCAGTGGTTTTTGAGTAATTTAGGTTCAAAAATATATATATATCTATGGCCACGCCCCGCTCCGGGCGCGCCACGCGAGGTGCGCACGGAAAGCTGATTGGCTCTCGGGTGTCTGTAAACACCCGAAACAGTCCGGAGCGGCCGCCATCTTGTGTCTTGGTAGGATCGAGACACAAGAGGTGGCAAAAACAAAGGAGGAAATGACCATGAAGGGGCAGAGTAGACCCCCCTGACCACCTAGGTTTGATGTGGGGGGCTATAAAAGGGCCCCGCGGGGCAAAAAAATGTTTTTTTTTTTTATTTGCGCGGGGGGAGCGCCCGGTACGCTCACCGCAGAACGTACCGGGGAGCGTTCCATGGGGAAAAAAGAATGATAGAGTTTTAAAAAAATGTAGCCTTTTTTTATAATTTGGAGGTAGTTCTAAAAAGAACTGTTTTTTTCTTCTTTTTGTTGTTTTAGATTTTTTATGTTTTTTGAACATTTTGTACTTTTTTTGGCTTTTATGAACTATTTTGTATTTTTTCTGTTATTTTTATGAGGAGAAACAAAAAACAGGGAATTGAAAATGGCTCAACTGGAGTAAAAAAAAATTAGGAAAAAAGTAGGCAGTTGTGGTTGTCACCAGCAAGGAGGATGAGCTTTAGGCTCTGCTCACCATAGGAGATGGTCTTACCACAAAAAATACATGTGACCCTAAATTATCCAAACTGTGGTTGTATGCAAGGGATTGTCTCCCTTGTCTCTGGTCCCGATGGAGTGGGTTGTATTCGTTTGGAGGTGCTGGGTGTAGATTGGGGAGGGTTGCTGGCCAGTTCTCTCATCTCTGCAGCAGCATAGTTGTTCGGATGCTTGCGCTGCATGTGCTTGATCATGGTATTATTCCCAAATGAATATTTTTTATTTGGGTTACCCCTTGAAAGTTCCATGTCACAGATAAGGCAAGTCACCTTTGCCGCATTCACTTTCTTTTTTACCTCAGGGATGGAAAAAAAACTCCCATACAATGTGTGGCTTGGGTTGGTATGGGGTATTGTGTTCTTCGAGCCACCTCCTCCTCCTCCCCTCCTCCTCCTCTTCTTCTTGACCACCAATGTGATGTTGTGGTGGTCCTCTTGGTGGTGGTGGTGGTGGTGGTGGTGGTGCAGATGCTCCAGCTGATGCTGCTACTGTAGCCAATTCAAAGTACAAAATATACCTCAAAGATTTCAAAACAGGTCTTCCTCAGTCAAAGTACAAAGTCAGAATAAGGAAAAAATGTGGGGGCTTTCATCATTTGGAAAAAAAAAATGTCCTGAACCAATGAGAAGTGTTATTTTCAGGTCACAAGACCAGGGGTTTCATCATTATGAAACCAAAACTGTTCTGCACCAATTAAAAGTGTTATTTTCAGGTCACATGACCCGACGCGCTTATGCAACACGCCCCCGGGCGCCCATCGCGTAAGCGCGTCGGATGCTTACGTTGCGCGATCGTATGCGCTCGAGAGCTTCCGGGTGCGTTTACGCCGTGCGTATCACGTGGACGCGGCTACGCGGTACGTCACAATGATGTTTTCGGCCGCAGCATTGGCGCTAACGGGACGCTCCCCGGGGCGTGACCCAGGGCGCTTCAAAAGACTACGCTTTCCGAGGCGCTCCAGGGCAAAAAAAAAATAAAAATACATTAAAAAAATTGTTTTAAATACAAATATAATATAGGATTCATTCATTTTCAAAAATATTACATTTCATAGCTATAGACATTTCCTATTAACAAAACTTTGAATTTCACTGAAAAAAACATAGGTTTGGGGCCTTATATATAGTTAGGAATTAGAATTTAAAAAACGTATGAAATTCACTGAAAAAACCATAAGTTTCACACCAGTTATAGTTAGGAATTAGCATTTAAAAAAAACAAATAAATTCACTGAAAAAACCATAGGTTTCACACTCGTTATAGTTAGGAATTAGCATGTAAAAAACCTATTAAATTCACTGAAAAAACCATTGGTTTATTATACTTAGCTGGAAAATTTACTGACATAAAACCATTGAAATTCCCACGTTATAGTTAGTTGGACTCACTATAACTTGCGCGCCTTCAATGCACTGCTGATGACGTCACATATTACATCACTCAAGACATGGTCAGTGACATCACTCATGGCATCACTGATGACACCATCTTTGTGACAGAGTGACATACCTCCTTTCAGTGTAATGTAACCCTTGAAACACATATTCAAAAATAGAAACTAACATTTTCAAAGAAATAGAGATACCCATACCAGTTTCAACAACCAATTCAGTAATACCACCATCTATATACACATCCACTCATTCACCAACAGTTCTATTTAGTCACTCATACATATATTCACTCATCATATGTACTGAAACACCTATACATCCTGTTACACACCGACAGTCATCCAAAAGTTACTCACACACATAATCACACATGCAAATAAACTATTGATCATCCATTTATTTGCATATACAGCTATACACACACTACCAACTTACTTCTAAGGAAACTTACACATACGTACTCTCTTAAACAATCACTTATAGAAACACATACTTATTTAAACAAGAACTCTTTCAATCTCTCACTCTCACATATACTCACTTATATACATCAAAAGTCACATATACTAGATTAAAACTTATGTAGTTACTGATAAAGACACTAGTGAGACAGTCATTCACTCACTAACACACACATATACACACTAAGCCAGTTAACCAATCAATTTTTTTTAAAAAAAACATCCATTAAGACACTTATTTAAACATTTATTCTTCCATCGACCTTTACATATACATAAATAAAACATATGTATTTTTCAGAAAGACACACATTCACTGGATGGTGTCATCAGTGATGTCATGAGTGATGTCACTGACCATGTCATGAGTGATGTAATATGTGATGTCTTCAGCAGTCCATTGCAGACGCGCAAGTTATAGTGAGTCGAACTAACTATAACGTGGGAATTTCATTGGTTTTATGTCAGTAAAATTTCCAGCTAACCATAACTGGTGTGAAACCTATGGTATCTTCAGTGAATATGTATATATATATATATATATATATATATATATATATATATATATATATATATATATATGCTGCAAGGCTCGTCCTACTTCAACCACTTTGAAAGGACAAGGAAGACGAGGAAGACCCAGGTTCTGTGCAATTTTTAAATATGTATTTTTGTGCTTGCCATATCGTCACATATATACGCCACAACTTTCCATAAATCCCAGGAAAATACTCGGACACCCAGGTTACTTGCAGTGAAAGTTTATTCGGCAAGTGAAAAAACTTGCCCAATAAACTTTCACTGCAAGTAACCTGGATGCCTGAGTAATTTCCTGGGATTTATGGAAAGTTGTGGCGAATTTGTGGAGGAGATCCAGTCTCCTAACTCGGGCCGCCATTGACAGCTCGAAAGTTCTACAACCGGAACTAGTGAAGTGAAAATATATATATATATATATATATATATATATATATATATATATATATATATATATATATATATATATATATACATACATATATATATACATACATATATGTATATATATATATATATATATATATATATATATATATATATATATATATATATATATATATTACCTACTGGCGATAGCCAGTAGGTATATATAGTTAGGATTTTTTCTCTATGGAACTAACTATATATCGCGCACCCGCAATCCACTGCTGATGATGTCACATATTACTTCATTCATGACATGGTCAGTGACATCACTGATGACATCACTGATGACATCTCAAATGACAAAAGGTTTTGTAAATGCGAATTCCTAACTATATATGGTCTATAACCTATGGTTTTTTCAGTGAATTTTCAAGGTTTTGTAAATGCTAATTCCTAACTATATATGGTCTATAACCTATGGTTTTTTCAGTGAATTTTCAAGGTTTTGTAAATGCTAATTCCTAACTATATATGGTCTATAACCTATGGTTTTTTCAGTGAATATATATATATACATACATATATAAACATATATCATCTGTATATCTATATAAATACAAACATAAATGCATGCATACATATACTTATATGCATACAGATGCATGTTATTTACATGAAAGTTGAAAAAACACTAATAAAAGCAAAGCTAAAAAGCCACCTCATTACAAACAGAATGGCTTTAACTTAAACGAGGGCGAGATCTATTGCATTTTCAATGCTTGTTTACTTTGGTTCCATCAAGAAGGCATTCAGATGTGTCACACAATTGCCATAAATTCTGAATGTTAGCACTCTAGTTGCACATTAGATCACTGTAGTAAAGCTACTGCTCACCAGGGACGTCTGCTGCTGGTATTCAAAGTGCATGTTTCAGTCTGCATGTCATAATTTTTTTAATGAAATTGAAGAGGGTTTGAGAAGTCACTCAAAATGTGCCCTAATTTTTCTTTCTGCAGCACTAATCATAATTCATATGGCAAAATATACCCCCTCATTTTGTTCCTTTTTAAATTAAATGTTTTAAGAGTTACTACTTTATTCCAATCAAGATGGCTTCAGGTGTGCCATACCTTTGTAATAAGTAGGACTGTTAGCGCTCTAGTTGTTCTTTAGAACACTCTGGGACATTCTGTCATTGGGCTATACTTGGGCTACATCTGGGTGATATTTGGGCTACATTTGGGCTCTTTTGTCTCTGGTGGCCATTTTGGGAGACTGCATGTCAGAATTTTTTCATGAAATAGAAGAGGATTTGAAAAGTCACTCAAAATGTGCCCTAATTTTTCTTTCTGAAGCACTAATAATACCTTCTATTGCATAATATACCCCCTCATTTCATTCCTTTTTAAATTAAATGTTTTAAGAGTTACCACTTTATTCCCATCACAATGGCTCCAGGTGTGCTATACCTTTGTAATAAGTAGGACTGTTAGCGCTCTAGTTGTTCTTTAGAACACTCTGGGACATTCTGTCATTGGGCTTTACTTGGGCTACATCTGAGTGATATTTGGGCTACATTTGGGCTCTTTTGTCTCTGGTGGCCATTTTGGGAGACTGCATGTCAGAATGTTTTAATGAAATAGAAAAGGATTTGAGAAGTCACTCAAAATGTGCCCTAATTTTTCATTCTGCAGCACTAATCATACTTTCTATGGCAAAATATACCCCCTCATGTTGTTTCTTTTTAAATTAAATGTTTTAAGAGTTACCACTTTATTCCAATCAAGATGGCTTCAGGTGTGCCATACCTTTGTAATAAGTAGGACTGTTAGCGCTCTAGTTGTTCTTTAGAACACTCTGGGACATTCTGTCATTGGGCTATACTTGGGCTACATCTGGGTGATATTTGGGCTACGTTTGGGCTCTTTTGTCTCTGGTGGCCATTTTGGGAGACTGCATGTCAGAATGCTTTAATGAAATAGAAAAGGATTTGAGAAGTCACTCAAAATGTGCCCTAATTTTTCATTCTGCAGCACTAATCATACTTTCTATGGCAAAATATACCCCCTCATGTTGTTTCTTTTTAAATTAAATGTTTTAAGAGTTACCACTTTATTCCAATCAAGATGGCTTCAGGTGTGCCATACCTTTGTAATAAGTAGGACTGTTAGCACTCTAGTTGTTCTTTAGAACACTCTAGGAGGCTGCAGTAGAACACAAAGGAATCAACTGACAGTCTCTGTCCTTGTTGGATGTACATGTTTTACTGAGAATGTCAGACTTCATTTTCACATGACTGAGAAAGATAATGTGAATTTACAGAAAATATGCTTTCAGTTTAGCTTATAGATCCCCTTCCAAACCACTGTTGGAAAATCATGAGATATTAGTTTTCTTTCAAACAATATTCATGATATCACAGCAGAAGGTTTTTTCACATGGTAAAATCACCTTAGAACCCACCACAATTCCTAAAACGAGTATGGTACCATCAACAAATGATTTATAATGTAACTAAAGTCCTAAAACCCTCTATTAACTACAATGCTTTTTAATGAGGTGCTATCATGTATATTGGTCCCAAGATGGCTGCCAACACTTCTTGGATGAAGTGCTGACAGCCAATCAGATCAGATGTGTGGTTAGGCTCCGCCCAGATATATATCTTTTTTTGAACCTAAATTACTCAAAATCCACTGGAGCACATATATTGAGACCTAGCAAAGGCACATCGGGCTAACAGTCCCTACAATTTTGCCAAGTTTCGTGCAAATCCATTCAGCCGTTCGAGCTAAAAGTGAGGCCAACCGCCCTATGGACATTAACATGGGAAAAACGCGTTTTGGGACCCCCCTTTTTTCTCGGCCCCCCCTTGATGAAACCCCCCCAAATTGTCAGGTGCTGCTCAGAAACAGAATGTTCCATTTTCCTGAAAATTTCAGCCAATTCCGTGCACAAACGCCAAAGTTATTAGACATAGAATTTTCAAAAATCCCATAGAGAAAAAATCCTAACTATATATACCTACTGGCGACCGCCAGTAGGTAATATATATATATATATATATATATATATATATATATATATATATATATATATATATATATATATGCTGCAAGGCTCGTCCTACTTCAACCACTTTGAAAGGACAAGGAAGACGAGGAAGACCCAGGTTCTGTGCAATTTTTAAATATGTATTTTTGTGCTTGCCATATCGTCACATATATACGCCACAACTTTCCATAAATCCCAGGAAAATACTCGGACACCCAGGTTACTTGCAGTGAAAGTTTATTCGGCAAGTGAAAAAACTTGCCCAATAAACTTTCACTGCAAGTAACCTGGATGCCTGAGTAATTTCCTGGGATTTATGGAAAGTTGTGGCGAATTTGTGGAGGAGATCCAGTCTCCTAACTCGGGCCGCCATTGACAGCTCGAAAGTTCTACAACCGGAACTAGTGAAGTGAAAATATATATATATATATATATATATATATATATATATATATATATATATATATATATATATATATATATATATATATATATATATATATATATATATATATACATACATATATGTATATATATATATATATATATATATATATATATATATATATATATATATATATATATATATATATATATATATATATATATATATATATATTACCTACTGGCGATAGCCAGTAGGTATATATAGTTAGGATTTTTTCTCTATGGAACTTTTGAAAATTCTATGTCTAATAACTTTGGCGCTTGTGGACGGAATCGGCTGAAATTTTCAGGAAAATTGCACATTTTGTTTCTGAGCAGCCCCTGAAAATTTGGGGGGGTTTTGTCAAGGGGGGGCCGAGAAAAAAGGGGGGTCCCAAAACGTGTTTTTCCCATTCATTTTTCCATAGGGCGTTTGGCCTCACTTTTAGCTCGAACGGCTGAATGGATTTGCACGAAACTTGGCAAAATTGTAGGGACTGTTAGCCTGATGTGCCTTTGCTAGGTTTCAATATATATGCTCCAGTGGATTTAGAGAAATTAACGTTTAAAAAAACAGATATATCTGTGACAGCGTACCGGATAGCGCTCCAGATCGCGTACTTTTCGCGTAACGGAGCTTTGCGAAGCGAAGCTGATTGGCTCTCCGGCGTCTGTCAACATTCTAAACAGTCCATAGCGGCCGCCATCTTGTCTCTCGGTAGGATCGAGAGACAAGAGGAGGAGAAAAACGAAGGGGGAATTTAATGAAAGGGGGCAAGGTAGACCCCTCTTGACCCCCTAGGAATGATGTTGGGGTTATTAAAGGGTCCCATGGGGCAAATAAAAAAAAATTGATTTTTCGCGGTAGAAGCGCTTCCCGGTTCGCGAACTGGGTCACGATCTGGTAGCGAAACGGGAATTCGCCATTTTGTGTTTCGATTTAATTAAATTACAAGATGGAGGAAAATTAATGTGAGAAATGGGTATAAGGGGGTACGGGAGATGTATCCTGACCCCCTATGTTTTCTGAGGGTGGTTGAGGAGGCTCATATATGTTGATACTTGTCTTCCAGCGGCTGCGCGTGAGCGTTTTTTTTTTTTTTTTGCTGCGTGACGTCTGTTAACGTTTGATTCGAAGGAAATCAGGAAGTGTTGACCGCCATTTTGACACTGCGAGTAAATATATTGTTAAAAATAATTGTTATAAATTAATCCGTATTGATAAACCTTGTCTGCGCCATCTTGCTTTTTTTCCAATGCCACACTTTTGTCGTGCACGGCAGTCATTTTAGATGCCTTGACCAGAACCACTCTCTGCACGCCGCCGATCCTTAGCATGGCTCCCCACCCTCGCAAGCATCTCCCCCACGCACTGGTCACCCCCGCTCTCTGTCTTATGCATGGGCCATAAACCTCCCCCAACTGCGCTGCTCTTCCCTGAGAATCACACCCTGTGCCCGCCCGACACCACCCTTTCACCCTATTCACTACCGCACCCTCTGACACTCCTCTTCCTCTGTGTCCGATTGTCTAGGCCGGTCTCAGGCTATCACCTAGCCCTGCGGATGTAGTTTATGGCCTCAACTGTAAAGAATCACCCCTCTTCAAAGGAGTTACAGTAGATCAAGGCCCCCACCCCATGAGATCCGTCACACCACACGCGTTCCTACTATTTGACGATCCTGTATTGTGATCGGGGAGGGGATTCTCACTGTAAGGGTGTGTGGGACCGAGCCTGAAGCGGAAGATTCCAGGGATGCCATTTTGTACATCAAAGTCTTCACAATTATGTGTCACATTAAAAATATATAGCACTCCAACAAAGTAGTAGGTTTATAACACTTTAATAACTTATAAATATATACATCGCAACAAAAACAGTAAACACCTTAACATTTTTTTATTAAAACAGAAGCAACAATGGTCAGTAGCGGTCTGTTGTGCGAATAGTTCCCAGGCAGCACAACGTGCTGAGTTGTGGACGGCACCCAGCTGAAGAACCATCCCTTCTTTAAACCCCATGATGACCAACTATAGTTTATTCTCTAATTCCTTCCCTTGCCATAACAAAATAAAAGTCTTGGGTTATTTATGGAAGGGAAGACTTTTTGTTTTTTTTAAAACAAAGGTTTAAGGAAAGGCAACCCTTAATGTGCATGTTTTCCACAGAAATTTGCCTTTGAAAACTAGAGGCAATATTTAAGGCCGAAATCTGTATTTTGTTTTTGGATACACATGTTATTTGTGTCTGTGTGTTCATTTTTATGGATGACTTTATATGGAATGGTTAAAATAACTTATGATGCAACTTAACAGGAAAGATCACAAACATTCCAATGAGTGCTATGTCCCAGGTTTTACATAAAGTAGTGTTTACCTAGAGTGGTGCTGTTCATCTGGGGGCTGAGCTCTTTTTACCTTTTTCTTCTCTCTTATCGTCGGCTGCCTTCACCCACGCTCTCATGCATGGGCCATAAACCTCCTCCCATATGCGCTGCTCTTCCCTGAGAATCACACCCCGTGCTGAGGAAAATTCAGCCCAGATTACAACCGATGCCCAGGCTGCTGGCACAAGACGCCACTTAGTTCCCATCTTTTTACGGTTACCAAATAAATAGACGGGCGCTGGAAGCAGGAACACAAGAACAGAGTTTACATACTCGGCCTATCTCCACGGGATTCAGTCCCTACCATCTCGGCGTTTAAGCCCAGGGGGGACCGGTAATGTGGGAGAGATAATTATCGGAGGCCTGTGGATAGCATAGGTCGCCCAAGTGTGGCATTACGGATCGTGTGCAGGGGAGGGTCAAAACAAAGGGCAGTCGGTGTGAAGTGGGGGCGAGCTCGTGCTCTCCTTTGAGGAAGAGAGATAACCTACAGTGGTACTGGGTCGTTTTTGTTTGTACTAGGGGGGCCAGGTGACATTCCTTCGGGGTGGCTTAGGGGCATTTAAAACAACTTCCCTGATACAGGTAGCATATAAAGTAGAGGCTAAATACCAGGATCTTTATCGATTGCTTTATGCTGTACAAAAATGAAAAACACATACAACAAACCTGGACCATTCATATTTGCAATGTTTCTGCGTACTATACTTTTTAACCCTTAACTAATCGAGCTGCTTCATTTCACCTGCTTTTTTTTTTTTTTATATCGGAAACAGTGGCCATTTATTCGAAACTTACCAATCTACGCGTTACAACTACGTTTGCTTTTTCAAAAACCTTTAATAAAAATGTTGGTGCACAAATACGGGCCTACAACCCCGTGGGCCGGCCACGGAGCAGGCTGGAACTGTAAAAGTAGGTGGAGGGGGGGGCGGGGGGGGTATTTATTTGTGGAAAACATAACAGAGTAAGTGGTTGTTGATTTCATAGTAAAAAGTGCGACAAGTGCAACAAAATCATATCGATATGTGAGCAAGTACCAAAAGTGTCGACAATTCGAACCTTCAATAAATACAGTAATCAATGATGCATTAGAACTTAATATCAATTCATTGTTCGAACGTATAATCAATACCCATCCCGGATCAATTCATTGTCCGAACATATAATCAGTCTTATCCCATATCAATTCATGTGCTAAAAACTGCATACATATCTCATGATATCAAGGCTGAGCAATCGGGGCACAACAAGGAGTTGAGAGTTTCATTTGTACCGGCGCCATTTTGGGTGAGGTCAGGAAGGTCCAAGTATAGTCAAAATGTCTCCAACTCGTGGTTGGACCGGGACCTCTTTTGGCAGTCCAAACGTTTTCGTTGAAGGGTAGCAGAGGGGACTGGCGACATGAACCATCAGTGAAAGTGGGGTGGGAGGCAACAATCTCTCCTACCGGGTCATACTGGTGTCACACCGGAACTGATCAAGTTGGACGTCTTGCAGGATTTTGGTCATTTCGAGACTGAGGCCGGCGCCGGCATGAGCGCGCCGACGTCCCGCGGCTACGTCGTGGTCGTTCCGTGGGTGATCATGGCAGTCATTCCCCATCGGGGGTGTTTGCGGGGGTCGGGGGCCCCCGTGGCTCTTATAGAATCTTCAAAGTTGACCAGAACGTTTTTGGACGCAGGACTCATTTTCTAGCTGAACTCAGAAGCGCCGTTGCACCGCAAAAGTAAACGAGACCTTTTGTTGGGTGAGTGGAGCGTTGGGGGTGCAGCTGAGGGGCCCCTACCTGGGGGGGTAGGAGAGGCTCGTTTGCGCCGCCTCTCCCTCCCAGCGCACCCCACGCTGACACCTGGCGTTGATATCCGTGATGTCCGGACCAGGCGATAAGAGGGGGGGTCGGAGGCAGAGGCAAGACATCCCCCCCCGTGGCCTGCAGGGCGCCGCTTCAGGGCCGAATGGGGAGCTCTTACCAAGCCGGGGCCAGACCAGGAGATACGAGGGGAGGGGGGGGGGGTCGGTGGCATGTGCAAGACATCCCCCCCCCATTGTCGCAGCCATTATTGAAGAAAGAAAAGGGGGGGTTTCGGAGGCAGAGGCAAGACATCCCCCCCGTGGCCTGCAGGGCGCCGCTTCAGGGCCGAACGGGGAGCTCATACCAAGCCGGGGCCAGACCAGGAGATACGAGGGGGGGGGGGTCGGTGGCATGTGCAAGACATCCCCCCCCGTGGCCTGCAGGGTGCCAGAAGAGGATGGGAGGACCAGTACATTCCGGGCCGACCATCCCACAACTTCTCCGGCTGATGGCGGCTAGTCGGGCCCGCCCTGCACGTGTCGAGGCCTCATCTTCCGGATGGGCGTAACCGTGGACCTGTTGCACTTCGGGAGTTTCCGGAATGGGGGTAGGTATCTGCTGATTTGTATCTATTTCATGTTACCGTTATTGGGCCTGGCTGGCGGTGGGACAGACATGCTTGGAGCAGTGGGGGGGTGGCGGAGCCTAGCTACCTCGTGGCTGCCGTAACGTCAAGCTTGGCTTCTCTCACCACTTTCATGTTTCTTATTTCTAGCGAAGTCAAAAACTCATCAGTGGCCTACTGATTTTGTTCGATTTCTTCCCCTTCCTTTTCAAGTGTGTTTCATGCTAAAGTTTCTGTTTAACAGGATACAGTGATTACTTCGTATTTTATATATGTCTTCTTTATTAGGGGTACCCTCCGGTTGAGCCAGATGATGTACCTCTAATAAATGGTCAGGGTGGAACTACTTTATCAATCAGTGGGGAGTAGATGGGCATGACAGATTACAACGGGGGACAAAGGTCCGCATTACCCACCCTTCACTACTTGCAAAGACTAGACAGAATATTTCTATTCCAGTTATTTGCAAACATAGAATACCTCGAAAGAACTATTCCTTGAACAATAAATGTCCAGCCAATCAATCAGTGGGGAGAAAAACAGGAATGACGGATTCCAACGGGGGACAAAAGTCCGCATTACCTATCCTTCACTATCTGCAAAGGGAGACAGAATATTCCTATTCTTCTCTGTTTGTAGACAGGGAATATCTCAAAGAGCAATAATCGATAAAAAATTAGTAGGATTATAGCACTTTAATAACTTATAAATATATACATCGCAACAAAAACAGTAAACACCTTAAAACATTTTTTATTAAAACAGAAGCAACAATGACAACTAACAGTAGTGATATCCTGGGCGGGTGATGGAACTGGGATTTTTAATGGAAAAACATCTACAGAGAAAGCTATTGGTGAATTATACTTCTCCGGAAATTTAAAACTCACAAATGTTTCATTTGTGTAATCGTTTCATAAACATGTACATTAAAAAACTAAATACGCTCCACTGTTTTAGAAAATCTTTACAGCTTGCTAGATCACCCTTTAAAGTTACAACTACGAAAACCTACTTACTTAAGCTGTTGAATTCGGCTTCAAATGTAAAGCATAAGTTCAAGCTAGCATATCATATGTCTAAAAGGTTTAGCATAATTGATATGCAAATTTAAATACTACCCTTTCTTAATGGTGACACCTTATCTCTCCTATATCCCACAATTTCCATGAGCAAAGCAAAAGAAATTCTGAGGCCCTGAAGAAATAAGGCTTACTGTGGGGTTCAACTCAATCTGGTGTTTGGGAGATTCCATGTTTTAGGGTGATATTCTGTGACAGGGTGCAGGCACCAGAAGAATTTTAGCCTAGTTCATCACATTGGAGAATGAGGGTCTGGGTAAATATCTAATCTGGTGAAGAACCATCCCTTCTTTAAACCCCATGGTGACCAACTATAGTTTATTCTCTATTTCGTTCCCTTGCCATAACAAAATAAAAGTCTTGGGTTATTTATGGAAGGGAATACTTTTTGTTTCTTCCAATTTTTAAAAGAAAAGAGGAGGGGGGGCAGCGTTCAAAGCACATCAGCGTGCATAAATACGAAAATGTTTTTACCTACCACGTACTTGACATTTTACAGCTTTTCATATTTGCTATTAAAAAACCATTGAAATTCACTGAAAAAAACATAGGTTATAGACCATATATAGTTAGGAATTAGCATTTACAAAACCTTAATTTACTCGCACAAAACCATAGAAATTCGCATATATAGTTAGTTGCAATAACTATATATCGCGCACCCGCAATCCACTGCTGATGATGTCACATATTACATCATTCATGACATGGTCAGTGACATCACTGATGACATCACTGATGACATCATCCAGTGATTGTATGTTTCTGTAAAGTTAAAATATGTCTTACATATTGAAGAATGAGTGGAGTGCCTTGGTTTACCGCTGCACTGTCGGCTACGCGGCAGCAGTGCAAGGTAGCCGAAAGAGCCTGGCGGGCACAATATGACACTGTTGCCAAGTTAACATACAAAACGGTGGTTAGGGCTTATCACCGGGACATCCGCCTGGAAAAAAAAGCTTATCTAGCCAGGAGAATTGATGCTGCTTCCAACTCCTGCAAGGAGATTTTCTCCATTGTGAGAGAATTCACCTCACCTTGGTCTAACACCTCGGACCTAAAACCATCTGGTACCTGGGCCACGGACCTTGCTGACTTCTTCACGAGCAAGATCCAACGCATCCAGGAGTCATTCCTGGTACCAGTGTCTGCGGGCCAGACTGAACCTGACATTACCACACAGCCACAGGCCGGGCCAGGGGCGACGTTGAGTGTGTTTCCTCCAATCTCTGCTCCGGACTCCCTGGCTCTAATGGGCAATTTAAAATCGGGTTCTCCCCTTGACCCATGCCCTGCTAAATTTCTAGCGAAAGTCGCGGAGGTGATCAACCCGCTGGCTAATCCGCTTTTAAATCTTTCGCTGAGGCTTGGTGTGGTCCCGCAAACCTGGAAGCAGGCGATGGTGATTCCCTTGCTCAAAAAACCTGGTCTAGATCCGAAGGCCCCGGTTAATTATAGGCCCATCTCTCTGCTGCCGGCCCTCACGAAGATTCTGGAAAAGCACGTCCAAGGCGTGCTCTCTAATTTTCTTGAATCTAATGAGATCCTGCACGCCTCCCAATCGGGCTTTCGTCCCCATCTCAGCACTGAGACAGCGCTCCTGGAGGTTTCGGAAACCATTAAAGGGGTTCTGGACTCTGGGGGCAAAGTCATGCTGGTGATGTTAGACCTGTCGGCGGCGTTCGACACCGTTCCCCATGATGGTCTTCTCGCTAGACTTTTCGAGATAGGCTTACGGGGGACGGTGTTCGACTGGTTTTCCTCCTTCCTAGCCGGCCGCCGGCAATCGATCTGGGCCCCGCCTGATTCCGCCGTGATGCCGCCTCTGGGAGTCGGGGTCCCTCAGGGCTCTATTCTGAGCCCGACCCTCTTCAACATCATTATGACCCCATTGGCGGCGTTGGTGGAGTCGCATGGTGCCCAGATCGTATCCTACGCGGATGACACCCAGCTCCTCTTCTCTTGTAAGAGAGGAGGTGACTTTGATGGGGAGAGTATTCGGGATTGCCTTGGGGCTGTTTTTCATTGGTTCCATCTAAACAGCCTTAAGTGCAATTCCGACAAGTCCGAAGTACTCTTCTTTGGGTGCGACACAGAGCCAGATTGGCAGACTTGGTGGCCACTGGATATGTTCCCTCCGTCCTGCTCCTCTCAGGTTGCTAAGAATCTGGGGGTGAAGTTGGATAACAGGCTTACCTTGAAATCCCAGATCCTGGGGGTGTCGGGCATGTGCTTTGGCATCCTTAGGATGCTGCGGAGGTTCCTTCCTCTGTTATCCGTGGAACATAGGACGTTGACAGTCCAGGCTCTGATTGGGTCCAGGTTGGATTATTCCAACGTTCTTTACCTGGGCCTTCCAGAGTACTTGCTGCAGCGGCTTCAAGTGGTGCAGAATGCCGCTGCCAGGGCGATCTTTGGCCTTAGTAGGCGCTCCAGGGCCTCGGGCCTGTTGGCAACTTTACATTGGCTTCCTATCCGCAAGAGGATCGCCTTTAAGGCGCTGACCTTGGCCTATAAAGCTCTTCACAAGGAGGGAGCTAAGTACCTCCATAAGAGACTGGTCTTTTATCATCCGACCAGGTCTCTGAGGTCGGAATCCCTGCACCTTGCTGTTGTCCCCCGGGTAAAGAAAGCGCGCCTCGGAGGCCGCTCTTTCGGACTGCTGGCATCTCAGCTGTGGAACTCTTTACCACTGGCCCTGCGGGGAGCCACCAGCCTGCTGGCTTTTAGGAAAGGCCTTAAAACTTGGCTGTTCACTCAGTAGCCGGTCTTCCGTGAATCTCTGGCCCACACTTCTTTTAGTCTTTTATCTGGTGTTATGTTAGTATGTTGCAGCTTTGTCTCTTTCTCCAATAAAGCGCCGGGACACTCTTTTTGAGTAGCCGTGCGCTATAGAAATAAATAATTAACATAACATAACATAACATAACATGTATAAGTGTCTGGATGAAGGATTTAGTAGGTGCATGACTGACTGTATGAGAGAGTGATTAAATGTGTCTCACTGAGTGCATGGGTTAGTGACTAAACTGTATTAATTTGTGCATCATTATGTCTGTTGTTCTGTAACCTGCTGCATGTGTTGATCAGAAGCTTTATGATTAACTATATGGGTTATTGATTGGTTGCCCAAGTATTTGTATGGGAGACTGAGCGTGTGTGTGGGTGGCTGGGAGGTGTATGACTCTGTGCATAGATGTGTGAGCAGTTGATTCACTAGATGTATGGGTTCAAAAGTGCATGTGGAAAAAGCTGTATGGGCAGTTGACTGTGTGCATGAGTGTATTGGGGAGTGAAAGGATATCTCAGTGCTACATGTCAAAGTAAGTACATATGTAAAACACAGTACATGTGAGAGTTGACATATATAAAAATCTGTGCATAAGAGCCAGTGAATGTGTGAGTGGCTGTATGGATCATTGTGAACATGTATCAGGGATTGTATAAGAGAGTAAATATGTGTTAGTATATGTTTGAATTAGTAAGATGTGTATAACTGTATAGTTGAGGAAATGGAGGAGTGATTGATTCTTTGCATGACTGACTAGGTGTGTGAGTAACTCCATGGATGAGTGACAGTCTGTGAGTGTCTGTTTACACTGAGTGTATCTACGGTTATATTAGAGTCTGAAGAGGTTCATCGTATTATCACATGAATGATGTCATCAATGATGTGATCAGTAATGTCAAATGAGATGTCATCAGTGATGTCATTTGAGATGTCATCAGTGATGTCATCAGTGATGTCATTTGAGATGTCATCAGTGATGTCATCAGTGATGTCACTGACCATGTCATGAATGATGTAATATGTGACATCATCAGCAGTGGATTGCGGGTGCGCGATATATAGTTATTGCAACTAACTATATATGCGAATTTCTATGGTTTTGTGCGAGTAAATTAAGGTTTTGTAAATGCTAATTCCTAACTATATATGGTCTATAACCTATGGTTTTTTCAGTGAATATATATATATATATATATATATATATATATATATATAATATATATATGTATATATATATATAATATGTATGTATAAATATATATGAACAGAACATCCAATTTCAACAGGAAAATCCAATTGAAAAAGGCACGGACTTCAGGTTGACGGTATATGGCTTCTTTTATTGTATCAGGTCCCCCTCGACCCCAAGACCAAAGAGACGCGTTTCGGCTTCTGCGAAGCCTTTGTCAATCTATTTGGCGCCAGTTCATTTTCAAAATATATAGTCACTCCCACTTATGGCACTAATAAAAATAGACAACATACTAGGTGCCTCACTTCTGACCCTTCCAACTATACAAGAACTATGTCTAACACGTTGCTCAATGCTGATGCTGTACAATATCGCATAAAATATATATAGTGGGGGTACAGAATCTTAAAAAATCTTAATGTAGCCAAAATTAAGTGGGAAATTGCATAGCTTTCAAAAGAGGCGCCAAAAGCTCTGAATATGTTGCCTGTATATCGACCATGGAGACACTGCAATCACATCATAATAGAGAATAGAGGTGCCACAGTTCCCCCTTGAAAACGAAAATGGCAAAGGAATGCTGTAAAAATGCAAAACAGTACACCAATAATCCGATGCAGACTCATAATGCAGACATGATTTTTCGAAGCCAAAACATAAATTGCACTGAACATGAACTCTGGGCCCAAGTCGCGTTATACTACGGTAAGGTAATTGTTTGCTTGATAAAGGACCTAGGATACACAATTGTATCAATGTGAGACAACAATCTTATTTCCAGAATGCACACATGTCCTTGTCAGGACTACCAATCCCATGATGCAACTGGGCTAACTCAATCATGCCGGTAAGTTTGGCAAATGTCACCTTTAAAAGTCTGGACTGTTCCCATGAGGCACAGGGTCAGACTGATTTGCATATGGCCATGTCTGAACTGGGATGGTGTGGAGTGCAAAAAAAACGATGGATTTAGGCCCAGATCTCTGTACTGGGGTGAATGTATGACATTGTTCTGCATTCTGTCCATCAACTGTGGTTTTTGCATTTGTCACCCCGAGTGGGATGGGTATGCTCAGACGTGAGTCTCATGCTCTCCACACCACGGGATTCAAGCAAGCCGGGCTGAAGACGGCTGGAATGCCAGAAACCGGTCCCTAGAAGCTTGCTTCCGGTCCAGGGAAAGCATGGCTTGGCAGTTCGGGCTGGACTGTTCCCATGAGGCACAGGGTCAGACTGATTTGCATATGGCCATGTCTGAACTGGGGTGGTGTGGAGTGCAAAAAAACGATAGATTAAGGCCCAGATCTCTGTACTGGAGTGAATGTATGACATTGTTCTGCATTCTGTTCATCAACTGTGGTTTTTACCTTTAAAAGTCAGCATCTCTTAAACCTTAGTATCGGGTCTGGAGAGCATTCCAAGGGAATATGGGGGTCGCATATGCAGTTCATCATAGGCACCAAAGTCTTAATGTCTTATAACGATAAAAAACGTGAAATACATGTCATAAAACAGACATCAATTTAAGGTGGTGGTGGACCGATGCTCAAACAGTTGCAGATATGCCAAATCAACCTCACCACTTTGGCGTAGGCTTCAGTAATGCCCGATCAACACTGGGCATCAGACTCCTGGGGGAGGCATTTCTTGCCGGGAAATGTTGAAACCCGCTGGCAGTCGAAAAAACCGCCTGCTACGGGATCTCTATCTTCCACTGCTGCCATCCTTGTACCTCTTCCTGATAACCACAGTGGGGGCTCACCCTCTAGCACCAACGTACACCAAACAAAGTTTTCGATCGCAGGGGAGAGCCACAAACGACCGGTGTTCCATGGAAAGCGCCCAGACCACTGACGCTGAATAGATATGAACAGAACATATATATATATATATATATATATATATATATATATATATATATATATATATATATATATATATATATATATATATATATATATATATATATATATATATATATATATGTATATATATATGTATATATATATATAATATGTATATAATGTATATATATAAAATACATATAATATATGTATATATATATATATATATATATATATATATATATATATATCTATATATATATATATATATATATATATAGATATATATATATATATATATATATATATATATATATATGGAGCAAAATTCTGTTTCCAGTTTTGACCACAGAAGAGATGGACCACCACACGATTCAGCAGAGTGTCACAGCAAACTTTTATTATCCATTTTCAAAATAGCAGTTCAGTTCAGGTAGGCATGACGCGTTTCGGGCAGGAACTGCCCTTGATCACATAGCGGAAATGCAGATTGTATCACCTTAAATAGTGCACACACTCATTTTTTTCACTTTTTCTAATCACACCACGTGTTCTAGTGCAAAATCGATATGGAAAACAGACTTTTCTAGCGTGTTACGTGTTGTAAATATACACAAGGAATTGCAACTTTGCCCAAAAAAATAAATAAATCAAGTCATACATAGCAGCATAATATATATTGCACATAGAGTGGACGCTCCTTCAGTACTGAGAATGTTGCAGCGAAAAAACTAACCGCATAAATGCGTATTGGTATGTATCCGTGCTTGGCCAACAACATAATTTTTCAACCATAAGTTACAACTATCATGTTATATACTTAGCAATCCAGTTAATGAAGTCTATTGCAGATAAATAACACATAAATATCTTAAAATCGTAAGAAAAATATATCTCCAATGATTAAAAGTAGTCAATTTAATAATATACATGTAAAAACAGATGTTAAAAAATTGTGCAAAATTGGCAAATTATCTTATAACTGGCTCCAACATGGTTGTTGATACATTCAAATGCATGTGTTGGTAATCAAATGGCTACACATCTAAAAGTCCTGCAACTAATCAGAGATGACTGCTATAAATTAAAGTGCAAGTGCTAGCTTTTTACAGTAAGGGTAGCATCCCTACCCTCAAACTACTGGCTACTAAAGCAATCAATAACCAGATATGTGCAAAGTCAAATTCCTATTATGTAAAGTGCTGAGTGAAATAAGTGCAACCAAAATAATATCAAAAGGTTTAAAAACATGGTGATATTCGGGAGAGATATATATTTGTAGGTTTCAGACAACCCAGCTCAAGGATATAAGCAAGATGTATTTCATTGCTTGCTGCAGTATTCTAAATTACTGGCGATGTAAAGGGCCAAAGAAACATAACCCACTAAATGGATAGGTGGGGTACAGAAAACATTTGTTCGTTATAGTAGGAAGGTATGCATGTCCTCCCTGTCATTGAGGCCATTGGGATGCTTGGAATCGAGATTGAGAATATACCTCGTCTCTAATCGCCTCAAGTCTTTATCTCTGTCCCCACCCCGTTTGGGTATCGGAGCCTGATCAATGACAAAGTAAGTAAGACAGTTCACGTTTTTGTTATGACTTACTTGGAAATGCCGGGCTACCGGATATGCCGGGTCAGAGTGGATGATGGCACGAATGTGTTGCAGGATGCGCATATACACCGGATTTTTGGTACTGCCAACATAACGTAAGCCGCAGCTACATGTAAGAACATAAATAGCGTACTCAGTGCGGCAGTCGTATTTCCCTCTGATGGTTAGTGCCTTGCTTTTAAATGGGGTGTTATAAGTGGCAGTATTGGCACCAAAATTACATGCCCTACAGGTGGCGCATTTGCGAAAACCGTTACTGGAGGGCATCCAAGTTTTAATACTAGCAGACCCAGTAGAGATCTCTTTGGATAGGAGATTCCCTAAATTCTTAGACTTCCTAAACGTTACACTCGGATGTTCTAGTAACGTTGTTTTAAGAATAGGGTCTGTAAGAACAATGGGCCAATTCCTTTTCATTATATTGCGTATTTTGCGCTCCTGTCTGCTGTATGTGGTGATAAGTCTGGGGGAATTATTTTCATCTGCTGGACCTAAATCACTCTCTATGGTACTTGGAAGCAGGGTAGACCTAGGTCTTTCATTAGTCTTGTTCATGGCTCTAACAAGGATGTCCTCGCTGTACCCTCTTGCTCTCATGCGATCCAAGCATGTACCACTACAGATGTTAAACTGTTCTTGCGTGCTGCAAATGCGCTTAAGGCGCAGCAGTTCACCGTAGGGTATACTAGCAATGAGGTGGCGCGGATGCGCACTGGATGCATGTAATATTGCATTTCCTGCAGTTGGTTTTCTGTAAGCAGTGGTGGTAAGTGTCTCATCTGTGATCACTATTTGGACATCCAAGAATTCAATCATGCTATCGCTTATATTAGACGTAAAGTGCAAATTGAACTCATTCACATTCAAGAGTTCCACAAATTGTAAAGCACTCTGCTTGTTGCCTTTCCAAATAATAAAAACATCGTCTATATAACGAAGCCATGAAATTACATTCTTATCAAATATTGCTTTGTGTTCCTTCATGAGGACCTGCCTCTCCCAAAACCCTACATGCAAGCATGCGTAGCTTGGAGAAAAGCAGGCCCCCATGGCCACCCCCTGTTTTTGTCTGTACAGTTCCTTCTCAAACGAGAAGTAATTGTTATTCAAACACCATGAAATGAGAGAAATATATATATATATATCCCGCTGAAAAAACAAAGATTACAGGCAGGGACATTAGAGTTAGGGTCAGATTTCACTTGTACAAAATCAGAGAAATTAAGCTAATTATAAATTATGCCCCCGCAATACACTGCTTATGACCTCACATATTACATCACTCATAACATGGTCGGTGACATCACTCATGACTTCTCAAATGACATCACTGGCTCTATCAGTGGGTAAGGGTGTGTGTAGAGACTGTATGGGTGAGTGAGTGGGTGTCTCAGTGGCTGTATGAGTGACTGGGTGTGTAAGTGGCTGCATGGGTGAGTTTCTGGCTGTTTGAGTAGGTGTTTTGTTACGTAACTTTGTATGTGAGTGACTGTATTGTCACTGTATTGTGTGTGAGTGCTTCTGCAGGAGCCGGCATAGCTTTTGGACCGAAGGAGCTGCTGACATGCAATTCTGCTATGCATCGTGGAAGCAAGAGCATTTTTGCTATGGCTTGGCAGGGGCAATGCTATAGCAAACTGCAATGCCCGGGGGTTGGCAACCCGGGACATTAGTTGAGCTGGCCCTGGGAGCTGGCTGTCCCAAGGGCCATTTACAGCTGCACAAGGGTGGCTAAGCGACCACCGCCAACAAAAATTAAGCCAGGGGCTGCAGGCCGGGTGACCCCAATATATACTTGAGTATGCAGTTGATCCAGGGAGGTGGCAGACCCTGGGGCTGCGTGGGAGGGTTGGAGCCACCCCACACATTATTTTTAAATATAGCTCCAGGGAGGTGGTGGTACACGGGACTGTGGAGGTGTGGGGGGCCATATTTCAGTCAGTTTGCCCCAGGGAGCCCCCCATGCACTATAATTTATTATAGCCCTTGAGAGGTGGCAGTCCCCGAGGTTGTGGTAGGGGACTGCATGGCCCCCGCATTTATGTGAATTAGCCCTGAGGAGGTGGTGGTACCCAAGGCTGTGCGGGCCTACGCCAGTCCCCCCGATTATTATTTTTATTTGTCCCTGGGACCTGTCCCACCCAGAGTCCTAAATTAAACAAAGCTCATGGCCCTGTGCTTCATTTTGTTTTTCATTTTCAGTGGGAATCACAAATCTAACGGGACTCCCGTCAATTTCTTTTTAATGCTTTAATGGCTTTGGGGGTCCCTCTGGGACCCCCCGCCCCCCCAAGAGTCCTAAGAGGTCAGGGTGTTTCCACCCTGCCACCTATACTTTTATTTTAGGTTTATGCTTGTGACTCAATTCAACCAAGTCACAAGATGGCTGCCATCAATACCTGGTTTGAAGTGGTAGCAGCCAATTAGATCTCAGTCAGGAGATCCGGAGTGGTTGTGGATCCACCATGGCCTCAATTGTGTATCTGAGAAATATTTAAATTTCTCAGCAACTACTGAACTGATTTACACCATTTCACAAGAAAGGTGCTTTCTAGACCAAGAGCTAACTTTCTTCCAAATGTGTTGTAATTCCGTTCAGCAGTTTGTACTGTAGCTGTGACTAAAGTTACCTAGGGAAATTAACATGGAGAAAAAATGTTTTTGGACACTCCCAGTTTCTCTGTCCCCGCTTGATGAATCACCCCGAAATCTTCAAGACAGCAGCTAAAGTGATCCTCCATAGTTTTGAAAAATTTATGAAGATTCGTTAAACGATGCCAAAGTTAAAAAAAATGCTTCACCTAGGGAAACTGCATCCTAATTATAACTACCTACCAGTAGCTAATATATATATATATATATATACACACACACACACACACACACACACACACACACACACGCACACATACATACATGCATACATGCATATATAATATATATATATAATATAATATATTTAATTACTTTGATGTTTTAGCGCGGTGGCCAGAAACGCGCTTCAGAGGCCCCCGCATTGTTAAGCTGGCCTGGCTTCCTCAGGTGCCCGCTGCAGCGGATTTCTACTTTGTCCAAGGGATCGGTCGTGCTAGAGCCCACCAACAGGAGGAGATAGAGCGGTGTTGGCATCACTGCACTCCACGCTGGGCGTAACGGATTCCCGTATCTGCCCCCACCGAATGGACTCTTGAGACCGTGGGTTGATGCGGTTGGGGACTCAAGGGGGCGCCTGCTTTAAAGTTCCACATCATGCAGGGGAAACATAAGATTCCATTGTCTTCGCATGCCCCGCATTCCGCTCAGTGATTGCACATCCCCCTTACTTACCTGGACGAATGAACAGCATTCTAGGAATTGCAGTTCAAAGACAACGGACGATCTGCCCCAGGTAAGCCAAAGCACTGGCTTGGGAGTGGAGCGGATCACAACCCAATAGTTTGTTGCGGGACATTACATAAGAAAATTATGTGTATTCCACCTGATGACTGCTCTGATGACTGCTGGCACTGAGGAAGGCTTAGAAAGCCGAAATGCATTTGCCGTTACTGCAGGGTCATTGAATAAAGGTGCCTCTGTGAAATCCCCTGCTGTGGCCTCTTCTCTTTCTTCAGAAGGAGCTTACTTTCATGTTTTAGCGCGGTGGCCAAAGATGCGCCTCAGAGGCCCCCGCATCGTTAAGCTGGCTTGGCTTCCTCGGGTGCCCGCTGAGGCAGATTTCTACTTTGTCCAAGGGATTGGTCATGCCAGAGCCCACCACCAGTTCCAGGAGGAGATAGAGCGGTGTTGGTGTCACTGCACTCCACGCTGGATGTAACAGATTTCCGTATCTGCCCCCGCCGAATGGACTGCTGTGACCTCTTCTCTTTCTTCAGGAGGAGCTTACTTTTATATATATATATATTTTATATTTAATTAATATAATGCATGGCAGAATTTAACACGTCTTTTCCATTCTTATATTATTTACAATATCAACTGGAGGATAGGATATGTTAATTGCATTTAAGGGTTTCCATTTATGTTTAGGTTTTTAACATTCTATACCTGGGTTCACATGAAACTGTAGCTTATAGGGAAAACGGTTTTGCAGATGGTGGCATACTGTAGGAATCTTACATGGAATGGTATGTACAAAATAGTTGTAACAAGCGTTAAAAAAACGTTCTGGGTTAATACAAGTAGCAGATAGCAGTAGTGAAGGTGAAGACAAGGGGATCATATTTGGGGGAGCATCGTATTTAAAATAATGATTTAAGAAATGTGATTGATTTGATGATTTTAATATGTCATGGAATGTAATCTTATTTTATCATTGTAATGGTTTTAATTAAACAAACAATATATTTATTTTGAACTTCGAACATTTGCTTGCTGGTGGAGGGTGAAACTGAATCCTAATAATACAAAGTGCCGTCGAGTTTTATATCGAATGTTTTGTAAGCCTCAAGTACCATCAATGTACAACATACCTTGTATGTCACGACTGTTTTATTTAAACAAAAAAAGGGGTTATATATCTCATGAGAGCTTGTGAATTGGGAAGAAACAATAGATGTAATTTTTGTGGCTGTTGTTTTATCATTGTGGCCATAAAATATGGCTGGCCATATGATTGTGTTAACACATGGCACATTGTACCAATGCAGTATTAGGATGAAGAAACAAAAATCATTTTTTCAACCAAAGTCGCTCTATGTATTATCCAAGAAAGTATTGCGCAGCCGTAAGGTAGCCATTATGCAATGAGAAAAATGTTTGTGAAACAAATATAGACTCTAATTTCGTAATTCTTCCGTGCAGTAATGATATGGAAACATCTGGCCCTACAGCAGTACGTGATTGCACAAATGTAAGGATTAATTCCATTTAAAAGTTATAAAAAAAAAGTAAACCACACTGCTACATCATTTCTGTAAATATAGGAAGATGTTCTGAAATTGTAATTTTTTTTAGCCAACAGTCTGATAAAAAAATCAAGGCTCTTAATTGACAGTGTTCCTATTCTCTTGCTCACATATAATTAAGATTTAAATATTTCTGGTTGAAATAGTACTTTCCCCAAATCACTTGTCTGTTTAACTTAACTATAACATCTGTTCGCATAGATGCTGCTGTCATCTCAAGAAACGAGATTGCATTTTTCTTTATATAGCTGTGCTACTGCGTGCTATTTGTCCTGAGATGGGGTTTCAGGAGATTTCTTTGGTTTCAAATAAATGCAGTTTAAGAAACATAGATGAAGGGGAGTACCAACAAATATCTTTGCATTAAATAATATGAATAACAAGTAATTCATTGGGACAATGTACAGATGTTCACTATTTATCCTGCATCTGAACTTTTCTATTGAAGCTTTATGTGAGAATTATAGAAAAACCCAAGTTTGGGGCATGGCATAGGGAGGCAACATGGCAATCGCCTTCGGAGAGCCTTCCTTTCAGCTCCTATGAATTTTTCGTAATCCTGACGCTGGCCAGGGCAGGGTAAGCTTATGTACATTGGGAGCTAGGCAGCAGCAAAATGGTGAATACCCACCACATAATACATAAGTTTGTCAACCCTAGGGCTTCTGTCAAAAGTCCAGGTGCGAGGAACTGAGAGGCATATTTTACATGCCCCTATCGCCACCAGAATGTCGCTGTAAGTGATGTTCTGGTGGTGATACAGGCTTCGCCTTTTTTACAAGGCAATGTTCCTGCCTTGTAAATAAGACACCCTTTAACGCTATACTTGGTGTGAAAGAGGAAATAGGTGTTATTATGAGCTTTCCACTGCAACACTCTTTGATTTTGACGCGATTTACAGGGGTGGCATAAAAATGGGGCAGCGCCAAAAGTAAAACGAAAAAAATCTGGTCTTACCCTGGTGAAAAGAAGAGAAATCCTTTATTTCTCCTTGTTTTTTCTTTTCTATGTGTGCTGCATTGTGCAGCACACATAGACACAGCTATTGATTGTTTATGTGCAGGAAGGTGTCCATTCCTGCACATAAACAATCTTTTAAAACAAATGACACATTGCAACAGAATGCAGCACACATGAAAGTTACAAAACACCATTAGGACACCTTCCTGCACATAAACAACCATTCTCTGCAAAGCAGGCACCTTTGGACAATGGTGCAAGAGTGCCTGTATTGACGGTAGGCATCTGCAATTAGCGCCAGGGCAGGGAGAAATTCAGGGCTGCACTGCATTCTTTTAATACGGTGCAGCCCTGCATTTCTAAAGTGGCAGAGCACGGTGTTAAGCCAACAAGGCTGACATAGTGCTCCGTCACTTCATTGTGAATATCCCCCTGAGTGGCTTGGCCCTGCCCTAGCCTGAGCTACAGGGGCTAAATAATGAACTACAATACCATCCTCAGGGACCTCAAGGCTGTATCACTCATCCACACAGCCTTCGATTTTCTTGCCATGCTGTGAGATAAATGAAACTAAGCTGGTCTAGGTTGCAGGATCTGTCTGCAAGTGAGGTCTCTCCATATAACTCTGCTTCTGTTAGACATGACATCCATGGCGTGGCATTTCCCAAGATGTTATGCCTTCAACTATCCTGGGTTGTTGAAATAATTTTTTGTTGGATTTAGGACTCTCTGGACTTTACCACTGTGCCCTCCCCTTAAAACATCATAAAATTAAAATACAACTAGTTGGTGCATTTAATTTACTTGTAAGGCCCTGGTAAACGGTACTATATGCACCCAGGGCATGTAAAATAAACGCTACTAGTGGGTCAGCAAAAGACACACAAATGATGGACGGAATGCAGAAGAAATTATAACATTCACCTCCAGCCCATAGATCTGGGTTAAATCCATCATTCTTTTGCTCACCATGTCAACCCAGTTTAGACACAGTCATATGCAAATCTGTCTTGATTGACCCTGTTCTTCTTGCTAACAGTCTAGCCCGAACCCCAAGCAAAGTCCGCCTTGGACCAGAAACAAGCATCCTAGGATCGGTTTCGGGGTTTCACCCCTCATCAGTCAGGCTAGCTTTAACCCACCAGCCACCCCAGTTTAGACCGAGCCATATGCAAATCAGTCTTGACCCTGTTCTTCATGGGGAGAGTCCAGCCCGAACTGCCAAGCCAAGTCATCCAGCCACTAAAGTAGCACTTTAAAACCTAGTGGGCCTGCAGCACATTGTGCCACCCACTAAAATAGCACTTTAAAACATGTCTCAGGTCTCCCAAAGCAGCCTGTAGTGCAGTTTTAAACTGACATTTCGACCTGGCAAGTGGAAGTGAAAAATGTGTTGTTCATTGTGGTAAACCTTATCTCTCCCTTTGACTAACTCTGGGTTATCTTATTACATTTAATAAGTGCTAACCGTGAATTGGGAACAGATAGAGATATGCTGTTTAGACTCAAATGAATTGTATTCAAAATCCTCTTAAACTGTAAAGTTGCATTTTAAGTCAAAATTCTGAAAATGCCACTTTTAGAAAATTTGCATTTTCTTGCTTAAAACCATTTGTGCCTTCATCTAGTAGCCTTGGTCTTATAACTGCAAATAACTCTCCTTTTGAGGTTTCTGTAATCTTCCCAGACAAGTAAAGAAAGGGGACTAGATGCAGGAATGATGGGCCATCCTGCCAGGATGACTGGGGTGGAGCTATGCCCGGCCCCACAAACACTTCAAAGGGCTGTACCTCTATCACAGAAAAAGGAGCAGATACCTGCCTTTGGTCAACCCCAGACAGTTTAGAGCCTTGACAGAGGAAGAGAAGAACTTTCCAGAACCATGTGTTGGAGTGTGAGAGGGTGTCCCACTATACACAAGGACTGGCAACAGATATAAATATAGGACCACCAGCACCACTCTTCAGAACACTTCTAAACCTGTGGAGGTTACAAAAGAAGGACTGATTTGCTGCCAGTGGACTGCTCTTCTACTGAAGGACTGCCTTGCTATTTGACACGGAAGAATGGACCTTCTTGCCTTCACCCCAGGTTAACCGGTGTAACTCCAAGTGTCAGTTTCTCACCTGCTGTGTGAGCTACATGGACACAACAAGCTTCAGAGGCTTCCCTGCAACTGTATTAGATCATCAGGGGTACAGAGGGAAAGGTATTCAGTAGGGCTGCCCCCCACTCAGACCAGGATTAAACAAAAAGTGCCCCACCAAATCTACCGGTGATTGTTAGCCGGGAACCCCCTCGGGTGTTGCTATCGTGAGGCACTCACTCTATTCCTCACATATTTTTCACATTTGTTTCAGTCCTTGAATGTGTTGGCCTGTGTTGTTGTTTTTGTAGTGTCAAGTCATTTATACATCCTGACCATAGGAGTAGTGTTATTTCACACACCCTAGGTATATGTATTAAAATTAGGATATTATACCCTTTGGACTGGTCTGTTACACGGATGTATGACGTTAGCACGCATACTTTTACCATGCATACCATTACCACGCAATTTTTACAACGCAGGACCCTTTACAACGAATGCCTTTACAACGCATTACACTACAACGCAGATACTATTACAACGCATACCATTACAAGGTAAGTATATAATATTTTAAAATAATGTAACTAAAAATGATTTTAATATTTTAATTAATTATATTAATTTTAATTTAAGAATTTGTAAATATATGTTAAAAATACCCCTGTACCCCAAAACCCAAACCCAACCCTGAAACCTAAAAATACCCCTGTACCCCAAAACCCAAACCCAGCCCTGAAACCTAAAAATACCCCTGTTCCCCAAAACCCAAACCCAACCCTGAAACCTAAAAATACCCCTGTACCCCAAAACCCAAACCCAGCCCTGAAACCTAAAAATACCCCTGTACCCCAAAACCCAAACCCAGCCCTGAAACCTAAAAATACCCCTGTACCCCAAAACCCAAACCCAGCCCTGAAACCTAAAAATACCCCTGTACCCCAAAACCCAAACCCAGCCCTGAAACCTAAAAATACCCCTGTACCCCGAAACCCAAAAACAGCCCTGAAACCTAAAAATACCCCTGTACCCCAAAACCCAAACCCAACCCTGAAACCTAAAAATACCCCTGTACCCCAAAACCCAAACCCAGCCCTGAAACCTAAAAATACCCCTGTACCCCATAACCCAAACCCAATACCCCTAATAAATGTTTTAAAAAAAGATAAACTTACCTATACTTAGGTTGTAATGGTATGCGTTGTAATAGTATCTGCGTTGTAGTGTAATGCGTTGTAAAGGTATTCGTTGTAAAGGGTCCTGCGTTGTAATAGTTTCATTGTAACAGTATTTCGTGTTAAAAGATGCGTGGTAACAGTTACATACCCTGTTACACGGATGACTTAGATTTGGTAGAGCACTTTTTGTTTAGGCCTCCCTGCAACTGCCCAGCTGAGCTGCTGCACTGATCCTCACTAGATTTGCAACTGGGCCTGACTGAGCCCTGCTGCCGGCCTTTGCCTCTGCCTGGATTGATTCCTGGTCACTGTGAGGTGCCCTATCCCAGGTCCTGGCCCCCTGGCTGCCATTAAAGTGTATTCCTCTCTGCCTTACTGTGGGCTCCATCAAATCCGATGCAGGATCTCGCACTGCAGCCCTTCACAGCTGCTGACTGGCAGCTTCGTTGGAACAGATGCAGTTCGATACAGTTCAATGCAGAACCTCACCTCACAGCCCTCGCAGCTCTTCCTCAAAATCAACGCAGCGTGACATAATGCGACACAGGGCGCTGCCTCACTCCTCGCATAGCTTCTGATTGGACACGACATCAAGCTATGGGAAGCCTCGCATCAAGGACATGAGGTACAACTCTTAGTTGGACTAATCTGACCCCGGTATCCGGCCTGCACTCCCTCGTGGTCAGACTGATGATTGCCCCAGTCTGGTGAGACCAAAAAACCAAAGCTGGTTTGGCTTTTTTCTTGTGTTGTGTTTTCACTTATTACTGATTGTGTGCTGCATAAATACTTTACACATTGGCTCTAAGTTAAGCCTGACTGCTTTGTGGCAAGCTACCAGAGGGTTAAGCACAAGTTAATTTAGTGACTATTGTGATTCACTTTGACAAGATTATGGTCATTGCCTGAATAGAGCTTCCACGTCACTCAATCAATAACTCTATTTTGTACTGCTACCTTATGGAATGTTGTACTTTTGGAGCCCTGGAGCATTCTCATCAGCAGGCTGCTCATGCTGCCCTTGACACAATGCAGCAACAAAGGTGCAAGTGTGCCGGCGATGGGTTATCTCCCTGACTGTTTACCTACTTTACCCTCTTGAGTCAGAGTCTAGAGGTGCTTTGGCTGGTCCTCCAATTGGGACTAGGGGTGCCTCTTCCCTTCCTTCCATAACCATTTGGTGATGCAGGTGCAGTCATGTGGCATATATTTAACTGGTTTTAACACAGGTACATAGAGTCTCCATCCTTGGGTCAAACCTGGTCAGTTCCATCTCCTCTCAAGCATCCAGGCATGCAGTGATCCATATTGAGTCTACCTTTGATTGGGACAACGAGTGACAGCATCTGCTCCACATGATTGTGTCTATAATCAGATGGAACTGTTCGTAAATGCTGGCAGCTTAGAGTCCTCCCAGGAAGTCTAGACTGGAAAAGTATTATTGCCTGTGGAGTGCCTCCCACCTATGCTCCTTCAGCATTCATCTTCCTATCGTGCCCTACCCCTAGTGCCAGGAGCATCATGGATCAATCGGCTCCCTCCAATGCCCAAACTAAAATTTACAGATATACCTCACTCGCCTCATCTTCCTTATTTAAGGAGGAGCAAAACGCCCAATGATGAAGCATGACACCCACATGGGTGTGTGAGGGAAAACCTTTGAAATAAGGAAGATCCCCCTGGACCCATATATCCCAACAGCACCTTTTCTTTAACATTATACCCTCACCACATAGGAACAAGTACCCACACTGATTAGATGTGTCAATTAGGGTGAGGAGCAAGGGTACTGGACCTTAATTTGGTTCCTAGTCCCCCTCTTTTTGATTCATGATACCTGTAGTTGTGGTGACATGAATCCCATTGCAATACACTGTACTCATCAGCCCTGGTCCTGCTTTGGTGGACACCCCAACGTCCTTGTCTAAGACAGCTTCTATGTCCTCCTTTAATGCCATGTTTTGAAATGTGAATGATCCAACTGACTGAATCAAAATGGGTGCTATTCTTAGGTTTCCTAAACGGCATGACTCAACTGTCCTTCTCTGGACACACTTTGCTCTTTCCTGGGTAGATCGGAATATGAGAGAGTATTTCATTGAAAAGGTCTCCTGGGGTGTGGCTATACCACCCCACAGCTCATTCTTGCTTCCTATATCCGAGATCACCACTGATGTCCTGGGCAGGGTTTCCACCCCCTCTGCTCTCTAAACAGACTCTGATGGCTCTTGGAAAGGTATTAATGGTTGTGCCACTTGGTTCCACCACTATAGGCATGATATCAATGCAGCCCTGTACTAGAAATTACTGGAACCTGGGCTGTGAACTCCCCGGGAACTACTGCACTTACAGATTGGGCACACTCCATGAGCTCATTTGACGTGTGGAGGGTCTGTATCTGTCCAGGCCAAAGAATATACCCATATATCAGCTGCCGACAAAATAATGGCCAGAATCGATATGCTCTTTCTTACAGCCACTGGTGTTCTATGTACTTCCATGGCACAAATCCTACCACATATCATATGATTTGTCAGTGGTGATTATACTTGGGCCTCCCAGAGAGGGCAAGGCCCGATCAGGTGGTTGCATGCCTGATATCTGGGGGGGGTGCCTAGTTCTCACAATATGTTTAAAAGGAATTATCGTCATATTTTAAACTTAGCATAGAGTTGGTGACTTCACTGGCAATGGTATTAACTGTGGGGAAGGCCACCTTGCAAGGCAGGGCCAAGGCCTAATCGTCATGGGGAAGAAAGGGAAAGCAACATGGTCATCTCTGACTTACAAACTGAGTTTTTAAACTAGAGAAGAAATCTCTTAATGTGTCATGGTGAGGAGTTGCAGCATCATTTAAGTGCCAACAGAGCCTCTCTGCAACAATTACACCTTACTGAAGCCAAGTAGAGCTGGATTGCCTCTACCAGGCACTATACTGGTTTGCTACAAAGGATGTAACCTGTAGGGTGATCCCACACATCCCAGTGGTAATATGATTGAATCTGCCACCGATATCACACTTACGTTTGTGGCATTCTACCCAATCGATTATGTGCCCCGAGACCACTCTACTCAGGAGTGCTCCATGTCACTCATCACTAATTTCTCTCTGGCAGTTCTCAGGCATTAGGTGATAAAACTGCTGGATCATCCCATTACAGTGGAAGAAATTGAGGAGGCCACACACAGTATGTCCCGGGCAAGGCTCCCCTCTCAGATGGCTTTCAACTGGAAGCACTTGGATGAATGTAAATCAATACTCGCCCTCTTCTGTTTCAGGAGGGAATGACGAAGGGTGCTTTGCCACCTGGCCTAGACCTAGCAACAATTGTGGTAGTGCCCAAAGCTGGGCGCCCACTCGAGCTATGATCTTCTTATCTTCCAATATCCTTCGTAAACACTGAAACCAAGATAATCACAAAAATATTAGCTAGGAGACGGAAGTAGTTCATTATAGCCCTGTTCCTTTCAATCAATGTATTTTTATTCTCCAAAGCAGCACCCAGCATTGTATCCATACAATACATATTGCTCTTGAACAATCCTATGCTTATAGAGAGCATGGTGCCCTCACAGACTTCGAAAAAGTATTTAATGCACTTGATTTGTTTTATGAGGAGCTCCTCCATAAGTGATTTGGACTGCTTTTGATATTCTGTGTGAAAGTGCTGAATGCCCAGCCATAAGCACAAATTAAAGTCAATGGGATACTATTGATAGATATTTAAATATGTAGTGGGACTAGACTAGATGGGGTTGCCCCCTGTCCATGCTTCTCTTTGCCCTGTCAATGAAACCTCTATCAATCAAGGTCAAGAGTGAGGGCTAGGTATAGGCATTTGAAACAGAGGGGTAACTTAGAGTATCATATTGCATGTTATACTGAGGCGGTACTCTTATTTGTTGGCTGTCCTCATATATCAGGCTTCAGACTTGTCACTATGTTAGTTTTATGTGGAAAAGCCTTTGGCTTGCGAGTGAACCGGACTGAGTCGACTCTTGTCCTACTTTTTGATAATATGGAGTCAGTCAATTGTCAGTCCTCTTTCTGTATTTGCATACTTACCTAATATATATTACACTGCTGGCTGAACTCACCTGGAGTCTCCATCTATCCCCATTAGAAGTTTACACTCAAAGGGATCTTGAGAGGTGGTTGAAACTTCCAATAAAAATTGTAGAGGATTACCCTCTATAAGATGAAGGTCCTTCCAACATTCCTATACACCTTTCAAAATGTGTTTTGCCACCCTCTATGCCAGAACATAAGCCACACACAATTTTCATATGAGAAATGTTTAAAACTGACAGACCCTGATTTTTGATCTGAAATCTCTATCATTGGCCAACACAAAATCAGTGGGTTGTTGTGTGGCAGTCATGACCTTGGTAATTTCCAAAAGGTAACTAAATCAACCATCCTTTTTTGGCGAACTGAAATGCACTGGATCAGATGGCTTATCCCAATTTAATAAAAACAATAAGACGGCTATTAATTTTTATCACAATAAAAGTGTTATAAAAATGAAAGTGCAGATGAAAATTTTTTAGCCTCCATAAGCAATAAAATATACACCAGTTTGGAAGAAAATTGTTTCTATCAGTCAACACGAAAGAGGAAACTATGGGTAAGAAATGTAAGAAATGCAGTAATTGAGGTATCAGAGGAACATAGGCTTGTCTCTATTATTAGTCTGTAAGGGCCTTGAACTTTGACTGCTTGATGTAGTTCTATTGGTGCCACACTTGGTGGCTGAAACTTGTAATCCTGAATCTATAGCGACCTTCAAAGATCTCCTTTCTGAAACATATCATATCAGCAAATTTAGGCGCCTTTCAAATGCATTTTCTGTTGTATTATTTATACATCCTGAAAATTAAGTAGTAAATATATCACCAAAGCGCATTCTCAATTACTCAGACATTTTAGATATCATAAAAACATATGCATAATTTGTGCCTGCAGAATACACACAATAAAACATAAAATACAATGGGACCAGGGATCTACGCCTATGGCAAGGCCCAACACCATGTGTAGTGCCCAGTGATTGCATAGGAAGGTGCCAATGAAATTTAAGTATATATGCCTTGGTTCTCTTCCTATACATTTATGACATTCACATTTCCTAGCCTGTTGCAGCTGTTCCTCAGACAGTCACTTTTTCTTAACCACGTATTGTCTGGTATTCCTAGATGTTTTGTCTTGGGCAGCCCTTTCCTCACTGCAAAATTAAATTTTTCATTTTTTTTTGTAATATATTTCCAGAATTGGAGTTGGGATAGTAAATACGCCTGTTTGAATACTTTGAAGAATGTTGCACTTTCCCCAAATAATCTACAACTGGAATGAGAATAGTAAATTTGACCTCTTAGTGTCATGGCCAGAGCTGCCTTAGGGGCACAGTTCATGGTAAAATATTTTAGAGCTAGGTAATGTTCAAAGATGTTTCCTATGTTTCATGTAATTCTGAGGAAAATTGTTATGGAGAAACGTTCTAAACAAACGTGTTTCCTGGATGTTTTTAAATAGCACAATCGCCAGTATTTCAAATCTTCTATAGTAAATGCCCGTAATGTTAACAAACAATATCCCTGCTATCCGTTTATTCCTGGATCATGCACATTCCTTGTTTCAATTTTAATGGATGAATCCTTTTCTCCTCATTTCACCCTGTGTTTACCCTCTTTCTTCCCCTTTCCTTCCTTTTCTCTTTTGTCTCTCTTCTTCTCTCCATTGCTCTTTATACACCCTAGCCTTCTTCTCTCTTAACTATGTTTTTTTTGCCCACACCTATCTGTGAACTTTAATCTCTACCCTTACCCAAACACTAGTTTCTCCCCGCTAGCTATAGAATTGCACCTTTACACCTACCTACATCCTTCTACATCTACTTTTGTCTCCTTGTGCCATTTTTTCTGCCCCTAACAATCCCCTAATTTCCTATTACCTTCTTATTAGATTGTACCTATACCTCACCTATACTCCACAAACGTTGCACCTACGCCTACCCTACCATCTCTACCTCTACTTATAGCTTAGTACATTTACATATAAATATATCATGTTGCTATATCCTTAACTATGTCAAAGGCAGGGGTTCCCCAGCATCCATACTCTTGTCTATACCATAATACGCTTACCTTACCTATATCCTTTACCATTGCTATTTACTTCATCTCTACTCTGCCTATAGCAAAACACCTCTTCTTCATTCATTCCCTAGTATATTTAACTTTACGTATGCTCTAGTACACGTACACCTAAATATAGAAAATTACCTCTTCCCCTGCTCATACCTTAACACCTACTCCCCTGCTCATACACTGTCCCTATTCATTTACTTCTACTATATCTAGTACTTCTACTCCTACTTAGACCCTAACATCTCTTCCACTTCGCCTTTTCTTTATTCATACTCCTTTCACTCTTTGCATAATTTTATGTCTCCTTTGCTGGAATGTTTTTCTGATAAATGTCTTTACATTTCTGGAGTTATTTTGTTCCCCTCCTTATTGAAATTCACTAAAATGAAGTTTCAACATCCATGAGTTTTCAGGCTATTGTTCTTTATTTTCGATTTTCACCAAAATGAAATGCAGCTATAGAATGCACAAAGAAAACAAATCACATCATTGTGTATCTTTTTTATGTCTGTGGGAAAATGTAATTCTTTCGATTAGCAAGTGTTTCTACATCCTTTGGTGTCGTGTCTACACTATTGCGAGTAGCGCTTTCAATTGCACAAACTCAGACTCTGGTCTCCTTGGCTTTGCATACTTTGCCGAGTGATTTCAAGTCTGCTGTTCATGCGCCAAGTTCTTAAGCAAGTAGTGTATACTGTGGTGAAACCGCTTGGATGCTATTTGTGTGACCTCTATGTCAACAGTTCACCAAGACCGAACTATTCACATGGAAGTCAAGTTAAAGAGCCAAGGTCAGGGACCAAAGCGTTTCCCTTTTTCATTTTTCAGAGATTCTCCAGCAGCTCGAGAATGTGTCGGAGAAAACCAGACCATGCCAAGTCAATATGGTCTTTGCATGGTCCCTGGTTTGATCTGTATTTGTTTTGGGCTTTTTTGAGAAATGTTTGGACTTGGTAGTTTCTCCTGGTGGCAGCCAAATAAAGGGTCAAATTCCACAGCCATCGACATTGCAAACAAGCATTGGCATAGCCAATAGGTCTCGCCTTTAGGACCTTAAACGTGTTTGGCAAGAGCTAGGCTGACTCTAGGCTCGACATAAAAAGCCAGTTCATTAGTGAGAGACGTATGACACAGCCAAACGAGGCCACGCATAGGAGTTGGCAGAAAACCAGTCACAGGGCGAGTTTTAAGGGAAAAGACACACTAGAATTTGTTCTAAACTATGAAGTATACAGTGAGTATGTTAATTTGAAATTAATAATAAAAGATTTTGTTCTACTTCGTAGTTTCGTCCAACGGGAGCGGAAGATCCAGTTTGACAACATGCCTGTTTAATTGATCAAACACAGTGACCTGATACTCAGGGGCAGGCCTTTAAGCGGGCCTGGTCCTGGCAGTGCTCAGTAACCTGCAGTTTTTAAAAGTAGGTGCTGAGACTGGTCCCAATTGGGCTCTCCATTTTTGCCCATACCCTCAGAATGAAAAAAAAATAACTTACCTGTAGCAGTACCACTCTTCGCTGTTTTTACGCAACTTCGGAGAGACACTTTTTTCTGTTTTATATAGCAAACTCGGCCTAAGATATTGGTGCTCTTTACATAAGCACCAGTTACAAAACACAATGATATATTCATTGTTTGACTCACAGGCTGTTGCGTCGTTAGGCTCATACCTGCTCTCTCAGCTCGAAAGTCGGCAGCTATAGCCTAAAGCCACAACCTCGCCCACAGGAAGAACGCATTTAGTTGTTGCTTATTTCAGCTATGCAATTTACAACCATTGACAAAGCCAATAGCCCTGCCTTGTTGTAGGTATAATGTATGGAAAGAAGAAGCAAAATGCCAGGGCAGCGCATTATGCAAAGTACAGATTTTTAGCTTAAGTGAGGCAAAAGCTGCATTGGTCAGCCCTAGTATAGACAGAGGGGGGGAAAGAGAGGGGGGCAAGACAAATACAACATATTTATTTATTTGAGGACAACCATAGTAGTAAGAAAAACTGTTCAAACTCAAAAGACAGAAGAATGCCAGGACACACGGAAGAACAATAACTGAAAGAATAGGTAAAAAAACATTGTTTTATATTGTGGGTTTGAAGCCAAATGGTTATTACTTTGAATCTGAAAACTATCTACGTTCTATAAGAACAGTAAAAAAATGATAACTTGTTTCTGGGATCCTGCTATTTTGAGAAAGCAAAGTAAGAGAAATAAATATGTCCACGACCAAAGTTAACCCAGGTCTGAAGCCGAGATTATACGAGAGATGTGCTGACTCTGTAAGGCCTACTGTGCCAAATACACCATATCTCCTGGGAAAATTAAGGATATAGAAAACTCCACGTTGCACATATCAGTTTTAGTCACTGGACCGAACAGAAGCTCAAGGCAGCTTCAGAATATCATGGATAGAACGAGCACTCCATCATGGTTATCTTTATAGACAGAATGAGAAAGCTCTACCTATCTAACGCAATAACTTCAAAACAAAGTACAATTTACACATGAGAGCAGTACCACACATGCATGTAGTCTGGCCAAATTCCTGAGATGGGCTTGGAACATCAGATTGATAGTTTTGAGTGCAATTCCCTAAAGCTTCCCTTCCTCCTTTTTTCTCTTTGTGGCCGCGTCTCCCTTTTAATGCCCAAAATGCCCCCTCCTTCATTGATTAACTAGTCCCCATTAGCAATGATGAATTATAGGGTGTGTGGGGTACAATTAATATTTGTTAAAATGTTTTTAGTTCTTAACAATCAAGACTTGTTAGAATGTATCTTGTTTTTAAACAGTAGATCTTTTTATTATATTTTTAATCGTGTTCAACTACTTTTAAGATATGTTTTTATCGAAATAAAGATATTTACTACTACTACTACACACATTATATTGCATATACTTCGATGAGCCCGACACCAGCAAACAGGTACAGACAGGTGAGATGCAGTGGAGCCAAAGCAAAACTCCCAAATATCTATTGCCCAGGTCTCTAGGCACGGTTGCACAAGAATTCCAATCGTCGTCGACGTGCATTAGTCATCACCTCATGCTTATGCTGGCATCACAACACCCAGCTTTCCCAAATGTTTACTCACAACAGAGCAAAAAGGCAGTGCTGGATGCCAGTTCCAAATAGGAAGTTTGGTCCCTCGTCAAGGGTTTCCAATACCCCAAAATGGCCCACAAGTTTTAATACCAGGCAGCACAGATGCAGCAGTCTCACGGGATGCCACCGCTTTCCCCATACAACCCTAATTACGCCTTCCAAAAATGGCACTCTGACAAGTGAAGATCCGTGTATCCTGTGAAAGCAAAACACACTGCGGTTTATTTCTCTACAGCTGAGGGAGCTCTGTGCGTCTCCACTAAATATAATGATGAAAGTGCTGGTACTGTCCCATTAAAAGCACTACTGGCCACCATGAATATAAACAGTGGCATGATAAGTGGCCTCTGTCTGCCTCTCACACACAGCACTTTCTGGGACATCGCCTGATGTTCCTGGCTGACTAAAGGGTCTGCACTGCAGTCCAGCCACACGGTGACCCCCCAGGCCCTGCGCAGGAGGCGGCGGAAAACATGCAAGGCTCCCTTGGCAACCTGGGCAATCAAGTGTGTGCGTGCGGGAGGGGGGTCATGGTGGCTGGAACCCAAGCAGTTCTTCAGAACTCCCCGTAAAGAGGACGCTATTCACGAGCCCCTCCTGTGAACTTCATACCAGGCCCACCCTGTAATGAAGTGCCTCTCGCAAACTATCAAAGCACCGTGCTAGCCAAACAGTGGTGTGGAGGGAGCTGGAGGGGAGGTGTCTCACAGGCCGCTGCAAGGGAAAGGGTGAGAGCAGCAGACTTGGCCGGTGCCGTGACCAGCTCCTCCGAGCAGGTCAGGGCACCAGTGGACCACCTGCTTGCGACTGGCTATGATTGTCAACGCAAATAATTGCAACCTACAGTACAGTGGGAGGGGGGCGAGAGCAAAGGAACTGCAGACAATGGGAGGGGTGCGGGAGCATGGTGAACACAGCGGGAAGGGGGGCAGGCGCAAAGTAAAACAAAGGAAATTAGGAAACAGACCACACAAAACAAAAAGTAGTGCGCATACTACAACATATGTCCAATTTCTAAAGGATCCATGTGGCAGGGGCGGTCGCTAGGGAGGGAACAGAACAACCACAAGGCTGGACAACAATACTGTATTCCCCAACAAAAAGTATGGCATTTTTAAAGGCAGACCAAGGAGCCAATTAAAAGCGGTGGGCGTGTGGTGGGTGTCTTCAAACTGCCCAGAAGGATTACAACATGCTTTGCAGAGCTGCATATGTGTGCTGGCTCTAGGCTTGACCTAAAAAGGGATGGTTTTGAGTGGAAAAATGTAATTGTCTATGTTGCGGTTTCTATCTATCTACAATTTTGCACCATCAGAATCTCTACTATTCAAACACTTTTTTTCTGAGTATTCTTGTGATCAGCAAAGACCACTGTGGAGCTTGGTGCATTCATGTTCTAGTGCTAGCACTGTGGAAGTCTATCAGCCCAGCACTCCAAGCAAAAGAGGACATGCCTCACATTTCAGGAAACCTGAAAACTGGTTGAAAGTTGAGGCTCTCACTGACTAGTTCCCCAGACCTTTGTCCATCTAACTGAAATGTGATATCTTGCTCTGCCAAGGCTGGGCAGCAACAGTATGCTATATGATTCCCTTTATGGGCCGATAAAGGTGAGTTGAGTCTAGCATCTTTCTTCAAAAGCTCTACTTGGCTAAAAATGTGTGAACATTTTTTCTAAAACCATATTGCACAATTCATGAATAATTCACAGGAAATCCTTGATCGGAGAAGCGAATCGACCATCATCTGTTTATGAGATGCATCAGGGTTGTAGAAATGGAGCGCAGCCTCATTTCCTCAGCCCAGGGCGCAGATTATTTTCTTGAAGCCTTTATGATGTTTTCGGATCCTTTTTGCATTGTATTTGAAAGGTAGCGAGGTATTGACATTTCCAAGAGAGTTAGTTTATCCGGACAGAAATGTAAAGCTCGCAGGACAGAAGTCGTTTAAGCGCCACGCTTGCAAATCTTTATTGCAGTGCAGGCATAACAACAACCTGTCTTTGTAAACTGTAAACCTGACAGCCAGAGATTTAGGGAATGACTGCTGAAGATCGTGATCCATGATTTATGTTCGGTTGTGGTTTTATGAGAAGTCCAGTATGTGTTAAAATGCTGATCGCTTTTGACAAAATGGCGAAGTTTGCTTTCACTGCCAATCATAAAGCCAACTCCAATCTGAAAAATAATTCTGTAGTTTGACCTAATAATCACCTTGACGCTCAGCCGGTACTTTATACAATGCTGTTCTACTTATGAGCAGAGGTGTAGTTTGTATTGTTTAAATGTGCCAACACTACAACTAGTTCAATTGTTACAAAACTAGATTTCACTTTAGTTGTTGGAAGTTCCTTTGTTGAAATTGCCAGTTGGTTGAACTTTCACAACCATTTTGTACATCTTAAACATGAAGGATTTTTAGAAGACTTTTGTTTTTAATATATCTAGGTTCTGTAACGGAAACTAACTGTCCTGCATTTTTATTCCATTAAAATGTTATTTTCTTCACTATGAATAAAACGAGAACATAAAATGCAGGCAGAATCTATGGTATGTTTCATTACTTTTACTGCAAGAACTGCTTCCTTAATTAGACTTCTGTTGGTATGATAAACTTTAATTTATGTCAAAAATGAACTTCTTTCACGGAATACTCAACATTTTCTCAATTATTTCTAGTAGGAAACTGGGACTATTTTTTGCCATTTCTTTTCTAGTATCTAACAGCCAGCTGAGGTTCAATGATATGAAATTTAGTGTATGTTAGTTTTATAAATTCCACCATTTTTTGATACCCAACGTTTTAGAATAAGAAATAGTCTGTTATAAAGAGATTACATTATCTCACAGGAGTTAAATATGTTGCTCGCCTTATACAGACACGGTCAGCATATGAACTGAGCTCACGCAGTCATTGGCCATCATAAAGTAGCAGCAAGTGTGTACTACAACCAATAATTAGAGTGAGACAGGACTTAAAAATATCACCGCGGCAGATAAAGGAAAGACATAGGAGCTACCAAGGGGAGCAAAAGGACATCATTGGAATCCTCAGGTGGTCTCTTAACAATCCACCTGCCATCAGTCGTTCGGCTGCAGATTGCCTGATGATCAGTTCCTTGTTTGTTCCTGAAGGAATATGCTGCAACACTAAAACTTTCCTATACCAGTTCTCAAGGGTACAAGAGAATCAGGAGACAGCTTACCAGACAGTGGAGTGTCTTTAGAGACAATGGGAGCCAGGGTTTATATAATTCTTACTCCCACCATCTAACAGTGCTTTGGGGCTACACTAGTCATATTAGCAGCGGATGTGTGAGTCTAACTAGCACAGATTCCTGTAGCAAATACATGAAATTAAGTGTGAAGATGCATTTTGCACTAAGAAAATAGCACAAAATGAAACAGCACAAAGACAGCAGTAGCTTGTTACCTTTGCTAAATTCCTGTCCCTGTGCTTCTGCGGTAGGGTTTTCCGCCAAATTAATTACAATTATGTGAACGGCATAATTGTGTAATTGTCTGTAATTTTTCATCAAAAGAATAGCACAAAATTACAGAAATTGACCTCCATAATAAAAATGTCACCCAGTCTCCATATTAATGTGCCGTAAGAAAAGATATAACCTAATGAAAAACAATACAACACAATAGATGGCATGTATAACATTGATTTAGGTGTCTGTTACTACTCTTCACTTCTGTTTTGTAGTTCCATAGGATTTTTCGTAGCAACAGAAGTTCTTGCCTTATTATCTCTGGACCCGATTCACAGAACTAACTTAAGACAACACTCAAACGTACTACTTTTGGTATTCACAGAAGGCATTTAGTAGTAGTAAAGTTAGGGTTTTGTCTTAAGTTTGTCTTAAGTCTATCTTAAGTCTGTAAAAGTACTTTTAGAAATATTAGAACATTGGAATGTGGAGCACTCCATTGATTACAATGGAGTGCTCCGGGCTTCTAAGGGCCAGTAGAAGCCTGCAGAGCAATATTCCAGTGTTGTTTTTGACTACAGCTGCTGCTGTAAACAAAGGCCTCCCAGGGTCCGAGGAAATTTAAACCCTATTGGGCTCCGAGAGGCCTTTGTTTTTAGTAATTTGAACATTCTGCCCTCTAGGGGTGGAATGTTCTAATAGCCTTAGAGCCCTACTAGAAGGCTCTACTGGCCAGTAAAGGCCCGCTCCCTTGTTAAAGGCCCTCAGGAACTTACCTTTAATGGCTGGTAGAGCTCCATAGGTCAGGATCTAAGGCTTTATTAGAACATGGAATGTTGGGAGCTCCATTGTCTTCAATGGAGTGCTCTGGGCTTCTAATGGCTGGTAAAAGCCTGGAGCTACAACATTCCAATATGTGTTGTTCACAGGTGTTTCTGTGAACAAATACCTCATGGATTCTGAGGGGATTTAAATTCCCTTGGGCTCACTGAGGCCAGTGTTTCATTTCCTAGAACATTCTTCGATCTACTGGACTCTAGCATGACTTTGACTTTGTCAGTGTTCTGGGCTTGATATTTGGTAATGTAGGAGTGAGCTGTGTGCCAAGTTGTATTTTGGAACCACGCACGCTTAAACCATGAGCGGCTTCACAATGCAGTCACTACCATGACTGCGTCACTACCATGCTTTCCTTTAGCACACAAGTCGTTATAACGACTTGCTTAAGGGACGTGCTGGACTTTGAAATAGTATAAAGTACTATTCCAACTCCAGTCGGTGTATCATAGGGAAGGTATTGGACTTAAAATCTGACACTAGTCCAACACTGCATCCCCTAAAGCAAGTAGTTGTAATGAATTGCCTGCTACAGGTACACTTGGTAACTTCGCAGTGACTGCGTTGTAAAGGCACTACATGGTTTTCACTATATGTAAAGGATGTTTCCCATGTGCCAGAATATTGTTACCTAAAATATAATCTGACAAATTATTTTCTCATAAACGCTGTGTTGGACACAAAAATTCTGTTAAACAATATTTTGCTTACAATATTGTAATACCAAACCACAGGAGCAAGGTGTTGTTTCTGGACTTGTAATGAGAGCCTGATGTATGTTCTACCCATTGGAGAGGACAAGCGTGGATACTACATACAATATGAGGGTTATATTTTCCATTTTAGTCTGTAAAGATGACCTAACACTTCTGATCTGAGCTGCCTGTTCTTCCTGTGTATAATTTACAGGATTTGAATCCAAAAAGTGTCGAAATAAATTGTTAAGAATATGAACATGTTAGGATGCAGATTGTAATTTATTACCATCATGATATATGGTAGTGCTAGAGCACTTGGGCCCCTTGTCCAAATTTCCCTGCAGCTGAACTTTCTAGGTGCCTGAACTTCAACTTATAGCGTAACCCATTCAGCCACATAGTGAGAACCCAAAGTCGGTGGATGGGGTTAAGTATAGATTTATTTAAAATTCAAAACTAAGCTGATATACACTAGTCTCAATAATACATTGTGAAAATACTAAACCACCACTGGCAGACCAAATCGTCTGACAAAGTTAAGTCTCAATAACATGAAGCATACAAGAAATTCAATAATGGAAATGCAGAAGATTAAAAACAGAATTTGATGATCAGAATTTGATTTGCATGAGTAACATCAGATTACCTAACTAAGCCTAATCTAATTAGTATGGCTGGGGAAGCCGTAATTTGATCAAATAAAGCAGAAAAGTGTCAGAATTGCGGAGAGCTTCTGTAGAAGTTCTCCTAAATCAAAGGTATTTTATAGCATAAAGCTATGCAACAGAGAAAAATAAAATAGATGTGTACCCATGTTTGGAGCTTAGGTGTGAGCATCAATTAAATCCACAAAGAACATTTGAGAATCTCATATCGTGTGTCTCAAGGCTCATCCACCTTTGCACTGTAAAACTTTGGCAACTAAACTTGAAATGCCCTTATTTCGATCCGCACATCTGAACGTCCTTGGATTCTTTCCATCTACAGACACAGAGAAGACCGGGGTCCTCCCTTTGTTCATTGGCTCATCTTGTCCTTGTCAATGATACTCCTTTCGAGCCTTACTATCCCTCATACACAATGTGCCTTTCACTAACCATGACATCATATAAATGCACCTGCAGAGGAAAGAAAACATTGTAACACAAACAAGCTTACGTGTTGAAGGTTAAACATTAAAAATCCAAATGATTAAGGCCTTTTGTCTAGTAACAAGCAATAATTCAGTGCATGTTTAACTGCGTGGGTATTGATACATATACAGTCATAATGCAAATGCTGATTACTGTTTCAATGAATACGTGATTATACAGAAATTAGTGATATTATTCAAACCACACAAATGCAGATATTTATGAGGATTGCAATTTGGTGACACTGTAAGGAAAATGCTAGTATGCACACTGATAAAAATGTTGAAATTATAATGTAAATGCATTTTCTGTATTTGTTCAAGTGCACTACATTACGTTAATGACATTAAATACATAAGGCCATGTGCACGTACATATGGCATGGTCAAAACATTAAAAAAATTCAAAATTACGCTGCTCCAGTAGCAAATTGATGTATTCCTTTTCTACTTTTCTACTAGTGAATTACAGCAATGTAGCATTTTAACAAACAATCATAAATATTTCCTCAGCAACTGAAAACTGTTTAGTCAGGGAACCAACACGAAAGAGTGCTTCAAATGGATCACTGAAAAAATATAGAATACAAAAATATAGATGAAAAAAAATCGAAGAAAAAATATAGAAAGACACAATATCGAAGTCCTATCTACAAACAGGTAAGTACAAAAATATTGAATCAAAAATATCGGAAAAAAAGATATACTTAGTCAAAATATCGAATTTATGTAAATATCTTAAAAGTAATTTAAAATTAATGAAATAATAACTATATTTAATTTAAACATACTTAAAAATACTTAAACAACTTAAAAGTTATTAAATTATTAATTTAGGTAAAAAAATACAATTAGATTTTTTAACACATAAATATATATAATGCTCGACATTGCAGACCGGAAGAGTCACCCACCTGAGGGCAATTATCTACGGAGCAAGTAAAGGTCTCAATATGCATCCGGAAGGACATCTGATGTCAAAAGGCTCCCCCTCCCCTCCGAAGAAGGCCGATGCGGCCGAAATGCATCAGGACATTGGAGCCGATGTACAATTATTTTAAATAAACGTGATGTTTCCCGTACCTGTGGCGTGTGCTCCTCCACTTTCTCCCGGAGCAGAGAAAACCTCGAATGAATCAATTACAGCCTGGGTCCTGGCTGATGAGCAATGCACCCCCAGTAAAGCGCGCCGGATTCTGCTGAAACGGGACCAAGAACAGTGACGGTGAAAGCCAAGCTCCAGCAGCGGCGCCACCAAAGACCAGACTTTGGAATGGGCCCCCAAAACGCTTGAAAATAGCGCCGACGGGGACACAGGCAAAACCCAAATTGCATTTATGAAAATTGACATTATCCACTGAAGGGTTGGCCTAATGGATGCACTACATGGACCACAATGCTCGACATTGCAGACCGGAAGAGTCACCCACCTGAGGGCAATTATCTACGGAGCAAGTAAAGGTCTCAATATGCATCCGGAAGGCTATCTGATGTCAAAAGGCTCCCCCTCCCCTCCGAAGAAGGCCGATGCGGCCGAAATGCATCAGGACATTGGAGCCGATGTACAATTATTTTAAATAAACGTGATGTTTCCCGTACCTGTGGCGTGTGCTCCTCCACTTTCTCCCGGAGCAGAGAAAACCTCGAATGAATATATATATATATATATATATATATATATATATATATATATATATATATATATATATATATATATATATATATATATATATATATATATATAGCTTCAGCTTCTTCTCTCCACGATTTCCGCAGATGAAGACACGGCACAGCAACAGGTAAGTTCTCACTTGATTTATTTACACACCATGTGCAAAATAAAAGTGCATCAAAAAACAGACGGTCTACGCGTATCGGCTCCTTGCCTTCAACTGGACCATATATGGAATATATAATATTTTTACTTTAGTCTACCAAGAGGTTAAAATGTACTATTACCACTCCAGCAACTGCAACAGTAGTGTAAAAGTTGGATAGCGCACGGGTAAAAATTACTATTCCCACTCCAGAGAGTGCAATAGTAGGGAAAGCGTTGGATAGCGTAGGGGTAAAAATTACTATTCCCACTCCAGAGAGTGCAACAGTAGGGAAAGTGTTGGATAGGGTTGGGGTAAAAATTAATATTCCCACTCCAGAGGGTGCAACAGTAGGGAAAGCGTTGGATAGTGTAGGGGTAAAAATTAGTATTCCCACTCCAGAGGGTGCAACAGTAGGGAAAGCGTTGGATAGCATAGGGGTAAAAATTACTATTCCCACTCCAGAGAGTGCAACAGTAAGGAAAGCGTTGGATAGCATAGGGGTAAAAATTACGATTCCCACTCCAGAGGGTGCAACAGTAGGGAAAGCGTTGGATAGTGTAGGGGTAAAAATTAGTATTCCCACTCCAGAGGGTGCAACAGTAGGGAAAGCGTTGGATAGCATAGGGGTAAAAATTACTATTCCCACTCCAGAGAGTGCAACAGTAAGGAAAGCGTTGGATAGCATAGGGGTAAAAATTACGATTCCCACTCCAGAGGGTGCAACAGTAGGGAAAGCGTTGGATAGTGTAGGGGTAAAAATTAGTATTCCCACTCCAGAGAGTGCAATAGTAGGGAAAGCGTTGGATAGCGTAGGGGTAAAAATTACTATTCCCACTCCAGAGAGTGCAACAGTAGGGAAAGTGTTGGATAGGGTTGGGGTAAAAATTAATATTCCCACTCCAGAGGGTGCAACAGTAGGGAAAGCGTTGGATAGTGTAGGGGTAAAAATTAGTATTCCCACTCCAGAGGGTGCAACAGTAGGGAAAGCGTTGGATAGCATAGGGGTAAAAATTACTATTCCCACTCCAGAGAGTGCAACAGTAAGGAAAGCGTTGGATAGCATAGGGGTAAAAATTACGATTCCCACTCCAGAGGGTGCAACAGTAGGGAAAGCGTTGGATAGTGTAGGGGTAAAAATTAGTATTCCCACTCCAGAGGGTGCAACAGTAGGGAAAGCGTTGGATAGCATAGGGGTAAAAATTACTATTCCCACTCCAGAGAGTGCAACAGTAAGGAAAGCGTTGGATAGCATAGGGGTAAAAATTACGATTCCCACTCCAGAGGGTGCAACAGTAGGGAAAGCGTTGGATAGCGTAGGGGTTATAAATTACTATTCCCACTCCAGAGGGTGCAACAGTAGGGAAAGCGTTGGATAGCATAGAGGTAAAAATTACTATTCCCACTCCAGAGGGTGCAACAGTAGGGAAAGCGTTGGATAGTGTAGGGGTAAAAATTAGTATTCCCACTCCAGAGGGTGCAACAGTAGGGAAAGCGTTGGATAGCATAGGGGTAAAAATTACTATTCCCACTCCAGAGAGTGCAACAGTAATGAAAGCGTTGGATAGCGTAGGGGTAAAAATTACTATTCCCACTCCAGAGGGTGCAACAGTAGGTAAAGCGTTGGATAGAGTAGGGGTTTAATTTACTATTCCCACTCCAGAAGGTGCAACAGTAGGGAAAGCGTTGAATAGCGTAGGGGTATAAATTACTATTCCCACTCCAGAGAGTGCAACTGTAGGGAAAGCGTTGGATAGCTTAGGGGTAACAATTACTATTCCCACTCCAGAGGGTGCAACAGTAGGGAAAGCGTTAGATAGCGTAGGGGTAAAAATTACAATTCAAGATATTGACTGGGTCAAGATCGATCGGACATCCCAGGAACTGAAAGAGACCATTCGTGCACGCTATGAGAGATTGCTAAATGCATTCAAATAGTATAGCGGACTGGAAAAACTGGAGCCTAAATGCATGGGACCTTTTTAGTCCAGGTCTGTGACAGGATTGAGGCCTGAGATTAGTATGAAGATACAACAGCATTTGATTTGCTGGCATAATTAGTCAATTGATGAGATTTTGGGATATGCTAACTATTACAACATTGAGATGGAAATGAGGCAGGAAAAGTTTAAAGAGAAATAGATGGTGGTACAAATGAAGGTTGCTAAGAGAGGAATTGAAAATCCACCATTTGTAGGGAATGCCCCTCCAATACAGGGAGTGTATGAACAGGGAGCTCTGGTGATGCAATGTAGAGGTGGATTCTAGTCACAAGGTAGAGGTCGGGTGTCCTTATTGATCCAATTGAATTGATGTGGCTACATTGTAGAAGTCTAATCCATGCCACTACTTCATAAGCTGGGGCATTGGAAGCAAGAATGTTGTCTTAAATCTGCAAATCAGGGTAAAAATTCATTCAGGGTTTGTACCACCTCAGAACAGTAATATCATGCAGCAACAGACATACCCAGACCTGGATCTCAGAATTATAATGTGCCACAAGCCCCAGAAATACAGGTGCTCAAACCTCCAATGCCACAGCAAGCTGCATTCTTCAAACGAGATCCCAAATTTGAATTAGAATGCTTACCATATTATTATTAATTGTCAACAATTTTCCATGTTCAAGACAAGTGGAAATTCCGGCATTGATCAGTCTTCCTGAAAGTGCCCGAGGGGGAGGAAGATTGTGTGCTTGGCGCAGTCCTGAAGGTAGATCAGAGTGGTCCACTTATAGATGCTAAGGTAAATGGCTATTGTTGGGATTGGCCTTTTTGGCAGGTTAACCCCGAAACGTTTTGCATTTTCCTAGCCTGTTTCTGTAACCTGGTGTTGGTGATTTTAGGTTTCTGCGCACCTTTTCACTGTGGTCTAGTGTAAAGTGCGTGCGCTCTCTGTGTATGCGTGGTGAGAGTGGCTTGCCCTCCCATAGGAATGTATGGGGATATGTGTGTCCATGGTAGTTCCTGATATGTGGGGAGTCCATGGTCGAGTTTGGTATGTGTGAACCCGTGAGATTAAATGTTGCGCGATGATGTGCGCAGATTTATTGTGTCTAGTGGAGAAGTGCCACTTTGAGAAGTTGTAATGTCTGTGCAGTGAATGTGAATTGGCTTGTGATTGGCTGGAGCTGACTGGTGTGCCTGGCTCCCGGAGTCAGATGGGTCTGCCCAGTGGTGAATGGGGAGATCTGCATGTTGATGGAAGGGAGAAGTTGCACCTGGGACCTGAATAGGGCTGTGCCTTCCCTACACAATGCTGGCTCCACCCCCTGTGGAAAGTCTGATGTCCCTAACCTGTCCAGTGAAAGGGAGAGAGGAGCTGAGCAAAAATAAGTGCTCAGGAGGTCCCCTGAACCAGTTGTAGCTGGTTCTCTCATTGCCTGCACCTTGGAGACAAAGGATTTCTGTATATAAAAAGGGGCTGTGACCCCATGAAAAATGTTCTTGTTCCTGACTTGAATCTACCAGGGGCGTGCTGCTGCTGGGGCCCAGGGGAAGGCTTGTCTCCCTGGGCCCTGCCCTGCCCTTGAATGTTTGAGGACTTTTTTTTCCTTTCTGAGGAGCTTGGTGCTCCATTTCTTCTCCCCCAAAGACTTCAAGGACTATTAGGACTTGGTGCTGTGCTCCTAGCGCCCTGTGAGCTCTTTATTTTTGTGCCTACAGCGAGCGTAGTGGTTCTACGGAGGAGCGCTGTATTTTCCCTTTATTGCCCAGCTAAGGAGCAGCGTGGGGTGAGCAGCGTGATACTGTTCGCCCTTCGGGAGGGAACCCCCCTGTGGGGGATTCCCCCGTTATGCCGTAATTATGGGTGCGACCCCGCTTATCTCTATTTAATTACGGGTGCCCACCCCGTTTTGGTGCTTAACTAAGCGGGTGCCCACCCTGCTGTAATTGTAATTGTAATTTATATTTATATAGCGCATTATCACCAACGGTCTCTAAGCGCTTGCTTTGGGAACCCGTCCTGGTTTTTCCCTGTGAGATAACCCGTACTGGGCACCCCCAAGGTGAAAGCCAGGCATCCCGCCGCGGGGGCCATAGTGGAAATTAAGCAAGCTATTGCCCAGAGTTGCAGAGTGTGAACCCGTGATTCGAGCAGGCACCAAAGCGAGAATTATCGAGTCTGTGGACATTTTGGGCTCAAGACCCTGCCGCGTCAGGAATTGAACCCTGGTCCTGGGTCTGACCTCTGCTTCATGGTCTGCCTCTTCTAACCATTGAGCCACACTTTTCAAACTACGGAGGGAGCCTACCCCTGTTTGTGCCACAAAAAGTCTGCTCCTGGCCGCTGTAGCGCGACCAGGAAGTCAGGCACGATTGTGAGGGACATGGGCGGTGCTTCCAGGACGGAAGGAAATCCCCGTGAGAGAGGAAGCTGCCCGGAATTGAAGAGGTGGTGGTGCGGGGCTCCGTTGAGCCGGGAGAGCCCTTCAGGTATGGAGACGGCGGTGGAGGGGGCCCGAGGCACATTGCCGGTGCCTGCCCCGACCGCATATGAAGAAGAGTGAGAAGGCTGCAACATGGAGCCTCGCTAGCTCCTCCCTTGAAGCCCCGGTACCGAGATGGGGACCGGGTAAAACATTGCACGTGGTGAGCAGGGCTCCCGTGATCGGGAGGGAACCCCGCTGGAAGCCGAGTACCGGCACAAGGAGGAGTCCCCCTGCATCAGAGACCGGTAAGTGAGGGCTAGGAAGGGGGTATGGCAGTCTCATTCCCCGAGCGGCCCCGGATGGCAGCGGGCTGCTCCCACACCATGGGGGCACTAAGTATCTTGAGAGCCCAGTGTGGCTCGAACCCTGGGTGGCATGCTTTGTTTAGAGAGCCCGTGTGGCTCTAACCTGGCCATACTAAGACCCATTCTTCCAGACCCATACTAAGAGAGTGGCAGCTACCTGCGTGGGTCTGCTGAGAGGCCTCAAATCCATCCTCAAATAGTTTGAACCAACGGTACGGCAAATCATCATGCAGGCCTTTATATCCTCATGCTTGGATTATGCCAGCGTGTTGCTTCTGGGTGCTAATGAAACCGAGATCCTACGACTGCAAAGAGTTCAAAATATGGCCGCGAGAATACTGATAGGGCTTCCTCGCTGGTGCTCGGTTAGAGCTACAATGAATAAACTTCACTGGTTACCGATCTCATCTCGGATCCAGTTTAAAGTCCTGGTGATGGCCTTCAAGATTCTTAAGACTGAGAGCCCGGCCTTATTACGCCCTCTGCTGACCTGGTATGTCCCGCAGCGCAGTTTGCGCTCGCTGGGGCAACACTTGGCGAAGGTGCCGCTCTTTAAACTATGCCGCATGGGTGGCCGTTCTTTCCAGGTGCAGGCAGCTAAATTATGGAACTCTCTGCCGAACTATATCCGTGGCATTGAGAATATGCTGGAATTCCGGAATGCCATTAAAACCTTTCTATTTCCGTCACCATAGTCTTCCCCCTTGAAGTTCTCTGGATGGCCTCTGCGTCTGTTTCATGATTTGGCTGCGCCGGGACGCCCCTTTGCTGGGGCAGCTGTTGCGCTTAAAAAATCTAATAACATAACATATGTGTTAAAGGGGCATGTGGTCTCTCCCCGTAGGGTGCCAGTGAGGGCATGTGGTTGTTCCCAGAGCGGACCCGCCATTGCAGGCCGCTCCAATGTGGGCCCAGTTGCTCCAGAGTCCCGATTAACAGGGATTCCCCTGCACAGAGAGTGCCAGAGCTCATCTAACATTTTGGGGACAATTTCTGCTGTGGCATCATTACTCATCGAGCCTAAGTGGCTCCTATGACGCGGGCAATGTTTAGTTACAGAGCTTATGTGGCTCCAACGTTTTGGCCCCATTATTTCCAGAGCCTGTGTAGCTCCAACGTTTGGCGCATTTCTGCCAGGGGCACAGTGGGCCCAGAGGGGCCAATGCTTATTATTTGAGGAGCCACTGTGCTCCATGGGCCCTTTTTATTTTCAGAGCCCCGTGGCTCCAACATTTGGCACAGTTGTTTGAATGGCCACTGAGAGCCCATGCATTTACTTTTTTATAACTGCCCAGCAAGTAGTGGGCAGCTCCACTGTTTAGGCGCCATTTGAGAAAGAGTCCCTGAGGGGGACAGAGGTGGCACAGAGGTGCCAGGCCTTCCACAGCTGCGCTGCACTTAGTGACAGCTGCAGCGTTTAGGTCCTGTTATTGTTCTCAGCTGCCCAGCAAGTAGTGGGCAGCTGCAATGTTTAGGTTGGCGCAGATGGCACACCCCTGACTGGCGCTGCAATGGCAGCACGCCCTGACATTCTGGACACAGGGCATTTGAGCCCCTTTGGAGATGGCAAGTTGGCCAGGGGGACTGGTAGAGGTATAGGGCGCAAGGCCCTAATGTGATGGATGTGCTCGTGCAATGTGGTGCTAGGAAATGTAATGCATTTAGTATGTTTTGCGCACCCTGTGTTTTATACCTCTAAACTGTGGTTTATGATTATGAGGTTGTGTAGCATATTATGGTTTATGCTAGTCAGATTATGTTTCACTCTGTGATTTACGCCCCGAGGTTGAGTTATACTTAGGAGGTAGGGTCAAAGGTGTTTAGACTAGTGAGGAGATTGCATATTGTGTTTATGCTGGTGAGGCTGGCGCAGGATGTAATTCGCGCCTGATGTGACTGTGCATAATGTAGTTTATGTTACAGGTTGAGGTGGAGTACAGTGATTACCAGTGGTTACTGGTTGGGTGTTATGACCTATGTTACATTTACCAATTTATGCTAAGTGCTGATCCTGACAGTGGCCCACGTGGCCCTGTCATGTGTAAATAATCCCTTGTGAATATTGCCTGTGCCAGTTGGCACAGTGTATGTTATGTGTTTACTATTCTCATGTGTTATGAGAATGCCAAGGCTACTTTTATATAACCTTGTGTGGAGTTCCTTTGTAGTGGGCCTGGGATGTTGTTGCTGTGTGCGTGCGCAAATGCTTTGCACATTGCCTCCGGGATAAGCCTGACTGCTCATGCCAAGCTACCAAGGGGGTGAGCAGGGGTTATCTTTGGTGTGAAACTCCTTTGCCCTGACTACAGTGGTGGTGTCTGCCTGGCTGTGGCGCAAGTCTTAGCCAACCATAATTCACATTCCTAACAGCTATGACACATCATTTTTGACTGATACTGGTGCTACCTGTTCTACTGTGAGATCAGTGGAAGTCCCAAACCTACCCACTCAGGAAGAACACTCCAAGTTGTCAGAGTTGCTAATCAGCTAATGAAGAATCTACAAACTCATGAGGAGGACATTGCCTTTAAGTTGGCTAACAAGAATCTAATTATTGGAATGTATCTAATAATGACGACAGAAATCTTGCCCTTAGATCGCAGAGATTCAGTGAGACCAGAAGTTTGGGGTTTTTCAGGAAAGGACATTTGACTCATTAAAGGAGTCAAGCCTGCCATTATTCAGATGAAGTCGAATGTGGAATGTCCCCGAATAGCACATTATAATTTGACCCCTGATAGGATTGCTGTAATAACCCCAGTCATTGAGACAATGATTCACCAAGGTGTACTGAAGTAGTTCATTTGGAGTCCTTGTAACTCACCTATTATGGGCCCTCAGAAGCCTAGTGGTAAGTACCACATAGTGTCGGATCTTTGCAAATCAATAACATTGTGATTCCCTGTTGACCCATGCTACCGAATCCTGCTGTAATATTGTTTCAAATTCCATGTGAGGCCGAGTGGTTTACTGTTATTGATTTGTGCCAGGCATTCTTCTCCATACCCTTGCATGAGGGCAGTCAGTTCGTCTTTGCATTCAGGCTCGGGACCTGTGTTTTGGCATGGTGCTGAGTCCCACTTGGGTATACGGAGAGGCCTTCCATTTTTTACCCGATCCGAATGAAGAATTTGGAGACTCTCGTTATGTTCAGCAATTCTGACTTAGATTAATATATTGACGCCCTACTGGTTGCATTAAATACTTGTGAAGCATGCAAAACTGTCACTATTGCATTACTAAACCACATGGCTGAGAATGGACATAAGGTTGACATAAGGTGTCCTCGAATAAGTTACAGTACAATTTGAGAGAAGTCCTATATTTTGGTTATCATATCCAGAAAGGTGGTAGAAGGGTGTCACAATAGAGAATTTTGGCCATCCTGCAAATGAATCCACCAACAACACAGAAGGAAGTCAGGATATTTTTAAGAAGGGTGGGCTACTGTCGTCAGTGAATACCCCATTTTTTCCTAGTGGACAAGCCTTTATAAATGCTCACACACAAGTATGTGTCGGATCTGGTGTTTTGAGACACACTGATCTAGTTGCATTCCTAGAGTTTAAAGAGAGCATGGTTACAACAATGTGTTTTTGCTTTTCTGGAGGGCTTTGCTCTTTTAGTGTTAACACAGAAGCATGGAGGTGCCCGAATACCAGTTGCTTACTTCTCAGCTAGTGGCTTTATTGCTGCCTGGCTGCGTTAAAGTGGTGGCAGTGACAGGTGTCAGCATTGAAAGGTGTAAAAGTATAGTAATGGCTCATCCTTTCACTAGAATGAGGACCCAGCACCTCATGAACAGCCGCCTGACCCAGTATTAGCAAATCATACTGGTGGCCGAGAACGTGTCTCTAAAGAGATGTTATGTCCTTGAATACTGCCACTTTGCTACCCCTTCCTGAGAACTAAAATGATGATGCTGAGAAAGAGCACGACTGTCTTGAGTTCACTGAACTATGCACCAAACAAAGACCTGATATACAAGATGAACCACTACCTGAATCTGATTATATATTATTTGTGGATGGCTCTTGCTTATGAGAATACGAAGGAAATGTGAAAGTTGCTTAAGCAGTCTGTACCATTACAGGAGTAATGGAAGCTGCTTGGCTACAAGGAGTAGTCTGCGCACAAGTGGCTGAATTGATTGTTCTTACTCGCGCATGCCATGTTTCAGATCGATTTCAGTTGATTATATTTACAGATTTTCAGCACGATTTTGGTGTGCTGCACAACTTCAGACAGTTATTGTCGAAGGGGGGATTTTTGATGTCATCAGTATCCCCTATTCGTAACGATGAGCAGTTGAGAACACTGTTAGAGGCTTTGCAATTGCCTGTGCATGTTGCAGTAATGAAAAGTTTCACACATTGCAAGGGAGATTATTATGTGACAGTCACAACAGATATACTGACGGGGTCGCAAGGTACTGTACTTAGAATGCTTGTGCATTTAATGTACAGTACATATATGAAGGAACAAACAAGACCAATGACAACCTTTTGCTCACAGCAGCTGATACTTGGGAGGAAGTTAAGAGATTGCAGTAAGAGGTGTCAGAAGCAGACTAGCTGAGTTGGATAAATGCAGGTTGTGTTAAAAGAGATAGAGATGAAATACAGGTTTCAGGAGTTGGCAGACCTGTGTTGCCAAATAGTTTGTTGCCGCCAATGGCTAGACATTACGATGGTCCAATTTATGTAGGGAGGGATGCTATGGTTAGATTGTTTTGCCAAACATGGTTTAGTCAAAGGTTTAGGTTGATGGTGGAAGCGTTCTGTCACAGATGTGTTGTGTGCCAACAGAGCAATGAAGGGAAAAGAACTGAATTAGCATTTAGCCACATAGGTAGGTCAGGTGGTTCCATCAATAGGATGCAAATAGACTTTATTGAGATGCCTGTGTGCAATGGACTGAGATATGTGTTGCTTGTTGCGTGCATCTTTTCATGATGTGTTGAGCTTTATCCCTCAAGAAGAAATGATAGTCATCTTGCCCCCTACCCGTCCATCTGGGTTGGTTAAGCGCCAAGATACTCCCTGGAGTGATAGGAGCGCTATAGAAATGTGCTTTACATTACATTACATTACAGTAGTAAAGTTGTTGTTGAGTGAGTTGATACCAAGGTTCGGCTTGTTTGGAATTAGACAGAGGCACACGGACTTCAATAACGAAGTGCTGAGGATACTGTGTGCTACATTGCAGGTTGAACAGAAACAGCATTTTAGTTACCAACCTGAGCCTTCAGGTCTGGTGGAGCAACTCAATGGAACACTGAAATCGAGACTTGCCAAAGTGTGTGCTTCTGCATCTTTGAAATGGTCGGATGCTTTGTAGTTGGTTACAATGAGTCTGCGGAGAACACCCGATTATAGACAAGGCACTTAAATAACCTGTGCTTAACCTTCTGGTAGATCAGCACTGAAGGAGACAGGCTTACCTTAGAGGCAATGTGTAAAGAATGTATGCAGCGCACAAACAATAAGTGAAAACGCAGCACAAGAAAATCTCTAACCAACCTAGGAAAATAGAGTACAGTTTATAAAATAAAATGATACCAGAAATCAAAAACCCAATAAAAAAATCCAAAGATATTGAATTATAATTTTTAAAGTGCAAATAGCACCTAAATTCACAAAGCGCTACTTGTGGTCATTAGGTCATGCTAGACCGGGAGATAGTTACAAGTTCAGGTCGACCACGATGGTGCACGGTTTGGATACAGGTTTCTCCAGCAGAAAAGCTACCTTCTCAAGTCTGGTTTGAAGTACTCCAATCACTTTGTAAGAGGCCATGAGAAGAGGCTTTGAGCACAACGAGCAGGTCAAGCAGCATTGCGGTTGTGCAAAGATCGTGGGCCTCATTTATGAAAAGTGACGCATCGCTGCGTGAAAACAGCGATGCGTCACTTTTCACTGCGCACTCCTTACGACATTCCTGATGCGTCATATTTAATGTATGACGCATCATGTCGCAAGGAGTTACAGATACGTCAGTATTTCTGACGTATCTGTAAGCGCAAAAGTGACGCATTGCTGGAGTGTGTCACAAAAGTGACGCAACTCCAGCAATGTGTCCTTTCACATGGGGAAAGCCCCATGTGAAAGGGCTTGCGACAGTCTTACGCCTGCTGTGAGGCAGGCGCAAGATTTTGACGCAACAGCATCCTAAAAGTGGCGCAGTGAAATCTCATAGATTTCACTGCGTCACTATTACGAGGCTTTTTGCGGGGGAACGCCCCCTCTGCATACATTATACCTGACGCAGGTATAATGTGGCACAGGGGTTTAAAAAGTGACGCATCATCCTAGATGCGTCACTTTTTAAATATGGCGCAACGAGGCGCATTTTTTACCCGCTAGTGCGTCACAAAAAGTGACGCACCGGTGGTGCAAAACTGACGCAAGGCCTTCATAAATAAGGCCCCTGGTCTTCACTAAGCTTTCATTGGCCAAGTGGGTCTGTGAGTGGGTGCATGAGGGTCTGACTGTGTGAGGTTGAGTGGGTGCATGAGTGTCTCTGTGGGTCTGTGAGTGGATGGGTAAGTACCTTAAGGAATTTCTGAGTCTTTATCTTAATATTTTTATCAATAGATTTTGGAATCTGTTGTGAACCTACATAGGGGGGACACGCTAAGCACCATGACTGATTTACAAATATGCGACATGGAATAAAAACCCATTTATGGGCAAGTTCGTCCCTCCAGAGGTCATTCACAGACCACTATATACCTCCCTGGGGGTCAGGGTACCCCAACCCTGCCCTCTTCATCTACATTACATATTTTGTTTCACTGCGAGGACCATTCCCCAGTGAGTAAAATGGTGGCCGCAACTTTTTACTCAGGTTGCATCCATCCAATCACAGCTGTGCTGTTGGCGCTTGAATTCACAAACAATTCGCAAATATATATATATTATCAACTATTAGTGTAATAAAATAATTAACAGAACGTAAAGAGAGTGCAGCCCCAAATGATGTCCATAAGGAAGAGCTGCCACTGTGTTCCTGGAACTGATTTTGACACCTCTGAGTCCAGGGATTGCAAAGGCAGTGCCACAGGTTGCAAGGGGCAAGGCAGGGGTCGCAGCTTCAACCACTAGCAACCCCTAGATGACGTCCACGAGACCCTTGGTTCAATGCTGCAATGCTACTTGTTTAGTATGTAAATTCAACTAAAGAATGCCTGTTTTTTACATATGGTATAATAGTGATTTTCTCGTTTCTGTTTCTCAAACTAACATTAATTTTTTCTGTGACAACTTAAGCACTAACAGACCATTAATATTAAATTCTGGTTTTAAATGATGGGCTGCCATTGGGTGTTCTGCATTTCTAGTGATGAATATCGAAATGATGTGAAATCATCTACCGAAAACGTGCAACTGTGCCCTTTTCACTGGTGGCTCACAAACCATTAACACCGATGGCTCCCTCCACTGTCAATATGTGAATGAGCTATTATGTTTTAAATAGTGTTTTCAATAGATGCTGGTTTCTAATTCTGGACAGGATGGGCATATTTACAAACGTACGTGTATGTCGAATGTTTTTGTTTTACACCTGCCCATTCCTACACACACGGATTTGATGGAAAATGGGCATTCCAAGGCTTGGTTAGCCTAGGAGGTTTGTGAGCACTAACCAGCGTGCACGTTTGATGGTTGAATTTTGACTCCAGCAAAGGGCTGATGTAAATCGCTCTGGTTATGGGATTGGGAATCACCCACAGTTTTGGTGTGGATTTAAGGGGAAACATTTCTCCACGGCGAAAAACATCTCCCCATGTGCACAGGGGACCTTATTGCAGCTGCACGTAGGTCTCTGCTCTGGAGACCGCCTCACAGTGGGCACAGCATCCTGCTTGAATGTTACATGAGGCTGCAGCTTCCCAGGCATACTTCAATGAAAATTTGCATATTTCAGAGAGTCAGAAAATTGCACCCAGCCAGAGATCTCTGCCTGTAATTTTTTTACTTTCTTTGTGGATTAAACTGTATTTGTATAGCAATAAGGTAGACCAGTTGCGACATTGTGCTGTAATGAAATGTAAAATAGGCTCAATGTTGTGCCAAGTTAAATAGATGAGACAAGTGATGGAAGAGGGGGGTGGAGGAGGGGCTGAGAGGAGAATATATATAGTGTTTACAATATACTTACCACGTCAGCCTTAGGCTTGAGAGAAAATGAAAACCATGAAGGGAAAGTATTTGAAAAAGGGTTGCTTCAAAAATGATAGAAGTATAAAAAATGTTTCTCACATACAGTATGCTACCTAACCGCAAGAGATGGGACACCTACTCATCATATGCAGCTACTGTAGGCCATCTGTGCCTTCCAGATTGGGAGCTGAAGTGTTTATACTACATCTGATTGGAAACAGTGGCATTTCCAACAGGAAGAAACAAGATCTGCAGCCCTGCTAGGATTCTACGAAGCAGCAGCAAAACGGGATACTTTAAAATGAGGAAGATACTTTAAATAAAATGGAGCATATTTAGCACACCAGGAACGATAACAATGAACGATAATAGATCACACTTGCATATATAGGCTGGGATTTGTTGGCGCTGCACGCGAGAGACCCCTGGACAGCGCCCTACAATTGAATGTGTAAATAATAGTATATACAGAAAGACAAGCCAAATATGACCCAGTCAGAAATTGTGAATAATGTACTGTGGCAGGGTGACGCCAGGTAATGCAGACACCCTCTCTGACAGTATGCAACCGCTGACATCAATGAAGGAACACACAAACACAGGTTGCCGGGATGGGTGAAGGACCATGTGCAGTCGACGACCCCTTTATTTTATAGCCTCTGGCCGTACCGGGCCAGAGGACCCTCAAGGTGCACAGCCCGGTCAGTGTGCTGCCACGGGAGGGTCACGGGGGGCGGGGGAGGGGGGGGGGGGCTCACTGCAAGTACATCTCATGTACAACTCACCATGTGCGGTCGCATCCAAATAATGAGGTCAGGACCGACTGACCTCAGATTCCGCAATGGTGTCAGGCGGATACGATTCAGCACGACATGGTAACCAGCCCCTATATTTCAGAATCTCCAAACAGCAATTCCCATTTCTCACTGTCTCCGAGGTATGCCTCTAACTTACATATATCTTAACCATTTAAAATATAACAGTCTCAAAGGTGAAAGAGTTCATGCAGCCCACTTTACAGTTGATGCCTGAGAAAAGAGCTTGTGGCTCAACAATTGCTCTGACAAGCTGTAATAACTGTTTGTGGCGACGCCTGTGGCAGGTTTTCAACTTCCAAACCATGGACAAACTGTTTGACCTATCTGTCTGCTTCAACCAAGGTGCCTGAGTTTTACCCTCCCTGCCCTGCAACATCTATCGAGGGTGTGTCTTATTGAACCTGATCAGCCATCCACTAAGGCTGTTCCATCATAGACAAAATGAAAAGTTTAAACCAGGTTGCTTCTGCTTGGACCAGAAGTGCTTTACCTGAAACAGCACAAGCATTGCCAAATATCTCCTCCCCAGCTCTTACTTGTGATGGAGGACATCATAATTAATAATTGATTTGAGAATGTGTGCCTATGATTGCATTGATGGTTTACTGGGAGAATACTACAATGGTTGGATGAGTGAGTACATACATGGATGAGTTGGTAAACGGATACATGAATCGGTTAGTGCATGACTGAATAAATGAATAGGTCCATAAGCAGGTGAATGGGTGAATACATGCACGGATGTGTGCAAATATATTACCCCAATCTTAAGGAAAGAGACCCCGTACTGCACAAGTGATGATGCTATAAAAATGCAATGTTGAGTAATGACAACTCTCATGAAACAATTAGAGAGAGAGAGGGTAGGAGGCACTCTTAGTCCCCCGGGTTGAGTATGTAAAACAAAGAAAGAGTGTCATACGCAAAGGGGTCTGTGTGAAAACACAGAAGCAAAGATTGTAGAAAAATACCCTCTCATGGACACATTGGAAGCCTTCAAGGGATTTATGGGAAGCCCTCACTCACCAACCTGGTTGGTGACATGCTTCACAATCGAGCCCACCAGGAGAAGCCGAATGCCTCCCTGGTGTGCTACAACTCCAGATTACTGCGGAGCTGGATTTTGTGACAGTGATGTGAAAAGTGATGTTAAAAATGTCTAAAACTGTACCAACCAAAAAGATTTTATTCACTGGTCTGTTTAGACATAGTTAAAAGGTATGTGTGGGAGAACTACCACAGATTATGATGGGAGTTTCCACTTAAAGTGGGGTCAACATGTTTCTGCCCTTTATAAGTGTAAGATTTACGTGGGCATTCGTCAGGACCGTGTAGCGTGTACCTTGGCGGTATGGGCACGCTAAGGCCCACCCTAACCAAAGGATGTGAAAGTAAAAAATTGCTCTATGTGTGAAAAGGTGCAAAAAACAACACAAACCTCAAGTTGTGGGAATTACCTCCACTCAGAGGAACCTGCGCAGTCTGAAATAAAGAGACAAACATACATGTAGGACAAAACATTTAATTAATGCTCGATTATTTTTGAAATGATTGTCAGGACAGTCTCGGTGTTTAAACTGCTATGAATTGGTCTAGAGATAGACCTAGTGCCATACGTTTATTTTAGTGCCAGATGCGCTGTATGGTTGCCCGAGGGGCATTACATGCGTGTGGGCATGCACTATGGCGAAAGAAATGCAGGCCGTTGGACAGAGCGGCTGTATGTACAGCACTCGTGGATAGCGATCAATTGGTCATTGCTATACGGCCAGAAGTGCTAACTCCTGAAGGAATTAGTATAACACACAAGTGTTAGGTTTAAAGATCTCACTTGTGTTCTAAAAGATCCACGCCCCATGGGTTTCGGGAGGGGGGTGGAGGCGACTATGGCACACCCTGTAAGTAAAGGAAAGCCTGGTAAATTTACACGGCTAAAAGTGGTGACAAACAGGACATTTACTTAGCTCATAGTTACTGATGCGAAGGATCCTTACGCCCGCAACGCCTAGCACCCGCTCGGCACCTAGCTTCTCCTGCTCCGTACCCCGTGGATGTGGGTCGCAGCGCCGGGGACGCTAAAGTGGAGTGCCGGCGGTGGCCGGGCTAGGCGGGACGTGAGGCAGCCAATCAGCGGGCCGCCATCAGACCGAGGCTTAGGAGGCAAGCCCGATCGTTGTCCAATCCCGGGCCGCCATCAGAACGAGGCTTGGGAAGCAAGCTCGTTCGTTGTCTAATCTATGCATCTTACTCGGGCGTGGCTTGCACCATGTGAGTGACTGAGCAATTCATCAAAATGCTAGGATGTTGAAGCCCCGAACCAGACTCCTGATTTAGGAGAGGATAAGTGACAGCATATTGAAATATTAGTGCCGTCTGTGCTTTAATGAAAAAAAGGTATTTTAGATTATTATTACAATTAAAAAGAGAGAGTTATTCGAGGAAAGGACAAAGGACGTAGGTCCAGAGAAAAGTGAGAATTAGAGTAATTTGCGTGGGAGCGCAAAATGTTATTCACTGTGACCACTGGGAATGACTACAAAGTACAGCACGACTGGGGGCAGGAAGCTGGTACTAGACCCCAACTCGTTGGTCAATAGCAGGTGTCTTCATTTAGGAAGAGGTATGGCAGGAGGGGGAGGTCAGCGTTTAAGAACTGTGAACCAAGGGATCTGGTCATTTAGGCCATCTACGTGTGTGCCAAGTCTGTACACCCAGCGTTGTTCTTTCTCAAATAATATACTCGCAGTATTTGTTGTTGATTCGATTTGTTCTATGATGGTCCATCTTAGATCATTGGGTGTATGGTTATATTGGATGAAGTGCTCACTTAGTTTCGTTATGACTTTACGGCATCTGATGTTGCTGCGATGTTCGCAGATGGGTTGTTTGACTTTTTGAGTTGTCATACCAACATATCTTTTCCCGCAAGTGCAGGTGATAAGATATATGACGTACATTGAATTGCAATTTTTATGTTTCGTTTGAAACCATGTTTTCCCTGGTTCTAAAGAAAGTTCTTTTGTGTGGGTCGTCAAGTGACACACATTACAATTGGAGCATGGATAGTGCCCTACTATTGGTGGAAGGCCCCATGCATTGGCGATAGATCCAAAGTTGGGATGGTTCGGTCTGTCAATTTTGGGTCATGTATAAACGAGAGTATCCTCGAGGCTGGTAGCTTTTTTAAAAGAGAAAAGTGGTTTTTGCCAGTCTTTTCTGTTACTCCTGATTATACTCCAATGTTTGATCACAGATTTTTTCATCTGGTTTGAAAGGGTGCTCTAAGTGGTGACACATGTTAATGGTAGTTCTGCAGGTTCCTTGACGGTATCCTCTAGAAGGGCCTCACAAGGTTGATTTCTGGCCCGTTTGTTGCCCTTCTCAAGTATTTTTGTCGGATAACCTCTTTGTTGTAAATAACGAAGTCCTTGAGCCAGGTACATTTAATGAGCTGGATTTAATTAGGCTTAGTTCCAGATTAAGATCCAATTATTTGAGTATAAGATAAGAATAACCCCACCAGGAGTGGCCTCCCTGCCACTCAGCCTGCCTGCCATCAACTGCCTCTCCACACACCTGCCTCTCCACACACAAGCCAGGCACCCAAGATTCTATGATGACATCAGGCATTCCAATACCCACACCAGCTGAGCAGCAGGGAAGTCACACAAGCTAAGTATAACACTCTTGATTTTAGTTTCTGTGTTAAGTCTGATGCCTGGCTTTTGTAATCAGTGACACTGCTGCAGTTCCTGCGTATTCTGAGATACTTACCGTAGGGAAATGTTCTCCCTGAGTGGTCAAGGATGGAAGCTTGAGAATTCCAAAAGGTTATTCTTTGGTGTAGGTTTGTAATGTGTTTTCGTGGTCAAGGATGTGCCACTAACCGTGATTTCCACATCTAGAAAGATGACTTCTTTTTTACTGTAACTGTGTGTAAATTTGAGATAAGTATCCAGGGTGTTTATCCAGTTCAGAAAGTGCTCCAAGGATGCTTGACTGCCCTTCCAGATTAGGAGGATGTCGTCAATATACCTCCTCCATAATCCTATGGAGGAGGAAAAGGGGTTGTCAGATGGTATGATGTGTCTGGATTCGAAGTCATAGACATACAAACCCGCTACGCTGGGAGCAAATGTGCTGCCCATCGAAGTTCCAGTGGTTTGCAGGTAAAGTTTGCCCCTAATTTCAAATTAGTTATCCTTAAGGGCTATCGTTGCACATTGGAGTATGAAGGACTTGGGTGTTTGGTATTGCCAGACAATGGAGTCTAGAGCTGTGGCTAGAACTTTCAAGGTTTCGTCTTGGGGGATACTAGTATATAGGCTCTTGATGTCGAGCGTTACAAGGGTGACAGAGTCTGCCTCAAAAGTGACCTCTTCGAGTAATTGTAGCAAGTTCTTTGTGTCCTTGAGATATGTGGTACTCTTTTGTATCAAGGGTTTTAGGTAATGGTCACAAAAGGTTGATAAGGGTTCCAGAAGGGATCCAATCCCAGACACTATCGGTCTCCCTGGTGGTGGAGTTTTGTTTTTATGAGTTTTTGGTAGGGTATAGAAGTATGGAATGGTAGTGCCACCTGCTGTTAGAAAGGATGCCTCATTTTTTGAGATATGTTCGTTTTCTTCTGCTTCCCTTACTAGGTTATGGATCCGTGTTCTCAATTCTGGGGTAGGGTCTTCCGTAAGAAGGGTGTAGTTGGTTCCATTGTTGAGGAGATCCATACAGACTTTCTCATAGTCTGAGGTGTTCTGAATAACGATGCCGCCCCCTTTGTCCGCAGGTTTAATTGTGATTCCTCTATCATTTTTCAGATTTGTGAGGGCTTGGTATTCTGCGGCAGAGAAGTTCCTAAAGGGTGTAGGTGTTGGTAGAGCTTCTATATCGTTGAACACAGCCTGTTCAAAAGCTATAATCTCTGCTGGAATTGTATGTGGGGGTGGGTTCAAGATTGATTTTAACCTCAGGTTGGTATCAGATGTGGGGGCATCATAAGTGGAGTCTTGTTTAGACTCAAAAAATGCCTTTAGTTTTAACTTTCTGAAAAACTCCGCTAACTCACAGTGGAGTTTGAGTTTGTCTGGTCTGGCAGTGGGAGCAAAACCTAGGCCTCGTTCTAAAACCTTCAATTCCATAGTGCTAAGTATTATACCTGAGAGATTGGTTATTAGACTCTTTGGGCACTTGTGCCCGGTGTCGGGGTTTTGCTCCTGGTGTGGTTCCCTACTGGGTCCTCTGTTTCCCATGTGACTTGTTGGTTGCCTTGTCGGTTGCCTCATCTCCTGCCCCTGCCCCTTCCGCCTCTCTCTGAAAAAGGCATCTGGTGTTGGTTTTGGGGGAATTGAGGTTACATGTAGGGATTCCAACCCATCATGTGAAAGGGTGGTGGTTGTTGGAAGAATAGCGGTGGCTGTCCATTGCCCGGAGTCCCGAATGTGGGCCACCTTTGTTGCTGGTTATAATAGTTGGATCTGCCTCTGCCTCCTCTGCGACCCTTTTGTTTTTGGCTTTGGTTGCTGGATGTACTACTATTAGAGGAGTTGCTGTCTGAATCCACAGATTTGTTGAGATCTTTGCGCGGTGCAGTGTAGTCAGATCTGAATAGGGATACACTTTCTTGTACTCAAATTTCTTTAAATCTTTCTGAAATTTGGTGACTTTGGACAGCATCAAAGAGTCTTTGTATTCAGCTAGTTCCTTGTTGGTCTCATCCAGCTTTTTTTTGTAGCCTGTTATCGTGGTTTGAAGTGTGACTCTGTCTGTTGGATCTCTAGCATTAAGGCTTCTGATAGTCTCAAGGCTGTCTGAATAATTAAGACAAGCCAGTCTCGAGTACAGTGCCATGCTATCATGGCCCATTCCTTATGGAATGTGGCGTCATTCAAAAATATCCTAGGGGCATTGGTGACCAGCAAACCCCTAGGTGTCGTGTTTGTAGTCAGGTATTGTTTTAGTATTGTCCCATGTAAAATGGTCCTTATCCGCTCTCTTTTTTGTTCAGTGAGTTTTTCCCATTCAGAGGTATGGGAGATAGCTTGGGATATTGCAGGATCCGCAAAAATATTGGGATCTGCTAGTAATTCGTCCACTTCCGCATCAGAAAATGTGAGCCCTACATTGGCCATTTTTTGAAGAAAGGTTAGAGGTCCACAACAGGAAAGTTTTCTTGATAGGTACCTTATTTAAAACTCTCACAGCTGTGCGCTGCTAAATATCATGAAACAATTAGAGAGAGAGAGAGGGTAGGAGGCACTCTTAGTCCCCCGGGTTGAGTATGTAAAACAAAGAAAGAGTGTCATACGCAAAGGGGTCTGTGTGAAAACACAGAGGCAAAGACTGTAGAAAAATACCCTCTCATGGACACATTGGAAGCCTTCAAGGGATTTATGGGAAGCCCTCACTCATCAACCTGGTTGGTGACATGCTTCATCATCGGGCCCACCGGGAGAAGCCGAATGCCTCCCTGGTGTGCTACAACGCCAGATTACTGCGTAGCTGGATTTTGTGACAGTGATGTGAAAAGTGATGTTAAAAATGTCTAAAACTGTACCAACCAAAAATATTTTATTCACTGGTCAGTTCAGACATAGTTAAAAGGTATGTGTGGGAGAACTACCACAGATTATGATGGGAGTTTCCACTTAAAGTGGGGTCAACATGTTTCTGCCCTTTATAAGTGTAAGATTTACGTGGGCATTCGTCAGGACCGTGTAGCGTGTACCTTGGCGGTATGGGCGCGCTAAGGCCCACCCTAACCAAAGGACGTGAAAGTTAAAAATTGCTCTATGCGTGAAAAGATGCAAAAAACAACACAAACCCCAAGTTGTGGGAATTAAAAACACAACTTGTGGTTTGTGTTGTTTTTTGCACCTTTTCACACATAGAGCAATTTTTAACTTTCACGTCCTTTGGTTAGGGTGGGCCTTAGCGCGCCCATACCGCCAAGGTACACGCTGACAGAGATGGCAATAGTCAAGTACATGTCAGGATGTAGCAAGCAGTGGTACAGGGATCAGGGCATGCAGCGATCGGTAAATAAGTGCCCAGGGCGCATGTTATAGTCACACCAACACATCCATGATGCAGCGGTTGTCAAGATGCATGTTATGGGTCCCTTACATTGGGGGTCAATGGCTTATGGATGAACATTAACTCTCTGCCAGGACCGAGTTGTGGTTTCTCTCGGTTGGAGTCTGAGTTGGTGGCAGGGGCTACTGTTGGTGCAGCAGGTGCAGTGGCAACGATTTGAAAGCCATGAAGGCCCATTGAACTCTGATATTCGCTATATGGTACTACTACAATGGCAGTCCAAGCCTCCAGGGGTTCATTTTCCTTGCATACACCACCGCCCAACTACATTTAAACATATGCAGCGGGCATTGTAGGGCATCGTTTTGTGACAACCATTTTTTTTTCGGGACAGTGTTCTCAATTCCAACCATGCCCTAAGGTGACAAAATGTAGACTTTTGGTAAAGAAAAGTGACCTTAATCCCAAACAATCGCAGAAAGTGGCTAAGGTAATTTGATGTACTGTATGGGTTGAGAATGAGATTATTCTATGACTTTTTCTGAAGTCAACGTTTCCTGACAGGTATGCATGGGTTCCTTTCCCCGACAGCCTGTGCCGATAAGCTTCTTCCTTGCCCGCTCCGCCAAAGCCCCAGGGACTCGATGTAAGGCAGGGAACAGGCAGCATAACTCCAGACGCGATCAGAATGGGCAGATCCAGCAGGCGCAGGGGTAGAACAAGGATTGTCTTCAGCCTGTCTACGCAGCTCCCTCTCCAGGAGATGTGGTGCTACATCAAAATGAATCCCACGTTGGGGCTGTACTGGAGTGGAGCAGTGAGGAGTACCGCAGCCACCCTATGGAAAGCCGTTCTGGCTTTGTGTGTTATAGCGCTGTGCTTGTATTGATAGGGTTGAGAGATTGTATAGCGCTGAGATGCCATGCCTAACAATAGCTGCAAAGCACTCCCTACGGTAACCCATGCACATCCATCTTCAGAAGATAATTGCCAGCAGTGAGAGGCAGTATTCTCCCTCACCGCTGGCTCCATGTTGCTACAGAACCCAAGCTTGCGCAGCTGCATGCCTTTCAGTTACAACCTTTTGTTCAAAAATCTGTTTACATGTGTCGCTCTGAAGCCCTGAAAACCCTAACTATGAAACTTAGATCAATTGTTTACATACTACAGCGCGGAGGCATGCAAAAAAAGGTTAATCTGCAATCTGAACTGCAACTGCACGTTACTCACGGAAATTGAGATTTCTTTTAACAACGAGATAAAACTGCAATTTTTAAGCAAAGTATATTGAGATGCGGAGGCCGATTCCTGCACTGCGGATCCAGTTACAACATCAACACAAAGCGCATACTTGCTAACCAAAGCGAATTCTCTCAGATTGTATCTATTTCTCCCGTTTTTACCAGCCTTAAGGTTTGTCTGACTGTAATGCGGGAAGGAAAGTTGAGTGCCACGACTGTGCATTGTACAGCAGGAAATATTTTCAAACACAACATACCCAATTCTTGAACAAAAAGATTAGCTGATTGTAATTATTAGATGTCCAAGTGCATAGTTTTCCGTAAAAGTGCTACCCTACTGGGGCTGTGGCTTTCCATTTGCCTTGCAAGCTTCTTTCAGATTGGAAAGCAGCCAAGCAGAGAGCGAGAGCAAGAAAGAAACACAAGCGCTCGCCATTATGGGAAGGCAGCTGCTTGTTTATATTTACATTGCGCTTTCATTTTCACTTTAAGCGAAGGCAATATGCAAAAATAAACATGCAGCTTGATGTTGAGATAAGAAATTGATTCACAACAGCCGTGAAGCAGACGAGCCAGTCCGAATGGGCCGGACGAAAGAGAGAAAGAGCAGTGGCCCAAAAGCATCATTTTCAATGGGAAGCCAGTGTTTCGCATAAACGCTGACGTGACCTAATGAAAATGATGAAATCTCCTCTCTCACTATATGTCTCACTGAGCTTGCAGCGCATGCGCTGAAACGCTAGGCGAGACCTAAAAAGCATATCTCAAAGAAAGCTTCATCGTGTTTGACACGCCTGCCTTTCAAAACCTGCAATACCATTTAGACACTGTCTTTCACTTTTCTGCCATTTATCTCCACCGTCAGGGTGCTTGCAGTGCTTAATTTGAGCCGGTGGTTGACAATGGGGCCATCAGCATTCTTTTCTTGGAGCCTACTTTTTTTTTTCCTCTTCGGACAATTTCCAAGTGCAAGAGAGGGAAGCACACACACACTGGGAGGAAGAGAAAGAGGGAAAAATCTTCATCAAATAAGAAAGCAGGGACATGATAAGGTGAGATAAAGGGACAGAGAGTGGTGGTGGATTAAAGAGACCTGGGGTGGTTTCCAGGATACACAGAATTGGTGTTCAGCCTGCTGATGTTTAATAACGCCGGCAGCAGGCTTATGGGCAGCTGTTGGGCATCGACACTCATTATATTACAAATTAAGCACCGCGTGATAGGTGGCAGTACATGCATGGCACAGGAGAGGGCTTAGATCCATCTTTGGGTACAGTGACTGCCATAGTACACAGGTAAAATGCAGTAACTTGCACTGTCTGGCACTTCAAACAATGAATAGCAGTTGTGTGAGCTGGTGCAAAATGTAAGTGACATTTGCAGTAAAGCCAGACACTCAAGAAGCCAGACTCTTTCCCAATATATGTATGATGTGGGCTGAGACCGAATGAGAATGACACTTTGAGACAGCTGTGACTAAATGGGTCGGACCCAAAGTTGTTCTGTATGTATTGTGCTGTATTATTATATTTCATTCACAAAACATCCCGCTTGACCGCTAGCACGGTCTCTGACGCGAGACCTAAAACTTACGCTGCCTTGTTTGCAACTGCAAATACTTCTTTCTACAGCAACGATACCATCGGTGCAAACCAACTGCACGAGCTCACAGTGAAGCCCAGATACACTTGCACAATTTCATTCATCACTTGTTAATGAACGATTGGTACAACGTCACCCCATTCACTACCCCTGCCTCACGCTGCCTACCACAGGAGGCTAACACGAGGGGCGCAGGGTGACACGTGCTCTTTTTATCCACGGAACCCGAAAACTGCAGAATAACCATCTCAAGTGAATAAAAGTTGGCATGCAGCACTTTCAGAAAAGTGCTGATAATATTCCTGTTGATGCGTCAAAATACATACATACTCCTGCGAAGACGAGTGGCTTGGACGCTCCGGGTGGAGTTTGTAATTCAAATAAATAAAACGGCTGAAGAAAATATTCCGGGTGACCCTTTTATTTTATTTTACAACGATAGATTTTTGATTATTATAGTTATAAAATATAATGCTTGAAACAGTGCAGTGCCTTTGAATGTGTTGTGGTAAATAGTTATGCTAACCAAAAAAAGATTATAGACCTCATTCACTTTTAGGATGATCTTGGGGACAGTTTAAGTTGCAAACCGCCGGTCGATGCGTTCTTGTGCTTTTCCAAACAAGATTTTTTTTTCAAAATGGCTGCGAAACAGCATAAAAATGTGTTCATTTATTTAACCTCTGACAATGCATCTGTGAAATAGACTCCATACGCATCTTTCACGAATTCACAGAGTGGACCACTGCTGGCAGCAAACTGCTACCTCAAGAGGAATTAAAAAGGAGTATATATTGTTTATCTCACGCAGTGTTCCCATTACAAAGAGCAGTGGGCTGTCCTCGATACCCATGGCAGAACAAGCCTGAATCACGGGTTGCAGTCCTTCATGCTGTAATTGCTTGCTTTTGTACAATGGGATAATATAAAACTTTACAGCAATCGAACCCGAAGCAACAATAAATGGCTTTTCCACGCAGGAGCAGGTGGATAGGTTTAAAGCTAGCGTGGGGGAATGTAAGAAAATCTTGTGAAGTAGAAGCGAGCGAGATAAGAACTTAATTGAAAGGACAGCTCGGCAGGAACTGACAATTACCGGCAATTTATGCTGTGGGTTTTTGGTTTAATTGGAAAAAAATCTTTTAAATGAGTTTGGAAATCACGTGAATTCATTGTGAAATTCATATTACCTTTAACAATTTGCCTTGAAAAGCTCCGGTGGGAGACATAAAGCAGCTCGAAGGAAAAATTGATAAATGACCGCTGTGCTCTGGGGCCTTGTTAAAACAATCTCTTTTTCTCGGTGTTTATTTCGCTGCTTTTAAGTTTAGAAACCGCTGAAGCAGGAGCTTTTACTGTCTTAAAATGTCTCCTTGCTTCAAACGTTGTCAGATGTTCATTTAGGCTTAAGTATTTTCATGTTCTGACACAAGTGGCGTTTGAGAAGTGTAACTTATGAGACTACAAGGAAGTGTCTGTTGTTTTCGATCTGGGTGTTAACAATCATATCTATAAAAATAATAAAACCAACCAATGACGCAAAAATAGTGTCCTGCTATCTCATTATAATGGAATACAAGCTACTAGGTTCTGAATAATGAAACAAGCACTGGCAAAGCCATTTGGTCTCCCCTTCTGAAGATGAGTGGCAGCGTATTTGATTTTCTAAAGCTTCTATGCAGGGCGTGCACTCAAAATTGCATGTGTTACAGTAAATACATCACATGTGTAGATGCATCAGTCGCAGCCGGCATGACCCGCAGATGGAGGGGTTGAGCAGGGAGGGGGTTAATAAAAAAAAGAAAAATAAACCTCCTTCCTGGGACCAGCACCGTCTCAGCTCCAGGCCGGGTCTCGGGTTTTCCTGCTCTTTGGCGTCCAGCAGGAACAGCAAGCAGGCAGCCTACCTCCCCTAAGCCAATCACAATGTTGCAATTGCAGCCTTGTGATTGGTGGGGATGCCCAGGGCCGGACTGGGAGCAGAAACCGGCCCTGGAAAACTGCTCAGCCGACACCCCCCCTGGGGTGAGGGGGAGTGCAGCTGAGCAGTTTGCGAGGGACGGTTTCAGACGATTTTGTTACAAGGGAGCCGATATTGCCGACCCCGGTATCAAAAACGGCCCCCAAGGGGCCCAAAATCGGCCCCCACCCTAGCGGCCTACTGGCAAAATGCCCGGTGCTACCAATGGCCAGTCCAGCCCTGGGGATGCCGACCAGCCAGGTGTCTATGGGGAGGCCATTTTCTCTATGTAGGCTGCATGCAGACTATATGGAGAAAAGAGAGAATGCGCATGACTAGTTTGGTCGGCCCGAGACCGCTGCATTGGGCAAACCACTCCTCCCCAAACCTTGAGCAGATCTCCCCGCCCGCCCTCCCCCAACCAAACCCTACTGCTTTCTCGCGGTGCAAGAAGCACAAACATGAAATGGTAGTTTTACCATTTTATGTTTCTGCTTCTCGCACTGCGAGACAGCAGCGGTGCGATGCTCCTCCGCCGTAATAGAGGAGCCTCCCCTGACATGCATGTGTGCTTACAGTGGCCATGGAACTATTATAATCTCCAAAATAACCCTTTCTAGACACTGCCCGCCTCTATCCCTCCTGGTTCACCCCAAACCTCATTTTATTGCTATAATCTCCCAACCAACACTTTCTATATTCTTCTTTCCTTTGACTCATCCCAAACCTAATTTTACTACTACGATTTCGCTAATGCCTTTCTAGAGACTCTTCCTTCCTCCATCGCTGACATTTTACTCATCCCAAACCTCATCTTCAGTGCTAGAAATGGAAAAATAGAAGTGCAGGTACTCTGTACTAGAGTACTTGCTTGTTTCTGAGAAGTGCCGGTACTCTCCAATTAAAAGTATTGCATTTCTCTTGAAAAGTGCCGGTAGTCACCCTCTCAAAATAAAAAAGTACCGGTACTCTATACCGGACAGTACCGGACAATTTAAACCACTGCTCATCTAACTACTATGATTTCTCAGATAACATTTTATATACTCTTTTCTCTTCTATCCCTCCATTATCCTATTCAAATCAACTAACTGACTCACAAGGCCACCACTTTAATAAACTCATATCCCTATACTAATCCACTACTAATCCTTTTGGGTTCCTGAGTAGCCTGCTGTTCACCGAAAAGTGATTCAACGCCTCGTCAGGGATAGTAGGCACCAAATAAATACAATGGCAATATAATACTATACAAAAGGTGCATATGCATCAAAATGCAGGCACCTGTTTTTTGTTTTTTACTTTGCCATTTCTACATGGACTGCGGCTGCGTTGTAACAGTAAAATAAAAAATTAAAAATACAACTTTCAATGGCAATGTTTTTTAGCTATACTGCTATTTTTAGGGCGAGCTGACGTAGCTTGCAATGCGAAGCATTGCAAGCTGTCAGCGAAGACAACTAATGTTGCCCGTATTTGGGAGAGTGGACACGAGAGGGGCACGAGCGCAGACGCGGATTTCACCTCGTGGGTGCGCACGTCGCCTTGCCCCTCTCGTGTCTCATTCCCTTGCGCAAACACACTCCACAGTCACGCATGCGCACATACCCAGCCACACACACTGCATACACACACTGCATACACACACGCAGACCCACGCGCACACACGCAGACCCACGCGCACACACACAGACACATTCGAACAGACACACACGCGTACACCCCCCTCCCCTCCCACTCACCGGGCTCTTTCGGCGTGTTCCGTGTCTCCTCTGCAGCGCTGGTCGGAGTCGGCCGGTTTCACTGCTTCCTCGGCGGTGGCGGGCGGAACTTCCCACTGGATTGCAGGCCCCGCCCCCGTCTCGGCCAAAAGTGCCTGACTTCCAGTTTTCACGGAGCAGGGCTGCGGCGGTGATTTCTTTTGGGGGCAACAGCGGTAGGCACCCTCGAATTCGCAATGCAATATTAGTATTGGCAAAAATGTGTAACGAGTCGCCACAATAATAGTATTTATTTAAAACGTAACCTACCTGCATCTCAGAAGGGTTGTGTTCTTTTCCCTTTGCCTGTCTGTGCACGGTCAAGAAGTCTCTTTTGATCTATCTCACTGGCAGGAAGGAGCCTGGGCTCAAGGGCCGGATTGTGATTGCGTAACATGAAGTTGATAAACAACAAGCAAGTGTCTAGGGGGGGGGGGGGTGAGGGCTCGCCTCATGGTTTGGACCCTATGCAACACACACTCCACACAATACCACTCAGTGCCACAATTATATGCTACATAATTACACTGCACTCAACGCAACATACACTCCAAATACCACTGTGTCACATAATTACAAGCCACATAATTATACTCTACTGAATGCAACACACTCCACACAATACCACTCAGTGCCACATAATTATGCTTCATAACTACATTGCACTCAACGCAACATACACTCCAAATACCACTCAGTGCCACATAATTACACTGCACTCAATGCAACATACACTTCAAATACCACTCAGTGCCACATAATTACAAGCCACATAGTTACATTGCACTCAATGCAAAATACACTCCAAATACCACTCAGTGCCACATAATTACACGCCACTGATTAGACTGCGCTCAATGCAACATACACTCCAAATACCACTCAGTGCCACATAATTACATGCCACATAATTACACTCTACTGATTAGACTGCGCTCAATGCAACATACAATACACTCCAAATACCACTCAGTGCAACATAATTACACGCCACTTAATTACACTCTACTGATTAGACTGCGCTCAATGCAACATACACTCCAAATACCACTCAGTGCCACATAATTACACGCCACATAATTACACTCTACTGATTAGACTGCGCTCAATGCAACATACACTCCAAATACAGTTCAGTGCCACATAATTACACACCACATAATTACACTGCACTCAATGCAACATACACTCCAAATACAACTCAGTGCCACATAATTACACACCACATAATTATACTGCACTCAATGCAACATACACTCCAAATACAACTCAGTGCCACATAATTACACGCCACATAATTACACTGCACTCAATGCAACATGCACTCCAAATACCACTCAGTGCCACATAATTACACGCCACATAATTACACTGCACTCAACATCTAAGTCACGTAAATACAACACATATTGCATTACAAATGCTATAGGTGTCACATTTGCGAAAGTTAAAACTATTGGCATTGTAAATGACAAAGCTATTAATTTTGGTATTTTCAAAACCAACAGATAAATATAAAATTTGTCATTTACAATACCAACAGCTCAAACTTTCCTAATGCGAGACCTATTGCATTGTAAATGCTTGTTAACATATGGTGCAAAATGGATGTACACCACTTGCAAAATTCTATTTACGAAGAGAACAATATGCATACAATATATCCCATTTGAATAGTTATTCAGCAACAATTAGTGGCTGCCCTTCAAACCCCACAGAGTGTAATAGTTTGTGTATGACTTATACAATATTGTGTCCAGCAGAAAACAAGTCTATATGTACACACCTTAAGTAAGTGCTAAACTTATATTCAATTTCAGTTCTACTCTATGTTTACCAAACAGAGCCTCTATAAAAGTCTCTGTCAATTAGGAAACAGTCATGCAGAACAGTATTGTGAGATACATGGTTTACAAGTGTATGTTTTACTGGGAGGCACTGTCAGATTTAAGAAATCAGAACTTAATGAGTGATTCAAAACCTGTGGAAATGTTTTTAACTGATTGCCTTCCTGAAATAACTGCTGCTTTCAGAACATTGCATGTGGCGTAAACAATATTTTGCACAAACAGTAAAACAGTTGAATCACGAAGGAGTATTTCTTCTTCCCTTTTGGAATACATTTGCATATTTGTGTTTTTTTAATATTTGTGGCAAGAAAAATCCCTTACCCCGCTCCGTCAATTGGGGTTATTACTAAGCGCCATCATAGCAAAGCATTCATCTTTTCTTAAAACAGCAATCAGTCAGATGCAAAGTACAAGTGCTGTGCTGTACTCCAGGAGCATCGCTTTTGGTACATTTTTAATTGTGTGATCTAGAAATTATTACTGTTGACACAGCACGCATAGTGTGTGCAATAAATACTTAATTAAGCTGTGTCATCATGCAATTTCAGTGGGCATGCTTAAGAGCAGATGCACAGTGAGAACTATTTAAATAGACCTAGCACAGTTGGAGACAATGGTTCTGGGACAATGAGAACCTTCCTAAATGTTCTTGCAAAGTGAAACCCACCATAACAGTTCAGGCAGTTGAAGGCCACCTTACGGGGCTCAACTGGGCTGCCTTCGGCAAACGAAGGACCACCTCAATAGTACTGATTGCCTTTAGACTTACTGTTCTCAGTTTCTCACACCCGTTAATTGTTCTGCTATTAAGTGGCCTTCGAGTTCGAATGACCATACACAATTTCAAGTATGTTGAGTAGCCACTAGTTGTGTAATTCTACCATCATTTGCCACCACACTTTTCTGTTATAACTCATTGGCAGTGGAGCAGCATTATTTCGGCTCCACCTTTTATGTTGACAATGCCATATATACTTACACATGGTCTCATGTATGTGTGTGATCTAATACCATTAACGTCATGTAGTGCACTTGAACACACAAAGAAAGTGAATTTACTGTCTAATGTCGATATTTATATGAGTTTTCCTTTACCTGAGCTACAAAGGTACCCCCTATAAAGTAATTCTAGGTCTGGAATAAGGAGAAGAAACCAATAAAGCAAGAATAAAAAATAAACACTTGATCTGTATTGTATCTATTGTGTCTAATTAGTGCACTTTTTAGATGGGGTGTAAATGCTGACTGATCATAGGGGAGGTCAAACTCAGCCTGTTTTAGGGAATACTCCACATGCATGGAGTGTATTAGCAGGGAGCTTCTGTGATGTAAGGTGGATTTCAGCATTAAGGCACAGGTTGTGGTGTTTCCGTAGACCCAAGTACAGGGATTAACAAGTTACTGGATCTTACTATACCACTTATAGAATAGCGTCGACATGTTTCAGCTCCTTAGTGCCCAGCCGGGTCTATGGAGCCTTCGTCAGGACAAGCAAACATAAATTACTTACACCACTTATTCAGTATTTCACAGTGCGATTTTAACACTGGAATATTTCTGTTTTGCTCTCAAACCTTATCATGAGAGGGGTTTCTGCCTCAACAGGGTACGTAGTCACCGTTGTGACTCTGAGCCGCACATGTGAGATTGCCTGCTTGCTGTGCTGACTCTGCCCCCGGTCCGGGGGCAGAGTCAGCACAGCAAGCAGGCAATCCAGTGTTAAAAATAACACTGTGAATTACTGCACAAGTGGTGTAAGTAATTTATGTTTGTTTGTTTGTTTGTTTGTTTGTCCTGACGAAGGCTCCATAGACCCGGCTGGGCACTAAGGAGCTAAAACATGTCGACGCTATTCAATAGGTGGTATAGTAAGATCCAGTAACTTGTTCATATATCTATACTCACCAACATATTTAATGACAGACCTAACCTCTTCCTATTAAAGTCTTGCTTTGGTTAAGTCATGTTTTTTAAGAAACCTCCTTTTATATTTTCACTCTCTTTCTCTGGACACTGCTGCCAGAACCTGAGGTTGCCTCTGGCTGAGGCCGGCATACAGCACGATATTGGACATCTGATGACAATGCCGTAACACTAATATGGGGCGGAGAACAGAAATACACTGCATTCGACAAACATAGAGTTTATGAGGGTGATCCATGCCAACCAACGGTTGAGTAGCTACAAGTGTCCATTCCACCACTTGATTGCTTAACTTTGTGATTTCCCGTCAGACAGTATCACAAAGGGGGACTAGATGCTGGCAGGATGGACCATCCTGACCTGATGATATGGGTGGAGCTGTCACCTACCACACTTGCACTTCAAAGGAGCTGCCTCAGCACACACGCAAAGAACTTCACACTAGTATTTTGCAAGCCAACATCCCTCAAAACCAGACCAAGGGAAGGATGGAAATTCTGGAACCAGATATGAGGGTAAGTCTAGACGTTTCTCCCACTTCAAAGCTGGCACCAGGTGTAAATACATAACCCTCACACCAACTCTTCAGCATACTCCTGAACTTGAGGACATTAGAGAAGGAGTGCCTTGCTGCCAGAATACTGCCATGCTGCCAAGGTACTGCCCTGCTGCCAGAAGACTGCCCTATTGCTTGGGACCTACCCTTCTGTATGAGAAGGTAGACTGGACATGCTCTCTTCATCGCCGGCTTCCTGAAGGGACTCCAAGCTGACAGACCTCTTCTGGGCCCTTGGATGGCATCAGAGTGCACTCCTCTGAACACAAAGGTGAAATCCGGAGGTATTGGGCTCTTCACAACCACAATTATGGGCTCATTTGTGCAGAGAGCTTGCCAACTGCTCGGACTACCAATGCAATGCTTCAGTTATCCAAACACTTTTTGCTACAGAGACCACCAGCAATGACCAACACAACAGGATCTGCACTTCACTCTACAGCATTGACAGCCCAGGGTGACCACCAATGTGAAGAACCAGCAATGACCTTCTACAATACCCGACTGAATCTCTGAACTACAGTGACAACCATCCACGATTCCCAGCCTGCTTTTTCCACTACACGGAAGACCATCATGATGCTCTCCTTGCTCCTCACATACTGGAATCTTCTCATCAGACTTTGAGAAGGAAACTCTTTCAGCTGGACTTACCTGGTCCCTGTGTCTGGCCCTCTCTCCATCGCAGTTGGCCTGAACCTGCACTTTCTCCCAGAATTGCACGGCTCGACGGCTAGATAACCGTGAGTGGCAATTTGTACTTTTAGGCACTATACTTACCTTAAATCTTTGAAATTCTATAGCTCCGGTTCTACTGATTGAATATTTGCTCTTTTGGTGTCTAAAACTTAATTACGTTTTTCTCTGTTTTTCTAAATTGATGTGAGGTTTTTCTTATATTGTGTTTTCGCTTTATTATTGTTTGTGTGCTGCATAAATACTTTACACTTTGTCTCTAAGTTAGGTCTGACTGTTTTTGTGATAAGCTGCCAAAGGGTTAGACACAGGTCAATTTGGCGACTTTTGTGGGTCATCCTGACATGGATTGTGGTTGTAGGGTTCCTCCCTCAACAATTACTCCAATTTCTCACACACCCCAGGATGTCAACACTTCAGAATTCCTCTTCATTTTTTAATTTTACATTTTACAGCTGCATGCAGCGGTCATTCGGCAACCTATTAGGGACAGAAAATTAACTTTATATGTCTAATGTTTTAATGGCACATAATGGGCCTGTAAGAATTAGGTTTACAACTGATGGGTGAAGATCACAGCATGGCAAGCTTTGTCTGCTTCCAAAAGGGCAAAACAGGACTGTGCACCTGATTACAGAGAATCCCTCTTCAGCCCATGTGCTAAGCTTCTGTATAAGCACCTGCACTGGAGAGAGGATAGCTTCAGAAGTAATTCAAACCACTGTGATGTCAGGGAGGGCGTAGCTTATATTGGTGCAGCAGGTGCAGCCGCACTGGGGCCAAGAGGCTTGAAGGACCCACTGAATACTGAATATTGCTGTATTTCACATTTCAAACAGTAGCCAGGGGACACATTTCCTTCCTGCCACTAGGCCCCATGACACAATGGGTAGGCCACTGGGTAAAGTCTTTCACTATAAGCTATAGTCTACCTATCTTTGGAAGGGGCAGGAAACCCCAACGTGGAGAGTAGTCAGCCCCTGCTGCTCACTGTGTAAGGACCTGTGAAGATCCCTGGCCTCTCTGGATTTCTCCATAGAGCAGAACACTAACTGTGTACCAATTCCCGAGTGGTTCATTGTTAGAGTGTCACTGAAGGGTCATTTTGTCTGTGCTCCTGCATCTGTAATATACATCAGGGACACAGTTGAAGAATTTCCCTCATTTGCATGGTGCCAAACCCATAAGTAAATGAGAGAATGGCCACTTCACATTGTGTTGACCTCACATGGGCACCCACACAATGGGTAATATAGAAGAGGTTATGCAAGTTTCTGCAGACCGTTGCATAATGCGTGAGTGCCCCAGGAGTTGAAAAAGCATATAATATTGCCCTTGACGATGAGATGGTTTGAAGATTAGTATTTTTATGGATAAGCAAATAGAAATGTATATTTGAAGTGGATGGACATTTGGAATAAGCATGGTGCTTGACAGTAATCACTTTGAAGTGTTTGGTGTCATAATATTGGCATTCTCACTTTGAGATATGCTATTTCTTTATCCGATTTAGGAATACTTATTGGTGCCAAATCATTTCTCTTGATCAATGGTCATAGTATATGGATGGTAATAAATATGTTTGAAATGATTATTACGGCAAAATGTAATGATTTACATGTTCATCAGGGAATTTAGCTGTGGTCATACGGACGTCAATCTAACATGATAACACAAATAAAAATGCAATGAAGGTTGTACTTTCCTGTGGTGACAACATTATGACATGATGTGATAGTTCGTGGTCGTGGCGGATGCGGTGGCGTTGTCAATTGTGCCAGCTTGATACAGATTTCACACATCTTACAGAAGGTGTAAAGAAGGAGCTAAAGTGAGAAATATTTTCGCTAAAAAAAACTTTAGATCAGTGGTCTTTAACATTTTTTATGCCATGCCCATGTGTAATAACATTTGTTGTGCCCCCAGAGTGAAAACATATGCTTCTGACTTTTATTGTATATAATTGGAAGCTCTAAACATATTTAATAACTGAAACATTGCAGTTATATTCAGTTATACCTTTTAGGAATGCAATCCTATACTTTTTTTGCCAAGCTATAGGACAGCCTGGTCTTCTTATAGTATAAAGGTATCCACAGTGTGATTCTTTTTCAGAGATGGGACAGTGTGCCATAGAGCATTATTATGTGCAGGACCCCAGCCCCCAGTTTGCCAGCTCCCCAAGACAGGATACAAATGAGTGATATAATATGTTAGCAAGTGACTCACTGCCTCCTGTCATTCTTCCACTAAAAACAAAGAAACATTTTTAGCATGATGCTCCTCTTAGCCAGTGGTTGATGATCTCCTGAGATCAACTAAAACCCCTCAGGGGTCTTGCCCTTTGTTTGAAGACCTCCGCCTTAGATATCTATGGCAGGTCTGGTTATTTGGTATTTATTTTGTACTTGAAATGTAAGATTACAAATGCATGTCTGTACTCAAAATTGTTTCAAAACAAATAAATACGATCATGTGAAAGATGAAACCATGGCATGTTCTACTAAACAAGGCATGCGAAATGAGTGATCTATTTTCTCGTCATCAACATCTTAATTCTTCCCTATGTCCTGTGGTTGGAGAGGGAATCTGTGCTGCGAGAGAGCCAGCTTAAATTCCGAGCGTACATCAGTTCCTGAGAATAAAGTGTCTAGCCTCATGTAGCCTGATTTAATAATGCAGTGTGTACTGAGAGCACGCACTCAGTAGTCCCAGAATGTTTTGGAGACTTTACCTATTGAACTAAATGCAGATGAAAAATGTTTTCAAAGTTGAGGTGGGTTTCGGGATGGGTAATTCTGTTGATGTTTACGGGAGGCATTGTTTTTTGTTTGGATGGTAAAGAAGAGTTGAAAAAGGGTGAAACCCTTCAAATGATGTGTTCAGAATCATATCTGTCTGGGCTATATGGACAAAAAGGGTAAATTGTGTTGAGCTGAATGAGTGGTGAACTGATCATGATGGAAAATATTCTTTATAGCAAGAAAGTCAGAAGGATGTTTAGGTCTATGACCAGTACCATACAAGTACCATAGGAGCTAGAAGTAGGCATGTGGGTCCTACTGCAGGACCGCCAAAATAAGAATACTGGAGTTCAGAAGGTGAATGAGCAATACATATGGCATTACATTCTGGTTTCATCTTGTTACTTTTCATGTTTTTCAAAGAAATATGTCAAATGTTAGGTTATGTTTTCTGATAAATTGCTGATTATTCTTTCAGCATGGAGATTGGTGTTTACTTTATCCGACTGTAAAGTGAGAGGATTTTGTAATGTGAACTGTGTGTCAATCTTCCTGGGGTACAGGAAGTGTGAAAAAAGGGTGCATGATGTTACTTTTTCCTAACACTCAACAACATTTAAATAACTCTAAATGAACTGTACAAATATTTCAGAATATCAGCAGTTAAGAAAGCACAAACTAATTAATTTTTAAAAAATTCTCAAGAATGATGGAACATTGATTTGAAATCTGAATAAATGAAATCTAGACACTTTACAAGGTGATGTACAGTTGATAAATATTAGCTGAAACTTGATTTCCATTCATTATCATTTGTGCGTTACACATGTACAAATGTAGTGGCCACTTCAATTGAATGGTGTGTTATCTGCAAATGGCTGTGTACTACTATGCCATGCTCTAGTAATATATTTGTAGTTCAGAGACCGAGGAAAGCCTGGGTCTGCTAGAGGCACAGCTTTTGGGCCAAAGGCCTTATGAAAATTAAGCTTAATTTTCATAAGGCCTTTGGCCCAAAAGCTGTGCCTCTAGCAGACCCAGGCTTTCCTCGGTCTCTGAACTACAAATTTGCTTACACAGAGAGTTGTGCACACTCCCTAAACACTAGAGCAGCACGCAAAAAAAATTTCAAAGGTGGAAAAACAAGGTTAATTTTCAACCAGTACATACAGGTGTGCAGATCCACTCTTTCCAAGTATACGTCTAGTAATATATTTGCCACTTTGTGCTTCATAATGCACCACCAGCTACATAATACACCCTCACCACTCTCTTGCTGAATATATTTGCTACACATGTTCTTTGTATGGCACTTAGATTCTTCACAAGTCAGTGCACTTGCCAGGTTGACAATGGCAGGCCTGAGACATATTTCAGGGCTACTTCTGTGGATGGCACAACCAGTGCTGTAGGCCCACTAGTAGCATTTGATTTACAGGCCCTGGGCACACATAGTGCACTTTACTAGGGATTGACCAGTAAATCAAATATGCCAATCATGGGGATCCAATAGGAATCCCAATTTACTTAGAGAGCATATGCACTTTAGCACTGATTAGCAGTGGTAAAGTGCCCAGAGTCCTAAATCCAACACAAAGAGGGTCAGAAAAATAGGAGGCCAAAGGAAAAACTTCTGGGGATAAACCTGCAAAAAGGGCCAGGCCCAACAGTCACCATGTATAATATATTGGAGATGCAAAGGATTCCCTCATTGGAATGGTGCCACACCCTCATACCAATGAGGAAAAATCCCCCATGAGATTGCGCCCTCACACAAATAGTGCTAGCACAATCTATATTACAGAAGGGACCACACAGGCATTTTCTGTAACAACAAAGTGCCCTGGGACACTTTCCATGATATGGACCCTGAAATCTAACAAAAGGGCACCAAAACCTCCTGGCTGGGAAATCAAATGGAACAATGGAACTACTCACAAAACCCATGGCCTTGTTGACTATCCCACCCAATGACAAATCATGAAAAACGGATGGAAGCCAATAGTTAAAGGCCAACACTGTCTCTCTGTACTTTTCCTTTTTGTAAAATTAACGCATGAGGTATTCAAAACAGCTAACGCTGTATATATTCAAACTAAAAACGATAATGGGAAACATTATGCTGTTGATTTTTGCCCAATTTCATAGCATATAGGGTTTACGCCTGTTTTGTAAAGACTTGTATTGTTGCTAACTTTCTTCCACTGTTTGTATTGCTCCTTTTCATTCATGTTATTGTAGAGAGGGTGATATGTTAATACCTACATGCTATCAGTAACACTACAATGCTAATATCTTTCTGAAACAAACCCCTTTTTCTTCTTTTAGGGTAATGAAGTGTTAACAGTGGTGAAAGCAAAAGCACAGTGGCCTGCTTGGCAACCTCTGAATGTGTAAGTAGGAAAATAAAAGGGATTTCAAATGTATTTCTTTCCATGTGTGCAGTGATTATAATAATGTGTTGCCCACAATGGAAGTACTAATGTAACAACATGTTTTTCATAATTGTACTTTGAATACTCTCCACTCTCTCAGGGCCTGATTACGACTTTGGCAGTGCTGCACCGGGTCAGCCCGTCTGCCGCACTGCCAAAGCCGTGGTCAGACAGCCCACCATATTAGGGGTTTCCTACTGTCTGGTGGGATGTTTTTTGGTATTCCCATGGCAGTGCCTCAGAAAATGAGCACCGCAATGGGAAGGCCAAAAACAGTTTGTGCAGGGTATGAACTGTAAAGTCAATGCAGTGCAGGAACTGGGACTCATATACAGATAAGGCACACATTGTGTCCCACTGTGTGCACCCCCATGTGGAGGAGGCCCTGGGGGGCCTGCAGGCCCCCTGTGTTTCATCTCCACCGCAGTGTTCATGAGGTAGGAAATTCCATGACAAACCAGCCTAGAAGAAACCTGTAATATGATTGGCCGAACTGCGCAGTCCCGCCAAGCATATTACGACCTACTGACCACTACAACACCGCCAGGGGATGGCGGTTCCCTATGAGCTGCGGCAGGGCTGTGACGGTCCTACTGCTTGACTCGTTATAGGGAGGTCAGGAGACCACCATCACTGCGCCACCACGAGTCTGATAGTCCATGGACCTGCAGGCTCGTAATTAGGTCCTAAGTGTTTTACCCGTGGCCCGGACTGGAGTCAAACATTGTGTGCTGTCCGTTGGGGTTACATCAATGTAATAGAGTAAAGGTGAAAGCATTTCCAGTTTCATGCTTTTCATGCTTTACTAAAGTCTGTCAATTTACAAAGATGATGCAGAGTCCTCCACCTTCGACAGAAAACTGGCTTGTCTTCTGAGTCCACCATTTACGTGGCTCCAATGGTTAATTTATTAAAAATTAATTGGAGAGGTCAAGGTATTTGTTAGGAGCCTGCTGCTGGCACTGCTGAAGGCTGAGGTTGCTGAATGATCGGGCTGTATTTACCTCCATGACTCTAACTAATTAACACAGTCTTGCCGGTTCACTTGCTATGCTTTTTACCCCTTTTCACAGTTTTTCTTTCTTCTCTTCCTCATTCAATCTCCTTCTTTATCTGCCATTTTCCCTCTTGCTCTATGTCCAAGATTGATGATGAAAATTCCCTGCCCACAACATGCAGACATCAGCACAAATTAAGCCACACAGAGCTCACCAAGCAGATGTCAAACTCCTGTGCATTGTATGAAAACAACATATTCAGTGACCAACCCCACTCAATTTTCAGAGAAAGAAAGTTACTCATTTCAACTCTAGATCTATTATTATATGATTTATCCCTTGTTCACCTTATGAACATTGTAATACTGACACACTAGACTCTCAGAAGAATTTTGGAGTGAGGGATGAAGTGTGTGCTCAGTTATCAATATCTCTAGGCGGCACACCCATTGCATACTAAGCGGGAAATCCAACACTGTACCCACTGAGTGATCATTTGAACACCCTAGGATTACAATTTGTGAAAAATCCCGTTCGGGAGCTGTCAGAACACTCAGAATTATTTTCACCTCAAATGTGCCAAATGGGATTTTTCACTTCTGTGCGGAGACATTCAAAGTGGGGAACGAGTACCACTGGGTGCACTTGGCTCAATGGGTTTGCGAGGCAGAGCAGCCCAGGATTGACTTGAGTAGGAACTATTCCTTAGATACTCAGTACTCAGCAAGACAACACATTACTGTTCAATCAGCCTTCTTTAATATGGAAACGTACTTTACACACATAACTAAATACAATGTGCAAAATTGTATATACGTTCAGGACTGCAGGTGGAATTACAATTTGGAACACTTCATAAATGGGTGTCACGGAATAACACGTGTTTAAGTCATATATTATAAGGAAAGGTCACAGTGGGCAATAAACCTTCTAAAGAGAGCCTGTACTGATTATTTCTGAGGCTTCAAGCACAATGTTTGCACCAGCAACCCATACCCTTCAAAATAGTAAAACCCCTGTATATCCCTATAGCAAAAATCTGAACAGTTATTCACTATCAAGAAGGTGTGCCTACTGGCTTTGTTAAGGATATCACAAATCAAGGGACAGGATTCCAGCCTGTGGTACGTGTGGTGCGACAATACCCAGAATCCTATTGCCTTTATCAAAATGACATGGACATTTCACTAAAATAAGCCGCTCCTATTGGCTTTAACATAAACAAACAAGGCCTATAGCCTTAGGCATGGTCATTTTATTATTTTACGTCATATGGCAGAGCAACTACTTATTTCCCCCCAGCACAAAGTATCACACACTTTAGGGCCTTCACAAATGCTAAGATCCAGTGAGTGTTTTATGCATTTGTGTCAAGCTGCGGCTGAAGGAATTTATTTGCTGAGAGTTCTGCCTGTACCCGATTCACTGGGAAGGTGTTGAGCACTTCAATACTTTGCAAGATAAGGAAGAGGATGATGGGGAAGGAAGAAAGAACACATCGAAACACTTGCTATAGTTGGCAAAACCAGGTGAAGGGTAGCATGAGCTTGCTGATTAGCCCACTTATTCCCTCGTCGGCGATGTACGGAACAAAGACAAAGCAAGCAGGAGAACGTTTGAGGAAAAGGTAGAGGTCACTAAGCCGGTAGTATTTATAAAGGTGTGTAAAATGTGTGTAATTTTCTTTTTGCTTAGTTCGCATACATTTAATGAAAAATGGAACACAATTATATGTAATGATGTGATATGCAAAACTGGCATTTGGTGCTATAGTTTAGTATGAAATGCATTATTGTGTCGATTTTTAGGTATGAAGAGGTCTTTTACACAAACGATAGTGCAAAACTCACAAGTGCTGCAAATAGCAGCTGCTTGTGTTCTGGTTACTCACATTATACCTGTGCACTACATTTTTACAGTGAACTGCACGTAATTATGCAATGTTTTTTTAATTGAGAGTTCAAGAAAATACAATGATACAGTGCATAGTGCAAGGCATTTAGGGTGTAAGTAATTAAGCTGTCTAACAGTTAATCACGTTGCAGAGAAAAAACAATACATTTCTAAAAAGATCCATAACAAGTTGAAGATCAGCTAAAAGCAAGAGGTGCACAAAATATGAATGGTAAAGTGCATAACATTGATTAACATTAGTTTCGGAGATTAATCTGAGAAAGCAAACTTTCCTGGGTTTTACCATTTGATCCAGAATTCTCCACCCTCTCACCACTTTTTATACCGTCTACTAACAACCATTCTCCCTTGATTCCGGACTAATTCCCTATGGAGCTCCAATGTTTCTCAAACTTCCTTAATGACCCTGATCTTAAAGCATATTTTCTCTCAAATTCCTTCATTTTATTAAGTTTCGATATCCAGGCTTGGAAGGAGGGTGTCTTATCGCTTCGCCAAATTTGAAAGATTAATGCCCACATGCATCATTGAGAATTGCATTCGCAAACTGTGCGAAACGCAATTTTTGGCCGTTTGCGAATGCAATTCTCAAATTTGGAATGCATCATGCTTTTCGCAAGTTTAGGAATCGCAACCATGTTGCGATTTCTAAAATTGCGATTGCATTTAAGAAATCGCAATTTGAGATTTCTTAAATGCAATGCATGAACATTTTTAATTTGGGAAATCACAAATAGGAAGGGATAAATTAGCATGAAGTTGACCTTCATGCTAATTTGCGACAACTTTAAAAAATGCACAAAAATGCATTTTTGAAAGTTTCATGTTACACACACACATGTCCTTGGGACATGTGTGTGTGAAACTTGCACTTAAAGTTACATTTCAGGGGTGCAGGGGGGGGTCCTTTGGACCCCCCTCTGCACCCTTGAAAATGCATTCACAAATTGCGATTCGCAAAATGCTAATCGCAATTTGTGAATGCCTTCCCATTCATTCCTATGGGCCTCGTGGCCCATAGGAATCAATGGGAAGGGATTCCTTAATTGCGATTCACAAATTGTGCATCGCAATTAGGGAATTTTTAGAAATTGCAAATATAAATGCGATTTTTTGATGCATAGCAATTTGCGATTTCTTTATTGCGATTCCTTAATTTTCGCAATTAAGAAATCGCAAATGCTAACTTTGATGCATGTGGCCGTTAGGATCTTGCTACTGAAGCTGCAAAATCTTTAAGCACTCTTCTTGTGTATTACTTAACGTCATATTGGGGGAGCAACCCATTACTGCAGTGAATTTATCAATGGAGATAGAAAGATCTATGGTAGCTCTGATGTAGTTTTCAATTTCTTCCCATAGGCTGCTAATTTTCGGGCAGTCCCATACAATATGTAACCAGGTGCCCTAGTTCTATCTAGCACAGTGAAAAAAACTGTCTCTGATTTGTGGATAAATATTATGTAAGAAGGAAGGTGTCCAGCAAATTAACTTTTTGAGAGCCAAAACCCTTCCCTTTTCCACCATCTGTCTCGGATTTTTTTCATATATGGGGTAAGGCTTATTTTCATCAAAGATTTACACCCATGCACTAACAGAACATTGTACCAGAGTTTCAAAAGCTTCACTGATGCCTACGCTTGATGTTATATTCCTGACTTCAGACTATTCCAAAAAGGGTCTAATAACAATAAATGACTATTTCTTTAGAGTGTAAAAGCCCCTTTTCTATCTCAGGTCATGTCTTCCAGGATTTGCCATTAGTGAAATCCCTAACCCGTGTATAGCAATTCTCTTCCCATTTTCTTAAGACACCAGCCTCTAATACACTTCTCTACCCTGTGTAAAAATTAGACAGCCTTGTCCAGCTATTTGGGTCCTGGAATGCAATAAAATGTTAGGAATTGAGATTTTTCCTTAACACCATCGCTGCTGCAGCAATTCCCCTCCTGTGCTGCATGATGTCTATTCCCATTGTTCATGACGAGCTCAGCTCGTCATCAGCACAGCTCAACCGTGCCTCATGACGAGCTGAGCTCGTCATGAGCATCACAGGGGTTAAACATCCATTGGAGAGTTTGATATCGTACTTTCTTAGGGTACTTAACTATTCTTGTTGGATCTACAATGTTATACTCCATTAAAATCTTGTTCATAAAAAAGTTATCAACCTCTGGGGAAATCGATAACTGTTATGTGCAAAACTTGCATGATAGTAGTTCCTAATGTTTGGAAGGGACAATCCTCCCTCTTAAACAGGATTGTTTAAAGTGCTAAGTGCCAGCCTCTGAATTTTATTAGTCCATAAAAAGGATGAAAGTATACTATCAATTTCTTTAAAAAAAGATGCTTGCACTGAAAACGGAGCAGCTGAAAATAGGAAATTAAATAAGGGCAGGATAGACATATGTATTAGTTCCACACAACCTAGTATTAATAATGGGAGTTGGTTCCATCGTATTAAAAGGCGCTTCACTTTTTGGATCAGCTGGCTATAGTTCAGTTGAAATATATCCTCTATTTTCTCTGTCACAAAAATCCCTAAATATCTCTTTGGGTGAGTATTGTAGACTGATTTAAAATTTGGCAATAGCGAATCGATGGGACAATTGCACAGTAAGATTTCAGTCTTAGACTCCTATCATTGATCACTTGGGTCAGTCTCAATCAATAAAGTATTTTGAAATCAAAAAAATACTTATTTATTTTATAGCCTCCTATTGCCTGGAAATCCGAGAAAATCCCCAAGATTTCCTCCTGGGTATCTTCTTTAGGATTTACAAAGAGGATAATACCGTCAGCATATAGTTTTATATTAGTCATCCCATGAAGGGGAGCAGTATGCACCTTTTTCTGTGTGAATGCTATTGTCAGGGGCTCTATAAATAATGCAAATAAAATCGGGGATAGAGGACACCCTTGTCTAGTGCCCCTATTTATTAGGCAGGTGCCTACATTTATGGAGTTAATTAGATCTTGCGCCTGTGAGTTCATGTTTGACCGTCTTATTAATTGTGTATTGGTAGAGAGCTGTCTACCGGCTACAAACCCATATTGGTCTGTATGAATAAGTGAGCTCACCATCCTATTAAACCTATTTGTAAGTAGCTTTGTGAAGATTTTATAATTCACGTTGAGGAGGCTTATGGGTCTGTAAGACCTGACATTCTCCCTATACTTGTCCTTCTTCAGGACGCTAACCACTACTGCAGTATGAAAAGATGACGGAGGATCACCACCCTTAAGTAAGTCGTTAGCGAGTTTTAAAATGTGTACATTAAGGGATGAAGCAAATTTTTTAGAAAATTCGACAGGGAGACCATCTTCTCCAGTTGATTTATAGTTTGCCATGGAGCTAATAACTAATTTGAGATCTTCATTCGTAAATTCCTCTAGCAGTTCTTCTCTAAATTCCCTATTTAGATGGGGGACAGGCAAAATATGGAGAAAGCCTGTAATAAAATTAGAGGATGTATGACAATCAAATTGGTAGATTCTCTTGTAGTGCTTAAAAAAGCTTCGCCTATATCTTCAGTCTAGTTAGATGTGTTTTAGCTAACTCATCCCAGATACTCTCAATTCTATTTCAAACCGGTTTCTCTTTTGCCTGCCATGCTAAAAGCTTCTCTGTGTATTCACTCTCTTCATACACTGTCTGAAGGTAAGTCCCACTTACTACGTCGCCTAATCGATAATAGTATTCTTTCATTTGTATTTTTACCTGGAGTAGCTCTTGCTTAGTATTCAGATTACTATTCTTAGTGTTCTCCTGGTTCCCATGGGCAAGTCTTGCCTCGATCTTCATTCTCTCATCTTTTTTTGCCCTTTGTTGCAGGATTTCTTTCGAGGTGATTATGCCTCTTGACGTAGTCTTAAATGCGTCCCAGATTACATTAGTTGGAGCAGAGTCAATATTTATATAGAAAAAGGCGCTATTCTAATTCGCTATTTTTGCTCACCAGAGCTCATTTTCCAGGTTGAATTTATTAAAATACCATATTCTCTGTGCTTTTCCTTCCCAACTAGCAACAACAATTTAATAATAATAATAATACAGCCTTTTATAAAGCGCGATCAGTTACCTCAACCGGAGGTGTCCCAGCGCTAGGTGGGCAACGCAAAGCAACATGGTGGGACAGGGCCCGATGACTCAGCCTATATGGGAAAAGAGCCAAGTCTTCAATAACTTCCTAAAACCAGTTTCAGAAGGTGCCAACTGTATAGCCGGCGGCAGAGTGTTCCACAGCTTAGCAGTGTTGGCCGAGAAGGTCCTGCCATCCAAACACGCACTTCTGACTCGAGGGACGAGTAGTTGAAGCATAGAGTTGGAGCGTAGGAATCTCGCCTGTGCATATCTGGGGAGTCGAGCTCTTAAATAGTTAGGGCAGGTTCCATGCAAGGCTCTAAAGGCCAAGGTCAGAGCCTTAAATTTGATCCTGCTTGCTACGGGTTCCCAGTGTAGCCTACGCAAATTTGGAGAGACATGCTGCTTGAACGGGATATGCTTTATCAGCATCTCAGCCGCATTTTGTACGGTTTGTAGCCATTGGATCAGGTATTTAGGCAGGCCCAGGTAGAGGCCGTTGGCATAATCCAGCGTTGAGGTGACCAAGGCATGGATTACCGTTTTTCGGCATCCTTCAGGTAGCAGCAGGAGAAATGTTTGCAAATTCCTCAGTTTGCTTACGCACCCTCCGATGACCTGCTGGGTGTGGGGTGAAAAGGATAGGCTATCGTCCCACTTCACCCCCAGGTTTTTTGCCTTTAAGCTGGGGAGAGGCGCTGGGCCCATCTCAGCTGGCCACCAGAGCCCCGCAGCGGGGCGAGAACCTTTCCCGAAGAAAATCACCTCAGTTTTACCTGCATTCAATTTCAATTTTTTAGTGTTCATCCAACTTGCTACATTGCGGAGACACCCCTTGAAGTTTGCGAATGCTGCCTCCGACACCTCAGAGTACGGGAAAACAGGTTGGGTGTCATCGGCATATGAGATTACCGTGACTCCCCAGTTGATAATCAGAGTAAAGAGTGGGGCTAAGTAGATATTAAAAATCAGCGGGCTGAGTGCCGAACCCTGTGGGACCACACAGCCCAGCTGTCTAGGTTTAGAACAGTAGGCGCCAAGCGCCACCTTCTGTGATCTGTCAAACAGATACGAGTGCAGCCACCCGAGCGCCTGGTCCTGTAGGCCTATCTCCGCCAGTCGATGTAAGAGTCTGCCGTGGTCGACTGTATCGAAGGTGGCCGATAGATCCAGGAGCACCAACATAGCAGATGCCCCATTAGAATTAGGGCATGGTCAGAGAAAGCATTTAGAATATGATCATACTTAGTGACAGTAAAGTCGTATTTAGTCAGGAAGAAATCTATTCTAGATGCTGAGTCATATTTTGTCAAAATGCATGAGTACTCACGCTTTCCTGGATTTTGAAGGCGCTATTTATCTACAATATCTAGATCATTTTTACAGCTAGACAGGGCAATGGAGACCAGACGTTTATTCTGTTTTCACTCTTTTATTGTTGAGTCAACTGAAGGATCCTGCAGGAAGTTAAAATCACCCACCCCGATATAATGGGACTAGGGATACAGGATAAGGCCTATTTTAGCTGTAAGAGAGGGAGTGGGTTATCAAAAACAGGTGCATAGATTGTGGACAGGGTGATATGTAACTGATTTAGTTTTCCTTGGACGAACGTCCATCTTCCCTCCAGATCTGACTGCGTCATTTTTACTTGAAATTGAACATGCTTACCTACATAAATGCCTGCACCCCTCTGTGCACTTCCTGCAATAGAAGAGCAATGAAAGCCTGCCCGGTTCTTAAAAATTTTACTTGCATCTAAGATACTCCAAAAGTGTATCTCTTAAAAGAAAATAATATCTGGATTATACCATCTGAGCCAGGTTTCAATTGCATGGGACTTGCGTCTATTGTTGAGAGCATTGGCATTGAATCAGAGTATTGTTAGATTATTCCTATTCATAGTTATTGTATCTTATCAGATGCTCCGAAGTAGAGAACCCCAAACCTCCAACAATCTCTGGGTTCTGATACTAGTGTAAACATATTTAGATGATCTTTAAATGGTTCAACAGTATATGTCCTGGTGCACAATGTAGGCCTGAGAGGTGCTAAGTAGCCATGGAAAAATGTATCAGTGCCTGAGATATTTAAAGTGCCTTGTGCTAGCATTAAACCAAGCCAGAAGCGCAGTAAAAGATAATTCAAATGAATATGTAGCAGCTTAACATCGAATAATGCCAACATTTGTAAATACAGTACTTATGATAATAAAAATAACACATGTAAGCATACAATTGCACTTCTATGGCTCTGTAAAATTGTTTGCCTCGTGCATGATTACATACCTTCGTTTAGAACCACATCCAAGAAAATGGCCATCTATTGTACAATTTTAGCATTGTGCTGCTGGACTTCATAGCAGCTAAAGTACAAAGTGCAGTAAAATATACATACCGAAAGTGCATTGTATAAATGGAGTGCATAAAGTGCTTAAATGTTTAAGAGATATATACAGTACTTATAAAAACAAACAACCATCCTGTTTGACATTTCACTGTAGTACCTATAGAGATACCGAATCAATGTCTTCGCTAAAGAACTGTTTTTTCTAAATGCGTCAGCGCCACCACCTCCTCGCCCCCCACCCTTGGAGGACGGAATTACCCACTAAACCCCCCCCTCTTTTTTGGATGCGATGTTGCTGCATCCCTTTGCGCCTTTCGATTCACCCCATGTCCACCCTTAATCTACCAGATCATACATTGGTTCGTATTTTTTAACCATAGCCTCCTCCCCCTACTTTATATCTCCAATATAGCTTCCTCAGATAGAACAAAGTTCTTCCAAAAGAGATTGCGCTTCAAGTATGTCCGTCAAGATAAAAAAAATGTTCTTTAACCAAAACTTTTAACTTCGATGGTTGGACGATTGTTGCTTGTGCTCCTTTTCTCTTGAAGGAATCAATCATCTTGATGAAGTCTTTCCGCCTACGTGCTGAGGCTGTGGACATATCAGAAAATATTTTAAAATGTTGAATATCTGTAGTGGAGAAAAATTATATTTTTGCTATTGCAGTGTTTAGTATTCTTTCCTTGATTCTGTAGTCTGAAAAGTTCATTAAGATTGTGCGCAGGTATTTGGCATGTTTCTGTGCTGGGACTCTGTGGGCTCTAGTAATTGTGAGGTCTCCTTGCAGCTCTGGAGTTACTTTCCCCACGAGCGACCCAGACCACTCTACCATTTCAGCATTTTCCAGGCTTTCCGGTATTCCGACCAGACGCAGATTGGATCGCCTATTGTAATTTTCTAAGTACTGGAGTTTTAGCTCCATCAGATGCTTGTTTTTATTTAGAGCTTGTATGTCTTTCTGCATAGCTGAGCTATTGTCCTGTAGATCTAAGACACAGCTTTCGGCTTCTGCTAGTCTTTTTTTAATATTAAATATACTCTCCTCTAGTTTGGTCAGTCTTTCGTGCAACTGCACGTTCTCTAATGCTTTAAGATCTCTGATCTCTTGTAAAATAGTTGTTAGCATTTTTTGTATCGAGCCGTCTCCTATCAACTCATCGCCTAAGGAGATTGATTCTGAATCTGGATCGGATTCAGACTCTTCTAAAATGTCTTGAGTGCCACTTAGTACAGCTTGCGGGGGCTGTATATCTGCTTGGCCACTTTGAATAGAAGGGAGGCAGATAAGGGCCGTTCGTAGAGAGTTTGTCTCTTCTTGCATGTAAGACTGTGGCTGAGTTGTTGAGCTAGCTGGGCAGGCTGATCTGGTTAGGGTTGTTGGAAGGGGCCACTCTCCCCCCATTCCTAGGCTGCGTCATATCTTTCGACTTATTCTGAGGTAACAGATGTTTATGAAAGAGAGGGTATTCCTTGGGGCTAAGCAAACTATCTCTATTCGAATCATCACCCTCCCCGTCTGTGGCTTGAGCTAGGCAGCTTTGGTCTAATACCAGATCAGGTGTATGTTCATCGTCATCTGAGATATAATTCAGATATTTTGCCCTGTCTGTTTTTCCTTCTCGGCTAATGCCATAGCCTTCAGTTCTATCCTCTGTTGGGCATTCGCTGGCCCCTTCGCACCCCTCTTGCGGCCGGAGAAGGTGTTGTTATTTGACCAGACATTTTTGAAATTTCTTTCCTTCACCTATCTTACTCTGTTTTTTGCGCACCCCGATTTTTAGACAGACAGATTAAAAAGACAGGGGGTGAAAAAGCGGAAAAGTATAGCTGGAGTAGTAGAGGTAGCATACATGCGAGATTGCCACAGACTGATTATCTGAGCAGGAGTTTTAAGGAGTTTTAAGGAGTTTAAGGAGGAGCTCACTCAGGCTTATGGAGGATGGTTGGACAGAGCACCACGCAGCTCGAATGCCAATACAGGTCAGACACGCCACATACACCAAATAGGCCAGCTTAGTTACTGCTTGATGCTTAACCCTGGGCTGCGCTTCCACAAGGTCTTAATGCCCTACAGCCAGTGTCCAGCTCTCGACTCTCGGCCCTCCGACCTCCCAGAAAGCAACCACAGCAGAGCTTTCAGGAACTTCCAGAGAATTAGAGAAAATGTACAAATGCAGAAGCGTTTTTCTGTCGCTGAAACCTGCTGCAGCCTCCGTTTGCTTTGCTTGCTTCCAAAATTTCACACTCCCCTTGCACCTCCTCTGCCCAGTCCAAAATGCAAAAACAGGCCATCGGGGTCTTACCAGTGCCTATAGCCGTGATATTGCTGCGCTGTGCAGCTTTCGGTGTCTCAACTAAAATACGCTGTAACCCTCGAGTGGCCTCCGTCATAGCTCCCGGTGCCGCCCTTCTGTAGAGCAAGCCTACGCAGCTTTTCCAGGCCGGTCTCTCCCTATTTGCCTTATCCTAATATCAGTGGCGTCACTAGGGTTGGTGTCACCCGGTGCGGGTAACTCATGGTGTCACCCCCTCACGACTTACTGCATAGACCTCCTCCGCTCCGAGCCCGCCAGTGGACACATTTGGCAAATAACGGGACCATAACACCCTATCAAAAATTGTGCCACATTACGCCAGGTGATTTCCCTTTTCTTTCTGCATGATTTAGTTAAGCCTCCCACATAATGTGGCCCACCTCTGCTGCATAATTCCAGTGGCCCTAGCTACGAGTGGCATTAGGATACTAAATGGCCACAGCCGAGGTGAAGGGCAGTCAAGGTACTGGGGAGTTGCTTGGTAATGACTTACAGCCGCAGCTGCTGTGTAACTATTTTCTAGTTATATTAATTTTAAGGATGTTAACCTTGTGTGGATAGCCTGGAAATCTCCTTGACCTTTGTTTGAAATCCTCTGAAATATAGGCACTCCATCTATTCATCTTCTAGTCTGTATGAATCCCTGAAATTGGAGGACTTGGCATAAGCACTTCACGCTGAGCATAGCATAGCCCTATACAAATACATTCTGCATTAGATGTCAGAATCTATGGGCGACATGAAAGCTGAAGCCAGGTTCTCACTCATCAATAACAAGCAAATATACATTTCTTATTAAAGCTTGTTGGTTTATCATAGCTCAGATCGCAACGTGTCGGAATGTTGTCTCAAATCTACAAAACACAATATGAAAACTATTGGTAAACAAATTAATAATGAAACTCTCAAAATAGTTTGAGCCGACAGTTGAATTGTTATGGAATATAGAATGCACGTTACTTAACCTGGAATGCTTCTAACAACTCCCTCAACTTCCTACTACCTTCTGACTAGTAGAGATGTTCCTAACACATAAACAAATTAAAGGCTATTTCCTCTTGCCTCCATCTTTCTTGTATCGGCCTTCTCTTCCCAACTTTTCTTGCTCCTTTCCCAATCCTGCTCATTAACTTTCTGTTGCTCCTTCCCTCTTGCAAGCTACCATCTCTACCTTTCCTCACCTCCCCTTACTCTCACGGCTCCTAATTTTGACAACATGTCTACACATTCACCTCCTGTCTACCTATGTCCCCCGTCATCCACTTGCAATAAATTACTCCAAAATCGGAAATGACAACTTTTGGAACATTCCTGTGCCTGCAGATTTAAAAAGGAAAGACATTTTAATGTTTCATGCAATGTCTCAATTTTTGCGTGCTCCAGCAGCTAAATTACAAGATGTAGGAACAGGATTTCTAATCCGGATTTCACCAAATTGTGTGAATATGGTAAAACTGCGTAATTCCCTTATCTGCCCAAAGTTCGATCCCTGTTTCCGATTATTTGTAAACGCTTAAAAATACTGGACTATGTTATTGTTGTGATATGCTTGACGGCTGGCCGGCCGATAGCTGCGCATATGGGAGATTAAAAAAAGATTTCCAAATGAATTTACATAGCTGCACGTGTGGGGATCTGTTAATACTGCTATGCTAATATTTTCAGGCGAATGTATACTTTATTGTATGTGTCTCCTTAACACACTAAGACACCACGGTGCGAGCACTGTACACGTTTATGACTTAAATAAAGGTGAAAATATACTACTTCCAACTTAATTTCTTCACCACTGAAAAATAAGTGCCAATAGGAGAAAAATAAATGTGAACAAATCCAGTCTGAAATGTGAAACATTCACCGAATCCAGTCTGAAATGTGAAACATCCATTCTTTAGAAGCTAAATCCCTACTTATAACGAGAAAAGGAAAACTGCAAGAGCCAGGATGTAAATTAAACCATTAACGCTGGGGAGTGGGGGGAGTGCCCGTGTGTGTGCGTGCGTCCTGACCCCTGCATCATCTGTCTGTTTCCAAGCTGTGCGGGTGGGGGCTCTGGCAGTCACAGTGCACAGGCCTCTGTCAGGGAAGCCGAGCTCAGGGGCAGCTCCCTCTGTCTGACTCGGGGCTGGGACAGACAGCGGCATGATGGAGAGTGATGGACCCCCTGCGGAATGTGATGAGGGGCCCCCTTCTCCCATATCACACAAATATTGATTTGTCTTGGGCCTAATCAGGGTGGAAGGGGGAGGGGGGTCTCTGAAGATCAGGGGAGTCTGGAAGGGTTGGGCGGGCTGAGGGGCCTGTACACTGTGTTATGGCCTAGACCCACTTTGAGGAAAGACCCAAGAGCGGCTGCAAATCGGATTGCCTTTTCAACCTTCAAATCCTTGTAAGGGACAGCAACCAATCCCGAGTCTATCAATAGGAGGTGGTTAAATATAAATTATTTTTTCTTTCGTAACTACAATTACTTCTTTTAAATGCTTTGAATTATGGAAGTCATAGTATAAGGCGTACTTGTGCACATGCTGGCACCGAATAACAGATGTTTATTTTTACCCATCCCTCTTGAAGATAAACGTCTACGTTCTCCCGCTAGGATTGAGATGTGTGCCCTCGGGGCCAAACACTTTGCAGTGGAGTCCGGAGTCAATCGGCTACCTGATCTTGGTGATATTATGAAGCGCTCTGCCCAAGATCAAACAGTGACAGCCTCCGGTAGCCATGACTTCACTTAAACTGTGTGCTGGTGTCGAGCCTGTCACACAGGTCTCTCTAATCCAAACAGTATGGACGCGGCCTCCCGCATTCCCCCGTGATGATAGCTCACGATCACACGATATAGTCAAGTGTGTGGGAGCGGGTTTTAGAAAACATTTCATCTCCTGTCTCATGGCTCAGAGAGGGTGGCCAGGTTATTCCTCGCGGCTACCAGCCTCTAGCCTTTTGGCCCAGGGGCAGTCAGTCTCTCTCCACTGATCCCCTACTTTAGCTGTAAGTAAACGTCCCTCCACCCCGGGCGGATCAGAGCGCATTCCTCCTCCTTGGGGGGTGAGGCCACAGGGTTCCTGCGGGTGCTCGGCGCGGCTGGAACAATGAGAAAAGCCGCCGGGCAGAGGTACCTGCCTGTGACCCTGTGTGCAGGCCAGGCAGCCCTTCCTTTGAGGACACGGGCACCCGCGCCCCAAACCAGGAGCAACAAGAAACAGTTGTGACGACTAAACACTGTAGAAAGCAGGACACATTTACAAGACATTTGCATGCGCTCAAGGTCTCGAAGACAGAAACAGAAGTTTTTATATGCACACTCATACAAACAAGAATGCACTGCACACACGCACCGTTGAGGTTGAGGACATCTGCAATGACTCTTGCACAGCTGGGCCACGATACTCCGAGCGCGGGAACAGGGCCCCGCGCTGTAGAGTCAGTTCACTGTTCGCTCCCTTGCTGCCACAACACTAGACGTCAATAGACGTGACGTCCAGACGGGCCGAGAGGGGTGACGCCGGCGCACGTAAACGTGCAGCACTTTTGTTTTGATCCATTATGTAAAGTTGTTTCAGGCCTTCTCCGAGGGCTGCCGCAGTAGGAATGAGTTGGCAAAAACCTGGTCAGCGTGCTGGACCTCCATGTAAGGCCTTGATTGCTCCCGAGTCCTTGCAGTTCATAGACATTAATCCTCCTGATTATAGAGCAGAAGCGAGGCTGCAGAGCTATGTTACACAGCGTAACCAGATTGGTGTCACCCCATGTGAGGGTGTCACCCGGTGCGGGCCGCACCCCCCGCACCCCCCTAGTGACGCCACTGCCTAATATCACCGATACTGTGAAGAGGCAAACATTCTGGTGATAATAGCAATGGTGGTTTTTGAACAAAAGATTTCTCAGATTTGGAATGAAAGGTCATCATATAAGATTACTAAAATATTTTCATCGCACACGGGCACACTAGGCCCGTGCAAAATGTAAATAACGTTGACATAAATATTGGTATTTTGGGATTTGATTGTTAGATTGTTACGATAAATTCCCGCAATTAGGCCATGATACCATGTCAGTTACACCCTTTATAGCAAAATCATAGTTTAGGAGTGAGGAAACAAAGCAAATAATCTGAACACATGCTGCTGTTGTTTGGGGCAAAATACGTCCTTCCTTCAAATATACAAAATATATGCATGAAATATAGGGCTCAATAACAGATTTGCATTTTGTGAATGACATGTAATTTTGCATAAATTTCCCAACATGTTGGTGCCGGCTTTGGAACTGAGATACTAGGTTCGAATTCCAGCAGCAGCTTAACATCTGCTGTGAATCTGGGCAAATCACTCAATTTCCAAGTGCCTGAAAAAAAATTAATCCGACTTTGTGTCATGCAATCTTGCTTATATAAAACACTCTAATGTCAGGTCAAGGTCAGGTCAAGTTTGCACTGCATAATACTGCCAAAGATAAAAAATAACAAACATGATATGATGAACAGGAATGTCTCAAGCGAGGAGGTCATATTCATTAACATCATATTTGTAAAATGCATACACATCTCATGGCAAGCTGCGAAGGTCCTAATGTTATCCTGCTTACAAAGTCAGAAACTATTGGCCTGATGTACTAAAGGTTTATTTTTTTTGATAGGCACGCAAACCGTGTGACATGTCATAACCCATGATGGTTGACAAGCTATAAATCAATTTTGACATCTCACAATCACGTTCTGTTATTCTTTCCATACTTGTGACCTCTTAGTATGGTTCAGGCCAACAATCATGCCGGTTTATGGGGTTATAAATTTCCCTTTTTCCTTTTTGGTTTTACATCGGCTGCATGGGGGGGTAGCCTCTTACTAGGGTTAGGCTCCAACTCTTTACCTTGTTTGTCCATTTTGTGCCTTACCATTCGGCAGTTCTGGGCTGCGAGTACCATCTCCGCTTCAGTCCCCCCTTTCGCCCCCCTCCCCTTGTCGTAAGGCATACCCAGGTAGGTGGCCTTTCTCCTGCACATCTCCCCACTGGTGTGCCTCCTTACCCAACAAATGTCCCCTCTCTTGACCTCTTCACCAGCCGTCCAGTGTTGCGACGCTGCTGTTGTTGCTTGGTGTGGGTGGGTGGTTCTCGACTTTGGTCCATATACTGCCCTGCTTCTTAAGACTCTCTATGCTGGGGCAGTGGAGTCCTTATAACCACCCATTGCCGCCTTACAGCCTAGACAGCGTCCCCCCATTGAAGGGTAGAAAACATCACCTGGCCACCTACTGGCCAGGTGTTCTCGTGCCACATTTGGCATGCCGAGTCAACCCCCCCTTTTGCTGTTGGACGCAAACCAGATTTTTTGGATCCACTGCAGTAGTTACGGTGCCGGCTCATGAGACCCCCTTTGTGGGCGGTCTCTGCTAAAGCGGGTCTCAGGAGTCTTAGAGGGATTTTTAGAATACAATGAATTGATGTAGGTCACTAGACCCTAGAAGGTCTCCATCACTACATGCACAGCCAAGCAATAGAGATCTAACGAGGAATTCTGCCTCATTCATTTCCATAGGGCAGGAATACTGTGATGGATAGTAGATTTGTGGCAATGCAGATAAAAAGGAACTCAGGTCACAATGCAGGGATTTGCTAATGCAGCAACTAATTTGTCAGCCAATCTTTGCAATATTGAGCCATATTCTTCCTGACCACACCCTTTACTCTATTAATGTAGCATAATGGGAAATACTGTGTTTAACTTGCAAATAATAAGTGCTAACTCCCCAAATTTGCTCAAAAGCTCTCGGCCTATGCTACTGAATGTCAGGGTACTGAATACCAAAGCTTCATATTCTTGGTTCTACCTCATTAATCTTTCATCCATGAGCATTAACTTCTTCCTTAATACTTACTCTTTTAGGTACTTTTCAATCCTTGCCAACTTTGACATTATTTTTCCATCTGTCTCTTCCTTCTTTTGGGATCTTTCCTCTCTTGTTCTGGTTCATACTCTGATGTGGAAAAATAAGTGCTAGTACCAAAAATGAGTGCTGCAACCACTAATTCAAATTAAGCACTTGCTGATACCATTGCATTATGACTATTGCTGTTATCTTAACTCTGGTTTGTCTTTACTACATCTCACTCGCCACTTCATGAGAGTTGACAAAATAATCGACAGAATTCAAATGTTTTAGTGAATAATTGACCGTAAGCTTCAGTATTAATTTTACATTTTAAATATCCCCTCTCCACCTTTTACCCTCCCGGACATTCTTGGACCTCATTTGCACTCTCTCATCACCAACTTAAAATCCCATCTGACTTCTTGATGTATTTACCAGAGTGGTATTCCTGACAAAATTATAACCTATTTGTTTTTTATTTCAATGGAGAATCATTACATCAAGCGTGAGTTTATGGCAGTGTAATATAGGTTCATTACTTCCACAACTGGTAAGATGTTATCATATGATTAGGTGTTCTGCAATAAGTTTCCTGTGCAAGCATTTACTGTTTCAGGCCACCTATTTAGCTTCTGGGGATACTTGCCATTTTTTTCAAAATTATTTAGGCTGCATACTTACCATCTCTGATAGATCGTGGCAGGCAGGTGATGTGGGTATGTGCAACTTCAGCTCATGCCTTTTGCCTATTGTCACTACTGTATTATTAAAACCCCATATGTAAGGTAGCCATGCTAATGTAATTCAATATATGATACCAACACATGAGTTACATTTTTTTCAGGATTGCAGAGTTAGTGATTCCATTAAACATGAATATTGGTCCCAGACGAATTGTTCAACGTGTGATTCGACTGAATTGTTATAGGTGGTTTGTGAGAGAGCTAGTAGACAAAACAACAACTTTGTATCTATAAGTATAAATAGTGTGGAGAGGAACATATGTTCCTTTCTGGGGTGTGACTTAAGAAATTGTTTTCCCTACTCCATAGTACTACATTCGGACTTAATCTATTTTTGGAGCTTGGATTCTTCCAGCAAGGCAAGGCAGCAGTCTGTACCCAAAGAAAGCTCCATGAGGTCATATACTTTCTTCTCAGAGTGGGATAATATTTCCCAGTGGCAGGTTTGTTTGAGTCTTTAAGAGGCCTCCGGAGCCAACATGTTTATAAGTCCAAGGTTTTTCAGGATGCCAGAAGGTGTACACTTTGAAACAGTCAAGGGTACCAGGACTTCAGAAACAAAACATGGTGGTCAAGACTCACTTTGACTGAAGCTACCAGCAGAGTCCAGGGCTTGTCCAGTTTGAACTGATCTGCTGGCCTCTTCAGGAAAAGGCTTCTTGCTGTTCTTTGTGGCCCTGCACATAATATAAGGTCTGGCCCCTGACCCGAGGAATTCACTTTTTTGTCTTGGGTACAAGTAGGAGCCAATCCAGCCCTTCAGGTCTCCAACAGCAAGTGCAATCTACTTCTGTCCTTCCACCTGTACAGTGTTCTGAGGAGGGTAATGGTGCTGGCACATTTTTGTCTGGCACCAGCTTGTGGGTGGGGTGACTCCTAACTCTTCCCTAACCAGTGGGATAAACGTTGCCAGGTGTCACCCCACTCAATTGTTCAGAGCCTGTTTGTCCACCCCAGAGGGGTGGCCAGGGAGATAAACAGCCCCTCCTCTTTGATCACTTCAAACCATTTCTGGGGGAGGGGGATTCTTCCTCACTGAGATTTGAGCCTGCTTGACTGGCGGAGCAAAGAATAATGCCTGCGCATATGTTATCTGACATCAGCCTGTAACAGGGGTGGATTTGAATGTATTTAAGTTCTTGGGCACTATCCTAATGGTCATCCTTCCAGAGGAACAGATATACCTCTCCACACCCATGCCGTTGTCTCTGTTCTGGCAACAGTATTCACACCTTAGTCAAGGTTTGTGCACTCAGAGGGCTGCAGCTGGGGGCTATTGCAAATTATTCTCAAGTGGACTTAGGCAGAGAAAAGGTAACTTCCCAAAATATATTTTCCTTAATATTTATAACAAATCTGACTTTGCCAGTAAATTAGGCTTTTAATCCAAATTGCAAAGAGTTCAATATTGAATTTTCGATCTGTTTCTTAGCTAAAGATAGCATTATTTAATAGTGAATCCCAATGTTTCTGTGTTGAACAGCCAGCCTTGCTACAGTAAAAATAGCTTTGAGGCCCTTCCCACTGGAAGGACATATTTATTATTAACTTTATACATGTTCTACTTTTAAATACCATACACCCTGCCTTATGGGTTATAAGGCCTAATTAGGGTTGACTTATTAATATGTAAGAGGAAGGTTTAGACTTGTCAAAAGAGTTTATTTTGGCAGGTTGGGTTGCAGTTTTTAAACTGTCACAGTTACAATGCAGTGGTGGGCCTGAACCCATTATTACACTTTCACTGTAGTGGACGGCACAAAAGGTGGTGCAGTCCATGAGTGACATTTAAATCTTGGGTACACTTTGTACCATATAGTAGGACTTATAGGTCAGGTAAATATGCCATTAGTAAAGCCAGTTTGTTTTATGGGCTAGGCAACATGCACCGGGGCCTTGGTGGCACTGCACAGAGTCAAAAGAGCAGCAGTATCAGTCCACACAACATTGCAGGGACACTTTTTTGTATCCTACCTCTCGCTGTGTGAACAGCATTAACCCCAAGATGATAATGTGGGACATGGCTGGGGTGCTGATGTGATAAGAATGATTGAATAGATCAGATTTTATAATACTTATCCATGACAATGATTGACTGCCTTCCAGGCACAAAGCCACATCTGAAACCTCAGACAGAGATATTCCAACCAATCTGCACAGTTCCACCAGGGCCCATGGAAAAACATTCCCACAAAATGCCTCCTGTTGTGTACCATACTCCAGCAAGAGTGCTGAGACTCAGTACCCAGAAGTCAAGTTGAAGCATGGATGGGACACTTAAGTGAATATCACTATGGTGCAATAAAAGGCATTCCTCAAGACGATTTGAAAACAAATTAAACTGGTTGCTGTTCTTCCATAGCAGTGTCACACCACAGGAGGGCAGTTCCAAAACCTCAAGATAGTTTGTTCAGTTCTAGCAGTGGTTCCAGGAAGAAATAACACCACTGAACCCATATATGCATTCTGGGATTTAGATCCAGCTCACATTAATGGTAAATGGGAGGAAGCCTGATGTTGCTTTTGTGACGGGGACATTTATGCCACTTCAGATTCGACAAAATAAAAAGTTAATTGTTATTCCAAGAGTTTACCAGCAACATGGCATTTTAGTGCAAGATATACTAACTAATGTGTTGATAGATATATCTCAACTGCTCACAAACATCAAGGGGTACTTCCTGGATACCTGGGCACAAACCGGTATGAGACTGACTCCGCCAGAAAATAAATAATCCTGAGCAGATTCAAAATCAGAGTCTGAAGAACATAGTAAGAGTATATCAGAAAGGAAGTCACACTATTAAAATAAATACAAGTCTTGTACATACAACCAAAGTGACTGCACATGTTTCAGTTGGATGTTATCCTCACAGTGCCAAGATCATAAACTCAAGTGACAAATAAAGAGACACATACATGTAGAAATACAAACAATTAAATCAGGAAAACATATAGTCAACAACATCACATGTTAAAGTGAAGAATCTCATTGCAAATCATCATGTGCTAAACAATTAGTACTCGGACAATGAAGAAAGACACTGAAACATCTTGAGGTCATCCTCCCATGGAATATCTGACAGATCTGAAACAGCCAATAACATAAGGGGGAAACCAGGACAGAAGGGAAAGCTTTACAGTCTCCTGCAATATCTAAAGTTAGGCTGATTTATCAAGAGGGGAATTTAAAAAACAGCTTTCTGCAACATACATGGAAAAAGAATACTAGAAAACGCTACATACCGTCTGTAAAGCACATGGCTGAAATATCTGTTGACCCTGAACTAGTGTGCCGAAGCAATCTAAGGGACAAGCTGGTGCCGAAAAGGTAACCTTCAAACTCTAGATTCAGGTACCAATCATGAGATAAAAGACCTAAGAAAAATACTATGTATTTATCATCGGAGCGACCGCCTCTCGCTCTTGGGACTTCACGCCCACGAGGCCCGCTGAGGTGCTAACGCTAGAACCCGGAGAGCCAGGTTCCCCCCAGCATGAAGATCCGCAACACGGGAGCGGTCCCGATCTTCAATGGGCTGCGTTCATCATCGAACGGTCTCCCCTGGCATGCGCTCTTGAGGTGGGCGAAGAGTCCCAGGAAGGAGCAACGCTGCTGTGAGGTGAGCCCTGCTGCAGCCACGTTGAAGCCGACCTAGTCGAGGCTGCCTACACGAATGGCAATGCTCTGATGACCCCTCCCATCCCTTGGCCCCACACATACCTCTGGGCTGTTACACCCCGCAACTGTAGGTCTGCTATGCTCGCGCGTGCAAGCAGAGGCCAGCACATTGAGAGAACGAGGCAGTGGAGCCTGTAGCACACAGCTATTCACGCTGCTCTCTCACACTGGTACATTAGTGTGTTGCTCACTCGTGAACTGGCGCTCTGAAATGGATGGAGGAAGGTGAGAACAGGGGTGACCTAGACGGTCACACATATACAGTTCAAGCCCCTCCATGTTATGATTGAACTAGAGAACCTCAGACGGTCTAATTAGTGGCAGGGGCAACTCAAAGAAAGGACCACTCACCTCAGGCCACTGCTAAAACACAGGTCCCTGTGGCAATCTACACATCAGCAAATAGAAAGAAAGGACCAAGCAGGCTGATGCTCATAGAAACTGACAGAGGACTACTCCCTGAGAGTTTTTGTGGCATAGAAAGTGTAATAGGACTAATCCACTGATAAAGAAGCAGTCATCTTGGAACGATCAATAACCTATGCAACCCCCACAGAGCGTATCCACTACTCTCAACATTTAACACTCTAACCCACATATCAATTATACCATTCACTATAAATAACAGCAATCGCTAACGGCTAAGGATCCTGGGACACTACATATACTAGGATATAGCAAGGCTAAGGATCCCGGGACACTACCTAAAACTGGGACATAGTAAGACAAGGTAATCCGACCCTCACTAACAACAAGGTCCATTGAGGTCCTATCACATAGACTCATCACCCGGAATAAACGGGTGGCCTTCAACTTCTCATACTCCCCAAATTTTGCTCCCCCAGTTTCCTCTCTGTTCCATAAATCTCATACCATAGGATGGAGCCTATGGGCCCTCACACCTATTCCATCAAATGACTGACTGATTGTGCTTATAAAGCGCACTAATGCTGAGGCGTCTTGGCCCTGTGTTAGAGTAGGAAACTCAGACAGGTATGCATTCTACTGATGTTGAGGGAAGAGCCAGGTTTTGATTTATTTCCTAAATGCACATCTGTTGGATAAACTTCTAATATGTAGTGGAAGTGTATTCCAGAGTTTGGACGCCAGAAATGAAAAACGCTTTCCTCCACAACGTGCTCTTTTTTTTTTGGAATTTGCACAAGAACAAGGGAAGAAGATCTTAAAGTCCGAGTAGGGACATAATGCGAGAAGAGAGCTTGCACATCTTTAGCACCCTCTCCAAACAAAGCATTATGAACTAGACAGAGTGACTTAAATTCTATTTGTCTGCATACTGGGAGCCAGTGAAGGTTTCTTATGGCTGTTGAAGTTGGGTGGCATCTGGGCAATCCAAGCAGCACTCTGGCTGCACCATTTTGAATAGCCTGAAGTTTATTTAGTTGAGCAACACCCATTCCAAGGTAGAGGGCGTTGCAGTAATTAATTCTGGACAGTATGGATGAGACTACAACCGTTTTCCTTAAGGCAAAGGGAATATATGGGAGGATCTTCCTCAGTCCTTTTAGAGTGAAAAGCAGGCTGAAGTGACCTGGTTGATCTGTGGGGCCCAGGTCAGATTTTTATCAACCATTACTCCCAGATTCCTGGCTTTTGAGACTGGTATCGGAGGTAGTCCAGCAGTGCTAGGCCACCATACCTGGTTCCAGATTTGATATTTTGAGCCAAATTCCATTGCATTTAGCTTTAAAAAAATTCACATTCATCCAGTTCATCAAGGATGAAATGCAATTACAGAAGTTCATGGCTCGTGAGGCTGCACCCTTAGCTAGCGATACTATAAGCTGTGTATCGTCAGCATAAGATACCAACTTAAAGCCAATGCTCTTTACCATCCTGGCCAGAGGGGCAACATATATATTAAATAACGTTGGCGATAAAGCCGATCCCTGGGGGACTCCTCCCGGTAGGGTGAATTCCTCTGATCTAAGGCCATTCCAGTGGATCATTTGTTTCCTGTCTGCCAAAAAGGATGATAGGAGAGAAAGTGCTGTACCATTGACACCAGCATCCTGCAGCCTTTGTTTAAGCACAGTATGGTTAACCGTGTCGAAGGCCGCTGTTAAATCAAGCAGGACCAGTACAGCACTACCCCTTCATCGGTTACCCTACGTATTTCTTCTGTTGCCAGGATTAAAGCAGTTTCCTAGAATGTTTAGGGCGGAAACCATGTTGGGTGGTATCTAGCAGGTTGTTTATCTCAAAAAATGACATCAATTCAATGTTTAATGCCTTTTCCAGAACTTTCGCTGCAAATGGCAGACAAGAGATAGGTCTATAGTTCATCTCAACCCGTGGATCCGATTTAGGCTTTTTCAGAAGTGGGCGTATACACGCTTTCCTCCATGTCGTGGGGAACACTCCATCAGATAACATTTTATTCATTAATGGAGATAAGGCAGAGCTGATGGCTTCTGAAGCCATATGTAATATATATGGCGGACAGGGGTCCAAAGGGGAGCCCGATTTAATGCTTAATAGAAATTCCTCTACCCTTTTTTCTGTTAGTGGGGAGAATGATAGTAAGCCTTCATGTTCCACCCTGGCTTCAGGTTGAGCTACAGTTAATTCTCCTATGTTATGCGTTGATTCTTCTAAGCTATCATATACTAATTGCACTTTATTTTGGAAGAAAATGGCGATTTTGTCTACAAATGTTTGTTCCGGTGTGAACATAGTATCCCGTGGGCATCTCATCAGGGCATTAACTGTTTGAAATAGTTCTTTCAAGGAATTTGCAGCTTCTTGAATATTTATCGTATAGTATGTGGCCTTTGCCTGAATGATTGCCGCTTTATATTCTTCCAAGGCTGCGCAATATTCTTTTTTATGGTCAGTGTTATATTGGGATCTCCAGATTCGTTCTTTTTGTTTGCATTTAATCTTTATTGATTTTAACTTAGGTGAGTACCATGGGGATGAAGCTTTTTAACTGTAGATTTCTTGGACACTTCAGGTGCCACTTTATTTGCTGCTGTGGTTAGCCAATTTTAGAAATCATCAATGGTTTGATTTAAATTATTGGATATTTCAGGTCTTTTTGTGAGAGCTGATGCAAACTGTGCTTTACTCACTGACTTCCATATTCTGTATTTACTATCTGGAGCGCAAGAGATACGTCTTCTAGTAGGTATTGTTTGTGATATCTCAAAGTAAATCGCCGAATGATCAGTCCATGGTAACATGCAGATTTTTCTAATTGATATGCCAGAATTATTGGTGCATATCCCATCCTATGCGTGCCCTGCTGTATGTGTAGGTTGAATGAATGAATGAATGAAATTGTTCTTATATTGCGAAAACTTAGCCCGGTGGGCGTCAAGGCGCCTAAATCAAATGCAGAAGCTAGGACCCCCCCTCTGCCCTATTCTCTCATAGGTAGGCCCTCTTAAAGAAGCAGGTTTTGAGGGCCTTTTTAAATGTCTCGATTGAAGGAAGAGTTTTTATTTCAATGGGGATGGAATTCCGACGCTGCGAGGCAACCACAGAGAAAGCTCTGGCTCCCCATCTAGCAAGTTTGAAGCGGGGCACAACAAGTTGACAGAGTCCCGCAGAGCGAAGGCTTCTTGTAGGGGCATGACGCATTAGAAGAGAGCCCATAGCACTTGAGGGACCTTCTTTCAATGCTCTGTAGGCCAGACACAGACTTTTAAAAGAAATTCTGTGCTGCACGGGAAGCCAATGAAGGTTTTTCTTGGCCAAGGTGGCGGAAGAAGTTTTCGGAAGATCCAGAACAAAGCGCGCTGCAGCATTCTGCACAATCTGCAGTCGATGTATCAGGCTTTTATTGGCTTCCATATAAAGAGAGTTACAGTAATCTAACCTCGAGCCCACCAGGGCGACTGCATCTTGTTTGCGCGCCTGGGGGGAAAGATACCCGCGGATTTTATTCAGTATCCTGATAACACCCCAGCAGGTGGCCACGGTCCTGTTGACTTGTAGGGACATAGAAAGCGAGGTGTCAAATATTACACCAAGATTTCTGGCAGATTGGGAGGGAGTGGGGCAGATGCCAAGAGAAGAAAAGACCCTTGTGGCACCCCACACTGCAATGACTTGGCAGGGGAGAGGTGGTTCCCAAGCATCACTCTCTGCTCCCTTTCAGTCAGAAAGGAGCTGAGGAGGCTCAGGGCCGGTCCCATAACACCAGCTTCCCTCAGCCGAGATGTAAGAATGGCGGGGGACAGGGTTTTGAACGCGGCCGTGAGGTCCAACAGAACCAGAACCGTAGTTTGGCCAGAGTCCACTTTGCGTCGGATGTTATCGACCACACAAGTGAGAGCGGACTCTGTGCTGTGGTGTTTTCTGAAACCATGTTGCGTGTTGTCAAGGTATTCAGCTGAATCAAGAAAGGAGGACAGATGAAAATTCAGATGCACCTTCAGCATCTTAGCGGGGGCTGGAAGAAGGGAGATCGGCCTAAAGTTTTTCAAAAGGGCCGGATCGAGGGACGGTTTCTTAAGAAGAGGTTTAACAATCGCCTTCTTCCAAACAGGGGGAAAAGAACCCTGGGTAATAGCCTTGTTCATAACCTCAAGCATAGGAGGAAGAAGGCTATTTCTACACTCTTTCAGTTTTTTCAGAGGTAGAGGATCAAGGGGGGAGGCCGATTTGGTCCTGTCGAGTAGTAGATTCAGTCCTTCCAGGGATAAAGATGGAAATTCCATGAGTAGGCGGGAGGGATCTTTGCCTAAAGAATCGAGACTGGATATGACAGGTGGAATGCTTTGATCGAGAGCAAGGCAATGGGTTCGCTAATGATCTGAGTGAAATCAAGGCTGGCTAACTTGTCTAGCTAGCATATGGTGTAGGGGTTGCTTTTATCCTCCAAATGGAAGTTAAAGTCCCCCAATATTGTAAAGTGTTCGATATCTAAACAGGATTCCATAAAATTATGTATAGCGTTTAAAAAGCCAGTTTTAGGTCCAGGGGGTCTGTAAATTAGTAGTTCTGGGAATATCTCTACTTTATTCCATTTAATGGAGAAAGATATAGCCTCTGCATCAGCTATAGTCTCAGGATCGATTTTAATCGAAAAGGCAGCACGATATGTTATTGCAATTCCTCCACCTTTGGCTCCTACTCGATCGTGATTGGTAACAAGATAACCCGTTGGGAATGTTATCTGCCAGTCAGGATCACTATTCTCATTGGCCCATGTTTCAGTAAGAAAGACCAAATCCGGTTTTCCCACTTGAATCATGCCTTCGAGCTGGAATTTGTGCTTTACTATAGATCTGGTTTTAAGTAAGATACACTTTAAAAGCGTTTTGCTAACCTGTGCATCATCATCAAGAATGGAGTTTGATGAGGATGTAGTCCTTTCACATCGGCTGCATTTAGTAATCATAGCGCCTTGTAATTACCTATTAGGTTGTGCGGAGCACATGCTGAAGGGTTAAGACAGAGTAGTTGCTATCTTCTATATATGTGCCTAATAGTTTGCACAGGGATTCTGGCCCAAGGCACAGGCCGGGCGCGGACGGGCGCAGACGGGCTTGCCTTTGGGGCGCCTTTGGGGCGCCGCCGGCGCACCCGCTGCGCTCGCCCGGCCTCACAAAAAAGGCGGCCAAAAGCTTCAAACATCATCTACTGAAATCGCACCCAGAAACCCCAATCTCTGAACCTTATTTTTCAAATAAGAAAGGACACATAACTAACAACATTATCTTCAACACCAAAAGGAGGGCACAATGGCGGAAAGCCTTTCTCGCCCTGTTCTTAATTGCATCAACCAAAACAAATGTACACTGTTTCACACTAACGATCACCCCCTTCCCATTCTACACCGCAATGGCTACATTCACAATTTATCATAATGGGATTATCCTCATGCAGGCAGCAGACCATAACTTGAATCTACTGGACAACATCTTCCCTTGCATCAAAGTGAAGGTTGCTAGATCCTATTCCACTCCCACTTCAAACCATACTCTGAACCCTCTGTCAGATTCCTCACCTGACGCCCCATCCCCTTTCCCCAGCCCCTCCACAATCTCTACCACATCCACCTCGCCTTTCACTCATATCACCTTGCCCCCAGATCTCACTCACGCCCCTTATCCCCCACTACCCCTACCAATCACAGCAACCGCACCTTCACCTCGCCTATCACTCGCATCACCTTGCCCCCCGATCTCCCACACGCCCCCGCATCCACCACCACTCCTACCCATTGCAGCAACCGAACCTTCACCCACCCCATTCATTCGAACCGCCCCAATCTCTTCCTCCAACACACTTACTCCAGACCCGTCCGCTGGACTTAGGCATGGGCGGAAAATCCGTTCCGCTCGCGGATTTTGCGGATTTTCGGGAAATCCGCAATCCGCGAGATTCGCGAATCTCCCGCAAAATCCGCAAATCCGCGAGCAGCGGATTTTGCTCGCACTGCTCGCACTGTTCGCGTGAGTTCGCGCCCCGCGAATAAGTGCAAAATTGCAGAAATACGATCTTAGCAAAACTGAAAGTAACTACTTACCAGGTTCAAAAGTTCAGGCTCATCATTAGTAGCCATTTCCTGTAGTGCTTCCTGAGGGGCCCCTCCAGAGTTCAGTTGCCAGTTGAAACTATTATGTGACCCTGCTCTGAACCTCAGAATAGTTACAAATATGCCACAAAGGTCCTGAATTACAGCTAAGGGAGACAAGCAGGAGCCAGGCTGGAAGTTAAAATCCATTAATCAGCCCCTAATTCATTATTGTCAGTTGGGGCAGGGCAGGTGTTGTAACTAATTTTGCAACAATGAAAGCACTTAGCAAGTGCAAAAGATCACTAATCAGGGCGCACTAAGGAAGCAGGTGCCAGCTAAAAAAATATTCTGTGACACATTAATCAGCCCCAAATTAATTCAGGTCACTTGAGGCAGGGAAGGTGTGCTTTGCTTTGCCGAAAATAATGTACACTGGACAACCAGAGGGTGTGGTGATGAAACAGAGGGTGGCATGGGTGGGCCAGAGGGTGGCATGAGTAGTCAGAGAGTGGCAGTGGTGACAGAGAGTGGCAGTGATGAAGAAGAGTGTCCCAAACAGGCTGGACACGTAGAAACAACAAGTTCGCAAAACTTGCGACCCGACAGGTAAGTTCGCAAATTGCGAAATTGTAAAAACCCTCGCGAACTGGCAGAAACACGGGCGAACACAAAAAAAAAAATCCGCAAATTCGCGGGAATTCGCGGATTTTGCGGATTGCGAATCCGCAAATCCGCAAAATTCGCGAACGCGAGATCCGCAAAATTCGCTCATGCCTAGCTGGACTATCTTGTCCCTTTCCCTGCACTACAAATCTCACCGTCCCTCCTCCCATAGCTCATACCAACAATCCCTCACGTCTCCTCCTCACCTCCCCTCGCCCTAGTTTTCACCACTCTACAAATATGTCACACAGCAAATTAGATCCCACTAAAATACACAGCAACACCCCTTCACTTCCACTCTCCACCCAGCCCTCCCCTATGGACTTCCACACTGAAAAACTAACATGCGTTGAACCAGCTCACCTCTTTCCCTGGGACACTAGCAATAACACCTCCTCATCTTAACACAGTGCAGGCCACCAACATGATAACTCCAACACCTGACCCTAGACTCAGTGAGATACTTCTATCCCTTCAACAAATAAAAGAGGACATCCAAACGCTACACGACCTGATCCGGCATCAACCCATCTCACTAACCAATCCTACGCACCAGCAATGCTCTAGCCCCTCTCCTCAAGTACCCAAATGGAATACAGTACCCTACCCTAATGCCTCATCCCGCCCTACCAGGGAAAAGCGAGCCCTATCTACAAGTGAACTCACTTCCCTACTTCATTTCTACGAACTCCCTTCCCTTCCCTCTATACCTGCACACATAGACGACACACAGACACGGTCCCTAATCTAACCCATCCAGCCCAATGCATCTAGAAGTGCAAACACACCCCCAGAGGTATTGACGAAAATAATCTCAAGAGAAAACCCATCTCCCAAGACCAGAACACCACCTTGACCAAGGCCCAGCTTAAATGTATCCTACTAAACTGTAGATCGGCATCTCGTCATGCCGTCAATATAGCTGACCTCATTAGACTCAATGAACTGGACCTTATCATCCTGACGGAAACTTGGTTAAACGACTCATCCTCACCCATCTTAGACATTTTAGCTCCCCCAAACTATTACATCACAACGCTTGATCGACCTGATACACTAGGGGATGGCAGTGCCTGCATTCATATGAACAATCTCTCTGAGAACCGCTCTAACTCCGCAGTATTCTCTTCATGTGAATACCTCTTTCTTGACATCTTGAGCAATAACAAACCAATATGCTCACTCCACTCTTTCTACCATCCTCCAGGTTACAACCCTACTTTCATCGAGCACATCATGGATATTTTAGCTACAAATGTCGGTCAACAGATTACCCAGATCTTCCTTGGGGACTACAACCTCCACTGGAACGATTTAAATTACCCAGAGGTCAATAGCCTCAAAGGTTTCCTGTCTGATCTCAACCTGTCTCAAATTTGTGATAGCCCCAACCATGATAAGTGCTCAACCCTGGATCTAGTGCTCTCCAAAGCAGACTCTATTCAGCTTGAATCGATTCTACCATGCGACTGGTCCCACCATCACATAATCACTTTCCAAATCAATGAAGTAGTGAAATTACTCTCTATCCAACCTAAGCCAGCCACATCTTCACGACACCGCTGGATGGATTAGATAATGTACAGGACTTGACCGATCACTACTTCTAGTCTTTGAACATGGTACTCGACAACATAGCACCCCTACAATTGAAAAGAGTCACCACAAAATATTCAAACCCTTGAACGATGGTATGCTAAATGAAGACAGAAGATCACTGAGAGCAATTGAAAGACTCCATCTGCTGCATACCTCAAACTACTAAGAAGCACCAGAAACTCATATTACAGAAAGATTAGACGCTCAAAAGCTGACTTCATATGTAAACAATTAGACCAAGTTAAGAATCACCCCCAAACACTTTTTGATATAATCAAAATTCAATCAAAGGCGGTCTCCCACTCCCCCAAGTTAGTCCAGAAACACTCCCCAATTGTGAGGAGCTTGCCGCCTTTTTCACTACAAAGACTGAGATTTTAAAGACAGACCTATGGAACGACCAACTATCCCATACCCAGACACACACTATTACCACGCCGACTATACCAATGATCCCGCCTAGCTGTTCTTCAAAGCTCGAACTCAAGAACAACTCTTCCTGGACCACCTTCAAATTCTACAGCGAAGAAGCTATCTTGAATATGCTCATGGCTTTGAATCCATCTAACCATTTCACAGATCCTCTCCCTGCTACCCACTTAAAGACCTTCATGCCACAGCTAGTGCCCTATGGACCAGGATTATAAACACCTCTCTTGTGCAAGGGACAATTCCCAACATCCCCAAAGCAGGTCAGGTAACCCCCATCCTAAAGAAAATTTCAGCTGACCCATCAGACTTGAACAACTATCGACCCATATCCAACATTTTGACCCTGGCGAAAGTACTCACAAAATGTGTCCACATGCAGCTTAGCAACCATATCGACCACTTCAATCTGTTAGATCAATTCCATTCAGGCTTTCAATCTGGGCATAGTAACGAATCAGACATGACCCACATCATAGATGACGCCCTACAAATACTGGATCAAAATAAAGCCTGTTTGCTAATCCTACTTGACTTATCCTCAGCCTTCGATATGGTCAAACACAGCAACCTACTAGAACTCTTAAAACATAGAATGTCTAACCCCACCCCAGTCACCTTGGGAGTACTCCGGGGATCTTCCCTCTCCCCTACACTCTTCAGACTGTTTATGGAACCACTCACTGAGCTTCTCAACTCCTCAAACATCCAATACCACATGTACGCTGACGACACACAGCTCTATATTAGGGTCGACTCTCTTGAAGACATCGAGTCCCTTAACTCAACCCTCCAAAAACACAGATCTGGCTGGCAAATAACCATCTAAAACTTAACACATTAAAAACAGAATTCCTCCTCATCGCTCCCCCCAAACAAACGGACATGATCCAAGAATGCATGCAGCACCTAACTGCACTCGATGGCCAACCTCGCATTATTGACTCTGCGAAATCGCTAGGAATAACTCTGGACAATAATCTAAACATGCAGAAACATATAAGCGCTGGAACTAAAGGAGCCCATTTCCATATGAACACCCTGAGAAGACAAAAACCATTCATACACACGAATGACTTTAAACATGCAGTCCGAGCCCTAGTAGTCCCCAGAGTGGATTATGGGAGTGTCGCTCTGTGCGGCCTTCCCAGATCGCTCATCACTGGCTGCAGAAGAAACTGACACATTTCCTCGACCTTCGTGCCCTCAACTGGTTACCTTTTGAGGTCAGAATCCATTTGAAAATCGCCTGTATGACTCACAAGGCATTGCACCAAAAAACACCAAGCTACCTTGCGGAGAAACTAGTACTATCGGGTGGTAGCAGAACAACTAGGAGTTCTGATAATCTTCTACTTAAACCACAACGTTTTCTACAAGAAAAAAACTTACAACCGTACCTTCTCAGGAATGGCCCCAAGGATTTGGAATGCCTTACCAAAAGAAACAAGACTGAATCCATCCGCTGCTTTCTTCAAAAAAGAAGTGAAAGCGATCTTCTTAGCTAGATTCACCTGAACTTTGTTATAAATACTAGCTGATATGTGCTAGTCGATAACTATTACCAGGAATGTATTTGCTTAAGTCATTGTATTCTTATGTATTTGTCAAATCACCTTTATGTGCCTTGTAAAGTGCTCTGATACCCGCAAGGGTCTAGTTCACGCTATTCAAAACTATCAAAATAAATAAATAAATAAAAATGCTGTTGAGACGGACCCTTGATAGATTCTATTGATGTTCTAGAGTCTTGGGTCCGTGCCGTGTTGTTCTGATGGGGCTGTTGGAGGTTGCATTGGAAGGAGTCGGATGTTAACTGGTGGTGCTGTACTACTTGAATCAATTCTACTGCTTTCAACCTGTTTGGATTGCCTTTATAGATAACATGCAGCCAGAGACTTGTAGCTGTTTAAAAACACCAAGCCTTCAGACCCATGTCTACATTAAGGTATTAAAAAGCAGTCAGAAAAGCTTACCATAATACCAATAAAGAGAATCAGATATTTTCTGCCTGCTAGGGAATATGAGGAGCAAAACATCACTTCTACTTACTCAAAAAAATCATCGTACTCTCATGTTTTCACAAGGTTGGGCAAAAACTGATGTGAATCCATTCACATCCATGAAGGCACCCAGCCATCTACATATGATTTACAAGGAAGCCTGTATCCCTGGTGAAATAGGGGAAAACAAGGAGACAAAATACTGGTCCATTACCATGGGTAGGTACAGCTTCTAAGGAAGGCACCAGGATGCAGCTTCAAGGAGTAACTTGGAAATTGATCTTGACTAGCACAGAATAATCCAGAGCGCATAAAAATGCAGAATTTGTACCTACTGGTGAAATATAGAATGAAGCAGGACTTTCGATGCCAGTTTAGGGAGAAAGAAGTGAGAGACACACCCTTCCTAGTGCAACCTGACCTGAAGAGAACCAGAGAGAAAAGAAATGAAAGGAACTTGTACAGACTGAAACATCAGTGGTGGTGCCAGGCAAGTCTCAATTGGGGTCACCGGTGCTTATTTTGACTTCTCCCCCTTTGTCTACTGAAGCTCTACCCATATGACCCGGAAGCAATATGCAGAGCACATTGTTGCAGCCCTCTGCCTATTGCATACAAACTCCAACGAACACATATTCCTCTTACCCATTTTACACCTTGTTTTTCTTTGTTGTAGCAACAATCCCCTGCTTGCAAACTAGACTTCCTTGCACATGTTCTGATGCTACCCACTGTAACCTTAAAATTCCTACCTCTATGTATTTTCTTATTGCAGACATTTGCCAGCTGTGAGGCATCATTGCTAAAGAAAGAAGGAAGCCATGTATAAATTGGCATTATAAAAACAACTGTCTACAGACTCGGAATGCCCAAAGAAATTAAGTATTTTAGCTGCTAACAAAACCGCAAATAGCTGCACCAATGTTGACCGAATTCACTCCAGCATACATGGGCTACAAAGAACAATCACATCAGGGAGCTTAGAGGGAAATAAAGGAATAGAAGTTATCCCGCCACTCAAAACCCAGCAATAAAGACATAAAAATCCTACTTCCTACACCCCTTGTATTATTCAAACAATAACACCTTTACCTTGTATAAGGGAAAAGACCAGTTAAGTGATCTGGTTTTCCATGGGGTGGATATTATTATTGAAAACTGTTGGACTTAGCCCTCTCTACAGGATCATTCCCAAACGTTTTTGCCTCCACTCTTTTTTTATTGAACCTATTTTTGTTTGCCTTTAGTAATTTGCACACTTTACCACTGCTAGCCAGTGCTTGTGCCCTCCCCTTCAAACATGGTAGAATTGGATTACACCCAATTTGAACATTTAATTTACTTGAAAGTCCCTAGTAAAGTGGTACTAAATGCCCCCAGGGCCTGTAAATTAAATGCTACTAGTGGGCCTGCAGTATTGGATATGCCAACCACCTAGGCAGCACTTTATAACATTTCTAGGGCTGCCATTGAAGCCTGTATGTGCAGTTTCTAGACTGCCATTTCGACCTAGCAAGGTAAACCTTTTGCCAGTCTCAAACCTTCCTTTTTAATGCATATACTTGAGCCATACAGTAGGCCCTGAACAGCCCAGAGAGCAGGGTGCAGTGTATTTAAAATGTTTGACATGTATGTTTAAATTTGTCATGTCCTGGTAGTAGAAACAAAATTCCTAAATTTGTTTACCACTACTGCCGGGTCTACTTCTTGCATATGATAATGTTGGAGTTACCTTATTACATTTAAAAGGCTGTCATTTCCGAATGGGAGCAGGTAGACAGTTTGAGTTTGGTGTATAAAGAAATGCAATTAAAAGCCCTCTTTTATGGTAAAGTCAGATTTTTATTTACTAATATGAAAATGCTGCTTTTAGAAAGTTGGCATTCTCTTGTCCTAAGGGTGGGCAACACAGTTTTACTCCACAGGGTTACATAAAAACGCCACAACATTCTGCAAAGTTCCACAAGTTGCAGTAATATGCATGTGAACCCCACTTACGTTTCAAAAGGCTGTGCCCTGCCTCCACACAAGGGGCTGAATACCCCCTGTACTTAGTCAGGAGCCAGGGCAGACAGGATCCCATTGCACTTCAAAGGCATCCTTCTGGAAGCTTCTTCTCTCTTCAAAGGCACACCTGGTTACAAATACTGGACCTCAGACACAAACTCCTCAGTGCACTTCTTCACCTGTCGATACTCTTCCAGGAAGAAGGACTGCTGAAAGGATTGCCACTCTGCTGGACTGCTGCACGGAAGGTCTGCTGCCTTCTGTGCTGACCTGCTGCCTGCTGCCCTCTTGCCTGAGTGAGAAGGCCTGGACATACATCTATTGAACCCAGGAATTAAGATTGACTCCAAGGGCTAGTTGTCTGGCCTCCTGACTAAAGCCTCAGGGATGGAAGGCTCCGACAACCTTGAACCCAGCACATGTGCTCTGCCATCTGTGAGTCCTACCCTGCCAAGTGGTGCCACCCCTTGCAAGTGGGCCTGAAGATGCTCTGCATGTCCATATGTGGATCAGCAGAACCGGCGCATCTTTCTGTGCAGTGCAACACCAAGTAGTACTGCTGCACAGACTTTCCCAGCTCAAGGCCTTTGCATTTTCACACGCAGTCTCATCATAAACACTGCTGCACGATGCATCCAAGTTGTGGATCTCCAAAATTCTTTGCAACCAGGAATTAAAGTACTCTGAGTTAAATTCTTTATTGCTTGATTAACTAAAATCATTACAACTAAAACATTAAAAACATCAGGCAAAGTAAAAAATAACACAGTTCCCAAATTCATAGACTATACGCGGCTGAACAAAGAAAATGTGTATTTGATTACATGCTGTACCATAACATTAACACCATGTGGAAACCTTTTTGTAACACAGACGCAATGCAATCAAAGATCTAATAGCATATTATTGGTACATTTCCGAAAATATACAATAGGAACTATTACATTTATATTACATTATGCAAATTTGCTATACAGTGTGTGAAAGCATGAACCCATATCCTTATATGCCATAGAGCAAATAAACAAGGAGATCTCACTATAGGCTTTGAGACCTGTTATCTAATAATACCTTAATGGCAAAACTTTAGGCAATAAGTAACGCTGTGCAAATGAGCAATAAAGTGCCTCAATATTTCCATATTTATATAGGGTCTAATTACCATAGTTGATTAGACAATAAATCCTTCAGGATGACAGCAGCCTAAGGACAACCACTATAATTCATAGCTCATTCAAATAGACCTTCGTTAGCAGATACCCAATAGTCTGTCAGTATTACCCAACATTTTGTCAAATGACATAATAATGGAATCAACTAAACCCCATGAACATAAAATAAGGGCCTAAAAGGCTGTTCTTACCCCAGCCTGCAGAAATAGTGGTTTTAAAAGTGTGCAGCGTGATTGTAGCAATTTAGGGTATGCACATACTCTATGTAATAAGGTTTCACTTGGCCACCCACACAGTCTACATTGAGTACTTGACCATTTCTAAATCCAGAACCATGTGCTCTACTTGGTTTAGTTTATGCCCAATCTTATTTTTAGAAATGTTTTTTTCGTTTGGGCAGAGAAATGGGTATTCAAATAAACTGGATTAGCAGAGACTGATGTGAATTAATCACAGACTATAAGTGCAATTTTGCTGCTTAGGCTATTTTATCTATAATAAAATAATTGATTTTGATTAGTTTTATAAAGTTTTGTTTAAGGCTGAACATTGTCAAATCAGACAGCCACTTCTGGAGGTCAAAACTCACGAGGCATAATAACATATAAAATCTCCAGGTACCTGTGTAGGCAGAGTTAATTATTTCAATGCCAATAAAGGTCCGCTAGGGAAGCATGATCAGATGAATACATAGAGTACATACATTTCAGAAAACGACCCTTGTGACACCAGCAACTGTCTTTGAAGATCGAACTCTAATTTCTGCTTGTACACTTGATATGGGGATCCCAAATTTATAATTTATAAGCCTCTAATACTAGTAGGTCAAATAATTTCACATCTTTTCCCCTCGTAATAGGCGAACCGTATGTGATAGTTGGCTGTTGCTTTGCTCTCATAACTGTTAAGAGATGGACATATGATTGGCATCCTAATGATTTATGTAAACATTTTGGAGCATAAATTAGGGTTGCAGTTTTTGCCCTTAGGTCTACAAAAAAAGATTTTTAAACAAGACTCTATTGTCAAATAAAATCCCCAGGTATTTATATGTATTTACCACTTTAATTTGCTCTCCTCTATGCCTCTATGTTTCTGTTTTAAATTTTGCTGGCCAATTTTCATGATGTAACATAAGGGCCAAATGATTGGTAATGATAGATTGACCCTTACGTAAACCTGTTTGGTTAATTGGGATCATACCTTACTGTGCACACTCATACAACAGTAACAAACCAGGCACACCACAAAAGGAACTCCGCACAAGGTTATATAGGAAAACAGCCTTCATATTGTCATAAACACATTAGAAACATAATCACACATTTACACTGTGCCAACTGGCACTAGGCAATATTCACAGGGGATTATATACAGGACCAGGCCAATCGGGCCAAGGTCAGAACCATCAGAACAGGTAAGTAGATAAATAAACTACAACCAGTAACTACTGGTACAATAATAACCTCACCATTATTATGTCAGGCATTAAACACATTATCCTAACCCTCATAGGCATAAACACCTTAAACAAATAGGTACTACTCCAAAACATCATGACCTAACATTAGGCATAAACACATTAGGTCCAAACCTCATTAGCATAAACACAGTATGCTTTAGGTCTCACTAGCATAAACAGATTAGCGTAGATACAATCGACCTAAATCATTCTTTTGGCAACACTCCTAGTAATAGACACATTACACAAGCCTGGCACTCTACCAATGTCACCAAACTGCCCCCAGGTCAACTGGCCTTCGCAAAGGGCTTGAATGATCTATGTCCCAATGTCAAGGTCGGCTGCCAATGCAGCAAAAGAAAGTGCACACAGGCACTGGCCTAAACTTTACAGCTGCCCACTAATTGCTGGGCAGCTGTGGGAAACTGTAGGCATGGGCACTCCTGTGCCCTGAGTCCTCCACTGGGACTCTCTCCTAAACAAAACATGCCCACTGTTGCAGCTGCCCACTGTCCAGTGGGGCAGCTGTTGCATAACTGGCCACTGGCACTAGTGTGCCTCCTGGACTGGATGCCGCCATTGGTGCAGCAACCCGCTTTCCGGCGGGGCCGCTGTGGAAAATGAGGCTGGGATACCACGGTACCCGTAAAGCCCTGCTCTGGGTATTTCAACACACAAAGAAAAAAAATGCACCCAACGGCTGGAGCAGCCCGCTCTCCTGTGGCACTGCTCTGAAGAGCAGGATTCAAGACCCACTCACCTGGATGAGCTGGGTCTCTGCTGGTCTCCGGCATCGGCTTCCCGCTCCTGAGCTTCTCTTTGGCTCGGCCAGCACGACAAGGGGCTCTCTCCTCAATCACGGGAGCCTTGCGCTGTCATAGGCAGTCTTGGCTGCCATTTCTGCACTTCACTCAGGCCCCCTCGACTCCCTCCATGGCGGAGGAGGAAAACTCCGCTCTCCTCTCTTCTGGGCTGGGGTATCACTGGGAAATCCCTACGATGGGGATTCCCTCACCAATGGCTGCAGATCAGCGCTGCACAGCCCCCCACGCTCCCCTCCTTTGGGGAAAATAAAAGAAATAAAGCACAGCGCTTCCAGGGTTGCAAAAATGCAGCATACGTCTTATTAAGGTCCTGGAGATCAAGGGGGCAATGCAGGGCCCAGGGAGGCAAACCCTCAAGGCAGCCCCCCTTCAGGAACAGTACCAAAGTACAGAACCCCTCATGGGGTCACAGCCCCTACATTTATTCACCATTTCTTTTGTCGGAAGTGCAGGGCATGGGGAAGCCAGATGCAACTGGTTCAGGGGGGGATTGGATCACTTTGTTTTGCAAGCTCCTCTTTCCCTTTGTCAGGTGGGGGCTTGTCATCAGAAACACCACAGGGTGGTGGAGCCAACATTCACTAGGGCAGGCGCCATCCTAATTAGGGCCCAGGGACTTCTCCTCCCGCTACTTAAAATGTAGATGTCCCATTCAGCCTAGCGCAGACTCACTTGGCCCCTCCTGGAGCCACACATACCTCCCAGCCCCTGTCACTCACAAGCCAGACATGCAATTTACATCAGGCAGGCAGACACATAGCAGGCAGAAATGCCAACTTCTAAAAGTGGCATTTCTCCCATAGTCATAATAAATCTGCGCATACCATTGCTCATCATTTATTCTCACAAGTTCATACATACTAAACTTGACCACTCTGCTCTCCCATATCATAAATTACCACTGACACACTGATCAGGGAATCCCCAATTCATTCCTATGGGAGGGCAGGCCAATCTCACCACACAGACACGGAGAGCGCAAGCACTTTACACTGGACCACAGTACTAAAGTGCCCAGAGGCCTAAAACCACCAACACCAGGTTTCAGACAAGACAAAAAGTTTAGCGGTGAAACTGCCAGAAAAGGGCCAAGTCCAACACTCCCCTTTTAAAGTTATTGATGATCTCCCAAAACATTTTCACATTATTTTGTCTAGAGGCGTGTAATAGTCGATGCAATAGCTCAGATTGATAACGCGATTTACCCAACCCAACCTCTCGTCGTTATAATCTTCTTAAGGCCAACATTTTATCTTTAAAAGCATAATAAGATTGCTGGTATCTATTATAAATGAACTTCCTGTGCAGCTTTATTATGGGAACATTTTAATTAATTAACTTAGATGTTAGCCATTGGTTAGGAGAGAATAACAAAGGTTCTATTTTTCTTCAAGCTCGGACTTGAACATTTTCTACCAAGGATGAAGTTATATAATTACATTGATCTAACATTGAACTTACCCCCACCTGACACTAGACACTATCCTTTAATATTGCTTCAGCAAAATTAATTTTTTCTTCTTGTTTATTTAAATTCTATACCAATCGTTTCAAGTTGTATGAAGAGTGGACCATATTAGCAAGCTCGTTAGATTTAGGATTACTAATTTTCAGTGGGCCTAATTGGGAACCGGTAGCCTGCCCGCGCTCCATCACAGTCGTCCGTAACTTGTGACTCTGTTTTGATCTAGGACAATCAGGTATCCATAGTTGGCTCTTTGTGCTTTTGGCACTTTATTCACCGAAATCTTTAAGATTGCAAATCTCTGGTTCTACTTATTGGATTGTTGTCATTTTTTTCACTTGATTTACTTATTAAAATGTACTCTGGCTTTCCAACTGGTGTTTGATATTTCTTGTGTTGTGTTTTCACTTCACTACTGTTTGAAGTGTTGCACAAATACTTTGCACATTGCCTCTAAGTTAGGCCAAGCTACGAAAGGGTATAGCACAGGTTAATTTGGGGGTTGCTTATGCCTAACTCTGACAAAGATTGTGCTTCCTACTGGAGTAGTGTTTCACCCCCTCAACCAGTACCCCAATTTCTAAAACCAAACATGTACTTATATGTGCTGTGCCATCAACCGGTAACAATAGGAGTTGTCAGGCATATCTTCTTTATTTGCAAGAATATCAGCTCCAAAATGTGATCATACACAAGGGGAAAGGACTTACACAATATCCTCTAATATCACCCTGCTGTGTATTGTCTATAAACACTTTAATAATCTACACACTGGCATAGGATTAACAATCAAATCACATGCTCTGACCAATTATCATGGGCGGCCAACATGTTTCATTGCCACAAATAACTAAGGCAATTCCAGCAGGGCTGGAGGGCCATCAGATCACACAATGTATGCACCGCACCTAGCAAAGAGAAGGAACACAAGACAATAAAGATAGTGCTTCTTCAAGACATACATTTGTATATTCCCTTTTGGTGCTTTTACGGCTGTTACTTTCATTTAAATATGCCAGTAGCCAATGCTGGGCTATGATGGTGGTAGTCATCATCGAATTTCTCACTATACCTTGTGTATTTTCGAAGAATCTGTTGAAGACACCCTAATATTTATAGCTTTTACCAGTCACTGCACTTAGAAAGTGTGATTTTCAAAAATCATATGGAAAAGTCGATTTAATATAATTGGTTATTCAAAAATTAGACGACATAGAAGACAAGCAATAGTTGAAGGGATTTCAACCAAGCAAGCTAATGACGGAAGGGCGCTGAGCCAAATCAACTTTCTCTTCATTTAGTGTTGTGTTCATTTTGTGATAGTCAGACCTAAAAAAAATGGAAGACCTTTTGCTTTTAGCATACCTTCCCCCTTCCTCTGAAAATGATCAGCTTTGTACAGTTCCTCTACGATTAATTTGAGAGAAATATCACATTAATCCAGTCACAGCATACTTTCAAACCACATAAAACATTTATGGCAATGAACGGAGTAGAATTTGTGGATCGCATATATATTTTTTATTTCATTGTTTCAAAATGTTCTTCGTTTGTTTATCCTTTGCTTTCAGGAAGCGTAAAGTGATTTTGTATTTTTAAATTCTTTGAATACAATTTCACAGATAATAAAACTTTGCAGAATTATGTGTCAGGAAGAGAAAAGCTTGCATTTATTCCGGTTGCACATTCGTTTACATAAATTGATGAGTAGCTGGTAAGTTGTTTCCATGACAACTTTTCTGTTTTTGAGCTACGTTGTTGGAACCTTTCATCATTTTAGAGATAGCTGAATGGTGTCCTAGGCAGAAATATGCTTTTATGTTGCTGAAAAAGCACCATTCGACCACTGTCCCTAGCGAGAAAGGGATGCGCAAAACCGAGCGATTTCCTTTTGTGCTTACGACTTCTGATATAATCTATTTTAAAACGGCAACAATAAAAAAATCAAGGTCTGGTTCGCAGAAAAATATCACCGCTTAGAATTCATATTTTGTTACTGCAGATGTCACTTTTGATAGCAGCCCTCATGATAGATGTATAAAAAGGATCTTAACATATCATAAGCCTTTTCATTAAAGCCCTAAAGGAATATTCTAGTGTTCCTTAAATGTGGTTCACCTCTCAAGTGATAAGAGTTTGACTCCGGGTGCTCTGCTCCTTCAAGTTCATTTACTTTATTTCTTTGTATAGAAAAGGCTTGTGACCGAAGCCACTTCATACCATATATGCATTTTTTTCGCTTTGCTAACCTTATTCTGTAGATAAATACTGTGTGCAGATGTTGGTGTTACCTTGGACGATCTTAGGTGGTCTGAATACATTTTAGCATGTATTGATGATGAAGCTGCCCCGAAGCCCAAGATCAGGGGCCAGATGTAGGTAAAATAGATTTGCCGAATCCCAATTACCGAAAATTACCGAATTTTACAGATTCGGTAATTGAGAATCTGTAAATCTGAGGGGTGGAGATGTAGGTATTCCAGATGTGCTGGAATACCGAATCCGAACAATCTGGTATTTACCGATTCGGTAAATACCGAATCGGTAATGCCCATTCATTCCTATGGGCTTTGAAGCCCATAGGAATGAATGGGCATTACCGATTCGGTATTTACCGAATCGGTAAATACCGATTTTCACAAGGGTGCAGGGGGTGTCACTTTGACACCCTCTGGCACCCCCAAAACAGGCTTGGGTGCCATGTGGCAGGTATACATACCCTAAGGGCAGGTCTGCCTGTCACATGGCATAGGTGTGCATGCACACATGTGCATGCACACCGGAATCGGTATTTTACCATCAAATTGGATTTGATGGTAAAATACCGATTCGGTAAGGCCTCTGGGACTCAGAAGAGTCCCACCTACATCTGGGTGCCTCAGAATCGGTAAATTCATAGAATTTTTATTTTACCGATTCGGTAAAATTACTGATTCGGTAATTTTACCGAATCGGTAAAAAAATGCCCCCTACATACCTGTCACCCATTTACCGATCGGTAACGGCCAAAATCGGCCTTTACCGGTCGGTAAATGGCCTGAAACGGCCACCTACATTTGGCCCTAGATCACTACTTGGGTCATGTGTAGGAATGGCCTTTTTTTTTTTAGCTTTTGTTGTTGCAAAGGGCAACCTATTGTTCATTGCTGGCTCACAGTGGAGCGTGCCGCCCATACAAGTGGTTGGAGGCCGCTCTGGGATTGGCTCAACAATCACATTTTTGATTTTTTTTTCCATGCATTTAGATACATTCATCCTAAAATTATTTTTAGAAATGCAGTGCGGCCTATATAATGTGGTCAGATTGACTATGCAAATCTTGTTCTTTTTGTAATCTATGTGGTGTGATTTATCTTGCGAACATATGGAAAAAGAAAGTATGTAGCAAATTCGGCACAAATTTGCTGATATTCTTTTTCTGTGAATGTGGGGGTACCTATCAGAACCCACTGTTCAACGACTTAATAGACTGCTTGAAACTGAACACACATCCTGATTACCAAAAAAGAGAGGCTATTCTTCTCTGATAGAGGTTCAGTTTAAGAAAATCCTAGGACTAGTTGGACGTTTATTTTCTTCTGTTCTACTTTGAGTGAATAAGTCTGAATCGCCAAATACATTGACTTCACTTCAGCCCCATTTGTTTCTGTGAACAGGTTGGATAGCTTTAGACACATCATAGAATGAGCATGGTACATTAGTGAAATCTGATGGACACTTGTTTTTATTTTTTGAATATTATTGCAGTGCACACTATATATATATATTGGCCCTATGTGTCTGGCGTACTGACACAGATCTAATACTAAAAAGCATGAAAAGCAGTGCATCCGCGAAATGGATACTGTACTGACCTACATAGACAAATATGAGTTGATATGCTATTAAAATGATTTGTGAAGTAAGGAGGAAGAACAATGCATCCTGACCATCTACAAAGATAGATTTAGACCTGGCATCTCCACCATCAACTAGACCCTCATCACCAACACTTGGTGTCAAATATGTAATACAAAAATCTGGGTCTTTATGGACCCTTCTTGAACTTCTCATCTGCATTTGATCTCATCAACCTGAACAAACTATTTTGAAAGGTAGACAAACTGAATGCATACCTGATCTTATGGGTTAGGAAACTACATACAGATACAACTTTGCAGGTGAGATATAGCGAAAAAGGCCAGTAACTCCAAATACCCCCTAAAACCAGGGTAAAGCAATGGATACTGCTACACCCTTGGTTTTCAATGTGTAAATAAATGCTCTCCCTGTGACCCCTCTGACAGGTCTCTGACACTGAAAATGTAGAACATCTCGATTCTTAACCTATTCTATGCTTATTATTCCATACTCTTGTCAGAAAGCTCCATATATTCTTCAGCAATTGCTTCTTCATACAGAACATTGCTGTAAGGAGAACAGCATCTCGATTATTAACGGAAAAAGTAAGATCATGTTTTGGGTTTCACAAACAAATAAATCAAGATCAAAGCAATTTTACCAGGAAGCCGAAGTAGTAGAAAGAGTTGACACCTTTGCTGACAAAGACAAATTCGCTTTGTCAGTTCCCTAGAAACCACACCTGAGAAGTCGTTTGAAAGAGGAAAGTTATTGCTAAAAGCATTCTTTGTTTTCCATGCCTCTTCAGATGAGGATTTCTCTTCTAGATGCCATTAATATTCAAACCAAAAATGGATTTGATCACCTCGTATGATTTAAAGATATGGTCAGCTATGGAGACAAAATTGAGTCTGACAATCTCATGAAGAAAACTGTGGACATCTCTTTTCCAGATATTACAGTCACATCAACAGCAATCTCCAAGCTGACCGACAGTATACCTCTGTTGCGTGCTTGTGTCATCAGTTCTTTGTTGTAACCTCGGTTCAGCAAACCTCTCCTCTACCCTCATCAATTGATAAGTGTATAGGACACAGGCACTCAACAGAGTTAACAGAGTTAAGCAGGATAGCTTACTCAAAAATAAAAACAGGAAAAGGAACAAAAGAAAGATTGCATTTATCACTCCCTACTCAGCAGGAGGTGTATAAAGTTCTGAAAAAACATTGCCACATACTGACTCAAGATGGTTCTCTAAGAGAATTCATTGGACCAAAACCAATGGTAACACATGACAGAGGTAACATTTTGAGACAATATCTGAGTCCGAGCTACCTACCAACAGTTAAAAAAAGATACCTGGTTACCCTCTCCACCTATTGGTTTCTACAAATGTAGTTCATGCTGTGTATGTTGTTTTGCTCTAGACAAAATCACAACTTTTGAGTACAATACGTGCAAATTGCACAACATCTGCTCCTTTATTAACTGCAATACTAAATTTGTGGTAAATTGCATCAAATGCATATGTGGCCTTGTGTATTTAGGAAGAACAATAAGGCTGCTTAAAGAAAGGGTACAAGAGCATGTACAAACAATAAGAATTAATACTCCACACCATTCGATCCAGACCCATTACAACATGGCTCACAAAGGCAATGAGCTATTGAACATCAGGTTTCATGGAATTGAACATGTAAAACCATTACCGAAGGGGGAGATAGGACGCTTAGATTAAGGCAGCGGGAAACCAACTGGATCATCAAATTGAGGACGGTAGAACTAGGCCTCAACAAAGATATAGAATGATATGTATTTCTATAAACATATCAGAACACAATCTCGGCATGGTTACCATACCTAGCAAACTATCATGACCTCCATTGGTGACGACTGGCAGGTGTATGGTTTAACTTTACATACTTTTTACTAACTCACAAATCTGCATGTCTCACCAATAGACAGCATAGCCAACAGTCTGCATTATACTGTCACTTTATTTTAGACAGTATGGGCACCGATCTCATTCCAGATTTGCCCTGTGGTGGATAACAATGACCTTATTATAGCCTCTGTCTTCTCCTTCTCATTTAGACAAACACAGTTATTGATGGATCAGGCCTCAACGGAACCGAATTCTGGTCCCTTCTCACCCTATGAGCTTTCATACGCTATTTTAGTGCCATTTGAGTCATCCAGTATGAATTTCTTTTGATTTGATATGATTCAATGAGGCTATATATCAACGCAAGATGGCAGCCACTTTTGAGCTATCCTGCCCATCCTCCTCAGATTCCCTCCTTTATTTTCATGTCAAGCGTTGACTTCTGTTTACTTAAGTTGGACTCGTTTGACTCCCCCATGTATAACGCTGTTCTACATATACCGGACTCGGAGGAACGGGTACAAATCCACTTGTCGGTTCTCCTTAATGCGGCCTGTTATCACTCCCTTATACCTCACCAAAAAACCTGATCCTTCTTTATCAATTAGGGACCGGTTACCCACATAGAAAAGATTAATGTAATATTGAATGTGTCATTCATTTACGCCCTTTTTTATACACAACAGACTTAATGGATCCACAATCCCCATAAGGCTCTTAACTCGACATCTAAAGGTGGTTCAGGTACGGAAAATAACCCACCACTAGTGGGTGCACAATACTGCACCTCATCCCCTTCGCTATATCCATTATTTATTTATTGTTCACTTTAACATTGGGGGTGCACCTCGCACACAGATATGGATCATGTGAATGATCAGTGGGCTGATCCTTTATATGCACTTTCTTATATACAATTGATTCTATGGACTTTTTTATTCATACAAGGTCTCCTATTCTTTCCATCATTGCGAAGATGTAATGGTTTGACTTACTCATAAGCTGCACTGGTTTGTTAATTTTTGTCTGCAATGCTGTGAGATCCGCTAGACTTTGCTAACTGGTACTTTTAATTGCCCTGTACATCGTATCAGCATCCTTTGAAACAACTCAGTCAATAATTTCACTCTTAGCCCTAATGTCCCATTCCCTTTTTGTTATCTCGTGAACTTATCAGGGTCACGGTACATACTTCCGCAGAACACTGAAAAGACCACGAGCACTGGGGGTAAGTGCCCGTTCTTTGGTTGTTGACTTCGGCTCTCATTTCCTATTCTTTTGGGAGGTGTGAGGGACGGTATTCCATATGTTCCCGAGGCTGATTCTTAATCTGATGGACACAAACTGCTTCTTATCTTCCAGATGCATTTGATGGGTCAGTCCACGACTGGGACGACCTTACGATATCTTTTGTGCTGGAAGGGACTTGAGATACATTTTCCACTACATTTATGTTTAAGTATGATTATTTCAGAACTTCACTTTTATCTATCTTTTTTGTGCAATCTTTAAATTAGGGCACTGTTCACTCTTTGGTCAGCATGGTCTCACCTGCATGCTTGCAACTTGCCACACAAGAACATTTGTACGTTGTACTTTAAAATATATTTTTGGAACATTGTATAGTCCGAAATGCTATATGGAAAAGTGTTAATTAATAGCCTTGTTCTGCTGTATTATTTTACCACTTACATACACTGCCTTTTGTAATAACACAGTGTAACTGCTGTTGAGAACACTGTGATACTATTGAGCAGAAAAATCAGTGCTATATACATCTTGCAGCCTTGAAAAAGTCAGAGAGGACGAAACACGTGTCGGCTGTTTGGATGAATACTGAAATCTTGTTTCAAAAGATAAAATGCTGTGGAAGAATTCGACTCCTTCTTTGTGGACCTCATTGGGGTAGCAAGTGCTATATCAATGTAAACCTTCCCCTCTTCTAACCCTCCACTATTCTTATCAATCCAAATATCAGACTAACATATCCACCGCTCAAATTAATTTCATATTTCCCTGTACTAATTCACCACTATTTCTTTTTGGGTTCCGGAGTTGTGTGCTACTCACCAAAAAAGCACTTTGACACCTCATCAGTGGTAGTAACTGCTATATAAATGCAATTACAATATAATACAATATGCTATGCATCTTACCCAGCAGTGCCAATTCATATTAGGGGATCAATTTCTGCCCAAACTGCAGCACTGCAAACTCAACAGCCACAAAATTAGGTATAGAGTATACACTAGGTTCATTGTGTGTATTGTCAGTCCCAACATACTATGTTTGGTAGAAAATGGAATCTGAATTTGCAGCATCCTAGTTAACATATGAAACATTGCAATTGCAGGCATGCTGCAGACAGATGTACAATATCACCACATTCACATTGACACCGTAGGCAGGCACGGCTATCAAGCCGGGCCCATTGGTGTAGCCTTTTTTATGTGTAATGTATCTGTAAATAATCTCATAATGTTGCATTTTAAGGTTAGACAAGTAATACATTGGTGCCAAAATTAATTGACTGTTGATAAAGCTTCTTATTTAAGTTCACATCTAACTTAATGCTCTAATAGTTGACTTGAATATCTACATCATCATCATCAAACCCATTAGTGAAAATATGCTTTCATTGTATGATTTGTGCATTTACAAATTACATCTAGAAGTGAGTTGTGCCCTAGGCCCACATTGATTTGTATTTATCTCCTGTATAAAACCTCTTATCTGTAGACACTTAAAATGACCTATTTAGGAAAGTTAAGATTCTTTTGCATCTGTGTAAAAGAATGCATTGCACCATTCATAAATATTTAGCCAAAATATCTGATATTTAAATGTTGCCACATTCTGCAATAATCACCTCTGGAAAAAATACAGGCCACCAAGAGAAATACAATTACTAAAATACATTTTGGTAACAGATTGTAACATTGGCATAAGAGGTTATAGAATAAGAATCTTTTAACCAAGAGGCCCACATGTCTCATAATAGCAGAGTAATAATAACATTTAAACGTCTAGGACATTTCTGTGCCTTTCTAACACTTATAGACCCCAAACAGAGCTGCTTCATGCCGAATTTAATGTATTGAACTAGGCATTCATCAAAAGTAATCCGATTTCTCTGGAGAGGTATACCATTTTTCATCTTAAGAACACTGCATCATTAAATATTAAATACATTGATGTGATTCCTAGTTTTTAAATCTCTGTTGGTCTTAGAGAGTAATGGATCATAATTCATTGTGAGCCATTCGGTAACATCTGCAGACAAAGTTTCACCTAAATATGGGCTTGTCTCTGTGATGCATTAATCTTGAGAGGTGCAAAATTAATTTTGGCAAAATCTGGGTTTTACCTTAAATGAGATAATAACCAGATATGTCCCCAAATATTGTAGCTTCATATTCTTGCACTTTTGTAAATAAATTGATGTATTTACTGCAATATTGTACTCTTCAGATAAAACATTTTATTTTCTGGCTTGATTATTTCTGAGTTTAATAGTTTCTCTACAAAGGGGTCTAATTATAAAGCAAATGTTAACGGAGAACAAGCAGAGCCTTGTTGTGTATCTCATGCTATACATACACTATTTGAAACTATCCACACTAATTGAGTCTTAACTTTGTGTAATTTACTCTACAAAAGACCTCTATTGAAATCAAGCAAAGTCCAGAGCCCATCTTCTCCATGACCTCCCAAAGTTAAAACTATGTCACTGTGTCAAAGGTCTTGTGCGCATCGAGAAATATTATATACTAGAGGGCTTTTTTAAACCACTAATGACATCAAAACAAAGTGATCACTCGAATAATGTGACATATTGTTCCTCTTCCAGGAACAAGCCCATGCTTCATGGTACTACTAACTTGGCAATAATCCTGCTCAACTGTGTGACCATGATTTTTTTAATGCATTTTTGAGTCAGTAATAATTAGAGAGGGAGCCCTGAATGAGCCTGTCTCTGTGGGAGACTTGTTTTTTCAGAAATAGTATTATAATTGTGAGAGTCCATGATTTCATCAAACTGCAGCTTAACTCATTGTTCAAAAAAGTGAGACAGTAGAAAGGTTATAAGATGGAAAAATAATGTGTTATACACTTCCAGCAGTATTCCATTGGGTCACATTGCCTTAACCAGCAAGTAATGCTGCTATGGGGTATTTCATTTATTTTATTGTGATACGCAATTTAAACAGCTCCTGATCATCATTTGATGAAGACTCTAGCTGTTTTTTGTTTCTTTTGTCCTCATACGCCAGAAGATATTCTCAGAGTCTCAAATGGATGCCCCCTGCTAGGCAACAGGTGGGCCCCTCCCTGAACTCTGAAGATCTTATTGGATGCACTTTCTGCAGATACCCACACAGCACCAAAAGAGAGGTAATCAATTCAGTTCATCAATCTTCCTTTCCCCACCCTAGAACTGATCCTGGGGTAATCCACTCTGCAAAAAGGCATAATCATTGGACACCAACAGTTACACCCTATCCAGCCAATCTATACAGGGAATCCAAAAATACTTCCTTCTCTTCCAATCTGCCTTGTCTAAGTTCATTGTGTATTTAATTGCATTTATCCAATTTAGGTATGACGGTGCAGTGTCTTTAACCCAAAGTTTGCATATTTCTCTGCGTGCCAAAATAATTAAATAAAGAGAAATTTATTTATGTCTTGAGGTAGTTGCTCATAATTACAGAAAATACCAAAAATTACAAGTGATAGACATACCTGTACATCAAAATTAAACAGATTTTTCATACCTTCCGCTACCGTGGCCCAAAAATTACTTAGAACAGGACAAGTTAAAAACATATGGAGGTCATCCGCTTTTTCCTGCTAACACTTTGGGCAACAGGGAGTCGGACCTTTCGAAAATTTAGCCAGCCTGGCAGGAGACCAATATACTCTGTGAAGAGAAAAGAGATGGTTGCGCTTTAATTTGGCGGGAGAGACTGTAGTATATAGTAAGTCAAAGGATACTTGCCATAGCTCCTCCACCTCCGCGTCCGCCACCTCTTCACCCCATAGTTGGACTGGCAAGGTGAAATCACTGTCACCTGCTTCCAGAATGGTCCAATACAGAGTTGATGTCTTAATCTTCCTGCTCTTCCCCTGAAGAAGATCCTCCAAGACTGTCTTAGCTCTGATTACCATTCCAATCGCCTGACTCCAAGCTCTTAATTTGTAGCTATTTGAACTTAGATAAATTGTTCTCGGTCAAAATGCAGATCTCATCCTAGCTTAACAAGACCCCTTCGGGCATCAGCTGACCCCAACAATTTAAATTCACGTCCAACAATGGTTTAGCCGAAGAATCTTTAGTCCACTCTGGAGAGCCCGGCGATTCCCAAATAGGAGCCAAAGCTGAGTAATATGGAATGCTCAATGATCTCCTTACTCTAGCCCAAACATAAGCCATATCCCTCAGCATCTTTAGACAAACCTTCTTGAAAAAACGCGGGTCTCCAAACTTCAGCAAGAAACCGTGAGCACCTCCTTGGATTCCTGATAGCATTGTCTCAAACATTCTACCTGTTTCTGTGCTATCTGGAGTGTCAAATAGCGTTATCCCTGCCTTCAATAACAAAGTCCAGGCATAGAATTTCAACTCTGGAGCACACAGGCCTCCTTTACTTTTCTTCCTTCGCAGCTTTTTCCATGCGATCCTTATACCCTTTGATGCCCATGTTCCATTTGGCTTGAATCTTCCTTAGCTTAACTTCCTTAAAGGCTAACGGGATGTTCTGAAATAAGAATATTAGTTTGGGCAGCAACATCATCTTGATAATATTAACTCAGCCAATTAAAGTAAGGGGAAGAAGTGACCAGCTCTTCAAAACCTCAGCAGATTCTCTCAAAATTTTCGCCAGATTTCTATCTGTTAACTGTTCTAAATCCTGTGTAATTTGGACCCCCAGGTATCTAATCTCATGTTTCAAAATTGAAATTGAAGTTGTTAAATTCCACACCATGCATTCCGATTTAGACTGATTAATCTCATATCCTGATATTTGACCGAACTGGGCAGCAGCACTCTAAATAAGGGGGATTGCTTTTGTTGGATTTGATGTGTATACCATCATGTCATTGGCATAAAGTGACACTTTTTTCTCCCAATTTTTATACTTAAAAGGGGGGATATCCTGATCCTGTCCGATTTTTTCAGCAAGCGGTTCTATGTATAAATCGAACAGCAGGGGTGAAAGAGGGCACCCCTGTCTTGTGCCCCTACCGATTTTTATGGGTGCTGTGAGACTACCATTTATCAAGACTCTGGAAATTGGACCATGGTAAAAAGAGGATATAGATCTACAAAAGTTGCTACCTAAATTACATCTTTCTAAAACGCTTGCCAGATAAACCCAATTTAGCCGGTCAAATGCCTTAGTGGCATCTAATGTTATAATCGCCATAGGAAGTTTATATAAAGATGCAAAATCAATTGCCCCCACCAATGCCTGAGTTAGATCTTGTATAGTCCGCCCCTTCACAAAACCTTTTTGATCAGGATGTAATAATCTACCCGTGACCCCATTTAATCTTTCTGCTAGAATTGTGGCCAGAAACTTATAATCCAAATTAAGCAAAGTAATGGGCCTATAAGAATCACACTGCGACGCGGGTTTAAGGGGTTTAAGAATAAGAGTAACCGTAGCCTCATTCCAAGAAGCGGGAATTTTGCCACCATCCTCGAAAATAGATGCAAAAAGCATCTGAAGAACGGGGGAGAGGGCTGGAGCTAGTGCTTTATATAACTCGGCCGGTAGTCCGTCGGGGCCCGGGCCTTGCTTCTCTTTGCTGACTCTATTACACCCATTATTTCTTTCAAGCTAATTCCTCTATTTAGATTATTAGATGCCTCATCGCCGCTTTCACGGCACAGATGCGTGATGCATCTGTGCTGTTTTTGCCCCATGGTACGCCGCATTGTAAATGCGGCGCATAATGGGTGGCGGAGCTGCGGTGCACAATTACTGGCGCATCCTTGCCGATATGCAGGGATGCGCCAGTAATTGTAAATCTGCCCTGAAGAGTATATTTTTACATAAGATCAGCCTTGTGTCTCTCTATGGTGTGTTGATTGATTACTGTGTGTATTATTACAAATGCTTAACCATTCGTACTCTGGGGATTAGCCTTGTCTGCTCGCGCCACGCCGCCTGGAGGGTGAGCAGGGGTTATTTCTAGGAGTAGTCCTTTGCCCTGACTAGAGGAGAGGACCACTGCTTGTCACAATTGCCTACCTGTGCCAACCAGAGACCCCCAATTCTAACAGTATTGATGCATCCCCCTCAGGGTCAGCCTCCCCTTGGATCCTGGAAGTTTCAGGAGGAGGTTTCATGTGCCCCTTACACTTCCTATTTTTGGCAGGCACCTGGGCCATTCTTCCAGGTACCAAGTTCTCTTGACTACCCTCTCAGGCTGCCATGGACCATGTGGTCAGGCACATCAACTCAGACAACCCTAACATCTTCAAGTGGGACCTGAGCTCCACCTCCTCCCAGGCAGTATACTCCTGGTCATTGCTAAGCAGACAATCGTCAGGCATGGACATATTCGCAGCCACCCTCAAGGAACCTGACATCCCCTCAATTTTCAAAGGGAACCAAAGCCACTGGGTAGTGACTCTCACGGTTGTCAGCTGCAACATCATGGTTTGTAACATTAGGGACAACTAGCTCTGAGGATGCCAGGTGAGACCTGATGCTTGTCATACTGGCTCCAGTGTCTTTTCAGAGCATCCACCCTCTATCCATTTATGGTGACCCATTACCTGTACTTCCCAGTATTAGTAGGCATGTGGGCTCTCTGCGCCATCTCTCTGTTACCCAGGGACTCTAGGGTAATCCCTACTTTGTCTCTCAAACTAACTAGGACAATCTCCTCCACAAGTGCTACACTGGCCATCCCCAGTGACTGCCCACCACGGGAGGGGACTGTGCCAGCTTGGGATACTTGGCGTTTGCCTTGAATTGTGCTTCCTATTGGCATTCACAGTACTTAATAGGTACTTTCCCTGCAGACCTACTTTTTAGGAAACCATTTCATTTTCTTCTCAGTAAATTTATCGGAGTCCTGACTAAAGAACTATTTTGGGGCCCTTTAGAGAACTCCTTGATTTTCTTTTCTCCTCCTACTTCTGGCGAGGACCCTGCCCACCCTTGTGATGATCCCCCCAGATACTTTCCAGTGGACCCTGGTGCTGACCAAGCGATCCGCCTCCTTAGCAAGTTCCTTAGGGTCATTGAGTTTACCGTCAACAAGGTGTTGGTGCAGATCTAGAAACCAAAGACTGAACTTGTGATCCCGTGCAAACAAGTTATACAGCTCTTGATCATCTTTTATTTCATTGCCCTTCACCCAACCATCCAGTGTCTTGCAGAAAGAATCAACAAAATCCATGCAGATCTGGTGGAATAGCTTATGACTGTTTGTGAACTTTTGCCTATACTTCTCTGGTGTCAAACCAAGCTTCCTGATCCGTTCTTCTTAGTGGGGGTACCTCATCTCTTCCACATCTAGGGCCATTAGGGTGTCCCTCCCCTCACTAGGGATTTGCCTCTACAGAATAGCTTCCTAATCCCCCTCAGGGATCTTATGCATATGCTGGGCAATTACAAAAACCTCAAACCATTTATCTATGTAATCTCCCACCACATTGTCAGCCACCAGCCCCTTTGGAATGGGGGCCCTCTTGTCTCCAGAGGGGATGATGAATTGCTGCCACCATTGGCCTCTACTTGCATAGTTCTGATGTCCAGTTCCTTGAGACTCCTTTCACGAGTCAAAACACTCCAAAGCAAGGCCCTCCTCCATGGCCAGTTTCTTTTACTCTGTTTCCCTGGCCAGCATGTTCATCTCTTAAGTCCCTCTTCTTCTCCAATTTTAACTTAGTCAGTTCCAATTTACATTTTCACTCCTCCTTTCTGTCCTCCATCTCCTCTAGGTTTAGGTCTCTGGATGACAAACTGCGCCTAGGTGGGATGGAATCACTAATCCTGGTATGATGTTTCCCCCCTCAACAGTCAGCAGTTCTGGACTCTCCTGTGAGTCTTGGTTCAAATCTTCCCCCTCATCCAGCTCCTCACGCTTCTCTGGGATTCTATTCAAAGCAGCACAAGCTTCTGCCAAGGCCCTCAGCACCTTTTGCAGCTCCACCTTCCTGGTGGAGCAGTATGCAGGAAGCCCAATTGTCTTGCGGAAATCTTTGAGCTGGGACACTGTATGCGCCTTCAGGTTGGCCAGCTCAAAGTCCATTTTTGCAATGCAGGTGGACATGTAAAACCTCCAGTCAGAGAAATTATTTTAGGAAAAAAATCAAAATGTCAATCAGGGGGAAATCAAAACAGTTCAAATGGTCTTTTGTATGGATTGATGGTGTACACCTAGTTACTATAAGGCACAGCAAAAACATAAGTCCAATCCTCACTGCTGATCACCAATGTAAGAAATTGGGTTTCTGATTGGCAGAGGTATGCACCCTGTCCAAGCAGGAACCACAATCGCTGTCAGGGTAAGTCAGGTACATAACATAAATTAATGTGTGCTCACCCTCTGGTAGCTTGGCACAGAGCAGTCAGGATTAAATTGAAAGGTAATGTGTAAAGTAATTGTGCAACACTTCAAACAGTGAAGCAGAAACAACAGCGCACAAAAATATACCACACCTACTTGGAAAAATAGAGCTTAATTTATTGAACATAACAAGACCAAAATGTCAAAACTCCAATTAGTAAAACCAGAGGTAGGAATGTTTAAAGATTAAAATGAACTGTATTGCTTAATACATTAATGGGCCAACCAGGATATCTGGTCGGGCTAGACTGGGTCAAATCCAAAAGTTTAGGCTGACCGTGATGGAACTCTGGTCGGATACAGGGACCAGTCTTGGCCCACTGAAATTAGTACCTTCGATTGTGGTTGCGTCGATGTTGAGGATGAGATGAGCAAAGGAGATGAAATCTCATGGATGGATCGTCTCCGAGCTCTGCAACGTCAGAGATGCATCGGGAGGTGAGCTGATGCACCACAACAACTGCGATGCAATGTCCTCGATCCTCGCAGCTACAGTGATGTATCGGAGCGATGGAGATGCACGTCCTCGATACTAGCAGCAATGTCTTGTGTCGATGGAGATGCGCTGGTTCGGAGCAACACAAGGGCGGTGATGCATATATTTGCCAGTTATAGCACTTTATATTGACTTACAAGGGCCCAGGACTGGATTGGCACCACATGGCAGGGCAAGACTCTCAGATGGCTGAGTCCAGCTGCTTTAGGCAAGTAAGATGCAAGTCTTTGATGTCCCTGAGACTTCAAACAGGAGGCAAGTCAGCAAGCCATTGGAGTCACTTTGTTTCTGGGTTGGAGAGATGCAGGTTCTCACTCCCTGGCAAGAAGGGCAACAGGCAGCAGATCAGCACAAAAGAGCACATGTCTAGCAGAATTAAGCAGAGGGACAGTCCTTTTAGCAGCACAGCAGCCCTTCTTCCAAGCAGACTATCCACAGGTCAAGAAGTGTACTGAGTTGATGGTGTCAGCGGTCCAGTACTTATACAGTTGTGCCTTTGAAGTGGGGGAAACTTCAAAGAGAGGTATTTAAAGTGCAGAGTCCCTGCCCTTCCAGCCTTGGCTCCAAACTCACTACAGAGATGTATGCAGGCCTTTGTATGTGGACAGGACACAGTGCCAGCTTCTTCTGCCCATTCTGCCCAGCATAGCCCATCATGGCCCATCAGAATGTGGACAGCCCATCAGTCACACCTAAGCTCCCTTTGTGTGTGGCTGTCTAGAGGGAATGCACAAAACACAGCTCCCACTCACCCTAGACATTTATTCAGAGACAGGCATGAAATGGCTAAAGTAACGAAATGGCAAATTTCTACAAGTGTCATTTTTTAGAATTACAATTTAAAATCTAATTTCACCATAAGTTGTGATTTTGAATTGCGATTCCAGAGTCACCATTCTTTCTCAATTGGAAATTACCTATAAAATTAAATAATGTGATCCCAATGTTAACTTATGGGAGAGAAAAGCTTACCAGTAGTGAAAAACACATTTAAGAGTCTTTCACGACTGGAACATATAAAACTTAAAAGTACATGTCCTACATTTTAGAAACACTATGCCCTACCCTTAGGCTGTCCAAGGCCTACCTTATGGGTGTCCTTTAGGTATTAAAAAAAAAGGTTTGGGCCTGGCAAGTGGGTTAACTTACCAGGTCGACATGCCCGTTTAAAACTACAGACACAGGTTCTGCAGTGGCATGCTTAAGACATGTTTAGAGGGCTACCGAAGTGGGTGGCACAATCAGTGCCGCAGGCCCACTAGCAGCATTCAATTTACAGGCCCATGGCACATGTTGTGTACTTTACTAGGGACTTATAAGTAGCTTAAATATGCTAATTGTGGATAAACCAATGTTACAATACTTAAAGCAGAAATCACATTCACTTTATCACTAGTTAGCAGTGCTAAAAAGCCCAAAGTCCTAAAGCCAGCAAAAACGAAGTAATCAAAAACAGGAGGTCTGAAGGCAAAAGTCAGGAGAAACCATACTAAGGGTGCCAGGTCTAACACATACAGATTATACCGATTCAATTAACTTGGAAATCAACTAAAGAGGAGCCTTGCTGAATACCCTTTGCTCCAAGACTCAGACTGGAAATTCTACTTCTACTTCTCAGCCCATGATCAGGTCAACAGGAAAAGATCACTTTCGAAAACTAAAGTTACTTTATTATCATCCTTAAAAAGTAACATCACTCAGAAAGTCGCTGAATGTTTAGGTCCCTACTTACCTTCCATTTAATAGGAGCAAGCTTGTGATTTACAAAGACTTTGCCTAAGTCACAAGGAACTCGGGGACAAAAGAAATCTAATAATTTCTTAAGTTTTGAAAACTGCAAACTGTAAACCAAAAGAGTTCTTATGTGCTAAACTAAAGTTGGAGCTCTGATTGGACAACGCATGATTGTGTAAAATAATTATGCTGCCTAATCATAAATTGTGGAAAGCAAAATCTGTCAGAGATTTTTCAATAAAATGAGAAAGGAAGCTCAAACCTGAAAGCCATACTTGATGCCACTCTGCCACCATTGTATCTAATTATCATCTCTTCTCCAATGCCTACTTTGTCACCAGAAGACTAAGCAATTAGGAGGGTTGGCGACATATGGAGCATTGCCACTGTGTAGTTATTGTTAGATCAGACTTCTCAGAGGAAGAGCATTTTCTGTTTCACTAATAACTTTGGAGCCGTTTGACAAGTTCTCAAAAAACTTTCCACCAAACATTAATATATACTTTAGCTCCTTAATGGAACGTTTCGAGGTGATGTGTCATGGGGGAATGGGAGGGGGCAGCAAAACAATAGAGAATCCAAAAATGCATTTTATGCAGCTGCCATAACAGAACTCTGGGGCTCGGTCCCTGAGTCCTTCAAAATGAATTTCAATACTATACAAAGGGCTTAGGTAGGACCACTCTGACCCCCTGGCTATTTTGGAGGAGGGGCTCGAACAGGACCCCTGTGTTAATATAAAACAGTGGCCTGCCGGTCCTGCGGTGCTCTCATTAGAGCCTTTATGTGGTCAAGAAAAAAAAACGTTAAAAAGGAAGAATCTGCGGTGGGGGATGATTGTTCCACACTATGCATGTAAAATGTGAGGTCATAAGCAGAGTTTGACAGGGCAGAAGTTACAGTTAGCGAAGTAAACTGTAGCTAGTGGAATTTAGTGGGTTTTGTTTTGCATTTGAGGAGTGAGATATAAGTTACATTTTTCCCAATTTTAACGGCACTGTAACCTTTTGTTTTTTCCACCCCATTGCAATATATAAATGCACTGCTCATGCAGGAGCATATCTGTTGTGAGGATCAAGTTGTGCTTTGGGACTTCTAGAGGAATGCCATGAATTGGACAAAACATTAGGACAACAACTATGTAACTGTGTGCTTACATCACGATAAACGATCTGGGATGACTACATTCAAAATCCCTATCTCAAAATCTAATTAGAAATGTAGCCTTTAAAAACAATGATTATATTTCTAACGATAAGTAAAATACTGCTGAAAAGCTTCTTTTTTGTGTTTGTTTATTCGTGTGTGACTTCAATCGGATCCTTGCAGGTAAGGCATTTTCAACTAGAATGGGATAAAAACAAGTCCGGACTGGCCATACTGAGCGTCAAGCATTTCCCCAGAAGGCTGTTTTTTAATGGGGACCTTTTTGCAGCAGTGCTGGTATTTCCGTCCCTGTAACAATATCAGCAGGCCAGCATAACCCACTCCCCACTCCAGCAAGCATGTGCCTTGAGATATGCTATGGTTTTAAAAGCACCTGCTACCGAGTACTTTGTATGTCCAGCAGTTTTTAGCAACAATGAAAGTGTCAAGCTTTCTCTGGTGATTAATCTTCCGCTGGAGAGAGACCGAGTTTTGTCTACAGGCAGTTTTGACTTATCTAAGGTAGCTCAGAGAGATAATATGCCTGCTGTAAAGAATGTGTATCACACAGATCACAGAACTGTATTTTATGTACATATGTTAGTGGGTTACTTCTTTTATCACAGAGATCCTTTTGTTCCTGTGGCGTTCATAAGCTGCACTCGCAGTCTAGCATTGAGCTATAAACGGCCATCAAAGAGCTGAATGCAAACTGCATGGTACAGATTAGAAAGTTATGTTTTCCCCACTCTTTCATTATCCTTATGTCGCTAAAAGGGTTTGTTTTGGTAGAGCCGACCCTAACCACTTTGTTACAAGTTAAATCCTGAGTTTGTGTTTCTCCAGACTGAGCACTCTTAAAAATATGCCTACCAGTATCAATAACGTGAATCCCTTTGTCATATGTACATTTTCTGTGCTTTGCTTTACATTCATTGTCTCTACTTGTGTGTGAGATGTAAAGTGCTTCAACACCCTACACTGGTAAGAGAGGCACTTTAAAGCAAATGAAATACATGTGAGAGAGGGGCTGTGGAGAGATGAGGGCACTGTTGGAGGTCGATCATTGAAGGGCCCCAGCAAAGATTGGTGTATCCTGGTGCACTCTAAGGTCATCAATTGCTATGCTTTCAATGCTAATTAAATTGAATCAATAATGGAAATGTGTTGTAGAATGCACAATTTTTGCCATTTTTCCTCACATTTTCTGGGGGGGGGGGACTCTCCCCAAACACCCCTTGTAGTGGTCAGACGTGCTTGCTAGCTTCACAACGTGCTGGGTTTTGTTATAACAAAATATGCCAGGACTGCTTTGGGAGCCAAGTCTGGCAGTGGATAAAACTAACAAATCAAGTACAGTATCACAGTTTCCAGAGCTGCTCAAATGCCTCACCCTATTTCTTCCAGGCATATTTTATATCTCACTGTGACATCACGTCTTCAATGCAATTTGTTTTTCAAAATTGGTATAAATAGTGGTTTTGACCTCTCACTGCAAGATGGATAAATAAAATCATGAAATGAAGACTATGGCTGTATTTCAATAGAATTCTACTGCTCATAGAATGCTATATTATCTTTGATGGTTAAACCATGTCACAGTTATTTAAGGTGCTTAAGAAAGCTATTTACCTTGGAAAATAAATATATTGGGGGATAAATAGTTTAATTTTTGTGATGATTGCTACTAAGAAAAGTAAGATAAATTCACACACAGTAAGGTCTATAGCTTAATCTTGAAGAGCAAATTCATGCCCTGCAAACGTTTTACCTGCATCAGTGCTGAGGCAAAAGAGAAGCCTATTTCCAAAGCGTCCTTTATTTGTTACAGACTTTAGCTGTTTCAAAAACCTCTTTCAATGTCTCACCTACCAGAAAGCACAAACACTCGGCTTGCAAAAAGAGATATCAGCTTACAGTGGCCTTAGATCCTTAAAACTGTTTGCTGTTGGTTAGCTCTGTATTCACACATACTTGCTCATTTTTAATTTATTACCTTGTTTGAATTTTATTTCATCTGTTTGTGTTTGTCCTTTCCTTGGTGCATGGATGCATTGTGTCCTTCCAGTGCTCATTTTTCAGGCAATATGTTCTCCTTTTTGGATACGTATTCCACAAGAGTACATATGTTTTCCAGCTGTCTCCCCTTGCACTTCCCCCCTCCACCATGCTTGTGTTGATCTCTCTCCTCCATGTGTTTCTCACCCACTGCCATCCATAATTTGCTCGTACTTGTGTACTTTTCTCACCAGCAATTCCATTGCTTTCTTGCCCATCTGCTTCTCCCCCCCAGCTCCATTGTGTTCTCTCTTTCTTCTGTTTGCTTTCCCCCCCTCTATACATTACTCTCTCCCCATTTGCTGCCCTCCCAGCCTCCTCCATGGGGCTTCCCCCTGCCTGCGCCCTCGTGTTGCTTCTGAACAGCACTCCTGAATTCTCTTACCGATGGCCTTCATGATTCTGCTGCCCCTCCGTGTTGCTTCAGCACTCTATGGGGCATATTAGCAAGGGCAATATCGCCGCTTTAGCGGGACATTTTCCTGCTAAAACAGCGATATTTTTATCGCCCTATCAGCAAGCTGTCGCTGACAGCAGTTAGTGACAGCTTTTAGGTGATTGCGACCGGTTTGGGGTCCGGTTTGCATGTCAGCGATATTTATCGCTAATGACATGCAAAGTGGGCATACCCAAAACTGTTAGCTATTGAAAGCAGTCGCTAACACAGCTATCGCCTATTAGCAACGCAGGCTTAGCAATAAAAAAAGTTGCGCTAAGCCCAATTATCGCTAGAATCTAACGCCTGCTAATAGGATGACTTACCTGTGTATTCAATGGGAGGTGGATTGTCTGGTTAAGCCCCAATTGGCGTTAATGCTGGGATTCAGGCATTTCGCCGCTATCGCTGGATATTGTAGCACAATGGAGAAAAACGTTGCTAATAAAATGTTTTCTCCGATAACATATCCAGCGATAGGCAGCGGTAAAAAAAAACACGCTAAGCGCGTTTTGCGATAAATATCGCAATTCTTTGCTACTATGCCCCCATTTTTCTTCTCACCAGCCACAATACTTTTCTTTAATAGGATCCAACCTTTATTGTTAAATGAAAAGAAAAACAAGTGGTTGTGTCTTTTTGTAGATGGCTGCATGCTTGGTGCGTGTGCCTATAAAGAGACACAGGTGGCTGCATTACATGCTTTTTTTCTCTCTTAGCCATGCACACTTAAAGATAACCTGTGCTCATTTGTTGTATTTCTATCTAGGACCCTAATTCGATATTCCTGATTCATGCCCTTATGTGGTTATAATTAATAATATCCTTATAAAGGCATAAGAATCATATCCATATTCAGTAATAGCCCATGCAGTCCAAAGCACAGCAGGGCTACTCCCATCGACTCCTTGAAAGCACAACGCGTTCTTTAAACAAACCTAGCCTCCAGCAGCCCGGGATGTCCCCCCTGCTTTTGTTTTGATTCGAACATGAACTCCTGGAGTCCAGATAGTACTGTTAGTTCTTATTGACGTCTTATGTCCAACCTTACGTCAAACCCGGCACCTTTCAGGTATAAATATACCAACAGTTGCCTTAAGCAAGCACACAGTGGTTTGTAGCAGAGCGGCTATCTACTTGCCCGAGAGCCCAGCTGATGCGAGAGCCCACGGAAGCCGTCCCTCCCCTTTGACGCGCTGGAGAAGTTGCTTTTTCTCACGCTGAGAAAATCCAGCTCCGGTGTTCCAGAGTCACCCTTGCGGGTTGCTGGGAGATCGAGTCCTGAAGAAAGAGATACCAGACCTCCCACATTCTATTACCAAGGTACGAAGCTGACTAAACCCTTAAAGAGAATTCTTGATTCAGATTCTTGGCAAAACCAACTTAACCAACTTAACTTAAACTGCTACTTACTTACTCATTCCCAAGTATTAGGCTTAGGTCAGGTACACCGGGGTAGGCGTAGTTAGAAGCACCAGTTGAATACGTTAGTCAATGTTTTTATGTATGTATATATTTTATCTATTTTAAAGTATCATATGGCTGAGAAACCATATCAATGCTTTTACAGTATTATTTTATAATTCTACTTTTACTGTACGCACTTTACTTTATGATAAGTATTGCAATTGTGGCAATTCATTTCTCTTTGCATGAGAAAGAAGACTGCTCAATAAATACCACCTTTTATTGAAAACGCCCGTCTCTCTATTTCTCTGCACTCTGGTGAAACTAAGTATGCACGGTTGACTGAGTGAAATAGCTGCCTATTGTTTTCACACAACTCTAGAGATACACTGTTTTCTGAGGGAGCAAAGTTGTCATGTTTGTATGGTTGTCAGAAGCTAATCCCTTCTTGTCTAAATCCGGATAGTTAACTCTTTCCTGAACATTCGAGAAAGTTTCTAGCAACCTCTGAGCTAGCTGGCAAAACTAATTACGTCTAATATAGTCAGTAGAGACCTAGTCGACTTCAGTCCTACGTCTACACTGCTGTTTATATTATTCCAATGCGCAGAGCCTATTGGTAATATAGGAACTACACTACATGGCGCCCAACGTTTGGTAAGGCGATAATCTAACGCAAGACACTAGAGTAACTCAGTCGTGCTTTTTCACCCAGAACCCTTTTTCCGTAAAAACTCCAAAACACGTCTGGAGTGGGTGAAAGGTTAATATCCGCCGGAACTTAGTAGGAAGAGATTCCTCTGTATTAGTTTTTGGTTTAGTCAACGTTGAAGGATACAGTGTTCCAAAATATTGTGCACCTAATCTTTGTTTCCTTGAAACTTGATGTGCAACGAAGAGCTTTCTGTCAGTAAAAATGGTGGAAAGTGACGATGAAGCAGAGAGAGCTAGAAAAGCGGCTCAGCTCGTAGAGGATGACACAACCATCCAAGACAATGATCCGAATGCTATAATCATTCCGGTAAATGTAAGAAGAACTATAACTCTTAAACTTATAGAGAATGGACTATCACCAAGAGGTGGTACAGTCATATTCGTGGTAGAGACCCGTGAATATCGGCAGACAGAGGTATTCTATTCATGGATACATTTTCCAGCAGCACACGCTATAACAAAATAATCCCACTATTACAAAATAGAGGAACCTCCGGATATATACACTCCTTTCGAGGATGTTGAAATCCCACTAAATTACCAAGAGCACATGCTCTGGTTTAATGGCGCCCTAAAACATCAAAATCACATCACCAGGCACGGTCCACTAGGAAGGAGCAGGAGCCACGGGGCCGCTTCTAGCCAGCTACGCAACACATCCAGACATTGAAACAATGTCAAGTGAAGAACTCCTAGTTAACCTAAAAGAATTAACAAAGGCAAATAGGGAATTAGTTCAATTGGCAAGGGACGATATAAAGTACCTCCAGAAATTGAAGGAGACAGATATAGCAGACCAACCATTTGAACTTGCCAGAATCATAGAAAAATCCTATGAAGACCTAGGAAGAGATAGTTTGGTTGGGAAACCTGTAAAACCCCAACTAACTGAAAATCCTGAAAAAACCTTTATTAAAAATAATCTGAATACTCCAAAAAGGAGTTGGGATGGTAATAAACAGCCTACTCCCAGGGAAAAATGTTTCCAGTCCAGAGGAAGGTCTCCTCAACGGAGAGAAAAATCTCCAGACCGAGGAAACAAGTCTCCCCAAAGGGAGCCCTCTGAGAAAAGATAGAACCTTATAAATAGGGATAATTTGAAAAAAACTGATAGATATCAAGATGTTGATACATGTCCCTCTCGAGCTTTTCAGACTTCCTCACAGAAATCGGAAAGAAGAGGACGGTCAGAACACAGAGAAGAGCACGTCAAGTCCAAAGACAAAGAACCTGCTCATCAAAGTATTAAATCACAATTTTCCAGAAAGAAGGTAGCAAGTATTAAGATTAAACATGCCGAGGATTCTGAGGACACAACTGAAAAATGGAGAGTGGGCTCAGACAATGCTAGACAGCGCAGCAGAAGTGACCATAGCTCGCAAGATCGTGATGAATCTTCTGGAGACAGTGGACACGAATGAATACATTCAGGTGGAAACTGCAGATACCAGGGTTAGCAAAAGTCATAAAATATACAAAATAACATTAAATTTTGGGATAACCTTTCGAAAGGCTATGACATCCTGTTAGCTGAAAAAGACTGGCCACCAGAGTTTGTCAGGGAGTGCCCTCATGGTGAAGAAATGTTATGCCTGCCTTCTCTAATCATATACCAATTCATAAATAATATACACTTGCAAGAAAATGAGCGGTAGCCCAAGCTCCTGAATTATATAAAAATCATGTAGGATGGGATGAGGATTCGCCTCCCACAAAATCCAGTTAAAAAATCAGCCCACTGCACAAAGGCAGTACCCAGTTAAATAAGAAGCTAAAAAGTAAGTCAGGGAGATCTTAGATCAACTTGAATATCAAGGGGTGATTGAAACATGTACTTCACAAATGAACAATCCTTTGTTTCCTGTCTCCAAGCCAGACGATTCATATCGTTTAGTTTTGGCCTACAGACACCTTAACTCCTGTTGTAAAACATTTGCAGTACAAAACTCACACAGTGCAGCACTAATGAATAACATTGTGCGCAAAAAATATAAAACAACATTAGATATCTCTAATGGATTCTTCTGTCAAAACTTTGCACCTGAAAGCAGGTATTTGACCGCCTTCTCAATAATGGGGTCACAAAAACTATTTTGCCGACTTCCACAGGGATTGAAGAATAGCCCAGGATTATTCTCAGCAAGGGTAACAGAGTTACTACAAATATATCATGATGAGGCATTATCCTATGTCGATGACATCTATCTCACAGATGATGACCTGGAGACTCACTTAAAAAGAGTGAACACCATAATACTTGGGTTCGCATCAGAGGGTTACAAATTCAACTTTAAAAAGTCACGAATTGCCCATCTAACTGTCCTTTTTTTAGGATATGAATTATCAAGTGTAGCCAAGAGCCTAGCATACAATTTCTGAGAGAAATGTGCTGTACTCCAAGCACCAAAAACGCTGAAGAATTTACAATCAATACTAGGTTTCCTGAATTTCGAAGAACATACATTCTAAATTATGCAGAGAGGGTTAAACCTCTCTATGAATTAATAGAACCAGATTTCAAACCAATCAATTGGACTCAGAAACACACAGAGATTTTGAGATCATTGCAAACAGACATGTTAGCTAAAACAAAACTACAAACTCGCGAAAACACACGCAATCTTGTAATCCGAGTCATCCCAGAAAGATGCGGATTCACATACCTGACCTCTAATGAGGGAGAAACGGTACCTATACCTTACAAATCACATTTGTACATTCAAGCTGAAATGAAATTCAGTTCTACTGGAAAAATTCTGACTGCGGTTCAAACTGCTGTAGCAAAAGAAAGAGCCCTAGCCCAAGGCGAGAGAATAACTGTTAATACAGCAGAATCAGCCCTTGAGGCATTAACAAGTCCACGCAATCTGAAAACAGTGGCATTAGATTCAAAATGGATACAATGGGAATATTCTCTTGCAACAGAAGACGTGAAATACTATTTTGACCCGAAACTGAAAAAAATAGATGATCTAGAATACGAACAAGAATATCCTCTGGCAATCGAAATTCTGCCTCTCGAACAGTACACATGTGTAATCTACATGGACAGATTTGCACAACACTACGATGAAAAGGAAAAATCCTACAATGCAGCATGCACGATTGTGAAAGGTCGCTGGCGCTCTGTTAAATTCAAACCGATGATTACCAAAACTGAATCACTCAGAAACTGTTCAGCTCAGCGAGCTGAAATAAGATCATTAAAGATGGCGCTTGAAAATGCAGATCGTGAATTCCAAAGCACTATTAGTGTGCGATTCGCATTTCTGCGTCAAGTCTTACAATAGTGACATGCAGACATGGAGTAAAAACGGTTACAAAGATGACACAGGTGCCACAATAAAGCATAAAACGCTTTGGGAACAAGTAGTTATTTTAAAGAAAGAACTACAGAAGACTTACGTGATACACGCACTGAGTCATCGACGTGATGGCGTTCACGTTGCAGGGAATTAATTGGCTAACACAGCCACAGTGGAATCGGTTCAACCGGCTTCCGTAGCCACTGAAAAGCCTTCAGAAAAAAACATAGATTGGAAAAACCATGCTGGCGGTAAAAGCCTCATTAAAAGGAGATTATGCAGCATTACCTCTCAACTATCCACTCAGTAATACATACATAATTGATGCAAACTCCGTTCCTTTTGCTCAAATCCCTGGATTGGGGATAGAGTAATTCCAAACACGTACCGGAGAGTCTTCTTGATTGAAGGCGCACACATGGGACTGGGTCTGAGGCACCAACAGATCTGGAAATCTCTAATAGAATTACAATCAGAGTACTGGTGGCCGGGAATGAGCGTGCAAATTTACAAATTTGCAATGGATTGCCCAGACTGCAACAGAGATCGCAGCTGTGAACCGGACCAGACTATTGCCAGAATATCTTTGTTAGAAAGCATCAGGCTATCTATAATGCAGAAATCCAACCGGAGAAGTGCCGCCCCATAATTATTAAGAAAAAATTAACTTAAAAATGTAGACCAGCAGCACTCGGCTGAGGCCAGAACTGTTATAAAAGATTTGCGAGTCTTAATCAGCATATACGCAATTGGCATGCTACATTCTGATCAGGGTCCTGCGTTTAGCTCTCGAGCTTACAAAGAGGTCATGAACAGCATGGGCATTGCATTGCGATACTCTTCTCCCTTCCATCCTGAGGGAAATGCGGTAGTGGAAAGAAAAAACCGGGACATAAAGCAATCTATAACGGCGAGGGTATTAGGTTCGGGTGATGGGTGGGTCAAACATTTAACAAGTGTCCAACGTAGTCTTAATAATCTGCCAAGAAATTCTCTAAAAGGTCTCACTCCATACGAACTATTGTTCGGTACTAGAATGCACATTCAGGATCTTGATTGTCACACTTCAGTGGTAGAAGAAAAATCCTTTGATATCAAAGACCGTTTGGCTGTTTTACAGGATTTAAATGAAACAAGAAAAAGCCTGAGTAACATAAAGTTGAAACAACAGCCGACAACCACTGAAGAAAAACCATCTGTTCCAGCAAGACCTGTCTGGATTCCAAAGATTGGGAATCTGGTCAAAGAAGATCGCGGTGAAGAAGGAATTTGGCCTTCTTACCGAAAAGCTGTACCTGTCTTAGCTGTCAGCGGAATGAGATCAGTTGTACTACCGCCCCTTGCTGGTAAAAAGGAGAACCGAGTTGTATCCATCGACCTGGTAAAACCACAATCATGTGGCCAATAATAAGTAGTAGGCCCAGTGGACTCCCAAGAAATAGCAGAATACCAAAATTTGCTACAATCCAAGAGGCTCATACTGAGAGACTAATCACATTTGATAAACCTGCAGTGAATAAAAAAGGACTATGCAATAATGCCAGGGAACTTGTGCCTCTTGAACCCCAAATTGCAACAGTTCGTCAAGAAACACCAGTCTACAATGATGTAGCCTCTGACTATGCTAATGAAACAAAGAAAAATGCAAAAGTAAATGAAAATCTGGAAATAATTCCAACAATTGACAGAACTGCATTTGGCTACTTCATCATTTTCGACGACTTTTCTGAAGATCCGTGCAAGAATGAAGAAACGCCTGAAACAAAAACTTTCAAAGACAAAGTAATTGAACTTTCTCTCCAACTAAAAGAAACATATCTGATTTCACCATGGATTGAATTTTGGATTGTGTTAGGTGTACTTACTCTCCTGCTTTGGCTCATCATGGTTCTATGTTTAGGAAAATTCATTGATGGAAAATATAGTACAATGGACACAGCAAGTCAGAACATCAACTTGGACCTAAAGCCTCACACATCGAGAAAAGAGAACTGTCATCAGTAAACATCTCAGCCAATCCAATACCCGGTGGGGTAGCATGGGACAGAACTGATTATGACATTTTTGGCCCGGTTGAGCTCTTGAAATATCCACACCAGTTAAAGGTTTCATTAAGTAACTTTGTGACACCAAGTACCTTCTCTAATGATTGGGATTTTGGAAACATTAATAATATGATGTCAGATTTAGTAATGTCAGCCAAATTTACAGAACATGATTACTTACAGTGTTCATCGAATTATGAAGAGTTATACTGTTATAATCATTTTGGTGACACTATTTGCATAAAACTGCACAGCCTAGAAATGTTTTATCTTATAACCAATGGGAACACTGTCCAACACCGCCAAAAGGCAGCTCGGAAACATTTTATGAGAAATTCCAGTACTTCTCAGGGTTTGACAACAGTGATCGAGAAACGTTTTATTTTAAAATGTTAACTAGGACAGGAATGAAAACAATGTTGACAAATACTAAATTGATTTATTCAGAAAAATTTTATGACAAAATGTCTACATTTGGTTTCGAATTTTGGAAAAACAACATTGAAACAAAAATGATCTAGGGTACCAAAGATTGGCGAGTACAAGGCCTAGAAGCATTATTTAGGGCCTTTATGATCCCAGAACAAATGATATTCTTGAATGACACAATTCAACAAACTTCTTGTCTTGGCCTAGCTAAGATAAAAGACTTAAATACACCGTCTATTTCGAAACCCATAACTGATAGTGTGGAGATAGAGGTATCCCATATTTTACACCAAAACAGAACACATCCTGATTGGAAAAAGTGGTTGATCTGGCCAACAGACACAAATAACTGTCAAGATAGATTCCTGAACAAATAACAGGGGTTCAAAATGACCAGGCAGACCCAAGATACTCCCAGAGACAACATCCAGGGATAGTTACAAAATACAGTGTAGGGAAACTATGCCATGAGTGGCTACAGAAATCCACACTGGCTGAAATTAAGCAACACTTGACTTTACTTAAAGACGGTGCTGACTTGCGTGATTTCATACTGGGAACACGCAAACAGCGTCAAAAACGTTTCATAGCGGCCGGTATATATGCTGCGTACAACGAAGCTTGGAAAGTAATGCAAATTGAAATAGCAGAAAAAATACGAGAAATTGATCGTATAAATTTGGAAAAATCACTTTCTGTGGTGGACAATGGGTTAACAACTCTGTCCTCCTGAATATATTCACTGGACAGCATTGTATCATCTGCTATTGATATAATAGAGCAGGACTTACTAATGTTACAACATGATCAGTCTCAATTACGTTCTATTGGACAGCTTGGTTGGATGTTGCAAAATCTGCATTCAGGCTACGTACCATGGCGTCTAATCAACACAACGTCATTATTCGGTATCTTTAACCTTACTGATAAACAAATCAGTTTGTCACAAAAAGGAGCAGAGTATACGATTCTAAGCATTGAAAAACTTGAGAGATTACCATTGACAATGTCAGAGAGACCTGTCATTGAATGGATAATACACGGAACAATTACAATTCTGATATCAACTTTCCAGTTTAAATACTGCCAAGAGTATATACCTGCGGGCCAGTATGAAAGGTTGGGTAAAGAATACATCAAATTAACCTGGGATTTACCTTATACACACAGATGTTATAGTGAAGGGAAAAAGGAGGTATTCCTTAGTGGTAACAATTGTAAAAAATCACTAATGTTAAATGTTATGTTAAATAAACTTTTTGAGCGCAACTAACACCATTAGGTTCCTTGGCGCTTTGCTGAGGGAGCAGGGAAGAGCAGGGAAGAGAGACATAAAATAGCAGCTAATTATAAGACTCAGTGAAGAGGAACGTTTTAAGGGAGGATCTAAACTTGGAGTAAGGAGAGGGCAACCTAAGAGGAAGGGGTAGGGAGTTCCAAAGCGACGGGGCTAAAAATGAAAACCTAAGACCACCGTGTTTCTTCCTCTTGAATCTGGGAACTGATAACAGGGCCATCTGGGATGACCAAAGGGTTCGAAGAGGGGCATACGGGTGAAGCAGGGAAGGCTATGACCTGCAAGAGATTTAGAGATAATGCAGCCAAGCTTGAATTTGCAGCGGGCAGATACCGGAAGCCAATGGAGACTTTTTAAAAGGGGGCGAACATGTTGATCTCTGGGTTGGTGGTGAATCAGGCGGGCGGCCTGATTTTGGATCAACTGGAGTCTCCTAAGTTGATAAGCTAGAATGCCTACATATAGTGCATTTGCGTAGTCAAGCCTAGACATGACTAACGCAAGCAGGGCCAGAATGAGGGCATCGGTGGTGAGTAGGCAAGAGATTTTACGTATTTTCCTGAGTTGGAAGTGGCTTGAGGAAACTACGGCGCTTATCTGGGGCGTCATAGAGAGGTCACTGCTAATGACGACTCCCAGACTTTTGGCTGAATAGACAGGGCAGGGGGGACTGCCAAGGCTTGCAGGCCAGAAGGATGGGTGCCAGGGATTGGAGGGTCACCCGACAAGAACCAGCTCGGTCTTGTCGGGGTTGAGCTTCAGGTGGTTTGAGCCCATCCAATTACTGATGAAACAGAGGGTGTTTTGAAAAGTGGTGATAGATTCATCAGAAGAGTCGATGGTAAAAACCAGTTGGATGTCATCCGCGTAATTGAACGCGGAGACGTTAAACCTACGGAGGGAACGGATTAACGGGGCCAGGTATAAATTAAAAAGGAGGGGGGATAAGGAAGAGCCCTGTGGGACACCGCAAGTCAGCTCGACTTGAGTAGCGGAAAACTGGGACAGCCTGACTGCTTGATGGCGTTGAGTCAAGAAAGACCGAACCCAGTCCAGGGCGGTGCCCTGGATGCCAGCCTCTCTGACACGGTCGACCAAGATGTCATGGTCGACCGTGTCAAAGGCGGCCGACAGGTCCAGGAGGACCAGGGCTTGACAGGTGTTAGAGTCGGCCCCCCTGCGCAATTCGTCCATCACAGAAAGGATAACTGCTTCTGTGGAATGCGCAGGTCTAAACCCAGCCTGCTGGGGGTCCAAGACACACGAGTCTTCCACAAAGGTGCTGAGGGTTTGAGTGACATGCGACTCCAGAACTTTGCTGAGGAAAGGGAGGAGGGAAATTGGGCGATAGTTGCTCATGATGGACGGGTCTGCCGAAGGTTTTTTCAGAATGGCAACCACCTCGGCCCGTTTGAAGGATCCAGGAACCTCCCCAGTAGTCAAAGAGTTGTTTAAGAGGGCTAGGGGGGTTCAGGACAGGAAGTGAAGGCTTCCTGAAGGTCCGAGGGGGGGCAGAAATCGCTAGGGGAGCCAGAGGAGACTTTATGCAGAAGTGAAAGAAAGTTGACCTTTGAGATAGGGGGGATCTTGGTTAAGGTGTGAGTATTGGAGTGGCAGGGGGCACTGGGTGGGGGGGACGGGTGAGGCTTGAGTAGAAATGCTAGTTTTAATCTTAATGATCTTGTCTACAAAAAGTTGGTTCAGGGAGTCACACAAGGGCTGGGAAGGGAGGGGAGCAATGGTGACTCTCGCCGGGTTGGACAATTCCTCAACAATTAAAAATATGTCTTTGGACTTGTTTGAGGAGTCCAGGATTTTATTAGAGAAATAGCGAGATTTAGCCAAAGTTATTGCTGACTTATACTCTCTCAGCCGAGAGGAAAAAATCTCTTTTGTCTCTGGGGAGCATCCCCGACACCAGCGCCTTTCTGCCTGACGGAGACTGAGTTTTAATGCTTTGAGATCCTCGGTGAACCACCTTTGGGCGTCATGACTGCACCTCGTCTTGACTGGTTTTAAAGGTGCCACCGAGTCAGCAGCGGAGATAAGCCATTGGGTGAGGTTCTCTGACTGAGAATCAGTGGAGATAGTAGGTCCCGTAGTGAGTGGGGCAGATGAACTAAGAAGGGAAGTGAATTTATTGAGATCAGCCTTGTTCCAATTGCGTGCCAGGAAGTTGGATTCTCGAACGGTAGTGACGGGGGAGGGCATGGCTAAAGTAAAGGTGATTAAAAAGTGGTCTGACCAGAGGCAAGGGAGAATGAGGGGTGCAGAGATGTCTAGGGAAGAGGTCCAAACCTGGTCCAAAATATGGCCTTTAACATGCGTGGGTGTGTGAATATGTTGGATACAGTTTAAACCCAACATGAGGTCTGAAAAGGCTAATGAGTCAGAGGTTTCCTGGGTTTCCGACGGCCAATAATTGAAGTCGCCCAGGACCAAAACGTTAGCGTTGTTGATGGTGAGCTGGGAGATAAGGTCGCCGAACTGGACTGAGAAACTAGGCATAGATTGGGGGGGCGATAAATTAAAACACTAAGCGGTACACTTCTGTGTCAAGGTATTAACTTGCATGGAGCCTGCGAAGGGTCTTCAAATAACCTTTCATGTCACCTGCATGGCACGCCTGCAAAACAGATAGAGCCATTTTTACACAACTCTCTAACGGCAGTTACGTTTTATTAAGTGACCACAGCTGTTGTGGAATGGTGCCAGGGAAAGCCTATCTTGTGACCGTAACTTCCAGGGTCGTTTGCTGTATGGAAGTATTGTATCTACACAGCAATCCAAATATGGGAGCTGCGTTATAGCCTTTTTTTAATATCTCTACTATTCGAATTGATACTTTAAGCAAAATGAAGTCTATTCTTTTACAGGCAACTGTGCCTTTAACGTCATCCAAAGAAACGTATGATCTGCAAGTGGTAAGGACATCGGCAGAGATACATTCTCTTTTATCGACAAATTGCCCCGTGCATTTCGTAGAAATGTTAAGCCAAATTTTAAACATGTCTGATACCAGTGGCATCGCACATGTATTTAAGACAGTTTTTTTGGGACTGTTATCACCCTTTGAAAAAGTTCTGGGCATCTTCCCGAATTTTGTCCATTCTGTCTTTGGCGGCCTACCCTTTTTATTTTTGTTCCTTCTGCTCCGATATGGCAAGCCAATCCACAGACAAGACTCCAGCAACGATGGAAGAAACGATCCTAGCAATACGATGCCGAGACCGTATCACTAAGGTCCTCGGATTGGCCCGGCTAAGAGATCTGAGTACAACCTGGTTACTTTCATTCAGACCAATCTGGCAGGATTGCATCTTACCTGTGCTTCGATGTCTGCTATGCAGAGAAGAATGCGTGTTGGACGTCTGTCTTACACTACCATCAGCAGTACCAATGGATATCGATACTTTGCTAGGTCCTGTAGCGACTCATGCATCGTGTTGTCCCCAGCGGCTACCTATTCTGATGACGGCATTCGTTGAGACTTCACCACTACGAGTAGGTGGGGGTGAGGTACGAGAGGAAAGCAGCACCAAACAGGTACAACCTTTGTGAGCATTGCTGATCCAAACATCGATGATAGCAATCACGCTCCAAATTGCACAGTTACAGCATTTTCGAACTTGGTCAAACTTTCACCTGATGTTGTAGACCAAGTTTTTGCAAGTCTGTCTGATATGATGTTCTCTCCAGTCAACGAGAATAACTCTTAAAAAACAATGAGCACACAGCGTTCCCTGAACTCTGAATTCGGCCTTCAGTTTTGATAAACAAAGGTACTGAAAATATTTGGAACTATTTTTTCCCCTGAAAGCGAAATTATTTTTTTCAATTTTTCCAAAATATTTACTTTTTTTGACACATGGTACTCTGCTTAAAGTAGAACTATTCTTAGAGAACAGAGCTTCTATTTTTATGATACTAGAGACAATATTTTACCTCAGCCTCTAGCACATATACAGCATTTTGTATAAATATGTGATGGAATGGTCTCGACCTTCTTTTCAGTATTCAGAGCCATTTCATGTGTAATTTCGCAATTCATTCAGCTGATATATATACATATATATATATATATATATATATATATATATATATATATATATATATATATATATATATATATATATATATATATATATATGCATTTAACTGAATGATGACACTGCTTGAAAAACGTACAGTACCAACACTCATTTTCGTGTATTTACCATATACCATTTCAATTGCGAAATATGTATTTTAGGGTGGGTTGGAAAACACACATGCATCGTTATATGTTTACTATTGCTTAGTTTTTTAGTAATGATGGACATTAATCTGTGGAGTGGGTGTTGTATTTCTATCTAGGACCCTAATTCGATATTCCTGATTCATGCCCTTACGTGGTTATAATTAATAATATCCTTATAAAGGCATAGGAATCATATCCATATTCAGTAATAGCCCATGCAGTCCAAAGCACAGCACGGCTACTCCCATTGACTCCTAGAAAGCACAACGCATTCTTTAAACAAACGAAGCCTCCAGCAGCCCAGGAAATCCCCCCTGCTTTTGTTTTGATTTGAACAAGAACTCCTGGAGTCCAGAAAGAACTGTTAGTTCTTATTGACGTCTTATATCCAACCTTATGTCAAACTCGGCACCTTTCAGTTATAAATATACCAAATGTTGCCTTAAGCAAACACACGGTGGTTTGTAGCAGAGCGGCTATCTACTTGCCCGAGAGCCCAGCTGATGCGAGAGCCCACGGAAGCCGCCCCTCCCCTTTGACGCCCTGGAGAAGTTGCTTTTTCTCACGCCGAGAAAATACAGCTCCGGTGTTCCCGAGTCACCCTTGCAGGTTGCTGGGAGATCGAGTCCTGAAGAATGAGATACCAGACCTCCCACATTCTATTACCAAGGTACGGAGTTGACTAAACCCTTAAAGAGAATTCTTGATTCAGATTCTTGGCAAAACCAACTTAACCAACTTAACTTAAACTGCTACTTACTTACTCATTCCCAAGTATAAGGCTTAGGTCAGGTACACCGGGGTAGGCGTAGTTAGAAGCACCAGTTGAGTACGTTAGTCAATGTTTTTATGTATGTATATATTTTATCTATTTTAAAGTATCATATGGCTGAGAAACCATATCAATGCTTTTACACTATTATTTCATAATACTACTTTTACTGTACGCACTTTACTTTATGATAAGTATTGCAATTGTGGCAATTCATTTCTCTTGCATGAGAAAGAAGACTGCTCAATAAATACCACCTTTTATTGAAAACGCCTGTCTCTCTATTTCTCTGCACTCTGGTGAAACTAAGTATGCACGGTTGACTGAGTGAAATAGCTGCCTATTGTTTTCACACAACTCTAGAGATACACTCTTTTCTGAGGGAGCAAAGTTGTCATGTTTGTATGGTTGTCAGAAGCTAATCCCTTCTTGTCTAAATCCGGAGAGTTAACTCTTTCCTGAACATTCGAGAAAGTTTCTAGTGACCTCTGAGCTAGCTGGCAAAACTAATTAAGTGTAATATAGTCAGTAGAGACCTAGTCGACCTCAGTCCTACGTCTGCACTGCTGTTTATATTATTCAAATGCGCAGAGCCTATTGGGAATATAGAAACTACACTACACATTCACTGGTAGCTTAGTACAGAGCAGTCAGTATTATCTAAATAGGCAATGTGTAAAGTGTTTGTGCAAGCTTTGTTAGTAATATTTATAAACATTTGGGAGTTATCTGCTGTGTTTCTGCATTTACCAAAATCAGACAATTGACTATCTAATTTCAAAGTCAAGGCCTTAACAAATATCTTATAATTGGTACTGCTGAGAGAAACACGTATATAGTTTTGACAAAGCGATAGACCTATATCTTATTTAGGGATAATACATAGCATAGCTTCTAAGAAAAATCTTCAGTTGAATGCATAGAAGAGAAATAATTCATTAACTTAGAGACCAAAGGGAAAATAGGTCTTGAAAAATGTAGGTAAAAATTTACTGTAAAACTTTGTGGACCCCGTGCTTTATTTTTTTAGAGCTTTTTAAGTGCAGGGCACAGTTCTTTAATTTAAATAAATCCTCTTGAGAAGATATGTGAATTTTCCCTATGGCTCCCTATCCAGGCTCATTAAAATAAGTATTAATACATTTCTAAAAAGCATATGTTTTTACAAGAGTATATGTTCTGGAGGTAATTTGCAAAACAGGCAGTAATGTCCTTGTCATTCACAATAGACCCTAAATGTTAAATAATTAGCTAACAAGGATTCAGCTTTATTCTTCCCTCCATAATATCTAGCAATAATCTTAAGAAGAAAACTGTATACTTTTTAGCGTTGTAGATTTATTAAATTGTATTTTGTCCATCATTAACTCATCTAAATTGTCCTTATTATTTGTTTGAAGTTTAATAAATGTGTTGTCATTTCTTATGTTATCTAGAATGGACAATGATTCTTTTTTAGTTTTCTTCCTCTTTGAAGAATCATAGCTAGGGGATGCTTTAAGGCATCCCAAATATATTTTAAGATGAAACATCTGTATTGCTAGAACACAATTTTTTTGACAGCCTTTATATATGGTTATGAAGATCTGATCAGTCAGCAAAGAATTATTAAATCTCCATCAAGAGGTTATTGTATTATTCTGAAGAATATCTAAATCCCGACAAACGGGTGCATGAGCCAGTGTTAAAAAGGAGCCAATATTATATATATAAATGTTGAAGGATATTATTACTTACGAACAAGATGTCAATTCTAGTTTGGGTAGCTGAATAAAAGGAACACTCTCTAAGGTCTGAGTTAACCATCCACCAGCCATCCAATAGGGATCTTTTTCAAATAATATTTGTAAAGGCTTTTTTAGGGATGGGAATATCAGGGAATAGACAACACAGGGGAGTTCATAAACGATAAAAAGGCAACTACTAAATCTAAAAAAGGGCACAAGACCTCCCAATATGAACCATAAAATGTTAAGAAGATTGAAAGAAGACCGGTGGTATCTATATTGAACATTAAGGAACTATAAAAAAGCCAATCAATCATGGAAAAACATTGGTTCCTAATTCAATATTTTCAAGTCTATGCTGACAAATGAAGTCAGTAAGGTGATTTGGGATCCTTAAAAACTTAATCAATCATGGGCTTCTAAAGCTTGGCTACTCACACATGGGGGTTCTAAATGTTCTGGGGGAGCAGGGCTGTTGGTTGTACCGGGTGGAAGATCATTTGAAGAGCCGGGTCTTGGGGTCCTTCCTGAATTGGGTCACCGACGCTGATTGCCTGAGGTGCAGGGGCAGGGTGTTCCATGTCTTGGCGGCGAGGTAGAAAAGAAACCTTCCTCCGGTTCTGGTCTTGTGGATCCTGGGGATGGATGCAAAAGAGAGTTGGGAGGATTCAGGTAGTCTGACCTGTACGTGGAATGTGAGGTGTTGATTTAGGTACTTCATCAGGTAGGGCTTTGTAGGTGTGAGTGAGTATCTTGAAAGTGACTCTCTTGTTGACCGAGAGGCAGTGAAGTAGTCCGAGGTAAAGCGTGATAGCAGGGGCTGTCGAGGCCCAGTCTGGAAGTGGCGTTTTAGATGTTCTGTCATTTTTTTTAGCTGTTTCTGGGTGATGCGGGTGCACAGTGCATTGCCGTAGTGGAGTCTGCTGGTGACGAGTGCGTAGGTGAGAGTTCTTCTGGTTTCTGTGGGGATCCATCTGAAAGTCTTTCAGAGTAGGCAGATTGTGTGGAAGCAGGCTAAGGAAACTGCATTGATTTATTGCTTCATTGTGAGGCAGTATGATGCCAAGGTTGTGTGCTGGGTCCCTAGGGGTGGGAGGGGAGATCCCAGAGCAGCTGGCCACAGGAGTCTTCCCAGGTGGAAGGGGTGGGTCAGAGTAAGTAACCTTGAACCAACAAGGATGCACAAGGTCATACTCAGCATTCATCGTCTTGAGTGGCGATCGTAACATAAGCAATTGTTGATGTCCTACATGAGCAAAATGTTATTGCCTGACCATTGCAAATTTTTAATTTTCCTTGCTGTTGTGAGGACATCATTTAGATCAGTAAATTGAAAGAGGAGAATGGTGATAGCTCTAGTTCTTGTGTTAGATGTAGAAGAAAACCTTGGGCCCAAGCTTCTTGGATACTGAGTGGACCATGACCTTCTAACTGTACAATCGAAAGAATGATCTTTTGCAGAAAGGCAATCCTTTTCAGGCCTTCTTGCCACCATACAGATGAAAAATATTTCTCCAGCTTCAATTTTTTCGAGTCCTCTGTCAACTGTTTAAGCTACTTAATTTCTTTCGCCATATGGGACACATTCATTATGAAGTCTTCAACATCGTTAAAACTTTGCCCAATGACAGATATTCTCTTTTCATGAGAACTCAACTTATCTTTAATTCTTTGTAGAGCAGCACTTGTCTTGACCACAAAGGATTTAAATGTTTTTTGATCTTTTCCATGAGATCCACTACTTTCAGTTGGAAATTAGGAGGTGGTTCCGCATAATTTTTGATCTTTTGACTAAAGTAAAGCCATTGTTCTTTTCTAAACTGCTCCTGAAGAGTGTGAAGAACTCGATCATACTTGTGACATATATCATGACATATATTTCCACTTTAAATTTTATGAAAAATGTTACCAACTTCTTTCAAATCATTCTTGAGTGGAATTAAGTTTTCAGATTTGAAAGGGAAAGAGGACAGTTTGTTAAAAATCTTCCCCCCTTCATGTTCTGCCCATGTACCAGAGGAAAGAGAAATAAATAAATAGAAAGTATATGAAATTTGCTGCAGACAGTTAATTTGTCAGATGGCAACAGAATAAAAATATCTAAAGATTGAGTTAGAAAAGCAGTCAAGTGTTAGTGCGATGGAAGGTGCTCTTGAAGGAGACTAGATAAGTAAGGGATTAAAAATGTTACATAGATATATATGATTGATTCAGTAGTAGTAATACTGTACAGTGTAGATTCTCCGATGATAGTATGTTCAGCCAAACAAATAGAAAGATTCAGCAAAATAAGTAAAGGTGCAGCATTTGCATTTAGACAAATAATTATGCAACAATAGTGCTACACAACACCAATGCCATTCAGACTTTAAGGTTTCTTTGCATCAACTTAAAACCTATGTGTAGGAAGCATTCTGTGCTGGTGATGTAGTTTCTATGATGCTGTAGAATGTTCTGCTCAGGCAGTGAAGAAGCCTAGAGCTGCTGGAGGTTGCTTTATTGGAGGACTCTATAAAAAGAAGTTAATCCACTCTTATATGTAATATGAGTTACTACATATTTTGGCGACGGGACTGCGCAGGGGGCAGATCCAGTAACCTTTACCCCTGGAGAGCTAACTTGAAGCTGAATGAAAAAGAAATACTCTTTGAAAACTGAGAACTGTAAGTAGGAAATTATCTACTTTTGTCGTGTTGCAAAAGTAAAAGTGTAGAAGAACCGATATCCTGAAGAAATGTCTAAGTTTTAAAAGAAATTGGGATCGGTTAGTCAATGGTGATACATTCTGCATAAATAAATGTAAGCAAATATATCATGTGTGAGATCGTCTGGATATAAATCAATTTAGTTGGGTGGAAGATCGTCTGGAATTTCAGAAGCATTTTAACTATTTTTAATAGTATTGCTACCCTCGCGTTATACCGTTGAACGTTTCTCTAAGGTCGTGCTGAAGCTCGTGCAGGATATCTCATTTAATAACATTTCTGCTCACGTGTAGCTTTTAAACGTATTGCTAGTGCGAAGACTTGTGATGCATACCTCGCGCACAAACAGGTACCTTGCGCACAGACAAGCATCTTGAATGCCGCTCATGTCCTCGCGCTCACCTCGCATTTACACACGGGAAAGTATTACAATAAACAAAAGTGTACTCACCATTCTTATACGTGAAATTGCGTCTGACATAAGGAGATCCTAAAACTGATTCTCTGCTGCTTTTCCGCTTGGAAAGATCGCATTTGAGAAATAACATCCTGAGCTGGAGATTTGACGTCTTCTTCGTGTTTACATTCATGAACATGAAAATAGGACTTGTGGAATATTCAAGTGAAGTGAAAAAGCACAAGCAAGACTACAACTCAAGAAAGAAGACTAAAACATACGCTTTTGAGTACTTTGAGAACCATAAGCACTATTATTATTTAAAGATTTTGTTTTAGTTATTCATATTAATTTATTATTTCAGTCAATTATATTGGTTTGTTATTTTAGTTTATTTATTGAGTTTCTTTTTCAGGATGGCAGATCAGCAAAGTATGATCGCGCCACCTACATTTTTACCTGTACCTGGTGGACCTACAATTCCTTGGAAGAGGTGGAAAAACATGTTTTTCACATATTTAATTGCTTGTGGTGGTGATAAATATGGTCCGGTCAGAAAGCAAGCTATTCTTCTACACCATCTTGGAGCTGAAGGCAAAAGAATATACAACGATTTACCTGAAGTGTCATTAGGAATAGGAGATGGTCAAGCTGCAAATGTATTTGATATGTCTTTAATGTTGTTAGACAAACGTTTTGTACCTAAACTAAACATAGTATTTGAGAGACATACATTTTTCTCAAGAGCTCAAAGAGCAGATGAAGACATATTGAAATATGTGGCTGATTTGAGAGGTTTGGCTATAACATGTCAATTTCATTAAATTGACAAAAAGTCTGATTAGAGACCAAATTGTACGTTGCACAAAAAACAAGCATGTCAAGGAAAAGTCATTGTCTAAAGATTCTAGTTTGGAAGAGACCATACAAATTGCCAGGAGTATGGAAAATGCTGCTTTGTGGCTTTAGGGAATGGAGTCTAATACTGAAAAAGTGAAAGAAGTGGTGGAAGAAAAAGTAGTTGAGGTGAAGAGTATAGAAAAGAAAGACAGTAGGAACAATAGTACTAGTGGGACTGGCACTAAAACTTGGTGGTAAAATGGGAGCCCATGGTGGAAAAGTGATAACTAATGATTCAAAAGATGTACCTATGTGGGAGTCCAGGACACATTGGATCTAGTACTAAATGTGCTGCTAGTAACATGATTTGCAGAAATTGTGGAAGGACAGGTCACCTATCAAAAGCATGTAGAACAAAAATTGGATTGCAGGTGACAGGTGTTAAAGCAATTGATGATGTGTGTGAAAATGTTCAAAGGGTAATGTTGTCTATAGAACAACTTGAAGAAGACATAGATGAAACAGATGTGTGTGTGCGATGAAGAAGACAGTAAAGTAAAAATGGAAAGTACTTGCAAATTGGATAAACCTCATTGTGAACTGAGTCTTGATGGAGTAAATGTTCGGGTTTTAGTAGATTCAGGAAGCCCATTTACTCTTGTGGGGAAAGGTACATATCTGGAAAAAATAGAAGGAAAAATGGAGGATTTGTTGAAGTCTGACATGAAAGCTGTGGGATATGGAGGTATGAGGACAGAAATTCTGAGTATGAAATGGATGAAAATTGGTTTTAGAAGCAATTTGGTAAAAGGAAGGGTATATATTACAGGTGATGGTTCGAATCTTCTCGGATGGAGTCATCAGAAGGATTTGAATGTTGTTTTAAATCCAAATGCTCCTGAACCTGTAATGGTAATTGAAAATAGTGTGGAAGAAATAGTAGATGGAGAGAATATATTCCAGAAATGTCCTTATGTTTTTTCAGAAAAATTGGGGTTGTTGAAAGGTTTTAATCATAGAATTGTTCTAAAAGAAAAAGCTATACCAATTGTTCACAAGGTAAGACCAATTCCACATTTGCTGAGGGAGCCACAACAAAAGGAACTGGATAAATTACTTGCTGAAGGAATCATTGAGCCAATCGAATCCTTAGAGTGGTTATCTCCGGTGGTGGTAGCCCCCCAGGATGGGGGCAAGATTTGTTTATGCATAGTTTTAAGAGAGCTTAATCGAAATATATGGATAGATAGACAACCTCTGCCTAACATTTCTGAAATGCTAACTATGATAGGTGGTGGTAAATGGTTCAGTGTCCTCGATATGTCATCGGCCTATCATCAGGTGAATTTGCATGTACAATCCAGGCCGTTAACATTGTTTGTTACTCCATTAGGAGCTTTCGGTTACCGGAGAATGCCATTTGGTCTTGCTTCAGCCTCGGCTGTTTTTCAGAGGGTGATGCAAGGAATTTTTAAAGGCATGCAGAAAGTTCTTTGATTTCAAGATGATATATTGGTGGCTGAGGAATCAGAAAATGAACATGATGAAATGTTGAATGAAGTATTGTCTAGAATTGAAAAATATGGTCTGACCATAAAGAAAGAAAAGTGTCAGATAAAGAAAAATGTAGTTGACTATTTGGGTCATGAAATTTCTGCTACAGGTATTAAGCCTAAAAAAAGTATTGTAAAAGCTATTTCTGACGTACCTAGACCTCAGAACAAGGAGCAATTAAAATCTTTTTTAGGACTTGTGGAGTACTGTTCAAAATTTATATATAATTTTACCGAAAAAGTTGAACCCTTGAGATTACTATTGAAAAACAGAGTTATGTATGATTGGAATGAACAATGTGAAACTGCTTTTGCTGATATTAAGTCTTGTATTACTAAGTCGCCTGTGTTGCATCACTTCAATGTGAATAATAAAACCATCCTGACAACTGGTGCGAGTAATGTAGGTTTGGGAGCAGTATTGTCCCAGAGGGTAGATAGTCAAGAAAGGATTGTGGGATTTGCCTCCAGAAGATTGCAAGGAGCGGAACGATCCTATTCTACCATAGAAAAAGAAGCCTTAGCTTGTTGTTGGGGAATTCACCATTTTAAATATTATTTGTGGGGTTTGCCTTTTGTGATTCGAACAGATCATAAACCTCTATTATTTATATTTAAATGTGGAAAAGGACTTGTAGGTGGAATTACACCAAGAATATCAAGGTGGTTGTTGTCTGTAATGGGTTTCAATTTTGTGGTGGAGTATGTTAAAGGAAAAGAAATGCAATTGCTGACTCTCTGTCCCGGATGCCTATTGAAGGTGATTTAGAAATGAAAGTTGAAGATGAGGTTGTCTCTTTTGGTAATGAATTTGCATTATCAGAAGAGGATTGGCGGAGAACTGCCATTGAAGATGATGAATATAATAAGTTAAAAGAGTTGATTACCAATGGTTGGCATCATGTAGTGATTAAGCATGGGTGGAAAATCTGTTCCGCTCGCGGATTTCGCGGATTTTCGGAAAATTTGCAATCCGTGAGATTTGCGAATTTCTTGCAAAATCCGCGAACGGGGATTGGGTCAAAAGTTCAAGCTGACTTTTGCGACTCTTTTAGAATGGCACCAGCAAGATGCCAGAGCCATTCTAAAATAGTTACAAAAGTCAGCTTCAACAGGAAGCTCTAATAGATAATGTAAAGCAGGTGCTGCTCAAATTCAGTTATACAATCATTAATCACCCCCAAACTTGGGGTGATTAATGATTGTGTAACTTAATTTGACCTTCAACTGGAGCACCTGCTTTACTTTATCTATTAGTGTTTCCTGTTGAAGCTATTTCTAGCTGTTTTAGAATGGCGCTGGCAGCTTGCCGGCGCCATTCTAAGTGGGGCTGTGGGCAGAAGGGTACAAAAGTGGGACAGAGGGCAGAAGGGGACAAAAAATGAGTAGGGCAGAAGGGCACAGAAACAAGTGGTACAGAGGGCAGATGGGCATAAAAAACAAGAGGGTGGCAGTTATTAAGCAGGCAAAAAAAAAAACCCTGCGAAATTGTAAAGCGCCTCGCGAACACCCGCGAACACGCAAAGCGCCTCGCGAACACCCGCGAACACGCAAAAATAAAAAAATCAGCAAATTTGCGAATTTTGCGGATTGACAATTCGCAAATCCGCAAATTCGCGAATTGCCAGTTCGCAAAATTCGCCCATGCTTAGTAGTGATGTGATGTGATGTGAAAGGTATTTGTAAAGCACGACGTACACTATACAGTTTCTTGGCGCTGTAGGTGAAAATGATTTAATAGAAAGACAATATGCAATGGTCAAGGATGAGTTGAGTTTTTGTGGATTCAAAGTATTACCTGCAGGGCGTGTTGTTCCTCCAATCACTTTGAGGAATAAACTGGTTGATATGTGTCATGAAGGACATTTGGGTAGAAGTCTGACCAAACGTAGATTGAGACCGTTTTTTGGGTAGCCAGGAATGGATAGAATGGTTGAAGATAGAGTGAGAGATTGTGTACCATGTTCCAATAGTGATAAGAGCAAAATAGTGAGAGAACTGCCTCTATGCTCTTTGGAGGTTCCTGAGAAGCCGTGGGAACACTTAGCAATGGACATCATGGGGCCTGTAGAGAAATTGGGAAGACAATCACTATTTTTAGTGGTCATTGTTGAATATCATAGTAAATGGTTTATTATGAGACCTATGGAATATGTAACAACTGAGAATGTTATAATATTTATACAAGATGTATTTGTGGAGGAAGGTATTCCGAAAATCATTGCTACTGATAATGGTGCGCAATTTGCATCATTTGCTATGATGACATTTTTAGAACGATTGGGAATTAAACATGAGAAGGTGGCATTGTTCAGGCCCCAAGCTAATGGTGTTGTGGAAAGGATCAATCATATTATAATGGTCAATCTTCAACTTTCTTGGAGGGAAGAATTAAACAAAAGATATGGGCTCACAGGGTGACTCCACATTCCACTACTGGGTTTTCACCTTTTATTGATTTAAAAAGTAGAGAGCCTTCTACCAAGGAATCACCCATGTGGTTGCAAGAAAAAAATAATATTTGGGTGGATAGGAGTGCAATGAAGTCTAGAGAGTGGGAGAAACAATATGTGAATAAACAAATGTACGATATGAAAAAAGGAGTAAAATTTACTCATTGGACACCTGGAGTTGTGACGAGGAAAGGTGGAATCACTAAAAAGGGAGAAAGCAAGTTTTCACAAACAAGTAGGGTGATTGATGTTAAGAAAAATGTGGTGGGCTTAGAAGATGGGAAAGAAAGGAGTTATGGTAATCTTAGCAAAATCACTAATCCTAATATTTCTTAATGTTTGAGTTTTAGTAATCTTAGTGAAAAATATTATTCCTATAGTTCTTTATGTATTTTCTTGAAAATGTGTTTCTACTTAATATTCATATAAGTATGTTTCCATGTATTACTTCAATTCAATTCGATTTAATTTATTACTTATTTTTGTGTTTCCTTAATGGGGGAAAGATGTGTAGGAAGCATGCTGTGCTGATGATGTAGTTTGTATGATGCTGTAGAATGTTCTGCTCAGGCAGTTGAAGAAGCTCGGAGCTGCTGGAGGTTGCTTTATTGAAGGACTCAATAAAAATAAGTTAATCCACTCTTATATGTAGTGTGAGTTACTACACTATGCAAGGCTAAAGCATGCGTTTACTACTTCAGCTGCATTAATGTGCTTCCACATGCATGCTAGGAAGCGATTAGAACTTCACTTGTCATGCCTGCTGGGCTGGGATGAGATATTTGACAAATTCCTTGAGGACAAAATAAAATTATCTGAACTCTCTTTCACACCATCAAGTAGGCACATATTTCTGGATTCCAGATCTAAAAAATCTGTGGGCGTGGGGACAGAAAAAAAATAATTTTATTGTATTTTCAGACCATCCAGACTTCAGCCATGCCCTATTTTCAGAAAATTAGACAGATTACTCAAGTAATACATATAGCATCTCCAGTTGGCCGTAACAATTTCTACGCTGTTTCTAACTTTCCCATCCTAGGATAATGGCTGTTGACGTGTGGGGAGAAGCAGTTGTAACAATAAATGGATGAAGATAACCTTTTTGGTTACTTCCAGTCAGCTTTGATTTTAGATCGGCCTACAGCCCAGACATCACTATGTTAGAAAAGTGGAGGAAGCTTTCCACATTTTAGAAAAATGGGAATCATTCCTTTCAATTTTCAGGTCGAGACTGGGCACCTCATGCACTGCTCTGCGAGGCATGCTGTATTCAAGTATGGATTTGAAGCTTTGCCCACATTTTTAGTTGGCCTGTGTCATTGTCCTTTGTAAATGCTGGCTTCTGATTCCTTGATAGGCTTGTTAGTCCCTCCTTAATACTACCTTGTCTTCATTTGTATCTTCCCATGAGGACTGGCCCTTTTACTTCTGTTGTTACACGGTATATCTTATTTAGTCTGTAAGAACTATTTTCTTGAATTAGTTTCTCCTACTGCAGGCACGACATGCTTTCCTGCAACATTCAGCGCACCATGCGCATTTTCACTTTCCAAGCAGCCCAGTACAGACAGTCGTGGCCGCTTCAGTGAAATGAAATCACTCGCATTTACAAGCGTTGAAGCTATTTGGCATTGTAAAAGACAATGCCTTCCATTTATGTGTTAATTATAAAAGCTTATAAATAAAAGGCATTGTCATTTACAATGCTAGGAGCTTAAACTGTCGCAAATGAGAGACCTATTTTGCAGTGCAAATGCTTGTTCTGGACCTGTTATTAGCATGTGCCATGGCCGATCACGGTTCCCTGATAAAAATCTTGGAAGAAAGGACAGGAGTAAAGGATACATTCTTAAAATGACTCTTATATGCAACTTGATCACAGCAAATAGAAATTCTTAACTCTCTTTCCAGTCCCTCCTCTTTTCTAAAGATTTTCCCCAGGCCTCGATCTGATCCCTAATATTTTTAAAAGTATACTGTGTTTAATTGTACACATTTTAAATTTTTAATCATGCCTTTGAGCATTATTATACACTTTTGCAACCTTCTTTTGAAAGCTCCATGCTGTCCAATGGCGTGTGGTTCATGCAAAAGTATATATTCTAAAATTAAGACTGTGATAATAGTTCCTGTACAGTACAAAGTTTGAGAAGTTCAGAAATCACTTGGTAAAAACAATTGTTCTAACTGCAGGCGAGTAGTACAAAAACTGCATATTAATAAGAATGCATATTATTCGTGATTTCTGTTATTGTTATCCTGTTGTTTTTGTTGCCAATATTGTTTCTCATGTGTCATCTAAAATCTAGCTAGTCACACAGGAAAAGTAAATCTAAAAAATGCTGCCCTTTTTTACATTTTTTTCCAACCTTGATTTCTGTATACTTTGACACAGTTATGATAAGGAAATATCTTTGGCGTGGTACATTTTCACTATTCTTCATGTAAAGCATGTGTAGGTTGCTTCTAAACAAGATAATAAAAAGGCACAATCTTGGTTCATTTTAGGTTTTTCAAATGGACTTTTCATTCATTCTGTTATTGTTTTGTCTCACAAAAAATAGTTCCAAAGGTGTACAGTACAGTCTAGCATGAGCTATACCATGCATAAGGGATTTGCACACATTTGCTGTTTGTCTTCACTGGTCCCATAGCAAGAAATGCCTCAAATGTGGTCTTAATATGTTCCCTTTAAGGTCCTTCTATTAAATGCGCCCATTCTATTTAGACTGTCGCATAACAATGTAGCTAATCGGCCTGTTCTGTATGGTCACCTCAGATGTTTTGCCTTTTTTTCTGTATTTTATTTTGGTTGGACTTTAAAACTCTGTGCACTTTATCCCTTCTGAACAGGAGTAAAGTGCTTGCATGGACCCTTACTCATGGGCCAATTGTCTTACCCTGACCGACATATTTAACTTGCCCATCAATCCCTAGTAAGTGGTGTAGAAAATGCACCCAGGGCCTCAAAGTTAAATGTCACCTGTGAACTGTAGCACCTTTTGTGCCATCCACATGGTTGAACTGTAAAATTGGTTTAGGCTTCCCATGTGTGGCCTAACTGCAGCAGCCTAAGACCTGCTTTCAACCCTGTCAAAATAACCCTTTTTGACTGGTAGAAACCCCTGATTGTAAATATTAATATACCACCCCCAAGTACACTTTACTGCCCACATGGTAGTGGGCCTGATTTCTAAACGTATGTGTGGAATTAAAGTTGGGATTTTCCTTTGGGGCCTAGCCCTCAAATGCTATTTTCACTGGCTGGGCTGTAGTTGGGTCCTGGAAAATCTCTGATTATAGGTTTAAATCTGTACTTTTGATAGGAAACAGTTAAAATGGTCATTCAATGTCTTATTTCCATATTGTTTACAATTCCAATGCATTGCTGATGTTATATTTGGAATACATATTTAAGAAAAGTAACGTTTAGAAAATTAGATTTTCCCTTCCTAAAGCCCCTGAAAGCTAATTTACATAGGCAGGCCAGAAGATTCCCAGCCAGTGATTGACCTTAATGAGGTCCAAAAACTGGTCCCAAGCAGAAAGTTACTTAGGTATGGTGACATGATCGGATGGGTGTGGGGGCTGTGTGATCCCTACAATCTCAGAAAGGGCAGCGGATGAGGTCCGAGTAACTTAAGTTCAAGTGGGCAGAGGTGAGACCTTCCCATTCAAAGTGTAGTGTAAGGTGACGCCTGGAAGAGGGAACATCTTTTATCTCCTGACACATGGTAGTCAACTTGACTCTGTCCCATTGGAAGGGGGAGCTGGCCCAAACCCAGTAATGTTTAGTGTAGGAGTAGCAGACTACTCATTTTATAAAATACACTTCTGATTGGAACACAAGCTCCCATCAAGGGCAGAATGTCTGTGCCACTTGTTCGTTTGACCGAGAAGTGGATTCCAAAGATTGGTTGGCTGAATTTCTGTGAGGCTACTTGGATACGAAATGCTGCAAGAGGCTTTTTTTCTGAAGTGACCAGTAAAAACTGGACCTTTACTGGACTCTGCTTGTAGCTGTTGCTAGAGTGAGTTTGTGCCCCCTGGTACTATCCTGGAGGTCTTGGGAGCCTTCAGAAGTGACCAAGAGACGCTGCTCCAGAAACCCTGAAATGTTGGAGCTTAAAACATTCTTGGTCTTCCAAGACCTCCGGAGCAATCAGGTAGCCCTCGCAGTAAAGACACATCTTCCTCAAATGCAGCTTTAGGCATGCCCCGCTGGAGGATTTTGAGCTCCACTAAATGCCTAATTCAGAAGCTAAAATCTTTGGCCAGGACAAACCTGCTTTGTGTATCTGGCCCGTGCTCCATCGCAGTCAGCCTGAAATTGCACCTGGATCCTGGATTGCTGCGTCCATAGACTACCATTGACATTGAAGTGCTTTTTTGTGCTGTTTACACTTAAATCTTTAAATAGTCATATTATATCTACAGTTTCCATTATTGGATTTTTGCAGTTTTGGTATCAATTTTATATTAAAATGTATTCTGTTTTTCTAATTCGGGTTGGTATCTTATTGATTTTTTTAAAAACTTTGTTACTGTTTCGGCACTGCACAAATACTTTACACATTGCCCAAAGTTAGGCCTTTCTGCTCTGTGCCATGGCTACCAGGGTGCTGAGCTCAGTTTAGTGTAGTAACTTTTGGGATTCACCCTGATGGGTAGTGTTATCATTCCTTAAGAGAGGCAACTTCCCACTCCAAATAATGATTCACCTTTTTTAAACAATACTAATAACACCTACATGGGTTGGTTAGAAACCCCACTGTAGTGGGGCGCCATCACGCCCCAAACAATCGCACAGCTGAATGTGCCTATGGCCTTCATGTTTCCTTGTATTTTCTTATTACATATTCATCCATATTATTCCATGTTTATTCCACATTTATCATCCTCTTTATTCCGTTTTCGTGCGAGCCTGCGCGCTAAAGTGTACTTGCTGTTTCCGAATTTTTACTGTTCACCCCATGTCCATCCGGACTTTAAAAATGAACAGGACTGAAGCAATAATCCATTTCAGGCAGCGTTTATTTAAAAGACCCTATGCATTTCGGGCTCAACGCCCTTCTTCGGGGGTCACTGTAAACAAATAACAAATAACCACAGTCACCATTTATATTTTCCACAATTGAAAAACATTGCTTAATTCTGTATCAATTGATCACCATATTACACAGTGCCTTTAAAAACATTTGTTACACTTTACTCAACATTTTGGTCTATCGCGCTATCTGCTTAATGCCAGGCAAGTTAAGTAATGTGCTTGTATTTAAATTCTATTCCTTATATCATTACCGCTTTTCGAAGAGTTGAAACCCCCTCCGTTTCCTCCCCACATGAAAGCCAGCAGATCTGTGGCGTCTTGTTACACAACTTTGCTGGTCTGGTGCTATTTCTTGAATTGTCAAATCATTGTCTACTTTAACATCTTCTCGAGCCACCCTGCTGATTAACTGCTGCTGCTGACCCATTCAAATTCCCATTTAACCATCCGAAACATCATGATTAGCATTACTACTGCACTGGTTTACAGCTTTTTCTTCAGACTTATTCATTGTAGATCACAGGAAATGTTGTATGCATAAATATCACAAGAGATATTGTAATTCTGTTCTTTTCCTTAAAGTGTTAGTACCTAGACATTTCCCAATGGGTGATAGAGCAAAAATAACAATCTCCGCTCATATAATTAATTAATCAACACATGCCTCGGCAGCAGCAATTTCTCCTTTATCAGCAAGGAGGTCCACTCGTTGCTAAATTGAAAAAGTGGTAGATAAACCTCTAACTAGTGTCCTTAATGCTTCAACTTCCTGTTAGAACAGCTACAAATAGTGGACTGCACTCCAAATTCACTCTTAAAGACAAACATTCTGCAGAACCCCCTCAAAAATTACAACAGTATCCAAAGTCCCCAGCACAAAGTTCACCTCCAGTACATCAGGAAAGCAGAAAGGTTTCTATAAAGCAAGAGTAAGATCCACAGTAGGTAGAGAGAGAGCCCATAAAAATTGGTTTGCTAACTTGCAAAACAGCGCCATCAGCGTTCGGTGTGATATTTGTACAATGCATAATACATTAATGGCCTGATTTTAGATTTTGTTGGACGGGTTCCTCTGTCACGTCTGAGACGATCATCCTGTCCGCTGAAATCTAAATCCCATAGCATATAATGGGATTTATATTTCTGTGGATGGGAGATCCGTGTGAATGAGTAACCCATCATCCAAGATCTAAATGAGGCACTAGTTATTTTCTTTGAAATGTTCACTGTTTTCTGAGTTTTAGATTATTTTTTTTCAATTCTGTTCTTGCCCCTCTTTTTTTCCTTGTAGGAGAGCAGCTCCCTCGGCTGAGTTTTCAGTTGATAAGACCCATCATCTGATGTCTTTCCTCACTATGCTCGGCCCCAGCCCAGACTGGAACGTTGGGTTGTCTGCAGAGGACTTGTGCACAAAAGAATGTGGTTGGGTTCAGAGAGTGGTTCAAGATCTGATTCCATGGGATGCAGGCACGGACAGTGGCATCTCCTATGAGGTACCTCTTTCTGATGAGTATAACGAACATGGCAATAGTATTTCCTATGCATGTAAATACTCCTGTTCGTCCTCGTGTAAGATCTGGCTCATCCTGATTTAGCTTTCAAATTATCATTATCATTCACTTTTGTCCTATTTATTGCGTATTGTAAAATGTGCTTTTTTTCTCCATGTTTTCTTTCTCTCACTCTCAATATTTATTTCTCTCTATCTCTCCTTCAGCTCTGCCCCTTCCTCCTCCAACCTCCTTAGCTCTAAAACCATTTACTTCAACATGTTCCGATTTTTCTCCAGTTCTAGCAATCAATCACATTTCCTTTGGTTAAAAGATATCAGAGCATTTATCTTGACCTAATGTTCCTTCTTATGTAATACTATTGGATTTATAATTTCAATTAAATTAAAATACTTTATTCATACATAAAAAGCATTGCAATCAATAAAATATGTGCAATTAATTCGATAGGCTCTTTATGCATTCTGTTGCTCTTTTAGTAAGTTCTTATTTCAATATAAAGGGAGAGTAATAAAATATATACATATATTTAATCTAATATACAAAATCAATATATAATATTTATTTGAATTAATAAATCAGAATCCTTTTAACAAGAAGTCATTATTAGCATTTAAATTCCTAGTAATCGATCATTTCAAAACATATAAAAACACAGTCTTATCAACTGGCACTGATTGTTTACTATTCAAGTAGTCACTCTGACCTTCTAGGGTGGGGAACAATTTTCTTGGCAAAGAAAAGAAAAAAGAACAGAATACCCACTATGGCAAACAACAGTCTCTCACTTGGAAGTTTTTGGCAAGTCTAATACTAAATGACAGGTAGAATAACTCTTTGGTATCTTACCGCCTTGTGAGAGCAGTATCCTACTGACATGTACCTGGGGTATATCAAGAGCACTGCACACTAAAGTCATCACTGGAACAATGAAGACATTTATCTGTCAACAGCGTATAGAAGGGCAGCTATGCATGCACACGTAGGCTACATGGGTAACAGAAGGTGGGAAAATGCAAAAACTATAGACTGCCTAGTATCACTTTTCCGGGTTCTAGTCACCACTCTATAATCCCTTATACCCAAGATATAGCACAGCGGGAGAATCCATTTCCTTCTACTTCTAGACAAAAAAATTATACATGGTCCACAATTTCAGTGGCTTCAGAACAAGACCTCTTTCGGGTCTTGCAGCCATTTAGCCATAAAGAAGTGGAGTGGCAGAATCCCTAGTCGAAATTTCAGGTAAATTAAATTTGCTTTTACCGTTTCAATCTTGTCCAAGAAGTCTTCCACCGTATACTCATCATTATGTTCACAAACGAATACAGTAAGAGTGCCAAATAGGGTTCCTTGTTAGTATTGCCAGTAACTTCTCTGAATGATTGATTAAGAAACCACATTGGCCTCCGCTGGGCTTGTCCACAGTCTTTCACACCAAACTGAGTAAGGCAATTTTTTATGTAACTTACCCTGAGTACAGTACTTGACCCGGGAATGCCTGGTATTTCCACAAAGCTTTGTCAATTGGAGGTCAGTTCTGGAGTCACCTAGACTCTACTCCAGTAAAAAAAAGGCCTCAATCCTATTTTAGCAGAAATTGATCTTAAACCTGTGTCTAATCTAAAGGGGAACAAATGAAGTGCTTATGGAAAGGTTAGACAATGATTGCATAAATTGATTTTCAACCTCCATCAGGGCAGGTGCATTTTTAAAACCCCAGATCTGTGCTCCATAAAGAGCTGCCCCATGTGCTTGGAGATTATAGATGTATAAGGCTGGGGAGAGTGACCAAAATTAAGAACCTCGCTGCATCTTTGCTACATCCCTGGACTGTTCCAGTTTTAGCCTGCGGTGGAAAATATGGGCTTGCCAGTCAAAGTGGACCGTTAAAGTTATCCCCAGGGAATCAAAGGTATAAGCCCGCTCCAGTGGTACCCCATTAAGCAAAGGATTAGCTCTGTTTGATTTGCAGGGATTGAAAAACATAAACTTAGTTTTCCTGAGCTCTCAAAATAATCCAATAGTTTTAAAAGCCCCATGGGTTATTTAGATATAAAGAGTGTAACATCTGCAAACAGGAGGGCTGGAACCCTGACATCAGCTGACCTCGGTGCATTATTCTCGCACTTTTCCAGGTAGGCTACCAAATCATTGATAAACATAGTAAACAGTAGGAGTGAGGATGCGCCCCTGGTAGACACCCCTGTTTACTGGGAATAGTTCTGTCAGCTCACCCACCTGACCTGTGCCTAGTTGTAGAAATGAAATCTAATTATTACATTCAGCAAATACTTTGGAACCCCGATTAGCCCCATAGTGGCTCTTGGTACTAGATCAAAACCATAGATCTATAAATACCACTTATAGGCATCAGGCTCCCAGAGTAACCAGTTTCCAGTAAAGTAACTGAAAGTTTAAACAAATCGTGAGCCATCTGGTGCCCGGGCCTTCTCTGATGAAACATCAGCCTGGCTAAAGTTGACAAATCCAGTGCGAATCTGAGGGGACAAAGACTAGGGGTGATATGTATCAAAATAGCATTTTGCGATTCTCAAATAGCGATTTTTTGCTAATCGCTATTTGAGAATCACAAAATGGTATGTATGTAGAAATCAGCTTCTTTTTAGCGATTTCTTAAGATTCCTTAATGGCGCTTAGCAAATTGCTAATCGCAATTAAGGAATAATTTCCCATTCATTTCTATGGGCCAGGAGGCCCATAGGAATGAAGGGGAAATTTGCGATTAGCAATTTGCTAATCGCAAATTGAGAATATTCGCAAGGGTGCAGGGGTGTCCAAAGGACACCTTGCTGCACCCCTGAAAATGACATGTGTGCGCATATGGCGCACATACATGCCCTAAGGGCATGTATGAGCGTCACATGGCACCTTTTGTTTTTAAAACAATTGCTTTTTGAAAGGAATTCGCAACTTACCACCAACTTGAAGTTGGTGGTAATTTGCGATTCCTTAGGGACAATTAGCAATATTTTTTTGCATGATACATTGCATTTAAGGAATCGCACATTGTGCGATTCCTTACATGCAATCGCAAAATAAGGAATTGCAAATTGTGCGATTCCTTATTTTGAACCACATTTGCTTCATACATACCATATTGAGAATTCGCATTCGCAAAGGCCGAAATTCGGCGAATTTCGGCCTTTGCGAATGCGAATTTCAATGATACATATGCCCCCTAGGTCTCCTGAAAGAGACAAAGATCAAATCTATTGATGAACTGACACTAATCTGAGTCTGTTAGTTTTGTCGGTAACCACACAAGATTCCAGGATACCAGGTTCGTGGAGGAAGCTCTATTGTCTTTGGCAAGTGCCCAGCTAGGGGCAATACAGGTGGCTGGGTTTGGACAATCCGTAAGGTTAGGCAGTAAGTTAAGATTACAAGGATCCTCTAGCTTCTCAGACCCTTGGTTAATGGCTACACAGTTGCTGACTTTTTCTGTGTGTACCAAACAGAGAGGTTGTGCTGATCCGATTGATTGCTCAAAGGATGGGGGTCCAGCAACCCCCCCCATTCCCTCCCAGGTTTAGGCAGACCATAACAACTTTCATAAGGCAATCGACTTCCTCCACATTTGATATATGCTGAAAGTGATTAGTTAGGGGTATCTCAAATGCGGGTTGTATGGTTAGGAAGCTTCTGGTCAAGGGGCGTAAGCGAAAAAGTAACATTCTGGCATTGGGTTGAAGTTTAAAGAAGTAACGAAGGGGCACAAGTTGGGGGCTTTCAAACAGAACTGTGCCGGCATGACAAGTTCTTGAGAAAAAGTGCACAAAATGAGGTGAATCAAAATTAATAATCACACATTCCCCTTTGCGCCTTTCACTGACCATTCAATCTAGGCTTCTTGTGTTACCATGATTTCTTTGGTAAGGATGTTCATGCCCTTCATGTAAGTCCCAAGCCAATGAACACAGTTATTTCCTAGATATCCCCGTAACTCATGCATTGTAGATTTTGGAATGTTCTTAATCCCCAGAACAAAGGGGTTGGCTTCACAGGGGAGATCCGTGTGAGGCAAAGAAACTTTGTTTATCAGCTGTTGCGAACCCTTACAATTGCCTGACATGGTAGCTGCTGCTGCAAGCAGCCTTGTTCTTACCATAATTGATTGTGACTCCTTTGTACTGGATCAGAAGCATGATAATAACACAGACACAAAGAATTGTATATTTGCTGTGGTGTCTCCGCAGAATAATGTAACAGCCTGCAGCACAACTGTGGGACCCTGCCACTGACATTTCAAGCTTGTAAGTGGGGACTGAAATTCCGGTAAGCACATTGTGAAGCCCAGGACGAGGCACAATATGTTTAAAAGCCTGCAGCAAACCTGTGGGCTCTGGATGCTGCAGCTGACATTCGTCACCCATAAATGGGGACTGCAATTCTGCAATTCTCATAAGCCCTCTGTGAAGCCCAGGAGGAGGGGGGCAACATGTTTAAAAGCCTGCAGCACACCCTTGGGCATGGGACGCTGCCACTGACATTCGGAGCCCGTGCGCGAGGACTGCAAACCGTAAGCCCTCTGTGAAGCCGAAGAGGATAGCCCAATGTGTTTAAATGCCTGCAGCAAACCCGCGGGATGCTTCCACTGATATTCATAGCTCATGAGTGGGGACTGCAATTCCCATAAGCCGCTGTGAAGCCCAGGAAGAGGGACCAACGTGCTTAAAAGCCTGAAGTACACCTGTGGGCACAGGACGCTGCCACTGACATTCAGAGCAGGTGAGCGGGGACTGCAATTCACATAAGTCCACTGTGAAACCCAGGAGGAGGGGCGAACATGTTTAAAAGTCTGCTGCACACCCACGGGCATGCAACACTGCCACTGACATTTGGAGCACATGAGCAGAGACTACAGTTCCCATAAGCCTGCTGTGGAGCCCAGGAGGAAGAGCCAACAAGTTCACAAAACTAACAGCACACCCAAGAGTGCTGAACGGTGCCACTCACATTCGAGCCCATGAGCAGGGACTGCAATTCCCATAAGTCAGCTGTGAAGCCCAGAAGGGGGCGCAACATGCACACAGGAGTCTGCATGGGTGAAGCCAGGCCAAGAGTGGGCTAGTCTGTGCGTGTCAGAGACCTCAGGAGGCTGGGCTGGGTGTCCCCTTTTGGTTCTCTGATAGAGACTTACCACCTTAACATCTGACAACTAACAAGGTTAGTGACTGTTATTATTAATAGCATGGGGTTTCATGTGAAAAATTAGGAAATGCAGGTAAATAATCTGCTGCCATTAGGAAGAAAAGAGCAAGCTTTGTATCTAAGTGCTCCATTGGAGATATCATCAAACTTTTTGAGGAAGTTGATTTTCTCCTATTTGATACACCAATAGCTCTCGCTCCATTCATCCTATTTCATCTAATCCCCATAACCAGCTGCAATATGATATCTTTAATAACTCTCAACAGCTCGCTAAAGAAAAACTGAGCCCACGGGTGAATACTCCTATGCCTAAGAAATTTCCGGTGAGAGAGGTGGTTAAAGGCCACAGAGGTAAGAGCTCAACACTGAGGGGTACAGACAAACCTGCATCAGATGTTATTGTTGAAACTGTCGGCAGCCAAAAACTGGGAAACCGAGGTAATCTAACTACCTCCGCTGATATTAATCCCACTATGGAAAGAACTCTTGATGGTTTCAGTGAACCAATTTATGAGAGAGTCCATCTGCTCAGAGGCACCCCACGCCCCACTGAGCCCCCTCGTGTGAGTCCAATGCCTGATCAATCAATCAATCAAACACATTTACAGAGCGCACTACTCACCCGCTAGGGTCTCAAGGCACTGGGAGGAGAGAGGGGAGGGTGCTGCTACTGCTCGAAGAGCCAGGTTTTAAGTTGCTTTCTGAAGGAGAGATGGTCCTGGGTCAGCGGTAGGTGGGTGGGGAGGGAGTTCCATGTCTTAGCCGCCAGGTAGGAGAAAGATCTTCCTCCCGTGGTGGTTCTGCAAATCCGTGGGACGGTGGCGAGGGCGAGGCTGGTGGATCGGAGCTGGCGGGTGGGTGTGTAGAATGTGAGGCGGTTGTTGAGGTATTTGGGGCCCATGTCGTGGAGAGCCTTGTGTGCGTGGGTGAGGAGTCTGAACGTGATCCTCTTCCTGACGGGGAGCCAGTGCAGGTCTCTCAGATGGGCAGAGATGTGGCTGTGATGGGAGATGTCCGGGATGAGTCGTGCAGAAGCGTTCTGTATGCGCTGGAGTCTTTTCTGTAGTTTGGCTGTGGTTCCAGCGTAGAGGGCGTTCCCATAGTCCAGTCCGCTGGTGACGAGGGCCTGGGTGACCGTTTTTCTGGTTTCGGTGGGGATCCACCTGAAGGTCTTTCGGAGCATGCGCAGGGTGTTGAAACAAGATGGCGAGACGGCGTTGACTTGTTTGGTCATTGTGAGGGAGGAGTCCAGGATGAAGCCCAGGTTGCGTGCGTGGTCCGAATGCTTGGGGGCGGTGCCTAGTGCGGGGGGCCACCAGGAGTTGTCCCATGCGGACGGGGATGGTCCAAGGATGAGGACTTCCGTCTTGTCTGAGTTCAGTTTCAGACGGCTGAGCTTCATCCATTCTGGGATGTCTTTCATTCCTTCATGGAGGCTGGCTCTGGCGGGGCGGGGGGGTCGTTGGTGGAGGAGAGGATCAGCTGGGTGTCGTCAGCATAGGAGATGATGTTTAGGTTGTGTTGGCGTGCGATGGATGCAAGGGGGCTCATGTAGATGTTGAAGAGGGTGGGGCTGAGCGAGGAGCCTTGAGGAACGCCGCAGATGATCTTGGTGGCCGCTGAGCGGAAGGGGGGGAAACGGACTCTCTGAGTTCTGTCGGAGAGGAAGGAGGTGATCCATTCCAGGGCTTTCTCTGGATCCCGGCGGGTTGTTAGGGTGCGGTGGCAGACTGTATCGAATGCGGCCGATAGGTCGAGGAGGATGAGGGCAGCAGTTTCCCGTTGTCGAGGAGGGACTTGATGTCGTCGGTAGCTGTGATGAGGGCGGTCTCGGTGCTGTGGTTTGCTCGGAAACCGGACTGCAGGGGGTCGAGGGAGCCGTTAGTCTCGAGGAAGGCGGATAGTTGTTTGTTGGCGGTCTTCTCGATGACTTTGGCAGGAAAAGGGAGGAGCGAGATGGGGTGGAAGTTCTTGAGGTCCGTGGGGTCTGCGGTGGGTTTCTTCAGGAGGGTGCTGAGCTCCGCATGATTCCAGCTCTCCGCGAAGGAGCTGTTAATGATGTTCTGGAGTTGGGGTGCAATGATGGATTCGGCTTTGTTAAAGATGTGGTGTGGACAGGGGTTGACTGGGGAGCCGGAGTGGATGGTGTTCATCACGCGGGTGGTGACTTCAGTGCTGACCGAGGTCCAGGTGCAGAGGGTGGTGGTGGGGGCACTGGTTCAGTGGTTGGGTGCGTGGTCTGGGTGCAAAGCTGTTGTGTATGTCAGCGATCTTGCGGTGGATGAACGAGGCGAGTCAGTCGCAGAGGTCTTGCGAGGGTGTGATGTCAATGTTGCTGGCGCTGGGGTTGGAGAGCTCTTTAACGATGCTGAAGAGTTCCTTGCTGTTGTGGGTGTTGTTGTTCAGTCGTTCTCTGAATGTTGTCCTTTTGGTGGTGTGGATCAGATGGTGGTGTTTACGGATGGCGTTCTTGAGGGCTGTCCTATTTTCTGTTGAATGGTTGTGGCGCCAAGCTTTCTTAAAGGTACGGCAGGATTTCTTAGAGTTTTTGAGGTTGTTGGTGAACCACGAGGCTTTCTTGCTGCTGGGTCTGCTGGGAGGATTCTTCAGCGGTGCAAGGGCATTGGCGCAGTTGGTGAGCCACTGTGTGAGGTTGTGGGCTGCTTCGTTGGAGTCCGTGTGTGTTGGTGGGAGGGTCCTGGCTCAGGGAAGTGGTGAGCTGGTCGGTGGGGATCTTGTTCCAGCATCTTCAGGGTACCTGTTGCGGGTGGTGGTGTGTTGTTGTTCTCCTGAAGTTGAAATGGACACAGCTGTGATCTGTCCAGTGTAGTCCGGTGGAGTGGCTGAAGGAGATGTGGTTGCTGGAGAAGACTGGGTCAAGCGTGTGGCTGGCGTAGTGGGTGGGGGTGTTCACCAGTTGCTTGAGTCTGAGGTTGGCGAGGTTGTCCAGCAGGGTGGTGGTGTTATTGTCGTTGTTGTTTTTCAGGTGGAAGTTGAGGTCCCCTAGGAGGATGTAGTCTGAGGAGGTGAGGGCGTGCGGGCTGAGGAAGTCTCCGATGGCTTTGCTGAATTGTGTGCGTGGTCCCGGGGGTCTGTAGATGAGAGTGCCTCTGAGGGTGGTCTTGGGGTCGGTGTGTATCTGGAAGTGAAGGTGCTCGGCGGCGGTGAGGGTGTCGTCGGAGTTGGCCGTGATGCGGTGGACCCGGGGCCTGCGGAGGACGATATCCGCACCATACTGGCCGCAATGCAAAAGAGCCTACAGCAGAGCATGTCAACCATTGATGGCAAACTGAACACCTTGGTACTACGAATGGACCTTCTTACTGAACGTATGGATAAACAAGCGGCAAGACAATACATGACGGAGCGCAGGGTCACGGAAGTGGAAGAAGCCCAAACGCAATTGAACACTTAGCAAAAACAAGTGGGAAACTGCTTCTAACTCTGAAGGATAAAGCTGAAGACCTCGAAGCCCGTTCTCGCTGAAGCAACATAAGAATTAAAGGCCTTCCGGAGACCACAAATGTTGGCAATATGGAGCTCTTTATTGAGAAACTATTGGCGACACTGCTGGGTCGCGACACATTCTCGCCGATGTTCATAGTAGAACGTACGATCTTTGGGGCCAAAGCCCCCCCCTGGAGCAGCACAGTGGCCTATTATCGCCAAACTACTAAACTACAGAGACAGGGATGCAGCACTGAGAGCAACACAGAAGAAGCAATCCTTGTAATACGAGGGTTCCGCCATCTCACTTTATCCAGACTTTCCAGTGCGGGTGCAAGTGGTGCGCAGACAATTTGCGCCGCTGAAAAAGCAACTGCGGGAGTAAAATTTAGACTATGCCATGTTATACTCAGCAAGAATGTGAGTGAATAGGCAGGGACACTCCTGCATTTTCACGGACCCAAAAACACTGCAGAAAGCGTTGAAAGAGTGGGCGAGACACAGACCACATCAAAACTCCCTGCTTGCCTGCGTGGGGACGGAAGGAAGTCGCCTGGAAGAACAAGAATGAATGGAGGATTAAGTCCTTGGACAAGTAAGAATTCTATTCAAGGGGAGGCGGGTAATGTATTCAAGATGTGAATGTGAGATAGAAGTTGGTGTTAATATAGTAAGGAGGGATAGTATACAATGCAAACTAGAGGGTACTGAGACGAAGTGTAACGATGTGTTAATGTTAGGACGCCATGCCATGCTGAGGTTAGCCTCCATAGGGGATCTCAGGTAACAATATGTCAAAGGTGAATTGTTTGTAAAATGCACAGTATCTGCCTGGTGGCGGCAGGACCAGGTGTAACACCTAGAGTGCATGAGAAGCGACAGGGCTCGGGCACTATCTGGCCACGTGTGTAACACACAACTTGGGTTCTTTTATGTTTTATGTACGTATTTTATTTCATTTATTTTATTTATTTTTTATTGAAGCAGCAAATTTTGGTTATTTTGTAGATTCAAAGGGTTTGTTATGAGAGTTTTGCCAATGCAAGGTTGGGGTTCCCTTGGCGTGGGAGGAGGGAGGAAGGGGCCATAGACACAATATAGATACCACTCATGGTGCACTGCTCACAGCCAAGTATGTGCACAAATCACATTGCTGCATAGTACCACAGAGAGACTACAAAGCAATTGCGCTACACGCAACAAGCTATTCCTCCATTCTGCATGGCACAGACGCTATGCAGTAAAATTAATACTTTGACCTGGAATGTCAGAGGTCTTAATGACTACAGAACGTTGAGGAAACTAATGGCGTATCTCACCAGACATATCATTGATATAGCCCTTTTGCAGGAATCGCACTTGACATCTAACAGTAAAATGCTTAACTGTAGAGGGCTGCCTGGCAATGTTCATGTGGCAGGATTCACATCTCATGCCAGAGGCGTGATCACTTGGGTTAACCCGAAGGCAGGGCTGAAACTGGAACCAGTGGAAACTGACTTGGAAGGGAGGTATGTGATCTCGAGATGCAGAGGGAAAGGACTAGACCTGCTTATAGTTAATGTATATGTCCTGAATTATGATAATCCCAAATTCTACACAGCGCTAACTGAGAAGATGCGGAACTATGGGACCGTCTTACAACTATGGGGTGGGGAGTTTAATTGTGTACTAGACCCACAACTAGACAGGTCGGGAGGCCCGGAAAGGCGTTTTACAGCAGCAGCCGAGTAATCATAGGTGCGATGACGCAGTTCGATTTATACGATCTCTGAAGAGCGTGCTCTCCCAGTATATGAGGATACACACACTACTCTGTGTATCAAAACTTACACACTAGAATTGACTACTCGATGACTTCAGGGGATTTTATTACTCAGATATGTGACTTTGCAGTTCTCCCATGTACATTCTCAGATCACGCCCCAATACTGTTGTCTCTGGAGACCCCTCACAAACAGATAGCACCTTTCACTTGGAGATTCCCCCATATTCACTATTATACCCCGTCTTCAAATCAGAACTCTTTGACGCAATAGAAACTTTCTTTGTGCACAACATAGGGTCGGTCGACACTTTCTCGATAGTGTGGGAAACATTTTAAAGTCTACATCAGGGGGATAGCTATGGCAAAAAACAATCGGGCGTCCTTCGGGCATTAAGGAAACGACTTACAGATTTGGTAGGTAAACTCCAGACGCTTTAAAAAAGGTTTCTCTCTGATGCTGATGCTGATGAACAATCACAGAAGGAATTTAAAGAACTGCTCGATGAATACCACGAAGCAGTAGACTCAGAACTGAAACACTTAGGTAAATACTCGACGGCCCACACTTACAGGGAGGGTGAGAGACCAGGCTCTGTTCTGGTTGCCTGTCAAAAAGTGCAGGGCATGATCGACTGGTACCTTCACCCGTCCAAACTTCAGCAAATCTTTCCCAACACCTTCGATAGATGCTGGAGAGGGTGTGGCCTATTGGGGGACTTTCAACATCTATGGTGGGACTGCCCGTCCATTTACCCCTTCTGGGAGGAAATACTTACACACCTTAAAGACATACTGGGAAATCCCATTATCACCACTCTAGCAGGTGTCCTTTTAGGGCTTCGCGAACCTACCCTTGAGCATCAGACCCGATCAGATAAGAAGATCATGTGTATCTGTCATGGGGCAGCAAAGGTTACTTTAGCAGCCACTTGGAAGACGAAAGAAGCCCCAGCAATCTTCCCATGGCATTCTCAACTATGGAAGCTGCTTAGTCTGGAACGAATGTTAGACATCTTCAGGGACGACTATAAGAACTTTGAATTTAAATGGGGGCCCCTAGTCAACACTCTTTCCCGTGGGCTACCATCGCTGTCTGTCCTGCCACCGTCCGAGCCCTTCATCTCTTTCAATTTTGAGCTCCCTCTCGTACCACAGGCTTAATAGCTTCTAAGATAGTTGCCACCACCATTGTAGGGGAGAGGAGAGGGAGGGGCCCGCGGTTTCTTTTCTTCTGTTTGGGTTGCCTCCCTCTTGGGGGCAGCATTTTTTCTGAGTGTTACCTCCTATATTGGCATCCTTTGAATATCTCCCTTCGCAAAGAATGACAGGCTGCATGCTGAATTGTTTGCTACTATTTAATGTCTTCAAGGAACTGCCACAAGTTGCGTTGTTATTAGAAACTGTAACCATCATTTGAGCAGATCATTGGGCTCCTTCTGAGCACTGCATAACTTTACTCCATTATGACCTTGTCGATTTCTGTAGCACCCCCTGCGAGGGGCGATGTGATGGTGCTGATCTAATGATTATTTTAGTACACAAAAAATTCAATAAATATACGTTTGACAAAAAAAAGCCCAGGGAAACAGCAGAAGTTGTAGAGATCAAGGATGAGCAGGGAGTACCCATCAGAGATCCAACAGTAATAGCAGACAGGTCTAGGCAATATTATGTCACACTATAAGCCTCCAGAACGGAGGACCAGGATGCAGAGATATTAGACTACTTAGCACACATCAAATTTCCCTGGCTGACTAATACACACCGGGAATACCTAATACGCCCACTAGAGAAAGATAAGATTGTAGCCGCACTGACAGGCATGATGGCGGGTAGGGCACCAGGCGCTGATGGATTAACGGTATCCTTCTAGAAGGAATTTCAAGACATTCTGATCCCCCACTTGTGCTCGCTATTCAAAGAGATAAACGAAATCGGACAAATGCCACCATCCATGAGGTAAGCATTGATCGTTACCATACTGAAGCCAGATAAACTGCCAACAGAATGCGCATTGTACCGCCCTTTGTCACTATTGAGTGTTGACACAAAGCTATACACTAAAATACTTGCGAACCGCTTAACACCACTTATACAGCTGCCCGTAGCACCTGAACAGGCAGGATTCGTACCTAGCAGAAACTTGACCTATAACCTGCAAACAGTATTTGGCACAATTCAACACACAAGACAAGATGTGAAGGCGATAGCCGTTTTCCTGGGTATGGAAAAGGCATTCGACTCTGTCAAATGGACATTTATGACCTATGTTCTGACGAGACTCGGCCAAGGAGACATCTTTTTGCTGAGTGTTCTTTACAACAGACCAACAGCCAGGATCAAAATTGGTGATATGCTCACTGACACGATACATAGCACTTGAGGCACACGGCAGGGATGCCCGCTCTCCCTGATGCTCTATGCGCTTGTTACGGAGCCCTTGGCCTGCGCGATGTGGGAGTACCACAGTCAAAAGGGGATACACTTTTTGGGGTATGATTTAATCATATCCACGTACGCTGATGATATGTTGCTCTATAGCAAGGATTCGGAGCACAGCCTGTCTCCAATACTGCCTGAAGTGGCTAAGTTTGGGCATTGTCTGGAATTAAAGTAAATTGGAACAAGTCAATTATGTTCCTGCTCACTCCCACCACGGACAAATTCATCCCTGACTTCCCACTACAATGGTCGATAGACCCGGTGTGATATTTGGGTATACAGGTCCATACGGACTCGGAGGTGGTACTTAGAGAACATTATGAGGTCGCCATCAGCAAGCTGGAGACTGATATAGAGCGATGGACCCGGCTGCCATTGTCGCTAATGGGCAGTCTCCTTCATGAAAATGATAGTGCTGCCCCGATTCTTATTCCTGTTCACTAATATACCAATAGTTCCTTCTTCAAAACGCTCACTTTCCTCCTAATCAGATTAGCTTGGGTCGGGAAACACGCCCGGATCAGGTAGGAGATTCTTACATTCCCATACCACATGGGGGGATTGGGCACCCCGAACATTAAATTGTACTATAGGGTTGCACACCCACTACTGGGTACATGGACCTGCAGATACACCACACATCCAGATTGAGAGAGTAGTGACAGCCCTGCTTCAACTTCCTGCGACATTATTTGCTCCACCGGATTGTAGAACTGGAATTTTAGACTCAATGAACTCGACAGTACATGCATGGCATCATCTCCTGACGCTACAAGCTGGATTTATATTATATTCTCCGCTTACTCCCCTGGAGTGGTGTTGTTGGATACCTGCATGTACAGACTGGGTGGTGACCCGGGCACTTACTGCTTTAGGTATCACAAAGATTGGAGGAATGTTCACAGAGGGTGTAGTGAAAACGTGAGACCAAACGGGAGTGCAGGAACGACATGATACTTCACTCATAGATTCTAATTCTATAGGATGAGACATGCATTAAAGGAAATTCTGGGCAGCGACTTGGCCGAACCGCCAGAGATGGCTGCTCTTACATTTCTGGTAAAAGTGGAGTCGCCAGTACAGCTAGTCTCCAAATTGTTTAAATTAGCTCAGGGCTACCGGGCAAACCATTATACCAAGGCCCGATTAGCACGTCAAGTAGATTTAGAGAGGGATACAGACAATGCAAAGTTCAAATATTGTTGCGAGAGTACGAAACGCATCTTCCTAAATGGCCGTCATAGGTTGATACACTGTAAATTCCTTAACAGAGCATAATGCAACCCAGAGAGACTACATAGGTACCGGCTGAGGGTCACAGCTGAATGTGAGCGCTTCAATGCTTGCCCGGCTGATTTTTTTCAGTTCGCATGGCTCTGCCCAGGGATAGAAGACTTTTGGGTCAGGTTTTCAAGACCCTTAAGGATATCATAGGCACTATGCTGGCCCCATGATGGCCCTACTGGGTTATTCCCTCAGCCTGCCAAAATCTATCAGACGACTAGTTGATATGGGGCTCCTCATAGCCAGATGTAGGGTTGCGATATGTTGGCCCCCTGGCCCGACCCCCACTATGGCCTGCTGGTCGAGCGACATACTATACTGTAGTACACAGACAAACACCTAGACACCAATCGCCTGAAGAATTTTTCGGAATTATATAGAAAATATTTGGCGACCAAGAATGGAACTGTCGTGAGTGAGGACGTCCCAGCACACGAGCAGGCTCTAACGGCGCTGCCTGAATAGAAATAATGGTCGTACCAGGTACATAGAGCGCTCTGGTGACCCATTCTCTGCGCAACAGCCTGTACTGCTGAGATAACGTGATGCAGGGCTATGTATAATAGGTAATGTCTTTCTGTGCTGTTTGCTACCACTATGTTGCACAAGGATAGCTGAGCTGAGCGAGGATTTAAGCTAGCATGTATTAAAATATAAAAGTGTAACAAGATTGCTTCATGTACTGTTATATTGTCAGGAATGCTCACGGATTTATTACCGAATTGTCTATGATTTTTTTTGTGTTCATGTACGAAAATCTAAATAAAGTAAAAAATAAAGGAATTGCAGTCCCTGTTTATGGGCTCCGAATGTCATAATTTTCTAATCTCTTGTTTCATGTCTATTTGATGACTTGGGCAACAGGAGAAACATGAGCATTCCCATTCTTAGTGTAATAAAAAGCAACTTCTAGGACATAAATCCAACCTGATGTTTGTTAACAATGAAACAAATCTAAAAGTAGCGCAATATATGCATACATTTGTTCACAGCGCAAACATGTTCTCTCTCAGGGCCTATCCTATTATGGTCAATAATTACTGTTACCACGGGGTGTGATATTTACTATGTGGGGTAGAAATTATTCTGATTTTTTCAGATGGCTATCATCCATAACATGAGTAACTTGATCAATAAATTCCGATTAACCTGGTGATCTGTTACATAATATCATGGATCGAAAAATATAATTTTAGTCACCCCTTCTTAGCTCCTTCTCAGTATTCATGCAGAACCCAGTGGTGGATGACCATATGTGTCGCCTGAGTTACTGGAACATGCAGAAGTTTTGTGACTACCTGGAAAGTTTCCTTTCAACCGAGTTATTGCTGTAACAGATTTCAGCTTTTTAGTTCCACATGCGTGGATTCTTGCTCAGGTGCACTAGACAGAAGACTATGTTCAGTTGACATCCACAAAATAATATCTGGTCGAAACTTCAACACCCCTTCCCTCTTTTGGCTCATGACACATTGAATAAGGAGCTTATGTGGATTAAATCATATGGATTCATGTATTTATTTACACAACCTTGAATTTCAGTTTCTAAGTACATTCTTGTATATATTTTTAAATTCAGACAGTTGTATCAGTGTTAAGAATAAAAAGAAAAATATTATATGCACACAAGGGAACCTCTTTGTCAGATGTTTACAGACTAGAAAAGAGCCCACGATAAATTATTATTTCAAGTCAAATCAAACTGTAATGTTCCCTCCTCTCGTATAAATCAATATTTCTTTCCAAGCCTAAAGAGAAACATTACTTACACATTTCCAATTGCTGAGAATGAACTTGCATCTACTTGTGAAAATGAGGTCAAGAAAATGGCTGTCATTGGTATTCGAAATAAGCGGATTATGCCGGACAGTTAGACAGTATTAAAAACAAAAGAAGGTTTAGATTTATGATACGTCTACAATAAACAGAAATATTTTTTGCCAAAAGTCCATAAGCAAGTGACAATAAAACAATATATGTTCTAAATCACCTGTCGGTATGTTACAGTTCCAACATAATGGACTTTCACATAGGTTCAGTTTCTTCAAACATTGGTGACTCAAGAAAGTTTCATGTAATTAATGGGATTTAGTTTGAGACAGGAGGTGATTTTGTATTTAAAGCTAGATAACCAAATCTGTTTCCAATTAAACATAGGAGTATCAACAGTGGTTTCATGTTCCCTTTTGGATTTTGTAGGAGTAGATATTCTATTAGTTTTCGTAAGATTGGACGAGACTTTGAACACAAAATGGGCACCATGATTCTATAAAGATATAAGATCTAACATAGATGGATGTGACTATGACAACTTGGCTTTAGAGATGATGGCCTTCAGCTTGAAGAAGTGATAAAATTCCAAGGTGTGTAATTCATATGTATGTTGCAAAAGTCCAGGGAGACTATTTTGAACTTAATTTGTTAAAGGTGTACATACCCGCTGAGGTTCAGTGAGCCAGTAAATGGACAAACCATTCCATTTGATAGCTCTATTGTATCAAATTGATGCTAAGTAGACTTTTTAAAGTATTGTTATTGATCTTGTATCAACGGATAAGATAGTTTTAATGAGTGGTTGCAGAGTGTGATACAGTTACAGTAGAAGATGTTAAAAAAGAAATGAAACTGGAGTTTTGCACAATCTGCATCTCTATCTCTAGTCATTTTGGTTGGTATTAATCTGACTACAATAACCATATAGAGCTCTGTTTGAAAAGAAAGGCTGAGTGGTACAAGGTAAAATCAGCCAGTTTAACATCACCCAAATGTTTAGTCAGTCTCAGTTCTTTCAAGAAGATTCTTGTTTTTTTTGTTATACGAGAGAAATATGCTTAAGAGTCTGTCAAATTCCTAGGAGAAATCATGTGAAAATGGAATTGAAATCATAGAGATCAGATAATTTATCTTGGGTGTAATCAGCAACTTAATTCTTTTGATTCTTCCCCACTATGGGGGTCATTAGAATTGCGGTTTTTCCGCATCCTCCGGGCCGGCGGAAGTGTCCGCCGGCCCGGAGGATGCGGAAAAACCGCTGCGTAGCCTTCAAAGACCCCCCGCCAGATTAGGATGGCTGGGGGTTCAGGAAGACCATCCGCCACTTTTCTGCCGCGGTCGCCTTACGACCGCGGCAGAAAAGCTCTAATATGGAGGCGGTGTCTAACAGACACTGCCAGCCATATTAGGATGGGGCAAAACGAATGCTGTGGCTTCTCCGCCGTGGAAAGGCATACAGTGTTTTCTTTGGGGGCCCATTGCGGGCCCCCAGGGTGACAGGAGGGTGGGGGATGCACATGGGGGGTACCTATGGTACCCCCTGCATTTGCATGCACAAAGCAGCAGGCACCGCGCGGTGCCTGCCGCTTTGTGCATGCAAATGCGAAGCATGCATATTTAACCTTGCGGCGGGTGCTGCTTCAGGCAGCACCCGCCGCAATGTTAAATATTGAGGATGTGATCGCCAGGGTGGGGGTCACATCCTAGTTGCACTGGAGGGAACGCCACAGCCCCTACGGACGTTCCCTCCACCTCGGGGGTCGCGGACGGACACAGGTCCGTCCGCGATCCTAATCGGCCCCTATGTTAGGGATTCTGGAAACCAACCTTCTAAAAAATGTCAACACATTTTGTAGGGTAATGGCCTTGTTTTGTCTAATAGATTCCATGAGGTTGTTATCAAATTCAATGCTGTAGTATTTTCTTTGAATTTCTTTAACCAGAATAATCCAGAGTTGCCTAGGACTACCTTGACACCCAATGTGCTCAAGGTCATTACTTTAGAGGTATCTCTATTTAGAGTATAGCTCAAACTTGGAAAAAGGCTTTAATAATTTTAGACTGGGCCAGCATAGATGCTTTCAGTAAAAAACAATCTATGATCAGCATAAGCAGCTGCTTTTACTGTAAGATTGTCAAATGTTACACATGCAATGTCTTTGTTTTCCCTAATAGCTTGCAATAGGGATTCGTAGACTAGTAGTAAAAGTGTAGGTGAAAGGGGATAGTCTTGTCTCGTACAGTGTTCTAAAGCGAAATATTCTTACTAGAGCAGAATGTAATATGTATAATTGACTCCATGTGAGAACACCCAGTAGTAACATATTAAAAGGCAATCAATTAAGAAATTTAGTTTGGTATGATATTATATCCCAAACAGCATTAAAGTAGCCCAATTGCCATAACACATAGTAAATTGGTCTATACCCTAAAAATCAAAAGGAAATAGGCATTATTGAACAAAAAATTAGGCTGTGGAAAATAAAGCATGACAGCAGGGGTGATAGAGTGATTATGATTAGAGTACAATAAAGAAAAAGAGAAGACAAAATACTGTGGCGACAGGCACCAGATTAGTTTTGGTAGTTTCACATGGACCAAAAAGACCAAAGAGATCCCAATATCCTGAAAATTATATCAGTCCAAAACACCTTTGTGTAGTATTCGGGCTAAAACAAACACACTGTTTTTCCTTTTTAATTGTATGAGCATCTGGGATAGAGTAGAATGAAGCACTTACATGTGTGGAACAACATGAGACATGACTCTGGTTCTCCCGATCACCGAAGTCAGAATGGTCAGGCAGCAAGCCGTGGCCATTAAAAGCTCCCCCTGAGATCATTAATCAAGGAATGGGAGCCCCTCCAATTTCTGCTGCCACAATCCATCATTTGGTAAATGAAAAATGGCATCAGGCTGCAGATTATTGCCAAAAGCATCATCTGGCTCAGAGCTGCCAAATCAGTTTGCTATTGTTATGTTATATGTTATATGTTATATTATATTGATTTGTATGGCGTACTAATCACCCAGAGGGTAACCAGGTCCTTGAGTAGGCGTGCAGGTGTTTGGTCCTCAAGGTGCTTATCCAATGAGCTGGGTCTTATGGAAGACAATACGTGTGGAGGAGGCTCGAATGTGTATGGTCCAGGACTTGGTCACGTCCCCTATATTCCTGTGTGTATGAACACATCTTTAGCACTGCATCGTTTACACTTATGTTTTAATGTATATTATGCACCTGAATCTATTTCAGTAAATAGCTACACCAGAAACTAAAAGAAGAGTATTTTTAGATTTAATCTATTCTAGAATGAAATCTTGTACCTATAATCATTTGGACATGTTCAAAGTATCTATATTATTAACTAGATTACTTATGAGTAATGCATGAGGTGATCACTTAAATGAGTACCACAGGACAATAGTTTGAATATACAAATTTACACTAGTCCCCGTGGACACATAGGGTTGTCCTTGTTTTTTTTACACACACATCTCCCTATACGAATCAGCTCCAGATTATTTCAGACATTAGAACATGATTTGTTGGAAACAGTTTTCCAAGAATACTTTATAGATTCTACTACAATACACAGCAATTTACCTGAGGGTTGGGCGCAGGTTAATTTAGGTTTGCTTGTGACTGAAAAGAATTGTGGTTGATGCTTGAGAAGGGCTTCACCCCTCAACCAATTACCCAATTTATTACACTACCCATTAATTGTTTTACTTAGTTTTCACAGATTGCAAATATTCCTGAGACATCATGATTTAGATAGCACAACAAACAAAAGAAAGAACTATTGGATCCAAGAACAAAAATGTTCAATCTTTAACTGAAAAGTGTGATTTTCAGGGAGTTTCAGAAAAAGGAATAGTCATAAATCTTACAAAACTTGAATGGGTTGGCATTCCACAATTGGAGGTGAAGAACTATGAAACCTCTTCTTCCACAGAAGACTTTTATTTAGATGGGATCACTTCTACTGGTAGAAAAACAGAACTCAGGTGTCTCCGAAGAATATTGGGGTTATGAACTATAAAAAAAACAGGTTCGTTCTGTAAACTGCACTGCACATTGCAGATACATTTTAATTGCACGGGCTGCTTCATGGTTCAAAGACTTGCAGTCATGCTTGTGAAGACCACATGTAATTTGTTCTACAGTCTTTGCAGTCTCAACGGTTTCCCTGTGGGAGCCCAAGCTGAGACAGAATCAAAGTCCAATTAACTAGGCTCCTTTGTACAAAGTGATATTCGGGTCTTTCTAAGGTCCGCAAATGCTTACGAAGTACTTTTCTGCAGTCACTGGAAATCTTTCTTCTAATCTCTTCTAAAGCTCCAAGGCTTTTACGCAAGGCCTCGAAGAACCCAGGTCTCAGTGCTGCAGCAGGATCCATTGTAGTCCTATACTAAAGGGGCGGGGGATTCTTCAACAAAGGAGAGCCCTTCTTTGGGATTTTGTTTGAGCTTACCCTCTTCAGTAAACGTGTCTTCACCATTTTGAGTTATACTCTGAGGTGCTAGCATTGTAAAGCCAATTTTATAGTGCGTACCTTCTTGTTATTGATCATATCCTCCAACTGAATTCCAAAAGAATTCCTACAGCCAAGCCTGCCTACATTTTCAGCAGCTGTTGTTTGATGTCAAGATTCGCAAGGTGCACTGCTTGTGGGTCTTCCAAAGGGGAAAGCTCTGTTGTCAGTGCCAGACCTCTTAAACTCCACCTAGGGACTTCCTAATTTAAATTAGGTTTGGGCCCTGCCGAACCTTCTCTGTTTGCTTCTGGAACCAGGTTCCCTCAAAATATGAGCTGAGTCAGAATGGTTGGGCTGGCTCCCAATTCAAAAGGGTTCCCTACAATAGACTCTGATGAATGTAATCTTGTGAGTAAGACTACTTGTGTGGGACGTGAAAGAATTACCAACCATGAAGATTTCATTTGACCAGTTATTAGAAGCACTAGACAATGTGGTAATAAAGGGAGCTTTGGCTTTATGGAGACAAGATTTGTAGTGCTTCATTTGGCTTTTGAAAAGATCATGGATCTTTTTTTATTAACTTCTATGAATGTTCCACTAGACATGTCTTGTCCCCAGATATTATTGTTTGAACCCAAGGATGAACCACCAATTGGCATAATACCCTGGAAGCAGAACTGAATAAGTTCATGACTGTCATCTCTGTTATCAAGCAGTGCATGCAGCTGGTGAAGTTGTTCCTTAGCAGTTTATTTTAAACTAGGCGTGACTGATGTTGTTCTTTAAGCCCAGAACACACCCACACAAACATACTTAGAGAGTGATCAAAACAGTGGGGGCCTGTGCAGATAAGCACTGTGGGGCGATGGGGCGAGGTAGGGCTAGAGGGGTGGAAGTGACAAATGATGAAATAGGGAAAATAAATAAATAAATAAAAGCACTATCCTTACCCTCACCACATCAACTGCACGGGCCACTACTTCAGACCAGACAGTAGGAAGCACACATTGGGGCATAATGGCTGTCAGAGGCATAAAGGCATTGCTGATTATGCATTCCGCTCTAGATGTGTCCTTTTTAATCCATTGGTTGAGGCTGATAACTGTAAAGTCCCACACAAGCTTGAAGTAGTTTGTACGACTAGATTTCTCAGGATATCAATTTAAATCCCTCCCTTAGATGACAAAAAGGCCGCCTCTAACATTGAATCCAAACATTTACAAGTGAGACAGGGCCAGAGACATCAGGGATTCATTATGTCAGAGTCATGGTCAGTGCAGTGTTCTGGGAAGGATGGTATCTTCTGCACACTGGTGTATCTGAAAGAGCGTTTGGGTTAATAGTTGTCAAGTTGAAATTGAGGATTGTTCTATGGATGACACTTCTGCACCACAATGCCAATCAACGCTATTACACTGAAAGGTTTTGCGCTGAGAATACTCTTGCAGATCATATGTTTTTTACTTGACCTGCTGTCTCTTTGATTTTACGTGAAGAACAGTGTCTTCTGCATCTCTGTTGGATTTCTCTTTATCAACCAGCCTTCCAGCAATTGGTTTGATCTTGGTCTTATTTCTTTCCAATTTTCCAATAACTGTATGTATGTTTGAATTAGCAACACACCTCCAGCCAATATCACACTTACTAGGTTGCCATCTTCCTCAGTGTGTTCAGTAAGGCTTCACTAGGCACACATGTTTGTGCTTGAATCAACAGTTGTCTATCGAAATAGTCTTATCTGGATGTTTCCTGCTTTTCAATTGCCTAACTTTACAGCAGTAAGGCAAACACATATCAATTATTTTACTGAGCACTGATGGAAATCCACACACCCTTAGGTATATGGCACAACAATGAGAAGAATTACTGTATTACATGATCTTCCACACAGTGCCTTTGACTAATAAACGGTACAAAAGGGGGTGGTGATGGATGGAGCATCTGAATCAATCAAACACTCACACCCAGTCAAAAGATCTGGGTTTAATCCATCACCGTTCTTTAGCCCACTCTGCCACCCCAGTTCAGACATGGCTATATGCAAATCAGTCTGACCCTGTGCCTCATGGGAACAGTGCAGCCCGAACTGCCAAGCCATGTCTTCCCTGGACCGGAAACAAGCTTCCGAATACCGGTTTCTGGCATTCCAGCCATCTTCAGCCCGGCTTGCTTGAATCCAGTGGCAAAGTGAGCAAGGGACTCACGTCTGAGCATACCCTGCCACACTTATGGCGGCCAAAAGCGGTACAAAAGGGGGTGGTGATGGACGGAGCATCTGAATCAATCAAACACTCACACCCAGTCTAAAGATCCATCACCACCCCCTTTTGTACCGCTTTTGGCCGCCATAAGTGTGGCAGGGTATGCTCAGACGTGAGTCCCTTGCTCACTTTGGCACTGGATTCAAGCAAGCCGGGCTGAAGACGGCTGGAATGCCAGAAACTGGTCCTCGGAAGCTTGTTTCCGGTCCAGGGAAGACATGGCTTGGCAGTTCGGGCTTTTACTACCGCTCCTGCCTAGCAGTTTTGGGATCCCACAAAGATAGTGTGCCAATCATATGTGCACCCTGGAGACTGGTCAAAACCATCCACAACTGTTCTCAGATATGGTGACCACTTGGAACAATGAGCAAACCACACCATGGATGCTGACTAAATACTACAACCATGGGGTCTCTGGGACACCAAACTTTTAGACCATCAAGGAACTGCACTGGGATTCTCTCTTGGCCTCAAGAGCTCCCCAGTAGAAGCACTCACAGTCAGGGTGCACCTGAAGCCTGGGTATCTTCCCTGTGCCTCATTACCAACACTGAGATTGGGGCATGTTGATGTGAATTCAATGAAGGCTGGAATAGGTCAGTCCATTCTCCACTTTACTATGGCACTAGGCCTGCTCCTAGCGTTCATTTCCAAGGGTTTTTTCTTGTGCATCTTGGTGAAAACTCACATGTGAATTCACAGGCAGTTTAATAGCCCTGCCTTAGTTTGTATTATAGATGTTGCCCTGCAGCTTCTCTCACTGTTGGGTGTTCTATTTAAATGGACAACATGCATTTTCTATGCCCTTTTGTTTGTGAAAGCTAAGAGTGCAGTAGAGAGAAGAAATATGTTTTCCAAAAGAAGAGGTTCTACGTGTTTTGTGCCATTAAGGATATGATGCCTGTTGGAAATTACCTTTTCTAGGGTGCTTTTCCTTGACATTTTGCTTTTCTTCTTCCCAGTTTTCCGCTGATGTAGATGCTAGCCTTAGGGCTTTGAGCGCGGCTGACACTGCCATTCAGTGCCAATGTACTGTGCTCGCCATATACATACTGGTGATTGGTGTGTACATGATTGGCTGATTCAAGTTAGTTGTACGTCTCTTGTCAAGGGGTAAGCCATATTCCCAGGGCATGTATCTCAAATGCTGCTCCGTGGGCCTGCAGCAGTGGTTGTGAATTCACTGAGGTAGCTCATTGATTGTGCCACAAGTTTGCCCTGGTGGGGCCTGTGTGCACAGGTTACTGTTACCCAGCTTGGCATTTAAAAAGCTATTTGCCAAGGTTCCGCATATCTCTTGCTATATCAAAGTTTTACCTGGTGACAAGGTGCGGTGTTGCGAAGACGTAGGGCATGTGCGCGTTGCATGCAAGGGTTGTAAAAGGCACCGGATTGTGTTTTAGGTACCACAGGGTCTGTTTCTCACATTGAATTAGCATGGGGGAATGAAGGGAAAGGCTATTGAGCAGTGCTTCCTTCAGGCAGAAAGTTGCAGTATAGCGTTTGGAATTGATGAGTTCATAATGGCAAATACTCTCCGGTAGTGCGAGTGGATTCGACATTAATGGTGGTGAAAATGTCACTTTAAAAAAGTGGAAATTACTATGCTTGTGACTCTGTGTGCCTGTCTGCCTGTCTCCAACTCACATCTGGTTGCTAGGGGGATAGTAACATCTGTGCATTCCTGATAGAAGGCCATAAATAGGGGCTCATATACCATGTGTATCTCGTTTTGATTTCAATGGGGACGTTCGACAATTACATATAATTATAAAGTGTATATACAATGTGCATCTCATTTTGATTTCAGTGTGTGTGTAATAGAAAGACCGGTGCTTTATACATATGGTGTGGAGACTTTTTGTGGTGTATGCAGTGTGTTGTGAGGGTGGTGCTGTGCCAGTACTTTATACTTGAATGACCATGCTGAACAGGTATGAGTCTAGGAACATCTAGGGCCTTATTGGACTACAGCTTCTTGCAGAATACAAGACGTGAGGAGGAGGCTTTTATGTGTAGTGGCAGGTCGTTCCACACTTTAGGAGCAATGTAGGAGAAGACTCGACTGCCCGATCTGGTTTTATGCAAGTGTGAGATTTGTGCAAGTAGAATTACGGATGAGAAGAGGTTTCTGGAAGGTTTGAAAAAGGAGATGTGATTGTTGAGGTATGCTAGGCCAATTTCATTTTGTGCCTTGAATGTGTGGATGAGGAGTTTGAATTGTGTTAATTTGTGAATGTTGTGCAAGTGGAGCTCCTTGAGGTGTGGTGTGGTGTGGTAGTATGAGTGAGGGCTGCGTGCGCGATTCTTGCCACCGAGTTCTGAATGGTCTATAGCCTTCTGGTGAGTTTTTTGTTGAGGACGCTCCCATAGTCCAGCCTGCTTGTGAGACGGTTTTCCGGATTTTGGTTAGGAGCTATTTGAAAATCTTCTTAAATATCGTTAGGGTATGGAAGCATGGGATGGTGGTGGCATTGACTTGAGCCATCATGTCAAGTTTTCTGTCAATGATGAGCCCAAGGTTGTTGGTCGAGGGAGACGGCGGTGGGTTTCAGTCATATTGACCTCCAGGATGAGTTTAACAGTGATGCGCTCTTCATAAATATCACAATTTCAGTCTTGTGGTTTTCAGCTTTGGAAAGTTGGTCTTCATTCAGTGGGGAATTTTAGTCATGCAGGCATTGAATTTGATCTGGGTACTAGGCATATTTTCGTTGAGGGAGAGAATGAGTTGTGTGTCATCGGCTTAGTAGAGGACATTGATATAGAGAGAGCAGATGGTGCTGGCTAGATGGTTCATGTATGGATGAAAGAGGGTCTGGCTCATGTGAGTATCCTCGCAAACTCCGCAAATGAGATTGCTGGCTTCCGAGGTGTATGGAGGTAAGCTGACTGACTGGGTCCTTCCAGTGAGGAAACAAGCAGACCCATCAGAGTGCGTGTGCTATGATTCTGATGTCATGTAGGCATTGAATGAGGACAGGTGGGAGACTGTGTCAACTGCTGCGGAGAGGTCAGGCAACCATGCCTCCTCTGTCCAGTGTCATGAGGATGTCATCTGTGGCAGAGATGAGGGCAGTTTCCATGTTGTGGGTGGGTCTGAAAGCAAACTGAGTTGTGTTGTGGAGTTAGAGGTCGTTGAGGTATTCGGTGAGGTGTCTGTTGATGATTTTCTCTAAGACCTTGGCCGGGAATGGTAAAAGGGAGATCGGTCTGTAGTTGTCGGGTGTTGAAGAGTCTGCAGGGGATTTCTACAGCAACGGAAGGACTGTTGCATGCTTCTAAGCATCTGGGAAGGTTTTGAAAGAGGTGGAGGGCATTCAGGATGGGTGTGACCATGGCGCTGATGGGATGGAGTCCTCTGGAGAAGGCATGGTGGGTCCGATGGGTCTCATGAGTGGATAGACTGTATGGTGGTAGCGATTTCTTCTGCTCTAATGACAAGCCATGTGGTTAGCATTGGTTCTTTGGATGAAATCTGGAGGCATTTGTGAGGTTTGTCGGGTCCAGTTACAGGCTGAAGTTGCTGAGGTTGAGAAGGATGTTGGAGCACAGAACACAAAAGGTGCTTCATCGGAGCAAAGGGAGTTCCTCAAATTGTTACTTTATGGGTGGGAAAGGACAGGTATAATAAACCTAAGTATTAAGTGAGTGAGTGAAAGACAAGAGGCATTTGTAATAATAACCTGATAGACCACTCATTTCGTGTGAAGGGATCTGGATTGGAATACTGATGGGCAGACCATGTTAATTTTCTTACCTTTCATCGACATTCCGTGGATCAGGATTTTCTTTATACATATTTTCAGTTCTTGGGGCTTGAATGACATATATATCTGCTGCTACAAATGCAGAAACCTTGTTTTCTTGTCCTAGTTACGGATCTTTTAGGGAAGGGGTTGGAGAGCGGGTTGTGCGGCCAGATTCAGAGCATTCTTCGGTCCACATACATTTTGTTTTCGCCTAGGTTTTGAAAAAACACTTTAAAATTGTTCTAATTTATAGCTGAAGCACGCAATGAACTGTCAGGCTGAAGTCTTCATTGCTTGTCAAGCGAAGGTTAAAGGCTATATTTAATTGGAAACCGATGTCTCAAGCACCAATTACACTTAGAGTTTTTGAGATGGCTCCATGCTATTACCTTTAGCCGGCAGGTCTAAAATGTGTTAAATAACTTAATAAAGGACTGAGACGAAGGAATTAGAGCACAAAAGCAAAGGTGAAAATTAAACTTACAGCATATTGTGTAACTTTTACAGATCCTTTTCAGCTGATTTGAACAAGATTTTTCATATTATCCTACCTACACTAAGCTCCTGAAAGTTTTCTTTCTGCAATCAACGAAGCAATGCTGCCACCTGCTGGCATTTTGTTTTTTCAAACATCAAATCAGAATGTAGAACCCTCACTGCATTTCACGGGTTTTCCCTTGAAGGTGTGAAGGAAGAATGGTGTTCCAAATTCCTCGACAGAATTTTAAGAATCAGGAAAATAGTCAGAAGAATATAAAAAAAAGAACGTAATATATTTTGAAGAGAGAAACTGACCGACTGCCATAATCGAAAATATGAACACTGTACCGAAATAAACTTCTAAAGTGACCTGGTATACCTGATCGTAGAAGCAGGTGTATGTGATGGATCACTGAAATAATATAGACTGCCAAAATATCGACCTGCAAAAATATCGTTGCCAAAATATCGACAGACAAAATATCGACTTTCTATCTACAAACAGGTAAGTACAAAAATATCGAGTACAAAATATCGTTAACAATAATATAGATGTAAAAAATATCGACTTTATTAAAAACAGTGTTAAATTAAATTAATATTAAATTTAAATGACTAAAATATACTTAAAAATACTTAAATTAAATTATAATAATTAAATAATAAATGAAAATAATAAAAAAAAATTACAATCTTATTTGTTGACCCTGAACCCTAAAATATACCCCTTTACCCAAAAACCCACAACTGACCCTGAACCCTAAAAATACCCCTTTACCCAAAAACTGAAAACTGACCCTGAACCCTAAAAATGCCCCTTTACCCAAAAACTGAAAACTGACCCTGAACCCTAAAAATGCCCCTTTACCCAAAAACTAAAAACTGACCCTGAACCCTAAAAATACCCCTTTACCCAAAAACTGAAAACTGACCCTGAACCCTAAAAATGCCCCTTTACCCAAAAACTGAAAACTGACCCTGAACCCTAAAAATGCCCCTTTACCCAAAAACTGAAAACTGACCCTGAACCCTAAAAATGCCCCTTTACCCAAAAACTGAAAACTGACCCTGAACCCTAAAAATGCCCCTTTACCCAAAAACTAAAAACTGACCCTGAACCCTAAAAATACTCCTTTACCCAAAATTTATCAATATTATTTAATTACCAATTAATTATTAATTAACAATAACAATAAAGTAAATATATTAGCACATTAGCTGTAATTATTTAATTAATTAATATTATTTTTTCCCAATTAATTACTTAAGAATAACACAAAATTATATATTAAAATGTACTCTAATTAATGTAATTAACTAATTACAATTAATCAATTACCAATTAATTACTAATTCAAAATATGTACAAAATTATATTAATTAATTAACTAATTATTATTAATTATCAATTAATTATTAATTATAAATATTTACAAACATATATTAATTAATTAATTATTATTAAATTACTTCCCACCCTATTCCCCTATAAACCCACAACCCGCTACAGAATTACATAACGCAATTATTAAAAAAACAAATTCCATTTAATAAAATATTTTATAACATTAATACACACTTTTCACACATATTATTACATAAAAATACACTATAAAATATTATATATTATTAAAAATTCGATATTTTTGCTATCTATATTTTAAACAGTCGATATTACTTCACTTACCTGAAAAACGATATTTTTGTAGTCGATATTATGTCCAGTCGATATTTTGTCCAGTCTATATTTAAAACTCGATATTATGTCCAGTCGATATTTTGGAGTCGATATTTTGTCTGTTCACCGTATGTGATAACAAATCCTCTATAAATATCAAGAATTGCTTATCATACAATATTATTACCCAGAGACGGAAAAAAGAATCAGAAGTGAAGGAAGAACTACATTTGGGACAAAGGTAGGAGGAGGAGAGACATGGTTGTTCCTTTTGGGAGGGGGAGCGTTGGATGGCTGTGAGAGCAGCTGTAAACCAATATCAATATAATGGTCTCATCAATGCTATGATTTGTAAGTGTAAGGCTGAGGGAGGAGTGTTTCTTGTTTGAATAGCAAGATAGGAATGACCGTAAAGTGTTAAGGGGGCATGTCAGATTGTCTGTCAGTCTTTCCACGGCCAACCCGACATGCGCACTTCTGCCCGCACCTGATCCAGCAGCTGTGTTAAACACCTGAGGGATTGTGCAGGTCCCCAGTCTCAAACGGAACACTGGGTTAGCCTGCTCCATCCAGTCCAGCTACTTCTCTCAGGCTGAGAGCAGCTGCAAGATTGGTTAGGTTCACTTTGGCATAAACCAAAAGTTTCTTCCATTTGACTTCGACCATTCAGCAGCAGCCGCCGAGGAGGTAGAACCGTAGTTGCACAGGTAGACTCGTCTGTTTTCACTGCTCTCTTCATTTGTTCCATTCTATTTTACTCCCTGGCTCATGAGACATGTTAACATAACAAGTGGTTATTGGTACAACAACCTCATCCCACCTTCTTCTCTAGGTGTCGTGCTACAGGCAGCGAGAAAGACAACTTCCCCAGCTTGGCGCCAATCTGCGTTCGCTGGCTGCTAATGGGTGTTTACTGCGATGAATTACGGACCAGCTGAAAAGGATGATACTGTGGGAATATGTGTGCAGGGCACGAGTCGGGGGTACATGCGGGTGGATGCATTCCGCCACTTTTTTCTCAGGGTGAACGCCGTCCACCCTGCCAAGAAGTTGGGCCCCAATGAAAAAGATGCTGAATTTGTCCCGGTGTAACACCGGGACACTTTCAGCAGCGCCTGTACGTTGTTATCTGCTTTCGATCTACATCTACGTGCAGGCGGGGACGGGGCTCTCTTATTTTTGACTCCTGATTGTCCCATAACAAAGACTGAATCTCAGGGGTCATCAGACCTTCTTTTGTTCGAGTCTCTTGGCTGGCAGCAGTCAGGAGCCTCACACCTGATGCAAATGGAGTAGAGGGGGAACAAAGGCTCACACCTTGTTAGTACTTCACACATACCTAAGAGAGGCAGCTTTTCACTTTGTTCAGGCTCTGTTTAGAAGTGCATGCACTGTAGGAACGTCAGAATGTGTTGATCTTTCCCAGTATTTGCACTTCCTACCACTGAGGAAGCGTTTTAATAATTTAAATATCACTATGTTTTCTTTCAAAGCACTATGGCTAGAGGAAGCTTAACACTGACAAAAGGCTACATTGTTTTATGTGTAGCGTACAAAAGTGTGAATCTTCTGCCTAAATCAGGGAGGGTTTGCAAGTATACTCGAAATGTGCTCAAATGTACTCATGATACACCTGTCAAAAATACATGTGAGGGCTTAAGATCTGATGTCACTTCTTGAGATGCCAGTTCCTGTGATGCCATGCGCTGTGATGTCACTCATCGTGATGTCACGCACTGCCATGCCACGCGCTGCGATGCCACGTACATCCTGATTAACTAGATTAGTCCCCCACTTCTATTTTTTAGGACGTGTGCCTTGTATGTGTGTGTGTGTGATTGTGTGCATTTCAGTTTATTCGTGTATTTTCACATTTGCCACATATGTGCTTGAATATGTGAAAGTTTATTTGCGTGTATGTGTGTTTAAATTGCATTTATATAGCAAATACTACTCCTGATGAGGCATCTCTCAGGAGTAGCATACCAGAGTGCCTGTGTGCACATTGTGTACACACATTCTTAGATTACTAGTTTATGTGCATATTCCCGTGTAACTTCCTGCATAATTGTGTGTGATTTTTGACTTCTCTAGTGTAGTATAGGTACTCTTGCTGGCAGTGGTGCGGCTAGCCACTTTGCTGCCCATGGTGGTCCCTGCCATAGCCGCCCTGCGGCCATATTGGTGATCAGGGGTGCTGGCGGTTCCTGCATGCGGCATGGGGGGAGGATGCCGCCCCCAAAACCTGTGCCGCCCAGGATAGACCACCCCCGGCCCCTCCTTGCTAGGCCACTGCTTGCTGGACTCTGTATGTGTGTATGTCCATGTATATCTGCGCGTACATCTGCATGTGAAATTTTGTGTGTGTAGACACGTAGAGCATATCCTCCAAAGGGTGCATGAATTATCAATAAGGCTACATTTCTGGACGAGTCCAGCCCAAGTATAAAAATCTTCCTTCTATGTGAGTTAAGGTCTTCCTATGCAGGGTTTTAAGTGGCATGAAAAAACGGGGGGTTTCTGAAAGGGGTGTGGCCAATGCCATTAAGGGCGTGGCTTAAAAACACGTAAGCTAAAAACCTGTGCTTATCATAGTGTGTGCTGCTCGAGCTTAGCATAGGTGCTGCTCGAGTTTAGCATAGTGTATGCTGCCCGACTTGTATTTTGCTGTTTCTGTCATTGCTTCAAGATATTTGATACAACAAGTAACATAATACCTACAACAAGTTAGGACTATTGTCTTTGTCAATGGTTGTTAGTTGCATAAGATAAGCAGCAACTATGGCTTGTAAGTAATATTGAAAAAGCTTCCACTTAAAGCCCTGGTGACACCACCACAATGTTGCTGCTCTTGAGTTTCAAAAAGAGAAGGGAAATCAAGAGAGAAAATGACTCTTTAAAGGATTTCCCTTCCCCTACAAAGCTCAGCTGGCATGATGTCATGCCATAACTTCTCCACTAGTAAGAAGTGATCAGTGTGAGCACGCAGACATTGATGTGCCTCCTGTCATTGCAGTCTGGAAAAGAAATGGACCGCCTGTGCCAGGGCACAAAACAGAGACCAATAGAGACCCGTTTCGAGGCCGCCTTTAAAAAACTGCCGGTGCTCAGCACCGGTGAGACCCGGCCCACTTAAAGCCCTGTTCCCTTGTTACATTTAATCATCCCTTTTTCCACACCCGACCCTTTCCACTATCTTTCCCTCACCCACCTCCGAGACCTAGATACCATCCACCCTCCTCCCACTTATCTCCTATGCTGACCTTCTTGCTGCCCTCTCCCCAAAATTCATTTGTATAACTACCTTGAAGGAACTTGGAGAGTGTTTGATGAGGCACAAAATGGTGAATAATGAATGTATTACCCTGGCGCTCGTCAAACAGGAGTAGTATATCTTTCTTCCATTGGGCCTTGTGTCTAATGCTAGGTGCCTGTGTAAAACAAGCTCAAGCCCCCTCTTAACCCAGTGACCCGGAGGGATATCTTCAAGTAACACAGGCGACATCAGGGTTGGGTAGGGCAAAGGCCCATTTGATAAAAGGTGAAATGAGAAATGTGGAAAGTTCCTGTCTGCAGGCGGAGCTGCTTAGTTTTCCTCTCTCAATATCTTTGACTGTCAATGTGTGAAGACTTTTGGAAATCAGAGAAGGTGGGGAGAAGTCCCAACAAAGTGACAAACAAGTCATGGCTTTTAAAAAGGGCCCACAAACACAACGTTACTGCTCTTTATGTAGGAAAGAGCTACAAAGGAGCAAGTGGAACCTAGCCAAGCGGCCTTTATGCATTTGAGTGACAAGTATGAAGTAATGTTTAAAACGTTTTAGAGAGGAGCGTATAAAGGAACATTATGTATACAAAAGCAAAAAAGAGAAAGGTGGAAGTTCTTGAACAATTGTTAAACACAGTTAATTAGCACGCATTCATTGCCATCGTGTTTAGCTTATTTGTGCCATTATAGATTGGGGCCAAAGATCGATCATATGCAAACTACCTTTGATTCGGCTCCAGCAGTAAAAGTCTAGCCTGAAATGATATTCATCTAATGAAGTTGGTAGCTCAAGTAATCCTAGACCCGTTTCTCCTTAGTGTGCTGAGAAAATGATGAGCAACTTATACAAAAAGGGGTGGTTAATTATTTGAGCCAAATCATGCGAGTCACTTTTTTGAATGGCAGTTTTTCACTGTTGCTAGGCAATTTTGCACGATCCAGTCTGTACCAACCAACGTTTGCATTTTGTACTGATTACCTGGAGCAAGTACCATTTTTGCATAGTTTTTATTTCAATTGTTACTGCAAAAATCACCCATTAACAGTGCAGTTTACATGATCTAGCACCAGAGTCTTCTGCCAGGACTCTGGGGTTCTCTGAGGTCACCCTTACAGAAGAAAATCTTGCTGCCGGGGTTTCTATCTTCAAATCAACAGTCCCTCTGAGGTTGCTGTATGGTGAATAATATGTTGTTGGATGGGCAGTTCATCGTCAGCCCACCGGGTAGTTCTTGTCAGCTACCTACGCCATTATCATATGAAATTTCTTTATTGATGTCATACCTACAATTTCACAATTGCTTCATTAACCTTCTTGCTTTCTCAAATTTGCTTGAAAATGCACCATTTGCGCACTCTTTTTCCAAAATGTTTTGTGGGGGAGAGCCCCCCTTAACTCACTTTATGACAGTCCGCTCATTCGCTCACCACAGGGAACTCATCTCGAACGAGGGGCGTAACACAGGCCCCCGCAGCCCCCGCAGTGCAAGGGGAGCCCCAACCTCCAGGGGGCCCACTCAGCACCGCACTACCGGAGAGATCCATATTGAGTTCGGAGGGGGCCTCTCCACGTAGCCTGCAGTAGCACGGTCCGTGCCGCTGGGAACTCAGACCCTGGGAAAGAGGGGCAGTAACCTTATGTTTATCGACAAAAAAAATGTTAGACTGTGGATGAATAAAAGGCAAAAAAAGTAAATAAATGTTTTTGTAATGTGTGGTTATTAGTTAGCATTTCCTAACGCCCACGCATCAAACGTCGGACACCTCGTGTGCTTGTCATTAAATCTGGATTCCTACTCCTGCAGATTATAAATGACAACCATTATTATTATGAAGAAGGAATTTTTATTGCAGTTGAAGAAGCACAGTGAACATGACGACTCCGTGTGGTGACGTCCGGTAATCAATACTTTTTTGCAAATGAAGTTAAAATATACACTCCACTCACGGGTCTGCAGCTTTGAAACAACAGCTGTGTGAACCTGACTTGTGATGCTCTAATACCCCGAAAACTCTAGGGACCGAAAAGCTGCACATTGCCGCCACTTTACAAAGCAGGTGTGCACAGAGAAGCGGAAAGGCACTGATAGCACACAGCTGGACTCGTGCAAATGAAAAGCATATGTATTGTACTGGAAAATGTATACATCGCTTACTACCCCAATGTGGGGCTCTGAAGCACTTGCCTCCATGGGTAGCACACTACACTGTATGAGGTGTGCGGTTGGAAGTATGTTTGTTCCTGTGTGGGAAGTGTTTACATGTTGTGTGAGATCACCACCGGGGAACGGTTAGGGTTATGGGACGCAGAGTTTTGTTTGTGAGTGAACTCTCTAACAATGTCCATCCACTTGCGCAATCAGTCAAGGGCTTTCTTTTACAAATTAGTTTTTGTCCAGAGGGAACTCGATCCAATAACTTAAATAATGCTACCCGAGTTGCACTGCAGATGTGTGCGGTATAGATACCATGCTGGTCTACACATTCCCACGCCCAAAAAATGCATCTAGTCTGGCATTCGGGATGAGTTGATTGTTAGTTGAGGATAAAGGGACCACCAGCACTTTTATAAGATAGGGTAAGCCATAGGAGATAGCGACTACCAGCATTTCCCTAAGGCAAGGCAAGCCAGAGGAGTAAGTGAACAGCGGGAATTCCCTAAGACATGGCAAGCCAGAAGAGGAAGTGAGTACCAGCACTTCCCTAAGGCAAGGAAAACCAGAGAAGGAAGTGAACAGCTGAACTTCCCTAAGACAGTGCAAGCCAAAGGAGGAAGTGAGTATCTGCACTTCCCTAAGGCAAGATAAGTGAGCAAGTAACCTCTTGCACTTCTCTAAACAAAGGTAAGCCAGAGGAGGAAGTGAGTAACAGCACTTCCCTAAGGCAAGGAAAGCCAGAGGAGGAAGTGAGCACTAGCACTTCTCTAAACAAAGGTAAGCCACAGGAGGAAGTGACCACCAGCACTTCCTTAAGGCAAGGAAAGCCAAATGAGGAAGTGAGCACTAGCACTTCCCTAAGGCAGGGAAAGCCAGATGAGGACATGAGCTCCGGCACTTCCCTAAGGCAAGGAAAGCTAGAGGAGAAAGTGAGCACTGACACTTCCCTAAGGCACGGTAAGCCAGAGGAGGAAGTAAACACTGGCACTTCCCTAAGGCACGTTAAATCAGAGGATGAGTTGAGTACATGCACTTCCCTAAGGCAAGGTAAGCCAAAGGAGAAAGTGAGTACAGCCACTTACCTACGACAAGGAAAGCCAGATGAGGAATTGAGCACTCGCACTTCCCTAAGGCAAGGAAAGTTAGAGTAGGAAGTGACCACCGGCACTTCCTTAAGACAAGGCCATTAAGAGGAGGAAGTGACCACCAGCACTTCCCTAAGGGTAATTTTAGATGAGGAAGTGAGCACTGACACTTCCATAAGGCAAGGTAAGCCAGAGAAAGAAGTGACCACCGGCACTTCCCCAAGACAGGGTAAGTCAGAGGAGGAAGTGACCATTGGCACTTCCCAAAGACAGGGTAAGTCAGAGGAGGAAGTTACCATTGGCACTTCCCCATGACAGGGTAAGTCAGAGGAGGAAGTGACCATCAGCACTTTACCAAGACAGGGTAAGCCAGAGGAGGAATTGAGCATCAGTACTTCTGTAAGGCGAAGTAGGTCAGGGGAGGAAATGACCACCGGCTCAGTTGGGAGTTAGGTGTGTGTATGTGTGTGTGCAGACACTGACAACAGGTGTTGAGGGCACAGCCTAGTGAGCCTTAACACTGTGCAAAATCTGGGGCTCTGTTGTAGTGATAACATTTATAATAACGTTATTCGATCCCACATCTACTGTTTTCAAATATAAATCACATGCGTGACTTATACCCAATTGAATGGTACTAAATGTAATAACCCAAGAAGTACCGCAGGCTAAGTCGGTATTGGCAGGATTTGAATTCATGATTTACAGATCACAGCAGATGTCAGCAGCAGGGGATAATTTCCTGCAGCATCTTTGCAGGGGTACCATACTCACTCAAACACAGATGAGGATGGAGTAGGGAAGACAAAACTTTCACTCGTACTGCTCCCTACAGTTCACAGATTGCATCCGACATCACACCCCACACCATCCACACTGCACCCCTCAGCACTATTTCTGCCCCGACAGACCTTACCCTCCACAGCAAACCTATTGCAAAGTGCAGCCTTCCGAGTCCAACCCACATCGCTTACACTGACCATGAGAGCACTGACACTTCACCCTTGGGTTCTTTCCCCCCGCCTGTTCCCTCCCCTTTCCCCATTGTCTGCATCCCTCTGGCTCTATAACTCTTTGAGGTCATATTGCCTGTTTTGAATATCTAGGCCAAACGATAAAAGTACCTTGAGCCTTGACATGGTGTGCAGATTTCTTCTTTTAGAGTCTATCAGTTTTAAAAGTTCACTAATGAAATATCATATACAATCTAAGGAACTTTCATTCAAATTGAGAAACGTACAAAGAGTACAAATCATATATGTCATCCAGTGAGAAGTAATTTAAATAAATATTGCATTAAAGTAGGTATCTAAAATCACATTAAAGATATTTTTACAATGCAAGGTTTCTATCATATAACTTCTATCGAAATAAAGGATTGCTTTAACGAACAAAAGACTGCTCAGAAGAATTTGAGTAATTCTGAAGTGCGAATTGTCTCCTATCTTGGTCCTGAATTAATTTTCCTGTGTTCCATATGAGTTGGAAATATGTTTTTCTTAAATATATGGGCCTCCATTGGCAGTCAAAAACCACAAATTAGGCTCCTGGATCTAAGTGATATGGAGGAGTGCTGGTGTGTCCCTATTATAGGATGGTTTCCCTCACCCACCCGAGGTTGACATGCTTCATCATAGGGTAACCTCCTCGGATTCTACGACAGGAGGATATTCAGCCGGTCATAGAGCAGTGAAGGTTGTTTCAGCCTTATACCCTTCGTGGAGGTGTGCCAGCTTTCTACAGGAGAGATATCTAGTATGGCTCATATCGAAAACATAATAAACCATAAAAATGTGGTAGTATACAAAACCAGTAGTTGGGAGAGGACCGCCAATCGGCTAGAGATCTACTGGTAGATGTATTACGCGCAATGCCAGGTAATCAGTGTCACCTTAACCTCCGTGCAAACTGGAGGGGGCATCTAAGTCCTCGATCCAAAGATGCAACTGGCGCAGGATCCCGTATTGGATGGATCTATTGAGACTGCCACTTTATTTTGTGACTCCTGCGCAAAGACATTCATGTTCAGCGGTAGCAATCGAAAGATGTGCAGAGTTTATCGCAGCAATAAAGTCTGTGGCCCTCACAGATTCCTCCTGGTCAAACGTTCAATACTCACTTCAGGAAAATGGCAGGAAAATACCAAGAAAATGGCAGGAAAATACCAGGAAAATGGCATGGAAATACCAGGACACTTGGCTTTTGATGCAGAAAGCACCAAAAGACACATTATTCCGCATTTTAAAAAGGCTGAATTCAGAAATGGTAATAATGATCACATCTGTTAAATTGTGAACTCAAGTCTATCCCAAAATCATTGCATCTGGGCATTTGTAATGAAGGCCACAGAGATGAAAAATAGGTTTAATTGCAGTCACTGTACGACCCTGCAAAGGTCCTACAAATAACCCTGCCAATTTTGTTGTACCTGGGTAATAAACTGGAACTGGCACTGTAGTGTGACTGTGCCGTGAGTATCTTAGTCCTTTCAGTCTATATAACATAATGTGCCACTATGTGTTTCTTAGCTTGACTACCTGATTTCTGAAATAAAGTATTATTCCACTTGCTGCCTTTTTATCATGGACTGTCCATTCTTCCTCTTCCTCTTACATGTTGAAAACTTGTGTTTGCATAGATGTGGTGTAAACATCCTCCATGCTGTTGCGAACCTCAGAGACACACCATGACGTTTGTGAGTGGCATAAGACATGAGTTGTGCTTAATTTGTCAAACACGAATGCTCTCTGTGTTGTTTTTCGTAGGAGACAGTTGCTGAATGGCGGTGTTGCCAAATACCAATACAGTCTACTCCTGATTCCACCACATGCTCTCTTTCTTACACTTCTTTTCGCCTTACTCTTGTTGGCTAATTTTTCATTGTTGCTTTCTCCCTTAGTCACTGTTCTCCATTTATCCCTTCCTCCTTCTGCCGCCCTTTTCTGCCTTTCTCTGTCTTTCTCTAGATCAACCTGGTGTTGAAAAATTAGTTCCAGACCTCAAAGTTAGTTCTGGTGCTGACCACCAGCAGCACATGTACAAATTAAGCACTATGCATGAGAGGTTGTGGGCAAACACCATCACTGGACTATCACAGCATGCGACATAACGAGTCCTGCCTCATGTGGCTGGTTGACAGTGGCATAATAAAACCCCCAGCGGTGCGGGGGTACCTGAGCTCCGGAGGCAGCCTCTGGCACTGGCAGGTCCCTGAGCTGAGAGCTCCGGACTGGGTCCACAGCTTGGAGGGCCCCTGCATGTACTTTGCAGGGGGGGCCCCCTCATGTTTTGCTATGCCACTGTCCCGAACTTTCACGCCTCACCATTTTCAAATGTCTCCAACCGTCACTGGAGATGATAAAATACTGTAAGGCCACATAATTATCACCATCATGCAGAATGATCTGGGTGGAAACCCCCTCCTCATAGGAGAAATTTGTGGTGAAGTGGTGTTCTGACCGACTTTTTCGGCCCTCTTTTGAGGGAGAATGATTGAAGGTGACTCCAGCCTATTACTCCTCTAGTGCAGGGATTAGAACTATAAGCAGGGCCTATTCATAAGGCACAGTAATGCACTTTCCGTACCCTTTTCCTTAGATCAGGGCTTATAAACTTAAGCTAGGGGATAGATTCATTAGCATTAGTGATAATCCGTCCTTTTGCAAGAGTGTTAGTATACCTTCTATGGAGTTATGCTTATTTCGGGCCTTGTAGGCCTCAAACGGGAGAGACTCCATCTTGCTTTCTGCCCCGGCAGCTTGAGATGCTTCTAGGTCAAGTATAATGTTTTAGTTTCGAAGTGTTGTTCGCTTGGAGAGAACCGGCTCAGGCTGGCCCTTATCGAAAGACTGTATTTTTCTCCACTCCGAAGACACAACATCAGGCCGGCCGGCTGGGTGGGCGGCAGGTTACTGGCCGTAACTTTCCATGAAAGGACAAGCTTCCATATTAACGAAAGTGTTAGGCTGTGAGTCAGTCAGTCTGTAGGCGGCAGCTAGCCGTTAGCATCAATGCCATTAATTATTTCCAGGCAGACAGACGCCATTTTGAAGTCCGAGAAAGATCATGAAGCTGATACTCTCTGAGAAAGATTGAGGAGGAGAGAGGACTAGCGCAGAGCGATCGGAGACAGAGAGAGAGAGAGACAGCAGCTAATAAAGAGGAAGGTTCCAGTGACTTGGAGGGAAGCGGAGGAGACAGAGCATAGCGGTGCAGACGTGTACTCGTGACTGCTGAGGTGTGATTCCGAGACGAGCCAAGGCACAGGCGAGAAGGGAACCTAGATGACTGTCGAACCCCGACTTCGTGCCCATAAGGTGACATCTGCCCCACTTTGCATAGTGTGCATATTCTAACCTTTCACTTTTCTTTGCAGGATATATATATATATATATGTTATAGTATAGTGCTGTGTTTATAATCATTGTAACAAAATACCCCAGTTCCTAGTGAACCGACATGTGCCTTGTATTCTTGTTCAATCAGGGTAACCTGGTCTTCTAGTCAGACATCGTTTTCATGAACGGATGTAAATCCCGGTCAGGTAAGAGGTGACTGAATAATGAGGGAGAGAGGGACCATTTGATGCTGAGAGCAGAAGGTACATGATTCAATTTGGAAAGCTGTGCTAATTCATATCATTGTAGTATCATCCAGAGTAGCCAATGAGAGATTCCTTCCAAAGGTATTCATAGGAGAGTGATCGTCGTTGGTAAGCGGCGTTAATGAGAACACCAGGTGGGAGACTGGTGCTTAGATCCGCCGGATTGCGGATCGGGTTGTAAGTAAGCGAGCACTGGGAGGGAAACCAGTGTGTAGGTCTGCCGGATTGTGGACCGGATAAAAAGAGAGCACTGGGACTGCAGCTCAGTGTGTATGGCACGCCGGATTGCGTGTCGAGTGAGCACTGAGGGTGATCAGTGTGTAATGGTACATAATCAGAACTGCCCTAGGGTAGATTAGTCTGGGCCTAATTGGCCGTGAGACTAGTTGGTATGAATGGGATATTGTAGAAAACCTATGCATGTGTATTGCTATTTTCCCCATCCTTAGGTACGAGATGTACATACATATACATATACCCATTTTAAATACGTTCTAAGGAGGGAAGTGATTACGTTCCGACTGGGTTGGAGGGGCTCTCAGGAGCTGATCCCATCTGGTTCGAGAATCCGGTCGTTACAAGTGGTTAGAGTCAGAACGCAGCATGGCAAACCTTTATAAATGCTTCAGCCTAGTCATTGTTCTGCACTTAGCAGCGTTAATCTGCAACGCTGCAGAAGGAAGAACGGAGTGCACGTCCCCTCTACCAAAGAGTTGATAGTGATCCTATAAAAACTGGTAATGTCTTTTTGGGGTCAATGTTTTGAAAGCAGTTGGGTATTGACACTGTGTGGTCAATATGATAACACATATAAATATGCCTGCTGCTGGTTATCTAATTCTGCTAGACGCAATTAAGTAGGAAGCCTCTTTCAAGGTCCTTACCTCCACCATATCTAATAACTCTAATGAGCTAATGGTGCTCATAAAAGGCATGTGGACCCCTACCCTACATTGATTATGTTGCTCCTCAGATGATTTACATACTGAGTGTTAGAATTGGGAGTCTCTAGTTGGCAGAGGTAGGTACCTTTGACCAAATAGGGATCCTTGCTTCTAGGCAGGGTAAGAGGCTACACTTCTAAAATAACCCCTGCTCACCCCCTGGTAGCTTGGCATGAGCAAACAAGCTTATCTCAGAGGCAGTTTGTAAAGCATGTGTGAACACATGCAGTAATACAGTGAAAACACTACAGATCAATCAATCAATCAATCATCGCATTTATATAGCGCGCTACTCACCCAGAGGGTCTCAAGGCGCTGGGGGAGGGGGGTCCGCTACTGCTCGAACAGCCAGGTCTTGAGTTGCTTCCTGAAGGCGAGGTGGTCCTGGGTCAGGCGGAGGTGGGTGGGGAGGGAGTTCCATGTCTTGGTGGCGAGGTAGGAGAAGGGCCGTCCCCCTGTGGTGGCTCTTCGGATGCGGGGGACGGCGGCGAGGGCGTGGCTGGTCGATCGAAGCTGGCGTTTGGGAGCGTAGAAGTTGAGGCGGCTGTTGAGGTATCCTGGGCCTTGGTTGTGTAGGGCTTTGTGTGCGTGGGTGAGGAGACGGAAGGTGAGTCTCTTGTTGACGGGGAGCCAGTGCAGGTCTCTCAGGTGTCCGGAGATGTGGCTGCGACTGGGGATGTCCAGGATGAGTCGTGCTGAGGCGTTCTGGATCCGCTGGAGTCTCTTCTGGAGTTTGGCGGTGGTTCCGGCGTAAAGGGAGTTGCCGTAGTCCAGACGGCTGGTGACGAGGGCCTGGGTGACCGTCTTCCTGGTCTCGGTGGGGATCAACCGGAAGATCTTGCGTAGCATGCGCAGGATGTTGAAGCACGACGAGGAGACGGCGTTGACTTGTCTGGTCATGGAGAGGGAGGAGTCCAGGATGAAGCCCAGGTTGCGTGCGTGGTCTGTTGGTTTGGGTGCGCTGCCCAGGGCGGAGGGCCACCAGCAGTCGTCCCAAGCGGCGGGTGAGGATCCCAGGATGAGGACTTCCGTCTTGTCCGAGTTCAGTTTCAGGCGGCTGTTCTTCATCCATTCGGCTACCTTTTTCATCCCTTCGTGAAGGTTGGCTCTGGCGGTGGCGGGTCGTTGGTAAGGGAGAGGATCAGCTGGGTGTCGTCGGCGTAGGAGATGATGTTGAGGTTGTGCTGGCGTGCGATGTCTGCGAGGGGGCTCATGTAGACGTTGAAGAGGGTTGGACTGAGCGAGGAGCCCTGAGGGACGCCGCAGATGACTTCGGTGGCTTGAGATCTGAACGGAGGGAGACGGACTCTCTGTGTCCTTCCGGCGAGGAAGGAGATGATCCACTCCAGTGCCTTCTCCTGGACTCCGACGTTGCTGAGGCGTTGTACTAGGGTACGGTGGCAGACAGTGTCGAAGGCCGCGGAGAGGTCGAGGAGGATGAGGGCCGCTGTTTCTCCGGTGTCGAGCAGCGCTCGGATGTCATCGGTGGCTGCGATCAGGGCGGTCTCGGTGCTGTGGTTGGCCCGGAAGCCAGACTGCGAGGGGTCGAGGGATCCGTTCGTCTCGAGGTAGGCGGCCAGCTGATTGTTGACGGTCTTCTCGATGACTTTTGCAGGAAACGGGAGCAGCGAGATGGGGCGGTAGTTCTTGAGGTCGGTGGGGTCGGCCGATGGCTTCTTGAGTAGGGCGCTGAGTTTGGCGTGCTTCCAGCTCTCCGGGAAGGAAGCGGTGTCGAAGGAGGTGTTGATGATGTCCCGCAGGTGGGGTGCGATGACAGCGTCTGCCTTGTTGAAGACGTGGTGAGGGCAGGGGTCGGTTGGAGATCCGGAGTGGATGGAGTTCATCGTGCGGACGGTGTCTTCGGTGCTGATCGGAGTCCAGGCGCGGAGGGTGGTGGTGGGGGGCGGTGGTTCGGTCGTGGCGTTCGTCGGTTGAGTGCTGAAGCTGTTGTGTATGTCCGCGATCTTGTTGTGGAAGTAGGAGGCGAGGGAGTTGCAGAGGTGTTGCGAAGGGGTGATGTCGTTGTTTCCGGCGTTGGGGTTGGAGAGCTCTTTGACGATGTTGAAGAGTTCCTTGCTGTTGTGTGCGTTGTTGTCCAGTCGCTCCTTGAATGCAGTTTTCTTGGTGGCGTGGATGAGTTGGTGGTGTTTTCGGGTGGCGAGCTTGAGGGCAGTCATGTTGTCCGGTGTTGGGACTCTGCGCCAGGTTCTCTCGAGGGCTCGGCAGTTCTTCTTGGAGCTCTTGAGTTCGTCGGTGAACCATGGGGCTTTCTTGCTACCGGGTCTGCTGGGCGGGGTCCTCAGGGGGGTGAGCTCATCTGCGCAGTCGCTGATCCACTTTGTGAGGTTGGTGGCCGCCTGGCTGGGGTTCGTTGTGCTGGTGGGAGGGTTCATGTTCAGGGAGGTCGCGAGCTGGTCGGCTGTGATCTTGTTCCAGCTCCTGCATGCAACCTGTTGCTGGTGGTGGTGGATCGTGGTCCTTCCGAAGCTGAAGTGGACGCAGCTGTGGTCCGTCCAGTGGAGTCCGGTGGCGTGGCTTAAGGCGATGTCCTTGCTGGATGAGAAGACGGGGTCAAGTGTGTGTCCGGCGTAGTGGGTGGGGGTGGTCACCAGCTGCTTGAGTCCAAGGTTGGCGAGGTTGTCCAGCAGGGTGGTGGTGTTGCAGATGGACACCACACATGTTTAGATAAATATGTAATCTTTACTAGACTTAATACAAGACCAAACTACAAAAATCCACAATACTGTAATCCAAATAAATCCTTAAAATGGTAGAAATATCTTAGTTCACTTTAGATTGTAAATGCAACACTTTACTCTCACAGTACCTGGAATGCATAACACAAAACAAACAAAAGGGTCGCAGGGAAGGTGATGCGTTGGTTCCTTACACTCAGAGGAGTGGATGCGTCAGTTCCTTACTGCTGCTCAGAGAGTTGATGCTCACTTCCTTATGTGTGGGAAGGTGATGCATCGGTTTCTTACTGCTATCCGATGCGATGACGCTCTAGGGCGATGCAACAAAAATGGTGTCTTGGTTACAGTGCGACAACGTAGATATGATGCGTGCATGCCCAAGGGCCGTGCGGAGACTCGATGAACTTTGGAGCCACGTCAGGCCCTGCGACACGCTTCTCCGGTGATGGGACATGCTTCGGTGATGTGATGCTGACAGCGGCAGTGGTGTCAAGCTTCTTCGGCGATGCAATGGCAACTGCTGCAGCAGCAACAGTCTTCTCGTTGTTGAGTCCTGCTTACAGCTCCCAGCGACACACAGTCCCTCAGAAGGCTCAGCACAACAGCAGGCACTTCAATTCCCAGCAAGGGAATTCAGGGGGGAGCTGGGGGTGAAGTCTTGTATCCCTGAGACTTCAATCAGGAGGCAAGCACAGTTCAAGCCCTTGATGATTCTTCTTCAAGATGATGAAAGCACGCTCAGTCCTCTTTCTCCTTTCTATGGCAATGAAGCAACCACTGCAGGCCAACCCCCAAACACACAGCACAGGGTTAGTCTCCTCCTTCATTTTCTCTGGATTTTCTCCTCAACAAAGGGTCGTCTTGATTCCCAGAAGTTATGTAAAGTGCTGGGGTCTGGGCCCCAATATTTATACTGCAAAATCCTTTGTCTCGGAAGGCAGAGAGTGTCCGTACCTAGTCCAAACTAGTTCAGCGTGCATTCTTCCAGTGCACAACTTCTTACTTTATCAGTGTGGGCCAGGGCCATCAAATATACCACAGGAGGTGGGGCCAGCATTGTAGAAGGCAGGCACAGCCTTATTCAGGCCCAGGTTCTACTCCTCCCACTACTCCTCATGCAGATAGATCTATTCAGCCTTGTGCTGACTCACCCTGTCTCCTGGAGCTACCCCAGCCTCTGTCACTCACAAACCAGACACGGAATACACGTCCTAGCAGAGGCAGGTTTGGATGGTCAGGCAAGAAAATTCCTACTTTCTAAAAGTGGTAAGGGAGAAACACTTAAAGTCACTATATTAACTTTTTTTTTCTTTAGACATAGGGGGATTAAACTATTTTGGTTAGAATCACAGGACATTTGGCTTTCTCCAAGGCTTGAACCTGGTTCCCCAGGTCCAAATTCAGAAGTTCTAGCCATTGGACCACATCTTCTCCGCTAAGTCACTCATTTAATTTGAGCCCAACATCGTAGTAGCTATGGCATGGAGCAGAAAGATTGGAACTTAGAGCAATGTGTAAAGTAATTATACAGTAAGAAAACAGATTTAATACATAAAATGACACCAATATGCCTAGGAGTGGGTGTTGCCCTTTTAGTCTACAGCTGTGATTTTCCTGGTTTTCAAGAAGCGCGACAAGGGTAATCCCCAATGCTACTTCCCAATATCTTTAATAAATGCATCCATAAAGTTCTTGGGGAGGGTAATTCTAGACAGGCTGTGGGCATAGGAAAATAACATTATTAGTGATGCCCAATATGGTTTTAGGTCTGGAGGTCCACCTCTGATCAATGTTTGCAGCTTCACCTCATTATCACAGTTGCCCCGTCGAATCTTTGCATGTAGCATTTATGGACTTAACATCTGCGTTCTATAGGGTCAACTGGGCTATACTTTGGGCCCTGTGTTGTGAGATGGGGGTTGATCAAAATATTGCTGCCTTCTTAGCCAATATTCTGTCTAAGACATCTGCCCCAGTGCGCTTTTCACGGGGCCATGCTTGTACTCGCTCATTTCCAACCAGCAGCGGTGTCCGTCAAGGGGCACAAATGCCCATTTTTAGGTTAAGCCTGGGCAGCGCATGCACGGCTGCGAGGCATGCAGTAGTTGAATATGGCTTTGAAGCTCCGCCCACTCTCCGCCTATATTTTTCATTGGCTTGTGTCATTATCCTTCTTAAACGCTGGCTTCCGAGTCTTTATTAGGCTTGTTAGTCCCTCCTTGAAGCCGCCTTGTCTGCATTTGTTACCTCCATGGCGACTGGCCCTGTTACTTCAGTTGCGACACAGTATGTCGTATTTAGTCTGTAAGCACTATTTTCTTTCATGAGTTTCTCCTACTGCAGGCACAATATGCTTTACTCGCCATGCCCACTTTCACTTTCAAGCAGCCCTGGACAATGGTGGCCACTTCTTTGATGTGAAATAGTTCTCGCATTTACAAGAGTTTGAGCTATTGCCATTGTAAATTACATTAGCTTAAACTCTTCTAAATGCGAGACCAATTGCATTGCAAATGCTTGTTTGTTTTTGTTTACTTTATATGTGAATGGGCTGGAGTACGTATTACTATCAGCTTTGGCGAAAAGACCTAGGGTTGAAGCTAGATCCCACCCAGTTCTATTATATACTAAAATTAATATTAATTTGACATATATTATAATGCATTATAATTATTTCTCAGGTATTAAATTTAATATCAAGAGTATTAATGCACTTCCCCACCCAATACCCCTATATCCCTTGCATCCCATCACTACAAGTGAATGTTACTTAAAAAAAAATCAATTATAATTTTAATAGAAATAGATAATAAATATTTTCCAAATATCTATAACTTATGCATATCTGTAAACTTACCTATATGCTCACGCATTAATGTGTGGTAAAGGCATGCATGGTAACTGTACATACCTAAGATGCATGGTAAAGACATGCGTAGTAATGCCATTCATGTTAAAGTCATATATCTCGTAGTGACATACATGGTAAAGACCTATCAGTGGTTAAGACTTTGTGGTTACGGCATTGTGTGGTTAAGATTTTGTTGCAACAATGGTTTCCTGTTATGGCAGATGGCTAAATGTTAAATTATTGCTAAAGGATGTTTCAGTTTCCCTTTTAAATGTTATTGCCCCTACATGTGGTGAACCCTATTTTTGGTCCACATTGGCCAAACAAATTTCACCTTTTATGGAAGATAATTTTGTATTAGTTGGGGACTGCAATCAGATCTTTGATCCTTTTGATGATAGAAACTCAAAATCTTCCTTCGTTCCTAACAAACCCCATAAATATTTTGGACATACTATCACTCAATATAGACCTCTAGATGCTTGGCGCCTATGTAATCCAACCACCAGAGAATGCACTTTCTATTCCCCCACCCATCATACCCAGTTTTTGTTTCCCACAACATCCCTCAAACACTCTCATATGCGAAAATAGGCCCTACTTTACTTACAGATCATGCTCCTGTTTCAATTGGCATAGACATTTTACCTGAATCCTCACTCCCTAGAAGATAGCGTTTTAATAATGCTCTTCTCTTAAACCCAGAGTTCACTGCTTCCTTTATTACTTTTTTTAATTAATTTTTTTTAATTAATCGCAATGAGCATATGCAATTTGCCACTATATGGGCCGCGTATAAAGCTTCAGCACATGACTTCAACATTGCTTTTGTAGCCAAGAAACGCAAAATTGCACGTACACACACTCAGAATCTCCTTTATGATATTAAAAAACTGGAACATGCTTACTACACATCACACTCGCAAGACTGCTTAACAGCCCTTATAAATGCTAAATTTTAATTCAACAAAAAGTCCACTGACAATGCTTCCTTATATTTGTTAAAATCCTGTGCTAAGTTTTATGGATGCAGAAATAAGGCGGGGAAATTATTAGCCAATTATTTAAAAATTAGGTAAAACAAATCAAACATAGAATCGATTTATGACACAAATTCAGATTTAAAATTTAAGGATGCCGAAATTTTAAGCAAATTTTCCCTTTTTTGCAAATCTTTATATTCATTCGAAACACAGCCCACAGATCAGTCTCTTTCACATTTCTTTTCCCGCATACCTAAACCCCAACTTTCTTCCCTGGATGTATCCTCTCTGGAGTTAGATATTACACAACATGAACTCCTAACAGCGCTACAGCATCTTAGAAAAGATAAAGCGCCTGGCCCAGATGGTTTTACCGTTGAATTTTATCTTCACTTCTCCTAAATTCTTTTGCCTAAACTACACTCCTTAATGTTTTCTTTTACCTCCTTGAATAGATCCTCCGGTTCCTTTTTGGAGGCTCATATCTGCCTCATCCCTAAAGATGGCAAAGATTCCAAATTCCTCAAAAATTACAGGCCTATTTCGTTGGTTAACATTGACTACAAACTGTTTTCCAAAGCGTTAGCTCTCCGACTAGACTCTTACCTACCGAAATTGCTGGGAAAGGAACAATCAGGCTTTGTTAAAGGTCGATTTATTACAGATAATACACAGCTTCTTTTTAATGTTTTATCCAAATCCTCCCGCTAAAAACACTCTTTAGCTGCAATTGCACTGGCCGCAGCGAAAGCGTTTGATAGAGTCGATTGGACTTACCTGTTCTATACCCTTAGATGGTTTGGTTTTGGCCCTAAATTTATATCCATAATTTCTCTTCTATACTCTAATCCTCGTGCTGCAGTCTGTGCTAATTGTCTCATATCCTCCTTCTTCGATTTAGGCAGAGGAGTTCATCAGGGTTGCCCCCTATCCCCTTTTTTATTTAATTTGGCACTGGAACCCTTTCTCTCCAAACTATGCAAAAACCCGAACTTACATGGTTTCCAAATTTTGCTTTTTCTTTCTAATCCCAGTGAATCACTCCCTGCCTTTCTAGCGGAGGTTCAGGCACACTCCCTTATTTCCAGCTATAAGCTAAATAATGACAAATGCAAAACTTTGCCCTTAACCAACTATACATTTAAATCGGAATTTAGTTCTTCCAATTTCACCTGGAGTCCTAACCATATTAAGTATTTAGGACTACACATCACACTCCATATTGCTGACACAGTAACATTGCGCATGAGTAAATGTATCCAAAAGATTTTCGATCTAACTGCTAAGTGGTATCCCCTGTACTTATCTTGGTGGGGACGCTTGGATACCATTAAGATGATGCTGTTGTCCATAGTTTTATATACTATCTCTAATATACCTTTCCAAATCCTGTTAAATTATTTAAGAGGATTAATTCCATTCTCTCTTCCTTTTTATGGAATAATAGGAAATCCAGAATGTCTTTGATGAGGCTAATTTACCCAATCGGAAGGTGGAGTCAATTTCCCTGATTTTCAAGCATATCAGAAAGCATTCCTTCTACGTCAGGCCTCTCTATGGCTACTTGAACATCCAGACGACTGCCCCCTATGGACTTCAATTGTGCGACTTTTTCTATCTCCCTTTTCTTTTCAAGAATATCTTTCTTTTTCACGAAAACCACAATCCCTTTCTACTCCCATAATAAAATTGCACTTCTAAACTCCTTCAAACATAACCTCCTTGTACATATAAAACCACATATTTCTTCCTTAACTCAACCATCTGGCATAATACATTTTTACCTATTAACAATAGACCCTTCTATTGGAAGGCGTGGAGACAAAAGGGATTCATTTGGGTTCATCAACTATTCTCTCATTCTGTCTTCATGTCTTTTCCTTTGCTTAGACAACTGTTCCACCTACCGGCCTCATTTATTTCTAAGTATATTCTTTTAAAGGAAGCAGTGATGACCACATACACTCAAATACCAGGTACACCTATTACTCCCAACAGCCTGACTTCCTTCCCAAATGTGCAATTCCTCTTAAAAAGCTTTCCTAAGGCTTCCACCATATACAGTTTTTTACAAGGCAATGACACAACTAGACAGAAATCCAAAATAGAGGAGTCGTGGGAGCACAATATTCAGATTTCTTGGCCAATTCCTTTATGGAAGAATTTATGGATCAAATTGCAAAAATCCTCCAGAGTAGCAAATACAACACAAACTTTATTCTTCATATACAATAGGCTTTTATTATCACCACATGCCTTAAGTAAGAAATTTTCAATGGTGCCAGATGTTTGCTGGACATGTTCTTCTCCAAACGCTGATTTATTTAATGTTATTTCCTGTATATATGTATGCAACTTTTGGAAACAAGTTTGGGCTCAGATTAACCACATTTTTTATACTAAATTTCCTTTTTTTTGTAATTAATATTTTCTTGGGGAGCCTTTCACCTGTTTGGGAAAATGTGATGCTCAATGTCCAAATTCTTGACCTGATGTTAGCAGTACCATTTCAACAAATTACTATAAATTGGAAGGACTTTACAAAAATGTCTTATAGAGTGTGGTGGTACGCCGTTTGCCACAATCATAGGCTAGATTCGGCTTTTGTTTACTCCATAACATTGGCAACGAAACATTTGGATTTGTGGTCACCTGTTACAACATTTCTTGATATATGTGCCAAAAATTCCTCTCAGTTACGACCATCACAGCAAGAAGTCCTTAAACCCCCTGATTACCCAGACGTTCCTAATATTCTTCATATTTTATTTTTAGTGAGATTTTCTTTGCTTTATTGTACCCTGTAAGTTGTTACTCATGAGTCTGATCCGTATAATCTCCATATGGCATATTTTTTATGTATTATTATGAGGTTATTATTTTGTATTTTTCACAGAAACCTTTATACTTATGAATAAAATGTTCTTGAACTAAAAAAAACAATGGTTTCCTGTTATTTCCACTACATGTGTACACTGAATAGCAATAGCAAGAATGCTATTTACTGATACCCGATCCAAATCTTTACTCAACTGATTCTGTCTAACTCCTGTTTTAAGTCGAAGAAGGAGGAATAATGTTTGCCTTTTCTAGCATTAACATATTTGGCAATATAAGAATGCTAACATATTTCACCCTCTTTCATATATGGGTCCAGTGCTTTATTTGTAAAAGAATATGTGCCCTGGCCCAAAGCTTTACTCATAACCTGCAGAAGGCACTATTAAATGTCAGCGTGCCCAACTCAAAGGCTGCATTTTCATACCTTTCTTTTCCTCTTTTTTTTCTCTGTTATTTATTTTTCCCTCACTAACAGCCTGATTCATCAAGCCGAAATCGGCTCGCAAAGGGCCAGATTCTGAGAATCTGGCCCTTTGCGAGCGCTATTTTTGCATTTGGGATTCATCATCCCAAATGCAAAAATCGGTAATAGCGATGTCGCAATTTTGCGAGGAATTACATTTAAGGAATCTCTATTTGAGATTCCTTAAATGCAATTCATCATCCATTTAAAAATTGCGAATTCGCAATTTCGGCCCGCTATTTACCGCGAGGTCAAACCTCGTGGTAAATAGCGAAAACTTAGAAAAATGTTTTTTAAAGCATTTTTCTAAGTTGCATGTTGAACACACACATGTCCTTTGGACATGTGTGTGCGCAACACCTGTTTCAATTTGCATTTAAGGGGTGCTACAGGGTGTCCTTTGGACACCCCTGGCACCCTTTAAATCGCTATCTTATTTGCGATTAGCTAATTGCTAATCGCAAATAAGGAATACTCCCCATTTTGAATGGGGAGTTATTCCTTATTTGCGATTAGCAATTTGCTAATCGCAAATAAGGATTGTGTAGGAATCGCAAATCTTTTTGCGATTCCTACATGAATCCCGTTTTGCGAGTCTGTAATAGCGATTCCTTATGAATCGCTATTATCGACTCGCAAAACGGGTCTATGATGAATCAGGCTGTTACTCTCATACTTAGGGGCCCATTACGATGTCGGTCGGACTAGCGCCCAACCAACATCATAGCAAAAACGGGACAGCTCGACAAGGAGTTAATGATCCTGCTTCCATCATTACAATGCGACCGCCTTCAAGGCAGTCGGAAAGTGTTTTTTTTTCTATTGCGGCTTGTGCTGGAGGCTATAGCACAAGCCACAATAGAAAAAATACACTTTTAAAACCAAATGTGCCCCCCAGGCCTCACAGCTGAGCCCCTGCGGGTATGACGGCCCTGCTAGGGGCCCCCAAAGTCACTTTCAGACAGCCTTTCCATGTCGGAAAGGCTGACATAGAATGGCTGTTGGAAACAGACACCATAATCTCGACCGAGGTGCCTGAGCAGACACTGCCACCATTTGGGAATTATGTCCGACCGACGCCCGGATGGGATCACCGATCCTGTCAGAGGCGCCGGTCTTTCCTTCAAGCCACACCGATCTGACCGATTGCATCGTATTGCGGAGGTCGGACTGCTGAGCCCAATTTTTGGACCGACTGCCACCGACAGCCTGTTGGTGGCGATCTGCCCGACATTGTAATAAGCCAGAAAGTCGGATGAGAAAAAATATGAGCCCCCATAAGTAAGAGCAAGTGGACCTCACCTGCAACCATCGGGTCAAATTAAGCACTTTATAAGCCTGTCCCTCAATGACATACTTTGAAAGAGGCTTACTGTTATTTTACAGCGATGCATATTAGCATCATAATGCCATTTCAGTCGCATTTACAGGAGGCAAGCAAAGGAATATTCCATTGCGTTCTTCCTTAGTACTTAGTAGTGCCGTAGAATTAGCAGTGACATGTGTGCCAGTGCTTGTTTCCTACTCATTGCTTGTTTGTGCACTATGATTATGATTATGAGTGTGAAAATGATCTTGGAAAAGGCCTACAAATATTAAAACATTGAAGCAACCTGTATCTTGAAAAGGATTGAATGTGTTTAAAAAGCTGACAGTGTCCCAGTCTCAGTGAACTTATAATACAGCTATAAAATGGGGGAAAAAATGTACTGGTAGCTTTTCATGCTATATTGTTTTAGGCATGCGAAAATATTGCTTACAGTGCCTTGTAAACTCTAGTTTTAATGACGTGCAGAAAAGCATAGGTATGGGAATAGTGCCACCGTGTGTGCATTGTATGTTTTTCATTTCACTGTGGATGGCAATGCAGCAGTCAGGAGAGATCGGACTGAAAGCTGAAACCCGTCGGCCACCAGTGGTATTTGTAGATCATATTCATAACACTGTTTGGATAAAGTACGGGGTATATAGCATGTGCAATTTAAAATCCTGATTATAGTAATGAATGTTTATCATTATAAAAAGTGAACATCTGGTCGTGTGGCTCCAAGTGCAGCATCAGTACATATGTAAATTACAGATTACAATTAAAAGTAATGATCAATGTGTTCTTTTGTTTAAAATTATTATTAGTTGTACATTTTTATTTTTAATTAACTGTTTTGCCATGTTTTTGCACATGTATTTTTACTATGTGTATATACGAAATACATTTTTCGAAACGAAACATACAGCCCTTGTTTCCTGTAAATTGAGCCTGCTGTACACGGTGCAGAATTTTTTCAAGGGATGCTTATGTTGCTTTAGAAATGCTTACGTTGCTTCAGAAATGCTCCAGCCTAACAGCTGAGTTTGTACCCTTATTCCGCAGTCACCGAACAAAGCTACAATCCCACCCGAGAAAATCAGACCGCTGACCAGCCTGGACAACCCTCTGAGCCCTTTTTACGACCCCGAGGGAGGACCTATCCTGCCGGTTGCCAGAGTACTTCTTGAACGAATTGCACGCAAGGTATATTGAGGCTTCATAGATGTCTATGTAGTAAATTTCTAATTTCTAATTTAAAACATTTATAAAGCGCAGCGTGCACCGAACGGTTTCTTGGCGCTAGTGGAGGGTATTGGCTACAGAGACAAAAGTAAGATCCGGTGGTAGAGCCGGGGAGGGGGTTTACGCAGGGAAAGCCTGTTTAAAAAGAAACGTTTTTAGTTCCTTACGGAAGGATACATAATGGGTAGCCGCACGAAGGTGGTCTGGGAGGGAGTTCCAGAAAGTGGGGGCCAAGGTGGAGAAGTTGGACCCACCCCACTTTTTGCGTCTGAAGCGTGGGACTTGAAGGAGGGATTTGGTGGAGGAACGAAGTTCTCTGGGGGGAGTGTATTCTTTTATTAGTGAGGAAATGAAGGCGGGGGCGGTGCCTTGTCGGGCCTGGAAAACCATGCAGGCAGTTTTGAACAGAGAACGTTCTTTAACAGGGAGCCAATGAAGCTCCCTGAGGAGGGGTGTGGAGTGGTGATAGCGTGGGAGTCCAAAAACCAGCCGGGCAGCTTGGTTTTGGACCAACTGCAGCCTCCTGAGACTGTATGCTGGTATGCCATTGTAAAGAGCGTTGGCATAATCCAGCCGTGATATCACTAGAGCGGACATGATCATTTTAAGTGCCTGGGGGGAGAAGAAACAAGCGACAGTGCGAATAGTTCGGAGGGTGAGGAAGCAGGAGGAAACCACAGAGCTGATTTGGGAGTGAAGGGTGAGTTGATTATTCATTTTAACCCCCAGTGTTTTGACCATGGTAGAAGGAGTGGGGGCGGGACCAAGGGTTAGGGGCCAGAAGAGAGAGTTCCAGGGACTGGAAGAACCACCGGTAAGAACCAACTCGGTTTTGTCCGGGTTCAATTTGAGATGGTTGTGGTTCATCCAGTCCCTGATGAATGTCATGGTGTGCTGAAAGCTGGAGACAGAGATGGGAGAAGAGGATAGATCAAAGATGAGCTGGAGGTCATCCGCGTAATTATAAACGGTGACCTCCAGCAGCTGAAGAGCGAAGATGAGGGGGAAGATATAAAGATTGAATAGTAGGGGAGACAAGGAAGAACCCTGGGGGACACCACACGTGACGGGGAGTGGGGTGGTTGTGAAGTCTCCTAGCCGGACCGCCTGAGTGCGGTCCCTCAGGAAGGAGGAAAGCCACACCAGGGCTGATCCCTCAATTCCAGCCGCCTTGACACGGGACAGTAAGATGGTATGGTCTACCGTGTCAAATGCGGCGGAGAGATCGAGGAGTACCAGCGCCTGGTGTTTGTTGTGATCCATACCCTTCCTGAGGTTGTCCAGGACTGATACCACGACTGATTCAGTCGAGTGCCTAGGTCGAAAGCCAGCCTGGCGGGAAGCCAGTCCCCCATTGGCCTCTACGTGGGTGCTGAATACCGCGGTGACATAGCGCTCCAGCACCTTGCCCAGGAAGGGCAGCAGGGAAATGGGGCGGTAGTTGGCTGAGATGGATGGGTCAGCGCCAGGCTTCTTAAGAATGGGCACTATGGTGGCTGATTTGAGCGTAGGGGTCACTACTCCCTGCGCTAGGGAGCTGTTAAGAAAGATAATGGGGGGTTCAGGACAGGAGGAGTAGATTTGTTGGAGGATTCGCGCCGGACAGATGTCTGCCGGGGAACCTGATTTTACTTTGGGAAGTATCCCCAGGAATACCTCTTCAGTGAGGGGGGGATAGAGGTGAGGAGGTTTTGAATAGTGGGAGGAGAAGGGTCAACAAAGGCAGGCGAGGGGGGGGGGATGTTGGCCTTAATGGTGGCGATCTTGTCAAGAAAGTAAGTGTTTAGTTGGTTGCATAGAGGCTGGGAAAGGGGGATTTGAGGTGAAGCCCTATCGGAGTAAGCCAGGTCCTGCACTATGCCGAAGATCTCCCTAGGCTTGTTTTCAGCAGAGATTATTTTTGTTGAAAAATAAGAGGTTTTGGCGGCAAGGATTGCGGTCTTGTAGTCGGCGAGTGATGTCAGATAGAGGGTTTTAAGTAAAGGACAATAATTTTTCCTCCAGTGCCTTTCTGCCTGTCGAACGGACAGTTTAAGTTCTTTTAGGTGGTCATTAAACCACCTATTAGACTCCTTGGGTCGCCGAACGGAGATACGACGCAGGGGAGCCACTGAGTCACACCCTCTAGCCAACCAGGTATTGATAACGTTGGCTTGAGAGTCAGACGGAAGACCAGAGAGGGACGGGGTAGAATTCCGAAGGTGAGACGTCAGGGTGGGAAAGTCAACTCTGTTCCAGTTCCGCGCCCAGATGTTTTTGGCGTGGGGGACTTTGGAAACCGGGTTGAGAGAGATGGAGAAGGAAATAAGGGCACGATCAGACCAAGGACAGGGGGAAACCGTCACCGGGGAGACTGGAAGGTTAAGGGACCAGACCTGGTCAAGTATGTGACCATGGGAGTGAGTGGGGACAGAGATGTGCGACATAAAATTTAAAGATGTGAGATACTCAGTGAATTCTTTCGAGGCTGTGCACTCAGAAGGGTCCAATGGCCAGTAATTGAAATCCCCTAGTACCAAGACCGAAGCATAGTTAACCACCAAGTTGGCCAGTTGGTCTTGAAAAGCAGGCAAGAATAGAGGCGAAGACTGGGGAGGACGGTACATTAGAAGACAGGTGATGGGGGGGGAAAGGCGAGGGAGCGAACTGTAAGGAATTCAGTGGAAGGAATGGGGGGAGAGGGGATGGTTTGAAAATTTAGTTCCGACCGAGCGATTATCGCCACTCCGCCGCCAACCCTACCCGCCGGACGATCAGCGCGTAAGGCCACGTAGGAGTAAAATTAGCTTTTTTTTTAATCAAAAAGCCTATCATTGTGGGCTCCATGTATATGGCGATATTCTGATTGATGTTGCAAAGACTCACTGGCAACGTGTGCTTTGAAGATATTGACATATTTTTATTGCAAATCATCAAACGATTTTTTCTGTCCACGAAACCCAAATCACACGTATTATTTCCTAATTTAAAATCACATGTACAATTTAGCCTCTGGGGAACACACTGCTCTGAAATTCAAATATTGATCTATGAGTGCTCTGAAAATAAACCTATATTTTTTGCTACGACAGATTATTCATAATATCCGCACTCATATCAATGATATTCTTGAGAGTAATTGAATGAAAATGCTTTCCCTTACCACCAGCAGCATACAGATGTCTTTGAACTTCCGATTTCAAAGGGAGGAAACATCCAGGCATTGTGGGTAATTGTTATGTCGCTTTCCGAAATAAGTTGACGGTCATAGCAGTACATTTCTCCCATTCATATGGTAAAAAGATGGCAATCTAGGTGACCTGAAACGGACAAAATGATGTGGGCGCATAGAAAGTTTGAACTGTGATGCAATAAGGAATTAGGAAAGTGCCAGCGCTTTTGCTGAGCACCGCTTAAACGTCGACAAAAGAGAACCGTCATCCAGTTGTAGTAGTTGTAACATTAACAAAATCCCCGGGAGGGGCTACAGTTGTGGGATAAAACGCTGTTTCTTGCAGCCCTAGCAGAATCCAACACCTTTTAGCTCAAACCTATATCTTGGGTATGCCATTTTGCTATCCAGTAGCAGTGCCCACTAAAGTGAACGCATGCCAGAATAAACTGCAGAATACAAAAGAAAATTTAAACTCTCAAAAAAACATTGGCAAAACCACCTAACTCATGCCTGAACAAGCCTGTTACATTTTATGCACTTCTCTTTTTGCAAACATATGTAATAGACATTTAGGGCTCGAAAAGAGTCAAAGCCTGTTAGGCTGACTTAGTTCCTGTGCCATAGGCTGGTGGTTGATGGAAGCAAAATGGCACGTGACCAGACCAATGGATCAGTTAAGTTAACCAACGTTTTTTGGGAAAGCCCAAGGCTGGTGATAAATTAGCAGTTTCTTCACATCAGACCTAAAGTTTGTTAAAATAAGGAAAGTATAACAAAATAAATCAATTAATATTTAATATAAATTTTATAAAAGACTTAAATGACAAACTCACAAGTGGCTGAAAAAGAGGAACACTTTTAAAATCACTCATAAAATATAATACAAACACTGTATCACAAACCTCAAACACCCATAAAATAGAGCCACTGGAATGGTGGGATTTCTGGGTGTACAAAGTTATCGTCAAACTCAGGTAGCCTCATTTGAAGCGGCCTATCCTTCCAACTCTGGGTTGCACCTCCTTAACTTAGAAGGAGGAGAAACAATGTGTCACCAGTGGAGGAGCCACCACCGTGGGTCAGCGGCCAGCATACACCATGACTGTCTCTGACACCTAGGTAGTAAGACAGAGTCTCAATGTATCCATTAGGGTCTTTTCATTGACAGGATTACATCTTTATCCCTGTGCAGAGGCTATAATTACCTGACAAATGAGGTCTCCTACTGAATGTGCACAGCTAAAATGTATGTATTAGCACTCCTGCGAAGTGAATAGCTTGTGTGAATTCCACATGGTTTAGAGTCATTGGGCCTGATTCACAAAGGTAACCGTATATTTTTGGTTACGTTTACGATTGTTCGCTATTCTCAAAGGGATTTATGAGGAGTATCTTTACAAGTGCAGTCTCTAAACATAAAAACATAGGCCTTTTTATGTGTTGAGACTCCACAGTCATAAAGATACCACTCGTGAAGGAACAAGTGTAAGTTTTAAGCATGGGCGGATTTTGCGGATCCACGATCTGCGGATTTGCGGATCGTGGATCCGCAAAATCCGCGGATATTGTGGATTTGCGGATCCGCGGATTTGGGGCGGGGCTTCCATGCGAGTGCACATGCCTCTTGTGTGTTTGAAAGGTCTGAGAAAGATCAGTTCAGCAGATGAAGAGAAAGAAGCCCCTGGTCACAAGAACAGCACGGGTATTGTGTTTGTGAAAGTCAAGGATGCAAAGGCCTCTATCCAGCATCACAGCTGATTTTCCACGGTAGAGTTGGGAAGAAGGCACACCTGTCCAGCCTCGACGACGCTCACAATTGTTTTTGGGCTAATGAATGAGTCACTGAATTTGAGCATCAACTAGTTCGAGCGACCATGTGTGTGTTACTATGCAATCGCCCCGAAGGGCGCAGGGGTCCCTTGAGTGAGCTGTCCATCATAGTGGGTGAATGGCGGGAAGACGGTGCAAACCGCGAGTGTGTGGGCGGGGCCAAACGGGCAGGGCTTCCATGTGAGTTCACACATGCTTCTTGTGTCACGGGTATTGTGCTCGTGAAAGTCAAGGATGCAAAGGCCTCTATCCAGCATCACAGCTGATTTTCCACGGTAGAGTTGGGAAGAAGGCACACCTGTCCAGCCTCGACGACGCTCACGATTGTTTTTGGGCTAATGAATGAGTCACTAAATTTGAGCATCAACTAGTTCGAGCGACCATGTGTGTGTTACTATGCAATTGCCCCGAAGGGCGCAGGGGTCCCTTGAGTGAGCTGTCCATCATAGTGGGTGAATGGCGGGAAGACGGTACAAACCGCGAGTGTGTGGGCGGGGCCAAACGGGCAGGGCTTCCATGCGAGTTCACACATGCTTCTTGTGTGTATAAAAGGTCAGAGAAAGATCAGTTCAGCAGATGAAGAGAAAGAAGCTCCTGGTCACAGGAACAGCACGGGTATTGCGCTCGTGAAAGTCAAGGATGCAAAAGCCTCTATCCAGCATCACAGCTGATTTTCCACGGTAGATTTGGGAAGAAGGCACACCTGCCTCGACGACGCTCACGATTGTTTTTGGGCTCACAGGAAGGGCATGTTGTAAATATTTTACGATGGTGCCGGCAAGCTGCCAGCGCCATCCTAAAATACTTACTAAATTAGCTTCAACAGGAAGCTCTAATAGATAATATAAAGCAGGTGCGAGCACCCACTTTATTTTATCTATTAGAGCTTCCTGTTGAAGCTAACTTAGTAACCATTTTAGGATGGCGCTGGCAGCTTGCCGGCGCCATCGTAAAATAGTTACAAGTTGACAGGCCAGCCAGGCTTCAACTTTTGCCCCCGGAATCCGCCGCTCGCGGATTTGCGAATTCGCGGTAAATTCGCGGGAGTTCGCGGATCACGAATTTACCGAAAATTCGCAAAATCCGCGAGCGAAACGGATTTTGCGCTCATACTTAGTAAGTTTACCTCAGTGAATCCGGCCCCTGGTATTTTACTCTGATTACATTTTTGCTGTATTTCTATTTCCCTTGTGATTCGCTAAGATGGCACATAGATGAGATGAATGAAACAAGGACACAATTTTGCAGCAATGGCTTTGACCTGATTATTGAATAATGTATAGGATATAGATATTGAACGATCTGTTAGAAATGTGATTCCTAGGGCCGTATTATCGAAGTACCCCAGGGGTGCAACAACTGTTTGTACCCACTTTGGACACCTCCAGGGCACTTTGGTATGACAGATGGGGACGCAGATGCTTGTGCATCCCCTTCTGTAATACTGAAAGCACTGTTACAAATACAGCACCATCTCTTCCTTAAGAGGGTGTTCCCTCATTTGCATGGGGGCATGGCTGCATGCAAATGAGGGAATCCCTTTGCCTCTGTGCCTGCGCTGTATTACAGTTGCGGGTGCAGAGGCAAAGAAGCTCTACGGAGGAGCACTGACAGTGCGCCGCCTAAAAGTTTTCGCACTGTCAGTGTGCCCCTTGATTTCAGCCCTGTGGAGGGGGGAAAGGGGATACTCTATTTCCCTTCCAAAGTGCAGGCTGGTTGCCGCTTACACTGTGAAAACGCTTTGTGGCATCAAAGCAGCTGCTCCATTTTTCCCATGAATTTGATGCTCCAGGGCAGCACGAGTTCACGGCAGCCCTAGGGGAAGTGCATTTACTCTAACACAGCACAGTTTCCTTGGTAGCGTTGGGCGTACCTATTAAAAGGTGCACCAGGCACAATCAAGGAAAATGCGCTCTATGTATAATACGGCCCCTGGTTGGCTGGGGTATCCACAAAGGCCAGGAAGCAACCACCTCTTTAGTTAGGGTAAGCTAAATACACAATAACATAACCTGTGCTCACCTTCTGGTAGCTTGGTGCAGAGCAGTCAGGCTTATGTAAAGTATCTGTGCAACACACACACATGCCCACAGTAACCACATGAGTACACCACAAAAAGACTCCATGCAGGGTTAAAAATATAGACTATAAGTTAATGAATAAAACAAGACCAAGACAACAAAAATCCAGTAAATAGAATTGGATTATGAATTTTCAAAGAATAAACCAAAAACAGTTCTTGGAAGTCAATGGTGCTAAAAGATTACTTTTGTTCGTGCTAGATGAGGTAAATGCAAAGTTCAGGCGGACCGTGCTGGAGCGCGAGTCAGATACAATTCCAAACATGTCCGTCTGACATTATACCTTCTAAAGCTGAGCAAAGTGACCCATTCACAGGAAAAAACGGGCGGGAGCAAGTAGTGCTTTGCTAGTGATGATTCTATGGGCGCAAAGAGTCTGCCGGGCATTGCAGATGGGGCCTCGCGGTTGTGGGCAGCGATCCTTGCTGTTCAAGGACATAATTTTGCAAAAGCCCTTGCTAATCCTGTGAGCGATCAGCGCAGTCCCATGGTGAATGGACTCATTTGCGGTCTTGAAGAGCCTAAAAGCTTGATTTCAGAGGCCCAGGAGCTGTAGGAGATGAAGGCAGCTGCAGAACCCACTTCTGAGGACAAGAGTTTGGAGGGGGCACCTCAGGCTAGGGTAGGTTTCACATAAGGCAGGGTCCAGCAGCACCAGCAGAGTTGTAGGAAGTCTTTTGTGTCCCTGAGACTAAAGAAAACAGGAGGCAAACCAGCAAGCCTTTGGAGATCACTTGGAGGGAAGGCAGAGTTCAACTCTCCTTCCAGCAGAGGCAGAAAGCAGCAGGCAGCAGGGCAAGAAGCAAAGAAAAGATTCTTCTGGAAAAGTTGTCTAGTTGAGCCCCTCAAGCAGCACAGCAGTTCTTCCGACAGAGGTTCAGTTCAAGATCCAGAAGTGTCTGATTTCAGGGGTCAGAGACCCAGTACTTATACCCAAAAGTGCCTTTGATGTAGGGGGTAACTATAAAAAGATCACTCTGATTTGGAAAAGGATCTCTTTCAACCCAGTCCTGTCTACCAGGCTAACCCGGGGGGGTAAATCAGTACTTTGTGTGTGGACAGGACACCAGCTATTGAAGTCTAAGTGTCAGCCCTTTCCATTCCTTCCCTGCCCAGGAAGACCCATCAGAATGCAGATGAGTACTCAGACTGTAGATGAGGCTCGTCATCCTGTGATTGTGGCAGTCTAGAGGGAATGCACAAAGTATAGCTGTCGCCCAACCCAGTTGTGAATTGGAGACAAGCTATCAGGCACAAAGAGCAGTAAGTACAGAAAAATGGCCACTTTCTAAAAGTAACATTTCTAAAACAGTCATTTTAAATCCAACTTTACCAGTAAGAGGGACTTATCATTAACTTCCAAATATATCAAACAAGAAAAAGCTACTCATATCTGATTAGGAATTACAGATTAAAAGTTTCTTAAGTAAATTCCAATGCTAGTTTAAGAGAGGAAAAACCACAGTTGATGGACAGAATGCAGAACAATGTCAAACATTCACCCCAGTACAGAGATCTGGGCCTAAATCCATCGTTTTTTTGCACTCCACACCACCCCAGTTCAGACATAGCCATATGCAAATTAGTCTGACCCTGTGCCTCATGGGAACAGTCCAGCCCGAACTGCCAAGCCATGCCTTCCCTGAACCGGAAACAAGATTCCGAGGACCGGTTTCGGGCATTCCAGCCGTCTTCAGCCCGGCTTGCTTGAATCCAGTGGTGTGGAGTGCATGGGACTCGACTCACGTCTGAGCATACCCATCCCACTGGGGGTGACAAATGCAAAAACCACAGTTGATGGACAGAATGCAGAACAATGTCATACATTCACCCCAGTACAGAGATCTGTGCCTAAATCCATCGTTTTTTTGCACTCCACACCACCCCAGTTCAGACATGGCCATATGCAAATCAGTCTGACCCTGTGCCTCATGGGAACAGTCCAGCCCGAACTGCCAAGCCATGCCTTCCCTGGACCGGAAACAAGCTTCCGAGGACCGGTTTCTGGCATTCCAGCCGTCTTCAGCCCGGCTTGCTTGAATCCAGTGGTGTGGAGTGCATGGGACTCATGTCTGAGCATACCCATCCCACTCGGGGTGACAAATGCAAAAACCACAGTTGATGGACAGAATGCAGAACAATGTCATACATTCACCCCAGTACAGAGATCTGGACCTAAATCCATCGTTTTTTGCACTCCACACCACCCCAGTTCAGACAAGAACTTACGAGAGGAGCAGGCCTCACAGTAATGAAAAACGAATGTTTGGTTTGTCTCTACCGGGACATGTAAAACTTTAATGTACATTTGCTTTATTTTACTTACACAACACCGCACCCTCAGGGCTATCCAGGGCCTACCTTGTGTGTGACCTATGTGTAATAAAATGAGAGTTTAAGGCTTGGCAAGTTATTTTGAAATGCCAAGTCAAAGTGGCAGTAAACAGCACACACAGGCACTGCAGTGGCAGGTCTGAGACAGATCTGAAAGGCTACTTCTGTGGGTTTCAGAATCAGTGCTGCAGACCTACTAGTATATGGATGTATGCTATGCCGCTTAACAAGGGACTTGCAGGTATATCAAATATGCCAAACAGTTGTACAGCAATCATATCAAGTTTAGAGGAGAAAGTACATGCACTTCAGCGCTGGTCAGCAGTGGAAAAGTGCTCAGACTCCTAAATCCAACAAAAAAAAGGTCAGAAAAAAGAGGAGGAGGAAGGGAAACAATTTGGAAACAGTTTGGGGTCACCCTTTAGAAAGGTCCATTTCCTAACACGATTTATGATAAAAGTATTGTTTAAAAGATGGTTGGTTTCATGCACAGTAGATGCTGAAAGCCCTATACCATATACAGTATTGAACATTTTAATTAATGCTGTCCTAGAGATGTAGCAGTAAATGAGCAGTAGCCACCGAAATGTGCAATTATGATGTCGTTAGGAAAGCATTCCGACCGATTCAGTTACGGAATGCTTTCCGAATGACTCGGATCGGGGGAGTCTGACCAATCGATTTTGATGCATCCTGATGCTTCCGAATACAATTCGGTCAGATTCCAATTGACTTCAATGAGACCTTGTGTTTCAAACAAGAACCCAGGCTCCCATTGCAAAAAGGGGTGGTTGGGGAAAATCTTGCACCCTGTGGCGGGCACCCTACGGTGCCGGCCACACTGTGCGTGGTTCAAAAAGGGGGGTCCCATAGGTAAGCCCGAGGGGCCAGATTCGGAAGGCCCTTTGTGAAGGGGGAATGCTACAGTCCCCAAAGTCAGATTCCAAAAGCCAATTCCTTTCAGAACACACAATTCGGAAAGGCTGTCCGAATCTGAAATCCTAATCTTTCTGCTTGAAACGAGCTCCGCAGACCGCTGCGATTCGGATCTGGCTGACTCCGTTACTCCCAATGCCTTTCGGAACCGATTTGGACAGTTTGAATGCTTCCTGGCCATTGTAATTGCTCGTTGGGAAAGAAATCTAAGTCGGTCCGAAAGGCGGGTTCTGAATCGGATTCGGACTAATCGAATGGCGTTTGGAGCCTTTCCTAACGACACCGTAATCGACCCCTTAGTCTAGATTTGTTGGACTGAGACAAATCTTAAGAAATGGAGTTACTAGTTAAGAGTGGTGTAAACCTTACTCAAGCAGGAACCACAGTCCTTGTCAGGGTGAAGTCAAAAGCAAACCCAAATTAACCTGTGCTCCCCCTCTGACAGCTTGGCACAGAGTAGTCATGCTTAACTTAGAGACAATGTGTAAAGGATTTGTGCAACATTTCAAACAGTAATACAATGAAAACACTACATAAAACAATCCCACACAAAAATATATTAATAGAGTAGATTTTAATAAATAACACAAGACCAAAATGACAGAAATCGAATCAGCAGATCTGGAGCTATTCAGTTCTAACTATTTAAGTGAAAATAGCTTTAATAAGGCCAAAGTGCCACTGCCGGCTATCTGGTCAGGCGAGACTGTGATAAGACCACAAGTTCAGGCTGACTGCGATGGAGCTCAGGTCTGATATAGGGACCGAGCTTGTCCTACTGAAAAGTGACATTCTCAGTGCAGTACAAAGAGTCATGTTCACTGTGGAGGGGACCACTACTAGCAGGGTAGTATCGCGGACAGTCAATGTAACCCAATGAGAAGGCCTGGCATTGCTGACAGGCATCACTGTAGTGCAAAGATCATGTTGTCATCACAATATGGTTGGGCTGGGACTTCACATTAGCAGGCTGTGTGAGTGACAGGTTTTCTAGCACCAAAGAGCCCATTTTTGGATGCAAATGAGCCAAAAACTTCAATTCAGCCTCTCTGAGACCACAGCAAAAGTCCAGGACCTGAATGGCATCACATGGGGTCATGGGATTGCTCTAGATGGATCCCTGTAGTGGTTCAGGTGATTCTAAGCCTGTCATGGCCCTGTGTTTCTGAACTAAAGACCAGCAGAAGAGCCCTTGAACTTACCCTTGGAGTCCTAGGTTCAGGTGCGGGTCCAAATTTTCTGACTCAGAAAGGAAGGCAGCAGGGGGAGCAAACTCTCAAGACATCAGCCCAGAAAGGCACCGGTCTAGCAGGGGCACAGTCCAGCAGAGTGCCACCCCTTTCAGCAGAACAGCAATCCTTCTTCAAAGTCTCCACAAGTCCAGAAGTGCACTGAAGAGTTGGTGTCCGAGGTTCAATATGTATACCTTGTGCCCTCCCTCTCGAAGGTGGGAGAGGTTTCCATTTGAAGCAGTGGTAAAGTGCACAGAGGTCTGATAAGCGTGGCTCAAATCCACCCGAGTGACTTACCGCACTCACCTATAGTAATTCTGTAAGAAGTCAGCCGGACAGTGGAGAAGAATAAACAGAGTGTTTTATTAGGCCACAAGCTCCCATATGAGAGGGCCCTGTCCGACCAACACCCCAAAGAGTGCGTCGAGAGGACTGACTCTCTTCATCACAGCAGTACATTATAATGCAACACAGTTCATTAGGGTACGCCCCTTCTGGAAAATTACTGAAACCCAGACAGGGGAACAATGTCCTCATACAGTAGGCATCTGCACCTGCAAGGGATACATCGCTATCTTTACTCGAGGCCGCTGAGCTAGGCTTCAGCGTCTCTGGGGCATGAGAATATTACTGATAAAGAGACTTGTTAGTTTCGGCCACAGTAAGCTGAGAAACGAAAACTGCTGTCTTAGTGAAACTCTCTATTCCTACGGGAGGGGCAGATGAGCGAGTGCGACTCGCAGACACTGAGAGATACACAAAATGGAGGCACACAGGCTAAGCTAAGGAACTAATATCGTCACACATATATTTGAATAATCAAGTAATAAGAAGAAAAATACACACACGTGCATATATACGTACTTCATCAGTTAGTCATATGATGCTAACTCACATATGGAAATAGGGATGGTTGGAGCATCGAAAACTGAATTCTATCAGACCCTCCTTTTAGCATCATTGGCTAACTGCAGCCATGCATTTATTTGCCAAAAGGTAGCGCCTTCACATCCATTCTAAGGGCAGGGCATCATATTTATTCAAAAACATCATCTGCAATAAGCATTATCCAATTTGCATCAGGAATGTCAGTAATGATAGAGGCAGTGTATTGACCCGACACCTTCTTTCGTGGTCACAAATTCGTAGCACACATTGAGCAACATGGGGGAAGGCAATATACGCAAAGGCAACATGTCAGTATTATGCTCACCACACCAGCTAAACCCATCAATATTTTCCAACCCCAAGAGGAGAAAGCGCCCCAGAGCCACCCTTGTAAGGACCATGTCCCGTTATCCTGATGGAGTTCAGTCGCTAATCTATGGAGTTTCTGTACTGCCAAGTTAACAGTCGGAGCTGAGTCTGGAATATACACACAACAAGACGTCCCGATGACGCGACAGGCCCCGCCCCTATCTGCCAGGATGACGTCAAGCACCATCCTATTCTGAATCGTGAATAATCTCATAGCCTGAATCTCAACAGACATGTTAGTCGCAATGTCAGCTTCAGTAAGGACTACCTTTTCCATCACCCTGGACAGTTGTCGAATGGCCCTACTATTAAATATCGGACCCCAGAAAGGCAGAAGGCCCTTAGAAAAATCAGTCCATTGCTGTAGAGAGGTGTCCGTCTGGTCAACGTCATCTACCTGAAGTTCCCTCCTTTTACGCTGCTCTAGTGGACTGGGAAACCTACGATGAGTCTTGTGATAGTCGGAGGGTGCCACATATACAGGAGGAATCATATAGGCCAAGTAACATACCCCACCCCAACCTTCAGGCAACCATAAGTATCCATTATCTCCACACACAAAATAGATACTGGGGGGAGTAACCAAAGAGGGGCTGAGAGGCAAACGTATTAATGCCGCCACATTACAAGAACTATTACCAACCTTGATGGGGCCCCTACCTTCTATACAAAAGAATGGTGGCGGACCCACTACCGCCAGGGGTATCAAAGACTTAACACTGTCATTTCCCTTCGGTGGGTGTCTGTAAGACAAAGAGGAATTCAGTTGTAGAAAGCTTTCCCTAACTTTGTCAGTATCATTTGGAATTAAAAACCGGCCCACTTTTTTCTCACACGTCTCTATAAATGTCTGATCAAAACGACCATCAGTATATATCCGTCCAAGGCAAGAGGGAGGCAGAGGACGTACTCGCATTGTCATTGTCGATCCCCTATTCTGTAGTCGAGGAGTCAGAAAATCTGGCTGCTGAAAATATTTGACAAGACCTATGAGAGTATACCACCCCACACAACTATTCACAGGTGTCAAAGGAAGCGCTAGAAATCTATCCTTCTTGTAGGCAGCAGAAGGTAGGAGCCCACAAACCCAACAATCCGTAAGGTTTGTGGTGGCATGAGCATGGTGCAAAGTCTTTATAAAAACATTTTCTTTGTAACCTCGTCTGAGCATTCGTTCACCATAATCTACAGTAATAATGTTATGTTCAGGAACAGCAGTAGGTGTGGGTGCAAACACATGAACGAGATAGGCTTTATCTAAGAAAAACAATATACCAAGAGCCACTAGGAAAGCAATGAGCACTATAATAAGGAGTACTATTTTTCCTTTTCGGGAAAGGGCCAACCAGGGGGAAGCAGGCAAGGGCCTTCGAGGAGCCGCAAAGGGCTGCTCCTCATCAGGGATAGGGCAACCAAAAGGGTACATTTTTAAAATTGCAAAAATATATCAAAAAAACAACAACAAAAAACACTTCTAAGAAAAATAGTCCCAGACTATCCGCCGAAACCGGCCAGAGGGGTTCTTCAACCCTAAAAAGGGATCTTCTCCCTGTGTCCTTCAAAGCCTCACAGGCAGGCTTTTACCGTCCATACCTTAATCCCACGTTGCTTGACGCACAGCAATTGAAACAGAGGAGCACTTAATCTGGGCCCCTCACCACTCTATAGTCTCAGAGAACACAATCTTCGGCTAAACACCAGGGCTCTTATAAGTCCATCCCTACCACTAAATCTTCTTTATCTCAGAATGTCCACTAAGCCCTTCTTCCAGTGTTCAGTCCAGTACACTGTCACTTTTTCCGGGGCCTCAGATTATAGCGAGTGCTCCCTCGCACTTCGGGGTCAGTAAACAAAACAGGTGTATCTATGGCAGGTACTGAACTCTCTGACGCCTCTTCACTAGTAGCAACGGGAGTAACAGAGCTCTTTGAAGCACTTTGTTCTGCACGTGACTTTGAATTTTCCTTGTCACTTTTCTCCTCTCCCCTCAGTGAAGCATCCGAGAAGGGAACATATCTGGGTATTTGCTCATGTTCCTCATCAGCAATGCCTTCTCTCACCCATTGGTCGTAGGGTAACGGCAGCGGAACGCTCTTAACATGCGATGCGTGCGTCCACGCCTTTCTGCCTTCCACTCGAAGTGCTGTACGTGTAGTGAGGAGCACCTGTCGAGGCTCCGACCACCTGGGCTCCAGACAAGATTTCCGTTGATATTTTCTTACGACGACCCAGTCCCCTGGGTGGATGGAGTGTCCAGGCCCCTCCGGCAACGGCTTCAGGGTGTCTGCTACCTGCTGATGAATAGAACGAAGATCTTTAGTCAAAGCATACAAGTAGTCTATCAACAGAGGATACTGTATTTCAGAGAAACATTTGGGCCTGGGTACTCCCCAAACGTTGGCCGGACGGCCAAATATTACTTCGTGAGGGGAGACACCCGTTCTGGAGTTAACAGTTACTCTGGTAGAAAGCAAGGCTAAAGGAAGGGCATCTGGCCAACGGAGTCCTGTACTCTCCTGTATTTTGGCCATCTTTAATTTTAACGTTCCGTTAAACCGTTCCACAAGTCCTGCGGCCTGAGGATGTTGGGCCGCGTGAAACTTTTGGGAAATCTGTAAGCCTTTACATATCTGTTTCATCAATTCAGCATTAAAGGACGTGCCATTATCACTCCAGATCACCCTAGGCAATCCGAAGCGAGAAAAGTATTCCTTAATCAGCATTTTTGCAGTAGAAATGGCTGTACAATCTTTCGTTGGAAATGCCTCCACCCATCTGCTGAAAGCGCATACAACCACCAAGACGTATTTGAGATTGTTGACCCTTTCCATTTCAATATAATCCATCTGAATCACCTCAAAAGGGAAAGAGGGAGGTGCAAAATTTCCCACTGGGACAGGGGTACCCTTTCCTGGATTGTGCCTCAAACATACCATGCACTGTCGGACCAAGTGAGTCGCCACTTTAGAGATATTTTTATTGCTCCACACTGGGTCCAACAGCTTGCATATACCCTTGGCGCTAATATGTGCAGGCCCATGAGCCATCGTCACCACTGGAAGGACATATGCGTTCGGAAGTAACCATCGTCTCCTATCGGTCACATCCGTCCAACATTCATCAGCATCCAATCGCCCCCCACCATCCTTCCATGTCCTCAATTCATCTTCAGTCGCTTTCTCTTGTATATTTTTCACACTCTGTACAGTATCTGCAAACATGTTAACATCTGGCACCCATCTCGCTGGGCCTGCCACAAACATCCGTGGTAATTTTGTCCGAGCAGTCTCTTTTGCTGTTTCGTCTGCAAAGGCATTGCCTCGTCCCACATCATCCACTATTGTCTTGTGTGCGCTACACTTTATCACAGCCAGTCGCTTGGGTAACGTCAATGCTGCTAACAGTCGTAATATCAGCGGACCATGCTGTATGCGTTGTCCATGTGAAGTCAGAAATCCCCGTTCTGCCCACAGTCACCCATAATTATGAGCCACGCCAAAGGCGTATTGGCTGTCAGTATAAATGTTCACGTCCAATCCCTCACTCAATTCACATGCTCTCAGTAAAGCTATAATTTCTGCAGCTTGGGCCGAATTGTAAGGTATCCTAGAGGTCTCCACTACCGTCTGTAATGTCGTTATTGCATATGCTGCTGTCGATGTACCATCTGCAAGTTTGAAACAAGACCCATCCACATACAACTCCCCATCCGGTTCGTCTAAGGGCTTGTCCGTCAGATCCACCCTCCCCTTTGTCTCTTCTTCTGTCCGAAACAAACAGTCATGTATGTCATCATGTATGTCATCGTCCTTTGTATCCGTGGGGATAGGTAACAATGTGGCAGGATTCAGTGTAGCACACCTTTTTATTGTCACATGGGGCGCAAAGAGGGTCATCTCATAACCGGTAAGACGAGCACTCGTTAAATGCTGCGTCTGTGTTCTGTTTAGTAAAATGTCCACAGCATGCGGTACCATTACTGTGAGGTCTGAACCCAATACAAGCCCTGCCGATTGTCTTATAGAGACCGCAGCAGCCGCCGTGGCTCTCAGGCAGCTCGGCAGCGCTCTTGCCACATTGTCGAGCATCGCAGAAAAGTAAGCGCAGGGTCTCTGTTTCCCTCCAAAACATTGTGTTAAGACAGACAACGCGCAACCTTCCGCCTCGTGTACATAAAGAACAAAAGGCTTCTGGTAATCAGGTGTTCCCAGAACGGGTGCAGAACATAAAGCAATTTTTAGTGACTCAAACGCTTCCTGACATGCAGGGGTCCAAGGTAGGGGTTCGCGCACTTCTTTGGTAGTCAGATACAATAGGGGTTTTGTTAGTAACGCGTAATTAGGTATCCACTGGTGACAATACGATGTTATGCCCAAGAATGCGCGCACCTCTCGCTGCGTGTTAGGTACCTTCATATTAGTTATCGCTTTTATGCGCTCTGGCGTCAATCTCCTCCCCGCTTTCGAAAGGAGGTGACCTAGGTAAGTAACCTCCGTTCGACAATATTGAAATTTTGGAAGGGACATCTTATGTTCCCTTTTCGCCAAGTGATGCAGTAATTTGATTGTAGCATCCCGACAACCCTTCTCGTCGTCCGATGCAATCAGGATATCATCCACATATTGCAACATAACGTTGCCGGGTGGAAGTTCCAGTTCATCCAATTGTGCCTTCAGTGCTTGACTATATATGCTCGGACTTTCTGTGTATCCTTGGGGAATTCTCTTAAACCTGAAGCTTCGGCCAGCCAATGAGAATCCGAAGAGGAAACGGCTGTCTTCATGTACTGGGATACTGAAGAAAGCATTCTTCAGGTCCAGGACAGAAAAATATTTAGCAGATGGGGGAATCATTGTCAATATCGTAGTGATGTCCGAGACCACCGGGTATTGTGGCTCCACCACTCTATTCACATGGCGCAAATCAATCACAAACCTGTAAACATCAGGAGTATTATCTGTGGCATCAGGCGACCGTCTTTTAAGGATCGGCAGTATGGGGCTGTTACATATGTTCGAATCCGTCTCTTCCACTACACCGGACTGAATCAAATCTTGTATTATTTGCAACAGGGCTTTCTCTCCCTCCCTAGGAATTCTGTACTGTGGTACCCTGGGTAGTTTCGCTCCCACCTTTACCCTTATTGTTACCGGGGCGATATCCATTTCACCCACATCTGTATCATTGACAGCCCACAAACTGTCGGGTATCCCTTCAAATTCAGGTGGTAGTGGGTCATCTTTAGAAAAACACTGTAGTGGGCGAGCAACAGTCGGGCCTAACGTGATGTACACGCCATCCGGAGAACAATAAATGGTGGCGTGCAACCTCTTCAATAAGTCTAAGCCCAGTAAATTTTCTCCACAATTCGATGTCAGTAAAAACGGTGAATCAATAGTGAAAGGACCAATCGTTAATGTAAGGGGTTTGGAAATGGGGCTAATCACCGGGGTACCTGAAAAACCCACAGAGATATTATTCTTGCCAGACAGAGCCGCCCCGGGGACCCGAGAATGAGCCACTGAACTTTTCGTTGCACCCGTATCCACTAGAAATTTCTGCTGAGACCCCAATAAGTCTGCCTCGACATAGGGTCCCCTCTGATCAACTTCCACAGGCACTGGTCCCTCGCTCTGTCCTACGCTGTCCTAGTTATGGGAGAACCCTGTCAAATCGTCCACAGAGTAGTCATCATTATAATACTGACCACTGCCCCTTTGCAACTGTTGCCTGTCCGCGCCATTGTCGAAATAATTACCTCCCGGCCTCCCGCCTCCATCTGACCGCACATTCTGTCTCCCGGAGTCACCACTACCTCTTCCTCGACCTCGCCCTGGACCGGCATTTGACTGAAACAGAGGGCAATCCCTCCACCAATGCCCCTCTTGCTTACACTTCGCACACTGATTCGGTCCCAATCTTTCCCTACTTTCACCTCTGCCATAGCCACCAAATCCACGCCCTAGTGCCGCGCCTCTCCCTCGACCCCTCGACACTTGCTGTAACAAAACCCTAGTCTTCAAATCCTTAGCCTTCTTTTCCTGCTTGTCCTTACTCTCATTTTCCCTATGCTCATAATACTGAGCCATACTAAGAATACCAGAGGGAGAGGACGTCGTCCACGTGCTCTCCGACGCTTGCAGTCTTGCTGAAACCTCAGGCAACAAGTTCATGACAAACCTATTAACAAAGAGTCGCAACCCTCCATCTTGTGACACATCTTGCCCACTAAAATCCATAAACGCCTCTTCAAACCTCGTAAAGAAGTCCGAGACTGCCTCATCCTTTTTCTGCTTACAAGCCGTCAACTTGTCCCAGTCTACCTTCTTCGGGGGAATGAGAGCGTGCATGTATTTTATTATGCGCCCCGGCAACGCCAAAATCTCGGCTTTCGGCTTTTCTCCTGGCTTACGTTCCTTATCCCAATCCTGCAACTCCTGCCACGTACCACCTAGTTCTTCCGAATGATCTGTGCCCTTTACCTGGCGCCAGACATCGACCGGAACCAGAAGTCCAAAAAACAGTTCAACATCAGCTAGAGTCATTACAGTGGAAGACGCAGCTTCCGTCAATTCTTTATAGTATGCAGTCGGGTTCTTTCTAGAGTCCGGCAACTGGGCCTTTAAAGCTAACACCTCACTTCTCTTCCATGGTGTATACACCCACTGCTCCTGGAAATGTGTGTCTATCCTATTCCTGGTGACAGCCTTCGTGACTGGGTCTACCATCTCGGGTATCTCGGGATGAAAGATGGGGTGCACTTCACGCATTGGATGTATACCTGGAAAATGGGGCGTACCTGCAGAGGGCAATTCATTTCTATACTGCAATAAGGCACGTAAACTGCGCATCACCTCCTTCACCCCTGTATTCGTTCTGTAGGCTCCGTTCTGTATATCTCGTAAAGCCGCCGGAGCCACACCTCCATACCCCTGCTCCCATAACGTTATTAATACATTTGACATATGCCACAAAGCGTGCTGTTGCATCAAAGGCTCAAAATCTTTCATGGTAGACCAAATGTCTTCAAACGAATAAATGTTATTTCTAGCCCACTGGCATGCCTGGTTGGCCACTATACTTTTCTCATCCAAACCAACCGTAGAACGCGTGAGCAACTTCCGTACCTGTGAGAGCAGTCCACTACCTGCGCCTCGACTCGGTGTTGACATCTCCTGACTAGGGGTGGTGCTAGCTGAAACAGTAGGGAGTGCTAGAGAGAATTGGGATAAGGGAGCGGGTGAAGTGGTCTGGAGCAAGGAAACGAGGGGTGTTGAGGGCGGGGAAGCAGAAGTCGCTGCGCCATGTTGGTGCGGGGCTCTCGCCAATGGATCCAGAACCCCACTAGTGGAGGCGGGAGCTAGCAGAGAGGGATACAATGACTGCGGAGCATAAGGAGGAGGGGGCCGAGTACTCAAAATATCTTCCATCTCATCCTGTTCATCCTCCCGTACTACATAACTTTTATTTTCTTTCAACCTGCAAAGCCTATCTGTGCGCTCCAACCGCTGCTCATTCTCATTCTTGGTATGTTCTCTCGCTTTCTGCGCCATGGTCTGCGCGGACTTTTTAAAAGCCTCTTTCTCTTCTCTCAACTTACGTTTCCTGGCTTCCTTTTGCCACACTCTTAAAGAATCAAACATGCTTTGACGGCTACGCCTAGCAAACAATTTGTCCTGCAAATAATCCAATTTAGCTTCTTCAAAAGAGCCCGTCAAGGGCCACTGCAAATCCACATTGTCAGCGGTGTATCGATGCCATAGAGTGCCAAACAATATCGGGGGCAATCCATGCTTGATATACATATCAAAGCTTGGAGTGCCCTCAGGGGGTGCAGGTTGGCTCTCGGCCAACCTGGAATCTGAGGGGCGAAAACAGCATCCAAAACATCGTAACTTACTAAAACACGGCATCTCTGCTTTAGTGTAGAATAAAACACTTCTCCTCAAAATTCGTCACCTTGAATCACTAGCTCGAGCTCATTTACACACACATAATATGCATTAGGACACACATACACATATAAAATTCTTCCAAATACGTGTTACCAAAATGGGACAAGGCCCGTCGACCAAGTCCTGGGGAACCTGGACCCTACCGCAGACCGAACAGTACACTAACTGTTCTAAGGATGGAGAACACATCCGCTCCCCGTGCGGCACTATGGATCGCTGCGCACTTTACCACAGGAGACCCAGGGCTCACCTCCACTGAACCACCACTCTAGGAGTTCAGGGTGAGTTCCGGAGTCCACCCGTAATGAGCCACGCCTTCACCACAGTATCACCCGGTCGGATCACTACAAACAATATATCTAAATATTCTCCCAACCTTGTCAAGTCTGTCAGAGCGCCTGCTCGCACTCTGAGTTCCCCGGAGCACACTAGCCCCAGGAGCACACCGGCTCCTCAAACCACCGGAGACTCCCTAGTCTCCCGGAACACTCCAGTTCCTTAAACAATCACAGGTGGACCACTCACCTTCCGTAGGCGGTACCGACCTCTACCGTTCTCCACCTCCGGCTGCCAGGACCAACACGGTCAGCTCCAAGTTCCGCCTTCTGGACCCCGGCGTAAGATCCGAACCGGGACCTCTCCCGATCAGCAGGGTGGGGCAGCGCTGCGAGAACCAAGCTCGGCATCAGATGGGTACCCGGGCCCACCGTGCCGACCAGCGGGTCCCCGGTCTTCTGCTACCCACCTACGGGTGAGAAAGATCTTTATCACGGGGTCCCTATTCGGGCGCCATCTGATAAGCGTGGCTCAAATCCACCCGAGTGACTTACCGCACTCACCTATAGTAATTCTGTAAGAAGTCAGCCGGACAGTGGAGAAGAATAAACAGAGTGTTTTATTAGGCCACAAGCTCCCATATGAGAGGGCCCTGTCCGACCAACACCCCAAAGAGTGCGTCGAGAGGACTGACTCTCTTCATCACAGCAGTACATTATAATGCAACACAGTTCATTAGGGTACGCCCCTTCTGGAAAATTACTGAAACCCAGACAGGGGAACAATGTCCTCATACAGTAGGCATCTGCACCTGCAAGGGATACATCGCTATCTTTACTCAAGGCCGCGGAGCTAGGCTTCAGCGTCTCTGGGGCATGAGAATATTACTGATAAAGAGACTTGTTACTTTCGGCCACAGTAAGCTGAGAAACGAAAACTGCTGTCTTAGTGAAACTCTCTATTCCTACGGGAGGGGCAGATGAGCGAGTGCGACTCGCAGACACTGAGAGATACACAAAATGGAGGCACACAGGCTAAGCTAAGGAACTAATATCGTCACACATATATTTGAATAATCAAGTAATAAGAAGAAAAATACACACACGTGCATATATACGTACTTCATCAGTTAGTCATATGATGCTAACTCACATATGGAAATAGGGATGGTTGGAGCATCGAAAACTGAATTCTATCAGGTCTAAGGCCAGCAAAACTAAATTCAACAAGAATAGTAGAAGTGAATGCAAAATGTTTGGGGGCTGCCCTGCAGGGAGGGCCAGTTTTATCAACAAGAGTGTGCAAAAGAAATGGAACTAGGTGCATCACACTTCAACGTGTGAAGTGTTGATGTTGTCCCGGAGCAACGTTTTTATTTAGAGTTAAAAGAATATGAATGTGTGTATGAATGAATTGAGGGCATAGGGGAAATATGTGTAACAAATAGAAAAATGAGGTTGGGAAATAGTCTTCATGTTTTTGATGTTTCATCGCGAGACAATTACCTTTGAGCCTGTCAAACATTCGGTTGTGCCTAACTAGAAGGCATTTTGAAAGATATTGATATCATGTAGTTTAGAGGACAGAAAATGAATGGTGTTTAGTCTGGTCTTTCAAATAAAAAAGTATATGCTATTTATAGAGAGTACCTGTTAAGTCACACGTGCCAACACTACCAATTGAATAAGACATCTGGCGTTGCCATGTGAAGCTTTATGAAGCAGCACCAAGACTTCACTTTTGGCAGTACTTTCCTTTGTGTGCTTAAGTTTGATTCAGACAGTGTCCGTAGCAGGTAAATCCGTAAACAATAATAGGTTTAAAACTGCTTATAGAGCAAGGACATGCCCACCTCGCTTTTACCTTCAGTTTCTCCTTAGCTTTTGTTGATATGTTTTTTTCTATACTCTCTGGATCAAATTTAGCACTTCTTTACAAGTCGCCTGTTACACCTGATAGGACGGGTAGGGTGAGTTACTAGCCCAATAGAGGTTAAAAATCCCTTGGGAACAACATGCCATACAAGCATTTTAACCAACTCTTTACCTCTCAAAGCAGCTGAAATATCCAGTGAAAACAAATGCAAAAGTGGGAAATAACATGCTAGGACTGGTGTAGAAACACCAATTTTCACATCTCATTCTCAGTCCCAGATGTTAAGCATGTAATGGCCCAGTCTAAGTGCATGATTGTTATTACAGTGTTTTCTGTACTTGGCCATCTGTAATGAGGCCCTTGAAACTTATTTTTATCCACAATCCAGTTTCACTTAATGAGAGGGCAACCACTGGATTTGTGATGAGAGCTATTCGTTTATGTGTTGCTGTGGCATGTGTAAAGAAATCAAGCATTCGTAATAATACAAGACGACTAAGTTGAGCATATAAGAACAACCCAGAGGCAAGTGTAGGCTCACTGTACATTCACAAGAATGTATCACTGTTATTGACAAGAGTCTACTGTGGTGCCCATTGACAAAGGGATCTGAAGAGGTGCTCTGTGGTCTCCAGTGCCAATGGAAACTGAAGGCGTGTTATACGGTCCCCAGTGGCAAAAGGAGCTGCAGGGTCAACATGACAAGAATGTAACTGCATCTCGGTGCCATGGCTAATAAAGGTTATACGTTTCCACAATTCCAGTAGCCAATGAATGTCAGAAATCAATCTGGTGCTACGGAGGTGATGAGAGAAAAAGAACAGACGCACTCCAACAAAGGTATCCTATGTATTTTATGATTAGTCCAGTAGCCACACTGGGATATCTTAAACCACCAAGTGAAACTTGACACACGGGTCAAGTTACTATTAAATCGTAGTTTGTAAATATTGAAAAAATAGTAAATTTACCCAAAAGAGTAAGTTTGCCTTTGTGAATTAGGACTCAAATATCTCTGAAGAGAAACCCGATTTTGAGATAGATGTGATTTCTGAAAAATCAGAACTATTCTTGAACACAATTGCTTTAGTGATTTATTTTGTCATAATCCTAGATTCCGATGGCTGATTTTCTCTGTGGGTAATTTGTGCTCTTTTCTTTCTCGTTGTTTTTGTTCGCAGGGTGAACAGTGCAATATTGTCCCTGATAATGTGGATGACATTGTGGCTGATCTTGTAACAGATGATGGAGGGGAAGGTAAAAGCGTGTGCAATTATGACAATTAAACCTAGAGTGTGACCACTAGTAAATACTAAATTCACGACATTGTTACCGCCAATAGACATTGCAACGCGTTTTGTTTGCATGCTTTAATGTTACGATTCCCAAAAGCAGTTCTCCAAAATTATCCAGTTATTAAAACAATCCGAGTGAATGAAGAAACATTTTTTGCTATCTTGAACGAAAAATATATGAGCTATGCAATGCATGATGTAGTTTAAAGAGATTTTAATTAGAAAAAAGACATTACCGAGGAAATATCAAATCAAGATTGTAATATATTTCACATAAATGAGCAATCATCTATTTTGTAATGATACGATAATGGGGGCATATGTAGGTAATTTCCATTTTGCGATTCTCAAATCGCGATTTTTAAGGAATGGCTAATTGAGAATTGCAAAATGGAATGTATGTAATAAATCGCAATTTTTTTGCGAATCTCTAAAATTCCTTAATTGCGATTAGCAAATTGCAAATCGCAATTAAGGAACAAGTGTCCCATTCATTCCTATGGGCCAAGAGGCCCGTAGGAATGAATGGGGATACATTCTCAAATTGCGATTTTCTATGCTCTAAGGGCATGTCTGTGCGCCACATGGCACTTTGAACTTAAAAAAAAATGCATTTTGACAGGAAATCGCAAAATACCATCTACTTGGAGTAGGTGGCATTTTGCGATTCCTTAAGCCAAAAGCGCAATTTTCAAGGCACCCCTACATAGCATTTAAGGAATCGCAAAATTGCGATTCCTCTAATGCTTGAGCAAAATAAGGAATCACAATTTTTGCGATTCCTTATTTTGCTTTGTGGCCCATACATACCAAAACGCTGTTTGCCATTCAGAAACGCCGGAATTCTGCGAATTCCGGCGTTTGCAAATCGCAAACGGCTTCCTACATATGCCCCACGGTTTATAATAAGTTTCTGAATACAATAAGAATTTATTCGTAGTTTTTTTTTTACACTTTTTTTATTGGTTTCGGAATGTATCGACTGTAGTTTGCAATTGTTATATCTAATATGCAGTTGCATTTCAATTAATATTTATAGAACAATAAAAATATTTTACTAAGAAATCAAGTTCTCATTAAATTTAGATGACACGCCAGAAACCTGCATCTACTCCAACTGGTCACCTTGGTCAGCCTGCAGTTCGGCCACTTGCGACAAAGGGAAGAGGATGAGACAGCGAATGTTGAAAGCCCAGCTTGACCTCAGCGTGCCGTGCCCCAACACCCAGGATTTTGAGCAATGCATGGGGCCAGGCTGCAGTGATGAAGGTAAGAAATACATAACCTAAGCAGTGAACAATAAACCAAAGCTGGGGACCCACTCTTGTAGACAATGTTCTGGGCAACATGTGAAGACAACATCCATAAATGCCTGCGCTCTTTTTCGTACTAACATTGAATACACCCACTCTTTTTAGATTTGTTCATAGGTAAAGTTACACAGTTAGAGTAGAATTTTGTATTTAAATAAACTTTTTAACAGTTCACTGTGTTTCTGCTTAATGAAAGTTCACATAAAGTCAAAAGTTAACCGAGTCCTGGTGCAGTAGAACTAAAAATTATGTCAATCGGTTGTGTTGCTTTCGTGGAATGATCAAAATTCTGTTTCCCATGAGTATTGAATGTAATGTTGTGAAGTGATAGCGTCCACAGATTATTTGACCACTGAGGAGTGGACATTTTTCAAACTAGATGGCACAGTTAATTAGCATGAGCTTGGGCTGGTAATCTAGCAGTGTGGTTTTTTAAAGAATGTTATGCAGTTAAGGGCGTTACCAAGATGGTGACCACATAAAATGCTTGAGAAGGAGCTCTGCATCCCTCATCCTTCGCCAAAGCATCCTGCGAAGATATCACTGTGAAACCTTGGTGGCCGGGAGACATGGCCTGCGACTTACAGCGCATGGTTTTTGCCAGGGCGGATGTGTCTTGCCTGATCGGGACAGGGGCCGAGCCAAACTGGCCACAGTGGGCACTGGGAGTTTCCCCGGTGGGCCACCAGGGTGGGGGCCGGTTTTAGACCTCTTTGGGGCTGTTTTTGATAGGTATTTAGGGAGGTGGTCCCAAGCTTTGAATACAAGGTATGAAAAGGAGCATTCTCCGGTTTTTGTCTTCTTGATGCGGGAGAGGTGTGTTTTTCCTGGGATGCAGATCAAAGGTGTCTTGTGCGTTGGTAGAAATTGACATGGTGGTGGAGGTAAGCTGGGCAAGTGTTGTAGAGAGCTTTCTAGGTGTGGGTGAGTAGCCTGAACCTGCATCTATCCTGGACTGGGGGCCAGTGGAGATTGATGAGGTGTGGAGAGATGTGATTGTTTCAAGGGATGTTAATGATGTGTCTGGCGTCGTTGTTCTGGGTGATTTGGAGTCGGCATAGGACATGGTCTAAGATTCCTATGTAGAGGGCATTTCCATAATAAAATATATGTGTGTATTAAGCGCTTGGGTGACCGTTCATCTGGTATTCAGTGGAATCCACTTGAAAATCTTGCATAGCATTCACATGATGTGGAAGCATGATGAGGAGACAGGATCAGCCTGGACACCAGCTTCTCCATGAGCAGGCAGATCAATGCTGAGATTCTAGGGATGGTCTGCAGTGGAGGGCCAAGTTTGAGGCCACCAAGAGGCGTCCCAGGGGGGGGTGTGGTTGTTGCTGAAGATAAGGAGTTAGGTTTTGTCTGTGTTGAGTTGGAGGCAGTTGTTTTTCATCCATTCTGTGATATTGCTTATGAAGTTTGCGAAATTTGCATTGACGGTGTTGGTTGAGTTGGTAAGGGAGAGGATGAGCTGTTTGTCATCCACATTGGATACTATGTTGATGCCTTGGGCACTGGCGATGTCCACAAAGGGTGCCATGTAGACGTTGAAAAGTGTTGGGCTGACTGATGACCTTCGAGGGACTTTGAAGATGGGTTATTTGGGTTCTGAGGTGCAGGGGGGAGTCTAACTCATAGAATTCTGTCTACGAGGCAGGAGGATATTCCCTTTATGGCCAATACACAGATACCAAACTGCTGAAGCTTTCTGATGTGTGACTTGTGGTAAACCGTATTGAAAGCTGCGGAGAGGTCGAGGAGGATGAGTGCGGCCATTTCTCCTCAGTCGTACATACTTTTGATGTCATTGGTGGCCACAATAAGGGCTGTTTCTATGCTGTGGTTGGTGCGAACGTCTGATTGAGAGCTGTCTAGGAGTAGGCGGAGTTCTAGTTAGTCTGCAAGTTGGGCATTGCATGCTTTGTCCACGATTTTAGTTGAAAAAGCAGGAACAAGGTTATTGGGGTCTTCTGCTAGTTTCTTTAATCGGGTGTTGACTTCTGTATTTTTGCAGCAAGACGGGAAGGTGGCGGTGGTTATGTAAGTGTTGAACATTGTAGTGAGTGTGGGGGAGATGTTGGTTCTTCCAAGGTTGCATGGGAAGTGGGGGCATGGGACTGATGGAGCACCTGATGGGATGGTATTCATCAGGGTGGTGGTTTCTTCGTTCAAGAGGGGCTTCCTGTTCCTTAGTTGCTGTTTGGCAATGAAGGAAGTGTCCAACTGGTCAAGGATAGTTCATAATAATATGCTGTAGGTCGAAAGTGTTGTAGATCTTAGCAGTCCTCTGTTTAAAGGTGTTTGAGAGGTTGCTTGGGATGGGATGATGCTGTTGTTGGCAGTTGCGGGATTGGAGTCTGAGAGTTAGGATCAATTTCTTTGCATTTCATAGTTGTTGGTGGTACAGGTTGAGGGCAGCTTTGCATGCGGATCTTTGTTGAGTCTTCATTTTCCCTAAAGTTGTTTGCGTGGCGCTTGGACTTCCAGAGGTCATTCATGTACCAGCTGGGTCACTTGTTGTTTTTGAAGGTCTTGTTTCTGGTGGCACTGGTGTGGTTAGGGCAGTCCATGAGCCATTTATTAAAGAGATTGGTGTCGACATCAAGGTTCCTGGTGTGGTTGGTTGGGATTTTCTGAAAGGTCTTGGTCTAGTTTTCTGTGCATATTTTGCCCTTGTGTCTTGATGATGCTTTGGGTTTTTCTGGTGGGGTGGCTTGTAATATTAGCAATATATATCACGATCATAGTTAAACAAAGTAACAATATATTAAAATATCTTCATAGTTCAAGGGCCAGAAAAACTCCCCCAGCCACCTCCATATAGTAATGGAACTTAGGTTAGAGTTGCTCTGGATTTCATGTAATTTCTTTACACTTTTAATATTATCTATCTGTTTGTATGCTTTATTAATTTCTTCTTATTTCATATAAAGTGACAGTCATTGATACATGGGAATTAAAGCAGAAAATAACCTGGAGGTAATTAAAACAGAAACTAAATCTACCCCTTTTTCATTCTGAGTGGTAGTCATCAAAATGTCTTTTAGTAGGATGGATGTATTCTGGATGACAAGTTCCACTCCAGCCATAGGGCAGTCAAGTGTAGGTCTGTGTCCCTTCAATGAAAGGTGCATGACCAATTGCTGGCAGCCTTTGAGTAACAAGAGTCCATGTGAATGGCGATAGATGATAGGAGGAAACTAAATGGGAATGTCCTCTACTGTTAAAGCAAATCTGCTTTATTCAGAAAAAAACTATAGAGACATTTGCTTCTTGGTGCTTACAGAAAATCCTTGCTCAGTCACTACTTGACAAGTCATGTCTGGCAAGTTGTGGATCTGAAGCAAGAGCAACTTTGTCTTCAAAAGGAGCGACTCAATTGCAGTGGAAAAAGTGGTATCCACTCATGAGCTGAAGTAGAATGCTAATAGAGTTTGCAGTATGACAGACGTCATACCATCATAAACAAGAAAAAGAGCAGAATAACCAGGTTAGGAAAGGCTCCCCTTGATTTCATCTTGAACATTGTCCTAAAATCAATACTTTCATTATGTAGTGCCAGAACCTTATGGTATCATAGTGAAGTATTTGTTGGCCACACTCTTCCACTCTTTTTTGTATTAGGGTATTAAAAAGTATGTCACATGATTAGTTCTGCCTTCGCACAGATTTATATTCCAATTAACTTAATTTCAATTCAAAACAGGAGGTTCATCAATATATACACTCTCGTCAATGCTGAAATGAGCAATCCGAATTATGCAATGTCACTGGTGATCCAGTTTGGGGGTTTATCAAGAAATACACCTGAAAATTCTTAACCCAAGGCCCGTAGAAACCAAGGCATAACTTGAATATAAGCCTTATCAGCTCAACTAGCTGCAGTACTATAAAGAAATGGAAGACTGAATATGGGTGAGAATAAGAACATAAAAACTATTCACTACTACACGACCGTGGCGAATGAACCTCTGATTACCAAATAATTAGTGTCTTAATTCATAAATTGAACTGATTCACATAAAAAAATTCAAAAGAACGAAGCAAGGTTAATATGAAACACCAGAATTCAAAACATTGGAGACATTTGAAGCGCCAAGAAAGAAGACAGGTCAGTGGCACCAAACATGCATAGAAAATTATCTTTTGGCAGAATTTCTAAATAAATGAAAAGGCAGCCAGGAATCTTGTGGTTACTAAGAAATGCTTCTCTAATCTTGCTGGCATTATGGCTGAGTGAGTTAAACTTTCACCAATGTCGTGTCCTGTGATCTTCAGGTCATGAGTTTCAATTCTTTCCAACTTTGCCAGTTCACTCGTCGATACTGTCAGTGGTGTTAAATTAAGTACCAATATTTTCAGCATCTTTTTAGGTATGATATGAAACACTATAAAAAACAAGTTTGCATTGTTATGGCCCATCATGCGTATGTATTTATTATCATATAAAATTGTATAATAATAATCATCATTGTCGTAATCAGGTAAGTTAAGCACCTGGCACTGAGAACGATATTCTTAAAAATGATATCCTAAACATTCTGAACCCCATGTAGATACAGAGATCACTTGAAGCTAAAATGATAATCAGAGGAAACAAGAGTAGAGGAAGTCCAGGATAATTTATTTCCATAACAGAAAATATCTAAGTTATAACTGCTTTGGTACATATAGGGCATTTAGAAGTGGCAAGCAGTGCTGCCTGGACCATGGTGATAGGGAAATAGATACGGCAGTGCCTTTCTCAAGTATTGTGCAGACATTATGAATATCAAAACCATCAGACACTTCTCCACCCACTATTTAATTGGCGTTAGGCTGCTGCACTGTTCCACTCTAATGTCTAGTAACAGGCATTAGGGAGAATTAGTAAACTTCAAGCTGAGTTTTAAATTGAGACCTAGAAGAGACTGTAAGTAAGGCCGGAATTAAGTTTGTTCCTCCATTGTCCCTGTTGGGCAAAGTCTAGAGAACAAGAACCTTATTTTGCTCATATACTGATTCCTATTGGTTACTATTCAAACTTTTAACTTTCACAATATGCTTCTTGTTCAAGTCAGAAAGCCAGCTGTAAGGAATTGGGTTTCTGGTGAGGGGGGTGAAATCCTTTTCAAGATGAAATAACAATTCCTATCAGAGTGATGTCACAAGCAACCCCTAAATTAACCTGTGCTCAACCTTGCACAGAGCAGTCAGGCTTACCTCAGGAGCAAAGTATTTGTGCAGTACTCCAATTAGTAACACAGTGAACACACACAACAAAAGGAGCCTATGAGAGAGTTATACAAAGAAAGAGACATTTTCTTTAAAAATTACTGAAATCCAATCAGTAGATTTGAAGATATACCATTTCTAGGTTTTAGTAAAAATAGCACCAAAAGGAGTAAAGCTGATACTGTGGATATTTGGTCACATAAGACCAGGACAAGGTCACAAGACTGTGGTGGAACACAGGCCAGCTACAGATGCCCAGTTAGGCCAGCAGAACAAAGTACCTTCAATCCTGGTTTGCTGAGTGTTGGAAGGATCCGCATCGAAGATGCATTACACAGCCAAAGTGATGTGTCAGTTCTGAAATGCAACAAGGCTGCAGTGCGAGGTTGTGTTGTTTCATTTTTAAAGATCCTTTTGACAAGGGCTTGTGATGCGCAGTTCAGAGTCAGGGAAGTGTCGCACAGCCTGGGTGATACTTGCCTTTTAAAGAGCTGTGCTACTGCAATGTGTAGTCCGGCATTGTTGCCGAGGCTGCCGTTGACAAGAAATGCAAAGGCTAACACCCAGGATGTGTTGTTCACTGGAGGTTTCGAATGCGTAGCGGGCCGCGGCAGCAATGCGAGTCTGTGAGACGGGTGCAATTCATGTAGCAGTGGAGATGCGTTGGTTCTCCTCGGAGTTGCACTGCACAGAAGAGGAGATCCGACAGGTCTGCTGGATCCAGCAAGGCTGGTAAAGCACCTTAAGCCCACTTCCAAGTGTCCAGAATTGGGGTGGCCCCACTGGACAATATAGACCCACAGATGTCAGAGATCCAGATGTACGACTCACCAATTTGCGACTCACAATTTGTGTCACATTAGCGACTTGCAATTTGCAACTGACAAATTGGGATGCACAACAGTGTCTCAGACACTGTTTGCAATTCCTTATTGGGTTGCAAATTGCATGCCTCATTAATATTAATGAGGCAGGTGCAATTTGCGACTCCATTAGGAATGACTTGCGCTCACAAGATTGGTGAAAAAAGGGTTGTACATCTGACCCAGAGTCTCCTGGTGCAGGTGGAAGGTTTTTGGAGCCTTCTGTCCCTGAGGCTTAAATCAGGAGGCCAGCCAACTAGCAATTGGAGTCACTCTAGGGCAGGGGTCTCCAAACCGGTCCTGGAGGGTCAGATCCATGCCAGATTTTTTGGATATCCCCATTGAGATACATGTAGTAATTTAAAAATATCTGGCATGGATCTGGCCCTCCAGGACCGGTTTGGAGACCCCTGCTCTAGGGTTTTGGGTCCAAGAGATGTAAGTCCAGTTCTTCTCAGCCAGGCAGTGGGGAAGCAGCCATCAGGTCATTAAAGCAAAGCAGTAGCAGAGCGAGGCAGCATATCAGCACAGCAAGGCAGTAGTCCAGCACAGTGCAGTTTAGGTGGGGCTGTGTCCTACTCTTCCCTCTCATCCTGCCAGTGATGGCCCATCCAGACACACCTTAGTTCCATAATTGTATGTGGCTGTTTGTGGGGAATTCACAAAGCCCAAATGAGGAATTGTGCTGTTGGGAGAACTGAGCTTTGGCTGATACTTTACTGTGAATTACTGGTGTTCACATGTAGGGAAGATCATTTGGCATAGATCGGAGGAGATGCGAAATTGAGAGTCAAATTGAAGGAGCTGTCTTGTTTTTTTTTTCCTCCCATAAGTAGATGGCGTATGTGTTAATGATGGGGGGAGAGAGTGGGTGTCCACTGTAAGAGATCTGAATGCAACACTAAAGGATTGGTCTCTCTTAAATGGATTGTGCTGGTTAGAGACTCCTTCAATTGGTGTTCTTCTTTAGGTGAGCTATGTGGAAAGCCTGTTAAAGTGAATGTACTTGCGGACCTGAGTCAATGTGATGTTTTGGTTGAGTATTGGGGCACATGGGAGTTGGGAGTATATGATTTTAATGGGCTATTCTTGGTGTCTGTTTTGCAACTGTTAATGAAAGAGAACGAACGGTGAGGTAATGTTCTTCTTTGTGTTGTTTAGCCTGCTTTTGATGTTCAAATGTAGATGTTTGTGCATGTGTGAGAGTAGTAGGTTTGCAATACAGATAGGATGTGATATGTATATGGTATGTTTTACTTTCACAATATCATGAGAGACTTGGAATGCAGGGTTGAATTATTCCTATCAAGTATAACGGGAGAATCCACTATTAATAGACTATCAAGCCTAGCAAGTGAGATTAATGGGAAGATGTTCAAGAGGGTAGGATATATTATAATATTTCTCAAGACTGAAAAATCAATGGACACCCCCCAAAAATTAAGCATTATTCCTTTCAAGACATGTATACAAGAGCATGATGCAACTGGAGTTTTATGGTGGTCATGAACACAATGGCCAGTTTGAAGCCAATTATCATACTTACAATTGTAGTAGGGGAATTTCATGAAAGTTTATATTTACCTTCGTTGCTCTCTTCATGGTACCGCTACAGAAAGAGGTAAGCACGAGAGTTAAATGCAAGAATAATTTTTTTCTGATAACCTTCCTAGTCATTTATACCTCTGAAAATACAGACAAATTCATGAGATGAACAAGAAAGTGAGACTAAATTGAAACAGAAACAGTGTAAATAAAGGAGAACTCTTAAATTGGAAGACCAATGCATGATCTTCATTTCTAAGAGAGCAATTCCTGCAACCCAAAGCAGCCACTAATATATTTTTGCCACACCTACCAAATAAGGCTAGCATTCTATCAGAGTACCAATTCAAGGAAATTGTGGTACATTTAAACAATTATATATGCAAAACAATATGGGCCTGGTTAGGATGTCAGTCGGTAAGCCTCCAACCGCTCGTCGGAGGCTTACCAACAGACATCCTTGGTTTGAAGTATGACGCTTTGTTTCAATGACGGCAGTCTGAGTCCAAACCGGTCGGTCAATCCAACTGGCTCCGGGTGGGCTCAAGGAGCATGTTGGCCAGTCTAAACTGCCACATAATCCCTCGTGGGCGGCGTTTCTGCCATCGGGATTATGATGTTGGTTTCGACAGGCTTTCCATGTCGGACTTTCTGACATGGAAAGCCTGTTGGAAAGCGACATTGTTGGCCCCTAGCAGGCTCCCACCTTCTGGGGCCTCAGGTTGTGAGCTGAGGGGGTACCTATGTTGCCTCCCTGTAAATCCCTTTTGCCACCTGCCACATGGTGCAGAGGTTTACAGTAACTTCCATTTCTTTATGTGAGTTTGTTGTGAAGTCAGTTTCCACCCAACTCACAAGCTCCCATAGGGAAATAGGAGCTTGCGACCCCACCATGCACGGTCGCATCGCAATTACAGTTTTGGACAGCCGACCTGAGGTCCGTCTGTTCTGAAACCGCACAGATGTAGGTCTGAGGCAACTCCAACAAACATCATAATCAAGACCTTTGTCTTAACCAAACAAACAAAACCAAATCCCAGCCCAATCATACTTTATCGATCAAATTACAAACTCAATCATTCAACATCCTTGTTGCATCACAAGTAATCAACCATTAAACAAAAGATTACAGTCCCAAAACTGAATGACCTTGATTTCGGTAACTGTTATTCCTGGGCATGAAGAGCACTGCAGATGAAACAATTAATCCAAAATGGTTTGCAGGAGTTTGACCTTTGGGACTCAGGGAATTCAGAGGAAATTAGCAATGCATTGGTTAATATTTAAAATGTATGTTTCTTTAAATAGCGTATTGAGAAACATATGATGTCTCATCATGGACACAAAATCTCCATATCCTAGATGGTATTCACCTGATTATGACCAAGAGAAAGATCACAATGTTTTCATACATTGCCAAGTCTGTAAAATGTTCTACAGGTGATAAGCACTTAGGGGAAAATTGCAAATAAGTAATGTGTTTACTTATCCCAAATGGGAGACCTATGTCCTGATGAAGCTTTCCTGTGAGGCTAACAGTAGTAGAGTTTCACAGGACCAAATCATTTTAATACCTGTAACCACCAACAAGTAGAAGTAAATCACTAAAAGCCTGTACACCTTCTATCTGCACAGACAAACTCACCAAAAAATATTAGGCTCATACTCAGAAACATACAGTATTGGTTTGGGGTAGAAGAACACATGCAAGGCAGATTTAGGGTAAGTCCATTTATTTCTGATAATTTCTTAATACGTTATCAATACTTTACCAATGAGATCTTTTACTTTTTCCGAATTCCCAGTAATATTATATTTAATAAATGTATCATTGGTGTGGGAGAAATGGAGGACAATCAACATTGATCAATAAGTAGAGACTCAAAAGGAGGAGGGCTGTAAAGGACCTCTGCAAAAAAACAGTATGAGTTCCTTCCACTGCAAGGTTGTGTTCCCGGTGAAGGAGCCACCACCAGTTAATTCTCAGGAAATTGCAGTAAGCGCATTACACTAAATCCAACTTACTGATAGGTACTGATAGATATACTGATAGTGTATCCTGTTTTCTCAGTTCTGATAAATGTGTTTTACATTCATTGGTGAAACTTATATATTGTATGGCACAGTCCTCAATATAGTAGATATATTCTTTACATTTCAAAATAAGAAGTTGCCCAAATGCGCATTCTTTCCTATCAATCTAATTGAGAAAAAAAAATCTTTAATATACAGCAGTGACATTTCATGCAATCATGCACTCTCTAATATTCAGGGTAATGGCATGTTCTATCGTTTGGGTGTCAATTCATATTTATAGTGCAGGTTTTTTTTTTATTAGTATTTTCATTATGTCAAGTTGCGCTACATTTCATATCCCATATTTTCATTCAGATACTTTTTTCTCAGCATACTTCTTTCTCTAATTTATCAGTTATGGCTGATTTATGTTAATGGCTGCTTTGTGCAATTACATTTTGCATATTTCTTTTTTCATAGATGGGTCTACGTGTATGATGTCAGAGTGGATTACCTGGTCACCATGTAGTGCTACTTGTGCGAGTGGGGTGAGATCGAGAGAAAGATATGTGAAGCAGTTCCCTGATGATGGTTCTGTATGTAAAGTGCCCACTGAAGAAACAGAACCTTGCATTGTAAATGAAGAGTGTGGTAAGTATCCACTTTAATATTGTAAGAAATAATGGATGGTTAAGTATTTAAAATATATTCTGTATATGTGTTCCTTGCAAAATGTGTGATAAGCTTCATATATAAAGAATAATCATAAAACCAATGCAGTTCTAGTTAACAGTAAATTGTGACATATTTAGTTGACTATAGGGCATCCAAGTTTGTAGTGTATTTATAGTAGCAGCAGCCTGCAGCCTTACCTCTGCTACTCTGTCTTCTGTGTTTACGGTTTTTTAGTAATATTTTTGTCTTTTGGTGACATTTCTTGATGCAGTTCTCCACAATAGCCCTTATGGTGCCCTAAATTCATTTCACATCACTGACCAGACCTCTCATTAAGGCCCTCATAATGATGCTGGTTGGACGAGCATCCGACCAACATCGTAGCGGGTTTGGGACCGCCCGACATGGAGTTAAAGGTCTCACCTGCTGAATTATAATGCGACTGCCAGCACAGCAGTCGGAAACATAACCTTTGTTATTGTGGCTTGTGCTGCTGACTGGAAAAAGTACCACAGCACAAGCCTTAATAGTAAAGGGTATGATTTCAAACATCTGTGCACTGTGTGTCAGGTACCATATGGTGGCTGTCATTTGATCTATGGATGTTTGCGGGCCCCCATGGCCAACAGCGGAGGGCCAAGGGTGATGGGGGCACTGCTAGTGGCACCTAAAGTCTCATTCCATCTGCTTTACATGTTTGCCAGCCATCATGAAGGAATGTATGACGAAACCATGCATACATTTACAACACAGTTTTTACATCGCAACATCCTTTATAACACATACATTTACAATGCATGCCATTACAACAATTTTTTTAACTACATTTACAAGGCATTCCATTACATTGCATTATACCTTTTCAACGTAAACCATTACAATGCATACCATTACATTGCATTTAAGGTAAGTGTTGGATAGTGTAGGGGTAAAAATTACTATTCTAACTCCAGGGGGTGCAACAGTAGGGTAAGTGTTGGATAGTGTAGGGGTACTATGCGTTGTAAATGTAAATGTATGTATACTTGTAAAGCGCACTATCACCTTTCAGGCATCCTGGCGCTGTATACCGCTGTGGAACCCTTCCTGGCTTTCCCTGTGAGATGCCCCCTACTGGGCACCCCCAAGGTGAAGCCAGGCATCCCAGCGCTTTTGGGGCTGTTGTGGAGATTAAGCAAGCTATTGCCCAGAGTTGCAGAGTGGGACCCACGATTAGAGTAGGCACGAGGCGAGAATTATCGAGTCCGTGGACATTGAGCCCAAGACCCTGCCGCGTCAGAAATTGAACCCTGGTCCCGGGTCAGACCTCTGCATCAGGGTCTGCCGCTTCTAACCAGTGAGCCACACTTCTCTGGTATGCGTTGTAATGACATGCAATGTAATGGCTGAGTTGTAGTGACATGCTTTGGAAAGGATGTTGTGATGCAATGCCTGTGTTGTAAATGTAGTGCGATGTAATGACTGTGTTGTAAAGGTTGTTTCCCATCATAAAGGCAGAGAGAAAAGGGACATCATGATCCCTATGGTGGTGCCTCTTCAGGCACTGCCCCCATTGTAGAGTATCACGCTCCGACCAATGCTGCAACAGGCTGGTTGAGTCTGTTGGAGCTGTCACACGGTCCCTCCGCCCGCTGCCTCCAACCAACCACATTATAATGCGGTGGTCAGTCCACAGCCCCAGATCTGTCAGTGGTGATCCGTCCAACATCATAATCGGGTCCAAAGTGTTCAGACGAACTTTGTTCGAGTCAGCCTCAGCTGGTTCTGAGATATCAGTCAATAGTCTCACCTGGGCCACGTCTCATCATTCCAGTTACAATCTAGTAGGCGGAAAGCTGATGAGTGCCATCAGGATCACCACATTTACTTTAACGTGTCTTAAAACCTGCCAGGCTGTAACTTTTGTTTGAGAGCTGACCCACATACAAAAGGTAGCATGTAGAAGACAGGAGCATTTGCTTGGCATATCTTTGCATCATTATGAGTTATTCTACCACAAACCTTATTTTGATTCTTTGAGTCAGTGCACATTTGCTGAAGCAAGGAGATGGATTTAGGAACACAGGAAAGGAGGGTCAGTAGCAAAAAGGGGGCTGGTGGGGTTTTGAATGTGATGAATATCTGCAGAGAGTTGAGCTCCCTCTCCCCAGTACCCAGTAAGGAGCATCTCCTCTACTATGTGACCTTCTCTGGATGTTTTTCTATGGGCTCACTCTGTCCCCTGTATGTCAAGAGGACCGAAGAAACCAATAATCATACTGATCGCAGTTCTTACCTGAAACAATTCCTACGAGATAAGTTGCCATTGCTAGAGTAACGTTCCCACCCACGTAAAGTGCCCAAGTGCTTAAAAGACCATGAAGTATTTAAAAATAAGAAATCTTTTCCAATATGATCTATGATCTCTATCCAGGACACCTTAACTTTCTCGTGTCTAGGGCGCTATTACTGCCTGGACCTGTTTGTACCCTATGAACTTGAGTTATTGTTCATCCAGTCACATCCAATCCAAATGTAGCAGAGACATGTATCATCTTGGCACACATTTCTCCCACTATTCTTTCATTGTTCTGCTTGTATGTATCAGTGGTCTGAACAATATACCTCACAGTCTCCAAATGTTGAGGCTTTTTTCCAAGCCGCATAGTCTGCTGTTTTGCGTTTACAATGGTTCTTTGAGACTCCATTTTAGGGCACATGTGCATTGTTGCAAAAGTACATTAGTTAGCCAACTGGTCTCTTGATATTCCTCTCACTGGTCTTTGAAATGTCTCCTTTTCCATCGTTGATATTTCATCAGCATTCCACCAACTTTTCCTATCCTAACAGGATCAGGAAGTAGCAGATTTTTTCAAAAATGTCAAAAGCCTTAAATTCAATAGAAGGACCTCCGTCTGGGAGTGTGCACTCGAGACTTGCTTAGAGCCATTTTAATGTTAAAAGGAAGCTCGTTTAAAATAATTTCTTCTTTTGGTTTTATTGTGTCTATGTTGTCTGGTCTCCTATATTGGGTCAATAACTTTGATAGCTGTTTGCTTGCTAGTGGTCAGCCCTGCCTCTTTGTCCCTCCCTTTCCCTTCTGTTCCTCCCAGGCAGCAGGGACTAAGTATGGTGTCATTTTGCCATGGTTCTTTATGTGTTCTGTGAGGGACTATTTTTTTTTTGTTTCCTAGTCTGTTACTGTTTGCCTGTGGTCAGTTTTGGAGGCATAGCTGCTTACACGTAAACATAGCATTCCTCCCTCCCACCTCCTCTTAATGCCACAGTTATATTAGTGCAGCCTCCCTCGCAGTGTCTCCTGCTCTGTTGATTGCATTTATTTCGTGTTTTTGCATTTTTCAGATCCACCGTCATTTGGGCTTCTTTTTGGTAGGCTATTCATTTTGTGTTGGGCATTCTTTTAAAGGGGATTGGGCTCATAGAAGTCTTGTAGCACAAAGTGATGCTTTTACTTAAAAATGTCAGTTTCCTGTGTCTCTGTTTGTTTTTTAAAATGGCATGCTCTAAAAAAGTCGAGTGTTTTAATTGGCTGCCATAGCAGGGCCAGGCAAATGGCCGCTGTACTGTACAGGGCTGCTGCTGGAGGCCACACTGCGCATTAGCAGTATGACCATGTACATTCTTTGATTTCACTCTTACATAGTACGATGATGTCAACATCATTGTATGGGCAAGTGCATTCCTTAACAGTGTGCTACATTTGACTGAATTTAGCACCACAGCCCCGAGATAGTTTGTGTGCACAGAGGAGCCTGCACTTTTTTTCTGTATTGGGAGAGGATGTGGTCCGTCGGCTAGACTGCCGAATTTGGTGCTGGAAACCAGGGTTCGAGCCTCGGGGTCGCGTCCACATTCTGTGATTCCGGTCAAATCACTTAATCTCCCCATGCCTGAATGTTTAAGTAACCGGTGCTCATGTAAAGCGCTCCAATACCTTCGGGTCGAGTTTGCGCTATATAAATATGCAAAAAAGAATAATTCCCTCCTGCAGCCTCGAGATAGCAAATGTGCACAGGGGAGCCTGGGAGATGCACCAAACTGCAGCCTGTGGCAGGCGCTTATGCAAAGCCTTCAATATCTTGTTCGCGCTTTGTACACCTGCAAAAAAAAAACAAATGAAGCCTTCTAAGGATGAAACTCAGCTCTGTCGCGTATATTCTAATGTCGTTTGCAAGAGGTGGGATAAAACCTGGCTACAGTCAGAAGAGTATCGAAATGTTCAGCTTTTACAGTGCAGCCTGAGAGCTCTTACAAGTTTAAGAAACCTCTTCGCTCCAGCCCCAGTCTCCAGGAATGCCTTTTTGGCCAATTCTCCTACCTGACAGGAATTTTCAGGGAAGGACAGACTCACTATTTAGTAGCTGCTCGCGGGTGATTAGCAGGCTATTTATAAATACCTTTTGGGGGTACCAGTGCGATTCTTCAGATCAAATATTCCAGTCAGAGTGATAGGCTCTGAACAGAAGTTGAGGCTTAAAGGTTTTTAAATGTAGACACTGTTCTGACATTCTGGAGTTGTTTCTAATAGAAACTCAATTTAATAAACACGGCACATGATTAAACTTTCAGCTTTTTTCAATTTTGATCCTTTGTTCTCCTTCTAAAATGCTCACTGACATTATTGCAGATTTTTTTTTTGACTGACCCATGTATTTAGTGAAACGTTGCTTGCATGCTTAACATGCATTGGTGTGATGAGAATGTATTGCTGTAGTAAGTTTCGCATTTATATGCATGCTAAATACAGTAAAACGTGCAGGGCAGTTTGGCTCATTGATTTGAAGGGTTGCCGTCAGTGATCTAAAGGGCACATTTTCAAATACTGGCAAGGAAAGCTCACCCTTCCATTCTCCCCAGGTCATGAAAATTGAAGACCCTAAATTGGGTAATAACATCTGTCATTTACAAAGCTCAGAAAGAGCAGAATTATAGTATGCAGCACTATTTATGAAAGTAAGTTGTTTTGACTGTGGTGTCACAAAATATTCTATGTTAAGAACTTGCCTATGTAAAATGTGATGACGTATACCGCCTCATTATTTGCAGACATTCCTACCCAAATTGTCCTCATAGACAAGCAAAGTAAGAGGTCAGAAGTTCAATGACAGAAAATCTATAACAAAAGTATCATCTGACATACATATCGTGCTCTGAATTCTGTTAGCAAAAATGTTGCTTCATTGGGTGCACATTTACTCTTATGAACTACGTTGCAGTACTAACATTCTGTTACCATACCAGCTGAGTCGGACTTGGACTAAAAATAAGACCAGGCACCTGGGACATTTGAAGAATTTTGGGGGCATTGGGCCAAATTTATTTTGTTCGCCCCTGTTCAACTGATTTGAATATATGATGCAATTTCAGCTCTTTCATGCCCTCTTCGGCCAGGTCACTCACAGTATACAGACGCAATTGTCCAAACACTCTTCAATTTCTCATGTTTGATTCTGTTGTAATCTAAAATTAATTTCATGGATGTTGCATGAAAAATGAACACAACGTTTATCTGCAAAATGTCTTTAATAAACTTGCACATCACATACTTTTATAATAAAGGAAAATGGTATTCAAAACAATCTGCTTATTGATTATTCAGATTCATCAGGGCAAGACTCTGCAGATCAAATCTGGCTCTTTGAAGGGGACCCCTGAAAGGCTAGGGCCCTAGGCCAAAACCCACTTTGCCCATGCCTTAAAATATCTCCATTAGGCACAAAAATTAAAATGGCCTGCAAAACTAATAGCTACAAAATTGGCCCACATGCTGCCTGAGTATTTTGCAAGGTTTAGGAGACTGCATGCATTTGTGTTTGCTGCAGGCAATGTTTGTTTCAATATCAGAGAACAGAGTCTCACTTTTGGGACCATGTATGAGTTTACCCAGAGCTATTGGCACAGCCAATGTGTTTAAGTTATGTTTTAAAAAAAATCTTAACCTAAAAGCTATTAGAGGTCACCAATGCAACAATCCTGTTTGTGTGAAAATAGGTGGACCTCATGTTACCAACAAAAAGACATATGAGGCCCGAGTTTGGTAGTTATTGTAAATGTAAATGTGGGTGTACTTGTAAAGCGCACTGTGACTCCAAGGAGTATTCTGGCGCTGAAGACCGCTGGGGAACCCGTCCTGGTTTTCCCTGTGAGATGGTCCCTTTCTGGGTATCTCCAAGGTGGAACCAGGCATCCCCAGCGTCTGTGGGGGGCCGTTATAGAGATGAAGCAAGCTTAATGCCCAGAGTTGCCGAGTGTGTTCCCTGGTTAGAGTAGGCACCGAGGCAAGAATTATCAAGTCCGTTTTGACCCTGGTCCACGACCCTGCGACGTCGGGAATTGAACCCTGGTCCCGGGCCGTTCTCTGCTTACAGGTCTGCCGCATCTAACCAGTGAGCCACCTGAGCATCTTTGGATGAGCTCCACAGGGGTTGATGCTAGAAGGGCATTCAGAGTTATGAATATTACAGCCTGCAATGTCTAAGGAGGAGCAGTCATGCACTGTTACAAGAGGGATTTGATCCCTGAATCCAAAGCGCTCTCCGAATCTTAATTCAATAAAGGAAAGTGGTTTTAAACAACTTAATATGATTACTTTAGAGAATACTATGTGAAACATATATTAATGATCTCACTTTTAAAATGTTAAGACTAAAATAAAAATAATGGTGTGCAAACCCTCAAACCTCAGCAATGACAGGTGCCTACAGCTAATGTGCTGAATCAGTACGCTTTACATATGTTCTCACGTATGGCGATAAAACGTGTGCACCAATTTATATAATTAACCAGCTGTGCAATTCTAGTAACCCTTACATTATGTACCAACGCAAGAAGCATTCAGCAAATTTCTGTAAAACGTAACTCAAAATAAAACATTATCATTTGGACAACATAAATTAAACATGCAAATTAACACATTTCAACAAGCTGCTTGATAGTGTGCAAAAGGTAGAAGAAGTCAGGCACGCACACCACTCCCCTCACCGTCACCTACCTGTGTAGGGCCTGTGCATCTCTTGCTCTGCCAGTAGACAGCCCCATACTCTTCATCGGTCTTTGCACCATCATGGTTATTTTAAAACAATATCTGATTGAAATGTTGGTTAGTGCCAAATAAACAAATAAGACCGTGGTCATCATTAATGTTCAGTCAGACTGTATACAGGTCGAGTTGTTCCCCAAATTAATGAGACCTTTCAATAGTACATGGTGTGAGATTTGAAGAAGTGGGTATCCTTTGACCTTTGCCACTTATGCTACACCCCTCATCAATACGGTGTCCTCTCAAACTCTGAGTTTTATAGAATACCCTGGACTACGGTAGCATAGTTGAAAACACAGCTTATTGCACGCCTACTTCTGCCATTACAGGCTGGACCAAGGTACTTGGGTGAAGGAAATCAGCAACCAAAAGGCATATGCTACTGAAAGAAATGGATTTGAGACACTAAGCGACTAACGTATTGGTTTACGAAAGTTAAGTGGATCATTTACAAATCGAGTTCCAGAACAAATGTTAACGAGCACTGGCAAAGCGAACGTGTCTTGCCTTCGTGACCTATTGGCTTTGCAAATAATGTATATGTACAGCATCTCTGATACTTTGCAGCATAGCTAGGTAGGAGCTTTTTTTATATTTAGCAATCTGAATTGAATTGGTAAATATAAGAAACAGTAGTGCACAAAGTGTATTTTTTTAGCCAATGGGAGAAGCAACACAGAGGACACAGATGGAGGAAATCAACATGGAGGTTGGGGCAGAAGCAACATAGAGGATGATGTACAGAAGCAGCATGGTAGGTGAAAGCAATCTGGAGGAAGCAGATAGGGAAATGAAAAACAGATGGCAAGGGACAGCAATGGGAAGAGAAGGGAGGGGGGGCACACCGATGAGAGAAAGCAATGTGGATCTGGGGGCGAGAAGCACATGGACAAGAATGCAACACATGGGACAGAAGCATATGATGGTGAGCCTGGCATGGAGAGCTTGGAGGAGAAGCAGATGCGCAAAAGAGAGCAACATGGATTGTGGAGGGAAGAAGTACACAAGGGAGAACACTGGAAAACATATGTACTACCACCTAATGCTTAACCCAAAAGAAAAAAAATTGTGTCTGAAAATTAAGCATTAGAAGAATAGAAGTAATGAGGTCCCGACCCACAGGCAGGAACGAACATAAGAAGATGAAGGAAAGACCACGCAAGCGAACAAACCAAAAAGCAAGGAAATAAGAGTGACAATAAAGCCAACCAATGGTAAGTAATGGGTGGGCTCTAAGCCCACTGTAAAATTATAATAGATCTTTGCTCAGCCAGAAACAACTGTGTACTTAACGACTGGATCACAAAGTCACGTGAAGAACATAAACAACAATAGGTAGACATAGAAAAGCTTCAAGGCGGTTCAACATTTTCTACTGATTGAATACAATGAGCCATATCAAATATATCCTTGAGAACAAAATATCATATTCCAGTTTGATGCAAAATGAATATTATACGTTTTGAGATTACAGACTATGGAAACTATAGACACAAGTTGCTAGTTTGCTGGTCACCATAACAATCGCTACCGATGCTTTGCGTTCTCAATTTACGGTAGTGAGGGTCATTTTATTTTGTTGTCTGGCATGTCACCGTACCTGAACACTAGGCTAAACCCCCAAACAAGATACAACAGAGATCAAATTTGCTTTTTGCCCTCGTGGACTCTTAGGACAGTACCACTTGCTATAAAAAAATACTTTCTGACGTCTGAGTCTGTGGCCTTTATTGAGAAACATTCGGACTCCGAAGCCTTTTACTATAGCCTTATAGCCTGCCGTAGCGGGCTATACCGGCTATTAAAGGCCTGCTGAATCGTTAAAGGCCCGAGCCGAAGGCGAGGGACTTTAACGAAACAGCGGGACTTTAATAGCCGTATAGCCCTGCTACGAAGGGCTATAAGGCTATTAGAACATTCTGCCACTAGAGGGCAGAATATTCTAACAAATTAAACAAAGGGTTCTCGAAGCTTGAGGGGATATAAATCCCCTCGAACTTCGAGAAGCCTTTGTAGAACATTGGAATGTTGCTCTGCGGGCTTTTACCGGCCCGTAGAAGCAGGGAGCACTCCGTTGTCTGCACTGGAGCTCCCAACATTCCAATGTTCTAATATGCAATGTATTACAATTAAAGAGGTGTTTCAGAATTCAGAAAATTGGGAAGATCCACACTGAGGAAGGGGCTGTAGATGTTAAATACATTGCTGCAATAGCAAAGTTTGCTAGTATTGAATGTTTCCTTGGCTCGGCGCCATAGTGGGGGCACAGATTAGTATCAAATCTCCGATTGTTTCCTTGAGCGCCGAAAGCACCAGTGACAGATTTACAGAACTTGAGATCTCGTTCAACAACCACTGACCTTCAACCAGTTCCACTCCATGCAGGTGAAGGTATCACCTGCAGCAAGTGCAGCTCACGGAGAGTCAAGAATTCACATGGCTCTTTTAGCTAAATTCTCCCCAGCACTGACAGCGACAGACAGACATGGCTCCTAGTTAAGTAGTGTATTCTTGAATACTTCTGCTGTGAGCACGCGACAGGAGGGTCCGCGAGTCATCCAGCACTTTAAAAAGAAAAGCTGGACGTATAATATGTATGTGTAAGTACAGTGTGTACAGAAAACCTGTTCACAAATATTTTTATTATTAACGGAAAGGATTTATGATGTAAGGTGACGCCATTTAAACGGGTTCTGACCTCAAGGCTGGCAGTAAAAGAGACGCAGTTACTTCTAGCCTTGCTTCTCATAAGTAACGACTATAAGTACAAAGTGTGTGTTTAGGCACCGCTTGCAGGTTTTTAAAACACAAAAACAGCATTGTTATTCACAATGCCAATAGCTCAAACTCCCGCAAATGCACGACCTATTGCATTGCAAATGCTTGTTTATTGATGTATTTAGCATCAACTTGCCCACAACCTTGGACTAGGAACGGAGAATCTTCTCCAGGGTTGGAGTATTCCTTCCCTTGACATGTGTTTGTCTCTCTCTCTACTACAACCTTTTCTAAAATTCAAGAAGCCGAATCCTAAAACCCAACAGGCACCCCTTCATTCTGAATCTTTAACTCTAGCCTTTATATGAGTTTTTATGTCACTGTTTCCGTGCCACAGTTGTGTGTTATACACTGCTATAGCAATTGTAGATATCAAGTTCTGTTGCAAACCGCCTCATCAAAAATAAAATAAATGGATAAATGTGATTGCAAGCATGCCATGTGTTTTAAGATAATCAAATTCTGACATAGTTACATATAATTAGCTGAGTAAATTGCTAAATAATGGATAGTGAACACGAATGCACTAACATTGTTTTAATCCCAGTGCCAAGTTCCATTATTCATTATTGATACAATACAAATCAGTTTTCATTTTCTTTGCATACTGAATACACCAATGCCTCGCGAACTGAACCACAATAAAAAAAAAATTAAAAAAATAATTTGAAAAGGATCGATTTTATTTTCTAAAACATCTGAGTATAATAGTTCTGTCGTCATATACTTGACATATAGAAGGTGAGCTACTTGAACTTTTCGATCTTGGTGCACAGATGTACTAATAGTCTTGATTAGGATAGGAGTCAACCACACATTGACAGGTGAAATCCAGCTGGGCATTCAGAATGACCCAGTCTTGTGCAAATAACACATACTGAAAGTAATTATACGTGGATTAATGTCAAAACCTTCAAAACTTCAAAAAACCTGCACGAATGCACTACATCGTGATATAGCTAACCGGACCCTCTGCATTGGTAAGGTATCTGCTGGTATTGTTACTATTATAAATGGCGCTGTGTTAGTATTACTGACAGCCACTACTGTTGTGTGAGTAAACGAGAATAATAGGTAAACAGTTGTGCCCAAAAGATCCTGCTTTAGGCTCACATCTTTTTTTTATTTGCGTTCTTCTTTGTGTCCATAACATAGAACATCAACAGGGTCATCAGCAGGGGCCCCAACATTGAATGCTTGCTCTGTTTTCTGGACTTAACCCACATTACTATAGACATATATCTGGAAAGGAATACAACATCTATCTTCGAGTTCAGATTATAATCAACTAAGGCACACTACTGACTATCAATATATAACTAATCACTCTGTCGTTGTGCCTTGCTGGATGGAAGAGGTGTCAGGATAGGTTCTGCCAGAATCTGCATCATAAAGCCTTCTTGTTGGGCATTGTCGAGCTCAAGCTGGACTTACCTGACAATAAGCAAGCCACAGAGGTTGATGGTATCCTGGAACCTTAATGATTCTGTGAAGTATTCATATCTCCTATGTAGTGAGCTAAATGCATAGAATAACAGGCTTCTCGAACGAGTAGTTTCTGAGTTACTGGTTAGATCTCCCGGTGTGCGGCCAACCTATTAAATTAAAAGTGTTTGCTCGGTTGAATTATTATATGTATACCACAAATGAGAAACTTTAATTTGAGACGAAAATGTGTGTCTTTTCAGAACTCATAGCTGATGTTTGGAGAAAATGGCTGAAATTCCAAAATGCATTTTTAAGTTATAAATTGAGTGATAATCATTTGGGAAATGTGAGACATTATTACAGTATTACCTTGACACCCAGGGACTTTCAGCTGTGGCTATTATGTATTACCTATGTAAAGGAATTGTAAATTGCTAAGGCTTTTTTATTACTGGCAACCCTCCACCCCACCCAATGCACTGAGGTGATCACTGCTGGTAATCTTGAATAGAGTTTCCACTAAGGTGATCTTCACTGATGCTGTAATTACTGCAACACCAACACTAGTAGCTCAAGATGATTTTCATTGAACAAAAGTAGCTCTTCTTATAGAAAAGGTTGGAGACCCCTGCATCAGAAGTTGTATTTGCAGCATGTAGACAATGGGCTCAGCTATCTACCCACAGAGATAGTCTGGTAAAATGTATCTGTCTTCAACAGCTCAAGAAACCTGCACAGCAGACAAGGTCGCCAGCCAACGTTTTGTCTCCAAAATGGAAGAACTAAAAATAAATGGCTTAAATTTAGGGATATTTTTCGGAACAGATCATGTCAATGACCAACACAACCAATGCCAGATGTTTTTAAAAGAACTTTCAATGAACGTTTCAAAGGGAAAAAGTTTGTATGTTACAACATAAATGTCAAGAATATTAAACTGCACATATATTGACTTCACAGTATCGGCTACCAAAAGAACGTCAAGGTAAATCTGCATAGGGAAGTAAAGAGATGCTTTGTTAAGCTCCAAATTTACTTACTTCGATTGTGTTGATAGTTTATGTTGTGGAGTCGATGTAAGTGCAGGGCTATAATTAAGTTTTAATAATGTGGTAAAACTCCTCAACCAAGCAATTTTTTTACCATATTTTATGAAAAGATAGAGCCGGAGTTAACCCTTTAATATGGCTTTTGCCTTTACCCAGCATTCTGAGAATTGCCTTAGCTTATTAGAGATAAAAATCCAAAAGATATGCAACATTTTCCAAGAAAAAGCTGAATATTTACCTTTCAGCCTACCTATGCCGCCATAAATACAACCATCATGGGTATTGTTCTCAGCAATGAGCCTTGCCAATGCAATGTAAGGTGCAAGACAAAAGAAAGCTTTGTATATTGTAACGAAACCGTACACTGTCCTGGCTTCAAATCTTGCATCATGGGTCCTGCACCTGACTTCACTGAGCTTCTAAACACCTCAGTCCTACATGGCATAAACCAAGGTTATTAAAGCAAGATATAGTACCCCCCCACCCCCCCTCATTAAACCAAACTCTCCTTCTTTTTCCTTTTTAAGTTTCTGGGGCAACCCCGTCAAACCTCCTGTCTTTTTTTAAACCCCTAACTTTTGTTCACCTCTACCCACCCCGGAACACAAGAAACCCCTTACCTCCCTTTACCGTTACCCACCAATGAACCTTAAAACCCCTGACCTCTATTTCCCCGAACCCTAAAAAACTCATTTTACTTCTATCCACCCCATAGCCCTAGAAAACCAGTTACCTCGACCTGCCCTGAAACTACAAAAAAACTTTATTCCCTCTACTGCTACCCACCCATAAACCCTGAAAGAAAAACCTAACTTCTTCCCCTATACTCATCCCCTTTCCCATCCCCTAGCCATTTATAAACATGACTTTATAAGTATGTAGTTTAAATTTAAAAAATACCTGAAAATTGGCCTGCATGGTACTTATTGTAGTGTGTTAACCTGCTGCATCAAAAAGGCTGCTGGGTAAAGAACGTATACCACTACAGACATGCAGTCGTAACTCAGTCCAACGAAAACAGATTACTTCGGGTTGATTGTGTTAGAAAATTTCATGAGTAGCTAAATGGCAATCTATCAGGTTTGTAATGTGCTGTGTGACAGCATAATTGTTGGTTAATGGTGTTCCCTCTCGTGCTAATTACTCCACGATTACTAGAACTAAACTATTGCATCTTGATATAAGCGGTGGTTGTGTCCACAGTAGTTCTTTCCTTGTAACTTACAGAACTGTGACAAATGTTGTATGTTGCAGTACTTTTTGTCCTAACGATTTGACTAAGAAGCATACTAATGGTAAAGTTGGTGTCCAGGTTGCAGTACTAAATGTAAATGTATGGCCTCCTTCTATGTAGTACATTGCTGGTACATCAAATATACCTTCAGTGTTGCCAATACAGGGAAAGGTTTTTATATGTACTATATCTGCTTCTAGTATGTAGGAGTTTGCAATTGCAAACTCCCTAGAGCATGCGGAGCTGCATATTTAATGACTGAATATGCACACACCCAGTAATATTACAATGATTTACTAAGTGGTAAAAATGGAGCATCAAATCACTGCTTGCACACATCTATGTCAATGCACCAAACTGCCAGAGGTAGCAGAACTGACATCATCCACTCATATACTCATCCACCCATCCTCACTTCTCAGGAAATGTCCTCAAATAACTTTTTACCGTTGTGACATTTAATGGAGTGAAAAAATTTAACTATAATGAACTATGTCAAATGAAATTAACATAATAATAGAAACAATACTAAAGCATTAAAACTCAATTAAAGTTTGCTCCCAGTTAAATGAAAAATCTGCTGCCATAGAATGCCTTAGGTACAACAACAATAGCCTAAAAGTCAAACCATCATTGTTAAGCAGGACAGCCATCACATTTTCAAGTTCAGTCTCAGAGGTCCAGGCATAGGCAAAGAGGCCTAGATTTACAACTTTACATTTGATTTGCATTATTCGTTTAACACAGACATAAAGCGAAGTGCTCGCTTTGTATTTACATTCCAACGAAAATCCGGATTTGCATTGGATGGTAACCCATAGTTACGCAATGTGTCGCATCGCAATGCGCAGCCGTGCGCTAATTAGTGTCATGGAGGCAATTTTTTTTTGTTGCAAATATACTTTGCATTTTTATGACCACGAGAGGGCAGAAAAATCCAATTTCAGTTTATTAGCATTTTTTAAAACTAGGTATTTTATATATTCTAGAGAAACATTGTCCGTGCTATGCTTTACTCTTCACAATGAGGTGTAATTCTAAAAACTACATTTTTAATGATATTCTGTCCTTCTGTGCAGGACGCTGGGGAAATGGGAAATTAATTATTTGTTGATTATTATCACAAAATGTAATTGTGATTGATGAGATATGACCTTTGTTAGACCAGGCATCATTGGCATGGGTTTCCTCTGTATTTTTGCCTTTGCCTCCAGTTTTTGCTGTGTGATGGACCTCGTTTTGCTGGCCTAGATGCTCATGGCACTTTGCCAGTGCTGTTCAGTGCCAAAGTGCAAGCGGTCCCTTTGTCAATTGTTGACATGGATTGGTGATTCCATGATTGGCATATTTGATTTGCTAGTCAGTCCCTCGTACAGTGCACTGTGTGTGCCCAGGGCCCGTAAATCAAATGCTGCTAGTGGGCCTGCAGCACTAATTGTGCCACCCTCATAAGCAGACTGTAAATGTAACTCAGGCCTGCCAGTGCAGAACCTTTTTGCAGTATGGTACTGATAGTGCACAGCCTTTTTGCAGTCTAGTACTGCTATGTTGACATGGTAAGTGCACCTACTTGCCAGGCCCTATCCTTACTTCCCCTTTAATACATGTGAGTCACCCCTACAGTAGGCCCAAGGTTCCCCTGTAGGCAGGGTGCAGTGTTTGTGAAAGGTAGGACGTACCCTGGTATGTGTGGCATGCCCTAATAGTGAAAAACTGCCAAATTCATTTTCACTATTGTAAGACTATCTGTCCCCATGGGATAGAATGTGGAGTTTGCTTATAACATCGTATAAGCACAACTACCCAGGGGAACAAGATAGAAAAATAACGTTTAGTTTGCCTGAACTTAGAATGTTAAGATGCATCTTTTAGTAAGGGTGATTTTTGCATTCTGGGTTTAAAAATACCACTTTTAGAAAGTAGGTATTTTCTTGCTTGGCCATCCAGTGTGCCTCTGCTAGGATGTGTATGAACTGTCTGGCTTAGGAGTCACAGGGGCTGGGGATGTGCATTCTGTTCAGACAGCCACTTGGTGGGAGGAGCGGTTAGGTGTGTCCTGCCTTTCCAGGGTGAGTCAGGGCTGATCTGAATAGACCTTTGCTGTGTTTAGAGTAGGGGGAGGAGATTTCCTTTTACCTGAATAGGCCTGGTCTGCCTTACACAATGCTGTCTCCACCTCCTCCCAGGAAGCTGCACCAGAGAGGTTTTGACTGGGCACAGGGCTTCTCTACCACCAATAAACAAATGATTTACTGCATAAAAAGAGGGGCCCAAACCCCAGAACCTTAGAACACTTTTAGACTTCAAGAGGAACCTCTGCCAAGGAGAAGAGCTGGAGGAAAGGAGGAGGTGTACTGCCCCTTTGGTGTCTGCTATCTGGGGTTGGCCTTAAGTGGCTGTTTCTGCCAAGGGGAGGAATAATGTGTGTATCCTGCTTGAGAAAGTATCTTCAAGAGCTTGAAGTGGAGCTTGCCCCTGTTCAAGAGGTCTCCGGAACAGCAAAGACCTCACCATCTTTCTGGGCACAATTTCTGGAACCACTGGTTTCAGTCACTGCAGAAGACCAGGGCAACCGACTCTATCACTAAGTCCATCGCAGGATCCTGTGTCCAGAAGGCCCTGCAGAGAGCACAGCCTCACTCTTTAACACAACGCTGGTCTCACCGACTCCGTCAACGAGCCACTGCTTGCACTGCATCCTGTGGGCACCACACTCCGCACTGCTTTGCTACACCCTGCACAGACGACACCAACTCTGTTGCTACCTGACTCAAACATCAACCGGCTCAGTCACCACACTGTGACCTGCCAGCACTGCATTAAGCACCATCTCACCCTGCAACACAAGCCTTGGTCTCACTGGCTCCGTCAACGAGCTGCTACCTGCACCGAGCCGTGAGGACATCACATGCTGCAAAGCTTCCGTCTCACATCATAATTGCAACATTTTGCCCCACCAACTTGCATCAGCACATTGGCCGCAACAAGAAAAGTATGGTCTCACAGTCTGTCTATGCATTAAATGACCCACACCGATGCAGTTGGCGGAAATTGTGACTCTGTCGTGTTCAGTATTGCGGTAGCCCAAAACAAAGCTACTGTGTCAAAGGAACTGTGTTTCCCATTATTCCTGCAATTGAATGTTTTTTTGCACAGTAATTATTTTTACAGTATTGTATGTTGGATGTTTGTTATTGTTAGTTTAGATAATGTTTTGCTTATTTTTCTAAACTGGTGTGTTGTCCATTTGCAGTATTTTCAATGTGTAACTGTTTGCATGCACAAATGCTTTATACACTGCCTCTGAGATAAACCTGTCTGCTCATGCAAAGCTACGGGGTGAGCAGGGGTTATTTTAGAAGTGTATCTCCCTTACTCTGACTAGGACGAAGAGTCTCTACTTGGACAAAGGTGCAAACCTTTGCCAACTAGAGACCCCCATTTCTAACAACATTGGATGTCCCTAGTAGTTCATTGCTGTGGAATGGTAAAACCTAGTGAGCAAGGTGTCATATTACAGAAAGTGTCCCGTGGGCATAACCGGTGCTTACACCCACTTTGTGCTCCCCTGGGCCTCTTTGGTATTACTGAAGGTGCAGCTCTTTCTGTAATACAGAAATCGCTGACACACATGTAGCACTATCCCAAGAGGGCGTTTCCTCATTTGCATGATGTGTTCCTATGCAGTGAGGGAATCACTTTTACTATTCACCCACGCCGTACTACTGATGTGGGCACAGGGGCAAACATGCACTTAGGTGTACTAAAAGCGTGCCACAAAAAGGTAGTACACTGCTAGTGTGTCCCCTAAGGATAGCCCTCTCAAGGGATCAAAGTGGACACTGTGGACTCCCAAACATCCCACTGTGGGTGGTGCAGTCACTCACTGCAGCCTCCTGCAAGGGGAATCTCTAGTCCCTTGCAAAAGTGCAGATGGGTTGCCGCCTGCAAAGAGAAACACGAAGCAGCTTTTAAACTGCTGTTCCCTATTTCTCTTTAACACATTCCATGCTGATGATGGAGCGGCTCCGTCATCAGCTGCGGTTGGGCTGTGCTGATAACGGAGCGGTTCCGTCATGGCCCGGCCGCCGTGCCTGCGCGGCACTGATTTTGCGCCTGCGCGGCGCGTTCTATTGAGCGTGGCGGGCCATGACGGAACCGCTCCAACCGCGGCTGGTGACGGAGCGGTTCTGTCACCAGCATGCGGCCGCCGCACGGCCGCCCCGCCCTCTTAGCGCTGCGGCGGAATAGCCGCCGCAGCGAAAGGGTTAATGCACTGCCTTGGGGTCAATGCAATTTTGCAGCTGCCATGGAGGCAGCACAATCTTCATAATAGGGCACATTTGTGCCCTTTCAGTAACAGACCTATATGTGTATAATGGCCATTTTGACCTCTCAGGCAATGTTTTAGGAGAACAGCAAAACAGGACTGTACCTCATATGTTTATGAACCCATTCATTACCACTAACTGTCAAAAATGGCTCTCATTGGAAGGGTTTCAACAACAAAATTGTTCAATTATTTCTCTATTGATCTGATTTAAATCCTTTAAATTTTTTTTCTTTCTGCATAAAAAGCTCCCAGTAGCTGCATTGTGACAGAATGGGCAGAATGGGATGAATGCAGCGCCACCTGTGGGTTGGGCATGAAAAAGCGACACCGGATGATAAAAATGACTCCAGCAGATGGATCTATGTGCAAAACAGAAACAACCGAAGTTGAAAAATGCATGATGCCCGAATGTCGTAAGTGATAATGATACAATAATGTTACTTAACTAACCATTTCTTCACAATATAGTCTGTGAAATGCATTTATATCATGCTGACCGTAATCAATGATGAACAACAAAATACTGTTTCTATTTCAGATCTAATGATACATTTACTCTCTATTTTAATAGTACAAAAAATGTATTTTATTTTATTTCAAGTCATAGTTTATCTTTCCTCGGTCTGTTTTAAAAACGTAAATATTTACCTTCCACTTAGTTTTCCATTTCAGATTGATATTGTTTCGATCTCATTTTGTTTATTTATTTACCTTTGTATACGTTTGTTCAATGTGCTTCAATATAGTATTGGTTCCTATGCAATATCAAAATATTCTAAACAGTTGATTACATTGCATGCTTGCTGTATTGCCCACCTTTTCTTCAGCTATCACGCCCTCTCAGTCTAGGCAGTCAAGAACAAACACGTCACTTCTTTCAATGGCTCTTACAATTTTTAGGTCGAGCAGACCTAACCCTCAATGCGTGAGCATTGAGGTGTCTGCTTCAGACCTATTGTGGCCCGTATTTAGGAATGAGGACAGCTATCAGACGCGCGCTTTGACGAGGTCAGATTTCACCTCGGGAGCGAGCGTCTGGTAGCTGCGCATGCGCAAATCAAATCCCTTGCTCACACACACACACAGGCAGCCCCCACCCCTCTGCATGCACGCACACACACACACACAGGCGCGCGCATGCACACGCAGGCATACAACACACATACAGGCACACATACAGGCACACTATCCCCTACCTCGCATTGTCTCTCAATCACACAGTCACGCATGCGCACACACATTCCCACACGCACACACGCGCGCACACACTCCCCCTCCCCCTCCCCCACCCCTCCCAGGCATACACACAGGCACGCACGCACTTCACTTCAGCCCTGGGTCCCACTCACCGACTGCGCTCTTCCGGCGGGCTCCTCTCGCGCTCCGCGCCTCACGGCGCGTCTCGTCTCCTCTTCACAATCGGGGCTCCCTCAGGTCCGAGGAGCCCTGCAACAGGCGCCACACTCCTCCTTCTCCCCGGCCCCCTCCTGGGGACCCGGGCTGATTCGGACAGGCAGGGCGCTCCAGGCGCCGGCAGCTCGCAGACCTCGGGAGGCGGGACTTCCGGTCGGCCGCGACCGGATTGGCCGGCCGGCCAAGAGCTTCCGGGTCGCCGCGGGACTTGTTTATAATGGAAGGTCGGTTGAAATATCACTCATAATTACACAAAGCAATCTGAAACCTTGTTTTAAAAGGTGTGGAGGTACTTGCCACCGTTTGTGACAGCGCCCGTGTTTTCCATAGGTTGTACGTGTACGGTATAGTTTGTTCATTTTTATGCAGTGTTGCGCTATTCCGATGTTTAAGAGCCGAGTTCAATGTGTTACACAAAGACTTCGAGAAACGTGGTTTAAAATATGAAATCCTTGCCAAGTGCTCGCCAGATTCCACATGCTGAAGGAACCCGCTGGAACCTTTCGAAATTCTGTGCCATTTGTTTGAGAATGAACTGTTATCGGCAAAAAGCGATTGCTTTATTTCCGAATAGAACGTTGTAATGGCCGGATTTTCCGCTTAGATGGGATCAGCCCCTAGGGGCCCCTATAACCCAGCCAAAACGTACTCACCTCCCTCCTTAGAACGTATTCACAATGGATATGGATAGATATATGTATATACAGGTCGTACCTAAGGATGGGGAAATAGCAATACACATGCATGGATTTTCTACGATATCTTATTCACATCAGTTAGTCTCGCGGCCACTCCGACCCAGACTGATCTACCCCAGGGCAGATATGACACACAATCCGGTGCGTCTACACATGGGCCTGCAGAACCCAATGCTCTCCTTTCCAAACGGTTCGCAATCCTGCAAACCTACACGCCAGTCATCCCCCCTGACGCTCTCACTTATGCAAGCCACAATCCTGTGGGTATCCACGCTGGTAATCCTACCCAACGTTCTCACTAACGCTGCATATCAACGACGACCACATTCATTTCCTATGAGCACTTATCGGAACAATTTCTCCTTTGTCTACTTGGGATAAAACTATAATAATGGAATTTGGTATGGTTTCCAAATAGTTTAATGTGCCTACTATCCTTGGCATCGAAGGTCCACGTTACTCCCTATTTATGTGATCACCTCTTACCTGATTGGGATTACTCGTCCATTCATATAAATGGAAATCGCCTAGAAATGCTGTTTACCAGGATTGAACAAGAATACCAGGCACACGTTAGTTCACTAAGAACTAGGGTATTTATTGACAATGAACATACATCACAATACTATGCAACATAATTCCTGCAAAGAAAAGGTAAAGGTTAGAATGCGCGCTTATGGTGAAAAGAGCAGATGTCACCTTATTAATGTGAAGTCGGGACTCGGCAGTCATCTAGGTTCCCTTCTCGTCTCTGTGTCCTGGCTCGCCTCGCAGTCACACCTCAGCCGTCACAAGTACACGTCTGCACCGCTAGGCTCAACCTCGTCTGCTTCCCTCCAGGCCACCGGAACCTTGCTGGTTATTAACTACCGTCTCTCTCTCTCTCTCTGTTTCAGTGCGCTCCGCGCTAATTCTCCTTCAGTCTTTCTCAGAGAGTTTCGATTTTAAATCTTTCTCGGACTTCAAAGATGGCGACTGTCCGCCATGGAATAATTAATGGCAGAGATGCTAATGGCTAGATGCCGCCTACGGACTGACTGCTGACTGACTAACACCTTCGCTAATATCAAAGCCCGTTCCTTCATGGAAAGTTACGGTCAGCCACCTGCCGCCCACCAAATTCTTGTATCTCCCCGTACCAAGGACACGTTCCCAGCCGGCCGGCCTGAAGTTGTGTCTTCGGAGTGGAGAAAAATACATTCCTTCGATAACGGCCAGCCTGAGCCGGTTCTCTCCAAGTGAACAACAGCTTGAAACTAAAACACTACACTTGACCTAGAAGGCCTCTCGAGCTACCAGGCAGAGAGCAAGATGGAGTCTGTCTCGTTTAAGGCCTACAGGGCCCGCAATATGCGCAACTCCATGGAAAATATCCTAACACTTTAGCAAATGGGCAAATCATGATTAATACTTATGTATCTATCCCCTAGCTTAGATTCATAAGCCCTACACTAAGGAAAGGGACACGAAAATACTCTACTATATAAAAGGCAGGGATCCTGTCTATAGTCCTAATCCCTATGCTATGGGGGTGATAGACTGGAGTCACTCTCCATCATTCTCCCTCTTAAAGGAGCCAGAAAAGGGCAGCCATTACATTACACCCCTTGACTCCAGTCTAGAAACCACAAACTAAATAGAACTCACATCAGTAGAAGAATAATAGGAAACAAAATTAACTGACCTATGTCTCTTGCTAAGTCTACAAAATTGAAGCAGGGAAGGAATGCACTGAATAAAGCAACAAATAGCTATTAAAACACAAATGGCAACGATAACTCCCCCTAAAATCTGTCGTAAAGAATGTAGGTCAGGTAACCAATTAAAGAGCCAGTCAAAGAAACCCTGATCTATGTGTTGTCTAATTTCTGCAGTCAAGTCGTGGAGTTTGTCAATATGGGCTTGGATTGATTTAGAATGGTCGGACAAATTAAAACAGCATAGACCTTCAAAATCAGAACATTCATGTCCATGTTTTAGCAAAAGATAATCAATAGCAGCGCGATTCTGTAAAATAGCTCTACGTTCGCCTTGGGCATCTAATAACAGATCAGATAAAACAGTAGAGGTTTGATTGATGGACTTAACCATCCAGCAGGCCATCTTGCCGATTGTTTTGGCATTGTAAATGGCCAACGCAGGGACTCTAATAATAGAAAAAGCTAAACCAAGATATTCCGATTTAGAGTAAAGATGAACAGAGGAATCACAGTCCTCATGCAATGACATTGAATCACGTACCATACGGGAATGTGAATTAGGATGTGAGGAAAACATTAATAAACTCAACCTAGTGATGGCACATGGACCACCAGAAATATTTGCAGGAATATAAGGCCAGGACAAATTTCCGCAAGAAAAGAGCCAGCCAGATGGCAATAACATGGAACGATAATAACTAGGGGCAACTAATAAACGTTTACATGTCATATTATTCTTAACAGAGAGACACGAATTCGGAAGTCTCTTCAAACACAGCAATCGTTGATGAGCTGAAAAAGAAGTTGCAGCTTGTATCTTTAGCCTAATACATTCGGTGATAGCTTTAGGATCACATGTCATTATAAAACATAGGTCTCCAGGGGTTATGTTAAAAGTAGTAATCCGGGAATGAATAGGGATATCAAGGTCTGGAAGAGCAGTACATAAGGGACAAAATTCGTGGGCCGCAAAATCGCCCAGGATAACATTTGGTCGGGCATTCGAGATATTAAAAATATGTCGCAAAGTCTCGGTAGATGCTGGGACGGCGACTAAACATGTCGCTAAAATGTCAGTCACAGACCTCATTGGTGTAAGACAGAAATGTGGAGAGTTCGTCACTCTCTTTGCGAGTGTTATCCAGAAATTAGAGGACGTAGTCCACGCAGAACGCGGAACTCGGATTCTTCCATCAACCGACGTCGGTGGATCCTCTCCTCTCCCAGCGTAGCAGGCCAAAAGGAGTCCAACGCCGACACATCCTGCAGCAGCAGTCCAGAGAATGATCTGAAAAAATACAAATACAGGCCTTAATCATTCTCGTAAGTAACATTTATCAGCTGGGACAGCTTCCCAGCCATCTTTCCCTGGCTTCATCACCAAAACGGTGTTGTCATGACCGGTCGCAATAATATCAGCCTGTTCAGGAGGATTTCTAGGCGATTGCACCCATATTTTAGCTCCAGGAAGATCAGATGATCCGAAGCCTTTTTGTCCTCGCACAGTTAGCAACGTTGGGGCAGAGCCTTTCTTGATCTCACCACTGAAGACAGGCATAATCAATAACTGAGCAACACGGTCAGACTTTTTGATCAATAAATCAGTCTCACTGCTATTAAGCAGGAGAACCTTGATCTCTCCCTGATAGTCACTGTCAATTACTCCTCCGAGCACTTGAATACCTTTTAGGGCAAGGCCTGATCTGGGGGCAATTAATCCAAAACTACCGGCAGGTATACAGACACCAATGCCAGTTTCAACAATGATTCGGTCTTTTCCTGGTAAGTTTGCATCCTTTAAAGCATGCAGGTCTAGGCCTGCGGAACCTGGGGTCGCTCTACATGGAGCCAAAGCTCCGGGGGTAATTTCCCAATACATGACAGTGTTGGATAGAGAATTAGGCTTTACATCAACATTTGGAGGAAACAAACACATCAACGGGGATTCAGCATGTAACAAAGGGCGATTATTTAAAATCAATAGAGCTTGAAACAAAACATCCTTCCAATTCTTATATCGGTCATCAGTCAATTTACGTAATTGTTCTTTTAACAAACCATTCATTCTCTCAATCAGTCCTGAAGCTTGTGGATAATATGGAATGTGAAACACCCAATCAATGTTATTACTCACACAAAATTCCTGTACTAATCTTCCACGAAAGTGGGATGCATTGTCTGATTGAATTTGGAATGGGACACCATAGTACAAAATAAGCAGCTCCAGGGTTTTAATGGTATTCACTTGGGTAGCGTTCTTGCAAGGGAAAGCGACCAGAAGGCCACTATAAGTGTCAACAACTGTACAAATATACTGACAATTCCTGCTCATAGGGAGCGGACCAATATAGTCAATCTGCCAAATTTGAGCGGGCAATTTTCCTCGATGTAATTGGCCTCGAACAATTTGAGGCACCTCCTTTTTTCTAGAATGCTGACAAATGGGACAATGTAGAATGACATCTTTAATTAAAGAAAAAGGAATATGAATACCCCTATCGGCAGCCCACCTGCTAGTGGCCTTTTCTCCAAAATGTCCCGCTTTTTGGTGAGCCCATTTCGCCAATCCCGCCAAATCAGAATCTTGCATGTCCACCACTGCCTCAGCAATTTTAGATTTCTCATCTGCAATGTTATGAAAGAATTTATCAAGAGAGTCAATTGGAGTGTGAGCATCCACGTGAAAGATTGTTACAGTACTCTGCGGGAGCAACTCCCAAATTTCTTGCCATAATTCTTTTCCCCACAATTCTTTTGAATGCAATTCCCAATTATGAGAATGCCATGTCGGTAACCATACCGCTAGCCCATTCGCAGTGGACCAGGAATCAGTGAAAATATGACATGTGCCAGGCAACTCTTGTTTCAAAACCTGGTAAACCGCATAGAGTTCAGCATATTGACTACTCTTACCATCACCAGTTGTACTCAACAATTTCTGCGTGATTGGATTATAGGAAACAGCTTTCCAATGTTTTTTCTCACCGATGAACTTCGCTGAACCATCCGTAAACCACACATGTTTTCTATCCTCCGCGGACAGATCATCAAATGATTTATCCCACTTAACAGGAGACTCCTGCACTACGGGTACGGAACAATCGCTTCCAGTCTCACTGGAGGGCGCCTGCGCCACTCGCTCATGTAAAACCGCCACACCTTTCGGACCCACACGTGCCCTGTCCTGAATGTACCATTTCCATTTAATCACACTCGCCTCTTGAGCATGTCCAATTCGATGGGATTTCGGTGAACTCAAAACCCACTGCATAATGGGAATTTCAGGCCTCAAAATCACAGCATGGCCTAAGGTCAGTTGCTCGGTATCCACCAGAGCCCAATAACAAGCAAGTAATTGTTTCTCAAAGGGTGAGTAACGCTCACCAGCCTCAGGTAACTTTTTAGCCCAAAAACCTAATGGCACTTTCTGTCCGCCCTGCTTTTGCCACAGACTCCAATTGGCATACAGACCATCCACGGACACATTCAAGTCCACATCACCTTCACCCACCGGCCACAAATCCAAAGCATATTGAATAGCTTCTTTTGCCAAATTAAAAGCATTCTGTTGAGACTCACCCCATTCAAACGCATTCTTCTTACGAGTGACTCGATATAATGGAGCCAAAATCTGACTTAGATGGGGAATATGCTGACGCCAAAAGCCAAACAAACCAATGAAACATTGAGCCTCTTTCCTGTTCCTTGGGACTGCAAAATCAAGGATTTTTCGCTTCACCTGTGGGATCACTTCTCTGTGACCTTCATGCCAATTAATTCCTAAAAATTTCACATTTTGGGATGGACTTTGTAATTTATCAGGATTAATTTCCCAACCTTTTGCTCGCAAACAGTCAAGGATTTGATCTAAATGTGACTGTACCTGGTCTTGCGTTTCACCTTGAATCAAAATGTTGTCAATATAATGACACACCTGAACTTGTGGATTCGTGGGCACTTCAGACAAATGCTCTGCCACCAGCCGGTGACAGATCGTAGGACTGTGCACATAGCCTTGAGGAAGACTCCGGAACGTCATTTGACGTCCATTCCACGTAAAACTGAATTGTTCCTGACACTCGGGGGCAATCGGAATTGAAAAGAAAGCATTAGCAATATCAATAGAAGCATACCATGTACCCGGATGCTTTTGAATTCTCTGAATCAAAGTAACAATGTCTGGTACTGCAACAGTCAATTTAGGTGTGTGTTTATTCAATTCTCGATAATCAACAGTCATGCGCCAAGAATTATCACTCTTGCGCACGGGCCAGACAGGGTTATTCCAAGCAGACGTGACCGGAGTTATAACTCCCGCGTCAACCAAATCCTGAATTGTAGCAGTAATTTCTTCATGACCACCTGGGATACGATATTGCTTCTGAGAAACCACTTTCGTGGCTAAAGGAATTTTAATAGGGGGCATTCGCAAACGGCCAACCCGTACGGGTCTGGTCGAAATGTACTGTCTAGTTCCAAATTGATAACAACCATCATCCAAATGCAAAGTCATTCCTTTCAAAATGTCAATTCCAATTATATATTCCAAAAGTGGCACAACTAACACAGAGTATTCTCTACGAGGAATCCTACCAATTTTAATTTCAAGTGCAGTTTGAACTGCGGGTGTTTCTTTACCACCCAAACCAGTAATTGTGAAAAACTGTCCTTTAAATTTCTTTGATTTACCGTGAATTAAAGTGGCCTCCGCCCCAGTATCGACTAATGCTCGGGCCCTTTGGATATTACGATGTTTCCAAAAAATCTCAATATCTACATAGGGTCTGTTGTCTCTGTGAACCCACTTGTGTACTGGAGCTTGACCTATTTCCTAGTCATTGTTCCTGCGTTCTGTCAACTAAGACAAATCAGGATAAATGCTCTCAGTTTTCTTCGGTATCAAAATGTCTTGTTCATATCCGTCTCCAGTACGAAACGGATTATTGTCATGTTCAAAAAATTGTGAATTACGGTCAGAAAGTCTGTTACGATCCTCCCTTCTTCTCATTTCAGGGGAATAACTCCTCTCCTCTCTATGTCGGTTGGAAACACGATCATCTCTCCCCCTTTCACGTTCATCCTCTCTCCCCCTCTCGCAATTACGATGAGGGGATGCATCACGTTCACAGCGCCGACCATCACGGCGATCAGAATTCACACGTCGTCTCTCATCACCACTGTCATCCGAACCACGGTCATACTCATTCTTTCGCACACAACGGGCACCCTCCTTCCGATCCAAACCACGCTTACGAAACATGTCCCATAAGCGATTATTAGGCTCACCGTCAATGTCCTCCCTTTTGACACCATCAGCAATAAGAGCAAGAAACATATCACGTCTAGAGAACTTATAGTCTCCACCAGTACGACCCTCAGGTCGAGATTGTCTTTCAGGTTTAAACCACTCACCCAGCTCACCAAGCTGTCGAACAGACTCAAGCACAGCAGACAAAGGATTGCCAGTTTGATTAATCAACAAAGTCATCATAACCTGCTTGTAAGCAACAGGCGAAGAACGGATAATTCGATTGCGCACAGAAGATGTTAAAAGACCATCCAACAATCTGTCAGAAGTACTAAGAAAGATAGCGGTTTTCATGACCTCCTCCTTCAAACGTTGCGACGCATCGCGCAAAGTGTACCATGGTTTATCATTAATAGGCCAGTCAGATTCAGTAGGATATTTGTTGTTACAGCCTTCGGACGCAAGCTGGAGCAAAGTAATTTGACCAGCACCATTATAGTTCCGAAAATGATCTTGAATAGTGGAATCAGACCTCAAAGAACAAAAACGTAAGCAATCAACAGCATCAAGCATAATACCGGCAGCGCCGAGTTCATAAAGGCGCACCATCCAGGAAAGCAAGGCCTCACCAGGCCGTTGTCGAAATCGTTGTAAAATGTCACTAACCTCCTGTTGAGTAAAATCCTCAATACAATCCAAAGCAATACCAGCTGGATTACCAGGGGCTTGTTGTAATTTGCGTCGAAACACAGGGTGAGCAGAAACCTCAGGAAGAGCTTCCGAGGAAGCCCGCATCTTAGATTTAGAAGAACAATCGGGGCAAGATACGTCATCCAAATGGGAAGAACGTGCACGGTCGCTGTGAGGAACCGTATCAGTATAAGAAGCAGATTTACAGTCACGTCCGGAGTGAGAAGATTCGCGCTTATCACCCTCCTCAGCCGAGGAGTCCGAAGCATTTGAATCCCAGATATTACCATCCCACTCATCAGGGTTCCAATCCATTCCGGCTTTTGCTACAACCAGACGCACTTTCCGTGTCGATACACGACCACGACGATGTTTGTACTTATATCGTGCAATGCGGACCGCAGCTCTTTCTGCTATGGTCTGATATGTTTCAAGTTTGTCGGCAAGCAATTTATTTTGACAACGCAAAAGAGTATGCGCATTTTGCAACTCAACACACTGTCCTTCCATGTCCTTAAATTGTCTTTGTAGCAGAACAAATCTCTCATGAAGTATCCTGTACGCATTAAGAACAATCCAACCTCTGCGTCCTAAAATAGGAAGCTCATCACCCTTCACTACTGGCGCCTTCTGTAAGCACGATACCACATCGGCAGGCTCCGCCTGCTCCAAACAAGAAGACCAATTTTCACTCAAACCAGTAGAATCAGCCCATTCACGGGCCAAAGCCTCGTAAGGCGTACACTCCCAGCCGGGAATCTAAATCGGTAACTTGAAAACCGACGGCGATTTTTTCGCAAACATATTGACACGCAAAAATTATATACACAATTATATACAAAATATTATAAGTACGAGCCGAGTGCAAACCAACAAGATCAAAACAATACAGCGCACACAGGCTTCGTAAACAGTTCGTGACGCCAGATGTAATGGCCGGATTTTCCGCTTAGATGGGATCAGCCCCTAGGGGCCCCTATAACCCAGCCAAAACATACTCACCTCCCTCCTTAGAACATATTCACAATGGATATGGATAAATATATGTATATACAGGTCGTACCTAAGGATGGGGAAATAGCAATACACATGCATGGATTTTCTACGATATCTTATTCACATCAGTTAGTCTCGCTGCCACTCCGACCCAGACTGATCTACCCCAGGGCAGATATGACACACAATCCGGTGCGTCTACACATGGGCCTGCAGAACCCAATGCTCTCCTTTCCAAACGCTTCGCAATCCGGCAAACCTACACGCCAGTCATCCCCCCTGACGCTCTCACTTATGCAAGCCACAATCCTGTGGGTATCCACGCTGGTAATCCTACCCAACGTTCTCACTAACGCCGCATATCAACGACGACCACATTCTTATGAGCACTTATCGGAACAATTTCTCCTTTGTCTACTTGGGATAAAACTATAATAATGGAATTTGGTATGGTTTCCAAATAGTTTAATGTGCCTACTATCCTTGGCATCGAAGGTCCACGTTACTCCCTATTTATGTGATCACCTCTTACCTGATTGGGATTACTCGTCCATTCATATAAATGGAAATCGCCTAGAAATGCTGTTTACCAGGATTGAACAAGAATACCAGGCACACGTTAGTTCACTAAGAACTAGGGTATTTATTGACAATGAACATACATCACAATACTATGCAACATCATTTCTGCAAAGAAAAGGTAAAGGTTAGAATGCGCGCTTATGGTGAAAAGAGCAGATGTCACCTTATTAATGTGAAGTCGGGAGTCGGCAGTCATCTAGGTTCCCTTCTCGTCTCTGTGTCCTGGCTCGCCTCGCAGTCACACCCCAGTCGTCACAAGTACACGTCTGCACCGCTAGGCTCAACCTCGTCTGCTTCCCTCCAGGCCACCGGAACCTTGCTGGTTATTAACTACTGTCTCTCTCTCTCTCTCTGTTTCAGTGCGCTCCGCGCTAATTCTCCTTCAGTCTTTCACAGAGAGTTTCGATCTTAAATCTTTCTCGGACTTCAAAGATGGCGACTGTCCGCCATGGAATAATTAATGGCAGAGATGCTAACGGCTAGATGCCGCCTACGGACTGACTGCTGACTGACTAACACCTTCGCTAATATCAAAGCCCGTTCCTTCATGGAAAGTTACGGTCAGCCACCTGCCGCCCACCAAATTCTTGTACCTCCCCGTACCAAGGACACGTTCCCAGCCGGCCTGCCTGAAGTTGTGTCTTCGGAGTGGAGAAAAATACATTCCTTCGATAAGGGCCAGCCTGAGCCGGTTCTCTCCAAGCGAACAACAGCTTGAAACTAAAACACTACACTTGACCTAGAAGGCCTCTCGAGCTACCAGGCAGAGAGCAAGATGGAGTCTGTCTCGTTTAAGGCCTACAGGGCCCGCAATATGCGCAACTCCATGGAAAATATCCTAACACTTTAGGAAATGGGCAAATCATGATTAATACTTATGTATCTATCCCCTAACTTAGATTCATAAGCCCTACACTAAGGAAAGGGACACGAAAATACTCTACTATATAAAAGGCAGGGATCCTGTCTATAGTCCTAATCCCTATGCTATGGGGGTGATAGACTGGAGTCACTCTCCATCATTCTCCCTCTTAAAGGAGCCAGAAAAGGGCAGCCATTACAAACGTTCAAAGCAATCTTAACTCTAATTGAATTACAACAGACCTAGATTTGTGTCTATCTAGATATATATTTAGTTATAACTTATTTATAAGGGCAGGTGTTCTTCTCCGCGTCTCCATATACACCACGCCATGTATTTAAATATCTGTAATTATAACATTGTTTTATAAATAACCAGAAGCAATACTGTAGCTGATAAAGGTTGTAAGGCGTTTGCAACATCTCACGCTGCCATCCAAAGTGAGTCCATAGTGTGAACCGTGCGGCAGCCGGTGCGCCAGAGGCATCCGGGCACCTGTGGACAGGGCACGGTGCTGGCTCCTTGGCGTGTGCAATAGAGGGCGTCGGTGCTTGGAAGCTGCAGCCAGCATCTGCCGGGGAACGACCTCTTTAAACCAAGGAGGAATTCACCCCTGCCTGTACTCGTCCACCGTAAGCCCCCTGGATCCCAGCCAAGCAGTGCAGCCGAGCTCACCATGTGATTCCCGGCTGATTCATCCCAGCTCAGCTCTTCACACCGGCGCCCTCCTGACTTCCCAGGAATAAAGCCCCGCCATCTCTTTAAACCCCTTTCATCTTGAAATGATTTATGGGAAGGCCGGGCTTGCGGTGCCTGTGCCAGAGGCGGCGCTCATGGAAACAATAATATAAGCGAAAAGCAAAATACGGGGTATTTAAGATTTAAGCGGGGGAGCGCGAGATATGCGCCCTCCCCATCTTGCTTTTACATCTCTACCATCATCCTGTTGCTTTGGTGTCCCTCTGCCTTTCCCCGTTTTGCTACTGTGTTCCCCTGCCCTCCCCATGTTGCTTCACCCCTTGTTTCTTTTTCCCCGATTGCTTTAAAAAGTATTTAAAAACGCTTTTGCATGTTTTTTTTTTTGATTACCGATCTTACTTGGATCAGTATCTCAAAAACAGAGTGTCCATGTAATTTTGTCAACGAACATGCATGATGCTTACACAATGAGGCTGGCAGCCAGGCTACGTTTTTTACATTTGACTTTAGCTATGCTGCACAGCATTGCGGACGCTGTGTAGCGTGCCTACAAACCATTGGGCAGACCTATTGGCTTTGCCAATGCTTGTTAAACATGGAAGTGACACCCGATGTGGAAGGGCGGGAGGCAGAGGACTATTGGCATTGTAAATGACAAAGCTATTAATTTCGCTATTTTCAAAACCAACACATAAATAAAATATTTGTCATTTACAATACCAATAGCTCAAACTTTCCTAATGCGAGACCTATTGCATTGCAAATGCTTGTTGTCTTTTGCTATCCATGTCTCATAGAAGAAATGCTGTTTTTCCTTCAGCTCTAGTTAAGCATCACACATACTCACAGGCCGAGAACTTTTTTGAGAGAGAATTTCACTGCTATTAGAAATAAATATCAGAAAACAACTAACGATTATGCAAATGAACACTAGTGTAGTGGTAGATTCTGAGTGCACATGTCATGTGTAATTCAGAACAATTTACTGCAAGGAAAGATTAGTTAAATGCATTAGAGATAGTAGTAATTGCCGAATCTAATTGATCAATAAATCATAAGGATTGTCAAAAGGCAACCTAATGCTGCATTCAGCAGTAACATTGAGACAATAGACACATTAAAATTTAGTTTGACATCAAGATGTGGCGAGTAGGTGCAGTAATATGTGTTCTGTTTTTTTTTCTTAATGTGTACAATAGTTTGGTATTGATGTGAAGCCATTTTCCTCATAAATCTATATATTTTCTTAGCAGTTAAAATTATGGGCCCCATTACGATGTCGAGCGGAAAGCTTCTGACCAGTTGTCAGAGGTTTTCCGCCCGATATCATAGGGTTCATTCCGACTGCAGGTACGAAACCGGCGGGGATTTCGATGCAGTTGTGATGGGGTAAAGGAGTCTGTTAGTGCATCAGACGCCAGCATAATCCCCGAATTATGGGGTAGCGTGCATGCAGTTAGGATTATGATGCCATTTTCCGACAGCCAGGTCATGAAGGCCTTTCCGACATTAAAAGGCTGCCGGAAAGTGTCTTTGGGTGTTCTCAGAATGGCCCCTGTTCCCCCCTGGTCCTCCTCAATTGGGCCTGGGGGGCAACTATTGTGCCCTCTTAACATTCCTCCACCTTGTGACAGGTGTAGCGTTCTAGTGGTTGAGCGCACCGGGTGGAGACCCGGAATCAAACCCACACATTGTAACACTCTCTGGCCAGGCCAGGCCAGAGAGCGATAAATAAAAGGGTCCGGGGCCGCACGTGACTTCTGGCCCAGACCGAGCATCTGTGTGGTCTCATCTTTATTGTGGGCTATCAAATTGTGTGGCGCAATAAATGTAAAGTCTTTAACAGCATATTTTAGACCCCCAAGCGTGCACCAGCACACCACACTAGCAACGAGGGTGGGATCGCGAGAACCAAAATCCTGACCAGAGAAGACGGGACTCACTGCACAGCCGATCCGAACCCAGCAAGACCACGGCATCGGGTGGAGGAGCAGATCACCGAAAGATGTGGGGTAAGCTGAGCACTCCTGCGACCCTGCCGGCAGAAACCGGCAAAGTGCAACAGTACCCTCCACCGTCGAAGCAAATCAGCACCCCTCCACCGCAGTCTGAATTGGCCTGGAAGCCGCACCGAGCTGAACAGCATGCGCAGATTGCAGCAGAGGCTCTGGCGGCCTAGCTGAGCGCATGAAGAGCAACTAAAAGCCAGAAAAGACGCCGCGAATTGCCAGAACAGCCACAGAAGAGTGGCAAATACCGGTACTGAGCCCCGGGAGGCTGGACACCAACAACACACCTCCCCAAGTGCTGGCAATCACCAATAAGCACAAGCAAATGCAGGGGCAGCACTAGAGATAACACAGCACACAGTGAGGAAATTGCACAACAGGCAGTGCCAAAGTCAAATGTGAGCTGTTTACCACGCAGAGGCACAATAAGCCATAGGAGACACAACACCAAGGGCAGAAGCCAAGACACATAAGGTCAGCCAAGCACCCTGAAGATACAAACAAGCACAAGCAAGACCAAGAGTTCCACAGCCCAGAGAAAGAGGAAGCCACCCAAGGACAGGTGAAAAGGGAGACATCGCAGAAGCAAAGAAATCTTGAGTACTCCTTCTAACACGCAAGAAGACCTAGCAGCAAGAGCGGAATCATGTCGAACGTGAACGCTCCAGGAGCTGCAGCCCAACAACCAGCAGCACCACCAGCAATAACGCATCCAGTGCACTCCCAAATCACGGCACTCCCGCCATTCATTGAACTCGCTGACCCGGCCACCGCATCACCACAGTGGAAAGTATGGGTCAGCCGCCTTAATAACTACTTTATAGCTACCAGAGAAACTGACGGCGCAGTTAAGAGATCATTACTTTTACATTTTGGTGGTGATGAAAAATACAAACTGCTTAAACATCTCCCAAATACCGGAGCTGCCACAGACTATGATGCCGCTGGATGCCCATTTTGACCCCCAACTTAACCCTCACTACGAACGCTTCAAGCTTAGGCAAGCCAGACAACGAGAAGGAGGGTCAATGGACACATATCATGCGCGACTAAGAGAGCCAGCAAGCACCTGCACGGAGGATGACCAGGCTAAAGAGGTGACAGCACAACTCATCCAGGGGTGTCGCAACAAGACGCTGCGGACTCTCATACTACGCCAAACCCGGATTACCCTAGAAGAAATCCTAATTCTCGCCCGATCGCATGAGTTGTCAGATGTTCGGGCTACCACCATGGAGGTTGCACTTACTTCACACAGTGATAAAATGGCCAACATCAAGACGGAACGAACTGACGTCATCCGAATAGCATCCTGTGGAGGCAGAGGAAGGTGGCCAACAAGAACAACACGGCGAACTTTGTGTGGATGGTGTGGAAGAGAGGAACATCCCCCAGACAGTTGCCCAGCAAGAGGCAAGTCATGCTCAAAATGTGGAATCCCACACCACTTTGCAAGCGTTTGTCGAGGGAGCTCGCGAGGGAGAGGCAGCATGGGGAGAAGACCCCCAACGGGAGCCGTAAGAAATCTGACGTTGGAGGAACCCACAACATCAAAATCAAACAGAAATCCCACTCGCTGCCCGCAGAGCCTAGATCACTCATCCACGGAAGAGGAGGAGGAGTGCTACTTTGTGTCATTCGCGAGTGACCTTAAGAAGAGACGACAGCCGCAGCCAAAGTGCAACATTGAAATCAACGGGTCCGCTGTGACCGGCCTGATTGACACAGGTGCAACCGTCAACGTAATGGGGTCACAACACTATAAAAGGCTAAACCCACGGCCAACTCTCTCTCCATCAAAGATCAAGATCTTGATGTATGGCAGCACAACACCACTTCCTCTGAAGGGGAAGATGACTGTTCGGGTACGGTCAGAAGATAACGAAGTGATGACAGTTTTCCATGTCGTGGGCAGAGAAGCTGACGTGTTCGTTGGCAGCCGCACGGTTGAAGACCTCAATCTCATTGCCTTTGCAAATGCTGTCAAACTCCTACAAAGTGAAGACATCCTGGAAATGTTCCCTCAGCTGTTCAAAGGGCTAGGGAGCATACGGAGACCCCCCGTGAAATTACACATTGACAAAGCCGTTCAACCAGTAGCCCTGAGGCACCGACCGATTCCATTCCATCTGCGACTGTTAGTCGAGCAGGAACTCCAAGAGCTGGAACGCCAAGGAGTCATTGAAAATGTGACAGGCCCGACGCCCATGGTGATTGCGGAAAAGCCCAAGCAAACAGGGAAGATCAGAATATGCATAGACATGAGAATGCCAAACAAGGCCATTAAACAAGAGAGACATTTGACCCCCACAGTAGATGACATATTAGCTGATTTAAACGGCGCTCAGTGGATTTCAAAGCTAGACCTGAATGCTGTTTATCACCAGTTAACGTTGGAGGAAGAGAGCAGATATATAACCACCTTCTTTACCCATCTAGGTTTGCGGCGATATAAAAGATTGAATTTTGGAATTTCGTCAGCAGCAGAAATCTTTCAGAACACTGTGAGAGAAATATTGTCTGGTCTGAGTGGAGTGCTTAATGTAAGTGACAACATCCTAATTCATTTCAAAACCATTGAGGAACACTACCGGCCACCCTCCAACGTATGGCAGAATATGGAGTGACACTTCACAGGGATAAATGCAAATTCTTCCAGAAATCCATCTATTTCTTTGGGTACGTGTTCAGTGCTGATGGTGTCAAAGTTGATCCTCGAAAATCCCAGGCGATCCATTTAGCCCCTGCACCGACGAATGCGTCGGAAGTGAGAAGCTTCCTGGGAATGGTGACATACTGTGGACGTTTTATTTCTAATCCAGCAACGATTGCAGAACCTCACAAAAAAGAAAACCCATGGAAGTGGGGCAAGGCATTCTAGCAAGTGAAAGCCGCTCTACGGGACAGCCCCACAATGGCCTATTTCGACACATATCACCCCACGGAACTAATTGTACACGCTAGCCCCATAGGCTAGGAGCAGTTCTCACCCAGGAGACCGAACCAGGGACCTGGGTCCCGTTGGCCTTTGCAAGCAAGGCACTGACTGCAACTGAGGTGAGATACTCACAGATAGAACGGGAGGCGCTCGCAATCAGATGGGCGTGCAATCATTTTCACCTATACGTGAGTGGGAAACCTTTTTGAGTGATAACGGACCATCAACCTCTGGTGCCCTTGTTCAGAGGGACAGCCCCAAATCCTCCGCAAAGGATTGAAAGATGGGCTATCCAATTGCAACATTATCAAATGGAAGTACTATATCGTCCAGGCGTCAAGAATCCTGTGGATTTTCTATCCCGCCATCCAGCTACAATACCGGCGCCCAGCGTGGAGCAAGATACATGAACAGAAGACTTCATCAATATGGTCTCCCAATGGTCATGTCCCCAAGCAATTTCAATAGACGAAATCAAAGACCACCTGGACAAAGACGTGTGTCTTCAGCGGGTGTCAGGTGCATTGACAGAAGGATCGTTGGAGAAATTCATCATGGACATCCAAGGGTGGAGGGAGTCAGATCGAAATCGCCTTGGAAAGTTTTGGAAGGTGCAAAATTAGCTTAGAACGACAGATAACGGAGTAATCCTAAGAGGATCACGCATTGTAGGACCAATAAGCTTGCAGGAACGAGCAACCATCCTTGCCCATGAGGGCCACCAGGGCATCGAACGGATGAAGGTCCGGATGAGGGAAAAAGTATGGTTTCCCGACCTTGAGGAACATGTCGAGTCTGTGGTGCGCAACTGCAGTGGGTGCCAACTCACTGGCAATGCTGAGAATCCCACACCTGTCATTACGGAGGATCCCGCTCCATCACGGTGTGCGTGGTTAAGTCTTGATTTTGGAAGCTTCCCGGACGGGAGAGTCACTGCTGTAATTGTTGACAGCTACACCAAGTACCCAGTCATTGAAGTCCTTCCGTCCACGTCATTCAATACCTTACAGCCAGTGCTAGAAAAGTTGTTTGCCCTGTTCGGCATCCCATCCATCATCAAGACCGACAATGGGCCCCCGTTCCTAGGAGGGGAGTTCAGAGACTTCCTGACCCACCTCGGGATCATGCACCACCGCGTCACCCCTCAATATCCTTAAGCAAATGGTGAAGTGGAGCGCTTTATGCACACCATAAACAAAGTATTACGGATTGCAACAGTGGAAGGGGCAGATCCGGAACGTGCGCTACAACAATTCCTGAGAGACAATCGCAGTACACCCCATTGTACGACTCAGAGGTCCCCGTGGTCACTCATGTTAATAGGTCCACGCAATGATATGCTTCCAAGGGCCAAGACCTGTCAGCAGAAGCCATACAACCCAACAACGGCTCAAGTGAAAAGACAGGATACCAATGACCGAGCCAACAGATGACGCAAGGCGAATGCCCGAGTCCTTCCGCCTGGGTGCTTGTGTTGATACGGAATCGGTGGAACACAGGGAAGTTTCGAAGCCCCTATGAACCAGGGGTGTGGGTGGTGACATCAAGCAATGGGACTGCAGTCACAGCAGAAAGGAATGGTGAAACCGTGAGAAGAAACATCTCATAGTTCAAGAGAATCCCAGATCCAGCAAAAAACGTAACCATGACAGAGCCTCAAGAACTCCTGGAAGCAGCAGCGGACGAGACCAGATGTATGGTGGACACTAATACCTTGTTGAGTCCAGAGAGGCCCCAGCTGCATGAGGCTCAAAGTCCTGATCGTCCGGCCACCCGTGTAGGGCTTCCCAGCACACGAAGTCAACGGGATATCCGTCACCATCAGTACAGCCTACGACCTAATCCTAAGCCGAACCAAAGATTGGCAGACTTTATTTGTTTGATCCATTTAACTTTAGTTTGTGTCATATACCAACCTGATAAGGGATGTAGCGTTCTAGTGGTTGAGTGCACCGGGTGGAGACCCGGAATCAACCTCACACATTGTAACACTCTCTGGCCAGGCGTGGCCAGAGAGCTATAAATAAAAGGGTCCGGGGTCGCACGTGACTTCCGATCCAGACCGAGCATCTGTGTGGTCTCATCTTTATTGTGGGCTATCAAATTGCGTGGCGCAATAAATGTAAAGTGGCGCAGCATATTTTAGACCCCCCCAGCGTGCCCCAGCCTGCCACAACAGGCACCGCATGGTGCCTGCCACACAGTGCAGGGATGTGTAAAAACATCCATTTTGCAATGAAAGCTTTTGCTTCAGGCCTATTCTGCCCGCATCCCAAGCTTCCATTGAAGTATGGATGTTTCCGACCGCCCTGTGGATGGTCACATCCAAATCAGGCATCTGCCTAAAATCGTAATCAGGGCCAAATTTGAGAAGTTTGGAAAAAAGTCACACTTTTTAATAAAAAATAATAAACTACTTATCTCTCCTCTATAATGTTGAGCATTTTTAATCAGACATTCCCAACAAATGTAAACAAGCTTTTTAAAGTTTCTCAACAAGAAAATCCACTTTTTTCAAACATGTGCAACTTGCTGATTACAAAAACAGCCTGTTTGCTAAATCCAAAAATATAGTTGATAATGAATTCCGATATTTCCTAAATATCGTAAAATTATTTCTGAATTACTTCACTAAGTATTCTGCTTTCCTTAGCACCTTTCTTAGCCGATTTAACATTCACATTAATGCATGTGGCAATTCTCTGATGTATGGAAAAACGCCATTGCTGCTTAGAAAGCCCATGATCTTTGATTTGTGAGCTTTGCTTATATTGCCTGGAAGGGTGTCCGATAAGGCGGTCGGTGAGCGCATCTCTTCAGAGTGTGGCATGGAGCCCTGCATCCTGGCTTCTTATATTCTGTTAGCTGTAGAGTCGGTGTACTCACTGATGTGCTGCTTTGAGGACCCAGGAAGCCTGCAGAGGTGCGAGATGCTAGCCCCCGTGTCTCCTGTTCCACCAGCTGCAGTACACATGAGGTCACTCATTGGAGATTGTTCAGACCATGGAAACCTGCATCTATTTGAGATGTCGTAGGGACCCTTGAACGGAGGAAGGCTGGGAAATGGAAAGAAGCACTGTAGGATCTTATCATGTTATTCATCCTGCCACTGCACAACCTATACCCTTCATACTGCTTTTCATGGGCTACTTTCCGGTGCATAACCTGTAAACTTCAAAACAGAAAAAGGCTGCAGACAAAAGTACAGCACACAGTTGCTGAAGTAGAGAGAACGAAGACCAATCAATACACATGCCAAAGGGATGATTTAGTGTAGATGTTAGCTGTACCTCAGTCTGGGGTTTTCTCTATTGCTATACCCTCCATAGCCTCATACTACTTTGATCAATGCTTCGTTTCTCTCCTCAACCTACATAGAATTCATACATAAAGCACACCATACATCCATTGGTTTGACCTAGAGGTGAGGGGAAGGGATCATCAAGCAATGATCATAAGACATCATATCTTCCTCACTCTCTCATAGACATTATTCAACCTAAAGGTCATACCCTCTGCTAGCTGCTAGCAAGGAAGAACAGCCAGAACCAAGACTGATTAGATTCTTGGCATATATAAGATCCATTTACTCATACAAATGCCATCACTAGGCTGTGAGATCCATTCTGTTAATTGCCTATTACCTCCTAATGGATACCATCTAATGATCAACCTGCCTTATTACCACTTCCTAGCTTTCTGCCTGTTCACCCAATTGAAATGGAGTATATGGGGGCGAGGGGGTAGGGGTAGTAATAAAGAAAGACACCTACCTCCACGCCACTCTATCCGACGTCATATTTCCTCCACTGAACAGTAAGCAGCCAGGCTTCCCTAAATTAATCACTATGCTGCAATGCAGCGTTGCGATTGGTCTGAGCACCATAGTTTGGTGCTCAGATGGGGATTGGGGGCATGTTCTCAACCCAGGCTGTAATGCAGCCTGTGTGGAGAGCATGCTAAGTGACATGACTTGTTGACCAGTCTGTGACGGCCGGACAAAGCATTATGCACACTTCAGTATGCCACCACTCCTCCCCTACCCTGTGAGCAGAGCAGCCTCCACCCCATACTGCTGCAGCAGTAACAAATAAAATGATAACATCAATTTATTACCATTTTATTTTTCCTTCCTTTCACTGCTGCAAGGCAGTGAGTCGGGTGACGCTCCTACGCCTTTTGAGGAGGAGCCACCACTGATTAAGAGTCGTCTGCAAAGTAAAAAATTACTGGAACTGTCGGCATGAAAAGCTGTTGGATCTGTCGTGGATGACTTTTCGTTTTACCATCCCCATATATTGTTCAACCAGAGTGCTGTCTATATTGATTTTTCTAAACAGTTTTTTCTCCTTTTTCCCCTGATAGTGGTTTCTTAAAAGAGCTTGACTTTTATTTGAACATGCCTACTCTACTTGGTATAGTGCTTCTTTTTCAAAAATGCAGTCATGCTAAAATTCAATAAAAGCCATGAAACCATTAAGCCGCATGCATAGCACAAACAGCAACACCGAATACCTAAACATTCAGTGTACATAGATAGTCACTTTGGGCCTTGTTTATGAGGCCCTTACACTGCTCTTGCTTCACTTTTTGTGATGCTGCAGTGGCATAAAAAATGTTCCACACTGCTTCATATTCACTTTGTAAACCCCTGTGCTACATTATACCTGCAACAGTATGTATGCAGGATGGGCGTTCTGTCAAAAAAAAATGCCAGCAGAAGTGTTGCAATGAAATCTATGAGATTTAGCTGTGACTCTTCTATGACCTTATTGCTTCAAACTCTTACGCCTTCTTGAAGCAGGCGTAAGGGGTGACCTAGGCCTTTTCACATTGGGATTGCCCCGTGTGAAATTACACATTGCAGGATTTGCTTCAGTTTCCAGACATACTCCAGCAGTGGGACATTTTTTCATCGACAAATAAGTTAGGTTTCCTGACGTATGCGTCAATCCTTGCAATGTTCCAGTTCAATTAGGACCTGGCTGGGCTGTTCAGACTGAACTGTTCCAATTGCCAAACGGTCAAGACTGATCTGGCTGGGTCCAATCTGAGGTGCCATGGTGTGCAAAATAATGATGGACTGGGATGCAGCCCGCTTAATTACCAATGGCGGAGATCAATTCAAGCTTGCCATCCATCACTTTTTTGTACATTTTAGTATGTTTTGAACTGATGACACATATTTCACTGTTGTTGACATAAGCCATGTTTGTCTACAGCTCAGTCAGATTAATTATAAGTGTAACTCACATGTCCATATATGCATGTAAGAATTGTAAGACAATAAGACATATACATGTTCAAAGTAAATAAGACATATATATATCGAAATTACTGAGGCAAATATTAAAGATTGAAGAATACATTAAGAGTATGCTCTCTTAATCTTGTGGTATGAAGGTGAACATACAGGATGTCCATTTTTACTTTTTTATCATAAATTTGTTAAAATCATAGAAGGCGGAAGTGATATCACAAGCCCTTTTATGCAGTCATAACATCAAAGGTTGGGAGGTCACTCAGTGGTTGAACCCGATGATGGGGTATTTGAGTGCTATAGAGGGACTTGTGCTACAAAGATATTCATGTCATCAAACTCAAAAATGACTGAGGCCCATGTCACTCTAAGCGCGCCATACAGGCAAACCTGTATGCAGTTCTCATGAGTTGCTTTAGGAAATTTGAAGCTGCAGCTTTTTTGCCAGGAAACACCACTCATGCTTTCCCAAAAACTTTTCGAATACTTCAAGCTTGAAACTTGGCAATTACTTATATGACATTGGTTAATGTAAATATTCTAAAGAAGGATTTGAACTTCTGCTCTCTGTTTACCACAAAAGGATTCTGCACCTTTATATTTAGTTTCCTTCTTCACTCACAAATTCACTTTGTAAATGTAAATGTAAATTTTTGCCTTTGTTATTAAGATACCATTCCTTGCGTACTGTCCCCATGGTCCGAATGGAGTGACTGCAGCGTGACTTGTGGCAAGGGGATGAGGACGAGGCAAAGGATGCTGAAATCCCCCGCGGAGCTCGGAGATTGCAATGAAGAGCTGGAACAAGTGGAGAGGTGCATGCTTCCAGAGTGCCGTAAGTAGGAAATCATGCTCTTCACGAAAAAGCAGGTGTATTGTACGAAAGGGGGCGGGAGTGTGTGTGAGAAGTTCCTCACAGGCACAGGTGGAAATGAGGGATGGAACATGGAACAAGGTCAATTACTGATCCTGATTTACACAGTGTGCCATCACTGAACTGGTCGAATTAAGTTTGTCTAGTGGTAAATTACTTTCAATGCACTGTATCTGTGCATTATTTGTTTAGTTTATGAAAGGACAACGATATTGTCTATGTTCAATATTCAACAAATGTAAAATTAAATTATCATTATGAAGACATACAAGAAATACGTGGTGAACGGAGTCAAATAAGATTGATCCAGCGCGGACACAATGATTTGGACAGGGGCGAACACTCAATTATTTCATCTATTTTGGCCCATACACATACACCCATGTCCCTGTTGCGCTGGTGTCAAGTTTACGAATTCAATACCATTTCATGCTCAGTAGTTCGCTAATTTGACATTTCTCCTTATTCTCAATAAATCCTATCGTTCAAGTTTCCATCTTCTTAGTCGATGGACCAATTAGTTGAAAAATTGAAGGCAACAGCTATTCAAAACATTGACAGACTAAAATAACCACAAACACTTTGTTTGCATAATAATAAAATGTACCTAACTCAAAATGCATTAATGGAAAGAAAATACCTCATGAGAGAAAATACATACTAAAGCATCTGCAAGTAATCCATCTGAAGAAACATAAGTTGCATGGAGGGCGTAGATAAAGAGACATCAGACATATGCATAAATCAATATTGAATTCGGAAGGATAGATGAAGAGACTAATGATCTAGGATAATAGCTTCTAAATATCAAAGATACCACCCCAAGAAATTAGAACGAGGAAAACCACCACCGGGCCAAGGTAGCGACAGGGGACCCCTACATAAAGAGTCAGGGATCAAAGACTCCGAGATCAGGATGGGACTGGAACAGCTAGGCCTCTCTGGAACCTACAATCAGCAGCGCACCCTTTCTCTCATGCCTAATGCAGCAGCCGCATCTGCCACCCTCGCTTCAAACCCAGCCCCTAAATCACTTATTCTTTATACCCTTACCATACAGATTCCATCCCACTAAAGTTGCTGAAATCACCCTTTCTAGCTATGGGATTGGTCAAAAAGTGATGCGGATGATCACCCTATCATTAAGTCATACTTCTTTGACTAGCCCCATTGTCAGACTTTTGTTCCCACATATTCAGTATTCATCCCTATTCTCTCATGAGGTGAAAGTATTTAATTAAGGACAAATTTTAATACATTCATGTGGATTTTCACAGAGAGTCACTGGAGTTGGCTGCACGTCAAGCGTCATGTCCTTCACTGTGTCATACTCTTTCAGCTTGTTCAGGGTTTTCAGCCGCTCATCACATGGTTCATGCAAGCTGCAAGTTTCATCCATCACAGTTGGCTAACTTAACCCAAAATGGAGACTCGTTCATTAACTAAAAGATCAGAAAGCAGGCATTTATTAATAATGTGGTAATGAAATCTTCACTGTTAACCACCCACCTTAACTCTTCTTAGATCTAACCATTTATGTAAAAGACTCCAAACTGCAGACAAAACTTTATAGAAAGCCCACAGCGGGAAATACGCTGCTTCATGCAGCAAGTTTCCATCCCCAGAATCTGATTAAAAGCATTCCATATGGGGAATGTTTGAGGACAATGCGGAACTGCAGTGAAAAGGCAGTCCTAGATGAAGAACTGGCAAAATGAAGCTCTAGGTTTGTAGCTAGAGGATATACAGAGACGAATATACAAGCAGCCACAAATAAAGCCAAGAAAAGAGAAGAAATTCTCTTTAATCCTAGCCAGAGTAAAATCAAATGGCCAAGTGTTGGTGATAATCAGGCAAGGATGATTACCACATATAGTCGGCAACATGGCCAAATTAGGAGCATTCTTGCTAAGCATTGGCATTTAATTCAGAATGATCCAGCTCTGGGACAAGTAGTACAGAAAAGGCCAGCAATCATGTTTAGGTGGGCACGATCCTTTAGACAAATTCTGGTGAGCAATGTGGTCAAGAAAAGGCAATCTAGCAGGCAAGCCACGAATTGGCTCAAACCTAAAGAGGGGTTCATTAAATGTACAAAGTGCAAAGCGTGTGGCTTTGGTAAAAATACACAGTCATACACTTTGGGATTGTCTAAGCGAGTAAAAAAGATCAAAGGATATTTCACCTGTTTATTTGTATTTTATGTTATTTTTATTAATTTGCAAATTTTTATATAGCACTGGCTAGACCCGGAGGTATCAGAACGCTTTACATGAGGATCAGAGCGTTACAGGTTACACAGTTACATCAATTACAGATTTCAAGTAAGGACATAGGAGAAAATAAAAACACGAGATGCGGGGGAGAGAAGGAAACACAATGGGGCGATAAGGAAAACAATGTCAGATGTCCGGCTGGGTAGGTGTCGGCCAAGGGGGTGAACAGAGCAAAAAACTCCTCTATAGCTGCATAGGACAGCTCCACCGGGCATCGGCCAAGGTTGCTCGGGCTCCGAGGTAAGTACAAACAGTTATGGTATCTGCCCAGGGGGCATCGTCAAAGTTCGATCGACAGGCACCGGTCCTGTGTTACTGGGAACCGCCATCCGCTAGGTTCTCCATTTGTCACCCAGGGCGAAAGTGGTGAGAGGAGAGGTGGAAGGGACAGATTCCAAGGTCGGCAGATTGTAGGACAACCCATCGTTTTTGCCCTTAAACCTCCTGGTGGGGGTGAAGCTGAAGAGGCCTGATACTCATCAGAATTTAGACCTCTATAGCCCCCTATAGCGACAGTTGTAGATTTGATCTTGGAGCCATTTCGGGCCCTGGCCTGACCTATACTTTGAATAAAGCAGGTCTCACTATGCCCCCAATATAGAGTGCTGATAATCTTGGAGTGTCCCAGCCGACTTCTATGCTTCGTAGTGCTTTCTCGCTGAAGGCCTTGTTGTGCACCTTCGGGCTTGTTTAGCGTGAGAAGGTGGTAGCTTCCCCCATTCAAATGTCCCCAGTGGCGGCCATCTGAGGGTCAGGCGCACATTGCAGCTCTGGATTCTCCTCACATCTGACTCCCACGCTGCTTCCTTTATGGACCTCGGGACTCCTGCTTAAAACCTCCCCGTCAACTGGCACCTCCCGTGCTACTTCATAAGAGATCTACTCACAGGGGTGTTGCTCCCGCCATCTTAGAGTCAGGGGGCACGGAGGGTGTACTCCTGGAACCCCTGTTGCCACGCACTTTCTTGATGGACTGAGCTGAGCTGCACCCCGCTGCCTCGCACACAAGTTCAGCTGGGTTCAGAGGTCTGCCACGCTCACTGGTTCCAAGAGCGCCCGCCTTCATTCGGCACCCACCCGGGCCAGGTCCGATCCCCCCATCGTTTTGGGTGGAAACTGACTAGGGGGCATAGGTCGTTTCACTCACCCCAGCCGATTGATGTTAGTACCGGGGGAGGGGAGGAGGCTCTCATGCCACGCGGCCATCGGGGCATCTGCTCAAGTGTAAGACGGACTTTGCTGTCTACGTCCTCCAGTGCCCTTGTGGCCTGAGGTACGTGGGTGACAAATGCAAAAACAACAATTGATGGACAGAATGCAGAACAATGTCATACATTCACCCCAGTACAGAGATCTGGGCCTAAATCCAACGTTTTTTTTGCTCACCACACCACCCCAGTTCAGACATGGCCATATGCAAATCAGCCTTGACCCTGTGCCTCATGGGAACAGTCCAGCCCGAACTGCCAAGCCATGTCTTCCCTGGACCGGAATCAAGCATCCTTGGACAGTGGGCAGCCTATCCATCCAGTCCATAAAAAAGTGCTACAGCACCTGAGAGCGATTCGCAATGGGGATAGACCTTACCCCGTTGCGCGTCACTTTGAGTCACATCACAACAAGAATACACAAGGCCTTGTGTATTTTGTAATAGATTGTGTCCCACCAAATATTCGAGGTGGTAACAGGGAAAAATAGTTGCGAAAATTGGAGTCCTGTTACATTCTGGAATTAAATACAATATTTCCTTCGGGATTGAATATTGAAGAAGATTTAATCACACATCTAGAATAATTACAGCGTTGTTGAGCCTTAAATGTAAATAGGCTATAGCGTTGGCGACTTCACTGCACCGTTTTTAACTTTATTATATTTTTTCACAAGGTAATAAGGATGGGTGGCAAGAGAGTAGAATTAAGCATCTTTGGTTATAAGCCCACTTGGGCAGAATCAGTGTACATGTCAATATAGGTGCGAAATGATTTCAGATGAAATATGCTAACCCACTTGGGTTTAATTCATTATGCTTAAACGGGTGTTCTAACCTGTGTCTTCCTGCCCTTTATTCATGCATTTCATCTTGCCCTATAGATGATTGTCACTATGTATTTCATCAACACCTGTAGTGCAGCTCATTAGTAGAGTGCCAACTATGTTAAAGGCTTTTATATTTATGATCGGGCAATGAGTTTAAAGATAGAATGCTTTTTATTTTGAAAGGTGTTTTCTGATTCAGCAAGTGAATCATGCACAAATGAAATTTATATGACATGTTTTTGTATTAATTCGAATCGCAAAGGAGTTTGAGGTATACGGATGTGAGAAACTATGAGTCTTTTGTCTAATGCACTCTTTGTGTAGTTCAGTCATGTGACATGACGTGAACTCTGTTTTTAAAATGGATAATTGAAACGGGCAAGCCGTTGGTGAACAAGCCTGCTGGACAGGCGAAACACGTCCTACCAGTCGACTCCAATAAAGTTTCTGTTTGCCAGAACACAGCGTTGTCACCCTTTGTGTTATGAGAAGCTTTGTATAATATATATATAAGAATGTTTTGTGAAACGGAACGGCGTGAGGCCGAGTTGGGAATGTTCAAAAATAAGAAAAAACAAAATGATATACAAAAAGACAAACAGGGACAGGCTAGCGGAGGCGCAACAGATTTAAACTCCAAACTGGCGAAATTGGAACGTTTATATGAATGTGAGATAAGGAAATGGTGGGAGGCGACCTCTTTACAAAACTATATAGAGGTGGACCGAGTACCAAGAGGCCTCAGGATATACACCATACCGGCATACGAAAACCCGGATCCGCTACTTGTGGATGCATGGGCAGAACACACAGCCCAGTCCTGTAAAGGGAGTTTAGTAATCCTAGTGCGTTTCACCTGGAGTGACCGCGATAAAGCCCTGGTCCTCATTAAAGAACTGGAGGATAAATTACTAAAGGAAGAAGATCAAAGCAAAATAGAGGAAAAACGAGAATTAATGAAAAAACGTCTAAAAACTTACGAACAGAAAATCAAACAATGGAAGGAAGAAAAATTTGAGAGGGTCGAACGGGATTATAGCATGGGCAGAGTATTAACATTTGCTAAGAAATATGATAATCCCAGAAAAGAACTTAGAAAAAAGACAACGGGCCCAGCACCAACAGTACCGGAAACATCTGAGTCTGAGGTGACGGGTGATGAGCTGTCGAGTGAGAATGGCCAGGTAGACCCTTCACCTTTTCACAAGGAGTTCAAAATAATGCGGAAACAGCAACTGCAGGGCGGCAGGGGCAAACCCTCGGAGAAACGAGGAGGAAGAGGAAGACGAGGCGGGGGAGCGGCGGCAAGAAACATCGTAGGCTCGCCACCCGTGACCCGCAGCAAAAACTTCTACAAGAAGAAGACTTAAATGTGGAAGATAACTTGACTATAGTCAATTTGACACCCAACGTTTTAACCTTGGAAGAAGAATCGATTTTGAAACTCGGTCTGTCCTTTTGCCCACAAAAGAACTTGGAATATGCCCAGACAAGAATAAGTTGTTTAAGTTTACCCGCAAACTAAAACTGCATAAATTCTTTAAAATGAAACCCCCACCTAACAAACCCACGTCTGTGGATAGAACGGCAGGAGGGACTATGAGATGCAAAGACTTAGCGGGTGCAAGAGCATTCGAGGAATTAAGAATGGAGGTGAATGAAGGTGTAATATTGGACATAGGGAATACACAAATATTGGAAAATATGGAAGTGCAACAGAAAGGAGGTGCCAGCACTTTTAAACCTACTTCGAGCTTCATGCCAATTATGGGCACAGATGTGATAGACACCTTTGCGGATGCAGAGGTTAAAGATCTGATGCGTCTGAGAAATGACAACAAATATAAGAATAAAGAAAATAATTTTTCAAAAAACCAACAAGAAGCCTTAAGAACATTGTGCGAAGATTCCTCCTTGGTCTGTAAACCCTCAGATAAGGGGGGTAATATTGTGTTGCTGACAAAAGTACAATATAAAGCAGAAGCCCTACGACAATTGGAAGACATAAAAACTTATATGAAAATCAATGACAGAATATATAATCAAAGCATAACGGATTATCATGATATGATTTCAAAATGGTATAAACTGGATATGCTGAATTCTGATGAGTACTTGTTTTTGAGATGCCTAAGCCCTACCACACCGACGTTTTATTACCTACCTAAGGTTCATAAGGACAAGCTGAACCCACCGGGAAGACCGATTGTGGCCTCACAAGGGAGTCTAACAGAACATTTATCAATGTATATTGACTCTTTTCTCTTCCCTCACGTTGTAACACTGAAATCCTACCTGAAAGACACAAAACATTTCCTTAATTGTTTGAATAACATTGTATGGAAAGAAAGCTATTGTATGATGGTACTAGACATAAATAGCTTATATACATGTATTGCACACGAGGATGGCTTGAGAGCGATAGAGAGTTTCTTGGAACAGAGATCTATGCGGTATTACGAACACAATAAGATGCTGTGGGAATTCTTAAGGTTTTTTTTGCCTGAACAACAACATATTTTTGTTTGGGAAACAACTGTATAGACAAATGTCAGGCGTGGCGATGGGCAACTGCTCCGCCCCCAGTTTCGCGAATCTCTTCATGGGATGGTGGGAGGAGTGGGTGGCATGGTCACAAGACAATCAAGAGTGGAATTGCAGAATCAAGGGGTGGTATCGTTATATAGACAATTTGTTTATAATAATGGACAGCCCTGTTGAAATGGCAACTATGTACATTGATGTTTTAAATAACAATGATGTGAACCTAAAATTTTCAGGCGAAATAAGCATTAGAGAGGTTAACTATTTAGACCTTACGGTGTACATAGAGGAAGGCAAAATCCATACTAAACTCTTTCAGAAATCAACCGCAGGGAACTCTACATTGTATGCCACTAGCAGCCATCCCAAAAAGTTAGTCAACAGCATCCCGTACGGAGAGCTGTTAAGACTTAAAAGGAACAACTCATGTGAGCAAGAATTTCAAAAGGCTACGAAGCAAAGTTTGTCTAGGTTTAAAGCCAGAGGTTACAAAGATGGTATACTAACGCAAGCACTCCAAAAGGTGAACAAGATACAGAGAGATGAACTGCTCAAAACTCAAAGCAAGGAGTCAGAAGGTGGTGCTTTCAGATTTATCACCCCCTTCTCTAACAATGCAGGGGACCTTAGACGGATCTTGAGAAAAAGTTGGAATATCCTTTTAACAGCTAACATCATTAAAGTTGATTTACCATCCAACCCCCTGATCACTTTTAGTAAAGCTAGGGCTTTGAAGGATCACCTGGTGCATATTCATCATGAGGGACATTCCGTCAAACCTTCTTTGGAACCATTAAATGGCTTCTTTCCATGCGGACGCTGTAAAGCGTGTAAATTCAGTAAGCGATCCCTGACTTACAAAGTTCCAGGCCTAAAGACACCCAAAAGAATACAGAAATTTCTGACCTGTACCACACCATATGTCATCTACTGTTTGACCTGTCCGTGTGGCAAGAGATATATTGGGAACACGACTCATCTGGTCAAAATTCGTATATTGGAGCATATGCGAGCCATTAAGAATGTAGATGAATCATACCCCGTAGCAAGGCACTTTGATAAGGCTCATGGACGCAACAGGGACCTGTTGTCGTACTTGTGCCTGGATAGTGTTCCTATGAGATGTGAGAGGGGGTGACCGATTACAAAGATTTAGCCTTCTTGAGTCCAGGTACATATTAGATCTGCAAAGAAAGATGCCAAATGGCCTGAATATGCATGAAGAGTTGGCTGTACATTTGAGATAGTGATTTCAGTAAATGTTCTGAGCTACTGAACATATTGTTTCCTCTGGTACTTTGGGATCTTCGTTTATGATGAAGTATATCTTGGAATTATTGAATGTCAGGTTTAATGGATTATAGAAACCAATGCCATTTAATGAACTTGTGGAATGTAATTATATGACTTGATGAATTAGTCAACAAATGATCTATATATATATATTTAAAATATGAATAAGTCTCAACGGACGCAATAAGATATTTGAATATGTGGAGTCGAATTTTGGATAGTTTAAGCCCATTCAGGGCGAGATTATGAGATATTAGAATGTTGTGGGACGATTGATTGTGGGTTATGCCCATTCAGGGCAACAATGAAATGAGTCAGAATAAGATTTTATTTTTGTGTAAGACTTTGGTGTATATACATGACACGATGGCTTAACCGAGTTCCATAACATTATATAACGCTGGTTAAAAGCACGTTACAATATGGTGGCACTTTAACGTCAAGGTGTTAATCCTATGTTGATGTCCATGAACGTGTACTCTGTAATGTTGAAATAAGTGCAATGGCCACCACGCCAACTGTTATACAATTGACGAAGGCTATATGCCGAAACGGGTCTTGTTGATGTGCTGAAGGTTTCCGAATAAACACCTTTGAGAAACCACCCCTACGAGTGCTGCAATCTATTACAGGCTATACCTGTAGGATATTTGGAGCTACATATATATATATATATATATATATATATATATATATATAACACACAACATCTCCAGTTACCGGAGCCCCCGACCCTTCAGGGCAGCCTCTAAAAAATGAGCATGGAGCAGCCCATCATATTTGTAGCAACGAAACCGAGGCCCAACACAGGTGAAGGTTGCTTTATTCAGTCTTTACAGCACCACTGCATTCTCCCAGTTTACTAATGTTTTGGCCTCCTGGCATTGCTCACAGGTGGGAGACATGACGTTCAAGGCGTCATTGTGCTCCTGTGGTGCTTTTAAAGTTTGTAGAGTCACGTGGCTGCATGTAAATAATACAACTCCCAAAGTGCATCACTTATGCTGTTAATATGCAAACAGGAAGTTCTCATAGTAATAAATATCAACCGTTTAGGTTCATACCTTTGAAGTGGTGCACTGTTGTTGGTGTGGAATAGTGCATTCAGGGCAGCCAGGTGAGTATTCCTCGTAGCACAATGCTTCGTTTTTTTGAAAAGTCTGTTTAAAACTCCATTTCACGAGCACGATCAAAAAATGAAATAATCAATTTTTTAATCCCTTCCAAAAGCACACAGTTGATTTCACCCTTTGGCATCTCCTAAGTAAGCTGGGTGCGTTCGTGGGTCATGCTCCTCGTAAATTACAACACACAACATCTAACTGGAGATTTAGTTAACTTCTTTGCCCAATTGCTGAGCTCTTCTGGGGAGGGACCTGTTAAACTCCCAGCTATTAGAGTTATTATTTGACCTAATTTCCTCAGTTCTAATTAAGTACTTCTTCTTGGGGTTTCAGGTATAAGATCTCCAACTGGTAGATCCAACAAAGTATTATTTGGTCCCCTTTGATGCTCATTGTTCACTATGTTACTCCTCACACTACTTCTTGGGACTGCTAAGGTATGTATTTTCTGTAATTTTAAATTCTCCCCAAATAATGGGACTACTGGATCAATAGTCCACGGGTACTGTCAGGGCTCCCGCATTCAAATTCAGTTGATTCAGTTTCTGTACTTGTTCCATTCTAACCTTATTCAACAGACTTACTTCACTCTCTCTTATTTGTTTTGCTAATTCAGTGACTTGAGGTGTTAATGGGGTTACATTTACTGTTTGCGGATACTTGGCGGCAACCCCACTGAATTTTCTTCATAAGGCAGAGCTCTTTTTATCATCATTTCTTCTAATAATTCATCACCACTTTCATCCAAACCCTCCCTAGACTTCTCCAGATTTTATAATTTTTCCTAACATTTAGCTCCTGTTTGACTCTCTACTCAAAACTGGGTATAACCATTCAAAAATGTTAGCTTATCTCCATCTTTTCATGTGATCCTCTCGCATCTCTAATGGGTAACATGCGAAAAATCTCCTATTCCTTCAACCTCCTCTATCCTTCTCTTTCTCAAATGCTTCTGCTTCCCACTCTTCCAATGCTTCATAATGTGTGAGTCTTGGATTTGGCTCCAAGAAATTCATTTTGTCACTCAAATTTTGTAGAGTCCTTATGTTAGACATACTAAACTCAGGAAAGGCTAATGCTCCATTATCCTTTGTATATTTCATTATGTTTTCTAGCCATACACACGTATGATAGCCTCGCTCCATCATCATATAAGATGCTGGTGTTTTCGGGGGCATAATAGGAATTCCCTCTCTTGTCAGAATCGGTCTGTCTTTATTAAAAAGATTCTTTAGTTTCTTCCACAAACCCATCTTCAGACTATTTCTATTTGTGACTTACTACTCGATCAAAATACCAAAACCTGTCCATATTTTTCCTTTTTGCAGTCGTCAATTTTTATCCTATCCTAGCGCATCTTACACCAACTAACCAATCTCAATAAACAATGTATTTTCAGTCTTGTCCAATGTCAGCGCATCTCACACTAGTCGCCCAATCAACACTCCACTCACCCCCGCTGTCTGACCAATGCCAGCGTGGCGCTTTGTGACGTCAGTATTACTCCTGTTACTTACCCTTCATATACAATCTGATACACACTCCCTGTGTTCTCCAATATCGTTATACCTAAGTCTAAAGGAACCTTAGACCAACAATTCTAAAGTTCACCAGCTTTATTCAGCTTAGTTTGAATTTTGCACAAACACATTCAAAATTAATTGTACATGTCTTAGAAAGGGCAACCCATTATTAGGTTACACAATGTCCGCCCCGGTGCCAAATTCTGAATTTAGGACTAGTCAAGTGCCTTAGGCTTGTTTATTTTTTCGCTGTATCATTAATGTACTTAAGTATCTTCTTTTATTTTTTCACAAAGGTGTTGTGTTGTATGTATTTATGTTGATTGTGTCTTAAAATGATTGTTGGAAGACATTGTGTAACCAAATAATTTCTTAGACCTGGACACTCAATTTAGAATGTCTGTGTGCAAAATTCAAACTAAGCTGAAGTGTTGGTCTGCGGTTCCTTTAGACTTAGTTATAGCAGTCTTCCTGGACACCTTGTTTGTTTTCTATCAGTTTAGTGGTCCAGTCCAGGCTGTTAAGGACCCAAGCCTTGCTTGTTTACACAGTATTCTCCAATACCAGCGCAGCACCTCGTTACGTCAGTATGACTCCTGCTACTCAAACCTCCCTCTACAAAGGTTCACAGTGATATTTTTCTAAAATTTTCTTTAACAAAATTCTGTTAGTAACAACATAAAATGACAATGCTACTTCGTCTTTTCCACTAAATAAAGAGATAGTCTTCACTTTTCAAAGAGATTTTCTTACATTGCAAGCAATAATGACCAGCATTATCTTGCTTCTCTGTCAAGCTCCAGAATAACCTATCTACTCCTCTCCAGATCGCATCAAGGTATCATAAGAGGGCCTCTTGACATACAAAGAGGGTTGTCCTGTTACTGTTCTCGGCTTTCCTTTCCAGGGTTTCAAAGATGGTGACCCTTCACTATTACAAACTTTCTTCTTTCACACAGAAATTTCCCTAAACATAATACCGAAAGCCCTACCTAGCTTTTCAGTATTATCACAACAGACAAAGTACTTCTGCAGTGTGTTTTCTTTACCACACTCTTCCAATTTCTTCCAGGGATTCCAAAGGCACCTCTTGTACCTGTACTTCTGGACAACATATGAACGAAAACACTAACTCTTTACGTTAATGTATATAGAGAATATTCAATAACCATTACCTAATTAATCAATAATTAAACCATCCTCTGCTACCAAGAAGCTGATCCAGCATGGACCCAATAATTTACAATAGGGACAGGGTGTCACTTTGACACCCTGTTGCACCCCTGATTCTGGCTTGTGTGCAATGTGACACACATACATGCCCTTAGGGCATGTATGTGTGCCACATGGCACAGTTGTACATGCACAGATGTGCATGTACACAGGAATTCGGTATTTACCATGTAACTGGCAACCTACATCTGGCCCATAGTTAATAAAAATCCTAAATGAGCAATAAAAATTATGTTGGAAGTAATGCATTGAAAGTAGTTTAATGAAGTGGAGGAAGTCATTGGTTTGGTCTAATGTGGGATGTTTCAATTTAGTGATGTGTGAAATTTGGTAATTTGCTTTTGCATAATACGTGAAATGAAAGCAAAAATAAGTATAGTTACGCAAAATGTAAATCTGCCATTTTTCACTATTTTTTTAGAGAAGTGTATCCCTGCATCTATTTTTGACATACTGATGCATTTTGTGCTAAACAAATTGTGCAACACACCCCAAAATCACTTCAAACCACAGCTCCTCATGTTCTGCTGTTCCTATACGTTTGCAATAAATTGATGCTCCAAATGGCCCATAACTACGTGAAGTGACTTAATGAAGTGGTTTCAGGAATTTGTCATACAAGCGTAACGTAAAAATGTGTGAATTACGCAGCCGTGATTTGAATTTTGCCCAGGCCAAGTATCAATGAAAGAAGACAAAGACCTAAAACGGTTCAGCAAGAGAACCAAAGCTACTGAGTTTCAAACTTTAATGATAAAATGCAGAAACTAATTTTCCAGTCTACACGGATCAGATTGATCAAGGGCATGGTAATGCCCGTCCAAAATGTTACTTGCGCCATGCCAAAAATTACTTTCGCTCTCCGTGGTGCTAACAATTTTACTTTATATTTCTGTTAATATCATCCATGGTTCTGCAAATACAATGATACTCCATGTGCTCAAGGGTACTTTTTGGATATGTCAAAGTTCTACCCAATGGGCTTGCTTGTTGCTGATGATTGTTGATGTATAAATAGGCTGTGACTGCACACGCTACCTGGGGTCTGCACACTGCCTTTCGGAGAGTGGTGGAATGACAGCCTTCAGGATGCTCGAGTCACCGCTCACAGTGCAATGACGTGCATCTTACTTATAACTGATTTTACAGACACATTGGGGCAGTGCGAAACTCTGCCACAGCAGTTTCCCCTCCCCCTTTATGTAAAGTAAACATTGTCATTATAGTTTCCACACTCGCTCCTGTATGTATAGCATACAGAGCCAGCGAAGGCTCCTTAATGCCCAGGTATGTAAACCACACACTGACATACAAATTTCCATAATAACCCTGTTTGTAAAGCATACATTGTTATTGTAGTTTCCACAAATACTCCTGCAGGTAAAGCATACAGTACTATGGTGGGTTCAATAATACAACTTCATGTAAAAAACATTGCAGAAACAGTTTTTCAAATGCCCTATACCTGTAAATAATAAATTGACATACCAGTTTCCATCATGTATGTATGTATGTATTGCAATTTATATAGCGCACGTATCACCCGAAGGCATCAAGGCGCTTGCCTTGGGAACCCGTCCTGGTATTCCCCTGTGAGATAACCCCAGCAGGGTATCCACAAGGTGAAAGCCAGGCATCCCGCCGCGAAGGGCCATAGTGGAGATTAAGCAAGCTATTGCCCAGAGTCGCAGAGTGTGAACCCGTGAGTTGAGTAGGCACCGGAACGAGAATTATCGAGTCCGTGGAATTTTTGAGCCCAAGACCCGCCGAGGCGGGGAATTGAACCCTGGTCCAGGACCGATCTCAGCTTCCGGGTCTGCCGCCTCTAACCCCTGAGCCACACTTCTCCACCCTGGTTTGTAAATCATACATTGCCATGACTGTATCCAGAAATAGACGAGTATATAATGAAGTTTGTACTCCTGCTCAGGATGTCAAATATCTTCATAGATGTGTCAATATAGTGCACTGAAATGCAATAAAAAACATCTGAGTAAAGACAGAAACAATGCTAGTGTAAATTACCTGCTTTTCCCAATGTTTCATAAAAAAAGTGCCAAGACAAGGAATTATGTAATTGGCTAATGTCTGCCTTTACAAAAGTTAGAGACAGCCATGTTATTTTAGTTAAACTTTTGGTTAGGTCTTAGATATATATACAAGTGTTAGGTTTTATATTTTTACTCTACCTTTTAACACCTAATTTGAGTAGTAATAAGTAATACAAATTATTTTAAGTGTTCTATATAACTGTACTTCCTTGGAAGTACTTTGATACTTAAAATTAAAAATATATATCTATATGATCCAAAAAATATATACTGTGCTACACTATATTTCACAAATATAGTGTACTTTAGTGTTTGTTCAAATGTTCACATATTTAATTCTTTACAAAAAAACTCTATGGGGCACTGCAGTAGTACCTCCAAATTACCCCGTCCCCACTCTAAAAATGTTTTTTGAAAAAATTACATTTATTAAATCACAAATCCACTATACTACACTATATTCTAGTAATATAATGTATATCCAGTGTAAGTGACATTTTTTATATATACATTTTCATCTGAAAATACCACAGTACTTGTAGATACTAGTGTGGGTCTCCGTAAACTATTTCCAACATATAAAAATATAAATACATTTGACATATTACTACTTTAGTAAAGTGGTTATAGTTAGGAAACAGCAATAAAATCTACTATTTACCTTTATCTAAGATCCTAACCTTTCCAATTTAAGAAGTATCTGTGTGTGCTCTGGTTATATAGCAGGTGAACTGAAAACCATTGATCAATTCCCGTAAGTACTTCATATAGATGTTGAAAAGGAGGGTTGCGATGATAGAAGGCCTGCCTACTCTCACTCTAAGCACCAAATATCTGAGTGATTCAAAGCGAGTCCAGGATTAGGGTGGAAGGTAAAACCCAAATAGTTCCTCACAGACTCACATTATAAGGACTTTCCAACTCTGACCTTTCTACAATTGGGTAGCCTTTTGGCCAACCCCAATGTACTTGGTGATTTGTTTTCCCTAATGGGCTCCTCAAGATTTCTCAAAAGGGTATATTAATCACTCTTGTCCTAATAAAGTCTGGGTCCCCTCAAAATCATTAATGGGTAGACACGCGGACTATTTATGTTTAATACTTGTATGTTGCATTGATGAAACTGGCAATACTATATGAATTGCATAGGTTCCCTTGATTTACCTTGAACTGATTTGTCATTTGTCAAGGCATTTACTGTTTGTCCTTAGTCAACGGTATATTAACTTTTTTATCACTCACAAGCACTGTCTCTCCATGCTGTTACGTTGATCAACTTATCTTCTGTATTGTGCTGTTCTTATCATGTTTTGAATCCTTGACTGACATCACTGTGTCAAGACTCATTTGATTAAAATTTGATCTGTTTTGTATTGACGAAGGATATGTGTCTCAATCTATCAAAATTGATTTCTCATATTTAATGATTATTATTATTGCCTCTCCATTTGCTGTTTTTGTGTTTATTCAATTTTAGTCCCCTGGCAGTGGACTAAGGAGGTGGGCAACTTATACTGTTTAAGATTGTGTACACTGGTGTATATATTGGTTGTGCAACAGTTAAATCCCTTACTGCCTAGCGTTGCTATAGCCAAAGATATCCAATCATTAAGGAAACTCTCTACGCTCTTATCATATAACAATCATTGGGGTGTGTTTCGCAAATGATGGTCAATAAGGCAGCAGGATTCGGCTGCTAGAAACCCTTCTCAGATATTAGGCTTTTTGAAAGATGGTCTCCAGCCATATTGTCTTAGCAGTGGGCAGTAATTAAGGTTTTAGGAGCTCAAATAATAAAAACTCCAAAACATATCCCTTAGTCACCTCGTTGCTGAAACATTTTACACTCAGGATGTCTGTTGTACTTAATCCATGTCCAACTTGGGACCTTTCAATAGTGTTGAGTGCCACATTATGTTATGTAATAAATGTATACAGTGCAAAAATACCAAATGGTGTCTTGGCACTAGCAATCAAGAAGCGAGCTGGAGCACTATTCAACTAACAACCAGGTCTTAATGGCTTTCCTGAACAATGTCAAGAATGGAAGATTTCTGACAGTAAGAGGGAGGGTGTTCCAGAGCTTTGTAGCTCCCACCACAAAACTTCTACCGCCCCAGTTTGATTTAACCCCTTCTGTGCTGATGACGAGCCCAGGCTCGTCATGCAGCACGGTGCTCGTGTGCTGGTGACGAGCCTGGGCTCGTCATGAGCCATGGAACGCTCACATGCAGGGATAATTCCCCCGCTGTGCTGAGCGTTCCATTGCGCGAGCGGGCTCATGACGAGCCCAGGCTCGTCACCTGCACACGAGCACTGTGCTGCATGACAAGCCTGGGCTCGTCATCAGCACCGCAGCGCCGTGGGCGGCCCCCCTGCCCCCGCGCCGCGGGGGAATTAGCCTCGCGACGAAGGGGTTAAAAAATCTCTGAGAAAGTATCAATTTTGCCACATGTGATCGAAGGCATCTGTTTTGAGAGTACCAGTAGAGTGACCGCTTCAGGAACTAATGCACAGGGTCTTGAACTTAACCACTTTTTATTGGTAGACAATGGAGACTCTGAAGGTGCTTTCCCACTGACTGAAATGTGGGAACCCCTAGGAAGAGCCATGCAGCCAGCTGCATTTTGGATCATCTTAAGCCCGTGTAGTTGCTTTATGGTTATACAGAGATATAGCTTATTGCAATAATCCAGTTTGGGAAGGACTAAGGATGTTACTACAATTTTCCTGCTTTCATTTGGATTCAGAGGTAGGATTTTCTTAATCGCTTTGTGTATAAAGAAGCTGGATGATGAAACTACCTTGACTTGAGCTTCAAAGTCCAGTCTCTCATCTATCACCACACCCAGATTTTTGGCTTTAGGGACCGGGATTACTACTGTTCCAAGGTCATGCGGCCACCAAATCTGAGACCAGGAGAGGGAGTAAATACCAAACAATATTACCTCGGTCTTCCCTGAATTCAACTTAAGGCAGTGTGATCTCATCCATGAGCTGACTGCTATCATGCAGTCCCTAAATCTTTTTACTGGCGGTTGGGAATTTTTACAGATGGATACAACGATTTGGGTTTCATCTGCGTAGGATGCTAATGCCATCCCGAAAGATCTTATTAATATAACCAGTTCAGATACATATATTTTGAAGAGCGTAGGACTCAAAGAGGAACCCTGTGGAACTCCACATGGGAGCATGAAGGACAGAGAAGTGTAGTTGCCCAGGGCAACTAATTGTATCCTATCAGCTAAAAAAGAGGAGACCAATGTCAATGCCTTTCCAGAAATGGCAAGAGAAATCAGATGGTTAAGCAGCGTCTTATGGTCTACCATGTCGATGGCCGCCGACAGGTCCAGGAGGAAAAGAGCCGCAGTGCCCCCTGCATCCTGTATTGCTCTTATTTCATCTGTGGCCTTTTTTAGGGCTGTTTTGGTGCTATGTTCTGCCTGGAATCCAAATTGAGACTCATCCAGTAAGTTATGCTCATGTAAAAGTTATGTGAGCTGGTTATTCATAACTTTTTCTACCAACTTAGCTGGAAATGGAAAACACGAGATAGGCCTATAGTTGCCTGGGTCAAGTGCATCAAGGTTGGATTTTTTCAGAAGGGGCAAAATCGAGGCCCTCTTCCAAATAGAGGGAAAACACCTTCTGTGAACATTGAATTAAAAATGGAAGTTAAACTTGGTCCAAGGATCTCAGGGGCTTGTTCAAATATCATAGGAGGGAGAGGATCATGAGGAGAGCCCAATTTTGTTTTTAAAATATGAGTAGTTATCTCATCCATGGTTACTGCTCTGAAATCTGCAGTGAGAGCACTTGGGTGTTGTGAACTAATGGTATTATGAGTATCCGAATGGACCCCGTTATCAAAAGTGGTGGAGATTTACTCCACTTTGCTTTGGAAGTGCTATGCAAGTGAGTTACAGAATGCATGAGAATGATCATTCCCCTTTCTTTGGGGGGGTGTGGACAATTTAGTCACCACCCGAAGGAGCTCTTTGGAGGAGTTTTCTGCCTCCTTAATTTGATTAGAGAAGAAAGGAAGGAAGAAGTAAGAAGGAACCCTTTTCTGACAGGATCAGTTTTTTTATAATCGGCTAATAGGATTTTGTACTTTACAAGTTCATGTTCATCATTGTTTATTCTCCAACATCTCTCCTGTCTTCTGCACTCCTGTTTTTTTTATCTAAGGGTGTCGGAAAACCACAGTGCTGATGGAGTTATCCTATTGCTCAAGGATTTTTTAAGGGGAGCTATCTTATTGACAGTCGCTGTGAGACATTGATTGAAACGAATAGAGGCGTGTTATGGTAGTTTGGTTTGTAAGAGCTGGAAATTGATCTGGTTGTTGTCTACCTGTTTCCAATTGCGGTCTGATCTAGCTGACGGATTGGATAGACTTGGTTGGCCCCTAAATAAATTATCAAGCTCGAAGATGACAGCACTATGGTCTGTCCAGATCAGTGAAAGAATCTCCTTAATCTCGAATGAGTCATAGTTAGTAAAAAATATGGCCGGCCTGATGTGTAGGGCCCTTTACCCTTTGGCTCAGACCCACCAATGTCATGGTATCAAGTAAGGCAATAGTGTTTGAGTCCATGACAGCATCAAGATGAAAATTGAAATCACTCAATATAACAAAGTTGTTCTCCAGGGCACAAGTTTCAAGTAGTGCATTAAGGAAGGCAAGGAACATATTTTTTGTCCCTGGGGGGGGGTGCGGGGGGGGCGGTGATATAATAGCAGTCCCTTGAATGAGACACTGTTGGCTATTTTAAAACAGAAGGATAAGGCTTCGTAGTCTGGAGAGGAAATTGTCTCTAAGGAGGCTGAATAAGTTTCTTGATAAATTAAAGCAAGACCACCCCCTTTTTTGTGCTTCCTATCTTGTCTAAATACCATACAGCCCGGAGGCACTGCAGTACAGAAATCGGGTCCTGATGCCTGGTTGGCCCAAGTTTCAGTGATGAAGAGCATGTCTAGGTGCTGGGCATCTATTAACTCAGCAATGTCCGATTTATGTTTGGGCAGAGAACGTGCATTAATAAGTGCTCCTCGATGTTTTAGATTGGGCTTAGTGGTGATTTTCATGCAAGACCTATTGTTATAGTGATGTGTACGTGGAGTTGGGCTACGATTCAAAAGAAAACTGCAAAATTGCGAAGGTCACATGATTATCTGCAAAAATTACTTTTCTAATTGTGATAACCTCAGCTAGAAGGTTAGATGAGTTGAAATCATTGGTCATCTCATATCCATTTCCTAGAATATTTGTGGACCGAGTAGTCCTAAAGCCTAATCCCAAATTTGTTCCAAAAGTTCAATCGGCTTTCAATCTCTCACAATGGATTTTCTTCCAGTTCTTGGGGTAGATGGAGAGTCGAGCATTCCTTCTACACTGGATCTCTTGATTTATTTGAATCAAGCAGTAGAATTCAGGATTACAAATTACCCTTTTGCTTCTTTTGGAACTGCTAACAAGTGCGAGGAGATTTCCACACCAACTCTAAATTGATGGGCGAGGCAAGAAAAAGTCAATCTTACAGACTGTTTGGAGAAGATGCCTCTATAAGTGTCGCAGGACATTGCACTAGGTCAGTATCAACTTCATGGGCTGGTGTTAGTGCAGTGTCACTGAAGAAGATTTGACAAGCAGCCTGATGGTTGATCCCGCTAACAAGCCACGCTTGAGTCAGTCAGTAGACCCACATTCTGGTTCAGTAAAAATTAAATCAGCAATATAGTAATTGTTTTGAGAGTATATAAAGTTCCTTCTTTCCTCTCACTTTCTTGTCAGTACAGTTCTTCACTTGGTACAACCTCAATTTAGTTTGGACTGGTTCTGGGAGGACAGAAGATGGGTATTGAAATATCTACTTACCGGCAAACTTCCTTACCCTGAATTATAGTACTCTTCATCCCAGTCCAATTCCTCCCCTCACTACGATTTATTTGTGTGCACTTTTATGTATATTTCAACTTGTTTCATACAGTATAATTGGAGGGGAAGAGGAGACTTATGTGCAGTGTCATAAGCATGGTTATAGAAAGGGGATTACAAGATGATCTCCATAATATTTTACGTTAGAAACTCTGTTGGAGAGGTGGTGCTCCTCAAATTCATTAGGACTTGGAAAAGGAGGACATGATTCAAGGTAATGATTCGAATGTATTAAAATCCATTCCTGCATGATTCGAATGTATTAAAATCCATTCCTGCATGTAAATATAGTGCTAAATTAGGTGCAATATACACTTTTATTTGTGCCTCTGTATAGTGCTACAAGCACGCAATTGAATTAGACAGGTGCTAGTCAGTTCATATAAGTAAAGTAATGCCAGGTGGCAAATTTAACGTGTATTTTAACACAAAAGACCCTTGATGACAAGTCAGCGTTGTGTAGTGTGAAAGACATTTTGTAAAGAAGGGAGAAGTGCATTGTCTTATTTGCAGTTGCAATCCTCATGCAAACAATGACTGTCTCTCTTGTAGGCATTTATTTGTTGAGGGTGGATGCTCACTCTTCATTTCTGTTTTCACAGCTATCGACTGTGAACTCACTGAGTGGTCCCAGTGGTCCGAATGCAATAAGTCTTGTGGTAAAGGACATATGATCAGGACAAGGATCATAACCATGGAGCCACAGTTTGGGGGAGCGCCCTGTCCAGAAACTGTGCAGCGCAAAAAATGCAGAATACGAAAATGTTTGAAAAGCTCAGGTCCAGAAAAAAGGCGATTCAAAGAAGCTCGTGAGAAAAGAAGAAGTGAAGGCGCAACAGAAGAAACTGATGGTGAGCAGTATGCAGGTACTGTTTGAATGGGTAACATCATCCGAGACTCAGTACATGTATTTCATTTGGATTCATACAAATGAAACATTTCAAGGAGAATTGATTACTTTCTAGTAATTGGTTCAGAAAACAGAACATTGGCACAAATGCAGTTGCTATGGGTGGGGATGGAAGAATAAAAGCAGCAACCCAGGAACTGTTCGGGTGGTGCATGCACCACTTTGGCAGGAGGGATGGAGAGAGCATATATATGGGCCCTAGAAGAGCTCGAGATCGGAGATTAGAATCATAGGGAGGAAGAGTAGTCGATCACAGTGAGAATGGCACTGAGTAAGCAAAGGACAATGATAAGAATGATGGTGATGACGAACTTATTGATGCTGAAAAGGAAGAAAAGTGAAAGAGTGAAGCTGATGTATCAGATGCAGTAGTGAATGGGGAGTGGTGGCAGCAGGGGCTGATACTCGTGTAGCTGTATATATGGATATACTGTTGGTTACTGCAAGTCTGATAAACTTAACTGCATCTGCAATTTCACAGGGATTTAAGGAAATTCACCGCTGCTGTGCAATGCTATAAAATCCATGTTGTGGATTTGAAAAATTGTACAATGCAGAAAAAAGTGTAAGCTCAGAAACAAATATATACCCACATTTATATATATACATATTGAATTGCTGAGAGACTAGGACCTCAGCAGTCAATGCTGTTGGTTTAAGAAGTGTTTAGTGTATGTGAGATTAGCTAGGATTTGATCTCGCCCAGTATTTACCTCCTTAGGGGCCTATTACGATGGCAGGCGGACTATGACCACCCGCCACCATACCGGGAAACGGGACCGACCGTCATAGGTGCGGCGGTCCCGCCATGGAAATTAGTGGTGGCATCCCGCATATATTGCATTGTGGCGGTGCTGTAAGCAGCACCCGCCACAATGCAATAAATGCATGTTGTGCATTTGCATGCACAACGTGGCAAGCACTGCACGGTGCCTGACACATTGTGCATGCAAATGGAGGGGAGTACCTTGGGTACCCTCCAAGTACACCCCCAAACCCTGGGGGCCTGCAACAGGCCCCCGAAAGTGAACTCCGCCTGGCTTTCCAAGACGGAGTCTCCGCTATGGAAAGCCCTGCACCGCCGCCCATCCTAATACGGATGGCGGGGTCTTGCAGACTCCGCCACCATATTTAAGCCCTTTTCCGCCTGGTCGACTGTCTGACCGGCAGAAAACCGGTGGACGGTCTTTCCGTCTGCCGGGGTCCCCACCGCTATCGTAATTTGAAGGGGGGAAATGGTAGGCAGGCAGTGGAAAATGGCAGGCGGATCGCCACCTCCTGACGGAGATTGCTTTGTTGCCATAAATGGTCACTGCTTGCATGAATGGAATATCTTTATTTACTTTAAGCTGTATGAGCTATATGAATCTGAAATCACTTCCCAAATTAATTGGCAAATAAATTGAAAGACGTGCAGATCTGGAAGTAAAAAAGCTGCTTCAGCGGAGACTGTTCTCTCCAATGTGGGGCTGATTTCAAGTTTCTCCTGCCGTTCAGCCTTGCATGCAATATTCCATGTGTTCACGATTAATCTATTGCCGCTGTACAGGAGACACATCATACATTGTCTTGCAGAGATGGCTGCCACATCCGAAAGTTCTATTAATGCCATCTTTGTTCAAAATGTATTTTCTTGCCGTTTCGCATTTTGAGCACCAGTTCTTAATCTCGTAACATTTTCTTTAAAGGTCAAACTTAGGAATGTAAAAGAAAACATATAAATCATGGGCGCTTTATAAGTCTGCTAATGCACTGTACATGGGCAGAGGATGATGTCCAAGCCACATTCTACACCTAAAGTTCACTGGCCATGACTGTTTACTCTGCCTTGCAGTGTAATTGTCTTCGATCCTGCACTCAGAACCCCCATGGCCAACAACACCAGAACAAAACCTATAACCATGTCAAGTAACTACTCTAATCCAGCAAATTTTGAAACTTGCAGATTTAGGACAAGCATTCGCAATGCAATTGGTATTGCAATTGCTAGAATCTGAGCTATTGGAATTCTAAATGACAATGCCTTTTTATGTACGTGTTTAAAAAACCTGCAATAATAAAAGGCATGGTCATTTACAATACCAGTAGGTCAAAGTTTCCAAAATACAAGACCTATTGCATTGCAAATGCTTTCTGTTTACCAGCGCCACAGTCTTTAGACGAGCCTGTGTCTAAAGAAAGGTACGCAGCCAGTATTAAAGTGAAAACGTGGTATGGGGCGCTTTTACCAAAAAAAGCATTTGTTTGTCAAGTTGACAAACAAATGCTTTTTTTTGTACAAGCATCACGTAAAAGCGCACTTGGCACACTGAATGTTACAGGAAAGCATGTTATGCCTGCGGTAGGAGAAACGCATTAAAGAAAATAGTGCTTAAGACTAAAATGAAATCTACCATGTAACAACCAAAGTAAAAGGGCCAGTCCTCATGGGAGGTTACAAATGAAGACAAGGTGGTACTAAGGAGGGACTAACAAGCCTATTAACGAATCATAAGTCAGCATTTATGAAGGACAATGACACAAGCCAGTGACAAATATGGGCGGAGAGTGTGCTGGGCTTCAAGTTAATACTCCAATACAGCATGGCTTTCAGAGCAGCGCATGCGCTGCCCAGGCTTGATCTAAAAAAACAAGGTGGCAGAAAAAAGGTCAGCTTTAGCAGCTCTGTACTTTAGCCGAACAATTGTCGCACAGCAATTCAGGGCCTCAAGTGGCAGTGATTAAACTGACTCTGCTCAGCAGCTGCAAGCTGAAATTACTGACCATAGGAGGTCGCACTTTATTAGGAGCACAAATTACAGTGGTGGGGAATCACCAGTTCATGATTTCTATGCAGCAGCTGTATAATACCCATCTTTACTGCTGAAATTATCCCTCACAACACGGCTGCAGCCAAGCACCAAAGTTTGACCCTTTCTTTGAAGCACATCTTTCTCCAAAATGTATCTATTACCAGACCAGTTGAATGTATACTTTTCCCATTTTCAGGAAAGTAACATTTCTCGACTAATCTCATCTTCACCAGTGAAGTTTCACTTTCACTTACCTCTGATTAGGCAGCCTCCATTACTCCACCTTTTGATTGTAAGAAATACAATTTAAAAACAAATTTCGTCTTGCATATAATATTAGAATTGCACCTTTGAATGTGTTTAAATATTGCAAACATGTTTTTACATAGAAAAATAACACACGAAAATTGTGCCTGCTTTGAACATGTAAGGTATCATTTTAGAGTGCATTTTAATTGTGCTGAAACAATCCATAAGGAAATTACACATAGGGAGACTGTGCTTGCTTTAAATATGTAGGAAAAAAACATAACTTTTTTTTACTAGTTTATCATTCTTAATGTACTTCTGTAACTCATCTCAAGCTATGTTTTCTTTCAACTCTTGCTCACAGCTAAATAGACGCTTATTTAGACGTTTGCCTAGCAGCAGCATCCTGCTAAAGAATGTTTGAATTCAAGATTATGTTTATTTGCTTCATCACACCATATTAGATCATCCTAGAATATTAAAGAACTTTGCTCTGAATTCATAATGAATAGGTTGCTAGAATGATAATAATATAGATATATTTCATGTACGAATATCCAGGACATAGTCAATAGAATTGTTTCATTACATTTGACTGTCCCTTGGTAGTCACAACGGGACACTGAAGCAGCTATTAGTTTAGGTAAGAAGGTTCTCATGAGAGCGTTCCTCTATGTATCAATGTTAGTAATGTTTGTTTAGCTATTTACTGACGTAAATGTTTACTGTGGGTTTCGGAAGGAGAAGCAACAGATGTTGATGATACCATCAAATGAGTGGTTTTCATTGGAAAAGCTCATACACGGCACCAAGACCAACTCCTCATCCACTAACACCAAACAGAGATCTGACCCCAACCACCTAAAATGCTTCCTGCTCAACACCCGCTCGGTCCACAGACACGCCATCGACCTTTGGAATCTACTAGACACCTTCTCTCCGGATGTCGCCTTCCTAACAGAAACATGGATGAACACCTCCTCAGCCCCAGACATCACCATTGCCATCCCGGAAGGCTACAAGATCATCCGAAAAGACCGCACTGACCAAACAGGAGGAGGCATTGCTATCGTTCATAAGAATTCCATCCGCATCTCAACCAGCTCAGACGTCAACCTCGCTAGCGCCAAACACCTTCACTTCCAGATCCACACCGACCCCAAGACCACACTCAGAGGCACCCTCCTCTACAGGCCACCAGGACCCCGTGCACAATTCAGTGAAGACATCACTGACTTTATCACCCCACACGCCCTCCCCTCCGAGGACTACATTCTATTGGGAGACCTCAATTTCCACCTGGAAAAGAGCAACGACAGCAACGCCACCACCCTTCTGGACAATCTCGCCAACCTCGGACTCAAATAACTTGTTAATAACCCCACTCACTACGCAGGTCACACACTCGATCCTATCTTCACCTCCAGCAAACATATCTCCTTCAGTCACACCACAGTTCTCCATTGGACAGACCACAGCTGCGTTCACTTTGTCTACAAAAAGACCACAACCCACAGCCATCCTCAACCTACTCTGCGAAGAAATTGGAACAAAATCACCATCGACCAGATCTCCTCATCGCTTCTTCAAAACCCCCCTGCCCACTCTTCAAATCCCAACCAAGCAGCCATTACCCTCACTCAATGGCTAACCAACAGCCCTGACAACCTAGCACCTCTGAAAAAACGCCAAATCAAACTAGGCAGCAAAAACGCCCCCTGGTTCAACGATGATCTTAAGAAATCCAAGAAACTCTGTCGCTCCCTTGAGAAGGCCTGGAAAAAAGACCCAAACACCAGCACCAGGGACGCCTTCAAAAACGCCACCCGCATACACCACCAACTGATCCGGACTGCCAAGAAAGCCGCATTCAAAGACAGACTAGACAACAACGCCCACAACAGCAAGGAATTATTCAACATCGTCAAAGAGTTTACCAACCCTACTGCCAACTCCAACGACATCACTCCCTCTCAAACCCTTTGCGACTCCCTAGCCTCATTCTTCCACGACAAAATCGCAGACATCCACAACAGCTTCGACAACCAACCCGGAGACCAACCCACCCAACCTTCTGCCGTACCTTCACCCCCCTTGAACATCCTTAATGACTGGAACCCAATCTCCACTGAGGACACCATCCGCCTGATGAACTCCATCCACTCAGGATCCCTAACAGACCGATGCCCTCACCACATCTTCAACAAAGCAGACTCCATCATAGCACCACACCTCCGAGACGTCATCAACTGCTCCCTCAACTCCGCCATCTTCCCGGAAAGCTGGAAACACGCCGAACTCAGCGCCCTTCTGAAAAAACCCACAGCTGACCCCACCGAACTCAAAAACTACCGCCCCATCTCGCTCCTTCCATTCCCGGCCAAAGTCATCGAGAAAGCTGTCAACAACCAGCTCGCCGCCTTCTTCGAAACCAACAAATCCCTCGACTCCTCACAGTCCGGCTTCCGAACCAAACACAGCACTGAAACCGCACTCATCGCAGCAACAGACGACATTGGAACTCTACTGGACAATGAAGACACAGTCGCCCTCATCCTCCTCGACCTCTCCGCAGCCTTCGACACAGTCTGTCATAGCACCCTGTTACAACGCCTCAGAAACATCGGAATCCAAGGAAAAGCACTCGAATGGATCACCTCGTTCCTTGCCGGAAGAACTCAGAGAGTCCGCCTCCCACCATTCAAGTCAGAGGCCACTGAAGTCATTTGCGGCGTGCCACAAGGATCTTCACTCAGCCCCACCCTCTTCAACGTATACATGAGCCCCCTCGCGGCCATCGCACGCTAACACAACCTCAATATCATCTCCTACGCTGATGACACTCAACTGATCCTCTCACTCACCAAAGACCCTAACACCGCCAAAACCAACCTACATGAAGGAATGAAAGAAGTAGCCGAGTGAATGAAGCACAGCCGTCTGAAACTGAATTCAGACAAAACAGAAGTCCTTCTCTTAGGTACCTCCCCCTCCGCCTGGGATGACTCTTGGTGGCCAGAGGCCCTTGGAAAAGCACCCATCCCGACGGACCACGCAGGGAACCTGGGCGTCATCCTGGACTCCTCTCTCTCGATGACCAGACAAGTCAACGCCGTCTCATCATCTTGCTTCAACATTCTTCGCATGCTCAAAAAAACATTTCGCTGGATCCCCACCGAAACTAGGAAAACGGTCACCCACGCACTGGTTACAAGCCGCCTGGACTACGGAAACACCCTATACGCCGGTACCACCGCAAAACTTCTGAAAAAACTCCAACGTATCCAGAACGCATCAGCCAGACTCATACTAGACATCCCACGTAAAGACCACATTTCCGGTCACCTGAAAAACCTCCACTGGCTCCCCGTCAATAAGAGGATAACATTCCGCCTCCTAACCCACGCACACAAAGCACTTTACGAACTTGGACCCGAATGCCTCAACACACGACTTTCCTTCTACACCCCCTCCCGCCAGCTACGCTCCTCCAACCAAGCCCTTGCTGCTGTACCTCGCATCAACAAAACCACCATGGGAGGAAGATCTTTCTCCTACCTAGCGGCTAAAACATGGAACTCACTTCCCATTCACCTTTGCCTCACTCAGAACCACCCAGCATTCAGAAAGCAACTTAAAACCTGGATATTCGACATGTAATCCCCACACTTCTTCTAGCGCCTTGAGACCCTCCGGGTATGTAGCGCGCTATATAAATTAATTGACTTGACTTGACTAACGACTGTACTTCGGAAGAGTCGCTCTATGATTACTGGAAGCTACTGCTAAATGTGATTTTCCTTTCATTTGTCTTCATTCTGTTTGATCAATGATCATTTCCCTACCATTGATATTTTCAGCAATTGCTACTGCAGCTATGGGGAACTTGGCTGAGTTTCCAGATTGTCTTGTTATGGGAAGTTCTAGTCTTAAACTATTCTTCAAAATCTTCAGTAGCGGCCGCCATGGATCAGGAGTGGTGAGGCGGGCCGGGTGGGTGGATATAAAAAAAGAGGAAAAAAACGTACCTTCTCATCGTCCTCCCGCTCTCTCCCACGTCGTCTCAGTCTCTCCTCTCTGGGGCCAGAACAGGAAACAACCAGGCTCCCACCCCTAAGCCAAAGCAGCATTGTGATATGTCGGAGTGCTGTGGTTCGGCGCTCAGCCAGGGAATAGGGGCCTGGACATGTTCTCCACACAATTGTGATGCAGCCAGGGTGGCAAACATGCAAAGTGTGCATGAATGTTTGGCCGGCTCCAGAGGTCCGGCCAAACAGTCATGTGCACTTAGGAGTGGGCAAACTACATCTCCCCTGTTCAGGGAGCAGAGAAGCCTAACTTTTGGAAGGAGCCATCACTGGAAATGGTGCTCTTTTATTAAAAGAACCCTTCATTGATTTTCTTCACATAGGATAGGTGGAGGTCCTTTAGTTAATTTTGTGACAAATCTCCATTACGGAACGCTTTGTTTGCTTTATACTGTCACTAATTCATATTTTACTCAACATTTCTGCAATATGGACTAACTGGAATAAGGATGACAAAACACTACTAATTCTTTAAGATAAATAAACATTTTTGAAATATCTACAGCTTCTCATCATTGACTGCAAATATTGAACCTGACAGTTGATGATATTTATGCCATGTCCTTTTGTTCCTTGCTCCATTCGCAACACGGTGGCAAAGGTCCATCTCACCTGTCAAGCACCATCTGGATTTCGTGGGTCCAAGCTGTGAACTGGGGTGTTTAGTTTAATGCCTTATTTTTGCCAATCCTGATGAAAATGTGAAAACAAGGACTGGAACTCAATGTGGAAAAAGGTGTGCTGTGTTGGAGAGTGTCCCAAGATAATCATATCTAGAGACAGGAACTAGAATAAACTACCTGAGATCCAGGGACTGGCCGGATTATGGGATCCTGACAGTTTACCTGCATACTATATGCTGTCATTGGTGCAGCAGTCAGAATTTAGCCCTTCAGCATTTTACCTAAGTAACAGGTTGATTCGTCTAATCCTTCTCCTCAGTGGTATCGTAAATGCCCTTATTCCTAATGGGTTCCTATTGAGCAAGGATAGGCTATAAAAACATGCAAACAATGCCACTTTGCAGAAGCATATGAAAACAAATGCACATTTTCCCCTCTTACTTCCAAGACTGATCTTTGCAAGATCATCTTCACCTGCGAGTGAGAATCAAACCTGTGCCCCAGAGAAGTGGAATGTTTTCAGTCTATATCCAGTTAGCTTGAACGGTTACAGATAAAATTTAGTTTTTACATTGAAAATATGGCGATTGAGTATACCTCAATTGTGTTGGTTTTACCATTCAACCAGTTAATGCACTTTCCTAGGCACTAAGCATATACGCACACTATATAATGTTAAATACAGTCATGTTTACATGCAAACAGGCTTCTCAAACGTACATCATGCCATATTAGCATGCAATGACCTTGCCAGACTTTTGGAATAGATTTTCACAGTAAATTTGATTTGTTGAGAATGTTGCAGCACTTTAAATTGACACCATTGATTTTATAGATTAGCGTATACGAATTATTTTCATTTTATATTTTGTAAATCCCATTAGTAGTCAATTATAAGAAATCCATGTTAGAAATTCCCAGGCCAATCAGAAAATACTGGGCCCCAATTGTAGCAACAAGGGGCTTGCACTTCTGGTTTCCTGTGACCCCCTTATTGAATACCAGAAAACTTTAAACCAATTGTTACTTGAAAACTTGACTCTCAGGGCAGCAAGGTAGGTGCTGTCAACTAGCAACTCAGAATTGAACACAAAAAATGACACTGAACAAACGAATATACAGTCAGATCTATTTTCTTAAACAAATTTAAAAAATTGGAAAATTGATTTCATATATTCAAAACTAAATAATACACACAATATTACTAATTTATAGAGACTGGCACATTGAAATTCTATTGGGTACATCCCCTCAAGGGCTTGGCAAACTGCAGGGGACACAAAGCAAGGAAAGGTAAGAAAGGTCAAATAACCTGAGAAGGTAGCGATTACGAGTTGCATGGTGTTGGCAGGATGGAAATTGCACACCCACAAATAGCTGATATTGTGCAATATCAGGCCACTGGTGCTAGGAATTATGTGTTTAACCCCATATAATCGGGAATAACTGCGCAGAACTAATTCCACACACAATGCCAAATTCAATAGGATTTAACACACACATTTACCACCATTCTGTGAATATATGTGGGCACGGCATAATGGGGGTAGAAGAAGCAGGTGACAAAGATAGGCAAATGAATGTGAGGATGTTACATGCTGTAGGAGGGTCAGGTGTGGACAGGAGGCCAAGGCTGGACAGCTGTTGCAATTCAAGCCTAAAGAGATTTTATCTGCAGGCTTGTCTGGCAGGTAAAAATAGTTCCTGTGCCCCCCAGTGGGAAATTAGAATGAGGGGGCAATGGGCCAGTCTTGATTCAGTGGCATGCTATTCCATCCAGAGATGTAGCTCTGTCACACAATACTGCAATTATGGAAAGGGGCGACCACTCGGTCCCCCCGAACGCATGGTCGGGGGCCCGGATCCTCCCGGGAAACCATTTTGTGCGGGGGGCGTGTCACGGCTGGTATGCCCGAAGCGGCGTAGCTGGGGCGCGCCTTTTCCAGCCCAAGAGGGGTTGTCCTAGACACCTACACCGTTGGCCACGCCCCGGAGGCGTACCGGAGGAGGGTACACGCCCTCCCGAAGAGGAATAAAAAGAGCAGCAATCCGAAGAGGCATCCTCTTGTTCCTGTGCTAGGAAGCTGCACCCCTCGTTGCACGTGAGCCCTCGACGGAACAAGGAGCAATTTGGAACCCACCCACCAGCCCCTTATGGCAAAGTTAGTACTGCAATAAAATGTTTTGCTTTGTTAAACACCTTTTCTCTCCTGGTTTAGTCGTTAATGAAAATGGCGATGTTGGTACTGCAATAAAGTGATTTGTTCATAACAATTTTCCTTCCTTGATAGAGCGGAGTATAACCGTCTAGTTGAAGGAAGTGTCGAATGTATAAGTAATAAAGGATTTAGAGATTAATTTTCTTGCTTAGTAGGTAAACAAACGTCGTATTTATTTTGGTCGGGCGGTAAGGTCATGATCGGTGAGCAGTAATTTCAAGATCCCTAGAGGGGGGGCGCCACCCATTATGGATGGGAGCGCCCGGGGGGAGGCGGCCATTGGCCCCTCAAACGGGGAGGCGGCACCCACTAAGTATGGGGTCGCCTAAGGGAAGGTGGTCATAGGCCCCTTCCAGGGGAGGAGGTGGCTCGATGCCCCTCCTACGAATTTCCCGGGGCCAGGATATCCGCGACGGCGGATATGAGAAGCAGTGTGGGGTGGGAGGGGGGTCCACGCTACCTTCTAGACAACTCACACGAGTCCTCGGACGACCAGTAAGATGGGGTCGAGTTAAATAGAGGGCCCCCGCGAAGACAAGGGAAATTGGAGTTGGCACAGAGATACAGTCCTCTGTGCGCCCGCCCTCACACCGTGAGGGGGGAGTTCTGGTAGTTGGGATCTGACACCGGTTGCGACCTTGCCATTGGCCCGTAATGCTAGGATGTACAATTTTAATTTAGAAAAGTATGCATTGGCAGGATGTTAGACTCGGCTAGGAAAACCTTTGTACTAGAGATTTGTTAAGGTTAGCCAATCAACGTGTCTTCATCATAATGTAATAAATGAAAATTGTACATGATATGAAACTATTATTTTAATGTTTTAATTTTGTTTCATATTTTAATAAATACGGCCGGGAGGGTAACTCCCTCCCGCCTTCCAAAGGTTCAGAACTGCGTCCGTCTTCCCATCCTTGGGGATTGTGTTGGGAGGGGGTGACAGGCATCCCGGCCATATGACTGATCAAACATGTGAGATAAATTTCTGACAAGTGCAGCATTTTGCCTTTGTCATGAATGTCCCCATACATTCTACAGAAGAATATAAGTCCTACATTTAAAGATAGTAGCAGTAGCGATTCTAAGTTTCAGGACCTTCCGGGGCATATTACCAACAACTAGCGATAATTTTTGTCTCTAACTTGTTTAGAGACAAAAATTATCGCCGCACATCGGCGATTTTTATCGCAGATAAACCTTGCTATTAACAAGGTTTATCGCAAATGCGATAAAAAACGGCCGAAATGCATGAATATCGCTGAAAAGTCAGCGATATTCATGCATTATCGAGCAAATGCTCTTAGCCATGTTATCCACCTCCCATTGGATAACATGGCTAAGAACTGCTCAGGGCAGGTGTTAGCTTTTGGAGATATTCCCGCTTAGCGCGAATATCTCCAAAAGTTGGTAATAGGAGATAGCGATGTTAGCGACTGTTTTCAGTCTCTAACATCTTGGCACGCCCACTTTGCATCTCGTTAGTGATAAATATCACTGACATGCAAAGTGGGGCCCAAGATGGTCGCTATCTCCTACTAGCTGTCGCTAACTGGTGTTAGCGACAGCTTGGTAATAGGGAGATAATTTTATCTCCGCTTTCTTGGCTTTTAAAGCCAAAAAAGCGGAGATAAACCCCCTTGATAATATGCCCCTCCCTTCTTTCATGACGTGTTTAGTAGTTTCTTGACCTACCTGTAGCAGCACCCCACAGTCCTCAAGTCATATAAGCCATCCTGCCTGTACTCTTAAACATACTTGAGTGCCTTTGTGTCCAGCAGACATTTGAGGGACCAACTACTAGAGCATCAGCAGGCATTACCTGTTCACAGAAATCCAAGGGGGCCCATATTCCCTTAGGGTTCGCGGACAGTACATCCTCTACTGTCCTCCAGAGAAAATGAGGAAGCTAATGTCACCAGCCTTGGGGGCAGAGTGTACTTGAGTACAATATACAAGTTCAGACTATTCCATCCTTTTGCTAGGGGTTGATCAATGCAGTGACCCTTTGTCTTACGCTTCAGTGGTTCGACACTTTTCAAAGTCCCCTCCCTTGAGAGTTTTAGAAGATGGGAGTCCCAAGCCTAACACAGATGTCACCATACCCCTCCACCATGACTGACACCTTTTAGAGAAGCCCACACACTGGTCAAAACTCTGGGAATTTCTAAGATGGAAATGTCAATGAGGGCTGAGAAAGACCTGTGGTCTCTACCTGACTCCTTTCGGACAGGTCGGGGCTATTACTTCCAAGACCTCAAAGGGAATTTTTGGGGTGGCAGGTGCCAGCATTGGGCCTGCTCTCTTTTTATCTCTATGACAACGATATCCCCAGGCTTGTCGGAGAGAGACAGATAATCACTGTATAGAGAATTCTTCTCCTTTATCTCCCATGCTGAGGCTAATTCTGCTTGGTGGGCCTATTGTTCAAGAAGAGGCTTCAAACAGCCCGATGGTCAGCAGAGTAGGGAATCAGGGAAGTTCAAAGCCTCAATACAGTTAAGGCTGGTTCAGGTAAACATTGCAAATCGCATTCATAAATAAATGCAAATAGGATCAAAGTGATACTAAACATGACTTCAAGACCCTAGAAAATAAGGGAAAAGTCCCATCTGTTGCTTTTCAAAGTTGTGCCAATCAAGAGTAGCATTTTAGGCATGTTTTACCCAAAGTGTAAAAGCTGTTAAGCACTAAACAAATGTATACTTCAGCCAGAAAGAAAGGGACGTTTCTTTTTGGATTCTCAATTGAGTTATTTGGCATAAACCGGCATCATCCTGTTGCCTGTGGGTCCAATCTGCAAAAGTTCCATTTGAGCACAGAAACCGTGCTGAGTCAGACACTATTCTTCAAAGCTGACCATGTCCATGGGTGTACCCATGTGTCCACCTGGGTTCATGCATAATGAGTGCAGATCTTCTTACCTCAGCTTACCTCAGCTATGCGTCAGTGGTCCATATAATAAATGCATCAGTGATCCTTCATTATAAAGATCTCTGATGTATGGCTGGGGTAAAAAGTTCTGATTGTCACAGATCAAGCTGGGGTAAGACGCTCTGATTATTATAGATCAAAAACATTTAAAACATATGTTTATAGTGAATAAGACAATATTAGTGAGATTTGTTCATGAGAAGTCCAACACCAGGAAATCTAAAAGCAAAGAATAGCATGTATGTACAGGTCAGAATCTACTTTCTCAAATCAATTAACAAATAAATATGTTTGGCATGCATGCAGTCTATTAATACATTCCTCATGTCAAATAAAACCGAATTCGTAGATACGAATTAGATGGATACCCTAATTCAGGTACATATGAAATAAGGACAAAAGATGTAGCTTCCACTGAGAATTGGTGTGTGTGCTTTGATGCATCTAATTTAATTGCACAGCAACATCTATACTTGCAAATGTATGGTTCTTTTTACCCAAATGTGTGCTGTTTGGATGCCTTAGTCAGTCAGAAATGCCAGCAATTAATTAAGAGTCTGTACTCTTCATTAATTGCGCTCGCTCATTCATTTGTTTTACTTTAATCTCAAGATAAGATTATTGGATTTAAAGCATTATTTTTGAACAATTAAAGAAATCAGCACAAATACAATTTCTTAAACATTCAGAGCAATAATGATCCTTTAACAAAATTATCCACCGTGCAATATTTTGCATTGTATGACCCTTGATTTCACCTCTTCCATCACAAACTTCATTTGACTGCTTTTCATAATATTGTTCTTTGAGGGTCCGAAGTAACTCTGTTACATCAGTTTGTGCAGCACAGATACCCACTTTTATTATTAAGTAAAAGAACGACACAATATTATTATTATATAATTTTTCTTTGTCTCCTTCATGACTAGACTTACATATAATGCTGAGCAACAAGTATGTATAATTTGCAGCATCAAGTATATTTAAACCGCAGTACATATTTGTGTTTTCACTTGTCAATGCTATGATTTGTAATCAAGAAGTCTAGACAGTACTCTATTAGCGCAAACATTTAAATATTGCACTAAACTGACAATATGTCATGCTCATCCTCTGGCCCCTTGGTTAATTCATTTGTTTTGTCACAAAAAAAAGTCTGGGTAAGTCTGGCATAGGCACTATACTCAGGATGACAAATATGAGGCCAAAAACTGCCACTAAGGAATATCAGAGTTATTGCTAGGTAGCCTAAACCGCTTTTTATGCTGAAGAAAATTGACACAGCCCACAATTCTTCTAAAGATCCCTTCCATACATAATGTCTCTCTGCTTATTTTCTCTCGTGTAGGCAAGATGCAACAAACATACAGATTCTTTCTTCAGATAGGTCACCGCCATCCCGGCCTCCTTTAATAGTTCTACAGTGGAGGAACTGGCCATTCTGCCAATACCTATGGCTGAACCTACATTACCAGCTTTTAAAAGAATTCATGAAGCCAGCTTCCTGGCTCTGCTAGGAGTTACTTAGTCTGGATCTCCTTTGGACCTTCTGCCACTTAGATGGTGTGCCCCTCCTACTCTCAAAACATGCTATGGTGGTTCCTGTGCAACAAAAAAAAAAACGTTTTGACTGGTTCTGGGACAGTGAATATTCGCTCAGTTTCGTTTCTACCTATATGTATGAAAACATATTAAATGTCAGAATCTTTAGAATTGTATAAATATCTTTACACATTCCAATAATGCTTTTCACCTGGTCACGCCACAGAATCAGCGATTTTATGTGTGACAGAGGACCTTAAATCAATTCTGGACAATAGGGGAACCGGGTGCCCTTATCCTTCTGGATCCGAACAGAGCATTCAATAATGTCTGTCATCCAGTGCTTCAGATGAGAGAAGCAGAACGCCACATCCAGAATAAGGATTTGTTCTGGTTTTGTTTCTTCAAATCCTAATAAATACACAGTGAGAATTGTCCCATATGGGTCCCTCAAGGTTCCTCTTTGAGCCCTATGGCTTTTGCATTTACTTTGTTTTCTTATGCTGATGACAAGCTGTTGGTAAGCGGATTATTAGTAGTGATAAGTAGTGTCTTGCCATTGGTAATAAGGCCACATACACAATAAAAGGTTCAGTTAGGGTCTCAATAAATTAGTCCCTTGCTCAGCCCTTGGTAGCTAGCAATGAGCAGGCAGGCTTAACTTAGGAGACAGGTGTGGAAAGAATATAAAAACACCAACATATTTAATAACTAAGACAAGGCACACAATACAAATCCAACTCTAATTTCCAAAAATAGATTATAGTTTGATGAACAAATAAACACTAAATCAAAAAGAATGTAATGTAAGGAACCAGCGATATGATTTTTAAAAAATAAACACTTTTTAGTGCTTTCAAACATATAGCGGGACTTTGGCACATCTGGTCGTGCTTGATTGGGACAAAGTCAAAGTTAGAGGCCAGCCGTTATGGTGTCCTGGAAGGATACCCTAAGTGGGGGGCCTCTGTCAAAAATGTGCTTTCACACATTCATTTTTCTGGTGCTTTTTTTCCTCGACATCGAGCAAAGCACTTTGTCAGGCCAGAGTCAGTGCAGGTTCACCAGCATGACTTTCTGCCAGGTCCTGGTTAAATCCTGGAAGTTTAAAGCTCTGGAGCATTTCAGCAGGATGAACCTGAAATCCTGGCTGGGTCACAGTTGAAGGTAGCCAGGTCGATCACCTTATGGACCTTTTTTCAAAAGTTGCTCCATACTTATTGTACTTCTTCCTGAAGTTCTTCTTGAGGGTTCAAAGTCTCCAAAACACAAGGCCAGGGGTCTGGAATCTCTTAGATGGTCCTTTTGATGTCTGAACAACAATTCCCACAGTGCACCTGACCAAATCTCCAAGATGTATACTCTTAGTGGAGATGACACAGGTGGGCTCTGTTAACCTTTAGTTTTCAGGGAGTCTACTTTTTAGACTTTGAGAGTCAGACAAAGTCCTTCTGATACTGAGTCCCACAGTGTGCAGCAGGTGCAGTCCTTGTGAGTGCAGTCTTCTTTATGTAGGCCAAGGAGTCAGAAGGACAGTCCTTATTTTTCTTGTCTTTGGCAGCAGCTGATCTGAGGAGATATGCAGCTCTCCCATATTTATTCACAGTTTCTGGTCATCAAGAAGGGGGGCTCCCCTTACCAATGGGATATAGGGTGCCACACAGGTGTGGCATATTCTTGGCACAGAAAGCACCATTCTTTCAAAATCCAACATGGAGGGAATCTCTCCAGAGGAGCTGGAGTAGGCTGGTCAGGCAAATTTTCCTAAACACTCCCTTTCCAAACCTCTTAATTTAATTACTGGGGCTCCTGTGTGACTGAGTTTGCAGGATGTGGGGGTGGGCCGGTGCTGTCCTAAACTGTTATTCTCCCTTTGAAGCCCAGTTTGCCTCCCTTTGAAGTCCCTCTTCAGTGCAGATGGCAGGAAGTTTGAACTTCTCCACCCACAGGAAAGCTGTTGTTCCCCTCACAGGAGAATTTCACACCTCATTAAAACAGCCTTGCCAGCCTGCGAACAGGCTGGCCAATCAGGAGAGAGCAGGTGGAAAGCTGGATTTAAAGCAGCCTGCAACGCAGGCCCGGCATTTAAAATGACGGGAGGCATCATAGTAGCGAACACTCCAGTGTAAGAAATCTACCAGGCCTCTATTTATTTATTTAATTTTAATCAATTTGTATAGTGCGCAAATACTATATACATATACGTAGTTTGAATTTCCTTTGCCTTATCTACTAGGGACATACATGGGTCTGTCATTGCCAATTGTAATTATGCCAAATTAATGTGTACTGTTCACACAGAGCAGAGGCTCTGGGTCTGGTTAGCAGAGCCCAAGGAATAGTCTGAGTTAGAAAACCAGCATCTAGTGGGCAAAATGAAGGCAAAAAGTCAGGGGGCAAACAAACAGGTCCTGATTTCTCACACATGCAGATCATTGTGTTGCTGTGTTCCATGCATGACACTAGATCATCCAATTTCAGTTGTATGCCTGGCTGATGTTGTGTGGTGAATAGCAACAAATTATTTAAAACTTAATGGCAACAAGACCAGCGTTCTAATGTTTGGGTACCAACCTCATTTCTGGGGCCTGAACATCTTTGACCACCCCCCAATGCCAATCAGGTTGCCGAAGACCTGGGATTTTGATTGGATAAAAAGCTTTCCATGGACTATCAAATAAACAAGGGTGCTGCTAGCTGTAGCCTTCTTCTACACACAGTGCAATTCTCTAGGCCTTAATTATCTCCTGGCTATATTATGGCAATTGACTATATTCTTGGGGGCTGCAAACTCCTCTATAAAAACTCTTATCCAGAAAGTATTTTATGGCACATTTGAGAATGTTTTTGTTTCTTCTAATCTTCAAAAGCTTCACTTGAGAACCATATCAAGTTCAAAGATCTTTGCTATATGCAAAAAGCTGTGATGATACTTGCCCCAAAGTTCCCAAGGGTGCTTGTTCAACCTCAGTCCTCTGACCAACTCCTATGCTCTGGCAGTCAAAAGTTAGCTGTTATTCCTGTTACATTAGCTAAACAAGAAGGGCACTCCTTTGCCTTTCTGAAACTTTGGCCCTCCTTTGAGAGGTTTAGAAAGATTTTGAAAACCTTGCTATTCTTGTTCCATGTTTATGCCCCAACATCCTGCTCTGCCTGTTGTATTAGTGATTGGTCAACCATGTGCATTAAATATCAGATTAACATAAAATAACATGCGGAATACTGTAAATATCCATCTAAAAATGAGTCAGTACACCATTGAGCCAACAGTGTCAAAATAACAGAACATTTAAAAATCAATAAACATTTTGTTATAAAAATAATAACAAAACATTTTTTTCCATAACACAACCAGTAAGGAAAATATTATCAAATGTAGAAATCAGAAGACATGTTGTTTGTTGTCTAGAAGATATGAAACAGTGGTTTGAATAATTTTGAGTTGCCAGCAATCCACTGGAATACGTTGTACACCAGGATATTTATTGAAGCAGAGCTGCAAGAATACAGCTTGTACACTGGGCCCAGGAGATCATAATAATGAACCCTGGGTATAGCAGGCGTTGTGCTTCTACGCGTATTTGCACAGAGTTTGAAAAAACTCTGTGGAAAAAAAACTCACTATTTTGGATGTCTTGCGTGCAAGATGTACAACATAGTGTTTTTTTTATTACAGAAGGGCGCTAGGAGCAGGAAGGAGAGTGGCCAGACACAGGAGGTAGCAGACAAACAGGTAAGTGACTTATTTTGTTGATTTTAAAGAATTTGAGAGGGGGGAGGGAGCGGCTAACTCCCACAATACAAATCATTAAGTAAAAGGTTCCATCAAAGAACACACCACGAACCAATAGACTTGTTGTAAAGCTTTAAATCATATAAGAGATAGCAGAGAGGATATCCCACCTGCATACCCTACACGTCTTTTCCGTTTATTTAAAAAATGTTATCAAGCAAAATGCAAAGATGTGGGTTCACTAAACATAATAAAAAAAAAAAAAACTACAAAGAAAATCCTACTACATTAAATGAGCAAATAATTTCTATAATGAAAAAGACATTAAAATGATGGCAAATCTATTTGACAATGCATACCACTGTGTTTGTCACTCAATAAATTTACATTGTCACTAGCCACAGTCACATTGCACCCTTGACCCATCACCTCCACACCCCAAAAGGGTCATAGAGAAGGCACTACTTTTCTTCCTCTCATAAGCTCAAATGGTACCCTCCCCCGTGATCAAGTGAGGCATGGATCTATAAGCCCATATTAAATCTCTAATAGTGGCTTCACAATCCACCTTAAACTTTACAGCACTCTGGATATATTCTTCCCACACTCTCTTTAATCTCCCAACTTTCCATTAGCTTGAGGGTGATATAAAGGTACACAAGTGTTTCACCCACACTTGTCCAATAATTCTGTCATGCTTGCTGAAGTACATTGGACTCCATTATCCATGAGAAATTCTTTCCGAGTCTCCTCTCAGGCAAAAACGTCACAAAAGAAAAAAATCACAGAATCAGGGTAGGGTTCTGCCACACCCGCATCTTCACCCATCTTGATAAGTGGTCCACTAGCACAGTGAAATACCTCAATCTAAAAGGTACTATATGAAATGTCCCAAGAAATCTACCTCAACTCTCAGCCACACTTTATCTAGAGTAGCAATAGGTACAGACATGGGCACAGCAGTTACCAAGTGCTTGTTGCTGTAATATCACTGCACTCAACTCCTTACCAACGTATCTACATCCACCCCCACTCCTGGCCACCAGAAATCTTTCCTTATCAATCACTTGGTAGCACTCATACCAAGATTCCTTGCATGCGCCTTCACTAAAAGTTGGTCATGAAAACATTCTGGTGGCACTAACTTTTCACCTCTTACCAAAAAATCACATTCCAAGAGTAACTAATTTCGCACTTTGCTGTCAGATTTGGAAAGATGTTGGTGATTTCACCAACGTTACAACTTTGCTCAAAATATCACCCTCCCTCAATCATTTAAGCCACACATTCATGTCAGTGCAGATTGTTAGATTTATTTTATTTGTTTAGTTAGAAGTTTTATATAGCGAAAACATGACCCAAGAGGGTATCAGATTGCTTTACAAGTAGTAAAAAAGAAAGAAACAGTACAACAAATAACATAAACAGGAGCAAAACAGGATGTAGAATGTCCGACATCGAAGCCCGAGACCGCCGCAGCATCCATGCCACCCACTCAATATACAAGAAAATAGCAGTCCAATACTTTATTAGTGTATAGGAAAGGATTCCAAATGGGGCCTGTAGGTAGAGTACGAGAGCTCTAAAGTAGAAATGTGTTCATTAGTAGCACTTTGACTTCCTTTTTAAATGTGGTGGTTGAAGGGTTCAGTCTGATTTCAGGGGGAGGGAGTTCCAAATTCTCTAGGCAATTTCTGGGAATTCTTTTTATGGAATTTCTGTTGTTTCAGCAGTACAGTGCTAGAGCTTCTAGAAGATCTACTGCCCCAGATAATTCCAGTTTTTGTGCTAGGTACCTCAGGATGTTGAAGTGTAGGGTTTTACGGGGCATGCAGGCAATTTTAAGATCAATCTTTACCTCATGTCAGAGCCAATTTAGAGACTGTAGATCATGAGTGATGAGGTTTTATCTTTTGGATCCTGTAAATAGCCTTGCAGCAGAGTTAAGAGAAGCCCCTAGTGGAGCCAATGTCGATCTCAGTTCAGTTCAATAACTTTATTCAGAGGCGATTAACTATTCATAAAAGCAGTATGTAAAAAACATAAAAAATACAATTCATAGCAGCAATTCAGAATATGTGCATAGATATACATAAAACTCAGAATAAAACAGGTTTTAAAATCAATGAACAATAGCGCATTATACTGGTGTGCAATAGTTGGGAATTGAAAATAGATAAAAAGAATGATCACATCCAATTGAATTATTTCCCTGAGTTCATAATACATCCAGTGAAAAAAATCATGAGCACAGGATCCATATAACATGGTTAACTAAAATTAGGCAAAGTCAGAGTTAAGAGGGAGGACAAAATCCTAATATTGGGTCTGCCATGCACTCCCACCTACCCTAACAGACGTGTGTATATCTTTTTCAGATATAGGGGCATAAAGGTACCGAAGCTAACATGTACCTAGGGTGCTTATCCTAAGACCATAATCTGTTTGCACCCTGTATCCCTTTACTGTTGAAGAGTTAGGGGAATATTCTTTCTGGCATAAAAAACAGCCCATAAAAGGGATGTCACACTACAGCAGACCTCCGAAGAAGGCAAAGATTGTAGGTATTGATATGCAGGTCGACATTGCGTAAAGTGTAGAGGTCTATTGATCGGTATAATATATTGCTTCCTCTGATTGTTATAAAACGTATAAAAAAGCTCCACATGCATAGAATCCTGTGCCTCGCATCATCAAAGGGACAGTTAGATAAAGTTATAGGCCAGTCATTCATGTTCAGGAAGCTAACAAGTCGATGAAAGGTGTCCAGTCTTAAACGAGTCTGAACAAACCAATGTTGCAGCATTTAAAACTGCTTTAAGATAGGGCTGCATATCAAAAGTGGTTAAAATTATTAGATATTTCAGAACGCTGGGTTTAAAAGTTTCATTTGTCAGTCTAAGATTTTCTATGTGTGTCATGACTTTGTTTTTTAAGAATTTCCGAATGATCAGGAAAAGTGTTTCAGGCTTATTGAAATACTCAGGGTGACCTAGATCATTGAGCAACATTTTATATAGACAAGCTACGGCATATGTCAGTGTAAGCTTGAAATGAGCAAATCCCTAAGTATAGCAGGATTTATATCAGTGTGTTCAGACGTTCATACTTTATGCCAGAGTAGAATGGGCTGTAGCATTATTAGGTCCGTAAGGAATGGGGCTCCAAGTTTGGCATGGTATACATAAACTGGAACACTTTTAGGGGTAGCAAGGAGATACTTAAAGAACTCATTCTCTATCAGTTGTATGTCACTACATTTCTTGTGTCCCCACACACCTGCCCCATAAAGTGCAACACTGATAGATTTAACTTTGTAAATCGACATCATCAACTCTGGTGGATTAGAACCCAATCGCCTGGCAAACTGTCTGAGGACCATACAAGCTTTACTAAATTGCAGTTTCCTATTGGAAATAGCCTTGTTCCATAAGCCCTCTTTGTCAAATAAAATCCACAAATAGGAAAAAGTATTAGTAAAACCAATTGTTGCGCTCTGTATTTTAATGGGTCGACAGTTAGCAGTGTTCCTCCCACTTTTCATAACATAGGTTTTGGATTGATTCACCAAGAGACCAAGGTCCTGCATGTATTCGACAAAGTTTGTGAGCAGTGTCTGGGGGGCTACTGGGGTGCATGCCATAAGAACGGCATCGTCAGCGTAGAGGAGGGCTGGTATAGAGCTGGTTCCTATTTGAGGGAGGTCTTGAGATGAACCTGCACATTATGAGAAGCCCTTAGTGGAGCCGACGCTGATCTCAGTGTTGCACTTCTATAGTCCAACCTGGAAATCACTAGTGATTGAACAACTGATTTGAAGTTGTCGAGGGGGTGGAAGGGTTTTATTTTCCTTCTAATGCTCATTTGGAAGTTAACTCCTTTAGTAGTATTACTGATGTGCTCCTGCCTGTTCAGGTTCCTATCAAAGGTTATTTATATCCTAGTGATCTTGAGTAATCTTTAAAGTGTTGTAGGCAATTAAGAGCTGTAAGTTGGTTCATCCATTCAGTGGTAGCCGATGACTGTTTGGAACTCCGTTTTTTAGAATGTTTTAGTTTGGAGTGGTTGCATGTTAGACAGTTTTGAGTTTATTTAAGAGTTTGTGTTAAGAGACTGCATAGCTTCAGGGGATGACATTTTCAATTACAATTGAGTGTCCCCAGCATACATGTGACTGCTGATGTTGGATAGTTTCAGAAGTTCAGTTAGAGGCTCAATGAACAGGTTAAAGAGGGTGGGTGATAGTATTGATCCCTGTGGACCCCTAGTGTGACTGGTGTAGAGCTCGACAGAGACTGATTCACCTTGATTCTTTAGATTCTGGTATGGAGGAATAAAGAGAACCAATTTAGGATGGACCTAAATAGTCTCATTCTACGTTCCAATGAGTCTAGGAGGCTGTCACGGTTGACTAAGTCGCAAGCTAACAAGGTTTTGGTTTTAGGTGTTTGCCCTGTCATAGGTGGGGCTCAGTAATTCCGGGGTGGGGGGACTGAGATGTGGTGAGTCCAGAAAGTGCTCCTCTTTCAAGGTTTTCTTCTCAGATATTCAACTTTTCAATTTCCTCATGTACATCATCCTTGCTTATATCGTGCACCACAAGTAAACAGGACAAAGAAATGCTTTAACATTTTTACCACCCCCAATTTAAATAGCCTTAAAATTGATTTCTAACAATTCCATCAAGAACCTAACCAACATGGCTGTGGTTTTTTAAAATCTTATTTCCAGATAGTATATCAACCAACGTTCTGTGATCCGTTCTCAGGCAAATGTTCTGCCCCAGAGGATTTCATTTCTCTACTCACCAGATACAGGCCACCATTTCTTTTTCAATAACAGAATATCTTTACTACATGTCCTTCAATCTTCTACATACAAACTCCACAGTGACTTCCATACCATCATATACTTGAGACAAGGCAGCCCCCATACCATATACACTGGCATCCACAGTAACGGAAATGTTGTGACCTTCAACATAAGGTTGCAAGGAGGGGGTTGATGAAAAAACTCAGCATAATACAATGAAAGCTTTGTTGACATACATCCAACCATATAAATGATAAATTTTGTTTAGCATATTACTGAAACACTCAGTCATATCTGCATAATGTTTTATGAATTTGACATACAATTCACAGAGCCTAGGAAGGATGTGAGCTCTTCCCTGTCAAGGTGATGTGGAGCATTCACAATACCATCCAAAGTACTGGGCTTGGGTTTAACACCTTCAGAAGTCAAAACATACCCTATGTTTTCTATTTCATTTACACGAAAGACACATTTGTCCTTTCTGATGGTTACACCATTGCTCTCCAAAATGTACAAAACCTCATCAACACACTTGTCATGCTCCTGTATCGTATTAACAAAAATCAATATATCATCTTGATATATTACCACATTGGACATGTTCTCAAACATTCTTGTCATTAATTTTTGAACTACTGGTGTGGCTGAGGCCAGTCTACATCGCAAACAAAAAAACAGGAAAACACCACCAGGCATGACAAAGGCTTTGAGATGAGGAGACTGCTCGTCTAGCACTACTTGATAACATGCTTTTCTAATATTCAGCTTTGAAAACCATTTAGACTGGCCCATAGCATTAATCAAGTCTTTAATATGTGGAAGAGGAACATTTTCCACCCAAATTTTCATGTTAAGTGATCTTAAATCAACACAAAAGACATAAAATAGCATCAACGTGTTCAATTATCTTATTATCCTGCATCTTCTATAAAAATCAACAATAACTTCTTTCTTATACCATAAGGGACTTGCACAATTTTGTTTGACTGAAACACTGATCTCTTTGACTTTGATAGTATGAACAATGTTTTTTAATCTTGCCCACTTTATAATGGAATACATTTTTGAATGCCTCTTTCCATGACTTTTGTTCTGTGACAGCGCTGATACGAGTAACCAGCTGCTTTCGGCCAGGTCTAATCATTAGATTTAAATACGCCTGGTGCCACCAACCCAAGACATTAATGCCCTTGTAAGCTACATAAACATCCCCTTGATAGTATTGGTCTCCAAAGTGATATCTGCACAAAAAAATCCCTTAACCAATCCTGATACATTCAAATATGATGGTGATGACATCAGGAGAAAATAACTTTTAGACAGACCAGTGTTCATTGTATTTTTCTAAAGAAATTATTGTAATTATTTTAACCAGAATCTAGTAGTAAAGCAATTAAATGCCATCAATCAAAATGGGAATGTGTGGGTTGCTGTATCTCTTACTGCTGTGTACACAACCAACCTCAATACAATCTACAGAAAGAACTCACTCTTCTACTCTTCTGTCAAATCCGCTTAAACTTTCAACATTTTGTCTTCTACATTTCTGATCCCTACATGCTTACCCTCTCTACATGCCTTCCCAAAATGACCAGTTTTCTTGCACTTCCAACACTCTTGTGTAGGAGTAGGCCAATTTTAAAATTAAATAAATGTGATGTGGATCCCCTCCTAAAGCACATAGGTAGTTTATTAAATGAAAAGACCCCCCTCTATTTGTATTAACACTAGAACCTTGCTTTACTTACTGCTTATTGTGAAAAATAGCTTGTGAATTAACCTTTGCTAAATAGGACTGCATATTATCTGACTCTAACTTATTAAAATCTTCCAAAGAAACTTCTATACTCTTTCTGCTGTCAATGATCCTATCAAGGGACTGTTTTTACAAGATAGTAACCTCCGTTGTATCTTCTTAGAATGACATAGTGATGCAATTTGATCACATATTAATTGAGAGGTGAAAGTCTCAAACTCACAATACGCTGCAAGCACTTTCAACACTGTCACATATGAATCAAAAAATGAATTGGGAGCCTGTACATGTGTAAAAGATTTGTGACAATGTGCCACAACGTTTACTTTCCCTTCAAAGTGAGTTTCAAACTGCTTGATAGCCACCTCAAAGTCATCATAATCAAATGTTAGATTTGGGGGTCTCTAGTTGGCATAGGTAGGTACCTGTGACCAATAGGGACCTCGCGTGTAGTCAGGGTAAGGGGCACATTCCTAAAATAACTCCTGCTCACCCGCTTGGTAGCTTGGCACGAGCAGACAGGCTTATCTCAGAGGCAGTGTGTAAAGCATTTATGAACACATACAGTAATCAAGTGACAACACTACAGATGGACTCCACACCAGTTGTATATTAAAAAGAAGTATATTTTACATAGATTTAACACAAGAACACAAACAGCAAAAATCCACAATACTGTACTTAAAATGGTGGGATTAGCTTGGATCTCTCTTGGATGTAAAATGTGACGCTTTGGGTGAATGTACCTGAAAATGCAAAACGCAATACAACAAAAGTGTTGCTGGGAAGGTGAGGCGTCAGTTCCTTACATGCAAGAATGGTGATGCGTTGGTTCCCTACTGCTGCGTAGGGGGCGGTGATGCGTCTGTTTTTCTCTGTGAGGGGAGGTGATGTGTTGGTTTCTTACTGCGCTTCCGTGGCGATGTGGCGAGCACCGCCATGATGAGATGAAGATTTGGTGCAAAGAAATTAAGATGTCGACTTCTTCTTGGTCCGATACGATGCGGACCATGACAGGCCCGGCGACACGCCTCCCAGTGATGCAACAGTGTCTGCTGTGACGTCAATCCTCTTCTCCGGTGATGCGAGGCACTTCTGGGGCCATGCGATGACTCAGCGGTTCTTGGGGGCCGCGACAGGCCCTGGAACACACGTCCCGGTGATGCAGCGGCGTCTGCTGCGACGCCGATCCTCTTCTCCGGCTATGCGAGGCACTCTCGTGTTGTGAAGTGACAGCGGCAGTTCAGCGTCACGCTTCTTGCTTGTGAGTCAACCTTCCAGCTCCTTGCGATGCGCAGTTCCTCAAAAAGTCAAGCACAACTGCAGGCACTTCCAAAGAACTCTTGGGGAGCTGGTGGGTAAAGGCTGTTGTCCCTGAAACTTCAGCAGGAGGCAAGCTCTTTTCTCAAGCCCTTGGAGATCCTTACAAGTTGATAAAAGTACACAAAGCTCCTCTCTCCTTTCTTAGGCAGTCAGGCAACCACTGCAGGCCAATCCCCCAAGCAGCACTTCAGCTTAGGGATAGTCTCTCCTCAGTCTCTCTTCTACCACTCCCCAGCAAAGGTTTCTTGTTGTTGTCCAAAGTGATCTAATTCTCTGGGGTCTGGGTCCCCTCTTTTATACACAGTTTCTCTTTGTTCTCTGAAGGCAGAGAGGCCTTTGCCAAGTCAAATCCAGGGCGGGTCTGTCCTGGAGCACTCTGTTGACATGACTCCTTCTTGTCTTTCACAGTGCAGGGCAGAGACATCAGAGGCACCACAGGAGGTGGAGCCAGCATTGTTGAGGGAAGGCACAGTTCTATTCAGGTTCCAGGTGCAACTCCTCCTTCCCATATAGATGCAGATCTCTCTATTCACCACTGGGCTGACTCACCCTGTCTCCTGAATTTCCCCCAGACCCTGTCACTCAAACTCCAGACAAAGAATACACAACCTAGCAGAGGCTGGCTTGGATAGTTAGACAAGAAAATAGTGGTATTTTCAAACCCAAAATGTTAAAACCAACTTCACTAAAAGATGTACTTTATCATTCTGAGTTCAGGCATACTAAACTCGAATTTGTACCTAGTTCCCTGAGTCAGTTAGGATTGTAAGATGTAATAATCAAACTGCCTATTTTGGCCTATGGGGAATAGGTAGCCTTGCAATAGTGAAAAACGAAAATGGCTGTAATTCGCTGTTAGGACATGCCACACACATCAGGGCTTGTCCTTCCTTATACTTACAATGAACCCTGCCCTTGGGCCTACCATAGGGGTGTCTGATATGAAGAAAAGGGAAGGTTTAGGGACTGGCAAGTGGGTGCACGTGCCCAGTCAACATGGCAGTACTAGACTGCCCACAGGCTCTGCAATGGCAGACCTGAGACACACTTTTACAGGCTGCTTCTGTAGGTGGCGGAACCAGTGCTGCAAGCTCACTAGCAGCATTTAGTTTACAAGCCCTGGGCACACTCAGTGCACTGTACTAGGGTCTGACCAGTAAACCAAATCATCCAATCATGGAAGCACTAATCCATACATCAATTTACAATAGGGAGAGCATATGCACTTTAGCACTGATCAGCAGTGGTAAAGTGCCCCGAGTAATAAAACCAACAGTAATAGGTCAGACAAAATACAGGAGGATGGCAAAAAGTTGAGGAATGACCCTGCAAAAAGAGCCAAGTCCAACACTCCTGTCCTGCATACTCTGGTAGATGATCGAACATATTCTAACCATCAACCCCTAAATAATAATATAGTAAACTACGTTTGCAATCTGGTTTAAATTTCATATCATCAATGGCACCCATATGAACTTTAAACTATCTAAACCATAACCTCCAATTTAAAGGAGGTTCACTTTGATCTTGTAAAAATGGATTCGGAGGCGAGAGACTGCATAATTATATGTATAGATAAATAGTAACAAAGACAATAGAGAAGAACAGAATGGCACTTGAGTAGATACTGAGAAAAAACAGTGAACAATAACGTGTACTTGAAATAAAAGTGGGCTGATCATTGGAATCAGTAGTTAGCGTTGCAGGCAGACACATTCAATTTAAGAGTGCCAATCAGAAGAGGGATTTCAAGTGCAGTGTGCCAATCACTGTGGTTGATGACCAACAGGTGGCGCTGTGACCTATGTTCAGGGGCGTCCTCCAATCGGAAACCAACGAGTGAAAGATTTTGGAGGAAGCGAAGAGCAGAAAAGACAGCTTTCAGGTGCTCGCAGTTCTTCTGTTGAAAATTAATTGAAATTCAAACAGCATTATGTTGTGCTGATGGCTGCAGAATACGTTCAAGTGTTTTAATGTGTGCAGTTTGCTGTGCAGCTGAGTGGAGTGTAGGTAAGGTAGCAAAAGGTCCAAGGATTTCAAGGCTTGAACAACGCTTAAATAAGCTGTGTTGGTAGGTGAATGGAGACACACTCGAAGCTCTGGACCTCTTGGGCTTCAAGTAAAAAGACAGGTTTGAGGAATGGTAAGTGTGTACTCCATAGAAATTCACATCAGTTTTTCAGGATTAGTATCCGTTCTTTCAAAATTGTAGTAAAAAGGACAGAACTATTTTTGATTGCAGTGAAGTGTCTTTATTATTTTTCATTGAACAAGGACAGCCGACACGTGTTTCGCCCCCTCTTGGCGATTTGCGCCGGGGCTTTCTCAAGGCTGTAGAAGAAGATGAGATAGAATGTTTTAGTTGTGCGATGTGATAGCAGTTGACCCCAAGAGGAACAGAGAAATCACCTAGTGTGAAAGAGTGAATGGGATGGTTTTGTGGTGTCATAGCATCAAGGCCTTATCTGCATTATCAGATAGTGGTGAATCATGAGTCAAGTACACTGATTGTGGCTTGAGTTATACCAAAATAACGCAAGCGAAAAAGTACAGAAAGAAAGTGAAACAAGTGTTTTTTTAAAAGAACGGCAGAGTATAAATTATGTTGAGAAAAGTTTCTCGATATTCAGATTTCTTTTGGCAACCCAGAAAATGTCCCAAAGTACCAGATCAGAGAGGAGTGGGTAGACAAAAAAGGTCACAGTATGATAGACAGAATACAATAGTAATACCTAGTTTGGCTTTTATAACGTAAATGATTTTAGTTTCCAAATTATTTCAATGTCCAAAATATGATAAATATAGTTCTTCAGGAACAAACATGCTTCTGTCAATTCAGATGAAAAAGGGGTTATAAATACATTAGTTTTGGTAATCAAATCTTCCGCATAGCATGTCAGATAAACAATTTAGCAAAATAAGAAATACAGACAAAGCTTTCAATATTAAAAACATCTATCTATGATAGCAAGTGATGAGAAGGGTTCGCACTTTCTTACAAAATTTGTGTTAGGTTGTTACGTTTTAATGGGCATAACTATTTGATTCATTTTATCAAGGTTTGTCTAGCCCTGTAGGGTAGCACCTCTATTCATTGAAGTTGGACCTGGGTGTTATGCCTGCATAGCGGGGATTGCCAAATGAAGGGCATATATTGGAAGGTAGCTCGAGCTGTTAGTAGCCCTAGTAGAGGACATTAAAATTAAACGTGCATATGACATGATCAAAATATGGAATAGCCTATGTTTAATGGGGTTTACTTAGTTTTTATATTCAAAAGCGCATGGATTAAAAGAGTAACCGAACTGCACACATTTATTGCAATTAAAAAGGAAAATAATTCCTATTTTCGGTTATTTGTCAAAGTCGGGCATTATTTACATGATAGTACAAGTGTTTCTTCATATGTGTTGACTTCTTATTAAATCAGCATAAAAAAAAGGCCACGTGATTGTGGCTAAACCACATTTCTGTACAGGCACTGTGTTTTTTAAAAAAGCAGTATGATGCAACTAGGTACGACTGGTTGTAAGGAGAGTCGATAGTTTACAGGTAACTGTGCAGCTCGGAGTGTCCAAATTATACGGAAGTAAAACGGAACACACTATATGTTAGTGTGTTCCCGTCCCACCAAGTTACTTAAATCAAAGTAGGTGTTGAAGCCACCGAGATTTGCGTAGGCAATTTTGTAGGTTGCATTGTATTTCTTATAATTACAAGGCCAAACAGAGAACACACAGGTATGTATGTGTAAGCAGAGCAATCAGGTTATAGATCTCTTCTCATCCCGTATAATTAATTTTAAGACGGTTGGTGGAAGGTTCCCGTAGTTTTAATAAGCAAGGATGCATTGTTTGCATTAGAATATGGAGGAAACGCGAGCGCTTTGGTGAGCTTCCGTACTGAAAAAAGAGGGACGGCATGCAACAGAAGTTACAAAAGTTACACACGCCAGCTTAATCGGCGTTCAATTAGAATATGGAAGAAACGCGAGCGCTTTGGTGAGCTTCCGTCCCGGAAAAAGAGGGACGGCATGCAACAGAAGTTACAAAAATTACACACGCCAGCTTAATCGGCGTTCACGAAAGCTTACTTGTAAGGCTGATGCCCTCTGCTCCTAGTGCTCCGTCGACATGGCAGTTCTCGGGTTGAATCCCAGCGGTTCCCACAACCGCGGGAACCCGGTAGTTAATGGATGTAACCCGGAAGCAGATCCGGAAGGGCAAATTGTCCATGTTAGTTTTACTACGCTTTGGGTTTTGTTATTTTAATTGTTAACTGACCCGATTAGCAAGCGAAAAAAGCTGTACTGTGTAAATTTGTAAATAAGATTATTAAATTAAGCAGAAAGGAAAAAATTAAAAAATTACGGGATTTTTCCAGAAAGATGGTATCTCACTCAGTTCGGTGGCCAAAACGCTATTTGTGAGTGGTGTGGATACCTGATTGGCAGGATATCAGCCTAAAATGACCTTTGCATTATAGGGGGATGTCATATGTTCACTGGTTTGCGTATTATTCTCTCGTCAATGTTTTGCAAAAGTGGTGATTAGTGGTTAGTTATTATCGAGAATGTAGGACTATAATCATAATTACGTTGGCAACACCTGTCAAGTAACAGGGATTCTTAACCTCAGGACAGGTAGAGACAAGAGTGTAAACACTTTTTGCCGGGCACCTAAAATTACATCAGACTGAGCCCTGATCTAATATACGTTTCTTGAGAGTAATATGAACCATGTTAATTTTTTAAAAAACACCAGTGTCACATTATTTTATATTTGTACATTGGATCTCAACAATTCCACATTTTAAGCTGAACAGGTCTTATAAAGGAACAGCGGTTGGACTGAGTAGTTCTGTCTAAGGAAACTGCACATATATACAGGCCCTAGTATAGTTATTCATATCATCTGTTATAAACATGTGACTATGTCCGTGGCATTGTTTCATCATCTCACAGTGGGGAGAGTGAGATTGGTTACAGCCAGTGATGCCATTCATATTCCTGATTAAGCCCATTTGTTACTGTTTCCATTCTTATGATTAATGAGCTCTCTTCTCGACGAAGCATTTGGTCCAAATCTCCTCCTCGTTTAGGTATTTTTAGTCTTTTTAGGCCAACAAATGTGAAGTTCAAGTTGTTCTTATGGTGTTGTAGGAAATGTTCTACAAGGGACTGTCTAGTGTCTATTCCATGGATATTCCGATAATGTTCTTGTATTCGGACTTTCAAGGGTCTTTTAGAGCTACCAATGTAATGTTGTCCACAAGGGCATGTTATTAGATAAATTACATAGGTGCATTCGCAATTGATGAGATCTTTGATCTTATGTTTGTGGCCATTGATTAAGACCTCTTTGGTTCTTGATTTGCCTAGTTTGCAGATTGAACAGTTCGTGCAAGTGTAAAAACCAATGGTCTGGGGTGGAAAAGGTCTTGGTTTTGGTTTGATATCCAGAAAGGATGGACAAAGAATGTCTCTTAAGTTTCTGCTTCGTGAGAAACCCATCTGGGGTTTATCTTGTAATGTATTGGACAAAGTTGGGTTATCTTTCAACAGGTGCCAATGTTTTCGCAGGGTCTTGCGCATATATTGTTGACCGCTATTGTATTCAGTATTAAAGTGAATTGTTTGTTTCCTCTCTCGCAGTTGATTATTGTGTAGTAAACTTTGTCTGTCAGACGTTTTGAATTTAGTTAGTGCCTTAGTTAGTGGTTGTTCCTTATAACCTCTTTGTTTCAGACGTTGGGTTATATTGGCTGAGTGTGTTTCATACTCTTCCACAGAGCTACAGTTCATGCGTGCTCGTCTATACTCCCCTCCTGGAATGTTTATAATAGTGTGGGCAGGGTGGCTGCTGGTGGCATGCAAGATGGAGTTTGCAGAGCTCGGCTTTCTGTAAATTTTGGTGTGTAACTGGTTGTCTGAGATGTAAATAGACAAGTCCAAAAATTCAATTTCTGTTTTCGAGATATTGTGAGTAATTTCAATTCCCCATTGATTTGGTGACATAGACTTGATAAATGATCTGAGCTTGTTCTCTGTTCCTTGCCAAATCATTAAAATATTGTCTATGTAACGACCCCACATTATTATGTTGTCTGTCACATCTTCCGGACTTTCTTGCCAGAGCCAGTGTTGTTCCACCACTCCCATCAGGAGACAAGCATATGGGGGTGCAAATTTTGCCCCCATTGCGGTCCCCCGCAATTGTAAGTAGTATTTCCCGTTGAAGAGGAAGTAGTTGTTGAATAGGCAAAACTCTAGAAAGTCAAGGATCATTCTGTTGCGTGCCGTTAGGTGAACTGAGCGAGTTTGCAAGTATTTTCTAGTAGCAGCTATACCATCTGTATGTTTAATTGAGGTATATAAACTGGTGATGTCAATTGCAATTAAGAAAAAGTCTTCATGCCATGCTATATTTTCTAGTTTATGAAGTACATCCTTTGTGTCCCTAATGAAGGACGGAAGGGATTTCATTAAAGGTTGCAACTCTGCATCAATAAAGGCTCCTAGATTTGAGCAGACAGAATCAATACCAGCAATTATACGTCTTCCTTTTGGCATTCGCCCTGGCTTGTGCACCTTAGGTGGTAGGTACAAGGTTGGTACAATTGGGTTTTTGATGTATAAGAGATTCTTTTCTTCGATGCTCAGTAGGCCTTTTTCTTGCCATAGGTCAAGTAACGCAGATAGTCTTTCTTGAATTTGTTGAGTGGGATTGTTTTCCAAGACCTGGTAACATGTGTTGTCATCCAATTGCCGTTGCGCTTCCAAGAGATAGTCCGAGGTATTTAAAATAACAACATTTCCCCCCTTATCTGCTTCCTTGATTGTCAGCTCTTCATTTTGTCGCATTTCAGTCATAGCGGTGATATTTTTTGGAATATATTTTTGCTTGGCTTTGTACCTATCAAATTCCTTGTTTAGATCTTCAGTCACTTTAGAAAAGAACATATCAATCGAGTTTCCAGACGGTAATGACGGGGTGAATCTCGACTTCTTCTTCAAGGGATTCGGTTTGGTATGAAATATGTCAATGCCAGCCCTGCGATCACACTCCAAAACATTCTCCGATTGTGTGAGGAGGCACGTTTGAAGCACACAAGTCAGTCGACTGTGCTGAATCCTTGCTCGCGTTCTGCCCTCTGTGCGGCTTTGACACTGCTTAGGAGACATAACCATTGAAACACGCTAAAGTTGTGCAGAAACACCACAGTAACTCAGTAACATGATGGTGAGCCCGCACAATCCTTGGGCTCCAAAATTTCAAGAAACACAGTACCTCATAATACTTGTACACAGAACACAGTCGCAAATAAAGCAGGAATCACAGGTCTAGTAGGTAGACTCTTACTCACCGCCAACTTTGTTGAGTAGCCAATAATCCACCAGAATACGTTGTACACCAGGATATTTATTTTAGCAGATTTTCAAGAACACAGCTTGTATAAAGGGCCCAGGAAATCATAATAACAGACCCACAATTCAAATAAATCTATGAAAGAACACACAATGAACCAATAGCCTTATTGTAAATCTTTATATCACATAAGAATTAACAATGAGTTGTTTGTTGTCTACAAGATGCTGGCATATGAAACAGTTATTTTAATAGCCTATCCTTTACATGCAATGGTGTCTCAGCTTCTGATTACCACTGTAGATGCTAACCATTAACAATAAGAATTTAACAGACATTTCCAAATAAATGAGAGAATTGAGTGCACTTACTCAAGCTTACGGATTCTATTTTAATTCCACCGGCAACTTTTCAAAGGGTACTCTTCAATGCTAGTTTGGTTACAGATACGAAAAGTAACAGAATAGCGGGATGTTACTATTAAGGAACATGCAATTAATCTCGTCTCCATGGCAGTTGTGCTAGACTAAACAGCACAGAAATACCTCTATAATTAAAGGATTAACTAAAATCTTCATTCAGCTCAGCAGTGGGAAACATAATAACAGTAGTTTGCTTTATTGAAAAGATCGTGCTTATAGAACATATTGAACCCAATGCATTTTGAGCTACAATACTAACGAATGTTTTTATAGCACACACTTCTTCTCCAAGTGAATGTATGTAACTGTGTCTGCTTGTTTCGTATGTTTGTGTGTGTGTGCATGGGAGCATACAACTGTGCATTGTCTGAGTGCATATGGGTGTCTAATCCAAATACAACAACTAGCAACATGCAGCAAATGCAACCTAAACACATACACCTAAACGAGTAAATGCTAAGCAGTTCTTTATATCCTATGTTTTGATGTTTGAATACCTAATTTTACAATATACCTTTCCGACCCGGAGAAACCTATTATTTATTGTGTCTGTTGTCCCCACAATTTCTAAATGCAATGCTCAATCTATATTATGGAGGTTGTAACGCGAGTAGATTCCAAAGGCTATTTACATTTATTTCGCTTTAGAATGCTTGTAGACTTGTCACAAAAAATCAAAAGCAAGCTTTCTGATGTGGATGATATGTGTATTTTCGTGTACTAAATTCGTTAATGTATATTTATGTATATACTTCAATCCAGAAAATGAAATAAAATATGATTTTTTATTGTTAGGTTGTAAAATGAAACCATGGACGGCATGGACAGAATGCACCAAATTGTGTGGAGGTGGAATTCAAGAGCGCTTCATGACAGTGAAGAAAAAGTTTAAAAGTTCACAATTTACAAGCTGCAAGGACAAGAAAGAAATCAGGGCATGCCATGTTCATCCATGTTAATAATTCCTTCAACGTGACCTGATGCACTCTTTAATGAAAAATCTCATTTGATGTTTTTTTTAAATTATAGATTGTATACAAGGGCCAGCACTTTTGCAATGTGTTTGGCTTGCTAGTCTTGCAAGGGCAAGAACTATATTTTATACACTTGTTCACAAATGCAATATACGACTTGCTGCGATTAACTGTCTGGGGCTGTAACAGTCCTCAAAAAACCTTGAACTGCATCAACATTTTTAGAAATGTACTAGCGTGTAGCAGAATAAACCATAGTTAGCTCTAAAATGATGTACACTTGTGGAAGTTAGTATTATGAGAAAGATCGTGAAATGCATGCACAAAATCACAAAATATTCATCAGAATTTACATGGGATATAACCTACAGTATCTCAATTTACAAGCAGTACATGTAGCAAACCATGGTTAGGAAATGATGCATTGAAATTAAAATGTCATAACTCCCCATAAAATTCTATTCTATTAGGCAGTATTAAAGTAGTTTTACGAAATAAAATGTTCCTATGTAAACAGATTTATTGTAGTATGATGCTGTTTCCTGAGCCTTGGTGAATTCTTGGATTGACACTAGCATGCAAATATCTACATATTTCCAATCTAGAATACGAGTTAGATGTGTTATGTGCCAGACTTGAATGAAATGTCACGTACTGCAACAGTACTTGTATCAAACAGGAACATTTCTTCCAAGAGTTTCTACTGAAAAGGGGGTTGCACAGGGCCACCACAGTTCACACAATAGGTTTAGTCACATTTCAAACTGTATATATTATAAATACTGGAACACATTGCTTAATGCATCTCAATCTTATATACTGAGTTTAGAAATATGGAACAAAATACACAAAGACAACATGGAATAAAGGAAATCTACTTCTGTTGATTTCCGGTTGAGTGATTACTGTTCAGCTCAGGCAGGAAGGTGATCAACTATTAATTGCCTTCAAAGAGCTTTGTACACATTTGGCCTGTTAGAAATTATTCAGGGTATGTGTGTGTGTGATTTAGATTACTGTGCTGTCACTCTTAGATTACCCTTTCTTCCTTCCAAAAAACAGCATCCACACAAAGCCTTCTAAAGTCATGTATTCCTTTAAGATGTGTTGACCTTTCAGTTCATGCTCCCTTTAATGTTTGTAGATCACTGTGTTTTTATTTTAAAACAACATGCACCAATTTCATATTTGACAATACTTCTGTATTTAAGAATAAATACTGAAACTCTGTAATTTTCTAATTGATTCAATTAGCTGTGTGGAAACATGTTCACTGTACACTTTAATCCTGTAATGTGAAGACAAAGGTTAAGATGTACAGGTATAAAATGAACATATTCATGCCACATTTATTTTCAATATTTCAATTGGGTGTGTGAAAGTAGTGAGAGTTTGCACGTGAGTTTGTCTAAGAAATGGATTCTGCTTCCCTATAACTTAGAGATCTTAACACAATCAAAGTTTGATAAACTTACCCAGTTAAAGTGGAATTATAGACAGTGCCATGAAAATTGCTAGAATCATGGAGCCTAAAGTGTGATGCATATTCAGCACTAAGTTTGTTATGCAGATACATTGTAGTAAAGTATTCATTCAAATACTATTTCCATTGCAGATGCTCTATTCCCATCCCTCCAACTGACATCATCCCATAAATATACCTGACACAGGCACCTATATAGAAATACCACAGTGAATGAAAGATAGCCACTCAGGCAGTAAGCTAGGTTGTACTACTTTGTTGTTTTATAGTTTCTGACTGTCCACAGAATTCGAGGGGTTGTTAGTGATCTTCCTGTGCTAATGTCTCTTTTGCAAAGATTATCAGTGGCTTGGCACACTACTATCTAATAGCACTTGGTGCTGTGCTCATATCAGCTTTTAATGCAACAATTCCCTTTATGCCTTTATGGGCACAAGGTTGTTGGGGCTATCTTTTATTAGTCTTCTAGTAAGCCGTATTTGGTGCTAACAGAAGTTTTCCCATTAATTTGTAATACGAGAAGTGTGAATGTAGTGCACTCCCTATACCCCATGACACTTTGTCTTGGAAAAGCTGGTAAACGTTTGTGGGCAAAAGAGGTTGTGAAAAGGCAAAACATGCAGTAATCCAATCCCTACCTGAAATATTTCATGATGTCTCATTCCAAGCTCCCCAACTTGGAATCAGCCAACTTTCATATTCAGAGCAATACAGCACCTTCTTTATCAGTATTTCTTCTGGCGATATGATATTAAAAGATTCTCTTTTATAAAAAAAAAAGTCTGAACAATTTCAAATTGCATCACCAAATGCCATATGTGCGTTAGTATACAATGACAAATATTCATCTCAATAATTTGCAACTGTGTACAGTTCTAGGATCCATTTCCGATTGAGGTGGTCTCTATATTTCTTTAAATTCAAGTATTATTTGCAAGCATTTTTATTTCATGTCACTGTCATCAGAGCTTTAGTGTAAATTATGATGTCTTGATGTAGCATGGTATCTGTTATTACATGTATCACTGTTGCATTATGCCCCAAAACTAGTTTTGACAGGCTTATGCATAATTTATAATAGTAACACATATCTTTAGTCAGCTGCTCCTATACATTTCCGATTTCCTAATAAGACATGAAGTAGACTATCTTATAACCCATACAGTTGAAGACCGAAAGATATAACGCAGAGACAAACATATGTAATTATGTCTCTGAAGGCGTTCCTGTTTTCGGGACTACATTATTTAATATTTTCTAATGTTTTGACTTTGGTTCCATTGATTTCATTGTGCACCACTTCCAAGTCTCTTAGGGGCTTATTATCAAGAACCGTGTTAAAATTATTGCTGCTTTAGCGGCAGGAAACTGCCGCTAAAGCGGCGATAATTGGCTTGATAATATGCCCTTGTGAATTACCATAGAAGCCCAGGTTCACACCAGAACATGGGCTACTATGGGAATTCACAAGGGCATATTATCAAGCCCATTCTCGATGCTTTAGCTGCAGTTTCCTGCCGCTAAAGCGGCGATAATTTTAACGCTGTTCTTCATAATATGGCCCTTAGTTCTTCATGCACAGGCACTGAGAATATACTCTAAAGCATCTATTGTTCTTGTATGCATTTTCATTGATTATGGACTACGGCTGTAGGCTTTACTATTATTTTTTAGTGTAAATCACATTGCTTGCTGGCAGCCTGTTACCCTATTGCTGCATTAATTAGATTCTGGTCATCCTTAATGTTTATATTTTGCAGTAGGATGTGCTTCCTTTGATCTGTGATGTGTGAGTGCACCCACAAAAATATGACAGATAGCTTTCTATCTGAAGTAACTGAAATGCATCATTATATACAAGCATACAAATATATCAGAAGTAGCAGTGATTTTGGAAATTGATTTATTTCTTATTGTCAATCTTGATTCTAAATAATAAGATAAAGGGGTGCTAGCCCAACCTGAAACTGTCTTTTGAGGAGCTCCTCCAAATATTCAGCTGTCAGAAACTTCATGTACACCTAATGAATCAACACTGCTTATATATATTTCCATTGTTCCCAACGGATATGAACATATTTCCTATCAACTTTTTTGGGTTTTATTTTAATCATGATATGAAATGCACAAAAAATTAATTTTATACTTAATCAGACTCTTGTGAGTTCACAATTATTGCAACAGCACATACAAATATACTTTTCCTACATTGTTAGTTCAGTAGAATTGCATCAATCATATGCTAAGTTGATATCTAGTTTAAATATGACCCATGCTCCTGATAATGCAAGGTACAAAATTGTAAGTTGCGTATTTTCAATAAGCTCTTTATTAGCCATGTACTACAGTTTTCAATGTGCCTGCGATTTTAGCCAACATACTTGCTCTCTCACTCTGACAAGTATTAGATTGAACTATAACCTACCTTTTGTCCAGTAAACAGATAATAATGTTTTAGTTGTATATTTCTTTGTCACTGATCTTTTGAAAATGCTGTCAAAAATAAATTTCTTACTGAAGTCTTGTGCTGATGCGTAAAATTGTCGTTTATATTTTGTTTTAGAATAAAGACATCTCCATATTATGGTTCTTTATGGTTTGGAATCTTTATCTCCAACTAGCTTGAACAGGCAGACTTGTTTCACCATCTTGAGTAAAAACTTTGAGTGACAGTAAAACAGCACAGAAATAGTTTAACTTGGTACGTTGACGATAACAGTGTTTGCTAAAGAAAAATCAGAGTCCCTGTGCAACAGCGGGCGGAGGAAACCCCAAAAATCTACACCCCAAAATATTACCTCAACAGATCGCTCACAGGTAGATGAATCAGAGAAGGTGTTAAACCTCAATTTTGTAAGAAAATGTATCCTCAAGGTAAGGCACCTCCCAACATATCAGAACTACAGTCAATTAAGTAAGGGCCCACTCAGTAATACAATTTATAACATGCTTTCAAAAGGTGCAGCACAGATTTGCTAAATGCAAGCGCATAAAGTCATTGTCATGAAGGTTCTCAGCAAGCATTACAGAGTAGTGCAAAATAAGAAATATTCTAAGTCCCAAGTAGGCAGCAAAATCAATAAATGGATAGCATCCCTAGCAGTAGAGGGAGACTTCTAGCTCACCCCCAACATTGAGGGGTTGTATACACTATTCATGCTTATTAAATCAATAAAACTGCTAAAACATCATGGTATGATCAAAGGTGTTACACTCTCAGCAAGTCAGAGAACAATTTTCATAAAGGTTATGTTGCCTTAGCACCTAAGTACTATTCATTTGACTTGTTTACTCTGTCCATTACACGTAGGAGCCCGTTATGATGGCGGGCGGAGGCACCACCGCGATGCTGGTTGGTGACTGAAAATTCAATTTTCCACACGCGAGCAGCGGTCCTCACGCCTGCCATATTACAATGGGCAAACATACCCCATTTCCCCTCTGCTGCGGTGCGACGTGAACCACCATAAAAATGCCACCGCCACCATGGCAGTGGGAGCCACCGCCGTGCGGAATGGCGTCCCGACCGCTGTACAAATAAGGATATCCCAAACAGCCGGTCACACCGCAGCGGAGAAATCCCCCAACCAGAGCGGCGGAAACATGACAGCGGAGCTCCAAACGAGTCTCCCGGTCCACACCACTCGGATCGCAATGGGTCCAGCTCTACACGTCTTCCTGGTGCTGTGCCTGATACACTACCAGCAAGTTATGCACCGTTGCAGACGACGCCACAGGTACGCAATCACACAACTACGCACACAACCACAACACACAGCTCATGGTCTGACATACGGTTCCTGTCCACACCAGACACCATGGTGGGGACAGGAACACATCCACAAGTGTACCCACCCATGTCCTACCTGTCACAAAATAACCCCTCCGCATCCATGTCACCCATCAACCATGATATCAATGCAATGTCCCGGTCACGTCACCGCAGCAGTGAAGATGTGGGAAAACATATGCACACAATGTAGAAGGCAGGGCCAGCGCTAGGCATTGGCCGTCCACAAAGATAATAGGGCCACCCCTCCACACACTGGGCCCCCCACACCCATTAAGGGACATGCTATGTGCCCCTCCTGTGCACCCCCATGCACAATAACCAGCCAGGTGAACCCACACCCTGCACCACACACCAAACAACCAGGGAGACAGTCACAGCAGGTGGTGCTGCAGAGCAACACACAGAACACAAGCTCAGCACCAGGGCAACTCTCACACCACACCCACACTACACTCATATCAAGCAAACTGAGTCCAATCACAAAATTAACACTCACAATGAATATGAACAATCGCTCAACTAGATACACCCCACACTGACACACAGCCACATACATAGACCAGATGTCAGCAACAATGGAGGACAAGAAATGGAAAAGCTAAAGTGAGGTGGACACTAATGGAAGGCCAAGGAGCTAACCACAAAGCATGTGTACATCACATGCAAGAGAAGGAACATATAACAATACCCTTAGCCCATCAAATCACACAAGGCTAGCAACAACTCAGGGAGACAGCAAGACAACCCATGCATAGTCACAGGGATGAAAGGAAGTCTCTGAAGTCAAACAATGATCAGCCACACATCTGTATCCAACAACTTGACAGGTGTATGTCAGTAGCAAAACAAATAGGGCCCGTTGTCACACTCCATGACTGTCAAACACAAGTTGAATCCTTCACACATACCCCCCACCATTCTCACACCGGCGGCACTCAACACCAGTGTCAAACACACAGGATGGTGCCAATAATGTCCAGTGAATACACTGACAAATAATCACACTCCCTGGGGGCATTCACAAACATCACACACACACACTCTGGAATGCCTGAACTAATGCTGGCACAAAAACAACAGCCAATCACAAAACTCCCAACATACACAGAAGTACAACAAGCCCAGACCTGTGCAGTAAAACTGTGGAAAGGCAATTGGAGCCCAGACAGAGCAGGAGTACACAACATTATCACTCAGGAACAATGCACAGACAATATACCCCAACAAAGACAAGAAGTGCATCATGTCAAATCAATCATGGACACAACCTGGGAGAAATGGGCCAATAATAAAATACAGACAGACATACCACACCACCCATCAAGTCAACATGGTGTCATAGTGTACCACATGCTTGCACATGCACAATCCTGACAAGTGACAGGTCAAATATAAGAGGAGAAAAAATCCACAAGGATGCACTCAAAACAAACCCAGGAACAAGAATAGCCCTAAGTGCATGTGAAAGACACACAAGGAATGCACAGTGCACATGCAACACACATCTGAATAAATAACAACGCACACGCCAAATCACAATGACATGCAAATAGAACATCACACACAGAGCATCTGTCAGCTGCAAGAGACAACACAGGCCAAACACTGCACACATCAAACACACAACAGATGCACATGCCAATCCATCACATTGAAAACACAGCTGGACATAAGGTGATGCACACCAGGCAAGTTTAAGGCAACATACACTCACAGCACTGCATGCACGACACGACAAGCATTGTGTGCACACTAAACATACCAGTTCCAACAGATATGAGTGCCCCCCCATGAATCCCACAACACAAATCACCATATCACACATAAAACATCACACTCAGGAAGGGAAGAAGTACCTCAGCAAACACACATACAGCTCACGCGTCACCCACAGATGCACAAATCTGGGACACCCAGGTAAAAACAACATGACCGGAGGACTGTGCATCACACACAGTTGAACTGCTAATGAGCAACCTTGACTGCAAAACAGTACAAGAAAATTACATACATCGAATTGGGAAACTGTCCTGAGTCCTGTGCACGGACCAGCACCACAAACCAAAGTGGGCCAAATAAAGTGGTGGGGAGGAACACCCTGGCAACCCAAGGGGACAGCTGACATTAGAGTGAAGTGTTGTGTACACCAGTAGTGGACATGTCTGAAATAGATAGAGTGTCACTCACAATGGGTAGGCATCAGAAGCACAGATAGGGGATGTCATAACTCCACATCCCATATGCCATACTGGAGCAAAACATGCCTTAAGTGACAGCAATGCATGAGAAAACCCACCCATAATGTCAGTGTGGATGAGCAGGTCTGCACAGTGAGCATAAAAAGTAACAAGACACATGGCTGATCAACAAAACACAACACTGACTTGCCAGTTACACACTCTGCATACTCACAATTAGCACCAACAACAAGAACGTGTGTCCCCCAGAAATGCAAGTACACATCAACCAACCGCATAGTGCACAACCTACAACTCATACATGTGCACACATTCACAAGCACAGGACTGACAAATCCAAATAACAGGCATTCAAATTCAGGTTGAAACGTGTGCAGATGCCATCGCAGTGGCACACACACAATACATTACTGACAAAGTCACCCCTTCACAATGCAAACTTCATGACCACACAAGTGCACACATTGAAATCTACCAATGTGACTGTGATGACTGGCCATCACAAATGACCATACACCAACACTGCTGGTCACACATCAAGAAAGATCACACAGACATGATGTACACTGGCCAGCCTGCCTGCAACACTGTGGATAGACTCCCACTCTGTGCTGGCAGTGCATCCAAACATCACATGTGTTTAAGTTAGCCAATTTCACCATAGATTATTTAGGATAACAGCAACTCATCACCAACAACCATCATTGCACCCCCAAGCCACAGAGTCAAAAAATACTGAAAAGCCTGCCTCCTCTGCAAAACCCTGAAAAAAAGTTAAAACAGCCATTGGCAATGTTAAAGTGGCATACAGAGCATGTGTCACATTAAAACATACCCACACATAAAACCCTCTATTTAGCAAGGACACCGACAAAGCAGACAACAGGAGTAACTGTCTTTGTTCACATATCACACAGATAGGCTTCAAAAGACAAGAGCAGGACCAGTGGCCAGTACAAAGTGCAAAGTAGGTACATGAGAAGCTGCACAGGGAATGTGCAAACAGCAATGAACAGCAAGGCTAGTGGCCAGTACAAAGTGCAGTGTAGGTACATGAGATCCTGCATGGGGAATGGGCAAACACAGCAGTGAACATCAAAGCCAGTGGCCAGCCCAACGTGCAGAGTGGGAACATGAGATCCTGCACAGGGAATGGGCAAACACAGCAGTGAGCATCAAGGCCAGTGGCCAGTCCAAAGTGCAGAGTAAGTACATGAGAAGCTGCACTGGGAATGGGCAAACACAACAAGGCACATCGAGGCCAGTGGCCAGTCCAAAGTGCAGAGTAGGTACATGAGATCATGCACAGTGAATGGGCAAACACAGCAGTGAACATCAAGGTCAGTGGCCAGTCCAAAGTGCAGAGTAAGTACATGAGAAGCTGCACAGGGAATGGGCTAACACAGAAAGGCCAGTGGCCAGTCCAAAGTGCAGAGAAGGCACATGTGTGCATTAGATCCTGCACAGGGAATGTGTGAGACTGTACCATGCCATGGTCAGCAACACAGTTAGGGGGATAACAATGGGCAGTCCAGGCACCGCAGTGGGAGAGACAGGTGTGTGAGGGAGACTTTCACTCAGACTTGGCTGTCAGTCGGACTGGGAGGTGACTGCGTGTCGGGGCCATTTGGAGGACTGGACCGGGGATAGAGAGGCCCAGCTGAGGTAGAGGTATCAGTGGCTTTGGAAGTCAAAGGGCTGCTTGGACAAGGTGGTGTGGTGACATGTGGAGGTTGAGTCATGCTGCCATGAGAAACAGTGCGGGTGGGAGAATGTGGAGGGGTGCCTTTCCACTTCTTAAAGATTATAAATGGCTTTCCTGTCTTGGTCGGAGTGGAAGGTGGGTTGGACACAACAGGCACACTCTCCACCAAAGCTGTATCCCGTGCAGCTGGTGGCCCTCCCTCTGGGGACGTGCTGGATTCAGCGGTACGCTTGGCTGGCCTTGCTGGCCCGTACCCGTACGGTGCCCTCCGTTCCCTGCTTCACTTGGGTGTGGATAGGAGTTGAGGTTGTGGGTGAATCTGCCTTGGAGCTCTTTTTATGTGGACTCTTAGCAGGCACCAGCTTCTCAGCAGGCACTGCCACTTGTCTTTGCGAGACGCTTTTGGAACAGGAGAGTCCTTGGCTCGGAATGCCTCTGAGGCATGTGAGCCTGAATCCTGCTTCTTAACTTTATGCCCCTGAGTGTGGCCTGAAGGGCTTTTGCCTTTGCGCTCTGGGGTGGCTTTGGTTTTTTGGGGGATGGTGTCTGTGCTCTAGCCTGCTTGGGCTGCTTCTGTTGTGTGCTGTGTGTGCTATATCTTGAGCTTGAGATCTTGGTGTGTTGTCACTATCGTCAAATGTAGCCACTGGTAGGTAGGTTGCCAAAGGGACTGGAGCTGGACTCTGAGATTGTGCCAGTTGAATGGCTGCCGTCACTGCGGAGGACTAAGACTGGACAGTCCGGTGTAGCCCAGCCACATCAGAATGAATGCACTCCATGACAGCAACAACCAGTGCAAACTTTTTGTCATGGTGTAGGAAGGCATTGATAAGAGTTGTCTGGCCCACACACAGCTTGTGCAAAAGGTCCACAGACTCAACACTGATGGCAGCAGGGGAGACAGGGGCAGGGGCAGCGGTGCCTGGGGTGAAGGACACTCTTCCCTTCTTACTGGTGCGATTACGGGCAGCACTAGTGGAAGTAGGTGGAAGGGTGGGCATTGGACGCTACCTACTCCCTATGCCCGCCAACATAGATGTGTTACCGCTGGCATCAGATGACATTGAGGTTGGTGTCTCTGGCTGTGATTCCCTAAGCAGACTTCTGTCCCCCTCCAAGGCGCTTGTCACATAAGTGTCACTGTGCTCGTGTGTAGAAATCTTGCTTGAGGCCTCACCACTGGTGTCCGTCCCCTGTCCTGCTGTGCCCATGTTAGATGCTGCATGAGACAGAGATGTAGGGTCAGTGCAGTGGCATTAACACAAACATCATATGCAAGCAAAGCACGAAACAAGATGATGATATCCCCATGTTACACATCACCTGTGCAGTAACATTGTGCAACCTCAATTCAAAACTTGATCTTTGCGTGTTATCATACAAACTTGGTATAAGTGACCCACGTGATGACCACACAGCCAAATAGCCTGCTGGTGGCTCCGTGTAACCAGATACACAGATCCCTCTGAGCACACTTAGGGCCCTAAGGGGGGAAAAGATGTACCTCCCAACATGTTGCCACTGTCACATTTGGAGGCAGCAGAAGTGGATAACACAGATACAGACTCCAACATATCAGTCCACAATGGCCATGAGCTCATGCCATCCATCATATAGTACTTTGGGGCACAACTACAGTTGCACATTGGTGTCATATGTTTAGTCCTCACAATTCTGATGTCAGGCAATGCACACATTGATAAAAGCACACTCAGATGATGCACACTGCCGTTCCCTTCATGGGATGTCCCTGACTACCCCAATGCAGATGATGCCAGAAGGCCACGACTCAGAATGCAATGTCAAGGGCCATTACTCCAATGAACTTGAGAAACTACAGGTAGGGCAAATGCATGACAGCTACACCCAACACAGAGGCCACTTACAAGCCATTGCATCACACTAGCAACATCACGGAGCCCAGCGCTGGCCCAGGCTTGGAACACATGCAGCCACTCACAACCAAAGTCACCCTTCCCAGAATACTCAGCCCCAACGTGCATCCAGCTCAGGCTGTGTCACAGCTAAGATGCGGGTCATTAGTGGTGTCATGGTCCTGCGCGGCAACCTACCAGTTCGAGGGAGCAGCCCCAGTGTCATCTCTGCCACGTTTTCACTCAGCCGGCAGATGTCATACCACCTCTTGTGACAGTGTGTGTGCTGTCGGTTGGAGACACCCAGAGCCTGCACCTTGCGTGCAATGGCCCTCCACAAGGCCTTACGCTGGTGGACTTTGAGCTGCAGGCATGGGAGTCAATACGGGGAAAATCATTTACACAGTGTTACCTACCACTATCTCTCAGTACAGGAGCATGATACTAACTCAGCACAAATTCACAGATATGTCTGGGAGAGAAAATACAGCATCTCACGTAGTACATTAGCATGGTAGAATCATACAAAAATGCATGCAGGTATGAGGGTGAACACAGTACCTGCCCATCTCATACACATGCAGGATGCCAGCACAGAAAGCTATGTATAGGCTGTCCCCATCTACTATCCAATTTGTGGGTGAGCAGCACATACATTACATTTTAAAATATGTTTAGGGGCAGACTCACTGTGTCCAACACTGCGCAGCCTTCAATGTCCTAACCCTGTGAATGGCTCACTGTTTCATGGAGGTCCTATAGCCCATGAGGGTAGTTTCAGTGGTTCTGAGCTGCAGCAATTGGTGTTCCATGTCAGCTTTTTTCAAATGCATCCAATGATCGGCCCTGCGGTGGCGGAGCACGCCTACCGCGACTTTCAAAATTGCGTTGGTCTACCGCGATTGCGGTTCCCATTGGTTGTAAGGGCTTCGGCATTGGCTGTGACTCACCGCAGGGGCCAGGCGGTAGCTACCGCAATATGGCTGTCATACATTTGAGCCAGTGACCGTGATTTGGGTGGCGGAGCATGCCAACCCCCATTTGGCAATACACATATCACTATGACTAACGCGAGTGTGGCTTTGGCATTGGCAGTGACACACTGCAGGGGCCAGGCGGTAGCTACCGCGATATGGCTGCCATACATTTGAGCCAGTGACCGTGATTTGGGTGGCGGAGCATGCTAACCCCGATTTGGCAATACACATATCAGTACCGTGAGTGCGGCTTTGGCATTGGCAGTGACACACCACAGGGACCAGGGAAAGCGAAAGGGTTAAAATTACTATTCCTTCTCCAGTGAGTGCAACAGCAGGGAAAGTGTTGGATAGCGTAGGGATAAAAATTACTATTCCCACTCCAGTGAGTGCAACAGTAGGGAAAGTGTTTGATAGCGCAGAGGTAAAAATTACTATTGCCACTCCAGAGAGTGCAACAGTATGGAAAGTATTGGATAGCGTAGGGGTTATAATTGCTATTCAAACTCCAGAAAGTGCAACAGTAGGGAAAGTATTGAATAGAGTAGGGGTAAAAATTACGGGCCTGATTCACAGAACTAACTTAAGACAACATCCTAAACTTACTACCATTGTCGTATTCACAGAAGGCACTTACTCATTTTGGTATTCACAGAAGGTGCTATTTTGGAATCACAGAAGGCACTTACTCATTGATGAGTAAATGCCTTCTGTGAATACGAAAATGAGTAAGTGCACTTACTCATTTTGGTATTCACAGAAGGCACTAATTTTGGTATTCACTCATTTTGGTATTCACAAACGGCACTTATAAAATCAATGAGTTAGTGCCTTCTGTGAATACCAAAAGGAGTAAGTGCCTTCTTTGAATACCAAAATGAGTATGTGCCTTCTGTGAATACCAAAATGGTTTTAAGTTTAGGATTTTGTCTTAAGTTGGTTCTGTGAATCGGGCCCAACTATTCCAACTCCAGAGAGTGCAACAGTAGGGAAAGTGTTGGATAGCGTAAGGGTAAACATTACTATTCCCACTCCACAGAGTGCAACAGTAGGGAAAGTGTTGGATAGCGTAGGGCTAAACATTACTATTTCCTCTCCAGAGAGTGCAACAGTAGGGGAAGTGTTGGATAGTGAAATGGTTAAAATTACTATTCCCACTCCAGTGAGTGCCACGGTAGGGAAAGTGTTGGATAGCCTAGGGGTAAAACTTACTATGCCCACTCCAAAGAGTGCAAGAGTAGGTAAAGTGTTAGATAGTGTAGAGGTTATAATTGCTATTCCAACTTCAGAGAGGGCAACAGTAGGGAAAGTGTTGGATAGTGTAGGGCTGAAAATTACTATTCCCACTAAAGAGAGTGTAACAGTAGGAAAAATGTTGGATAGCGTAGGAGTTAAAAAATAACTTCTTTAATTAACTAATGATTTATTAATAAATTAACAATAAATTAATTATAAATACCAATAAATTAAAATTAATAATTACTTTAATAACATTAAATTGCTTCCCACCATATTCCCCAATAACCACACAACCCACTCACAATAACATTTAACACAAATAATATAATGATCAATTAATAAAAAAATAAATACCAATGAATAATCAATTAACAATACATTAATTATCAATACTAATACATGATAATGACTAGAAATTAATTACAATTAATAATTAACAATACATTATTTATCAATACCAATACATATTAATAAATAATTACTTCATTATAATAAATTGCTTCCCACCATATTCCCCTATAAATACACCACCTTCTCCTAAACTAAATTAACACTAATATATGTATCAATTAATTAATTAATAACAATTAACTACCAATAATACTTTAAAAACAATTTAATTATAAATACCCAAAAATAAAAATTATTAATTAATGTATTAAGATGAATTTACTTTCCAAGCTATTCCCCTATAAACCCACAACCCACTCCAATACAAAATGTAAACAATTAATATACTTATCAATTAATCCATTAATAAAAACGTAATTGTCAATTAAGAATTAATTGACAATAAATTAATTATCAATACAAATAAATACAAATTAATACTTACTTAATTACAATTAAATTACTCTTCACCACATTCCCCTATAAACCCACAACCCGCAACAGAACTAAAATGCAAAATGTAATTAAAAATAATTAATATTTATTATGAATTAATTTACTATAATTAAATTACTTCCCACCCAATTCCCCTATAAACCACCAACTCGCTACGGTACTAAAATTCTAAATTCACTTTAAAATAAATTACAAACTTCTAAACATTTAATACATATATTTAAAAATAAATACAAAACATAACACAACATGTGGAACACATATATATAAAATACATACTAAAATACATAAAACCAACATAAACATCGATATTATTAATCAATATTTTTGCTATTGATATTACTAACTTTGATATTAACAAAAACGATTTTTCTTACCTTCAAGTCAATATTCTGGTCACCGATGTTCTTGAGGTCGATATTCTGTCCCTACAATATTTAAAACTAGATATTTATATAGGTTGAAATAATAAACTCAATATTATGTCTGTGCACCTGGGTCTTTATACACATGCACATATGAGTAGTGCTGGTAAAATAAATGCATTTTTAAATAACATTTTTGTACCATACCTTCATTTTGGTCATGCTTTTACAGAAAAGACTTTCCTTCTGCCACACCTCCTCCTATAATGCTGAATATTTGATGCATCAGTATGCATCTTTGTGGGCTAGGAATCTTCTAGGACTTCATCAAAAATGATGATGTGTTGCTACAGATGCACCTGAAGCTGTAATGGTAGAAAAAAGCCCATGAAAATATGATTAGATAAGAAAGAGACCTGCTGTTCTTTATCAACAGGAGGAGAAATAGCCTTCTTGCTTCTGGATCATATAATATGCAAGTTGAAAGTCATTGAGAAGTAAAAATACATTATAGACTGCATAGATAATGGAGTATAAGGAAATATTAACAGTAAAATATAATTACATCAATATCCTTACGTTCTGATTCACTTAATTTGATGGAATTTAACCAAGCAAATAATGGTTAAAACAATGATGAATAAGGAATCCTTAGCTGGCTCTAAAGAGAATGATTCAGAGTTCCAGGTAGAGCCTTCACATAAAACAAGGAGAGATGCATGCTAAGAGTGTTGATCAGTGGCGGCTGGTGACATTTGAAAGTGGTGAGGCGCAAATGTTTGGGACCTGTTGGCGAGCAAGCCTGATTGTCTCTCCCACACACACACACACACAATTTGCAAGTTAATGCAGGGAGAGGGTACAGAGGGGAGGGCACTGCTAACACACACCACATCAGTCACCCGCACAGGACGGCCAGCTTTCTTATCTGCCGCTGCATCTCACCCAGGGCCTGAAGAAGTAGGACCACACCTCTCCTATCCTGATGGAACTCCACTGGCTCCCTTACCGGCCGCACCATCTTCAAAGCAGCAAAAGCCGTGACAACCAGCAAACCTGCTTATCAATGGCGGCTCCTAGCACACCCAGTGCCCAGACACCATCAGACTGGAGACCATGAAGTTAAAGAAGAAAAAACAAGGCAACAGGCTTCATCTTCCTATGTACCCAGGGTCAGAAACAAAGCATCCCCTTATGCTGCTCCAATTCAGAAAAGAGTTGAGGACACACATCACAGTGCAGTCACAGTCCACTCTCGCTGCCAGAACCAAGCTACCTCTGCTGACATGGAGTGTGTCCTTTCCGTCGACCCTGTGCAGCTCTTCTGTTTCTGGCTAGGTTCCCACTACACAAATCCCACCTACACACATACCTGTTCTTGCAGTGAGCCTGGTGCATTTCACGACAAACAAGACCTCGGCAGCTTCATTTCTGCAGCACTGGGGCCCCGTCGGAGCAGCCCAGAGGCCTAAAGTCCGAGCGCCTACAGGTCTGCAGAAGAAGCTGACACTACACTGCAGTATCAATGCTGGCTCGGGACTCCGAAACTTACCTAAGTTAATGGCTTCCCACTTTTCTTTCCTGACTGAGGATCCAGGATCCAGACTTCCGACGTCATCAGAAGGCAGCAGGCAGCCTCCCTCCCCTCCACAGCAGCCAGCGCTGTGATTGGTTTGGCCGGCTGCCCTACTGACGTCATTTCTCTCTGTATGCTGCAGCACAGCAGCATACAGAGAGACAGGGAGAGTGGGAGGGGTTACTCGAGGGCAGGGGGGAGCGGCTTGCCTACTGTGTTAATACTGTCTGTTTGGGTAGCCTCTCAGGCTGCCCAAACAGACAGTATTACCAACAGTGGGCAAGCCGCTCCCCCCTGCCCTCGAGTAACACCGCCCACACAGGAACTTCTGCTTTCTCGCTGTGCGAGAAGGCAAGGCAGAAACAAATCGTAGTTATTATCATTGGTTATAATAACTACCTTTGTTTGCCTTCTCGCACGGCGAGAAAAAAGGGGGGGCAGCGCCCAAACGCCCCCATGGACGAGCCGCCACTGGTGTTGATGCATAGTACTGATAAAATCCAGGTTTATTGAAAAACGATATGGTATCGCCAAAGATGATGGCCCACGATCACCCACACAGGAACCCCCATTGCTCTGTGCTCCGTCTGCTCAGGGACCCCATAAGGCCACTGCCCTCACTTTGACATCCCAATCAGGCTTCAGACTGAACCACAGCTCCAAAACCTCCCTCATTGTTGCCAACAGCAAAATCAGGACCCAATATCTTTACCACTCAGAAATATGAGGAACAGTAAATATGTTTTTCATTCATTTGGTTAACACTCATTTACACAATGTATTCCAATCAGCATGATTATTTCACTCATAGATGGCGCCAGTTCTTGGGCTTCCATGCAGGGGTGTAATACAGGCCCCCGCAGCCCCCGCGTTGCGGGGGGGAGGCCCTGTGCTCCGGGCGTGCACCCCCTCACTCAGCTTGGTCGTGTGGCTTGTTGATTTAATTCACGAGGAGGCCGTGCACCATTTAATTTATAAAGAGGCTTGCTTGTTCCAAGCAAGCCTCTTTATAAATTAAATGGTGCACGGCCTCCTCATGATTCCTGGCGCGGCTGATGTCACATCCTGCTTCCGTTTGTGGGAGGCTGGCTAGAGCTATTTGCGCAAAAGCATGGCGCTCCCAGCAGAGCTGCCTGCTTGCACCGTCCCGCCGCATCATGTTCAGCTATCAGACGAGCTGCAATTAAAATCAAGCAGCCACCCTCCCCCATGCCCCTCTCCTGCCACGGAAAACTGATTTGCAGAGAGACCATCCTCGCCACAGAGATGCCAGTAATCTTCATTCCTCAATCCCCTGAACAAGTTGGTTCTACTACTCAATTCATGCCATGTCTGTTCCAGTGCCAAAGACAATGACCTGTCTCCTGAGGAATAACCTTCAGACATGCCAACCCTCCCGATTCAGGCGTGAGACTACCGATTTGAAGGCTAGTCTCTCGCCTCCCGATTTCAACAAGCAAAAACCCGATTCCTCGAGGGTTTCAGGTGACAGGGCTTGGTATTGTGTAAAGTGCTAATTCTTTTTTATTTCTGTAATTTTTTATTGAGTAAAAAAATATATATTTACATGGAGCATGGGATATACATGAGTGGAAGATCAGAGAAAGAAGAAAGAAGGAAAAAGAGGAAAGAAAGTGTACTAGGGTAGGATGGGGGGGGTCGGGGAGCTGTTTCAGCCCGGGCTGCTACAGGGGGGTGGGGGGTGCATGCACTGCCAACAACCTGCCAGGCCAGTGCACAGCACTTGCATCACCCTCTCTGCCTGCCATTATGCTCCATGCTTCTGAAAGCTAAGAAAAAAATGTGCATTTACGTTTCAAATGTCCCATCCTACAGCAGCACACTTCCAAAGCCCATACATGCCAGTAACCCGATTCACAGTTCCATTCTCCCGATTTTTTTTTTTAATCTCCCACTTTGCTCTCCTGAAATGTTGGCATGTATGAACCTTAGGCTTCACGACAATGAGGTAACTTGTGTTCATTTATTTCAGTGTAATAGGGTTGATTTACACTTATTGGGGCATCTGCAAGGTTCTTAAAAAGTTACTAGTAGAGAAACACTTAAGAAAAGAGTGACCACAGTCCACTGCAGGCCTCGGGTTTGTTCCCCTCGCTCACTGTGAAAATATAGTGTTAAGAGGCATGCTTTCCTGAATTGACAATGCGATCCAGACCTTGGACATTTAAAGACATTTTATTTCAGCAATACTGAAAGCGGGGACTGATTACCTGTATTTATTGGCAGCCAAGTGCTTTTCGAACGGATTAAAAGTACTGAGGCTGCTGGCGTCAGATACATGGAAATACAGCTGCATATTCATTTCAAGTAACTGTGTGCCTAGGGTTAATTATAAAGCGCCTTGATATCCCATAGGGTCTTGTTCGCGCTATAGAAGATGGCAAAGTAAAATAAACGTGTAAACGTGTACTTGGAGTCTGAACCTCACAATGCTAAACTTAAGCACCACGAGGCCTGTTTCGCTAGATAGCCAGAGGCCCGCTGAGCAGCTAAAGCCTAAAACTAGAGTGAACAGTCAGAGTCAGGGGTCTTGTGCACACAGAGTCAGAGCCATGGGGCTGGATGATAAATCTGAGGCGTGCTGCACAGAGTTTGGGGCCTGGGCGCACTATATGCGGTCTGAAGCTTGCTGCACACAGACATACAGCCAAATGTAGGCAGAGTCTGAGAGATGCGGCCTGAGCCATGATCTCTAAGGTCTGCTGCACCCAGTTATACCGAACACACAGACGTAAGCCTCCTGCACCCATACATCATAGCACACAGTTCACTGTGCACACAGACGCAAGCCTCCTGCATGCACATAGCACCGTGCACAGCTAGAGTGTGTACACAGACGCAAGCCTCCTGCACCCATACAGCATAGCGCACAGCTACACTATGCACACAGACGCAAGCCTCCTGCATGCACATAGCACAGTGCACAGCTAGAGTGTGTACACAGACGCAAGCCTCCTGCACCCATACAGCATGGCGCACAGCTACACTATGCACACAGACTCTAGCCTACTGCATCCATACATCATAGTGCACAGCTACACTGGGCACACAGTTGCAAGCCTCCTGCATGTACATAGCATTGTGCACAGCTGCACTGGGCACAGAAATGCCATGCAGTCATGTGCATTGCGCAGCAGCGCAATTAAAAGTGCGCGTGACAAGTGAGGTGAGGAATCCCAGGACCCAGCCAGACTACTGAGAAAGGCCGTCACCGTGCGGCGCCCCTGGGCATAATTTAATTATTACTAGCTCCTGCCTTTGTCCTCTTCTGCTGTCCGCTTGCACCTGCCACTGAAGCTGCAGGCCAGGCCTCAGGTGAGTCTATCCGAGCCGAGGCAGGAGTGGTCCGTGGTGGCGAGGAGCCTCAGTGGGTGGGTGGGGTGGCAATGAAGCCATCCGCAGCTTCTTCCTCCTGAGCCCCTGCACGCATATCCTTTTTACCCCTTTAAATCCCCAACCCTTTATCCCTGTAGCCCCACTTGCTTTTAAAAAAAAATCACCCCCTTAAGTCCTCCATTCCCTCGGTAGTCTCTGCAGGCTCACCCCCACCTCATACAATGATGGCCTTAGATCAAGGTGTAACGCACTGTCGCCACATGCCTAGGAACTATATACTTTGGTGGTGAATGAGGAGGAGGTGGGTAAAAGTCCAGAGCAAGGGTGTGTGCAGTGCGAGTCTTCCCTTGTACAGTACCTCCGTACAACAAAACTTGAAATTGGAGTTTTAGCCATCCAGCAACTGAAGATCCCTGCCACTGCACCTGTGTCTCTCCCCTTCTCTCCCACCATGGATGCCAAAGCAAAGTGCTAAATACTCATGTATTAAATGTAAATGTAAATGTTGTAGTGCTTTAGGTGACAGCTTATTTTTGTTGGTGGGGAAAAGTGGAAGGTGGTGGGCCGGGCCACTGGGGGGGCCCCCTCATTGTGCTTTGCAGGGGGGGGCCCTCACGTTTCGTTACGCCACTGCTTCCATGTCTCACTTCTGTTACACCTAGTAGCGTGTAACACGTGACCCCCTTCACGTCACTCACTATCGAACACCGTCTTCACTTTCTTTGAACGTTATTTAACTAATCACTAAGGCCCAGATGTAGGTAACCAAATACCAGTCGGTAATGGCCGAAAATACCGAATTTCGGCCGTTACCGACCGGTATTTGGTGTTTCAGATGTAGGTTCCACAAAATCGTACGATTCGGTAATATTACCAAATCGGTAAATTTACCGAATCAGTAAATTTACCGAATCGGAAAATTTACCGAATCGGAAAATTTACTGAATCGGAAAATCAGGTGGTAACCAGGTGCATGCTATAAAAAAGTGCCTAAAATACAACTGTTTGACCAGAATGGCGGCATTCTACGTGATTGTGAGGCGGCTACGACTCCAGGCAGAAGGAGAGAGGGTCTGGAGAAGGGAGGAGCAGGTCTACAGGCAGAGAATCACCCTATTCCAACTGACCAGCCAGAGATCATACAAAGGTACAGGCTACATCCCCAAACCATCCTGGTGCTGATCAGGGACCTCCACCCACTTTTGGAGCACCCACCCCCAAGGGCGCACGCCATCCCACGCCATGTGCAGGTGCTGTGTACCCTACACCTGCTTGCCTCTGGGAGTTACCAGAGTGTGGTTGCTGCAGTAGGTGGGGTGTCCCAGAGCTGCCTGTCACGTTTTGTTAGGAAATTCCTAGAGGCCATGATGCAGAGAATGCATTATTACATCAGCTTCCCTGCAACGCACGCAGAACAGCTCAGGACCAAGACAGAGTTTTATCAAATGGCACATTTCCCCAAAGTCATTGGCTGTATTGATGGCACCCACATACCAATATGTCCACCTGGGGCCACCGAGTACATTTATAGGAACAGGAAGTCTACCCACACCATAAATGTAGAGGTAATCTGTGATGCAAAGTATATCATCACGGACATAGTTGCCAAGTTTCCTGGAAGTATCCACGACTCATACATCTTTCAAAACAGTGGAATATACACACGCCTGACAGCGGGGGAATTTGGCGAAGGATACCTGCTAGGTAAAACACTGTGTGACACTCCCTTGATACATATTGCAGATGTATGTGTGGATGAGTAATGTCTTTTTCTGTTACATATAGGGGATAGTGCATATGGGGTCCGGTCTTTCATCCTTACTCCCTACCTCAACCCATCAACCCCCAGCCAGAGGAGATACAACAGGGCACACAAATCTACCAGGAACATTGTGGAGCGCACCTTTGGGCTTTGGAAAAGCAGGTTCCGCTGCCTCCACAAAAGTGGAGCGGCACGCCATTATACACCAGTGACCTGCTGCAAGATGATTGCAACCTGTGCAATGTTGCACAACCTTGGCATGAAGAAGGGCACGAGGTGGAATTATCTGATTATGAGGACCATGATGATGAACAAGCACTGCCTGAACCCAACACTGCTGGAGTAGCAACACCAACAGATGGCAGACACAGACGGGAAGAGATCACACGCAACTACTTTTAAGTAAGTAAAAAGACACAGACAGGTGGAGTATGCACCCAAAGTAGTTTAATAATTGTAACTACGCAGGTAGTCAAAAGCACAAATGTGCAACACAAACGTCATCCAGGCAATAATGGTAGTCCTGGGTTACTTCCCCATTTACTGAACAAGTCTTTTACGCTCACGCCTACCAGTGCCAGATGGAAGTGGCTGGCTCTCTTCACTCTGCGTTTGGGCTGCTGGCTCACCATGGTACCTGCTGCTCCTCCGTGTCTCCACAACAAGGGGGCTTGCAATGCTGCTTCTACTGGTGCTTTCCTCACTTTCTTGTGGATCCAGAGCAGCTGTTTGTGCTGTCTGAGAATTAATCAGCACCTCTACTGCACTTGTCAAACTAGCAATGCCCCTAGACACCTCATTGCTGTTGTGTGTGAGTCCATCCTGCATGTTAATGCTTCTTCTGCATAGCAGGGAAGTGGCTGTGGCCAGGCGGTTAATAGCTCAATTTTGCTGCTGCGCACGCTGCCTCTCCTTGCGCCTAGCTGCCATGTCCTGGTCCAGTTTGGTTCACAGAAGCTGTCATCTCTTTGTTCACATCTACCAGTTCTCTAATGCCCTTCCCTATTCCTTCCATATGTGCGTTTAGGTTCCTCATCTGGCGTTGCTCAGACAGGATGGCCTTCCCCTGCATCCTCTGTATTTTGACCATGCTCCCCTCAAGGCCATGGAAGACACTGGGACCGTCAACATGTGCTGGTACAATGCTTTCTCTGCACCTGCGGCGTCTGGTAGCTATACGGGCAACCTCTGCAGTGGACTGCTGTGTTGCAGGGCTACCTTCCCCTTCCATGGTTTGTGTGTCATCCCCCTCCATGTCACCTGCTGATGACTCCATTTGAACTAGTGGGGCGACTACATGCCTCATGCTCTTTTGTGTCAGAGGCAGTGATGCAGGCAGTTCAGGTGAGGGCATTAGCAGAGGGGATCCTGAAAGTTCTGGGGACGCATGCAGTTGTGGCGCCATTTCTGTGTCTTGGGATGGTGGCTGTGTAGTTGGTGCACCTGTGTCCCCTGTGACATTCCCTGCATTTGGTCCTGGACCCTGGCTGTCATCCCTCTCTGGTGCCGTGCCTTCCGTCTCCTTGGTGTGCTTGCGAGATGTCTCGCCTGTGGACATATAAACAAACATTAGCTCAGTGTTACTGCCTCACAACCACTACAATTACATTTTTCGCACTTAGACACTTTACATGTTGCCTGCCCTTCATTCTGTCTGACATGATTTGCCTGACTTTTTTCTTGCTGTGCTGAATGACATGGTCTTTCATTTACTGACTACATGTCCCATGATGCATTGCTCCTGTATAGTGCAACCTCTACTGGACTGGGGTTAACTATGCCACATGGGGAAAAGGGAAGGCTGATGTGGTGAGGTTGATTGCTGTGCATTCATCTTGCCTTTTTTTTCTTGCAGCTCTGGCTGAGCTGTCTGCATCTCCCAGTCCACAGACACTCTCAGGTTCAATGGTGGACCCCACCAGCTCCTCCAGGTCAGTCAGGGGGGGGTGCACGGTTCTTCCCTCCTCGAGTTTTGTTTGCCTGTTTGTGGATGTCAGAGAGTTTTTTCTTGGTGAGGCTCCTGAGGTCATACCATCTCTTCTTTAGGTCCTCTATGTCTCTTGGAGTCACTCCAACAGCATTAACCTTTGTTTGAATGTGCAGCCAAATCTTTCTCTTGGCAGATTCAGGCACAGTCAGGGACAGCTTGCCAAATAAATTCTGGTGTTCCTTCACCACCTCCTCCACAAGGACCTGTAGTTCCATGGAGCTGAATTTTTGTTTCCTCTTCCTCTCTGGCTGCTCCTTTTCACTGCTGCTTGCCATTTTCACAATCTAAAAGTACAAAACTCTTTCTGTGGCTCCTGCACTCTGCTCAGCTCCAACTGCATCTCCAGAACCTTCTAATTACTTGCAGCTGCCTCTGTAGCCACTTCCTGGTAGCACCTGATTGGCTGCCTGATTCAGTTTCAGTTTTACTTGCTTTCCGATTCGGTATTTACCGATTCGGTGTTTACCGATTCGGTAAATACCGATTCGGTAAATACCGAATCTCAGATACCGAATTTTACTGAATCAGTAAAAAATACATATTTTTTACCTACATAGCATTTACTGATTCTAAAATACCGAATTGGTAAAATTCGGTATTTTAGAGTCGGTAAATTACATTTTCCTACATCGGGTCCTAAGTCGGCTGTCTTTTTACACACCCTGATAAATTCCAAAGCTTTAGCACGTGCGAGCGGACACCTTAATCGTGTAAGTACTTTGGCTTCACCGCATCACGGTAATCTTTATACACTGTGACCATAAATTTCTAACTCTGAGTCGCTTTACCTTCACAGGCAGCCCCACACAGTCTCGTTGAATTGGTTGTGTGAGTATTTTACCTGTTGTTGTTACATCCTTTGGCGGTCACCTGTTTCCCTATTGCTCGCACGAAATGCATTATCTTTGGTTGTATAGCCTTGCACCCCACACTGATTTATTATGTTTTTATACACTGCAATAAGAGCCTATCGTGCTCCACTCTTTTAAACACCGCACACTTTAACCACATGGCTGCTAAGGCAATTCCCCTCCTGTGCTGGAAGGCCTTGAAATACATTGTTTCATGACAAGCTCAGCTCGTCATAAGCACACGACCAGTGTACTGCATGACGAGCTGAGCTCGTCATGAGCAGGGAAGGGGTTTACAGTTAACAGCGAGAATTAAGCATGCTCACAGGTATGTCAGTCAGATAGTTTTTGTCGCTTTAGATGTTTGGTAGCACACATGCACTTTTCTTCTTACTATTAATCATTGGTATCTGTCAACATGACTGTTTTAAGACCACCAACTTATATTACTAGTTTTCTGACTTTTAATGTAACCATGTAAACAAGAGGAAGGTTGCATATTTTTCTTTTCATCTTTTTGTAACATGGAACACCCACTTGGGGTGCGTTCCTCAACATGAGTGTGTTTCATGGATTTTCATTACGGATGTTATCCCCTGATAAAGGGCACTGGCCGGTCCGAAATGCATTGGGAGAGATGTTTATTGTGAAATATATCATTTAAATTAAAATCTGTCCTGCTGAAGCATGGAACGTGATACTCAAAAGTCAAAATCAATCACCCAAGGATAATTTGGGTCATCTACTGATGACAGAGTGAGCTTGTTTGTGTGGGTCACCTAACACATCTCGAAATGAGGATCCGTTGTAGCTCACCAAAAATATACTAGACCATTGTTTTCGTAATAATTCAACACAAATGTCCCTAATGAGCCAAACTCATAATATCTTCCCTCCTGTGTAATATAAAATTCCCTTGTTGTCTGTCTATTACTTGCCTTCAGTTGGACCCTCCAAAGCGAATCCATGCAGTGTTCCATGAGCCAGGACTTAAGGTACTCTGTTCACTGGGTCTAATTGGGTCACTGTTGCCGGCCCATGCTCCATCGTGGTCGGCCTGAACTTGTGACTTTGTCCAGGTCTTGTGCAACCAGATGTCCACAGTTGCCACTTTTTGCTATTCAACACTATTTTCTCTAAACAATTTAAAACTCTATATATCCGGTTCTACTAATTGGATTTTTGTAGGTTTGGACTTGTTTTATTTCTTGTTTTATTTATTAAATGTCACACTGTTATTCTAATATTGTTGTGGTGTGGGGTGTTTTTATTATGTACTGTTTGAAGTTTTGCACAAATACTTTATATATTGCCTCTGAGTTAAGTCTGACTACTCTGTACAAAGCAACCAGGTGGTTGAGCACAGGCTAATTTGAGGTTTGCATGTACCTTACCCAACAAGGATTGTTGTTGCTGTTTGACCAAGGTCACACCCCAGTCCACCAACAACCCAATTTCTTACTCTGACTCACATGACTAGGTGCACTTGGACATTGGCTTTTGTGTATTCCTCCCAGACAGCCACACAATAGTGGGACTGGTGCTGGCAGAATTGGCAATCCTGGCAGGATTGGGGCAGAGCTACGGACAACCCCACCAGCACTTCAAGGACACCGCCTCAGCTTACACACGAAGAATGTCACACTAGCTTTTTGTGACACCAGACATACTGGGACCAGGCCAGGGAGGCAGGACGGTCCAGACTTCTGTGGGAGTGGAAAACTGCAGAAGGTTCATCCACTTCAGGGCTGGCACCATGCATAAAGTTATGACCCTCAGACTCACTCTGCAGTACGCTCCTTGACCTATGGATAATATGGAAGAAAGATTACCCTGCTGCCAAAAGACTGCCCTGCTGCTTGAGGCCTGCCCTGTTGTCTGAGAAGGGAAACTGGATCTGCTCTCTTCATTCCATGGTACCTAAAGCGACTCCAAGGGTCAGCTGACTAACCTCCTGTTCAAAGCTACAGGAGGCCTCCCTGACACTGCCCAGCTGGGCTGCTGCACTGGACCTGCCTGAGCCCTGCTGGCCTCTGCAAGAGTGAGTCTCTGATTTCCAAGAGGTGACTCCCCAGGTCCTGGGCCCTTGTTTGGCATCAGAGTTCCCTTCTCCCTCCAAAAGAGAGAAACCATGACATGTTTGGCCCTTCACAACTGTGAATGGGCCCATTCACAGCAAGATCTAGCCACCTGTGCCGACCACCAAGCAAAGCTCCAATGAATCCGACTCTTCGCAATAAAAAATTGCCAACAACAACCAGCAACTCAAGATCTACACTTCCCACAACAGCATCAACGGCCCGCAGTGACCTCCAACATGAAACTTTAGCAATGAATATCTGCAATGCTCAACAGGATCTTCACTCTACAGCATCAACCATTTGAGAAGCCTGGCCTGTTCTTCATGCTTCGGTGACGACCTTCTAAGATGCTCTCTCTGCTCCTTGTGGCTTCCTCCACTGCGAACTTCTCTTCGTGCCAGACTTTGAGATGATAACAGCTGGACCAGCCTGTTCCCTGTATCCTGCCAGTGCTCCATCACAGTTGGCCTGAACTTGCGACTTTCCCCTGGTCTAGCACCACCAGATGACTGCGAGTGGCCCATTGTGCTTTTAGGCACTATATTTAGCTAAATATTAAAAACTGCATATCTCTGCATCTACTGATTGGAGTTTATTTGCTTTTGGTGTCAACACATGTTTTACATTTTACCCTATTTTTCCTAATTGATGTGGGATTTTTCTTGAGTTGTTTTCACTTTATTACTGTTTGTGTGCTGCATAAATAATTTACACGTTGCCTCTAAGTTAAACCTGACTGCCTTTGTGCCAAGCTACCAGAGGGTCAGGTACAGGTTAATTTAGTCACTTTTTGTGGTTCACCCTGACGAGGAACCCGATTTTTCACAGTGGGTCAATCTATGCCAATACAGCTTTCTGGCTCTTGTTCCCTTATCTTCTCTGGCCCTCCTGAATGACACATTGGATGTCTATGACAATGAATCACACAGTCACTGCTGACTAGTTACTTCGATGGCTGTGGCCAAGTTGTCCATTCTTTACCATTGGTACTTGTATGAAGTTGGCTTTCTAGGTAGTGCACCAAACTGAGGTACACTATGCAGAAAGTGCAGATGACCCTTATTGGTTTACAGGGTTTGAATTAATAATCCCAGATGCTCTCTTTGTGGTAGCATGGACAAGCAGTTTAGGCTTATAAGAGGGCTGTGTTAAGCATTTATTGTACACACAGAGTGAATAAATGATGCACACTCTCAAGAAGAAATTTGAGGCCAATTTTAAAAAATAACAGATTTTTATATAATTTAAGACACCAAGATCATCAGAATCAGGTAAGTACTTTAGACATTTTAGATTTTGACAGGTAAAATAATCGAAAAACAGCTCTGTCAGATTTGAGGCATGAGTCTCGAACGCAGTAATGTTATCCTACGGTAGAAACATTCACTGCATAGGTACACTTACAAACGATTCTCAGGGTTACTCTTGTGGACTTGAGGTGCTTAGGGGCCAAGGTCCAAAGAAGCACAAGCATTTCAGATGTACCTGCCCTGGTGTGTCCAGGTGCAGAGGTGCTGGTCGTGACAGTAGCTTCAAATGCTACCCATTAGTATATTGAGAAACCTGTAACAGGAAACAGGCTGCAAATGGGGACTTGGGGGCAAATCCGGCAGAACCCATAGGGGGGCATGCAAGAAGCTTGGGCGCATATGGAGAAAAACTATTATTTTGAGGTAAAAAAACTTTTATAAAATAGCGTTAAAAACTTCCCAAAACTCAAGCGTGCCATATTAGGGACTATATGGCAGAATAAAATAGGTCCTCCAATAACTCGACCAAAGAAACCTTTGTCTTGGTGCAGGGTTTTGTTAAACCACAGGAAATGAAGAGCTCGATTGCTCCCTCAGCAACCCTCAGTGAAGACCTAGCCATTTTTTTCCAAGAGAAAATCCAGGCTTTCTATACCTCCTTTCCATGGTTCCGGTATTGACAGACAAGTTCCCACACACTTCTCAGCCCCCCAACATTTCGTCAGAATTCCGTCCTTTTAGTCCAGAAGCATCCCTGTCGGATCTAAAGAGCATAAAATAAGGCTTGCCGACCGATCCCCGCCCTGCCAGATTTGTTAATCTACTGGCTTGTTGTTTTAACCCTATACTTAACTCCATTTGGAATTCCTTCTTGAGGTCGGGCTTGTTCCCTACGTCTTGGAAAACAGCACATGTAAGACCTATCTTCAGGAAGGAGGATGCTGATTCGGCTGTACTAAAAAATTGTAGGCCAATTTCTGAAGGGTGAGCGCAAAATCCGTTCCGCTCGTGGATTTTGGGGATTTTCGGTAAATCCGCAATCCGCGAACTCCCGCGAATTTACAGAAAATCCGCAAATCCACGAGCGGCGGATCCGGGGGGCAAAAGTTCAAGCCATCAAGCTTGAAGATGTTGTAACTATTTTAGGATGGCGCCGGCAAGCTGCCAGCGCCATCCTAAAATAGTTAGTAAGTTAGCTTCAACAGGAAGCACTAATAGGTCAAATAAAGCAGGTGCTCGAGCACCTGCTTTATTTTATCTATTAGTGCTTCCTAATGAAGCTAATTTAGTAACTATTTTAGGATGGCGCTGGCAGCTTGCCGGCGCCATCCTAAAATAGTTACAGGATGATGGACAGCTTACTCAAGGGACCTCTGCGCACATCGGTGCGATTGCATAGTAACACACACATGGTCGCTGGAACTAGCTGAAGCTCAAATTCAGTGACTCATTCATCAGCCCAAAAACAATTGTGAGCGTCGTCGAGGCTGGGCAGGTGTGCCTTCTTCCCAAATCTACCGTCAAAAATCAGCTGAGATGCTGGATAGAGGCCTTTGTATCCTTGACTTTCACGAGCGCAATCCTCGTGCTGACAGCTCCCTCAAGGGACCCCTGCGCACATCGGTGCGATTGCATAGTAACACACACATGGTCGCTGGAACTAGTTGAAGCTCAAATTCAGTGACTCATTCATCAGCCCAAAAACAATCGTGAGCGTCGTCGAGGCTGGGCAGGTGTGCCTTCTTCCCAAATCTACCTTCGAAAATCAGCTGTGATGCTGGATAGAGGCCTTTGTATCCTTGACTTTCACAAGTGCAATCCTCGTGCTGTTCCTGTGACCAGGAGCTTCTTTCTCTTCATCTGCTGCTCTGATCGGTTTCTGACCATTTATACACACAAGAGGCACTTGAACTCGCACAGAAGACCCCCCCATTTAAAAAATCTGCAAAATCCGCGAATCCGCAAATTTGCAGATTTTGCGAATCCGCGAATACGCAAATCCGCAAATTTGCGGATCGTGAATCCGCGAAATCCGCCCATGCTTACAATTTCTTTACTCCCGGTAACCTCTAAATTTTGGAAAAAGAGGTCCAGAAACAACTTTCAGCCTTTCTGGAATAAAATAATCTCCTTCATGACTCCCAATCAGGCTTCAGGGCTGGCTGTAGTACAGAGACAGCTTTGCTTGAGGTAGCAGAGACTGTGCGTGCCACAGTTGATCAGGGAAACTGTGTAATGCTCGTGCTACTGGATCTCTCTGTGGCCTTTGATAAGGTATCTCACCGGATCTTGCTAAAAACGCTCGAAATGATGGGAATGACTGGAATCGTACCTGCCTGGTTTAAATCATTTCTTGAGGACCGATCTCAACAGGTGTCCCTCCATCCTCATATATCATCTGCGAAACCGCTGACCTGCGGGGTCCCCCAGGGATCGACCTAGAGCCCTACCCTTTTTAATGTTTACCTGGCCATTTTGGCCCCTCTAGCTAAACAATGGGGCATAAAGGTTGTCTCCTACGCTGATGACACCCAGCTCGTGTTTTCCTTTATGGAACACATGGAGGCAGCCTTTTCCGACTTCAAGCAGTGTCTTCTCAATATTTCATCTTGGATGACAGACAGCTACTTGAAATTGAACCCCGAAAAAACTGAGGTGCTGTTTTTCAACCAGGTACACCCCCAAAGGCAGAACTTTGGTGGCCTGTAGAGCCTAATCCTCCCCCTGTACCTCTGAAGTGTGCAAGAAACCTAGGTTTTAAATTTGACACCATACTAACAGGTAATGCTCAGATCAATCATGTCTCCTCCCAGTGCTTCTGGGGACTAAAAACTCTATGAAAGTTCCTCCACTATCTCCCCATGGAATGTAGGAAAATGGTGGTGCATGCACTGGTCACTTCACAACTGGACTATGCCAATAGTCTGTATCCAGGCCTTCTTGCATATCTGATCAGGAAATTGCAGATCATCCAAAATTCGGCTGCAAGGCTAATCATTGCTGTGCCACTCCGCCACCACATCTCCCCACATCTATGTAGCTTGCATTGGCTACCAGTAAGGAAAATAATTGAATTTAAATCTCTGACCCCAGCCTAAAGAGCATTGGGGGAGAAAGGTCCAAAATACCTGAAAAAGAGAATACAGAAATATTCCCAGACCAGGGTCCTAAGATCCAACCTCCAGGAATTGCTGTCTAACTCATGATTAAAAAAATCCAGAATCGGCGGGTGCTCCTTTTCAGTAAAAACGGCTGCCATATGGAATACCATGCCAGTACACATCAGGAAGGCTAAGACAGAAAGATTATTTAGGAAAACACTAGAAACGTGGCTATTTAGCCTCCCTTGAAATCCCTTACATGGCTTAAATCCTGCTGCTGTTGCCGTACTAGCGCTGGGACTTCCCCGTTGAAGGTAGCTGTGCGCTCTATAAATGGCAATAATAATAAGAGGAGTTGGACAGCCAGGGCTTTTCATTGTCAGGACAGCAGCAGGTGGCAGGGGTTTGCACCAAGTACGGGGCTGGTCCACAGTTCTTATGTTTTGGCTCTTCCTGGTCCTTCTTCAGTTCCCAGTAGACATACCTGAATTTCCGATGTCAGGGGTCCGCCTAAATACGGAATTTAGGGGTGTAAAAGGGAGTGTAAGGTGGTAGCCAATGTACTACCTACCCCTGGGGTTTCTACCCCCTTGTAGACTACTTCCTGTGGAGAGTGGGCATAAACCTGACCCAGATTTCCTACTTCCACTAAAAACAAGATGATGGAACCCTTCTTATGTTGTTCACTTCAACTAGCTAACCTTAGGAAGAGTGAACATGCCTTCTGATTAGCTAATTTCCAGACTGTTCTGGTGCCAAATGGCAGGTCAGGGGTTGGCATCTGCCAGGTCTGGGGGAAGCTGGGGTCACATATTGAAGGTGGTATAGGCTTTGAAGCCTCTGGCCTTGATATGCTAAAACACTAGCCATCCTGCTGGAGGAAGTGTGAACACCTTCCCCCGGAGCAGGCATTGTTTCTAACCTCTAAGATTGCGGGCTCTCACCTGCAGGTAGTTAGAAACTTGTCTCTGGTGGCAGGCTGGACAATACCAATCAGCCATCACACTAAGAGACTAGTAGGGTTCAGTGGGCCCCTCTAAGGATCCCTCTGATACATATCAGGACAAATCCGATACTGATATCAGTATGGACTTGTCAAGATGAGGTGTTTGATACCAAACACCATTATTTTCAGTGAAGCCTTTATGTAGCTGGGTAACTCGTGATGACCAGTACATATACTTAAGATGGCTTTCTGAACACTTGCTATGGTGTAGCAATGGATCCTGACATCACTAGGGCATATCTAGTATGTCCCCTATGGACCCTCTTAGAACCCATGCCAATGGTAGCCCCCAGTACCAATGGCATGGGTTCTAAAGAGGGTCCCTAGGGGATGCAGCATGTATTATGCCTCCCTAAGTGACATGGCACACTCCTATGTGCCATGGCCATGCGCACTTCATATGCTAAATGTAAGTCACCCTTCCAGCAGGCCTTAGAGCCCTATGGTAGGTATGTCCTCACATATAATATAATGCACCCTGCCATATGAAGTGTGCATGGGCATGGCACATAGGGAGTGTGCCATGTCACTAAGGGAGGCATAATACATGCTGCACCCCCTAGGGACCCTCTTTAGAAACCATGCCATTGGTACCGGGGGCTACCACTTACTAGGGACTTAAAGGGGTGATAATGACCTTGCCAATTGTGGCATAATTAGAAATTGACCTTGTTTTAAGGGAAAGAGCACTGGCACCGGGCCTGGTACGCAGGGACCAAGTGCACTTTCAGTCAAAAAGCATCAGTACTACAGCAAAAAGTGGGAGTGAGCATGTCAGTTTAGCTTTGTTCGATTTTGTTTTAAAATCATAAAAGCATACATTTAAAAACACTCATGACGAAAGTTACATACAGAACTTACATACAAAAACACAGAATGGCGAGAAGATAAAAGCACTTGTCTATGCTGCATGGATAAGTTCCTTTGTTTCATTGTAGAATTCATGATTTTCCATACCCATGGCCAATGTGCATAGTTACAGTGTAATTGGATGCGGAAAAGCCAGGGCCACAAAGTGCACAGGTATTTCTGCCCTTCGGGTGAGCTGACTCTGCCCTTGGTTTTGGGCGAGGGGTATATACCATGCTTGGGTAAAGGTCACGTAGGTCCCAGACGGATATAGGGCCAACACCTTCAGGGGGGTATAAAGTTCGCAGATAGGGGACGACTGAACTGTTTCTTAAATTTTATTAAAACAAGGTCACCGTCAATATCTTTTTTTAAAGGGCCTAGCCAGCCCACCCTTCTAACAGACATAATGGTACCGTCCAATCCTAGGGGCAGGGGCCTGTTTTTAGTTAACCAGTACGTGGCTTTGTTAAGTAGGTCTTGTTCCCGCTCAATTTTTCCACGATTGAGTGTAGGGACTCCCGCTAGAACACACACAAAGGGTGCAGCCTCCGGGGGTAGCTGTATGTGTGTTGTATTTTTAGGCTCTACTCTTGTAGCAGTAAATTGTAAATGGCCAGATTTGGGGTTCACTGTGGGGGCATTAGGGGGTGGAAGGTTAGGGACTGGGTGGTGAGTTTGATTGATACTGCTTGTACCAGGTGGGTTGGGACAAGTTGATGTAACAGATTTTTCAGTACAAATTTGATTGGCCTTAATACATTTCTCTATTCCCAACAACCTATCCTCTAGGCTGGAAATTTTAACCAACAGTGGAGAAATGAGTGAGCTAACCATTTGTTCAATCTGGGACAAGAAGTTCGAATTAAAGGATGTTACCAATTGGTCTATTTTTACTTCCAGTTTTAAAAAGGGGTTAGTTACAGTGAGTGGGGAGCTAAAGCACAGTTTTTGTTGTTTTGGTTTGTTCCCTGTGGGCTTAACCCCATCCCACTTCCTTTTACTAGATGAGGACTGGGCAAGAACTGTGTTTGGTGTATTAGCTTTTGTGAGTTGGGAAAGATGTACCAGAGGGCTAGCGATTGGGGTTGACATACTGGTCCTTTTAGCGGGGCAAGGGGAGGGACTATTAGATTCATTTCTGGGTTCCACAGTGGCATACCTTGTTTTACAGAGGGAGTTTAACTCGTCCAGCTGCGAGAGTTGTTGCGCTATACCATTTGTGGGATCGGGCAGTTGGTTAGTGGATATGCTAGTCTTAGCAGGTTCATTCGTTAGGGCGGTGGGCGGAGATGGCCTGCAAAGAACTTGTGACCCTGAATGCAGGCCTCTCTGGCTGATAGAAGTGTTGGTCACTCCCTTGTGAATCATTGTGGAGTGTGCAATGTTAGGCTATAACAAGGCTGCAAAAAGTTCTGAGGGTATAAGGAGATGTTCAACTTAATCCAGTGGATATTCCCTTGCCAAAATGTCAGGAAGATTATAACGTTATTACCTTGGCAGAGTGATGGAGTCAAGGGGGGTGGCCCCGACCCGTTCTCCTCGTGCCTCGGAGGGCCACAGAGGGCCCGCCCTTTGCCCGGGCTTCACCTGGCGCTGCCCGTGCGCGTCCCGCGACGCGGGAGCTCCCCAGTGACTTTATGCGCTGGCGGGCGCAGGAACAGCATCGGCGGCGTGCAGCCGCAAGTGGTGTTGGGGGATGTAGTCCCGGCAGGTGTGCACCACGAGTGTCCCGGTGCTCCGTGCAGGGGGTCAGGAACTGCTGCGGCGGCTCAGGAGCGGAAGCGGCATCAGCAGGTTAGTGCCCCCAGCTCAATGGCAATGTCCCCCGCTCCCCCGGAGCTCCCCAGTGACTTTATGCGCCGTCTGGCGCAGGAACAGCGTCGGCGGCGTGCAAGCCGCAAGTGGTTTTGGGGGATGTAGTCCCGGCAGGTGTGCACCACGAGTGTCCCGGTGCTCCATGCAGGGGGTCAGGAAGTGCTGCGGCGGCTCAGGAGCGGAAGCGGCATCAGCAGGTTAGTGCCCCCAGCTCAATGGCAATGTCCCCCACTCCCCCGGATCTCCCCAGTGACTTTATGCCCCGGCGGGCGCAGGACCAGCGTCGGCAGCAGGCAGGTTAGTGCCCCCAGCTCAATGGCAATGGAGTGACTATGTCAAAAGGAGGCACTTTCCTACAGCACCAAATGTGAATTGTAAATTGATACTTGTATAGAGCACCACTCACCCTCAAGGGTCTCAAGGCGCTTGTACGAATACCGCTGTGTTTTATTTATTTATTTTATTTATTTATTTATTTATGCATTTTTACATAGCGCGGACTTTACCCGAAGGTGTCAGAGCGCTTCACAAAAGGAACAGAAATGAAACATAATGAGAAACATTACAAAAGAACAGATTACAAAAGCATACGTTACGTTACATAAGGTAAAAGTGACAATTGTGAGCAAACAAAATACATGAGGTAGTAAAAATTGTGAGCAACCAAAAACATGAGGTAGTAAAAAGTGCACAAGAGGAAAAAGTGACAAGTTTGCAGTTACAAGAGAAAACAAAGTGTAATTTGAGGTGTAATACTGCAATAAGTATATAATAACTCAGGCACAAGAACAAGCGTTACGTAGGCAAAGGTGGCACTTGTGCAAGTATCAAAGGTAAAAACATGTGAGAGGTAGCAAACCGTGTGTTACAAGGGCAAAGTGGTGTGTGCATGTTACAAAAGGGCACCAAACACAAGTACATGGAAAATACTGCAAAAAGACAGACACTCCAACCCCAGGAATACACTGGGAAGGCACTTCCATGGTCATGGAAAGTAGAATTTATCAGTAGTAGGAAGTCTTCCTCCAAATAACACGAGGACATGAATTACTTTTGGAGGTGTCTCTGGAGGAGGAGAACTTTGAGGTCCCTTTTGAAGGCCTGGGAGGAGGCGGTGGTCCGGAGCTGAGGCGGAAAGGAGTTCCAGATTATCACTGCGTTGCCTGAAAAGGATTGGGCCATTGTTCTCTCCTTCTTGAAAGTGGGAGGTTCAAGCAGTAGATTCTCCGCATTGCATGAAGGTCTAGAGCCTCCAGAGAGTTTCCGTTTATTCGCCAGGTAGCGAGGAGAGGAGGAGTGCAAGGCTTTGTTGGTGATACAAGCGGTCTTGTAGATAGCTCTAGCCTCGAAGGCAAGCCAGCGGAGGGTGGATAACATTGGTGTGATGTGATCGCTTCTTTTGGCCCCATAAATGAAACGAGCTGCTGAATGGAAAACAGACTTAAGTGGGGACAGGTGAGATTTGGGGAGGCCAGTAAGAAGAGAATTGCAGTAGTCTAGTCTGGAGAGGACCAGCGATTGCACCAGGGTTATCAGGTCCTGCTCAGGGAAGAAGCGTCCGATTCCCCAAAGAAGGCGCAGTTGGTAACGAGCAGATTTTGCAATAGAATTGATGTGAGGAGTTAGAATGAGTTTTTTGTCTAGAATGACACCAAGGGATTATGCGCTGTCGACAATGATGGGTTTATTGTTTAGTAGATTCATTTGATCCATCCATGATTGAACCGGGGGAGGAGAGAGTGAGGAGGAGAAGAGGAGGAATTCAGTTTTGGAGGGATTCAGAATCAGTTGATGAGTTGACATCCAGTTTTGGATGGAGTCCAGAGTAGAGCTTAGGATGGAGAGATCATGAGTGGAGGCAACCTTGAGGTAGAGTTGAGTGTCGTCTGCATAGAGATGATAGTGAATCCCGGATTTGTTTAGGAGGTTTCCCAGTGGTTCTAAGTAGAGATTGAACAATGTGGGTGCAAGTATAGAGCCTTGAGGAACACCCTGACCTACCGCCATAGGAGAAGAAAGACTGTTCGCTATTTTGATCATTTGGGATCTGTCATAGAGGAAGGATGCAAACCATTTAAGCACAGTGCCCTCCATGCCCATTCTCTGTTGAAGGATATTGAGGAGGGTGTTGTGATTGACAGTGTCAAAGGCTGCAGAAAGGTCAAGGAGAATTAGAAGACAGGACCCCCCCGAATCGAGTATCCTCAGCGCGTCATCAACCACTTGCAGTAGGGCTGTTTCAGTGCTGCAGTTTTGGATGAAGCCGGACTGACAATTGTCAAGAAGATCATTGTCCTTGATATGACAAGAGAGTTGTTTTGCTACACATCTTTCTGTGATCTTCGCAAGAATGGGAAGGTTAGTGATGGGGCGGAAGTTGTTGAGGTCCTTCGCATCAGCAGTGGCCTTTTTAAGCAGAGGGGTGACCTGCCCAGTTTTGAAGGAGACAGGAAGGGAGCCTTGCCAGAGGGAGAGGTTGATCAGAGTGGTCCAATAGGAAAGGGAATGGGTATAGAAGTCAAAGGCAATGGCACTGGGGATAGGGTCAAGAGAATGGTTGGAGGGCTATGTTTCGCGTATGCACTTAAGAAGGGCATCTTCAGATATGGGGTCAAAGCTCTGCCAAATGGCTAAGGATTTGCGCTCCTCTGGAGGTGTAGGATGAGCGACCTGATCCACAAGTGATTTCACTTTTTCATCGAAGAAAATAGCAAAATCCGCTGCTCTGTTAGTAGAATCCTCCACCTCGGAGGATGGGGGAGAGCAGCTCGGAATCTTGATGAGATCGAATAGTTTTTTGGGTTTATTTTTGGCGGAGTCAAGGAGGGTTTTGAAGTGCGCCGCTTTCTCAAGGAAGATATGCTTGTGGTACTTGTGAGGCGTCCACTCCTGGGCCCCTCCAAGGTGGAGGCCAGGCATCCTTAGCGTTGTGGGGGCCGTTGTGGAGATTAAGCAAGCTATTGCCCAGAGTTGCAGAGTGGGACTCCATGATTGGAATAGGCACAGAGGCAGGAATTATCAGACCCGTGGAATTCTTTTGAGCCCAAAACCCGCAGAGGCGGGGATTGAACCCTGGATCTTGGGCTAGACCTCTATGCCTCAGGGTCTGCCACTCTAACCATTGAGCCACACTTCTCCACCAACCCATGGCTCCGACTGGTTAGTAGTGGCTGATAGGATTACGGAGAATAATGCTCCATAAACGAACTACATACATGTTCAATGATAAGCTCGAGACATAAAAGAGGATCTAGGGCGCTTTTATTTTCTCCTTTGAATATTATGGTTTATAACACATTGCTGCCTTACGGTTTTCTTTCCTATGTAACTGGTCCCATTCCCCCTTCTTCCAGGGGATTAGTACCAATCAGTCAATCAGTCAATCAATTAATCAATCAATCAGGATTTATAAATTCAGCTAATCACCCGATAGGGTATCCAGGTGCCAGCAGGTCCCGGATGCTTATTCGAACATCCAGGTCTTGAGGTCCTTTCAGAATTCAGTAAGTGAGGTGGTGGTCCATAGGTGCATGGGGAGACTGTTCCAGGTCTTTGCTGCAATGTGGAAAAAAAAGCGTCCTCGAGTTGTAGATGAGGGGAGTTTGGGCAAGTGAAAAAGTGAGGCTGAGCGTACTTGATGGTTGGTGGAAGTTCAGATGGTGGTTAATGTATGTGGGTACTTGGGTGTGTAGAGCGTTGTGTGTGGATCAGCATCTTGAATAGACATCTCTTCTGTGCGGGGAGCCAATGAAGTTGCCTGAGGTGGGGTCTGATGTGGGTTCTTTGGGGAAGGCAGAGGATGAATCTGACTACGGCATTCTGTATGGTCGTGATTCATATGTGTAGAGGGCGTTGCCGTAGTCCGTTGGGCTGGTGATGAGTACCTGTATCATGGTGTATCTCATGGCTAGGGGTAGCCAAATGAAGATCTGATGTAGCCTGCACAGAGTGAAGAAACAAGCAGAGAAGACAGCGTTGTTCTGTGATTTTATGGTTCGCTTGTTGTCAATGAGGGAGTGGGAGCGAGTCCTAGGTCTGATGGCCACCATGAGTCGTCCATGTGTTGCTGCTCTTGCCAAAGATCAGTACTTTCATCTTGTCTGTGTACAGCTGTAGGCAGTTGTTCTTCATCCAGTCATCAATGTTTGTCATGCATCTGTATAAGCTGGTTCTGGTGGTTGTGGGGTCATGGGTGAGTGAGAGGATGAGGTGGGTGTCATCTGTGTAGGAAATTACGTTAAGACTGTGGGATCTAACGATGTTTACCATTGAGGTCATATATGCATTGAAGAGTGTGGGGCTGAGGGATGAGCTCTGGGGGTACCACAGGCGATCTCCTTGGGTTCAGAGGTGAAAGTCAGGTTGTGGATCATCTGGGTTCTTCCAGTGAGGAAGAAGGTGATCCAATGCGGTGGAGTCCAGGGAAGCACATTCGAACGGACCGCTACGATATTCCACTCCGGCTAAATATTCACATCGAGCGCATGTCGAGACCGACACCTTCACCGTAGGACTCGCAGGCTCTTGATAAAGAGACACCATTCATGAGATCTATACACTGATAGTTGTACAGGTCTTATTTTATCTCACTCGGTTCATTGAAACTCACTACTCTGTCATATTAGCGACCCCTGACGAAGGGGCTCATGCCCCGAAATGCATTGGGTATTGATGAAATGTATTAATTTCAAGTTGTATGAATTGTATATTTCAGTTATTGACAGAGTTTCTGTTTTATAAACAAAAAACTGAAAATGTAAATGAGATTATATATCGTTTACTGCTTGCAAAAAATTAAATAAATGTACTAACGATGAAATGATTTCAAGTAGTGCGTACTAGTGTCCTGGTAGTGTTCATTGCCAGGCCATACACATTGGAGTCTTTCAATCAGCATGTGGTTGGATACGGTGTTGAAGGCTGCTGAGGGGTCGAGGAGGCTCAAAACTGATGTTTCGCCTGAGTCGAGGAAGGTTGGTGGCTGCAATCAGGACAATTTTGGTGCCCTGATTGCTGTGGAAGCCGTATTGGGAGGCATTGAGTAGCTGGTTCTGGTCCTGGTGTGTCAGGAGTAGATTGTTGATGATGTTTTCCAGTACCTTAGCTGGGAAATGGAGCACAGAGATTGGTCTGCTAGTTTTTGAGTATGCTGGGGTTGGAGGAGGGCATTTTGAGTAGTGGTCTAGGTATTAGGAAATTTTGCAGTTGTGATAAAGGTGTTAAAGGTGTGAAGTAAGGTGGTGAGTTTCTGGCCGATCCTTTCTTTTTTGATGTTGAAGATGTGGTGCAGCCATGTGTCTGTGAGAGCTTCTGAGTGGATAGATTTTATGGTGGCAGTGGTGTCCTGGGAAGTTCATAGGTATGGGTTGGGGTTCAAAGTTTCTGTATATGGTTGTGATCTTGTTGTGAAAGAAGTGGCTGAGGTTGTTGCACAGCTCATGTGAGGGTATGATTATGTTTTCGCTAGCAGCCGGTTGTAGAATTCCTTAACGATGTTCCTTGGTGTTGGCACTGGTTTTGATTTGCGCAGAAAGGGCTGTCTTCTTTGTTGCCCTCAGCAGGCGATGATAGAGGTTAAGGGAGGTCTTAAGGGCTGCCTTGTCAGAAATGTTCTTGCTTACGAGCCATCTACTTTTCAACCATTTGCTGTCTCATTTCGCTGTTCTGAGTTCTTGGGTGTAACAGCTGGCATTTTTGGAGGATTTGCTCTGGATGTTGCTCTTGATAGGGACGATGCCAGATGCCTGGTAGTCAGTATGGGTCAGTGGTGAGAGATTTCTGCTCATATACTCTCTTGGGGCCCTTCAGGAGCTCTCAAGTTGAATTAGAGGCAGGCCTATAGTTCCTTGGGTACACCATGGGGGATTCCTGGATGTGGCTCCAGTCCCATACTGTCCATGCTCACAAGCCATGTGCCCTACTGGAGAATCCCAACAGACCACTGCAGAGCTCGCCTTGCTTTGTTCTGCTCTCTATCACCGTTGGCTGAGCTCTGGATGAGCCTTACACCTGACTGCCTGAACATCAAGACATTAGAGTGCTCCTACCCCATTACTGGTGTTATGCACTTGGAGAGGATGGATTGTGGGATAGTTGACTGACTGTTTCTTATCCCAATATGCCCCTCCCGACTCTACCTCCACCCATTATGTCTGTTTTTTACTGGCAGTGGAATGGTTTGGGAAATGCTTTTCTTCACAATTGTTCATCTTGTCGATGTGTAAATGCGTACTTTCCTGTGTATTGTTACACAGCCCCACTTGCTCTGCATTGGCTGCTTACTATTGTTGATCTAAATACATAAATGATGCAAAACATGTACATCAAATCATTGGTCCTACATTGAATCCTTCTATAAAATATCTATTTCCAATATATTTCACTTATATTTTTGATTCAGTAATATAGTAATCACGTTTTAACACAATGGACAGATGTCCAGAAGATGATAACCACTGATCAGATTGCAAACATTGCAAAAACAGCTAGTTTCCAATTTCCCAAGATCCTTCAAATCAGTAAAACGAGGACGTGAGTTGCTAGCCTAATCAAGGCACTTATTGAAACAAGCATTTGCAATGCAATAGGTCTCGCATTATTAAAGTTTGAGCTATTGGCATTTCTAAATAATGCAACAACAATAGCTCACACTTTAATAATGTGAGACCTATTGCATTGCAAATGCGTGTTAATAGCCTGACTAAAAATGCAGCACAGGAGAAGTGCTTACGAGGTGGCTTTATCAACCAAATGAGCATAATCTTGGTTTCATCACTATTTAATTGAAGCCAGCTGGAGTTAATCCAGTCCTGGGATGCTAACAAGAAAACTTGAAGAACATCCAAGTTACCACTTGCATTGGAGATCTTAATATAGATCTGGGTGTTGTCGGCGTATGACTAAATACTCACCCTCAAGCTGCTTAATAGGCCAAAGTGTGTGGCTTAGGAAAATATTAATGCGCACAAGGAGATTGGGAAGCCATGATGGCCCGCGATCAAGCTTAGAATATTTGGATAAGAATAGACCATAGTGTACCAGCTGGTGGTATTTTGACCGAAAAGATCAGAACAGGGGGCGGGGGGTAATATTAGAGGCTTTTGACAACTCTGCCCAGAAGAAACTGGTGATCAACAGTATCAAAACGTTGGTGATAGATCAAAAAGGACCAATAGAGCCCAACAGCTCTCCTCGGGCCAACCCAGCACATTGCTATAGAGACCCACAGGCAAAGCGATTGATTGATGAAAAATCTATCATATGGTACAGTAAATTTGAGAAAGGTTCTAACTGGCCAATAGCTAGTTTTTCCATGAACTTGGCAAGATCTGGGGTCTAGTTGCAGGCCTCGGAAAAAAATAAAAAAATTGTATTTCTCAGTAGTAGGTTACAGTTTTATCTCTGAACATCTAATCTCGGCATAGCTGGACGCCAATGCAATAGGACGTGTGGCTGTGGTGCTCCCGGCTGAGCTCTACTATCCAGAACCATCCTGAACACTGCCCAGTAATGTCACCCCCAAAACATAAGGGGAGTGGCCCGATGTGCCCCCTAGGCCCCTGAAGCGGAATTTATCCACCCGACAAACTATCGAGGAGCTGTGAAACGATTCCTTATCGGCTGCACCTCAAGATGGCGACGAGAGGGGGGGCCCCGGCACTGCACGACTGCCAGCAGCTGTGCCTGTGTATCCCCAATTCAGCCAACAAGGACAGCAGAGGCGGAGGGGCGGTGAAACCCCCCTGGGGGGCAGGGGATACATCAAAAGGGCAGCAACAAAGCACCGCCGTGGCCTGGGGGTCCACCCTGGGTAGGTGGAGCGGAAAAGAGCCATTCACTTCGTACGAGCACAGAAAGTTTGCAACGTCGCTGCTCCACTAACCGAGTAAGTGAGGCTGCCCCCTTAATGGATACCCTTCAGTTGGCACACTTTTCAGACCACGGGGAATCGCTGCTGGCACGCAGCGTGCCAGAGCAGCACCTATAACACTGTGCTTCCATTAACACCGGGTAGTGCTGTGAACTGGGTTACAGAAGCGGAAAGGGCACCGGTCTGTAGGTGGACTTGTGTGCCCCAGGTCCAACCCGCACAGCCTGGAGAGACAGAATACCCTTTGCACCCCCGGGGAGGGGGGGAACACAGTGATTAATCCCACCGGGATGATTTGGGAGGGCAGAGACATGGAGTTGTGGAGACCTAGGGGTCAACCCTAAACACACAGAGCAGACACCAAGCACCCAGGGCAGCGCGGCTCCGGCAGCCATGTGGGTGTAACCACCCCTGACGAGCAATGCTCCAGCTGGCAACCCTTTTCATTACTAGTGGTAAACTTTGTTAGCAGCAGGCAGTTTAACCCTGTGTTCTGCCTTAGGATGAGTCAACCTTTCCACTACAGAAACCTCCGGTCTGTTTCCAGGAAGCTGATTAATGACAGGCTTCTTTTGACATATTAATTGATGTTTGGAAGTTGCTGGAGGGCTGGAACGAAACTGAAAGTGCGGTGGGTGCTCACAAGACGCCATGAGCGTGCACATCGCCTGTATCAGCGGCAGCTGAGGATCGCCAGAGAAGAAACGCTGTCTATCCGTGCTGAGGCACCGAGTCTGAGGCCGAACTGTCCTTGAGCGGCTGCCTGGGTAGAGATGTACACCGAGCACCCCGTGAGCTCTGAGGAAACGCTGCAGGGCATTGCACTGAAGTATGGCGTAATGGTAAGGAATGCAGGAGTAGCTGTATGGACGGGGCGTTAGGGGCTGAAAGGTTCTGCTGCAATATCCTCGTGCTGGCAGTGGAAGGAAACGTAGTCTGTAATCGTGGAAGAATATGGTGGGGGTCGGCAGATGGCGCAGCGCTGACTGACACTGGAGGTGGTGCGCGGTGTGTGTGCACGCGTGTGCGAGTGTGTTTGTGTGTGCATGTGTCTGTCTGTGTGTGTGTCTGTCTGTGTGTGTGTGTGTGCACGTGTGTCTGTCTGGGTGTGTCTGTCTGTGTGTGTGTGTGTGCGCGTGTGTCTGTTTGTGTGTGTGCGCGCGTGTGTGTGTCTGTGTGTATGTGTTATCCGCTTCCTGGCAATGTGGGACAGGAGATGTGCACGGCATGTCGGTGAACGTGCGCGCTCACATGGGAGAATCCCCTGCGTGTGCCCATCCCCTATCTCACATTCCCAGGAAGTGGATGACAAAAGATGCTTCGCTGGATGCAGTGCTTTGCACTGCTTACACCAGCTCGACTTAAAAAGAGAATCACAAGCACCAATATTTCTCTAACTGAGGATAGGATCCCAGTACTCGGTGCTAGCCATCAACATTAATATTCTTACACCTAAGACAATACATTAACAAAATATTTGTTTTTAGAAGCAGCATCGGCATGTAATTAAGCAGCCACAAGCCCTTTAATTGCATATAATTCCAATTAGAACCACATATACACTTGTGATTTAATCTTCAAATATGTTTCCATTCTAAGAATGAGATCTCTGTCCTCACTCCATTTTGCAATTACCCTAATACTCTGTGGCATTTTAGGTGTTCCAGTATTAATATAAGAACACAATTGACCAGTTACAGTAAGCATTTCTCAATAGGAAAGAAGCTCAACAATAATATCCGCAGCTTATTAAAGCTCCTATTAGAATACAGTTTAAAGTACAAAATATTTGAAGACAGCGAAATGAGTACACATTTTTTACCCTATTGCTTTATTACATTTGTATCTAGGCAAAAGATTTTACTTTAACGGAAACTACAAAATCCTTGAAGATTTCCCTTGTTAACCTCTTTTAAGTAGCTGTTATTTTTATAGCTGGGGAAGTTAAAAACATTTTACAGTCAGATAAATAATGTGTTCTGAATACAGCCCTGGCTTATACCATTCATCCACTTTTATCAAAGACGTGATTTGCAACTTCCTTATACTTGCCTGCATACGTAAAAGGCATGGGTATTCAGAAATAGTGATTCGAATGAGTAAGAATTAGACTTAGAAGTTATAATGGTGACGAACAACCGACAAAGGTACAAAAATAAATAAAACTGCTTGGCTAAAGAACCAAAGTAATATAAACGAAAATTTGGAATGGTCAGCCTATCTCACTAAAGAATACATGTAGCAAATGTAAACACTGAAGATTACCGGCTGGTGTGCATACTCGCCTTCTTTGTAAACCTACTGTCCCATCTTATATATGCTCATTATTTCCTGGCCAAGATAACAGTCCTTGAACTCAGATTTTGAAATTTTCCAATTACTTGGAGAATCAAGATGACTTGTGCTCTAAACATTTTTAAGAGCAAGCAGATGATGTATGTTAGGTTTCAAATAAATAATGCTATAAAATATCATTGCTCAACTGAAGAGCTAATTTGAAACGTAAACAACAACACTTGAAAAAAGAGGGTCTAAGGGCAAGTTTAACGACTAACCAGGTATACGCCCCTAAGACGTATATCCAAACACCAAATTATACCTGGGAGTCAAGACAGATAGTTGTTCACCATGGATCACAGAACCAATACCATACAAACAACACCCGTGGGGGCACACCATGCAAGCATTTAGGTGATACTAGCCGAGTTAGGGCTCAAGGGCGTATGGAAAAAATTCCCATCAGAAGCCACACTGTACTGCCCTCTTTAATATCACTTGGGTTCTCCTCGCCCAGGAGACAAAACAAAACGGCCGGTCAGATGTTACCGTGACAGATTGTGGATGAAAAAAACATGTGAGAGGGAAGTAATATATGATTAAAGTGTTTAAATGGCAACTGAGAAAAGCAGTGTGAAGTAAGGAGTGAGATAGTGAAGGGTTATAAAATTAGGTGAACTGGGTAGAAGTAAACAATTTATTAGTAACTCCCAGTCCCTAAGACTAAAAAGGCAAGTGTAAATGCGGGTTTGAAATAATATCCGCAATCAGTAGTGGTCAACATGTTTCTGCATATCAAGAAAAGAGTTTTCATGCATTCATCAGGACCTGTTGTTTAAGAACTACTGCTTTTCATGAAAAAGATTTTTTTTAAAAAGGAGAAAGATATCACCTGCAAATTCAGGTCATGTGCTCAACCACGTACTGTTATCGCACCGTACCAAGGAAATGGAATCCAGGAAAACAACAAGAACAAACAGAAAAACATGAATTTATCATATTAGTCAAGATACACCTTTAAGTCATAACGTTATAATCAGAGATACTTGGAAAGAAGTTCCATTCAAAGCACTCACCCAACGTTGGTGGTTGAGGCGCTTCTTCCCACCTGGCTGCGGCTCAGGTATGAGGAGCACCGCTCTAAATTTGAGACATTGAATTAAAAGAGAGGAGGCAATCAAGGCTAAGTAAAAAGCATCCATAGAGCTGTTAATGGATTTGTAGTGAACATTCGCTGCTTCTACCCATCTTATAAGATCAGATAGGAACCATTGTTCTATAACTTAGTATCAAGAGAATGTGTCTAGAACAAATTGACACCGATGGTGAGAAGACAATCATATACACGCCACAACGCACAATTTCAGGAGCTTGACATGTAATGTTTCTTGTGTGGATGGCGGAATAATGACAGTAAGTGCCATTTATAGTATTTGCGTTATGCTGTTTAAGGAGCTTAACTTATACTGCGCCGTTTGGGGTGGTTACATCCAAGCCATCGACATGCTCATTGGAGCCCTGAGTCTGCAAACTAGCGTACTCGCGTTCCAATGTTAAAGATAATGAACCTGCGCTACGCTGCTATCAGGGATGCAATCGTTGCCGTCATCGTGCTCGCCTGGACAAAGAAAACATAACGATAACCCACCCAGCGCGTTAGAGACATTCGAATCGCGCGCGGCTCACCTGTCCTTCGATGTCTCCGGCTCCGGTGCCCCCCCAGACAGCTCGGATGACTGTCGGGAGACATCGACAGACAGGTGAGCCGCGCGCGATTCAAATGTCTCTAACGCGCTGGGTGGGTTATCGTTATGTTTTCTTTGTCTAAACGAGCACGACGACGGCAACGATTGCATCCCTGATAGCAGCGTAGCGCAGGTTCATTATCTTTAACATTGGAACGCGAGTATGCTAGTTTGCAGACTCAGGGCTCCAATGAGCATGCCGATGGCTTGGATTTAACCACCCCAAACGGCGCAGTATAAGTTAAGCTCCTTAAACAGCATAACGCGAATACGATAAATGGCACTTACTGTCATTATTCCGCCATCCACACAAGAAACATTACATGTCAAGCTCCTGAAATAGTGCTTTGTGGCGTGTATATGATTGTCTTCTCACCATCGGTGTCAATTTGTTCTAGACACATTCTCTGGATACTAAGTTATAGAACACTGGTTCCTATCTGATCTTATAGGATGGGTAGAAGCAGCGAATGTTCACTACAAATCCATTAACAGCTCTATGGATGCTTTTTACTTAGCCTTGATTGCCTCCTCTCTTTTAATTCAATGTCTCAAATTTAGAGCGGTGCTCCTCATACCTGAGCCGCAGCCAGGTGGGGTGAAGCGACTCAACCACCAACTTTGGGTGAGTGCTTTGAATGGAACTTCTTTCCAAGTATCTATGATTATAACGTTATGACGTAAAGGTGTATCTTGACTAATATGATAAATTCATGTTTTTCTGTTTCTTCTTGTTGTTTTCCTGGATTCCATTTCCTTGGTACGGTGCGATAACAGTACGTGGTTGAGCACATGACCTGAATTTGCAGGTGATATCTTTCTCCTTTTTTAAAAAAATCTTTTTCACGAAAAGCAGTAGTTCTTAAACAACAGGTCCTGATGAATGCATGAAAACTCTTTTCTTGATATGCAGAAACATGTTGACCACTACTGATTGCGGATATTATTTCAAACCCGCATTTACACTTGCCTTTTTAGTCTTAGGGACTGGGAGTTACTAATAAATTTTTTACTTCTACCCAATTCACCTAATTTTATAACCCTTCACTATCTCACTCCTTACTTCCCACTGCTTTTCTCAGTTGCCATTTAAACACTTTAATCATATATTACTTCCCTCTCACATGTTTTTTTCATCCACAATCGGTCACTGTAACATCTGACCGGCCGTTTTGTTTTGTCTCCTGGGCGAGGAGAACCCAAGTGATGTTAAAGAGGGCAGTACAGTGTGGCTTCTGATGGGAATTTTTTCCATACGCCCTTGAGCCCTAACTCGGCTAGTATCACCTAAATGCTTGCAAGGTGTGCCCCCACGGGTGTTGTTTGTATGGTATTGGTTCTGTGATCCATGGTGAACAACTATCTGTCTTGACTCCCAGGTATAATTTGGAGCTAATTTGAAAGCCATGAAACCATTGTGCATTCTTCTGACCCAGCATTCTCTGCAAAGAACAGTAAAGTCTTCTTGACTTCTACACTATAACAAAACAGCTGCAAGATTTAAGAAGCATGCCTGTATACGTTTTATACAAAATCCGAAATGATGGGAAGAGGCAAAAATGATCTAACACAGAAATACTATTCTCTAGGACTATTGTGTTCCAATTGTTATATAAGATGTATTTAAGGAGTATGTGACCACGCTCCTTAATCCTTTATTGTGTAAATACATTCTCCCCTTAATCTCTAGCAAAAAAGGTAGCAACTCTCCAATAGGTGGCTCATGGAGATGTGAACAGTGGCGCACCTCCCCTATGGCAGAGGAGCGTTGCTCCACTGCTTTCAAGCAGTGCGAGAAATAGAAATATAAAGTGATAATATTTTAGTTAGTATCCTTTTATGTTTGTGCTGCTTTGCGGACGGGTGGACATGGCTGCTCTGCTCTTGGAGAGGGCAGGGCAGGAGTTGTTTGCCCACTCCTACGTGCACTATGACTGTTTGGTCGGCCCTCTCGGGCCGCCCAAACCAGACATGCGCACTTTCCCCGTTCTCCACGGAGGCTGCATTACAGCCTGCGTGGAGAACATGCCCAGGCCCCCATTCCCTGACCGAGCATCGAACCAGGACCCTCAAAAACAATAACAATGTTGGATTGCAGCGTTGTGATTGGTCAGGAGAGCCTGGGTGCCTACCAATCACAATGCTGCTTTGCAGCGTTGTGATTGGTCATTGGGGCCTGGTTGTGCTTCCTATTCCTCGAGGAGAGCAGGAGCAGAGACACGGACCCGGCGGCATGGTAAGTTAATTTTTTTCATTTATTTTTTATAATGTGAACTCCCTCCCGCCATCGCGACCACCCGCATGACACTGCCGGTGCCTACCCCCCTACCCGCAAGCCATGCTGCCCACCACTGGATGAAAAAAAGCATGGCTATAGCCAGTTACATTACAACTTAGGACAGTTGTTCTGCTGAAAATTAAACTTTTCAGCAAAGCAGGTAAATACTGTTCCTGATCAATAAACTGTCAACCCCTTATCATCCATTGCACCACAGTGAACTATTCAGTAATCTTACATGAACATACACACACTCATGGTTTGTAATCATTCCTTACCACATAGATCACTTCCCTCAGGAGGAATTTGAACTGTACAATGGCGAACAGCACAACACAGTGTCCCGGTTCCCTACATATTAATTCACCTCCAGTGCCTTGAGTGCGCTAGATACAGTGGAAAACACAATGGCATTATGATCTTCCCACTGCAACAGGACTACTTTTAAGTCCTCTGCGCTCTGAACCAGTGGTTACAGTTGCTTGCCTTTTAACAGTGGCGGGTCCTCCGCTAAGGCAGAGGAGCATCTCCCCACTGCTTTTAAACAGTGTCACTAAAGGAAAAATAAAATGATAATAACTCTAAATTATTTTCATTTAATTTTTTACGTGTTGCAGCAGCTTTGCAGTCAGGGCCCGGCCAAACATTCAAACACACTTTGCATGTTTTCCATGCAGGCAGCATTACAGTCTGCATGGAGAACATGCCCAGCCTACCATTCTTTGCTGATTACCAATCCATGGTGCACAGACCAATCAGAACAATACATTGCAGCGTTGTGATTTGATATCGGGAGGCTGACAGCCAGGTGCACCCTGCTTCCTGCCCTGGAAGCGAGGAAGAGGACCGAGAGAAGGTGACACCGATGGCAGCGGCAGATAAGTGGGTATTTATTTTAAAAATGTTATTCCCTCCTTTAACCCGGACCCCGCGACCCGCCCCCCACCGTCTTCAAATACCAGCTGCCACTGACTTTTAATAGCAACACTTTCAAAAGATTGACACACAATATGTCTCATTTTGACAGCCTCAAAAGACCTTTAATACTCTACTGTGCATTCAAATGTAAACCTTTTCTTTATCATCTCGATGAATGGACTCTATTTTAAATGCTGGGTAAATTAGGAATACTATATTCTCAAATTCCTTTTTCAGTTGGTCCAGGAGTTCACTGGACAGGTTACACCAGGTCAAATTTGCAAAAATCTTTTTCTTGGAGACGATATGCCCCAAATTCGTGTCAAACCCAACAATCAATTGGCATCTTTGCCTTTTGTCTGGGAGTCCAATCTGCTTTTCCTTCCTCAGGAATTCCACAAAATACCTAATTCTGCTTTTTAACACTTCTTCTTCCTACTAACTATCGACCAACAATAATATTGCTGATTAGGAAATGGCAATTTTCCCTTGCTGCACCCCCAGATGTTTTCCTTAACTGTTTCTGCTGACTGTAAAACCAGTAACCAGCAGAAAAGTGTATGTTCTCCTCCTTTCAACATACCTAAATTGCTATATTTCTAGTTAACATATTTAAGTTACCTATAAATCACAAAATGTATTTACATACACCCTTACAGACAAATGGCTCCAAAAGCTGTTTTCACTGAATCAGGGCTGACTGTTCCCTAGGAAAACACTTGGATGCAATATTAAATGTAATATTACTATCTCCAATTGGTAAATGGCTAGACATTGAATTATTGGACTTTTTGTAATACTGATTAAAACTGATTAAAAGGCCTAATTCACTGGTGACGTTGAATGTTTAATACATTCAAAGGAAAATGTACTTTTATAAAGTTATATTTTCCCTCCCTAAGCCTCTGGATTCAAATGTGCATTAGCCAGTTGCTGCAGCAATCTGTGTGCTTAACCCTCAATGTTGTGTGAAAACTGCTCCCAGAGCAGGGGACAAAGGCTTTGGTGTAGGGAGGTGTTTCTGTTCTTCTGGCAATAGCGCCACGTGGGCAGTGGCCAGGAACTTAGTATCTTCAAAGAGGCTTGCACAGTCTCTGGCTTGTGTTAGGTGATACCTGCACAGGCTCTTCCCTTCTTTCCCCAGCCAGGTAAGATCTAATCACAATGGGGAAGGAGCTACCCCCGAACTGGTTTGAAGTGACCACAGAGGAGGTTGCTAATTTTGCTGGCCACAATTCTGCAGTGGGCATACAATCTGCACAATGGGAGAAGGGTGTTGCCATTTTCAATTTATGCAGAGATCGACACTGTGCGATTGTTTGTTCTAGGGCACACACAAACTCATCTGGATAGGGTTACCCTGGAAAATATTCCCAATTGGTTAGAGAGGAGCCAGGAGTCACCCTCACCCACAGGCTAGTGCCAGGCATAAATGTGGAACACCTCTTCAGTGCCCTATGGACCTGTGGAAGAAAAAAGTGGAAATCTCCACCTGCTGTTTGATTCCTTTTGAGAAGAAATAAAGATATTCCTGCTCATTACACCTCACCTGGGAGATGTAGCACTTTAACATATCCCCAGATCCACTACTAATGGTAAATATGGGCATGTGCCAAAATTCATATGTAGATGCATGGGGACACCCACACTGCACCCATGGAAAGCCTCCCTTGCCTTAATCCAGATGTAGCAAACCATGCAGGGCCATGTAAGATGCCCTTGAATTACTTGATAACTCTCACATAGGTTTTACATTGCCCATGCGCCCCCTTGCATGTCGCAAGTGCAACACAAAACCTTGAAAATCTGGCTCTAAGTCCCAAGGCAGAACCTCCGGCCAGCGCAAACCTAGTTGGTGTATTTGATCCACAAATCACGCTTAGGTCCTGGCACAGCGATCAGTTAACTGTTGTTGGCGCTTAACACTTTTTGGTGCTATTTTATTTAAAACTTTAAAAGTAAATTTCTTCAGGACCCCTTTTTAAATTTTTGTCATTTTAGCATCATATTATTCTCTGTGTTTATGAATGGAAGTGGGATTTTATTGTGTTGTGTTTTTAACTCTTTAAGGGCAAGATATATAAGCATTCTGTTTTTCAGGGTTGCAAATTGTGATTTTTTTGCGACTCGCAATTTGAAACTCGCAAAACGAATGTACTAATGTGTTTCAGACACATTTAGTGATTCCCAATGACCTGCCTTATCAATATTCATGAGACAGGTCACAATTTGCGACCCATTAGGAATAGGCTACAATCACAGGGATGGTGGCCTGCTGGGGACAGCAGACCACCATGCCTGTGTTTGTTTTTTAAATAAAACATAATTTTTTTTCAATTGCAGCCCATTTTCCTTTAAGGAAAACGGGATGACGTTAAAAGAAAAAAATGAAAAGTGTTCTTTTCATTTTTCAAAGGCAGGCAGTGGTTCACTCTTAAAAAATATTTTTGAAGCCAAACACAATGGGGAAGGGGTCCCCTGGGCACCCCTTCCTGTTTGGGACTGGCTTACCACCAATTTGAAATTAATGGTAACTGCGATTGTTTTGTGACCACAAATGCGGTCGCAAAACAATTCATACATCCCTGTGCGACTAGCTGTTAGGAAGGGATGCCCTTGGCACACCCCTTCCTAATAGCGATTCACAAATCCTATTCTGCGAGTTGATAATAGGTGACCAACTTGCGAAATATGGTTTGTACATGCTACAGCCATTTTTAGCAGTCACAAATGGCCCGATTTTCCATTTGTTGCTGCTAAAAACAGTTGTACTGCTGGTACTAAATGCTTTGCTACTTCTAAATGTGTTACACATTTACTTAAGCTAAACCTGTCTGATATGTGCATAGCTACCTGGTTTAAATTTCTGAAACCTCTTGTGGACATAACATGATAGTTTAATGCGTGATGATGACCTGCACACCTAATGATAATCAAATTAATCCTGTAAGCTATTTAAATCAATGGTGCAACCTTATGGTCCTGACCAGCCCCTGTCAGGTGTACTAATTACTCTAGATACAAACAGAACCTGTATGTGCTGTAAGGTTGCACTTTTCACATGCCCTTACGCTGCCAAAATTTTAACAATCAGTACAAAACAATCTCTAACAAATTTCACTTAACATCAACTCTCCAAAATAATTATTTTCAAGATATTAAATTGCAATGGCATTATATTTTGCAGACAAACATTTTTTGAACAAATAATGACAAGTGGTAATCCATTATGTTGCAAAATATCAATTTCTCATTTATTTTTATGCATGTTCTCTTGTGCTTCAAAGCTCCAAGCAGAGTTATGACATATCAATATGCATTTCGGTAAGTACCTTCATCAGGGTAATACTTTAAATAATACAATATAAGGTATAAGGACAAAATAATATTCAATTTAAAAAAAAAACAGGCAATTTTAAACAAATGTCATTTAAGACAAACACATCGGTACTGTCAAAAAAAAATTAATATATTTTACCAAACTTATCATAGACAGAAACCCAAATCCCTCCTGAGGGATTTTGAGGAGCTACCAGAAGAAACCACACCTTGGTCAAAACCTTGCACTCAGTGTCAATATGTAGCAAAAACTAGTGAAAGAAAAAAGAAAGCAGTGAAAGGGAAAAAAGTGTGTGAAAAACAGACCCGAAAAGGTACACAAACCAACCAACACCTCAAGTGGTGTTTAAAACTCCAAGAAGTAACAATATGATGTAATGCTCGCCTTTGCATGAGCTTAAGTGAAGAGTTTAACAACCTCACTGCTAAGACTGGAAATAAATCACATGACACATTGGGTCACAACAAACGTATATAAACAGTAAAAATTATGAGACGATAAAATAGTGAAGTGTGACCTACTCGTAATTGTAGAGTTGTCAGTCTTCACCTGCCTGGCAAAAAACGATAGAGACTCCTTGCAAAGCTTTCAGTAATGAGTAAAGGAAGGGTTAATTAATGCGTGTCTACAATGTGAAGTCACTGCTACCCCACCGCCTGTTCTGAAAATCGCCATACCTTTGTTAGCGATCAATTCGCGCAACTTTTCGATCTCCCATTCGGGTTTCAACAAACTTCTGAGATACCTTCTTGCGGTAGTGGACCCACGTCTCCACGGGACGTAAATTATGTGTGATAGATAACAAAGAAGGACTTCCAGCCGAATCCCGAGCATGCGCGTGACGTGTGTGTTAACCGCTAAACAGCGACAACAGACAACGCCGTGAAGACCCACCTGCTGGAGGGTTACCAGCCACTCGTTCTGACACACTCGTCTGGGGCCCTTACGCTGTCGGTCTTCCCTGCCGCTACCGCAAGTTCCATCATGGGGCTGCAGCGGGGGAAGACTACAGCTCCCAGACTCTTCGGCGGACACGCCCACTTCCGGCCAACGGCGCGCACGGAGGCGCATACAGGCGAGGATCTCCCTTCGCGTCGCGGACGCACGCGGGCGGCGCCGGGCGAAGCCCGGGCAAAGGGCGGCAGTCTGAGGCAGTCGTTAGCAGAAGGAGGCAGGGCTGGGCCAGGCCCCTGAAAACTCCAGATGGGTAAGCGAAAGATTACAAGTAATGGAGACGTGGGGGGCAAAAAAGCAAAGGTGCCAAGACACTCACAGTCTATTCTGACTTATCTTTCATCGGCTGTGGGGGCCCTTAACAAGGAAATTGCTAATGCTGAGCATGAATTGGGCCTGATACAACCTCCCCCCCTGCCCAACACATCCAGTACCCAAGCGCCAGTGGACCTTGTTGACCCTGTTGTTTCTGGCAAAATATTCCTTACTCCTACTATCCCCTTGGAACCCTTGGTAATTATTACAAAGCCAGTAGCTCTCCCGACATTGGGAGTGGGTACTTCATCTGACAGACCACAGACATCCCAATCACCCCCATGCCCGCAGCCAAGTGTCTTACCACCGAAGAAAAAACGGGGAAAAACTAATCATACGACAGGGGCATCAAGCACATCCACCAACATCACGGGGGACCAGTTGGAGGCGCTCTTTGTTGCCCGGATTGAGCCTTTACTTGTGGCCATCGCTAAAGATATCGTGGAGACCCTAAATACCTGCTTGGAAGGACTCCTTAAGAAATGTGCTATCATTGATAAAATGGTTAATGGTCATAGTTCGCTTGTGGAAAGACACATTTTGGGCATTGTTGGGCCTGGGACAGGAAACCCGGAGGGGGAGAAACAGAATCATCGGGTATTGCCCAAGGGTAGTGTGTCATTTACTGCCCCTATGGTGGCCCCACCACCCTCTACCCAACTGGAAAACCACAAGGTGGCACCAAGGTTGCCCGTAGAGAAGAGGACTATGGGCAGTAAAATACATTTAGACTTACCACCAGATGCTGCCCCGCTAGTGGCAATTTTTTTGGGTACTCCACCAATGAAGATAGGTGAGTTGGAGCACTCAAGAGATCTTATGGCCAAGGCACAAGCCTGGTGTATGGATTCATGTAGCGGGGGCAGTATTGCTAACAGAATCATTTCAGCTAACAGGGTGTGTTGGATCGGGAAGGTACCGAAAATGGTGCAGGGGGACTGTGTGATAGTCAACTTTGATAGGGTAGATGTGGCTGAAAAGTTATTCTGGGACGGTTCATGAGTCTCAGGTAAGGATTATTTAAGACCATTGCCCTTGGGCTTCTTCTATCCACCCTTAGTAAGATCGAATGGACTACATTGTGCATCAACATGGGGTAGGAGAAAGCCCCAATCAGTAGGGGAGGCAGGGGTAGGCATGCAAACCACTCGACACCTATTAACAGAAGGCTCGGGTCCATATACTAACACCCTACCCAAGCCACCCGAGTTACCACAGCATGTACTTCCTGGCCAACACATATCTGGCATGTCAGAGGGGTGTGGGCTGGTTCTTAGTAATCACTGCTCCTCCCTCTCGGGGCTAGAGGATATAGATTGACTACCTACACCATCATCGCCACACACAGGTGAAGCACCTATTCTTGATTTAGCTGATACATGTAGGTTGTTGAGCTGGAACGTGGCGGGAGTTAGAGCCAAAAGGGCTGACGAGGTTTGGCTCACCTTTATTTCTAGGTATGATATTGTAGCCCTTCAGGAATCCTGGGACACATCACCTAGTTTTTGTTTAGATGGTTTTTCGAGTTTCGTTGTGCCAGCAGTCCCTAGTGTAGCGGGTAGAGCCAAAGGTGGTTTAAATTTAGCTTTTTCCCCTAAAACTTAAGAGGGCTCTAAAAGTAATCAAACATGCCTCATCAAATCTACTAATAGTGGAAAGAGTGATCTCCCCGACTCAGAAAACCATGTTTATTAATTTCAATAATGCTGGGATTCAGGAAAATAGTAATGACAACCTTGCCATCCTGGATTCCTTTTTGTCAGTAGACAGTCTAGATATATACACTAATACCGAATTCGTCCTCATGGGCGATTTTAATATTCATCCGTGCAGTTTGCCGTGCGGTACAATCGACCATCTGGGACAGAGTTGTTTAGAGACCATGCACTTTAAACACACTAAATGAGGAGAGGCATTAGAGGAGCTACTGGCTAACTCCAATTTATTGGAACCTGCCGGCGGACCGAGGCTTATTACCTACAAAGGCTCGGTTCCCGGATCCATTATTGATTATATATTTGTGTCACCGGGGATTTTACACAGTGTCGTATCTTATTGAACCTTGACTTCCCCATTTAGTGATCACAATCCTGTTTTTTTGGAAGTACACTGGGGAGATTCCATGGGCCCTAGGCCTCCCTCTGTTAAATCTGGGATAGGAACCCTAAAAGCAGTGGACCAAGGTAGACGGCTCAAGTGGGCAAATGTGGTCCCGGATGACTTTTATGATGAACTTTTCCCCAAAATTGATGGCCTTGTGGCAACTTGCCAAGACCCTAGAGCGCCAAAGCATGAAATAATGGGGGCCTATAAAGATATCTGCTCACAAATATCGAAACAGTTAACAGTTAGATTGGGCCAGGGTGGTAAAAATCACTGCCGTTGGTTTGACTCCAATTGCTCAAAAGCTCATAGAGCCCTATTGGCAGCCCTAAACTATAAGCCTAGAAATAGGGAGGCCATCACTATCTTAACACCTTGGCTGCTAATGGTTTTCCCCTCCTGTGCTGGAAATTGAAATAGTCCATGGATCATGACAAGGTCAGCTCGTCATAAGCACAGCTCCAGTGTGCCTCATGACGAGCTGAGCTCGTCATGAGCATGGAAGGGGTTAAGGAGAGAGTATAAGCAGGCCATTAGAGAGCGTAAAGTTGGAATCAAGCAAGCCGCATGGGAGAATTTACTCTCAGTGGATGTCCTGCGGGACAGTAGTCAATTTTGGCTAGTGATGAATCAGCCCCTGTTTTCCGGCCAGGACAATACGCTTATGGACTTTGTCATCCCTGATGACAAGTGGCTTGCCCATTTTAAATCTGTGTATGGGGATTCATCTTCCGTCCCATGTGTCGCCCAGTTGATAACCTTAGAGTATGCCCCGTTAGTCTTTACTCACGAGGAGGTTGAGAGAGCTATCCTAGAAACCTCCAAAAACAAAGCACCAGGGCCAGACGGAGTGCCCGCCGATTTTTACCGTCACTCCCCAAAGCTGTGGGCAGGAGTGTTATCTAAAGTCACACCAGCTGCCAATTGTAACGTAATTCCGATTTCTTGGGCTACCTCAATTATAGTACCAATCTTCAAAAAAGGTCAGAGGGAGGACCCAGGGTGTTATAGACCCATATCCCTTTTAGATTCTGCTATCAAAATATTGGGAAGAGTCCTTTTGGTGAAACTAAGGGATAGCATGGAAAGTTGTGGGGGTATATCTAACATTCAGTACGGGTTCAGGGAGAAGAGAGGTACGGTCGAGAAGTGTTCAAATTTGCATCTCTTGATTGCGAAATACACTGTAGACAAGGAGGGGTCGTTATTCTTGGCTTTCATGGACCTCTTCTCGGCCTTCAACCTAGTTAATAGAACTAAACTATGGGCCATCCTTCTAAAAGTTGGTATAGATGGGTCCTTGGTAAACTTTATGGCATCACTTCATCAGGAACTATTCGCCAAGGTCAGAGTGACCAAGGAGGGTAGATGTACGACCCCCTTTAAATCTATGCAAGGGGTGCGCCAGGGTTGTATCCTGGCCCCCCTCCTTTTTACAATCTACATCAACAGCCTTAGCAGCCATCTGGAGGCAGTACAGGGGGACGTTCCGCGTATAGGAGAGGCTAAAATACCTGCCCTCCTATACGCGGACGACGCAGTACTTATAGCCCGCACAGGTATCAGATTGCAACGGTTGTTGGAAGCATTTGGGGCTTTTATGGACCAACTTGATCTAAAGGTTAATGCCAACAAATCTCACACCATGGTGGTAGGCCTCCATAGTAAAAAGGCTAAACCTAAAATTTTTAAATGTAAGGGTGAGGTGGTGACAAGAGTGGCTGTTTTCCCTTACCTAGGAGTGGTCTTTGATGAGAGAGGCTCATGGGGGCCACAGGTTAGAGCTAGGGGTCTAGCGGTGGCGAGGTCAACTGCAGCATTCATGGGGTTTTCCAAAAGGTTGGGGGCCAGGCCGATGGAGGCCATGAAAAAAATGTATAACTCTAAATGCTTGGCAATTGCTGTTTATGGTCCCGCCCTATGGGGTTATGTAAAAGACGACACAATCCAGAGGGTGGAAAATAGGTTCTTACGATCCCTGCTGTCCGTTCTTCAGTCCACCCCGACCTTCTCGACCCATGTGGAGGTTGGTTTGGACTTTGTTACAGACAAGTAGAGGCTGGCCCCAATAACATTCTGGCTTAGGACATGGCTGAACAGTGAACTATCTCTTAACCATGCAATTATGGTCGATGTCATGTCCCTAGATCACTCTAAAAAAGTGCCCTGGCTGGAATACATAAGAAGATCTCTAGCCGAGCTGGGTCGCCCAGAACTTTTTCATTCACCTTCATGCATTAGGAGAGAGGATATTAGCGTGATTAAAAAGCAATATATGGAGGGGACGAGACTGGCACGTGAGGAAGGGGAACTTAGAAAGCTGACTGTTAGATCAATTACTTGCTTCTGCATTCCCCATCAATGGAGCCATATCTTGGCATCGTCACTAAGCCATTTCATAGGTTACTACTGACCAAGTTTCGTTTTAACTTGATCCTTTATCGTTTAGGCAGTTACACCAAATGGGTTAAACCAGAGGCAGCCCCATTTTGTAGATGTGATGACATATCCATACAAAATACTATGCATTTTACTATGTTTTGTAGGTTTCTTGCTGTGGAAAGGGCTAAATATTTGTTACCAATTTTAAGAAAGGAGGGCTTCACCCAGGTGAGGCCTGCTGTAATGCACCTTCAGCTCTTAGGCAGCACTTATGTCATATTTAGCGTTGCTAACTTCCTGGTAGCTGCGTCTAGAACGAAATCACGCAAAACATGATTATTTTTAACGACAAGGTCGCCTGTTTTCCCCTATTGAAAAGAAATTTCCATAATTAGATGTTTCAAATAATTTTTATAATAATTGATTGTTAACACAAAAATTGTCTTATTACGTGTTATACTGTATATTTTTAACGCATGTATATAAAATTTGTATACCTATTATGATTTTAACAAATCGAATAAAGTGTATTTGACTGACTGACTAAGTCCTAGTGTGATGTCCATAGTATATTTGGAAACCAGACTGTTCACTGTGTCATGCAGGCTAGTCATAAAATATCGAAGATTAATCTACTATTCCCGATTTCGTGAGTTGGTGATGATCTATATTCAAGACCTTCTCCAAATAATGAAATTGTGAAATTATTAGATAAAGGATAAAACAGAGATAAAAAAGAACATGAGAATAATAAAAGAAATCAGAGAATGTTTTAAAAAGACCATTATGAAAAACATGATATCGTAAATACCACCGTAACCAGGTGCATTACTCTGTGTGCAGTAAAGGCGTATAAACTAAATGTCTGATCTCAGATACAATATGTGAGTGCGGTATTTAGTTTTTGTTTATGTTGAGCTCCGCAAAACAATTTGTCTTTAAAAGGCTACATTTCTCAAACATGTCCATAGATAAACAATACCACCAGTATTATCGTCATAGAAAACATGTCATCTCTATCTTATCATTCAGACCACAAGGAATGAGTGTTTTCAGATAGCGTATCCAAAATGTTTCTCTCTGTGCTAGATATTGAGTGGTGTTAACATGAGGTTCTTCTGCCACCCCCTCAAGTACGGTGTAACGCAACTGTGGTATAGTGTGTTGCATCTCTCCCCAGTGAAATGCTAAATACGATTTGATGTTGGCAGTTCGTATCGTACTCCTGTGTTCGGTTATTCTAACCTTAATTTTCCTAGCGGTACATCTGACATATGCCGCCCACATGGGCATTTAATGGCATATATCACCATGCTGGTATTACAATCCACAGTATGTTTCAATCTAATTAGATTGCCTGTGAGAGGGTGCATGAATTTGTCACCTACGATCACGTTTCTGCAGTGACCACAGTTGTGACATTTGCGCATTCCTTAATTACCAGTATATGAGTATGCCATGCATTTTTTCTTTAGGATCTCCTTGATGTTTTTTGATCTAGAGTAGTCAAATATAGTTTGCGCTGTGAATTCTGGTTTTAAGTCATTCTCCTGTTCAATAATCTCCCAGCGTTTTAGTGCACTACGTTTAATTGCAGATGCTGCAGTGGAAAAGTTTAAAACGCTAACTTCCCTTGTTGCTGCTGGTTTTTCTTTTTTTGATAACAGTTGTGTTCAATCTAGGCTGAATGCCCTTTGTTGGCTGCTTCTAGTGCTGAGTTTGGATATCTTCTTGCTTTATACTGTTGGGATAAATCCACAAAGTCTCGTACACCTTGTGCCTCATTTGAGCTTATACTCCTGATTCTGATGAACTCTGATAACGGTAGATGGTTCTTAAGTGCAGGAGTGTGAACACTGTAGAAATGTAGTACATTGTTCCTGTCTGTAGGCTTTTTTATATACCTGAGTAACAAATGTATTTCTTTGTTGGTCAATCAGGATATCCCAATAGTTGACGTCATACTCGTTGAGTAGGTAAATTTGATTTGCGAATGACAGTCGTTCAGCACGTTTAATAACATGATAGTGCCATTAGTAATAAAGGTGGACTCCCATCCACGCCAATTATTCCACTTTCTCACAACCCCGAAAATATTCAACAGCAAGGATCCTCCCTTGAGTGCAACATTTGCATTTATCCCACTTGGAGCTTTTCCACCAAATTTCAGTGGCTTCACCAGGCCCTCATCCAATTGTGTAAAATCTATTTCAGAGGTCAATCTTTAAGGGAACACTTTGGCATTGGGTAGCAGTGCCATTGATTTTTAGTAACAAAAAAAGATCCAGATAAATGTCAAAAATCCAAAATCACCACACATAAACATTTGTTTTGCTACAATGTTTTGAAGTTGGAGAGATTGGACACCTGCCAAAAACTGGTGGCTGCCTCTTCTACCAATCATTTGGGTCCTCATCGCCTACATCATGAAAGTGCTGTGTTTCTGGCAGTGGAGGTGAAAGCTGCGCAACCTTTTGTAACACTTTCTAAACATTGTACCACTTGTTGAAATGTTGTCAGGAGGATCTGCCTGTTTTAGGAAGGCCTTTTGATGTTATGTTGGATTTTTCTTGCCCTGTCTATGGCTGCCATACTATGGCCATCTCACGCTTGAAAAGTTGAAAAGTGCCCCACACACATTGGGAAAAAACTTCCAGTCCATTAGGTATATTAATTTATTTGTTTTCTAAAACCCTCAGCTTTGGGCGTTCGTATTTGCAATGACTGACTGGATGGCATTGTTTCTTTTCACCGAAACCACTCTGTTGCTACAAAGGTAGCACTTATGCTGCATAATTTATGCTTTAGTCAGAATTTCCTTAAATGTATTGCTGCAATAGCTGTCCAGCACAGTAGAAGAGAATCAAGCACTGACTGCAAACAACTTTCAATTCTCTTTCCGTGCATGTTTGTCTGCAATGGCCCTGTGTATGAACAGCATTTGTTAAACATTCATGGAATGTGCTTTGAAAAATAGGCTGAGAACCTTGAGAGGGCTCATGGAGGATTTAAACCCCCTGTGTCTAAGGAGAGGTGTTGTATTTTTTAGAAAATTCAACCTTCATAGGGAGGAATATTATAATAGCTTTATTGTCATTTGATTCTAGTTTCTAAGGTCCTCTACAGCAGACAATAAGGCCTTAGAGCACTCTAGAACAGAGACTCTCTGAAGCTAAGCAGGCTTTCATTTGTGAGGGACATGACCTTGCTTTGGAATTGTTTTCTGCAGTAATATCATCATTTCTATTGGTTAAGATCTGTGCTACATCTAACTTTTGCATGTTTCTGTTGCTGTTGTGGGATTCATAAATTAACCTTTTTTTAAGTTGTTGAGTTGGTAGGGATTCTGTACTTCTTGTTAGAAGACCTTTTCCTGTTTAGTAGTGCAGAGTGAAGTTGCTCTGAATAGGCTGACTACTTTGCAATTTCTGCTCACCATGGGGAGATATCAACAGAATGCCCTTACATTCCCTCTGTAATATATGATTAACAATTATTATGATCTTAATACTTTTATTTTATGACTGTAAGAAAGTGGATTATTAGTTTATAAGGATGCAAGTTCTTCTCAAGTATTAAATCGAGAATCTTGCTAGGTCAAACACACGGTTGTAATAATGAAACCTGGGATCAAGCCTTCATTACTATGGCACTGCACACAGAATACTTGCCTAAGTTTCGAAAAAAGTGCTAAGTATAATTAAAGTTGCAAAACCAATGTAAACTTTTTAATACCAAGTTTAATCAGACAAATGACACAACAAATCTAAAAAGACAATCAGCAAAACCGGGGAAATTAATTTTTTAAGTTTTTATTAAAAAAGCACAATGAAACAGCACTCCGACAGCTCTGGGTGTGTTTAACTGGGACCTAGGTGTAATTTCAAGCTGCGTGTAATACACCAGAGATAGGCTATGCCTAGTTGGTCAACCTGGTCCAATATATTACCTTTTCACCTAGGTATGTTTTCTGAAGGTCGAAATCCCCCAGTGAGACAATGCCAAAGATTGTATCTGACAAAGTTCTCTCAAAGTTGTTTTTTTTTGGGATGAAAAGTTTAGATTTCTGGACCTCCAAAATCCTCTTTCTGGATGGATACCTGAAAAGCCTTTGCTCAGCCCAAATTTTTATTTTGGGATTTAGGGTCTGATTTAGAGTTTGATGGAAGGAATACTCTCTTGCAAATGTGGTGGATATCCTGTCTGACGTAATACAAGTGTCTTACATTCTATCATACGTATATTATAGCAAACACCATGTCTCTGTGATGGAGTGCCCCATCTGCCAAACTTCAGAAGGACCATAATCTCCTTTTAGAGCTCAATATTCACCACCAGGATAAGCCAGAAAGTTGTAGCTGGGCTGGATCCTCAAATCTGAAACATTTGCCACAGGGGACTTCTGAAGCCTTCTTTTGAACAGCAAAAAACTATGACAAGCCTAAACCTTTTTTTTCTGCTTGATGAGGTTGCTTCTTTTCAGATGATCTCACCAATTAGTGCCAGTTCTCTGGAGGTCAAAAATGTCCTAAAACCCAAGCTTTTTGTTTTTTAGAGAGACTATGCCAGGTTTCTAGAGGCTTCCAGAACCTCCAGAGAGCACCTAGGGAATAGAACTCTCTCCAGAAGAGGTCACCAGCAGGGTCCACTGGTCAACTGCTTACACATTAGATCAATCAATCAACTGACCCTCAGAGTCTATCTCTCCGCCCTAAATGAATGTGACAGCATGTCCAGCCCATCAGGTTTACTCACAGGTCACAGACATCAGACCTCATGCTTTTTGATTCATCCACCGATCCAGAGGTGTTCTGAGGAGAAAGGCATGAGGTTCCAATGTGTGCAGCCAACTAGCCACTAGGAGGAGATAACTCCTTAAGTAATACGCCAAAAGGTCCAAAGGTCAAAGCTTCTTCCTTCACCAGTGCTCCATTCTCAGCGAAAATCAAGAGGCAAAACCTTTCCCCCCTGGAGGAGAAATATTGCCCACCAAAGGGTCTCTCCATAGTAATGAAAAGTATTTTCATACCTATCAACACCAAAATCGTTCTGGGGCCAGCTTGTCTCCCACCACTGTGACTAGAGCCAGGATGGCTGCCTTGTACTCTGGGATAGAAAAGACCCCTTTACTTCATGTTGTACCTTACAATAAACTATAATGGGCCAATCATAAATTATAATGGGACAAGCTTCACACTGGTCTTTTCCAAGGTAATGAAGTTCCTGGTTCCCCAAATTGCTGTTCCTGAGACAGGCTGAGCAGTATCCCTCATTCCAAGGCCATCCAGCCAAAAGACCTAAGCCCATGTGGAGGGCATTCCTGGAAGGTTGCTGCTAATTAGCTAACTAAAATTTCAGGCAAGAAACGTCTAACTTTCAAACAGCTTCTTTTCCTTCCTATTTATAAAACATTTTGTTAGTTATACTTTACCTTCTTTCATGGAAAAATTCACAACACCTAGACATTTAAATTTTTTTTGAGGGCTAGTCTGTGTTAAAAGAACAATCGATGGACAGAATGCTAAACAATGTCAAACTCACCCCCATTACAGCGGTGTGTGCCTAAACCCATCGTTTGTTTGCTGACCACACAACCCCAGTTTGTACCCAGTCATATGCAAATCAATCAATCAATCAATCAATCAAGTCAGGTGATTTGTAAAGAGCGACTACTCGTCCATAAGGGTCTCAAGGTGCTGGGGATGGGGGGGGGGGAGTTGCTGGTTCCAGTCCATCAAGGATGGGGTCGGTCGAAGAGCCAGGTTTTGAGGTTTCTTGTCAAGATGGGAAGCAATGTTGTCTGTCGGAAGTGGAGTGGAAGGGCGTTCCAGGCTCTGGCCATGAGAAAGTAGAAGGAGCGGCCTCCGATCTGGTCTTTCTGGTGCTGGGGACCATGGCGTAGGATCATAGGGTGCTTTGGGGTGTGTGGAAATTGAGTTGGCTGTTCAGGTATGCTGGTCCGGTGTTGTGGAGGGCCTTGTGTGCATGTGTGAGCAACTTGAAGGTGACTCTGGCCTCAATAGGGAGCCAGTGGAGTGTGTGCAGGTGCTGGGAGATGTGTCAGTGTCTTGGTAGGTTGAGGACCAGTCTTGCAGTGGCTATCTGTAGCTTGCGGGTGAGGTTTTTGTTTATTCCGGCATAGAGTGTGTTGCCGTAGTCGAGTCTGCTGGTGACCAGGGTGTGAGTGACGGTCTTTCTGTGTTCGAATGGATCCATTTGAAGGTCTTACGTAGGAGGCAGAGGGTGGGTAAGCAGGGGGACAAGACAGAGTTGATCTTGGAGTCCATTTTGATCTCGGAGTCCAGGCTGATTCCTAGGGTGCGTGCGTGGTCTGTGGGGGTGGGCGGGTTTCGGAGGGCAGGGGGCCACAAGGTGTTGTTCCAGGCATCGGGGTTTGGGCCCATGGTGAGTACTTCTTTCTTGTTGGTGTTTAGTTGTAGGCAGCTGTTTTTCATCCATTTGGCGTCGGCTTCCATACCTTCTCGAAAGTTGTGTCTGGCGGTATTGGGTTTGTTGGATGAGGGAGATGATCAGTCGGTGCCGTCTGCGTATGATACGATGTTGAGCCCGTAGGTTCTGACTATGGGGGAGAATTGAGCCATGTAGACGTTGAAGAGCGTAGGGCTGATGGAGGAGCCCGGAGGGACTCTGCAGGTGGTTGGGTCCAAGAAGAAAGGGGGGAGTCTGATCAGCTGTGTTCTCCCGGAGAAGAAGGAGTGGATCCATTCGAGGGCCTTATCCTGGATCCCTACGTCGAGGAGTCTGTGTATTAGGGTGCGGTGGGAGACTGTTTTGAATGCCGCAGAGCGGTCGGTTAGGATGAGGGCTACTGTTTCTCCTTTGTCCAGTAGGGTGCGGAGGTCGTCTGCTGCTTAGAGGAGGGAGGTTTCCATACTGTGCTTTTTTCTGAAGCCAGATTGGGAGGAGTCGAGGATGTTGTGCTCTTCGATGAATGTGGCGAGTCGGCTGTTGATGGTTTTCTCAATGACTTTCACCGGGAACCGGAGCAGGGAGATGGGTCTGTAGTTTTTTAGGTCGGTGGGGTCTGCCGAGGGGAGGGGGGTTTACCTCGGCATGTTTCCAGTTGTCAAGAAACGCCAGGGAGCGGTTGATGCTGTGGCGGAGTATGGGTGTGAGGGTGTTGGCGGCTCTGTTGAAGATGTGGTGTGGGCAGGGGTCCGTGGGGGCCCTTGAGTGGATTGACTTCATTGTCTTCAGTGTGTCTATGGTGGTGAGGGCTGTCCAGTTGTCGATCTCTGGCTTCAGGGTGTTGGTCTGGTTGGCGGGGGTTCAGTGTGTTGGTTGTCTTCGTCAAAGTTGCCGTAGATGCTCTTGATTTTGTGGTGAAAGAAGTGTTGAGTTTGTCGCAGAGGTCTTATGAGGGAGGGATCTCCGTCTACTCGCTTGTGGGTTGGGGCGAGCTCCTAGATGATGTTGAGGAGTTCTTTCCTGTTGTGTGTGTGTATGGAGATTATGTCTTCATTTGTTTTTTTCTTGTTTTTCTGATGAGTTGGTGGTGAGTGTTGGTAGTGGCTTTGAAGTTGTGTGCGTCTTTGGATTTGGTGTTCTTCAAGGCCTTTTCGAGGCGGTGGCAAGTGCGTCTGGACTCGAAGTTTGGTGGTAAATCATCTGGCTTTCTTGGATTGGGTGTTGTTGTTTTTCTTGAGGGGGCTATGGTGTTGGCCTTGTCAGAGATCCATCTGTGCAGGGATCGGGCTGCAGTGTTGGGGTTGTTGTTTCCAGCGATGGTTGAGGGGGGAGTTGTGTTGGCGGTGCCGAGGTCCGCGGTTCCTGGTGCTGGTCGTGGTCGGGTCGCGAACGGGCCCAGATGGGCTTGCTTTAGCCATAGGGGTCATGGGCGGCTGGACAGCTGGGAGGCAAGTGTTGGGAGGGGAGCTGGATTGGGCCGGTCGTGCTGGGGGGGAGGGGCCACGGGGGCTGCAGCGGCAGGAAAAGTGGGCAGGAAATGAGGGAAAAGGAGGACTAAAGGAAAAAGGAAGAGAGCGGAAAATGCAGAAAAGTACAGAGAGGATAAAAAAAATAGGGAAGAAAAGCGAGTGAAAACAGAGCCAGAGTAAGGAGATAGAGGTCCACTGGACCACCAGGGGTGAGGCGCAGGGAAACCTGTGGGTGGAGGGAGGAGAGCCTCGTGCACCAAACACTCGAGTGTGCAGGGGCTGGCCTCACTTAATGGTGGAGCTGCAAGGGAGGGGGAGCAGTTTCACTGACAATGACTCAGTCTCGACCCTGCTCATCTTGGGAACAGTCCAACCCCAACTGTTAGGCCAGGTCCGCCCTGGACCAGAAACAAGTATCCTAGGACCGGTTTGGTGTATCCCCCCTCATCAGCCAGGATAGTCTGAATCCAATGGTATGGAGAGCATGGGACCCATGTCTGTGCATTCCTGCCCCACTTGGGGTGAAAAATGCAAAAAGAGCAATTGGCAGATAGTATGCTGAACAATGTTAAACACTCACCTCAGTACAGAGGTCTGAGCCTAAACCCATTGTTGTTTTGCTCACCACGCCACCCCATTTTGCATTCAGCCATATGCAAATCAGTCTTGACCCTGCTCCCCATGGAAACATTTGAGCCTGAACTGCCAGGTGGGGTATTCACTGGACTAGAAACATTCATCCTAGGACTGGTTTTTAGATTGTTCTTGAGATTTTAGTACACTTTTATTAAGAATTGTGCAAATTGGTAGTTTAGAGGTGTGTCCAGGTAATCAAGGCAGGCTAGAACTGCTTGTCTGCACCTTTTTGAATTCTGTATCCTCTTGTTTAGAGCTCAGGCTTCTTAGTATGGCCTTTAGGGTGATGAGTTGCGTTTTAGTACGCTGATTTAAACTCCCATCATTTTTAATTCATTAACGAGTGTTGCATGTTTTTGTACTAATTCAACCTAGAATAATGTGCACCTACACGAACATATGGGTCTAATAATATGAGCTCTTGTTATGTTTGTCATCACGTTTTAAATAATATATTAACTTTGTCTTTTGTTTTGTCAAACATTAACTGCGGCTGTTTTAAATAATAGCATGTGCATTCTCTTAAATGTGCTTTTGTTTATATCGTGTGTTTCATGTGACAGTGTTTTGTTTGTCTTTTATGCATAAAGCTAGGTAACATAGACTAATGGGTTAACATTAGTCAAGGGGGTGGGTAACAGAATGATTATCATTTCTTGAATTAATTGATGTCTTGTGTTTCCTTGCATACTAGAGTCATGGTAAACGAGGCCTGTGGCCTATTTCTAAAATGGATGTCCGAAGTCCTGTCGAGTTGGGCCTTGCACAGCAGAGAATGAAAGAAAACATTTTCTTCATAATTCTTTGAAAAACACACGCGGAAGCTAAGCTGTGCAGAGTGTTAAGATAATCATTGTATAAACTTTCAATGCCAAGGACAGGACGTGTAGCGGCGGAAAAGCTTGGACGGAGGAGGCAACGAACAATTTTATTAAATGTTGCAAGCCTCGGAAGAGCTTGTGACACACGTAGTCAAAGGACAATGCCGCTCTTTAGGAACGTGGTTTTTGCAATGTGAAAGGCGAATGACTTCATGGACTGACATTTCTCGACCAATCATGCTTCGAGTTGGTCATTGTTTTGTATTCTTTTAGTTAGTTTTAGATAGAGAAAAGGTATAAAAATTGCCCCCTTGGAAAGAGCACTGTTGGCTCGTTCCTGTGCACCAGAGATGCTGTCGGACTTTTGACTCACGTAAGAAACTCCGAACTTTACTTTTTCCCTTTAGGTTTTCTTTAGTTAAGTTAGGGTTATAGAGTTTAGGGAATGAGTTCCTAAATGTTTAAGCATTTCTCATGCTGATTTTGATTTAAACTGACAGTCTAATGTGCCTTTCTAATAAATAATGCTGCTTATTAAAATGCAAATAAAAGAAATAATTTCTTAAAAATGCTCTTTGCTTTGAAAATAAAGTAAATAAAATAGATTTTGAAATGACAAGCTGGTCTTGTTTGTTTCGTTTGAGTTACCATTAGTTAATCCATTGCCTATGATTTTGACTTAATTAAATGTTTATAAAGTGTTTTGAATAATTAGGTCATATGATTCAGTTAGTCAATTCAAGTCTCAGAAATCTATGGGCCTAGTGATAGATTTATGATTAATGGTGAGTATTGTGGTGTAGAGGTTGTGCATATGAGACTGAATTTCCTTTGGCCCGCTGTATCAAATCTCTGGTAGCAGAGTTCGGTTACTATGGTAACTGACATGTTACATGGTAATTACATAGGATACATGTTTAACACATGTTAAGTTTTGTCTAGTTGTTATATGTTGTCAAAAGGTTTTTTTTCAGCAGTGAGAAAAATCCTATGTGCCGTCAGAGTAGTGTGACAGGTGAAGTTACACAGTTCATTTGTTCGGTTTTAAATTAGTGGTACTGAAATATCACTAAGTGTTGTGGACGTACAACACAAGTTTAGGGATTTTTAGGTATGACAGGTTGTATGTATAGTGAGGTTTGCCTATGAAATCGTAGCTCTGAGTATAGAGACTAAGAGCCCGTTTTAAAACTCGTTGCAAAAAGAGTAGTAGGATTTTTTTTCCGAGCTTGTATGAAGGGTGAGGTAGCGTCGTCTATTCTTACTGGCGTTTGTGGATTTCTATTGGCTGGTTAGAGTCCTGCCAAAGATTTCATGTATACATGAATAGGTTTTTCCCGAATGAATGTGTAAAACTGTTTTTGTGAAAATAGCGTTGTCTATTTCACGAGAGTGAAATTTTGAATGTCTGGTAAAACTATCACTTTGTTTAGCGAATCGGACAAATGGTTTGTTTTTCCGTAGTTATTAACTGAAATCCATTGAAAAGGATTGTTTTAAAATGGCGCTGTGAAAATATTTTGTAAAGGAGGGGTGAGTTTATGGAGTGACACTGACACGCGCAGCTTTGCTGCAGCGGCAGTATACGTCACAGGGTTTGTGCTGTGATTGGTTAACATACGTCACAACAAGCGCACTGGTTGGTTCACATGACCGAAATGAGCTGTTAGCTGATTGGTCCATTCTGAAAACAAGATTCTCATTGGTTAAGCAAGGTAGTGACGTGGCTTAACCTGATTGGCTTGTTAGTGAGTTTCGCGCACGGATTGGCTGAGTAGCGGAACAGCAAGGAAATACTTACGATCTTTTCTAAATTAAACGGAATAGTTTTAAAACATGAGTTATTATTGGAATAAAGAAGAAAAGAAGCCTTCATGGTTTCAGAAAATTAAAAATGTATTCAATCCTGACAAGAAAATTGAAGCGCGTGGTGGAAAATTACTTCATAAGTACAAAACACCCTCAGCATATATGGAAGGAGAATATGGTTATCATACGGTCCTCTGATTTGAAAATTGGATGCAATATACCAAAAATGATGGTGTTTTAGCCTGGCCAGAAGATGGATCGTTTAATGTTAAAGTTTTAAGAAACTTAAGAGATAAAATGATGACTCTTTCACCAAGGCCCAGAACCACTCAATTTGAAGCTTTAGTTGAATGGGAAATTGAAATGATGGAGCTTGAACGAGAAAATTGGGGAACACCAAGAGGCATAAATAGGGAAACCCACCAAGCTAGAGTGTGTCGTTGGAGAAAAGGGGACATGCATGATGGTTTGTACCTGGTTTTAGAAATGGTTGTTGAAACATCAAGTCAAAAGAATTCCCAGAAAAAAGGTCATCTTGATGAAGAATTAGATGATGCAGTTTTAGAAGAAATTTTTATTAATCCTCCACCTTATCAGCGAAGTTGTTCAAATTCTACCCCGAGAAGTCTTTCAGGAATTTCTCCTAGTGCACCTCCTAGAGAGATTGATGATAATTCACCCAGATTTATGAGATTACCTGAAAGGGCGAGATCAAGAAGTAAATCAAATACTCCAAGAGAAAGTTCGAATTCGAGAAATAATTTCCCGAAAAATTACAAAAAGACAGAGTTACCTGAAAATATACCAAACATTTCAGAACATTTAAAAGCGAAGGGAGAATTAATTCAGCAGTTAACAAAAGGCATGGAAGCGATAACAGTTCCAGTTACAATTGGTCCTGTTGTACCAGTTTTTGAGCAAAGTGAAAATAGACATTCTGTCGTAACGAATCCATTAAATGCAGAAATTCAAACAGTGGCTGAAAATTTTTATTCAGAGTTAACAGAAATGCACAGGGATAAAACAATGCTAAATTTAACTTTAAATCAAAGTTTGTCAAATGTTGTCACACCATCAGCTGCAGATTCTGATTATGGTTCTTTGGAAAAGACCACAAATAAAACAGATTTAACACAGATTCCTCAACAAGTTCCTCAGTCTAAACAACTTGATGTTGCAAAATTAAAAGCAGATTTAGAAGAATTAATTATTGGCACAATTGGTACTGACTGTTTGAAGCAATATCAGGATGAGGAATTGTTGTTTATTTGCAAGAGCATTCAGTGGAAAACTAAAAATAAATATGAACAATTTGAAGAAGTGGCTGCTGAATTAGAAATAGATTTGAGTCACCAGAAACAATTGCAAAAACATTACAGAGTGGATTGTTCTGAGAAAGATATTGAGAATCTAAATACCACAGGCAGAATAATCCATGTAAAAGAATTAATTGTGTTTCTAAAAAGATTAGGTGATTTAAGTAAATGGACAGTTAAATGGACAAAGAAAAGAGGAGAAGAAAAGAGAGAAAGAGGAGAAGATTTTGGTGAATTTCCTATGAGGGAAATAGCTGGTGGAGGTTATTTTCATGTTCCTTGGACAAGACAGGACATTCTGCTCTTTACAAATGATTTCCCTCGGCTGAAAGAAAATCCAGTAGAATGGTACCGTCATGTTGACAGATTCATATAGGTCTCAAAAGTTCTGTGGATTGATCTTGATGGTTTCTTTGATAGTGTTGTCCCATCAGATCTTTGGACAGAATGTAAAATTTCTATTAGTTGGCCCAAAGAGTAACCGCCTCGACATAAAGTAACAGGTGCTCCTTCAGACGTTGTCATGGATTTCTATGACAAAGTAATTGTCTGGCTAAAAGACAAGATTCCTGCTAAAGAAGTAGATTGGGTTAAAATAGACAGGACAAACCAAGAACCAAAATAATCAGTTCATTCCTTTTATAAAAGATTACTCCTGGTATTTAAACAATACAGTGGCTATGAAAAATTAAGTGAAAGTGACATGAGCCACTTCATTTACAGATTTGTTTATGGCCTGAGACCTGAAATTGGGGAAATGATTAGAAATGGAATTGTCGGTTGGCAAACACTTTCAGTCAATGATATTGAGGAAGGCAAAATACTGCAGTGATGAGTTATAGGCAAAACAAAAGAAACTCAAGGAGAAGGCAAAGTGGGCACAAGTGAAGGTAGCTGAACAGCAGATAGCAACCATAGAAAATACAATTTCAGCAGAATCCAGGAAAGTTCAAAGGGAACTTTACTAATAAGCCTAAATTTAATATAAATATTGAAGAGCTAGAACAAAAGCTACCTTATTTTAATTGCGGCGAAATTGGACACTGGAAGCGTGAGTGTAAAAATCCGCCCAGAAATTTTTAAAATTCATCATTAAATCCATAGATGCAGAGTGAGATACATCAGCAGCAACAGCTAAAGCGACAGTTAAATGAAATAAGTCAGCAGCAACAGCTCCAGCGGCAGTTAGTGAATCAGCAGAGCCAATTGAATCAAAAGAGCCAAATTCCACATCCACCCTTGCCAAATTGCATGAATACACAGATATACAGTCCAGAGACGGGTTTCTGCGGAGCTGAACAGGTAAAAAGATCACAAAAAGTAAATGTGTCAAATGTCTCTCAACAATTTTGGCTGAAAGAAAATGAGAGCAGCGACTCAGAGGATTACTCATGACGGTGCCTGAGAGAGGAAGAAGAGTGTGTGCTTGGAACCACTCTTGAGGTAGATCAGTCAGGTCCATTTGTAAATGGTAAAGTGAACGACAAAGATATCACTTTTCTTGTGGACACTGGCGCTACCCGTTCTACTGTTAGATCAGTGGAAATTGAAAATCTTCCTCTCTCGGGTGAAACCATCCAGGTAGTTGGCGTAGCTAATCAGCAAATAAAAACATATTTGACAAAACCAGTTGATGTAGAAATTGGAAACTACAAAGACAAGCACAGATTTGTTGTCTGTAACAGCAGTCCTGTTAATCTTTTAGGACGTGATCTGTTGTGCAAGATGAATTGCAAAATGTATTGCTCACCGGAAGGTATTGAACTTCAAACTTTAGAAGAAGATGGTCTGTATAAATTGACATTGCTAATGGTTGACGAAGAAAATAAAATGTTCCCTGCTTTTGATAAAAACAATTTACCTGAAGAATTGAAAGAGGCAGTTAATCCGAAAATTTTGGATTTATCTGGTGATGAAATGGGTTTCATGAAATATGACCCAGTAAAAATTACTGTGAGACAGGGAATAGATTTTCCAAACATTCCACAGTACAAAATGAAACCTGAAACTATTGAGGGTGTCAGTCCTGTGATTGAAAAATTCATTAAGCAAGGTGTTTTGAGAGAGATTGAAAGCACCCCATGTAATTCACCGATTATGGGAATCAAAAAGCCAAATGGAACTTACAGAATAGTTCAGGACCTGAGAAAGGTTAATAAAATAGTTGTTCCTTGCTGTCCAGTTGTACCAAACCCAGCGGTAATCTTATACCAGATTCCGCATGATGCAGAATGGTATACGGTCATTGACCTATGTAATGCCTTCTTTACAGTTCCACTGCATCCAGATAGCCAACAAATGTTTGTGTTCCGGTTCCAGGAACGCATATTAGCATGGTGTTGTATTCCTCAAGGGTATACTGAGAGTCCATCTATCTTTAATCAGTTGTTAAATAAATCTTTGGAAGATTTAAAATTACCTGGAGGGTCAACGTTGGTCCAGTACATAGATGAACTCCTTATTGCAGGAAAAATAAGAGAAAATTGTGTAACTGACACCATTACACTTTTGAATCGATTGGCAGATGAGGGACATAAAGTGTCACCTGCAAAATTACAGTTTTGCAAACAAGAGGTTAAATACCTTGGTCACAGAATTGCAAAGGGAATCAGACAAGTGACAATTGAGAGAATAAAAATGATTCGAGCAATACAACCACCGACAACACAAAGATAGATCAGGATGTTTCTAGGAATGGTTGGTTATTGTCGCCAGTGGATTTGTGGGTGTTTAGTAATTGCGAAACCACTGCAAAGGTTGACAAAGGCAGACATAAAAGACCCGATTGTTTTGACAAAAACAGAATTGGAGGCTTTTGAAAAGCTAAAGAAAAGTCTCTGTAAAGCACCAGCATTGGGAATGCCTGATTGCGACAAAGAATTTGAGCTGTACTGCAGTGAAAGGGAAGGTTGTGCATTATCAGTTCTCATTCAGAAACATGGAAAGTTGAGAAAACCTATAGCATACTTTTCAGCTTTTCTTGATCCTGTTGCAAAAGCATTGCCAGGTTGCTTAAAAGCAGTGGCCGCAACAAGTGTAAGCCTTGAGCAAAGTGAAGGAATCATAATGGGGTTTCCAGTAAAAGTGTATGTACCTCATTCAGTTGAAACACTTCTTACCAGAAGTAAAACACAGCACCTGTCGAGTAACAGATTGACCAAATATGAAAAGTTTATTCTGGGATCAGATAATGTATCCATTGCTAGATGTGTTAATCTCAATCCCGCTACACTTTTACCAGATAGTGTGGTTTCTGAAATTGACAATGAAACTGATGACATTGATCATGAGTGTTTGGATGTTTTGGAATACTGTACTAAACCCAGAAGAGACATCAAGGATGTGCCTTTACCAGAGTCAGACATTGTTTACTTTGTTGATGGCTCCTGTTTAAGAACAGACGAAGGCATTCTGAGGGCAGCAGATTCAGTTTGCACAGTTTCAGAAATAATTGAGGGTTCAACTCTTGAAGGAATTCATTCAGCACAAGTGGCAGAATTAGTTGGTTTAATTCGTGCTTGTGAAAAAGCAGCAGGGATAAAGGTTACCATAGTGACTGATAGTCAGTATGGATATGACGTAGTTCACGACTATGGCCAGCTCTGTTCTCAAAGAGGTTATTTGACCTCTGCGGGAACTCCGATCAGGAATGCAAAATTGATCAAAAGACTGATCGATGGCATTCAGTTACCAGAAAAGATTGCTGTCGTTAAATGTGGAGCGCACAAAAAGGGAGTAGACTAAATAACTAAAGGAAATGCTTTTGCTGATGAAACTGCACGTTACTGTGCGAAAAATAATCTTTCACTTAATCGGGAAAAAGATAATGATCATGTAATGAACTCCCTCATGCTAATATCTATAGTAGAAACATGGCAGGGAGTAAAAGACTTACAAGATGAGGCAAATGATGAGGAGAAAAACACATGGCTCAAAGAAGGTTGCAGACAGCGAGAGGAAGATGAAATTTGGATTTACAAAGATGGCAGACCGGTTATGCCCAATTGCATGATTGCTGACATGGCACGGATGTACCATGGTCCTGGTCATTTAGGAAGAGACACAATGATTCGACTGTTCAGGGAAACTTGGTATAATCCAAAGTTTAGGATTATTGCGGAGTCACTTTGCCAGCGTTGTTTGATCTGACAACAAATAAATCCAAACAGAAAAACAGTTGTAAGCATGGGAACCATAGGAAGGGAGGGTGGTCCTTTTACCAGATTGCAAATGGATTTCATTGACATGCCACCACATAACAAGTTGAGATACGTCCTTGTTATTGTCTGTCTGTTTTCAAGATGGGTGGAAGCGTTCCCAACACATCACAATGACTCAGTTACTGTGGCAAAACTGCTTTTGAGAGAGATCATACCTAGATACAGGTTTCCAGTGACTATTGAGAGGGATCGTGGCACACATTTTGAAAACAGACTGCTTAAATTAATTTGTGAGGCCTTTGGCATAAAGCAAAAGTTGCACTGTGCTTACAGACCAGAAGCATCAGGTGTTGTAGAGCAGATTAATGGCACAATTAAAAACGGAATTTCAAAAATGTGCATAGCCACAGGAGTCAAGTGGACAGATGCACTTCCACTTGTTTAGATTTCTTTGAGGAGCACACCAGATAAAAGAACAGGTCTTAGCCCTCATGACATACCCACGGGAAGAGTTATGAGACAGGCTTTTGTTTCAGTTGGAAAATTGGTAACAATAAATGATAGTGCAATTGTAGACTACTGTAAGCAGCTGTCTGACGTGGTAACTTCTGTATTCCATCAGGTGGGAACAGATGTGATTTCAAAAGAAAAGGAGCAGGCTCATGATCTATTGCCAGGAGACTGGGTCAGGACAAAGGTTCATCGGAGGAGGAACTGTTTAGTACCCAGGTGGCAAAAAGCAAGACAGGTGATACTAGTCACGACAAATGCTGTTAAATGTAAAGGTCTGAAGAGGTGGGTGCATGCAAGCCACACCATTCGTGTACCACCTCCTGATAACCCTGATGAAGATAGTGATCACACTACAACTGATTCAGACTCAGAAGAAGAACCTGAGGATCCAGATTCTGTAGATCGACAGGGAAGTTGAGATCTGGAGAATTCTATTGCAGATCAAGCATCAAATGAAAAAGATCTAGACATTGTCGTTGTTGATTCAGAAAATTATGAAGATGTTCTAGAAAAAATAACTGAAAAAGAAACTGTGTCAGAAGAGATTCAAGATCAGGAGAGTATTGAAAAGCAGATTGGAAGCTCTGAAAGCAGGAACGGAAATTCTGGAACTGGGAAGTTAGAAGTAATTCCTGAAGAAGAGGACGAATTGCCAAGTACCAGCTACAGAGATGTTCCTAACGGAGTGAAGCTGCAGAGTAAAGAAGTTCCTAGATACAGTATTGAAATCTCTGAAACTGACTTGGATGAAAGTGATGAAGAGTCTGAAATAAGAAAATTCAGAAAAAGGGCTTGGAAAGCTGAATGTAATGAAATCGAGCCTAAGAAAAAACTTGAGGAAAGTGATGTCTGGCCAAAAGAAGACTTGAAGTTCAAGTTGGTGAAGAAATCAAAATAACAGATTAACGAGATATCGAGTCAAAAGAGTGAATCAGACAAAAAAGAACAAGTTGGAAAGAAAATTGAAGTAATTAGCAGAAAGAGCAAAAGACCATTGAAGGTAAATCAGAAATACAAGTCTCCAGAGTGGGCCTATTTAATCATCCCACCAGTAGTTGAGGTCAGCAGTAGCAGTCAGGAACATTTGGGAGAAAATAGTGACAACGATTAGGTTTAGCTTTCTTTGACTTGAGGTTTATTTTTGGCATAAGGCTGAAGAAATTGTGTTAGGTGACACAAGGTCGAAGAAATTGTGTTAGCTGGAGACACTTTTATGGAAGCAAGGTCGAAGAAAAGCTGTCAGAGGGTTACTAAAAATTTTTTTTAAAAAGCGAGGGTATCATTTCAATTAAATACTAATTTAAAATTTTTGTTTTAAGTAAAGAAGTAAAAAAAAAATGCCTAATACTGACAATTCAAGGTGTGCTATCCTCAGGAGATGCTGTAAAATGTCTTCCATTTGTGTGATTCTAATCATTCTAGTTTGGTTAATCTTATCAGTCATTTTTCCTCTTGGCATAGATAAGGAGGAGTATAAGGTGAATATGACAAGCAAAGCTGAATTTAAACAAGCTGCTCATGATGTTGCAGGCAAAACTAACAGGATTATTGAGCACAAACCAGAGATTCACCAGGATAGATCTGTTGGTGATTTTTCTACTAATTCCTTTTCAAGACTCTTATCAGAGTATGTTAGAGTCATGGATGTCAAAGATTGTTATGTGTGTGTTAAGATTCCTACTTCGGTTTCTGAAGGGGTCAAGTATAATATGCTTCCTATTACTTATGGAATAACATGCAGTGTTATATCTAGCTTGTTTTATCAAACAGGTCGTCTGGAGTACTATTACTCAGACTTCGATGAGACATTCGCTAACTTGAAGGTTGTTCATAGTCTTAACAAAGTTAGGCCTGCCAACAGATGAGGGAATTCTTCCTGGTAACTAATGAACTCACATGTGAGTATGCTTACAAAAATAATTTAACCTTCAAAATGAGAGATGAAGAAAGATCTTTTCTCAATTTGGTTGAGGAGAGGAAGGCGATTTACAAAAGGAATGAAATGCTGAAACAGACTAAATCCAAGTTTTGGCAGCTCGAAGATGAGAAGCTTAATGGCGAAAATAGATTTGCTGCTATTCACATAGATGATCCAGTTAGTGGAAAATTCTGCATTAGAAGAGATAACACGCTTTACGACAATTATTTTGTCGGTGCAAGCCAATGTGAGGACACTTATCGAATTGTAGGGGGTTGGGGATTTAAAGGTGGTAAGGACCCAATTTTCCCAGGAATTTATTTTGTCTGTGGGAAAAAAGCATATTTCAGTCTCCCTGACCATTGGTATGGTACATGTTACCCGGCTGGGTCTCTCGACCCTTTGGAGTGATCCTGAAGTGCTTGTCAGGGACTGTCCCGCAAACATCTGGTGGCAACTTTCCATGCATGCAATCTTGCATCCCACACACAGGGTACACGCCCAGATTCCCTAGCTAACACTTTTCTTGGGGTCAAAGAATCCTACAAGTTTGAGTCAGTTCTTGATGACATTTTCTCGAATCTGGCCAGGAAATTATATCTGCAATGGCGGTATGGCACTCTTCTGCTAAGAGCATTTACCAGTAAATGGAAACAGCACTCCCTGGAAAACTGTCCCGGCTGCAATTGTAGGCTTGAAGATGAATTGCATTTAGTTTTCTTTTGCCCTGCCTACACTGCGGCTAGAAGGTTTTGGATAATTCCACTCTGTAAAAATCTAGGGTTTGCTAAATGCTCTGAGGCCTTTGGAATTCTTAAGACTGACCTTTCCAGCGCAACTGTTTTTGCAATGGCCAAATTTCTCGAAGCAGCATGGCATAAGAGATTGCTTTTAATTCCCATGGTACTCCATCCTTGATTCAGACTACGCATTAGCTAGTGTACAAATTTTTATGTACCAGGTCATTTTATGTAAGATTTTAGCTGTATTGTTAAATTGCTTCTATTTTTAATTCGTAATATTATAGACTGTTCTTAAATAATTAATCAGTTCTGATTCATTCGACTGTTTTTACAGTATAGATTGTTGTGTATTGGGGAATTTTCTTTTTTGTATCTGTGTGCTATCCCGCTATTGATGTAATACTGATGTCTGATTCTTCTTTTGTATTAATTTTATGCTCTATCTTTTATGGCAAAATTGCCGAAATAAAGATTAATGAACGGTACATGTTACCTTGGTCTAGTTTTTTCTAAAATCTTCAATGTTGACAGAAATGGGGAAGGTTCATTTGAAATTGGCAAACACCTGAACAGGTACAAAAGAGAAAGCTTCCCTGAGATCATGGGAGATATATTTGGTGCAATAATTCCTATGGTGGGAATAACTTTGAATGCAATCAAAATCAGAAAGGCTTCCACAATTGTTGGCAGATTATCCACTGATACTGTAAGTGGTTTCCAATTGGTCAATACTGAGCTCATTGCCACCAGAAGCATGGTTATGCAGAATAGGCTTGCGTTAGACATTCTCCTAGCAAAAGAGGGAGGAGTCTGTGGGATTTTGCACGCTCAGCACTGCTGCACGTATATCCCAGATAAAAGTCATAACATAGAATTACTGATAAAAAATATCACTGAATTTCACTCAGAAATAGAAGCTATGGAAAGTGACAGTTTTTCTGAACGTTTGGCTAAAAGATTTGGGGCAATCAGGGAATGGTTTATGAAATTGGCAGTTCAATCATTGGCAAAATGCTTTATCCTGTAATAATCATTGTTATTGTGACACTTTTGGTAAAAATCAGTTGCATGATTCACAAGAGAAAGAAGCATGTGATGGAAAAGAAGCGAATATACAAACTCAGAAAAGCTATGGAGAAGGAGATAGAAATAGATGAATTTCACAGGGCTCAATATGAGACTTCCAGACAGACTGATGAAACAGGAGTTTATATTTACTAACACAGAGAGATATCATTATATGACATTTCTAAAAAGTAAAATTTTTGAGTAAATTTTTGGGTTTTGTTTGGTGATGTAAAAATCACAAGATGAGGGAGTTGATGAAGCGGACTTTAAAGATAAGTTTAGTTTTAGTGCGCTGATTTAAACTCCCAAAATTGTTAATTCATTAACGAGTGTTGCATGTTTTTGTACTAATTCAACCTAGAATAATGTGCACCTACACAAACATATGGGTCTAATAATATGTGCTCTTGTCATGTTTGTCATCACGTTTTAAATAATATATTAACTTTGTCTTTTGTTTTGTCAAACATTAACTGCGGCTGTTTTAAATAATAGCATGTGCATTCTCTGAAATGTGCTTTTGTTTATGTCGTGTGTTTCATGTGACAGTGTTTTGTTTGTCTTTTATGCATAAAGCTAGGTAACATAGACTAATGGGTTAACATTAGTCAAGGGGGTGGGTAACAGAATAATTATCATTTCTTGAATTAATTGATGTCTTGTGTTTCCTTGCATACTAGAGTCATGGTAAAAGAGGCCTGTGGCCTATTTCTAAAATGGATGTCCGAAGTCCTGTCGAGTTGGGCCTTGCACAGCAGAGAATGAAAGAAAACATTTTCTTCATAATTCTTTGAAAAACACACGCCGAAGCTAAGCTGTGCAGAGTGTTAAGATAATCATTGTATAAACTTTCAATGCGAAGGACAGGACGCGTAGCGGCGGAAAAGCTTGGACGGAGGAAGCAACGAACAATTTTATTAAATGTTGCAAGTCTCGGAAGAGCTTGTGACACACGTAGTCAAAGGACAATGCCGCTCTTTAGGAACGTGGTTTTTGCAATGTGATAGTTTATTGGCATAGATCTTTGTTTCACATTTTTTCCAATATCAGTTCACAAAACCAGGTAATGTTTATTTGTTGTTGTATTGGAAGCGAACACCCCGATGATACACCGATTCACTGTATATTGTCTCTCAAGCCCCTCACGAGGATCTACAGTCTTTGCTTCCTGCACATGGATCTGTGTTGTATCAGTAAATTGATGACTTGATGATTGCCTCACCTATGATAGAAGCATGCAAATGGGACACAATTACTTTAATTCATCGTTTGGTTCATCGGGGGCATAAGGTATCCCTTGCAAAACTCCAGTGTTGACTTAACAGTCTAAAGTTATCTATTAGGGCAGAAGTTAGAGAAAAAGATAAGGATAGCATCTCAGGACATGATGACAGCTGTGTTACAAATGTCCATGCCCCATATGCAGAGAGAGGTTAGGGGATTCCTCCTGGGTATGGTGGGGTACTGCAGACAGTGAATTCAGAATTATTCCCACATAGCGATGTAAAACACAACATTTGACAGATGCCCAGCTATCCTCTTATGAAATAAAGTTGCTTGCTACTCCTATCGTATCTGTCAAAAGGCGCCGAGGTTTGAATGCTGCTACACTGTTGCCTTTGCCTTTCCAGCAAGATGATGAAGATCATGATTAAATACAGGTGACTGGATTGATTGTGCACAAAACCTCGTCCAGACATAAGAGGCTAACCCTTGGAAGATTGTGTTAGTGTATTCTTTTTAGATGGGTCATGCTTAAGACACTACACAGGAAGTTTAAGACCTTCATATGCTGTTTGTGCCACTGAAAGTGTAATTGAAGCATCTTCTTTTCAACCATCACAAGTCGCAGAATAGGTCTCTCTCCTGAAGGTCGGCTGTTGAGCAAAATGCATAAACAAGACCATTTATAGTGATTCTCTTTCTGGGTTTGGTATGGAGCATGATTATGGACAGCTTTCATCGCAGATGCCCTCAACTGGTACTTCAATATGCCATGGCTCCCAAGTGTTAGATTCGTTGTGTGCGCTTCAAATACCATCTGAGGTAGTTGTTGTGAAACGTGTAGCACATCGAGGAGGGTCAGACAACGTTTTGAGGGTAAATAATTTTTGCAGACACAGCGACCCTACTTAATAACCTAATGATTCATTCACAGTGTAGATTAGGATTCTACCTAGTGACCAGTACTGTGATGCCCAATATTGGTGGGGTTTGTGCAGCGACCTTATTTAAATCCTAATTATTTTTTTCACAGTGTAGATTAACATTCTACCTAGTGACCGGTAAGATATGGATGAATACATACTCTTTTCCTTCTCTTTCTCCTCCCCCCATTATTAGGACAACAGGCCGCATATTGGCCCAGTCACCCACATGTATAAGTTGGGGTGATCTGAATAAGCCTCCAGTCTTGAACGGAGGTAAGTCTATGATGCGATCGTTGTGTGCTAGCCCTCCTTTCCAATGTTTTCAGTTGCCTTACGGTAGATTGTTATTTTTAAAAACAGGAATGGGAAATGATACTCTGTACCATTTGATACATTGCATATATGCGGGGATTTGCTACATGATCTGATCTACACGCTAACTTAGAGGTGAGACATTGATGTGTTGGTGTTTGTGTATCATATTTTAGGTGTGTAATCAGTACTATTTGGTGGGGCATAGTGACTTAAAACGCTTTTGGCGCTGTGCTTTTTTGTGGGTGTTGGTGTTTGTTTATCATATTTTAGGTGTGTAATCAGTACTATTGTTGGGGCATAGTGACTTAAAACGCTTTTGGCGCTATGTGATTTTGTGGGCTGATGCACGATTTAATAATCTAATTGTGCCAGTTGGTTTTTGGTCTATCTCCATGAGGTTTGTGCCAACAACAGTAGGCCTACCCTCCCCCTTTGCTCTTTCCTTTCTCACTTTTATTGTCATGTACTTTTCAGTCTTTCTGGTGGTAGGACTGAAATATGTAAATGTGGTATCCTTCCAAACAGGCTGACAATGTCAATGATATTATTTGCTTTTGTATTTAGCTTAGATATCTGTATGTGTATGTGATGTATCCTGTCTTTTTTTGATCTTTTATACTTACATTTTTATTATGCTTTGAAAAAAAGAATAATGCTGGTCTGTTTGGCCTTTTTAATTGTTTATACATGTTTCTCTTGTTGTCGCCTTAAAGGTTTCTCTTGAGATTTATGACTTCATGTATGTGCCATATTTATCCGTGTTAGAATGCATGTCGCGTCCGTATATTCAGTGTTTTTACTTGTATTTTTATCTGTATTTCTGTGTTCCTTCCAGCCCTGACGAAGTTCGAAAGAACGAAACGCGTTGGCTGTGGTTCAATTTTAGAAAATTTAACTTATGGAATAAAGGATAATTTGGATACATTTGAGCTCCTTTTGACCTCGTCCCTGATGCACCATTCTTATCCTCAACAGTGGCAAGGTTTTACACATTAAATACCTCTGCTGAGTATGACACTCTATTTTCAGCAGTAATCCTCCCTAGTGTAACTTCATATACAATGGAAGAAGTCATAAACATTCAGAATGATGCAAGATAAGAGGAGAAGCAGGAACGCTGGAATGGGAGCAAGATGAATTCAGAAGTGGTGTTGGTGAATCCAGAAAGAAGGGTTGTGTTACAGAAGTCTTTGTTATCACACTGATGGTGAAGTTATGTCATGGGCCCACCTCCTCAGCTAGAAAATGTTATGATATTTCATTTTTGTTTTTTTTAAACATTTTTTTTATTTTCTTTTCATTTGTGGGTATCACAGGCAGATTTAAACAGAATAAACAGAATTTTGTTGTACATAACTTCCAGTGTCTACAAAAATATTACAAAAAGCAGTTTACCTAAACTTGTAAATAATAAACAATACTCAGACGGGCAAATAAATACAATACAGGAAGGATTTGCGATTCCTTAAATGCAATGCATCATTGTTAAAACATTTGCGATTTTAGAAATTGCAAGTGCAAATTACCACGAAGTTGAACCTCGTGGTAATTAGCAAAATTGTTTAAAAATGCACGAAAATGCATTTTTAAAACTGGTAAGTTACAGACACACATGTCCGTAGGACATGTGTGTATGTAACTTACAGGTAAAAGTGCATTTCATGGGTGCAGGGGGGGGTCCTTTGGACCCCCCTCTCCACCCTTGAAATGCTTTGTTGAATTCCGATTTTCAAATTGTGAATTCGCAATTCCCATTCATTCCTATGGGCATTTCAGCCCATAGGAATAAATGGGAATTGCAAATTCGCAATTTGAAAATCGCATTTTTTATGCGATTCGGTAAAAATTGCGATTTTTACCGAATCACAAAAAAAATGCGAAAAAAATGATGCATACCATTTTGAGATTCCTAATTTTCGATTCGGTAATTTTCGCAAATTAGGAATCGCAAAACAGTACTTTGATGCATCTGGGCAGAAGTGCCATGTGAAGTCAAGAATCTTCTGTCTGCCCAGAGGCGTCCAAAATTATGGACCAACCCGAAGGCATACTGGCTGTCAGTGTAAATATTGACAGTCAGTCCTTAACTCAATTCACATGCTCGCAAAAGGGCTATCAGCTCTGCAGCTTTGGTAAGGAATACGTAATGTCTCAACTACAGTGCGCAGCGTTGTGATAGCATATGCCTCTGTACCATCCGACAATTTGAACGAAGAACCATCGACATGTAGTTCACCTTGTGGATCACATAAGGGAACTTCAGTCAAGTCTATCAATTTTTTTGTCTCTTCTTCAGTACGAAACAAACAATCATGGACATCTGTGTCTTCACTCTCTGAAGGGAGGGGTATTAACGTGGCTGGGTCCGGAATGACACATCTTTTGATAGTAATATGAGGTGCAAATAGAGTCAATTCATAGCCAGTCAGATGAGCACTAAAAAGGTGCTGCATCTTTGTCTTGTTCAAAAGTACATCCACAGAATAGGGAACCATTAATGTGAGATCATGTTTAAGAACGAGCCCTGCTGATTGTTGAATAGAGACTGCCGCAGACGCTGCAGCTCTTAAACAACTCGGGAGGGCTCTGGAGACAGGGCCAAGATTACAGAAAAGTAAGCAGGCAGCCTCAGCATATCTCCAAAGGCTTGTGTTAACACAGAAAGTGCACATCCAGCTGGTTTGTGTACATACAACACGAAAGGCTTCTTATTATCAGGTGTACCAAGCACAGGTGCAGAGCAAAGCAAAACTTTTAATTGTTCAAAAGCATGCTGACACTCATGTGTGCAGGACAAGGGTTCATGCATATCTTTAGTTGTTAGCAAAGCAAGGGCTGTATTAATAAAGAATAAGCGGGTATCCAATGTAAACAATACGAGGTGATGCCTATGAAAAAAAGCACATCCCTCTGAGTCACAGGCATCTTAACAATGGCAAAAACTCATTTAGGTGTCAGCCTCCTGCCCTCTTTCAACAGAAGGTGACCTAAATAGGTGACCTGCTGCTGACAATATTGGAATTTGGAAAAGGACACTTTATATCCTTTGTTTGCGAAATGCTTTAATAATTTAACCGTAGCATCCCGACAACCCTATTCGGTATCTGAGGCTATCAAAATGTCATCCACACACTGCAATAATACATTACCAGTGGGAAGAGAGAGAGAGTACAATTGATTCTTTAAAGCCTGGCTATAAATACTGGGACTTTCAGAATACCCTTGAGGAGCTTGACAAAATTAGAAGCTCCTATCAGCCAGAGCAAATACAAAAAGATACCTACTATCTGGATGAATAGGACTACTAAAGAAAGCATTTTTCAAATCAATCACATAAAAGAATTTGTCTGTGGAATGAATCAGCATCAAGAGAACAGTAATGTCTGGAACCACCGGGAACTGGGCGACTGCTATTTTATTAATCTCCTGCAGATCAATCACAAAGCGATTGACATCAGGATGTGCAACAGGAGAATCCAACGGTGCCTTCTTCAGAATAGGGAGAATGGGGCAATTGCATACAGTCGTTATTGTCTCATCAACCACCCCCGATTTTATCAGGTCGTATATAAACTGCATCTAAGCCTGTTCCCCAGTTTGTGATATTTTGCACTGGGGAATGTGAGGGAGCACAGTGTTATTCTTGACCTTTATAGAAACTGGTGGTATCTGCAACAACCCCACATCTGTATCCCCCGTGGTCCACAATGAGGATGTCACGGTGCATCCTTTGGCAAACACAGTTTTGCACTTGCCACATTAGGTCCAAGAGTCATATAAACACCCTCCGGGGAACAATAAATGGTAGCATATAGCTTTTTCAACAAATCCAATCCTATTAAATTTTCCCCACAATTTGCCGTTAACAAAAATGGAGAGTCAATAAAAGGACCAACAGTCAAAGCAAAAGGTTTGGAAATGGGGCTCACAACCGTATGCCTGAAAAGCCTACCAGAACATTATTACGGCCAGACAGGGCTGCCCCGGGGACCAGTGCATGAGAAACAGAGCTATTCATTGCACATGTATCCACCCAAAATTTCGGTGCCAAACCATGCAAATCTGCTGTGACATAAGGACAACCCTGATCTACAGGAATTTGGACTGGTCCCTTTCCCTGTCACTGGCTGTTCTAACCACAGGACATCCCTTGAGCTTCATTCATATCATAATCATCATGATAGTACTGCTTTTCCCAGGGGTTATTAAAATAGTTCTGATCAGAAGAACCCCCTGAGGATGCACCTGCTTGAACCTTATCCTGATCAAACTCACAACCGCCCCTTCCACTTGAACCCTGCCCTCTAGGTACTGCAATTTTCTGTAACAAATCTGAACACTTGCTTTGCCAATGTCCCTCTTTTTTGCAATACGCACACTGATTCGGCCCTAAGGGTGAACCACCTCCACCAGCATTCCGCGAGCAGTGCCACGTCCCCTTCCGGACCTTCTTGCAACCTGCCGTAGCAACACCCTCCTTTTCAAATTCTTACTCTTCTTTTTGACATTGTCCTTTTCCTAATATTCTTGATGCTCATAGTACTGGGCCATACTCAATATCACGGAAGTGGAGAAGGTAGTCCAAGTGCACTCCGAAGCTTGCAACCGAGCCGCAATCTCTGGAAGCAAATTTGTGACAAACCTGTTAACAAACAAACAAACACCACTTTCGACTCCCAAATCCTGCCCACTGAAATCCAAGAACACCCCTTCAAACTGAGTAAAAAATCAGACACACACACTCGTCTTTCTTTTGACAACATGCCTCTTATGTATTTCCCAAGGGTGTGCCGATTTCTCCACCACCCCCCTCCCGTGGTCCATGGGGTGATATTTTCTCACCATCCAAGTGAGATTAATTTTAATTCAGATTACTTTTGCTGACACAGAGTGCAGGGGTCCACTGGCCACTTGGTCCAGTGATCCGGCCATGAACACGCGAATTGCTTGGGCATTGATTAAGTGTTTATAGCCATGGGCTTTGTCTATTGATCACCTAAGCACTTATTTACCCACTCCTGGTGCAGAGTAATACCCACTACTTGGTTGGGTGTTAAATGTACAGCTAATTGCAAATGTTTGTTTGTTTTCTAACGACCAGAGCACTAAGTCACTTTCCCAATTTGATGAAACTGACATACCTCTGAATGGAGAAATCAAATTGTTTGTTTGTCTCTTCATGTATATCTTTGTCATTTCTTTTACTGGTGCAATTCTCTATAATTGAGAGTACCACAAAGGGAATTATTTAATTTCCTTTCCTTGCACTTTTTCATTTCTTTTTCACTTTCACGTCCCTAGGTCAGGGTGGGCCTTAGCGTGCCCATACCGCAGGGATTTAGTCCATCATAGGTCCTGACGAATAGTAATTTGACACCAACATTGGCCGAAACATGTTAACCCACTCATAATTTTATTGGAAACAGACAATCTATTTGGTATACTTTCCAACACATTGTTTTTAATATGTATAATTTATCAAGTAATAAATCATTTTTTGATACAATTTAGACATTTTTAATCTCTCCGAACCTTGCAACCAAACCGCAATCTCCGGAAGCAAATTTGTGACAAACCTGTTAACAAACAAACAAACACCACTTTTGACTCACAAATCCTGCCCACTAAAATCCAAGAACACCCCTTCAAACTGAGTAAAAAATCAGACACACACACTCCTCTTTCTTTTGACAACATGCCGTCAGCTTATCCCAATCTACTCATCTGGGTGGGATAAGAGAATGCATGTAAGTGATGATATGACTTGGCAAAGCCAGAATCTCAGTCCTAGGTTTGTCACCAGGCTTTCGCTCCTTATCCCATGCCTTAATTTATTTATTATTTATTTATTAATGAAATTTGTTAAGCACAGGCAAATGTCCGAAGGTGTCTCGGTGCTAGATAATGACGGCTCAAAACGGGAAGATAGCAAGATTTATTGGTTGAAAAGCCAGGTCTTTATTTTCCTTCTGAAGAGAGTAAGAGTAGGGCAGGATCTGATGTCTGCATCAAGTGAGTTCCATAGTTTGGATGTGGCAACAATGAAACGGCGGTCACCCCATGAAGCTGTTTTGGTTCGGGGGACATTCATCAACAGGGCATTCATGGAGCGCAATGTTCTGTTAGGGGCATAGAATGCCAGAGAGTTGATGAGGAAGCGAGGCCCTAGCTTACGGGAGGCTTTATAGGCTATACAAAGTGCCTTAACCCCTTCCACGCTGATGACGAGCTGGGCTCGTCATGGCGTAGCCTCCTCGCACGCTGATGACGAGCCCAGCTCGTCACGTAATATGCGTTTCCGCAAAACTCAGTGTGCGAGTGGAAATCCGCTAGCGCGCATGGTGTTAAATTTGATTTGATTGTTTACTGCCAACCAGTGATAATTTTTAATCACTTGGGTGATAGATTTAAATTTTGGGGTCCCAGAGAGCATTCTAGCAGCTGCGTTTTGCACACACTGTAGTTTGCGAATGACTTTCTGTTGAGCATTAATGAAAAGTCCATTACAGTAGTCCAGGGTTGACATGACAAAAGCTGTGACTAATGTCTTACCTGAATCGGGAGGGAGAAAAGGAAGAATCTTTTTGATAGATTTAAGTTTATAGAAGGCAGTTGAAACTATAGAATTTGCATGAGAAGCAAATGTTAATTTGTCATCTAGTAGTACCCCCAGGTTTTTAACTTTAGAGGAAGGTGTAGGTGGGGAGTCTAATTCATTGGGCCACCATGCTCCTGGCCAAATGGGGGACAAATTTCCAAAGATCATTCCCTCCGTCTTATTAGAGTTTAACTTAAGACAGTTGGCCGTCATCCAGTTGCTGATAGTCTTCATTCCTTGTTGAAAATTAGCCGCAATTTTATCTCCGTTATTTTTTATGGCTAATATCAGTTGGGTATCATCTGCGTAGGATATTAGGCTCATCCCAAAGTCCTTGATGACCCTAGCTAGATATGTCACGTAGACATTAAATAGCGTTGGACTTAGGGATGAGCCTTGTGCCACCCAATGCCACCCTGTGATCCTGTGTATGCAACTGCCTCCATATATTCACCGGCACCAACAGCCTGAAAAATATCTCAATATCTGCTATGGTCATAACTGATGAGGAGGTGGCCTCTGATAACTCTTTATAATACGCCATTGGGTTTTTCCTAGGATCCGGTAACTGACTCTTAAGAGCTAGCACCTCAGTTCTCTTCCACTGGGTATAGACTCACTGTTCCTGAAAATGAGCCGCTACCCATTGTTGAACCACATCTCCTCTCTGGTTACTCTGCTCTAGAATCTCAGGATGAAAAATAGGATGCACCTACCTCATCTGAAATTGGGACACACTAGTCTGAATACGGTGATGTAATCTTTCTCGATAACCGAGTAGCTTCCCAACATTACCAAGAACTTCTGCAGGGGCCATACCAGCTAGATATACACAATCTCGAATGTCATATATAATTTGAGGAGCTGCGCCTCCAATACACTGTTCCCACAAACCAATCAATGTATTCGACATATGTTAATCTTAATGTTAATTATACTTATTGAGCGCAAACTGATACCCAAAGGTGTCCTGGCACTATGAGAAGACCTGCTGTGGGCTGGAAGGTGAAGGAAGAGACACCTGATCAGTTAGAGAATAGCCATGTTTTTAAAGCTTTTCTAAAATGCAAAAGATTAGGCATATTTCTAAGGGCTAATGGTAGAGCATTCCATGATTTAGCTGCATTGACAGTCAAATTCCTGCCGCCCCAGTGGGCTTTTTTCACCCGAGGGACATTTATGAGTTTTGCGTGCTATTGTACAAATGGATCAACATCTTTCATTACACTCCATTTATCCTCTACACTACAAATTGGACTCTGAGCCCATTGTGCTACCTGATTTGCAACCATCCTTTTCTCATCTTCACCCACATCGGACCAAATCAATACCCGCTCCATTCGCTGTCGAGCTGCCACCCAAGTCACTCCATCCGACCCTCACACCGGCTTCCCAACAATACACAACACTGCAGATGAAATGTCTGGGGAAGGCAAAAGAGATACAGATGCAGGTGACAGTGTCAGCAATGGCTGTGTGGTAGGTGTAAGAGAAGGAGGAGAAACATGAGTAGAAACAGCAGACACTGCGGTTTTCCGAATCATGCCCTTTTATAGGCACAACTCACATTGCCCTTATTTAGGCATAGAATCCCAATTCTTATTTAGGCATCAGCCATGTTATACAAATACAGGCATGGTCACCTACATCCGTCCATCCCACGTCACAACGAGTTCTTGGAAACCAGACCCTTAAGCCATGGGACATTCCCTGCTTGGATTATTGATTTCTCCAAGAACTCATTTATTATACATGAATAACTATTCCTTAGGGGTTCATTCATGACGTTCCTCTGCCTGAATTTTATGTCAATGCTAGCATTCCCAAACACTTTACCATGGGAAACCACAGCTTGATTTGAGCTCGCCACAGCAAATTTGGAAGGAATTTGAGTCCCGCCTGACGCACTGACCAGATGCTGTCATCCTGCTCGCAGAGAATCCAGCTTCCTGTGTTTCTGACTCCCTTCGCGGGGTGTTAGAGATGGAGACCGGGAAAGAGATTTCAACCTCTCTCATTCTAAGGTATGTAGCAGACTAGAACCTAGAGGGACTTCTGGCAAATACAAAACTATAGCTAACATATACTATTGAAAACAGCACCTACTTCTTACCTCGTACTACACTTAGGTTAGGTACACTGAGGTAGAACTTTTTAGAAGCACCAGACGAGTATTCACATTTTAGCCTGTGTTATTTTACATACTGTCTTGCGATTGTAACAGCTCATATCTCTTGCACGAGAAATAAGATTGTTCAATAAACCCTTTTTATTGAAACGCCCTCTATCTATTTCTGTGTAACTCTGAAAAAACTAAGCATGCATGATTGACTAAGTGAAATTGTTATCTATTGTTTCCACGATTCTGAGACTGTTCTGATTCTAAAGGGAAACAAAGTTGTCATGTTTATGCGATTGTCAGAAACTAATCCCTTCTTGTTCATTCGAGAAGTTTCTAGTGACCTCTGAGTTAGCTGGCACACAAAGCAATTAAGTTTAATATACTCGATAGCAGCCTACTGACCTTAGTCCTATGCAAAAACTATAGTATATATTGTTCCAATACGCAGAGCCTATAAGGTGTATAGGAACTACACCACATGACGCCCAACGGTTTGGTAAGGCACTAATTTAACGCTAGATATTGAAGTAACTCAGTCGTGATTTTCTCAGAGACCCCTACTCATAATACTCCATAAGACGTCTGGAGTGGGTATGGATAATATCCTCCATAGCTGGGTAGGACGAAAATGCTATGTATTAGCTGTTTAGGTTGTTCAACGTTGAAGGATACAGTGTTCCAAAATATTGTGCACCTTATCTTTGTTCCCTTAAAACTTACTCTGCATTTTTCATTAAACAATGTCCAACGACGAGACTAACACCATGACCGGTGGAGCTGCGGCTGACCCAAGCGCGTTAATGTTTAATCATACAGGTTTTAACTAAACTGATGAGGATGTTATAAACATCCCTCCAAATTTTAGGAGAGCCATCACTCTAAAACGTATAAAACATGGCCTAACACCAGGAGGTGGTAGAGCAGTTTTTGTGATAGAGGCACATGAATCTTTTCAGACAGAGGTATTCTATTCATGGATAGTATTCCCAGAATCAAATCCAGTAACAAAAGTGTTTCACTTCCACAAAGAAGATGATCCACCTGAGGAATAGATTACCTTCGAGGATATTGAAATTCCACTCACATATCAGAAGCATAATCTCTGGTTTAAAGTCACCCTAAAACATTTCAATCACATTACCAGGCTCGGTCCACTAGGTAGACCAGGAGCAACATGGTCGATTTTAGCTGGCTACACGCTTCATCCTGACATTGAAGCAAAGTCAGATGAGGAATTACTCACTCAACTCAAAGAGTTAATAAAAATGTACAGACAATTAGTCCAATATGTAATGTGGACTTTCACAGTCCAACAGCAAATAACCATTCCAAAACAAACCTCTCACCAGGGGAATACACTAAAAATTACTACACAAACTTTACATGTAGTCAGGGGTAAAATGCGCACAAAACGTGAACAAATTCCATTCTGGATAGCTCAAAGAATTACTCAAATCGAAGCAGAATTTCCTAATACTAGCCTTTATGAGAAACACAGAATCCTAACAATCTGTTTGCCAATGAGGATCACACCACATCTGGAAGACTGCATCACTTGGGGCACAGTCTTTGCTGCTATGTATACTAAAACACATAGTGTTTCGTCTATTGCGGCAATACCTGATGTCCTGAAACAAATTCAAAACAAATACGGGGAAGAGCCTGCTCTAAAGTTAGGTATGAAATTACTCAAAAACTTTGACCAGGTCTCAACAATAATAATATTAAATATTAAAGGGGAGACAGCACCAGTGGCGATCTGCCAGCGCTTAAGGGAATTTGATGTAACAGAACAACAACAAGAACTACCCAGAATAATTGTAAAGTCCTATTAAGAATTAGGCAGAGATAGTTTGGGTGAGAAACCAGTTAAACCACAACTGTCTGAAGGTCCTGAAAAATACACTAATAAATACAATTCTACATATTCTAAAAAGAAGAGGGAAACTAACAAATAACATTCAAAAGAGAAACGTTCTCAATCCCGAGGTAGGGCTCCCCAAAAGGAGCCCTCTGAAAGGAGGTAACCTCAGTAATAGCGATAATTTGAGAAAACCTGACAGGTATCAAGACGCTGATACACGTTCCTCTCGTATCTTCCAGATATCGTCACAGACATTCAAAAGAAGAAGACAGTCAGATCAAAAGGAAAATGTCCAAAGATTATCAACACATTCATAAAAACAAACCAAAACCTCAATTCACTGTTACGGCGGGATTTTTGATCTCTTATCATATCACTATTGATCTAGATCCCACCCAGGTCGACTGAACCTTTGTTGCCTGTCATAGAGTAAAAAGCAATCCACTACTAGGTTAATCAGCTCAAGACCTTACACAACTCTGAAGAACCACTTACCACGAATAAGTTTTAAAGTTTTATTATAAAGCCAAAGATAACTGGAGATACAAACATCTCAATATAAGGTTCAAAAGATATACTGGCATCAATACAAACATGAATTCTCTAAATGCTCTTAGGCGACAGAAGAATATCACCAAGACTAATTCAAAGATCAGCAAGTTTGCAAGAATAGACACAAGTTGTAACTTGAGCGTCATTTACAAAAGGAAGAAAAATCCAGATTAGACTGTCCCTACACTGGACTAAGTGACATCCCTACTTAGCAGGATCTTAACCTAAAAAGGTGTCAGCCGTGGTGACTTCCAAAGAAGATCACTCACTTTCCCTTAGTCTTTGTTGTAAATCTGTGCATCGCAGTCATGCCCTCTCTGCCTACCCATCCGCTCTCTAAGGTTCCTCAGGCCATCTGCTCTGCCTCCACCCAAGGGTGCTGTCCCTAATACAAAATCACAATTACAGTTGAAACGCCCCTCAGAGACGCCCCTCACGTACACCCTCACGTGGTGTCGGTTCTGGCTTTTTCCATGCTGATACTCCTCTGGGCTCCTTGTTAGCGTTGACCTTGCTTCTCAGGCTCTTCTCCGGCAAGATGGTACCCCCCAGGAAATTCCTGAAGCCTCCTCCAGGCCTGTGCCTGTCTCCCAGAACAGAGCTCTATTCATCACTCTCTTGATTGGAACCCCCTCGCACCTGCAAATAGACACCCATGAAGTGGGCCCCAAATTCCGGCCTCCAGCTTATCTCACAAGTCGTAAACCTTCGAGCATGGTCCACAATTTATGCTTAACACGACCTGATTTTAACTAGCACATGCAGATCAAAAGAAACGACCTTATCTCTCCAGGCCTACTAGAATTACATGAAACAGGCCTGTGCACTCTATGAACCTTTATTTCTCTGCCTAAAACAGTATTCTAACTTATTACACACTCTGGTTATAGGAAACACTTCTATAAAACATATATTTTCAGTCTATGATCAATAATACTTTGAAATATAACAACAGTAATCCATCTCATGTGAAAATGTAAAGGTACGTTTTCTTTCTCAATGAACTGCCATGAGGCCTACACGTTTCTACGTTTGGCAGCATTACATTTTCCTCTGCAACAGCCACATAACATGGAATCTAATAACCTTCTAACATCTCTGAACATTACTACATTAGCTTGTCACACTGATATATACATTCTGTATTAATTAAACACTCTTATATGTATGCACTCTATAAATTCGACACTCTTATATGTTCCTTTATCTAGACTTATGCAATGTGCTTGTAAATATGGTGCACTTCTACATTTTACTTGATTTGCGCTCTCTCATCACCAAGAAAAAGGTAGCAGGTCTAAAAATCAGACATATTTTTTATTAAAATTTGTTTTTATTGCAGAGTTAGAAACCACAGAATACAAGTAATCAACCAGTCCACTCGTGACATCCCCCCCGATCAACAGTAAAGCGTATATCATACACAGCCATTCAGCCCGCATCCCGGAGGCCGGGCGGCATAATACTCTACTTAGTAGGAAAACATCACGGTGAGCGTCCCATAGGGACCATGGTCGAAAGATCGTTTTACGTATCTGCATTTTACCCCCCCCACCCTCAACAATACCTTCGTCAGCCATTCCGCTTGCGTGATCAATGCTACTGTCCGTTCCAGGGCCCACCCCGAGCGCTGTAGAGCCTATCATGCCTGGCCGCTCCCCCCCACCATCTCTTGTTCCGCGCGGTGCCTAACTAGCCTACTTAACTCGAGGTCGCCCTTGCAGACAACCAGCTTCTCGGTTGCCGACCCACCCCAAACTCCCACTGAACAACCCCCCTGTGTCCCCACCCCGGCAACTGATAGTGGTGTGTGCTTCGTGCTGATGTGTTGGATGGATCCACTACAGTGTCAATGACAACTCTGTGTTCGTTTGCCCCGCAGTGTCCACTGGTCCTTTTCCCTCAGTCCTCATCCTCCACCAAAGAATCACGCAAAGCCTGCACCACCAACTCCCACGCACGCGCTGCATCCAAAGCCTTCTCATTACCAAGCTTGACAGCCTGCTTCATCCGGAGCACACTCTCGCATTCAGACCACCTCAGCAATTCATTCTTCCATCTCCGCAGTGACGGCCCGCCCTTGGACTTCCAATGCCATGTTATTTCTCTTTGCGCCAGTATCAGACCCAGATCAATAAATTTGCTCGTCACCTTGGTGTGTTTGGTGTGCGGGAACCAGAGCAGCAAGCACGCCGCCATATCAAATTCCACCTCCCTGTCGGTCACATCGTTTAAGAGGTCCCCCACCTCTGCCCAGTAGGTCTCCAAATGCGAGCATCCCCAGAGCAAATGATCCATGTCCGCTCCTAGAGACGAACACCGCGGGCACCGAGCGTCCTGTATCTGGAAATACCGCCGTATTTTTTCGGGGGTCAGGTAGGCCCTATGGAGCACATAGAAATGCACTTGCTGGAAGCGCGCATTTCTCGTGCCTTTCCACGTGCGCCGCAAGATGTGACTCCACGCCGAATCTGGAATGGGCCTGCCCACACTCTCCTCCCATTTAGCCTTGAGCCCCTGGAGCGGTTCCAGTCCCTCGTTCAGCATCCTATTATGGAGGCATGTCACAGCCTTGAACGTGCCCGCTGCCATCACCACATACTGGCACGCCATAGTCGTGGTCGGTTCCATGAGCCCCCCTTTCCAGTGCTTCTGTATAGCCGCCACCACCGCCGCGTGTAGGAGAAACCCCCCATCAGGCAGCCCGAACTGCTCCCGAAGCACCTCAAAGGGTACCAGGGCCCCATCGATGTACAGGTCCCCTACCACCTGCAGGCCCGCCTCCTCCCAATCCATCAATGGGGACCAGTCACCCCCGTGCGGCAAGGCCGTCAGCATACCGATCGGGATCTCCGGCGCATAAGGCCGCGTCGCCTTCGCTCTCCTAAGGCTCCTCTGCCAGCACAGCCTGAGTGTCCGTTCCTTCATAGTGAGGCCCCGCAACTCAAGTCTCTGCTGCATGACGATATAGGACAGCACATGGCGTTGTATCCCCTGCTCTCGGTCCGCTTCCGGCCCCCTAAACACCCTGGCCACGTTCTGCGTGAGGACCTGCAATTGCGCCGCCAAATAATATAGCTCAAAGTCGGGTACAGCCATGCCCCCCTCAATCTTGGGGCGAAGCAGCGTGCTCAGCGCCACTCTACGGCGGCCATGCCCCCATAGGAAACCAATAATCATCGTCCTCAGGTTTCTAAAGATCCCCTGAGGAATCCAGATAGGCAACGTCCGGCAGTAATACTGTTGCAGGGTTTCCGTTCTCCCACAGAACTGTGCATAGAGATCTAGAACCTCAGTGAGTTAGGATGATCCAAAAACTCATCTCAGTGTCAGAAATCTCGTTACCTAGCTAGCTACAGTGTCTCATGGATCATTATGGAATGATCCATGTATTAGACAAACCAGAACATGATCTTTAGAATACCTCAGGAGTCGTGGAACACATGAACACTCTTTCGTTATATAATCATTTCAAACCAAAACTGAGAGTCAAAGAACACAAGTGCAAGTTTGAAATATTTATTATTCAATGCATAGTTCTCAAACGCAGTATCTTGTATAATACCAAAATGCAGATTATAAAAATCAGAGTCAGCAGCATAGTCACTAATCCATAGTAAGCAAAAGGTGCTAGCATGTTATAATGCAATTTCTATAGAAATCTGTATCACCTATATTTCGCGCACCCTATCTAGCATATTATATTATATCTAAGAAGGTCTCATTCGGGTTTTAGCAGGGCGGCCCCATACCTCTCAATGTCAGTAGGAGCAGTTCACATCAACCGCTACCAGCTCTCTTCATGCGCAGCACCAAGTGTCTGCGTTTATTCCGTGTAACTCTATCTTAAACCCGCGTAGAGCCCAAAATGTTAGCATCAACATTATTTGTGTTATGTCTAATGTCTAATGTGGTGCGAGGATCAGACTTCCCAGCAACCTTGTGTTAGGTTAATCTTAGAGTGTGCAGCTCTCAGTGTGCAGACAGTTGTACCAAGTGTACAAGGCAAAGCTGATAGCATAGGAATAACATATTATTCTCAAATAAAACACCTCACCACTTCTAGGCTGAAAGCTACAACAACAAGTACGTGTCGTGTGCAAAACTGAAGCCTGAAGGCAAAACGGCTGTTTAAACATGTAATACACTCATGCTAACTTAACGCAATATATGTAATGAAGTATCCATATGACAATACAGGAAGCGGGGGAGCGCTACCATTTTTAAAAGAGCTATCCTACCCAGAACCGTCAGCGGGAGGGTCGACCAGAAGGCCATGCTGCCCTTCAGCGCCCGAACGCACCGACCGATGTTGCCCTCCAATAGGTCTGCGGTCGCGTGGTAGATGCGGACTCCCAGATAAGTGAAGCAAGATGGCTCCCAGAGCACCCCCAAGTCATGAGCAGGGCTGGGCGACTCCGCTCTCAGCGGGAACACACAGGTATTCGCCCAGTTGACCTTAAGTCCCGACAGCCGGCCAAACTCCGACAACAGGTCCATCGCTCCTTCCAGGGCCCGCGCCGTGTCATCGAGATACAGTAGTAGGTCATCCGCATACAGCGATATGTGATGTTGCTGCCCGCCGCTGGCTATCCCCGCATACTTGTCACCCGACCTCGCATGGACCGCCAAGGGTTCCATCGCCAGAGCAAACAATAAGGGGGAAAGGGAGCACCCCTGTCTCGTGCCCCTACCCACCGGGTATGCCGCAGACACCAGTCCACCCAAACGCACCCGCGCCGTCGCCGAGGCATATAAGACCTTCGTCCACCGGCGGAACCCCTCACCCATGCCAAACCTCTCCAGCACTCCATCCAGGAAGGTCCATTCCAAGCTGTCAAAGGCCTTCTCGATGTCCACGGACAGGACCGCTTGGGCCCCGTCCCCATCCAAGATGGCGTCCATTATCCCCACCAGGCGGCGAATATTCAGCGCCGTGCTCCTCGTGGGGATAAACCCAGCCTTATCCCTGTGCACCAGGCCCGTCATGTGTGGGGCCAGTCTGGTGGCTAATATCCGGCTCAGGATCTTGTAATCCACTGTCAACATGGACAGCGGGCGATAGGACCTCATATCCGTTGCGTCCCTGCCAGGCTTCAGGAGCGGTACAATCAAGGCCTCACGCATGGACCCAGGCAAGCTTCCTGTCTCAAAAGCTTCCGTGTACACCACCAGGAGCCTGGGGGCCAAACTGTCGACATACTGCTGATAAAATTCTATTGGTAACCCGTCCACCCCGGGCGTTTTATTACGAGCCATATGTTTAATAGCCACCCGTATTTCATATGAGCGTGATCGGGCCGCCCAACTCCTTCGCGTCCTCTTCATCTAGGACCGGAAGCTGCCTCGCCCCTAGGTACTCCGCTATGTCCTGGACCTCCACTCCCAACTGACTCTGATACAATTCCTGATAGTACACCCGAAAGCACTCCAACACCGCTGCCTGGGAATACACCATCTCCCCCTGTGCGTTGCTAATGCTAAGGATCGGGCAACCCCTAAGTTCCGGGTTAGCAAGTCTGGCCAAGAGCGTGCCCACCTTGTCCCGTTCTGCGTGCGCTCTAATGGTATACTGCCTGTAGTCGTAACACCTCAACCGTTCCGTCTCGGCGGCGACCACTTCCTTCGCTTCCAACAACTGGGTCTGTAAGTCCGGGCTGGCCGGCCTGCGGCGCTCCAAATCTCTCAAAGTCTCTTCCGCTTTCATAAGTGCATTCAACACAGTCGTGCGAGCATTCGAAAACCTACCCAGACACACCCCTCTCACCACCACTTTCATTGCATCCCATTCAGTGGACCGACTCGTGGCCGTGCCCTCATTCTCATCAAAGTAACGGCCGATACCTTGCTGGACAGCATCATTGAATACTGAGTCCTCCAGCGTCTCCAGCCGAAGCCGCCATGTTGGTATCGCCGAGCGCTCCCGCTGCCACTGGATGTGTACCAATAGGGGGTTATGATCTGAGATGGTTCTGGCCAAGTACTCCGTATGAGAGATCAATGGGGCTAGGGACCCACTACAGAGCACCGAATCTATCCTCACATGCAGTGCGTGGAGAGCAGAGTAAAAGGAATAATCCCTGGTGTCTCTGTGCTGCTCCCGCCATACATCCAGCAACCCCCATCTGTCCTGCCAGTCCTTCCTGTGCTTGGCCAACTTGCGCACCGGGGAGTCTACCAGGGGGGGATGGGACCTATCCAGAGCCACATCCGTAATCGAGTTGAAGTCCCCCCCTAACACTATCGGGCCCGCCAGGAAAGAGGCCAAGGACCCAGAGAGGCCATCAAGATATCGAGCCTGATCAGTATTCGGCGCATACACACAGCAGAGAACCACATCCCTTCCATACAGCCTCCCCTCCACTGCTACGAACCTACCATCAGGGTCCACCACTTGATTCAGCACCTGGAACGGTATCCCCGCCCTCACCCAAATCAGCACCCCCCCTGGCATACGCTGAGTAAGTGGTGCCGAACACCTGGCCCGCCATCTTTTTTGCAACGCAGCGCACTCTTTTTTAGTCAGATGGGTTTCTTGCAGCATAGCAATCTGTACCCCTCTTCGCACCAGGTATGCGTGTATTTTGTGGCGTTTAACCATAGTTCGCAGCCCCCGGACATTCCACGTCAGGCATTTCAGGTTAGGTAATGTCCCCATACCAACATCGAGCAGTCCGATCCAAATAACAAAAGTTCACATCCCTTCCAAAGCAGTTGCCCCCCCCAGAACACACCCTGAACAAAAAAACACCCCAAACCCCACTCCCCAGGACAGAGCCTACAAACCCAATGTCAGCCCCAATCCAAACCTCGAACCAACTACCCATATTCCTACCCTGTGGTCTCCACCACAGCAGGCCTTAAGGGCCCAAGCGGGGTGAGTTATCGCCAATCCCAGCTAGCGGAGCCCGCACCCCGCGCCCTCATCCCCTACTGCGCGCTCAGCCCCCCTCCCGGCAACCCACTCATCTCCAACAGGATACCGCCCTACCATTAGGTCTCGAACAAGTCCCAACACAGTCTCAACCACAAAATATTCCATCAGAGGTCTGGGGGGTCACCACCGGCCCCTTCGAGCTTTCCGCCTCTGAGAGGTCTTCTCCCGTTCTGCTGCCTTCTCCGCCCGAGTCCGTTTCCACCCGTTCACTGTCCTGTTGCGACCCCGTGATGGCCGCCGTCGCTGCGAGCGCATCTCTCTTTTCCGCAGCCATTTGAGCCTCCCGTTTCTCCCGCTGGCGCCTGTTGCGGGACCTGATGCGCTGCGATTGTCTGATCCGGGGTTGCTTAGGCTGATCTCGCCTACTTTTATGCGACCTGTCCGTCCCCGCTCTATACGACTCCAGCCATTGCCAAACTTCGTCCGGAGTTTGGAAAAAGTGCGTAGTTTCGTCCAGTATGATCCGCAGCTTGGCCGGGTAGAGCAAGGAATATTGGATGCCTTCCTCCCGGAGCTCCTTCTTCACCGCTAGGAACGATGCCCTGTTCTTCTGGACCGCCTGAGTGTAGTCCGGGAAGATCGTGACCTTGCTGTTTTCCACCTCATACGGGCCCGACATCCTAGCCCGCTGGATGAGGAGATCCCGGTCCTTATAGTGGAGGAGCCGCACCACCATCGGTCGGGGGGGGCGGCCAAGCCCTGGCGGGCGAGCAGGCACCCTGTGGGCTCGCTCCAGAGTAAAGAAAGGAGTAAGCCCCTCCAGTGCCACCACCATGCGAAATCAGTTCTCCATGTAGGCCACCGCATCCTCCCCCTCAATTCGTTCCGGCAGGCCTACGACCCGCACGTTGTTTCGTCTGTTGCGGCCTTCTGCATCCTCCGCCCGTCGTTCCAGCGAGTCCAACCGGGCTAATATATCCGTGATCCTGTGTTCTGCGGTCACCACCGACGGCTTCAGGTCCAATAGCAGCTGATCATGGTCCCTGACCCTATCCGCCAGCTTCGCGTGGTCCGCTCGCAATAGCCCCAGTCCCGTGGCCACTTGTGCGATGTCCTGATGCAGTGCCTCCTTGGTCGAGGTGATCGCATCGAGTATGGCGTCTAGACGTCGGTGCAGCCGCTGCTCCTGATCCAACTCCGGTGGGGGAGTCTCGCCCATCCGAGACGATGCCGCCAGGTCCCCCTCAGCGCGCTCCTCGGCCACCAGCCCTCCGGTCGCCGCCATTTCAGGGTACTGCGTCACAGGCCAGCAAGCCCGACCAGCTTCTGCGCTTGTAGTCCGGCGCGAACTACCTGACACTGAGCAGGGTCAAGTGCCGCCGCCGGTGCCCTCAGGACCAATGGCCAGCGTGGCGGGCACTGTTCCGCCGGCCCCCTCGGAAGCCTGAGGGGGGAAGGAAGGAGATAGAGATGGCGGCCAGCGAGGGACCACAAAGTCCGGGCGGGGCGAGTCACTGTTCCCCGACCTCAGGATCTGGCGCTTCTGTCCCCAATGTCTCGATCTATCGGCTGCAGGGCCTCCCGCCAGTCGGCGACAACTCGGCTCAAAGTTGATGTCCGGGGCTGCCCGTCCTCATCGGCGCCATTTTCTTCTCACTATCGGCAACACCTCGGCCGTCGCCCAACTCGGTCTCCTCGGGGCCAACAGTCCCCCAGCAACTTTCCGTCTGTGCCCGGCTGTCCCCTCACCCTTCAGAGGGCAGGAGCGTCGACCTCGGGTCGCCCAGGTTGCAAAAGACAGGAGAATTAGCGGGATTCCGCGCGGAGCTGCGAGCTCACGCCGCCATCCCGATCGGCGTCCAAGCCACGCCCCCCAGGTCTAAAAATCAGACATGCCGAGAATTCTGAGAACACAACTCAAGAAAGGAGAATGAACTCAGACAATGCTAGACAGTGCAGCAGAAGTAACAATAGCTCGCCAGAACCTGAAGGGCCTTCTGGACACAGTGGACTTGAATGAGTACATACAAGTAGACACTGTAGACACCAGGGTTAGTTCTCCACAAAGGTTATATGAAATAACACTCCGGATGGAGGGAGACATACCAAGAAAAGTGAAAGCAATCTTTTTGGAGCGTCTTTCAAGGGGTTATGATATACTTCTAGCAGAACAGGACTGGCCACCAGAATTTTTCAGGGAGTGCCCACATGGCGAATACATCATTTTGCCAGCCTTCTCCAACCATGTTCCAGTACATTTAAAATATACGTATGCCAGGAAATGGGTAGTGGCCCAAGGCCCAGCATTATACAAAAATAATGTAGGATGGGATGAGGACTCAACTCACCACAAGATCCAGTTAAAAAGTCAACCTACCGCACAAAGGCAGTACCCAATTAAGCAAAAAGTTAAAAAACATGTCAGGGAGATCTCAGATCAACTTGAATACCAAGGGGTGACTGAAAGATGCACCTCATCAATGAACAATCCTTTGTTTCCTGTTTCCAAACCAGACAATACATATCGTCTAGTTTTGGATTACAGACACCTGAACTCTTGTTCTAAAACATTTACAGTGCAAAATGCACACTACAGCATTAATGAATAACATTGTGCTTAAAAAATATAAAACCACATTAGACATTTCCAATGGTTTCTTTTGTCAAAACATAGCACCTGAAAGTAGGTATTTGGCAGCTTTCTCAATAATGGGGAGACAGGTTCACTTTTGTCGACTCCCACAAGAACAGCCCGGCGTTATTCTCAGCAAGAGTAACAGAGTTACTACAAATTTATGATGACGAGGCATTGTCATATGTCAAGGATATCTATCTGGCAGACAATGACCTAGTTAGGCACTTGAACAGGGTGAACACCATTATACTGGGCTTTGCCTCTGAGGGCTACAAATCCAGTTTCAAGAAATCAAGAATTGCCTACCTCAATGTCCTTTTCCTGGGATATAAGCTTTCAAGTGAAGGTAAAAGCCTGGCAGCTATTTTTTTTAGAAAAGTGTGCGCTGCTCCAACCTCCAAAAATGCTGAAAAACTTAAAGTCAATTCAAGGTTTCCTGAATTTTGGAAGAACTTACATTCTAAATTATGCAGAAAGGGTTAAAACTCTCTACAAGTTATTCAAACCTGATTTCAAAATAAAAAATTGGACACAGGGACACACAGATATCCTGCGTTCACTTCAAGCTGACATGTTAGCAACAAATCACTTACAAATATGCGTAAATGTACGCAATGTAGTGATCCGAATTATTCCGGGTCAATGCGGATTGACCTACTTAATTTTTAATGACGGTGAAAAAGTACCAATTGCATACAAATCACCTTTGTATACACAAGCAGAAATGCGCTTTCCACCAACAGAAAACATTCTGACAGCAGTTCAAAGCGCTGTAGCAAAAGAAAGAGATCTAGATCAGGGGAAACGCATAATTGTCATAACTCCAGTACCAACCTTAGAGGCAGTTACAAAAGCGAGCATTCCGACTGAGAAAGCTTTACATCCAAGATGGATACAAAGGGTTAATTCTCTTGCGGCAACAGATGTTGAATATGTTTTCGATCCATATTTAAAAACACAAGCATTCCTGCAATACAAACACAAATGTCCTCTGCCTATTGAGATTCTCCCTCTTGACCAGTACGAATTTATAATTTATACTGACGGATCTGCACAACCCACTACAGGGAGTAAACAAGCTCATAGTGCAACATGCAAGATCGTTAAAGGTCGTATGTGCGATGGCAAATTTCGACCAATGGTCACAAAAACACAATCTCTAGGAGATTGTACAGCTCAGCGAGCTGAACTACAAACATTCAAATTTGCACTTGAAAATACGGATGGCGAATTCCCCACACTCATATTGTGCGATTCTTTTTACTGTGTTCAGTCATATAATTAATATTTACAGAATTGACTTCAAAATGGTTTCAAAGATGCAAAAGGTGGCACAATCAAGCATAAAACGCATTGGGAACAAGTAGTTCAGTTGCGAGACAGAATACAAAACACTCACGTGATACACATGCTGAGTCATCAACTTGATGGCGTTCACATTGCAGGGAATTCATTGGCTGACAAAGCCACGAAGGGGGCTGTGCAAACGGCTTCGGTAGCTGCGATCACTCGTTCAAAAACGAGAATAGACAGTGAGATATTATTAGCTGTCAGTGCTTCAAGCAAAGGCAGCGGTGCAGCGTTACCTAAAAAGTTTCCACTCAAATACTCGTATATAATTGAGGCGAAACACGTTCCGTTTGCTCGAATCCCTGGAGTGGGGGATAGGGTAATTCCAACCATGGAACATAGATTAGGACTAATCCTAGCAGCACATGAAGGGATAGCCTCTGCCCATGCTGGTGTTTCCGCCACAGTATCATTGTTGAAACAGAGATATTGGTGGCCCTGCTTTAGGAAACAGATCAAAAACTATGTTCTGAAATGTGAAAAGATGAAAGTCTGTACAGTGAAACGTCCTGCGCAGACGCCCCTGTTAATTTCAGATAAACCATTAGCTTGTGTTTACCTGGACCACTGCGGACCCTTACAAAGGGATGGTAACTATAAATATATCATGGTCGCAGTGGATTCATGCTCAAGGTTACTATGGATGTGGCCTCAGCACTCAGCAGACACTCGAACTGTTATAAAAGATTTGCAAGTCTTTATCCGCACATACGCAATAGGCACACTACACTCTGACCAGGGCCCTGCGTTTAGCTCTTGGGCTTACAAAGAAGCCATGGCCAGATTGGGCATAGCATTGCAGTACTCTTCTCCATTCCATCCTGAGGGAAATTCTGTTGTGGAAAGAAAAAACCGGGACATAAAGCGGTCTATAACAGCTAGAGTATTAGGTATGGGTGGGTCAAAAATCTTTATGGGGTCCAACGCTCATTAAACAATTTGCCAAGAAGTTCACTAGGCGGTGTCACTCCATATGAGGTCATGACACAGTGGTGGAAAATAAAGCTTTTGACATCAAAGGTTGTATGACTGTTTTACAGGACTTAAACAAACTAAGATCGAAACAAAGCAACGTGTTCCTGAAGCCAACCACCACTGGAGAAAATCCAGCAAGGCCTGTCGGATCCCAAAGCTTGTGGATCTAGTCAGAGAAAAGATCGCGGACAAGAAGGAATTTGGGCCTTCTTACCAGTACCTGTCCTAGCAATCCACGGATCAAGAACAGTACTACTGCCGCCCCTTGCTGGTAAAAAGGAGAAAAGATTTGTGCCCCTCGACCTCATCAAACCACACTATGTGGTCAATACTAAGCAGTAGGCCATGTGGACTCAGACCAAGAAGCAGACACACTCCTCTAGTTACTATCCAAGAGGTTCAAACTGAAATACTCTTCACCTTTGAGGATTCTGCAGTTGGAAATGAAGGACTAAGCAACAATGCTATGGAACTTGTTCCTCTTGAAACTCAACTGACAGTTCGTCCTGATATTCCTGTCTACACCAATGAAACATGTGATCAACTGGTTCCAGCGATGTCAACAAATCCAGATGCAATTCCAACCATTGACAGAACTGCCTCTGGCTATTTCATCAACTTTTATACGTTTTCTGAGGATCCAAGTGAACCTGAAACGACGCCAGCACAAAGAACTTTCAAAGAACAAGCAACAAACTTTTTTCATCTCCTGAAAAAGACTTATCTGGTTTCACCATGGATTGAACTATGGATTGTTACTTGAATACTTTTCTTTCTACTTTGGCTAACTTTAGAAATGACTATGAGTATGCTGATAAACGGAAGATATATTTTAATGGACACAGCAAGTAAAAGAGTGAACTTACTTCTGAAACCAAACAAATCATCTCATCATGAAGCAAGAGACTTGTCAGCAGTGAACATCACAGCAGGTCCTATACAAGATGGTATAGTTTGGGACAAAACTGATTATGACATTTTCGGCCCATCAGAACTTTTAAGTGACTGTTAGATCTGGGGGTCTCTAGTTGGCAATGGTATTCACCTTTGTCCAAATAGGGACCCTTACTTCTAAATCAAGATAAGGGGTTTACACTCTTCGAAAACCCCGTCCTCACCCCCTTGGTAGCTTGGCACGAACAGACAGGCTTATCTCAGAGGCAGTGTGATAAGCATTTGTGAATATAAACAGTAGTACAGTGAAAACACTACAGATGGACACAACACAGGTTTTATAAAAATTAGTATTCTTCATATAGACTTAAACACAGACCACAAACAACAAAAATCAACAATACTACACATACGATTACTTAAAAGATGATTCAAGTTGCTTAGTTCAAGTTGTTGGTAAATGCAACAAAGTTCTCAACAAAGTACCTGGATGCATAACGCAAAGTAAACAAAAGGCTCGCAAAAGGGGAGACGCGTTGGTTCCGTGATCTGGGGGAAAGGTTGTGTCCTGCCTCAATGCTTGCGCAGAGTAGGGGACTCGTTGTAAGCCTTACCGGTGCAGAGGTGATGCGGAGATTCTCGGCTTGCGGGCTTGTTGTGGTGCGCAAGATGGCGCCTTGATGGGATGCGATGATCTGGCTGCGATGCGAGAAGATGCGCCCTTGATGAGGTGAGACGATGATGATGCAATGATGCCCTGGCAGCCTTGCGACGACTCTGTACTTTGGAAACACGACAGGCCCTGTGACACGCTTCTCCGGTGATGCGATGGCAACTCTCTCAAAGGCGTCACGCTTCTCCAGTGATACGACAGCAGGCAGCTTCGATGAACACACGCTTCCAGGGAGATGCAACAAAGGCTCGCTTCTCCGACATTGCGATGGTTTCAACTGCGGCGGTGATACGCTTCTTCTCGATGCGTCGCGCTTCCAGCTCCCAGCGGCACGCAAGTGACTGGAGTCAGAATTCCCAGCAAGGAAATTCAGCAGGGAGCTGGTGGTGAAGTCTCTTGTCCCTGAGACTTCAGCAGGAGGCAAGCACAGTTCAAGCCCTTGGAGAATATTCTGTAGATGAATGTCCTTACAAAGTTCCTTCTACTTTCCCTTGGCAATGAAGTAACCACTGCAGGCCAACCCAGCAAACAGCACACTGGCAGAGGGGCAGTGCAACTCTTGCAGCTTCTTTGGTTCTTCTCCTTGGCAGAAAGGTTTCTTGTCCAGAAGTGATCTAATTTCCTGGGATCAGGGTCCCAATATTTATAGTCCAAAAACCTTTGTTCTCTGAAGGTAGAGAGGCCTCTGCCCAGCCCAAACCAGTTGCTGAGCACTTTTTTTACATGACTCTCTTCTTCCTTTCACTGTGCAGGGCAGAGTCATCAGCCACCCCACAGGAGGTGGAGCCAGCACAGGGGAGGGAAGATACAGCTCTGGAGCACTCTGTTGACATGATTCCTCCTCTCCTTTCACAGTGCAGGGCAGACACATCAGACAAGCCACAGGAGGTGGAGCCAGCAGGGAAGGCCCAGCTCTGGTCAGGTCCCAGGTGCAACTCCTCCCTCCCAACTAGATGCTGATCTCTCTATTCACCACCGGGCTGCCCCAGCCTGTCTCCTGGAATCCCCCAATCCTGTCTCTCACAACCCCAGACAAGGAATACACAACCCAGCAGAGGCAGGCCTGGATAGTTAGGCAAGAAAATACCTACTTTCTAAAAGTGGTATTCTCAAACACAGAATATTAAAACCAACTTTACTAAAAGATGTATTTTATTATTCTGATTTCAGACATACTAAATTTGAATTTCTAACGTGTTCTCTGAGTCAGTTAGGATTATACGAATTTAATAATCTAACTGCCCATTCGGGCCTATGAGAACAGGTAGCCTTCAATAGTAAAAAACGAAAATGGCTGTAATTCACTAATAGAACATGCTACACACATCAGAGCATGTCCTACCTTATACCTACAATGCACCCTGCCCTTGGGCCTACCATAGGGGTGTCTAATATGAAGCAAAGGGAAGGCTTAGGGACTGGCAAGTGGATGCACTTGGCCAAGTCGACATGGCAGTGCTAGACTACACACAGGCCTTGCAATGGCAGGCCTGAGACACACTTTACAAGCTGCTTCCGTGGGTGGCACAACCAGTGCTGCAAGCCCACCAGCAGCATTTGATTTACAAGCCCTGGTCACACATGGTGCACAGTACTAGGGGCTGACAGTTGAATCAAATAACCCAATCATGGAGTAACCAATTAGTACATCAATGTAACATAGGGAGCACTTGCACTGTGGCACTGATTAGCAGTGGCACAGTGCCCAAAGCATAAATCCAGCAAAAACATATCAAAACAGAGGAGTAAATGTAAATGTAGTTGAGCTTATATAGCGCACAGCTACCCACAGTGGGTTTCCCGGCGCTTGCTACAGGTAGCCCTTAACACACGAGAATCTAAATGGATGTCCCTTTTGGATTCCATAAGAAATGGTCTGAATGAACAGGACAGTAGCCTGGCACAGCTGGCAGCACTTGGTTAAATCATTGATGTACGCACACCCTCATGGCTGAAAAGCGCTGTAGCTAGTCTCAGAATGTCTTTGCAGTTGGTTTAACTATCAAATGATAAAGATCTAAATATGTAGAAACAAACTCATCTACACTCTCATGGTTGAGAAGTGCATGAGTTAGACCTATAATGACCACTACCCTTTTGGATTCTCATACCTATGTACCTTCTGACTCATGCAGTTACTACATTTGAATATGCGTGAAATAACCGCTTCACACCCCCTTGCTAGTGAGATATTATCAAAATGCTTCTGTATTATTGAGCCTGGATTCGCTTGCCTATACCCTCATGTTGGAGAGATGCGCAAGTGCTTGTAAATGTTTTTGCAATATCGAGTCTGTTTTCCGCTCGCCTACACCCCCATGTTGGAGAGGTGCGCGAGTTTTTTGTAAATGCCACTATGTAAATATAGTAATCTTACACTATGCAAGATGGTTTTGTCTTTCATCCCCTTGTAAACTGTACCCCGCCGATTATGCGGTTGTCTGAGTAACTCTTCTAATTTTTCACGAGTCCACTCGCCTACACCCTCATGTTTGAGAGGTGCGCGAGTGTTTGTAAATACCACTTTGTGTATATAACAATCTTACACCACGTAAGATGTTTCCATCTTCTATTCCCCTTGTGAATTGCTACCTGCCAATCACGCGATTGCTAGCGTAACTCTTCTATCTTTTCACGAGTCAGTGACCAGCAGACTCCGCCCCTCACTCTGCAGGGCTGACTTGCGGTTTCACCTCGGACGAGCACGGACTGCTTCTAGCACTAGCAGGTACAGAACGTAATCCCCAAACAAGCGGTTTCTTTAACAAGCCAAGTGATAACATGGCATGATTGTTTTCGGTTCTAAAATCCCGATTCTTTCATTTCCGCAGGATTGATTTCCCGCGAAATTTAAAAATCTCGGCTCCGGTCTTAATTTTGCCTAACCATCGAGTAAGTCTGGTGTTGATGCGGAACTGATGCTAATCGCCCGTCACCACACTATGTAAGTTCAGTTTTGAATCCTAGCGTCTCTAATGCGTGTTAAAACTGGGTAGTTAAATGGTGACTCTCGTCTATTAACATCTCTCCGTAAAGGTGGCCACAATTCAGAAACTGACTATACGGTTGAGTAATCCCGACCTTCTGAGCCAATTTGATGCGACTCCATACTATTGTGTAAGTTTTTGGCTTAGACTTAACCTTTGTATGCACGTGAATAGAAACCAGTTTGGTAACTGAATGTCATCTTCCGTTTTTCAGTAAAGGCGGCTACATCTCTAAAATATCACAAACAGTCGAATAACTCCGATCCTCGACTTAATTATGCTGTGAATCACAGACAGACCAGCACTATTGGTACGTATGTGGTTATGAATACCCACAAATGTGTACCCACACCACTTTATCTATAGCGATGTAGCCTTTTGCAATTTTTATCTTTAGCTACGATGGTCACCACAATAAGCCTGTAAAGATTGTGGAAGTTTTAAGTGGATAGATTTACAGTGACGTTTAAGGTTGCCCCCCTTTTAAGTAAGTAAGAGTATGCACGCATGAGCCCTTTTCAGATAAGTCTTACATACATACCTTTGAACTTATCTCACCACCATACTCGCAGTTCGTGGAAACTGCCTGGTATTTTAATCCCCCGTGTGGGTTGATAACTGGAAATTTCAACAATCAGCTGATTGGTAGAGAATTTATGTGAGTGTTAGTCTGGTTTCCAACAAATTCAATTACTTGAGGTCTCACTCGTAATTGACACTCTGTTAGCCCTCCCTCTGTGTGTCAATGAATTCATATCACTTGAGTGTGACCAAGACTGTAGGTTGGTCTCACTCTATATTTCCTACACTTGGAGGCCGAGCTGGCCCTAAGCCCATGGTAATTTTTCTGTTATCTAAGTTTAATTTTGCCTAAATAGGTGATGGTTATAAATAGTGACCTGACCCATTGTTTTTATCCCACAGATATTATCGCCCCTCCCTACCCTGTTCCGCCCTTCCTTCACACCTGTCCTGATGAAGACCCCGTTAAAGGACCTAACTTAGCCTACGGCCAGGGGTCGAAACGTCGACGGCTCTTTTTCTATGACGTGGACCTCCGGCACTTGTCCTTTAATTACTCCTAATGGTTCATATGTGACCGTTGAAGGTCTTTTGTGCAAGATTCTTATATTGAATGCCCTAAGTATCTAGGCTGTTGTATTAGATTTGTTCTGATTCATATGTTATTACTGCCAAGGATTATTTTCACCTTGACTATGTTTACTCCTCTTTAACTTTACACTGCCCTGAGCACACCCCCTCCCTCTCAATCCCCCTTCCTCCCCTTACTTTGGGGCCTTCTGAATATAATTATGGATGTACTGTTATATGTTTGACACCAGGTATTGGAAAATAAATTACAATACCCTCCTCTCTAGTCTTTGATCATTGCTTATAGAGTTGAGAAAGTACAAATAAATCCTCAAATACGTGTATGGTGTACAAGACACGTTTCCCTTGCGGGGACCCTTCTCTACACATACCATATAGCGCCCAGGTCCCCGCGACTGCATGGGTTCAACCCCCCTTGTGTAACGTCTTCTGCGCAGGTGCTGACCTGCGAGGTTCCTTGATTCTTAATTAATTTAAGTAAACCATGGTGGAATCTGAACTGTTGTCCTACACAGAGGAATATATCAACCAGCTAACAAAAGACTTGTCCACTACTTTTCTATCTACCTCTGTCCCCACGATTGATGTGACTCTTAACGACAAAATTTCTCGTCTGGAAAGACTTGAGAAAAAACTCATTAGAACCAGGCTACATGGACATTTGTTCACTAGGTACTTGCAAGAAAATATAATTCCGGTGGGATTACAGATTAAAATCGAGCCAGCAATATTTGTGGACGTCCCTAAATTTAAAGAAGGGTTCAGCTACGTGTCAAATAACTGCTCCCGGCACTGGATGGTGCTGGGGGTTGAAACAGCTGCTGAACAAGTGGTTACTCTCAGCAAGGAAATTGCTGACCTAAAAGCCGAAATCCTGGGAGATAGTACACTCACAAAAGCGAAAGAAGCTCTGGAGAGTCTGGAAGTTTCCATCAAAGAGTTTGATATCACAGCTCAGACTAAGAAATTGGAGAAATTGGCTAGAGACTTAAAATTGTTTGACAAAAAGACTGTGTACCCCTACCTGCACCCTGACTATTATAAGCAGGATACCCAAGGGCGTTTTTCCAACCGCGGCCGCGGTGGATATAGAGGAAGGAGAAATTTTTCAACTTTTTCTGACTCCTCTTACAGTTCGGGCAGCGACGGGGAAGCTGGTCCTAGTACCTCTTACAATTACCCACCACCAGACCAAGGTTACCAACAGTACCCCCCACAATTCCAGCCTCATTTTTTAGATCAGGGCCGCGGACAATGGCGACCCCCTCGAGGACGTGGCAACAACTGGGGGAGAGGACAGGCGAGAGGCCAGCCACAGAACCCCGGATGGGATGGCAACAGGGGCAAACAGAAACGTGTGACATTCCGCCCAGAAGCGCATGGAGAGATATCGACCAGACGCAACACCTACAGGTGGTGAATTACGTTCCTACCAATGGACAAAATAGACCCTGCACCATTAGGCCACCAACGAATCCTGTAATTAATATCTCCAAATATCAATTACAAGATGAAGAAATCAAAGCTCTATGTAAAGGCCTCTCTTATGTTCCGACTGCACCAGCCAATAAATTTCTTCTCAAAACAGAACTATACAGATTTTTTAGAAAGATCAGGCTGAGATACTACTTCCGCAACCAGACAACTAGGCAACAGCGTTCCATCACTGGACTCAGAGAACCTTCAACCTTCTTTCCGCCTACGTATGCGATGAGCCATAAGATACTAGCTTATGAAGAGATTGTAACGTCTGCAGTTGACCAGCTACTTGAACAGAAAAAGTTTGTGAAATTCAATTTGAGCAAAAAAGAGAAGAAGGCATTGATTGACCTCAGCACCAATTCTGACGTGGTCATCAAACCCGCCGACAAAGGCGGTGCAATCGTTGTGCAGGATTTGACAAAATATAAGGAAGAGATTCATAGACAGTTGTCAGACGGAATTAGCTACCGCAAGCTACAGAGTGATCCATCAAAGGATCTGGCACTGGCTATACTGTCAACCACGCAGAAAGGTTTGGACGATGGCTTCTTAAGTGAGCAGGAATTCAAATTTTTGAATCAAAAATTTCCAAGACTGGCCACAATTTATACCTTACCGAAGGTCCACAAGAACCTGGATGCTCCACCTGGCCGCCCGATAGTATCGGGATGTGGTTCGATGTTAGAACCACTCTGTAAATATATTGATTTCTTCCTTAAGCCCATTGCACTGAAGACTCGGGCCTACCTTCGAGACACTACTCAAACTATCAATTTGATAGATGAGAGACCATTTGATCAGCAAAAGGAGCTTCTAGTGACTTGCGATATAGTATCGCTTTACACTAGCATCCCCCAGCAGGATGCTTTGGATGTCATCCAGGAGGTACTGGACAAAAGACCAGCTCCTGTACAAGTCCCTACCAATTTCATCATTGAGTTGTTGAGCATCGCAATGAAACAAAATTTCTTTATTTTCCAAAAAGAGTTTTTTGTCCAGACAAAGGGGGTAGCGATGGGGGCTACTTTTGCCCCTAATCTGGCCATCATCTATATGGATCACTATGAAACCCAGCATATTTTTTCAATGAATAATCCTTTTCACACCAACCTGACCGTCTGGGTCAGATACATCGATGATGTTTTATGTATTTGGAAGGGGAGTAAACAACAACTAGCTGAATTTCATGACTGGCTTAACTCCAGAAACCCCAACATTCAATTTACAATGGAATCCAGTAATGAGTCCATCCCTTTTTTAGACATCTCCATTTATGTGGATAAAGATCATCTCCAGACGACGCTCTTCAGAAAAGCCACGGAGCGGAACTCCTTGCTACAGTATGGGAGCCACCATCCAAGAGGCCTAAAAGACAATCTGCCCGTGGGGCAATTCCTGAGGATCAGGAGAAACTGCTCAACCAGAGCGAATTATATAAAGGAATCAGAGATCCTAAATGATCGCCTCATTGCACGTGGATATCCGACAAGAATGGTCAGACGTGCCAGAAAGAGGGCTTGGTACAATCCACGCGAAAGCTTATTGAATCCTGAAACCTCTACCCCAACTGAATATGAACGCATCATTTGTGTTACAACTTTCTCCACACGGAGCAACGAGGTGAAACAGGTCATCAATAAGAATTGGCATTTGGTGGCAGATGAAATAAAACAAACGAATCTCCCGCTCCATTCATTCAAAAGGGCCAAAAACATAGGTGACATGGTGGTTCATTCCTACCTTGAACCTGAGAGTCATCCAACACTAACAACATTATGGAACATACCTCCCCTGGTGGGCCATTTTAGATGCGGTACTTGTACTGCCTGCGATACCACTGTTCAGACTAAGTCATTCATCCATGGCAGACGTACCTACACCTTGAGACATTATACGAACTGTAACTCAAGCAGTGTGATCTACATTATAAAGTGCCCGTGCGATCACATATATGTGGGACAAACCCAACAGAAGATAAAATCCCGTATCTCATCCCACTGCAGCAGGCTCCGTTGTAAGGTATTAGGTGCCCCTTTGGTAGATCACTGGCAGAAGGCGGGTCATATGGTGTCTGACCTAAGATGGTGGGTGGTGGAAAAAGTATCTCTAGGCACAAGAGGAGGTAACCTACAGGTAGCCCTTAACACACAAGAATCTAAATGGATGTCCCTTTTGGATTCCATAAGAAATGGTCTGAATGAACAGGACAGTAGCCTGGCACAGCTGGCAGCACTTGGTTAAATCATTGATGTACGGACACCCTCATGGCTGAAAAGCGCTGTAGCTAGTCTCAGAATGTCTTTGCAGTTGGTTTAACTATCAAATGATAAAGATCTAAATATGTAGAAACAAACTCATCTACACTCTCATGGTTGAGAAGTGCATGAGTTAGACCTATAATGACCACTACCCTTTTGGATTCTCATACCTATGTACCTTCTGACTCATGCAGTTACTACATTTGAATATGCGTGAAATAACCGCTTCACACCCCCTTGCTAGTGAGATATTATCAAAATGCTTCTGTATTATTGAGCCTGGATTCGCTTGCCTATACCCTCATGTTGGAGAGGTGCGCAAGTGCTTGTAAATGTTTTTGCAATATCGAGTCTGTTTTCCGCTCGCCTACACCCCCATGTTGGAGAGGTGCGCGAGTTTTTTGTAAATGCCACTATGTAAATATAGTAATCTTACACTATGCAAGATGGTTTTGTCTTTCATCCCCTTGTAAACTGTACCCCGCCGATTATGCGGTTGTCTGAGTAACTCTTCTAATTTTTCACGAGTCCACTCGCCTACACCCTCATGTTTGAGAGGTGCGCGAGTGTTTGTAAATACCACTTTGTGTATATAACAATCTTACACCACGCAAGATGTTTCCATCTTCTATTCCCCTTGTGAATTGCTACCTGCCAATCACGCGATTGCTAGCGTAACTCTTCTATCTTTTCACGAGTCAGTGACCAGCAGACTCCGCCCCTCACTCTGCAGGGCTGACTTGCGGTTTCACCTAGGACGAGCACGGACTGCTTCTAGCACTAGCAGGTACAGAACGTAATCCCCAAACAAGCGGTTTCTTTAACAAGCCAAGTGATAACATGGCATGATTGTTTTCGGTTCTAAAATCCCGATTCTTTCATTTCCGCAGGATTGATTTCCCGCGAAATTTAAAAATCTCGGCTCCGGTCTTAATTTTGCCTAACCATCGAGTAAGTCTGGTGTTGATGCGGAACTGATGCTAATCGCCCGTCACCACACTATGTAAGTTCCGTTTTGAATCCTAGCGTCTCTAATGCGTGTTAAAACTGGGTAGTTAAATGGTGACTCTCGTCTATTAACATCTCTCCGTAAAGGTGGCCACAATTCAGAAACTGACTATACGGTTGAGTAATCCCGACCTTCTGAGCCAATTTGATGAGACTCCATACTATTGTGTAAGTTTTTGGCTTAGACTTAACCTTTGTATGCACGTGAATAGAAACCAGTTTGGTAACTGAATGTCATCTTCTGTTTTTCAGTAAAGGCGGCTACATCTCTAAAATATCACAAACAGTCGAATAACTCCGATCCTCGACTTAATTATGCTGTGAATCACAGACAGACCAGCACTATTGGTACGTATGTGGTTATGAATACCCACAAATGTGTACCCACACCACTTTATCTATAGCGATGTAGCCTTTTGCAATTTTTATCTTTAGCTACGATGGTCACCACAATAAGCCTGTAAAGATTGTGGAAGTTTTAAGTGGATAGATTTACAGTGACGTTTAAGGTTGCCCCCCTTTTAAGTAAGTAAGAGTATGCACGCATGAGCCCTTTTCAGATAAGTCTTACATACATACCTTTGAACTTATCTCACCACCATACTCGCAGTTCGTGGAAACTGCCTGGTATTTTAATCCCCCGTGTGGGTTGATAACTGGAAATTTCAACAATCAGCTGATTGGTAGAGAATTTATGTGAGTGTTAGTCTGTTTTCCAACAAATTCAATTACTTGAGGTCTCACTCGTAATTGACACTCTGTTAGCCCTCCCTCTGTGTGTCAATGAATTCATATCACTTGAGTGTGACCAAGACTGTAGGTTGGTCTCACTCTATATTTCCTACACTTGGAGGCCGAGCTGGCCCTAAGCCCATGGTAATTTTTCTGTTATCTAAGTTTAATTTTGCCTAAATAGGTGATGGTTATAAATAGTGACCTGACCCATTGTTTTTATCCCACAGATATTATCGCCCCTCCCTACCCTGTTCCGCCCTTCCTTCACACCTGTCCTGATGAAGACCCCGTTAAAGGACCTAACTTAGCCTACGGCCAGGGGTCGAAACGTCGACGGCTCTTTTTCTATGACGTGGACCTCCGGCACTTGTCCTTTAATTACTCCTAATGGTTCATATGTGACCGTTGAAGGTCTTTTGTGCAAGATTCTTATATTGAATGCCCTAAGTATCTAGGCTGTTGTATTAGATTTGTTCTGATTCATATGTTATTACTGCCAATGATTATTTTCACCTTGACTATGTTTACTCCTCTTTAACTTTACACTGCCCTGAGCACACCCCCTCCCTCTCAATCCCCCTTCCTCCCCTTACTTTGGGGCCTTCTGAATATAATTATGGATGTACTGTTATATGTTTGACACCAGGTATTGGAAAATAAATTACAATACCCTCCTCTCTAGTCTTTGATCATTGTTTATAGAGTTGAGAAAGTACAAATAAATCCTCAAATACGTGTATGGTGTACATGACACGTTTCCCTTGCGGGGACCCTTCTCTACACATACCATATAGCGCCCAGGTCCCCGCGACTGCATGGGTTCAACCCCCCTTGTGTAACGTGCTTAGGGAACCCGTCCTGGTATTCCCCTGTGAGATAACCCCGGCAGGGTATCCACAAGGTGAAAGCCAGGCATCCCGCCGCGAGGGGCCATTGTGGAGATTAAGCAAGCTATTGCCCAGAGTCGCAGAGTGTGAACCCGTGAGTCGAGAAGGCACCGGAGCGAGAATTATCGAGTCCGTGGATTTTTTTTTAGCCCAAGACCCGCCGAGGCGGGGAATTGAACCCTGGTCCAGGGCCGATCTCAGATTCCGGGTCTGCCGCCTCTAACCCCTGAGCCACACTTCTCCACAAGTCAATCCGTCAAAATGGAAAGGAGGCTCACGTCAATGATGCCACGTCTAACAGTGACTTTATTACCTCTATTACCTTTTCGGATTATTGGGACTGCAAGACTGTTAATAACATGATGTCTGATCTAGCAATGTATGCTGCATTCTCTTATCATGAATATTTAGAGGGTTCATCAGACTATGAACAGATTTATTGTTACAACCACTATGGTCATCATTTCTTGCATAAAACTGCATGACCTAGAAATGTATTTATGTATAACCAATGGGAACATTGTCCTACACCACCAAAGGGTAACTCAAAAACGTTTCCAATGAAGTTTCCACATTTTTCAGGGTTCAATATATCTAATCCAGAAACGTTTTACTTAAAAAATGTGAACCTGACAGGAATGAAAAGTTTGTTAACCAATGCAAAACAGATTTATTCTGCAGCCTTTATTGCCCAAATGTCTAGACAGGGTTTCAACTTGTGGAAAGACACAATTGACACAAAATATGTCTGGGGTACAAAAGATTGGCAAGTGCAGGGGATAGAAGATTTGTTTAGAGCCTGTATCATCTCACAGCAAATAGTGTTTTTGAATGACACTCTCCAACTAACGTCTTGCCTTGGGTTAGCCAAGATCAAAGACATGCACACTGCATCCATACCTGCACCTGCAAGTAATAGCACTACAGAAGGGGAGGTCGACGTGCATACTATTTTGCATCACAACAGATCAGATCCTGAATGGGAAAAATGGTTGCTCTGGCCCACAGACACAAACATCTGTCAAGAACGTTTCCTGAACAAGAAACAGGGTTTTACTTTCAATAGGCCAGACCCACGTTATGTTCAAAGACAGCATCCAGGGATGGTAACAACATACAGTGTAGTAAAATCATGCCTTTATTGACTCCAGAAATTTACACTAGAGGATGTAAAACACACTCATCTTTACTTAAAGAAGGTGCAGACCTTAGGGATTTCTTGCTAGCTCCTAGAAACCCGCATAAAAAATGTTTCATATATGCCGGTATCTACGTTGCTTATACTGAAATATGGAAGGTTACCCTAGTAGACGCTGCAGAAAGAATACGAGAAATTGATCGCATTAATTTAGAGAAATCTCTTGCTGTAGTCGACAATGGGTTAACGACTCTGTCATCCAGGATATATTCATTGGGCAACATTGTATCCTCTGCCATAGGCATTATGGAACAAGATTTGATCATGCTGCATCAAAGCCAGTCTCAAGTACGTTCTATTTTGCTATTGGGCTGGACACTACAAAACTTGCATGCAGGCTATGTGCCTTGGCATTTTATCAACACGTCATCTCTGTTTTCAGAATTCAGTCTCACTGATAAACAGATCGAACTGGCACAAAAGGGAGCAAAGTATACAGTGCTGAGCATTGAAAAACTGGAAAAATTGCCATTCACAGTCAGAAAAACCACCTACTGAGTGGATCATACATGGCAAAGTATCTCTGCCTGTTACAACTTTCCATTTTCAGTATTGCCTCAAAAATATACCAGCAGGCAAATATGAAAGGTTGGGTAAAGAATACATCAAGACACCCTGGGAATTAGCTTACTTACACAGATGTTGGTGTGGGTGGGTGAACTGTTTCTTAGTGGTATACAATGTGAAAACGCACTAAGCGGTTCTCTCCTGTGTCAGGGTATTAATTTGCATGGGGCTTGTAATGGTTCCACTGTAAATTTGTCCTGTAACCTGCAAGGTTCACCTGCCGCAGTGATTAATCCAATTTTTTTACAACTTTCAAATGGAAGTTACATTATGTTGAATGATCACAGCTGCTGTGGCATGTTGTCAGGAATCCCATATCTAGTAACAGTTACTTCCAAGTCTTGTTCCCCCAAATAGACACAGTCGCGGCCTTGACTGAACATCTCTTCTATAGGAATTGATACTTTAGGCAGAATTAAAGCCATTCTTTTGCAACAAACCGTGCCTTTGACCTCGGCCAAAGAAACCTATGATCTACAAATTGCAAGCACTTCGGCTGAGATACAGGCTCTTTTGAGTACAAACTGCCCTATAAATTTCACAGAAATGTTGGGACATACCTTAACACGTCTGATATGAGCGGTATTGTGCATGTATTTATGAACATATGTGCAGGACTGTTAACAACTTTTCAAGCAGTCCTCTGAATCATTCCAAACTTCGTGCAGTCGGTGTTTCGGTGGTCTGCCACTAATTCTACCACTCGTTGCAGGAATCCTGTTTTTATTCCTACTGCTATGCTATGGCAAGCCAATCCAACAGCGTCACTCCCAGAATCTTGGAGAATGCCCTCCTGGAAAGGAAGTGTTGTGAGTGCATAGTACAGATTTTGGATTTACCTCGAGAATTAAATACCACATGGTTTCTGTCATTCAGACCAATCTGGCAAGATTGCATCTTACCTGTTCGATGCTGCCTGCTTTGCAGTGAAGAATGCATGCTAGACATCTGTCTAACACTCCCATCTGTCATGCCAACGGATATCGACACTGTGCTGGACCCGGTAACAGCCTGTGCTCTGTGTTGTCCCCAGAGGCTACCAATCCTGATGTCGGCATTCATTGAGATCTCTCAGAGGCAAATTGCTACTGCTGAGGCACGAGAGGAAACAACGGGCATGCAGGGAACATCAGAAATGGACATTGCTGATGCTTCCTGTGCTGAAGGCGATGCTTTGCATCTACGTGCGGTTAATCTTCTAAACGAGATAATCCAACTTTCACCTACAACTGTAGATGACTTTTTGTCTACTGGAATAGAAGATTTTATGTTTTCTCCATCCCCATACACTGACTTTTGATTCACCAAACAGTGTACCTGGAAGACTCTGAATTGGCCTTCATTTTTCAAAACAAAGACAAAACTTGGAACTTTTTCCTATGATTAATTTCCAAATTTGTATTTTTCTTTTTTGGCAAAGTAATCTGCTTACAGTAGAACTATTCATTGAGAACAGAATTCTTTGAACACTTTCAGAGACAAATTATCATCTTGTCAAACAATTTAATTTATGTAACTTGACATGAAATGGTTTCGGACTTTTTTCTTCTGTATTTACGAGCCATTTCATCATGTGTATATATATATGTATGTTCATTCATTTAGCATTCACTGTAAATATATGCTTAGAATGGAACATTGCTTTAATATGTACAGCAGCATTGCACTTCATGCATGGCAAACGTTTTAATGCATTTTAAAATATATTTTAGACATGTTTTTAGAACACTATCTTAGCATGTTTAGCATTTAATAATATTGTGTATACCAAACTGGAGTGGGTGTTGTGTTTTAATTTAGATACCTGTAAGGTTTTCCGAATCATGCCCTTTTATAGACACAACTCGCATTGCCGTTATTTAGGCATAGAATCCCAGTCGTTATTTAGGCATCAGCCATGCTTTCCAAATACATGGTCACATACAATGGCATGGTCACCTACATCCGTCCAACCCACGTCGCAACAAGTTCTTAGAAACCAGACCCTTAAGCCATGGGTCATTCCCTGCCTGGATTATTTATTCCTCCAAGAACTCATTTAATATGCATGAACAACTATTCCTTAGGGGTTCATTCATGACGTTCCTCTGCCCGACTTTTACGTCAATGCTAGCATTCCTAAGTACCTTCCAGGTATAAATATACCTTCACTTACCATGGCAAACCACGGCTTGATTTGACACGGCTCGGCTTGCCACGGCAAGTTTGGAAGGAGTTCGAGTCCCCACCTGACGCACTGACCAGACGCTGTCATCCTGCTCATAGAGAATTCAGCTTCCAGTGTTTCTGAATCCCTTCGCAGGGTGTTAGAGATTGAGACCCGGAAAAAGAGATTCCAACCTCTCTAATTCTAAGGTATGGAGCAGACTAGAACCTAGAGGGACTTCTGACAAATACAAAACTATAGCTAACCTATACTATAGAAAACAGCACCTTACCTCGTACTACACTTAGGTTAGGTACACTGGGGTAAAACTATTTAGAACCACCAGATGAGTATTCATATTTTAGCCTGTGTTATTTATGTATGTTTATATGAATATATATCATAGCTAAAAGACCATGCCATTGCAGTAATATTTCTTCTTACTGCTCCACGCTGTACTTCTTATATTTCGCATACTGCCTTGCGATTGTAACAGCTCATATCTCTTGCACGAAAAATAAAACTGTTCAATAAACCCTTTTTATTGAAATGCCCATCTATCTATTTCTGTGCAGCTGTGAAAAAACTAAGCATGCATGATTGACTGAGTGAAACTGTTATCTATTGTTTCCATGATTCAGATACTGTTCCGACTCTAAAGGGAAACAAAGTTGTCATGTTTATGCGGTTGTCAGAAACTAATCCCTTCTTGTTCATTCGAGAACTTTCTAGTGACCTCTGAGTTAGCTGGCACACAAAGTAATTAAGTTTAATATACTCGATAGGAGCATACTGACCTTAGTCCTATGCAACAACTATGGTGTATATTATTCCAATACGCAGAGCCTATAAGGGGTATAGGAAGTACACTACAACATCTTTCATCACACTTCATTTATCCTCTACACTATAAATTGGACTCTGAGCCCATTGTGCTGCCTGATTTGCAACCATCCTTTTCTCCTCTTCACCCACATCAGATCGAAGCACTACCCGCTCCATTTGCTGACGTGGTGCTGCCGAATTCCCTCCATCCAACCCTCACACCAGTGTCCCAACACTACACAGCACTGCGAATTAAATGTCTGGTGGAAGACACAAGAGATACAGACACAGGTGACAGTGTGAGCAATGGCTGTGTGGTAGGTGTAAGAGATGGAGGAGAAACATGAGTGAAAACAGCAGACACTGTGGGGGTGACTGCAGTCACCACACTCGCAGGTTGCGAAACTGGAGGGGGGTCAGATAGGGCTGGATCCAAAGCTGATGAGTCTGCAGAAAGATCAGAGGAAGGCAGAGGAGCAATAGAGGACTGAGATGACGGAACAGCAGGATATATTCTCTGCTGGGTATATGGAGGTAGGGGAAGAGTTTCCAGCAGATCCTTCCCAAAAGGATCCTCATCCTCTCGAACAATATAAGACTTATTTCATTGTAATCAAAACTTCCTATCTGCACACTCAATACACTTTTCGGTTTGTTCTCTATCATAAGCTACAGCTTTCTAAACCACTGTTTGCATTGCCTTCTTTCTAGACTCCTTCTCGTCTAGTATATGCCTCTGCTTAGCTTCCTTCTGCCATGCCTGCAAAGTATCAAACATCGACTGCTTACTTCTTCTAGCGAATAAGATGTCCTGTAAATAATTCAATTTTTGTTCGTCAAAGTACCATCCAGTGCGAACTGCATAAGTCTTGAACCAGCTTAAGTCTTGATCCTGCGCCCAAAGGAGGTCCTGGCCTGGTAGTTCGTAGGGTCAAGACTGATTTGCATATGGCTGGGTCCAAACTGGAATGGCTTGGTGAGCAAAAAAACTATGGATTTAGGCCCAGATCTCTGTACTGGGGTGAATGTATGACATGGTTCTGCATTCTGTCCATCAATTGTTCTTTTTGCATTTGTCTCCCTGCGTGGGACAGGTATGCCCAGATGTGGGTCCCCTGCTCTCCATACCATTGGAGTCAAGCTATCCTGGATGATGAGGGCTGAAAGCCTGAAACCGGCCCTAGGATGCTTGATTCCAGTGCAGGGAGGACCTTGGCTGGCAGTTCGGGCTGGACTGTTCCCATTCGGCACAGGGTCAAGACTGACTTGCATATGGCTGGTTCCAAACTGAAACTTGGAATTGTTCTTTTTGCATATTATGAAATAGCTACATAAATGCTAACATAATATCAGGTAAAATATGAGTAATATGACAGTAATACATTTCAATTCTAACAAGGTCTGCTGTGTGTTTCTTTTTTGCATTTCTTTGTCTCCATTCTGATGATGTCCTTGATGTGGGCGTGCCAAAACTCAAAAGAGGTGGGTACGCTTGTCAGCCGAATAGGAGCCTTTGCTATGTAGATTTGCTACTGAATATGGTACCAGCTGGGTTCCCTCAGCGTGCAGGATATGTGGTCTCTATTTCCTCAAGCACGGTGTGCTGCAACATTTAGGGTACCCTTAAAGAGGGTGAGTGTGACATCTAGGGGGTGTGATTCAAGGCAGGAGCACCATCCAGATGCAAAACTATGAGGACTAGAATGGTAGTTCTGAGGTCATATTATGGATGGAAAGGTTTTACTTTCTTTTGGTAGCGAGAATTGGTAAAATGGGTCTCGGCTTTACTTGGCAATGTATTCCTTGAGGTTGTGACCGATGCTGAGAATGAATCCTGGCATTGTGTGGAATTTAGAGGGAGAATCTTTCCAGGTCTAAATTGCTAAAATATTTTTTGAGTAGTTTTCTAATGGAAAAACGGATAGTTTCACATTCCCTTCAGAAATGCGTTATTCGTTGATTTGTGCAAAGATTGCTAGACATCGCATGACATTTGTGACCTCTTCACCAATATCGATTCGATTTGCTTTTTGCTCATTTTTATAAAAAAAGATCTGACATTTTGGAATCGAGATTTACAAGCCTTCGTTTTACGGTGTTTGTATATTGAGCTTTGCTCTTTCATTCCCTTTCAAATGCCACTTGTACACTTGTCTGAGAATGTTATTAGTAAAAGTGCTTTTCTTCTTAATTTAATTTGTAAATTAATATTTGTGATTTATTACTTAACCTGTGGACTGTCTCCAACTAATGAAGAAAAATGTATTTTCCAGAAAACATGCCCACACTTATAGTAACGTATTTATCGGTGCTCAATATCTCTTTCGAGTTGCATGAGTGCCACTCGTACTTTCACATAAAAGTAAACTGTTTTACAGCGCAGTGTATACGAATTTTATTTGAGATATATAATTCCATAGCAAAACCATGTTTTACAATATTTGTAAGCAATACCTGCAAAGTCCACGAGAGGGGAGCAAAGGCAAATGGTTAAAAATGAATGAACTACAATGAAAAAAAGTAAAGGGTCGAAAAACAATGGGACAGTGTCCATCTAGTTGCATTCAGTTTGTTGACAGTAACAGGTCTGTGTTTTGGAGGACATAAATATTAATGCACAGTATGGCAGGAAGGTTAAACCCACTCTGAAAAATCGCGTGCTTGTGGTAGCATTTTCCTGTCTGGCAATGTAACCAATTTTTATCATAGTAGTACTTGGTGAATGTTCAATTCCTGTGCTCACAAGGCTTGCTTCCTTAAGATGCCATTCCATGTTCTGAACGTTTTCGAGAGCATTGGAATGCAGTCCAAGAGAGATATGTAAGAACTCAAGGGCCTCATTTATGAAAAGTGACGCATCGCTGCGTGAAAACAGCGATGCGTCACTTTTCACTGCGCACTCCTTACGACATTCCTGATGCGTCATATTTAATGTTTGACGCATCATGTCGCAAGGAGTTACAGATACGTCAGTATTTCTGACGTATCTGTAAGCGCAAAAGTGACGCATTGCTGGAGTGTGTCACAAAAGTGACGCAACTCCAGCAATGCGTCCTTTCACATGGGGAAAGCCCCATGTTACAGGGCTTGCGTCAGTCTTACGCATGCTGTGAGGCAGGCGCAAGATTTTGATGCAACAGCGTCCTAAAAGTGACGCAGTGAAATCTCATAGATTTCACTGCGTCACTATTACAAGGCTTTTGCGGGGGAACGCCCCCTCTGCATACATTATACTTGACGCAGGTATAATGTGGCGCAGGGGTTTAAAAAGTGACGCATCTGCCTAGATGCGTCACTTTTTAAATATGGCGCAACGAGGCGCATTTTTTACACCGCTGGTGCGTCACAAAAAGTGACGCACCGGCTGCGCAAAACTGATGCAAGGCCTTCATAAATAAGGCCCCAAGTGCAGTAGGTCTCGCATTTGTCAGATTTAGTGCTATTGGTGTTTTAAATGACAATGGGTCATATTATCAAGAACAGCGTTAAAATTATCGCCGCTTTAGCGGCAGGAAACTGCAGCTAAAGCAGCGAGAATGGGCTTGATAATATGCCCTTGTGAATTCCCATAGTAGCCCATGTTCTCGTGTGAACCTGGGCTTTTATGGGATTTCACAAGGGCATATTATCAAGCCCATTATCGCCGCTTTAGCGGCAGTTTCCTGCCGTTAAAGCGGCGATAATTTTAACGCCGTTCTTGATAATAAGCCCCAATGTCTTTTATTTATGTGTCTTGGTTTGGAGTGTAGTGGATTAACAAAAAGAGACAGAGCTGCAGCACTGCCTAGAGGACTAAGAATATGGAATTACCACTGGGAACAGGAGCAGTACTGTCTAGAGAACTTAGAATGAGGAATTACCCATGATACCAGAGAAGCAGGTAGCAGTACTGTGTAGAGGACTTAGAATGAGGAATTACCAATAGGACCTGAAATGCAGCTAGAAGCACTGTCTAGAGGACTTAGAATAAGGAATTACCAATGAAACTAGAGAATCTGCTAGCAGCACCAGCTAGAGGATTTAGAATCAGGAATTATTAACAGGACCAAAGATGCAGCTGCAGCACTGCCTAGAGGACTTAGAATGAGGAATTACTACCGGGACCAGAGATGCAGCAGCAACTGCCTAGAAGACTAAGAATGAGAAATTACCTCTGTGACCAGAAGCACAGCTGCAGCACTGCCTAGAGGATTTAGAATGGTGGAGATACTGACAGTACTGGAGAAGTAGCTAGCAGCAATGTCTAGAGGACTCAGAAGAAGGAATTACCATTGGGTCCAGAGAAGCAGCTAGCAACACTGCCTAGAGAACTGAGAATGAGGAATTACCAAAGGGACCAGAGACACAGCTAGCTGCAGCACTGTCTAGAGGATTTAGCATGAGGTAGTTACTGACCGGACTAGAGAAACCGCTAGCAGCACTGTCTAGAAGATTTTTGAATGAGGAATTACATCTGGGAGACGAGCACAGCTACAGCACTGCCTAGAGGATTTATAATGAGGAATCACCACAGTGACCAGAGACACAGCAACGGCACTGCCTAGAAGACTTAGACTGAGGAATTACCGTCCAGACAGAGTAGCAGCTAGCAGCACTGTCTAGATGACTTAGAATTAGGACTTACTGACAGGACCAGAGGAGCAGCTAGCAGCACTGCCTAGATGGCTAAGAATGAGGAAATACTACTGGGACCAGAGTAGCAGCTGTAGCACGGTCTAGATGGCTTAGACTAGGGAGCTACCACTGGGACCAGAGAAGCAGCCTCAGCACTGTCTAGAGGAATAGGAAAGAGGAACTACCACTGGGAACAGAGAAGCATGTAGCAGCACTGACAAGAGGACTAAAATTGAGGAATTATCACTGGGAATAAAGACCCGAGTGCAGCATTTCCAAGGGGACTCAGAATAGGAAATTACCACTGGGAACAAAGACACAGCTGTAACACTGCCAAGAGGACTTAGAATTGTGAAGTTAGCGATGGGACCAGACAAGCAGATAACACTAGTGTCTAGAGGACTTTTAATGGGAGAATTACCAGTGACACCAGAGAAGCAGCAAGGAGCACTATCTGGAGGACTTAGAATGGGGAATTACCACTGAGAACAAAGACACAGCTGCAGCACTTCCTAGAGAACTTAGAATGAAGAATTGCACTTGGACCAGAAAAACAGCTGCAGCACTGTCTAGAGGACTTAGAATAAGGAATTAATCATGAGACCGGAGAAGCAGGTAGCAGCACTGTCTAGAAGAATTAGCATGCAGATAGCAGCACTGTCTAGAGAACTAATAATGAGGATTTTTTAACAGGACCAGAGAAGCAGCTGGCAGCAGTTATTAGAGGACTAGGAAGTTAATTACCACTGGGATCAGAGACACATCTGCAGCACTGCCTAGCGCACAAAAAATGTGGGAATTGCCAACGAGACCAGAGAAGCAGCTGCAACAATGTGTAGAGAAGCAGCTAGCAGCACTGTCTTGAGGGTTTGAATAAGGAATTCCTGACATGACTGAAGATGCAGCTGCAGCACTGCCTAGATGACTTAGAATGAGGAATTACCAATGAGACCAGAGAAGCTGCTAGCAGCATTGTCTAGAGGGCATAGGATGAGGAATTACCAACGGAACCAGAGAAGGAGTAAGCAGCACTGCATAGAGTATGAAGAATGAGGAATTACCGATGGGACCAGAGAAGCAGCTAGCAGCACTGGCTAGGGGTCTATGAATGAGGAATTACCACTGGTATCGGAGACGCAGCTGCAGCACTGCCTAGAGGACTTAGATTGGTGATATGACTGACAGCAGCTAGCAACCCTTGCTACAAGACTTAGATTGAGGAATTACTGAATGTACCAGAGAAGCAGCTAGCAGCACAGCATAGAGGAATAGGAATGAGACAATTGACAGTTGGGCCAGAAGAGCAGCTGCAGCCCTATCTAGAAGATTTAGTAGAATAAGGAATTACCATTGTGACCAGAGACACAGCTGACACATTTGTAACCAGATGAAGAACAAGATTTACAGCCAAATTACAGAAACGGAGCAACGGAACTCTGAGCAAGTGAAACATAATGAATGCTAAAAATGAAAGATTGTTTGAAAGGGAACTAGCAAGTAAAGTCACATTTCTAAAATTCTAACTTTGTGAATGCTCAACTAAATCTTCAGTGACTCAGATTTTATAGCTCATTAGTGAAAGCAAAGGTGTGAAGGGAGGAACACGTGGAGAAATGTTGGGTGGGATGGAAAAGCACAAATACTGGTCAGCTGCTCACGTTTGCAACAATTCCAGATCAGGAGACAGGCTACCACACAAAAAATGCGCTAAACAAACTGAAACGGACAGAAGCAAAATGAGCCCTGTATCGTGGCCAGTCGCTATGGGAGAGAAAAACCGACCAAAAGGTGGAACAAATGGGCATGATTTACCCTTCAGAAGTAAGGAATTTAGAAAGGCATTCGAAACAACCAATGACACACAATGGGCCTGCTTGAAGTCCATGTATTTAATTACTTTTGTGTTTTCATGAACACTAACAGTGATTGTGCAGGTCAGCCCTCTCAGCATCAGCTCCGAGCTCCTTATGACAGGAGAAGAAGGAGGGGCTGTGAGAGATGAGGCACACTCCAGCCACAGAGTGCTATTACCACACAGCACTGAAGGTGAATGTCTGATTTTTGCATATCTGAGGGGCATAGTTCAACTACTGTCCCCTCACACAGGCACAATTAATTTGATTTAAAAGACATACTGTGCATCCCTCAGGTAGTATAGTATATCGGCAAAAATTGTTTATGAGGCCACACCTAAGTCTATCCCTGAGGCCAATGAGAAGTGACACAGAGCCGCAGCTTTATGATCCCCCAGCTCTATTCCAGATTTTTGCTGTTTGGCTCCTCTTTGGGAATTATGGATTGCTGGTTCCAGTGTCCAGTACCAGATTCCTGCTCTGCTGCAAAGTAAGCAAGGAAGAGAAGGCCCGTAAAAAACATCAGAACTATAGATTAATAACTACAGAAAAATAGTTTTTTAAAGTAAAAATTGGCAGGAAATGCTTGAAATAATTTCTAGTAAAGATACAGGGAAGGTTTGGAAACTGCCTTAATTGGGTTAAAGGTTGACGGGTGGAAGCCTTGGTCAAGCAGCAACCACAACACTAGTCAGGGTAAGGCACAAATAAACCCTAAATTAACATGTGCTCAACTACCTGGTAGCTTGCCACAAAGCAGTCAGGTGTCACATGAAGCCAATGTGTAAACTATCTGTGCAACACTTTTAACAGTAAAATAGTAAATACACCACACAAAAAGATCCTACACTATAGTGGAAACATAGAGACTAGTTTAATAAACACAACAAGACCTAAATTTAAAAAATCCAATTATTAGAACTGGAGATTTTGAATTTGAAAGATCTTAGAGGAAATAGAGCCAAAAGGAGTAAAGAGCCAACTGTGGAAATTGGGTCATGCTGGGCCGGGACAAGGTCACAAGTTCAAGCTGACCGCGATTTATTTATTTACTTATTAATTTACTTCATTTGTAAAGCGCTCTGTCACCTAACAGGCATCCTGGCACTGGCAAACTCAGAGTACAGCGCAGGAGCGTGCGTAAGAGAGGCAGACAAAAAGCCACCTAGACTTTGGGGAACAGCCAAGTTTTTTGCCTCCTCCTAAAAAGCAGGAGATCATTAACTTGTCTCAGTTCCAGTGGGAGTCCATTCCAAAGTCTGGCAGCTGCTACCCTAAAGGTTCTACCACCCGTTCTGACTTTCCTGAACCTCAAAATCTTAACTAATCTCGCCGAAGAGGAAAGAAGGCTTCTGACTGGAATGCACCACTCAAATTTCCTCTGCAAAGAGACAGGTTCTAGCCCATGCAGGGCTTTAAACACTAAGCAGAGGGACTTAAACTGAATTCTCTGTCCCAGCGGGAGCCAATGCAAATCTGCCAGTGCCCGAGAGGAAGAGGGCCTTCTAGGCCAGCCCAAGGCTAGTTTGGCTGCTGTGGACTGAATCCTAAGAAGTCTATCCAAAAGAAATTTTGGAGACTCTAACAGAAGGGCATTGCAATAATCTAATCTACTCAGAATGGTGCTTTGTGCAACTAACGCACGTGCCTGGGGGGGCAGCAAGGGAAAGATTTTCCACAGAGATCTAATAATCGCTAGGCAGCTGCACACCGCTCTAGTAACCTGAGCCTCCATTGTCAGCTTATTGTTAAACATGATGCCCAGGTTACGGACTGTATCAGCTGGTCTAACTACGGTTGACATATCGCTAGGCAAGAAGTTACTGGGCAGCACAGAAGGGACCCTATCAGCCGAGCAGTAGAGCACCTAAGTCTTGCCTGCATTAAACTGAAGCGAATTACCCCTCAACCACAAAGCTGTATCACACAAGCAGCAATGGAGCTCTCCCTGCAAGGTGAGAATAAGCTGCGTGTTGTCACCATAATGTACGATGTTAATATTATGCTCTTTGATGACCGCAATCAGGAGTTTCATGTAGATGTTAAATAAAATTGGGCTGATTGCCGGGCCCTGTGGCACGCCATGTGTGATGTTAGTAAAAGCAGATTGATATGGGGGGAGTGACACTGCCTGCTTTCTATCCAAGAGGAAAGACTGGAACCACTCGAGAGCACAGCCCATCACCCCCACCTCCCTCAGCCTACTCAACAGAGTCCCATGGTTGACCGTGTCGAAGGCGGCAGATGGGTCAAACAGAATAAGAATAGCTGCCTGACCCCTGTCTGACTCATCCAAAGTTCGTTCATCATGGTTACCAGGGCCGTCCCTGTACCATTAGCAGGCCAAAAACCAAACTGAGCCTCCTCCAGCAATTTATGCTGCTCCAGATGATTAGAGAGAGTCCTACTGACCACTCATTCTTTAATTTTGGCCGAAAAAGGTAGAGGAGAGATCAGCCTATAATTCTTAGGAAGTCAAGAGAAGACTTTTTTAACAAAGGGGTCACCAATGCAATGGAGCATGGGTCGGCCATAGTGACCTAGTTAGGCTCGCTGAACAGAGTACCCTAAATCTTGGTTTGTGGAGTGTTGCTTGGATCAGTCTGAAACATGCGTCTCGCAACAGAGGCAATGCATCATTTCCAGAGATGCAGTGAGATTCTGTTGGACCATTGTTGAGGATCACACCAACAGGGGTTGTGAGGCAAGGTCCAGTGGCGGGGAATGTGGTGTGCAGTCAGGGCAATGCATCAGTTCAGAGGACTTGCAAAATGAGGAGTCCGATATCGTCATCGAGGCTGACATTGATGAAAGATGGGTTGTGCAGTGGCAGTTCCGGGCAATGCGAGTTGCAACGGGCATGCAAGTCTTTTCAACAGGTCCAATCCACACAGCAGCAGAGATGCATCAGTTTTGCTTTGTGTTGAGCAGCACAGCAGGGGTGATACGTCCGTTCAGCTTGATCCTAAGAGGCTTGCAAAGCACCTTAAGTCCACCTCCAAGGGTTCATGACTGGGGTGGTAAAACAGGGCAGGACCGTCTCACAAAGAGCAGAGTCCAGGTGCAGATGCAAAGTTACTGGATGCCTGTGATGTCCCTGAGGCTACAGATTATGAGGCTAGCAAACTAGCCTCTGTGATTTGAGTGTAGCCCCTATGCCGTGGCGTGAATTTCACAGTGGTGCGAGGGGGGCGGGACTGGGTGTGTCGCTCCGGTACTTATGACAGCTCCCGTCCGTCATAAATCGTGGTGGGCGTGTGCTCATGATGGCCGAAAGCCGTCAGAACGCCACCCACTGATTAATTCTGCCACCCAGGCGGGGAATTAACGGCGTCTGGATGGAGCGGCAATGTTCGGGCAGCTCCCGGCCATCATGGCCACACGTCTACTGTGACTCTTGGCAGCGGTGAGCCGTCATGAGCACCAAAGTAGTTAAGTGGTGTCCTTCTCACTCAGGCAGGAGGGCAGCAGGTTGCAGGTCACCACAGCAGGAGAGCAGTTGCTTCAGAGTCGCAGTCCACCAGAGTGACAGTCTTTGTAGCATCACAGCTGTCCTGCTTCCAGTCTGAGTATCCAAAGGGATAGAAGTGTACTGAAGTGGTGGTATCTGAGGGCTTTCTTTCATACACAGTTGTGCTTGTGCAATGGCAAGAAGCTTCTAGAGACATGCCTTTGAAGTGCACAGATGCCCTGCCTTCTTGGCTCCAGACTATCCACAGGTGGTATGCAGCCCTTTGTGTGGAGACAGGACACATCCTATTCAGGTGTAAGTGAGGCTGGGCCTAGCTCCTCCCTCCCATCCTGCTACTGATGGCCGATCCAGTCACACCTCAGATCCCATGGTGTGTGGGTGTCTAGAAGGAATGCTTAAAGCCCAACTGCCAACTACACCTACTCATGTGTCCACAGATAGGCTGAAGGCACCAAATGGCTAAGGCAAGAAAATGCCAACTTTCTAAAAGTGTAATTTTCAAAATTATAATCTAAAATCTGACTTCACCATAAGTTAGGATTTTGAATTAAGAATCCGCAGACACCAAACATGAACCACTTTAATCAATCAAACAATTTAATCTTTATTTGGGTACAAAAGTATCCATAAAAGTCCACAAAAAACACAATAAAAACAAATTCATAAAAATACATATTTAAATTCAATGACATGCATGGGACAGGACTGCATAGTTATGTAATCAAATTTAAAAAGTGTTCATCAGAAACGTGGCTCGGACAGCTGTTGTCAAAAAAGCACCAATATGAGCAATTGACTCATCATCATTAAGTTGAAGCACCATTCTAAATGCTGGCCTAAAATCAGTGATATTGTGCCTCTCAATTAAGGGGAGTGAAATACGCTTTGTATACAAAGAATAAAGAAGACCACGGAAAAATAGAAAGTGCAGTATGGATTGACTTGAAATTCCATTACACGTGCAAGGTAAAAGATCAAGATCTGCCTATAAGCCTGAGGGAAAGCATAACAAATATTTAACTGTACCAACCCTAAAGTGGAACAATAAGCTGTGCTCCCACTGGCCCAATGATTTAGTCAAACACCTTGCAAATAACATGTCAGTGCTAATGTTCCAATAAACCACCACACTCAGCTTTCAAAGCTAGAAAGTCAATCTATCATCCTGAGAAAGTTTAAACAAGGCTAGCTGCAACTGCCTTAAATGCCTTTTACTAGTGGCATTGCTGCCCCCAGGGTTCTCAAACAGATGCTGGTAGCCAACCTTGTGCAAGCAAGATTCCACCGCTGCTAACCAAAGGATTTTCTTGGCTTTGTCGCAGTTGAGTCAATCTGAGATGATTGCTCTTGTCAGACTTGCCTGCTTGTTTGTCCATACTGGTAGCCATAGTAAAGAAGGGCAGGCGCAGATATAATCTTCGATAAAAGGTCAATTCAATTGACTGTGGCAGATAAATGGGAGGTGGAGATGGGAGCCCCTAAGACTCTTTGACAAAAATAGAGTGCAGATTATTAATTTATATATTATGAATCAAAGTTGTGCTAAAACACATCTTTGTCTCACATCCCTAAAAATGCCTACATCTGTGGACACTTCCCACTGAGTATTTATTATATTTTTGTCCTTCATGTCCCAGTTCAAATAAGCTAGAATGTGCGCCAGTGCTTTGTCCATCCCACATGCTAAAAGATTTGAGCGCAATTTTGAGTGATTGACGCAATCTAATGCTGTGGTCAAATCCATAAACGCTAAGTATTGCAAGAATGTTGGTCTACTGTGTATTTCCCAAGAGCAGTTTGAGGTTAAGGCATTGCTGCATTGCTCAACTGTGCTGACCTTGGACCTAAAAACATACTGGCTTGGATACAGGATTGTTTGCCCATTCCTTTATCTCATTATATAGAACCCTTCCCAAAATGTTGAATGTAGTATCTATTAAGGAGCTGGGCCTATGACAACTAATTTGTGAGCAGTTGTCTTTTTTAAAAATGGGAACAATAATTGCGGTTGACCATATTCTTGGTAAAGAAGAATGATCCAGGTTCTGAAAAACATTCAATATTAATGGTGCCCAGAATTTGGAGTTTTACATAATGGTGTATTGGTACCCAGCCCGGGCTAGGGTCTTTCCTCCAGTACTCTGACTTATAGCATCTTCAACCTCACCCAGAGTCAGGTGCGCTACTGCATGAGTGGAAGCGACAGGGAATTCATTTTTTAGCAGAGATGGCATTGTAAATATTAGTAAAATGCAAATCCCAGGCCTCTCTGGAAATGTTACAGCAAACTGGAGTTGATTCCTGATTCAACTGTTGCATATTTTTCAACAAAAATGTTTATTATTCTTTTTGTTTGCCACCGAAACTAGTGAACTCCGTTATTGGTCCAGTGCTTCCTCTTGAGGATACTTTGGGTTAAACATAAGGGCACAGCCCAATAGATGGTTAGCAATAGAGAATTTGTGACTAAACCTTCTAGGTCTTTTAACCCCTTCCATGCTGGTGACGAACCCCAGCCGTCACGCTCTGCGGCGCTCGTGTGCTGATGACGGCTGGGGTTCGTCACGGCCCCGCCCTGTTCTTTTGTTTACCGCACAGCGGCGGAAACGGCCCAGCATGGAAGGGGTTAACAATTGGATTTGAGGATCTCAATAGCTCTTTCACTGATAATAGAACAGAGCTGGTTAAATGCCACAGCAGCTGGAAAGGTGACGATGAGCTGCGCTTTGCCCAGGATATTATTTAAGTCATAAGACGCCAGATATGACAGCAGCTTCAAGCCCCTGGTGTCAAAGCTATTCTGGTTGTGGGTGCAATTATTAGAGGTAGATATGTTAAGTGAACAAAAGTGATTGGTCATTATTTTGAGCTTGGCATTAACGTCACAGCCTAAATAAAGGCCTGCTGAGTTTTTGTCCGAAAGATATATCATCAAATAATATAGGACATTTAGTGTTAGGAATGTTAGTAAAATCATTATTATAAAAATTAATGAAGCATAGCGTTGCACCCCTTTTGTACCTGAAATGAATGAAATGAAATTGTGTTTTGTAAAGCGCGTTACTACCTGGAGGCCTCGTAGCGCTTTGGGACGGTAGGTTTTTTGGAGAATGCTGTCTGGCTTAATGGAAGAGAAGTGTTTTCAGGCTTTTCCTGAACTTTTGTAGGTTGTACCTCACTACTTGACAAATATTATTTTCTGTTAATATAGCCTTTACACAACCCCCTGCCTTAATGTTCATCCAAATGGCCAGCCTGCCTGTCGCACGGCCTGATGTGAAGTGGTTGCCAAAATATCATGACACACAACACCATCAACAGTTGTTTCATGTGTTGCCCAGGTCTCCTTAAACATTAAAATATCATACTGACTGATGATAGAAAGCCAATCTGATAACAATATATTTGATTGTAGCCCAGCCACATTCCAGCTCAGAAATTTCAACGTGGCGTTGTCATGGCCTGAGACATTTCCCAATCTAGGGGAAGCATTGGTGGAGGGCTCTCTATCAGATGTGCTAGGTACTGATCATGCCCTATCTATTAGTTAAGACCTCAGTCAATCTAGCTCATTGAGGCATTTTAGGTAGGCCTGGATGGTGAACTCTGCTCCATTCGTGGAGTTTGTGGAGTTTTGCGCGCTTCGCTGAGCACGTGGCGGTCTGAAAAAACTCAGCAGATTGGAGTTTTTTTCTCACTTGTGCTTGCCAAGGTTACGTTGACAACGCTGTACCACCTCCAAGTGAGATTTTTCAATGCAGATAGTCACAGATGGTCGCGACTGCTTGCATTGAGAAACCATCGTTCGCGTTGAGGAAGCTGCTGCTCGAGTGGAACATCTAGTTGAACAGCAGAAAGAAGCAGCGCCCTCTAGCACTGTGCATGGTGCCATTCACACTGATTTTCCAGCATGGGACAAACACGCACCACTAAAGATCATTGTGAATGTCGTGACCTAACGCACATCGCCGCTTGCGGCACTGAGCATATCGCGCCAGAGTATTTTGGTCACTTGGTGGAATACCTATTCTGGTGTGCAAAGATTGATGGGTTGAGCTTAATGTTACAGGTTTATAAAAATAATCTAGAAGGAGAGAGCACATTTTTGTGCTGTTCCAATCAATATGCTCTTGATGCTTCAATTTATTTCTAGCAGTTAATGGCCTAAGAGAACAATACAGTCTCCATCAATATTTTCGTTTGAACGACCCACTCACCTTACCCACTGCACCATTAAAATGTAGCTAGTACTGAAAGGATTAAAATGTTTGTGCTTGCTAAGCCAATCAACACATTGGTTCCATAGCTTCTCCTCGCATACACGTTGAGAGTCCCTCAAGGGTTACACTCCAGCTAAAACTAAAACATATGGGCAAGCTGCAAGGGGCAAGTCCAGTGAGTTTTCGTAGGGCATGTGATGCATTGCATACTGGACTCGACTTGTAACCCATGAATCAGATTGCTCAATAGAGATTTTTGGACGTGCACACAATTTAATGCAAGGTATTGGGTCTTTCAGAGTACCAATCAAAGCTATGGCTGTTGCACCTTTCCCAGCAATGCTCCACTGAACCCGCAGGGCTGGTCTTTTTGTCTCAAATTGAATTGCATCATCTGCCCCTCCCCTCAAAGTTAAACCCTAATGGGATGGCTTTCCGCTGAAAAGAACTGGCAAAATAGGACCATTATCACATTGACCCCATCTCCTGCTTTTGTTGCTAGTGACCTTAGGGGGAGGGTTGATGGAAACACTACCCAGCCAGTTCTCAAGGCAGTCCAGGCACTCTATCACTGGCTTGATTTTCTCTTCAAGACTATTGCTAATTCGGGTGCAACATACTTCCAGTAGAGAGGAATCAAAAGATGGAGTAACACCAGTATGACAGTCTATGGATTGTGCACAGGGGAGTTAATTAAGGCTGTGTCTGGAAAGCTTACACAGGCTGTACCCTGGAAAGTAGTTGGTTGGTATAAGTAACAGCACAAAAAGGTTGTTACCTTTTAGCAGCCACTGACCTGCCCAGCACTCTTTTATGCTTTATGGCTATAGCAGAAGCAGGAACAGGCTGTGACATCGAGTGATGATCAGGATCATTACTGACAACCTTATCGGTGCGAGTATTGGGGGGGACATTGTTGGGTTGTTGAACATCCCCATCCTTGGGTGTGGGCTTATTGATTATAATCACCATCAACCAATGGGGCCAACAGCACCCCAATATCCAGGGCAATCTGCACTCCACCAGTTTTATTTTCTTTGTGATGTTCCCAACAACGCTTCCCCACATACTATCAATGGAGACAGAGGGGCGTGTTCTGACATTACCAATGTCAATCATATGCTTCCCCATAACAATTGTACTGTGAACTCTCACCTCACCATATTGAAGTACCGCACTCAGGCAGGATTGAGAATCTCTTAAGGGGTGAAAAGCACAGCTGGTGGGCCCAGCCCAGCCTCAACTGATGATGGACAGGAGCAGATGGGCCGATTCTTGGCACGGTTTCGCCCAGGGATCCTACAGCATGGGATGCAGGAAACGCTTATGAGCGCTGGAGATTGGCCTTCTGTTAGCCCCGCTTCGAGTCTGGTGCAAGCTGGGGTGCCGAGTCCCACCCCAGCGCTGGAATGGCAGATGTATAACAAACAGTGTAGGCAGGGAACTGCTTGGAATGAACCAGTTATCTCTTCCTATTTGGAAATGACACTTATAAAATGTAGTAAGACAAATTCAAGTTTATCCTATGGGAGAGCTAAACCTTGCAATAGTGAAAAATGAATGAAAGAGTTTTTCACTACCAGAACAGTTCAATTTAAAAGTACATATCCAACTCTTTAAATACAATGAACCCTGCCCTTGGTGCTGTCCAGGGCTGTAGGAATCCGGCTCTCTACAAAATGTACTAAAATGAAGTACACTGTGCAGAAAGTTCAGTGAGACCTAGATTTGTATACAGAAGCAAAAGTAGATAATACTGACCCTATATTTGTAGTAGTGGGGTGGAGCAGTTTAGCTTATCAGAGGGTAGTGCTAAGCATTTGTTGAGGTAATACATTAAACACACACTCAGGAATACATTCAGGACCAATTTGCAAAAATAATATACATTTTTATATACATTTTCAGATCAAGAACTTCATTCTACAGTAAGCACTTTTAAAGTTAAGAATTTGCAGAGTTCACAAATAAATCACTTTTGTGCGCAATTACGTACCAATCGAAGTCAATGGGTAAAAATACAAAAATGCATATAAAGTCATATAGTTGATTTACAAGGTTCACCTCTGGATTTCGGTAGTCAGCATGGTTAGGGCCAATGCTCCACCAGCAGATTCTCTGGAGCATCCCAGATTCGTCCAGGAGCAGGGCGCTAAGGTCCTTGGTAGTTGCTGAGCTATGAAGAAGGGGGACACCTGGAAACAGACTGCACAAGGTGACTTAAAGGTATGTTCAAGGGGTCCCACTCAAGGGAGCAGGTTGCAAGGGTAAGAGGAGCACAGCTAGCTCTTTAGTAACTAGGCCAGGCAGGCTAAGTGCAGAATAGATAGGTCAGCCGGAAGGCTCGGGTCAAGATATCCTCATGGTCAGGAGCAGGCAGCTTGGACGACTGGGCCACGCACGGAGTGGGTCTCAGGCATCTCTATGTCCCTCGATGAATGCTTGCTTCTAGGGCAGTTGGATTTCGGATTGGACTTCATCTCAATAATTGCTGAAGGTGGTCCAGTACCCTGGGTATTGGTGCAACATGGCTCTGGTAGATATTGGTGTCTCCAAATTTTGTGGGAGACAGATTTGATCCTCTGGAGCTGGTGTGTCACTTTTGGTTTGGATGCTGCGTTGGAGTCACCGGGAGCAGCAAGTTGACAAACTAGACTTTGTGAGTTTGGTGCCGTAGTCTGCAGGGGAGTGATACCTTCATGCCAAGGGAGATCTTTGGCAATTTGTGGAAGGCTGGAGGAGCTCCGGGGTTCTTGGAATCCTCACAGTGGATGAGACAGCATACCACGATTGTGGAGTCCTTCAGGCAGCAGGCTGGATTTGGCACCGATTTTCTGCAGTAGGGCTTCAGTCCTCAGGTCAGCCACTCTTCTTTGTCCTTTTATTCTTTGTGTCCTTCAAATCTAAAGTTCAGGATCAAGGGATGCCACCTAAATACTAAATTTAGAGGCATTAAAGGGGAAGACAGGTTGTAGCCAATGGGCTACCTACCTTTAATGTGTCTCACCCTCTAAAAGACCACTTCCTGTGGGGAGGGGCACTACCCTAACCCTAATAGGTTTGTTTCCTACTTTCTCAAGATGGAGTATTTCCAAAGGTGGGGTCTTCCACATCACATAACACACCTTAAGGGTGGTGCTGGTTGAATGTTGGCACACCTCCTCATCTAACTAATTTTCCCACCTTTTCTCGCCAAAATGGAGCAGGAAAGGAGGGTTGGCATCCTCCACTCTCTGAAGGTACCTTGGTTGCATTTCAATGGAGGCTTTTCCTTTGAAGCGTCCCGTCTCGGAAAGCCATCCTGTCCTGGGGAGGTGTGGAGCACCTCTGCGCAAGGGCAGGCTTTTTTCCTAGACTTTGAGAGCACTGACCCACACCCCATTATGTTATAAACATGTCTAGTGGAGGTAGGCAGGCAAAAGTAGACAGACACCACACCAGTGCTTGGTAGGTTTTCAGGGGACCTTCTAAAGGATCGCCTGTGTGTATGTATTAATAATTCCAACACTGGCATCTGTGAAGAATTATTAAGACAGTATTTTGGTACCAAACAGCTTAGGTACAGTGGAGCCATCATGGAGCTAGGAAACCGGTAATGACAAGTATCCATCCTGTGTACTCTCTATGGCTTCCCTGGGCACTTACAATATCCAAGGATGGAACTGATATTGTAGGGTTATATCTGCTCATGGAGATATGTCCACAGGTGGGGTAAAGTGCACCCTGCCTTAGGGCTGTAAGGCCTGCAGTATGGGTGACTTACCTATACCTTAGGAGGTGGATGGGGCATGGCCAGAGGGCTACATGCCATGTTATCTCTTTGATTTTCTCTTCACCAAGACATGCAACCTGCAAGGGTAGTATGCATGGCTGAGCTGATGGGTCTCTGGAGTGGCACAATTTGGGCTGCATCCCCAGTGGACTCTCTTAAGTACCCATGCCATAGGTACCCGGGGTACCATTTACTGTGGAATTATAGAGTTGGCTGAAGTTGTGCCAATCATGATACAGTTTTGGGACAGAGATATGGCTCTGGCAACCTATTTGGCAGGGATCCAGTGCACTTAAAGTTCAAAATCACATCAAGCATCAGGCAAAAAGTTGGGGCTAACCATGTCAAAAGAGGCACTTTCCTACAAGGGCCTACCCTAGAGGTGACTTATATGCATTAGAAGGAAATGTTAGAGCCTGGCAAAGGGTTTATTTTTCCACGTTGAAATGGCAGTTCAAAACTGCAAATAAAAAAGGGGGATAGAAGCGCACTCCCTGTTCTGGTGTATCTTAATCTAGTGTAACAAATTAAACAATCTTGGGAGACTGGTGCTGCAGTGTAACACTTGCTGTCTATCAAGTGTTCAGTAATATGAAGTGCAAAGACCGCCACAAGTGGCAGAACACGCTGCGCACTGTACAAATATAGTCCAGAAGGACTCTCAAATTATATCATCAAAACTGGTACAAACAACATCATAAATTCAAAAACAATTTTCTCAAACACGTTGTTGTTCAGCAATTCATACTATTATTTAATACATGTACTTAATGTATGTTATAGTTTCTTTCATAGAATAAATACAACAACAATGAATGTATCACTGGTTCATTATAATCATAAAAACCAATAAATTCTGTTGAACATTGAAATTCAATCTTTCTTCAAAATGATTGCTAGATGAACACTTTAAAACATATTATGTTGTGCCCGATGCATTTCGGGACAATGGTGTCCCTTCCTCAAGGGCAATCTGTAAATGTAAAAAACAACGATTCAGAATAAACAGTACAAATACTGACATTGTACAACAAATTGCTAATGTAATAGGTGATGACCAATCCTGTGGCGGGTCAAAATATTCTGTCATGTCATGTGTCACCAATTATATATAAACCAATGTCATCCATAATGTGGTGAGTGAATGTAAAGGTGAATTAATGATGACTGTCATGCCAAACTCATAACAAGAGAATAAAGTTGTGGTTGCAAACACAAAAGTGCCCAGTGATATCATCACCAATGAGAAAACTTTTAGGAAAGAAAAGGGGATGAAGGGATACACCACACAAAAGAGGGTACCTGGCTGAATGGATTTACTCGCCAACTGAAACAAACAAGGTGCTAGTGAATACAAAGGGTGCTGTATAACATACTCATACGTAAAGCAGAGCTAAATAAAATCTAGATTAATTGAAACTGCATATGCAGAATTAGGCAGAGACAGTTTCGGTGGGAAAGCTTCAAAACCACAACTGATGGGCAATCCTGAAAATGACACTTCCAAGCAGACACCTGCTTCAACAAAAAAGAAGTTGGACAAGAGGAGACGACAATAATTTAAAGGAAACATCTCAATCCAAAGGTAGATCTCCTCCACAGGAGCTCTCTGAGAAGCGGTATAATCTTAGGAATAGGGATAATATTAGGAAACCTGATAGGTATCAGGATATTGCTACACATTCCTCTCATTCCTTTCAGGGTTCTTTGAAAAACTATAAGAGGGAAGGATGGTCAGAAAGACAAGAAGAGCATACAAAGTCCAGAGACAAGCAACCCGCTCAAGATTACACTTCTAAAAAACAAGAGAAACCAAAGCAAAAGCCACAGTTCAAAAAGAAGAAGGTTGCAGGTATAAAGATCAGGCATGCCCAGAATTCTGAGGACTCGACTACTGAACGGGGAATAGGCTCTGATGATGCTAGACAGTGCGGGGGGACAAATGTAGAATAGTGAGCAGTCTCTTTTGGGAGAACCTGATGTTTGGCTATTACATTTTGTTATCTGAACAGATTGGCTCCCAGCATTCATCATGGATTGCCCTAAAGGGGAAACAGTAATTCTACCGGCATTCTAGGACCATATTCCCAGGCACTTAAAACACACATAGGCGCAGGAGTGGGCAGTAGCCCAAGATCCAGCATTATATAAAAACCATGTTGGTTGGGATGAGGATTCAACCCAGCACATAATTCCTTTCAAAAATGCTCCAACTGCACAGAGGCAATATCCAATAAAGCAAGAAGCTAAAACACAGGTCAAGGAGCTCTTAGATCAACTTGAATACCAAGGGGTGATCAAAAATTGCACCTCAACGATGAATAAACCTTTGTTTCCGGTCATGAAACGAGGACAATTAGTATAATTTAGTTTTAGATTATATACATCAGAACACTTGCACTAAGACATTTGCAGTTCAACATGAACACAGTGCCGCATTAATGAATAACATTGTGCAGAAAAAATATAAAACAACACTTGACATCTCAAATGGATTTTTCTGCCAAAATATAGTGCCTAAAAGCAGGTATCTAACAGCATTCTCAGCGCTAGGGCCCAGCAGCAATTTTGTTAACCCCCGGGGTAGTTTTCAGCCAAAGTAACTGAGTTATTTCAAAATTTAGATGAAGAGGCATTGTCCTATGTGGGTGATATTTATCTAATGGATGATGACCTAGAGAAGCATTTGAACAGAGTGAATACCATCATTTTTGGGTTTGCATCTGCGAGGTACAAATTCAACTTTAAAAAATCAAAAATTGCACGCCTCAGTTTCCTGTTTTTAGGATATGAGCTTTCAAGTGAAGGGAAAAGCCTGGCAGCGAATTTTTGGGAAAAATGTGTGCTGCTCCAACCTCCAAAATCATTAAAAAAATTACAATCAATCCTGGTATTCCGAAATTCTGGTATAACATACATTTTGGATTATGCAGAAAGAGTAAAATATTTCTACAACTTAATAAAACCTGATTTTTCAGTAAGACAATGGGGACAGGAACACACAGATACACTTTGTTCCTTACAAGCTGAAACTTATAGACATGTGTAAACGTATGCAACCTGGTGATCCGTATAGTTGCAGGTCAATATGGGTACACCTATCTAACATATAATGAAGGTGAAACAGCACCAATTGCATTCAAATCACATTTGTTCACAAATGCTGAGATGCTCTTCACATCTACAGAAAAGATTCTGACAGCAGTACAGACTGCTGTAGTGAGAGAAAGAGCATTGGCTCAGGGGAAACGAATAATAGTAGTGACTCCAGTTCCAGCCTTAGGGCTGCGACAAAAGCAGGGGTTCTTAACTCTAAAGCCTTACATCCGAGATGGATACATTGAGCTAATTCTCTCACTCCAACATATGTAGAATACAGGTACGACCCAAATCTATAGACACAAGCATTTCTGCAATACGAACAGTAATATCCTCTTCCAAACGAAATAATGCCTCTAGATCAGTATGAATATATAATTTACACTGATGGATCTGCTCAACCGGCCATAGGAAGTAAGCAACAATATAGCGCAGCATGTGCAATCGTTAAAGGTGGCATGCAAGATGGAAAGTTACACCCAAGTTGCACCACAACGTAATCTCTAGGAGACTGCACGGCACAGCAGGCAGAGTTAAAATCTTTGATACTGGCCCTGGTAAATATGGATACAGAATTCCCCAAACTAATTGTGTGCTATTCATTTTACTCTGTACAGTCATATAATGAATACTTACAATACTGGGTTAAAAATGGGTTAAAAGATGCGAAAGGTGGCACAATTAAGCATAAAATGCTACGGGAATAGGTAGTGGAGTTGAAAACCGAACTACCAAGGGCTCACCTGATACATACACTGAGTCATCAGCGAGATGGCGTTCACGTTCAAGGGAATTCATTGGCTGATGAAGGCTAAAAAGGGGGCTGTTTGCATGGCTTCCGTAGCTGCAATCACTCGCTCTAAAATGAGAATAGACGGTGAGATTATGGTGGCGGTCTTTGCTTCACCAAAAACAGCATAGCAGTACCAAAAAGATTTCCACTTAAATACTCCTACGAATTAGATGCCAATAACTTCTCATTTGCTCTGATTCCTGGCATGACGGACAGAGTAATTCTAAACATGGATCGTAGGTTAGGATTAATTCTAGCAGTACATGAAGGGGTAGGTTCTGCACATGCAGGAGATATGGCGACTATTTCCTTATTGAAACAATGCTACTGGTGGCCTGGATTACCAAAGCATACTAAAGACTATAGGGCCCATTAGGATGTAGGGCAGATGTCCACCGCCTGCATGGTGGTGTCGATCTGCCCTACATCCTAGCCCGCCCACCACCCATTTCCCCCCTGCCACATTAGTGTGGCGGGGGGACCGCGGCAGACGGGAAGACCGTCCGCCACTTTTCCGCCCGGTCAATGAGTTGACTGGGCGGAAAAGAGCTTCATATGGTGGTGGTGTCTGCTAGACACCGCCATCCATATCAGGATGCAGGTGGGAGGGTGCCTTTCCGTGGTGACATTGCCACCACAGAAAGGCATGCAGTGTATGTGTTTGGGGGCCCGTTGCAGGGCCCCAGGGGGTGGGTGGTGGCAATGGGGGTACCTATGGTACTCCCCAGCAGCTCCATGCACAACATGGCAGGCACCGTGCGGTGCCGGTCATGTTGTGCATGGAAGTGCACAACATGCCTTCCTGGCATTGTGGCGGGCGGTGCTGAGTGCACCGCCCACCACAATTCCAGGAATGCAGGATGCGCCCACCACTGCTGCGGGCACATCCTAATTACCCACACTGGACCTCCGCCCTTAGGGTGGGCGGTCCCAATCCCCAAAAGTCCGCCCGCGATCCTAATGACCCCTTATGTCTTGAAATGCGACATCTGTCAGCAGATGAAAGGTTCCACCGTAACACGTCCAGCGCATACACCATTATTATTATCTGACAAACCACTAGCGAGTGGGGCTTGCAGGTATATCATGGTTGCAGTGCATTCCTGCTCAAGATTCCTATGGGTGTGGTCCCAAGGCTTGCTGATGCTCGAACTGTTATAAAAGATTTGTGAGTCTTCATAGGGACATATGCAATTGGAACATTACATTCTGACCAGGGCCATGCGTTTAGCTCTTGGGCTTACAAGGGGGCCATGCCAAGGATTGGGTGTAGCATTCCGGTACTCCTCTACGTACCATCCAGAGGGAAATTCGGCTGTGGAGAGGAAAAAACAGGACTTAAAGCAGTCTATAACAGCTAGAGTATTAGGCACGGATGAGAGCTGAGTAAAACATCTGTATGGAGTGCATTGAATAACATGTCAAGAAGTTCTCTAGGGGGGCACTCCATATGAGGTCCTATATGGGACAAGAATGTGGGTACCTGATCTTGATTGTGAAGGTACAGTGGCGGATGAAAAGCCTTTACACATCCATGAATGTTTGGCTGTTTTACAGGATCTAAATTAATGCAGGACACAACAAAGTAATGTCCATCTGAAGCAGATCACCACTGGTGAAAGTCAAATCAGTCACGGCAAGACCTGTCTGGATACCAAAAGTCGGGGATCTTGTCAGGGAGAAAATAGCAGACAGGAAAGACTTTGGGCCATCCTACAGAAAGCCTGAACGGGTTCTAGTAGTCAAAGGAACAAGAACTGTACTTCTACTGCCTCTTGTTGGAAAAAAGAAGAAAAGATTTGTCTCAATCAACCTAATCAAATGACACTATGTGGCCGATACTGAGTAATAGGCCATGTGGACTCCAAAGTAGCAGACGCCATCCTCTTGCTTCAATTCAAGAAGTTCTAACGTAAAGACTCATCACATTAAAAGAGTCTCCTGTACAGAACGATGGACTATGCAATATTGCTATGGAACTCGTTCCCCTTGAACCTGAATTTTAAATTCAGATTCAAAATGAAAGACAAGTTTCAATTCGACCAAATACAGATGTCTACAACAACATTCCTCAACAAGAGCAAACCACGATTTCCACAAATCCTGACAATTTATCGAACTGCTTCTGGCTAGCTCATAAACTTTGATACGTTTTCTTTGGATCCAAGTGAACCTGAAACGATGCAAGTTAAAGACTTTCTGAACTTTCTTAAAAGACTTACCAAGTGTCACGTTGGGTAGATTATGGGTAATCACCGGGATACTGTACTTTGTGTTCTAGTTAGGCTTAGTAATAGTTTTTAGCATGCTTATCAATGGAAAATACCTTAGACAAAGCTCTGCAGCCCAAAAGGTGAATTTAATTTTAAAACCACATCAATCATCTCATTGAGAACAGAGAGACTTGTCATCAGTGAACATTACAGCAGTTCCTATTCCTGATGGTATAGTTTGGGACAAATTTGATTTTGATATATTTGGACTGATCGAACTTTTAAGAATTCCTCTTTTATTTAAAATATTGTTGAGTGATATAATTACCTCAAGTACATTTTCCGTTGATTGGGACTTTGAAACTGTAAATAACATGTTGTTTGACTTGCAAAAATCTGCTGCATTTTATAATCGAGAGCGAAACATTGGAAAGCACACCATAGTTCGAAACAATGTATTGTTATCAACATTATGGTCATCATTTTCTGCATAATTCTGCTAATCCTGGAAATGTGTTCACATACCACCAGTGGGAACATTGTCCAACACAGCCGAAAAACAGTTAAAAAACAATACAAAAAGTTTTCCTATTTTTCAGGGTTTAATACATTTGACCCAGCCTCATGGTATTATAAGGTTGCACCAACATCAGCACAGAAAAATGTTAACAAACACCAAACAGATTTACTCTGCTTCCTTTATTGCCCAGTTTTCTGAACAAGGTTACGACTTATGGAAAGACACCATAGACTAAAAATCAGTCTGGGGTACTAGAGAATGGCAAGTTCAGGGAACGGAAGCTTTGTTTAGAGCATGCCTTATTCTTCAGCAGATCAGTGTTTTTGAATGAGACAGTGCAACAGACATCTTGCCTTGGACTAGTCAAGAACAAAGACTTGAAACACCTCAATGCCAACTCTATCACACACCGAAGGTAACATAACATCACAGAAAGAGATCACAGTGGATGACATTATACAATTCAACAGATCAGATCCCAATTGGAAGAAATTGTAGATTTGGCCCACAGGCACCTATAGTATTCAGGTGAGATTCATGGGTAAAACCAAATGGTTCAGAATCCATAGGCCAGATCCACATTATGTACAGAGAGAACATCCAGTGGTAGTGACATCATACAGTGTTGGGAAGTTGAGCCTTGATCAGCTAAAAACTTCAACACCCACACAGGTGAAACAACACTTATCTTTACTGTCACAGGATGTGGATCTTAGGGAATTTTTACTAGGTCCCTGGAAGCCACGTCAGAAACGTTTCGTTTATGCTGTCTAACATGAAATATTGAAAATAGCCCAACAAGAGTCTGCAGATAAATTACGTGAGCTAGACCGTATAAAACTTGAAATATCCCTAGCAGTGGTAGACAATGGGTTAACTACATTGAACTCTGGGATATATTCCTTAGGCAACATTGTATCTTCAGCAATAGTCATACTAGAATGAGATTTGTCCATATTACAACAAAGGGAATCTCAAATACGTTCTATTATGTTGTTGATTTGGATGCTACAATCGTTGCGTGCAGGCTATGTACTTTGGTTTCTTATTAACAGCACGTCTCTGTTTTCTGAATACAATCTAACAGAGAAACAGATAGAAATGGCACAAAGGGAAGCAAAATATACAATGCTGTGTATCAAAAAACTGGATAGATTACCATTTACAGTGGCAGAATCACCGTCCAGAGAATGGCTAATCCATGGTCACTACTTTTCCGTTTCAGTATTGCCTTGACCAAAAACAGGCAGGCAGATATGAAAAAATGGGTAAGGAATACATTAAAGAATCATCAGAATTACCATACAGATTTTGATGCCGGAGTGGGGATCGAGAAGTATTTCTAAGCGGTACAAACTGTGAGAACGCTTTAAGTGGATCACTCATATGTCAGGATAAAATGCTGCACAGGGCTTGTAAACGTTCTGTAGCAAACTTCTCCTGTCATTTGAGGGGTGCCCCAGCTGCAGTGATTACTCCAGCATTCAGGGTACTTTCAAATGGGAGTTACTTGATGCCGAATTGTCAATGCTGCTGCAGAATGCTCCTGGGCATCACATATCTAGTAACCATGAGCTCCAGGATTACTTGTTGTGTGCAAGTATTGTTCCCACCGACACATACAGTCAGGAAGGCGCTGTTATGGCCTTCCCTGAATGTTTCTTTATTATTGTTTGATACTCTAAACAGAATGAAAGCCACCACTGGAGAGACTTTTGATCTCCAGATCGCAAGGTATTCAGCAGAGATACAGGCGCATATCCATACAAACTGCCCTTTCAATTTTGCAGAAATGGTAAATCTGAACTTTAACATGTCTGATACGTCAGGCATAGTCCACCTGTTTAAGAACATAGGTTCTGGACTTCTGTGCACCTTTCAGCCGGTACTTGGAGTTAGACCAAACTTCATACACTGCATATTCTGAAGCATTTTTGGAGGACGTCCGCTAATCTTGTTTCTAATAGCAAGTATCCTGATTGTTTTCCACCTGCTACGCAATGGACATCCCCGTCACCAAGGAGATAGAAAAAGCACTCCTAGAGCATAAATACCGTGACCGCAAGGTACAACATCTAGACAGGCCTCGCCTAAGAGAACAAAGTGCATGTTGGTTCTTGTCATTTCGACCAATCTGGATGGACTGCATATTATCTGCCCTCCGAAGCCTGTTTTATGGAGAAGAATTTTGACTAGACCTTTGTTTGGTCCTCCCATCATGTGCCCAACTGGACGTGAATGCTCTACTGTACTCGATAAAAGCCCATGTTCTGCAGTGTCCTCCGCGTATTCCAATGTTGATGGCTGCATTCCTTGAGCCACCGCAGGTAGTAACTGCTCCTGTTGGTATGGACACTGGCGCTGACGCCCAGGCTTTGGACGGTGCACAGGCTGCCCCGGCACGGGCTGCGGACAGCGTGGAACATCATCTGCGCTCAATCGACGTACTCTGCAAGGTGCTGCAGAGGCAGTCTACTGCGGAAGCAAACAACTAAAATGTTGCATTTACCAGACAGCATACATAAATAATCGACTCATTTGCCTCATCATGTGCTGGAAGAAAATCGCCCTTTTTAAACAAGCTCAATTTGGGAACTCAAAACAAAATTGACATCCCTTTCATTTTATGGGCATACATGGATCTCTAATGCTAATGCTTCAGACTATAACTACAGACACTTTAGAGCTATGGCTTGCAAACATCTTTCTTTTGACATTACTTTTTTAGAATTTTTTTAGAAGTTTTAAATATTTTAACAAAACAAGTGTTTTATTAACTTTGTACATACCTATATCTAATTAGGCTAGTAGTACGGTTATAAGTTACATATGTTGTCTAGTCGGAAGAGGAGTGGGTGTTATATTCCATATAGGTACCCTATATAGGCACAGGTAACATTGCAAACTTCCACCTATATTCTTCCCTACATTACATACATAACGGTTCTTAGGGACTAACCTTTTACCTAGATACGACACTTCATACAGAACGCAGGTTTTTCCCGAGTTGGAATCTCATGCATTATGCATGAGGTTTCTTGGAAGCACAGCAGGACTACCATCTCCTTTATAATATCTCTGTAATAATTTCAGTCTCAATGTCATCCTAGGCCGACACAGTAACACAGCAAGGTAGGACCCCTGGGGAGACCTATGGATATATACACATCACATCTTGCTTTGAAGGACAGAGGAGATTGAGTCTTCCTGGCTGACACACTGACCAGAGAAGCTGAGTTTCCTGCATGCAGACGCTCCAGCTCGTAGTGGTCTAACATCCATTGCGGGTGTCCAACTCGAGACCAGGATGGAGTCCCATATTCTCTCATTCTCAGGTAATGGGGATGACTAGATCCAAGAGTGATTCATGGCATGACACCTACACAGATGCTAAGTACATCAAGGTACACCTAGTTAGGGAGGTATCGTAGGTGTACGCACTTCTTATCATGTATTTTATGTACGTGTATATATTCATGATTACTGCAAGATGGTAGAACTGTACCATCCTTTTACTTTTATAGTACTTCTAATCATATATCTCTGCTACTGTCTAATGGTTGTTGCAGCTCATCTATTCTACACTAGAATACCAACTGTTCAATAAATTATTTATGAAGACGCCCAGCATGTTTATTCTGTGTATCTCTCTGAGGCAAACTAAGAGAGCACGAGTGACTGAGTCAAAGGAAGTTTATTGTTTCCACGATCCTGAGGGATCAGGGTATTCATGTTCTGAGGTTGCCAGAATCTATTCTCTCCTTGTTAAGAGGAGATTATAGTGGCACTGTGAGCTAGCTGATACTGACAGGCTAACATACCCAGTGGGGATGCATGGAATCAGTCTGCCACCAATCCCACAGTTTATGTCATACAATCGTGCAGATCCTGTATAGGTTACATAGGGATGACACGACAACCTTTTTTCGATAAATGTATTTAAGTCTAAAGGTAAACTGTCCACCAGTACGAGCCTGGCCCTTGTACCTTTGTAAAGCTCCACCAAAGGCGGCCTTAACTTTTGACTATGATGCATTCTAGGGCAACCAGTAAACGGTAGTTGACACTTTGTGCTTTTGGTGCTGTTTTTAGTTCAGACATAAAAAAATTATATTGCCATTTCTACTTATTGGATTTTTATACTTTACACATTGCCTCTAAGTTAAGCCTCTCTGCTTATTGCCAGGCTACCAGAGGGTTAAGCATGTTGAAATACCAGCATTTAGCTAAGAAGGCTTCCATGAGGTCAGTTAGCCATTGGATGTGGCCCCGATAAAGCAGTTGGTTTTTGACAGAAAAGCTCATAATATCTTTCCCAGGGAAAGTGCCTTGCTAGCAGGATACTCTTAGTGCATTCGCCTAGTCAACATTCCTACATTCACACTTAAGAAGAGTTGTGTAGGGAGTGCAAAAAAATCATTGGTATACCTATCCTACGCCATGACTGTCTACTTACCCAATTTAGACCTCATTGGTATGATGGATGAATCGCTGTCAAAACTCTGCTGTCTCCACTGTTCTCAATCTACCAATTTTGAATTAGCTTTCTGTCCACGTGTTCTTGACTGTTAACATTCTACACCTGAACTGGTGGACTTGAAAATATAAAATGCTCAAACACAGCTACCGTACATTTTTCGAACACTAGATCAAGATGAACGTGATGCAGCAAGGTTTTGGTTTTCTGTTCCTCGATATGGACGAGGAGCCACGTCGACATTGTTGGAATTTTAGGTAAATAAACAGTTGTTTCACATTTGAGATGGCTCCTCCTTTCCAAATGCGTGTTAGTCAAAAATGTCTGTCAAGTTTGAAGTATTATTATATTATTTTCCGGTGTTTGGCTCCTTATTATGCCTTTTCTTTGTGAATGCTCTTAGTAACGATTTAATGATTGTGTATTTTTAATGGGCTGTGCATTTGCGATTTCCTTAAGGTTTTATTATTAAAACATAACATTTAAATAGTGTTTAACATGTTATTTGAAATAAATTAACTGATAAAAATAATTGTATTATTTACAGACTTATTACTGATGCTGGAAACACAGTGAAATCTACTAAATATATAAAGCATGTATTATTTTGGATTTCTATATATGTTTTAATTTTTATTGAATAGATATAATGAAGTGTTTGTGTCACTATGTGCCCTAGCAGTCCAAAGTGTCTCTGTTTGGATACACCTAAAAAAGAATCCAAGGATGTACCACTTTCCTCAGAATGTCACAGGTGCATTTTTCACAGTTATTGTGGTTATGGTTAAATATTTTCTGGTTTAACAAAAAAAACAACTAGAAATGTGTGTAAACAGACACACACCAGAGGTCAGCCACCAACAATTAGTCCTCCCCCTGAGGGTTCTTATTTTAAGTGTTATCTCCTATTCGTGGTGCCTCCTTTAGAGATCCACATGTTTAGTATAGTAAGTAACACATCCATGCAACATTGAATGCATTCTTACATGTGCAAATCATCTTCTTTAATCTTCTCCAAAATTTCAATTGTGTCTGATTATGTGTGTCACTAAATCAAAGGGACACTAACTCCAACCTACGAAAAACAGATAATGCTAGGTTCCTTAATTTCAGTATATTTTCCATACCATTAGTTAACATTTTATTAACATACTTATGTATTATTTCTAATATGTTTATTTTTGTAACATATATAGTAAATGTGCCACACACCTATCACTGTTGATAAGAAGAAGATAATGAAGATAATGAAGAAAATGAAGACGAAGAGGGCGAAGAGGATGAAGATGCAGAGAGCTTGACTCTATCTGAATTATCAGTAGAATTGAGCCTGCAGGCTGTTGGCGACAAGGGAGAGGAGGTTGGGAAAGACAAGGGAACAAAGTCAGACCAGGGAGATAAAGCCCCGGACAAAATGGCCAAGGCTGTTAACGGTGCACAGACATAATATAGAGTCCAAAATATCGATTAGACATAATATCGAGTTTTAAATATCGATTGGACAAAATATCGACAGGACAGACTATAGATATCAAAAATATTGTTTTTAAGGTAAGTGATGTAATATCGACTGTTAAAAATATAGACAGTTAAAATATCGAAGTATATAATATAGATAGTTAAAAATATCGATTTTTTAATAATATGTAATTTTTTATAGTGTTTTTTAATGTTATAATATGTGTGAAAAGTGTGTATTTATGTTATAATTAATTGTAATTAATGAATTTTGGTTTTATAATTATTGCGTAATTTAATTCTGTAGCGGGTTGTGGGCTTATAGGGGAATAGGGTGGGAAGTAATTTAATTATAATTAATAAAATATGTAAATTTATTTATGTGTATTAATTTTTAATTAATTGTTAATTAATTTATATTTGTTAATTAATTACATTTTAATTGGTAAATAATTTTCAATAATTGGTAATTATGTACATTTAACTAATTTATTTTCTGTAGCGGGTTGTGGGTTTATAGGGTAATTGGGTGGGAAGTAATTTAATTATAATTAATTAAATATGTAAAATTATTTATTTGTATTTATTTAGAATTAATTATTAATTAAGATGCTATGGGCAATTAAAAAAATGTAATTGCCAATTAATTTAATTTAATTGATTAATTGCTAATTATGTTAAATTTAATAATTTATTTTCTATAGTGGGTTGTGGGTTTATAGGGGAATAGGGTGGGAAGTAATTAATTAAATAAGTAAATGTATTTAATTGTATTTAATTCGAAATAATTGTTATTTATTTTTTAATTATTAAATATTTAATTGTTAATTTGTTATTCATTTGTATTAAAGGTAACTAATTATAATAGTTATTGTTAATTAGTAATTTGAATACATTAATTATTATATTATATTAAATTGGTAATTAGTTAAAACATTTTTTTATAGATATTAATTTATATTTTTTTAATAATATTTGAAGTATTTACTTACCATAATGTTGTATTCTCTGGAGTGGGAATAGTAATTTTAACCCTTACGCTATCGAAAGCTTTCCCTACTGTTGCACTCTTTGGAGTGGGAATAGTCATTTTTACCCTTACGCTATCCAACGCTTTCCCTACTGTTGCACCCACTGGAGTGGGAATAGTAATTATAACCCCTACGCTATCCAACGCTTTCCCTACTGTTGCACTCTTTGGAGTGGGAATAGTAATTTTTACCCTTACACTATCCAACGCTTTCCCTACTGTTGCACCTACTGGAGTGGGAATAGTAATTTTTACCCCTACGCTATCCAAAGCTTTCCCTACTGTTGCATCCACTGGAGTGGGAATAGTCATTTTAACACTACGCTATCCAACGCTTTCCCTACGATTGCACTCTTTGGAGTGGGAATAGTAAATTTTACCTCTACGCTATCCAAAGCTTTCCCTACTGTTGCACCCACTGGAGTGGGAATAGTAATTTTAACCTCTACGCTATCCAACGCTATCCCTACTGTTGCACTCTTTGGAGTGGTAATAGTAATTTTTACCCTTAAGCTATCCAACGCTTTCCCTACTGTTGCACCCACTGGAGTGGGAATAGTAATTTTAACCCCTACGCTATCCAATGCTTTCCCTACTGTTGCACTCTTTGGAGTGGGAATAGTAATTGTTACCCTTACGCTATCCAACGCTTTCCCTACTGTTGCACCCACTGGAGTGGGAATAGTAATTTTTACCCCTACGCTATCCAATGCATTCCCTACTGTTGCACCCACTGGAGTGGGAATAGTAATTTTAATCCCTACGCTCTCCAACGCTTTCCCTACGATTGCACTATTTGGAGTGGGAGTAGTCATTTTTACACTTCCGCTATTGTACGTTAATAATTTTGGACATTATTTAATTATATTTTGTTATTATATATATATGTTTTAACAAATATGAATAAAAAATGTTTTTTTATAACTTTCAGTAATTATTTAATTATTATAAGTTAATTTAATTATTTTTAAGTATATTTTAGTAATTAATTTTTAATATTAACTTAATTTAACATTGTGTTTAAAATCGATATTTTTATAAACTATATTTTAGTAAACAATATTTTTTACTCGATATTTTGTACTTACCTGTTTGTAGATAGAAACTCAATATTTTGTCTGTCGATATTTTTTCAACTATATTTTTGATGGTCGATATTCTGTCCCTCGATATTATGTCAGTGATCCGCTGTTAACATGCCTCTTACTAAACGCTCTGAGAGTCAATCTCGCCCCAAGCAATACCCTCTTTTTTCTAAACCCCTTCTCCAGCAGGGGTAACTTTCGAGCACTCCTTCACGGGGAGAGATGAAACAGGGGGGTGCAGACAGCGCTTCGGAGCAGGATGTCTCTAATGCTGGAGGAAAGACAATTGGCCCTACAACGCCAAAGACAACGGCAGTACCTGGGGTGGCGGCAGGCTTAGAAGATGCAGCTTCTTCTGCACCATCTGTATCAACCAGAACTTCCTGCGCTAACCTTCCCCAGCTCAGCCCCCCCTCCCACCCTCCGGCACAGCTGATTACAAGCCCAAGCAACAAGCAAATCACAAAAGCCCCGAACCAAGACTCAAGTATACAAGCCTCTCTGATCTCCCAAGAGGATGTTTGCTCTCTCTCCCGAGCCCTACAAAAGCGAACACTATTGAAGATATACTAGCAACTATCCTTCAGGAATTAAGAGTCTTCAAAATCTCCCAGGCTCAGGAAGTTTCACTTATGCACAGCATGCTTACGAAAATGGAGGAGTGCCTCGGCAATCTCCCCCTGAAAATCTCCGAAGATGAAACCCGGATATCATCCCTTGAGGACTCCTTAACCGCAATGCAGAAAGATCTTCTAGTGGTCAATAGAGAAAAAGCTCAACTAGCGGAAAAGATGCAGGACCTTGAGAATTATAATAGGAGGTCCAATCTATGACTAGTAGGCATTTCAGAGGGGCTCGAAGACAAGGATGTAGTTGAATGGTCAGAGTCCCTACTGAAAAAAGCCATACCTGATCTCCAAGGTGACCTGACGATTACAAGGGCACACAGAATCCCTGTGCACAAACCTAATAACTTGAAATATCCCCGTACAATTCTGCGTAACTTCTCAGATTTCAGAGTAAAAGAACAAATTTTAAACACTGCATTTTTTAAAAAATCCTTCAATGCTGCGGGGGCGAATAATTTACAAATCTTTTCTGATATGTCGGCAGCATCTGCCCATAGACGCAGGGACTATGTTAAACTTATTGACTCCTTTAAGAGCAAGGGAGCTCAAGCTATGATAGTACAGCAATTGAAACTCAAAGTCCTGGCCAAAGGGACATTTTTTATTTTTTCGATCCTGCATGAAGCCCAGACTTTCCTTGATGGCCTCTGGGCATAATTCACTCACTGCTGTACTCACTACCACTCAATGGCGGGCCTATGGTGGAGACAGGAAGCACAAAAGGATGCAACAAAATGGCATCCAAAAAGAAGAAATATCAGAGGAGGACGGAAGTGGGACACAGGGGGTTTCTGTCCACTCAAGGGGGGGAAGGTGGGTGAAGGGGGGTGTCTCAGGGGGAAAAAAGAGAGTTAATATTTTGAAAAATTATCTGTTTCCAGATTGACACAATTATGGTACAAACAATGCTACATTTAAAAGGCTTTTTTGCACAAAAGGGGAATCTAATTTTGATACCTCACACTCGTCACTTTAAAGATCAATTAATAGGGTTTTCATCCTGGTTTTGCTGCTATCTTACAATTGCACAGCTTGTTGGCGGTTTTTCTCAAAGAGAGGTTAATAGTTTTATGTACTTTTGTTATCTCTTAACCATGCTGAATTATCTGCCCATTCGCTTATCTACATGATCTCTATATTATTATATACTTGTGCTGCTTTTTGCTCATTTGCACAGGTTAAGATTGCATAACTGTGTTGTTTATTTGCGTATTTTGCACAAGGGGGGAATATCTCTTCAAGCTCTGCTGCTATTGTATAATTTTGCTGCTTATTTGCATATTTGCACAGAGAAAGGTAGCTCCTCTATGATCATTTGCTGCTATTATATATATATGCTGTTTACTGCTCATTTGCACAAGCCTAGGGTTTTTAAACACCCCCGGATATACCTATTTCTATTATTTGTTTGTTTGTGTTTATAGGCGTTTTAGCATTTTAAAGAACAAATAGCATGGTGAAGTTTATTTCTTTCAATGTAAATGGCTTGAAAAATGTTCGCAAAAGGAATGCCATTGAGTGCTGGCTAAAAAACCTTATTCCAGATATTATCTATTTGCAAGAAACCCACCATAGAGATCAGGCTGAGACTGATAAACTCTTCAAAAGCTGGGTGGGCCACAAGATATCTTCAACTGCTGGGTCGGCTCAGAGAGGAGTATGCATACTAATAGGAAGACATGTTGGCTTTTTTCTGGAAGGTACATTTATAGACCCCAGAGGTAGATGGGTAGTGGCACATGGTAAATTAAACAATGTTAATGTTATTCTTGCCACAATCTATGCACCAATCCTAGACGACCCTCTGCCAATCCTACAGTTAAAGCACGCAATAACAGGTCTCCCTGGGCCAATAATATGGGGATTAGACTTCAATTTATTACAAAATCCTCTATTGGATTCCTCCAAAAAAAGATCGCCGGCAGAACAAACCCCAAGTTGTCTTGGCCGTCCAAAGCTGCATAATAGACCTTGACGTTATTGATCATTGGCGATTCTCAAATCCTATTAAACGAGATTATTCATGCCATTCAGCAAAATACAATTCTGCATCAAGGCTAGATTTTTTTTTAACATCCCATGATTTAGAGATATACAACTATGTCCATCTACCAAATGCGTTTTCGGATCATGCGGCACTCTGCATGATCTGCACGAAGCAAGGCCTCCAAGAAGTTGGTTTTTTAACAAACTCAACCTCCTTGACCCACTATGGTGTACAGATATTGAAGAAATGACAGAGACGTTTTTTGCACAAAATAGAGGTACATCCCCATTAAATAAAACCTGGGATGCTTTCAAGGCCACTCTCCGGGGGTTAATTACTTCTAAAGAAATACTTAAGCAGAAGGTAAGAAGGGAAGAGAAAACCAAACTTCAAACTGAACTTTCTCAGGCAACCCAAGAGCAGTATAGGGTTAGATCTATGATCTCTGGGCAAAAGCTCTCCGAGGCAAAGCGCAAGATGAAGGATTTCTACTACGAGTTAGGCGAAACAAACAGTAATTTTTATGCCCAAAAGATATATGAGAAGAGCGAATACACAGGAAAGCTCCTGGCCTGGCAAGCCAAAGAAAAGCAGGCCCGAAATAGGATAGACCAACTAACGGTCTCCATTACTAAAGTACAAGCTAGGACCACCGCCTCCATCGGTGAGTTGTTTTTGAAACATTACGAGGGAGTCTATCAAGCAATTGAGGGTGCTACATCCGATTCAATTGTGGAATGCCTAGAGCCATTCGCAATACCAAAACTAGACACTGAGGGCAAGAAATATCTTATACAGGATTTTACATTATTAGAATTAGATGAAGTGATAGGGTCGTTCCCCAATGGTAAGGATAATGGTGACAATGGTCTTCCTATTGCATTTTGAAAAAAATTTGGAGGTACCCTGCGTAATGAACTTTTTATACTAGTCAACTATCTACTCAAAGGAGGTCCCCCACCAGACTCTTTTTATTCAGCTGTGCCGGTTAGTATTTTAAAAAAAGGAAAGGACAAGGAAAATATAAATTCGTACAGACCAATAAGTCTCCTGAACACAGACTATCAAATTATTTACAAAACTCTTAGCAAACCGATTAAATAAAGTAGTAGGATCCCTGGTAGCCCATGATCAGTGTGGTTTTATTGCTGGCAGGCATCTCCATTCCAACACAACATTTTTATTGGAGGCACTAGACTATTTTTAGACTAATAAGGTGAAGGCTCAAATTTGGCTTTTAGACGCAGAGATAGCCTTCGATCTAGTGTCTTGGGACAGCTTTTTCGCAATTTTGCATAGTTTTAATTTCCTGATTGTTTTTATCTCTCTTTTACAACAACTATACATGAATTCTAGGGCGCAGATTATCATCAATAACACTAATGTAGGGACTTGTCAGGTCACTAGAGGCACGCAACAAGGGTGCCCCTATCGCCAATTTTATTCGCGTTATTTATTGAACGACTGGCGATCACTATTAGGGATATGAAGACCGAGACTGCCCCAGTACCAGGAATGACAAACATAAAATTATATGCTGATGATATTGCCCTTTTTTTAGAATCTAAACCCTCAAGTCAATTGAAGATTTTAAACATTTCCTCTGACTTTCAAAAATTAGGGGGCTACAAGTTAAACGTCAACAAAACAGAAATTATTTTAGCCAACTGCACTGTAGACATTTTAGTACCAGAATTTAGGCAGATATATAATACAGATCCAAAGAGATATCTGGGAATATTTATATTGGATAATTTGAATGACCTGTACTCGCTTAATTTTCTACCTTTATTAAAAAAGGTGATGTCGCTTTTAGATCAATGGAATTTATTACCTTTGTCTTTAATTGGGCGGGCAGCGTTAGTTCGCATGTCGGTTTTACCTCTTTTTAATTTCCTTTTTAGCGCAGTACCCTGCGCAATCCAGGCCTCCTATTTTAAAAAAGTAGATGCATTGATCTCCTCTTTTCTTTGGTCAAAAAAATCCCCCAGACTTGCACTAAGCACTTTATATTTACCATCTATACAAGGAGGGTTGTCCCTCCGATATATTAGAGAATACTATTTTGCGTCCTTTGCACACCACAGCTATAGGTTTTTCTTTTTAGAAACTTATGAAGCAGACAATATTTTTATGGAGAATATGCTGTTGGAATCAAAAATCTCTGACCCAGTTAGAATCACGAAAGACCCAAAGAAAGTACGCTGCAAGACATTACAGTGGATTTTTAAGCTGAAAACTCAGTTTTTTTAAGTTTATGATATTCCAAAATTAAGTAATAAAACAAATTTAACAAATCTCAGCCTAGGAGAAGTTGGCTGCATGGACAATAACATATTAAATCTTTGGAAGGAGAATGGCTTTGAGAAAACTGAAGATTTCCTGTTGGGAAATAGGTGGAAATCTTGGGATGAAATTTCCAGTCAGATACATTACTCTTTTACAATCTTGAACTGGTCCTTCCTCATGCTAAAGCCAAAACTCAAAGAGCTTGATATAGGAAATCTATTTAATAAGGAAAATATCTCTACAGCTCTGAATAATCAAATACAAAAGAAGATGAGTACTTGGATTAAAATACTAAAAGAAAACAAAGGCAGGAGTCTTCCAGTAGAATTATTGAGATGTGGAAAAAGAGGGAAGATATTGTAATTAGCCAACAGGTATAGGATAAGACAAATAAATTTAATAAAAAAATATTTCGCGGAGCTAATTTTAAATGCATGCAATTTTAAAATAAATGGTTAATATACAGAACCCCCTCTTTTCTACATAATATCTTCCCCCAAGTCGCCGACAAATGCTTCCGGTTTGAAGAAAAAGGCACCTGAAAACATATTGTCTGGGAGTGTTAAAAAATCCAGGTATTTTGGAAAGAAATAGAAAAATATCTCTCCATCGTGATCAAACCACCATAGTACTTGATAACCTAATTTCCATCCTAGGCTGCTCCTCGAGCCACACTCCACATGATGAGTCCCTTTTTATAGCTTCTTTAATAGCTAAATCCCTTATATTGCAGTCCTGGAAAACAGATCTTGTACCAACTTTTCAGGCATGGAAGGCAAAACTATTACAAACCCAGGACAGGGAAAGAAAATATGCATTAAGATCAGGGGCTCTTAAAAAATATGAGAAATGTTGGAGCGTGTTTGATTCTTAACTTCTCTGCTGTCATCTAATTCTAACCACATCTTCCTAATATTTTTTCTCTCACGCACTTTGCACTTTATAACCGAGCATGAAATGACGATTTGCGAAGACTTTTTTGCATTCATATGTTCCGTACTGTACTAATTCTATTACAAATGTGTCTTGTATTGTCTATCTGTTTTTTATGAACTCTCAATAAAAAAATAATTGATACTTGTCAACATCTTAATGTAAATAATTTACATTTTTTTATAAGGTAATTTGTATTTACTTGCAACACATGTGTATACCCGAGTATAGTATTTTTGCTTGCTGTCAGCCTAAATGAAATGAACCAGAGTTTTCCACATATAAGTTCAAAGTATTTTAAAGAGTTCTTACCTTTTTATTATTGTATAAATTATTCAAACATTTCCGTAGAAACATTTTATCATCAGGACCAAAATGTGTACACAACCTGTCGCGTTCTAATCTAGGACCCTGATCAATACTGTGACCTTATGACCCTATACGACTATAATCCCTTTGTACCCCTATATTGGCATAACCGATCAAATGCAATATTCAGAAACTCGTCTCTGGCCTCACACGATCAGAGCCACATTTCAGAATCACTTCCTCTGCAGCTTCCTTTGCAGCTCATTAGTGCAAATGACACAGCAGAAGCCACTATCTAAGATTCCTAGATTACACTCCGAGTTCTTCAACAAGATAAAAACTCAGCAACCTGGGAAAGCCCCGCTTGCTACGTTTTGATTAGTAATAGAACTCTAATGAGCACTAAGAGACGATCACTTCCTAGTGACATCTTTATTGACGTCTTATGTCCAAAAACTTACGTCAAACCAGGCACCTTTCAGGTATAAATATTACCAACGTTGCCTTAAGCAAACGCTGCCTCGATGCTATCGCTGCCTCGCTGATACTGAAGCTACCGCTGCCTCAACGGCATCAGCGAACGATGGTGTGGTGAACATAGGAGCAGAACAGCTGTCCCCTTCAGAGCCCAGCAGATGCAAGCTGCCCGCGGACGCTGCCCCTCCTCTTCCTCGACGCGCTGAGGGAGACGCTGTCTTTTCTCCTGCCGAGAAATCCAGCTCCGGCGTTTCCAGCCTACTCTTGCGAGTGACTGGGATATCGAGTCCCTGGAAGGAGATACCAGACCTCCAACATTCTATTCCAGAGGTATGGTGTTGACTAAACCCTTAGAGAGAATTCTTGAAGCAAGCCTTGGCAAAACCAACTTAACTAAAACTGCTACTTACTTACTCCCTCCAAAGTATTAGGCTTAGGTCAGGTACACTGGGGTAGGCGTAGTTAGAAGCACCAGTTGAGTACGTTAGCCTAATGTATATATGAATGTATATATGTTTTATTCATTTTAAACCATTGTATGGCTAAGAAACCATATCAATGCTTTTACAGTATTATTTCGCAATACTCATTTTACTGTACGCACTTTTTATAATAACAAGTCTTGCAATTGTGGCAATACATTTCTCTTGTACGAGAAGAAAGACTGTTCAATAAATAATACCTTTTATTGAAAACGCCCGTCTCTCTATTCTCTGCATATTGGTGAAAGTAATCTGCACAAAACTGACTGAGTAAAATAACTGTCTATTGTTTCACACGACTCTAGAGATTGACTCTTGTTCTAAGGAGCAAAGTTGTCATGTTTATGCGGTTGTTGGAAAACTGAATCCCTTCTTGTCTGTACCAAGGAAGCTGATCACTTCCTATTCAGTCAAGAAAGTTTCCAGTGACCTCTGAGCTAGTTGGTAACACACCCAATTAAGTTTAGCATAGTCAGTGGAGACCTGGAAGATCCGCACTTCTACGTCCATACTACTGTTTATGTTATTCCAATGCGCAGGGCCTATTGGGAAAATAGGAACTACACAACAAACCAATATAGAACTAAATTTCAAACAGAATTTATGAAGGGTATTTTTATTAAACAAGTGGTAAAAATAAGTCTTTATCCATTCTGAGCTTGAAAAAAGGAAAAGGAGTTCAACAAATTATCAAGTGACCTATCACATTCAGGGCCTCATTTATGAGGTCCGTAGCAGCCCTTTTGTGCCGCCGAAGCATTACTTTTTTGGGGCTCCAGTGGGGCAATGTGCCAAAGCACATTTACAAGGCCACGCAAAGCCAATTTTACGTGTTTTTTCGTGGCTTTCTAAAAATGTGCAGCTTTTATGCAGCACACTGAACAGCAACACATATACCTCTATAATTCATGGGGAGAAGAAGGGTGTGAAATTTTTAGGTCTCGCCTAGCGTTGCAGCAAGCATGCGCTGTCGCTCTGCGAGACTTCTTGTAATCAAGCCAATTTCCGAAATGGAGTTTAGGCTCCGCCCCTTCTTTCGATTGGTTTGCGTCATCGTGCATGCTAAATCCTGTCTTTCCATTGTCAGTGAAGCTTTTTAGTCCCACCTTGTTACCACCCTGTGTCCGTTTGGCCCCGCACAGCCAGACTGGATCTTTTAATTGTGGTAGGACACGGAGTCATTTAATTTTTGGGTAAGCACTTTTTTTTCAAATTCGTGTAATGGGTGTTTAACATTGTAGCACGGTGTTGCATTTCAACCAGTGGCAATTCGTTTTTTGACTGGTTCCTTTGTCCTTGGTTTTAAGTTTTTACATTTCTTTTTGCAGTTTTATATAGCGGGAACTAGACTGGAAGGTATTGGAACACTTTAGATGAGCACAAGGTCACGTTAACATTTTATTACTTTTTTGTGTCCAGATTTATATAGAGCGAACTCAACCCGAAGCTTTCGGAGCGCTTCACATGAGCACCAGTTATGTTAGATAAGGACACAGGATGTTGAGCCGAGTCGAGCCGACGCCGAGACTTGCTTCCATAATCCCTGTGCAAAGGCGCGTTTTTGTGTGCCAGTGTGCATCCTTTACACAGCGTGTAGACCCCATTTATTTGGTTCTTGTTTTCCTAGTGCCCATGGCAGTGCGTTGTGCTCACCGTCCCGAGGGGGGAGGGTCCTCCCTTTCATCTCAGGGTACAGCTGGAGTTAGGGGCAGGCTGCCTTGCAGCTCCATTCTGGAGATGAGAAAAGAAAGGCTCAGAGAGGGGGTCGGACCCAGAGATGGCTGCTAAGAGCAGCCAGGAGAAGGCCCCAGAGAGACTTGCAAACAAAAACCCGGAGAGGAATTTGGAGAAGGCTGCAGGGAGGGGTGCAGAGAAGGGTTCGGAGAAGGGCCTAGAGAAAAGTTTGGAGAGGATTCAGAATATGGAGAATGGCCCAGTGAGGGGTTCAGAGAAGGGCCAAGTGAGGGGTTCAGAGAAAAGTGTGGATAAACCTGTGGAGAGTTATTTAGAAAAGGGGCCCGCAAGGGTCTCTGAGAGGGGCGGGGCAGCTCTCTGAGGATACCGATTCTCGTTGGGAGATGATCCGTTGACTTACAAGCAACGGAATGAGGACTTCGGGAAGATTTTTTTTAAATGCCCGACTCAGAGTGGCTGATTGTGGGTGAGTGCTGTCTGTTTTTTTTTTTTTTTATGTCAGCTATCTTGCTTCCTTGCCTTCAGATGTCCCCCTTTCCTGCCTCTGCTCTCTGTTTTCCGCCTGTAAGTCCCTCTTTGCCCCAGCCAAATTTACTTCACTCATCCCTTACTGTTCTCCTTTACTTTTCTGACCCGTCCTGTCTATGTTCACTTCCAGTTTCAAATCGTCCTCATCCGTACCCTCTCACTAGACCTCTCTTTTAGGCCTGCCATCAGCAAAGACCTTCTATTTTAATACAGTTACTCATATAAAATATAGTTAAAAATATAGCTACTCATATGGACTTTGAGCCAGCCCTCCTCCTCCACTGGTCTATTACGACACGCCTGCCAGTACCCAACACCCCCCACCTCCTCCACCGCCCCCTCATGTGGTGTTTAGACACACACATTGTTTGCCTTTTGGCAGTGAAGAGAATAAAATTATCGTCGCTTTTGCTGCCGTTTTCGTCCGCAATGTGGCGATAATTTCATCGCCCTATTAACTGATGTTAGCGACAGCTTTTAGGTGATAGCGAGCGGTTCGGGCCGCTTTGCATGTCAGCGATATTTATCACTAATGACATGCAAAGTGGGCGTACCCAACCTGTTAGCAACTTAAAGCAGTCATAAACATCGCGTTCGCCTATTAATAATGCAGGGGTAGCGATTAAAATATTCACGCTAAGCGCGAATATCGCCAAATCCTAACGCAGGCTCAGACCACTTCCTAGCCTGTATATCCAATGGGAGGTGGATTTTCAGGTTAAGTCCCTATTAGCGATAATGCCTGAATATCACTGAATTTCCAGCGATATTCACGGATTTCGCCGCTATTGCTGGATATTTTATTGCGTTGGAGATAAACGTTGCTAATAGCACGTTCTCTCTGCGATAAAATCCAGCGATGCCCGGCGATTAAAAAAATGTTGCTAAGCTTATTTAGCAATAAATATCGCTAGTTGTTGATAATATGGCCCATGGTTTTGCCCAGGATAATTCCCTTTAGGTGGAACGACCAGAGTGGAACTAGAGTGTTCTAGGTCCACATCTCAAGTCAGTATTCCATTCAGCACCACAAGCAGGGTAGAAGCACTTTAATCATCGGGGTTGGTTCTCCGTGCAATAGATCTGATCTGGTTTAAGGAGTTTTTAGAAACGCCCCAAGGGTAGATTCAACATTTTGAAAGAGGGACTTTTAAAAAAAAAAAGCATTTGCGATGCAATAGGTCTCGCATTTATGCGAGTTTAAGCTATTGGCAATGTAAATCACAATGCCTTTTATTTATGTTTTAAAAACAAAAATAAAAGGCATTGTTATATGCAATGTCAATGGCTCAAACTTACGTAAATGCAAGACCTATTGCATTGCCAATGCTTGTTTATCAGGGTTGGGGATATCGAAGGGTTAGTGTGAAGATGTAGATTTTGGATGGACATTCTGGGTTAGGGAGTGGTGATGGTTTCAGAGGTGGTTGTGGTGCTTTGGGTGATTGTTATAAACTAGGTTGTTAACCCCTTCGAAGCTAATGACGAGCTGGGCTCGTCATGGCGCTTACCTGCCGTGCGCGGATGACAAGGCCAGCTCGTCATAAAATAAAGTAAAAAAGCAATTCCCAGCGCAGGACGGGAAAACGCCTAGCAGCCATGTGGTTAAATGACTGGGGTGTGAGCCCCAGATAAGAAACATCCACAATCCCTTTCAGGATGAACCACAAAAAGTAACACAATTGACCTATGCTTATCCCTGTGTAGTTTGGTACAAAAAGCAGACAATCTTAACTTACAGGAATTTATGTGGCATACAAACAGTAATACATTGAGAACACAACACAAGCAAATTCCCAAACCAATTTAGAAACCTGGAGTAACTTGTTATAAAGTATTTGACATAAACCCATAAAAATCCAATCTGTAAAACTGGGGTAATTCATTTTTAAAGAATAAACTGTAACAGAGCACCTAAAAGATAAAAAAGTGCCAACCGCAGACATCTGGTTGCACTAAACTGGGGCAAAGTCAAAAGTAAAGGCTGACCACGATTAAGCATGGGTCAGACACAAGAAGCGTATTGTGCCCGGTCAGCACTTACCTCCTGTTTTAAAATATTTTAAATAAAAAGTGTCGGAGGAGGTAGAAGTTCAGTGAGGCAAGGCTGAAGAAGTGCCGATAAAGGAGCCTCATTATCGGATAGCCGTGGAGCAAAGCCGGGGTGAAGAGTTTTCCCTTTGGACTTAACCAAAGACAGTTACACAAGATTAGATACCCCTTTAGAGGAGGACCACTGATATGGCTTTGCTGCTGTGGAGAAGAATGTAGCAGAAGAAGCCTGAAGTCAATCTAACCGGCTTAACACCTCTGGCAGATAAGCGAGCCGGTTGGTCTCCTACTGGTTCTCAGAGCACGTTTGAGTAAAATTTTGTGTCAGTCTTCAGTTTTGGAAAATGGCCATCTGGGCACCTTTAGCCTAACAACTAATGATCCAAGAGAGGATTGAGACCTTCCTGAGGTTCAAGACTCACTCAGACTGGGTCAAGGGGTGGGTTCAAGATGGTTGGAGTCTGTTATTGTCCTTGTGGCTCTGAACAGGAGGCCAGCAAACTAGCCGTTGGTGTCACTTCTGGTAGGCTTGGGAAGAGGTGTAGATGTAGGGCTCAACAGTGGCCTCTAACTGTTCATGGCAGGGTACAGGCAGTAAAGCGCTCCTTCCAGTTACAGCAGCAGTCTGGCAGATTGCACAGCAGGTGACATCAGCAGGCAGTCATTTGAGAGCCTTCTGCAGATCCAGTAGTGAACTGAAGAGTGTGTCTGAAAGCCTTATTTCTATACCCTGGTGATAAGCTACTAGAAGGTGGGAGAAGTTTCTAGAAAGGTCCTTTGAATTTATGAAAGCTTCGTCCCTCCCCTGCCCTGGATCCAAGCTGGCTGCACTGACAATGCACAGTTGTTAGGTCTTTTGTGAGGAGACAGGAAACAGCCTAGTTAGGTGCCAGTTGGGCTACCCTCAGCTCTGCCTCCCCATCCTGCCAGTTTATGGCCCATTGAGGCTCATCTAATCTCACAATTGTGTGGCTGTCTGGACTGAGTTCACAAAGTCTAACTGTCAGCTACATACAGTCATGTGTCCTAAGACAGGCTGCAGACACAAAGGGCTGAGAGCAGGAAAGCACCAACTTTATAAAAGTGTCATGTAGAAAATGATAATAATACATTCAAGAGGGTTTATCTTTGCAATTTCATAGGCTCCAACCATGACATATGAAATTAATTTGTACTTGTAAAGCTCACTGCTGCCCCAGCAAAGGGGCATCCTGGCACTGTACTGATACCGCTGTGGAACCCTTCCTGGCTTTTCCCTGTGAAATGTCCACTCCTGGGCACCCCCAAGGTGAAGCCAGGCATCCCAGAGCTGTTGGGGCCATTGTGGAGATTAAACAAGCTATTGCCCAGAGTTGCAGAGTGGGATCCATGATTAGAATAGGCACTGAGGCGAGAATTATCAGGTCCAAGGAAATTGAGCCCAAGACCCACCAAGGCGGGAATTTAACCCTGGTCCCGGGCCAGATCTCTGCATCAGAGTCTGCCGCTCTAACCATTGAGCCACACTTCTCCACATATCTACCTGCTCTCATTTAGGATTACAGCTTATCAAATGTAAAAAGACATTTCTGATGTTATCTTATAGGAGGGGTAGGCCTCACTGTATTGAAAAATGAATTTGAAAGTTTTTCATTACCAGGACATGCAAAACTTAAAGGTACATGTCCTACAATTTAATTATACAGCACACTACCCTAAGGGCTACCTAGGACCTATCTTAGGGGTATATTCTATATAATGAAAGGGGAGTCTAAGGATTGGTAAGAGGTTTTAAATGCAAATTCAACATGGCGGTGTGCCACTGACTACAGGCTCCAATGTCAGGCCTGCAACATGATTTAAAGGGTTGTACAACAGTACAACACAGGTAAATACATTGTATGCCTTTGCCATGCATTTTTTAGCATGTATGCTTTTACCGCAATATACATTTACAACACATGCCAATGCCACACATTGTTTTTAGATTTAAAATCAATGTATTTGTGGGGGAAGACCCCACACACCTCTCAACTTACCTTTAATGCATTGCATTGGCATATGTTGTAAATTCAAATTTGCGGTAAAAATATTTGTGCAAAAAAATGCGTTATAAAGGCACGAGGTAAAAACCTTCTTGTAAATGTTGTTTCCTGTTTAGGAGGACTACTTAAGTTGGTTGCACAATAGGTGTTGCAGGCCCACTGGTAGCAATTATTTACAGGCCCTGGGTATAGGATATACCACTCTACAAGGAACTTACTAGTCAATTAACTATGGTAAATCGATTATACCATGTTTTAGGGAGAGAGCACAAGCACTTTAGAACTGGTTCGCAGTAGTAAAGTGCACAGTATCCTAAGGCCATCAAAAATGAATTCAGCAAAAAGTGAGAGGAGGAAGGCAAACAGGTTGGTGGTGGCACTGCAGAGAGGGCCATTTCTAACAGTGATAGTGTGGGGTTGGGTGTGGTGCTGTGTGGTGCTGTTTCAGAGGTCATGGAGATGGTTTTGGGTGGGTGGTTGGATTTGGTTGAGGGTGTGAGTTCGAGTGTGGTGCTCGGTTCTGTGGTAGTGGTGGAGGTTGTAAGTGGGTGCTTGGATTTAGTGAAGGTATGGGTTTGGGTGTGGTGCTGTGTTCTTTGGTAGTAGTGGTAAGTTGTGGTATGTATTTGGATTTGGTGAGGGTATTGGTTCAGGTGTGGTGCTGGGTTCATGGGGGGTGGTTTTGGTTGTGAGGTTGGAAGTGGAATGGGTGTGAGTGTGAGTGTGGGAGAATGCGTAAGGGAAGGTGAAGGGTCCATAGTGAAATGGATATAAACAGATAGCAGGCAGGTGCTGATGTGTGGGAGGCAGTGATTTTGATGGGGGCTGTGGACCAGCAAAACCTCTCTTTATAGCAGTCACAGTTGAGTGTATGTCATACAGGAATTGTAGTAAGGTGGACGATAGGAACGTTACTTTTGTGATGAAGTAACTTCTGTGCCAAAGTCTAAATTATGCGAATCAGGAACACCTAAGGCAACTTTAATTATCTTTCAATATCTCTATATTTTATTATGACTGTTAGGGTCCTATGTTAACTTTCGTAACGTCCTGTAACATATATTGACTACAACCAAACGATTGTAGTGAGGGCCCACCATAGTTTTCCCCAATATTAGTTTTTGTGCCACACTATTAGTTTAGAAATAGTCTGCCCATGTTTTGTTATTCAGCTCTTCTTCGGGGATTCAGTCTGAACATTTCAAACAAGGTCAACAACATTGTGCCCTGCTTTTCTCTGTGGTCGGTCCCTAGCACATTCTAACATATAGACATAATAGAGAGACCCAGTTGCTGTTTCCTAGCATGTAAGCCAAGACTTGCCATTTTGAAAATAGGGAGGAGAAGTTCTAGCAGAGGCAAGGGCCTGGAACTGGGCAAATCTAAGATGCAGATCAGCTAATGACAAACGCCAGGTATTGGGCCCTGTTCTAATCCCAGAGATCACTGATATATTATTATGCTCCAGTAGTGGGGTTAGGCTTAGTCAAATATATTGTTCAACATAATAGGGCATTGCATTGTATAAAATTTATTGATAATGCTAATTACTTTTCTTACTTGAATACATTTTCTAATTGCAGCACAGTTGCTCCATGACAGAGCACAAAAGTTTAAATAAATATTGTAAACTTTCCTCATGTCTTTCATTTATTTATTATGGACCTACATGAGTGAGAGAATAAAATGTTATTATTCTCTACCAAAGTTCACTGAGGGGTCCAGAGTGTTATCTTCTGGTGTGCCAACTTGCCTGTTACCCTGGGAAGGTTAGGAGGGCAGGTTAAGCACTATGAGCTAGTCACGTTTTGGGCCTATAGATACTGATGTGGTATTGTGACTCAGTCCCAACATACTGATGTTCCGTGATCCCAGGGATAGTTTTGATTCCAAACAGAATCCCTCCAACACAATTTAAGACCTATTCAAGTTTATTAGGAATCTAAAGCTTAAATACATTTATGCCACACAACACAAAAAACTATTAGTAATAAATAGGTCTATCAAGATTATTAAGAGCAGCTGTTGGTGGCTGATGTACAACTATTGAAAAGACTTACAAGAACTAGAAAATGTAATTATTGGTTTTCCTGCAAGTGTGACAGAGGAGGAGTTAATTGAAACTATTGGAGTAAGGGTACATTAGGAGGCGTCATCTCGCAATAAACCTAAATCAAAACTTTTTGCAACTATGCAATGAGACACAATTGCTATATACCCTAAGTTGGTTACACAGAATATAAAAAAAGATATATTTCTATATATTCATGAGTAAAAAGGAAACTAATAATCATTTGAAACAATATTACACAACAAACTGTGGATGGGGTATGTATAATCGGGAATTCTGATAAAGGAAGGGGAAACATCATCCTATGATCCCTGGATAAGTATTTGAAGGAGGCTACAGTCAGCTAGGTGATCAGACGTGTTATGAAAATTTCATTTAGAGAGGGTACACAATATCAAAACCAATATAAGGAGGAATTGATGGGATGCAAAATGAAGGTTTGATGAGCCAAGATTAATATGTGATTTGCAAAAACAACTACCCAAAGATGCCAGTCATGTGTTCGATTCTCAAAATTCATAAAAATGAAACTGACCCTCCTGGCCAACCTATAATCTTAGCCATAAAAATCAACTTTCAGAATACCTCAAAATATGTGGGCTACTTCCTGAGGAACTAGGTTAGAAACCTCCCTTCATCTGTACAGGACACAGAGGACTTTCTAAAACATATTTTTGATATCCTTTGGGAGGATAAGGATGTGGTAATGACCCCTGATGTCACAACTCTCCATATAAGCATTAAACATGTAGATGGTTTAAGAGAGACACAACATTTTTTTAAGGGCCATACCCTTAACACCATGGAGGCGTACACAAATAGTGTTGTTTATGGTTATCCCTTTCCATGCTCATGATGGCTCCACTCCATCATGAGCTACGGGTCGCATATGCTCATGACAGCGTGGAGCCGTCATGCACCTGCTGCCCGCCCACTCTCAGCCTATGCAGCACTACTTCCCCTCCTGTTCTCCACGCCGTAATGAGCACACGCCACCCATGAGTCATGACGGTGTGGAGCTGTCATAAGTAAGGGAGTGCCACACCCACCCCCTAGCCCACGGCCGAATTTGCATAGTGGTGAAAAAGTTAAGTGGTTTCTAGAGAGCAACTGATTTATGTATAACAAAAAGCTGTGCAGACATTTCAGGAGCATGGCTGTGGGAACATCCTTTAACCCTAGCTATGCAAATTCACATATGGGCTGGTGTGGGAAGCAGGTGGTCCTGGGCATGCATTTGAATGAATGGTTTACACTTGTGGTGATTTAGACCTGATATATCAATAACCTCTTCACAATTTGGATAGGGCAACATTGGAGGCTGCTACATTTGTAGACAAGATCAATGATGATTTATTCAGCTAGTATTTTACCAGTAAGGTTGATCTATGTATATATGTGAAAAACAACAGACTAGAGATGAAAAGCCATATGGAAAGCACACAGCAGGAATACTATCCTCCATGTAACCATTTTTTACCCAGTTATATCAGAACAGGGCAGGGAAGATTTCATTGCTCCCACTTGCAGGAGCAAAGAAAGCTGCTGCTAGGAATGGCATGGATCTATCTCCCTACCCACACTCTGGCAGGCAGGGAACAGAAGATTGTTGCTATCCAGCTGGAGCATAACGATAAGATGCTCCCACCGGGGGAGCAAAGAAAACAAGCCTGCTACCTTCGGGACCCCAGGATTGATACTGGCAGGGATGCTTGTGTTGCCAAAGGAGCCAGGGGCCTCCCATAATTGCACCCATGTTAAGAGTATCCTAGGTGGGACTGGGGTAACCAATTAATAAAAAGTAAATGTGGCCAGCTCCTGCACAGTCCCATGGAATGCTGGGAGCCAGCAGGGTTGTGGGGGCTACGGGTCTCCCTCCTGCAATCCCATTTAAAAAACAAGCTACTAGAGGGTGCATGAAACTACAAAAAATTTAAAAATAACAAAATAAGGGAAACGAATAACAAATGAGCTGCAGGAGCCACTCATTAATTATCCAGTGATCCTGACAATGAGTACTCCCATAATGGCCTGCTAGGGCTTTAATCATTATTTTCTGGTCCTGATCATGCACCAGGAAAGGGAAAGGGGCTTCACCAACCAGTTTTTAAACTGTTGTGGTGCGCTGCAGGGAGCACACATCAATCATAGCAAAATTTAAAAAATGCAGTAAGTCTCCTGGTTTATTGAATCTTTGATAGACTTTAGTAAAATATTTTGTCCCACCTGCAGAATTGGTGGAATCTTGGCAGCTCACTTCCGGACAAATTCCACCAATTGCTGCTGGTAATACTATTTCCTCGCGCACAGCTTCAGGATGGTAAGTTGGCAAGCACAAGCGTGATATGTGTCACTTGGAAGACATCCGGCAAGATTTATCTAATATAGGCATTCACAACCATTCGTGGTCACACAGAACGCTCTCCTGGTTGAGGTAATATGAATTTTTATGGTCAATTGTGTCCCCTATCGTAGACCCCACCGGCTCCATGTACGTGCTTCAAGTACATGTATGTTCCCTCCACTTCCAGCTATGAAGACGCAAATACATTTGCGTCCAACGTTAACATGTCCTCTTTCAGATCCACCATGAATGGGTCGGATATTCAGTTCCTAAGTGTGCCTTGCCAACGTCTTTATATGGTGCACTTTCATGATTTTCTAGCTCTGGCGAGTTAGGCCCTGATTCCTGCCATCGAGCCCTTTCTGCCTTCTGTTTCTGAAACCTACAGTCTGCTGCTTCCCGACCTCTGCCCTACTCCCTGTGCGGTGAGTGGTGCCTGGCTCGGCCTGCTTGCCTGCCAAGACTGTATTCAGCCTTCAAGTTATCTGCTCCGCTCCTCGATAATACATTCCTGTCTAGCAGTTTAGGAAAACATCCTTCCCAGCTGCAGAGCAAAGGGCCCGGCCTCACTGTCTCCATGCAAGTAATTCATAGCTTCCGTTACCATGGTAGGCCCATGGCCCCTCGCATCTCATGTAGACACGTAGCCGTATATGCACGCACTAGCAGTCAGTATAGAATAGCCTCTGCCCGAGAGACCTTTCCTTCTAGATAATACAGTTCCTCAAACACAAGATACTAGATATGATTTGGGATTAGGTTGTTCTGACACCCCAGACTTCTGTCTCCTCATGTAGGGCTAAATGTCAAGTCCCCTTCACCCTCCAGTTCCACGTCAACCACACGTCATGCTGCTGCGCGCGCATCTCTGCCATGTATTTCTGCTGACACTGCAGGATTCTTCTATGGATCCACCCACCTGTGATACGTTTCATGTGATGTTGTCTAGCACACACCTCCGTGGACGCCCTCATGCACGCCTTCTGTTACGTACATGTGTTCTTATCTCGTTTCTCTCCGCTGTTACGCCTTCTGCATCTATCACTACTGTAATGCATTGACTATATATATGATGTTCTGTTAATAATTCATTGTACATGTACATGTCCATGTCCATTCCCTTCCTGAACCCTTGTAGTGATGGAACATGATACCTGGTTCGAACCAATTCCTTTTTAAGGAATAAAACCCCTTTTAAAACCTCAGATACCACGGATTCTGTCTCTTATTTTTGACTGAGTTATTCTTATTGAACTTTACCGCATAAATTAAGTATAGGTAATTTAAATTTACCACATAATTGGCGCCCGAACAGGGACCCCTCCCCCACCTTACGCGCCGGCGGTGCGTTGCAGGCCCGGTCCCCTGCCACAGCCGGACGGACAACTACGCGTACCCGCAGGATTTCCTGTATCTCCCTCAGGCCAACGGAGGTGACTGAGGCTGCGATCGACACCCAGACGAGGCGGTGAGGAGTGCGGAGGATCCCGACCAGAGCCTAGCTGAGAGAGCAAAGTCCGAGGTATTCAGAGGCCCACCAGTTCCGAAGTTCCGAAGTTCCGAAGTACCTACGTCACGAGTCGAGTCGAGTCCGGTCCAGTCCAGTATCAAGTTTCCGAGGCCTTCCGTTCCGTGCTTCCCGGTGAGTACCGTTGCTGGGGACGCATCTAGACGGGTGCATTAGTTTGTATCCGGTCAAGACGGGTTTGGGTACACAGACCCGGTCTGCACTGTTTTAGCGGTGTATCTGTACTGTTTAGCAGTATATCCGGTCTGCACTGTTTAGCGGTGTATCTGTACTGTTTAGCAGTATATCGAGTATGCAGGTAGCTAGTTTTATCCTAGTTATTGTTGTTCGTTTTCAAAATGTTTAAATGTGTTTTAATGTTGTGGTATGAGTGATTGTTCGATCTACATTATTGTGTATATTGTATTAATTGTGTCCAAGTCCAAGTAAGTATCAAGTACCAAGCGGCACGGCTGAAACATGCCGCTGTTCTCTAAACTAAGACAGATAGGAACTAGAAGAGGGATACTCGAGGAAGCTGTTCCCATTCCACCCAGGGACACTCCAGGGTATTTTATGTACCACAAACACGGCCTAGATGCTGTATTATATCTCGATTTGTGGGTGGATTACACCAAAGATCTAGCAGAGAATCAGAGATGGCCCGCTACTGGGACATGGGATGCCGATTGCATCATGAGAGTAGAAGAAGCATTATGGAAAAAGAAAGCCAGACAGTCACAGAAAGATGCCATTGAATTATGGCGTAAAGAATCACACAGACGGACAGAGAAAGCACTCAGAAAAGCAGAGAAAAGTAGAGAGGATTCAGACAAAGCCCGAGAAAACGTATTAGTTGAGGAAGGTATACGAGTAAAAGCAGAACAAGTAGACCGACAACGAAACGCTCTTATGAATGGTATGTATCCTCTTCTGGCCGAGGGTTTACCTAAGGCCACCCCGGAAGTACCAAAAGATCTGCCACCTCCATTGCCTCCGACTAAATCACGCCACAAGACCGCAAAGGACATTTTTCTTTCTTCCTACTTAGACGATGCAGCCCCCGAATATGTTAATATTCCGCCGCCACGCACACCACCTGCTGACGGCACTCCACCCCGAGATAATCTACATCCTCTTCCCCAACAACAAACTCCTCCTCCCGTTCCACATCCTCCGCCTGTTCCACCACCCTTTCCTGCACCTATTCTCCCTACCATTAACCCACTAAATTCTTTTGGACCTGGCACCTCGGGAGGTGCCGCAGGAGGTTTTCAAAGACCGCCACAAACACATCGATTGACTTATAGGGATTTAGCACAACAACGTACACCTCAAACAGCGAGTTCCGACATACTTAAGGAACCTCTGACAGACTGTAGATATGATCCAGTACCCGGTAAAGACGACAGAATGATGCTATCATCAGTACGTCTACGACGAGTTGCAAACTATTTAATGTTACTACCAGGAATGATTGATCATCTAGACAGAATATATCTTTTTGTTCAAACGGGGCAAGGCCCTGAAAGTATTGGCGAGGCCATGGCACATCAGAAGGTAGACACTCAAAGAATGATATTACGTTTCTTCATAAACTGCTTGATAAGAGACCAGGATAGGCCTGGTGTAGACCAGGAAGAAATGAAAGCACTTAACAAATGGGGTCAGAATATAGCAGACGGAAAACATGATAAACAGAGTTGTATAGAAAATATGTACCGAAGGATCCGAAAAGCAGTAGAACAAATACATGAAAGAAGACAGCCTGAAAGAGAAATAGATACAGACAAGAATGAATCCTCGGAGGAGGAGGAACAACCAGAAACGACAACAGGAGCATTGCAATTACCAGCTAGGGAAATGATAGCATATGTAGGTAAGGGAAGACCCTTTAATAATTCAATACGTCCGGTACGTCCAGAAAGTAAGAGACTTTTTCAAGCTGCCATGTCAAACCCGAAGACGCCAGAACACCTATTTCAGGCTACCGATAAAATACTTCAAGAACGAATGGGGTACCATGTACTCGATTCTATGGATGAACAAGAATTAGCCAGGTCAGCAGTACAATGGGCTGACAATCCTGATAAGTATAGCGATGACGCATTAGCACAAACGTTTTTGAATCTTTCTCCAGATGAACAGCGTCTAGCTGGTATGTACATGATACAACACCTCCTTATATTATGTAAAAGCCAACATTCTGATCCAGGTCCCCTACCTGATATATTAATAGAACTACTCACGAATAGATGGAGAGGTCTAGGTACCGACTTAATTAAGGTAATTCTAGAACATCGACACAGGTACAATGCTTTCCTGAATACACAGTTTGTTCCAGCTCCACCAGTAGAAAGAAAAATGTATTACATAGACAGACAGAATCCCTTGCGAGAAGTACATCCAGTCAGGAATGATGATAATACCTTTAGACGTGTGTTTGTATACACGCCCATAACAAAGATGGAACTATTAGAAATGAAGAAACTAGTGCCTAGTCATGATAAAGACCCTGCAGGTTTCCACCGTGAAATAAAAGACATGTTACTCATGGGTGATTATACCTATCCTGACATCATGAAAATATTAAAAGTATTACTGCCTGCCGGTATTTACGAGAAACTGAAAGAAAAAGAATGGGAGGTGGGAGAGCAAAAGATTGATTGGGCTGCATTAGAAAACGAAGAAAATACTCGAACCCCAGGCCTAGGGCTTGGGGACAAAACTAAAGCATTACCAGGATTGTTAGTACAAGTATTGCCACGTTTGTTAGCAACGAAAAAGGAGGACTGGGATGCAATCTCAGCCTGTAAACAGAAACCCGATGAAGACACTAGTGATTTCTATTCCCGATTTGAGAAATGTTTTGTTATTAATAGTGGCCTGAAATCAAGTAGTGAGTCATACCCACATCTTTTTGTATCCAAATTAGTCGAGAATTCTCTGCCCCAAGTTAAGAATCGAGTACGGAAAGTCGAGAGCACATGGCAGGCAAACACGCCTTCACAAATGTTACAAATGTTACAGTACCACCAGAACAGAATTAGAGAAGAACATGACCACGAACAAAGACGCATGAAAGACACGAAAATGAAAATGTTAGTTGCTCAGTCAGTTCCAGCTGACGGTCAGAAAAAGGGTATGACACAGTCCAATAATTCAGCAGCTCCTGTTAAAGGGATATGCAACTATTGTAAACAGCCAGGTCACTATATAAACGATTGTGCAGTATTGAAACACAATATAGCTACAGGTAAAACTAAAGAAAGACCACGTCCTCCTAGACAGGACCAGGTCCAACAACAAGTATCACAGAATATACAGCCTATGCAAGCTTCACAACAGACAGTCCAGACCGTAGCGGTTCCACAGCCACAACCCATTGCCGCAACACAACATGCAACGCAACAGATGTACCAGTATGCACAAACAGATTATCCCGATTATCAGTGATACACCTGAAACAGCCTAGAGAGGGAAGTTGGCTTGCCTCTTATTGAGGTTCCTGTAGATCAAGAAGGTCCTTATGTACATAGTCAAGTATTAGGGAAAGACAGAAAGTTTTTAATTGATACAGGGGCAAGCAGAACAACGATAAGTCATGATGAGGTTCCAGGGGCACCCCTCTCAGGCTCCCAGAATGTTTCCCTTGGATTTTCAGGCAAACCTATTGTAAATGAAGTATCAAAACCAGTACCACTTTTAGTTGGACCTTTGTCTCGCACTACAGATTTGTTATTAACGAAATCATGTCCAGAAAACTTGTTAGGTATCAAGACACTGAAAGCTCTAGGAGCCGTTATTTGCTGTTCTCCGGAAGGAGTAAGACTGTTTTTACGTGACTTTAAGGGTCACTATGTATTAAGAGATATTGATCCCAGATTACAGAATGTTCCTGCACATTTATGGGCACAAGGCCCCACTGATGTAGGTTGTATGCACATTACACCATATCGAGTCACGCTCAGGCCAGGAGTAGTTTTACCACGAATTCGACAATACAAGTTACCTCCAGATGCTGTAGCGGCTTTACTGAAAATCATTGACGAGCTTATTGCACAAGGTGTGGTTGTAGAAACCGACTCGAATCTATGTAATTCCCCTATCATCCCAATTCTTAAACGTACTGATCCAAATGCACCCCCAGTTTATTGATTAGTTATCAATTTGCGCGAATTAAATAAATGCATCGTACCACAATATCCTGTGGTTCCAGACATCTCGTCTCTATTGACTGCCATTGATTCCGAAGCAGCGTTCTTTACTGTAATTGATCTGAAGAACGCCTTCTTTAGTGTCCCCATTGATCCAGAAAGCCAATACCTTTTCGGATTCTGTTTAAATGGACGAAGCTTCAAATTTGCACGCGCACCTCAAGGATTCACAGAAAGCCCCAGCATCTATAGCCAAGCACTGAAAAGACAACTAGACAGTATACACATGCCTGACAACACTGCCCTGTTACAGTATGTCGATGATCTACTGATCACCGCCCGCAGCGAACCTGAATGTGAGCAGGCGTCACTGACGGTTTTGCATTTCCTGGCTGACAAGGGACACAAGGTGTCCCCTTCAAAGCTGCAATTCTGTGTTCAGCAAGTTGTTTACCTTGGGCACTTGCTGTCCAAAGGGGGGAGACAGCTAACACCTGACCGCATTCAGCTAATTGTACACATGTCACAGCCCAAGACACAAAAGGAGGTACGAGCCTTTATAGGCCTCACTTCTTACTGTAGACAATGGATCCCTCAGTATGCATTTCTAGCCAAGCCACTCATACAGTTGACAACCCAGGAGGCAGCGACATCGACTGTCCTCCCTTGGACTCAGGAACACACACAAGCTTTTGACGACTTAAAGAAAGCTTTATGTCAAGCACCAGTTTTAGCGACACCATGTTACAGTAAGCCTTTTACACTTTTCGTCACAGAACGTGAAGGTACCGCATTGTCAGTACTCACTCAGGATCAAGCAGGTTCACACAAACCGTGTGCTTATTTTTCTAGTACATTGGATCCAGTAGCCCAGGCTCTGCCTGCATGCTTGAAATCAGTAGCAGCAACAGCCCTTGCAATCAGACAAAGTGATTCCATAGTGTTAGGACACCAATTGACAGTACAAGTTCCACACTCCGTGGAAGTTCTTTTAAACCGAACACAGACCCAGCACTTGACCATAGCGCGACTGACAGGTTATGAATTGACATTGTTTCAGCCACACATAGAAATCAGACGTTGCAACACATTGAACCCTGCTACACTTCTGCCATTAAGTGAGACAGACCCATTGGCACATGATTGTATTGAAGTCATTACCATTACGACGAAACCCAGACAAGACTTGACAGACACTGCATTACCAGATCCAGACCTGACACTTTATGTGGATGGTTCATGCATGAGAACAAGTACAGGAGAATTAGTGGCTGCCTATGCAGTCACGACAGAAACTGAAGTCATAGAAACGAATTGTATTGACACCCTGTCGGCTCAAGCAGCAGAGCTCATCGCTCTGACTCAAGCCTGTATTCAAGCCAAGAACAAAAGAGTTAACATATACACAGATTCACGTTATGCATTCGGAGTCGTACACGACTTCGGTGTACTATGGCGAGAGAGAGGTTTCTTGACCTCTCACGGTGCCAAAATTCAGCACGGTCCCCTCATTCAAACTCTGTTAGATGCAATACATCTGCCTACAGCAATATCCATCATGAAGTGCAAGGCACATACAAAAGTCACCGATACAATTTCCCAGGGTAACGACCTGGCAGACCGAACAGCCAAGCATACAGCTCAGACTCAGACTCACGCTACTGATCCGACAAAGACGATAGTCCATACACCGACACATTGTATGACAGTTAAGGATCCCGCCCTAGATGTAATTGACATACAGACACATGCTACACCAGATGAAATCAAGAAATGGATTGAACTAGGAGGGGTCCAGACAGAACAGGGATGGATGACGAAGGGAAAATCTACATGGTTTCTCCCTGACTCTATGGTCCAAGTAATCATTAACACAGTACACAGTCCTGCACATTTAGGAGAAAAAGCCATGTTAGACAGTATTCAAAATCTCTGGTTCAACAAACATTTACGAGCAGCAGCCAAACAGAAAGTGCGTACTTGCATGATTTGTTGTCAGTTCAACCCAGGTAAAAGCATTCCCGTAGAGCAAGGTGGATTTCATCCTCCCGATCACCCTTTTGAAGTCCTCCAGATGGATTATATCCAGATGGCACGTTGTCGAGGATTCAAATATGTCCTCGTAGTTGTATGTGCACTCTCCCGTTGGACAGAAGCATATCCAGTCCCAGATTACACTGCTCCGACCACTGCCAAGCAGCTGGTTCGTGAATTCTTCCCCAGATATGGTTTGCCCCGCATCGTATACTCCGATAACGGTCAGCCATTCTCGTCCGAGCTAATGAAGCAGGTATCTCTCCTGCTCGGCTACCAATGGAAGTTCCATTGTGTCCGACATCCCGAGGCAGCAGGCCTCGTGGAACGCCATAATCAGACTCTGAAAATTCGCCTTGCCAAGATCTGTAGAGAGAAAGGGGTCGACTGGATAGTAGCTTTGCCAGTTGCACTCTTTTATATGAGAATGGTCGCACACTCCAGAACAGGGCTATCCCCGTACGAGGTGGTCTTTGGTAGGCCGCCGAATATGTGGGGGACGCCTCTGCCTCGCAAAATCACTGATGTTGACTGTAATATGCTGACAGATTACCTTGCTTCCTTGATGTCTGCACTACAATCATGTCGTTCACAGGTTGCTGCAGCCTTTCCCGACAACACCGAGGTGAAGCCGCATGAAGTGGTTCCGGGAGACCTCGTCTTTATAAGGAATTTTGACAGGAGAAGTCCGCTGGAGCCCCGCTGGCAAGCACCAAGACTAGTACTTTTGACCACAAGGACAGCGATAAAAGTCGAGGGCCGCAAGGGCTGGCTTCATTCAAGTCATATTAAGAAATACCATGGACTTCCGCCAGATCTAGCCTCCCAGCCCTGCCCTCCTCCACAGACTGATTCAAAACTCCCCCTGGTCGAGAAAACTTCTTCTCAAGAATATAAACTGAAATTAAGGTCTAGCAAGTCAGACAGTTTAATTGTTTAAGTCCTCCCCTAGGTGAATCGGTTAGACGAGTTTCTGACATGAATCCCCTAGACCCCAACAGAGAGAGAGATAGACAGAAACAGCTCAAGAAATGTGAATATTGTAAATCTCTTCGCAGTCACTGCATAGTGACATTACTGATTATGTTTTTTCTAAGTCTTTTGATTATTGCTGCAAGTGTACTTTTACATATGTACTACCCTATTTTCAAGCGTGCACAGTCTCCCTTCAATGTCACTGCCGAGCACTCTTTCAGTGAACTGCCCCCGCATGAATTATCTTACCAACTTGCGCTGCGCAACAACACTTTCATTAGTATGTTACATCATTCCCATCAGACCAGCAATGCTACCAATTGTTGGATATGTGGCCGACTCCCTCCCTATCAGAAATACAAGGGAGTTCTGCCCCTCTTTCCGTACCCGTTCACACACAATGGTTCCTGTGGTGCATGGTTTAGTTTAATGAACTCTCTAGATTCCAATTCCGTAGTTTACCAGGGCAACTGGGTGTGGGGAAATCTGAACACAGTTCTGCATAAAGTATGTTTCCCTGACAAGGAGGGTCTTCCAAAAAGGACAGGGACTGATCTAGAAAATGAAGTATATGGATTAGGTAACTTTACACTTAACCTCATGATCCTGAATGTTGAATCTGAAGCCGAACCAGTCTTGCCCGCTATGTCCGTATTACCAGTCAAAGGTGAATTATGTGTCAGAAAGATTGGTTCAGTACACCTGGGTCATAGTAAATGTACTACTGTGATCGACTTCAGTGATAAGGGCAAGTCTACATTTAAAGCTTCCCGTCATTCTTATTTCGTTTGTGGTCATACAGCATATATACGCTTACCTCTAGATTGGGATGGTACCTGCTACATTGCATTCCTTCTGCCACCTGTTTTCCTAGCCCCTCCTGATTATCATAGGGACACCCATCTAGTACACAATAGACCACAGAGAGATTTCCCGATTGTCGACTACACTGAAACGGCATGGGAACAATACACAGACTTCAATAAAGGTTTCTTTCCCTACTTAGGTGCTGTCTTTAATAGTAAATTGATACGAAAATTAACCAGAACCCTCGAAGCAGTAGTAAATGAAACTACTTCCGCCCTAGGTAACTTAACGGAGGAGCAGTCTGCTATGCGGATTGTTGTTCTTCAAAATCGTCTCGTCCTTGACGTCATCCTGGCCGATAGGGGCGGAGCTTGTAGAGTCATCGGATCGAGCTGCTGTGTTTTCATTCCAGAAAACGCGCCATCAGTATATAGAGCCATAACCCGTCTTCACAAGATTGCAAGTCAGATACACCAGAATCCAGGCACCTGGACTTGGTCCGGTTGGTTCTGGAGCGTGTTGTCAGCCTGGGGATGGAAGGTCCTATCCTTCCTAGGTATTGCCCTTCTCATAGTGTTCAGTTGCTGCCTATGTCTGCAATGTGGGCCAGCGATTTGCGGCTTGTGCGCCACTTCATGTATTCCTCATTCAAGTCCTCATTCAAAACACCGTAAGAAGAAAGAAGACCAAATGATGTTACATGAACAGATTGATAGATTAATGAGGATTGATATATCATGAAGGGTCCGTAGGGGACAAGGAGGGAATGAGGTAATATGAATTTTCATGGTCAATTGTGTCCCCTATCGTACACCCCACCGGCTCCATGTACGTGCTTCAAGTACATGTATGTTCCCTCCACTTCCAGCTATGAAGACGCAAATACATTTGCGTCCAACGTTAACATGTCCTCTTTCAGATCCACCATGAATGGGTTGGATATTCAGTTCCTAAGTGTGCCTTGCCAACGTCTTTATATGGTGCACTTTCATGTTTTTCTAGCTCTGGCGAGTTAGGCCCTGATTCCTGCCATCGAGCCCTTTCTGCCTTCTGTTTCTGAAACCTACAGTCTGCTGCTTCCCGACCTCTGCCCTACTCCCTGTGCGGTGAGCGGTGCCTGGCTCGGCCTGCTTGCCTGCCAAGACTGTATTCAGCCTTCAAGTTATCTGCTCCGCTCCTCGATAATACATTCCTGTCTAGCAGTTTAGGAAAACATCCTTCCCAGCTGCAGAGCAAAGGGCCCGGCCTCACTGTCTCCATGCAAGTAATTCATAGCTTCCGTTACCATGGTAGGCCCATGGCCCCTCGCATCTCATGTAGACACGTAGCCGTATATGCACGCACTAGCAGTCAGTATAGAATAGCCTCTGCCCGAGAGACCTTTCCTTCTAGATAATACAGTTCCTCAAACACAAGATACTAGATATGATTTGGGATTAGGTTGTTCTGACACCCCAGACTTCTGTCTCCTCATGTAGGGCTAAATGTCAAGTCCCCTTCACCCTCCAGTTCCACGTCAACCACACGTCATGCTGCTGCGCGCGCATCTCTGCCATGTATTTCTGCTGACACTGCAGGATTCTTCTATGGATCCACCCATCTGTGATACGTTTCATGTGACGTTGTCTAGCACACACCTCCGTGGACGCCCTCATGCACGCCTTCTGTTACGTACATGTGTTCTTATCTCGTTTCTCTCCACTGTTACGCCTTCTGCATCTATCACTACTGTAATGCATTGACTATATATATGATGTTCTGTTAATAATTCATTGTACATGTACATGTCCATGTCCATTCCCTTCCTGAACCCTTGTAGTGATGGAACATGATACCTGGTTCGAACCAATTCCTTTTTAAGGAATAAAACCCCTTTTAAAACCTCAGATACCACGGATTCTGTCTCTTATTTTTGACTGAGTTATTCTTATTGAACTTTACCGCATAAATTAAGTATAGGTAATTTAAATTTACCACATTGTGCTAAATCACAGCACGAGTATGCAACGTGACTGTTTCTACTGTTGCTGGAACCCCACGGACTCTCCAGAGTAGTTTTGTAACTCTGCTAAATTCAGCAGAGTCATATTCTGCAAGATCTGCCCACCCCCTAATCCATGACCCCAAAAGAAATTGCCATTATTTTCAAAGCACCCAGAGCTCGAGCTGTATGCCGTTTAGCTGGCATGCAGGGATCCTTTGTATTCGGTTCTACAGCTGCACTTTGACTTTATGATTTAAAAAAAATCTTTATTCAAAATATATTGTGACAAACACAATTATTAAACATTACAATATGGGTACTTATAAACTGAAAAATATACATTTGATTATGGGCATAGGTGACTTTTTGACAAAGCCAAAAGATCTGCTTTATATATGATGATCTGCTCATCTGCTGATTGATCTAATAGGCCAGCTTTGGTTATTTTGGTGTTTTAACCCTTTTCACAATGCAGTAGGTCTGCCTTAATTTGCTATGTCATCAGGGATGTCAGTGATCATGTCAAGAGTGATGTAATATGGGAGGTCATAAACAGTGCATTGTGGGGCCCTAAGTTATATGCTGAATTTCTATGGTTTTGTACAAGCGAAATCTGAGCCTAACTATAACACCCCTGAAAACATTGTTTTTTCCAGTAAATAAATATGTGTGTGTGTGTATATATATATATATATATATATATATATATATATTCAATGAAAAAACCATAGGTTATAGGCCATATATAGTTAGGAATTCGCATTTACAAAACCTTATTTTACTCGCATAAAACCATTGAAATTCCATATATAGTTAGAAGCGCTAACTATATATCGCGCACCCGCAATCCACTGCTGATGATGTCACATATTACATCATTCATGACATGGTCAGTGACATCACTGATGACATCACTGATGACATCTCAAATGACATCACTGATGACATCACTGATCACAACATCCAGTGATTGTATGTGTCTGTAAAGTTTAAATATGTTTCACATATTGAAGAATGAGTGGATGTATAAGTGTCTGGATGAAGAATTTAGTAGGTGCATGACTGACTGTATGAGTGAGTGATTAAATGTGTCTCACTGAGTGCATGGGTTAGTGACTAAACTGTCTTAATTTGTGCATCAGTATGTTTGTTGTTGTGTAAGCTGCTGCATGTGTTGATCAGTAGCTATATGAGTAACTGTATGGGTTATTCATTAGTTGTCCAAGTATTTGAATGGGAGGCTGAGTGTGTGTGTGGGTGGCTGGGAGGTGCGTGACTCTTTGCATAGATGTGTAAGCAGTTGATTCACTAGGAGTATGAGTTCAAGAGTGCATGTGGAAACAGCTATATGGGCGGTTGACTGTGCATGGGTGTGTTGGTGAGTGAATGGATTTCTCATTGCTACATGTGCAAGTAAGTACGTATGTAAAACACAATACATGTGAGAGTTGAGATATATAAATAACTGAACATAAGAGCCAGTGAATGTGTGAGTGGCTGTATCGATCACTGTGAGCTTGTATCAGGGATTATATAAGAGAATAAATATGTGTTATTATATGTTTGAATAAGTAAGATGTGTATAACTTTATAGTTGAGGAAATGGAGGTGTGATTGATTCTTTGCATGACTGACTAGGTGTGTGAGTAACTCCATGGATGAGTGACAGTCTGTGAGTGTCTGTTTATACTGAGTGTATGTAAGGTTATATTAGAGTCTGAAGAGGTTCATTGTATTATCACATGAGTGATGTGATCAGTGATGACAAATGAGATGTCATCAGTGATGTCATTTGAGTTGTCATCAGTGATGTCATCAGTGATGTCATTTGAGATGTCATCAGTGATGTCATTTGAGTTGTCATCAGTGATGTCATTTGAGATGTCATCAGTGATGTCATCAGTGATGTCACTGACCATGTCATGAATGATGTAATATGTGACATCATCAGCAGTGGATTGCGGGTGCGCGATATATAGTTAGCGCTTCTAACTATATATGGAATTTCAATGGTTTTATGCGAGTAAAATAAGGTTTTGTAAATGCGAATTCCTAACTATATATGGCCTATAACCTATGGTTTTTTCATTGAATTTTCAAGGTTTTGTAAATGCAAATTCCTAACTATATATCCACTATAACCTATGGTTTTTTCTGTGAATTTCATTGGTTTTTTAATAGCAAATATGAAAAGCTTTAAAATGTCAAGTACGTGATAGATAAAAACATTTTCGTATTTATGCACGCTGATGTGCTTTGAACGCTGCACCCCCCCCCTCCCCTCTTTTGCCTTAGTAGTACTCTCTCTTTGCAGATACTGAAGGGTAGTTAACGCAGGCCTTTACCCCCGTTGTAATCCGTCGTGCCTCCTTGTCTCTCCATTTGATTGATTGTTGTCCAAGCATTTACTGTTTTAGAATTGGTTCTCTTTGGATCATTCTCTATTTACAAACAAGCACAAAGGCGCAATACTCTGTTTAGTCTTTGCAGATAGTGAAAAATCGTGTAAAAAAATAAAAGTAATCGAGCAAAATCAGTAGGCCACTAATTGGATCTCTTTTTGACCTCGCTAAAATAGAAATATTAGGAACAACCCTTCATGAGAAATACGAAAATAGTGAGATGAACTGAGCTCCACACCATGAGGGCTGCAAGACAGCTCGGCTCCATCACCCATCCCGCACAAAATAACGACAAACCCTATGCAAATATTAAAAATGTAGACAACACACCAGCAAAGAAACAGGGTAAAACATTTTATTAAAAAACTATTTACATAACGTTGGTTTATAAGATGATGTCAGTAGTGGACCGATGTGTGAATAGAACGAAAACAGCACAAGGCTCCAAGATCCGGATGGCAAGCTCCTGGATGTTGGGTGCCATAGTTTAGAGTTCTGAATTTCAGCCTTTTTCAATGCCTGTGCTTTGTTGAATCAAAATGGCGGCTTGACACAAAGCTGACTCAAGCGTTGCTACTGATGCTATGCAGACCAAAACTGGTTTTCAGTTTGTACATTTTTCTAGATTTTTCAATCCAAGTTTGGTTGACTTTGTAGAACGATGGCTTCAGATTTTCAACATACGGTGTGGTGGCGCTGACTGGGAGGGGGCGCTTCGCTCCTGCCCCCTCCCCAAGTAAGATTTTCATACGTGAAAGTACGTTAATGGTTTAGGTCCCTGAGATGCTTCGATGTCACTACCATTCTCAAATAGCATAAGTTCTGGATGTTGGGTGCCATAGTTAAGAGTTCTGAGCAGTGCTTGTAACACTGTCTGAAGCTTATTTCCACCTACTGCAGCTTCACTATTCTCAAAGTAAGTGAGTGTCGTTTGTGGACCTGACTGCATTAGAAAACAATGTGATATGTTACCTTCCTAAACAGCTTGACGGAGGCCCCTGAGGGGCGGTGTGATGGCCATGGACTCGGAGAAGACGCTTGGCTCCGACACCCTCCCCAAGTCTTATAGCACTGGTGTAGCCTGAGATCGCCCCCGACATAGGCGGCCGGCTCCCGGGGTCCGGCGGAACTTTTTGCCTTTTGATGACTCTTCAATTCTGGACCTTGTCCCACAATCCGTTTGACCTGAAGACAAGCTGTAGTGGGGCGCCCCTTTATCGTTTTAGTTGCCATTCCGCCCGCTTTTGCTACACTGTGCCTCTTCCGCCATTCAGCTGTTTACCGCCCGCTCTTGCGACTACAGCGTCTCGCTCACCATGTAGTTGAGTTGCTCCCGCTCTTGCGGTGCAGCGATAGGCGGCTGCCACAGGACTCTCAAAATGGCGGCCGGCTCTTCGGTTTTGGGCCTGGTCCACTAAAATGGCCCTGGGACACCTTGGAACTCGGACGCTTGTCTGCTAGGGCTTGGGTCCCATTCTCGAAAAGCGTCCCCTCAGCCGTGAAGATTCTACAAAAGTCTTGGGGGCCTCCGACTCCCGCAGGCTTCTGGTGGGGAGCGGCTGCCATGATTGCTCGTGGAATGGCCACGACGGAGCTACGAGATGGTAGTGGTCTCATGCTGACGCCAGCTTTAGTCTGAAACATCCAGAAACACTATAGACTACCAATTCGATCAGTTCCGGTAGCGCCCCAACATGAACCGGAAGAGAAGAACTTGCCCTCCCCTCTTTGACTGATGGTTCTTGTTGCCTGTCCCCTCTGTTGTCATTTAACAGAACTTTTTGGACTGCTGAAAGGGGTTGTGTTCTGAACGCTGGTTGGTGGAGACATTTAGACTATATTCTTGACCTACGTTGTCGCGTAATGCGTTTTATGACACGCCGCGTTAGCGCACCCGGAAGTGATCCGAGGCGCGGCGCGCAGCGCGTAACGTAAGCATAACAGGTCATGTGACTTGTTAATAAAACTTTTCATTGGTTCATTTTACTTTTGTTAATTTAATGATGAAAAGCTTGGTCATATGACCTAAAAATTACGCTTTTTATTATTTTCGAACAATATTTTTTTTTCAAACATATGTTATAATATTCCAGGCTAATGTACTTTCCCGGAAAATTTACAACTGTCTTGCAAGTAAAATATATTCCTTTTTCGAGAAAAAGGGCGTTTCTTCCTTCCATGACGGAGCCGTTGAGTAAAAGAGATTCGGCCTGCTGTCTTAGTCGCCGATACGCCTGATTATCAGATTCTTATCGATCACTTTATGTTGCAGACATGAAAAACACAACTGCCCTTGACCATTTATCTTTACTGCGTTCCTACATATTATACCTTTTATCCGTCATGTAATTGGACTGCTTTATTTCACTTGCCTTTTACTGATTCGAAAACAGTCACTAAAAGTAAAAACTTTACAAATGTAAATACTACTACCGTGTTTTGTTTTAAAAACCTTTATTGTGAAAATGTCAGTATACAAATACGGGCCTATAACCACGTGGGCCGGCCACTGAGCAAACTGAAATCGTATATGATGAGGAGACATTTACACTGTAGAAGAACGTAACGAGCGGGCCATTAGGTTGCAAGAACAAAGGTGTCTAACAGTTGCGGAATCGGTGGACGTACATTTTGTAATTAAAATACGACAGGGCCACTTACAATAACATTTTCTAGATATACATTTGCGGGCAAGGAGTTACGAGTCCCATTTATACCGGCGCCATTTTGGGCGAGGCCGGGCAGGTCCAAGATATAGTCAAAATGTCTCCACCAACCATCGGCCAGACCAGAACCCCTTTCGGCCCTTTATGCTACAAGATGGTGTCTTCCATTCAGAAAATATTGGTGGCAGCATTTTGAAAAGAAACAGAAACAGCCATTCTCCTAGTGAGTTTCACATTGTTACATTTAGGAAGAATGTTGAAGAGTAGTATGTGAAAAATCTGAAGCCATTTTTCTACAAACTCTCAATCAGACTTGGATGGAAAAAAAAAACCTGAAGAATGTACAAACTGAAAACCAATTTTTGTCTATATAGCACCAACAGTAACGCTTGAGTCAGCTTTGTGTCAAGCCGCCATTTTCATTCAATCAATAGCGTCCCCCTGCACACATTCAGGGACCTGGTCGTGTCTTCAGATGAAACGCATTGTAGGAAAAGAAGCAGAAAGGAAAAGGAAATAAGTTCCGCCGGACCTCGGGAGCCGGCCGCCTATGTCATGTGCCACCTTTGGCCACACCAGGGCAATAGTGAAGCTGCAGCAGGTGCAAATAAGCTTCAGACAGTCCTACAAGCACTGCTCAGAAATCTCAACTGAGGCACTCAACATCCAGGACTTGCCATTCGGATCTTGGCGCCTTGTGCTGGTTCCGACCTATTCACACATCAGTCCACTACTGACATCACCTCATAAGCCAACGGGGCACCCCACGCCGACTTTCGGCGCAGCATTGTAGGATGGCCACACCAGTGCAGCCACTTGCTGGACACCACCTCGGTGCCATCCGGATCTCGGCGCGTTCGAGTCACTGTGCCGGAAGAGTGACCGGAACTCAGCTGAACACGCTGTCTTTCGGCGCAGCATTGTAGGATGGCCACACCAGTACGGCAATTTGCTGGACACCACCTCGGCGCCATCCGGATCTCGGCGCGTTCGAGTCACTGTACCGCAACAGTGACCGCAATTCAGCTGGACACGCCGTCTTTCGGCGCAGCATTGTAGGATGGCCACACCAGTGCGGCAATTTGCTGGACACCACCTCGGTGCCATCCGGATCTCGGCGCGTTCGAGTCACTGTACCGCAACAGTGACCGCAATTCAGCTGGACACGCCGTCTTTCGGCGCAGCATTGTAGGATGGCCACACCAGTGCGGCAATTTGCTGGACACCACCTCGGTACCATCCGGATCTCGGCCCGTTGTGCTGCCTTCGGCCTATTCGCACATCGGTCCGCTACTGACGCCGCCTCACGTGCCAACGGATTTTCTACGCTTTTTGTAGCCCTATGCCGCATAACAGGTCATGTGACTTGTTTATAAAACTTTTCATTGGTTCATTTTACTTTTGGTTTCCTAAAGATGGAAGGCTTGGTCATATGACCTAAAAATAACACTTTTCATTGGTTTAGAACATTTTTTTTCCCAAACGATGAAAGCCCCACCTTGTTTCTGGATCATTCAGACTGAAGCTGGCGTCAGCATGAGAGCACCACCATCTCGTGGCTCCGTCGTGGTCATTCCGCGAGCAATCATGGCAGCCGCTCCCCACCGAAAGCCTGCGGGAGTCGGGGGCCCCCAAGACTTTTATACAATCTTCACGGCTGAGGGGACGCTTTTCGAGAATGGAGCCCAAGCCCTAGCAGGCAAGCGTCCGAGTTCCAAAGTGTCCCAGGGCTATTTCAGTGGACCAGGCCTAAAACCGAGGAGCTGTCCGCCATTTTAAGAGCCATGTGGCAGCCGCCTATCGCTGCACTGCAAGAGTGGGAGCAACTCAACAACATGGTGAGCGAGACGCTGTGGCCGCAAGAGCGAGCGCAACTCAGCTAGATGGCCGCCACCTGGGGAGGCCCGTTCACGCCGGCTCCCCCACGCCCCCCCCCCGGGCCGCCGCACGCCAATTTTCGGAGCAGCATTGTAGGATACCAAAACCAGTGCGGCAGTTTACTGGACATCACCTGGGTGCCTGTCGTACATGTTGTGTCAGCCATGTGACACTGGACACAGACCGCTACTGACGAGGCCTCCCCCCGCACCACCCGGGACGCCCCACGCTGTTTTTCTGTGCTGCATTGTAGGATCCCTAAACCAGTGCGGCACCCAGGCGACATCACCTGGGTGCCGTCCAGAACTCTGCACGTTGTGCTGCCTTGGGACTATTCGCACAACAGACCGCTACTGACGAGGCCTCCCCCCCGCCCCACCCGGGACGCCCCACGCCAATTTTCGGAGCAGCATTGTAGGATCCGTAAACCAGTGCGGCACCCAGGCGACATCACCTGGGTGCCGTCCAGAACTCTGCACGTTGTGCTGCCTTGGGACTATTCGCACAAAAGACAGCTTCTAACCATTGTTGCTTTTTGTGTTGAGAAATGTTTAAATGTTTTTAGTTTTTGTTCCGTTCGTTAAAGTTAGTAGTTAATAAAGTTTTATAACCTTACTTTGTTGGAGTGTTATCTATTTTTTTTAAAACGGGTGAATGGGGCCTTGAATCGAGTTATTGTCATGTGTGGGCTTTGGAAGTGTGCTGCTGCAGGATCGGACATTTCAAACTCAAATGCACGTTCTTTTTCTTACCTTTCCGAAGCATGGAGCGCAATAGCAGGCAGAGAAAGGGTGATGCACGTGTTGAACAGTACCTGACCTGGCAAGTTGCTGGCAGTGCCCCCCCGCCCGCTCCTGAAAGAGGGCACACACACACCGCCGCCCCGAGTACTTCACAAATCTTTAAAAGACCATGCGCTTGTTCATGAGGCTTAAATGGTTTATCACCTCTTCTAGAACCCCTGCATCGACCCTCTGACGTTTCATGGAAAAATTACCATGTAACACAATACCAAGCCCTGTCAGCTGAAACCCCAAGGAATCGTGGGGCATATTATCAAGGGGGTTTATCTCCGCTTTTTTGGCTTTAAAAGCCATGAAAGCGGAGATAAAATTATTTCCCTATTACCAAGCTGTCGCTAACACCAGTTAGTGACAGCTAAAAGGAGATAGCGACCATCTTGGGCCCCGCTTTGCATGTCAGTGATACTTATCACTAATGACATGCAAAGTGGCGTGCCAAGATGTTAGCGACTGGAAACAGTCCCTAACATTGCTACCTTCTATTACCAACTTTTGGAGATATTCGCGCTAAGCGCGAATATCTCCAAAATCTAACACCTGCCCTGAGCAGTTCTTAGCCATGTTATCCAATGGGAGGTGGATAACATGGCTAAGAGCATTAGGTCGATAATACATGAATATCGCTGACTTTTCAGCGATAATAGCAAGGTTTATCTGCGATAAAAATCGCCGATGTGCGGCGATAATTTTTGTCTCTAAAGAAGTTAGACACAAAAATTATCGCTAGTTGTTCGTAATATGCCCCCGGGTTTTTGCTTGCAGAAATCGGGAGGCGGGAGACTAGCACTGAAATCAGTACTCACACGCCTGAATCAGGAGGATTGGCATGTCTGAATTCTCTACAGCTGGGGCCATAAACTACATCCGCAGGGTTAGGTGATAGCCTGGGACCAGCCTGGCATCTAAAATGGCTGCCGTGCACGACAAAATTGTGGCATTCGAAAAAAGGCAAGATGGCGCAGCCGCTGGAAGAAATGTATCAACATATATCAGCCTCCTCAGCCACCCTCAGGAAACATAGGGGATTAGGATACGTCTCCCGCACCCCCTTATACCTAGTACTTTAATTAACGAAGCACAAAATGGCGAATTCCCGTTTCGCTACCAGTTTGCGGCCCAGTTCGCGGCCCGTGAAGCGCTTCTACCGTGAAAAATCATTTTTTTTTTATTTTCCCCACGGGACCCTTTAATAACCCCAACAACATTCCTAGGGGGTCAAGAGGGGGATACCTTGCCCCCTTTCATTAAATTCCCCCTTAGTTTTTCACCTTTTCTTCTCTCTCGATCCTACCGAGAGACAAGATGGCGGCCGCTCCGGACTGTCACGCAGCAAAAAAAAAAAAAAAGCTCACGCACAGCCGCTGGAAGAGATGTATCAACATATATCAGCCTCCTCAGCCACCCTCAGGAAACATAGGGGATTAGGATACGTCTCCCGCACCCACTTATAACTAGTAATTTAATTAACGAAGCACAAAATGGCGAATTCCCGTTTCGCTACCAGTTCGCGGCCGCGCTTCTACCGTGAAAAATCATTTTTTTTTTATTTTCCCCACGGGACCCTTTAATAACCCCAACAACATTCCTAGGGGGTCAAGAGGGGGATACCTTGCCCCCTTTCATTAAATTCCCCTTTCGTTTTCCACCTCTTCTTCTCTCTCGATCCTACCGAGAGACAAGATGGCGTCCGCTCCGGACTGTTTAGAATGTTGACAGACACCGGAGAGCCAATCAGCTTTCTGCGCGCAAAGTTCCGATAAGCGAAAAGTAAGCGGACCGGATCGCTGCCCAGAGCGCTGTTACAGATATATATCTTGGTTTGAACGTTAATTTCTCAAAAACTACTGGAGCACATATATTGAGACCTAGCAAAGGCACATCGGGCTAACAGTCCCTACAATTTTGCCAAGTTTCGTGCAAATCCATTCAGCCGTTCGAGCTAAAAGTGAGTCCAACCGCCCTATGGAAAACTCAATGCAAAAAACGCGTTTTGGGACCCCCCTTTTTTCTCAGCCCCCCCTTGACGAAACCCCACCAGGGGCTGCTCAGAAACAAAATGTGCCATTTTCCTGAAAATTTCAGCCGATTCCGTCCACAAACGCCAAAGTTATTAGACATAGAATTTTCAAAAGTCCCATAGAGAGAAAAATCTAACTATATATACCTACTGGCGATAGCCAGTAGGTAATATATATATATATATATATATATATATATATATATATTCGGCATAAAGACGTCCTGCAGCGGTCCGGCAGCAAAAGAAGACGAGGCAAACCCAGGTATAGTGAATAGTGGTTTTTATTAGCTCACCACCACTCCACCACCACACGTTTCGGTGCTCGAAGCACCTTGATCATATATATATATATGTCGTTCACCAGTTGGTAGTTATAGTTAGGGCAGAGTTTTTATCAAAAAGGTAATATTCAGTTGCATATATCTTAGGCACTGGTCCATGAATCTTTATGAATCTTTGCACCATACTTCAGATGGAATTTGGAAAGTTTTGGGGTGTCTTGTGTAATGGGTGCCCGAGAAAAAGGGGAGTCAAAAAAGGTACGTTTCCCATGTTAATTTCCATAGGACATTTGAACAAGCATATAGCTGAACCTCTTGACAGAATTACACCAGATTTGGTAGGAAACCAGATGTTGTGTTTTCTGAGATTTGGTGTATTTTGTTCAGTAGTTTGGAAGATATGAACTGGGAACAGATATGTATATCTGGGTATGCAGATTACCCATGGATCCATCATTTGCGGTGCTGTATTCTGATTGGCTTCCTGGTTGAAGTGTTGGCAGAAATCTTGAAACTTAGCTTGAAGCCAAGTTTCAAATAAAACATAAAAAATAAAGAAAGGGGCGCAGGATAGGAACACATTTTTTTAAATTAAATTTTGCCTTGGCTTTGTAGGTAGATTCATGGGTCCACAGCAAAATTTAAACAAAATGACTCACAGACTTCTGAGTGTCCTTATCAGGAAGCCCCCAGGTGGGCCAAATCCCAGGGGCATATGAAAAATAAAGGAGGGGGGTGCATGGGGCTCCCTCTTAGGGTTTATACTAGTGACCACCACCTCCCGGCGGTATTAATAATAAATTATGCAGGGGGCAACACGGACCCTGTATCCCTAGGGATACCACTTCACTGGGGCTACATATACAGAAATTGTGGCTCTCGGAACCCCATGCCCCAAGGATTTCCACCTCTCTGGGGCTTAAATATAAAGTATTGGAGGGCCTCACACACCCCCCGTGCCCTGGGGACCACCACCTCCCCAGGGCATACCTTTAAAAAGAGTGAGAGGGCAACGCAACCCCCCTCCTGGGCCATATACAGCCCCATGGATGACCACCTCCCCGGGGCAGTCCATACAACAAAAAAGGAGAGGGACCGTGCATGCCCCCCTCATGGATCCATGCACCACCCTGAGGGCTTGCTCCTGCTATGTCCTGGGATGCCTCCCCCTGGGACATAGCTCTTTGCTGTGGCTTGGCGAGAGCTTCCACGTAGGCTAAAGCAAATGCCTTGATTTAAGCAAGCATGAGTAGAGAAATTGTCTTTTCCCCAACAGAGATACTGGGCCCGGGGATGCAGTCCCTGGGGCTGAAATCCGCCCGGGAATGGGGGCAGTGCAGCCTCCTGACCAAAATAATTTTTTTATTATAAAAAGGCCGGGCCCGGAGGATGGGCCCCCCAGGCCCGAAATTGGCCCAGGGATAAGGGCCACGTAACATCTTTCCCACAATAGAAGTAAAAAGAAAATCCAACCCGGTAAGTCACTGGAGGCCCTGCCCTCTTTCCCCATCATTCTGCAAATGCACTCCTGGTGCACTAGTAGTTGGGGGATGAAGATTCCTTGCCTTGCCTCTGAGGGTCCTTGGATTCAATTACCACTCCTGATACCTCCAGTAAGTCCCATATTGCAGGATTGATGTGAGCTGTACGAAGGCCAATCCCCTTTCTCCACCATTCTGCAAATGCGCCTGGTGCACTACTGGTTGAGGGATGAAGTCCCCTTGGATGCTGAGGGTCTCTGGGGGCCCAGAACCCCACCTGTTACCTCCAGTAAGTCCCACACAGCGTGAATGCTAAGAGCTAATTGGAGTCCTTGACCCCTTTTTTCTACCAATGTGCAAATGCACCCCAGGGTGCAATACTGGTTGCTGAGGGTCCTTGGGGGCCAAAAAGCCCTCCTGTTACCTCCAGTACATCAGAAAGAGCAGGATTCCTGAGAGCTGTTTAGAGGCCCTGACCCCTTTCTCCACCACGTGACTACTAAATAAAAAAACATAGAAATTAACTGAAAAAAAACATAGGTTGCAGGGACATTATAGTTAGGAGATAGAATTTGAAAACCTTTGACATTCACTGAGAAACCAAAGTTAACAGGTACACTATAGTTAGGAAAGTTTACAGGGGCATTATATCTAGGCTCAGATTTCATTCATAGAAAACCATAGAAATTCCACAGTTATAGTAAACTGAGCTAACTAACTAACTGCACCCTGCAATGCACTGCTTATGACCTCGCACATTACATCACTTATGACATGGTCAGTGACATCACTGATGGCATCTCAAATGACATCGCTGATGACGTGATTGTAAGTGTTTTCGAAGAGTTTGTGATAGTTAAATATGTATACTAACCTACAACAAAAGTTTAATTAGTATACTAGGTACACTACTAGTGAGGGATACTGCTTCTAACATATATTATGTAAGTGGCTGAGTGAATGCCCAAATCCTGGTGTGTATTGTGGCCCTCCCCCAGGGCCTGGCCACAATACTGGGTTCCCTGGTACCACCCAGTGCACCCAGTTTCTAACATTGGGGACCACATGAGGAGCCTGAATGCCCCCAAGTTCTTTTCCCACACCCGGCATCCTGCAGGAGCCTGCATTGCTTTTGGACTGAGGGAGCTGCATACATGAAGCTCCCTCTGTCCAAAAGCAATTCTACTCCGCTTTGAATAATCGAGAGCATTTTATAAGCTCTTGAATGCTTGAAGCAGAGCAGCGTTTGCTAAGGCTTAGCAGGAGTTTTTTCAGTGAATTTCTAAGGGTTTTTTTAAATGCTAATTCCTAACTATAACGTGCCTTAAACCTATGGTTTTTTCAGTGAATTTCTAAGGTTTTTTAAATGCTAAATTCTAACTATAATGTGCCTGAAACATATGGTTTTTTCAGTGAATTTCCAAGGTTTTGTAAATTATAATTTTAAAATATACTAAATATTATGTTTCTTTCTTTTCATAGTAATTTCCTACATTGTTATTATAAATACTTATATTTATTTTATTTTTAAAGTTACATTTCATATTTTTAATATAAAATAATAACAAAAATAAATTCAAAAAGAATGCACTGCTAGTGAAACTGTCTGGGTGAATTTGTAAGTGTTTGTTAGAGGCAGATTTATAAAACCCTTGTGCCTCTTTTACACAGCCGTTGCATCACTTTTCTGATAAAGCGGTGGTGCAAAAGATGGGCCATGGTATGTGGTATTTAGAATGTGACGCATCTAGGAGGTGCATCACATTGTAAATCCCTGTACCAGAAGGAGACATTCCTACATGGGGAGGGAGGCGTTCCGGCGCAGGAACACCTCCTAAAAGTGGCTGACTGAAATATACAAGATTTCACTTTGTCACTTTTGGGCTCATGCTGTGTTCAAACCCTGCACTACCTTGAAGCAGGTGTATGGATTGACACAGCAGTCTGAGCATAGGGCCCGCAGAGCATTGCTGGAGATACGTTCCACTTGCAAAATAACTCAAACAAAGCACCACCTTTACAGCACAGATACATCACATATATGTGCCATTTTTGACCCATGGTACACCGCATTGTAAATACAGCACATCCATGGTGGTGGTGTCACGGAGCACAATAACTGACATATTCCTGGGGATATGCCAGTTATTGTATATGTGCCCATTAGTGCTTTAATGTAGTGAATGGATTACTACACACCGATGAATGAGTAACTACAAAACTAAAACAACAGTGACAGAGTGTTTGGTGGAAGTGTAAGGATACAAACTGGTAAATTGAACGAATAAAAGACAAATTTGCAAGTACATAGAAGACTCCACACATCGTCTATAAAGTGCCCTAAGGCCTATTTTAATACATGAATACTTAGGTAGTGACTGGATGATTGCAGTTCTGCAAGGAAAGAACCTGATTGAATTTATAACAGCCTCAGTTTTACCTCAGTATACAGATAAACACCTACTGCTGAATAGCTCACTACAATATTGAAACAGTAGTGTGAGAATGTTTGCTGGAAGTATAAGGATACACATTGAGGAATTGAACGTATAAAACATAGGTTTGCTGGTGCATAGAACAGTGCATGCACAATCTATAGAGGTTTGAAACAGCCTATGGACTAAGGCCTCTTTTAATCCATGAGTATCTAGATACTGACTGGATCATTACACTTCTGCAAAGAAAGTTCCTCACTAAATTTATTACAGCTTCAGTTTTACCACGATACAAAGGAAAAGAACATACTGCTGACTGGCTCACTACAATACTAAACCATCAGTGTCGGAGTGTTTGGAGGAAGTCTAAGGATACAGACTGGGGAATTGAAGGCATAAAGCACAAGTTTGCAGGTGCATACAAGACTGCATGTATACTCCATACGGATTTTAAGCAATCCATACCCTCAGACCCACTTTGCATATTTTAAATCAATACAAACATTTAAAGAATATATAACTGAATCTATAAGTGCTTCACTTTTAGTACAATAAATACATTAGGAGATAGTGCTCAAACCATTATTATTTTTAAACAATAAATGTATTCTATTAACATCTCATAATTCAACACACATTCCAATAGAAGTTCATCAGATATGTCATACAGATCAATTCCCTCGTTAGCGGTTTCTGAATTAATTTGTTCTAAACTTTCAACATAATGTAATACTTCCAGAAATTCTCCATCCAAGCTTTCCTCTTCAAAATCACACCTCATGTCTGCAGCACAAATTTCCCCTTCTTCACTCTCATTACCTGTGACAGATACGATTAGTTCTTCAATTATACTCAAGGAAGTATCCAAAATCTCCTCAGTATGAGGCTCTTCTCTTTCCATTATTTTTTCCTTTACATTCTCGCTCCTTGTATAAAAATATAAACAGGTAATTTTATCACTTTTCGTAATATATAATACAAAACTACAGTTTTCACTCATTTTGGCCTCCAAAAACTACTATATGAATACTATTATCTAATAACATTCCATTAGTAGAGTTTTAGTCCTTTGTAAAGTTATATAAAAATAATTACTTATAAGGATATCCTATTCTTAACTTTTCTTAAATTTGGAAACCAGTCACTCCTTATGACTATAGGAAAAGACTCAGGCTGTTATAGTAAAATACACTACTAAAAAATTTAGAATATGTCTATTCACCTTACCCATTCCAAAATAGTAAATGTGTTTTACTAAAATGCAAAAGATACTATCCATTGTCCAAAATAACACTGTGCATCTGTGTATATTTAGACTTCATTATTACACTACTTTTTGAATACTTCATGTGTTTACTCTATCTCTATTCCTCATCTATAACTTAGTCTAACTCTACTAATTACCAACCCCTTCAACTTTCGAACTAGCCTCTCGTCCAGTATTTATCTGCAACCTTGTAGCTTGTGGTTCTTTATTTTTCTCACTGCTTATAACCTATAATTACGTAACATTCATTAACCTAGGCCTCTCAATCAATCAATCAATCAATACATTTATAGAGCACGCTACTCACCCGTGAGGATCTCAAGGCACTAAAGAAGGGGTGCTGTCATTGCTCGAATAGCCAGATCTTGAGGTGCTTCCTGAAGGTGAGGTGGTCCTGGGTGAGTCGAAGGTGTGCAGGGAGTGAGTTCCATGTCTTTACGGCCAGGTAGGAGAACGACCTTCCTCCAGCGGTGATTCTGTGGGACGGTGGCGAGGGCGAGGTTGGCTGAGCAGAGCTGGCGGGTGGGGGTGTAGAACGAGAGGCGGTTGTTGAGGTATTTGGGTCCTTTGTCATGGAGCGCTTTGTGTGCGTGAGTGAGGAACCTGAACGTGATCCTCTTGTTGACGGGGAGCCAGTGCAGGTTTCTTAGGTGGGCGGATATGTGGCTGTGGTAGGGGATGTCGATGATGAGTCAGGTAGAGGCGTTTTGTATGCGCTGAAGTCATTTCTGGAGTTTGGCTGTGGTTCCTGCATAGAGGGTGTTTCCGTAGTCTAGTCGGCTGGTGACGAGGGCCTGGGTGACGGTCTTTCTTGTTTCTGTGGGGATCCACCTGAAGATTTTTAGGAGCATGCGCAGGATGTTGAAGCAGGATGAGGATACAGCGTTGACTTGTCTGGTCATCGAGAGGGGGGGAGTCCAGGATGAATCCTAGGTTATGTGCGTGGTCCGTGGGAGTGGGCGTGGAGCCCAGCATGTGGGCCACCAGGAATCGTCCCAGGCGGAGAGGGATTGTCCAAGGATGAGGACCTCCTTCTTGTCTGAGTTCAGTTTCAAGCGACTGAGCTTCATCCATTCTGTGACGTCTTTCATTCCTTCCTGGAGGTTGGTTTTGGCTTTGGCTGGGTCCTTGGTGAGGGTGAGTATCAGTTGGTTGTCGTCGGCGTATGAGATGATGTTGATGTTGTGTTTGCATGCGATGGTGGTGAGGGGGATCATGTAGATATTGAAGAGGGTTGGACTGAGTGAGGAGCCCTGGGGTACGCCGTAGATGATCTTGGTGGCCTCGGAGCGGAAGGGAGGGAGGCGGACTCTCTGGGTTCTGTCGGAGAGGAATGATGTAATCCAGTCCAGGGCCTTTCCTTGGATCCCAGTGTTGTAGAGACGGGTTATTAGGGTGCGGTGGCAGACGGTATCAAAGCCTGCCGAGAGGTCTAGGAGAATGAGGGCGGTGGTTTCTCCATTGTCCATCATGGTCCTAATGTCATCGTTAGCTGCGATGAGAGCAGTTTCGGTGCTGTTGTTTGCTCGACTGGGACGTGTCGAGCGAGTTGTTTGTCTCGATGAATGCGGACAGCTGTTTATTGACGTCTTCTCGATGACTTTGGAATTTCGTTCCGCGCCCTGCATCGTATTTTGCGATGCAGGGCGCGCTACAAAATTAGTTTTATTAATTTAATTGTTTACTTACCTGCAATCATCCAGATTCCGCTCTTTATCACCCCTCACCCTGCCCCTCCCCCACCCGCCTGCCTGCCCCATTGCAACTCCCTCCACGGACCGCTGCTGACAGTTACTTGTACTTACCTTAAGCATACTAAATAATAAAAAAATTACATATTATAAAATTATCACCTGTGGAAGACACAAAAAAATACAGTTACAATATATATTTTACAACACAAAATAATTGTAAACCATTTCATTTGCCTTTTTTGCTGTTCTCAAAATATATCACTAGAAACAGTGAGTTCAATAGTACTCATCACATAACAGCGGGCAAAAAATAGACCATCAATAAGGTTATCTTAAAAAAACATTCAACATTCTCATTAACAATCTAAAAAATAGAAATAAAACATATCTTAAATGTTTTTTTCTAAGAGCAATTTCTTACGTAAATACGACACATCTCAAACAATAATAAAATAACAAAACATTATGATTCATTTTCATACACTGTAAATAATGTTACTTACAAATATATGCTGATGAAATATACAACAACAAGTCCTTTATGGTTTTATTTACTTTTCCACACGGCAAAATAGTATGCATCAAATCCTTAGTTTGGAAATTGTTCAATAGTAATCCTGAGCGTCTCCCTCCCAGCCTTCTGATCCAAAACCACCGACATCATCTACGAGTCCCCCAGGACTCATGCATCATTCCGACGCTGTTCAACATCTACATGGCCACCCTCACACAAATAGCCCGCCATCACAACTTCAACAAAATCTCTTACACAAACAACACCCAGCTCATCCTCTTCCTCACCAAGAAGCCACATACCACCAAAAGCAACGTGCACAACACAATGAAGGACATCACCAACTACATAAAGAGCAGCACTGAGAGAGCGCAATTTGAATAAAAAATATATATGTACCATATTTACAAGCATATAACGCAACATAGAACTATAATGTGAAGTTAACACTTGTAGCGTAAAGTTAGCCGATGTAACCAATGTAATAGGAAATGTATCTGTATGTACTCTATAAAGTGTATTAGAATTAGAAAGGCCCGTATACATAGTGGGCTAATATAGAAATGTATAGAAATGCTTAAGAACAGTAGAACGTGCAAAACTGAATATACGTGTGTAATTATTAAACGGAGAAAGAAGACGAAGCGTAAAGCGAAGAAATGTGCAGATGTATAACACTATGTAAGCACGAGAATAAATGTTGTATTTTATGTAGAATGCATTTGCGTATAATCATTGCTTTGCTAAATTCGATTATATATAAATGTGTGTTAAAGGTTATACTGTGTAGAAGGGTTTGTAGGAATGTTAGAAAAGTTTGGTCATGTGTGATTTTAACCTAACTGACCAAGAGTTCGCAGGAGTGTAGTCCGCTGTATGTAATTTAGTGGGCTCACAGGAACAGGGGATAACCTTGATCTGAATGTGCGAGACAAGAGTCAAAGGTCTTGTTAGATTTAAGGTGACAATGTTGGACGAAGTTTATGGCCTAAGTGAGATAAGAGACGCTTGGAATTTGGGTCTTGTTTTGAAATGACCGTTCACAGGACCAAATGAGGTTAAGAACATAGTCGTAAAGAATAAAGGTCTGTTGAGGTGATAGACTTTTCTCTGAAAGTGTCAATTGGAATGTCAATGAAGTCACCAGTAAGAAGACGAAGATGGTGCCTACGAAGCAAGGTCAACTTAACGGACGATGCGAAGAGATGAAGCTATGGAAAGAGCCAGAAATGACATCATATGTATATGTACGTGGTGGGCGTCAAGGGGCGTTCCACCCATACTGTGATTGTGTATTTAGGGACAGCACCCTGGGGAGGAGAAGTTAGCGAAAGCGAAGGAGCGAGCACAGAAGAGCAGAGCGCAAGAGAGCAGTAGGCCGAGGACCCTTAGAGAGCGGATGGGTAGGCAGAGAGGGTACTGCTTCTCGACATAAGTTACCATTAGAGGCTAAGAGAGTTTGAACTTCTTTGGAAGTCAAACTGCTGACACCTTTTTAAGGTAAGGAACTTGCGAAGTAGGGGTGTCACCAAGTATAGAGTAGGGACAGAATTAACTTGTTTATTCCTTTTATAGATGACGCAACGGAACCACTTTGTGTCTATGCTTTTTAATCTGCTGATTTTGGAATTGACTTTAATTGTATTCTTTTGTAGACTGACTTTCTTTAGGGAATTTATGTTCCTTTTAGTTCCTGTATACTTGTTGAATCTTATCCTGAGAGGATTGTATATGCAACTTATTCTGATTTTATATTAAATTTTTAAAACTTCATCGGTCGTAAGTGGTTCTTCAGAGTTGCGTCAGTTTATGGGGTTAATTTAACCTATGCGGGGTTTGTCTTTTACTCAATGACAGAAAATAATCGATCCAAATAGATGAATGAGATAGGTATCTAAGTGATCAGAAAAGGTATCAAAATCTCATTCCCCGCAGTTGGTAGCAGAGAAAGATGGTTTTCTTCTTGAGGAAGACAACCTAGGTCAGGTCTAGATTACCCCAAGATCCCTAGTCATCGACGACCAGAAGAAGAATCCCTGCCGAAGACGGTGCTGACGGTGCGAGAGAAAAGCAGCAGAGTCGGTCGAGAGTGAGTATAAGGGTCATGCGTTGCCAGATTGCGGTGTTTTGTGTTGTACTTGTGTTGTAATGTCAAGCGGAGTTGAATGCCTGTAGTGTGATTGAGGGAAGGTTGTGAGCGCGCGCAACCGGATAAAATCTTAAGTTCAAGGAGAGCTTAAGTGGTTCGGGTGTATCGAACACCCAGAGTAATTGTCTACCATTGAAAGGGGGTCATGAGGTACCATTGATCGCCCGAAGGACCGATGATAGGGGGAGTGACAGAGTGAGTGTATGAGTAACGGACGCTGGTCGGACGTTTACTGTGTGTAAGTAACCTATCAGTTAAGGCGAGCGTCTGACCGTGAGAGGAAAGACGTCTCGTCAGTTGAGGTGACAATTACAGTTAGACTGTGGACGTACAGTCAAGAAAAGTGATCGCTTGGACGGAAGTAGTCATTTTTCGGCGTATGAATGAAAACGCATGCAAGACCGTGAGACGAGTTGAGAAAGGAGGGGAACTGCTGCAGAGGGGACGAGTGACGTCAGCGTAGAGCCGCGCTGAGATTGGTTGGTCAGCGTAGAACCGCGCTGGGATAGGCTGTTCAGCGAGAGTCGCACAGGGATTGGTTGGTTTGTCATCGGGACGTAAACAAGGAAGAGAAAAGAAAATCGTAGATTATTGAAAATGAAGTGTTTTAAACGTTTAAGGGCAATCTTTAGGAGAGATAGAGGAAACTTGTATGCAGGAGAAGAAGCTCCACCAGAAGGCACACCAGCTTATCACATGGCAGTGAATGTAGGCTTACACTCAATACTATGGATCTCTGAGTGGAATAAGCTAACAGAAGGGAATAAGGAACTGACGTTCCCGAGATACGGGACGTTTAAGCTAGAAGTATTGAACCAACTGAAAGCGGTAATGCTTGCAACGAGACCTCTACCGAGGCCAACACAGTTCGAAGCCCTTAGTGCATGGTTTAGAGCGGCACACGAAAAGAGCTTGAATAGGCGCCAGGAAAGAGTGAGACGATCGGTAAAAGCAGTGCAGGATGCTAAATGGGACGATGAAGCTAAAAAGTGGAGGGTGCAAAAGATAGAAGCAGACAAACTGTTCACAATGTTAGAGACTACGGGAGAAAAGAAACCCCTAGAGGAAGATGAGGATAGCGAGCCAGATGAGGATCTGATAGAGAGACTATTAACGGATAGACCACCTCCGTATAACAGAGAAGCCGAAAGTCCCGAACTACAGCAAGGGGACGGAGCTAGATGGGGGGAATATAAACCGCTCCCAGTAACAGAGTGGGATCCCAAGAAAGGTGAGGAAGTACCTCAATCTAGTCCCGTACAGAGAGTAGTAGGAAGATTTGTGGTCCAGAAGGTCCCAGAAACGCAACATGCAAGGTCGTATCAATTGCCAGATGCTCTACAAGTACCTGTTACCATAGGTCCTATAGTGTCAATCTACAACCCAGAGGGAGTCCAGCAGGAGGAACAGGCACGATGGGACAGGGAAAGGGCAGAGATGGAGAGTAGGAATAATACGATCAATTCCCAAAGGCAGTTGCTAGGACCAAGGAGTCGGAGTACCCCATTGGATTCGGCAACGGGTCCCTGGATAGAACAGAGGGAGAGAAGCCATATGGATTTGAGGGGACCGAAACCGAAAACCTTTAAGGAATTAAGGGAGTATTTGAAAGAATGGGATGCTGCCGAAGAGACTCAGGATAAAAAGTTAGAAACAGAAGCAGAATGGAGAGATCAGGATAACAGAATCCTCTCTCACTGCGGAGCTGGCGAAAGCAGCCCAGAGTGGGAGAGAGGGAGTCAAGGAAGCAAGGGAGATACTTGCCATACCACTAGTGGCAGTAGACAAATGTGCGACGACAAGAGCACAGGGGGTGGGGGAGTGCCTCGCCTTATTCTTAGTGAGGGAGAACGTAAGACGCAGGAGTACCGAGATAGTTTCAGGTGCACTCACCATGCCCCGGGAGAAAACGTGCGACACTGGAGTCACGAGAATATAGAGAGTCGCGAAAGGTCTCGCCATACATCCAGTGATCACGGACGGGATCGCGGGAACATGGAGGACCGTGAAGGACCTTTCCATTTATTAAGTGACACCAGACAGCAAGGAAGTTGCAGTGATGTGGAACAGAACGGAAGATCCTATCTCGCATCTAGAGAGACCAAGCCGAAAAGACAGAATGTAGTAATGGGGAATAGATCAATGTTCCACCATACCCCAAGGGAGGATGGAAAAGCTTGGGATCTAGAGAGGTGGGAACAAAGAGAAACAAGAAGGACGCCTCATAACTCACCTGCACCGAGACGTAGAGCTCGTAGTGGGGGTGAGAGGGATGTAAGCGAACCACCTAGGACTGAGGTACTGAAAGCTGAGATAAAGGCAAAACGGCTCGATGTAATGAGTTTAAAATCAGACTTGGATGAAATCATAGACGGCACATTGCCAATGGAAAGGATAGAGCTGTATGATCATGACGAAATACTGTTTATGTCTAAGGACGTTACTCGAAAAGCGAGGTCAGTTCATGAAAAATTATCTGAGTTGGCGGACAGGTATATGATAGACATGTCACGAACTAAAGCGTTACAGGGTAACCATAGGCTAAATTGCACGGATCAAGATCTGGATGATCGCAGGACGATTGGGCTGAAAGTACACATAAAGGAACTGATCCTGAGTATCAGAGTATGGAGGGATTTGGATAAATGGGAGGAAAGATGGTCTAAGAGGGGATCCGTCAGAAGGAGTACACTTGCGAGGTCCCAAGATGGAGAGTTAATGCGAATGGAAGCTTTCCCTTTGCGAGAAATCGCGAACGGAAGCTACGTGCATGTACCCTGGAGTAGGGGAGATTTAGCGGCATTTACCAATTCCTTTCCAAAGCTCAGAGAGAACCCCGTTGAGTGGTACAAGCAGGTAGAGAGGTTCGTGAAGATCTCTAAGGTACTGTGGATCGATTTGAACACTCTGTTTGATATCGTAGTACCCGGAGATTTGTGGACGGCATGCAAACTTAGTATTGAATGGCCCACTTGTGAACCCCCGAGGGATGCCCAGACAAACGGTCCATCAGAGAGAGTAATGGAAAAGTACGAAAGAGTAATTGCATGGTTAAAAGAGAAAGTACCGGTGCAAGACATAGACTGGGTTAAGATAGATCGAACAACTCAGGAGCCTAAAGAGACCGTTCACAAGTTTTATGAGAGATTGCTGAAAGCATTCAAACAGTACAGTGGGTTGGATGTAATGGACTCCAAAGACATAGGACAGTTTGTGTCGAAGTTTGTCCTAGGATTGAGGCCAGACATAAGCCTAATGATTCAACGGCATTTGATTTGTTGGCAGAACAAACCTTTAGATGAGATTCTGAGGTATGCAAGGTACTGTAGCGATGAAATAGATTCAAAGGCAAAGAAACTTAAGGAAAAGCTGATGTTGGTGCAGATGCAATCAGCTGGAAAGGGTGGACAGCGGCAACAGGGAACAGGAACCCCAGGAAAGAAACAGAATAATCAAAGCAGAGATGGGGAAGAAAGACCGAGACCGAGGGTAGATATCGCAACACTTAAAAAGACAACGAGGTGCCATCAGTGTAACGAGGTAGGACACTGGAGACGCGAGTGTCCCTATAATGTCGAGACGGGGGAATTAGAACAGGAGGAGGATGAGGTTCAAACCAGCATGGTTAAGGGAGCAGCAGTCCCGAAGGGAAAGTTTATCAAAGGGGGGACTCAGACTCCTCGAGCCCCGTTCCCTCAACCGCCTCGCATTACAAATGGAGGGAAAACCTATAGACAAATGCCATTGTTCGTAGGAGGAGAAGAATGCTACTACGTTGATCCTCTTACAGGGCAACGAGTGAATAGAGAAGAAGACTGTACTCTAGGAGCAGCCCTGGAGGTAGACCAGAGAGGACCATACGTAGAGGCTGAAGTAGCTGGATGTCCTATGACCTTTTTGGTAGACACGGGGGCCACTCGATCCACTTTGAGATCGGCGGTAGTCCCAGGTTTGCCAATGTCGGGAGAGACGATTCAGGTGGTAGGAGTCGCAAACAGGAGAATGACGAATCCTCTAACGGAACCAGTGTCAGTGAAGATAGGGAATTACAGTGATGAACATCAGTTTGTGATTTGTGATTCTAGCCCTGTGTGTCTGTTAGGAAGAGATCTGTTGTGTAAACTAAATTGCACAATATATTGCACACCTGAAGGAGTAGAAGTGCAGACGAACGATGATGATGCTGGTTTTAAGGTTGTAAACTCGCAGGAATGCGTGGAACTATATCCTACCCTAACAGTGGAGGAGCTTCCACAGGACTTGAAGGAGACAGTGTCAGCTGAAGTGTGGGATTTTACTGGAGAAGAAATAGGACTGATCAAAGGGGTAGAACCGGTAAAGATCATGGTAAAACCCAATGCTGAGTATCCAAGAACACCACAATATAAGTTGACACCGGAGACAATTGCAGGAATAAAGCCTGTGATCGAATCCATGATTAAACAGGGAATACTGAAGGAGATCGTGGGAAGTCCATGTAACTCCCCGATTATGGGTTTGCAGAAGCCTAATGGGAAATACAGAATAGTGCAGGATCTTCGAAAGATTAATAATATCGTTGTTTCATGTTGTCCAGTGGTACCGAATCCATCAGTGATATTGTTTCAGATACCGTTCCAAGCTGAATGGTTCACCGTGATAGACTTATGCCAGGCTTTCTTTTCGATTCCTTTAGATGAGGAGAGCCAGTATCTTTTCGCTTTTAAGCTGGAAAATTGCGTTTTAACATGGTGTCGTATTCCCCAGGGGTATACAGAAAGCCCATCGATTTTTAACCAGCTGCTGAAGAAAAATCTTGAAAGTCTAGTACTGCCCAAGAACTCGGTTCTAGTCCAGTACATAGACGACCTCCTAGTGGCGTCAGAAACTGAGGAAGCTTGCAAGGTAGACACCATCACCTTATTAAATCACTTGGCCGAGAACGGACACAAGGTGTCTCCAAGTAAATTGCAGTATTGTCTCACCGAAGTGCAATACTTGGGCCACAGGATTGAAAAGGGAAAACGGAAGGTGTCTCCAGACAGAATAGAGGCGATCATGAAAATGAACGCGCCTAAAACACAAAGAGAAGTCAGGATGTTTCTAGGCATGGTCGGTTATTGTCGGCAGTGGATAGCCAACTTTTCACTGAAGGCAAAGCCTTTACTACAACTGACGCACAAAGGAGTAAGTGATCCGGTACCATGGGACAAAGATTGTTTGATGGCATTTTTGCAGCTGAGGGAGGACTTGTGTCGTGCCCCGGCTTTGGGAATGCCTGATTACGAAAAACCATTTTTGCTTTACTGCTGCGAAAGAGAAGGTTGCGCTTTAGCAGTTTTGGCCCAGATACACGGCAATGCGCGTAGGCCAGTTGCTTACTTTTCGGCTACATTAGATCCAGTAGCCGCAGCGTTGCCCGGATGTCTCAAATCCGTAGCTGCAACGGGTGTCAGCATTGAAAGATGTGAAAGTGTGGTTAGGGGACATCAGTTAGTGGTGTACGTACCGCATTCTGTGGAATTGTTAATGACCAGGACTAAGACTCAGCATCTGACGAATAGCAGGCTCACACGCTACGAGCAAGTCATTTTGGCTGCCGAGAATGTGACCCTAAAAAGATGCTCCGTCTTGAATCCTGCTACTTTGATGCCACTTCCAAATGAGATTGATGATGAAATTTGTACGGATCATGACTGCCTTGATGTGACTGAACTATGCACCAAACCGAGACCAGATATCGTAGATGAGCCATTGACTGACCCCGATGAAATATTCTTTGTTGATGGTTCATGCGTAAGAGACGATATCGGTCAGCTGAGAGCAGCATATGCAGTTTGTACAATTACCAGAGTTGTGGAAGCCGCCTGCCTGGAAGGAGTACACTCCGCTCAGGTAGCTGAAATTATTGCTTTGACCCGTGCCTGTTTAGCAGGTAACAAAATTCGAGTCACCATATACACCGATAGCCAGTATGGTTCCGGGGTAGTTCACGATTACGGGCAGCTATGGTCTCAAAGAGGTTACATGACCTCCTCGGGTTCTCCAATTAGGAATGGAGAATTCGTGAGATTATTGTTAGAGGCATTGCAAGGTCCGACAGCCATAGCGGTTGTCAAATGTGCCGCGCACACGAAGAATGTAGACTTTGTGTCGCAAGGCAACCGTTATGCCGATGAAGTAGCACGTTACTGTGCAGAACAGGGATATTCTCACACCAATGTAGAAGTGGGGGGAATACAGGAAAGAACTGAATTGACTATGTTGTTAGACACTGTAGATACGTGGGACGAGTTAAAATGTGTTCAGGAAAATGCACCAGATGATGAGAAAAAGGGCTGGGAAACAGCTGGATGTACTAAAAGTGAAATGAATTTTTGGATTTCTGCAGATGGGAGAGCAGTTTTACCAAACGAACTTGTTAGTCCAATGGCAAGGAAATTGCATGGATCAGCACACATAGGTAGAGATGCTATGGTGAGAGTATTCAGACAAACGTGGTTTAATCCGAAATTTAGAGTAGCGGCAGAAGCAGTATGTCAGCGTTGTGCGATCTGTCAGCAACTAAACGTAGGAAAGAGAACACCAGTTACTTTGAGTCACATAGGAAGGTCTGGGGGGCCTTTCAATAGAATGCAGCTGGATTTTATTGAAATGCCCAAGTGCAATCAACTCAGATATGTCTTAGTGATTGTCTGTATATTTTCTAGATGGGTTGAAGCTTACCCGACACGTAGGTGCGATACACTTACAGTAGCAAAATTGTTGCTTAGAGAGTTGATACCGAGGTTCGGGGTGCCATCCTCTTTGGAATCGGACAGAGGAACTCATTTCAACAGCGAAGTAGTGAAGATGCTATGTTCAGCCTTGAGTATTGACCAGAAGCTCCATTGCAGTTATCAACCAGAAGCTTCAGGGATCGTAGAGCAAATTAACAGTACGATAAAATCCAGACTTGCCAAAGTTTGTTCATCGACATCTCTGAGTTGGCCTGATGCACTTCCATTGGTTCTTATGAGCATACGTAGCACACCAGATAGAAGAACAGGTCTCTCTCCACACGAGGTGCTAATGGGAAGAGCTATGAGATTGCCATCGGTTCCGACTGCAGCGTTGTTGAACATCACAGACGATTTGATCTTGGACTACTGCAAGGGACTATCTGATGCCATTCATTCTGTGTCCCTCCAGGTCCAGGCTGCAGAGGTTCCATCAGCACAAGACTTGTGCCATGACCTGTGTCCGGGGGACTGGGTCCTGGTGAAGAAGCATGTCAGGAAGAACTGTCTAGACGTGCGCTGGAGAGGACCGTTCCAAGTCATACTAGTTACGAACACTGCAGTAAAGTGTGGAGGCTTGCCCAACTGGATACACGCCTCACACACCCGAAGAGTGCCAGCACCTCTGGAAGAAACAGCTCCTCTCTCGGATGAGAATCCAGCGGAAAGCGGAGAAGCCACAGAGAGGGAAAGCCAAGCTGTAGAGGTGATTGAAGAGGCTGAGCCTGTGTCGGAGCAGGCTACCGACGACGGTCAGGACACCAGTGAGACCGAAGTCGTCTCAGAAGAAGAGAGTATCTGGGAGTTCGAATCAGATAACGAACAAGCTGTGAGTGATCAAGAAACAAGTCCAAGGACAAGGAGCAGGAGGACAAGGAGTGACGAAGCTAGTTGGCCGGAGAGAAGGAGAAGGCCAAGCTTAAGAACAAATCAAGAGAGAACCCTTGTCCCGATCTCTGAAGAGTCGGATCAAGAAGAAGAAACTACAGATTCAGGATCTGAGAGTCCAAGAAGATCAAGGAGGGTACGTTTGCCCTGCAGAAGGTACGCCACCCCAGAGTGGACTTATCTAGCAGATGTCTTGGGGACAGAGATCTGGGAGAGTGAGAGAAGTGCAAGTGATCAATCTCGATCCATTTGTGGCAGTGGAGATATGGATGTTGACGCCTGGACTCGAGACTGAGGGGCTACTGACTTTCACACTTCCCATACCCCCTTACTTGAGTCGGATCAAAGATCTAGTGCTAAATCGATTAGAGTTTCCGACTTTTGGTCATCAAATACCAGAACAAGAAGAAAAAGTCATTCGTTTAGAACTATTGGAACATGTTATTAGAGCTGCAGGTACGAGAATCATTGTAGATGCATAAAGACTTTTGTGTTTAAGCTATAAAGAAGAAGATAATCTAGCGCCGAGTGGAAAGAAGAATAAAATTAGGGATTACATTTAGAGGATGGAGAAGGGTTAGGGTTGTCTATTACTGAAGATAAAAAGACATTGTTGTGAAAAAGAGACTTTTTGTTGATTAAGAGCACTTTACAGACTGAGAAAGCAAACAAAGCAACCAAAGACTTGAAAAGAAACTTTTCTTCGAAAAGGAAAGAGCTACGCTGTTTTGATAACATGGAGAATGGCAACCCAAACCGAAAAGCGAAATGCATAATAGGTACACTAATAGCGGTAGTAATTTTTCTCATTATTACAGTAGTTACCACATCGTACATGGTAGGACATGCAAGTGAAAAAGAGACAACAGATGTAAAGCCTGTAACGACTTTGAAACCTGCTCTTGTTGGAAAGAAGGAGGAGAGCAATGTCATCCGTGAAAAGGCGTTACTGGCAGATGAAGCTCGTAGGTTACACGTAGACGAGTCACAGGGAAATTTTAGGTCAAATGCATATGCCAAGCTATTGTATGAGTATATCGATGCCATGGAGGCCAAGGATTGTTATGTATGTATGCAATTGCCGGCTTCCGTAGATGAAGGCATCAGATATCACCATCTCCCACTGACGTATGGGATAACATGTAGTTTATTGCTCAGTATATTTTATGGTAGAGAAGGGTTTGAGTACTACTTTTCAAATTATGATTCGGTACTGCCTGAAGTCCCGAATTATAAACAAATGAATAAGTGGGACTATTATAAAAAGGAAGATCGATTAGCCAAATTCTTTCTTCCTTGGGATACACTAGATACTTCATATGCACGCAGAAATAATCTGACTTGCAAAGTGTCAGAGGTAGAGAAAAAGTTCATAGGACAAGTAGATGACCGATACAGAAGGCAGAAGATTCTAAAAATGTCAGGACAATGGAAAACAGATTGGACAGAAGAAGAAAAAGCACACAAGAAGAAGGGTAGCAATGGTCCAATAGCTTTGGATAGAACGCAGAAAGGAAAGTTATGTTTAACTCGAAGCAAGACGTATTATGAGAGTGAATTTGTAGGTGAAGTAAATTGCGAACATGCTTTTAGGTTAGACGAAAGATTTTATGAAAGGGATGCAAGCGATTCCTAATGTATATTTTGTATGTGGAAGAAATGCCTATGTAAAACTGCCTGACAATTGGTATGGTTCGTGTTACTTGGCAATTGTCTTCCCCAAAATATATCATGCAAAGGATTTAGCGATCATAGAAGGAAAGGCTTCGACAAGAGCGAAAAGGGAAATAGGAGATGCTGAAGTAGTTGGAGACATTTTTGGAGCAATGTTTCCTATGTTAGGTTTAATACTTAACGATGTTAAGATCAGGAGACTAGATACAGTTGTAGATAGATTATCTGCAAGTACTGCAAGGTCATTGATGCTAGTAGAAGGAGAGATGCAGTCGATTAGAGCAATGGTTCTTCAGAACCGTCTTGCTTTAGATGTACTACTAGCAAAAGAGGGCGGAGTCTGCAAGGCTTTGAAGGTCCAAGAATGTTGTACTTACATTCCAGATAATTCAAAACCACTTGAGAAAGTCATACAAAACATTACAGAGATACATAAGCAAATCGAAGATTTAACGAAAGTAAATGTTTGGGAGAAAGTAGGTCATGGAGTAGGAAAGGTTGGAAGTTGGTTTGCCAACCTTGGTAAAAGCATTGTGTGGTACATATTAAAACCTGTATTAATAGTATTGATTTGCATAATCACATTGTTAGGGTTAGTGAAATTGTATAAATGGTATAAGTCGAACCGGTTACAAAGATCCATGAGAGAGCAAGAAAGGAGATTAGCTGCTTTACAAGACCAACAGTACAAAAGTTTGAGAGCTCTCGAAACGATAAAAAGAGGGAATCTTGTAACTAGTTCTGTGTAAGGTGTTATTCAAATTGCATTTAGTGATGACTCCTAGAGGTCATCAAAGGGGGGAACTGAGAGAGCGCAATTTGAATAAAAAATATATATGTACCATATTTACAAGCATATAACGCAACGTAGAACTATAATGTGAAGTTAACACTTGTAGCGTAAAGGTAGCCGATGTAACCAATGTAATAGGAAATGTATCTGTATGTACTCTATAAAGTGTATTAGAATTAGAAAGGCCCGTATACATAGTGGGCTAATATAGAAATGTATAGAAATGCTTAAGAACAGTAGAACGTGCAAAACTGAATATACGTGTGTAATTATTAAACGGAGAAAGAAGACGAAGCGTAAAGCGAAGAAATGTGCAGATGTATAACACTATGTAAGCACGAGAATAAATGTTGTATTTTATGTAGAATGCATTTGCGTATAATCATTGCTTTGCTAAATTCGATTATATATAAATGTGTGTTAAAGGTTATACTGTGTTTGTAGGAATGTTAGAAAAGTTTGGTCATGTGTGATTTTAACCTAACTGACCAAGAGTTCGCAGGAGTGTAGTCCGCTGTATGTAATTTAGTGGGCTCACAGGAACAGGGGATAGCCTTGATCTGAATGTGCAAGACAAGAGTCAAAGGTCTTGTTAGATTTAAGGTGACAATGTTGGACGAAGTTTATGGCCTAAGTGAGATAAGAGACGCTTGGAATTTGGGTCTTGTTTTGAAATGACCGTTCACAGGACCAAATGAGGTTAAGAACATAGTCGTAAAGAATAAAGGTGATAGACTTTTCTCTGAAAGTGTCAATTGGAATGTCAATGAAGTCACCAGTAAGAAGACGAAGATGGTGCCTACGAAGCAAGGTCAACTTAACGGACGATGCGAAGAGATGAAGCTATGGAAAGAGCCAGAAATGACATCATATGTATGTGTACGTGGTGGGCGTCAAGGGGCGTTCCACCCATACTGTGATTGTGTATTTAGGGACAGCACCCTGGGGAGGAGAAGTTAGCGAAAGCGAAGGAGCGAGCGCAGAAGAGCAGAGCGCAAGAGAGCAGTAGGCCGAGGACCCTTAGAGAGCGGATGGGTAGGCAGAGAGGGTACTGCTTCTCGACATAAGTTACCACTAGAGGCTAAGAGAGTTTGAACTTCTTTGGAAGTCAAACTGCTGACACCTTTTTTAGGTAAGGAACTTGCGAAGTAGGGATGTCACCTAGTATAGAGTAGGGACAGAATTAACTTGTTTATTCCTTTTATAGATGACGCAACGGAACCACTTTGTGTCTATGCTTTTTAATCTGCTGATTTTGGAATTGACTTTAATTGTATTCTTTTGTAGACTGAGGTTCTTTAGGGAATTTATGTTCCTTTTAGTTCCTGTATACTTGTTGAATCTTATCCTGAGAGGATTGTATATGCAACTTATTCTGATTTTATATTAAATTTTTAAAACTTCATCGGTCGTAAGTGGTTCTTCAGAGTTGCGTCAGTTTATGGGGTTAATTTAACCTATGCGGGGTTTGTCTTTTACTCAATGACAGAAAATAATCGATCCAAATAGATGAATGAGATAGGTATCTAAGTGATCAGAAAAGGTATCAAAATCTAATTCCCCGCAGCACTGTAAACATAAACTTGCACAAGATGAAGGTACTCATCCTCACACCCACCCCCTCAGCCTAGGACAACTCCTGCTACCTGACTACACTGTGAACAGTACCAACACCTACCAACCATGTCCACAACTTAGGATTCACCCTCAACTACTCCCTCTCCATATGTAACCAAGTCTACACTGTCTCCTCGTACTGCAATAACACCCTCCACATGCTCCGCAACATATACAAGTGGATCCTAACCAAAGGAAGACGAACAGTGACACAGGCCCTCATCAGCAGCAGACTACACTGTGGCAAAACACTCTACACAGAAATTCCAGCTAAACATCTACAACAACTACAAAAAAATCCAAAAGACCTCCACCTGAGTGATTATCAATGTCCACTGCTGCAGCCACATCACTCACCACCTGATATACCTACACTGCCTCAATATCAACAAAAGGATCACCTTCAAGCTCCTCACCCTCACTTACAAAATACTCTACAACACCAGACTAATCTACCTTAACAGCAGTAATCCTAAAGTATAAATTTTGATCCTAAAATTTTGCCTTTAAAAATATTAGGTAAGATTTTTGTAACTCTTTGGGCAAAAGTTGCTTAAAAACTAATTGACTGTCATTACAATGTATCCAACCTTTCAGACATTTTAAATAAACAATGTAATGTCCAGATGTGGTAGAAGGTCCATCATGAAAAATAATTGCAACAGTTACACAAATTCTTCCTGATATTGAACATTGACCAGCTACACAATTTTACATTAAAGTTTCTAATTTTCTTCCATCACCTCCACAACGTTAAAGCATTAAAATAACATATCTTTGTATAAGTAATGTTGATGACATTTCTGATTTACATTGGCTACACTCCATGTTTTGACTTGCTCCTCTAATTAGATTGTTAAAAGACACTGATTCACAGTACGGTAAAGACAAATATATGAATCTTTCAGTGTCTATGTTAGTGCTACATGTAAACAAACAATTTTGACAGCCATGTTGCCATTTATAAGAAAGGCCAAAAAGGTTTTCAACATCTATACCTTCATCTTCCAGTACACCAAGCATAAACATTTAAAATTCCTGACAATCTTGCTGAATATTCTGCATAAATTGAGTACAACCAGAACATATGTCCAAAACATTTCGAATATCAGAAACACTTTGTATTTTACTTTTATCACTACTACATTTCTCATAAACAGAATTCAACAATGAACAGAATCTTTTGTCCCGATTTTCTACAATTTGCTGTTGCAAACGTTCAAGAAAGAAAACAACATTAACAACTACATTAGCATAGCAGTTGACACCACAACTCTTTTCAAACCGATAACCAACATTCTCTCCAACACTGTCCTTTCTCTTTTTGCTTGCAGGCACAACTTCATCTTGTTTTTTTTCTTTCTCTACAGTTTCACTACAGATATTCTCAAATCTTCTTCTTCTACATACCACACGCATTTCAAATACTGGATATTGACCTAAATTGGGTGCATATTCTCCTCTTAACCTATTATACTCTTTCACACAATTTGCATCTGCACTAACCTTTGTCTCATCAAAATCAATCAAGTACAATCCCGATAAAGTTCTCACTCAAGACAAAGCAACATATGGCATACCTTCACTTAAACCTTGAGATTTATGAATGGTCGCCGCCCATGCCACAGAAACAGGAAACTGTTTTCTGCAGACATAAAAATCTTTTACAAGCAAAAATCGAGCTAGACAACGACTAAGTTGTTGTACTTCAGCAATTTCATCAAATTTGATTTTCAAAAATTCAATCCCATCTCTTTTTACATAATTAACAAAATCATCAATTTTACCCATTGCTCCATTTACGAAACATTTTTCCTCATTCAAATTAAGTCGTAAAATTTCCCTACAGTTTACACATGCATAAATTCTTTTCTAAACCGGCAGTTTTACTTATCGATTTCTCTAAAGAATCCAATTTCCTCTTCAACTTTTCACTCAAAATAATAGTGATTCTTTCATCTTCTATTTTATCAATTGCTTCCAATTTTATAATTTCTTCATTTTCCAACTTTAACATTTCTTCATTGAATATAGAACATTCACGCAGTGTTGGCATTAAGCAGATTACAGATTTGTTTTCTGCAATTCTCATGTATATTTTCTCTGGGAGAATATTTTCCTTTGGAAACAAATTGGAAAGTAATTGTCTCTGTAAAGCTTGTTTGCCATGTTCGGTCATTTTTCCAATTCTTATATCTTGAAGAATACTTCCATAATCAGCATCATTTGCCTGTCGCATATTTGTAACAAGTTCCTTATACTGAAAATATGACCAAATGTTTACATTTCCAATGCTCCCCAAAGACTTTCTAGTATCTTCATGCACCAGTGTTTTAAACTGGTTGTCCTTTTACAGGAGTAAGATGTAGAAGGTCTCCAAAAACTATGACGTGTTTTCCTCCGAATAATACGTCATACTCTGTTTTAAGAATTTGCTGCATTCTTAAATGCACAAAGGCAAGCATTACGTTCTATACCATGCTTACCTCATCAATAATGAGACGTTTTATTTTCCTCAACACTCTTGAAACTTCACAAGAAGCTTCTCCAGATAGCTTGTGGTATTCTAATTTGTTTTCATGCTCTACTGGTAGCATTAATAAACAATGTAAAGTAATTCCTTTAATATTGTTGGCTGCTAATCCAGTTAGAGCAGTGACAACACAAGACAAATGTGATTCAGTTATTTTCTGTAGAAAACTTGTGATTAATTTAATTAAAAAACTTTTTCTTATTCCAACTTGTCCACTCACATACATAAGGATAGGTTAAAATGATGAGCAAGAGTACTCTTTCTCTCACTTGCTCATATATTTCTTTCTGTTCAAGATTTAGTTGTTCTTCCAAGTTTCCTAAGTTTGTTACATCTTCTTGAGCTTGATATATTGCTGTTTCCACCTCTTCCGTAGCACTTGCTGCTTCATTTTGAACAATTGGTTCTCCTAGTGGGTCAGGCTCAACGGAGCAGAAGTTTCACTGTCTTGAAAACTATCTCTAGCAATCTCAGCTGCAATTGTAGCTTCTTGCTCAATTTTGTTGTTCAACATTTTCACATATTTAGCAAAAACAGGACATTCTATAGTATCTTTAGTTGCATTGAAGGAATCTTCATAGCTCTCAAAATCTCCAAGTAATTCCAATTCTGAACGCCATGCCTTGAAAAGTTGCAAAAGAGCTAAATAGTAAAATTCCCTTTTGCCAGGTGTTTCGCAACTCAGTTTACGGTGATTAATCAAATGTCCTTTTCTTTCTTTCACCAGACATCCTTCAGAAACAATCACAGCATATATACCATTATTCATGTTTTCTGTAATATTCCGTTTAAAAATATAGTTTTGCAGCACTTCATAGAGACAAATATTCTCAAGATGATGACTTCTATTTGGATAATATGTATCCAACATATTTGTTTTCAAAATATCTGTACTATCTGACTCTTTTTTAGCTAAATATTCAATTTCTTGTACAGATTTAAGTATCGGTTTTGTGTTGCAGCAAGACCTAGACTCACCCAAATGATTCTTCTAGATTTCGAGTATAGACTTGCGATCCGAGCATTCATACGCTCCAATTTCTCGATGAGCTAACATCTTCAAACTGTAACTGTATAATTTCTTACTTAGACTCTACTCTTAGGAAATCTCTTCCCACATTTCCTTCAATTCCGTCTTTTCTGACTTTGTTATGTACGATGTCACATATCGAGCAACAGCAATGGAAGTGTCTGCAACATATTGAATATCCATATTAGTATTCCACATGGACAAAATGACTGGTTATACATTTATGTATTTTGACTCTTCATTTCTTCTTAAGTTGTAGGTATTTTTTGGAGACTTTCTTGTGATAGTATGTCGCAAAGATGACATAAAACTGTTCACTCTTCCTTTCCATATTACAGGTCGTGGAAATGCAAAACGGCATTTGGTGTAGAATTTGTCCTTAGATTTGTACTTTCGACGACAGAATTTTCCCACAATGATGGCTTTGGAATCGTAAAACTTGTTGTCTTAAGTCCTTATCTTGTGTACTGTTGGGTACATCACATGTAGCATATTCTTCAATTAAAGATAACACAGTATCATCTGAGTCTGTCCCAAATTTGGGAGCATCGTTGATCCATAACAGCATATGTATGTGAGGAGCACCTCTCGCTTGATACTCCTTTCTCCAAAAGAAATCCAGAACTTTTCCAAGAGGAGGATTTTTTTTATTGGTGATAAAAGACATCATAGCTTTGAATCTATGATTGAAATACCTGCATACATTAACAGGATCCAAAGAGCACAATTCTCCAGGTGTCTTGTATTCGATATTTAGTATATTTGGATTTGCCTCTCGAAGAAATTTAAGAACATCATCTCAAGCATATTCAGCACAGCTTAGAATGAGAAACCATGTATTGAGTTCCTAAGTTGCTTAGCATACATTTGAGTTTTCCGTGACGACGGTACCAGTACTAATTACTACCACGCTGACATGCCATCAGATTAATCAGCTGACATTCCAAAACATTATCTTTGTGCTGTACTTTATCCATAAATTTCTTTGCCGAAACATTTTGCAGACGTACACCTGTTTTCAATATATGGTTTACTGCATAAGAAAGTCCAGACAAATCATTCTCAAACAAAAGATAAAACGAATACGGAATACATTGTCGAAATCTTGGATCTTCTGTATGTAATCTTGATGTGCGGTATTTAGATGCAGGAATCTGGACAGGTTGTTCATCATATCATCCTCCTTTTCCTGTAGGAAACAAATGAGGGAAATAACGAGCTTCCAATCTTTTTTCCCATACACTAATGGGACTTCCTTTTGCTTCTTTCATTTGGAATAACTCTATAGCATTCCCCATCATTTCTTTGGAATGCAGTGGATGAACATGTAATGTTCGTAGATTTCTTCAGTTCTGGACGCATCCACCTTTTCAATTTGTCCAGATGGCAAGTTACTATCTTCTTGTACAGTTATTTCTTCTTCTCCCACATAAACATTTTTGTAATATTGATTATTTTTTACCAGATACAACGTTGCCTTTTTCACTTTCCTAACATCCACTAATTCTTGCCAGATTTTCTTACTCTTAGTAGGAACGCCATTTACAAGAAAAAACTGAAGGTTCATCCTCTACATTTTCTACACCAATAGTTTCAATATTTTTCTTTAAATCTAGAGGCAAATATACAACTCTTCCCTTTAATCCTTTCTGTAAATCTGAAGGAGGCAATGTTCCTGTCTTAGGCTCCATACGAACAATAGCCTGAAATGGATGCACACATTGAATAAGAATAGACGCATAGGTATTTAAATCCATCAGTTCAGAAGGAATATTTTCCAACTCAAGATTATTATGCACAGCTCTAGCAGGCATTTTGTTCTCATCTAATTTGTTATAACAATATTTACAAATACGCTGATCAGAATCCAAATCAAAACAATTCTCAACCAACAAATAAGTTGCATAATCCTTCCACTCGTTATTATTTTCCTTTTCACTTTTTAAATACAAATCAACACTCCTGGTCTGATTTTTATAATGAATTCATCGACAACAGATACAAGAATTATTTGGTCTTTCACCTAAAATCACCATAAACTTTATACGTTCTTGCTCAAAATGTTCTACACTGCAATGTTCTTCATTCTCTTCCACATTTTCTTCTATTAATGATTAGTCAGAGTCAAAACATTGTGGGCACAGGATGATTTTGTAACAAGGCCTCTTTCTGCTCCTTTGTTGGTTCTTTCTGCACATGTCTTGCTTTTTCCTGCACTTTTCTTCGTCTTTGAGGACTTCAGTTGCTTCTTTCTGCATTTCTTTTGCTTCTACATTTCTTGTGCGTTTTTTCTTCTTTCTTCACGTGTTCTACCTCTGTAGGCATAGTTAGAAACTAGCACTTAAAAAACCTTAAAAATGCACTTAGAAAACCATAGGTTTCAGGCATGTTATAGTTAGGAATTAGCATTTAAAAACCTTTGAAATTCACTGAAAAAACGATATGTTTCAGGCAAGTTATAGTTAGAAATTAGCATTTAAAAAACCTTAGAGATTCACTGAAAAAAACATAGGTTTCAGGGGAGTTATAGTTAGTTGGACATTTCACTCGTACAAAACCACAGAAATTGCCTCATTATAGTTGGTTCAGCTAACTATAACTCACGCGCCCACAATCCACTGCTGATGATATCCCATATTGCATCACTCATGACATGGTCATTGACATCACTCATGACATCACTGGTGACATCTCAAATGACATCACTGATGACATCACTGATGACATCATCCAGTGAATGTGTGTTTTTCTGAAAATTAATTATGTTTTATATATGTATGTCACAAGTGATGTAATATGTAACATCATCAGTAGTGCATTGCGGGCGTGCGAGTTACAGTTAGCTTGAACTAACTATAACGGGGGAATTTCTATGGTTTTGTACGAGTGAAATGTCCAACTAACTATAACGCTCCAGAAATCTATGGTTTTTTCAGTAAATCATTAAGGTTTTTTAAATGCTAATTTCTAACTATAACATGCCTGAAACATATGTTTTTTTCAGTGAATATATATATATATATATATATATATATATATATATAAAATATATTGAATCCTGAGGGTCTCTTGGGTCCAACTAGCCCACTAGGTACCTCCAGTAAGCACCACAGGGCTGCGTTGCAGAGAGGTGTAAAAAGGGGCACAGCCTAGACCACCTATCTGCAACGCAGCGCGGTGGCACTTACTGAAAGCACCTGGTGGGCTAGTTGGCTCCCAGGGGCCCTCAGGATTGATGGGGAATTATTTCCCCAACTTAAATGTGCCACAGGGTGTGTTTGCACGTCAACTCAGGCCCGGTCCCCTCCCTTCACCACTGTGTAAACACACCCTGTGGCCATTTTAAGTTGGGAGATTAAGTCAACTCAGGCTCGGTCCCCTCATTTCACCACTGTGTAAACACACCCTGTGATCGTTTTAAGTTGGGAGATTAAGTCCCCTTGAATCCTGAGGGTCCCTAGGGTCCAACTAGCCTACTAGGCCCTGTGGCGCGTTTTAAGTTGGGGAATTAATTCCTCTTCAATCCTCAGGGTCCATGGGGGGCAACTAGCCCACCAGCTACCTCCAGTATGCACCAGGGAGCTGTGCTGCAGGCAGAGAGGTGTTTATAGGCCACACCCCTTTTTATAACACTCTGCACTCGTTCCATTTTAAATGGAATGATTTTAACGACAGGAAGCCAGTTCTTAGATCTCTTCTCTACCTCATGGTCTCATGTCTAAAAGTGACAACTCTATAATCCACAGTTTTGGCCCTTTGAAGTGTCAGGTTTTTGTTTTTAAATTAACCTCAATAAAGAATTTTGTATTAGTCTAACCATGAACTTCCAGTGGCACCTACATCTATACATAGTGTGTGTTTCATTTAAAGGCGCAAAATTAATCTTAACTGTTTTGATTGTAAACAGATTCTGAATGCAGCTCAACCAGGAAGGACAAAGTAGCCTCAAAATCAAAAATCACTCCTAAGCTTTTCACTTTTTTGACTATTAAAATTTGAGCTTTGACTGTTTGGGCATGGTTAGTTTGAATCTTCCTAGGTAACCAGACTTTTGACATCCATTTTGGAGGTTTTAAGTTACAAACTTTGGCAGTCTAACCTTTTTAGTTTAATCATTTTTTCTTTTAATATTTTTTTAATAAAAGTTTGAATTGCCCTAGGTACCCAGAATGAGTGCATCCATGCTGGAGCTGTTAGGTTACAAAACATTAGCAGTCATCCAGAATTCACCTTTATGTAAGTTAAGCGCTAGTTTTTGAAAAGGGGAATAATCTCTCGCAGAACTAATATAGGCTTGAACAGGTGCTTAAACAGCCGTGAACAGGTCAAATATTGTGTTTGAGATAAATGTTCAACAGTGCTTAAGAGAGACATGAACTCTGAGGCACTGCTCAGCCTGATGATATAGTATCAGAAAAGAAGCAGTCATTCCTCACACATAATGTCCTACCTTTCCAAAAAGAAGTGGGCCATTCCCTTGTTTCCCCCAATATTTAATAACATTGGACTGCTGGCGTATTATTATGTGGTGGTCTATCATGTCAAAGACATTTCAGAGGCCAAGCAGTATCAGAAAGTTAGCAGGTCCCTGGTCCAACGTCATAAGATCATCTTCCAAAAAGTCTAAGACTGTAGCTTTTATGACATATTGAGTCAAACAAGCAGCCTGCTTATTTCCTAACATCATTTTGGAATATGTGTGATATTGCAGTTTTCTACAAGAATTTTTTTTCAGGATTTTAGCCAGAACAGGTAGAATGGCAATACATCTAAATATATATGTGGGTGAACCAAAGTGTCTCTACCATAGCCAAACTTCTCCAACTGCATGACGAAGTAAGGGGTGTCAGAGAAATGGCTATATTGTCATCCACATTTACCAAACAAAATCTCCTTCCCATGGTCTCTTTTGTGTACTCTTCCCATAATGGGGAGGGGGGGGGCATCAGAAAGAGAAGAAAGCAATCAAACTGGGTGGAGGATTCCTATAGGTATAATGGTGGATCTCTCAAGTGCATTGTTGCTGAGAGGATCAAGAAATGGTGCCAACCCCCTAATGCGGGTGGGAAGAGAAAGAAACCCTTTTCTTTTAATTGCCTTCACTCACTCTAATAGTGGCATGCTTCATCATTGGGCCATCTCAACTCCTACATGTCGTGGTAGGCTTTGTTTTTCAGGGAGCAATTAGAGATATTTTGTAAGGGGGCGTACAATTAAAGATAAAATTCCTCACCCACTCCTAAAGGAATATTTAATAATGGAGTGGGAGGAAAGGTTAAAATATATACAAATAGTTGTTAAGGATGTGATGGTCCTATGAACCTAAAAAACAGCAACAACATGTTTCAGCCCTACATAACTGACCTCGCTAGGTATTGGGCTTTCGTCAGGGTGATGTTACTTCCCCCAGAGACCTGAGTGTGTGTGTGCTATTTGCCGAGTGCACTACAAGGGTTAAGAAATGGAACAAGCCTAATACTTGCCACAGGTCTGGATGAGGAATTACCTATGTAGAAAAGGAAGAAGAAGAAACATAAATTGCATGTGTTGTTATGTTTAACGTTGTCAACATTGGATCACCATCTATACACGGTTACCACTAAATCCATCGTCATGATGGTGTTGGGGTTTCACTAATATTGCGACAGCTCACATCAAGAGCATGATGCCGTGGTTACATCACACAGATTTTGCATTTCTACTGCACCGTATGCACTTAAGTGACCTTAACAAGTGCTATGGGTAGTGCATGCATGCATTATTTCATCCACAATATACTTCCACACTTCCCTTCAGTGTATCTCACCACAGTCAACAACATCAGAAAGAAATGATTCCATTATTCTTAGACTCGCCCCAACAACTCAGGATTAGTGATTCTCAAAGGATAGCAGGAGGGAGGCCTTGTAGTCACACACTGTGGGTGACAACGTAATGGTGGTAATGTTGTTAGAAAAAGTAAGTTTAGTGAGGCACCAGCAAAACTGCTGGTGAAAACAAGATGCCTTCCGGCATGTCTGCTTATTTCACACCGCTCTAGCAAACGCTTGATTTGGTAGAACATAGGCACTTACTTTGTCAAAGGTCCTCACTACTGGAACCTCCATGTACTCGTGCTCCCCGGCTTGTGCGGTTTGTTTTATGTCATGTCAGAGGCTAAATGCTCAATTTTTCACGCTTCCGTGATCTCTCACTCTCCGATCTGGCACTCCTACTCTGTGCAATGCGTGTTGTTGGTTGGTTGTTGCTACGGACTCCTCCTGCGCTGTAGTAACTGTGCTGTGACTCAGGTGGAAGATTCTGACGCGTGTGGCCCAGGACTACACGTGGTATGGTTAGCCACGCCCGCTGTGTCCCATGCTGTAAGTCGATAGGTAGTTGCCATGGACTCCTTCCTGTCTTGGTTACAAAATTGTAACCAGGAGGGAGTGGTTGCAGTGTGTCCATTTCTCCAATGTAGTGTGAGCAAAATGACGCGGAGGCGTAGTTCTTACGCGTTTGCCCTGCGACCTAGTACCCACCCAATATAGATTGGTGGATATATACCTGGTTTTGCTTGCTGTATATCACTGCCATGAAAACCCTTGTGGTAAAGTTATGTTATGTTACAGCAATCGATTAAGCACACGGACACCAAACAATTGCATGGCACTGAAATGGAAGAGAATTGACGAAAATTGACAGCTGAGAGCTCTCATTTTTAAACTTGCTGAAAGAGACAGGTTTTAAGAATGTGTCTGAAGTTATTTTAACTTAGGGTTGAACAGATTCCTAGTAGAGTAATGTAGCATCCTGTGTGGGGGTATATTTTAACAGTTGAGGTGTGATGAAGGTGGGGCTTTTACCTTCAAGAGTTTTGAAAATGATGCACCCTATTTTGAAGAAAATCCTTTGATCAACGGGAAGCCAGTGGAGATCCCTCAATAAAGGAATAACATGGCAGTGGTTAAGGTGCTGAACAATTAAGAGGGCTGCCTGATTTTGAGCTATTCGGAGCCTGTAGAGAAGAGTCTTAGGAAGTCCAACATAGAGGGAATGGAGTAATCTAGCCATAATTTAACCAATACAATTACATCTTAGATGAGAGCATGTAGGGTGAAGAACTTTGAGATCCTTATCCTACAGAGCTGTAAACAGCAGTATGAAATCACAGCACCAAGTTGGGGTTTCACTGACAACTAACTGTTAACCCCTTCTGTGCTGCGCGGATTTTCCCCCGGTGCTGAACGGTCCATTGGGCCTATGGAACCATGATGGAACGGTTCCGTCATAAGCACAGGCCACCTTATGCTCATGACGGAACCGTTCCGTCATGAGCATGGAAGGGGTTAATTAAGACACCAAGGCTTTATTACAAATTTCTTAGGATATGGAGGATCTCCCATATCGGAAGACAAAAAGATGTGTTCGATTAGTTGATCTTGCTCTTTTCAATGACCATCTCCGCTTTATCTGTGTCATTTAAGAATCTTCCTATTCATCTAATCATGGATAAAAAGCATGGTATTGTTATAGGTTTCCTTTGACGTCAGAGACTCATCTATCTTGAACAATAGTTGTATATCATCAGCATAGCTGTAAGCTATGCAGTTCATATGTTTGAGACCATGGATAAGGGGGCAAATGTATGTAATAAAGAGATAAAGTGACAGTGAGATCCCTGAGGTACTCCACAATGCATGTTGACTTTAGGGACCTGATTTACAAACAAATGACATAACGCAGCAAGCCATTTTGCTACATGTGCTGTGTCATTTTAAAAGCACAACGATACAATGTAAAGCATCTGTGCGCTTTTCCCTGTGCTGGCCAAAATTGGCTGCCCTGAACCAGTGCAAGCACACTTGCGTCATGTTGTAAGAGGGCCTGTATTGTGGGGATACTTATTTGTGTGCAGTAAAGGTACACCGTCCTGCACAAAATCAATCATTGATGGCATTTTCCTCTTTTTATGTGTGCTTCCAACTGCAGCACATATAGAAAGAGGAAAAAACGAGGCGAAATAGAAGTATTTCTCCTTGTTGGGGAGGCATAGAATTCTGACGCATTTCCAGCTTTACAAAACTTTGTAATTCTAGGAATGTGTCAGGTTCCTTGGATGTTGTGTGGGAACATCCACAGCAATATCCAGGGAATGCCCCTTTCAGGCAGAGTAATGCATGAAAGGAGCCCATTTTTCAAGGTCATTAAATGCCACGCAGGGTGACTTTACGTAGCCTTGTAAATAGTGGCAGGCACACTGTGCCGCCAGTGTATAAAAAAAGTGATGCATCAGCAGCGCAATCGCCTTGTAAATAAGTCCCTGGGTGCCTTGAAAGGAGTAACGCAAACTGATAAGGAGCTATCCTTTAAAAATTACTCAACCCAGTCGAGCACATGGCCCTACAACCCTGCGGCCTCAACAAGAGCCACCAAAAGATTATAGGTGACTGTCCAAGTCTGCTGAAAAGTCTTAAAGAACTTGTGCCCTTAGTAATACCCTTATCGCATTCCTGACACATTTCATCGACCACAGAGAGACTGGCTGATTCTATAGAGTGTGCGGGGAGAAAACCAGCCTGACGAGGGTCTAGGAAATTCGATTCTTCAGGAAAGGAACACAGACATTGTGCCACATGGGCCTCCAACACTTTTGCCAAGAAAGGTGGTAATGATGTGAGGTGGTAATTTTTCAATATGAGGGAATACTTACCAACTTTCTTCTGAAGTGGACTCACTACCACCATCTTAAATGTGCTGGGTACTTTACCTTGACAAAGGGAAAGATGATGGAGAGACATAGCAAGGTCAGGCAAGATAGAAAATAACGTTTTCAAGATTTTAGGGGGGCAAATGTCGTTACTTTAACCAACAGTTCCTTAAAGCATACATTACTAATGATAGGGAAGATGGCTAAGGAACTGAGATACTTTCTTCTTGGGTGGCACAGTTCAAGGATGTGATCGCAGGAAGAATAGTTTTAATTGTCTGTATCCAATCAATAAAAAAGGTGTTGAGTGAGTGACAGACGTTCTGAAAAGGGGAGATAGGCAGTGTAATTCTATCACGGTTTGGTGATTCTGAAACAGTTTGCAAGATTCCCTTAGATATGTTCATACAAAGGAGAATTGTATTAGTAAGGAAGGAGGACTTTGCTTGCAGGAGGCGAGCTTTATCATTTCTGAGAGCAGTTTTCTAGTTTTCCTTTTTACTAGACGAATAATCTCCCCCCCCCTTAGGCTCACTGAAGCTCAGTTCTAGTTTGGCTAACTTTAAATCCGCAGTAAACCGTTTAGATGCATGATGCCGCCTATCCAGTCCCCCCCCCCTTCAGTTTACGTTTTACATAGAGGAGCAAAGGCATCACTTGCTGCCAATAACCAGGCAGAATTCTCCTTTTTCAGTAGAATCAATATGTAGGATTATGTCAGGTATGAATGATGCAAGCAATTTACAAAAAGTGCCTATATCATCACAGGACTAATTCCAGTAGTCCAGGGCAATGTATGGGTTTTAGAAGATTTATGACCAATGTGTGTCACAGGTTCAGAACTGAATCACTAAGGTATCTAACTCTTCAATAAAAGTTGTTCTTAACTCAAATTGTAGCATGAGAACAAAATGATAATTATGAATTCTTTTAAATTAAAGAAAATTTAAATGAAGAATTAACATAATGATTACGTTGACTCTTCATTTTAACCCGTTTGGCGCTTATGACGGAACCGTTCCGTCACGCGCCTCAGGTGAGCTGTGCTAGTGAGGGAACGGCTCCGTCACGGCCCGCTCACCGTGCCTGTGCGGCGCTTATTTCGCGCCTGCGTGGCGCATTCTATTGAGCGGACGCGTTCGTGACGGAACCGTTCCGTCACTAGCACAGCTCACCCGAGGCGCGTGACGGAGCGGTTCCGTCACAAGCGCAGGTGAGCCGCGCGGCCCCCCCCACCTCCTAGCACTGCGGCGGTGAAGGGGTTAGTTTTCTCCCTTTTCAAACCGTCACTTTTACATACAGTAGTCCTCATGCTTCCAGTGGTTGATTGGCACATTGCCATATTTATAACAGAAAAATATAATCATTATCTTTTAAATGGGAGATTTTAAAGTGAAGAAAAATGTTTCTATGAAACATTGTCTTAATGTTTTATTCTACTTTAAATTAGTCCAATTAAGTCCCAATGTTTTATGAAGTATGTTTCTTCACTTCAAATCCCTCACATTTAAACAAATGACTGCATTTTCCTTTTATACGTATGGCACCATGTCTACAGGCCACTGGGAGTAGTATGTCTGCTGTTTGTAAAAACACTTTGACATAGGAGAACATTTAAATGATGCATTTTATGTAATGCATATATACATAAAGTTAACTCTTCAGTTGATTTTTCTCCCATTTAAAAGTGTTGCATTTACACACAGCAGACATCTTGCTCCCAGAAGCTGGTAGACACAACATCACATTCATAACTGAAAAATACAGCCATTTTGTTTTAAAATGGGAGAAAAATAAATGTAGTCAAATATCCCATCAAGTGCAGAAAAAGTTCCCTTACTACGAAAAGTTTTGCAGTGCATTTTTCTGCTCTTTAAATTTCTCCCTTTTAAAAGAAATAAGGTTGTATGTTTGTGTAGTACATGTAATGGTGCCACGTATGGTGAAAGGTATGCCCTGTGCCACAATTACAAACAACACAGGTTTTCAGTCACCCAAACACATATATCCCATTAATTCACACACATGTTCGGATGCACATGGTAGCCCTATCATAGTAGCCCTGCTGCCAGATCTCTCCTTGATGTCACGCTGTGCTCATGCCCCCCCCCCCCCACTCTTTGTCGGGACCCGGGTGCTGAGTGTGCAGAGAGGACTCCCAAAGACGGCAGGCGGGATCACTGTAGGCTTGGTCTGATTGTTGTTTCATCCCGCAAGGACCATTACAGTTGTGAGCTAACTCTGCTCCACGTTTCAAGTCTCCTCTACGGCGGGAATGTCATTTGAGACCAGCACAACTCAGTCAAGGCTGCTGTTGCTAAGTAGGCAGCACCATTGCCAGCTGCTCATTTGTCTGATGCTCTACATGCCCCCATCACTGTACCAGGGTTGCTCGAGGAGGCAGGCAGATTTGGGTGTACGGCACAGTGGTGGTGAGTAGCAGGACAGCAGACAGGTGGAGTGTTGATTGCCTCATGCTGCAAAAATCCTTCTAATAGATATCCTGATAGACTTACAGCTTGTTCCAACTTGCAATGTCATCACATCATCACAACAAAACGGAACAAGTGCCAGTACTGAGTACTATTAGCTAAATCATTCAATTTTTGGACCTCTGAAACCAAATCAACAGGTCTGCACTATTCAAAGTACAATTATTTACTTTATTTGGCAGCAAAACTTTTTTTAAATTGCTTGACAAAACAGCTCTATACAAAATGTATATTTACAAGGAAACATCAGAACAACATACTTAATGAAAATCATTAGACACCAAAACACCCACAATCACTCAATAGATCCCTTCATTCATTCCCTCATTCATTCAAACCACAGATCACACATCTGCCTGACCTGGTAGGGCCACACCAAGCTACTCAAATTTGAAGCTCGCCACAAACCAGGGAGGCCTACTACAAAGTCAAAAATCAAAAATTCGCACACCAATCTCACAGTGGCGCAAACCTAACTCAAGGTATCACAATGTACAGTGTCCATCAATTATTTACAGTGCACCAATGGACAAGCCTAAATAACGGCTAGGTGTATTTGACAATAACCAACAAAGAAATAAAAGGGTCAACACGTTTCAAACCCAACAAATTCTAGGGTTCTCATCAGGACCACAGAATCTGAATCATGCAGCAGAATAAATCTGCTGTATCACAGAAGCTTAAATGAAGAGGTGTAGTGAAGTGTCTCCAGTTATTCTTCATTAAAGTTTGAGTTGCATTGCCCCGTTACTGCAAGACCCGATGGTTCCCGGCACTCCTCGTTTTGCCGTGACCAAATTAATGTTCAACCCAAGCTGTAATAGCCAGTTTCAGGGGAAAAACAGTCGGCTCGCCACATTCGGTTTCGAAACCGAATGTGGCGCGTGAACAGTTTTTAACTGTTGTTTGGAACATGTCAATGCAGGATCTCGTCCCATTAGTGGGGAAGAGGATGACCCATAGGCAATGCCTGATATTGCAGTACTGCCAATTAGGAGGTGGTCAGCTGCTGCTATGTAGCTGAACACCTTCATTATTGCAGAGGGTCTGAGAGATCTATCTGAAGAGGGGAGGGACACGTTTAACAGATTTTTTACTTTTGGATATCAGGTGACTGCCTATAGTTGTTGACATGGAAGTGGTACAGTGGCAAGATAGCGACCATAATGTCCTGGACCTTGCTCATTGCTCATTTGGGCCCAGTGTCTCGTCCACTGCTAACAAACCATCCGATAGAATGCTTGTCCCCCTCAAGCAACTGCCGTCGGCTGAGGTGGAGGTCCACATTTATGAGGCTATTGCCACAGCCCTGGAAGTGGTCCTATCAATGGGGGAGAATGTCTCGATAGCTGCCACATGGGATGACCTTGTTTTACAATTCTATGTTCTTCACATTCAAAGACCTTTTTATGGTGGAAACTAGGTTCCTCCCTAGAAAGTCTAAAGAGGTTCCATGGTATACCAAAACCTGTAGAGCTGCCCGCAAAACACTTTAACGCTATTAGGAGTAGCAATAGGGATTCAGGGAAGGAAGCAAGGGGCGCTTATAAAGCCTCAGTAGGCAGGGCCAAATGTGAGTATGAGGTAGAGAAGTGGGAAATTCTGCTGAATGCAGCCATGAAATTAAAAGACCATGGGCTGTTTTGGCATACTGTGGCCGACAGAACCCCAGAGTCAACTACCCTGCTGAACTCTAACATCTCACCAGCAGCATGGGTTAATCATTTTTCGGGCTATACGATGTGGGGGTCATGGAAAAGGTAAGGGACAGCTCTGGTGGTACTGAGGGCCCCACTGTCAGGAAAGTGGAGTCTTGCAGTGAGGAGAATGAGCTGTGTAGGGAGGCTGCCTTAGAACCAACCATGTGCAAATTTCCCCTAATTACTGTAGGGGAGGTTACTAAAGCTATTGATAGGATCACTCCAGGAAAAGCACCAAGGCTAGACAGGGTGCATGGGGACCTGTTTAAGGTGGACAAGGCAATTTGGGGCCCATGCATTGCTACGTGTTTTAATTGCATTCTGGAAGGCTTACCCACTCGCCCCACTTAGGCAGGGGTCAGATTGTACAAATTGGCAAGGCTCATGGTCTCTGTCATCTAACTATCGGCCAATCGGCCTTATTGACAGGTCTCAAAAGCTTTTCTGTTGTATACTGTTAGATAGGCTGTGTGAGTGGGGTGAGGGTGCAAGTCATATAAGCCTCCTACAAGCAGGGTAAAGACCAGGGATCAGTACCATCAACCATATATTTCAGTTGCAATTTATATGCTGAAAGTATGTTGTTCTGTGATGTGGTTGGTTTTATGTAGTTTTTGTTGACCTCCGCACAGCCTTCGACCTTGTCCCAAGGGAGGCCCTGTGAACAGTACTAATCGAACAGGGTGCCCAGGTTATCTAGTAGAGGTTATCATGAGACTGGATTAGGAGAATTATCCACAGCTAAGATATGACAAACATGGGAAGATGACACCATCAATACCAGTAACAAAGGGGGTAAGACAGTGCTGTATCCTTACCCCAACCCTGTTCATATTATATATTAGTGATCTGGTAGCCCAATTAGAGAAGTGTAATCATGATGCCAAGGGCCTATCAGGTATGCAGATCCCAGTCCTCCTGTTTGCTGACAACACTTTACTGATATTCAAATGCTCTATGGGAATTCAAAATCTTCTGTACCAGTTTGGTGTCTTATGTGAGGACAGAGGGCTTGAGATCAATCTACAAAAAACCAAGTATATGGTTTTTCATCCCAGCCACACAATTCATCCAAATCCGTCCCTGCATGGTGCTCCTCTTGACAGTATCCACACTTTTGAGTACTTTGGTCCCACCTTGATGGAGAATTTTGGCTGATCTGCTCAGATCCGCAAGAAAGTTGAAGCTTGAACATTATGCAGGAGGCATTTTGAGGGGTTTTAAGGGTTTCAGTGTTTGACCAGTATCCCTGGACATCCAATATTTTAACTTGCAAGCATTGCATGGGGGAAAACATGAGAAGGTCACAGCACTAGATGTGGGTGAGAACCAATTAATACGCTCCTTGACAAATCTCCCTATCAGTACCCCACTTCTGCCACCACGGCTGGACCTAGATCAAAGGTCCATCACTCAAAAAAGCAGCTTTTAGACAGTGGAAATCCACATATCAGTCAGAATTGGAGGAACTTCTTCAGCAGCCCGGGGTCTCCAGGATCCCCTGGTTAGGGCATATTTAGATCCTTCTGGCAAAGAAGGGGTGTGAACACCTGTGGACTAACCCAGGAATTATGACCAATATGTCAAAGGCTGCACTAAAGCAGATGTACTGGAGGTACATAGATGGAGAACTGGCACTTTGACATTAGCCTTCTTGGAATTCAAAGATAACTTCCATACGGAAGAATATATGGACTCCCTTGAACACCCATAAGCAACAAAACCTGTACATTAAATTTCAATTGGGACTTTACTATTGCGCACTTATACTGCTAACTGGAAGTTGCACAACAGCGATCCAAATCGGACTTTGCCCATTTGTTTCTAGGTGAAAGAATGCATTAACCATATACTATTTTTCTGTCAGCAGAATTTAAACAGCAGAAAGAAGTGGATACTTCCCCTCTGTTGGATTATGGGGATTAGGGACTTCGGGTTTGTCTCCAGAATCCTTAGGGCTGACAGAATACCATTGACCCCCACACTCTACTTTATAGACCCTCCCTAATGAGGAGTTACTGGAAACCAGTAGTGATGACATTGGCTCCAGCTACACTGTGAAATTCCATGGCTAGTATTGTGTTTGATTATGTTGTTATACAAGATATGACCATCAATGACTTTTATCATGATTTTAAGGATTTTATCGATTTCATTGTTTTAAAGTTTTCTTGTGAACGGTATTTATGTGTACTTTTATGGCAACATTTACAGAATAAAGTAAGAATGAACAAAGTACCCCTAATCATAGTATTTTGTTCAAACCAAAGTATAGGGCTCCATGCTCATTAGGTTTAAAGTCAATTAAGCTGGGCAAGGGGGTGTCTGATATTAATGCATGAGTTAATTGGCCTTCAGTAGTTCACAAAGATTTTCACTGATCAGAAGTAGCCCTCATTACATAAAAGGTTGCAGACCCCTTATTTACAGAATTCAAGATTTTTCTTAGCCAATGCAGCTACCCCTCCCCTTGTTTTACCAGCTTATCTATTGGCATGAAGTATCTAACAATCCCCAGGGAGAGTAGCTAAGATATCAGGCAAGGATTAATCAGTGAGCCAGGTTTCAGTCAGAAACACTGGGGGGCATATTATCAAGGGGGTTTATCTCCGCTTTTTTGGCTTTAAAAGCCAAGAAAGCGGAGATAAAATTATCTCCCTATTACCAAGCAGTCGCTAACACCAGTTAGTGACAGCTAAAAGGAGATAGCGACCATCTTGGGCCCCGCTTTGCATGTCAGTGATATTTATCACTAATGACATGCAAAGTGGGCGTGCCAAGATGTTAGCGACTGGAAACAGTCCCTAACATCGCTATCTCCTATTACCAACTTTTGGAGATATTCGCGCTAAGCGCGAATATCTCCAAAAGCTAACACCTGACCTGAGCAGTTCTTAGCCATGTTATCCAATGGGAGGTGGATAACATGGCTAAGAGCATTTGCTCGATAATGCATGAATATCGCTGACTTTTCAGCGATATTCATGCATTGCGGCCGTTTTTTATCGCATTTGCGATAAACCTTGCTAATAGCAAGGTTTATCTGCGATAAAAATCGCCGATGTGCGGCGATAATTTTTGTCTCTAAACAAGTTAGAGACAAAAATTATCGCTAGTTGTTGGTAATATGCCCCTATATCTGGGGAGTCGGTTTCAATTAGTCAGAAAATTTCCAAATAGTGTTTTACTAAGGAGCAAGTATTTAAGTAAATAATCGATAGCAAGGCGGCGCAAGAGCAATCATCATTTGAATTAGTACTCTCAACCATGTTAACAGGTAGAAAATCTGAGGGGCTGCCATGATTGACCAGAGGATTACTACATTTTAACAATCCTAAATATGTCAACTTCAACTAAAGCTGGGAATCTAATTGGTGACTCACCCATTGAAGTTCTGTAATTTCCTCCAGAGAGTAAGTATATTTTGAGGATAATAACTGACTCGCCCTCCCGGCCGAGCATGGGCGGGTACATTTGAGATTGCCTTTGGCATGTCAGCAGCGCATCCACTGCATGCATCTGCACTGTAGCCAGCTGTAAAGAGGCCTGGACACATCCAACAACTAGCGCGCTACCTGACTAAAGGTATTGGCTTTAGAGGGACACTCAGAAGGATGAAAAACATCTCCCTGGTATGTTTAAAACTGAGCGGTAAGGAACATCTGAAACCTACTGTGTACACTGTACAGGTCAATCCACCAAACATACGCGTCGTATTGTGTTTATTTGAAGAATATGTATATTGTTAAATACAAATAAATTTCCTCATTTGTTTTGCAGTCCACAATAACCTCAGCAGATAGTTTTAATGTCAAAAATTCCTATTTAGTTTTCAGTAGCAGTAAATGATTAAAAGCACATTGCAATCTTATCCGGTTAAAAGAAGGTGACGATCAGCATATTAAAAGTGGAATAAATATCTGACTAAAGTGCAACACTTGTTATGTGCAAATAGATATGATACAGTGCATTTCTTGGGATTCTTATATCATTTATCTATTATGTGTCAATTTTATCAGCAGTTGTCTCAACAACTTCACATTCGCGCTGTGGCCTGCTTCAAATAGGTCTGGACACAGCTGGCGACTAGAGGAGAGCTACCGGACTAAAATGGCAGCTGTAGTGAAATGCTCAAAAGGATAAAAGGATAAAAAGATAAAGGGTAGTCAAAAACAAAAAAGTCCCCTTTTCCATATGGTGTGACTCCCATGGCAATGGAGGTGTCATTGTTTTTTTGTTGTTCAAAAAACCCACTTTGGGGTTTTGTTTATGAAAAATTAAAATACGTTTGAACTTTTCCATAGTGCTCCATCATGTTTGATGAAACTGTACGTCAAAGTTTTAATACATTCACAGGAACCAACATAGCGGTAGTTCCTGCAAAGGATAGAAATGTCTGTTGGGCTGATGGACATTTCTACATTTGGAAGGTGGTTACTCCGTCAGGGTGACCACGTGATTTACTCTGTCGACCTGGCAGAGGTCAATCTGTCAGCCAAATATTAAAACAGCCCCTTTGCATTTTTAAGGAGTAGATCCAGTATTCCCTTCCATGCATGTTGAGAACCATGACTCCCAGTATGGGTGAACTGACTTAGTGCATGAACAATGATTGGTGCAAATAAATATGGGAAACTCTTTAGTGGCAAAGTATGGGCAGGATCTCAGAGTTAGAGCTGCCAATAAGACTGATACTTCTATTAAAGAGGTAGCATTCAATTTATCCCTTGCCTATGTCATCCTCGAATATTAGGTGTAATTTTTCTAATGGTGTCCACATTGGCAAGATGAGGAGGAGTTTTAGCATTTGCTTTTTTATCTACTGGGGTATTTTGTTCACTTTCTCAATACAAAATTACTTGAAATAATTGCAAAGCCCTTGGAGGTAGGGCACCTGGGAGACAAAGAGAGATACCTAGTACAGAATTAGATAGTTTAAATGTTTCATTTATTGATCGTCGGATTTACGGATATTTTCTACGGCAATGTTTTAAGCCACTGCAATCATTTATATATGTTTTCATTAGGCAATTGCCCTGAAAAAGATCAGAGAGGGCACCATATATTCTGTTGTGAGAGGTAGGTAATCAACATTTTTTTATTTTATTTTTTTTTATTTTATAAACTTGTATGGCGCAACAGCTACCCAAAAAGGGTTTCCCGGCGCCTGAAAACACAGCATCATAGATGGAAGAATACAGCTGGGTCATTCAGGTTACTGATCGAACAACCAGGTTTTTATCACTTTACGGAACCTGGAGAGACTTCCCTCCTTTCGTATGTGAAATGGAAGTGAGTTCCATATTGTGGGACCCAGGTAGGAAAAGGATCTTGCTCCCATCCTGGAGAGCTTGAATCTCGGTATGCAGAACTTTTCAGCTGATTCACCCCAGTGAATCCCTGCGAAGCACGGTGGTCTCAGAGACTACCACAAGCTTTATAATCGGAGAGGGGAAATGCTGCACTATCTTGATGGGTTTTGCATCATTTTATCATGGAGGGGTTGGCGGAGGCTGGCTTTGGGTAAAGGTAAGTAAAAGGGAGAGAAAAACTCAGACAACTATTCATTCTACCCCTTTGATAAGATGGGGAACAGAATACTGTTGAATTACTGTTACAGTATGATACAAGGGCAGAGAATATGTTGGACTGTTACTTAAAGTCATTTAGGGGATTAGCCAATTATTGGTGGGTGACTCTTATAAATTATTGCTCTCACTACTCTCAAATCTGTTTGGAAGTTAGAAGATGCTAGGTGTCTGTATCCTGAAAAGTAAATCCTATCTACCCAGAGAAGCTTTCAAAAGTGTGACGTTAGCTTGACATTGAAACTCAGATTTCGAACAACAACTCTGAGCACCTGAGGACCTGTTTTCTTGTTGACCTCAACAGGAGGAAAGGGTCCAGGACTCTCCAAAATGAGTCTACCTGCTGTGGAGTGTTTCACGGTGGCGGAGAGGTGAGCTTGCAAGCTGCATCTCCTTGGAGAAAAGACAGCAACTGCAGTGAAAACTATGCTACTGGCTGTCGCCATGACTTGAAGACGAGAAATTAGGTTTCTCAATTGAAACCATGGCCTGGCGCTCAAGCAGCATTCTCTGTAAGTTTGGAAACTTTTTGACCACTCGGGAAAAGTAATTTTACGTTTACCACAAGTTCTGGACGTGTTGACATTTATTTTCATTACTACTTTATAAGCATGTGCATCTGCGCCGAGTAAAACTGTGTTTTAGCCCCTTCGCTGCGGGGGTTATTCCCCCACTGTGCTGGGGGTAGAGGGGTGCTCACAGCGCCCGCGTGCTCATGACAAGCTGAGCTCGTCATGAGCTATGGCGCTCCTGTTCTCATGATGAGCTGAGCTCGTCACAGGTGCATTGGCTCCCATGGAACGCTCAGCACAGCAGGGGAATTCTTCCCCACACCTGAGTGTTCCACGGGCCATGACGAGCTGAGCTCGTCATGAGCACCGGAGCGCCGTGGCTCAAGACGAGCTCAGCTCGTCATGAGCACCGAAAAGGTTAAAAAACAACATTTTGCCAAATGTTTCATACATTGTGGGGGAGGGGTGTGGGTAAAGGGGGAGGAGCCCTGCTTTGTTTCAGCGCCAACCATGCCAACCCTACTGCATCCTAATGCCTCATTTTAAAGAGCAGAATCAGAGGATTATTGTAGAGCAATGCTGTGTTTCACGTGGAACTTCCATAGACAACTTTACATGCAAAAAACGCCCTGACTTTAATATCACCAACATCCAGCTCCATTATTTAATATCTAGATCAGATTTGCATCACTTTCCTAATAATTCTTCATTTAATTATGTTTTCCTAAACTGTTTTAGTGACTTTATAATGTGTATATATTAACTACAATGGAGTGTCTGCTGTTCTTGTGCCACGTGGACTATTCTTTGCTGTTTGTTTGAAGCTACTATGTGTAAACTTAGGATTCCTCCTAAAAACCTGCTATTACTTTTAGGAGCTAAATAGTTTTTACTGTGTATGGGTTCAGCCACACCAAACAGCAAGAGTGTGTACTCACTATCCGATCCCATAATAGCAATATTTTCACAAACATTAATATTTTCTGTAATGTCAGAATGTAGTGGTAGCCAAGCAGTGATACAAATGTTAATATAGAAATAGAAGAGAGAAAGCCACTGGTTGGAAATGATTGAAAGAGAAAATGTATGTTTCATTTACTATTGGGCATATGCATGAAAAATCGGTAAAACGAGTCCTTATTTGCGAAAAATAAGGACTCGCATACCGCAATGCATTAACAGATTCGGTATTAAATATCGAATCGCAAAAAATCGCTAAATAAATCAGAAACCATGATTGCGAGACTCCAAATTAAATGAATAGCAAATACCGAATTAGTAAATACTGAGTCGGTATTTGCTATTTCGATATTAGAAAATTCTCTAAAAAAAAATAGTCGCATCGGAAGCAGGCTGGTGACATCACAAGCAGGAAGTAACACAGCCCATACTTCATTCAGTGCCCTGAAGAGCTCGGAGGAGGAGGCAGAGCACAGGAGCTGAGGAGTTAGACAGTGACAGCACAAACCAGCTATTGCACAGCCATCCAGGATGGAGTAGGATGCACCCCAGGACAAGGACACACCCAGGAAGAGGAAGCAAAAGTTTTCTGATAAAGAACTTGAACTACTCATTGAGGGGGTGAGCAGCAAACATGAAAGGCTGTTTGTCAAGCTGTCCCTAAAGGTGCCTGAGGCAGAGAAGCGCAAAATCTGGCTGTGCATCAAGGAGAGGGTAAATGCTGTAGGAGTCACCCACCGCAGAATAGACGATCTGAAGAAGAGGTGGTATGACCTCAGGAAAAGTGCAAAGGAGAGGATTGCAGAAAGGGTGAAGGATGCAGCTGGCACAGGAGGGGGAACATCCAACGTAACACCAAACACAGCCCTCGAGGACCTCGTTGAGGCTACCATTGAGCCTGAAGCTGTTGTGGGGGTCACCTAATTGGACACTTCTGGTGCTGCAGCGGGAGGACAAGGTAAGATGCATGCCAGTGCAGATACGCAGCATGTTGTCTACCCATGTCCATTCCCCCAGGCCAAACACAGTGCACATGTAGCCGTGCATAAAGAATATACCCTCACCAAAGTGTTGCATCATGGGAGTTGTAGTCATATCATGAAAGTGTGCATGTCTGATCCCTGATTTGAATGAAATGAGACCAGCAGCCCAGGGCCAATTTTCAGTCCAAATATGTCCTTTATGTAGATGAAAGTATGCAACACACATACATCCTGACAAAATAATAACAATGCACTGTTTCACACACAGATGCTTCACCCCTGGATTCAGATGACAGCGGACGCCTCATCATCTCTGAAACCCCAGTAGTGACCGATGCTGAGACTCCGCAGGGACCTCAACCCACGACACCACCAACACCATCACCACCACCACCATCACCACCACCGCGGACAACCCCACCACCCCCACCACCACTATCACGGACAACTACACCAACACCACCACCATCGCAGACAACAACACCAAGCCGCAGGGCAAATATCCCCTCCCTGCAGGTGATGGAGACGGAGCAGAGGCCAGCAGCCACAAATGTTCCACACCAGTCAGTCGTCACTCCGCCAGCTCCAACACCAGCACGTGTCCGAGTCTGACAGCGGGGCAGGCCCCTGGGTAGAGCTGCAGAGAGATCTAAGGATCCAACACACGGCTACGGTGTGGTTGAGACACGGATGCTGTGGGTCCAGCGCCTGCAGGGGAGACACATGGGTGCCATAAACATTAATATATCAAAATTGGCAAACAAAAATGGCACCATGACTGACGCTGTGCGGGAGATGACCACAGCCATTGCTGAGGGTAACAGAGACATGAAACTGTGCCTGCAGGATCTCACAGGTGCTGTCATAGCAGGGCAATAGAGCGAGTGCAGGAGGCATCGGCAGAACATGCTCCGTTCCAATGCCTCCATTAGGGCCATCACTAAGCTGTGCAACAGCACAGCTGTACTATCACGCAGATCTGTGTCCCTGCAGGTTGACTTGGGCCATTACTGTGGAGATGTGGCAACGTCCTTAGAAAGAGTGACCACTGCAGTGGAGCATCTGCAGTCTGGGACTTTAAGTGCCAGCAGTTTGGGAGTGGAGGAGGGGAGTGAGGCTGCTTCAAGCGTCAGCAGCATCTCTGTGCTGGAGGCCAGCAAGAGGAGGCGCAGTGCGCGCAGCTCCACAGCCACTGACACACATCGCGGTAATGTGGAGGAGTCACGCGACAGGTGGCTGGGGGTACGTAGGAAGCGCAAATAGCCAATTTCCATTGGCTCCCTGGACATGGTGACGTAACCATGGGCCACCTATACTACCACAAGATACTCCCACGATGACAACGGACATGTGTCCCATCCTATTATTTTGAATCTGCGTTATGTTGGCGTCTCATTTATATGTACCCGACAAGTGCTCATGTGCATTAAACATTTGCAAACAAGATCATGTTGTGATGGCTCATTCATACCTGTCTCAGAAGTGATGTTGTGTGATGTATGTCCGCCTCCTTTGGCCTTCAGCTGTGTTAGGCATGTGGGCCTGTTGGTGTTGTGGGGGGGGGTTGCTGTGCACGTAAGTCGTCCTGTCCGTCCACCTCTATTGGTATCCCCCTTCTTGTGTCAATGTGCAGCATAGCACAGACCGGTATTATCCGGCAGCAGGTCACTGGGTCATACTGCAAGGCACCTCCTGTCTTGTGTAGTATCCTGAAGCGACTCTTGAGGATGCCAAAGGTTCGTTCTACCACATTCCTGGTGCTGATGTGTGCTGTGTTGTAGCGCTGCTCCTGAGGTGTTGCTGGGTTGAGGTAGGGAGTGAGGAGATATTCCCGCAAGGCGTAGGCGCTGTCACCTGCAGGATGGGGGGCAAAGGGTTAGCAGCATGAATACAATTACATATGTGAGGATGGAGTTAATGATGAGGCATTAGTATGTACCTAGTAAGTGTCCCTCTCCAAATTCACCATTTATCAGACGCCTGTGGATGCCACTGTATAAGTATATGTATGCGTCGTGTGTGCTTCCTGGAAATTGGGCTACAATGTCCGTTATGATGTGCTTGGCTTTGCACACGACCTGCACTTTGATGGAATGATATGACTTCCGGTTGCGGAAGATGTATTCGTTGGCTGAGGGGGGTCAGATGGGGACATGCGTGCAGTCAACTCATCCTATCACATGGGGAAATTGTGCCACCTGGTAGAACTCCTGTTTGGTGCGGTTCAACTGCTGTGGGGTTGTGGAGAAGGTGATGTGGTGATGTATCAATGTCAGCATGGCATCTAGGAATTTGTGGAAGAAGCGTGAGAGTGCGCTTTGCGACACGCCTCCGGCTTCTGCTATGACCCTGGAAGCTTCCAGATGCCAGCAGGTGCAGGCTGCATAGGACCTAGACATGGGCTGGGATGGCGTTGGTCCTCCGGGTCTGGTACTGCAGTAGTGGTTCCAGGTCAGCAATGAGGCACATGATCATAGCCCGGTTCAGTCTGTACTTGTCGTAGATCAGTTCCTCTGTCTGGCCCAGCAATGTGATGCGCACCCTGAATACCCTGTCTTGGATCATCCTCCTGCGCTGTGCAAAAGCGTTGATTCTCCTCCTCCTAGCAAGCACGTAGGGGGCAGCCATTTTGGTACACATACAGGGTCTCCAGAGGCAGACTTGAAGGGTATCTGATTGTCTGCACCTGTATTTTTTTCTTCCTTCCAACAACTTTACATCCAGTTTGAGATTCCCCTTATTTTGTTCATGCAAAATAGCGATTTTGGGCATTTTCGGTATTTACGACTTTTGATGCATTTTGGTATTTCCGGGGGCTGATTTATTTCTGGGTATTACCGATTGGCTAATTTGCAATTCAGTAATTTACCGCGGGGGTTATTTTGCAATTCTTTCTTTTTTTAGGAATTGGGGTTGATGCATTCGATTTTCAGGTTTTGCGTTCGGTAACGGCCTGTTTTACCGAATCACTATTTTACCGGGAGCTATTTTGTTTGATGCATCTGCCAGTATGTATATCGGTTCCCTACGTATTCATGGGCCCTCCTTTCAGTGGCTAAGGTGATCTCATTTTATGCTTGAGGAGCCGACTGAATACAGAATAATCAAAATCAATGCAAAGCACTTAAGAGGTAAGGCAGCAAGGTTCTCGTCATAAAAGATATTTAAAAACTATTGGCTTAAAATCAGTTGTGCATGCAGGATAAAAATTAATGTGACCTTTTGAGGAGTATTAAGATCATGTTCCTTGAACAATTATTTTTTGAGGACATAATAAATATTATGGCACAAGAAAATGTTCTTGAAAATGTCAAAGTCTAATAATTAGTACAAGAGGTAGAAAGGCCCAGAGCATTTACCCATTCTGCCACAGAAAAGAATGAACATTGCCATAATTTTCCGTGTGCATTAATTAGACTGGATCAGAAGGGGACTAAACATAAAGAAATCTTGCTTTCAAAAAAGGAAATAAAGTTTGTGAATGCCTTGCCAAAGACCTACCCAAGAAGCAACCATCTTGGCCCCATAGCACCCCACCTTGTTAATGTCCAGGTGATGGTTTGCGGGCAACATTGATTCCAGGGGGTACTGGCCTCAGGTGTGGAATGAAACTTGTTCAAAATAAATCAAGATGCTTAATGTACAGACATGATAAAGAATCTTAGTTGATCTGATAAAAGTGGCCCATTACTCGCCTTAGTACCATCATTGTTTCTACTTGCTATTTCCATCATATTATGCTTCCTCCCCCTTTTTACAGAAGTACTGCTGCTTCCTTTGCAGGCTATTTAAGGACAGTGTTTAATCTTTCCTGCAAGGTTTGTTCAGCAACATTGCCTTCCTTACTGAATAATCAGTGTGGACTATGTTCTTAAGGCCAAATTAGAAAAGATCAAAGTGTTGTGCGAACACTCAATGTAGTTACATTTCAGAGACATATCTTTTATATAAGAGTAGCTTATGCAAAATGGAAAAAAATATATCATTATTTCCCTTGGAAGGAAATATGTATTAAACATGCCATATTTTAAATGTATTTAGTAAGCTCAGAATACTCATTTTGGAGATGGCCTGGCCTTGTTATTTTAATTGCTTTTCTCCCCTTTTCTTACGCAATGGCCTGAGGCACTTCCTTTATGATGACATTGATATTTGACGGCAATCCCCAAAAATTGCATTTAAATCCCAGACATAACAGGCATATGTATAAGGGAATAGCGGAGCGCGGCTTTAAGCACACAATGCTAACGCCACTCTCCACCATTCAGAAAAATCAGAGATGAGCTGTATTTACACAGATACAGCACATTCCTGTGTTTTCTCTAGCGCTGGCAATACATTAAGTTATCTATGTGCATTGTGCAGCACACATAGAGGTTGCAAATCAGCATTTTCTAAATGTGTGTTTATGTGCAGGAAGGGACACCTTCCTACACATAAACAAGCATTCATGGCATTTTGCTGTTTCTAAGTGTGCTGCACAATGCAGCACACATAGAAACAGCAAAAACAAGGAGAAATACAGCATTTCTTCTCATTTCGCCATGTTAAGACCCGGTTTTCCCTGGTCTTACTTTAAGAGCTGCTTCCTATTTATAGAAAGGTAATGATGCCAGCAAGAGAATTTATTTCAAAATATTTCTTTCCAGTTAAGGATTGAATAAAGTGATTATATGTAATCCTATCTGTTTAATCAGAAACTGTAATAGCAGATATCGTAATTAACAATAATCAGAGTCAATCAAATATCTCAGGCATATAAGTCATCAAATAAAGCAGGAAATTAAAAAGAGACACGGAGTAACAAGTCTTTTTGATAAAAAATTATTAGTTTATAGATTGCTCAATGAAGTCAACAAATGGGTACAGATCAACAAATGATGGTCACAGACACAGCTTAAAACAAATGAAACAAAGAATTGTAAATCAGCCTATATTTCATTTGCGGTAAAAGTCCAAACCATAACAATATGTAGAGATGACCATTATTACATCACCATAAATAAGTCATCAATGTGGTCTAATCACAATTCAAAGGAATGGGACTCAATAGTCGATGTTTCGGTCTCAGGTAGAGTAAATCTGTGAGACCTTCCTCAGGACAATAAAGTAGATCGGCAGTTGTGACCCTTCAACAACAAATCCAGGACTGCATATGTTGGTCCTCCAATGCATCCTGTTAGCTTACTTCTAATTCTGCTCAGAATGTAACCAGGATCTTTGTGGAAATAATAGCGCTTCAATTATGGACGTCGTGTGCTCATTGAGTCTTCAGATTTTTAACACGAGTACTAATCCGTCGTAGCGATCAGGATATCCAACGCTCAGTGTCGGCATCAGCGATGATCATCGCTGGTACCTTTCTACCAAACATAGGCCCAAGCATGTAAGGGTGTATTGGGTTTCCCCACTGTTTGGCTTCCTATTTATGCCACCTTTGTAAATAGGAGGCAAAGTCCAAATCAATGGTTGTCGTGGTGGAACACCCACTGCAACACCCATTGCTCACCCCTTTCACGCGTAAAAGGGTGTCTTATTTACAAGGCAGCGTTAAGCCACTTTAAGTGTCTTAATGCCGCCTTGTAATAAGGGAAGCCCCTAACGCCACAAGAACGTCGGTAAAAGGAACGTTCCTGTGGTGATAGGGGCTTGTAAATCTAACCTTATTGAGCTAAAAAAGATAACAGCCATAAAAGTGCACAAATACATGCAGGCATAACATCAGTTAACAAAACACAGCATCTATAAAACACAGCTAAAATCCATAAAACCATAAATAAAATAAGTATATCTTTAAAAAGTCAGAGTCCACGTATTTAATCAAAATGCATATTGAACCTAGAGCGTACTGTTGCCCAGAGAAACAGACTTAAATAGTGGCGAATTTCAATGTCCGACAATTCTTATAAAAAACTCTACGTCTGGAGACATTCTTGAAAATTTCTGAGCCTCGTAAGGTGTACCAAAACCTTTTAGTATGAACTTTATAGTAACCGCAGAAAACCAGAAAATGAACCATTGCCTGCTTTAGCATATATTACAAGGACATAGTCTAGAATCAAGTTTCTGCTGGTACCCAGCAGGAAGAATAAAGAATATTTCACTGTGCCAGCTCCAAATCAAAATAATAGAGAGGACTTCCATCTCCCACAGTATGCCACAGGTAACCTGTAAGAACAACCCTCGGATTAAGATGTAAATAACTTCCAACATAAAGATGTAAATAACTTCCAACATTAGACTTCCGAGCTTCCACTCTTGACCTCTCAGCTTGCAGATGTTCTATCAGTAAAGAGTGTGCTCGCTCCCGACCAGAGACAACACATGAGACTGTTTCAGAGAAAATGTTCATTAGGCCAATTCCTTCAAAAGACCTATTTACATTCGGTAGCCAGGGGATGGAGAAGCCTTTGTCACACGCAAAGACATTCTCAATTATGCTCCTTGTAAGTGCGACTTCATCTGTGCTCATAATAGATAGCCACAGGAGAGGTAGGCGGATGCGGCAGAGGATACGATCACTCAAGTAGGTTGAGCCCAGCTTCTTGTGGCAAATAAAGTGTGAGGCACACACTGGCACAGCAAGAATTATTCTGCAAAAAATATTTTTTCCTCCCTTTGAAATATCTTTGAGTTACTGCTTCGCCAAATTCCCACCCCATAAGTTGAGAGGGGTACACATTGGGCAGAATATATTTGAAACAATAGTGCCAATGCTCTTCTGTCCTGCAGAGACGGTAAACCTAGGGGCACGCCTACTGTTCTGGACAGTGTCAGGGAAAAGGGTTAACCCAAATAAGTCACTGGGACCTGGGTGTACAGCATTAAGAGGAAAGGGGTCCCAGTTACGAAGGAGTTCGAGTAATCACAATCAATTTATTAAATCAAATGAAACAAAATGCATCTATAATGTTTTTTTCACATTATAGGAAAAAACAACAAATATAATGTCAAGCAATGCGGTTGCATTAGTGCCCCAGGGGGTAAGGAGGACGTGAAGTCATGAAGGAGGTGTAGGTAGGGGGTAGTGACAATAAAAACACGTATATATCAAACGTTAGTGCAAATTCAATGAAAGATATATAACAGAACGGTCACAGTTCAAACCAACATTTCAAAATGCACATGCCCATTGTCCATAATATACATGAATAGTGGGTGGGGAGAGGCTGTGTCATAAACCGGGGAGTATGTCGACGTTTCGACCCCAAGTAAGGCAGGAATCAATGAAGTCCTTGCATGAGGGTCTTCATCAGGACGAAGGAAGGGAGGGGCTAACAACCAATTTAAAGGAGTAATTAAATCATATTATTATGATGATCATTAGAAAGTTGTCTTAATCAAAAGAAGAATTAAGGGGTGGACACACCGAGGGTTGAAGCATACCTGAATAAATCAGTGCTTCCTGGTCATTAGTCAGGATCGATGAGAAGAACTCAATCCTGCGAAAGATGCCAACAATGTGTAAAAACTATATTGTGACAAAACATCGTAACGGAAATGGTTAAATCAAACTTACTTATTATATTAAATCCGGTATCCTGACTTGATAGGGAAGATGGATCCGGACACTGGGCAAAGGAGACCACTCTACATATCTACATAAAAGGGAAAGCATATTGAGCCTTGGCCAGGATGTTCTCACTACAGGAAAGAGGTCAGTCAATACCCCCTACCTACACCTCCTTCACGACTTCACGTCCTCCTTACCCCCTGGGGCACTAATGCAACCGCATTGCTTGACATTATATTTGTTGTTTTTTCCTATACTGTTCTGGACAGTTTTTTCCCTGGTCTCTGCAATATGGGGTCCCATGAACCAGTGGGGCCAAAGGTGACACCCAAGTAAGAAAAAGTTCTGGTGCTTGATAATATGTTTGAACCTACTCTAATAGACAGAAATCAAGTACTCTTCGACCCACATGACATTGTGAATGTATTAGCAAGATTAGTCAAAAGGTCAAGGGGAGCCTTGAAGCTCACAAATGAATAAACCAGACGGCGCAGTGCTTTGGGGGTACTCCGAATCAACAAAGCATCATCTGCGTAGGGTAATGAGGGGAGGGGGACTTTATTTATCCTTGGTACATCAGGTGTGCACTTGACAAGTTATGTGCTTAAAGTGTTTATATACAGATAAAATAGCAATGGTGTAAGCACACAACCTTGACGCACCCCTTGTCCTCTGCTGAATTCATCAGTCACTTCTCCATGTTCACCAAACCTCACCCATGCTTTAGTGCCTTGATGCAAAGAGATCAGAGAGTGTACAAGTGCTGATCCATTCCGAATTCAATAAGGAATTGCCACAGCTCAGATTAATTAACACAGTCAAAAGCCATCGACAAATCCATGAAAGCAAGGTATATAGCCAACTGTTTTGCTACAGTATATTTCCCAATAAGTAAGTGTAGATTAAGACATTGGTCCACTGTTCTGATGCCACGGTGAAAGCCACAGTGGGATGCGTTCAATATGTTATTATCATTAACCCATTCCAACATTCTGTTACACAAAACTCTGCCTAAACTTTTTGGTAGGAATGTCAATCAGTTTGATGGAACAGTAGCATTTGGGTTCAGATTGACTAACTTTCTTAAAGATTGGGACTGTAGTTGAGGTGGACCAAGAGGTTGGAATCATAGAATGACTCAAGCTGTTATAGAAATTTGTCAGCACGGGAGCCCACAGATTCACATTGCATTTAACCACATCAATGGGGATACCATCCGGGGTAGTCCCCCACATAGTCTTGTGAATAGTGACCGTGACTTCCTGCAGTGACAGGTACCATCGGGTTAGATCTGCATGTATTCTCTGTTCGCTACTGGCATTACTGACTGCATAAACCTTTTCAAAATGCGCCACCCATTGCTCGCCCTATAACTGGGTAGTCTAGCTTTGAAATCACCTGCCAAGCATAAATACACATTTTTATTAGGCTGCTATATAATCAAACAAACCTAGCAATCATTTTATAGTCAAACGTATTGCTTCCCCAAGCACTTTCAATTACACCCAGAATACATGTATGTTTTAGAGGGCTAATCTATCCAGTTCAATATCTTCAAATCGCCATATGCTACCACTTTAAATTTCAAAATATAGACAAATTCCTGGGATGTTTGCTTAAGAGTTTTATTCACCACTATTTGCCTAACAGTCTCCATGGTACATCATGCATTTTGCAGGCCTGACATTAGAAAAGTCATACTTGAAAGCCGACGAGTGTGTAATGAGTTCTCACAGGTCTAGTATGAAATAAAATTCATGCTAGCACTGACCATTATATACCAATTCTGAGCACGATAGCACATTTAATGTGAAACTGGACCACGTCAGAGATGATATATAAATGAAGGATGCTCACATATACAATTATTGAATTATTTTATTGGGGTTACCTTCAACTAGGAGATTGTCATCTCCCCCTGGTAGTGTCAAGTCACTGAGATAAAATGCATTTATAAGCTTGGATTCTCACCCCAATCACATATTAAATGTAAATCAGAATAACAACATTTCAAGTCATGCTCCTCTTATTCACGCTTTTCACACCCCAGCAGACAGCAGAAAATGCCAGCTTCAGTATTACTCATGCTCGAATAGTCTGACATTTCCCAGTGTCTTCTTTTTCTTGGAAGTGTGGATTATTTACATGTGAAAACATGCACTGATTAAAGAGGATTCACACGGGGTACTGCTGGTGGCAATATCAATGCGTTAAATGTAGGAAATATTGAATATTTAGAGAACAGGGCAAGCGTGTTGCTCCAGATTAGCAACTAAAGGAGAAGTCGTTAGAGTTAGCATCATTTTATAAACAATCCTCGTCATGTTTTAGTACGACTGAGACTGACAGGATCTAACTATAGATACAGACCACTCAGAGTAAAGCAATCTGAAGCTTCACACTGGAGCAGAGCAGATACATTGAAATAAACTTACTGAAATAATCGGCAGAGCCCCAAAAAAGAAAAACACTTGTAAGGCATACCTTAAACATTGGCAGCCGGGTGCTGACATCGTCCAGTCCTTAATTTGAGCCGGTGGGTGCAGATGAGGCCCACCAGAACTCATTATAGCACTTATTTTTCCTCATCAGAAATTGACCCAGGTAAACCACACAAGGGGTAAAAAAGCAGGAAGGGAAATATAGAAAAATATGCCGAAGGGATAAAGCAGAATCCTGCAAGAGTGAGATAAGGGGGCAGGGAATATGTGATCCTGCATTCATGAGGTATGAGTCAAGTCTAATCAGCCTTGGTATTCCTCTTGCTAACATTTGCGCCAGTTGTGAGTTTCTGAGCACAGCTTGGGCTCCGGCAGTTTTTCCTTTACAAATTAAGCACTGCTAATACCAGAATGAAAAAGTTAAAACAGGTACCTAATCTCCATCTTGGCTGAACGGTGACATGGTGTCACTATAAAGAACCAATATAGGTGATTAAATTAATGGAAAGGGCACATAAGCGAAATTGGTTAAATCACAAATTAACAGTTACAAGGGCGTACATAACACAGTAATCAAATAAACTAATGACAGGAATACGGAGATCAATTATTGCACATTGGCCTACTGTACATATGCAATAGCCATATTAATTTATAAACTATACCAAGCTTTTTTTTTTTTTTTAAAAAGAATAGGTTAAGGGGGTCAAGGTTTTTCTTTGGAGCCTTCCATTGCTTTTGACAAATGTCATGTTTCACCTAATGACCTTGTCATCCATGACCCTGCTATGCATTTCGTTGTATCTCACTGTCGCAGGTTCTTTTTTAACCCTGTTTTCACCCACTATTAAAAGGAGGGAGAAAAAGAGAGAGAGAACAGCATGAAAAGGCTGCAAGGTAGGTTTTTAGGCTGTACAATGAGAGAATGCAAACTGTATCTTGATCATGTCAAACAGTGCTTTTTGCAGGTCTCTTGAGACAGTCTGCCCTACACACTTTTTTGGGATACGGGAAAGCTGCCAACACTCCTACAAAGGATGTTTTATTGGAAGTAAGCAGAGCTAGCATATGATGAACATTACTTGGGTTCAGCATACCATCTAAAATGTTGTGCAAACGTTCTAATAATAATATTAATAATCCACATTTGTAAAGCGCACAATCACCTGTCAGGGTCTCTAGGCGCTGGGGGCCGTCGGGAAGATTAAGTAAGCTATTGCCCAGAGTCACATGGTGCTGGGCTGAGCTGCCACCGGAGCCTGGGATCGAACCATGATCCCCAGATTCCACAGTCAGTCGCCCTGGCCGCGGCGCCACACCTCTATCACATATCTTTTTAACATAAACAAGAAACCTCTCCCTCCTCCCCCAAGACATTACTCACCCGTTAGCATCCAATAATTCGACCTTTCATTACAACTTAGATTTATCAATCGCCTAACTTCCAGGTTCTAATTCTATCCCTGTATTCAGTTGTTTTTCCGCATTCATGCACAGTCTGCCCGAACTAAGTCCATAGAGCCTCTTTCAAATTCTCCTACCCGATTAACCTGATCTGAAGATCTTGCCTACAGCCCCTCTGACTGGTCTGAGCTCTATCCATCACCAGAAAAACATTATCCAGATGTTATCTTTCTGCCTCCTGTGGCTCCCTGTGTATCTCTTCAGTCCCCAGTACCTCTATCAGCTTTACAAAGTGAATCCTGTTCCCCAAAACCCACAGCTGAACATCATCAAGCTGCGAGGAAACTGGAAGACTAAAGACAATATCCACATGCCTGATCATTCCAAAATTGGAAGTCTTCAGAAATCAGAGATTTCTCTGCTCTCCTATTTATGTAGGAAAGTTTTAAAAACATAGCTCTTCAATCAAGCTTAGATTGTGCTGGCCAAGCCTATTCTTCAGTCTTGCTTTGAGCGCAATGATCCAGTGGATTACCAGCAACAGGTAATCTAACACCACATACTCACCTGGGCCCATAAATTCATTCAGAACACATTGACAATAACCGCTGGGGTCATGTTTTTATAATCCTCAAGATTAGTTATTTCTAGTCCCCTAACTAATCTTCTACCTGTCAAAAGGTCTTTCCTTATGTCAATGGTTCATTAGTTGGAACCAGTTAATGTAATGGTGAAATGACATAAGATTTCAATATACTTACACATTAGAAATGATCACAGTCGGGATGTCTTTTAAAATTTTACCTTAGAGTAAAATTCATGTGAACCACTTACACAGCACAGAATAAACTCTGTCTCCCACAGGAAAATAGACTCAAATAATTAATCAAGATACGTTAATTTATACTCTGCCATGACACTGCAGGAAAGGGAGAGGATAGAGAGAAAAGCATATCTGCTCAAATACAGATCTAAAAAAGTTACCAAGTATGGTGTGGAAACCAACTCCCAGGCCTAGGAATTGGAAAGGGTCCCCAGGAAAGGACTGGCAAACAAAGTCTTCAGTCTTATACTCAAGTGTCGTGTAAATGCATGATATTTCCGCAAACAAGTTTTAATACAGGGTTAGCGGTTACATGAGAAGATTGCATCCGAGCAAGCCTCCTTTTTCACGAGACCTTGCTCTATCATGGCTCTTCCATCAAGCTTAGATTGTGCTGGCCAAGCCTATTCTTCAGTCTTGCTTTGAGCGCCAGGACACCTCAATCGAGATGGCTGTGCTCGGTAGAAATGTCTTTGATTGATTGACATGTGCTGTGTTGAAGCATGGCGATTTTCATGCAGGCATTCCTAGGCAGCAGCCCTATTCAAAAAATGTCAGAAAGCTACCACGTTATTGTATTGCTTTCAGATGCTTCTTATTACATTTTGTAAACCTTGAATCTGATACCTGAACTAAATCATTTTCACCCAAATTAATACATATTGCATGAGGTGTTGGGGTAGTATCACCTCGTCCGTGCACTGTTAGCAGCAACTGATCCCATAACATGTCCCCTGCATATTCAATACACAACAATCATCTGTTCTAATCCAACTGTTCACATTACCAGGGTCTTCCTGCATGCTCAGCAACGCACTTCAAAAATGAAAGGCTACAAAGCCAGACTTCTTCCTTGTCATTCCTCTTGAACTCTGTGCTACTTTTTCCATTATGACGGTCTGACCCCCACATACACCTCAAATTTAAATGAACAATACTGGCCAACTTCCTTTCCCAGTCCCAATTCAAAACCAGCAGTTCACAAGAATGTGTGCAAAAACAGCGAGCCGGCTAACCCCTACTTTTTACACATTTCTCACTTTTACCAAGGTTTGTTTGTCCATCACCTTTAGCCCAAGCTATCCCGCCCATCAGTGACCTGTACATAATTCTCAAATAGCCCTAAGTGGGCATATCATCTGCTCACCCAGTACTTTCCATGCTACTTGCACTCCCATGCCACTCTGATCTGTCTTTCTCCTCCATAGGTATATGTGCAACGTATATTTTTTCAATAGTAAAACCTCTAGCGGCAGGTTGTCTGAAGTCCTGACCCCAACAATTTCAGACGCTTTAAAAGCTCCAAAGGCTAAAATAGTGAAAATCAGTTTAAATGGCTGAAACTCCCAGGAAAAATGTGCATGTGACTCTCACTGGCATAGAAAGCCCCAAAAAACATAATGGTAATCACCTGTCTCTTGTTGGGTCATCTACTCATTACACTGGACCACACTTCGAAGCGGGGTCTATGACTATCTCTGCCGTTCTCCCAGGTACAGTCACACTAGTTCATTTCAATCAAGCCCGTCAGATTATTTCTTTTGATAAACATAGATAAAAGAGAAAATGAACTACTTCTTCTCTCCTTCCCTCCACCTCCAATAAGTTACTGTCCCGACTTTGGGCGCACATCCTTATAAATTGATTCCATGCCTACAAATATGTCAGTTATGTACATTCAGCAAATGAACCTTCTGCCAGACTCAAAACTCTCCAATGCCTTACACCATTATGAACTCTGGAACTGGTGTCGGTGCCAACCAATGAACTTCAACCACTGTGAAGGAGACAGTGAATCAGCCCCTTCATTTTCTGGAAATATCATGTGTGTTCTAAACAATATATTCCATTGCATACATCATAGCACCAATTCTCCGAAATAAACTTAGCACCCATACATTATTCATAAAGGCTCTGTTAATCACTTTCATTACTACCTGATTAACAACAACAGAATTCACTTTATTATTCTGTAGTTCACAACATGACAAATCCGCAGCCCATACTGCTGGAAACGTCTTAGAAATGGTAATAGGGTTTATTTTCTGTTTTCCCATTCTTCTAAAAAATGTTCAACAAAGTACTGTACCTGCCAATACAGGCCGAGCCCTATACCCACTATGAATGTCACTGTTTTGTCCTGAAGTCCTATTGTAACTCATTTGTATTTGTCTAGGCATCACGAAGAATCTTGGCTAATACATTATTTTATCCTGCTGTAGTGATAGGCCCAATCAGATAGGGTCTACAAAACTCTCTCAAGGCAAAAAGAGTTTGCCCACAAAATGCTATGCCCAGTGCCTCAACTTTGCATGCAGAGTTGAGATGGACTAAAATAATTCACTTTAAGAGTAGCTCCCCACTCATATTGCTTTTAAACTGCCTTAACCAGTGTCTCAATTCTTGTACTTTGTCCAGTGGTAACCAAGACACCATAACCACTGAGTCAAGCTCAGTTCCTTAAAATGTAATGGCTGATGTGGGCCTGTCTGGCTTTTCTGGTGCTAGCGATGCTGCAAATTCCTCTGTCACACCCTCAAAGGAACTTTTCAGTCCCTGACACTGCCCTCTGTCCCCAGTCCTATCTACAAAAAAAAAGTATTTGCAATGCAATCGGTCGCGCCTTTGGGATCTTATATGTAATTAGCTATGCAGCACATTAGCCTGGGTGCTGACACATCTACTCTTCTTTAATATGAAGTGAAATTAATCACCAAACTGCGTAACAACAGGTATGGGAACACATGGAGAGAAATATTGCCTTTCAACAGGAAATAGTGTAGTCCAAATGTGAGGGCTCTCACATGGTGATGCTTCTGCTGTGAGGCTGCGCGGCTGCGGTGTAACGGAATGTGACGCTTTTTGGAAGCTGCAACCTTAAACATATAATTTCGCCCACTTCCGGGAACGCAAGATGCGAGACGCAGTACGGGGATAAGCCGGGAGGCTGCACCACTGCGCGAAAACGTGAACCTAGGAAATGTGAAATTGAGAATTTTTGATCGGCGGTGAGTGGCAGTGAGCTTGCACTTGTCGCTGGGATCCCCGGGGGGGAACGGAAGACCTCCGCTACCAGAAAAGGAGGCATTGGGACTGTTCTAGCAGCCTAGCATATTAGCCTCGACCAGGGGATATTTTAAAAGTCTAAAAGCCAGAATCACGGCCAGCCAGCCACTCCACAGCATAGGTAAGTGTTTTTTGTTTATTTGTATATTTGAAATGCTATTAATGCTTTTTATAAAAGTTGTTAACCTTTACCTAAGCTACGCCAGAGAGCAGTTTTAGAAGGGTTTGAATTGGCGGCAGCAATTAGTGGAGGAATTAAGAAATTGAGAGGGGGTAAGGAGGCTAAGCATCCATAGGCTTGACTTAATCTGCCCTATACAATCCCACTCACCCACACCCTTTCAATCTTCAACAGTACACATCACGCAACACAGTAGGAGGCCCTACCGATGGCACAGAGGAAGTCAAAAACAAATAAAGCGCGTACAGACTTTCCAACATTGAATAATGAGTCTTTAGACGAAAATGGGTCCCTAGTAGAGAGTATGGATGGCTCGGAGGAGAATGATAAGAGAGCGTGCAAGAAACCACAAAGAAGAAATCATCATCCATTAAATCTTAAGTCAGCGCGAAAGGTGGAGCCCTTATGTCAAAATCAATAAAGGACTTTGTGGGCAAACACTTCAAAAAGATACCTACGCCCCTGAAAACTCAAGACTATAATAAGGAACAGCCAATTGCACAGGAAGCTAAGGAACACTGTGCCTCAAGTCTTGAAGATTTACTTATCAACCAAAGTAAATAAGCCAAATTAATCCCATCCTGGAACAAAGACTTTCCTCATCCCCACGGATATTTTCTATGACCGGCGTCGATGAAGTAGAATATATGGAGAATGCTTCAAAGGAACTGCGTGATCAGAAATAAATTACTGACTTGAATAAAAGGACTAAATCAGGTAAAAGATTGGGACATTCGGTGAATAAAGGTTCCAAGTTGTTAGAAGAATTTGGGCACAATAGCACACTGGGTTTAGATAAATCTGCAACACCCTCAGCCTCAATGTTGGTCATAATGTTGATGTTGCAAAAAAACATTGCAAGGCCTGCTAGAAGTTACAATGTTAAATAATAAAATCCTAAATTCCCATGAAATGCTTTTTAAAAAAATTGTAGGAGAATTACAGGGGATCAGGGGTCTAATGCCATCTGTGGTTAGACCGGTTCCTGATACCTCTACTCATGGTTGTGCAGGGGAACCAGAGCAAATGAATTATCCATGTGAAGTGTATATTTCTAGATGTCTAATTCTAATTAGGAGGCAAGGAGATCAACCCTGGTATAGGCGCCCTAAAACTCGGTATTATTTAAGAAGACAAACTCAGCAAAAGGATAAACAAAAGGGACCAAAGAAAAGAAGGGATAAGGGAGTTGGGCCTAATGAAACATCAAAAGAAAGAGGAACTCCCCCAAACAATAGAAGGAAAAGGAGGAATCTGGAGAGTCCATCGAATATGACACAGATGGAAACAGGAGGGAAAGGATCCAACAAATAAAACCTTGTAAAGCTAAAAGAGAGGATAAAATGCTGGTAAAATGGGTAAACACGCAGGGAGAGAAAGAACTCCCAAGAATTCCAGCAATGGGTGGAATAATACAAAAAACTCTAATTGGAAAGAAGGATAAGTTGGGAAGGAAAAACTTGGGTACCAAACTAACACAATCAATTGGCAAAAAGTGGTTATACTTTTAACCCTCTGAAGTGGGGAAAGGGAGGAAAAAGTTAAGAAAGATTTCACCTTTGAATCATTCCCAACTCTTATTTTCATTCTCAAAAAGCCCTAGTCTGAGAGAAAATGTGTCAAAAGACCTGAGGCAGGTAGGATTTAGCCTCACTAATAAAGGCAAGGAATTTGCAAAGGTTGAAGTCTACTTAGGGCTGGTAAAGGCGGCAATTCTAAAAGCCGAAAAAGAGATATTAAAAGAAGGAATAAGGTCAATACCAGTTGTAGAATCGGAAGTGTAAATTTGCTTGGCAGTGCTTTTCTAAAATGTCCTGCAGGCCTGATCACAACTCCCCTCCAGGAGTGAGATTGATAGACTGGGCATGCGGGGAAAGAGCAAATATCAATATATCGGTTTAGAACCCTGAGCCCAGTAAAAGCTTGGGTAATTGGAGCCCAGGAGATAGCTATATATTTACACCCTTATGGGACCTGAATGAGTCTAGTTGTCTCAGCGATATTGATTAGGGAAGTGGGTTGTCGCATAGCTTGAAAATATTATCTTGGAATAAAAAATGGGTTTGCAGGGCAAATAAAAGCTGAAAGCATAAAATATGTGTCACTGCAGGCAGATATTTATTGTTTGCAGGAAACATGGCTGTGCGACAACACCCCGGTAATTGAAGGTTATGTCCAACTTCATAAACCTGCTACTAAAAAAAGATTTGGACGACCAATCGGGTGGATTATGACACTTACCTTTACCAGGATCATGACAAAAGTGAAGTTAATAAATACATCTTGCACATGGGTGTTGGTTAGTGAGATATCCCTACTGGTTGCTGAAATGTTTAATGACCTCTTGATTCTGGTGAATATCTACATACAAAGGGGTTCTCAAGATGAGTATGAAATGGAAATGGGGTTATTTAAGGATATTATGAATTCTTTAAGTGAAAAGTTTGAAAACAGCTTTATGGTCATTATGGGTGATATCAACCATAAACTTAACCCCAAAAATCTAGACCCTTGGTTCAAAGAAATTATAAGCACCTACGATATAATGCAAGCTGACTTTCCCAATAGTACTACGGTTAGACAAGATGAAGCCCTTGGGAAATTCTTAGGACCAAAGGGGTTATTTAGTTTGTTGCATGATGGAATCTGCCCGTCCAGCACAATGAACCTTTAGAATAGGTAATCAAAACTGCCCCATAGATATTGTGTTTATACACGCATGGAATTAATGCCATGGTACAAAAGTTTGAGGAATCTGGCGTAAAGTTAGTGATCATAATGCCCTGTTCTGTGAGCTAAAAATGGGGCCTATTAGTCATCGCAAAAGAGTCCTCCCTCAAAATATGTCATACCCCAAACACCAGTCCACAAGATAAAAAGATGAATATATAGAGAAATTGGCAAATTTTCAACAGAAATTAAATTTGGAAGATGCCTATGATCAGGAAGTTGCATGGTTTGAAAACAAAATTAAACAGGTTGTACAATGCCTTAGAGTTGACCTAAAATGAAGAAAAAAAGGATACCATAGACACGCAAACCAGCAAAAGAAGGCAAGTAAGTTGGTTTGACTCTATGTGCAAGGAAAAAAAAAGGATAATACGGAGTCGAAAGATGTCTGATGGTAAGGTATGACCAGGAGAGTCTGACTAAGCTAATTAAATTAAGGAAATAATATAAAATGTTAGTAAGGTATAAGAAGAGGATCCTTAAAGAAAAATGTTGGGAAAATCTACTGGAAACAATAGAAGCAAAAAATGATAAAAGCTTTTGGAAGCTGATACAGGACACCTCTGTCCGGTTCTCAGGAACCATGAGCTGCGTAGTCGATGAAGCATTCTGGGAGGAGTACTTGGGCCATCTATATGTAAGTAAGGTGCCCGTAATAAGTAAGGAAAAAGCCCACTGGGGAAGAGCAGCAAAAGAGTTAAAGTCATCCTTCTCGGTGGAAAAAGTGAAGGATATAATTAGGAAGTTAAATCTAACTTGTGCTGCAGGGCTCGATAATTTACCAGCCATCATAACTAAAACACAGATAAATCCGCAACCTGCAAAACCTGGAACTAAAGAACATTGCACATGGAAGGTACCTCCAATTCCAAGACAAGATATGGATCTTAACATAACGCATGAGCAAGTGGTTAAACTAATAAAGAGGCAGAAAGATGGAGCGCCAGGGCCAAATGGTATACCCTTTGCCCATTATAAAGAGGATTCAAATGCTTGGGCAAGACATCTTGTGAATGTCTTCAAAGAAGGAGTTAAGAAAGGAGTAATACCGGAAAGCTGGAGAGGGTCCTTAATATCCCCCATCTATAAAAAAGGAGATTGGGCGCTACCGGAAAATTACCGCTTAATAACCCTACAGGACACTGACTCAAAGTTATTTGCGGGGCTTTTATTATCATCCTTATCTGAATGGGTAAAAAATAACAGCATTCTCCCGCCTAACCAAACTGGTTTCGTCAAGGGATTAGGAACAGCTACCAATCTCTTAGTACTATCTATTTTTTATCGATAAAGCCTTTATAAAAAGACAACCCTTATATCTATGCTTTGTTGATTTTAAATCAGCTTTCGATTGTGTAGATATAGAACTCCTATGGGGTAAGCTACATGCACAAGGGATACCTCCCTTATTAATAGACCTGATTCGTCTTCTGCACACAAAAACTTGTGCAAGAGTACGTATCGGTAATGGCCACTCATTATCATAGGAAATACCAACGTTAGGTGGAGTGAAGCAAGGGTGTGTACTGGCTCCTTTATTATTTAATTTATTTTTAACTGATTTGGCCCAGGCCTTGAACAACATAAATGCACAACCTCCAAAGCTTGCTGATATGCATATATCGAATTTGCTCTATGCTGATGATGTTATCCTCCTAAGTAATACAAAGGTGGGCCTACAATGGCTAATAACACGAGCACAGGAATATGCGGTGGAAAACAAAATGTTAATAAATGAATCTAAATCCAAAGTTATGGTTGTCACAAAAAACAAAAGAAGGCAGTGCAACTCAAAATGGTTTCTGGGTGAAGGCACACTTGGAGCAAGTCAAAACCTATAGGTACCTGGGAGTTATATTTAACGATAATGGTAACTTTAGCCCCCAAAAACTGGGTATCATCAGGAAGGCAAACGCATTGACGGGTGTGTTTGGGATAATCAAAAACTCTACAAGTAACTTATCTTATCTCCCCCTCCTTAAAGTGATATCGGCGAAATTGTTGCCTTCCTTATCTTATGGCAGTGAAGCTCTAGACGGTAAAGACGCAATAATCATTAATAATGCTACTGCAAAAACTTTCCGCACCATATTTTGCTTACCAACAAATGGCTCACAAGCGCAAGTGATGTTGGAATTCGGTTTGAACAACCAATTATACGCACGGAAGGGCCATATAATTAAGGTATGGAATAGAGTAAAAAATGATAAGAAGAACTTAATTTCGCAGCTTTTATGGAAGGAAATTGAGGGTAATAAAAAATTATCTGCGAGGAAATATCTGGACAACGCTTTAGATGAACTTGGAGTTAGAGGGATCTGGACCACTACTGTAACCCAGGAATCCTTCAAAAAAGTTGTGAATAAATCAACGGATTACTTATCATTGATAACAGATAAAGAGACCCTCGTTTAAAGGAAACACGCCTGGTCCATAATAAACGGCTACAAAAAGAAGAGGTCTCAGCAGTATCTGGACAAGGCATGGTCGTGGAGAAGCAAGAATATTTTTTCCAACGCACAATTCAAAATATTGCCAGGAGAATCACATGCACTACCTTGGAAAAAAATCAAAAATAGCATACTGTGTCGGTTGTACAGAATTGGTGAGGAAAATATGTTACATCTCCTGTGCATCTGTCCAGAACTAAAAAACGAAAGATTAACTTTATTAAGGTTATTCAATGAAAGACTGATAAGAACTTGTAGACAAGCACTGATTCGATGTCTCTGACCAGATGATCTACCCATTAATTCTGCTTTCGCAAAATTCTTAACAATTGCACTGAAAAAATTAGAACGCCAAAACATTGTTTTCTAAAATGATTATATTTACTGTTAACTTTTAAACATATGTACTCACTTTATTTTTATTTTTTAAACAGTGTTTTTAAAATGCTTTTTTATAAATTTACTGTTATTTAAAAATAATAAAATTGTTAACAAAGTAATGTAACTAAATGTACATATTTGACTATTCATTCATTGTAAAGATTTGAATTAATCAATCAATAAATTATTACTACTACCCTTAAACTGGTGGGCGCAATTCTCGCTGTTCTCAGCTATCCTTGATTCAGTCATTATGCCTAAATCCTGGAGGGGGGATGTGATCAGACCACTACACAAGAAAGGAGACAAGAGGGATCCAAAGAATTACAGATTGATTAATCTGTTGGATATTGGGGCGAAGGTATTCTCTAAAATAATTCTTGGCAGATTGAAGGAATGGATAGAGCTACAATCGATTGTACCAGTGGAACAAGGAAGTTTTAGGGAGGGACACTCTACGATTGACCACTGCTTTGCCTTGTGGGCAGTGGCTCGGAAGTCCATGGTGCAGCAAGGTAGACTATACTGCTGCTTTGTCAACTTCGGAGCGGCCTATGACCAGGTAGATAGGGAGTGTTTTTGGGAGACTCTGAGAAGCTATAATGTCCCAGATGAGCACATAGCAATAATCCAGGAGTTGCATAGTCAGAACTGTGCCCAGGTCATTAAAGACACAGTGGGGGGGCCTGACACCTGAAATAGCAATTAATAATGGCGTAAGACAGGAATGTGTACTGGCCCAATCCTTTTTGCTATTTTGCTTGCAGATCTGCCTTCTTCTTTGGTGACTGATAGAAGTGCAAGCCCAAAAGTGAATGGAAAGCATTTATCCTGTCTACTGTACGCAGACGATTTAGTAATTCTTGATCAGACAGAGTTGGGTCTGCAAAGGAACCTAAATACAATCAGCATATATTGTGCAACTAAACGTCTTACAGTAAACATGGATAAAACAAACATTCTGTGCCTTAAGAAGAGAGATCAAAAGTTTAACTGGTATTTGGGGCAAAAAAACTAGAGATGGTCAATGAGTATAAATATCTTGGAATATGGTTCGACAAGTGTCTAAAGTGGAGTACGCACCTGGAGGCACAGAAAGTAAAAGCCTTAACTTCTGTATGTGGGTTTAAAAAATGTAATCACAGTAATGGTGCTATGTCCCAATGACCATTGTTGAAGGCGTTCAATGCAATGATCCCCCCGCAATTTCAGTTTGGAGCAGAAATTCTCTCCCTAGGTGGTAAAGGTACCTGGGATAGCGAGGAAGGGACATTTTTTAAAGCGTTAATGTCACTGCCTAGCTCATAAATGATTTAGGCAATTAGATTGGAGCTAGTCATGACCTCTTGGAATGTGCAGGCGCAAGTGGGTCTTCTCAGATTTTGGAAATGTCTGGGGTCAGGAGAAGAAATTAAAGTATCACGATGGTGTACGATGGAGATCCAGCTTAGTGAATTAAATTGGGCCAAAGCAATAAAAAAGAAACTCTATTCCATCTGTGAAAAGTTGAAGGTGAAAATTGATCCGCCGACCCTGTATATTGATGAAACAAAAAGTGCACTTAAATCTTTAGGGAAGGAAATGTCTAGATTGAACGATATGCAGTAGCTGAGAAAGAAAGAATCTATGCATTTTATGATAGATAGCTGGAGGAAAGAAAATTGGTACCCCTATCTAGACACCTTACCAAGCCAATGGTTTAGATAGGAAGTATTAAGGCTGAGAATTTGTATTAATCCTGCTCTATTAAATGACGAAATAAAAAGGGAACTGATGCAACCTGATGTTAGATGCACATGTAGGACTGGCATGAAATGTAATTTTTTACACATTTTAATGGACTGTCATACACTGTTAGTCCAGCGAAAACAGTTTTTACGACCACATTTTCTTAAAATATGGTGTTAGGTCGTGTATGCAAGCCATCGAGCTCCTTACTGATATGCTAAATCTTGAAATTGTAATTGCTGTGGCGAAGTTTATGCAAGCTGCTAAAAGGTTTCTTATGGAATAGGGAATGGCTGGCTGTAAGTTAGGTTGAGGAATGATCTATAGGGATTAAAATTATCTTCTTTTAAATGTTGTAAAATAGGGTTTTAAAACTATCTTGATTATTTATGCGATATTTGAATGTGTGTAGAACGTATGTATGGAATTATTTTGAACAAAATTGAAAAGGATCATAAGAAATAAGAAAATGAGGCTCCCGCAATAGAGCGAGATGATGAATTTGTAATTATTTTTGAATATTTATATAAAATGGTGTGTTTTATGTAGTGTAAAGACCAATGATCTAAATAAACTTTATTTTTGACTTGACTTGACTAATATAAAAGCAGGGCCTTCGTGGTCATGTCAATGAAAATACAAGATTTAAAAAAAATATTATTGTCTACCGGTGCTTGTGGAAGACAATTTCTATGGACTGGAATCTAGAGAATGCTAAAGTGCTTCAGGTATTTTACTGACCTCTGCTGGTCGTTTTCTATCAAGAAAGTTAAATCGAGGCATTTGCCAGAAAAATTTAAAAAAGAAAGTTCCTCAGCAGAAAGCAATTCTGGTATTTTACTGACCTCTGCTAGTCGTTTTCTATTGAGAAAGTCAAATACAGGCAATTGAACAGAAAAAAAGTCCCTAAGCTGAAGCAGACAAGTCCTAGGGCTGCTCTCCAGAGCGCACAAAGTACATACACATATAAGTATATACTAAAGTAAATATACTAAAGTATATACTAAAGTATATGCAAGAGGTCTCGAATGCTCGATCTGAGGAGTCATCAAGGGTACTGCTGCACCTGTACAGACTTTCTCACTTCCTTCACCACCTTCCAAAATGCAATATATATCTTGCTTATATTTTTTGCCACAAAAAACACAACCCATTGGCATGGATTTGTTCACAAACATCTGAAATTGTATGTGTGGTAGGTGAAAATCACCCGCGTGTATTGGCAACAGACAGAACATTTTGTTTTAAATGAGGCATTTCCATGATAACACTCATTATACATTTTCATGCTATCTCTAGCGCCATGTTTATGTTGAAGTAAAACAATAAGGGGCAGATTTACAATAACTGGCGCTTCCCTGCATATCAGCAGGGATGTACCAGTTATTTTTCATCATGGCAGATACCTCTTGCGCCACCATGGATGCGCCGCATTTACAATGCAGCGCACCATGAAGCAAGAATAGACAGATGCATGACGCATCTAATGCCGTAAAGATGACGCAGTGCTGGAGTTGTGTTGCAAGCGACGCAACTCCAGCACTGCTCGGGGCGCCCTATACTAGATGTGCTGCGTCACTCCTTACACCTGCTACAAGCAGGCGCAAGGTTTTGACGCAGCGGGGTCGGAAAAGTGAGGTATACAACGTTTACAACGAAGTTTTTACCACGCACTACCACTACAACGCAGGCATTACCACGCATACCATTACAACGCATTGCGCTGGGGGGCGATCTAGGATAGGGAATAAGTATAATTTTATATCCATCACCTTCCCTAGTGTCCACGGGGACTGGAGTTGGAATATAAAATTATACTTACCACTATCCAGCACCTCTAAGCGCTATGCGTTGTAACGGTATGCGTTGTAAATACCGCGTTGTAATGGTATGCGTGGTAAAAGTATGCGTTGTAACGTCATACATCCGAAAAGTGACTGAGTGAAATCTTGTAGATTTCACTCAGCCACTTTTCCACAGCGTTCCTGCATCGGAATGACCCCCCCCCCCGCACAGGAACGGCTACATTAAACCTGACGCAAGGTTCATGTGGCGCAGGGCTTTACAACGTGACGCATCTCCCTAGATGCGTCACGTTGTAAATACCCCACAGCATGGAGCTGGCTTTGGGCCACCGCTGCGTCACAGAAGTGATGCAACGGCGGCGCAAAAGTGGCGTAGGGGACTTGTAAATTTGCCCCTAAACATTCTTTGTGATCGACGGAATCAGTGAACAAGTTAACTGAAGACAACTGAAGATAACTGAAGAATAAGTCTAATTTCGACTTCAGCTCTTTTGAGAAAAATGATCAAGTGCAGGTGTGGAACAAAAGTAAATTGACGTGCCAAGTTATTTGCTCTCACCTCCTGCAGAAGCTTGTTTTCAACTAAAGCCACCTTGTGCTTTACCAATCAAAGGTTTCCACTTATTGAGGGGCCTGTGGGTGTAATAGTGTGGTAGTCTAATGCCAAATACCTCCTTCAACAATATTGCGCAAATCGATCAGGTAGTGAGGGATCCATTGCCTCGGCATCCATTTTAACTGAGTTACTTTTCGCTCCCAGATACCCCATGTTGATGCTCCTATTTCTCAAACCAGGTCCTCTGTTATTTCCTCCAAAATCCTGAACAAGGACATGTTTCCATCCGCACCTGGAGATCCCTGCCTGAACTAACTTGGGAAGCAATAACGCGCCCGACAATTGCTTAGAAAGATTCACCACACAGTGGCGCTGTTAGGCTATTTTTTAATGTTTAGCAGTTAAATATACATCATCAAATATACCATATCAGCACGTTCACAAACCTCACAACATTGGGTGACCTGCAATAGTTCCGATTGTTGCATTTAAAGAAAAGCTGAGCTCTGGAATTTGGCAGTGCTGACGGGCAATGGGCGATGCGAGCTGCAGTGTCTGCCTGAAAAACACGTTTAGCTCTGGCACTTATTTTTCTTAAAATTGCGTACTGACTGAAACTCTAATGAGCACCCTGGGGTACGGCAGCCTTGTAAGGGCACCTTTAGTAGCAGTATTCTTCTGGCTGCACATATGGAACGTACTTGTCGGGTTTTTATCATGAGCTGCAACCACAGCTCATTAAGGCGCGGCCAGGAGCTCCATAGCGTGTGCGAAGTATTACAGGCGAAAGGGAGCTACCCTGTCACGTGCCCCTACCAATGTCAAACTGACAAGATATATGGCGTCCGCCTGTACTCGTGCCCGCGGGGCTGTATTAAGTAGCTTAACCCATCTCAAAAAGGGGCAGATTTACAATAAGTGGCGCATCCCTGCATATTAGCTGGGATGCACCAATTATTGTGCGCCATGCCTCCGCCACTATTGAGGCGCCGTATTTACAATGCGGCGCACCAATGGGCAAAAACGGCACAGATGCGTGAATTATCTGTGCCGTAAAGGCGGCGCATTGCTGGAGGTGCGTCGCAAGCGCGACGCAGCTCTAGCAAGGCTCTGGGGTGCCCTATCTTGTTAATGCTACGTTAATCCTTACGCCTGCTTCAAGCAGGCGCAGGGTTTTGACGCAGCATGGGCTCCAAAGTGACTGAGTGAAATGTTATAGATTTGCGTCATGTTGTAAGTACCCCGCACCATGGTGCATCTTTTGTGCCGCCGCTGCGTCACAAAAGTGACGCAACGGCGGCGTAAATGGGGCGCAAGGGGCTTGTAAATCTGCTCCTCAGGGTCCAGTGCAAAGGACTCTAGGACAATCAGCAGATACGACCACTCAAGGGTGTTGAAGACTTTCTCAAAGTCCAAATAGGGATGTCAACCGACCCCGCAATCGCATTCATAATGTGGGCACAGCCTTTCTGTGTGGAAGGAGGTGGCTCTGTGGAGGATGACACCGCATTGAGTCAGGTGGACAAGCGTCTGGAGGGTCGGGAGCAAGCAGTTTGCCAGCATTTGCTCAGTATTTATACAGTCAATATTCAAAAGTGACAAGGCGCGATCGGAGCTTACTCCATGAGCTCGCTTCAAGATTTAAGTAACAATATTATAAGGGCCTTACGCAAGTCAGGCAGCCTACCCCGTAGTGGGCCTCATAATTCATCATGAGCAATTTTGTCATGAGGGTGGCTCGGTGAAATGAAATGAAAATGAAATGAAAAAACAACTTATAATGCGCAACTAAAACCCAAAGGCATCAAGGCGCCTAACAGACCAGAGTCCTCAAAAAAGGCAGAGACAAAAACTACGGGTAGGCTTTGGCAAAAAGATGAGTCTTCAATGCCTTTCTAAAGGCGTGAAGAGTAGGCAGAGACTTAATTTCATTTGGTAGGATGTTCCACCATTTCGGTGCTAGAGTCGAGAAAGCTCTGCCCCCCCCACTTAGCTCTCCTAATGCGGGGAGTACGTAGCAGAGACTTCTTAGCAGAACGTAAGTTTCTGGATGGGCAATAAGGGACCAAATGGTCAGCAATTCCTCCTGACCTATTTGTCGCCAAGGCTCCATATGTCAGGCAGAGAATTTTGAAAAGGATCCTGTCCTCCATCGGAAGCCAATGAAGGAGTTTCCTGGCAGCGGTGGCTGAGGAACGTCTGGGCAGGTGTAAAACAAACCTCGCTGCTGCGTTCTGAACCATTTGTAAGCGCTGCAGCAGGCCCTTACTGATCCCTGCATACAGCGCATTACAATAGTCCAGTCTCGCGCCTATAAGAGCTACCACTACTTGTTTTCTCGCTTGCGGAGACAGGTAGTGTTTGATCTTCCTTAGAATGTGGATCACCCCCCAGCAGGTAGCGATTGTTCTATTTACCTGCTGCTGCATACTAAGCAGAGGGTCAATCAGGACACCCAGATTCTTAGCTAGGCCCGTGGGTGCTGGACAGGCTCCCAACAGGGTGGGCCACCATTCCGCCGACCATAACTCCTCCTTCCCTCCGAACACCAGAATCTCCGTCTTCTCACCATTAAGCCTCAATGAGTTGTTAATCATCCATTGGGCGACTGCCTCCATACAAGATCTAAAATTGGAGGCAGTCAAGGTGACAGACTGTGCGAGAGACACCAGAATCTGTGTGTCGTCGGCATAGGAGACTACCTCCATCTCAAAAGATCTAATAAGCCTGGCTAGTGGGGTTACATAGATGTTAAAAAGGGTCGGACTTAATGCCGACCCCTGAGGAACCCCACAGTGCACAGGAAGGGATGGAGATAGAAACTCTCCCAGCTTGACTCTCTGCTTTCTCCGATCAAGGAAAGAGGTCAGCAAACCAAGTGCAGACCCCTCCACCCCTATCTCCCTCAGTCGAGATGTTAATACCGAGGGAGAGAGGGTATCAAACGCAGCTGTTAGATCCAGGAGGACAAGCAGGGTAGTCTGGCCCCTATCCACCCTAGTGCGGATGTTATCGAGCACAGTGGTGAGGGCCGACTCCGTACTGTGGCCCCTCCTGAAACCATGCTGCGAATGATCTAAGAGGTCGGAGTTTTACAGAAAAGCTGAAAGATGCTGGTTCAGATGTATTTCCAGCATCTTTGCAGGGGCTGGGAGCAGGGAGATGGGGGGGAAGTTTTTTAACACCCCAGGATTCAGCGTAGGTTTTTTCAGCAGTGGTTTCACCACTGCCCTCTTCCACTGCGATGAAAAAACACCTTCCCTCATGGCCTTGTTCATAATCTCCAATAGTGGCGGCAGCAGAGTCTCCTTACACTGCTTAAGGAGCTTAAGAGGGCAGGGGTCTAACGGGGAGCCTGACTTAATCCTGCTAAGCAGCCTCTCCATATCAGATAGAGAAAGGGGAGGGAAGCTACACAGGCTGGCCTGTGAAGAAACCTCAGCCACCAAAATGGGGGGGGGGGGAGGGAGGGGGAAGGATGGATAATGAGATCTTCTGTAGCTCTAACGCTGAGTGGATATCTCCAATTTTAGATTGAAAGAATTGGGCAATATCATTGCACAGCTGTTGAGACCCAACAACGGGGTCAGGCTTCTGCAGGGATGTAAGAGATTCCACGATTTTAAAAAACTCTTTCGGGGAGGACAGGGAGGTGGTACGAATTGAGAAATACTCCTGCTTGGTTTTAATAACCTCAGCCTTATAGCTTCTCAGTAATATTTTATAGGCTACTTTATCCTTAAGGTCCCAGGAGGTCCGCCAGAGGCATTCCTGTCTCCTGACTCCCTGCCTAAGGAGCCTTAACGACTCAGAAAACCAAGTGGCCAATGGTCTTTTCCTGGCGCAGTAGCACATGGAGGCCGGGGCCAGCTCTTCTATTGCTGCTAAGACAGCGGTTTCTAATTGATGTACGGCCCTACCTACATCTTCCTCCCGTGAAATGGCCTCACTAGGGATCCTCAGGACAAGTGAATCATTAGAAATATTTTAAAAATTTCTCCGAGATACCATTTTACTCCTATCTTTTGCTTTACTATTCAAGGGAGTAATGGTTAACTCTATCGGGACAGCAAAATGGTCAGACCACGAGAGGGGAAACGGGTCTTTAACGGTCAGCCTCCCGTCATTCGAAAAGATCCCGTCAAGCGTATGACCTGCCTGATGAGTAGCCCCCTTTACTCGCTGTTGTAACCCACAAGCAGATAAGGCATCAAGGAGGGAGAGGGTTTCCATGGACTCCAAATTCTCCAAATGGAAGTTCATATCCCCCAAATTTGTTAGAGGCTCACGGCCGAAGTAGGGTTCTAAAATGCCGAGCAGATTTTGTGCAAAATCTTTGCTGGACCCCGGTGGTCTATAAATGAGGATACTCATAAATGGAATCACATAAGGACCATTTAAAGAAAAATAAAGGGCCTGAAAGGCTTCATAAGGGTCAGTTAAGGAGATGGTGTGACATACAAGACCCTCCTTGAACAGAATGCCTAACCCTCCCCCTATCCGTCCTACTCTATCCTGCCTGACCAATGTGTAGCCTTCTGGGACAGCTTCCACCAGATCAGGGCCCGAGGAATCTTTGGCCCAGGTTTCGGTGACAAAAACCCAAGAGGGTTTTCTGTCTAGGACAAAGTCCTTAAAGGTAACATTATGTTTTATAATAGATCGTGCATTTGAAAGAAATCCATATTCCCTTAAGGCACAACTGGTCTTAGTATGATCTTTAGCGGCCGAGCTAGGGTTAGGGAAAGAAACAGGCCTAGCGGAGTCTGGCAAAAAGCAAACGCATGGGGGTGAAGTAAGAAAATCCTCTGGACATAATTTATGATGGCAGGACATCCTGGTTGGCTGTAGATTCAGCAGAGAATGCCAGGAGTACCTAATAGGAGGGGGAGACCCCACAACCACCCCAGACGACCGCCCGACCAGCCCGTCCTCAGCGCGGACGGGCGCAGACGGGCTGGACTATGGCGTGACTCCGGTGATGTTACGGCGCACACGCTGCGCGCCACCATACTAGGATTATATAGGGCTCTATCCAGTCAGCCTGACTGCTAGAGCGCTCGTCCAATATCTCAAGCGTCCCCGCTCAACCCCCAAGATGGCGCTTCAAGTTTCCCTCAACGCGATGACCAGCCCGCTGAAACCGCGGTGGGGGGGCACAGGTTAAAGTGTAAGCAATGCGGCAGGTGAGCTAAAAACAAGGCAGAATCCAACTTAACTTTTAAACTAAATGACGAAAACGGGGATATTTAAAAATGAAGCAGCGCCTGAATTGCAAAGCGCAGCGCGCAGTAGTGTGTGCCTTAACAGGCAAACCCACCTTTACTCGAGGTCTAAATAGTCCACAATAGTCCGCACCTGATTGCCTCTAGCCAGTCAGCCTGACTGCTAGAGCACTCGTCCAATATCTCAAGCGTCCCCTCTCAACCCCCAAGATGGCGCTCCAAGTTTCCCTCAACGCGATGGCCAGCCCGCTGAAACCGCGGTGGGGGGGCACAGATTAAAGTGTCGGTAGTCGGTACATTGCATAATATTCTAATGGGTCCTATCCATTCTCGAGACTTTATTGCGAGCCATCTGGCGTATTGCCGCCTGTATCTCCCCGAGCTGTATGGGTTGCTCACGCTCCTGAAACTGTACAGGGTTAATGCAGGGGAAGGCAGCTCCAGCAATATAGTTCCTGGCACTCCTGGGGGTGGGGGTGAAGGGTGTGGGGGGGTGCTGGTACTACAGAGTCTCCTAATACTGGGCAAAGAACTGACTAATATCTGCCTGAGAATTCACAATGTCACTTGCAGGGGTGCAAATTGCACCAATTATAGCCCTGGGTACCTCAGAGAGTAATAGCCACGTCAGCGTGCAGTACGGTTTGTCCCCATCTATGTGCTGTTGAGCTAGGGATGCTTGATAATCAATATGGTGGAGGTGGCATGCGCCATCCTGACATTGATTCCTCAGAACCTACAGCACTCACAAGCCTCAACCACCGTTACAGCCTCGAATTCAGTGGCACGCAGTCGTGCCTCAAGCGCCAGCCCACTGCGAAGGAGGGTCGCCAGTTCCTCCCAAGCGGTCTCCTCATGACTACCTTCATGGCATCCTACTCAAGGCTCTAAGACCCTACAGAGCATTCACTTTCTTCAAAATAGTAGAGCAACTGTGTGCCGATGGTGTCACTGTATATCCCATCTAGGAGGGCCTCTGTCCACAGTATTGGTTTTGGCACCCTATCCTCCCCCAGCAAAATGTTCTCTTAATGAGGCTATTATCTGACGTTGTCTGATCTAAATACTCTGAGCTCTGCACACTCGGACTGAACACCGCATTGCAGAAGATGCAATCTAATCTAGGATACACCTAACGCCCCGGTGCATATTAAGATTGTTCTGCATCACCTGAGTGGCCCAATCACTAGACGCTATAGGGGGAGGTGAGTTGAGTATGTCCATTGCTGAAAGAGCATGTTTGCCTGGAGGCCATCCATCCTGGGTAAGAGGGGTAGTGACCTGCCCACTGCTGTGGAATGTACACAATTCAAATGCTCACCCTAAAGGCTAGAAGCTTGAGGGTGTGCAAGCTGTGCAGAAGACAATGTGCGTAGGACCAGGGTCTGGTTGTAGTCCGAGAGGAGGAGGCGTGTTGCGTGTGTATCATGATACTTTTGACAGTGAGTGCCCATCTAATGTACCTTCTAGTTGTGCAAAGTGGCCAGCGGCACCAGGATCACCTCCGGCTGCACTGCATGCATTGCCACAGCTCTTGATGCCCACAGGAATGGCAGGGCACATAGTGCCAATATCGGCCCACTCACCAGCCTGCTCACAGCAACATGCATGTCGCAGAAATAAGCAGACAAGACAACTTTTTGTTGGAGAAAAGTAGTTGCAGGTTTATTAGCATATACACATGCCAACAAGGTGGGTTATCTTACAGACGATCCAAAGGCAAGCCGCCCCTCGCGGCCTACCACCTGATGGGCCAATTTGCAACGTGGCCTTAGCCAATTGTTGGTTAGCGGTTGTGGAGAGGAGATAGCCCCTCCCATTTCCGGTGAACTATTGGTCCACCCTCTTGCTCACGCCCACCCCTACGAGGGGCGGAGCGTTCAAGCAAACCCCGGTTGTACAGGTTTCCAACCGCCCGTAGGATAGCGGGGCACCGTCGCACCCCAGGGTCCACCGCACAGACTTCCTGGGGATATTAGGCCTCAGCATCCTTTGTGCTCCTGAAGAGGGTACTCCCAGGGACCTTTCGGCCTCTGGATCACCCTGTAACTCCGCCTGCAACACAAATGAGAAAATATTAGAAGACATTTCCCCCCCACCCTGAAAACGCCGGGTATGCGGTAGGGATGGAAACGGCGTCAGGGTGAGGGGACGGCGGACAAAGAGGCCGCTAGGTGAGTGGGGGAGAAATATAAACTCTCCCCCGCCCACACCAGGCCGGAAGTGACGCACGGGACCCTCCGGGATCTCAAAGCGCTGGGCTGCCCCATGTGCCATCTTGTGGCACTAGGGGGGCCGCCCTTTTATTAGTGTCCCCTGCGGGGACGTGTCGGTCGGCCTGCATAGTGCCAATATCGGCCCACTCACCAGCCCGCTCACAGCAACATGCATGTCGCAGAAATAAGCAGACAAGACAACTTTTTGTTGGAGAAAAGTAGTTGCAGATTTATTAGCATATACACATGCCAACAAGGTGGGTTATCTTACAGACCATCCAAAGGCAAGCAGCCCCTCGCGGCCTACCACCTCCCACAAAATGAAACAAAAGAAGCATAATGGCCGTACACCGGGCACCATATTTCCCATGTGCCGAACATCTCGAAGGAAACTGCTCAAGAAAATGGCCGCACGGGGCGCCCTTAACCACATGCACAGGACATCAACAAGTAGTGCCCCTAAAATGGCCGCACATAGACGCCATTAACCATGTACGTCGGACAAGAGAAACAGACAGCCCCTAAAAATGGCCGCACTGTACGAAATTCTGCACCTAAGACATAATAACCCATGGCTTCAGTTCCACCTACCACTGGTAGCCACAACAACTGGACCGCCCCCCCAAAAGGAGGCAATCTGTCCAACTTAGGCCTCTCCTGGCCCATATACATGTGCTTAAGACTGCTGATGCTATAGTGCTCCTCCCCAATAATGGGAAACAGCGTATGGCGAGGCACAACCGTCAGACAACAGTCCGGATTCCTGCTCATTGGACCGGAACCTGCCCAGCCGCGCCTCGACACACCTCGCGCTCCCCGGAACCTTCGGGCCCGATAAAGCTATCAATAGGAGAATAGGCGCCCGGACACCCGACCGGGCTTAATCTTACAAAAGAGGCACCCCCGGAAAAATGCCGCCACCACCCACGCTCACCGGAATTCCCGAAGCATCGGGACCACTGCCGCATTCGGGCGCAACACCCCCAACTGTCAGACATGGACACAGCGTGTAGTGGAGTGCAGAAATCAGTGGCCTAAGGATAGCATGTAATAACAATGCTGCCACAAATGGAGCTCAAGAGCTTCATGGAGGGCAACCGAAATAGGAACTGGGACCCCCACAAAACTCCCTCAGTGCCTCATTCCCCAGAAGAGATGCAAGGGAGAATCCTCGGCCCAGCCCCCGCGCCTGCAGCTCTGGCCGTCGCGCCGCATACTATCTCCTAATGTGGTCATCCGCGCAACCTGCCTCAAGGCCGGGGCGACCAGCCCTGGTAGCTGTGGCACCACTAAAACCGCGCGGCGAAAACCAGTGCAACTCTGCCCGCCGACAGCCAAAGTGGATAGACCCTCCATGGTGGCCGAAAACACCAATGTGTGGCCGTCCAGTACAACTCCGGACGGACACGGTTGGCATGACCCCTGTTTTACTTCCTGAGGCTCTAACACGCTACAGCAGACAAAGGGCAAAGGCCGCAATACATGATTTTAAATATCCAATGAAAGGCATATGTAAGCAGTGCCCTGTGGCCGAGGGGTGTGGCAAACTCTAAATTACCTAAACAGACCCCAGACCGATCGTAAAGTCTCTGCTCCTTTTTTGGCACTTTGTAATCTGCAGCGCCCAGCCCCGACAACTCCTGGCGACCAAGGAAGCGTTCACCATTCTGAAGCAGCTCCGAGAATGAAATCAGAAAATCCCGTATAAGCTAGCATCGCGCTCGGTATATGAGCCAACCGGCCCTTCTTAATCAACTAACTGCTCTCACGCTGTCAAAAATAAAAAAGGGGGTGGGAGAGGGCTGATAACGCTGCTGATAACGGCCGCCGGCCTGCCCCCCCAGGGTGCATCGCAGTGCCCAACTCCGACATTGGATGGGGGGGCGGGCTGCCACGTCCCCCTCCTCCTCTCGGACTACAACCAGACCCTGGCCATACGTAAAGAAATCACTCCCCTGTCCCGAGCCAACTATGAGTATGAATGGCTCCCGAACACACAGTGACACCGGGGTCACCACAGGGAACTCTCTCGCCACACCAATAACAGCTAATACGTGGTACAGCCTAAAGTCACGACAGCTAGAGACGCACAAAGCAAGAGGCAGGAGCGACAACTCGACCCTGACTCACCTTAAGAAACCCCGATGGCACAACAACTCCCCCAGCGTGACCATGGACATCGTGTCCAGACGGCGAAAAGCAAACAGCGTCAGGGTGAGGGGACGGCGGACAAAGAGGCCACTAGGTGAGCGGGGGAGGAATATATACTCTCCCCCGCCCACACCAGGCCGGAAGTGACGCACAGGACCCTCCGGGATCTCAAAGCGCTGGGCTGCCCAGTGTGCCATCTTGTGGCACTAGGGGTCCGCCCTCTTATTAGTGTCCCCTGCGGGGACTTGTCGGTCGGCCTGCATTGCACTCCTCGGAGCAGCCGCCCGCACGGGGTTCTAGCAGTCAGGGAAAGCAAAGGTGAAAGATTTCACAGGCTCCAGCATCACTGATCCTAGTATGCCTGTGTGGGAAGAGGAGCACCTCCGATGCGGGCTCCTCGCCGTCTCGCTTTCTTACCAGGTCTGGCCTCTGAGGTGCTTGCAGGCTTCGACGATGCATGGAGGGGGGGGTTTGCGGGGCAGACAACATGGACTGCATTCTCAGGGGTTTCATCCCCACAGGCAAATGCCTCCCGACACCAAAAGCTGGCCGCAACGGTGGGCATCAGCCAAGTGATGCTGATGGGCCAGCAGGCTCGTTGGAGTTAAACCACCTTCCTGCTCTTGGCTTCAGGCTGCATCCATGAGGGGGGTCACCATCCTGTTTTTAGGGGGTCATTTGGGGTATGAATGCGAATGATGTAACATGAAGGACCAGGTTGAGAGTGGAGCTTCACTGATAAGCAACCGCTCGCATCGCCATCTTGTCCACACACCCCGAGTTCCGTTGCTACCCCGTGCACCTTCTCTCCTGTCAAGTAAGCTCAGAAACAAAGTTTTGGTTGGAGACTGGGTTTGTGTTAGGAAGTAAGAAGTAGTGGCGCTCTGAGCAGTATGATGTTGTGGCTGGATTCGGTGTGCAGTAGGCACGCGGTGCAAAGCAGGACAGGGGAACACAAACCCTTCGGGGAAAAAACCCCTGAAATGGTCTAGGCAAGTCAGCACCAACTGGAAGGAGAACAGATCCTGTGCACACGCACGTATGGTAGATAGTCCGAGTATAGTTGAGTAGCATAAAGTAGCCAGCCAGGCTGGCTACTTTCTTACTGTACTGTCCACTGTATGACTTATAAAAAACTTTATTTACACGAATATTGATATTCCACGTTCTTTTTTCAAGCAATCATTCTTTATGAGTAGAAACCTTAGTCCTCATACTCGGACTATCTACTACCGTGCGTGTGCACAGGATCTGTTCTCCTAAGCTCAGATACAACCCTCATTAGATGACTCTATGTCGCCCCATTCCTCATGCTCATGTAGAACACTTATGGTCTCAACTCCCCTGTCCTAATGCCTTTGTCCCACGCCCATCCATGAGCTTGAAGTCCCGACTGGAACCATTGTCACAATATTCTTCCACCCGGATCTTCATCCACATCATTCTTACCCCAAGTCTCCCACCACTCTCCCATTCCCTCACTTTCTGCACCAATCACTGCTGCCCAATGGCTCCATGACCACCTAGGTTTTTTGCCCCCTGACAGATGTTCTCCTGCAGGTCATCTCCATGATGAATGGCTCTTCTCTCGCAAGTGTAAACTGCAAGCATAAACCACAGCTGTGGGCTGTGACTTGCTGCTCTATACCTGCCTTTATCCATCCTCTCAAGTCTCCGGTCACTGTCCTTTCTTTCTTCTGGACTCTCCTTAGAACTACCTGTTTTTTTACTGATTCTCTGGAACTCTCTGTTTTGACAGTGGGCACAGCCTGACACAACCCCCGTACTGGCTATCTATTTCAATGTCCTCCCAAATATCACTTCCAGATGTATCATCTTCTGTTTTCAAAATAACAACCTCCTTTTCCACCACATAACTTTTTGTCCCATACAGGTTTCCTCATCAACATAAGTCAAAGGACCACTGTGGCTGGCCTTCGGCCTGTTGGTGTATTTCCACCACTTCTACTGCTGGACTTCTCTCAGTCTTACTTTCCCTACCCGTGGGTATGTAACCTACTGCTGCCTTTGCTTGCTCTGTTATGTTCTCTCTCCCTCTTTGTAAAGTAGAGGTACCCATTCCACCTCTTCATGTGCCCAGACTCCCATCCATCACCTCTTTGGGGACCCACACCAACAAATCTGCCCTCCCAACCACTAGCCGCAATTTAACCCTGCACCACTCTTTCCATGAGCATCCCGCTATTACATCCTATCCTGCCCGTATGTTGCCTGCCAGGTCTGTGTTGTCTCCTTTGCATATCATGCCTGGATCAGGGGCTAGACGTATAAAAAAACACTAGTAACAAGAAGTTGTCCAATTTGCGCACTGACTTTTTCCGACCAGTTTCTTTTAATTTTTACAGCTATGTACAAATAGGCTGCATCACAAAATGTCCAGTTGCATGAAGCCACATAATGAACTGCCTAATAGATATTAATAAGGAAGGATGCTGTTTACGACCCCATGTGATTGGCTACAGACACAGGAATGGTGGCTTGCATGGAAGAGTAGACCACCATTCATGTGCCTGCATTCCCAAACGGGAAACCTTAAAGAAGCTCTTACTAGGTTTGAAAAAAAACTTTTCTTTTTAGAACATTTTTTTGTGGAACTGACAGAGGTCCTGTAACAAAGTTCAAATAAATCCCCCCTCCTCACACACTGCATCTACAAAAACAAATGATGGTACCTCTTTTCTCAGTTTCATTGCCCTTTCTCTCATACAAGCTAATTGGCTAGTAATAGAAGTCACAAGCATGTTACAGAGTTGGCAGCTGCTCATAGGCCATCGATGAACTTTGCAAAGTCATCCAGCCATAGATAAATTGCCATACTCCTATACTTTCTGACCAACACATTAGAAATGTGCTGGCACTGTAAGACCATAACTATGCTTAAAAATGTAAAATAAATTAATAAAAGACGTACAATTTAGAGATGTTATAAATGAATGTTAGGATGTTACAGGCACTAAATTCAGTACTCTTATTTATTTCAGCCTGTGATAAAGGCTTGATTTAAAGCTAACATCTGAGAAGGAAGCCGATGATTCATATATTAGAGCACATGGCGGGGCGCTAGGTGGCGCACGTACGGAATGGCTGCACCTCTGTGAGGCTCCCGGCGTCCGGCTCCTAAATACTTTATTTATCCTACATTCCTGCCTTGCTACTGTTATCGGACTACTCGCAGCGGCATCCGGAGGTAGTGGAGGTGCCGGCGGTGTCGGACCTGTGCGAGGCGGTGCAGTGATTGAAGGCTCGAGACCACTGCTGAGGCCTGAGCGAGGAGACCCTGCACCTGCCCTGGTCTGTGCCGGGGGGGCTGCGCAGCTACGAGAGTGCTGCGAGGCCACGAGGTGAGAAGGCCGCGCGGCACCCATAGACGGCTCAGCGGTGCTGGGAAAAAGACAGGGGGGACCCACCGATAGCTGGCTGGCGGGAAGAGGTATGTACTGTGATTACAGTGGAGGCCCTGATCAAGACAGTGATATAAGGCACTTTGAAGGACTCCTGCACGAGCTGGGGATTTCTGCTGGACGCCTGGGCACAAAATGGCGGACTGTCAAGTGATTTTGAGAGATGCCTAGAAGGAGGTGGCGCTGGAGTGGGGGCCGCAGTTGAGAAATTGGAGCTATATTCCACGCTGTACTAGCGTGAGAGTGTGCCACTAGGACGAACAGCGTAGACTGTGCAGGATAGTGGTGACATCTAAAAAGTCTTGCACTCCTTGTTTAAACGTTTGCTTGTCCAGTGGAGGCCTCACTGCATATAGTATACTGGACCACTATTGGGTGCGCACACGAATAATTCTATTACAACTAAACACCCTGGGAGGTGGCACCCATATCACTGCTTGCAGCAATATACACTCTGCACGATCATTAATAGGCGGACACGGGTCTTTAAGAATTTTGCTCTGCCCGAAGTCACCGAGTGCACTGGGAAGGCGGAGTGGACATTGAGACACTCTTTGGCTGCAATTCCCTGCCGATGATCGAAATAACACCTGTGGTGCGGTATGCGATCTGATACGGAGGCCAAGAGGTGCGGAGGACTTGCATTACATTGTGCGGGCCGTAGACTATAGCTGCTGTTGCGGCGGGAAACCTTGTCTCAAGGGACTGTTGAAAAGGATAGTGGGCCTGAATCTTGTAGGATGGGCCGGACGGACGCTCGCCAACCGCGCTTAACGTTTGTAGCTAAAAAGAATGGACGCCCACCGGCTGCAGACCTTTAGCAGAGTGGAGGAGAAACCTCAACAGAGCCGGCAGCTGAAATGTCTAGTGACATGCGCACCATACTGTCTGAGATGCGCCAAGGATTTGCGACAATGGCGGACAAGATAGATACCATTACAACGCATATGGATGCCATTGCTCGTACATTGGACGGACATGATACGCGATTGAAAGAAGCGGAGCAAAGGATCTCGGTCACAGAAGATGTCACTACCCAGCTGAAAACCGCAATGTCCCAGAAGGACAAACTGATGAAAATTATTAATGCAAAGAATGAGGACATTAAAGCTCGCAGCCGAAGAAATAACATTCAAATTTTAGGTGTGCCGGAGAGCACAACACTGGTAGGCTGGAGGGCTATGGCGAGAAGATGCTGGAAGCGGTGCTCGGCAAGGATGTTTTATCCCTGCACTTTGTTTTGGAACGGGCACATAGATCTCTTGGGCCTCGACCTCCATCGGGTAGCACGCCTAGACCCATCATATCCCGTCTTACTTATAGGGATCGGGATTACGGTACTCAGAGTGGCCCGAGAAGCTGCAACTCAATTATGATGGGGTGACTTTTACCATTTACCCGGACTTCACCACACTTGTGCAGGAAGAGCGATAAAAGTTTACTGCTGTTAAGCAAAAACTGCGTCAGGCACAAGTGGAGTATACCTTATTATTATTATTGTTTAAAATTTTATATAGCGCGCAGTTACCCTTGGGCATCCCAGCGCTTATCCAGACACCATCAGATAGTAAAAACGGCCAGATTAATGCACTCAAGCAGGAAACAGGTAGGTTTTAAGACATTTGCGAAACCGCAGAGTACAAGGCTCGGAGCGTAATTTTAAAGGGAGCGAGTTCCACAGCTTCGCCGTGTTAACTGAGAATCTTCTCCCGCCAGTGTGGGCCCTTTTAACTCTGGGGACTAAAAGAAGGTGTTTTTGGTCGGAGCGCAACGTTCTGCTCGCTTTATATGGGACCGCTAAATTCTTTAGTATAGGGGGGCCTTTCCCCAGAAGAATTTTATGGGCTGTACAGAGTGATTTAAATATGACTCTCTCCCGCACTGGAAGCCAGTGCAGCGCCTTGTTGTACCCTGCATGCTTGTGAGTAACATTTCAGGGGAAGCGAACAATTTATACCAAACCGCAACAAGTGGAAGACTTCCTACGGAACTTGAAATGGCAGAAGGAAGCAACTACGGAGCAGGACGACACCAGTGAAACCCATCTTTCGGATGTTGAATGATATATGTCATGTAATCTACACTGGCGGAATTTTGGACCGGGATGGCACAAATGTCACTCTGGGAATATTAATGCTCTATTTTTATGTACTATACCATATCTGCTGTGAAGACTGTTCTGCAAAATAGATGCGCAGGAATCTATGGAGGAGCTGAGCCGGACAACCTCCCTGCCCAAAGGGAGACGGCATGGCTGCCGACGATCTCCTGACCTCGGGCGAGGAACACGTGAGCCACCTGGAGGTATTCCCCCAATGGGAATACCCCTACTAAGATGTATTTCTATGTTGTTGGGGGGGAGGGGATGGGGTTACTGGCATGATTGGGATGCTTCAGTTGGAGGGGGAGTGGAAAGGGAGGGAGTAATGTTGTTGTTAGGTTTGGTTGTAATGAAGAGGAGGCATTGCATGTATGGACTCGGTATTTGCTACTATATATCAAGAGGCTATATTGTCGATATGGGGAGGCGGACGGCATGGAGGGGCATGGTAAGGATTCAGATTCGACGATCCTATCTTGGAATGTGAGGGGGTTAAATGATGTACGGAAATGTAGATACATACTGGCGTATTTAAATAGACAGCAAGTTCAGGTAGCAATGCTGCAGGAGACGCCCTTACATCCTAAGTCACAAAGCAATTTTGCTGCTAGATGGGCATCAGTCAGTGTATTCTCATTTTACTCATCATACGCAAGAGGGGCTTACATCTTAATTAAGCAAAGTTTCCCCTTTGCAATGGTAGGCTCAATATCTGATCCACAGGGTCGGTATGTTATTGTCTGGGGGAGGTTGGGCAGATACACAGTGACGCTCGCCAACTGCTAATCTCCCAATGTAGATATCCCTGATTTCTTTGCCACATTATGAGGGAAAGTAATAAACATAGGGTCTATGCTCGTAAAATGGGGGAGTGATTTTAATGTCAGCTTGGCTCCCGCATTGGATAGGGCGGAGGGTACAGTGCAATATCATGATAAATCGCGGAAGCTGTTGGTTGATATAATGGCGGAGGGGGACTTGGTGGATGGCTGGAGGCGACTACACCTTCGTGGGAGGGAGGGGATGCATTTTAAATCACACGCTGAATCGTGGGCAAGGCTGGACGATTGCTTACTGTCTAGGGGATTGGTTATGAGCCTGGGGCACCCTGTACACCTTCCTCACACGTATTCTGACCATTGTCCAGTGAAACTCACGCTTAACATGCCTGGGCTTCATAGGCCACGGCCTACATGGAGGCTTCAACCGAAAGCATTGCTTGATTTAGTATTCAGGACAGAATTGGGGGAGGAGATGCAGGATTTCTTCATTAGGAATAAAGGGTCTATGGACAGTATTGAAATTATCTGGGAGGCTTTTAAAGTTACCATACGTGGCTACTGTATCTCCAAGAGTTTTGGGGTACTAAGGGATATCCAACGTACACTGCAGACTCTAGAACGAGATATGAAGAATCTAGAAGATCGAATGGTGGAAGGGGAGGTGGGGACGGTACAGGGGGAGTTCAGGGACAAATTGTCTGCATATGAAGAAGAAGCTACCAGGGAAGCCAATTTTAGAGGGCGACATTGGGTGGCATGTAGATATGGAGAAGGGGATCGCCCAGAGAGGGCTTTAGCGGAGATCACTAGATGCCCGAGATTCAACTATACTGTCTTGGAGATAGAAACACAAGAGGGCAACCTACGACACGACACAGAAGGCATACTAGCCACCTTTAAGGCGCTTTACTCTACACAAAGACATGATGAAGTGGACCTAGAGGATTGTTTAGGGGATGTGGCCCTCTGTTGGTTGAGTGATGTTCATAGACAGTTCCTAAGTGCTCCATTGGAGAATGATGAAGTCTGGGAGGCCATCATGTCCTTACAAAATGGGGAGGCACCGGGATTGGATGGTTTGCTAGCAGAATTTTATAAGTGCTATGTTGATATTATGGCTCCGATATTGCGTGAAATATTTGAGGAATCTTTGGAAGTTGGTGTCTTGCCTCCTTCGAAGAGGGAGGTGGTTATCACATCCCTGCTAAAACCTGAGGAACCACCCCAGAAGCCAGATTCCTACCGACCCTTTTGGTTAATTAACTGCAACACCAAAATTCTGGCAAAAGTCTTAGCTATCCGGTTAACATTATTAATGGATTAGATAGTTCTCCCTGATCAATCGGGATTCCTCCCAGGCCGGGCCACTACTCATAATTTACGCACTCTATTCTCATTGATACAAATGGTGGCGCCAAAATTCCCGGTTGCGGCAGTCTTTTTAGATGCCTCCAAGGCATTCGACTCTGTAGAATGAAGCTATTTGTTTAAAGTGTTGCAGAGAATGGGATTCCCACCTATGTTTGTGTCATGGATCAAATTGCTATATTATAAACCTTCTGCTAAGGTAGTAATCAATGACCATATGTCTTCAGCTATAGAACTCTCAAGGGGCACGCGCCAGGGCTGCCCGCTCCCACCATTGCTTTTTGCGATAACGATTGAGCCATTGGCGGCTAGACTGTATAAGATTTATAATGACAAAGCATTTCAGTGTTATCAGCGACAAATATTGATTTCACTCTACTCTGATGACATTACCCTCTATGTTAAGGACCCTGAGCGAAATCTTAACGCCCTCCTGAGGGAACTCTTGGTGTTCGGACAGCTTTCAGGGGTTAACATTAATTGGGGCAAATCACAGTTTTTTCCGCGTACTCCTACTGTTTCTAAATTCTCCTTAGACTTTCCTCTAGAGTGGTGTGACGACGACCTTAGATATTTGGGTATACAGATATCCAGAGATCGGGAGGAAACACTTAGACTGAATTATGGCACAGCAATAACGAAATTAGCGGCTAGGGCCACCCGGTGGATATCTTTACCATTATCGCTGGCAGGTAGAGCATCTGTTGTGAAGATGGTGGTACTCCCCCAATTTTTATATTTCTTTCTCAATATTCCATATTACCCTGGTGACTTTTTCTTTAAGACGTTACGTTCTGAATTGCTATGATTGGCGTGGGGTGGCAGACATCCTCGTCTAAAATGGGCAATTCTTACACAGCCATATGATAAAGGAGGATTTGATGTGCTGATTTAGAAGTTTATTATCTCAGTGCGCAGGCTCATTATGCTTATCACTGGATGGCGTTGAGGATTGGGTGGCTCGCCCGATCCCACTCAGTGGCATCATTCATGGCCCTCTCAATGCTGTGGAGACGCCATTTACTAATGCAAGGCTCCCCCCAATTGGAAGAAGGCACCCTGGTGCACAGCACAAAAGGAGACAATGATGTCTACAACATTTGATATGAGTTCATCTAGGTTAAATCCACAACTCGGAGAGGTTCCTTAAATGTTTAATCCATGATCAAAAAACAGTTCATCAATGCTTGAAGAAGCGCGTACATTATCCAACATAAAAAGTCATCCAGTTATAAATCCTCCCAATGCATTTCGGGCAGATGACGAGCCCTTCCTCAGGGGACAGCTCTACAATCATAAAAGAAAATACCATGATGTCACTAAGATTCACCTAAATCTCACAATAGTTACACCAACTAGGTCTAACCATGGTGTAATTAACCCCATGCGTGGAGAGTGAAAGGAAAAAATGAGTGTGACTTGTAGCTGGGTGTGAGGCAGAAGTAAGTACCAACAATTGTTCACAAATAGGTTAAAAATAAAAACATCATGCAAGATGGAGCATTGTACAAGAAAACAGTGCCCAAGAGCTCAACACGAAACTGGTGCTTAAAAAGTGGTTGTCTCCACAATGTAAACATAAATGAGAACTTGCCAATAGTATCAAACCACCAGAGGATAGAAAAACGATGGGCCACCGAGGGATGATTACATCCCTGACTTGTTGCGCCAAAAGATCTGCAAGAACGCATAGCTCGATATTGATTTTATGCGTTCTTGCAGATCTTTTGGCGCAACAAGTCACGGATGAAATCATCCCGCGAGTATCGTATTCAGTGACTCACTAATCCCTCGGTATTGCAGTATACGTTCTCTCTTGTACCTGTGGGCTCAATTACATCGGAAGCACCAAGTTACAGGTACATGAGAGAATCCTTCAACATCTTCGTGCTATTTTGCACAGTGATCCCAATTACCCAGTGGCGCGCCACTTCAAACAAGTTCATGGTAATAATTTATCTTGTTTAACATACTATGTGGTATCATCTGTACCTAAACTTCGCAGAGGAGGGAATAGAGAGGCTTTGCTCAGAAAATTAGAGACTAAGTTTATTCTTAACTTTGATAGCAAATGCCCAAACGGTCTGAATAACACCGAAGATATGTATAAATATTTGTAAATAGGTATTTCGAGTGTAACCCGGAGCAGTGAATTTTTTGACATCGTACAGATTTATCTGATTTTGCTTTCTGATCTGATTCTAGATATTGTATATATGTGTGTTGGTATTGGTAAATTCCGCGGTCAAGATAAAAATGTTTTGTGATCCGGGACAAACCTTTTATCACGGTGATTATTAATGGGTTTTTCACTTATTTATACTTCGGCAGAGATATTGCAATATAGGTAGGACAGGTTGTATTGTTGTGATTGCATAATTTGATAAGAAATTAAACTCAGATTGTGTTCTGAGTTTATTTTAAAAGGGAAACTCTTAAAGATAGGCGGGTGTTACCCCTCAACATATTTTACTCTGTCTCACTTAGTGTTATATCTCAATCGGAGCTGGGTTACATGATGAATTTCTTTATGTCACCCTTTTTCATCACTTACACTTAATTAACTCACATAATACATATTTGCAGAATTATGGTTATAATTAGCTCTTCTATGCACTTTGTATATTTATTGCACATTACTTCCAAACTAAAGTCACAGATCTGTTAGTGATTACATGCATTTATGCAGATATAATGAATTCTTGATACTTTTTATAATGGTATCTGGATTTATCAAGGAATTTTTTAGAATGCCAAAAGCAGGTCTTTTTTCAGAAACTGACTGTAATTTCAAAATGTATTATTTGTGTCAACATCTTCTTACAATGTTACAATTTTCCGTTGCAATGGGAAATGCGGGAGATGTATAATGCGAATATGAAATTTTTGGCGCTAATGAGATTATTTATAGGCTATTGATTGCATTCGTATCATGTAGTCTTTTTACCATGTTTTTCATTAACCTGTAGAACATGTGACTTTAGTGGGAAGGGCACATCACTTTAAATTGGCGAAAATCATTCACAGCCTTTATGTGAACAAGGGCGCCAAAGCCCGAAACGCGTCATCTGTTTGACTGCTGCTAGGCTGTAATAAACATCTTGCCTGAGAAAGAAGTGGTTCGTTTCTCTTTTCTTCGCCGCTGTTCCAGTGGAAGTGGAAGGAGTGCTTTCTTTGCAAAAAAAATAATATATATATATATATATATATATATATATATATATATATATATATATATATATATATATATATATATATATATATATATATTAGAGCACATCATTTGAGTATCAGTCGGACCACAAGAGGGAGTGTGGGCTTTTCAAATTTTACAGTTACTTGACGACACACATAATAGGCAATAAGTTATAAACCACATGCTATTCTGTTGCTATCCTGTATCTTCTAAATTCTAAAAGCTGCTTAAATTGTAATTTGCTGCTTAATTGTATGACTTAGAGGGCCATTCCTGGGTTACAAAATATCAACACATTTTTCACGTTGCAGTAGCTTTCAGTCGACAAACACAACAATACACTAATAAAGGACAACAAGAGGAGGGACTCAATAAAGGAGCAAACAGATAAGATACTTTAACTCTCATCGGATTGATTCAAACTCTCATGCTGCTAGTCTAAAGAAGGGACCCCCCAAACTGCCTTGCATTCTCAGTTTCACACAAAACCTCACAAGTGCCATGACAAAGCAAAGAATGTATATAAATATATACATAATTTCTAATTTGACTGAAGTGCAGCAAACTGGTGAGCACTGACCCCATCTATGCCCATCAGAGGCCTGAAAATACTGGGCTAGGCCACCTCTTTTGGTTTTCCCATTTCACCTATTACATAAAAGAGAAAATATGAGGAAAATCAAGTCAACTGTTACCTCTAGTCCAGGTATTGTTGACCTTATCAACATTTTCATGAGTTAGCAGTTATAATCATCATTTTGGCAGACGAATAGTGACTCAGGTCAGGCATTTAATCTGAACAGTTCTTCTTGGCTACACTATAAAAATTGCTCCCAGTAATAACCTTAAGCTGGTTTCATGAAATGCAGCTGGATTGTTGAACAAAGGTAACAAAACACAGTTTTTAAATAGATTGGAGGCTGGTGTCGTGTGCATTCAAGAAACGTGGATTACAAACTGTTGGTTACTTAAGGGATTTTTTGTGTTAATCTGTTAGGCAAGCCCCACTAAGAGGGGCCATAGAAAAGGAGGTATAGACGTGTTGCTTAGTACCAATTACAGTTAGATATTCAAAGATGTTATCTATGACTCAAAAATAATGTGGGCAGTAAAAATAAGCTTTAATGGGAAACAAGAAAGTATTGAGTCATTATTGTTTATAAATAAACATATTGCACCTGATTATTTCCATGTTCATCTGCTACATTATATGGTGAGAGCTGCATGTGAACATATAATATTAGTAGGGGATCTGGATGCTAAATTATCTAATTATATGTTAAGGGTATTTGCAAATGACTCTAAAGAAAAAGCATTAAAAATCCCCCCAGCTATTTTCCTTTTTAACTGTAGATCTGATAAAAGAGGATTGCTTCTGCTAGCAGGTCTAAGGAATATCTCATTTCAATGTTACTCATAAATCTCTTTCTGGTGACTCCATTAATGATCATCAATTTTCCATGCTCAATATGATATAACATACGGAAGTCATAGCTAATCCTTACAGTAATAATATGTTGAATTTTAAAGATGCATCTGTGAGGTTCAAGAGATCTAATGGTAGAATTAATTGGAACTCTAATACATCTGTAAAACTAAAAGAATCATTGATAGCATTATTAGGAGATTCACAGCTTATTTTCACTAATCCACCAATTAAAAACGGAATCTGTCTAAAAAACCTGGTTTTCACTGGTAAAATAACCAACTTACCCTTCCACCAGAGACCACATACTAACCTGTACCTGTACTAACCTGAAACAAAGCACATTAATTAATCTTCTGAAAAGGAGAAGATATAGGAAGAAATGTTCTCTAAAGAAAGGATTAGGGTTCGGTTAGAGAAGCAGCCTCTTATGATGATGCCAAAAGATATGGGGAAATTGTTTCTAAAAGCTGTGGCACCAGAGTAAAGTCCTTCCTTATTTCAAGAAAGGGAGCAGTTTGGATAACCTATCTGGAGGAACTTTGCACAGATAACACTGATTCTGTGTGGCTTTATACTCAGTTCTGTTTCAGTTTCAGTTTTAAGTTTCAAAAGCTTTATTCGGTTTGTCCATAACAATCATATAAGCATCTTATTAAAATACAAAAACTAATATTCACAGCCTACTTTAAACTCTCAAATATTTGCATACCAGCATGGGTAACTTAAAAACAACATATGCAATTTTATGGTTTGTGCAAAGTTGCAAAAAGTGCCAAGTGCTATCGATTTTACATTACGTGCAAATTTTGCAACAAAATACCATATACAACCAATTTACATTTTGTACAAATTTGAAAAAAAAAGTACAATGTGCCGCTGATACTGAATTAGATATTACAACCAGTACATGACAACCCAAGTTACTCGCATAAGATGTTGTATATAAATCACGTATACATGACCTGTCTTCAAAAAAATTCCATAAAGTGCTTACCTGCTTGCTAGTTGTTTAAATCATAGTATATAAATATGCATACTCAAAAAGTAATAGATTTCCTAGCAGATTTACATTTTAAAATATAGGATTCAGCATACAAACATATGTCTGGACCTTCCAAAGAAGACAATAACTTCATGGCATATTTTTTTATCTTACATTATATTTTAAAAAGATAGGTTTCAGATAAAACTTCCTTAAAAAGGAATACAATTTACAAAACATTAAAAAGTGACAACAACTATGGTTGGATATATTATCACATGGGCATACAGAGGTATATTTTAAAAAGATAGGTTTCAGATAAAACTTCCTTAAAATGGAATAACATTTACAAAACATTAAAAAGTGACAACAACTATGGTTGGATATATTATCACATGGGCATACAGAGGTAGAACTTCTTTTCATAGTTGGAACGGCCACAAGGTGGTGAACAATCCCTAACCTTAGTCGTGTCAGTAAAAAGCGGTGGGAAATTCTACTCGCTTCGGTCAAAAATACCTGAAAGCCATTTTTAAGGTTTAGTTGCTGATAAAATACGAGAGTGGGTTGTTCCCCAATTGTTGTCTCACAGACCTCCTTTTTGTATGCTAGAAAGGTTGTTTTTTCTCGTTCTTAGAAATTGAGGCTGCGTACTCGGGCTCTACCTGAATGGTGCAATTAAACAGAAGACTATACCAATGATGGATAAAGCTTAACCAGGGAATACGAAAACAGTGATTCAACTTCAAACAATCTTTAATGATTGATTGGGTAAATAGCGTTTCTTTTTAGACCAAATAGATCTCCACAATAACAGCGGGCATAGAGCAGCTAGGTCCGAAATACATTTGATTCCCACTTCTTGGTGTACCAATTCCGTAGAAGCTCAACAAACGTTTGAGGAAGGTGTTTTCATCTTTCTGAAGTGACTTGTCATGGCAGTGTGCCCAAACTCCTGCCCCATAAAGTGCGGAAGTCACACACCTGGCATTGTAGATAGCCACCATATCTTTTACTCGGCAACCCCCCAATTTTGCAGAAAATCTAAATATGCCCGTAGTATTCCTACCCATTTTATAACACACATTTTCATGTTCACATGTCCATTTCCCATTACCAGCAAATGTTATACTCAGGTAATAAAACAATTTGACCCATTGCATTTTAGTGTTCTCTATATAGAAAGACCTAGTTGATTTAAAATTTTTCCCACACGACATAGCAAATGTTTTGGACTTATTAATTAAAAGTTTTCTTTAGTTAATAAACAATATAAAATTATTAATAACCCGCTGGAGACTGATCGGAGTGCGTGATAAAAAAACTGCATCATCTGCATATAATAAAATAGGAACAACATTGCCATCTATCAATGGAGCATCCGCAGGTATCTGTCTTAGTGTTGCGTCAACTTGGTTAATAAATAATGAAAACAATAATGGGGCTAGGACGCAACCCTGTCAGATGCCTCTTTTTACGTTAAAAAAAGGGGTGCATTCCCCCATCAATCCGTAGCGTACTCTACTTGATAGCCTCTCATAAACTCTTGCTAAAAAATATACAATCTCCTTTGGGGCACCAGAGTCAAGTAATGTAGACCACAAAATTGAGTGGTCTACAAGATCAAATGCACCACTCTAGTCAGCTAAACATAAAAACATGTTACCCCCTTTAGCTAATGTGTATTTATTAATCAGGAGAGCAAGGTTGAAACACTGTTCCAAAGTTCCTAATCCCTTTCTGAACCCATATTGTGCTTGTGAGAGGATATTTTGGTCTGAGGCCCAATTCTCAAGTCTTTTTAGCAAAATCCTGCTCATAACCTTGACAGACGAATCCAACAATGATATTGGACAATAATTGCATGCTTCTGATGTTGAGCCTTTTTTGAATAATGGTATAATTTGTGACTCTCCCCAAGATGATCAAAATTGGCCCACTACAGCAGCATTAAAAATCCTAGCTAAAATCAGGGCCCATAAGTTCATTTCGCTTTTGTACAAGTTGATCGGCACCACGTCTGGGCCTGGGGCTTTGCCTCCTTACTGTTGACTAACCCTTCGTGCACCTCTTCGACATTTATTAACAAAGGTAATATAGGCCACATAGAATCATTGATTGGCAATGAACCTAAAACATCCCTGTCAGGATTAAAAATATTTGTAAAATGTTCGACCCAGGCATTACAATTTATATGCGAAGTTAATTCTGGAACAAATTGTGCTTTAAAAAAGGACAGTTTATTGTCTCCCAAAACGGTTCACTATTATTAGTAACTGCTGCTAGGTTGAGTTGATCCCATGCGTCAGCTTGAAGTTTTCTTTTCCTAGCCTTAATAGCTAGCTTATAGCTAAGACGTAATTCTTGAATATGGGCTGTATTTCGAGGCTGAATACCAAGGGCCTGTTTCAATCTATATTGAGTACAGTTATGGTCAAGCCATCCAACATGCTCCTGTTTTTTTTGTTCTATGGCTCTTGGTTAATAGACCTTCTATTGTATTATTTATCTTTAAAAAACTGGAAAGCAATACATTTGAATTAGCCTCGTCGCCAAGGCAATAATCTATTTCCCTTCTACAATTTGTTACCACATCCCTTTGCATCTTTGGCGGGTCAAAGCCAGCCCATTTTATCCTCATGCCATTTGGTCTAATAGGGGCAATGTTAGAAATACAATCAACATTGTTGGGTGATTTATTCCCCCAACATAGCAGTGATATGGAAATACTATTGTGATCACTTACGGCCTGTTCTGTAATCCACAAATTTGAGTAATTACTGTTACATGAGATCAATATATGATCAATTTTGGTGGCAGCATTCCAACCAGTAAAGGTTGGGCATTTAATATTTCCCCTAGACATAGTACAGCTTAATAGTTCAAGATCGAGTTTTGCTATTAGTGTGTTTAAGGCTGTACCATAGTCACAATGGGGGAAGTGCATATGGTCATCATCGTCATCGACGTTGTGGCCCTTCCTAAACCCACATATCTTGGTTTGTGCTAACGGACATGCCTGGATGTTAAAATCACCAACCCAAAGGATGATAGCTACCTTACTGGTCGATTCCATCACCCTTTCAATTTCTTTTTCCAGTGTATAGACAACAGACCCCTGTCTATTATCAAACATGTTGTTGTAATAGTTGACTAAAACCAAATCTTTGCCCTTAAAAAAGTGAAGCCTCATCACTTGGCTATACATATCAACTGCTATACAACTTTTAATTTTACATACATTCAATTTATTAGAGACAAGAATCAAAAGGCCCCCCTTTGCTCTACCTGCCACAGAATCGGCAGCGGTAGCCAATGCGAGGTATAGCCCTCTATGAAGATCGGTTCTCTGCACCAAGTATCCTGCAAACAAATTATATCATAATTAGAGGTAATAAAGTCCCTGCAGAACAGGGTATCTTTTTTCTTTCTAAGGCCTGCAATGTTCCATGTTACAAGGGTATAGCCTTCATTTAGATTACCGTTTATAAACTTACATATAGGGGTACCTGGAATCTCCATAGGGGATATATCAGTTGTTTCCCCAGATACAGCTATGGGGATTTCGGTTAACTCCCCTGGAGGTGTATTTTTTTTTAAAGTAGTTGTGTCCAATTCTGGATGGGGTTTCCTACATTTTTGCAACATTAAAGGAAAATGTGCTTAACCGATCATTGATAAAAAGGGTAGCTTTCAGCTAATTCATCAACATCCATAAGTCAGTCATTATCTTCCAAGGAACTTAATGCTTGAAATCTATTATATATTGGGACAGTAATACAGGGTGGTGGTATTAGTGGTGGTAGCATTTTATTGAAGTTAGGGTTGTAGTTAGGGCTGTCATAATTGTTAGTCGTCATCAAATGTTTATAAAAATATCCCAAAGGCAGGAGGGTCGTATTATATTCCCAGTGTGATGGAGAGTGGGTACTGGCAAGGGTATTCCGTTGCCACCCTAGGGTCCTGAAATTATTAATTATGCAATCTCCCTCAAAACCTTTCTTGAGGGGACCAATCCATCCCACCCTTTGAGTTAGCAAAATCTGGTTTGCCCCAGCCATTGAAAAGCCACAATTGTTAGTTAGCCAATATATAGTTTTATTCTTAAGCATTTCATGGTTTTCCGTCTGGTCTTTCCGTAATTTGGGCACGTTAACAAGGACCACTACGTAGGCACCACATTCTGGTGGTAAATTGATAGATGTAGGGGTCTTGTTTGTAATGGAGGACATTGGATCTGAATAACCTAACTTAGTGTCATCATTTGCTGAAGGCTTGCTGGCCCCTGGGGTTAATTTCCCCCTTTGTTTCATACCAGGGTTGGGATTAATAGTTGACATTCCTCTAGTTGGTATAGAGGATTCCTTTAGTTTTCCCCTGGGGCCTGGACTTTCAATAGGTGGTCTCCCCAGATGGTGATTATTTGTTTTGGGTACAATTGAAGTACTATTGCTAATAGGGTCCAATGTAATAACCTCGCTATTTACATCTACCCTTGAACGACCTTGTTGTGTCCTTGCATTAACTTTATCAAGGATTCCACTCAGCGTGTGGACTTCCTTGGCTAGGTTATCTAACCTATCATGAAATGGCCTAAGCAGCTTGATTAGCTTATCAGAAATGGCTTCTAAAGTTAATGTACCATAAGCAATATCTAAACCTTGTTTATTGCTTGTGGTTCCTGAACCCCCGTGTAATATTTCTTTTGTCTTTCTTAGCCTTTGAGTTTCCCTGACCTGTTATTTTCTTTTTACATCCCTTTGTTTTTATTGGGGGAAGGGGGGAGAATTGGCCAGTATAGATAGAGTAGGTGTATTAGAAGTACAAGAGTGATCATCATTATTGTTAGTCGCATTACCAGCTATACCGATTTTTTATCTTCTAAAGTGACACCTGACCTAGATATAGTCTGGCTATCTTCACTGGCCAAAATACACTCTTGGCTAACCTGGTCTCCACAAGCAAAACTGGACCCCTAGATAGACGCTTCTCAGTGCAATCAATTTCCTCAGATAAGGCACTGACTGCTTTTACTAAATATGAATCTATCACAGTACAAGGTTTTTCCATAAAGGCTTTTGTGGCTCATCTTCCGGACATGTTGTAATTAATTGTGAGAAATGGACGTTGCTCAATCCTCAGTATAGTAACTTGACTTGTAGCCCAAGGTGATACAAACTCAAATCAACAATAATACAATTTGGCAACCTTTCCCCAACAATACAACTTCAGTACCTTTTAAATGCCCAGTCCGAGTTAAATAAAGGTTAGAGGGGTGGCCCAGCCCAGCCTCCTCCGGCAACTGACCGTCTAAGACTGCCCCGCCCTTGTCCCGGGCTTCTCCCGGCACCGCCCGTGCGCGTCCCACGACGCGGGGATCGTGCTTCCTTATGAGTGCCTCCTGTGGCTTCCTGGCACGTCTCTTACGCGGTGGTGTGGTGCACATCACAAAGGACACTGGGCAATGCAGTCCGCTGTCTTGTGGCAGTGGCAGCTCACCCAGAACTCCCAGCAAGCAGCAATAGCAGTTTCAACAATCCGGTAGGTACGGGCTTATCAATTCATGCTGTGGCATGGCTGCAACCCAAAAAACTTTTATAGGCTTTATACTCACTTTATTGAATATTCTTCTCCCATCAGTACGCTGTGCTCCCTGTACAAATGAGATTGTGAGTATTATTAAGGCAATGTGTTCCTCATGTGCCCTTGTTGTGGCTCTCTTACCTTACTTTCCTTTTGCTTACTGTTATTAGTATGGTGTAACTCCCTTCCCCTCGTTGTTGGTCTGGAAGTACTTTAACCCTACTACATAAAAAGGGTTCAAGACGTCTCCCTGAAAGACATTGCCAAATAGTATTGCTGGATGCAGTAGGGAACATATTTCCTAGAAGTATCTTGGAACTCCTTACAGAGTTGGGCAAGGAGGAAAGAATTCTCCCTTTTGAACAAGCTTGCTTCAGAAAGAAATATTGTATACTTGATAACATAGGCATCCTGAACCTTATAGCAGACAGGTATACCTCAATCCTCAGGGTTACTGTATTTGTGGCATTTGTAGGTTTTTTTACAGCCTTCAACAGGATGGACTGTCCAGTATTATCGAAAAAATTAAAGAGGCGAGGTTGGCCGACATTCTCCTTTAATTAATAAATGCCCTTCGCTCCTCTATGTGGTGTAAGCTGCTTCTGGGGGGAATCGAGGATTATCCTCCAACAAAAGATTCCCTGAAATAGGGTTGTCTGCTGGTCCCATTACATTTCTCATTGTATATCTCAGACCTACTTGACTGCATTTCCCTTGTTTGATGTATGTGGATGATATTGCAATTTTGGACCTAACTCCCCAAGTCCTGAATAATAGGCTGCTGTCTCTACAACAGTATGCCAACCCAACATTACTTGAAGATCAACATCTCAAAGAGTAAAGTCTTAATTTTTAAAAAGCAGAAAAGCTGGGAGGATGAGTAAATATGTCTAGGGTTTAGGTCCAGGGAAGATGGTCATAAACTCATATTCACATTATTTAGGGAAATTTTGTAGCAGATAACACGCTGGAAAAAGCATATATTGAATATTGTTCCTCTAAGGCCTCTTCGCATGCCAATGAGTTACATGCTTTTATAACACAATTGAGAGAAGACATTTTATTCAGTTGCTATTCGTTTTTAAGGTGAAAATCCCTCTAACTGTATTAAATGCCATAGAATCGATTAATGTGACAAAATGGGACTTTCTAGTGAAAACAAAAGGGTAGATTTGTCATAAACTGTGTAATTATAACTTGTCCATTTTGTCCCCAGCAATGAGGCTGGAATTTGGTCTGATACGCTCCTATGTGCAAGGGTTGGCCAGAGTGATTTGATTGGGCTATCACCTCAAGAAGTGTGAAAAGGACTCCAGGAGGAGTTTTACGTATTGTGAAGTTTTCAGCTCAAACCTGGGTAAATAAACATTTTCCTGGGATTTTTCCTTGGTGCTAAGTTAATCTGAACTTCAGGAAGAGGCTCTGGCTTCCTTCTTTCATACACAATTTAAAAGCTTCTGAAAGGGGCACTCTTCCTTCTTCTAGCTATCTAAGAGACATTATGCATTGTATGTTAAAGAAAAGGCTTGAGGTAGTAACTTCATGCTGCTGCTCCGAGGAAGCACAGTAGTATTTGATTTCTCAAATGGATGATTCTGGAAAATATTAGATGCCTCAAAGACAGTAACATTGATGGCCTGAGGAAAAGAAGAGAGGTCTTCTGGTTCTACATTGTACAAACAGCAACCTCTGGCCCTAATAATCTTCTCCCTTTGGAAAATGCTATCATATAACCATTCTCCTGCTGGCCACTGTTTTATTTACTCTACCGGTTGCTCTGTAGATGTTTTAGTGCACCTCCCAGACTCACTAGTTGAAATATCTCTCTGTCTCCCTTTCCTATTTTATCCATGGTCCTCTATTCCTTCCTACCGACCACTAGATGGCACTTCATTCTTTTGCATCTAGTTACTGTCAAATCTTTATGTAGCGTTTTCTTATTCCCATTTCTTCATTTGAGAGCAGTCTCACAGTTTTTGTTTTCATTTGGTTGTCCTTTGTTTCCTTTTATTCATTACTAGTTTTAGGTCCACACTTGTTGATCTAGTTACTAGAATATACACATTTAGCCTTCAAGACACTAGTGCGACTTTTTTAACATGGCTACCACATTCCTGTGCTTGTTTTTAGGTTATCTGTCTAGTCTTTACAGACACTTGTCCTTTTTCCATTTATTCACACCTGATGGCTATCAGTCAGTGTTTGGACTTCAGATTAAAGTACTTAAGTAGCTATCCCACGTTGTGGCTCGTTGGGCGAATCAAGCCTATGAGGCATGTCTGACCCCCATTTCACTATGTTAGGTAAGGTTTGACCGGTCTGTCTATCTCCTTACACTCAGGATCCCTAGCTGTCCGAGGGTGCGCGCTCCCTTCGTGTTATGTAACTTGTAGGTCACAGAGAGTTGTCTCTGCTATCAACCCACTTGTTATGTAATGATGGTCGAAGTCCAAAGAATATTTTAAAGATTTGTTGAAGTTGGGAGGCATCAACGGAGCATACCACCTTCAGTCCTTCTCCCTGGGGAACTGCAGTTAAGAATGCTGGCTGCCAAGGAAAACTACTGGAGAATGGATCATATAGTTAAATGAAAACAAAGTGATACACATGAAATACAATCATCGTGCAAAGACACAAGGTATACAAAATACTTAAAGGGAAAAAAGACACACCACATCTTCCCCCTAAATAAATATACAAAAGAAAACAGTTAAATGAATTAATTACAAAGTCAAAATTAAATTGATTGATCATCACAAACATAGTCATCTAAACATTTGGGTTTAGTGCGAGTGCGAGCACAGCGGTCACTTACACCACCAACATCAACATGAAAATCAATAATGATGTCAATTTCCATCTTTGTAGTAACAATACTTACGCATGCACTAGCATCAGGAACCAACCCAGTTGCCCCTGCTCTAGAACCAGACACACTACACACAGAATCAGCAACCTTGTTGTTTTCCTCAAAGGAAGATTATGCAGTACAGTGACCTCCAGCGACAGCAAAGAAAGACTCTCCGATGGAATGACTGCTAGTGCTAGCATCAGCATGAATAGTAGAATGATTGATGTTGGTACCATCAAAAGAGTCACTTTAAATAAAGTCATCTCAATAATAAAAGGTTGAGAAGTTTTTCTTGTGAAAGCAGGATCAACACTCTTGCTGCACAAATGAACATCACTCTTAAGCACCGCAATGCTTTTTAAATTCCATACCTTTCCATCATTTAATTGTACTGCATTGCGTAAGACTTTATTTAATTTCATAACTTCAGAGTACTGACTTTCTCCCTTCCTTACTTTCCAAGGTTTCTTAACCTTAACCCAAGTACCTACATTAACATCACATGTTTTGACATTGTGTTTAAGATCAGAAGCTTCCTTGATCTTTAAATGTTTGCTCTCAATTATAGACCTTAACATATCCATGGATACACAAGGTTCAGAAACAGTAAACAACCATTCTGGGTTACATTTAGTACGAACAGCTCTTCCCCTCATGACCTCAAATGGTGACACCCCTAGAACCTCATGAGGAGAAGTTCTGTACATCCAAACAGTCTTAAACAATTGCAACTCCCAATCACAATTTTTACTAATGGCAGACTGTATTGCATTTTTTAACACTCTGTTAAAACGTTCAATCATGCCATTTCCACTTGGATTGTATAAGGATGTAATTCAATTTCTTATGCCTACTTCATCAAAGTATTCTTTGGCAATTTTAGAAGTAAATTGGACGCCATTATCACTTACAGGAAGTGTAAAAGTCCTTCACCTACAAAAACATAATCAAGAAACCTTATAACTTCCTCAGAATTTACTTTGTCAACAATTTTTAAAATTGGCCATCTAGAGAAAATATCAATCAAGGCTAACACATATTTATTCTGAGAACCAATGGATCCCATTATATTGATAGCTACATTGTTCCATGGTAACCTGGGAATAATAGGTTCAGCTATAGGAGATTTAAGAGTAATGAGAGTCTTGTCAGAGTTTGCAGACCATACACAATTCCTTATAGATCTTTCAATAGACAAATCCATTCCTGGCCACCAATACCATTGCTTTATTCTCTGCTTAGTTTTGACTATAGCACCGTGACCCTCATGACAAATTTTGATAATGCTACTTCTGAGTTGAGAAGGACGAATGTCCCTTTCTCCTCTCATTATATTGCCATGTGATACAGAAAGCTCATCACAAACTTCCCAAAACTGTCTAAGCTCATCTGCCGAACCATGTTTAGATAGCAAACCATTAGTAATGAAAATAAACAATTGCTGTAACAGTTTATCTTCTTTGTGATACTTTTTCCATTCATCTTTGTCGACAATAGGTAAACCTTGATCATGAACCAAAGCAACTTGAACATTCTCCCACTCATGGTCAGAACTGTCTTGCAAATTGGTAGGCTTGCGTGACAGAACATCTGCGACTACATTTTCCTTACCAGGGATATAAACAATATAATACATGTAGTCCTGCAACCTCAGTGACATTGTAGCGAATCTAGCGGAAGCACTAAATAAACCTTCTGTGGACAAAAGTCTCACCAATTTTTTGTGGTCTGTACGAAGAGTACATTAATTACCCCCACACAAACGCCCTAAAATGTTCCAGAGCGCAAATACAAGCTAAGGTTTTCTTCTCTATCACTGAGAATGTTTCTTCAGTGGGTGATAAAGTATGAGAAGCATATGCTTTCCTTCATGAATAATTTGAGAAAGTACCCCAGCTAAACCTTTATTACTGGCATCTACAGTGATGCAATTTTTGAGTTCTGGGTCAAAAGCACTTAAGGCTGGAGCATCAGAAATAGCTCTCATAATCTCTGCAAATTCTTTGTCACATCCAATGGTCGAATCAAATTTATTTTTACACTTGAGCAATTGACGAATGTTGAAAATTCTACTGGAGAATTGATGCAAAAATTTGGAATAAATCTCCACCAACCCAATAAAAGAACATACCTCATCCTCATTCTTTGAGTGAGGAGTCTTCAAAACAGAATCAACTAATGCAGGCTTTGTAGACACTCCTTCTCCACTGACAACATGTCCTAAGTAAGTTATGGACTTTACACCAAATTTAAATTTTTTGTGTTTAACAGTTAAACCTTTCTGTTCCAACACTCCTAAAACTTCCCTAGTCATGTTCTTGTCTATCCTTTCCAAAGACTAGAACATCATCTTGGAAGCACTGTACTTTGTCATACTTGTTAAAAAGTTGATGCATTAGTCTTTGAAAAATAGCCGCAGCAGAGGTGAGACGAAAGGTAACCATTTGTATTGAAACATCCAGATGGAGTTATGAATGCAGTTCAGGGTTTGCTGTCATCGGTGGGAGGAATCTGATGATATGCTGCAGATAAGTCTATTGTGGAAAACTAATTTGCATCTTTAATTAGACTAAGCATTTCTGATATTTTGGGCAACGGAAACTTATTACAACAATACTATTGTTCAAATGTCTCAAGTCAATTCAGAGCCTTAATTTTCCACTACTGTGTCTCGCAACGGCTATTGGAGGAATCCACTGTGAGGACTCAATAGGTTCTGTTACATCAGCTTTAACCAGCTTGTCAAGTTCTAACTCTACTTCCTTCCTTAATAAAATCGGTATGTGTCTAACCTTATGAGTTTTAGGACATGCATCGAGTTTCAACACTATCCGGTGTTTGAAATCATTGATCTTTCCTATGCCCTTACAGAATACTTTTGGAAACATATTTAAGATTTCCTTACACAATTCAGAATTGACATCCAACAACATAACGGGATCATCACTATTGGGATTAAGTATTATTGCAAGATTGGCCTGATTCTTCCAGCCCAGTACCGCCGGGCCTTTTTTTTGCAACATATCATTTTCCATACGACTCTCTTCCTTTGAATCTAAATAATAGAGAGCGATAATCAAAAATGTCAATCTTTTCACCTGAGAAGCCTCCTGGATGAATGTCTGGAAGAAGTAAATTGTGCCCCAATTGATTTATAAACTTACTTACCCAAACCTCTTCATTAACAATCGTGTAGGGTGATCTGGAGTCTGCATACCTTTGTAAAATTACACCACCTAGAGATATAGAACACACAGGTTTCTTTTTATTTTCTACTTTCTTTATATAGGACTCATAACCACTGCTACATGAATTTTCCATATAAGTAATTATTTGAGAAGAGAGTTTTTTGACTAATTGTTCCTCCTCAATAGAACTTGTTTCATCATCATCAACACATTTTACTTTACCATGCTTTTTCCTGTTACACACTTTAGAGAAATGACATATTACAGTTACATTACAGTTGGAACATCTTTGTTTGAATGGAATATTCACCATTTCATTTGGCTCTTGCTTCCTATGATTAATTAATGGATGTTAATCCAAAACAAACTTTAGGAGCAAAATAATTGTTAAAATCTTTTAGTATGGTAACAAACTTGTTGGTGTCTCCACTTACTACACTCTTTTGTATTCGATCATAAGCTTTTAACCCTCTGGGGCCAATTGAATGTAAGAAGAACGTTTTTTTCCTTTTAGCAGTCATTTTATTATCTTCATCAACAGCATTAATGAAATTTAACAAATAAGCCTTCCATTCCAACCATTTCATGCAAGGCAGAATCCCTGCCGGCCAAAAAGGTTGAGGAGGCTGAAGCGTGAAATGTTGTGTTACCATAATAAAATGGGAAAAAAATGCTCAAGTACAATAAAACTGAAAATCTTTGAAAACCAGGAAGAAATACTCAGTGAAAAGAGTTCAGAATATACAGTACCAGTAGTGCTGGTGTACAGCGTAGGAGCATTAGCGGTGAAATCATCAGCAACGTTGAAACTGACAATTAACCATGACTGAAGAAAGACAAAATGGCGTCACGCAAATGCCCTCGTACGTGACCCTGAATGATGAGGAGATGAACAAGAAAACAGGGCACACGTAACGTAGCAACGTAGCAAAGTGTGTGATGGCACGGCACAGTAACCACTACGTATTAACAGTTGTGACCTGTGACGATGTTGATGTTCCAATGTAGCTCCCGTTACAGTCTCATGTGAGTGGCGCCTGATTGAAATGAATCTGATGAAGGAAAATAAACCAAAGCTCCAAACAAGATACATTTTGCACCAAAATCAATACTCAGCACGAATATAAAGGTAGAACAATCCGCAGGATCATCTTGAAGAAATTCAAATGATAATGCAGCATTCCTCAACTTTTCTGGAATTGCAATAAATAAAAAATTGATTCTTGATGTTGGTGCCTTCGTTAACATCGTCGCAAAAATTATTATGTAATGATGGGCGAAGTCCAAAGAATATTTTAAAGATTTATTGAAGTTGGAAGACATCAACAGATCACACCACCTTCAGTCCTACTCCCTTACGAACCACAGTTGAGAATGCTGGCTGCCAAGCAAAATGACTAGAGAATGGAACATATAGTTAAATGAAAACAAATTGATACACATGAAATACAAAGCTCGCGCAAAGGCAGAAGGTATACAAAATACTGAAAGGGAAAGAAGACACACCACCACTCAAACTTGGTTTTGACCTTGCAGACCGCTTTGGCACATTTTAGGAGAACAATACCTGGGTAGTGATTTTCCATCCAATCCATCCATTCATTCCTTCCACCCTGGCATCCTGAGCCCTGTTGCTCACCCTCATCCCATGGAGTGCCCCAGGAGGCAAGTAATTCAGTTTTATATACCTCCCGTTCTTTATTGCCCATCATGTTGCCTATTCTTTATGTTGGTCTTTTTTCTCTTTATACAGATATTCCATCTTGTGATACCGTAGTGGGATCATTTTTATCCATACTTCCCTACTTATGTAAGCCGTAGTGGCAAATTTCACTACCAATGATTTCATGGCTTTAAGTTTCCACATCAGATGAATGAGGAACCTTCTCTGATAGTAGGTCGTTTATAAATATTTATTTAAAGCTTTCTCTTTTATTTTGGCTGTTTCCATTTTATTCTGATCCACATCCCTTTTTCCTTATGCTGGATTTATTTCCTTTTATCAACACTGTTTCCTTCTTCACAGGGTGTTATTGCTTTGGGTACTATTACACACCCCATGATTTATGGCGGAGTCCCGTTACACACTGGCACTTAGGTGATTTTCTCCTCCGATGCCCGCCATATTTAGCTAGATCATTTATTCCATGCCTTTCACTTTTCAGACCAGTTGTTGTGAAGATTGTTGTGACCCCCTGCCATGTGCACAGTTCTTCTGAATATGTCCTGAGTGGATGGCCTTCTGCCACAGACAAAATTTTCACAGACAGCGCCCTAATGAAGGTTGTTGACATCGAATGTACTTCCGAAACGCGCATCAGCGTATTTCTTTTCATCTGTTCTAATACATTCTTGTTTTACTATAACTGTTATCACAATGAGTAACAATTTTTAGATCCTGTTTGACTCCTTTTGTTTTGGGATGTTAGGTATGTGATCATTGTTACATATTTTTTATATGGGTTTTCTGTTTTCATTGTTGTGTATCTATATTCACTGAAAAAAGCATTGTTTTTCCACTACTGTTGACTGTTGACTACTCGACTTTATGATCTGGCGCACCCCCATTTCAGTGACCACAATCTTGCATCTGGAGCACAGAGGCATCAAGCAATGGCTGGTGTTGGGGTTGGTTGTGCAGGAATACTACGAATTGGGATGAGCGGGTGGTGCGGATACAGAAGCCCTACAATACTTTTGTGGACATGCATCTGAGACGTATGGGGAAGTTTAACAGGGCCGGCTGTGAGATTCCTCCAAATCTTGCAGTTGTTAGTTAGAAGGTACCAGAGGGCAACAGGTGCAGCATAGCTTTGTCTGTGGAAGGATGTTGATTGTCCGCTGTGATTGTCCGCTGTGTTGGTACCGTCAGCCTGTGGGCAATGTGGCACTTGCACCAACTTGAGAATGGGGCAATAATTCTTTTGCCACTTTTGCTGCGCTAAAGTGCTTATAACTCGGCGATAAGTCCCCACTGTTGGGTTATAGGGTGACTCTAAAACAAGCCCTTGTGTTTATTAGGACTTTGTTGTAGCTACATGCGAATCGCAAGAAAAAAGTTTAAAAAACAAGAAAAGTGGGCAGGGTACAAACACCCTGACCCCCTAGGCCTGCTCAGGGGATCCCACAAAATCCCCCAGGGCCAGAAAGGTATTACTATTTTTTTTTTAAAAAGCGACTGGTTGCACGAATCTGATAAAAACATAATAAAAAATTATGGGGCGTATTCTCAAGGACTTATCGCTGAGTCTTCTGCACTGTAGCGCAGCAAAAGTGGCAAACGAATTATCAACCTGGTCTCAACCTGGAGAAAACTTCTGATATCGCCTGTTTTCCAGTGATAGCTACCGCAGAAAACATCACCACGAAGGAGAACGACAACTAATGCTAATGATATACAGAGTAGGCGTTCCCGTGCAAACAAAACATGAAAACACCACTTCCCAATATTTTCAACGACCAGCCAAATCTGTGATGTGATCCATAAACAGGCGATATGCCACTTTAGCAGTAAGAATTTAACATCTGCCTTTTACTGGTCTAAAGCAGCACGACTACCTACAGTATGAAAGGGAGCCCAGCCCAGAATAACATCTGAAGACCAACACGTGTCACAGAGCTACTGATCATGCAGCTCCTACACCTAAGAAGGCCACAACATCCACCGCCACCACCCCCAGGACATCCCCCCAGACCACTCCCTCTACTACCACTGAGGCAGCGCAGAAAAGGACAGCGGACCTTCCCAAAATGGCATGGCCCCTCAGCCACACAATAGCTGAATGATGGGAGATGTGGCAACCAAGTATGTGTGAAGGAGGCAAGTCATCCATCAATAACAATGCACACAATGCCAAGTGTAGCCAGGATGTGCTGGGCAGATCTCACTATGCAGAGCACAGACCTCTCAATGTGTACATATACTGCTGGTGCTTGTAGTGTTGTGGACAGTGGACACAACCATGTTACCTCAGGCAGTAGAGAAGATCTCGGTCATGTAGATGTGTCCCCCCCCTGTAAGCGAAAGCAGAAGCGGAGTGGGCTGGTCCAACGTACGCCACTCCAGCATAGGAGTATGAATAAATAGGCTGGGGCTCTGGGTGTGATTCCTTTTGGGAAGGCCAACGCGTCTGCCAGAGTGGCGGCCCTCACCCTGCACGAGGCCGGCCTCCTCGACACAGGCCCCCTGCGAACTCAGTGGCACAGCACTGCAGAGTTATGTCTGTACAGACTACTGCCTTCAATGTACACTGCGAAAAGCTGGGCTCACAATTCAGATCGAGTCACGATTGCAGATGACATAGTCCAGTAGGCAACAGACATTGCTACCAGTGCGGCCTGCCCGGAGAACGCATCATCGCAGGCTGCACACACTCTGAGTGCTTCAGGTGCCACTAACTCAGTGCACCACAAGTCATCGGCACATAGCCTTATTAAGGCAGAATTCATTAGACAGAAGTCATGGCTACCAGGGCGGCTCGCCCGGACCACGCATCATTGCAGGCTGCGCACAAGCTAAATGCTTCTGGTGACACTAACTGTGCAGCTCAACTCAGCGCCACCTGTCTGTGGGTCCTTGCTGACCGCTGCCGCAAGCCTACACTGCGGACAGCAGGGCTCACAATTCAGATCGACTAGCGATTGCAGATGACGCAGTCCAGTTGGCAACATACATTGCTTCCAGTGCAGCCTGCCCAGACCACGCATTATCGCAGGCTGTGCACACGCTGAGTGCTTCAGGTGCCACTAACTCAGTGCACCACAAGTCATCACCTTATTAAGGCAGAATTCATTAGACAAAAGACACTGCTACAAGTGCGGCCCACACAGACCACGCATCATCGCAGGCTGCGCACACGCTGAGTGCTTCAGGTGCCACTAACTCTGTGCAGCTCAAGTGAACGTGACTGTTGGCCCTTCCTGACCGCTGCCTCCGGCCTACACTGCGGTCAGCAGGGCTGACAATTCAGATAGGGTCACGATTGCAGATGACGCAGTCCAGTGGGCAACAGACATTGCTACCAGTGCGGCCCACCCGGAGCACGCCTCATCGCAGGCTGCACACACGCTGAGTGTTTTGGGTGCCACTAACTCAGTGCACCACAATTCATCGGCAAGTAGCCTTATTAAGGAGGAATTCATTAGACAAAAGACATTGCTACCAGTGCGGCCCGCACGGACCACGCAGCATCGCAGGATGCGCATACGCTGCATGCTTCTGGTGTCACTAACTGTGCAGCTCAACTCAACGCCACATGGCTGTGGGCCCTGGCTGATCACTGCCTCCGACCTACACTGCGGACAGCAGGGCACACAATTCAGATCGAGGCGCAATTGCAGATGACGCAGTCAAGTAGGCAACAGACATTGCTACCAGTGCTGCCATCCCGGACCACGCATCATTGCCGGCTACGCACACGCTGAGTGCTACAGGTACCACTAACTCTGTGAAGTTCAATTCAATGCCACATGGCTGTGGGCCCTTCCTGACTGCTGTCTCCAGCCTACACTGCGGTCAGCAGGGCTCTGTCAAAGCGAAGCTCACCTGAGTTTCTGTTCAATTCTGATGGAGGTTGAAGACAGTCCGACCCCACCCTGAAACTGCTTGTTCCAGCACACTAGTTTTAAAAACAGGTGCACTAAGAGCCAGAAGCTCAAGGGAAGGGGGAAGTGGATAAAATAAAAACAGAGAGACAATACCGTTCTTGCGTTTCCACTTTAGAAGAGCTGCTAAAATCTGTGGCCCTCTATGACTTCTGTAGAAACTGGTGCCTAATGAAACATAAACAAATAACAGATAAGTGCAACCTATCCCTAAATGTGTTCCTGACTAAACCTTAATCTTATTAGAAATTCTCTTCTAGAAGTACCTCTTGGATCCTGGTCTCAAGCTTCCAGGTTTGGAATGTGTTACTGTTCTGGGATGTGCTTTCTATTACTGTAAAACTTCTGTAAAATCAAACGAATATCATTACCAGAATTACCAACGTCTAACCCACCTTAATATAACTAAAGCCTAAGGGCCAGATGCATCAAGCTAAAAACCGGTCGCAAAGGGGCAGATTCTCAGAATCTGCCCCTTTGCGACGGGTATTTTTGCATTTGGGATGCATCATCCCAAATGCAAAAATCACAAATAGAGAATTCACTAAATTGCGATTGTTTGCATTTAAGGAATCTCAAATTGAGATTCCTTAAATGCAATGCATGAAAGCAAATTCGCTAATAGGGCACGCAAATTACCACAAAGTACAACTTCATGGTAATTTGCAAAAACTTTGAAAAATGCACTTTTGAGCATTTTTCAAAGTTTCATGTTGCGCACACACATGCCCTAAGGTCAATTCTGACCCATCCACTGCACATACTGCTTCTGGACATGGCTTTAGGCAAATAGGAAGACCTAATGTGTTAGCTAACTTATTATCCACAAAATTTCCTTTTGCTCCTGAGTCCAGTAGGACACGGAGAGAATGTCTAACTTGGGTAGTAACAATTAAAAATATCTGAATTATGAAATGTCTAGGTATGTGCGGTACCATGAAGGCTGCAGAATTAGAGGTTTGATTAAGATGTTTTATCGAACAAGTAACCTCCCCCCTTGTCGAGCTTAATCGTTTCCCGACTCAGTTGAGGAGATAGAGGAAACAGTACACTTTCGTGAAGTTTTAGGTTTTACCGGACATTCTCTGGCAAAATGTCCTGCCTTGCCCCAATATAAACATAATTGAAGTTTTCTCCTTCTTTCTTTTTCCTCTGACGTGAGTGGACCTCTAACTGTCCCTATTTGCATAGGCTCAGGTTCAGGGAGTTCATTATCTGTGTCTTTCTTCTCATGTCTAATAAAAGTTAACCGCGATTCCAGTTTGGATTTATCTCCCTTTCTTTCTCCTAGTCTGTGTTCCAATTTCACGACTAAATCTACAAATTCAGAATAGTCTTCTGGCGAATCAACGATATGAGCCAGCGCGTATTTTACCTTGTCTCTCAAACCTTTATAAAAAAAGGGAGGCACGCTTTTCTCTTGGCCAACGGGTCTCGGTGAGTAAACGATTAAAACTAGTGAGATAGGTCAATAAATCCTTGTTACCTTGTTTAAGATTTAAAAGCTCATTATTGCTTGCCTGCATAGAAGTGTGTTTTGCAAAAAGGCTGGTCATAGTACATTTAAATTGATTCCAATTATGGAGGATGGGATCATATCTATCCATGAAAGGAATTGACCAATTGGCTGCTGTACCGCCCAAATAAGACAAGACGAATGCCACTTTCATAACATCAGTAGGGAACTGTTGTGGTTTACAAACAAAGTGTAATTGACATTGATTGATAAAAACATGGAATTTGTTGCTATCCCCATGAAAACGTTCAGGTGCTGCTAAAGGCACAGCATTAGGAACATTAACAGTAACCTCAACTGAGGGGGGGGAGTTGCATGTTTTGCTCGAGCCCCTGTCTATGAGGAGGTTTTAAACAAAGGCGCAAAAGCTGTGTTCCACTGAGATTCCCTAGGTTTATACCTGCTTAAATCCTGTTTTAAAAAGGTGTTTTCCAACTTTAATTTCTCTATTTCCTCTTGCATATGTTGCAAGATGCCAGACACTGATTCATTATGGGCCAAGTCCTCGTTTAGGGCCTGCGCCATATCCGTGGCGTCAATGCCCTCTGTTTCTTCCCCGGCATTCATCGTCCAACAGAACTGAATATTTTAAAGGATTGTGCTTCTGTCAAAGCCCAGCTCACCTGAGTTTCTGTTCAGTTCTGATGGAGGTTGAAGACAGTCCGACCCCACCCTGAAACTGCTTGTTCCAGCACACTAGTTTTAAAACAGTGCACTAAGAACCAGAAGCTCAATGGAAGGGGGAAGTGGATAAAATTAAAAAAGAGAGACAACACCGTTCTTGCGTTTCCACTGTAGAAGAGCTGCTAAAATCTGCGGCCCTCTCTGACTTCTGTAGAAACTGGTGCCTAATGAAACATAAACAAAGAACAGATAAGTGCAACCTATTCCTAAATGTGTTCCTGCCTAAACCTTAATCTTATTAGAAATTTTCTTTAGAAGTACCTCTTGGATCCTGGTCTCAAGCTTCCAGGTTTGGAATGTGTTACTGTTCTGGGATGTGCTTTCTATTACAGTAAAACTGCTGTAAAATCAAACGAATATCATTACCAGAATTACCAACGTCTAACATTCACCTTAATATAACTAAAGCCTACATTCTTAATAACAAACTCACTTTTCACACATTTCCAGACTTTTTATAAAACCAATACTGTACTTTTACATCAAAATGCAGCAGGTAATCTGTGCAAGTCCTTGATTTACTGTTTGCCTTGCTGTCAATTGTTTCCTCTGTTCGATTCTGAAAAAAGTTCCATGTAAAACAATGTTTATTTCACAAAGTTCCACAAAGTATTCTTGTAACAAAGGGTTTGAACCACACAGTTCGTGGGAGATATCTTGTTCCAAATTGTCTTTACATGAATCCAGAAATCGCCGATAAAGTTCTTTCAGGTAATAAAAGGTTATGCACTTACTTGTTGCTGAAAAGGGATACTGATCAGTCTAACCTTGACCTCTTTCTCTTTTGCAGGTCGATTGCAGTGGACAGAAGAGGGGCTGAGGCAAGAAGTAGCCGGAAACCAGAAGAAGGAAGAGCCAGAAGCTGTGCCCGTTGAAGTCAATGAAGGTCTGGAGAGAGCAGGAGTGCCAGCGCCGAATGATCTGTTCTCAGGTAAGTGGGAGGTAGACGAGCACAAGCACTGGGTGAGGCTCAGGGGCTGCCTTTTATAGACAGGGCTGGGTTTGGTTCGAAGAGCTGGGTGTGGTTCTCACAAGCAGGTGTGCAGAGCTTCAGTTATTATGCTAATGAGTTGAAGTAAACACATGGCCTAGGGAGGAGTGTTCTAAATAAGACTTGGTAAAACCAAGGTCCAATGTTTTCTAAATAAGCTTTGGTAAAAGCAAGGTCCAATGTGCAAACAAGACAGCAATGTCCAAACTTGTGAATACATTGAGCAACATACACATTAGTCTTAGGGAGGGGCTGAGATAACAAGAAAGGCTTTCAGTAGTATGTTTAAAGAGAGCTATTACAGAGACCACTAGTGCAATGAGAGGGGACATGCTCTTTGCTGTGCACAAACCCTAACAGGCTCACAATTCACAGTCCAGTAGGCAACTAACTATAATGTAATCCATGTATAAAACGAAAGGTGCACCAAAATAAAAGTCAATGTCCTCAAAGTGTATCCAAACAATATCCTTTTAGTATCCTTGCTTCAAGAACTGGTTTTACATCAGTTATAGCTTTAGTACCATGACCAAATTCATCTTGCAAGTCCAAAGGAACACTGAATGGCAGTCTACACTGCGGACAGCAGAGCTCACAATTCAAATACAGTTTCGATTCATTAATTGCAGAGTGAACTGTACTCTATGTCCGCAAATTTTGTCAAGAGGAAGTGACAAAAAGCATTTCTCGATGTCTGTGCTGACAACTGCCTTCGATCTACACAGCCGACAGCAGGGCTCACAATTTAGATCGACTTGCAATTGCAGATGACGCAGTCTAGTAGGCAACAGACATTGCTACCAGTGCGGCCCGCCCGCACCATGCATAATCGCTGGCCGTGCACATGCTGAATGCTTCTGATGCCCTACCTCAGTGCACCCCAACTCATGGATACTTTATGATAGAATCTTTTGTGTATGATTTCGGATCTGCTGCCTCTACCTCGGTGCACCACAAGTCATGGACCTTTTATGATAGAATCTTTTGTGTGTTATTTCACATCTGGTGTCCCTACCTTAGTGCAGCACAAGTCATAGACCCTTTATTTTTTATTTTTTATATAGCGCGAACTTGACCCGAATCGGGTATCAGAGCGCTTTACATGAGCACCAGTTGTATATTATATGTATATATATATATTTATAAATACTTTTTTGTGCTTGTGCACTAAACACGTCTCACTTCACACGCGAGTGTCAAATTCCTCACACCCTCCTTCAATGATGCATGCGAGTAAAAAAAACTACAATAAAAGAAAGCAAGGATCCCTGTCCATGTACAAAGACAGCTCCCCCAGAAAGTAAACAGGGGCTGTTGCGCAGTGATAGGTTGTTCTGAGCTACTTAAGACATGATTGTTAACCAATCAGAAGTTCGTCTACAAGTTCAAGGGAACATGTCTTGTTGCAGTAGTGTGAACTTAGCTCTCACAGTAGCACAGGCTTGTACCAGGTGGGTAAAGTTATTTTTGAGGAGGTGAGCACAAGGAGAACTAATAGAGGTGTGAGAGGCGAGGAGGAGGTGGGATAAGCAGACAAAGTATTGGTGTGAGAGGGATAAAAAGTAGACTTGTTTGAGGTGACGAAGAACAGGACGAGGTGCACGCGCGGTTGCGATCAGCAGCATATGTTTCCAATTATCACGCCGTGTCTGGGCATGATAATTGGAAACATATGCTGCTGCTGCTACTAGTAACAGAGACCAATATGCCATGGGTGGAGCAATACGCCCTCCTTTGGCAAATTGCGTGCTGTCTTTGTAAAAAAGACGCACGCAAAGGCAAATAGCATGGCCCAAAAGGAAAAGCACATGCTGGTGCGTGTGCAATTCCTAAACCCCCTAAGAGGTCTCTCGTGGCGCGAGACCTAAAAAGGACTAAATGTTAAATGCAGCCAATTAGCTGCTAGCACCCTCTAGAACAATCCCAGCAGAGGCAGTTGTTCTGATTGGATCTCTGTGTGTGATCTGATAATTACTGTTGTACTTGTTGCCAGCACTAACCAATCCCTAAAGTCTGGCTTACACTCACCCCACACGCATCCAGCACAGATGTCACTGGACATGTGACCATGGTAATAAAAAGGGGCCGAGCGTGCACGTACCTAGATACAATATCTATCTAACTGTGTCTGTGTGTTCATTCTGTATACATATGTTACCTCTGGCTGTGGGGAAGACCCCAGTTATGTAACTTTGTCTGGGTTATTGTATAAGTACATAGGTAGAGACTGGATCATTAGAGTACTGCAAGGAGAGTGCATAGAGAATTTATAAGTGCTTGGGGATTGGTGGAGTGATTGAATAAGTACATATGTTGGCGGAGCCTAACCCCGAGCATGAGCTTGGTTCTAATTGGCTGCCCTCCATGTGTCTTAAAAAAAATGTGGGCTTTGCATGGCCCTGTATTGCTACAGCTGCCACACACCACTGAATGTGCAATAAACATTCATATCCACACAGACTTGTCATGTCCACGATCTTTCATGTGTGGAAATATGGATGAATGTAGGGTCAGTGATTCCCCCTACCTTCCATGTTGGCCATGTTGTGGGACTTGTGTTACAGGGTGACACATTGGCATCTCCGGCCCTGGTGACAGCTACACTACAACAGAGACACCCACATCAGTTGATTCCTCATACAGCCCAGGACGGAACCACTCCCAGAGCTCCGGAGTCATTGTTCACAGCCTCACACAGGACTGGCTTACGGTTAAAGAGAGGGACGACAATGCTACATGGCCCAGGTTTTCATTGGAGTGATCTGGTCACATGTCTAGTTGTCAGTATGCCATAGCCATTCCCTCATGGCTGGTTTACACCCACAACACACCCATCAAGCATAGGCATCACAGGACATGTGACCCTGCCAATAAAGAGGCCCAGGCACATGTGTAGGATTCCATTTCCACTCTCTTTCTGGGTGTGTCCCTTTGCGTCACATATATGCAGTTGGGCCCACCTCACGGTCCCCAGGGCTTGTGCTTAAATGATGGCTGCCGCACCATGATAGACAATCATACAGGCACCAAGATTGGTGGCACCGGGCACACTGCGTCCGGCACAGGTGTACCATCACGGGTCGGTGACTTTGGGTGCACTGAGGTAGGGACGCAATCAGTGCTGAGCGGGTGTGCAGCCTGCGAAGATGCCTCGTCCTGGCTGTCCGGACTGGAAAGGCTTTGTGTGGGCCCTGCTGGACCACAGTGTGGCAGGCAGCGTGGGCCTTCTGCCACATGGCGTTGTCTCAAGTGTCACAGGGTTAGGAGCACCTTAAGGGCTGAACGGGTGCAGCCTGCGATGATGCCATGTACATTTATATGTTCTCGGCCATTGCGATATCAAGACCCAGAATCAAATGTGCAACATTCTGGCTGTCAAGGACGCAGGCCCTGGCCTTGGACACACGCCGGTGGTGGAAGGTGAGCAGAGAGGCTTGTTTGCACATCGGAGGGCAGTCACCTCTGTGCGTTGGGAGTGGGTGGTGTGCAGCAGCCTGGGTGCGCAGTGACAGGCAGACACCTCTGGACGGCGGGAGTGGATGGGGTGCAGCAGCCTAGGTGCGCAGGGGTGGGCAGACACCTCAGGGTGGTGGGAGTGGATGTGTGCAGCACCCTGGGTGTGCAGACGAGGGACAGCAATGAAGGTGTGTGAAATTGTATGTACTCTGAAAAACCAAAGGAAATGATGGACGGAGCGTTGACAATACAAGCACTCACCCCCAGTCAACTGATCTGAGTTTAATCCATCACCGTTCTTTCGCCCACTCTGCCACCCCAATTTAGACATGGCCATATACAAATCAGTCTTACCCTGTGCCTCATAGGAACAGTCCAGCCCGAATAGCCAAGCCATGCCTTCCCTGGACCGGAAACAAGCTACAGAGGACCGGTTTCTGGCATTTCAGCCGTCTTCAGCCCGGCTTGCTTGAATCCAGTGGCAAAGTGAGCAAGGGACTCACGTTTGAGCATACCCTGCCAACTTATGGTGAACAAAGAAAAACCAAAGGAAATGATGGACGGAGCGTTGACAATACAAGCACTCACCCCCAGTCAACTGATCTGGGTATGTACTCTGCCATTACTGATTCCATACAATGTTTCAGATGAGAGAGCTTGAGGGCAGCAGTAGGTCCCGGCATATGATTGGAGACACACCAGTGGCGGAAAGGTGAACAGTGAGGCCAGGGTGCGCAGTGGCGGACAATCACCTCTGGGTGGTGGGAGTGGATGGTGTGCAGCAGCCTGGGTGTGCAGGGGTGGGCAGACACCTCTGGGCGGTGAGAGTGGATGGTGTGCAGCAGCCTAGGTGCACAGGGGCAGGCAGACACCTCTGGCGATGGGAGTGGATGGTGTGCAGCAGCCTGGATGCACAGAGGCAGGCAGACACCTCTGGGCTGCAGGAGTGGATGGGGTGCAGAAGCCTGGGTGTGCAGGGGTGGGCGGGCAGACACCTCTGAGCGGTGGGAGTGGATCGGGTGCAGCAGCCTGGGTGCGTAGGGAAGGGACAGTGATGAAGGCGTGTACAGTTGTATGTACTCTGCCATTACTGATTCTATTCTATGTTTCAGATGAGTGAGCTTGAGGGCTGCAGTATGTCCTGGCACGTGGTTGGAGACACACCAGTGGCGGAAAGGTGAGCTGTGAGGGTTTTGTCCGCAGTGTCATCACTCACTCTCCCTCTCCATCTCTCCCTTTCTCTCTCTCACACTCTTTTTCTCTCTCTTCCTCTTTATCTCACTCTTTCTCTCTTCCTCTCTCTCACACTATTTCTTTCTCTCTCTCTTACTCTATCGCACACTCTTTCCCTCTCTCTTCCTCTCTCTCTCACTCTTTCTCTCTGTCTTCCTCTCTTTCTATCTCACACTTTCTTTCTTTCTCTCTCTCTTCCTCTCTAACTCACACTTCTCTCTTTCTCTCTCTCTCTCTCTCTCTCCTTCAATGGGCGCATGACGCACAATCTTATCTTGATTTTTGTCTTGCAGGCTGTGAGTCACAGATTGTCGAGGGATGCAATGCCATGCCTGTACCTACATTTTATTTTGTTATTTTGTTTAACCTGTTGGGTGCTCATGATGGCCCCACACCATCATGTGTGGCGTGGTGCCGTCATGCCACTGCCGCTCCACCCACGCGTCACTAAGTCCCCGCCTGTGCGGGTGAAATATTGAGCGGGCGGGCTCATGACGGCACCACGCCATCATAAGCACACGCCACCTGTGACTCATGGCACCGTGGTGCCGTCATTAGCACCGAAGCGCTGCTCCTGCACCCTAAACTCCCCGCACCGCGCCGTAATTTGCGCCGCGGCAAAAGGGTTAAATAGAATGTTTTATATTTAAATCCATAGATGACTGTGATTCACATTTGTCCAACCTCACATGCATCTTGATTATTATAATTGTGCGACATCAGCCGATTTATTACGTTCCAGCTTTCTTAAGGTTGCTGTCACATTTGTTTGTTGGGGAAGAATTAGGGGGGCATAGCAGACAAGGGGCTGGTGGCAGGGGGTGTCGGGGCACTATTGGGTGTCTGAGATGCCTGATCGTTGGCTCCATGGCATCTGTTGTTGTTCAGGTGCGGCTGTGGGCTGGGCTCCCTTTCATGTTGTAGGTTGTAGTCTGACTTTACACCAGGTCAGAGCAGGTATACACTTCCTGGTGCTAATGCATGTTATTGCCTGTTTTGTGTTCTCTTCCCTGATCTTGCTGGTCATTGAGAATGTTGCGAAGTGATGTGTTTGCTGCTTTTTGCACGGGAACGCCTACTCTGCATCTCATTAGCGATACCACTAACTCTGTGCAGCTCAAGTTAACGCCAGGTGGCTGTGGACCATCCCTGACTGCTATCTCCAGCCTACCCTGCGGTCAGCAGGGCTCACATTTCAAATTCAATCTAGATTCATTAGTTTCACAGTTTAGTAGGCAACTAACTATAACGTAATCCATGTACAAAAGGGAAGGTGCACCAAAATCAAAGTCAATGTCCTCCAAGTGTATCCAAACAATATCCTTTTAGTATCCTTGCTTCAAGAACTGGTTTTACATCAGTTATAGCTTTTGTACAATGACCAAATTCATCTTGCAAGTCCAAAGGAACACTGAATGGCAGTCTACACTGCAGACAGCAGAGCTCACAATTCAAATTCAATTTTGATTTATTAATTGCAGAGTGTACTGAACTCTATGTCTGCAGATTTTGTCAAGAGGAAGTGACAAAAAGCATTCCTCTATGTCTGTGCTGCCTACTGCCTTCGATCTACACTGCAGACAGCAGGGCTCACAATTTAGATCGAGTTGAAATTGCAGATGACCCAGTCGAGTAGGCAACAGAAATTGCTACCAGTGCGGCCCGCCCGCACCATGCATCATCGCTGGCTGCACACACGCTGAATGCTTCTGACGCCCCTACCTCAGTGCACCACAACTCATGGACACTTTATGATAGAATATTTTGTGTATGATTTCAGAACTGCTGCCCCTACCTCAATGCACCACAAGTCATGGACCTTTTATGATAAAATCTTTTGTGTGTTATTTCACATCTGGTGTCCCTACCTTAGTGCAGAAAAAGTCATAGCCCCTTTATGATTGAATCTATGTGTGTGATCCGATAATTACTGTTGTACTTGTTGCCAGCACTAACCATTCCCTAAGGGCTGGCTTACACTCACCCCACACGCATCCAGCACAGATGTCACTGGACATGTGACCCTGGTAATAAAAAGGGGCCGAGCGTGCCCGTACCCAGATACAATATCTATCTAACTGTGTCCATGTGTTCATTATGTATGCATATGTTACCTCTGTTAGTGGGGAAGACTCAGGTTATGTAACTTTGTCTGGGTCATTGTATAAGTACATAGGTAGAGACTGGATCATTAGAGTACTGCAACGAGAGCGTATAGTGAATTTATAAGTGCTTGGGGATTGGCGGAGTGATTGGATAAGTAGTACATATGTTGACGGAGCCTAACCCCCGAGCATGAGCTTCGTTCTAATTGACTGCCCTCTATGTGCCAAAAACAATTTGGGCTTTGCATGGCCCGGTATTGCTACAGCTGCAACACACCACGGAATGTGCAATAAACATTCATATCTACACAGATTTTTCATGTCCACGATCTTTCATGTGTGGAAGTATGGATGAATGTAGGGTCAGTAATTCCCCATACCTTCCATGCTGGCCATGTTGTGGGACTTGTGTTACAGGGTGACACATTTGCGTTTCCGGCGCTGGTGATGGCAACACTACAACAGAGACACCCGTATCAGTTGATTCCTCATACAGCCTAGGACGGAACCACAACCAAAGCTCCGGAGTCATTGTTCACAGCCTCACACAGGACTGGCATATGCCAGCCCAGCCCACTCCGCTTACGCTTACAGGGAGGGACGACAACGCTACATGGCCCAGGTTTTCATTTGAGTGATCTGCTAGTCACATGTCTAGTTGTCAGTATGCCACAGCCACTTCCCCATGGATGGTTTACACCCACACCACACCCATCAAGTACAGGCATCACAGGACATGTTACCCTGCCAATAAAGAGACCCAGGCACACGTGTAGGATACCATTTCCACTCTCTGTCTGGGTGTATCCCTTTGCGTCACATATATGCATTTGGGCCCAGGGCACTACCACCTCATGGTCCCCAGGGCTGGTGCTTACATGATGGCTGCCGCACCACGATAGATAATCATACAGGCACCATGATAGGCAGGTGTAAGACTTGGTGGCACCAGGCACACTGCGTCCGGCACAAGCTCACCGTCACGGGTATGCAACTTTGGGTGCACTGAGTTAGGGACACAATCAGTGCTGAGTGGGTGTGCAGCCTGCAATGATGCCTCGTCCTGGCGGTCCGGACTGGAAAAGCTTTGTGTGGGCCTTGCTGGACCACAGTGTGGAGGGCAGCGTGGGCCTACTGCCACATGGCGTTGACTCAAGTGTCACAGGGTTGGCGGCACTTTAAAGGCTGAACGGGTGTGCAGCCTGCGTTGATGCCCTGTGCATTTATATGTTCTCGGACATTGCGATATCAAGACCCAGAATCAAATGTGCAACCTTCTGGCTGTCAAGGACGTGGGCCCCGGCCTTGGAGCTTGCTTCAGCACGTGGTGGGCCCTCTTGGACACACGCCGGTGGTGGAAGGTGAGCAGAGAGGCTTATTTGCACAGCGTAGGGCAGTCACCTCTGCGCAGTGGGAGTAGATGGTGTGCAGCAGCCTGGGTGTGCAGGGGCGGCCAGACACCTCTGGGCGGTGGGAGTGGATGGTGTACAGCAGTTTGGGTATGCAGGGGCAGGCAGATGCCTCTGGGCGGTGGGAGTGGATGGGGTGCAGCAGCCTGGGTGTGCAGAGGCAGGACAGCAATGAAGGTGTGTGCAGTAAGTTGTATGTACTCTGCCATTACTGATTCCATACTATGTTTCAGATGAGTGAGCTTGAGGGCAGCAGTATGTCCCTGCATGTGATTGGAGACACACCAGTGGCGGAATGGTGAACAGTGAGGCCTGGGTGCGCAGGAGCGGACAGTCACCCTTGGGCAGTGGGAGTGGATGTGTGTAGCAGCCTGGGTGCGCAGGGGTGGGCAGACACCTCTGGGCGGTGGGAGTGGATGGTGTGCAGCAGCCAGGATGCACAGGGGCAGGCAGACACCTCTGGGACATAGGAGTGGATGGTGTTCAGCAGCCTGGATGCACAGGGGCAGGCAGACACCTCTGGGCTGCAGGAGTAGATGGGGTGCAGCAGCCTGGGTGTGCAGGGGAGGGCGGGCAGACACCTCTGGCCGGCACGAGTGGATGGGGTGCAGCAGACTGGGTGTGCAGGGGAAGGGCAGTGATGAAGGCATGTGCAGTTGTATGTACTCTGCCATTACTGATTCTATACTATGTTTCAGATGAGTGAGCTTGAGGGCTGCAGTATGTCCCGGCATGTGGTTGGAGAAACACCAGTGGCGGAAAGGTGAGCTGTCAGGGTTTTGTACGCAGTATCAGCATTCACTCTCCCTCTCCATCTCTCTCTTTCTCTTTCTCCCACTCTTTCTCTCTCTCTTCTGCTCTCTCTCACTCTTTCTCTCTTCCTCTATCACACTATTTCTTTATCTCTCTCTCTCTTTCTCTATCTCTCACTCTTTTTCTCTCTCTTCCTCTCTCTCTCACTCTTTTTCTCTGTCTTCCTCTCTCTCTCGCAAACACTTTCTTTCTTTCTCTCTCTCTTCCTCTCTATCTCACACTTTCTTTTTCTCTCTCCTTTGATGGGCGCATGACGCACAATCTTGTCTTGCTTTTTGTCTTGCAGGCTGTAATTCACAGATTGTCGAGGGATGACACGCCATGCCTGTTCCTTCTTTTATTTTGTTGTTTTGTTTAACCCGTTGGGTGCTTATGACGATACCACGCCATCATATGTGGTGTGGTGCCATCATGCCTCTGCCGCTCCGCCCACATGGCACTAATTCCTCGCCTGTGCGGGTGAATTAATGAGAGGGCGGGGTCATGATGGCACCACGCCCTCATGAGCACACGCCACCTGTGACTCATGACGGCGTGGTGCCGTCATTAGCACTGAAGCGCTGCGCCCGCACCATAACCTCCCCACACCGCACCGGATTTCGTTCTGCTGCGAAAGGATTAAATAGAATGTTTTATATTTAAATCCGTAGATGACTGTGATTCACATTTGTCCAACCTCACATGCATCTTGATTGTTATAATAGTGCGGCATCAGCCGATTTGTTACGTGCCAGATTTCGGAAGTTTGCTGTCACATTTGTGTGTCGGGGAGAATCAGGGGGGCATGGCGGACAAGGGGCTGGTGGCGGGGGGTGTCAGGGCACTGTTGGGTGTCCGAGCTGCATGATCGTTTGCTCCATGGCATCTGTTCAGGTGTGGCTGTGGGCTGGGCTCCCTTTCATGTTGCAGGTTGTAGTCTGACTTTACACCAGGTCAGAGCAAGTGTAAACTTCCTGGTGCTAACACATCTTATCACCTGTTTTGTGTTCTCTTCCCTGATCTTGCTGGTCATTGAGAATGTTGCAAAGTGGTGTGCTTGCTGCTTTTTGCATGGGAACGCCTACTCTGCATCTCATTAGCGATATCTGCCAGGGTCATCCCTGACAATTTTTTTTGAGGCTACTATCGCTGGTAAACTAGTGATATGGGCTGTTTGCACCATGTAAATTTTGCGTTAAATTTATCACCATTTTGGCTGCAATAAAGTGCTGTTTACTCGGTGAAGTGTCCTGGAGAATAGGCCCCTCCCATGCCACTTCTGGCCCCGGGGACCCCATCCCCCCGGGCGTGGCCTCTCTGTTGGGGAGCGTGGGTGGAGCCCCAATGCCCCCGCGGTCCCGCCAGCTCACCACCTCCTGAGGGAGTTGGCATTCCTTTGGGGCAATGGGAGCTGCTAACTTCCAGCTTCCCTCGCCTAAAAGCAATTCTCCTTTCCTTTATTGAAGGGGGAGGAGGATTTCCTCCTCTCGCTTCAACAAAGGAAACCAGGGTTTGCTATCATAGGGTGAAAGCCATGCTCCCACCCTGTCATAGGAAATGGCAATGTCCCGGGGGTGACACCCTGGGCCATTGCAGGACTCGGCCCTGGGGGTGACCGTCCCGAGGGCCATCAAGCGCTCCAGGAGGGGGCCCCCCTCCCTCTATTTTCAAATCCTCGGGATGGTGTTGGTCTCCGGGGCTGTGGGAGGCCCGTGTGCCCTCTCGTGCCTAATTTACATTGCCCGAAGAGGAGGTGACAGCATAATTATGCGATTGCCCCTGGGACTAACCCTTGGCATAGTTCACATAGTAGCGCTTCGCGTAGCTATGTGGAGTGCACTTTGCACTACGCGAACTGCGTAGTGCACTGTGCAAAATGCTATTCGCACTGATTGCACAGTGCCGGATGCTTGCCCGCACTGTGCAATCAGTGCAAACCACATCTTGCACAGTGCAAGCAGTAGTTTTCTGCCACTCGATTAGATTTCTACTCGAGCGGTAGCTTTCTCAACGCCAACTGGTAGTTTCTCATCACGAGCAGTCACGAGCATATGCGACCACCCGCATTGAGAAATCTGACCTCCCTGCGTTGAGAATCTTGCCGAGAGGTTTATTTTTCATGCTCGTGATCGGCGACTTGATGTTGCTGATGGTGAATGAGCAAAAAGTCTCTCCGGGCTGTCATAAAACAATAAAATACATTTGGGGGGTCCTTGTGGGACTACCTGAGCAGGCCAAGGGGGTCAGGGTCTGTCTACCCTGCCCCCTTGTCATCATTTTTCACTGTCTTTTACTGTTTTCTTGTGACTCAGTTCTACCGAGTCAAAAGATGGCTGCCAACACTTCCTGGTTTTCAGTGTTGGCAGCAGATTAGAATAAAGCTCGTGGTCGGGAGGGTTCGCGAACCCACCGCACCCCAGATATCAATATTTTTATTTTTTTATTTTATCAGCAACTACTGAACAGATTTACACCGTATAAAAAAAAGGTCGCTTTCTCAAACAAGCGCTACCTTTTTGCCAAATTTGGTGTAATTCCGTTCAGCAGTTTGGGCTGTAGCCTTGGCTGAAGTTTTCTATGGAAATTAACATGGAGAAGACACTTTTTGGGACCCCCTTTTTTCTCAGCCCCTGCTTGACGAATCACCTCCAAACTTTCAGGATAGGAGCTGACCTTGATATACCTTTTTTTGGGAGAATTTGATCAAACAACACCAAAGTTATTAGCAAACCAAAAAAATGCTTTTCCTATGGAAACTAGTTTCTAACTATAACTACCTACTGGCGAGATTTATGTGTCTTATTCATTTTTTTAATGTGTGGTTTTAATGGGTTTCATATACAATGTCCTGTCTGGGTTTTATGTGGACCTCTTCTGAGTTGAAATAAAGACATCTTCTTAGTTGAAATAAAGAAATAAATGTCAAGGAGATGATGGGACATATTTATAAGGAGCTATCCCGGCTCGCGGTCACAAAACCCAGGGCTTTGAATCATGTACAAATATAGCCTACACTGTCCACAAGTAGTGTGGCACTGTAGTGTAGTTAGTCTACCAGTTGCACTGTACAGCGCACCATTGACACATATCTCAAACCCCTTGTGTACTGTCACCATAGTGGACGCTGTGCACTGCCATGTGCACACTATAATGTTCCATATTAATGTCCACTAATTATCCTTTTTGTATATAGAGTTTTATATAGCTCAAAGTTGACCCGAAATCAGGTATCAGAGCGCTTTACATAGCACCAGTTGCATTACATGAGGACACATTCATTTTTGTTAGGCACAGGGAGATTGAGTAATTTGCCCAGAATAACAGGATGTTCAGCGTCATTACCCAGACTCGAACCCGCTTCCCCAGATTCGGGATTCGACCGCCCTAGCCATTAGGCCACCTCCTCTCCTTCCCATGACAGTACACATTGAACAACATTTACTCCAACTCTCAATGCCAAATAAGTGCGACTGAAGTACGTCACATTACCTGTTTCAGATACATGTTGTAAAATCAAACAGGTATCAGTTCAGGTATGGCAATAGTAGCCAATAATAGACACCATGGATGAATGTAAGACATGTGTCTACTCAATATCAAATTGACTCTCCTTACTGGTTACAAATCATTACCTGCATGACATTGGTACTCACCAATATGACAAATAGTAAGTGAATTGCAGAGGACAGCACACCTGTATGTGTAGCTTTGTCAGACATTTCTAATCCCTACTTACATGTATGCCACACTAAGTCATACAGTAAAGAAGGTGTATGAGTAAATCAGGACACATAACAGAATGGACATGAATGTTGCGCCATCTCTTGTCATGACTCTTCGCTAATTGTTCACCACCTATCTTTGCAGTGGACAAAAAATAAGCTCAGCTTCTGTTGCTCATGACTCCTCAGAAAAACGCACAAATGGAAGTCCAGCGGAGCTCCAATCATGTCTAGAGCAGCTCCCAGTCTATCCTTGAGGGAATACTTAGAGTTTTAAAATCCCACTTCAGGAGCCTTGACATATCTGGGGGCCAATTGCTGCACTAGCCCCTTATGGTGTGCACAATAATATTGGTTTGCTGCATATTGCACAACATATGGGTAAGGACAAATGTGCCATGAGCTGATAGCAATGGGGAGAAGGAACTGCCAGGCAATGAGGAGGAAGATGAGAAGCCTCATTGAACCGTACTATCAGTTGCTGCAACACGTCGGTGAGACCACATCATCAACAATTTCTTCACAGATTCATGAGTGATGTACATGATATCACACAATGATGAAAGATCTCACTTTGTTAATCTATATATAAATAAATGCATGTGCACTGCCACTGAGTATGCATTTTGAGTCCATAATCACAGTAAACACCTAAATTTTCAGACTTGACCTGCTACTAACTGTCACACAGAAAATGTATGCAGATATGTGTAACAAATAGCATTGAACATCATTTGGTACAAATGAAATAGTGTGTATGTCAACTACAAATAGTCCTTCATTGCCAGCCAAAATTAACCTAGAGTGGCAACGTGGATAGTGTGCGATGACTGTGGGTGTGTCTCTCCTGCTGCTAGCCATTTGTACAGCCTCAGACTGGTGGATGATATTATAGAGGCCACTCATAGTATGATGTCTGCGAAATGTTCCACAAAGTATGTGCATGGGAAAACAATGGCAAAACTACAGTCTACATATGCTACATCAATAAATGTATCCACATGTGAAATCCAGTAGTTAATCTCATATCACACATACAAATGCTACATACTATCCTTTGTCATTGCAACAGTGTTGCATGTGAACACCAACTGCTATACACAGGCAACACTGCCTTGATGCAGAGTGTAGTTATGGTTTGATTTACTCAGCTTTGCTGTCAGCAATATGTAGGAGTTCACACTAACGCATGGATGGTGATCTACCATAGCACCATCAGCATGAGTGAGAATCATGTGGCCCACAAAGGATGACATTGTTATTTATCTATGAGGCATGACCCGTGGATACGAATGGCAAATGCTCAATCAAATGCACCATTCATATATCCACTTCCAAGTAGGTGAGGCCAATTTCTATACACTCCCAAATTTCCACACAGCCTGATGCCTACACTGTGGGACGGGTCGCTGTTTGGCAGAAGGCTGTGCTGTCTGATTTGTATGCATTGACTCCATGGCAGTGATACTCTGTGGCATTTCTGGTGGAAGCTAATACAATGTATGTTAATGGGTGCTAACACTAATATAGCACATAGGGCACCTCTGATAAGTACCTACTACAGTGTTTAAGCACTATGTACAGTATGATCCGTGAATAGCATGAATTCACACATATGTTCACTGTCGACACACATGGTAAACACATGCTAATGCTAAGGCTGCAAACAGACCAACTGAATATTAACACCCAGCACGCACATCCCAATACACCCAAAAACCCTTTTTTGTCCTTTTGCGTCAAAAATAAATGACGAATGACCATTTAGCGTGATTTTTGCAGCCACAGTGTCAGCCAAAAATTATGCTTTTCCGCCGACGCATACAAAAAAAAGTGTTGTTCATTGTCAAGCTTGTGTGAAATTGATGCATTGAACGGTAGTGTAAAAAAATTTACTCCTCAGCTGAATACCTGCTGCATCCACCCACGAAGTAAAGTAATGGATAAAGGGAAGTGATGTAATGGAGCCTGCATGCTGCAAACCAGGAACTGTGAAATTTCCTTAATTTTCACTTAAAGTCACACTTTTACATTCTGAGTTTGGGCGTGATTGTGTTTTGGCTGCGTTGGAGAGTGTCTTGGTGTGTTTGGAGCTGGTTCATTGTGTCTGCTGTCCCTGTCATGTCCCTCAAGTCCTTTTTGTGCTTTATTGCTGTTTATTGTTGTGTACTGTCATGTGTCCTGTCAGGTGTTCATCTTTTGGGGTATATTTGATATAGGGGAAGTAGTGGGTTCTGTTGTGTAGGATCATGCCTGGGAAGGGCTGGTCTCGACCCATGAGTGAGCAGGAGTTTGGGAGCTTAATGTGGCTGGTCACACATTTCAAGCCTGCAGTGGTAGCCAGTGGGGGACATGTCATCCAGGGATACCCCGTGATGGTCCGCAAACAATGTACACTCCCAGATGCTAAGGCTGCTAAAGCTGTTTGGAGTGGACCGCAATGTACAACAGCTGAAGTATCGCTGGGCCTATGAGCTTGGCGGTGAGTCTGACTTACTGAAATATGTTGGCATCAACATTGATGAAGCAATTGGTAAGTACACATTAATTGAGTGCTTTCCTATGTGTCTCAGGTACCCATTGATGAAATGAAGTAACATTAGGTATGGGTCACATTACTTTTGGCTCAAAATAGCCATGCCGGAGTGCCAAAGAGCGATATGCCATGGCAATAGCGCTGACAGAATCTGTGCACCAGTGCTATCTGTAACACTGAGCGGACCACACAAGTGTTGGTGTCCCAGTAGGTGATACAAATGAGTTCGAGGGAAGCATTGAGCAGATGCACATGCCCATAGTCAAACCAGACAACTTATATAAGGACAAACCAGGTAGTGCAGATCAGCTCCAGAAGTGTTTTCACAACAAGCATTTGTCATTTTCAGTTATGATGGGATGTTACAGATCTTCATTACACATCACAGGGCTTATTTACAATCCTCTTGTACTGCTAGGATGTCACTTCTTATATTGTCAAAAGTGATGCACCGACTGTGCAAAGGCCTTGTAAATAAGCCCTACAGTGATGTGCGGATGATCAGCCTTGGCATATCTCCTCTGGGTAGTCAGGCATTAATGAGGCCTGCCATGGCTTACGCTGCTTAGCTAACCAGTGAATGTGGCAAAACACATATCATTGGTCTTGAATAGCATTTCTAATGTAAAAGGTATGGCTCCTTGATGTCCGCTATGGCTACACCTTGCTTTGCACTGTCTTGCCTGTCTCCATACCTCTGAATGCATAGCAAATCCCGCATGCTGCCTTTTTTGAACTTTACATGAAGACCTTTTCAATTTGAAGTTGTGGGTGGCTGTTTTAGAGAATAACATGGGCAAGGCTTTGACATTCCTCCATGAACTTAAGTAGGCAGATGAAAGACCCAAGTAACAATAGCCACAGGGTGTCTTTCTGACCTCCCCGTGTCTAGTTTTAATGTTGTACATAATAGGGCAGATTTACAAGCCCCTTGTGTCATCTTTATGACACAGTTGCATCACTTCTTTGACGCAGCGGAGTCGTAAAGAATGCGCCACTATGCAACAGATTTACAACGTGACGCATCTAGTGAGATGCGACACATTGTAAAGCCCTGCACTACATTATGCCTGCCTCATGTATCATGTATGCAGGGTGGGCGCTCCGTCGCAAGGAAGCCCCGTAAAAGTGACACCGTGAAATCAACACGATTTCAACGGGTCACTTTTTTGTCCATGCTGCGTCAAAACCTTCCGCCTGCTTGAAGCAGGCATAAGGAGTGATGCATCATGTTAGGTATAGGGCGCCCCTGAGCATTGCTGGAGTTGCGTCCAGCAATGCCCTGCCCTTACGTCAGAAGATGCGACACGCATCTGACTATCCTTGTGCCACTGTGAGTCGCATTGTAAATGTGACACATCCGTGGTGGCGCAAGGGTATTCCTGCGTGTCGCATTTTTACTGGCACATCCCTGCTAATAGGCAGGGATGCACCAGTCCTTGTAACTCTGCCCCAATGTTTTTATAGCTTAGTTTAGGTTGGTTAGTGTAGTGATACTGTAGGGATAGTGGATGTTGGGGTTTAGTCGGAGTGGGTTAGAATTTGAGTGAGTAGAGGCACTTTGTGTTTTTTTGTGGTAGGGGTTGATCTCTTTTAAATGTCAATCAATCAATCAATCACAGCATTTATATAGCGCACTACTCACCCAGAGGGTCTCAAGGCGCTAGGGGAGGGGGGTCCGCTACTGCTCGAACAGCCAGGTCTTGAGTTGCTTCCTGAAGGCGAGGTGGTCCTGGGTCAGACGGAGGTGGGTCGGGAGGGAGTTCCATGTCTTGGCGGCGAGGTAGGAGAAGGACCGTCCCCCTGTGGTGGCTCTTCGGATGCGGGGGACGGCGGCGAGGGTGTGGCCGGTCGATCGAAGCTGGCGCATGGGAGCGTAGAAGTGGAGGCAGCTGTTGAGGTATCCTGGGCCTTGGTTGTGTAGGGCTTTGTGTGCGTGGGTGAGGAGTATAATAAACCAAACAAAATACAATATTTTGAAAAAATACAACAAAATATATGAATGATTAGGATGCTATGTGTAGTTAGTTGATGTTTAGGTGTAGTTTATGTTGTCCTTGTGTGAAGACAGGGTGAGGGTTGATTCTTATCATGTTGTGTTAAATGTGTAAGATAAGTTAAGTGAAGGTAGTTTTATATAGTATGTAGGATAAGATAGTGTAGGTTAGGTAAGATTAGTTAGTTAGTTTAGGGCAGGTAGTCTATAGTTTTAAAGATTTATATTGACTTTAAATGTCATTGTTTGCCACATACAGGTCTATATCATGATTTACTGTGTGTGAGTTAGCATTTGTGCTCAGGTAATGTTATATACATGCATTTGTCTTTGCTAGCAGTGTTTGGCAACATGTGTGTGTAGGTTTCTATCAGGGATCTATCAGGTTGGCCATGGCTTAACATTGTCTATCTACAGACATTGTTGACCAGTGCACGTGGCAATCATGATGGAAATGGCAAACAGTGCAACACTTGTTCCCAAACAAATTCGCTGTGTGGATACATCATGCAATATGCATTGTGGTCAATACATTTGGCAAAATTATTTATTTTAGAACCACACACCCACGGCTGCCCCATACCCACTAAGAATTGCATCATTTAAATTACAGCCCAATGTTGTTTGCTTGCTAGTATACATGGGTAGACCTGGCACTTGAGGTGTGTCATTCACCATTAACATTGATTGCATGACATCAGTTGAACTTCATGCTTGCAACCTTGAGTAACAACGTGCTGATCAACACACACATAGAGGTCACCAAAAATGTTTCACTTTTACCCCTTATAATTGTCCCTGACTCTAAAAAACAAATTTCCCCATTGGAAGGTAGTTGATGTTGTTGCCTCATAGAATGCACAATGGTCAACTAGCTCCTTACTCCAATAGACAGACAGCACAAAGGTAGTACAAAGTGCATTTATGTACATGTGCAAATGATGAATTGGCTCCAGGTAAATTTCATTGAACAGCTACCCCAAAAGATTATTATAGCCAGTGGATTTCCAGGCAGAGTCCATGTGGGGAAAATGTCATGGGACATGTGGAGGAGAGTAGTGTGTTAGTGAGGAGGATCGCCACAATGACATTAGGGAGGATAGGCTCCAACGACAGTCCACAAATGGTCAAGGTGAACAGGGCGAAATCAAAATAAGGACAGTGTGCAGCTGATTTTCCCTGGCATGTTCCTAAGCACAGGGAAAAGGAGAAACTGGGTATGTGGCACATATACCTGCTACTAGCAGTGTTTTGTTGTAAAGAGGTGTCGTCCTCATCTTCCTCCTCTGAAGTGTGCAGTGTTTCCCATGAGGGTGGTTTTGTAGGTGCAACAGCCAAGGGGCACACACATCACGGACAAAGAAGAGAATCTGCTGGTTTTGCAACACAATGGTCCTGTGCTAACGAAGAATTTAGGGACAGTAATTTATATAGACCCGCCACTATGCTGAGGACTGTAGATCGCTACGATCGACTTCGCCAGGAGACTAATTAGAGCTCCACCCGGCCTAATTCCGCTAACCAACGTGGCCACAGGATTTATAGACAAACTTCAAACCAAACGGACCCTGGATATTGTTCCAATGACCGTGTAAATTGAAGAACAGATGCCATAACGCAGCGGTTTTTCTTCTCGAATCCCCCTTCATCACGCTACCCTACACCTAACTCTAGGCGTCAACGTGATATACCAGGCAATTGTAAATTAAATTAGTCCTGATGATGACCCCACTTACCTAGGAGGTAGGGATCGAAACGTCGACTGTTTGAAACAGTGCCACATACTAACCATTGGGTGCATCTATTGTGGATACTGTTTTACAGAGCTTGCTTTACCATATTTTAATTGCAAGCCTACGTGGCTCCAAAGTTTTTGCCTGACTATTCTATATGTGTTTGCACTATTCCATTGTCTCTTTTCCCCCCACTTTCTCCCTTATGTTGGGTACAGGACTGTGCCCTTGTATATTTGTTTGTGCTTCTATTCCTTCTGAATTACACTAAAAGATTGATTGAAATAAAATTCCTTGTCTGGCTGGACAATGAAAAACATATATAGAACTCATTGTGGTCTATATAAATTACTGTCCCTAAATTCTTTGTTAGCACAAGACCATTGTTCTTTGCAATAACTGATACCCGCGGTCCTATGCTACCTATCGGGTTCCCTTGTTCTGCTTTCACTACATGGGCTACAAGATGGTTCTTATTGCTCCCAGTTGGTTGGCCACCTCGCTGTTGCCACTTTAGCAGCGCATATTTTGATGCCTCTGCCTCATGACACCAGAAATGTCAGCCAGGGTCTTCTAGAGGCCACAAAGTGAAGAGTATGTGCCTCTATTGGTTCAAAGGCACCCATGTACTCTGTCAAGGGTGGCTGCCACTGTCTCCATCCTCACTCGCACATGCTCTACCACTCCCTCTGAACTCTTACTGCAGTATGTTAGAAGGTAATCTATGGGACCTCGGAGTCCAGGGGACTGGGTGGGGTGGCAGGTGGTGCATGGTGGTGTTAGGTGGGGGATGTGGAGACCCCATGCTGCTGTTGACCCTACCTTTCTCTGGAGATGGTGTCCCAAAAGAGTGCAGGAGTTCTTGGAGGGTGTCCTGGTCAATGATTTGCATGTTTTCATCATCCCTATCATCACTGAATTCCAGTACAGGGTGCTGGGCAGGATGCGTGGGTTCATCCTCTGCAATGAGATGGAGAAATGCTGTTGCTGACCTCTCTTCGATATTGACATAAGTAATCCAGTTGACAATTAAGGTGCATTATACTTTAGGTTCCTCATTGATGCATTGGACACCCGTTGCACAAGGGTATGGATTGCAAATAGCAGTGTATTTCCCTTTCAGATGACTGGATCTCAGAATTGTTCTCACCTCCACTAGATCGCTACTATGAATGGATGGGCCCTGTCATACTAGTCAGGTTACGATCACTGACGTTCACCCCATTTCCTCAGCACCAGAATTAATAATCTGCAGGGTGTTACACATCGTTTTAGTCAGGCCCATGCACTTGTATGTACCCATGTTTCCTCTGGCTGTTTTAATTGGGGCCTGGTAGCCAACTTACTGCCAGACAGTGATGGCACACTTATCTTACATTGACTCTCATATGCCTACACCACTGGAATCATGCATGACCATACCAAATAGACTGACATGGCAGGTTGTTATGGAGTGAGATGTGTCAGGCAGCACCCCAGATGGTAGTAGTGCTGGGAATGGAGACTTGCACCTACCAAGGGGCATAATCACTTAGAAATGGCACAACAGGACAGTGCAAGGAATTTTGCAGCATCATCCTAGGGAAGATGTTTCGTGCAGCCGTCAGAGCTGCTGAACCCAGAGTGCAGCGCTCATGGTTTGATCCCCGGCACCTGTGGCAGCTCACCTCAGCATCATGTGACTCTGGGCAATACTCACTTAATCTCCCCGAAGTCCCCCAGTGCCTTGAAACCCTTAGTGGGTGATATGTTTGCGCTTTACAAAATAGGAATTATTATTATTATTATTATTTTTATTATTTTTTTATTATTATTACCCTGCAAAAACAGAGGCATGTCCCGTATTCTCAAGAATGCACAGCACCCCATGTGTTTCCCCTTGCTCTGGCTCTATAAAAAGCAGTACAGCACCAACACTGACACCCAGATGCCATGGTCCAAGGATGCTTGCTTTGGGACTTGAGCATTCTTTTTGCACCGGCTCAGGGCTGTGCACAGCGGTGGCAGATATTCCTGTAAATACAGCCTATCCATGCATTTTGCAATGAAGCAGTTCAGCCCAGCTGATGTGTTTGCCTCGATGCGGAGCTGCATTTTGCTAGATATGGCCCATGGTCCTCTGGTGTACATTACATGCATACAGCCCCACACCCAGTCATATTTAGTAGATGAGAGGAGTTCAGGTGCTCCCTACCATGGCAACTCACACGCTTGCTCTGAGCTTGCATGCAAGGACCGCTGCATACAATGTTGTTTAATCTAGGCAACTATGAACGTGACTCTTGAAATATCCCTATGTGTAGGTACTTCACATGCACCACACATCCCCCACCCCTCAAGTTTGCTGTTTCTCCTATGAGATACCAATTCTATGCCATAGATTCACAGGCTACATGAATGTGCAAAGGGCCAGGCGAGACAGAGAGGAATATTTCATAAACATTTGGTACAGTGCAACACCAAAAACCATCTTGCTGCGCCAAGATGTGTGATTAGGAAAGTTCAGGGTTGCACTGTGGTTACAAAAATACAACACATCCCTTTGCTTTCCTCTATACTGGTGCATATTCAGTTGACTACTTTGGTGGATGTCTGCTATGTGTGCGCCAATGCTGTCAGAAAGGACAGCAATGCACCGTATCTTGCAGATATGGTGCATTCCTGCCCTTCCCTATTGACGTAGGGTATCATAGCTAGTAGGCTTGCAGTGCTGCCCTACGCTAAAACATTATCAAAATTCCCATGAGCCTTCCATTGATGTCATGTTTCACCATAGATGAGCCAGCATCCTACCCTTTTTTCTGCAAACAGTGCCGCAGAGCACTGGGACATAGCTGCCTGCACAGCATGACATTACGCTGTTCCCCACATTGACCCTGGTAGCAACTTACCTTGCTGCTGTTGTAGTTTGTCATTTTCAAAACTGTCCTGTCCCTCAGCTCCCACCAACTTCACCTCCATGATCAAGATCTTATTCTCCTCCTGACCGAACTTTCACTTCCTCTTCCTCTTCCCCTGGGACTCTGGCTGGCCATCCTGGCTGGTAGTGGGGTTACTGGCATTGCAGTGGCAGCCACCGCCTATCTAAAGTGGTAGGGTGGCAGCAGGTAACGGGGCAAGCGATGGGGCTGGGTGGATGAAATAATATAAAAATAAAAATAACTTACCTGCTGCTCTGCTCCCACTGCCGGCTGCCTCGCTGCTCCTCTCACCGGTGAGAAGGGAATTGGCCCTCAAGGCACAGGCTCCCCACCCAATTCGAGACACTGCTCTCATGCTATAAGAGCAGCACCAGGATTGGTCTGAGTGGCCTTTGCATTGGAAACTGTGGCTTTTTTCCAACCCAGCTGTGCAACATAGCTGGGTTGGAGAAACATAAGTACGCATGCACACTACTCCTCCTTCCTGCAATGCCCAGCCCCACCCTCCAATTCTCATTACGCAGCTCAGACAGCATCAATAAAATGATAATACAATTATCAAATTAGCATTATGTTATTACCATTTTATTTATCATCTGCTGTGGTGCAAATCTCCTTTGCCATTACGGAGGAGCCGCCCCTGTGTGATTAGAATCCTGGGCTGTGCTCACTCATGGCCACTTAGCGCTTTATTTTTAATTGCAGGGGGCACGAGTTTGGTGCTCGCACTGCGCTGTTTGTTTAAACTTTTAGCTGCCACCGCAGGGGGCACGATTGAGGTGCTGGCACTGCGGGTTTATTTTAATTTTGTTTTCCTAGCGCACTACTGTTCCTGGCACTGGCACTGCTGCTGTGAGAGAGCAGGGGGGCATGATTTCAGGTGCTGCGCTGTATACGTTTTAAACTTCACGTGCACCTTCACCTGATTCTCACGCCCCAATCCACCCCGAGCCTAGCTCGTTGTTGTGGAGGGAGTTTCTTGCTTTCTCTTGACTCACTTCCGGCGGAAGGGGGGAGCGGCCTAGTTTCCTACCACCGCCTCCCCTCTTAAACCGATGTGCTGTCCGACGCGCAGCGGACGCGCACAGCGGGCGCAACAATGGCGCGCCAAAGTCGTGCCAAAGTCCAGCCTGCTGCGCCCGTCTACGACGGGCCGGGACCAGGGGCCATGCCCCTTGGTACTACACTCCCCGGTCCATCTCTTATTTACTCTAGAGAGGTCCTCCTCAGCCTCAGGTCATCGCACTGCTCAGACAGCACACCCCTGAACTGTCATCTGGCCCCCATAACCTGTCCAAACTGCAACCTCTCCCTCTCTTCTTTTCCCTCTCTAACTAATACAACTACTTGCAACTTCCCGTCATTTCAATCTAGGCCTATATACATCGACTCCCCCCAAGTGTGCTCGTTTATTAGCCTAAACTGCAGGTCATTAGTCAAACACAAGAGAGATATTTTCGATCTTCTCACTTCCTCGCAACCAGCGGCCCCACAGAGACCTGGCTAATAGACTACTCCGGTCCGGACATTGCATCCGCCCTTCCTGATAACTATACGTACACAGGAAAAAGTAGAGTGGGGAAAGAGGGTGGAGGGATAGCTATATTTTTAACTGACTATACTCCTGCAAATGGAAGGACCTTGACATACCTAACAGCAAAGCAGGCCACTTTCAACTTTTGTTATCTCCCAACTTCACCCTTTCTGGGATGCTCATCTATCGTTCTCCTGGCCCAGCCAGCTCCTGGGCCACTGCCTTTCCTGAGTACATAGCACCACTACTTCAGAACTCCACTAATTTCTCGATTATTGGTGACCTGAACTTACAGTTAACGACCCATCTTGCCCCACCAGTACCAACCTTCTTCAGGACCTTGCAGCTCTCAACATCACCTTACACAACTCTGGCCCCACCCATAAGGCAGGGAACCTCCTCGATCCCATCTTTTCAAACTTAGAATCTATTACCTGCAGACCGTCCCTACCCATTCTATGGTCAGACCATTATATGGTACCCTTCTCTGTTACTATTGGTTGTCCGTCCAACATCCCCTCTACCTCCACTGAATTCAGGCCAACCAGAAACTGGAAAAGTTTGGACCTCATGAAACTCAATTCCTGTCTTGAGAATTCCTGTCTTGAGAATACCAGGCCCCTCACCGAAGTCACCAGCATTAAAGCGGAGGCTGTTATTCATAGCTGGCTCACTCAAGCTGCCAACGTATGTTTACCCCAGCGAAAGCAAAAGCACAATCTACACCATCCTCCTGCGTCCTGGTTTACAGACGCACTGAAAAAAGAAAAAACTATCTGTAAAAACCTTGAGCGCAAGTGGAGCATACACTATGATTTATGCTCCAGGCAAACTTATAAGACCGCCTTACCAACTATCACTTACTTTGTAAAACTGCCATAATGGAATATGTCAATCTAACCATACTTAAGGCACAAAACCGCTCAAAGGCACTTAAGGTTATACAAGAACTTTCGGGCGCATCATGTCAGCCCAAAGCGCCTTGTCTAGACGCCTCACAATGCAACTCTTTGGTGGAATTTTTTATCTCTAAAATCGACGCCATTTATACTGACTTTGAAAAATCTATTCCCCCCCACGCCCCCCCTAAATTATCCAGTCACTCTCTGTGATCCTAAGGCTTTAGTGGATATGCACTCCATACCCTCACAACAGAATAGCCTCCCTAAAGCACTTGATCCCGTGATCTTCCACGAACCTGAAGTCTCAGAGGAGACCAACTTTCCACCCGCACAGCAGATCTGTACTTGGGATCTCCTTAATAGCTCCACATTTCACGATATCATCAGTAATATCAAATCTGGCTCCCCACTGGATCCACTTCCCCTACAAATTCTAAAAATCCTGGACTCCTCCTCCCTCCTCCGGGAAGGGTTTGGCGCGCGGACCGTGGACACGCCAACTGGGGGAATAACATGACCCCGAAAGGTAGGATATATAGGAGACTCTTTCTTTCACTAGGCTTAGACCTTTTCGTTCGGCTTACAGTATAAATTATAGAACCCCTGGACGATATGGGTCCATATTCCGAAAGAGCTGTAGTTTAACATTGCTTACGCATTTTTTAAAAAAACGGCGTTGAGGTCGTTTTCACTACGGAGCCAAGTAGTTCGCTTTGGGACAAGTGCTAATGCATTGCCATTACTGATTAACACACAGTGCAATAAGTATTTGCGTCATGAATCCATGTCGCTAAGACCAGGTGACCATCATATCGGGCCCATTAGAACTGGGTACAATAACACAAACGGGTGTCACCGAAGTGTGGTGCAATGCGATTTCCCGCCTTAATTATTATGTGCCGAAGGGATATTTAAGTCAATACTTTGGGGAACGGATATTCCGCTTCTTTAAGGGTAGAAATAGGGTTAAAGATATTTATAGTAGTATTAAGGGCCATGCAACCCTCACGGTATAAACAAATATATATTTTCACGTTAATTTACAGGCAACTACCTTTAAGTGATTACATATTTGGAGCCAACTGTGGACTGCAGGAATTGAAAAACTTGACGGTGCAAACAAAGTGCACGTCACACCACTTGAAGGTAGGCCATTATATATAGCGATGGACCTAACTTTCCCCCCTAAGAGTGACGATATGTTAATAATATAGATCTTAAGTATTTCTACGACTAATAGTTTGTTTTTCAATTTTCACAATTGTTGCAGGCCAATACTAGGGGCCAAGTGGAGCGCGTAATTCGCCGAAAAATCTATATGATGTAAATCGAGCGTCCCCTTTTAGAATTACTTCTCTTGAATATATAAGGTACATATTTATTACTTTCTTCCAATTAAGGTGTAGAAGTAACTACTTAGTCGGTATATAAATATATTATGGTATTCCCAGCATTTGTGTTTCTCTTATGTATGCACTTGTTGCAGGCAACCTTAGGTGAAGATTTTGTTTGAAATACTGTCGGAACTCAACTCGGCCTATTAGATATCTATATTGAAGGATTTGGCTCCTTGTTTCAATACAGATACTTTGAATCGGAATATATCCCCGTCTTCTTGTACATCATTGCGGTAGGAATTATATTTACTTATCCATTACTAAGGGTAGCTGCGTGTTATGTTACTATATCCAAATCTGGAGATTGTTTGCTGTCGTTCTATAGTATGGCATGAATTTGCGATCTTGATAAAGGAGGTGACACACACAAAAAGCTGTGACAATGGAAGGTAGAATGTTTGTTTTTGTATTTAACAAAAAAGGTTTTTGGTGCGGAATCATGTGCTTGGTTTTAAATCTCAAATTGTGTTATGACCAATATTAAGGACAACGCTGTTTCTGCTGCTTGTAATTGCACATACAATACTCTAGGAATGATGTACCCGTATACAACTAATAGTAGGTGGGTTCATAATGAAATCTGTGTTACACAATGCGTTTGCAGCATAGGTACTTTGGTAAATGTACATAAACTGTATTGCTGTGAGGAGAATGCTGCTATTTTAAAATTGAGACATGTTTTTAGAATTGTGGTTTGTATGTATTTTTCTTTTTTTAAATGTAATGTCTGTGCACACATTTTTATTGTGGTTTATAACTTTTGGCTAGAAATGACTTACACGGGTTTTTGTATGTTTCACTTTATGATTTACAGCCCTGAAGAAGTTCTGCTTGACAGAACGAAACGCGTTGGCTGGTTTTTCTTGGCATATTAAAAGAACTCTTTTGCAACCACGGATTCAGCGTTTTTCATCTGGAACTACTATTTGCTTATGAACCTTACCAATCAAGCCTAGTGGCAATTTACTTCATTTGGGTGGTGCATTTCGAAACTTGTTTGAAAATTGTCTTTTTCCTAGGATGTCTCTGGGATATACTCCTGGGACAGGGAGTATTTGAAATTGCACGCTACTTACAAGAAATTCTTATTTACTTATTGGTGATATATGGGTTGGTGCATTGAAAGTGTATAAGTGGTCCACTGTCCCGTGCCGGTTGTTGAAAACTCCTCCTCCCTTAATCTTATTTTGGATTTACTTAACTCCTTCCTCAGAGAAGCCAAGGTACCTTCTACATGGAAACATGCCATGATTGTGCCCATACTAAAAAAGGCAAATGCTGACCCCAATAACCCATCCAATTTCCACACCATTTCTCTCCTCCCTGTTTTCTCAAAAATATTGGAAAAACACATTAATACACAACTCACCCTGCATGTTGAATCAAGAAATATCCTTCATCCATCTCAATCAGGCTTCAGGTCCGGCTTTTCGACAGATTCTACTCTGTTGGGGTTTCAGAAACCATTCGATGCCGAGTGGATAGGGGGGAAACCGTGGCACTCATTTTGCTCTATTTGAGTGCTGCATTTGACACGGTTTCCCACCCCATCCTTATTAATGCCATTAAATCATCTGGCATCACCGGCTCAGCCCTCAACTGGCTTGTTATTTTTCTCTCAGACCGTACTTTCCAAGTATCCTCCCCTTCTTCAGCCTCTCAAACCTATAAATTGGCGTATGGTGTCCCCCAGGGCTCCGTTTTGAGCCCCCTACTTTTTAACTTGTATGTCAGATCATTGGCTACGATTGTGGAACAAGCTGGGCTAACCATTTACTCATATGCCGATGATACTCAGATCATCTACTCTCTTTCGATGGGATCTCACTCCACCCCCTCTTCCCTCTGCGTAGGGCTTAGTAACATCGCCACGTGGATGCACGAAAACAAACTAAAGTTGAACGGGGGGAAAACAGAGCTCCTTTTGTTTGGCCAGAACACTACTCTGTCGGGGCCACAACATTGGCCCACGCAAATGGGCATCCTCCCCGTTCCCTCTAAAACAGCACGTAATCTTGGCATAATTTTTGACAACCAACTTTCCATGAAGCACCACATGGTTAAAACCTCCTCTACCTGCATCACCATCATCAAGTGGCTCCGAAAGATCATTTGGATGCTTCCTCAGGAGACACAGAAAACCGTAGTCCAGGACTTAATCACCTCTAAACTGGACTACGGCAACATTCTTCTCCTGGTAGCTTGCAAAGAGGTGACCCGTAAACTACAGACAGTCCAGAACATGGCGGTTCGGCTGCTCTGTAAACTCCCCAATAAATCCTCCACTTCTAATTCCCTACGTAACTTTCACTGGCTCCGTATTGAAAGCCGCACAAAATTCAAGGCTCTCTGCTTTATGCACAGAATCAATGCAGGTCGGGCCCCACCCTACCTTAGTACTTTGGTTCATCAGTACTACCCAGCCCGTACTCTTCGTTCATCCAATCAGCATAGGTTTCAGGTTCCCAGAGTTAAAAGAGCCAGAATGGGTGGTCGTTCCTTCTCCTGTCTGGCTCCCTCCCTCTGGAACTCTCTTCCCCTATCTCTGCGTACTGAATCTTGCTACCTTAAGTTCCGCAGAGAGGTTAAAACTTGGTTATTTAACCAATAATCTGCCTCCTTACTTTTCAGTTTGTCCTCCCCCTTAATCTGGTCCTTAGCGCCTGGAAACCTCCGGGTAGCTGTGCGCTTTATTAATTTAAATATAATAATAATAATAATAATAATAATAATGGCTGCTCCATTGCTGTTTTCAGGTAAATGCATTTTTTTTGCATGTAGTCTCTTTTTTCACGATGCTAAGTGCTCAAAAGTGACGCTAGTGTGGCTAGCATCTATTTTCTAGCCACTAATTGGCCAGGTATCACGTTTGCAGCATTAGAGTGATTTTTTTTTCATGACAGGGCGCACAGAACAATGCCAGTTTATGTAACCGCTACCTCCTCTTAACGCCATGGAGCACCTTATTGTGAATACAAGTCCAACATGGTGTTAGAATCAGTCGCACTGCAGTGGTAATTTATTTGGCGCTCTGCTGCAGTAAAACAGCAGCGCACAAGTTCTTGTAAATATACCCCAACATTTTTTTGGATATTGTCTGCTTAATAGTTACAGTGCTTTGCTATTTCCCTCCCCAGACAAATTAGAGCAGATATTTGTTTCCATCATGCATTAATTTTTATTAGCGTCTACTGAGGTAAGTGATGTGTGCCCAGTGCATCATGACCTATAGTTTGCTCAACAAAATGTCAAAACATTTCACGATTTCCAGGCATAACGGAATTCTTCACTGCAAATTGGTAAGAGATGGCATTTTCATGAGCGAGGTGCTGTATCCTGAAAATGATTGATGCCCCTTTTCAGTACAGTGCGTTATATTTTCGAAGTGATTCCCAAATAGACAGAAAAAAGCTTTAAGTCTTAGAGATAAGTGGTTAAATCTTGCTTGACAAGGCATGAAGCATTTCAAAAGAGGCTTTAAAAGTAGGTGGTAACTCTCCAAAAACTACGTTAGCATTGGAAAGGTTATGTTTCAGACACTTCTGACTGATGTTACACAACATTTTACATTTTTGGGAAAGATTATCAATGCAGCCCTTCCGTTTTTAGGATCGCTCATGTAGGACAATAACAGCAACAAAGGGGCATATTATCTAGGAAATAGCGGTGAGAGACGTTAACATCCTTGGCTTAATGCCTCTCGTCGCCACTTTGGCAGCGCCAGGCTGCACCATATTACCAAGGATATGGGGAAGCCTGGCATTTCCACCTGCAATGGCGCTAAGTCTCACAATTTAACGCCAATGCAGGCACCCTTGCACCAGAGTGCAAGGGTGTCTGCGGGCAGAGAGTATTGTTTATGTACAGGGAGGTGTCCCTTCCTGTACATAAACCTAAAATGCCATTTTGTAACTTGCATGTGTGCTACATCATGCAGCACCCATGTAAGTTACAAAATGACATATTAAAAAAAGGTTTGTTTATGTACAGTCATTGGCGCACGGCAGCCCATTGTGCACCGGAGCAGGGGAAAAGGATAGGAATGCGCCATATCTAATACATACGGCACATTCCTGCCCTTTTCTTTTGACAAAGGGCAGTGCAGCAGGATGGCCTGCTGCACTGCCCTGTGGTAAAATAACCATGAATGAGGGCAAAAGTTCAAAAGATCAATTACAAGCTATTCCCAAGAGCCGACTGAGAACCTAAAGCAGCCCTGGGAAATGTTGTCAGACCAGCCCCCGTATGGTGCACAGTTTGCAAGCACAGCGAGATAGCCTTACCACTCATTGTTGAGGCACTTTAATTATTCCCTTACTATCAACCTTCAACAGTGGCTCTCATCTCTCTATTGCCTCTTTGTCATGTATTTCATTTGTTTTATAGCACCTCTCATACCAGAGCACCTCACATCACACACACATACAAGGACAATAAATCATGTGTAAATCAGTGTATAGAACATGTTACATAAGACAAAGAAGATTGAATACAAGGTGTAGGATTCACATGTCAACCATAATGGTAGGCATTTTCTAGGAGTGCTTGATCTGGAGAAGCACAAACTCAGGATTCAGAATGTAACACAGTGGTTAGTTTTGGCTTTACTAATAGGAATTTATTTCGAAAACAAGCCCTTTTTAACTCTTTTTAACAACATTAGGATAATGAAAGACTGGGGGAAACATAACTTTCTAACCTGTAGTTCAGTTCATAGCTCACTATGCTAGATTAAGATTGTAACTATGAACTGCAAGTATCAAAAGGATCTCTGTGACAAAAGCAGTAACCCCCTGAACTAGGCACATAAAATACTTCTGTGATCTACATGGTACACGTTCTTTGCAGCAGGCATATTAACACTGTGTGCTACCTTAGATGAGTCAAAACGGCCACTACAAAACCTCAATTTCTGTCCATCAGGTACAATAATCACCAGAGTCATGTTGTGTTTTGCATGAAAACTGCTGATATACAAGGAAATATGCAACAGGTGCACCGCTACAAAACTGTGCCCCAGTACCTAAATGGGCTCCCACCCTTCCAACCTCCTAGGAAAATGTCAGATGGGCTCTGTGGATACCATTGCATTGGTAAGACCCATAAGGTTCACTGTAGGACACTCCGGCATGAATTCGGCCTTTGGCATGGGTTCATGCTCTACTACTGGAACAATAAGGAAATAGAGAATAACTAGTAGGAATTGGCATGGCACTAGCAAGAGGAACAGATTTCAAAAAGCATTCCTGTGGGGAATAGGCATATCAGCAGCTCCTATGGCAGCAATGTGGGGCAAAGGAGAATGGGTGCAAACGTAGCAGCAAGGTCCAGTGCAATGGGCGGTCAAACAAAAGAAAGAGGCTAAAGGGCTAGTGGCAGGTGTAACAGCACAGGGATGTAACACAGCCACTTTTAGAAGAACATCTGGATCAGCTCATAGTACCACCTTGTCTGCAAAAACTTCTCTCAGCCTCTTGAGTTCTAGAATAGGTCTGAATTTTCCAGAACGCTTTTTTTTTTACAACAAACTAAGTTGAATAATATTGCTTCCTCCTTTTCTCCTGTGGAACAGGAATTATGACATCGGTTGCTAGTAAATCCTCCATACCCTGAAGAATAGACCTTTTCTTTTGAGGATTGATAACAACTGGGGTTGTTACAAAAAAACCTTTTGAGGTTTCCTGAAACTCTATCTCATAACCTTGGTGAATAATGTCTAGAACCCAAGCATCTGAAATCATTCTTTTCCAGATGCCTAAAAACTAAAGATGTCCTCAAAGTGGTCCGCATAGTCCGGGTTTTTGAGGGGCTGGCTAGGAGGAACCAGCTGACTAAAACTGGGGTTATTCAGAGGAAGGGGAACCCCAGTCACGATCTCTTCCTCGAAAGTGCCTGGAAAGATACTCCTAATCCTGTCTGAGAAGTAAAACTCTGTCTTCCAGAGAACGCACGGCCTCTGGCTGGGAAACAGGGAGTATCAATTAGCTTTCTATCCTCCACTGACTCCTTTAGTTATTCTTCCAGTTGTGTTCCAAACAGCTTAACTCCAGTAAATGGAAGATGGTTTAATATAGTCTTTTGAGACACATCCACTCTCCATGATCTAATCCATTTGTGTCTTCGAGCAGAGATGGCAGGTGCAGAAAATGAAGCAGATGCTGAATGAATATCAAAAGAAATGTCCTCCAGGAATCTGACCTGATGTTCTATTTTCAACAGTCTCTCCGTACAGGCAGAACCTTCAAATCTTTCAACAGGGACTACACTGTATAGCATTAAAATAAAAGGATAAAGGGAGGTAAGGGAGGGAAAAACAACTTTTGGACCCGCACAGGAGAAAGCAAAAGAAAATAAAGGGCTGGAAATAAAATATTTAGGGAGAGAAAAGGCAGAGAGACACTTTTATGAATAAGCTTAGGATGAAGAGGAATAGCTACATCATTTTAGAGATAACGAATACACACACGAAGAAAAGAGAGAGGAGAAGAAAGAGAAGGAGGTCCAACAGCTCCTGCATTAGGTGATGTAACAACAGAGTGGGAGATGCAAAAAGGAATTGGAAAAAGTAGGTTAAGAAAAAACAGAGATGGCAGAAACAAAGTGAAAGCCTGGCTTCACTACTCCACATGAGATAATAGTGGAAGCACTATGAGGAGTGCAAGTAACAAGGAAGACAGTGAAATTCCTGGGGGTGTTTCATTTAAATATTTTACCAGTTTTTTGCAGTTCCAAGAGAAAAGAGTGAAGCACAAAACTCAATTATGGGATGTATATGTGAAGCATGAAAAATCTCTCTTAGAATACAGATTCAGGTGATGTTCCTATACTTTAGCATCCCAAATACAGTGGTGAAGAGGTGCGTCACAATATGATATTAATAGGAAAAGTGGCTGTAGTTTGTTAATGATCAAAAGTTAAGAACGCTTAAAGAAAAGAATCTATTCTCTAGCTGCGCAGACACACTTTGGGGGATATTCTCAAGACCATGTGATAATCACCGCAAAAGTAGCGTAACACAACTCTTCATATCGCAGTCTATTGTGGGAAAACAACTCTGTGTTAACTCAGTGGTCACAACACAGAGGTACAATGTGATAGGCCCACGACAACGCATCAAATGTCCGAGATAAAGACGACAAAGCAAAAATGCGAAACAACAACACAAAAAAAGAGGCCAACAGCAATACAAAAAGCAGAGAAAAACGGTCACAGGCCTGCAAATCCCAAGCATCAGTTGGGAAAATGCACTATAAAAGCAAAAAAAAGAACACACCAAAAACAGTTCAAACTGCGTAGCACTATGGATGCACCCAGACCCAGTGCAGAGGCCAACGCCAACCCCACAAGACCCACAGACCACCAGCAAGGAACCTCGGGGTCGGGGAAGGCCAAGTAGAAGAGGAAGAGGAAGACTGAGTGCAGTCCGCAGCAAAACTAGGTCAGTGTCACAGAGGTGACAGTACACTACCATCAACTGACCCACAATGAGATTAATGTGAATGCAGTCGGAATGTTGAGGAGGGCAAGAGGAGCTGGCATGATGTGAAGAGCCACACCAAGCACAAACCCGCTGTGAACAGGAAGGCAGCAATGGCGACAGGAGGTGGGAGTCCTGCGCCACAGTAGAAGATGGAGGAAATGGAGGCTGCAGTCATCAGTGTGGAGACGGTGCAAGGAGGTGGAAGTGCGGACACAGCTCGAGAAGACCTGACGCAACATCAACAGGGTGAGCAACGACCAGGGACTGGGGGGACGTGAAGAGATGGGCACAATGACACACATGCACAATGATGTGTAGCACACTGCACACCCACAATGACCCTGGATCATGTCCCTGATCCCTGTGGCACACTGCAGCACACACACATAGCAAGAACAGCACATCCCACAACAATGTAGTAGAAGGTGCAGCACCAACACAGCAGAACCTGGTGCACAACTGCATCCGCTCATACGCAGAAACATGCCAAACACATCGAACAGAGTAAGAAACTGTTAGATTCATATGTACGTGTACAACCTCACATCCATCTTGTAGTCCAAAAGTCCACTGTCCCGTATCAAATTGCCAGCACCGCCCAAACAGTCACAATGTACATTATCATAAAGTCTTCATGCAAACAAGAACAATACACCAACATACATGTCAACACAATGTCAACATGCATCTCCCCTTCACATTGCAGAGGGACAAACAACACCCCCAGCAGACTAGACCAGACAACCCATCTGTGATGCTAGAGAGGACCAAAACACCTTCGACACCGACGCCATACAACAGCTCATGGACATCCCAGGCAACCCACCACCACGGCATCCAAGCTACATAGAGGAGAACCCTGCCCCTACACAGACCACACAGCAGGAAGCACCGGCAAGCATGACTGTCTCACAACACGTCACCGAGGCACACATCACAGTTAAATGTCAGGTGTCAGAATGCCAAAAGGAGATGGCCTATTAGGTGTGGTGGGGTTAGAACTCATGTCTAAGTCCCATCAGGGCAAACCTGTACCGCACAAAGGAGACCCACCCTACGACAGAGACAGACGCACTTGTACATTTCCTGTTCTGAACCACGCCCAGAGTCCCGGAATTACCATTCACACACCCACGCTGGCCCTCCATACGATGGCTCAGTACACTCTCCTTACATATTGAGTGGCTGACGATAAAGCTACATGTCCAAGCACTATCACGCTGCCTGTGAGGACATGGCTGCATCAGCTGTCCACTGCACTCCAAAAACCAGTGGTGTATGTTGACATGGATATGTGTGTGGTCTGCATACTGCAGTCTGGCCATCACATCCACGCCACACTTGGCAATGTGTGCCTTCTCATTCATGGGTCAGTTGCCTCCTTCGCACATGCCTGCTCCCCTGCCTGGTCCCCACCTCTCCCCACAATCTGCTGTTGTGTGACTGAGGTCCTATGCCGTTGATGGCTTATGTAAATGGCTGGCCCAGGACCCCAAATTGAGTTGTGCTGTCATGTCTGGTAAGTGGCCATGTTGTTTGGCATGTTGTATGTAAGTTTGTGACGTGTGCATTCCCAGTGGTGTGTTTTGCATGATTGTGAAGTTGAGGTGTGTGGTGTGTTCATTTGGTAGCGAGCAGTGCTGTTCCATAGGTGCCATCCTGGTAGCGCTGTTTGATGATGGACTGTCGGAATATGTAGGAATCATGCACACTGCCTGGGTGGTTGGCGTCGACGTTGGTGGAGATTTCCGTGTGGTCCATTTTTGCCTGCAGATTGATGGAATGTGTGTGCTTTCTGTTGCGGTTATTGTGTGCAGTGTTGCCAGTGGGCACAAGTAGGACATGTGTGCAGTCAATTTCCAACTCACACGTGCGGGAAGTCAGCTATGATGTAGATGCATTGCTTGGTCTCCAACTGTTCCTGCGCAGTGTGGGGAGGTATAGATAGTGGAGTACCAAGCTGATGATGTCACCCACGGCCATTGTGTAGAACTTGTATTGGGATGGCTGTGAGACTCCTCTGACTCTGGCAGTTGTTGGTTGGTGGGTTCCAGCGGCCCACACAAGCAGCACGGCCAGCAGCTTTGACTGAGGTGGGATGTTAGTTGTCCGCTGTGTTGGTACCATCAGCCTCTTGGCAATGGTGGTCAGGATGCGGAGGATGGTTGTCCTTTGGGCCCTGTAGCATTCTCTGGTGTTGGGTCTGTGAGGTTGGTGCGTTTCCTGAGGGTCGCTGTCTTTGTCTGTGCTGCCTAAGTGTTGGTCCAGGGTAGCGGTTAGGGTCCGGGAGTGGGGTGTGGTCCAGGGGTTGGTCGCAGTGGGTGTTGTTGCCCTCTTGGGTGTCCGGCCTGCATGCTCAGTGGCTCCATGGCATCTGTTGCCCTTCAGTTGTGGCTCTGGGCTCCGTTTTCTGGTGCACTCTGTTGTCCAACTTTACACCAGGTCAGAGCAGATGTTAATCTTCTGCTGCTAACGCACCTTATCGCCTGTTTTGTGGTTTTTTCGCTGATCTGGCTGGTCGTTGCGAATGTTGCAGAATGGTGTTGTTGCTGCTTTTTGCATGGGAACGCCTACTCTGCATCTTATTAGCGATAGTTGCTGGGATAATCTGTGGCGATGTTTTTTGTGGCTGCTATCGCAGGTAAACTCGTGATATGGGCTGTTAGCATCATCTTATGAATGGGGAGCTACATTTTTCATGACTTTTGCTGTGATGTGCCATTAACTCTGCGATGGCTCCTTGAGAATATGCCCCTGAGTTTTTCCGAAAAATAGACAAAGCCTCCTCAGCAAGGACCTTTAATTAAAGTAAATGAGATGGTCATAGAAAGATAGGTTTGTATTGGCAATATAAACGTTGTTTCCAGATGGGGCCATCTTGCACTACCCTGCATGGATGTAGTTGTTTACCGAAGTACACACTCAGTTCCATGGTTTTCAAGCATTCAAGAATCACAGAACAGCTATAAATGAGGTGGAAATTGCAAAGTTTGTAGGAGCACTGACTGCAAAACCATCAAACAAATCATAAAGTGAGGAAGAAAAAACGACAGGGGTTTATTTCATTACTGTACATATAACAACCCCTGCAGTTATTTCAGAGCTCTCCAAGACAGCGGGCATTTTTTAAGACATACTGGAATCAGGCTTTGTGTCTGAATGCAGTAAAAACCTTCAGATGCTTACCCATCAAGCAATGTAAAATCTACAAAGTTGCAAACAAAAATTGTTGTGCAAATAATTGTGAAAGAAAGAGGTGTGGGAAGAAGGATTGTGGGTATCTTTGGTCAATTCATTCAGGTCCATCTACGTTCTGCTTATTTTATTTTTTTTTTTTAAAAACCTTTATTGTGCAGATAGTAGCATACAAATACGGGCCTACAACCAATTAGGCCGGCCACGAAGCAATCTGAAAAGCACGTAAATCAATAAAGAGGTTTCACGGCAGTCACCCAGTATATTTCAAACTAGTGGTTCAATCGTAGAGGAGCTGAGTGTGACCACTGGATGTAGGATCAAAGAAGGTTAATTTTATAATAGAAATTATAGCAGGATCAGTTGCAGTTTAATCATCTGAGTGCCCATAGCGGGCCACGAATCAAGCAGCAAAACATTAAGGCATCAATAATAATAAAAAATAGAAACGGTTATCAGCAATAGTCTACAGCAATCAGAATATAGATGCCGTATTTCCAATCAGTACCCATCGTAGCCCGTCACATGCACCCAGACCACCAAATTATTATACTTATACCTAACTGAGTAACCAGAACGGCAAAAGGAGTTACAGTCATTCTCTATACTGACCCAGAAGATAAGAAAAAGGGGGAACGCTAAAAAAGAAAGAAAAGAAGGAACGCAGTGCTGCTGTACGCACCCCAACAGCGATAAGGGCGAGCAAAGTGACTGGGGACCACGTTATTGGGGGTGGGGCGTTCGAGTCAGGATATCTGTGCAATCAATATCGTATAAAGTAAGAATACCTCACCCCCCCCCCCCCCACAAGCAATCACACCGTGGGAAACACGCACAGCCACGGCGTCCTAAGAAAGGGACACAAAAGAGCTGTAGAAACTAAAAAACGGTCAGAAAAAGACCCCAACCCACCCACCCCACCCTGCACTCCTGCAGAAGGCTACGGCCTACCCCCCAGGAAGCGTGCCTGTTGCCCTAAATAGGAGACCCGAAATATAGGAAAAGTTAGAGAGAGGGAAAGGAAACAAAAGAGACAAAAAGGAAAAAGAACCAGGGGGAGAGGAGAGCCATCAATCGAACCATTCGGCCCCTACCCCCCGCCATCACACACATTAATGCAACATCAAAACGAAATCGACATAGTCTCGGGTATCATAAACCTTCGAAGGAATCATCCATAGTATCATGGTTGAGGGCACTCCTCATCTCCATCCGCCAACCATTAGTCCTCCGGGTCCAGAACCGGCTCACCCCTGTCCTTTCCTAGCCATCGCTACCGCGCATGGTAGAGTAGCGGGCAGCAAACAAATCAAAGTGGAGAGGCCGTGTGGTCGAAGCAGGACAGACCATGGGAGCAAACCAGAGGACTCCAGCAACCAGCGGCCAAGCAAGGACTTTGTGTGGCAGTCTAGATGTTTCAGCAACGACAACGGGAACAACAAACAGTGTGGGTACAGTCTCACCGCCCAGGAAAGTAGAGTCGTCCCCGCAGGGTAACACTGGGGTCTCGCCCGGCAGTTCAAATCGGCAATCTACATTGTTCCCCGATCAGTCGAGCAGGAACGGGCCCGATGCGGTGCCCACGCCTTGCCTCGCCACGATCAAGGCGCCCCCGGGATCTGGGGCCGCTGGTGTATAGTCTTGCCGATGCACAGTGACAGCACTCCTCACGGCAACAGAGGGGGACGAAACAGCACACACTCGGAGCCGAGCCGCATCCATGAGGGATGGCCCGGCAGCAATGGTGGCCATCTTTCTATCCAGCACAAGGGCGTCGAGGGCCAGGGTCGCGCGTAAAGTCTGTAAGGCGTCAAGAACATCACCAAGCGTGGGCTCCCGCTCACATGACCAGACCCCCGTACACTTCAGTGACACAAATTTGCCGCCCTGGTTCAGTCCGTGACTCAGGGCGCCGGCCGCCATCTTGCAGATCCAGCCGCGTCCCCGTGCGCCTCAACTTCTGGAGCGGGCTCTCAAGCAAGGCCACCACGGGAGCCCCCTCGAGCCCCAGGAATGACAATCTGGGTGCAGAAAGGAGAGCCACCAAAAGGGGGACCGCCAGCGCCACCGCCCCGCGGGCGCCACACGCCGACTCCGGGCGCAGGCCTTCAAGATGGCCGGACAAGGCAACAAAGGGGGGAGCCTCCTACACGGTCTTCCCCCATCCACGGCATGCTGCACCTCACCACGGGGCCCTCTGGCCGCTGGACCGTGCCCGATCCGTTGCCATCGGCATAACCGCACCACGGCCTCTCCCAGCCGACTACTCCTCTCCACCAGGGGCCCCCATCGACACCATCTCGCCGGCTGACCTCCACAGGCAAGTCCCCGGTCTCTACGCCGCGGTAGCCCCAGACCAAGCAGGGGTGTATCTTCGGATCCGCCGCTCACAGGAGACCCCGGGACAGATGGTGAGTACAAGCTTTCCTTCGTCTTTCCGTATCTTCCCGAGTATGTCGTCTCGGGGCAGGATGCGTGTCAGGATATATGTGTTGGGCAGGAAGGCTAGCGGAGCCGAGCTACATTGCAGCCATCACGGTCGCGAGCTTGGCTCCTCCCACCCTGCTTATTAATATTAATTCTGCTTTTCTTAGGAACACAGTCCTGACAAAGACCTGCAATTTGCAGGCTTTAAATTCACAGCGTGGTTCTGTTACATAAAGGGCCATCATCATTTTTCGGTATTTTTCAAAACCGCTAAAGGAGTGAATATGAGCTATAAAAGAGCCTTGTGTGAAATTTCCTGTTCATATGCCTACTACTCAAAAACGTTCAGTTTCACCATATAAGACACAGATATTCATCGCACATGCTCAGTGTGCAGGAGAGACCCCTCTCTCACCTCTACCTCCACATCTCCCTGGCCAAATCCAGTGGAAATTTTGTTGTGTGTAACATGGTAGAGCACACCTCCCCTCTCAGCTCCACTGTGGCTATTCTCTGGCGCACCGTACTGCAATTTCATCACTGAGGGCGCTGAACGTCCTATCACGGAATGTGAATGACATCACACACATAAAATAAAATGCAAAAGATTGCTCACATACCTTAGCTCTAAACATTCCAACGTGACACTGCTCTCAGAAACCTACCTCACAAAGGAGGAGGCTGAGAAATTATGGCGTGAGAGGGTGGCCTAGTTTAATCACAACAGCCACCCACCATCATCAGCTAATGGGACTCTTTACACCAACTGGGACAAAACATCTATTCCTCCTCTTCAGCTCAACTGCCTGCTAACAAAGATCGGTGCCCTTCACCTGTTTTTAGGGGGTGAATCGAATCTAGCTCGGGACGCGATATTGGATTGCACCAGACGGGTTGATGTGGGTAACAACTTGAATCGGGCCCTCCTAGGCAAAATCATAACAGGACATGTTATGTTATGTTGTTATATTATCTTAGAGCATGCACAGCTACTCCTAAGAGTGTCCCGGTGCGAGCCAGTAAGAGGAGAGGTGTGGTGAATTTATGCAAACAGATGAGTCTTCAGCTTTTTCTTGAATGAGCAGAAGTCTTGAATACTACGGAGAGCAAGTGGAAGTGTGTTCCAAACAGTGGTTGCTCTAACTATAAGAGAACAGCCTCCCTCTCTTGAAAGCCAGAAGTGGGGTACAAGGGGAGTTGGGAGGAAGACCGGAGATGCCTGGCAGTAGTATGAAACCAAAAAAAGCTTCCAAAGATGAGTGGGGCCGCAGGCAAAATTAGCCCGATGGGCCAAGGTCAGGGTATTAAACTTAACTCGTTGGGCCACAGGTAACCAGTGGAGGGAACACAAATGCTGTCTGACGCTGGTCCTCATTGGAAAATTGAGGACAAGTCGTGCGGGGGCATTCTGGAAAACATGTAATCTATTGAGAGTGTAACTCGGAAAGCCGGCATACAAGACGTTCGCATAGTCGACCCATGAAAGCCCGGATCACCGTTTCCTTAGCAGCTCTGGAAAGAAGTGGGAGGAATTTACTCAGGGTATTGAGTATCCCACAGCAATTCCCCACTAACTTCTTTATCTGGGTGGAGAAGGTAAGGTTTTCCTCAAACCAGACTCCAAATTTTGGCGGGTAGCCCTGTTGAGGCTGGCAAAAGAGAGTCTACTGCCCATAAAGTGTCTTTGAACTGGGGAGGAAAAGTCCCAAAGAGGAGAATTTCTGACTTACCCTCATTGCATTTGAGTTACGCTGAGGAAAGCCATTGAAAAACAGCAGAAAGACAGTCCCTGGCTAGAGAAGGAGAACACTCTGATTTACCCCAGGTAAACAGGAGCTGGGTATCATTGGCATATGCTAAAATGTTGGCACCCAGGTCTTCAGCCAAATAAATCATAGGAGTGACTTAAAAATTAAAAAGAATGGGGCTCAGGAAAGACCCCTTGAGGCACCTCCGTTAACACCTCCAGAGAAATTTAGGAGAACTTGGGAAGCCATACCTGTTGAGTACGCCCTTCTAAGAAGGATTTCAGCCAGCTCAAGGCAGAACCGACAATCCCCATAGCCGCAAGGTGGATAAGCAGCATATAAAAGGGGCAGTATCAAATTCTGCCGAGAGGTCCATCAAATGAGAGCAGCCCTACCTCCCGATTCCAGACACTCCTGAATAGCCTCAGAGACTTCCACCAAGACCGACTCAGTGATGGAGGAGGCTCTGAAACCGGATTGAGCTGGGTGAAGTAGACCTGTGCCTTAAACATAGTCAGTCAGTTGTTTATTGACCACCTTCTCACAGGCTTTCGCCATAGCAGGGAGAAGGGAGATAGGGTGATAATTGACTGGAATCAGTGAATCCAGCGACGTATTAGATAGAAGTGGTGGAATCTTAGCCTGTTTCCAAGCAGTGGGAACACAGGCCTCCTGAAGAGACAGATGAATCAGTCTGTTAACTTCAGGGTTCACTATCTCTACAACTGAGCCCAAGAGTCTGGCAGCAAAGGGATCAGTCGGAGAGCCTGATTTTAAGGCCTTAAGAACTCTCAATGACTCAGGAAGGTCAATGGTCAATGAAAGCCGTAAAAAAGGGCAATTCAGTATGCAGCACCTAAAGGGAAAGGGGCCTGGTCAATGCATAGTTGCGTAGTGAAATAGAAGCCCTTACTGATACCTGCTGTCTGGTTCATTCCACTTATAGGGATTTCATCTCCATCTCATCGGTGCACAGCAGCCAATCAAGGCTAGATTACTTGCTCACTTTACTACCTATGGTCAGTGATGTTCTTAATTTTGAGGGAGCGCTTTCAGATCCCTCCCAAATTACCTTGTTGGTAGATCTGGGTTTAGCAACACCAGGTCGCAAACCTTAGCACCTTAACCTCTCCCATTACTAGCTGCTTCAGGGCAAGGACAGACTCAAATCCAATGTCAATACCTACTCAGAGCACATCAGGGGGTCAGTAACCTCAGTACAAATGCTACGGGTGGCAGCCGAGGCAAGCATCAAGTGCAACTGAAGAGAGAAGCCACTTTATCCAATAAACAGAATGCAGAACATCAGAGGGCCCTTGAGGATACCATAGCAGACCTAACTTGCCTCTATATGACCCGCTTCTCTGTCCCTATCAAGCACTGTATAGAAAAGGCATGCTTGGATCTTAGGGCCATATGTAGGTAGTCCAATACCGGTCGGTAACTGCTGAAATTTGGTAAATCAGCCGTTACCGACCAGTATTTATGCCTTCGAGATGTAGGAGTGCAAAAATAAGGATTCAGTAAATATGAATCAGTAAATACCGATTCATCATTACCAAATTTAAAATTGCTGAATCGGTATTTAGTGAATCGGTAACTATGAAACGGTAAAACGGGAAAAGATATGAAGGTAAAATCTGAAATACCAAATTTCATGAAATTCGGTATTTAAGAGTCGGTAATTAACACTTACTGGAAGCAGGTGGTTATCAGCCACATGGTACATAGACAATCCCAAAATGCAACATTTTGATCACTATGGTGGCTTTCTACGTCATTGCAAGGCAGCCATGGCTACAGGCAGCAGGAGAGAGGATCTGGAGCAAGTCTACAGACAGTGGATCACACTCTTCCTACTTACTGAGGCAGAGATCCATGAAAGGTACAGGCTACACCCCCACACCATCCTGGACTTGATAAGGGACCTGTACCCACTCCTGGAGCACCCAACTCAAAGGGTGCAAGCCATATTACCACATATGCAGGTGCTCTGTTGCCTACATCTCCTTGCATCTGGCAGTTACCACGGGGTGATAGCTGTGGTAGGCGGGGTGTCCCATTTCTTTAGAAAGTTTCTGGATGCCATGATGCAGAGAATGCACCACTACATCAGCTTCCCAAATACACAGGTGAAACAGCAGAAAACCAAGTCAGACTTTTATCAGATAGCACAGTTCCTGCATGTCATAGGCTGTATTGATGGGACACACATTCCAATCTGCCCTCCTGCAGCCACTGAGTATATCTACAGGAACAGTAAGTCCACCCACTCAATAGATGTGCAGATAATCTGCGACGCTGGCAACATAATTACTGACATTGTGGCCAAATTTCCTGGGAGCACCCACTCGTACATATTCCAGAACAGTGGGATCTACACATGCCTGGTTGCTGGAGAATTTGGGGAAGGATACCTGCTAGGTAAATCACAGTGACACACCCTGATAGATACTGCAGCTGAATGTGTTCTTTTGTATGTAACTAATGGCACTCTCTTTCCAACATAGTGGATATCGCTTATGCTGTGCGGTCCTTTGTCCTTACTCCCTACCTGAACCCATCAACCCGGAGTGAGAGAGGTTACAATGTGGCACACAAATCAACACGCAACGTTGTGGAGCGCACCTTTGGACATTTGAAAAGCAGGTTTGGCTGCCTCCACAAAAGCAGATGTGCACGTCAGTATGCACCCATCATCTGCTGTAAAATCATTGCAACCTGTGCTATGCTGCACAACCTTGCCACATAGAAAGGTACCTAGGTTGAAATTACTTATCATGAAGACATTGATGATGGACCTGAACAGCCAGAGCCCTATGCAGCAGGATTAGCACCAGCAACAGATGGGAGACTAAGACAGGCAGAAATCACACGCAACTATTTTTAAGTAAGTAAGGAGACACCGCCAGGCATTGCATGTGCATGACGAAGTTTAATAACTGGGCACTACGACAATTGACAAATGGCACACCATGCCAGTCCAATTGGTGACAACCTTAATGGGTAGTCATGGGTTACATCTCCCGAAATATGTACAGAAAGGTTGGGCAGCATTAAAGTCTACGCCCACACACAACAGTGCTGGATGCCACTGGTGGCTATCCTGACTGGATGTTGAGCCAGGGCCTGCAGCATGCCCCTGCTGCTCCTCCAGGTGTGTGGATCAGGTGGGGTATTGCTGCTCCTGCTGGTGGTCTCTTCACTCTCCCCCACACCTAGAGTACCAGCGTTGGCTGCCTGGGTGGGCAGCAGCAGTTCCAAAGCGGATGTCACCTTCCCCATCCCCCTGGAGACATCAGTGCAGCAGTGCACAAGCCCCTCCTGCATTGCCACGGAGCGCCTGCAGAGCAGGGAAGTGGCAATTGCCATATGGTTCACTGCCTTGGTGTCCTGCTGCATGTACTGCTCTCCCTGCGCCTTCTTGCCCTGTCATCATCCAGTTTGTCGCAGAGTACCATCTAGGACTGGGACATGTCCCGCATTCCCTCTGCCATTTCCTTAATACCCTACGCCATGGAGCTGATGCTCCTGTCAATATTGACCATATGTTAGTTTAAGTGTTGCATTTGTCTTTGCACTGATTGTATGGCCTTCCCCTGCAGGCGCTGCACTTTAACCATAGTGGCCTCTAGCCCTCCAAAGACCCTGTCACCCTGCCGAGTTGTGCTGCGGTCCTCTACCCTGCGGCATCTTGCACCTGTGTGCACACCCTCGGGGGTGGACTGCAGCACAGCATTGGTTTCCTCCAGTGGAGGAGATGGTGTGACACCCTCCTTTGTGTCCTCAGAGGATGACTCCATGACATGGAGAGTGGCAACAGCATGCCTCCTGGGCCTTACAACTACCGGTGATGTTGAAGCTGGTGAGGCTGACTGTCCTTGTGAGTCCTGCTGTGGTGATTCAATCAGCGGTGCAGCTGCCTGTGGTGTTTGGTGCAGGTGGTGGTTGAGTGCTGTGGCCTGCACTCGTGCTGGCATCCTCAGTCCTTCCCTTAGAGGGTGCCCTTCCCTCCTTCTCCAGCGCTGTCCTGCGCGATTACTCTCCTGTGGACAGATATGGACATTACCTCAGTGGTCCTGTAACCCTGTATTTCAGTATTGAATTACAATCCTGTCACACTATCTCAATGTCCTCTACTGCTTCTGACTGATGTGTATTGCATGCTTTGTTGCTAGGTGTGATGACTGTCATGGTGGGTGTTTCACTGACTACATCTCCCAAGATGCATTGGTGGTGTAGACCACAACCTGTACTGGAATGTGAGTCACACACCCACATTGGGGAAGATGGACAGGGAAGGGGGGAGGGCATGCTCCTAACCTTGTATTGTGGAGGCTCTGGCTGAGCTGTCTGCATCCCCGATACCAGACACACTCTCAGGCTCCAGGGTCGACTCCACAAGATGCTCCAGGTCAGTGAGGGCACATGCCCTGCTCCTTCCTCCCCCTGTGACACTGTGCAGCCAGCTTCTTCTTGGCAGTGATCCTGAGATCATACTACCGTTTTTTTAAGTCATCAATCTCTCGTGGGCTCACCCCAATGGCATTCACCTTCACCTGGATTGCCAGCCAGGTCTTCCTTTTCACAGCCTCTGCTACCTGCAGGGACTGTTTCCCAAAAAGCTGGGTGTGGTGTTTCACCACCTCCTCCACAAGCACCTGAAGCTCACTTGTGCTGAACTTCATCTTTCTTTTCCTGTCTGCTCCTTCCCTCTGTGATTCTTGGGATGCCATCCTGCAGTTCTGCTCAGCACAGTTCAGCCAGTGGCTCAGTTGCTCACAGCTCTCCAGAAGGTTCTGATTGTCTGCACCTGCATGGGTGTGGCCACTTCCTGCTAGTGGGGTGGGGTGCATGCACATGATTGGTTGAATCCTCAATTGCTTGTATTTTGAATCGAATCTGTAAATGTTACCAAATTTTTTCCTACATCTCATTTACCAATTCCGGAATACTGAATCAGTAAAATTTGGTATTTAGGAATCGGTAAAATATATTTACCTACATATGGCCCCCTTAGTATGCTCTTCACTTCCAAAGCTGAATATGCAGAACAAAAATTGAAGGGCCACCACTATGACCAAGGAGAAAAAGAGGTTAGGATACTGGTGGCGCAATTACAGCAGAGATGCTATCGCAGCCATAAAAGTTGATATCAGCCACACCGTCAGCTAACCACAGGAATTTTTTAACACATTTTCAGCTTTCTATAAGGACATCTACTCTCCTGAAGTGGGTGTGGACTCCGACTGGCTTAAAGCCTTTTTTAACAAGATACAGGTACTGGGCCTCATGAGACAGGTAGAGAAATCCTCCATGGTAAATCACGGAGGAAATAGCACAGGCCATCTCCAACCTTCTGTATCATAAGGCTCCCCGGAGAAGATAGTTTTTGGGCTGAATTCTAACTGTGGATGAAGGAGGAAGTTGTGGACCCTCAGTCCTCTCTTAAGCTGGACACCCTGATCGCAGTCCTCCCCAAGCCTGTGAAGGAACCCCTCGTCTGCAGTAGTTATGGGCCTATCTCCCTTCTCAACAGAGATATTAAGATACTAACAAGAATACTGACAGCCTGTTTACGGAAGGTCATCTGAGCTCTGGTTTTACCACACACAAGTGGGGTTTGTCCTGGGATGATGATCCCAGTACCATCTGCACCAATTAGTCCATGACTTGTGGCTAGTCACAGTTTTACCAGAAGAAGCTCTGGCCCTCTTGCTCGATGTCAAGAAGGCATTTGATGGAATAGAATGGGGATAGCTATTCCCGATACTCCACTAATAGTGAAGATTTCTTCTCTAAGATTTACTGGCTATACGATTACCCCTTAGTGCAGGTCGATTTTAGCACTTTCCTTTCAGACTTCTTTCCAGTCCACCGGGGAACGTTGTTGCCCTTATTTTTCCTTCTGGCCATGGAATGTCTGGCAGTTGCTCTGCGACAATCTAAGCAGATTGTAGGAATCCTCACTCCAAGAGGCCTATTGACACACTATCTCTATGAGCATCATATTATGCTTATACTCTCTGCTCTCACTACCTCCATCCCAGCCCTCCTAGATATCATCCATTTATTTATTTTTATTTTTATTTATTTATAAAGTTTTATATAGCGCGAACAAGATCCCGAAGGATATCAGAGTGCTTTACAATAGAATGGGAGGAAGGGCATAAATGCAAACTCGACAACAGGTAGGAGTAACAAAAAACAGGAATAATAGAATATATTTAGGGACAGTGGCATAAGAAAGAACCATAACAAATGATTGCCGAATGGAAGTAAGAGCAATTGTCTTCGAGCAGGTGCTCCTAGCACACTTAGGGTAAGAATTTATTCACAAAGAATTTTTGTGTTTCCAATTTGAATGCCATTGTTAAAGAGATTCGGCGTCCTTCCGGTGGAAGAGAGTTCCATAGCTTTGGGGTAGTGTCGGAAAAGGCTCAGTGACAAGTTCTCTTTTTCCTAAAGATGAGTGGTTTCAAGAGGAAAGTCTTTCCGCTTCTTGAGGCTCTTACACGACAAGAGAGCTCCAGTTTTTGCATCAGGTACTTGGGCGTATTGAAGTGAAGGGCTTTATGCCTCAGAACAGAGTGGTGCTCTCCAGTTATAAAATCAATTTGGAAAAGAGTGAGGCCATACCTATTTCTCATGTGACAGCTAGGGTGACCATAACCGGCTACTCATTCCAATAGAAGCCCTCACGCTTCAAGTATCTGGGGCTCTACAGTAACCAGAGCCTCATTCGCATAGTGGCAGATAATTTAGAGCCTCTGCTGAAGAAGGCAAGACTTAACTACGAAAAGTGGTCTCCCCTCCATCTCTCACTATGGGGTAGGACACAGGCTGTAAAAATGTTGACTCTTCCAGGGTTCACTTGCGTGTTGGGAATTCTTCCAATGGTGCTACCCGCTAAGACACTACGGTTAGTGGATAAGGGCATCAATACTTTTATTTGGGGGAAGTTGAGAACTAGACTGGCCATCGGCAAATGTATAGCCTACCGGTACTATTGTGGCCTAGGACTAGCCTCAGTCAAGCATTCTTGGATAGCCTTGCATCTGGCGCAGCTTGCCTTCATAAAACCACAGATAGAGAATAACATAATGAGTAATCGCCAGGGGCTACACTTACTGCACAAATATGATGCCTCAGTGCCCGGATCGGTGAATTCCATGATCCAGGCCATGGAAAGTTCTTGTTCATGTATGCCCACCTCCATGACAAGGCCCACTGTCGAGCAACAAAGCAACAGAGCAACACCAGTATTACTATTAGAGGAAAAATGGTCATCTGGGGTCATTAGCATGAGGCGGGGATACTCTCTCTGAATCATGTAATCGCCAAAGGGGTGTTCAAGCCCTTTGAGAAACTGTGAGATGAATTCCACTTAACTCATTACTATCAGTGGAAATATACCCAGTTGCCCCATTGCCTCATGAGATATCTAGGCCCTCATCCCTGGATCATTCCGTCATCCCCGGTGCTTTCCTATCTCAATACGTGAGGGCATTTCAAAGGAGCAATGCTGAGCTTTTACCACCTCCTGATCGCAGGCAGGGAGACTAAGGGCTAAGTGGCAGTCTCGGGTCCATACAGAATTTGAGGCGAAGTACTGGGATGAGTTATAGGACAACCTGGGAAGAGGGGTGAGAGAAGCCAGTATGAAATTTTGCCTCTTCAAAATGATAAATGACTAGGCCTGGGCAGAATGTTTCTTTTCACCAGTGGAGTTGGTGGAATTTACTTACATTCTGTTACTCTTGTAACACAGAATTACTGATAAAGTCGGCCGTTCCACCAGCGGAATTAATCTGCAGTAAACTAAGGGGCCCATTATGATGTCGGGCGGATTGCCCCCACTCTTGATTTCCCCCCCCCGCCATATTAGTATGGCGGGGTGACCTCGGCGGACGGAAAGACCGTCCACCGCTTTTCCACCCTGGTCGATAATATAATAATAATATGGTAATAATAATATGGTGGTGGTGTCTATCAGACACCGCCAGCCATATTATGATAGGCATTTTTCGATGCCTTTCCGTGGGGGCAATGCCGCCGCGGAAAGGCATGCGGACTTCACTCTGGGGGCCCCCTGCGGGCTCCCAGAGTGAAGGAGAGTAGGGGGGTGCACATGGGGGGGTGCCTGTGGTACCCCCCGCATTTGCATAATCAAAGCGGCAGCCAACGCGCAGTGCCTGCTGCTTTGAATATGCAAATGCAAAAGTGCTTTTTAAGCATTGTGGCGGGCGGTGCTGTTTCTGGATATTGAACTTGACAGAGTGACTTTGGATAAGCTGAACACCTGTGTTTGTTGGCTACGAATAGTAGGCTAAGATAGCAGCACAAAGTCAGCCAATCAAATGTATTTATTTAGACTGTGTCTATTACAACAGAGCAGGTGTATATCTATATAACAAATATGTAATTATGTTAATAAAAGGTGCTTATGAAGACAATGCTAAACATTTAAATATTAAGCGATTAAGAGCTACCTAAAACAATTTCTTACAGCAATAAAAAAAATCTGCCTATTGCATATATTTCATCCATATAATGCATGTGAATTAACAGTTTCATTGCTTATGAGCAGCCTCGTATTCCAAATGTAGGCTTAAATAGGCTTTTTCTCTGGTTTAACTGAAATTAGAACATTTTGTAATGTGTACTCTGACTAATGTACATTTCCCCTCACTTAGAAACATAATATTTCAACTAATCGACTCTGGTCAGCAACAAAATTGATTGAAACATATTCTATGCTTTATTAGAGCAAGTCGTATCTATGAATTATGAAGTTAAACAATATAGTGATGAACAGAATCCTTATGCCATGACTCTTAAGGACAAAGTAGAGTGCTGGAGCCTAAACAAATTAGGTCTCCATTTTAATAGTTGCAGCTCATATTTCAACAGGGCTAGCCATACTATGGAAGTAATAATATTTACGGCAAGTAGTTCAGTTCAGTTCTGTAATATTGAGGTAATAGAAATTTTCAGGTAGCTAATGTGTCCCCACTCGCACCCCATCCAAACACACGTGTCCCATGTATGTCATGTAATTCCTTTTCCGTGCATGCTAGAAAGACGCATATGCATTTGCGTCCAACGTCAACATGTCAGTTATACAGTTCCCCAAGAAAATCACGTTAATTAGGCTTCTAGGCCTATGGTGCCAACGTCTTTACATGGTACACTTTTGAATAGAGCACACGTTTTCTCCATGTTTCCTGGCCCAGTCGAGCCAGGCCCTTAATCGAGACTCCAAGTTCTTTTCTGTCTCTGAAAGCTGCAGTTTAGGTATGCATCCCTGACCTTTACCTTACATCCCAGACGAGCGGTGCCCGGTTCGGCCTGGCCTGCCTGCCAAGATGATATTTTGCCTACAGTTATCTGCTCAGCCTCCTCGAAAACACATTCCAGTCTAGTGAAATAGGTAAACATATTCCCGGCTGCAGAGCAAAGGGCCCTGTCTTCCTGTCTCCATGCAAGTAATTTACTGCACCCGTTACCATGGTAGGCCCATGGCCCCCGCACTCTACATGAAGATCCATATGCACGCACTAGCATTCAGTGATGAACGGCCTCTGCCCGAGAGACCTTTTACTTCAGACACTACATCCTCCAAACATAAGATACCAGATATGTTATAGGTGCAGGTCGTTCTGACATCCCAGACATTTGTCGCCTCCACTAGTGTAAAAGTCAAAGCCCCCATTTCTCCCCAGTTGCGCGTCATGCTCAGTTGCGCGCGCATCTAAGCCAAAAGTTTCTGCTGATCCTGCAAACTTTCTCTAAGCATCCACCCACTTGTGACGTTTCATGTGACGTTTCTCTGACATGCCAAGTGCACGCCCACGTGTACGCCTTTTTACACGCCTCCTGTTACGCACATGTGTTCTTATCTCTCTCTTTTCACCTGTTACGCCTACTGTATTCGATTCAATTATACTGTTTTACTATATATATTGTGTGATGTTAATAAAATGTTGAATGTCCCTTCCTGAACCTTAGTGGTGATGGAACTCGATGTCCCATGCCTCGAGGCATTTCATTAAAGCCCGTATGACTCAGACACCACGGACTCTGCCTCTCATTTGATTGAGCTATCCTTATTGTTATTTAATGTATAGAAAAATATTATTTATATTATTTACCATATAATCTGGCGCCCGAATAGGAACCCCCCCTTCCCCACTCGCCGGCGATGTACCGCAGGCTTTGACCCCTTCTACAGCCGTGACGGATCCAGTGCACACCTGCGGGTTTTCCTGCTATCTCCCTCAGGCCCACGGAGGAGACGGAGACTGCGACCCGGCATCCAGACGAGGCGGTGAGGAATGCGGAGGATCCCGACCAGAGCCCCAAGTCGAGAGAGCAAGGTCCGAGGTATCCAGAGGCCCACCTGTTCCGAAGCGCATGCGTAGGAGAATTCGTAGCCTGACGCAGTCCAGTCCAGTCCAGTTTCCGAGGCCTTCAGTTTCTGCTTCCCGGTGAGTACCGTTGTTGGGAACACATCTAGACGGGTTCATTAATTTGTGCCCGGTCAAGACAGGTCTGGGTACACAGACCTGGTCCAGACGTGTTCACTTAGGTGAATACGGTATGACGTGTCTCTTTATGGGACCGGTATGTCTGTACTGTTCTAGCAGTGCATCTAGTAAGTCAGTATTCTAGATTTCGAGAAATTTTTCAGAATTGTGTTTCCATGTACCAGGTAGTAACTGTCCGAAAATGTTTTAATGTGTTTTCATGTCGTGGTATGAATGATTGTTTGCAATTCATTACTGTGATTATTGTGTTCCCGTTCAAATCAGTCCAAATATGCCACTGTTCTCGAAATTACGTCAGATAGGAACTAGGAAAGGGATACTCGAAGAAGCAGTTCCCGTCCCGCCTAGGGACACTCCAGGACATTTTATGTACCATAAGCATGGCTTAGATGCCATACTGTACCTAGATTTGTGGGTGGATTACACAAAAGATCTGGAAGAAAAGTTCAGATGGCCTGTCTCAGGGACATGGGATGCTGATTGCATCATGAGAGTAGAAGAAGCATTATGGAAAAAGAAAGCCAGACAATCCCAGAAAGATGCCATAGAATTATGGCGTAAAGAAGCGCATAGAAGAACAGAGAAAGAAATCAGGAAAGCAGAGAGAAGTAGAGAAGAATCCGAAAAGGCTAGAGAAAAAGAGTTACTAGAAGAAGGAGAACGAGTCAGAATAGAACAACAAGACAGACAAAGAAATGCCCTTATTACAGGTCTGTATCCTGTTCTCGCCGAGGGCCTGCCCAAGGCGACCCCGGAAGTACCACGTAACTTGCCACCACCATTGGTTCCGACTAAACTCCGTCATAAACAGACCGCAGCAGACATTTTCCTTTCTTCCTATTTAGATGACGTAGCTCCAGCATATACTAATGTACACGTACCACCTGCTAATAATGTACATCAGCCTATTCAGTCTGTTCAAGCCACGACACCCCCACCTCCTCAAGACTCGCTTCCCTCACCCATTGTCACTTCCCCTACTGTCACTACTACTGCTACTGTTCCTACTGTTATTGGTCCTACAAATCCTTTTTCTACACTTACAACCCAGAGTCTGCCTGCATCACCTACACCTACTTTTCCAGCTATGACACCAGTAGTAACAACACAGCCAGTTCATGTTTACGCTTCCGCTTCAGGAGGCGCAGCAGGAGGTCAGCCTGTTACCCCGCCTCAAGTAAAACGACTGACGCTTAGAGAGTTAGCATTACAACGTACCCCCAGAGCAGCGACGTTCGCATCCCTTAAACAGTACATTACAGATTGCAGATATGATCCCGTACCAGGCGAAGACGAGATGATGCTATACTCACTACGTTTACGGAGAGTCACAAACTATCTGACTATTCTACCACATATGGAAGAACATCTAGATAAAATATACAATTTCATTAGAACAGGGGAGAGACCAGAATGCATTTACAAAGCCATGGCACACAATAAGGTTGTGACACAAAAAATGATCTTACAGTTTTTGATAAATTGTTTGATAAGGGAACGAGATCGGCCAGGTACAACCAAAGAAGAAATGGATATCCTGATGAAGTGGAGTAATAATATAGCTGATGGTAAACATAATACACAAGGTTGTATAGAATCCATGTACAGAAAGATCCGTAAAGAAATTGTAATAATACACGAAAGGGAAAACGCAGCTAGGGAAGCCGAGAAAGGGGAGAATGAAACCACAGAAGATGACGATATAGATGATGATGCAGAAGACCGAGATAGAATAGCGTACGTAGGTAGAGCAAGACCTTTTGACAGACCCATACGCCTAGAGAGAAAGAAACGTTTTCTTTCTCCCATATCAGAACAATGTTCTCTTGAGCATTTATTCCAAGCTACTGATAAAGTACTGAAACAACGAATAGGTTACAGTGAACTTAGTACCATGCATGAACAGGAACTAGCACAATCAGCAGTACAGTGGGCTGATAATAACAGCGTATATAAAGATGATTCAGTAGCGCAAACATTTTTGAATCTTTCCCCAACCGAACAGCGCTTAGCTGGTATGTACATGATCCAGCATCTCATTACACTATATGAGAGTCAGCATTCTGATCCAGGTCCCCTATATAATATTTTGGAAGAATTACTCCTAGGTAGGTGGAGAGGCCTAGGTACCGATTTAATTAATGTCACTCTAGAACAACGACACAAATACAGAACTTTTCTGACTCCACATTTTGTTCCTGTTCCACCCCCAGTAAGGAAAACATTTTACATTGACAGACAGAATCCCTTACGAGAAGTTCATCCCGTCCAGACCACAGGGGGTGAGCTTCGACGCGTATTCGTATACACACCCTTGACTAAAATGGAATTATTGGAAATGAAGAAGTTAGTACCTTGTCATGATAAAGATCCAGCAGGGTTTCACCGTGAATTAAAAGACATGTTACTCATGGGGGATTATACCTATCCCGATATTCTTAAAATGTTAAAGGACTGCTACTTCCCTCTTCCCACGATCCCAAGGAGCTCGGCAGGGCTGGTGAAGCCCCGGGTCCCGGATTACGTGGCGGCCATCTTTGGTTGGGCTGTAGTTGCCAGTATAAAAACGGTCGGCCATGTCTCCGCGCAGCGGACGCGGTCAGCGGACGCGCCGGATCTGTGCCGGAGTCGTGCCAGAGTCCTGCCCATCTGCGCCCGTCCGCGCACGGAAGGGCGCAGGGCCAGGGCCCCCACCACATGGCTTACATACTCTGGTGAGGAAATCCGTCATCTGAATGGGGCCATGACATCTTTAGACCTGGCTACACTCACTCGTATCGAGGAACTGTCTATCCAGGCACCGTTGATAGGTAGGTCCCGAGCCCCCCCGCATACTTTAAAGCTCGTCAGCCTAAACACTAGGTCGCTATGCTGTCATAGTCTCGAGATTTACACTCTACTACAGGGCGAAGACATTGACATCCTGACCTTGTCCGAGACCTGGATGGGGGATAACTCCCTACCAGATATCATAGCTGCTGTCCCTGAAAATTATGACATCCACTGGCAGAATCGCATAGGGAATACCCGAGGGGGAGGGGTGGCAATAATTTTCAAGAAACATCTAGCAGTGACTAAAATACTGGCGGAGTCGGCGGATTTGGCCGACTTGCTGGCGATAAAAATTATGTTTGATAACATGTGTGTTACAGTTCTCACAGTCTATCGCCCTCCCAACGCAACCCTAGGTTTTAATGACTCCTTTATGACCTATGCATCCGACATGTGCTCCAGATATAGAAACGTCATAGTTACAGGAGACTTCAATTTTCACTGGGACAAGGATAGGAAACAGCCAGCGGCCAACACCCTAGAGACAACTATGTCCTCTCTAGGATTCAGGCAGCTTGTAAACGCTCCCACCCATATAAAAGGCCACACCCTAGATCTGATATGGACCACAGATCTCAGGGTGGTACTAGCTGGAATCCTCCCTTGTCTGTGGTCAGACCACCATCTGATCTACTGTGACATCCCCCTGGATACCATACTCTCACGCCCAGCACCTAAAACCAGACTGACCCGCCAGTGGAAAAACGTAGACCAACATACACTGACTACATCACTCAGAGGAATTGCCCAGCCGATAATGCTTAATCAAGATGTAGATCAGGATTGTAAAGATATGATGGACTATTTGGTAAAGGCCATTGATCAGATAGCCCCTGAGAAACTTCAGACAAAAAACAGTGGGAAAAAGGGAGCCCCTTGGTTCACACCCGCCTTGAGGGACCAAAGGAAGGCCCTACGTAACATAGAGAGAAACTGGAGGAGGAATAAGGATACAGCCACTTGCGAACAATACAAGATGGCGTTTCGTAGCTACAAAAAATCTATCCGGACAACTAAAGCCTCATTCTATGAGGTCCGTATAAATAGGGCGAACAATGTTCAAAAGGAAACGTTTAAAATCCTGAAGGAACTAACAAAAAGAGCCCAGGATGCAGAAAGTAGCATAGACTGTGACACCTTCCAGAAATATTTCCTGGATAAGGTTGACATTATCATGCGCGAGATAAAAAGCACGGGGTGCAGCCTAACTGAGCAGCATATCGATCTAAATCCAACTGCCAGCTGCTTATCATCATTTCCCCCCATGGACTCACTAACCCTTGAGTCATTGATGAGAAGGACAAAATCTGGCTCCCCAGCCGATCCATGCCCCCCAAGCATTTTCTGCTTGGCAGGTCCAATTCTAGAGGACCATATCCTAGCTACACTGAATAAATCCCTGAGTACTGGCGGGCTCCCCACTAGCTCCAAAGAAGCTCGTGTAAGACCGCTGCTAAAAAAAGTGGGGGCAGATCCCAATGCCTTAAAAAATTATCGACCCATATCCCAGCTGCCCTTCCTGTCCAAAGTACTCGAGCAACATGTACTAAAATCTATGTCAAGCTATCTGGAGTCTAACCATCTACTCCATGAGAGGCAGGCAGGCTTCCGTGCGCACCACAGCACCGAGTTGGTCATGCTCTCGGTGCTGGATGAGCTCAGAAGGATGGCTGACAGTAAAAGACCGAGCGCCCTGATTTTGTTAGACCTATCAGCGGCGTTCGATACTGTCAGCCATTCCATTCTGCTGAATAGGCTGGCTGGGTTTGGGATTCAGGGTTTAGCCCTTCGGTGGCTGGAATCATTTCTATCTGGGAGAACCCAGAGAATCCAGATGGGAGATAGTGTATCAGGAGTGGGAAGTCTGACTTGTGGCGTCCCCCAGGGCTCAGCACTATCCCCACTCCTGTTTAACATATATCTACAGCCCCTGATTAACACACTAGCGGGGATGGGCTGTCGGGTGTTTAACTATGCTGATGACACACAGCTGCTGCTGGGCATAGATGACACAGCACAAGCCCAGTCACACGCGCAGGATATACTTAGATATACGGTCCACTGGATGTCCACCAACCAGCTTAAAATTAACCCGGAAAAGACAGAGGTGCTGATAGTACCATCTAAGTGCTCCTCCTGGAGCGACATGTACTGGCCCCAGGAGCTGGGCCCAACCCCACAGCCAGCAGCCACGGTTAAAAGCCTGGGTATTAAATTGGACAGTGCCCTCTCAATGACTAACCAGGTTTCCACCGTGGTTGGCACTTGTACAGGTCTTCTAAGACAGCTGCGCAAACTAGTCCCTCTCCTCTCCCAGTCGATGCTACGCACAGTGGTCTCGGCCACCATAGTGTCAAGACTCGACTATGGCAATGCGCTCTACTTAGGCCTGCCAAAAATGCTAACAAAAAGACTTCAGGTAGTCCTAAACGACGCCGCTAGACTTATTTTCAACCTTCCGCGGAGAACGCATGCCTCTCCACTATTAAAAAGTCTACACTGGCTGCCAATTGGACAGAGGTCCGTTTTTAAAAGCCTCTGTATAGCCCATAAAGGCATCTATGGGAAGGCCCCGACCTACATAAAGGAACGGATTGAGATATATAGACCGGAAAGAAATCTCAGGTCCTCTGATGCCAAACTCCTTGTATGTCCTCGTTTTAAGCTGGCCACAATGGGAGGGAGATCCTTCTCGGTTTTATTACCGAACCTTTGGAATGCCCTGCCTGAAACACTCCGAAAGGAGGGGAATCTACTCCGCTTCAGGAAAGCCTTGTAGACCAACTTGTTCAGAACAGCACTCAGCTTAGCTTAAGCACTCCACCCTTTTATATCCCGGATGTTATGTTCTGTGGTCAAAGCGCCCTGAGACCTGTAGGTGACCCGGCGCTATATAAATCCACAATACCAATAACAATAACAATAACAATAAAAGTACTGTTGTCAGCCGGTATCTACAAAAAAATTAAAGAAAAAGAATGGGAGGCGGGAGATAAAAAGATTATCTGGACTGAATTAGAAAACGAAGAAAATACACAAATTCCAGGTACTGGTCTTGGGGACAAAGCTAAAGCATTACCAGGATTATTAGTACAGGTCTTGCCGAGGTTATTGGCAATTAAAAAGGAAGACTGGGATGCAATCTCAGCCTGCAAACAGAAGCAAGACGAAGACACTAGTGATTTTTATTCCAGATTCGAGAAATGCTTAATTATTAATAGCGGCCTGAAAACAAGTAGTGAATCATATCCACATCTTTTTGTGACCAAACTAGTAGAGAATTCCTTACCCCAAGTTAAAAACCGAGTTCTGAAAGTCGAGAGTACATGGCAAGCAAATACCCCTTCTCAAATGTTACAAATGTTACAGTACCACCAGAACCGAATTAGAGAGGAACATGATCATGAACAGAGGCGTATGAAAGATACGAAAATGAAAGTACTTGTAGCCCAGTCTGTTCCAGCAGATGGTCAGAAAAAGGGTACAGCACTGCCAGGTCATTCTGCAGCTCCCGTTAAAGGGAATTGCAACTATTGTAAACAGCCAGGTCACTATATAAACGAATGTACCGTTCTGAAATATAATATTGCTACTGGCAGGACGAAAGAAAGACCGCGTCCTCCTAGACAAGAACATGTTCCACAGCATATTCCACAGAACACGCAACCTCCACAGCAAGCACAACAGACAGTAACTGTACCCCAACCCCAACCCATTGCTGCCACGCAACATGTCACGCAACAAATGTACCAGTATGCACAGTCACATTACCCCGATTATCAGCAGTACTCATGAAACAGCCTAGAGAGGGAGGTTGGCTTGCCTCTTATTGAGGTTCCTGTAGATCAAGAGGGTCCCTATGTACATAGTCAGGTATTAGGGAAAGACAGAACATTTTTGATTGACACAGGGGCGAGCAGAACTACCATCAGTCATGACGAGGTTCCAGGGGCACCCCTCTCAGGCTCACAGAATGTTTCCCTGGGTTTTTCAGGAAAGTCTATTGTTAACGAAGTGTCAAAGCCAGTTTCCCTAGAAGTTGGTCCATTGTCCCGTACTACAGACTTGTTACTTACGAAGGCATGTCCTGAAAATCTGCTTGGTATTAAAACGTTGAAAGCTCTAGGAGCAGTAATATGTTGTTCTCCGGAAGGAGTGAGATTGTTCTTACGTGATTTTAAAGGTCATTATGTGTTGCGAGATTTTGATCCTAGATTGCAAAATGTACCAGCGCATTTATGGGCACAAGGTCCAACTGATGTAGGTTGTATGCACATTACACCTTATTGTGTCACTCTCAAGCAAGGAGTTGTACTACCCCGAATCCGACAATACAAATTGCCCCCCCAGGCTGTAGCAGCCTTACTGAATATTGTTGACGAACTAATTGCCCAAGGAGTAGTTATAGAAACTGACTCCAATGTATGTAATTCTCCAATCATTCCGATTCTTAAACGAACAGACCCAAATGCACCACCAGTCTACAGATTGGTGATCGATTTTCGAGAATTAAGTAAATGTAACATTCCTCAGTACCCAGTAGTGCCAGACATATCTTCCTTATTGACTGCTATTGATTCCGAAGCAGCGTTCTTTACTGTAATCGATCTCAAGAACGCTTTCTTTAGTGTCCCCATTCATCCAGAAAGCCAGTATCTCTTCGGATTCTCTTTAAATGGCCGAAGCTTCAAATTTGCTTGTGCACCTCAAGGGGTTCACGGAAAGTCCCAGTATTTATAGTCAAGCCTTGAAACGACAACTAGACAGTATTCACATGCCTGCTGACACTGCTCTGCTCCAATATGTCGATGACCTGTTAATAACTGCAAGGACCGAACGTGACTGCGAGCGCGCGTCACTGACTGTCTTGTATTTCTTGGCCGAAAAGGGGCATAAAGTGTCCCCTTCGAAGCTACAATTCTGTGCCCAGCAAGTGGTATACCTTGGGCACTTGCTGTCCAAGTGGGGGAGACAGTTGACACCAGACCGCATCCAGTTAATTGCACATCTGCCACAACCCAAGACACAAAAGGAGGTACGGGCTTTTATTGGCCTCACCTCGTACTGCAGACAATGGATCCCTCAGTATGCATATCTAGCCAAACCACTCATACAGTTGACAAAACAGGAGGCAGCGACTTCGACTGTCCTCCCTTGGACTCAGGAACACACACAAGCTTTTGACGAATTGAAGAAAGCCCTATGTCAAGCACCTGTTTTAGCGACACCATGTTACAGCAAACCTTTTACACTTTTTGTTACTGAACGCGATGGCACTGCATTATCTGTGCTTACACAAGATCAAGCGGGAAAACACAAGCCTTGTGCTTACTTTTCTAGTACATTAGATCCAGTGACCCAGGCTCTGCCTGCGTGCCTCAAATCAGTTGCAGCGACAGCTCTAGCAATCAGACAAAGCGACTCAATAGTGTTAGGACATCCCCTGACAGTTCAAGTTCCACACTCCGTGGAAGTTCTTCTGAACCGAACCCAGACACAACACTTGACCATAGCAAGACTGACAGGATATGAACTGACATTGTTTCAGCCACACATAGAGATCAGACGTTGCAACACATTAAACCCTGCCACATTGTTACCCTCGAGTACAATTGACCCGACACCACATGACTGCGTAGAAGTCATCAATACTGTAACAAAGCCCAGACAAGACTTGACAGACATTGCATTACCCGATCCAGACCTGACACTTTACGTGGATGGTTCATGTATGAGAACAAGCACAGGAGAGTTAGTGGCCGCCTATGCAGTGACCACTGAAACTGAAGTCATAGAAACACATCGTATTGACACATTGTCTGCCCAAGCAGCAGAGCTCATTGCTCTGACCCAAGCCTGCATCCGAGCCAAGAACCTGAAAGTAAACATATACACAGATTCACAGTATGCATTCGGAGTTGTTCACGACTTCGGTATCCTCTGGCAAGAAAGAGGTTTTTTAACTTCTCATGGCGCCAAGATACAGCATGGTCCCCTTATTCAAGCTCTGTTAGAAGCAATACACTTACCTGCATCCATTGCTATCATGAAGTGCAAGGCACATACGAAAGTCACTGATACTATTTCCCAGGGTAACGACCTGGCAGATCGAACAGCTAAACTCACAGCTCAGACTCAAACAGACATACCGACAGATCCGACAAAGACTGAAGTATCAACACAGACACATTGCATGACAGTGAAGGATCCCACTCTAGATGTACTCGACATACAGACACATGCCACTCCAGACGAAATAAAGAAATGGACTGAACAAGGAGGGATCCAGACAGATCAGGGATGGATGACGAAGGGAAGAGCCACATGGTTCCTCCCCGACTCTATGGTTCAAGTTATCATTAATACAGCACATAGTCCAGCACACTTAGGAGAAAAAGCCATGTTAGACAGCATTCAGAATCTATGGTTCAACAAGCATTTACGTACAGCAGCAAAACAGAAAGTGCGTGCCTGCATGATCTGTTGTCAGTTCAATCCAGGCAAAGGCATTCCCGTGGAACAAGGTGGATTCCATCCTCCTGACCATCCTTTTGAAGTCCTCCAGATGGATTATATCCAGATGGACAGATGTAGAGGATTCAAATATGTCCTCGTAGTTGTATGTGCCCTTTCCAGATGGACAGAAGCATATCCAGTCCCAGATTACACTGCCGCGACACTGCCAAGCAGTTGGTTCGTGAATTTTTCCCGCGATACGGCTTGCCCCGTGTCGTGTACTCAGATAATGGACAGCCCTTCTCGTCCGAACTTATGAAACAGGTATCACTCCTGTTAGGTTACCAATGGAAATTTCACTGTGTACGACACCCCGAAGCAGCTGGTTTGGTCGAACGACACAACCAGACTCTGAAAACACGACTAGCAAAGGTCTGTGCAGAAAAGGTGTAGATTGGATAGTAGCACTGCCAGTTGCCCTCTTTTATATGCGCATGGTAGCTCATTCCAGAACCGGACTATCTCCCAATGAGGTAGTCTTCGGCAGACCTCCCAATATGTGGGGTACGCCTATGTCTCGTAAAATAACCGATGTCGATAGTAATATGCTGACAGATTACCTAGCTTCCTTGATGTCTGCACTACAATCTTGTCGTTCACAGGTTGCGGATGCCTTCACGGACAACACCCAAGTAAAACCGCATGAAATCGTTCCAGGAGAATATGTCTACATCTGCAACTTCGACAGATCAAGCCCTCTGGAGCCCAGATGGAAGCAGCCAAAACTGGTGTTGATGACCACGAGGACCGCAGTAAAGCTGGAAGGTCGCAAGGGGTGGCTCCACTCTAGCCATATCAAGCGTTTTCATGGATTGTGTCCAGAGACTGAAATAAAGGACTGCCCCCTCATGAGCTGTCCTATCGATTAGCAATGCGCAACAATACATTCATTCGTATGTTACACCATACTCACCAGACCAGCAATGCCACAAATTGCTGGGTATGTGGCCGACTCCCACCTTATCAGAAATACAAGGAAGCTCTGCCCCTCTTTCCCTACCCACTTACACATAATGGTTCATGTGGAGCATGGTTTGCTTTAATGTCTTCCTTAGACAGTAAGTCCAAAGTTTCCCAAGGCAATTGGATATGGGGGAACCTGAATACAGTCATGAATAAAGCATGTTTCCCAGACGCAGACGGTCTTCCCCAAAGGAGAGGGACTGATCTAGAAAATGAAGTGTATGAATTAGGTAACTTTTCCCTCAATCTTATGATTCTGAACGTCCAGTCCGAGACTAATTCGGACTTGTCGTTTATAACAGTTTTACCAGTGAAAGGTGAATTATGCGTTAGAAAGAATGGTTCAGTACATCTAGGACACAGTGATTGTAATACTGTGATCGAATTCAGTGATAAAGGAAAGTCTACTTTCAAAGCCTCTCGCCATTCCTATTTTATTTGTGGTCAGACAGCCTATGTACATCTGCCCCCTGATTGGGATGGGACGTGTTATATTGCGTTCCTGTTACCACCTGTTTTCCTAGCCCCGCCTGATTATCATCGAAATTCACGCCTTGTACATGTAAGACATAGAAGGGAGATCAAGTCCCCAATTGTCGATCAGACTGAGACAACGTGGGAACAATATACAGACTTCAATAAAGGATTCTTTTTCTTTGTAGGTCCTGTCCAAAACAGTAAATTGATACGCAAATTAACTAGAACACTGGAAGCGGTAGTGAACAAAACTACTTCTGCTTTAGGTAACCTGACCGAAGAGCAATCTGCTATGAGACTTGTAGTTCTTCAAAATCGCCTTGTCCTTGACGTCATCCTGGCCGATAGGGGCGGGGCTTGTAGAGTGATCGGATCTAGTTGTTACGTGTTTATTCCTAATAACGCGCCATCCGTGTATAAGGCCATAACAAGGCTTCACGAAATTGCTCACCTGATTCACCAGAATCCAGGCACCTGGACTTGGTCCGGTTGGCTCTGGAGTGTGATGTCCGCCTGGGGATGGAAATTGCTATCATTCCTAGGAATAATACTACTGATTCTATTCAGTTGTTGTCTCTGTCTGCAATGTGGGCTGGCGATTTGCGGCTTGTGCTCCACAGCTTGTATTCCCCATCCAAGTTCGCGTTCCCGTTCCCGAATAAAGAAAGAAGAGCAAATGATGTTATATGAACAGATAGATGGTCTCATGAAAATAGACATATCCTAAAGGGTGAAGTAGGGGCCAAGGAGGGAATGAGGTAATAGAAATTTTCAGGTAGCTAATGTGTCCCCACTCGCACCCCATCCAAACACATGTGTCCCATGTATGTCATGTAATTCCTTTTCCGTGCATGCTAGAAAGACGCATATGCATTTGCGTCCAACGTCAACATGTCAGTTATACAGTTCCCCAAGAAAATCACGTTAATTAGGCTTCTAGGCCTATGGTGCCAACGTCTTTACATGGTACACTTTTGAATAGAGCACACGTTTTCTCCATGTTTCCTGGCCCAGTCGAGCCAGGCCCTTAATCGAGACTCCAAGTTCTTTTCTGTCTCTGAAAGCTGCAGTTTAGGTATGCATCCCTGACCTTTACCTTACATCCCAGACGAGCGGTGCCCGGCTCGGCCTGGCCTGCCTGCCAAGATGATATTTTGCCTACAGTTATCTGCTCAGCCTCCTCGAAAACACATTCCAGTCTAGTGAAATAGGTAAACATATTGCCGGCTGCAGAGCAAAGGGCCCTGTCCTCCTGTCTCCATGCAAGTAATTTACTGCACCCGTTACCATGGTAGGCCCATGGCCCCCGCACTCTACATGAAGATCCATATGCACGCACTAGCATTCAGTGATGAACGGCCTCTGCCCGAGAGACCTTTTACTTCAGACGCTACATCCTCCAAACATAAGATACCAGATATGTTATAGGTGCAGGTCGTTCTGACATCCCAGACATTAGTCGCCTCCACTAGTGTAAAAGTCAAAGCCCCCAGCTCTCCCCAGTTGCGCGTCATGCTCAGTTGCGCGCGCATCTAAGCCAAAAGTTTCTGCTGATCCTGCAAACTTTCTCTAAGCATCCACCCACTTGTGACGTTTCATGTGACGTTTCTCTGACATGCCAAGTGCACGCCCACATGTACGCCTTTTTACACGCCTCCTGTTACGCACATGTGTTCTTATCTCTCTCTTTTCACCTGTTACGCCTACTGTATTCGATTCAATTATACTGTTTTACTAAATATATTGTGTGATGTTAATAAAATGTTGAATGTCCCTTCCTGAACCTTAGTGGTGATGGAACTCGATGTCCCATGCCCCGAGGCATTTCATTAAAGCCCGTATGACTCAGACACCACGGACTCTGCCTCTCATTTGATTGAGCTATCCTTATTGTTATTTAATGTATAGAAAAATATTATTTATATTATTTACCACAATATAAATGATTATTTCCTGCACCCATCTTAGATCTCTTATTATAATCTCCTCTCTCTCTCTACAAAGAGTAGCAATTTTACACTTTGTAGAATTTCTCTAGCCCAAGCCAAAAAAGAAGAGAATACAACCAATCAAAGAATGTTCAGGCAGTTACATTTTTCTCAATTCATATGGCCTGGATCATTAAAGTAATTAGAAGGTATAACAATTACTTTAGTATTTGCCTTCTAGGAGGCCGCACTGACATTTGCCATCCCAAAAATCTCTTCCCCATACAGTATTTGAGATTGAATCATTGCAGAGCAAGGAAAATGACCGCCCTTATTGAAAATCCTCATTAGTCTCTACTAGTTCTATCGACTTCCATTCTAGTGACCATAAGCTAAAGCAATGATCTTGAGTAGAATGGACTTCTTTAAAACTGTCTTTTTCCAGAGGAATTAGGTCTTGAGCCTCGATCCAGTCTATCAACATTTTGAATATTATCTTGGCAAATAGTTTTGCCCCCACATCAGACAGACTTTGCAATCTATAAATATTTGCTACTGAGGGATCATCATGTTAAGCACATCATCTGTTTCCTTCCCATGATCTGCTCTACCAAAGGCTCAACTTTTGTGGGTGAAGTGTTTAGATAATGTTGCTGTTATCATACTGTCCCCATGGGCATTATGATATGACCACTGTTCCTTTTTAAATAGCCCGTTATATACCACCTTCAAAGAAAATAAAAACCATACATTTACTCTCCTATTCAATCCATTGATTTTCCTTTTTTATTTCCAAATCTGATTTATCTGGCAATCTGCATCAAGCCAACTCACATCCTTTCATTGTTTTAGACTGCTACTTCTTCTTGGTTGTTTGCAAGATTTAATGCAAGATTTATTTAACTTTTGAACAATCAACAACCTCTTTTATTTTTCTTCCATACCAATTTAAGGTATTATCAATTGTAAAAATCTTTGTGTTGTGTTCATAAGTTGAAAGTGAAACCAGTTGTGTTTCATAAATCTGGGTGGTGATCCCCCTAGGAAAGTGCACCTTTAAGGAGAAGATCTTTTGTTGAGTATTTGTTAGAGGGATCACTAAGATCATATGCTTCAAGTGGTTATAACTTTCATCTATTTTGAGTATTTTTCATTCATCTAATTGTAAAACTAAGCTTGCAAAAATATATAACAGGACCTGATTGATTAGCTTTCAATGAAGTATGATCAGTCGGAGAACCTGAAGGGAACTTTCTATTTAGGAAAAATATGATCACAAATGATAAAAAGATTAAATTGTCATAGTCACAAGTTGTTATTATTAGTATCATTATTAATAGCAACTTGTCAAGTGCACAGCTACCTTGATGGGTTTCCTGCCACAGGGCAGTTGCAGATTTTCTGTTCCATAGAGAAATAAAACACAGCAACAAATCTGGGTAAGTTGTAAAGCAGTTTAGCAGAGGTTTTCTGAACAATTTGTTAGCGCTATATAGACGACTTATTAGCACCTAAATAGAGCACATTGCTGTAGTCCAGGCTAAAAATTACCAATAGCAACAAAGCAATGTACAAAGTTCCCCAGGTGGGGTGGTGGAAAGTCAGAGTATGCCTAGTGGAGTGTGGAAAGAGAAGGAAAGAATAGCCAAAGAAGGGGAATTTCCCTTGTTGGAACTAAAACCCTCACACACCTAGCAAACTAGATGTCATGCTTCATCATATGGGTTCTGCTCCTCGTCAGACTGGTGCTGCAATGTCTGACGGGCACCCGTAAAGGGGCTCTTTATCGGAGATCTTTTGTTCCAGCCATATGGTGCATGCGGGTGAGAGGGAAGGAAAAAGGGTTTAGTCGTGAGAAAGTAGTGAATTAAAAAAGGTGGGTCAGTCCACAATAAGTTTTATTGGTGTGGCTGACGCCCTTGATTAAAATGGTGGGAGGGGAGATATGTGCTTAAGGTAGTACAAATCAAGATACCTACAACCCCCTAATCAGGTCAACATGTTTTTTGCCCGGATGGCAATTCGTCAGGACCTATGTGAAACGTACTACACAGTGAAAATGGATGTTCATACAACCTTATGCCTTGAGGTCGTACAAGGGCAGGCAACTAGGTCCTGCTGAGCTGGGGTGACCTAAAAGAAAGTGCATAACAAAGGAATAATTGAAGTTCTGTATTTGTTATGTTACAAGGTCACAGGAACAGAACGCTCGAAAACACACTTGTGGGTGTAAAGGGACAGTGACTACAACGATATTTACAGGTGTATCCCCATTAGGAATACAGTGTGTTGCAATGCAGGGTTAAAAAGTGTTAAAAAGACGCTAAACGTGAGGAACATGAGGAGAGGCGCATAATAACCGATCTTACCCTAAGGTGCCCCACAGTCTGCTCCAGTGGGACCTGCAAGTATAGGTCAGGAACCTGGGAGGAGAGAGAGAGTGCGTCGGTGTAGAGCATTGAATAATGCTCAACAGTATTATGATAGCAGCCCGTCGTGAGTCAAGGCTCACAGAGTGGAAATTGCCGACGGGGTGGTTGCAAATCAGAAAGACCATTTGCGCGCATATATAGCCACATGGAAATAAGTGAACCTGCGGCAGTACGTAAGCCAAGGTGAGTACCCAAACACCGAATCGGCACAGGCTGTCCCCGCACACCCAAGCAGGGATCGCTGGGGAGCAGGTACAAGCCATGGCCAAAACCGCGTCCAGGACACAACAGAGGCACAAATAGAAATAACCAATGCCTGAATAACGGTCCACAGAGCCGCTAAGGGAATAAGCCAGAGAATCTTTTTCAGCCATTTAAGAACTGCAAAACAAGTGGCCGTTACCTTAGTGATTTGTGGTTTCATAGAGAAATTTTCATCAATAAGAAGGTCCAGGTTTTTTACTTTAGTTACCAGGGTGTTTACTTTAGTTACCGGGGTTAGTCCGCTAAAGGGCGAAAGTAGATGTTGAACAGTAAGTGGTTTAGAATGGATCCCTGCGGGACACCTGAATTCAAGGCTTGTGTTTGGGACCTCACATTTGGTGGATTTTTTTTTTTTATGTGTCTTCATTTAAATGGAGCTAAACCACCAATGGGCTCAATCTGTCCTGGCTATTGACTCCAGCATGAATCAGGGTAGAGTGGGACACTGTGTCAAAAGTCGTGCTCAGGACCAAAAAAACGAGCACATCACTGCCTCCCTCTTCCACGTATTGTCTCAGATATTCAGTCACGGCAAAAAGGGCAGACTCAGCTCTGTGCCCAGCCCTGAAGCCCAACTGGGAAGGTTGGAGAGGATAATGAGTATCCACAAATGATGAAAATTGGGTGTTGACATGTTTTCTAGCACTTTTGAGAAAACAAATAGCAAGGAAATGAAGGGAAAGTTCGAGAGACAATCAGGATGCTGTTATGCTATCAGGAAATACTGCTGTCTTGAGGTTATTGGCTGAAAGCAAATCATTGTGAAATCAGTCAGTCTTTATTGGATTTTAGCAAAGGTTACAATCATACAGAATACCAATTACACTAGTTGAGTAGTTGGAAATCAAATCATTGAAAAAGAAATCCTGATGTACATTTTGCAATTGCAAACTATTTGCATTTATCACACTCAGAGATTCAATGTTAGGAAAGTTATTCATTTTCATTTAGAAGTTTCCAACAATGCATTGCCAACCACCTTAGTAGAGACTAGGGTTAATAAATCCTCTGAAGCACGACCTGCACTATTAGATGTAGCCTTTTTGTTTTTTTAGCAATCCATCAATTATGGACATATCTACGTACAACTGGGTCTCCTAGAAACAGATAATGTAGTTGACCAAAAACCTTTTAAGTATTCGGATTCCTATATCATTCTTAGGCTATAAATATTACAGGAAAAAAATAAAGATCATGCAAATAGCTTAGATTTTAATCCATGCCACTCAATATGGTCTTTTATCTTCAGAATAACTATGTAAATGCAAGCAAGCAAAGGGATTCCCACGAAGGAATTACATTTCCATGACACTGTCAACCATTGGCCTTGATACTTCTAGCATATGTTTATCAAATCAACAACCTTTCTCTGTATCAGGTGAGATATCTTTGTTTGCAGGGTAAAGAAAGCTTAGTTTGCTACTGGACCAGAATGATTTTTTAGAAAAGTTGCACTGCAAAGATTGGAGATATGCTATTTATTATTGTCTATAGATTCAATATCTTTGGACAAAAGCTCATCCTCCATGCCATGAAGAAGTTCCTTAGCTAGCTAAGAGAAAAGCAAGATCTTCGTAATATCCCTCCCAAATGTATCAATTATAAACCCTACTTATTTTAAATGATGTTATATAAAGACTTTTTAATTAGGACAGTCAGAGAAAGTATCCCATAGGCATAAGCAATTTAATTATCACTGTTTGCTATGTCTTTTGCCAGATTTACTCTATCTACATAAATCAATAAACTACTCATATTAGGTTTAATTGTTGGTAATACAGTTATGTTCTTTTTATTCCTCCTTTTTTTCCTCTAACCTAACTTTTTATTTTGGGCATTAACCTTTGAGGTACATTATATTCTATCAGTATGTCAGTTTGAACCTAGTAAATACCTTGTGCTTTGGTGATTAAAATAAACAAACCTCGATTCAAGGATATAACAATTTTGAGGGATATAATAACTGCTTCTATTTTTACTCTGGATTCAAAATATTGCCGTCCCTACACTGTTCCTTTCCTTTGCACTCTTGTCTTTTCAATTGATACAGATATAATGTCCATTAAAAATAATAATAATTTCTGGCCAATGTGAGTGTCATAAGCCACCTACCTGGATCACAGGTGATTACAATGAGGTGGTGATGCTAGTTACCGAATCCTCCCGAGGCTTGCCCTCGGTTTACAGGAGGAGATACAGCTCTGGTGGCAAATCCCAGGGAAAGGGCGTCGGGATGGAGAGAGCATATAAAGTCAAAAGTCCTGTGGCTCATCTACTCAACAGCAATACTGCAGCAGGCATTCACACCAGTCTGATGAATGGTACCAGTCAATATGGTACAGAAAAACAAACAAATAATAAGGGTCTAGTCTAGTATTAAATCTATCTCTTAAGGTACCACCTCACAAAAGCTTTTCAAATCTCAACCAACCTTTAGTTTTGTTGTTGCTTTTTTCATTTAGATTTTCCTTAGAGGCTCCTTTATCAAAATGTTTGAAACTGAATATGATTTCAGCATCAAACTCACAAGCAAATTTGGACAGGGTAAGTTTCACCCAAGCCCTCTCTGGTTAGACTTGCCAACAGTATGTAAGTGAGGTGAACAAAAACACTGGTTACCTTTGTTTGCAGCATGATGTTGCAACTGCGCTCAGCTCCTAGGAAAATCAAGTCTGTTATTGGGTCTCTCCTTTTCATGTTGTTCTTTTTTCCATACAGGTGCAAGACTAATGACTTTGATGAGGCTGAATTCTAGAAGGTGTTTTAGAATGTTCACAAAGGTTATGTTCTAATTGTTTATAACAAAGAACAGGTGCAGATGAATAATTTGATGAGGCTGTCATCTAGAAAGTGTTTTAGAATGTTCACAAAGGTCGCATTCTAATTGCCTACTGCAAGGAACAGGTGCAGGGGTTTAATTTGATGAGGGCTGTCTACTGGAAGGCTCACGTTAAGGTCATCTCTGCCGGTTCTCAATGCTTATTCTGGTGGATATTGTGAATGTCTCTGTGGCGCCTGAAACCTGACCTTGCACATTCATCGTAAAACATTTGTAAAAACTATTAAGCTTTTCAAACAAACTGGGACACATAAGCTGCAGCTAGCTATTAACAACAGCATGTAATATGGTCAAAAGTCAGGGTACAAGAGGTTTGTTCATAAGTATTGGGAGGAATTACATGAGTAATGCCAGTGTATTGTGATAGTCAAAAGAGGTGACCTGTGGCAGGAACCCTGACAGTGGGGCAATTTGTAAAGTATTTATGTAGCAGTCAAACATCAACAAAGTGAAAAAACAACACAAGTAAAACCTCACACCAGTCTAGAAAAATGTAGAACATTTTTGTAAATTATTTAACACCAAAATTGCAAAAAAACTATCTGTAGAACCGAAGTTATGAATTCTTTAACCCCTTCGATGCTCATGACGGAACGGTTCCGTCACTAGCATCGGTTGAGCTGTGCTCATGACGGAACCGTTCCGTCATGACCACGCCCGTTTCTATTAGGGGTCAGCACCCGGCGGTAAATCGTACCGCACCGATGTGGTTAAAAAGATCTTGAAAGATCAAAGCACTATCACATAGATTCATCATCGGCATGTATTGCGAGTCTGTAATAGCGATTATTAAGGAATCGCTATTACAGACTCACAAAACGGGAATCATGTAAAAAACGCAATATTTATTGCGATTTCTACAGCTTCCTTATTTGCGATTAGTTAATTGCTAATCGCAAATAAGGAATAACTCCCCATTCATGCCTATGGGCCTAAAGGCCCATAGGCATGAATGGGAAGGCATATCAATGTGCGAATCGCTATTAGCGATTCGCATGTTGAGTTTGCGATTTCAAGGGTGCAGGGGTGTCCAAAGGACACCCTGTTGCACCCCTGAAATGATATTGGATGCTGGTGTTACGCACACACATGTCCCAAGGACATGTGTGTGTGTAACATACAACTTAGAAAAATGCACTTAAGTGCATTTTTCTAAGTTTCCGCTATTTACCACGAGGTTTGACTACGCGGTAAATAGCGGCCCAAAATTGCGAATTCGCAATTTTTAAATGTTTCATGAATTGCATTTAAGGAATCTCAAATAGAGATTCCTTAAATGCAATTCCTCGCATATGTGTGAATTCTATAATAGAGATTTTTGCATTTGGGATGATGAATCCCAAATGCAAAAATTGCGCTCGCAAAGGGCCAGATTCTCAGAATCTGGCCCTTTGCGAGACGATTTCACTTTGATGAATCTAGCTGTAAGTGCAGTCATCTAGTTGTGTGAGACCAACTCAAAGTCAAAGTTTAACATTATGACCAACCGCGATGGAGCATACCTTGGATGCAAGAAGTGGAATGGGCCCTGTCAGTGCTTACCTTCAGACTTAGAAGAAATTTCAAAGAAAAATGTTCTGAGAAGGTAAAGTTTAGTGGGGCATGGGTACAGGCGGTGTCAGAGGAGGGACTGTCAGCATTGAGGCATGATGGATGAAATCACAGTGAAGATTTCTGCATTCAGACTCATTTGTGTTTTTTGGAAGATAAACATCTCCAGCAGAGTGCAGCAGCAGGCTGTAGCCAACAAGTGTTCCAGGAGACTGGATACCCTGTCCCCAAGAGACCATTTAACAAGATGTGCTATTATCAAGAAAAAAGTAGGGTGAGCTGCTGCCAGGTTAGGCCATGCAGCAATTCTCCTTGAACAGCTAGACGAGCAGGTTGGTCACAGTCTTCTTTCAGTTCACAGAGCGGTTTTTAGCCAAGTTGTGGATTTTGGCTATCTAGGCACATTTAACACCACAACCAAGATTCCAGGATTGACGGAGCCCCAATTAAGCGTTTAGAACTCACTTTGGTTGAGTCCAGGTGAGGGTTCAAATGGTTGGAGCCTTTTATGTCCCTCAGGCTCTGTTCAGGAGTCCAGCAAGCTAGCCCTTGGAGTTAATCTTGTAATTTTGTGCTCAAGTGGTGAAGCAGGTGTCAAGCAGCAAGGCAGGCTCCTGAGGTTTCAAGGCAGGCTTTAGGCAGGACAGCAGTTCTTCCAGATGCAGCAAAATAGACTTGTATTGGAGAAAAAACAAAGGCCCCCTGAACGATATTTGTTCAATTCCTAGGACAGGGATAAACATATGTGAAAAAACAATTCCTAGGCAATCGTTTATGCATGCATATATAGATATGCAGAGGGTATAACAAGCACACTACAGAGTTAGTTAAAAAGGGATACATAAAGTTTATTCAATACAAAAAATCACAATTAGTTAAAAATAATTGCATGGAGTCAAAAGAGTAAATACAACATTCATCTTATTTGCGTATATTATTGCAAAAACAAATACAAATTAATATACATAAAAATCTAAACCAATACACAATAGAAATTCATAAAACAGTAGACAAATTGTGGTTCAAGTAGTAATTATTTTCCGACGCACGTTTCGGGTAGTCTTGTGGCTTACACTGTAGGCCACAGCAGCAGTCAGTCCTCTGAGAGTCCTTCCACTGATCCAGAAAGTGAGCTGAAGAGTAGTCTAAGTGTACCCCATTTATACATGGTGCCTTATGTAAAGTAGAGGTTTCTAGAGAATTCCCTTTGAAGTGACGTTTCCTGACTCCCATGCCCTGGCTCCAGGTTGCCTTTTTGTGAAGGCAGAACACAACCTATTAATTTCCATGTGGGGCTGTGCCCAGCTCTGCTGTGACCCAGGATAGGCTACAGGCATCAAATAGTTTCAGGCAGGAAAATGTAAACTTATCAAAAGTGCTATTTTCAAAATTGGAACTTAAAATTCGACTTTAACATTTTTATCTTTTTTGGGGAGTTTTAATTAGCGGGATCTTAACACGAAGTTATCAGAGAGCTTTACGTGAGCAAAAGTAGCTTTACAGATGGTCACATTAATCTTTGTTAGGCATGGGGCGATTAACTGATTTGCCCAGAATCACAGGATGTTGTGCGTCCCTGCCGAGACTTGAACCCGGTTCCCCAGCTTTGAAATTGACTGCTCTAGCCGTTGGGCCACAAAGAGAATTTTTTATTACAATTTCTCAAACTGCAATCAATAAATGTTCAACTTTTCCCAACCAACGGTCATCACTTATTAAATGTAATGAGACAACCTAATGTTATCTGATGGGAGAGGTAGGCCTCACAGTAGTGAAACACGCATTTAAGAGTTTTTCTCTTCCAGGACATTTAAAACAAAAAAATACATTCCAACACTTTAATTTCAATGCACCCTGTCCGATGGCTATGTAAGGCCAATTGTGGGATGCATATATACAATAAAAAGGGTGTTTATGTCTTTGCAAGGAGGTTATATTGCCAAGACAGTTTATCAAAAACTGACTTCAGGCTTTAGGGACAGGCCTCAGACATGATTTAAGGAGTTTAAGTGGATGGCACAATAAATGATGCAGTTCCACTAGTAACATTTCATTTACAGGCCCTGGCTATATATTTATTCACTCTACAAGAGACTTATAAGTAAATTAATTATGCAAATCAGGTTTAGGCTAATGTTACCATGTTTGAAGGAGAGAGCGCAAGCACTGGATAGAGGAGCTTAAGTGCTTAAGTGCTTAAGAACAACAAAAATTTAATTCAGCAAAATTAGGAGGAAAGAAGGCAAAATGTTTGGGGTAATGCCACCCTAAGGCTGACTGATATAACAAGCTCAACTCCAATTCAAGTTGACAGGGGGACCCACGACTTAAGCTCGAGAGATGCAGTTATTATTAGGAAAGATAGATCCAATTAGGCCTTGCAGGGCCCTGTTTTGCAAGCACACTTGCAAAAATCTGTCCTCTCAAGTGATCTTAGTGGCAAGACACTGCTGGCATAGACATCTAGGCACATTATGCACTATGTCAGTGCACTCACCCAATGGTTCACTAGGAGGTTCGAAGTCGTGGAGAGGGTTGGTACCTCGGTTCAGTGTGGGACTCTTGAAAAATCACTTTCTGGATAAAGTGGTGGATATATTCTACTTGAACCTGCCTCAGTCATTTGAAGATGCAGAGAGGGACTATGGCATTCTACCAGGTAAATTCCTAATCTAATGTTCTCTGACTAAGGGGTAAAATTAATTTGGAGTGCAGGGGACACTGATCCTGAATCTATAAAAGTGCTAGATGCACTGGTAACTTTGGACTGGATAGTAGAAAAAGGTCCTGGCGCTATGCAAGACTTACCACTAAGCCTGAGCGGTAAACTCCGCTCCGCCCATGGAGTTTGCTTAATTTGGGCACTCCGCGCTCCAGGAAGGAACACACAATTTCTGAATTATGGAATTTGGGCGTGAAACTGATTTTTTTTTTCAATTCACGCTCAAGCTTTCTTTTGGCCTTCAACCATGAGTGCCAAGACACCTGGGATGTTTGCGAGCACTAGCAACACTTTTCTCACCACTAGCAAGCTCCCGTAAGATTTTGCGCTCATTCGCAAAGCTACCTTCAACAAAAACACCAATCTAGCATTCTTAGAGCCAATCATGATGACAAACAGAGCCTTCAAACAGCTTTTCTGCTTGAGAAGGCAGCTGGGAGGCATTTGGAGTGGATTTTTCTCTCACACTGGCCGTAAGAGTTATTATTTTGTTCAAAAAACAATTTTAAAAAACTTTTTGGGGAAACCAGAAGGAATTGTCGCAGAAACTCCAATTTGTTGATCCTGTTCAGCAAGCACTTTCCAGTGCTTTGTCCCTATCCAGGTCCTTTTTCATTGGGATTTGGAGCTGGAAGGATCACTCTCCTTGTCTGCTGCATATATACCATCGGATTTAAGGACTTTGTTTTGGGGATATCACTAGTAAGTTGAAAAACTGGTGTATAAGGGTGTTGTTTGTTTGACTGGGGGCATGCACCTGTAACTATTTGTACTTTTATTTCATTTTTAAAATGTTATTGTGGTGGGTTGTCAACAGTTTTACTAGGGGCCTAGATTTTGTGCATTACATTTATCTTCTTTTGTGAAGGAAAAGTGTTGCACAGTTCAGTACATTTTCTTCTCCATGTTTTTAATAGGTTTGCAATATTGATTGATTTAATTCACTATATGGCCTAGTCTGCCAATGGGCCTTCCAGCCAAAAGGCCCTGTACTATTCATATGTGCATGAAACAACTGTTTTTGTTGTGTCTGTCAAAATGAAACACCCTTTAGGCCATGGATGGCTTTGGATTAAAATACAAAAAGTGTTTTTTTGTGGTTTTTCCATTTTTCCCCCCTGCAAACAGCGTTTAGGTGGGGTAATGCATTTGGAGTATGTGTGTTGTTGTGAACATTTTTACCTCTGTTAATTGTCATTTTTTGCATTGCTGAATTAATGCTGTGCTCTCTGCCTTCCATGCCTCTTTTGTCTGGCCACTGTGTGTGTGTATATGTATTTCGCATAGGCCACCATTTGCCTTTGATGTTTATTAGGCCATGTGGCCTGGGGCCATTTTGAATAATCGGTACTCACCCTAGGCCTGCATGTGTTCCTTTTTTCCAGGCCTCATGCTTGTTGTTCCGACCATTTGGCCATCCAGTGTGCTTTCCATATAGGCCTACATTTATTCTGTGTTTGTGGCCATGCCTCCTTGCTGGTTGTTGTGAACATGTGGCTGCTATTTTGTGTAGCCAGCCAATGTGCCTTTGCCATAGTTCTGCATGTCTTCTCTGTTTGTGACCACGCCTCCTGGCTGGTTGTTGTTGCTGCCTGACTATGTAGCTGGTGGCCATTTTGTATAAACAAAATAGAATCCACTCAGAAGGTGGTAGTGATCCCTAAAGTGATGGGGAGCACACAGTGTTGTTTAAATGCCCCTCACACACCAACAGGCCCCTTGGTGTCATGCTTCATCATCGGGGCCTTCGCACCCCTCTATGGGATGCGGCGTGCTGTGACTCACGGATACGTAGGAGCACTAATAGTGAACTATGTGTATGTGTGTGTGAGAGAGGGAGTGTGAGTGGTGAGGTAAAAAGAGTGAAGGTTAAAAAATACCTGGCTCGTAGGAAAAAATATATATTATGTCCTCGGCTGGTTTTGTTAAAATGGTGCAAGGTGAGATTGACAATTATACGTATTAGGGTATATCAACCTCTATAAAATGCGTCGACATGTTTCGGAGTACAGCGACTCCTTCTTCAGGACGAAGATATGCACGGTTATCCTCACCTTACTCACATGGATGTAAAATGTAAAAGTGTATTTTACCAAAAAACACTAGGTGAAATGTACCTATTAGTGTAGAAATGCGGATAAGCTCTGTAGCGCCCAATTGGCGTTTGAAGAACCTGTAGGGTGAAAAACATAATAAACATCACAGTCGGACGTCCAGGAACAGAGAAAAAAAATTACAGTTATGTGAGGGTAAAGATTGAACTGAAAATAAGGTTCAAGGACCCTGTAAAATGAAACAATGAAAAGACAGACATTAGACAAAGACATACACTTAGTGGAAAAACGCCAAAACATCTTTCATTGACTGTGGAGGAAGGAAGAGGATTTGATAATAGTGGCTTACTTATAGATCATGGTTGTCTGACGTCATGAGCCTAGGCGTGGTATTGGGAGTTCCTTCCTCACTGCTCAATATAGCAACCTATAGGATGGTAAAGTTAGGTTTTAGGGTCATACAGTTGTAATGGGAGAGATAGGTGGCCGTTGTCTTTTACAACCCAACTCACGGTTACTGCACGGTCTAGTAGACTGCCTTCCCCTCAGGCATGACCTGACACCAGGGGCCTATTGGTGTGTGAGGGGCATTTAAAGAACACTGTGTGCTCCCCATCACTTTAGGGATCACTACTACCTTCTGAGTGGATTCTATTTTGTTTAAACGAATTACCAGGGGAGACTGAATGCACTTGTTTCTCTCCCTCCCTCCTTTTGTTATATCCATGTTCGAGACAGCGCGCAGCTGTGGAAGCCCCTCCCTATTTTGAACACACTAAGACATTCGACATACACCACATCCAATGCCTAAATCTTCCCATTTCACCATACCATTATGGAGGACGAGCACGGCCTAGCCTTCAGTGAGGACGACATTGATAGAATTCTTGCAGATGTCATTCCTTTTGAAGGGTTAAGCAACAGCGACCCGAGCCCAGCAGTAGCACACTGGGATGAATTGCTGAACTTAAGAAAAGTCCAAATAAGGGCGGCCCTACATGGCCTACTGATGAGGGAATACTTGAGGAATAAAATAGCCCCGCAGGGTTTATTGGTCAGAAATGAACCTTTCATCTTTCAGGATGACCACACCTTTAAGAAAGTTTGGTCCCCTATCTCCTGGCATTGCACCAGAGATTGGCTGGTGTTGATAGTCCAAACAGCCACAAGAAAATCATTGGAATTAAAAGTAGAAATTCAGAAACTCGAAGTACAATTGAAAGCTTTTATTTCACCAGCAGACTTAAAGAAAGGGTTGGAAGAACTCAATCAGCAAATGAAGGATTTTGAGGCCACTTTAAAACAAAGCAAATTTAACAAACTGAAAAAGGATAAGGACCGCTTTACCCCAGAGAGAGCATACCCGTACACAAGAGCTGATTATGTGATGAAAGGAAATGTGAGTGACACAGACAGCATAAGTTTGTATAGTAGCTCCACCATAAGCATGAGCGGATTTTGCGGATTGGCAATCCGCGAATTTGCGGATTTGCAAACTCGCAATCCGCAAAATCCGCGAATTCCCGCGAATTTGCGGATTTTTTTTTTTTTTTGTGTTCGCCCGTGTTTCTGCCAGTTCGCGAGGGTTTTTACAATTTCGCAATTTGCGAACTTACCTGTCGGGTCGCAAGTTTTGCGAACTTGTTGTTTCTACGTGTCCAACCTGTTTGGGACACTCTTCTTCATCACTGCCACTCTCTGTCACCACTGCCACTCTCTGACTACTCATGCCACCCTCTGGCCCACCCATGCCACCCTCTGTTTCATCACCACACCCTCTGGTTGTCCAGTGTACATTATTTTTGGCAAAGCAAAGCACACCTTCCCTGCCTCAAGTGACCTGAATTAATTTGGGGCTGATTAATGTGTCACAGAATATTTTGTTAGCTGGCACCTGCTTCCTTAGTGCGCCCTGATTAGTGATCTTTTGCACTTGCTAAGTGCTTTCATTGTTGCAAAATTAGTTACAACACCTGCCCTGCCCCAACTGACAATAATGAATTAGGGGCTGATTAATGGATTTTAACTTCCAGCCTGGCTCCTGCTTGTCTCCCTTAGCTGTAATTCAGGACCTTTGTGGCATATGTGTAACTATTCTGAGGTTCAGAGCAGGGTCACATAATAGTTGCAACTGGCAACTGAACTCTGGAGGGGCCCCTCAGGAAGCACTACAGGAAATGGCTACTAATGATGAGCCTGAACTTTTGAACCTGGTAAGTAGTTACTTTCAGTTTTGCTAAAATCGTATTTCTGCAATTTCGCACTTATTCGCGGGGCGCGAACTCACGCGAACAGTGCGAGCAGTGCGAGCAAAATCCGCTGCTCGCGGATTTGCGGATTTTTCAGGAAATTCGCAAATCTCGCGGATTGCGGATTTCCCGAAAATCCGCAAAATCCGCGAGCGGAACGGATTTTCCGCCCATGCCTACTCCACCAGCACTAACTCAGGTGGTTTTCAACAAAAGAAACAACAGAGGGGAGGTTTCTTCCAACAGAGATCTCAATTCCCCTGCCAGAGAGGCTGGAGAGGTTTCCAGGGACCACCTCAATACAATCCGTACCAAAATCACTTCCAGTTCCCTCAATACCAATTTGGCCCACCACAATTGGGACAAATGTATCCCCAATGGATGCCAGACCAAACTACCGTACCCCAGAATGCTCAGCCTTTTTTATCATGGGGCCAAGGACCCCGCAGAGGGAGGAACAAGAAGGGCAACGATGTCAACTGGCAACCCACAGACGAAGCAGACCCCAGGGTCCATACCAGGAGCATGACTGCGAACCAAGCATCAACGAGCAAGAGGGGGACCTAGTCATTAACATAACCCCATGGCCCCTAACAAACCTACAACTTGAGGTACTCAATAAAGGCTTAGGATATGTCCCCACTAATAAACCTGACCCTTTCCTTCTGCATAAAGAGATCCAAGCTTTCATCAGAACCATAAAACTGAGGGCCTTCTTTATAGATAAAGAACCATCTCAAGAAATCTCTGATACGGGTTTAAGACCAAAGTCTAGTTTTACACCCCTAGACAACCAACTCCCTGTGGAAGTTTTGGCATTTGAAAATGCCATTATGCTTGAACTGAGTAAATTAAAAACCAAGCAAAATGTTTTCCAAAACATGAGCAAACTGGAGAATGAGGCGATAAGAGAACTCAAACAAAACAAAAACATCACCATAAAACCTGCAGATAAAGGTGGGGCAGTGGTCATTCAGACCACAACTGCATATGACAAAGAATGCAGGAGACTTCTCTTTGGCAGAAGGAATTATCATGTTTTGGCAGAAGATCCCACCGAGTCTCTACGTGTGCCAATAGAGGCAATGATTGAGGAATCCTTGGCGCACAATTGGCTTACCAAAAAAGAATCATAATTCCTTGTTCAAAAAAATCCCCGCACTCCTTACTTTTATACAATACCCAAGGTCCACAAAAACCTTGAAAGTCCACCAGGCCGCCCTATTGTGTCCGGCATCTCATCCATTCTAGAACCACTGTCAAAGTTTGCCGATGCCTTTTTAAGACCCTTGGTGCAAGCAACCAACACGTACCTAAGAGACACCAAAGCAGTTCTGCAATTACTACAGAACCATCCTTTTGATCCTGAATCACAGATGCTGTTGAGCCTTGATGTGGAGAGTCTCTACACAAGCCTCCCACATGACGAGACACTACTGATCATTGAGGAAGTACTTCACTCTGACCGATGGAAATACCAAACCCCCCCTGGAATGGTTATGGAGTGTATCTTGCTAGCACTTACCAAAAACTTTTTTGAATACGAGGGCACTCTGTATTGGCAAAGCCATGGAACTAGTATGGGGAGCACATTTGCGCCGAGCCTGGCGGGATTGTACGTTCACCCTCTAGAATCCTCCAGGATTCTCCACCCGGACAACTCTTTCAGGGAGAGAATCCACACGTGGCGACGCTATATTGATGACATCCTGGTGATCTGGGAAGGGGATGGCCAATCGATCACTGAGTTCATGCATTGGCTGAATAACCAAAACTCTTTCCTTAAGTTCACCCACCAAATGTCCAACAGTTCAATGGTCTTCCTAGATCTTAACATCTATCATGAGGCTGGTCTGTTGAAAACTGAGACCCATTTCAAACCGACGCCGAGGAACTGCCTCCTCAGGTTTGACAGCTTCCATCCACGTCACCTGAGGGAGAACTTACCATACGGGCAGTTCCTACGCCTACGTCGCAATTGTAGCGACATAGCCAAGTACAAAGCTCAGGCCAAGGATCTGGGTGAAAAACTGAAACAGAGAAAATACCCAAACCAGGTTATTCAAAAAGCAATGAAAAGAGCTAGAAACAATAACCGTGAAGCCCTTCTGGAAGACAAACCTCCCAGAGAAAACCAACCCAGCAGAACAGTCTGTGTCACCACTTATAGTCCAGTCTCGAACCAAGTTTCAAAACTGGTTAATAAACACTGGCGCATTCTAACAAGCGGTTCACTTGATCTGGAAAAACCTCTGTTTGCCCACAGACGGGGCAGGAATCTAAAGGACATGCTTGTCCATATGAGACCTCCAACAACTAAAGAACAACAAACAAGGTTACAGGGAGTACATGGCCACCACCCCTGTGGTAACTGTAATAGCTGTCATTTAACCAAAAAGAGCCAGACCCTCACCTTCATGAATGGTACCAGATTGGAACAACGCACGTTCACTAACTGTAATAGTAAGAACGTTGTGTATCTGATCACATGCCCCTGCCACAAAGAATATGTGGGCATGACAACAAGGGCAGTCAAAATCAGGATCAATGAACATAAAAGCAACATAAGATGCAAGAAATCAACCACGAAAATGGCAGCCCACTTTCTAGAATACCAACACTGTATAAACGAAATGCATTGGACAGTGATTGAGCAACTGCCGACAGATGTAGGGCTATTTGAGAAGGAGCAGAGGTGGGTGTTCCGCCTTGGACCAGACACCACTGGACTAAATGACTCCATTCCATGGAGCCAATTGCTTTGATCTGTCTTGACAGAATGGGCACCCTTCAATTTCCTTCCATGCTGGCAGAGAACCTATGTAGAAACATCTATACATTAGGGTTGTCTGTTCTAAAAGTCTATGAATACCATCACCTCCATATGGTTATGACTTTGTTCGTTTTAAAATAACGCTGTCCTTTATACCCCTTTGACTACCCCGTGGTGCTGAATGCCTTCAGTGCCACTCTCTACCCCAGAGGCATGCGCGAACAATTAACGTCTGAAAATAAACACCAACATGCATGCGCGCCGTCTTGATGTGCCATTTCTACCGAACGGCATCATTACCGGCAGTACGCATGCGCGCGTGCAGGAACACTCACTTTCTGCGCATGCGCAGTCTCACCGCGTAACACGCCCTTGACCAGCGCGCAATACCGGACCTGGTCTGAATACTCTATCCTTGTTTGGGCATGTTTCCGCTTCTGATTACCCACTAATTGAAGCGGCTGGCGGTATATAAGAGGCTAGAAACAACTTGACCCGACACACCGTCAGAGCCGCGTTGAGGGGAAGGCAGTCTACTAGACCGTGCAGTAACCGTGAGTTGGGTTGTAAAAGACAAGGGCCACCTATCTCTCCCATCACAACTGTATGACCCTAAAACCTACCTTTAACATCCTATAGGTTGCTATATTGAGCAGTGAGGAAGGAACCCCCAATACCACGCCTAGGCTCATGAGGTCAGACAACCTTGATCTATAAGTAAGCCACTATTATCAAAACCTCTTCCTTCCTCCACAGTCAATGTTGGGAAAGATGTTTTGGCGTTTTTCCACTAAGTGTATGTCTTTGTCTACTGTGTGTCTTTTTATTGTTTTATTTTACAGGGTCCTAGAACCTTATTTTCGGTTCAATCTTCACCCTCACATAACTGGAAATATTTTTTCCCTGTTCCTGGACGTCCGACTGTGATGTTTATTATGTTTTTCACCCTACAGGTTCTTCAAACGTCAATTGGGCGCTACAGAGCTTATCAGCATTTCTACACTAATAGGTACATTTCACCTAGTGTTTTTTGGTAAAATACACTTTTACATTTTACATCCATGTGAGTAAGGTGAGGATAACCATGCATATCCTCGTCCTGAAGAAGGAGTCGCTGTACTCCGAAACATGTCGACGCATTTTATAGAGGTTGATATACCCTAATACGTATAATTGTCAACCTCACCTTGCACCCTTTTAACAATACCAGCCGAGGACATAATAAATATTTTTTCCTACGAGCCAGGTATTTTTTAACCTTCACTCTTTTCACCTCACCACTCACACTCCCTCTCTCACACACACATACACATAGTTCACTATTAGTGCTCCTACGTATCCTTGAGTCGCAGTACGCCGCATCCCGTAGAGGGGTGCGAAGGCCCCGATGATGAAGCATGACACCAAGGGGCCTGTTGGTGTGTGAGGGGCATTTAAACAACACTGTGTGCTCCCCATCACTTTAGGGATCACTACCACCTTCTGAGTGGATTCTATTTTGTTTGAACGAATTACCAGGGGAGACTGAATCCACTTGTTTCTCTCCCTCCCTCCTATTGTTATATCCAGGCCATTTTGTATAGCCAGCCAGTATGCTTTCACCATAGTCCTGCATGTCTTCTCTGTTTGTGGCCATGCCTCCTTGCTGGTTGTCATTGTTCTGGTCATGTGGCTGGTGGCCATTTTGTTGAGCAGCCAGAGTGCTTTCCAGCATATCTTCTCTTTGTCCCCATGCCTCCTTGCTAGTTGTTTGACCATGTGGCTGGTGGCCATTTTTCATAGACATCCAGTGTGTTTTTGCCATAGTCTTGCTTGTGTTCTTCTTCTATCCTTATGTTGCTACCATGCCTCCTTACTTGCTGGTTCACCATGTGGTCAGTTGGTGGCCATTTTGTGTATGTGGCCAGTGTGCTTTTGCCATACGTCTGCATGTCTTCTTCTCTTTGTTCTCATTCCTAATGCCTTTTTGCACTGTTTGTATTTTATGTATGTACTACTACTTAAACTGCAACAATGCCACGTTTCACTGATGTTTTTCTTGCTTGCTTGCTTTTTAGGTTCACCAGAGAATAGACATCACCCACAGTACGGCAGACAGAAGGCCTGTGCACGATGTGATGCGCTACTGGCTACGCAACACGGTCATCTCTTCAGCTTGTTGTGAAGCTAAGCGCCACTGCCAACTGCCAGCTTAAAGATGGCCCCAAAGAAAAGGTGCTTCCAAGAAATGGGCTAGTGGGAAGCAGAAGAAGCAGATTTCCACCACTGGTATGCCAACCGCAAGCATTTTCAGGAACGTTGTACCTGATGCACCAGCCTTGGGTGAGCGAGCTAAGAGCAGCACTCCTGCATCAACAGCACCACCTCCCCCAACCGAAGCCCAGGACCATGTGTGTCAGTGAGACAGCCAGTGCAATCATGTTGATGCTGATGAGTAGCTCCTCTTTTAGAATCATTGACTCCTACATCTCCAGCATGGAAAAGGAAGGGTGCTACAGCACCATGTTATCCAAGCACCACTTCAGATGATGATGATGATGATGATGATGATGATAGGATCATGGAGTGGATCGCAACTGAGACTAGGAGACAACAGGAGAGGGAAGGAAAAAGAAACGTTCCAGAAAGACTTATGCCCACATGCATCAAACTCCCGTTTTGCGATTCCAAATTTGCAATTTTTACCGAATCGCAAATAAGGAATCGCAAAACGGGATGCATTATTGAAAGTGCATAATATTTGTGATTCGGTCAAAATCGCAATTTTTACCGAATCGCAAATATTATGCGCATTCCAATTTGCGATTTCGCAATTCCCATTGATTCCTATGGGCTAAAAGGCCCATAGGAATCAATGGTAATTGTGAATTCGCAAATTGGAATTCGCAAAATGTTGATGCATTCCATGGGTGCAGGGGGGGTCCAAAGGACCCCCCCTGCACCCCTGAAATGTATTTTAAAATGGATGTTTCACACACACATGTCCTAAGGACATGTGTGTCTGTAACATGACAGTGTTTAAAATGCTAATTTGAGCATTTTAAACATTTTTCGCAAATTACCACGAGGTTTTAAGGTAAACCAAGTGTCTGACGCCTAGTACTCAGCTATGTGGAATAGAAATATGTGTGTTTGTGAAATGCTGCTCTATGTGTACGTGTGTGTGTGTGTGTGTTGGACTTGTGGCAAAAGTGAAACTCTGAGTCCCCCTCTTGTTTTTTTTGCTCTACCTCTGAGTCTTCTCATCTGATACACTCCTCGTGACGCTTTTCTTCCTTCTCCTTGACTCCAAAATACAGTTTCTCTTTTACAATCCTCAGGCCTCCTCTACTCTTCTTCATGAACGATAGGCCAAAGCTTGCTGAGCTCAACAAAACTCCAGCTTACCACCTGGACCAGTGCAGAGAGGTCCCAAAGAGTAGACATTCCCTAAGTTAATGCAGAAACACCACGCAATTTTGCGATACAGTATCATTTTTCTTTTAACAATCATACTAAGAGAAGTGGGTGGGTGGGTTTACTTCCTAACCTAGAAGAAAGAACATTTAGATATATGGTAAATTGGGCCTCAGGGATAGAAGGACTGTTTACAATTTTTATGTTTACAACTCGTTCCTTTGTTTCCTTCTGACTACTGATGGCAAATGATGTGCTGCTGCTTATTGCCCAGATGAATGTTGGCCTTGTGTTGTAGTGTTTGCTTTTGTCAAACGTTTCCCCAAATCCTATTACCCATCAATTTATCAAACCCCTAACCCTCTCCACCAGATCTGTGTGATTTTGTTGAGATGTGGCTTAAATTACACCCTCAATGGAAAACACACATGGTGGGGCGTATGTGTTGAAAGCAACACCAACTTACTATATAATCTTCGAAGCAGTAGCCCACACCAGCCCATTACCAACCTGTGCATTAAAAATAATCCATCATTTTTTAGATATAGAATGAAGAACATCAGTCGTCAGCATCATCATTATTAAGGCCTTGTGTTACCCGACCGTAAACGCCTAACCTAAGCTTGTCGACTCCAGACTTTGAGTCCATTTTTAATAACGTTTTGATTTCACAAACAATACTGCTAGCTCCACATTAGCCAAAACTTTCTAGTATTGCAAATATTTCTATTTTAGCACAATCAGGCATTCTCATTGTGTCATCATAATCATCACATAATACTCAGGTGGTCTCAATTCCTTGTAAATCTTTGATAAAAATATAACCCTCTTACTCACTCCTCGAACTTCCATTTTGTTGCTCACGATGGATAATCAATCAATCATTCAGATCAATCCTACAGTTCGAGATTACCTGGGTGGAACAGGAAGCGGAACTCACTTATGAAGTTGTGATGAATCCCGTGTTCTTACTGCACAAATATTCAGATAAGACAACTAGTATGGATGTAATTTAACTAAGTAAGAAATAAACTAACTGCTACTGTGATAGTTAGAGAAGTATAAGCCTAGACTTTATAACTAAGTGCTGTGCTGACGAGGGTGACACAGGCCCTCGTCAGCACAAGACTGGACTACAGCAACGCACTCTACGCAGGAATCCCAGCCAAACACCTACGACAACTACAACGCATCCAAAACGCCCCTGCCAGACTTATCGTCAATGTCCCCTGCCGCAGCCACATCATCCCCCCACCTGAGAGACCTACCCTGGCTCCCCGCCGACAAGAGGATCACCTTCAAGATCCTCACCCATGCACACAAAGCACTCCACAACGCCGGACCAGCCTACCTGAACAGCAGACTTAACTTCCACACCCCCACCAGCCAGCTCCGCTCCACCAGCCTCACCCTCGCCGCTTTCTCCTGTATCCAACAAACAACCTCCAACAGCAGATCCTTCTCCTACCTCGCCGCCAAGACCTGGAACACCCTCCCTATGACAGACCCAAGACCTACTCGGTCTGGAGCTGGTCCATTCTCTGCTCCATCGAGGTGAGCCGCACTTTGATAGTGTCCAGCCACTGCAGCAATCGCTTGTTGCCATTCTGGTGGGGGTGGCAGCAGTTGGCTGGTTGTGACGTTGATGAAGGGATGGCTGGGAGGCTAGAGACTGAGGGGGGACCAACTGCACTGGGGCCCGGCAGCTGTGCATTGATTTCTTCCTCCTCCTCTTCCTGGACTAACATCCACCGGAATACCACAAACATCACTTTTGGACTTGAGATGTAAATGGGAGATGAACTTGGAAAATAAATATCAGCCAGAAAATGGGGCATGGTTACAGTCTAAGCAGCTAGACTGTCAGATAACAACAGATTTAAAATAATTCAGTTTGATTCCCTTTAACAGACATCTTACACCAGTCTGGATATGCTGAATATTCACTACCGGATCAGGCTGCTGCCCTTGATGCCATGCCACGACTGCAAATTAGATGAATATGGTTTATGCATTTCTGGTTCTGGCTCCTTGCTGGGATGCAAAACAACAAGAAAGTTAGTGGTTGCTGACTCTCATGGAAGATTCATGGGTTATATGGCTCTGGAGACCTGGGAGGAACACTTGAGTAATTCACAAAAAAATAGAAGACCTTCCTCCTTGAATGCTGTAGAGGCTGTAAATTATTAACAGGGACATTGGCTTGTGGGTAGGTTAAAACCAGCCCTTATTCCACATTCAGAAATCATGTTCAAGTAAAGCATCTTAACATTTGACAGTGAGTGTGGGGGGAGATGGAAGGGAAATTCTTATACCTCACTTTCCTGATTTCAAATTCCACCCACCAACGACCCCTATTGGACTGAAAGGATCTTCTTTAGTGCCTTATGATCACTGTTGATTCTGTTTGTTGCAGCACATCATGAACAAAAACGATAATTTAAAAAAAGGGACCCAAAAATCACTTAAACCTAGGAGTGCGGTAAGTAGCGGTACAGGAGATGCTACAGAACCCCAGATAACCTTGAAATACTTCAGCTAGAAAAAAAAAGCAAAGAGGATATTTTTTTTTGCATGCAGCTCAACTGTGACTCATGACGACCTGGTCTCGTCATGAGCACACAAGAGGTTAAATGAAACAAAATAGTATTTAACAGTATACCATTGAGGCGCACGCAGCAAGATGGCCGCAACCTGAGGAGCTCCGCAACGCTGAGAGGACGTTCGCTATTGATGAGTCTCTTTTACAGCAACGTTGCTGTCTGCCAAAGGTAGCCCGTGTGTCGGAAGATGCGCGAACCTTCTAGGCAAGTTTCTGGCTGATGTTGCGGTCGTCCTGACTCTTCTGCCTGCTAGTTTTCTCTGTCCCCGAAGCTTGCGGGCGCCATTTTGTGCTTTCCCGCAGCGACGCGTAATCAGCTGTTATGCTGCCTCTCTCAATGCCTGTACGATGAACTGGTTTTTATTTGCTCCTCCTTCAACATCGACGACTATTCGGATTGTAATACCTTTTTTTTTTCATTACTATTTAATTTTAGTTAGCGCCTTAAGTTCCACCTGGAATTATTTCTCCTATCAACATATCTGAACTGCTTCTTCCCTGCCACATTTCTAGTTTTGACGGAGTGCTGGGCTTTATCATAATTGGTCAATTGATGCAGAACACACTTGCTATGTTTCTGTACATCGTTCTCTAGTGTCTCCTGATTGCTGGTTCTCGCTGCTTCAATACCCTCGAGTTTGTGGCTGCCATTTTATGTCCTCCCGTGGCGCCGCTCAATTAACTGTTATGCTGCCTCCTTTAAATTTTACATGATGAGCTGCTTATCATTGCTCATACTCTAATATTGGCGTTTTATTTGGGATTTAACACAACTTTTCTTTTTACTACGTCATTATAGTCAGCACCTCATTTTATTTGCTGGAAATATTTCTTCTGCCGATATACCAGAACTGCTTCTTTATCTGAAACCTTTCCAGATTGACGGAGAGCCGGGCTTTATCGCAATTGGTCAACTGCTACAAGTGGAGTTACCTCAAATGTATAAGCCTTCTTGGTTGTACTGCTCTTCAATATTTATTGCCCAACAGGGTACTAATTGTCAAGCTGGGGTTTTCTTATCTGACAGGAGGTCTCCTTTGTGCACAACATCTGTGTGAACTAATAGCTTGGTATCCTTTTGCCCCTGTTTGATTACATATAGGGTGACTTTGCTACCTTTCTCTTGGCTTTTATAAATAGCATTTGGTATCTGCCTTTATTACCCTGTTCACCATGGATCACTCGCAGTCTAACAAGAACCATGTGGGTGCAGGTGCTTCCTCTGGAAGTCACAAAGATCCAACAACTTATACTAGTAAACGACTTAAAAAAGACCCTTCTTCTCCATCGTAATCACCCCTTCCTCTCACATTAGAAGATGTTATGGATGAACTGCGCCTCATTCGCCCTAATATGTCGGACACCACAGGCACTCTTCAAAGAATCGAAGAAAAATTATCGGGTCTTGAATTACGACTCTCTGATGTCGAACAAAAGATAAGCGATGCACAGGATGTCATTGCTAAAGTTGACTGTCACCAAAGAGGTTACCCTACTCAAGAAAACTACAGAGGACTTGATAAATCGAAATCAGAGTAATATTCTGCGTATCTATGGAATTCCGGAGGGTTCCGAAGGTACTGATATTTTCTGAAATCTTAAGTCTTACAGATTGTTGGCCTTCCAAAAACAATTGACTTTAACATTCAAAGAGCGCACAGATTGGGGTCTCAGCATGCATCTTCTTCTGCTAAACAAAGAGGTATCATTGCCTAATTTCTGCTGTACTCCAACCTTATGGCGATCCTGAACATAAACAGATGTTATTGTCCGGCCACAAAAATCTTTTTCAGTCAAGATGTCTCAAAACCTACAGCCAGTCAACGTAAACAATTCCTTGATCTCATACCAGCTTTGAAATCCATGAATGCTAGGTAAGGCCTCATACACCCCTGCTTTTTCGAAGTAACTTATAAAGACAGAACATTCTCCTTCGAGGACCGAGATGGAAAACTTATGGAACTTCGCAAGAATTGATTGAATTGTTCTTTGTTTCTTTATGCCTATCTGAAGTCCTCAAGTCAGTGTCTGGTGTTAATACTCATGTAAGTGTTTTCATTCCCTCTTTTTTTTAGGTTTTTTCCTGTTCCTGTATCTACTATGTGGTAGGAGATTCTTGATTTAATTATCCGTTTGTCCATAATGACTGATTTGTTTTGTTGCTTTATTCCCTAATGTTCTGCAAGTTCTCTTCCTTCCTGTTTCATTGTCTTTTTATATTTGAGTTGTTTCCTCTCGGTGTTCTCTTCGGCGGAGTGGCCGTCTTGGTTTTTGCCATCCCCCCTCCCACATTAATGTCTGTTGTTTTCTTGATTGTTATGGCGAAAGCCATCTGGCTTTCTGTCATCCCCTCTTTTATAACTCTTTCCGTGTGACTAGTCTAATTTCCTTTACTGCTCCTTTTACCCTTCCTCTTTCCCTCTTTGCTTTTTTCCTTTCCCTCTCTTCTTATGTTTCATTCCTCTTTTCCTCCTCAACTTATCCATTTCATAATGACTTTGTGATGGTTGTATGTCTTTTACTTTTCGCATTCTGGCAACGATGCTCTTGTTTACTCTTTTCGACATTCTCTTCTTTTTTTATTATTATTATTATTATTATTTTAGCCTTCGATTTTTTTATAGCTCTCTCTATCCGTTCTGGTTCTCTTTCCTGTGATAGTCATATTGTTTATTCTCTTCTCCGCCTGTCCTTCCATGCTCTCAACACTTTATTTCCGATTTGTTTAGGTTCCTTCTTTAGTGGTGGTCAAAAGGAACATTTTCTTTTCCTTCTGCTCTTCCTTGTATTCTTCACTTTTTCCATGATTGTCCAAACTTTTTCTATTTTTTTCTACTCTTCTCTGACTGTTTTACACTATCCTTCCTAATCTCATTCCACCTTCTAGAATGAGTGGTCTTCGCATCATCTATTGGAATGTTAAAGGTATTCGAAAACCCAATAAAAAGCAACGTGTTTTGTCTCATTTAGCGAGATTGACATGTCGAGTAGCTTTATTGCAGGAAACACACCTCCCCTCGCAAGATATATCTTCATTGCACAAACAATGGGTAGGAGAAACCTTCTGCTCTTCTGCAGTTAACAACAAAAATGGTGTTGTAATTTTATTTCATAAATCGTTATCTGTTCAGGTACAAAAAGAGTTTCATGATTTTAACGGTAGATGGTTGTTTCTAGTTAGTATTGTTAACAATGTTCAACTTTCCTTTTGTAATGTTTATGGCCCCAATGGCATTTACTTAACCTTTTGGAAAGACTTTTCGTTGCTTCTCTCCTCACACGTGACTGAGGACTTGATTGTGGGTGGCGGCTGTAACCATCTCATGGATCCCTTTCTAGATCGGAAATCACAAACCAGATATGGCCCCAATAAAATGCAAAAATCCTTTCACAAATCCATAACCTCTAGAGGCCTTATAGATTCCCGGAGAATATCCCACCCTGACTCCCTTGAATTTTCCTTTTTTTCTCCAGTGCATGCATCACACTCCCGTATTGACTACATTTTCCTCACTCAACACGCCTGCCAATATATGACTAACTATATATATAGGATCTATTCTTATTTCTGATCACGCCCCCATCATTTTGACAAGGATTATCCCTCACCTATATCTGCATGTCGGTGCTGGTGCTTTAATAATTCTCTTCTTCTAGATTCCCAGTTTATTGATCACTTTACGCTTTCTCTGGATGAATTATTCCGCAATAATCTCAATACTACCTCAGACTTTCACTTTATTTCGGATGCCTTCAAAGCAGCCGCTAGTGGCTGTATTATAGACTTTGTATCCCATAAGAAAAAAAGGCCCTTTCAAAATCATCTCAAATCCTTCAACAAATTAGAGAACTTGAACATCTTTATTTAAACCACTAACTCCCGTGACACACTATCTTCTCTCATTAAACTGAAAATGCAATATAATAAGCATTCCTTGGATTCTGCTTCCTATCAACTTCTTAAATTGAACGCTAAAATGTATTGTAGATATAATAGAGCAGGCAAATCACTTGCGAACTATCTTAAAATTAAAAAGCAAAAATCTAACATTATTACCATCACAGACTCTCAGGGTGTTTCTCAGTCCACGGATGCTAAAATCTTGACTGCTTTGTCCAATACTACTCTTCTCTCTATACTCCAGAATCTAGTTCTTCTTCTGCACAAATTGACTCTTTTTTAAGCATGGGTGAAATTTGCGAATTCGCGTTCCGCAAATTTTCCCACAAAATCGCGGATTGTTTTGCGATTTGCCCTGGAGTACTTTCTACTGGCTAATCCAGTAAGTGCTCACTCATTGGGTAAATGTATAGTGCTTTTACTACACTGCATCTGCATACAGGGCCAGAAGACGTGTCCCCAGTGACCATGTGTGCCTGTAACACAGGCACAGGCACACATGGTCACTGGAGACACATCTTCTGGCCCTTTACGCAGCTACAGTGTAGTAAAAGCACTATGGGGCAGATTTACAAGCCGCTTGCGCCTCTTTTGCGTCGCAGTTGCGTCCCTTTTGTGACGCAACGGCAGCACAAAAGATGCGCCATGGTGCTGGGTATTAATAACGTGACGCACCTGAGAGATGCATCACGTTGTAAAGCCCTGCGCCATCAGGGGGAGTTCCGGCGCAGGGGAGGGCGTTCCTGCGCAGGAACGCCTCCTAAAAGTGGCTGAGTGAAATCTACGAGATTTCACTCAGTCACTTTTAGGACAATGCTGCGTCAAAACCCTGCGCCTGCTTGAAGCAGGCGCAAGGCTTGACACAGCATTGGGGAGATAGGGCCCCCACAGAGCATTGATGGAGCTGCGCCCAGCAATGCTGAGAGATGCGTCACGTTGTAAAGCCCTGCACCATCAGGGGGCGTTCCAGCGCAGGGGAGGGTGTTCCTGGGCAGGAACGCCTCCTAAAAGTGGCTGAGCGAAATCTACACGCAAGATTTCACTCAGTCACTTTTAGGTTAATGCTGCGCCAAAACCATGCGCCTGCTTGAAGCAGGCGCAAGGCTTGACGCAGCATCGGGGAGTTAGGGCCCCCAGAGCATTGCTGGAGCTGCGTTCCGCTTGCGATGCAGCTCCAGCAATGCGCTGCTTTTACGTGACGCATCTGTGCCGTTTTTGCCACATGGTGCGCCGCATTGTAAATGCGGCAGACTATGGGTGGCGGAGCTACGGCGCACAATAACTGGCCCTTCCCTGGGGATGCGCTAGTTATTGTAAATCTGCCCCTATACATTTAGCCAACGAGGAAGCACTTACTGATTAGACAGTAGAAAGTACTCCAATTGAGTAGAGGTATTGCACAAAACGGTGGCATTTTCGTGGAAAAACAAGCAGGGCGGGATTCATTTTGCCCCCTGTTAGACTTTTTTTTGTGCCCTTCTTCCCTCTATTAGACTCATTTTTTCCTTGTTTTCTGCCCTTCTGCCCTCTGTTACACTCGTTTTTTGTGCCCTTCTGCCCTCTGTTAGACTAGTTTTTGTGCCTTTCCGCCCCCTGTTAGACTCGTTTTTGTGCTCTTCTGCCCTCTGTTATACTCGCTTATCCCTTGTTTTTCTGCCCTCTGTTAGACTCATTTTTTGTGCCCTTCTGGCCTCTGCTATTCCCTTTTTTTTCTGCCCTTCTCCCCTCTGTTAGACTCGTTTTTTGTGCCCTTCTGCCCTCTGTTATTCCCTTGTTTTTCAGCCCTTCTGCCCTCAGTTAGACTCGTTTTTTGTGCCCTTCTGCCCTCCGTTAGACTAGTTTCTGTGCCTTTCTGCCCTCTGTTAGACTGATTTTTGTCCCTTTCTGCCCTCTGCATCACCACATCATCACTCAGCGCTACCCCAGCATCACTCAGCACCACCACATTATCACTCAGCACCACCACATTATCACTCAGCACCACCACATTATCACTCAGCACAACCACATTATCACTCAGCACAACCACATTATCACTCAGGACAACCTCAGCACCACTCATCATCCCCACAGCATCACTCAGCACCACCACAGCATCACTCAGCACCACCACATCATCACTCAGCACCACCACATCATCACTCAGCACCACCACAGCATCACTCAGCACCACCACAGCATCACTCAGCACCACCACAGCACCACTTGGCACCACCACAGCATCACTCAGCATCACCACAGCATCACTCAGCACCACCACAGCATCACTCAGCACCACCACAGCATCACTCAGCACCACCACAGCACCACTCAGCACCACCACAGCACCACTCAGCACCACCACAGCACCACTCAGCGCCACCACAGCACCACTCAGTGCCACCACAGCACCACTAAACGCCACTACAGCATCACTCAGCACCACCACATTATCACTCAGCGCCACCACATTATCACTCAGTACCACCACCGTGCCACTCAGCACGACCACAGCATCACTCAGCACCACCACAGCATCACTCAGCACTACCACAGCATCACTCAGCACCACTCTGCACCACTGAGCACCACCACAGCACCACTCAGCGTCACCACAGCATCACTCAGCACTACCACAGCATCACTCAGCAACACCACATTATCACTCAGTACCACCACAGCACCACTCAGCATCACCACTCAGCATCACCACTCAGCATCACCACTCAGCACCACCACAGCACCACTCAGCGCCACCCCAGCATCAATCTGCACAACCATTCAACAACAACTGGTTCAAATATGTTCTCTCAATGTATCAAGCTTTATTACAAATGTCTCAAAAAGATGTTAATATTTCACTTCTGTTCTTGGATTTTCGTCACAATAAAATACACTGAACATCATCTTCACAAAAGTTATTTACAAAAGTTTAAGCTATTGCCATTATAAATTAAAATCACTTTTATTTAAGTATTCATTATTTAAAAAAATTAAAAGCCATTGTAATTTGTAATTTCAATACACCTAAGTCACGTAAATACAAAACATGTTGCATTACAAATGCTATAGGTGTCACATTTGCGAAAGTTATAACTATTGGCATTGTAAATGACACAGCTATTAATTTAGCTATTTTCAAAATCAACACATAAATAAAAAAAATTGTCATTTACAAGACCAATAGCTCAAACTTTCCTAATGCGAGACCTATTGCATTGCAAATGCTTGTTTTTATATCTGTCAGTGCTTCCTGTTGAGGTTTAATTTTCGTGACAAGCGCCTCATTGCCTACTTCTCTGACCCTGCTTCAAGGGTCAGAGAATAGTTGCAAGTAGGCAACGAGGCGCTAGGAAGCACTTACAGGCTTACAGCAACAGGTGCCCAAGTTGAAGTTAATTTCTTTGTAACCCTTTTGTAAAAGGTTACAAAAAGTTTGCTTCAACTATTGCACCTGCTGCTGTAACCCTGTAAGTGCTTGGCTGAAAATTCGTCCCCGCTGATTCGCGGTTTTTACCGCGATTTCGCGAGATTCGCGAAATCGTGGAAAATCCGCAAATTCCGCGAGCGGAATGAATTTTCAGCCCTTTCTTACTCTTTTTTCCAATCTAGCCCCAAATCCCATGACAAGTCTGTAGATCTCTCATCCCTTGACATCCCTATTTCGGAGAAAGAAATGATTACTGCTATTACTCTTCTTCCCAAAGATAAAACACCCGGCCCAGATGGATTCACAGTGCATTTTTATCTCTACTTTAAGAACATTTTACTACCACACCTACTTACATTAATCAATCACTTCCTTCACAAAGGCGATGCTTTGATTTAATTCCTAAAAAAGATAAAGACCCCTCCCTTTGTAAAAAGTATAGTTCCATTTCCCTCATTAACACAGTTTGTAAAATATATGCCAACATTTTAGACATTCGTATTAATAAAGTAATCCCTGATCTTTTTAATATTTATCATTCTGGATTTGTCAAGGGTAGATCTATAACTGATAACTCAAGAACTCTCCTTAATATCATACATCTTGCTTCAAAGATAGACTCCCCTGTCGCAGCTATCACATTAAATTCTGAAAAGCTTTCGATAGGGTCAGTTGGGACTTGATGTTTGGAGCACTGAGATGGCATGGTTTCAGTCCCCCCATTATTAAGTATATTTAATTGTTATATTCTGATCCTTCTACTTCTATTTGGGTTAATGGTGTGCAATCAAACTATTTTTCCCTTCATAGAGGAACCTTTCTTGGAAAAAATAAGATGTTAGTCATCCTACACTGGATTCACATACAAGAATGTTGAGATTAAGTTTACAGTTTATGCGGACAATATTTTACTTTATATTTCTAATCCGGCCACTTCCTTATCTGCTCTTTTTTCTTTACTCAACTATTCCTTAGTATCTGGATATGAATTGAATATTGATAAATCTGAAGTCCTAGCTCCTAATAAATTCTGTCTCTCACATATGTTCCAGGGATTTGGCTTTCAATGGAATCCCAGACATGTCAAGTGTTTAGGTATTCTTTATGCCAACACTAATAGAAAAACCATTACAATTAATCATAAGGATATACTTAAAAGGTCTCCTCACTTATTGATGGTTGGTCCCCCCTTTTCTTATCTTGTTGGGGAAGGCTAGCAACTGTTAAAATGTTGCTACTTCCTATTGTCAACTTTTATCTGCTTCCTATCTCTCTCCCGCGCTATTTTTTTAAAACCATCAATCGCCTCCTAACAAAATTCTTATAGAATAATCGCAAAGCTAGGATTTCTCTCTTTCGCCTTCAACAAACCAAGGATTTAGGTTGGGTAAATGTTCCTAATATTTCTCGTTTTCATTTGGCTTTTACTCTAAAACAAATTTGGCATTCCCTCACAGATTCATCTTCTCCTCTTTTAACAGCCTGGAGCTCACTAGAACTTGCACAACTTGCTCCTTTTCTTTCCTTACTGCTACTCGCTTATCTCAACCTCCAAAGAGATTTATTACCCCCATATTTAGGCACTCCAAGGCACTAGCTATTTCATTGTTTCGCTCCTTTCTCTCACAAGCTACTCTTCACTTATTGACTCCGATCTGGTACAATAAATTCCTCAAGATTAACAACAGAGCGCTTTTCTGGAAAGAATGGATAGATAAAGGTATCATCACTTGAGAACTTTCCAAGACCTAAGCGACACTTTTAACCTCTCAAACACACACTCTTCCCACTTTCTTTTACTCAATTATTTCTCACACAGTCCCCTTCCCATCACTGTCCCGTCTCTCTTACCTTCGCCAGCTTTTATGGGCAAAAGACTAAGTATGGGCGCAATTTGCGAATTCACGCAAAAGTGAAATTTCCCCGAATTTGTTCAAATTTGCGGATTTTTTTATTTATGCGTGTTCGCGGGGCGCTTTGCGTGTTAACTGGATTTTTTTCAGCGCAGCGACCGCGAAGGTATACATGCGGTCATACATGGGCACTGCCATCTTGTTTTCAGTGTTCGCGTTGCGTATTTCCGTTTCCGGGTGCCAGTTGCATGGTTGCGTTGTGCATTTCCTACGGGTGGGCCGTAATTACGTGTTTGCGATCTGCTTTTGTGTGCTCGCTGGGGAAATATCACGCAACCTTACCCACGCGGTCCCAATGGGCGCAGTCATCTTGTTTTTCATTCATTGCTATGGTTCTGGGCATGCTTTTTCTATCCTCCCTTAATCTTTGCAATCCTTTGTTTCTTTGAACTTTGTTTTAATTTTTTTACTCATTATCTATCTTTATTTTTCTACATCTACATTTTGTGTTTTTTTCTACTTTTGAATACTTTAAAACTACTTTTTTTAAATATTTTCTTTTATTTACTTTTTCCCCAATTCTTTCTTTCCTATTTTATTTTATTTTCCTGTCCAGGGCAATGGCAAAGGGAGCCGGGAAGAATATGAAGGGAAAGGGTCCTGCACCCCGTACCCGGCTCCCTTGCGGGCTCTTAAGGGTGGAGGAAGTCTTGGCCAGGGAGATCTTCAGCACGGTGGAGGTGGCCGCACTTATCTTTTATGTGCAGCGCCACCTCCCGAAGACCGTTGCAGCAGGTGGCAGGCCCGGTGCAGGGTATGGCCTCCGGGATCATCGCAAGCTCTGGGATAAGTTGTGCCGGGCAATGTTTAGGGTGTCGGGGGTCCAGCGCACCTACAAGCAGGCGACGCACCGTGGTTGGAACTCCATGACCGGGAGCAAGACCTGCTCGACCTGCTAGGCGTTGAGATCCCTGGCCTTGGTGAGTAGCTATTTAATAACTACTTTGTTTTCTTCGGCTATATGTTATATTGCTAATATATGTTTTTCCCGAAGAGCAAGAATGCTGCAGATTCGACTACATTGCAGGTAAATTAATGTTTAAAATAGCTTCTGTGATTGCAGGTGCTCGCCTGCTCAGTGGCGTTAATACTATGCTTACTTTTTTCCAACTTTGTGCTCATTTGGCCTCATTAAGTATGAGTGTAGTACTTTACAGAACTGCGTAATGCTAGAGAGACTAGAGACTCAAGTCTAGTCCTGCCTTTGTACTCCTGCTGCCACTAAGAAGAGATAGTGGTGGATTGATAAGTTGAGTATATTATGACTTGTTATTTAGTAGTAGGACATTTTTTAGTGGTCTGCAATCATGATGACGGACTGTGTCTGTCGCGTCGCATGCTGGTGAGTGTTGGTAGTCATAGTAGAACCTTTTTGTTGTTGGTTTAATTAGTGATTTACATAACTTTCCAAGTAGAAGGTCTGCGAATCCAGCAATACTGTACTATCCTCCTAGTTGACCAGATCAGATAGGTCAATATATGTAGTGCAATTGTTGGTAATTTTTTTCGCCGAGATCATTTCTGGATCTTTGGCACTTATTTTTTATATAAGGTCTCAGTCAATAAACTTTAATAGATACCCCTCTCAAATTGTTGAGTGAGATATAAACAAAAATTTAGAGGCATGAATATATCAGTAGCAATCTGTCAACTATACATCCTTCATTTGTAATAAACTGAACGTATTCTTTCACAAACATTGTTCATATTCTCAAATCATTGATATCTCCTTGCGAAACCCTTTTGTGTGTTCAGTGTGTATACCAATCATTGCAGCAATGTCAATGCAATTTGTATATTTAACATTTATTTCATGCCAATCCTATATCATAAAAATTATTAATCACAGGATACACTGTCCTTGCTAATAACACAATTGGGACAATATGGTATGGGTATGAATTTAAAACATGAATGATGCCTGCAACATGCTCAGTCCAATATTATTATTATTATTATTTATATGGCGCACAAATCATCCGCAAAGGGATCTCCCGGCGCCCGGCAGCAGCAGATAGCAGTGTGGAGCATCAGTGCACTAATATGTTTTTTGTTTTTTATTGAAGTCCGCGAATATAGAACAGTTATGTAGATCTTCTGGCAGTGTCTTCCAATATTTAGGGGCAACATAGGAAAAAGCACTTCCACCCATCCTGACCTTTTTGATTCTAGGTATTTGGTGAAGCTTATGACCGCTGGATCTTAACTGGCAAGATGGGATGTGCGATATTTGTTTTTTTCCGTAGGTATGCTGGTCCTAGCCCCACCAAGGCTTTGAAGACCAGACACAGGAGCGTAACGATTGCTCTTTTCCTCATGGGTAGCCACTAGCCAGTGCAACTCATTCAGTAATGGAACAGAGGGGGTGCGTGCAGGTTTATAATACAAATTAGTGATGTATCATTGACAGAGTACCTCTGGTATAGTCATCCTGTTCACTTTATTTCTTATTTTGTTTCTGTCGGAATTCTAGCTCAGCTGATTTTTGTGTACCAACACATGGGATTTTCAGCTCTACACCAAGATGCGCCGCTTGATGGCCCTACCCACAGGTATTCCACCCGGTAGGGATTCGTAGATGGCCCACCCTAGGCAAGACTAAGTTAGGGAGAATTTGTTAGGAGTACGTACATATATATCCAGCACTAATATGCCTGCTTACACACATTGTCTTAGCACAATGGTGGAATATTTATTCATTTCAATGTTCTTGTAATGCTAATTATGCTAATCTGTTTCATTCTACTCATAAACATAGTACACATTTTATGCAAGAATCACAATGTTGCAATACATACTGTAAAGCCTTGCTGAGTATTTCTTGTGTATTTCTTTGTGTATGCACGAGAGGCCAAATGAAAAGGTTCTAGATCCTTTACCACAATTTCCTTTTAGAGTCAGAGTTGTCACGTTCTGAGGTTGCACACACATTTGTTATCCATTATTGTTGGGTATGTGGATGGTGCACTGTATGTTAGTCAGTTTTAGGGACTTTCCTTGTATTATATACATATTGTTGATTGATGCGTATCCATCTTACAAATTCTTCCTATCATCCAATGTACAAAGTATAAGTCTGCTTTCCCCTGGATTGTGCATGAATCTCATCAGCCAATTGGAGAATTTAGCTAGATGAAGTAAAAGAAAAAGGAGAAGAAGAGAGAGTGGTACCCAACTATATCTAGGAGTAATAACCTTCTGAACTTTGTTTGGTGTAAATAGAGCCCCCAAGCAATGGGCCCCCAATCATTGTTGTCCTTTACCTTTCACATATGACCCACTACTCAAAGAAAGGTATTATGAGGTAAGTGGTCTCCTTTCTCTCCTTCATTTTATATAATGTTTCAATATCAAAATAAGTGCTGGACCTGACATACTTGTTGTGGCTTGACTCCACCGTTTTGACTTCCAACATCCTGTTTTTGCTGATTTTGTTTCTGTTGGCTTTAGGACTCTGTGCACTTTACCATTGCTAACCAGAGTTAAAGTATTTGTACTCTCGCCTTTTTAACACAGTGAAATTGGCTTTCACACAATTTGTTCATTTAATTTTACACTGCTAAAGAGCCTGCGACGCCTACCTTGCTGCTCCTCTTGACAATAGTTCAGATCTAGACTATTTGTTTCCTTGTATGGGCACTAAGTGTGGGTAGGCGGCCATCTAAGGCATCTAGGCACTTGGCAGCCAACCACACGGCATCACTGAGATTTCACTGAAAGGCTCGAGATCTAAATATGAAAAGCTATAAGGTAAATAACCAAGTCTTTGGATCTTTGTTAAAGGAGAGTAGGTCTGGCAAGTTCTGAAGCTTAATATGCAAACAATTCCACAGCATGGCCATGATGTTTACAAAGCATTTACCACCCCAGTTCGAGAGTCGTAGTTTGAACACCTCAACAACCGAACATTTCTGGATGCGGTGTACCAGCGGAATCAGTTATTCAAGTAGTCTGGGCCTCATATATGCAGGGCCTTAAAGGCGATGCATAGGGACTTGAAATGGATCTGTTTTTCCACGGGTAGCCAGTGTAGAGCAATAAGGGCCTGCTTGCTGCAGATTATATAGGAATGTCAAAGACCTGCAGAGTTTTGAAGAACCTGCAGTTTGACTAGGAGACACTTGTTTATACCTATCAGAAGGGCATTACTGTAGTCCAACTTGGACAAAAAAAGTGCAGAGACCACTGTTTTTTGTAGTTCTGGAGGTATAAAAGGAAAAGATTTTTTCAGAATTTTCAATGTTGAAAAAGTAGATGATTTGACCGCCTTCACGTGATGGGAAAAGGACAATGTTGTGTCAAAGAGGACTCCCAAGATTTTTGCCTTAGTGGCTGGGATGAGAAGGGGACCCAGTTCCAAAGGCCGCCAGTCAGTAGACCAAAAGGACAGATTTGTTCCAAAGAGTAAAACTTAAGTTTTATTAGAGTTTAACTTGAGGCAGTTCTCTGACATCCTTAAGCTCACTTGTTGCATACATGCCTGAAAGTTGTTGGCTTTGTTCTGGATATTATTTGAAATGAAGACAATGATCTGAGCTTCGTCCGAACATGATACCAGCCCGAACTGCCAAGCCATGTCTTCCCTGGACTTGCTCACTTTGCCACTGGATTCAATCAAGCCGGGCTGAAGACGGCTGGAATGCCCTCGGAAGCTTGTTTCTGGTCCAGGGAAGGCATGGCTTGGCAGTTCGGGCTAGACTTTCCCATGAGGCACAGGGTCAGACTGATTTGCATATAGCCATGTCTGAACTGGGGTGGCAGAGTGGGCTAAAGGACCATGATGGATCAAACCCAGATCTTTTGACTGGGTGTGAGTGTTTGATTGGTTCAGATGCTCTGTCCATCACTACCCCCTTTTTTACCACATGTGGTGAGTGTCACTTCACGTTCTCTACGCTGTCTGCAGCAGAGTTTGAGGACAGGCCAGACCATGGTAGCTCTGGGTCGGCTCAGTGTTTTCTACTGAATTGCCTATCTCTCCCAAACACCGTTCTGAACTTGAAGACTTCTTGTCCCTTCACCAACTTACTGCACTCTTTCTAACAGAAACATGGCTTTATGCACAGTCTTTCCCAGATATTCCAGAAGCCATCCCTACGGGCTATGCAATTCTAAGGCTAGATAGATCTAACAGTAGGGGAGGCGGGCTGGAAGTGGTTTTTAGATAACATCTTGGCTGCAGTCTCACTGAAGTACTGATTGAGGACTGTGAGGCGGCTTTCCTTTCCCTATCATTGACGAGCAGTTGCTTCCTTACAGTTTTTCTGCTATATTACCCTCCTTGGCCCACCAAACAATTTAAAACGTCTTTGTTGGACACAAAACTGTCATATGTTCTGCGCTATTGTCGTTTATTAATCTTAGGCAATCTTAACCTGTACTTTGATGACCTGGCCAGCGACATAGCTGCACGCCTTAGTGAGGACCTGGAGTACCTCAACCTTCACCAGTTAGTAGGGGACTCCACTCATATTGAGGGCCACACTCTCAATCCTATATTTGCCATCTCGACTCAAGTAATGGTAGCCTCTCTGATTCCTATTGCATAGGTAGATCACTTTTTGATCCTTTTCCAGATTCTTGGCATACGACCTATGCCTGGGTTGGCCCCAGCACACCCGCTGAAAGCCTGCAGATGGACTCTGATCAAGCCATCTGGCTTTAAGGCTGCCCTGAATCTCAGTCCCCCTCTCCTAGACACATGTCCCCAGGCTGCCAATCAGCAGGTGATACCATGGATTACTGAGGCCTTAGACTCCTAAGCACTTTTGAAAACCCAGAACACCACCCACTCTAGATTCACTGCAGAATAGTTCACAAAGGCTCTTCTACTTAGGGAAAAGACTTGTAAGCATTTAGAATGTAAATAGCACACGTGCTTTCAGAGCGCAGACAAATATTGCTATCTTAATGCACTCAAGGAGTATCAAAACAGGTCAGACACTCCTGAATCCAAGATTTGCCCAAAAGATTAAGGGGCCAAAACACTCTTTTCAAGAGATTTATAGAATAGTTAAATCTCTCAAATCCTTAGACTGCACAACAGCTGCTGAGACCCCCACCATTGACTACTGCAATCACATTGCTCACTTCTTTGCTGAAAAGGTTTTCCCCATGTCTGCCTCTTACCTAGAACATGTTAGAAACTAACATCATTGTTCCCCCTACTGGAAAGATTTATTTTAGCAAGGACAGTGTTTCTGTGGGGGATACCTGTATCCTCACTGCCAAAATTAAATCAGAACCTTCACAGGACCCTGCCTTACTGGTGATGCTGGAACAAGGTATCACAGCCATTGCTCCTACATAATGCAAATTGCTGAATTGGTCTTTTGAAATGGGTTGAGTGCCACTGGAGTGGAAACCTGCTATGGTAGTCCCCTTTCTTAAGAACCCCTTGCTGGATCTTTCAAAGCAAGAACATTTTAGACCAATCTTCATGCTACAGTTTTTCACTAAAGTTGCTGAAAAACACATAAACCAGCAACTAATCCAGTTTATAGATGAGAAACAGCTTTTACACAAGACTCAATCAGGTTTCATACCACATTATAGCACAGAATCCTCTCTTTTATTAGTCTCAGAGACGTTGTGTCTCTGCAGATGTAGGTAAAACTGCTTCCTTAGCTATGCTAGACTTAAGGCCACCTTTGAGACCATGTCCCATGGCTCCTTTCAGAGCGGCTATGGGAGAAGGGTGTTGGGGGACGAGTCCTTGAATGGTTTACAGATTTTCTGCATAACCATTCTTTTAAGGTGATCCAGAAGCCTTATATCTCTGAACTCATCCTCTTACAGCAGGGAGAGCCTCAGGTTTCAGCACTGAGTCTGAACCTGTTTAACTTGTGTCCTCTGGCAGACATTATTGATTTCAGAAACAATGTGGACGAACCCACTCAATGGGAAGTCAATACTCAGTGTTATGATGTACAGTGCCAAGGAACCCCTTGGTTCTTATAAAAGATTCCTCACACACCAACCTGGTTGGTGTCATGCTTCATCATTGGGGTTCCAACCGCATATGCCACCCAGTTGTGCTACAATGCCTGATTCCAGCGGAGCTGGTATGGTGTGTATAATGTGAAGTGGTGTTGTTAAAAGATTCTCTGGGAAACCTTGCCCTTTGAATTTATTAAGCATGGGCGGAAAATCCATTCCGCTCGCGGATTTTGCGGATTTTCGGTAAATTCACAATCCGCGAACGCTCGCGAATTTACCGAAAATCCGCAAATTTGCACGCAGCGGATTTTTTTTTCTTGGTGATACAATTTTGCGGCGTGCGGCGTTCACTTACCGTCATTCAGCGTTTGCCGGGTTGTTTTTCTCGATATTTTGCGAGTGCTGCGCCATTTTGGATCTTGCTGCGGGATCCCGCGGGAGTTTGGCGACTGCGATTACGTAATCGCGGCTTGCCACCTTGCACAGCACGCATCGCGAGAGTTCGCAATTGCGAACACGTAGATGCGGTGAGCAGCAACAATCTTGCACGCGCAAAATTACAAAATTTGAAATTCTGCACAAGAAATCCACCAGCAAGCAGCATAAACCTTCTGAAAATGATGATTTTATCAGAATAACTCCTCAGGTTGACATTTGCCTGCAAGGAGTCCATTTTTTTGGGGGGGGGGGGGGGTGGGAGGAAGGAAGTGCCCCACAGTCTCCAACTTCCTGTTCCTGTCCAGCAGGCTCCTCCCAGTGCTGGCCACTTTCGGATTCTTGACCTGGAAGGATACTTTTTGGTGGATGCTGCTGGATATTTGGATTTGAGGCCTTTTTGAATTTCTTTGGATCACTTTTGGATTAGAAATTTCACAAGTAAGTTTGTTTGGGGCATTACAGTTGCTGACACTACAATTTTGGAATTTTCCATTTTTGGGCTGTTGTTGTGGCCTTTTGACCAGGGGTAGTGAGTGGTGCATGGGCCTAGTCTTTCTGTGGGGTGTCTTGAATTTAAACATCATGGAGGGCATGGATGGCATGGGATTGTGCTGACTTTTCTGTGTTTTTCGATTTTTTGGGCTGTTGTTGTGGCCTTTTGACCAGGGGTAGTGAGTGGTGCATGGGCCTAGTCTTTCTGTGGGGTGTCTTGAATTTAAACATCATGGAGGGCATGGATGGCATGGGATTGTGCTGATTTTTCTGTGTTTTTCGATTTTTGGGCTGTTGTTGGGGCCTTTTGACCAGGGGTAGTGAGTGGTGCATGGGTCTAGTCTTTCTGTGGGGTGTCTTGAATTTAAACATCATGGAGGGCATGGATGGCATGGGATTGTGCTGATTTTTCTGTGTTTTTCGATTTTTTGGGGTGTTCTTGGGGACAGGCCATGTGGGTGGGGGCCATTTTGAGTGCTGGTACATGTGCTGGGAGGCAGGGGGCCATTTTGAATGCAGGCAGTGTTCTTAGGTCTGCAACCATTTTGCCTAGCTTTCAACCATTATGCCCGGGGGTAGTGAGTGGTGCATGGGCCTAGTCTTTCTGTGGGGTGTCTTGAATTTAAACATCATGGAGGGCATGGATGGCATGGGATTGTGCTGAAGTTTCTGTGTTTTTCGTTTTTTGGGCTGTTGTTGTGGCCTTTTGACAAGGGGTAGTGAGTGGTGCATGGGCCTAGTCTTTCTGTGTGGTGTCTTGAATGTAAACATCATGGAGGGCATGGATGGCATGGTATTGTGCTGATTATTCTGTGTTTTTCGATTTTTGGGCTGTTGTGGCCTTTTGACCAGGGGTAGTGAGTGGTGCATGGGCCTAGTCTTTCTGTGGGGTGTCTTGAATTTAAGCATCATGGAGGGCATGGATGGCATGGGATTGGGCTGATGTGTATGTGGTTTTCGAGTTTTTGGGGTGTATAACTGAACTGATGAATATAACAAAGGGAGGGAGGGAAACAAGTGGATTCAGGCTCCCCTGGTAATTCGTTTAAACAAAATAGAATCCACTCAGAAGGTGGAAGTGATCCCTAAAGTTATGGGGAGCACACAGTGTTGTTTAAATGCCCCTCATACACCAACAGGCTCCTTGGTGTCATGCTTCATCATCGGGGCCTTCGCACCCCTCTACAGGATGCGGCGTGCTGCGACTCACGGATACGTAGGAGCACTAATAGTGAACTATGTGTATGTGTGTGTGAGAGAGGGAGTGTGAGTGGTGAGGTGAAAAGAGTGAAGGTTAAAAAATACCTGGCTCGTAGGAAAAAATATTTATTATGTCCTCGGCTGGTATTGTTAAAAGGGTCCAAAGTGAGGTTGACAATTATACGTATTAGGGTATATCAACCTCTATAAAATGCGTCGACATGTTTCGGAGTACAGCAACTCCTTCTTCAGGACGAGGATATGCACGGTTATCCTCACCTTACTCACCTGGATGTAAAATGTAAAAGTGTATTTTACAAAAAAACACTAGGTGAAATGTACCTATTAGTGTAGAAATGCGGATAAGCTCTGTAGCGCCCAATTGGCGTTCGAAGAACCTGTAGGGTGAAAAACATAATAAACATCACAGTCGAACGTCCAGGAACAGGGAAAAAAAATTCCAGTTATGTGAGGGTAAAAATTTAACCGAAAATAAGGTTCAAGGACCCTGTAAAATAAAACAATAAAAAGACACACAGTAGACAAAGACATACACTTAGTGGAAAAACGCCAAAACATCTTTCCCAACATTGACTGTGGAGGAAGGAAGAGGATTTGATAATAGTGGCTTACTTATAGATCAAGGTTGTCTGACCTCATGAGCCTAGGCGTGGTGTTGGGGGTTCCTTCCTCACTGCTCAATATAGCAACGTATAGGATGTTAAAGGTAGGTTTTAGGGTCATACAGTTGTGATGGGAGAGATAGGTGGCCCTTGTCTTTTACAACCCAACTCACGGTTACTGCACGGTCTAGTAGACTGCGTTCCCCTCAACGCGGCTCCGACGGTGTGTCGGGTCAAGTTGATTCTAGCCTCTTATATACTGCCAGCCGCTTCAATTAGTGGGTAATCAGAAGCGGAAACATGCCCAAACAAGGATAGAGTATTCAGACCAGGTCCGGTATTGCGCCTTGGTCAAGGGCGTGTTACGCGGTGAGACTGCGCATGCGCAAGAAGTGAGTGTTCCTGCACGTGCGAATCCGTACTGCCGGTAATGATGCCATTCGGTAGAAACGGCACATCAAGATGGCGCGCATGCGTGTTGGTGTTTATTTTCAGACACTAATTGTTCGCGCATGCCTCTGGGGTAGAGAGTGGCACTGAAGGCATTCAGCACCACGGGGTAGTCAAAGGGGTATCAAGGACAGCGTTATTTTAAAACAAACAAAGTCATAACCATATGGAGGTGATGGCATTCATAGACTTTTAGAACAGATAACCCTAATGTATAGATGTTTCTACATAGGTTCTCTGCCAGCATGGAAGGAAATTGAAGGGTGTTCGCGCATGCCTCTGGGGTAGAGAGTGGCACTGAAGGCATTCAGCACCACGGGGTGGTCGAAGGGGTATCAAGGACAGCGGTATTTTAAAACGAACAAAGTCATAAACATATGGAGGTGATGGTATACATAGACTTTTAGAAAAGACAACCCTAATGTATAGATGTTTCTACATAGGTTCTCTGCCAGCATGGAAGGAAATTGAAGGGTGCCCATTCTGTCAAGACAGATCAACGCAATTGGCTCCATGGAATGGAGTCATTTAGTCCAGTGGTGTCTGTTCCAAGGCGGAACACCCACCTCTGCTCCTTCTCAAATAGCCCTACATCTGTCGGCAGTTGCTCAATCACTGTCCAATGCATTTCGTTTACACAGTGTTGGTATTCTAGAAAGTGGGCTGCCATTTTCGTGGTTGATTTCTTGCATCTTATGTTGCTTTTATGTTCGTTGATCCTGATTTTGACTGCCCTTGTTGTCATGCCCACATATTCTTTGTGGCAGGGGCATGTGATCAAATACACAACATTCTTACTATTACAGTAGGTGAACGTGCGGTGTTCCCATCTGGTACCATTCATGAAGGTGAGGGTCTGGCTCTTTTTGGTTAAATTACAGCCATTACAGTTACAACAGGGGTGGTGGCCATGTACTCCCTGTAACCTTGTTTGTTGTTCTTTAGTTGTTGGAGGTCTCGTATAGACAAGCATGTCCTTTAGATTCCTGCCCCGTCTGTGGGCAAACAGAGGTTTTTCCAGATTAAGTGAACCGCTTGTTAGAATGTGCCAGCGTTTAATAACCAGTTTTGAAACTTGGTTCGAGACTGGACTATAAGTGGTGACACAGACTGTTCTGCTGGGTTGGCTTTCTCCGGGAGGTTTGTCTTCCAGAAGGGCTTCACGGTTATTGTTTCTAGCTCTTTTCATTGCTTTATGAATAACCTGGTTTGGGTATTTTCTCTGTTTCAGTTTTTCACCCAGATCCTTGGCCTGAGCTTTGTACTTGGCTATGTCGCTACAATTGCGACGTAGGCGTAGGAATTACCCGTATGGTAAGTTATCCCTCAGGTGACTTGGATGGAAGCTGTCAAACCTGAGGAGGCAGTTCCTCGCCGTCGGTATGAAATCGGTTTTTGCTGACTTGCTTGCCTTTGAGGTGCTCTTTGGGTGGGTTCTGGGTGTTTGTGGGTGGGTTTTGGGGTCTGGGAGCACTGCTGGGGAAGTCTAATTTTGATTGCATTTGCTTTTCAGGAAATCTATGGTGGAAAACGGGAGTTATGACCTAGCTGCACAGCGCGTTTGGACCGAAGGCCGATAAATATTGTAAGTATGAGATTTTCCTTTTTGGCTGTTTGGGGTGTTGTGCTTTTTTTGCGGGTGGGTGGGCGGGTCTTGGGGCATTGCTGGGAAGGTCTAATACCGGATAGAAGTGGTTTGGACAAAATCCATAAGGAAAAGCCTTTTGGCACTTTTTGTAACTTAGGGTTCGTTAGGGTTAGCCCTAGCAGCAGGATTGCATGTGTTTCGGGGTGTTCTAGATTTTTGCAACTGAGTTCTGGGGTCTTAAAGCACTCGTGGAAATGTGTACTTTTGGTTGCAAGTGATTTGAAGAAAATCCATGGTGGGAAAGGGGGGATTTGGCATAGTTAAAGAAAGAGTTTGCCACTATTCTTAACTTAGGGCTCGTTAGGGTTAGCAGTTAGGTATGGGCGGAAAATCCGTTTCGCTCGCGGATTTTGCGGATTTTCGGGAAATTCGCAATCCGCGAGATTCGCGAATCTCCCGCAAAATCCGCGAGCAGCGGATTTTGCTCGCACTGCTCGCACTGTTCGCGTGAGTTCGCGGCTTCCCAGTACAACTTCGCGCCCCGCGAATAAGTGCTAAATTGCAGAAATACGATCTTAGCAAAACTGAAACTACTTGCCAGGTTCAAAAGTTCAGGCTCATCATTAGTAGCCATTTCCTGTAGTGCTTCCTGAGGGGCCCCTCCAGAGTTCAGTTGCCAGTTGCAACTATTATGTGACCCTGCTCTGAACCTCAGAATAGTTACACATATGCCACAAAGGTCCTGAATTACAGCTAAGGGAGACAAGCAGGAGCCAGGCTGGAAGTTAAAATCCATTAATCAGCCCCTAATTCATTATTGTCAGTTGGGGCAGGGCAGGTGTTGTAACTAATTTTGCAACAATGAAAGCACTTAGCAAGTGCAAAAGATCACTAATCAGGGCGCACTAAGGAAGCAGGTGCCAGCTAAAAAAATATTCTGTGACACATTAATCAGCCCCAAATTAATTCAGGTCACTTGAGGCAGGGAAGGTGTGCTTTGCTTTGCCGAAAATAATGTACACTGGACAACCAGAGGGTGTGGTGATGAAACAGAGGGTGGCATGGGTGGGCCAGAGGGTGGCATGAGTAGTCAGAGAGTGGCAGTGGTGACAGAGAGTGGCAGTGATGAAGAAGAGTGTCCCAAACAGGCTGGACACGTAGAAACAACAAGTTCGCAAAACTTGCGACCCGACAGGTAAGTTCGCAAATTGCGAAATTGTAAAAACCCTCGCGAACTGGCAGAAACACGGGCGAACACAAAAAAAAAAAAATCCGCAAATTCGCGGGAATTCGCGGATTTTGCGGATTGCGAGTTCGCAAATCCGCAAAATTCGCGAACGCGAGATCCGCAAAATTCGCCCATGCTTATTAGCAGTATTTGTATTGCATGTGTTTGGGTGGGGTGCTGTTTGTGGGGGGTTTGCGAGTCTTGGAGCGATGCTGGGTATGGATACTTTTGCTTGCTTGCAAGTGGTTTGAATACAATCCACGGTGGGTAAGGGGGTATTTGGGCCTACTTTTACTTTCAAAGTACGTTTTTTCACCAGTTTTCTACTAGGCCTCGTTTTTTGAGATCTGATTGGGGGTCTTCCACATTTTTGAGACTGGCTTTAGTAAGGGTCTGGGTGGGAGCACTGCTGGGAAGGTCTAATTTTGTTCTAAAACACAGTTTACAGTACACCTAGCTTGAGGGGAAAGATCCGCTAAATTAATTTGCCCATACTTATTTATCCTTCAAAAGGAGACCCAGACAGAGTACGCACTTTCAAAAATATTGTACTCTCTATTAGAAAACTCAAAATGTGACTTTTTGCACTACACAGCGTACATACCTTATATTTATTTATCAGTGGTGTTCTAATATCACTTCCTGTTTTTCCATCAATAATTACAGGCCGGGTTTCAGTCTGTGCAATGGGAAAAAAAGGATGAAGTAAGGCTTCACATTAGCGAGCCGCAATTCAGCATCCGCCAGGCAAGCAGTGGACAGGGTGTCTTCTGGTCACCAACATTGATGGACGAAGCATCAGCTGGAATGGAGGAGTGCCGCTAATAAGAGGAATGGTTTGATGCGTGCAACTTACTTACCAAATTCAACAGGACAACAACAACAGCATACAGATACAGTATCCATTGTTTTCTTCTATGAGTGTGACTGCATTTCTTGGATCTCTCGCTGCTTCTAAATTGATCCCTACAATCATTCTATAGGTTTTACTTTGGCTATTTTTTAAACCTAATTTAATGTAGGAAGTGTTTCTCTGAGTGCAGAGATAGGCAAGTGAAAACGCTGCAGCCCTGTACTGTCGCATTCTGTCATTCACGGCACGGTTGTCGAAAGTACTACTTACTTTTCAGTAACAATGCATGCAGTAGTGCATGCACTTCCTTTATGTCACGTAAAAGATTTATGGTTAGCTTTGTACCCAAAGATTTCTTTATCTTCAATTATTGTTTGTCCATGCTGTGCTTTTTTTTTCTTCTCTCAACAAAACCTACCCAAAAAGAAACCCTCATTCCCATCCATTTTCCAAACCCTAACCCTCTTACCCCGGGCTGTGTGGTTTTGATTGATGTGTGACTAAATGACATCAATATTTCCACACACTTGCTGGGGAGGATAAGGTCATAGCAACAGGCTGGTGAAGGAATCCGAAGATATATTCTAGACTTACTCAGCTTCAGTACTATTTCTTGTAGTAGTAGCCAATGTCAAAGAAATTCAACGCAAGTACTAGTTATTCTTTCAATACTTTACCATTTGTTAGGCTACATTGTGGCACTGTTCTAGTGTACTGTCACCTGCTATATTCTCTATCGTACCGTTGTAATGCTCCAGTAAGGACAAACCAGGTTTCATTTTCTTTTTTTCCATAGGCATGCAACTGCCACTGTGTCACACCACTAGTACCACCGCAATGAGGACATTTCATCCGCCCAGGATTGCCAACCTTAAATCGCCATTTCCCGTGGAGCCAGCCCCGGTCCTAGCCCTACTTTCAAACACAAATTACAGGTAAGATAAGCGTTTGGTGGGAGGTAGTATAATGGAGTATTAGGAGAGACAACAGATTGACGGTAGTACTACTAAAGTCCTAGGACTCTTGAATTCACTTAATCTGTGAGAGGCACTTAGTGTTGAAAACATTTAGCCATTTACACTTAAAGGAAGAAAATGACACAGACTTAAGCTTCAGGAAAACAAACTTACTGTTAGACCCCCACCCACCAGACTCAAAAGCAGTAAAAAACAGGTATGCTCAGATAAAGTTTCAAAAAGTATATTTGTGTAGCCCTAACAAAATAATCTCCTGCAAGACCCTCCCTAACCCCAACAATTGTCCTTCAAAAGTCCCAAAAACAACCCAACTCCCAATTCCCACCCCTCAAAAGTCTCTATAAAAGGGGCAAGGGACACTACAGCAGGATGCTGTTCACTATAGCGGCCAGGGCATCATACTCCTTGTGGAGGGTGGCATGGTCGGAGCGGAGGCCCTCCACCAAGGTCTTATATGTTAGGACCTCCTGCTCCAGGTAGGACACTCTGAGGTATAAGCGGTGCTGGTGTGCCTTGCAACTCCTGTGAGGGGCAGCTGCTGTCTTTGCTGCTCGGCGGTGGCGGTTGGCTTTGGTAGCCCGGATCCGTACCGCTGGAGCACTGCGCTGGCTGGCAGCCCGGGGGGGCACGGAGGAGGATGCAGCTGTCCCAGTGGATGTTGTACCAGTAGACTGCGTGTCCTCCTCCTCCAGGGCCACCAGCCGCCGATATTCGGCGACAGTGGCATCCAGCCTCCGTTGCCGGGCCATTCGAGCCCGCTCCTTCCTTGTTGGTTTTGTTGATTTGGAAGGAGCAACTATATGAAGAAAGAAAGACATAGTCTGTAACCAATGCTCCTTAAGATTAACACAAAATGATTGATCAGAAAGTTGTGTCACAGTACAAGTAACAAATTGAAAGCACAGTACATAACTATTGAGGCCAATATCTATCTAACCTCCCACTTCTTCATCCTTGCTCTAACATTAGTGGGAGTTTAAGGAACAACTTCTACGAGCACTATGGACTTCCATTACAGTTGACTATGACAGTACACCAGTCTTATTCTTCTTCTCTCTTGTTTAGGAAAATTGGTGCGTTATCTTATGTAAGCCGGCATAATGCCAGCGCAGTGAACTTGCACCCGAGAAAAACAGACGCACACCATGATGAGTGAGACAGACTTGCGTTACTGTACCGAGCCAGTACATGCAGGTGGTGAAGCTCTTACTTTTCTATTACGGGTGACACTGAGAATACTCTGTTAAAAGGGCTACTGCTTAATTAATTTAACTTTCACCCTACTAGAAAAGGAAAATGAAGAAGCTAAATCTGATTATCTATCACTTCACATGGGATGTATTTGATTACATATGGGATGACTTTAGGTGCTTTGCTTTTTATTGAGTGAACAGTGATACACTCACACATGAATGACGTACTATTACTAAACTAAACTTATTAAGAGAGGTAGGGAGTGTCCACCGTAATAACCGGATATATGCTGTGCTTGCAGTTGCAATACAAACTACTGCTACTATTCATGGTAGTATTTGGACAAAATTACAACTTCTTTTCCTTGCCTTTCCTACACTGGAACTGACGTGGGGGTGCGGTGTTACATGCTCTTCAAAGTAACACTTAGTTCATCCAGTGACCGTCTACTCTCTCTAGATACACATATGCTATCTAAGAGTCAGATAGTACCATGATCCAGGCATTCATCCATTCAAAGTATATGCACACATACAGTTTCTGTTTCACCCACCCAGGCTGTTCTCCTTCCACCCATTCTTGCTTCATCATTCACCCAGCCATGCACCATATTCTTTCCTTCCCAGCCACCTCGCGGACCAAGCAAACACATATCATTCTTCTTTGCCAGTCATCATTAAATTTCTCGTCCTTCCACACTTCCTTACACCCTTCTTTCGCTTTTCGTTCATCCCATCCATCAAGTTCATCTCAGATCTGATTGGAATTCTTCTCGCCAAAAACTTCACAGCTAAGTCGAAGTACATTTAGAGGAGGCTACTACCTGGTTGATTTATAATACACCTGTGCAGATAGCACACTCTGCAGTCTTCAATCTCAATAAGTAAGGAATATATAGCTTACCTCTGCCCGCCACCACCGTGTGAACCCTCACAGGCACATTGGTGTTGTCTGGTACTTGCACCGCATCCTCCCCAGAAGTGTTCCCCTCATCCAGCACCACCACCTCCGCACTGGCCCCGCCAGCAGATGTTCCACCTACAAAGTACATTTAAGAATGTTAGAATACACCACTCACTACCATATAATATTTGGTCTAGGAATAAAGAAATGTGAAAAAAACTGAAAACAATGTAATAATTTGTGACTGTCTACTCTAAAGTAAAAATGTCCCTTTTTCCAGGGAAGGCTGTTGTCTTGCTGCACTTTTTGACACAACTGATGAATGCTTGCTTTTTATTTTTAACACGCACCACTTTTTCTCCTAACAGACAGAAGCTTGACTTCTAAGAACACGACCAAGATCAAGTTCAAACCAGGTGAGAGCTCGGCTCAACCACAAGAAATGTGTTCAATTAATCATCAGCACTAAGCACTTTTCCATTTTCAGTTAAACGTTTAGTTTTATGACAAACTTGATTTTAATAAATGTGTTTACTTTTAATAAAGCTTTTAAACTTAAATAGACTCTGTGGTTTTTGGTCCTCCAGACTAGAGTGGCTGAGCTAAAGGTTTTGCAATTTTTGAAAGCATTAGTCCGTGCCTCTGACACTTCTTGACTCTGACTCCGTACTCTTGTCCTGCGTTGGATAATCATCATTGGGGATCAATCATCGGTGACTTTGGGAGCTAAATGACTGCCACACTATCAAGTCAGTAAGGTGATTGGGGGTTCAACTACAAAAGTCTGTTATCACTGAGGTATGTGGAAAGTCTAACAGCGCCTATTATAATTGATAAGCTAAGCAATGCATTATTTAGTGTCCATAGTTCTGTTTGTGTAGATTTGTCCCTGCAACAGTAGTAGAATGGATTGTCCTCCTATCCAAACCAAAAGTAAAGTAGTATCCTATTCTTTCTTGGTGGTCATTCACCTTTTTATTGTTGGCAATTGTCAAAGCATAAACATTTAGAAGACTTGAAAAGACATTATGGACAATCCCAGAGGACTGCACTCAGTGCATAGAGCTATTGCTGACTAGAATGGGAGTCCAATGGAATTGCCAAATGTGCAATCTTAGTTAGCTACACAGACAGACTAATAAGAATAATCTAGTAATACCACAGGGAGTCATAGTCAAGGCAGGATAAGAATTTAGATACAGTCTACAAGAAGATCAAAGACGATTTAGAAAAAATCGAATGAGTAACGCTAGGAAAAAATAGGTACCCTATATTAAAATTAAAACTTACCGGGGCCAGCAAAGGAGCCCTCGCCTGCTTGATCCTGGCCTGCATCCTGTTGAACAGCAGCCTCCTCCTCCTGTGTCCTCTTGCCCCTGGGGGGAGCTGATGTACAACATGAAAGAAAGACCAGAAAACATGGATATTAGTCAACCAAATCAAACATTTCAAAAGAACAATAACAAAATATTTTGGCAAAATAGCAAATAGACAACTATTCCACAGGATATATTGACCGATCTCATGTGATCTACTACGTTATTAGTATTGCTTGATTGTGACAGACAAAGTCTATCGTGATTGCAGATCAGCGACAACACTAAAAAGTTTCCTACTACATTAACCAGTCATTAAAATACTCAAACTATCAATCCATCACCACTATTTCTTCTTATCGCCATGTGTACAAAGGAAGGACTGGACTTGAGTCTGTAGGGGCTGATTTAAAAGCCCCTTGCGGCTCTTTTGCTCCATTGTTGCGTGACTTTTGTGACGCAGCGGCAGAACAAAAGAGGCATCACGGTGCGGCGTATATGAACAACGTGACGCATATGGAAGATGCATCACGTTGTAAAGCCCTGCGCCATCAGGGGGCGATCCGGCACAAGGGAGGGCATTCCTGCGCAGGAACGCATCCTAAAAGTGGCTGAGGGAAATCTACAAGATTTCCATCACTCACTTTAACGACAATGATGTGTGACTCAAACCCTGTGCCTGCTTGAAGCAGACGTATGGCTTGACGCAGCATTGGGGAGATAGGGCACCCCAGAGCATTGCTGGAGCTGCGCCATCGTTGCGACGCAACTCCAGCAATGCGCCGCCTTTACGGCACAGAGGCGTAACGCTTTGGTGACGTTTTGGGCCAATGGGTCGCCGCATTGTAAATACGGTGCACCATGGGTGGTGGTGGCGTGGCGCACAATTACTGGCGCATCCCTGCTACTTTGCAGGGATGCGCCGGTAATTAAAAATTTGACCCTTAGTGTCTAGCATTACGCAGTTCTTTAAACTACACTCATACATAATTTCACAGGCCAATGAAATGAACACAAAATCAAAAACAAATAAGCATAGTAGCAACGCTACTGAGAAGGAGAGCAGTGCACCTCAAATGCACAGAACATTTTGGAATATAATTTACCTACAATGTAATCAGCAGCATTAATGCTCTTGGTAAAAAACAAAAATTTGCAATATAATATCACACAGAGCGGGAGAAAACAGAGTAGTAAAGAAATAGCTACTACTACTCACCAAGCCCGGGGATCTCAAGGCCAAGTAGGTCGAACAGATCACGTTCCCGGTCCAGGAGATCCGTCCAACGGTGGGTGGCCTGGTTGTAGGTGCGCCGGACCAGAGAGTGTTGGTACATGGCCCGGCACACCTTCTCTCACCGCTTCCGGCGCTCCTGGATCCCGTACCCGCGAGCGATCTTGCCGCCTGCCATGATGTTCCTGGGGAGGCGGCGCTGAACATAAAAAATTAGTGCTGCCACCTCCTCCGGGCTGAAGATCTCCCGGGGTGCGACCTGCTCCCCCCTCAAACGACCGTACGGGAGCCGGGCACGGAGTGCGGGACCCTTCCCCTTCTCGGGATGCTTCCCGGCTCCCTTTACCATGGTCTGGGCAGAAAGGAAGCTCAATAATAAAGAAAATAGAATAGGGAAGAAGAAAAGAAAAGAGTTTAAAAAAGTAGTTTAAAATTAACCAAAAGTAGCAGAAAACACAAAAATATAGAGCTAGAAAAATAGAGGGATAGATAATAAGTAAAATAGATCAAAAAAAACTTCAAACAAGCAAAGGATGGCAGAGATTCAGAGAGGATACAAAAAGCATGCCCAGAACCATAGCAATGAATGAGAAACAAGATGGCCGCGCCCGTTCACGACGGCGTGGGTAAGTTCGCGCAAGATTTCCCTCGCGAACACACGCAAAATTGTACTAGCGAGCCGCACACTTTGCGAGATTACACATCGCGCCCGGAAACGGAAATATGTCATGCAAACAAAATGGCCGCGCCCGTGAACGACCATGAGGGTAACTTCGTGCCGTTGCGCTACAAGCGGCTCGCTAAAACGCACAAAACCTTGCGAACTAACACGCCGCAAAAAAACAAATCGCATATTTGCACGAATTCGCAGCTTTCGAATTCGATCTCGCGCATGTTCGCGCCCCGCGAATCCTGTGAAATTGCAGAAAAACGAGTTTTGCAAAACTGAAAGCACTCAGCAGGTGCAAAAGTTCAAACTCATTATTAGTAACCATTCCCTGTAGTGCTTTCTGACTGGGGCCCCTCCAGAGTTCAGTTGCTAGTTGCAACAATTGTATGACCCTGCTCTGACCCTCACAGCAGGCTCATAGAATAGCTACAAGTAGGCCACAAAGGTCCTGGAAAAACAAATTGCACTGCAACAGAAAGCAAATTACAGATAAGGAAGCAGGTGCCAGACTGGAATTTTAAAACAGTGACACATTAATAAATCAACCCCAAATTAATTCATGTCAGTTGAAGCAGGGCAGGTGTGCTTGCTTTTCCCCCCATAATCTACAGTGATGATGATGAACCAGAGGGTGGCATTGATGTACCAGAGGGTGGCATGTGAGAAACAGAGGGTGGCATGTGAGAAACAGAGGGTGGCAGTGTTGAAACAGAGGGTGCTGTGAACCTGTGATGATGAACCAGACGTAGAAACAACATAGTCGCGACCGTTGCGTGCCGACAAGTAAGTTCGCAATTGCGAACTGGTACAAAACCCTCGCGAACTGGCAGAAACCCTTGCGAACACAAAAAAAACAAAAAAATCCGCAAATTCGCAAGAATTCACAGATTTTGCGGATTGCAAGTTCGCAAATTCGCGAACGCCAGATTCGCAAAATTCTCCCATACTTAGAATTTATTAACGGGGGCCCAGGATACAGTTAAAAATATGTGGTGCAACTACTGGAGCAGTCTATTTACTCATATTTACTCATACTATTTACTTGCGGGTTGCTGGGAAATAGAGTCCTGAGAGAGAGATACAAAACCTCATTCATTCTAAAACCAAGGTACAGAGCTGATTAGACCCTTAGAGAATTCTTGGATAGATTCTTAGCAAAGAATGCAAAACGTAAGCTACACCTCACTTACTTCTTCCCTTGTACTAGACTCAGGTTAGGTACACCGGGGTAGGCGTAATTTAGAAGGACCAGTTGAGTACTTTTAATTATTATTTTATCACTGTATGTATTTTATGGCTTAGAAACTATATCATTCTTTTACAGTACTACTTTATAATACTTATCGTATTACATACCTTGTACTTTATAACCAGTATTACGATTGTAGCATAACATTTCTTATGCTTGAGAAAGAAGACTGTTCAATAAATATTTTTTACTGAAAACGCCCGTCTCTTTATTTTCTCACCACCTATGGTGAAACGAAGCATGCAAGATTGACTGAGTAAAATAGTTATCTATTGTTTCAGCGACACTAGAGATTGATTTCTTATTCTTGGGAAACAACGTTGTCATGTTTATGCGGTTGTCAGAAACAAATCCCTTCTTGTTTATTCGAAAGAGTTTCTAGTGACCTCTGAGCTAGCTGGCACTCACAATTAAGTTTAATATATACGATAGAGACCTAGTCGACCTCAGTCCTATGTCTAAGCTATAGTATATGTTATTTCAATGCGCAGAGCCTATTGGAAATATAGGAACTACACTACATGGCGCTCAACATGGGGCAAGGCGATAATTTAACGCTAGATACTAGAGTAACTCAGTCGTGCTTTTCACGCAAACCCCTTTTTCCCGTAAAATACTCCAATAGACGTCTGGAGTGGGTTAAAGGTTAATATCCACCAAAACGGAGTAGGACGAAAATCCTATGTATTAGTTTTTGGTTTGTTCAATGTTGAAGGATACAGTGTTCCAAAATATTGTGCACCTAATCTTGGTTTCCTTGAAACTTGCTCTGCAAACTTTGTCAATAAAATGACAGAGAGTGGCGACGAGAGGGAGAGAGCTGCTGCAGCAGCAGCTCAGGCAGTGTTAGATGACACAAATCTCTAACAGAGTGACCCGGATGCAATAATCATACCGGCGAATATAAGGAAAACCATAACTATAAAACTTATAGAAAATGGAGTATCATCGAGAGGTGGTTAAGTAATCTTTGTTATAGAAGCACATGAATATCGGCAGAGAGAGGTATTCTATTCATGGATTACATTTCCTGCAGAAAATGCAGTATCACACGAGTTCCACTACTACAAAGTAGAGGAACCTCCAGCGGAATACGTTCCTTTGGAGGACGTTGAAATTCCATTACCTTACCAAGAGCATCAGCTCTGATTTAAAGGCACCCTACAACATCAAAATCACATTACCAGGCTCGGTCCACTAGGTAGACTAGGAGCAACATGGCCGGTACTAGCCAGCTACATACCACATCCTGACATTAACGGAATGACAGGTCCAGAACTGTTAGCTCAGCTGAAACTGTTAATTAAAATACACAGACAATTGGTTACATATGTCATGCAGACTTTAACAGTACTACCAGCTGTAAGGATTCCACAACACACCCCTCACCAGGGGAATACCAACAAAATCACACCACAGACTATACAATCAGTCATTGGTAAATTGCCCACAAAGAGGGAACAAATTCCGGTCTGGTTAGCTCAGAAAATTACTCAAATAGAGGCAGTATTCCCTGATAGTACAGCTCATGGGAAAAACAGAATTCAGACAATCTCTTTACCAATGGGGATAGCACCACATGTGGAGGACTGTGACACTTGGGGTACAGTCTTTGATTCAATCTACACAAAAACACATGGTGTACCGTCTATGGCGGTAATACCAGATGTTCTGAGGCAGATTCAAAATGAATACGGTCCTGAACCGGCCTTAAATCTAGGTATAAAATTACTAAAAGACTTCAAACAGGTCTCAGCTATATTACTAGCTAACGGAGGTGAAGCAGCATTCGTGGCAATCTGCCAAAAGTTAAAAGAAACTGATATAACAGACTGACCATATGAGCTTGCTAGAATTATTGAAAAATCTTATGAAGAATTAGTAAGAGATAGTTTGGGTGGGAAACCAGTAAAACCGAAATGAACAGAAAATCCTGAAAAGGTGTTTATTAAAAATAATCTCATTACTCCTAAAAAGAAGTAGGAAAATACTAAACAGACACTTCCTAAAGAGAAACGTTCTCAGTCCAGAGGAAGATCTCCACAACGGGGAGGTGGATCTCCCCAATGGGAGCCATCTGAAAAAAGGTATAGACTTAGGAATAGGGATACTTTAAGAAAACCTGATAGATATCAACATACTGATACACGTTCCTCTCGTACCTTTCAGACTTCCTCGCAAAAATCCGAGAGGAGAGGACGATCAGAACAGAAAGAGGAACACGTGAAGTCCAAAGAGGAACAGCACGTTCCAAAAAATAAGAAAACTCAATTCACCAAAAAGAAGGTAGCAAGCATAAAAATCAGACATGCCGAGGATCTTGAGGACACAACTCAAGAATGGGGAGTAGGCCCAGACAATGCTAGACGGAGCAGCAGAAGTCACCATAGTTCGCAAGATCTTGAAGGATCATCTGGAGACAGTGGACTTGAATGAATCCATTCAAGTTGAAACTGCAGACACCAGGGTTAGTGTACCCCACAAGTTGTATGAAGTAATACTCCGGATGGAGGGGGACATGACTAGAAAAATAAGAGCACTCTTTTGGGAGAAGCTCTCTAAGGGCTATGACATTCTTCTAGCTGAACAAGACTGGCCACCTGAATTTGTCAGGGAGTGCCCACATGGCGAAGAGATAATTATGCCAGCCTTCTCAAATCACATTCCAATTCATAAAAAATACACATCTGCCAGAATATGGGCAGTAGCTTAGGCGCCAGCATTATATAAAAATCATGTGGGATGGGATGAGGACTCTCCTTACCATGAAATCCAGTTAAAAAAATCAACCTACTGCACAGAGGCAGTATCCAGTTAAGCAAGAAGCTAAAAAACAGGTCATGGAGATTTTAAATCAACTTGAATACCAAGGGGTGATTGAAACATGCACCTTGTGAATGAACAATCCTTTGTTTCCTGTCTCCAAACCAGACAATTCATATTGTCTAGTATTGGATTACAGACATTTGAACTCCTGTTGCAATCTTTTGTAGTACAAATGCACATAGTGCAGCATTGATGAATAACATTGTGTGGAAAAAATATAAAACCCCATTAGATATTTTGAATGGGTTCTTCTGTCAAAACATTGCACCTGAAAGTAGGCATTTGACCGCTTTCTCAATTATGGGGACAGAGCGACAATTTTGTCGTCTCCCCCAAGGATTCAAGAATAGCCCAGGGTTATTTTCAGCCAGGGTAACAGTTACTACAAACGCACGATGATGAGGCATTATCCTATGTCGATGACATCTATCTTACAGACAATAATTTGGACGCACACTTGAAAAGAGTGAACACCATAATACTTGGTTTCGCATCTGAAGGGTATGAAATCAATTTTTTAAAAAAATCACGAATTGTCCACCTCAACGTCCTATTTCTAGGCTACGAGTTATCAAGTGAAGGCAAAAGCCTGGCAGCTAACTTTCTAGAGAAATGTGAGCTTCTCCAACCTCCAAAGACACTGAAAAATTTACAGTCAATTCTATGTTTCCTGAATTTCAGAAGAACGTATGTTCTGAATTACGCAGAGAGGGTTAAACCTCTCTATAAACTAATCAAATCTGATTTCAATCCAACTAATTGGACTCAAACACACCCAGAAATTTTGCGTTCAGTGCAAACAGACATGTTAACAAAAACACAGTTAGAAACACGCGACAATGTGCGCAACCTTGTGATCCGAATCATCCCAGGAAGATGCGGATTCACAAACCTGACCTTTAATGAAGGTGAAAAGGTAACAATAGCATACAAATCACACTTGTAGACACAAGCTGAAATGAAATTCACTTCTACAGAAAAAATTCAGACAGCAGTTCAAACTGCAGTAGCAAAAGAAAGAGCTCTTGCACAAGGAAAACGAATAATGATCGTCACACCGGTACCTGCCTTAGAGTCAGTGACGAAAGCAAGCATTCCAAATGCAAAACTTTACATCCGAGATGGATACAATGGGTTAACTCTCTTGCTGCAACAGACGATGAATACGTCTTTGACCCCTATTTGAAGACACAAGAATCTTTACAATACGAACACAAATATCCTCTGCTGACCAAGATTCTATCTCTTGAACATTACGGATGTAGAATATATACAGACGGATCAGCACAGCCTGCAATTGGGGGTAAACAAACCTATAGTGCTGCGTGCGCGATTGTTAAAGGTCGCTGGCGCGAAGGCAAATTTAGACCTATGGTCACAAAAACTCAATCGCTCGGTGACTGTACAGCTCAGCGAGCTGAACTACAGCCTTTCAAGATGGCGCTTGAAAATACTGATAGCGAATTCCCCACACTGATAGTGTGCGATTCGTATTTCTGCATTGAATCTTACAACGAAAATTTGCAGAGCTGGGTTAAAAACGGGTTCAAAAATTCAAAAGGTGGCAAAATTAAGCATAAAACGCTTTGGGAACAAATAGTTCTTTCACAGAAAGAACTACAAAGACTCGCGTGATTCACACACTGAGTCATCATCGTGATGGCATTCACGTTGCAAAGGAATTCATTGGCTGATGAAGCTGCGATGGCAGCTGTGCGTACGGCTTCCGTAGCTACAATTGCTCGCTCAAAAAGAGTAATAGACGGTGAAACGCTACTAGCAGTAAAAGCCTCAATGGAAGGCAATCATGCAGCGTTACCTCTGAACTATCCACTCACATATACATACATAATTGATACAAACTCTGTTCCTTTTGCTCGAATCCCTGGAGTGGGGGACAGAGTAATCCCAAACAGGATGCAGAGAGCTTACTTGGTTCAAGAAGCACATATGGGAGAGGGTCTGACACATCAAGGGATCTTGAAATCTCTAATAGAATTAGAAGAGATGTACTGGTGGCCAGGAATGAGCATCCAAGTTTACGAATTTGAAATAAACTGTGATACTGGTTGCAGATACAACAGCTTTGAGGACCACCAGATACCTGACTACAGTGTAGCCAGCCCAGTTCAGATACCACTGTTAGACAGCATTAGACTATCCACACGCAGACGTCACCATGGACAGATGCGGTCCCACAACTACTAGGACAAAATGGATGTGGCCCCAGCGCTCGGCTGATGCCAGAACTGTTATAAAGGATTTGCGAGTCTTTATCAGCACATATCGGCACGCTACATTCTGAACAGGGCCCTGCGTTAAGCTTGTGAGCTTACAAGGAGGCCATGGCTACCTTGGGCATTGCATTGCGGTATTCTAGTCCCTTCCATCCTGAGGGTAATGCGGTAGTGGAAAGAAAAAACCGTGACATAAAGCAATCCATAACAGCTAGGGTATTAGGTTAGGGTGATGGGTGGGTCAAACATCTAATAAGTGTCCAATGTAGTTTTAACAATCTGCCAAGAAATTCTATGGGTGGAATCACTCCATATGAACTACTATTTGGTACTAGAATGATAATCGAAGACCTCAAATGTCAAACTTCAGTGGTGGAACAAAAACCCTTGGATGTCAAAGATAGTTTGGCTGTTTTACAGGACTTAAATGAAACAAGAAGAAGTCTTAGTAACACGATACAGAAGCCAATGACCACTGAAGAAAAACCACCTGTCCCGGCAAGGCCTGTATGGATTCCAAAGATTGGGGATCTAGTCAGGGAAAATATTTCAGTAAAGAAGGAATTTGGGCCTTCTTACAGAAAAGCAGTACCTGTCTTGGCAATCCAAGGAACAAGATCAGTAGTACTACCACCCGTTGCTAGTAAAAGGGAGAACAGAGTTGTGTCTATCGACCTGGTCAAAACACAACATGTGGCCAATAATAAATAGTAGGCCCAGTGGACTTCCAAGATGTAGAAGAAGACAAAATCTTGCTACTATCCAAGAGGTTCAAACTGAAAGACTTATCACCTTTGATAAACTTGCAGTAAGAAACGAAGGACTATGTTAGAAAGCCATGGAACTCGTGCCTCTTGAGACCCAAATACCAGTTCGTCAAGAAACACATGTCTACAATGATTATGGCCGGGATGCCGGTCACCCCCTCCCAACACAATCCCCAAGAATGGGAAGACGGACGCAGTTGCTGAACTTTTGGAAGGCGGGAGGGAGTCACCCTCCCGGCCGTATTTATTAAAATATGAAACAAAATTAAACATTAAATAAAAGTTTCATATCATGTACAATTTTCATTTATTACATTTCGATGAAGACATGTTCATTGGCTAACCTTAATAAATCTCTAATACAAAGGTTTCCTAGCCGAGTCTAACATCCTCCAAATGCATACATTCTAAATTAAAATTGTACATCCTAGCATTAAGGGCCAACGGCAAGGTCGCAACCGGTGTCAGATCCCTACTACCAAAACTCTCGCCCTTCCGGTGTGAGTGGCGGCCGCGCAGAGGACTGTACCCTCTGTGCCAACTCCAATTTCCCTTGTCTTGTTGGGGGCCCCCATTTCCGCTCGACGCCATCTTAAAGGTCGTCCGAGCACCCGTGTGAGGTATCTGTAGGAAGGCAGCGTGGACTCCCCGCCCCCCCCCCCACCCCACACTCTCTATCACATCCGCCGTCGCGGATATCCGGGCCCCGGGAAATTCGTAGGAGGGGCATATAGCCGCCTCCTCCCCTGGAAGGGGCCTATGGCCGTCTCCCCCTACGCGACCCATACTTAGTGGGTGCCGCCTCCCAGTGGGAGGGGCCAATAGCCGCCTCCCCCCGGGCGCTCCCATCCATAGTGGGTGGCGCCCCCCTCTAGGGACCTTGAAATTACTGCTCACCGATCATGACCTTACCGCCCGACCAAAAAATAAATACGACATTTGTTTACCTACTAAGGGAGAAAAATATCATCGTGTCTACTTGCATCATTTGTTTATTCCTAAAAGAAAACAGTACCTTCAGACAGAAGTCACATCCTTAAGCTAAACCTTCATATTCTACTAAACAGAGGGAAGAAGATGTTATCAGAAAAAACTTTATTGCAAAACTAACATTGCCATTAGGGGCTGGTGGGTGGGTCGAAATTGCTCCTTGTTCCGTCGAGGGCTCACGTGCAACGAGTGGGTGCAGCTTCCAAGCACAGGAACAAGAGGACGCTTCTTCGGATTCCCGCTCTCTTTATTCCTCTTCGGGAGGGCGTCAACCCTCCGCCGGTACGCCTACTGGGCGTGGCCATCGGTGTAGGTGTCTAGGACAACCCCTCTTGGGCGGGAAAAGGCGCGCCCTGGCTACGCCGCTTCGGGCATACCAGCCGGGACACGCCTCCCGCCCAAAATGGTTTCTCGGGAGGATCGGGCCCCCAACCATACGTTCGGGGGGACCGAGTGGTCGCCCCTTTCCATATGGCCGGGATGCCTGTCACCCCCTCCCAACACAATCCCCAAGAATGGGAAGACGGACGCAGTTGCTGAACTTTTGGAAGGCGGGAGGGAGTCACCCTCCCGGCCGTATTTATTAAAATATGAAACAAAATTAAACATTAAATAAAAGTTTCATATCATGTACAATTTTCATTTATTACATTTCGATGAAGACATGTTCATTGGCTAACCTTAACAAATCTCTAATACAAAGGTTTCCTAGCCGAGTCTAACATCCTCCAAATGCATACATTCTAAATTAAAATTGTACATCCTAGCATTAAGGGCCAACGGCAGGGTCACAACCGGTGTCAGATCCCTACTACCAAAACTCTCGCCCTCACGGTGTGAGTGGCGGCCGCGCAGAGGACTGTACCCTCTGTGCCAACTCCAATTTCCCTTGTCTTGTTGGGGGCCCCCCATTTCTGCTCGACGCCATCTTAAAAGTCGTCCAAGCACCCTTGTGAGGTATCTGTAGGAAGGCAGCGTGGACTCCCCCCCCCCCCCACCCCACACTCTCTATCACATCCGCCGTCGCGGATATCCGGGCCCCGGGAAATTCGTAGGAGGGGCATATAGCCACCTCCTCCCCTGGAAGGGGCCTATGGCCGTCTCCCCCTAGGCGACCCATACTTGGTGCCGCCTCCCAGTGGGAGGGGCCAATGGCCGCCTCCCCCCGGGCGCTCCCATCCATAGTGGGTGGCGCCCCCCTCTAGGGACCTTGAAATTACTGCTCACCGATCATGACATTACCGCCACAGGCCGGATAGTTGACCGGCTATCCGGCCCCCCCACAAACTCCTCCTAAAGGTCATGCTTCCTCAAACCCCTTATTATTTAAGAGGGACAAGGGCACCCAAGGCGCAATAAGCTAAGGACCATGGGTAGGTACTATATTGTAAAGAACAAGGGTCCTTAGAGCAAACAACAGATGAAGAGAAAAAATAAATATATACCAAATGGAAATATATTGTTAGGGGAAAAGTCCAGCCGGACAGTTTTATTTCCCTGATATAAAGGTAATTATAAACCAATAGAACACTGAGTGTGATAGAAGCGGGACACCGGCCGGTGTCTGGCTAACACACTAAGAAGACATACAACATACAAATTAACAGGCAATAACAGGACATCTGAGTAGAATAAAACATAAACCAGACAATCTAAAATATACACATATGCAAGAGAAAAGTATAGAACAATTTATGCATTTAGTGTAATTTTGTCGACGACGTTTCGAACCATACTTAATAAAGGTTCATCCTCAGGACAGAGGGTAATTGCCTTGAAGTTACACATTCGCAAATATATCACAATTGTGTAGCACTCAGTTGGGAAAGGTCTCTTGTATTAATAATTTAAATTTGCTTGGAAGCAAGGAACCATAATGAATCTTTAAGAGTGCCCTCAGTAGTAAGGTCCGAAGAACGATGCTCTCGGTATCCTGGTCTGGTAATACAGTATGCAAGACCTCAATGGGGATTCTTGCTGGCACCGGGAATCAAACCCCTTAGCCATGCTATGAAGTCTCCTATGAGTAAGACATTCCCCTCCCGGGACAGGTGAACCCGATCATTGAGATACATGTGATCACCCCGAATACACCCATGCGGAATGCTATGCAACTGCGCAGAGCGAAACAATCTACCAATTTTACTGTTAACCTTCGTCACCGAATAGTACAGTGCTGATACAGAAAGGCCCCCCCGCCAAACCCTTCCGGGAATCATGTGGGACCAGGCAATTGTGCACCCCGGGACTCTTTTTGCTAACCAGCTAACGGCTGACAAAACTCGCTCGAGTAATACTCGCCTACCGAGTGTCACCAAGTCATTGCCCCCCAGGTGTACTATGATTACAGATGGCGGTGACCTCTGCCGCCCTAAGAGACCCTCAATAAAAGATTAGAGTTGGTCAATACAGAGCCCGCCCCTTCCGTGGAAGGCCACTCTGTACCCGTATTTCCCAGCTGCGTGAGTCACGTCACCTGCTTTGAATACGTCCCCGGCCCGACTCACATATGAGTGGCCCACGACCCACACCACTCTCTCCTCAGCAGGTGATCTCTGACCGCTTGTCCCCTGGTGCTGGGTCGACTGCCAATTCCGCCCCGCATGACATGCTCGCGAAACTGTAAATCAAACAGAAGACAAGAAGCGTGAGTGCATGTAACTTGACTTCACAACATGTGCAATCGCACATACCTTTTAAAACAATTCGAGGGCCATCGTCCTAACTGTTTCACCTCTTCCGCACTCTGACCCCTGGCTGTAGCCTCAGTAGCAGCCCCTATCCTAAAGGAGTGGGTCCCAAAATCGCACGGGTCCATGCCCGCCGCCGCGAATGTCAGTGCTAGCACCCTCTGGAACTGAAACCTCGTCAGTGGGGTGGCATCCATGTGCCTCAGCAAGCTCCCCCCCCCCATGTATCCGCCCTCAGTGCCAAGTATTCCTCAATGCACTTTATCGGGCACGTGGGGGACCCTCGCCTGCATTGGACAACAACACTGTTTCCCATAGCTCCCTGGTCAGTCTTGGACCTAGCTATCGTGACTACCATCGAATCACCCCTAATTAGGATGTGATCCCTGCACAAGCCTCCCTCCACATCTTTCTTACTCTTTGCGACCAGTTCGCTCACCCGCATAGCCCCATGGAATGCTAATGCGAAAGCTGCCCAGAACAGAACTGCTTCGAATTGGGAGGAGCATGTCGTGGGTAGTTTCGCCATAAGTAGGGACAACCTTTCTAAGCCAATCGGGCGCCTCTCGTCTTGCTTTCGACCCTCGAGGCGCTGCCAACCGCGAAGGGCTTTTCTTACCAAAAAGGAAGCTGTTGGGTCTTTGATGCCATGCACCTGCACCATGAATGAAATGGCCGCCCTGTGTCTATTGGCCGTTGCCGCTGATCGGCCTTCCCTGTGCAGTGCTACCAGGAACCCTAGGAAGGAATCCTCCTGACCCCAGTTCTGATTCCCTGTCGGACCCAAAAATGCACAATAGGAACGAAACGCTCCTTCGTGTGCCTTCCTCGTCCTGGGGGCTAGGCTTGCTGCCACGAGGTCTTGTAATCCGGGGCACCGAGTAGCCAGAGTGCTTCGGGGAATGGTGCCGCTGCTAGGTCCGCTGTAGGTAGATAACCCCTGAACGCCTGCATATGTGAACGAGAGAGTGCATCAGCCGCATGATTCAGTACACCCGGCACATGTTTCGCCCTGAACTGTACATTCAGTCTCATGCAAAGCAGCACAACTTCCTTCAACAATCTCAAGATCCATTTGCAGCGTGCTGCCTGCTTGTTAATGCATTCGACAACAGTCATATTGTCAGACCCAAGTACCACAGAGCGGTCTCTGAACTCGTCAGGCCATGCCATCAGAGCAACCAAAATAGGGAATAGCTCGAGGAACCCTATGTTACCTGTGAGACCGCTGGTGTGCCACCACGCCTGCCATGTTTGCGCTGACCATCGATTACCAAAGATGCCGCCGAATCCCACGCTCCCCGCCGAGTCAGTCCACAAACCCAGCTCGTCCGAAGACGCTGGCGGCCTGTTCCATACTACTTGACCGTTGAAGTCCGCCAGAAATGCCAACCAGATGCGCATATCCTGGCGAACCTCTGCAGACAGTCTTGTGCGGTGGTGTCCTTCCTTGAGACCAACCATAGCTTGTGCAATAGAGCGTGAAAAGAGGTGGGCCATTGGTATCACTCTCAAGGCAAAGTTAAGCTGACCCACTGCTTGCTGTAGCTGATGCAGGGTCACCTTCTCCTTACTAAGGCACAGTTCCAGGGAAGCCCTAAATTTAGCTACCTTTCCCACCGGCAAACGGAAACATCCCTCCACAGAATCGAGCTCAATTCCCAGAAACTCGAGTGAAGTAGATGGTCCGACCGTCTTACCTGGTGCCAATGGCACTCCGAACTCCCTCATGAGGATGCAAAAGTCCTGTAGCGCCCGCGCACATTCTGTGTCGCCGGGAGCTCCCAAGAACAGAAAGTCATCTAGGTAATGCATAACATGCCTATGCCCTGTGGCCTCGGTGAATGCCCACTCTAAAAAACAGCTGAATGTTTCAAAATAAGCACAAGAAATGGAGCAACCCATCGGCATGCATTTATCCATGTAATAACGTCCTTGGAACGCAAAACCTAGCAAACGCTGATCCTGTGGGTGTACCGGGAGCAACCGGAACGCTGATTCGATATCTGATTTCGCCATCAGCGCTCCGGGGACCAGGCGATTTAACATGGTGACGGCATCATCGAATGATGCGTACCGCACCAAACAGACTTCCGGGTCGATAGCTTCGTTTACTGCGAAACCCCTTGGAGAAGACAGATTATGGATCAGCCTAAATTCCCCCGGGTCCTTTTTAGGGACCACCCCTAATGGGGAACAGATGAAATTCGCTACTGGCGGGTGCTGAAATGGGCCAGCGACTCGGCCTAGGGCCACCTCTTTAGCGATTTTCCTTGCCACTACACCTGGATTATGTTGTGCCGAAAGCTGGTTTTTACAAAAAGGTTCCCCACGAAATTCCCCCGCCGGGATGTGGAAGCCGTATAAGAATCCCTTCCTCAACACCCCGGCAGAGACATAATCAGGGTATTTGTTTAACCAGGAAGTCATAGCCATGAGATCAACGGGAGTGGGCAACTGTACACAACGATCCCCTTCAGTCTTGTTTGGACCCTCCTCGCCCTCCCGGCCCGCTATTTTTTGACCTGCATGAACTCTCCGGGTGCGAGGAATTCCCACAACCCGCACACGCATGTTTGAACTTACATGTCCCTTGAGGTCTGGTACAGTTGCCTCTATTGAAGCCCCAACAGACCCCCCGCTTTCCACCATTCCCGCCGGTTCTCAGCTGATTATCACCACCGGCTCCTGCTCGAAAGGGCACTGCGGGCTGCTGGCGGGAAAACCCTGACCCATTCCCGCCTGGCGAGGACGTCCTCTTCGCGCCAGGCAGGAGCTGCTTCTGCCACGAAATCGAGTCGAGACAATCCCACGTCAGAGATGAATCATACTCTTTCGCTTTACGGAATTTCATGTCGTAACCCATCCATTCATTCCCCTCATATGTTTCATAAAAATCCATTATACGTGCCTGATAACAAGACAATTCGGGCAATACCTCGAGCTTACGCTCGCCAATAATTGCAGTAAACATTGCAAAGGCCTTGGCCCAATTTGTTATCGTCTCATCCACCCTGAATCCCGCCATTTTGGCTCGCCAGACACTCGGGTGCCACAAATCTTTCTGTGTCTTAGCATACTCCATCTCGCGATGGTCAGTCAACAGAGAAAACATATTAACATACTTGTCTGCCCATATCAATTCTTTCGTGGCCAATGGGATATGTTGAACCACTCTCTCCCGTCTTGAGGGCAATGAGCCCTCCCCCGCCACTGGCAAAGCGAGCTTACCCGGTTTGGTCGTTGTTCCCGCCGTATTCCCGATGCCAGCTGCCGGTCCTTCCGGGGTCACCTGTGGGGTGACAAGAGGGAGATTCGCCTTCGCAGCATCTCGCGACTGCCGCAACTGCTGTATTAGTAACGGGGCCTCTTCGGCTGTGTCTCCGGGCGCCGTAACACCCCCTGCCTTTTTGTTGAGCCATGTGGCCAACTGGGTGGCCAATTCAGGAGGCATGTCCTCGTCAATTGCGGGCGTAATCACAACCGGAATCGGTTGACCCGCGTCTGGGGTTGGTACTGGGAGATCATCTGGTATGGCAGGGCTGACCGGGGGCACCTCAGGGACCGGAACCTCCCCTGCCGCCGCCCTCCTCTTGACCCGTTTCCCCCTACCCTCAGGGACGACTCCCGGCAATGCCGGGCCTATTACCTTCTTCGGGTTACCAGGCTTGTTCATTGCGGCCAGTTGCTTCTTAATGCCCGCCATATCACGACCAAGCGCTGGGACTTGACCAATGCTTCGTTCTATTTTCGTCATTCTGTTCACCAACATGCGAAGCACCTGGTCAGTCTCGGAACCCTTTCCTGCCTTCTTGCCAGACATCGTTTCGATTATCCGCTCCGAGTCGATCAACACGGTCCTGGATCCTTCGCCTCGAAGTCACTGAAAGAGAAACACAAGAATTACAAGTTCTCGAAATTGCTCCTTGTTCCGTGGAGGGCTCACGTGCAACGAGTGGGTGCAGCTTCCAAGCACAGGAACAAGAGGACGCTTCTTCGGATTCCCGCTCTCTTTATTCCTCTTCGGGAGGGCGTGAACCCTCCGCCGGTACGCCTACTGGGCGTGGCCATCGGTGTAGGTGTCTAGGACAACCCCTCTTGGGCGGGGAAATGGCGCGCCCTGGCTACGCCGCTTCGGGCATACCAGCCGGGACACGCCTCCCGCCCAAAATGGTTTCCCGGGAGGATCGGGGCCCCCAACCATACGTTCGGGGGGACCGAGTGGTTGCCCCTTTCCAGTAGCCTCTGACTATACCAATGTGACAAAGGAAGAAGCAACTCCAAAGATTGATAACAATCCTGATGCAATTCCAACAATTAACAGAACTGCTTCTGGCTATTTTATCAAGTTTGATACATTTTCTGAGGATCCCAATGAACCTGAAGAAACTACAGCAAATACAACTCTCAAAGAAAAAATAACAGAAGTCTTTTATCAACTTGAAAAAACATATCTGGTTTCACCATGGATTGAATTTTGGATTGTGTTAGGTGTACTTTTCCTCCTGCTCTGGCTAATTCTGGTTTTAAGCTTGGGAAAAATGATAGATGGAAAATACAGTACAATGGACACAGCAAGTCAGAAAATCAACTTGTTCCTGAGACCTCACAAATCATCCCATCATGAAAAAAGAGACCTCTCTACAGTGAACATCACAGCCGTTCCCATACCTGGTGGTATAGCATGGGACAGAACTGATTATTACATCTATGGCCCGGTGGAGCTGCTGAAGATCCCACACCAGTTCAAGGTTTCTTTGAGTGACTTTGTATCACTCAGCACATTTTCTGATGATTGGGACTTTAAGACTATTAATAATATGATGTCACATTTAGAACTGTCTGCAAAATTTACGGAACATGACTGTTTAGAAGGGTCATCAGATTATGAACAAATGTATTGTTTAATCACTATGGTCACCATTACTTGCATAAATCTGCAAACCCTAGGAATGTTTTAACTTATAATCAATGGGAACATTGTCCAACGCCGCCAAAGGGCAGCTCAAAAACATTTTATGAAAAGTTTCCATACTTCTCAGGGTTCAATGTTTCAAATCCAGAAACGTTTTATTTCAAAAATGTGAATAAGACAGGAATAAAAACAATGTTGACCAATACTAATCAAATTTATTCTGCAAACGTTTATGCTCAGCTGTCTACACTAGGTTTTGACTTTTGAAAAGACAACATTGGGACAAAAACTGTCTGGGGCACAACAGACTGGCAGGTGCAAGGTTTAGAAGCCCTGTTCAGAGCCTGCATTATACCAGAACAAATAATGTTTTTAAATGACACTGTTCAACAAACTTCTTGTCTTGGCCTGTCTAAGATAAAAGATTTAAATAAACTGTCTATTCCTCCTAAACCAACATCTGAGAATAATGATACTACAGAAAAGGAGGTAGACGTACCATATATTTTAAAACACAACAGAACTAATTCTGATTGGAAAAAATGGTTAATATGGCCCACAGACACTAATAACTGTCATGATAGATTCCTGAACAAAGCACAGGGGTTACAAATTAACAGGCCAGATCAAAGATTTTCCCAGAGACAACATCCAGGGATAGTAACAACATACAGTGTAGGAAAACTATGCCTTGAGTGGCTACAGACATCCACCCTTCCAGAAATCAAACAACACTTATCTTTACTTAAAGAAACAATGATTTGCGAGATTTCTTAATGGGGCCTCGCAAACCACGGCAAAAATGTTTCATATACGCCGTTATATACGCTGCTTACAAATAAGCTTGGAAAATAACGCAAATGGGAACTGCAGAAAGAATACGAGAAATTGATTGTATTAATTTAGAGAAAGCTCTCTCTGTAGTGGACAATAGGTTAACGACTCTGTCCTCCAGAATATATTCTTTGGACAGCATTGTATCCTCTGCAATGGACATAATAGAGCAGGACTTGCTAATATTACAACATGGCCAGTCTCTATTACGTTCTATAATGCTGGACGTAGCAAAATCTTCATTCAGGCTATGTGCCATGGCATTTAATCAACACAACGTCATTCTTTGCTGTATTTAAACTTGCAGATAAAAAAATCTCTTTGGCACAAAGAGGAGCAGATTATACTGTGCTGAGCATTGAAAAATTAGAAAGATTACCATTGACAGTTTCTGAGAAGCCTGTCATTGAATGGATAATACATGGCACCATTAGGATACCAGTGACGATTTTCCAATGTCAGTGTTGTCTACAGCATATACCAGCAGGCCTGTATGAAAGGTTGGGTAAAGAATACATTAAGTCGACCTGGACTTTACCTTACACACACAAATGTTGGAACAAGGTAAAGGAAGTATTCCTTAGTGGTAAAAATGGTAAGAACTCACTAAGTGGTACACTTTCGTGCCAAGGTATTAATTTACATGGAGACTGCGAAGGTTCTGCAAATAACCTCTCTTGCCACCTGCACGGTACACCCTCCACAGTGATAGAGCCAATTTTCAGGCAGCTATCCAATGGCAGCTACCCTATGCTCAATGATCACAGCTGTTGTGGTATGTTGCCAGGAAAACTTTATTTCGTTAGTGTGTCATCCAGGGTCACTTCTTGTATGCAAGTATTGTATCCAAACAGCAAGACAGACAGTGGGACGGCATTATGGCCTTTACTGACTATCTCTTTTATACAAATTGATACTTTAAGCAGAATGAAAGTCAATCTTTTGCAAAAGACTGTGCCACTGACCTCAACTAAAGAAACATATGGTCTGCAAGTTGCAAGGACGTCTGCAGAGATACATGCATTATTATCAACAAACTGCCCAGTACATTTCACAGAAATGTTAAGTCAAATCTTAAACATGTCTGATACCAGTGGCATCGCACATGTATTTAAGAAAAAAAATTCTGGACTGTTCACACCATTTGAAGCAGTCCTCAGCATTTTTCCAAATTTCGTGCACTCTGTGTTCGGCGGTCTGCCTCTCATTTTGGGACTCGTAGCAGGAATTCTATTTGTATTCCTTCTGCTCAGATATGGCAAGTCCAGCCACCAGCGATACCCAGAATACCATAGAACAATGCCTCCTTGCCATGAGGTTTCGTGAGAGAATTACACAGATTCTTGGCTTGGCTCGTTTAAGAGATCTGAACAGAACTTGGTTTCTATCGTTCAGACCAATCTGGCAAGATTGCATCTTTCCTGTTCTACGATGCCTGCTTTGCGGAGAGGAATGCGTGTTGGACAATTGTCTTACACTTTCATCAGTCCTGCCATCGGATGTCGACTCCTTGCTAGGTCCGTTAAAGACTCATGCATTGTGTTGTCCCCAACTGCTACCAATCCTGATGACGGCATTCATTCAGGTCTCACCAGTAAGTCTAACTGAGGGTGAGATACGAGGATCAACAGGCACACAGGTACCATCTGAGATGAACATTGCTAACGCGGCACTTGGCGCGGGCGGCAATACTTCTCATCTGTGCACATTTGACCTACTTGATAAAATAGTTCCACTTTTACCTACTGTGGTAGACGATTTCTTTGCCAGCCTAGACGATCTGATGTTTTCTCCTGACACCGAGAATAACTCTTGATTCATGCACAGAGCGTTCCCTGAACTCTGAAATTCGGCCTTCCCGTTTTTAAAACAAAGATTTCTAACTTTGGAACTCTATTTTTCTCAAACAATTGCATTTTTTTTCTCTCGCAAAAAACATTGAACTTTTTGGCACAGACTAATCTGCTTAAAGCACAACTATTCCTAGAGAACAAGAAATTCTTTTTGAACACTTCCTAGAGGAAATATTTGGCCTTGTCCTCAATACTGTAAACATTGATATGTTATGTTATGAAATGGTCTCAACCTTTTTTCTGTATTTAAGAGCCATTTTTCATGAACATAATTACATGGTTCATTCAGTTTGCATTTCATATATGATACCTTATGCTTTCCTAAAAATGCGTACAGTAGAAATGCTCAAATTTTCATGTACAACTTTTTCAAGTGCATTTCATGTATTTTGGGGTGGGATTGTAAACACATGCCTTAGATATGTTCAGTGCTTATACATTTAGTTATTGAACTTAAGATCGTGGAGTGGGTGTTGTAAATGAATCTAGGACCCTAGTGTAATTTTCCCGATTCATGCCCTTATATAGGTATAAATTACCCGATCCTTATGTAGGCATAGGAATAATTACCAAACTTGGACTGAGCCTATGCAGCCCAAATACGGCATTACTACTTCCACTAAGTTCCAAGAAACCCGCCTTCAGCAGCTAGGGACTTTCCCTCGCCTGAATACTAATTTATCTAGGAAATCATGGAGTTTTCAAAGAACTGAGTCTTTGAGTGACGTTATTAAGTCCAATCATACGTCAAACTCTGCACCTTCAAAGTATAAATATGCCTACATTTGCACAGACAAACACACAGTGGTTTGGAGCAGATCGACTAACTGCTTGCCCGACGCCTGCAGCAGCTCGTGCCGAAGGAAGCCAAACCTCCAGCTGACGCACTGAGAGGTGCTGTCTTTTCTCCTGCCGAGAAATCTAGCTCCAGTGTTTCTAGGCTTCTCTTGTGGGTTTCTGGGAAATAGAGTCCTGAGAGAGAGATACAAGACCTCCTTCATTCTAAAACCAAGGTACAGAGCTGATTAGACCCTTAGAGAATTCTTATATAGATTCTTGGCAAAGAATACAAAACTTAAGCTACATCTCACTTACTTCTTCCCTTGTACTAGACATAGGTTAGGTACACCGGGGTAGGCGTATTTTAGGAGCACCAGTTGAGTACTTTTAGTTAATATTTTATCACTGTATGTATTTTATGTATTTTTGGTATTTTATGGCTAAGAAACCATATCATGCTTTTACAGTACTACCTTGCGGGTTGCTGGGAAATAGAGTCCTGAGAGAGAGATACAAGCCCTCCTTCATTCTAAAACCAAGGTACAGAGCTGATTAGACCCTTAGAGAATTATTGGATAGATTCTTAGCAAAGAATACAATACGTAAGCTACACCTCACTTACTTCTTCCCTTGTACTAGACTCAGGTTAGGTACACCGGGGTAGGCGTATTTTAGAAGCACCAGTTGAGTACTTTTATTTATTATTTTATCACTGTATGTATTTTATGGCTTAGAAACCATATAATTCTTTTACAGTACTACTTTATAATACTTATCGTATTATATACCTTGTACTTTATCACCAGTATTACGATTGTAGCAGGACATTTCTTATGCTTGAGAAAGAAGACTGTTCAATAAATATTTTTTACTGAAAACGCCCGTCTCTCTATTTTCTTTGCCCCTCTGGTGAAACGAAGCATGCAAGATTGACTGAGTAAAATAGTTATCTATTGTTTCCGCGACACTAGAGATTGATTTCTTATTCTTGGGATACAACGTTGTCATGTTTATGCGGTTGTCAGAAACTTATCCCTTCTTTTTTATTCAAAAAAGTTTCTAGTGACCTCTGAGCAAGCTGGCACTCACAATTAAGTTTAATATATACAATAGAGACCTAGTCGACCTCAGTCCTACGTCTAAACTATCGTATATGTTATTCCAATGCGCAGAGCCTATTGGGAATATAGGAACTACACAACAAAATCTAGACCTTAAACACTAATCTGAGATGTGTATCTCTGTGCAAAAAAGGGTATTCTATCTTAAGACCTCATCTTTTACACCAGAAAACAGGCATGCTGGCGGAATGTCCTATATTCCATGCTTCGAATGATGGATACCAGGAAAACCCCACAAGGCCTCAAATTAACAGCTTCACCCTCACCTTTCCTCAAAGCTAATACCACCATCACTCTCTACAATAATAGTATCATTCTGATACAAGCCTCCAATGTCAATCTAGCCAAGATGGATTATATTTTCCCTACCCTCAAAAAAACAGTGACCGCTAAATCCGTTGATCCCTATCCAAGCCCTTCTAGCTCACCTCCTAACACTTCTCGAAGTAGTCACTTTTCTCATATTTCCACTCACTCCACAGCGGATTTCTGTGAGATTCAGTCCGCTGTAGAGGTTTCTCAATCCAATCGACCAATAATTCATATGGATTGTGGGCTTAATGTATCACACATCTCGCTGATCGCAAGCCAAATTCATGACGTTTCCCGAGTTGGGATGTCCCCTCATGCCTGATCGCATTCTCTCTTTTCAAATGCTTTCCCCTCCAGGGAACCACTGTCTACGCCTTCTTTCCTGGAAGAGCACAAAAGACTGCCCTCCATGGTCTCTTTTCATCCCAACATACTCAACCTCCCTTCGGCCACCTCCATTATACAACACTACTGGCCCTACACCCTCCTACCTTCCCCAACCTTCCCTTCCAAGCGAACAGGGACTCTGCAAGATTTTAATGACGCACTCTCTCCCTGGACCATCATTTTTCTGCCTCAGACCATCCAGATATCCCTCGAGCCACTCCTCTCTGCCAGACCTCTCTACTCAGTCTCAATCCTTGAACCAACACTTAGGCCTAGCTGCACGTCTGGACGAGTTCTCTCTCCAATTGCACCTTCCCTCATATGAACTCCATGAACTGAAAGCCCTCTCATTTGACCATCTACCCCAGCATCACTGGCCTTGACCAGCAGTCCTCGCACCCAATTGCTAAAACCTTACCCCTCCCTAACGTCCCTTGCCGCCCTAGAAGAATGAAGGTCGATCTTGCAACCAGTGATAGAGGATCTACTCCTTTCTTACTCCATCACTCTAGACACAGACAAGACTACTATAGCCCTAATTCAAGCAATTCACACCAACCCCCACAGGGAAACCCCTAACAACCTTAGAGTCTTAACTAGCAACAACCTCAAGCAAGTTAACATCATTCAGACTCATACATTCCACATGCCTGTGTGGCTGAAATGTGCACTACTCAACTGCATATCGGCTAGTAGACATGTCTTTGATATGGTTGGGCCTTCACTGGCAGGATGGGAGGGTGGAGCTGAGCACTTACTTGAATACGCTATGCCTTGCCTCCACAGAAAGAGCTGCACACCCAATGTAATTAGTCTGGAGCCAGGTCAGGAAAGGTAAGAAGCCTGGAGACATCAAAGGGAACCCTATAGAAGCTTCTCATCTTCAAATGTAGAACTGGGTATAAATATTGGACCTCAAACACCAACTCTTCAGTACATTTCTGGACCTGTGGATACTCTGCCAGGATGAAGAACTGCTGTGCTGCTGCAAGGACTGCCATTCTGCTGGACTGTTGCTCTGAAGAACTGCTACCCCGCTGTGCTGGTCTGCTGCCTACTCCCCTTTATTCTAGGCGAGAAGGACAGGACCTCCTTCTGTTGAACCCAGCACACAAAAGTGACACCAAGGGCTAGTTAGCTGGCTTACTGATTAGATTCTCAGTGACAGAAGGCTCCAACAAACTTACACACAGCACCTGGACTCTGCCATTTGCGAGGCCTACCGTGACAGGTGGCACACCCCAGTCCTATACCCCTGGAAGTGACCCTGAAGGTCCTCTGCAAGTCCATCTGTGGACTCAGCAGAACTCTTCTTCCATACGGTGCCAATCCAATCAGAACTGGTTCCCCAGATACAAAGTACTCTGCATCGACCTTGGAGCCCGCATTGCATGTGCTCAGATTTCCTAACAAAGGACCAATCATCACAAATCCCTCATCGATGACTGACTCAATGATGATGCATTTTCTTGCAGTGCAGCTCCACAGCTCCTCTGAACCGATGCATTGCCTTAACTGCACAATGTATCCCCAACAACACACTACTCATCACAAGCTCTCATCTACAGGATTTTCAATGATGATTCTCGACTTCATATGGCAGCTCCGCAGCTACTCAGAATGGACACATCTTCTTGGCTGCATGGTGCACCCTTGGACGGGACCTTGTAAACTAGGATTTAAGGTACTCCTGTTCAGTGGTTCCCACTGGGTCTCTGTAGCCAGCCTGCGCTCCATCACGGTCTGCCTGAACTTGTTGCTTTGTCGCTGTCTGGCATGACCAGATATCCACTCTAGGCACTTTGTGCTTTATAGCACTAAATTTACTAAAGTCTTCAAACCTCCATATCCCCGGTTCTACTGTATTCGTTTTGTTTTGGTCTTATTTTATTTATTCAAAAAAGTATTCTGCAAAGGTATTTTTGGGGGAATTAGAAGACAAGAAAATATCCTGCATTTACCAGACTCTAGTTATACATTGTTCCTCCTCCTCACACAAATTGAGGGAATCCTGGGAAAGGTATATCGGAACGCTGGAAGAGGAAGATTGGCGGGAAGCCCTTGAAGCCCCCCGTGGTGCAACTATTGCAATACGCTTACGACTTATCCAATTCAAATATCTTCACAGAGCTTATTACACTAGGGAGAGGCTGTGGCAGGAGGCTTTGATTGCGTATCCGGACTGTTTGAGGTGCAGTCGAGAGGTGGGCACCCTACTTCACACGGTGTGGAGCTGTAGTGTCTTGGTTCGATTCTGGAAAGGGGTGTGAGACGGTTTGTCTGAGGTGATGGGATGGGAACTTCCGCGTACCCCACAATTAGGTCTTTTGCATGTTCTAGAGGGGGTGGGGGTAACATATATAAAAAGGCATCTGCTGCTGTTGGGCCTCACCGTCGCCAAGAGAGATGTGGCCCAAGCTTAGAAATATACATTGGCACCACCGGTAGTGGTGTGGAAAAAGGGACTGGATTTTTGTATGGGGTTGGAGCATCCTATTTTGAGGCCCCGGGGCTGCTATAGGAAACACTACAAAATATGGAAGATGTGGGCAGAATATAGGGGTCTATGGTTAGAACCACTGGCAGAACGTGAAGATTGCTCAGAGATAGTAGACGGGCCGAAATTGAGGAGCTGTGTACACTGTTTTACATATGAAACTATTTGAGAATGAGATGGTATCGTGCAGTGGGCTAGGGAGGGATCCGGGTGGAGGGAGTTGGCAGTGGGGGGGGAGTTGGCGACAGGGAGGGGAGGGAGAGGGAAGCCAAAAGATGTATAGATTGCCAATCATTTGCTGCTGTCGATTTGTTTGCAGTTTTCTCCTGAATGTTGGGAGCTGCTCATTGTGTGCAATCGATCAATAAAATTTGTTTTAAAAAAAAAATTATTCTATTTTCGGGATCGTTTTGTGGTGTGCTGTCACTGTGCTACTGTTTGAAGTGTTACAAAAATACTTTACACAATGCCTCTGAGTTGAGACTGACTGCTCTGTGCCAAGCTACCCGATGGTTGAGCACAGGATAATGAAGGGTTACATGTAACTTCACCCATACAGGGATTGTGGCTCCTGCTTAAGTAAGGTTTCACCCCTCTCAACGAGAAACCACATTTCTTACAGTGCCCCTTAGCTCGTCTCAGTGGATATGAATTGAAGTTTTTGGGCTCTTTGCAACCGCAAACTGTTGTTGCTCACACAGCCCTTCCGTCAACCTGACCCTTTGCAATACAGCATTGAGTGCTTGGTGGGAACATCATCATAAAGCTCTTGCCCAATTGCCCGCAGTGACAACAAAACCTTTTATGCGCTACATCGACAACCATCAGCGACGCTTCCCTGCTCCACGCAGCCCCCTTCCCCATAAATGGAACTTTTTGCACTAGACTGAGAGGGTCATTTTTAAGCAAAACTAACCTGGTCCCTGTATCCAACCCACTCTCCATTGTGGTAGGCCTGAACTTGTGACTCTCCCGGTGTTGCATGAAAAGACAGCTGCAAGTGGCGCTTTGGCCTTCTTGACACAATTTTCACTTAAATATTTAAAATTGCATCTTTCCGGTTCTACGTGGCTGAATTTATTTAATTTTGGCCTTGATATATCTATTACAATTTTCTCAATTTTTTTAACTGGTGTTGTATTTCTCTTGTGTGGTGCTTTCACTTCATTATTTTTTGATGTGCTGCATACATACTTTACTCATTGCCCTAAGTTAAGCCTGACTGCTCTGTGCTAAACTACCATAGGGTGGAGTACAAGTTAATTTGGGTTTTGCTGGTCCCTAAACCTGACAAGGATTTTGTTTGCTGCTTGAGTAGGGCTTCATCCCTTACACCGACCAATAACCCAATTTCCTACAACCACCATGTACAACAGTACAGCAGTTGCTCTGTGTTACCTATTCTTTTAAATATGTACTTAAAATATTAGCCTTACATTGCTGTGTTGACTAACATATTTCGGTTACATATTTAGGGCCCAATTTAAAGTTTGGCAGACAGAACACTCGGTCACAAATGCAATGGAGTACCCTGCATGCTAAAGCATCAGTCTGCCCACCTCATCTAGAGTCAATTGAATACTTCCTCCAGAGGCTCTTGCTCCATCAGGTCATTACACCATCTGTCCTATTTAGGAAACACATGAGCATCATGGACAGGAAAAAACTGTAATAATCTCACACAACATGGAGCAAACCTGCCTTGTGTGGGGCCATTAGTTGGGGAATTGCTAGTTGTTTGTTTTTCCCCCCAAAAAAACATTACTTTAGGGATTGTTTAAAAAACAAAACAAAGTTACAATTTTGGTGATCGAACATCAAAACCAATAATTTAGTATATAGAAAAGTACTGCTGTGAAAGTGGTTTCTTTCAATAAACAAAAACGACTACTTGGCTGGCAGTCATCTCTACATTTGGCAGATGTAATTTGCCAGGGTGGGGTAGGTAATGTCTTCTGTTACCCTGACTGACTGTACTCCATCCACCAAACATTAATAAAGGCCCTAACTCATAGTATTTTATGTGTCTCTTATCCCAGTGTAACCTCTTTGAGTATTATTACAGCTGTTCATTTTGAATCTGAGCATCAGACAAATTTGGTTCTCAAACCCACGATGAGAATTCCCACCCATTCCATAATTAATAAAGCGGAGTACTAGATTTATTCCTTCCTCTGAGTTAATTATTCATGATTTCCTATTCCTGAACAACTATTGCTAATTTTTCTCCCCCAATCTGCTTTGCTATTCCTTATTTGTGTCCTATGTGAGTGATCTACTGGCAATGTACCATAATGACTGGTCTTCCAATGAGCCCAGTACCAACTCTAATGCTCCTGGGTCCTCAAATTCTCTTGTTTAACAACAGTTGTCACAGCATAACCAGTAAGTTCAAGAATACAATAAAAGATTTATGTGAGTTTAGATTTTTGTGCATCATTAGCAGCATTACGAATGCATTTTTACACTTGATTACACAATTATAAACTGATATAGTACTATTGATTTTAAAACAAATTCTCTATGATGTGTAGAAGTAGATTTTTCTGACATGTGTTAACTAGACCACAGAGTAGATGCAAAAGAAAAGTTGCCCCTGCCATTCATGTTTCTCCCCCCTGCCCACCTTCTCTCCTCGCAGACTCTGGAGCATGCAGTGAATCTAAGATGTACAGGTGTATTTCCACTGCTATTGTTATCCTGCCTTGATGAACTTTGAGTAATTCTCCAAAACATATCCCAAGGTCCTTCTTCTGCACCACGGTACCTATCCATTCGTATAAAATGTTATTGTTCATGTATCTAGTTATGTTCTAGCATCACCTAGACGAAATTAGTATAGAGGGTGCTGAAAAATTATTATTGTAGTGGGATAGTGCTTAGATGTTATGGCAAGATAATGTTTATTTTTCATGTGATTGGCTGATGAAATGTGACACTGGCTCACTCTACCGCAAGTCTGCAGAATCCGTAAAATAATGTTTAAAAAAAACATTCAATTTTGGGGATGAAAATGGCAAGCCTTTGCTTTTTTATTAGGGTTGCTGTTCATTACTCTCAAAATTTATTTTTATTTTTTATTTATTTATTTATAAAGTTTTATATAGTGCGAACTTGATCCCAAAGGGTATCAGAGCTCTTTACAATACTTTTTATAACAACAGTTGAACCGCATTGTAACAGTTAGGAACATAATTCAAAACAAAAAGTGGGCTGCACACTTGGGACTTAGAATGATTTCTGATTTTTGCATTCTCTGGATAATTTTCGTTGATAGCCTTCATGGAATTGACTCCGTACCACTTTCTTTTTTTAACATTTAATAAAACCTTTACCTTTTCTATTGATCTAGAATTCAATTATTGAGTGGCCACATCTATTTACATAATGAATTCTATTTCTGCTGTTTGATGCTTTGGGAGTTATCTTAATGCAGGGATTCGTTGCTGTGTGGAATTGGGATTCAACATTGTTTCTGATCATGTAAATATGACAATTCTAATTTAGGTTACTTTTTAGGTGTCTGAATTTCAGGTTACCCCTTGCTACCACAATACAAATCTAAAATTATACTTCTTTTAACAAGGTATGAACAACAAAAACTGTTTCTGCTTTGGATTTGTACCATAATAAACGCCTTGTGATATGAATATCTTATGGTTTTCTTGTTGTAATGCGCCATGATTTTGGCAGCTAACAATATTTGCATAGCTTGCTGGTGCCCGAGGATTTAGGCAATGACTTTTCCCAGATCTGTTTCTTTGGCATGATTTCTTGTGTGTGCACTCTGAACTTCCAGTGTTGGGTCAAGCTTTATTTTTATATGTTTTGGCAAGAATTTCATATGAAAACCTAACATAGCTTCATCTTGTAATTTTTCTAGGATTGCTAGGAGGCGTACATTATTATTAGCTCTATTTCCTTCCACTGTAAATTTCGCCATTTTGTGTTCCACTATTGCTAGCCACACTGCGACTGTTGTAAGTTTCACATTAAAATATGTGGTGTTCTTTATTGAATTTACCTCATTAGTTGCAAATGGCACTTTACTCATTGTGAATCCCTTCAAGATTGGTCACGTGGTCAGGACAAGCCTTGTAGAAACAGAAAGTTTCTTAGGTTGCCTTCTCTTTTACAGACAGTGACTTTTGGCATACATTTGAGTGTGTGTCAATGCAGGATAACATTCTTTGAATCATCTGCATTGCTTACATTTCAATTCATAGGCACTCTATCAAAATACCTTGAACATTCAGCACAAGGGATAAAGGTCACTGTGCAAATCTCATATTTGTTATTTGTCCAGTTAGCAACACCACTATCCAAAAATAAGAAACTGTGGTCCAAAACAGGGTTGTGACATGCACATGGGTTCTATTGTTATTATTACTCAGCCACTTCCTTGTTTAGACAGAGGAACACTCAGCTGACACAGTGGGGTCACCACATGTGGAAATTCTAGCTCAGCTGATTCCTGCATTCGAACACGAGGGATATCCAGCTCTACACCATGAAGTACAGCCTGATGGCACTTACCCACAGGTAAGGGGGAGTTAGCCCACCTGACAGCAATTCGGCAGATGACCCACCCTAGGCAAGACTAGGATAGGGAGCACTTGTCTGGAGTACATATATACCCAGCACTTATATGGCTGTATATATACACTATAATTAATGAAACAGCAACGGGTCCGAAGAATTAGAACTATCTAGAGAAACTGTTATCTCAACCAGGGTACAATCACGAAATCCACAGAGAGTAATTCGTGGTGAAAAAATAGTATTTCCCATCAGATACCCATCCTGTGCCGCCCTACATCATTTGGGATCCTTCACCCGAAGGAAGTGGTAGACATCCACTATGGATTAGGTAGATTGTAGCCTAATCTGGTAAATGGAAACTCAAATGTAGTGGCAAGACTGAGTGGCATCAGGGGGTAATCCGACTAGCAGTGCAAGAAGTGGTGATAAAGTAACAGTGCTATGTGTAAACTAAATGATTAAGATTGGGTTGTGGAAGTGGAAGAGAACAATTTTAATAGGATCCTATCCACACCTAAGGATAAAAACAGTGCACAGTAGTGTTCAACAAATAACTACTGAGATGGATTGTAGGTCGACATGTTTCTGCAGTTGGTGTAGAGTCAAAAAGATCTCCTCCTGCTTCATCAGGACCTTAACGTCATGCTACTGCTAAATGTGAAAAAGTGAAGAAAATAAACGAAGTTTATATCACCTGAAATCCGCCCATGCAGATGATCCAGATGGTCACACAATCACAGTGGACGAACAGACAGAGACAGACACACAGTTAATGGCAATAGTCTATAAAACACACACTTTTCGTGATAGATTACATTTGCCAATGCGTTTTTGGTCAGTAGTTTCTTGTTAGTAAACAATTCTATACTCATCATCATATTGAGGACAATGGATATAAGTATATCCACGCACCCAATTTGTGGGGAATACACTCTCCACCTCACCTGGCTACAGCTCAGGTAAAAATGGAGCACCGCCCTATGGGAAGAGAAGAAGAAAGAAAAATAAAGGAAGGACTAGAAAGCTGTATTGGTCGCAAAATATTAGTAAAGGATTTATGTATCAGGTTTTTCTGTTAAGCTTGTGCTCACATGGTGGCAAGCATTTAACCTACTTTGGATTTCATTAAACTATATACCATTTGCGTTGTTAGTTTCAGTGATGTCACAAGGCATAATGCAATAAACACTGGGATGGTCGCATACCGCGAGCCAGCCGATAGTTCGTGTCAGACGTTAATGTTTACAATCGATTTCTTTTCTTTTCTATGCGCCCGCTTTTGGCTAGAAAAATGAGACTGCACTCGTGATAGTAGGCACCGAGAGCACCTCAAAGCAGTCGCATGATTCCAGCAAGTGCGCCAATTCGAAATGGCCAGTTATTCATGTAAGCAGTTTCTGATTAAATACTGAGCACCACCTCCAACTTAGGAACTGAAGTTCGGTTCTTGGGAGGAGGTCCGAAAAACGCATAAAGCCATTACTTAGTTACGAGCAAAACAAGGCATTAGACGGGGCGCTGATCAGAACGTCTTAACGAAGAAATTCATACACGTGAAATGTTGTTCCCTACGGCTTGCTTACCTGTCCGTCGGTACTCCGGACACCCGTCTAGGCTGTCTTTGCGGGAGGTACCTAGACGGGCAGGAAGCATCCATAAGAACGCTGTAATTGCGTGCCGTGGAATCACGTGGTCACGTAGAGGCGTCAAAGGGCTGATGGGATATGTAGTGCATAGGGACTATCTCGCGCTTTGCTGATAGGCTGCAAACTTTGCCATCATAATTGGAAAAGGTATAGTTGCGGAAGATTCTGCGCTTACTTGGTAAATAGTGACTGTTACCTGTGCGGAAAAACTTGGTTGTGTTGTATCCGGACTATATCGTGTACATAATGTAAACAACTGTTACCTTTATGATTACGCTTGGAAACATATAGGTATGTGTCCAGATGATCTCGAGCCTCAATGGTAACCAAAGACTGTTACCTGCGCGACGACCCTTGCTGTATAAGAAAAGATCAGTCTGGCCGGTAGTCGTTTTTTTCACAGCTTCGGATTGACTGAAATCTGGAAAGCCAATATTATGGAAGTAGGGCCAAGATAAATGAACCGCTATCACCGGTGTTGGACGATGTTCACCCAGTAATAGGAAATTGGGTTACAGCCATTAAGACCCGTTGGTAGTGTTGGGGAACAGTATGAAGCATATGTAACCAATGTTTGTAATAAAGGATTGTGAGTGATCTTTGTATAGACAGATATCTATTGGTCGATGTACATGGACCCAGGTGACAATTCAGGTGCTGATTTCACAATGATATCATGTCATATCACATTTATTTATTTATTTATTTTATTTATTAATGCCATTTGTAGAGCGCGTTCAAATACCCTTGGGCGTCTCGGCGCTAAAAATGCATTGATGTCTCACCATGATAAGAAAGTACGGAAATGTGGATTACTGATTGAATAACCATGTTTTCAGTTTTTTTCTGAACTGGAGAAGTGTGGGGCTTGTTTTTATATGGTTAGGTATAGTGTTCCAATGTCTAGGGGCCGCAATTGAGAAGCGGCGATCGCCCCAAGAAACTGTTCGGCTTCGTTGAACCACTAGTTGGTTATGAGAAGTGTATCTGAGAGTTCTGGATGGGTTGTAGGGAATAAGTTGCTTTTTGAGGAATCGAGGTCCTTGATCTTGTAGAGATTTGTACACTGTGCACAGAGATTTAAATTTTACCCTGTTGTGGATGGACAGCCAGTGGTAGCTTTTGAGCGTGTCCGAAATAGGTGCAAACTTAGGTTTTTTTGACAGAACGCGAGCGGCAGCATTCTGCACGGTCTGTAGTTTTTTGGTAACTCTGCTCTGAGCATTGAGCATTGAGCAGCAGACCGTTGCAGTAGTCTATTCAATGGTAAACTTCAGGAATCGATTTCTCTGATTAAGCCATTCATGGAACTCCAACATAGACGACATCTTCGTCGTGTGGCGAGGAGATGAGATACAGCTATAGGAGTTCCATAAATGGCTTAATCAGAGAAATCGATTCCTGAAGTTTACCATGGAATACAATACCCATGGATTGGCCTTCCTGGACCTATTGATCATGAGCACGCCCGCTGGTCTGGTTTCGGAACTTTACCGTAAACCAATGGCACATAATTCGTTGCTTAATTACCATAGCTGCCATCCAAAGTCATTGCGCGATAATTTGCCCTATGGGCAGTTTTCACGCATACAAAGAAACTGCACTACCCGCTCATCATTTAAGACACATGCTAGGGTTTGGCACAAGATCTGGCAAACAAAGAATACCCTAAAAAACTGATTCAACAGTCCAAAAAACGAGCGGCTAATAATAACAGAGCAAACTTATTAGAAATCTTGCCTCCTAAACAGAAGACGGAACGCATGACATGCGTCACTACATTTAGCATGCTCTCGAATCAAATCACCAAAATTGTTAAGAGACATTGGGGCATTCTCAATACAGGCAAGGACACACTGCCTCCCCCGCTCTTTGCCTTTAAAAGGGGACAAAATTTGAAGGACAAGTTAGTCCATACGACACCAAGAGGAGAAATCCCCAGAGCAGTAGGTACCCTATGGGATATGCCTGCAGTTACTGGCCATCACCCTTGTGGCCAATGTGCGGCATGTCCCCAAACATCAAGGTCCACAGCGATTGACATCGGTACCGAACGTGCATGGGAACAATGCAGGTTCACAAACTGCAATAGTGCGAACCTAATCTATTTAATCAGTTGCCCATGCGAGAAGAGATATGTGGGTATGACCACTAGAAAAGTGAAGTTAAGGATATAGGAACATAAGAGTTCGATACGTTGTAATAAGCAAGCAACCAGACTTACCAACCACTTTATATCAGTCCACCATTTACCCACTGATCTATGCTGGACCGTCTTGGAACAACCAGTGATCCCCAAACACATCTCGGACATAAGTACATTTCTTTTTAAACGAGAACAGAGAGGGGTGTACAAACTGCAAACTGATAGAACGGGACTGAATGAAGATATCCCGTGGATGTCACTGTAATCCTGTCTAAACATAACATACGGCTGTGATAAAATCCTCACAGTCCTATTACTGACTTATCGTCTATGAGAGACAATCAGTAGGGTCAGAATAATCTATATTGATGGATGTGATATGACATGACATCATTGTGAAATCAGCACCTGAATTGTCACCTGGGTCAATGTACATCGACCAATAGATATCTGTCTATACAAAGATCACTCACAATCCTTTATTACAAACATTGATTACATATACTTCATACTGTTCCCCAACACTACCAACGGGTCTTAATGGCTGTAACCCAATTTCCTATTACTGGGTGAACATCGTCCAACACCGGTGATAGCGGTTCATTTTTCTTGGCCCTACTTCCATAATATTGGCTTTCCAGATTTCAGTCAATCCGAAGCTGTGAAAAAAACGACTACCGCCCAGATTGATCTTTTCTTATACAGCAATTGTCGTCGTGCAGGTAACAGTCTTTGGTTACCATTGAGGCGCGAGATCATATGGACACATACCTATACGTTTACAAGCGTAATCATAATGGTAACAGTTGTTTACATAAGTGCACGATATAGTCCGGATACAACACAACCAAGTTTTTCCGCACAGGTAACAGTCACTATTTACCAAGTAAGCGCGGAATCTTTTGCAATAATACCTTTTCCAATTATGATGGCAAAGTTTGCAGCCTATCAGCAAAACACGAGATAGTCCATATGCCCATATGAACTACATAGCCCGTCAGCTCTTTGACGCCTCTACGTGACCACGTGATTCCCCGGCACGCAATGACAGCGTTCTTATGGCCGCTTCCTGTCCGTCTAGGTACCTCCCACAAAGACAGCCTAGACGGATGTCCAGAGTACCGACGGACAGGTAAGCAAGCCGTAGGGAACAACATTTCACGTGTATGAATTTCTTCGTTAAGACGTTGTGATCAGCGCCCCGTCTAATGCCTTGTTTTGCTCGTAACTAAGTAATGGCTTAATGCGTTTCTCGGGCCTCCTCCCAAGAACCGAACTTCAGTTCCTAAGTTGGTGGTGGCGCTCGGTATTTAATCGGAAACGGCTTACATGAATAACTGGCCGTTTCGAATCAGCGCACTTGCTGGAATCATGCGACTGCTTTGAGGTGCTCTCGGTGCCTACTATCACGAGTGCAGTCTCATTTTTCTAGCCAAAAGCGGGCGCATAGAAAAGAAAAGAAATCGATTTTAAACATTAACGTCTGACACGAACTATCGGCTGGCTCGCGGTATGTGACCATCCCAGTGTTTATTGCATTATGCCTTGTGACATCGCTGAAACTAACAATGCAAATGGTATATAGTTTAATAAAATCCAAGGTAGGTTAAATGCTTGCCACCATGTGAGCACAATCTTAACAGAAAAACCTGATACATAAATCCTTTACTAATATTTTGCGACCAATACAGCTTTCAAGTCCTTCCTTTATGTTTCTTTCTTCTTCTCTTCCCATAGAGCGGTGCTCCATTTTTACCTTAACTGTAGCCAGGTGAGGTGGAGAGTGTATTCCCCACAAATTGGGTGAGTGGATATACTTATATCCGTTGTCCTCAATATGATGACGAGTAGAACATTGTTTACTAACAAGAAACTACTGACCAAAAAAGCAATGGCAAATGTAATCTATCACGAAAAGTGTGTGCTTTATAGACTATTGCCATTAACTGTGTGTCTTTCTCTGTTTGTTCGTCCACTGTGATTGTGTGACCATTTGGATCATCTGCATGGGCGGATTTCAGGTGATTTGAACTTCGTTTATTTTCTCCACTTTTTCACATTTAGCAGTAGCATCACGTTAAGGTCCTGATGAAGCAGGAGGAGATCTTTTTGACTCAACACCAACTGCAGAAACATGTCGACCTACAATCCATCTCAGTAGTTATTTGTTGAACACTACTGTGCACTGGTTTTATCCTTGGGTGTGGATAGGATCCTATTAAAATTGTTCTCTTCCACTTCCACAACCCAATCTTAATCATTTAGTTTGCACATAGCACTGTTACTTTATCACCACTTCTTGCACTGCTAGTCGGATTACCCCGTGATGCCACTCAGTCTTGCCACTACATTTGAGTTTCCATTTACCATATTAGGCTACAATCTACCTAATCCATAGTGGATGTCTACCACTTCCTTCGGGTGAAGGATCCCAAATAATGTAGGGCGGCACAGGATGGGTATCTGATGGGAAATACTATTTTTTCACCACGAATTACTCTCTGTGGATTTCGCAATTGTACCCTGTTTGAGATAATACAGTTTCTCTAGATAGTTCTAATTCTTCTGACCCGTTGATCTTTCATTAATTATTTTGTAACACGTTAGGGATGATAGCAATGCTCGGTCAATAAACATTCCTTCTTGACCCCATTTGTTTATATATGTTCTAGAGCAGTTCCTATGACTGCGGGTTTTACTTCTCTATAAATTCTATCTGTGTTGTGAAGTAGGAGGTTTTATTTAGTTGAGGGACTTTTGCTGTAAAGAACTAGACAAAACACGTAACACCATGGCCACAAATCTAGGCCTAGCGTTTGACGAGAATGAGATCCAGACGTTACTTTCGGAGAATCCCAGCATGCTTGACATGATACCCACCAATCCAACCAATTCCGAGGAAGGTTGGGCAAAAGTATTAATTCTTTAAAAAAAACAAGCGAGGGTCTGCGTGCATGGAATAGTGATGGCAGAATATCTGAGAGGCAACTGTGCCCCAAGTGGTCTCATTGTAGGTAATGTCCCTCGTCTTTTCTTAGATGATAAGGACTTCCTTCATGATTGGTCGCTTATAGCGTGGAAATGCACACGCGATTGGCTAGTGCTCATCATAAAAACGGCTAAGAAGACAGCAGACAAAATATTAGTGGAGATCCAAGTTCTAGAGGGTCAAATTAGAACCACCATTTCATCGAGCAAAGTATTCTCTAAATACCAAGAGGATGGTAACAAATCTAGCAAAGAGTTTAGGGACTCGATATTGTTCACGAAACTAGAAAAGTTTAAAAAAGATCTGGCTAGATTTGCCATTGACAAAGTCTACCCATACACAAGTGACGACTTCTCACCCTCCGTGAATACCAGAAATGGACAAAAAGGAGGATCCAACTATGGGAGCTCTAGCTCAGATGGTGTTTCCAGCGATTCAGACGGTTCTAGTACTAGCAACTCATCATTTAAACAAAAAGGGAGAGGCGGGAATAGGAGAGGTTGGAGAGGGTGCAAGCAAGGTTTTGCCCAACCCCAGGTTCCGCCTTGGTGGCAGCCTTCACCATGGGGGCCACCTTCCTTTCCGCCTATGATGAACCCCTATGGTCCACCACAATTCTATGGAGACTATAGCCAGCAGCCTTTTTTAGGGTCGGGCAGGAGAAGTCGGGGCCACCAAAGAATACCCCGCCAAGGACAGGTCCGTTGGAATCTTCCACCCCAGACCATGGATCTGAGGAGTGGGAAGAGGATCCCACAAGATCAAGCAGGGACCTCAGCGGCACTAGTTTAGTCATTAACCTGAGCTCACATCAAATCACAGACACTCAAGAACAAGTACTAAAGAAAGGGTTAGGCTTTGTTTCCACGAATATGACTGACCCTTTCCAGGCCCAAATTGAAATGGGCAAATTTTATCGTAAGATCAGACTCCACTACATGTTTGCTAACAGGACAATAGCAACGGAACATACCAGCTATACTGAGAACACAGGCTTGAAAAGACCCTCGACTTTCAATCCTACGACCATAGGTCTGCCACCAAAGGTTCTCACCTTCGAAGAAGCTGTAACCCATGACATGCAAGAGCTCTTCAAAACCAGGCAGAAGACCTTCTATAATTTCTCCAGAAAGGAACAAGATGCAATCAAGGAATTGGCAGACAATCCACTTATTGTAGTTAAACCTGCAGATATGGGGGGGAGCAGTAGTAATTCTAGATGTGGAAACTTACCGAACTGAGTGCCTGCGCCAACTTAATGATACAAGATCATACAAAAAACTCTCAGTAGATCCAACAGAAAGATTAACTAGTGTAATAGGACATATTGTCGAAGAGGCTCTCATACAAGGGTGGATAACCCCAAAGGAAGGACACTACCTTCGAACATCTAACCCAGTAACACCATATTTCTATCAATTACCGAAAATCCACAAGACCCAACGCCCCCCTCCAGGACATCCTATAATATCCGGGATAGGTTCTCTTCTGGAACCTCTATAGACTTTTGTCGATGTTTTCTTACAACCAATGGTACGAGAAATGCCTACGTTTTTAAAGGACACCAAAGATGTTTTGAGGCTTTTGCCCAACATCGAGTTCGATATACAAACCGACATCTTAGTGTCATTTGACGTTGAGAGTTTGTATACCTCGATACCACAAACTGAGACATTAGAGGTCACAGAGGTACTGTTGTTTGCCAGAGATCTGAACTCTATAACAGCTGTCAGACTCATCATGACACTAGCTACTCTGGAAATGACAGAAAACTTCTTCGCCTTTGAGGACTCCCTTTACTTGCAGATTAGCGGGACTAGCATGGGCAGCATTTTTGCCCCTAGTCTCACTAATCTGTACGTGCACCACTTTGAACAGGAGCACGTGCTCGCAGACACCAACCCCCATCTCAGGTGTTTACGAGCATGGAAACGCTACATAGACGACATCTTCGTCGTGTGGCGAGGAGATGAGATACAGCTAAAGGAGTTCCATGAATGGCTTAATCAGAGAAATCGATTCCTGAAGTTTACCATGGAATACAATACCTATAGATTGGCCTTCCTGGACCTATTGATCATGAGCAAGCCCGCTGGCCTGGTTTCGGAACTTTACCGTAAACCAATGGCACGTAATACGTTGCTTAATTACCATAGCTGCCATCCGAAGTCCTTGCGCGATAATTTGCCCTATGGGCAGTTTTTACGCATACAAAGAAACTGCACTACCCGCTCATCATTTGAGACACATGCTAAGGGTTTGGCACAAGATCTGGCTAACAAAGAATACCCTAAAAAACTAATTTAACAGTCCAAAAAACGAGCGGCTAATAACAGAGCAAGCTTATTAGAAATCCTGCCTCCTAAACAGAAGACAGAACGCATGACATGCGTCACTACATTTAGCATGCTCTCGAATCAAATCACCAAAATTGTTAAGAGACATTGGGGCATTCTCAATACAAGCAAGGGCACACTGCCCCCCCGCTCTTTGCCTTTAAAAGGGGACAAAATTTGAAGGACAAGTTAGTCCATACGAGACCAAGAGGAGAAATCCCCAGAGCAGTAAGTACCCTATGGGATATGCCTGCAGTTACTGGCCATCACCCTTGTGGCCAATGTGCGGCATGTCCCCAAACATCAAGGTCCACAGCGATTGACATCGGTACCGAACGTGCATGGGAACAACGCAGGTTCACAAACTGCAATAGTGCGAACCTAATCTATTTAATCAGTTGCCCATGCGAGAAGAGATATGTGGATAAGACCACTAGAAAAGTGAAGTTAAGGATATCGGAACATAAGAGTTCGATACGTTGTAATAAGCAAACAACCAGACTTACCAACCAGTTTATATCAGTCCACCATTTACCCACTGATCTACGCTGGACCGTCTTGGAACAACCAGTGATCCCCAAACATATCTCGGACATAAGTACATTTCTTTTTAAACGAGAACAGAGATGGGTGTACAAACTGCAAACTGATAAAACGGGATGTCACTGTAATCCTGTCTAAACATAACATTCGGCTATGATAAAATCCTCACAGTCCTATCACTGACTTATCGTCTATGAGAGAACATCAGTAGGGTCAGAATAATCTATATTGATGGATGTGATATGACATGATATCATTGTGAAATCAGCACCTGAATTGTCACCTGGGTCAATGTACATCGACCAATAGATATCGGTCTATACAAAGATCGCTCACAATCCTTTATTACAAACATTGGCTACATATACTTCATACTGTTCCCCAACACTACCAACGGGTCTTAATGGCTGTAACCCAATTTCCTATTACTGGGTGAACATCGTCCAACACCGGTGATAGCGGTTCATTTTTCTTGGCCCTACTTCCATAATATTGGCTTTCCAGATTTCAGTCAATCCGAAGCTGTGAAAGAAACAACTACCGGCCAGACTGATCTTTTCTTATACAGCAAGGGTCGTCGCACAGGTAACAGTCTTTGGTTACCATTGAGGCGCGAGATCATCTGGACACATACCTATACGTTTCCAAGCGTAATCATAATGGTAACAGTTGTTTACATTATGTACACGATATAGTCCGGATACAACACAACCAAGTCTTTCCGCACAGGTAACAGTCACTATTTACCAAGTAAGCGCGGAATCTTCCGCAATTATACCTTTTCCAATTATGATGGCAAAGTTTGCAGCCTATCAGCAAAGCGCGAGATAGTCCATATGCACTACATATCCCATCAGCCCTTTGACGCCTCTACGTGACCACGTGATTCCACGGCACGCAATGACAGCGTTCTTATGGCCGCTTCCTGTCCGTCTAGGTACCTCTCGCAAAGACAGCCTAGACGGATGTTCGGAGTACCGACGGACAGGTAAGCATGCCGTAGGGAACAACATTTCACGTGTATGAATTTCTTCATTAAGACGTTCTGATCAGCGCCCCGTCTAATGCCTTGTTTTGCTCGTAACTAAGTAATGGCTTTATGCGTTTCTCGGGCCTCCTCCCAAGAACCGAACTTCAGTTCCTAAGTTGGAGGTGGCGCTCGGTATTTAATCGGAAACGGCTTACATGAATAACTGGCCGTTTCGAATCGGCGCACTTGCTGGAATCATGCGACTGCTTTGAGGTGCTCTCGTTGCCTACTATCACGAGTGCAGTCTCATTTTTCTAGCCAAAAGCGGGCGCATAGAAAAGAAAAGAAATCAATTGTAAACATTAACGTCTGACACGAACTATCATCTGGCTCGCGGTATGCGACCATCCCAGTGTTTATTGCATTATGCCTTGTGACATCGCTGAAACTAACAATGCAAATGGTATATAGTTTAATAAAATCCAAAGTAGGTTAAATGCTTGCCACCATGTGAGCACAAGCTTAACAGAAAAACCTGATACATAAATCCTTTACTAATATTTTGCGACCAATACAGCTTTCTAGTCCTTCCTTTATTTTTCTTTCTTCTTCTCTTCCCATAGAGCGGTGCTCCATTTTTACCTGAGCTGTAGCCAGGTGAGGCGGAGAGTGTATTCCCCACAAATTGGGTGAGTGGATATACTTATATCCGTTGTCCTCAATATGATGAGGAGTATAGAATTGTTTACTAACAAGAAACTACTGACCAAAAAAGCATTGGCAAATGTAACCTATCACGAAAAGTGTGTGTTTTATAGACTATTGCCATTAACTGTGTGTCTTTCTCTGTTTGTTCGTCCACTGTGATTGTGTGACCATCTGGATCATCTGCATGGGCAGATTTCAGGTGATATGAACTTCGTTTATTTTCTTCACTTTTTCACATTTAGCAGTAGCATCACGTTAAGGTCCTGATGAAGCAGGAGGAGATCTTTTTGACTCTACACCAACTGCAGAAACATGTCGACCTCCAATCCATCTCAGTAGTTATTTGTTGAACACTACTGTGCACTGTTTTTATCCTATTAAAATTGTTCTCTTCCACTTCCACAACCCAATTTTATTCATTTAGTTTGCACATAGCACTGTTACTTTATCACCTCTTCTTGCACTGCTAGTCGGATTACTTCCTGATGCCACTCAATCTTGCCACTACATTTGAGTTTCCGTTTACCAGATTAGGCTACAATCTACCTAATCCATAGTGGATGTCTACCACTTCCTTCGGGTGAAGGATCCCAAATGATGTAGGGCGGCACAGGATGGGTATCTGAAGGGAAATACTATTTTTTCACCACGAATTACTCTCTGTGGATTTCGTGATTGTACCCTGGTTGAGATAACACAGTTTCTCTAGATAGTTCTAATTCTTCTGACCCATTGCTGTTTCATTAATTATTTTGTAACACGTTAGGGATGATAGCAATGCTCGGTCAATAAACATTCCCTCTTGACTCCATTTGTTTGTATATGTATATATACACTGTCTTAGCACAATGGTAGAAACGTTTGTTTTTTGCACTGTTCTTGTAATGTTAATTATGCTTATAAGTTTAATTTTACTCATAATAACAGCACACAATTTATGCGAGAATCACAATGGTACAATTAATATAGTAAAGCCTGGCTGAGTATTTCTTGTGGGTATTTATTTGGGTATGCACTAGAGGCCTAAAAAAAAGGTTCTAGATCCTTTACCACAATTTCCTTGGAGAGTCAGGGTTGCCATGTTCTGAGGTTTCACACAGATGTGTTACATTGTAAGGTTAGGGGTGTAGATGGTGCACTGTGAGTTAGCAGGACAATAGGTCAACATCTCCATAGGTGGTGCGGGAATCAGACTTGCATTATCCCAATTATGTTGTCCGAGAAGTGCAGAGTTTTACCACTCTTTGTACAACCATAGGACATGACACTGCCAACTTTAGAGTTTGGTCTCTTACTTAATGGATTGCCTGACTAGTTGTCTTTTGCATATTCAAAGATCCCTACTCACCAATTAACAGGAAATGTCCTCGGTATTAGGGAAAAATTCCTCCTGTTCTTAGTAGATTAGCCCCATGTATAGGGTGTAGGTTGTTCAAGTTTGAACTTATCAAAGGATATCCCCATAGGAGTACCCTCTCTGATTGCGCATATCCAAATGTCTGACGCGACGAAGCAGATACCAACATACCAGGTAACTGCAGACATGCAGTTACACAAATGTTGAGCAACTTGGTCTGCCCAGACCGGCAGAGATGTTTCCTTCGTAGTGGAGGCTCACAAAGCATATAGGAAAGAGATTTTATTTATGATGTACATTCCCAAAAGTCAATGCAACTACAAGACTGTTTCACACATAAACTGCAGATACAGTACTTTATAACTATATAGTTTATGAAGCTCTAAAAATACCACTAACCTACCAAGAACATCAAAATTGGTTTGAAGGTGCCCTACCACATATACATGCAAACGTTGGACTAGGTCCTCTTAGTAGTGAGGGAGCTACATGGCCAGTCTTAGTAGGATACACACCATATCCAGATGTAAATAATATAGGAGATCCACAACCACGTACATTATACACAGATCTGGTCAAAACATAGAGATGTTTTTAACACAGTTTGTCTTGCAAGAAATGACAATAAATCCTGCTCAACCTGCTCAAGCTGCGCAACCACAATTGGCTACACAAGGCATTAGTCAACAGACTATCAATGCCATTATGGGTACGATACCCACCAGACGGGAGGCAATTCCATTCTGAAATTAAATGAAATAAAATTGAGATTTTTATGGCCCATTACACATAACAGTGTCTAGGTGCTAGGGATTCCGGAAGAAAAAAAAAAGAGGGAGCATCTATGAAGTATTCAATACTCTAAAAACTATTTGTTAAACAGCCACATCATTAGTCCCTTCCAGTAATGTAATGTATGCGGTCTTGTAAAGCGCACTGCTGCCCTGAGGTGTCATGGCGCTGTAGACTGCTGGGGAACCAGTCCTGGCTATCCCTGTGAGATGGTCCCTACTGGCTATCTCCAAGGTGAAACCAGGCATCCCCGGCGAATGTGGGGGGACGTTGTAGAGATGAGGCAAGCTAATGCCCAGAGTTGCAGAGTGTGATCCCTGGTTAGAGTAGGCACCGAGGCGAGAATTATCGAGTCCGCTCACCCTGGTACACGACCCTGCCGCATCGGGAATTGAACCCTGGTCCCGGGCTTTGCACCTTATTTGATGAAATGTATAGGCATTTTATCTGGGGAATTTTATAAGCTGAACTGTCATCATTTTTGCTTTTAAAATTAGTCATATCTGTATTTTACTTTTTTGTAAATATGGTTTTAGGAACACTTCTATGCCCAAAATGTACTGATTATGTATTTATGGTCCTTTATTGTCTTGTTATAATAACTGCTCCTGGTATGTTTATTTTAATTTTTGCATTAGTGCTTTTATGGCTTTTAGTAGCCAGATAAAGAATCTTTGACCTGACCTTAATTTGACTTGACCACTGGTGGTATGTTTCAGCTGCATCCTCTACATCAGGAACAAAAACAGGTCTAAACTAAGCAAGGTGGGTGGAAAGAAGCTCCAGGGTGATATTGTGCAATGAGCAGCTTGATCAACTGAGAAGGGTTTGACCTTTAGTAGTATATGGAACATCACTGCACTATGGTCGGACTAGGGGAGTGGTAGAATCTTCGTAACTTAATGATATGGGTTATCTGAAAATATCCCATCCAACGTGTAGCTGAGAGAGCCTAAGGGGCATCACAAAGTCAAGAAGGTCACTATTATCTTTGTCTACTAAATTTTCCAAATGAAAATTAAAGTTGTACAGAATTGTAAAAACCGGGGATTTGGCTTGCAAGTCTGAGAGTAGCGTGCTCTTGCTTAGGAAGGTGGCCCTGGGACGAGGGGGTCTACATATGAGGAGCCCATTAAATGAATAGTGGTTGGTAAGACCAATTTTAAAAGATAGAGCTTTAAAATCTGATGTTGCTAGTAGTGGCTCACAATGAACCTTAAAATGGTCCCTAAAAATGATAGCTTGCCGCCCTCCCCATTTCTCTGATCTATCAAGTCTAGATATCATGAACCCAGGGGGGAAGGCAGCACTAAGGTCTGGGTCAGAAAAGACATAGCAGTTTTAGAGAGCAAAGAAAAATCATCTTGGAGTTGCGGGAAATGCTGCCAAGTTCCTCTCAGGTCACAGTACCACTCACTGGCACATAGCAACCCACGATTATTCTTTGCTCTCTAAAACTGCTGCTCTCTACTGATGAAGTGCTCTCTACTGATGAAGGGCTCAACCCAGAAACACATGTCTAGAGATATACAGCAATGTCTGCACCAACTTTGGTGAAAAACTCCAGCTAATTTTGAAGTAAGTTTGAACTGTGTACTGCATTTACCAGGATGCAAAGGGGCGAACTGTGCTGGGACTGTGAGGCAGTGTGCTCCCAACCCCCATTAAGTTCATAAACACTGCGGGCAGATTTACAAGGCACTTGTGCCTCTTTTACACCGCCTTTGGGTCACTTTTGTGACGCAGCGGCGGAACAAACCAAGCGCAATGCTGCTGGGTAATTACAACGCGACGCATCTGGGAGATGCGTCACATTGTACAGCCCTGCACCACATGTAGGCGTTCTGGAACTGAGGAGGGGGGGTGTTCCGGTGCAGGAACAGCTCCTTAAAGTGGCTGAGTAAAATCTACAAGATTTCACTCAGTCACTTTTAGGGCCATGCTGCGTCAAAACTCTGGGCCTGCTTGAAGCAGGCGTAAGGATTGACGCAGCATGTTAGAGATCGGGCACCCCCGAGCCTTGCTGGAGCGGCTACGCACTTGCCACACCACTCCAGCAAAGTGCCGCGTTTTCACCGGGGATGCATCATGCATCTGCCTACCCAAGCGCCACGGTGTGCCGCATTATAAATGCGGCGCATCAGGGGTGGCGTACAGATGAGCAGATGCAGCGCAACTCTTCTGGAACATCTCTGCTGATTTGCAGAGATGAGCCAGAAGTCGTAAATTGGCCCCCGACAACTGTAGAGGGTGATCAGAGGAGAACAAAATCTGACCTGGCCACATCTATGTATGTATCTCGTCCTGCATGAAACAACCACCACATCAGGATTTTGCTTACATTTCTGCAGGCACGGTTGGTGAGAAAGTAGAACTGCAGGAACCGGTCCGGAGCAGGAGGACATCAGTTTGCTGGCGGCTACACCCGCTTTCCACCAGCGAGGAAGAAGAGGAGGAGGAGGAGACCTCAACATCCGCAGGCCAGGGGATTGGGCCCACCCGGGATGAGGAAGAACACAACTCTGGTGCTACTTCCTGGGTGGAGGCTATGGACATTGTAGGGGGGAGGACCGGACACCTCAGATCATGATGACCACCAGTGGCTCCTGAAGGTGTCCCCGGGGCAGGCCAACATTCAACCTGGGCCTGCCGTCTGCCCCTCCCTACCTCCAGGGTCCCCCATGCCATCAGGGGCTCCAGCTCCATCCCCTGAAACCTGTCCCTCTCCTCGCAGTCGCCAAGCTGAACACATCAGCTCCCTCACCTCCACCCCAGCCCCCCAGCCCCTGGTGTTGTTCCTCCTGTGGCTATGCCAGGGGACTGGAGTTGGATGGTCGAGGGTCAACTAGACATGTCTGCTCGCATCTTGCTACAAGTGTGTATCGAGATACGCACAATGTGAGCAGACTTTGTTCGATCTCTGGAAAACCTCGCCACCAACGTCCAGTCCCTGACCACAGCCATGTAGTCTGTTGTTGTCCCCCTGTCCATTGCCCCACACTGTTTCCCCTCGTACTCCTCGTGTGTCACGTAGCCATGTGGGGCCTCTTCCTGCACCAGCCATGTGCCTGTGTCGGACCCTGAGGATCTAGACATTGTGGTCCTGGTGGATGACCAGAAGGATACTTGACTTTTGGACTGAGACATTGTTCTGGACAAAGACTTCTTTTTCACCTTTTTAATAGACTGGTTTCCCTGACGCTCCCTGAAGTATTATATTTGTTTTACCCCACCCCAATCCAAGTGCCCTTCTCCTTCTGCATTAAGATAATCATTTGTTTTCCTTTCTCCCTTCCAAATGGACGGTTTGTTTTTGTTCCTACATAAATATCTTTGAGGCATTCTACTTAGTTTAACTTGTTTGACTTCAGTTTGAATGTCGGTTTCCAAATATGGAGACATATTTTGTGAGTCATATGCTATGCACATAATAGCTATGATGGGTTACACTTGTAACTGTGCACACACACACACACACATACCTACATCATTAGACAGGACATGATACACAACAGGATATTACTTTTGTAGATCTTTATTTTCACTATACACTTAAGGATCCCAAGACAAATTGACCACGTGAATGTCACTGGCAATCGTGCTTGCGTCTCTGCAATTTTGGGAGTGATGAACGCTGTGAGGGGTCAGGTTGAGCTTGTTGCCTACGTGTATGTGGGTGTTGTACAGGATGATCAACGGGTGCAGGTGCAGATGGTGTCAGCACATTTGGTGTCTGTGCCTGGACAAGGACTGGTTGTGCAGGTGGTGGGGGGTGGGAGTGACAGTACAGGGATTGGTGGTGGTTGTGCAGGTGGCGGGTGGTGGTAGTAACTGTACAGGGGTTGGTGGTTGTTGTGCAGGTGGTGAGGGTGATAGGGGTGGTGGGGGTGCCTGTTCAGTGTGCCGGTGTGTTTGTGTACCTTTGCTGTGGTGCTGTTGCAGTTGGTGTTACAGGTATGTGGAGGTGCTGTCCTGCAGGCCAATATGATTGTTCACCTTCCTGCGTTGGCCTTGAATGGAGACTGTGGATCACTCTCACCATGCCCGCCATTATCTTCATGGCCAAGGCATGGTGTCTTGCACTCTCTTCCCTTTGGATGGATATCAGGTCTGTCATATTCCTGGACATTTCCTGCCAAGTGCTATCCATCCAATCCAAAGCTTGGCACACCCTGTCCACCACCTGAGGGAATTGGACCATATCCTGCAGGGACCCAGACATGTCTGACAGGGTAGCCCCTATGGCACGAATGTTCTGCCTCACATCTGCCTGCTGTTGGTAGAAGTCCTGCTCCAACTGGCCACCATCACCAGGTGCAGGCCCCCTCTGTAGATGTCTGCCAGGGATGAGATCAGCAGGTCCAACAGCAGGGGGGGGTGGCAGGTGGAAGACTGTGGGCAGGAGACGGGTGCCCAGGGGATACCTGAACCACAACAGGACTGGTACTTCCCACAGATGGTGGAGAGAATGGCAGGGATACACTGCGTAGGGAAGAGCGGGTAGGGGAACCACCATATCGGTCCAGGACGTGAGGGCTATGAGGGAGTGATGTCTGTGATTGGGATGTGTGGGAGCCGTGGCTGGTTTGATCTATGCTGAGGACATGGTATTGCTTGTTTGGGAGGAGGCAGACGAACGTTGCTTGGCAGAGGATGTGATGCCGTTACATCAGAATCTTCGGGGTCCGGTCGAGTGCTTAAGCTAGGTGCTGAGAGGGTAGCGAACGCTGAGGGCGATGTGCCAGGGACGTTCCTACCTCCCTCCCGAGACCCATGGTGCAATTAGCGCCAAATTTTAAAGTGCAGATATATCCTAACCAGGATTTTTGGGCTGTGACATTTGTCCACCCCTTTTTATGCACTTTTTCACGTTTTCTTTTTTCACTTTCACGTCCTCAGGTAGGGTGGATGATTAGAGAATCCATACCACCGGGGTTACACTAGTCCTGACGAATGCCGAGGTAAATTCAAACCATTTAATGGCTGAAACATGTTGACTGACTATTTAGTGTGAATTAAACCAATTCATTACGCTTGGCTTTAAATTCAATCACATAAGTCCTTTTTAATCGTGCTATAGGGATCTACCAATAAAGTTTTTTGGGATACCCATTAGACACTTTTAATTTATCTTTCACTACACGCCTAATCACACATAACCTGCTCCGCAGTCTTCTGGCGTCGTAGCACACCAAGGAGGTATTCGACCTCCGAGGTGGGGCCCTATGATGAAGCATGACACTGACTAGGTCGGTGTGTGAGGGCTTTCCTATCCTCCCAAATCAGGCTGGCTGGCATATTCTTTATATGACTCCGTCTCTGTGGCTTCTGAGATACATATAAACCTCTCTTCTGTTGATTTATAGCCTTAAACCGGGGAATAAGAGAGAGTTTCTCAATCTCCCTATCTCTCCAATTGTTTCTAGTTACATCAGAATCGTCATCCACGGAGTCGATGGATATGTGGTCATCATCCTCTTCAAAGTCAACGTCCTCATGATATTCCTCCTCCTCTTGAGCAAGACTTGCTGCCAACATTACTGCCTGGAGGATCAGGGGATTTTCCCTTCTGATTCCCCGTTGGCCAACACTGGTCGTCGGTCTGTCATCCTCTCCCTCAGCATCATCTGAAACACAGAGGTTGCAACCGTATTAGTGATTGACCTGGTATTACATGTGGTGCAACACCAGAGTTATATTAACTGTACTTTGCATCAGCAGATGAGAATCATGTGATCTGGTTAGGGTACCACCACAAATGACCGCTCACACCATAGCACTGAGGTGTTACATGGAGATGTACTTAATACTAGCAAACTCACCAGCTCCAGCCACAACTCTGTCCCTTTGCGTTCCCCCCCCTGGTGTATCCTGCTGCACCCGTCTCGTCATAGATGTTGCAGATATAGCTGTAGAGGGTAGAGACTACATTCTCAATGATATGCATCACCAATTGAGCGACAGACACATGTGACACTCATGATTTGTATTACACTTTGTAAACAACAACTGTTGATTCCATGCAGAAGGGGATCTCTATCTCTGTCATGGCTTAGTGACACACCTCATGCCCAAATTACTTTAAGGACAGGCGCGCGAGGGTTTCACTGCTGCAACGAGGATGTCATGCATCTAAACATGGGTGAATTTGCGGATTTTTGTTTTTTTGCGTGTTCGCAGGGTTTTTTGCGTGTTCGCGGGGCTTTTTGCGTCTTTGCGAGCCGCTTGCATAGTGAAGTTACCCATGCAGTTGTTTATGGGAGAGGGAGAGAGAGATAGACAGAAAGAGAGAAAGAGAGGGAAAGAGGGAGAGAGAGAACAAGAGAAAGAAAGAGAGGCCGGATCTCTGAAGGGCCAGATTCCGGAGTTGCCCCTACAGAACATACAGCTATTTATTTTTAGCAAAATGCATATGAAAATTGTGCTGTAAAGGTCTCTTTTAGTTTAACCCCTCCTGACAACTCAAAATGGGTGTATTTGCCATCCTCTCCCTTCTTCCTGTTTTTTATATCTGTAAGTGCTTCCTGATGAGGTTTAATTCCTTGGACAGGTGCCTCGTTGCCTACTTCTAACTATTCTCTGACCCTGCTTCAAGGGTCAGAGCAGGGTCAGAGAATAGTTGCAAGTAGGCAACGAGGTGCCAGGAAGCAATTAGCAGCAGGTGTCTAAGTCGAAGTTAATTTATTTGTAACCCTTTTGTAAAAGGTTACAAAGAAATTAGGTTCAACTTTTGCACCTGCTGCTGTAACCCTTGCTTGGCTGAAAATTCGTCCCCGCTGATTCGCGGATTTTACCGCGATTTCGCGAGATTCGCGGATTGCGAAATCGCGGAAAATCCGCAAATTCGCCCGCGAAACGTATTTTACGCCCACCCTTACATGCATCCCCCTGGATAGGTTGCGCCGCAGTGGTCTCATCCTGTCAGCACCTGTGATGAGACATACATGTCCATATTTTAGTACAACAGATTATAGCTATGAGCCAACATGTCATTCTCATTAACCATTTAATGTGCAGCATTTTTTTTTTTTTTTTGGGTAGACCTTTATTCTTACCAGCAAATAAAAAGTATACACAGCCGAGAGCCTACAACCCTGAGGCCGGCTGCGTTATCATGAATGAGCGTTATAATGCAAATATTACACAGCCATACAGCCGACAACATTCGTCCGGCGGCGTAAAACACATAAATTAGTCCTGTTTTTACAATTTTGTTGGTGTATTAGAACATACACAGAAAGGAAAAGTCAAAAATGGAACACAAACCATTAACCCCAATAACGAGACCTCAACTGTCAGCAGTACACGTCTAGAAGCACAGTTGTGTATGTATCATGTCATTTTTCCCGGACCTCTCATGCCCCCCCACCCATCCCCACCATTACAGTCTGTTTATAACTCTTTCATCCTCCAATGTCACTCCGTGTCACTCTCCAATGTGGCCAGATAGTCAGTGAAATATAGCCAAAAGTCCTTCGGTCTAGATCGCAGTTGTAGACTTTCCTCGTAGGTCAATAGTTTGTCCCTACAGCTGGACATGTCTTGAATCCATTTCAGAGTGGTGGGTGTCTGAGTGGAGTGCCAACATCGTGAGACCTGCCTCTTGGCCAATAACAAGGCGATCGCGCAGAATTTACTTTTAGAGGACTTGAGATGCGGCACAATCCCCAGCAAGCAGCAACGAATTGTACAGTCAACCTCCACCCCCACCATCGTGGACAGCTTAGTGATTACCTCTCTCCAGTAGTCCTGAATTTTGGGGCAGTACCAGGCCAAGTGGACAAAATCAGCCCTATCTGCCCTGCACCTTTTGCAGTTGCTATCATCCTGCAAACCATATCTACACATTCGCGCAGGGGTATAGTATGCCTGATGTATGTATTTGAAATGCGTGAGTTTGAGATTACCGTTGGGGGTCAGAATCTGTGCGAGTGCGCATGCCTGTTCCCAATCTTTGTCTGACAGCGGGTCAGCTAATACTAGATCCCATCTAGCCTTGGCCTTATTCGTAGAATGTGGGAGTTCAGCTTGTGCTGAGTAGAGCCGTGATGTGAGGTGTGATAGGTCTTGTGTTGTAATGAGGAGCTGTAGAGTGTCCAGTGTGGCCGGCTCCTCAGGAAAGGCAGGGTAGAGGCCTTTCACCGCACGCTTCAGTCTATAATGTGTGAAGTGGAACATCTGTGATTTATTGTGGATATACTGGACATCTGTTGTGTCTATGAACCTACCCTCCTGATATAAGTCTCCCATCTGCACAATGCCCACCTGTTGTAGTAGTGACATTCCCACCTTTTCGTGCATGACTGATAGCGCTGAATGGTTGTGTAGTGGCATGTTACGTGCGTATAGTGGGGTTTTGTGCGCCATTCTGCCAAGTTCATGCCACGCCCTAACTGTTGTGTCGATTGTATTTATGTCACGGGCGTGTAGCGGTGGTCGTTTGTGTGAAAGGATGGCAGTGAGAGGGATAGGGTGTGCATCTCCTTCCTCTATCGCTGTGTGTGTTACATACGGCACCTTGTGGAACTAGTAAGCCGCATACTGTCCCTGTGCGCATATATAATATAGTTTAAAATCCGGCACTCCAAAGCCTCCTTTTGCATATGGGAGCGTCAACGTTTGGAGATCGATCCTCGCCTGTTTACCCGCCCAAATAAGCTGTAGCACCAAGGAGTTGATGCAATGAAATACTTCTCCCTGTGGGGTGATGGGTATGTTAGTGAATAAGTACAGTAATTTGGGCAATATATTCATTTTAGTTATTTCAATACGGTCTGCTAGGGACAGGGGCAGCTATATCCAGAGCTTCACTTTATCTTCCAATTTAGCTATTGTTACTCCATATTTTGCTCTGATTACTACGTCTGGATCTCTGTGGAACATTACCCCCAAATATCGTACCGGGTCTGTCTGCCACTCTAGGGGGTAGTCAATGTCAAAAGGGGACATAGTGTCCATGAGGGGGATGATGGAGGACTTTGACCAGTTTATTGTTAGGCCTGAGTGTCCCCCAAATTTGATGTATTCACGCAGCAGCTGGTTTAGATGTTTAGCGGGATCGCGCACGTATAGCACCATGTCATCCGCATATAAAGATATGTGGAGTGGTCTGGCGGGAAAATGCAGTGCGGATGTTTTGTAATTCTGTCGAACAATGCAGGCTAGGGGCTCCAACGCTAGTGCAAATATTAGGGGGGAGAGCGGGCAGCCCTGTCTGGTACTGCGCTCTATGGTAAAGCTGTCATATAAATACCCGTTGATGCGGACCTTGGCTCGTGGGTTAGTGTAAAGTAGGGACACCCATTGGACAAATCTTTTAGGGAAACCCATGCGATCGAGCACTGCGATCAAGTACCGCCATTCGATAGAGTCGAATGCTTTTGCAGCGTCCAGTAGCACCGCCACCGCCTTCGTTTCTGGTTTTAGATAATGAGCTAAGGCAAACATGCAGCACCAAATTGGTCATTAGCGGTGTTAACCTCATAGCCATAATCTTTGCTAGTATTTTAGAATCAACATTAATTAGTGACAGCGGGCGGTAGGAATCACATTTGGTTGGGTCTTTGGATGGTTTCAATAAAGCTATTATTACCGCTTCCCGGAGCGTTGGAGGGAGTTCGCCCTTTTCGAATGCGGCCCCGTACATCTCTGTCAGCCTGGGAGCTAGGATATCTACGAAGTGTTTATAAAATTTGTTCGTGTACCCGTCCGGGCCTGGTGCTTTACCGTTCTGGAGTGTTTTGATCACCTCTGTGACTTCCTCCACCGTGATGGGTGCCGCCAAGTATTCTCGTTGGCTGTCAGACAGCCAGGCTATAGCTACGTCCCTAAAATATTCGTTTATAGCCTCTGTGGAGGCAATCGGTTGTGATGTGTATAGCGCACTATAAGAAGCGACGAAGCTTTTCAGTATGTCCTCCGTTTGTGTCAGTACAGCCTCGTTGTCAGTTGTGATGCCTAGTATCTCTGTGTGTTTCCTGCCTTCATAAATTTTTGCCGCCAGCAGACCACCCGGCCTACCTCCCTCGCCAAAAGCTCTAGCCACGTGTTTTTTATCCATGTACTTTATCCCATCATCCACTAGGTTCTGGTGTTCCGTATGTAATGTGCGTAATTTACCCAAATAGGCTACATCCTGGGTAGTTTCGTATGACCTTTCCAACTCCCTCATTCGCATGTCGCACTTCTTGATTCGTTGTCGTATATCGCAGAGTGTTCCTATAGTTGTGCTCATGCAAACCCCACGAATCGTAGCCTTAAAGGCTTCCCACAGGAGGCATGGGTCATCAACTGCCGATTCGTTCAGTAGGAAATAGTCTTTAATTGCTGTGTGGATAGTCTTCGCATACAGTATGCCTGTCAGTGCACGCGAGTTAAATCTCCATTGATAGGGGGGTGGAACGTGATCAGCAACAGAGAGCATTAATAACACCGGGTTGTGGTCCGATAACGACCTCGGGAGGGTGTCTATTTTATTAGTCCAGTGTACCATATCCTTAGTACCCAGCCAGTAATCCAATCTGGACCAGCTGCCATGGCAAGCAGAAACGTGCGTGGCACCTGAGTCCGCAGGAAATTTGTGTCTCCATATGTCGATTAGTTGTATGTCTGTCATTATATGCTGTAATGTTGTTCTGGAGGTTTTGGGAGGTTCCGTGGATTGCGCAGATCGGTCCAACCCGTCAGTAAGCGTCACATTCCAGTCGCCCCCACACAGTATTGTCGTGTGCGTAAAGTGTTGTAGATGTCCCCATAAAGTCTGAAAGAAGTCAGGGGAATCCATATTGGGGCCGTATGCATTAAGTAAGGTGATTTCCGGCGGAGCTAGCCAGCGTCGATGGCGGACGCGTGAGCTTTCGGCTCCTCGCCTTAGCCCCGGAAAAATCCTGTTAAATTATCCTTCGAAGTGTCCGATCTGCCGTGACTGGCTCTGCTACACCCACTGGCACCCCAAGGCACTGCTGGGTGACCTACAGACCCTGGCTGGCGAGTCCCACCGAGATGATTGAAGCGGGGTTCTTCGGCGACCTGGCGGCGGCGGTCTGGGCCTGACGCCACGGACTATCCTGGGAAGAAGGCCGAGCGACGTCACCTGACGTGCGGCCCCGGAATCTGGCAGGGGCGGTGTGATCACCGGCCGAACTGACACCAGGCTTTTCCTTGCCCGGAGCGTCCCCCCCTTATTTGCAGCCACCCCACGTTGGAACCAATTGCCCCCACACGTTGTGGGTCTCCGGTGGAGCGGACGATGTGCACCTGAACTACGTGGCGGAGCAGTCGCCACTTCGGAGCGATCGCGGGGGCAAGTCCGTCCTGGTGTGTCCTGTTGTCCCCGCGTCCCTACGCTACACCTGAAGGGTTGTAACCGGTGCTGAGACTTTTGAACTAACATCGCCCAGTGTTGAGTGCATATATCGCTAGAGCCCGTTGGACCTCCATACAGGGCGCCATCTTGGATGCATCGTGCCCCCGGCACAGGCCCTGTGTCGGCTGGCAGCGGATCTCTGGCTGGTGTGCCTCCTACGCTACCCTTGCCGACTGGAGGCAGCGAGGTGCCTACTATTTTTGTGTTCCCCTGCGGCAGGAAAGAACATGGGGAAAAACGACGCCACTCAGGCAAAGCTCTCCTTTGACCGGCGTCGACCGAAGGGAACAGATGCAGCAGCCCCGGAGGCGTCCCCGAACGGGGCCACTGCGACTGCCCCAGTGCCCACGGAGCTCCGGGATATGTTGGCTGCCATGGAAAAGGGCATACAGGACAGTATCGCGTCAGTGGGCTCCAAAATAGATGCTCTGTCGTACCGCATGGACCGCATGGCGGAACGAGTAGATAAACATGCAGAGCGCCTGGATATGGCGGAACGTCGACTCACGGAAGCTGAGGAGGCACAGACCGAATGGGACAAGGACAGAAAACAATTCGGTAGACTTCTGCAGGTAATCCGTGATAAGACGGAGGATTTGGAGGCGCGCTCACGCAGGTCCAACATCCGTATAACGGGAGTGGCGGAGACGACTCAAACCGGCAAGTTGGAACTCTACGTCGAGAAATTGCTGAAACTTCTACTCGGTGAGGAGGCTTTCTCCCCCATGTTCATAGAGGAACGAGCACATCGTACGTTGGGCCCACAACCGCAGCCGGGCGCGCCTCCTCGTCCCATCATAGCAAAGCTCCTCAATTACCTCGACAGGGACACTGCTTTGCGCTTGGCGAGGGAAAAGGGTAAGCTCCAGCATAAGGGCATGGACATCTCCCTCTACCCGGACTTTACGGCCAAGGTGCAGGAGGAGCGGCGACAATTTGCGCCGTATAAAAAGCAACTGCGTGTGCTGGGCCTAGACTATGCGATGCTGTACCCTGCCAAACTTCGCATTAACACAGGAGGGCACTCATATTTCTTCAAGGATCCCAGAGAACTTCAAAAATCCCTGAAGGTGTGGACACGGGAGCGCAAGGAGACTCGGAAGAACCAGGAAGACGACGCAGGTTCAGCTTCGAACCTGGAAGAGCAAGACTAGATGGGTTCTGCCGGAGCGTTTAGCTCTCCCTACCGAGGGAAGGACACTATCCCTCAAAATGGTGGAGCTGCACCACCCCCCTGGGGGCGGTAAGTCTGGATTACATGGGGACTGTCTGTATTGATTGGAGGTGCAACGAACGCACTGCATAGACTTGTGCAATATAGGTTGCTGGTGAAGAGAACGATTAACGCTGCTGGGGAGTGAGATTTGGTCAACATAACATTGTCGGGGGTTGGTGGGGTCGGGGGGGGGGGCTTTTTGACGTGCTTTACTATGGACACTGGAATATCAGCGGGGCTGGGATGGAGTGCTGAACTGACCAAATACACTAGGACAGTTGGTGGTGTTGGACTATTCAGGCGCGCTTCGCCCCGGTGCCTTTGGTTGTGCGACTCCCCAGGGAGTGGAGTTTCGAAACGACTAACTCTCTGCTGTTTTTGGGTTGATGGGGGTGGTTTTTGGGGCCTGTCTGACCTGGTTGGGGGTGGTCGGCTGTGGGTGGGCGGGAGAGCGGGGGTGGGGTCTGGGGACTGGGCTGTTGGTTTTTTTTGCCTTGGTGTGTTTGGGGGGTTCGTGATTGCTGTGAGTGGACTGATTTGTGGAACTGTAACTACATGGAAATGCCGGCTGGCTACAATGGGGGAAAGTGTACTGCTGTGTTATGTTCTCTCCATCCCTGGTAATATCATGGTTCATAGGCCCTTGCAATGTCTAATGCTGCAATGAATGTTCCCACACGTGCCCCACACACGCTGAAACTGATGACCTGGATCGAACCTCCCGGCAGATCGTTCGATCGGACGGATGGACTCCCTTAAGGCGACCAACCACGCATGGCATGCCCTAGCGCGAGCCCGCGGCTGTGATCTGTTGTACTCCCCACTGATGCCGGTAGAATGGGCTCTCTGGCTGGACCCCTTGGGCGAGAAGGGTGTAGTCGGGGCTTTACGTGCCCTCGGCATAGTGAAAATGGAGGATTTGTTCTCCGAGGGTACACTGAAGACCTGGGATCAGCTCCCTCCCACGGAGTCGGGCCCCTCCTTGCTGCAGAAATTCCAATTTCACAGGCTCCGCTCGGAGTTCCGGGAGGTTCTGGGCTCTTCCATGGAGGAGCCTGAGGAGGTCCCTGAACTGACTCACATCATTAAATCCCAATCACCTGCCAAACTCATCTCACAAGTCAACAGGTTGGGGGTGACGCATCAGCGCTTACAACCCTCTAAAGCTAGAGCAGCATAGCAGGACAATCTGCAAACACCCATAGATGACGTCATGTGGCGATATTGCTGTTCCAGCACGCGCAAGATATCTCTAAATGGCAGACACAGACTGGTGCATTTCAAATTCCTTCAGCGGGTGTACTACACCCCCGAACGATTACATCGATATGGCCTATGCCCCTCGGCGGAGTGTGAGCGTTGCCGAACACTGGTGGCTGATTTCTTCCATATGGCGTGGCTCTGCCCCGGGGTACGTGCTTTTTGGGGGGAGGTATTTACTGAACTTGACCAGATTTTGGGGGAGTCGCTGCCTCGAACACCGGCACTTGCACTCCTCCGTTACTCTAAACCTCTTGCCCCCTCCCTGCGTCGGCTGGTCGATATGGCACTGCTGTTAGCCAGGAGAGTGGTAGCAGCCTGTTGGATGCGTGGACCTCTCCCTACCAAGACAAGATGGCTAAGGGATCTACAATACTGCTGTACTCAAACAGAACTGTACAGCAAATTGCTGCCGCCCAGGAGCAGGCCGAAAAATTTCGGGGACCTTTACAAGGAACACCTGCAAAAGGGGGAAGACGGCGGCTCGGAATCCTCCGAGGTAGTTGATCTACAAGACCAGGTGTTGGAATAGGGGTTTGGACATATAAGGTTTTCTCCCCAAGGGGCGTGGAATGGAGTGGATGGAGGGGCGGGAGGGTGTTACATCGAAGTTCATGATCCAGGGGGGCGGGTAGGGGTGGCTACTGGGGGGACAGCTACACTGACGGGGGATGACACTGGGCACACGGCAGACACACCATGATTTGCTCACGATTAGATGAGGGTAGTAGTTCAACAATCACACTCGGGAGAGGGGGGGTGGGGAGTTGGGCTGGTTGTTCGGGTAGTTTCCTTTGACCTTACTTTGACATAGGACCTTGCTGCCGCGTTTACAGTCTGGAATGGCCAGTTGCCGCACTGTTCTACTTGCTGCCCACGGAGGGGTATCTCTCTTGATCACAATGGACTAGCGCCACTACATCACGCCGCCGGGCCTCCGGGATGCCGGCACTACGGCTGTGTACAGTATTTCTTTGTTCTTGACCAGGAGGTCCTTGTGTTGTGTATACCAGTGCAATGTAAACTGTAAGAGAATCGGTGACGTCAATGGCTTTGCTATCAATAAAGGTCTTTTAAAAAAAATAAAAAAAAAAAAAAGTAAGGTGATTTCCTTACCCCTCAATTTACCTGACACAATAACATACCTCCCTCCTTGGTCCTGTACCACCTTTGTTACCGTAAAATGTAGCCCTTTTCGCAACAGCAACATCACCCCTCTGGAATAGGAAGAGTATGTGGTGACATGCACAGACTCAGCCCATTTCATGCCTATAGCGTGATGTGTGTTCGGAGCAATGTGCGTTTCTTGTAAAAACGCGATGTCTATGGAATGCCTGTTTAGGTATGTGAACACTCGTCTGATTTTCTTGGGTTGAGTCAACCCTCGCACGTTCCACGTTAGTAGCTTTACGTGCGTGTTAGCAACCTGAGTTGTCCTCTGGGTCATCGATAATGCAGTGGCGTCTACTTGTGACGTGTTATGTAATGGTGTCGGGGGTCTGCCGAGAAGTGTCCAAGTGCAAGCATGTACATACAAATGTTCCCTGGTCTCATAAAACTTAGGCGATAGCCAACATACGCTCGTGTAGGTCTCACAGCATCAACAATTAACTTTCCCCACCCTCCCCCTCCCACTCCAGCAACCCAAACATGCCAAAGCCATTCTCTCCCCCCAGTGCCCACGACAACAGATCAGGGATTAACATCAAACCCATTACGGTCTAACTTGTGTGGGGAACTCCCTTGTGGAGGTCCGCTGGAGGCGCAATTCCCCTTCCAACTAAATGGAAGTGGATGGCGTTACATGCGTTAGAGAAAACATATTCGCTGTGTCATAACACCCAGACCGCCCCAGCCCTTCGTACGAGTACTTATTGATAGATTTACATGTAAGAGCCTGGCCAATCCTATTTGAGCCTCGCCCAAACTCAGAGGAGAATTTGCATTTTGAAACAACCCAATCATTTTAGAAAAAGCTATGGTCCCAATGCGTCCCTCTGCGGGCCCGCCATCTCTCTTACTCCCATAGCACAATTGTGAAAGACTGCAGTAACGGTTATCAGTTAGGCATGTTCATACCTTTAACAACAGTACATATTAGTAGGCATGTCAGATGTGAAATTTTGAGCGGTCATGAGCGTCTCTAGCATGGTTCGTTCCTAACATTTAGTCAATCCTTAGCTAGCAACTAGCACTCCAAGCAGTCATTAAAGTTTAACAATCACAAATTACTCAGTCTTTAGTAGGCCACCAGTGTCTCATATCGCGATTAAGGGTGGGCGGGCGGCTACGCTCCGTGCACGGAGTGTGCGCAGTGCCGGCTTCTACGCATTTTGCGTAGCAGGCGTAGAATTCGGCACTACGCACGCTCCGCAGACGGAGCGTAGCTGGCCGCCACCCGCCTCCCTCAATACTTGAAATTAAAAGTGTAAAAGAATTAAAAGGCACTTACCTTGCCCGCCGCTGCCCGCCGCATCCCCGGGGCTCGCTATCTTCATTCTGTCGTCTTGTGTACTAATGCGCATGCGCGGGCGGCCGCGCATGCGCATTTCTCACGAAAAAATGCGCATGCGAGGCCGCCCGCGCATTAGTACACAAGACGGCAGCAATGAAGATAGCGAGCCCCGGGGACGCGGCGGGAAGTGGCGGGCAGCCGCGGCCAAGGTAAGTGCCTTTTAATTCTTTTACACTTTTAATTTAAAGTATTTAGGGAGGGCGGGAGGGAGGCCTGCGGTGCGTAGTGGGGCTACGCGGAGTGCGGAGGTGGGCGTAGTTTCTCGCCCACTTCACGTAGCTCCGCGAAGCCCCACTACGCCCACTACGCCCAGGGTTAATCGCGATCCACGCCATCGCTGATGAATGGGAGCAGTCATGGGGTCTTATAGTTACATACTCACATGTAGTTTTGGTCAAGCGTAGCCCCCTCCTTCTCCGTCCCCTTCCGCCTGCTGTCAGTCTCGTGCATTAGCTTTTCTCTGCGTGATGATCCTCTTGTGCAGCCTTCGGAGACGCCAATATCATAGGCTTCCCCTCCCATTGCACCCGCAGCCTGGCCGGGTACAGCATAGAATAAGTAATTTGGAGGTCCCTGAGTTTGGTCTTCACCGCCATGTATTCCCTACAGGCTTGCTGGACGGCCACAGTATGATCCGGATAGAATTCCAGTTTGTTGCCCTGATGAGTTATGGGTCCTTTCTCCCTCGCCAGTCTCAAGATGGTATCTCTGTCTCGGTAGTTTAGTACCCTGGCCACGATAGGCCTTGGTGACGCACCTGGCGGCGGGCCGGGCGCAAGGCATCTGTGCGCTCTTTCTATGAAAAATATTTGCGAGAATGCGTCCTCCCCAAATATGTCCTTGCACAGCTTCTCGACATATGGTTCCATGCACCCAGTGTTGGTCGACTCCGGTAGACCCGTGATGCGTATGTTATTGCGTCTAGAGCGCGATTCCAACTCCTCCTCCTTTGCTCTTATCACCTCCAGTACCTTCTCCATGGCCGTGCATTTAGTAGTGGTGGCATGCGACTCATCTTCCACCGCTGAGATCCGCGTCTCCGCAGTTTCCAGTCTCTCTCCATGTTTCTCCAACTTGGCTGCCATACCATCCATCCTGCACGTTAGATTATCCAATTTACCATTGATGTCTTGTAAATTGGATTGGATAGCCAATAGAATCTTTTCCATGTTGCTTCCGGCGGCTGGCTCGGTCGGGGGCTGTTCATTGCGGCAGATTCCGCTTCTGCGTTTTTAGGCGCTTTCTTGGGATCGAATGATATCTTTTGTTGGAGTTTATCGGGCCTCACCATGGTAGATGGAGGAGGGGTGAGCGGGGCAGTGCCACGTGGTGTGGATCTCGTCCTCCTGATGGTCGCCACTGTCCCGGTCCCCTGGGCTGCGCACTCGGTGGGTTCCGAGGGTCTCAATCCTCTGGGGGGGTTTGTAGGCGATTCAGCGTTTACTCCTGCAGTTAGCACCTCCGCAGGCTCTCGCAGCACCAATCACAGTATTACTGCCACATGCGCGCCAGCCGCCGCTGCCACAATTCAAACTAGCAATCCGTTGCTACCAGAGAGCCGTGTTTGAGGTCGAGTCCACGTGTTATCACCTGGCTCACGTAGTGTGCCGATTCATCAGCGCTGCCTCATAATCACCCCCTCGCTAATGAGCAGCCCCAGCTCCGCAGGTGCACGCAAATAATATCGCCGGGGTTGAAGACGCGATGTGCCCATTACTCCTCTCCCTCGATGTCTGTTCTCCGAGTGTTTCTACGTTGCCCAATATTAAGCACCAAAAGTTTGTTACAGAGCGTTGTTTTTATATCGGGCAAATTTCATCCCTCTTGGAGCGCTTCACGTCTGCACCTGGTGTGATTACCTGAGATTCCTGCATGTCACCTCCGATCCAGCAGGCGGGTTAGGTGCGCCGTTGTTTACAGAGCCGCGAACGGGATAGTGACGGCCGCCATCTTGTGTGCTCCCGGTCCCGGCCCTACAAATGCCGTTTTTCTCCCATTAAGTGCCGGGCAGCAGACCGTCCTCTCCAGCTCATCGTGTGCCTATAGCCTTCGCACACCAGGGGCTTCGCTTCTCCAGTTGGTTTTCGGGCATTTGAACAGCTTTTGGGTGTCTCGTTGTCAGCCGTCCGGCGGAGCTGCGGTCTCACCCAGCCATTCCGCTGTGCGCCCCCTAGCGCCTCCATGTGCAGCATGTTTACCTCATTGACTTTCATGTGGGCCACCTGCTCACATGTTTATTTATTTATTTATTTTAGAGACTTGTAGAGCGCACGGCTACCTCCGGCGGAGGTGTCCTGGCGCTAAGATTACATGAGAGTCCCCGGAGAAAGTGACCAAGAACAAATCCCACTAATGGAAAAGGAAAATACTGAGGACCTGAGAATACTGAAGACCTAATGATTAGTAAACAACCAGGTCTTAAGTTTGCGTCGAAAAGCTGGCTCGGAATCAGTGAACCTGAGGTCAAGAGGAAGGCTATTCCAGAGCTTGGCAGCAGTGACGGTGAAAGATCTACCGCCAGTACGAGAAAGCCTAAATCTTGGCACCATCAGGAGACGCAGACTGTTAGATCTCAGGTGTCTAACTGAAGAAGAGATCTTGAGACGTTTTCTCGGGTAGAACGGGCCAATTCCATGAATAGCTCGATGGGTCAGAGTCAGTATTTTAAAATCAATGCGACGGGCTATAGGGAGCCAGTGAAGCTCAGCCCGGTAAGCCCTGACCGAGGAGCGAGCAGGGATATTACCAATAAGCCGAGCAGCCGCGTTCTGGACAATCTGTAGACGGTCAATTAGGTATAGGGGGGCACCTGCATATAGACTGTTGGCATAGTCTAAGTGGGTGGTAATAAGTGCCTGGACAACAGTTTTGCGAGATGATTGAGGGAGGTATGGAAAAATTTTCCTAATCATGCGCAATTTGGAAAAACAGGCCCCTACAACTTTGTTGACTTGGACACTTCCAGACAAAGAGTTGTCAAAGATGAAGCCCAGATTGCGGGCCGCTTGTACAGGAGAAGGAGGAGGATTCAGAACGGTAGGCCACCAGAGAATAGCAGGAGGAGGGGATTTCTTACTGAAGAAGAGAACCTCCGTTTTGTCGGTGTTAAGGGCAAGATGATTGACTGACATCCAGGTGCATATATTGCCAAGGCAGTTTCTAAAATTGGCAAAAAGGGAGTCAGAGTGGTCTCTAAAAGAAAATATAAGCTGAGTATCGTCAGCATAAGAGACCACCCTGACACCCCAAGACTCCACTACCCTGGCAAGAGGGGCCACATAGGCATTAAACAATAAAGGGCTCAGGGCCGAGCCCTGGGGCACTCCGCACAGGAGGGGTTTATCCTCAGATTCAAAAGGGTGCATCGAGACCCTCTGAGCTCGGCTGGACAGGAAAGATTTGGTCCAGGCCAGTACCGTGCCACCTACCCCTAGCTGTTGTAAACGGGTGGCAAGTATATTATGGGATACAGTATCAAATGCAGCGGATAGGTCGAGGAGGACTAACATGGCCTCCTCGCCCCTATCCACTGATTCCCTAATGATCTCAGAGACTTCTAATAAAGCTGTCTCCGTACTGTAGCCGGTTCTAAAGCCAGACTGGGAGTCGTGAAAGAGCTGGTTTGATTCTAGATACTGTGCCAACTGTTGTTGTACCACTTTCTCCAGAATCTTGGCAGGTTTTGGCAAAAGCGATATGGGTCGGTAGTTGTTGAATTGCAAAGGGTCAGCACCAGGTTTCTTCAGTATGGGGATTAGCCTGGCCTGTTTCCACACTGAGGGGAACTGGCCGCATGACAGGGAGGCATTCCAGATGGAGAGAAACGGATTTACAAGAATAGGGGCAAGAATGCTCATGACTTTGGCCGGGACTGGGTCCAAAGGGGAACCAGACTTTACGTTGTGTAGCAAAGACAGCGCTAAGTCTGGGGTCAGCTCACTGAAGGAATTGAAGGAACAGGGAGTGGAATCTGAAATGTCTTCAGGAAGGTTAGGAGGAGCCGTAGCAAAGGAGGAGGAGAGTTTGACTATTTTCTCCTGAAAGTAATCAGAGAGTCCATTACACAGATCTTGAGTGGGGGTATATTGGGATTTCGAGGCCGGGGGATTTACAAAGTCTTTCACGATGGAAAAAAGAGTTTTGGAAGAGTTCTGTGCCTGTTGAATGAGAGTGGAAAAGTAAGCTCTCATAGTGGAACGTTTTAATTTGTGAAAATGGTTGCGGGCCGATTTATAGGCCAGTTTGGCAAGTGGGTCATAGTCCTGTCTCCATTTACGTTCCAACTGCTTGCACTTGCTTTTTTCCTCGCGAAGCAGGGGGGAAAACCAGGGGGCAGAGGGACGTGATCTGGAGGAAGTAAGAGGAACAATAGGGGCCACAGAGTCAAGAGAGGCAGAGAGAGTCAAATTGAATCTAGTAGTCTCAATATCAAGGTCTTCTAGCTGATTGAATTGAAAATGAAGATGGGGTTCCAAGGAATCACAGTTAACTTTGGTCCATCTACGACCACTAACTCTGTTAAGGGGGATGGGGGGAGGAGGAGAGGGAGCCGTAATGGTAAATGGAATAAGAAAATGATCAGTCCAGGTCATGGGGGTCGGGGGAAAGGTGGAGATGCCAAGATGATTGGAAAAGATGAGGTCAAGTGTATGGCCTGCTATATGGGTTGGGCCTATAACTAATTGAGGCAGGGTGAGTCCAAGTAGAGTTTCTAGCAGGGTAGAGGCTTGAGAACAGGAAGGATTATCAATGTGAAGGTTAAAATCTCCCAAAACGGTGAAATGGGAGTGTTTGAGAGAAAAATCTGCAATAGAGTGCATCAGAGCATTCAGAGAAGAGGAGGACGCAGCAGGGGGGTTATAGACCAGTATGCCTGCACAGATGGTACTAGCGGTGTCCATGACTGTAAAATAGGCAGCTTCAATGAGACCAAGATGTGGAATTTTGGTAAGATTAAGTTTGAAATGGGATTTGGCAATTACCGCAAGACCCCCTCCGGGCTTGGAATTGTCTCGGTTGATGCCAACGAAACAGTAACCGGGGGGAGTAGCAAGGGTGATGTCTGGTTTGGAAGAATCTTTTATCCAAGTTTCTGTAAGAAACAGTATGTCCCATTTGTGGGTATCAAGTGATAGCCAGATGTCGGAGGCGTGAGCCGGAAAAGATCTACAATTAATTAACGCAGCTTTTAAAGTAGTCGAGGGCTGGTTATTAACAATCAAGGGCGATAGAGGTGCTTTAGACATCATGGGGAGAGTGAAGTTGCAATGAGAGCATGAGTAAGATGAGGATTCCAAGCCATGAGGATTACAGCAGGTTATGGGGATGCAAGTGCCATGACGAAGGAGCAGTAATTGATCCGATGTCCAAGAGGTTATAGAGGTGTGAGGGGCAGGGGTTCTGGCGCTAGGCGCGGGTCCGGCGCGGACGGGCGCAGACGGGCTTGCCTTAGGCGCGCCTTCGGCGCGCCATTGGCGCGCCCGCTGCGCCCGCCCGCTGCGCGGACGGGATAGTCCCTTCTTTATATCCCTGTCCATCTAGCGGTGGGAGGAGGGTGGGAGGCGTCCAGGAGCTGGAGCGCTACCCTGCCTCCCCCCAAGATGGCGGTTCCGCGTTCTCCCAGCCGGCGAGAGCGCTGTGCTCGGCTGCGCCGGGGGAGAGAGAACAAGGTCGGGCCCCTGGGACGAAGGAATCTCGTCCGGACCAAGTGAGAGGTCTGACTTTCAATTAAAAATGCTCCGGTTAAAATATTTTACAGTTTTAAAACAGCCAGATCGGCGAAGCGTCTAAGCACACAAAATGTTAAATCACCACAGTAATTTTACACACATACTCTCATAAGATAAACAAAGTAAATTCAAAGCTCAGAGAAAGATGCCCCCGGCTTCCGCCTCAGGGGATAATCAAGTAATCTATGGTAGAGAGGGGCGGAGGGTCTTAAGTAGTGAGGGAGGGCGGGAGGCGTCCAGGAGCTGGAGCGCTACCCTGCCTCCCCCCAAGATGGCGGTTCCGCGTTCTCCCAGCCGGCGAGAGCGCTGTGCTCAGCTGCGCCGGGGGAGAGAGAACAAGGTCGGGCCCCTGGGACGAAGGAATCTCGTCCGGACCAAGTGAGAGGTCTGACTTTCAATTAAAAATGCTCCGGTTAAAATATTTTACAGTTTTAAAACAGCCAGATCGGTGAAGCGTCTAAGCACACAAAATGTTAAATCACCACAGTAATTTTACACACACACTCTCATAAGATAAACAAAGTAAATTCAAAGCTCAGAGAAAGATGCCCCCGGCTTCCGCCTCAGGGGATAATCAAGTAATCAGCATTTGTCAGCTGTTACATCCATGCAGCACTGACATCAATAAGATAACACATCAACTGACAAACTTGCATGAGAAGGTTACTGATATTTCAAGGAAGGGGATAAATAACCCGGACTCATCTGCATCACACTGATCTCACCTTTACCATTAAGACTATTATTTTTCATGGGTGTAATGTTGTCTGTTAACAAGTCAGAAATTAGTTCATGTGTGAGATGTGCAGTCGTCAGGGACATGATGTTGCCCATTTGTGCTTCCCTACCCAAGAGGTCACACAGCTCATTTTTGAATGAGAGAACACAGATTTCTAATGTCCATCCTTTGAGTGTCCTCTGTTCCCATACTCCATTTCCAACATCATGGTACTACTTACCTGACAACGGATGGTGTCTTGTGCAGCAGACATCCAAACCTCATATGTCAAACACTCACCTATACATGTAAATATGATCGAAGGGAGGCAAGCAAAAAACAACATTTGGTTATGATCACACATTGCAGATTATGTAAGAAGCTTTGAGGCTTCCCGCCTGCACTGGATTATAGTGTTGCTCTTCACCCAGTTCATTTTGCAGGTGTAACTGCATGAAGAGTCACCTTAGCAGCCCCTACACCCATCTCAAAGGTACACAACTGACACCAGTGTGTGCCTCAGCTATACCAATTTCATTTTGATTTAACCATGTGTATTTTGCTAGGAATTTATCCTATCATTGAATTGCAAGCCTGTTGTGTTGTGGTCAGGTCATATGACACATTGTTCTATTGTATGTCCATTCTGCACACACTTGCCATACATTTTGTGTCAGCCTCTCATTTGCCACCAGGGTCTGATCTGCCATGTGTTCAAACGCCATATGTGAGCATATTGTGATGCAGGACAACAGTGTTGTACAACACATACAGTGGAGGTGAAAGCCACAATTAATGAGCATTCAGCCAGGTAGACTTACCTTGGCCCAGCACCGGAGCAGTGTGTGGTCCCTGAACAGATGTCACGTCTAACCTTGTAGCTGAAGTCAGTGTGCGTCTTTGATTCTGGGAGGACCGCATTGTACCTACAATGATAAGTGTGTTTTGCAACTTTACATTTCTGCTGCCACATGTGATGCACTCAATTTCTGGCACAGAGGACGAGCATAAGCAGTTGTGGGCACGACCGTTGCAGAAGTGTGACATACATAATGTCATGAGTGATCCCACATATAACTTAGAATGGGCCCACTACCTTGATGCTACCCATATCACAATTACATGCTTACAAATCAAAAGGTAAGGTCCACTATAGTCTTTTGTTGATGCCCAGAAAATAATCCATCCAATGTATGCAGTACATGACCAGCTGTGTGGACTGTGCAATGTAATGTATATTGGAAAGATTTGAAGTTGGACAGTGGATGCATTGTCAATACTACTGAGACTGGTATCTCACTGCTTGTTCATCATTTCCATATCTGTACAAATATGATTTCTTGATTAGGTCTACAGACACTATTACAATATAGTGGGCACACCCTTTTGACTAGTTGGGGCACTCGATTACAGGATTGGTTTACCCGGTCTGGGACTGTTTGTTAAATACATCTTTTTATTTTGGTCCTCATTTTCTACCCTGGACATGCCGTTAGAATCAAAAAGAGAGCGACACACTGTCTCAGAGATCTGGATAGGAAGGCTTGTATTATAACCGGCCTTACCGATCAGTGATGTCACAATCTCCAAGACCCACAATCGGAGACCTTAGGGGCAATACTTTGCTGCACAGGTATTCCTGCAACCTGGTCAAGGTCCAACAGGTCAGGGTATGCCAGCAGAGGAAAGAAAACCCGAAGGCAGCGTAATCATTGGACCAAAAGGGGGAGGGGGGCAGGGAAACAAAATAACCCATGCGGTTCTAAGTTAAAAAGCTTTTTTGTTTGGATTACCTGATCTCAGTAAGTCGAGTTTTGAGACCTGCAATATTGAAGCCTGACAGTCAAAAAAAAGAGGGTGGTATTGAATCCTTCCATTTTTTGCAAATTTCCCTCCTGGCCAGAAGGATAGAGCAAAAAAAAAGATGTTTGGAAGGGCCCATAACACCCTCCATAACTCCAAAGATTACCAGTGCAGGATTTATCATAATCTGGCGACCCATAGGAGTTGAAAGTGAAGTACTTATTGAGTCCCAAAATTGAAATAGAAGCGGACATTCATAAAACATATGTAAGTCAGAGGCAGCTATTGCCCCACACCTCGCACAGGCAATCGGTCGATCTTTGGAGAATTTTGAGAGCCTTTGTGGTGAGTAATAAGCCCTATGAGAGAAGAGATGGTTTCTTCAGAGCCATGCTGGTTTAACGGTATCCCATATTAGCTTGAAAGAATTAAGCCAAAGTCTTCCCACATCGAGGTCTGGAAAGGGGCTTCCCCAAAGTTTCTTGGCCTGTTGAAATTCGCTCTTGATCTCCTCTAAAATTGAGTGGTACCAAAATGATCTCTTTTTTTAGGCGGAATTTTATTAAGAAGTTGAGACTCCAGATGGTTACCTACCCCTAGTGGGAATCTAGACTTGATGGTGGCCTGTGCATGAGCCCAGCTAGCTATCTGTAAATATTTAAATCTCAAAAGATTAGGGCCAATTCTAACGCTCAGGGATTCCCATGGTATCAATACTCCCTCAACAAACAGATCATCCCAAACTTCCAACCCAGCCTCTCTCAAGGGCAAAGCAAGGCTATCCTCGAGCCAACTCGGGCCCCCAGGTAAATCCCACAAAGGAGCCTTACTTAAGAAGTAACCACATTTTAGGGAGCTGCTAAGCCTGGCACATGTTCTAAACCATGCCCTGCAAGACCTACAGTTTTTTTATTTTTTTTCATTTGGGATCTCCAAATTTAAACAGAAACCCTTCCTGTGCTCAACTCGTCCCACTAAGCATAGCCCTAAACATGCAGCCAATCCCAATGTTGGTGGGTGTTTTCAATAGCATGCGGGAGTGGGTGAGTTGAAATGCCCATGCATACAATTTAAGATCCGGGGCTGCTAGCCCTCCCTTTCCTCTTTGGCGCCTTAGTTTTTTCCAGGCGATTCTAAGTATGCGCTGAGCCCAGATAAATGAATTAATGTCACTCTGTAGTTTGACTAAAAAAGGTTCAAAATAAAGAGGAATAGTATTAAACAAAAAAGTGATCTTTGGTAAAATGGTCATCTTTATAAGGTTAACCCTTCCCAGAATAGACAATGGCAGCGACGACCAAGTTCTCATGAGTTTACGGCAATATTTCGCGATAACGGAGAAGTTAGTCTCAACAATTGTGTTAAAATCTTGGATGATTTCTATACCCAGGTATCGCAATATTAAGCTGGGCTGGACCCCTACGACTAACTCCTTATGGTTCCAGGTCATATTCTCTGTTTTTGAGGCGTTAACCACATATCCAGAGATTTCTCCAAAATTCTGGGCCAATTTGATGACAGAAGGGAGGGCTGTACTTAATTCTGAAGAAAAGATCAAGATGTCATTCGCGTATGGTGCCACCCTCTTCTCCCATCCCCCGCACCTAAAAGGCTTGATGTTAATATCATCCCTCAGCCGTTGTGCAAAGGGGTCAATATATAGGTCAAACAGGAGAGGGGAGAGAGGGCAGCCCTGACATGTTCCCCTTGTGATGTTATATGGGTCAGTCAGTGATCCATTCACCAGAAGACAGGCTGAAGGGTTCCGATAGCACAATCTCACTGCTCGGCGAACTCCAACTCCTATGTTGGACTTACCCAAGACCCCCAACAGGTAGGACCAGTTCACCCTGTCGAAGGCCTTGGTGGCGTCGAACCAAGAGTAAACAAGCAGAAGATGCAATATCGATAGCCCCTATAAGATCATAAGTCAACTCAGAGAGTTGTCGGCCGTTAACAAAACCCTTCTGGTCCTGGTGTAGAATCCCTCCTTCAATTGAGCACAACCTGTTATCCAAAACAGAGGCAAAGATTTTATAGTCAGCGTTTAGAATGGAAATTGGCCGATATGACCCACAAGACAATGCTGGTTTACCCCGTTTTAAAATTAAAGTTATTGATGCATTATCCCAAGAAATTGGTGGTGAGATCCCTTTCTGAAGAATCTGGGTAAATAAGGAAGTAATAAAGGGGACAATCACCTGCTCCAGGACCCTATAAATCTCAGCTGGAAGGCCGTCTGGGCCCACCACCTTCCCCGACCTACAACTCAGGATAGCTTTTTTGACCTTGTCCTGTGTAATCGCTTGATCTAAAGAAGCCGATTGTTCAGAGGTCAACGATGGCAAAGAGATCTCATTCAGCCACTCATCAATAGAATCCTGGTTATTGCACCTATCCTCGTTATAAAAGCCTTGGTAAAATAACCGGAAGATTGTCCTGATGTTTTCATCTGAAGAGTGAGCCACGTTATCATGAATAATTAAACTAATGGTCGGTCTTAGATTTCCAAGATAAGAGCCTCCCTCGCCCTCACCATATTGAAAGTGGGCGATTTTACTAGCTTCCCACCTTTGTAGGACATGTGCATTCAGCACTGAGTCCAGGTCCCCCTTTACTCAGACCAATTTATTTTGTAGTTGTTGTAGAAATATAGGCCAGTCGGCTGATTGCAAGTCGATTTCCCTTTGAAGCCTGCCTATTTCAGCCTCACTTGAGGATGCCTCCTCCCTGTACATCTTCCTCCTATAGGAGACCCTGCTAGTAATTTGGCCCTTAAGAAAGGCTTTGAAAGAGTCCCAGACATTTCCTGGAGTGGCCGAGCCAATATTAAGATTCATAAAGCACTCGCTTTCCTTTGCCAAGAAAGAAACCTCGTCTTGTGTTGAAAGCAGTGAACGATCAAATGACCAACTTCTAGGAACTACTTTAGGAAAACCTGCCATTACCATCGATACAGCTGAGTGGTCTGACAAATGTGAAGGGAGATAAGTGATGTTTTTTACTACACTTTTCAATGTCTGACTAATCAAGACAAAATCAATCCTTGATTGATGGTGATATTTATCATTTCGGAATGAGACACCCATTTGTTGCCCAGACATTATCCTCCAGATATCTAAGTAGCCATACTGTTTCATGTTGGCCAATAGGAGAGTCCTGGTTTTAGAAGGAGTTAAAGCCCGACTATTTGGTGACTAATCTAGTAGGGGATCAAGAACTATATTGAAATCGCCCACAAAAATGGTGGGTTCTGGAAAGGAGAGTAGGTGGAAAAAAACAGATTCCAAAACAGAAGGATCATCCAGGTTTGGACCATAGTATCCTACTATAGTAATTTGTGCCCCTGCAATATTAACTGTATAGACGACCCATCTGCCACCTGGGTCTGTTAATTTAGATAGACGGGCTTAAAAAGATTTTTTAAACAATATCGCAACTCCCCTATTCTTCATAGATTGTGTTGTAGTTATAAAAAAATCAATCCATGGATTTTTTTTAACCGAGGCAAGCAGCTCTGGTTCTGTCCAGTGCGTCTCCTGGAGAACAATGACCTGCGCATCACAGTCACGGAGATATTGCAAAATCTTATCCCTTCTGGGACTGGTGCAGAGGCCATTGATATTCCAGGAGAGAATCCGCAAACTATTCATAAAAGAGTTGCCTCTCTCCTACAACTATCCAAATGCCAGTCGCAACTGGGGGAAACCCAACCAAAGATAGTATAATCATTGCAAAGACCACTTTAATACAAAAAAAAAACACGACAAGCACTACCAAGTGGGAAATGAGGAACTTCTATTGTTTTTCCCCTTGCAACACCCACCCACTTTCCCCATGCCCCATTCTCCCCCCTCCCGCCCCCTTGGAAACACTTGCCCTATCTATAAGGAACATGTCCAGAAGATAGTGCACCTGCAGTGTGTCTGAATTTTACAAAGGAGCCCAAGATACCTAAGAGGTTTGAGGTTTACCCGCTACATTGTGTTCAAAACGTAACTTTTATCTTTTAATTTATTTTTTTCTATTATTTTTACTCCTTCTCTTTTCTTTTTTTATTTCTATTGTCTTAATTTTTTTTATGAGTATAAAAAGACAGCAATTTATTCATTAAAAAGATCTAAATAGGAACATAATCCCGGAACTAATAGCCCCAATACCAGTTTAGTGAAAGGAGTGAGAGACCATTCTGACGAAAGTCAGATCAAAAACAGGGCAGAAATGGAACCCCGGCTAACCTGATGGACCTTCCTCATTACCCAAAGCCAACAACAATTTGTCTGCTGCTTGAACAGCTCTAATGTTATACATTTTATTGTTGTGCATGATCTTTAATGCGGCTGGGAACTTGAGCTGGGCAGTGGCCCCTAGCTGCATGAAGGCGTCTAGTCTCCTCCCCAACTCCCATTGTTTATCCAGGGTTGCCCTAGATAGATCTGACCTTATCTGGAAAGTGAAACCCTTACCACTGAAAGATTTCTGTTTAAAGGCTTGACTAAGGATCAACTCTTTAAGAGAAAAAGTGTGGAAATTAACTAGGATTTTCCTAGGTTTAGATCTTTGTGGATTTTTCCTAAAGGGATCCCTATGAATACTTTGGATATCAGTACTCAGGTTTTCCGCTGACTGCTCAAGCTCTAAAGAATCTCCTAAAAGCGTGATGACATACTGCTTTAGGTCGGTGCCCTCACTCCCCTCAGGAACGTTAAGGATTCGAAGGTTACTGCGCCGGGCATTGTTCTCCAAGGTCTCCATTCTCTCAGAAAGGGCGAGATCTTCTTTTCTAAGGTTCACAATGTCAACCTTGGCCTGATCCAGATTTAATGAGAGTCACGCCACAGTTTCTTCTAAAAACGTGGTGCTGGAGTTAAGACCGTCAATTTTATTATCAAGAGACTCGCAGAAGTTCCTTATTTCTGACTGGTTGGCCGCAAAGACCTCGAAACTCCTTTTTGTGTCTAGCGACAGGGATGAAAACATAGATTTCAATGAGATTTCTGTTGGGTCGCTGCTAGTCTCTCCCTGCGAGCCAATTAACAATGAAACCATGGTCTCCTGCAAAGCCTCTCCCGAGCTAGACCGCTCTAGATCCGCCAATGCCTATAACGCCTGCAGTGGTTGTTGCTGTAAGTCAACACCCTGTTCAGCTGGACTACCTCCAGCTTCTAATCCATTGTCGCCTTCCATCAGAGTCATCAAAGCCACGTTACTAGAAGTCATGCTGCTAGTATCAGATATCTTACCCAGTGAAGAACCCTCTAAATCCATTAAGGAAAGAGGGACAGGAAGGAAAGGAATAGTGAGCACAGAGACCGGTACCTCTTTAGCCAAGTCTAGGATTTGCGGGACCACTTTAAAATAGGATCTTAAAGAAGGTGCTATTTTTAAACTTGAACTCGAACCAAGAATACCAGCCTTAGTAGCTTTTGCTGACTTAGACCCTTTTGAGCGCTTTGCTTTGACCTCAGCGCATGGAAAGGTGGAAGATTTACTTTTATTACTGCCTCCGATGGAGCTATGTCTCAGACCTTGTGACCAAATATTTACACCTTTACTTGTCGCTAATGAGGCAACACTCATCATACACTTCTTGTTTTCTGGTATGAGTTTTAGCCCACAAAGACGTGAAAGATTTACTTTTTATACCACCCCCGATGGAGCTATGCCTTAGACCTTTGGATGTTAATGGGGGGTCACTCTCACCATATACTTCTGGTTTCCTAATTTGAGCTTTCGCTTTGGCTTTAGCCCTTTGTTTTCCTTTCTTTCCCATAAATGGACCCGCTGTGGGTGATGTTAAACTAGCCGAGTCATCTCTCTCCTGCACAGCGCTCAGCTTGGTAGCGCGTTCCTCCACAGACTGTCGTCCTCCAACCTCCGCTTGGCTCTCGTCTCCTCCACCCTCGATGGAGCCTGAAGAGCAGCCTCGAATGACGTGGAGAAGGTTCCGGATCCTACGCCCCCTGCGGAGCTCCAGGGCGGCCACTTTCCAATGCAGCAAACCACGCTGCCATCCCGCAGCAAACCAGACGAAAAAGGAACCGCCTCCTCCAAACACATGAGAGACCGGATAGTGGCGCACATAGATGCAAACTGACCAGCGGACCAGGGTGACCTTCAAGCCGCCGCTATACTGCTGAATGCCAAAAACACCGATCCCAGCAGCCCGCGTAGGTAGGGGGTACTGAAAGCTTATCCAGTATTTCAAGAAAATTTCAATTGAAAAATCCCTCAAAAAGGCAAGCAACAAAAGTATTCCTCCTATTTCATATCGCTACAGGCACCACGAGATTTTAAGCGTGGAAAAAGAACCCTACGAGAGCCCGGGTTTCAGGAGCATTGCAGCAGCTCAGCTTGCTGCCACCATGTTTCCCCCGGTGAAATACATCTTGTGTACCACAATTACAAAGGTATGATGAGCTAAGACATTTTATATTTATTTTCTTTCGCTGTTCACAAATGTCATATGGTAAAGTTGAATGTCCATTGACAACTCCAATTGAAATGAAGCAAATTTTGCATCTCTGGTTGACTTACATAGGTGGGAACTATTTGTCCCTCTGTTGTCTCCTGACAATATATGCATTTTGACCACCTACTGGCCAGTTTAACTTACCAGTTAGTGTGGTTGTCATGTCTTACACTGTACTTTGCTGATTCCTCCCAGTAGATGCGGTGACCTCTGCTACTGCAGTTGTCTGTGCTCTGGCTGGATGTGCCAATGGGTGAGAAGAGAGAAAAGTAACCAAAATGGGAAATGTGCTTGTGGAACTTTTCAGGAATTTGCCCAGATCTTCTGCGTGCTAACAGTGTTGTGAAGTACTGCCGCAGACGGGGCAGGTAGGAGCAGTGGTGTGTTGCGGATGTAATGGCGTGGCAGAGTGGAAAATGGACAACAGAATATGTGTATGACATATTTTGATCTGATGATACTCTCACCTTCTGCTTTGCGATTTAGGCTGGCACAGAGTGATTTACTTTTTGGAGAATTTGTGGCAGGTTTACAAGCCCCTTGAATAAGATTCGCCCTGATGTCGCATCACTTCTGTGACACAGCGGTAGTGTACAACAGACAACACATTTAGAATTTTTCGCAACGTGACGCATCTATGGTGAAGCGTCACATTGTGAGGCCCTGTGCAACATTGAACCTGCATCAGCTTTGATGTAGGCAGGGTGGACATTTATTTGGGATATGCCGCGTACAAGTGATTCAGTGAAATCTACAAGATTTTACAGAGTCACTTTTCAGAGGCCGCTGCAACGCAACCTTAAGCCTGCTTGAAGCAGGCGTAAGGAGTGGCGCAGCACGTTAGGTATGGGCAGTCCGTGGAAATTATTGGAGTTCTATTGCTCTTGCGAGAGGACTCCAGCAAAGCCCCCCCTACACACCATCAGATTCAACACACATCTGTCTATCCCTGCGCCACAGTGCACCACCATGTAAACGCGACGCATCCGTGTTTGCACAAGAGTTGAACTTAATGTACCATTGGTACTGGTGCTTCCCTGCTAATATTTGTCAATTGCTACTTTTTTTAAACTTTATTCAGCATTTCCATATATCATTGCACATTTTCAGTCAATATGAACAGTTATTGAATTAGCAGGGTTGTGTATGTATGGCAGCAGTACTGTGCCCATGTTTTCAAAAGGGGGAAGAATAGCCTTTTCTGATGCAAAGGATTCTGGGACGTTTGGTGCTACATAGAGGGTGACACATGAGTCTCTGACAGACTATATTTTTATATACACTTTGGACAAGTTCCATAATCACAATGACAGTGTAACACAGACAATCTTTTCATGCACTTTTTCTTTTTATTCCATTTACCTGGTACCACGTAGCGGACGTCACGGACAGGCAGCCCATGGACCAAGTGGGGGTGTATTGTTGTTGGGATATCCTCCTCCAGTGGGGTGAGACGTATGCGGGGTCCAGGGAGGATCCTGTTTAATTCGATCCTGGAGTATTTCTCCTTTGCCCTCTGCCTTTTGGCTTGCCACTTTTTTTATGTCCTGTACTGTGCGCCTCTCTTCCCCCAATGCTGAGACAGCAGCGGCTAACTGCTGTCATAGGGCTGCCTTCTGTGTCCCACTGGTGCAGTAAGGTGGGAGTCCATATAGGCATTTGTGGTGCCGGACTATGAACTCCACAAGCATGGTGGTCTCCTATGCAGTAAAGTTCCTTTTTCTCCTCATTTCCATTTTCTGTGGCACTGTGAGGGTTGTGGACACGAACTCTGTGGCCAAACCTGTTCCTTCAATGTGTGCTGTTTTTATGCGTTTTGTGGTGCTGGTCAATTAGTGTTAATTGGCTTCAGCTGGAGCGTGGTGGAGGATGGTAGGCCCTGGCAACATTCATCATTGCAAAATGGAGCTATTGGCTGGGATTGGCTGCAGTGTGTCAGCTGATCCATGGTGGGGATGGTAGGCACTTGGACAGGTGTTTACCCTTGGCTAACATGACCAATCAGAAATTACGGCCCAGAATCAGAAATTACGGCACAATGCTGGAAATGCAGGTCGTAATCGGAAATTCCGCTGCAGAGCATAAATTCCAGCCCAGTGGTGGAAATTACAGCCCGGGTGCGGACGTAAAGTTAATAGTCGTTAGTCTATTCTGTGAATACCGAAAGTAGTAAGTAAATTCTGTGAATACCGAAAGTAGTAAGTTCATTCTGTGAATGCTAGAAGTAGTAAGTGCATTTAGTGAATACCAAATAGTAGTAAGTTTAGGATTTAGTCTTAAATTCATTCTGTGAATCAGGCCCTAAGGGTTTTAGGGCAAGCAGTTGGTATCGTGAGTATTTAATGGATGCCTGTTGATGGGAGGTAAAACTGGCTGGGGGGGCTGTCACCGAGCATGGTCCGAGTGTGGACAGGTGCAGACGGGATTACACAAAAAATAAGCCTGCTTTAAGCAGTATTTCACAATCGGGACCTCAGATAAAACACAGGGGGCCTTTCTGGGCCTCATCTCAGTTTAAGTTCTGACCACCGCATTACAATGCCGGCGGTTTGTGACATAAATCCACCCAGCATCCTAATCACTCCCAGAATTCTTACAATATGTTTGTCAATGGGGATGGCTGACCCAGTGGAGGACTGCACCACATGGGGTGCGGTATTTGCTTAAATTGATAGCAGAACTCATGGTGCACTCATTTGCTGTTTTGCCAGATTCAACATGAGTATGGGCAGCCATTTGGGGATGAAACTGATGGGCAATTTTGCTGCAGTGTCCGCCATTAAGTTAAGTAATGTTAAAGGTGATGCAACAGCATTGGCTATATGCCAGAGCCTACAGGATTTGTCTCCTGGACAACAGAAGTGCAAATTACCGAAAATTACCAAAGAAACTTACGCAACAGTGTGTAGAGATAATTTGGGAGACAGACCTAGTATCTCAAATTAAAAGTAATTCTGAAAATGATAACTCTGGGCAAACATCCGACTCTTCTATAAAGAAAAAGTGGGATAATAAGAAACAAAGAAAAGACTTGGGGTGGAGTGCACTAAAAACCTGGTATATTCTGAGTAACCTTGATAATATTAATGTGCTAACAGGTATCATGATACGGATACACGTTCAACTTGTTCCTTTAAGGAGACATCTGAGGAATGATTGAATAGAGGGGCACGGTCAGAGTGCAGATCATATGTAAAACAAAAGAAGGACTCACAACGCTTGTCGGAGTACATAATAAAAAAGGACGACAAACCCAAAAAGTCAAAACCTCAATTCAAAAAGAAGAAGGTAGGCGGACTGAAAGTCAAGCTTGTTGTGGATATTGAGGACACTACTCTGAGCAGGAAGTGGGCTCTGAACATGATGGACAGTGCAGTAGAAGTCACAATAGTTTGCCGGAACCTGATGGATTGTCTGGTAGCAGTGGCATTAAGTGGCTATATCCAGGTGGAAACACCCAATACTAGAGTAAGCATCCCACATCGTACGAGATCCAACTCCAGCTGGGTGGGAGGTACCTAGGAATATTAATCTTCTCTTTTGGGAGAACTTGTAATTCGGCTAAGATATTCTTTTGGACAGAAAGTACTGGCAACCTGAATTTGCAATTGATTGCCCAAATGAAGAAACTATAATTTTATCTTCTTTTTCTGACCTCGGGCCTGAATCAGTTAAACATTCATACGTGAAGGAATGGGCATTAGCTCCTGCATTATACCGCAACCACATGGGTTGGGATGATGGTTCCCCTTATCATGAAATACCATTGAGGTCGACCCCATAACCTCGAAGACAATAAAAATGTGTCTAAAAAACAATTCAGAGAAATTCTCGCATGACTTGAATACTAAGGAGTGATAGAAAATTGCTCCTCTCATATTAATAATCCCTTGTTTCCACTTATGAAACCAGACCATTCATATCATCTAGTATTAGACTACAGACAATTAAAGTTAAACACAGCTATACAAACATTTGCAAAACAGAATGAGCAAAGCAGAGCACTAATCAATAATAGTGCACATAAAAAGCAAAACTACATTAGATACCTCAAATAGATTTTTCTGCCAAAATATAGCAACTGGATCAGGCCTTTAACAGCATTTTCTTCTCTGGGTTCTCAATGGTAATTCTGTAATTTGCCCCAGGTGTTTAAGACTAGAACCTGGTTATTCCCAGCTAAAGTTGCAGAACTTCTTCAAGAATGTGATGCCCAGGCATTGTCCTATATGGATGACATTTACTTGACGAATGATGACCTGTCCACACAACTGACAAGAGTAGATCACATAGTCTTGGGATTTGGTCACATGGACTAAAAATGTAAAACTTAAGTCAAAAATTGCCCTCCTCAATGTTCTGTTTCTTGGATATGAGCGGTCAAGTGAAGGGAAAAACCTTGTGATGCACTTCTTAGAGAAGTGTGTGCTGCCAGGAACACAGGACTCACTGAAGAAACTTCCATCCATACCGGAATTTCTAAATGTTGTCAAAAAATACATTCCAAACTATGCAGAACAAGTTAAACCATTCTCTGACTTAATGCATCCAGACTTTTCAAGTACTCGTGGACAACTCAACACACACAGATCTTATGTTCAGTGCAAGCAGACATGCTAGCTTTAAAACACTTATAGACATGTGTAAACACCACAAACCTGGTTATCTGGATCATTGCAGGGTCATCGGGTATACCTATGTTACTTTCAATCAGGGTGACACTGTACCAATTGCATATAAATCACATTTATACACGAAAGCCGAGATACGTTTTGCACTGACAGAAAAGATTCTGACAGTGGTAGAGACTGCTGTGGTGAAGGAGAAAGCATTGGCTCAGGGGAAACAAATAACTGTTGTGAATTTGATGTTAGCCTTAGAGGCTGTCACGAAAGGCAGCGTCCCTAATGCAAAATCATTATATCCATGATGGATACAGTGAGCCAACTCTCTCACTGCAACAGATGAAATTACAGATTTGACTACACTACAAACACAAGCAATCCTGCAATATGAACATGAATATCCTCTACCTTAAGAAGTCTAAGTAGTCATGTCTCTTGATCAGTATGAGTGCATCATCTACACTGATATTCTGAAGCATGTGCAACCATAAAAAGGGTGCATGCAGAATAGAGAATTCCACTCGGAAAAGACGTACACGCAGTCACTTGGTGATTGCACACCACAGCTGGCAGAACTGAGGGTACTAATTTTGGATTGTGAATATGAATCTTGAATTTCCCACAATGATTGTGTTTCAATCGTATTACTGTGTCTTACAATGAGTATCTACACTATTGGAAGCAAAATGGATTCAGAGATTCCAAAGGGCACCACCAGCTTTGGGGATAGGTGACCAACCTGAAAGAATTAATCCTGGGTGGAGAACTCCGCTCCACTCGTGAAGCGGAGTGTTTTTTCTCGTTCGCGCTCATCAACATCAATTTGGCGAGTGAGGAAAATAACCTCCCAGCGAGATTTTTATAATTTGCGATCGTCAACGTCAAGTTGGTGAGCGAGTGAGTGGAAAATCAACTTCCCAGCCAGATTTCTCAACACAGGCAGTCGGATTTCTCATTCAAGTGGTTGCGTATGCTTTCGACCACTCGCATGGAGAAACTGTCCATTCGCGTTGAGAAAGCTGCGGCTTGAGTAAAAAATTACTTGAACGGTAGAATGGAAGCAGCACCTACTTGCGTTGTGCGTGGTGCCATTCGCGATGATTGCACATTGTGGACAAACACCTGGCACTGAAAATCCCCATGAACTGCATTTTATTGAATGCACTCCGCTGCTTGCGGAGCTCCACGTAGCACAGCAGAGGGTTTTTTTGCACTTCGCGGCGTTCCATGTAGCAGCACTCCGTGAATTTCGCCCTGGTTTAGAAAAAATTCTTGGCACAGACTCATGTGATTAACACCTTGAGCTATCAGCGTGTAGGGATACATGTTGCAGGGAATTCAATAGCTGATGAAGTCGCAAATTCTATTTTAATTTTGTAACATGCATTATTGCCCAGAGGTCTCTAAGCACTGTCAGAGGGCACACCTGGACTAGGTGGAGAGAGGGGAGGGAAGGCTCCTAAGTCGTACCCCATGCTTCCAGGAAGAGCACGGTTTTGAGCTTCTTCCTGAAAGGAGATTCACTTCCTTGGGTAGGCTCACTGGACGGCCATTCCAGGCTAGGGGGATCACGGTTGAGAACGCTCACCCTCCCACGGAGGACAGTTTGAAGCGGGGGCAGACCAAAAGGATGGCCTCTACTGACCACAGTGTCCTACTAGGGACATAGGGGACAATGCGGTCCTTGATATAACTTGGGGCTGGGCCATACAGGGTTTTATGTGTAATGCAGAGACCCTAAATTTAATTCTCTGCCAGAATGGGAGCCAATGGAGATTGTGTAGCAAGGGTTTGGAGAGTGTCCCTCTTGGTTTTTTAAAAATTAGTCTTGCTGCTTCTTTCATGATGATTTGTAATCTGGCCAACATTTGTTGAGTGAGGCCAGGTTTCAGAGAGTTGCCATAGTCCAGACGCGACAGGATCATTGCTGAGACTGCCCGTCTGAGCGTAGCCAAGGTGAGGAGTAGAGACAGTTTTCGCAGTTGTCTCAGGAGGCCAACACAAGTACCTACGACTGCCGAGACTTGTTGTGTCATAGACAGTTTGGCATCCACTTTGATTCCCAGGCTTTTCACGGCCACTGCCGGAGGTCATTCCATGGACTGGAAGCTGAGGTAACCACCAGTACCTCTGTTTTATCAGGGTTTATTTTTAATGAGTTGGCTGACATCTAATTAACTGTGAATTTTAATATGTTTGCATTTTTGCATATGCTGTTGGAGAGCTGTCGATTTGGATAATGATTTGGGTGTTGTTGGCATAGTTGTAGACACTCCCATCTGGTTTAGTGCAGAGATCTAAAGCAACAGTGCAAACTGCTGTTGTTACTAATTTTTTGTTCAAGTATGAGAGTAGATAGATACATCAAGATGGCTGTCAAAACTGCACATGAAGACACACATCTGCTGAAATGCTTTACAGTGAAGTACTCCTATCACCTAAGTGTGCAAAACATACCATTTGCTCGTATTCTTAGAGTGGGGTTGTTAGACCTGTCTGCATCTGGGGATACTCTAACCAACATTATTTATTTTTGTCCCCCTTAGCCTCCCAGAGTTTCTTTTTTTATTTTTATATGTCCACCAGGATTTTTCAGTGCTGTCAGGGGGCTAGGTGTTCCTTGATTATGACGCCATTTTCCCCTCGTATTCTGTGAGGCCTAGTTATGCTCCTTGAAAATCTAGGGACACCCAGGAACCTAAAATGGTGTCCACCAACTGCCATAACGGACATTCCAGAGGAACAGGCCCATAGGCTAATATGAGGAAGGTTCCAGAAACATCTAGTGGCTTCCAGAGGTCTCAGGCCACTCTATAAAAGGCCAGTGACCAGCAGCCATTTTGTGCAGTCTCAGGAGTGACCAGTGAGGAGAGAGGCGACTTGTGGAGGAGGATTGCGCACCAGTGGTGACCAGAACGACCTGTAGGCCGGCTGTCGCGTTATTGGGAAGTGCCCCCTTTCAGGCTGACCAAACCCCACCGTCACACCATCCATAAAGTGTGACCAGAGACTTTGTGACTAGTTTGAAGAGCCCGGGTCGTGTTGTGAGAAGACCCTCGTAATTGCGACAAAGCTATCCCTTTTGTGTGTCTTGTACACCTGCCCTGAAGGCTGTGGGCAGAGCTGGAGGACATTGAAGCAGCGCTGTGCCACCCGGCTGAGGAACGTCAGACACTTTCCATTACCCTCGTGACTGACCCTCATCCCGTGAAGTAAGGCAGTGACGCCGGCGGAGTCTCCTACCTGTGGGGAGCGCCGACAGCACGACTGTTCCACACGCGAGCGGAGTGTCCAGCTGACCGCCTGTGAAGCGTGTGCGGAGAGCCCAGCTGACCCGCCGGTGAAGCGGAGAAAGTCTCCGTCGCGTCAGAGGAGGTGCGCCAAGCCGGAACCAGGAGGAAGGGCCCAGCGCGACTGAGGAGGCGTGTCGAGGCGGAGCTTCACCCTGTGGTGAACCGGAAGGAGGCAGAAGCGCCGCCACGGACCCGCCCGAGGAGCGTCCCGACCGGCAGAGGAGGCAGAAGCGCCGCCACGGTCCCGCCAGAGGAGCGTCCAGTCCGGCAGTAAGCTCTCCCGTTCCCCCACCCCGAAGCCGACACTACTGAGGCTCCGTCGTCTGCGCCGAGGGAGGAGAACTGAGCGCAGAGGTGGCTACGGACGGATCGCTGCCCAGAACAAGTAAGCAGGGATCAAGGGGAGAGCGGGAGGAGGCAGCGCCGGCTGGCCAGGAATCCAGAAGCGGCCACAATAAACGAACTAGCTGAATAACTGAGGAGCTGCTGGGGATTAGGGAACGCGAACTTGGTCTCTGACTAACTTACTTCATTGGCATTGATATTACCAAGCTCAATAACAGAAGGGGGACAGCAGCGAACAGGAGAAAGAGAGTGTTAAGCCTCTGTGCCTGACATAAAAGTATTGCAAGTTGGGAAAAAGGGTGCCAGTGGCAGGCAGGGCCCAGTCGCAGCCACCTGTCCAGTTAGTCTTTTGCCTAGCGACAGATCCCATCAGGAAGGTGTAGCTATAGATTATATATAGGGCAACACCATTAACGTGCCTTATCTTTTCTAGCCATCTAGCTGGCTGCCTGAACTGAGAGGAGCGCGGCTGGGGGTGGAAACCTATTGAGCTGCTCTGAAGTCTGAGAGGTGAGGGGTAATGTACATGCCAAGTGGCGCATTGAACCTGTAATGTGAATTTTCCTTTCTGTAATAATTAGCATACTGTGGAACGGATAATAAGCTATCTCAAGTGAAATGTACCTATGATTCAGCTTTGCTAAAGTAAGCCATGTATTGAAGTCTGTGTAACATAAGTGAATTTATGCTGAGCTAAATGAAAACAGATTTTGCATAAGAAACAGAACAAACATTTTTATAAAAGGTACTGGTATTTTTCTAAAACTGGTGTAGCGTCTTTTATTTTTAGTGGTTAATCATTGAGTTACTGTGAGCGGGTCCTGTAAGCACTTAACCAACGCACTTAACCAACGCCTTAGAGTTTAGCTGTTCCCTACTGTGCCAGGCTACCCTATGGAGACTAGGATTTCCTAGGTCTAACATAATTGGTGTTTCAGCGGTGGGATTACGGATTTGTGCTTACACTCACTTAGTAGTAACGCAGTGCCTACCACGGGACCACACCTGGAGTTTTCTCCCTGCGGCCCTCCTAATCTGAATTTTGCTTTTTCTAAATTAACTTCTGGTGGTGGGTGGAGGTTGACCCCAGGTCACTTTTTGGATTTCTCCTGTGTAAAAGTTTATCCTCTAAGTGGAAATGGAGGTAAATGTGGAAGAGCTGGAAAACTATACCGTGACCCAACTAAAGGAATGGTGTCAGCAGCAAGGGGTGTTTTTTAAGAAAGGCGCCAGGAAAGGTGAGCTGCTGACCAGTATCCGGGCATGGGTGGAGGCTCATTCCGGGGAGGAAATAGATCCAGAGGGGAGTGACAGGGACACTGTCCTGGAGACCGCAACACTGTACCAGGCGGGAGGGGGGAACCTTTTAACAGGTCCTAGGACACCTTCCAGAGTGGGCAGTAGCATCTCGGAGAGGGGTTTGACCGACGCCGAGTTAGAGGATAGGAGGGAGGAGAGGAGGATGAGATTAGAACTAGCCAGGATGGACATGGAAAGGGAGGACAAGAGGTTGGCACATGAGCGGACCATCAAAGAGATGGATCTACAAGCCCTAAACCTAAGGACCCCCAAATCTGAGAATGGTGGCAGCGAAACCAAGTTAAACATCAAAGAACCCAGACCCTACTTACCTAAAGATGTCATGGCTAGCTATGTACCCAGTGATGATATCGCAAAATGGCTAGCCGCCTATGAGGTCTCATTGAGGGCCCATGGGATCTTGGAAGCCCACTGGGGGGGTGGGTTATATAAATACATGCCACCTACGGGCAGGGATACCTTGTTGGCCCTGGATCAAAGTGAGCAGACCTACTACCCTTCTATGAAGGTGGCGCTGATAAGAAAGTTTGGGTTGACCCCTGAGAAGTATAGGCAAAAGTTCTGGGGTAGCCACAAACTAGGCACGCAGAACTGGGTAGACTTTTTGGATTACGCCAGGAAGGCCCTGGAGGGTTGGGTGAAAGGCAGCGAGGTAGGGGACTATGAAGGTTTATATGACCTCATACTCAAGGAACACCTACTCGAGAAATGTCTTCCTGAGCTACGACAGCATCTGGTGGACAGCAAGCTGACCAGCCCCAGGAAGCTTGCTGAGGAGGCGGACATCTGGGTTAGTACCCGGGTGTCAACTAAGGGGACTGGAGGGGATTCCCAGAAGTCTGGACAGGGCGCCCCCCCAGAAGAAAGAGGGAGGGGATAATAAGAGGGAGTTCTCAAAAGGTCCACAAAATACTTCGCAAGGAAGGGGCAGAGGATTCATCCCTAAGAGTAACCCCCCTCGCAACCCTAACCCTGGCCAAAGCCAGCAGCCAAGGGTTGTTCATTGTTTTGAGTGTGGTGGTGTGGGACACTATAAAGGAGATGTGAGATGCCCAAAAAGACCACCCCCTCCCACTGGAGAAAAAGCCCCGGGAATAACCAGTGTAGTGCTCGGGGAGGAGATGCCTTTGGGTAACGGAGGGGAGCGGGCGGGTGTCACTTTAGTGTCCCTGGGTGATAAGGAGATGGTGCCAAAGACCCAACTGCCCTCTAATACTATCAAGTATGAGCAGTGGGTCACCATCAACGGCCGTAGAGGGGAGGCTCTCAGAGACACAGGAGCCAGTATGACTATGGTAAGGAGTCAACTGGTGTCTCCAGAGCAGGTCATCCCAGATGTACTCCATCCCGCCGTGATGGCTGACGGCAGATTGGGCCACTACCCTGTGGCCGAGGTTCCCTTTGAGTGGGGAGGGGTTGCAGGTCCACTTCGATTGCCGTAAGCCCTGCCGTGCCTGTTGACTGCCTGTTAGGAAATGATATGGAGCACAATGCTTGGAGGAGGGTGGAGTACCAGACTCACTCTGAGATGCTGGGACCCCCTGACTGGGCCTGTGTCAGCACAAGGTCCACGACTGCCCGAAGGGGGAGTTCACTTACGCTGGAGCCTGGAACAATGGCCCAGCCGGCTGCCAGAGAGGAGAAGGACAGGAGGCCGGAGGATCCTGCCTCGGCATCTCCACCTCGTGAGACAGACGGGCCACCCGCGGAGGTGGATCTGGAGTCCACAGGGGAGAATGTTGCTTCCCTGGAGAACCTACCCATCCCTACTGAATGGCATGTGGAGGGAGGTCCTTCCCGGGAAGAGTTCTGCAAAGCTCAGAAGGAGTGTCCTACTCTTGAGGGGCTGCGGCAACAGGCCAAAGCCCAGGTAGCAGGAAACATTGCAGGGAGCTACCAGATTTACTGGGAGGATGGACTCCTCTACAGTGAGCCCAAGGCACCTGGACATGGTTCATCCAGGGCCTTGGTGGTCCCTCAATGCTTTCGAGCCTTTCTTTTGGAACTGGCTCATGAGATACCATTGGCAGGACACCTAGGACAGGACAAGACCTTTGCCCGGCTTGTCCCCCACTTCTACTGGCCTCGAATGAAAGTGGCGTCTGATACATATTGTCGGACGTGTGTGTCTTGCCAAGCCAGTGGGAAAACAGGGGTGAAGCTAAAAGCTCCCCTGGAACCACTACCTGTCGTTAGCACCCCCTTTGAGAGGGTGGGCATCGACATTGTAGGGTCATTGGATCCACCAACTTCAGCTGGTCACCGGTTCATCCTGGTTTTAGTGGATCATGCCACACGGTACCCAGAGGCAATTCCTCTGAGGACCATCACTGCACCCGCAGTGGCAAGGGCCCTGATGGGGATCTTCACCCGAGTGGGTTTCCCCAAGGAGGTTGTGTCCGACAGGGGGACTAACTTCCTTTCAGCATACATGCGGGCTATGTGGAAGGAGTGCGGTGTTACCTATCGGTTTACCACTCCTTACCACCCACAAACCAATGGTCTTGTGGAAAGGTTGAATAAAACCTTGAAAGGTATGATAAGGAGTCTACCTGAGAGCCTGCGGAGGAAATGGGACGTCCTCCTACCCTGTCTCTTGTTTTCCTACAGGGAAGTGTCACAGAAGGGAGTGGGCTTCAGCCCCTTCGAACTTTTGTACGGGCACCCTGTACGGGGACCTCTCAGCCTGGTGAAAGACGGATGGGAACAGACTCCCAGGAAGCTTCCCCAGGACGTGGTGAGCTACATGCTGGCCTTCTGGAGCCAAATGGCTAAGTTGTGGAAGCAAGCTTCAGACAACTTGGAGGCCAGCCAAGCAGTTATGAAGGAGTGGTATGACCACAACGCTCACCCGGTGGAACTGGAGCCTGGACAAAAGGTGTGGGTGATGGAACCTGGAGAGCTAAATGCCCTCCAGGACCGTTGGACAGGCCCCTTTGAGGTATTGGAGAAAAAGGGTAAATCCACCTACTTGGTGGATCTTAAGACCCCGAGGCAGCCCCACAGGGTGCTGCATGCCAATCGCCTCAAGCCACACCATGAGAGGCCCGAGGTTGTCCTAATGATGGTGACCGATGGAGCAGAGGAAGAGGAAAGCGAACCTCTCCCTGATCTTCTCTCGTCCCAAGAAAAGGATGTGTCGGTGGAGGGAGTGATTCTCTCACCATCCCTGACTCCTGAACAGCAGAGAGATTGCCGCCAGATCCTGGAGCAATTTTCTTCCCTGTTCTCCCTTGTCCCGGGTAGGACCCACCTGTGTACCCATGACGTGGACACAGGAGACAGCCCACCTGTGAAGTCTAAGATCTACCGGCTGTCGGACAAGGTGAAGGCCAGCATCAAAAGTGAAGTCGCCAAGATGCTGGAGCTAGGAGTGATTGAACCTTCTAGTAGCCCTTGGTCTAACCCGGTGGTTTTGGTACCAAAAGCTGCCCCACCAGGCACCACACCTGAATTGAGATTCTGTGTGGACTACCGAGGCTTAAATTCAGTAACCAAGACTGATGCACATCCCATCCCACGGGCGGATGAGCTTATTGACCGGCTGGGAGCTGCCCAATACTTGAGTACCTTTGACCTAACTTCAGGGTACTGGCAGATTTCCCTTACTGAGGGGGCGAAGGAAAGGTCAGCCTTCTCTACACCTCAGGGACACTATCAGTTCTGTGTGATGCCCTTTGGGCTCAAGAACGCCCCTGCCACTTTTCAGCAGCTAGTGAACAAGGTCCTTTCTGGTATGGAAACTTTTTCTGCTGCTTACCTGGATGACATTGCTGTCTTCAGTAGCAGCTGGGAGGACCATTTGCAGCACTTGCAAGCTGTTCTTCATGCCCTGCAACAGGCTGGCTTGACAATCAAGGCCAGCAAGTGTCAGATTGGGCAGGGGTCGGTGGTGTACCTAGGCCACTTGGTGGGCAGAGGGTCGGTGCAGCCCCTCCAGGCAAAGATTGAGGCTATCATAGCCTGGGAGCCCCCCAAGACTCAAACTGAGGTCTGAGCCTTCCTGGGCCTCACTGGATACTACCGTCGCTTCGTGAAGGGGTATGGCACCATCGTGGCACCCCTCACTGAACTTACTTCCAAGAAACAACCCCGACGGGTAGTCTGGACGGAGGCTTGCCAGCGAGCCTGCATGACCTTGAAGCAAGCATTGTGTTCCGCTCCAATTTTCAAGGCCCCTGATTTTGCTAGAGAATTCATTGTCCAAACAGATGCGTCAGAACATGGCATTGGGGCAGTGTTATCGCAGCTAAATGAAGAGGGCTTGGATCAACCCGTGGTCTTCCTGTCTAGGAGACTACTCCCCAGGGAACAGAGGTGGAGTACCATTGAGCGAGAAGCCTTTGCGGTGGTTTGGGCTCTGAAGAAGCTGCGGCCATACTTGTTTGGCTCGCACTTCCTGGTTCAGACTGACCACCGCCCCCTTCATTGGCTAATGCAAATGAAGGGGGAGAATCCCAAGTTGTTAAGGTGGTCCATCTCCCTACAGGGAATGGACTTTAGGGTGGAACACCGGCCTGGATCGGACCATGCCAATGCAGACGGTCTATCCAGGTATTTCCGCCTTAGTGATGAGAACTCCCAAGGGATTGGGTAGCTCTCCCCACTTTCAGCTGGGGGGGACGCGTGTTAGACCTGTCTGCATCTGGGGATACTCTAACCAACATTATTTATTTTTGTCCCCCTTTGCCTCCCAGAGTTTCTATTTTTATTTTTATATGTCCACCAGGATTTTTCAGTGCTGTCAGGGGGCTAGGTGTTCCTTGATTATGACGCCATTTTCCCCTCATATTCTGTGAGGCCTAGTTATGCTCCTTGAAAATCTAGGGACACCCAGGAACCTAAAATGGTGTCCACCAACTGCCATAACGGACATTCCAGAGGAACAGGCCCATAGGCTAATATGAGGAAGGTTCCAGAAACATCTAGTGGCTTCCAGAGGTCTCCGGCCACTCTATAAAAGGCCAGTGACCAGCAGCCATTTTGTGCAGTCTCAGGAGTGACCAGTGAGGAGAGAGGCGACTTGTGGAGGAGGATTGCGCACCAGTGGTGACCAGATCGACCTGTAGGCCGGCTGTCGCGTTATTGGGAAGTGCCCCCTTTCAGGCTGACCAAACCCCACCGTCACACCATCCATAAAGTGTGACCAGAGACTTTGTGACTAGTTTGAAGAGCCCGGGTCGTGTTGTGAGAAGACCCTCGTAATTGCGACAAAGCTATCCCTTTTTTGTGTCTTGTACACCTGCCCTGAAGGCTGTGGGCAGAGCTGGAGGACATTGAAGCAGCGCTGTGCCACCCGGCTGAGGAACGTCAGACACTTTCCATTACCCTCGTGACTGACCCTCATCCCGTGAAGTAAGGCAGTGACGCCGGCGGAGTCTCCTACCTGTGGGGAGCGCCGACAGCACGACTGTTCCACACGCGAGCGGAGTGTCCAGCTGACCGCCTGTGAAGCGTGTGTGGAGAGCCCAGCTGACCCACCGGTGAAGCGGAGAAAGTATCCGTCGCGTCAGAGGAGGTGCGCCAAGCCGGAACCAGGAGGAAGGGCCCAGCGCGACTAAGGAGGCGTGTCGAGGCGGAGCTTCACCCTGTGGTGAACCGGAAGGAAGCAGAAGCGCCGCCACGGACCCGCCCGAGGAGCGTCCCGACCGGCAGAGGAGGCAGAAGCGCCGCCACGGTCCCGCCAGAGGAGCGTCCAGTCCGGCAGTAAGCTCTCCCGTTTCCCCACCCCGAAGCCGACACTACTGAGGCTCCGTCGTCTGCGCCGAGGGAGGAGAACTGAGCGCAGAGGTGGCTACGGATGGATCGCTGCCCAGAACAAGTAAGCAGGGATCAAGGGGAGAGCGGGAGGAGGCAGCGCCGGCTGGCCAGGAATCCAGAAGCGGCCACAATAAACGAACTAGCTGAATAACTGAGGAGCTGCTGGGGATTAGGGAACGCGAACTTGGTCTCTGACTAACTTACTTCATTGGCATTGATATTACCAAGCTCAATAACAGAAGGGGGACAGCAGCGAACAGGAGAAAGAGAGCGTTAAGCCTCTGTGCCTGACATAAAAGTATTGCAAGTTGGGAAAAAGGGTGCCAGTGACAGGCAGGGCCCAGTCGCAGCCACCTGTCCAGTTAGTCTTTTGCCTAGCGACAGATCCCATCAGGAAGGTGTAGCTATAGATTATATATAGGGCAACACCATTAACGTGCCTTATCTTTTCTAGCCATCTAGCTGGCTGCCTGAACTGAGAGGAGCGCGGCTGGGGGTGGAAACCTATTGAGCTGCTCTGAAGTCTGAGAGGAGAGGGGTAATGTACATGCCAAGTGGCGCATTGAACCTGTAATGTGAATTTTCCTTTCTGTAATAATTAATTGAAGAAGCATACTGTGGAACGGATAATAAGCTATCTCAAGTGAAATGTACCTATGATTCAGCTTTGCTAAAGTAAGCCATGTATTGAAGTCTGTGTAACATAAGTGAATTTATGCTGAGCTAAATGAAAACAGATTTTGCATAAGAAACAGAACAAACATTATTTTTATAAAAGGTACTGGTATTTTTCTAAAACTGGTGTAGCGTCTTTTATTTTTAGTGGTTAATCATTGAGTTACTGTGAGTGGGTCCTGTAAGCACTTAACCAACGCCTTACAGTTTAGCTGTTCCCTACTGTGCCAGGCTACCCTATGTAGACTAGGATTTCCTAGGTCTAACAGGGGTATAGAGTACTACCAACTTCAGATCGCAAGTTAGGTTTGTTCCCAGCAGCTCAGGAGGGTTTAGCATCTACACACGTAGGGGTGGTGGCTACAATTTCACTGCTGCAGAAACGCTATTGATGGGCAGATCTTTACAAAAAGACTAGGGACTTTGTGGGATATTCTCAAGGACCGGCCATACTTACCGCAAACATCAGTTAGTGGCAGTTTTTTTATCGCCGCCTAATGCTGAAAACTATAGCCATGTTAGCGAGCTATTACCAAGCCATCGCTACATGGCGATAGTATCAGGGAAGGGGGTGAAAACTGCTGGTAACATTCGCGCAAAGGCGATAGGAAATCCGGCGTTAGCGGGCGAAAACTACCGATCGGCCCATTAGCAGCAAAACATCACTATTCCCATATCAGTGAGTGCAACCCAAAACTAACCTTTGCACTCCAAACCCATCCGTGAACCCTGGAATTCTTTTGAGCCCCCATAACATATCCAAAAATCAAGTTTGACCCATATGCACACCCCAATTTCAAAATTATACCTCAAAACACCCCCAAATCCATATTATACGCCAACACATCCCAAATTCCATATCTTACCACAAAACACATCCTAAATTCCATAGTTTACCCTAACACACCCCAATTTTCATATTTTACATTCAAAACCCATACCCAGCCGAAAACTGTTAAATTAACCCATTACTGAGCTCACAATGCGTTTGTAAAGGCACCTGCGCTGTCGGAGTTGCGTAGTTAAATATTTACTGCCTGCATTGTACTGGATGTCTCCAATGACAAAGGCAACCCATAGGCTAACTCGTTTGCATCCGTCTGCCTCTGGACAGTGCTCAGCACCAAGGAGCCTTCCTCTTGGTCAGTCCACCGCTACGATGCCAGCAGACTCCTCACCATCAACCCTGGACGCCGCTTCGCCTGCCAGGAACAACCTCTGCTCCGGAATGGACATTGCCATCCCCATCACTGACGGAAGAAGTATCACCCTCAAGGAGCACCCTGACTGTCAAGCAGAGGAATTGCCATCAACTACCGGAGCACACTCTGATTGACCACGCAATCTAATGGCCCAAGGATGACCATGGAACACCTAAAATTCCATATCCAGACCAACCTCGGAACCATCCTGTGCTCACACTCATCTGCAGGCCCCACAGGCCATGGACCCCATCCTCCGATACCATTGTAGACTGTATTGCACACCAGGCTCTCCCATCCACCGACGACATCCTATTCGGCGGACTCAAGTTCCACCTGGATAACCCCAGTGACCAGTACAACACCCTCTCCTGGGGAAGCTCAACAACATTAGAGTCAAGCAGATAGTCACCTCAGCAAGCAACATAGCAGGACACACGGTCGAGCACGTACCCTTCGCCAGTTGGACATTCAACTACAGCCACACCACAGGACTCTCCTGGACCAACCATCATTTTATAGATCATGTCTTCACCATGCCCACCGTACACCACTGCCATCGTTGCACACATCGCAGATGAATCAAGGCCACTGAAGTACCTCTCGTCAACTCCCTCAGCACCACCACTACGCGTACGCTTGCAGATGATGACACCACAGCGCCCAAACGCAAACAATGGATATCCAACTGCGCCAACATTGAGGCACCCCTCATGGACGGCACTGCAGCAGTACCTTATGCCTACCTGATGACAAGCATAAGGGTGACGCAGTACCACATGGATAGGTTGGCCCCATGCATTGCTGGAGTTGCATCATGGTTGTGACACGACTGCAGCAATGCGTGAATTTAGTGGAAACAGATACATCAGGATCTGTCATTACTCAAGTCATGGAACGCTGTCCAGTGAAAACAGTGCACCTGTGGTGTCGCAAGAAGGGGTAGTGAAAAGTGTTGCAATGCTGTCATGTTGCAGTGCTGACACACTTTTCATGAGTGAGGCCCAGGAATGCGCACTATCTTATTGATGGTGCACAGTCCTGCCCTGTAATTTTGTATCAGGGCAGCACAGCAACATTGCTTGCAGGGCGGTCCAGCAACAAAACCTGCTGAAATGAGGCCCCAATGGTTATCTCCATTTTAAGACCAGGCTTTTTCTGGTCTTAAAAAACTGCCGGCAGTTGCAGTTAGAGCCATTTCTTTGCTCCTCTGGACTTAAGGAATCCCCTTGTCAATATGGAGATGTTGGGTTTTGCATGAGAATGCCTCCCTTGTATGTCATTAGCGATAAATATCGCTAACAGAAGGAGCAATCTTTTAAATGGACGTTTTGCCAAAAAGCTGTGGCTAAAGGCTTTTAGCGACAGCTTGGTAATACGGCGATAATATCGCCGCATTAGCGGCAGAAAAGTGCTGCTAACGCAGCGATAAGTCCTTGAGAATATGCCCCTTTGTATCTTATTTACAAGCCCTGTGCACCACTTGAACATCACTTTTTGTGACGTTCCAGTGGTGCACAGGACTTAACCATCTCTACAAGGCCACGTAAAGAGCCCTGTGTGGCTTTTCATGGCCTTGTAGATATGGAGTGAGGCAACACAGCACAAGTCGATGCTTTGCCTCAGGCTACAATGTGGAGCCATATTATTTTTGAAAGTAGGGGACCCCTATATATTCGTACTAGTATACTTGCTATACATAGGGAAGTAAATCAGGTTGGAAACGGTCTATAGCCAAGTAAATTCAAAACTTTTAAAAACTATATGATGTACATTATGATATGTATGTTTGTCAATACCCAGTGTTTAAGTGAAAAAGTCACCCACAAACCAATTTAGGAAAATATTATTTCATTTATTTATTATAAAGTTTTTTTCAAAAAGATTCTATTATATCAAGATTCTATTATAACAGGTGGTGTTAGCAATACGGCAAGATGGTGAACCATCTTGCCGTATTGCTAACACCGCCTGTTCTATTTTCTCACTGTCTGTCTATAACTGTTTTTATAATTCATGTATGTGATTCATCAATTACTACCTGTTATGTAATAATATATAAAAAAAGAAGTTTATACGTAAAAAGAACACCAACAAAAGATATAATAGAATCTTTTTGAAAAAAACTTTATAATAAATAAATGAAATAATATTTTCCTAAATTGGTTTGTGGGTGACTTTTTCACTTAAACACTGGGTATTGACAAACATACATATCATAATGTACATCATATAGTTTTTATAAGTTTTGAATTTACTTGGCTATAGACCGTTTACAATGTGGAGCCATGCCATGGGAATTACAGGGGGTTTCCATGTAACAACCATGGCATTTAACACATTCCCAGATTTACAATAATCTGTAAACCTGGGAATCTGTCAAAAGCCTACGACTCCCCAAGGGAGGTGTAGGGGAGGCACAACAAGAATAAACAACATTATTTCTCCTCTTTTTTCCTCTTTCTATGTGTGCTGCATTTAGCAGCACAATTAGAAAAAGGAAATTGCTTCCATTGATTGTTGTTGTGCAGGAAAGTGTCCCTTTCTGCACAAAGACAATAATCCCAAAAATGTAGACACCATTTCACCAGGGTGCAAGGGTGCCTGCAAGGGAGCAAGGAGCCAATGATCACCAGTGCAGTAAAAAAAGGACAGGAATACACTGCATATTATTGATACTGCACATTTATGCCCTTTTCTATTGACGTAGGGCAGCTCAGCAGGTAGGCCTGCAGTGCTGTCCTATGCTAAAAAATTGTAAATTAGGCCCTTTGTCCTTATATTTGACATCGGCCAGCAGATGAAGGGTTCCACCATCGCACAGCCACCACAGACACCTCTTTTAATCTCAGACAGGCCTCTGGCTTGTATTTATCTGAAGTGTTTTGTGAGAATAGAGGTGCACACACTGTTAAACGTGATGTACCCGTTATCTAAATTTCTAAATTTTATGTGTGGGGTGCCGCACTACGTCTGGTGTTGGCCGCCACTGTCTACAATGAATATAATGATGCAGAACTAGGTCTGCAAGCAGTGCGCACAGTACCCTGGAAAACTATGTTCCACCAACAATATATCTAGTTATACACAATAAAGCAATTTTTTGTGAATCAATTAACCACTGTGCTTCCTTTCATGAATTCTTTATCTTAACAACCACCTTTAGTTGTAAGTTAAACAATTACATCATTGTTGCAATATTCATGATATTAGTACCTACACATGCGTATTTTCTCACATTATACAATTGCTAATGAATTTACACCTTTCTATCACTACTTGTGTTTAGTAGCTTGCTCGTGCATATTAGGAAATCATCAAAATGCAAATTGTACATAGGTTATTTGCTCGTGAATTTCATGGAGTCCGGAGCCCAATGCATTTCGGGAATTCAATTTCCCTTCATCAGGGGCGATCTCCTAAAACACAAAGGTGTTGAAAACACAAATGATGTATAATACTCGTATGTGAAAACAGTAATTTATTTTCTAATTAAACTACATTGCACTGGGGTCTCATTGTTAAATGTAGATCTTTTTAGCAAGTCACTATTGTGCTCGTTAAAAAATTCAGCATGCCAAAAAGAAAAATATTTAATTGAGTTTAAATTTGTGCGAAAGACCTAATTAGTTCCCCATAGTTGTTTCTATTAAGTGCGGAATTTAAGATGGACATGTATGTGCATCCACAGTGCTCCACCAGTTTACACATGTAACTCCGAATATGTGCTGTTAAATCCAAATCAAACACATCTTTACCTGATCGTGCTCTATATTGAAAGAAATCCAAAGGCGATATTGAAAACCAATGCGCTGTAATGAATACCATAGACCTAATGATAAAAAGAATGACAAACATAGCTCCACTATCAATAATGTGTGAGCTGTTAAGTGTAGAATATCCAAGCCTCTAGAACAGTGCTCATGTAGCTAGATACTAATGGGCAGATTTTTGAAGGCATTGCGCCACCGATGCGTCACTTATGACGCATCGTTGATTTTTGTCTTGCGCAAGATTTACAAGGTGACGCATCCATGACTATGCGTCACGTAACCTGAGATGATCCGACATCAAACTGCGCAAGATTTGGCTGCGTCGCGTAAGAATAAATATATGCAAGGTAGGTGTTCCCACTTAAAATGTCACGCATTTCCGTCGCAACTATATTTACGACATTCCGTCACGTTGACGCATCTACAAAATGCATCACGCAAATCTGAAAAAACGCTCGCAAGCCTACGCATCAGAAACCCAAGCACAGGAAATAACGCAAGGCCGACTGAACGACTCAAAAAGTGTTGCAGAGTATTTTTGACGAGTTGGAAGAAATATGGATCTATTAATTTTGCAGTTGGGAGTTGCACAACCACCTCTACAAGTAGTTCTACAACCTCATCTTCCAGCATTATTCCAAAGGCAGCGCAGGAGAAAGGAGCGCATTTTCCGTCCAAGGACCACACTGACTGGATTACGGAATGAACAAATCATAAAACTGTACCGCCTCAAAAAAGTCTCCATTTTGACCCTCTTGCGGCAGATCAAACCACAGTTGCAGTCAGAAAATGAAAGGGGTAACAACATCCCACCAATGACAAAGCTACTGGCAGTTGTGCACATGTTGGCATCAGGACCATTCCAAACAACAGCAGCTATATTGGCAGGGGTCTCACAGGCTTCTTTCTCCGCCTTCCTGCCATCAGTCTTGGATGCGATTATTGAACTAACACCACACTACATCCATTTCCCAAGCACCCACCAGCAGCAGATGGACATCAAACAGGGCTTCTATGCCATTGCTGGCTTTCCACATGTGCTTGGAGCAATAGACTGCACACATGTACAGTTTGTTCCACCTGTAGCAACAAAACACCTATATCGAAATCGGAAGCATACACACTCCATTACTGTGCAAGCCATTGTGGACCATCGTGGACTATATATTAATGTACTGGCAAAATATCAAGGGAGTGTCCATGATGCGTACATATTCAGAAACTGCATTATCAATGACCGTTTCCAAAATGGACAATATGGCAATGGGCTCCTTGTAGGTAAGCACAAATAATTGTACATACAAGTATACTATGCAATAATAGTTCGCACTCTGCCACACCACATGTTGGCATTTCAACATGATGTATTAAGTCAATGTGGGGGGGGGTATTGCGCAGGGATGTCCCCTAAAAGTGGCTGAGTGAACTCCACAGGATTTCATGTACTCACTTTACAGTGCATGTTGGGTCCAATCCTGTGCCTGCTAGAAGCAGGTGTAAGGATTGATGCAGCATTGTAAAAATCGTTCCCCCCCAGAGCATTTTTTTGTGCTGTGTTGCGCTTGCAATGAAATTCCAGCAATGTACCACCTTCATGGCACAGATTTGTCAGACATCTGTCAAGTTATTCCATCATGGTGTGCTGCATTGTAAATGCTGTGCATTCATGGTGGTGGAAGTGTGGTGCCGAATAACTGGTGCATCCTTGCTTGTATGCAGGGATGCGCAAGTCAATGTCAACATGTCCCATGGCAACTAACACAAATTAACTATAGAAAGGTCCAGTGCTTTGTAATAAATGCATGTATAATTTATTTTGGTTACACATATTATTTGGTTTGCAGGATACATATTACTGCACTTCATGGGCCACATTTACAATTAGTGGCTCATCCCTGCTAATCATCAGGGATGCGCCCACTCATGATGCGCTGCCTTTACAAAGCCGATGCACCATGGTCCCAAAACGGAACAGATGCGACATGCATGTGGGCTGTAAAAGTGGGGCTTTGCTGGAGTTGCGTTGCAAGCGTGACGCAGCTCCAGCAATGCTCTGTGGTGGGCCCATTGTTTCAATGCTGCCCAAGCCGTACGCCTGCTTCAAGCAGGCACAGGGTTTTGATGCAGTAGGGGCTCAAAAGTGAATGAGTGAAATTTTTTAGATTTCCCTCAGCCACTTTTAGGATGCGTTCCTGCGCAGGAACGGCCCATGCGCAGGAACGCCTCCTAATGGCGCAGGGATTTACAACGTGATGCATCTCCCAGATGCGTCACGTTGTTAATACCCCACACCGTGGACTTGGATTAGCGGTGGAGCTGCGTCACAAAAGTGATGCAACCGTGCCGTAAATGAGGCGCAAGGGGCTTGCAAATCTCACACCAAATGTTGCTTGAATTTCATTACATCCATACATGTACATTTTATTGCAGATCACATCACAGGTGTACATATTGATGCAGTTCAGATGGTCACTATGTAATACATTTATATTGACAAACACATTTTATTTTGCATTTTCAACTATGTAATACAATACAGGATATTGGGACATATTCTGAGATAGAGCGCTCAATCATATATACATATATATACACACATCATAACATGTCAAGATTTGTATTGAAACATATATGTTATCAGGGGGCGTGGCTAGCGATCGAGCATGGAGGACGTGAGCTAGGCTTGCTCCGTCGCCAAACCCCATAAATCCTGACTTATATCCTGCAAAAGTGAGTTTCGCAGTAATACCCTGCACTGACTCCCAAGGGCCCGAAGTAGCCTGTGTCCGGTGGTGATTGCGGAACCCGGAGGCTATCCACTGCGTCCTGAGAGCTGGCACATCGCCATAACGGGAGGAGGCCTAGCCGCACGGAGACAGCCGCGGCCCACAGTGCGCCGGGAGGCGGGCCGGAAGTGCGGCCGCTGTGGAGTCCGAGGCGCGACTGGAGTCGCCTCCATTTCCCTTGAGTGAGACGCCGGAATCGAGGGGAGGCCTGTGAGTAGACACCGCGCACGGGGCGAAGTGCCCGAACCGGCGGACAGTGGCTTGCCTGGCATGCACGGAGCGGGACTCCGGCGGCCGTAAGGAGGGAGAGAGCGGAGGTCCCTGATAACATCTGCCCACCACAGCGGGGCTCCGTATCATACCACGACCAGCTGGATACACAGGCGCGGGGGCGGACCCGCTATCGTGCTGGAACTCGAGGGGAACAGATCTGGTGAGATTGAAGCTTATCACTGGGCTCCCGATTACACCCTGGAGTGAGGCCTACCACGCTTTTTGAATCCCCGACCCACGGTGACGGGGCTATCGGCCTGGAGGAGTGGGGCAGTGGTCAAGTGATGGGGTGCATGGCTTAGCGGTATTTGCCTGGAGACACGCGTGGCGGAGGGCCGGATAGCCAATACCGGTCTGCACGCAGGAGCGGTTCTGTGCACTGCCACGATCCACTTAGCAGAGCGGTGGACATCCTCATCTATCGGAATTGGAAAAGGGCAGCTCAGGGGCACGGCAGACCATCAATATACTAGCGGGGGCCGGCCACACCCGAGGGCCTCGTGCTGCCGGGGGGATGGATGAGCCCGGCCGGGCGGTTGGAAAACGCGGGCAAGTGTGCGTGATTCTGTGATACGGGCCAGAAGGTCGAAAGGCCCAGTATATCTTCCTACACCGATCCAACATCTGCAGCGGCTGCGGACCAACCCTGAGGTTGCCGCACACTGTGCACTGCTGGTCCGCGGGGCACGCCGACTAACGCTGACGATGGGAAGGAATAGAATCCCCCGACAGCGAGCACATACGTCGGGTTCAGAGGATCCGCTAACCTCCTCCAATGAGGACGTGATCCCCCCCACAGGAGTCGCAGTGCAGGACGCCAAACTGGACCTAATCTTGACGGAGATTAGGGTCTCTAGGGAAGCCCTGGAGACACGGATGGACTCTATGGCGACAGGGCTATCCCTACTGAAGGACGATCACAAGAAATTAGCGGAAAAGGTCTCTGAACACAAGTTAGCCATCGCAGATCTCATACCCCAGCAGACAGAGCACTCTACGCGGTTGGAAGCTTTGGAGAAACAGATGCGGTACTTGAGGGACAGAGTGGATGATGCGGAGGGGCGCTCACGCCGCAACAACCTACGCATTTTGGGGGTGCCGGAACGGAAAGAGGGGACAAACCCAACCCGCTTTGTGGAGGACTGGTTGAAGACCGTTGTGGACCCGGCGGAACTTACACCGATATACAGCGTTGAAAGAGCGCACAGGGTCCCCCCAAAACCACCGAAGCCGGGAGCCTCGCTGTGGCCGTTGATAGCGCGTCTTCTCCACTTCAAAGACAGAGACACAGTCCTCAGGGTCGCGAGAGAAAACCGACCGATAAAATACGAAAATGGAACAGTCTCCATATACCCGGACTTCACACAAGCGGTGCAAAGAGCCAGGGCGTCATTCTGGGGCGTGAAACGTGCCCTTAGGGATCGTAATGTGAAATACGCTCTCTTCTTTCCGGCGCGACTCAGAGTCATCCACGACCATAAGACTTATTTCTTTGATAACCCGGAAGAGGCCTCAGAATGGATGGAGGTGACACTCACGCCGCCTCCGACGCCACGAGATATGGACACAGTACCGGAGACGCAGGGCTCTGCTGATCATGACCCGCTACAGAACCGCGCATAGACACCAGTGGAGGAAGGCCCACAACATGAACCAACCGAGGAGGCGTCAGGGGGAGAAGAGGCGACGGGCCGTGACTCGTTGGCGACGGCGCTACTGACAACGGGCGCTCTGACAGACCACGATGCGGCTAATGGGTCGCTATCCGCCAGCCCGACCAGCTCTCGCACGACGTTGTCGGAGGCGGACGGCAGCATACAGTTATTTCCACGCATCACAGCACAGATGGCAGCGGACATGTAACCACCGGACTAACGATAATGGAGTGGTAACGTAGAAACTGTAATACTTGGCTACAGCGGGGGTTGGGAATGGATCATGGGACGATTGTTACTGAAGGGGGCCACACGGGCGAGACTCTTAGTTGCTAACTGAATAGAGTGTTTGGCTGGACACACGCCCCACAGGCGCAGGGAAAATAGAGTACTATTTCTACCCATGTTGGGTGTTTTGGTTTGGTCCTTTCTGTTTTGGGGGGAGGGACCGTACAGTTGGGGTAGTTTTGTTGCAGGAAGCACTGAAAATGTTTACCAAGAGGTCAGTTTCTATGAGGGCAGAGGCATGGTTTTGGATCCAGAATGCTTGGGGTAATGACTTCTCCTAATCTTTACAAGGTCTGCACTTGGAATGTGAGGGGCATGGGCTCGATACACAAGAGACACAGGGTACTAGCGCAACTAAATAGGAGACAGATACATGTGGCATATCTCCAAGAAATGCACCTGAATGGGGCAGAGGGCGCTAAGCTTTTAAAAAAAATGGAAGGGACAACTCTTCGCCACAACCTTCTCTGATTTTTCCTGAGGGGCAGCCATATGGGTTAGAAACTCAGTTCCGTTTAAACCATTAGACACACGGGTGGACAAGGAGGGCAGGTACGTGTCCACAAATGGATTGCTCAATGGCACTTGCATAGTGTTGGGTAGTGTCTATGCCCCCAATACCGACCAAGAGAAGATTTTTGCAGTCGTAGGCAGGGTGTTAGCAGATTGGGTGGGGTATGAATGGATACTTGGGGGAGATTGCAATGCAGTATTGGACTTAGCGATGGACACGTCACACCCACCACTACATGGCACGGAGAGCAGAAAACAGGCATTAGCACTGTCGCGATGGGCGACTGGTTGGGTCCTTATTGACACATGGAGAGCACTTCACGCATCCCACAGGGAATACACTTTCTATTCTCCGCCCCACAAATTGCACACCAGAATCGATAGGCTACTATGCTCCAGGACTTTACTGGTGTCGATTACCTCAGTGCAACACATGGGTAAAACGCTATCGGATCACAATCCGGTGGAGCTGACACTACACTGGGGGAGGCTGTCCACCCCGATCCCGACGTGGAGACTACCTCAGAGGTTATTGGAAGACCCGGTCTTTAGGTCAACGTTGCTGGACGCAATCACCGATTACTTCACAGACAACGAGGGCACTGCAAGCTCCAGGCAGGTCGAATGGGACGCCTTCAAGGCGACCATCCGTGGAGTGGCGATGGGTACCAAAGTGGAAATCAAACACACTATACTAGGGAAGCTGAAGGCAGTGGAAGACAGCCTGGCGCTGCTTGAAAACGAGGCAGTAGGCATGGACGGCGCTCTCACGCAACTCCAGGAGGCTCACATACAGCATGCGGAACTTTTGGAGGAACTGAGAGTGGTCGACTACGGGGAATATTCCTCCAGGCAACACTCAAAAGTAGATAGAGCAGGCACGCTGTTGGCACGCCTAATGCGTAACGACCCGATAAGCACTCCTATATTGGAAGTACGAGATGATGCAGGGGTGTTAACGCAAGACCAGTTAGGGATTAACGCAGCGTTTCAACACTATTACGCTGGACTGTATGGCCCAACGAACCGCCTTCGGACCAGGACTTGGAGTCCTTCTTCTCTGACATATGCATTCCCCAACTGAGTGGGCCGCAAAGAACGGAGCTTTCAAAGCCCCTTTCCTTAATGGAAGTGAGGCAGGCAATTAAGGAGCTACCCAAGAACAAGGCACCCGGAACGGATGGCCTACCGGCAGAGTTCTACCTAACGTACATAGATCTGCTGGCCCCCGATTACACACACTTTACAGGGAGGCACTAGAGAGGGATTCTCTGATGGATACGACCTCACACGCCTTGATAGTGTCTCTCCTCAAACCCAGGAGGGACGCCCTACAGCTGGAAAAATATAGACCCTTGTCGTTGCTTAATATTGATTTTAAAATTCTTAGTAAACTACTGGCCACGAGACTTTCCCAGTACATTCCTGACATGATACACCCTGATCAGTGCGGCTTCGTGCCGGGCAGAAGCACCACCCTGAATCTGAGGAGGCTGAGCCAACTCATGGTGCCTAGCGCCGAGGGTAGGGACACAGAGGGATTCATATCCCTGGACCTTAGACAGGCCTTCGATTCCCTCAGGTGGGACTATATGCTTACGGCGATGGCCAGGTTTGGGATCCCACCAGAATTCATAGCTTGGGTGTCCCTACTGTATCGGGGACCTACAGCATGGGTCCGCACTAATAAATGTATCTCGGGCCCATTCAAGATAGAAAAGGGAACAAGACAAGGGTGCCCGCTATCGCCCTTACTATTTATACTTGCGCTGGAACCATTAATGATAAAAGGGCGGGCCTCTGCAGCCACTGCTGGTATCGCCAGGCTCACGAACCATCATGTCATCTCAGCATATGCGGATGACATATTGCTGTTTTAGAATGATGTCACCGGTCCAATGCACCCATTATCGGAGATCTTCTCTGCTTTCCACGAACTCTCGGGCCTTATGATCAATGACACCAAATCGTATGGGTTTGGATTCCACAAAACAGTAGACGAGACACATATCCCATTTGGTCCCTACCGCTTTCAGATAGCACCAGTGACCTTTAAATACTTAGGCGTCCAGAGATATCGCCAACCACAGGACAAGCTGGAGGGCAACTTGGGAAAGGCACTACGAGATCTGAAGTCCCAGGTGCGCTTCTGGACCTCCCTGCCTTTGTCTGTGGCGGGCAGAGTTGCCATCTCCAAAATGGTGGTACTGCCAAGACTACTCTACTTCTTCACTTACTTGCCTGTCCTCGTGCCTGCCCCCTTTTTCAAGTCACTAAACACAATGCTAACGGAACTGGTGTGGGGTACAGGCAGACGACGCATAAGCTTAGCAAAACTACAACTTCCCACGGGCAGGGGTGCCAGACCTGATGGCATACGGATATGCATGTCAACTGCAATGGCTGGCATACTGGCTGGCGGGCTGGAACCTCCAAGAACTAGATATGACGGACTCCGACAGGCAACGGGGGGACATACACCGGTTGTTACTTCCAAAAGCCAGGATACCCGACACAGCGCCACCACTGCTTAGGCTGGCGATAACACAGTGGAAAAGGGCAGTACGATACACGAACAGAAATACGGCCTATGCACCCTCAATTCCATTGCTGGGCATACCGTTGGGAACGGGTTAACTGACAGAACGAAAGCTACACCCTTGGACTGACGCTGGAGTCACACAAGTCGGGGATTTCTTCTCGGACGGTAGACTCATGATACATGCAGATTTCCTCAGGTTGCACCAGACGCCCACAGAACTGTTTATAACACATGCGCAAGTCACACATTATATAACCACGCACTGAGCGAGAGGCGGTCTGGAACCGGATACTAACACACTGACCGTTATGATGTATCTGATGGGAATGGGTAGCCACCTAACGAAATGGCTGACTCATGGCATCAGAGCCGGCAGAACTAATCCGCTACAACCCCTCAGAATGCGTTGGGAGCAGGATGTGGGGAGGGCACTGCATGACAAGGAATGGGGGAGGGCGCTCCAACTGCCAAAGAAAATATCCCGCAACCCTAAATTCAAGTTTATACAGCTCATGATAGTCCATAGGTCATACCTGACTCCGCACAGGCTGCGGAAGATGCTCCCTGATACAACCGGAACATGCCCCAGATGTCAACACGACGATGCAGGACTCTTACATATGTTCTGGACCTGCCCCAAACTGTGCAATTACTGGGGCACGATTCACCATATCCTGAGTGACGTAGTACCGGGCAGGCCCTACACGTCCGCATTATTTGGATTACTGGGAATAGGCCACAAAGAAAAGAAACGGAGTGTGACTACTCGGTTTGTGGATCTAGCGTTGTTACTGGCGAAAAGGACGATTGCCATCAATTGGAAGTCAGCTAGGCCACCAGACGTGGACCACTGGGACTGGGAAGTAGTACGATGGGGTAAGGCAGAGGGGCAGGAACTACATAAGGAAGAGCGTAGGGGACTCCGTAAACATCCCATTTCTCTAGACTGGAACCAATTGTTGATGGAATTTGAGCAGGGTCTTCAGGAACTTGATGATTAGGGGTGTGTCTACAAATAACAACAGAAGTTGGACGCGGATTGCGCTGGGATGAATTGTCTGCTGGGGGCCACACACATGTTCACTGTATATTAATAGCCCCTAGCCCTGCCTGAGGAGCAGACCTTGCTGGACTCACATGCTGTCATACAATGTTTTGCTCACGTTTAACAGGAGAATGTAAAATCAATCAATCAATCACAACATTTGTATAGCGCGCTACTCACCCGGAAGGGTCTCAAGGCGCTTGGGGGAAGGGGTCCGCTACTGCTCGAACAGCCAGGTCTTGAGTTGTCTACTGAAGGCGAGGTGGTCCTGGGTCAGCCGAAGGTGGATGGGGAGGGAGTTCCATGTCTTGGCCGCCAGGTAGGAGAAGGATCTGCCTCCGGCGGTGGCTCTTCGGATGCGTGGTACGGTGGCGAGGGCGAGGCTGGTGGACCGTAGCTGGCGGGTGGGCGTGTAGAAGGTCAGGCGGTCGTTGAGGTACTTGGGGCCCAGGTCATGGAGAGACTTGTGGGTGAGGAACCTGAACGTGATCCTCTTGTCGACGGGGAGCCAGTGCAGGTCCCTCGGGTGGCCGGAGATATGGCTGCATCGGGAGATGTCCAGAATGAGTCGGGCGGAGGCGTTCTGGATGCGTTGGAGTCTTTTCTGTAGCTTGGCTGTGGTTCCGGCGTAGAGGGTGTTTCCGTAGTCCAGTCAGCTGGTGACGAGGGCCTGGGTGACCGTCTTCCTGGTTTCGGTCGGGATCCATCGGAAGATCTTGCGAAGCATGCGAAGGGTGTGAAAGCATGATGAGGATACGGCATTGACTTGTCTGGTCATCGAGAGGGAGGAGTCCAGGATGAAACCCAGGTTGCGTGCATGGTCTGTTGGCTTGGGGGCGGTGCCCAGGGCTGGGGGCCACCAAGAGTCGTCCCAGGTGGAGGGTGATGGTTCCAGGATGAGGACTTCCGTCTTGTCTGAGTTCAGTTTCAGGCGGCTGTTCTTCATCCACTCGGCGACGTCTTTCATCCCTTCGTGTAGGCTGGTTCTGGCGGTGTCGGGGTCTCTGGTGAGGGAGAGGATCAGCTGGGTGTCGTCGGCGTAGGAGATGATGTTGAGGTTGTGTTGGCGTGCGATGGCGGCAAGAGGTCTCATGTAGACGTTTAAGAGGGTGGGGCTGAGTGATGATCCTTGCGGGATGCCACAGATGACTTCGGTGGCCTCGGATCGAAACGGGGGGAGGCGGGCTCTCTGTTTTCTTCTGGAAGGATCCACTTCAGTGCCTTCTCTTGGATGCCGGTGTTGCCGAGGCGTTGGACTAGGGTGCGGTGGCAGACAGTGTCGAATGCAGCAGAGAAGTCCAGGAGGATGAGTGCCGCTGTTTCCCCGTTGTCGAGCAGGGCTCGGATGTCGTCGGTGGCTGCGATGAGGGCGGTCTCGGTGCTGTGGTTGGCTCTGAAACCGGACTGCGAGGGGTCGAGGGATCCGTTTGTCTCGAGGAAGGCGGCAAGTTGTTTGTTGACGATCTTCTCGATGACTTTGGCAGGAAAAGGGAGGAGCGAGATGGGGCGGAAGTTTTTGAGGTAGGTGGGGTCCGCTGTTGGTTTCTTCAGTAGGGCGCTGAGCTCGGCATGCTTCCAGCTCTCCGGAAAGGTGGCAGTGTTGAAGGTGTTGTTGATGACGTCCCGGAGTTGGGGTGCGATGGTGGAGTCGTCCTTGTTGAAGACGTGGTGGGGGCAGGGGTCGGTTGGAGAGCCGGAGTGGATGGTGTTCATCGTGTGGGCTGTGTCTCCGGTGGTCACCGTGGTCCAGGTGCAGAGGGTGGCGGTGGGGTTCGGTGGTGGATGGTGCGCCGAAACTGTTGTGGATGTCGGCAATCTTGCGGTGGAAGAATTAGGCGAGGGAGTCGCAGAGATCTTGTGAAGGGGTGATGTTGTTGTTGCCGGTGTTGGGGTTGGAGAACTCCTTGACGATGCTGAAGAGTTCCTTGCTGTCGTGGGCGTTGTTGTCCAGTCGCTCCTTCAGTGATTTCTTCTTGGTGGTGCGGATGAGCTGGTGGTGCTTGCGGGTGGCGTGTTTGAGGGCGGTCATGTTGTCAGCGGTTGGTCGAGGAGCCAGTCTTTCTCGAGGGTGCGGCAGGTCTTCTTGGAGTCCTTGAGTTCTTCGGTGAACCAGGGGGCTTTCTTGCTTCTGGGTCTGCTGGGAGGGTTCTTCAATGGTGCAAGGTCATCGGCGCAGGCGGTCAGCCACTGCGTGAAGTTGCGGGCTGCTTCGTTGGCGTGCGATGTGCTGGCAGGTGGGTTCTGGCTGAGGGAGGTGGTGAGCTGGTTGGCGGTGATCTTGCTCCAGCTCCTGTGAGGAACCTGTTGCGGGTGGTGGTGGGTTGTGGTTTTTCTGAAGCTGAAATGGACGCAGCTGTAGTCGGTCCAGTGGAGTCCGGTGGAGTGGCTGAAGCTGATGTGCTTGCTGGATGAGAAGACGGGATCAAGCGTGTGGCCGGCGTAGTGGGTGGGGGTGTTGACCAGTTGCTTGAGTCCGAGGTTGGCGAGGTTGTCCAGCAGGGTGGCGGTGTTGCGGTCCTTGTTGTTCTCCAGGTGGAAGTTGAGGTCCCCTAGGAGGATGTAGTCGGCGGAGGGGAGGGCGTGTGGGCTGATGAAGTCTGTGATGTCTTTGCTGAATTGCGTGCGTGGTCCCGTGGGTCGGTAGATGAGGGTGCCTCTGAGGGTCGTCTTTGGGTTGGTGTGAATCTGGAAGTGGAGGTGTTTGGCGGTGGCGAAGGTGTCGTCGGCGTCGGTCGTGATGCGGATGGTGTTCTTGTGGACGATGGCGATGCCTCCTCCGGTCTGGTTGACGCGGTCCCTCCTGATGATCTTGTATCCATCCGGGATGGCGATGGCAATGTCGGGGGCTGAGGAGGCGTTCATCCATGTTTCAGTGAGGAAGGCGATGTATGGTGATGTTGTGTCTAGGAGGTTCCAGAGTTCCACGGCGTGTCTGTGGACGGAGCGAGTGTTGAGCAGGATGCACTTGAGGTCGCTGCTGGAGTTTGGCTTGGCGGGCGCGGTGCAGGTTCGGAGGCAGGAGAATTTGCAGCTTGTGCAGGTGAAGGGTCCGTTAATGCGTCTCGGGGCGGCTCGGCAGCAGTAGGGGTTTCGGCCGGCATTGAGTGCGTTGAGGGCTGCGGCGTCGTAGGTCTGTCGGGTCGACTTGCATCGATGGGGACCAGGGGTCCTGGCACTGGGCGCGGTCCAGGCGTGGACGGGCGCAGACGGGCTTGCCTTTGGCGCGCCTTGGGCGCACCCGCTGCGCGTGCGCGCAGTCGCCATTTATGGCTAAGTGAGAGGGAGGAGCAGCTGGGAGGCGGGAGCGGGGAGGACACAAAACAGAAGGGGGCGTGGCCGCATGAGCGGCAGCGGGGAGCGGGGTGGGCTAGGCACAGGGGGACTACAATAAGTATTAGCAAGGCAATAGCAACGCACACAGGCACAGGGGGACAACAGCAGATAAGAACAGAAGGCAATGAAAACAATGAAAAAATACAGCAGAATCACAATGTTAAACAAACAAACAAACAAAAGAACCCTCGACTAGGTTAACACGTCTATTTTAACCGTACCATTGCCTCTACTGATCTTAATAGCTGGATCTTTCAGTGCAAAGGGGGGAGGGAGGGAGGGTACAGTTCCGGGTTTGGTGAGTTTTCCCAAAAATGAAAAATACGAATACTGAAAGTATACTGTACTGTTCACCGTTACAGTGGAAATGTTTTGCTGATAAGAGATATTGCACCGTGTATGTTATGGTGAATTAATGTGATTAATAAAAAAAGATTTTTTTTTTAAATGTTACGCAACCATCTAGGGGACAAATACTATCCAAAAGTAATCAATGTACTCCAGTCTGCCAATAGTAACCCACATCTGTGCCATCCATGCATACCCTCCTTTAATATACTACCCATAACTATACCTCTCTATAAAGATTGAACAATCAACTTGTCTGCTACATTACTATGAATGAGGCAAGGAGTCACTGAAATAATACTGCATATGTTTCCCTAGGTTTGGGGGGCAGAGGAGGAAGGACCAGTGAGGCGGCAAGACAGTCAGGGGTGAGAAGGTGGGGGGGGGGGGTGAAAGCCTAGGTCAGGTTTGGTAATGTAAAAACCCCATCACCTCTTTGGTCCACAAATGTAATTCCCCATCTAGTTTGAGTTGCTGTCCATAACATAGCCCCATGCCGATGCGGCCAACTCAAGCGGTAGATATAGGGCTGCATCTACATCTTCTCCTACCAGTTCCTTAAATTGTTCCTATTTCTATTTTCTATTTTGGGGGTTTTATAAAGCACATGGTGACGCAGCAACGGCGTGTCCCCGCGCTGAGGAGCTACTTTATTCCTGGACCATGCAAAACGGCATACCTACTAGGCGAATAGAGCAGTTTTGAGCTTAGCTCTAAAAATTGACTCAGATGGCTCTAGTCGTAGCGCCATGGGCAGCTTGTTCCATCTGGCGGCTGCAAGGTATCTGAAAGATCTACCCCCCATCCGAGCTCTGGATACCTTAGGGACAGCCAGGAGTCCAGAGCCAGAAGATCTTAGAGAGCGGGGAGGCTCATAAGGTGTCAAGAGTCCTTGTAGAGGAAGAGGGGATTTCCCATGAATGATCCGATGGCACGTGCAAAGTGCTTTAAATTCTACCCTGCTTCTGACCGGGAGCCAGTGCAAGGACCGGAGAGCCGCTGCAGAAGCAGCTCTTCTGGGTAATCTAAGCACCAATCGTGCAGCAGCATTCTGTAGGACCTGTAAGCGGCTGAGATTCTTCTCCAGGGTTCCTAAATAGAGAAGGTTGCCGTAGTCCATCCTCGATGTGACTAGTGCATGTACCAAGGTCTGTCGGGCTCTCACAGGCAAGAACTTCAGCGTCTTCCTGAGGCTTTTGAGGGTCCCAAAGCATTTTCCTACCACCTGATTGATCTGAGGGCCAAAGGTGAGGGCGGCATCAAACCAAATGCCCAGATTCCTCGCTTTTTGGCAAGGAATGGGTGTTGGGCCCAGGGAAGATGGCCACCATGCCGACGTCCACGCAGACTGGCAGCCCCCCACGACCAGCACCTCGGTCTTGCCCCCATTAAGCTTGAGGCAATTGGCGGACATCCAGGCAGCCAGGTCTTGCATGCATGCTCTGAAGATGTCCGCCGAAAGACCGGGTGCGCGCGATAGGGAGATGACCAACTGCGTGTCGTCGGCATACGACATCAAGCTGAGGCCGTGACTCTCTACTAAGGTGGCAATCGGAGCGACATAAAGATTAAAGAGTTTTGGACTCAGGGACGAGCCCTGCGGCACCCCCTGGTCCAAAGGAATTCGCTCCGAGTAGTGTTCACCCTGCCTCACTTGGAAACCCCGGCCAGTGAGAAATGAATAAATCCATTTCAACGCCGCCCCTTTCACCCCGACCTTGTCCAGACACTGTAGCAAGATGGAATGTGCCACAGTGTCCAACGCGGCGCTAAGGTCTAATAAAATTAGTGCCATTGTTTGTCCCTCGTCAGCACCCTGCCTGAGGGCTTCAGTAGCCCTCAGAAGGGCGGACTCCGTCGAGTGACGGGGCCGAAACCCAAATTGGGTAGGATGAAGATGGTTGCCTTCCTCCACATATGTCATTAGCTGTTTATTTGCCACCTTCTCAGCTATCTTGGAGAAATACGGCAGCAAGGAGATGGGGCGCAAATTGTCCAAATTCTCGAAGCTAATGTTGGGCTTCTTGCGGAGGGGAAGCACCACAGCCTGTTTCCAATCCTCAGGTATTGAACTGGATCGGAAGGAGACATCTAGCACATGCCTGATGTAGGGTTCCAAGGTCTCCAAGCTGTCACTCAATCTTTTAGGGGGTGCAGGATCTCGAGGGGAACCAGATTTAACAGACCTACAGATTTTAATTAGCTCTTCCGGTGAAGGGGTGATAAAGTTAAGTAACTGGTTACGATCGTCTTCCTCTGCTGCTAGGTCTATTGGCTCTTCCGCTGCATGAGGCATTTCGGGGAAAGCAGCATAGATTTTAGATACTTTATCTCCAAAATAAGTAGCGATGCGGTTGCATGCTGCTACTGAGAGATCTTGATCTAGACTCGCAGTTTTAGGGGTGGCTAGAGACTTATATATACTAAACAGTTCCTTGGCGGAATTCTCTGCTCTCTGGATTCTGTCTGCATAGTATGTAGCTTTCTCAATACGGATTCTATTATGATAGATGCGTCTCTTGATATGATAGACCTCTTTCATCGAGTCATCATATGCCACTCTCCATTGTCTCTCTGCCCGCTTACAGTCCCTTTTGGCGGGACGCAGTGCCTCCCCAAACCAGGGAGCAGTTGTCTGTCTGTGGGCACCTTTTTTTGGCCGACCCAATGGGGCTGTACAGTCCAGGGCGGCTGTGATGCGGTCATTAAGCAATTTGTTTGCTGTTGTCACATCCTGGTCTCCTGGGGGCCCTTCCGCCATGAGAGCCCTATTAAACTCTGGCAAGGAGAATGTTGCCCACCTTCGACGAGGGTAATTGAGAGGGGCGGAGGCATGAGCTTTGTATTTAGGCAGGTGAATGACAAACGGGACAAGGAAATGATCTGTCCAGGGCAGGGGCTCAGGGGGTGCAGCCCGGACATCCTCCCAGTTAGCAAATATGGGATCTAACAGATGCCCACGGCTGTGTGTGGGAAGCTGACCCTTGAGTTCTAGCTGTAGGGTATTCAATTCCTCACTGAGCTCCATCGCTCCTTTGTCTAGTGGATCATCTAGATGTGTATTTAAGTCACCTAACAGCAAAAACTTATCACTTCTTAGCGCTGTTTCAGTGATACACTCTAGCAGATTGCCTTTAAATCTAGACAAAGGACCTGGTTGGCGGTAGACTAACAAGCCTTTTAAAGTTATATTACCGTCTATCGTTATGGTGAAAAAGCCCGCCTCACAACTTGCCAAACAGATTGATTCAAGTTTACAGGCCCAATGTTGTTTAAAGGCGATCGCAATTCCACCTCCTCTACCTTTCGGTCTGTCCAGGCGGACCATCTGATAGTTCTCTGGTAAGGCCTGTATAATATCAGGGTCACAGTTGGGATCAAGCCATGTTTCTGTCATGAACAGTAGGTCAAGATTTTTATCAGTGAGGAGTTCATGAACATCATATTTATGACAACTCAACGATCTCACGTTAATGAGGCCGCAGGACAAGGAAGAATTACTATTCTTGCTATCTGCTTTCCCTGTGTGGAAACGAAATTGGCAGTGACGGCACCCTTCATTCAACCCTGCTTTCATACTGTGGAGTCCTGGAGTGCACACATTGAGCGAGTAACTTACAAGTTCATTTCTGCTCCAAGAGATTCTGCTGGTCGGGGCAGGGGTTCGGGCCCTGGGCCGTGTCCGGTCGCGGACGGGCGCAGACAGGCTTGGCTTAGGCGCGGCTTCGGCGCGCATCCGGCGCGCCCGCTGCGCCAGCCCGCTGCGCCAGCCCGCTGCGCCGTCTGGCCGGGATACACATTTTATAGAGTGTTAGGAGGGTGGGAGGGCGGCGCGACTAGAGCGCACCCCCAGCCCTACCTAAGATGGCGCCCGCCGGCGCTAGCAACTATTCAAAGAAAACGACTGGGCGAGGCAGGGAGGGTACAGTACAGCGTGTAAACAGGTGTCAGTGTGCCTAACGAATTCCCCAATTAAAACATACTATTTAGAGCCCCCAGGTACAGAAGATAAAAAACGCTATATTTCCAAGTTTAAAAATGCAGTTCCTACACCTGAGCCCAATACAACGCATTTGGTTTCTTCTGCAAACCCCTATATACTACTTGTGCCAGTGCCTCCTCCTCTGTCACCACCCATCTAATGACCTACTCCCTCCAGATGCCCTCTTCTGGCGCCCTGCATGAATGTAGTCGCTGTGTCATCATTTTCTGTTTGCAAGCATCACAGTGGAACACCAGTTTTGCTTACTTTGGGAGGGGGAGAAGACCCAAGAAACACACTTCCATGGCATCGCAAACATTGTGCTCAGTCAATGTGGAGAATCCACCGACAACTTCAGACCAAAACCCCTCCCAGAACAGGTGCATGCAAATAACATATGTGTGACATCTGAAGAATCCTGTGGACATCTTGGGCAGCAGCCAAGGGGTACATGAATTGTATAGCCTGCTTAGTAACATACGTCCTATGTAGTATCAGTAGATGAAAGGACTGTATGTGTAAATTATGCAACACCCGACAGGTATGCTCCAGGGCGGCATCCCACTCCCTGTACTACAGTTCCTGTGGCAGTGCCAACTCACACTTAAGACACAGTGTCAGCAGTGGTAGCTGCTGGTGTTAACTCAAAACATGGTATCGCCAGTGCACCAGGTGGTGACCATGGGCCATGATGTGCATGGACAGCAACAACTGAAATGTTGGGTGTTCCGTCTGCCTTGCCAACCAATATTGCCGGACATATTCTACAAACGATGCATGTGTGATAAAAAGAGTCTCTTGTACTGCTCAAGTACGGGCACATTTGCCATGAGAATTCAGTGCACCATTGTAGAGAAAAACTTCAACTGTGGTTGTGTCCGCTTATATCCAGTCCCGGACCTGCCCAGCTGACAAGACACCGCGCCGGGTAGGGGAAGAACAAAGAGGGACATTTGGAGCATAGGTTTGTCCAATTGTAGACGATAAATGTGCCTGCTTCCAGTAGTGGATTGAGGTGGACAACAGTAAGTGAGGGTCACGCAGTCTGTCAGCTCCAGGACATAGCAGCTCATGCAGCTTACTGCAACGAAAATACGCCGGGGTGTAAACAATTTCAAATGCACCTGGTAGTAGCGGTGCACTCGTTCACATTACAGTAAGTATTAACAGTGTTGGCCAATGTAGCCCCAAACACATGATCCACTAGTGTTGCTGGCTGCAGACGCCATGTATGAATATGCATTGGTACCCCCACCCACTTCAGCGACACTCATATTGTATAATGGGTGGAGATAGTTTTGCCCAGGAACGTACTGTGGTGTATGGCAGGGGATAGATGTGTGGTACAATGGAAATGATCTAACAGGGTATGTAAGTTGAGTGGATGGGAGTAGAAAGAATATTCCTGTATATGTCTGTGTTGGGATCTCAAGATGTGTAAGGTTTCATCCCTCTGCCCACCTCGTTAAGACAGCAGCATGATGTATAGCATTGGTGTTCTTAAAATGAAGGGTGTGAGTGGTCCAAGGTCATGGACGACTCCTCTGCATCCGAGCAAGCAGCTCCATTGCACGCCACCTTTGCTATGTCATTAATCTCTCCCTTGAGACCATGACTTTCCCAGACAACAGGAAACATGCAAACATGAAGGCCTGACTCCAAAAACTCAAGGTAGACACGAGAGACAACAACAAATTCAAAACCATCACTCTGCTCCCCTTCGTGGCCAAGGTCATGGGGGAAATCGTTATCACACAGCTAACCCGGTACCTCAAAGAGAACAGAATCCTGGAGCATTCTCAGTCAGGGTTCCATAGCAACCACAGCACCGAGACCGCCCTCATTGCTGCCACCAACATTATCAGGACCCTGCTAGGTAAGGTCAAGAGCGCAGCACTCATCCTCCTAGACATCTCTGTCTCCTTCGACACAGTTTGTCACTGCACAATATGTGCATGCGTCCATGCTGCAGGAATCCAAGACAAGGCTCTGTTTTGGACCACCTCCTTCTTCCCCGTCAGAACCCAGAGCATCTGCCTAGCGTGTTCCCAAGTCTGCTGCCAGCGAGTGTGTAGTCGGGAAGCAGCAAGCAGGTAGGAGTCACGCACCCAATCTGGTCAGCACACAGGCGCCTGGGTGTCCCCACCGGGACAAGGAGCGGAGGACCAAGCCTGGCACTTGCGCATTAGGGTCTGCCGCTTGTGAGGACAACAGCCAACGCACCACGGCAGGACACTCCGGTGCAGCAGAAAGCACCAGGCCACTTCCAGGCCCTGAGTGTAGGCGTGTCCTAACACCAACGTGTGGGAGCAATCAAGCCCTCCTGCACAACCACACTCCAGCAAAAGTCAGCCGGACAGCCACACCATACTCTGGTACGAGTTCACGTTGCTCCAGCCTTATTAATGCCAGGGGACAGGATGTATGGTCGCATTGCAGCAGGCCCAGCATGGAGCAAAGTGCCTATGCAAACTCCATCTTAGACTGCAGGTCAGGCCCCCCCATGTACTACATAATACCATAGCCAGTGACACCATGATGCCTACATTCCAACCTGCATTACTCAGTCTTAATGCCTACTCCAGTTTCCATCAATTCCGGGACCAACAGCCTCCCCCAGTACCCCACACAAAATACTGGCCCCCTCCCTAACCCACAACCATAAATAAAAAAATCGATCCGCTGTATTACAGTCTGCTCCGTTGTGAGACTGATCTTAGGGTCAATACGGGGAATGCTCTGCTACAATGACTTAGGTTGAGGTGACCCCAATGTGACATTGCAGCTCTTGTTTCCAAGGTCCAACACTGTTACCAAGGACTAATGGGCCACAGCCACTCCACAGGCACCAAGTCCCTCTGCATGCCATTCCACCCAATGCAACTCTCTTGAGAACTGTGCCTCTTAGGGGGAAAACTCAAGGTGCGCAGGGAAATGTAAAAGCCACAACACTCACAGCAGCAACCACCCACAGCAACAACAAACCAACAAAGCAACCACCCACCACAACACCAAAGTAAGCATCAACAAAGGAAAGTGCTGTGTGTAAATGATTCAAAGTAACAAGGAGTTACAAATCCACCCAGGGGGTCTCTGTCCGTACATAGTAATATGGTGCAGTGCACTGCACTGACAGTGTGTCCCAAAAAAACAAGTAGTGTCAGGGGCATGCAAAGCTGATCAGAAACCTCAAACACAATATGCAATTGACCACAAATTAATTCACCATTACAAACTTCACAAACTATTTGTACAACACATGCTATGTATACAGAATTAACACTAAAGTAAGACATTTACTTTTACTTCCAGCTGATCAAGGATATGATCTACAGACGTGGGTGATGACTCCATTTGGAAACCCACAGACGGAACCTCAAAAGGCATACAACCATGCCCATTGTAAGACACGTAACATCGTAGAGAGAAGCTTTGGAATGCTGAAATCCCGGTTCCGTTGCCTTGATGTATCTGGTGGAAGGCTACTGTTTTCTCCAGAAACTGTGTGTAAAATGATACTAGTATGTGCAATACTACACAACATATGTGTCAAAACAAATGTCCCCTGGGACGAAGAGGACCAACACCCTGAGCAAATGGATGATGGTGATGGAGGTCAAGCAGGAGGACAAAACATCTGCAACACTGCAGCAGCTATAAGACGCCGCACACACATTGTGACACAATTTTTTGCATGAATGATCATACTTAAGTATGTAATAATGTTAAATAAATTTAAATCTGAAAATTAAAGTAGGTCCATCAGTTTTTTATTCCAAGAACTGTACAGCCCACATGATTAGCAATTATGTGTGTGGAAGTTCGTGTTTCCATCTCCTGGAGGGGTGCAAGGGTGTATTCATCAAGGACTGCCATGGTTAAAATACACAATAAAGTAAATGCTGCACAGGGAACATCCGTAGTCACATGTGAATGACCGGGTGCATGGAAGGTTTATTATCTATTCTTCAAGACAGTTTAGCAACACTCTTCACAAAACTCCCTATATAGACAGAATTGCCCTCGGTGGAGGTTGATGTCTACCAGGATTTCTTTGAAAGTCTGTACTTTGCCTTTGAAATCAAAATAACGGGATTATTAGTGCCTCTCGGGCAGTCGCAGGCAATACACCGCTGTCCCAAGATTCCCTGTAAATAGCTTCCAAACGTGGGGCCAATATTTCTGCATATGCTGCGTAAAACTTGATTGCTAAACCGTCTGCACCAAGGGTTTAATGTCGATACATATGTTTCATTGCTGTATGAATATCACACTCTGTCATCTCTCCTCCTAAGCAATCTACCAGTTCCGGATCTATGCCTGGCAGTTGGGCAGCGGCTAGGAAATCATCAAGGTCCACAGGTATGTCTGGCATTGCGCTCCTATAGAGGGGGTCATAGTAAGTGAAGAATTGCTCATTATCTTCTTTATGGGAATATACCAAACGGCCCTCCACAGTACACAGGGACAGAATTGCGGGCAGCAGGATTAGCCAACCAGGCCAACAGGGAGCCCACCTCATCATGCTCAGCGTGAGCCCAAATGAGGTATTCCTTATGATCAAAACAGCGGAGTCTCTCCATTTGTATTGCAACGTCTGCACGTGCAGCCGAAGCCGCCTCGTGATACACTGAATCTGCATGGCTGGCCCGCTCTACATGACGTAACCGATCCTCGCTCTTCCCAAGATCCTGCTGCAGAGTCTTGTGAGATCCTGCTGTGGAGGAGATACAAATCACCGCCTCAAAGGCATCCCATTCAAGGGCCCCTGCACGATGCCGTCACCTCATCATGGTCAAAGTAACGCACCATACCTTCCTGCACAACCGCTTAAAGAAATGAGTCCTACAACGCCAGCGCGTTCAAATGCCAGGTGGGAATCGCCTGCCGCTGCCCAGTCCATTGGACAAACAGCAAACAGGGATAATGGTGAGAGATCAATCTCGCAAGCTACTCACTATGGGGTGCAAAACCATTTACATCTGGTGAGCGACCCAGATGTGCTGTTGATTGTGCCAATCTTAGTCCATCAGCTAGGCCACAGTTCGGAAGTGATGGTTAGTACAGTCCACCCACCATCTGCGCAGGTGGTCCTCCGTGATTCTGTCGAGGCACCAGCACTTGCAACTCCAATGCCCGCTGGTCGAAGGGCCTAGAAACAGAACCCCCTCAATATTGGCCCCGGCCAAAAGAGGTGGAGCTCTGTCATCACCCTTGGGTCCCTCGCTGCTGGTTTGCGACCTGTTAAGGTCTTCCAATAAATTGCCCTACTCCTCAACCGTAGCCACAGGGATCAGTACTGGGTAATGGTGCGGAACGTGTGTCTCCCGCATGTGGTGCCCGCTGGCACCCTGGCCCGGCATGTAGGACTGCATCCAGTTGGGGCAGCCAAGCAATTGCACCAGTTGGTCCCTTGCGTGTTCCCGGCCAGGGCCGAGGCTGAATGTTGTAGCACGTGGAATTGCGCTGTGCTGCCCCACAAAGGTATCCGTTGGGGTCCTCTGCAATACAGCCGGTCTTCTCCACCATACCGCTTGCTCCAGACACACAGGCCGATGTGCCCCTGGAGGTATCCGCACCTGCCGGGGACCAGCAGACCGCACTGTCAACCTCACCTCGAATTCCCAGCGTCACAAGAATGCTGCACATCTTCAGCCCAATGAGGCCACAAAAGGGCACCGCTGGGATCTCCAGCTACTCCGAGGTCCATCTCACCTTCGGTGTCTTTGCTCTAAGTTTCCAACGGTGCACCGGCTCACGCCGTAAGCTGGGGCCGGATCACCCGCACTCTGGCCCACCTAACTGCTTACTTGAGGCCGGGGATTAGCCCCATCGAGCAGGCTGGTAAAAGATGATGCAGTACTTCCTGGTACATCTTGAGACAGAAGCACTGATTTAACTGTAAATTTTGAAATGAGACTCCAATTTGGAAAGAGTCACTAAATTTGAACATTCACTCAAATTTGAGAAGAGTCACTCAAATTTAAGATAAGTGTTGCTTCTTTCCATAAAATGTCTCAATTAAACAAATGTGTTGCATCACCAAATGTAACAAATATCAAGGTACATGAAAAGCGTTGCATCTACCATTAAAAATTCGCAAATCCACAAAAAAGTGTCGCATCTACACAAAAAGCACTATAACAAATGTCCCGCTTCATAATTGCAAATGCATGTTAACGTACGATGCGACACTTAAAATAAAAAACCGTCACGCATGTACAGGATTAGATTAGTTACCAATTGAAATAATAACGCATCGTAAAAAGCGTGTTGCAAATCATAAAAATGTGCAGCAACTCCGGCAGGAAGTGATGTCATCATTCTAGATTCTTCCAAACCAGGAAGTACATGTTTCTCTCACTTTCTATTACTCTCTTTGGGTGTGTGCTTGGTGGAGGAGGTGTTTGAAAGAGTTCTGATTGAGAGTAGTGTTTTCCTGTGTTTTTTGTGTATTTTGCAGTTCTTTGGACTGTCTATTGTTAGTCTTGTGTGTTCTATTTATATTTTATATTTAGGGGTGTGTGTCTATAGGGGTAGTTAGTGTAGGTGTTATTATAGGGGTTGGGTTTTTATTTCATTACACTCATTTTATTGTTAAGTTTCCTTTATTATCTGACTTCAGTTTAATTTTCATAAAGTTTACATTGATCACAATGTCAGGCAGGTCAAAGAACCTGACAGACATGGAGTTTGGTGGGCTCCTGTGGCTAATATTCCACTACCTACCTAGAATGGTGAGCATGGGTGGGCGTGTCAGCCAAGGATACCCCACAGTTGAACGGAGAGGACGATGGATACTGGTGCAGCAACATCTGGCACTGGAGAAGTGTGGCTCACTGGTTAGAGGAGGCATACCCTGAAGCAGAGGTCAGACCCGGGACCAGGGTTCGATTCCCAACGCGGCAGGGTCCTGAGCCCAATTGTCCACGGACTCGATAATTCTCGCTTCGGTGCCCACTCTAAGCATGAGTTCACACTATGCAGCTCTGGGCAATAAGCTTGCTTAATCTCCACAACGCCCCCCCCCCGCGGCAGGATGCCTGTCTTTCACCTTGGGGATGCCCAGTACAGGTTATCTCACAGGGAAAAAGCAAGGACGGGTTCCCAATGCAAGCGCCGAGATGCCCTAGGGTAAGTCGAGCGCTATATAAGAACACACATACATACATACATACATACAATTATTCAAGGTGGAGCGGACAGTCCACCAAATCAAGCACCGCTGGCAGCACACCATCAGCCGCGAGGTTGATGTGCTTGATCATCTTGGCATGGATGTTGGTGGGCCAACCGGTGAGTACTTTTGTAATCTTACTCATGTTGTCATTCTCACTAATGTACAGATATGTAAAAGTTTGCTATGTTTAAAATTATACAAAAGATATCTCAGATTTACAACAAACTAACGCAAGTCATTTTTCTGCGCCGTGCTGCGTTACTTTTGAAAATTGCAAAAAACACAGTTGATGGACAGAATGTAGAACAATGTCATACATTCACCCCAGTACAAGGATCTGGGCCTAAATCCATCGTTTTTTTGCACTCCACACCACCCTGGGTTAGACACTGTCTATATGCAAATCAGCTCTGACCCTGTGCCTCATGGGAACAGTCCAGTCCGAACTACCAAGCCATGTTTTTCCCAGACCGGAATCAAGCATCCAAGGAGCGGTTTCTGGCTATCAGCCTTCATTCAGCCTGGATAGCTTGACTCCAGTGGTGTGGAGAGCCTGGGACTCACGTCTGAGTATACCCAGCCCACTCAGGGTGAAAATTGCAAAGCACAGAGATGCAACATATTTACAAGAATATGTTGTGTGTCTGTGCATCCCCTGCGCTGACGCACAAACTCCAGCCATGCACTGGCGCAGGCACCCTTGCACCATGGTGCAAGGATGCCTGCACCATGGGGAGATTGTTTTTGTGCAGGAAGGGCCAAAATCCAGCACATAAACTATTGCAAGACACTTTTTCCTCTTTCTATGTGTGCTGTAAAATGCAGTATGCATTAAAAGTGGACCAAACAAGGAGAAATAGAAACATTTATCAATGTGCCTTGCTACGCCACCTCTAGGGTGGCGTAGCATTTATACGCATCTCCAGCTTTACCACTTTTCAGAAATTCTGTAGATGTGTCTCACTCCATAGGTGTTGCCTGGGAACATCCACAGCAACACCCATGGAACACCCCTACCACGCACAGTGCTGCGTGTGAAGGGGCCGTATTTACAAGGAGAGGGCAAGTCACGCAGGGTGGGTTTTCCTCTCCTTGTAAATATGTAGGACCACCCTGCGCCACCAGTACGTCACGAAAAGTGACGTAGTTGTGGCGCAGGGGGCTTGTAAATCGGCTCAAATGCCATTTTGTCTTGATAAATGTGTCCTGGTGCATTTTTTAAAATATGCAGGGATGCACCAACACACATGCGACACACATTTACCTCCCTGGCCCACCACAATTGTGTTGCATTTTCTATGCTGCAATGTGTGTTAAATACTGTGATGTAATGGTGGGGCATTTGTGGACTTGTGTTTCAAATGCAACTTGGATGACGCAATGCTGAAGGCCACGCTATGTCTAACATGTTGTCCCACCCCTCTGCTGCAAGTACACACAGGGTTGTGACGTATCACGGACATGAAGGGGCAGACTTACAATTATTGGCGCATCCCTGCATATCAGCAGGGATGTACCACGGGCCTCATTTATGAAGGCCTTGCACCACTTTTGCGTCACTCTTTAAAATGGGAAAAAGTGACGCACCGGTGGCGCAAGGCCTTCATAAATGAGGCCCCACATATCTAGCGCTGCTCACCCACCATTGGTGCGCAGCATTTACAATGCAGCGCCCCATGGATGAACAAATGCACTGATGTGTACTTTTTTGTTTAAATGTTCATTTTCAAATCTGTCTATTGGCTTTTTAATTTTTTAAACAGTATAATGCACATAAATATCCATCCGAAACATGAATGCACGTTCATTTCATCAGTCAAGTATGCAATACGTATTATGTCTCTCACGGACTGCATTGTATTGTGTAAACATTCACGCAGGTAGCAGATGTGCCCCAGAATATAGGTGGTGCCTGTGGAGAAGACGTGGTCCAGCGTGTGGATGGGTGTTGTGAGGAGTTGTCTGAGGCCAAGGTTCGGTAGGTTGTGTATCAGGGTGGTAGGGTTGGCATCGTTATTGTTCTTGAGGTGGAAGTTCAAGTCCACGAGAAAGATGTAGTCCGTGGAGGCAAGTGCATGGATGCTGGCAAGGTTGGCGATGGAGTCACTACATTAAGGCTGGGTTCCAGGGGGTGTGTAGATGAGTGTTCCTCTGAGGGGGAGGTTGTTGTTGGTGTGGATCTGGAAGTAACTGTGTTTGCCAGTGTGGAGGGTGTTGTCTACATGGGTAGCGAACTTGAGGGTGTACTTGTTTACGATGGCAATTCCTCCTCTGTTTCCATTGGCACAATCCGTGCGGGTGATCTTGTATACCTCCAGGATGGCTATAGCAATGTTGTTGGCCAAGGAGTTGTTCCACCAGGTGTTAGTCTTGAAGGCCACATCTGGGGCGGAGGTGTTGGCCAGATCCCAGAGCTGAACGGCATGTAAGGTAGCAGAGCAGGTGTTGTGGAGTATGCTGCGGAGGTGTGTGTGTTCAGTCCTTGAACATTTGGTGGTCCAGTCACAGGTGAAGCTTCATGTGTGGCCTGAGCGAGGTCCGTGGGTCAGTTTCAGGGTGTTCTTGAAGTTGTTGTGCTTTTGGCCTGCCATGAGTACGTGGAGGCTGCTGGCGTCGTAGTGGAGTCTGCTGTTGTGGCGTTTGCGTGGTCCATGGTTTCTGGTGCTGGGCACCGTCCAGACATGCGCAGACGGGCTTGCCTTAGGCACGCCTTCGGCCGCCCACCTAACGCCATTAGAATGGGAGCTGAGAGGGAGGAGCAGCTGGGAGGCGGGAGGCAGGGGATGGTGAATGGGGGCAAGTGGGCGGGAACACAGGGGTATTTGCAGCAGGAGGGGAGCAGTGTGCACGGGGATGAGTTGTAAAACATGGTCAAACAATGTACACTCATTTGGAGTTCATCATGCATTTGCAGTGTCCTTGTATATTTCCATACTAAATTTTTGTTGCCAAAGTGAAAGGGTAGTCATGGACTAGAAATCACATGCATGTGTTACACTATAATCTTCAGGCTAGAATGTTCAAAATTTTGGATGTCATGCATAAATGTACATATATGTCCATGTTTTGTAGGAGGTCCAGCACCATACACACATGGGGAGATAGACAGTTTTGAAGACCCCAATGCAACCAGTGAGTATATGGATTAATTCCTTGCGATTTAAGTAATGTGTGAGGAGTCAAGCTATACTCTGTATGTGCCCAACTATGGCATGCTCACTACATCCAGTTGTATTTAATCTCTGCAGACACCCTCAATGTAAAAATTACATATTGTAAGTCTTTGTGAATGTTGTTGAATCATGCATGAACTAACAAAAAGCCACATAAGTGTCAGAGAGGCCATTCCCCTATGAACAAAGTAACAGTAAATGCCCATTTCATTTTACACTGAGGAAGCAGAATCAAACTGGATATGACAAAATCATTAAGCTGACATCTGTAGAGTAAGCCATGCTGCACACAGTGCTCACTACATGTGGTTAGTGAATGTGTTGTGGCCAAAATTTTTAGAGGCTGTGGTCCCAGGGTTGCAGTGTGTGTGTAAGCTCAGAATCAGCTGTACTATGGAAGCACATGGCTTTCTAGGTTTGTTAACAATCACTGTATTACAAGACACGTAGAACAACGAATCACTAAGTGGCCATACTCAGTGTCCATGAATGGCATGTATGTATCCACGTAATTACACTCACCAATAGTGAACATGTCTGGTTATGTGACTATTTCTGCCTTATGCTCATCAAATTAAAAGACCACTTTGCTTGTAATACATGATCAGTAATGCATTGCCCAAACACATGCCTAGCACTGAGTCAGCGTCATGCAACTGAGCTATAGGAAATGCATTGTGCCTAATACATTAGCTTGTGTATATCCCTGAGCTGTGTCTATAAAAACATCCAAATGTGAAATATATTTAAAAATGACCATTGGATACCATGTTCATGCACGTGTCATGAAGCCCTTGTACTCATTTATAGTGTGTCACACAATTGTCTACTAGCAGAAATTAGCAAGGTATCGAGACAACATTCTTCACATTGTTCATCACCTGTGTCTCTCCAGAGTTACATACTCCAATGTGTTTCGTCTGAGCCAGGGGATGTCGTGAGATGTTCATGTAGTTGTGTGCATATAATACCCCCCTATGCTGTAAAGTGTAGAGTGTAGTCTAAGGGGAGGTAAAAGTGGTTAGTATACCCTTGTTTACACAATGCTGTACTTTAAACAGGTGCATGCATTTGATACAAAGTAATGTCTGTATTGTGTGCACCTGATCACCTCTGACAATGCCTGTCCTGGCCTTTCCCCTTCACCCCACCTACCAGCCTCACAATTAGCTCCCCGGATTTCAATATCTGTTTTTGCTGTGTTCTCTAGTATTTATTTAAGATTAAATACTCATGCACTTGGCACTCTTCCCCTGCTTACATCTAAGCATACAATGCATTTAGGTATATTTCTGGAGAATTTACTATTCTCTGTATGCCCATGCGGACCTAAGAAATGTAACATACACCCAACTCTTTTTTTTTTATATAACTCTGTTTATTAGTGTTTTTTAATCAACACAAAAAAAAACACATGTAGAAAAAGAGGACAGTACAGTGGCTAGGTCATACAGTCAGTGAGGTAGCACCCAAAATATACAGCAGGTACAGCATGGCACAAAACAGTAGCACGTATGCAGTAATGACAGAGCAGCAAGAGAGGAAGTCTGTGCAGTGAGCAAGGGCTAGGCATTAGTATCAATGCATATCAAGCGAGCATCATGCCGAAGCGTATCACAGAGGAATACAGGAATCCACATTAGTCATCAATAAGCAGAATAACAGTGAATAATGAGTGATCATTGGGGAGAGGGAATGGCACATTTACATATATTGCAACGTAGTAGTATTGACAGTGTAACCAGGTCAAGTCTATTCGAGTGTACAGACATGTTATATCTGGACTGCACCATCATCACGGAGGTTGCCCCCCTCAGAGCTGTCATTTCAGGCTGGCTGAACTTGAACATATTCAACCAAGGGTCCCCAAATGTCTCTCGGCCTGCTAGATAGCGGGAGTAAGTCAGCGAAGACTGTATGTTGGTCCTGCCTATATGTCATATCAGCGAGCCATTCCTTAAATTTCGGGGCCCTGCCACGACCCCATCTGCACCCCACGCGCCACCTCACTAGGAGGAGTGCAATATCTACGAATTTCCTGCATATTGTAGGGATGTGGGGTGCGTGCCCCAAGAGCATCAATAACAGGTCTGGAGGTATGGATTCCCCAGTCATGGATTCTAGGGCGCTATGCACCTGCTGCCAATAGGTCTGTACAGGGGGGCACTCCCAGGCAAGATGCAAGAAACCTGCGTGTTCTGCACGGCAGCGTTCGCAGCGATCATCATCAGACAAATGGAATCTGAATTTCTTCATTGGGGTGTAATAAAAACGCTGCAGAAATTTGTAATGAATTATCTTGAGCCTGCAGCTGGCCGATATACGGGCCGCGAGGGTACAACAGTATGACCATTGGGCGTCAGTGAGGTCAACGGCCAGCTCAGCAGTCAAATGTTTTCTCGCCGATGCCTCCGGTATCAGGCCACATGCTCTGACATGGCGATACATGCCCGACACCAGATGAGAACCATCTTGTGAGTTTAGCAGGGAATGGAGCGGGGGCGTGATCTCAGGCTCCTCAGGGAAGTTAGGAAGGATATCCTGCATTCCTTGGCGCAGTCGTAAATAATAAAATACTTGAAGCGGGTGCGGTTGTGCGTCGTAAAGAATGCATCAGCAGTTTTAAAGTGGCTTGCGGAGAAGAGATCGCCCGAGCAATTGATCTGTAGAGTTTCACAAAGTGCTCGGAACCCGCGTTCTTGTAGGAGTTCAAGCTCAGGATGATATGCCAGCGGCATCCGAGGGGAGTATTGTAGGCTGCAGTCTAGCTTTTTAGCCAGACGGTGCCACGCGTCGATAGTACATGTAACGGATGTATACGGCGTAGTGATGGCCGAAGTTGGACAGTGAAGGAGGCCATTTAGAGGCAGGGGGTTAGCAATCCAGTCCTCCACCGCCAACTGAGGCATAAAGGGAGTAGGAACAAGCCAGTGATCGGCATAGTGTGCCTGAGCACACAGATAGTAGACCTCGAGATTGAGGAGGTCGAAACCCCCCTTATCATATGGCTGCATCAGCATGGACCATTTTAGCCTCAGACTTTTGCCCCCCCAGAATAGGCGACAGAGCTCTGACTTCAGGGTTTTGAAGAAGTAGGCGCCCGGATGGTAGGGGATATTAAGGAAAAGGTAAAGAAAACGTGGGAGCACCACCATTTTGATAAGGGACGCCATTCCTGCCATGGAGATAGGAAGGGAGATCCAGCGGTCCACCAGTGCAGTGAGTTTGGTCACGGCAACGCCGTAGTTAGAGCGGAGCGTCTCATCTTTGTCGCGTGAAACCTGGATACCTAGGTATCGGAGTTCAGTACGACACCACTCTAGGGGGTAGTCCAGGGGGAAGTCAGGTACCGCGTCCGTGAGTGGGAAAAACAGGGACTTCGCCCAATTGATCTGTACCCCAGACATTCTGCCAAAGACAACAAATTCCCTGAGTAGGGGATTCAGGTTACGTACCGGGTCCTTGATGAACAGAGTCATATCGTCTGGATATAACGATACATCGATCTAGCGTTGAAGGCAGCGAAATGCTCCATCCCTATGAAGCTGTGTGAGTCGACAGGCGAGGGGCTCAACGGCAATCGCAAACAGGAGAGGGGACAGTGGGCATCCTTGCCGGGTGCCCCTAGTAATGGTAAGTGGTGTGGAAAGACGACCATTGATCAAGACCCTCGCTGTGGGCTGTGTATATAGCAACTGAACCCAGGAGATGAATAGCTTGGGGAACCCCATGCGGGCCAGGACAGTGAACAAGTATGGCCACTCGACGGAGTCGAATGCCTTAGTGGCATCTAAGAAGGCCGCTGCGACAGGGAGGTCAGGGTGGATCGTGTGGAGTAAGGAAAACAAAGTGTGCAGGTTATGGGAAGTGGAGCGACTCGGGACAAGGCCAGACTGATCAGGTAAAACAATCCGGGTCATAAGTAGAGATAGTCTGGTGGCCATTACCTTAGCCAAGATTTTAACATCGCAATTCAGGAGCGACAGTGGTCGGTAAGAGTCACAGACCTTGGGACTTTTGTTAGGTTTCAATAATGAAGTGAGAACGACCTCGCGCATAGAGCAGGGAAGGATGCCATCAGTGAGGGACTCCTCTAAAACCTCGCGGAGGACCGGGGCCATAGTGTCTACATAGGTCTTGTAGAATTCAGCGGGGAGTCCGTCCAGACCGGGTGCCTTCCCATTTTGGAGTGACATAATAGCATCCCTGATTTCTCCTAACTCGAAAGGGGCAGCAAGGAAAGTCCTGTTAACGTCACTAAGCCAGCACAGGGCTATGTCACCCAGGAAGTCATCATACTGGATGTCAGCAGTGGTGACTGTGGTGTAGAGTGCGTGATAATGAGAGACAAAAGTTGCAAGTAAGTCATCGGAGTCCCTAACAGTGTGTCCCTGGTCAGTGACCACCTCAATGATCGTGTTAGTAACGTGTGGTGTGCGTGTCTAAACTTGGCTTCCCTGTCCGCTTCCTCCTCATATTGTGTGAGTTTGTCCCTGAATTCAGCTTGTGCATCAGTGTTATCACCCTCCACCATCCGTGCCTCCAATGCCTTCAACTCGCCCTCGAGCGTTCGGAGCGTGCGCTGAATATCGAGCAGGACCCCAAAGCTTTTCGACATGCAGTGGCCTCTGATCGTAACCTTGAACGCCTCCCAAATATGCTCAACAGAGTCAACAGAACCCTTATTTCTGGGGAAAAAGGTAGTGATCTCTTCGCCTAGTTCAGTGCGGAATACCGCGTCCAGTAAGGCCGCTGGTTGCAACCGCCAATGTGGTCTAGGATTATCCCACCCAGGTATTCGTAGGGTGAGAAGGACCGGGCTATGGTCGGAGTATGTCCTCGGCAGGTGAATTACATCAGTTAGGCCTGCGAATATCTCTCTAGTCAAGAATAAATAGTCAAGGCGTGCCCATGTGCCGGTCAGTGATGTGAAGTGGGTACCCTCCGTGTGGCTAGGATGCCGCTGTCGCCAGGCGTCTATCAGGTTGCCCTCAGAGATCACGCCCTCTAACGCCTCTCTGGATCTGGGCTTGTAATGTATCGCTCTGTCTGCTCTATCCAACCGGGGCACTAACGCTATGTTAAAGTCTCCACCCCAAATGACATGTCGGGATCCTATGTCTAAGATTTTACCCCAGAATGTGGTGAAAAAAAGGGGCGTGTCTAAGTTAGGCGCATAGCAGTTTACTAGAATGACAGCGTCGCAGCCTAGCCGCCCCCACAGTAATACGAAGCGGCCCTCCGAGTCAGCGAGCTCTCCACACATCTGAAAGGGTAATGTATTTTTAATCAGGATAACAACTCCCCTCGCATAAGTGGAGTAAGAGGAGAATGCACGGGTAGTAGCCCACTTACAGCCAAAAGAAGGGCGCGCTTGTGACGCTATGTGTGCCTCCTGTAACATAGCAGTTTGAACCTGATGGCGATCTAAATATGCAACAACATTGCGACATTTTCTAGCATTGTTGAGCCCTCGTATGTTCCATGATAAACACTTCAATTGCGCATCAGACCCTGATCTCGCCATAACAAAGAATAAGTCGTAAATATAAATCATGCCACTGTGTACGCCAGAATTTCAACAACGCGCAAATGATGCCACACAACACAATCACCAACCAGCCATTCGTCGTCCTCATTAAACCAACCCCCCCTCAATGGAACTCAACCCCCCTCCCACTACTGCATCCCAATCATGCCAGCAGCCATTCATCTCCACACCCTCCCACCTCCCCAGAACTCCCACAACTTGTGCCCATGGGTGGGGTACTCCCGTAGGGGAATCGTCATCAAGGGCGCACAGCCACTACTCCCTCCAACAGCCTCTCGCTCTGTACCGCCCTCGGTAGAGGCAGGGTAGGGAGAGTGGTCCCTGCAATTTCGTACCACTAGAAGAAACCGGTAGTCTCATATCACAAGGGAAATGGCACAGGCATCTGAGTCAGCATCAGTAGGGCAAACGCAGTAGGACAACACTAGGCCAGACCTGCCCAGGAGGGGCACTGTGTATCAATTGCCATCTTCTACCAAAGGTGGATCCTCTTCGGGGTCCGCATGATTGTCCCGTCTGCCCCTCTGTGCCTTGCGGAGTGTTTTCAAATAGTCCTCAACTTTTCGCGGGACCGTGAAAAATCGCTGCTTGCTCTGGTGCGTCACCCTCAACCTCGCCGGGTACAGCAAGGAATAGTCCGACTGAGCCTCTCTCAATTTCTTTTTGACGGCCAGAAACTTTCGTCTTTCTTCCTGCACTAGGGGAGTGAAGTCAGGATAGAGGGAGAATGTGACACCATTGTAGTGTAGGGCCTGTTTGGTTCGGGCAGCTCTCAAGGCGAAATCCTGATTGTGGTAATTCAGCAAGCGAGCGATGATTGGCCTGGGCGGCAACCCAGGTTTCGGGACGGGAGCCAAATACCTATGTGCCCTCTCCACAATGAACTGAGGTGAGAAGGCATCTTTCCCTATTGATGCTCGGAGGATTTTCTCAACATAGATTCCATCCTGCCAGTGTCTGTGGACTCCGAAATGCCCGTGACGCGGATGTTATTGCGTTTGCTGCGGGCTTCCAAGTCTTCATTCTTGGCTGTAATAACTTGAAAAAGATTGTCCATACGGGCGAGTTGGGAGGTATGAGTGGCAGTGAGGTCATCATTTTCCGAGATCCATTGCTCCATCGCGGTGATCCTCTCCTCATGCTGATCAACTTTGTGTACCAGGGCATCCATTCTGGAGGACATCCTGTCCACTTTCTCCACCACTGTAGCAAAGCCTCGGCACATTTCTTGAAACAAGCGGTGCATATCCAATTCGGTCGAGGGGGAGGGTGCTGCAGCATGATCCGCGCCACTAGGCCCAGGCTCAGCCGAGCCTGGTTTCGACCCCTTCTTGGCGCCCTCGAAGTTGATTTTCGTCTGGCGGTTCTCAGGGCGCACCATCGTGCTTTTGTGCCTCTCTTGGGCCTCTTTCTCAGGACACCCTGAAGTAGTGGGGGTCTGCCTTCCGGTCAAGCGAGGTGTCAGTGCTCCCGCCAGCCTGTCTCAGCGCAGAACGCAGTGTTTGTAGTACGCCGGATTCCGCAACCCCGGCTATGAGCCGAGTATTTGGCAGGCCAGTGGTTAAAGGATTTCAGATGGGGCAGCGCCAAGTAGGAACCAGGTTTCAGGTGTATACTCAGTACTGGCGTGGCAGACGCAACCCAGAGGCAAGGAGTGTTGCGCTTTGACAGCTTCCCCAGGGCCAGCCAGTCTGTACACCCAGCTCCTCAGAAGCTCCCAGTGCCTCCGGTGTTGTAGGCTTCTGTGCTGCCCAATGCTAATGTAGCAGTGTCAGGTAGACAGCCTCGCTCTGCACCCCAGTGGCAGGTGAAGCACAGCAGGGCAAGAGCGGCGCGCCACTCGGGGAGACCGGGTGCCCTCGCCCTCCGACATGCCCTAAGTGTAATCCTAATTATTTCCACGCTCCGCTTCTAGTTCACTAGAATGGCTGCAGATCACTCGTGGCGTGGCCTGTGACCCACTGCCCACGGCCGATGTCTGTGCGGGCGGTTATACCGCCACCGAGGTCGGAGCTGTGTGTCCGTTCCCCGTCGCGCCCAGTTCCTGATATCGGGGGGAGAGTGTCCTAGCGACGTATCTCCCGCCCGGCACCATCACCAGCGGGGCTCCACAGGGCCGTCGCTCGAAGGAACACAGCCTCCGGCAATGCTCCGGTGAGGCACGTCGGTGTCCGAGGCAGGGGTCAGTGGCCCGAGTCACAGCAAGGAGCGCGGCAGGTCTCCAGAACCGGTCCCCCGCTCAGGGCCTTCCGTCTCGTGGCACGCACCGGCCTTGCGTGACAGCCAGCGGCCGAGCCCCCTTGTCACCGCGGCTCCAGGGGTATCGCCGGTATATCTTGGGGAGCTGTTATCTCGCCGCAGGTTTCCGCTAGCGGTCCGAGAATTGGACCGAGTGCAGTCGAGTCCTAACTGCACCGATTCCGCTAAGTTTGAGAGACTTTGCTCCTCAGGTGGCATGGATTAGTGAAGGATCAAGTCTGCAGGGAACGGGAGCCACGGAGTCAGGCGGCCATTCCGTATGTGCGCCCTCTAGCACCCCCAACATACACCCAACTCTCATTTAGTGAGCTCAAAGGGCTCACATGTCATTTGAACACTGTCCACTGACCCCTGCTTTCTCTGGGAAAAATGATGAATGTCCTCAAACAATTTTACATTGTCTCCTGTTTCTAGTAATGACGTGGGTTCTACCCTCCAACTAGGCTGGAGTTTGTTTTTCCAAGGTGGGAGGAGCCCAGTGTTACCATGCAATGTTTGGAAGGTGTTGTGGTGGGTCTGTGTGACCTTGTACGGTCGGGCCCAGTACCCTTGTGGCTTGGTAGTAGTGTATTCTGGCCCAAGTTGCTGCATAAGTTGTGCAAGGTGTCCCTTCCCTGGCTTGAGGGTGAGTGTGTTGCCAGCTATTTATCTGCCCTCCTTCAGTCAACAACCCGAGGGTCCTCCTGAGTGTGGTCATAGTGGTGTTGCACTGCATTAGCCATGTTTTGGGCAGGGTTTAGAGGTACATTGAGCTCAATGCTACACATTTTTGGAATAGAGACTATGGGGCAAATTTACAACAACTGGGGCATCCCCAGGGATGCGCCAATGATTGTGCGCCACTGCTCTGCCAGCCTTTTTGCTCCGCATGTGCAATGAAGGGCACCAGGGTGCAAAAACGTATCTGTGCCGTAAAGGTGACACATACTTGGAGTTGCGTTGCAACGCAGCTCCAGCAAGGCTCGGGGGTGCCTTATCTGTCCAAAGTGGCGTCAAGACTTACGCATGCTTCAAGCAGGCACAGGGTTTTGATGTAGCATTGGACTAAAAGTGAGTGAGTGAGTGAAATCTTGAACATTTCACTCAGCCACTTTTAGGAGGCATTCCTGCGCAGGAATGCCCCCAACCCCTACGGACAAACGCATCCTTATGGTGCAGGGCTTTACAACGTAACGCATCTCCCAGATGTGTCACGTTGTAACTACCCCGCACTATGGCACATCTTTTGCGCCGCTGCTGCGTCACAAAAGTGACGCAATGGTGGCATAAATGAGGCACAAGGGGCTTGTAGATATGCCCCTAAATTTAATAATTCAAACAAGAAATAGTTACATAAATCTGGAGTATCTGTCTTCAATCCATCACAGCATGTCAAAGTGATAAATTTAGAGCCTTGTGGTCCAAAGGCAATCACATATCTTCACGGTGATTCTGTTATGGAACGCTCCTCCACATTGTGTATGATGCCCTCCAAGCGCTAGACCTAGACAAAACCGGTCTCATAATCCTTCTTGATCTCTCCTCCTCCATTCATACGGTGTTCCACTTAAATAATGTTTGTAATTCTTAAAAGATATTTTTCGTATTATTAACCACAACTAGCGTACAAGAAGACCAATCACAATTACACAAGTGCGTGGTCTCGTCAGGGCACAGGCTGCTATTACTTGACTCGCTACAGTGTAATCAAAGCAGGACATTCAAACAATCGTTAAGAACTTTTCCATAGCACAAATTGTTCCACATGAACTAAAGGAAATTCATGTGTATCCTGTACATCGCACCATAAGGCCTCAGCATAATTGGGTAAACCTGCACTACCCCCCATCCCCCATCCCATCTCTATGGCTTGTCAATCAAGTGTACTCAGTGCAACAATTCGTTACCATGAAATAACTGAACATTGTCATGGTACCAGTCCTGCAGTCATACGTAATCTTGAGACTATATCAGAAGTGGGTGGTTTTCCATGTCTTTCAACATTACTGTAGCAGGACCGTTACACTACAATCCGTCAATCGCCACAGGTGCACTCATCTCCAAATCAGCGTCCATCCCATCCATTCTTAGTTCTGCAACCCAAACTTACCATGCCCACGCTGAATCTAGTGCCTTATCATTGTGTGATTTTTGGGCCTGCTGCATCAGAATCACACTCTCATTCCTCGCCCATGTAAGCAGAGCAGCCCTCAGTCTAATGACACTGGGCCCCACCGGGATCTGCCGATGGAACGTAATTTCTCTGTTGGCCAACACCAACCCCAAGTCCAGGTACTTGCTTTTCACTTTTGTCCTGCTAGTGTGGGGAAACTAATGTGAGAGACAGGTTCCTTTATCCGGATTAATCTGTCGTTCCATAATATCCTTTCATACTGTGGCAATGTCCTCCCAATAAGTGAACAACTGCATACAATCCCACAGCATGTGCAGAAGGTCCACATCACTCAACCTGCAGCGGGGACAGTGCACAGTATGTACCCAAAAGTATTGACAAATCTGTTCTGGAGTAAGGTAAGCCCAATGCTGTACAAATAAATGAACCAATTTGATTCTAGCATTCCTATTGGCCTTCCATAACCTCCTAACTATTTGCATTCAGGCCAAGTCCGGTATTTCCTTTTCCATATCTGCTTCCCAGTGTGATATTAGTCTCTGCATTGGTGTCAGCCCCTCCTCAATCATTCGCCTATATGAACAGGTTACTGCCTTGAATGTACCCACCGCAATCGTTACATATTGGCATGCAGCAATCACTGGTGGTTCTAACAGGCCCGTCCCACCGTAACTCTGAATGGCGGTAACCAAGGGCGTATGGATTAAGTAATGACCCCGTGACAGTCCAAATCTCTCCTGCAGTTCGTCCTCAAACAAGAGAACACCCTTGCTATTCAGGTCCACCACTACCTGCAGCCCAAGCTCCTCCCATGTTGCAAGGGCCAACCAATCTCCCCCATGTGGAAGTGCCGTACACATGCCCAGTGGTACCTCTGGGGAAAAGGGCATTGCACTCCTATCTTGCTATGGTACCTTTTACAACAAAGTCTCAGAGTTCATTCCTCCTTAGTCAATGAATCCATCCTTATCTTGTGTTGCAAGATCACAAAGGACAAGACGTGCCGTGCCACCTCTGGTTCAAATTGACATTCAGGTTCCATAAACTCCTGCGCCACTGCCTGGGTGAGCCCCTGGAACTGCGCAGCCAATTAGTACAATTCTAAATCTGGGACAGCAAGCCCCCCCTCTGCCCTGTGCCGCATCCGGGTCTCCAACGCCACCCTTCTACGTCCAGTTTCCCACAGAAAACCGGTCAGGAGTTGACGTAAGTGGGCCACAGTTATCCACACCAGCAATGTACGGAACAAGTAAAACCGAGAGGAAAGTGCCACCATCTTCAGCGAAGCCGCTCGGCCCACCATCGACAGTGGCAACGTTCACCAGAATTTCATGCTACTCCAAAGCCCTCTCATAACTCTTAAATATTTACATCAATTAGGTCTTCCTGGGTATGGTAAACATTTTTCCCCAAGTAAGAGAGATGTCTCCAAACTTGTGGAGGAGAGCACGCACCCCCTCCAATGCCTCCCCATCGTCCTCTGGAAACAACAATAGGTCATCCGCATATAGTGATACGAAGTGCGTCTGATCACGAAGCCTCAGGTCACAAAACACCCTACCCAATTGAGCGCAAGTTGGTCATGGTTCTACAGCCAGAGCAAATAACAGAGGGGAGAGCAGGCAACCCTCTCGCCCTACTGGGTATGAGGAGGACATGATTATTCACACCTTTACTGTAGGGCTGACTGACAAATACAAAATTACAGTCCAGTGGACATTTCCCTCTCCCAGCCCAAATGCCCTCATAACGGCGAACAAGTAGGGCCACTCCAAGCAATAAAATGATTTTGCTATATCCACTGAAGGACCACCGCACGATAGTCCCCCACATGATCTCTGCTCAAAATTTGTATCAACTTCCGTATACTACAGTCCATATTGCTGGTAGGAATGAAACCAGCCTGATCAGGGTGTACCTAGTGTAACGTGTGCGGGAGTACTCGGGCGGACAGAATAAGAATTGAAATTTGATCATCCATGGTAAGCAGGGATAGGAGACGGTACCCAGAAGAGTCAGTTTGGGCTTTCCCCAGTTTAAGCAAAGGGATAAGAATAGCTTCTCTAGTCGCAGACGGCAGCATCCCCAGTTGTCCTGCCTCCCTAAACATCAATAGCAGCCTAGGTGCAAGGATGTTGACATTAGCCAAGTAAAAATTGATGGGGAGACCATCAGGCCCCGGGGTTTTGTTCCGGGCCAGTTGTTTTACAGCGCACCGGACTTCCGCAAGCATTATATACCAGCCAAGAGAGTCCGCCTCCTCCTCGTCCAAGGTCTTCCAAGAAAGCCTGTGCCTCCGATTCCCCAACCTGTAACTGGCCATTATATAAATCAGCTTAGTTATCTCAAAAGCAATCATTTATTTGATGTTGGGTATACACCAACCGTCCCAATGGGGACTCCAATGGCAGTATAGGGACACATTTAGGGTGGGGGTTGGCCAGCCAAGCCAGTAAGGTACCCGTCTTGTCCCGCTCAGGGTGTGAACAGGCCAAATTAGGCCTATGGTTAAAACAGCGCAATTGTTCCACTATCGCTGCTACCTTTTCCCTCAATTCCATGACCTTCTCCCGTATTTCTGGGTCAGTAGAGTGCTCTCGTTCAGCTCCCCTAAGATTTTCCTCCGGTGTGTCTATTTCCGCCAACAGCGTTTTCCTCACTCCCACCCAATTGGCTATGCAGAATCCGCAGACCACCACCTTGTAGGCATCCTATTCACATGCGGACAACGTAGCAGAGCCCTCGTTGTCATGAAAGTACAGCTCTATCTCTGTCTCCAGGGCTGCCCTGAAGGATGGGTCCTCCTGCATCTCCGGGCGTAGACGTCAGACTGGGATCGCTGAGCACTCCCTGGTCCAGCAGTAACTCAACAACTTGCATTTTGGGAAGCTCAAAGTATCTCAGTGCATTGTCCCCACTGTCCCCAATCACCAGGGGACCCTTGGGGGGTCAAGATGGCTCTTCATCAGGATAAGATCGGGACCCTGGGAGCGGAGCTCAGGGCTCACACCCCCGCTTGCATCGGCTTCAAAGCCAGGCCCCATCCACTTAAATCTCATATGACGCCTCTAACTGAGGATGGGATTGAATAGCGCCATCCTTATATGGTTTAGATCCTTCATCCAAAACAGCTCACATACAGTCCAGATCTATCCGCCCACTCTCCAGTGAATGTTGGAGTCCCTCAAGGTTCAACTCTCTACACCACCCTCTTCAACCTTTACCTTCAACCTCTCACCAAGGTACTTGGTGCCGCCAACATCTCCTACCTTATGTACGCCAATGATACTCAGGTGTACATTGCAATCACTTCCCCAGAAGACATTATCTCCCTTAAAGTTGCACGGAAAATGACAGTCCATTTGCTCACTGCCAACCAGCTGAAACATGACGCATGTTAAGCCTAATTTATCCAGAGATCCCTTGAACACAAAATACACACATCCAGTTATTGATCAGTACCATAACAGCAGTACACAGACCTCCTAACATAGTTGACTTTGCAAAATCCCTTGGTATGTCCCTGCACAACGGCCTGATTTTGCAGGGCCATACGTAGTCTGGCCAAAACGGCTACATTCCACTTAAAACGTCAACCAAGGACCGACTCATTTCCAGATTTAAATTATGATAGTAGTAATAGCTGATACCCTTAATCCCCATTCATGACCGGAAAAGTGACAGGTCCCCCCCAGGGACCCCGCCCCCTCAGTATGGCAGGAAAAAGTGCGTGGTTTGTCCGGAAAAGTGACATGCATGACCGGAAAAAAAAGATGCCATCTGCGTGTCCTTAAAAGTGACAGGCCTCAAGCCCCTGGAAATACAAAGGGTGCAGCAGGGGTCCCCAGGGGCGTATAGGGGCGGTACTTCTTCTGGAGTCCTCGGCGAACCATAGCCCTGTGACGCGTGTATGACATTGTTGTGAAGTAGAGGGTACGCCCTTTTTTGGGGCCGCTTAGGATACATATAAGGCCTCCTTAGGAGTATTGTACAGCAACCGGAATCCTGAATACGCCGCAGTTCCCACAGCAAGAAAAAAGAAAAAGGAATGAAGCGATACAACCCCGTCGTGAAAGGCCCTATGTGGGGTGGGTCCCAGCCCACTATCAATAGATATTACAGCTGCTTGCCACCCCGGGTGGTGGATGAGAATGCTCAACAAGAATCACCTGGGGATCAGGGCTGCGACGTTACTGGTTTTGACGCTGACCTACGTCGGAGTATGGAAACCCCTCGGCCCAAGGCCTGCGACTGTTGTATATCCCCTATTAAGGGCGATAGCAGCGGGAGTGAAGACTCTTGTAATGACAGCGCGTCTGAGGGATTCGAATTTGTGGGGTTGGACAGCTTGGGAGATCCGGTAGTTCTGCCTGTCACCCCCATCTATGAAGACCTTGGTTTTCAGGAGGATGCGAATCCCGAGAAGGATGTCCTGCAGCCGTCGGGTACACCAGTTGAAGATGCTGGGTTTTCGGAGGACATTAGCGACTCTCAGGATTTCAGAGCGGCCATCGAGGGATGCACCTACGGCATAACCACTGTAAAAAAAGCTGTAGAACATCCTAAAACACCAGTCTATGAAGACATGGATCTTCGTGAGCAGACGGCTGTTGAGAAGGTCGTTCTGCAACAACCTGGCACAAGCGCCGAAGAGGATGGGGTTTTGCAGGTCATTAGCGACTCAAGATTTCAGAGCGGCCGTAGAGAGCTCTGAAATCTTGAGAGTCGCTAATGTCCTGCGAAGCATCGAAGATGATGGGGCTTTGCAGGACATTAGCGACTCTCAAGATTTCAGAGGGAGCGCAGAGAGCTGTGAAAATGCGGAGGTTAGTAAGAAAACTGTTATGCATCGTCTGGTACGTAGTGTTGTATTTTATTTCTCCAGCTAAACTAATGATCCGTCAATCTTTCCTCTTTTACCCCCTATGGCGGAACCCCAAAAAGAACTAAGGTTGGGGAGTCTCCTACAAAAACGGACAGCGTGAATTTTTACTGTCTATGTTGTGCAAACCAGGCTGAAAGTTCCATAAGTCAAAGTGGTGATGTTCCCGAGAAGCGGGTCGCTGTCTCTAAGAGAGACGTTGTTGTAAAAGAAGTTGTTGCAATAACTTACGACCATTTGAAGTCTGTTAAAGGTTTCGTAGTGGCTGTGGTGCAAACGTGTGTCAAACAGGACTATTACGATCTTTGTTACGGACATAAGGCGGATGATCCTCTGCAGGACGCGCACGATTGTCTGGTCGATGCATACAGAGACAGGGTAACCCGTTATATATGTAGTGCGTTAGACCCTCATCGGATGTATAAACTGCTAAGGATAGTTTACGGGATGTAAGATGAAAAGAAATATGTTCACCCTTCTATGGTGAAGATCATCACGGCGACACTCGAGGAAGCCCAACACGACCTCCTTCCCGATTTAAAACTGTTGTGTATGCGGGCTGTGTGCACGGTTAATGATAGAAAGATGATAGAAAGACTCATAGAAAGAAGGGTGTGTAAGCTGTATAAAAAAAATATAAGAATAAGCCCGCTAGCTCCTTGAAGACTATTTTAAATAAATAATGTCACACCTAAAGGACCCTGATAGCGTGTTTTTTAGAATGAAGTAGTAGGATGTTACACCTCGAGGTGACTAGGGTTTAAGCAGTTCTTACAACGTTTACTGTAAAAATGTAAAATACCTTGTGTTTATGATTTGTGAAAGATTCACTATTTTTTAATAAAATGTCCTTACGCAGAACAAGTGTCATTCATTGGCTGTGGTGTAGCTGTTGATATCATGCCGGGGGAGCGGTTAAGAAAACTTTATTACGATACTGGCGGGGTGGGCGGCTTGGGAAGCGCCGAAGCTCTGTATAGAAGGGCTCTAGCTGAAAACAAGAATGTGACAAGAGCCAAGGTCAAGACGTGGCTTTCAGGAGAAGAGGCGTATTGCCTCCATAAACCAGCCAGAAGACGTTTTAAGAGACGCCCAACAATCGTTAATGAACAATTAGATTATCAGTGGCAGGCTGATATCATAAGCCTTCAAGATATAGCAAAACATAACAACGGCGCCCAGTATATATTAACAGTCATAGATGTATTGTCCAAGTACGCCTACGCAGAGGCGTTACACGATAAAAGTGGTACGAGTGTCACGGACGCTTTTAAAGACATCTTCGCTAGGGGCCGAATTCCTCAAAAACTACAAAACAGACGCCGGCAAAGAATTCTTAAACAAGACATTTCAGAAATTATTAAACCATCATGGTGTTCAACATTTTGTGACGCACACGGAGTTAAAAGCTGCTGTTGTAGAACGGTTTAATAGAACTTTAAAGTCTAAGATGTGGAGGTACTTTACGGCCAACAACACCTACAGATACGTGGATGTTCTTAAGGCTTTTTTAGATGTATATAATGCCAGATATCACCGGACCATCAAAACAGCCCCCGCAGAGGTGACTCCTAGTAATGTTTTAACTGTATGGAGAACGGTGTACGGGTGCAATTTTGCTACAAAGGTCAAGAAGCCTGTTTTTAAAAAAGGAGAGCACGTCAGGATTTCAAAATTGAAAGGTGTCTTCACGAAGGGCTACCAGCAGACATTTAGCGACGAGATATTTATAGTGGAAAGTGTGGAGCTCAAAGAGGGCCTGTATATTTACAGGTTAAAGGACTATGCGGGGAAGAGGTATCGGGTATCTTCTACAAGGAAGAGCTACAATCGGTACCTGATGATCCGGACCGTGTGTATAGGGTTGAAAAGGTTCTGAAAAGGCGGGGTCGAGGGGTTAACAGTCAGGCGTATGTCAAATGGAGGGGTTGGCCTGAGAAATTTAACAGTTGGGTGTTGGCCAGCTCTCTGAAGGGAGTCTAAGCTAAGGCCCTGTTACAAGCAGCTGAGAAGATGGAGACGAAGCCCTTTTATATCACCTTGGCATCCAACTCTTCAAAGGGCATGTTCCCCGACAACCAGATTTCTAACTACATCGATAAATTGGCAAAGCCGGTGGACCTGAAAGGGGATTGGAAGGTGGCCCTAACAGAAATACAATACCCTAGAACCTGGAATACCTTGACATCGAGCGAAGCAAAGTTTTTCATAAAGCGTGGGGACAATGTGAACATGCACGCCGGCATCCCGTTTGGCTACTACCCATCAGTTGCAAGTGTTGTCGATGCCATCAACAAATCCATAGCCGCCCTCGAAGGATATGCGAATATTCCGCTGACGCTCGATCACGTCAGAAGGAAGGTGTTTCTTAAAGCCCCGACTCTAGGCACGTCGTTTAACTGCTCCGGTAAATTTAAAAGGATTTTAGGCACAGTGATGAATGCGACTTCGAAAGGCCTGGCGGAACAGGATCAATCTTGTCCAGATATTAACGGGGGGTTCTATACGCTCTATGTATATAGCGATATAGTAGAGGCCCAGAGGATCGGCGATAGCTACTCGCCGCTGTTAAGATCGGTCCAGGTACAAGGTGAAAATAATGGGATGGTCAATATCCAGTTTCATAAACCCGACTAAGTCGCAGTTTCTAAAAATCATTTTGACACTATTTCAATTATGATCTACGATGATCAGTCTGAGCCGGTGGGGTTTGTAGGAGGGTGAGGGTCTGCTATCCTATGGTCACCCCAAATTTTTGCTTTTTGCTTCACTGGTTTATGACTTAATGTGGCTGTGGGCCTGCTAATCAGACCCACAGCCTGCTGTTCTCTCTCTAAATTACTGCCAGTGCACTCTAGGTGCATTACAAATTGGATACTGGTTCACCTCATAGGCCCCTGTAACAGTGCACCATAGGTGCCCAGGGCATAAGTGTATCCAAGGCCTACCAGGGGCTGCAGCATGTATTGTGCCACCCCTGGCCTGGCCTCCATATTTGACACAACTGGCTGATCACTCAGCTGGGGTAAGTTGGTGTAATCACCTCTTACTTAGGTATAGTACCCCTATATCTAACCATAAACTGGACACATATGTTCCTATCAGCCACTCCTATGGAAGGCCTCATCAATCCTGGAGGCAGAGTGCTTGGAAATATGTGAGATGGTGCTCTAGCATGAGCTGAGCCTGTCTGCAGCTGTCGGGAACCACTCCCTAAGCTGTTCCGGGATAATGCCATACCATATACTCTTAAGTGCATTATAATCCGCGCGGTTATTTGCTATCTTTGGTTTGGCTTTATCAAAACATGTCGAGTAAGGTGTCATACGAATTGGAATACTATCCCCTCGACAGTTCTGTCGACGGGGATAGCATTCCACCCTTCTAGAGGGACACGACATGTGTGTAGCCTTAACCCCGGTTAAAGTTAAACAGAGCCTCAGCATCACAAAATGGATGCTGCCACCACAGACACGAGTCTGGCCTCCTGCTGCTGACCGAAACTCGGCAGATGGTGGCCTGGACAAAGGGTTTCCTGCCTTGGGAGGTGCGAGCACCACCCCAGACAGGGTTTTGTGTATTGGGTAGGACAGGGCTGAATAGAATCAGACATGCCCGGGGCACACAAGGTGTCCCCGTGCATAAGCCAGTCCAAACCGGTCCTGGGACTTTCCAGACCCAGGCCTGGCGAGGAGCTGGACAAAGGAAAGGGGGTGTAACTGCCCCCCTTCCTGGTTCCTCCCAGAGGAGGGACCTAGTAGGTGATCCACCCCTCAGATTGGGAATAAGAGTGGGAGCAGTGCCATTGCACAGCAGATCATCCTGAATCAACTTAACACTAAGAAGAAGACTGGACTTCGACATTCTGCTGCTCAGAAGACTGAAGAGAATCTCCCTTGTGGCCTAGGAGTGGCCACCCTGTGAACACAGGTACCAACCAGCAACTCGACGTCTGCTTTGCCGCCGCCTCCCGCCGGAGCCCGAGCCCAGAGCCTGACAAGAACCAGACTCCCAGACCTCTCACTGCCCGATCCACAGTCCCTGCAAAGAAGGGACCCGTGGAGGCACCGAGTGACGTGGGACCGGACCTCTTGGAAGACACCCGAAAAGCTGACTGCGCAGCATCTGAGGCATCCTCGACGTTGTGCTTTGGGGACTTAGAACCCCCACCACCGAGCAGCCCTTGCACCGAAGAAGAGCCCTCCAGCATCTCCACGATCTGCGTGGGGCCCTATTGCAGTGTGCCACTTGACGCGCCATCCCGGCCACTAGCCACGTGGTCAGCAGCCATCTTGGCGACTGCAACTATGATTTACACTGCGGGTCCGGTTGCTCCAGACCTGCCCTCGCTCCTGTAAAAAGGAGCACCCGCTCTGACCTTGCTGGTCCGAGTGATAAGCATTTTTTGATTTCTGCGTGGCTTGCATTAACCAAGGCCTGTTTGCTCCGATCAAGTCGCCGACACCGCCAACAGCGAGAAGCCTATGTGGGACAGCTCGTGACCGACTCCTGGACGTCCTCGACCCCCGGTGGCCGCAGAGAGAAGCTACACGACAACGCCTGTTTGCACCCAACATCGCCTGGTTCCAATCTGGTTCCACGGTAGTCACTGGCTAGTGACTTTGAACATTGTCCCCTCTGCTTTCAGGTCTTCACAACTTCAGATCCAACCTTGGCTCCACCGGAACTCTTCACATCGAGCCGCCTGCAGCATCTTCAGCTCCAAGCACCATCGACCTGCGTGACGAAACCCGACACTACTTCGACCCTGTGCACCCGCTTCCTGTGGGTGAGGTAACTCAGCTCCGCTGGTGCTCCTGCACTGGTACACATCTCAAGGGCCTGTGTTTTAAGTTTCAGCGTTCCAGGTCACTCAGAAGGTTCCGAACTAACTAACTTTGTACTTTTTACGCACCATAGACTTTACATTGAGAAGTGCGTGCACTTTAGCACTGCACCCGAGTCCCGCGGGCCTTTCCTGACTTAATCATTGCTAGTCTCGAATAGCTCCAGCGATTCCCAAGGCCCTAGGCCTGTTCTCATTCTCTTTGGTATCTCTTATACCACTTTCTTAGTATATGGTTTAGGCGGCCCCTAGGGCTCATCCATATTTGTGCAACTTTTGTGTATTTTAAACTGTCTTGTGATTTAACGCTTGTGCTTCTGTGCTCATAAAGAGTCCAGGGGATTTTATAGTTAATAAATCAATATATATTTTCAATATATATCTGTGTATTGTCCCTTTCATTTGGTATTCAAGGGGGTTGTGTATGGTATAACAGCTGGCTTCACATGCCTTTCAGAGTTTAGCCAAAGACTGCTTTGTCCACGTTACCACTAGGATAACTGGTCTATAAGGTTGACTTACAACCAATCATCATAAGGGTTGCTTGGCATGGTACAAAGTGATCACTAGAATTAGTGAGCATAATATACCAGGCCAACTTCTCACAGGGTTTACATACAGGAAAGTTATTGTCAAGCTTCATTTAAGACCGAGACGCGACAGCGGCTATTAAGCAGGCATCATGGTGGTCATGAAAACATACGGTGACCCTTCTATGTACCGGGACTATTACAGAAACCAAGCCGGCTATGGAGGGCCGCCGTACTTTCAAGGATCACCGGTTATGTACGGGGCTGGTTTAGGGGGATTCTTCAGGGGTCTGTTTAGAAGAGCGATGCCATTCCTGAGAAGAGGCTATGAAATCGCAAAACCGCATATTAAGACGGCAGCTACTAGCATTGCCGGGGACGTGGTCGGTTCTGTTACTTCGGCAGTTGCAGAGCGTATGAACAAGCAGCCGCAAGAAGGATCGGGGCTGGTGTACGCCCCGCGTGCGCGTGTTAAAAGGAAGCGTCGTGCTTCGAGCCGCAGGGGCCCACCGGCCCCCTATAAAAAAAAGGAGCTCTTCAAAACACACTCAGAAAAGAAGAGCTCCAAGACGGAAGAGAGCTGTGAAGAAGAGAGCCGCCTCTAAAGTGAATATTTTTTAAAAGCCTCGTAAACTAAACCATGGCCTTTGTACATTGCGCATCTGGCGAGTGCGCCAAATCAGAGTTAGACTTGTTCACTCTAAAACCAACGCAGACAAGCATCGAAAACAGCTTCCTCATGGAGGTATCGCCTTTAGCCGCATTGACGCCTCTGGCCCCTATAGAGTTTTATGTGTCGGGGTCCACGGATATGTATTTGGATCTCAACAACACGCTGTTGCATCTAGTCTGTAAAATCACGAAAGCGGATGGGTTCGACATCGCAGCAGCCGCTAAAGTTGCAACGATCGCTTACCCCGTAGCTACAATGTTTAATCAGGTGGACATCACCCTGGGTGATCGGCTCATCACGCAGAACGACAACATGTACGCCTACAGAGCCTACCTCGAGAGTATTCTAAATTACAGCAGCGACGCCCTTGACACACAGCTTTCAACGGGTCTCTTCTACAGGGATACACACGCCCAGTTTGAAATCACAGCTCTGGACAGCGCCAATAAGGGTTTTGTAAAAAGAGCGGGGCTGGCAGCAGGCAGTCGCAACTTTGACCTTCTGGGACGCATACATTCAGACCTATTCTTCCAAGATAAACTGCTCATCAACGGCATTGATCTTAAGATCAAGCTCACCCGTAACAAGGACTCATTCTGCCTTATCAACGGGGATGCGGAACAGTACAAACTGGACATACTGTCAGCGAGTCTGTTTGTAAAGAGAGTGAAAGTATCTGCGAGCGTCACGCTAGCGCACGCCGACGCTTTACAAATATTAAACGCCAAGTACGCTGTGAAAAGAGTAGCTCTGAAGGTATTCAGTATCCCAGCAGGTACCCGCTTAACACAGCAGCAGAACCTATTCCCTGGGCAACTACCCAAACTCATCATTATCGGTTTTGTGGACAATACAGCCTTTAGCGGTACCTATGCCTCAAACCCCTTCAATTTTAAACACTACATCATCAACTGCGCCGCGTTGGTCCACGAGGGCAGTGTGATTCCCGCAAAACCCTACACCCCCAGTTTTGTAACCTCCAACTACGTCAGGGAATATCAGGGGTTGGTTTAGATAGCAGGGAAGCACCAGAGGGACTGCGGCGTAGCCGTGTCACACGAAGGCTATGGGGCTGGATACACGCTGTTCGCATTCGACCTGACCCCCTACCTGGAAGACGGCGATCACTACAACCTGGTCAAAAATGGAAATCTAAAAGCTGAAATACGATTCAGTAATCCTCTACCTACGAATGTGAACATGGCCGTATTCTCGGTATTCGACAGCATCATCCAGATCAACCACGCCAGGCAGATTTTATTTGACTATCTTTAAAACATTGGCAAAATGGACACTGTGCAGATACGTGACGTCTTAAGCAGGCATAAACACACTAGGAAATACTTTTTAGGTGTTATCCCCAGCGACGGGTTACCGTCTGAAATAGGGGTAGAAAGACCCCGCACCCTAGTCTTTAACACTGATCCTCACTACAAGGGTGGAATACATTGGGCGGCCTTGTTTATAGAGAATGATCAGGTTATAGTGTTTGACAGCACAGCAGAGTTCCCAGAACACCGCCTATATACACAACCCATATTCAAGTTTGTAAAAAAAGTTGCAGAGCGTGCGATGTATAATAAGGTGCGGATACAGGATACTACAGCCATGACATGCGGGGAACACTGTATTTATTTTATCAGTAAAATGTCAGAGGGTGTTTCGTTTAGAAATTTCTTAAATTTATATTCGAGGGACCTTGTTAACAACGACACTATAGTTGTGAAATATGTAAAAGAAAACACAAGGGTATCGGTCAGACCTGTGAAAACCGAATATGTTGCTTGTCAAAATTGTAAGAGCTTATAACTTATGTTTTTAATGATGAACGTCTAAAAATAAAAGACAATATTTTTTTAAAAATCAGGCATTCAGTCTCTGTATTTTTATTGCTTATACATGCACCATAATTCAATAAGTTTTTAAAAATAGGAGCGGGAGCCGGTATGAAAAGTTATAAAAGTGTTTATTACAAACAGGCCTGTAGGTTGAACATTACAATGACAAACTCTGGCGAATAAACATAGGAAGAAAAATCGGACACGCTTATACACATAAACTGTACATTTTTAGTTAAAAACCATTAAGGCTGAATCCAAGTATGGGTTTTGGACAAATGTATTTTTCGCCGTGCAGACGGCACCACGGGGGGTACTCCACGATGGGGATAACAGCGGTGCGTCCGAGCCTGCAGGCGATGGAGGAAGGGGTGTCTTTAAATGTTCAAGCAGACGCCGGTGCTCGTTATTGCCCACCAGCGTGGATGGGATGTTGAGTTCAGCAGCGGCTCGTAGAAACTGTTCCCAGCCGCGTGGGGTATTTTGAGGCGTCAGGATTCTGGGGTGTGTGAGACCTTTGACTAGATCATACATGTGCGAACCTGCAATCGGCTGGCCCCTGTAGAGAAATTCTCCTCGATCATTCCAGGATGTTAGGTCTTTAGAAGCGGCTAGTTTACTCATCAACATTTGCGCTCCCCCTCGGTGCCTTTGACTTATATTTTTTAGGAGGTCCCCCACAAAGGTATCTGAGGGTGGCTCAGAGTCCGGCGGTTCTTGTAGGGGCTGAGGGGCATTCGTGGGGGCTGCTGGTTGCTCAGAGTCCGGGGTGTGCAGAGTTAGTGTGTTTTTCTCGGTATTCCACTGTTTGTAGTAGGTTAAAAAGTTTTTAAGACTGCTGGTGTAAAGATTGGCCTTGTCGTAGGGGTTTAGATCAGTCCGATTCAATATAGCCTTAATTTCAGCATCCAACCGTAGAGTCTCATTTCTGCGTATATCCCATACATTGTCCGCGGAAGAGCCCAGCTGTTCCATTTGTTGTTTAGGAACCAAATACATTTTTGTGGCGTGCACCATCAGCGTGTCGGGAGGAGGCTTGTGATTACGGGTATAGCTATACGCAGCAAAGCGCCTATAAACCCCCCAGACTGTTTCACCAGCTTCTTCTTGGTAATGAGTGAGGCCCTTTTATTACTGAGCTTCTTGATAAGACCCTTCTTCTTCTTCAGAACCTGTAATTGACCCCTTGATATAGGAACGTTGCCTTTTAGGGTATTTAGGGTTATTTCTGCAATGGCAGACACTAAGTCATCAGAAGCAGCGCACAGGATGGCCTTTCTGTGTTGGGGACTGGCAGTAACAATCATTTTCAGGAGAGCGAAATTACGGCGTAGACGGTCCGACATGGTCAACACCCTGTATTATAAAGTCCTGGTTGTAAATGTCTCTAAAAGTCATCAAACCCGCTTTTTATAGCACATGTTCTTGACCCTTGGCGTGTAAACTACGGTTAGCTCGGGGGGAAAAATATCAGCCCTCAATCTATAGTCTTCTAGAGTTTCATTTTTTAAGTCTACCAGTAGGTAACCGTGGGGCTTTGCTGTAGCGTCGTTAAAGGCTTCCATGAAGAAGTGGGTGTTTCTGGGGTACATCTGTTTAGCTATGACGGCTATTTGTTGTTTGTCATGTGGGTTTTTAAATAAAACAAGATACGAAGCGTTGAGAGCTATAGATCTGCTGTTCTTACCCTTGTAAAACAAGTTCTGCACAATGTAACAGATACTTAGATTGCGATGATGTGAATATTGAGTAAACGCTCTCTCTAACTCCGGATGATCGCCCCCTTCACGCATAAGGTCATCGACAATTATCATGTTAACCTTGGTCGGTGGTAGTAACTCATCATCGTTGAGATTATCCGGTATACCCTCTATAAATCTGATATGGGGGAAACTGCGGGCCAGGGCTGTATAAAGCGGCTGCCAGCATGAATAAAGCCATACAATGTTATTAGGGGTCTGGGATAGGACAGATGCAGAGTTTTCGAAGAGCTTTTTTATAAAGTAGCTCTTACCGCAGTTTGAGGGCCCTGCTAACACGCAGGAGAATAGATGTTGTAATCGGGTGTCCATGTTTGGGGTGGGTTTGTCTCTCTAATGGGGTCTAATAGTCGTACGGCAGCGTTTTATAGCCGGTGGTCAGGACCCTTTTATCAAAAACAACGCGTAAGGTTTTATGTAGGGGCTGTGTTGTAATTTCCCACTTCTTTATGGATCTGACTATGCAGGGCTGGTTCACAACTATAGTTTTTGCATTTTCGCAATCGTCTGATGCCGCGTATTCGTGCACCAGATTCTTTAGACTGTCGAAATTGATTTTTAGGGTGTTGTTGACGTTTAGGGTTATGCCTTTGACCTTCATATACACTTTGTTCTTGTTTGTCCTGTAGGAGTATGTTTTAGGCCCGGATATGGTATATTCTATTATATGCTCATCCTTATCGAGCTCGCTGGTCAAATTACCAAGATAACACCTTGGCTGCTAAGGCTTTTCCCCTCCTGTGCTGGGAATCTGTGAACTCTATGTTACATGACGAGCTGGGCTCGTCATCAGCGTGCGAGGAGGCTACACCATGACGAGCCCAGCTCGTCATGAGCCTGGAAGGGGATAATCTCCAAGGGGAGGGTCTTCATCCCCCGGCTTACTCACAAAAATTACAGAGTCGGTATCATGATACAAACAACGGTCCTGGAGGTTATCCATAACCCTGTAAAGCTCTAGACGGGTGTGGGCTGTTGTGAAGCTTGCTATGAAGATGTTTACGTTGTTACACATTGTGGGGTATGCTTTTGTGTATTTCCAGCATAGTGCCGCGGTATCGTCGTCGATAAACTCGCAGCTGGATACCTCGTAACAAGGGGCAAAGAGGTACTTAAACAGTTCGTCAGGATCTGTTATTAAGGTCGTGTTTGACATTTGTACGCTGAGCGAATTTTCCCCATAAGGAATTAAGACAGAGCTTGGCTAACTGGCGCCGGGCTGGGTTGACCTCTATCAAATGGGGTCGTAACTGGTTACCCTCGTGAAGGTAGTAGTCATCGATGTACTTCTGTTTTGCACCCTGACTAGTACACCATTTGGGATACCCAGAGGCTTCCTGCTTGTCTCTGAGAAACAGATTAATGTATGGGGCAAAGAGTTGTGTAGAGGTCCTCTTAAAATGCCACACCTCGTGGATCCTCCCGAGCCAGTAACCTTTCTCTAAGGCAGCTTCTACCTCGATGCTGCACCAGGTCCCTGCGAGCATCCTTTGTTCCTGGGTGTGCCCACAATAACCAACCTCTTTAAACACAGCACATGTTCGACAGAGGGGGAACATCAGTTTACCATCGACTCTGTATGGTAACCACAGGAAAGTAAAGCTGTCTTGGAGGATAGATTTCACATTTGACTAGCCCAAAGTATTCGGATATGGGCTTAAAATCTCTATAGATGATGGTTGGGTGTCCTAAAAAGGTATACCTTCATCTTGTTCACAAACGGGTACAGACTGGTGACATCGTAGTAGAGTATTTTCTCACCATCACCCGCTGCCCTGTACAATTGTATGGCATTTGTACGACCTCCGAATAAGGCGTCGCGAGGTTCCAGGGGTTCGGGTAAAGCACGAGTCTGTAGGAAAGAACAGAGCTCTATGTTGGTTGCTAGCATCTCTAACCATTCGTGCTCCCAAATAGCCCTCATAGCATAGCCACATTTTTCAACATACTGTGCCTTCAACAGAGTACGTCTGTGTAAGTGTTCAAAATTGGCACCCAACAATCTGTTAAACTCGTGAGGCTTGTAACATTGAGGGCAACCGTGGTAAAAACAGCCGTTGTATTCGAAGGCCGTCGGCACTCCCTTAATTTCAGCGTACCCAACCAGGTAGTAGGGACCCACACGGTGTTCACCTCCCTGTAAGGCGTGGTGAATCTGTATGCCTTCCTTCTCAGAGACGTACATGAGCCATCAGATAGAGGCGGTTGAATAACATTTCTGTTTCCCGTTAAAGAGATCTAGAGGGACTAGAGCGATACTTTCTGGTTTTAAAAACATGTGTTTGTAAATGGACATACACATGGAGGCCAGTGTGATGTTTTGAAAAGGGTCGATGTATTCGATCTCCTTTGGCGACTGATCCTTCTTGGATTTCAAGGCCTTGCTTTTCTTTACCGTTTGAGGCTTCTTGGGTTTCATAGCTCTGACCTTCGTAGGTCTTTGAGGCTTCTTTGGTTTTAACAGCTTGACTTTCTTAGTCATCTCCACCACAGCATCTCTGAAGAGGTTGCACGCTTGTCGCAGGATCATTACATCCGCCTGACAATAAGCTTTCAACTCTGTTTCAAAATGAAACTCCTTTTCACGGTTTTCAGAGTACCAGTGTTGAAAGTTCTCTTTCTCGGCAGGCATCATGTATTCAACCCCGTAACTGTCAGGAGGGGGCATGGGACCCACATAATCCTGGTTAGCCCAGGTATTAAAAAAGTGTGGAAAATAACCTTTACACCTAGGGAATCCAAAGGCTTTTGGAAGCTTGCTCAGTTTCATGGGTAAAAAATTCATGGTGTCTATAAACCTTATTTGTAACTGGCCAGCTGTTAACAGCATCAGCTTGGAACCCAGAGTGATGAGGTCTACTTGGACCTTTTCACGAATCATATTTTGCAAAATAAAGAATGAGTCGTAGGCTTTTGAATTGTGGGCCAGCATGGTGTAGCCTTTGAATTCTGTTTGAATGAAGGTGTTAAGGAAATCATCAACGCACGTTCTACCTTCAAACTCCCAGCTCTCGTCGGAAGTTAGATGGTGGGCGTAAATATAGTTAGGCTGGTGTACTCCCGTCTCCTGTGTGCACTCTATATCAAACACGATGTATGCTTCGGTCTTGGTCTGGGGTCTGCCTTTAACCATGTAGCACTGATGGTTGGTACCAACATCAAAAGACACCCGACACCGGGGACATTTCATACCCCTGCATTTGTGATCAACAGCCACAGACCGGCCGCACTCAAAATAATCCATTTTGGGGCTGCATCTAGCAGCTTTCCTGTGGATGTTCAAACAGTCTTGAGAGCGACAAAACATCTTACAGGTGTGACACATCACCTTTGTGGTGGCGTCTTCGACGCAGCCATCCCTCTGGCACATCTTACAATGTATTTCACACTGATGACGTTCCACATTGGTGTATATGTGGTCGCAATGTGTACACACGTATCGGGCTCCCAGAAAACCTTTAAGGTTCAAGATGCCGTAAAAGTGTTTGTCATGGTAAAGGACATATACAGTCTTGTTCCCCACACCGGCTCCGGTTGTAAAGTACTTCCAAGAGCCGTTGTGATAAAGAACTTTCACAGTCACCGAGAAATAGTTTTCAAAAAGACTGATGTCACCAAAGCCGACTAGCCGGTCTGGAGGTATTTCAAGAACGCTATGGGCTTCAGACGCTCTAGCCAAGATGACAGCGTCGGTGGTGTCGCGCCCCATCAGCAACCCGGCTATGCTGGCCGCAAGACACGTGTTGGTTGCATTATTGTTAAAGTCGAGCAGCCAGCGCTGCTTCTTACCTATTATCTGGCTGTATAGCACGCTCTTTAAAGGGTGGGAAATACCCCCCTCACGGCCCCGTACAATGAGGGCTATGACTCTGAAAGTGCCAAAAGCAACTAGTTCAGCATGGCTCTGTAAAAGCCGCGACAGGTTTTCTAAAAAGTCGACGGCGTCAAACACATCTCGCGATGCTCTTCTGGTGAACAGCGGACTATCAAACCCTGCCCCTGGAAACGTAGCTGAAAAAAATCACTGGGCCCCACATTGCGTAACAACCTTTCAATGAGCGCTTGCACCGCCTGATGTATAGCAAAAACACCGTGATCGGTGGACGTTATACGGTGTAGGTTAGCAAACCTAAACTCCTCGTAGTGCTCGGTGGCCCTAAATCTCTCCACATTACACTTGTAGCTTCTAACGCTCTCTAAAAAGACAACCTCTGAATCCTCATCTTAAGGGGTTTGACTTTCTGGGGAGCTTGTTGCGGTGTCATTTTGAGGGTTCTGGTTTAGTAGGGGATCTTGCTGTCTTTTAAAGCGCCTTGTAGCACATATTCTGGCTTTCTTTAGCTTCCCAAATAAAAAACGGCGTTGTTTAGCGCTATTGGCCCACTTTTGTTTTTTATGGGGCCCTGCTTTTCTAGGTGCCAAACCCCGCCTATCTGGGCTGTATGTACTGCACCTCTGTGTGGAGTGTTCCTTGAGGCCTCTGTTATAGAACCACGCAACAACTCCTCTAAGGGTTCCGGTTGGGGTTGTGTTGGGGTTCTAACACCAAAACCCTTCAACCGGCCGCCCCTAGGGCGGTCCTCTCCCGCGCATGTGTTCTGGTGTGTGTCTGGTATCGCGGTATATGATTCGGACTTGGCTTTTGTAACAGCATGCCTCTGTTTGCGGTGTTCTATGCACTTTTTATGCCCGCGTAAGCGTAAGAAACGCAGGGATTTTGTTAGAACTGTTTGGACCTTACGGGTATATTTTGAGGTGCGTATTTTACTAACCCCGGGGGACTGACGTTTCTTTAGGAGCTGGCGGCGTCCTAGTCACGATTGTATGGTCCCTATGTCTGATCCTGCTTCCTGACAAGTTTGGAGGATCACTCTTTTACAGAGGTCAACCCTTTGCAATATCCTCTGTTGTGCCGCCACCATGGATCTGTCACAGCTACCCCCCAATCCCCATTTTAAGGTTGCGGTGACCGCTTGACGCTTTAGTTTTCTGACAGCCAATTGTATATCCTTTACATATGCATCTAGTACCGGTTTTGGATTTATAGAGTAATATTTTGGGGGGTTGGGGGTGAATGCAGGGGTTGTGTGTGTAGCAACCTCTAACGCGTCAGGGGCCTCTCTAGTGTCTTCAAAACCCCCACCATTCTGTAACTGCGGGCTATGGGGGATCATGGAAACAGGGTCCCAGTCAAGTCAAGTCAAGTGCGAACACCCCGGGGCATCTGGGGGCGGGATCATACTAAATACCCCCTCCATACTATGATTTGACCAGTCATCCCACCCCGTACTGTTATGGGTGTGTAGTGCAGGGGATGATACGGGGTTTACACTGATCACAGGGATAGTGGGGTCGTAAACACCCTGAGGGGGTATAGGGGACATAAGAAGGGGTGCGTTTAATTGACTGTCGCAATAATCAAGGGTGCCACAAGCTAAGGCCCTATCGTAGGGCTGGGGAGTCGTAGGTGTAACACACGTTTGCAAAACCACCTTGTTGTTGTTAGAAGGGCCCGCGTACGATGCTTCTGAGGTTCCCTCAAGGCTGTCTACTGCTCCACCTAATGGGCGCCCTTTTTCAGACGCTTTGTCCCTAAAAACGGATGGAACGCCTATCAAAGTTTTTAGGGTTTGGTCTTGGGGACACGCCTCTGTATGATTGGTTAGTTTGTTTGAAACTCCCGAAGGTTTCATAGACGGATCAGGGGTCTGAGGTGTAACAGGTTTGCTTAAGGGGGCCTCAGGTGTTTCTACTTCTGACGCATCTAACCTATGCTTATTCTTAAGATATTTTCTTGAAAGCCTGCTGACTTTAGGGGTTTGTGTTTGTAACAGAGTTTCCGCAACAGGCGTCGCTGTCGATGGGTCCTTAGAGAGCCCCGGGGTAGTGGGCGCGCTCCCCTGCTTAACAACATTTTTTAAAGATAGATCTACAGAAGGCGTCAGGGGTTCAGAAGCCACAGGTTTCTTGCTGAGGTCTAAGGGACCTTGTTGGTACATATGACCGTCCTTCTTCTTCTTGAGGTTTGTGGGCCCGGTATGGGGTACGGGTTTCAGCTGCTTTTTGTTAAGGACAGGCTTGGTTGTGATGAGCTTCCCTTTTGAGGCCTTGAGAGGTTTCTGATCCGCCAAGGGTTTTTTACACAAACTTGGCTTTACAGCTGCTGGGGTTGTGAGCACTACTCCACGGTTGACACCCACCCCTGGTAAAATAGACTGTCCTGTAAAAGGGTTCAACAGTTTGGTGGTGGGTTTGATTTTACATTTCTGAGATGTCCCTGTTCGCTGGTGTATATGGCTGTAATAAGAACAGAGTTTATCCTGGCGAACACGCATACTCACACCTTTCGCTGTAGGCCCCTTGTTCAGAACGATCTTTGTGATATCCGCCAACGGCTTCATAGCCTTATGAGTATCAGCTCCGCTGTTCTTTTGAGCTTCTCCTAGAAATGTAAAATAAAAAAATATATATATTAGAAACACGCATGAATCTTGTATAAGATGCTTACACTACCCTCCGCAGGACCCTGGTACTCTAAGTCTGAGACCCCTTGGTTTTGAGAGAATAAAACTCAGAGAGTTCTTTTTTGTTTCACACCCATTTGTAAAAACACACCTTTTAGATGACTTTTCCCAGATGATTTCTTTTTCACGGGTCCATCTTCAGATGCTGTAGCTTTCCTTTTCACAGTTGTTTCTTTTGAGCGTTGGGGCGACTCTTGCACAATCACGATGTCCTGGCGTGGCTCAGGGGACCCTGTAAAGAAAAAATAATCACATTTGTAGTATAAGCCAAACCTTAGCAGACCCCTCTGAGGAGCGTTCCTATAGTTCACATTTTTTTTTTTTTTTTTTAGGGGGTACTAGGCCCTCCTCCCATGTCTTAAACCTCTGAAAACCACCACCCTTCTGATTTACCTGTAGGAAGGGGATTAGCCTGTGCACTCAGCGACGTGTCTTGAGCCACGGGTAGGCGCTGTAGATCGTCAAGAAGCCTCTGTAGTTTGGGATTCAGACCTATAAAAAGTATACACATGTGAGAACATATTAGGAAAGCAGGGCTTCTAAGATGCAGGTGTGTGCAGTAACTCGGAAGTAAGCATCTCTAAGTGCATATACCTGTCTCTATGGTTTGCATTTGCGAGTCTGTGAGGATTAATTCAGTCAGGTCTGAGTCTGTGAGGGTTAATACAGGCAGGTCCGAGCCTGTGAGGGTTAATACAGGCAGGTTTTGTGGCTGGGGGTAAATATATAAAATGAAAAAGGGAATGCTTTAAAACATATCTCATAAACACTATGTTACAGTTACATACATCATAGAAAAACACATAATACACCTTGAAAATCAACACAGGAGTATTAGCCTTTACTTATGGGTAGCTGCATAAAATAAACAAACAGCGACTTAGGCGTGTATATAATATTGAAATAAAAACAACCAATTGAAACACCCTGCCCAGGCCTTCAAAACTGACTAGGAAATTCTGCTCTACACGGCTATAGACGTGCCTTACTAAGGGTTCTACCATTTATGGCATTATTATACCTCTACTTGTACGCTTTTGTAACATACACACATGTCGCTTTATTCCTACTGTTATGAATCGCTTGCTACCCCTTGTAATTTGTATGTTATAGATACATGCACAAGTACCCCATTGCCTACGTAATGTTTGTTTGTTTTTAAGTGTCTGGCATATGACCACTCCTGCCGCCTGTAACTTAACGCTCTCTTTTGGAATCTGCACACGTCACTTTTTCCGCCTGTAATGCACCATTTGCTACATCGTGTATTGCTCACGAATGCCACTTTGCCGCATGTAACGGTTTTTGCTTTTGTAATTTGTTCACTTGTAATGTTCTTATACATCAGGCCTCTTGTGAAGGGCTCTGACACCTTCAGGTAAAGTCTGCGCTATATAAAAAATGCCTTAAATGGCATTGAGGCAGCCCCAGACACTTCCCCTCCGGGATTGCTAAGGTAGGAACCGCCCCTCCAGTGACATCATCGGGACTCCCCTGATGTCACTGGAGGGGCGGGCCCTACCACACCAGTCCCGGAGGGGAAAATAACATGCCGCCGCCATCGGGACCCTCGTGGGAGCCTCGGGAATGCCGCCAGCCGCCTCAACCCCCATAGAGCAGCACAGGCCATATGCGTGCTCTGGGGGGCTTCATTTTAAAACAAAAGGGGCCTCGAGCCCCAGCAACCCCCACAGCCGTCACCAACAAACGCCGCACAAGCCCCGGAGCCCGTATGGCGCCCATCGGGGCTCCGGGGCTTCATTCTTCAAAACGGGGGCCTCGAGCCCTACCCCAAAGCCCCTGGGGTGTAGGAGCCCCCAACAGTAGCCATATATGCCCCAGAGCCCGTATGGAGCACCAAGGGCTCTGGGGCTTAATTTTTTTAAAACGCTGCCACAACTCCAAATTGGGGCACAGGAGCACCCCAACGCCCCAGCGCAGACCCACCGGAGCTCCGCATGGAGCACAGGGAATCCAGTGGGGCTTCAATTTAAAAAACGGGGCCTAGAGCCCGTACGTAGCACAAATGGGCCCGGATGCCCGACCAACCCGCCACAGCAGCCCGGAACCCCGGCCTGGAGCAACTCGGGGTTCCGGAGGTTTAATTTTGTTTAATTTAAATAAAACAGAGCCACAAATGGTACACTGGAGCCCGCCAACCAGCCTCAACACCCCCGGAGCCCCCGGCATGTAGCACCACGGGGCTCCGTGGGGATTTCAAATATATATATATATTTTTTAAAACCTTTGCCTTACGCCCGCAGGCGCCAGCCCCCCAACACAGGCCTCAGAATCCCGGAGCAGCGCATGGAGCACTACGGTGCTCCGGGGGTATCATTTTTAAAAACGCTGCCACCATGGGGCACAGGAGCCCTCCAACCATACTCAGCACCCCGGAGGCCCCGGCATGGAGCACCACGGGGCTCTGAGGGTTTCATTTTTAAAAACAATGCCACCATGGGGCACAGGAGCCGGGGCTCAGGGAGCATTATTTTTTTTTTTGGGGGTGGGGGGGGGGGGAACAGGGCCTCACGCTTCACCACGGACCCCCGAGGGTCACGCTACCCCAATGTCCCAGAGGCCCCACCACCACGCCGCAAGCCCCAGGAGCCACGCATGGAGCCCAGAGGGCTCCGGGAGCATTATTTTATTTTTGGGAAAACAAGGCCTCACGCCCCACACGGACCCCGAGGGCCCCAGCACTGGCCATGGTGCTCAGGAGCCACCGGCAATGCCACACACCAGTACCTTGGCTACTATGGGAAACCCGACGCCTTCCCAACGCCTATGCAGAGCCCCGGCCCCTGCTGGTGAGTACCAACATGTGTTATTTAATTTATTTGTAAAGCAGTGCTTGTATTTGTATGGCAATAATACCACACATGGGGTAGGTTTCTATACCCTGTTTAAGAGTTTGTTGTGCCTGTATCAATATGTATACTCTTAGCTATTCTAGGTATTCACTCTTAAATACCCACCTAAAGCACACCACACTGTGCTTAAAAATAAAAGGCAGCACTGTTCACCTTAAACATTCTACCAACCCTCATTTAACATTACTTAAAACAGCGTAAACCCCAACATACATAGCGTTAAACACCCCTTAAAAAATTCAAAATTGATCACATTAAATACAATACCTCTTTTCACCATCAACATTACCCTTAAACAACATAGCCCTAAAACCTTAATTATTTGAAACACTTTGAACACCTTCCTACACAGCTCTAAAACCCTTAAAAAATACAACTCTGTTCACTTAAATGCAACAACCATACATTAAATAAAATCAGCATACACCAACCACCCAGCCCCTTATTTATTTACCTTCCTTAAGTTGTCGCAGGCATCGTTAATCTGGGACAAGTTGCTCTGATCCATTATTCCCTTTAAAGTCCTGGGACGGGTCTGTGCCACTGCAAATCACCAATACAACCTTCCAGAAGTGTGGCCTCTGTATGTGCTTTGTGTTTGAGACCTGTATTTGTGGTGGTTTTATACCTTTGAACGGTCCGCTCATTATACATGTAGCCTTTGTGGAGGTGGACTCCTAACGGATGATAGTGCATTGATTTTGCGGCTTCATTTCCTGGCCCCGGAGGACATACCTTTGAGCCCCTCTTATGGGCGCTTCACATGGTTCTAAGGGTCATCCTTTTGCGTTCATCTTATCACAGTATCTGTGGCTAATTACATTTCAGGGACTTTAAGTTGCTGGCTTTTGTGCTCATCTTGTCCTAGGCCGTAATTATCTTTCACATGCTCTAGGGCATCTCCTGCGACAGTGTAACTTATCCCCGGGACATCTGCTAAACCATCCCTTCACCTCTTTTTGTGGGGATCGTGTGCCCTTGCATCTGTGCTAAATTACGTTTCAGGACTTTAAGATGCTTCCCTTTGTGATCACCTTGCACTTTACCCAGTCTTCTGATAAGCAAATTCAACAACCCCCTTTGCTGAAGTTTGCTGCAGCTGCCGCTGTCCTTAAGTTGGGTTCGCAGGTCCTTGGGGTCAGCCTTTTGCATTCATATTATACCTATACATCTGCTAATCAGGACTCTTCACTTTTTCTTATTAGGACTGCATGACTCGGCCTCTGTGACTATCACATTTCATGACTTTAGGAGATTCATTGTCTGACCTTTATGCATTTCCATCTGTGCTTAATTACTCTTCAGAAACTCTTCTCTTTTTTTTTTTAAAGCGCCACATTTAACTCTCGGACACAAACCCCCTGCTGCACCCTTTGTATTTCCAGGGGCTTGAGGCCTGTCACTTTTAAGGACACGCAGATCGCACTTTTTCCTGCCATAATGAGGGGGCGGGGTCCCTGGGGGGGACCTGTCACTTTTCCGGTCATGAATGGGGATTAAGGGTATCAGCTTTTAATACTTATGATGCTGTACTTTATTTGGCCTACACAAAATCTCTCTGGCACCTTTGCAAGGCTGCCTCAACACCACTGCCAGACTACTAATGTGCTCAAGTAAATTTGAGCACAACTCTCCCCAACTCAAAACTCTGAACTGGCTTCCCCTACAGGCCAAAATACAATTTAAAGTAGACTGCATTAGTCTAAAAGGTCAATACTCAAATTTGCTAACATGTCTGGCACAGAGCTCCTGATATCCAGAGGATCCAGAAACTCACTATATGCATAAAACTTGCTTCTGCAAGCATCACGCATGTTGAAGAAAATACATACAAGCCAGCCTACTCTGGGGCCGCACAAAGATTCTGGGACTCTCTTTCTCCCTCCATCATATTGTTTCTGTCCCTGGCACACTTTAAGAAGGACACCAAAAGCTTCTTAATGTGAAGATACCTCAGCTAATGAATACTTTTCAATCACCAAATCAACTTGTTCAACACTCCTCCTTGACATTATCCATGACCTCCACCAATGACACATTTTGGTGCACTCACGACCTGCATTCCTCCCCCTCAAGGATGCATAGCGCTCCGATACCCTCAAGGGTATGTTTGGCACTCTAAAAACCTAAGATAAGATTGTACAAAAGAAACCAGCGTGGGATACCAAGCCCCCGCAGGAGCAGACAAGCACAGCTATAATTCTTGACTGTATGTTTGTGGCCAGCTGCTGGGGTGTCACTTAATGGCAGTCATTCCACTTGTGCACAACCTAGCGGCCCCTGGTTATGTGAGCTTTGTCGCATATGGTAGATGACTATTTTGAAGTGTGTCATCACACAAGTGTTGGCCATCTTTTCATGAAACATTCCATTCACTCTTTTGAATGTATGACTTATGTCATGCTCATGTCCATCATGTACTGCTTGCCTTACACACGTTTCCCTCTTTTCATACAGTTAACATGAATGCAGAGGATGAGCGAGGTTTCCGCATACGAAAAGCCAGATATGGACATACCTTGGCAGTGGCCAAGGGGTTTCGGTGGACCTCTCGACAATATGAGAAGCAGAATTTGGCCAAAACGTGGATAATTAAATCACCTACTAAGCAAAGTACAGCTGATGGACAACATGGTAATAGTGCCACAAGTCATGCAGGTGGAGCTGCTGGACCCCCAACCCTCCACATCAGGTTAAACCAATGCAGCAAGTGTTGATTACAGTCTAATTGAAGGGATGCAAAAGAAGATTGACATTTTGGAGGGCAAAATGAATACTTTGGACCAGAAACTGGACAAGGTTCAGCAAACCTTGGATCACATTATTTCCATGATATGTTTTATTTCATTGTTTCGTTTTGTATTATATATTGTTATACATAGTTAGTTAGGTTTTCATTTTATATATCTTTATACTGCTTTTTTTATTATTGGCTTTTAACTTTACATTTCGGGTGGGTGGGTTTCTTATATGTGTCATATGTGTTTAGCTGTTTTGAAATTTAAAAAAAATATATATATTTGTTTTTTCATTAGATTAGTAAGTAGTTTATGTTTAGGATAAGTATGTGTATGTCTATTGTACATTTATGTGTTAAGGGGGGTGGGGGCTGATGTTTAGTTGTCCTGCGTGAACATAGTTTAGTATAAGTAAGTTAGGGATAAGTAAGTTAAGTTAGTTAGGTTAAGATTAGTTAGGTTAGGTTAAGATTAGTTGGTCTAGATAGTTTTAGACAGTTTAACTTTTTAATATAATCTTTTTTATGTACACATTTAACAAAGTGTGTGTTGAAAGTACATTTTATAAAAATGTATACTTACATATTTTGGAATATCTTCTTTTATGTAGAGCATGTACTATGTAGTAAGTGTGAGTAAGTGGACACATTAAATGGAGACAGTTTCATGTTGGAGTGCATGTAATTATTACATTTAAGTATGTTGATGCTCCATCTGTGACTACATGTGATTGCAATCCCTCTGATGTCAAATCCTGTCCAAGATGGCAGGCAGGTTTGTGCATACATTTGAACTTCAAGCAGGTGACCTCAAACCATGTTTTTTGGGTCTCTCCCCTCCTTACCGGGAACAGACTCTACCGCGTTGCCAATGTTGACAATCTCCCCCCGCACACATCAGGTGCCTCAGAGCGGATTTCCCAGGAGTGCTCTCACCGCTGTCAATCACCAGGGCAGCAAGTTTATTGGGCCAGGGTATATGGGGGAGTCACTTAGTTCTGCGCTACAAATTTTGAGGGGGGATTGTCAGCTCATGTATTCCACCTCGTCACACCGCTCCGCCAAGGGGAGAGCAGAATGTCCAGCAGTTAGCCTCTAGTTATTCAGCATTGTGCAGTGGGGTGGAGCTCAGCTACATTGCAACTAACGCGCCCCTTCCAAGGCATACTCTGCATCCCTCAAATACATCAAGAGATCATCAGCATACAGTGATATCATATGCATGTTGCCAACGGTTCTATGGCAAGAGCAAATAACAGCGGGGACAAGGGACAGCCCTGCCGAGTACCCCGCCCCACTGGATAGGACAAAGAGACCACCGCCCGACCCCCACTCTAGTGCTTGCCTATGAATACAACATCTCTTTCCATCTCAGATGACCCTCCCCAAGTCCAAAGGCCCTCGTAAAGAAGAACAGATAGGGCCACTCAACGCTTCTGCAACATCCACTGAGAGGAACACTGCCATCCTCTCCTCATCGTACGTCTGTCCCTGAATTCGTAACAAGCGGCGTACATTGCCAGCAGTATTACGGGTGGAAATAAATCTGGCCTAATCTGGATGAATCTAACGCCCAATATGCGAGAGGAGTCAAGTGGCTAGTATACAGCTCAATATTTTGAAATCCGTCATGAGCATGGACAATGTGCAATATGGTGAGGGGTCCTCAGGGGCCATCCCCAGTTTAAGTAGGGGGACGATCACCGCCTCTCTAGTAGAGGCTTCCAAAACTCAAAAAATCCCTTGCCTCACAATACATCAACAGCAGTCTAGGGGCTAGGACATCAATAAAGGTCAAATTGACTCGATGGGCAAACCATCCATACACGGCGTCTTGTTAAGTGCCATTTGCTTGATAGGACACCTAATCTCATATGGCGTGATATCCTGCCCAAGGGAGTCGGCTTGTTCCGCATCTACGCTTGGCAACTCTAGGTCCCCTAGAAACTCCCGCATGTCGGTCTAATCAGCCTGAGTCTACAATTCAACTCTGCATAATAGTGACGAAATTGGCCATTACTCCAATGTTGGGTGTACTCCGCAGTTGGGGTCAGTAGTCCTCCGATGTTCCCTACAGTCCACTCAGCTTCAGGCACAATTCCCAGGGCGTTCCTGCGCCAACTACACCATTGCCACCATTTTGTCCAGCAGCCTGTCCCATACACAGGACCTTCCCCGGGGCTCCCAATCACCGTTGAGGCGCCGCTCAGCTCGAGTTTGGCTGGGGCAGCTCTCAACACCCCTCAGCTCACACAGGATCATGCATGGGCGACCCGAGGAGCCCTTGAAACCGGAGAAATTACGTGGTTGGTGCAGTGCTGCAGGCTCACACCTCTTCCTCCATCAGTTCCGATTACACCCCCCCCAAGCGTGTACTTTGTCACGTTAGGTTATGTGTATACTCTTACTGAGCACAGCAGCACCAGCAATGGCATGTACCAGCACTGATTGGACACAGACCAGGAGGCATGTCACAGAATGAGTCCATTCATTGTGAGGCATGTCACATAATGAGTCCATTCATTGTGATGAAAATGTGGATCTTGAATGCCTTACCAATATTTTCTACAAAGTGTATCAATGATACATTTGTGTGTCTAAAATGTGTTTGATAGTTTGGCTGGTAGTGTGCTAAAGGAACAGACACCAGCTGACCACATCCTTACCCGGTTGAAAATGTTCAGCTGATGACCTATTAAGCAAAGTTGGCATGTGGTCGTGTATTGTGAAAGCATGTTGGTCATGATAGCAGGAGAGGAGGAATTGTACACCTTAAAATTAAACATAGAAATTGGCACTTTGCACACCTGGCCACCAGTAGCCACTAAAGCAGACACCTGGTACTGGTATTTGAGGGGGTTATAGGGAGGACAAGAGGACTTGTGTCAGCTGCGTAAGAGACCCTCTGGGTGCTCACGATCACAGACTTCTTTGCCCCCAGCTGCAACAAGGTGCCATAATACAGTCTGAAAAAAAGAGAGACCTTGAATAAAACCTGCCTGATGCATAGCTTGACAAAGAAAAACAAACAGCTGTGTGAGGCCATGTAGTATCCCAAGACATATTCCTAGCATGTTCTTCAGTTGTGCATGGAAAAGGAAAGGCGAGTTTTGATATAAATGAAATGAAATGAAATGAAATTTAATTTGTAAAGCGCATGGCTGCCCTAGAGTGTCCAAAGGTCTTTAACAACACATTTCTGTGTGGGGTCATTACCAAGAGATGGAGGCCACCAGCATTCAATCAACTGCTCCAAAAGTTTAACCACAAAAAACACCTTAGACTTACTAGCATTGAGCTGGTGCAGTTGGCAGCTGCGTAAGAGACCCTCTGGGTGCTCACGATCACAGACTTCTTTGCCCCCAGCTGCAACAAGGTGCCATAATACAGTCTGAAAAAAAGAGAGACCTTGAATAAAACCTGCCTGATGCATAGCTTGACAAAGAAAAACAAACAGCTGTGTGAGGCCATGTAGTATCCCAAGACATATTCCTAGCATGTTCTTCAGTTGTGCATGGAAAAGGAAAGGCGAGTTTTGATATAAATGAAATGAAATGAAATTTAATTTGTAAAGCGCATGGCTGCCCTAGAGTGTCCAAAGGTCTTTAACAACACATTTCTGTGTGGGGTCATTACCAAGAGATGGAGGCCACCAGCATTCAATCAACTGCTCCAAAAGTTTAACCACAAAAAACACCTTAGACTTACTAGCATTGAGCTGGTGCAGTTGGCAGTCACCCACCCAGCACCAGCTGCAAAATCAATCATGAGCTTATGTGCATCCTGCACCCAGTGATTTCAGAGTGCAGTTAACAACTGCGTGTGATAGTACTTTATGCCATCACATCCTAGACATTGTAGCTAATGTTTTTCAATATGAATTAAATGGTGTTGTTGTGGGAATTGCACCCTGTTACACAACCAGTTTATTATAGGGAAACATGGAGGTGGAAGAGTGTGTGCATTACATGAAAGGTTGTGTCAGGAAAGAAACAGTTGGACCAGTCCAGTGCTATGTCCGCTATGCCTGCCTAGTCAAACTTTGGCAGTGTAATGTGTTTGATGGATGTGTCGAACACAGCACAGATATCGACTGGGACCACTGCCAACATACATCCCTCAACCAATGCTGCCCTTGTCATTCCGGCATTTTCTTTGCAACATTGTATTTGTGAATGTATCATTCCATGTGAGTTACTGTGTGTGTTGACTCCTCTGAACCCAGGCAGTAGACAGATAGCAAGCTTTACAAAAAAGTCTTCATCCTGCTAATCCATCTGCATGGTACAGCACACTAGGTGTTACAGAGAGTGGCACATTGATAAACTTTGCCTACTACACATTTCAGTGTGTAAGAGGTTGTGCTACAGTGTACAGCATGTTTTGTTTTGGAGAACAGCCAGTTGTGACACTTCTTGTGTGGTGATGGGGAACATTCATTTACAACTCTTATTCCATGAATGACTCCGGCTTCCCTGAGGAATGCCACAATGGTGCCTACACAGGCGCATGACCAATGTTGTAGCACAAGCACAGGGTAGAGCACAGGAATGCAACATGTACTTGTATATGTGGCCATTTATGTGTTTGAAAAGGAGTTTTTGCGATGCCCTGCTGTAGATTCCTAAGAAACTGCTATTTATGTCTACATATGTCACCATAAAATTTCACATTAGCAGATTATTTTCATACTGACCAAGCTTTAGCAAGTACTTAGCCTCTCTTCCACGTGTGTCTACATTTCTCAGCAGACAGTGTACCCAGTGCTATAGTTAAATGTTAAAAACATGACACAATTGTACATTGTTATAGACACACAGGTGGTGATGAAGAACTTGTTCACAAGTTTGACTGTGTTTACTGATATTTTATTTCAGGAATATCATTGTGAATTATACATTGTTATTTTCACAATGTGTATTGGTTTAGAGTTTCATGCCAACAATTTTGTTGTGTGACACTTTTTTTGAGACAGGTGTTGGTTGTCGGACATTGTTGTCCTCTGTGAAATGTTTAGTGTGTTGTCCAATGACACCTGTGTGAAAATGTAATTTACTGACCACTCTTCCTTTGTATTTTTATAGCAAAATATTCCTCAGAGGCTTCACTTTGTTGAGTAGGTGCAGGGCATGTTCTGCTACTGCTACCACCAGCAGTGGCAGAGGATGTTTGAGGGTACACATGTTCCGTCGAGTTGAAGTTAGCCCTTTGTTCATTCAGCATCATTTGCTGGTTTTCGATGACCGTCAGCAAGTCTGCATGTAAGGCTGTCATGGCTGACAGGAAGAGGTCTTGCCGTTGCTGCATGTCTCTCATTTGGTTCACAATATCTTTGAGGTGCTGGGCTATATCCCTGTTCGCATTTTGTGTTGCCATTTGGACATGCCTCTCACTCATGATATTGGAAATGTTTGCCAAAGATTGAGCTAATCCTGGTGTTTGTGTGGAGGTGGCTTCATCAGTGGCAATGTTTGCCAAATCTGAATTGATGCTTTGTAGTATGGATCGCGGGATGGCAGCGATACTTGGCAATGCCACATGTACCTCACTGAGGAGTTCCCGCTGTACACTTACAGCAGTTCGTTGGAACTCACGTTGTGTGTTCTGCCACTCATTAATCATGTTTGTTGAGGAAGGTACAGGTGGTGGTGGTAGAGTCTCGACTTCAGCATCAACCACATCGTTGTCACACTGTGGAGGGAGTGTGGGTGACCGTATGGTGGTTCTTTCCACCTCGAGTGTGTCAGTGTCAATGGTGGGAGGATTGCCATCCATATCATCCAATACATTGATGTCATCCAGTTGTTGTGCAGTTGATGCAGCATCCACTGTGAAAAAAATGTGCAAATGTGTTAGTAGTGTTGGCAGGTTTAATTGTAGAAATGTTTAATCAGAGGCATGACGTGTGCACTCATTGTCCAACACTGCAATTGTAAACTGGTGTGTGATTACAGGGTGTTCAGCTCCTTTAAAAACAAACAATTGAGATGTATCATTGTACAATTTGTTAACATTACGGCCCATGGGTACAGGTACTCACTCAAAGTATCACACACCCTATTTATCTGACGTTTGTTGTGTGCCAGCCTATCACCGGCAAAGGACACACTGTTTGTGACGTTGTCAGATTATTTTCTGACAAGACAGGATTTACAGTTGTCTGCAATTGAGAGTGACAGACACACTGCTTTGTACACATCGGTCATTACATTGTAGTCAAGCAATGAATGAATACAATACACTTTGGCAACAAATTGTATGCCATTATTCAACACAATCTCGTATGTCAAACCCATTTTGTGAATGATCGTAGGAGTCAACCTACAATGATGACAAGGTAACTGACATTGGTTATTGTGCTGAATGGACTACTTTGGCGAGCAGCTGATAGCGAGGCACTCGGACCCCCCGTTTCCTGCTACGCCAGGATTAATTCCAGGCCTCAATACCTAAATATCGCCATAGCGACGAACGCGCTAGCGGAACCCCCTACACCGCCATTACTTTTAACTATACAATTCAAGTAGGACCCTCGTCCAAAGTAACAGTGTCAGAGCGCTACTTGGATCATCCCATTGAAAGATTATGCTTGACTAGACCAATATTCTCTCTGAAAAGCGACAACAAATTCAGTTACCTTGTCCAAATAAGTCTTCCTTGCCTGATAACGCACTGGCAAGTTTCAGGAGGCTCATCAGTCCTGATGATGATCTAAAGTTATATAGATCAAAACGCCGTCGACCCACCCAAGGAATTTCACTTGTTCCATTGTATATAATTGTTGTGTTTTTAACCTTGTTGTTGTTGTGTGACAGTCCGTTCACTTTGATCACTTATGTCACGTCCTGCACCGTATTATTCACGTGAGCACCTGAAATACAGTATAAAGATTTGTATATATATATATATATATATATATATATATATATATATATATATATATATATATATATATATATATATATATATATATATATATAAAAGAAAGAGTAAATAAAAGTTCCTACCTGTACCTACATCTTTCGCTCCCTAGCGTTTATTAAATACTCGCTACTTTCACCTTAGGACCTTATCAGGCCTACCTTGAACCATTGTTTCTTAAAAAGAATGGACTACCCAGGCCCCAACACCTCACCGAGCAACAGTTACCACAGATCCCCCAAATGCCATGCCCATACAGACACAAAGTCAAAGGAAGATATCTGGTCTACACTACTGAGTACATGCTCTTTGATGAGCAATACCAGTGTGCATGTCATATCATTGTACACTCTTACTACACAATAGCATACCAAACATTGTAGGCACTGACAATTTCACAACTCGGGGAGGCAAAGCTGGTCTGCTATTTTTAATCCAACATGGGATGCTGTGGTGCAGTGTTATTGCTGGGATGTGCTGCGAGGCATTGATGTACACCCAAACATGGTGTTGTTTTTGTGGATGTTACGTGTTGTATAGAGTGAATACCTAGGGATAAACACATTGCATACCATGCTGCAACAGTACATCATTGTGCTACACCAAACAGGTTTGCAATGGTGGCATACGCATATCTGCATCCTGTCCAACAGGGTGGGACACTGGCATACGCTGTGGAGGGTCTTGTCCCCGAGATGATTAGCACTCAAGTTGCACTGCCACTCAAACAACACACATTAGGGATGCATGTTGCATCTCCTTCCTGTAATTGCCCAGCTGTCTTGGCAGGGAATGCTGTACCCAAGACTTTCATTACACCTAGCTATATCTCATGCTGGCAGATTAACCACCTTTGTTAGGATGCATCACATCGCACCCTGTTTGAATGTCCATTTAATTGGAAGGGGTGATGTGTAGTGGAGGATGACCATGGAAATGTGTTGCACAGGTGTTAATATTTGATTTTGCAGCAACATTTGGACCATAAATTTGAAAATGTGGTAGACGTTGAAACAAATTCCATGATGGTGATTGTTCTATGTGGTGGTGCTATTTTATGTATTTTTGTAGGATGGTCATTGGACCTGCTGTACTTTAGATGTGGGCCAGGAATCAGTGATATGCCTACTTAAGTGTACAATGTCTATTCCTTTGTGCTCTCAGTCTGGCCAAAACAGTCAGGTGCAGTTTCATGTTCACAATGCAGCCAACACTGTAGCATGTATGGAGGACATGGCCACCCATCAGGCCACTGCCAGAACACACTGCCCCTGCGTGCATGACAATTGCAACACCACATTGCAGGCCTTGAGTCCCTTGTATGAGGGAGCCTGGCTGCTTACTATCCCTTGAACCAGACTCATAGTCAAAGGTGTACACATGTCGCTTTTCCAGACCTTGTTTGATGTTTAAAATCTGTAATGTGATGTCAAACGATCTGTGACACATACTCCAAACAACCCTGCCCCTTACTGCATATTTCCAGGATTTATCCTTCAGCCATCTGTCCAGTGCACCTACATCATTTCTCACTTGCAGAAGGTGTGCATGCAAGCGCAGCAGGAAGACCAGTTATGGCTAATATTATGATACAGTTTGTTGTCAGACATACCATTGCATTGCCATTTCTTTTACATATGATGCTTACCACTAGGTCTCTTATTACAAGAGTGTAGTGTGAGCTGGGTAGGATAGCATTGTGCATTACGTTTCCCATCATCAAATGTCCAACACTAAAAGGAACATTTATGACACATTACAACCACAGTTACATGAGATTCATATGACTCCTCAAAAAGGACACTAGCGGGTCAATTCACATTAACTGGCGCATTCCTGCATATCAGCAGGGATGCAGCAGTTATTGTGCGTCACGCCAACACCTCTTTCCCCAACATTGCAGCACACCACGGTGCAAGACTAGACAGCTATGTGATGCACCTGCTGGCGTAAAGGAGCCACATTGTTAGAGTCACGTTGCAAGCGCAACGCAGCTCCAGCAAAACTTGGGGCACAAAAGTGACACAACAGCGGCGTACGGGCATGTAAATCTGACCATAGATATCACAACAAAAGGGACTCTGATTTTATATGTATCCCACAAAAAAAACCCTAATATCATAATTTGGCCCAGACGAGACCCTATTTAGACATTTTGCCACGGAAGACACCCTATTTTAATATTTTGCAGCCGAGAAAGTATGAAAATGGCTTATTTATCTACATTAACGCACACATTTGTGATTTTTCAAAAATAAAATTACAGAAAATTACTACATTTGTGACCATAGGACACTGTAGTTTCAAATATACTCTCCTAAGGGAGTCCTGTTTTGTTTGTCGACACTTAAAAAAAAAATTGACTAATGTACATTATTTATGAACAGGACAGCCAATCTAATATTTGTTGACAATGGAAATCACTTACTTTGCTATGTCACAGGTGAACACATTACCTAAGCATGAACTACTGTAACTGCACTAGTTGCATCACAATGCATTCATATCACATACAATGTGATAGCAAATAACTGCCTGTGGTTACTTGTAATTGACATTTAAATGTGATACCCGTGTTGTTGGTTACATGTGGCATGATGTCCAGAACCATGATTGGAAGCATATACAGCCATTTGCCACAGGAACACACTTATCAGTCAAGACCATGACTCTTCCACACTCCTCCGCTGCAACACATACATACAGAACATCCACAGTGTACACAAACACTAAGTAGCCATCTTGCAAGACTGTATGCTTATCTTGCACCCCGCACAAGTCTAATCTCAGGGAAGAAATGCTTCCACATCAGGGCAATAGTGCCTTGTGCCACCCAGCAAAAGTACACTGCACACAACCCACTAAAGTCCATCCTCCACAATGTGCAAGCACTACACATGCACACCACAGAAACGTGACACTACATTGCTGTTCACTCTTCATTTCTCACCTACTTCACAGACACATACATTAGTTGCGGATCTATGTTCACCATCACCCTCATTAACAGCTACTTAATTTCCCACACAGCCCACATTAAGGGTGAGTAATTGCCATATCCGACAGGTTAGGAGGACACTGTCTAAACATGCAATTGAATGACCCAACAGTGACCATGGTACTGCACAACTTACATAGACAGGCCAGGCAGGCCAACATCCACTTTGCTGCATTTCTTTTCAGGCCCCCATGGGCAAGCAGAACACATATTCTCTTACAATTGTAGCCACCATTGCACACCAGGCTTACACACCCCCAACTCAATGAGTACATCAGGACCTTGGTCCTCAAATTCCACATGAGACACCACCATGTAGAGGATACCATAACCTCCTTGGTGATATTTGTGACATTTAAATGAGAGTGCTCTTGTGAACACAAAGCCACATCACAGGAGACATAGACAGGCACTTATCCTCCACAGTAGCCACATCCAACAGCACACCACCACCCCTATTTACGTGATCCAGCCTTCATGGTGACTGTCACGGATTCACCATGCCCACAAAACACCACCACCATCATGTATCCACTTCACAAATGTATACTGGACAGCTAATGAGTTGTCATGGAGTGCCTTGTCCACATCACTTCGCCTACACTTACATACATGACCCCGCTGCACATGTCTTCCACCCATTGTTCCCTACCTAACCATGCACACTGGCACGCCACAGGGACAGGCAGACAGTATGTGGCACCACTTGCACCTTATTGGACACGTCACACATGACATCCAGACATCCAGTTTTGGTCTCTAGGTTATGCATGTAGGCATATGGATGGTCCTGTGCACATGTTTTAAGTGGTCCTTGTACCATCAGCTCTTCAGTTTGTACTTCCACAACAGTATAATTGTGTTGGTGCAAGGGCCTACATACATGAAGGCCATTTTGTGTGCTCCAGCAGGGATGGACATCAGATTGATTTTGTGACATTTAGAAATCTAGATATAAATATGTGTCTGACTTACTATTATACTCATTGTGATTGTGGACAAATACAAGGACTATTGCGGCACAGAGAAAATGTATAGCTGCAATGACCACCATAACCCATCACAGAGATATGCGCACTTATTTGTACTTACCTGTTGTGTGCTCTGCAGTTTCTCTGGCGGCACTGTCCTGACCAGAGATTCCTATGACTATTTCTTCTGGTATGACTTGTGCCACCCGCTCCTCTAGTTCATCCAGGTCCTCCTGGTCTGCTGGGCTGCCTCCTCCAGTTCCAAGGGCTGCCTTGCGGTTTGCCGCAAGTTTTTCTTTTGTGCAGCGCTTGCAATCATGCCACCTTTTTTTGCAGTCAAGGACAGTCCTCTTGGCCTGGTCTACACTATTTATTTTCATTACAATTTGCCTCTATATTGCCTCTTTTTTACCATGGGGCAGCTTTGAATTGACAAACAGCTGATGCTGGTACTTGGTGACCTCTGCCACCAGGATTTCATTTTCCTCATGGCTGAAGTTTGACTTCCGTTTCCGTTTAGCCTCAGCCTGTACATCAGGGCTTCTGCTAGCAGGATTTGCCTGGGGGTCCTGGCTGCTGGTATGTGCTTCTTCCATTTTTGTTTGTCTTCTGTGGTCCACAGCTATCGCAATCGATATTTGCGTCACTTATCCTGCAACCTTTTCATATTTCCCGCAGTTTACAGTGTTGCGCCGGCGCCGCAATGGCGTTAAGTGTCGCAAACGACCTTACGTGACTTTTCCGCACGTTGCGTCAGGCTGACTTGCGGCACTTTTGTGGCACCTACGTCAGTTTGTCAGACGCAGATTGCCATGTTGCATCACGCTCCGTCACCTCATTGATTTGGCCCTTCAGCATTGACTTGCGTCATCGCAGCGGCGACGCAAGCCTTTTGGCGCATCCCTGCATTGCGGCAGAGTTGCGTCACTCTTCATAAATCTGCCCCACTGTGGGGCAGATTTATGATAACTGGCGCATCCCCAGGGATGCGCCAGTTATTTTGCGCCGCTGATCCGCCACCCATGGTGCGCCGCATTTACAATGCGGCGCACCATCGGGCAAAAACGGCACAGATGCGTGACGCATCTGTGCCGTAAAGGTGGCGCATTGCTGGAGTTGCGTCGCAAGCGCGACGCAGCTCCAGCAAGGCTCGGGGGATGCCCTATCTGTCCAATGCTGCATCAAGCCTTACGCCTGCTTCAAGCAGGCGCAGGGTTTTGACGCAGCATTGGCCTGAAAGTGACTGAGTGAAATCTTATAGATTTCACTCAGCCACTTTTGCGAGGCGCACCTGCCCCGGAACGCCCACCCTGCGCCGGAACGCCCACATGTGGCGCAGGGCTTTACAACGTGACGCATCTGCCTAGATGCGGCACGTTGTAAATGGGTTGTAGGGATGCACCACGTTTACGCCGCAGTTGCGTGACGTAAACGTGGCGCATTACCAACATAAATCTACCCCTCTGTCTTTGTATGCTGAGAAATACAACATTTGGCACTCATAACGTGGTAGAAAATATTGTCTTATAACCACTTGCTGATGTTTTTAGAACCAATTCTGTAATCGTGACTGTTACTATGTGTGGCTATAACTACATGATAACAACGGTAACTGTTGGAAATAATGATATAAAAAACATAATTATATCATCAAATACTCATGCGTATCGGTGCTCAAATATAACGTCTCCCTTCTCTCTCAATTGCTCAAATCTTCTTCATAATACATATGGATGTTCACGCACATTCAAAACAATATAACTCCGACTACCATGAGGATTTAATACACTGATCTCTGACGAGAGTGTCGATCATCTGAACAGTCCTACGTGCCGCTGAAATAAACATATGTAAACCAAGGTGATGCTTCGTCCCTTTAACGAACCGGCTGTAAATATACAAATCAATAAGCCAAAGCTCAGCCTACCTGCGTTACTTGATATTCTAAAGTCGTACGCTTCCGTCCTGAACCGGGTTTATCAACCTGCAACAATTAACAGAACACTCTGTAGCTCCCAAACTCGACTAAAATCTACCCAAAAGAATCTATCATTTGATCTGGAATCACACGTACCTCCTCCGTATTTCGTGTTCTTCCAAAATCCTTCAAGCTCCTCGTAGCTCAACTCGGTTTGAAAACCATTTGAGGCGGAAGGTTACAATACAGCTTAAAAAGAGTCCCGCTGCCTCGAGAATGTCATACAAGGATATAGCTGGGCTTGTGGGAGATGTAGTGCTCTGTAGTTATGTGTGTGCAAGTTCTGTTCTACAAAGAACCCTCCTGCTCGTCATGACTACTCTGTGTTTGGATGCCGTATAAGGCGAAAAATTACAATACAACTTGGAAAAAATCCTGCATCATCAAAAATGAAAAAATATATAGCTAGGCTATGTGGGAATTGTAATGCAATCTTGATATGTCCTAATTCACCAGAAGGTCTACTCCACACATAATGCTCACTCTGTAATGCATATGTTCTAAAACACTGGTGTATGAATAATAATATGGCGCACACACTCTAGCTACAGTTATTCGCAAACTGCGTAATCATCAAGTAAACCTTACTAATTCTAACGTATCATACTGTTAAGACCATCCTATTAATCCATTCTGCTACATGGCTCACGAACAAAGCGCACCGCTTGTCAAATGTGATGTTAGTCAAATATAATATTAGTCAGTGATGGGTATGATGACATTTCTATGCATTTGGGAAGTTAATGGGGTGCTTATATAATCGATTATACCTTGTAACCATAATCTCACATAAATAATGTTAGTATGATGTGCTCAACAGATTCTATACTGATTCGGGAAAAATAATGTGCACAGGTTAACATTCGTGCGTATAACCATCCAACATATCTACATTCAAATTAGCATGAATAAACAGCTGTACAGATGTCATAATGGTAGTAACATTTTCATGAAAAGTGAAACTTGATTATAACTAAATGGCAATTTACTGACAATCATGTCCGTCCTATATATAATCTTGCCCCATCAGTCCGTATTTATCTGAACCACAGCAGCCCTTTGCAGTGATATGGGGCTTACAAAAACATCTTGGGTGCAGTGAATTCTTGCCCTCGATTCACATTGGTATGGCCTCAGTGATTGGCTGACGCCCGAACTGGTATCAAAGACTTGCAAGTCTTCATCGGGACATACTCAGTTGGCACATTTAATTCGGGCTAAGGGCCAGCGTTCACCTCTAAGGCTTACAAATACACCATGGATAAAATTGTTGTGACCATGTGGGAATCCTCCCACTACCACCCTGCGGAAAATGTGGGAGTGGGAAGGGAAAACCGAGACTTAACACAGTCTTTAACACCAAGGGTACTAGGCTCAGGTCGTTGGGTCCATCACCTATATGGGATCCAAAGAGCATTAAACAAGCTGCCTAGAAAATCCCTTGGAGGACGTACTCCCTTTAGGGTCCTGATTGGGGTCAAAATGTAGATACCTGACCTTGACAGTCCCAGCAAAGTGGTGGCAGAAACACCCTTTGATATAAATAAATGAATTGCTGTTTTGCAGGAACTGAACAGTTTCCAGGACGAGCAAAGCAAAGTCCAAATAAAACACACCACCACTCGAGAAGTGGAGGAAGCACCAGCAGCCTCCTGCAGGATACGCAAGATTTGTGAAGTGGTCAGGGAGAAAATGATAGAGAAAAAAGAATTTGGAACATCTCACAGAGTACCTGTACCTGTCCTGGCTGCTAAAGGTACCAGAACTATACTTTCACCATCCCCTGCTGGTTGCTAAAACAAGAGATTTGTGTAAATAGATCTCATCAAACCACATCACATGACTGTTTCTACACAATAGACCATGAGGGATCCTTAGTAGATACCCATCTCCTCTCACTACTATTCAGGAAGTCCCATTTGAAGTTTTGATGAGTGATCCCCTGCTGGGGATAGCAAACAATGAAGTATCTCTTCTACCTTCTACATCTACAACAATTATACAAACAGTTTTCAAAGGAACACAGATTTCTATTAGGAAACATGACACAGATGATGTTGAAGTCAAAGTACCACAATTCAAGTCTACTCCGAGTTCCACACAAAATACATACCTGCCAAAAATAGATTGAAGGTTTCTGGCTACTTTGACTACTTTGATGACTTCTCATTTGACTCATCTGAGCCACTACCAACTCCAATTCCACTTCACTGAGGTAGAATGCATGTTTTCTACTTTCAGTTGAAGAGGATGTATTTTGTCCTTCCATGGCTATACCTGTGGATTAAAATGACATTACTTTTCGTCATGCTGTATGTTGGTTTTGCGACAGTCTTTTTCTTGCTTCTATGTGGACACTCTCTTCCTGAATGCTCTGCAGTACAAACAGTGAACTTGGTTTTAACACCACATTCTTTAACATACAACGTACGCAGAAACATTTCCCTAGTGAACATTTCTGCTGGTCTGGTTCCATGTGGAATTGTTTGGGATAGATGCGTTTTGCATCTCTTTACATGATTCTATCACCCCTATTACCATTTCCAATTATTGGGTCATTGATGCAATGCATGAAATATTAATAGATCTTGAGTATACCAGTGTCTTTAATTCCGAAACAATGTATGAAGGCACTTCCAATTATTATGAAATGTTCTGTTTTCAGCATTATAGTGAGCACTTCTTGCATTAAGCACGTACTTCACATGCAATATTTAATTACATGTAATGGGAACATTGCCCTACACCACCACAGGGTGGTTCACATACACTTGCACAGACGTTTGCATATTTCTCTGGGCACAATATAACTGACCCTAGTGTCTTATTACTAAAAGCTTGCGACATCTCTAGCAAAGAAAAAATATGCTCTCTAACATGAAATTGAGATATTCTGAATCTTTTATTTTCCAGTTGTCCACACAAGAGTTTAACTTTTGGAAAAACACAGTTCAGGTGAAATCAATTTGGGGTCACTAAAGACTGTCAGGCTCCGGGGATTGAGGCACTATTCAGAGCACATCCTGTCTTGATTTAGCTAAGATAAATTGTTTTATTAATTCTAACATTCCCACATTTACATATCTAGCAAACTGGCAAAGGTTCACAAACTATATGAAGGAAACATTAGACACCATGCTTCACAACGGTGCATACAATCCTTCAGGGAAGAGTCAGGGGGATGATTAGTGTGGCGATTAAATACTAATGTGTGTCATTCACATTTCCTAGGTAACAACAAAGGGTTTAAGATCAGCAGGACTCTGGCCATGTTAGACTCAGACACAGCACTCGGGTGGTGACAACTTACATTGTTAGGTAGTTGTTCCTTGATTGGCTAAAAATCTCAACATTGTCCGCAGCGACGGCTCGTGGAGGGAGTTACGGTGGGGCAGGAGGGCGGGGAGGGGGAGGGGCAGGGTGGAGGTTGCTAAAAACCGGCATATGGATAATTGCAGGTAAGTAAACAATTTAATTAATAAAACGAATTTCGTAGTGCGCCTTGCATCGCAAAATGCAATGCAGTGCGAGCTACGAAATTCGTTTTATTAATTAAATTGTTTACTTACCTGCAATTATCCATATGCCGGTTTTTAGCAACCTCCGCCCTGCCCCTCCCCCTCCCCGCCCTCCTGCCCCACCGTAACTCCCTCCACGAGCCGTCGCTGATTGTCCGAGTTTAAGCAACACTTATCCCTTCTTTCTGATGACAGGAGGCTCCAGTACTTTTTACTAGGACCTCAAAACCCATTCCAAAAGTGCTTCTTGTTTGCAATATACAACAAAGTGTGGCAAGTTTTCTAGGAGGTGGCTACAGAGAGACTGCGCAAGATTGACAGAGCAAATATAGAAATGGCTCCTGTTATAGTAGATAATGATATAACTATTTTATCCACTACAATATACTCACTTGGTAACATCGTGTCATCTGCGATGGACATCATACAGAACGACAAGGGCAGTCATAGCTTAGATGAATTATGTTACTAAATTGGAATTTGTGAATAGCCCGTTTTGGATGTATGACGTTACAACGCAGGCTATTACAACGCCTGCCTTTACAACACGATTTTTACATCGCAATCCATTACAACTCATAGCGCTTTGGGGTGCTGGATAGTGAAAAGTTTAATTTACTATTCCAACACCAGTCCCCGTGGACACTAGGGAAGGTGTTGGATAGTAAATTAAACTCATTCCCTATCCTAGAGCGCCCTCCAGCGCAATGCGTTGTAATGGTTTGCCTTGTAATGACCGCGTTGTAATGGTAGTGCGTTGTAAAAGTTTTGTTGTAAAGGCTGTTCACCGCCCGTTTTGGTCACGTACCATGGTGACACATTAATGGAATTTACTTTTCACATATCACTGAAGGACTGGCAAAGCTGAAGATTTTCTCAGCGCCTCAGACAACAAGAATTCTTTAGGACCTTCCTTAGTGTGCAAAGAAGTTTCAATTCATGGAACATGTAAAGCGTCACTGGTGAATTTGGCCTACTATCAGAAGGGTTCCCGAGCTACTGTCATACATCCAACTTTCAGAGTGCTCTCTAATGTGATTTATTTGATGTTGAGCGATCAAGACTACTACAGTTTCTGCAGTTTTGACTTGTTGCACACATGTATTGTTTCCACCTGCCCATACAGTTAGGGCAGTGACGCTTTGGTCTTTAATAATGATTTTGAACATGCACTTTGATGCTCTCACCAGACTGAAAGCCTTCCTGTCTTAGAAGGATGTGGCCTTAACATCTACAAAGGATACATTTGATATTAACATTGCAAAATCTTCCTCAGAAGGTACATTCGCTACTTCGCATTTATTTGCCGGTACATTTTGGGGCGCTGGTGCACCGCTCTTATAACATATCTAGTACCACAGGATTCGTTTGTTTTCTAAAAATAAATAGACTCCGGCTTGGTTACTACATTAGAGACAGACTTTGGAGTTATTCCGTAATTTATACTGGTGCTCGGAAGAATTTTTTTAGTTCTTCCACTGGTCCTGTTCCTAAATGTCTGGATTTTGGTTTTATTTTTTCTGCTTCACAATAAATGTCCCATTAAGATCCAAATGGAACTAGCAAATCCACATGTGCTCCTGTGTCAGGAACGCACGATACAGTGCTGTGGCGCACCTTTGCTACTGAAACTAGACAAAAACTGGTTCCTGTACTTTAGGCCTGAGTGGCTTCACTGTGTGGAGTCCCCATTCTGCTATCTTCTGTGCACTGGATTTAAGCCTAGGTACGCCATTGGTTAAATCTTTGGACATTTACCAGCTGGTGAGCCTATTAATGTCCCACTTGTAAACTTGTCCTTTGTGGTTGCTTTTAAATTGTAATTGTAAAAATATTTGTTAAGCGCGGTTGCTGCCCGTGGGCGTCCAAGCGCTGAGTTGAAGCAGAGAGGTGACGGGAAGAGAGGTTAGGGCACATAGGATTTGGCAAACAGCAGTGTCTTTAAGCTTTTCCGGAATGAGAGCAGGTTTGGGTTGGACCGGAGTGAGAGGGGGAGAGCATTCCAGAGCCTGGCGGTATTCAAAGAGAACAGCCTGCCCACAGACCTGGCTCGCTTCACTCTGGGAACAACGGCAAGGAAGGCCTCCGTCGACCGAAGGTTCCTGTTAGGATGGTAGGGGATGACAAGGTCGTTGTTAATAGCTGGGCCCGTTTTCCAGAAGGCGCGGTGCGCCATGCACAGCGCCTTGAAAGCAACTCTCTGCCTCACTGGTAACCAGTGGAGACTTTTTAGAGCAGGTCTGGCTGACTGGGTGCGCGGGATTTGTAGCAGGGTACGTGCTGCACAGTTTTGTACAACCTGCAGTTTCCGGAGGGTCATCTCAGGTGCCCCCACGTATAGGGCATTGTTCGAGTCCAGGCGAGACTTGATGAGACCTTGTACCGCCACCTTTTTGGCCTCTAGAGGAAGTAGCGGGAGAACCTTCCTCAGGATTCTAAGTATGCCAAAGCATGTGGCAGACAGTTTAGTGGCCTGGATGTAGAAGGAGAGTTTGTTGTCCAGCCACACTCCCAGGCTCTTAACACTCTCCTTAGGGGTGGGGGGAGGGCCCAGTGCACAGGGCCACAAGGAGGTGAAAGGCACAGGAGAGGTTGGGCCTAGGAGCATGAGCTCCGTCTTTTCTACGTTTAGTTTTAGGGAGGAGTTGGTCATCCATCCCTTGACGTCCTCTAGGCATTTTAGCAGATCAGCTGGGGATTGCCTGTTGTTGTCAGTGGCCAGCGAGACCACAAGCTGGGTGTCGTCGGCGTACGACACGATTTTAATGCTGTACGGTTCGACAACACCCGCCAGCGGCCTCATGTACACGTTGAACAATACAGGGCTCAGGGAGGAGCCCTGTGGTACTCCGCAGCTCAAAGGTTTGCTAGAGGACACTGTCTCTCCGTCGAAGATCTGAAAAGATCTCTCAGACAGAAAGGAGTCAAACCACCTTAATGCGTCACCTGAAACTCCGGTGTCATAGAGACGGTCCAGCAAGGTGGTATAGCTGACCGTATCGAAGGTGGCACTTAGATCAAGAAGGATCACTGCCACTGATCTTCCCTGGTCCAGTACCCTTCGAGTTTCTTCGGTGACCGCTAATAAGGTGGTTTCCGTGCCATGCTTCGGTCTGAAGCCTGTCTGGGATGTGTGTAATAGAGAGTGGTCCTCTAGGAACTGGACCAGCTGCGTGTTTATATACTTCTCTAACACCTTGCTAGCCCAGGGGAGAAGTGAGATGGGGCGGTAGCTAGAGTGGTCATCTGGGTCTAGGCTGGGTTTCTTCAACAGCGCCCGCACCATGGCTTGCTTCCAAGCTGTGGGGACAGAGCAAGTGGATATGGACGTGTTTAGAAGTTCCAGGATTACAGGCAGGGTGGCTTTGCTTGCCTGCATCAGGACTTCTGGAGGAGCAGGATCACAAGGAGAGCCCGACTTGACTTGTCGTGCCACTTTGCCTGAGGTGTCGAGGTCCAGAGGGGGGAAGTGCTCGAGGGAAGGCTGGTCTGGGTGAAGAGGCGGTCTAGGGGGGGGGGTGGATTAATCACATCCGGGATTGTGGATGCTGTTGGGAAGGTAGAGTAAATTTTTAAAACTTTGTTGTGAAAGAAATCCGCAAGCTCATTGCATTGGTCCTGGGTTTTGTTTGGAGGGGGTGCCGTGTTGGCACTGGTACATTGCTTTATTATATGGAAAATTTCCTTAGGCTTTGATTTAGCTTCTAGTATTTTCTCAGAGTAGTGGGTTGCCTGGGCCGTTCTGATCCCTTCTCTGTAGGCTTTGATCGCCTCTTTGTAGGAAGCCTTTTTATCTGGGAGAAAGTCTAAACGCCAGGCTCTCTCTCGTTGCCTGCAAAGGCGTTTTAGCTCTCTTAGAGAGTCGGAGAACCAGGAGGCTGATTTCTGTAATCTCTTCGAGGAGGATCTGCGAAGCCGGAGGATCGAATCTAGCGAGTGAGTGATCCAACTTACATAATTGCCGTTTGCCACATTCTACAAGCCTTCTGGGATGCTTCTGCACCTAGTCATCTGGGTCTTGGCTAGGTTTCTGTTGATCTTACACTGGCTAATCCTCCTATGGTGCCTGCTGAAGTGGATGGATGGTAACATGTTTGTCCATGGATCTGATTCGATGGGTGCCTCTTGGATCATCATCTGCTGTTCCTGGGAACAGAAATGTTTTGCCTACCAGTTAGAAACACATAAACAATCTGGCCGTTTTGCGTCATGGAGCAATATTTTATTTAGTTATTTATTTTTACATGCAAAATTGCTTTTTAAATTGTTTTACGTTTGCATTCATCACTTTAAAATATTTTAATGACTTACAGTATACTCTTTCTTTTAGAGAAGCAGGATGGTTTTTTAGATTTTATCAGGCTTATTTTATACTTATTGACTCTTATATTTTAGTATTTATCTGGGGATAGCTATATCAACTTCCATCCAAGGAGTGGTTGTCACATGGTCAGGACAGGTCTAGCAAAAACACTGCCATTTACATGCTTGTGTTTCTTAACTTAGACAGAAAAGCACTCAGCTGACCCTGCTGGGTTACCACATGTCGGAATTCCAGCTCAGCTGATTCCTGCTTATCAACATGAGGGAAATCCAGCTCCACACCTAGATGGACAGCCTGTTAATTCTTACCCACAGGTATCAGGGAGTTAGTCCACCTGGTGGGATTTGGCTGATGACCCACCCTAGGCAAGACTAGGATAGGGAGCACTTGTTAGGAGTACATATATACCCTATACGTATATGCCTGCGTATATACACTGTCTTAGCACAATGGTGAAAATGTTTATTCTTTTCACTGTTCTTGTAATGCTAAATACGCAAATCTTTTTCATTCTACTCATTATCACAGCACACATTTTTTATGCAGGAATCCCAATGGTACAATAAATACTGTAAAACCTTACTTATTATTTCATGTGTACTTCTTTGGGTATGCACAACAGGCCAAACGAAAAGGTTGTATATACTTTACCATGATTTTTTGGGGGAGTCAGGGTTATGTTGTTCTGAGGCTGCTAACACATTTGTTACCCTTTAAGGTTAGGGGTGCAGAGGGTGAATTGCGATCTAGTAGGACTATAGGCCAACCTCTCCTGAGGGGGTGAGGGGATTCAGATTCTCACCATTCCAACATTTATGTTGTCTGACAAATGCACAGTTTTACCACACTTGGTACAAGCCATACAATACCATTCGATGTTGGACTGGTGAACTTTCCTGCAACTCTCTTTCTGAAGAGAAGCTGTTCCAAAGTTTGGATTTCAACATTGCAAAGCAGTCTCAATTACATCTTCCTGTTAGTGCAACATCTAGGGTTTGATTTGTTAGATGTCTTGCCAGCAAAAATACTTATGATATATACAGATTGCATTTAAATGCAGCACGCTGCATATTCCTAGCCATTCAGAAGCCCATTTCCTAAAAAGGCAGTAGAAGGCTGAAATGATTCTGATATTTGACAGTGGTAATGTTTTCTCAACACCTGCACAGGCATAGAGACAACCATACAGAAGTATACAACAGGGTAAAAAAGGCTATGGACTAGCACCCAAATACGTTTTCAAAAGTTGCTGCAGAGCACCTTCAGAACTCAGAAACAGTTATGCAGAAAACAGGAGAGAGTGTGGAGATCTATATATGGCCCTCATGACAGAGAGTTCTATAAAAGAACAATTTCAGAATGCAAAAGCCTCATACAAAGAGAGAATGCTAAATATTTCACAGATAAGATCCATCAATCAGAAAATTCAGCAAAAGAACATTTTAGCACAGTAAACAAATGATTGCACAAACTGGTAATAACTGCAACCAAGCTTTTTGCGACAATCTTGCAAATGTATTTTAGAAAAAAGTTTCAGATGTCTTTGATTCTTTTACCCTAAATCATCAAGGAGTACATAAACCCCAGATAGCTAAATTACAACCATCGAAAACAATTCTGGACAAGTTTGCACCTTTAAAAAAAGAACAAGTTCTAAAACTGATGGAGTTAATCAAATCAGGATCCTCAGTAGAGCCATGCCCTCCATAAATTGTTCATTTAGTGCTGAGGATTTTTGGAGCTCAATTGACCAAAATCCTAAATAAAGGTATCAACACGGGATATATCCCGTCTGAATGGATGTTGGCATCAATCCTACCTTTCCTAAAAAAAAGTGAACTTGACCCTCAGAAGCCCAGCAGCTGTAGTCCTACACCCAGACTCCCCTTTCCAGCTAAATTGCTGGAAAAGGCTCTGAACATTGAACTCATTTCATGCATCAACAGCAATAATGTACTGGATCAATCACAATATGGATTTAGGAAGGCGTGCAGCACAGAAAAGGCTTTGCTTGCTGTATCAGAGGGATTAAGGTGTGTCATGGACAACGGAGGTCAGGCCATACTAATACTGCTTGATTTCTCTGTGGCCTTTAGTACGGTCGACCATATCATCTTGATTGACCGATTAGCGGAACTAGGAATAAGAGGTGGAGCATTGAAGTTATTAAAGGCTTTCTTAACTAATAGAACAAATCAGGTAGTGATGAGTGAATTCACTTCAAATCAATTTTGCTTGCCTTGTGAGGTACCTCAGGGCTCTTAGTTTAGACCAATGCTTTTCAATCTTTGTGTTGTTCTTTTTGAAAAAAATATAAAGACAATGGGTTTCTCTGTGGTTTTCTATGACAATGATACCCACATTGTGGTGTCAATATTTAAAGACCATGAGGAATTTGGAAACAGGATTAGTTCCCGTATGACCCAAACAGAACAATGGATGAGAGCAAATTTCTTAAATCTTAATGCAGGAAAAACAGAGGTCCTTCTGTTTGGGAAAAATAAATCCTTCTGGTTGCCAATTTGGTGGACCATTACCAACACCAGTGCAGAAAGGAAGAAACTTAGGAATCATCTTCGATGACAAACTTTATTTTGAACATCAAGTCAATGCACTTACATCCTCCTTGTTTTTCACTCTAAAAATATTCGGAAAAATCTGCCCCTACATCCCCTACGATCTTCGGAAAACACTAGTTTCCACTTTGTTCTTGCCAAAATAGACTATCGAAATGCCCTTTTTATCGGCATTTGGAAAAAATCCCTGCAAAAGCTTCAAATGCTGCAAAATGCTTCGGCTCGACTCCTAACAGGAATTCCCAAACATAAATCAGCGTCCCAGGCCTTGATCAAACCACAATGGGTCGCAATAGCCAGACATTTGGATTTTAAGACTCTCTGCATTACTTTTAAAGCACTTCACAATATGGGACCAAACTATTTCCATTCAAAAGTTGTCTGGTATACCCCAAACAGAAAGCTTATATCCTCAGATGCACTGCTATTAACACTACCAACGATAAGGCGTGCAACCTGGGGTGGCAGGAGTTTCATTCTAAGAGCCACCAAGTTATGGAATGCTCTTCCGATTACCATAAGAACATGTTCAGATCTCTTGACTTTTCAGAAATGAATAAAGACTTGGCTATTTAATTAATTGGAATCATTAGCCAACATCTTTCCCCCCGTTCCGTTATTGAATGGCATGGCAGCAGTGCACAGACGCCTCTGGACATTCGAGCACTTTAAAAAATTAGAATCAAATCACAGCAATTTCCTCTTTTCCTCCATTATGTGCCTACTGTCACAGCCATCATCTCTCCATCTTACCCCGGTAGGTCTACATTCATATTAAATATTTTTTCTTAATCATTACTTATGTGTTCTTTACCCTCATAGTGTCGCAACCGTGCCCGAGTGTTCCTGTGCTGCCCTGCCTCAGTTATTCCTGCATGTGCATTATATATATTTCCCAGGTTCTGATTGAATATAACGCAAGCCTCACTGTCTGTTCCTTTCCTGCCTTGCTCAGTATGTCTGCACTGTTTCGTCATCCATGCAGTGGCAGATGCTGTCAGCCAAAAGTGGTGAGACTGTGTGGGGGACAATAACTAAAAATAAAAACCTCACCTGCTGCTCACTGCATCATGCTCTTCTGAACAGGCTCCCAGACTCCTCTTTGCCAATCCAGATTCTGCTCCTATGCTGATAATACTATTACCCAGCATGAGAGAAGAGCCGGGAATTGGTCTGAGTGGCCTGGCTCTGTGCTCACCCAGCTGTGTAACGCAGCACGGGTTGAAGAAGTCTAAGTGTGCATGTTCGTTTGGCAATCCTAAAGCAGCCGGCCAAACCAATAAGCACACTTGCAGTGCTCACCACTCCTCCATGCTTGTTGATGCCATCAAGATGGGCCTGACCATAAGACTCGGCTCCGTGATGTAAAATAAAAGGTTAATAACATTGATTTATTATGATTTTCTTTGTCATGTTTGCATCTGCTGGCTCTCAGCAGTGGGGCAATGCTTCTCCGCTCTAGTAGAGGAGGACCCACTGCAATCCGTGCATGACAGTGCGACTCCGAGTTCCTTGATTACAGCTCCTCCATACAAGCCTTTTTTGTGGCATTATCCTCCGGCGCTGGAAGGTTTCTGCTGCCCTCTAATTTCTCAATTGTAGTTTTTCTACTTCCCCTTTTTGGGCCCTTTTATTATGCAGGAGGCTAGTGAGCCCCGTCGGAGCCGACTTAAAGAACCAGCATACTTGCCAAACTCAAGCCATAAAGAACCAGCATACTTGCCAAACTCAAGCCTTAATGAACCAGCATACTTGCCAAACTCAAGCCTTAAAGAACCAGCATACTTGCCAAACTCAAGCCTTAATGAACCAGCATACTTGCCAAACTCAAGCCTTAAAGAACCAGCATACTTGCCAAACTCAAGCCTTAAAGAACCAGCATACTTGCCAAACTCAAGCCATAAAGAACCAGCATACTTGCCAAACTCAAGCCTTAATGAACCAGCATACTTGCCAAACTCAAGCCTTAAAGAACCAGCATACTTGCCAAACTCAAGCCTTAAAGAACCAGCATACTTGCCAAACTCAAGTCCTCCCTTCCATGCCTGCAGTTCTATTTTGATGTATGGTTGGAGGTATTGCATTCCTTAAAACATATGGCTGTGTCTCACGCATCATTTTGTAGATGCCAATTTGTTTTCTGCATTGTTTGACTCGTTGTTTTGACCTTTCACCTAAGAGCACTGTTTATGCTGGGATGTTTTGACCTACATGAATACTCTAAATAAATACAAATGAATTTTTTAGGATTTTTATTTCATTTACTTAGTGTTTTATAGAGTGCTGACCAAGAACATCAGGGCAGCAGTGTGCTTTTCACAGGAATAATCGATCAAATACAATCACAGAAAGGTCACCTATAGATTAATATATATTAGAAAACAATATTGGTATCAGATAAACCGTTTCTTCATGTCCATCAGGATCAAGAGACTTTTCTTTGGTTTGGTTTACTCTTTTACAACAGAAGATGCTGCTGGAAAAGTTCTCTTGAGAGTGGTTCATTTTAATGGAAGGAGGAGTGGCATTCTAGATACGGAAAGCATATGTTGAAAAACGTTGATTTGGAGTTCTTGTTTAAATGAAGGAGATTATCGTCGTAGAGAGTCTGTGCTTTGTCGAGAAGGGGAGCCTCTTGAAATAAGTAGTTTATTTCTGAACCAGAAAGCTACCAACCCTCTGCTGAGTGGATCCATACACCCAAAAATTCAAGACACCTCAAAATTTACAGCATCCAAAATTTACCCCTGGCGTTCTACTCTAGGGCTGATCTTATTTTAAACTGCACCCTCCTCAACATCAGACCCAACATTATTTTAGCAGGGTTGCAAATAAATAATTGGGACTACTCAATAACTGAGGGCCAGATGTACTATTTTTTGCACTCACAAACAGGAAATTGGCTCGTTAGCGCGTGCAAAATAAGTATTCCCTATTTGCAAACCCTATTTTGGGAGTCAGTAACCTATTACCGATTCGAAAATGAGGTTTTGTAACTTGCTATTTGGAAGGGGTGTGCCAAAGGCGTCCCTTCCTAATAGCATCTCGCACTTCAATGTAGGATTGTTTTGTGGCCGCATTTGCAGTCTACTACCTATTTCAAATGGGTGGTCACCCACTCACAAACGGGAAGGGGTGCCTAAGGGACCCCTTCCCCTTTGTGACTGGCACTGAAAATATTGTTTAAGAGCATGCAGTGGTCCCATGGACCACTGCCTACTCTTAATAAATGAAACAGTAACGTTTAATTTTTCTTTTTTAAATGCATCCTGTTTTCATTTAGGGAAAATGGGCTGCATTTTAAAAACTGCTTTATTTGAAAAGCAGTCACAGACATGAATCGAAAACAGTGTCTGAGACTCTGTTGTGCACTCCTATTTGCGAGTCACAAAATGATGCAATGTGTGACTCACAAACTGGTAGGGTCATACATCTGGCCCGAAGTTCTAGATTTGAAAAAATTCAAAGGATTTTACTGTAGGAATCTCAAAATCAATGCGTACAGAAAAAAAGTTCAAATGCCCTTAAAGGGTCAAATGCAGAGCACATAATCGAAATCAGAAATATTCCAAAAGTTCAAAATGAACGGCAAAATCATAAGAAATCAGGCATCATTCCTAACTGTAAGAAGTAGAAGTTTAGGATAATTGCATGCTCACCCCCAAAACCTAGGTAGTCCTATATATAGTTCTTGCATAGAAAATTAAATAAACCGCAGATTCAGCATGATATAATCCCATGTTTTAATTTCTTAGCAAATCAGAGATATACATGTCAACATTATGCGTTAGCAGTATCCTATTTTCTAAGAAAGAGTCAAGCATCTTTACTGTCACGTTTTCAAAGGAAGTTCAACTAATATACAACCTTTCTAAACAATGGACTATACACCAGTGAAAAAGTGCTAAGCCCTACAACAGAACTACAGTGGAAAGAACATGAGCACCTGCATCAATTAGGAACATTCGAAAGTTCATTCACAATACATGCCATTAGCCCAGTTGGGAGGCAGAGTGACCTTGAGTTTTGGACCAAGACTGTGTGGGGCTTTCTGCAGTATTGTCGAGGCACAAGAACAGAGGGCGGCACAGGCAAAGCGGACTGTTGGTGGAGAGTACGACCTGCTAAGTTTTTCATTGTCTGACTTTAATGTGTGCCATTTCCCTGCTTTCTGGCGTGGGCCATAGGTGCTGCAAAAAGGGATGTGGGTGCTGCTGCAGCACACTCAAAATAATCAGGGTAGAGTTCAAAGAGAAAATGGGCAGACAAATGCCTTTACTTTTTTTCTTTTCATCTTGTCACGTATTTTTGTGTGTTTGAAAGAGGGGTCAAATGACAGGCTATGTCATCTGACAAATTGTTGTTTATTCTTTTTTAAATGAAGAGAAGTGTTTACTTTTATTTCAGTGACTGTAAAGTTAGTGACTTTTGTAAAACAAACTCTCTGTAAAGGAATTGCACAAATATTTCAAAATATATCAGCATTTACAGAAGTGAAGCACATTATTTTGAAATTCTAAAGTGTGATGAAAACAATAATTTTAATGGGATCAAAATAAATCAAGACACTTTACTTGGTGAGGTGCAAATTGTAAATATTTTCTGAAGCCCTATTTCCACTCATTATTGTTCGAATGGTATATAGTTTTACCTGTAAAACAGCATGCCTGAAAATTGTTGGCAATTTTAATGGAAAATGTCCAGACAGTAAATGACAGAGCACTACCTCAGCATGCTTCTGTAATATGTTTGCAACTGTGGTCTTAAAAATACTCCACTGCATACAAATCACACCCTCACCACCTCCGCCGGAATGGGCAATGCTGATTTGCTATGCTTGTTCTTTGTGTGATGCTTGACTTTTTCACAATCCGATGACTTCAGTGATGTCATTGTCACTTTGGCCAATCTGTTCCAAAATTGTGTTTTAAATGCACTTTTGATTTAATCTTTTTCAAAATTTCCGCGAGGCGGGGAAACCTCCTAACAAAACTTTACTTCAGGAAGGCCCTGTGCTGAAATTCAGATTGGGCATTACATCTGGCTAGCAGCATTGCCAGTTGGGGATGTGGCTTGGGCCAATAGAATAGAAGGGTGGGCCTGGCGGAAGAAGTGGTGGAGCCGGGAAAGTTGGTGTGGCCTCCAAAAAAAAATTGAACACTTTGAATTAATATTTTACAAACTAAGCACAGTCCATCAGGAAGATTACTGTTACATAAACTTGTCTTCGCTCTGATTTCGTATTCCGACAATTAATAAGAGCCCGTTTCTGATGCGGTTTGGAAAGCTTCCCAACCAAATAGGTTTGGGAATGGTTTCCGACTGAATCAGATCAGGAGAGTTCAACCGACCAAGTACGATGCATCTGGATGCTTCCAGATATGAGTTGGTTGGACTCCCAATGACTTCAATGGGAGCCTTTGTTCAGACCGAATGCATAGGCTCCCATTGAAGAAAGGGTTGGCTGGAGAAAATCGGGCACCCTCTGGCGGGCACCTCCTGGTGCTTGCCACACTGTGGATGACTGGTAAGCGGGCACCCATGGGTACCCCTGTGGGCCCGATTGGGAAGGCTCTGAGTGCACGGAAACGCACTATGGGCCACCAAAGACTGATTCCGACTACTTATTTGAGTTAGACAGCATGATTCGAAAGGGCTGTCCAAATCCAGCTTCATACTTGGTTGTTCGGCAACACTATCCATGGATAGGTACAATTCTGCTCCGTACAGCTCGGTCATTCCAAATGCCATCGGGTTCAGACTGGGGTATTCCTAACGCCTAACTCGCACCGTACTCGGTCGGTTGGAAACCTTTCAGAGTCGGGCCAGATTACGATCTCATTACGAAGGCATCCAGATGGGTAACGGAGCGTGCGAATCTGAATCGGCACCTATGTTTCCGACTGAGTAGTCACCCGCTTGTAATGACCAAGTACGATGCAAAGATCTCGTCCACGTCGACTGAATCGTTTCCAGAACCCAATCCTGTCCAACCGACAAGTTCACAGACGAATCGCGCCGTGCAATGGAGCCGGATTCCGACCATGCGAGTACGGTGCACGATACGGTCAGCTGTATTGCCTCAGTCTAAGCGAGATGAAACAGCTTTCGGATTCCGACTTCCGGGGGCCGTGGCAGGACCCCTTCACCCGGGGCCCTTCGATTCGGTCATGGGTGCCCACCAAAGGGTGTACTCTTTTCCTCACCCACCCCTTTTTGCTATGGGAACCTGTGTACATGTTGGTACACGGGCTCCCCTACAGTTCAGTGGGAGTCCAAGCGAACTCAGATCATCAGGTTATGGCTGCATTGTACCCGTTCAATCGGACTCACACAGTACTATTCACTTGAAAACCCTCCGGATCAGAGTCGTACGGAGGGCTTTACTAGTGAGATTGTAATCTGGCCCTTGGTCGAAAAGTCCCGTTCCCGATCTGATTTGGATGGAGCAAAGGCCGTTAGGAGGCCTTCCTAACCTCATTGGAATCAGGCCCTAAGTGTTGCAACACTGACTTTTTTATTTTGTTGGCCAGAACAATGAACCACTGCCTCTCATTAAAATAGAAGTCTGATAGAAGTCTGAGGCATGCAAACACCTTAGCTCACTGAACTAGGAGTGGTGCTTGTATTCGTTTGTTTATGCCAAGGTAAGCAGTGTACACCTTTCATTAGGCATTGTTGCCCAATCACCTAAAGAAAATTTCAAAGCGATAGAACTTTGCATTTATATTCTTGCTTTGAGTGCACAAAAACGATTTACTGGTGGATGTGCCATGTTGTTTCAGGTTTTCTGGGGCCAGACAGCTGTCTGATGGCTTATGAATGGTAGCAACACATTTTTATATTTGAAATGTAACATCATATTCCTTTTGACTGAATCTGCTGGTATCTGACTGTAATATAACAAATGAAGTATGTAACTTTGTAGACAAATAATGTCTTCTCATAAATCACATAATTAAGGAATAAGGATAATTATATTTAGGTATTTGAGGGAGGCAATTATGTGAATCTTTCTCTATGACAAAGGGGGTGAGGCTGTGATGGTGAACTCCATCCCTAACATGCATTCTTTATCTTTATGGTATCTCAAGCTTAAAAAAGTAGTGATAACTCCCAGTATAAAGCTGATGTGAAGATAGCTATGCTTTGTAACCTGCCAACAATGCCACATCATTGCACAAGACTAGTGTAGATTTTAAGAGATGTGCAGCAAATGCTCACTATCCTAAAAGAGACAGCCAGAAATTAATTGTCAATAAGAATTCTACCCTAATCCACTAACTGCATTTTTTAGTTGGTAAAATAGTATTCCCTTAATAGTACTTAATACAAAATGCAATTCACGAACCTACGGATGGAGATCTCCGCCTCTGTCTCTCCTATCTTTTTTGTACAGCGATCTTTTCAGAGTGATGAATATAATATTTTTGTAGTATATGTGGAAGGGACCAGAAGGAATTGTGAGAAAAGGGAATAGGCACTCTGAAATTGGGAGGGTTCAGGGAAAATTACAATTAAAAGTAAGGAGGGCTTTGGGAGAGACATACTGATACAAAACGCACATCCACAAATGAGTAAAGAACATTTCAATTTACAAAATTGGAATTAACGTTAAGTGAATGGATGAATGAATTAAATACATTAAAATAACATTATCAATATATATTTTAATTATATTAAATACATTTAACTTAAATTATTACTTTAATTAGTTCCACAGTTGCATTTATGTATGTATTTAGTGATAAATTAAGCTTAAATATTGATTGATTAAATAATACACTATTGGCCTAATTGTGATGTTGGTTGGACAGGTTCCAAGGGGCAATTGCATTTTCCTAACCTGTGTCGGAACCTATGTTTCCGACCAACTCAGAAACATTTTTGACAGACTGATTACAATGGAAGGTAACCATTCCGTCATTTCAAATCGGTTCTGACCCGGTATTCGGAGACTCGGATGTCAGACTCAGACAGCCTTTCTGAATCGGTCTGTCTGACAAGGAACAGCTGTTGGAAGCTGGCTTTGGGGCCCCACTGCAGGCCCCCCTTAATATCCGGTTCGGAACTATAGGGATAGCCAGGGAACCCCCTTTAAAATCATGCACAGTGTGGCAGGTGCCATGGGGTGCCTGCGATAGAGTGCAAAGTTTTCCGCAACCACCCATTTTTTCAATGGGAGCCGGTGTTGTCGGTCGGAACACAGGCTCCCATTGAAGTCAGCACGAGAATTTCTGAACAGTGTTCGGAAGCATTATAATTGGTCAGTCGGACTCATCGAACCCGAGTGGGCCAGAGTTGATTCAAACAAGGAGTCTGTTGGATTGCTTTCCGACCAACATCGTAATGAGGCCCTTAATTATAACAGCACAATAAATTAAACATGTTAATGTATTATTAAAAGAATATATATATTTACAATAATTAAATGTATGATTCTTGAACCTAGTTCACTAGAAATGATAAAATATAAAATGTGGGTGGCTAACTTTTAAATTATTTGTATATTTAAAAAAATTAATTATAAAATGCATGCCTATACTTAAATTCCACTATTAAATACACATTTATTTTAAAGAGTAAATCAATCAATCAGTCAATTAGTTTATAGAGCGCTGCTCCTCATTCCTGAGATATCGCAGGTCTCAGTCAAACATCCAGGTCTTGAGTTCTCTTCTAAGTTCCACCAGGGAGGGTGTTGTTCGTAGGATGAGGAGTAGGTCATGCCAGGCCTTCGCAGAGAGGTAGGAGAAGGTATGAACTTTACTGTGGTAGATATGAGGGAAAGAGAGTGAGGGCCAGAAAGGTGGAGTGCAGGTTTCTGGCGGACTAGTAGAAGTTCACACTGTGGTTGATTTATGCTGGTCGCTAGTAGTGTAGGGCTATGTGTAAGGCTATGTAGGGGTCTGTCACAAACTTGAACTGGTATCTCTTCTGAACAAGGAGCCAGTGAAGGTTCTTGACGTCGGAGGTGATGTGGGTGTGTTTGGGGATATTAGGAATTAGCCTGGCTGCTGCGTTCCGTATGGTCTGGAGTCTCTTGAGGAGTTGGGTTGTAATGTCAGAGTAGAGAGCGTTCCTGTAGTTGAGGCGGCTGGTGACAAGGGCCTAGGTGACAGTTTTACTGGTGTTTACAGGAATCCATTTGAAGATTTTTCAGAGCATGCAGAGGGTGTGGAAGCATGAGCAGCTGACTGCATTGATTTGATACTTCATGGTGAGCTTGGTGTTGAAGATTATGCCAATGAAGCAGGCGTGGTCTGTGGGTGGGAGGTTGGGTCCAAGTTCAGAGGGCCACCAGCTGTTTTCCCATAGGTAGGTGCTCTTCCTGATAATAGGCACTGTCATCTTGTCCGTTTTGAGCTTCGGGCAATTAGTCCTCATCCAATCGGAGACACAGGTCATCGTGTTGCGGAAGTTTGTTGGTGGTGGAGGGGTTTTCGGTGAGTGAGAGGATGAGGTGTTGGATAGGGTGGGTCTAAAGGACGATCCTTGGGGGATGCCGCAGGCGATGGTCTTGGGTTCTAAGGTGAAGCGACACAGGTGGATTTGTTGTGTTTGTCTAGTGAGAAAGGATGCATCATTTGAGGGAGTTTGTGAGCTAATGTTTTCTTATATTGATTTCAGTTTATATTAACTATTTTAATTATTTCACGCTAACATTTTACATTAAAATATATTATTTTATTTTTTTAAAGAAACTTTATCAAACTTCTGTATACTTCCCTATAGGGCGTCACCCACCCTACTGGAGAATAGCTCCACCAACAAATGGAAAGCTACTTGCATTACCTTTATATAATCTTCACAAATTCATTCATTTGAGGGTATGGAGATGTGTAAGTTCACTCATAGGTGTAAATCCCCAAGTGGAATTGGTGAATGGAATAGGTGTGGGAGTAGATCCTCATATGAGTATATCTAAACATTTAAATTTGCCTTTGTGACTTGGGCCCTCAGTGTTAGTATTTGATGGAGTTCAAAGAACAGATGGGTCATGAAAAATGAGGATTATCAGTAAGAATTAAGGACCTGATTACAACTTTGGTGGTCTGGGAGCGGGCCAACACTCCAGCGCCCTGCTCCCAGACCACCAAAGTCAACTGCCAGCCACCTGCCAGAATATGAGTTACTTTGTAGTCTGGTGGGTGGTTGGCGCAGTGGTCCGTTGGCCTTTCAAAAGGCATTGCAAAGCAAACGCCACACCCCTTACCTGCAAGGCACACACAGGGCTGTCCATGCTGTGCAGGTACTGGGGGTGCACACATACAGGGGGTGCACACATACAGGGGGGAACACATGTGGCCCCTGCATTCATCACTTTGCACAGGGGAAACAGTGGGCCCTCGAGACCCCCCTTTCTTCCCCACTGCCACACTTGTCATGGCCCATCTCCCACCATGTAGAGGCTGGCAGTGGGAAAAGTCATGATATGCCTTGACTGACTGCCTCGCAAACACCAGGGATCATCGATCCCTGGTGGTTTCAGCGGTCCCATGGCACTCTGACCACCAAACTCGTAATTCGGCAGTCGAACTGCAGGTACAGCGGTCTCTGAACACCACCGCACCCAGGAACAGTAAAATTAAATGAAAACATCAATAAAACCGCTTACCTTACAATGGCCATATCGCTGAATCAGCAATGCAGCAAGCGCAAGGTAAGTGGGTTTATTTGTTTTTTTATTTAATTTTACCTATGCTGTCGTCTGTCGACTTCCCCCCACCCCGCCCCTACCACTCTTACCTGTGCTGGCTGCACCTGACCGCAGCTTCACCGTGAGTACTGCGGTCCTTTGGACTCGTATTAACGCCCTAAAGCTACAATTTAGTGAGCTCTTCAACTTATTTCATTTTCTGGTCCATCTATTTATCAACTTGCTAATTCCTAAATTGCTGTGGCATTATCTATTAACATCTAATCTTCACAGGAATACAAAGGAAAGGCGGCCATGAAAATGTAAATGCTATTGTATTCAAGATGCAGCAGATTTTCAACTCAAACATGTGGATCAGAATATGCACATTGCATTTAAGATTACTTTTATAGAAAGACGCTGTGCAAAATTTGATAGGAATATAAGTTTAAAGTTCGTTAACCTCTGGCATTCCAGCATCGATAGTGATGTGAAATGGTTGTTTTCAATGTCTCAGGAGACTTATCAAAAGAATATTATAACAAAGGAGTACTTCATAACATTACAGTACATCTAAAATATTTTCTGTGACACTGGATCAAATTTAATTCTACAATAGTTAATCAAATATGTAAATGTGTGTAATTAGGGTTGCATGAACCTATTTCTATCATTCTTGTCACCAATCATGCACTAAGTGCTCATTTTAAAGTATGCGTTTACCGTAGGATTTTTTGATTAAAGCTGAACCAGAACATGGCGTGTTTTCTTTAGTCGAGATTAGAATACCATTGTCAGTTCTTTCAAAAGTATTTTATTGAAAATTAGCTTCTATTGTGATTTTATTTTCAATGCGTAAGTTAAATCAAAATGAGACACTTACAAACATAATCGCCTACACACAACAATGCATAATGTTGTTATTGTGCTGTTGCTGGCGTTTGGAATGGAGACAGCTGAAGATCTACATATTTAAATGTGTACATTTTATCAAAACTATGCTATTAATTTGTGGCTTGTTTTGAGTAGACCCTAGTGAAATTTAAATTAAATTGGAGCCATTTCTGTAGTTGTGCTTTACGCTAAATATGTGAAATTCCCCCAAATTAGGAAATATCGCGTAAATATGCTGTGTTCTCGGCAAAATGGTACCCCGGGAGCATGAACATTGAACAACCAGAATTCGAGCAGTGTTTTTCAGGCTATTTTGTGTATGAAAGGTATCTTTTCTTCCAATATGGACGTAAGGATTTGTTTTGTGATACAATATAGCGCTACATTTTAGATTGCCATTTTACATAATTCCATGTTATTTTGCACATCCCTACTCTTAAAATATGACGTGTTTCAGGCTTGATTCCCCGAAGCAGGTTCCGTTCAGTTGTATTTAGAAAAGAAAAAACACTGCCTCTAGGGCACAATGTGCAACAGAACAGAGATTATCTGAGTCCATGTGGCTGAGCAGTGTGAGGCAGACCTTAAGGGAGGTGTGTGTGTAGGATGACTTTAGGTACACTGGAAGCCATTAATCTCAGTTACAAAAAAAGTATGACTGTCCAGCCAGAGGTATATGCTAACAAAACACCTTAATATATTTTACATATAGCTTTACTACAAACAATAATCAAACATAATATAAAACAAAATGCACCAAGATAATGATACAATGAATTTGCAATCTCATGAAGAGGCATGATTTTATTACTCATGACACTAGCGACCCTGGCTAAACGCAACATTTAAAGTTCGCTTTTAGGTCATTTCTGTGTTTCATGGAAAAGTAAGTAGCACACACGGCATGTAACTAGTGGAACGCAATAAGAGTGTTGTAGCCCAATGAAGTACTCTTTGTAATAGGCTAATGCTTGCAATCACTGTATAAGCAATGGAAGATCAAACCTCTGCAACTTAAGGACAGGTTACCTTTTAAAACCAGTAATTGTTAAGCTGTGTGATGTTAGATGTTCAAGTAAATCTTAGTCAATAGTCCAATCACACGACTAAGGCAACTAAAAATACATTATGTGCACTACTGTCAAACGAAGGGGTCAGTGTCTGGGAGTTCGTATATGCAGTGAAAAACACCCAGGAAGTTTGTATTCCTTATTGTCTCAAACTCACCTGCGAGGGGGTGCTGATCCTAGCAAGGAAGCACAAAAGTCATTGGGCCCTGCTAGCTGGCTACCATAGAAAGTTGAAAAGAGATTAAAGGAAGTGGAGCACAAACTAAAGACATCAGGGAACAGTTGTATTTTTTTTTATTTGCATTTTCAAAGACATAACATGTCCAAACATATGAACAAAATACAGACCATTGTACTACAACATCCTTCATCCAGTTACAATAAGCATGTGATGTTGCCTCCCATTAACTTTACCACAAAAAGAAACAGTTGCCAAATATAGGTAATCAACCTGGTTCGTGCGCAGATATTCAATCAAATATGTCCAATAGTCCCTTGGTCTGGATCCAGGGGGCAGTCCCTCTTCATAGGTCTTCAACACATCTTGACAATATGCCATATCTAGTAGCCACTGTTTGACTTTGGGGGTTTCCCTACTCTCCCAACACAGGGAAATTCTGGGCTTTGCCATAAGTAAAGCAATCATACGGAACTTACGCTTAGCAGCACGTACATTACTGAGTAGCCCTAATAAACATGTGCGACTAGAACAAATAATATTAGTACCCACAATTTCACCACAGTATCTATGTAACCTTTTCCCAAAAGTCCCGTACTGCTGGGCAGGTCTACGCAAGGTGCAGAAAGTCTGCTGGCTCGACCCCACACCGTTTGGATGTTGCATCTGTGCACTGACCCTATCTATAGAGTCTAGCCAGGGTATAATACGTTTGATGTGTATATTTGAGGTGTAATATCCTAAGATTTCCCTTAGGCATCAACATTTTTGTAAGGGAGCAGGTCATTGACCATTCTTCCTCCGTGTGCGAGACCCCTAGTGCCTCATTCCACTTTGCATGTGCTCTATGGTTTGTATCTGCAATATCCTCTTGCAATGCAGTGTACAGTCTAGACACCAAGTGCTTGTTACTAGGAGTGGTAATTATCATTTGCAATGCTGCTAATCATGGCGGTTCCGCTGGATAACTGGGATATAATTTCTTAACTGCCCCTTGAAGCCTGTGATACGTAAATCGAAACAATAGAGTTGGATTGCTAATATAAGTAAGATCATGTGGCATCTTGAAGGTGACTTTGTGATAGAGGTCCCCCATGTACCAAAGCCCACCTGTTGTAACAGGCCCATGCCCATCTCTTGACGCGTAACTGATAGCTCTGGATGATGGGGTAACGGTAAAGCAGAGGCGTACACAGGCAATTTATGCGCTAGGCTACTCATCTTGGCCAAGCAGCATTCATTGCATCAATAGTATTAATATCTTTGCTGTGTAAAGGTGGCCTGCGATGAGTTATTATTGATGTTAATGGGATTGGCAATATGTCTCCTTCCTCTATAGCTACATGGGTAAGGTAGTGAACCCGGTGGTACCAATAATGCGCATACTGAGCTTGCGCACATAGATAGTAAAGCAGGAGGTCAGGTACTTTAAAACCTCCCTTAGAATAGGGTAATGTCAAATCTCGCAGTCTATGCGGACCTACTTACCCACCCAAATTAGACGAGTCACTAATGACGTCAGTCTGTGAAAGACTTCTGTTGGAGGCGTGATAGGTATATTATTAAAAAGATATCGAAGCTTTGGTAATAGAACCATTTTTACAATAGCTAGCCAGTCAGCTAACGATAAGGGCAACTGAATCCAACGGCCAACTTTTACTTCCATCGTGCTTATCGCCCTACCATAATTTGTGCGGACTACAACTTCCAGGTCACGGTGATACCAAACACCAAGGTATTTTATGGGATCCGATTGCCACTCTAAAGGAAATTCCGTAGAGTGAGGTTGTTTGGTATCGTTCAGAGGTATAATCAGGGATTTCGCCCAATTAATATGTAGACCAGATTGTCTCCCAAATTTAATATATTCACGCAACAAAGGGGCTAAATGCTGTTCTGGATCTCGCACATAGAGCATCATGTCATCTGCATACAAAGAGATATGCAGTGGACGCTGTGGAAATTGGAGAGCAGAATAATGATGTCCCTGTCTGATTTTACAAGCCAACGGTTCAAGCGCTATTGCAAAATGTAATGGGGACATGTGGGCAACTTTGCCGTGTCCCCTTTTCTATGGAGACGGGATCTGAAACGTAATTGTTGATTCGTGCAGTTGGTTTGGTGTATAGCATTTGCACCCACTGCAGAAATATAGGTGGAAACCCCATCCTCTGCAGCACCTCGATTAAATAGGGGCATTCTATAGAATCAAATGCTTTGGCAGCATCTAACATAACCACGGCCGCCTTGGTGGATGTAATTAAATAATGGGACAATGCGAAGAGCGTTCTGGTGTTGTGCACTGTTGATCTTGTAGGGATGAACCCCGATTGGTCAGCCAGTATCAAGTTAGTGGGGCTGTACCCTAGTGGCTAACAATGTAGTTAAGATTTTGATGTCTACATTAAGTAATGACAATGGCCGATAAGAATCACAACATTCTGGGTTTTTAGTTGGCTTGAGAAGTGCAATTAGTACAGCTTCTCTCAATGTGGGAGGGAGCAACATCTTATCATGCGCGTCAACATACATAGCTACTAGATGTGGTGCTAATTGATCTACAAATACCTTATAAAATTCACATCTAAACTCATCTGGGCCCAGGGCTTTACAATTGGGGAGCGATTTGATGACCTCTGTGACTTCCTCAACAGTAATTGGCAGTGACAAGTTCTCTCTCTGCACCCCGGATAACCATGCTATTGTGATGTCTTCTAGGTACTCCATAACTTCTGAGGGAGAGGCAGTAGGCTGGAATTTATACAACGCACCATATGTTTTCATAAATTCCCGCTGTATCCCCTGTGCGTCATTATGCGTGCACCCATTGTCATCTCTGATAGTTAGGACTGCCTGTGGGGGGCGATCTTCACAAATTTTGGAAGCCAACATTTTACCAGGCCTGCCCCTTCACCAAATGACCTTGCGATAGTGCGTCTAGCCATATATTTAAGTTTGTCTTCCGCAGATGCCTGGTGCTCTGACATGACAATCCTAATGGGCCCCAATACTTTAACATTCTGCGTTAGTTCATATTCACGTTCTAATAATGTCAGCTTATCCTCACATAGACTAAGCTGCCTACGAATATCTTTCAAAATTCCCGCATATGTACTTATGCAGACTCCTCATATTGAAGCCTTAAAAGCCTCCCATAACAAGCTAGGGTCGTTAGTGGTAGGTTCGTTAAGAAGAAAATAATCTGCAATTGCTGTACTGATGGTGTCCATGTATACAGTATCTAATAAGGCCTTTGCATTAAAGCACCAGCTATATGGGGGTGGTTTGTGATATGGCACATTAACAGATACCAGTTTTGGGCTATGATTGGACAATGTCCTAGGAAAGTGTTTTACAGCCCTGGTCCAAACCACTGTGTCGTCAGTCCCTAACCAGTAATCTATGCGTGACCAGCTATTGTGCGCTGCTAATGTGTGCGTGGCCTCCATACGTCCCGGATTTTGAATTCTCCATATGTCGTTAAGATGCATTTCCAACATAATATCTTTCAATTTACCCATCGCTTGTTGATGCGGCTTTGTTGTTGAGCCCGATCTGTCAAGGTGCTCATTCAGTACAAGGATAAAATCACCCCTCCAGAATAAGGTCCTGCCTGTTAATCCATGTAATTTCTGCCAGATCACATGATAAAAATCAGGGTCGTCAGTATTTGGGCCATAGGTGTTTATTAGTGCAATCTGCAGTCCCCTAAGTGTACCTGTGACAATAACGTACCACCCTTGGCTATCAACAGTGGTACCATCTGTAGTGAGTCTTGTCCCCTTTTTTATTAAAATATTGACACCTCTAGAGTACGAGGAGTATGTAGAGTTATGAGTTGTCTCAGCCAATTTACCTTCACTGTAGTTATCAGAGTGTGGTGCAATATGCGTTTCCTGTAGAAAGGTAATATCAATATGTAGCCTGTCAAAGTACGTAAACATTTGCCTAATTTTCTTGGGGTTAATAAGCCCTCTGATGTTTCAGCTGATTAGGTTCAGATGTGTTGACCTTGACTCAGTAGCGGTCATTAGGTTAAGTAAAAAGACATTTTACAGTACACTGTGAGTGTCGTAGTTGGCACTACCCCGAGGCTGCACATTTTGTGTGGAAAAGTATGGGCAACAAAATATAGTACGTAAGTAACCTGAATCTCTGCGATGCATCTTAAGCATAACAGTCTGCAAAACAGGTTCCAACTCCCTCCCACCCACCCACCACCCACTTCAGCATCCCAATTATGCCAAAGACAGACCCCAAGGTCAACCAAACAAAAAACTTCATGGGGAACACCCACTCGGGGTTCACTGAGTGCACACAACTCCATCCAGTCTAGTGGATGTGGCCAGGGCCACAACATTAGTGCAGAGTGTACATTACCTATCTCAAAGGGTTAAATCTGACAATAGGTACAATATTATGCGAAGTAACTTATTAAACTTCACCAAACAACACTTTGCCTCTGTTGGTATACAGTCAAAATATTGAGTTTTTAATTTTGAGTTACATTAATATCTAGTTAAATATATAGAATGGACACAATATCGAATGGACAGAATATAGACTTCAAAAATATTGAATAGAATAGCATAAATATCGAATCAAAAATATAGAATGGACAAAATATCGAATGGACGAAATTTGGAAAACAAAAATATAGAATGACAGAATATAGACAACAAAAATATAGAATGGACAGAATATAGACAACAAAAATATCGAATTTGAGGTAAGTTAATAATAATTTTTTTAATTATTTTTTATGTTAGTATATGTGTGAAAAGTGTATATTTATTTTATAATTTATTTTAATTAATTAATTTTATGGTATTTAATTTTTTGCTTAACATAATTCTGTAGTGGGTTGTGGGTTTATAGGGGAAAAGGGTGGGAAGTAATTTAATTATGAATAATTAAATATGTAGATTTATTTATTGGTATTTATTTTGAATTAATTGTTAATTAATAATTAATTGGTAATTAATTAAAATATAATTGTTAATTATTTTAATAAATTGATTATTTGATAATTATGTTAATTGTATTAATGTATTTTCTGTGGCGGGTTGCGGGTTTATAGGGGAATAGGGTGGGAAGTAATTTAAATATAATTATTTACATGTTTAAATGTATTTATTGGTATTTATTTTGAATTAATTGATATTTAAATTTTTAATTGGCAATTAATTAAAATATAATTGGTAATTAATTTTAATTAATTGATTAATTGATAATTATGTAAATTGTATTAATGTATTTTCTGTAGCTGGTTGTGTGATTATAAGGGAATAGGGTGGGAAGTAATGTATTTATAATTAATTACATTTTTAAATGTATTTATTGGTATTTATTTGGAATTAATTGATATATACATTTTTAATTGGTACTTAATTAAAATATAATTGGTAATGAATTTTAATCAATGGTTTAATTGTTAATTATGTTAATTTTATTAATTTATTTTCTGTAGCGAGTTGTGGGTTTATAGGGGAATAGGGTGGGAAGTAATTTAATTGTAAATAAATAAATATTGTTATTTATTTATTGGTTTTGTTTTGTTGTACTTTTTAATAATGTTTTAATTGTTAATATAAAATTGTTAATTACTTTTAATTAATTAGTATTCGGTAATAATATTTAATTTATTTGTATTCATATATGAAGTATTTGCTTTCCCTACTGTTGCACTCTCTGGAGTGTGAATAGTAATTTTTACCCCTACGCTGTCCAACGCTTTCCCTACTGTTGCACTCTTGGAGTGGGAATAGTAATTTAAATCTCCCGCTATCCAACTCTTTCTCTACTGTTGCACTCTTTGGAATGGGAATAGTAATTTTACCCCTACACTATCTAATGCTTTCCCTACTGTTGCACTCTTTGGAGTGGGAATAGTAATTTTTACCCCTACGCTATCCAACGCTTTCCCTACTATTGCACTCTTTGGAGTGGGAATAGTAATTTTAACTCTCCCGCTATCCAACGATTTCCCTACTGTTACACTCTTTGGAGTGGGAATAGTAATTTTTACCCCTACGCAATCCAACGCTTTCCCTACTGTTGCACTCTTTGGAGTGGGAATAGTAATTTTACCTCTCCCGCTATCCAACGCTTTCCCTACTGTTGCACTCACTAGAGTGGGAATAGTAATTTTTACTTCTACGCTATCCAACGCTTTTTCTACTGTTGCACTCTTAGGAGTGGGTATAGTGATTTTTACCCCTACGCTATCCAACGCTTTCCCTACTGTTGCACTCACTGGAGTGGGAATAGTATTTTTTACCCTTACGCTATCCAACACTTTCCCTACTGTTGCACTCTTTGGAGAGGGAATAGTAATTTTAACCTTCCCGCTATCCAACGCTCTCCCTACTGTTGCACTTTCTGGAGTGGGTATAGTAATTTTTACCCCCTACGCTCTCCAATGCTTTCCCTACTGTTGCACTCTTTTGAATGGGAATAGTAATTTTTACCCCTACGCTATCCAATGCTTTCCCTACTGTTGCACTCTGTGGAGTGGGAATAGGAATTTTTACTCCTACGCTATCCAATGCTTTCCCTACTCTTGCACTCTCTGGAGTGGGAATAGTAATTTTTACCCCTACGCTACCCAACGCTTTCTCTACTGTTGCACTCTCTGGAGTGGGAATAGTAATTTTTACCCCTACGCTATCCAACACTTTCTCTACTGTTGCACCCTCTGGAGTGGGAATAGTAATTTTTACCCCTACGCTACCCAACACTTTCCCTACTGTTGCACTCCCTGGAGTTGGAATAGTAATTTTTACCCCTACGCTATCCAACGCTTTCCCTACTGTTGCACTCACTGGAGTGGTTATAGTAAATTGTACACTTTCCGCTATCATCCAGGCGCTCCCCCTGCTTGTCCAGCTACGCCAACATGTTGTCTACTCGCTGAGTGAGGGTATCCAGATTTCCGTTGATATCCTGCAGACTTTTTTGAATCGCCGGGAGTACAGTTTCCATCACGATACCAGATGTTGAGTCTGGCAATGTAACCTTCGATCTGTTACCTTTTAATCAGACATGCTCTAGTGCAGTCTTGAAATGGACTAGTCAGCCCTTACCCCCCACCTGTCCCAGAGAGTGTAATAAATGCAAGGGGGAATACATTGTAATTTGAATCCTGATGATGACAGAAATACTAGAAATGCCAGCACTCTCTGGCCAACACACACAAAGATTGAGGGTACATGCAGGGTGGGTACCCTCATATGCACCCAGAAAACATCACAATTATCACAACAATTAGAGAATGTTACTGGGTGACTCAGGCGTATATACTATGGTTTTAAAAATAAATGTTTGTTTCTCTCTGTATTGTTGTTTCTATAATCTATAAATAAAATCATAAAAATGCGCATATTTTCATCCTGCTCCTGTCCAATTGGTTTGTGATGATGCAGCTTTAAAAACAATTCAGGGAAGCTGCAAAAATGCACCTGATTTACATTATAAATACAGGAGTCAATATGAGCCCGCCTTGTCTTAGCCTCATGACGCCACAGCAGTCATCATAGGAAAAGCTCAGCCAAAATCAATGGATAGCCAAATGAACTGATGCAGGCATTTTAGCTCAAGGCCTCATCAGTAAACAAAGCCGAAGCTGTAGTGTTGCGCTCTAGTGTTCGGTCATGACATGACGGAGACGCTAGGAGTGCGGGCGGCCATGTTGGGCCATGGTAGGGATACACACAGTGAGAGCTAGAGCTGGCACTGGCGCTCTCACTAATAAAGATATACTTTAAAATTATAATGTGCCTCCCTCTTTTGTGACCCCCTGAACGCACCTCTACAAATTGGCAATGAGGCTGGGGGAGAGAGACACGCCACAGCCAGAACACCACGCGGCAGCCGTGCACACGCAGCAGCGTTGAAATCAGCGGGGGCGTGGCAGGGGAGCTGCGAGAGCCCAAAACACGACACGGAGCGTAACACCGCTGGGGAGAGGAGGTGCGTCTTGCCGTGCTCCTGCACACGCTGTATTCCAGACCTGGCTGCACTCCGATGCCAGAGTGAGCGGCACCACAGTTAGTAGCGGCACACCCCCAAAATGTGCGTGCATGAAGAAGGAGGTAGTGTGAGCGTACTTAAATCCACACTGACCACCAGACACAGCGACCCCTGCCCCATGAACAGAAAGAGCGCTGACAAGGGCCAGACCACAGAGTCCCACAATAGCTGTACTGTAGACCCCAGCCCAAGGAGCAGCAGCTGGGGAGAACACCACCAGTGACAAGGAGCACACCCAGCCTCCACCCCAAGGAGTGAGGAGAATAACCACAACCTCCACCCAGCCACACACGTACCCGGGTCTCCCAAATGGATGAGAGCAGAGACTGCAATGAGAGCGTGAGAGCAACTCAGCACCAGTAGGCAACACAGGGCAGGATAAGGTGAGAGCGGACCAGTCTTCTACAAGGTAGCAAAAGCTGGCAGAAAGCACCGTCCTGCACCCTACGCACCATCCAGGAAGACAGGCAGGCTGCATCATGGGTGAGGGTGCCCAGGAGCAGCCACGCCAGGCACCACGGACCGGCGGAGGGAGGCACGCTGAGCGAAGAGGGGACAACCGACACTGGAACACCAGGCTCAAGGCAACGCGGTTAAAGGCATCGGAGCCCAGGTAGACACAGCGGGCCCGCAAGACCAAAGCGCGCCAAGGAGCCCTCCGCACAGAGCAGACAACACCCCACCCAGATGTCAGGCCGCCATGTGTGCCTAGACCTTCTCCCTAACAAACCCTGTCCCCTTCCTACCGAAACCGGAGGAGCCATCCATGAAATGGGAAGACTGGAAAGAATACTTCCTGAACTAATTGTCAGCGCTAGAGGACGAAGGGGAAGAAGTCTCTCTGAGCATGCGGAAAAAGAAGATCCTATTGCATAACTTAGGTCCGGACGGCTTCAGGGTGTACATGAACTTGGTAAAGAAGACCAGGGCAGAGGACAACGATGATGTGTTTCAACACACCATTGAGGACCTGGACAGTCACTATTAACCAGTGGTGTGCATCACTTCAACTTCTTTCAATGGAAACAGAACGTGGGGGAATCGGTGGACGACTACATGGCAGCGCTGATAAGACTAGCCATCACCTGCAAATTCGGAGCTCTCCACAATGACTTCACCTAGGATCAAATCATCATGCACACGGTGAACACATCCATATAGGAGAAGTTATGGGTCAGCAGAGAAGCCACCCTCAAGGAGATAGTGGCCATGGTAAAAAAAAACGGAACTCTCAGAACGGTGTGCGGAAGCTGCCAAAAAGGAAAGTGCCAGCAAAGCTGTTGTGGGCAAAGTATCAGAAGCCACCCCTCAAGACCGCAAGCAGCCGTTCACGGGATGCTCAAGTCAGCCCAAAAAGTATGCACCCAAGACACCTACAAACCGGAAACCCCAAGGGGAGGACAAGAACTCGTGCTACAGATGTAGCAATGAAACACACGCAGCCACCAACAAACGTTGCCCCGCCTTGAGAGCCAAATGAATGTACTGGGGTATCATGGGACACTTCGAGAGGGTCTGCAGATGCAAACCCAAGAAAAAGTAGTTCAAATATGTTACCCAAGACTTAGAGACTGAGGAAGGTGGGGGTGAGGACGACGACAAAAGTGTACTGTGCATAGACGACCAAGTCTTAGACATAGACTGTTCACACATGTGTAAACCGTTCTGCGACTTTTTGATAGGGGGAGTTCAAGTACCAATGGTGTTCCCCATACACCATCATACAATGCAGCATCTGGGACAGAGACTTTGCGCAAACCACAGGCACACGCCTCCTGGCTCCAGACATCCGCCCAGTTACCTTCACAGGGGACCCCATCCCCATGGTGGCGTACAGTCCCCTACAATTTGAATTTAAAGGCTGCACAGCGGAAGGGAATCTCTACGTAGCAGAGAAAGGACCTTTGGTCCTAGGATGGGTGGACCAGGTAGAACTTGGTATTCAACTGAATCCAGGGGGTACAACGCAAGTCCTGATGATGACCCCAGCTCAAGCATACCAGGCAGACAAATGGAAGGCAGAATTCCCAAAAGTATTCAGAGGCACCATCGGCAAACTGAAGAAAGTTCACTCACAAGTTCTTCCTCAAGGACACGTCAGCCACAAAGTGCGGAACATTCCGTTTCAAAGCAGAGAAGCAGTACAGCAAGAGTTACAACGCTTGGAAGACAATGGAATGATTGAACCGATTGAGAGCGCAGAATGGCTGGCACCCCTGGTTGTAGCCAGGAAACCCAACGGCAAGGAACACCTCTGCATCAACTTGCGGGAGCTCAACAAAAACATCATAGTTGACAAATTCCCATTACCCAGGATCAACGAGATGCTAGCCCTTAAGAAGGGCATCAAAAGGTTTTCCACCATAGACCTCACCTCTGCCTATCATCAGATCTCGCTGCACCCCACCTGCAGGAAACTAACCTCGTTAATTACACAGTTTGGATGCTACCAGTTCCGGCGAATGCCATTAGGCCTTGTGTCCGCCGCCAAAGTCTTCCAAAAACGAATGCATCAACTGTTCAGACACACAGACCCGGTGCAGTACTTTCAGGACGCCATCCTAGACCAAAGCTAAGCCTGATGCCAAGCTTAGATAACTACCTGTCATTTCGGAAGGCACTGAAAGCTAATCTTTTCCCATCTCCCTGAGTTTGGTAGTCCATGCCCTCTGTCTGTCTCTGTGGCCCTACGGCCCTCTGGCCTCTCTTTGCTTGCTTCGACGGGCTCTTTGCTGTTAGCGGCTTTTATTGCTTTTAGCGATGGGGCGCCCCTTTGCTGGGGCAGCTGTGCGCTCTACAAATCAGCTTAACTTAACTTAACTATCTTACCTTTGTTTATTGCTCTGGTTCCAGTCCTCAAAGTATGGAAACTTAAAATGGGGAAATGCATCAGCAACAGCAATGTTATTTTCATTCATTTAAAAACGTCAGTAAACATCGTTTAAAGGCTGTTCGGGTTTTACCTCTCTCGCTTCTTCAGAAGGAGACCCTCAAGTGTAACCATAGAAGAACATTACATCAATTCTTAGCAGCCATTTTGCAAGCCTCCTTAGGGTAAATGCTCCCTAAAGCTAATATTGGAACCTGGAAACCGGTCGGCCTGGTAAGGCCAACATAAAGCGAGGCACGTGGTGCCACAGGGTGCTTCATCCCTTTAAAGTGAAAGCTCATCCGGGTTATGTGATGGTAACTGCGGGCGCTTTTTGACCTGTGGGTGAGGGCAGCGTATTTCAAGTGCTAGACATTGCTGCATCAACGTGGCCTGGGGGGGGACAAACACTCCTCCACAAGCTCAAACATTTACTCCAGGCTTCAGCTTTTGGTGAAACCTTAATTCTTGCCTTGTTACCAAAGATGATGGCTGCAGCCAGGCCCCGTTTTCGTGCCTCTCTGCATGAAGCAACTTAAATTTCTCAAAGGGATTGAAATCTTCACTGTACCCATTAATGCAGAGAGACTGCCAGTCTTAGAAAGCACTGCAGGGCAGGCTAAAAGTCCAGGACTGGCTGACTGTGTTTGTGTAGGGTGATTAAATGGCTCCATGTCATCAGCACACCAAGGAGCATATTCTCAAGGACTTATCGACCAAGTTAGCGACACTTTATCGCCCTATTCACAAGCTGGTGCTAACATCCGATCTCACCAGTTTTCCTGTGATAGCAGGTGCAAAAATAATTGCCACAGATGACACCGGCAACTAACGCTAATGATATGCAGAGTAGGCTTTCCCGTGCAAAAAGCTGTACCAACACCACTTAGCAACATTCTCAACAACCAGCCAGATTGGCGATAAGATTGCAAAATATGGGATAAGGCGCTTTAGCAGCCGGGAATAAACACCTGCTCTTACCTAAGTGAGATGACAACCTGCACAATAAAAGGGACCCCGACCCATAGCCACACCTGAAGAACAACAGATGCCATGGAGCTACTGACAATGCACCTCGGACACCCAAGAAGGCCACAACATCCACCGCCACCACCCCTGGGACCCCCCCAGACAAAGATATTTTACATCAACTTTTACGAAATCATGAACAAAACAATTCGTATGATGTCGCACAATTACAACGAACAAATAATTTTATTCAAATAAACTTAAAACAAATATTTGGAAGAGTCATGGCGGGTCTTTGCTGGACAAGCTGTAGGTAACCGCCTGCAAGACAAAATTCAAGATAAGAAGGTGTGTCATGCACTCATCAAAGGACAGAGAGAGAGAGAGAAGGAGAGAGAGAAAGAAAGGAAGAGAGAGAGATAGTGAAAGGAAGAGATGGAGAGAGAGTGAAAGAAAGAGAGGGAGAGAGAGAGAAAGAGAGAGAGAAAGAAAGGGAGAGAGAAAGTGAAGGGAAGAGAGGGAGAGAGAGAGAGAGTGAGAGAGCGAAAGGTAGAGAGGGAGAGAGAGAGAGAGAGAGAGAGAGAGAGAGAAAGAGAGAGAAAGAGAGGGATAGAGAGAGACAGTGAATGGAAGAGCGGGAGAGAGAGTGCCAACACTGTGTACCCAGGTCTCATTACTCACCTGCTGCCACTGGTTTGTCTCCAACCATGTGCTGGTATACATTGTGTCCACCAGGTCCCTGAACTGAAACAAAGTGCATATTGATGAAAGGCAGAGTTTAAATCATTGCACACGTCATCATCGCTTGCCCGCCCCTGCGCACACAGGCTGCTGCACCACAGCCCCTCCCGCAGCCCAGCGGTGAGTGCCCGCCCCAGCGCACCCATGCTGCACTGCTCAACTTCCACCACCGGAGTGTTTCCAAGAGGTCCCATCACATGCCGGTGCAAGCTCCAAGCCAGGGGACCGCGACCTTGGTAGCCCCACATCATGCAGCCCCGCACCGCGGGCAACCAGGTCACCACAAGATTCTGGGTCTTGATTTCGCAATGGCAGAGATCATATCAGTGCACACGGCACCATCGCAGGCTGCACACCCGTTCAGCTCTTTAGATGCCACTAACTCTGTGAACCGCAAGGCAATGCCACGTGGCGGTAGGCCCGCGCTGCCCTCTTGCTCAGGCCGACACTGCGGCCCAGCAGGGCTCACTCAAATCCCTACCAGTCCAGACCTCGATGGCCGGAGCATCATCGCAGGCTGCACACCCATCGGCTCAGCACTTAAGGTGCCCTACCTCAGTGCACCAAAAATCACCGTCCCGTGGTGGTAGGTCTTTGTCGGCCACAGTGTATCCGGTGCCACCAACTTTATGCAACGCAAGTCATGGACCCTTTATTATTGAGCATTGTGGTGCGGACGCCATTATGTCACCTCCGGCAGTGGGGAATGTGATGTGGTAGGGCCCTAGGTCCTCATGCATAAATAATACCACATGGATACACCCAGTTAGACAGTGGAAATCGCCTCGAGCATGTCCCTTTTTATTGGCAGGGTCAAATGTCCTTTGACGCCTGTGCTGCATGGGTGTGGTGTGGGTGTAACCAACCCTCAGGGAGTGGCTGTGGCATGCTGACAACTATACCCGTGATTAGCAGATCACTACAGGGAAGACCTGGGACAGGTAACGTTGTCGTCTCCACCTATAAGCGGAGTGGGCTGCCTGGATTCTGCCAGTCCAGCACATGGGTGTGAACAATGACCCCAGGGCTCTGGGCGCAGTTTCATCCTGGGCTGGGCGCCACCCGGACCGCAATCGATAATGTGTTACCTTGTGACTCAAGTCCCACAACATAAGGAACATGGTTGTAAGGGGGAATCTACATTCATCCATACTTCCACACTTGAATGATCATAGACATGACACATCTGTGTGAATATGAATGTTTAATGCACGTTCAGTGGAGTGTTGTAGCTGTAGCAGTACAGGGCCATGCAAACCCCACTTTATATGCATTGTTGGCCCGTGGAGGGCCTGCCAGAGTCCTGTAGGGAATGACAAGTTCATCGGAAGAGGAAGAGTTCAGTCTGCAGTCTGATTGCCTTGTCATTGGTAACAAAACAGAATATGGCAGTCCATGTTGAGTTCCAAGGAGAGTGTCGCAGAGTGCATCAGGGGACGGTGGAAGGTCATGATGCAGAGGGTAGAACCAAGCAGAAACAAGCAGAAACAGGCCATATGGCGGAGATGAATGCTACTGCGTCCTTCTCACCACTGAGCCAGATACATCTGCATCTTGTCCTCTGCTGTTTCATATGCCTCACATGTGGGTGGTGGTGTTCTGCCTACAGAACTGTGTGGCAGTGATACATCGGGGGCTGGAGGTTGAATGGCTGCCGCACTGTGTGGCACTGAACTTCAGGGGCGGATATGTGAATGAAGTGGTATCAGCAGCATCCATCTGCGCCAGACCTTGTGGCGGAAATGCCATGATGAGGGTCTGCAGGGCATGGAAGAACCCAGCTACCTCTCACTGGTGTGCAGCCATGGCAGCCGCTCTTTCCGCCTGCGTCCGCTCTATGTTCTCTATGATCCTCCGCATGTGTCCCAACTCCTGGAGCCACTCTGACTAGACAGTTGTACATGTCTCTGAGTCAGTACTCCAGCGATGTCAGCCATGGATTGTTGGAGAGCATGGAGAGGACTGTGGGTGTCTGTTAGGGACTGTGAGTGGTCCCTGATGGGACTTAGACACCCATGTATGGCATCTAGTTTGGATGCCATGAGGTCAAACCCCACCCGCATATGTTCAGTCATCTTCTCCTGGCACCCAACACACGGCATTGGAATTCCATGTGTTGTTCGTGGGGGTCCTGGGAGGCAGCCGTGTTGGTGGGTGCTGCCTGCTGTGTGGTCTGTGCAGGAGTTGGGGTCTCCTCGATGCAGCTGGGCTTCCCTGCTCCTGGAGGTGGGTTGACATAGCTGTCATTGAACTCTTGGAGGGCGTCGGTGTCGAAGATGTGGAGGTCCTCTTCATCATCAGTGAAGAGAGGTTCCGTCTGCTCTGCAGGAGGTGTTGATTTTCTCTCTGATATGTGAAGGGGAGATGCAGTTTAACATTGTGTTCACATATATGTTGACGCATTGTACATGTTTACATACAGACTGCATGACAGTGTACATTGTGACTGTTTGGGGGGAGCTGCCTATTTGATGCGGGACAGTGGACATTTCAATATCACGGATGTGTGTTTGTACTTGTACATTATCAACTAACATTTCCCTGCTATGCCAAATGTGATTGTCCAGTTCCTACATACAAGCGGCACAAGTTGTGTCCTCTGTTCTGTTGTGAACATGTTGCAGTTTGTAGCACATTGATGTCAATGTTGATGTGCTCTGCATGTTATGTGTGTGTGCTGCATTTTGGGAGAGTCACCCCTGCAGCTCTGATTTTGCTGCCCCTTTTTCCTTTTAGGTGATGTGCCTTTAACTTCTGTGCTTATACAGTGCTGAGATGATGCAGACTTTGGCTCTTTTGGGAGTTGGGAGTCTGGGGCATGGTTTGTCGCAGATGTGTTATTGTTGTTTGTGCACGTGGATGTGTCAGAGTGTGCCCTGCTCCTTTGATGTGGTCCACACTCAGCCACCTCAGTGTTGTGGCGTGCATTAGTTCATGATATATTGATTGCAGCAATGCTATTAATCATGCAATGTCACTTGCATTGTCAGTGTTGCTCACAGACACACCACTTTGCTGGGTGTAGCACATGTGCATGGGTTGGTTGTGAGATTGGTGGTGTGTGGGAAGGGCCCCCTCTGGGCACATAGTCGACGGGACCCTACTTGCTGTTTCTAGGTGTGCTACAGTGTGCCTAGGGGATAAGAGACATGATCCAGAGTCATTGTGGGTGTGCACTGTGCTATACCTAATTGTGCATGTGTGTCATTGTGCCCATATCCCCCCGTCCTCCCCCCAGTCCCTGGTCGTTACTCAACCTGTTGCTGTTGTGTTAGATCATGTTGAGCAGTGTCCGGTCCCCCAACTCCTGCCACCATCTCCAAACTGATAACTGTAGACACCATTTCTTCCATCGCATCCAGCTCCTCCTGTGGCGCTGGACTCCCACCACCAGTCTGCATTGCTGCCTTCTGGATGTTGGCAAGTTTCTGCTTGGTTTGCACTTCACATCATTCCAGCGCCTCTTGACCTCTTCCATTGTCCTCCTCAGCACTACTACTGCATTCAGCTTGTCCACGATGGGCTGCCATATTCCATTTTTTGTTGCCAATGGCACAGTGGGGGTGATGAACAGTAGTTGATAGTGTTCTATCACCTCCGTTATCAGGATCCTGTTTCCTGTGGACTGAACCACGTCTTCCTCTTCTTCTTGACCTTGCCCTTCCCTGACCCCAAGGTCCGAGGCTGGTCCTCCGTGGGCTTGTGGGTTTCTGGTTGTCCTCTGTACTTGCTCCGGCTACCTCCATTGTGCTTCGCAGTCGTTTTGTTTTTGTTTGTGTTTTTTTCTACTTTTATAGTGAGTTTTCCTGCCTGACGTGTGTGAATTGCCGGCCTGGTAAAGGTTTTCGCTGATTTTCTTTATCGCGGTTGGGCCCATCGCAACTTTTTTCACGTTGGGGTTTATATTTTCATCCCATCCTGGTGACTTTATCGCGGACATTTGAATCATTAACTGGAAAATATTGCATGGTACTGCAGTGTTGTGAATAGGACGTTAACACAGATTTATATTCCCGTGATAGACGGCGATATGAGACATTGTGTTAACCGATTTTGGCGATGATTATCGCACGTTCTTGAGAATATCCCCCAAGTTTTTATTCCAGTTAGTTGTTTTCATATAGATTTGTTTTCATGTGTGTTGGTTCAATTGACTCAGTTACAATTAATCTAGACTACAACTCCCAGAATGCAAGGGAGCCACCGGTCAACCCTAGTGATGGGTGGAACAGGTTCAGTGTAAGCTCATGTGCCGGCAGTCTTCACAGCAGTAGTCACAGCTGTTCGAGGAGTGTTGCCCTTGTGATGAGTGGATCCCCTGAGCCCAGGTAGCATTGCTGCCCTCTCTGCCCTGCCCTTAACGTGTCCCCCAAACAGGGCATCAGCTGGGATAAGGCGCTGACCTTCGCAGACAATGGGTACCAGCCACGCCCTCATACCACACAGGACTCGGGCGCCTCCTTGACAAATGACCGCTCAGCGATGTTGACCTCTGAGGGGAAGCAGATGCACAGGAAACCTGGCAGGGTGATTGAAAGCTCTGTCGAAAGGGGAAGTGGGAAGACCCAAGCTCCCATTTTACCTCAAGGTACACAACGAGACAAGCGATCTGGACTGGGAGGAGCCCCTTAAAGCTGCTTTGAGCCTACAATAAGGTGCGAGGGTCCGGGTGTGTAAATAAAAGCAATGTGTTGGGTTCAGGCTCCAAGATAATAAAGTGTAATATCAACAACACAAAGGGTGTTCTTTCCACTCAGAAGGGAGGCTTTGAAAAAACACCAGGGCCATCACTCTTCCTGTCTACAAATAGACAAATTAAGGCAACCAGAGACCCACTTATCAACACAGAATGACTGACAGGAGGGTTACAACTGGGCAGGCTGCACAGCTCGCGAGCTCGAGGGTCACAGACCAAGAGCTGTAGAAGTAAGAAGGGAACTCACGCCCACCTCCTGAGTGATAAGGAAAGAGAGGACCCTTGTGCGCGGGCTGCAGTTTAGAGATCGGAGACAGGCAGCAGAGTGCACTATCCTCAGCAGTTTAAAAACAAGCCCACGAGTGGTGCGCTCGCACGCTGTAAGATGCGAAAACGATAAATAATACAATTTGGCAGCGCACTGTTGGACACAATAAGATACAGATTAAAACATTTCAGGGGGTATATATTGCGTAATGAATAACATGCTTGAACAAGACAGCGTGTGGTGCTTGCACACCCAAAGGAATGTTAAGTACGCAGCTGGCACCGACTGCCCTGCTGCTCACTCCCAAGCACCCTAGGCCATGGGAGTCACATTTAGAGATGATCCCGCCTTTGCCAATTGCAGGCTTTCAATTTTTGAAAGCCACAGACAAAGGCCAATGCAAGGTGTGGGAGGAGGCCGACCCACACGGAGAAGGCTCTTGGAAGTCTGAAGTGATTCCAAGAGCCCTCTCCTATAGCAGCGCATGCATGCTGCGCTGGGTGGGACGTACAAAAACAAGAAAAGGGGGCTAGTTAAAAACACCCTGACCCCCCAGGCTTGCTCAGGGGGACCCACAGGGACCCTAGGGGATAGTTGGCCCCTAGGAACCCTTCAGTATTCAAGGGCAATTAATTTCCCAACTAACAATGCACCAGGGGGTGCGTTTGCAGAATGGTGGAGAAAGGCGGCATGGCCTTTGTCTACCTCTCAGCAATTCCACTGCGTGGGGCTTACTGGAGGTAAGAGGTGGGCTAGTTGGCTCCTAAAGGATCCCCAGCAGTGAAGGGGACTTCAATCCCCATCCAAGAGCATGCCAGGGATCGCGTTTGTAGAGTGGTGGGCAAAGGGGGCGTGGCCTGCTCGTCGAACTTAGCAATGCTGCCGCGTGGGACTTACTGGAGGTACTAGGAGGGGTAGTTGGCCCCCAAAGATGTCCTTGGGGGCCAACTATCCCTCTTGTTACCTCCAGTAAGCTCCATTCAGTGGGATTGCTAAGACGTCTCTGGAGGTCATACCCCCCTTTCTCCACCATTCTGCAAACGCACCTCCTGGCAGACTACGGGATGGGGGATGAAGTCCAATTTACTCCTGATGGACTTTGGGGGCCAAGAAGCCCTACTGGTACCTCCTTTAAGCCCTACGCACTGGAATTCCTAAGCGCTGGTCAGAGGCCTAGCACCCTTTCTCCAACACTCTGCAAACACGACTACTAGTTAAAGAAGTGTTTGCAATGTAATAGGTTTCGCATTTGCTAGAATTAGAGCAATTGGCATTGTAAATGCAAACATTTTTTACTAATGTTTTTTGGGAGTGGAGTGGATATACGTTGTGTGTAGTGGAATTGGGTGATATGTTGTGCAGTGAAATTATGTGGATAGAAAGTATGTGTTTTATAGTGTATAGGAATTATGTAGAGTGGGATTATGTGTTATGGAGAGTAATTATGTGGTATGGTAGTCTGTGTTGTGGAGTGGTAACCTCAGGTTTAGTCTTCTTCATTGCCATAGAAGCTCAACTATGAACTCAGTGAGACAAAAAAAGATGGAATCACTGAGGAGCACTTGTGGACCTAGTCAGAGGTATGAGCAGGGCCACTGGAAATATGTGACTGTTTGGCTGCACCGAATTTCGCATAATTATAGGTTTTCTGCATTAGCCACATAATTCGTCATCTGCACCCTAATCTGCAGATTTAAATTAAAAAAAGCCTTGTTTCTAGCTGAAATGGGTCAAACGTTACCAAAAATGCAGCGACAAGTGTTACAGAGTGGTGCAAGGCTCTTTGCAAACCGAGAATGTTCATGCGCTACTTATTGCTAAATGTGGCTGTTAAATTGTTACTACTGGTGTGCAAGCCACTCTTGTTTCACTCTGCGCCTCTCTTGCCTCTGTCTACATTTCTCTTGCCTCTTTCGGCATCCCTCTTTCTTCATTCTGCACTTTCCATGCTCCTTTCTGCACCTGTCTTGCTTCTTTCTCCAACCCTTTTGTCTTTTTCTGCACTCGTCTTCCCTCTTGCTGTACCTTTCCTGCCTGTTTTGCATCTCACTTGCCTCTTTCTGCACTTTTCATGCTTCTTTCTACACCTCTGTTGCTTCTTTCTGCACTTCTCTTCCCTATTTCTGTACCTCTCTTGCCTCTTTTGGCAACTTTGTTGGCTCTTTTTGCTCCTCACATGCAGCTTTCTACACTTCTCTTACCTTTTTCTGCACCCCTGTTGCTTCATTCTCTGCACTTTCCATGCTTCTTTCTGCACATGTCTTGCTTCTTTCTGCACCCCTGTTGGCTTTTTATGTACCTCTTTTGCATCTTTCTGCAGTTTTCTTGCATTTTTCTGTACCTCTCTTTCCTCTTTCTGCACATCTGTTGCCTCTTTTGGCACCTCATTTGCTTCTTTCTGCCCCCATGTTGTCTCTTTCTGCACTCAATCAATTTTCAAGCTTTATTCGACTATTAAAAACAATCACAAAAGCGTACAATAAAACACAATACAAACATTATAATAAAACAATAGCTCAGAATTGAAGAATTTAGGAAGATTTAAAACACCAAACTTTTCCTATGAGAAATGGCTTTGAGTAAAAAAGTAGCAGTATAAAAACAGGTGTCTGCAGAGTCAAGTGCAAATAATAATTCCATGGCTTGGGAAGTAGTATACACTGATAATCTTAAAAACATAGGTCTGAGATAGAGACGGCGAAGGTGCATATAGAGTGGACAAATAAGCATAAAGTGCCGAGTACTTTGCCTAGTCTGACCATCGCAAGGACAGGGGGAATGGCTAGGAACTTTCATCTCAGGGAAGGCCACTAAATTATGTACTATACCAAGTCTGAGACGTGTCAGAACAAACTGATGGGACTGCTTGGTTATGAATTTTAAGTACATAGGCATGCCCTTTCCTTCAAATTTAGTGGTGTGATAAAATACATAGGTAGACATGGTAGCACACTTTACCCTGCGCATATCAGACTTAGTTTGGATGAAAACATCTTTAAGTTCCTTTTTCAATACAGTGACGGCACAATAGGGCTCCTTAATGATGTCAAAATTAAATACCTTGTCATAAGTATAGGAGACATAGCTTAGCCAGGGAATCTTAAGGACTTTGTCCAACTTCAAACAATCAGTGATAATCTTCCTAGAAAAAGTAGTCTCTTCTTTAGCCCATATTGACCTCCATACCATGAGGGGTCTTAATCCCATAAGATCAGTCAGATAGTTTAAACAGACTTCGCTATGGCACAGTACAGTAGGTGCCGAAGGAGGTAGGCAAAGCAATCTTCTAAGGAACCCATTCTCGGTATTTTGCAGTGTCCTATGCTGGCTATAGCCCCATATACCAGAACCGTACAGAGCAATAGACGCACATCTATGCCTGTAAATGTCTACCATATCAGGTATACGGCGGCTTCCTAGCTTTGCAGCGAATCGAAAAATACCAGATGAGCTTTTGGCCATTCTACCATTAACATTTGAGATCTCCTGGGACCATGTCCCCTTGTTGTTAAAGGTAACACCGAGGTAGCAGAACCTATCCACTACCTCAATAGTATGATTGTTAAAATGGAACGGCATAACAGATTTCATCCGTTTACCACAGGCCATAATAAAAGTCTTGGTGTTATTTATTTTCAATTTCCTCGCATTAATAAAATCATAAAAAGTATTCATAAGTTTCTGTAGCCCATTTGGAGTACGCGAAAGGAGCACCGTATCGTCGGCATAAAGCAGAACTGGTACGGGAAGTCCACCGACTTGAGGGGAATCCGCCTGGACCTTTTTGAGTTCAGATTCGATGGAATTGATAAAGAGGGAAAATAGCAGGGGGGCCAGTACACAGCCCTGCCTTATGCCTGACTTAACCCTGATTTTCTCGGTACATTCACCCGACGGACCAAAACGTATCTGGGCCGACAGCTTATTATAGAGACGAGCCAGAAAGTGAATGATTGCCGGGGGGGCGCCCATGGCCAATAAAGTGCACCACAAGAGTTCATGGTCCACAAGGTCAAAGGCGCTCGAAAGATCGGCAAAACAGAGAAATAGGGACCCTTGCTTCGCTCTCGTATATTTCCCTATTAGGAGGTCAAGGTTAAGGCACTGCTCCGTAGTCCCTAAGCCTTTGCGAAAACCAAATTGGGATTCAGCCATGATATTATTTTCTTCAACCCACTCCTCGAGCCTTATAAGGAGAACCCTGCTCATAATCTTCAGGGAGGAATCAAGAAGGGAGATAGGGCGATAGTTCTTAGCCTCGCCTCTATCTCCCTTCTTGTAAATAGGTAGGATTAGGGATTCACTCCAAGTAGGAGGGGTGTTCTCCAGGACTGATGCATTAAACACCTGGGTCAGGAGTGGGCACCAGAGACTGGGGTTAGATTTGTACAGATCTACCGGTACCCCATCGGGTCCCGGTGCCTTTCCACCTTTACTCTGGCTTAGGGAGATAACCACCTCTGATAGGGTAATATCCAAAGGGATCCTAGTCTCAGACATTGGGATAGTAGGACCGTCAGAGTCTCCCCCGGGTGGATTAAAAATACCAGAAAAATGGGAGACCCAATTGGCTTCGCTAACCTGCGCTGATAGTTTGGGAAGCTCTTCATTGGCAAGAAAAGGACTATTAACCGTAGACCAGAACAGCCTACTATCCCGTAGTACCGATGCTTGGTTCAGGGCATCCCAGGCAAGTTCCCTGAGTTCCTGCTTCCTACGTACAAGATTACTTTTATAGGTGAGCCTAAGTAATTTGACGGCCTCCCTATCTCTCGGGTGTTTTGTTAAGGCCAGCTTGAGTTCCCGCAGGGATTGAGTACATAAGCTATCAAACCAGCCCACATTTTGGTCCCTAATTCGGGCTTTAGTAATGGTAAGGCACCTTTTTACAGCATCACCGAGTGCCACAAAATTAGTTATAATACACCCGTTAGGGGCCTCAGGATTAAGGCAACTATAAATTTCAGCAAACCCCTCTTTAATAATTCTAGCTTGCAGTTTATCGGAGTTGTCCAATTTCCACTTTATACGGAAACCATTCTGTCTGTGTGGGGTAACATCTTCTAGTACCAAATAATCATTCCTAGCATTAGGCCCCCATGCAGAAATAAGCATGGTGATTGCTTGGTGATCACTGCCTCCCAGATCGGTAACGACGGGAACTGTACAATGAGGAGTGAAATGTGTAGAAACCAGTATGTGATCAATGGCAGAGGACGAGTTGGGTCCTACAAAAGTTGGAACAGGCATACCAACCACATCTAGGGCCGGGGAGTGGATCATAAGATCCAGGTTCAGCACAAGGGAATTAAAGGAGTCACCATGGGGGGAGTGTACAAAATGTGCTCTGTTTTCCCCGTTGTCTCCATCAAAACCACAGGTTCTAGAAAAGGAATGTGGGCAAGTACGTAGGTTAAAATCCCCACCCCAAATGATCTCAATTGGTTTGCTAACATCGTTTCGTAAGTTCTTCAAAAAAGGACCCAGCTCCTCTGCCACCGAGGTATCTGAGGCATTAAACAAATTGTTATAGTGGTTGACCACCACTAAAACATGGCCCTTAGGATGTTCTAGTATTAAAATTTGGGAGTGGTGTCCCACAGGGAGGTAGGAAATCAAACATAGTGGAAGTTTGACTGATGTAAAAATCACTAATCCCCCTTTGGCCCTACCCATACCTGTCCCTATTGCCTGGTTGTTATAAGACACAAACCCATCGAGTTCAATATCAGCAGTTGCCCAGGTCTCTTGAAAGCATAAAATATCAAAATCCGAGAGGATCTCTTTCCACCCCAATGAGGCCGATTGCCTGCTCCACCCTGCAACATTCCAGGTAACAAACTTCAGCCCAGGGGAACAAATGGGGGGTTGAATAGGCACGGGTACCGTGGTGATTAAAGCATTATTGACAGGTAGAGGGTCCTGTAATACTGGATAAGTCACGGGGATTATCGGGGCAGTTTGGGACATTGTAATGTCTTGAGTGGGAATAGGGCTACTATCGGGCAATACCGTAGGCTCTTTATCAGAAGAAATAGTGGGGTCTACAGCAGTGGGCAGTCAATCAACACCATTAAGGCCACTCAGACAATTAAAACGATTATAATTATGGAAGGGTGTCATAGGTGGTTGAAAAACAGGTTGTGCTGGATACCCACAAAATCTATCCCTCCGAGCAACCCTTGTCCATTTGTCCTGAACTTGATCACGATGCATTTGTACATGGGGGAAGAAAAAAGATACAGGCAGGGTCCGGATGGTGGATTCAGATGATCTATTCGACCCCGAGCAGATGTAATGAACAGTCCTTGGGTCTCTAAAGCTCACCAAAATACAGTCCCCAACTATTGACTTCCTGGTCTTGCCCAGCCAGGGTACCCTCCTTACCATCACAATTTCATTATTAAAATATGCAGGAAGAGGTCTATTCCAGTTCAACCATTTAATTACTTGATTTTTTAGTGAGAAAAAATTCTCGCCTTCCCCCATCTCCAGGGGAGGAACCCCGGCCATAACTACCATAAGATCGTTAGCTTCGGGGGGAAGGTCGGGTCTCCGAATTCTAGGGGCAGGTTTCTCCGGTAAAGGGGGTGGAATACCGTCACCATTTACAGCCCCATTGGGATTTATAACAGGGGGAGTAATACCTGCTGGTAGTAGTGGGGGAATCATAGTTTTACTATGGCATGGAGGAACTGGTATGGCCATGAGAGGTTGCAAAATAGGGGTGGCAGAAGTCACCGCAGTTGGTTCTGAAATAGCTGGAGGAGGTTGTGAGGTGGGGGGTAGGGTGGGGGGGGACATAGTCTCAGGGGGTCTTCCAAGGGTATTGACCTGCGAATTCAAACTACTTAATGTAGCCTCAAGAATAGTTAGACGGATCTCCACTCTCTTAATACTCTCGGTGATAGGCTGCAGCAGAGATCTGAGTAAGAATTCTAGGTTCCCCTGGGGGACAACTGGGGGCAGTAAAATAGGCAAGCTATTCATAGGGGGAGGAACAGTACCCGTATCTACATTAGACTTACCGGGAACAGGAACAGACTTAGTAGGTTTTCCAAAATCGGTATGGGAAAGTTTGGATTTACCCTTACCTGCCCTCGACTTCCTTCTACGCTTATTAGGAGGAGGGCCGTGCAGCTCGGCCACAGTAACTAATTTGGGCTTAGCTTTCCTTGATTTAGAGGTCAGGGTAAGTTGGGATATAAGATCAATAGCCGTACAGCAGAGGCTAGGGGAGAGGCTGGGCACCGGTACCTGACTGGGACTAACAGTACATTCCCTCAGCAAAAGAGGGACTCCTTCCTGTGAAAGAGATTCCTCATTAGCAATCAGCGATGTCCCACCATCTACAATATCTTCCAGGGGTCTACGTTTCAGATTTTCAATAGAGCGTAGGCGCTCAGCCCTGCGTTCGGCAAGGGCAGTATCCAAATCTCCCTCTTCCTCCGCCAAGGAGCGTGGAAAATATGTATCCAGGGTTCTAATCTTAGACCCCCCCAGTTTCACTATGGATTTGTCCAGAGCTGATGAAGGCATGATAGGTAAATGGTATGTCTTGGGCAACAAAGGCTAAGTAGAAACCAGTACCAAAAAAACAGAAGAACAGGAAAGAAGCCCGGCCCGGCCTACTCTGGCCTATGAGGGCCTAAGAGGGTCCGCCCTTAGTCCGGGCTTTGTCCCGGGTGATGTCCCGCACACGCGTCCCGCTGACGCGTAATGACTTCAGATATTAAGCCAAATGAGGATAGAGGGGGCGGAGACACGGGAAGAGGCGGCAGGTGTGCTGGCTGGAACACGCACAGCCTGCTGGCCCTCGCAGTCCCGTTCTCTTCGTGAGCAGCTCCCCTCGTGATTACAATGCCCAGCGGGGCTCCTGGCACACGGAAGCAATGCCCTACGGTGCTCCTGGCAGCAGCAGCAAACAGGGATCCAAGGACTCCTCCACGAGCGGCTCCCGCGAAGCGGGGGCCGCGAGGAGTTTTCAAGCAGGCAAGCAAGGGGCGGAGACACGGGAAGAGGCGGCAGGTGTGCTGGCTGGAACACGCACAGCCTGCTGGCCCTCGCAGTCCCGTTCTCTTCGTGAGCAGCTCCCCTCGTGATTACAATGCCCAGCGGGGCTCCTGGCACACGGAAGCAATGCCCTACGGGGCTCCTGGCAGCAGCAGCAAACAGGGATCCAAGGACTCCTCCACGAGCACTCATCTTCCCTCTTTCTGTACCTTTCCTGCCTGTTTTTGCATCTCACTGGACTCTTTCTGCACTTTTCTTGCTTCTTTCTATACCTCTGTTACTTCTTTCAGCAATTCTCTTGCATCTTTGTGCACTTTTCTTTCCTGTTTCTGCACTTCTCTTACCTCTTTCTGCACCCCTATTGCCTTATTCTGCACTTTCCATGCTTCTTTCTTTACTTTTCTTGCCTTTTTCTGCACCTCTCTTCTCTCTTTCTGCATCTCATATGCTTCTTTCTGCTCCTCTGTTGTCTCTTTCTGCACTCATCTCCCCTCTTTTTGTACCTTTCCTGCCTGTTTTTTGCATCTCACTTGCCTCTTTCTGTACTTTTCTTGCTTCTTTCTACACCTCTGTAGCTTCTTTCAGCAATTCTCTTGCCTCTTTGTGTACTTCTCTTACCTGTTTCTGTACCTCTCTTGCCTCTTTTTGCAACTCTGTTTGCTCTTTCTGCACCTCACTTGCTCCTTTCTATACTTCTCTTGCCTCTTTCTGCTCCCCTGTTACTTCATTCTGCACTTTCTATGCTTCTTTCTGAACCTGTCTTGCTTCTTTCTGAACCCCTGTTGTCTCTTTATGTAACTTTCTGCACTTTTCTTGCCTTTTTCTGAACCTCTCTTCCTTCTTTCTTCATGTCTGTTGCCTCTTTCTGCACTTGTCTTCCCTCTTTCTGTACCTTTTCTGATGATCTGGCTCCTCACTTGCTTCTTTTTGCACATTTCTTGCTTCTTTCTACACCTCTGTCCTTCTTTCAGGAATTCTCTTGCCTCGTTGTTCACTTTCCTTGGTTGTTTCTGCACTTCTCTTGCCTCTTTCTGCAACCCTGTCGCTTCATTCTGCACTTTACATTTTTCTTTCTGCAACTGTCTTGCTTCTTCCTGCATCCCTGTTGTCTCTTTATGTACCTCTTTTGCCTCTTTCTGTACTTTTCTTTTCTTTTTCTACACTTCTCTTCCTTCTTTCTGCACTCCTCCTGCCTTTTCTGTACCTCTCGTGCTTCTTTCTGCACCCATACTACCTTTTTCTGCATCACTCTTGCCTCTCTCTCCGCCCCTCTTCCCTCTTTTTGCACCTCTGTTGGTTCTTTCTGCACTGCTCTTGCTTCTTTCTCCACCTTACTTGCCTCTTTCTGCACTTCTTTTGCTTCTTTCTTCATCTCTGTTGCTTCTTTCAGCAATTCTCTTGCCTCTTTCTGCACTTCTCTTCCTTCTTTCTGCACCTTTTTCTGTACCTCTTTTGCCTCTTTGTGCCCCCCTCCTACCCCTTTCTGTACACATTTTGCCTTTTTTTACACCTCTGTTAGTTCTTTCTGCACTGCTCTTGCTTCTTTCTGCACCTCCCTTGCCTCTTTCTGCACTTCACTTGCTTTTTTCTGCACCTCTCTTGCCTCTTTCGGCACCTGTGTTGCTTCTATCTGCACTTCTCTTGCCTCCTTCTGCACCTCTTAGTTAGAGTTAGATTTAATCCCCCTGCCCTAATATGTACTAGGGCCATACAGGAGAGGTCATGCCAGTCACAGGGGTACCCCAACCCATAGTGTTCACTAGTGTATGCAGGTGTTTTCACTGTATTCTAAGTGTCTTTCAGCATAGCACTGTCTCTGTTATCACCAGTACCCTTCAGCAAAAGGTTAGGGGCACAGGATGACTTTGCAATAAGGCCTCTTTCTGCTCCTCTGTTGGTTCTTTGTGTACATCTCTTGCTTCTTTCTGCACCTTTCTTTGTCTTTCTGGACTTCTGTTGCCCCTTTTTGCATTTCTCTCACTTCGTTCTGCGCCTTTCTTCCTTTTTCTGTTCATGTCCTACCTTTGTAGGCATAGTTAGAAATTAGCATTTAAAAAACCTTTGAATTTCACAAAAAAAAACACAGGTTTCAGGGATGTTACAGTTAGAAATTAGCATTTAAAAAACCTTTAAAATTCACTGCAAAACCATAGGTCTCAGGGATGTTATAGTTAGAAATTAGGATTTAAAAAACCTTAAAAATTTAGTGAAAAAACCACAGGTTTCAGGGACGTTATAGTTAGTTGGACATTTCACTCCTACAAAACCAGAAGAATTTGGCCGTTATAGTTAGTTCAGCTAACTATAACTCACACCCCGCAAAGCACTGCTGATGACGTCACATATTACATCATTCATGACATGGTCAGTGACATCACTGATGACATCCCTGATGACATCTCAAATATATATACACTAGCAGCCCGTCCCGACGTTGTCCGGGTATGAATTACTGCCGGCCAGTAGTATAATGTTTTGTAGGATTTCGTTTGATAGCATTTCTTATCTGTGACAGGCCTGTCAAACGCTCCGATTCACAGTGCACTGCTGATGCACTTAAGAGTGCACGGTCAGTAGTGTGTGAACTCGAGTTTCCCTACTTTATTTTTCCTTGCAATATTATATAGCGCGAACATGACAACATGGCATGAGCACAATTTACATTACAGAAGAACACATTCATTTGTGGTAGGCACAGGGAGACAAAGCGATTTGCCTGGAATCACAGGATGTTGAGCTGATGCCGAGATTCGAACATAGCTACCCAGCTCTAAAGTTCGCAATTCTAGAACTTGTGACGGGAGGTGTGTCTAAAAGTGTATGTCAGTGCTGGCCATCAATGAGAGAGACCTGTGCATTTTTCAAATGGATGGTGAAAAAATATGAGTATGTTGCTGGAGATGTGGGCCGCTGTGCCACCAATGTACTTACCGGGGGAGGGTAAACACCCATTGTTCCGCAACTTTCTTTCCGCATACCATCACTCCGCATACTTTCATTACGAAAGCACCATTACTCCGCAATGCCATTATAACGCATGGCATTACATTTTATAGGCTTTTACCACGCATACATTTACAACGAAATTCGTTGTAAATGCATGAATGGTAAAAGCATGTTTTTTTAAAATGTAAGTATGGGTATAGGGGTATATGTTTTGGGGTACTGAGGTATATGTTTTGGGGTGTTTGGGTATTTTAAGTGTTCAGATATAGTTTTGGGTTATGGGGTACAGGGGTAGTTTAAGGGTTTAGGGATAGGTATGGGTTTTGGGGTACAGGGGTATTTTTAAGGTTCAAGGCTAGGTTTGGGTTTTTGGTATATGGGTATTTTTAGGGTTTAGGGGTAGGGTTTGGTTTTGGGGTACAGGGGCATTTTAAGGGTTCAGGGCTAGGTTTGTGTTTTGCGGTACAGGGGTATTTTTAGGGTTCAGGGCTAGGTTTGGGTTTTGGGGTACAGGGGTATTTTAGTGTTCAGGGGTAGGTTTGGGTTTTCGGGTGCAGGGTTATTTTTAGGGTTCAGGGGTAGGTTTGGGTTTTGGGGTACAGGTGTATTTTTAGGGTTCAGGGGTAAGTTTGGGTTTTGGGGTACAGGGGTATTTTTAAGGTTCAAGGCTAGGTTTGGGTTTTTGGTATATGGGTATTTTTAGGGTTTAGGGGTAGGGTTTGGTTTTGGGGTACAGGGGTATTTTAAGGGTTCAGGGCTAGGCTTGGGTTTTGGGGTATAGGGGTATTTTAGGGTTCAGAGGTAGGTTTGGGTTTTGGGGTACAGTGGTATTTTTAGGGTTCAGTGTTGGGTTTGGGTTTTGGGGTACAGGGGTATTTTTAGGGTTCAGGGGTAGGTTTGGGTTTTGAGGTACAGGGGTATTTATAGGAATCAGGGCTAGGTTTGGGTTTTGGGTTACAGGGGTATTTTTAGGCTTTAGGGATAGGTTTGGGTTTTGGGGTACAGGGTATATTTGTAGGGTTAAGATGGGTTAGTGTTTAAGGGTGTTGGGGTATTTTAAGGAGTAAGGGTGGGTTATGATTATAAGGGGCAGGGTTATTTAAAGGGAGCAGGGTGGGATTAGCACACGATATGAGACATGGCATGAAGGGCGGAACGTACCACATGCCCCCAGCGTTTGTCACGCCGCCAGCACGCACCCACAGCACAAGGCAGACACGCCCACAAGGGACTACTTTTCTGGCACGGTTCTTTTACCTTTTAAATGTATATGGTGGGCGTCTGCATAGCCTATGTCCTTCTGCTGCAACTGCCCTTTCCAACGCTGTATTGGGTTTTGTGTATTGGTGCTGTGGTTCCTGAGATTACCCACCTCAAAGGTTTGGGCTCTTTCTTTATCATATTAGTATGGATATATAGGGCCAGATGCATCAAAGGGTTTTGCCCATTCTGTGTCTATCGGAAAATGTGTTCATGCATATGGCCCTAAGTCCGAATGGGGCAAGGATACAACCCTGTCTAAAACCTCTTTTTATGTAAAAGGCAGGAGAAGTGCTACCATCTCTGCTGTATCTCATTGAGTTGTTCTCATTGAGTTCTCTAAAAAAAGAACATTATAGAGTCTACCCCCGCAAAAGCAGATGTTCCAGAGCTTATTCCTGTTGACCCAATCGAGCATGGATGTAGGGTCCATAAATGCCTTGAGTGTTGATTCTTCCTCAGCAAAGGAGTATTTATTAATATTTAAATGTAAATTAAGGCATTGGTGAAGTGTATTTAGTCGATCCCTAAACCCATACTTTATATCAGAAATTATGTGATTATGCCCTGCCAAAAGAACTGGTTATTTTTAGTCCCACTTTTTAAAAAGTGTAACAAATATGGAGTGAGATCATGAAGAGGGCATACTAAATCTAGTGACCGCACTGAACATATGAGTCAGTAAGGGTGCTAAAATGAGAGGACCATATTTCTAAAGATCAGATGGCACACCATCTCCACCAGGGGCTTTAATTGCAGGTAGCCTATTAATTACCTAATTCACCTCATCTAAGCTAACATTGATCTCATTACTCTTGTTAAAAGTAAGCAAATTAATATTAACTGATGGGATAATGTTGCAACTATAATTTTTTTCAAAATGGAAAACCCAACTGTCTTCAAAGAGATAGAATAAGAAAGAAGGTGTTTCTGCTTTAACAAATTAAGGGTGGTTGCCATTTTCCAAAAATGCAGAGCTGTGTGAGAGCGTGCTTGCTTTAAGTAACTGCCCCTATGACTCCTTCTTACGAAAATGTTGTTTTTCAAGATTATTTTAGATTTCAAGAAACACCCAGTCATTTTCTCTCTGACCTCTGGGTTTCCTTTTTAATGCCCTTTGTACTTACTGATGAGCATGACAACCATCGTTGAACTGGGCAGGATTCATTTCCCCATAGAAAGTTAAATCATCATTCACCTTCAGACAAATCCAGCAGACCTCAAGATCAGAGTCACTGCCTGAGAAATGCTTACTACAAAAATACTCTGGAATCAACTTAACTTAGCACACCTTGACTCTGGATTCATTTTGACACACCTTGATTTACACACATGAGACTTTGTCCCTAGGATGAGCACTTGTTTTTTACAATTAGGTTCCTACTCCACCAGTTGGGTGATCATGGTATGATCACCGCAAACATGACCAGGTGACCTTAAAGTTGTAAATCATAGTTAACAATGAGGCAGACACAAAAATAAAAATCATTAAGATAAAAGTACCATCTTCTCCCAGATGTTGGGCAAACAGAATTTGCTTTAAAAATATTGCCGTCCTTCAGTGCAAACCTATGTAGCATTGAATTAAGCATTTCCCCATGATTCATGTGTTCAAGATGTAAATTAATATTATTGTGAGTCATTAGGGATCTTTTCCAAATTCGACTATGTTTACCACGTGAATGAATTGTGAAATCCCTGAACAATCAGGGATGCGAACAGGTACAGTATTCCTCTGAATTCCTTGAAGATCGCTCTCAGGGAATATAGATCTCAGCCTTCTTTTGTGAAGAGCTGGGATTATAAAACTAAACAATCAGTTGCATTCTGCTAATGGATGGGAAGAGTGGACCGTTTTTGGAGGACAATTGACCCTCGTCACAGTTAGAGAGGAGAGTACTGATTAAGAGGTGGGATCAGCATGCCTATGCAATGGCGAATCCCTGGTTGTGAGCACAATTAGTCTTATATTGGGTTTGGTCCTCCCTCACATTCACCAAATTTAAAGGCTGGGCTGAGGAAAACCCCCAAGGACAAATCTCTTTTTGAGTTGTCTCATGTAAAATCAAAGTTTGAGAGGCATTAATACAATTAGTAAATGCAAAAGTGGACAAAGACCTTTCTTTTGCAGTTTCCCGCTTGTTAAGGGACCATAAACACCACAGTAGTTTTAGTTCACCCATATAAGTTTGTTTATTTATATGAATTATGAAGGTCAATACAACAAAAACAGGTTACCCTTCATATATTTCAGGATTTGTCTGCGTAAGGTAAGTCAGCCCTCATCTTCTTTTTTATAGAAGGTGTGTGCCTTGGGGCAAATAAAAAATAAACTATTTTCCCTCCCAAACGCATAGCATCTGGTGCCACTGTCACCAAAATGGCCTCTTTGTGTGCTTCTCAGAGCTCCATGTTTTCCACCAATTGTTCTGTTAATTTTAGCTGTTTGGGTCCTTGATTCCCTTAGTTGAGCTGCCATCATGTCAGAGGATTCCAAGTTGGTACCATAATGAAAGGAGCACCATGCTTTGGTGATGCGGGTGTATTTGGAGATGGCAGATGCCAACGTGTGCTGTGGTAGAAGGAAAAAGGGACAGAGAGAACGGACCAAGACCTGCAGGTGGAGAACTTGGTAGGAGATGCCAAGGATGGGCGTGGAGTGGTCGAAGAAGGACACACCAAGAATTGATGTAGAGAGGATGAAGGTGGAAAGGACACAAACGAGGAACGTGGTTCAGGAACCAATACAAGCACTGTTCCAGAGTCCAGTGGTCTCAGAGAGGAGGTGAATACTGTAGCTCCAGTTGCCATGCCCCTGGAGGGTTGTGGCTTCAGGCAAGTACCAGTTGTTAGTATGTTTGTTTTAAGGAGTTGGGGGGTGGTATACAATCCCCACAGTGGGGGCACTTGGAAAGGGAAGAGCACTTGTAAAGCAAGCACACCAGTTGTTTCACAGGCATGATGATGGCACAGTAGTTACAATACCTGAAAAGGGCATAGGCTTTGTTATTGATTTTGTCTCCTTTTTATGTTTTGCTTTGAGGGCCACAAGACGCCTCATATATGCACCTGGAGAGGATGGGAAGACAGGACCTGCCTGGAATACCCACTGTTACAGAGGGGAAAACAGGACAAGACACAGAGGAGAACTTTGCCTTTTTGTAGGGAATCACCTAAGAGCCTGTGATAGCTGCTCAAAATAGTGGCTAATAAAGAAACTAAAACCTATCCACAACTGGGCATGTCTATAGGATGGGAGGTCGGGTAATCATAGTTCCCTTTACTCCTGGGCTCACATTTTCCCCCGGTTCAAACCACCTTCAAAACCACACTGAGCCACTTGCCTGCAGTCACGACCACAGTTGAGGGTTCCGGTGCTCCCATCCACAGGGCGTCCTCCTGCCTGGTTTTCTGAATCCCTTGTTCATCTGAACCATTGCCTCTTCTACTCTGGACTTTCCATCCTGCTACTCCATGACAAGTTCTCCCTCACTCAGTTCCTCCATGGCACTCTCCGTCATGCTCTTCTGGCCTTCTTCCTTCACTCCTTTCTTGATGCCAACAACCACTATTGGCTATCCACGTCCTTAAAGCCGGTCTCGACCTTCCTCTTCATGTTGTCTTCAGTCGGTCACACAAGAGTGCTATTGTTCCTTCCCAGTGAATTCCTCCCCTGCTGTATCGACACTGCCCTATTATGTATATTTGGCGAGAGCCCTGTGTAATCCAAAGGGAAGTACCTTGAATTGATATAGTCTAGAGGGAGTCACAAATGCTGTCTTTTCCCTTGTTTTCCTTGTAAGGGGAATCTGCCAATACCCTTTGGTCAAGTCCAATTTAGAGATAATATTGGCAGTAACTAGTTTATCCAATAACTCATCAACCCAAGGCATGGAATAGCTATCAAACATTGAGACACTATTGAGTTTCCGGAAATCAGTATAGAATCGCAAGCTTCCATCTGGTTCAGGAACCAATACCATTTGAGAAGACCGAGCACTCTGGGATGGCTCAATGATATCTGCCTGTAACATCTCTTCCACCTCTCTTTTTACCGCCCACGTCAGGTTTCTGGAACCTGAAAGGAACAGAGGGGCATATTAGCAAGGGCGATATCGCCGCTTTAGCGGGACCGTTTTCCGCTAAAGCGGCAATATTTTTATCGCCCTATTAGCAGGCTGTCGGTAACAGCAGTTAGCGACAGCTTGTAGGCCAAAGCTACAGGTTTGGGGCCCGCTTTGCATGTCAGCAATATTTATCGCTAATGGCATGCAAAGTGGGCGTACCCAACCTGTTAGCGACTGAAAGCAGTCACTAACACAGCTATTGCCTATTAGCAAGGCAGGCGAAGCGATAAAAAAAATTGCGCTTAGCGCGATTATCGCTAATACATAACGCCTGCTCAGACCATGACTTAACCTGTATATCCAATGGGAGGTGGATATTCAGGTTAAGTCCCCATTAGCGTTAAGTCCTGAATATTGCTGTATTTCCATCGATATTCACGCATTGAGCCGCTATCGCCGGATATTTTATCGCTTTATAGATAAACGTTGCTAATAGCACGTTATCTCAGCGATAATATCCGGCGATTAAAAAAAATGTGCTAAGCGCATTTAGCGACAATTATCGCAATTTTTTGCTAATATGCCCCAGAGTTTGTGTCCTGTGAGTCATCCATAATTATATCATGATAGACCTGATCGGTCCTCCCTTTATTTTTCGAGAATAAGGGAGTGTATTTCTGAATAAGGGTTCTCAACTTCGTTTCTTGGTCAAGTTGTATTTGTGGGCCTAGTTTTACTGTGTAGACCTCTGCTTGCACCCCAAATGGACTGCAAGAAATAGCTAATGGATGAAAATCTGTGACACACAAAGAGCTGGCATTCCCTCGTGGAGCTACAACTTCTGAAGCTTCCCATTTTTTAAATAGATGTATTTGGTAAATCTGAGTTACTGGAGTCATCTTCTCCATAACAGTATAAGAGCCATGCCACTGAGCTAATAACTTGTGAGATGAAGAAACGAGGACAAGGACCTGATCTCTTGCCCAAATTCCTGCGGCTTTTACCTCCGATCATAGGATACCCGCTGACGTTCTTGAGCTTTTCACAACTTTTCTCAGACTTGATCATAGAAGGAGGCAACATTTATTTTTTTAGGGAAGTCGCATACTCTAGTAAGTTTCTACTCTCGCCTGTCTCCTCCTTTAAGTGTTCCGTTGCCATGTCGAAAAGTATACATGGCTGTTAACCAAATAACTATTCATATGGAAAAAGCCAGTTGAGGTCTGTGTATGGCATTGAATGGTAGAGAGGACCAAGGAGATTTTCTTATCGCAGTCTTTTCCAGTTTCTTTTATCATCATCCATAATATAGTTTTAATCGCATGGTTATATCATTCCACCAGACTGCCTGTCTTTGAATGATACACTAATGTCTTATTTGTTGAACCCTCAGTATTTTGCAAACTTGGGCCATCAGCTTTGGCATAAATAGGGTCCCTAATCTGTCAATAGCTCTTTAGGAAAGCCAACCGGGGAAAGACAGTAATTATGGATTGGGAGATCAAAGTGGAGGTCATGCTAGTTAATGGCATAGCCTCGGGATAACAGGTGGCATAGTATTCAAATACCAACATAATTTGGAGTCCTGAGTGGATGGCAATAAGGGTCCCACAAGATCAATTCCCAACACATGGAATGGAATATCAATAGCAGGTAGGGATTGTAGGAGGGGCTTTAATGACTAAAAAAGGGATTGACCATTTGGCACATCTGACAGGAGGCACAGAATTTCTTTATGTTACTATGGACCCTGGGCCCATAAAATCTTCCCAGAAAATGTTCCTCCGTTTTCTCTGTTTTATAATGTCCTCCTCTAACTTGGCAATGAACCAAATGCAATATTGGGTATAAAATAGACGGGACACAACCAAGGGCATTTTTATTCTCTCATCTTTCCTTGTCACGTGATTTAACAACCATTTCCTTATCAGAAAGTAAGATCCTACCTGGTCTCTCTTTTTGTGACTGGTTTGTTTTCAGACAGATTATAGGTTACCAACTTCCCACTGGGCTGCCTCTGAAACTTCGATGGTGTTCCCAGCTGGCATCTGTAGATAAAAAAAAAATTTATTGGCTTGCTATGAAGGGCTTTTACAAACAATTGTCTCTATCTTCGTCTAATTTGCTTTGACTTCTGTTCACATTTCATACCAGTTTCTATTTCTGCATTTTGGAATGGAGCAGTCATCAATCAGTTAGTTTCCAGGCCTTTTGATTCCTGGGATATAATGTAATTATGAAAGCTGGGATGGTCTGTCCCCAGATTAATATCCTATTCTAAATCAGGGATGAATCATATGTTCATGTATCTTTCCTCTTCATCCGTCTCAAAGAATATAGTCGTTGTTGGATAGGTTTTTCAATCCCCACAACAAAATGTTATAGCCACCTGTCCATTTGTCTTTTTTTATTCAGTGCTACCCACTTCGGGTGTAGATTGGAAAAATTACATCTGGAATCAATCATTGCTTTGAGTGTATCCCTGTTAACTACTATGGACTTCCTGTATACTTCTGGCATAGCACATTTCCCTTACTGACCCTAATTCCATAGGCACATGCCTCTGTACTTTTCATGGGCAAGTCCTTGAAATATGGGCCCACTTAGCACAGTTAAATCATTGAGGCACCTGAGTGAAGTTCTGATTTTGGTAAAGGCGTCGTGTTAGTCTGTAGGGGCTCTTTCCCATGTACAAATGAGTCTTAAATTTGCAAAGGCTAACTCAATTTGTTGGCGATGGTTGGGTTTGGATGTTTTCAAAAACCAACACTTGTGTGCAAGATGGTAAGGCAGCTAGGAAATGTTACAGAAATATTGTATTCACAACTTCTTTCATGGTGGATGTAGGAGGTTGTAGCCACCTTTTTCCTAGATCCTGTATGCAATAGTACAATGCACAAGGATGGTCCCCAGGGTCCATTTTTTGCCGATGAACTTTGCTCTGTAATATTCCACATCATGACACAGCCTCTTCAGGATACCTTTTGTTATTTTGTGGTACTGAGTAGTTCCAGAAGGATTGGCAGCCTGATCAACTGTTTGTAAATTTCCTGACAACAAAGGCGCCACAGATTGTCCCCACAGTTCTGGGGGCCAGGCTGAGGTGGCTGCGACCATCGGAAAATTTGTAAAAAGGAAATTTGGATTCTCCACAACTTGGTATCTCGGTAAGACTGTATTGGGAATATTTGGATGAACGTTTGTATTGGCAATGACATCTGTATGGTGCAATATAGCTGCATCCTGACCTTGTTGGTTATTAGTGATTAAGGAGGCCGTGTCTCACAGCACAGTTTGCAAATTCTCCTTGTTTTGCTGAGAGGACTATGTCTGCTTTTAACTACCAGCAGTAGATGTCTTTGCCCTTCCACTAGCTGTTTGATTATTTTCTCTAAGGTGTCTGAGTGTGCCATGCTTTGCAGACAAAAGGATCCCACTTCTGACACCACTGTTAAGGGACCACGAACACCACAGCAGTTTTAGTTCACCCGTGTACGTTTATTTATAAGACTAGTGAGGTCAAAACAAAAAAAAACAAGGTTCCCCTTCATGTATTTTAGGATTTGTCCACGTAAGGTAAGTTGTCCCTGGTTTGTCCGGACTACTGGTCTTCTTTTTTACTTTAGTTGTCTATCGTCAGTTCTTCAGCACATCGAGAAGGAGTCCAGTTTTTCCTTCCAAAAGGATATAATCAGGTGCTGCCCTCGCCACTAAGGGCTCTCTGTGAGTTTGTCAGACCTTTCCACCAATTGCAGCCATGGCCCGTGGAGGGAGTTTCGGTACGGCGGAGAGGTGGGGCGGGGGAGGGGCTAGGTGGGGGGTGCTAAAAACTGGAGTATGGATAATTGAAGGTAAGTAAATAATTTAATTAATAAAACGAATTTCGTAGCGCGCCCTTCATCGCAAAATGCGATGCAGGGTGTGCTACGAAATGTGTTTTATTAATTAAACTGTTTACTTCCCTTTAATTGTCCATACTCCAGTTTTTAGCACCCCCCCACCCTGCCCCTCCCCCGCCCCCGCCCCGCCCCACCGAAGCTCCCTCCAAGGGCCGTGGTTGTCCAATTGTGCTGTGGCTTTCAACTGTTCAGATCCTTGACTCCCCTTCCCTGGGCTTCCATTTTCCCCCATGCACTCCCCACCAGTCAAACCCCCTTCGGAACCATACTCAGTTCCTCTGCAGCACTCTCATTCATGTGACTCTGGCCTTCTTCCTCCACTCCTTCCTTGATGCTGGTGACCTCTATTGGGTGATACATGCCCTTAAAGCCAGTCTCAACCTTCCGCTTTCAGTTGTCTTCAGTCAGTCAATACAATACACCACTACTCTTCCTTTCCAGCACATTCACCTCCTGCGGTATCAGCACTGCCCTATTACACCACTGATTATAGGACTCAAATAACTCCTTCATCAAAAGTTCCAATTAAGAATAAAAATCCATGAACAAAGCCTTAACCAAACCATGGTCAATGTTCGTGTACATGATTCCGGTTGAACATCTTTCTCCTTCTCCCCCCACTATTACCTTTGCTCGATGCTGGCCAGATTTGCTATAGAAATGCTCCCTTTTTTACTTTTATAGGCCGAAATTGGGAGGCAAGAGAAGTGTCAGTACTTGATTAATTAACCACGTCTAAGACATTTAGCACAGGAGCCCCACTACACAGATCGTGCAACTCAAAAGGAGGTGCCTCGTGACCAGTAAGGTTCAAAGTTTCCACGTTCTCCTGAGATTTGGAGTTAAAAATACCTCGTCCATGTAAATCCACCCTAGGTCGGTTCTTAATAAGGACCCATTCTTCTTCACATGAGCAAATTTCATCAGTTAGGGCTACAACTGCTGAAGTAAAAAAAAACATAATCGAAAGTGTCTGTCAAGCACCCTTGTTTTTTTAAAGTATGGCAATAGTTGTGTTTCCAGTGGAACTAGGGCTGGACTATGGGCATGGTCTGGTCTCATAGGGCACAGATGGGTGCACATGGGCCTGCTCTTAGCCTTAGTCTTCACTCAGGCCACGCCTGAGCACATTTGGGCCCGTCCCATGCTACGGGCCAGACAAGCGAGCTTTGTCGGTCTACGTCCCTCCTCCTCCTTGTAGATAGGGATGCTGCAAGATGTGGTGTCCCCTGCACAAAACCCCACATAGGGTGACAGCATTCCATCCAAAGCGTTTATCTGAAGTCATTGATGGTGTCAATGATGTGCACAGGGTCCCACACTGTGGGCAGACAAGAGCACTGTGTAACGCTGTTATGTAGCGCTATGTTAAAATTATTTGTAGCGCGCACATGCACCAATCGGTTTCTTGCAAACAAAACAGGTGATGGACCGAATGTGGATCAATGTCACACATTCACCCCAGTCCGAAGACCTGGACCCAAATCCATCGTTTTTTTGCACTCCACACCACCCTGGGTTAGACAATGGCGATATGCAAATCAGCTCTGACCCTGTGCCCCATGGGAACAGTCCAGTCCGAACTACAAAAGCCATGTCCTTCCCAGAACGGAATCAAGCATCCGAGGACTGGACCGGTTTCGAGGTAACACCTCTCATCAGCCCACTAGTTTGACTCCAGTGGTGTGGAGTGCCTGGGACCCACGTCTGAGCATCCCCAGCGCACTTAGGGCGGAATTTGCAAACAAAACAGGTGATGGACCGAATGTGGATCAATGTCACACATTCACCCCAGTCCGAAGATCTGGGCCCAAATCCATCATTTTTTTGCACTCCACACCACCCTGGGTTAGACAATGGCGATATGCAAATCAGCTCTGACCCTGTGCCCCATGGGAACAGTCCAGTCCGAACTACAAAAGCCATGTCCTTCCCAGAACGGAATCAAGCATCCGAGGACCGGACCGGTTTCGAGGTAACACCTCTCATCAGCCTGGCTAGCTTGACTCCAGTGGTGTGGAGTGCCTGGGACCCACGTCTGAGCATCCCCAGCGCACTTAGGGCGGAATTTGCAAACAAAACAGGTGATGGACCGAATGTGGATCAATGTCACACATTCACCCCAGTCCGAAGATCTGGGCCCAAATCCATCGTTTTTTTGCACTCCACACCACCCTGGGTTAGACAATGGCGATATGCAAATCAGCTCTGACCCTGTGCCCCATCGGAACAGTCCAGTCCGAACTACAAAAGCCATGTCCTTCCCAGAACAGAATCAAGCATCCGAGGACCAGACCGGTTTCGAGGTAACACCTCTCATCAGCCCGGCTAGTTTGACTCCAGTGGTGTGGAGTGCCTGGGACCCACGTCTGAGCATCCCCAGCGCACTTAGGGCGGAATTTGCAAACAAAACAGGTGATGGACCGAATGTGGATCAATGTCACACATTCACCCCAGTCCGAAGATCTGGGCCCAAATCCATCGTTTTTTTGCACTCCACACCACCCTGGGTTAGACAATGGCGATATGCAAATCAGCTCTGACCCTGTGCCTCATCGGAACAGTCCAGTCCGAACTACCAAAGCCATGTCCTTCCCAGAACGGAATCAAGCATCCGAGTACCGGACCTGTTTCGAGGTAACACCTCTCATCAGCCCGGCTAGCTTGACTCCAGTGGTGTGGAGTGCCTAGGACCCACATCTGAGCATCCCCAGCGCACTTAGGGCGGAATTTGCAAACAAAACAGGTGATGGACCGAATGTGGATCAATGTCACACATTCACCCCAGTCCGAAGATCTGGGCCCAAATCCATCATTTTTTTGCACTCCACACCACCCTGGGTTAGACAATGGCGATATGCAAATCAGCTCTGACCCTGTGCCCCATGGGAACAGTCCAGTCCGAACTACAAAAGCCATGTCCTTCCCAGAACGGAATCAAGCATCCGAGGACCGGACCGGTTTCGAGGTAACAACTCTCATCAGCCCGGCTAGCTTGACTCCAGTGGTGTGGAGTGCCTGGGACCCACGTCTGAGCATCCCCAGCGCACTTAGAGCGGAATTTGCAAACAAAACAGGTGATGGACCGAATGTGGATCAATGTCACACATTCACCCCAGTCCGAAGATCCGGGCCCAAATCCATCGTTTTTTTGCACTCCACACCACCCTGGGTTAGACAATGGCGATATGCAAATCAGCTCTGACCCTGTGCCCCATGGGAACAGTCCAGTCCGAACTACAAAAGCCTTGTCCTTCCCAGAACGGAATCAAGCATCCGAGGACCGGACCGGTTTCGAGGTAACACCTCTCATCAGCCCGGCTAGCTTGACTCCAGTGGTGTGGAGTGCCTGGGACCCACGTCTGAGCATCCCCAGCGCACTTAGGGCGGAATTCTTAAAATCGGTTTCTTGGTGCTAAATATGGACGTAGCCGAGTCCTGGTGAGTTATTTGTTTTATGGAGTTTCCGCAATGTCAGCAGGTCTGTGCAGGATCTTATGCCGAGGGGGAGGGTATTCCAAAAGTGGGGGGCAAGCACCACAAACCTACTACCGACTAGTCTCTTCCGTTTGGGAGGTGGTATGACCAGCAGAGTCATGTGGGCAGAACGCAAATTGCTGGTGGGTTTATGTCTCTCAAAAAGATTGGAAACAAATTTTGGGCAGGCATTGTGTAAAGATTTAAAGATGGGAGACCCAATTTTGAAGGCTCAACGTTGTGTAATGGGAAGCCAATGTAGCTTCCTCGTAAGAGGGGAAGCCTGTAGCTGCCTGATTTTGCACAAGTTGCAGTCTTTTGACTAGATACATTGGCAGACTGAAATACAGTGAATTAGCGAAATCTATATGGGAAATGGTCAGGGCTAGGACAACCTTGTCCAGTGCTTCCCTAGTCAGGAGTCTGCTGATTTTTCTTATCTTCCACAACTGGAAGAAACTGGTATAGACTATGGTTCCAATCTGGGACTTAATAAACAGGTCACAATTGACCTACAGGTAAAGGATGCTGAAGATGTAGTGCCTCCTGCACCAAGACCACACACGGTGGGAGGTAAAGGTTAACAAAGCTTCTGTCTGGAGACATTGATGCATCCCTATTGATACCCTTCTCCCAAATTTCAAATTACAAGGTTCTGTAAACCATGTCTTTTGTGAGCACTGATGTGGCTGCAGGATTTTTAGACTCCACAGGGAAGTTTTTCTTCCCATTTCTTTATCTCACTCACTCTCTTTTTCTTCTTCTTCCTCTTGCTCACGCTCTCTTCTCCTATTCTATTTCCAAAAACAAACAAGTAGCTTGAGGTTCATTTTTGAAGAATCAAAGGCCATATTATCAAAAAAAGGCGATACATTATCGCCGCTTTTATCGGCAGGAAACTTCTGCTAAAGCGGCGATAATGGGCTTGATAATATGCCCTTGTGAATTACCATAGAAGCCCAGGTTGACACCAGAACCTGGGCTTCTATGGGAATTCACAAGGGCATATTATCAAGCCCATTATCGCCGCTTTAGCGGCAGTTTCCTGCAGATAAAAGAGGCGATAATGTATCGCCCTTTCTTGATAATATGGCCCATGGTGTTTCAATTGCTCTGGTCCTCAATGGAGTCATTTTGCTACTCCAGTTTGAGGAAGTTTATGTCCATCTTTTGACCCTTCATGCCTATGAATCCCCACTGAAAGGTGAGGCTATTCTGGTGCACAGTGTCAGCCATGTTTTTGAATCACACGGCAACAAGCATGGCGGCCAATATCTAAGGCACTGGAAAAGGAGCCTTAAGAACTTGACTCACAGGCAGAATGCAAACTTTTTTTTTGTTTGGGCAATCTGTACTCTGGACAGTATGAATAGGTGTATGCATCATTACAATCAAGCTTTGACTCCTCAGTCAGCTTTTGGTTTGGACATCATCCATTCTAGCAATTCATTATGTGATGGGTCAATCTATGTACAAACCTGTCACAATGATATTGTGGGGTTTTCAGTCTATATTCTGTGCATTTTCACTATTTGCCTTCATCTCCAGCAAACTTAAAGGCATTCTAAGGAAGTGAGTGGAAATAATCTCAGTGTCCATGTTGGGTTTAGCTATTCACATTGCCTTCTCTTCCGCTAACATTTTCTCTCCTCCAGTCAGTCAACATTTTTAATGTTTGTTTGCTATTGGCCATGTTACAATATAATAGATCAAGGAATACATTTGATATATCATTGGCCACATGGTTCAAACTGCTTATGTCATAAGAAGTTGACAACAATATTATACAGAAAAGTACTATAAAGTGCCTTCCAGTTTGTTTAAATACCCTTTTGTATGGTACAGAATAAAAATCAATATTTATTATGTATAAGTAGGTAAAGAGCAACAAATCATTGTTTAGGATCTCTGCCATCCAATCTGTAAAGTAAGATGGTCACTGCCTGAGATGGAACGCTATTTTATGGGCCCACTGATTAGTACCTTAAAACACTTAATCATGCTCACTGCTTGTGTACAGTGTATCAGTGCTTACCGAAGACAGATGTAAAAGCACTGCAGTTTCCAGTAATGGGATGCTGTACAGCGACTTCATATTGTAAATATCTGGAATATTATTTGGAGTGGGCGGCTGCCCATCTCAAGGAATAATCACAATTCTTGCCAGGGTGAACACTCAATGTCATTGATTAACCTGACCTCGAATCCCTGGCAGCTTTGGCACAGGCAAACAGGATAAACATAGGGCAATGTGATAAGTATTTATGCTGTACTAAAACAGTAATAAAGCCAAAACACCAAGAAATTAAAATACTAGTAAAATACAGCACAATCTTATAAATATAATGACACCAAAATCAACTAAATTAAGGGGAGCTAGAGGAAATAATTTTGAAAGTTTTCAGTAAAAATAGCAATGAAAAGTGCAAAGCGCCAATAGAACTCTCACTGAAGAAGTATTTTTGGAAACTCTTCCCAAGGTAAAGTCAGGTTCCCCGGCTGATATCTGTCCGGCCCGCATCCTTCAACAGATTTACTCTGTCTGCACTCAGCCTCCGATCACTTTTCTTAATAGCTCCCTTGCGCAAGGGGTTGTGATTCCAGCTCTCAAATCTGCCACAATAGTGCCTATTTTAAAGAAGCCTGGTGCAGATCCAACTGCCCCAGTCAATTACCGCCCCATCTCCCTGCTGCCCTACTTGGGCAAGGTGCTCGAGCGCCATGTTACTTCGATACTCAGTGCCCACGTGGAAGCAACAGGGGGCCTGGCGCCTTGTCAAGCGGGCTTCCGGCCTAGGCACTCTACTGAGTCCGTCGTGGTGTCGGTCCTGGACAACCTCAGGGAGGGCATGGACCAAAATAAACACCATGCCCTGGTGCTCCTCGATCTCTCCGCCGCTTTTGATACGGTGGACCACTCCATCTTGCTTTCACGTATCAGAGCGGCGGGAATCGAGGGCTCAGCCCTGGTCTGGCTATCGTCCTTCCTGAGGGATCGCACCCAGGCTGTCCGGTTGGGGGATTTCACGGCAACTCCACTCAAGATCACTTGTGGTTTTCCCCAGGGCTCCTCTCTTTCCCCTCTTTTGTTCAATCGTTACATCTATCCTCTAATTTTCGCACTCCAGCAGCTGGAGGTCACTGTATACAATTATGCGGATGACCTCCAGCTCGTCTTCAACCTTTCTCCTTCTTCCCATTCTATCTCTAACTTTCAGACTATCATGATTTTCATCAGGGACTGGATGAGCCACAACCACCTGAAGTTGAACCCGGATAAAACTGAGTTGGTTCTCACTGGCGGCTCTTCCAGTCCCTGGAACTCTTTATTTTGGCCCTCTTCCTTGGGTTCCCCTCCCACTCCCTCTCCTACAGTTAAGACCTTAGGCATCAAAATGAATAATCACCTCACCCTTCACTCACAAATGAGCTCTGTCGTCTCCTCCTGCTTTTTCACTCTTCGTACTATTCGCACTGTCTCCCGTTTTTTTCCCCCCTTGGCACTTAAGTTGAAAATGTCTGCCTTAGTGATCTCCCGGCTGGATTACGCCAATGCCCTGTACAACGGCATTCCAGCCTACAGTTTACGAAAGCTCCAGCTGGTGCAAAACCAGGGGGCCCGGCTAGTGTACGGTCTCCCCCGCTCCCACCACTCAACTCCGTTACTGAAGGCGCTCCACTGGTTGCCTGTTAGGGAACGTTCCCTCTTTAAAACTGGCTGCATGGTTTTTCAGGCACGCCAGGGATCAGCCCCTGCCTTTATCATCTCCCTGATAAAGGAATATGTCCCCGCCAGAGAGCTTTGCTCATCTTCTCAATCCCTTCTACAGGTACCCCGCTACAAGTGAAAAAAGTGGGGAGGGGCCAATTTCCTATTTTTGGCACCCACCTTCTAAAACTCCCTCCCCGACCATCTGCGGTCGACCAAACACTACTCCCTCTTCCGTAAGGGCTTGAAAACTTTTCTGTTCAATCAGGCTTTTCCGCAGTAATCCATCTATTGCTTCGCTCCTGCTTACTGTGCCTTCAAAGCGCCAAGAAACCGTCTGGTGAACGCTGCGCTCTACAAGTATTTTAAATTCAAATTCAAATTCAAGTCAAATGTCACGAAAGACTGGGATAAAGGCAGGGCCAGACACATCAACCAGGTGTGGCCAAGGTGTTATTTTTACCTTGAGACCTACTCTTTTTTCTGGAAGTCAAAATCCTTCAGTTTGGCTAGGCAGCACTCTTCACAATTCAGGCATTGAAAGAGGTACTGTGAAAGCCATTGGTTGTAGTGGGAAAAGCTCTGAGCAGAGATAGTCAAATTTTAAGCCCGGGGAAGTCCACTGACTTTTGGTGCTATCACCGGTTCAAGACTTTTACCTCCAGACTTAGTGCCCCATTTAAATATAGACAGTTGTGCTATCCTCCTCCAGGGTGACAAAGTATTTTATTCCTTTGCCCTAGTAGAGATCCTGACGGCTAATTTTTGAAATGTCCATTGGGGAGATGGAGATTTATAGCATTCACAGGAACCGGCGTCAAAGCAGTTCCTGCAAATGCACTGTAATATTGACATATGACTACTTCAAACAGGACACACATTGACAAAATAACCGGTCCCAGGACCTCAGGAACCACACTTTGGAGTCAAGACTCATACCAGCAGAGGCCACCAGTGGGGCCCAGGTCAGGTTCACTTGGTAGTGGCCAGCTGGGAACTTCAGAAAAAGGCCTCTATTATCTTATGGTAGCCCTGTAGTCCACCTTTTTGTCTGGGGTACAAGAGATGGTTCAGTTCTTCAAGGTTTCTTTCAGGTAACAGTCAGAAGGTCCAGTCCTCTTTTGTTCTCTTGCAGGACCCAGAAAGGGCTTTGATAAGTGTGTCTTGGTGAGTGTGCTTTGGAATGCAAAATTTGTGCCTGACACTAGCCTGCAATGGAGTGTCTCCTTTTCCACCATAACCAATGGAGCAAATGTTCGCTGGAGTAACACTGACACATTTTGTAACAGTTCTTGTTTGCACTACTGCAAACAATTCCTCAGTGCCTCACTCCAAAAATCCAAGATGGTGAATTGTTTTCTTCCTGCTGAGCCCGTTGCCCACCCAAGGGTTGGCCAGGGTACTGAGCAGTCGCATAATCTCTGGTCACTCCAAATCAGGTGCCCCACTGGGTTTGGTGCTTGCCTGACATGAAGGATAACATCTAGGTAATTTTTTAGATGTTACTTAACATATGCTTGTGAAAGGGGACTGCGCTTTAGAGAATTATGTTCACCCCAAGTTGTCTCCTTCCCAGGGCAACAGAAAGGTCCACCCTCATTTTCACACAACTCATCAGCGCTGATTACGTATTGGGATACCGCTGGAGAGATAATGCAAATAAGCACCCAGGAGTTTCAGGTAGGGAGAAGGTAAACTTCTAAAAGTTACTTTTCATTAATATTCGTTCACAATCCAACTTCACCATTAAGTTGGTCTTTTAATAAATATTAATAAAAGTCATTTAATCATCTTTCCAATCAATCCCATTCCACAGATAGCAGAATTAACATAAAATCCTGCTCCATTGTATTTCCTACTGGCCAGTCATGGCCTTCTTATAGTGAAAACTGTTTTGGGTCAAGTCACTATAAGGATATGTTAACCTTACATTTCTACATGTCCTACTTTTAAATACGGTCCACCTTTCCTAGTGGGCTTCAGGCCTCCTTGGAGAGATTAATAAAAATTTCAAAGGACATTTTTCTCCTATCAAAAATTGTTATTTTGACAAGTTGCATTGTAGGTTGACACCGCAGTAGTCATCTACACAGGGTAGGCATGAAGTCATGTTTGTCCTGTCGCTGTAGTTGATGGCGCAATAGAGTTTGCTTTCCACAAGTGTCATTTGGCATCCAGATGTAGGGTGAACATGTATTGCGCTATTATTGGAAAGTTGAATGTGCCAACTGCCTATAATCTGATTCAACCATTTTTAAAGTGGAACAGAGGCACAGAGTTCTATTGCCAGCAAACATAAGGTCGTGCAAAAGGTGAAAAATCTGGGGGTTAACACACAGAAAAGAGGGATTTCCTGGAGATAGAATGTCCCCAGAGTATCAGCTCATTGCAAGGTTTCTGAGGGCAAGATTGGTAACTCCAATCATTTACAATGAATGCTGCATATAAGGATTGCCTTTGTGAAAGTATTCATTGCCTTTATTGGAGACCATTTTATATATCATATATCCTAAATCTGATCTTTTTCACCTCTTTTCCGTAACTGAAAGTCACTGGAGAACAGGAGAGTCATCCTCTGTAGTAAAGTGGATTACTACTACGTAATACTTCTCGCTGAGGGGAATTGCTGCTGTAGTGAAAGTAAAATGAGAAATGTGGAAAGATTTTGTCTTTTTTTACAATTGTATCAATAAATTGAAGTTGTGTTTGATAAGAAGTGATATAAATTTACTAATGAGTCGTTTCTATTTATCATCCTTATCATCAAAGAGCAGTTGGTAAGAACGTATTTTTTGATGTTTTAATGTTTTGTTAGGAAAGTTGTACTAGTCTTTATAGTATTACTGACATACGGATGTATAATCATATTATATCATGTTCATGTATGGCCTTAGAATGAAATCCTACAATATTAGTGTAGTTCACATGTTGTTGCAAGTTATTTGCATGTACCTCTTGCAGTTCATACATATATATAACAGGCATGTTTGTGAAAAACTACATTAGGTAGCCAACTATTGAGGCCGCCTCTCCTATTGGGTCTGCATAAATACTAATAGACACATTTTCTACTTTTGTTCTCATTAAGCAATTTCTGATCCCTGTACAAACTGTCTGCACAGGGCTCGGAATTAGGCTTGTTTGCACTGGGATTAGAATTATAAATTGCATGGTAATTATCACACCATTGCAGCTTTCCCTTGATAGATTCCAGCAGGTCAAACGTGCTCAGATGTATTAGAGGGAAAATACGATACAGGCAGAATTTGGTGTGTTCAATGACTATTGTGCATTATCTGCCTCATTTGCTAATTAAAAACCAAGAAGATGAGGTGTTTACCACATGTAGTAAATACATTACCAGGAGTACTGGTATTTGCCAGGTGTGGTAAATACCTCACCCTATTCTACCTTACTTTTTAGGAGGCTATGTACATTCTAAAGTCTGTCAATCATTTAAAATTCAGACGTTTTTGACATGTGATTTTATTTGGCTCTTGTGTCAATTTGTAGGTTGGCAATGTGCAGTAATGTGTGTATTCAGGAAGAGCTAGTGTTAATGCAGTGTCACTATTTTTATTTATGCTTCATTTGCATTTGTATAGTTTATTTGTAGAGCGCATTGTGACCAGAATGGTATCCTAGCGCTAATATTACTAAAATCATCAAAAAGGCGGAAATAGAGGAAAAAGGAGACAGCAGCTGAAATCTAAGTGACCTCCCAGTTTTATTTACGGAGGAGCCAGATTTTAAGGGCTTTCTTGAACTAAATATGATCAGTCTGAGATCTTACTTGAGATGGTAACTTATTAAACCACTGGGCAGCTTTAATTGTGTAGGCACGTCCTCCTTGACCCACTTTGTAAATCTCTGTTCTTGGACGAGGTTAAGTGCAGCAGAGTGTAACAGCCTTCCTGGAGTGCATTTCCTCAGTCTAGCCTGCAGTAGCTTAGGGCCCTTCCTTTGGAGAGCTTTGAATACACTACAGAGTGATTTAAAAATAATTCTCTGTTTGATGAGTAGCCAGTGAAGATCTCTAAGAGCACCGGAAGTGGAAGAGTTCTGAGGACTATTTATTGATAGTTTGGCTGTAGCTACCTGGACTCTTTACAATTTCCTAATCAAGTAATTTGGGACTCCCAGAAAATGGACATTACAGTAGTCCAACCTACTGAGCACTACACACCTGGCAAATCGATATCTTGCTTGGGCTGGTAGCATTGGAAACAGTTTCCTGAGTCCCTGAAGAAAAGCAAAGCAGAACCCTGCTACTCCATTCATGTACTTTTTGAGTGAGAGATTCTCGTCCAGCATTACTCCAAGATTCTGTACTTTCACCGAGGCACCAAGAGGAGTCTCTGTGACAAAGGCCAAATGTTGGAGGGCACAGATACTAGGATTTTAATATCAGAGCAGCAGAGGAGCTCAGTTTCACCTCTGTTTATCTTCAGGGAATTGGTATTTGGAAGAAAAGTAATTAGGAACTAGTTTTAGATAGAGGACAAAGACGGACTAGTGACAGCAAAAACTATAGGTAACCAGAATGCATGGTACAAAATTGTGGCTTTTATTTTATTCAATCATCATTGTGATAAAAAGCATTATTACTTTATTACAAATAATTATTATGTGCATGCCTCCACTATACATGTGACTTTTAATCTACATATATATACATATTATTGTATCCTATACACATTTCAAAATAATTGATTTTGACTTGAGAGCTGTGCGGAAGCTTGTTTTAGCACATTTGTACATAAAAACATGGCTAAGTATGACATCTACGCGCGTTTCGGCTGAGGGCCTTCATCAGGGAGCCATGTGAGTATCCAAATGAACCCGGATGTATAGATGATGATGATTCTCACAGGAAGGGAAAAGAAGGAGTAGTCTGAAGTGAAGGGTTGTCTGTCTTGGGGACGTGGGCGCTTTGTTGTATTTTACTAGTTTTTTTCTTTTTTTCTTTCCAAGGGTATCCTGTTATTTAAGGGTGAGCTTCGAATGCTGAGCTGTAGAGTTACTCCTATATGGTTGAGAAGCTATGTGCTCCTGGTACCAGGGGAATGATGTGCAGGTAACCTGCAAGTTAAGTTCAATAATTCTCTAGGTGGGGATCTTGGACGGTTCTTGTAGCGCTGACAATCTTTTATTTGCGTCCACTGTGTATACAATGGGGGTCTGTGGGCTTCTGGGTGTTAGCCGACGGGTGCCGTCATGTTGATGGCGGTTCAAAGACAATCTGATGGTTGCCTCTCGATCGCCTTCCAATGGGGGGGTCTGCCGACGTCTGTATACGTGGAGCCAGGGATGGAAACCATCAGATTGTCTTTGAACCGCCATCAACATGACGGTACCTGTCGGCTAACACCCAGAAGCCCACAAACCCCCATTGTATACACAGTGGACGCAAATAAAAGATTGTCAGCGCTAAAAGAACCGTCCAAGATCCCCACCTAGAGAATTATTGAACTTAACTTGCAGGTTACCTGCACATCATTCCCCTGGTACCAGGAGCACGTAGCTTCTCAACCATATAGGAGTAACTCTACAGCTCAGCATTCGAAGCTCACCCTTAAATAACAGGATACCCTTGGAAAGAAAAAAAGAAAAAAACTAGTAAAATACAACAAAGCGCCCACGTCCCCAAGACAGACAACCCTTCACTTCAGACTACTCCTTCTTTTCCCTTCCTGTGAGAATCGTCATCATCTATACATCCAGGTTCATTTGGATACTCACATGGCTCCCTGATGAAGGCCCTCAGCCGAAACGCGCGTAGATGTCATACTTAGCCATGTTTTTATGTACAAATGTGCTAAAACAAGCTTCCGCACAGCTCTCAAGTCAAAATCAATTATTTTGAAATGTGTATAGGATACAATAATATGTATATATATGTAGATTAAAAGTCACATGTATAGTGGAGGCATGCACATAATAATTATTTGTAATAAAGTAATAATGCTTTTTATCACAATGATGATTGAATAAAATAAAAGCCACAATTTTGTACCATGCATTCTGGTTACCTATAGTTTTTGCTATCACTAGTCCGTCTTTGTCCTCTATCTAAAACTAGTTCCTAATTACTTTTCTTCCAAATACCATACCCATCCCGAATTAGGAACTCTAGTCGGGGATACCCCTTCCTTCTTACACATATCTTCAGGGAATTGACACTCATCCAATTATAAAAGTCTAGTGTGAAGGCCCGAAAGGCACTGTTCAAATCCGACTGATTATTGTTAAGTAAAATAATTAGTTGAGTATGATCTGCATAGTTAATAACCGTGATCTTATAGGCTTTATTAAGAGGGATTAGTGGCTTAATGAAATGCTAATATATAACATATTTATCTATTGCTTACATATGTACCACGGTGGGTTGTCCAGTTCGTGTGGAGGGAGCAGGTGGCAATTGGGAACAGCACTTCCATCGGGGGCAGGAGATGGAGCCCATGCTTAGCGGGCTAGTTGCTGGAAACGCTTAAAAGTACATGGTCCTCAATGGAGTCATTTTGCTACTCCAGTTTGAGGAAGTTTATGTCCATCTTTTGACCCTTCATGCCTATGAATCCCCACTGAAAGGTGAGGCTATTCTGGTGCACAGTGTCAGCCATGTATTTGAATCACATGGCAACAAGCATGGCGGCCAATATCTAAGGCACTGGAAAAGGAGCCTTAAGATCTTGACTCACAGGCAGAATGCAAACTTTTTTTTTGTTTGGGCAATCTGTACTCTGGACAGTATGAATAGGTGTATGCATCATTACAATCAAGCTTTGACTCCTCAGTCAGCTTTTGGTTTGGACATCATCCATTCTAGCAATTCATTATGTGATGGGTCAATCTATGTACAAACCTGTCACAATGATATTGTGGGGTTTTCAGTCTATATTCTGTGCATTTTCACTATTTGCCTTCATCTCCAGCAAACTTAAAGGCATTCTAAGGCAGTGAGTGGAAATAATCTCAGTGTCCATGTTGGGTTTAGCTATTCACATTGCCTTCTCTTCCGCTAACATTTTCTCTCCTCCAGTCAGTCAACATTTTTAATGTTTGTTTGCTATTGGCCATGTTACAATATAATAGATCAAGGAATGCATTTGATATATCATTGGCCACATGGTTCAAACTGCTTACGTCATAAGAAATTGACAACAATATTATACAGAAAAGTACTATAAAGTGCCTTCCAGTTTGTTTAAATACCCTTTTGTATGGTACAGAATAAAAATCAATATTTATTATGTATAAGTAGGTAAAGAGCAACAAATCAATGTTTAGGATCTCTGCCATCCAATCTGTAAAGTAAGATGGTCACTGCCTGAGATGGAACGCTATTTTATGGGCCCACTGATTAGTACCTTAAAACACTTAATCATGCTCACTGCTTGTGTACAGTGTATCAGTGCTTACCGAAGACAGATGTCAAAGCACTGCAGTTTCCAGTCATGGGATGCTGTACAGCGACTTCATATTGTAAATATCTGGAATATTATTTGGAGTGGGCGGCTGCCCATCTCAAGGAATAATCACAATTTTAGCCAGGGTGAACACTCAATGTCATTGATTAACCTGACCTCGAATCCCTGGCAGCTTTGGCACAGGCAAACAGGATAAACATAGGGCAATGTGATAAGTATGTATGCTGTACTAAAACAGTAATAAAGCCAAAACACCAAGAAATTAAAATACTAGGAAAATACAGCACAATCTTATAAATATAATGACACCAAAATCAACTAAATAAAGGGGAGCTAGAGGAAATAATTTTGAAAGTTTTCAGTAAAAATAGCAATGAAAAGTGCAAAGCGCCAATAGAACTCTCACTGAAGAAGTATTTTTGGAAACTCTTCCCAAGGTAAAGTCAGGTTCCCCGGCCGATATCTGTCCGGCCCGCATCCTTCAACAGATTTACTCTGTCTGCACTCAGCCTCCGATCACTTTTCTTAATAGCTCCCTTGCGCAAGGGGTTGTGATTCCAGCTCTCAAATCTGCCACAATAGTGCCTATTTTAAAGAAGCCTGGTGCAGATCCATCCGCCCCAGTCAATTACCGCCCCATCTCCCTGCTGCCCTACTTGGGCAAGGTGCTCGAGCGCCATGTTACTTCGATACTCAGTGCCCACGTGGAAGCAACAGGGGGCCTGGCGCCTTGTCAAGCGGGCTTCCGGCCTAGGCACTCTACTGAGTCCGTCGTGGTGTCGGTCCTGGACAACCTCAGGGAGGACATGGACCAAAATAAACACCATGCCCTGGTGCTCCTCGATCTCTCCGCCGCTTTTGATACGGTGGACCACTCCATCTTGCTTTCACGTATCAGAGCGGCGGGAATCGAGGGCTCAGCCCTGGTCTGGCTATCGTCCTTCCTGAGGGATCGCACCCAGGCTGTCCGGTTGGGGGATTTCACGGCAACTCCACTCAAGATCACTTGTGGTTTTCCCCAGGGCTCCTCTCTTTCCCCTCTTTTGTTCAATCTTTACATCTATCCTCTAATTTTCGCACTCCAGCAGCTGGAGGTCACCGTATATAATTATGCGGATGACCTCCAGCTCGTCTTCAACCTTTCTCCTTCTTCCCATTCTATCTCTAACTTTCAGACTATTATGATTTTCATCAGGGACTGGATGAGCCACAACCACCTGAAGTTGAACCCGGATAAAACCGAGTTGGTTCTCACTGGCGGCTCTTCCAGTCCCTGGAACTCTTTATTTTGGCCCTCTTCCTTGGGTTCCCCTCCCACTCTCTCTCCTACAGTTAAGACCTTAGGCATCAAAATGAATAATCACCTCACCCTTCACTCACAAATGAGCTCTGTCGTCTCCTCCTGCTTTTTCACTCTTCGTACTATTCGCACTGTCTCCCGGTTTTTTTCCCCCTTGGCACTTAAGTTGATCATGTCTGCCTTAGTGATCTCCCGGCTGGATTACGCCAATGCCCTGTACAACGGCATTCCAGCCTACAGTTTACGAAAGCTCCAGCTGGTGCAAAACCAGGCGGCCCGGCTAGTGTACGGTCTCCCCCGCTCCCACCACTCAACTCCGTTACTGAAGGCGCTCCACTGGTTGCCTGTTAGGGAACGTTCCCTCTTTAAAACTGGCTGCATGGTTTTTCAGGCACGCCAGGGATCAGCCCCTGCCTTTATCATCTCCCTGATAAAGGAATATGTCCCCGCCAGAGAGCTTTGCTCATCTTCTCAATCCCTTCTACAGGTACCCCGCTACAAGCGAAAAAAGTGGGGAGGGGCCAATTTCTTATTTTTGGCACCCACCTTCTAAAACTCCCTCCCCGACCATCTGCGGTCGACCAAACACTACTCCCTCTTCCGTAAGGGCTTGAAAACTTTTCTGTTCAATCAGGCTTTTCCGCAGTAATCCATCTATTGCTTCGCTCCTGCTTACTGTGCCTTCAAAGCGCCAAGAAACCGTCTGGTGAACGCTGCGCTCTACAAGTATTTTAAATTCAAATTCAAATTCAAGTCAAATGTCACGAAAGACTGGGATAAAGGCAGGGCCAGACACATCAACCAGGTGTGGCCAAGGTGTTATTTTTACCTTGAGACCTACTCTTTTTTCTGGAAGTCAAAATCCTTCAGTTTGGCTAGACAGCACTCTTCAGAATTCAGGCATTGAAAGAGGTACTGTGAAAGCCATTGGTTGTAGTGGGAAAAGCTCTGAGCAGAGATAGTCAAATTTTAAGCCCGGGGAAGTCCACTGACTTTTGGTGCTATCACCGGTTCAAGACTTTTACCTCCAGGCTTAGTGCCCCATTTAAATATAGACAGTTGTGCTATCCTCCTCCAGGGTGACAAAGTATTTTATTCCTTTGCCCTAGTAGAGATCCTGACGGCTAATTTTTTAAATGTCCTTTGGGGAGATGGAGATTTATAGCATTCACAGGAACCGGCGTCAAAGCAGTTCCTGCAAATGCACTGTAATATTGACATATGACTACTTCAAACAGGGCACACATTGACAAAATCACCGGTCCCAGGACCTCAGGAACCACACTTTGGAGTCAAGACTCATACCAGCAGAGGCCACCAGCGGGGCCCAGGTCAGGTTCACTTGGTAGTGGCCAGCTGGGAACTTCAGAAAAAGGCCTCTATTATCTTATGGTAGCCCTGTAGTCCACCTTTTTGTCCGGGGTACAAGAGATGGTTCAGTTCTTTAAGGTTCCTTTCAGGTAACAGTCAGAAGGTCCAGTGTTCTTTTGTTCTCTTGCAGGACCCAGAAAGGGCTTTGATAAGTGTGTCTTGGTGAGTGTGCCTTGGAATGCAAAATTTGTGCCTGACACTAGCCTGCAATGGAGTGTCTCCTTTTCCACCATAACCAATGGAGCAAATGTTCGCTGGAGTAACACTGACACATTTTGTAACAGTTCTTGTTTGCACTACTGCAAACAATTCCTCAGTGCCTCACTCCAATAATCCAAGATGGTGAATTGTTTTCTTCCTGCTGAGCCCGTTGCCCACCCAAGGGTTGGCCAGGGTACTGAGCAGTCGCATAATCTCTGGTCACTCCAAATCAGGTGCCCCACTGGGTTTGGTGCTTGCCTGACATGAAGGATAACATCTAGGTAATTTTTTAGATGTTACTTAACATATGCTTGTGAAAGGGGACTGCGCTTTAGAGAATTATGTTCACCCCAAGTTGTCTCCTTCCCAGGGCAACAGAAAGGTCCACCCTCATTTTCACACAACTCATCAGCGCTGATTACGTATTGGGATACCGCTGGAGAGATAATGCAAATAAGCACCCAGGAGTTTCAGGTAGGGAGAAGGTAAACTTCTAAAAGTTACTTTTCATTAATATTCGTTCACAATCCAACTTCACCATTAAGTTGGTCTTTTAATAAATATTAATAAAAGTCATTTAATCATCTTTCCAATCGATCCCATTCCACAGATAGCAGAATTAACATAAAATCCTGCTCCATTGTATTTCCTACTGGCCAGTCATGGCCTTCTTATAGTGAAAACTGTTTTGGGTCAAGTCACTATAAGGATATGTTCACCTTACATTTCTACATGTCCTACTTTTAAATACTGTCCACCTTTACTAGTGGGCTTCAGGCCTCCTTGGAGAGATTAATAAAAATTTCAAAGGACATTTTTCTCCTATCAAAAAGGGTTATTTTGACAAGTTGCATTGTAGGTTGACACCGCAGTAGTCATCTACACAGGGTAGGCATGAAGTCATGTTTGTCCTGTCGCTGTAGTTGATGGCACAATAGAGTTTGCTTTCCACAAGTGTCATTTGGCATCCAGATGTAGGGTGAACATGTATTGCGCTATTATTGGAAAGTTGAATGTGCCAACTGCCTATAATCTGATTCAACCATTTTTAAAGTGGAACAGAGGCACAGAGTTCTATTGCCGGCAAACATAAGGTCGTGCAAAAGGTTAAAAATCTGGGGGTTAACACACAGAAAAGAGGGATTTCCTGGAGATAAAATGTCCCCAGAGTATCAGCTCATTGCAAGGTTTCTGAGGGCAAGATTGGTAACTCCAATCATTTACAATGAATGCTGCATATAAGGATTGCCTTTGTGAAAGTATTCATTGCCTTTATTGGAGACCATTTTATATATCATATATCCTAAATCTGATCTTTTTCACCTCTTTTCCGTAACTGAAAGTCACTGGAGGACAGGAGAGTCATCCTCTGTAGTAAAGTGGATTACTACTACGTAATACTTCTCGCTGAGGGGAATTGCTGCTGTAGTGAAAGTAAAATGAGAAATGTGGAAAGATTTTGTCTTTTTTTACAATTGTATCAATAAATTGAAGTTGTGTTTGATAAGAAGTGATATAGATTTACTAATGAGTCGTTTCTATTTATCATCCTTATCATCAAAGAGCAGTTGGTAAGAACGTATTTTTTGATGTTTTAATGTTTTGTTAGGAAAGTTGTACTAGTCTTTATAGTATTACTGACATACGGATGTATAATCATATTATATCATGTTCATGTATGGCCTTAGAATGAAATCCTACAATATTAGTGTAGTTCACATGTTGTTGCAAGTTATTTGCATGTACCTCTTGCAGTTCATACATATATATAACAGGCATGTTTGTGAAAAACTACATTAGGTAGCCAACTATTGAGGCCGCCTCTCCTATTGGGTCTGCATAAATACTAATAGACACATTTTCTACTTTTGTTCTCATTAAGCAATTTCTGATCCCTGTACAAACTGTCTGCACAGGGATCGGAATTAGGCTTGTTTGCACTGGGATTAGAATTATAAATTGCATGGTAATTATCACACCATTGCAGCTTTCCCTTGATAGATTCCAGCAGGTCAAACGTGCTCAGATGTATTAGAGGGAAAATACGATACAGGCAGAATTTGGTGTGTTAAATGACAATTGTGCATCATCTGCCTCATTTGCTAGTTAAAAACTTAGAAGATGAGGTGTTTACCACATGTAGTAAATACATTACCAGGAGTACTGGTATTTGCCAGGTGTGGTAAATACCTCACCCTATTCTACCTTACTTTTTAGGAGGCTATGTACATTCTAAAGTCTGTCAATCATTTAAAATTCAGACGTTTTTGACATGTGATTTTATTTGGCTCTTGTGTCAATTTGTAGGTTGGCAATGTGCAGTAATGTGTGTATTCAGGAAGAGCTAGTGTTAATGCAGTGTCACTATTTTTATTTATGCTTCATTTGCATTTGTATAGTTTATTTGTAGAGCGCATTGTGACCAGAATGGTATCCTAGCGCTAATATTACTAAAATCATCAAAAAGGCGGAAATAGAGGAAAAAGGAGACAGCAGCTGAAATCTAAGTGACCTCCCAGTTTTATTTACGGAGGAGCCAGATTTTAAGGGCTTTCTTGAACTAAATATGATCAGTCTGAGATCTTACTTGAGATGGTAACTTATTAAACCACTGGGCAGCTTTAATTGTGTAGGCACGTCCTCCTTGACCCACTTTGTAAATCTCTGTTCTTGGACGAGGTTAAGTGCAGCAGAGTGTAACAGCCTTCCTGGAGTGCATTTCCTCAGTCTAGCCTGCAGTAGCTTAGGGCCCTTCCTTTGGAGAGCTTTGAATACACTACAGAGTGATTTAAAAATAGTTCTCTGTTTGATGAGTAGCCAGTGAAGATCTCTAAGAGCACCGGAAGCGGAAGAGTTCTGAGGACTATTTATTGATAGTTTGGCTGTAGCTACCTGGACTCTTTACAATTTCCTAATCAAGTAATTTGGGACTCCCAGAAAATGGACATTACAGTAGTCCAACCTACTGAGCACTACACACCTGGCAAATCGATATCTTGCTTGGGCTGGTAGCATTGGAAACAGTTTCCTGAGTCCCTGAAGAAAAGCAAAGCAGAACCCTGCTACTCCATTCATGTACTTTTTGAGTGAGAGATTCTCGTCCAGCATTACTCCAAGATTCTGTACTTTCACCGAGGCACCAAGAGGAGTCTCTGTGACAAAGGCCAAATGTTGGAGGGCACAGATACTAGGATTTTAATATCAGAGCAGCAGAGGAGCTCAGTTTCACCTCTGTTTATCTTCAGGGAATTGACACTCATCCAATTATAAAAGTCTAGTGTGAAGGCCCGAAAGGTACTGTTCAAATCTGACTGATTATTGCTAAGTAAAATAATTAGTTGAGTATGATCTGCATAGTTAATAACCTTGATCTTATAGGCTTTATTAAGAGGGATTAGTGGCTTAATGAAATGCTAATATATAACATATTTATCTATTGCTTACATATGTACCACGGTGGGTTGTCCAGTTCGTGTGGAGGGAGCAGGTGGCAATTGGGAACAGCACTTCCATCGGGGGCAGGAGATGGAGCCCATGCTTAGCGGGCTAGTTGCTGGAAACGCTTAAAAGTACATGGCAACCATGGCGCGCAGTGGGTGCATCACTGGTGCACCAAAGGCAGGCGCATCTGCACCCGTCCACGCCCAGCCGGGACCAGGGGCCATAGACCCTGGGCAGTTGCCTGCAGGTAAATATGTATATGACTGTAAAGTCTATCTCATCTTCAGAGGTACTATACGGGAAAACTGCTCCCATTCCCTATGCCTATCCGAAGATACTAACATCTGCTCATACTGCCCTTTTAGATTTGCACTTTGCCCTGATGCTTAATCGGTAGAGAAGGGACCTTCATGCTACAAAATGTTCCTCTTGAACTGTAGATTTCTACCACAGCACGCAAAGGAAACTTCCATGCTTCTGGAAGATGAGCTATTCTTAACCGAAACCTGGCTTACCAGCGAGTCTGACCCAATCCTCGCACAAAGTCTTGTGGTAAAGGAGGAGGGATCGCCATTACATACAAAGATAGGTTCAAATGCTGTATCACACCAGACCCGTTACCTGACTGTGAGAACATGGCCTTCTCAATTAGCTTTTCAATAATTCATACACTCTCTGGAGTACTGATTTATCATCCCCCGGGAACACCGGGACAATTTCTTCAAACAATCAACGGCATTGCCTCCAACTTAGCTAGTTCTGCCTCCAATTTCACAGTTATGGCAGTTCTTAATCTGCACCTAGACGGCCCCAGCAACTCTGGGGCTTTTGAGGTAGTGGAACACCTAGCAGCGCTCCAGTTCAATCAAAAAGTAGGGACTCATATTAAAGGTCACCTCCTAGACCCATTCTTTACCCATTCTTTACCAACAATGAGGAACTGTTGGTAGGGGACCCAATGCATCTCCTTGGTCCGACCACTATTTGATTCCTTTATCATGGTTCACCACGGGCCACCAATCTCATGCAAGAAGACTATGAGTCAGAAATAGCCATGGTCCAAACTTTCGCTTGATCAGTGGATCTGAGTGCTAGATGCCACCACACCCTCTAATGATGCAAACGTCTCAAACCCTACTGTGGCCAATGATATGATCAACACATGGATTGAGCACTCATTAGATCTTGCTCTCCCTAAACAATCATTCCACAACAAAATTAGAACTAAGGCCTCGCCTAAGCTTTGCGAGCTCAAACATGCCTGTCAAAAGTTAGGAAGGAAATGGAGAAAAACCTATGCAGCCCCTAGCAAACAAAAATATAGAGGCTATTAAAATATATCAAACAGATATCAAAAGGGCACAAGCTATGTAGTATGGAGAAATAATCACCTCAGCCTCCAACGCACCATGGGAAATCTTCCGTATAGCCAAAATACTTTCTAAACCCCCTGCACCACAAGTTTCCACAGATGATGCCCTCACCCGCTGCAACAACCTGGCAGAATTCTTTCACAAAAAAATCCATGATATACATCTCACATTTCCTTGCTTAACCACCCACAAGGACCAGCATCCTGTGGGTAGCCACTCTTTGCTTGCCCAGGCAATGCTGGATCGGATCCCCGAGCTGGACCCCAACTCCCTAGAAGACATTCTGGCCCGGGTTAAATCTGGATCACCTAGAGATTCAGCCCCCCCTCATGTGCTGAAATTAGCAAAGGGTACAATTCTCCCAGTCATTTGAAATCTGATAAACACCTCCATTGCCTTTCGAGTAGTTCCTTTGCCATGGAAATGTGCCATGGTAAAGGCATTATTTAAAAAAACAAAGCTGGACCCAGAGATGCTGTGAAATTATCGACCCATCTCCCTCCTCCCTAAGATTCCCAGAGCTGGACCTCAACTCCCTAGAAAACATTCTGGCCCGGGTTAAATATGGATCACCTAGGGATTCAGCCCCCCTCATGTGCGGAAATTAGCAAAGGGTACAATTCTCACAGTCATTCGAGATCTGGTAAACACCTCCATTGCCTTTGGAGTGGTTCCTTTGCCATGGAAATGTGCCATGGCAAAGGCATTATTTAAAAAAACAAATCTGGACCCAGAGGTGCTGGGAAATTATCGCCCAACTCCCTCCTTCCTAAGATTGACAAAATCCTAGGAAGGCATGTGAATGCAGTGCTCTTGGGATTCTTAGAATCTAGCAACCTGATGCACCCATCGATGACGGGCTTACGGGCCCTACATGGGACAGAGACAGCACTCCTAGCGATGGCTGAATAGTCCAGGAGGATCTTGGATCAGGATGTGGTAGCGGCGATCATTCTCCTGGATCTCAGGGCCACATTTGACACTGCCAATCAAAATATCCTGAACCTCAGACTCTGGAGCCTGGTAGTGGAAGGGGGTGTTATCACTTGGCTACAATCCTTCTTAGAGGACCCTGCCTTTCAGGTCTTCGAGGGAGAAGTAGTGTCTTAAAGCATGGCCCTCAGATGCGTTGTGCCTCAGGGATCCTCCCTGAGCCCCATGTCATTTAATATATATATATATATGAGGCCATTGGCCGAGATAGTCCAACCATTTGGCATAAAAATTGTCACATATGCAGACGACACACAATTGGTCGTGGACTTGAATCGTCCAGACAATTCTTCCACAAGTCTGTGCCCTTGTTTAGAACAGGTTTCCAATTGGATGGAGCTCTCTTGCTTAAAGCTGAACTGAGACAAGATGAAGCTCATGCTCCTAGGCAACTCTCTAAATCCTAACATGGAGTTACACTGGCCAAATTGCCTTGGCCGGGCTCCTCCACCAAAAGACCAGATTAAAAGTCTTGGCATATGCCTGGATCATTCTTTGACTATTGGGCACCAAACAGCGAAACTGTCGGCAATGTGCCACGGCATCATGAGAATGCTACCGTAATGCCCCCCTCTCCTCCCTTTCCTGGCAAGAAGGATCCTGGTCCAGGCATTGATTCTTTCACGCATGGACTATGGAAATGTACTCTTTCTAGGAGCACCTAAAACCACTTCAGCCAGACTCCAGATCATTCAGAACTGTTCAGCATGTTTTCTTCTAGACTTCCCTTATCGGCAATCAGCCAAACCGTCTTTGAAAACTTGACACTGGCTTCCAATATCGGAGAGAGTCAAATTCAAGGCACTCTTTAATTATCCCTTACCATCCGATTAGAAGCCTTCACTCAGCGAACATATATAGCTTGCCACAGTGCAAAAAATAAAGAAAGCAAGAAGCAGAGGCCACTCTATTTTTTACAATGCATCCGGGCTATGGAATGTCCTTCCACCCAAATTCGTCAGGAATCTAATCACATGTCTTTCCGGAAATTACGTAAAACGTGGCTTTTAAAATCACTGGCTGGTAAAGTCAGTCTCTCGGTCTGTGTCTGCAAACAGGATGCCTCAGGGCAGCTACGCGCTTTATGTTTCTGTATTATTATTATTATGTACACTTGATATTTCATACTCAGATTAACTATGATGATTGAGTTCTAGATTCTTGATTGACTATAGTTAGATCATGTTCACCTTAACTCAGCAGGAGTTGTTGAAGGTCTCAGAGGTCAGACTCCTTTTTAAATTAAATGTATTTCTGCCTGCCTGCATAACTTTTGTATTTTTTTTCAGATTTGAGCTCAATGTGTTCTCGTTGTAGTCTTTACTATATTGTTGAGATTATGTGTGAAGGTTGTTTCTTGCAACTTAATGACAGGGACGGTAGCTTTCTGCACCTCTGAAAGAAAGGATTTAAAGAAGTCCTCCCTGTGTCCGAAATATCTGAAGGCCTTGAAACCAAAACTGATTATTATATTATTAATTTCAAATGGGTTGGCACCGAGCACAGGCTCAATGTTTAAATTTGATTGTTTCCTTCTGTGTGGGAATCTGTACAGAGTATCTTCAGATTAAGATTAATGTTTTGATTGTGTGTTACAGACCTTAGCTAGTTAGGATTTGCTTCTGTCCACTCTTGCATGTGGACGTTCCATTTTATTTCTTGAGAACAATTGCTCCTTTTATTTCTGCTCACAGAGAATTTATATTAGGGGAGAACATTTCTTCTTGTTCTGATTGGAACTTTCATTCGCAATTCTATATTTGCTGAGACCTGCTGCTTATAAATTTCCTGACTTTAGCCGCGAGTTTAGATTAGCATTAGGGAATTTTCCTTCAGAGGAAGAAACTGTGGGGGATATTATCAGCAAGAGGCGATATTTATCGCTTTCATGCATGGCGATAGTTTGGATGGTCGATATCACCGGAAAACTGTTGCTAACTGCTGTTAGCGACAGCTTGTTGGTAGGGTGATAAAATTATCGCAGCTTTATTGGGGAAAAAGTCCAGCTAAAGCGGCGATAAGGCCCTTGATAATATGCCGCTAAGTGCCCAAGGACATTTTTGGCAGATGGCGTAATCTCTGTTGGCCTGGCGAAGAACCTAACATCCACCAGGCCAAAACTGCTCCGTCTACCAAATTTAGAAATGCTGCCAAGCCAGTGGTTATTTCTAAAGCACTGGCATTAACTGCCGTTATTCTGGTACATATCAATGCTGTTTAATATTTGGTACATGACTCCATCAACATGATGCAGCCTTCCATCTAACTTCATTCTTTTTTATTTTCCAAAAGGAAATCCTGAAGCAGGATTTGAAAGGAAAAAAAGAAAATGCTCTCCTTGCCATGGGGGCTATCTCCCAGGGAAAAGGGACCACATACCAGTTTTTACTGCCCCTCACTGCAATGGTTTTCTGGGCAGTGATCATCATTGAAAAATGATTTCTACATCTGGCTATTTAAATCAGATGGATAGAGTTACAGGTCATTCTCCAATGGCCCTTGCTCTGTAGGGCCACCCAAGGGGTTAAGGGCCATATGTATCATACTACCGTTTAGGGAATTCCAAATAGCGAATTTTAAGGAATCGCTATTTGGAATTCGTAAAACGATATGTATGTACAAAATCGCTATTAAATAGCGATTCTTTACCATTCCTAATTTGCGATTAGCAAATTGCTAATTGCAAATTGCCCATTTCCCTGGGCCAGGAGGCCCATAGGAATGAAGGTGCAATTTGCGATTAGCAATTAGTTAATCGCAAATTAGGAATTTCTGCAAGGGTGCAGGGGTGTCTCAAGAACACCCTGCTGCACCCCTGAAAAAGACATTTGGGGGCATATGGCGCACATACATGCCCTAAAGGCATGTATGGGCGTCATATGGCACCTTTTGTTTTTTGGAAAAAAGCTTTTTGAAAAGAATTCGCAAATTACCACCAACTAGAAGTTAGTGGTAATTTGCGAATCCTTAATGGCATTTTTTGAATATTTTTTGTTTGATACGTTGCATTTAAGGAATCGCAAAATTAGCGATTCCTTAAGTGCAATCGCAAAATAAGGAATTGCAAATGTTGCTATTCCTTATTTTGCATCAAACATGTTTGATACATACCATTTGTCAAATTAGCATTCGCAAAGGCCGAAATTCGCAGAATTTCGGCCTTTGCGAATGCTAATTAACTTGATACATATGGCCCTTAATCACAGCAGAGACATGGTAGTCTATGCTGTCATTAAACCAAAGTTCCACCTGCATTTATTATCAGACAGACAGACCATCATCTTCACCGTAAGCATACTCTGCCACCATTTCCATAGAACATACGTACCGCCAACAATTAAGTCAGATAAAACTTTTTATAATTTGCCTATCTGTCTTTAAATACCTTGACTTCCCATTTGTTGTTTGACATGCCTGGATTATTTTCACTCATGCAGTCCCCAGATGATTATTGATCTATGTCTGAATTGAGTGATTTGAATCTGTGACTTTACTAATTTGTTAAGAAACCTTCATGGTTTGCAACTCCACTTTTCTCTGTCTTTACTGTGGGGCTAAATATGCCTCACTGTCACTGATTTGTTAATAAGTTGATGTTTCAAGCCTCAGTTTGAGATAAATGTGCTGAATTTAGATAAGGGCAAGTGGCCCATTTCTCCAGCAGGGTGAATCTGTAAATTACTCCATCATCCTGACTGAGACGCAGCCCGCCTAACTTGGAAATTACCATGAAGAGGGCAGTCATTTCTAAAGCGCTGGTAGCAAATTCTGTCACGGCAGTTAGTTAATACTTTTCGCAATTTGGTGCAGGAGTCCATCAACATGATAGAGCTGTGTACCCAATCTTTTTTTTTTATTTTCAAAAAGAAAATCCCGAAACAGGATGTTCTTTTTGAAGAAAGAAAAAATGCTTGTCTCTTCATGGGAGTCCTCTCCAATGGCAAGGGGAGCATTTAGCAGTTTTCAATGGCCCTCCCTACCACTGGTTTCCTGGCAGTGAAGACTAGGCTCTAGTTCCATGCATCGAAATTAGGTGGGCAGAATTATTGGTCTACCTCCGACAGCGCTTACTCCATTGGGCTGTTAAAGGCGGTTATTCATGGCAGAGACAGAGTAGTCTGAACTCTGATTAAACCAAGGTACACCTCCATATACATTTGGTGGGCGGGCCATATTCTAGACAGTAAGGATACTCCTTTGCTGTTGCTACAGGGCACCCTTACCACCAATAATTAAATCCAGTCCAAAGGCCCATCCAAGTAGGTATAGTTGAGTTTCAAATTTTGTGCCAAGTTTGCACAGAGCAACACATTCCTTTCATCCTGCTACTGTATCATTTGAGACATGCTTAATCTGCTCAATGGGCTTTCGGCACGCTCATCGCTTTTCATTGGTTCCTCTGTGTGGCATTCAAACATCTTTGCTTTTCTGTGGTCAAGCACTTACAGTTGTCTCTCTCTTGGTGTGTTGTGAGCACCCATGGCTTCTAACCCTAGTACTGGTAGGCTTTCACTTCTGGCCAATTACTATCGTTTTGGTGTACTACTTTTTTGTTTGCATCAATTCTTGCTCAGCTGATCGCTTCCATGCGTTTCCTTTGTCCAGCGCACCCCACTTCATGGCTGCCACTTCATTAAGTTGAACACTGTGGGGGTTGTTCAGCTTGGCCCCGTTGTTTAATTGCCTGTTCGATCTGACCATCCCGCACAGGGAGATTAAGTGATTTGCTCAGAGTTACAAGATGTTGAGCTGATGTTAAGACACAAACCTTATTCCGCAGCTTAAACATCAGCAGCTCTGGTCGTTACGTCAAATCTTCTCTCATGTTTCAGGTTTATGTCTCACTAAGCGTAAATAAATAATTGTGACAGTGCGTCACCATTTTAGATAGCTAAGACATTTTACATCATATCTACTTCTTTTCAGCCACCTTCTTCAATAGATAGCTTTCATTGGTGTTTGGCTAGTTGTGCCTGTGTTTAGCAATCGACTTTAAACTCCACCGCCCTGAAAGGGAGAGGCATAGGTGAGACCCCCATACAGCCCCAAGAATGCTCTCAGCCCTGATTTTCCTGCCAAGCCTCCTGCAGTCCAAGCACCCCTGGCACAGAACTCAGGATAATGCACTGCATGGCTAACACTTATAAGGTCCGAAATGCAAAGTGCTGTTGGGTGAAGCATCAGAACTGGATGAAGGTGTGACACAATGCCACAACAAACAAATCCATGCTGCGAAAAAATTCACTACACACAATCCATTTTAACATCTAAGAATAACATGCCACACAATTTAGCTACACCCACTTCTGCTCCACATCATTCAACTCCATGCCACATAATTACAAAACAATAAAAAAACAGCACATATTCCCATTCACTCCATGTCACAAAATTCCACTTCACATAATGCCACTATGCTATATAAAATAATTACAATTCACTACAAATAATATAATGACACTCCATGCAACACAATTCTGCTCCATGTAATTCCACTCCACATAATTCCACTTCAACCTACATTTCATGCCACATATTAACACTCCACATATATCTACTAAATTAAAAAAAACATGAATATACTCCCTACAATATAATTCCACTTCACAACATGACACAATATTCCTCACCTTATACTACTAGTCCACACTGTAGTGTAGTTCCTATATTCCCAATAGGCTCTGCACATTGGAATAACATAAACGATAGTTTAGACGTAGGACTGAGGTCGACTAGGTCTCTACTGTATATGTTAGACTTAATTAGGTATGCCAGCTTGCTCAAAGGTCACTAGAAACTTTCTCGAATGAACAGGGAGGAGTTAACTTCCCTCATTAGACAAGAATGGATTAGCTTCTGACAACCGCATAAACATGACAACTTTGCTCCCTCCAGAATAAGGAGTATATCTTCAGAGTCGAGTGAAAACAATAGACAACTATTTCACTCAGTCAATCGTGCATACTTAGTTTCATCCGAGTGCAGAGAAATAGAGAGACAGGAGTTTTCAATAAAAGGTGTTATTTATTAAGCAGTCTTCTTTCTCATGCAAGAGAAGTGAATTGCCACAATTGCAATACTTGTCATAAAGTAAAGTGCGTACAGTAAAAGGAGTATTATGAAATAATACTGTAAAAGCATCGATATGGTTTCTGAGCCATATGATACTTAAAATGGATAAAATATATACACTTACATACAATGATAAAAGTTGACTAAACATACTCAACTGGTGCTACTAAGATACGCCTACCCCAGTGTACCTAACCTAAGCCTAGTACGTGGAAAGATGTAAGGGAGTTGCAGTTTAAGTTAAGTTAGTTTTGCCAAGAATTTGAATCAAGAATTCTCTAAGGGTCTAATCAGCTCCGTACCTTGGTTTTAGAATGAAAGAGGTCTTGTATCTCGTTCTCAGGAGTCGATCTCCCAGTAACCCTCAAGGGTGACTGGAAACACTGGAGCTGTATTCTCTCGGCCGGAGAAAAGACAGCGTCTTTCTCAGTGCGTCAAATGGGAGGGATGGCTTCCTTCAACACTCGCATCAGCTGGGATCCGGGTAAGTAGATAGCCGCTCTGTTCCAAACCACCGTTTGTTGCTTAAGGCAAATACTGGTATATTTATACCTGGAAGGTGCTGTGTTTGAAGTAAGGTTGGACATAAGAAGTCAATAAGAACCGTCACTAGGAACTGGCAGTTCTTTCAGGACTCGCAGGAGTTCTAGGACAAATCAAAACAAAAGTATGGGGAATTCCCAGGTTGCTGGAGGTTTATTTTGTTTAAAGAACTTGTTGTACTTTCTAGGAGTCTAAGGAAGTAGCCTTGCCGTATTTGGACTGCATTGGCCATTACTAAATATGGATATGATTCTTATGCCTTTATAAGGATATGATTTGTTATATCCACATAAAGGCATAAATCGGGGATATTTAATTAGGGTCCTAGATACATTTACAACACCCATTCCACGTATAATGTCCATCATTACTAAATACTAAGCAATATATAAACATATAGGTATGCATGTGTTTTCCAGCCCACCCCAAAATATATCCAATGCATTTGAAATGGTATAGATACACGAAAAATGAGTATTATACTGTACACTTTCAAGCAGTGGTATCATTCAGATAACATTTAGAATGTTTGACTGAATGAATCACTAAATTTACATTCATGAAATGGCTCTTAATACAGAAGAAAAAGGTTGAGACCATTTCATCACATAGTTATACAAGATTGTACATGTGCTAGAGGCTGATTCAAAATACAGTCTCTAGAGTCTCCAAAAATAGAAGTTTTGTTCTCTAAGAATAGTTGTACTTTAAGCAGAGTATCTTGTGCCAAAAAAAAGTAAATAATTTGGAAATCGTGTTAAAAAAATATTCTTGCTTTCTATTCAAAAAATAGTTCCAAATGTTTTCAGCAGTGCTGTTTATCAAAACTGAAGGCTGAATTCAAAGTTCAGTGAATGCTGTGTGCTCGCTATTTCAAAAATGATTCTTGTTGTTAGGAGAGAACATTACTTCAGCTAGACCAGCAAAAAATACGTCTACAACAGTAGGTGAAAGTTGGGCCAACGCTGAAAAATCTGAAATAGTGCATATATGCGATGCATTGCCATCATCGGTGTTCAGATCATCAATGTTCACAGAAGGTTGTACCTGTGTGGTGCTGCTTTCATCTCATACTTCACCGCCACCTAATCGTACTGGTGTAGTCTCAACAAATACCCTCATCAGAATCGGCAGCCGCTGGGGACAACACGTTGCATGAGTTGTTACCGGACAAAGCAAAGCATCGATATCCATTGGTACTGCTGATGGTAGTGTAAGACAAACGTCCAACATCCATTCTTCTCCGCATAGCAGACATCGAAGCACAGGTAAGATGCAATTTTGCCATTTTGGTCTGAATGAAAGAAACCAGGTAGTATTCAGATTTCTTAGCCGGGCCAATCCGAGGACCTTAGTGATACGGTCTCGGTATCGTATTGCTAGGATCGTTTCTTCCATCATAGCCTGAGTTTTGTCTGTGACTTGGCTTGCCATATCGGGCAAAGGGACCAAAAATAAAATTCCTGCTACGAGTCCCAAAATTAGAGGCAGGCCACCGAAAAGAGAATGCACAAAATTCGGGAAGATGCCCAGTACTGTTTCAAAGGGTTCTAACAGTCCTGAAAAAATTGTCCTAAATACATGTGCGATGCCACTGGTATCTGACATGTTTAAGATTTGGCTTAACATTTCTATGAAATGCGCGGGGAAATTTGTCGATAATAGGGTATGTATCTTCGCCGCTGTCCTTGCAACTTGCAGGTCATACATCTCTTTGGACGAGGTTAAAGGCACAATTGTTTGTAAAAGAATAGACTTCATTCTGCTTAAGGTATCAATTCGAATAGAAGAGATATTCACAGAAGGCCATATTGCTGCCTCCATGTCTGGATTGCTGTTTGGATACAATACTTGCATACAACAAAGGACCCTGGAAGTGACGCTCACCAGATAGGCTTTTCCTGGAATCATGCCACAACAGCTGTGGTCACTTAATATAACGTAGCTACCATTGGAAAGTTGTCTGAAAAAGGACTCTATCTGTGTAGCACAGGGTGCCGTGCAGATGACATGAAAGGTTGTTTGATGAACCTTCGCAGGCTCCATGCAAGTTAATACCTTGACACAGAAGTGTACCGCTTAGTGATTTTTTACAATTGTTACCACTAAGAAATACCTCTTTTTTCCCTTCACTATAAAATTTATGTGTAAAAGGTAAATTCCAGGTTGATTTGATGTATCCTTTACCCAACCTTTCATACAGGCCTGCTGGTATATATTTTTGGCATTATTGAAACTGAAAAGTTGTTATCGGGATTGTAATGGTGCCATGTATTATCCATTCAATGACAGGTCTTTCTGACATCGTCAATGGTAATCTTTCGAGTTTTTCAATGCTCAGCACCGTATAGTCTGCTCCTTTTTGTGCCAACGAGATTTGTCTATCAGTGAGGTTAAAGATAGAAAATAATGACGTTATGTTGATTATACGCCATTGCACGTGGCCTGAACGGAGGTTTTGTAACGTCCAGCCTAGCTATACAATAGCGATTCAGAAAAGGGGGTGGTGATGAACAGAGTGTCTGAATTAAGCAGACCACTCTTACCCAGTCCAAAGATCAGGGCTTGATCCATCACCGTTATTTATCTCACTGCACCATCCCAGCTCAGAACCTGGCTATATGCAAATCAGTCTGTCCCTGGCCCAGTGCATCATGGGAACAGGGCAGACTAAAGTACCAAGCCAATTCTTCACCAGAAAGGAGACAAGCTACCGGGGACCGGATTCTGGCATTTCAGCCGTCTTCGGCCAGGCTTGCTTGAATCCTGATGGTGCAGTGAGAAAGGGACTCATGTCTGAGTATACCCTGCCACACCTATAGTGGCCAAAAACGATTCAGAAAAGGGGGTGGTGTTGAACAGAGTGTCTGAATTAAGCAGACCACTCTTACCCAGTCCAAAGATCAGGGCTTGATCCATCACCGTTATTTATCTCACTGCACCATCCCAGCTCAGAACCTGGCTATATGCAAATCTGTCTGCCCCTGGCCCAGTGCATCATGGGAACAGGGCAGACTAAACTACCAAGCCAATTCTTCACCAGAAAGGAGACAAGCTACCGGGGACCGGTTTCTGGCATCTCAGCTGTACAATAGAACGCAATTGGGATTGACCATGTTGTAACACTAGCATATCCTGTTCTATTATATCAATAGCAGATGATACAATGCTGTCCAGTGAATACATTCTGGAGACAGAGTCATTAACCCATTGTCTACTACAGAAAGTGATTTTTCCAAATTAATACGATCAATTTCTCGTATTTTTTCTGCAGTTTCAATTTGTGTTACTTTCCAAGCTTCATTGTAAGCTGCTTATATACCGGGGTATATGAAACATTTTTGACGCTGTTTGCGAGGTCCTATTATGAAATCTCACAAGTCAGCACCTTCTTTAAGTAAAGTTAAGTGTTGCTTAATTTCGGGAAGGGTGGATCTCTGTAGCTAGTCGAGGCATAGTTTTCCTACACTGTATGTTGTAACTATCCCTGGATGTTGTCTCTGGGAATATCTAGGGTCTGGCCTGTTCTGTTTGAACCCCCGTATTTTGTTCAGGAATCTATCTTGACAGTTAATAGTGTCTGTGGGCCAGATCAACCATTTGTTCCAATCAGTAGGTGTTCTGTTTTGTTTTAAAATATAGGTCACGTCTAACCCCTCATCTGTAGTGGTGTTTCTATCAGGCATAGCCTTTGGTATAGACGGGTTGTTTAAATCTTTTCTCTTGGCTAAACCAAGACTTTTTCTTTGTTGAATGGTGTAATTCAGAAACAATATTTGTTCTGGGATCATACAGGCTCTAAACAATGATTCTAGACCTTGTACCTGCCATTCATTTGTACCCCAGATGGTTTTTGTCTCAATGTTGTTTTTCCAAAATTCAAAAACAAATGTAGACATTTTTTCATAAAATGTTTCTGAATAAATCAGTTTAGTATTTGTCAACATGATTTTCACTCCTGTCTTATTTAACATTTTGTAATAAAACGTTTCTGGATTAGTGCAATTAAACCCTGAGAAGTATGGAAATTTCTCATAAAATGTTTTCGAACTGCCTTTTGGCGGGGTTGGACAATGTTCCCACTGATTATAACTAAAAACATTTCTAGGATTTGCGGATTTATGCAGATAGCGATGCCCAAAGTGATTGTAACAATACATTTCTTCATAATTCGACGAACCCTGTAAATATTCATGTTATGTAAATCTTGCTGACATCTCTAAATCTGACATCATATTATTAATATTTTCAAAGTCCCAATCATCAGAGAAAGTACTAGGTGATACAAATTGACTTAAGGAGATCTTAAATTGGTGTAGATATTTCAAGAGCTCAACCGGGCCATAGATTTCATAGTCAGCTTTGTCCCATGCTATACCACCAAGTATAGGGATAGCTGTGATGTTCACTGATGATAGTTCTCTTTTTTCGATGTGAGAGGATCTGTGTGGTTTCAGGACTAAGTTGATGTTCTGATTTGATGTGTCCATTGTACTATATTTTCCATCAATAAATCTACCCAAACTTAAAACCAAGATGAGCCACAGAAGGAGGAAAAGTACACCTAACACAATCCATAATGTAATCCATGGTGAAGTTAGATATGTTTCTCTGAGTTGATGAAAGAGTTCTGTGATTTTTTTTTGGAATGTTTTTGTTGCTGGCTTGTCTCCATGTTCACTTGGATCATCGGAAAAGTCATCACAGTTGATAAAATAGAAAGATGCAGTTCTGTCAATTGGTGGAATTGCTTCCGGATTTTCATTTACCTTTGGATTTTCTTTTGTTACATTTGTATAGTCCGAGGCTACATCATTGTAGACACTGTTTCTTGACAAACTGTTGTGATTTGGGTATCAAGAGGTACAAGTTCCATGGCTTTGTTGCATAGTCCTTTATTATTCACTGAAGGTTTATCAAATTTGATTAGTCTCTCAGTTTGAACCTATTGGATTGTTGCAAGATTTGGTCTTCTGCTATTTATTGGGAGTTCACTGGGCTTACTACTTCTTATTGGCCACATGGTGGTGGTTTCACCAGGTCTATTGATACAACTCGGTTCTCCTTCTTTCCAGCAAGTGGCGGTAGTACTACTGATCTTGTTCCGCTGACAGCTAAGACAGGTACTGCTTTTCTGTAAGAAGGCCCAAATTCCTTCTTCATCGCGATCTTTTCTCTGACCAGATCCCCAGTCTTTGGAATCCAGACAGGTCTTGCTGGGACAGGTGGTTTTCTTCAGTGGTTGTTGGCTTTAGCTTTTCGTTACTCAGACTATTTCCTGTTTCATTTAAGTCCTGTAAAACAGCCAAACGATCTTTGATATCAAAGGTTTTTTGTTTCACCACTGAAGTCTGACAATCCAAATCCTGGATGATCATTCTAGTACCAAATAAAAGTTCGTACGAACTGATACCTCCTAGAGAATTTCTTGGCATGTTATTAAGACTACGTTAGACACTTATTAGATGTTTGACCCACCCGTCACCCGAACCTAATACCCTTGCTGTTATAGATTGCTTTATGTCACGTTTTTTTCTCTCCACTACCGCATTTCCCTCGAAATGGAATGGACTACAATACCGCAATGCAATGCCCATGCTGCCCATGGCCTCCTTGTAAGCCCAAGAGCTAAACGCAGGACCCTAGTCAGAATGTAGCACGCCATTTGCGTATGTGCCGATAAAGACTCGCAAATCTTTTATAACAGTTCTGGCGTCAGCCGAGTGCTGGGGCCACATCCAAATGAATCTCATCTTATTAATTGTGGGATCCCATTTCTCTCTCTGGATGTCTGCGCATAGATAACCTTATGCTGTCTAATAGAGGTGTCTGGGCAGGTGTCTGGTCCGGTTCACAACTGCGATCTCTGTTGCAGTCCTGACAATTCATTTCAAAGTTATAAATTTGCACGCTCATCCCTGGCCACCAGTATCCTGATTGTAATTCTATTAGAGATTTCAGGATCTCTTGGTGCCTCAGACCCAATCCCATGTGTGCTTCTTGTATCAAGAAGATTCTCCGGTTCGTGTTTGGAATTACTCTATCCCCCACTCCAGGGATTTGAGCAAACGGAACGGAGTTCGCATCATTTATGTATGTATTGCCGAGTGGATAGTTTAGAGGTAACGCCGCATAATTGCCTTCTATTGAGGCTTTTACTGCAAGCAGCGTTTGACAGCAAAATTTGTTTTTTCGTAGGCTTTTTTGTAGCAATGGAAGCCGAGTGATCAGCTGCCGCTGTGGCTCTGCCAATGAATTCCCTGCAACATGAACGCCATCACGTTGAAGACTCTGCGTATGTATCACGTGAGTCTTTTGTAGTTCTTTCTGCAAAAGAACTACTTGTTCCCATAGTTTGTTATGCTTTATTGTTGCACCTGTCTCATCTTTGTAACCGTTTTTTATCCAGGTCTGCATGGAATTATTGTAAGACCGGCTGCAGTAATGCGAATCGCACACTATTAGTGACGGGAATTCGCGATCGGCATTTTCAAGCGCCATCTTTAGAGATCTTATTTCAGCTCGCTGGGCTGTACAGTTTCTGAGTGATTCAGTTTTAGTGACCATCGGTCTGAAATTACCTAAGCACCAACGACCTTTAACAATCACGCACGCAGCATTGTAGATTTGTTTTTCCACAACGTAGTGTTGTGCAAATCTGTCCGTGTAGATTACACAGGTGTACTGTTCGAGAGGCAGAATTTCTACTGACAGTGGGCATTCATATTCGTATTCCAGATTTTCTAGTTTTTTCATTTTCGGATCAAAAGCGTGTTTCACGTCTTCTGTAGCAAGAGAATTTTCCCATTGTATCCATTTTGGATCTAGAGCTATAGCATTTAGAATGCCTGGTCTTGTTACTGCCTCAAGGGCTGATACTGCTGTTAAAACAGATATCCTCTTCCGTTGGGCTAGGGCTCTTTCTTTTGCTACAGCAGTTTGAACCGCAGTTAGAAATTTTTCAGTAGAACCGAATTTCATTTCAGCTTGTGTGCACAAGAATGATTTGTAAGCTATTGGTACAGTTTCTCCCTCATTAGAGGTCGGGTATGTGAATCCGTATCTTCCTGGGATGACTCGGATTACAAGGTTGCGTCCATTTGCGCGCGTTTGCAGTTTTGTTTTAGTTAGCATGTCTGTCTGTAATGATCTTAACATTTCTGTGTGTTTTTGAGTCAAATTAATTGGTTTAAAATCAGGTTTTATTAGTTCACAGAGCGGTTTAACCCTCTCTGCATAATTTAGAATGTTTGTTCTTCCGAAACTCAGGAAACCTAGAATAGATTGTAAGTTTTTCAGCATTTTTGAAGCTTGGAGTACAGCACACTTCTCTAAGAAGTTGTCTTCGAGGCTTTTGCCTTCACTTGATAATTCATATCCTAAAAATAGGACAGTTAGATGGGCAATTCGTGATTTTTAAAGTAAAATTTGTACCCTTCAGATGCGGACCCAAGTATTATGGTGTTCACTCTTTTCAAGTGAGTCTCCAGGTCATCGTCTGTAAGATAGATGTCATCGACATAGGATAATGCCTCATCATCATAAATTTGTAGTAACTCTGTTACCCTGGCTGAAAATAATCCTGGGCTATTCTTGAATCCCTGTTGGAGACGATAACATTGTTTTAGGTCCCCATGCTGGAGAAAGCGGTCAAATATCTGCTTTCAGGTGCTATGTTTTGACAGAAGAAACCATTTGAAATATCTAATGTCGTTTTATATTTATTGCACTCGATGTTATTCATTAGTGCAGCACTGTGTGAGTTTTGTACTGCAAAAGTTTTACAGCAAGTGTCTGTAGTCCAAAACTAGATGATATGAATCATCTGGCTTGGAGACAGGAAACAAAGGATTGTTCATTTGTGAGGTGCATGTTTCAATCACCCCCTGATATTCAAGTTGATCTAAAATTTCTCTTGTTTTTTAGCTTCTTAACAGGATACTGCCTCTGTGCAGTAGGTTGATTTTTTAACTGGATTTTATGGTGAGGAGAATCCTCATCCCACCCTACATGATTTTTATATAATGCAGGGGCCTGGGCCACTTCGCATTTTCTAGCAAATGTGTATTTTTTATGAATTGGAATGTGATTTGAGAAGGCAGGCATAATCATTTCTTCGCCATGTGGGCACTCCCTGACAAACTCTGGTGGCCAGTCCCTTTCTGATAGATGGATATCATAGCCTTTAGATAGATTCTCCCAAAAGAGACCTCTTATTTTCCTAGTTTTAATTCCCTCTATAAGTAATGTTATTTTGTATAGTTTATGGGGCACGCTCACTCGGGTGTCTGCAGTTTCCACTTGAATGTATTCATTCGTGTCCACTGTCTCCAGAAGATTCATCAGGATCTTGCGAACTATGGTCACTCCGCTGCACTGTCTAGCATTGTCTGGGCCCACTCTCCGTTTTTCAGTTGTGTCCTCAGGATTCTCGGCATGTTTTATTTTAATACTGGCTACCTTCTTTCAGGGAAATTGTTTTTTTTTACTTTGATGAACAGGTTCCTTGTCTTTGGACTTGACATGCTCTTCTTTATGTTCTGACCGTCCTCTTCTTTCAGGTTTCTTTGAGGAAGTCTGAAAAGATCGAGAGGGACGTGTATCAATATCTTGATATCTGTCAGGTTTTTTCAAATTGTCCCTATTTCTAAGGTTGTATCTTGCCCCCCTTCTGGAGATCTATTTTTTCGTTGGGGAGACCTTCCTCTGGACTGAAACTGTTTTTCTCTGGGAGAGGTTTGTTTATTACCCTCCCACTTCTTCTTTTGAGAATTGAGATTATTTTTATTGAAAGTCTTTTCAGGATTTTCAGTTAGTGTACTTAGTCGGTAGTTTGTACCGTCAACTGTTAATTGAACTAAATCTCTATATGCTTTTGTTAATTCTTTTATTTTAACTAAGAATTCTGCGCTTGACATTTTTTCAATGTCTGGATGTGGTGTATAGCTGGCTAGAACCCACCATGTGGCTCCTGGTCTACCTAGTGGACTGAGCCTAGTAATGTGATTTTGATGTTTTAGGGCGCCATTAAACCAGAGAAGGTGCTCTTGGTATGTTAGTGGAATTTCAACTTCCTCGAAAGGAGAGTATTCCTCTGGAGCTTCAGCTATTTTGTAGTATTGGAACTCATGTGTTACAGCATGTGCTGCTGGAAAATGTATCCAGGAATAGAATACTTCTGTCTGCAGAAATTCATGTGCCTCTACCACAAATACGACTGTACCACCTCTTGATGTTACTCCATTTTCTATAAGTTTTATAGTTATGGTTTTTCTTATATTGACCGGGATGATTATTGCATCCGGGTCGTTATTTTGGACAAGTGTGTCGTACCCAACGAGTTGAGCTGCTAGTGTAGCTCTCTCCCTTTCATCCTTACTGTCTGACATTTTTACTGACAGAAAGTTTGCAGAGCAAGTTTTGAGGAAACAAAGATTAGGTGCACAATATTTTGGAACACTGTATCCTTCAACATTGACTAAACCAAAAACTAATACATAGGAATCTCTTCCTACTAAGTTTCAGCGGATGTTAACCTTTCACCCACTCCAGACGTCTATTGGAGTTTTTACGGGAAAAAGGGGTCTGTGTGAAAAAGCACCACTGAGTTACTCTAGTATATTGCGTTAGATTATCGCCTTACCAAACGCTGGGCGCCATGTAGTGTAGATCCTATATTCCCAATAGGCTCTGCGCATTGGAATAACATAAACAATAGTTTAGACGTAGGACTGAGGTCGACTAGGTCTCTATTGAATATGTTAGACTTAACTAGGTATGCCAGCTAGCTCAGAGGTCACTAGAAGCTTTCTGGAATGAACCGGGAGAAGTTAACTTCCCTGATTAGACAAGAAGGGATTAACTTCAGACAACCGCATAAACATGACAACTTTGCTCCCTCCAGAATAAGGAGTATATCTCCAGAGTCGTGTGAAAACAATAGATAACTATTTCACTCAGTCAATCGTACATACTTAGTTTCACCAGAGTGCAGAGAAATAAAGAGACGGGCGTTTTCAATAAAAGGTGTTATTTATTGAGCAGTCTTCATTCTCATGCAAGAACAGTGAATTGCCACAATTGCAATACTTGTCATAAAGTAAATTGAGTACAGTAAAAGGAGTATTATGAAATAATACTGTAAAAGCATTGATATGGTTTCTGAGCCATATGATACTTAAAATTGATAAAATATATACACTTACATACAATGCTAAAAGTTGTCTAAATGTACTCAACTGGTGCTTCTAAGATACGCCTACCCCAGTGTACCTAACCTAAGCCTAGTACGTGGGAAGGTGTAAGGGAGTTGCTGTTTAAGTTAAGTTAGTTTTGCCAAGAAAATGAATCAAGAATTCTCTAAGGGTCCAATCAGCTCCGTAGAATGAAAGAGGTCTTGTATCTCGTTCTCAGGACTCGATCTCCCAGTAACCTGCAAGGGTGACTGGAAACACTGGAGCTGGATTCTCTCGGCAGGAGAAAAGACAGCGTCTTTCTCAGTGCGTCAAATGGGAAGGACGGCTTCCTTCGGCACTCGCATCACCTGGGCATCGAGTAAGTAGATAGCCGCTCTGCTCCAAACTACTGTGTGTTGCTTAAGGCAAATGCTGGTATATTTATACCTGGAAGGTGCCGTGTGTGACATAAGGTTGGACATAAGACGTCAATAAGAACCGTCACTAGGAACTGACAGTTCTTTCAGGATTCGCAGGAGTTCTAGGACAAATCAAAACAAAAGTATGGGGAATTCCGAGGTTGCTGGAGGTTTGGTTTGTTTAAAGAACTTGTTGTACTTTTTAGGAGTCTAAGGAAGTAGCCTTGCCGTATTTGGACTGCATTGGCCATTACTAAATATGGATATGATTCTTATGCCTTTAGAAGGATATGATTTGTTATATCCACATAAGGGCATAAATCTGGGATATTTAATTAGGGTCCTAGATACGTTTACAACAACACCAATCCACATAATATCACTCCAAACCATGCCATGAAATTTCACACACCACCACACAATTCAATATCACACCATTCTGCACAAAACAATATAATTAAACTCCACATAATACTACGCAGGTCCACATAATTGCACTCCTCATATTTTCGCTCTACTCAATACAACATAAAAATGCCCTGCATAATGCACTCTATCCCTCATACCAGCAAACCACATAAATGCGCTATACACCATGGCACATAATATCAATAAGCATAATTTCAATCAACTCCACACAGTTCCATGCCACACAATTCAACTCCACCCATGTCTACTACACACCACATAATTCAGCACCCTACTACATATTTAAACTACACAACACAATTCAACAACACACTACATACCTCCAATACACACCACAGATTTCAACATCATGCCACAAACTTTAACAGGCCACCACATAATTTAGCTCCACAACATACTACAAAACGTAATACCATTTCACATATTTAACTCCATAACACACAATCTCAGGGGAGGTCAGTGCAGGTACGCACGGTGAGGCAGTGAGGGTGTTACAGGGATTCTGCACATACACAGAACTATGCACAGGAAAACATGATCATGGTGTGTAGGGGGCTAAGCCTCCCTACTGTCTCAGTACCCAAAATCCCAGAACTGACTAGCTATAGTGTCTCATTCGTTCTCCTACACAATCATGAAGCTACAAATGATTAGACAACCCAGAACACAACACTCCTTACTCTCTTAGGAATTGCAGTAGCAAGACTTACCCTTTTGCTCACTCACTTCTACTTGTCCACAATAAAAATTGACAGAGTTACTGTTATAGTTCAAAATTTTAATTTTAACTACAATGCACTATATGAGCCACTACCAGCAGCAATACGCATAAACCCAAAAGAATTAGTATTGTAGCAAGTCCATAGACTATGAAGGGGGATGCAACTGTATGCAGACAGTGGCTAAAGGACTATAATAAAGAGTACAACAAAGAGGAGGCAGGGCTGTTCCTAGGAGACAGGGTGAAAGACAGTCACTGTGGTGAAGGGGGTGTTGCTCGAAGGTGAGTTAGCCCTGGGTATCCATTATGTTGGATATAATGGCCTCACACACCCTTGCGAGTGTCATGCTTCATCATAGGCAATGCTCCTCGTTGGGCAGGCGGTGCAATACCCAACGGGCACACCTCAAAGAGGGGCTCTTTGTCGGAGATCCTCTATCCAACTGCCTATGGGTGAAGTGGGGGTGAGGGGCCAGAACAGAGTAGATGGTGTGGGTGAAGTTAAAATGAGGCACAAGGTACCGGAAAGCAATTTTATTCTGTTGGTCCTCTGCCGCATGTAAAATCAAGTGCAGTCTGCAGTTGCTGAAACTTATGTTTCCAGAAGCGTTACAGTACTAGGGTGTGAGGGCTGTGGTCAACATGTTTCTCGCTTCAAGTATATTAGCTGCGATTCTTCAGGACCTATTATTCAAAATAACTACTATCTACAGAAGCCTGACCTCCTAGAGTGTCAGTTAAAAAAAAAGCACACAAGTTGTACTACCTGTTATACACCTACTCTTTGCCTAAATTGGGAGACAAAATAGCACGTTACCAAAGGTAAGTGACATTCTAGAAACTCTATGGTGATGGTGAGCACACTGTGACAAAGTGACATACTAGTGAATTGTGTGGCTAATATGTGGCTTAAAAACCAAAGTGACAGGTACTTGGTAGAAATAAGTAGAGAACAGTTGTGATATATAGATAAAGTTAAAATTAAAATAGCAGCGCCAATCTAATCTGGCCAAGTGTCCAAACCAGTCAGTGTACATTACTAACCTACTAGCTAAAGTACATAGGTGTCAACAGTACCCGGCAGGTATGACATCAGGGGGGAGCCTTAAACATTTAGGCTGGGAAGAGGAAGAAGAGTAATGGCAATTATTAGGGTTTGCAGAGGTGACGTAGTGTTAGCACTTAAGCTAGAATGCACACTGGTGTATTGCTGAGGCCACATGGGTATAGGACTAGTGGACAATGCTGACGAATTCAGTCAGGCATCATACATTTAGAACAGTTTGCTCATGCTACTCAGGCTGGGTTACAATCAAATTAACTCTGCTTTGCGCTAGGTATCAACGTCACAGCAAGAGTACATTGATTAATGAGTTAATTAAACCACAACATTCACATTATCCTCGTGGAGTATGGGGCACCGAGAGGCACCAATATCGCCGGGTATGATTACACCAATGGCAATATTAGCCTTGCTTAGCGCTGTGTGTCAAGTCACCACCACAGTACATTGATTAATGAGACCAAACAAACTGCATAATCCTGGTGGAGTATGGTGCACAGTAGGTCTTCATAAACGCCAGGCACAGATACACCATGTCGGCGATGCACCCGCGTTGGTGAGAGCACTGTAGTTGTCGGCGCAGTGCGATCCCAAAATGTGTGGAACTATAATTGCGGTTGCCCGACCAAAGTCATACGATAAACTGGGGCGGGCTGTGTCTGTGGATTAGGCGGGGTTAGCTGCACCGCGCATGGTTTGTTGCCGAAAGTTCACACATTCTCCCAAAGGACTATAATGCCTAACCACCCTCCCCTTGGAAAGAAGATATTTTATTATATAAAGGAAGATCTGTAGTTAATACCAAAATAATCATTATTCACTTAATTCTACAGCTCACCATGCCACATAGTTATTTATTTTTTTCAAAAAGATACACAAAGAAAAGAAAGCAAATACAGACATCTTCTTCCACATGGTCGCCGTTATTTAAACATGAGACACTATCAAAACAACTTCCATTATCCTCATTTGAGTCATGTATTATCATCATGTGTCATTGTGGAATCGCTGACATATCTGACAAATAAGCATTATTGTCCTAAATTGAAGAACTGAAGAAGAAGTGCTAAAGAAACTCGAAATGAAATAAAATGAAACACATATTCAATCTCGAAGCAGCTTCAGATAATGTGTCTTAGGCATCATGCAGTCTAAGTGTCAATAATTCCTTTCCTCTGTTTGTCACTCCTGTTAAAGGATCCCCTTTACCATACACGGCACCCCCCCCCCTCGGGCTCTCAATTCCAGCACACAGCTCACTCAGTTTTATTCAGCAGATACATTCCCAGTGGTTCCCATATGTCCCTTGGTCTCGACCTGGTGGGCAGCTCTTCCGCATAGACGATGAGGTTATCCCGACAATACACCAGGTCAGCCAGCCATGCCTTGATTACAGGTTTGCGCCCCTTCCCCCATGTGATCGCCACCCTGCGTGCAGCCAGCAGCAGCGCCAAACGCACAAGAGTGCCTCTCGTCCCTCTCACATGCGGCACACAACCCAGAAGACACACTCGAGGGGTGCAAGGGAGGTCCACTGCGGCCATCTCGCGCAAGCAATCGGCCACTGAAGCCCAGAAGTCTGCCACCTTCCCACAGTTCCAGACCAAGTGCATGAAGTCTGCATCATCCCGTCCACACCTATCACACCTTACCGACTCCCGCAACCCATACCGGTACAGTCATGTCGGAGTGTAGTATACCTGATGAATGTACTTAAAGTGAATATTCTTGAGATTACCATTCAAACAGAGTTTCCCCGTGAATCCACAAATGTGCTTCCAATTATCCTCCGAGATAGCCACAGGCAGACAATCATTCCAATTTGTCCAGCTCTTCTCTTCTGCATCTACTGTCTCCTTTTTAATGAGTTTATACAATTTGGATATCAGCCTCTTATTGTTGGGGAATGTGATAACCGACTGCAAAGACAATAGTCCCGGGGGCTCAGCCGGAAAGCTGGGGTAGTGAACACGGGCCGCATGCCTTAATCTATGCACCGCGAAGCAGATGAGAAGGACTGATTGGTGATATAATGCAGATTCTCCTGCGCGCCGAAAGTGCCACCGGGGTAGACATCGCTCATATGCGAGAAACCCACCTCCCTAAGCACTATCATTGACAGTGCCTCATGAGTGACCGATAGATGCGCGTGGTGCTCGAGACGCATAGCCAGCGTGTACAATGGCAATTTTTGCGCCAACTTCCCAATCCTCTGCCATGCCGAGATCGTAGTGTCAACCGTGTTGATCTTCGGAGTGCCACGCGGGTGGTGAGTAACCACACTATGTAGCGGGATTGGAGCGGTGTCCCCCTCCTCCACAGCGACGTGCGGCGTAAATGCGTGCGGTCTGAACCAATAGTAGAGATATTGAGCTGGTACACTGAGATAATATACGTAAAAGTCAGGCGCTGTGAAGCCCCCTTTCTCGTAACTCTTGGTGAGGGTCGACCATTGCACCCGCGCAGCCCTGCCCCCCCAAACTAGCTGCAACAGGTGGCCGCAAAGAGTTTTGAACAATGCCATTTTTCGCACTATCGGCACATTCACGAATAAATAAATAAACCTGGGTAACACAACCATTTTAATTAAAGCAATACGGTTCGCGAGTGACAGTGGTAGCGAAATCTAGGTCTCGACCATATACTCCAGCTTCGAGCACGCTTTGCCGTAGTTTTCGCTGATCACAACTATGGGGTCACGGTGTACCCACACTCCTAGATTCTTGACCGGATCCGCGGACCACATCAGGGGGCATTCTAGTCCAGACCGTGCAGTTCCAGCCGTGAGCGGTATTATATAGGATTTTTCCCAGTTTATCTGTAGACCAGAGATAAAACCGAATCTCACGCATTCCCGCAGCAATTGTGACAGATATCTAGATGGTTCACGCACGAAAAGGACCATGTCGTCCGCATACAGTGATATTGCGACCGGCTGGTGGCTGAAGTTCAATGCAGCCCCCCTATGCCGCTGCCGAATAACACAAGCCAGTGGTTCAAGGATGATCGCAAACAGCAAGGGCGACAGAGGGCAACCCTGCCTAGTTCCTCGTTCGGTACTCAGTGCCTCGGATGTCAACCCGCCCACTCGCACTCTCGCCGTCGGAGCCACGTACAGCACCTCTATCCATTGTATAAACATTGGGGGAAACCCCATATGGCGTAGCACCCGGTACATATACCGCCATTCCACTGAGTCAAATGCCTTTACGGCGTCTAGTAGCACCGCCGCCGCTTCTAAAGTGGGTTCTAAGACATGAAACATAGAAAAGAGTGTACACAGATTGTGAGATGTGGATGGTTCCGGGAGGAAGCCAGACTGATCAGGCAGTATCAGCCCCTGTAGTAGTGGTTGCAATTTGGTGGCAGGATCTTTGCCAAAATCTTGGCATCAATGTTAATTAATGACAGCGGGAGGTACGACTCACATCGGTCCGCCTGTTTGTCTATTTTGAGCAGGGTGACGATTAGTCCCTCCCTTAACGAAGGAGGAAGAGTCCCCTCTTCGTGTGCCTCCGCATAAACTTCCAGCAGATTTGGCTGGTTCTTAAAACCCTCGGAGGGTGTACGAAGTGGGGCGGTGCAGAGCGGATCGAAGCTCTACTGAGGTTTTTTCAAACTCTGTGGAGCTACGCGTAGAGCCACTGCTCCAACTCCGCCAACCCTTAAACATAATTCTTATGAGCACGCATTTTACAATACGGTGAAATATCTTATGTGTTCTATGATGCTATGAACTAGCAAACACACTTAAATGATGTGGCATGTCCCGTACTTTTTGGAGGGCATTGTATTTAACATGCAAGTCATGTATAAAGTTTGTCAATGTTCTATATGACTTGAACTACTTAATTTCCTTCCCTAACTAAGGTCATATTTCTCAACAAATTATTTACAATCTACTGTTTGTTTCTAGGGCAACATACTGTCACTATTTTGCAATTGCTCTGTGAAATTTAGAGACTGCTGATTAAAACCCTGAATTATTACATCACCTTGCACCATTTGAAATGAAGAAAAAATTGTAATTGTGGAAAAAAGATCGACAAATTTGAGTACAGGAATGGAAACGTCCTATTTAGGGGCTGATTCCGCGTTTGGCGAATAGAGGACTGCCATGCCGGCACTGGCAGTTCTAGGGTGGTCCTCATGAGCATACATGTGCGCCGGCACTGTTCAGTTGACACTGCATGCGTCGTATGTGCATCGGCTCGGGGCAACACACCAATAAGGGCCTGGGAAGCAAACTCTGCTGTTCAAGACAGCCAGGCCAATTTCGAGTTGCCTTTCAGCCTAGCGCAAGTGTTGCAGTCCATCCGTTGTTGCACAAGAGGTGGTAAGAGAGGGATATGTAGCAGAAATTCACCTTTACTCATCAACACACGACTTCTGCAGTCATGGAGGCCATTGTACCTGTCGTCCCTATGATTTACCTCTTGAACAATCTCCAAAGCCGACACTGACACGGAGGCCATCTCCGATAAGTCACACCATAACACAAACACCGTACCTCACCAACTAAAACTGCTGCATCGCAGAGGAAAACACAGGGGAAGTGTGTCCTCCAAGTGTATCAAATCTCACAAAGGCCTGTGCTTTGCAACATGGGGGTGGGGATGTTACCAGTTCACTGACACCAGCCACCCACAGCAGAGAGCAGTAAATAGGCACATTTGCCTTTAGTTGTGGAAAGTGAAGGCATACGTTTGCACGCAGGACAGTGGCATGACACACAGTCCTAAACGCTAACAAGTTAGCATACTCCATGCATTAAAGCATACAAAAAGGACAATCAATCTCCATGTAACAAATCTTCGCCTCTCGACCCCACGTCAAATTAGCTTTAATATACATCACCCTTACAACTGTCCAACATCCCATCTCTAGGAACCCCATAAACTTGTTCGCATGATACAAGCCATATCCCCGCACTCTTGTACAACAACCTCAAGCTACCACCACATTGCACTGATAATACCACGTTCTGGTACACATGGGCACTACATGTCATAGCACTACAATTACAATGCCCAATATAAGTCGAAGTGTACCCTCCCAGTCCCTGAATAGTAACTACACAGCACGCACCAAAGACATGGGTCGCCTAACAATGCAAGTTGATTTCTGCAGTAAGAGGACATCAACAACAACACCAGTTACTACCTCCTCGTCGTGTATTCCACTCTCTAGGCCCAGTCCTTAACCCAAAACCATTCCATATGCCTAGAAAAGTCAGATAACTCCCACAAACCAGCATAGCCGCACCTTAGTCACAGACACATTCTACTACAAAACCCAAGGCCAACTAAAGTCACAAAGCCTAACCGTTTACAGATATATCCAAGGACACAAACGAAACACTTCAGGCAGAATAGCAATCACACCATCTAACAAACAAAGCACACAACTGAGGACAGGTAAAAACTACACAAGTTGGCAATTGTACACAAACATCATTTGAAGTCTGACTTGGGTAATGAAGCATCTCATGAAAAAACAACAGCCACACATTGCCCCACACATATGTAGGCAATGTGCCCTGGCACCTAATGCTAGCAATCACATCTCCCAGAACCACAGCTAGTAGCTAATTCATACTCACATTCAAATGGACACAAAATAAGGAAAACTAACAAAATATGGCAAGTACACACACTGCATGTGTGCAAAAACACAGCGCACATATCAAAACAACATCACCGGGAGGAGGGAAGCCACATATGGCAAATAACAGACAATGTATAATACTTATCAAATGATAACCTACATAGCTACCAGTAGGTGTTGAGGAAAAACAGCGAGTATAACATCAACCAAACAGCTGCAAAGCTCAGATCCTAATCCCCAGTGTGAAAGGACCACCTATTCCTAGCTTCAGACTACAACAATGTTGTATTATGAAATGAAGGAAAGCATCACATCATTCATCATCGTGAGCAATGAATCCACCACAGTGGCATACGATGGACAAACTTTATTAATAAACGTAAGACAAATTAAATGAATGACAAAGGTCAGTCTAATTCTGAGTTGGGATCCATCACTGTGCAGTACTGCTCAATTTGCCAAAACACAGTGCCAAGGAAACCTCCCCAGGTAGGGGTATCAGGATGGCAATCCAGGCCCCTTGTTAAATTAAAATTATGGTAAAGTAGGGTTGGGAGTGGTAAGAGCAGGATCAAAAGTGGAAGGAGGGGTAGTGTTTGAGGCAGAGGGAAACACATTTGAACTCTAAGACAATCCAACTTAACTTTGGGGAGGGGGAATAAAAAGAGGTGGGCTTTTGGAGGAGGTAGTCTGTGATGTGAGTGTGCCTGTTTCTGGTGTCTGTGAGTATGAAGCTGCTTGTGTAAGGACTGTGTCTGATGGTGGGTGGTATGTGGGTATGTGTGTAGTCTGTTTGCCTTGTGAATGCATGCATGGCAATTTTCCTGCGTTTTTTGGGGATGATGTGGTGCTCGTGGAATATGGAGTCTGATTGTGTCGACATCTGCGTGTAGTTGGGACAGGAATGGGTAACGTGACCTGAGAGGTGGAAGAGTATAGTTAAGGGGTGGAAGGATTGGTTGGGGGAAGGCTGCCATCAGTGAGGAGACCATTGCCTGCAGAGCACACATTCTACTGTAAATGCCCTTTAGGAACTCTAGCATTTGTGTCATAGCAGTGGACTGCCCCTAGAGTGCATTCAGCAGTGCAGTTTGTCCAACAGAGAGCTCTCTTTACAGTGAAACAGCCTCCCCCCTCAAGGCAGCAGTGGGCACTGGGGCTAGGGTAGAGGGGCCTGTGGCAGAGGAGACATCACGCCCCTTGCGGGAACAAATGCGGACAACTTTGTGGGGAACAGCAGGGAGGGTGGAGATGGAATGGGTGGTGGTGGACAAGGACATTTGTAACACAGTTTCTGTGGGGTCCACAACCAGTACATGGCTGTCACCAGAGCCTGATTCTGCAGAGGATGACAAGGACAAGTCGGTTTCTGGGAGGGCACACCCCTCACATTCCAACACTGTGCCTCCACTGGAGTCAGTCTCCTGACTGAAGCCACTCTGTCCAGCTGCCTCTACCACGTCATCTGCACAGTCTCCTCTGCCTGGCTCTGTAGATGCTGAAAAAACTGTGGAAACAGGTGTGACACATATTTACACACCCATCACTAAACATTTGCACAATAGTGACATCAAAATGGCATACAGTACTGAATCAATAACAACCATGAATACCTGCATGGCCACTACTGGTTTTATGTCAAACTATATGCTCACACATAGTACCTGAAGTAAGAGACCGCTAGCAAAACAATGGACCTGCGCATAGCACATCAGTCTCATATGCAACATCATCACCACATTACAGCTCTAATACACAGTATTGATATACAATACCTAGATTGTTCAATTACCTGAGAAAGAGGCACACCTGTCACCAACAATGAAAGGAAACAACTCATACATATCATGTGCCAAAACAGCAATTAGTCTCCACCATTGTATGGGCAAATACTAACATATTAACTGACTCCATCAGTCCAAAATATGTTAGTTACCTTTGTGTCACGTGCGTCCTACATCAACAGTGGAATGCATTACTCCACATACCCATAGACCATAGAATATCACACACCACACAGAGATGATCAGAATGTGGAGCTCAATTGTGACTACGCAGTCAGATACAGATACAGGCCACACAGTGGACCATGAACAAATGGTCAACACACTGTTACAATGTTGGAATTATCTAATCACACATGACACACTGCATAGACTATTGTGCAGCAAATCACATGATGACCCAATGTACTTCATATACCGGCCAAAACAGGTCCTGGTTACACAATCTACTTGCTTACATATGTACAGTCCAATCCACATTGAACTGTCCATGGTCAATTAAGGATTAACATCAACTCAGAACCACACAGAACAACAGGTGTCAAACAATCCATGTGTCAAAAGCACAATTACAGACTACACCATACAGATCAAACATCATCAAATACAGCAAAAGTTGGAACAGTAGGGACTAAATGACCCATGCTCAAGTTCTACATTTGTGAAAATGCCACACAACATGCCACACATGTGTGTTGTAGAAAATACAGGAACACTTACTTGTGAACTGTCATAAGTGGGTTGTCTGACAATCCAAAGATCACACATTATTTCCATTATGGACCATCAAACACTCATGTGCCGCCTTAAATTAGTTGTATGTCAATGTCGTCTTAGGATGGATACCATTATCAGATATGCGACCCAGTAGAATATATCCATCTTTCCCTGTCCAGCGATGTCACAACAAAACAGTCTCAAGTGTGGAGTTTACCATCTCCCCTCCAGTATGAAGCACTTTTCTAGAAAGGGAGTAACGGTTCGGTGAAATTTGTTTAGACTCAGTGCAACACTCACCCCCTCCTTGTTGATGTTGGGCCCTCAAGTACCCATCAAGGTCAGGATATGCCACTGACAGGGCATGGGTCATCAAGCGAGTCAAGGGCTGTCACACCCCCTGCACCGGGATGAAGACCTTCCCAGCTGGTACTCTGTGATGTTGCGGCATATACGTCTGAAGTCCTCACGCCTCTTCTGACAGTGGACTCTGCGCCATTTATAAACTCGCAGGGCCCATACTTTCCGGGCGATGCCTTTTCTTAATGCCTGCTTCTGATGGGCGTTAACCTGTATATAAGTGCAATGATAGCCTAGTTAATGTTAGTCTGTAAGTTGACATGAACAAAACAAGTCACAGAATGAATCATTGATGAAACATAGCACAAACATCAGGTGCTATGAAAATACTTTTGCATTCGGAGGCCTCACATCTGTTTGATTACCTTTTAAGGTACAACTACACTGGTATTGTCCTACAGTCTCTGAGAAACCTATCAGAACACACAGTCCTGGAACGCATACCTCAACAGACATACATTTCCATGGCTAGTGTTGCCTGTTGTGTGTTACAGAGTCACAAATAACAACATTACCAACACATGATGGAGCAGACTTTCTAACCATGTCTGGACACACCCAGTGTCCATCTGGAACAACATCACAGAGCTAATATCAGCATGACTGTCAAAATTATGCACATCAAGCAAAAATGTTCAGCACCAGCTTGATATTGACTTGTGTCACATTGTCATCTGACAAAGTTATGAGCAAAGGACATGTTACAACTGATCAGAGATTTTTAGACATATCTTACATGATGTAAGGGCTAGGCATAGCAAACATCTGAGCATACAACATGCCATCTATGTCACATTGAAGAGCCACAAAATACACCAATACGACCATATAGTACACATGCTTGAAGAAACCTGACAAATGTGTTTGAGCACACATGGCCTAGTTGAAGGTATTTCAGTGTGGTACTACATGTAAAAGTCAATGTTTAGGGCCAGACACTTGCCTACATACATATTACATTACATGAATGCTAAAGATGGAGAGATTACTGTGGTGGCGGAGTCTGTTAGAGGTCAGTCAGAAGATTAGGGCAAAATAAGGTCCATAACGAAGAGTCACATGGCAACAATAAACATCAAGTGATCATGCCTAGGGTCAGTTTAAAGATTTGCTTCATTCTCAGCATACCTTTTCGCTAGCACAAAGTCTACCATTCACATCACATACTCACATAGCAGTATGTATGCAGGCTGTTAACAAGGACAAACGGTTCACTGAATGATGCTATTGCTCAGTGAGATCCACTGATGCAGGAAGTGACATTTATCTGCACTTGGACATGTAGTAATGATCACTGCTCTCACAAGCAACAACATTACTTAAGGGCTTATTCTGAAAGGCAAAATTCTCAATAAATCACATGATAGATCCAAGACATGCCGAAAGACCTCTTAAAGTACGTGTGCAGGTACTTGTTCAGCCAAGGTAACACTTCACAACTGTCAACAATCATACACATAATGGCCATTAACCATGGAAAACTGTGTAGACCTCAAACATGTTACATCGGACTCTGTCTATGAAATACCATCCTCCATGTACAGGAAGTTTAGAAGGAGAGAAAATACTATCATCCGCTCACTTGAAAAGACCCTGAAAACCAAGCATCTTTGCAAAGGAATATGGTAGTGTAGTACACACCTGCTCCTCTGCTGAGCCATACAGTTGTCCGTACATGGGGAGGACCTCTTCGACCATCTTTGCAAGTTCTGCACGATGTGCCAGCAGGGCCAGCAGAGATGCCAAACAGCAGCTAATGTTGAGGAGGTTGGTCTCCCACTAGTGTCAGTTGGCAAGTTCAGAGGTCAGGTCACTGACATCTTTACTTGCCAAGTCACACTTGCCTGGTCATACATATACATCACATACACAAAGTATATATACATTACAGAGCCCAACCACTTTTAAGTCTTTTTGTCTGACTAAATAGTCAGAATGGTTTTAATAAACAGATACAATATAAGTAAAAGTTCATAGAAAAACAAGTGTCAATGGCGATATAACAAAAAGTTAGAAAGTCTGTAGCAGTCTTGATGTAGTTGACTTGAAGTGCGAGTTGGAAAAGCAGACAGCCGACACGTGTTTCGTCGTTTGATGCGACTTTCTTAAGGCTTCTAACAGTGGCTCTAATTGTTCTTACGAGAGACCCCAGTGAGTTTTCTAGGGATCTTCAATGCACTTGAATCATTCAAATAACACAAACGGTCCTCTTCAAATATGGTGCATCCAAAGTAAAATATTCTGGATAGGTAAAAACCTGTATTCTGGTACACTTAGAGTTAAGTTCAGTAATAGTCAGATTGTCATGTGTTTAACACTAGAGGTAGTGTTTCTAAATGCCGAGACATCCGCTGTAGTTTATGGCATCATCTAGTATGATGTAGATGCAAGCGTAATCATAGTTGAATAATAGGTACATTCAAGGCTCGTAAATATTATCCCAAAGGTTAAATCCTCTGGTAGTGAGAGACCTGATCATCTCCATCATACTCTGCACGTCGCGTCTTCACAAAATGGCGTCCACCAAAGCATACCCAAAGTACGTCATGCATGCATACCGGCATTGGAATGTGATTTTCAAAAACATCCTCAAATGTTCAAATGAAGTTCAATCTGTGGTCAACACTACTTAATGCGCTTTGAGCATACTCTGGCTACATTTAAAAGAAGAAAGTAATGATATGCGTCCAAACACATGCACCCTCTCACCAGCCGTCACCAGAGTGTGTATCAAAACAACCATACAAGCTGACTGGCCACAGGCATTGTACAAAAATTAACACTTATGCTCATGAATATTACATTTGAAAATGTTCAGTCACAGACTGATCTCCCCTCTATTGCCTCCTATGTCCATATGAACTCGACAACTATCAGTATCATCTCGTTTACGGCAGTTATTTCACCTACTAAGCTACTTATGTGTTGAAGGTATCCCCTTCTTTGAATCTGCAGCTCACCAACATGATTTTTACAACGTGTAGTTGTCTGAAAATGTCATGTACCATACCTAGCAAACTTTACATGCCCTTGTTGGATCAATATGTGAGGTCGTCACATGGGCAAAGATAGATAGCCAATAATGTAATCACTAAGACTAATTAGATATTAGTGGGTGGCAGGACTCAAGCGTACATATTTAAAATCCGCTTTAATAAAATAAACAACAACTATGTACAATGAACAATGAATGAGGTCATATAATCTTGGCTTAACACATGTATGTTTGTCATTAGTGCCTACACCTTTGCTTACTGTAAAATGCCACAAACTACTTCACCTCGGGAGGGGCAATATATGATCAACCCAGGCACCTCAGGGATGACACATGGAAGGGACAGACTACTCTGCAGAAGAGGGGGGCTGAGGTGTTGGAGGCGGGGTGTTGGACTTTGCCCTTGAAGGTTGTTTCCTTTTCCAAGGTCTAGTCTTCCTCCTCCTCCTCCTCTTTTTAGGATCAGCTTTAGTATGGGTGGGCCTGGGCATGGTGGCATATGGAATGGGGAGGGTAAAAGCGGACTTAGGTGGCATAATGGTTGGGAGGTTTCCTACATGCCAAAGTTCAAAACCCATGAGTAACTGGGCTTGTGCAGAGGGTCCATATAAAAAAAAGCTGGGATCAGGTTGGAAGGTAGAGAGAGTTTGATGAACTGTAGTATTCGAATGTATGACATCACAAAGCAAACTATTACAACTCATACCTTTACAACGCAGTCAATACAATGCAGCTTCTTTTACAATGCATGCCATAATAACGCAAGCCATTACAACGCATACTCCATTACAATGAAAATATTATTCTCAAACCGCTAGGTGCTCACCTCAGTAAAGGTGCAGGTCAGTGAGGGATATGCGTTGTAATGGCATGAGTAGGAATGGATGCTACGTTTTATTGACCAAATTGTAAATGCATTGCGTTGTAATGGATGATTCCCGTAGTGCTGTCTTGTGTTGTTTGTGGAGGTGTGGTGGGTTGGGTGACTGTGGGTGCTGATGGTTGGCTGTGTGGAGGTATGGTGGGTTGGGTGACTTGGGGTGGGATGGCTGGGTGTGTGGGAAAGACTCCAGCGCATTCAGAACGCCTTAGCACGCCTCATCCTGGACATCCCCCGACACAGCCACATCTCCGTACACCTGAGAAACCTGCACTGGCTCCCCGTCAGCAAGAGAATCACGTTCCGACTCCTCACCCACGCACACAAAGCTCTCCACAACCAAGGCCCAAAATACCTCAACGACCGCCTGACCACCCGCCAGCTTCGATCGACCAGCCACGCCCTCGCCGCCATACACCGCATCCGAAGAGCAACAACGGGAGGAAGATCCTTCTCCTACCTGGCCGCCAAGACATGGAAGTCCCTCCCCATCCACCTCCGCCTGACCCAAGACCACCTCGCCTTCAGGAAGCAACTCAAGACCTGGCTGTTCGAGCAGTAGCGGACCCCCTACCCCAAGCGCCTTGAGACCCTCCGGGTGAGTAGAGTGCTATACAAATGCATTGATTGATTGATTGATTGTTGGGTGACTGTGGGGGGGTGGCTGGCTGTGTGGAGGTGTGGTGGGTTGGGGCACTGTCGGGGATGGCTAGCTGTGTGGAGGTGTGGTGGGTTTGGTGACAGCGGTGTAATGTGAGTCTGGACAGGTACAGGAATGGGGATGTGGACTGGGGATGGGGAAGATTAATGATGTGGGTGGAAAGGTTGAAGTGGGGTTAATGCCAGAGCTTGAAAAGATCGCTGTAGGACACATACTTCTATGAATGCCACCAATGTAGGCAGCCATCTGAGCTTGCTGGCTACCCAGACCCTGGATGGCATTCAGGAGTGCAGTCTGCCTGAAAGAGATCTGTTTCAGGTGGTCAATGGCCTCCTCACCTAGGGCAACTTGGGGCAGAGGGACAGAACAACCTGGAGGTGTGGAACCAGGGACACTGCTTGGGGAGCAGCGGGGAGGGCAAGGATAGAATGGGGTGGCAGACAAAGGTGGATCTACCTAGCCGGCAACACCAGGGAGTATCCACTGGAGTCCAACTCAACATATGTCGAAGTGTCTTTGTACTCCGCAGCTCTCAGATCGCCCTCCTAGCCAGTGGGTCCATCGGTGTCGGAATCCAGATTTGTCCAACTTGTGCCAGCTGCATCACCTGGGATCCTGGAACCTGTATCCACCACTTTTTTGGCTGGTTGCTGAAATTACAAGTTAACTTGGTTCTATGTGCAATATTGACACACATGTGGTTCAATATTGTAGACACTGCACAAGGCTGCACGCTTATTAAAATATCATGAAATAGGATTAGTCACTCTGCATATAAAACAAAGATAATGTTCAGACAAGTAACAGACATTTGTACTGGCCGTCAAAGATTGGTTGCTCTATACACAAATATTAAAGGATACGTCATCTTATCTGGTCAAATTATCAAGCGATTACCTCTCTTCAGCCAAAGGGTACCCTACTAGTGCTTGGACGAACTACAGTCCGGGCTTCTATTTACCAGGGTCCCGGCAATCATATTTCTGATCCAGACGAATGCCTGTGAACCCTGTTGGGGGTCGAATAGAGGCCAGAAACATGTTGACCCAAAGCAGGGGTATATTTGTTGTTAACCCCTAGTCCTCTTAGTTTTTAATCCTGCTCCAGGACGCCACACAATAAAGTTATTTGGTTTCCTGGAGACAGTTTCAATATTTTTCACACAGTTACTTTTTCACCTCATCTCCTATTCCACTTCTTTTTTATAGAGTTGAAGCCCACACATGGGACCATGCGGCCCCAGTGTGAGGAGAAAACCCTATGATGAAGCATGTCACCTTCGGGTGAGTGAGGGTTCTCGTCCTTAAAAAGAGGCCCCCCTTATCTTCCATGGCACTCAATCTTTTCTCTTGACATTAGTTAATGAACATTGTCTGTTATAGTTTGGTTGAGACCGTACTTAATGTGAGTAATTATTTAGATAACGAGTGATATGCTCGCCTGTGCTCCATTGGGGGTTTTCTCCTTTTGATCTTTAGTGTGGTTAATTACATCCATGGGTTATGGCATATGGCCAGTATGGTACGTATCATTTGAGAATATACTGTCATACCTCTGACCATTTTTACGTCCTTCTCAACATCATCATCAGTTGAACTTCATTCGATACAGTGTCTTACTTTGTGTTTGTAAGACTTTATTGTAGAGTAAACTGTGACATTGGATAAGGCCTACCATGTCACCCCACATTACAAACCCTTGTCCTTCATGCCATGCCTTCCAGTTCAATGAATCAGATTCCGAAAATTGGCTGAAAATACAAACATACAAATGCTGACAGAGACACCTGCCGCCATGGTGACATATATTTGGCTGTTTAACTACCAAAGCAGACACACCCTTGTTAAGCACCCACACGTATGCTGCTTGTGAATGCCTTCACCTGTGACATAGCAAATGTGTCATGTTGTTTTTGAAGTACATTACTCACCCCTTTCTTCCTGCTAATGAGCTCTCAACAGTTCATGTAGCTCTTGATAGGCCCCCACCAGGATACGTTCCGCCAGTGGAGAAGTGTGGCTCAATGGTTAGAGCGGCAGACCTTGATGCAGAGCGCTGGCCAGGGACCAGGGTTCGATTCCCGCCTCGGCGGGATCGGGCTTAAATTCCTCTGACCGGATATTCTGACCGGATATTCTCGCCTCAGTGCCGAATCTAAGCATGGCCCCACGCTGCACTCTGGGCAATAGCTTGCTTAGTCTCCACAACGGCCCCGATACACAAGGGATGCCTGGTTTCACCATGGGATGCCCAGGAGTGGACACCTCACAAGGAAAAGCCAGGAGGGGTTCCCTTGTGGTAGGAGTACAAGCGCTGGGATGCTTACGGGTTACTGTTCGCGCTATACAAATACAACACATTTACATTTACATGGGATTCATGGTCCCCTGCTCACCCCTACAATGTGGGGAGGACTGTCCAAGCTAGAACAGGGCGATGTAACAACTCCGCTGTAGGTCCTCCCACCTTTTTCTGCAACGGATGCTGCAACAGAGATGGACACCCAAGGACCGAATTTTCAGGGCGATGGCCAGTGATGTCTCTTGGAATGGGCTTTAAGCTGCATTGATACAACAGAGGGAGACAATGAGTGGTCTGCACCAACTTCGTATGACAATGTCTCATACATGTGTAGGCAGTCTTTGACCTGTCCCTGAGAAACTGTTGTTAATAATGATATCAAATGATATTGGTTATGTCCATACACAGACACATTAACTTCTCTTTTGAAATTGACACAACAACATTTGGAATAACTGATAACTGGCCATTAGTTTGCCTCATGTGTGACAACTTTGTGCACTTTGACAAAAGCATCATAATGATCATGCATGATCTTGAGTAGGAAGTTTTTGGAAGTCAGACACATTGTAGTATGAAATGATTCGGAGCAGCACATTTAATCTTCATCCATCACATTCATCACTTTGTCAGAGATGTCAAGATATGACATGTGGGTCTGTGTTGATCACAGCACACTACATGACATTTTGAAATCAGCAAACATGTATAGTCTGCAACATCAATGAGCATAAAAGATCTAGAAAGTCTCACCTGCTCCTCTAAAGATCCATAAAGTTTGGCATACAGGGTAAGCACCTCTTCCACCACGATTTCTGAGTTCCTCCATAGTGAAGGTAGGGGGCCTCTCACCTGAATAGCCTGGCATTGTTGCTCACAATGGGGATACACAGCAGCTGATGGTGATGAGTTGCGTATGGCTACAGTCTCTGCAGGCAATAGTGCATGTTTTCCCAACTAAGCGTAACTGTATGCTACATACGAGGTCATGCGCGTATACGTGCACATTGATTGGCTGACCAGAACTCTCTGGAGGCCATTTCACTCCCACATAAGATAAAGGCTGTTGCAGGGACACTGTTCAGGAACATATAGATGTTTGGAACCACAGGATGTCCACCAATGGTACTGTTACAGGTGTGATGTTTGTGGTTCTGAGCATCAATATGTTCATGTGCAGCATCTCAGCTACAGCCATTATTGTATCTGGAATTAAAATACCCTCCTCAAAGTTATGTTAGATTGTATTTTCCATACTGTTACACACACTTTATGTACATTTGTGACTATTGTTGTTGAAATCCATTTGTAATCATGGGCAAGTCTTGAAGTGACTGGTGTACGAAAGGTGCACTTACAGACTCCATTTGCCTATCTGGCTTGGCATTACATTTTATGCATGGTGAGTCATTTGCTCTGTTACACTGACACAAAAAAGACATTTGTATACAATAGTTTCAGTACTGCGTTTTGTAAGGTTCGATAGAGGAGTGTGTAGGCAGGGAAGTCTTGTTAAAAGACACATTTATGTGTAGTCGGGACATTTGTATTGTGGTCACTTACCAGTGTCGATTCCACCATGTATTGCAGTTATGCCCTCAGTGTGTAAGAGTTCCAAAACCTTCTCCTCCGAGGGCTGTAGTTGTAGTGATGCACTGGGAGGGCCACCGCCAGTCCTCTGGGCCTCCTTGCGATAGTTGGTATATTTTGTTCTTGATGTGGAACCTGAGGTCGTTCCACCTATTTCGGATATCTATCTGTGTACAGGCTGGTGTTGCCCACACCATTCACTTTGTTTACTATCTTGGTCCACGTCTCCTGTTTATTTGTGTGAGGAGTAGTTAGAACTTGGGTTCCAAAAATCAGGAGTTCCACTGAGATGATTTCATCCACCATGATAGTGAGCTCCTATGTGCTGAATGCAGTTTTTTTGCGAGGCATTGTTGTCCTGTGTAAATAACAATTGAAATGAGAATGAAAAAAGTGGTGCTATGGTGTGGTGGTTTAGTGTGCTGAAATCGGGACAAGGGAGTGGCAATGGTATTAGTGATGAAGATGATGTAAAACAATTGCGTTTTGGTAGTCTTCGAAGGGATTGTGGTCTGAATTAGGAAGCTGTTTTATGGGCCAGTCAGTAAACTTTTCAATGTGTTATGTTGCTGCATGTGGATAAGGTGTTTGAACCAGCCAGTGGACATTGGTTCTTTAAATTTGAAACTGTGATTGATTTGTTTCCTATAACATAGGCATTGGAAGATGGCTCAGGACCGCCTATTGGTCTGTGCCACTACTGGACTGGACTGCTGATGCATTTTTCTACTCGTAATATGCCCAGCAGTTGGCCTAGTGATGCAGACGGTGCCTGGTGGTGAACCGACGAAATGTTTCCCAACTGACCGGCCGGTGCTAGACCACTCGCTGAACCGCTGAGCTTGTGGTGGCGGATCTGCAGCAAAGCTCGTAATAAGGCTGACGGCCTTGCATCTGCCCAGTGGTGGCATGGCGAAGGCATCATTCAGATTGCCAAACTCGTAACCAGACCCTTAGGTTCTAGTAATCTATTTTCTACCATACCAAAATATAGTAAGCATAATAAATAATAATAATAACGATTTCTAAAGTGGGTAGCTACTTCAGAAGACGTGTCCGAGCCTGATGAGGTCTAGCTTACAAAGAGGAGACATACAAAGCCTAACAGTCCGAATGATGCATGGACGGGCCTAGGTGGACTTGCCTATTGTGTACCCACTGTGTGCGTCCTCTGCATTAAATAGTCTCAGCAGAGACTGAAACGTCCCTATCTAACAGGCGAGGACTGACGCAAAAATAAACAAAAACAGTTAAAAAATATCTTCCCACAATATTTCCCACAGCAGCATGTAGCAGACAAGAAGCTAATGCCTAACAATAAGTATTTTAAAAATGAGCAGACAAAAACCTTTGTATGGAGCGTGGTGGCGCCAGCCTGTGATTTAAATAACCACAGCAGAGACTTAAACGCCAACAACAAAAATTGCAGCCAGATTATGTCCCATTCTAACAGGGGGGACCAATGCAAAAATAAACAAGAAGAGTTAAAAAAGATCTTCACACAATATTCCCCCCAGTGTGCGCTGCCTGTGGCTACATGCCTATGGCCAGGTCAGTCTCGACCTCTAAGGTGACTGGAACCCCTCAGTTTCCATTTAGGACTCTTTTTTTTACTCACCGAACTGTTGATCTCCAGTTAAGCAAAAATTAAAATTGTTAGATTTTTTTTCTCATATTTCACGCCGAGCGCAATCTTCGTGAGGGAAACCTGACTCACAGAGAACTTGGAGCCAGACATCCACCTATCTATCCCACAGGAGTATGTGATGAAGAAAGTAACACAGCAGGTGGGGTTTTTAGGGTTTCAGAAAGGCGGGTCGCACTACCTAGTGTAAACGTAAGGGTATGAAGAAACTGGGTATAGGGTTGTGATGCGGAAGGGAGAGCGGATAAGACCCCTTAAACGTTCTGATGTGGGTTAGTAATCTAACCTACGAGACAATAAAAAACTGCAATGCCCTCGCACACACAATTCACAGTATAACCATAGAGTAGGCAAAATTACAAAAACATTCTAAGTGTAGAGCACAATTAAGACAATTGCAATTCAGTTCTGAATCTTTGGAAAATAGATGTAGGTTCATTGGTTCCAAACAGCCGACACGTGTTTCGTCGTGTGGGAACAGATCACTGCGACTCCTCAGGGCTTAAGACACGACCTGATAACCCATTGGATGTTGAAGTACTGGTGATCCTATTCAAATTTAGAAGGTACGGGTATTGTAGAAGAAATAGAGGAAGGGATGTTTCCGTTATCTACGGAGGTCCCAGGTGTGGTGGTTCCTTCCGTAGCTGGGAGTAGTCAACGAAGTCAGTTCGTAATAACCTCAACGTGGTGAGTATCTCATCAATTTAGTACTGGCGAGCAGTACAGTTAAGACTGGTATTGTCAGTGGTGCTTGATATAAGTGTGCATCAAGCCATTGACCGGGAGGGGATGCTAAGTCAGGTTCCGGATCTAGTGGGTGCTACTTGATACCGGAGAATCATAAGCATGGTATCCCTCCTCCTGTAGTTCCCAGTCGCCGTTTTCCAAATACCTTCTAAATTCGAATAGGGTCACCAGTACTTCACCGTAATCAGGCTGTATAGACACACAGACTGATAAAGAGAGTAGACAGGCAAGCCCAACACTGGGGTATCGCTTTTATGGACGCGCTTGACCAGGTTCTTGCCTACCTTGAGCCAGCCATGAGAGGAACAGCTTTTTCTGCACGCGGGTGCGCCGTGAGGGTGACGGCTTGCACCGTTCGCCTTCCTGCATGCTGACACCGCCATAAGGGGGAACGGCAGATAAGAGGAACCACATTGCCCATAGTACCTTACCTGGCGTGGCCGGGTGAGGACACAACAGTGACGCCTATCCCCTTTCAAAAGTGCTCCTGCCCCACGCAACGAGGGACATGTGTGGGCGGTGCCCGGGCGAAGCCTGGGCCAAGGGCGGGCCCGTCCTTGCCCGTTATCGCCCAGAGGAGGCTGGGCTGGGCCACCCCCCTAAACTCTGGAATCTTGGGATCTGTCTCTTCTTGCGGAACTTAAGGTACTGTGAGCCTTATTAAAATCCCTTGTAGGCCTGACTGATTGTATTCATTTCTATTATTTCTGTGATGGCCACACTGATTCCTCCTCTACGTGCACAAGGGAAACGCGCTTGTTAGATGAAGCGCTCTATTCCAAAGGCCAATCCTCCTTCACCATCAGTCCCTACAGCAATTGATCTAATGTTCCAAAAGGCGATAGGAGTAGTAACTTCTGAAATTGAACTGAATTAAAGACGCCTTTCAATTACACCTGACTGTTTTTCACTGGTTTCACCCCTTTTAACTGATGTAACGAGCTCACCTGAACAAAATGTGTCTCAAAATTTGGCTCCAGTCAGTGATGAACCTAGGACTATACCAAGCCTAGATCCCAGATCTGAGGGCTCCTCTCCTACAGCCCGTATACCAAGGAAAAGGATTGTGGGCAGTAACCGGGGCCCCAAGGGGAAAAATCAAGAGGGTGGGTCCGTTAGAGGTCTTGAGAAGCCATCTAAAAGTGGTACTGCCCAGTTAAATGTGAGCAAGTCCCCGCTAGATCAGACCTTCCCCCCCCCCCGAGCCTAAGCTTTGTTGATTGACTTTATGGCCCAGTGTAGATTGATGGTATGGAAAGAGATCACCCCTATTCTCCAACATCTGCAGAATCTTGCATCTTTTAAAAAAACATTGCATATACATTCTAATAAGGAAGCAATTATTAACTTGACTGGTAGTTCATATAACGCTGGGCCTTCTACACCCCAGGAACCACTTTTGAGTTTGTCATCTCAGTTACCCAAAGCTGGTAAAGTGTCCCACAAACAGGATCCTCCAATCCATGTAGTTAACAATACAACTGGTAGTGGAGGGTCTCCAACCTTTGATCAAGGCCCCGCCCGATCAGTGTTAACCCAAGTGTTGCAGGGGAATAATCCCAAGCTGCCGAAGCCGACTGCTGTGCGTAATATTCAATCTGGTAAAGATTTGACTGATGTTGAACCAAGTGTTGTGCCACATGCTGAGGTGAATGCAGGGGTTGGCGGTGGTATGATTCAGCAATCCCTTCTCCCTAAAATCAACCTCCCCTGAGGCTGTCCCTTACATAATTATTCTGGCTGGAATTCAGTAGCTTAAGGAAGGCCACAAAGAATCCCAGCTAGAACTTCGCAATAAGATTCTGTTATGGCTGGCGAAAAATAAGCAGTTTTCGTATGATAAGGCAAGAGAGATCTTGATGGTTAGGAGGGTTGCATGGGTGGGCCCCACTCAGAAGTCTATTGGTGGGGATTGTGTAATTATCAACTTTAGGCATCCACAAATCATCCAAAGTGTAGTGTCACATGCCTCATTCCCTAGCAATCATCTCTCGCCTATTAGAAGCCTTACCCTAGATTTTTGGTTCATGGAGGGTGGGTTTTCCCCAGCCCCTTAATGATTTTGATAGACGGGTTAAGAATTTTTACAACACACCCACCTCTCTGTATTCAAATCTATCTCTCTTCAGTATCCCGGTATCAAATCGGTTTGCCCCATTGGAGGACGTTGACTGACTGATTGGGCGGGATGTTTTAAATACTGTTATATCCCCACCCAGGCCACCAGTTGAACCATCCATTAAGGGTCCCTTCCCTAGTAACCTAGAGTCTGCAACCAATTCTCATAATGAGGACCCTTTGGCAATATTGGCCGAACCAGAGCTCGGTACAACTGAAGGTCACCATCAGTCTGTCTCTCGTTTAAGGTGTCATATGGAGAAGGAAACTATCAATGTTGTTAGTGAAAATGCTGTTAGTATTTCGGATGGGCAAGCTTCGGGTACTAGGATTTTAACTAAAAACTGTGGCGGGGTGAAGTGCTGTGGTGGTAAAATTTCTATTCTGTCCTGGAATGTGGCAGGGCTCTCCAATAAAGTGCCCAGCCCTGATTGGGGACTTTTGATAGATAAGTTTGATATCTGTCTCCTTCAGGAGACTTGGTCTAGGGAAAATTTCTATAGGCCTGGATTTTTGTCAGTTAATAATCTGGCCTCGATTGGTGTGAGGGGAATACCATTTGGGGGCCTGACCATTCTCATAGGCTCCCATTTGGGATGTACAGTGATGCAATTAAATTCCTCTTCATCAGATCTTCAAAGCATTACACTTTCTTTTACACCCAAATTTAGTGTGATCCTTAGCAATGTCTATTCTCGACCCACCAGGCTGGGAAAAGAATCTCCTACTCTGGATATCCTAGATAATCTTATCTCTATGGTCAAGGAGGAGAGCACTTTGATTGTTGCGGGAGATTTTAATTGTCAATATCAACTACTCCTGGGCATGACCGAACCCATTTCTAGCATTGCGGACTCTTTATGGTCCATCCCAGATCTGCAATTATCCCCGATTAGGGCATGGACACCAATAGCCCTCCAAATGAATTCCAATACTATGGCCCACTCTTTGAGAGCCTGTAATGGCCATACTCAATCTGATCTAGAGAGTAATAATACTTTCAATCGCCCAGGCCAGTCCTCCCGCATTGATTACATTTTGGTTGAGGTCAGTACCTGGTCTAAGGTCATTGATTTTGTGGTTCTCCCACGCCATGATAGTGACCATAATGCCTTGGTACTCGATTTAGACCTCCCCGAGATGGGTTTAAACTTGGGTGAAAGAGTAGACAATTGGGAGACTCTACTATTATCTAATAATAGAAGAAGGCTAAAATTGCCAATGGTGAAAAGATCTCCTGATTTAATGAGTTCCCTTAACCAAGTTGTTCTACAGGCACTCGATGATCTAAGTGGTTTATTAGAACCGGGGCAGGAAGTGTCTTCTAGCCAAATCTATAATATTCATACAGGTCTAGTGATCGCCCTAACACGAATACTTAACCCCCCCATGGGCAAATTAAGGAAAAACAGGAAGGCCAGTTCATGGTATAATTCTGACTGTTGGGTAGCCAAGGTGGCACTCTTGGCTGCAATTAAAGCCATAAACAGACCATTAATAAAAATAAAGAGGTTCCAGTATATGAATGTGCAGTCTGAGGCCAAACATACCTGGGAGAATACTAAATGGTCTGCTATAAAAAATGCCCTTGGGTGTAGGGATATTAGGGAATTTTGTATTATAGTCCGTTCTGATAGCAAGGCTGGTCAAAAGGTTGATGTCTCTAATATCGCACCGGAGAGATGGGTTGAACATTATCAGAAGTTATTCGCCCCTCCGGTTGAAGAAAGTCTCCCAATAGGTCCTCTCGAACAGCTAACATTACGGACTTGGTGCTAAACAGCAATCTGGATTTTCCTCCCATAGTCTCTTCTAACAACGAATCTATAGAGTCCAAAATACTAATGAAGGAGCTTGAACTTGCTATAAATAGGCTCCCAGCTGGCAAGGCGCCTGGCCTTGACAAAATCCCCGGTGACCTTTTTAAAGACCAAACTGGGCTCTGGGTCCCTTATTTCCATATGTTGTTTAATGCTATACTTCCAATTGCTCTAATTTACCTGCTACCTGGTTAGAAGCTGAGATCATACCGGTGTTTAAAAAAGGTTCTCCACTTCTTCCGGTCAATTACTGCCCGAACCGCCTGATCAATGTAAGTCAAAAATTATTCTTACAAATTATTCTCGATCGGCTTCAGAATTGGATGGAGGAGCGCCAGATTTTCAGCCCCCTTCAGGTCGGTTTTAGGGAAAAGACTTCCACGGTCGACCAGTTCCTAAGGCTCCAACTTCTTTACTGAAAGAATGTGAGAGTAGAGGGTGGCAGCCTCTACCTAATCTTTGTTGACCTCAAAACGGCCTTTGATTTGGTGCCCCTTAAAACTCTTTGGGATGTTCTGGAGGATATGGGGGTTCCAGCATATCTCCTTCACATCATCAAGAGACTTCACTCAGATAATTTTGCCCAAGTCAGGAGTGGTAACTGGGGTAGTCTTACATCTAAAATCCCAGTCAATAGACGAGTTAGACAGGGGTGTGTGTTGGCTCCCACCCTATTTTGTCTTTTCATCAATGCATTGATTGCCTACCTTAAGGGGGGCAAAGACATCGAGGCCCCAAAACTGAAAAACAAACAGGTGGTGGCATTAATGTTTGCCGACGACACTCTTCTATTGTCAAAAACACCCATGGGTATTCAACATGCCCTGGACAGCTTCGCAAATTTCTGCCATACTAGGGGGTTGGAGATAAATACACAAAAAACTAAGTTTATGGTCTGTAACCCAACTAAGACCAGATTTCCCAATCCCTCTTTAAATGGCATAGCATTGGACAGGGTCACTGTTTTTGAATATCTGGGTATCACTCTTACTGATAAAATGGATTGGGTGCCTTAACTTGCAAAGGCCAAACTTAGACTAGCCCAGATTACTGGTGGTGTTCTAAAATTGCACTGAGAATCCACTTTTAAACCAGTTGCTCCCATTATAGAAATGCACAAAGTACAAGCCAGGAAAGCAATTTGATATGGGGCAGAAATGTGGGGCCATCACCCGGTTGATGGCATCAGTAAGACGGAAAATCAATTTTTGGGATCATTGCTGGCTATGCCATACAGTACCCTCCTTACCCCCATGAGAATGGACTTTGGTATCAGACCATTAGAAGATGAAGCCGCCCTACCACTTGTAATACATTTTAGACTTGCATTGAAAGAGGTACTGACCCTCCCTGTATCTGAGAAACTGTCCTGGTTTGCCTTTATAAAAAAGGAGAGTGTGAGACTGGACATGCCCGGTCTTTGGTCTAATCCTGATGTGGTCTGCACACAGTTGTCGCGTGCTGATTTAGTTAACTTTGATTGCAGGTATAGAATTTTGGCTACCCTTGGTAATTCTTCACAGGGCCCACTTACTGTAAAGTTTTTTAATATAAAAGATCATTACATAGTTGAGCCATTCTTAGATGAGATATTACCTATCACAGCGAGGAAATACTATTTACAATTTAGATATGGTACACTCCCGATTAGGGTCTTCTCTCATAAATGGTCCCTGAACAAGTAAGTTGAATGTCCGGCTTGTGGGGCCAAAGAAGAGTCCGAGTCCCATGTTGTTTTCTTTTGCCCGACATATAAAACTATGCGACAATGTTGGCTTATACAACTTTGCAAAAACCTTGGATTTAGACATTATAAAGAGGCCCTAAGAATACTTAAGAGTAATACTTCCACCCCTGTTGTATTCTCAGTCTCACGCTTTATTTTTGCTATGTGGCCCAGGAGAAGATCCTATCTGTAGTAAATATTTTTAGCTTGCAGAAACCACATAAGAATTGTTAATCTATGTATTCCCAATGCTGTACAGTTTTTAAATCTTTATATTTTTATATATATTTATTGTTATTGGTCCGTGCTTTTTTAGTAATGTTATGAATGGTTACTATGTATCTTTTATGGTCTACGATCGAAATAAAGATTATTTGACTGACTGACTGACTGGCTATCATTTTTAAACAATTACGCTCTAGCACCTTCACAGAACTATTTATCAGTGGCTATGAAGCAGCTCTTTTCTCCTTAGTCTGTTTCATTAATGTTGCTGTTAAGGGAATTCTGATGTATTGCCCACTGGTTCTTGGCTCTAGTTTTATCACCTGGATGGCTATGGGGTTGTCTCCCCTAGTCCTGCATTACTTCAACTTTATAGTTGTGGGAGATCTGAGTCGCCACTTTAAGTATACAGAATGCCCCACAGTAGCCTTATTAGTTGGGGACCAGGAAGACCTTCAACTACTGCAACTAGTCACATTGGTGTGGTCATATGCTTGACACTATTTTTTAACTTAAATAACATAGCTGTTGATTCCCCATTGCCTCTCTTATGATCCGACCATCTTGCAATTCCCTTTCAGGTTCCTTTGTGTTATTCTCCTCCTAAATCCATTTCTGGACACGGAGTCAGGTCAAGTAAATGAGCTGAGTTTACCCCTTTTATCTTTAAGGCCCTGACTCTGAACTGCCCTATACTTGACAATTGGGTCACTACATCAAACACACAGGTAGAAGACGGGATATCGGTGGTCACATTATTTATGTGACAACTAATGAGATGGCCATTCCTTAAGTGACTACAAAGAACAACAATTAGTAACAAAATCACACTGTTACCCCTTCTGTAGTGTAGCTGCCATTTGGCAGCCTTGTCTTCAAAATTGATATGTAAAAATGAAATATTTAAAGTAATACCAAGATATATAAAAACATAAAAATGAAGTACACTAGTGATTTGCATACATTTTATTTCTAAAGAAAGGTTTCATATGTATATTTTATTTAAGATAAAAATGTAAGAATTACAGGCGTGGACAGTGATAACATTTTTACTTTTTGTCCCCCTCTTTACAGAGGACAGACTTTTACCTCAATAGCCCTTGTACATCTATGACTTCTTATCAGAGAAATATAAATGTCCATCTGATCAAGTACTTGGCTCATATTCACTGAACTTAACAATCGAAAATGATTTCTAAAAAAGGGCAGTGAGGTCTAGGATGCGCAAAATCTGGTGGATAAATTCCTCTGATCCTATAATTCTAATTTGCATCAAAGGAAATCTAAACAGCCACCACCCGACTGTTAAATCACAATTGCTAGCGATTGCATTAATACAGTTATGGTTAAGATTTCCTGAGCACACTATAAATCTCTGTGTTATACAATGGAAAGTTCCAATCACTAATTCAAATACACAAAAGAAGGATTATTTTTTCTCTTCAAGTTCCATATCTGGAGGTCACCTACTCACCTAAAGCAACTAGTTTCTGTTATCCTTCAGACCACTATTCACCATTTTATTTGAAAACTACACAAATACACTAAAATATGTATATAAATGTGTAATAATAGTGACTTTATTGCATGATTAATTAAAACCTTCGCAAAAATGTAAAACATAAATTCACACAAAGTAGCTTCACCATTAAATAATGCTAAAAGATTACTAATGTGTTTTAATTCTATAAAATTGCAGAGGAATAAAAACTGGTGGATGAGATAGTTCATCATAAGGCTTGTTCTCGTGGAAAGTAGCACCCCGTGAAGAAATGTTTATGGAGAATATAAAGGTCGATGAACTCGGAGCCGGCCCATGCAAACTGCTGACAGCTTAGTGACCAAGGAAGTATTCGTGGATCTAATCAAAGCCCTAGTGGTTAGCGCTGTTATGCTTGTCTCATAAACCAGCTGGCATAGCATAAAGACCGGTAACTTGTGGACCTTCCAGACTTAACTTTGCGTTTGCTTCCCTCATAAACCGAACAAGGCTGCAAGACAGGCTGATATTACTGCCTCAAAACAGGTCTTTACCGCCTCCCTGCATGATCGAACCTTACTTGCAATTGTCTCCTTTCCGCTCCCAAGCCATTGCAGATACATAGTAGATGTATTACGTCTTTGTTTTGATCTCCACACAGTCTGCAGCAGTTAGACGTGTTTGTTCATTTCCATGGAGGAAGGTGGGGCTTTGCTGGTAGGATTCCCAGCCTCAGATGTAGGAACCGTTCTTTTGTAATTCTTGTAAAACCTGTTCCTAAGTATAATTGGGGCTTTGTTGACATGTAGCTCTGGATTACGAACCAACCGTGGGCCCTCCTGCTGAGGGCAGCTTTATCTTCTGCGAGAGATACAATCTTTACTGATTTGTTTACCAGGACCTTGAAGCTTTTCTGGGATGAGCAGGAGTCCCATAGATCCTGTAAAGCTACCAGCTTGATTGCTGAATGAAGGTAACTCATTGCTAGGCTATCATTTTATTGTAATCAAAGATGATGCGTGGTCAGGGTCAAGTAGTTACAACAAGATGTTTATTCATAAGTACAAGAAGATGGTAAGTCCTTAAGATGTCCCTTAAGTTGCCTTAATCATAGCCCAAGTAATTGCCCCACCAGGAGCAGCCTCCTGGCTGCTCAGCCCATCCAGACCAACTGACTCTCACCACATACAAACACACTCCAACATTCCGCATGACCTCATCAGACGCTGAGCAGCAAAGCAGAGGGACACCATAGGGAGAGTGCAACTAGTAGAGTAAGACTACAACACATCTCCCCCATTATAATAATGGAAAACAAAGAGAAAGTGTGAAACTGTTGGACACACGTTAAGCAAAGGAAAGTATAACAGTCAAACGTAGGAAATAGTGTAGAGGAACAAAAAGTGTAGCGGAACAACAAAAGAGAGGAAAGAAAGATGCATGAAATAAAACATGCCATACAACTCATCCTACCCCCTAGATAACGCACATACCACACATCCTACCCCCTTACTCAAAAATGCATAGAGATGGTACAACGCACAAGGAAGAAAAGAGGATGCACTACAAAAACATATAAAACTATGGGTAGCAGTAAAACCAAAACTGTTAAACTATGAGTACCTAAAACTCAAGGCAAACGTGACATGGGTCACCCTAAAACGAAGCAAACATGCCACACCAACTGCACATGAAAAACAACAACCCAAACAAACACACAGTGAGCTAAAACAGCCCAAAGGCAACCCACCCTGGGCACTCCTTCACCCGAAGGACAACAAAATAAGGGAAAAGAAACAATCCCAAGTTAGTCAAAAATTTTGGGAATTACAACACCCAAAGGAAAACAAAAATAATGAAATTCGCCATGCCCATGGCAAACATCTAATATCGCCATGCCCATGGCAAACATCTGACAGGTTTCTATAGACCTAGAGCAAACAGACAAAATAATGAAAAACGCCATTCCTATGGCAAACATCAGATAGGTAGACCAAGAGCAAAGAGATTTTGGGAAACTGAACCCAAGGAAAACAAAATGTGGATACTAAAGACCCACGACAAGCTAAAATAAGGAAAACCATAAAACCCATGACACACACGTACAACTGGATGGGCACACTCCACCAGCGTCAAAAGAAACAGCACAAACACTATCATCTACAACTCCAGAAAGCAAAAGACAAACTATAAATGACCAGCAAAATAAGAATGTCTCATGCTCCAGTGAGCTGTCTAAAACAAGGAATGTTGTGAATACGGGAAGATTCGCGACGTCTTCCACGAAAACACAAACCCTTCTACCAACGTCACAACAAACATACAACTGTAACATAACCCCATCCAGATGTTAAAATCACAAATAAATAGAACATAACAAACTAAAACAATAAACGTGGTCACCGTAGTCTAAGATGAGCGATACCTCACCCGAAAGTCCAGTCCAATGAAGATGAGCGATACCTGACCCGAAAGTCCAGTCAGCAAAACAGAAAGTCAAATCCATGGAAGTCTAATTCAAATATTCATTCATCCAAAATCCAAATGTTGCAGGTAAAACCCAGCGTAGGTAGAGAATTGCGCCACAAGCAGCATCATCAACACGAGAACTCCCCTCCTGGTTGAGCGTAGAATCACCATGAAATCCTCATTAGCGCATGTAAATCCAGATTTGCGCATGTAAAACAGGTTTGTCACAACTATGATAGAGTTAGCCTTCACGTAAATGAGATGTTGGCAAAAGTAAACATCACTCGCTTGCGATGTATCAGCTAGACAAACTTGGATGTGAAACGTCGTGAAACTCATGATAACAAAGGGATTCATCCCAATGTCCCAAAATGGCCGCCACAGCGTCGTTCGGCGTCGCTTTCTAGGGAAAATAGACCTCATAAGGACGTTGGACCAGACGCTGACACAAAGGTCAAAGGAGACTTCCACCAATACCACGGAGGATTCCAGAGACGTCATCAGACCAAACATGCAGGCGAACTGGAAGGAGCTCCAGAGACCAACCGTCACCACTTTGACAAACGGTGAGTTGGCAGACATGAAACGCAGGCTCAATTTTAAAATGTTAAGTTTCTTCTACAGTCAAAACACGCTGAGAGCGCAAACTCCAGTCTGTCTACCGGCAATCGATTTTAAGAAAGTAACGTTTCTTTTTACTGCCAGGACGCGCTATAAGCGCAGAGCCAAACACTTAACTTGAAATTAGCTCGCATTAGTTACTTGGAAATGTACTCCACAAACGCCGCTTTTAAACTGCTGCGAGTAATTCCCAAAACATGAGCTGGGTGTAAAAGGGGTAAAAATTTCCAAAACGGTAAACAAATGCAACAGTATAAATATTTCCCAAAAAACGATGTTGTGCTTTCCCTGTCTGTTTCAGCTTTCTTCACGTTAAAGTAGCAGGTTGAGGTCTGATGACATTGGGAAACAGTAAACCCAGTCCAGCAAAATCAATAAGTAAAGTCAGATACATTTAGCACTCACCCAAGTACAACAAGCACTGGCACATCCACTTTGGGGCCGACCGATCTTTGGTCACTGGTGGGGCATGTGGACAGCCAGTTTGCTTTTTCTTCATGCGTTACTTCTTTTTCAATGTTTCTTCAGTTCCAGGAGTTTCAGCTTCTTTTTCCTTGTGCTTCTTATAGCCCATAGTTGCAGGGTAATCCTTCAGCCTTCAGCCACACGTAGTCCTTTTTACCTCGTCGCCAGTATTGTAATCAAGGATGATGCGTGGTCAGGGTCAAGTAGTTACAACAAGATGTTTATTCATAAGTACAAGAAGATGGTAAGTCCTTAAGATGTCCCTTAAGTTGCCTTAATCATAGCCCAAGTAATTGCCCCACCAGGAGCAGCCTCCTGGCTGCTCAGCCCATCCAGACCAACTGACTCTCACCACATACAAACACACTCCAACATTCCGCATGACCTCATCAGACGCTGAGCAGCAAAGCAGAGGGACACCATAGGGAGAGTGCAACTAGTAGAGTAAGACTACAACACATTTCTCCTTGTGATTTTCAACCACAGGTGTGAGTTCAATGTGCCCAACTCGGCCCCCTTTATTTTAAACTAGCATTTGGCATAGGCCCCTTTCCATGAGATTTGTTGATTTGCAGACCGAACTGTACTCTTATTTGAGCTGGTGAGGTGAAGTGCGGAAGATTGAATATTATTCTTGGACCACTGTGTCCAAGGTAGCCTAGTCTCTTCCTCTCATTGCTTCACTTCCGTAAGTGATGGAGGGTAGCAGCCGCACTTGAAGCACTTCTAGCAAAGGGAGAAGGCTAGGGCCGGTTATTTTTTGCTTGATGTTTTCTAAAGCAACTGCTAGTGCGGTCTCTCTGCCTTTGATGGATACTTTCTGTTTGGAAAATGAGCCATTTCTCTCAAATATGATTCCCAAATACTTATACTCATCTGTTGGCACTAGCAGCCGGGTGTTCATTGACCATCGCGGGTAGGGTTTGTTGAGTCCTTGGTTTATTACCGTTACTTTAGATTTTTCCAGATTTATAGTCCGCCCATTTTTATCAGCGAAGGTATTTGTGGTGTTTATCAGATGCTTGAGGCCAAATTGGGGTACGGGTAATTAGTAGCAGGTCATCTGCGTACAAGAGGTTCGATAGAGTTAAGCCCTCCAGGTTCGGGGCGTGATGGTTGCACTTGTCCAGCTCGGTGGAGAGGTCTGAGACAAAAAGGTTGAACAGGGTTGGGGCCAGGACACAGCCCTGCTTCAGCCCTTTGGAAGTTGGTATTCTCCTAGACAGGGTGTCTCCCGCTCCGACTTTAATCTGGACCCACGTTTCGGAGTGAAGCAAGATTAGCTGGTTTAGAAGGTTTGTAGGAATTCCCCACCGTGCCAGTTTGGCCAAGAGTATCCCCCTATCGACTCTGTCAAAAGCTTCTTTATAGTCAATAAAGCAGACGAATAGCGGTTTGTTGATTTTTTTGGAGGCGTCAGACAAAAGAGAAAGGGTGAGAATATTTGTTGTAGTCCCCAGACCTTCCTGAAAGCCAGTTTGATTGATGGGAATTAGGGTTTTTTCCTGAGCCCAAACTGTAAGTTCATTTAGTAAGAGCCCTGCATAGAATTTGGCTTCAATGTCGATTAAAGCAATGAGCCTATAGTTTTTGGGGTCTGTCATGGCGCCCTTTTTGTGGATCAGTGAAATAATTGATCCTTTCCAGGAGTCAGGGATTCTCTCACTTTCCAGGATGTTATTGTAAAGGGGAAAGAGTGCTTCAACCCAGTAGTTTGAATCCTGTTTAAATATGATTGGTGGAAGACCGTTGGGGCCTGGAGCTCTGTCTTTCCGACCTTTCTTGATTCTGCCCCCTAGCTGCTTCGTTGTAAAGACGATCTAAAGGTCCGGTCCTTCAAATCTGGATTGTTGTTGGTTGCTTTGGAGCTCCAGTGAGATTTCGCGGATTCTCCAGCTTCTGTGTTGAAGTGACTCAGCAGGAACTTTGCCCAGATATCCTCAGTTATATATGAGTTGATTCCTAGAGCAGATGAATTCTCTAGGGTCCTGATGGTCTGCCAAATCCTGGCACTGTTGTTATTTTTGCGTTGTATGTCAATTTAGCCCATATTCATTCATCCTTTTCTTTTTTGGCGAGCCAGATTATTTTTTTCCTGCGTGCCTTAAGCCTCCTTAATTCGGACTGGATGTTATCAACTGGGCCGTGTATACGAAGACTGCGCAATGCCCTGTTGATGTTGGTTTTTAACTCCCTTAGTTCGGCGTCCTGATGTTGTGAGAGGTGGATTCTTTTGCTTCGTGCCTGCTTGCATGAGGCTGCCCGACATTTTTTAGTCTTACTATTCCTTCTGTTGACTTGTTTTTTTACTTCATTGGGTTGAAGCTTTCCATGAAGTTCTCCCATGCCATTAAAAGGCTGGTGCTTAACTGCTTGCTTTCCTCCCATCTTTTTTTCGCAAGGGCCTGGAGTTGTTCTGGATCGCAGGTGTTCCATTTGATTCGCCGGTGATTTGCTGTTATCATAAAATTTGTATCCTCCATTGGGTGAGTAGTTGCTGTTCCATAAGCATCGAGTATAAACTCCTGGGGCTGGTGGTCGCTGTAATCCTGATGTCCGATCCAAAAACCTTTTATTAGGCTGAAAATCGATACAGACGTGAAAGTGTAGTCTTTTGAGGTGTTACATTGGGCAGTGTGGAAGGTGGCGACCTGTGGGCAGTCTCCTGCAAAACGCCCATTTAATGCAACCAAAGACAGATTCATCAGCTCGGTCAGACGATCCCTTGAGATTTTGGATGACTTGCACCATCTGCAGTCATCCTGGTTTGGGATACCCCATGCTGCGTGGCGTTCGGCTGCAGGACTGTCCAGGTCAATCTCTCCTGTGAGGAACATGTTAAAGTCCCCAGAGACGATATAATTTGAAGATGGTTCCACAGTGATGAGATTAGTCAGTTCGGTTACCAAAGTATTTGCACTGGTTCTTTTATTGTGGAGATGAATATAGGAATTGAAAATTGTTAAGACTTCTTTGTTTCTGCGGCTTAATATTTCAAACTGTATTGTTTTTATTCCATTTGTTGTGGTGTTTATGCTTGTTAGCTCCTTCACCGAGTTTATAGATTTGATTGAAGTGTAGGTTGTGAGCCCTCCTTTCAGATGCCCACATTTTGAGTTTCTAGTCCCTGGGAGATGGTATGTTTTGAAGCCTTGTAAGTGAAAAGGCTCTTTCAGCCATGTTTCCTGTATTAGGATGATATCGAATTGCTGAAGATACAGTAATAATCCTTTATCGCAAGTTTTGGCACCAAAGCTGTTTATGTTCCAGGAGCAAAATTTTAGCTTCAAGGAGCTTATTGTATTTTTTTCCCTCTGTACTTAAGCCTCAGGTCTGCTGTTTATTGTTCTTGAGATCCAAGACCAGTCGATTGAAGGTTCCCTTCCTCTTTTGTCCTGACCCTTCGAAGTGGTTGCTCCGCTGTGTTGTGTGACCTCAACGGAGGAACTTCGTGCTCATTTGAGCAGGGAGTCACAGGGACCGGGATTGGCTTTGTTGTTTGTCTTGTCGACACTAGTTTTCTTGAAACTGTACAAGAAGGGGTTCTGGATATCCCACTTTGTGATGAGCATATAATCGAATCCGCCAAGCTTGCATTTGGGGTTCCTCTTTAAGAATTTTTGCTGTTATTTCCTGGTTAACCCAGATAGTTTTTGTTACTTACTGGTCCAAGAGGTTTTTGAATGTTTCAAATTGAACAGATACTAAGTCTTGCGATCCAATCCCTGCCAGATTACTAATCGCGGTTATTATTCGAAGAATGTTCCCTCTGTTGAGGGTGTCGCCCGACCTTCAGATTTGTATTCAGGGATGAACAGTATTGACTGGGTAGGGACCCGTCGGAGGCTATTTGTGGAGGTAACGAGGTGCGGGAGTGCTTTTGTCTCCTCTGGGGAACAGGATGACTGTATTGCTGAGCCCTCTCTGTTTCTATATAAATGTGTATAAATAAGGGTAATGTCCTATAATGCCAAAATATCTAAATTATTATTTTTATTTCATCCACTTACCCAAAGTGATTCAATTCAATTTCCACTAATGGATGATATGGGTTAGTGGAAATTGAATGAAATTGGATTAAATAAAAATAATAATACAAAGAATGAATAGCGGTCAGAAGGATAACAGAAACTAGTTGCTTTAGGTGAGTAGGTGACCTCAAGATATGGAACTTGAAGAGAAAAAATAATCTTCTTTTGTAAATTCACGCTGTGCTGCATGAAGGTGGCTCACTAATACTGTGAACCTTAAGTGACATGACTATTGTGCTATTTATTTAAGGCAAGCATGGGTGATTGGTAAACTACACTTCACATGTATTGGGTGCTGATTTTCCTTTTCTTACCCGAAATCTCGGTTTCTGTTCCATTTCATTTATTTTCATTTGGTGGAGGTTAGACTTAGTCCCCCATTTGAAGAGTGGGTAGATGGTGATTGATTGTATATACTTATGTATTGCAGCCCTGAGGAAGCCTTTTGGACAATTTTTCCATTGACGAAACACCATCGTTGGCTGTATTGTTTACACTATCTGGAAGATTGTACTGATTGAATTATCTGGAAGTGGAAGGAATGTTGAACAAATCCTCGTGGCAAATCACAGAAATAAGAAATCACAGAAATAGGAAATAAATAAAAGAACCACAGACACATATTGAATGTTATCTAACTTTTCTTTGAATTTGTGATTGGAAATATCCATTGTATAACACAGTGATTTATAGTGTGCTCAGGAAATCTTAACCATAACTGTAACAATCGAAAATGTGTGATTACTAATAGGAACTGACACATATTGCTTCCATTACCGCTTGCCCTCCTGCAATGGATTGCATCAACTCCATATTCACTCCTGTAACAGTAACAATCTTTTTTAGCTGTGACAAATTTGTTATGGCAAATACAATTAATTAAATAACAGGTGCTATCCAAATCAAAACATAGTTAGGAAGGACATTCATCTTTATTAGTTTAGTTATAGGTATTAGAACTAACGAGGTACCCTGGCGTTTCTTCAGTTGACTTCTTACTTCGTTATTTATCCTACTAATTTTGATCTCAGCCACATCCTCAATCATTGGTATTAATGTGAAGCCGCGATAGCTGATTTTGTGGTAGATTTGTATGACACATTCCATAACAGTGTTTCCAGCACAGATTTATACACTGCCCCCCGCAGCGTCCCTGAAAACTCTCTGATGAACTGAACTGCTGAAGAGACAGGCACACAAATATATGCAGTGATCACAAACAGTGACAGTGCATCCTATTACTGATAATGCACTTGACTCTGGGAAGACCCTGGGGGCAGAGCTTTAGTAAAAGAATTACTCCTTTACTGTGCAGGTGGCAACCAACTGCACTTCAAAAGGGGGACAGTGATCCCCTTGCCGGCGAGTGGAGGGAGTGGCTGCAACCACCTTCAGAAGGATCTTTCAGGGTGCTATGGTTCCCCCTTTCCCACTCCGGAGAGCTACTCCCATGGGGTATCCTTGTAAATGGAGCGCACACCGCTAGCCCCTCCTCCGGATCGCCCCTCGGGACTCTAATACTTGCGCAGTTCTTCAGTGGATCACCCAGGTGGATGCAAGTTGGTACTTGTAGGACTGATGAATCTCTAGACCCGATACATGTCCCAGGTTTTAGGATATCGCCCGAGACATGTCTCGGGTTTCGGGATGACTTCCCTCATCAGTAGAGAAAGATTGTTTAGGGGTGGAAGAGAAGGCCGCCACACAACAGTCAAAGGCTTCGATGCCAGAACCGGCACGCAGGTGCGTCTTCCAAGAGCCCGTCGGCCCAAAGCTCAAGGGAGCCGTATTGTGTTTCATCATAAATGGAGCGCACACCGCTAGCCCCTCCAACGGATCGCCCCTCGGGACTCTGGTACTTGCGCAGTTCTTCAGTGGATCACCCAGGTGGGTGCAAGTCGGTACTTATAGGACTGATGAATCTCTAGACCCGATACATGTCCCGGGTTTTAGGAAATCGCCCGAGACATGTCTCGGGTTTCGGGATGACTTCCCTCATCAGTAGAGAAAGATTGTTTAGGGGTGGAAGAGAAGGCCGCCACACAACAGTCAAAGGCTTCGATGGCAGAACCGGCACGCAGGTGCGTCTTCCAAGAGCCCGTCGGCCCAAAGCTCAAGGGAGCCGTATTGTGTTTCATCATAAATGGAGCGCACACCGCCAGCCCCTCCTCCGGATCGCCCCTCGGGACTCTGGTACTTGCGCAGTTCTTCAGTGGATCACCCAGGTGGGTGCAAGTCGGTACTTGTAGGACTGATGAATCTCTAGACCCGATACATGTCCCGGGTTTTAGGATATCACCCGAGACATGTCTCGGGTTTCGGGATGACTTCCCTCATCAGTAGAGAAAGATTGTTTAGGGGTGGAAGAGAAGGCCGCCACACAACAGTCAAAGGCTTCGATGCCAGAACCGGCACGCAGGTGCGTCTTCCAAGAGCCCGTCGGCCCAAAGCTCAAGTGGGCCGTATTGTGTTTCGTCATAAATGGAGCGCAAACCGTTAGCCCCTCCTCCGGATCGCCCCTAGGGAGTCTGGTACTTGCGCAGTTCTTCAGTGGATCACCCAGGTGGGTGCAAGTCGGTACTTGTAGGACTGATGAATCTCTAGACTCGATACATGTCCCGGGTTTTAGGATATCGCCCGAGACATGTCTCGGGTTTTGGGATGACTTCCCTCATCAGTAGAGAAATATTGTTTAGGGGTGGAAGAGAAGGCCGCCACACAACAGTCAAAGGCTTTGATGCCAGAACCAGCACGCAGGTGCGTCTTCCAAGAGCCCGTCGGCCCAATGCTCAAGGGAGCCGTATTGTGTTTCGTCATAAATGGAGCGCACACCGCTAGCCCCTCCTCCGGATCGCCCCTCGGGACTCTGGTACTTGCGCAGTTCTTCAGTGGATCACCCAGGTGGGTGCAAGTCGGTACTTGTAGGACTGATGAATCCACAAGCATCGGGCTGCTGAGAAGGACTGTAGGACTGATGAAGCCACATGCATCGGGCTGCTGAGAAGCCTTAATCCCATTCTAGGCTTCTTTGACCCCAAAACACGGCAGCTTATTGTCCAATCCACCATCCTTGCCCGGTTGGACTACGCAAGCATCCTATTGTTAGGCTCTAACAAAGCCGAGATAACCCGGTTTCAGCGAATTCAGAACTCAGCGGCTAGGGCAATAGTCGGCCTTCCTAGAAGGTGCTCTGCCAGAGCCACCATACATAGACTCCACTGGCTTCCTGTGGAAGCACGCATTCAATTTGAAGCCCTTACCACTGCTTTCAAAATCCTTAAAACTGACGGCCCTGAACTCCTCCGTCAGCTTTTAACACCCTACACTCCCCAACGCAATCTCCGTTCCATGGGTCAACACTTAGTAGTGGTCCCCCACACGAAACTCTGCCGTATCGGGGATCGCTCCTTCAGACTATTGGGAGCTAAACTCTGGAACTCCCTTCCCCTGTACATCCGCTGCCTTGACAACTTGTCTGCCTTTCGCAAAGCAATAAAAACTCACCTCTTTCCACTTCTGTAAGCTTCTACTCTCCCTCCCCCCCTACAGCAGGTTGTGCTATGGTTCTTAGCGCCGGGACGCCCCGTTGCTGGGGCAGCAGTCGCGCTCAACAAACCTATTACATAACATAACATCTCTAGACCCGATACATGTCCCGGGTTTCAGGATATCGCCTGAGACATGTCTCGGGTTTCGGGATGACTTCCCGATTCAGTAGAGAAAGATTGTTTAGGGGTGGAAGAGAAGGCCGCCACACAACAGTCAAAGGCTTCGATGCCAGAACCGGCACGCAGGTGCGTCTTCCAAGAGCCCGTCGGCCCAAAGCTCAAGGGAGCCGTATTGTGTTTCGTCATCAATGGAGCGCACACCGCTAGCCCCTCCTCCGGATCGCCCCTCGGGACTCTGGTACTTGCGCAGTTCTTCAGTGGATCAACCAGGTGGGTGCAAGTCGGTACTTGTAGGACTGATGAATCTCTAGACCCGATACATGTCCCGTGTTTTAGGAGATCGCCCGAGACATGTCTCGGGTTTCGGGATGACTTCCCTCATCAGTAGAGAAAGATTGTTTAGGGGTGGAAGAGAAGGCCGCCACACAACAGTCAAAGGCTTCGATGCCAGAACCAGCACGCAGGTGCGTCTTCCAAGAGCCCGTCGGCCCAAAGGTCAAGGGAGCCGTATTGTGTTTCGTCATAAATGGAGCGCACACCGCTAGCCCCTCCTCCGGATCACCCCTCGGGACTCTGGTACTTGGGCAGTTCTTCAGTGGATCACCCAGGTGAGTGCAAGTCGGTACTTGTAGGACTGATGAATCTCTAGACCCGATACATGTCCCGGGTTTTAGGATATCGCCCGAGACATGTCTTGGGTTTCGGGATGACTTCCCTCATCAGTAGAGAAAGATTGTTTAGGGGTGGAAGAGAAGGCCGCCACACAACAGTCAAAGGCTTCGATGCCAGAACCGGCACGCAGGTGCGTCTTCCAAGAGCCCGTCGGCCCAAAGCTCAAAGGAGCCGTATTGTGTTTCGTCATAAATGGAGCGCACACCGCTTGCCCCTCCTCCGGATCGCCCCTCGGGACTCTGGTACTTGCGCAGTTCTTCAGTGGATCACCCCGGGTGGGTGCAAGTCGGTACTTGTAGGACTGATGAATCTCCAGACCCGATCCATGTCCCGGGTTTTAGGATATCGCCCGAGACATGTCTCGGGTTTCGGGATGACTTCCCTCATCAGTAGAGAAAGATTGTTTAGGGGTGGAAGAGAAGGCCGCCACACAACAGTCAAAGGCTTTGATGCCAGAACCGGCAGGCAGGTGCGTCTTCCAAGAGCCCGTTGGCCCAAAGCTCAAGGGAGCCGGATTGTGTTTCTTCATAAATGGAGCGCACACCGCTAGCCCCTCCTCCGGATCGCCCCTCGGGACTCTGGTAGTTGCGCAGGTCTTCAGAGGATCACCCAGGTGGGTGCAAGTCGGTACTTGTAGGACTGGTGAATCTCTAGACCCGATACATGTCCCGGGTTTTAGGATATCGCCAGAGACATGTCTCGGGTGGTAAACAGACATAATATTGATTCCAAAATATCGTTTGGACAAAATATAGAGTAAAAAATATAGACTAGCAAAAATATCGACCAGACATAATATAGACTACAAAAATATCGAGTAATATCGATAATAATAGCCAAAATATCGAATCAAAAATATAGACTAGACATAATATCAACTCGATAGAATATAAAAAAAAAAAATCGGAAATAAGGTAGTTTGTAATATTTTTTAATAATTGTGTAATATAAATCTGTAGCGGGTTGAGGGTTTATAGGGGAATAGGGTGGGAAGTAATTTAATTATAAATAATTAATTATGTAAATTAATACTAATTATTAATTAATTATTAATTAGTTAATAATTAAAGTATAATTGGTTAAAAATAATAATTGAGTAATAATTAATATTTAGTACATTATTTGCTGTAGCGGGTTGTGGGTTAATAGGGGAATAGGGTGGGAAGTAATTTAATAATAATTAATTAATTATGTAAAATAATAATAATTGGTAATTAATTATTAATTGGTAATTAATTAAAATATAATTGGTAATTAATTATAAATAATTAATTGATAAATAATTAATATTATTAATATTATTTTTAGTAGTGGGTTGTGAGTTTATAGGGGGATAGGGTGGGAAGTAATTTAATAATTAAATATGGAAATGAATTTAAATTGTTAATTGTTAATTAATTAATAGTAATTTTAACCCCTACGCTATCCAATGCTTTCCTTACTGTAGCACCCACTGGAGTGGGAATAGTAATTTTACCCCCTACGCTATCCAACACTTTCCCTACTGTTGCAATCACTGGAGTGGGAATAGTAAATTTTACCCCTACGCTATCCAACGTTTTCCTTACTGTTGCATCCACTGGAGTGGGAATAGTAATTTTAACCCCTACGCTATCCAACGCTTTCCCTACTGTAGCACCCACTGGAGTGGGAATAGTAATTTTACCCCCTACGCTATCCAACGCTTTCCCTTCTGTTGCACCCACTGGAGTGGGAATAGTAATTTTAACCCCTACGCTATCCAACGCTTTCCCTACTGTAGCACCCACTGGAGTGGGAATAGTAATTTTACCCCCTACGCTATCCAACGCTTTCCCTACTGTTGCACCCACTGGAGTGGGAATAGTAATTTTAACCCCTACGCTATCCAACGCTTTCCCTACTGTAGCAGCCACTGGAGTGGGAATAGTAATTTTACCCCCTACGCTATCCAACGCTTTCCTTACTGTTGCACCCACTGGAGTGGGAATAGTAATTTTAACCCCTACGCTATTAAAGGCTTTCCCTACTGTAGCACCCACTGGAGTGGGAAAAGTAATTTTAACCCCTACGCTATCCAACGCTTTAGCTATTGTAGAATTCACTACAGTTGTTACAATAAAATGTAACTATTTTGCTATGCTACGGGAAAATTATTATTTATGTTTATTTTATAAAAAAATAATTATATAAATATATATGTATTATTTTTATATATTTTTTTAATTTACAATAAATATTTATTATTATAACATTAATTTATTAATTTTAAGTAAGTTTATAATAAATATATTTATTACTACATTAGTTTTAACTTAATTTAAAGACAAAAAAAACGATATTTTTACAGTCTATATTTTAGTAACTCGATATTTTAGAGTCAATATTTTTGTACTTACCTGTTTAAAGATAGCAGGTCGATATTTTGTCCATCGATATTTTGTCAACGATATTATGTCAACTCGATATTTTTGTGGTCGATATAATTTCAGTGATCCGTCTCGGGTTTTGGGATGACTTCCCTCATCAGTAGAGAAAGATTGTTTAGGGGTGGAAGATGCACATGCGTGCCGGTTCTGGCATCGAGGCCTTTGACTGTTGTGTGGCGGCCTTCTCTTCCACCTCTAACGATCTTTCTCTACTGATGAGGGAAGTTATCCCGAAACCCGAGACATGTCTCGGGCGATATCCTAAAACCCGGGACATGTATCGGGTCTAGAGATTCATCAGTCCTACAAGTACCAACTTGCACCCACCTGGGTGATCCACTAAAGAACTGCAAGTACCAGAGTCCCGAGGGGCGATCCGGAGGAGGGGCTAGCGGTGTGCTCTCCATTGATGACTAAACACAATACGGCTCCCTTGAGCTTTGGGCCGACGGTGTCACAGTGAAAAGGTTCACTAACCTCAATTGCCAGATACAACAGGAGCGATGCTAGAATACCAATCCCCCCACTCCGGCTACACCTGTGAGTCTTAGTAAGAACTCGACAGATAGATACCACAGTGAGGGAAAGGGTAAAAAGGGACAAAGGAAACAAAAACGTTGGTGCAGTAAATCAAGAAGGCGTGCAATACAGGGGAGACAGCAAACTTCACTTCTCTAGGCGCCCTCGTATTCCTGCATGTGAAACAAACACACAAACAATGAATGACCCCTCTCTTCTCTATTGAAAAAGATATCAAGGTATTAGGCAATGTTTAACTACACTTACATAATAGACTGCCCCACTCACTCCAAGCAAAAACAGTGCAAAAGAGAAAAATAAAGAAAAGAAAATAACATGAGGGACTAATAGTCTTTCATTTTCCAGGTATACTCCAGGAAGTAACAGCTTGACCTTTCCGCCGTTTGTCCACAACACAAAGGTTAAGGAAATAGTACTTAGCTGCCTTTGAAAACAATAGTTCATGCAGAATGAAGGTCAGTAATCCAATAAAGGCAATCCTGCGCCGCTCCTTTCTCTAGACACGGCGATATCGAAGAGACGATTATTGTTGTCAATCATTACTTCATGTTCAACAAACCCTCAAATGCCTTCTGCACATATCCGTACAGAAAAAAGTTTATTCCTGATGTGGATCAAAGTCTTCTTCGTAATCTACCAAGACTTTCCAAGTCCCGTTTAAATTACCAATGTGCATTTGCGCTGCTGCAAAGGTCAAGGCTCACGTTCTCTGCACAGAACAAACAGTCGCGCTCCAGCGCTTATCCAAAATCGTCTCGAACACCAAACATGTAATCCTGGGGAAGGACAAACAAACAACTCGGCAAGATGGGGAAATCCAGGAAGTCCTCAGGTGACAAGCACCGGATCAAGGGGAGGAGCGGGTTAGATAGAGGAGAGAGAAGGAAAGAGAAATAGGACAAACTGCGGGCATTCTGGAAGATGTAGTGTCTACTACTCTAGCGTATTCCTGCATGTGTAATCGTGACAGACGGGCTCTTGGAAGATGCACCTGCGTGCCGGTTCTGGCATCGAGGCCTTTGACTGTTGTGTGGCGGCCTTCTCTTCCACCCCTAACGATCTTTCTCTACTGATGAGGGAAGTTATTCCGAAACCCGAGACTTGTCTCGGGCGATATCCTAAAACCCGGGACATGTATCGGGTCTAGAGATTCATCAGTCCTACAAGTACCGACTTGCACCCACCTGGGTGATCCACTAAAGAACTGCAAGTACCAGAGTCCCGAGGGGCGATCCGGAGGAGGGGCTAGCGGTGTGCTCTCCATTGATGACTAAACACAATACGGCTCCCTTGAGCTTTGGGCCGACGGTGTCACAGTGAAAAGGTTCACTAACCTCAATTGCCAGATACAACAGGAGCGATGCTAGAATACCAATCCCCCCACTCCGGCTACACCTGTGAGTCTTAGTAAGAACTCGACAGATAGATACCACAGTGAGGGAAAGGGTAAAAAGGGACAAAGGAAACAAAAACGTTGGTGCAGTAAATCAAGAAGGCGTGCAATACAGGGGAGACAGCAAACTTCACTTCTCTAGGCGCCCTCGTATTCCTGCATGTGAAACAAACACACAAACAATGAATGACCCCTCTCTTCTCTATTGAAAAAGATATCAAGGTATTAGGCAATGTTTAACTACACTTACATAATAGACTGCCCCACTCACTCCAAGCAAAAACAGTGCAAAAGAGAAAAATAAAGAAAAGAAAATAACATGAGGGACTAATAGTCTTTCATTTTCCAGGTGTACTCCAGGAAGTAACAGCTTGACCTTTCCGCCGTTTGTCCACAACACAAAGGTTAAGGAAATAGTACTTAGCTGCCTTTGAAAACAATAGTTCATGCAGAATGAAGGTCAGTAATCCAATAAAGGCAATCCTGCGCCGCTCCTTTCTCTAGACACGGCGATATCGAAGAGACGATTATTGTTGTCAATCATTACTTCATGTTCAACAAACCCTCAAATGCCTTCTGCACATATCCGTACAGAAAAAAGTTTATTCCTGATGTGGATCAAAGTCTTCTTCGTAATCTACCAAGACTTTCCAAGTCCCGTTTAAATTACCAATGTGCATTTGCGCTGCTGCAAAGGTCAAGGCTCACGTTCTCTGCACAGAACAAACAGTCGCGCTCCAGCGCTTATCCAAAATCGTCTCGAACACCAAACATGTAATCCTGGGGAAGGACAAACAAACAACTCGGCAAGATGGGGAAATCCAGGAAGTCCTCAGGTGACAAGCACCGGATCAAGGGGAGGAGCGGGTTAGATAGAGGAGAGAGAAGGAAAGAGAAATAGGACAAACTGCGGGCATTCTGGAAGATGTAGTGTCTACTACTCTAGCGTATTCCTGCATGTGTAATCGTGACAGACGGGCTCTTGGAAGATGCACCTGCGTGCCGGTTCTGGCATCGAGGCCTTTGACTGTTGTGTGGCGGCCTTCTCTTCCACCCCTAACAAACTTTCTCTACTGATGAGGGAAGTTATCCCGAAACCCGAGACATGTCTCGGGCGATATCCTAAAACCCGGGACATGTATCGGGTCTAGAGATTCATCAGTCCTACAAGTACCAACTTGCACCCACCTGGGTGATCCACTAAAGAACTGCAAGTACCAGAGTCCCGAGGGGCGATCCGGAGGAGGGGCTAGCGGTGTGCTCTCCATTGATGACCTAACACAATACAGCTCCCTTGAGCTTTGGGCCGACGGGCTCTTGAAAGATGCACCTGCGTGCCGGTTCTGGCATCGAGGCCTTTGACTGTTGTGTGGCGGCCTTCTCTTCCTCCCCTAACGATCTTTCTCTACTGATGAGGGAAGTTATCCCGAAACCCGAGACATGTCTCGGGCGATATCCTAAAACCCGGGACATATATCGGGTCTAGAGATTCATCAGTCCTACAAGTACCGACTTGTACCCACCTGGGTGATCCACTAAAGAACTGCAAGTACCAGAGTCCCGAGGGGCGATCCGGAGGAGGGGCTAGCGGTGTGCTCTCCATTGATGACTAAACACAATACGGCTCCCTTGAGCTTTGGGCTGACGGGCTCTTGGAAGATGCACCTGCGTGCCGGTTCTGGCATCGAGGCCTTTGACTGTTGTGTGGCGGCCTTCTCTTCCACCCCTAACAAACTTTCTCTACTGATGAGGGAAGTTATCCCGAAACCCGAGACATGTCTCGGGCGATATCCTAAAACCCGGGACATGTATCGGGTCTAGAGATTCATCAGTCCTACAAGTACCAACTTGCACCCACCTGGGTGATCCACTAAAGAACTGCAAGTACCAGAGTCCCGAGGGGCGATCCGGAGGAGGGGCTAGCCGTGTGCTCTCCATTGATGACTTAACACAAAACAGCTCCCTTGAGCTTTGGGCTGACAGGCTCTTGGAAGATGCACCTGCGTGCCGGTTCTGGCATCGAGGCCTTTGACTGTTGTGTGGCGGCCTTCTCTTCCACCCCTAACGATCTTTCTCTACTGATGAGGGAAGTTATCCCGAAACCCGAGACATGTCTCGGGCGATATCCTAAAACCCGGGACATGTATCGGGTCTAGAGATTCATCAGTCCTACAAGTAATGACTTGCACCCACCTGGGTGATCCACTAAAGAACTGCAAGTACCAGAGTCCCGAGGGGCGATCCGGAGGAGGGGCTAGCGGTGTGCTCTCCATTGATGACTAAACACAATATGGCTCCCTTGAGCTTTGGGCCGACGGGCTCTTGGAAGATGCACCTGCGTGCCGGTTCTGGCATCAAGGCCTTTGACTGTTGTGTGGCGGCCTTCTCTTCCACCCCTAACGATCTTTCTCTACTGATGAGGGAAGTTATCCCGAAACCCGAGACATGTCTCGGGCGATATCCTAAAACCCGGGACATGTATCGGGTCTAGAGATTCATCAGTCCTACAAGTACCAACTTGCACCCACCTGGGTGATCCACTAAAGAACGGCAAGTACAAGAGTCCCGAGGGGCGATCAGGAGGAGGGGCTAGCGGTGTGCTCTCCATTGATGATTAAACACAATACGGCTCCCTTGAGCTTTGGGCCAACGGGCTTTTGGAAGATGCACCTGCGTGCCGGTTCTGGCATCGAGGCCTTTGACTGTTGTGTGGCGGCCTTCTCTTCCACCCCTAACGATCTTTTTCTACTGATGAGGGAAGTTATCCCGAAACCCGAGACATGTCTCGGGCGATATCCTAAAACCCGGCACATGTATCTGGTCTAGAGGTTCATCAGTCCTACAAGTATGACTTGCACCCACCTGGGTGATCCACTAAAGAACTGCAAGTACCAGAGTCCCGAGGGGCGATCCAGAGGAGGAGCTAGCGGTGTGCTCTCCATTGATAACTAAACACAATACGGCTCCCTTGAGCTTTGGGCCGACGGGCTCTTGGAAAATGCACCGGCGTGCCGGTTCTGGCATCGAGGCCTTTGACTGTTGTGTGGCGGCCTTCTCTTCCACCCCTAACGATCTTTCTCTACTGATGAGGGAAGTTATCCCGAAACCTGAGACATGTCTCGGGCGATATCCTAAAACCCGGGACATGTATCGGGTCTAGAGATTGATCAGTCCTACAAGTACCGACTTGTACCCACCTGAGTGATCCACTAAAGAACTGCAAGTACCAGAGTCCCGAGGGGCGATCCGGAGGAGGGGCTAGCGGTGTGGTCTCCATTGATGACTAAACACAATACGGCTCCCTTGAGCTTTGGGCTGACGGGCTCTTGGAAGATGCACCTGCGTGCCGGTTCTGGCATCGAGGCCTTTGACTGTTGTGTGGCGGCCTTCTCTTCCACCCCTAACGATCTTTCTCTACTGATGAGGGAAGTTATTCCGAAACCCGAGACATGTCTCGGGCGATATCCTAAAACCCGGGACATGTATCGGGTCTAGAGATTCATCAGTCCTACAAGTACCAACTTGCACCCACCTGGGTGATCCACTAAAGAACTGCAAGTACCAGAGTCCCGAGGGGCGATCCGGAGGAGGGGCTAGCGGTGTGCTCTCCATTGATGACTAAACACAATACGGCTCCCTTGAGCTTTGGGCCGACGGGCTCTTGAAAGATGCACCTGCGTGCCGGTTCTGGCATCGAGGCCTTTGACTGTTGTGTGGCGGCCTTCTCTTCCTCCCCTAACGATCTTTCTCTACTGATGAGGGAAGTTATCCCGAAACCCGAGACATGTCTCGGGCGATATCCTAAAACCCGGGACATATATCGGGTCTAGAGATTCATCAGTCCTACAAGTACCGACTTGTACCCACCTGGGTGATCCACTAAAGAACTGCAAGTACCAGAGTCCCGAGGGGCGATCCGGAGGAGGGGCTAGCGGTGTGCTCTCCATTGATGACTAAACACAATACGGCTCCCTTGAGCTTTGGGCTGACGGGCTCTTGGAAGATGCACCTGCGTGCCGGTTCTGGCATCGAGGCCTTTGACTGTTGTGTGGCGGCCTTCTCTTCCACCCCTAACAAACTTTCTCTACTGATGAGGGAAGTTATCCCGAAACCCGAGACATGTCTCGGGCGATATCCTAAAACCCGGGACATGTATCGGGTCTAGAGATTCATCAGTCCTACAAGTACCAACTTGCACCCACCTGGGTGATCCACTAAAGAACTGCAAGTACCAGAGTCCCGAGGGGCGATCCGGAGGAGGGGCTAGCCGTGTGCTCTCCATTGATGACTTAACACAAAACAGCTCCCTTGAGCTTTGGGCTGACAGGCTCTTGGAAGATGCACCTGCGTGCCGGTTCTGGCATCGAGGCCTTTGACTGTTGTGTGGCGGCCTTCTCTTCCACCCCTAACGATCTTTCTCTACTGATGAGGGAAGTTATCCCGAAACCCGAGACATGTCTCGGGCGATATCCTAAAACCCGGGACATGTATCGGGTCTAGAGATTCATCAGTCCTACAAGTAATGACTTGCACCCACCTGGGTGATCCACTAAAGAACTGCAAGTACCAGAGTCCCGAGGGGCGATCCGGAGGAGGGGCTAGCGGTGTGCTCTCCATTGATGACTAAACACAATATGGCTCCCTTGAGCTTTGGGCCGACGGGCTCTTGGAAGATGCACCTGCGTGCCGGTTCTGGCATCAAGGCCTTTGACTGTTGTGTGGCGGCCTTCTCTTCCACCCCTAACGATCTTTCTCTACTGATGAGGGAAGTTATCCCGAAACCTGAGACATGTCTCGGGCGATATCCTAAAACCTGGGACATGTATCGGGTCTAGAGATTCATCAGTCCTACAAGTACCGACTTGCACCCACCTGGGTGATCCACTAAAGAACGGCAAGTACAAGAGTCCCGAGGGGCGATCAGGAGGAGGGGCTAGCGGTGTGCTCTCCATTGATGATTAAACACAATACGGCTCCCTTGAGCTTTGGGCCAACGGGCTTTTGGAAGATGCACCTGCGTGCCGGTTCTGGCATCGAGGCCTTTGACTGTTGTGTGGCGGCCTTCTCTTCCACCCCTAACGATCTTTTTCTACTGATGAGGGAAGTTATCCCGAAACCCGAGACATGTCTCGGGCGATATCCTAAAACCCGGCACATGTATCTGGTCTAGAGGTTCATCAGTCCTACAAGTATGACTTGCACCCACCTGGGTGATCCACTAAAGAACTGCAAGTACCAGAGTCCTGAGGGGCGATCCAGAGGAGGAGCTAGCGGTGTGCTCTCCATTGATAACTAAACACAATACGGCTCCCTTGAGCTTTGGGCCGACGGGCTCTTGGAAAATGCACCGGCGTGCCGGTTCTGGCATCGAGGCCTTTGACTGTTGTGTGGCGGCCTTCTCTTCCACCCCTAACGATCTTTCTCTACTGATGAGGGAAGTTATCCCGAAACCTGAGACATGTCTCGGGCGATATCCTAAAACCCGGGACATGTATCGGGTCTAGAGATTGATCAGTCCTACAAGTACCGACTTGTACCCACCTGAGTGATCCACTAAAGAACTGCAAGTACCAGAGTCCCGAGGGGCGATCCGGAGGAGGGGCTAGCGGTGTGGTCTCCATTGATGACTAAACACAATACAGCTCCCTTGAGCTTTGGGCTGACGGGCTCTTGGAAGATGCACCTGCGTGCCGGTTCTGGCATCGAGGCCTTTGACTGTTGTGTGGCGGCCTTCTCTTCCGACCCTAACAAACTTTCTCTACTGATGAGGGAAGTTATCCCGAAACCCGAGACATGTCTCGGGCGATATCCTAAAACCCGGGACATGTATCGGGTCTAGAGATTCATCAGTCCTACAAGTACCAACTTGCACCCACCTGGGTGATCCACTAAAGAACTGCAAGTACCAGAGTCCCGAGGGGCGATCCGGAGGAGGGGCTAGCGGTGTGCTCTCCATTGATGACCTAACACAATACAGCTCCCTTGAGCTTTGGGCTGACGGGCTCTTGGAAGATGCACCTGCGTGCCGGTTCTTGTATCGAGGCCTTTGACTGTTGTGTGGCGGCCTTCTCTTCTACCCCTAATGATCTTTCTCTACTGATGAGGGAAGTTATCCCGAAACCCGAGACATGTCTCGGGCGATATCCTAAAACCCGGGACATATATCGGGTCTAGAGATTCATCAGTCCTACAAGTACCGACTTGCACCCACCTGGGTGATCCACTAAAGAACGGCAAGTACAAGAGTCCCGAGGGGCGATCAGGAGGAGGGGCTAGCGGTGTGCTCTCCATTGATGATTAAACACAATACGGCTCCCTTGAGCTTTGGGCCAACGGGCTTTTGGAAGATGCACCTGCGTGCCGGTTCTGGCATCGAGGCCTTTGACTGTTGTGTGGCGGCCTTCTCTTCCACCCCTAACGATCTTTCTCTACTGATGAGGGAAGTTATCCCGAAACCCGAGACATGTCTCGGGCGATATCCTATAACCCGGGACATGTATCGGGTCTAGAGATTCATCAGTCCTACAAGTACCAACTTGCACCCACCTGAGTGATCCACTAAAGAACTGCAAGTACCAGAGTCCCGAGGGGCGATCCGGAGGAGGGGCTAGCGGTGTGCTCTCCACTGATGACTAAACACAATACGGCTCCCTTGAGCTTTGGGCCGACGGTGTCACAGTGAAAAGGTTCACTAACCTCAATTGCCAGATACAACAGGAGCGATGCTAGAATACCAATCCCCCCACTCCGGCTACACCTGTGAGTCTTAGTAAGAACTCGACAGATAGATACCACAGTGAGGGAAAGGGTAAAAAGGGACAAAGGAAACAAAAACGTTGATGCAGTAAATCAAGAAGGCGTGCAATACAGGGGAGACAGCAAACTTCGCTTCTCTAGGCGCCCTCGTATTCCTGCATGTGAAACAAACACACAAACAATGAATGACCCCTCCCTTCTCTATTGAAAAAGATATCAAGGTATTAGGCAACGTTTAACTAAACTTACATAATAGACTGCCCCACTCGCTCCAAGCAAAAACAGTGCAAAAGAGAAAAATAATGAAAAGAAAATAACATGAGGGACTAATAGTCTTTCATTTTCCAGGTATACTCCAGGAAGTAACAGCTTGACCTTTCCGCCGTTTATCCACAACACAAAGGATAAGGAAATAGTACTTAGCTGCCTTTGAAAACAATAGTTCATGCAGAATGAAGGTCAGTAATCCAATAAAGGCAATCCTGTGCCGCTCCTTTCTCTAGACACGGCGATATCGAAGAGACGATTATTGTTGTCAATCATTACTTCATGTTCAACAAACCCTCAAATGCCTTCTGCACATATCCGTACAGACAAAAGTTTATTCCTGATGTGGATCAAAGTCTTCTTCGTAATCTACCAAGACTTTCCAAGTCCCGTTTTAATTACCAATGCGCATTTGCGCTGCTCCAAAGGTCAAGGCTCACGTTCTCTGCACAGAACAAACAGTCGCGCTCCAGCGCTTATCCAAAATCGTCTCGAACACCAAACATGTAATCCTGGGGAAGGACAAACAAACAACTCGGCAAGATGGGGAAATCCAGGAAGTCCTCAGGTGACAAGCACCGGATCAAGGGAAGGAACGGGTTAGATAGAGGAGAGAGAAGGAAAGAGAAATAGGACAAACTGCAGGCTTTCTGGAAGATGTAGTGTCTACTACTCTAGCGTATTCCTGCATGTGTAATCGTGACAGACGGGCTCTTGGAAGATGCACCTGCGTGCCGGTTCTGGCATCGAGGCCTTTGACTGTTGTGTGGCGGCCTTCTCTTCCACCCCTAACGATCTTTCTCTACTGATGAGGGAAGTTATTCCAAAACCCGAGACATGTCTCGGGTGATATCCTAAAACCCGGGACATGAATCGGGTCTAGAGATTCATCAGTCCTACAAGTACCAACTTGCACCCACCTGGGTGATCCACTAAAGAACTGCAAGTACCAGAGTCCCGAGGGGCGATCCGGAGGAGGGGCTAGCGGTGTGCTCTCCATTGATGACTAAACACAATACGGCTCCCTTGAGCTTTGGGCCGACAGGCTCTTGAAAGATGCACCTGCGTGCCGGTTCTGGCATCGAAGCCTTTGACTGGTGTGTGGCGGCCTTCTCTTCCTCCCCTAACGATCTTTCTCTACTGATGAGGGAAGTTATCCCGAAACCCGAGACATGTCTCGGGCGCTATCCTAAAACCCGGGACATGTATCGGGTCTAGAGATTCATCAGTCCTACAAGTACCGACTTGCACCCACCTGGGTGATCCACTAAAGAACTGCAAGTACCAGAGTCCCGAGGGGCGATCCGGAGGAGGGGCTAGCGGTGTGCTCTCCATTGATGACTACTCCCATGGGGTACACTGACTGTGTACTAACTTTTTGTGACACACAGTCAGTGCACCTCTTGATGTGCCTACATCCATAATACTGCACGAGCTTAGAGGCAAAGTGATAAAATATTGATTATAGATTGGAAAGCCCCAACGCTTGCATCCCCTTCTGTAATGCTGCAGTGCCCGGGAATTGAATAAAATGAGCTTATGTAATATAAACCTTAGCCAACCGCACGCCATGTGATCTCTTTGAATATCCCATACACTCAAATGTGTATAGGATATTCAAAATGTGCTTCTGTGTAAAAATGTAACAATAAAGGAGATAAACAACAACTTTAATGCTTTACAAGAAGGAAATTATTTGTTACAGGTATGACTCATTGACCAAGGTAAGTCTCAGTAGTACATCTGTGCCAAATAGAGTCAGGAGCTCATCTGAAGCCTTATTTGGGCCGAAAAGGAAGGAGAGCAGGTTGTGTTTGCAAGTGGCTATTTCTAAGAGGCTGCAATCAGCACATTACTCAGCATATCGTTGTCTGGTCCATCCTGAGGTTCTGTCGCTCACAGTCACACTGAGCAGTATTTCACTCGCCATTTGTTATACCAAGCAGGAATTGTGAGGATGGAACTGTGAAATATGGAACTGGGTAAAATTTGTCAAAATACAAATTCCTCTTAATTTGTCAGGTAGACAAATTAATTACAGAATGGGGGCATGGTCGAGACTTATAATCTGCTTTTTCTAAAATGGTGGCCAGTCCAAAGCATGCTAATTGATGTTCACAGTGCAGATGAAGTAGAACATTTTCCTGTGATGTCAGTTCCCTTGAGAACCATACATAAGGAAGTTCTCTCGGTATAAATATCTGTTGCTGCACATTGTTTGGTTATTGTTCATCTAAATATACTTCCCTTGCTGTCAATTTGTTCCTGATTATTTCTCTTTGTAATTTTGTCTGCTGCTGGATTCCACCTCTTGATTCCGCAAGCTCCTTTCTCCTTCCAGATGTCAGGACGAGTTTGGTGCTTAGGAAATTGTGCATTATTTATCTTCAATCAAGCCAAATTATTGGCAGGGAGCGTTTTTTGCTCCTATGGAGGCTTAGTTAATGAGATACCTGACATATTTCACATATATAATTCTGCGCATGTTGGCACCATTGCTAATGGGAGTCCCTTACTTTCGGCAGTCTAAAATGGGATTTTGCAGTCCATCCAATCAAGTTGGAATGTAACTAACATTTGTCTGCATAGTGAAAACAACAAGGTAGATACTAATCAATGTAAACTGATTCAGAAGATGACAAAACATTGCTCCTTTTTGATTTACTAGAGATACAATCGAAACCTATCTTGGGAAATTTCACCAGGAGCTTGCAACCCCTCAGTGATCTTCCTTGCAGAAATGGGGCTACATCAAACACGTTATTCCATTTTTCACACAGCTGTGAGTGGATCCTAAACAATTGCTGCCATTGCAAAACCAGCTCCAGTTGAAAAATTCAGTGGTAAACTGCATATTCCCTGTAATGTTGCTATTTTGATTGGGGGCCGAATAGCATTAACTAAGCCAGTGCATAACACAGGCCCTCGCAGCCCCTGCCGTGCGGGGGTCCCGAGCTGCAGAGGGCCCCCTGAGCTCAGGACTCTTGCCCGGGAGCTTCAGAATAAATCCGGAGCAGGGGCCCCTCCATGAACCTTGCAGGGGTGTCCCCTCAAGTTTTGTTATGCCACTGAACTGAGCTGTAATGGTTCACATTTAGAGAGCCATTTAGCTGAAAGATATTGATGGTGCCAACAGAGTATGGGCTGAAAATACTTGATCCAAAACCACTTGTTTATTTTTTTGTTACAACAACTATCATTTCTCCCTTTTGACATTGATTAATCGTATGACCAAAAACTGCTTCAAATCAGAAGATGCAGCCAAATCACAAAATAAAACATAAAAAGAACAGAATATGGCAGTGATGTCCTGTCAGAAATTGGTCTATTTATTTGGGAGGAAGTTATCGCTGCCAACTTAATAAACACAAGCTGGTTAGGTCAAAACATACCTCTTTTAGACTTTTTCATTAACCCCTGGTAGCTATGGCACAAGCAGCAGCAATCCCAGGAAGTGTGTCATAAGTTTAATCAGTATGAACAATGTTAAAGTCAAGAAAACAACATCATTTAGGAAAATAGAGAATAAGTTAAAAGACTCTAAGATCATTCAAATAGTTTGAATGGAACCAAATATAGGATTTTTTGAGGTTTAAGGTAAGCGACGCCTAGAATAAACAAGGCTCCGTTGAAAGAACACAGTGCACACTTGATGAGGACGTAGGTGCAATTTCTGGCTGACCATAATGGGGTGGAAGTCTGATACACCATGGAGGTCATCCCAATTAAAGATTTTACTGACAGACTGAGGGCCTGATATTAAGGTGGGTATAGAGGGAACTATGACACAATGGACCTCGGTGCCAATATTATGATCCGTATCCACCATGGCCAAACTTTTCCAATGGTTCAAAGGAGTAAGGGTTCCGGAGCATTGCCCACTTAATTTAGATGGGTGGACCTAAAGCTGTTTTTCAATGCCCGTTACTGCCAGGACAAATCTGGTATTGAGGGGCACTGAAAAGTGCTAAATGCACTGCTTGTCATGGGAGGACACTCCCATGACGAGAGAGGGATTGTTTTTTTAATTTTTAAAAGGAAATTTTGCTTTGGGATTTTCTTTTGAAAATAAAAGAAAATCGTAACTTTGCCAGGTGGCTTTGTCATGTTTGTCGGAGTCAGTCAGCAAATTACAGTGTATTGGCAGAACCGCCTTTACAGTGGTTCCTGTCAATGATTAAAATGTCCGAAGGGCCAACAGGCATTTCAAAATGTGGTGGCCAGAACTGCTATCAGGGTGACAGAGCAATTTACTACATCGCCCAGACAGAGGGCAGGCCATTCGCCAAGATCAAAATCGGGCCATTAGTTTCCAAATAATGGTTAGTTCCTTCTGATCAGCCCAGCTGCCCCAAGCTTCTCAGGGAAGCCATCTGGGCACCAGATTACTCTCCAGCCAGGCCTCCTGTAGGGCCCTGTCCGTTGTAATGATTTGGGTGCACTTGTGGTCAGGGGTCCTTCTGCATTTTGTGTCCCAGAAGCAGGCATATCGACAGGAGGCTAACCATGTGACGCTTAGAGAGCAATTCCAGTCTCATGGGGCTAGCAGGATCCACTAGTCCTTGAGTGAGTCCTCTACTTTCAGCAGGGGGCAGGAGCGTTCTTCCAGTGGGGCCTTCTTCTTTAGGCACAGTCTTCCCATGCCTAGGAATGTTCTGTAGAGGTGTTAGTTGAGGTTCCAGATGTATCATGTGCACAAGATAATGCCTGGAGGAATTCTCATATTCAATCCTAACTATTTTCTTAGCGTACAAACACTGCAATTTGTAGCACTCCCTCTTTGCTTTACTGTGAAATTACAAAGGAACCCCTGTTTCAGGATGGCAGAACTCTGCTGCCACCAGGCATGTCTCTCTTCAGCTACTTACCCAGTACTATATTTAGATGAGAGCTCCTCCTACCTAAGAGTGTCAATTTTGGTTCTCTTCCTTACTGTGAATAGAGCCTGTTTGTCTATTAGGGTCTTGGGCAGATTGAATAGCAGTTGTTCTCTCTGTCATCTCCAAGTCAGAGGGATAGTGCTATAGGTGTCCTTTGTTCTGCAGGATTTTCCACCCAGATAGCTAATCCCTACCAAATGGTCAGTAGTCAATACCTCCCGGTTCTCCCTGGTCTCAGGTGCTAGCAATCATCTACTGTGTCAGGGTAAATAATCCTCCAAGCCAAGTATGTGTACTGCAGCTCCGGAGGTGTGATGAGTAGCAGGACTGATTTCAAGCCACTTCTGTCTCAGGCAGCCTAAAGTACATAAAGTAAGACACTTTTCAAGTCAAATTAATAAAATCTAATTTAAGCATAAAACCGGAATTTAAAAAATAAGTAGGAAATACCTGCCAAGCTTTCTTCTAGCTTTTTCCGAGGAGGAGAAAGGAAACAAAGATTTTAATCACATCTGGCTCTGTGCAGGGAAAAGTCTTACAAATTTTACAGAGCGTACTAGCTTTTGGATAATATTTCACTGTGAGAGTGCATCAACTCCAAAAATGAGTGTGCCCTTTTCTATACATTAGTACCATGCTTTGAGGGCTTGTGAGGCACGCTTTAGGGGTGACTTATGTATGTTTGAAATTGCCTTTTCTGCATGGCAAAGGCATTTTTTCCTGCCATCTTCACTGCAGTACATTTAAACTTCAGCCCAGTCAGAGTTCACTAGTGTTTCTGACAAACATATATTTTGTCCTATATGTTGTAGGTATACACACATACTATGACGCACATATGAATTTATAACCACACCATAGGTGCATTTTCTGTAACATCTGGTATAGATTTCTGTCTTACCTGGCCCTCTCTGCAGGGTCACCACTAGCCTTTTTGACTTCACCCCTCCTATATTGGCTACATTTGAGTTTGTTGGCATTAGGATTCTGTGCACTGTGATTCTGTGATTCATATACCCAGGGCCTATAAATTAAATCATACCAGTGGGCCTGTAGCACATATTATGCCACCCACTTAAAGTAGCCTCCTCACACAGGTTCGAGGCATGCCACTGCAGCCTGAGTGCAGTTTAAAAATAGCAATTCAACCCCCTTGCCAAGCGTTAAACTCCCTTTTAATTGTACATAAGTCACCCCTAATGTCAGCCCTGAGGTAGGCCCTAGCTGGCCCAATAAGCAGGTGGTTTGGAATTAAAAGGTTAAACATATACTTTCAATGCCCTCGTAGTGACTTACTCCTAAATTCATTGTTCACTATTGTGAGGTTTCACTCATCCATAGTGTCAACATTGGGTTGGCCTATTTACATCAATAAGTGCTAACCTTTGATTGGGAACAGGTAGGTATTTCATGTTCGGTGTCTGAGAAACTGTATATAAAAATCCTCTTTAAAGATAAAGTCAGATTTTAACTTACAATTTTGAAAATACCTCTTTTAGAAAGCTTATATGCATATTAGGGAGACCCAATATACCCTTGTAGGCTTGGGTATTGAAAATACAACAGATAAAAGTGACTACAAGGAATTCGTTTTTTATAAACACTTTAACTAAGATTTCACATATTCTAAATGTCCAATCATGACCTCCCAAATCAAATCACAATAAATGTAAAGATCAGCCGGGTGTATATCTTATTGTTTTGTTTATATCAATTCAAATGCATACACTTAGAGGTTCATGACAAAATTGTTCTATTGCTCTGACACAGATACTACACATAGGAACTAAGGCCCAGATGTAGGTAAAATAGATTTACCGATTTTTAATTACCGAATTCTACCGATTCGGTAATTAAAAATCGGTAAATCTAAGGGGTGGATATGTAGAAACATCCAGATGTTCCTTTTACCGAATCGGTAAATATCTGTATTTACCGATTCGGTAAATACCGACCGGTAATGCCCCATTCATTCCTATGGGCTTTGAAGCCCATAGGAATGAATGGGGCATTACCGGTCGGTATTTACCGAATCGGTAAATACCGATTTTGACAAGGGTGCAGGGGGTGTCACTTTGACACCCTCTAGCACCCCCAAAAAAGATTCGGGGGCCATGTGGCAGGCATACCTGCCCTAAGGGCAGGTCTGCCTGTCATATGTCACAGGTGTGCATGCACACATGTGCATGCACACCGGAATCGGTATTTTACCATGAAGTTGGATTTCATGGTAAAATACCGATTCTGTAAGGCTTGTGGGACTCAGAAGAGTCCCACCTACATCTCATTGTTACCGAATCGGTAAAAATACTGATTCGGTATTTTACAGATTCGGTAAATTTACCGATCGGTAAATTTACCGAATCTGTAAAATATGTGGCCCTACATACCATTTTGTGAATCTCGGTCGGTAACGGCCGAAAATACCGATTTTCGGCCGTTACCGACCGACCTACATCTGGCCCTAAAACTCTATAATCAAATCTTCAGGACAGAAAATTCATGCAATTGGCCACTGACTGTACTGGGATGGACCTGGTTCTCCCCACCCCACACTGCCTGCAGTGCCTGCTTGTGTAAGCCAATCCAGGTGCTGCTCTCTTGCTTTTAAATCAGGAGAACAGCCCCAGGATTGGCTTGTTCAAGTGAACCCAGAACTCATGACATTAGGAGTCTGGGGGGCTGCGGCTGTGACCCTGCTGACTCTCTAATTGGCAGGGTCAGAGGCCTCTAAACTCCAGTGCGCATGTCTGGATGGTCACCAAACTGCTGCCGGCCAACCTGACATGCAAGGTTGTGAGTGCAAATGCAATTACAATTCCCATGCATGACTATTATAGTGCAAGGCTGAGTTGATGTCACGTGTTCAGCCCCACCCGTGTATGCCTCTTAACGTCCTCACTCTCTACTGCAATCAGGCCTAGCCGTGGCTGAATATAAAATGCCACTGCGGCCTGAAAGCCAAATTATAAATTATTTTACATTTTATTAAGGGGGACACTACTGGGGCTAGGGGGCAAAATAGAAAGGGGGAAATGCCCCGGGGCTCCAATAAAGGAACTGCCATTGAGTCCAACCCTCCCAAGTGGTGCCACCCCAAACCTGGACCTTTAGAGGTAGGCCTGGTGTGGTACCCACAGTAACAACCCAGCATGACATTTTTCCTCCAAAAACTCTGCATTAGAGCGACAGCATGATGCATTGCCTCCCAGAACTCTGCATTGGTACCTCTGTGCAGTGCAACCCAGACACAAGACTTCACATCACAGCCCTTAGCCTCCTCTGAACTACCACTGTGCAATGCATCTTTGACGCAGGTCTTCCCCTTACAGACCCCTTGTTGACAGCATCCTCAATGACCCACACTGCAAGCCCCCAGCCTTCTTCTGCTGCAGCTGGTGGATGACACGACCTCATCACATGACTTCGCATTGCATGCACCTTAACTGCGTCATTCATACCGACAATGCAGAACCTCACATCGCAGCCTCAAAACTTCTCAAAACTATCGCTTTGTTGTAGATGATTCTAGGACTCTAGTAAATATTCCCGATTTCATGCCCTTATGTGGTTATATCAGATCATACCCTTATATAGGCATAAGAACTCCTGGAGTCCTGAAAGAACTGCGAGTTCTTAGTGACGTCTTATGTCCAACCTTACGTCAAACTCGGCACCTTCCAGGTATAAATATACCAGCATCTGCCTTAAGCAACACACAGTGGTTTGGAGCAGATCGGCTATCTACTTGCCCGACGCCCTGCTGATGCGAGTGCCGAAGGAAGCCGACCCTCTCTGCTGACGCACTGAGAGAGACACTGTCTTTTCTCCTGCAGAGAAATCCAGCTCCAGTGTTTCCCTGTCACCCTTGCAGGTTGCTGGGAGATCGAATCCTGAGAAAGAAATACAAGACCTCCTTCATTCTATAACCAAGGTACAGAGCTGATTAGACCCATAGAGAATTCTTGATTCAGATTCTTGGCAAAAACGATAACTCATCTACTTCTTCCCTGTACTAGGCTTAGGTTAGGTACACCAGGGTAGGCGTATCTTAGAAACACCAGTTGAGTACGTTTAGTCATCATTTTATCATTGTATGTATTTTATCCATTTTAAGTATCTTATGGCTTAGAAACCATATAAATGCTTTTACAGTATTTTTTCATAATACTCATTTTACTGTATGCACTTTACTTTATGACAAGTATTGCAATTGTGGCAATTCATTTCTCTTGCATGAGAAAGTAGACTGCTCAATAAATAAACACTTTTATTGAAAACGCCCATCTCTCTATTTCTGTGCACTCCTGGTAAAACTAAGCATGCACGATTGACTGAGTGAAATAGCTATCTATTGTTTCTGCGACTCTGGAGATATACTCCTTATTCTGGGGGAGCAAAGTTGTCATGTTTATGCGATCGTCAGAAACTAATCCCTTCTTGTCTATTCAGGAAAGTTAACACCTTCTTGTTTACTCAAGAAAGTTTCTAGTGCTCTCTGACCTAGCTGGCATTTCATAATTAAGTTAAACATATTCAATAGAGACCTAGTCGACCTCAGTCCTACGTCTACACTATCGTTTATGTTATTCCAATCTGCAGAGCCTATTGGGAATATATGAACTACACTACAGCTGCATGATGCCTTTCCACACCAGGACCTCACATTGCTTAGACGGTGCAATGCATCCTCAATGTGGGATCTCACCACATTCCACAACCTGGCTTGAAGGTACTCTTGTTCAGCAGGCCTAACTTTTTACCCTAACTGGCTCATGTGACTCCTGAGACTAGTCTCCAGCTCATGCTCTATATCATAAAAATGAACACTCACCTGGCAGTCCAGGACTTCTAATGCGGACACAGCCCATAGAAAGTGGGGGAGTACACTCAATCTGTATTGTGCATGGGGGGTCTGTAACTTGGACACCACAGGTAGCATATCCAGGACAGAAGTGGCCTCAGCAGTGGCAGTCTTTGGGACCACTTCTGAAAGAGCGCCCATGGCCCACTGCTCCCGCTACTGTGGGTGGTACCTGCCTATCTATTACTTTCCTTTTGGGTCTCTTTAAACTAAACTTGGAGCCAACTCCCTCAAAGACCTGCAGTGAGGGACATGGATGGTTTCACCTACTGATTCTCTTCCCACCTGTGATGACTCAATATCAAAGATGGAATCTATAGGCAAGCAAGGACACACGGGTGCCACTGCCTTCCACTGGACAACCATCACCCTTCACTTTAAGAGACCAAGGCCATTTGCAGTGATACTCCGCCACAATGGACATTCCTTACCCAACAGATATTTATTTGCATATTCTGTGTAGGTGGGGCCAGCCTTTCCACCAACAGAGACTTCATTTACTATGGCCCTTTGGAAGTAGTTCTTTTAAATCTCATGGATCATTAGCTTGCTTTCTTGGTGCACCTCCCAACTAATGGCAGAAGTACATGCTCTACCCTCTTCTTCAGAGAATCTACTCCCTCTATTATTATACTAGCCACTCTTGCAGATTGTCCACTAATGACTTCCTCTCTGCAGCATAAAGAATATCCCTCCTTGTGTTCTGACTGATGACATTCAAACCACATGCCCTCTCAAAGGGCTTATTTTCAATGGGTTCCCACCCTCTTGCTACCTGGAAGTGAGTAGATACTCTTTTCCCTTGTCATAAGTTTGGGCCCATGATGGATTTTATTTGCAGCCTCCTGCTTGAGCCATGGCCCACCCTTCTTGTGGTTATGTCCTGGTTCCCCCCTGGACACTGATGATGAATAGGCTTAAAGTATACAAGTGTAATACGTGTAGTTTTAGGAATTTCGTGTGTGACACACAATTCCTGAATTTACGCTACTTTTCATAATTACATGCCATTTGTGTTAAAAAAAGAATTAAGGGATTTTGGAACAGCAGAATGCAAGCAATTGTTGTCAAAAGTGCATTTTCTTGCAAAATTGTATTAGCGTAAAATGTGTCCTTGTGTCAAAAATGTATATGAGAATGCATTTTGCACTAATATATAGTGCAAAATTATGTTTTTCTTTTTCACTTAATTACACATGATTTTGCCTAATTTTGTTTACATTTTACGTAACTACACAGAAGTGAAATAGGCTAAGTTCACACACCCTTAATGCTGAGCCAGTGGTCAACTTCTTTCCTAGGTTCTCTGGGATCAGTGAGCTCTGAATGAATCAGATGATGGTACAACCCTGCAAAAATATTGACCCATAAAATACCGTCAGTGATAGTCAGTGACGTTGTTGTCCTTCCCAATGCTTCAATGGAAACCTCGCCAAAATCTTCCCAAGACTGCTGTAACTGCTTTTGTACATCCCTAAAGTTCAGGCAATAGGTTTCTGATCAGAGAGCAAATGTGTGATTACGAGAATACCTCATTGTTTTGCACTGGGACTGCTTCACATTAAGCAGAGCGCCCTCACTGCCACCATGCCCCAATAAGCATATGCTTATATGAGCCACCCTCACAGCAGAGAAAAGAGGAGGAGAATGAAAGGCATTATCTGTCCAGCAAATGTTCTCCCTTATTCAATAGCATGTAATACCACGTGTGCAGTTCTATAGGTCCTATGCGAATATTGTCTGATCAATGTGGTGTTGTATGGCGTTTTAGATTCTGAATTATTTTTCCCGATTCATGCTCTTATATAGGTACAATTCGCATTACCCTTATATAGGCATAGAAATCAGGCCCTTATTTAGGCATAGCCCATGCTACCCAAATACAGGCATGGCTACTTCCATCAGTTCACCAACGTCACAATGATTTCTTGGAAAACCAGACTCTTATGCAGAAGGGACTTCCCCTAACCTGGATATTGATTTCTCCAAGAAACTCATTATCATGCATGAACAACTATTCCTTAGGGGTTCATCCATGATGTTCATATGCCCGACTTTACGTCAAAGCTGGCATTCCTTAACACCTTCAAGGTATAAATATACCTTCACTTGTTATAGCAAAGCAATGTGGTTCGGTGCAGTTCGACTACCTACTTGACCGACGCAGCTCGCTACAGCAAGTGCCGGAGGAAGCCGACTCTCCAGCTGACGCACTGACAAGAAGTTGTCTTCTCCTGCCAAGAATCCAGCTCCACTGTTTCTGACTCCCCTTGCAGGGTGTTGGGAAATTGAGTCTGAGACAGAGATACCAACCTCCTTCATTCTAAGGTATGGAGCTGATTAGAACTTAGAGTAACCTTTGGCAGTTCTTGGCAAAAACTAAACCTATGCTAAAGACCATACTTACTTCTTCCCTTGTACTAGACTAGTTAGGTACATTGGGGTAGGCGTATTTTAGAAGCACCAGTTGAGTAATTTAGCCTGTGTTATTTATGTATGTATTTTTATATGTCATAGCACTAGACAATGCTATTACAGTATTATTTTATAATACTTTTCTCGCTGTACGCATTACACTTTGCATTCTGTCTAACGATTGTAGCAGTTCACTTCTCTTGCATGAGAAAGAAGACTGTTCAACAGATCCTTTCTTTGAAACGCCCGTCTCTCTATTTTCTCTGCAACTCTGTAGAAATGAAGCATGCATGATTGACTGTGTAAAATAGTTGCTGGAATTGGCCCTTTTTGCAGGGTCATCTCTGAGCTTTTTGCCTTCCTCCTATATTTTTTCTGACCTGTTGTTCGCTATTTTATGACTCCGGGGACTTTACCACTGCTGATCAGTGCTAAAGTGCATATGCTATCCCTATTGTAAATTAATTGATGTATTTATTAGTGGTTCCTTGATTGGATGTTTGGTTTACTTGTCAGACCCTAGTACAGTGCACTGAGTTTGCCCAGGGTGTGTAATTCCAAATGCTGCTAGTGGGCTTGTAGCACTGGTTGTGCCACCCACAGAAGCGACCTTGTAAAACGTGTGTAAGGTCTGCCATTGCAGAGCCTGCGTGCAGTCTGGTACTGTCATGCTGACTGGGCAAGTGCACCCACTTGCCAGTCCCTAAACCTTCCCTTGTCTTCATATTAGGGACCCCTATGGTAGGCCCACGGGCAGGGTGCATTGTAGGTATAAGGTAGGACAACCCCTCATGTGTGTGGCATGTCGTAGTAGTGAATTACAGCCATTTTCGTTTTTCACTATTGCAAGGCTACCTGTTCTCCATAGGCCAGAATGGGCTGCTAGATTATTACATATTTATAATCCTAACAGACTCAGAGAACATGGTAGAAATTTGAGTTTAGTATGTTTGGACTCAGAATAATAAAATACATCTTTTAGTGAAGTTTATTTTAATATTCTGTGTTTGCAAACACCACTTTTAGAAAGTAGGTATTTTCTTGCCTAACCAATTAAGCCTGCCTCTGCGAGGTTGTGTATTCCTTCATCTGGGATTTGTGAGTGACAGGGCTGGGGGATTCCAAGAGACAGGCTCTACAATGCTGGCTCCACCTCCTTTGGTGCGTCTGATGTCTCTGCCCTGCACACTGAAAGAAGGTAAGGAAGACTGTCAAAAAAGTTCTCCAGGACTGTACTTGCCTTCCACAATGCTGGCTTCACCTCCTGTGGGGCGTCTGATGTGCCTGTCCTGTTCTGTGACAGGAATGGAGAAGTCTGGTAAACAGAGTGCTTCAGAACTGGTTTGGACTGGGCACAGGCCCCTATCCCCTCAGAGATCAAAGGATTTTGAGGTATAAATATTGGGACCCTGATCCCAAGAAATTAGATCATTTCTGGACTTACAAGACGAAACCTCTGCTGAGGAGAGGAACCTGAAGAAACTGAGGAGAGACTATTCCCAAGCTGAAGTGCTGCTTGAGGGATTGGCCTGCAGTAGTTGCCTGACTGCCAAATAGAGGAGAAAGAACTTTGTGAACTTTACTTTCAACTTGTGAAAAGATCTCCAAGGGCTTGGAAGAGAGCTTGCCCCCTGACCGAAGTCCCAGGACCAGTGGACTTCACCAGCCTTTGTTAATTGCTGCTGGAAACGCTGTTTCAGTGGCTACAGAGGCAGGGAGCTGTGACCGACTTTCACAACCGGCACGGTGTCCTGTAGGCACTGCATCAAGCAACGTCCGCCTTGAACAATGCAAGCTCTGAGATCACCGACTCCGTCCTGATGCCATCATCGAGCCATTGTCTGCATCGCGACTGGTGGACACCACGACATGCAACGCCTCGCTACACTGACTCGGACTGGTCTGACCGACGCGGTCACTTCTGCTGACTTTGAGTCCTGTGAACACCACCTCGCAAGCTTTGTGATGCGCCGCCCCACTCACACCGCTGTCCGGACGGATCGACGCCAGCTCCAGAACTCTGGCTCTGTCGCAGCACCGCAAGCTGCATGCACCGCATCGAAGCACCATCTCACCCTGCAACGCAGGCCTTGGATCCACTGACTCTGTCAAGGGGCCGATGCCTGCACTGCATCGAGAGACAACGCGTCCTGCAACACTTTATTTTCTGCACAGCGACGAACACCGGAACCAGACCACACATCCGTGCCGGCCACCTCAAGAAAAAGGTAATGTGACTGAATCTGTCGACATTGAGTGGGCCCGTACCGACACTGTCCGCTGGATTTGCTAGACTATGTGTTATTTCAACAATGCTGTAGCCAGACCGGGCTACCGACTTGCACAGAACCTTGAATTAAGCCTACTAACCAGAACTCTTGAAATCTAATAGTACTCTGGATTCTTTTTGTCGTTTATTGGTCTTGTGGTAACTCTATATAAAATATACTTATTTTTGATATACAACCTTGTGTGGTGTCCATTTGTAGTGTTGTCACTGGGTTACTGTGTGTGGTCACAAATGCTTAACTTTCGATACCTCTGAGATAAAGCCTTGCTGCTCGTGCCAAGCTACCAAGGGGGTGAGCAGGGGTTATTTTAGGAGTGAAGTCCCCTTATCCTGACTAGAGGAGAAGGTCCCTATTTGTCACAAGTACCTACCTGTGCCAAATAGAGACCCCCAATTCTAACAATAGTTATATATTGTTTCCACGACTCTGAAGATATTTGTTCCAGTCCAAGGGAAACAAAGTTGTCATGGTTATGCGGTTGTCAGAAACGAATCCCTACTTGTGTATTCAGGAAAGTTTCTAGTGACCTCTGAGCTAGCTGGCACTCACAATTAAGTTTAGTATATTCTATAGAGACATACTGGCCTCAGTCCTATGTCACTTCTATAGGATATATTATTCCAATGCGCAGAGCTTATTGGGAATATAGGAACTACACTACAGTGGAGAGTTTGATCACCATGCGCATCCTTTTCTGAACGGACAGACTCTTACCCACTAAGGTTCATGCTTCATCAATGGGTAAAACCAGCCAAAAATATATATATTTTTTTGATGGTGCACCTATCTATATTTCTCTCCACGTTTTGGGGCATATGTATCAATAAAGCATTTTGCTAGTCCTTAATAGCGAATTTTAGCCATTTACTATTAAGCGTTTTGCGAGTCCTTAATAGCGAATTTTAGCAATTCGCTATTAAGGACTCGCAAAATGCAATGTATGTAGGATTTGCAATATTAATTGCGATTCCTACGTATTCCTTAATTGCTAATCACAAATTGCGATCGCAATTAAGTAATACCTTCCCATTCATTCCTATGGGCCTGGAGACCCTTAGGAACATATGGAAAGGTAGTCGCAATTTATGAGTACCCATTAGGTACTCGCAAATTGGGAATGCAATGTCAAGGGTGCAAGGGTGGTAAAAGGACATTCTGTTGCACCCATGAAATATGCATGTGCGCACATGTGCAGCACATACATGTCCTAAAGGCATGTATGTGCACCTCATGGCACTTTGAAACATTCATAAACTGCATTTTTCTAGGAAATCTCAAATTACCACCAACATGAAGTTGGTGGTAATTTGCGATTTCTTTAGGGCAAATCGCAATTTGTGGCTGCTCCCAGAATTACATTTAAGGAATCACAATTTGCGATTCCTTGAATGCAAATGCGAAAAAGGGAATTACAAATTTTGGGATTCCCTATTTTGCAAGGGGCTTTTGGGATGATACATCTTAAAAGGCTTATTCTTGTTTGCAAACGGGCAAATTCTTAGAATCGGCCAAGTGGCGAACAGGAAAAAGGCTTCATACATATGCTCCTTAGACCCTAAATTTAAAAGGTCCTGAATAACTGCCACCACCCCTCCATGGTAATGCATTCAAGAACATGTTAGAACTCAGTTCATTGCCTGGTTTTCAAATGTATCATCACTATTTCGGCTGCCCATACTTAATTTTACATGAACATATCTGCCTGAACATATGTTGTAAAAAAAACATGCACTTTATAGTACTGGTTAAAGTGCGAACACTGCCTCACCAAAGGAGACAAGAACTCAAATAAATCAAATGTTAAGACATTTCCAAAGATCAGTGCTTTCAATTTATTTCAGACGTAGTGCAAACCATATACTTTAAGGTTGCTTAAAGGAGAGCATCAACAGAATGCAAAATGAGGAATATGCCTAAATCTAGAGCCCCTTGAAACGGATTTAAAGCTTCTTCTTAAAGCCAAACCAGGATAAGGAAAGACAACCTTGTGATACCCTGTTAAGGTGCTAAATGAATGAATCACTCAGCTGCATTGATTGCTTCTTGAGATAGTGCACCAAGGAAACAGCGAAAGATAATTGCGATGAAGCAGAGAAAAAAGGTGAGAAAAGTGCAGGCATCATTTATAAATAAAGGAAATGCGTGAACATTAAATCGCTTCATCGGTAAGAATTATCACACTCAGGATTGTGTGTTGCTTAATTAAGGTTAAATTCATGGGAGAGATGGAGATACAAATGCTGCTTTGAAAGAGTCACAGTGCCCCTATCAAACTCGGACGGTTAATTTGTGTATCCCTTGCCTTCACCAGGGTAACCATCAACATGGTTGCTGGTATTTTATTATCTGCTCACCACTCATTGTCACTCCTCCGCTGTGGTGTAGCCTAGGAGAGTCTCCCCCCCCCCGAGCCCACAGAGCATCGAAAAATAAAATATTTTATTTTTCTTCAGGGTGGGTGCTGAGCTTGGGGAGGGGGGCATGACAACAGCAGCAGCAAGGAGGAGGCGGAGGACTGGGGGGCACTCTCGTCAGTGCGCATGTTGGTTTGGCCTGCAGTCTCTCCAACCGAGCAGCGTTGCTGGGCGGAGAACAACTACAGGCACAGGCTCCCAGCCATCTATGGAGGGCAAAACCAGCCAAAGGGCCGACCCGGAGCCGGATCACTTCCGGTTTGCGTGACCCGGAAGTGAGCGTCGCGTCAGGACCAATGGGAACAAAGGGCGAGGTACGCCCCGGAAGTGTTAGTAGGGCGCGAGGCTTAAAAGCCCGCGACCAGCCTAGAGGCCCCCTCTTTGTCCGCTGATCATCCAGGAGTCAGACGTCTCCAAGAGAAGACATCGTGGGAGCATAGCGTTGGAGTATACAGCGAGAGTTAATCCGACTCGTGGTCTAGGTTAGCGGGCCATGCAGTGTGTGCTAGATTTCTTTATCTTTACAGCTTTCGTGCTTATTTCTCTTGATTTAAATATTGTTTGCAGGGGGGGGGTTTGCCGCGGTAAATACTCGTGTCCGGGGGGAGGGCGAGCGCTGGCGCTCGATCATCTGATTCCCTGGGTCCGGGCCCATCCGCGGCGCGGTGGGCCTACAAAGTCGTTTGCGTTTCTCGATAAGTTTTTAACGTCTTTTTTCTTTAAGTGCAGGATGCCGTCGAAGAAGGTACCGAAGGGTAAGCAACCCGCAGCCAAGAATGAGGAATTCCTTGCCTTTACGGAACTGCTGGAGTTCACAAGAGAAAAAGGCATGGATTGGGTACTAAAGAATATGAGAGACGGGGCTAGAGCAGATGCGAACTCTCAGGAGGAGAGGGGGAGAGGCAAAAGAGCGAAGCAGACCCCAGAAAAGCTTAGAAGCTCGGCAAGAGGCAAGCGGTCTAGGCCGACGGATTCACGACCAGTATCACCAGGTGAGGAGGAGGCGCCAGAGACAATTGATTCGAACTTAGGCGCAGATAACGACCCAGATGACGCCGAGGGGCGGTATGAGGCAACTAGGCCTACGCAGATAGGAGGGTTCCCCGTCACTTCTGTGGGGGGGTCCGGTCCGCACGGTATGTTACCGCCAGTAGTGGCACAGCCGGGTAGCGGAGTGTCGCAAGTTTGGGTTCAGCCCGGGGGGGTCGCTCAGTTACCAGGGATGCAATTATATGGGTCGCATGGTCAAGCGATAGGTAGCAGCCCGGTAAGCTCAATGTTTCCTGCCTATACAGCTCACGGGTCCCCCTTAGCGATGACTGCTTTCTCTAATCTAGGGGGTCCAAGTCAGGGCTCAATGGCGAATGCCGTAGTTGATGTTGCGGGTCCCTCTAATGGCCAGATGCATGGAGGGTTTGGGGGGCAACCAGCTGGTTCCCCATTATTAGCTTTCAGCCCTCTAATGTTCGGTTCTTCCTCAATGACCTTATCGCCATCCGCGGGGATAACTTGGCATGTGCCAGCAGATATGAAGGACAGGATACTCAGGGGCGAATACATAGAAGTGTTCGACCTTATCAATGCGGGGGTGGCGGCGGGAAAACCCAAAGCCGGAAAGGAGGGAGATTACAATCAGAAGAAATCATGGGTAGAATGGTCCATGAAGAATTGGATCACGGGATTTGCAATATATGCCGCTGTTATGCTTGAGAAATATCCGGTTTTAGGCCCGCAAATGATGAGCTATATATCCTTGATACATGGTGCGGCAACAGAGTTTCCAGGCCAGGGGTGGCTGAAATACGATAAAATGTTCAGGCAGATGAAGGCAGTTCACCCGGGTATAGCATGGGACCAGCGGGAGATTAATTTGTGGCATACAGTCTTCTATTCCACCCCTTCAACGCCTACCCCGGTACCCTCAACTCAGAGCCAGTCCTTTCGGACTGACAAAGGGGTCGGTGAAAAAAAAACAGGCCTGCTGGCAGTTTAATAGAAATGAATGTACCAGGGGGGTCGCGTGTAAATTCAAACACTGCTGTTCCTACTGCGGGGGTACCTCTCATCCCGAGATCAGGTGTTTTAAGAAAACTGGTAACCCCAAAGAACAGGCCAGCCACAGTGCCCCAAAAGGAAAGCCAACTAAGACCCCTGACAAAGCTACCAACTCCAATTAAACGGCATGTCCTGACACACCTCCTCAGTAAGTACGATAATCTTGGGGAGGCTCAATTCCTACTGCATGGTTTTACAATTGGCTTTCGTATCCCGTCTTCAGCCCCCCCTTCCAATGTCCCACCTCGCAATCAGAGCTCAGTGTTGCGAAATATGGAGGCAGCTCGAGAGAAGATCATGAAGGAGGTAGCATTGGGGCGGGTTGGGGGCCCTTTCACAGAACCACCTACCCATAATCTGGTTTGTTCCCCATTGGGTCTAGTTCCAAAAAAGGAGGAAGGTAAATTTCGTCTGATCCATAATCTATCGAGTCCCCCAGGGCTCTCGGTAAACGATAAGCTAGACCCGGATCTGTGCTCGGTGAAGTATACCAAATTTGACACGGCTATTGAGAAATTGCAGGCATTTGGGGAGGGAGCCCTAATGGCTAAAGCCGATATTGAATCAGCCTTTAGGTTACTGCCCGTGCACCCGGACGACACCAGGTTCTTGGGCTTCACATTTGGCGGTAACTATTTTTTGGATTTGTGCATGCCTATGGGGTGTTCTATTGCCTGTGCAGTTTTCGAGACTTTCGCAAGGTTCCTAGAATGGGCGGTTGAGCAGTTTCTGGCCTCGGACAACTCACATGCTGTAGTCCACTACCTGGACGATTTTCTGTTCATGGGTCCCGAGGGTTCCCAGTCGTGCAGGAAGGCCCTGCTGGGCTTCCAGCGCTTGGCTGAGGCGCTCGGAGTACCTTTGGCGGCGGAAAAAACCGAAGGCCCGACCACGTGTTTGACCTTCCTGGGCATAGAGATTGATACAACAGCAGGAGTGTGCAGGCTGCCAAAAGTCAAGGTCGATGCCTTTAGGGCCGCTATTGATGGCTGCCTGGGGGCAAGGAAGGTGACCTTACATCAGCTACAAGTTCTTCTGGGTCAACTGAACTTTGCTCTGCGGGTCATTCCTATGGGCAGGGCCTTCTCCAGGAGTATAGCGAGGGCAATGTCTGGACTGCGGGCCAAACACCACAGAGTGAGGCTCTCAGCTGAAGTTAGAGAGGATCTTATGATTTGGAGAAGTTTCTTGAGGGACTTCAATGGCATGGTGTTGTGGCGAGCAGCCTGTTCTTCTAATACGGATCTTGAGCTGTTCACCGACGCTGCAGGTAGTATTGGTTTCGGAGCTATATTCGGTCAAAAATGGTGTATGCAGTGCTGGCCAGATGACTGGATCGAGCGAGGCCTGACTACTAACATTTCCTTCCTTGAACTTTTCCCCATAGTGGTAGCTTTGCACTTGTGGGGAGATCTGCTGGCAAACAAGAGTATAGTATTCTGGTCGGACAACATGTCCGTAGTCATGGTGATTAATAGCCAGAGGGCTACCTGTACTTGGGTACTCAGGTTGTTGAAAGAATTGGTTTTGCAGTGCCTGAGCCATAATGTCCAATTCACTGCGAAACATGTTCCAGGTGTAGAAAACAAAGCGGCTGATGCATTGTCTCGTTTTAAGTTAACAGAGTTCCGGGAGCATTGGCCCCAGGCGGAGACGTCAATGTCAGCCTTCCCAGCGGAGCTATGGAAGTTTGGTGCCCCACAGCCGCCGAGTTGATATCTGCATCCTTGGCTCCAAGGACTAAGAGTATGTATCAGAGGTCATGGGATTCGTATATGGCATACCTGAGGGGTGTGGGTGTAGCGGACATCTTTGCCCCCCAGAGTGTATTAGGCTTCATCGTGCAGCAGAAAGAGCAAGAGAAGTCGGTAGCATTCATGAAAAGACAGTTGTCGGCGTTAGCATTTTATGTGGGTCTACGGGGGGTGTCGGATCCGACAAAAGATCAGAGAGTTAGAAGAGCAATGAGAGGTTGGGAGCGTCTAGCGCCCGGGGAGAAAGATTCTAGGAGGCCGATAGACGTAGAAAAATTGATTAAAATCTTTGGAGCTCTGCCGTTCGTTTGTTTCTCCCAGTATGAGGCGCAACTGTTCCGGGTGGCCTATACCTTAGCCTTTTGTGGGGCGCTGCGAATTTCAGAATTACTTCCGACGTCCAAATCGGATAGGGAAGGGGGTCTGAAGTGCTCTGATATAATCGAGTCCAAAGGTGTCCTGCGGATGAGGGTGCGGAGATCGAAAACGGATCCGCTGGGTAAAGGTACCTGGTTACAACTGGGTAGAGTAGAGGGTGAGCCCTTCTGTCCGGTCAACTTGCTGAGGGTATTTCTCCAAGTCAGGCCCCAGGGAGCCGATGATAGACTCTTGATTCATGAGAATGGGTTACCACTTACCAGGTTCCAGTTCACTCGAGTAGTTAAAATGACCTTGGCACGGATCGGAGTTGACCCGGCCGATTTTACATCACATTCGTTTAGAATTGGAGCAGCGACAACGGCTGCTGGCTTAGGCCTACCCGAACAGGTAATCAAGAGGTTGGGTCGCTGGAAATCAGCGTGTTACGAACGTTATATACGCCCGCAATTAGTCTGACGTATCTTTAGCTTGCGTTCCCTTTGTGAGAATCGGCTGACGGTATCTCTTCACATTTACTCTTCATATTTACTTTAGGTACCTCCCCTAAGAGAACCCAAATCTGTTGGTGTGGCCACTCCTTCATTCGCAGGGCCGGGGCGCACTTCGAAAAGACACTCATGGACAGGGTGACCATGATGCGAGGTTGTGACCATCATTGGGTGGGGATAGGCGGGCAGCGCCTGGCGGACGTCCCGAGGGATGTAAAAGCGGCTTTGGCAAAAGGCATGCCTTCGCCAGATGTATTCGTGTTGCACTGCGGAGGCAACAACATGATTCCAGGCGGGAGGAGAGAAGTGAAGGAGTCCCTGTTTTCTACCCTAGCAGCAATCAAAAACATTTTCCCAGAAGCTATAGTACTATGGTCGGAAGTCATCCCGAGACTCGTGTGGGCTCGGGGCGCACCCATGAAAGCAATAAACAGATCTGTCAAAAGACTGAACCAATCGGTGGCGGAAATCCTGCAAAAATCGAGTATTAAAGCGATTCGCCATAAATTAATTCAGGCCGAAAGGCCGGAGCTATACGCAGAGGACGGAGTCCACCTGTCGGAGGCGGGTATGGAGATATTTATAGAAACAGTTCTAGGGGCCGTCTCCGAAGCTCTTGAGCGCAGGGGGGGGAGGTCGAGTCCGCCAGTAAGCTCCTCGTCCTGTGGCGGGGTTCCGGACAAGAATACCACGGGAACTTCTTGTCTAGAGACAGTTAACTCTGAACAGGTTTGCTAAATCAGTATGGACTCTGGGCTGGCGGGAGAGTTGGGGCCGACCTGCTGGTGGCCTTGGCTTTTCAGCCCTACCCCAGAGGCCTCTGGTTGCCCAAGTGGGTGCTTTCCTCACCTGCGGCTCTGTTGACCAGAAGGGGGTTAACGTTAAGGGGCAGGTGATCTGGATTGTGGCCTGCTGGCGCAACCCTGAAGTCAAATAAAAGGCCCAGTGGAATGGGCGGTGAATGTATATATTGTATTATAAGTGCAAGTTTATTCTTAAATACTGTATTGGAATATGTACGATTAAATAAAGAGATTGGTGGGTCAATGAGGTAATTGACCGGAGAACTTACATTTTAATAAACAAGCAGCACACTGCAGAAAATCAAGTACGACTCCAGAGTTTGATGTGGGGTTGGGTCCTTGTAAAGCATGCAGTGTGGTGGGGGGAGAATGCACTTTGTCTGCCATCTATGGAAGGCGCCAACCCCATCGGGGAATGGCGTCGTTAGTGGCAGCCAAAGGGCCGACCCGGAGCCGGATCACTTCCGGTTTGCGTGACCCGGAAGTGAGCGTCGCGTCAGGACCAATGGGAACAAAGGGCGAGGTACGCCCCGGAAGTGTTAGTAGGGCGCGAGGCTTAAAAGCCCGCGACCAGCCTAGAGGCCCCCTCTTTGTCCGCTGATCATCCAGGAGTCGGACGTCTCCAAGAGAAGACACCCACCCACCCATCCCTATTAATAAGGATTCAATTAGGGCAATAGCGGGGTTCCGGACAAGAATACCACGGGAACTTCTTGTCTAGAGACAGTTAACTCTGAACAGGTTTGCTAAATCAGTATGGACTCTGGGCTGGCGGGAGAGTTGGGGCCGACCTGCTGGTGGCCTTGGCTTTTCAGCCCTACCCCAGAGGCCTCTGGTTGCCCAAGTGGGCGCTTTCCTCACCTGCGGCTCTGTTGACCAGAAGGGGGTTAACGTTAAGGGGCAGGTGATCTGGATTGTGGCCTGCTGGCGCAACCCTGAAGTCAAATAAAAGGCCCAGTGGAATGGGCGGTGAATGTATATATTGTATTATAAGTGCAAGTTTATTCTTAAATACTGTATTGGAATATGTACGATTAAATAAAGAGATTGGTGGGTCAATGAGGTAATTGACCGGAGAACTTAAATTTTAATAAACAAGCAGCACACTGCAGAAAATCAAGTACGACTCCAGAGTTTGATGTGGGGTTGGGTCCTTGTAAAGCATGCAGTGTGGTGGGGGGAGAATGCACTTTGTCTGCCATCTATCTGCCCAATCCCGACACTGCTCTTATGGGTATTACCATCATAAAAGCAACGTCTGCATTCACCATTGGGGAGCCTCAGCCTGTGACCAGAGGTGCAGAAAAGCGGCGAGCAAAAGAGCTGCGAGTGGAAGGTACTTTTTAAAAATGTGTTTATTGCTGCCCCATTCCTGCCCACCACTTTTCTCTGACACCAGCCAGTCCTGTGCAGTAATGCTTCTGCCCACTGCATGCCGTTGAAGAACTAATTGAAATCATGAGGCATCAGACCCAATGAGTAAAAACCCTTCAAACGGTAAAGGGACTGTGGAAAGCATAGGTAAGGTCATCAAAGTGCAAAACAGAGCAAATCTCAAAGCTTTATGAAGGTAGACTGCCAAAATTCAAACATTTTGAAGGCTGTGTTCACTAAACTTTTTTGACAGGCGTTATTTCATGTAATTGGTGGTATGTTAAAGCTGTGCTTAATGCATACACTTTTAACCACCATAATATAACAGCAGGTTTCTGGAGGTGGTAAAGTTTGACAAGAATATCTGTGCATATATGTTGTGTAGCGTTTTGTTGTACTTGCCATGTGTTCTGCTGTATTTTTGTGCTGCTCTTTTGCATTTTTGTGTTGCATTGAATTATATCGTCGTGTGCAATGTGGATGTTCTGCTTTGTAGAGTTGTGCCCTGTTACGTTTTAATTGAGTTGTTATGTGACTTTTTGTAAGTTATTTTATTATGGTATGTTGTTTACTGTATGTTTGCCAACACATGCTGCTACATTTCCTGCCAAAGTGCAGAGCATGCGTTTCAACACTGTCGAAGGCAGTAAAACAAGTGTTGCTGTAGCCGTTTAATTATTTCAGACACCAGTCGGTCCCCAAACCTGTAGCAGAGACCATTTCTTAAAATAGCCTTCTATATGCCCACTTAAGGTGATACAGTCCTGATGGAGTATGATTGAGTGCAGCAAGGAAATCGGATGTGGATACAAACAGAAAAGTACAATTCCTGGTAAATGATAAGCAGGCTGAGAACAATGGGTGTGACCACACAAGCGGGTGGACGGACAACAGAAAAGAGGAGGGAACGGTTTTGAAAAATCCTAACCCTCCTTCAAACATGATTGCATCGACCTGGAGAAACCTTTGTCACTGCTGGTATGAATTACTCAATTTTCCTTTGCACAGGACTTCCACCAACAATACTATAATGTTCCTTCCTTGCCCCCACACTCAATGCTCTGAGCCTCTGTAGGTGAAGAACTGCTTTATTCATATAGTACAAGGTTATCACAAGCTTAGGGCGCCGAGCGTCTATTCACAGCGAGCTCCGGTCGCCAACTGCCGTTTTCCCAGTTCGCGCCTTCAGTCCTTGCCGACTGCGCATGCTCACGCCTTCCGCTCCAGTCTATGGCGTGACGCGTCATCGCGTACACGCTCATAGAGTAGAGCGCACACCACATATCTCCCCCCTTTTAACAGTGACAAGATAACAATCCCCCAAACCCACTAAGTGTCCATATGTCCCAAAGTCTCTATCTCTGGAGGGCACCATAGCGGTAGCAATACATCATGACTAGTGTCCACTCATTTCAAAGTCTCTATATCGGGAGGGCACAGTAACTGCCCTGCCACTGCGGGTGTGTCTTACCGGCATGTTCTCTTCCACCTCTCTCTCTCCTCGTGATCTCTCACCGTCTCTCCGATCTTCTCTCTGTACTACACCGGCCGGTGTACTGTCTCTGTCGGTCGACTCTGTGTTAGGAGTTTCCGCTTCTCTGTCATCTCCTACTCCCTCCCACAGGTCTTGTGCGTTATGCACCAATGGAGGCCTTGCTTCTTCGGACTCCTCCTGTGTCTCCTCCTCCTCAGACTTGGGCCATACTACTATTTTGTTGACTCTGGCCATGCGGTCTTGGGACCACACCTTGCCGTCGCTGAGGAGAGCCGCCCTGCCTCGCACCTCTCTGACCTGTAAGGGCTGGCTATACTTGCTTTCTCCTTTCTTTTGTATGGTAGGAAGTTTGACCCTGACCCATTCTCCTTCTTCCAATTCTGTTTCCTTCGTGTTGCGTCGTTTGTCGTAGTGTGCAGCATAAATCTTCTGGGCCTTCTCCAGGTTGTGCTGAACCACTGCAGGGGACCACTTGCTGGTGATGGTCTTCTCCCTCCACACTACGTTGTCCCGGGTGAACGGAAGTCGTCCTCTGAGCACTTGGAAGGGGCTGTACCCCACCACCGTGGGGGTGATCCTGTAGGCCCACAGCATGCTCATCACTTCGGTTTCCCAGTCTTTTCCCTGCGAGATGGCGGCCTGTATGGAGCCCATTAGCACGCGATTGAACCGCTCCACTTGGCCGTTGCATGCTGGGTGGTAGACGGCCGTGTGCTTTGACTCAATCCCGTTCCTTCTCATAAATCGAGTCCACTTGTCCGAGACAAATTGCGGTCCATTGTCACTAAGAATAGATTTGGGTATACCTTCTCTTAAGAACACCGACGTCAGAAATTTCAGTATTGTGTCCGTATCCATAGACTCTTGTATGTCCACTTCAGGCCATTTTGAATACTTGTCTATCACCACACATAAGTATTTGTTCACACCTCTGCTGTCCAGGACGGGCCCCAGTATGTCGATGGCCACATTCTCCCAGGGGCTTTGTGGGGTATCAAACTTTCCCAAGGCTGGTCTGAGTGGTCGTAGAACTTTGTCCGCTCCTTGGCACTGCCCACACTCCCTCACTTGTCTTTCTATGTGGACATCCATGCCTGGCCACCAATACATTTGCTTGACTCGTGCTTTGGTCTTTACGATGCCCAGATGTCCTTCATGCAGTTGTTTCAACAACTTGGGTATCAGTGTTTCCGGGGGTACTACCCTTTCTCCTCTGTATAGAAAGATTCCTGAATCGCTCAGGGACAGTTCCTCTCTCATCTCGTAGAACCTTCGCACTCCTTCTGTGAGCTTCTTTTTGTCTGGCCATCCAGACGTGAGATGTCTTTTTATCTCTACCTTCTCCGCATCCTGTTCGTACGCAGCCGCCCATTCCTGACAGCTTATCGACGTCTCATGGTCCTCCATGCTGGCCACCATCTCCTCTTTGTCCGGGGCCTCCTCCGGCGCATCCTCCATCGCCGCAGCTCGGCTGAGGTAATCCACTACCCTTTTTTGCGTTCCCGGTAGGTACTCCACAACATAGGTGTAATCAAGTAGTTTTAATGTCATTTTCGCAATTCTCGGGGTCGCTGTATCATGGCCCGATGATGTCAGGACCTTGATCAGGGGTTTGTGATCTGTTTGAAGCTTGAATCTTGTCCCCCAAATGAATTGCCGAAACTTGCCCATGGCCCAAGTGACCGCCAGCATCTCTTTTTCAATGACGCTGTACCTTTGTTCCGTCGGGGACAGCGCGCGTGAAGCAAAGCTGATGGTTTCAATGGATCCATCTTCCCTTTCCTGTGCCAAGACCGCCCCTAAGCCCTTGTCACTGGCATCCGTCGTCACTATGGTCTTGCATGTGGGGACGTAACCTTGCAGTGGAACAGCTTGGCTGATGCAATCCTTTATCGTTTCAAATTCTGATTGCGCTTCTGAGTCCCAATCAAACTTTGCCTTGTCTCTGATGAGTTGCCTCATTCTGTATGTTCTGGTGGCAAAGTGCCTCACGAACTTGCTATAATACTCGGCCATTCCGAGGAATGACCGCACTTCCTCCTTGGTACTCGGAGCTTTGGCATTCCTGATGGCCTTCACATTTTGTTTCTTGGGTGAAATACCATGCGTCCCAATTTCGTGACCTAAGTACGTTACTGAGTGAGTTCCGATCTTACATTTGCTCCACTCTGCAGTTAAACCCTTGCTTTGCAGCACTTCTAGGACTCTGTGTAGCTTTCTGTCGTGATCACCCTTGGTGGAGCCCATCACCAGGATGTCATCCTGGAAGTACTGCACCCCAGAGATGTCCTTGAACAACCGATGCATCAACTTCTGAAATACGGCCGCTGCAGATGCTAGACCAAAGGGCATCCTCCGAAACTGGTAGCACCCGAAGGGCGTAATGAAGGAGGTGTACTTCCTACTCGAAGGATGCAGCTCAATTTGATAGTACGCTGACGTGAGATCTATGGTGGAGAAATGGGTGACACCTTTCGTTCTTGCCAGCATCTCCTCAATTCTGGGAAGGGGAAATCTCTCCACAATGAGGTTTTTGTTGAGCTCTCGGAGGTCCACACAGAGACGAACCTTGCCATTGGGTTTCTTGACTACCACCAAGGGGGATAGCCACTCCGAACTGTCCACCGGCTCTATGATGCCTTGCTTCTCCAGCCTCAGAAGTTCTTGTTGCACCGCTCCACTTGTGGATATGGGGATGTTCCTGACTTTGTGTACTACAGGTACTGCTCCCTCCTTGAGGACCATTTTGTGAACAAATTTGTCCAGTTTACCAACTGTACCCTCAAAAACCTTGGGGTATGCAGATTTCCAGTCTTCTTCTTTCGTGAGGGGCCATTCGTCCGTTAATAGTATCTGTTCTCTCCCGCCCGGGTTGAGAATGATTCCTAGATCCCCTGCGTCTCTCCATCCAAGCACCGAAGGGCCCTTCTCAGCGACGTACAGGGTGCATGTGGCCGACCTCCCTCTGAATTCGAAAGTGAAGTCTCGGCACCCCACCAGGGGAATGGCGTTCTCCGTATACGAGATGGGTTTGATGTCCGGCGGCAGTAGGTCTGGCCCCACTACTGGTGCGAAGTCTTCGTCCCATATGGATCTTTGTACGATGGTCCAGGGAGATCCTGAGTCGACGGCCACGTGTACTTTCACTCCACCTATGAGCATGTCCGTGCGAGGCTTATCTCTTCGCTTCCCTGTCACCTCCAGCACCTGGTCCTCAATGCACAGCACCATTTCACCGTCTTCTAGGTCGTCTTCCTCGCTGATTTCCGCAGTGGCAGATTCGACACACTTGACCGTGGACTTCTTCCCCCTCTTGCGGCACACTTTTTCAAAATGGCCGACCAGGCCGCAGAACGCGCATCTGGCGCGGAACGCAGGACAGCGTTTATCCTGAGCAGAATGCGCCGTGCTACCACATCTGTAACACGAGAACTTGCTGTCTGTGCTGGGGCGAGCCGTCTGTTTCCCTGTCCATTTTGTATCCTTCCTCTGCTCTCCATACGTCCCCTTTTGTTTACTGGACTGTGAGGCCTCGTCTATCTTGTTGATCATCTGCCTCTGCGTGCCTTCCCTTTTGGCCGCCTCTGCGCCGCGTTTAGACATTTCCGCCTTTTTTACCATTGCCACGACTTCCTTGAGCGAGGTTTCGTTCTGCGCCCATAGTTTGTCTTGAACAGCCCTGCTGGTGGTGTGCATAACTATCTGGTCTTTTATGTACTCATCCTGTAGGGCACCATACTGGCACGTGATGGCCAGTCGTCGGAGCGCGGCCACGTAGTCGTCTATGGATTCGCCTGCCTCTTGTTTCCTCTGTTGAAAATTGTAACGGTCTATGGAGACACAGACTGCTGGGCGGTAATGATTGTCCAAGTCTTCCAGTGCATTTTTGAAGACATCTGTCTCAGTCGCACCCCTTTCCTTGGGCACCAAGTTTTTGAACACTCTCACCCCTTCCGGGCCTAAATTGTGGAGTAACAGTCTCTTTTTCCTTGCTGGGGTGTACTCCTCCCCATTTTCGTCCTCCAGTGCCTCAACGTAATTCTGAAAGTATTCCCTCCAATCCTCCCATTTTAACTGTGGTTCCCCCGGTCTGGGCAGGAATGGGATGGGGGCCATTAGGGCTGAGGCTTGATTCGCCATCCTGGCCTCGACTCTGGGGTCTACTGCCTGGGCACTGGGTTGGTCGGGCACACTGGATGCTCCTGCACTCCCTGCCGTGTCACTTGGACCTCTGGGACTGCCTGGAGTACTGTCCCTTAAGGCCTGCGTGGGGCTGTCTGTCTGCGCCCCTTCCTCTGGTTTGGGGGTTGTGCCTTTGGTTGCCAGGTTGCTGGCTGTAGGCTCTTTTCCCTTGGCAGCACTGACCTGAATGCTTGTGCTTGTATTCTGGCTTTACTGGTGCTGTAGCGCTGCTGCCACGCCCTATGCTCGTGCTGGTTGCTGTTCTGTCCCTCTGGCTGGTGTAGGGCTGTTGGAGGGTGCTTGCTCCTTTCCACTGTGCTCGATGGTGTTCGTGGTACCAGCCTCGTCGCCAATATAATGTTCCTTCCTTGCCCCCACACTCAATGCTCTGAGCCTCTGTAGGTGAAGAACTGCTTTATTCATATAGTACAAGGTTATCACAAGCTTAGGGCGCCGAGCGTCTATTCACAGCGAGCTCCGGTCGCCAACTGCCGTTTTCCCAGTTCGCGCCTTCAGTCCTTGCCGACTGCGCATGCTCACGCCTTCCGCTCCAGTCTATGGCGTGACGCGTCATCGCGTACACGCTCATAGACTAGAGCGCACACCACAAATACCAGTGGAACACAGATGTATGTGCATGCACATGGATACAGACGTTGGAAGCATGGCTGGCTCCGACTACGACTTTTCAATGTCCTCCATACAATGTGCCATTGCAGGCACACTTCCTCTTCGGTTCCAACACAACTACCTCTATGCATTGTACCCTTACACTTAGACATGCATTCAGGAGACACACTCAATCTGCATGCACTGTTCAGCACTGTCGCTTTTGTATTTTTAACCAGGGTGTGTTATTATCAAACACACACACTGACTATGTGCGTGTTGTACATCACTTGACCATTCATATATTGTACATCCCACAAACGCACATAAGCCCAGCACATGCTTTCCCTCCGCACGCAATGCACAGCATGTTGACTCTCAAGTAATGTATCCCTCCTAGGCACACATACACTTAGCACATGTACTAACCACACATGCACTGCACAGGACTCTACATCCTTGTATTGTTCCCTTCCCATGCACACATACAGCTATTTCAGTCTCACTACCCCTACACTGCACAGCACTCCACATTAATCCGAAGTAGGCTAAGCATTAGTTATGCACAAGGTATCAGAACTTTTAAAAAGATGAGTGAGCCTGTAGGCCTCGCCCCAGTGATACAGGGTATAAAAGGCCTGTTCACTGCTACTGAAAACAGAACATTTGGCAACCCACTATCCCTAGGAACCCAAATCAGTATATAATTCACAAGAAAAATGGTTCCCTCAGTGGAAGTAAACATCATTCACTTCCTAGGCAACAATAATGATATGTAATTAAATGTAAAACAAAACTAAGGTTCTTAAACTACCAATTGTTTAGTTTGGCTGCACAAGCCTATTCCACATTCAGTTGTATACATTCCATATACACAATGACAATCTTTTGCAGAAAAGTTTTGACAAAATACCAGTAGGTGCTCCCTGTGAACGGCGCAGTGTTTAGAGAATGGTGCAAGATAGTGAGCAATAGTGAGCAGTACTTAATCAATCAAAAATAAAGTTGACTTAAAATTCTTAAATTTTCATAACAGAGTCCCAAATGGCCTAATGGGATCAGCTTGTAGCAAATATTCTTTAAAGTCAGCTCATGTCCGTCAACCCCTAAGCATCACACTTTAATAGAGTCTTCAATAGGACCCAAAAGGTAGACACCTACCAATTTTAAAAATAATAATAATACAATTACATAATAGAACACCCCATAGTCTCCTAGAAGTCTTTTCCAACTGTATACCAGTAGTAATCTTAAGGTCAGGATAATCTTACCTCATATGTAATGTCATTAACAGCAGAACTAAAATATCGTAGATCTGAAAGAACAGCTACATGGGCGCAGTATTTTTCCCCTTGGAGTATAACGGTGTTATTTTAAATGAAATAGACAGAGACCACTGTGTCATGCTGAAAACCCCCGCTAAGTGTGGGTGCGATAACTATGGATCCTGAGTAGTAGAATAAAAATAGAGGATATACGGCCATATAGACAGAATTTCGATTTTCCATTTGCTAAATAGAGAATCTCAGGAAATGGCTATTTAGGAAATGCAAATTGAAACATACATAAATAGAGATTTCCTTACAGCGATTCCTACGAAGTAGGAATAGCTACAAAAAGGAATCGCTATTAGGAAATTGCAATTTAGGGAATCCTAAACCATTTGTCCTATGGGCTGGAAGGCCCATATGTACCAATGGTTTTGTATTTCCAAACTTACAATATCCTAATAGGAAATCGCAAATTTGGAAATGCAAAACCAAGGGCGCTTATGGGTCTAATGCCCCCTTGATCTACATCAAAAACAAATAATGCACATGTAAAGCTCCCAAATGCCTCAGGGGGCATGTGCACGCTACATGGCACTTTAAAAAATGCATTTTGGGTGTATGTTTTAAAATTGTAAATTGGTACCATTGACCATAGTCAATGATAATAGCATTTCTTAAAAGCCCCTTTTGCATTTAGGAAATGCTTTGTATATGTGCTTAGGAAATTGTAAATAGAAAGGCCCACATGCATCATTGTTACATTTTGCACTTCCTAATTTGCGAAAAATAAGGAATCGCAAATTAAGAAGTGCAAAATGCTATGCATCATTGTTTTCGGTATTCATTTGGGATTCGGTAAAAATCGCAATTTTTACCGAATCCCAAATGAATACCGAATTTTTAAGTGCATTTTCGCAATTCCTATTGATTCCTATGGGCCAAAAGGCCCATAGGAGTCAATGGGAAGGCATCAGCAAATTGTGAGTGGCACTTTGAAAATTTCATGGGTGCAGGGGGGGTCCAAAGGACCCCCCCATGCACCCCTGAAATGTATTTTTCGCATCATGTTTCACACACACATGTCCTAAGGACATGTGTGTGTGAAACATGAATGTAGAAAAAAAAACATTTGCAGCATTTTAAACACTTTTTCCAAATTTACAGAGTGGTTCAACCACTCGGTAAATTTGGCACCCTAATTGCGACTTTGCACTTGTGAAAGTAATGATGCATTGCTTTTAAGAAATCGCACATCTGCGACTTCTTAAAAGCACCCGCAATTTTAGAACTCGCAACAATGTTACGAATTCTAAAATTGCTTCATGCATCCCAAAAAGCACTTTTGCATTCGCAAACGGCCGATTTTAGGTAATCGCACCGTTTGCGACTACAAAAATGCTTGATGCATGTGGGCCAAAATCCCTATTTACGATTTCCTATTTATGGAATAGCAAATGTGATTTTTACTGGGTAGAAATCATATTTTGCGATTCCCTATCTTGCCGGAAGGCAATTTGGCATTTCTTTACAGACCGAAATTGTGATTTAGGCCCACATGCATCATTGTTACATTTTGCACTTCTTAATTTGCGAAAAATAAGGAATCGCAAATTAAGAAGTGCAAAATGCTATGCATCATTGTTTTCGGTATTCATTTGGGATTCGGTAAAAATCGCAATTTTTACCGAATCCCAAATGAATACCGAATTTTTAAGTGCATTTTCGCAATTCCTATTGATTCCTATGGGCCAAAAGGCCCATAGGAGTCAATGGGAAGGCATCAGCAAATTGTGAGTGGCACTTTGAAAATTTCATGGGTGCAGGGGGGGTCCAAAGGACCCCCCCATGCACCCCTGAAATGTATTTTTCGCATCATGTTTCACACACACATGTCCTAAGGACATGTGTGTGTGAAACATGAATGTAGAAAAAAAAACATTTGCAGCATTTTAAACACTTTTTCCAAATTTACCGAGTGGTTCAACCACTTGGTAAATTTGGCACCCTAATTGTGACTTTGCACTTGTGAAAGTAATGATGCATTGCTTTTAAGAAATCGCACATCTGCGACTTCTTAAAAGCACCCGCAATTTTAGAACTCGCAACAATGTTACGAATTCTAAAATTGCTTCATGCATCCCAAAAAGCACTTTTGCATTCGCAAACGGCCGATTTTAGGTAATCGCACCGTTTGCGACTACAAAAATGCTTGATGCATGTGGGCCAAAATCCCTATTTACGATTTCCTATTTATGGAATAGCAAATGTGATTTTTACTGGGTAGAAATCATATTTTGCGATTCCCTATCTTGCCGGAAGGCAATTTGGCATTTCTTTACAGACCGAAATTGTGATTTAGGCCCACATGCATCATTGTTACATTTTGCACTTCTTAATTTGCGAAAAATAAGGAATCGCAAATTAAGAAGTGCAAAATGCTATGCATCATTGTTTTCGGTATTCATTTGGGATTCGGTAAAAATCGCAATTTTTACCGAATCCCAAATGAATACCGAATTTTTAAGTGCATTTTCGCAATTCCTATTGATTCCTATGGGCCAAAAGGCCCATAGGAGTCAATGGGAAGGCATCAGCAAATTGTGAGTGGCACTTTGAAAATTTCATGGGTGCAGGGGGGGTCCAAAGGACCCCCCCATGCACCCCTGAAATGTATTTTTCGCATCATGTTTCACACACACATGTCCTAAGGACATGTGTGTGTGAAACATGAATGTAGAAAAAAAAACATTTGCAGCATTTTAAACACTTTTTCCAAATTTACCGAGTGGTTCAACCACTTGGTAAATTTGGCACCCTAATTGCGACTTTGCACTTGTGAAAGTAATGATGCATTGCTTTTAAGAAATCGCACATCTGCGACTTCTTAAAAGCACCCGCAATTTTAGAACTCGCAACAATGTTACGAATTCTAAAATTGCTTCATGCATCCCAAAAAGCACTTTTGCATTCGCAAACGGCCGATTTTAAGTAATCGCACCGTTTGCGACTACAAAAATGCTTGATGCATGTGGGCCAAAGTCCTTTAAGAAATGCTACATCCTTTCATACATATGGCTGCTAGTTACTATGTCTTCCCTGAGAGAACCATTATTCTTGTGAATTAAGACCTGGTAAAGGTGGAAGTCTCCCACCACTATGAGGGTAGAGCTACTGGTCCATCAAGAAGGCAATCCTTGAAACAGGCCTATGTCATTGCGCACATTCATGATCCGTGTTTGCCTATGACAACGTCTTTATCATGCAGATAACTTTACCATCCAAGACACCATTTTAATATTGAACACGGTCGGACTGGGGTAGAAAATAGGCCCGAACAACAAAATAAAATTGACCCCAAAGAATGAATAAGATAGCTAAAAGAGTGGCCCGTGATTGCAAGTTAGGGCCGCTTTGAACTTATGTGGATACACTGTGTAGTTTATGTGCAAGGTATGAACGACTGAATGGATGTGAGTTTGCTGCCAGCAATGTTTGTTTTAATATCAAGGAAACTAACATTAAAAACCCACCCTATAGAACAAACCCACAAATAGCAAAATAGCCAGCCAACACACTGACCTGTCTGACCATCCAGTCGGGCACTGACTGATTGCCCTATACGCCAGTCCGACCCTAATATTGAATAACAGTTAATGGCGATAAAGTGGGTGACTTTAGAAATCACTATTGTGCGAATCTCTCATGCATTTGCCTACATCATTACCAGAATAAACACAGAACAGGAATAAACCCGTTAACCCAGTTGAGACCGGGTAGTAATTGCAACAACAATACAGTGTCTAAACAGGAATATCATGACAGACAATTTAGAAAGAGGGAAAATCACAAAGCACAGGGAAAAAGAACATGGTAGACCAAATGATAATTAAAATTTGTTATTAGAGATTAGAGATCCTCTTACAGGCAGGTGCAGTCAGTGACTGAACCCGCCTGCAAGAGGATGTCTGTGGGGTCCATTGGACCACCTTTGCAGCACCTTGAGACCCTCACGGGTGAGTAGCACGCTATAAAAACCTCCTGATTGATTAATTAATTGATTTTCCCCCTACGGAGGGCTGCCATCAGGGGACACACTGACAGTGCACCACATTTTAGATGGCGCACTGTCAGTGTGCTTCCTGAGAGCCTCTTTGCCTCTGCGCCCAGGACGCGGTGCAGAGGAATGCAACTGAGGGAATGCCCCCTGAAAATAGTGCTGGCGCTTTATGTGCACCAGCGCTATCAGTATTACAGAAAGGCTGCTCAAGTGTCTGCCGCCCTCTCTTTATTACCATGAAAAGCAAGCGCAAATTCCAGTTGTGCCCTCGGGCACTTATGTAATATGGCCCTAGCTATTTGCTGTGTGAGGACTGACAGTTCTCTGTTAGTCCTCGCTAGCTGATAGATTTAAGTCTTTTGCAGCTGTACAATACAGTTTTAAGTAGGAATGCCACGTTGTACCCTGCTTATGTTAAAATGAAAAACAGTGGCAGAGGATGATTACATTTACAATAAAACTATTGGCACTCTGTGTATGTTACACAATATCAGAGTGGTTTGTATTTCTGCGCTTCTGTGTATGTACAGTGGGATGCATGTTCAGTGCTTAATTTGTAAATAAATGGGTGACGGTGCCCAAAGTGCTGCTCAGAAGCCCATGGCTGATGCAATTTAATGTCAGCGCACTCAATACCAAGGCTGCAAACTCCTGAATACACGCAGGCAGGTCATTGCAATCCACTTCCAAACATTCCCTGTTACTTTATCACACTCTTACTAGTCCTCGCTTCTCTTGTTGTGACATTTTTACGTCTTTCTTATCCTCCTCCTTTCCCTTTGTGTGTTTTTCATCTTTTGATCTCAGGAAATGTCTAATGAGCAAAAAAAAAGTGATGTTTCCAAAAATGAGTCCGGCAGTCACCAGCTCAAATTAAGCACTGCTGTGTATTGCCTCAAACTTGATAAAAAATACACAATAAAAGTACTATCTCAATACCAGAAGCACAACCACAGCCAAATTTGGGGGGGAGGGGGTGAGGGGGAGGGCTGCGGCTAAGAAAAATGTTTTGAGGGGGGGCTAATTCTTCCAGCATTGGCAGAGTGGATATGCAGGGTCTCTAAGAAGGGATGAAAAAGAACAAAGCCTCATTAACACGCGAATGGTCTTTTAAAGAACTGTGAAGTACTCTGGTGCGGCTGTGTGTGTGTGTGGCCGGGAAGCTCTCCCAGCCAGAACTGTCACACATGACGGGGGTTGGGAGGGGGATGAAGCCCTTTGAGCCCAATGGGTGTTGTGCGCCTGCTCAATACATATAATTCTGCTTCAAAGTTTCCACCCTCCAGTTGGTATCTGGAGCCCTGTCTGTTACTCCATACTTGTCCATACATGTTTGAACCCCATTATGCTAGTACAATCACGCCATCCCTGAGAGATCACGTCTCGGTTTTAATTTTAGGTAATATTTGAGTCTGGAGTAGCGTTAAGCATGCTGGACAGCAAATATTAATCTTGGTAACAACATCAGACTTTGCTCTGCAAACAAGGATATTTTTTTTCGCCCTGTCTAAAACTCCTCAGCGCTCTTCTATTTGACCAACGTTAATTGGCAAGAAAAGTGAGTGAGAAAGCTCTTGTGTATCTCGTTTTCAATCTGCATCACCCAGGAATACACACCTACACAATATCCCATCGTTATCTTTCTTGTCTTGCAGTTCATTTAACTTGAGAACAGTACTCCCAGCCCCAATTTTAAACTCACTATCACGTCTACACACTTGTCCTGCCCCCATACCCGCACTTCACCAAACGGCTGTTGGAAAAAGATCTCTGGTAAAGTGCCCCTCTTTGAGGTGAGCCCATTGGGTATTGCACCGACGACCCAACGAGGAGCAGCCCAGATGATGAAGCATGACACCTGCAAGGGTGTGTGAGGGCATTATAATCCAACATATGGATTTCCCCTGCACCTCCCTGTGAGACGCACTGGCCCTCAGTTCTTTAGTGACTGTCTTTACTTCTTTAAGAGGAACAGCACCACAAATCTTTCTTTGATTACTTGCTTGGGCATCTGTTCGTGCTGGACCTCCCACTTCTGACAAATGAGAAATAGGCCCCCCATTATCCCTCCCCTCATTTGATAAATATGGTGTGGAATGGCACAGAGTGCAATAGAGTGGCATAGACTGCAGTACCATTGTACATTGTTTCAGAGTAGTGTGAAGTGGTGTAAAGTGCAGTGATATAGAGTGGAGTGCTGTAGAGTGCAGTGGTGTGCAGTTGATTAGAGTGACTTTGCATGGATTTGCATAGAGTGCAGTGGCATAGAGTTCAGTGGCGTAGAGCGGCATAAAGTAGAGTGACAGAGAGTACAGTGTTGCAGAGTATACTGTCATAGAATATAGTAGTTCCAAGTCGAGTGGCATTGAGTCCTTTGGTGTAGAGTTCAGTGGCGCACAGTAGAGTGGTGTACATTGCAGTTTCACATAGGGGCAAAGAAAGCAGTGGCATGAAGTACAGTGGTGCAGAGTAGAATAAATTAGCATAGAGTGCAGTGACGCTGAGTAGAATAGAGTGGCATAGAGTACAGTGGCATAGAGTATAGTGCTGTAGAGTGATTTGGTGCAGAGTAGATTGGTGTGGAGTGCATTAGCTTGCACTAAAGTGATGTAGAGTACATTAGCGTAGTGTGCAGTGGCAGAGAGTGCAGTGTGGCAGAGGGGGGTGACATAGAGTGGAATTCTGTGGAGTGGGGTAGTGTGCAGTGGTGAAGAGTGTGATGGTGCATAGTAGAGTAGTGAGAGGTAGATTGCATTGGCATGGAGAAAAGTGGAATGGTGTAGAATAGAGAGGCGTAGAGGGGAGTGGTACTGCGAAGAGTGCAATGACGTGGTGTGGAGTTGGGTGGCATAGTGAGGAGAGGTGCAGTGTAGAGTGCAGTGGTGTGGAGTGGTGCAGAGTAGAGTGGAGTGGGGTAATGTGGAATATGCAAAGTATGGTAGTATACTGCCATTACAGACAACACATCTTCAAATGAAATGACCATTACATTTGTACTCACAGACAGTTTTACTGATAATAGTATACAGTGCACACACAAAAATGTGTGAAAATGTCATCACCCAATGTATTGACTTGATCGTCAGCACAGCTTATTTACAGACATTAAAATGTTTTGTGATAGAAAAAAAACATTTGTACATCCTTCCTCAAGCAAGCCTCACTAGCTGGCATGATTGTCACATAAATCCTTTCACTTTGAAGTCAGAGAAAGAAGCCTTAACACCAAGCTCTGTGGAAGACATAGTTTTACATTTGTCTTCTGTCTTTGAATGCACAGCAATGTGATGAGAAAAGAACAATATTTAAAAGCGAGTACGTGGAAGAATGCATTAACAAAGTTTGGGCAATAGGAGGGACAAACTCGAGCTGGGCAGCCTAAAGCAAATAAAGCCAGCAAATAGAAAGCCAGAAAATGTGAGTTACAACCAAAAAGCCAATGGTAAGCAACAGGCAAAATGTATTCCTAGGTCAACTTTCTGAATGTCCCCAAGATGTATTTAGCAAACCAGACAGATATGCCGTCTGGTAGGCTGCGATCTAAAAATGGAGACTTCTGTAGTGTGTTTATCCCCTACCACTGACGGTAAATATCATGCTTATACAGCGATGATGATCTGTTGAGGATAGAACCACCATATGGGCCACGCTAAGTAGAATAGATTTTTGAGATTCATGTAACCTGGGTTCCAAGCCCCCCTATTTTTGCCTTACATATCCTCACTTTCACACAAAAATTCTCTTATGAAATCTTTACCCTCGAGTACACTCAAATGTTTTATTTCATTCCTTCATTCTTCATATTGACTTGTGTATGTACACTTTTGTGCCAGGTTGTATGCAAATCTATTGTGGCCAAATGCAATTTAAAAAAACATGATTAATGGCAAAAATGTGATTTAAAAAAGTACGGCACTGAGTGTTGAGGATGAGGTGAGATTACTTGCACATATTGCACAGAGATAGCTGTGGAAAATTATTCTAAAGTTCAGTGGCTTGACAATGATATCAAGGGCCTTAAAGAAAGCAAGGAAACCTATGCCACCTAACCTTTAGTTGGTTAACAAAAAAACATTCCTAATTGGATGGCAGTGGACCTATGACAATATGTTAAGTTTTGAAAGATAATGTATTGGCCCTGAAAAAGCAACTTAAATGTCATGAAACCTGTGTTGGCCTGATTTCTGTTTGAGTTCTAATTAAAATTAAAAGACTTAATTTGAATTATTCACACCCTATTTTTTCTTTTCGGATGAAAATGTAAGATACAGAGCTACTTCTGATTCCGCATTACTAAACTATCACTTTGAAAAACATCATAAAATATTGCACTACTACTTTCCTCCAGACCTTAGACCAAGTCTGTCTGTCAAGTCAAAGTAGGGGTGAGAGCCATTTTTGTCCATGTCAGATGGAAGGAAAGCTCATCTAAATATGGTGTTAGCTAAGGAGCTGAAGACAAGCCTGCTTGCTAGGTTCTACAATCCTGTAACAGGTACTTGTGGGTAATTTTATAGGAAAACTAAGAGTAAAAGCTACAAAAAGAGGTGGGGGACTGTAGGAAAAGGGATTGAGCAGCTAATTATTATTAAATCAGTCACTAATCACTGGCTAATTCTAGAATAAGTCTGGTACTTAAACCACCACATCCTCAGAACATTCTTCAACCTAGGAAGAAGTCTATGTTCAAAAGAAATAATCCAAATAAGAGAACGCTGAGTCCGAAATTGCAAGCAAGTGTTCAGGGTTCCTTTAATATTCCAAATGAAAAGCCAGCCAACGCGTTTCGTTCCGTCAAGCGGAACTTCTTCAGGGCTGCAAATCGTGAATAAACATACAAAAACTACGTGTAAGTACCTACAAAAACCGATACTGTGCTTAATACATAAAAGAAACAACCAATATTAGCATTACCTGAGGCAAGCTAGGATTAAAAACATACTACCATTTAAAAAAATGCAGCAAATATATTGTAATAATAAGCAAGGGAAAGAAGAGGAGTTATCCTGTCCTATTTACTCAATTCTTTAGCTGCATAAGACATTTAAAAAAAGGGAAACACTTTTGAGGGTATATTCCCCAGCAACGGCTCCTATTTCGGCCAATGATGTCTAACAATGAAGTTCTGAATTGAGACACATAGCAGTTTTCAACACATTCGGTTTGTATATCACAGTGTTACCGAGGTTGCAATTAACAAACGACAGCGTTCTCATTACTTGCCCTTTATGTAGCGAGATTCGTGACTGCTAAACATTTCCAGATTATACACTTGATTGATCAGTTAGGAATAGTTCATTTTGCCACATCAGAAATATCTGGTTGTATATCAAAGTAACCAGCACTATTGCCAAGAATGGAACGATTCCTAGAAGTCTAAAGTCGACTATACCGGTCTGTGACAAATGCGTATAGCAACACAGCTGTCGTCATTTCTATCATTGAGGACTGCAGACCACGTGGATCACAATGACTGAGCTTATTCTGTCAAGAAATTTCTTCCTGTACAAAGACCATTGGTACCACCAAATAAGGGGTACCGCGATGGGGAGCAAATTTGCTCCCTCGTACGCGGGGCTGTTTATGGGGTGGTGGGAGCGTGAACATGCTTTTGGCAAATATGCCTCCCCCTGGATAGACATGATCATATTCTGGGGGAGGTATATCGACGATATCATCATGCTTTGGAAGGGGAGTAAAGCGCAATTGCATGAATACTTTAATTTCTTGAATGATAACCCCTATAACATACAACTAACGATCAAATCTGACTCCAAACAAATAGAGTTTCTGGACATATTGTTCTTTATTGAAAACAATACAATTCAAAGTAATCTATATCGAAAAAGCACATCGTGCAATAGCTTATTGCATGCCTCGAGTGCACACCCTAGTTCCACCATTCGCAATATACCATACGGCGAAATGGTGCGCATTCGACGCAACTGTAGCAAGGAAGAACACTTCAGACATGCCATACAGGACTGTAAGAATAGATTTACTAACAGGGGGTATAATAAGAAAATCCTAGACAAGGCGGAAAAAAGAATACTGACTGTGTCACGCAGTAACACCCTCATTAAAAAAGCAAAGAACAACAAAAAGAATAACAAACCCAAGATGGCGTTCACCACCCAATATACACAAAACAGCACAGAGGTTTTCAAGGTGTTGAGAAAACATTGGAAACTACTGTGTGAGGTTCCAAACCTAAAGGAAGACATCACAGAAAAACCTAGTGTCACCTTTAGGAGAGGGAAAACCTTACGAAACATTTTGTGCCCCAGCTACCCCACCAAGAAGAAAAAGACAGGCACCTGGTTACAGACAAAACCCAAGGGGTTTTATACATGTGGGGGGTGCAATGTCTGTCCACTAGGAAGGAATAAAACAAAGAAATTTAGATATAACACCGACAGAGAATATGAGATAAGGCACTATATCAATTGCAACACCAGCCATGTGATTTATGTTATTGGCTGTGGCTGTAATATGATATATGTTGGAAGTACCATACGACCATTGAAATTGAGGATACAGGAACATACTCGTGCCATAAGAAATTATGACCTCAAGAATCCCTTGACTTATCACATGCAAGAACATCATAAAGAAAACAAGGTACTATGGTTCCAGGGTATTGACTATATACCACCTCACCCAAGAGGGGGAAATCGTGAACTTTTGCTCAGGAAAAGGGAAGCGGCTTGGATATGTCGTTTACGATGTGTAGAGATGGGACATAACACAGAGGACGAGATGCATTACTATTTGATTTAGGACACCATCGCATTGATGACTAGAACACATTGGCTTACTTCGCAAGGAGGAAGATTAACCAGAAACGGAGCATGAATGTTTGTCATCCACTGTATCTGTCCATAGGCCCCTTCCCCTCTTCCTGTGGACCCCTCTGGAATTTCCGATTACCAATTTCCCTATGGTTTCACTCACTGTATTATTATGCTTATCCCTAGCCAAAGTTTAAACTATCTTTGCATATGAATGATGTGGAATTTATGTAGTCCCAATTTGATGTAAATTAATGATTATATAGACTGCGCCCCCGGGGCTCTTCCCAACACGCAAATCGAGCAGTTATTTCCCTTGTTGTCAAAGTACCGGTCCTGACCTACGTCGAGCATCACTAGCTATTTTACCTTTTCTACTTTTTCATATCTCCAAGTCCTGTGACCCAATATAATTTTCACACAATGGACCGTTTTATCACATCCCTTTATACCGTGTGTTCTATTTGTTAATAATTCCCGTCATATTTTCCAGCATTTTGACCCATCTACACTATCGTTGTTCTTTGATGATTGCCTACCAGCCTACTTTGACTAGTCTAAAATGGCGGCCATATTCGACCCTCCAGTAGTGGTTCGGGTCGTGAGCTCTATTCGCCGCCAACACGTGGAGAGGAAGTGACCCTTTAAAACTCTCCCGGCGTTAGAGTACGGTAATATTGGCCGGAGCAGATTTGGCGCGAGTACCGTGGAAACGCCGACTGGGGGCATCGAATGGGACCCCTGTAGGTAGGATCTATACCGTTTCATTTCGTTTTTGTTTACGCTCGCACATGACTATCATGTCATTAAATATAGAACGCAATATTTTCTTTTCCGTGAAAGATAGCCTCCGGATATTCAAAGTTTCCCTTTGCACTTTGCAACCGTCACTAAATAATCATTATTTTACGGTTTTGGCTGTTCGTGGTATGCGCGTTAATGACCCTGCTTCTGTCATATTTGTCCACAACTTGGGCCAACATACACCGACACTTTATTTATCATAGATCGTAAGACATATAACACCTGAGGGTTCGACACAATGTTTCAATGAACCAGGGCAATAGGGGATTATTTTATTTCGTCTCGTCCTATTCCAACACAATAGAACAATAAGGGTGGCTTTTCTTTTGATTAGTGTCTGTCTAAGAGAGCGCATCACGTCCGCTTTTGTGTTTTCCACTTAGAGAGTGCAAGAATGGTTATACATATCAAAATATTTCTTTTTAGGTAACTACCTGAATGTGACTACTTCGCCAGAGTTGATTAGGGATCCACGAATTTGAACAAGTGACAGTGAATAATACGAACTTTCCATACACTTTAAGGTATGTCACTTTGTTTTAGTATACCCCATGCGTAGTCTAGATGTTTCTTTTCGATAAAGTATTAGTCATACAGCCGATACAGTTCTGTGCAACTAAACTAGTTATAACTTAAACATCTTTGCAGGTTATTATACAACAATAAACTGCACAGCTTATTGTCACTAAAGATGAAGAAATGAAAAAATAGAAATAATAGAAAAAATAGAAAAAAACAGCAGGAAGGCTTTCGCAAGGAGCATTTCCTTTGGAAGATACAAGGTACCTATTGATTGCATGCATCCACTGTAGTAAAGGCCTAGACATGCCTTTGGAAACTTTATGACTATTCAATCTTAAGAGTTTCACAAATCTATGTGGTTTGGGCATACATGTCTATATATATATTCTCTTTCTTACACACTATTTTTAGGCAACTACCTTTTTGAATTTGACATCTGGTGACCTCATTTACTCACCAACATCCAGACATAGGATACAGATATTTACGGCAGTTTGTGATCCCGGCTCAGAAAATTTCTACATTCGTCAACTACCATCATGGTAGGAGACTTACTTACACTTTTGTTTTACTTGCATTCTGGCTTCGCTGTATGTTTTATACGTAATGGGTCATTTTCAGATACATATGGGCCTGCTTCTTCTCATTAATGGACTTGGAGATATGTGTAGGAATTTTATGGTGTTGCTATACGCATTTGTCACAGACCGGTATAGTCGACTTTAGACTTCTAGGAATCGTTCCATTCTTGGCAATAGTGCTGGTTACTTTGATATACAACCAGATATTTCTGATGTGGCAAAATGAACTATTCTTAACTGATCAATCAAGTGTATAATCTGGAAATGTTTAGCAGTCACGAATCTCGCTACATAAAGGGCAAGTAATGAGAACGCTGTCGTTTGTTAATTGCAACCTCGGTAACACTGTGATATACAAACCGAATGTGTTGAAAACTGCTATGTGTCTCAATTCAGAACTTCATTGTTAGACATCATTGGCCGAAATAGGAGCCGTTGCTGGGGAATATACCCTCAAAAGTGTTTCCCTTTTTTTAAATGTCTTATGCAGCTAAAGAATTGAGTAAATAGGACAGGATAACTCCTCTTCTTTCCCTTGCTTATTATTACAATATATTTGCTGCATTTTTTTAAATGGTAGTATGTTTTTAATCCTAGCTTGCTTCAGGTAATGCTAATATTGGTTGTTTCTTTTATGTATTAAGCACAGTATCGGTTTTTGTAGGTACTTACACGTGGTTTTTGTATGTTTATTCACGATTTGCAGCCCTGAAGAAGTTCCGCTTGACGGAACGAAACGCGTTGGCTGGCTTTTCATTTGGAATATTAAAGGAACCCTGAACACTTGCTTGCAATTTCGGACTCAGCGTTCTCTTATTTGGATTATTTCTTTTGAACATAGACTCCTTCACCGACACATGGTGTAAATTTGACTGTCGAAGTGGTGCATTTCGGAACTTGTTGCAAACATTGTGTTTCCCAAAGTTGTTGGGATATACTCTCCGGACAGGGAGTATTCTGAATACTGCACACGATCTGAAAGACAACTTAAATGTATATATTGGTAATAGATGGATTGGTGCTTATAGGGTGCTAAAAGTGGTCCACTGTCCATATAGTGTTTTTGAAAAATTCGTTTCTTGGACCCATTGTGTGCACAATCCATACCAAGTGTAACATTGTACTGATTTGTTTCTCTCTTTTACCTTGTATTTTGAAATACTTTGACTGCTAACATATTGTTTTACAACACTTGTTTCAGTTAGAACTTGTTTCCCAGCACTATGTCCAAATTTAAAGATACTAGGGAGGAAATGGCATCAAGCCTATTTGGCAATAGCCAATCTGCGGGTGCCTCAACACCAATAGCGCCCAATACGGAAGCCCTTCGAGCCAAATTCCTAAAATTGGAAAGACTCAAAAAACTAGAGATGTCTAGATGGTGGGATGGTATCACCTTACAAAAGTACCTGGACAACCAAAAAATCCCTAGAGGCCTGCGAATCTTAATCTTCCCGACCTTTGAGGATTTAGACGATGACGCTCTCAGGGATTGGGAAGATAATTTGAAACAGGCCTCACACACAATGATGAAAATACTAATTCGGCATTCTGAGAAAAAGGTGGCAGCCTTGAAACAAGAAATCCTTGACTTAGAACGTGATATAGATACATCGAGCCTGAAAGATAGTATTAAAAAGAACTATGAGATCTTTGACGATGTAATTAGTCGATACCAGGTTCATCTACGCGACAAAAAACTACGCAAAATAAAGCGCGACGACAATGACTATAAGACAGGGCGCATCTACACGTTTGCCCATAAATTTGACAATCTAAAACAGGGAGGAGAAGGTAAACGCCGTAGGGAGGAATCAATGAGCGCTAGCAGTAGCTCTATCTCCTCAATGGGAAGCTCGTCCTCCAAGGATGGCGGGGCATGCCAGGCCGTCTCTCCAAGACGTAATTTTTTATTGGAGATGGAACGCATCCGCCAAGGGGCAAAGAAACCCAATATCAACCCAGACCCAAAACCAGAAGGGGAGGGAAAAAGTGGAAAAACAACACAGCCAAAGGGGGTAACTGCACATCCAATGGACACCAGGTCAAAGAGAACCTAGACAATCCAATTCCCTTTTCAAATCTTGAATCAGAGATGGAACCTCCATTGCACACCGACAACGCCCTGTCTATAGTCAATTTGTCAGACCGCCAACTTACGGATGTGGAGAATAACATCCTTAAGAGAGGTCTAAGTTTTTGCCCATCTCAGGTGGGGGACCCTACCTTGTTGATGGTAGATTTATTTAAATTCATACGGCTGTTGAAATTAAAAGATCATTTTCACAACCATCCCAGAGCTGTTGTCTGTGATTTAAGCACTAAATCTGTTTGCACCACTACTATCACTGACCTCCAAAATGCACAACTTTTGCTATCTATTGAAACTGGAGATAACCTATCTTTACAGGAAATCCGTTCTGATTTAGATATTGAGGAGGACACAACAATCAATAGTGGCTTAAAGCCTCGCTCCAAATACACACCCACCAACACACATAGGAACATCGATGTGTTTAAGGAGAGAGTCTCACAGGACTTTTACAAAATTATTGATTCACCCAATAAATATGCAATCAAACAGAATAATCTCACAAAGGCAGAAAGATTGGCTCTTGAAGATCTAGCCAAGGATAACAGCATCACAATAAAGGAGGCTGACAAGGGTGGCAATGTGGTTGTAATGAACACTGTCGACTATGAAAGCGAGATCAACAGACAGCTAAGTGACACTACCTGTTACAAGAGAGTTCAGGACGATCCAATGCCCTCCCTTGCCACCCACATCAACAATCGCATACACGATTGGGGTGAGATTGGTCTCCTGTCAGAAGAAGAATGTCGTTACCTACAAGTAACCTATCCAATGGCACCCTGTATCTATGTATTGCCTAAAATCCACAAAGGAGGCCACTTTCCACCAGGGCGCCCGATTATATCGGGTATCAATTCCCCAACGGAACGCCTTTCACAATACGTAGATGGGTTCTTGCAACCCTTAGTGGTAAACTTGCCTTCCTACATACAGGACTCAGGTGACATCTTGAAAAAACTGGATGGTTTGGAATGGTCAGCTGACCTCATGTTCGTCACGCTAGACGTAACGGGACTGTACACGTGCATACCACAACACTTTGGCATCAGAGCGCTGTCGTCATTTCTATCATTGAGGACTGCAGACCACGTGGATCACAATGACATGCTCATTGAAATGACTGAGCTTATTCTGTCAAGAAATTTCTTCCTGTACAAAGACCATTGGTACCACCAAATAAGGGGTACCGCGATGGGGAGCAAATTTGCTCCCTCGTACGCGGAGCTGTTTATGGGGTGGTGGGAGCGTGAACATGCTTTTGGCAAATATGCCTCCCCCTGGATAGACATGATCATATTCTGGGGGAGGTATATCGACGATATCATCATGCTTTGGAAGGGGAGTAAAGCGCAATTGCATGAATACTTTAATTTCTTGAATGATAACCCCTATAACATACAACTAACGATCAAATCTGACTCCAAACAAATAGAGTTTCTGGACATATTGTTCTTTATTGAAAACAATACAATTCAAAGTAATCTATATCGAAAAAGCACATCGTGCAATAGCTTATTGCATGCCTCGAGTGCACACCCTAGTTCCACCATTCGCAATATACCATACGGTGAAATGGTGCGCATTCGACGCAACTGTAGCAAGGAAGAACACTTCAGACATGCCATACAGGACTGTAAGAATAGATTAACTAACAGGGGGTATAATAAGAAAATCCTAGACAAGGCGGAAAAAAGAATACTGACTGTGTCACGCAGTAACACCCTAATTAAAAAAGCAAAGAACAACAAAAAGAATAACAAACCCAAGATGGCGTTCACCACCCAATATACACAAAACAGCACAGAGGTTTTCAAGGTGTTGAGAAAACATTGGAAACTACTGTGTGAGGTTCCAAACCTAAAGGAAGACATCACAGAAAAACCTAGTGTCACCTTTAGGAGAGGGAAAACCTTACGAAACATTTTGTGCCCCAGCTACCCCACCAAGAAGAAAAAGACAGGCACCTGGTTACAGACAAAACCCAAGGGGTTTTATACATGTGGGGGGTGCAATGTCTGTCCACTAGGAAGGAATAAAACAAAGAAATTTAGATATAACACCGACAGAGAATATGAGATAAGGCACTATATCAATTGCAACACCAGCCATGTGATTTATGTTATTGGCTGTGGCTGTAATATGATATATGTTGGAAGTACCATACGACCATTGAAATTGAGGATACAGGAACATACTCGTGCCATAAGAAATTATGACCTCAAGTATCCCTTGACTTATCACATGCAAGAACATCATAAAGAAAACAAGGTACTATGGTTCCAGGGTATTGACTATATACCACCTCACCCAAGAGGGGGAAATCGTGAACTTTTGCTCAGGAAAAGGGAAGCGGCTTGGATATGTCGTTTACGATGTGTAGAGATGGGACATAACACAGAGGACGAGATGCATTACTATTTGATTTAGGACACCATCGCATTGATGACTAGAACACATTGGCTTACTTCGCAAGGAGGAAGATTGACCAGAAACGGAGCATGAATGTTTGTCATCCACTGTATCTGTCCATAGGCCCCTTCCCCTCTTCCTGTGGACCCCTCTGGAATTTCCGATTACCAATTTCCCTATGGTTTCACTCACTGTATTATTATGCTTATCCCTAGCCAAAGTTTAAACTATCTTTGCATATGAATGATGTGGAATTTATGTAGTCCCAATTTGATGTAAATTAATGATTATATAGACTGCGCCCCCGGGGCTCTTCCCAACACGCAAATCGAGCAGTTATTTCCCTTGTTGTCAAAGTACCGGTCCTGACCTACGTCGAGCATCACTAGCTATTTTACCTTTTCTACTTTTTCATATCTCCAAGTCCTGTGACCCAATATAATTTTCACACAATGGACCGTTTTATCACATCCCTTTATACCCTGTGTTCTATTTGTTAATAATTCCCGTCATATTTTCCAGCATTTTGACCCATCTACACTATCGTTGTTCTTTGATGATTGCCTACCAGCCTACTTTGACTAGTCTAAAATGGCGGCCATATTCGACCCTCCAGTAGTGGTTCGGGTCGTGAGCTCTATTCGCTGCCAACACGTGGAGAGGAAGTGACCCTTTAAAACTCTCCCGTCGTTAGAGTACGGTAATATTGGCCGGAGCAGATTTGGCGCGAGTACCATGGAAACGCCGACTGGGGGCATCGAATGGGACCCCTGTAGGTAGGATCTATACCGTTTCATTTCGTTTTTGTTTACGCTCGCACATGACTATCATGTCATTAAATATAGAACGCAATATTTTCTTTTCCGTGAAAGATAGCCTCCGGATATTCAAAGTTTCCCTTTGCACTTTGCAACCGTCACTAAATAATCATTATTTTACGGTTTTGGCTGTTCGTGGTATGCGCGTTAATGACCCTGCTTCTGTCATATTTGTCCACAACTTGGGCCAACATACACCGACACTTTATTTGTCATAGATCGTAAGACATATAACACCTGAGGGTTCGACACAATGTTTCAATGAACCAGGGCAATAGGGGATTATTTTATTTCGTCTCGTCCTATTCCAACACAATAGAACAATAAGGGTGGCTTTTCTTTTGATTAGTGTCTGTCTAAGAGAGCGCATCACGTCCGCTTTTGTGTTTTCCACTTAGAGAGTGCAAGAATGGTTATACATATCAAAATATTTCTTTTTAGGTAACTACCTGAATGTGACCACTTCGCCAGAGTTGATTAGGGATCCACGAATTTGAACAAGTGACAGTGAATAATACGAACTTTCCATACACTTTAAGGTATGTCACTTTGTTTTAGTATACCCCATGCGTAGTCTAGATGTTTCTTTTCGATAAAGTATTAGTCATACAGCCGATACAGTTCTGTGCAACTAAACTAGTTATAACTTAAACATCTTTGCAGGTTATTATACAACAATAAACTGCACAGCTTATTGTCACTAAAGATGAAGAAATGAAAAAATAGAAATAATAGAAAAAATAGAAAAAAACAGCAGGAAGGCTTTCGCAAGGAGCATTTCCTTTGGAAGATACAAGGTACCTATTGATTGCATGCATCCACTGTAGTAAAGGCCCAGACATGCCTTTGGAAACTTTATGACTATTCAATCTTAAGAGTTTCACGAATCTATGTGGTTTGGGCATACATGTCCATATATAAAAAGGGGGGGTGGGGTCGCACACTACTCACACACCGGCGGAAGTTGCCCCTAAGGACTCTGATCATTGTAGTAGAGTGTTTGCGATGCATCATCTTTCGATCTTGCTATCTTCGCTGTCTTCGCCATCCCTGGACACGTGTTTCGGGTTTTCAACCCTCGTCAGCAGGGATAGGCAGTGTTCTGGGGTCGCCGATGGCTGCCAATATCTGCCAGGTATAGTACCACTCCGGCGCGTAGGTGCGGGATCCCAGGCTCGTCAGCCCGCTGCTCAAGGGAGCTTTAAGTTACAAAAAGGGGGGGGTGGGGTCGCACACTACTCACACACCGGCGGAAGTTGCCCCTAAGGACTCTGATCATTGTAGTAGAGTGTTTGCGATGCATCATCTTTCGATCTTGCTATCTTCGCTGTCTTCGCCATCCCTGGACACGTGTTTCGGGTTTTCAACCCTCGCCAGCAGGGATAGGCAGTGTTCTGGGGTCGCCGATGGCTGCCAATATCTGCCAGGTATAGTACCACTCCGGCGCGTAAATAATTTTGCCTAATCTCTGCTGATGACGGATAATAATCCAGGAACACGTGTCCAGAGATGGCCAGCACTAACCTGCACCCACCTGGTGAAACACTCAAGAGACTTTACAAGTGTACTCGCTTGGCGAACTGAACTGCATCTACCATGATGCCTAGGGGCGACTCTGCTGGGAGGTGAAGCAGTGTGCTCCCACACCAGTTTCTTGTTTAAAGGCTCCCTCGAGCCGCTTTGAGCTGACGAGCTCGTGGAGAGGCACCTGCGTGCCTGGAGAGATACTGCGATCCAAGAATACGGCAGCCTGCTCAGCAACCCCAAATAATTTTGCCTAATCTCTGCTGATGACGGATAATAATCCAGGAACACGTGTCCAGAGATGGCCAGCACTAACCTGCACCCACCTGGTGAAACACTCAAGAGACTTTACAAGTGTACTCGCTTGGCGAACTGAACTGCATCTACCATGATGCCTAGGGGCGACTCTGCTGGGAGGTGAAGCAGTGTGCTCCCACACCAGTTTCTTGTTTAAAGGCTCCCTCGAGCCGCTTTGAGCTGACGAGCTCGTGGAGAGGCACCTGCGCGCCTGGAGAGATACTGCGATCCAAGAATACGGCAGCCTGCTCGGCAACCCCAAATAATTTTGCCTAATCTCTGCTGATGACGGATAATAATCCAGGAACACGTGTCCAGAGATGGCCAGCACTAACCTGCACCCACCTGGTGAAACACTCAAGAGACTTTACAAGTGTACTCGCTTGGCGAACTGAACTGCATCTACCATGATGCCTAGGGGCGACTCTGCTGGGAGGTGAAGCAGTGTGCTCCCACACCAGTTTCTTGTTTAAAGGCTCCCTCGAGCCGCTTTGAGCTGACGAGCTCGTGGAGAGGCACCTGCGCGCCTGGAGAGATACTGCGATCCAAGAATACGGCAGCCTGCTCAGCAACCCCAAATAATTTTGCCTAATCTCTGCTGATGACGGATAATAATCCAGGAACACGTGTCCAGAGATGGCCAGCAGTAACCTGCACCCACCTGGTGAAACACTCAAGAGACTTTACAAGTGTACTCGCTTGGCGAACTGAACTGCATCTACCATGATGCCTAGGGGCGACTCTGCTGGGAGGTGAAGCAGTGTGCTCCCACACCAGTTTCTTGTTTAAAGGCTCCCTCGAGCCGCTTTGAGCTGACGAGCTCGTGGAGAGGCACCTGCGCGCCTGGAGAGATACTGCGATCCAAGAATACGGCAGCCTGCTCAGCAACCCCAAATAATTTTGCCTAATCTCTGCTGATGACGGATAATAATCCAGGAACACGTGTCCAGAGATGGCCAGCACTAACCTGCACCCACCTGGTGAAACACTCAAGAGACTTTACAAGTGTACTCGCTTGGCGAACTGAACTGCATCTACCATGATGCCTAGGGGCGACTCTGCTGGGAGGTGAAGCAGTGTGCTCCCACACCAGTTTCTTGTTTAAAGGCTCCCTCGAGCCGCTTTGAGCTGACGAGCTCGTGGAGAGGCACCTGCGCGCCTGGAGAGATACTGCGATCCAAGAATACGGCAGCCTGCTCAGCAACCCCAAATAATTTTGCCTAATCTCTGCTGATGACGGATAATAATCCAGGAACACGTGTCCAGAGATGGCCAGCACTAACCTGCACCCACCTGGTGAAACACTCAAGAGACTTTACAAGTGTACTCGCTTGGCGAACTGAACTGCATCTACCATGATGCCTAGGGGCGACTCTGCTGGGAGGTGAAGCAGTGTGCTCCCACACCAGTTTCTTGTTTAAAGGCTCCCTCGAGCCGCTTTGAGCTGACGAGCTCGTGGAGAGGCACCTGCGCTCCTGGAGAGATACTGCGATCCAAGAATACGGCAGCCTGCTCAGCAACCCCAAATAATTTTGCCTAATCTCTGCTGATGACGGATAATAATCCAGGAACACGTGTCCAGAGATGGCCAGCACTAACCTGCACCCACCTGGTGAAACACTCAAGAGACTTTACAAGTGTACTCGCTTGGCGAACTGAACTGCATCTACCATGATGCCTAGGGGCGACTCTGCTGGGAGGTGAAGCAGTGTGCTCCCACACCAGTTTCATGTCTATATATATATTCTCTTTCTTACACACTATTTTTAGGCAACTACCTTTTTGAATTTGACATCTGGTGACCTCATTTACTCACCAACATCCAGACATAGGATACAGATATTTACGGCAGTTTGTGATCCCGCCTCAGAAAATTTCTACATTCGTCAACTACCATCACGGTAGGAGACTTACTTACACTTTTGTTTTACTTGCATTCTGGCTTCGCTGTATGTTTTATACGTAATGGGTCATTTTCAGATACATATGGGCCTGCTTCTTCTCATTAATGGACTTGGAGATATGTGTAGGAATTTTATGGTGTTGCTATACGCATTTGTCACAGACCGGTATAGTCGACTTTAGACTTCTAGGAATCGTTCCATTCTTGGCAATAGTGCTGGTTACTTTGATATACAACCAGATATTTCTGATGTGGCAAAATGAACTATTCTTAACTGATCAATCAAGTGTATAACCTGGAAATGTTTAGCAGTCACGAATCTCGCTACATAAAGGGCCAGTAATGAGAACGCTGTCGTTTGTTAATTGCAACCTCGGTAACACTGTGATATACAAACCGAATGTGTTGAAAACTGCTATGTGTCTCAATTCAGAACTTCATTGTTAGACATCATTGGCCGAAATAGGAGCCGTTGCTGGGGAATATACCCTCAAAAGTGTTTCCCTTTTTTTAAATGTCTTATGCAGCTAAAGAATTGAGTAAATAGGACAGGATAACTCATCTTCTTTCCCTTGCTTATTATTACAATATATTTGCTGCATTTTTTTAAATGGTAGTATGTTTTTAATCCTAGCTTGCCTCAGGTAATGCTAATATTGGTTGTTTCTTTTATGTATTAAGCACAGTATCGGTTTTTGTAGGTACTTACACGTGGTTTTTGTATGTTTATTCACGATTTGCAGCCCTGAAGAAGTTCCGCTTGACGGAACGAAACGCGTTGGCTGGCTTTTCATTTGGAATATTAAAGGAACCCTGAACACTTGCTTGCAATTTCGGACTCAGCGTTCTCTTATTTGGATTATTTCTTTTGAACATAGACTCCTTCACCGACACATGGTGTAAATGTGACTGTCGAAGTGGTGCATTTCGGAACTTGTTGCAAACATTGTGTTTCCCAAAGTTGTTGGGATATACTCTCCGGACAGGGAGTATTCTGAATACTGCACACGATCTGAAAGACAACTTAAATGTATATATTGGTAATAGATGGATTGGTGCTTATAGGGTGCTAAAAGTGGTCCACTGTCCATATAGTGTTTTTGAAAAATTCAACCTAGGAAGACTGCACCTGAAAAAGAAGTGGTGTGGCGGGATCCAGTCTGTGTCTCCACTTTAGTTTCACGTTTTAGCTTGACATCATTTTCTAATGGTGACTTTTTACAGGATTTATACTTACACAATAATGTACTTAGAGGCTATTCTACATACAGTTAATGTGTTAGTATGCATTATTATCATGTTATTTATACACTTTGTCCAAGTCTCGGTACAAACAACCCAATGCCCTTGTATTTGCTTGCTTGTTTTGAGAGAGATGTGAAGCTCCAGACAAGCCATTAAATCATCTCTGAACTTTTTGGAAAGCATGAGTGGAACATTGCTTTTATGATATAAATGGCCTCTGTGCTACCTTTGGAAGAGGAGCACTTCTGCTTGGATTGTCCTTGAACGTGATGCACAGTGACTGAAATACAGTCCTGTTGACTCTGACCAGTATCCTGCAAAGGTTGATAGCCTGTTCTACACAGGCAGACTTCCTGACACATCATACTCAGTATGAGGGTTTAGGCTATCCCAATGGATCTGACAGAGGGTACTCCCACTATGCTGTTGACAGTATGGGTAGTGTTGGGTAGGATTATAATTATATAGTTATCTTATATTGATTGATTTGGTAATCTTTTTCACCATTCTTGTAATGCTGGTTGCAATGCTTTGTTTCTTCTACCTAATAGTTGGCGCTCACTCTTTTTATACGATTGTTTCAATAAATGTTTGCAAAAACAACAGTTGTAACTTTCTTGTGTTTTACCTTTGGCATACTAAAGTGACAACTAAAGGGCAGATCTTTTTACAGGATTTCCTTGGGAAATAAAAAGTGGTCATGTTTGAGGTTGCAGCTACCATCTGGTACCCTGGTAAGGTTTTAAGTTCAGATATGGCACTGTGTCCGTCTGCCGCTTTTGTTATGGTCGCCAATTGCTACAATTGCTGGCCGGGCGGAGTTGGGAAGTAATATGGTGGCAGTGCCTAATAGGCACCGCCATCCACATTATAATGTGGGTGGTTAAAGGCCTTTCCATGGCGGTGCTGCCACCATGGAAAGGCTGGCGGGGATTGGCTGGGGGCCTGTTGCGGGCCCCCTGGTGGGTGGAGGGGTGGAGAAGTGTTGGGTCAATTGAGGGCCAGGTCCCTGCACCAAATGGCAGGCACTGCATGGTGCCTGCCACCTGGCGCAAGGAAATGCTGTGCATGCCCTTTTACCATTGAGGATGATGTTGCAGCCAGGAGCACCGTCTGCAATGATAAAAAAACCAGGATGCGCACGCCAGTGTGGCGGGCGCATCCTATTTGGGCCGGTGGGACCGCCGCACGTCTGGCGGTCGGTCACATCACCGTTATGGTTGTGGGCAGACTGATGTCCGCCCACCATCATAATGAGCCCCTGAGTTTCCATATCTTGAACCTTATTCTGTCCAGATACCGAGTCCTACTCAATTAGTAGAAACCATATAAAAGAGGGTGTTGCTAGAAAAAGACACCTGCTGAAGAAAGGGGCCTCCCTCAAGGACTTATGAATTTGGCTGTCCCACAATGACTGCCACTGTCTTCCATGGGTCAAGTGATTGGTCTCCTATTTGCCAGCTTCAGGGGCACAAAACACAGAAGCACTCCTGATTCCAAGAGGCCCAAGATGACCACACAGGTTTGGGATTTACGGGAGATCTGGTTGGAGAAAGACCAGGTGCCTAGAAGCCTGTCCTAAGGAATCAGGCGTACTGTACTGATGAGAAGGAACTTTCCCAGCAGTTGAAGAAAAGTAGACTTAATATGTTTTTCCACCTCCGGAATCTGGAGGATCGTGACTTCCAAAAAAGTGAATATGTGCAAAGGTAAAACCTTGGATCAGGGCAGCACATCTATCCGGCCCATGAAATCAACTTCAGTGACTACAGATCAGGGATTGTGCACCTCAGAACTTTGGACTACAATATCAATGACTTCAGCTGGAACTCATTATTTAATATCTAATGCTTCTGTCAAATTGTTCTAAATATGTCCAAGTCCTTTAAATCCGGTTTGTGTCATCCATAACTAAAAATGTTTGTGCATTCTCTAAAGAGCTTGGATGTTTCATAAGCATTCATATATGATCACTGTTGCAATTCCAGTTCAACTCATCATTCCCAAAATGGGCATGGGGCAGTCCAATATATATAAATATATTACCAATATATTAACACCTCAATTGAAGATGTTTTCAACTCGTAATAGAAATATAATAGAAAAAATCCAGCAAAATGTAAATAGAAATTGCACACAAAAGCAGGGGTTACATTTAATCAACACCCATTTTGAGGCCTACTGTTTTCAGAAGTTTACATCTTAATGATGTATTTAGATACTACACTTCTCAATGCAAGTACTCTGTTGCCCTCTAGAAATCTAGTGCACAGCAAAGTACCTCAGCATGTCTACATCTCTGTTATGACCCTCACAGAGGTTTCTGGTAACTTGAAAACCACATCCATCAATAGTGCATTTTGCTTGCTTTAATGCTAGTATGAGGTTATATACTGGCTAGATGGCTCCACTAATGTATACTTCATGTGTTTGACATGAAAGAATGATTTCATAGTTTCTTTTCTTATGGTATTATTCTGCTTCTCATCATTACTGCGCAACTGTCCTGCCAGGATTAGTCAGGATCCAGCCCTTTGTTTGAAAGTGTGGGACCGCTTATAACAGGGTTCTTCAAACTGTGGGGCGCGCCCACCTGGGGGGGCGCGGCACCATCCCAGGGGGGGCGCGTGCTCCACTCTGATCTTCCCTTTGTGTCTGTTCCTTTGTCCCTGTGGCAGCGCGATATAGAGACTCTCTGTGAGGGCGGGCGATTTCCGTCAGAGTGGGGCTGCAGGGGCCTAAGAGCTGAACAAAGCTCATTAGCATGCAAATGGTCTCTTAAAGAGGTGTGAAGTGCTCGGGTGCGGCTGGCTGGCTGAGTGTGTGTGTGTGTCCAGAAGCCGTGTCAGCCCGGGCACACAGGCAGGGTGAGAAGAAGAGGGAGAGGGAGGGAGGAAGGAGACAGAGATAGATAGACAGAGGGAGAGCGAGGGAGGGAGACAGGCAGACAGAGGGGGAGCGAGGGAGGGAGACAGAGGCTGACCGAGCGAGAGCGAGGGAGGCAGCACGAGGGAGAGTGAGGGAGGGAGACATGTAGACAGAGGGAGAGCGAGGGAGGGAGACAGGCAGACAGAGGGAGAGCGAGGGAGGCAGAGTGAGGGAGAGCGAGGGAGACAGAGGGAGAGCGAGGGAGACAGAGGAAGAGCGAGGGAGGCAGAGTGAGAGAGAGCGAGGGAGACTGAGGGAGAGCGAGGGAGACAGAGGGAGAGCGCGGGAGACCGAGGGAGAGCGAGAGAGGCATAGCGAGGGAGACATAGGGAGAGCGAACGAGACAGAGGAAGCTAGAGGGAGAGCGAGGGAGAGCGAGGGAGGGAGACAGGCAGACAGAGGGAGAGCAAGGGAGGGAGACAGGCAGACAGAGGGAGAGCGAGGGAGGGAGACAGAGGCAGACAGTGGGAGAGCGAGGGAGACATAGGCAGACAGGGAGAGTGAGGGAGGGAGACATGCAGACAGAGGGAGAGCAAGGGAGGGAGGCAGGCAGACAGAGGGAGAGCGAGGGAGGCAGAGTGAGGGAGAGGGAGGGAGAGAGAGGGAGAGCGAGGGAGACAGAGGGAGAGCGAAGGAGGCATAGTGAGAGAGAGTGAGGGAAACAGAGGGGGGGAGAGCGAGGGAGGCATAGCGAGGGAGACATAAGGAGAGCGAGGGAGACAGAGGCAGCTAGAGGGAGAGCGAGGGATGTTGGCTGGAGCCGGCCACCAGACGTCCGTTATGTTGCCATGTGGGTGAATAGATGTATGGGTGGAGTGGTGGATGTATGGGTGGAGTGATGGGTGGAATGGTGGATGTGTGGGTGACATGGTGGATGTATGGGTGGGGGGTGGATGGATGAGTGAGGGGATGGATGGATGGGTGAAGGGGTGGATGGATGGTGGGAGAGAGGATGGATGCATGAGTGGAGGGATGGATGGGAGTGGATGGATGTGTGTATGGTTGGAAGGGTAGATGGATGCGTGGAGGGATGGATGGATCAGTGAAATGGTGGATGGATCGATGGGGGGTGGATGGTGGACGAGTCGGTGGGTGGATGGATGAGAGAGGTGATGGATGGATGGATTGATGTATTGATGGGTGAAGGGGTGAAGGGGTGAATGAATGGATGGATGGATGGATGGATGAGTGAAGGGGTGGATGTGGGGATGGATGGGTGATTGAGGAGGGTGGATGGACGGGGGGATGGATGGAGGAGTGAAGGGGTGGCTGAGAGGTCAATGGATGGATTCATGAGTGGATGAGTGGATGGATGAGTGGGTGGATGGGTGAAGGGTGGATGGAGGGATGGGTGGCTGGGTGAGGGGGGAATGGAGAGAGAGGGGGAGGATGGATGGATGGATGAGTGAGGACATGGATGAATGATTGGCAGAGTGGATGGGCAGGTGTGTGCATAGATGGGTGAGGAGAGGAGCATGGAGATGGTTGGGACAGAGAGTGCATGCATGAGTGGGGGGAGGGTGGAGAGCGGGAGGGATGGATGGGTGGGTGGATGGATGAGTGGGGGGGTTGAGTGGGTGGACGGATGAGTGACTGGGTGGATGGATGAGTGGGTGGGGGGGTGGCTGGATGGGTGAGAGGGTGGGTGGTTGGATGGATGAGTGAGTGGATGGATGGGTGGAGAAGTGGATGGATGGATGGATGGGTGGGAGAGTGGATGGATGAATGGAGGAGTGGATGGATGAATGAATGGAGGAGTGGATGGATGAGTGGGAAGAAAGCTTGGGTGAAGGGGTGAGTGGTTGGATGGATGCGTGGGTGGATGGATGGATGGGTGGAAGAGTGGATGGATTGGTGAGGGGATGGATTGGGTGAAGGGATGAATGGATGATGGATGGATGAGTGTGGGGGTGGATGGAGGGATGGATGGGTGAGATGATGGATGGATGGTGGATGGGTTTGCAAGTGGTTGAAGGAGTTTGGATGTGGATGGGGCACAGATGGAGGGAAGGAATGAATGGTGGGGGAGTTGGTGGATGACAAGGTGTACATGATGGATGGGGAGGGTTGTGATGGCTTCCTTTGCCTTGGAGGATTGTGTTTTGAGCTGTGTGGTACGCCTCTGTCGTTTCGCCACACCCACTCACAGGCCTACAGTTTGCTAGGCACTCTTGTTGTGTTGAGCATTGTTTGCCAGATATGGCCCGTGGTGTGCACGTTGCAGTCGATCATGTGGTGTGCCGGATTCCCGAGGTTTCGGTCGGGTGGTGGGGGGGCCCAACATCTGGGGGAATTCAGCTGGGGGGGCTCAACCTGGAAAAGTTTGAATACCTCTGGCTTTTAAAGTTCATCCTTGTGCAATACTGAACCAGAAGTAGGAAAAATGCTGGATGGCGAAGGGGTAAATATTACTATTGCCACTCCAGTGAGAGCAACAGTGAGGAAAGTGCTGGATAGAGGAGGGGTAAAAATTACTATTCCCACTCCTGTGTGTAAAACAGTAGGGAAAGTGTTGGATAGCAAAGGGGTAAAAATTACTATTCCCACTCTAGTGAGTGCAACAGTAAGGAAAGTGTTGGATATCAGAGCAACAAAAATTAATAATAATAATGCATCATAATATGGATGGTGAGGTCTTTCCGTCCGCAGCGGACCCCCCAGCCATCCTAATATGGCGGGGGTCTTTTAGGTATGGATGGTGGTCCGATCCGCCCGCCATCCTAATGGGGCCCTAAATTCCTTCCTGTCTTTCCCACCATTTGCACCTATAAACATCACAACACACACATAAAAATAATTACACAATTAACATAAGTAATTGCCAATTAAATAATTAAAATTAATTAATTAATTATTAAATCATCAATTAAAAACTTGATTAATGCCTCCTTCTCCTCAGGGATTGTTCCAGACTGTGAAACTGGGCTGTGGTTAAAGCCCTTTTGAAAAAACCAACCCTGGAACCGGAAGTGTGGAGCAATTTTAACCCTATCTCCCTGCTGCCAGCCATCAGTAAGATTGCTGAGAAACATGTGAACTCTATACTGTCCTCTTTCTTGGAGAATAATAATTGTCTCCACTCCTCCCAGATGGGTTTCAGACCTTAACAAGTTACTGAGATGGCTCTCCTGGTGTAGTGGAAGAGGCTAGAAAAGATTTAGATGCTGGAGGCTATGCGGCCATTATTCTTTTGGACCTGAGCGCGGCCTTCGACACGGTCAGCCGCCAGTTGCTGACAAAAAGGCTAAGTGAAGTGTGAATTGCTGGGGCCATGCTAAACTGGCTGCAGTTGTTCTTAGAAGATCGATTCTTTGAAGTTTTTGAAGACGGAATTTCCTCTAAGCCTATACCTCTTAATTGTGGGGTTTCCCAGGGGTCTCCCCTGAGCCCACACTTTTTAACATTTATCTGAGGCCTTTGGCAAAGGTGGTGTTACCTTTTGGGTTCCAGAGCGTCACTTATGCAAATGACACCTACTTGGTTGTTTCCTTCAACCAACAGGACTCCACCAGCGCTGGTCTCACCCTCTGTGTGGACGAAGTATCAAGATGGATGGAAGACTCATTTTTTAAACTTAATGGGTCAAAAACTGAGCTAATGCTCTTAGGGAATAAAGAAATGGCAAATGTTGGACCACTCTGGCCTAGTTCTCTTGGTCCTACCCCGTTCCTAAAAACCAAATCAAAAGTCTGGGTATTTGGCTAGACTGGAACCTGGATTTTAAAGAGCAAGGGCATAAAGTAGCAGCAGCAAGCTGCTATGGGATCCTGCGAATGATCCGTAAAGTGCTCCCACTAGTTTCTTTCCCTGCAAGAAGAGTTTTATTCCAGGCCCACATCCTGTCCCGTCTTGACTATGCTAATGTCCTGTATCTTGCAGCCCCCTGCGCCTCGATAAGAAAGCTACATATTGTACAAAACTGCACGGCGTGCATGCTTATGAAGATTCCAAAGCGCTCCTCGGCTAAACCAGCTTTAGCATCTCTACACTAGCTTCCTATCAGGGAGTGTATTCAGTTCAAAGCATTAGGCATAGCACACATGGCTCTCTCAGGTAAGGGATCCTTGGCTATTCAGTTCCTTGTCCAACTGTACCGCCCAAATATGGTTCTGAGTTCGGAAACCAATCCCCTATTGTTAACAACAAGAATAAAGAGAGCATGCTGTGGTGGCCGCCTCTTCACTTATAATGTGGCTAACATCTGGAACAGTCTGCCCCTGAAGATCCATGCTTTACCTAACTCCCTTATTTTCCGGAAACACATTAAAACATTACTCTTCTCTTAAATTACGGTTCATAGTTCAGTGTTTATGCAGGCAATAGCGCAGGGATGCCCACGGGTAACCAGGCGCTTTAGAAATACTGTTTTATTCATTCATTCATTCATTCATTCATTCATTCATTCATTCATTCATTCATTTCATTCATTCAAAACATTCAATTCATTTTATATAATTAAATTACTTCCCACCCTATTCCCCTATAAACCAACAACCTGCTACAGAACAAAAATCGCAAAATTCAAACAAAAAAATGTAATAACTACTGACAAGTTTACCCTTATAATAAAAATACAAACAAATCTTATACAAAAAATACATGCATCATACACATATAAAATACCAAAATACATAATAATAATACAAAATAGATATCTTTAACATCAATATTTTTGCAAACAATATTAAACACTTCGAAATTTTTAACATAGATATTACTTACCCAAAGTCGATATTCTTCACCACGATATTTTGTCTGTCGATATCCCTGAGCCACAATATTTTTGCAACGATATTCTGGTAAGTTGATATTTATGATTCAATATTTAGGGGTTCATTAAGATGGCGGGCGGACATCAATCCGCCCACCACCATAACGGTGATGGGACTGACGGTCCCACCGGCCCAATTAGGATGCACCCGCCACACTGGCAGGCGTATCCTAGCCTGTCACAATTGTGGACGGCACTGTCCGCAATGGTAAAAGGGTGGTGGCGGTGCTTGCCACTTGGTGCAGGGAACTGCATGCCAAGTGCACCACTCCCAGGGGGCCCGCAACAGGCCGCCAAAGCCAATCCCCGCCAGCCTTTCCATGGCGAGATCGCCGCCATGGAAAGGCCTTTAACCACCCACATCATAATATGGCTGACGGTGCCTGCTAGGCACTGCCACCAGATTACTGCCCAGCACTGCCCGGCCGGCAATGACCAGCGGAAAAGCGGCGGGCATACTTTCTGTCCACTACGATACCCACCCCCATTGTAATCTGGCAGTGGGAAAAATATGCACCAGCTTTGGGGTGTTTGTCTTTTTCGTCCCTTTGTGCTGCTCATAATCCTTTGCTGATATGGTCATGGCCTCCCAACTCTTTTTTTGTAATATATATCTAGGATGTAAAGGAATGCCCAATCATGTCAGATTAATTTTTTGTGCTGATATTTTTAAAGAAAGTACGTTTTTTTTATATTATGAAATCTCAAATTTTATTTGTAATATTTTTATTGAATGATATATATTAGTGGAAATTTTCATTGTGTACAGTTTCTTTTAAAAAGGCCTCACTGATTTTGGCTGTGTTGATAATATCTATTGGCCAAAGGCTTATACAGTTATTTATTATATGGATCCACGCTTTAGGAAACAAGATATTACTCATGAAATATCTTAGGTTCTTTTCTTGCCATGAGACTTCCAGGAACAGCATTACCATGGAAACTCATCACTAAAGCCCTGTGTAGTTTTTTTTTTTTGTTGTAATCAGTTTCTTAAGTTCCTCATTTTTCACGTTTCAACAAGGTGGAACTGCCAGAATGTCTGGTATCTTCACCTCCATAGAATCTGCATAATGCATAATTCTTAATAATGTGTTTTTGGCCCTCCACGAGGCATGGGGGGGTCAGAGTATTTCTGTCCTGCCCCATTATCTTTTAAAAAAATCTTTTTTACGTGACTCAAATTTGGTGTCATTCCGTTTAGCAGTTCAGGTTGTAGACTTGTCTAAAGTTCCTATGGAAATAAACCTGGGAAAAACACGTTTTGGAACCCCCCATTTTCTCAGACCTCACTTGACGGATCACCCCGAAATTTCAAGACAGCAGCTGAAGTGAGCGTCAAACTAGTTTTTATAATTTCATGAGGATTCTTAAAATAACGCAAAAATTATTGGCAAATCCAATATATATATAAAACCTACTGAGTGACGGTCACCAGTAGGTAGTTATAGTTACAACCTAGTTTCCACAGGAAAATAACTTTTTGTTTTGCCAATAACTTTGCTGCCGATTGACAAATCCTCACAAAGATTTTCCAGACTAATACAAATCCCACTTAAGCTGCTGTCTGTAAAGGTTTCGGGGGATCCGTCAAGTGAGGGTCGAGATGAAGGGTGGATTGCAAAACACGTTTTCCCCATTGTAATTCCTTTAGGAACTTTAAACACAGCTACATCCCGAACTGCTGAATGTAATTACACCACATTTGGCAGAAAGGTTGCTGTTGGTTTGGAAGAGTGCTTTCCTTTATTTCGTGTATATCCATTCAGTAGTTGCAGAGTCATTATGGAAAGGGGCGACCATTCGGTCCCCCCGAACGTATGGCAGAGTACCACGATCCCCCCGGGAAGCCATCTTGGGCGGGAGGCGAGTCTCGGCTGGTATGCCCGAAGCGGCGTAGCCGGGGCGCGCCTTTTCCCGCCCTGGAGTGGGCTGGCCTAGATACTGACGAGGCCGGGCCACGCCCACGGGGCAGGCCGGGCGGGTTTACGCCCGCCCTGAAGACGGATAAAAGGAGCAACAAGCCAAGGAAGCATCCTCTTGTTCCTGTGCTCTGAAGCTGCACCACCTCGCTGCACGTGAGCTCGAGACGGAACGAAGAGCCAATTTTGAGCGTTATAATCTTCTTGTTTGTTTTGCAGATACTCTGTCGGAGAATGCCTAAGAAGGCGGGAAAGCGAATGACTACCGAGCAGATGCTGCGTGTTCTCATGAAAGAGGTGACCGACCTAAAGAAGCGAATGGCGGAGAAAGACGAGGAAGGGGGGCCGAAACGTCCTCTGGCGGGAACAGCTCCAGGAGGAAAAGGCAAGAGGCCCAGGAGGGGAACAGCGGGGGGAGACGTCCCAGTTCCCTGTACCCCGCTCGAAGCACCCACTCCGGTCCCGGAGGAAGGAAATCCGATTCCCGTAGTGGTCACCCCCGTGTCCGGGGAGGATATGCCGCCCGAGCTGGCAGCACAATTAGCAGCGTGGTTGGGTAAAGGTAGCAAGGGCGCCACGGCTGACGACGCGCAGGTGTTGATGAAACAGCTGCGGGAAACAAGGGAAGCGACGAAGGCACCATCGCCGGCTGCGGCAGTTGAGAAACCACCTGGGTCAGGTCCAGTCGCAGATACAGCTTCCGGTTCAGGTAAGCGGCCATTGCCGATTGCGAGGGATGAGTCGGCACCCTCTCGAAGGGAAAAGTTGGGTCAACATGTCCCTCTGGCTATCAAGGAGAAGATATGGGCAGGGGAGTATATAAACATCTTCTCGTTGCTTACCGATCATTATGAGATGGAGCATGTTAAGAGTCAAAAGGAGCTCATGCATCCGAGTGTTTAGCGCGCAAAGATGGCCGCCTTTAAGGTAAATGAAAACATTGGTAATTGGGGCAAAGCATGGGGGGTTTTTACATCCATCTTGGGTGAACGTAGGCCCGAATTGCTGCCCGAATTGCCGATTTATCAATCACGGATCATGGGGTATTCAGTATCTCACGAGGGCAACCATTGGTTTTGTTACGACAATATTTTCAGAAAAGCAAAAGAGCATGATAAAAACTTAACTTGGGATTGTTATGATTCTGTGTCCTGGTCCAAAATGGAGGATTCTGGTATGTTGAAGGTGCCATTGGTAGGGAGTTACGTGGGTGAATCCTCCCGCCAATATGCGGGGACGCCCTTTCGATCAGGTACGAGTAACGACAATCACTCGAGGCCAATCGGCAACGCAGGTAAAAGGGGGGTTTGTTGGAACTTTAACAGGGGGAAATGTACTAGGCCCCAGGGGTCATGCAAATTTAGGCACGAATGTGGGGGGTGCGGGCAATCATCCCATCCTGAGTCCATGTGCAGAGCCAAAACGGGTGATAACGGGGGTAGAGGAGGCGCCAAACAGGTCTGACATAGTCCGAGGGGCGCCTTTACCTACTCCGATTGATACCATGGCAATGATTCCCTGGCTCAGTGAATACCCGGATCACGCTTCCGCTGGGGTGTTACGGGACGGATTTTCGTATGGTTTCCGCATCCCAGTGAGGGAGTTTCAGGGTATAGCAAAATGTAAAAACCAGATATCGGTCTTACAGCATACGACCGTGGTACAGGAAAAGATCGGGAAAGAGGTGGCTCGAGGTCGAGTCGCCGGTCCATTTAATGTGCCACCAGTTGCTAACTTTGTTTGTTCCCCTTTAGGGGTGGTCCCCAAGAAGGACCCGGGTGAGTTTCGGCTGATACATAATTTATCAGCCCCACGTGGTCTTTCCGTAAACGAGGCAATAGACCCGGAAGTGTGTTCGGTGCGGTACGCATCCTTCGATGAGGCCGTAGCCATATTGAATCGCCTGGGGCCCGGAGCGCTGATGGCAAAATCTGATATCGAGTCAGCGTTCCGGTTGCTCCCGGTACATCCAGACGATCAGCGTCTCCTTGGTTTCATGTTTCAGGGTCACTACTACATGGATAGGTGTATGCCGATGGGGTGCTCTATATCGTGTGCCTATTTCGAAAAGTTCAGTTGCCCCCTGCAATGGGTCTTCACAAGGAAGACGGGGTTTAAACATGTTATGCATTATCTCGATGACTTTTTGTTTCTGGGGGCAGCCGGGGATCCAGAATGTGGACAGGCTTTGACTGCATTTTGTGTCTTGATGAATCAGTTTGGCGTGCCATTGGCACCAGGTAAGACTGTGGGTCCCTCGACTTGCCTTGAGTTTCTGGGGATCGAGCTCGATTCCAAAGAAGGTTGTTTTCGTTTACCAGATGACAAAGTGTTAAGATTCAGGGCATCCTTGCAAATGTGTATAAGTGAGTCTAAGGTGAAGCTACATCAATTACAGCAATTGGTGGGACAGTTGAATTTTGCCCTAAGAGTTATACCGATGGCCCGCCCCTTTTCTCGCTCGATCGCTCAAGCCATGGTCGGCCTGAGGGAGGGTCATCATCGCACAAGGCTCTCGGCAGAGGTTCGCCAGGACATGCGCATTTGGTTGGCATTTCTGGCGGATTTCAATGGTCGAATTGTCTGGAACAAACCGGCCGTGTCCTCTGAGGAGCTAATGCTGTGGACAGATTCGGCAGGCAGCATTGGTTTTGGTGCCATATTCGGCACTCAGTGGTCGGCACAAAAATGGCCGTCATGGTGGCATGATAGTGGTCTGACAAGCAACATTGCTTTCCTAGAACTTTTTCCCATACTGGTGGCCCTGAGAACTTCGCCCGAGGGGTTCAGAGATCACTCTGTGGTATTCTGGTCTGATAACATGACCGTTGTTGAGTGTATCAATAGCCAGGCAGCATGATGCAAATGGATTCTGAGATTGCTCAAGGAAATTGTGTTATTGTGTATGCAATTGAATGTACTATTTAGGGCAAGACATGTCCCGGGGGTGATGAACCAGGCGGCTGATGCGCTTTCTCGTTTTCATATGCAGGCCTTCTGGGGTTTTCTGCCCACAGCGGACCCGGTGGCAGCACCCTTTCCCGAAGCTCTCTGGTCTCTCGGTGCCCAGAACTACAGAACCTCGTGGGAGAGAGTTTAGCACCCAGGACGAGGAAGGCATATGAAGGGGCGTTCCGTTCCTATTGGGCCTTTTTGGGGGCGGCTAGAGGGGAGCTTTGGGGCCAGGAGGAGTTGGTAGTGAAATTCCTGCTGTCTTTACGTCAGGCAGGCAAATCAGTGGCTACGGCCCAGAGGCATCGGGCCGCTATTTCCTTTGTGGCTAGGGCTCATGGGATCCAGGACCCGACAGCGTCTTTCGTTGTGCAAAAAGCGCTACGTGGGTGGCAACGCCTTGAGGGTCGCAGAGTAGATGAAAGGCGCCCGATAGGTTTGGATAGGTTGGCCCTGTTATTATCTAGACTCCCTGCAACATGTTCATCCCAGTATGAAACAGTGTTATTCCGAGCCGCTTTTACGCTGGCATTCCATGGGGCTATGCGAGTAAGCGAACTAGTGGCGAGGAACAAGCAGGACGTGATGGGGGGACTGTGCCGAGAGCACGTTCAGATCAGAGGGGAGACGATGACTCTCTCGTTCGTCAGGTCCAAGACCGATCAGGGTGCAATGGGTGATTGCATGATCATACAAAGGATCCCCGGGTCCTCCATGTGCCCGGTGAGTTGTGTAGAGGAATATTTGGCACAAAGGGTGGCATCATGGGGGGGGACCTTGTTGAGACACGCTGACACCACCCCACTGACGAGGTTTCAGTTTCAGCGGGTGCTTGCGATGTCGATTACGGCTGCGGGCTTGAAACCGGGCGAGTTTGGGACCCATTCCTTTCGGATAGGGGCTGCTACAGAGGCTACAGCCAGGGGGCTGAATGTCGAACAAATTAAACGTGTGGGGCGTTGGTCCTCCAATTGTTATAAGAGGTATGTGCGGTTGCACATGTTGTGAAGCTGTAATGATGTACTCACGCTTCTTGTTTTTGTTTGGTTTCAGTTGCGCAAGCCTACGAGGCGGGGCGGACTATGCAGTCGACCCAACACCGGGCCAGCGGTCAGACTTCACCGGCTGTGAAAAAGGAGGTGTGGGTCGTGGGCCACTCATACGTGAGGCGTGCCGCGGACGTATTCAAAGCAGGTGACATGATTCACGTGGCTGGGGAATACGGGTACAGTATGTCCTTCTACGGAAAGGGCGGACTCTGTATTGACCAGTTTCAATCATTTTTTGAGGGTTTGCTAGGGCGGACGAGGTCACCGCCGTCTATAATCATAGTACATCTTGGGGGCAATGATTTGGTCACCACTGGTAGACGACTTCTCCTTGAGGCGATGCTTTCCACTGTAAGTTGGTTGGCGAGGAGAGTTCCAGGGTGCACGATTGCATGGTCACATATGATCCCACGAAAAGTATGGCGGGGGGCTATTTCTGTTTCTGCTCTGAATCATTCAGTAAGGAAAATTAATAACAAAGTGAGTAGATTGTTCCGTTCCAATACACTGCATTCTATTTCGCATGGTTGTATTACTGGTGACAGTATGTATTTGGGGGATGGGGTTCATTTGTCCCGGGTGGGGAACGAGTTACTCATAGGGGACTGTATAGCTTGGCTAAAGACTTTAAGACATGACCTTTAGGTAGGAGTGTTGTGGGGGGTCCGGATAGCCGGTCAACTATCCGGCCTGTGGCGGTAAGGTCATGATCGGTGAGCACCAATTGGAAGATCCCTATGAGTGGGCGTCACCCATTACGGATGGGAGCGCTCGAGGGAGGTGGCCATTGGCCCCTCAATGGGGTAGGCGGTCCCTTCTAAGGATGGGCCGCCGAAAGGAAAGGAAAGGCGGTCAAGGCCCCTTCCTGGGTAGGAGGGGCTACAGCCCCCTCCTGGAGAATTTCCCGGGGCCAGGTCATCTGCGACGGCAGATGCGGTAAGTTGTGTGGGGTTTGGGGGGGGGTCTACGCTACCTTCTAGATACCTCACACGAGTCCTCGGACGACCTTTAAGTGGCGTCGAGTTTATTGGGGCCCCCGTCAAGTCAAGGGAAATTGGTAGTTGCACTCGAGGTACACCTCTGTGCGGTCGCCCCTCACAAGTGAGGGGGATATTTCTGGTTTAGGGATCTTGACACCGGTTACGACCTTGCCGTTGGCCCTTAAACGTTAGGATGTACAATTTCAAAATTTCAAGTTAAATGTTTTGTAGGATGTTAGTTCGGCTAGGAGAACCTTTGTATTAGAGAATATGTTAAGGTTAGCCAAACATCGCAATGTGGTAATGAAATTGTACATAATATGAAACTGTTATTTTAATGTTTTAATTTTGTTTCATATTTTAATAAATACGGCCGGGAGGGTCACTCCCTCCCGTCTTCCAAAAGTTCAGAACTGTTTCCGGTTTCCCATCCTTGGGGATTGTGTTGAGAGGGGGTGGCGGGTATCTCAGCCATATGGAAAGGGGCGACCATTCGGTCCCCCCGAACGTATGGCAGAGTACCACGATCCCCCCGGGAAGCCATCTTGGGCGGGAGGCGAGTCTCGGCTGGTATGCCCGAAGCGGCGTAGCCGGGGCGCGCCTTTTCCCGCCCTGGAGTGGGCTGGCCTAGACACTGACGAGGCCGGGCCACGCCCACGGGGCAGGCCGGGGCGGGTTTACGCCCGCCCTGAAGACGGATAAAAGGAGCAACAAGCCAAGGAAGCATCCTCTTGTTCCTGTGCTCTGAAGCTGCACCACCTCGCTGCACGTGAGCTCGAGACGGAACGAAGAGCCAATTTTGACCCACCCACCAGCCCCTGAGGACAGCAAGTGGTTTTGAATAAAGTTTGATGTGATAACTCTTTGGTTTTGCAGGTACCGGATTATTATCGTGATAACTTTGAATATGCAATAAAGAAATGGTCAATTGTGGTATGTTTTGCAAATAAAGTAATCCTGCTCTAGTGTTGATCAGTAGCATGCTTTTAATAAAGTGGTTGCTCTTAACTGTCCTTTAAGTAATTTAGTCATTTAGTTTAGAACTGTCGTATTTATTTTGGTCGGGCGGTAAGGTCATGATCGGTGAGCACTAATTGGAAGATCCCTATGAGTGCGCGTCACCCATTACGGATGGGAGCGCTCGAGGGAGGTGGCCATTGGCCCCTCAACGGGGTAGGCGGTCCCTTCTAAGGATGGGCCGCCGAAAGGAAAGGAAAGGCGGTCAAGGCCCCTTCCTGGGTAGGAGGGGCTACAGCCCCCTCCTGGAGAATTTCCCGGGGCCAGGTCATCTGCGACGGCAGATGCGGTAAGTTGTGTGGGGTTTGGAGGGGGTCTACGCTACCTTCTAGATACCTCACACGAGTCCTCGGACGACCTTTAAGTGGCGTCGAGTTTATTGGGGCCCCCGTCAAGTCAAGGGAAATTGGTAGTTGCACTCGAGGTACACCTCTGTGCGGTCGCCCCTCACAAGTGAGGGGGATATTTCTGGTTTAGGGATCTTGACACCGGTTACGACCTTGCCGTTGGCCCTTAAACGTTAGGATGTACAATTTCAAAATTTCAAGTTAAATGTTTTGTAGGATGTTAGTTCGGCTAGGAGAACCTTTGTATTAGAGAATATGTTAAGGTTAGCCAAACATCGCAATGTGGTAATGAAATTGTACATAATATGAAACTGTTATTTTAATGTTTTAATTTTGTTTCATATTTTAATAAATACGGCCGGGAGGGTCACTCCCTCCCGTCTTCCAAAAGTTCAGAACTGTTTCCGGTTTCCCATCCTTGGGGATTGTGTTGAGAGGGGGTGGCGGGTATCTCAGCCATAAAATAAATTAAAATATATATATTGGGACGTGGCTCTTCCAAGAATGCAACAGTCCCTGTACTCAAATCTGACTGACTGCCAACACTTCAAACCAGGAACTGTTGGAAGCCATCACAGAGTAGAAATACGCTGACCCCGTAGCCTCCTGGGTGGGGAGGGTGGGTGGGGGTTGCAAGGACAAAAGCACTTTTGAGCAAAGAGGGATACAAAGACCCGTGCACTCTTTTCTGCCACATCATCCCACCCCAAATACCCTTCCACTACATTTTACACCCCACGTCACCTTCATGTCTCGTTTGCAGCACCTCCAATTGCAAACAGCTCCTGCTGAGGGTCCTGTCCCTCTTGAATTTCATAATCTCTCGACAGAAGGGTACAACAGCTGTACCAGTGCACAAATCAAGCTCCACAGCCAGCCCTAGTCCCTCCTCTTATCGTTTTCTGCCCATTTTTTATGCCTCCCTGTTTCTCTATCCTGACCTCTCCTCTGCCTCTTACTTCTCATTCTGTCCTTTATTGTGCCTCTTTCTGATTGTTTCTGACCTTTTTTTTGCTTCTTACTGCAAATTTCTGAACTTCACTTTGCCTCCTTCTGCTCATTTCTGACCCTTGCCTTGATTCTTTCTCCTCATTTTTCTGCCTTTTCTCTACTCTTTTTGCACATTCTTTTGCCTCTTTCTGCTCATTTCTAACCTTTATTTTGCCTCTTTCTGCTCATTTCTGACCCTTATCTTGCCTCTTTTTGCCTATTTTTCTACCTCTTCTTGGCTCTTTCTGCTCATTGTTTTGCCTCTTTCTGCTCATTTCTGACTTTCATTTAGCCTCTTACTGCTCTTTTCTGTCTCTTATCTTGTCTCTTTCTGTTCATTTTTCTGCCACTTCTCTTTTCTTTCTGCTCCTTATTTTGCCTTCTTTTTGCTCATATCAGACCTTTATTTTGCCTCTTTCTGCTCGTTTCTAGTCTTATGTCTGCCTCTTTTCTACTCTTTTTGCTTGCTGTTTTGCCTCTTTCTGCTTGTTTCTGAATCTTATCTTACCTCTTTCTGAATATCTCTGCTCTTTCTGCTCGTTATTTTGCCTTTTTTTGCTTGTCTCTGTCTTTTATTTTGCCTCTTTATGCATTTGCATAAATTTAATATGTATGCGTTTATCCAACATTAGCATCTCTGTATCCTTTAAAGGTGCCTTCAGTGAACTTTAGATTAACCCTGGGCGTAGTGGGCGTAGTGGGGCTTCGCGGAGCTACGTGAAGTGGGCAAGAAACTACGCCCACCTCCGCACTCCGCGTAGCCCCACTACGCACCGCAGGCCTCCCTCCCGCCCTCCCTAAATACTTTAAATTAAATCTGTAAAAGAATTAAAAGGCACTTACCTTGCCCGCCGCTGCCCGCCGCTTCTCCGGGGCACCCTCTCTTCATCGCCGCCGTCTTGGGTAGTAATGCGCATGCGCGGCCGCCCGCGCATGCGCATTATTACCCAAGAGCCGGCACACAAGAGCCTGCATGTTTATAACTCTGTTGTCTTTGTTCTCTTTGGAAATGCAATCTTTTGTAAATGTGAGGTGCAGCTTTCAGGAGAATATTTGAAGTTATAAGCAGTGCATTGCGTGAGCGTAAGTTATAGTTAGCTCAGGTAAGTATAACTGCTGAGTTTCTATTGTTTTGTGAGTGTGAAATCTGAGCCTACCCATAACTCCCCTGCAAACTTTGTTATCTTCAGTGAATTTGTAAGATTTTTTAAAATTCTATTTCCTAAGTTTAATGTCATTGTTGCCTTTTGTTCTCAAGTGTATTTTGATGGTGTTTTAAATATTATTTCCTAAGTTTAACATCCCTGTAACCTTTATTTTTCCCTGTAATTTCCAAAGGTTTTTTAAATTCAATGTTTAAACAGTATCATCCCTGTAATATTTGCTTTTTTCAATGAAATGTAAGTTGTTTTCTTGAGCAAATTGTAATACAATAGTGCTTTTTATCTTTATTTTGCTTTTTTTTATAAATGTATAAAACATAGACATCTTAAAAGTAAACAATTACAAATGTACTTTATTTAAATGTTCTATGTTTTTGTAGATGTAGTTGGCAAGTTTTCTTTTTAATTGTATGGGTTTGTGGACCTTCCGCAGTACCAAGCGAAAAGTTGCGAAAATTAGTACTTTATTGCTTTTAGCACTGATCATGTGATCGGAGCATATTTGGGAATGCAAATTCACAGATTTGTCAAAACCTGTAAAAATGAACTTTGCATATATATGTCCCTTAGATTTTGCAATTATAACAGTGCAAACAAATTCATTTGTACATATATGCAAACCTATTTGTGTTTTTAAAGAGTTACTTTCATTAGCAGTTGCAAGAGCCCACAAATCTACCAAATGAAACAGCAAACTCGCTTGAGCCCACAAATCTACCAACTGAATCCGCAAACTTGCTTGATGATACAGACAAACTTTAACTTCTGATTGGGTACATTAGGATCACACCCATGCTGAAAGAAAACCACACTTTAAATCAGTTCTTTCAGCTCTGTACAGTGAGGATTGAGAAGAACTGGTGCTGTGCTGTTTTTCCCTTTTTTGGAAGAGACAGGACCTGCTAAAAAGGAGAGTGATGTGTAGAAACACTTCACCAGACCTTCTGGTGAGAAGAAGTGTAGTGCAAAATATGTGCATTGCAGCATCTGTGAAAAACTACTACCCAGAGGCACTGCTAGAAAATATTCACATGAATGAGTTGCGTGTGGAAACACCTGAAGACCAACCATGAACACACATACAACAGGAAGAGGAAACAGGACCTTCAACATCTACAGTGGCATTGTCACTATCATCAGCAGTTGAAGTAATCACCATTCCAGCTGTCTGTCAAAATGTACATAGCATGACTACTCACTGTGACAAATGCCATATGCCCATGGGTTTAAGAGGACCCCAGTGACAGAATACTGTGATGTAATGAGGAATTGTTTTCTTTTCTTTTTTGCTCTCAGCTAAACCTTCATGCTTTTCAGAGACTGAAGTTGGCTGCTTCTTCAAAATAACCTTCCTTTACCTCTTTTACTACATTGTTTATTTTTCTTCTTAAACAAAATACAGAAAAATACAAAACTGGTACAAAAACGTTCACCAAACATTGGTTCATTTTAGAACCACCATCTGGTCAAACAAAGAGCTAACATTATGTTTTCAATATGTTAGTAGCTGTGTCAGTGTGTAGCTGGGTGTGTTAGTGCCTGTATCAGTCTTTGCCTGGGTGTTTAAGTGCCTGTATTGATGTGAGTAGGTGTGTGATTAGATGTATGAGAGCGTGCCTGGGTGTGTCAGTGGCTGTATCGGTGTTTGACTGGATGTGTCAGCAGCTGTATGGGTGTGTGCATGGATGTCTCAGTGATTGCGTCTGTGTCTGCATGGGTGTGTTAGAGGCTATGTTAGTGTGTGACTGGGTGGGTCAGTGGCTCTATCAGTATGTGTATGGGTGATTGAGAGGCCATATTGGTGTTTGGCTGGCTGTCTAAGTGGCTGTATCAATATGTGAGTAGCTGTGTGCATGCCTGGGTGTGTCAGTTTCTGTATTGAAGTATGGCTGTGTGTGTCAGTAGCTATATCAGTATGTGCCTGGGTGTGTCATTTTCTGCAACAATGTGTACCTGGGTGAGTCAGATATTATATAAGTGTGTGGCTTGGTTTGTCAATGGTTGTATCAGTGTGTGCATTGGTATTTGAGAGGGTGTATTAGTGTTTGGCTGGGTGGGTCAGCAACTGTATCCGTGTGCACATGCGTATGCCACTGGCTGTATCAGTGTTTGCCTAGGTGTGTCAATGTCTGCAATGATGTGTATCTTGGGGTGTTAGAGGTTGTATCAGTGTGTGGTTGGGAGTGTCAGTGGCTGTCTCAGTGTGTACATAGGTGTTTGAGAGGCTGTATCAGTGTTTGGATGGGTTAGTAATGGACGGTATTGGTGTGTACCTGGGTGTGTCAGGCGCTGTTTCAGTGTGTGACTTGGTATGTCAGGAGCTATATTGGCGATGTAAATTGGTGTGCCAGTCTCTCTATCGGAGTAGGACTAGATGTGTCAGAGGCTTATTAGTGTGTGCATGGGTATGCAACTGGCTGTATTGGTGTTTGGCTGGGTGTGAGTGGCTGTATTGGTGTGTGAGTGGCTGCATTAGTGTCTGCCTAGGTGTGTACCCTGAGAATGTCATCTTATGGAACAGCACTGAAAGAAGTAATTATTAAAATGCATTACTTGAATAGATAATGCCATAGATCAGTATGAAAAGAAAAAAACATAAATATGAGCCATTATTACAATTTATAAAATTAAACAATACAGGTACAATTCTAATAATGCATAACTTTATAATAACACACAAATGGCTACTAATTTTTTCTGTAATGCTATGCTACATTAATATTAAGCATTTAATTTTCCCTTTTTTACTGATCTCAGGTTCTATGCTCATACACCATAAATAATGTACTGTTGAAAAAATCATTATTGATCAGTGGGGAAGAAACAATCATAAAGACTGTTGGAAAAAGAAAACTGCGTACTATGTCACTGCAATTAAGGAACAGTGTGCATTGCACACACTACAATTTTTAAACGTTATTATTACCAATACTTCCTTTACTAATGTAAAGACACATACATTGTAAATGAGACCAATATTATTAGAACTAGTTCTAGATATATACAAGCACTAGCATATGGAAGGCCTTATGAAGACATCACCCCTGGTAGGCCGCGTGATGTCAAAAATACTGATATAGGATCTAGAACAAATACACAATACCACTTTTAATGAGTGGTTGTGTTCATGTCTGAGTGGGTTTGTGGGTGTCTGAGTGGGTCTGTGAGTAGGTGTGTGAGTGTCTGTGTCGGTTTGTGAGTGGGTCCATGAGTGCCTGAGTGGGTCTGTAGATGGGTCTGTGTGAGCTTGGGTAGTTCTGTGAGGGGTGTGTGAGTACCTAAGTGGTCTGTGAGGGGGTGTGTGATTGACTGAGTGGGTCTGTGAGTGAGTGGGTGTATGACTGGGTGCTTATATTTCTGAGTGGGTGTTTGAGTAGGTGCATGAGTATCTGAGTGAGTGTGTGAGTGGGTGTATGTGTGAGTGTCTGAAGGAGACTGTGAGTGGCTGTGTGAGTGGGTGTGTTAGTGTCTGAGTGGGTCTGTGAGTGGATGCATACATGTCTTAGTGGATATGAGGGTGGATGCATAAAAGTGAGTATGTGATTATCTTAATGGGTGTGTGAGTAGGTGTATGAGTGAGGGGGTCTGAGATTAGGGAGACACCATGAGTGTCTAAATGGGTGTGAGAGTGGCTGCATGAGTGCCTGAGTATGTCTGTGAGTGGGTGTGTGAGTGTCTGGGGCTTTGAATGGGTGTGTGAATGTCAGAGTGATAGCATGGGTACTTCAGTAGGTCAGTGAGTGGGTGTATAAATGTCTTAGTGGATGTGTGCCTGAGTGTGAGAGTGGATGTATGAGTGGATGAATGAGTGTCTGAATGGGTTTGTCAGTAGGTGCATGGGTATCTGAGTGGGTCTGTGTGTGGGTCTGTAAGTGTACATGTAAGTGGGAAGTTGTTTGAGTGAGTGGCTGTATGTGTGGTAGCATGGGTGAGTGGGTATGTGAGTTACTATATGAGTGACTGAGTGGGTCTGTGGGTGGCTGTATGAGGAGTGACTGGGTGTTTAAGGGGCTATATGGGAAAGTGAGTGGGTGTGTGAGTAGCTGTATAAATGAATGAGGGCGTGTGTGACTGGCTGTATGAGCAAGTAAGTGAATGTGTGAGTGGTTGTATGGGTCACAGGGTATCTGAGTGGCTGTATGGGTCTGTGAATAGGTGTGAGGGTATCTGAGAGGGTCTCTGAGTAGGTGCATGAGTGTCTGAGTGGGTCTTTGAGTAGGTGTGAGAGTGTCTGAATGGGTATGTAAGTGGGTATGAGAGTGTCTGAGTGGGTCTCTGAGTGCATGAATGTCTGTGTGGGTTTTTGAGTGGGTATGTGAGTGTCTGTGGGGGTCTGTGAGTAGGTGTGAGAGTATCTGAGTGGGTGTGTGAGTGGATGTGCGAGTGTCTGAATGAGTCTGTGAGTGGGTGTGTGAGTGTTTTAGTGGGTCTGCGAGTGGGTGTGAGAGGGTCTGAGTGGGTCTCTGATTGGGTGCATCAATGAGAAATGTTTGAGTGAGTATTTGAGTTGATGTGTGAGTGTCTAGGTGAGCCTGTTAGTGGGTATGTGAGTGTTTGAGTTGTTATGTGAGTGGGTGTGTGAGCGTTTGAGTAGATCTGTGAGTAGATGTAAGAGTGCCTGTGTGGGACTGTGAGTGTGTGTGTGTGTGAGGGTATGTGTGGGTCTGTCAGTAGGTGTGTGAGTATCTGAGAGAGTCTGTTAGTAGATGTTGGCATGTCTGAGTATTATGTGAGTGGGTATGCAAGTGCCTGTGTGGGGTTGTGAGTCAGTGAGTGAGAGTCTGTGTGGGTCTGTGGGTGGGTCTGTGAGTGTCTGTGTGGTTCTCTGAGTGATGTGTGTGTGACTTAGTGGGTTTGTGAGTGGGTGTGTGAGATCCTGTGTGGGTATGTGAGCCAGCATGCAAGTGGGTCTGTGAGTCAGTATGTGAGTGTCTGAGTAAGTCTATGAGTGAGTGTGGGAGTGCCTGAGTAGGCATATAAGTGGTTTTGTAAGTGTGTAGGTATCTGTATGGGTGTATGGGTCGCTGTACCAATGTGTGAGTGGCTGTGTGAGTGGTTATGTTGGTGTGTATATGGGTGTGCGTCAGTGGGTGTGTGAGTATATGTGTGGGTCCATCAGTGTGTGTTAGAATGTCTGAGTGAGTTTTGAGAGTGGGTGTATGTATTGCTTCGCACTTCCAGATAGTAGAAAATACCACCCTCCCACAAAGAGGCTCAAACACGGCTAAGCAATAAAAAACAAAACACCACCTGAAAAGGGATTTCAATAAAATTAAAAACACATCAAAACATGGTTTTCAGAATAAGACATAGGGGTTTTATTTGTGCAACACCCTCTAACAAAAAGGCTTTCCCGGATTTCAAATGAACAACATTAAAATGTTTACAGATATATATTTATGAACACAAATCTGCCCACTCCAACCTCCACACGGCGATGAAGCAATGGCGTGAACACCTCTTCAGGTTGGCAAAGATAGATTTTATTTTCTTAATGAACTGTCACAACGCGTTTTGGCTTTCTGCGCAGCCTTGATCACATAGCGGAATTCTGGTTTGCCATTGTTTTTAGTACCACCCGTGGTGTCACGTGCTCCCCCATAGACATAGTAAACATACTACACAAAGTGCAGAGTGCTAAGGTAAATTAAATAAATATACATATGTAAAGCTGGGCTGTTGTTATTAAAAACACTTACAAATCAATACAGTTTTATATTATATACCAGCCGGTATTATCTTAAAAAACCTGCACTCAAGATCAGTGTTCAAAATGAATGTTTAAAACGAATATTTAAAACGAAGGGGCAGAGGAACATTGTTGAATGCATTGAATACATTCTTGCCTAAAAGTGCTTACAAGTGGTTTGCCTACAGTCAAGTTTTACATGTTGTTCTAACAGCATAAATGCATTAATGACCAATTCTGAACCAATCATTTGTCCATGTGCTTTATTCATATTTGGTACTCATAGCATAAATGCCTTTTGTCAATTGCCATCATTGGAGTTAGTACATTATATTGTTGGGCTATATAAAAATCTTTGCAAACTCACAGAACAATTAACAATTTGGCAATAGGGTGCCTGGTAACAACAATCTTATGGTATATTGCAGTAGCGAAGTATAGATATAATCATGCACATACTATAGTGTATGCCTTATGAAGTCCTAAGTGAGTGTGGCCAGTCACATATGTTTAATTGTGGCATAGAATGCTGCTAATACATGTGTATGCTCACCACTAACTATGTATGCTTCTAAATCACTATGATACCTCTAATATCCGTTCTTTGTAATATTAGGGGTGGGCGTAGTGCACGTAGTGGGGCTACGCGAAGCTCCGCGAAGTGGGGTGGGCGTTACGCCCACCCACACACTTCGCGTAGCTCTACTACGCGCTGGCCGCCTCCCTCCCGCCCTCTTCTACAACCATATTTTGACTATTAAAGACAGTAAAATAAAAGAAAAAACACTTACCTCAGATGCGGCGTCCCGGGGCTCCCTCTTCCTGTTGACGCGGTGACTTCTTTAGACGAATGCGCATGCGGGAAATGGGCATGCGCGGGCACATGTGCATTCGTCTGAAGAAGTCGGCGCGTCAACAGGAAGAGGGAGCCCCGGAACGCCGCATCCAAGTAAGTGCTTTTTCTTTTATTTTACTGTCTTTAATGGTAAAAATATGGTTGTAGAAGAGGGCGGGAGGGGGGCGGGTGGCGGGCAACTTCGCGCCGTCACGGAGTGGGCGCAGTGTTGCCTACTATGTCTACTTTGAGAAGCATGAAGTAGGCAACACTACGCCCACTCCGTCGGCGGAGCGAAGTGCTTTGCCCAGGGTTAGTAATAATGTTGTTATGATAAATTCACAGGATATATCAAGGTCATGTATTTGATAATTGGACTATAGGCCATCATATGCTCATTAAATGCAACTGTATCTGTATGCCCCTGTTATTTGTTATAGAGCCCTATACATTGTGCAAATTTAGCAATATAAAGTGCAATGTGATTGACTTATTAACGTGCAATTAGTGTTTAAAACAAAGTACTCATACTAAGTTTTAAAATTCACTTCTATAAAACACTTTTAAACAATATATATATATATATATCTATATATATATATATGTATGTATATATATATAGATATATATATATATTATTTTTTATTTAAACATTTTTTTTCTTTAAAATCAATATTAGTGATCTTTGGATGGTAAATGTATTCAAAATACAAATCATGAGACCGAAGCTAACTAATGCCCAACATCTACCCATAAAATATAAATAGATATAGTAGAAAAACAGCAAAGAACATATTTTAGTGCTGGGAAAGAAAATACTGATGTGGGAAATATCACCTTACTGATTGTATAGGTAATAATGTAGGTCTTCAGTAGTATTGAGGCCATTGGGAGACTTACTATCGAACTCCATTATCATATGTGTTTCCAGTTTCCTCAATTTTAATTCTGTATTGTCTCCACGAGGAAGTACTGGAAACGCTGCTATCACAGAGTATTTTAAACAGCTCAGGTCATTGTTGTGCATTGCCTTAAAGTGGTGTGCTACTGGGTAATTGTTATCATTGTTAACAATAGCGCGCAAATGCTGTAAAATACGTGTATGTACCGGGAGTTTTGTGCTCCCTATGTAGTTTAAACTACAGGTACATGTAAGGACGTATACTGCGAACTCTGTGCGGCAAGTAAAGTGGGCTCTAATTTCTCGTGGCAGTTTGCTAAATGGGACAGTGTAGTGGGTGGTATTGCTGCCAAATTTACATGCTCTACATGTGGAACATTTAAAAAAAACACTCTTGGGCTTTAGTCCGGTTGAGGTCGTAGTTAATTCTGGACTATTTTTGACTAATTCTGTTCTCATTGATTTAGCTCTCCTAAAAGTCAATGTGGGAGCTGAGGGTAACATTGGTGCTAGCATACCATCCGTCCGTAAGATGGGCCAATTTTTCTTAATAATTGCATGGACCTGTCTTTGTTGCTGACTGTAGGCAGTAATTAACCTTGGAGCAGTGCAAGCATCCTTACTTGTCTGATTTGTGTCTTGTATTGTAGAGCCTTTATCTAATAGTGAATCTCTTGACCGAAGGCCAGCTTTTTGCGTGGCTGCTTTAACTAATTTGTCATTATAACCTCTTGCACTGAATCTTTCTAAGGCAGCAGTTGCACATTTTGCATAATCAGCTTCTGTGCTACAGATTAATTTTTTAACCTCAGGAGTTCACAATAAGGAATACTGGCAATTAAGTGCTGTGGTTGAGAGCTGGTAGCATGTAGGGTACAATTACCCGCAGTTTGCTTCCTATGTAGTGTTGTGTGTGTTTCATTGGCTGCGATATATATTGTGGTGTCTAGGAAATCAACAGTGGCCTTATCTATATGTGATGTAAATTTTAAATTGCTGTCGTTGGTTTTGATTTCTGAAACGAAAAGTTCTGCACTTTTAATATCACCATCCCATACAATGAAGACATCATCAATATAGCGATACCATTTTACTACATGTGTGTCCAGCATCTGTTTGTATTGCCCCTGAGAGCCTGCTCCTCCCACCAGACCACATTGTTTGTACACTTGTCTGTCAAACATAAAAAAGTTATTAAAAAGGCACCATTTGATCAATTCCAATAACTTAGTGTTGTGGATGTAACAGTTTAAAGGCCAAGGGATCCATTAGGATGTCGGGCAGATCACCACCGCCATGGTGGCGGTGGTGATCCGCCTGACAATAATAAGATCCCACCCACCCATTCCCCGGGTGGACCACGGCGGACGTAAACACCGCCCTCCGCTTTTCCACCCTGGTCGCCTTGCGGCCGGGGCAGAAAATGTTTAATATGGTGGCGGTGTTTATTAGAGGCTGCCAGCCATATTAGGATGGGCTTGCAGACATGCCTTTCCCTGGCGGCAATGCCGCCACGGAAAGGCATGCAGAGACTCCTTGTGGGGGCCTGTTGCGGGCCCCCTGGGACTCCGGGGGTGGAAGGTGCACATGGGAAGAACCTATGGTACCCCCCGCATTTCAAAGTGCAACATGGCAGGCACCGCGCGGTGCCTGTCATGTTGTGCTTTGAAATGCACAACGTGCATTTTTACCATTGCGGCGGGCGGCACTTTCAGCACCACCCACCAGAAAGGACATAAAATTAGTAGTCGTAAATCCATTCTGTGAATACCAAAAGTAGGATGTGCATTCTGTGAATACCAAAAGTAGTAAGTGCATTGTGTGAATACCAAAAGTAGTAAGTTTAGGATTTTGTCTTAAGTTAGTTCTGTGATTCTTGCCCTCTGTGTCTAATTGCTAATTTAAAAAAAAAAAAAGAATTTGTGAATCCATTGCGAAGTTACATGGGACCGCGCTGAGCACTGGACTTTTTTCTGGTTCATCAGGGGTTCCTCACAGACCCTTAAATTGCACCCCCCATGGGGCCAGGGTACCTCTAACCTGCCCCCTTCTACTACATCTTATCACAAATATTTTTCGGAAAGGGTCCCACTCCCCAATTTTATAGTTTTCTACAACCAGAAGGGTCGATTGGATGTAATGTTACATTGCTTTTTTAAATCGATCAATGTGACCAAAAATAACAGATGAAAATGTTGTAACAAATGCCTGTTTATTTCTACTAATTTTCATTATTTCTTTATTCCAATAATTAGTTTCTCTAGGAAGACCTTGAAGCATTTACACAAATGATCTATAGCTGAATTAAGGATTTTGACAATTATTCAGAACTGTATAGCTCTCTGGGATCAGCCATGAGGAGTTTCATATATTTTTCCACTGCAAACTACAAGTAGGTTGAAATATTTAGGAAAAAAATTCTCCCAATAGATAATATGCAAAAACAGTGGTTAAAAAATATTTTTTTGATACACTGTGCTCCTTCCTGATAGTTGAAAAAATGGTGGTCCTAGCACAGCAAACCTTTTGTTGATGCCATTCTTAGAAAAACATATCCTTTTTCACTAAGCACTTTTTTCTATTCCACCAAAAAACAGACATAGGTTAGCTACATTTTAGTTATTTTATCAATTCCTTCCAGAATAATCCATCACCCATGAGTGTCATTAGAATCCCCAGAATGTTGGCGGGAAAAGACGCAACTTTGGAGTGGATATCTTTTGTGGAAAAACATGTTATGAACATTTTGATCCTATTAGTACGGCTGTCAGTCTACACACTCACCACCTTTCCAGTGTGTCCATCAGCGGACAGATTACTCTAAAGAGTTTTAGTAAGGAATCTTCATTGCTTACACTGGAGGTTTCCTTTTTAAAATGTAAAAGTTGGGACTGAAGCACATGTCTCACGATTGTGTGCAATATTTGCAAATGAATGCAAACTTTCAGTCTTTGCCAAACATGCCAAGGCCTTACCAATTCAAAACTGCCCCTATGTGAAAATGAGAGAATGAAGAAGAGCATGAGCTAATGAAGGAGGAGCAGGAGTGATTCAACATACTATGGCTGATCAGCAGCAACAAGACCACATTGAGCATATTTTTTTACTTACATTTTTCGTTATATGATGCTCAAATATCTGCAATTAACTGAAACATTCAATTTGGAAATAAATGTTTGAACTCATTCATTGTGTTTGCTTTTATGTCACAGTCACTGTGAACATCAAATCCCTCACATCTTCTGAACTAGAAGTAGGTCACAACATAGCATAATAATCATGTCAACAAAACCAATGAGCAATAGGAGGCCACGGCACTCATAAAATAATCTACCAACACGGGCATGCAAAGTGATTCAGTATACTGCATTCAAGGGACAGGGCAGTCTTGCCACATATCAACATCCAAAATTACCATCCTGTCCACACGTACTTGAGCAGTGCAGTGCTGCACAGCTAGCAGACTTGCTGTGTTCTGCAGTAGCAAAGTATGACTCAGATTAGACTCAGAAAGTGTTGGAACACAAACCACCCAATATTTAGATACCTGAGACAACCCCCTCATTGTAGTGTATCTCACCAATGCGGTAGCATGCAGAATTGCAGCACCTTGCTGGAACAAATTGTGTTGCAGGTACCATCACAGATGATGAGTGACAGTTGTCACAGACATAGGCCTAATATCTTGTGAACATGTGATAATGGGGCATATTACCAAGGGCATTATCGCCGCATTAGCAGGACTTTTTCCCCCTAATGCGGCGTTAATTTTATCGCCCTATTACCAAGCTGTCGCTAACACCAGTTAGCGACAGCTGGTAGGCGATAGCGGGCATTTAGGGGCCCACTTTGCATGTCAGCGATAATTATCGCTAATGGCATGCAAAGTGGGCGTGCCAAGATGTTAGCGACTGAAAACAGTTGCTAACATCTCTAACGCCTGTTAACAACTTCTGGAAATATTTGCGCTAAGCGCGAATATCTCCAAAAGCTAACGCCTGCTAAAAGCAGTTCTTAGCCATGTTATCCAATGAAAGGTGGATAACATGGCTAAGAGCATTGTCACGATAATGCATGAATATCGCTGATTTTTCAGCGATATTCATGCATTTCGCAGGATTTTTACCGCTTTTGAGATAAACCTTGATAATATCAAGGTATCTCAACGGTAAAAATCCTCGGTGCTCGGCGATATTTTTTTCCCGCTAACCAAGCAATAGCGATAATTATCGCGATTGCTTGGTAATATGCCCCAATGTCCTTTGTGAAGAAGGCATACAATAATTTATGGCCATCCTCGAAACACAACACTTGACTCAATTCCTGGCCATATTGTCATATATACCACATCACGCCACAGTTGACAATTCACACATTTACCAGAATTGCACAGAAATGCAATGATGCTGAAAGGCCTGTAACAAAACATTGTGAACATATGACCTTGCAATGTGTGGCATCACCCAGAGAAGTAATACAATGGGGAAGTTCTTGTAACCATCACATCACCTGGAGAATACAGAAACTGAAAAAGTATGAAGTGTCTCTGTCACAAGTCACATACAAATGAATGCGTACATATACTATCTCATTTAAAATGGTGCAATGGTGGATTTTGGATATGAACTTACCGCTGCATGGTAAGAGTAGTTAACCCCTGCTCTGAGTTTACAAGTGCATATTTGAGGGGAAAACACATCTTGTTACATCCTAACTGGGAAATGGCATTTGAAGTGCAGAGACAGAATATCGAGTCAAACATATCGAAATGCACAAATATTGTGTCAAAAATATCATGGGTCAAACATTTCTACAGATAAATTCTTGTGGTAAAGAATATTGATTTTAGGTAAGTGATATCGATTTAAAAAATATTGAAGGGTTTAATATCGTTTGCAAAAATATAGATGTTAAAAATGATTTTTTATTAATATTATGTATTTTATTATATATTTTATATATGTGTGATGTATGTATGTTTTTATAAGAATTGTTTGTATTTTTAATATATGTGTTAACATTTTAGTAGTTAATAAGAAACAATTAATTAGAATTTTGCATTTTTAGTTATGTAGCGAGTTGTGGGTTTATAGGGGAAAAGGGTGGGAAGTAATTTAATTGTATACAATGTATTGATTATTTTGAGTAGTTAATTATTTTTTGTATTTGAATTTTGCCTTTTTAGTTCTGTAGCGGGTTGTGAATTTATAGGAGAATAGGGTGGGAAGTAATTTAATTATATTATATTTATTGAATAATTTGTATTTATTAATATTTGTTGAATTGAGATGTTGTGTTAAATATGTAAATTAATGTATTATTAATTTTTTAATAATTAGTTGTTAATTAATTTTAACAAATTAATTGCAATTAATTATGATAATTGAGTAATTAATTTTTAGGTGTGGGTTGCGGTGTTACTAGGTGAAAATGGTGGGTAGGGTGGGAAGTAATTTATTTATAATTGATGAATTAATAATTAGTTGCTTATTAATTTAAATTCATTAGTAATTAATTAGGGTAATTGTGTAATTCATTTTTGGTGTGTGTTGTGCATATTATAGTGTTAAAGAATGTGTATTCAAAGAATATGTAATTTATTTGTATTAATAATGTTTTTTAATTCATTATTAATTATGTTAATTATGGAAATAAATGTAAATAAAAATGATGACTTGTTATTGGTGTACTGTTATATTGTAGGAAATATAATAAATACATTTATTTTGTAAAACATGTTTGTTTGTTAATATTTGCTTCTTTTAAATAAATATTGTTTATAGATGTATTTATTAATTTATTTTAGATAATCTATTTTTTTGTTATACGTAATTAATATATTGAATATTTTTAAAAAATCAATTGTTTAAATAGTTATTAGTAATTTATATTTCTCTGCTATCCAACACTTTCCCTACTGTTGCACTCACTGGAGTGGGATTAGTAATTTTTACCCCTCAGATATCCAACTCTTTCCCTACTGTTGCACTCACTGGAGTGGGAATAGTCATTTTTACCCCTCTGCCATCCAGAAATTTCCCTACTGTTGAACTCAGTCGAATCGGAATAGTAATTTTTACCACTCCGCTATCCAGCAATTTCCCTACTGTTGCACCCTGTGGAGTGGGAACAGTCATTTTTACCCCTCCACTATCCAATACCTACTGTTATATCATGTTATGTTAGTAGTGTTTTGTAAAGCGCTCGTTCACCGTTTGGTTTCTTGCCGCTGGATCTAGAGAGTGCCGGAGAGTTTAACAGTTCAATTGTAAGCCTGACTGTACAGCCAAGTTTAGAGCAATTTTCAGAATTTCAGTAGATCAGTCGTGGACCTGATTTCCAAAGGAATCAAATTCAATAATTTAGGGGCAAGGGTTGCAAACCTGGCTCCTCCTTGTCGCTTCAACTTAAAAGTAGATATTGACAGTAACTGGAGGTGGGCCGAGCAAAGGTTCAATGAAGGCGAGTATCTGGAGATAAGACTGTCTATAAATCCGGGGCCCTGACCGTGCAATGACTAGTATACTAGGAGCCAATCTTAAATGCACAGAGTTGGGGCATGGGGAACCAGTGCAATTCGCTCAAGAGAGGGGAAACATGATGCCACCTAGGTTGTGGGTAGATAAGTCTAGACGCCTTGTTTTGGGCTATCTGCAGCCGTTTTATAAGACCAACTGGTATTCCAAGGTAGATTGCATTGGAGTAATCTAGGCGCGATAAAACCATATACTGTTGCTCTCACTGGAGTGGGAATAGTAATGTGTACCCCTCTGCTATCCAGCACTTTCCCTACTGTTGCACTCCTTGGAGTGGGAACAGCCTTCGCTATCCAACACTTTCACTATTGTTGCACTCACTGGAGTTAGAATAGTAACATTTTCTCTATTGTTGTATTTATTGTATTGTGAAATATATGTTTTAATATTTTTCATTAGTTAAATGGTTTAATTAAATATAGAATGGTTATTTTTTTATTTTAAATTATTGATATATGCATATATTTTATTTTTATATAATTTAAAAGTTTATAAATAAAATAAAGATAATAGTTACTCAATTATTTTAAATTAAATATATGTATGTATATGTGTAAATTATTGTTTGTGTGCTTATATTTTTTTAATTAAGTTTCTTTTTTATATTTAGTTAAATTATATATTAAATGTCATTAATATTGTTAAGGAGTATATTCATATTTTATATATTTAACATATATAATTTTTGTATTTATCATTTTAAATCGATATTTGTTACATCTATATATTTAACTTTGATATTTTTGATTCAATATTTTTGTACTTACCTTTTAAGGTATTGGAGTCAATATTTTTGTAATCGATATTCAGAACATCAATGCTTTTAGCATTGATGTTATGTCAGTGAACCGGCATTTGAGTGTGTGCCATTACAGAGGCCTGTTTGAGGGAGTACAGTTTACTTGGACCAGGAGGGTCACACAAAGACCTGCCCTGAAAGTAGAAACACTGTTACTGCTTTTGACAGGACTAAGACAGAGTGAAAGTTGGGTTGACAGCATGATGTCTAGGGAACTATAGTAGTGAACATGACCAGGTGACTGGCTCACTCACCTCTAATAAAGGACTGTTGATGTGTTTCACACTCCCCCCTGCCCAACATGATGTTGTTGAAAATATGTGTGCTAAATAAACCCATGTGCCGAATGCAAGTGACTGCAAGACAAAGCCAACACATTGATACCATTTTTGAACAGTGCATGGTGAATGAGTGTGCTGATAGTCTGTGTACCCCCTCACAAAGTACAGTCAAAACGGAGTGCACTACCAATCAGTGTGTGGTGACTGAGTGTTTGTGTTGCAAGTTATAAAGTAGGTGATAGCCCAACACATGTACATTACAGCTTTGTCGTACGAATGTCCTGTGACAGTAAACAGATGGGTAGAGCATATGATCATGGGCACACAGTGCTGGGCAGGAAGTCCCCCTACTGCACTGTAATGTGTGAAATTAAAAGGGCAGGAATGTGCTGCATGCAATAGAATACAATGCTTTTCTGCCTTCTCCCCTTCATCAGTGTCATTTTGGATGGCTAGGCCCAAAGCAGCCAACCTTGCACCATGGGGCAAGGGTGCTTCATTTACATGCAGGAGTGCATTGTTTCATGAAGGTGTGCCTTCCGGATAAGCAAAATTACCTGCGAGGCATATTCAACAATGGAAGTGTGATGCAGAATGCAGCACATATGAAACGCTGAAATAAAAAGGAGTTCCTAAAGTAGAACACCATGTTACCCCACTCCTGGGAAGGTTGTACTTACTGGGACATACCTGGGTTTCCCTAGTTTAGTACTTATGGGAATGGGTCTCAAACCATGGAAGTTGTATAGGTTTATCCATGCAATGGTCATGGAACCTCTCTCAGGTGCTGAGTAAGGGAATGCAGGGTTTTCTAAAGCATTGTATCACACAAGATGAATGACCCCTCACAGGGCTATGCAATGTGGACTGGATTAGAGGGATACTCTCATAATAGATGTGCATTGCAGATGTACCATGGCACATTGTGGAAGCACCACACAACTCAGGTCATCCATATCCTCTTGAGTACTGAAGTGCCTGTGCCCTACATTCCATGGAGGACCTTGCCAATCTCTGTCCTTAAGACATGGTTGACTCACAAAAACATGATGTAATTTGGATTATGTCTGATTGTGTTAATACATCCTAGGAATGTGCAAGCTGTGTGTGACATAGACTGTAGTATGGTTGAGCCAGCCTGTTTTTGTGCTTCCCTAAGTGTGTGTTACATCTGTGACACATCACAATCTCACACTTCGTCACACAGAGCTGCCACGTGGTGTTGCCCAAGTCCTGGCCCAATGACAGGGTGTCGAAGGAGTGTGATCTGGTATCACACAGACCTGGACAGTACAACCAACACATTAGAGCAGTTACATGGGTCACAACTGGCCCATTGTCCCTATTGTATGATGCATTGGAACACTTTTGTCAATCGGAAGCCGAGAATCTAAGCCACTGCATGGAAATGACAGCAGAAGGGCCAATGTGCAAGGTAGGAGATCCGAAGCATAAAAAAAAAGATGCAAATGTTGAAAACGGACAGAATACACCCAGGAAATGATGCAATGAGCATGGCAGGCTGAAACTAGAAAGTGTCAAAGTTAGTTTCACTTTCACTTATGGTCTGTTAGTTTGTGCTGGGTGTTGGAGGTGTTTTGTAGAGCGGCTTGTGGATTGTGATGATTTTTGGTCTTGTCGGTGTTTGCTCTGTTGCTGTCTTGTGCCAATTGTGTTTATTGTGTATTGCATTTGTAAATTGTATTGTGCTTGTCATTGTATTGTTGGGTGTTGGTCCATTTACTATTTTAGGGGTAGGGGTTAGGTTAAGGGGTGTCCGTTTTGGGTTTCGGTGTGTAGAGGTGGTTTCGGCCCAGGGCCGGACTGGGAACCGAAACCGGCTCTGGCAAACTGCTTGGTCGGCTCCCCTGAGGTAGAGGGGTGTTTGCTAGGGCCGGTCTTGGACGATTTTGTTACAGGGAGCAGATTTTACCTTGGGCGGTAATGAAAATGTCCCCCAAGGGGCCCAAAACCTGGTCCCCACCCTGGCGGTACACCGGGAAAGCGCCGGTGCCCGCTACTGCCAGTCCGGTCCTGGTTGAGCCATGTTGGGTAAGGGTAGGGCAAAGAACCTTTTCGAGGGAGAGTTTGCAGTCCAACTATGGCTGCTGGTCTATTATATACCAAACATGTTGTCATCGTGGGTTAACGGCCACCTGAAAGACCTCCACTGGCTTCCTGTCAACAAGAGAACAACATTCCGTCTCCTCACCCAGCACACAAGGCCCTCTACAAACTAGGGCCCAAATGCCTCAGCACTCGACTATCCTTCTACTCACCCACCCGCCAACTAAGATCCTCCAATCAAGGCCTCGCCGCAGTTCCGCGTATCCAAAGATCCACCATGGGAGGTAGATCGTTCTCCTACTTGGCGGCCAAGACCTGGAACTCACTCCCCACTCACCTCCGCCTTACACAGAACCACATCTCCTTCAGAAAAGACCTTAAAACCTGGCTATTCGATAAATAATGAACCCCCTCCCCAAGCGCCTTGAGACCCTCTGGGTGAGTAGTGCGCTATATATATTCTTGAACTTGAACTTGAATGCAAGAGGCACTGGGAGAGGGTGCGGTGGCACATGTCTAGGGTGTTTAGGGTCAACGGCACCATCCACTAGTTTAATCACTGATGAGCAGATGTGATCTCCCGAGAGGCAGATCTCCTACACCACCTTGGTTTGTATGCTGATGGCACCATGAGTATGAGTGAATGTACCATCTGCATGTAGTTGTGTCCCTATCACAATAACGTTTTTGTTTTTAAATTACATGTAAGAGGTGGATAATTTGAGGGGTAGGATCCAAAAATCCTGTGTTCATCTCCATTTTCGATACCCTGTCCCAGGGGGCTGTTGAAGGTGTTGTGGTGTTTTAAAATTGATTCACATTCATGCATTTGTAAACATGACCTGATTTCACATGCTTGTTCGGAAAATAAAGAGCTTTTTTCTTTTTTTAAACCTGCACAGGTGACATGTTAGGAGGAAAGTAATGATCAAACTCCTATTATGGTAACCTTCTTATATGTGCTGCATTATTCAGCACACGTAGAGAGTTTAACATGCCCCTGGAAATTTTATTCATTCAGAGGGTGACTGTTTCAGGATAGACACTTGATTCCATCTTCAAAAGCATGCACCCTTGTAGCTTGCTTTGCGGCTACTCAGCACTCTGTGCACCAGTGACATTAACAGTCTGATATTGTCCTTACATTATTACAAACAGCATATATTTGTCCTTTTCGATACCAGCTCTACTTTGCCATGCCTATGGCCAATGGTTTTCCCCCTTATGACATGGTGCAAACTGGCCTGAGAGGATGCTGCTTAGCAGTATACAAAACATCACATACTTGAGGCATGTTTCAGGAATGTGATGCAAGACATCTCTGAGCATCAACATTAGGGTAGGTGGAGTTGGCGGAGTGCCACTTCATGGAATTCCACAGAGTTGGCTAAAACTCTATGGAATTCCGCTCTGCCACCTGCCACCACTTTACTTCGTTTAGGGTAAGCAAATTTAAAAAATGGGCATAATCTCTTAGACACCCAGGTCTGGCAACAGTTTAAATATGTATTCATCTTCTTTTTTGGAGGGTCATCTATAATCCCTTGGTTGCCCCTTTCCCTTTTTATTGTCCTGATGAAGACTCGCATTGCCCAGGCATAAATGACTGCATGGCCCTAAGACGAGTTGAAATGTCGACGCTGTATATATAAAAAAACCTGGACCCTGTTGTTCGTTGTATTGATGTGCAAACATTTATGATACATTTATCCTTGAAACAGATGAGAAATTTCAGTCAAATAACTTAGTGGTCAGGTTTCATAGGACGGGTGAATGTGGATCCGTCACTGTGTTGCTAATCAATTTGAATATTTTATGTCAGTACTTCTTGAAATTTGTTTCCTTTCTAATCACTTTACACATCCTTTTTGCACCCCTTTGCTATGTTGCACGCTCCGTTTGGGGCAACCACTATGATCTGTAATGTTTTGCAGCTATAAATTATGGTATTTATTTGACCAAGAGACAATGGATTAAAAATATTTCTCTGTGTTGATACTGTTGCTTATTTTATGCCCTTATTAATATATTGTTTCATGAATATATGCATTAATGGATAGAGCAGATCAATGTACATGCTCCTAAATTTGCTCAGTCAATAACTTTTCACTTATTAATTCAGTCCATAAATCATAGAGGTCTTGCACCATTGTTTTCTCGATAAGGTTTCAATACATACGGCAAATGTACCATCATCGGGTGCCAAATCTACAGATGGTAAAAACAACCATTGTTTTACATCCAAAACATGGCACAAACATTACGATCAATGTTGCAGCAAGGTGGAATGAGCTAGGCTGAACTTGTCTGAACATGGTATGCTTCCTATGTCCATATTTGAGCATGAGACTGGTGCTGGTGAGCTGCTGATCCAGCTCACAACAGGAGTTTTGTTTCTCCGCAAGCCGCAGGATGACTATGGCCGCTGCGCCCTGTACTTCACTCTGGACATACTTGGAATGTTGTTTAACACACGTCATTGGACGCTGCTCTTTTGGAGATTGGACTGACCTAAAAAGCAATCCCCTTGGCACCCTAACTACAGTGTTGGTGGAGCCAGCCATAGTTATATATCCTAGCATCCTGACTGTGTTGTTGAGCCATCTGCTTATCCATTCTGTTACTGCTGGTGGCATGTCCAGCTGTCCTGAATGCAGACGCATCTACCTTTGTTGTCCCACATTTTGAATTGATCACCCTGATACAGGTGTTACCCACTCTGGGTTAAACAACGAAACACGCATTGGCGCTGGAGAACCTTGTGCCTCTGTTTTGCTTTCATCTTCGCTGACTAGAAGAAAATTTGAATGATTACTGATTACTTGACGCCTACTATGTATACTGTATTATGAACGTTAACCAATTAGATTTTTTTACAAATGTTCAATTTCTCTGAAGTGTGGAGAGTGTATGAGTGTGTTTGGAACTGTGTTTGATAGTATGTAGTGAGTGTGTGAATGTGGAACTCTGTATTTATTTATATACGCTGAAATGGTATCATACCATATATTACCCTTATGAAGGGTGAATAAGTATTATAAATAAATAAATAAAATGTTCTCTATTCCCTTCTCACTTATTTGTTTTGGGGTAATTTCTCTGTTTGTATAGCTATTTTTGTAATCTATCAGTGACTTTATTAGCTCTTTATTATCCATTTTCAGGCAGTTTGGGTTCTCTTAGATCATATTTGGTTGTCTCCCCTGTCCGATCTGCTGGTTATCTGCTCTCTGGGGCTCACTTCTGTAGTAGTGGGAACACATTACCCAGGCAGCGTTACCTACACTTAACTTTAAAGTCTCATGTGGTCAGAATTATAGTGTGTGTTCAAATGAAACATATACCATTGTTGGTTTGCATCATACTATGCTCACAGTTAACCTCACATGCAAAATGAGTTCAGTGTGAAAGACTATAGGTGTTATCAAATATTCATGGTGACAAACAACTGAAATGTGTCTTGAACCATACCTGTTTCAGTAGCTATGTGTAAATTCAAATGTCCAACTTGGACAAACTTGTGTGACCTTGCCATCAACCTAACCATCACAAGCCAACAATTCCTCCTTGTGCAAATGTTGTTGTGGCAGGGAAACATTATTCTGAATCATTGATTAGAGTTATGACAGAGGACATATGGTTTCTCAACATGTATGGCTGTAAGGGTGTACATTATCAGTTGGCATTATTTACTTTATTTCACCTCTTTTGCAACTGACAGAGGAACGATTACACAAATGTAATGGAAGCTGTAAGGATGTAGGCCTGCAATGCTTTTTTTTTACCATGGTGTTTGAAGACTCATCATCAGACTGCCTGTCTGATGCGCATTTTGAGTGTAAATGTCCACATGGCTGTGTATGTACATATGGTTTGGCAGGTCATGACAGGATGTAAGAAATCCTACATCAGTGCAAACAGTGTTGGTCGGATACTTTGGGCATGTCACCAGTCTGCACACGGAAATGCAGTGAAATGCCTAACTCATGACCTCATATACCCTATGTCCCTTTTCTCTGAGGCATTCATACAGTGACTTCCTGTTGGTAATTTTTATGGAATGTGGAAAGGACCACATGCAGGTTTGCACTGTGTCAGCAGCATTCATCACCTACTAAGGGTGTTACTTCTATTTGTTAACAGTGGTGCTGTCAACCTTGACTCATGGAGCAAGGTTACCTGCAAAATAGAGCACAAAGTACTTGTACAGGGGATAATTGCAGCATGCATGCACCCACACCTGACTTGCATAGCTTATGGTGTCTGCTACAACTGCATACCAGAAGCTACATGTTAGGGTTCCTGGTATTTGTCTGAGTCTATATTAGTGATGTGTAAGACAGGTATGTTTTACTGGTGGTAGCTATCTACCCTATGTTTTGACTACCTGGCACTGAGTCAGTCAAGAAAGCAATGTGTGTTGCCTTGTGTATTTCTAGATGAGTAAACCAATAAAGAGGCACACTACCTGTACTTGCTTGACGTACCTCATTTCACATATGTTAATGACCAAAAGCAAACCCAGTTGCCCCGCTGCAATACCAACCCCAACGTGACCATGCAGACACAACATAATGCTTGCTACTCAGTCTCAGGAACTATATGGTTACAAGCACATTTGTGTTGACATTGCCATATCGTATACCCACACTGTCAGCACTTAAGTATGTTCGCCTTGTTTGATTAGGAAAAGCATATATACAGAAGGTATCTTGTTCATATCTCTTTCTCAATATTGGGTTTTGGTCTCGCCTGACACATGTGTTGGTCTGAAAATTAAAGCCTATTATTGCAGACATCATGTATATTGTCAAACTTTAGCTAATCCAAATTTCCTTTACCTCCCCAGACAACATGACAGCTTAAGAGGCTAAGTAGTAAAAGATACATTTGGATCAGTACCGCCATATCTGTCATGTAACAAAGACGTCCAGGAAGATGTTCAAACAAGTTGTTGCATGAACAAGGAATGGAGGCCGGAACCTGGAACACAGGTAGGCAGGAACATCAAGGACAGTCAAAGGCCAAAACACAACAGATGACGGATGTACCTCAGACCATTCTCGGACCCTCGTCTATCCATCAGGTGCCAGTCACACAGACCAAACAAACAACCACTGCCATAGGCTCCTTATTTGAGGCACATTCCCTTACACAACTTCCGGACCGGATGGCAGGCATTGAGGGTGATCTGTCAAACCTGCAAGCCATAATGCTGACGCTACAGAAGGCAATGGAGCACATCAGTGCCCAAATCTGACTCTCCCTCAGACATTTCAGTTTCCCATCATTTAACATGTTGTTTAATAGTTAAAGTAAATTAGATATAATGTAGGTTAGGATTTATGCTAGGTATAGTGGAGGTTAGTGCACGTTTTTTAAATATTTTGTCAGTAGAAGTTTTTAAGTGTGTTTTAAATGGGTAGTTTTTTAGGTGGGTGGGGGTTTGATGTGTATTTTATAAAACAAATGTTTACAGAAATAGCACATATTTGCTAAGATGTACATGTATATGTAGTATATGTTTAGGGCATGCTTGTATCGTTTATTGTGCTGATGTATGTGTATTAAGGGTGTGGGGTGTAGATGTTTAACTTGCCATTTGTGTATAGTAGTTAAGATTGTTTAGGATAAGTAAGGATAGTGTAGGGTAGAGTTAAGGTTAGTTAGGATAGGTTAGGTAGTGTCAAGTTTAGTTTAGGCTAGATGGGTGTCACTATATAGAAAAACAAATTCTACTTTCACTACTGTGTCATCATTTCTTAATTATCCTTTGCTAGCAAGGAGTAAGTTGAGTACATTATGTGTGTATTGACCTGCTAACTTTGTAGTGTTGTTCTGTCAGAGGCCTAAGAGGAATTGATAGTCTACATGACTATTGAGTCAAGTGTGGTGACTTTTACAACATTATCCACTGTAAGTGGCCTTCTTTTTGAAACTACTGTTGCACTATGTGTAAAAGTGACAGGACATATATAGATGGTGTAGTTTTAGCAATATAGATTACAGATTCCAAGTTGCACTGGGACACACTGATTCCTGCCAGTAGCGCACACACACTTGCACCATTGTACAAGTGGCTCATTGTTGTTGGCTGGTTTCAGATCATGAATTTTGCACTACATGGAGTTCAGTTCGGGTAACTACTTAATAGGCGTAATTGTCCCTTGCAATCCTACCCTGGGGAGATGTTGCTTTGTGTCTGCTTCTGTGCTCTGTCTCCCATGCAGCAATATGTGTCTGCAATCTACCATAGATGTAATGTGTTGTTACACTCACACTCAAAACACATGGGACTTCCCACTGGGAGCGTAAAATATTTGCCCTACTTACCGCAAAATAGCATTAATCTGCATTTTCCCGTTGACCCTGGGCCTCAACAGTATGTGCGTGCATTGCTTGCATACTGACATATCCGGTATTGGATTGGCCTTGTGCAACCTTGTGAGACACAGGTATGATGAAAATTCTCAAGAAATGTGAGCATGACTATCATGCCTATCATTGGTGCACACATTATATTTTATGTACTTTAGGATCTCTTCACTGTACGCATTGAGGCTATCAGATGTGTTTGATCAAGTTGTCATGTTCATTGAGCCAGAAATACGTGTATGAGTACAACCATGTCATTGGCTTATATGGCTCACAGACCCCATTTTTAGAAGATACACTATGTTGTGTGTTTATTTGGAGCTTTTCACTGTGTATCAGTCAAGTACCTGACGCTTATTGTCCCACCCTAACGTTTCATTGGGAAGCAACACAATCCTTCTTATGCCATCACAGTGGATGTTCTTTTTGTTGGTGCATGTCCAAGGCGAGCATGTGTTGCTCACTCTCCTGGAAATGCTATGAAGTAGGTTATGTTAATACACACTCACCATTCTATAAGTAGCCTGCTCATCAACAATCATAAAAAACTCTGGTTTATAGTAGTGAATTTATTTATAATATTTTGTTGGCTCAGCATGCACTTTCTTACAGTGTTTGGGACAACAACACCAACAATGACATGTCCCCAAGACACGCAAACGTGCCTTAAGATGAAAATGGACCTGCTTTGTCACAGTCAGGTTTTGCTGATTTCCAAGGGCCATGCATGATGTGTTGCTCCGGTGCAGGTATAGTGCTTTGTATTGTGGCACTTGTAGTGCTGCTCACACACTACATTACACTACAAGTCACAGTATTCAAGGAATTACCTGGATGAGGCAGCACATCACGCATGAACCTGACAAACCTTTGGCAGAGAAAAGGCTCAGCTGAGAAGGTAGTCACTGGTCAAAACAAATTTAATTTTTGAGATGCATGAGCTAACATGTGAGACATTCTTGCCCTTAACTTTTCACACAGCACAGTGAAATGCAGCAAAGTATGTTGCTGCGCTGTGCTGAACGACAGTTTTAACCACATTGTCCTTTGTTAACACTTACTCTGTAGATCTTCCAGGTCTCCAGCTGCAGCACTGTCCTCCCCTTCCACTCCTTCCACCAACTCCACAGAGATGACTGACGCCACCTGCTCCTCCAGTGGGTCCAACTCCTTTTGATCCTCAGGTCCTCAGGTCCTCCTTCAGTCCCCTTCCCTGCCCTCAGCTTCTTGGCCAGTTTCTCTTTCATTCTGCGTTTATAATCATGCCAGCACTTCTTGCACTCTGGTACAGTCCTTTTTCTTTGGCCTACACTGTTAATTCTATCCACTATGGACTGCCAAATTGCTTCCTCCATCCCTAATGCCAATTTGGAGGTGACAAAGAGATGGTGTTCATTTTTTGCCACCTCAGATATTCATATTTGGTTCTCCTACTAACTGAAATTGCTCTATCTCTTCACCTGGGACTCTGTCTGGACATCTTGGCTGTTGTTGGTGTTTTAAAATGTTTTGTGAAAAGTGAAACCTGCAACATTTCTGTTTCTTTAAAGGATTAACGTAAAAGGATTACATATACTTATAAATGTTTATTGGACAATTTAGGTCGTCATACATGTAGGGGAGTTAATTGTTAAAATAATGGGGGAATGTGCATAATCTAAATCTTAAACATATCTACTTTTTTGAATGGGATCTGATTACCTGCTATGTTTAATGCTTATTTTTTAATCTGATGCTTCAAAATAGGCACAGTATATTAGCTTATACTAAAGTGTCATTTTTTAAATACTAAAGAATTTTTACATTTTTTTTTCACAGTAAGTGGAAGAGGTGGAGTAGGTGGAGGACCAGGATGCACTTTCAACAAGCATTTCTAAATGACCTTGGGAGGGGGGCCCTAATGATATAGATACGTAATAAAAAGGCTGCCACCATTTTGTGGGTTTTTTTGCAGTGATTCTGTAGAAATTCCATTGTATCAGCCACATCTGCTGAGTTTTTAAAATTTTGGCTCATGGGTTGTCCCTCTGAGTCCCCCACGCCCCATGGAGCGTAGTGGCGCCTAGTGGAGCAATTTATCGCTACTGTGCACCCATATATAATTTGTTTTTACTACAGTCTGCAATAGCTGCCAGCACAATGTTCTCATGTTGTTGGCAGTCACTTAGATCGCTCGCTCCTGCAGGAGTCTGACTCCCATGAGAGCAAGATGACCCAAGGGAAAAAAAAGCTCCCTGGACCAATAAGAACACTCTATTTTTAAATTGGTGCTCTCGTGAGACTCTCAAAAGACTCTCGTGGACTCAACCATCCAGATATACAATATTTTTAAACCTTTATTTCTCAAACACTACTGAAAGGATTTACACCAAACCACAAAACAACACAATCTGCAGAGCAAGATCTAGCTTCCTGGCAAATTTGATGTAATTCCGTTCAGCAGTGTTTGTGGTAGCGCTTCTTAAAGAAGTCAAAGAAAAATGCCTGAGGACTTTGCATTATGGGAACGCCCTTTTTTCAAGCCCAGCCTGACGGATCACTCCGAAACCTTCCCTGTCCAAATTGAGCAAAAAAGAGCACTTTTTTTGGAAAGTTTAATGAAGATTCGTCAATGGTGCTAATCTTCCTAGCAACCAAGAAACAGCATTTCCTATGGAAATGCTGACCTATATATAACTACCCAGGTGAGACTGCCACTGGGGGTTGTCGTGTGTGTGTGTGTGTGTAAGTTTAATGGGGATTTGTCAGATTGTGCTAAAGTTATTAGCAACCAAAAATGCTGATCTAAGTATAACTACCCAGTATTGACCAGACTGTACACATAGAAAAGCATATTTTGTTTTGCTTACAATTATGGTGCCATTTGACAAATCTTCACAAAACATTTTCAAAAAGTCTCATCTACCTCAGCTCCTTTTTTGAAGGTTTAGGGGTGATCCGTCAAGCAGTGGCTGAGAAAAAGGGGATTTCATAAACCATTTTCTCCTTTCATTTTTCCATTGAAAAATTTACACAATACTGCAAAAACTGCTGAAGGCAATTTCTCCAAGTATGACAGAAAGCAAGATTTTTGTCAAGAGAGCTTGCTTTTTGTGATTTGCTGTAAATTCAGTCAGTAATTTTTTAGAAATTAAGGCTCAAGTTTTTGTATAGTTCTGAGTCCCTAGTCCTGAAAAAAGATTTTTTTAAAAAGATGTACGGAGGTCGGGTAGGGATATCCTACTCCCTAGGTGTTCAGGGGGTTCCCTAAAACCAGTTTAACCAATCACCGTAGCCTGGTCATAAGGTGTCCCAGGGATCTGCATCCCCTGGGACACGGTTCCTTGCCCATGAGAATGCAGGCACGCACTATCTGCACTCTCCCGGGCAGGGAAAAAAAATGTTGCCCCCATCTGGGTGGGAGCAGTGAAAAATGCTGTTCCCACCCAGGCTAGAGCAAAATAAGGGAGCTGCCCAATGCCAAAACAAAATCTGGCATACGGGTGCCACCTGTGGGCATCCACCAAAACTTTTATAAGTAGCTGGCTCACACCAGGGGAGCCGGCAGGAGCCAAGGGGGCCCTGTGACACTCTGACATCCCCCAGCAAAAGAATATTGTGAGTGCCCCAGTTGGGCACCAGGACCCCCACCAGGACCGGACTGGCTGTAGCGGGCACCGGACATTTCCCCCGGTGGGCCACCAGGGTTGGGGGCCCGATTTGTGCCCTTGAGGGCCGATTTTGTTACAGGACTGTTTTTGCAGCATAGCTGCAATATTGGCCGCTGTAACAAAATCAGCTGAAACCTCCGTGGCAAACAGCTCGGCTGCCACCACAACCCTCAGGGGGGCAGCTGAGCACTTTGCCAGGGCCAGTTTTGGTTCCCAGTCCAGCCCTGACTCCCACTGATAAAATAAGTGCCCACCTTCTGCGAGGTGAGTCAGCAGGGATCACGGGGCAGCAGGGGGAGGCTTGAATCAACTTGATGGTATATGTGGGTTCCCTGGGTGTGCACATGGGACGCACACAAAAAAATGAAGGATAAATGAGTGGCACTGCTCCAGCAAGGAGCACCCCATAATGCCATAGGCCTTCATAAAACAATTTTAAAGAATATATTTTCTTCCTGGGGGTGCCTTAAGACGGGGCAGGGGCACCACCAACCCTTTTTTAATGTTGTAGAGGGCTGTTGGGAGTGAAGCAGCCCTCCAGGAACATTTCAACAACAGTAGGTCTCCTAGGTTATTGAATTCATGACCCCAAGAGAGCTTACCATATTTTTTAAAATCACTACAAGCTGGAGCTGTATGCTCTATAGCTGGAGTGCATGCCCCCCTTCTGGTTGATTATTAAGCTACATATTGTAGCTAGAAAAAAATAAAAAAATTACACAAATAAATACTTTATTAAAAAATATTTTAAAACAATCACTATTTTTACACATCGATATGTGTGAATTCATGAATATGCATTTGATTATAATTATTAGTGACTTTTGGACAGACCCAATAGCCCTTGATATGCAGACCCCAGATTAAAGCCATTGGGACTACCACTAAAACCCTTGATGAAGTCCATAGTCCCACCACTGTTTGTATTTTGCCTCTTAGACAAAGCCAGTAGGTCTGTCTTACTTAAAAAGAGAGCATTTGTAATGTTAGACATGATCAGCTGTGGCGTCTTTAGGCATTACGCTCCACCACAGATGCAAACGACAGAAGGCCTTGCGCAACAGTGGGTGGGGACATGTTGGTTATCCAATCAAAATGTTGGGATTGGGTGAAAACAATGTCAATGAATGTCATGATATGGGCAGGCCTGACAACACCAATGTCAGTAAATGCAATGTGAAAGTATGCCACAGCCTGTGCCCACATGCTTGTCAATGCAACTTCAATGTGTACCGTAACTTGTGTCCGCACAGCTGCACCAACATCAGCAATAATGATACAAACAAATGTCATAATCCACAATGTCAATGTACGTTCAGACCAAAGCAAACACACCTTTGACAACATCCGTAAGAACAATGTCAATGTGCAAGATGACAACTGTATGAACAATGTTGTGTATGTCGCTAAAAATGATACCAGTGGCTGCCATATTATTCTTAGGAGTTCCAATGAACTCATTGCTGACCGCTGTCAACTCTAAGTCAGAGATATATGGTCAGGCAGGTCCTGCGACCCATGCCCATGCTTATCGAGTAACTATTCACAGGTGGGGTCCCCCCTAAATTACAGGCAAACACACACCCAGGGAAACCCTTATCAATTCCACAGATAGATAGTTGCACCACAAACAAGTCTGTGGTAATTGGCCCCAATAAAAACAGTTTGACCAAAGGCTCACATTCCACAGAAGTACCACAAAGCTAAACACCACATGTAGATATGTACACTCAACCAATCGGGACATGACATGCGCACTACACGTAGCAATCATGCGCTCCTCACAATGGACATCTGGACACATACACTCTGGCCCACATTAGCTCTCCCTGAGGTCGAGACCCTTCTGAGTCCATATCAGATGCGCACATATGATTGATTGATTTAGAACTAAGGTCCTCTTTTGGAATGTAGAGAACAGTTCATTACACCTCATGAATTGTATAAATTGAAGGCCAAAACTTTGTACTTCAATAGATTTTGAGCAGACGTTTCTTATAGCTTCTTGTCTTTTCATATGTTTAACCCCTTCTGCGCTGTGTGAATTGTTGCACTGTGCGGGCGTTTTAATGAGTGGGTGGTGTTTGGACAGCACCCGGCAGTCCTCCGCACACGTTCACCATGACGTCGGATGGCCGGGGGCTGTCTGAAGCAGGCAAGGGGTTAAGGTAAACTCATATTCAAACAACAAAAAGAAAAAATATAAATTCACTGAAAAAACAAAGGTTAAAGTGACACTATAGTTAGGAAGTGCAATTAAATGTTACTGTACATTAAAAAGAATGTAAAGGGGAGACCACTCGGTCCCCCTGAACGTATGGATGGGTGCCCCGATCCCCCGGGAAGCCATTGTGGGCGGGGGCGTGACCCGGCTGGTATGCCCGAAGCGGCGTAGCCGGAGCACTCCCCTCCCGCCCAAAAGAGGTTGTCCTAGACACCCGCCCGGAAGTCCGTGCACGGATGGGCGTGCTTGAGGCGGGACCCGCCCTCCCGCAGCTGGATAAATAGTGCGGGAATCCAACAAAGCTTCCTCTTGTTCCTGTGCTCTGAAGGCTGCCCCACTCGTCGCTCGTGAGCCCTCAAGGGAACAAGCTGCACTTTTTTGAGAACTTGTAATCCTTGTCTTTCTCTTTCAGTTATCAAGGCATGTTTGGAGATCGAGTCACCTTTGCAAGTCAGGTCGGACGGATTGATCGACGACATGCCTGGCAAGAAACCTGGAAAGAGCTCCGAGATGGAAAGGATGCTGCGTACGTTGGTGAACCAAGTGGCGGTGATGGACCGAAAGTTGGGTAAAGTTGACCGGCTGGATCGAGGCCTAGCGGCCATTAGGAAACAGGTGGAGGCCCAGAATGCCCCCTCGGGACAGCCTAAAAAGGTCATAGGACTGGCATTGCCGAACGTCACCCCAGGGGATAAAGGTAGAAAGAGGAAGGGGAAGGCGGGTCCCAGCGAGGCCCCAGTTCCAGAAGTGATTCCACCGATTCCCGTCGCGTCGGCGGCCAGCCTGGTACCAGGACCGGATGGGGGATTGCCAATTCCTGTAGTTATCACACCACTGGAGGATGACCAGATGCCCCCGGAATTAGCACTTCAGTTAGCGGCGGTATTACCCTGGCTAAAGAAGGGAGCGGGGGGAGCAGCGGCTGCGGGAGAAAGCCAGAATAATTATTGAGCAGTTGCGGCAGGCAAGGGATGCCGGGCCAGCGAATGTACCTTCTATTTCCCAGCAGATGGTGAAGGCAGTCACGGCTGGCGATCGGGAGGTGACAACTGACACGGCTGGGAGTACGGCTGAAGCCGGTAAGAGATCGTTGCCATTGGTGGGGGAGGGCCCGGTGCCCTCAAGGCGGTAAAGTTTATCTCAACATATTCCCATGGTTACGAAAGAGATGGTGTGGGGAGACAAGTACATTAACATGTTTTCACTTTTGACTGACCATCGTGAGTTAGAATATGCAAAGACCCAGAAAGATCTCTGGCACCCCAGTGTATGGCGGGCCAAGATGGCGGAATTCAGGGTCGAAGAGACCATGGTGAACTGGGTCAGGGCCTTTTCTATCTTTGCGGCGATTATCGGAGAACGTAAACAAGAAGTGTTAACTGACCTGGCATGTTATCAGAACAGGATCATGAATTTCCATGCGATGTATAGGGGAAATGAATGGAAGGGCTATGATGTTGCCTTTAGAAAAGCAAAGGAGTTTAACCAGGCCTTGACATGGGATTGTTTGGATACAGTGTCATGGCACGCACAGCTCTTGCCAGGACCGGCGAGTGCTTCAGTGTCAAGCACGAACGGCTCCGGGGGTTTCCATCAGAGGCCGTCACAGCCCTTTCGGGCGGGCGCCGGGAGGGAATCCCAGCCCAGGTCAAGCGGGAACGGAGGCAAGCGAGGGGTGTGTTGGGGATTTAACAAAGGAACTTGTAACAGGCCTCAGGGAACGTGTAGGTTCCGGTACGCGTGCTCGGGCTGTGGGAATTCCTCACACCCGGAAACCAGTTGCCGATCTAAAGCCAATGGTGCGGGAGGAAAGGGGGGTCCCAAGCAGGATTGATGCTGTGCATCGGAAGCAAACGTCTTCGCCCGTTTCTTCTTGGCTTTGACCCCTTGGCTGAACCGATACCCTGATCATGCATCCACCTGAGGGATGGCTTTTCATATGGCTTCAGGATCCCAGCGGGCAATTTTCGGGGGACCCCTTCCTGTAAAAACCAGCTGTCTATTCAACACAACCCAGCGGTGGCCGCCAAAAAGATAGCGAAAGAAATTAGCTTGGGGCGAGTGGCAGGACCATTTAGCGGCCCACCAGTTGCGGATTTTGTGTGTTCTCCTTTAGGAGTGGTTCCGAAGAAAGACCCGGGGGAGTATAGACTCATTCACAATCTATCGGCCCATAGGGGGGCCTCAGTAAACGAAGCTATTGACCCCGAGGTATGCTCAGTGAAGTACGCATCGTTCGATGACGCAGTTGTACTGTTGAATCGCCTGGGCCCCAGTGCATTGTTAGCTAAATCAGACATTGAATCTGCATTCAGGTTACTCCCAGTACACCCTCAAGACCAGCGCCTGCTGGGATTCACGTTTCAGGGGAAATTCTACATGGATAAATGCATGCCCATGGGTTGTTCGATTTCATGTGCCTATTTTGAAATGTTTAGCTCCTTTTTGGAATCGGTGTTCACAGAGGCCACAGGGCATAGCCAGGTGATGCACTATTTGGATGATTTCCTCTTTTTTGGCCCAGCGGGCAAACAGGACTGTGCGCAGGCATTGCAGGACTTCTGCGCGCTCATGCGGGGTTTTGGGGTCCCGTTGGCGCCAGGTAAGACGGTGGGGCCATCTACCTCGATCGAGTTTCTGGGTATTGAACTAGACTCGGAGGAGGGGTGTTTCCGTCTACCGGCTGAGAAGGTGGCCAAGTTTAGGGCTTCCCTAGGACAATGTCTCCGAAAAGAGAAAGTGACCCTTCACCAGTTACAACAGACAGTGGGTCAGCTTAACTTTGCATTAAGAGTGATGCCGATGGCTCGCCCTTTCTCTCGTTCCATAGCACAGGCTATGGTGGGCCTTAAAGAGGGACACCACCGCACTAGACTGTCGGCAGAGGTTTGCCAGGACATGTTCATTTGGAGGGCATTTCTGGAGGAATTCAACTGGCGAGTGGTGTGGAACAAACCCCCAGCCTCGTCGGGGGAACTCGGCTTATGGACCGACTCGGCGGGGAGCGTGGGGTTTTGGCGCGATCTTCGGAAACAGGTGGTCGGCACAAACATGGCCGGCGTGGTGGCACACAAGCGGCCTAACAGGTAACATTGGTTTCTTGGAGCTATTCCCCATCTGGGTGGCTCTGATGGCATGGCCAGAAGACTTTAAGGACCGCTCAGTGGTGTTTTGGTCAGATAACATGACAGTGGTCGAGTGCATTAATCACCAGGCAGCACGCTGCAAATGGATCTTACGGCTGTTGAAAGAAATTGTATTGCGATGCATGAGATTGAATGTACAGTTCAGGGCAAGACATGTGCCGGGTGTACTGAATAAAGCAGCTGATGCACTCTCTCGTTCGAACATGCAGGCTTTCAGGGGTTATCTACCCACAGCGGAGCTAGTGGCGGCACCTTTTCCCGAAGCACTATGGCAGATCGGTGCCCCGGACTACAAGACCTCGTGGCAGCCAGTTTAGCGCCAAGGACGAGGAAAGCTTATGAAGGGGCGTTCCGTTCATACTGCGCCTTTCTGGGGCCAGTAGGGGAGCATAGATGGGGGCGGGAAGAGTCCTTGCTCCAATTTTTGGTGGCACTTCATAAAGAAGGCCGGTCGGCGGCAACCGCCAACAGGTATAGGGCCGCCATATCATTTATGGCACAGCTCCACGGGATAAGGGACCCAACGGACTCCTTCTTAGTCAGGAAGGCTCTCTGCGGCTGGCGGCGCCTGGAGGGTCGCAGACAGGATAACAGGCACCCGATTGGGTTGGATAAATTGACCACCTTACTGGCGAAACTGGAAGAGACATGCTCCTCGCCCAGCGAGGTAATACTGTTCCGAGCAGCTTTCGCATTGGCATTCTATGGGGCCCTGCGGGTGAGTGAACTAGTGACAGGGAATAAGAAGGATGTGGAGGGAGGTCTACGCAGGGATCACGTCCAAGTAAGGGGCGATTCTCTGCTGATCTCGATAGCCAGGTCAAAGACAGACCAGGAGGCCTTGGGGAATAGTGTGGCGTTGCAGCGCGCTCGGGGGAATCCCGGTTGTCCAGTAGGGCATGTGGAGGCCTACCTGAAACAGAGGTTGACAACATGGGGGGGGCCCTGCTTAGACACATGGACAGCACCCCATTGACAAGATTTCAATTTCAGAGGGTGCTGGAAATTACGATTGCAGCGGCGGGCTTGAACCCGTGTGATTTTGGGACCCATTCATTTAGAATAGGGGCCGCTATGGAAGCTACGGCTCGGGGTCTGCAGGCGGACGAGGTGAAACAATTAGGCCCTTGGTCCTCGAATTGTTTGTGAAAGACTGATGAAATGCACTCACGCTTATTGTCTTTTGTTTGGATTACAGTTTCGCAAGCCTGTCACGCGGGGCGGAAATTGGGATCGGCCCAGCATCAGCTGACCAGCGGGACAGGATCACCATGGAGATCAAGTGGCCTGGGTCGTGGGCCACTCATACGTGAGGCGTGCCGGGGACATATTCAAAGCAGGTGACGCGATCCACGCATCTGAGGAATATGGGTTCAGAGTAACCTTCCATGGGAAGGGAGGCCTCTGTATTGACGGATTGCAAAATTTTGTCGAGGAACTCTTAGGGCGGCACAGGTCACCGCCATCTATAGTCATAGTGCACGTGGGGGGCAATGACTTGGTGAGACTGGGAAGATGGGTGTTAGTTGAGCACATATTGTCTGCAGTTAGCTGGTTGGCCAAGAGGCTCCCTGGGCGTACGATTGCCTGGTCCCACATGATTCCCAGGAGAATATGGCGGGGGGGTTTATTGATGTCAGCATTGAACCACTCGGTAAAGAGGGTCAACAACAAGATTGAGAAACTGTTTCGCTCCGCTCATCTCAAAAGCATTTCCCATGGGTGTATTAGGGGGGATCACTGTTATTTGAATGATGGGGTGCATCTGTCCAGGGCTGGGAATGAATTACTCATAGGAGACTTCGTAGCTTGGCTAGTGGGTTTGAGGAGGCATGACCTATGGGAGGTGTGGGGGGGCCAGATAGTCGGTCAACTATCTGACCTGTGGCGGTAAGGTCTTGATCGGTGAGCAGTGATTTCAAGGTCCCTAGGGGGGCGCCACCCATTATGGATGGGAGCGCCCGGGGGGAGGCGGCCATTGGCCCCTCCCACGGGGGGCGGCACCCACTACGGATGGGTCGCCCAGGGGGAGATGGCCATAGACCCCTCCCAGAGGGAGACGGCTATACGCCCCTCCCATGAATTTCCCGGGGGCCGGCTATCCGCTCCGGTGGAAGAGAGTGTGGGGAAGGGGGGGGAGTCCACGCTGTCCTTCTTACGGATACCTCGCACGGGAACTCGGACGACCTTAAGATGGCGTTGAGTGAAAGGGGGCCCCCACGACAAGGGAAGTTACAGTTGGCTGCGAGGGTAAAGTCCTCTGCGCATGCGCCACTCACACCGTGAGGGCGGGAAGTTGGTGATAGGGATCTGACACCGGTTAAGACCTTGCCGTTGGCCCTTAATGCTAGGTTGTACAAATTCAAAAATGTAATGCATTTATCAGGATGCTAGACTCAGCTAGGAAACCTTTGTATTAGAGATTTGTTAAGGTTAGCCTGAAAAACCTGTCTTCATCAAAATGTAATTGAAGTTGAATTTGTACATGATTCATGAAACGTTTTAATTTAAAGTTTTAAATTTTGTTTCATATTTTAATAAATACGGCCGGGGGGTCGTGAGGCCCCCCCGCCTTCCAAAAGTTTAAATCTGTGTCTGTCTCCTCCCATGGGGAATGGTGTTGGGAGGGGTGGCGGGCATCCCGGCCCATATGGAAAGGGGAGACCACTCAGTCCCCCCAAACGTATGGATGGGTGCCCCGATCCCCCGGGAAGCCATTGTGGGCGGGGGGCGTGACCCGGCTGGTATGCCCGAAGCGGCGTAGTCGGAGCACGCCCCTCCCGCCCAAAAGAGGTTGTCCTAGACACCAGCCCGGAAGTCCGTGCACGGATGGGCGTGCTTGAGGCGGGCCCCCGCCCTCCCGCAGCTGGATAAATAGTGTAGGAATCCAACGGAGGTTCCTCTTGTTCCTGTGCTCTGAAGGCTGCACCACTCGTCGCTCGTGAGCCCTCAAGGGAACAAGCTGCACTTTTTTGACCCACCCACCAGCCCCTTGTTGCAGATTTTGTGAAATAAAGAAATATTTTCGGAGATTATTTTGATGTAATGAAAAGTATGACGGTCATTTCTTGCATCAGGAAGGTATGACGTGGTATGCATTTAATTGAATACTTGCTCGTAGGCCTTTTTTCCTTTGTAGAGACATAAAGGAATGGATTCAATAAAGATTGTGTTTTTTCTTTAGGACCTTTTTTCCCTTTATAGCAGGATTGAATTCAGTGAATTATCAAACTGTTGCAGAATTAGGCATAGTTTTTTCTTTCCTTAGTAGGTAAAACAACTGTCGTATTTATTTTTGGGTCGGGCGGTAAGGTCATGATCGGTGAGCAGTGATTTCAAGGTCCCTGGGGGGGGGTGCCCGCCACCCATTATGGATGGGAGCGCCCGGGGGGAGGCGGCCATTGGCCCCTCCCACGAGGGGGCGGCACCCACTACGGATGGGTCACCCAGGGGGAGACGGCCATAGACCCCTCCCAGGGGGAGACGGCTATATGCCCCTCCCACGAATTTCCCGGGAGCCGGATATCCGCTCCGGCGGAAGAGAGTGTGGGGAAGGGGGGGAGTCCACGCTGTCCTTCTTACGGATACCTCGCACGGGAACTCGGACGACCTTAAGATGGCGTTGAGTGAAAGGGGGCCCCCACGACAAGGGAAGTTACACTTGGCTGCGAGGGTAAAGTCCTCTGCGCATGCGCCACTCAACACCGTGAGGGCGGGAAGTTGGTGATAGGGATCTGACACCGGTTAAGACCTTGCCGTTGGCCCTTTATGCTAGGTTGTACAAATTCAAAAATGTAATGCATTTATCAGGATGCTAGACTCGGCTAAGAAACCTTTGTATCTGAGATTTGTTAAGGTTAGCCTGAAAAACCTGTCTTCATCAAAATGCAATTGAAGTTGAATTTGTACATGATTCATGAAACGTTTTAATTTAAAGTTTTACATTTTGTTTCATATTTTAATAAATACGGCCGGGGGGGTCGTGAGGCCCGCCGCCTTCCAAAAGTTTAAATCTGTGTCTGTCTCCTCCAATGGGGAATGGTGTTGGGAGGGGTGGCGGGCATCCCGGCCCATACTTGAAATTGAGGTTGAAGAGGAACTATATAGAGGGGAAAATCTCAAGTAAAACATACTGTTTTAAATAAAACCCAGAAATTCAAAAGTTACTGTTCCCTCAAGTAAATATAAGTCATGTAACCTTAACTTGTACCTTCCCCATGCACTGGCAGTGATCTGAGATATTACGGGAGCAGAACCGCAATAATTTAGTGATCCACAATAATTTAGATACCCCAGTTTTTACCTCTGGTGGTCCGGGTAAAATCATCCTCGCTCATCTAGCTGTTAAAGACAATACTCCTCCTCAGCATTAACAATTAGGGCCTGATAACATGAGCGGCCGGTCTTCTGACTGGTGCACGCATGGTTGCACAGCAGTGGTGGTCCGTCGGATTACAATCCAAAAAGTACTCTCCTTGGAACAAGGGTAGTGTCTCCCTCATGCACTCAAGCTGAAATTCAATACTTCAATCACCTATATTCACCTTTATCTTTTTCGCTGGTCATTAGTAACTTGTTCTTGTTCTGTTTTCAACTTTATTGACTGCGGTTTTTAGTGTGGCATCTGGGTAATCCTGTTTTTTAAACTTGTTAACACGATTCTTCATGCTTTCTTGGTATAAATGGTCATTAGATGATATTCTTTTTAATCTAAGTAACTATGAAAAAGGCAGATGTTATTTTAGTGATGGTTGATGTAAACAGTGAAAATGGAACAAGTTATTGCGATTGGTTAGTTTGGTGTATACTTGAGTAATTAATGTTCCGTGGTTGTTTGTAATGCAAGTGTCTAAAAAATGTATTTGATCTTTGCTGATGGTTGAGGTACATTCTAAACGTTGATCCGCCCTATTGAGGGACTCAATTGCTCTTTGTAATTCAGTGTGGGTTCCCTGCCAAAGTACAAAAATGTAATCAATGTATCTTTTGTAGAAGATCAGGTGGTGTGACCAGGCATTCTAACTGAGTATGTGATCAAGCTCAAAGCTGTACATAAAGAAATTGGCATAAGTGGGTGTGGCACAGTTGCCCATAAATGTTCCAGAGCATTGGATATAATATTTGTCAGACCCTTTGACGTAGCTGTGGTATAGTGTGAAATGAACCAGTTCCATGAGGAAAATCTTCAATGATTGTGGTTTGTCACTGTAGCTAGAAATTATTCAACTGCCTCAAAACCTATGTTTTGGAAAATGGACGTGTACAGGGATTTTACATCAATGGTACACAAGATAGTTGCAGATGTTATTTGATTTTGAATTGTTTCCATAATATTTAAAAAATCCGTGGTATCGCTTATGTACGTGGCCATGGATTGTACCAGTGGCTGTAAATGTTTATCAAGGTATTTACCTATTGGTTCGTGCAGAGTTTATGGTGGAGACAATCGGTCTGAACGGTGGTGAAATTGGATGCCTATGAATTTTAGGTATCATATAGATATTTGGTACTGCTGGAGTACTTTTGATGAGATACCTTTTATCATCCAGAGTGATTGTGCCGTTGTTAACTGCATCATCAATGATTGAGGTAAGTATTCTCATGAACTCATTTGTGGGATCAGATGTTGTTAGAATTGGGGGTCTCTGGTTTGGCGCAAGTATTCACTTGTGACAAGCAGGGACCCTCTCCTCTATGTCAGGGCGAAGGATGACCCCTCTAGGTGCGTGGCGTGAGCTGCCTAGGCTATTCTTCAGGCGTTATTGGGCTAAGCCTTTGTAATCACACACACAGTTAATGTACCAATCCCCTCACAAATGGACACCAGGCTGTGGATATGTAAAAATACATCTTCTTTATCTAAAAATATCTCTATGCATTCAGGAATTTATCACAAGACCAGTTCAACACAGTTTTGGGCCACCAGATCTTAGAAATAGGCAAATGTTCTTTATTATAGTTGAAATGATCAAAGTTCCTTTACCAACAGGTTGAGTTTACTTGACAATGGTCTTTGGTCCTTCAAAATGCTTTTACTAGGATTATTAGTTACTTGAGGCCACTTTAGGGCCCAATGGACGCTTCGTAGCGCTTCTGTGCGCTTTCCCCGGTGAAATACAAGAGACCCTACCCAGCTCACGCATCTAGCGTGAGCAAGCGTACGTCGCGTACGGGGCACTTTTTAGAGGCACGAGGCGTAGCAAGGCAAAATCCTGGTACGAGCCGTACCCAGCTTGTGCGGCTCGTACTGCCGGGGGATCTCAACATACTGGGCACTTTTCAGAGTGCTAGGGGCACAGGTTGAATTCCGCAGGCGAAGCGCTCGACTCCCATTAAACAACAAGCGCACTGTTCGGTTCTGTGGGGCACAGCGTACACTTCCTTAGCAACCCAGGCAATACGTGGCACACTCGTTGTAACGTAGAATCTCTTCTCAGGCAATCCGACGCGCACAGCTAGATTATGGGGAAATAACGCATTGCGGGCCCGAGCCCAGTGTGCTAGCGCCGTGCCTTAAGACCTCAGTTCTCTTTCTGGGACGAGTCATACACGGGGAGTGCGACTCGTTTCTTGGCTGTGACTTTGGATCTCTCCTTATAGGGGGTGTGTGCACACAGGTAGGCACGGCCCACGACCTCAGTACAGACTGTACTGGGGTCTCCCAAAGGGGGGTGGCGCGGCCTGTGAAGTCTCTCAGGGGGTGAAGCAGGACAGCAGGGTATGCTCTATCGTACGGGCGGCTGTCTCGGCATCGGTCAACGGCCGCAGAGGATTTCCAGCGGGAGGGGCAAGTGAGTGCTTCAGCGCGCTCCTGATGGCAGGCTGGGGCAGAGGAGCAGGCAGCCTGACCCCCGGGCAGAGAGCGACTCCAACAGAGCGAGGCGCTCACTGGTGAAGGGCAGGCAAGCTCCTAAGTGCCACAGCCCTAGGAGGGGCCGATGGGGGCGCAGTCTCAGCTCCAGCCAGAGGCACACACGGCTCGAAATTCAAGATGAGCGAAGACACAAGGAACCCACTGGTCCTGGGGTTCCGTTGAGGGGGCAAGCTCAATCAAGCCCTTGGAGAACGTTTCAAACACAAGTCAGCAAAGTCTTTTCAGAAAGTTTTCTCTCCTTCCTCAGCAAGGCAGACAGCAGGCCAGTCCTTCCAGCTTCTTCTTCTCCTTCTAGTTAGGCAGAGGTTCGTTGTGGGAAACAGGATCTAGTTTCTTGGAAGCAGGGCTCCTTCTTTTATACAGTAATTATTTTGTTCTTTCAGGCCAGGAGGGCCTTTGCATAGCCTAATTCAGTTTTGAAGCACTCTGTTGTGCTGTACCTGGCTTTTCCTTTCAGTGTGAGGGGCAGGCACATCAGATGCTCCGCAGGAGGTGGAGCCAGCATTCAGATGACAAGTACAGCCAGGAGTACCTTGTTGACAGTCTTCCCTCTTCCTGGGCCAGGTGTCGGGCAGAGTCATCAGTTGCTCCCCAGGGGGCGGACCCAGCATTGTGGTGGCAGAGCACAGCCCTATTCATAGTCCAGGGGCAGTCTCACCTCCCACTAAGGGGTAATCCTTGCATTCACCACCTGTCACTCACACAACCCAGACAGCAGATACACATCCTAGCAGAGGTGGGCTGAAATGGTTAGGCAAGCAAATGCTACTTTTAGAAAGTAAGCACAGGATATTAAAATAAACTTTACTAAAAGAAGTCTTTTATTATTCAGAGTTCAGGCATACTAAACTTGACTTTCTACCATGTTCCCTGAGCCTGCTGGGATTATAGGGTGTAATAATTCACGCAGCCCATCTTGGCCTAAGAGAACAGGTAGCCTTACAATAGTGAAAAACGAAATTGGCTGCAATTCACTATTAGGACATGCCACACACATTAGGGCTTGTCCTACCTTACACTTACAATGCACCCTGCCCTAGGGCCTACTATAGGGGTGACTAATATGAAGCAAAGGGAAGGTTTTGAGGCTGGCAAGTGTGTGCACTTGCCCAGTCAGCATGACAGTACCAGACTACATGCATCAGCAAAAACATCTGAGGCACATCAGCAAAAAGTGAAAGGGAAACTCACACCAAGGTGCCAGGTCTTACAGATGTCATAGGTATGGAAGTGTTGCTATCCAGTACATGTTAACACTTTTTTTGTAGTCCATGAGGACCATGGCTCGTTTGTCTGCCTGGCGTGTCGTAATTTCCGATCTCTGTGCAATTTGTACCAATGCTTGTTGTTCTTTTTCAGTGACGTTAAAGTGTTTAGACTTGTTTTGCATACATATTTTTCGAAATTCTTTTTGGATTACTGTCTCAAATGCATCTAATACTTTGTGACTGACAGGAGCCATAAACGTTCTCTTATCACGTAGTCCTAAAAGAGAGTTTTCTTGAGGTCATTGTGTAGGTTCCACAATATTGGTAAAGTATTGTTTCAACCTCAAGGTACACATGAATTTAAATAAGCAGATGTCAGTTTCCAGAGCATTTGTGTGATATGTCGGAACGAAGGATAATCCCTTTGTAGAGTGTTGATTTGAAAATCCATTAACTGGTGACAAGACTCTCTGACTGCGAGTACCCTTTGCTACTGGCTTTGTTGATTGTAGATTTCCTCCTGCTTAGTCTGGTGGCCTTGTGCCTAATTCTAAAAAGCCTGTCTACCATTGGTGTTTGTAAAAGAAGACGGACCCTTCTTCTCCAAACCTTGATGTTCGTGGATATCGTGCAGTGAGCTTCTTTGTTGTGTACCATCTGAGGAAGGTCAGTGTGATTCATAACTACGTTGTGGATGACTTCTTTGTTGCTCATCGTCAGACAATGATGAACGCGTATCTGAAATCCGACCTGTGCTGCCTCTCTGTTGTCTTCTTTGGGCATATACCTCCGCCCAGGTATACACTTCCCCCAGCTTGTAATCAACGGTGTCCCATTTAAATTTCCTGATTTTTCTCGCGTTGATTCCTTTAATGTAAATCTCAAGTTTTTTCTAGGTCAACAAGCGTTTCATTCCAGTTTTCAGCCACCCTTGTGTTGGATAAATCTTGTTTGAGTGGGGAAATTTCTTTATGAAGTTCCTCTAATAGTTTAGATAGTTCCTCAATGTTTAATAAAATTAAGTCTAGTGAACATTTATTGAGGATAGCTTCCCATTTTTCCGTGAATCTTGTGTTATTTTTACACAGAGTAGATTTCAGCGAGATTCTGAGTCCCCTTGGTATTCTCTGAACCTTTGATACTTTGTGAGGGTGCTAGAGTAGAGTCTTTGGTTAATGGCTTTCTTTGAAATCTATGAAAGCTGTTTGATGTTTGATTGAATGGAACTGCTGCTTGTGCTGATGCCTTCAGTTTCCTTACTTAAAGCGTAAATTCGTTGAGTTTCATCAAGAGTATATACAAAGGTTTCTGCTCTTTGTTCAGTGATCTTGGCAATTTATTCAAACAACATGTTTGGTGGGTGCGTCTTCTGTGTTACTCAGAAAGGGAAAAGTATGTAAGAATGAAAATAGAAGGCACAATCCTGTGGTATTTTCTCGGCAATATAAGGTGAATCAGTGGGTGGTGCAATCGGGTTGAGCATCCTGCGTATGAGGAGATGTGTGAGACAATCCAAAAGCACTCTCCTTGCAACAAGGGTAGTGTCTCCCTTATGCACTCAAATGGATATTCAATACTATAATCCACAAGTAAAAAATGTCAGTTTACAAAATTCAAAGTCGTTCCGGTGGTGGACCACTGGTTGTGCCAGGGAGCAGTCTTCCATGGTCGTGGCAGAGCTGCGCCACAATATAAAATGCTCAGTAGGACTGCACCAGTACCGCCCAGAATATTACGAGTTTCTGTACCGACAGCCATTTCATGGCAGGAGCCCCTCCATGAAAAGACTGGTGAAGCAGGAACAAAGGGAGCCCCACAGGGCCTCCAAGCCACGCCATTCATGGGGTTACATTCAGGGGGGCACAACATGTGTCTGTATTCTCCTGAAGTTCCAGCACCGCATCGACATCACTATCCATGTCATCCTGGAACTTTTTTTGCCGTTCTCATTGCGTTGCCTGTTTTCCAGGCACCGCCATGGGAAGGACAAAGGACTGTCCACCTTACACGAGTTCAACTCGTAATAAGTTGGGCGGTCCATGCACAGCTGTGCCGGAGGAGAGCCGGCGCAACTGTGCAAACGTTGTAAGTGGGCCCATAGTGGACAGAGTAAAAATCAGATAGAAACTGGGACCACTCTATAACCGAGTTCTAGGTCAAACGTAAGTGTAAAAAATTTCTCACAGAAATCTTAATAGAAGAGATACAAAAAAATACTTTAAATGAAATCAAGGCCCAGATGCGTAGAACTCATACTCATAAAGAGTACTGACTGCAATCTCAGGGAGAAAGGAAAGTGTCAAGTAAATTGAACAGGGTCTCAGAAGGAAAATGAGAAGTTGCCCAGAACCTTCAAAACCAGGGGGGTTTATCTACATTTTACACATAAACAATTACGTAAACAGCAGATTCAGCATGGTTGGCTCACATGAAAAGCAAATTCATTATAATTAAAACCATTAGCACTAACCCATTTCTTAAGGTAAATAAAATCATCCTCAGCAACTACTCTCCAGAGATGTAGAATACAATATCAAACATTTTTCAAACAACGATTCTTATAACATTTTCATCTGCAGGCCCACATAAAAACTTCCAGTCGATATTCTTCAAAATGATACATAGAGAACACAGTGGAAAGTTTCATTCACAGTACATGCTTTCAAAGGACAGTCGCCATCAAAATCATAGCAATCTGCGCCCGCGGAAACTGTGGGGAGAGAAGACTTGCAGTGGGTTAGTGATTGGGAGGGGGGATGAGCAGAAAGATGAGCAGAATACAAAAAATCGGAATCTGTTTTAATAAAATAGTGCTTCACATGAAAATGTAGCATAACTATGCTACATAATTAATCATACTTCTAAACCATATAATTATGTTGTTTCCAGTGCAACATAATTAGTGTATTTGTTACTACTGACCATATGCATCATTAAAATAATTAATTTGCACAAATAATTTGTCACCAGAAATTGAACATTTAAAAGGACTTAAAAAGACTTCAACAATATTGCCAGTAGTCCTGTATCCATTCAAGACTCTTCAGGTCTGAAGAACAAATCTACATTCCTACCCTGCATACAACAAATACCTTCGGAGGTTGTGACTTTTTAAAAACTATGCTTAAGGAATATGAATCTAATATGAACCAAGAAAGGGAATTGTTTTGTACCATTTCTAAAGAAGAAAAACAATGTATTGTGGCACTTGATAATGACCTCAATATTACAATCAAACCTGCAGATAAAGGGTGAGCAACGGTTTTACTGGATACTGAAGAATATCGTAAAGAATGCTTTAGTCAACTGAATAACAATAAATTCTATACACGGATCACGCAGAATCCTACTACCCAACCACAACACCAAATGAAAACTCTAGTTGGGGAAGGGAGTGAACATGGTTGGATCACTAAATGTGAAGCCGAATTCCTGGTTCAGAAACATCCCAGAGTCCCAGCGTTTTACCCAAAAAACATAAAGATCAGAGGCCTTCACCTGGTAGATCCATTGTGTCCGGGATTGGCTCTATTTTAGAGCCACTCTCCAGATTTGTTGATTATTTCCTGTGCCCAAAAGTGTCAGATATGCCTTTGTATCTGCAAGATACAAAACATGTTCTTTCAGTATTGCATACTGTACCATTTGATCCCCAGGTCAACATTATGGTGACATATGATGTAGAATCATTGTATACGAACATCTCGCAAGATGACACGTTGGAGACAATACAGCTACTCCTGGATGGCTATCTGCAAGATGATCAAACACCCAACATGCGCTGCGCTAGGATGGCACTAAAAGATAATTTTTTCAGTTTTGAAGGTAAACTATGTTGGCAAACCACAGGGACATCTATGGGCAGCACCTGTGCCCCAAGCATGGTCAATCTGTACATGCATGGTTTTCCAAAAAATATGTATATAGTGTCAACAATCCCTTCCAAAATAAATTGAAACTTTGGAGACGTTATATAGACGACATTCTGGTTATCTGGGAAGGTGACCAGATGTCTCTTGACAGTTTCTCCACTTGGTTAACCACATGTGATAGGAATTCAAAATTTACTGGAGAAGCAAGTACTCAATCTGTGTCCATTTTGGACCTCTTACTGGACCCCAAAGAAGGAAGGATTTATACAGAACGGCAAGGAATTCATTGTTAAGTTATCACAGTTTCCATCCGTGTTCCCTACTTACCAATCTCTAGGTGGGGCTATTCCTTAGGCTGCACAGGAATTTTACGGAGTTGACTACATATAAAAAACATGCGACAACTTTAAGTGCGGAACTAGCGCCAGACAATACCCGAATCAACTTATACAGAGGGCTGCCAAGAGAGCACGCAATGACAATAGGGAGGCGTTGCTTGAATTACATGGAAAAGCAAAGAGTGATAGAATGGTCTGTGTGACTACCTTTAGTAACCTAACAGATAACATCAAGACAGCCATCAATAAAAATTGGCATTTCCTTAATACAGGTAAACTGAATTTGGAAAAACATTGTTCGTGTTAAAATGCAGCAGCAATTTACGTGACTTATTGGTACATACGAGACCAAGGACAAGACAGAGTTTGACTAGACAGCCAACTTTGTGGGGAGCATCGCCAGTGACAGGACACTTTCCATGTGGTATCTGCTCTCTGTGCCCTTTTACTCAGCACACTACACACCTTGATATGGCTTGAGAAACACCATGGCAACTAAATAACCATACCAACTGTAACACAAGCGGAGTACTTTATATGATCATGTGTTAGTGTTCACTTCAGTACATTGGCATGACCACATGGAAGGTCAAACATAGGATTGTCGAACATCGGAGTGCGTTCTGATGTAGGAAATCCAATACACGTATGACTAAACATTATCTAGAAATGGCCCATTCAGAAGATTATTTGACTTGGGTCATTATTGATAAACCTACGTATGACATTAATACGGGCCCTTTAGATAAAGTCATCTTCCGACGTGAACAGAGGTGGGTATCAAAAACTACGATTCCCATGAACATGTGGACTCAGAAGTGCAAGATACTACTTCCGGGTTACAACACTAACAATAGTGAGAATGGCATTTAAAACCAGAGGGTTACGAACAACTTTCTCCTCTGGTCTTTACTCGAAATGAGACAGAGCACAGAGATGAAGGTAAGGCTTTACTGCCCATGTCTTGCGTAGGAGACACGCGGATTACACTAATCCGGAGGTTCACTCCGGTTTTGTTGTTCGTTTTTTTTGCTTTTAGGGCAATGAGTCAGACATGGTTTCTTATATCGGTTTGGCTTGAGAAACGCCGATAGCCCTGCCAGCATAATTAAGCATTTATAAATTTGGACCAAGGCACATAATGGACAAGACAAGCCTGATATAGCAATATGATTAACATCACACATTGTATTGACGCATTACACACAAAGTTCAATAAATAATATACAAAATTATAAGGAGACTGCGTCTGCAGGAGAATTGATTTTAACTTATTGAATTTTTTGAGAGGGACCCCTTCCACCAGGGGAGTAGGGTACTGAACCACAGTATAAATAAGTTTTCCCTTGGCTAGATTCAATAGCTATTGAAGCCCAAATACTCGTCTTGGACACTAGAAACTCAAAATTCAATCATCAACCAAGTTTTAAAAAGTTTATGAAAATTCATGTATGAAGTTTCATTGCGAAGTGCAATGGAAAGAGAATTCTACATGGATGGACCAAGGCAAGCAAACGGACGACCTCCCATTCTTTTAAGTTTGATCCTAGGTACCAAGAACTTTCCCAGAGTGGTTGATTGTAGTGAACGAGAAGGTTGGTAAGGGTGGACTAGGGTTTGCAGATATTTAGGGACAGAGCCAACCTTGATTTTGTGCATTCTTTTAGTCCTAACCATTGGGGGCACCTATTAAAGTCAATGTTGTCTCCCATGAGTTTGTTTTAAATCACTTTTGATATATAATTTGGACTCTGCCCCTCACTCCAACTTCCAATAGATGATTGAAAACACATCACGCTCCTCTCCTGATGGAGAGTTGTAGCCCACACTGTGTACCTTGCAGTCACGGTGTGCAAGAGGGAACCCGGTGATGAAGCATGGGTGAGTGAGGGTTCTCGTTTTAAATAGACTAATGTTAGTTTATTAATTTTTGGCATATACTTTTCAAATGTTACATTACTTTTTTGTGAGTATACCATTCAAGACTCTCACATGCATTTGTGTGTTTCTTGCATGGCCCATTGTTGTTTTTCCTATGTCAGCCTAATTGCGTACATTGAAGGCCCTTTTATTTTGAAAACGTTACTACATAAAAACGTGCTTTTGTGCCACAGTGCATTTTCACACAGAACTTGCACATTATTGTAATTTGTAATTTACCTGGGATTTAGTCTGAATACCCTAGACAAGGTCAAACAACATTGCCCCTTGCTATGCTCTCTGGTCAGACATCAGCACCCAGAAATAACCTGAGAACACAGCTGCTGTTTGTGAGTACACGTCATATAATTGAGGAAAGGTTTTTCTGAAAACACCCCCTGAACAAAGGTCTTGAAGCAAAAGTGCTGCATCAGCAGAGATGTAGAACATCCACCTATGTATGCTAAGGTATAGGGTCCGACAATAATCCCAGAGATCTAATATATATATATATACATATATATATATATTCATTGAAAAACCATAGGTTTCAGACATGTTATAGTTAGGAATCGGCATTTACAAAACCTTTGAAATTCACTGAAAAAACTATAGGTTTCAGACAAGTTATAGTTAGGAATTAGAATTTAAAAAACCTCAGAAATTCACTGAAAAAACACAGGTTTCAGGGGTGTTATAGTTAGTTTGACATTTCACTCATACAAAACCATTGAAATTCCCTCATTGTAGTTAGTTGTACTAACTATAACTCACGTGCCCGTAATCCACTGCTGATGATGTCACATATTACATCATTCAGGACATGGTCAGTGACATCACTGATGGAATCACTGCTGACATCTCAAACTTGATTTCCTATTGTTTGTTCTGTGCAAATCACTTAACCCTGCCCCATTTCTTTCATTTGCCAAGCGCCACGTGACCGTTCTCGCAGCAGTGTACTACGAGCTGTTCAAGTTAATGCAATGTAGTTTTTCTAGTGTAAGTAGTGTGTCACGTGCCGCATGCATTGCAAAAGTAATGTTTTCGGCAATAGTGTATTTTCGCACGGTTTCCACCTTTTATACCTCAAATATCTTGCCTTGGTAGGCTATGTTTCTGGGCAAATATCTTAATCCTGCGCCTTTAATTTTTTAAGTAGTGCGCCACGTGCTGCTTCCTCCCCATGCACTGAACATGTAATCGATTGACCAGTGTTGTATTTTAGCACGCTCTCCATGTTTTTTAATATCGTTAAACTTGATTTCTTATCCTTTCTTTGTGCAAATCACTTAATCCTGCCACGTTTCTTTAATTTGCCAAGCGCCACATGGCCGTTTCCGAAGCAGTGTGCTACGTGCTGTTCAAGGTAATGCAATGTAGTTTCTCATATAATGCACATGTAATTGATTGGCCAAAATTGTATTTTAGCACGGTCTCTGTTTTAATAACGTTAAACATGATTTGCCCCCTGTTCTTGCTCATTATACAGATGTCTCAACCATAGGACGTATTGGTCGCCACAAACTGTTTATTCCTGCCCATGCACTATCCCGGGTTGTGGTCAACAACTCGACACACCAGATCCACTGACTACTCTCCATATGCTATCAGCCGAAAATTGGAATGGACCTAATGGAGTTATCAGGTTTGACTTCAACATTTCATGATAGAAAAGCATTCTGAGATGAGCATTTGTGAATTGCATGTGTTTGCAGACAGATAACTACAATTGTGGTGTTTTTTGCATGCTGGTAATGATACTTCCAAAAACATTAATTTGTTGAAGATACATTACTTAATGTTATTTTATGGTAATAACTGTTTTCGTTAGAATAGTTGTAAATAGGAAAGACGGCTCTTAGGGATGACACTTTTGAACGCCTACCCACCGCGTCCATAGTGCTCCTCGAAAGCATATTGGTATTCGCATATGATTTTGTCTAACCACTAGTATGGTCCTAACGCGGTTGGTTTGAAACCTCTGATGATTGCTTTTCAACCACAATCCTTTTGAGAACAATTACTTTGATGTACATTAAAATTAAGCTTGGACATATGTACAACATATACATTTTAAAGTTTTTTTTCATTTTGCACAATGTTACATAAGTCAGCAGCAAATTGCCGAGATTGAAGAAAGTATACCCTGCTGTTCTAGCTCATGACACCGATGTCTCAAATATGGCATGAACTAGTTGTGAGAAGCCAAAAAAATAACACATTTTTAACGGATAACGTTAAGGTTAATACTCTCAATATGACTAGTCGACAAAGTTAAAAAGAAACGAATATAAGTACTTGAGGGGTTTTTGGTGGCAGATAATCTCCAATTCACACTTGTACGGATGGGTCTGATACCAGGTGGTTCTCTGTATAACTAATGAATGATTAGGTATTAGGATGGCATACAGAGCTAACAACCTTCTTACTTTTTCTATTAAAGGGTTCCAAATTGGGGATGAATATTAGCCTGTGCAGTAGAGGTTGACGGTGTTGCTCCACTGGTACTTTGGCCTTCTCATGAAGCAGGAGGAGCCTCTCTCAATCTCCTTAACTCTTCCCTTGCAAAGTTGACCAGATGCTTGATCTGCAAGTGCTTCCCCATTCCACACCAGTAATTTTTATTGGGGTCTCCTCTTGAAAGCAGTCTTGCATATGCGGCAAGTAACTTTTCCTGCATTCATCTTTTTTAAGACTTCTGGAAATTAATTTCAAAATTTTCATTTTGGTAGACCAAAGTCTGCATGCACAATGGCCAGTGGAAGCGTTTTGATATCGGGTACACCCAAGATCAAGTGAATAGATTTGATTGATAAAGCATAGCAAAGGAGGTGGCAACAATGGGGAGAAAGGTCCATGTGTGGTGGATGCTGGGTTTGTAAATCTGCTCCATCTATAACTTTCTCTCTCTCACAGTTTTAATGTTGTTTTCTCTATCTATCTTTCTCTCTCCCTCACTCTCTCTCACATCGTTTCTCTTTCTCTTTTAAAGTTATGGATGCTGCTGTCAACGCTGACGTGTAGAACCAAAGCTGATTTGAAGTTGTGAACTCTGTTGGTCAGTGTTCACACAAAGTAAGCAGAACGGCCTAGATATACAATACCTCTGATTAAATGTATTAGAAATAAAAGAGCTTATTTACAAACCCCTTGCGCCATTTTTGCGTCACTTTCAACATGAGAAAAGCAACACAAAAGTGGCGCTGAGTCCTGTAAATAAGCCCTAATGAATATTGTCCTGCATAATGACTTGATCTGTCACCTAATTCTGTCTCAACTCTGAATCATTTTAAAGACCTGTTGATCTGTCATATCAATATGACGTAGTAGGCAATTATATACAGACACTACTTGAATGCAAGCCTATAACATAAGTGAAATGTATTAGGCACACTACACATGTAAAAAACAAAAGTAAATATCGTGTTACTTTGACTTGTAATGTTTCACTTCATTTAGTCACATCGATCTAATTTTAAACACTCATTTTCTTTTTTGTTTTGCAGATTACCTACCGCACTTCTATTGGAGTCCTTATAACATGTTGTTTATTATATTGTTTAGTTAAAGTTATGGTTGTAGTTATTTATTGTATTGTTATCGTTTAGTTATGTTTCCAGTTAATAATTGTTTAAATAAAAGTTAATAAAAAAAAGTATATACATCTCTTTTTTTTTGTGGGGGTAGCAGTCCCCAATAGAAATGATATTTACAATTTGAAGTATAATTCTGAGGCTAACTCTTTACCAGATCTTTACCAGAGTCTATTGCTACAACTAACGGTTCCATTGGAAAAGTTTTAAAACTACAACACCATTAGCAACATATTTGGCAAAGTAGTGGGAAAAGGGGTTTAAGCACAATTGCACCTATCCTGTATACTGCCCAGTTTTTTTGTATGGTGCCACGGATCGGAGATTCTTTTCCCTAGATCTCCCAAAACAAGAAACTTGTTCTAGCAAACAATTTTTTCAACAAATGATCCAGCACACATGTCAATGTATTAGAAATCTATACAATAATGGTCATAGCACATAGGTCAAAAAAGCTAAAAAAGTTCAGTAGCAGAGTCTTCTGATGTTTTTTTGAAGTATAATCTTTATTTATTTCATCAATCCTGTAGCCAACGCGTTTCGTCCTCCACGGACTTCTTCAGGGCTACAAACAATATATAAACACATATACAAACAATTAAAATATGTACCAAAAGTACAATGCAAAACATTATTTTCCACATTTCAAATACTGGCAACATGTTAAAAAGAACTACAACCTAAATCTAGTGGTGGTTTCTAAAAAAAAGGGGGTAAACCCTGTTGAGTTCCAATTTCTTACATCTCATCTATTTACACAGTCTTTATACATATTTACAAATTTACAAAAGACATATATATAAAGCATTGTTGTACATTCAAACTCTGCTACCTACTAAATTATATAACCGGGATAGTCAAGACAGAGAAGGGCCTATCGACCTCATAATTCATGAGAGTTAAGGTGGGTGGATATTATATTTTCTACATACTAAATGACAACCCTAAAGTTAGGAATGGATTGGATTAGGAAAATACATGGGAACAATTTATGATTGTACGACCTATTGGGTTCGTTTACCGATTGGGGTGAACTCTTCTTAATGTTGATTAACTAGCTGTAATTCTAACAGGAAAAGAAGCTGCAGTATGTATTTACATTTGTTCTAAAACAAATTGATTTAAAGCTTCTACATACTAAATGACAACCCTAAAGTTAGAAAAGGATTGGATTAGGAAAATCCATGGGAACAATTTATAAATATACGACCTACTGGGTTCGCTTACCGATTGGGGTGAACTCTTCTTAATGTTGATTAAATAGCTGTAATTCCAACAGGAAAAGAAACTGCAGTATGTATTTACATTTGTTCTAAAACAAAAGGAATTAAAGCCTTATTAGTATTTCACATATTGTGTGTCTAGTGATGTCAATGTTATCACCTCAATGTTGCATGCCTACCGTTTATTCGGTGAAAAAACATTCCAATTCCATTTGGTTTAGAAGATTAGGGTCAGATAGCCTAGTGTGACAAGAATCTGAAAAAGCAAAATACAAGTGCTTAGAGCCTATATCTATAGCTGCAGCTATGGTAGGAAGGAAGTAGGGCTTTCTTCTAGCATAAGTGCCATGCTCACCCACGTGTTACTAGGCACCTAGAAGTGTTTAAATAAAGAAATAGCGGCCTAGATGTTGCAGACCTGCATTTTTCTTAGATGGAATGGCATTCTGGTATATTGCTATGAAAGACAATACTCAGCAACCAAAGCCTGCGGATTTGTTATGTTACCAAAGTTAGGGTGTCTCATTCCAGAGCCATAATTATCACCCATTCTAATCATCAACCCCATAAGTTGAAGAGAATCTGTGTTCTTAATCATCTGGTGATACGATCGATATGTAGGGAACAGGGGCCGCCATATTGTAAGATTGCATTCCCCATAAGCATGTCAGCCTTAGCCCCTTAAATAAATACTACTATGTCTAAGTTATGAGCAAAATTATCACCAAAAAGTCTGGTGACAGAGATCAATTTACAGGCTAGAAAATAACAACATAATTCTTAATGGGGCATCTGTCTGATTAAAAAACTATACTAGCAGCGTTTGGCTTACTTGTAAGTCTGGATCAGGCCGGCTCCATCGCGTGGCGTCTTCTCTTGTGATATCTAAATCACCTCGAAAAGCGAGCCTTTATGTAGTAGTTTAAATTGGTAGATTGTTGTCACCTGTAAATGATTTGCGCTGACAACATCGAAAATCACGTGATTCCTATGTAAAACGGGCGCCATTTTAAGCGTCCCGAATATACCTATTATAAGCCTATCCGTTTCTGAAACCCGGACTAGAAACCAAATTAAAGATGTTTATATGAAAAGACCATCGCGTGAATTGTAATTTTGCTCGAGCCATTTTACCATCTATGCTTTGTAGGAGAAAAGAAGAATTAATTTATAAGCGGCGGCTCGTATTTGAGCGCCATAGCAGTTTGGGATCATATTAACCTAGGAAGCAAAATTAGCGGGCGCCATCTTAAGATGTATGTTAACACTCGCGTGTACCATCTCGTAAAATAATGAGATAGTAAGCCTGACCATTTCTGAATCCCGTACTGACCACAAAATAAAAGCGTTTAGGTGCAGAGATCATCACATGAGATGTAATGTTACTCTGGCACTATTACCATAAATATTTTTGGGGGAAAAAGATATGACTTTATTTGTATAAGGCAGCTCATATTTAACGCCATATTGGTTAGGGATCATATTAAGTTGAGAGGCAAAGTTAGCTGGCGCCATCTTATAATATATGCCAGTACTCGCATTTGCTAATACTGCCGGCCCAATTTGTTTAAGCTCGACTTCGGGCGCCATCTCATAATATGTCAACACTAAGGTTTACAACAGAAATGAATTCCATATTAGCTACATATAAGTATGGACACCATCTCGTAGTATATGTCAGCACACACATTTGCCAATACTATCAGCCCAATTTGTTTAGGCTCGACTTTGGGCGCCATATCCTGATATGTAAACATTAAGGTTTACATGAGAAATAAATACCATATTGGCTACATGTAAGTGTGGACACCATCTCGTAATGTAATGAGAGACTGTCTGTTTAGCAAAAAATCATTGATCAGGGGAGATTCAATCTAGATTAAATGTTATATTATTACAAAATAACCTATTGCGTTCTCAATTTTGAAATGTATAATTCAGCCCGTTATTAAATCTATGAAATTGTAAAGTGAGTTAAATCTATATTTAAGAAAAAATAGAGTAAATTAAAACCATGATACAGAAAAAAGGAGAACAAGTTATGCTTGCAGGTCACACATTGCATGATTCCAAAGGAGCATATACTGAATTGAAATTAGAATTATCCTAAATTACAGGAAATTATGCAGTTCTGTATTTGTATTGAGGCCCTGGCTGGTCGTCCTCAATCTACAAATCCAGCCTGCCTCAGCTTTCCTTAGTGACAATTCTCTATTTCCACCTCTTTGTGGGGTCTGCACCTGTTCTATTGCATGAAACCAGATATTACTCTCATTGGGGTGGTGTTCTTGTATATGTGTCGCTACGGGGTATCTAGCATCATTATTCCGTATTGCCCTAATATGTTCTTGAACTCTGATTTTAAGGCATCTGATGCTGCTGCCTATATACATTTTATTACATGCACAACCCAGAGCATACACTGTATGGGTGGTATTGCAATTGGTGAAAGACCTAATTTCATATTCCTTTTTGGTGTTATACCGATATCTCAATTTTTTGTTCATACCAAAGTGGCAGATGGTACAATTCCCGCTAACATAGAAACCAGACAGTTTTGTTGTTAACCAAGCGGTATTGCTTACAGTCTTTTCTGCTGTTACATAACTGGGGCATAGCATCTTTTTCAGATTCTCTCCTCTCTTATACACCACCCTTGGCTTTGATGATACTGTGCCAGGTGGCATGTTGCCTGATGCAATTAGATGCCAATTTTTTCGTAGAATGTTATACACATGATTACTGTATAGATCGAATTTAGTTATGAACAATATTTCGTCATTCCTTTTCTTTCTTTTGGCTCTATCAGTGCTGCTCTGTAGAGTCTTACTGCGGTTCACAGTTTTGATTCTTGACTCAGCTTTGTTCAGACATTCATCATTATATCCTCTCTCTTTGAAACCATTTTTCATAAGCTTGACATGTTTTTGGAAATTATTTTCCTGACTACAGTTACGTCGGGCTCTAGTCATCTCACCAAAGGGTATAGCATTTAGTCATTTAGTATGTAGAAAATATAATATCCACCCACCTTAACTCTCATGAATTATGAGGTCGATATGCCCTTCTCTGTCTTGACTATCCAGGTTATATAATTAAGTAGGTAGCAGAGTTTGAATGTACAACAATTGTAAATTTGTAAATATGTATAAACACTGTGTAAATAGATGAGATGTAAGAAATTGGACTCAACAGGGTTTACCCCCTTTTTTTTAGAAACCACCACTAGATTTAGGTTGTAGTTCTTTTTAACATGTTGCCAGTATTTGAAATGTGGAAAATAATGTTTTGCATTGTACTTTTGGTACATATTTTAATTGTTTGTATATGTTTATATATATTGTTTGTAGCCCTGAAGAAGTCCGTGGAGGACGAAACGCGTTGGCTACAAGATTGAAGAAATAAATAAAGATTATACTTCAAAAAAACATCAGAAGACTCTGCTACTGAACTTTTTTAGCTTTTTTTGACCTACGTGCTATAACCATTAGCAACATAGTGTGGTGAACTTCTAACCTCTGTGCTCACTTAAGTGTCCCATTAACGGTTACTATAGTAACAGCCAGTAAGTAGTTTGCGAAAGGAAAGCAAAGTAAAACAGAACACTGTGTACCAGATTTTCACCCCCCTTGCACCACTTTCGCGTCCAACCCCTCTACAAAAATAGAAGTGTGTGGGCCTCAATGACCCCACTCAAGTCCCGGGAACCACCAACTCCGGGAATTTGCGTATTACAGGAGGCACACTGCGTGGCCCTCTGCCTGGTGCCTTTCAGGGCCCTGGGTACCGCCACACCCGACGGCCGGCTCCGGCAGTGTCCCGGGGTACCTACTCCTGGGACACTGCTGTTTGCTTTTACAGGGCGGGACTACCACAACTACCACCCTCCCACCTTCCCATAGCAAACGTAGTTTGCATTTTGAAAGACAGAGCAGTGAAATCTGTTCTCACTTTGAAAATCCAAAGCAGATTGCATTTACACATATAAATTAGCATCTCCCCATGCGAAAAAGCAATGCCGGCTCTCGAAGAACGCAAAAGTTCATTACATAATGTTGCTAAATAAAACAGCAAGTGTGCTTGACTTCTCAATATACCAGCTTATCCTACATAATGTTATTTTCAATCACGTTCTGAAAACGAATAAGAATCATGCGTTTAAAAAACAGAAATACGCACCCTAGTTTTCAGTGTAGAACGTTGTCAATCATCTAATAATTTCTTTTCTGTATTTCAACACTGCATCTTGTCAACCATTTTAGAAAATCTTAGTTTTCAAACTGCCATTTCATTTACAGAGAAAATCTGAGTGCATTGAGACCTCCTTTCAAGAACCTTAGACTGTGAATTGTGGGACACAACTATATTTTCTTGAGCCAAAGAGACTATAAAATGGGGTCCATTTACCACAACAATCTGCGTTTCAATATGCATGGCATCTGTAGGACAGATGCTGTACATTTTACAGATGAAGGGAACTGAGTCTTCCTCATGAACTTTAGACTCTGCATCGGTACATACTTGTAGGTACTAAAATCTCTCAATAAACACAAGGGCTCTTTTTAAAGCCACTTAAAGACATAAGCTTGATGTAGATCTCAAAAATACATGCTTTGGTTTTTTTTCGGCGGTGAAATGGGCGGTTTCTACGCGCACCCCGTGACTTTTTTTTTAAAGAAAAAATTATTTTCCTACTGTTTTTGCCCTTTTGGTCCTGATTTGATCCTCTGAGCATGCCTAGGGGGTCAGGGTGTGTCTACTCTGCCCCTGTCCACGTTTTGCACACATATTTCACGGACTTCTTCACTCTCGCTTCTACTGAGGCACAAAATGGCTGCCAACAGTTCCTGGTTTCGAATGTTTACAACCGCTTGATAACCAATTAGATTTGAGTGCATGATCGGGACGGTGCGCTTATGCTACGATGCCAATCCTCGCACAATCCGCGAATCCACCGTGCCCATAGATGTATAAATGACTTTTAACCGTAATTTTCTCAGAAACTACTGACAGATTGACACCATATAAGCAGAAGGCACAAGTCGGAACTGAAGACTACCTCCCTGCCGAATTTGGCTTAATTCCGTGCAGCCGTTCAGGCTGGAGCCGTGTCTAAAGGTTTAATGGGAAATTGCATGGGGAAAACACGTTTTGGGACCCCCCTTTATCTAGGCCCTGCTTGACCAATCACCCCCAAACTTTCAGGGAAGGAGCAGAACTGAGCTGGCCAAAAGTTTGGTTAATTTCAAGAAGATTCATCAATCGACGCCAAATTTATTCCAAATAGAATGTTGGTGTTTTCCTATGGATAATAGGTCCTAACAATAATTACCTACTGGCGACCGCCAGTAGGTAATATATATATTTATATATATAATCATCTAGCTTCGGTAGAAAGGTGGGAGGTAGGCTAATCTGTCTTATAACATTACAGGGCTTTTCATGGTATATAGTTTGTTAACTATGTTAATGATATTTTTTAAAGGCTTTTGTTGTCTAATTGTCGTGCAAATACTGCATCTTAGAGCTCAATGGTTTAAATAAATATTATAACCTTCCTTCGTGTCTCTATTTTATCTTATCATGGACAAGCACGAGTGAGAGAGCGAAAGGATGTGTCCTGTCATCCCGATCTCTAAGTGTGTTGAGAGTGTTTTGTTCTCGGGTGCCAACTCACTTGTTTTTTTGGCAAGTGAGGCACTAAAGCTAATCAGACTCGGCTCATAGATACTGAGGTGGTATGTTGACTTAGTCCTTACATGCAGATGTTCTATGGTACCAAGCATAGTTCTGTTCCTGAGCAGAATCCCTGCAACAATGTTTTTTTCTCATTGGGTCCGTGCCGGCTCCCTTGCTCGGGATGTCGCATGCCTCCTGGGTACTGCATGTAAGCCAGATCTGTTACCTGATTTACTGCCCGCAGATGGTAACTCTGTTGACAGATGTGTTTCTCCAGACACTACCACAGGGAAGGGAGGAGCATTTGACCTTATCCTTTCTGTCAGGGGAGGTGACATCTACTGGAACAGTCCTGTTTGCGAGGTTCCCTGGGAGATGAGATCACAAGAGGAGGCCTCATGCATGTCACCTCGCCATGAAAGCAAATAAAGAAGGTTGTTCTTACCTTGTTTTTTTTCAACAATTGTGCTCATTTCTCACCCGGTCCCTCCAGGTGGATTGGCTACTATTAATTTTTTGTTGCTCCTGGTGGCGAGTGTTAACCAAATGAATAGTTTTGTCAGGCCTCTTGGCCTCTAATCTTTGCTTCTTCTTGGACCTTGATTGTTAATGATCCTCCTGCTGAATCTGTCCTTTGTCTAGGTGCCTGGTATGTGCCTCTGCCTGGGTACTTCTTAAGCACCTTCTCTTCAGGCCAGCAAAGTCAGTGGCTGCGTCCCCCCCAATAGGGGTCACTAAGTTGCAAAACCAGTCCACAACTGATCCAGAAGAACCCTCCAGGGTCTCCCCATGTAGGTCGATATCTTTACTGTTCCTCAGAGGGTGTAAGGGGCCCAGCATCACTGGTGCTGGAGGAGAAATACTCCTAGGTGCCAGTTGGATTCAAACTCCTTCTTTTCATCCTTGAAGTAGAGGCAGGTGGCTTTTTCTTTCAAATGGGCATTCTTCTGGAGGCGTCACTCCCAGATGTAGTGCGTTCTCTAGTGTGCAACCCTTGTGCAGGGGTTTTAAGTAGGGCTGGAGAGCTCTGTATGTTAGTCACATCTGTCCAATACCAAGGTGTGCCATCATCATTCCACACCTGCCACAATCCACCTCAACAGCCTTTTGGGAAATTTCAACATGGCAGCTTCAACTGTCTGTGTCACAATCTTCCCTCAGAGCTTCAGTTCTGCCTCCAAACGGCACAGCAGCTGATCACTACTAACAACACTTCAAGTGGGAGCCCCTCCTGTGTTTGCCTACAAAAATCTGGGCTTCCCCTGTGTTTCCATAAGCTAGGGCTTGTTAAGTTTAGGTGCAGTGAGAACCATTAGTTAACAGATGAGGATTTCCTCCCCAGTCCCAGAAACTGGATCAAGCACTGTAAAAGGATTCTGTCACAAGTGGAGACCTTAGATCCTCCTTCTGGCCACCCGAATAATGAACTGGGTCCAGAAGAGGTGGCAAAAGTCTAGAATCTGATTATTGTTGAGCCAGGGAAATATGACGGTTCTCCAAGTTATAAGTTTACCCTAAGATTCATACCCGACCTGTATCTCTATTCCTAAGTATGGGGAAACTACAGTGGTGCAGATTTCGCCCATAAGGTATAATGCAGTGAACACTCAGCCTTTTCATTAATACACCTACACTATGATTGCCCACACTCATTATAATGCCTACAGGAGATCAGCACCAATCCCCAAGAGGTCCCTGCTGAACTAAACGGTAGTCTCAAATGCTCAGCGATTACAGGTGCACACTCATGTGCTCACATGTTTGCAAGTTCACAACGAACGGACAGATCCATGAAGCGAACCAAAAACAGGGTATATGCTGCGGTAGCCACAGGTATTTAACACTTGCCTCAAGCCAGTGTGAATACGGACGACTACCTGCAGTAGGCAACAGAGCCCCGCACACATCCATACCCGAAGAATGAACGACTCCATGGAGCTACTCATCATGCAGCTCGGTGCCCCAACAGGGCCACAACACCCACCACCACCACCCCAGGAGTACCACCACCCCAAGAAACTCGGACCCGACCCACCCTCCGGACCACCACAGAGGCAGTGCAGAGTAAGACAGTGGACCTACCGAAAATGCACCACTCTCACAGACCTAACGCCAGCGGAAGTAATTGCCAACTACAGGCTCAGAGGGACAACCATCATCTGCATCATGACCCACATCGCTCAGAGGTTGACAGTGCCAACACAGAAGAGAACCAACATCCCTCCGCAGAAAAAGCTGCTGGTTGTGCTGCACCTGTTGGCCTCTGGTACCTTCCAACTAACAACTGCCAGAGTCGGAAGGGCCTCACAGACAGCCCTATCAAAGTTCATCACACCTGTTCTGGATGCCATCCTCAGCTACATACCCCAGCACCTTTACATCCCCAAAACTGCGCAGGAACAGCTGGAGACAAAGCAAGGCTTCTACGCCATAGCAGTCGATTGCCGTGTTGGGGGCAATCAACTGCACACATGTCCCACTTGTGCCCCCTGCGAATACTGCACACCACTACCGCAACATAAAGCACACTCATTCCATCAATGTGCAGGGAATAGTGGACCACCGGGGACTCTACACCAATGTCATCACCAACTACCCAGGCAGTGTACATGGTTCCTTCATCTTCCGACAGTCCGTCATCAACCAGCGCTTCCAGAGTGGCACATATGGAACGGGACTGCTTATTGGTAAGTACCAAATCAACACACCACACATCCCAAAGCCTCCAAAGCACAATGCACAACTGCAGGGATGCATATGTGACAAAACCACATATACAACATGTCAAACCACACAACCAGCTACCAGACACGACCACACCACTCCATGGTCATCCTGGGCTACCCCTGCACCCAATACAGACATTTCATGGCACCACAGCCACACAGCAGCTGAACGTGTGGCGATGCGGAATGCAGCCATGACACATTAGAGGCACTGCTCTGCCCACATGATCCTACCCTAGTCTCCGGCAGGTCAGTATCACATGGCGGTGGGCTATGTCTCCCGCTCTGCATCCGGGGCCACTAGCCCTGTGCGACTCGTTTCATCCCCCTTGTACTTCTGACATTGCATTCCTGAGTGCCTGATGACTGTTGGTGTAGTTGCCAGGATCAGCTACTCCCTGCGGGCTGGCCTACACTCACCCCACACACAGCCAGCACAGGCGTCACTGGATTGGTGGACCTGCCATCCCTTCCTGCTGAGCAAATTATTGACTCTTTTCTCCCTGCACTGTCCCAGGTGATCAAGGATATGCATTCTGCCCTTGGGTGATGACACCCCTCCAAGACCTGGCCACACCCGCCCAGAGGCAGTTCAATGCAGCACACATAGGCACCAGGGGCATCGTTAAACACACCTTTGGTGTGTGGAAGTCACGTTTCAAGTGCCTGGACGGCACAGGTGGGAAGCTCCTGTACAGCCTGGACATCGTGTGCAAGCTGATAGTTGCATGTTGTTTGTTGCACAACATATGTGTTCGCACCAGGGCCTCATGAATCCCAGTTCCAGAGGTTCCCCTGCAGATGAGGGTGGTGATGGGGCAGGTGGACCACATCCTACTGCAGCAGCAGCAGGAATGGCCCATAGGAATACCATCATTGACACTTACTTCTCATGAGCAAGTCACATTGTGACCGTCCATGGCAATCATGCGACAGTAGACGATGTCCAAATGCACTACATATGTGAACAAAACATATTTGCAGGTTGCAGGTTGTACTTGTACATTGCCATGTTACATTTCCCTGCGATTTCAGATGTGATTTGCCAGGTTGTGCGCTTTTACTGAAGCAGTTGTGTCCTATGTTCAAATGTGGTGAGGGTGCTGTTTGTACCGGGATGTTATCAATGTCGAGATGCACTCCTGCTTATGTGCGTATGCTGCACGGTGGGTGTTTTGCTCCTGTTGCTCTGATTTGTCTGCCACTGGTTTCTTTCATGTGGTGTGCTTGTCGGTTCTGTTCTTCCACGGTGCTTGGATGTTGTGGTGTACATGTTGTCCTCTGCAGTTGGCCAGGGTGCATACGTGGTACTCTGTTGTTGATGAATGTTGTTCTGTGGCCTTTTCCTTATGCTGTTCTTGTGCTTTTCCCTGCATTGCGCATGAGTATTGCTGCCCTCACGCTTTTTCCCATCGCAGATTTTTTCGCGTTGGGGTTTGTCTTTTTATCTCCGTCGCAGTGGTTGTGTCGCAGGCATTGGCCGTGGTTTCGACAAACTATCACATGCTACTGCCGCTTTGTGAATTCCACGTTGTCACTGAGTTGTTTTCCCGCGTTAGGCTGCGATGTTGAAAGTTGCGTTACGCTACTCTTGCGGTAGTTATCACACTTTTTTGTGAATATACCCCCATTTGTAATATGGGCCCAAGTGTGTAAGGCAAGAAGAGCGCAGTGTCAGAACCAAGGGGCAGTCGAAGCAAGCAGCACCCCTGTCAACACACAGCACCTGCATGTGCTTCTGTGCAGATGATCAAGCATGTACATAATGACATATTAGCTGCTTCCACATCAGCTCCTTGAAATGAACTTGCGGCCAAGTAACAGAAGGCTGCTGGGCATGATCTGCTATCACATAGCAGAACAATCAGTACATATGTTTTAAAAGGTAACTTAGCTAGATAGAGGAGGAGCATTTACCTTCAGCAATATGCCTGAATCACATGGACTTAGAAACAATAAGCCTCATGTGCCACCAGTGGGTCACTTTTTTAACACACAAGCGGCACAATAGGATTGCCAATATTTACAAGGCCATGTAAAGTCACCCTGCATGACTTTTCTTGGTAATGCAAATATGGGCCCCTTTCACTCATTATGCTGCACGAAAAGTTGTTTCCATGGATATTGCTGTGGGTGTTTCAAGCATCATCCAGGGAACCTAACACATTCCTAGAATTACAATGTTTTGTAAAGCTGGGAGTGCATCAGAATCCCACCCTTGTGGTACAACGAGGAGAAATACTTTATTCCTCCTATTTTCTTTCCTCTTCATATGCATGCTGCATTCTGCATTGAAAGAAGAAAATGCTATCAATGATTATTTTTGTGCAGGCAGGTTTCCCTTTCTGCACAAAAACAATCCTCATTGCAACGCAGGCACCCTGCCATGTGCCTGTGCTGGTAAATGTCAGCCATTGTGCACCTGCGGAAAGCACACAGATGCGTCGTATTGTTGTTAACACGATGCATCCCTGTGCTTTTAAAACGACGCAGCTCAGCGCAACAAAACGGCTTGTGAGGCTGTGCTGCGTCATTTTGCAGTAAATGAGGCCGAATATTTTCCTGGAGAAAGTTCAGGTATAAGCGCCCACAGTTCACAAGGACTGCTGGTCCTCATAAAGTGCAGAGGAAGGTGAGTGGTGATACCGAAATACTATGACGAAACTGTAAAATGAAAGATATAAACATTATCACAAAAATGTCACCTGCGATGATGTAAAGTCACTCGAGATTGCTTAGAAGTGATTCTCATTAAAGCATCTATGCCTACATCGGATGATTCTGGCATGACACGCAATTCATTATTCGAAATGACATCTTCGTGTTCATGAGTCTATTGCTTTGGCATATTTGGCCTGAAGTGCAAGTGCCACCCGAGAACTTACTTTGAAACTGACTTAACAATAAATTGATGTGCAGATCATTTTGACAAACTAATTGCGCATTCCCTTGAGATATTTGCTTTTATCGAGGATGACTCCATGTTGAGCCATCGTTGAATAACAAGCGGAAAGTTCCCACCCCGTTTTTGTTCTCTTGTAAATATATAAACATTTTCTTGTTATCTATTCTAAAACAAGTATTCAATCTATATTTATTGAGGTATACGAGAAGATGTGATGAATAAAACATTAATCATTATTTGGAAAGACACTTTATTGTGCAAATTAAAAAATGATTTCTAGACAACTTTCATGAAATCATAATAAACAAATTTAGTGTGCATATTCATTAAAGTGTAGAAGCAAAACATTCCATTTACATATGCACCATAATACTTACTAGGAAGGCCAAAGTCACAACTATGAAGAAAGTCTGATTATCTGCAGGAGAAACCTTGTTGTCGTCACTACAGTATAAGCATATGCTCTTATACAGTGCTTCTTCGCTTTATTGTGTGGGTGCGGGGGACCACAACATTTTAGGCAATCCTAAATCTAGCCTTAATCAGAATGACCACCTTTACTGATTCAGAGATGGTGTTAAACCTCCGCTTCATGAGGCAGATGTATCCTTCTTTTGAGTCACCTTCTAATGCATGAAAATGTCAGGACTCAGTCAATTTAGTAAATTAGTCCACTCAGTAACTAAGTTCTAGACCAATGAAAGGCTTTGCTACAAATTTCAAAATTAAAGCAGCATATGATGACTTGCAATTAGTAAGGAAAACACAGAAAAATGTAAAATTAACAATTGTTCTAAGTTTCAATTGAACAGCAACATCAGGAGAGTAATGGACAGCACCCCTAGTAGTACAGGAAACTCTTTTGGCTCACTGCCAAAATCAAAGTTTTTATGCATTATTTTTGAATATGAAAATACAGAAACTGCAGAACCACTGTGGTGAGAGCAAATGTATCATTTCATCAGCATATCAGAGAACATGAAAAATAATTGTCAAATTGCCTTAGCACCCAAGCACTGTACCTAAGTACTATCCCAATACTAGAACAACTGTTGAGTCTAGATGCTAGAACAAAACTGGATACATGAACATTGCGTTATAGGAATAAATGAGGCACAATCAACCAATGGAAGGACCTTAAGCAAAACAGTTAGTTTCTTACCTGAACTGAGGATGTATTTTCGAGAGCAGAATAAACAATGACAGTGGAAATAAACAAGTACATCTTAGCTTGACTGGGTGCTGCAGGAATTGTGAGGAAAGACATGGGCGGGATGGGGGGGGGGCGGGGAGGAGAACAGAGTGATAGATGTTACTTCTATCTAGGAAAAGAGGTTTTTTTGTACCTAGATTGAGGTCTAGTTAACACACACGAGAAAACAGTGTGCAAAATTCTGCACATGCTCAATGATGTAAAAAATATATAAATGTATAAAAAAATCTACTACATGCTAGGATTGTTCTGTATAAATACTGACACAGATGTAAACAAATACATGCAAATATGTATGCAATATCAGTTGCAACAATTTCACGTGAACAATCATGTTCTAATCATCTATTGGGGCTTAAAGGAATTGTCAATCAGCATATACATAGCTGAACTCAGTCGAAGGCTTCAATAGTCAAAGTCCAAGTCTAAGGAACTTATTGAGCGCACAAATCACCAAAAAGGTCTCATGTGCTGCGAAGACTGCAGCTGACGATCTGATATGACGGCGTTATTGATGGTCAAATAACCAGGTTTTTAATTCCCCGCAAAAAAGCTTGTGATCAGAGATGGAGAAAAACGGAGACAGGAGCTTGTTCCAGAGGGCGGGTGCGAGAAAAGAGAAGGATCGACCACCATTTCTTGCAGTGCAGATTCGTCTCGGGATAAGGTGATATTTGGTACTAGATCTTAGTGGTCTGCTTGGATGATACCAACTTAGTTTTTTAGCTAAATAGCTTGGTCCGGTTCCATGCAAGCTCTTGTGGGCGAGACATAGAATTTTGGAAACTACCTCGCTTCTTTACAGGAAGGCAGTGAAGGGTCCTCAAGCTGGGTGCTGATGGGTCTCTTGATGGAAGATTTAAAATAAGTCTAGCAGCGGTATTCTGCAAGATCTGAAGTGTTGAGCGGAGCTCTTAATTTATGAAAGCTAATAAGGCATTACCATAGTCCATACAGCTTACAATGAGCCCCTGCACCAGTGGTTTTCTGGATTCGATAGGAATCCATTAAAAGGTATTGTGTAATTTCAGCATAATCCCATAACAGATGCCTATTACATGGTTTACATGATTTTTCACTGGTAGCTGATTGTCAATCATTATTCCAAGGTTGGGCACTATTTGTTTAGGACATGGACATGGGCCTAGATTTTGGGGCCACTAGTCACTGGACCATTACTCATCAGCTTTCCCAAACAGAATGACCTCCGTCTTCCTTCCATTTAGCTGTAAGTGATTGTTGCACATCCAGTTGTTGATATGGATCATACCATTTTTAAAACGGGTTATTGTATCTACGGGATTTGGGCCAAATGTAATTACCAGCTGAGTTTCATCAGCGTATCACACTACATCAAAGCAAAACTCTGTCCAGCCCCAATCTAAGATGCTGGGATTATAGGGAATAAGGAATATTAGAATAGAATGAGCCATGAAGCATTGTCGTTGTTACAAATCCAAAGTGGTGGCTAATTTACCTCTTAAGCCAGCACTGGCCTTTTAGAGGACATGGAGTCCAGACATTTAAACTGTCTGTGTCAACAAAGGTGCCAGGAATCACAGAGAGTGCAGTGATAGGCATTCCGCCCCAAAAATTTACCAGCTTTTGTTAACCTCACAACTACTTGGTGTAACAAGATTTTTCATTTTATTTAGAAATAAACACTATAAAAAATAATACACATCTTAAAATGTTGGAAAAAATGTGGCAGTTGCAGTCATAGACCAAATGATATAGATGTGATCTACTGCCCTTAACCTCTTCGCTGCGGATGACGAGCTCAGCTCATCATCCTCCACGGTGGTCGTGTGTGGATGACGAGCTGAGCTCGTCATCTAACGCGGCTTTTCGAAAATTGCCGCACACTGCGGGCAAAGCCGCCGCAGCGATGCGGTTAAAGTCTTGAACATTATGTCCATTTCTATATTTTCATACTAAGGGTAAGATGTTATTTGTAAAGTTAAAATAACACGTACAATAGCACTATTTCTGCCTTAGGATAGTGCCGACCTTAAGAACCACTGATTGAACCAAATGGGTTTGGAATTTAATCCCTAAAGTCCCTATAGTTTATCACCATGAGCAAAATATTCATGATTCATTAAGTAATCAAAAGTTCAAATTCTTATTCCGTGTCTTTATTTTCACAAATTCCATATATATATATATATATAAGTTGCCGACGACGCCAGTGATGCTGCTAGCAGCAGCTCGTGACTTCACGGGGAGCCGTTTGCACTGTCAAGTCGACTCACAGCCCGGCTGAGTCGCTGACGCAGGTTGGGAGCGCTAATGGGACCCAGGGAGGCCTTAATTCATCATTGCTGTCTAGCCTGCTTATCTCCATACAACGCGCCTTTCCCCACTAATTTTGCTCACTGCACCCACAGCACGAAAAACACTGCATTTTGGGAATTGGAGTTTTACATGGGTAGCAGTGGCAGTGCGACCATGTGACTGGGGGCTGAACTTTGACCCCATATATATATCAAATCATCAAGTTCTGCAGACGCTGAACGGCCCCTTTAGGACACAATAACGATGAGGAAATGGAAGTGCATTTGGGTTGAATTTACTTATTTATTTTGCTTTGCATAATGTTTGAAATTTGACTTTCTGCTCCCTGTTTTGCAACCTCGCAGATGGTCCTATTGTAAGAATCATTTTTCGATACTGAAAGATGTGTCTGCATGTAGTCTCTTTTAACTCCTTAAAAAGTATCATGTTTGTGTGTTTTATACGTAATTTTATATAGAATTTGGGTGATTCACTATTATTATTTTGGTTGTATTCCAGGGAATGTGTTTTCGTCACAACAATGAGACGACATAAGCTGTATTGCCATATCGAATGTTCAGGAGACAAAAAAACGATACTGTGAAAGTTATGCCCACTTGGGCTGAATTGGGTGTTGTTCACAACAAAATAAGGATTTAATTGTTCTTTCAAGTGCACATTCATTTACAAGTTGCATTCTAGCCATTTGTACGGCGGTACGCTTTGCCCACTTGGGCAGTACGGAGAAACTCACAAAATGTATTCGGAGACAGTATAAATAGTAAGCAACTCTGAAATAACTGGGGTAGCAATGCAATGATAAAAAGAGTTGGGAAACAACTTTATTGATACAAGTGCAATGAACACGGCGGGGTCAAGCCGAAAATGTAATTAATTGTTTTTGTTTTGTTTTGAAATATTGGTTAACAAATACTGCAAATCTCCATTTTGAATTAAATAAGATATCCAGGCACAAATTGAAAGTGTAATGACACATTCCAACTACCGGACTCGATGTGACGAGAACGGTAGACTGTTGTTTATGTTATGTTACCACATGTTTGTTTATTTAGACCAATGGAATGCACACAACTTGTCTTGTGAGCAAGGGAGGTTTCCCGAAACGCGTCGAGTTATTTTTGTTGCCGTTCGCAAAATAAAATCCTTTTTTGATGCAACTGGAGTTCGTGCTTCTTCACACATATTTGACTACAAAGAATTGAGTGTGGATTGTTTGAATTGATATATATATATATTTATATATATATATATATATTTATATATATATATATATATATATATATATATACACACCCTACTGGCGGTCGCCAGTATTTTACCCTGCGTATTTTTTCTCTGTGATCGATGAGATGTGGTGCCACAGATACCACTGTGTTTGTCCTTGGCCTCCGATGACACGTATACCTAGAAACTAATTTGATGGATGTAAGGCACAGGCATTACAACACGTGTTGGTCAACAAAAAAAATTATTAAGATCATGTGTGGTAAATGCATACTAGTTGTAAAAGCATGTGTGGAAAAGCAATATGCATGCTAATGGTTTTGTGGTGACGATCACGCATGCTTATGAAACGGGTCCGGGCGTGGTAGAGTCTAGGGCACCAGTAGGAGGGGCACGCAGCTGCACTCATACAATATAGAAGTAATATAGGATTCATACAACTTTAAAAAAAAATATTCCATAATTATCCTAGAATAAGTCTTCTGTTAGTATGTTCATTAAATACATGAATATATGTTTTTAAACAGTTAAAAACATTTGCATCTTTTTTGTACGGGGCGCTGTACATGACGTCACACGGAGGCTTTGATGCGACGCGTAACCTCAAAGCGTATTCGTAGCGTATGTTGAGCATGATTAGCAGTATAAACTATGGTGCAATCACTCTCTCACTGTCAAATCAGAGCACAGGGCGCGCTATGAGAATGGTTAGAAGTGGTCACTCATTGGAGATCCAATTCAGGTGTGTGGCTTATCCACGGTATCATAACGTTACTTTTTAACCTATTTAAGTTTGAGGTTTGCATGAAATACTATGCTATAGGCAGATATGGATGTTTTGGCAGCGCTTATGTCCATGATGCTTGGTTATTACCATTTACATATAGGTGCCCGAGGGAGGGAAAAGAAGTCTATGTGAATGGCGAGGATTGCACAATAGTACCACACCACTCCTTCATTTTTAGACACATACAATTGCATGGCTCTTGTATACAAGATGTGCTTGATTTGGACTGAGTTTTGAAAGGTAGTCCGACACCTGCTATCATAACAACGTTCAGTTTACTGTAAACAGAAGTTATTTACTTTGAAATAATGGAGATTGTTGAGCAATGTTAGCAGGCATCGCTTACATGATTACAGTAACTGAGCATGTGGTTTGATTAAAAAAAAGTTGTGTTAACTCCTCTGCATGGGAAGCTGGATGTTTCCACCTGGCGGTTGATTTTGACCTTGAAAGCAGAGTCAACCAAATGAGTCGTATAAGAGCGCTATTGTCTCAAAAAGAGGTCGCTCTTATATCTGGTACAGAAACATTTGCCCTTTATGTAGCAAACACCAGCACAGAAGTGCTTGATTTATTAAATACAGATGTACTCTTGAATTTTGGGGAGTTAATTTACAATATCTTTAATGTGTCCTTGACTACGGGGTTACGTTACTTTTTTAAAGTTAGAAGCAGTGGCCTTGTGACTTCTGTAGAAAGTATATTTGGTGTCTTTTGGGGATTTTTTCATTTGATTTTTTTCCAGCATCTTTGGTGGATTGCGCTTAATACTCGCATTAGTTGCCGGTGTGCTTTTATTATTTGTTTACATAAATATGGAGACACATCCTGCAGCAGACGATAATATGTCCCGGCTGTTGCTGCTCCGCAACCGAATGCTTAGTTACTATGGAGCGCTGCCTCTTGCAACACTGAGTGCAGTTTATAGATTATCGTTTTGATTTTCCTTTTTCACATGCGTTCAACCTGTGTTCCATTGCCTGTGCTGCGATTTCGACTGGGCCCTGGATTTGTGTCTCTGCAGTAAGGTGTCTCCGAACGCGGATTATGACCAGTTGATGAGCCCCTTAGTGGTTCATGACTTGCTCTGTTCTGGCAGCGGGATTATGGCCTTAGCAGCGACACATGGAATAATGGGACGTTGGAATGTTTTTGCAGTGGCTCTTGAGTTCTTGGCACGCCGTTACATTGAAGATGAACCGAGTTTTCCTCCGATGGTGAAAGAGGCTCCGGTTGTTGAGGAACATGTATGTTCATTCTCACTATTGAATTGGATGGCTGAAATATTTTCAGATGAGAACAATGACTTCGTCTTGGAGGCTGTTGCTACATACTGTGCTTACACGCTGTTGGATTAAGACTGTTTGATTTTTCTACGTCTTCTTTACTATTTAGTTACTGTTTTCTATCAAAGAGCGAATAGTTTTTTTTGGAAATGTGAACTTGACTCTGCTTTTTAGGCTTGGACTCTGCGTTCTTAATTCGCTCACATTTATATCACGTGCTTCGATCAAGGAAGGGTGCCGTGGGTCTGATCCTTGCACTCACACCCTGTTAAGTTAGCATGGGTTTATTAGAAGCTTACACGCTATTTTTGCTTTCCTGCTCTGCTTTGCACACGACATGTACTTGTGATATTGTTTAGAGAAGGCTGAGTATTTTGCTTTATATGAGAATAATTTGGTATGCTAGATTTGTAAACTGCCTAGCTAGTTTTGTGTGTATAGTGAGAGCATGGAACATCAAAGTTGTCTTGAATACTGTGTCTATTATTCAGAATGATCCTCGCATGTTTGAGGACTAATACATATGGCTCTGTGGGCACCTCTGATACTTGCGCGTTTCATAATACATTGTGGAGGCAAAGTTACACACAGCTGGAGATCATTCGTATCTTGACAGTTTGTGGAGCACTGAATGTGATCCATTACTGCTGACTACCAGAGGTATGGCTGTGCCCATGTAATCCTATGGGATTTTCTGTAGTTATAAACTAATCTGTTAGGTAGGGAGGGTGAAATGTAGGTTTATATTACATTTGTTTACCTTTACCATTATAGAATGCTTTTTCCATTTGTATTTCATAGAATAGTAACGATGCTGACAACCTTGCTTCTGATAATATGGTTGGTTGTATTTTCTAAGGTAGTGTGCATGAGATTATTGTGTAAGAGTATATTGAAAGAGTGTTTTTGTTATCCACTTTACTTCATGTAATATAAGTCGCATGTTCTGGGCTGACTAGTCATTGGTGTTTTTGCTCTAGGGTGAAGAACCAATGAGTGACTGATTGCTAGTTTGGTAGGGGGTTTGTGTAGTAAGGTGGGTTTTGGTACACCGTAATTCACTGAGGTCCTAAATCTTTATGCACAGTTTTGTGTGTGAGCAGAATTCCTGGAATAGTAGTTACAACAAAAAGGCTCGATAAAGGGCTTGCACTTTGAATATGAATATAAAATAGAAGACTAATTGATAATAACATCTAAGGAATGCAGCAATTAGATGTGTGTATGTGTGGATGATGTGTAGATTGAGTAGAAGATGAAAAAATTGAAAAATAAGAAAAGTTGGAGAGACGCAAATTACCCACTGCATTGTCAGTGAAGTGGATTTTTTGATTTCCTGGTCACAGATAGGGTGATTCCGCAGTTGGAGCAAGAGAAACTAGTACAACAACTAAGGAAGAAAGCTAGTGCATAAAGTACACACAGTTGGGAAGATTTACAAGGTCGTTGGAAAAATTATGCAAAAGTGGCGCAAGGGGCTTGTAAACCTGCTGCAATGTGTGGTAGAAAAGACGCAAGAATGGACAGAAGTGTGCAAATCACCCACTGCTATTCACGGGTAGTAGTTACCAAGAAGGCTGAATAAAGGGCCTGCACTTTGAATTTGAATTAAAGAAGAATAATTGATAAGGTTAGGCAAGAATGGCAGCAATTAAGTGTGTGAGTGATGTAATATGTGACGTCATCAGCAGTGCATTGCGGTCGTGCCAGTTATAGTTAGCTGAACTAAGTATAACGGGGGAATTTCAATGGTTTTGTATGAGAGAAATGTCCAGCTAATGATAACATGGCTAAAACTATGTTTTTTCAGTGAATTTCTAAGGTTTTTTAAATGCTAATTCCTAACTATAACGTGGTTGAAACCTATGGTTTTTTCAGTGTATATATACTGAAAGTGCGAGTAACTTAACAACTTGAAATGCCCGGAAGGGAAGCGAAGAGACAGCACCTTCGTGTTCAGAAAAGATTTGTGAAATCCTTAAAGGGGCACAGCAGCATTTCGAGAGCCGAGTGAACATGAAGTGTTCATTAGGAGCAACAGGAATACAGGAGAATCAGCCAACCTAATGAGTAAGGGGCAGACATCCTGGAATTGATTGTATAAAAAAGGCACACCACACAAAGGAACGCGACATCAATAAGAAATAAAAAATTTAAACCTTGCGCAGTAAAAATGGCAGATAAATCCAGAAGTCGCCAAATGAGGGCGAGCAAGTTACTGAATGATGATAACCCCCCCAGCACAAGCACGAAATCAAAAGGAAATGTGGGGGAAACAGTGAAGGAAAGAACAGTATTGACCATAGTGAGAGAAAGTAACATCAATAAGAGAGTAAGGGTCAAAAGTAAACACTCTCATACCCCTGAATTAATGACTCAAACAACAAGAGAGTGTTAATACAAACAGACCATGCTAGCAAGGTTAGTACTCAATATCGCAGGTATGTTAGACAAGGCTATAAAAGATAGCTGGAAAGAATAGAGTGCACGTGTCAGAAAAACTAGCTAAAAGAACCCTCAGGCCCCAGTGGAACACTGGTAGCCGGTTGTCTTCATTGGGTCCCTTTTTATAGCTAGAGAAGTGAAAAGTGAATCTAAAAAGAGTACTCACTACTCCTCAACATAATTTAATAAGAGGGTAGCTCCAACTCTATTAAAAACAGTGATTAGAAAAACATTGTTTTTCTGGACTACTCTAGGTTGTGCAAATTTGAACCACAGAGTCCCTTTATAGAAGAAGTGTGAAGAAAATTAATTAGTAAAAAGAGGTGGTCAACATGTTTCTGCCAGGTAAGCAAATTCGCTCGGCATTCGTCAGGACCAGTATAAAAAAGAAACAACTCACTGCCCTGGGCACCCTAAAGTGTACAGAAGCAGAGAGTATGGTCATTTGCTAATACGACCTGTAATTTGTCGAAGCAGTTGGTAGAGAAATTTTTCCAAATCCTAGAGGCCCCCTCTCTTGAGGTGGTACCACTCGATATTTTATTTACTGTTAAACTGCCCCATGTAGCTACGGGCGGCGGATGTGGCAGTTCGTAGGTGAACAAGCGGGGAGCCGTCTGGAGTGAATGGCCCAGACGTGAAGATTCCTCCTGCCGCTTTGGCCCATGGGGCAGTTTAACAGTAAATAAAATATCGAGTGGTACCACCTCAAGAGAGGGGGCCTCTAGGATTTGGAAAAATTTCTCTACCAACTGCTTCGACAAATTACAGGTCGTATTAGCAAATGACCATACTCTCTGCTTCTGTACACTTTAGGGTGCCCAGGGCAGTGAGTTGTTTCTTTTTTATACTGGTCCTGACGAATGCCGAGCGAATTTGCTTACCTGGCAGAAACATGTTGACCACCTCTTTTTACTAATTAATTTTCTTCACACTTCTTCTATAAAGGGACTCTGTGGTTCAAATTTGCACAACCTAGAGTAGTCCAGAAAAACAATGTTTTTCTAATCACTGTTTTTAATAGAGTTGGAGCTACCCTCTTATTAAATTATGTTGAGGAGTAGTGAGTACTCTTTTTAGATTCACTTTTCACTTCTCTAGCTATAAAAAGGGACCCAATGAAGACAACCGGCTACCAGTGTTCCACTGGGGCCTGAGGGTTCTTTTAGCTAGTTTTTCTGACACGTGCACTCTATTCTTTCCAGCTATCTTTTATAGCCTTGTCTAACATACCTGCGATATTGAGTACTAACCTTGCTAGCATGGTCTGTTTGTATTAACACTCTCTTGTTGTTTGAGTCATAGTGAGAGAAATACAACAACAACGGATTTTGGAGATAAATAAGTGGTGGGAGAAGACCACTTTAGAAAAATATATTGAATATAAGAGAATCCCACGTGGACTTAGGATTCTTATAATGCCCATTTTGAATGATTTGGATATGGACTTAATAAAACTATGGCAAACAGATACAAACAAATGTTCCTTCAAATTAATGAGAACTCTTATCATCCATGCCGAAAGGAAGCTAGAAAAATTACAAGCATAATTACGGCATTGGAAACTGAACTTGCAGATATCCCCACATCAGAGGAGAATAAGGAGACCATTGAGAATATGGAGAAAAAAGTAGCTAAACACAAAATGGAGGTAGAAAAGCGTAAGGCTAACAAATTCACCAGGGATAGATTGGACTATACCAATGGGCGAATATATACATTCGCCCGTAAGTACGACACCATGAGGAGCCATGTGGCAATGGACAAAAATGCAGGCATAGGCACGGAGCACATAGAGGAGGTGGAAAGCTCTGAGGTGAGCTCTAATGAAGGAGAATCGAATAGTACACCACTGGATTTTCGTGGGGAGATACAGTTGGCCCACATGATCACGCGACAGAGGGGAAGAGGCAGACTCAATACGTGGGGAAGGGAACAGCCAAGGCTCCTGAAAAAAACAAATAAACCCACAACCAGAAGGGGCGGAAAGAGAAGCCAAACCAAAAAGAGGCAGAGGAAAGCAAAAGTAGCAACAAAGAAACTGACAATATCCGACAATATAGTAATCAATTTATCGAATAGAGAACTATCGGATATGCAATTGAAACTCTTGAATAGAGGTCTTTCGTACTGCCCAACGAAGAACATAAACATTCCTAACGCACGTATTGACCTATACAAATTTTGCTGCAAAGTAAAATTAAAGAAATATTTTGCTGAAAAAGAACCTAAAAAAATACATGCTACCAAAACAAAGGAAGCACTGTCCGCTGTCAAACAAAAGGACCTACCAGCCATCATAACATTAGCATCAGTTGAAGAGACTCCTTCAGTAAGTCAAACTGATAATAAAATTTCACCACAAATAGAGATTGATTTTTGTGGTACAATGGGAATAACCTCAAATGCAGGAGGAGACAGTGGGTTGAAGAAACACTCGAGATTTTGCCCACAGCTCCCACCTGGCAACAAGGTGGACTTGTTTCATGAATTAATGGTGGAAGAGATAACGAAGATTGCAGATAAATCTTTCAGCAACGTGGAAAATACGAAGAAAAAACTAAATTTATCTCCAATGGAATGCAAAGCAATGTCCGAATTAAAAGATGATCCGACAATAATTATCAAATCATCGGACAAAGGTGGTAACCTCGTTGTGCAGAATGTGTCAGCCTATATTGCAGAAGCCAATAGGCAGCTTGAAAACAAAGAATATTATGAATAATTAAAGAGGAATCCAATGGAAGAATGGACCAGTGAATATCACTCTTTATTGTTAGGTTGGAAAGACAGAGGCCTAATTGACTTCATTGAATATTCTTACTTAAAAATGGACAGTCCAATAACTGCCACAATATACTTTTTACTAAAAGTACATAAGTCCCTCATACAACCCCCAGGAAGACCGATTGTGAGTTCCATAGGATTACTATTAGAATCAACATCAAGATTTATAGATATATTTATAATGAACTATGTGACCGCACTACCTCCTTTCCTGAGAGATACAATGGATTTCCTAAAAAGGATCTCTGAAACTGAATGGAAGACAAATTATTTGATGGCAACTATAGATGTTGCCTCTCTCTACACCTCAATACGCCATGAGGATGGTGTAAAAACTGTCAAGAAGGCGCTTGAAGCACGCTCAGTAAGTAATTTGGAACATTCAGCAATGCTGTTGGATATGCCAAGCTACTGCCTGACGCACAATTCTTTCCTGTTCTTGGGAAAGATGTACCTCCAAAAGCAGGGGACCGCAATGGGGACATCATTTGCGCCCACATATGCCAACCTCCTGATGGGGGCTTGGGGGAGTCAGGTAGTGGGGAAGGAAAAGGAAAATGGATCTAGAATTAAACTTAGGTGTTGTTTTATCGATGACTTGTTCATCATATGGGAAGGAAATAAAGACACACTCCAACCATTTATTGATTCCTTGGAGGAAAATGAGTACAATCTTCATTTCACCTCAACCATCAGCGCCACAAATCTCATCTTCTTAGATGTGGAGAGATTTGTAAAAAATAACAAATTATGCTCCAAGATCCATAGAAAACCTACATCATACAACAGCATCCTCCACACTAATAGTGGACATCCTGTGACCCTAAAGTGGAGTATTCCGTATTGACAAATGCTGCGAGCAAAGAGAAACTGCTCAGAACAAACGGATCTAGAGGATGAAATACAAAAAATGAGTCATCGATTTAAGGAGAGGGGATACCCGGAGGAGGTTAAAGCCACTGCAAGATCGAGGATGGCTGTGAAGAAAAGAGCGGATCTGCTGGTACCAAGGAACAGTAGAATTGAAATTACCACTGATGATGAAACTGAACAAATGAACGAAGTGGCAAGACTGATCATTGATTTCGATAACCAAAGTGGAGAAATGAAAAGAGCACCATGAAAACATTGGAAAATCTTGCTCCTAGATGAAACATTAAAGAACAATTTAACATCATATCCAAGCATTGCATATTGTAAGACTTCATCACTTGGTGACATCTTGACACGGCTACCCCAGTGTAAAGTGCATTCACCTGTCTTCATGGTGGATCTTGTGAATTTTCCTCAGTCAATCCCCGTCCCACGCCTGGCACGACACTCGCCTGCCCCGACATTGTTCCCGGAGGCTTACCTAAACTGCTGCTCCTCAGTTTACCGCTCCTCGCCTCTCTGCTCCTCACCGCCTTTTCGCCGCCGCTCCTTCCCCGCGCCATGTCTGCCTCTCCGCTGCTCCCACCGCCGCAGGCCTCACATCACCGCTCCTCCCCCACGCCATGTACACTGCTCCTCGGACGCCTCTACTCCCCGTGGTGACGTGAGCACGCACCTCGCGGCCGGCGCTACTTTGGGAGGGAATACTTAAAAAAATATATAAATATTGTAAATAACGTTTTATTTTGACATTTATATAGCCTATACCCATCTACACACCCTGACGATTTCAACGGTGTATTAGGTGTGTAGATTGGCGCAGTGGTTCCCGAGTTTACCCACCTCAAAGCCTGAAAGTTCTTACTTTATCATAGTAGTATATATATATATATATATATATATATATATATATATATATATATATATATATATATCATCACACGATTCCAGCGATAGTTACCAGAAAAAACGGCCAGCACACAGATGATGTGATCTGCTTTCTTTATTTCGTTTCCGAACCCCCCTACACCCCCGACAGACGCGTTTCGCTCAAGGCTTCGTCAGTGTCGTCAGTGAACAAACATTTTCGCCATTTTAAACAGTCCGCCCTTTCTAGTTAGTAAACATAGACGATGGTACACAGATCTATTTTGTGGCGGCCATTTCTTAATGTGCAAATACTTGCTTTTCTATTACTGTTCAAAGATGGCGACAGATAAAGTGCACAGTGCAATTATGTGAAAAAAAGTTCGACATTTGACTGAATGATTTTGCTGACTATCACATATTTACATTTTTTACATTGGTTGATACCCAAAAACCGTATTATTTATATATTTGACAGACTTTTTACAAACGTTATGTGGGGGTGTATCCCCAATTTCATTTACATCAGAATCGTGTGCAAATCCAATATATACAGGTGCTAATTGTGCTTAGTCCAATGCCCACTATTTACAAACCCATAGTATATTACATATATACAGACATATTGTGGTCAGTTATACGGGCTGGTTTTTATTGGGCTATGCTGTTTTATTGGTTGTTCTGCCCTGTATGGGCTGTTGACTTGCCCCACGTTATTGTCTTATTTTTTTGGGTATCATCATGATTTTATCAAATTAATCAACATGACTGCAAAACAAGCATTTACAAATTCGCTAAACTGTATTCTATCTCTATTTGTTTAGGACCTTGGAATATTCTATCCAATGTATACATACATTCGGTAGAGTATTAGATCAGGTTTCTTATCATAGATGCACCCACATCTCAGCATCATTATTGAGACCCCAAGGTGTCATCGTTTTGAGGTCCAAGATGTACTTAGATTCCATTATTCTGAGGGCTTTCTCCCTGTTCCCCCCTCTTTCAGATTTGGGAACCTGATCTATACAGTAGTACATCAGGAGATCTCTGTTGCTGTGATGTTGTTCAGCGAAATGACGGGCTATCGGATAGGTCTTGTCATTATTCACGATAGCCCTCATATGTTCCAGGATCCTCATCTTTGCTGGTTTTATGGTACTCCCTATGTATCGTTTGTTACATGGGCAGACCAAGCAGTAAACAGTATATTCTGAATTGCAATTCAGATGTTTTAGAATCTTTCTGCTGGGTCCGTCATCCCCTGATCTGCAAGGGTACTCCTTAACCTTTTTGCTGAATTTGCATGCCTTGCAACGCAAACAGGGAAAGAAACCAACTATTTGATTGGAAGACTTAATCATTTTTTCGGGAGAATAGTGGCTGTGGACGAGATGGTCGGACACAGACTGGCATCTTCTATAAGTTACCAATGGTCTTTCTGGTAACAACTTTTTTAAGATGTTATCAGTCTGCAATATATGCCAGTTTTTCTTAAATGACTGGACCAATTCACCAGATTTGTTGTTATATGTCGTTATCATTCTGACCTGATCATCACTTTTCTTGGACTCTTTAACCAGCAGGAGGTCCCTCCTGTCGACAGTTTCTGCTTTTGCACTGGCTTGATCTAGGACATTTCGAGAATATCCTCTCGCTTGAAATCTCTCCCTTGCTTCTACCTGTGCTTTTCTGAAGTCCTCACTTTCAGAGCAGTTTCTCTTGAGTCTCAAATATTCACCATACGGTACATTTTTTACCAGACTTCTAGGGTGGTGGCTAGCTGCATGTAATACAGCGTTGCCAGCCGTTGGCTTTCTGTATAGCCTAGTGTAGAGATGATCTTTTTCCACAAAAACCTCTAGGTCTAGGTAACACACACTCTGATCACTAATGGTGCTGGTGAATTTTAGATTTAGTTCATTCATGTTAAGAGTTGAGACATATTCCTCAGCCGAGGCCCTGTCTCCCCTCCAGACAATGAACAGGTTGTCGATATAACGCGTCCACATCAGTATGTTCTGACTCCATTTCTCATTGTCTCCTCCCCAGGCCTAGTGCTTCTCCCACCAACCCACGAAAAGGTTCGCGTAGCTGGGGGAGAAGCACGATCCCATAGAGGTCCCTCTGATTTGCTTGTATAGTTGGCCTGCAAACAGGAAATAGTTGTTAAACAAACAAAGTCTTATCATGCATAGAATCATGTCGCTATGTGCCTGGAATTTAGGTTGTTTCTTGTCTAAAAACCATTTTATCGCACACAGTCCTTGTTCGTGATCTATGCACGTATATAAGTTGACGACATCCATTGTTATTAGTAGCATGTCTTTGTCCCATGAGATGTTATCCATGATGCGTAAGAAGTCCTGTGTATCTCTTACATAAGAGGGCAGGTCCTTCACGATAGGTGCTAGAAAAATATCTATAAAGCGTGAAGTGTTTTCCAAGAGGCTCCCGATTGCCGACACAATCGGCCTCCCTGGTGGTCTCTTGGCATTTTTGTGGATTTTAGGCAAGTGATAAAAGGTGGGCAACATAGGGGAGTCACAGTGTAGAAAGGTGAACTCTTCTTGGCTGATCATGCCTTCTTCTTTCCATTGCTTGAGTAGATCTTCATAAGCAATGGTGCTTTTTACAAATTCCTCCCTTTTAACTGTGACATAGCATTCTTTGTCTCTCAGTTGCCTATGTGCCTCCTGTTCATAATGTTCCTTATTGAAGATGATGATGTTCCCGCCCTTGTCGGAGGGCTTGATCTCAATTGTTTTATCATCCCTCAAGGATTTAATTGCTGCCCATTGCCTCCTTGATATGTTGGAATTCTTCATATCCATTTTCTTACTTGCCATCCTCTCCAGGTCCGCTGTAACAGCTTCTTTGAACACATCTATTGCATTATGGGGTGTGTTTGGTAGTTTTCTCGATTTTACTTTTAGATTGCTCGGGTCTCTTACTTGTTTAGAGGAAGTTTCAATTTCATAGTTTACATCCTGTTCTTGATTTTGTAGATCTTGTGTTGATGTAAGCAAGATTTCCAGGAGGTCTTCATTTTCTGTTACATTTGTTATTGCCGGGTTGTCTGTAGTTGTTTTCTCCGGATTTAACAGAAAGATATTTTTAAACTTTAACTTCCTGATATATTTGAACAAGTCAATTTTGGCATCAACAAGGTTAAACTCGCTAGTTGGACAGAAGCTTAAACCTTTTTTCAATATATTAATCTCATCTGTAGTCAATGTTCTTTTAGATAGATTGATGACATTATTATCTTCCTCGGTAATTACTTCCTTCTGCGATTGGAGGCACTCCGTGTCACCATTGGGGTGGTGGTGTTTTGTGAACTTCCCCTTGTGCCTCTTCCCCCGCCTCCTCCTCCTCTTTGGTTTTGTTGGGGAGGGTGGTTTCTTAGTTGTGGTCTCTGGCGGGTTTCCTTCATTACCTGGTATTCGTCGAAAAAAGGTTCCTCTCTCTCTCTGTCCTTTGTTCCTGGGGCTACATTTTGTTCCCCATCTGAGGTTTCTACTTCTGATTCCTCTGTGTCTAAGCCTGTTGTCTGGGCGGTTCCTTGTGCCAATCTTTTCCGTGTGGCGTCGAACTTCCGTGCAAACGTGAGAATTCTACCAGACAGGTAGTCCTGCTCATCTCGTTGGAATTTTGTTTGCTTCCTTTTTCGTATCCCCATTTCGTAGTCCTTAATCCTTTTGCCCATTGCAGTACGTAGATCTTCACAGGCTTTGGTGTCTTTTTCTTTTGAGATCTCTGCCTCCAGGTCTGTTATGTCTTTTAAGCATTTTTCACGGTCACTCCATGCGTACTTCACAAGAAGTCTGACCATCCCCTTAGAGGACTCTGCTGTATACTCTGCCCAATCCTTTAGGAGGGCCGGGTCCGGATTTTCATAAGAGGGGATTGTGTATATGCGCAGACCTCTAGGCACTCTATTACATTCCAGGTATCTTTCTAGGGAGGTGGCTTCCCACCATTTCCTCACTTCTCTTTCCTGTAGTCTTTCTAATTTTACAAACAGGCTTTTGAGGTTGGTGGTACTTTCTGTCGGTGTGGCTACATCTCTAGCCTTCCCTGGTTTTTCTTTACCCGACATGAACATCACATTTGCCGCCGCCTCCCTCTTGCCTGTGATATCTTCCATTGTTGCCATGTTGAAAAAAGAATGTGTAGTCTTTTATGAATATTTACAGTTCTGGGGGCGGTGGTATACCACGCTTTGTTTCTGGGGGTTCGGAAGCTCGTTTTGTCACCATACGGGGCAGAGGATAACACGTTTGTTAATGCAGGATTAACTAGATTCTGCCGCTGTCACTCACCGCGGACTTCGGCGACTTCCGTCGAGCACCAACACACGTCGGCGTTCTTCGGTCGTCCTCACTCCCTCCGCGGGAAGACAGCTGCTCTCCAGTCTCCTTGATTCTCTTTCCAACACAGAGGTTCTCGTTCAACACTCCGCGATTGTTGTATATCAGTATCCTCGGGGCAAGCGGCCAAAATCAATTGCTTCACCGCTCCAACACCGCCGCCGCTCCACAAAGTCCCGGGTGCTTGCAGCCAGCGCTGGTGAGGCGCTTAAGACATCATCACACGATTCCAGCGATAGTTACCAGAAAAAACGGCCAGCACACAGATGATGTGATCTGCTTTCTTTATTTCGTTTCCAAACCCCCCTACACCCCCGACAGACGCGTTTCGCTCAAGGCTTCGTCAGTGTCGTCAGTGAACAAACATTTTCGCCATTTTAAACAGTCCGCCCTTTCTAGTTAGTAAACATAGACGATGGTACACAGATCTTTTTTGTGGCGGCCATTTCTTAATGTGCAAATATTTGCTTTTCTATTACTGTTCAAAGATGGCGACAGATAAAGTGCACAGTGCAATTATGTGAAAAAAAGTTCGACATTTGACTGAATGATTTTGCTGACTATCACATATTTACATTTTTTACATTGGTTGATACCCAAAAACCGTATTATTTACATATTTGACAGACTTTTTACAAACGTTATGTGGGGGTGTATCCCCAATTTCATTTACATCAGAATTGTGTGCAAATCCAATATATACAGGTGCTAATTGTGCTTAGTCCAATGCCCACTATTTACAAACCCATAGTATATTACATATATACAGACATATTGTGGTCAGTTATACGGGCTGGTTTTTATTGGGCTATGCTGTATTTAAAAAAAAAAAATATATATATATATATATATATATATATATATATATATATATATATATATATATATATATATATATATATATATATATATATATATCTATATATGTATTATTCAACCAACGCCCAAAAGCTTGAGAATGCACTCAACAGCCAATGGACATCCTCCGGTATTAATTCACTGGGGGCGTATATATAAACAAAACATGCAAGTAATTGGAACCTTTGTGCAGTAGATCGAAGCTGCCTGTGAAGAAGAGGCTGGAGCCTCGAAACGCGTTTTCAAATATCAATCAATCAATCATGGGCTTTTGTATAGCGCGCTACTCACCTGGGAGGGTCTCAAGGCGCTGGGGGGAGGGGTCTGTTACTGCTTGAAGAGCCAAGTGTTGAGGAGCTTCCTGAACGAGAGATGATCCTGGTTCAGCCAGAGGTGGATCGGGAGGGAGTTACATGTCTTGGCTGCCAAGAAGGAGAAGGATCTTCCCCCGGCGGTGGCTTTGCGGATGCGTGGTACAGCGGCGAGGGCAAGGCTGGACGATCGTAGCTGGCAGGTGGGCGCGTAGAAGGTCAGGCGGTTGTTGAGGTACTTGGGGCCCAGGTCGTGGAGGGCCTTGTGTGCGTGGGCGAGGAGTCTGAACATGATCCTCTTGCTGACGGGGATCTAGTGCAGGTCTCTCAGGTGGCCGGGGATGTGGCTGTGTCGGGGGATGTCCAGGACGAGTCGTGCGGAGGCGTTCTGGAAGCGCTGGTGTGTTTTCTGAAGTTTGGCTGTGGTTCCGACGTAGAGGGTGTTTCTGTAGTCCAGCCGGCTGGTGATGAGTGCCTAGGTGATCGTCTTCCTGGTTTTGGTGGGGATCCATCGGAAGATCTTGCGGAGCATGCGCAGGGTGTTGAAGCATGATGATGAGATGGCGTTTACTTGCCTGGTCATCGAGAGGGAGGAGTCCAGGATGAAGCCCAGGTTGCGTGCATGGTCCGTTGGTTTGGGAGTGGTGCAGGGGGCCACCAGGAGTCATCCCAGGCGGAGGACGATGATCCCAGGATGAGGATTTCCGTCTTGTCTGAGTTCAGTTTCAGGTGGCTGTTCTTCATCCATTCGGCGACATCTTTCATTCCTTCGTGTAGGCTGGTTCTGGTGGTGGCGGGGTCGTTGGTGAGGGAGAGGATCAGCTGGGTGTCGTTGGCGTAGGAGATGATGTTGAGGTTTTGTTTGCGTGTGATTGCTGCGAGAGGGCTCATGTAGACGTTAAAGAGGGTTGGGCTAAGTGATCATCCTTGTGGTACGCCGTAGATGACTTCGGTGGTCTCGGATCTGAATGGGGGGAGGCAGACTCTCTGGGTTCTTCCGGCGAGGAACGAGAAGATCCACTCCAGTGCCTTCTCTTGGATTCCGATGTTGTTGAGGCACTGTACTAGGGTGCGGTGGCAGACAGTGTCGAACGCTGCAGAGAGGTCCAGGAGGATGAGGGCCGCTGTTTCCTCGTTGTTGAGCAGGGATCTGATATCGTCAGTGGCTGCGATGAGGGCGGTCTCGGTGCTGTGGTTGGCTCGGAAACCGGACTGCGAGGGGTCGAGGGATCCGTTCGTCTCGAGGAAGGTGGCTAGCTGTCTGTTGACGGTCTTCTCATTGACTTTGGCAGGAACGGGGAGCATCGAGATGGGGCGGTAGTTCTTGCGGTCGGTGGTGTCCGCTGTTGGCTTCTTCAGGAGGGCGCTGAGCTCGGCGTGCTTCCAGATCTCCGGGAAGGTGGCGGTGTTGAAGGAGGTGTTGATGATGTCCCATATTTGGGGTGCGAAGATGGAGTCTGCCTTGTTGAAGATGTGGTGGGGGCAGGGGTCGGTTGGAGATCCGGAGTGGATGGTGTTCATCGTGCCGGTGGCGTCTTCGGTGCTGACCGGGGTCCAGGCACAGATGGTGGTGGTGGGGGGTATTGGTTCGGTGGTTGGGTGCGTGGTTGGTGCATGGTTGGTGCGCCGAAGCTGTTGTGTATATCGGCGATCTTGCGGTGGAAGAACGAGGCGAGTGAGTCGCAGAGGTCTTGCGGAGGATTGATGTTGTTGTTTCCGGCGCTGGGGTTGGGTGTAGCTCTTTGATGATGCTGAAGAGTTCCTTGCTGTTGTGGGCGTTGTTGTCCAGTCGTTCTTTGAATGCTGTCTTCTTGGTGGTGCGGATCAGCTGGTGGTGTTTGTGGGTGGCGTGCTTGAGGGCCGTCATGTTGTCTGTGGTCTATTCATGGCGCCAGCCTTTCTCGAGGGTGCGGCAGTTCTTCTTGGAGATCTTGAGTTTGTCGGTGAACCAGGGGGCTTTCTTGCTGCCCAGTCTGCTGGGAGGGTTCTTCAGTGGTGCGAGGTCATCTGCGCAGTTGGTGAGCCACTGTGTGAGGTTGTTGGCTGCTTCGTTGGGTTCCGTTGTGCTGGCGGGAGAGTTCTGGCGGAGGGAGGTGATCTTGCTCCAGCTCCTGCGAGGAATCTGTTGCGGGTGGTGATGGGTCATGGTTCTTATGAAGCTGAAGTGGATGCAGCTGTGGTCTGTCCAATGGAGTCCGGTGGAGTGACTGAAGGAGATGTGTTTGCTGGAGGAGAAGACGGGGTCAAGCGTGTGGCCGGCGTAGTGGGTGGGGGTGTTCACCAGTTGCTTGAGTCCGAGGTTACCGAGGTTGTCCAGCAGGGTGGTGGTGTTGCCTGTCCTTGTTGTTCTCCAGGTGGAAATTGAGGTCCCCTAGGAGGATGTAGTCAGCGAGGGGAGAGCGTGCGGGCTGATGAAGTTGGCGATGTCTTCGCTGAATTGGGTGCGTGGTCCCGGGGGTCTGTAGATGAGGGTGCTCTGAGGGTGGTCTTGGGGTTGGTGTGTATCTGGAAGTCGAGGTGTTCGGCGGCGGTGAAGGTGTCGTCGGGGTTTGTTGTGATGCGGATGGTGTTCTTGTGTACGATGGCGATGCCTCCTCCAGTCTGGTTGACGCGGTCCTTCTGGGTGATCTTGTATCCGTTCGGGATGGCTATGGCGATGTCAGGCGCTGAGGAGGCGTTCATCCAGGTTTCTGTGAGGAAGGCAACGTCTGGTGACGTCTTGCTTGAGAATGCACTCAACAGCCAATGAGCACCTTCTGGTATTAATTTAAATTTGGAAACCAGCATCTTTGTTCCGGGTTAAAATTCTTTATTTGCCAACGCATTTCAAGGCTCCAGCCTCTTCTTCACAGGCAACTTTGATCTGTGGCACAAAGGTTCCAATTAGTTGCATGTTTTGTTATTTTTAACGCCCCCAGTGGGCTACACCTAGTGCGATTAATTTTTAAAGTATGCTGGGACATGAGGTCCACCTTGAATCAGTTATTACTCTCAGTGAGTTCTGTGCCACAGTCTTCTCTTTATAGCTTTTCACATACCCCCAGTGGGCCCCAGAATACATCGCAGGCTCATTGTTCCACATTAGCTGTGCTGCTAGATGTGTTTCGACACAGGTCCAAACCATGCAGCCTCTTGTTTGCCAACGCGTTTCGAGGCTTTAGCCTTTTCTTCACAGACAGCTTTGATCTATGGCACAAAGGTTCCAATTAGTTGTATGCTTTGTTTATATATATATATATATATGCCCCCAGTGGGCTACGCTTAGAGCAATTCAGAATGCATCGCAGGTTCATTGCTCCACATTAGCTGTGCTGTTAGAACGGTTTTGACACTATTCCAAACCACGCAGTCTCTCGTCATCAGTGATGGTGCAATTCTCCATGGGAGGGGCACACGTGTGGTAAATTATTGCCCAAAAGCTTGGGAATGCACTCGACAGCCAATGAACACCTTCCAGTATTAATTCTAATTTGGAAACCAGCATTTATGTTCCAGGTTAAAAGTCTTTGCCGTCTGCGCCCGTCCGTGCCTGGATGGTGCCCAGCGCCAGGACCCCTGGCCCCCGTCAACGCCAGACCACATGACGGACCTACGACGCCGCCACCCTCAACGCACTCAATACCGGCCGAACCCCCGCCTGCTACCAAGCCACCCCAAACCGCACCCACGGACCCTTCACCTGCCAAGCCTGCAAATTCACCTGCCTCCGGACCTGCACCACACCCGACAAGCCGAGCACCAGCAACAACCACCTCAAGTGCATCCTGCTCAACACCCGCTCCGTCCACAGACACGCCGTCATCCTCTAAAGTGGGGCCACTTGGTCCCCTTCAAATTAAATAAAAAATAAAATAGGGTGCAGGCCTTGGGGGATGGAGTCCCCAGATCTTATAATATTAGGAAAAGAAGGGGGACTACACAGTCACTGTCTTTGCAGACAAATAACTTCTTTAAAGCCTGTCATGTTGTCAAGTTTTAGTAGTATTAGAAGCCAGTCACTGCTTATGCATTTGCAGAATGAGACAGGCATTCACACTAGACTGCAGTAATGAATTATGTAAAATATGTGCAGTCACCTTACTCCTTCCAGACTAGTGAATGTGTTTTGGTAAAGTCCAAGGAACAGTGTTGCTTGTCTAGAATCACACTGTGAGTCTGTGTGCATTTGGGCAACCATTGTGAGAGAAGTATTTTGTTACTTTATGTGTTTGCAGACAGATAACTGCTTTAAAACCTGTCATGTTGTCAAGTTTTACTGGTATTAGAAGCCAGTCATTGCTTATGCATTTGCAAAATGAGTCAGGCTTTCACACTAGAGTGTAGTTCTGAAGTATGTAGAATGTGTGCAGTCACCTTACCCCATCCAGACTAGTGAATAGTGTTGCTTGTCTAGAATCATACTGTGAGTCTGTGTACATTTCGGCAACCATTGTGAGAGAAGCAGTTGGTAACTTCATGTCTACTTGTACTACTCTAATCATACAGCCAGCATCTAAGTACTGATGCAGCGATCCAGGGCCTTAGCACACGGACTGCTACAAACGTTTATGCACTATGCATGTAGTCCTCCAATCATCTACACACATGTGTTTCAGGCTTACAATTCCCCATTCAGAATCCATACACTGCTGAATTTGAATTTGAATTTAAAATTTCTTATAGAGCGCGCGTATACCTGCGGTTTCTTGGCGCTATTACTGACGGGATCCTAAATTAAAAGGCTGGGGGAACAGGAAAGTTATTGTTCGAAAGATTTCGTGAATAGATAGGTCTTGAGTTGTTTACGGAATTGTGGGTAGAGAGAGATGGTGCGGAGTTCAAGGGGAAGGGAGTTCCAGAGGGTAGGGGCGAGGGTGGCAAATTTAGAGCCTCCCCACTTCTTTCTCCGGTAGCGTGGGATGGTGAGGAGGGACTGGGAGGACGAACGAAGTTCCCTGGTGGGAACATAGGAAACAATCTCGGAGGAGATGAACTCAGGTGCGAGTCCGTGTCGGGCCCGGAAGGTGATGGAAGCAAGCTTGAATTCAATTCTGGCTCGCACAGGGAGCCAGTGAAGTGATTTCAGGAGCGGGGTAGAGTGGTGAAATTTGGGGACTTTGAAAACCAGGCGGGCCGCCTGGTTTTGGATCTGTTGTAGGCGACGCAGACTGTAGGCGGGGATGCCGGCATACAGGGCGTTGCCATAGTCCAGGCGGGATACCACCATGGCCAAGATGATGAGCTTTAGAGCAGAGAAAGTGAAGAAACGGGACACCCTGCGTATAGTGCGCAGTGAAAGAAAGGAAGAAGATACCACAGAGCTAACCTGGGAGTGAAGGGTGAGTTGAGAATTAAGTTTTATACCAAGTGTTTTGACTGAGGAAGCGGGGGTAGGAGGAGGGCCAAGAGAAGGGGGCCAGAAAAGAGGGGACCAGGGGCTGGATGAACCACCCGTCAGCACCAACTCGGTTTTGTCGGTTGTCGGTTTGCTACAAACACCTTGTTACTCCCCTTGCGCTCCTCTAGTGACACTTTCAGCACCATGTACTAATCCATTCACTAAAGTAAAACACAACCAATTATACATTTACCCTGTGTCTCTCCTTGTACTCCTCTAACTATTCAGTCAGTACTCATATGGTGAGCCAGGCCTTAGCACATGGACTGCCGCAAACTCCTGTGCACTATGCATGTAGTCCTCTAACCACCTACACACTTGTGTTTCAGGCCTACAATTTACCAGTCACTATGCATACACTGCTACAAACACCCTGTTACTCCCCTTGTGCTCCTCTGATGACCCTTTCAGCACCATGTACTAATCCATTAATTGAAGTAAAACTCAACCACTCATAAATTCACCCAGTGTCTCTCCTTGTACTACTCTAATCATTCAGTCAGTATCCAAGTACTCATGCAGCGAGCCAGGCCTTAGCACATGGATTACTTCAAACTCCTATGCACTATGCATGTAGTCCTCACACTCCTGCAAACACCCTGTCTATCCTCTTGCTCCTTCAGTGACCCATTCAACACCATGTACTAATCCATTCACTGCAGTAAAATACAACCAATTATAAATTCAATCAGTGTCTCTCCTTGTAGAACTGTAATCATTCAATCAGTACCTAAGTACTCATGCAGTGATCCAGGGTTATAGCTCATGGACTGCTACAAACTCCTATGCAGTATGCATGTAGCCTTCTAACTACCTACACACTTGTGTTTCAGGCCTACAATTCTCCAGTCAGTATCCATACACTGCTGCAAACACCCTGTTACCCCCATTGCGCTCCTCTAGTGACCCTTTCAGCACCATGTACTAATCCATTGACTGCAGTAATTGGAGTCAGTTTCCATATACTCCAGCAAACACCCTGTCACTGCTCTTGCAATGCTATAGTGACCTAATCAGTACCATCTATTAGTCCAATCACTATGCCAAAAGTGAACTATTTATAAACTCACTCAGGCACTCTCGTTGAAGTACTCTAATCAATGAGTCAGTACCCAAGTACTCATGCAGTAATACAAGCCTTACAACATGGAGTACTACAAGCATCTGTCCAATGTGCATAGCGTCTTTTAATCACCTATACACTTATTTACAGATGTTAATTTACCCAGGCAGTATTCATATACACCAGGTAACTTCCTGTCACTGCTCTTGCAATCCAGTAGTGACCTATTCAGGACCATATTCTAATCCATTCAATGTGCCAAAACTAAACCACTTATAAATTCACCCAGGCACTCTCCTTGTAGTACTCTAATTATTGTTTTGGTACCGAAGTACTCATACAGTTAACTAGGCCTTAATACATATACTTGTACAAACTCCTGTCCACTATTCGTGCAGTCATCTAACCACCTACACACTTGTTTTTCACATCTTTAATTACTCAGGCAGTACCTATACAGTACTGCAAACACCATGTGACTCCCTATGCATTACTCCAGTCAGCCTCCCAGCATCATGTAGTAATACAAACACTGCACCAAAACCCAACTATTTATACATTCATCCAGGCATTCTCCTTGCAGGATTTTAATCATTCAGTCAGGCCTAAGTACTAATATAGTGTCCCAGGGCTTAACACAATCACTGGTACAAACCCTTGTCCACTACACATGCAGACCTGTAATCACCTATACAGTTATGTATACACCTTGAATTTTAATTTCAATTAGTGATGACAAAAGAAATGGGTTAAATAGTTTTTATATAGAATGTGTTTGTATAGTAATATGTAAATGTAGTTGAGCTTATATAGCGCACGGCTACCCGCAGTGGGTGTCCCGGCGCTTGCTTAGGGAACCCGTCCTGATATTACTTTTTACAGATATTGTTCATCATCATTAAAATAAATGTATCCTGCCTGAAAAATCAAGAAACAGAAAAGGACAGCAAATGGACAATTATTTGAAGAAAATTCAACAAGTATTGGATGACCAACATCATGTGGCTAAAAAGAAAAAGTGTTGCCAGTAAGACAACAAAGAAATTCATCAAACAACTTTCAAAGTCTAGAAACAATGTGCAGAATGTGCAAACTACTGAGAATGGTTCGACCAGAAAAAAGAATATGAATAACAGGAAATGAAAAAAAGAAAAATTACAATCAAAAGATTGAATGTATGGTAAAAGAAGGCAAAATCAGTATAAATAAATCAGTACAAAAAGTTTTTTATAATACAGTGGTTTTTATCTTGCTCAAAGATGTGAAAAAATATAACAAAAAGAGCACTATTTTATCAAAAGAAGAAGCATATTGAATCCATTGTTCAAAAGGCTTTTGAAGTAAAAAGGAAACTATTCATTTTATTTTTTAACAGAATTCGATCACTAACTTTAATGAAGGCCAAAGGTAAGAGGAAAAGAGTAATTAACAGAACAAATTTTTGGGATTTTCTTGGGGTGAATGGAAACACAGTTCAAGTTCAGAGCCTTTCTTGAATGAAGAGAGTTATTTTCAGACCAATAATTTATTGCATTCAGTTGATACCAGTGGTCGAGCTTATGAGGTTAGAAATGGTTGTCCAATTGAGAAAGAGAAGATGGTTCCGATAAATGCAGAAGGAGTGTTAGCTGATGTAGTTCTAGGGAGATGTCCTAAAGCCCCAGTGTACACTTGGGCTTGCAGTAGTATTTGTAGTGTACGAAAAGAATCTATTGAAATTTTACGCAATTTCTTACGAGCATACAGTAAAAAAAGTGTTTAACTAAAGATTTATGCAAGGACTAGACTCTTGCAGAGTGAGATAAAAAATACTGGTTTGCAAGGTCATTCTCTAGCTTGTCTTTCTAGAAAAGTATGTCAAAGTGTTTTTCACCAATTCAGAATGTTAGCAGTACATCATTCTCAAATGCAGAAGTTAGTCAGAAGATTGTATTATGTAAAAAGTCCAGCACTAATTTTAAATGAGTTAAACAGTGCTCTTTTGCATGGATCAGTTTCAGATGTGAAGAAGGTTTCTGATGAACTTGAGTTTTGTTACTTTGGTCCTGAACAAGAGAGTGCAGAAACTGACACATCAACAGAAGAAAATGTTGAAGACAAAGTGCACTATAGTACTCTAAAATAATTTGAAGAAAAAATTACAAAGTTTAAGGTGATTTCAGGTGAAAGGACAAATTATTCTTGTATTTGTTGTCGGCGAACTCACTATAAAAATCAAACTAGGACTGTTAATCTGTATTTAAAAAATGAAAGAGAAAATAATGACAAGTGGAAGGAATTTGCAACTTATTTGTTGGTAGAGAATTGTTTGGATTTGGGTTCTGATCAGCTTATTTGTAAATATTGTTATATTAAGTTAGATGAGAATAAAATGCCCGCTAGAGCTGTGCAAAATAATCTAGAGTTGGTAACTATTCCTCCAGAACCTATTAAATACCTATAAGTCTATTCTCATTCAATGTGTGCACCCATTTCAGGCTATTGTTCGTATGGAGCCTAAAACTTGTAAATTGCCTCCTTCAGATTTACAGAGAGGATTAAAAGGAAAAGTTGTATATTTACCTCTAGATCTAAAGAAAAATATTGAAACTATTGGTGTAGAGAATGTAGAAAATCAAGCACTAGTCATTCTAGTTAATGCCGTTCCTACTAAGAGTAAGAAAATCTGGCAAGAATTAGTGGATATTAGGAAAGTGCAAAAGTCAACATTGTATCTGATAAAAACAATGAGTACTATAACAATGTGTTTGTGGGAGAAGAAGAAATACTTTTCGCAGAAGATGCTGAAACGTCAAGGGGACTAATCGAAAAACTGGACATGTCCAGAAGTGAAGAAATCTATGAACATTACAATGTACATTCACTTCATTCAAAGAAGTAATGGGGAATACTATTGAGTTATTCCAAATGAAAAAAGCAAAGGGAAGTCCCATGACTGTATGGAAAAAAAGCTCAGAAGCTCGTTGTTTTTCACAGTTGTTCCCAACAGGAAAAGGTGGACGATATGATGAAAGACCTCTGCAGAATTCTGCATCTGAATATCGGACAACAAGATTGTATGCAGAATATCCAAGATTTCGACAATGTATCCCATATATATTTCATCTTTTGTTTGAGTGTGACTTGTCTGGACTTTCATATGCAGTCAATCATATATTGAAAACAGGAGTACATCTTCAAAATGTTTCTGCAAAGGAATTTATGGATAAAGTACATTAGAGAGATGATCATTTAGAATCTCAGCTGATTAATATGATGGTATGTCAGCGTGGCACTAATGAGTATTGGTACTGTCGTCATGGAGAACTTAAATGTATGTTAAGGAAGTTAGGAACTCCTACGTGGTTACTTACCCTATGCTGTGCTGAATACGCTTGGGATGATTTACTTGAATTTCTTCGAGAGGCAAATTTGAATATAAAAAATATTTAATACAAGACCCCTGGAGAATTGTGCACTTTGGATCCTGTCAATGTACGCAGGTATTTCAGTCATAGATTTGAAGCTATGATGTCTTTTATCGCAATAAAAAAATATTCCTCCTCTTGGAGAAGTTGTGGATTTCTTTTGGAGAAAGGAGTATCAAGCTTGAGGTGCTCCTCATATACTTATGCTGATTCAGAACTGATTCCGATGATACTATTTTGTCTTTAATTGAAGAATATGCCACATGTGCCTTACCCAAAAGCACAGAAGAAAACAACTTAAGACAACAAGTCTTACGATTCCAAATCCGTTGATGTGGAAAATACTGTCGACGAAAGTACAAGTCTAAGAAAAAGTTTTATACCAAATGTTGTTTTGGATTTCTACGTCCTGTAATATCCAAAGGAAGAGTAAACAGTTTTATGTCAGCTATGAGACATACCATCACTAAAAAGTCTCCCAAAAATACCTAAAACTTGAGACGATGAGAAGATTCAAAATACATAAATGATTACAATCTGGTCTAGCAAATTACCAAATTCCTACCTAATATTTTTAAAGCTAACGTTTTAGGAACATAATTCGGTCTCTGAGGAATTTATTAATATGTATTGATATGATTACTATTGGAAAATTTCAATATAAAGGATTTCAAGAATACTATTGGGCCTAGAGGAAAAGTATATATTTGAATTAAGGACTTTTTCTTGCCCACTGTCAGCATATATTTTTAAAGAACATTATTTACAGTGTATGAAAATTTAAAATAATTGTTCATTTTATTATTATTTGAGTTATTTCATATTCAAGTAAGACATTTCTCTTAGAAGAAAGCGTTTTACATATGTGTGATTTGTATTATATGATTTGTAATTGAGGATGTAGTTTTTGTGGAATGTTCAGAAATAGTTGGGAACCAGAGGGTGCTGTGATGAACCAGAGGGTGGCAGTGGTGATCCAGAGGGTGGCAGTGATGAACCAGAGGGTGGCAGTGATGAACCAGAGGGTGGCAGAGGTGAAAGAGGGTGGCAGTGATGAACCAGAGGGTGGCAGTGATGAACCAGAGGGTGGCAGTGGTGAACCAGAGAGTGACAGTGATGAACCAGAGGGTGGCAGTGGTGAACCAGAGGGTGGCAGTGGTGAACCAGAGGGTGGCAGTGGTGAACCAGAGGGTGGCAATGATGAACCAGAGGGTGGCAGTGATAAACCAGAGGGTGACAGAATACTATTTGGCCTAGAGGAAAAGTATATATTTGAATTAAGGACTTTTTCTTGCCCACTGTCAGCATATATTTTTAAAGAACATTATTTACAGTGTATGAAAATTTAAAATAATTGTTCATTTTATTATTATTTGAGTTATTTCATATTAAAGTAAGACATTTCTCTTAGAAGAAAGCGTTTTACATATGTGTGATTTGTATTATATGGTTTGTAATTGAGGATGTAGTTTTTGTGGAATGTTCAGAAATAGTTGGGAACCAGAGGGTGCTGTGATGAACCAGAGGGTGGCAGTGGTGAACTAGAGGGTGGCAGTGATGAACCAGAGGGTGGCAGTGATGAACCAGAGGGTGGCAGAGGTGAAAGAGGGTGGCAGTGATGAACCAGAGGGTGGCAGTGATGAACCAGAGGGTGGCAGTGGTGAACCAGAGAGTGACAGTGATGAACCAGAGGGTGGCAGTGGTGAACCAGAGGGTGGCAGTGGTGAACCAGAGGGTGGCAGTGGTGAACCAGAGGGTGGCAATGATGAACCAGAGGGTGGCAGTGATAAACCAGAGGGTGACAGTGGTGAACCAGATGGTGCTAGTGGTAAACCAGAGGGTGGCAGTGATGAACCAGAGGGTGGCAGTGATGAACCAGAGGGTGGCGCTGCTAAACTGCCCAGGAGCCCTGTGTGTATGAGCCCCCATGTTGCTGAGCTGCCCAGGGGTTGTGAGCCCACACACTACTGAACTGCCCTGGGGCCCAGTGGGTGTGAGCCCCCGTGCTGCCGAACTGCCCCATCAGCCCTCTCAGTGTGAAAATAATTTGTGCTCAATTGACTGGGAGCCCTCTGGGTGTGAGCACACATTGTGCCAAGTGCCCCCCTGCCCCAGTACATATATACCCATACCGCACAGCACCGTTATGCTCTTGCACCATGAAGTCTGGTGCCTGGATGCTCCTGATCCGTGTAGGTGGTTCCACTGTCTGGTGCAGTCAAAATGTAAAGTCATAACTTGCTACACAGCACCAATAAACACATGTTTCCCCTGGCACCGGTATGCGCATGTACCAGGCGTGGAGCACCCGCATGCCACTGCACCCTACTGCCCAGCGCCAGCATATGCCTGTATGAGGCAGTTTAGTATGAGATGGGACATTGTCCAGCAGCAGCAGCTGCATGCGCCTGAACCCACTGAGCAGGATCAGAATGACTTTGTACCAACACACGCAGCAGAGCTCTCTTTGACATCTAAAGGATTCTGGGGTCCTGTGCCAAACCTATTTTTGCATCCATGAGTTTCCAGAGCTCCATCCCCGTGTAGCTCCTGTGAGCAGGAGGCTGCTTTCTCCTCATCTGCTGCTCTGCTCAGTCTCTGAACCTTTATAAACAAGATGCATGTGAACTCGTATAGAAGCCCCGCCCGTTTGGCCCCATCCACCACACACTAGCGGTATGAAACGTCTTCCCGTTCCCGCCCATCCCCACTATACTGGCCAGCTCACTCAAGGGAACTCAGCGCCTTTTGGCGCGCTGGCAAAGTTACAGGCACACGTGGTCACATATTTGTGCAAATGGCACACAAATCCGCAAGTTCGCTGGAAAATTTGCGAACTCTCTGATTGTTTTTGCCATTGCACACCAATTAGCGGACCGTGAATTCGCAAATTTCACTCATACTTAATACATGTACTTAAAAACGGACAATCCAATCACGGCGACAATTTACTTTCTGCCGAAAGTACATAAATCAGTTAACAAACCACCCGGCAGACCCATAGTCAGCTCAATTGGATCCCTATTGGAAACAACTTCGAGGTTCAGAGACATATTCCTGATGAATTATGTGACAAAACTACCCTCGTATCTGCAAGATACCATGGATTTTGTAAATAAATTGAACAACATAGAGTGGGCTATGAAATACCAAATGGCAACAATAGATGTCTCTTCCCTCTATAAGTCCATACGACATCAGGATGGGATAGATGCGGTTGAAACATTCTTAAAAGAGAGATCAGAGAATTTCTTGGAATACTCAGCCATGCTAATTGAGATGCTAACCTTTTGCTTGAAACATAACATCTTTCTTTTCCAAGGTAAACTGTATCTGCAACAAGAAGGAGCGGCGATGGGGACATCTTTTGCCCCGACGTACGCAAACCTACTAATGGCCATCTGGGAAACAAAAGTCCTGTTGGAAGAAAGAAAGAAACATCGGAAAATAAAAAGTTGGTGTTACATCGACGACCTCTTTGTCATATGGGATGGGAACCAGACAGACTTACAGGCCTTCATCAACTCTCTGGAGAATAACAAGTATAACTTGCACTTCACATCGACTATCAGTAACACCAATGTGATATACTTGGATGTAGAAGTGAGCATACAGAACAACAGATTATGCACAAGGATGTACCGGAAACCCGCATCCTCCATGCCAACAGCGGTCATCCTTTGAACCTAAAATGGAGTATACCATACGGTGAGATGTTGAGAGCGAAAAGAAACTGCTCGGAAAAAGAAGATTTGGATGCGGAAATTGAGAGGATGATTGGCCGGTTCCTTCAAAGAGGATATCCTATGGAAGTTCTTACAACAGCAAAATCCCGGATGCACCTGAAGAACAGATCAGACCTCTTGATCTCTCGGAAAGAACAAGAACAAATAAAGGGATTACAAGAAACTAAGAAAAGAGAGATGGAAGATCCAGAAAACAAAACACGTCTTATCATGGACTTTAACAATCAGAGTCAGAATCTCAAAAAGGTTATAAAAAGATATTGGGAAATTCTATTACTAGATGAAACCCTGAGGGAAAATTTAACACCTTACCCAAGCATAACCTACAGAAAGACATCGTCCCTACGAGATATCTTGACTCAAAGTCACCTGGAAATCAAGCAACAGGAAAAGACCTCTTGGCTGAACACACCATGCTTTTGAAAGTGTGTAAAGTGTAAAGCTTGCGAGCATGGCCAAAACATCAACGAGTACACACTGCAAAATGGAAAAATTGAGAAAATTTTAGATCACATTACTTGTGAGTCGAAATATGTGATCTATAGACTCAAATGCCTATGTGGAAAATCTTATATTGGGAGCACTAATAATAAATTAAAGCTGCGGATTCTCCAAAATCTGCGTGCAATAAAAAACAACGACCCAAACTATCCCATGGCGAAACACTTTAATGAACAACATCAAGGAGATTGCACCCAATTGACATACTCGGGGAGAAAGCTCGCAAAAACATCTGAAAGAGGAAGCGATCGTACCCTAAAATTACGAAAGATGAAAAGCAGAATGATCCTTGGGATGGGAACTGAATACCCGCATGGACATAACTTGGTTGCAGAATTACATGTACACCTGGAGAAATGACCATTGTTGACCCAGTAACCCCTATAATGAAAAGCTAACTCTCTACAATGTAATGAATACAAATGTATATACCCCCATGGGAAGGAAAATAAATATAAGAATTTGATCTCATCAGCAAACAACCCTACAATAGTGCATAGTGAATGGATAATTCTAATCAATTCAAGAAAATTGGAAATTAAGTGGATATAAGAAACTGTATCATAATACCACTAATGTTCCAGACTCTTGCTCAAAGGAGAGAAAAAGAGAATGAAAACATGTTCAAACATGTGGAAAGTACTTCACGAAAAAACTTTTTGATTGGATATGAAATAAATATCCATAACACAAGATGAGAACACAAACAGAAATAAAAACAAAAGTAACTCCAGTTTGGAAGATGGGCAAGAAAACATCATATGAAAGAACAATGTACCAGCTTATTTGCACAGTGTGATAAGATACAGTCTTTCTTAATTACATTTTAACACTGAAAGAATTATTTAATCTCAAAACGTTTGCAAACTAATGAATATGGCATGAAAAATGTACTTTACATGAATTATGAATTTATGAATCTCCTTGCACTATGCACTTTGCACTTTCTCAATACACTTTTAAAAAAGTACTTTACAGTATATAAAGCCTGATATAATTGAGAATGAAGTGTAAAATGGCGACTAAAATGTGCCATGTAATGTGTTTTAGGTTGGTAGTCTAGTAGTTTTTAAATGGCATGAAAACAAATGAGGGTACTAGCACAGAGCACTTTATAAATGTTCTAGACACAAAGGACTCTATGGTCCAGTTGAAGACTAAATGTAGTCAAAATGCGTAGGCCGTCCTTTTTTGCATGGCACATGGTGTTTGAAATAAGAATAAATTAACTTAATCTACTTACTGCTCTGTGGTGCCGTGACTTCTGTCTAGCAGCGTGGAGACAAGAGGAATCAAAGCAAAAAAAAAATTTTTTTTAAATATATATATATACAAAGTCTTTTAGAATGCGCACGCTCTCAGGAATGACAGACCCAGCGGAGTAATAGTTAAACAGCAGTTTAACCACTATTCCGCTGGCTGGGTCAGTGATTCCTAAAAGTGTGGGGATTCTAAAAGACTTTGTATGGATTTTGTGTGGAGAAGTGTGGCTCAGGGGTTAGAGGCAGCAGACCCGGAAGCTGAGATCGGCCCTAGACCAGGGTTCAATTCCCCGCCTCGGCGGGTCTTGGGCTAAAAATTCCACGGACTCGATAATTCTCGCTCCGGTGCCTTCACAGCTCACGGGTTCACACTCTGCGACTCTGGGCAATAGCTTGCTTAATCTCCACAACGGCCCCTCGCGGCGGGATGCCTGGCTTTCACCTTGTGGATACCCTGCCGGGGTTATCTCACAGGGGAATACCAGGACGGGTTCCCTAAGCAAGCGCCGGGAAACCCACTGCGGGTAGCTGTGCGCTATATAAGCTCAAATACATTTACATTTACATGGATCGAGATTGCCAGTTATCTCCGCCAGCGTGTACGCCAACCTCCATGTGTCATTGGAGGGCCGGAAGGAGTTGTTTTTGCAGTGATATATATACATATATATATATTTTTATATATATATTACCTACTGGCGGTTGCCAGTAGGTAGTTATAGTTAGGACTGTTTTCTATAGGAAATCCGCAACATTTATTAGGAATAACTTTGGCACCGGTTGATGAATCTGCCTGTAATTTTCCTTAAATTTGCCTCGCTGCGTTCCGCTCCTTTCCTGCAAGTTTGGGGGGGATTCGTCAAGCGGGGGCCGAGATAAAAGGGGGGTCCCAAAACATGTTTTCCCCGTGTTAATTTCCATAGGCGGTTGGACTCACTTTTAGCCCGAATGGCTGAATGGCTTTCCACAAAACTTGGCAAAATTGTAGGGACTGGTAGCCCGATGTGCCTTTGCTATGTCTCAAGATATGTGCTCCAGTGGATTTTGAGTAATTTAGGTTAAAAAAAATATATATCTGGGCAGAGCCTAACCAAACATCTGATCTGATTGGCTGTCAGCACTTCATCCAAGAAGTGTTGGCAGCCATCTTGGGACCAATATACATTATAGCACCTCATTAAAAAGCATTGTAGTTAATGGAGGGTTTTAGGACTTTAGTTACATTATAAATCATTTGTTGATGGTACCATACTCATTTTAGGAATTGTGCTGTGTTCTAAGGTGATTTTACCATGTGAAAAAGCCTTCTGCTGTGATATCATGAATCATGTTTGAAAGAAAACTAATATCTCATGATTTTCCCACAGTGGTTTGGAAGGGGATCTATAAGCTAAACTGAAAGCATATATTCTGTAAATTCACATTATCTATCTCAGTCATGTGAGAATGAAGTCTGACATTCTCAGTAAAACATGTACATCCAACAAGGACGGAGACTGTCAGTTGATTCCTTTGTGTTCTACTGCAGCCTCCTAGAGTGTTCTAAAGAACAACTAGAGCGCTAACAGTCCTACTTATTACAAAGGTATAGCACACCTGAAGCCATCGTGATGGGAATAAAGTGGTAACTCTTAAAACATTTAATTTAAAAAGGAACATAATTATGCCATAGAAAGTATTATTAGTGCTGCAGAAAGAAAAATTAGGGCACATTTTGAGTGACTTCTCAAATCCTCTTCTATTTCAATAAAAAATTCTGACATGCAGTCTCCCAAGATGGCCACCAGAGACAAAAGAGCCCAAATGTAGCCCAAATATCACCCAGATGTAGCCCAAGTATAGCTCAATAACAGAATGTCCCAGAGTGTTCTAAAGAACAACTAGAGCGCTAACAGTCCTACTTATTACAAAGGTATGGCACACCTGAAGCCATCTTGATTGGAATAAAGTGGTAACTCTTAAAACATTTAATTTAAAAAGGAACACAATGCGGGGGTTCATTTTGCCATAGAAAGTATGATTAGTGCTGCAGAAAGAAAAATTAGGGCACATTTTGAGTGACTTCTCAAATCATCTTCAATTTCATTAAATAATTCTGACATACAGTCTCCCAAGATGGCCACCAGAGACAAAAGAGCCTAAATGTAGCCCAAATATTACCCAGATGTAGCCCAAGTATAGCACAATGACAGAATGTCCCAGAGTGTTCTAAGGAACAACTAGAGCACTAACAGTCTTACTTATGACAAAAGTATGGCACACCAGAAGCCATCTTGATTGGAATGAAGTGGTAAGTCTGAAAACATTTAATTTAAAAAGGAACAAAATGAGGGGGTTCATTTTGCCATAGAAAGTATGATTAGTGCTTCAGAAAGAAAAATTAGGGATCATTTTGAGTGGCTTCTCAAATCCTCTTCTATTTCATTAAAGAAATTCTGACATGCAGACTGAAACATGCACTTTGAATACCAGCAGCAGACTTCCCTGGTGAGCAGTAGCTTTACTACAGTGATCTAATGAGCAACTAGAGTGCTAACATTCAGAATTTATGGCAAATGTGTGACATATCTGAATGCCTTCTTGATGGAACCAAAGTAAACAAGCATTGAAAATGCAATAGATCTCGCCCTCGTTTAAGTTAAAGCCATTCTGTTGTAATGAGGTGGCTTTTTAGCTTTGCTTTTATTAGTGTTTTTTAAACTTTCATGTAAATAACATGCATCTGTATGCATATATGTATAAGTATGCATGCATTTATATTTGTATTTATATAGATATACGGATTATATATGTTTATATATGTATGTATATATATATACACATACATATGTATAAATGCATATGCTTATATATGCATATATATATGTGTGCGTGTAGAGAGAGGTAGAGAGATAGAGGTGTAGAGGTAGAGAGGTAGAGGTAGAGAGGTAGCGGTAGAGACTAGTAGAGAGAGAAGTAGAGAGAGGTAGAGAGTAGAGAGTGAGTAATAGAGAGTAGAGAGTGAGTAGTAGAGAGCAGTAGACAGAGTAGCAGAGAGTGAGTAGTAGAGAGTAGTAGAGTGAATAGTAGAGTGAGTAGTAGAGAGTGAGTAGTAGAGAGTAGTAGAGAGTAAGTAGTAGAGGGAGTAGTAGAGAGCAGTAGAGAGTGAGTAGTAGAGAGTAGTAAAGAGTGAGTAGTAGAGAGTAGCAGAGATTGAGTAGTAGAGAGTGAGTAGTAGAGAGTAGTAGAGAGTGAGTAGCAGAGAGAGAGAATAGTAGAGAGTAGTAGAGAGTGAGTAGTAGAGTGAGTAGTAGAGACTAGTAGAGAGAGAGTAGTAGAGAGTGAGTAGTAGAGAGTAGTAGAGTGAGTAGTAGAGAGTGAGTAGTAGAGAGAGTAGTAGATAGTGAGTAGAAGAGAGTAGTATAGAGTGAGAAGTAGAGAGTGAGTAGTAGAGAGTAGTGGAGAGTGAGTAGTAAAGAGTGAGTAGTAGAGAGAGAGTAGTAGAGAGTGAGTACTAGAGAGTAGTAGATAGTGAGTAGTAGGGAGTGAGTAGTAGAGAGACAGTAGTAGAGAGTAGTAGAGTAGTAGAGAATGAGTAGTAGAGAGTGAGTATTTGAGAGTAGTGGAGTAGGAGAGAGTAAGTAGTAGAGAGTAGTGGAGACTATTCCAAAGTTTGGCACAGCACCACTTGCACAATAAATCCAATCAAATCATATCACTTAGAGTCCTTATTGAAGCGCTGAATCTTGGTGTATATTCAAATGCTTTTTTTTCCTTAAGTTTATGTACCACAGCCTGCCAAAACGTTTCGTTCTGTACAACAGAACTTCTTCAGGGCGTTCTTATTTCCTTCAAGTTATGTTGTTATCCTGTTGTCATATAACTAGATATTTCTTCCAAATGTTAGACAAGACGTAAGTACATTCTTATTCAAAGTGACTAGGTATCAATTTTACCCACACAATTCGGGCAGACTTGAGTAATTTATAGCATCCTCAAAGTCAGTCTTTCAAAAATTCCAAAGTACAGGACATGATAATCCAAATCCAAATGTTTCTCAAGAAAAGTCATTTTCAATCGTTGGGAATATCGGTGTTTGGGCAGATATGACCCAGGGACCCCCAGTATGCAAGGAGAATTAGTCCCCCCTCTGCAAACACGCCAGTGGCCTGCGTTGCAGAGAGGTGTAAAAAGGGGCATAGCCTCATTACACCTCTGTGCAATGCAGCCCCCTGGCGCATACTGGAGGTTCCAGGTGGGCTCGTTGGCCCCCAGGGACCCCTTTTATGCAAGGGGAATTAGTTCCCCTCTTCACACATGCACGGGGGCTGCGTTGCAGAGAGGTGTAAAAAAGGGTGTGGCCTCATTACACCTCTCTGCAATGCAGCCCCCTGGCACATACTGGAGGCGCCTGGTGGGCTAGTTGGCCCCCAGGGACCCCCAGTATGCAAGGGGAATTAGTTCCCCCTCTGCAAACGCAGCAGGGGGCTGCGTTGCAGAGAGGTGTAACAAGGGGCATAGCCTCATTACACCTCTGCAATGCAGCCCCCTGGCGCGTACTGGAGGTTCCAGGTGGGCTAGTTGGCCCCTAGGGGCCCCCAGTATGCAAGGGGAATTAGTTCCCCCTCTTCAAACATGCACGGGGGCTGCGTTGCAGAGAGGTGTAAAAAGGGGTGTGGCTTCATTACACCTCTCTGCAATGCAGTCCCCTGGCGCATACTGGAGATTCCTGGTGGGCTTTCAGGTCTTATATAGTTAGGAATTAGCATTAAAAAAACCTTTGAAATTCACTGAAAAAAACATAGGTTTCAGGCCTTATATAGTTAGGAATTAGCATTTAAAAAAACCTATGAAGAGGGGCTTGGCCAACTGCCGAGCATGGCGGCAGCTTAAATCGGGAGCTCCACAAGGCTGACCGGCCCGCGCAATTATCCGTAAGTCCATCCGCACATTAACCCGCCCGAAGGAGTGAAGTCGGCTCGGGGAAGCAAGCGGCACACACTGATCCGCGCCCGGCGAGAATCCGACAACGAGAAGTGCTCCGTTCGGAGAAGGCGTAGTGGGGCCTCCGCCTGCCCAGCAGCACCGGCCTGGAGTGCTGGACGTACCCGACCGGAAGTCCACCTTACCCGGCCGGAGGGCATCGACTCTGACCGGCGCCCAGGTCCCACCGCCAAAAGAAAGGTACCAGCGCGAATTGTAAACAGCGCGGCAGCCAGCGGACTCGAAAACGGCTGCTGCGCCAGGGTCTGGAAGACAGTTCCTCCTACACACAGAGTGGGCGCCCTCGAGGGCTGAAGCGTCCCTGCCCTGTGGCCGAGCCATCTTGGGACTACGCAGCCGGTCGGGCATCCCACACGCACGACAAGGTAGGGCGAAATGCGCCTAAGACCACGCAGCCCGCCCGCAGCCCGGTGAATAGGACTCTGGCCTGAGACTGCGTGGGGAGAGGACGGTACTCGCAGCCTGGCAGCAACTGCGACTAAGGCGCCCATAACGACATAGAGAGCGGCAGTGCGTGAGAGGGAGAGTCGGGCCTGGCGGCTCAGTCACACCGATACTACAACCCAATTGGAGGGGGAACCACCAAAATCAAATGCTACCTGCGAGGTGCTCATAGCCCAGACACCACCAGCGGCGCATCGCAGCCCCACACCGAGGCATACTGCAGCGGCCACGGAGGGAAGGACCACACACGTGGTGGGACACTGAGACTGACCCCCAAGCGGACAGAGACCCAGGCTGGACATCGAGGGGCTACAGTGCACTGCGGTCCGAGCTCCTGCGATCTACGACAACAGCGCCTACCCGGGGAATAGTGAGATCAGTGGGAGGCTGGACCTGGAACCACTGGAAAGACCGGACAATACAGAGCCAAACACAGCACTATGGCAGGCAAAAACACGAGGAGTACAACGACGCAAGCGAGGCTTGATAAATTTGCGTATACCCAGGGTGGCCACTCACAAGGGCCTGGGCGTCACTCCACTGGTGCATCTACAGACACGGACGGGGCTGGGAAAGTTACACTGGAAGACATTATGAAAACCCTCACTGAGGTCCAGGCGACAGTGGGCACCATTTCCTCCGAAGTAAACCTGCTGAGAGCAGACTTTAAGAAGATGTCAGAGAGGGTATCCCAAGTGGAGGTGGTCACAAAGTCACTCATCGAGGACATCTCGGATCTACAGGTAGCGATGGAACGACTGGAAAAGACCACCAAGCAACTGCAGGAAAAGCTGGATGACCAGGAGGGGCGCTCTCGAAGAAACAACGTCCGTATCCTAGGCCTTCCGGAATCAGAGGGGAAGGGCGCCATAGACCTATACATCGAAGACCTTATCAAAACCAAACTGCAGCCTAAAGGCCTGTCCAAATTCTTCTCTGTCGAGAGGGCACACCGGGTCCCTGGGGGTGCGGCCAAACCGGGAGCCACGCCGCGGCCGGTGCTGGCTAGACTCTTCAACTTTAGGGACAGGGACGCCATTCTGCAGGCGGCAAGGGTGGCACCACCTGTGAAAGTTCAAAACTCTACTCTGGCCTTCTTCCCAGACTATACGGCTGAGGTGGCCAGACGCAGGAAGTCCTTCACTGAAGTGAAAAAGACGCTACGTGACAGGGGTCTGCCCTATTCGATGCTCTTCCCCGCCAAATTGCGGATTGTGGCTGAGGGGAAGACGTGGTTTTTCGACACGCCTGAGGTGGCACGAGAGTGGCTGGATGGTTGGAGGCCGGTGGGCAAACCCCAGCGCCCGCACAGGGATCGCCAAGACCGCCGCAACGAGAGGACAACGGAACACCGGGCAGCCAGCCCGACAACTGAACAGGGCGCCGCCGCGGGATTGGACTCTGATCTTGAGAGGGACCCGTTTGATTCCGGTCAGCCTAGCAGGGGTTGACTGCCTGAGCTATATGCGAGATGACACGAACACAGCCCTTGGGACTTCGGGCCGATGGAACTGAGTAGGGCGGGCACTGGCCGGTGCCTGTAGGGAACTCACCAACCCCACGAGCAAGTAAGAATAGATAGGGAGGGGACTAAGCACTCTGCCAAGTTGGGGATGCGGGCGGGACTTCGTCCGTGGAGCAGGGGAGCAGGGAGGGGGTGGGGGGGAAAGTTGTACTGTTAAAGTTATGGTTACTGGTCATCACTATGTTTGTACGAGGCACAGTTACATTGCTAGCCGTCAGCGCCAGGTACCCCGGCGCACAGCTCATCACACTGGCTTCACCACATTACTGCATATTGGCATCGTGGGTCATAAACCCAAATGGCACAACAAGCACAAGCAGCACCTACTGAGGGCGCCCCTGTAATGACAATGGTTCCCCCACTGAAACTGCTTACATGGAACGTCAGGGGGCTGGGGGATAAAATTAAGCGCGGTTTGGTACTGCAAACCATCAAACGCCATAGATCTGACCTGATACTACTTCAGGAAACACATTTGGCGGGGACCACCTGCAAAGCACTGAACAGGCGTGGCTACACCATGGCAGTACACGCTGAATTCACCACGGGCTCCAGAGGCACTGGGATACTCCTCAAGAAAAACTCATCCTTTTTGGTTACTAGCCACAAGACGGACGACCAGGGGCGTTTTGCGGCACTCTCTGGCCAGTGGGAGGGGAGGACCCTCAATGTGATATCTGTGTACATCCCCCCGGCGCTTCACTCTACAGCACTGCCAGCTCTTGGGCAGTTTCTCATCGACCTCCCGGAGGGTGATATGATCATTGGGGGGGACTTCAATGCTATAACAGACCCCTTACTAGACACCTTTCCCATACGAGATCGCCAGAGGGGGACTGCCACGCTTCCTGGATTCCTGACTGCCCTGGGCCTCACGGATGTGTGGCGTCATTTGAACCCCACGTCGAAGCAATACACACACTACTCCGCCCCCCACAATAGCCTTTCACGCATTGACTTCTCCTTCTTTCTAGGGGTGGGACTGGGTTCTATAGACAGGCTGGAAATTCTACCGAGAGGCATTTCTGACCATTCCCCGATATCCCTTCACCTTACTACCAAAGAACAAAAGCGAGCTGGAGTGTACCCGATATATCCCAATTATCTGCAGATTCCTGGTGTCAGGAAAAAACTTAAATTGACTACAACACGCTACTTTAACGAAAACGTGGGCTCGGTCACCTCACCTTCGGTGCTCTGGGAGGCGTACAAAACGGTCCTACGCGGGGCATCCATATCGGCAATCACTGGGCATAAAAGGGAATCCAGAGCTGAACTTGCAAATTTAGAATTGGCACTGCACACAGAAAACACTGCCCACATGACAGACCCCACCCCTGACACCGGGCATGAGTTACAGCTCCGACAGCAGCAGCACCAAGCGCACCTCACCACAGTCACTAAGGGGCACCTAGCAAACACCGCACACCGCATATATGATGTGGGAGATAAGGCAGGGAAAATGCTGGCGTGGTTGGACAAGTGGGGCGGCAGTAACAAGGGGATACAACGCCTATATGATGCTGAGGGCCAGCTGCAGACTCACCCGGAACGAATAGTAAACACCCTAAATGTAAATGTATTGGCATTTATATAGCGCACTACTTACCCGTAGGGTCCCAAGGCGCTTCGACCGCTGCGAAACCCTTCCTGGCTTCCCTGAGAGATGGTCCCTTAATGGGTATCTCCAGGGTGAGACCAGGCATCCCCGGCGGTCTGGTGGGGCCGTTAGTGAAGATGAGGCAAGCTAATGCCCAGAGTTGTCGAGTGTGATCGCTGATCAGAGTGGGCACCGAGGCGAGAGAATTATCGAGTCCGCTGACCCTGGTCCAGAAACCTGCCGCGCCGGGAATCGAACCCTGGTCCCGGGCCGTCCTCTGCTCTCGGGTCTGCCGCCTCTAACCAGTGAGCCACACTACTTCACCCTAGCGCGCCACTTCCAGGGGATATACACACCGACACGATCGGTCACGGAACAGGAGGCCCTGGCGTCGCTCGGAAACATTCCTATCCCTGTGCTCGCTCCTGAAGCACAGCAGGAACTAGATACAGACCTGACAGAGGGAGAGATCCAATTAGCGATACAGGCATTGCAGTCCGGCAAGGCTCTGGGTCCCAACGGAATACCTGTGGAATGGTATAAGGCAATGGCCTCGGTGCTGGCCAAGCCTCTCTTGGACATGTACAATGAAAGCGTGGAGAAGGCGCTGCTTCCGCTCGACCAGCGCACGGCCACAATCGTAGCCATTCCCAAACCAGCCAAGCCGCCGACAGACTGCGCCTCGTACCGGCCCATTTCTTTGCTCAATACTGAAGCGAAGATCTTAAAAAACCTATGAAATTCACTGAAAAAACCATAGGTTTCACACCAGTTATAGTTAGGAATTAGCATTTAAAAAACCTATTAAATTCACTGAAAAAACCATAGGTTTCACACCAGTTATAGTTAGGAATTAGCATTTAAAAAACCTATTAAATTCACTGAAAAAACCATAGGTTTAACACCAGTTATAGTTAGCTAGAAATTTTACTGACATAAAACCATTGAAATTCCCACGTTATAGTTAGTTGGACTCACTATAACTTGCGCGCCTGCAACGCACTGCTGATGACGTCACATATTACATCACTCATGACATGGTCAGTGACATCACTCATGACATCACTGATGACACCATCCTTGTGAAAGAGTGACAGACATCCTTTCAGTGTAATGTAACCCTTGAAACACGTATTCAAAAATAGAAACCAACATTTTCAAAAAAATAGAGATGCCCATACCAGTTACAACAACCAATTTAGTAATACCACCATCTATATACACATCCACTCATTCACGAACAGTTCTATATAGTCACTCATACATATATTCACTCATCATATGTAGTGAAACACCTATACATCCTGTTACACACCGACAGTCATCCAAAATTTACTCACACACATAATCACACATGCAAATAAACTATTGAACATCCATTTATTTGCATATATAGCTATACACACACTACCACCTTACTTTTAAGGAAACTTGCACATACTCTCTTAAACAATCACTTATAGAAACACATACTTATTTAAACAAGAAACTCTTTCAATCTCTCACTCTCACATATACTCACTTATATACATCAATACTCACATATACTAGATTAAAACATATGTAGTTACTAATAAAGAAACTAGTGAGACCATCATTCACTCACTAACACACACATATACGCGCTCATCCACCCATGCAGTCCTGCACATATGCTGTCTTCAAAACACATACAAACAGTGAGTCAGTCATTGATGCATCTATGTGCTAAGTAACACCCCCACCAAACCATACAGACACTCATACTGATACTAAAAAAACATCTAATAACCCATATACACACACATGTAGCTACTCACCAACCCATGCAGCCACTTATACACAAAGTGAAACACTGATACAAACATTTAAATATTTAAACAATACTCGCTAATATATGTATTCACTAAGATAAACTTAATAAGCCAGTTAACTAATCAATTATTTTTTTAAAAATCCATTAAGACACTTATTTAAACATTTATTCTTCCATCGACCTTTACATATACATATATAAAACATATTTATTTTTCAGAAAGACACACATTCACTGGATGGTGTCATCAGTCAGTGATGTCATGAGTGATGTCACTGACCATGTCATGAGTGATGTAATATGTGACGTCATCAGCAGTGCATTGCAGGTGCGCAAGGTATAGTGAGTCCAACTAACTATAACGTGGGAATTCCAATGTTTTTATGTCAGTAAAATTTCCAGCTAACTATAACTGGTGTCAAACCTATGGTTTTTTCAGTGAATATATATATATATATATATATATACATACATATGCTTTCACATTACATTCACGGGATATAGACATTAGAGCACAACGCGATTTGCCTGCACTCCCGCCCAACCACTTGGTGATGTCCCGTGCAGCACTTACCGGAGAAAGGGATTCTGGGACTCGCCGTTCTCATTTTCAGCGAGTGGTGAGAAAATACCTTATTGGTGGGGCAGGGCGGGCTCTGACCAATAGGGGAACTTGCAGGACATTTTAAAGCGAGTGGTCAAGTCGGCCGAACATTGCAAGGCATCTAAAGAAGACCATCAGGCCGAAATGCATTAAGCCGCATACCTTATTAAAGAGCTTCCAAACGTCTCCCCTGTGTGGTCCATGCTTCTTTGTTGCTGGAGGAGGAGTAGAGTGATATATTGCACAGTTGCCAGATATGCGCTACAAGGGCCCCGTTCTACAAGTGGCCCGGGTCACACTGGTGCATGCTGCGGCATGAATTATTTTCTGTTTCCAAGGTATTGGGAGGACCCGGAGCCTGCCACAAAGCACAGACAACCCAAGGTAGGCTGCAGTGCGGTCCGTAACTTCACAGAGGGTGAACTGGATTTCCGTATCCACCCAGACCCGGTGATATCTGTTTGCTGATGGGCTTGAATGTATTGGGGAACGGAGGAAGCTGCTTTCACATTACATTCACAGGATATAGACATTAGAGCAGGACGCGATTTGCCTGCACTCCTGTCCTTCCACTTGGTGATGTCCCGTGCAGCACTTACCGGAGAGAGGGATTCTGGGACTCCCAGTTCTCATTTTCAGTGAGTGGGGAGCACAATACCTTATTGGTGGGGCAGGGCAGGCTCTAACCAATAGGGGAACTTGCAGGACATTTTAAAGCGAGTGGTCAAGTCGCTCGAACATTGCAAGGCATCTGAAGAAGGCAGTCAGGCTGAAATGCATTATGCTGCATACCTTATTAAAGAGTTTCCAAACGTTTTCCCTGTGTGGCCCCTGCTTCTTCGTTACTGGAGGAGGTGTGGAGTGATATATTGCGCAGTTGCCAGATATGCGGTACAGGGGCCCCGTTCTACAAGTGTCCCGGGTCACACTGGTGCATGCTGTGGCATGAATTCTTTTCTGTTTCCAAGCTATTGGGAGGACACGGAGCCCGCCACATAGCACAGACAACTCAAGGGAGGCTCCAGTGCTGTCCGTGACTTCACAGAGGGTAAACTGGATTTCCTTATCCACCCGACCCAGTGATATCTGTTTGCTGATGGGTTTGAATGTATTGGGGATCGGAGGAAGCTGCTTTCACATTACATTCACAGGATATAGACATTAGAGCACAACGCGATTTGCCCGCACTCCCACACAACCACTTGGTGATGTCCCGTGCAGCACTTACCGGAGAAAGGGATTCTGGGACTCGCAGTTCTCATTTTCAGCGAGTGGTGAGCACAATACCTTATTGGTGGGGCAGGGCGGGCTCTGACCAATAGGGGAACTTGCAGGACATTTTAAAGCGAGTGGTCAAGTCGCCCAAACATTGCAAGGCATCTGAAGAAGGCCAACAACACTTTGGACAGTGGACCTGTCAAGGAAAAGAAAGGCACCAATCCTAAGTTCACCAATCAAATTAGTCTTCAACCTTTGGCTTGCTATTTTCAAATGCTGCCTGTCCTAAGAGCATCACCCAAACCTGGGGTAGAAAGTAAATTTTTTGGCCAATTTGAAAAAGCACCGCTTTGTAAATCAATCCAATCCGAATGGAAAAAACTAGACAACTCTCTTAGTGTCTTCGCATACAGTCGCTGAGTCTTGGTATACATTTTCAATGCTTGTTTAATGATCCATTTATGGAAATAAGCCAGCCAACGCATTTTGTTCTAAGAATAGAACTTCTTCAGGGCTTAAGAGTACGGGTCCGTCCTGTATGGTGCAATGTGTATATTTTCTGTGTTCCACAGTCCTGAGCAATAGATATTAAACCGGTAATCACCTAAAGTGTTGAACCCGATGAATCAATGACACGGCGTTCTGCAGTTTCAAAGAACCGCCATCCCTGCGATCCATCAAATAGGCCAAGCCCTGGGGGATGTGGTCCCCGGGGCTAAAAGTGGCCCAGCGGAGAGGACCATGCGGCCCCCTCCCGAATAAAAAAATAAAAATCGAGGCACAGCCCCCTCATTAAAAATAATAAATAAAAAAGATTACATTTGTGGCCATGCCCTTGGGGATGGGGTCCATGAGAGGGAGGCCGTGTGGCCACCCTCCAGTTTTTTATAAAAAAGACCAAAAAATGCTCGGGCCCTGGGGGATGAGGTCCCCATGGCCTAAAACTAACATAGGAAAGGGGGGCAAACAGCCCTTCTTCCAAAAACCTAATTTCCATATTTGCATAGAAGATAAAATAAACTATATGAGGAAAAAAAAACAGAAGGAACCACTGAGGAGCACTTCTGGACCTAGTCGGAGGTATGAGCAGGGCCACTGGAATGTTGTGACTGTTTGGCTGCACCAATTTTCACATGATTAAACATTTTCCGCATTTTTTCTCTGCGAATATTCCATCATCTGCTGCCTAATCTGCAAATCTGAACAAAAAAGCCTTGTTTCTAGCTGAAACGGCTCAAATGTTCTTAAATATGCAGCATCACATGTTACTTTGCGGTGGAAGGCCATTTACAAAGCAAGAATGGTCACGTGTTACTTATTGCAAAATGTGGGTTTTTTATTTTTTATTTTTGTCCATCATAAAGCAATAGTTGGGATTTAGAGGTATCAGGGGTATACACCTGTTACAACGCAACTTTTACAACTACCTACCATTACAACACAACTTTTACAACGCATACCATTACAACGCATTGCGCTGGGGGGCGCTCTAGGATAGGGAATAAGTTTAATTTACTATCCAACACCTTCCCTAGTGTCCACGGGGACTGGAGTTGGAATAGTAAATTATACTTACCACTATCCAGCACCTCTAAGCGCTATGCGTTGTAATGGTATGCGTTGTAATGGTCGCGTTGTAATGGTAGGTAGTTGTAATGGTATGCGTTATAACGTCATACATCCATATCAGGTGCCCACTTTATTTATAAATGCCGACCTTCTGGGATTTCTCCTGGGTACGTGCAACAGATGCGTGGAGAATGCTCGTTTTCCTTGTTTCTTAAGTATTGTCAGGGTCCTTTTGTGTCCATTCCACTTAAGTAGTGGTTCTGGGGTAAGCTAGTCAATTTGACTACTCCTTCAAGTTCCCACTTGAAGTGTTCTATTGCATTGCTTTAAATCATTGGACAATTGCGTTGTTTATTGGTGTGGTTGACTATTGTTTATATAGTCCTCCCAAATTATCCAAAAATTGTGTGCGCTCCCCCTATTCCCACTCCTGTCCAGTTTGTTTATTCTTTGGACAGAGGCCATCCACTCTTTGAATATTGGGGGTGAGTTCTTTACCCAGTTAATGCAGATCTCCCTTCTCACTAGCAATATTAACACAAACATGATTTTTTGCTTATCTTTATTTATTTTGATTTTAGAGGCCAGTTTCCAACTTTTCCCAAAAATAAATAAATCCATACTCAGGTCCACTTTTACTCCCAATACCTCGGATAAGGTTTTACCTATCTCTCTCCAGAATTCTTTCAGGTGGGGGCATTGGTAGAACATGTTGAGATCATCTGCACCCTGTTCCCCGCATTTGGGGCAGCTTCTTTCGCTTTGACCTTTGAACTTTGACAGCTTCTTTGGAGTCCAATAAGCTCTATGGCCCACATGCAGCAAGGGTTTTTGGAGTCGCAAACGGTGTGATTCCTTAAAATCGGCCGTTTGCGATTCCAAAATCCATTTTTGGAATGCATCATACATTTTCAGAAATCGCAACATTTTTGCGATTTCTAAAAATGCGATTGCTTTGAAGAAATCGCAAATTTGCGATTTCTTAAAAGCAATGCATGATTAGTTTTAAAATGGCGAATTCGCAGTTAGGGTGTCAAATTTACCGAGTGGTTGAACCACTCGGTAAATTTGCAAAAAGTGTTAAAAACGCAGCTAATGCATTTTTTAAACATTCATGTTACGGATGTGTGTGTGCAACATGATGCGAAAACAACATTTCATGGGTGCAGGGGGTGTTCATTTGAACCCCCCTCACCACCCTTGAAATGCAATCAGGATTTGCGATTTTCAAAGTGCGAATTCGCAATTCCAATTGATCCCTATGGGCCTTTTGGCCCATAGGATCAATGTGAATTGCGAATTTGCACTTTGAAAATCGCATAATATTTGCGATTTGGTAAAAATTGCGATTTCTACCGAATCGCAAATAATTTGCGAAAATATTCATGCATCCCGTTTTGCGAATTCTAAAATGCGAATCGCTATTTTTCGCACTTTAGAATTCGCAAAATCCCGGGATGATGCATGTGGGCCAATGTGCTGTGAAGATATGGTTTTTGTGGGTGTTAAACTGGTACTAATGGTGCACAAACCTCTCTTTTTTCTGTGCCTCTCTTGCCTCTTTCTGCATTTCTCTTGTTTTTTTCTGCACCTTTCTTCCTCTTTTGCCAACTCACAGTCCTCTTTCTGCATCCCTGTTGCTTTTTTCTGCAGATCTCTTGCCTCTTTCTGCACTTCACATGCCTCTTCCTGCACTTCTCTTGCTCCTTTCTACACCTCTTTTGCCTCTTTCAGCTACTCTCTTGCCTGTTTGTGCATTTCTTTTGCCTCTTTCTGTACCTATCTTACCTCTTTCTGAAACTCACTTTCTTCGTACTGCCACACCTCTGGCCTCTTTCTGCAATTCTTAAGCCTCTTTCTGTACCTCTCTTGCCTCTTTGTGCACCTCAAGAGCCTATTTCTGCACTTTTCTTGCCTCTCTATGTACCTCTGTTGGTTCATTCTGCATTGGTCTTGCTTCTTTCCACACCTCTGTTGCAAATGTATGCATCCCTCATACCTCTTTCAGTACCCCTCTTCCCTCTTTCTGCATGCCCTGTGACTATTTCTCCAACTCTCTTGCCTCTTTCAGCATTTTGCACCTCTTTGGTTTCTTTATTTACTTCTTTGCCTCTTTCAGTACCACTCTTGCCTCTTTCTGCACTTCTGTTGGTTCATACTGCACTGCTGCTGCTTCTTTCTGCACCTCTGTTGCAAATATATGCATCCCTCTTGCTCCTTTCAGTACCCTTCTTCCGTCTTTCTGCACCTCTCTTGCCTCTGTATGCACACCTGTTACCTCCATCTGTAATCCTTTTGCCTGTTTCTACAACTCTCTTGCCTTTTTCTGCAGTTTTTTTATCTCCTTCTGCACCCCTGTAGCTTCTTTATGCACTTCTCTTGCTCCTTTCTGTACCTCTCTTGCTTCTTACTGTACCCATCTTGCCTCTTTTTGCCCCCTCCTCCCTTTCTGTACATTTCTTGCTTCTTTCTGTACCTCTGTTACTTCCTTCTGCCATTCTGTTGGTACTTGCTGCACTTCTTTTGCCTCTTTCTGCACTCATCTTCCCTCTTTCTGTCCTTCTCTTGCTTCTTTCTGTACTTCTTTAGCTTCTTTCTACACCTCTCTTACTTGTTTCTACACCTCTGTTGCTTCTTTCAGCAATTCTCTTCCCTCTTTCTTCTGGTTTCTGCACCTCTCCTGCATCTTTCTGCACCCCTCTTGCATCATTCCGTACCCCTCTTCCCTCTTTCTGCACCTCTCTTGCCTCTTTCTGTACCTCTGTTGCTTCTTTCTGCACTTCTGTTGCTTCTTTCTGCACTTCTTTTGCCTCTTTCTGCACCTCTCTAGCTTCTTTCTGCCCCCCCGGTATCTCTTTCTGCACTCGTCTTCCCTTTTTCTGCCCCACTATTGCTTATTTTTTCACTTCTCTTGCTTCTTTCTGCACCTCTCTTGCTTCTTCTTTCTAAACCTCTGCTGCTTCTTTCTAAACATTCTCTTGCCCCTTTCTGAACTTTTCTTGCTTGTTTCTGCATCTCTCTTGCATCTTTCTGCACCCTTTTTGCCTCTTTTTCACCCCTCCTCCCTCTTTCTGCACTTCTCTGGCCTCTTTCTGTACCTCTGTTGCTTCTTTCTGCTCTTATATTACTTCTTTTGGCACTTCTTTTGCATCTTTCTGCACCTCTCATGCTTCTTTCTGCAACCTGTTTTCTCTTTCTGCACTTGTCTTCCCTCTTTCTGTACCACACTTGCTTCTTTCTGCACTTCTCTTGCTTCTTTTTGTATCCTTCTTGCTTCTTTCTACACCCCTCTTGCTTCTTTCTGCACACCTGTTCCCTCTTTCTGCACCCCTTTTAGCTGTTTCTGCAACTCTCTTGCCTCCTTCTGCACCCCTGTTTCCGCCGTATGCACTCGTCTTCCCTCTTTCTGCACCTCTATTGGTTGATTCTGCACTGCTCTTGCTTCTTTCTGCACCTTTGTTGCAAATGTATGCATCCCTCTTGCCTCTTTCAGCACCGCTCTTCTGTCTTTCTGCACCTCTCTTGCCTCTGTCTGCACACCTGTTCCCTCTTTCTGCATCAATTTTGCCTTATCTGCAACTCTCTTTCTGCAGTTCTTTTGCCTACTTCTGAACTTCTGTTGCTTCTTTCTGTACTTGCCATGCCTCGTTCTTCACACCTCTAGCCTCTTTCTGCACTCCAGTTGCTTCTTTATGCACCTCTGGTGCATCTTTCAGCCCTTCTCTTGCCTCTTTCAGCACCCCTCTTGCCTCTTTCAGCACCTCTGTCGCTTCTTTCTGCACTTCTGTTGCTTCTTTCTGCACCCCTATTGCCTCTTTCTTTACCCCTTTTGCGTCTTTGTGCACCCCTCATTCCTCTTTCTGCACCTCCCTTGCCTTTTTCTGTAGTTCTCTTGCCTCTTTCTGCACCTCTTTTGCTTCTTTCTGCAGATTAACTGCCTCTTTCTGCACCACACTTGCCTCTGTCTGCACACCTGTTCCCTCTTTCTGCGCCCCTTTTGCCTGAGTCTGCAACTCTCTTACCTCTTTCTGCAGTTCTTTTGCCTACTTCGGAACCTCTGTTGCTTGTTTCTGTACTTGCCATGCCTCTTTCTGCAACCTTTAACCTCTTTCTGCTCCCATGTTGCTTCTTTATGCACCTCTATTGCATCCTTCTTCCCTTCTCTTGCCTCTTTCAGCACCTCTGTTGCTTCTTTCTGCACTTCTGTTGCTTCTTTCTGCACCCCTCTTGCCTCTTTCTTTACCCTTTTGCATCTTTGTGCAACCCTCCTTCCTCTTTTTGCACCTCTATTGCATCTTTCTGCACCTCACTTGCCTCTTTCTGCACTTCTCTTCCATCTTTCTTCTCCTCTCTAGCCTCTTTTTGCACCCCTGTTGCTTCTTTAGGTACCTCTGTTGCATCTCTCTGCCCTTCTCTTGCCTCTTTCTGCACCTCTTTTGCCTCTTTCTGTTCCTCTCTAGCCTCTTGGTGCATTTCTCTTGCCTGTTTCTGTACTTCCTGTGCCTCTATATGTACCTCTCTTGCTTCTTTCTGCCTCTTTCTGTACCTCTCTTGCCTATTTGTGTACCTCACTTGCTTCTTTCTGCACATCCCTTGCTTCTTTCTACACCTCTCTTGCCTCTTTCTGCTCCTCTTTAGCCTCTTTCTGCTTTTCTCCGGATTGTTTCAGCACTTCTCTTGCTTTGTTCTACAACTCTCTTGCCCCTTTGTACTCCTCTCTAGCCTCTTTGTGCATTTCTCTTGCTTGTTTCTGCACTTCACTTGCCTCTTTCTGTACCTCTCTTGCTTCTTTTTGTACCTAACTTGCCTCTTTCTGCACCTCACTGTCTTTGTTCTGCACCTCTCTTGCCTCTTTCTGCACTTCTCTTGCCTTTTTCTGCACTTCTCGAGCCTCTGTTTTCTACCTCTCTTGCCTCTTTCTGCACCTCTTTGGCTTCTTTCTATACTTCTTTTGCCTCTTCCAGTACCACTCTTGCTTCTTTCTGTGGTTCTTTTCCCTCCTGCTGCACCCCTGTTGTCTCTTTCTGCACTTGTCTCCCCTCTTTCTGTACCTCTGTTGCAAATGTATGCATCCATCTTGCCTCTTTCTGCACCCTCTTCCATCTTTCCACACCTCTCTTGCCTCTGTCTGCACACCTATTCACTCTTTCTGCACCCCTTTTGCCTGTTTCTGCAACTCTCTCGACTCTTTCTGCAGTTCTTTTGCCTCCTACTGTACCTCAGTTGCTCCTTTCTGCACTTGTCTTGCCTTTTTCTGCACCCCTCTAGCCTCTTTCTGCATCCCTGTTGCTTCTTTACGGGCCACTCTTGCTCCTTTCTGCACATTTCGTGTCTTTTTCCGCACCCCTCTTGCCTCTTTCAGCACCTCTGTTGCTTCTTTCTGTACTTCTATTGCTTTTTTCTGAAACTCTCTTGCCTCTTTCTTTACCCTTTTGCGTCTATGTGCACCCCTCTTTACTTTTTCTGCACCTCACTAGCCTCTTTCGGCACTCCTCTTGCTTCTTCCTACACCTCTCTTGCCTCTTTCTGCTCCTCTCTAGCCTCATTGTTCATTTCTCTTGCCTGTTTCTGCACTTCCCTTGCCTCTTTGTGTACGTCTCTTGCTTCTTTCTGCACCTCACTTGATTCTTTCTGCACCTCACTCTCTTCATTTTATACCTCTCTTGCTTCTTTCTGCACTTCTCTTGCCTCTTTCTCCACTTCTCGGGCCTTCTCTACCTCTCTTGACTCTTTCTGCACCTCTTTGGCTTATTAATGTACTTATTTTGCCTCTTTTACTACCACTCTTGCCTCTTTCTGCACCTCTATTGGTTCATTCTGCACTGCTCTTGCTTCTTTCTGCACCTATTTTGCAAATGTATGCATCCCTCTTGCCTCTTTCAGCACCCCTCTTCAGTCTTTCTGCACCTCACTGTTGGACTTGGCCCTCCTGGCAGGTTCACCCCGGAACTTTTTTGCTGTTTGCTTGTGATCTGGTGATAGTGATTTTTGGTTTCTGAGCACTTTCCACTGTGTCCCAGGGTAAAGTGCGTGCGTGTAGTGAGGTTGGCCTGTCCTCCCATAGGATTGCATGGGGAATGTATGTGTCCTTGGTAGTTCCTGAAGCGTGGGGAGTGCAGGTGCAAGTTTGGTATGCGCGGACTCGTGTGATTGAATGCTGCGCAATGATGTATGCGGCGTGATTGTGTCTAGTGTGGAAGTGCCACTTCTAGAAGTTGGCATGTTTGTGTAATTTGTGTCTGGCTTGTGATTGGCTGGAGCTGGCTGGTGAGCCTGGCTCCATGAGTCATGATGGGTTTGCCCCGGTGGTCAGTGTTGAGATTAGCATGAGTAATGTGAGGGAGGAGTACACCTGGGACCTGAATAGGGCTGGGCTTTCCCCACACAATGCTGGCTCCGCCCCCTGTGGTGCGTCTAATGACCCTAGCCTGCCTAGTGAATGGAAAGGGTGGCAGAGGAAAACAAAGTGCTCTAAAACCAGCTGCGACTGGTTTTTCCCCCACTCTGCACCCTTAGACAAAGGAATTGTGTGTATAAAAAGAGGCTGTGACATCTTGTAAAATGTTCTTGTTCTCCTACTTGAATCTGCCAGGGGTGTGCTGCTGCAGGGGCCCACAGGAAGGCATGCCTCCCTGGGCTCTGCCGAGCCCCTGGACTGCTGATGGACTTCCTGGGGACCCCTCTGCCTTGCCTGGGGGACTGGAAGACTTTTTCTTGCCCTAGGACTGTTCCTGCATGGCTCTTTCCCTTTGGGCTGGGGTTTCTATGCACCTCTGGCGCCTGGGAGTGCTGTGCTCCTTTGCCTAGTGGCCCCTTGGTGAGGGAATCCCCTGGGAAGGGTTTCCCACGTGACCCCTGCCCCACTTAATTAATTATTTTAATCGCAGGAGCCTACCCTGCCTTTTGCCCGTGTCTTTTGGTGCCCTAATTGAGCGGGTACCACCCCGCTTATTTACTTATTTAATTAAGGCTGCTAACCCTTTTGTCACGGGCACCTTAGCGGGTGCCCACCCCGCTTCTATGTTTATTTCACGCACCGAGAGTGCCCACCCCTCAGTTCTGTCCCTGCAGAGAAATGCCGGTGCCGCCGCTGCGGCAAAACCGGAAGCCAGGCCCGAGCCCGCCTGACTGTGGGCGGGGCCTGGATGAGGTCACTTCCACTTCCCCCTGCCTGGAAGAAGCCATTGCTGCCTTGCCGGTCTCCCAGGCCAAAAGGGAGACCAGAGATGCTGCCCGCCGCCCTACAAGGAGCTGGTGCTGTGTGGGGAGGCCGGGATCCCACCCCCCTCCCCGAGTTGCCGTGAGACGTCCCGGAGCATTGCGGGGCTCCCGTGACCAGGAGGGAGCCCCGGAAACGGATTGGCCCCGGAGCCTTGCGGCTCCACCCTAAGTCCCGGTTCGAGATGGGGGACCAGGTGAAGGCCTGGCAAAGCAGGCACATGAGGAAGGCGGGGCTCCCATGAGGAGAGAGAGCCCCGCCGAGCGCTACTGCCGCCCGGAGAGAGAGATCCCCCCAATGGCCCCCGGCGAGAGAGGAGCCGCCCTGTGACCTCTGGGAAGCAGCCAGTGAGTAAGGCTGCCCGGAGGGGAGTGGGGGAGAGGGCACCAGAGATTCCCACTCCCACAGGAAGCACAGAGCTAGGGCGGCCCCGGATGGCAGTGGGCCGTCCCACCGGTTGGTACAGAGCCTGGAGGGCTCCAGAATGGGCACTGCTTCATTGTTTAGAGAGCCTGTGTGGCTCTGACTGGCCCATGGGTTTAAAAGGCCCAGGGGGTCCCGAGGGCCAGAGGGGTCCGTATTCTTGCCCCTGAGGGCCCCAGTTCTTTATGGGCATACTTGTTTCATGAGCCAGGGGTGCTCCTAGGGTGGTATTTGTATTTCAGAGCCTAGTGGGCTCCCCCAGAATGCCCCTGATTTGTTCAGAGCCAGATGGCTCAGTTTGGCGCAGTTTTGTTCTGAGGGCTAGCGAGAGCCCCTGCCGCAGTTTTGTCACAGTTGCCCAGCAAGTAGTGGGCAGCTGCACCATTTACGTTTTCCTTCCTAGGACATGTGTTCTCTGGAATCAGGAGTGAGGCACACTCCTTCGCCCCTACTTGGCCTTCCCCAGCTGCGCAGCACTTAGTGCCAGCTGCAGCGTTTAGGCCCTGTTCTGTCCTTGTCCTCAGCTGCCCAGCAAGTAGTGGGCAGCTGCTACGTTTAGGTTTTTGGCACAGTGGCGCCACCTGGACTTTGTTGTGAGTTATGTGCTTCTTAGGGTGCTAGGAAATGTACTGTGTGTTGTATGTTTGGCACACCCTGGGTTCTGGTACCTCTGAATGTGTTTTATGCATCATGTGTTTTACCTACACCGCTGAATGTGTTTTATACGTCATGTGTCTTCCATACACCGCTGAATGTGTTTTATGCATCATGTGTTTTTCCTGCACCGCTGAATATGTTTTATGCGTCATGTGTTTTCCTTACACCGCTGAATGTGTTTTAGGCATCATGTGTTTTACCTACACCACTGAATGTGTTTTATGCATCATGTGTCTTCCTTACACAGTACAACAAAGGGTTCAGGGACAACCAGAAGATCCCAAACCAATCCTGGGTAGATTTTGCGGATTAATTCAGCAAGGTACTGAATGGTTGGGTGCAGGGCAGCAATGTTAATGATTACAATGGATTGTTCAATCTACTTTTGATAGAGTACTTCCTCAGTATTTGTTTTACAGAACTGTGCCAGCACCTAGTTTAAAGCAAACTGACTGACACCAGGCAGCTTGTTGAGGAGGCAAACCTCTGGCCCAGCTCCAGAGTATCCAAAAAGGTATCTGGGGGAGACTACCACAAGGGTGGTCAAGGGTCCCACAAGCAGAAAGAGGGAGGAGAAAGATTTACAAATAGGAGTTCTCAAACTGCAAATAATTCCCAATGGAGTAGTGGTAGCCATTCCCAATAAGGGCCCAAGAAGAAGGGGTTCTTTGGCAAGCAGACAGGGAGGTCTGAATCCCAATGCACAGAGTGCTAGAAGTATGGGCACTGCAGGGGCAGCTCCAAATATACCAAAAGGGCACTGCCTGGCATCGGTGTGCAGACACCTGGATTGGCAAGTTTAGTGTACGTGGAAGAGATAGTCCCAGTTAGTTTCGGGGAACAGACAGAGGTGATCATAGTTTCTCTGGAGGATAAGAAGATGATGTCAAAGGACGACATGCCTGCAAATACTTCTAAGTACAGGAAGTAGGTCACCATCAATGAGCAATGGGTGGAGGCACTGAGGGACACAGGAGCCAGCATAACTACTATGAGGTGTCAGTTGGTGTCCTCAGAGCAGGTTCTCACTAGCACATTTCACCAAGCCATATTCACAGACAATTGTGAGGCTTAACTACCAGCGGCTCTGTCTCCCTTTCACTGGACAGGTCTCAGTTCTCTAAAAGTAGCTGTGAGTCCTGCCATTCTTGTAGTTTGTGCTTGGCAATGACCTGGAGAACACTATCTGGTGAGAGCTAGAGCTCAGGTCACACTTGGAGATGTTGGGATTGCCTGAATGGGTCTGTATGACCACAAGGTCCATGGCTGCCCGGGATGGGATTCAATGGCATCTGGAGCCTTAAAGAAAGGCCTAGACCACTGCCAAGGAGGAGAGGTGCAAGGGGTATGAGAAGCCGGCCCCTGAAGTTTCCACGGGCGAGGATGACGGGGCACCCGAGGAAAAAGCATGTGATAGGTGGCAAAAACCTGTGATTGCTTTCTTAATATTGTACCCAAACTTGTCATTGATTTCTTAATATTGTAGCCAATATTCATTCTTGGATCAAGGAATCAGAGAATGAAAACAAACATCAGGTATGTCACTGTTTAGTGTTTAAGAATATTTTTGTCACAAAAAGCAAAGTTTACATCACTGTTAAAAAATTATTGTATTGTATTATAGATAGTCCTAATTGGAGGACTGTGAGTATAGTGTTTCTACAGAAGATTACCAATCAGAAGGAGAAGGTCAATTACTTGTGAACCTGGTATGACATAATATTTGTATTCATGTAGTAGAACAATTATAGAGAGTCTAGACCGAGAGGATATAATTAATAGTAAAATTAATTTCTTTTATAGATGAAACCAGTTAATCATGAATACAAAGACTCTCCAGAACAGATCCACAGCATTACGTAACCTCCTTCTAGAGAGACATGATCCCTGACTTCAATAGAAATATGAACAGCGCCCTGTCTCTTATTCTCTTGTCCCGCTCTCCCATACCCCTACCCCTGGAGTGATATAGGATCGGTAATTGTGTAATTCCTCATGCCATTCTTGTAACATTCAGAGGGATTGAGGAACAGTCGGCATCAGTAGAGGAACAAACTGGAGTTCAGGTGAGTGGAAGGTGTAACCTTGCCCCCTATCCAACCGCGGAGGACATTGCCACCTGAGTGACCTGCCTGAGATTGCTGGTTACAAAGTTGCGGGTTGGCCCACCTGGGAGTAATTTTGCAAGGTACAAACAGAGTGCCCACTCTAGAGGGCTAGAGGCAGCAAGCTTAGGCCCAGGCAGCAGGTGGCACCTTATGAGATGGTCGCAACTTGCCTTTTTTTTTTACTTTTCTATTCTGCTATTTTTTTTGCCTCACTCCCTTAGTTTAAATTCCTTGCCTTGCTCCTAAGCTTCATTGCCTCACTCCCTTAGTGTATCCCTGATGGTTTTCCTGCCACTGCTGCTCCTGCAGCCCTTCCCCCCGGACAGCCCCCGCTCTCTCCTCCCAGCCTCCCGTTCTGCCCTCCTCCCCTACTTAATAGCAGCCGCTGCGGGGGAACACAACTAAGACCGTGACCTCTCGTCTGGATCAACTCCCTCCCCAGCAGCTCCGCAGTGCAGTCACTGCTCCGCGGTACTGAGACCTTTTTCTGGCAAGGGTTTGTGCCTGCTGCCCAATTTCTGCCTGCCTCTGCGCTGTTCAGCCTTCGCTTCGCCTTTTGTTTCTACTACTTTTTTATTCTTCTATTTTCTTTGCCTCGCTCCCTTAGTTTAAATTCCTTGCCCTCGATCCTAAGCTTCATTCCCTCACTCCCTTAGTGTATCCCTGCTGGTTTTCCTGCCACTGCTGCCCCTGCGGCCCCTCCTCCCTGGACAGCACCCTCTCCCGCTTCCTGTCCTGCCCGTCCCACCACCTCCCATACTTAATGGCAGCTGCTGTGTCATCACGCCAAAGGCGCGCTAAAGGCAAGTCCGTCTGCGCCCATCTACGCCTATCCGTGACCCGACCGTGGTCAGCGGCAGGAACCCTGGATCTATGACCTCCCACCACTACAACTTCACTGCCCTCCTCGCACTCAACCGTGGAAGAAACAACAACTGCCAGGGATCAACGCCGAACACCACCCAGGGCCAGTTTTCCTGCTGAGAATCCTTCACCATCAACAGCCCCCCCACAACCTCTGAACCCACGATGGATGCCCGCACCACCGAAGCACGGACGTGCATCCTCCTCAATATGCACTCCCGCCACGGAGATCTGAGACCTTCTCAACACCCTCTTGCAAGATGTTGTCTTCTTCACGGAAACATGCACCAATGCCACCTCCACCCCCTACCGCCACCGCCATCCCCGATGGATACAAGATCTAAAGAAAGGACCGTCCCCACCGCCCAAGAGCAGGACTCACCATCGCACACAAGAGCTTCTTCCGACTATCCACCTCCAGCACGAGAGACCCCCTCTCCAAAAGAGCACTTCCACTTCCAGATCCAAACCAGCCCCAGAACCACGCTGGTCAGGACCCTCGTCTACAGACCCATTGCACCTCTTCTGCCACCACCATTTGCCGACCTCGTTGCACCCCACGCCATCGCCGACCACAAACTGCATTCTGATCGGGGACCTGAACTTCCACGTCAACAACCGCAGCCACCCCGACTCCAGCATCCTCCTTGACAACCTCACCAACCTCGGACTGAAGCATCTTGTCACCACCCCCACCCACAGAGCCATACACACCCTCGACCCCATCTTCGCAGGGGAGACAAACATCGAGTTCAGCCACACCATGCAGTCCCTCTGGACAGACCTCTACTGTGTACACTTCACTTTCAAAACCACCACTGCACCTAAACCTGCCTGTGCCCGCCACAAAGAAACTGAAGCAAGATCATAGAAGAACACCTTAACACCACCCTCCTCCACGGCCCCCCTCCGCCACGCCCACCGCTAACTCCGCAGCCAAAGAATTACACCGCTGGATCTCCAGCTGCGCAGATAAGCTCTCATCCCTCCGCCACCCCATCAAACAACACTCCCTGAAGGCCGCCTGGTTCACCACCGACCTCCAAGACGCCAGGCGCTCCTTCAGACACCTCGAGAAACTCTGGTGGAACAGGAAACCACCAAAGACCAGAACACCTATAGGAACGCCATGGATGAATACCACCAGTGCATAAGAGCCACTAAGCGAACCTTTATCAAGAATAAAATCCACACCAACGCTAGCAATGTAAAAGAACTCTTCAACGTCATACAGCAGTTCACCAAACCCCCAGCGAAGCCACTGACATCACACCATCCCAGGGCCTCTGCAACAAGCTCAGCTCCTACTTCCACCTTAAAATTAAGGCCCTTTATGACAACTTCAGCGAACGGACTCCACCCTCTTGTTAGGGTTTCAATTCCCTTTCCCATTGTGCATTTATACATATTATGAGGGTTAGCATTGTTTGACTAAATACACTCCTTTTGTATTGGCACTATGAAACCCACGGAGTTATCCTTGCGGCCTCTAAGCTTTATTGGCTTGTGTGCCGCCATCTTGTAATTGACAACTATTAGAAGTCTGTTTAGGCCGCATCCACACTAGGCCTCATTTTGCTTTTCACTTGCTTCAGCAGAACTGTAAAACTGTACACTGTTATTATTCTTTCTCTGCTGTCGAAGGTTGAAGCCTGACTTGCTAATGAATAGATGTTCTTTTCTTACATTCCTTTCTGTAAGTGTAGTTCTGCTGCCACGTTAGGACATGTTGAGCCAGCACATTGTCCTTGGAGTACTGATAATGTGCCTGTCTGGCAGGTGTTAGCTCATCTCTCTGTACCTCCTTAGTTCATGCCCGGCTGAGGCCGGTATTTTTCCACAAGAGGCGTTGCTGAAGCCCCCAAAAGGGTTTATTATGTATTAGAATGCCTTGGGGAGTTAGTCCCGCTCAGCAACCATCTTAGGGTGAAGGCCTGACCTGGGGCTCCTCTGCAGATCATATATTCAATAAAGTAAGTTTGCATTTTTTATTGTCTGACTGACTCTTTATTTGGGAAGGCGTAGCAGGCAGTTGTGGAAATAACCCACAGTGAAGACAGTGAGTGAATATTTTATTAGCATAGTTAATTAAAACCATTGCAGTACAAAATCAATATACAAAATAGATCTGCATACTTAATAAAACCTGTGTATCATAAACACAGTTTCTCAGTTCGTTTTAAAATTGCAAAGATATATCCTATTAAATTGGCTTTTTAAAATAGATACAGTCAGTCACACCACACTCTCGCAGCCAGAATCCACGACACCGGGATACGAGGAACCGCCCTCGACTGGATCCGCTCCTTTCTCTCCAGCAGAACCCAAAGGATCAGACTACCACCCTTCCTCTCCGAGCCCACAGAGATCAACTGTAGAGTACCCTAGGTTTTCTCTCTCAGTCCCACGCCCTTCAACATCTACATGGCCCCCTCACCGCCATCGTCAGACAGCATGGGCTCAGCATAGTATCCTATGCCAACAACACCCAGCTCATCCTCTCCGTCACGAAAAATCCTGAAGGCAACAGACTCTCCTTCTAGGAAGGAATGAAGGATGTTGCAGCCTGAATGAACAACAGCTGCCTGAAGCTCAACTCAAAGAAGACTCCTCCACCCCCTGAGCCAACACCTTGGGGCATTCTGCCCTTGGAAACTCACCCACTCCAACAGACCACGCCCGGAACCTCAGCATCATCCTAGACTCCTCCCTCAACATGACACACCAGATCAACTCTGTCGCATCCACCTGCTTCAACTCCTTCCACATCCTCCACAAGACTTTCAATTGGATACCCCCCAAATGCAGAAAGACCATCACCCATGTACTCATAAACAACAGACTGGACTACGGCAACCACCTCGACACCGGAATCAACAGAAACCTGCTACACAAGCTCCAAACTATCCACACCAACCCAGCCAGACTCGTCCTCAGAACCCCATGATAGGAGTACATGACCCAGCACCTACGAGACCTTCACTGGCTCCCCTTCGAGAAGAGATTAACCTTCGAGCTACTCACTCAGAAGTGTGGCCCAATGATTAGAGCTGCAGACCCTGATGCAGAGGTCTAGCCCGGGACCAGGGTTCAATTCCCCGCCTTGTCGGGTCTTGGGCTCAAAAAATTCCACGGACTTGATAATTCTCGCCTCGGTACCTATTCCAATCATGGAGTCCCACTCTGCAACTCTGGGCAATAGCTTGCTTAATCTCCACAACGGCCCCCACAACGCTAAGGATGCCTGGCCTCCACCTTGGGGGTGCCCAGGAATGGACGCTTCACAAGGAAAGCCAGGATGGGTTCCACAGCGGTATTCGTACAAGCGCCTTGAGACCCTTGCGGGTGAGTAGTGCGCTATACAAGTATCAATTTACAATTTTACAATTTACCCACACCTCAAATCACTTCACAACATCGGACCCACATACCTCAACGAGAGAGTATCCTTCCACGTACCTAAAGAGAACCTCTGCTCTGCCGACCTTGCCCTGGCAGAGACCCCACGCATCTGCAGAACCAGAGCAGGCATAAGAGTCTCCTCCTATGTCACCGCAAAGGCCTGGAACGAGCTCCCAGTAAACATTAGACTCTCCCCTACTCTGCACACTTACAGTAAGCACCTCAATACCTGGCTCTTCGACTGATCCGGAGCTGCACACCCGCACCCCAGCACCTTGAGACCCTCACAGGTGAGTAGTGCACTCTATAAATCCTTGATCAATTGATTGATTGTCGATGCAACAGGACTTTGCACCACTGCCTCGCATCATCTCAGAAGTAATGTACTGCCTCGGCTGCATGACGCATCTTCGCTGTCAAGTATCAACACAATGCTCCACAAACCAGGACTGAAGGTACTTCTGTTCAGCAGGTCTACTTGTGTTCCGGTACCTAGCTCGTGCATCATCTCGCAGTCCACCTGAACTTGTGTCTTAGTTCTGGTCTGGCACAACCAGATATCACAGTTGGCGCTTTACGCCTTTTGGCACTATTTTCATGAAAAACTTTAAACTTCAATATCTCTAGCTTTGCTAATGGATTTTTGTCATTTTGGTATTGTTTTGTTTATTACATTAAGCTCTATTTTTTAAATGCGATTGTGGGCTCCTTTTGTGTTGTGTTTTCACTGTGTTACTGTATGAAATGTTGCACAAATACTTTGCACATTGCCTTTAAGTTAAGCCTGACTGTTCTGTACCAAGCATCAAGGGGGTTGAGCCCAGGTTCATTTGGGGTTTGTTTGTGCCTTACCCTGACAAGGATTGTGGTTGGTGCTTGCCCAGGGCTCTCACCACAGTCAACCACCAACCCAATTTCCTAAAATTAGTAGCTGTCCTTTGCCAACAACAATGACCTATTGTTGTTATGACACAACAGTCCTATGTGTTTCGTAAACAAGAATCCTTAATACTGTGAGAAAATACGAAAGAAAGTTTCGAGTTTGCTATTTAAGTATATCATTATGAAATATATTAGACATTATGGTTAATCAACATAACTTATTCTTCTTTTCAATATCCCCATAGCTTCCATAAACCAAAACAGCACTATCAAACGATTAAAACACATTCAATTAAATGGAGAACGAAAAGGAGGATGCTTTTTAATTTCTAAAATTCATCTTGCTGGAAGGCAAACTTTAATGGTTTTGTCTACAACATTGTATGCAAAACTTCCTTATCATTGTGCTTCTGACATTAATAATGCCTTTTTATTTTGAACCCGCTAGTATTCAGAAACAAAAGTTAAACAGATAATAGAAATTAAATATTTACATGTGCTTTAATGCCCTTATCTTTGTTTTTATTTTAGTCATTTAACATTTACATTAGGCCAATTAGACTTCATAAATTGTCAATTAGACATCATAAATTGTATAGGAGGTAGGAATTAACGTATTCTGATATTAACTATTTATGAGTGATTACATATGACCGAGTTGAATAGCTAGGTATTCTTCAAATATTGATGCCTAGAATAGGCAGCTACCTTTAGTATTTTCGGGTGCTTTTATTCTTAGACCTATTTACCCAAATAAGAGGTAGAAAACATATCCTGCTTAGAATCATGCGAGATGGCTCACAAATAAAATAGCTTTCCTCTGGCAGAAATTTCTGCAAAAAATAAATAGGTCAGACTTCAAATGAGTGTTTTTTGTATGGACGGCTGGCTGGGAAGAAAGACATGATTTGAAGTGGGATCTGGGCTGTGAAATGGGTAGGGCAGTTTGGTCTCTTTGTACGCGCCTCCAGCTTTTTGGGGCAGACTCTATAACGCTTCTCACGCTAGACATAAATGCAGACTAGAACATAACATGCAAGCAAACATTTAAAGACGAGAAGTTGGGAAAAGGAAATAATAAAAGGTGTTTCCCAAAACAGAACGCTATTTAACTTTATTTACTTTCAATATTGTCTTTCCGGAATCCTGATATCTATAACTGGAAGAAGCATTTTAGGATGTTTTTTGTGCAGGAGGGTATCCCTATCTGCACAAATACAACCTTGCCCATAACACCCTTGCACCAAAGGAGCCAAATGTGTAAGAGACTTTAAAAGGGTGTTAAAGAAATGTTGACTGTTAAAGAAATGTTTAGTATTGCTTTTTATTTTTTGGCATTATCATATCCAACTTCAAGCTGGCCTATGCCATTTGTGAAAACCCCAGCCAGCCCTGTCTTTTTATCCAAAAACATGTAAACAAATATGAACCCATCCTTATATGATTAACTGCAAAGCAGCAAGCCCAAAAAATGCAGGGGCAGATTTACAAGGAACTGACACATCTGCAGAGACACGTCAGTATTCTTGCAGCAGTGCCAAATGCCCTTGTGCCACCATAGATGCAGTGCTCCATGGTGCAAGGATTAACAGATGCATCAGACATACTGATGCATCTGTTGGTACAAAAGTAACACAATGCTGGAGTTTCTCACGAAAGTGACGCAACTCCAGCAATGTGCCACATCAGATAGGTGCGTCCCATACAAAAAGCTCTGAGTCATTCATTATGCCTGGTCTGAGCAGGCGTAGGGATGTTCACGCAGTGATGGCGTAGAGTGACGCAGTGAAATGTTATAAATTTTACTGTGTCAGTTCTAAATGGCTTTTTGAGTTGTAACGCCCACCCTGCATGCATTATACCTGGCGCAGGTATAAAGTGATGCAGGGCTCTACAACGTGACACATCTCCCTAGATGCGTCACCTTATAAATTGGCCACATTGTTAGCGCCACTATGGGGGTAAAAAAAAAGTGACGCAATTGCAGGGCAAGGAGGCGCAAGGAGCTTGTAAACCTGCCCCGCAGTGTCCCGTGGCAAAAAAACACAAGACTAGCAAAATGTGTTTCACAAGATATGGGAAAAATTGGTAGCTCTGAATACATTTAACAATTTGGCTATTGAAATTGTGTTTATCACTTTTAAAAGTGCAGTGAAACATGATATCCAAAATTGTATTGCCAGACCTCTCAATCGAAAAGTATCTGCATTTTGATGAGCAGATGAGAAATAAGAGGGTGAGAGATTATTTGGAGACCCACATTTGAAACCTACTACCAACAGGACATGACTGACAAAAGATGTTATAGATTGCTCATTACATAGTGGTTCAGGGCCACTCTTCTATTTCACTAACATTACACGAGGATGTTTGTGTTTCTAAGGGTGTTTCTAAGGGCATACTTAATGCTCTTCTTAGCCAGAGTCTGATAACCCCACTGACATTCACTCATGACCCCCGCCCGAGCTGACCATCCCCACTGTGTGCCTGTTTAGTCTCTTCATACATAACTAGACAATAAGCTAAGTCAGGAAGAAAATGGGGTCAGACCTACTACCTTTTCACGAAGATCTGTTTAAATATCATACTCTACATGCTTGCAAGGCGTTCAGAGTGATACAAGAAGTGGGAGCAGAATATTTGTCAATTCCCCTGGTAGAAATCCAATTACGAACCATCAGGATAGTTGTGAAGAGTCTGAGGCTCCTAACGATTTGAAGAAGCTCAAATATTGAGTGCTTCTGGGATCACAAGTTATACCAAGAAGCCAGAGTCTCATCAGCACTTGAATGCTGTTCAGCATGAGGCATTTGAACATTTTTGCACATTCGACATACATAATAAAAACTAAAATGGTATCCTCTTGAACTCAGAGTGCAAGAAGCAGGAGTACACTGAAGTAGTGCACCACATCTGTCTTGATACATCAACATCCCTCCTCAAAACATGTGATAAGGATGATTTTGAATAGGTCCATGAATGTGAATCACTAGTGTGCACCAATAAAGAATAACTTGAATATCGCGTTTATCTTAAAGTTCTTGCTAGGCCTTAAATGGGATTTACAAAGCCACGCAAGGGAATTTGATAAAAAGTCAGTAAACTGGAGATTGCGCCAAAATGGTACACTTACCACAGACAGGCCTAACGAGGATAATTATCTACTTTTTTCCATGTTACTTCCTCTTTCCATGTCTGCTGTATTCTGCAGCACAGATAGATAGAGGACTAAGGGCCAGATGTAGGTAATCCCATTTTACAGACTCTTAAATTCCGAATCATACCGAATCGGTATTTCAGAATCGGAAAACGAGATGTAGGAAAAAATTCGGTAAAAATTACCGATTCAGTAACATTTGGATTTTCACATCGATATTTACCAAATCGGTAAATACCGAATCGGAAAATACCGATTCTGTAATACCCATTCAACCCTATGGTCCTCCAGGCCCATAGGAATGAATTGGACTTTCCGAATCAGTAAATACCGATTTGGTAAATACTGATTTGGTAAATACTGATTCGGAAAATACAAAAAGAACCCAATTGAGCCTGTCAAACAATCAGGAACACCCACCACACCCCACAACAAAGCAACAGAGGAACCAACCAATCAGATGCAACTACCCCTCCCCAGTATCTGGAAGTGGCCACACCCATGCAGGTGCAGAGCAACTGAACTGTTTGGAGAGCTGGAGGAAACACAGAGGAGCAGGCTGCCCTGAGCATAGCTGAGCTGCAGAATGGAGTATGGCCAGGAGGATGGAGCTGAGCACAAGAGGAAAATGAAATTCAGCCCAGCAGAACTGCAGGTGTTGGTTGAGGAAGTCATCAAACACCACTCCTAGCTCTTCGGCAAGCAGTCTCTGCATGTTGCTGAGTTAGTCAAAAGGAACACCTGGTTGGAGATTCATCCTAAGGTCAATGCCATTGGGGTCATACACAGGGACATTGATGACATGAAGAAAAGGTGGTATGACCTGCTGATCATTACAAAAAAAACTTGCAGCACAGAGGAAAGAAGCTGGAGCCACAGGTGGAGGGAAGAACAAAGCACCAAGACTGACAGACCTGGAGCAGCTGGTGAAATCCACCCTGGAGCCAGATAGTATCCATGGGATTGGGGATGCTGACAGCTCAGCCAGAGCTGCTAAAAAGCAAGGTAAGATGCATGGGCATGAATCTCCACCCTCTCCCCTGACCCCCTTCCCCAATGTGGGTGTCTGCTTCCAACTCCAGAAATGGTTTTAGCTATGCCCAACAATGCATCATAGGAGACGTAGTCATAGGAAAATATATCAATGCAGTTAACATAGAAATCAGCAAGGCATGCCACACACTACATCCATAAGCTTTTGAGGACTAGGCAAATGTGTGATAGGAATGTGATTTAATAATGATGCCCCGACGACCCCGCCCGCGACCGCACCCGCCCCGACGACCCCGCCCCCCGCCGCAGTAACGTGCTTGTGATGGACTCTGTGTACTTTCTTTCGTTTTATTTGCATCATACTGCACTGTCCCCCATATTGTTTGTCTAGATTGCCTGTTTTTCATTTTGTCTCCCATATTGTTGTTCTGTGCCGTTCCCTCTATGCCCCTGTGCCCCCCGCCCCGCTCCCTGCTTCCCGCCGCCTGCGTACGGCCACGCCCCCTTTTCCTTCTGTGCCCTCCCCGCTCCCGCCTCCCAGCTGCTCCTCCCTCCCTCCCACTTGGCCATAAATGACGACCGTGCGACGCGGGTGAGTGTGACCTGCCCTCAGGACAGCCCCGCGCCGCATGGCCACCAGCTGTAGCGTGTGCGTTCCTCCCCGCTGCTGAACGGAGCCTTGACAAGCCCGCCCCGACAACCCCACCCCCCGCCGCAGTAACGTGCTTGTGATTGACTCTGTGTACTTTCTTTCGTTTTATTTGCATCATACTGCACTGTCCCCCATATTGTTTGTCTAGATTGCCTGTTTTTCATTTTGTCTCCCATATTGTTGTTCTGTGCCGTTCCCTCTCTGCCCCTCTGCCCCCGCTCCCCGCTTCCCGCCGCCTTCGTGTGGCCACGCCCCCTTTTCCTTCTGTGCCCTCCTCGCTCCCGCCTCCCAGCTGCTCCTCCCTCCCTCCCACTTCGCCATAAATGGCGACCGTACGTACGCGCAGCCTTGATGCGCAGCGGGCGTGCCGATTGTGCGCCAAAGAGTGAAGAAGACAGGAGTATAACCCATAGACCAAAATGGGACTGGGTATGTAGAATATATAAAGAAACAATGTCCCACTGGGTATCAATAATAAAGACAATTCAGACTTTTGCATACAGTACGTATTGCAGGAAAGGAACACCAGGGAGTCTCAGTACATTTTGTGAGAAGGTTATTAATCACCAGTTACATTAAACACGGGGAGCACAGTTAAAAGGCAGCACTGTACATGAAAAGCAATCATGAAGCAACCCAAATGACACTTGGTGAAAATGTGATGACGCAGTGATAGTGACGACGCAAGTGAAAGTGAAAGACAGCGTGGTCGGCGCAAAGTGATAGAAACAATCAATTTAAGGCTTTCACATTGAATATATATAAATAAACAATTTCAATTTGACATGGTGATAAGCCTATTGGTAGTGCGCCGTGAAATCGCGCTGTTGTTGCCGACGGCATTTCGATCCTCTATGATTCGGGATCCTCTTCAGGACAGGGTTGATGTTGAATTAGGGTGCTGGAAGATAGCAGCGCTGACTGGATGAAGGGGTCAGTCCTCCAAAAGGTAGTGGGTCCGGATACTCGTGTGCACTTGACGAGTGTTAGTTCAGGCATCCGTGGGGCGCCTGAATCGCTGGAAGTTGAAAGCCACCGATGGCGAGTCAAAGGATCACGCTAGGGGATAAATCCTCCTCTGTTTATGTAGGTTGGGCGCCTGGGTTAGTCTGGCGGGGGCGGCCGATTGAATCTTTGGCGGTAACGTCCCGCGCAGGGTAGCGGGTTGACTGATGTCCACGAATCGAACCAGGAAGTAACCGGTTCCAAGACGGGCTTGCCAAAGGCAAGCCCGTCTGCGCCCGTCCGCGCCTGGACCACGCCTGGACCCCGCCCAGCGCCAGGACCCCTGGCCCCCACCGACACAAGATGACCCGACTGACCTACGACGCCACCGAACTCATCGCACTCAACACCGGCGGGATCCCTGGATGCTACCGAGCCACCCGGAGGCACACCCATGGACCCTTCAGCTGTCACTCCTGCAAGTTCTCCTGCATCTGGACCTGCTCCGCACCTGCACACACCAAGCCGAGAACCAGCAGCAACCACCTGACGTGCATCCTGCTCAACACCCGCTCCGTCCACAGACAAGCCGTGGAGCTCTGGAACCTCCTCGACACAACATCACCAGACGTCGCCTTCCTCACGGAAACCTAGATGAACGCCTCCTCAGCGCCCGACATCGCCATCCCAGACGGTTACAAGATCATCCGGAGGGACCGCGGCAACCAGACCGGAGGAGGCATCGCCATCATCCACAGGAACACCATCCGCATCACAAGCAACTCCGACGACACCCTCACACCAGCCAGGCCGCCAACAACCTCACGAAGTGGATCAGCGCCATCATCCACAGGAACACCATCCGCATCACAAGCAACTCCGACGACACCCTCACAACCGCCGAACACCTGCACTTCCAGATCCACACCGACCCAAAGACCACCCTCAGAGGCATCCTCATCTACAGACCCGCAGAAGCTGGAACAAGATCACAGCCGACCAGCTCGCCGCTTCCTTGAGCCAGGACCCCCCCGCCAGCTCAGTGAACCCCAGCCAGGCCGCCAACAACCTCACGAAGTGGATCAGCGCCATCATCCACAGGAACACCATCCGCATCACAAGCAACTCCGACGACACCCTCACAACCGCCGAACACCTGCACTTCCAGATCCACACCGACCCAAAGACCACCCTCAGAGGCATCCTCATCTACAGACCCCCGGGACCACGCACACAATTCAGCGAAGACCTCGCCGACTTCATCAGCCCGCATGCTCTCCCCTCCGCTGACTACATCCTCCTCGGGGACCTCAACTTCCACCTGGAAAACAACAACGACCGCAACACCACCACCCTGCTGGACAACCTCGCCACCCTCGGTCTCAAGCAGCTGGTGACCACCCCCACCCACTACGCCGGACACACACTCGACCCCGTCTTCTCCTCCAGCAAGGACATCTCCTTTAGCCACGCCACCGGACTCCACTGGACGGACCACAGCTGCGTCCACTTCAGCTACAGAAAGAACACGATACACCACCACCAGCAACAGATTGCACGCAGAAGCTGGAACAAGATCACAGCCGACCAGCTCGCCGCTTCCTTGAGCCAGGACCCCCCCGCCAGCTCAGTGAACCCCAGCCAGGCCGCCAACAACCTCACGAAGTGGATCAGCAACTGCGCAGACTACCTCGCCCCACTAAGGACCCCGCCCAGCAGACCCGGCAGTAAGAAAGCACCATGGTTCACCGACGAACTCAAGAGCTCCAAGAGGAACTGCCGAGCCCTCGAGAGAGCCTGGCGCAGAGACCCAACACCAGACAACATGACCACCCTCAAGCTTGCCACTCGAAAACACCACCAACTGATCCACACCACCAAGAAAACTGCATTCAAGGAACGACTGGACAACAACGCCCACAACAGCAAGGAACTCTTCAACATCGTCAAAGAGCTCTCCAACCCCAGCCCCGGAAACAACGACATCACCCCATCACAAGACCTCTGCAACTCCCTCGCCTCCTACTTCCACAACAAGATGGCGGAAATACACAACAGCTTCAGCACAGAGCCGACGCACCCAACGACAGCACCTGCACCCCCCACCACCACCCTCCGCGCCTGGACCCCGATCAACACCAAGGAAACCCTATGCACGATGAACTCCATCCACTCCGGATCTCCAACCGACCCCTGCCCTCACCACATCTTCAACAAGGCCGACTCCATCATCGCAACCCACCTACAGGACATCATCAACACCTCCTTTGACACAGCAACCTTCCCGGAGAGCTGGAAGCATGCCGAATTCAGCGCTCTACTGAAGAAACCATCAGCGGACCCCACCAAACTCAAAAACTACCGCCCCATCTCGCTCCTCCCGTTTCCGGCCAAAGTCATCGAGAAGACCGTCAACAAGCAGCTAGCCGCCTCCCTCGAGACGACTGGATCCCTCAACCACTCGCAGTCCGGCTTCCGGGCCAACCACAGCACCGAGACCGCCCTCATCGCTGCCACTGATGACATCTGAGCCCTGCTCGACAACGGGGAAACAGCGGCCCTCATCCTCCTGGACCTTTCCACAGCTTTCGACACTGTCTGCCACCGCACCCTAGAGCAGCGCCTCAGCAACGTCGGAATCCAAGAGAAGGCACTAGAATGGATCATATCCTTCCTCGCCGGAAGGACTCAGAGAGTCCGCCTCCCCCCGTTCAGATCAGAAGCCACCGAAGTTATCTGCGGCGTTCCTCAAGGCTCCTCGCTCAGCCCCACCCTCTTCAATGTCTACATGAGCCCCCTTGCGGCCATCGCACGCCAACACAACCTCAACATCATCTCTCACGCCGAAGACACCCAGCTGATCCTCTCCCTCACCAACGACCCCGCCACCGCCAGAGCCAGCCTACACGAGGGGATGAAAGACGTAGCCGAGTGGATGAAGAACAGCCGCCTGAAACTGAACTCAGACAAGACGGAAGTCCTCATCCTGGGATCTTCGCCCTCCGCCGGGACGACTCCTGGTGGCCCCCCGCCCTGGGCAGCGCACCCAAACCAACAGACCACGCACACAACCTAGGCTTCATCCTGGACTCCTCCCTCTCCATGACCAGACAAGTCAACGCCATCTCCTCGTCATGCTTCAACATCCTGCGCATGCTACATAAGATCTTCCGGTGGATCCCCACCGAGACCAGGAAGACGGTCACCCAAGCCCTCGTCACCAGCCGACTGGACTGCGGCAACTCCCTCTACGCCGTAACCACTGCCAGACTCCAGAAGAGACTCCAGCGAATCCAGAACGCCTCAGCAAGACTATTCCTGGACATCCCCCGACACAGCCACATCTCCGGACACCTGAGAGACCTGCACTGGCTCCAGGTCAACAAGAGAATCACCTTCCGACTCCTCACCCACGCACACAAAGCCCTACACAACCAAGGCCCAAGATACCTCAACAGCCGCCTCAACTTCTACACTCCCACATGCCAGCTTCGATCAACCAACCACGCCCTCGCCGCCGTTCCCCGCATCTGAAGAGCCACCACAGGAGGAAGATCCTTCTCCTACCTCGCCGCCAAGACGTGGAACTCCTTCCCGACCCACCTCCGCCTGACCCAAGACCACCTCGCCTTCAGGAAGCAGCTCAAGACCTGGCTGTTCGAGCAGTAGCGGACCCCCCCTCCCCAAGCGCCTTGAGACCCTCCGGGTGAGTAGCGCGCTATATAAATGCTATGATTGATTGATTGACAGGTAAACAATACCACTGACCCAATGTCCATATCTGTCCACAGGAGAGTCATCGCGCAGGAATGGGAGAAGAGGGCACCGGCAATGGAGAGGACGCAGAAAACACCAAAGAGAGCATGTCACAGCACTGATCTGCAAAACACACCCACAGCGCAGGCAGCCACTACACCGGAGTGACCCACCACACCACAGCCTCTGTCACCTTTGCTGTTTGGGTCACAAAATTTGGAACCACCTGAACTTTCCCCCACACCAACCTCAGAGTCATCTGTGCAGGTAAGGCCAAGGAGGCCTGAAGTGCCCCCTCTCAGGATTCTGGAGATGTCAGATGAGAGAGATGTTGAGGGTCTCACACCAACAAATCCACCCCTGGCTGATAACGCTGGGCAGCAGACTTCATCTGGAGCTGTGCGTGCTGGTGTGCGAGGCCGAAGGGTACGGGAGAGAGGCGAAGGCCAGGATGGAGAGAGGGGTCTTCTGTGGTCTGGAGGCCACCATGGTTAAAGTCCAGTGCCTGCAAGCAAAGGGCATGTTAGCAGTTCATAGACAGGTGCACACTTTAAATAGCAGGATGTCCAACATAGACCAGGGGATTGGCTCTAAGACAGAGAGCATGCAGTCCATGGCAAAGTGTATAAGGGACATGACACCGTACATGAGTGCTCTCTGTGAAAAACTAGATAGTGACCACTCCGAGAGGCACAGGGATTGTCAGTGCATGCGGCAACAGACAAAAGCCATGAACCGCCTTGCTACAGCAACCTCCCTGCTATGCCGGCGCTCTGTCGTCATGCAGGATGACATTGTGCACTGCTGCATGGATTTGTCGAGGGGGATGGGGAGAGTCACCTCTGCCACTGAACTTTTGCTCACACACCAGGCAGCCACTGCTGGAGACACAGGTGTTGGGGACACAGAAGACTCCACCAGCAGGAGTGGCTCTAGCACTCTGGTCCTGACATTCGAAGGAGCAGCAGACCCAAGTACCACTGCAACCGTTGACACCCAGCCTCGTGCATCCCATTCTGTATTGAGTGGACGCAAACATTAATGATGCCCTCAACCCACAGGACAGGTCACGGTGAGGTCAACTGTGACCACCCAGTGTGGAATACAGACATGGTGTGGTATCAGTAAAGTGCCGTAGTGACTATTAAACTACGTACTTCAAATACTAAGCCTGTCTGTGTCTCCTTACTTACTTAGAAATAGCTGCGTGTGATCTCTGCCCGTCTCAGCCTCCCATCTGTTGCTGGCCCTGCTGCATAGTGCTCTGCCTGTTCTGTTCCATCATCAATATCCTCATGATGTGTGATTTCCACTTCTGTGCCTTCCTTGGTGGCAAGATTGTGCAGCATGGCACAGGTTGCTATTATTTTGCAGCAGATAATTGGAGTGTACTGCCATGCACCTCCACTCTTATGGAGGCAGCGTGTTGCTGCGTGTTGCTCTGTGTGCCACATTGTAATGCCGCTCACTCCTGTTAGATGGATTCATGTATGGGTGAGAACAAAGAAGCGCAGAGCATAAGCACTATCACCTAGGTGGAAAAGAGAGTGCCATTAGTTACATTATCATGATTGATTCATGTGCATTGACTACCAGGGTGTGTCATAGTTATTTTTCTACTGCGACTGTTCCAACTTGTTGGAAGCAGGCTAAATTATTGCTGCTTCTAAATCCGGGATGGATCCAGCCGCCCCGTTAAGCTACCGGCCTATTTCTTTGCTGCCGGTGTTGGCTAAAATTTGCGAAAAGATGGCGTTTCGACAATTTTGTTGAGACCTCTAATGCCTTACATCTGGCCCAATCGGGGTTTCGGGCAGCATACAACACCGAAACAGCCTTGGTTGAGGTGTCGGAGGCTATTCGGGAGTGCCTGGATGGAGGCGGCGGAGCAGTTCTGATTTTGTTGGATCTCTCTGCCGCCTTCGACACGGTGGCCCACGGGCTTCTCCCCACCAGACTGTCCGCCATTGGCATTACTGGCTCGGCTCTAGACTGGCTGACGTCATTCCTGAACAATAGGACTCAGCAGGTCTGGATGCCACCGCATGCGTCCTCACCGAGAATACTCTCTACTGGAGTTCCGCAGGGATCTACACTTAGCCCCTTGCTTAATGTTTACCTGACTCCTCTGATCTTTTTGGCTGAGCATCTGTTGGCAAAAATAATTGCCTACGCTGACGATACCCAACTTCTGTTTACCTGGCCAGGTCACAATTTGGATACGTTAGCTGTTCAACTCTGTCTCTCTTCTGTTTTTCGCTGGCTCGCACTTGCACAGTTAAAGTGCAAAGAGTAGAAGTCTGAAGTCCTCTTTTTTGGACTATTTTTGGAAAAGCGAACAGTAGTGAGCTTAATAATTAAGCAAAAAAACCTAAGGAAACCAGTCAACTAATTAGATAAATATTGTGACATGTAAACAAAATTGATAGAAACAAAACTTGCTGTTTGTATACAAAATAGTTTTTTTGGTTTATTTAAATTATTTTCTTCATTTTTGTTGAAAGTTTCTTTTATAAAAATACATAAACTCAATTAAAAAGTCAATGACATACATTTTGGGTATACACCTGTTACAACGCATTTGTTACAACGCACTACTGTTACAACGCGACTTTTACAACGCATACCATTACAACGCATTGCGCTGGGGGGCGCTCTAGGATAGGGAATAAGTATAATTTACTATCCAACACCTTCCCTAGGGTCCACGGGGACTGGAGTTAGAATAGTAAATTATACTTACCACTATCCAGCACCCCAAAGCGCTATGCGTTGTAATGGTATGCGTTGTAATGGTCGCGTTGTAACGGTAGGTAGTTGTAATAGTATGCGTTGTAACATGGTACATCCTACATTTTGTGATTCAAGAAGATTCTGAAAACGTACTAAAAAACAAGGAAAAAAGGGGAAACAGAAACAACACAAATGACTATGTTGTTAGGTCGGGCTAGTGGAGTAAGCAAAGCGGTGGATGGAGACTCTACGTGGGTTTCGGCTATTGCCTTCTTCAGGAGTCCGTCACTTGCAATAGTACATAAAGCACAACAGCAATAATTTGGTGACCAACTATTTGGATATATTTTGTGGCTTTATTCAAGGAAAGTTTATTCAGCTGGGGGGTAGCGTACTCAATACCTCACTATTGTGCTTGTTTTTCTTATCGATGCACTTCTTGAAAGGCTTGCAGAGGTATTAAGATGAAAACAGTAGATAGTTGACACTTATTGGTGGGTGGCTGTTACTCAATATGAAGTTTATAGGGAATCACATTAACAGTCCGATAGAACCTGAGGCGGTTGTAATGCCTGATGCAATGTTTTTGTGATTTCTGTAGTAAATGCAGGTAGCTACTTTCAATTCTTGTTTATTTACTGGGCCCGAAGCGTTGGCAAACCTTCTCGGTGTAAGGCGCCGTAGTGTAGTTAGGGTTCTGTAGATGGTTTATATCCTTTCTTGTTAATGAAAAGCCTCAGGATGAAGGCAAACCTTAACGGCATCGGGCGCCTTGATGTACTGGGGTTCTGGATATCCTCCGTCGTAATGGTCGAACCATTTTTGGAACCTTCCCCGGAAACTTCAGAGATCATCTATGGCCACCTGATATTCCCTGCCCCAAATCTATGGGAGGCCCGGCTAAGAATCTGAGTGTTTGGTTCAGAGATAATTTAAAATTTGAGGACCATATTAAAAAACTTACAGGTATCTATTTTGGCACCCTGAAAACTCTGCGCAGATTTTTTCCTCTACTTCCAAGGGAAGCTAAAGAGACAGTGGTGCGTGCCCTCATTCTATCTAGGCTCTATTACGCCAATGCTTTGTTCAGTGGCCTTCCATCCTATCTGATCAAACGACTCCAGGTGGTTCAGAATGCGGTAGCTAGACTCCTCTTTAATATTCCTAGGAGGTCTAGCGTCCACTCCCACCTGTGCAGCCTTCACTGGCTCCCGGTGGCACAGCGTATTTTGTTTAAATCACTGGTCCTCTCTTTTAGAGCGACGCATGAGCTAGGGCCACTGTACCTGAGAAAATGCTTCTCTATGTATGTCCCTAATCGCTGCCTCAGATCAGCCAATCAGTGTAGGATGGTCCTTCCTAGATTCAAGTATGCTAGGCTGGGAGGCCAGTCTATATCCGTTACTGCATCCAGAGCCTGGAATGCACTCCCTTTCCACCTCCGCGCATCTCAGAATGTTGCCCAATTCAAGAAAGGTCTAAAAACTCATTTGTTAAACTTAATTACCTAACTGCTCCCACCGTCTTCTGCTTCTGCTCTCCTCACATACCTTCACGCGCCAGGATACTCGTGAGTAATAGAGCGCGCTACAAAACACTCTATAACATAACATATAACAGTAGGTATCCATCCCCAAAATCACCAGCAAGAAGGCGTGTGTATATCCCACTGTTCTGGAAGATGTTCGAGTCGTGGGTACTAACTGGGAATTTGGCCACAATGTCTGTTATGATGTTGCCAGCGTTGCATATCACCTGCACATTGATTGAATGCGTTGACTTCCGGTTCCTGTAAATGTGTTCTGTGGCAGCAGGTGGGCAGAGTGGGATGTGGGTGCCATCTATACAGCCTATGACGTGAGGGAAGTGTGCCAGATGATAGAAATCTGTTTTTGTTTTTGCAAGTTCTGCAGGTGTGTCAGGGAACCTAATATAATGATGCATTCTCTGCATCATGGCCTCAAGGAACATCCTGAAGAAACGGGACTGGCAGCTCTGGGACACACCACCTACTGCAGCAATGACACTCTGGTAACTCCCAGAGGCAGGCAGGTGTAAGCTACACAGCACCTGTACATGGGGTGGGATGATGTACGCCCTTGGTGTTGGGTGATCCAGGAGTGGGTGAAGGTCCCTTATCAAGTCCAGGATGGTTTGGGGGTATAGCCTGTACCTTTGCAGTATCTCTGGCTCAGTCAGTTGGAAGAGTGTTATCCTCTGCCTATAGACTTGCTCCTCCCTTCTCCATACCCTCTCTCTTGCTACCTGTAGCCGTAGCCACCTTTCTATGATATAGAATGCCGCCATTCTGAAAGCACTGTTGCATGTTGGGTCCTTATTTTATAGCCTACACCTGGTTACCACCTGCTTTCAATCCATGTTATTTACAGACTTTTAAATACCGAATTTCATGAAATTCTGTACTTTTTAGGTTTTCTACATCTCGATAGTAATTTTTTACCATTTCTTATTTACCGATTCTGTAATTAAGAATTCGGTAAATAAGGATTCGGACAATACTGAATCGGTAGAATACCGACTCCTATTTACCGATTCGGTAGTATTTTGACTCCTACATCTCATTTTTCAAATACCGGTCGGTAACGGCTGAAATTACCGAATTTCGGCCGTTACCGACCGGTTTTATGGCTACCTACATCTGGCCCTAAGAATCTAAGGATCGTTTTTGAGCAGGAAGATATCCCTTCCTGCATAAATACAATCCTGCCAATAACACAGACGCTCTTGCATCATGGTGCAAAGGGTTCTCCTTTGGCACTAGGCAGCACACAGAACACCAACACAATGAGAGAGCACAAGTGCTCCATATCTTGGCAGATATGGTATATTTCTTCTTTCTCCTTTTCATTCACTGAAGTTACCTTGCTGTATTGATTGAAAAGTATGTAAATTTGCCCCTGAATATCATCAGTTGTAAGGACTATCTATGCGGTACTGGATAGCCACATCATGAGTAGGGGAGAGGAAAAATGTCCCAGATCAAACATTGCGGGGGTAGCCACAGGGTATACTCCCCAAGGTATACACTGGAAGCAGAAGAAATGACAGAAAGTGAGCTGGAGGACAAGTTCCTACCAAGGAAAACCTTGTGCAGCACAAAGGAATGAAGGCAGAATAAAAGGAAGTTGGAAGAAAGGTGAGGGTTGAGGATAGAGAGGAAAAGAGTCCTAGCCTGGTAAGCACAGAAGGAGAGCAGAGTGACACACCCTCCCCTGGAGGAGAGCTCAGCTAGACCCCGGGTTCCCCTTGATGAGGACTCCAGAATATAGCAAGAATGGAGACCTCCACTGGGAACAGAAACACCACCAGATTGTCAGCATAGGAGGGGGGGCGGATGAAGAAATATGAGAACAGAGAAGCCTAGCCCAAACTCAATTAGGACATAGGAAGCACCTCTGAGCGCACACGAGGAGAGCAGCAACAAGGGTTTCTGCCACTCCCCCGGTCAAACATGCTGACCCCTAGAGAGATAGTGTTGAGAGAAGAAGGCAATGTCTTCATGCAGCTACTCTGCCACCTGCTGGGCCCAATGGCAGTGTAATACAATAGACCTTGGCCGGAGGAGGGATCCTTCGAACCAGAGGACATGGCCATTGCGAAAGACTGCATCTGGCACGCAGGGGGATATCCCAGGAGCACTATGTTGGAGAAAAGCCAGCGGTGCGGCTCGAAGCTAAAATATGTCCATTATTACAGAACGACATGTCAAGGACCATCTATGTGCCATGGTCTCAGATGGACAAAGAAGGATTCAAGACCAAACTACCTTCATTGATGGATGAGGAGGGAAAGTTGATCTAATGTTTCAAGAAAAACACAGCAGGGATAAACCTAGCAATAGGGGATGTCATGAGTCTGGTCAGCAGTTTCATCAGGGAGCAAACTAGCATGGTGTTTTTCCGAGCCCACATCCCAGCTGTCACACTGACTAACACTGAGCATGATGGGGTTGCATTCAATTCATTTAGACACCAGATATGGATGGCCCTTAGGGAAACTTTCTCTGGCCGCCTAGATGTAGGGAGCTTCATGGCAGAAAACATGAAGCTTGGGAAAACTGTGACTGAATTCCTAGACAGAAAGAAAGGAGCGATGGTGACAGGAGACAGAACAACCATGAACTGGCACGGACCTAAAAGTTTGCATTCTTCTACAGCATCATAAAAACGGGACTGCCCACCGAAATACAGAGTGGGCAGGACAGCAAGTAGGATTAGACATCAAACCTTGGCGGGAAATACAGGCCTACATATTACATTACTACAGAAAGAAGCAGGAAAAGGACAAAGAAAATCCAGAGCAAGTCCAAAGAGACACCGCTGAGCTGGTCCGACATAAATTGAAAAAGAACAGCTTTGAGGTGGCTGCATTGGCTTCAAACATATAAATGGCACCAGTCTTGAAGGTAGCTCCACAGCTGAATCTCAGAGGTTTTCATCTAATCCTAATGGCAGAGGTCAGGGGGCGGCTGGCAGCTCTCAGGCCTCAGAGAGTGCTACTACTGTCACTGAATGGGCCTCATGGCCGGCTGATGCCGCATGAAGGTTTATCATGATCAAAGATCATTTGCCCTGTCCAGTCCACACAAAATCCTCATTCACAAAAACAAGCTCATACCAACCTGAACACACAGCACATTCAGCCATAAGGAAATCAGTCAGCAAACACACTACCACAACAAGGGCCAGGTGGTTGGCCAAGCACATGGCAACTGCAGCAGCAGGAAACCCAGCCCAGCAAGCACCGGGGTCACAGCCAAGGCAGGGAGTTGTGAATGTCTGGGGAAGCACTGCCTTCACACAGGTGCCCAATCCAAAAACTCTGTAAAACCTAAAATCCCAATATGACCCATCCACTTCACACCAACACTCACCACAGCAGTAGAGATTAGTGACACAGAATTAGGAGAAAACTGAAGCCTTAACTTGCATTCAGGAAAAACTCAGGTCTGCCGTATATTCAGCTGATCACGAAAATGTGCTAAAATCTGCCATTTGGGTGCTTAGGCCCCTCTCTGCTGCTAGTCACCCAGGGCAGGGTTGGTTGGCCATGCCTCAGGGGGAGGGCAGCCTGACAAGGGAGAGTGGTGAACCCCGACTGGGACATAGGAGAATGCAACCAGGTCCCCAAATCTAAGTCCAATAGGGATAGCTTCCTATTATGAGATCAAAAGGACTCACCCTAGGCCTTCAGCTAGTGGAGGCCCCCTTTCAGTTCCAAAACGAGGTGACACTCTAGTGCCGGAAACCAGGTTTTCCATGCACTTGGAATGATGGTCTCCCCCATGGAACCCCGTGGTTGACTCACAAGTAAGCAATCATTTGGCACCTAGTCAGTAGGGAGATTCACTAGGGCAATCAGCCATCTCAGTTTGTTACTCGCAGTACGACAAGTCCCAGCCGTGCACCTGACTCCCGTTGTAAGCAAGATATTTTGCCTCCTCCTGTCTCCTAAGACTTCCAACATCCAAAGTATGCTCATGGGAGCAAGTCCCTCCAAAACAGCAAGAATAGTGTGTCACTGGGTAACAAAAAGTGCCTCATCCCCGCCAAGGGTGGCAGTTCCAAAGGATTCTGGATCTGAGTGAAAGAGTGGCACTGGGAGAGAAAGGGGTCCTGTAGATGACCATGGCAGCCTCCACACCAGGTGCATGGCTACACACATCACTGCAATGAGCTTGTTGAAGCAAAAAACACAGGTCATCGTGAACATCGTTCAAGGGAGCAATAGGCCTGATTCCAGTCATTGTCATCCCAACCACACGGGAACCGTGGAGTAGCTTCCCCAACCAGCATGCCGCAATACAACCAACAGCACATGAGACTTTGGTAAGGCAGGAAGCAGCCCAAAAGTAATCAAAACCAAAGCTTCCAGAAACAGGGCATAGTCAAGTCACCAAACTCCATTAGGGTAAATCACGTTACACGTCATGTGCAGAGACCAGAGGTGCATACAGATGTCCTTAGACAAGTTGCAATTACCCACGTACCACAAAATTGCCACACGCCCCCTTCCTTTCACAGCACATCACGCATGCTCAGATCAAATGGTACCATCTGCATTGATAAAACTACACACACACACACACACACACACCCCCACACACACACACACACACACACCCACACATCAAGGAAAATAGGGTACTAGAGGGCTGACAACGCCCATACATTGACAGTTAGGTAAAAAGAGGCATCCACAACCACAAAGGCAGCCCCGCTAAAACTCTTACCTCAATTATGACAAGGAAGGGGAGGACCAAATGACCCAAAAAATAGAAATCAGGAGAAACCCAGCCATTCCTAAAAATTATGCCCAAACTGGGGTCCCCCATTCAGTACCCTGCCAAATGTGCACAAAATGGACACACAGAAAACCCCAAAAAGGGCAGGCACAGGAATTTCCTAAATTAAATAACGATGCATGTATCTCTCTAACAAGAAAACCTAAAACCAACAGCTCTTAACCAACAGGTCTGCAATCAAGCCACAAGTGCACCACCTTTACTCTGGCCCACAACTTATTCAGCAGCAACCTCCTAAGTCCAAAAGAGACCCAAGGGTTTAAGCCAAGGAAGACCACAGACAATTTTTTAAATTTTTTACAAGTAGACTCTTTACACTGTGCCAAACATAAAAACACCCCCAGACCCTAGAAAGCTGCAGACAACCCCTTCCGACTCCATCCTAAGGCATGTAATGTTCCAAAAATGATGTAATATTGCATTTTCGTGCATCATCTGCTTAGCATGGGTGTGGTTGCATACATCCTTAGCAAGAAATCTGCCTAATCACATGGAGCCTACCTGGACATTTCTACAGTACTTGCATATGGTCCTCTCTCACCTCACTTACACTTACACTGAACCAAAAACTAGTACTCCACAGCCACTACAAAGAGCACTCATACACACACATGGTACCAACACATGACTGCCATGGGTGCCCAGATGCCGGCTAAGTCATGCCTATTCTGCTTGCTTATATGCCACGCTGATGACGCAGACAGACTTTACTTATTCCAAGAAATAGTCCCTGGGAAGGCAAAATGTCTAATCCACCTGTACCTATGTAGGATTAGGGCCAAGATACAACCCAGTAGAGTCCAAACCCATATAGTAGTGGTGAACATCACCCGGAATGAACCCAACCTCGCAGTGTTGCACTTTTCCACGGAGCCTAGCTACAGAATGTGCAAGCAGAGCACCATAGGGGAGGATACTGTGGCCCAGAGATTTTCCAGAAAAGAAGTACTTGGACGTAGGAAGATCACTGCACCAGTGCAAAAACATATCCAATTCTGCCTCTGTCTGTAGGCTCAGGGTGGCCCTTAGCTTATCTAGGTCAGTATTCTTTCTTAACAAATTGACCCCTAGCATGGAGTTTCAGTGTTCACTCATCCTGATGGTATCAAGGGACATGCATCTAGAAGGGAAGGTTTGAATGCAAGCATAGATACTCCATGTCGGAAATACTGAGAAACTGAGATAGATAGGTGCACTTAGGTAGAAGAGAAGGGTCAACCCCTAATTGTACGAAAACTTACACTGTATTCCTTATATTTCAAAGGCAGAGGAATGATACTGCTTGCTAGCAACCAGCATTTTGAAGCAATATGATACGCACCAGACCGGCAATGGGGCACCTCTGTGTTGATGGAATTGTATTGGCAGTGTGGGGAGTTTGCCTACATCCTAGTCATCCCCAGAAGGCAGGTCTTCCGTGCCCTCATAACCAAAAAACACCATGACCCTGGTCATCCCTGGAGAAATATTTGTCTGATTTGTACTAACTTCTGCTACAGAAGAATACAATTCTAATGCATCAGGCTTGAGAAAAAGAACTGCTGATCACTTTGGCTGGATCAGTACAAGGACATTCTGGAAGAATTCAGACTGTTTTCTGACACTCAAGTAAACACAGGAGGGATCATGCCCTGCTTCACCTTGCAAATCAAGGCAAGTGCCCACTGGTTGTATCTAACCAGGCAGGAGCTTCTTAAAATGTACAACAATACTGACCTTGTCCTAAATGCTATCAAGGAAGAACAAAGAGTCATCTGTCTCATGGTGATGCAAAATCAGTAGGTGTTGGTATTGATGCCCGCCATGAAGGGTGGGGTGTGTGCCAAAATCCGTGCTCCTGTTGCACTTTCATCCCCAGAACCGACCAAGAAAACAGTACACTTACTCTTGCCATTCACTTACTGTATCGCCTACAATCTGACACGAAGAAGGAGGGAGGTGCCCCTGAGCAGAACTGGTTTATAGACTTATTTACTTGGACCCCCCGATGGGTGACCAGACTGTGCCATTTTTCCCATTGTTCTTGTTGTGCCATTTTTGTGTGGTTTCCTACAAGTGGGAGTTTTCTGCTATAAAACACAGTGTTTAAGTTAGGTAGAATGCAAAAAAAACTAGGGAATTAGTAATAGACAAAACAGATACACTGCAGACCTTGAAAAATGTGACTATCACGAAGTATGTTGTCAATTATGTAGTTACAAATTCACAGGAATGTTAATACTGACAAATATGATATACACTATGATATATGTACGTATAATAATGCACTAGCATCGCCGTTGTTGAATTAGTCCAATATGATCTTCCCCTCAAACCGAGTCAGACATAAATGGTCAGGAAGGCCCTAAGACCTAGGTCCAAAGCAACTGATTGACAGATTACAGGTGGGGGGACATGTAACGCATAGAAAAACGTGCAAACAGAAAAACCCAGCTCGATCCCACAGGTAGGCAGTGACACCACAATGATCTTAGGAGACTGGCCCCCAATAAATCACATTTGGCTGGAGGGGTGCCCATTCCAAAACACCATAAAGTCAGATGCCACACTAAGTGAGGGACACTCAGCCAATCAAAAGACAGCACACACACTACATGCAGAGATCACATACTCCCTATGTCGGACATCTGGACACGTACCAACTAGTTCTGTATTGTGTCCATGCAGGGTCAAGACCAACCTGCATTTCTTATCAAGGGAGCAGATTTAATACTCCATGACTAGGCCCAAATTGCTGTTTTATAAAGAATACACAAACTGCTTTATTACATTCTGTGAAATCTATAAAAAGATGGCTCAAACCAATGTACTTTCAGACAGTCTTCAGACCCCAACTCTGTTGCCTGTCCTCCCGGCCGCTGAGTTTATTTAAGCCAACTATTCCTGCTATGCCAAACGCCTTTTGTCTTTCATTTTTTCAAGGTAAATTCATAGTCAAGAAGCAAACTCATTCACTCTGCTTTCAAATCAAGCGTATGGGCAAACTAAGTAATCCTCAACATTTCCTCATGGCTTTGTGGGTAGATTTTTCAACTAGTCTCCTGGGTCTTTATCACATCTTGAAATGGAGGATTCGTTATCCTATAAAAGCTCTGCTTCCTCTTCTTCCTCGGCCGCACCCATCATTTCTTCGCAATCGAATCCTGTCAAGGCATCAATTAAAAGACGTAAGAAGGAACCACCATCCTCCACAAAATCTCTTCCCATTGCCTTGTTGGACTTACTATAGGAGGAAATTATGGCCCTATGCCCCTTTATGGACAAAACGAATGCCAGGCTGCAGAATCTCAGCGATAGATGGTCTCACATGGAAGAGTGATAATCTAATGCAGAGCAACACATTTCTATCCTCAACAAAACTTATTTCAAAGTGAATTTTCTTTAGGAGCATGTAGTCATCTTACAGAAACAAATTAAAGACAGGGAAAATCGCAATAGAAGCAACAACCTTCGAATTTATAGTCTGCCTAAAGGCAAAGAAGGGATGAATCTTCTTTCATTATTCAAATTTTCACCTCAGATATTGAAGCTACCTGAGAACCTCATGCTCATCATCCAGCAGGCACATAGAATGGGTCTTCCTTCTACTGTTCCAACCAATTCTAAAAAGCCTAGAGGAGTCATTCTGTATTTTCTGAAGTACAGCGAGGTCATTTCAGCTGCCAGGCAACTTAAACATATCTCCTGTTATGGTCACAACATCTTTTTCTCTCAGAACTATGCTAAAAGTACTGTGCAGAACAACAAAGAGATTTCTTAAACATGGGACTGACTCTTCGCTCTCTTGGAGCACACTTTGGTCTCTTTCACCCATGCCAATTTAAAGTCACATATAACAAAAAGACAACAACGTATAAGCCCCATCTCATCTACCAGCTTTCCCTGCAATGTGTAGAGCAGAGAATAAAGACATACCCATGTCAGCTCATTCATCAAAATTATTTTTATGTTTTTATTTTTATTTGTTTCATATAAGAGGTATATATACTATACAGGATTGTTAGGTTGCTGTTACTGCTTTCTCAATTACTTTGTAATGTTTAATTACATTTCATAATATTTAAGTTAAATTAGCATAACTTTATTCTAATTGTAGGAGTGCTTTCTTATTGTCCCATGTTCCTGTCTCCCGTTTCATGTAATGCAACCCTTCATGCACCTTCTTTCCCTTTGAGGCTTGGACGTGCTGTCTTTTTAAAGTGGCTCCCTCTCTATCCTCATCAAATTATTTGTATGTATGTTTTCCTATTTTGTTACCCTTTTTGTTCTTTCCCTTCCTTTTCCGCCTCATCATACTTTATTTCTTTCTTTCATTTTGTCTCATTTCTTTGACTTTATTTTCTTCTTCCTTATTTGCTTCTTCCATTGTTCTGGACTTATTGCTGTATCATACTCTTTAAGTGATGGTGCTTTTTATACCACTTGTTAGACTCTTTTTTGCTCCTTTTTTTCTCTTTCAAAAATCTGTCCGATTGTATCCTTCATTTGTTCCTTTTAAATGTTTTTGACAAAGGTATCTAGGACTGTCAGGGGTTTTAACTCTACAGTGAAAAGACAAAGAGTCTTACCACATGTCAAAATGTAATGCTCATATTGCTTTCTTACAAGAATCTGAACTCACAGAGAAAGGCGTCTATGAAATTACAGAAAAACTGGGTGGGTGAAGGGTTCTTCCACCGGGTAATCAATCAATCAATGACATTTATAGAGCGCGCTACTCACCCGTGGGGATCTCAAGCCGCTAAGTGGGCGGGGGTGCTGTTACGGCTTGAATAGCCAGGTTTTGAGGTGTTTCCAGAAGGTGAGATGGTCCTGGGTCAATCGTAGGTGTGTGGGGAGGAAGTTCCATGTTTTGGCAGCCAGGTAGGAGAATGATCTTCCACCAGTGGTGGTTCTGCGAATCCGTGGGACGGTGGCGAGGGCGAGGCTGGCGGAGCGGAGCTGGCGGGTAGGGGTGTAGAACGAGAGTAGGCAGTTGAGGTATTCGAGGCACATGTTGTGAAGCGCTTTGTGTGCGTGGGTGAGCAGCCTGAATGTGATCCCTTTGTTGACTGGGAGCCAGTGCAGGTTTCTCAGGTGTGTGGATATGTGGTTGTGGCGAAGGATGTCGAAGATTAGTCGTGCGGAGGTGTTCTGTATGCGCTGAAGGCGATTCTGAAGTTTGGCTGTGGTTCCTGCGTATAGGGTGTTCCCTTAGTCCAGTCGGTTGGTGACGAGGGCCTGGGTGACCGTTTTCTGGTTTCGATGGGGATCCACCGGAAGATCTTTTTTTTTTTGATCAAATATATTTTTATTGAGTTCCACAAAGCAAAAAAAAACACGTATATAATGACCAGAACAGACAGGGGGCACAGTCGCTGCAACCGTCCCCTAGGATGCACGATACCCAACTGCGCGATCAATAAGTGAGGCAGGGCCATGTGTCCATGTATGTGTGCACAGTAGGAGGCCTGCCCCCCGATGTCCGCTAGAACTCTTTTCCACCAACCCCCCCAATACCCGTTCCCCCAACTAACCCCAACTGTGCCCTACCCTTCCCCTCCATCAAATCCCTCCCCTCCCATCCCCCCTCCCGCACCCGGTGTGTTCCTCGTAGCGCTTAGTGGTGACTATTCGGGGTCAGGCTAAACCTTATGTTCCACTCTGGCTCTCTCGTCTCGAAACCCTTCCGCCAGTTTCAGGACCCTTAGATATTTCGGGCACGTAAGCTCCGTAAATTCTTGGGAAAGCAGAGAGATGAGTGGCTGCCATGTTTCTCTGAAGGTCTCGGAGGACTGCGTGAGCGCGGCCTGTATCCTCTCCATCCCCATGATATACCATAACCTATGTAACCACCCTGTGTGCGTGGGCTTTCTCGTGGTCCCCCATAGCGACAAGATATGCTGGGAGGCTGCCCCCATTGCAAAACCCATCTGTTTCCCCCGCATGGACTTGAGTGGGAAAGTTAGGCTGTTTGGGAGTCCGAGGATAGCGTAGGATGGGAAACGTGGAATGTCGGTGTCAAAGTGTGTGTCTATGTCCTTAAGTACCGCCTCCCAGTATTCCCCTACCTCAGCGCAGTCCCATAGAATGTGGAGCATGGTCCCTGTCTGCCCGCACCCCCTCCAGCATTTGGGGTCCTTACTCGGGTTTCCCTGGTGTAGGCGTTCAGGAGTCAGGTGCCAGTAATAGGCGATCTTCACCGCCGCCTCTTTGCTAGCCGTGTTTCTGGCCGTGTGGTGAGCCCGGTAGTATATGTCCCGCCATTCTTTAGCAGAAAGGGTGCGCCCCAGTTCCCTCTCCCAGCGCCTCTGCCCGGCTGACTTCTCCGCAGGGTGGGGGGGGGGGGGGGGGGAGATAGCATCGAATATAAGTCAGTGATGGACCCTGTGTCCGAGGTTTTGGTCATGATCCATCGCTCGTAGGGAGTAAGAGTGCGGCCCGCCAGAGGCGCCACATCGGCGTGTGTCAGCCAGTGCCTAAACTGGAAGTACTGGTAGCGGAGTGGCTTATCCAGTGTATAATCTGCTGTCACCATGTCCCAGGCCAAAAAGCCCTCCGTGTCGAACAGGTGGCCCGCGGAGCAGCATTCGGAATGCCTCCACTGGGGGAACGAGCCCGGGGGCTGGCCTGGTGGGAACGCGGGGTTGTCCAGCAGTGGCGTCATGGGGGAGGGAAAGGTTGTCAGGCCCCTCGAGACAGCGGTCGCATCCCACACTTGCATTAGGGTCCTGGTGATAGGGGATTTCTTAAGGTACGGTGGTCTGTCCGAGCGTGCGAGAAAGGGAACTTTCCAAAGGGGCAGGCCAGCCATGGCCCTGTCCTGGAACAACCAGTGCTTCTCCGAAGTTGGCCGGGACCACTCCAGGAGGAATCTAAGCTGTGACGCCTGGAAGTAGCGCCTCAGGTCTGGGACCCCCAAGCCCCCTACCGCCGTCGGTCTCGTGACCAAGTCTCGCCGGAGCCTAGACCTTTTGTTCGCCCAAACATAGTGGTTCAGGGTATCCTGCAGCTTTTTCAGCATCCCCAGTGGGGGAGTGACTGGGATAGTCTGAAATATATAGAGGATCTTGGGTAGAAGGGACATTTTTATGGCTGCCACACGGCCCAGCCACGAGAGCGGCTGTTGTTTCCATCTCGCTATGTCCCCTTGGACGCGTGACAGTAGTTTAGCGTAGTTAAGGTCCACTGTTTGGGTAGTCGCTGGCGTCAAGTCGATCCCCAGATATTGTACGGTGGTGCTGACCTCGAGCTCCCCTAGTTGCAGCGATGCTCTATTATCTGGCCGGGTGTTGCTACCTAGCGGCAGGACGACGGATTTTTGGATGTTCATTTTAAAGCCTGACACCCCCCCGAACGCGGTCATTTCCGACAGGAAGGCCGGTAAGGAGACCCTCGGGTTTTCCACTGCTACCAGAATGTCGTCTGCATAGAGGCTTATGGTTTGCTCCATGCCCCCGAACTTGATTCCGGCAATGGCATCGTTGTCTCGAACGCGCTGGGCGAATGGCTCAATATAGAGAGCGAACAGGAGCAGCGAGAGAGGGCAGCCCTGCCGCGTGCCTCTCTGGATATCGAACGGCCTGGAGCTAACCCCATTGACTTTGACGGTTGCTTTAGGGGACGTATAACATCCTGCCACCCAAGAGCGAAAGCGAGGACCCACGCCGAACTTAATCAGCGTTTGTTCCAGGAATCTCCAGTCGACTCTGTCGAACGCCTTCTTGGCGTCCACCGAGAGCAGAGCCGCGTCCGAGGCGTTGAAATTAGCTTTGTCTATGACATGCATAATGCGCTTAGTGTTGTCAGCGCATTGCCGGGAGGGGACAAAGCCCGCCTGGTCAGGTTCGATAATGCCTGGTAGGCACAGACCCAGGCGGGAGGCCAAAATGCCCGTGAAGAGCTTAAGGTCGATGTTGAGGAGCGAGATCGGCCTGTACGCTGCGCATCTTGAGGGGTCTTTGCCCGGCTTTGGAAGGACTATGACTTCAGCCTCTAGCATCTCCTTCGGGATCGAACCCCGGCCCCCGAATGAGTTGAACAGTTTTGTGAGGACCGGTGCTAGGAGGGAGCAAAAGGTCTTATAGAAGCCCGCGGAAAAGCCGTCTGGACCCGGGGCCTTTAGGGGCTTGAGGCGGGCGATGGCCGCTATGACTTCCTCCAAACGGAAAGGGGCGTCCAGCGCCGTGGAGTTCGCATCGTTAAGAGCGGTGACCTCCATGGTTTCCAGGTAGGACTTCCCCGCCTCTTCCCCGACGGTCCTGTCGGCAGCATACAGCTGTGCGTAGAAGGCACGGAATGTCTCCGCTATGCGGGCATCCTCCCGGGCCTCTTCGCCGTCGTCTCTGCGAATCATTGTGATCTGAGAACGGACGGTTTTGGCCTTAAGTTTGCTAGCCAGCAAACGGCCTGTCCTATCTCCCCCTACGTAGTAAGTGTGGTGGAGGCGGAGCGCCGCGTATTCTGCCCTGTCCAGATCTAAACTCGCCAGTTGTGCCCTGGCCGCCTTCAGCTTGCGCCAAATTCGGGGAGCGCCCGTCCGGCAGTGAACCCGCTCCAGCTCCAGCACCTGCGTCTCTAAATCCCGCCTCCGTTCCTTCCGTTCCTTGTTGTCCGCCGCCGCGATTGCCATGATTTCGCCCCTAATGACCATTTTAAGCGCTCCCCACAGTGTCGCTTGGGTCACCTCCCCCGTGTCGTTGTGATCCAAGTAGTCGGTAATGCTATGGGACAGTTGTTCCGCCACTCCCTTGCGGGAGAGTAGACTTTCCCTGAGTCGCCATCTGCCTCTGTGTGGGGGAGTGCGCGGAACCACCAGGTGGAGGATCACCGCATCGTGGTCCGAAAGTGCCGCCGGGGTGGTGTCGATGTCATGAACCATGGGTAACATGTCCCGGGAGCCCAGGAAGTGATCTATTCTAGCGTAGGTGTGGTGTACGTGCGAATAAAAGGTGTAACCCGGGGCCGTGGGATGCCTGTCCCGCCATAGGTCAATCAAACCCCTGTCCTCCATCCACTGCTTCCCGGCCACCGACAGTGCTCCGGTGTCCCCAAACCTCTTCCCGGACCTATCCACCTCGTTGTCCATGACCAGGTTCAAGTCCCCTCCCACCACCACCTTCCTCATATCGCCGGCCAGCGCCTCAGACAGCGCTCCCCTCAAGAAGGCCTCCTGTTTCATGTTGGGCGCATAGAGGGATCCTAACGTGAAGGAGGAAGTGCCTATATGTATCGTGTGTGCTAGGAGTCTACTCTTGATCTCTGCAACCCTGCTCCCAACCCGCCCTCTGAAGTGTCTGGCCACCAGGATGGCCACGCCAGCCTTTTTCTCGCTTGTCGTGGAGTAGAATTGGTGTGGGAAGGTCCTTGCTTTCATGCAATGCCAATCCTTCGCTAGCAGGTGCGTTTCTTGCAACAAACAGATTTCGGCCTCAGAGCGCTCAAGGAAGGAGAGGACTGCCCTCCTTTTGATGGGGTTATTGAGTCCCTTAACATTAAGGGAAAGTATACGTATGGTATCAACAGCCATGGGTAGTCGAGCCTCTCGCCTGCATCGACCCGAGCCCCCCGCTGGCCCTATCCTGAGGTCCTGTCGCTAATCCAGGTTGAACACACCGAGCAGCCCCCCATGCCCCCCCCAGCCCCAACTCCCCCCCCCAACCATCCCTCACGCCCCCCCCCCAACTGGTGAACATAGTTCCAGGCCAATCATTAGACAGTCTAGGCCTGTAGTGAATGAGTCAATGAGTGGGTGTGTGGCAGTGGCGGCTTCTCGGCCCCCCGGCCCCCCCCAACCAGGAGACAAAACTTAGCTGATGACGACCGTCACTGGAGTCGACTCAGGAAGCGGTGCCGGTGTCCTTAGATACTTCGTGGATTGCTGCGGCCTTCTCCTGGGCCACCGTGTCCGGGTCAGGCTTGAGATTCTTCTTCCGTAGCCTGTTCCGGCGCACTTTCTGCCATCCGTCCCCCGACGTCCCGGGGGAGCTCGACGTGGCTCCGGGGTATCGCCGTTCGTTCGGGTCGTCTGGGGATGGTTCCTCGTAGGGGATGTCCAGTACTGCACAAGTGTCACGCAGGGAACGCAATTGGTGGAGGGTGCCATTCCACTTGAAGACAAGGCGAAAAGGGTGCCCCCAGGAGTAGGGGACCCCCTCCTTACGCAGGAAGGTGGTGGCAACCTTGAACGCCCTCCGCTTCTGTAGGGTGGTCGCAGCCAAGTCCTGAAAGAGTTCCACATTGTGGTCTTGGAAGCGGAGGGGCTGCTTGTGACGGGCCTCTCTCAAGATGCGCTTCTTCAGGGGGTAGTCAGGCAGAAAGGCCAGGATGTCCGGTGGGGGGCCCTGGGTCCGGCGAGCCAGCCCCACCCTGTGGGCCCTGTCGATGCGAATGACAAAGTCCTCTCCCTCTCCCAGCACCATCCAGAAGAGCGCTTGTAGGTACCCCGCCATGTCGTCCCCTTCCGCCTTGGGCGGCACGTTCCGGATCCGAATGTTATTTTGCCAGGAGCGGTTCTCCAGGTCCTCTGTGTGGGTCTGTAGGTCCATCTGCTGGTCATGAAGGCGGACGATTTCTTGCCTGAGAACTTCTATTTCCTCGCTTCTGGCCTGGCCTGAGAGCTCGTTGGCCGCCACTCTTTCCCCCAGGTCATCGACGTCTCGCCTGAGTTCCTTGTATTCCCCGGTCATCTCCTGTCGGAAAGTTTGGATATCCTCTTTCAAGGAGGTGAAGAGGGCCTCCATAAATGCCTTAGTCGCCGGCGTTTCGCCTTCTGGGGGATCCTTCCCTTGGGGGGGGGGGCCCGATGCCGACTTGTCCGGGCTTTTGTCCGCTTTGGGGGGTCCTTTGGTCAGCATCTCCGAGATGTTGTGGTTCCCCTTGCGACTGCTGGTCGTCATGGCGGTCGCAGCCTGTGCCGTAGGTCTCAGCCTGGTCGGGGCCCCTGGCGCCCCCGCAGGGTTCCCGGGCGCGCTCCGGTCGCGTGGTGGGAGGCCGGCTTCTGTTCTCAGGTGCTTTCCCTCCGGGCCCCTTCTTTGCTGCGTCTGTTCGTGCCTAGCGCAGGCCCCTGCACACGTGGTCGGTCCCTAGGCCCTCGCCTGACCGCCCAGGCCTCCGCTACTCCAGGCCCGCCGCCCCCGCTAGCAGCCCCAGGGGCCTAGTCTCGCCGTAGGTTCCGGGCCTCACGTGTCCCTGGGTTGCGGCCCCCTTCACAAACAGGGCCAGTGGTGGCCTGTGCCTCCGCGTTTGTGCTGCGGCGCTGCTCTCGCTAGGGGGAGGGGGAGGGGGGGGTCTCCAGCCGCACCCCCACTGCCCTCGGTCTGCCCACCGTTCTTCTGTTGCCCTTGCACCCGGGCCTCGTGGGTACTCGCTGTCCCCCGGGGGGAGGGAGGGGGGGGCGTCCGCACTCCCTACCTCCGGTGATGTGGCCACTCGTTCTCCCGGTCGCCTCCCGGTTCTCGCTCCCTGCTGCCGCCGGCCCGTTGCGTGCTCCGGCTGCGCCTTTCACTGCTAGGCCAACGCCGGGGCCTCGCGTAGATCTGGGGGCCGGCAAGCCCGGCACTTCTCCGCTCCCCTCCTGTCCGCTGGGCTCCCCGCCCGGAGTGTCGCTCCTCGGACCCCGCGGACGCCACCGGGGGTCTTTGATTCTCCTACCCCGCTCTTGCGATGCTGTGCGGCGGCCTCGCTGGGCCTCCAGGAGCCGGGGTACGGGTCGGGGCAGTTCGTGCCTTCCGACGGCGGCCCGGGGTCGCTGCTCCTCGGCGCTTCTCTCCACACCAAGGTCGTGTCCGCGTCTCCTCGGCCTCTGAGGGCTGCTGGGAGCCTGTCCGCTCGCTTTGGCTGGCTTGGTCAAGGCTGTGGTCCGCAAATATCCCTGGCGGGGGATCGGGCCAGGGGAGCCTCCGCGGAACACGTCCTACCAAGCCGCCATCTTGGCCACGCCCCCCGGAAGATCTTTTGGAGTATGCGCATGGTGTTGAAACATGAGGATGAGACGGCGTTGACTTGTTTGGTCATTGTGAGGGAGGAGTCCAGGATGAATCCCAAGTTGCATGCATGGTCCGTGGGTGTCGGTGTGGTGCCCAGCACAGTGGGCCACCAGGAGTCGTCCCAGGCGGATGGGGATTGTCCGAGGATGAGGACCTGCGTCTTGTCAGAGTTGAGATTTAGACGGCTGTGCTTCATCCATTCCGCAACGTCTTTCATTCCTTCCTGGAGGTTGGTTTTGGTGGTGGCTGGGTCTTTGGTGAGAGAGAGTATCAGTTGGGTGTCGTCGGCGTAGGAGATGATGTTGATGTTGGTGAGGGGGCTCATGTAGATATTGAAGATGGTTGGGCTGAGCGAGGAGCCTTGGGGTACGCCGCAGATGATCTTGGTGGCCGCGGAGCGTTAGGGCGGGAGGCAGACTCTCTGGGTTCTGTTGGAGAGGAACGAGCTGATCCAGTCCAGGGCCTTTCCTTGTATCCCAGTGTGGTAGAGGCGCGTTATTAGGGTGCGGTGGCAGACGGTATCGAAGGCTGCCGAGAGGTCCAGGAGGATGAGAGCGGCTATTTCCCCGTTGTCCATCAGGGTCCTGATGTCATTGGTGACTGCGATGAGGGTGGTCTCGGTGCTGTGGTTGGATCGAAATCCGGACTGGGATGGGTCGAGCGAGTTGTTTGCCTCGAGGAATGTGGTCAGCTAATTATTGACGGTATTCTCGATGACTTTAGCTGGGAAGGGGAGAAGAGAGATGGGGCGGAAGTTCTTGGGGTTCATGGGGTCCGCTGTGGGTTTCTTAAGAAGGGTGGTGATCTCCGCGTGTTTCCAGCTCTCAGGCAAGGGGGCTGACGTGAAGGAGTTGTTTATATTGTTTATATTTATTTATTTAATTTTTTTAACTTGTAAGGCGCAACAGCTACCCAAAAAGGGTTTCCTGGCGCCGAGACACAGCACTTAAGGTGGCAGGGGATTGCAGGGTCATTCAAGTTATTGTTCGAACAACCAGGTTCTGATGTTCTTTCTGAACCTAGCATGGTTTTCCTCTTTTCGAATATAGGGAGGGAGTGCGTTCCAAAGGGATGGTCCTAAATGAGCAAAAGATCTGCCTCCCATTCTTGCGAGTTTGAACTTAGGCACACAAAAGTTTTTAGCTGATTGCGACTGTAGGTTGCGTTTGGGAGTGTAGGGATGGGCAAGTGCTAGTAGATATTTAGGATCAGTACCTGCTTTTATTCTGAACATATGGTTCAGGGCTTTAAATCTAATTTGGTTTTCTACCCTGAGCCAATGCAGCTCACGTCGGTAGTTCGAGACCCTGGAAGTTTTGGGAATTCTGCACAGCAGCCTAACAGTTGAGTTCTGGACAAGCTGCAACCGCCGAACTATGGCTTTTTTAGAGCCAAGGAATAGTATGTTACCGTAGTCAAGCCGAGATGTAATGAGGGCATTGACTACGGTTTTTTGGGTGGAGATGGGCAGCATCCAAAGGATTTTCTTCAGCCACTTAATGATGGTAAAGCAAAGGCCGACGACTTTGCTGGCCTGTTGTTACACGGAGAGGGAGCTATCTACGATGACCCCCAGATTACGTACTTGGGTGGCTGGGGTAGGGAAATTTCCCATCTGGATTGGGCAGTGGGAGGGGTTCCAAAGGTCACGTTATTTCCCCAGAAGGAGGATCTCTGTTTTTTCTCCATTAAGCTTTAGCTGGTTTCTAGTCATCCAACTGAAGATGTTTTGCAGACCTAGTTTGAGGAGGGACGGGGATAAGGGACTAGATTCAGAGAGGGAGAAGATGATCTGTGAGTCGTCAGCGTAGGTCATGAGGGTGAGTCCTTATTTGTCAGCTAGGTCAGTCAGAGGTCTAAGATACAGGTTAAAAAACAGAGGACTTAGGATGGATCCCTGGGGCACTCCGTGTGGGGCATTGAACATTTCAGAGCATGCAGAGGAAGATGTAATTTGGAACGTCCGTTGTGTCAGGAAAGACCTGAACCATTCAAGTGCCCTACCACAGATTCCATTTTTTCTTAACGTCATAATGAGACTTTCATGAGATATGGTGTCAAAGGCCGCGCTCAAGTCTAAAAGAACGAGAGCGACCGTTTGACCATCATCAATGAGTTTCCGGATGTTTTAGGTGACTCCCAGTAGAGTTGTTTCTGTGGAGAAACCAGCTTGAAAACCTGATTGAGATGGATGGAGGAGGGAATTATCTTCAGAAAAGTGGGTTAAGACCGAGTGGACGAATCTCTCTAGTAATTTCGAAAAGACAGGAAGCAGGGATATAGGTCTGTAAATTGCCAATATATCAGGATTTGCTGTGGGCTTCTTTAGCAGTGGGCTTATCATGGCGTGTTTCCAAAGAGCCGGAACTGTAGAAAGTTCCAAAGAGGAGTTTAACGTATTGACGATAATTTCAAGGGAGGGGGCATCCAGTTGTTTAAGTACTTTATTGGGGATGGGGTCACGAGGTGAGCCGGATTTGATGGTCTTAAAGATGGTCTTCAGCGTGTCTATCGTGATGGGAGGCCAGTATTCCAGGGTATTCTCAACAATGGGGGTATAGTCCGTGTCAGCCTGCGGGGAGGGATCATTATTGTTGCTATTGATATCTCTAATTAGTTTGTCAATTTTGCCCGTAAAGAAAATGGCCAGATCTTGACATTGTTGTTCGTTTAGCGGGGAAGCAGTGGCTGTAGTTTGGGCACCCGCTAGTTCCTTGACCTTATTAAACAGAGTTTTGGGTCTATTTGTTGCTTCCATAATGGTGTTTGAATCATACGAGGCTCGCGCTTTCGTGCAAGCAGTATGGTATATGTTTCTGGCGTTGTGGTATTTCTCTGTTTTGTCATGAGCGTAGTCTTTCCGCCACTGCCACTCTAGTGCCTTGCATTTTGATTTCTCGGTTTTCAGTGAGTCGTTGTACCATAGGACTGGGGTTCGATGGCTGTTTCCCTTAGTGTGAGGGGTTGGTAGGCTGGAGTCAGCGGCGTCACTAAGCCACTGTTGTGTTGCTTTTGTTATACTTTCCATATTTTGACCTTTTATGGGGGGGGGTTTCGCAGAGTACCTTGTTGAGTTGTGCCATGTCAAGTGTTTTCCAGTTTTTCTTGGAAGTTGCTGGAAAAACAGACTGCACAGAGGTGATGGTTGATAGTTTAAGGCTGAATTTTATTAAGTAGTGGTCTGACCAACATATAGGGGTGGTATCGTGCCATGTTAAATCAGTGAGACTGGTATTGATAGGGTCGAGCAGGTGACCCGTGTGAGAAGTTGGCCTGGTATATGATGCTAACTAGTTCTAGTGGTCACCTTGTACCATGCCAAGCAACCCTTATGATGATCGGTTGTAAGTCAACCTTATAGACCAGTTATCCTAGTGGTAACGTGGACAAAGCAGTCTTAGGCTAAACTCTGAAAGGCATGTGAAGCCAGCTGTTTTACCATACACAACCCCCTTGAATACCAAATGAAAGGACACCACACAGATATATATTGAAAATATATATATATTTATTAACTACAAATAAGCCCTATACTCTTTATGAGCACAGTTGAAATACACAAAAGTTGCACAATATGGATGAGCCCTAGGGGCCACCTAAAGCATAGACTAAGAAAGTGGTATAAGAGATACCAATCGAAAAGGAAACAGGCCTAGGGCCTTGGGAATCGCTGGAGCTGATCGTAACTAGCAGTGACTAAGTCGGGAAAGGCTGGCGGGACTCGGGTGCAGTGTTTAAAGTGCACGCACTCACCAATGCAATGTCTATGGTGCGCGAAAGTTATAAAGTTAGTTAGTTAGGAACTTTCCGAGTGACCTAGAGGAGTGAAACTTAAGACACAGACACTAGAGGTGTGTACCAGTGTGGGAACACCGGCGTTGCTGAGTTACCTCACCCACAGGACACGGGTGCATAGGGTCGAAGTAGTGTCGGGTTTCGTCACGCTGGTCGATGGTGCTTGGAGCTGAAGATGCTGCAGGCGGCTCGATGTGAAGAGTTCCGGTGGATCCAAGGGTGGATCTGAAGTTGTGAAGACCTGAAAGCAGAGAGGACAATGTTCAACGTCACTAGCCAGTGACTACCGTGGAACCAGGTTGGAACCAGGCGATGTCGGGTGCAAACAGGCGTTGAGGTGTAGCTCCTCTCTGCAACCACGTGGACACAAAGAGGTCGAGGACTTCCAGGAGTCAATCACGAGCTGTCCCAGGCAGGCTTCTCGCTGTTGGCGGTGTCGGCAACTTGATTGGAGCAAACAGACCTTGGCTAATGCAAGCCACACAGGAATCGAAAAAGGCTTATCACTCGGACCAGCAAGGTCAGAGCGGGTTTTCCCTTTTACAGGAGTGAGGGCAAGCCTGGAGCAACCAGACCCGCAGTGTAGTTTGTAGGTTTCTTTGCTAGGTTGGCCACTGACCACGAGGCAAGTGGTCGAGTGGCACAATGCAAAAGGGCCCCACGCAGATCGTGGAGATGCTGGGGGGCTGATCTTCGGTGCAAGGGCTGCTCGGTGGTGGGGCTTCTCAGTCCCCAAAGGACAACGTCAAGGGTGCCTTGGATGCTGCGCAGTCAGCTTCTCTGGGATCTTTCAAGAGGTCCCGTCCCACGTCTCTCAGTGCCTCCATGGGTTCCTTCTTTGCAGGGACTGTGGATCGGGCTGTGAGAAGTCTGGGAGTCTGGGTCTTGTCAGGCTCTGGGCTCGGGCTCCGGCGGGAGGCGGTGGCAAAGCAGACATCGAGTTGCTGGATGGTGCCTGTGTTCACAGGGTGGCCACTCCTAGGCTACAAGGGAGATGCTCTTCAGTCTTCTGTGCAGCAGAATGTCGAAGTCCAGTCGTCTTCTTAGTTTCAAGTTGATTCAGGATGATCTGAGGTGCTATGGCACTGCTCCCACTCTTATTCCCAATCTGAGGGGTGGATCACCTGCTAGGTCCCTCCTCTGGGTGGGACCAGGAAGGGGGGTGGTTACACCCCCTTTCCTTTGTCCAGCTCCTCGCCAGGCCTGGGTCTGGAAAGTCCCAGGACCGGTTTGGACTGGCTTATGCACGGGGACACCTTGTGTGCCCCAGGCATGTCTGATTCTATTCAGCCCTGTCCTACCCAATACACAAAATCCTGTCTGGGGTGGTGCTCGCACCTCCCAAGGCAGGAAACCCCTTGTCCAAGCCTCCCTCGCTGGAAGGACTCCCAGCAGCAGGAGGTCCGACTTGTGTCTGTGGTGGCAGCATCCATTTTGTGATGCTGAGGCTCTGGTTAACGTTAACCGGGGTTAAGGCTACGTACATGTCGTGTCCCTCTAGAAGGGTGGAATGCTATCCCCGTCGACAGAACTGTCGAGGGGATAGTATTCCAAATCGTATGACACCTTACTCGACATGTTTTGATAAAGCCAAACCAAAGTTAGCATATAACCGAGAGGATTATAATGCCCTTAAGAGTATATGGTATGGCAATATCCCGGAACAGCTAAGGGAGTGGTTCCCGACAGCTGCAGACAGGCTCAGCTCATGCTAGAGCACCATCTCACATATTTACAAGCACTCTGCCTCCAGGATTGATGAGGCCTTCCATAGGAGTGGCTGATAGGAACATATGTGTCCAGTTTAGGTTAGGTATAGGGATACTACACCTAAGCAAGAGGTGATTACACCAACTTGCCCCAGCTGAGTGATCAGCCAGTTGTGTCAAATATGGAGGCCAGGCCAGGGGTGGCATAATACATGCTGCAGCCCCTGGTAGGCCTTGGAAACACCTATGCCCTGGGTACCTAGGGTACACTGTTACAGGGGCCAATAAGGTGAACCAGTTCCAATTCGTAATGCACCTAGAGTGCATTGGCAGTAATTTAGAGAGAGAACAGCAGGCTGTGGGTCTGATTAGCAGGCCCACAGCCACATTAAGTCATAAACCAGTGAAGCAAAAAGCAAAAATTTGGGGTGACCATAGGATAGCAGACCCTACTCTCCTACATAACCCCCCCCCCCCCAAACACAGGGACATTAGACTAACCTTGACCAGTTGTGTCTTCATGTTCTAAGTGGAAGTACCTGTAGAGACCATCTGCGTTGCCATGGTCAGTCCCTGGGCGGTGCTCCACTGTAAAGTCCATCCCCATAGGGAAATGGACCACCTGAGTAGTTTGGGGTTTTCACCATTCATCTGATTAAGCCATAAGAGGGGCTTATGGTCGGTCTGAATCTTGAAGTGAGTGCTAAACAAGTATGGTCTCAACTTCTTCAGGGCCCACACCACAGCAAAGGCCTCCCTCTCAATGGCAGACCAACGTTTTTCTCTGGGGGTCAGCCTTCTGCTAATAAAAGCAATGGGCTGGTCTTGACCATCTACATTAAGCTGTGAAAGCACTGCTCCCACTCCCAACTCAGAAGCATCTGTTTGGACAATGAACTCTCTTGAGTAGTCAGGACTCTTCAGGATAGGTGCAGAGCACATGGACTTCTTCAGGTCATCAAATGCCTTTTGACAGTTTACTGTCCACTGAACCTTTTTGGGCATCTTCTTGGATGTCAGATCATTAAGAGGAGTCACAATGGACCCATAGTTCTTAACAAACTTCCTGTAGTACCCAGTCAGGCCCAAGAAAGCTCTGACCTGAGTCTGGGTAGTTGGAGGGGACTAGTCCTTGATGGTCTGGATCTTACTCTCCAGTGGTTGAACTTGGCCTCCACCTACAAGGTGGCCTAGGTATACAACCTTACTCTGCCCTATCTGGCACTTTGTTGCCTTGATAGTGAGGCCTGCCCTTTGCAGAGCCTAAAGCACTTCCTTTAGGTGGACCATGTGATCCTCCCAGGTGGAGCTGAAGACAGTAATATCATCTAGATATGCTGCGCAAAAGTCATCCAACCCAGTAAGGACTTGATTCACCAACCTTTGGAAGGTGGCAGGTGCATTTTTCAAACCAAAGGGCATCATCACAAATTGATAAGGCCCACCTGGGGTAGAAAATGCAGTCTTGGCTTTAGACTCCTCAGCTAACCTGATTTGCCAGTAGCCAGCTGTCAAGTCAAATGTGCTCAAATATTTGGCAGAAGCCAACTTGTCAATGAGCTCATCTGCCCTTGGACTAGGGTGTGCATCTGTCCTGGTGACAGCATTGAGTCCTCTGTAATCCACACAGAACCTCATCTCTCTCTTGCCATCTTTGGTGTGAGGTTTGGGGACCAGAACCACTGGGCTAGCCCAGGGGCTCTCTGAAGGCTCAATGACACCTAATTCCAGCATCTTTTGCACCTCAGTCTTTATACAGTCCCTGACGTGGTCAGGTTGCCTGTAAATTTTGCTCTTTACAGGAAGACTGTCACCAGTGTCCACCACATGGGTACACCAGTTAGTCTGACTGGGTGTCAAGGAGAACATATGTCTGTATGACTGCAAAACGTGTCTACAGTCATGTTGCTGATGTTCAGTGAGGCTGCCATCCAAGGCCACACCATCAACTGAGCCATCCTCAGGGTTCTGAGTGAGCAGGTCTGGGAGAGGGTCACTCTCTTCCTCCTGTCCCTCATCTGTAGGCATGAGCAAGCCCATGTCTTCCCTGTTGACATATGCCTTCAGTCTATTGACATGGAGCACCCTGTGGGGGCCCCTGGGAGTTCCTAGGTCCACCAAGTAGGTAACCTCTCCCTTCTTCTCAAGAATTGTATGGGGTCCAGACCATTTGTCTTGGAGTGCTGCTGGGGCCACTGGCTCCAACACCCATACCTTCTGTCCTGGCTGATACTCAATCAAGACAGCCTTTTGGTCATGCCAAGCTTTCTGTAATTCTTGGCTAGCCTCAAGGTTTTTGGATGCCTTTTCCATATTCTCAGCCATCCTGGAGCAGAGACCAAGTACATAGTCCACTATGTCCACGAGGCTTTTTGAGAGGTAACTCCCATCATTCCCAAACCAGACATAGGGGTCCTCTTACAGGGTGCCCAAACAACAAATCAAAGGGGCTGAAGCCAACCCCCTTTTGAGGGACCTCTCTTTAAGCAAACAAAAGGCAGGGTAGAAGGATGTCCCATCTCCGCCTGAGCTTTTCTGGTAATCCTTTGATCATACCCTTTAGGGTCTTGTTAACCCTTTCAACAAGCCCATTACACTGTTGATGATAAGGAGTGGTGAACTTGTAGTTGACACCACATTCCTTCCACATAGCTGTCAAGTATCCTGACATGAAGTAGGCACCTCTATCACATACTACCTCCTTAGGAAACCCCACTCTGGAGAAAACTCCAAGTAAGGCCCTGGCCCCAACAGGAGCTGTTGTGGTCCTAAGTGGAATTGCCTCTGGGTACCTAGTGGCATGGTCCACCACAAGTATGAATCTGTGCCCAGATGCTGTAGGGGGATCCATTGGACCTACAATATCAATCCCCACTCTTTTAAAGGGAACCCCCACCACAGGTAGTTGTATCAGGGGGGCCTTTGTGGTGCCACCTGCTTTACCACTGGCTTGGCAGGTTACACAGGAGCGACAAAACTCCTTGGTGTCTTCAGACATGTGAGGCCAGTAAAAGTGAGGGACAAGCCTGTCCCAAGTCTTATTCTGGCCTAGGTGTCCTGCTAAAGGAATATCATGGGCCAAGGTGAGAAGGAAACCCCTAAATTGCAGAGGTATAACCAACCTACTGGTAGTACCAGGCTTGGGGTCTCTAGCCTCTGTGTAAAGAAGTCCATCATCCCAATATACTTTATGGGCACCTTGTGCATTCCCAGCAGCCTCAGCAGCAGCCTGCTGTCTGAGGGGTTCAAGAGAAGGACAGGTTAACTGAGCCTGCCCCAAGTCTGCCCTAGAAGGTCCCCCTGTCCCCAAAAACTCAACCTGGTCAGGTTCAAGTTCTTCAGAGACAGTTCCTTCAGGGTTCTCAAGACCAGCTTCCTGTGAAGACTGATCCTCACTTGTAGGCAGTTGGGAAGGCACAGCCTTTACCCTCCTGTTCTTCATCTTGGAAGGTGCTTGGTCCATTGTTCCAGGATCCAAGACTGAGGTTCAGAGAGGCACGTTTTGGCCTGTGACCTGGTCACAGCAAGGACGTGTGATGATATCCCTAACATCTCTGCATGAGTCCTGTACTCAACTTCTGACCATAGAGAGCTCTCCAGGTCATTGCCCAACAAACATTCAACTGGGAGATCAGCACTAACCACAACTCTTTTTAGGCCAGTTACCCCTCCCCAGGAAAAGTTAACAATTGCCACACTATGGGTAGTGGTGACATTGCTGGCATTGGTCACCAGGTAATTATCACCTGGCATGTATTGTCCAGGGTCCACAAAGCTAGGTGTCACCATAGTGACACTGGCACATGTGTCCCAGTATGCTTGAGCCACTTTGTCATTAATCAAAGGCGTCTATCTGTATTTGCCCAGATTACTGGGGCTGATGGTAGGGGTCAAATCTATGTCCCCCTCACAAATCAGAACACCCTGTGTAAGGGTTATGACTAGGTCAGAATCTCCTTCAGTTCCCAAGGTGATACCCACTACCCCCTTGGTTTGTGGACCAACACTGCCAGCTGTACTAGTGGTGCAGGTACCTTAGGGGCTGCAGTGTTGGGGGCTCCACCCTTTTTACACTCACTTGTCCAGTGAGAGGTGTTTTTACAAGTACTACACCAGGGTTTTCTTTGACCTTCTTTCTTCTTCTTCTTAGAAGTTTGGGACCCACCCTCTGCATTAGTTTGGGGCCCTGTTGAAGACTTCTGGTCTTTAGCTTTCTGCTCCCCACCCTTCTGGTCTGTTTTCTTCTGGTCACCACCCTGCTTCTGGTTCTGGTTATTTTGCTTAACTCTGGTTCTAACCCATTTATCTGCCCTCTTTCCCAATTCTTGGGGAGAGGTCAAATCTGAGTCAACCAAATGTTGATGCAACTGCTGGTTCTGACAATTATTTAAAATGTGTTCTCTCATAAGCAAATTGTACAATCCTTCATAGTCTGTAACCTTGCTTCCCAGCAACCATCCCTCCAGAGCCTTAGTGGCACACAACAAATTCAGACCAGTCCTGAGTCTGTGTCTTCTGGGTGTCTCTGAACATTAACCTGTACTGTTCAGTGGTTAAGCCTAACCCATCAATCAGAGCACTCTTCAGGACCAGGTAGTTTCTAGAATCCCCATCACTAACTGTGAGGAGTCTGTCTCGGCCTCTACCTTCAAAGGAGAGCCACAAGATTCCTGCCCACTGCTCCTGAGGGATCTGCTGTACCTTGCAGGCTCTCTCAAGTGCAGTCATTCATTTGTGGATATCATCCCCAGCTTTGTAGGGGGGCACAATCTTACTCAGGTTTCTGCTATCAAAAGACCTGTCTTTATCCTTGTGGATAATGCTGCCACCAGTGGGTTCTATTAACCCACTCTCTCTAGGCTGTCTTGCTCTAGCAAGTTTCTCTTGGGCCAGGGCAACTTCTAATTCTTGTCTCTGGATCCTAAGTTCAGCCTCTCTCATTTTGGCCTCATGTTCCCTTCTCTGAGGGCTAGTCATCTCCCTTCTGGAGTGACCATGAGAACCTCTAGAAGCCTGGGAGGTATTGGAGTCACCTGAGTGATTCCTCCTACTCCTACGCTCCTGGTTAAGTCCACCTGGGTGCCTGGGCAAGGTTATCCTTGCTTCAGTCCCAAATACACTTAAGTTAGCCTGGTTAAGCCTGCTGACTAGCACCTGCCTATTTCTGCCATCATCAGAATCACTGCTCCCCCTTCTGTTTCCTCTTCTTCTTCCTCCTCCACATCTACCTGAGGAGCTCCAGTGACTTGGCCATCCTCATCTACCTGGACTATGGGGACAGGGGCATCAGCATTGTCATCTTCAGTGGGAGGGCCTCCTTCAGCATTCCCTGTGGGGTCTGCTTTAGAGGTCTTTAGAGTCTCAGACTGGTCTAAGAGCTCTCTAAGGTGGTCTGTAGTAGGGGATGGCCCTGTCTTCAGACCTCTTAAGGCACAAAGCTGCCTTAGTTCCTTAAAGGAGAATATAGCAAATTTGGATGGTGCCTTTGGAGGGTCAATCTCAACAGAGACATTCCCAGTGGAACCCTCTGCTCCAGACATTGCTCTAGTGTGGGTGGATATGTTGCAATCTACCTACACTGGTGTTTACCTACTAAACCTATCTAGTAGTTGTAGTCAGGGTGTGCTACTCCCTATCCTCTACAACAACTAAGTTCAGTAGAACTTAAGTATACTAGTCTTGTTTTATATGTACCTAACAGGTACCTGTATTATCTTTCAAATGATACTCTCAAAGATTGTAATGGTAAAACAAACAGCAAGCTCAGATCCCAATCCGCTGCTCACCAATGTGAGAAGTTGGCCTGGTATATGATGCTCACTAGTTCTAGTGATCACCTTGTATCATGCCAAGCAACTCTTATGATGATCGGTTGTAAGTCAACCTTATAGACCAGTTATCCTAGTGGTAACGTGGACAAAGCAGTCTTAGGCTAAACTCTGAAAGGCAAGTGAAGCCAGCTGTTTTACCATACACAACCCCCTTGAATACCAAATGAAAGGACACCACATAGATATATATTGAAAATATATATATATTAATTAACTACAAACACCCCCTATACTCTTTATGAGCACAGAAGCACAAGCGTTAAAACAAAACACAGTTGAAATACACAAAAGTTTCACAATATGGATGAGCCCTAGGGGCCACCTAAACCATATACTAAGAAAGTGGTATAAGAGATACCAATCGAAGAGGAAACAGGTCTAGGGCCTTGGGAATCGCTGGAGCTGATCGGGACTAGCAGTGACTAAGTCAGGAAAGGCCCGCGGGACTCGGGTGCAGTGTTTAAAGTGCACGCACTCACCAATGTAATGTCTATGGTGCGTAAAAGTTATAAAGTTAGTTAGTTTGTAACCTTACGAGTGACCTAGAGGAGTAAAACTTAAGACACAGACACTAGAGGTGTGTACCAGTGTGGGAACACCGGCGTTGCTAAGTTACCTCACCCACAGGACGCGGGTGCATAGGGTCGAAGTAGTGTCGGGTTTCGTCACGCTGGTCGATGGTGCTTGGAGCTGAAGATGCTGCAGGCGGCTCGATGTGAAGAGTTCCGGTGGATCCAAGGGTGGATCTGAAGTTATGAAGACCTGAAAGCAGAGGGGACAATGTTCAAAGTCACTAGCCAGTGACTACCGTGGAACCAGGTTGGAACCAGGCGATGTCGGGTGCAAACAGGCGTTGAGGTGTAGCTTCTCTCTGCAGCCACGTGGACACGAAGATGTCAAGGACGTCCAGGAGTCAATCACGAGCTGTCCCACGCAGGCTTCTCGCAGTTGGCGGTCTCAGCAACTTGATTAGATCAAACAGGCCTTGGCTAATGCAAGCCACGCAGGAATCAAAAAAGGCTTATCACTCGGACCAGCAAGGTCAGAGCGGATGCTCCCTTTTACAGGAGTGAGGGCAAGTCTGAAGCAACCAGACCCATACTGTAGTTTGTAGGTTTCTTTGCCAAGATAGCCGCTGACCATGTGGCAAGTGGCCGGGATGGCACGTCAAGTGGCACAATGCAAAAGGGCCCCAGGCAGATCGTGGAGATGCTGGGGGGCTGATATTCAGTGCAAGGGCTGCTCGGTGGTGGGGCTTCTCAGTCCCCAAAGCACAATGTCAAGGGTGCCTCGGATGCTGTGCAGTCAGCTTCTTGGGGGTCTTTCAAGAGGTTTAGTCCCACGTCTCTCGGTGCCTCCATGGGTCCCTTCTTTGCAGGGACTGTGGATCGGGCTGGGAGAAGTCTGGGAGTCTGGGTCTTGTCAGGCTCTGGGCTCGGGCTCCAGCGGGAGGCGGCAGCAAAGCAGACGTCGAGTTGCTGGATGGTGACTGTGTTCACAGGGTGGCCACTCCTAGGCCACAAGGGAGATGCTCTTCAGTCTTCTGTGCAGCAGAATGTCGAAGTCCAGTCGTCTTCTTAGTTTCAAGTTGATTCAGGATGATCTGAGGTGCTATGGCACTGCTCCCACTCTTATTCCCAATCCGAGGGGTGGATCACCTGCAAGGTCCCTCCTCTGGGTGGGACCAGGAAGGGGGGTGGTTACACCCCCTTTCCTTTGTCCAGCTCCTCGCCAGGCCTGGGTCTGGAAAGTCCCAGGACCGGTTTGGACTGGCTTATGCACGGGGACACCTTGTGTGCCCCAGGCATGTCTGATTCTATTCAGCCCTGTCCTACCCAATACACAAAATCCTGTCTGGGGTGGTGCTCGCACCTCCCAAGGCAGGAAACCCCTTGTCCAAGCCTCCCTCGCTGGAAGGACTCCCAGCAGCAGGAGGTCCGACTTGTGTCTGTGGTGGCAGCATCCATTTTGTGATGCTGAGGCTCTGGTTAACGTTAACCGGGGTTAAGGCTACGTACATGTCGTGTCCCTCTAGAAGGGTGGAATGCTATCCCCGTCGACAGAACTGTCGAGGGGATAGTATTCCAAATCGTATGACACCTTACTCGACATGTTTTGATAAAGCCAAACCAAAGTTAGCATATAACCGAGAGGATTATAATGCCCTTAAGAGTATATGGTATGGCAATATCCCGGAACAGCTAAGGGAGTGGTTTCCGACAGCTGCAGACAGGCTCAGCTCATGCTAGAGCACCATCTCACATATTTCCAAGCACTCTGCCTCCAGGATTGATGAGGCCTTCCATAGGAGTGGCTGATAGGAACATATGTGTCCAGTTTAGGTTAGGTATAGGGATATTACACCTAAGCAAGAGGTGATTACACCAACTTGCCCCAGCTGAGTGATCAGCCAGTTGTGTCAAATATGGAGGCCAGACCAGGGGTGGTACAATACATGCTGCAGCCCCTGGTAGGCCTTGGAAACACCTATGCCCTGGGTACCTAGGGTACACTGTTACAGGGGCCAATAAGGTGAACCAGTTCCAATTCGTAATGCACCTAGAGTGCATTGGCAGTAATTTAGAGAGAGAACAGCAGGCTGTGGGTCTGATTAGCAGGCCCACAGCCACATTAAGTCATAAACCAGTGAAGCAAAAAGCAAACATTTGGGGTGACCATAGGATAGCAGACCCTACTCTCCTACAACCCGCCTTATGTGTGAGTCCGGAATTAAGTAGTGTCATATTTAAAGCAGTCAGGTCTTCAAGCAAGTTGGAGAATGTGGGGTTAGATGGGTCGTCAAGATGCAGGTTGAGGTCTCCAATTAATGAAAAGTTTTTGGAGGCTATATAAAAAGGTGTGATGGGGGGGCGGAGCTTGCCGGCGTCCATGATAGACGCGTGAGCGCGGAGATCCTCGCTTTTTGCCCCATAAATATCCTTTAAACCCATCCTGCTGAGTGCCAAAAATACTCTTTTGCCTGCGGATCACCCCCTGACTGCCCCCGGGTGTGAGCGGCGGAACCCCGGCGCCCGACGACTGCACTACGGGGACGCCCTTGCTGTGTGGATCTGGCGGCAGCGGACCAGGCCAGCATCCCCGGCCTGGCCTGCGGAGCAGTCCGAGCGACGTCGCTTGACGTGCGGACTGGACAGAGCCGGAAGTACCGGCGAAGCGCCTTCTACGGCGGACCTGGGACGTCCTGGAGCCGGGGTGACAGTGCACCCATCTGAGTCGGGTGGTGTCCTGGGTGAGGCGATTGTGCGTGCACTGCGCACCGTGCCTCTGCAGGACGCCTCGAGGAATTGCGGAGCTGTGGGTCCGGGAGTGCTCCGGAGGGTCTGCCCTGACTGTGGTCCCCGCCTGCGCCTGCCGCTGCTTGCCGGATCGGCTGTGGAGAGCCCAGCGGTGTGGAGGGGAGACCCGCTGTTTGGACTGAACACTGCCATAGCGGCTGGTTCTCGTGCCGCGAAGGATTAACACAGCCCCAACTGCGGACCGGAACGTCATTGGTGGACGCCTGTCGGGTCCAGGAGGCTACGGTAACAATTGGTGGCATTTTTGACCTTGCATCGGCCCCAGCGGCGTGCCCCTAGCGTTGGCGGGAGACACAGGGTGAGTGCGCTGCACGGACTGCACAGCGGTTACCTTGGCATGGGTTTATCTGCTTGACGCCATCTAGGAGCCCGGCCCGCCTTTGTGGCGGCCATTTGCTGCACTGCCTGCGGCCTGCTGCTGGACCCTGGAATAGTGACTAGTGCCCCAGAAACGAAGTGGTAAGACTCTGCTCTGCACGGACGGCGGCGCAGAGGGTGTGGGTGCGCCCTGGCAGAGGGCACTTTGGAACTAGCGCTGCGCAGCACGGTGGTTTATATGGACGCCAATTGCTACTGGGACGGCTGGAGATCCTGATAGGCGGAGGTTGGCGCAGTGGGGCCAAGTCCCTGATCGGACGCTGCGTGGCCAGCTGGAGGACCCACGGTTGTCTGCCATTTGGTTCTATTGTGGTGTGCGGCGCCCTGGGTCGCGGGAACAGCTGACCGCGCACTTGGGAGCACGCACGTGGGCGACAGGATCTGGGGCTTGGAGCTTGTGACACACCCTACTTTGCGGAGCATTCCTGACCTACTCCACCCGGCCTCGGGGAGCCTGCGCAACGCTGCGCTTTGATGTCCAGCAGGAGCGCCATGGGCAAGAACGACAGAACTCAGCCCAAGATCTCCTTTGAGCAACGTCGAACCAAGGGGACGGAGGGGCCTACCACGGAGGCGTCCCCGTGGGGCGCTACTTCTGACGGATCTACGGGAACCGAGATCCGAGACCTGCTGGTCTCGATGGAAAAAGGGCTGCAAGACAGTATAGCATCCATTGATACCAAAATTGATGCCCTGACATATCGTATGGACTGCATGTCGGAACGAGTGGACAAGCATGCTGAACGCCTCGACATGGCGGAGAGATGGCTGACGGAGTCGGAGGAGGCGCAGACGGAGTGGGACAAAGACCGCAAGCAATTCGGCAGACTCCTGCAGGTGATCCAAGACAAGTTGGAGGATTTGGAGGCGAGATCGCGGAGATCCAACATACGCATCACAGGTGTAGCGGAGACCAGGCAAACTGGCAAGATGGAGCTCTTCGTGGAGTCACTACTGAAAAAGCTGCTTGGAAACAAGGTTTTCTCCCCTATGTTTATTGTAGAGAGGGCCCACCGTACACTGGGGCCCAGACCCAAGCCTGGTGCAAATCCACGTCCCATAATAGCGAAGCTCCTCAATTACCGGGACAGGGACACTGCTTTACGTTTGGCCAGAGACAAAGGCAAGCTACAATACGAAGGAATGGACATCTCCCTTTATCCCGACTTCACCGCAAAAGTGCAGGAGGAACGGAGGCAATTCGCTCCATACAAAAAGCAACTGCGAGTCCTTGGGTTGGATTATGCCATGATGTACCCTGCGAGGCTCCGGATCAACAGGCAAGGGCATTCGCATTTCTTCACTGACCCCAGGGAGCTACAGAAATCGCTGAAGGAATGGTCCAAAGAGCACCGGAACAGTCTGAGGAGCGACCGAGACGATGGCACCGCCTCATCGCAACTGGACGAACAGGAGTGAACACTGAATGCCTGTTTGTATTGGACAGTCCCTTGTGCTTGTGTGGCTTGCTTGGACTTAGGCTTTGTCTTAAACGGCGTGGAGGCCGGGCGTCGTCTGCTCCTGAGCGGTGGGGCCCTGGCAGCACCCTGATGACTACTCGCTGGGTGAGATCTTTCTGATTACTTTCTGTGTCATGGAATGCCAAGGGTTGCTCTCTTACATGGGCTGTTGGCGCTTGCCGGGGGGTTATGTCTGGCTGGTTTTATGCTGGGTGTTGTGGGTGGGCCTGTGAGGTGTGCTGAGCCTCGTGACGAGGGGGGGGGGTGCATTTCTCGGACTTGGGACTCATATTGGCACTAAATGCAAGACAGGGGCTGGGCGTTGGACCGCTTTAGCATAGCAGTTTCGAACTGGTGGATAACTGCTCTTGGCTGGCAACGTCTGCCCCTGCGCTTTCGGCACTTGGGCTCCGGAGAGAGACGGTTAAGGGTCTGATTGAGTTGGTTTTTCGGGGGGGATGGAGGGTGGCACGGGTTCCTGCCTGACCAGGTTGGGGGTGGTCGGCTGTGGGCGGGGGGAGGGTGACTGTGAATTGATCACGTGTGGGTGTGTTGCCTGGAAACATTGGGGAGTTCCGTTACAAGGGTTAGCAATGCCTGGTGTTGTGCTATTTGTTTCTGCAACTATGGTCCTGCCTGTCAACACTGGAGGTTCAAGACATTCTGCAATGCACTGCCCCCTTGTATTGAAGCTTGATGGCGGACAATGTGGATGCATCTGGGGACACTCGTCCCGATCTATTGAGGGTGTTGACCTGGAATGTGCGGGACCTCAATGACTATCGCAAGTTTAGGAAAGTGATGAGCTACCTTAACAGACACCGTATAGATGTGGCTCTACTGCAAGAAACACACCTCCCACTTACTAGTAAGATGTTGTCTGCGAGAGGTCTGGAGGGCAATTGTATAGCAGCCGGTTTCACCACTCACTCGAGGGGGGTGGTAACATGGGTGAACCCCCGCTCGCATTTGATGTTAATACCTTTGCATGTGGACCCGGGGGGTAGGTACACCATCTCACAGTGCACAGGTAGAGGTCAGGACTTAATTGTAGTGAACGTCTACGGTCCCAACTACGACGACCCCGCGTTCTACACATCCCTTGCTGACACTTGCAGGACATATCTTAATTCCAGAATGGTATGGGGTGGGGATTTTAACTTTGTGCTGCATCCGGACCTGGATCGGTCGGCTGGGTCGGCCCGCAGCCCTGCGGCTGCTGCTGCCCTTATGCATTCGGATCTGATCCAAGGGCTCAATTGCCGCGATGAACAGCAGCGGAGATAAGGGGGCATCCCTGCCTCGTTCCCATGTCAAGCAAAATTTATCAGATACCATTCCACTGAGGTGCCCTTGAGCCGTAGGTGCCACTAGTGGCGGGTCCTCGAGGTAGAGCTGTGGGGCGGTGGGGCAAGCGAGGGGCCAGGTGGGGGTAGTAAACTCCAGAATGCGTCCCAAAGCCAATTTGGCGTTGCAGCGCACGCAATGTAATTCATTTTATTTATAAGCACAACTCTGTTAGGCCACATTTTACTACCCCCCCCCACCCCATCCTACTTCTCGCCCGCCCCACCCCACCACCCCGCAGTACTCCCTCGAGGAGCCACCACTGTGTGCCACATATAGCAGCTGTACCCATTCAAGAAACCTCAAATTCATCCCCATCCTACGGAGAACCTCCCAAATGTATTCCCACTCCACTGAGTCAAAAGCCTGCTCTATATCTAGCGTTACCAGAGCGCAGTCCTCTATCAATAATATTGGGGCATGCCAAACGTCTGCCCAGCGTCTCAGGTTGAGTAGTGTTTCGCCTTGGAATAAATCCCACCTGATCAGGGTGGATCGAGTGTGGCATGTGAGGTAATAACCTGTTTGCTAAAATCCCACTCAGCTATTTATTATCTAGGTTCAAGAGTGAAATTGGCCTATAGGAGTTTTTATCCGGTTTCAAAATGGTGGAGATTAACGCTTCTTGCATGGATGTGAGCATTGTATTCTCTCTCGCCTCATTATATACTTCTAAGAGTTTATCAACCAAAATGGCGCAAATCTCTGGTAGAATTCAGCCAGAGGGCATCACTACCTGGGCACTTCTGTTTATAAGATGACTGATAGCGGTTAGTAGTTATTTTTTGGTTGTAGGGGCTTCTAGAGCTTCTGCTTCCTCTGGGTCCAGTTGAGGAATATCAATATAATCCAGATTGAATTGTAACGATACTGGGATTGCGTTGAATTTAGATTGATATGTATTCGCTAGGTGTAGGGCCAGTAAGTCTATCATTGTCCCTTGGGTACAGACCAGTCTCCCACTCCGGTCTTGCATTTGTACTAGGGGGAAGGATGTGGAATCTGCCTTAAACAATCATGCTAATAGGGCGCCAGACTTATCACCTTCCATATGGAGGCGTTGCCAATATGTTATATATGTGTGTTTTTCAAGCCTACCCACGAAGTCAAGTGCTTCACGTGTCACCCACCACTCCTCCGACGACGATGGATCCTAATGAAGGGTCACCACCAAAGCACTCAATTTCTGTTCCTGTATTTGAATGTCTTATTCCAATTGCTGCCTAAGCTTGTCTGACATTTTTAGAGCTATCCCCCTAACCACTCCTTTCGTTGCCTCCCATTCCAATGCCCTGCTTGAATCTATTCCCCCATTTTCTGTAAAGTAGTGATTGAGGGTCTCTGCCAAGACGTCAACAAATGAGGTGTCTTGCAGTGCTTCTGCCCTAAAGTGCCAGAGTGGTATCCCCGGACAACCCGATCCCTCCGTTAAGCTCATCAAGAGGGGAGAATGGTCCGATAAATATTGGGGTAAGTATGAAATCCCACCCAGTCCCGGGATTACACCCATTGAAATGCAGTATTCTCTTCAGGTGTGTCCCTGTCAAGGCGTGGATCCAGGACACAGTTAAAATCCCCTAATAGTATCACTTCCACTCCGAGAAACAGGGTTGCTACCTCCATCACGGTTGAGAAAAATTCAGAACTGTCAGAATTGGGGAATTCATGGTAATCAGGCACATCTCTTTCCCCTCCCACTTACCATGTATAACCAAGTATCGTCCCTTTGGGTGCGCCATGTGGTGTAGGTGCTGGAATGGGACCCCAGATACTACGTAGATAAGTGTTCCCCTTGCGAACCCAAAGTAGGATGTGACATAAATCTGGTCCATCCATCGAAGTCTGACACATGATATTGCATCACCCCTTAAATGTGTATCCTGTAAGCACGTCACGCCACTTTATAATGTTTAAAATATTCGAGAACCCTCCCTCTCTTCTGAGAATTGGGCATACCTTTTGTGTTCCATGTTATAATTTTCAATTCTTGTGCTCCCATGCTTGTGTATAATTTCTCTTAGCCATTTTTTGGCGAGCATTCCTTTATACATTCCCATTCCACCCCAAACTCACAAATACCCTCCCGAAAATGGACTCTAGACACTTTGAACTTCGGTGTTGCGTGAATTCCCCCTCAAACATAACCACATGACCTCCAACCCCCCCCCCCCCACCCCCCCTCACCGGGCAGTCTTATAAGTCTTACTCCCCTCATAAATTGCGGTATGGCAGTAATCAAGTGTGCCCGAAACCACCCTCCCTGCAAACTGTAAATTTCAACTTATCTTATCAAGAAGTTCGACATGAGGTGTTCTCCTCCCAAAAAGTGAAACCATGAACCTTCTGCTTGGTTGCTTTGCTAGTGGCCCCACCACCACAGAGAAAGCAAGGGGAATTCTTCTCTCCTGGGAAGCGGATGTCTGGTGGGGGGCACGAGGGGTTTTCCTCTCCCCATTTTGCCAATATAAGTCTCTACTGAACTTGCTTAAATACCAAATCCAATCTACTCCATATTGTGTTCTCTCTCTTTTTCTCCTTCATGTATTGTATAGTTGTGCGCCTTTTGATGAGTCCCATCATACCATTTATTCAACTGGTTCCTCCAAATCACTGGTCCTGTGTCATAGGTCGCTGTTTCTGATTCCGACACTGTTTCAGTGTCTGGGACCTGCAGTGTTCTGTCTGGGCGGACCCGGATCCTGCCTGGACTTCCTCTTCGCGTTTGTGATTTCTCCCTTGGTCCCCTTCGCCATTCTCGAGTTTTATCCCCTGCTGTTGATACTTTGGATGATCCTTTCAATGGGACCAGGCGAGCACCTGGTATCCCACTGAAGTCCAACCAGTCACTTGCTTCAGTGGCTGACTGAAAGAAGGTTCTCCCAGCAGTCTCCAGTCTAAGGGCCAGATGTAGGTAAATTCAATTTAGTGAGTCCTTAATAGCGAATTTTACCTAATTTCTAATAAAGACCCGCTAAATTGAATGTCTTCCTTAATATTCCTTAATTGTGAATTGCAAATTGAGATTTGCAATCAAAGAATACCATCCCATTCATTCCTTTGGGCAAAGAGGCCCATAGGAGTGAATAGGATTTGCGCCCGCAATTTGCTAGTGACCAAGAGGCACTCGCAAATTGGGGGCGCAATTTCAAGGGTGCAAGGGTTCCAAAGGACACCCTGTTGCTCCCCTGAAATGTGCATGTGGTGCACATACATGCCCTGAGGGCATGAATGTGTGCAACATGGCACTTTTGAAAAAGCAAAAAAGTGTTTTTTTTTTTAAAGGAAATCGCGAATTACCACCAACTTAAAGTTGGTGGTAATTAGCGGTTCCTTAAGGCTAAAAAGAACTTTCTTTTGTGCTACTTACATTACATTTAAGGAATCGCAATTTGCAATTACTTAAATGCAATCGCAAAATAGGGATTCACAATTTTTGAGATTCCTTATTTTGCGAATAGGTTAATCTTACCTACATTGCTCAAAGCCAAATTGCAATCGCAAAGGCTGAAATTCTGCGAATTTTTGGGCGTTTGCGGTCGCAATTTGGCTTCCTACAGATGGCCCTTAATTATTTAAGGGACAATGGACTATATTTCATCTTTAGATCCAGGAGACGTCATTTAACATTTAGGTACGTCTTTCTTTGTCCCTTGACCCATTAAGTATAGTCGGGATATTGATATGGGGTGACCCTCAAATAACAATGGCCCCTTCATACGTATAGCCTGCAGAATTACATCCCTGTCCCGATCATTGAAGAACGGGGCAATGAGAGATCTGGGTAGTGCTCCCGGTCTCAGATGGGGAGCCAGGGTGTGCCCTCTCTATGTTTAAGCACTTGGACAGTCTTTTTGGAGTTAATTCTTTCTGAATCCATTCTTCTAGGAAGAGTTTGGCCAACGGGCCTTTAGTTCACCCACAAGTCTGAAATTATTCATAGCAGGTTGACATCTATGGCCACTGCATCTCTTCTGTGCATCATGTCCTCACCTGTTGACTGAATTTGCTTGTAGTACGTCTTGCAATAAGGGGGGGTTCCTTGTTGTTCTGGAGGTCTACATTGTCACTCCCCATCATGCTCTTCGCCCGATTCGCTGGATCTTTTGGGAAGGGCATGGTGTAGTTAATTATTTAATTAGCTTGCGACTTAGCGCCTTTATCTTTCACCCTGATTAATGCTTGCAGAGACTTATGAAGTGGTGTTGGGATCCCGTCAATGGCTATGAGTGCCTGGTTTGAATTTCTGCAACTCCTCCTTATCTGTTCTCCAGGTAACTTCCCAAATTAAGCATGGGCGGAAAATCCGTTTCGCTCGCGGATTTTGCGGATTTTCGGTAAATTCGCAATCCGCGAGATTCGCGAATCTCCCGCAAAATCCGCAAATCCGCGAGCAGCGGATTTTGCTCGCACTGCTCGCACTGTTCGCGTGAGTTCGCGGCTTCCCAGTACAACTTCGCGCCCCGCGAATAAGTGCAAAATTGCAGAAATACGATCTTAGCAAAACTGAAACTACTTACCAGGTTCAAAAGTTCAGGCTCATCATTAGTAGCCATTTCCTGTAGTGCTTCCTGAGGGGCCCCTCCAGAGTTCAGTTGCCAGTTGCAACTATTATGTGACCCTGCTCTGAACCTCAGAATAGTTACACATATGCCACAAAGGTCCTGAATTACAGCTAAGGGAGACAAGCAGGAGCCAGGCTGGAAGTTCAAATCCATTAATCAGCCCCTAATTCATTATTGTCAGTTGGGGCAGGGCAGGTGTTGTAACTAATTTTGCAACAATGAAAGCACTTAGCAAGTGCAAAAGATCACTAATCAGGAAGCACTAAGGAAGCAGGTGCCAGCTAAAAAAATATTCTGTGACACATTAATCAGCCCCAAATTAATTCAGGTCACTTGAGGCAGGGAAGGTGTGCTTGCGTTGCCACAATAATGTACACTGACTGGACAACCAGAGGGTGCTGTGATGAAACAGAGGGTGGCATGGGTGGGCCAGAGGGTGGCATGAGTAGTCAGAGAGTGGCAGTGGTGACAGAGAGTGGCAGTGATGAAGAAGAGTGTCCCAAATAGGCTGGACACGTAGAAACAACAAGTTCGCGAAACTTGCGACCCGACAGGTAAGTTCGCAATTTGCGAAAGTGTACAAAACCCTCGCGAACTGGCAGAAACCCGCGCAAACACAAAAAAAAAAATCCGCAAATTCGCGAGAATTCGTGGATTTTGCAGATTGCGAGTTCTCAAATCCGCAAAATTCGCGAACGCGAGATTCGCAAAATTCGCCCATTCTTATCCCAAATACTTCCCATGCACGTTTAATATTCCTGTGCATGAAGTAGTTGATGGGCTCTTATAGTAATTATTATCTTTTCTGCTACTTGGGGTTCTCTATTTGTAGTATAGCACATCTAACCTCTGGGCCACAATATCTGCTCACTTGTGTTCAGTGTTCCTGCCTCTAGTATGAGTCTGAATTTTATTTAATCTCCCTGCCAGTGGAGGGATGGTGCTTGGGTTAAGCTTTTTGATTGTTTCCATTTCCCCCTCCTCTGTGGCTTACGGGTGATGCTATATTCTTGGTATTATAGCCATTCCTGCCTCCACGACCAGCCGTCCGCCCGTAGCGCTGCGTACTATGCAGTCGGACTAGCTCCTCTCTGCCTCCGCAGTTAATTCCTTCATGGAAAGCCCTGTCATGGCACAGCTTCTCAATCGTGTGCCCTGCTGTGAGCCTCTTCTTTGGCCCCTTTGGGCTTACCATATTTTCATGGCCTCTTCACTGATCCTGGGACACTAGGCATGTCCTCTCTCAACTACGCACTCGGCTGCCATGCAGATCCCCTCTCAGGTCCGCGGTTGGAATCTGCGCAGGCAATTCCATCTTTATGCGACTCCTATGAAGTACCACAGGATGCCTTTGGGAAGCGGGTCCCTCCATTTCTGTCCGTCCAACTTAGCGATCTCCAGTGCCAGCATCGGCAGGTTTCTACCATAGTTTCCTCTAGGTCCAACCACATAGGTGGGGAAGCATTTTTATCTGCACAATGACATATTGTTGTTACAGGATACTTCTAAATCTACCCCATGAGTGTTTAGGTAGTGGCAGACTGTTACAGTAAGAACATATTGCTAGTTGATTGATTGAAACATTGCAAGAGAGTGACAGGAGGTAAGCACAGAGATATCTCTACAAAGATGCTTAAAGAACAATGATTGAAATGCTTGCAGTCCTTCAATAGGTACAATGAAAAATGTTATGAACCAATCACATTTTTTTTCAGGTCACATGGGATTGAAATTGCAAAATTTCAAGCTGGAGTAAACGCAGTTAGACCTTATCTACTTAGCAATTCAGAAAACAGCAAAAACTAGCGAGACCGGGCCACTTTTGCAAGAGATTGCAGAGATTTCTCCTTAAAAAAGGAAAAACAATGTCCTTGATATGTTGGAAGTTGTCTGTTAGGGTGTGATGCTCATTTATAAATGTTTCATGCCCAAGACTGCCAAGGTGACAGCGCGGCATGAAAAAAGCTCACCGGAATGACATTGCAGAACCTCCTGCAAATAGGACAAGCCTTCCAATACCTTTCTTGTTGCCAGATAAGAGACAGGGAGGTTGTGTGCTGAGACCCCACCATAGAAAACACAACCGTTCGCACATATCTTACTGACTCTAAATGAGGCCCTTAATCTTTAGATAGAAAATTATGGTCAACAATCTGATCGTTTGCCCCTTAGTGTTTTCTGATTATACACTTCTGTTTTTTTTTTTTATCCTAAAGTTTAAAGGTCTCATAACTTGAAGAAGTGCATTCCACCAGAAATCCTAACTCCAGAGTTAACACTCCTTGCCCCTCTCTAGATGGAGGAGTTACTTACAACATGGGCAAATGAGAGCTGCACTTCTGACCTGAATGCATTATTTTGCAGGTAGTTCCACTAAGAGGAAAGGCAACAAGACACACCTTAAATAAAAAAAAGAGTAATCCAGACATATGGAAAGAAGGTGGAAGGAACACCCTCCATAGAGACAAAACTATTGTATCCTCTCAGCTGCATGAGCACAAACAGACGTTTTCCGCTGCTAAACAATAGTGCCCATGAAGCACCGTGCATGTGATTGATAAAATTGCTGGACATCAAATTATTAGCCATGCGTTGCATTTTTAGTAGAAAGTGTCATCAGGGGAGCAAAATTGACACTTATTACAAGTCTGCCTTAATTTGGCACTAATATGTAGCGATATTGGCGTTCCAAGAATGTATTTAATCCCCGTTGTATTGTCGCATTGTACACATTTAGAGTGTATGATAGATGTGCATGTCTGGGGAAGTCAAGGCAGTTGAACGTTCTTTACTAATGACGATGGTTATTGAAATTGGCAAGGGCTTATTGCCACAAAATGTATTAAGGAATTGACATCGTCGAAATAAATCACAACAGATTTCTTCCTCATTAATGATTAGAAACGGGAAGGCCAAGTGCTTTCAGAAAGGAAGGAAAATGACAATGTGAAGGATACAGACAAGTTACTATGGTTACGCAATGCTGCTTGCCATTTTCTGAGCCGTTATGTAGGTGAGAATGCACAGATCAAAATTCATGAAACATCATTTTCAAATGTAACACTATATTTTTTTTATGTGAAATTACTTGGATGAGCAAGCTTAAAGTGTGTATAAAGGAAAGAATGGAATGTTCAGCATCTTAATAATTAATGAACACCTTTACTATTCAATTGTAATAGCTTTATTTGAGTCACAAGGCTATTTGTAAACATGTGCAAGACTTAGGTGCTCAAATGGCCTGACCAACGACTGCAAATATAATTGCAATTCACAAAACGCAAATTTAAACTTGTACATTGCTTTCCTCCCATTAGCCATTTTTAATAAATCTTTAGCATTGGATCTGTTTGCTCACATGTGGAAAACAGCAGCAGTAAAACCTCTAATAAAACAAAACATCCTGGATCCCTCTGATCTCAATACATTCATATCTATATCATTACACCCTTCCTGCTCCAAACTTCTGGCAAAACTCGTCCTCTCCCAATTTGAAAAATACGTTGAGGCTATTAGTAGTGTTGATGCAGTCCAGGCAGGACACAATTACCAAATTAGTTGCGGTCTTTATAGTGGATAACCTATGTTGATTGCTAGACAACAAGGGCATTTGAGCCTTCATCTTTTTAGACATTTCAACCGCATTTATCACAATTAAATGAACCATTCAAGACACTAGGTTCATTTCTATAGACATTTCAGACACCTTCTTGTTAGTCAGAATGTCATCAAATTGTGGCTTTAACTTTTCACAAGTTGTTAGAAATGAGTGTCTCTAGTTGGCTGAGGGAGGTACCTTTGTGCAAGTAGGGACCTTTCTTCCCGGCAAGGGTAAGGGGGAGACTCTTTTAAAATAACCCCTGCTCACCCCCTTGGTAGCTTGGCACGAGCAGACAGGATTATCTCAGAGGCAGTGTGTAAAGCATTTGTGAACACATCGAATAATACAGTGAAAACACTACATATGGACAAAACACCAGTATAGAAAAATAAGAAATCTTTATCTGAACTGAAACAAGACCAAAACGACAACAAATCCACAATACAGAACTAAATATGATTCTTAAAAAGGTAGAAACCGCTATGTCCCAGGAAAATGTTTAATGCAACACTTGTACACAAAGTTTCTTGAATAAGTCATAAAATGCCAGCAAAGAGGGTCGCAGGGAAGGTGATGCGTCAGTTCCTTACACTCAAGGAAGGTGATGCATTGGTTCCTTGCTACAGGGGGAGGTGATGCATTGGTTCCTTACTGCTGCACAGGGGAGGTGATGTATTGGTTCCTTACGGTAGAGGTGGTGATGCATCGGTTTCTTACTGCATCCCCCAACGATGCGACAGACTTTATGCTTCGATGTGATGCGTGACAATCCGGTACGATGCGTGAAGACCCAGGATGTGCTGCGATGATTTCAGCCTCATCCCCTCGATGCGCCGTTGCTTCCAAAGTAGAGCCTGTGTCAGAATTGGTACGGTGATCTCGGATGTCGGAGATCGGTGCATTGGATTCGTCGCATGGTAGGCACTTCAGCCGCGAGCAGGAGCCGCATCGATTCTTCTTTGGTGAAGATGCATCAGAAAATTCTTGCACCTCTGTAATGCGTCAGAAACAGGCTATGCATCGATTTTCAGAGTTCTTGCAGTTCCCAGTCCCAAAACAACCTCCAAAAGTCCAGAACACTAAAAGGCACATCTCAGCAGGTCAGAACTCCCAGCAAAGGAATTCAGGGGGTACTGGTGGTGAAGTTTGTTTGTCCCTGAGACTTCAGAACAGGAGACAAGCTCTATTTCAAGCCCTTGGAGAAAACTCTAACAGCAGGATGATGACAGCACAGTGCAGTCCTTTCCCTGCCTAAGACAGAAGCAACCCCTGCAGGCCAACCCATACAGCAGAAAGCACAGGGACAGTACTCCTCCTCAAGCTTTCCCGGTTCTTCTTCTTGGCATGTTCCTTAGTTCAGCAGTAATCTAAAGTTCAGTGATTTAGGCCCCAACATTTACAGCAGAAATTCCTTTGTTCTCTGGTGGCGAAGAAGTTCTTTGCTCAGTTAAAACCAGTTCTAGCCTTTCTGGTGCAGCTGCCCGGCAGGAGGTGGGGACAGCATTGTCCAAGGCTGACCAGGCCCATTCAGGTGTGAAATAAATATCTTTCCCCCACTCTAATTGCAGCCCAGGTCTATTCAACTCAGTCCTGACTCATCCAGGAATGGCAGGGCAAACATCAACCCCCCCCACTCCCCCCCATGGCGGCTGTCTGAGAGAATGCACAGCCCCTGTTATTCAAAAGCCGGACAGTCAATCCACAAACCAGCAGAGGCACACAGGATGGCTTAGCAAGAAAATACTCACTTTCTAAAAGTGGTATTTTCAAACACACAATACAGCAATCATCTTTACTAAAAGATGCATTTTTATATTCTGAGTTCAGGCATTCTAAACTCCATCTTTCTATCTTGTTCCAATTTATATGTATAAGATGGTATACATAAACTCCCATTCTATGCTATAGAACAGATAGCCTTTCAATAGTGAAAAACAAAATTGGCAGTACTTCACTATCAGGATATACCACACACACCAGGGCATATCCTACCTTTCACAGACACTGCACCCTGCCCACAGGGGTGCCTTGGCCCTACCTTAAGAGTGACTCACATGTAAGAAAAGTGATGGTTAGGGCCTGGCAAATAGCTGCACCTGCCAGGTCGACATGGCTGTACCAAACTGCGCACAGACACTACAATCGCAGGTCTGATTTAGATTTACAGGCTCCTCATGTGGGTGGCACAATCAGTGCTGCAGGCCCACTAGTATCATTTGATATACAGTGTTTCTAAATTCTGATGGCACAGGTCCCACAGTAATTTAAGGTCTAATGACCAGTTTCGTCCAACATGCCATGAACTAACTCTGGGCATAGTTTGTACTACGCACGCTACGTGTAGCTACGCGGACTGCGTAGTGTGGTAGGATAATGCTGTTCGCACTGATTGCACAGTGCCGGATGCTTGTCCGCACTGTGCAATCATTGCAAACGGCATTTTGCACAGTGCAAGCGGTCGTTTTCTGCCGCTCAAGTAGATTTGTACTCGAGCAGCAGCTTTCTCAACGCTGACTGGTAGTTTCTCATTGCGAGCATAGGTGACCACTCGCAATGAGAAACCTGACCTCCCCGCGTTGAGAATCTCGCTGGGAGATTTATTTTCTAAACTAGCGATCGGCAACTTGATGTTGCTGATCGCGAATGAGGAAATGTCTCGTCGGGATGTTGATTTTGCTTGCTCGCGGTCGAAAACTTCACATTGAGGACCGCGAGCAAGCAAAAAATGCACGGTACGCTACGTGTATTTGCACTGTGCTATGTGCCATTTGCATAGTGTGTAGTAGCACAAACTATACACACTCCGCGAGCATAGCGTAGTACTACACCCAGGGTTACTATGAACAAGAATAGTCACATTATCTCCATCCACTGTAGGAATGGGAAGTGAAGCCTTCAACATTTCAGTGCTTTAGTCATAAGAAAAATATTTTCCTCAGGGAGAAACTAATAAGGTTAGCATGTGCAAATATACTTCCCTTAAACATTAAGGGGCTGATTACAAGTTTGGTGGTCCGTCTGCCTGACTGCCGCGTTCTCCAGGACACTGCTGGAATGGTGGTCTAGTGCCAGCTGTTTTATGAGTGAAACGCTGACCACGAGCACGGCGATTTTCATGCCTGGACTGCGGCATTCTGCAATGTTGGCATTGAATCCTCTGACACCTTCAGGGCCGCTGTTTACCCGCTAAGCCTATTATGCTGGTAAATTGTTGGTAAAGTGTAAAGTAAAGTACTGGTAAAGTAAGAGTGTTGGTAAAGTAGGATTGAAGTAACTACAACTACCATGAGACCAAGAGGTTAGACTCCTTTCGCTCCTTCTCACTTGTCTGCCATGTCACAACTGATGTTCACTGATTATACGGATTAGCCTTGCTAAAGTGAGATTGAAGTGACTGCCATGCGGCCCTGTGAATGGAACTCTAAAAAAGCCTAGACTCCTTTTGCTCTTTCTCACTTGTCTGCCATGTTACAACTGATCTGCACTCATCATGCACTGTGCAATGTACAGACAAAGCTCTAATCAGATATATGTCTGAACCCTTTGCTTGATGGTGTCATGGCCTCATCAACTGAAACTATTGATGGCATGAGTGACACCATAACAACTGTGTACCCCTAATATTTGTAAGCCATGAAGGAAGTAAGCTGATTAGCAGTGGCAGGTGACCACTTGACACTGCACTTCTCACATGATGAACAATGCTAACTATATAACCAAGCTGTGAGTTTACCTGTATTGTACACAACTAGGTCTTGGAGTGGAAATATGTTTTGACTACACTGTGTTTGTTGAATTGTTTCAGAGATGTCATATCTATCCCTTAAGCCAAAATGCCACATACCAGCACATCAAATGAGCTGTTGAAATCTCCTACATGCATTGAATATCTTCATATGTCTAGTAACCAACTTCAACTCCACACAAATAAATGACAATACTAATCTCCACATATATTGTTTCATTCTAGGTCTCTATTCACTTTGAAACAAACAACGTGAATCTAGATACCTCACTTCCACCAATAACAATCTTCTCTTTTCCAAGTCAATCAGCCACAACACCTGCATAGAGGTTGGGAACCAAACAGAATTCCTCTCCAACGCAGGGTGAAGCCCTCAGTGAGGACAACACTCCTGGAAATGTGGACGTGGATGACAGTCCTAGCCCATCTGGTCATCCTGGGCAGACAGCAACATTGGCGCTCACTGTGCCCATGACAACACCTCCCACCACAGCAACAACATAGCCAACCACGGTACCCAAAACCTGTGCACCTAGCACAGTCAGTACCATCCAATGGTACTGACTGTGCTATCCCAGTCCTGGATTCTCCCAGTTGTGGAGGAACCAGCACCCAGTGGATGATTGCAGTCTGTGCCAAGGGCACAGGCCCGTGAGGCTAGGGGTCATGGGAGGTAACTGTGGGCAATAAGAGAGAGCCCACTGGGTCCACTGATGCCCAGGCTGCCATCACACAAGTCCTAGGAGTCTACTATGTCTCCCTAAGTGTGATAGGCCAGTTGTTTACCAAAATCCAGAAATGAAGGAGCTGTAGACGAACACATACCAGGAGGCTGCAGGGATACACACCAAGGAGGCCGGTATATACATTGGGTTGTCTGGCATCGACACCAATATTGCCTCCCTGGTTTGGGTGCTGCCGGAGATCAACACCGCCCTCTACAGGGCTTTTCCACCTGTAGCTACCCCTTTCTATTGTCAAAGTCCAGCCATATCATCAACATCTGCCACAGCCACAGGAAGGGAGGCCCTCTGAGAGGAGGACATACCTGCACACACCCGTCTCAGCAGCTGCACATCCCCCCTCTGTCAGAAAGAGAGGGCATCCACACAAGATATCAAGAGGTGCGGATGGCAAGATACCCACCATCACCAGTAAGAAACCTTGCTCTTCATGTCCTCCTGTATGTGCTACACGTTTGTGGACTATTCCAGCCCACGTTTCTATCCAGAGGAGTATGTTGAACTTTGAACTCCGGACAATTTTGACTCTTCTACAATGGTTTCATACACCATGACTGAGTACTTTACTTTTAGTTATCAATACATTTCTTTATCCTATCCTTCTTCACTTCATTTAAAATACACGTCACCAAATCATTGCCTCCTGTTGTGATTCTCACATATAACAATGTGAATGTACTAGCATGTGAACTTTACAATGTCTAAACTACGTACTTCTGGAAGCATGGGTATGTTGTTTGTAAACAATGCCACTGGATTCAAGCTAGCTTTGCTGATAAGGGGCGATGCCCGGAAACGGGTCCCAGGATGCTTGTTTCCATTTCAGGAAGTACCTGGCTTGGCAGTTCGGTCTGGACTGGTACCATGTGGCATATGGTCAAGACTGATTTGCATATGGCTGGGTCTAAACTGGGGTGGCATGTTGAGCTAAGGAAAAAGGGATTTAACCCAGATCTATTGACTGGGGATGAATGTTTGATTTTCTCTGCATTCCGTTCATCATCTGTGTGTCTTTTGCTTTCTCGTCCTAAGTGCGCCGGGGATACCCAGACGTGGGTCTCCAGCTCACCATGCCACCGGATTCAAGCTAGCCTGGCTGATGAGGGGGAGATGCCTTGAAACTGGTCCCAGGAAGCATGTTTCCGTTCTAGGGAGGACTTTGCTTGGCAGTTCGGTCTGGACTGTTCCCATGTGGCATAGGGTCAAGACTGATTTGCATATGGCTAGGTATAAACTGGGGTGGCATGGTGAGCAAAAGAACAATGGATTTAACCCAGATCTGTTGAATGGGCGTGAATGTATAATTTGCTCTGCATTCCGTCCATCATCTGTGCGTCTTGTGAAAATCAGGTGCAATACCATGTCACAACACATTCATAAAAGTGTCTGCGTGATAGCATCTTTATTCAAATGTTCAAATCATAGGCTGACATGATGTCAGAAATATAGCAAATAAGTCAAGACTCAGATAATCTTTGTCATTGATTACATAATCACTTGCAGACTTTCACAATATGGAAGAAGCGTCTACATCTGCCAATATCCTACACAATAGGCAACAATATGTTAGATCTATATTATCAGCTTTAGCCATATTGCCTACCTCAGAAAAAGAATGCCACATCAAATAAACAAATAAATGGACACATGTCAGTACAACAGTTTCTGACCACAGGGAGATTTCAATACAGTGTTGCTTGCACTTATTGTAATGCCACAAACAAATGTCAGTGATGTGCACAAGCACTTTGGCCTACAATAAGGAGACACACCAATAGCTACATAAAGTTCATACACAATGAGGAATTAGTCAATGTGAATGCAGGATAGCATGCATGAGGCCCAACACAACATTGTGTTGGATCACATGATGGCGCACATATTGCATAAGGACCAACACACCACAAGGAACAAGTCCAATGGAAGCCACGTGAGTTCCATCTAATCACTGTGCAAGCTGTCTTGGTATCAGCTTTGTATACCCAAAGTCTGTGACAGACATTCCCAGGACCAATCCATGTCCACTTTGTAAGTCTGAACAGCATCATATACCTGCTGAAGTACTATGATATCCCAATAAGTAGTCCATATGTACAAACATCCCTCGGAGAGGCAACTCTCAGTGATACACACGTCAGCACTTACATTATGACCTTAATCTTAGGATGTTGTGCATACTGTGGTACTTGTCTAAATGGACGATAAGCATCAATGCAATGGGCCTGGCAGTAAGGGTGTCTGGACAGTCATGCACATGTAGTTTACTCTTAAGAATGTCCAAATGTTGTGCTGTCTGTCTTGGTGCCTCACATCACATTCCATGTAGGATGGCCCTTGTCTATGTGATGTTAGTGGGCTACCTCAGTCAGTGTAGGTCATGACCATGGTTGAGGGGAGTCACCAGATGACCACACAAATGTGTATCCATGCTTTAGTTTTGTTTAGTATGTGACATGGACACATGTATTATGTTGACTCTTGATGAATGCTTGTGTTAAATGTCAACAAAATGTGTATCAACCCTACAGTTATCCTCAAACTTCCAGTTAAAGTTTCTACATCTATTGCATCCATATAGGTTAACGCCAATCAGAAGAAGGCCATTTGGAGAGCTATCTCCCAGAAGGTGTGTACCCTGGGGGTCTATAGGCAGCATAGCATCCACTGCAGAAAGAGGTGGAAGGACTTGCCATGCTGGATCCAGAATTTCATGGAGGTCCAGCTGGGGAAGTTCTCCCAATGTTGAAAGGGTGCACACCTGACCCATGACCACCCTGATGGCCCGCATACTGGCCCTATTACATGTGACATGACATGGAATGTACAGTACATGCAGTGACTGTAACACAGTTCCCATTGGTAAGTACTGGTTATACAGTGAAATAAGAGTGCAAGCATCAGAGGTGTCATCACCATTAGTGCCCACATGTGGGCCAGTGTGCATTTGCCAGTTGTTGTTCATCTGCAACAGTGTTACAAATGACTCATTCACTGACTGGTGACATGCATGAGGGAGTGAGATGTAGAAATGTAGCGATCATATGTGAGTATGCACACTGATCCTTACAAGGTAATCTGAGTATGCAAAACCAAAGAGTGGTGTGTTGTGCCTGCCCATTGGGACTCTAGTGATCCCACATCTTCATGTCATAGATAATCAGGGACACTCAAAACTTTCAAAGATGTATTGGGTTGTGCATGACCGGTGTCATCACCAGTATCAAGCAGGAATGGAAATGTTCATCTGGCTATATGGAATCTTGTGTTGTGTGAATTTAGAGTATCTATCGCCCAAATGTTTGGACTTCAATGTTTTCAGGGAACTTTATATGGTAAATGTGATACATAGCAACACGACATGTTTACAGGATTAATTTGAATTTTTAGGGGTAATGTACATATATTGTGGTTTTGAGTGCAAAGTGTCATCAGTGCGCTTTGAGCATTTGCATGTGACATGATGTCTACCACAACACTAATTGGTGGTACATTGGTGCTGAACTTGACCTTCAGAACATCATGATGTGTTATGGGTAATAGGTACACACAGCTGGTCACAGTGGTTCCAGATGTGAGACGTCAGACACGGAGGAACCACGCGACCAGGAGGCTTTGGGGAGTACCTCTGAACACAGCAGCTCAAGCATTACAACTTTTGAGGCATCCTCCGGTGGACACTCCTGAGTGGTAACCAACCCCCCAGGATTATTACCAGCTTCATCCTTGTCCACTCCTGCTGTTGGACTTGGCCCTTTATGCAGGTAATCCCAGAACTTGTTGCCTACCTCCGGTATTTTTTCTGACTTGTTTTTGGTCGTTTTAGGACTTTGGACACTTTATCACTGCTGATCAGTGCTGAAGTGCATGTGCTCTCTATAGAAAACTTGGTAATATTGGCATATTTCATTTATATATCAGTCCCTTGTACAGTAGTATCTCATATACCAACGGCCAGTAAATGAAATGCTACTGGTGGGCTTGCAGCACTGCTTGCGCCATGCCCCATAGTAGCCTTTCAAACCTGTCTCAGGCCTCTGCCACTGTAGGGAATGTGTGTGAAGTTTACTGCTGCTGTGTCATGGCACATAAAGTTGTTGCCACATCCATGACTCCCCTTTTACTACTTGTCAGTCACCCCTAAAGTAGGCCCTAGCTAGCCCTATGGGCAGGGTGCAGTGTAGGTAAAAGGTAGGACATGTGCCTTAACTGTGTGATGTGTTCTGGTAGTGACAAACAGCCAATTTGGTTTCTCACTTCCGTGAGGCTGACCTCTCATAGAAATGCATTGGGGATTTCCTGATATGTGCTTCAGTGGTATTTTCTGACATGAGAGGGGTAGTGTGATCAAGTTTGGTATGTTGGGAATAGTGTTGATAAATGCTGCGTTCTGGTGTTCACCGATTTATTATCACTATTTTAGAAATGCCACTATTAGAAGTAGGCATTTCTGTGTGCTATGTGTCTTTGTGGCCGCCAGTTGGGTATAAGACTGTCTGGCCTGGGGGGGGGGGGGTTGTGCAGTGGTTCCAGAGGGTGAGTCAGCACTACACTGAATAGACCTGATCTTTATTTGGAGTGGTGGGAGGAGTAGCACTTGAACCTGAATTGGGCTGTGCCTGCCTTCCACAATGATGGCCCTGCCCCCCTGTGGTGTGCCTGGAGCCAGTGCCTACACTAACAATAGAGGTGGTTGTGCACTTGAAAATATATGTGTAAGTGCCCTCCAGAACTGGTTTGGACTGGGCACAGAGCCCTGTGCCAGGGGGAAGAACAAAGACACTTGGTACTATAAATATTGGGGCTGTGACTCCGTATCTGTTGAACTTAAACTGACTTGGAATTGAGGAGCACTCAGCCAGGAGGAACCGCCATGGGACCCAGTAGCTGTCTGAGGGGGTTGGAGGGGCTGCTGTCTGCTGGGAAGCCCTGCCTGCTGTCCTACCTGTGCCCTGCTATGCCCTTGTGGAGGTCGGGCAAAGAGCACTGCCTGCTCCCTGTTGGTGTCTTCAGGTGGGAGACAAGCTGAGCGCTTTAGTTTCTATTCATTAGCCCTCTAAAACCAGGGCATGGTGAGTGCTCTGCTTCTGGTATCCTGAAGTGCCTGGGAGGGGCATTGTGCCCTTATCAGCATGAAGGGCGCACCAGAATTTCTGTGCCCTGGGGGTGTTGGAGCCCTGAAGTGATCTCATGCCGAGATATCACCTGGGCACAGAGAAAGCAATGGTGCTGTGAGGAGAGGCCATCAAGGGAGAAGCCCCTGTAGCTGCCCGAAGTCAACAAGGGAAGACTGGTTGCAAACGGGGCTCCCTCGAGAGAGAGGATGGCAAACGGAAGCCTCCATGACCGGGCATGGTTGTGGGCGGACCCATTGTTGTGAAGAGTCAAGCGAGGAGAAACAGAGCCTCCCGGCCTCCCATCAGCTGGGGGCCGCCAGATGTCCACGAGGAAGAGTGGAGACTTCCCTTTGTGTGTCTCACCGAAGGGAGGCCCATCTGGCACTGCAGCATTGACGGCAGCTAGAGGCTGGTGGGTGAGTGAAGAGCCCCTCACCACTATTGCCCTTATTAGGCATCTGCCTTGGGCAATTATTTTTTCTTTCTGTGGAGGGGAGATAGAGTCGGTGCCTCCCCTCCCCATGCCATAAAGGAGCATTTCTGACTTTGCGGACCGGACAGAAAAATCCACGGAGGTCCCGGTCCAGTGCAATCGGTCAGAGCACCAGGGGCAGTCTTCTTCGGAGACAGCATGAGTAGCACTCCCACCCCTTTGCTCGTGGCATTGTGTCACTGAACAGGGTGGGACCTTGATAGAGGCCCCCGGGGATGAGAATTTCCATCTTTTATGAGATACTTGTGCACGTGGCTTAAAAGCCTATACCAAGGACCCCAAGTACCTTAAGGAGAATGCAGGTATTGCACTGATTGTGGGGCTCATGTAGTGATGTGTACAACCTACAAGTGTTCATTGTACTGCACTGATGATGTTGTGTATGCATAACCTATTGTTTAGTTTACGCCTAAGAGGGACCTGATGTACTTCTAGTATTCCTGGATATGTGCACAGCTGCAAGTGTTTCCTATGATGCACTGCTGATGATACGCCATGCCTAGAAGTAGTGTGCTCAGTGCACCCTTACCAGTAGTTACTGGTGGTTCTCATAAACTGTGATATATGTGATGATTATGACCATGGCCCGATTGGCCTATTGGTGTAATACCTGTAAAGTCATGACATTTTCCTGGTGGCACAGTGTATATATGTGATATGTTCTAATGTGTTCTATGGATCATAGAAAGGCTATTTTTATATAACCTTGTGTCACAGCTGTGTGAGTGTGTTGCGCAAGCGCGTTACACATTGCCTCTGAGATTAGCCTAATTGCTCTGCCAAGCTACCAAGGGGGAGAGCCGGGGTTGTCTTCAGTGTGTAACTCCCTTTCACTGACTAGAGTAGTGGTTTTTGCCTGGCTTAGGAGCATACCCTAGCCATCTAGAAATCCCATTTATAACACGTCCCTTTTCCATCGCCATCCATCCTGTAGTCCCCCAGCAAGTTGGCCATTCCCTCTCCCCTAAGAGGGGAGTGATCTCCTTCACTCCAGGCACCTCAGACCCTGCCCCCATTAGCTCTGCTGCCATGAGTGAGGAGGCTATTGACATGCTGAAGAGCAGCTCTGTGGGTCAGACAGTAGTCCTTAATGCCATCCAGGGGCAAGGCAACCAGCTGACCCAGATGGTGACACTGCAATGTCTGCTCTACAGAGATCTTTTCAGGCACTAGCCTCCTCCCTCATGGCAGCCCTCAACCCATCTCAACCTTCCACCCCACCTCCTGCCCCTTCCCTATTCACATTCCTATCCCAAGAACACGCACATCTAAGCACGGACAAACTTCATCAGACACAATCACCACACACAAATAGAGCATGAAAAAAACTGAAACACATCCCCACACACAGCAGACACTCACCGCCACACCACCTCCACCACCCCCAACATTCCCCCAGGCACTACAGCAACACACCCTGAGCCCTCCACAGACGCACCCATACTGCCAGAGAAATAGCAACACACCCAGAGCCATCTGCTGACATACACATACCTGCAGATGATACAGCAACATACCCAGAGCCCGCCACAGACACACCCATACCCATAGATAACATAGCAACACATACAGAGCCCTCCACAGACACACCTATACCCACAGACGACACAGCGTCACACACATAACCATTCACAGACACACCCATGTGAACAGATGACACAAACACACACAGACCCCTCCACAGCATCCTGTTTAGAGTTCCAGTCACAGGGCCTTATGATAGCTGTAGTCACTTCAATCTTACTTTAGCAAGACTTGACAAATAGTAAGATGCATGATAAGTGAACATCGGCTGTAACATGTTAGACAAGTGAGAATGGGCAAAAGGAGTGAGTCACAGACATCAATAGGTGTCCTTTTGATGAGGAGGTGCTGTTGCAGAACAGAAATGGCTGCACACAACACTTTCACTTGATCTGTTTTTTATACACATGTCCATGGATGTTCAGTGTGCCTGTACAGTATCAGTGTTTTGTTCTCAGATTGCATCTTACAGATGTATTTCTGATATACATGTGAAACAACCCCAGAGAGGGTCCCAGTAAATATGTTTTATTTAGGAACCCCAACACCCTTGTCTGGTCCATGGTGGGCATTGTTTTGCTAAGTAGTCTATAGAGACTGGTAGTTGTATGACTAATTTCGGCTCATGTATCCAATCAATCCAATACTAAAAAAGCTTTGTTCAACAGCATATGTCATAAAAGCAGGTCTACAGTAAAATAGAATGTTTTTCAGCCATAGAAAAAAGCAATAATAAAAAGTATTAAAAAATGTGGTATATATGAACAATCATGATCAAGAACTGGTTCATACTGGTTATGTTAAAAAAGACAAATACATATAATAGCAAATGATAAACCAATAATAATAATAATAATCCACATTTGTAAAGCGCACAATCACCCGTTTGGGGTCTCTAGGCGCTGGGGCCAATGGGGAAGATTAAGCAAGCTATTGCCCAGAGTCACATGGTGCTGGGCTAATCTGCTGCCGGTGCTGGGGATCGAAACGTGATCCCCAGATTCCGTAGTCAGTCGCCCTAGCCGTGGCGACACACCTCTTCCCTTAACAAGAAGTAATAACAACAGGAACATTGTACATAAAAAGGTATTTCTTATGCTTAAAATTATTAAAATAGTTATGATATCCTGAGACTCGTAAGTAGAATGTCAACGACTCAATCACAGATAAAATTAAGGGTTCATCAGGTCGCTGGGAATGAACGGGATCTAATAACCCACATCCAGCTCATGAACGTGGCTACTGAGATTGTGTTACAAGGTGATGGGTCACTGCACAATATTCTCAGTGCATCGCTACTCCTTCTAGTACCTCGGTTCCTAAGGATTGGCGCGAGACACGCTTTACAGGGGCCAGTATAAGCAGGGCTGACAAACAGTAAGTGGACATAAGATTCTTCCAAATCCTTGGGTGCATTTACTGTTGCCTGTTGTAGCCCATTTTGCAGTGTATGGTTTTAATGGAAGGGAGCCCACTCTAAATTGAATTACAGTTTACGGTCGAAGGGTTTGGATATTACGTCCAAATACTGTTCCCGACTAGGCCAGGGTTTAACTGCTAAAAATCCCCCTGTTAGCGTTGAACTAGCACATTTTGTGTATTTTGGGTCACCAATTCCCAGTATCTTTCCTTTATGATTTCTTTTGAAGGAAACTGGGCACACAATGGGTTTTCCCACAGATTACAAGCCGATGCTGAGTAGGGAAGCTCTTACCTCGTGTAATCATCTAATTTTGTGGAAATGTTCTGCCCTAAATATGTCTCATAAGCCATCATCATATGTTGCCAGTTCCGATGTACACCAAATTCTGCAGCCATACAAGATGGGGCAAAACCTAGCCAGATCAACCAATGCTTCCCTACCTAAGTCATACAACATTGGTAGCACCGGAGTGCTTTGAGGTAGACTAGTGATCTTTTGTAGAAAACTATTTTCTGTGCTAGTTAACTGGGTGAGATTCTTGAGACCCCAGAGTTCTGCCCCATAGAGTACTGAGCTTACTACTTTCATGTTGTAAATCTGTGGCACCGGGTTAACTGGCTTTGTTCATGGAGGCATTGAACTAAATATGTAAGGCACCTGATAGTTGCTAGTGTTTCAATGTGGTGGTATCAATCTGGCGTCTCCATCTCATATCTTTTTGTAGAATGACTTCCAGGTAAGTAAAATAATTGAATTGTTCTAATGGCAACCTGTCCAATAGTATGCCTCCTCTAAATGTCCTTTGCTGATAGAAAGTTATGAACTTGGTCTTAGCTGCATTAATTCCCGGTCCCCGTATAGAGCAAAACTGTTCAAAGAGGAGCAATGCATGCTGTAGACCACTGGGGGTTTCTGAGATGATGAGTGTGTCATCAGCGAACATTAGAATGGGAATCTTTTTGCCTGCTAAGACCGGTGCATGAGTAGGGATGGCTGTTAAAAACTTAGCAACCCCATCAAAGAAAAGGGAAAATAATGTGGGTGCCATAGCACATCCCTGGCGCACACTCTTCTTGATGGGAAAGGGATTAGTCACGTTTCCCTGCGAACCCCAGCCTATTTGTGCAAATTTATCCTCGTGAAGGCGGGCTATGAGGGAGAGCAGTCCAGAGGGCATCCCCAGCTCCTACAACACAACCCACAGTTTGCTTTGCGAGACCAGGTCAAAGGCGGACTTGAGGTCAACAAAGGCAGCAAACATGCTGCTCTTCCCCAAGACCACCATCCGCCAGTGTATTAAAGTAAACCGAAACACCTGGTCAATGGTGCTAATATGATCCCAGAATATCGCCTGTAAAGGGGTAAGCATGTCCTGTGCATCTATCCTGTCTTGGACCATATCTTGGACCATGTCCAGGACCAAATAAGCTACCAACTTGGAGTCAATTAAGCTAATGGGCCTGTAATTTTCAGGGAGGGATTTGTCACCTTTTTTGTACAATGGGATCATCTCAGCCCCTCTCCAAGAATCAGGGGCACCAAGGGTGATCACGTTTGCCAGTAGCATAATGTACCTGCTCCACTTGATCTTATTGTGAAGGAAGATATCAGCTAGGATGCCATCTAAACCAGGAGTTCCTCCCTGATGGAGCAAGGTTTTGTACGTAAAGAGACTTGGTGTGATTTAATCCTCTTGAAAGAACATATAATGTATTAATACACATCGTTTGTATTACTAATAATTGCACCACACAACATTTCTAGTGTCTAGAGGAAGCCTGCCTATGTGCTTTTTACTAACAGTAACTCGAGTGACCTAATATGGCCTCCGCAATGTGGGAACTATTCTGCGCATGCGTATGTCACACTCACGTTACATGATGTAATCTCTGCTTTGGTGGGAAAACTTTGCTTCTGTGCACTTGAATTAAAGATGGCTGCTCTATGTTTCACATGATGATGCTTGCACTGGTGCTTGTACTAAACCCTGTTCGTTCTGCCTAATCACTACTGCTATAGTTAAAATAAAGTAAGGGGAATAGAGTAGAGATAAGTGGTATACAGTGCATTCATTTATTCATTGTTCTAAACTCTTTCTCTTTAACTTTGCTACTAGCTCGTATTTGGGCCTGATGTTACCTCACTACACTCCATTTTAAAAAGAACTGTGCCTGCGAAGGAGAACCCAAGAGTCCTCAAGTCATGGCATTGAACTAGTGCCAGCAACAGACTTGCCTGTGAAACACATGAGAACTTCACCCTTCGAGCTCTCAAAAGGAAGCTTGGATGTACCAAAAAGTTATACATTGTATTTGTTATTGAAACATCCATTGTTGGGTGGAATAAAAGTGCATGGGAAAATAAAATTATACGAGGGAACATTAATTTGAATATTTGAATGTAATGATCTCATAACTGGTATAGTGTGATGACCTCTCCTCGCTTTTGACCAATCAAAAATGAACTTGCAACATTGGGGGGTGGCACACTGCCCTGGAAAATGGAATAACTAAGGTAGGCTTAGCTAGTTAATTTGTCCGACTCGTTAGAATAGTTGACATGTAACTGACCCAACGCACTCAATAGGCGATTGAGAGCAGAGGTGCTGCGGAGCACTCTGTCAGAAGATTCGATAACCCAATAAGGGTTCTGGAAAAGAGTTTTATAACCCAATCAGGGTTCTGGGAAGGAGTTCGATAACCCAATCGGGGTCCGACTGTTAGCTGCAAAGAGGGGTGTGACGCTGGCGTTGCACTTTATCTGTGGGTGCCGGTCCTGACCTGCGGTGGTCCTGTCCTGATCCAATTTGGTTTGTCCTTGTCCTGAGTCTGGTTTGCACCATTCCTGTCCTGTTGGCACCTGAACTATCGGGAGTCCAGTCCGTTATCCCAGCCCGTGGCCAGGGTTGGTCTTCAACCATTCTAGGTAAATATTAATTAGTGTGGGTATGTCATTGTACTATTTCCCTTTTCTTACCCTTCCTATGTTTCAATGCTTAAAGAAAGTCTCGTAATATTTTCACATCATCTTGCTTTGATTTTTTTCTTCCTAATTGAACAAGCTTTAATTGAATTGGTATGGACTATGACATTTAAGAACTTACATAGATAAAGTGTTTAAACCTTTCCAGAGTCTGTGGTTATTTTATGAATGCAAATGTTTATTTACTAACTATTATGCTAACTCCCTTGATCCCTTAGTACTCTAGGTACCGGTGACTAGGATTGGTAAGTCAATGGTATAGGTCCTAAAAGATTAATTAAAATCAGAATAGCGTGGGTTTACCTGCTCAAAGTGTGTATGTTTTTATAGGCCCAGATGAGTATGGAAAAACGAGCAGGTGAGCATCTGCTCTATCAGTATTCTTTTGGTAGCAGAGTAGTGGTTTGGGTTTAGTTTAGATAGGTAGTTAGTTGCAAATTGATTATTTGATTTGTATTGATTTTATGTATTAACCAAAATCCGTTTATATTGTTCTATGTTTGTTTGGAATCCCTGGGGGCAGAATAGGGGGGGGGGGTGTGAATGGAAGCCACACTGCAGTGAGGTCACTTGCCTGGGGAATTAAGTGCGTAAAAGTTTGGTAGAACTTGAAGCACTGATTAGGGATTTTTCTGTATACACGCGTGAATAAATGATAGCAGAAGAGTTCGCTGGTGAAACTTTGGCCTTATGTCACCTAGAGAGGGTAAGCCTGAGGGAGTAACAGGTTCTCTGATGCTTGTGTGAAGAGTAAGCGGAAGGGATTTACTCGCAGTGAGAGAAAATTATTCTTTCCTTTGAATTTAGTCACTTAGACACAGTGGCAAATGTTTTTACGTTGTTAATTAATGAATATTGCATTTAAAAGTGAGAAGAAATAGGTTTTCGTATTACCTTGCAAAGGAGGGAGTCAGTTGCGGTGCTGCACTGACGTCACCAAGAGCTGCGCTGGTATTGGTTGAGACAGCGGGTGTGTACCTGAGGTAATTATTGCAAAGTAGGGATGAGTGCAGGAGTGTGGGAACTTGTCTCATGAGAAGAGCCGCGCAATTATTGGTTGAAATGTATTTGAATTCTAAACACTGATTGTTTATTGAAAATAAGAAACGCACTGGTATTGGTGAAGCATTTAGTAAACAATTGAGTGTAGTTACATATTAATTTATCGGTACAAATCATATGTGGCATATAGATCCAGCAATTATAGGAAACAGACCCGATAGGAGGTACTTAGGGTTTGCGCAAGAGCAATACATAAGAGGAAGACCTCATATCATGTACGGAGGAAAAAGAATAATTACACTTTTTAAGAAAATTTAACATTTCTTCAAGAAAGATAAAAACGATTAAAGCATGAGCAGGTCTTATTATTCCACCACCAAATACGCCTGCATCATACATATTGCTAGAAAGGGGCTATCACACTTGTGTGTGGTTAGAGAATTGGATGGAGTACACTAAAGATGATGGTGTTCTGGCATTTCCAGAAAATTGTACTTTTAATAGTAGATATTTGTACAACTTGAGAACACGCATGAATGAATTGGATCCTAGACTTATATTGACCCAGTGCGAAGCATTTGAGGAATGGGAAACTGAGGCTTTCAAGCGAGATAAGCCCAGAAATGACAGAAATTGGAGTAAATTCTATCCTAAACAAATGAAGAAATTGAGACAATCTATTTTAGTGGAAGGATTATATCCTCTACTGACTTTAGAAGAACCATCAGGACGCAAGTGCACAGAGAAAAGGAAAAATGTAATGACTAGTGCCGACTCTGATGATGATTATCTGGAGAATTTGTTAATGAAGAATCCACCACCTTACCATGAGGAAGGAAGTAGAATTAACCCTTGTGCCCCGTTCTTAACACCACCTTTGGTTTCACAAATTGTACATGAACCCTCATTAGAAAAAGTCTTACAGGAACGGGAAAGAGAGGCTATATATAAACAGAGAAGTGAATTAATTCAGAAAATTTCCCACTTGAATACAAGTCCTGAAGCCTTGACTATACCGGTAACTATAGGTCCTGTTGTTCCCTTGTATGGAGATAACAGATCTGTCCTAAAACTCCTGTTCTTACCACACCTGTAGAAGAGCCTAGAAAAGAAAACCTTGATTGTTGATGACCAAGCAAGTGAGTGCGAGTCAGTAATATCCCTAATGCATTTACCTATAAGAGAAACCGGAGGAGGCTCAAACAGGAAAAACACTCCCAGAAGCCACAGAGAGGTAAGGATGGAAACATCCTCAGGTATAAGTTGTGCTACTGTAGTATCCCCAGAAGAAATAGAGAGGTGGTCACGAGAAATAGAAAATCCCAAATCACTGCCGGAAATTTAAATTAGGAGTTCAATTGGAAGAATTGCTTGCTGGAAATGTGGGGTTAGAGAGGATGAATTGTTGTTTATATGTCGAAGTATTACTAAAAATACAAAATAAATTCCATGAAAAATTAATTAAATTGGCTTTGGAGATGGGAATTGATATTGGAAAAACTAACATGTTACAGAAACCTTATAAAGCTGAATTTTCTGACAAAGATTTAGAAAACATGAATGTGTGAGGACAAAAAGTGCAAATAAAGGAATTATTGTCATTGTTACAGAAATGGGAGGAAGCCCAAGCAAAAAATACTACATCTGAATATTTGATGAAAGAATCAGAAAAGAGAGAAATGTTGTGTCCAATGAAAGAAGTGCCAGGAGGAGGATATGTACATGTCCCATGGTCCTGACAGGATATTCTATCATTTACCAATGATTTCCCAAAACTAAGAGAGAAACCTGTAGAGTGGTACGGTCAAGTCGAAAGATTTATAAAAGTCTCAAAAGTATTGTTGAAAGATTTATATGGGTTGTTTGATATCGTACTCCACACAGATTTGTGGACAGAATGTAAGATCACCATAGATTGGCCCAGTGATGAGTACCCAAGAGATCCAAAGACAGGAGCACCATCAGATGATGTGATGAAAAAGTACCATCACGTCATAACCTTCCTGAAAGGGAAAGTACCCCCAAAAGAAACAGATTGGACAAGAATAGATAGAACTACCCAAACTAAGGATGAATCAGTACATGGCTACATGCATATTATGAGCATATTTTACAGGTATTCAAGCAGTACAGTGGGTTGGAAAACATTGATACGAAAGACATGACACATTTTATATATTGGTTTGTTTCAGGGTTAAAGCCAGAAATTTCGCAAATGATTAAAGATCATCAAATCTGCTGGCAGGCCAAGCATGTTGATGAAATACTTAAGTAAGCAAAATATTGTGGGGATGAAATTGACAATAAACGGAAGAATTCAGAAGAAAAGGTAATGTGGGCACAGATAAAGCTAGCAGAGCAGCAAGAACTCCAGTTGAATGAATTGAAAATTAATCAGAATCAAGGAGATGGAAATGGGGTAAACCGAGAAGAAGAATGAACAGAGAGGAAGCAAAGAAAAAGTTTCCTTGTCATGGGTGCGGAAAAATGGAACATTGGTGGAACAAATGTATGGCTGTACTGAGTAATAATGCCCAAATTGACAATTTGAATCCACAGACGCAGAATGGGGTGTCAAAGAAGCAACAGCAGCCGGTAATACAGAACCAGTTACCACTTGCACCTATACCAGATTCTGGGAGCCAAGCTAAATACAGTGTGGATACCAAAAATTGGGGGGGAAGTGGAAGAAGAGAGGCAGTGACATCACAATTTCTTTTTAGTGACATATTTTTCGAGGAAGATAGTTACTGACAGGGCCTGAGGGGGGAGTACGAGGAGTGCGTACTTGGCGCATCCGTGCAGATAGCTCAGTCAGGTCCATACATTGAGGGAAAGGTTGAGGGAAATGATGTTACCTTTTTGTTGGATACTGGCGCTACCCGTTCTACTGTGAGAACAACAGACATTCCAAACCTACCCCTCTCGGGAGAAGCGATCCAAGTAGTGGGCCTTTCTGATAAACAAATTAGTACCCCTGTTACAGAACCAATGGAAGTCAGAATAGGGAGTTTTATAGAAATGCACAAATGTGTAGTGTGCGACTCCAGTCCAGTGAACCTATTAGGCAGGGACTTACTGTGTAAAATGAATTGCACAATCTTTTGCACACCAAGTGGTGTTGAAATTTAAACCCCAGATGAAGATGAAGTTTATAAATTAATGTTAGCCAAACAAGAAACTGAAAACAAAAAGATGATAGTGGATGATCTACCAAAAGAATTACAGCATACGGTAAATCCTAAAGTGTGGGATTTCACTGGAAAAGATGTAGGATTAATGGCAAATGTGGACCCAATAAAAGTGACAGTGATAGTAGGTGCAGTTTACCCAAATATTCGACAATACAAAATGAGCCCAGAAATAAATGCAGGTGTTGCAGCATAAATAAAGCGTTTGGTTGAGCAAGGCATTATACAAGAAATTATTAGCAGTCCATGTAATTCACCTATAATTGGCATAAAAAACGAGCGGAAAATATAGGGTCGTGCAAGACCTCAGCATGGTTAATAAAAATGTCGTCCCATGTTGTCCAGTTGTGCCAAGTTCTGCAGTGATTTTGTATCAGATACCATGGGGAGCCGGATGGTTCAAGGTAATTGATTTGTGCCATGCCTTTTTCTCCATACCATTACATCCAGATAGCAAATTTATTTTCTCGTTCGAATTCGACGACCATGTTTACGTCTGGAATCGTGTACCTCAGGGGTACACAGAGAGTCCATCGATTTTCAATCTGATATTGAAAGAATTTATTGAATCTTTGGTGCTGCCCGGACAGTCTGCTCTGGTGCAATATATAGACAACCTGTTGGTGGCGTCTAAAAATCGAAATTACTGTGTTGTTGATACCATTGCATTGCTGAATCATTTGGCTGAAGGAGGGCATAAAGTGTCACCTGAAAAGTTACAATTCTGTACCACATCGGTAAAATATCTGGGGCATCAGATAGAGAGAGGTGTCAGAAGAGTTACATCTGAAAGAATCAAAATAAGCAGAAACATGAATCTACCTCAAACACAGAAAAACATCAGAATGTTTCTTTGAGTTGTAGGTTACTGCAGGCAGTGGATTGTGGGATTTGTAGTATTAGCTAAACCTCTGATACAAATGACAACAAAGAGAGCGAAGAACCCAGTAGAGTGGGTTGACGAAAGCATGACTGCCTTCTTGAAGCTGCGAGACTGTCTGTGCTCAGCTCCAGCTTGAGGGATCCCTGATTATTCAAAGGACTTTGCGCTGTTCTGTGATGCAAGTGACAATTGTGCACTGTCCGTCCTGACCCAAACTCATGGTTTATTGAGACGTCCTGTGGCATATTTTTCTGCCACACTGGATCCAGTGGCATCTGCATAGCCAGGATGTCTGAAAGCAGTAGCTGCAACCTGCATGAGTCTTGAGCAAAGTGAATCCATTATTATGGGACACCCTGTAACTGTGTATGTCCCACATGCAGTGGTGATTTTATTAACCAGAACACGTACTCAGTACTTAACTCCTAGTCGGCTGACTAAGTATGAGCGAATCCTTCTAGGTGCAGTGAATGTGACCTTTGCCAGATGCACTGTCTTAAATCCAGCGACACTGTTGCCTGTTTCACATTTTGAAGAAGTGAAAGAGGAAGTAGAGCATGATTGCATTGACCTCACCGAATACAGTACTAAGCCCCGTCCAGGCATAAGAGAAGAGCCATTGTTAAAATCAGAATATGAGCTATTTGTAGATGGCTCATGTATGAGACACGAGGAAGGAGGATTGAGTGCTGCTTATGCTGTATGTACGTTGTGGGGTCCAGTTGAAGCATCCTATTTACCTGGAGTCAAGTCTGCACAAATTTCCAAATTAGTTGAATTGACAAGAGCCTGAAAATTTGGGAAAAATTGGAGCGTAACCATATACACTGACAGTCAGTATGGTTACAGGGTTGTGCATGACTTTGGCCAACTCTGGATGCAAAAGGAGTTTCTGACTTCTTCGGGTACTCCTATTAAGAATGGACATTATGTAAAAGACTTGCTGGAAGCAATTCAATTGCCAAAAGAAGTGGCGGTGGTCAAGTGTGCTGCTCACAAACAGGAAATGACAGAGTGACAGCTGGTAATAGATATGCTGAAGAACAAGGCCAGCATTGTGCCAAACATAAGATGGCAATAAATAAGAAAACTGATGCATGTGGAAACAGCTGCCAACTTATGCTGCTTGAAAGAGTGAAAACATGGGAGGAAGTGAGAGATTTGAAAAATGAGGCAGAAATAAAGGAAAAGGAAGAGTGGGAGAAAATAGGATGTCGGAGAAGGGTTGAGAATGGTGTTAATATTTAACTTGATGGGAGACCTGTGTTACCAGATTGTATGCTTGCTCCTATGGCTAGGATGTACCATGGAGATTCACACATAGGTAGGGATGCGATGGTTAGACTGTTTAGACAGAGTTGGTTCAATGCGAGATTCAGGAATGTAGCAGAGAGTCTATGCCAGAGGTGCATAACCTGCCAACGAATGAATCCTGGTAAGAGAACTGTAGTGTTGCCAGGGAAGATTGGAAAAGCAGAAGGTCCCTTCATACGACTCCAGATTGATTTAATCCAGTTACCCCCTTGCCAAGGACTGAAGTACATAAATGGGTGGAAGCCTACCCTACCCGCAGGAATGATAGCCTCACTGTAGCTAAGCTCCTACTGAGAGAACTCATACCTAGGTTCGGTTTTCCAGTAACAATTGAATCAGACCGAGGGTCTCATTTTAATAATGAAATAATTTGTCTAATCTGTGAAGCATTCCAAATTTATCAAAGGCTGCACTGTGCATACCGCCCAGAGGCATCTGGAGTGGTAGAACAACTGAATGGCACAATCAAGTCACGATTGGGAAAGATGTATGAATCTACCCGATTGGAGTGGCCTGATGCTCTACCTCTTGTTCTGATGGGACTCAGAAGCATCCCAGACAGAAACACAGGCTTGAGTCCCCATGAGATAATCATGGGAAGAGCAATGAGGCAGGCATGGGTACCAGGAAACAAGCTGATAAATATAACTGATTACTTAGTGCTCGAGTACTGCAAAGAACTGGCTGAGCAAGTGCGTTCTATCTCTCACCAGGTTGGGGAAGATGCTTTTGCCAGACAATCAACTCCAGCACATGACCTGAATCCAGGTGACTGGGTAGTAATAAAGGAACATACGTGAGAATGTTGCCTGGCACCAAGGTGGGGAGAGCCACATCAAGTGATATTTGTTACTAATACAGCTGTAAAGTGCAGGGAAATTACAAACTGGATCCATGAGAGTCATACCAAGAGGGTGACTGAATCTGATGACATAGGAGCTGAAGTTTGTACAGCTGAAGGGTCCCAACAAGTCGATCCTGAAGTAGCTGATCAGGAACAACCAAGCACCAGTCATGGTGAATGGATTCCAGTAGTTGACACACCTACAGAAATTGTGAGGACCAGAAGGCAAACCTATCTAGATAGCCAGAGTGATAGTGAGGATGAGTCAGGAATAAAAGAACGCACTTAGATTACCGAAATCCAAGCCAATAGTAATTCTGAGGAGGACCAGATAAGGAAAGATTGATGTACTCAAACATTTGAAACTCCAGCAGGAACTCCTGAGTCTGAGGAGGGACAGATAGGTATTAGGGTGAAAGCTCAGGCAGAAGCCAATCAAGAAATCCAAAGACCTAAGCAAGACCAGAAAGGCTTAGAAAAACGTGTTCAGGATGATGAAGGCGAACAAAGTCAAACTCAAACTCAAACTCAAAGTTAAAGTCAAATACAGCAAACTCCTGAACAAGGCCAGATTAGTATCCATGCAGAAGAAACAAAAATAAGACCTGGACCAAGTCAGATAGAGAGGGATACAGAGGACGACATTGAGCCAGATGGGCCACAACTGAATGAAAATAAAAGAGCACCTGAAGAAAGTCAACGGACAGTGCCAGCTAAAAGACTCAGAAGGGGAGATAAGTGGCCTGGTTTTGTCAAAAGACTTAAATTACACCTTAAGACAATAAATGAAGAACCAGAACAAGTAAATGAAATATCAAGCCAAGCTGGACCATCCACAGAGCAACCAAGAACGAGTAGTCCACATTTGAAAAGACTGAATAACAAGTTCAAAGGACCTGAATGGACCTACGTTATACTTGAAGATTTGGGAAATCTAAAACTGAGTGATGATGAACTGATTGTTGATCAGACTGACGAAGAAGTGAGACCCACTTGAGAAGAGATTCACAGGGTAAAGTCTGTGGAAGAGTTACAAAGAGGGGATAAGTCTCCTTAGTCAGAAAGGCTGATTATAATGTTAATGGAAACCCGAAAAGAAATTGTCTGAGGACATGTTGTAGAATATGCACATGTAGTATATTAATAGTAGTTATAGTATGGTTTGGACTGACCTTAGCTATACCTTACTTGATGAGCAAAGATATGCAGAATGACACTCATATACCTGAACAAGTAGATGCACCTGAGAAATTAGACACACATACACATGAGAAAGCAGTTGGCCTTAACCAACCTGACATAGATTTAGAAGCACCAGATGAGGTAGATTTACATTATAGTAGAGCTAGAAATAGAACTAATTTGAATGTATTTGCTAAATTGTTAGTACATTATGTAGAAGCTATGGAAATCAGTGATTGTTATATGTGCATAAAGTTGCCCACATCAGTAGCTGAAGGGGTCACATACCATCACGTATCCCTGACATATGGTATTTCATGTAGCATTTTAGCTAGTCTGTTTTATAGAACTGGAAAATTGCAATATTATTCTGAAGTTCCTTTACGTAGAAATCTAAAACGTATCCTTAGTACTAGAGATTCTACACACTTCAAGGGTGATTATTTTCTAACAGTAGGTTCAATAGACATACCTGAAGAACACATAGATAATCTAACATGTACATTACATGAAAAAGAAAAGATGTTTCTAGATTTAGTAGAGAAAGGAGGCAGGATTTCCATAGAAAAGCCTCTGATCAGAAATGAAAGATTCCTAAATGGGCTGAAAATAAAGAGTTTACCTCTAATGGCAAGATTCAAGCTGCTATGTTGCTGGATTTCGAAAAGAAAGGGAAACTCTGTATCCATAAGGAGAAAACAGATTATAATAACAATATATTCATGGTTCCAGTAAGTGTGAACATAATTTCAAAGTAATTTGGGGTTGGGGTTTCAAAGATGGAACTGAACTTGTATTTCCTGGAATGTATTATATTTGCGAAACAAGGCCTATTTTAAGTTGCCTGATCATTGGTTTTGGAATAGTATTCCCAAAGGTATATCATGTGAAGAAAATCATTGGAAGTAATGAAGAAACTAATGGACTAACACGTAGTAAAAGAGCAACGTTTGCTGAAATTGTAGTTGATATATTTAGTGCATTAATACCTTCAGTGGGAGTGGTGAACACTCAAAGGATTTGCAAATTGTCAACAGTGGTGGATCGCTTATCGATGACACTGCTAGTGGGTTTTTAATGATCAATACCGAACTAGTTGTGGTAAGATCAATGGTTTTACAAAATGGACTTGCTCTTGATATATTATTGGCAAAAGAGGGCGGAGTCTGTAGAATGCTGAAAATGCAACATTGTTGCACTTACATTCCAGACGAAAGTGTTGACATCGGAAATTATGCAAAAAACATTACACATTTGAGAGAAAAATTGAAACCACTGGAGGTTTACAATGCATGGAAGAGACTAATTAGTGGTCTCTCTTTGATAGGTAATTTGCTTTCTAATGTAGAGAAATGTTTTGTAGGTAGAATACTGATTTATACAAGAAAATGAAAAACTTTCACATGAATAATGGGGAAAGCCTAAAAGAGTGTTTGAAGAAATAGAGCGGAATAAATGTTGAAAGTTGGCATCTGTTTCTGTAATTTGTGATGATATAAAATATCATCAAAGAGGGGATTGATGGAGCAAGGGTTTGCACCGTAAAGAGAATTGCTCGGATTCAATCCTCTCGAAATAACACATAATGTATTAATAAACATGTTTTGTATTGCCAATAATTGCACCACACAACATTTCTAGTATCTAGAGGAAGCTTACCTATGTGCTTTTACTAACAGTAACCAGAGTGACCTAAAATGGCTGCAGCAAAGTGGGAACTATTTTGCGCATGCGTATGTCACACTCACATGACATAAAGCACTCTCTGCTTTGGTGGGAAAACTTTGCTTCTGTGCACTAGAATTAAAGATGGCTGCTCTATGTTTTACATGCTGATGCTTGCACTGCTGCTTGTACTAAACCCTGTTTGTTCTGCCTAATCACTTTTGCTATAGTTAAAGTAAAGTAAGGGGAATAGAGTAGAGATAAGTGGTATACAGTGCATTCATTTATTAATTGTTCTAAAACTGTTTCTCTTTAAATTTGCTACTAGTTTGTATTTGAGCGTGATGTTACATCGCTACACTCCATTTTAAAAAGAACTGCGCCTGCGCAGGAGAACCCAAGAGTCCTCAAGTCATGGCATTGAACTAGAGCCAGCAACAGACTTGGCTGTGAAACTCATGAGAACTTCACCCTTTGACCTCTCAAAAGGAAGCTTCGATGTACCAAAAAGTAATACATTGTATTTGTCATTGAAACATCCATTGTTGGGTGGAATAAAAGTGCATGGAAAATAAATTATGAGAGGTAACATTAAATTGAATATTTTTTTTTTAAAAGCTTTATTTCCAGTTATAATATTACATTTGCTAGCCTACAACCACCAGGGCCGGCCGTCGCCAAAGCAAACAGTAGCATAGTATTGTACAATGACACAGCACTTCAGCCGACAACCCGGGGGTCCGGCGGCGAATGAGCTTACATATCATAAAAGTATATATTGAGACGCAGGATAAATTAAGGTTTTTCTTTTTAATATATATGAATAAACAGATAGGAAAAGAAAGAAACCACAAACCATAAAAATAACGAGGCAGAACAGGAATTTTATGTGAAGTGTCCCTCCCAGGAGGGGGAGAGCCGCATCTGAGAAGTTATATAAAAGACAGTAAATGAGGCAATCAAAAAGGAGGAGGGGTAGGGGGGAAATGAGAGTAAGCAATCATGGTAGCAACGAAGCTCAACACGGTAGAAGGAATGCCAGGCTATGGGGATTGCGGCATCTCCGGGATATTTACGAGAGGAGAAGTACAGATCTCCCCGCGATACAGGTTCCACTGGTTCCATAATCTGCCCCACTTCTTGGGCCTGCCACGTGCAACATGCAGTTTTTTCCCGAAACATGCACCAGTCCATGTTCTCTATCCAAGCTGAGACACTAGGTGTCCTCTGGGACCCCCATAACTGCGCAATGTCCCTCTTAGCCACCATATTCCCAAGTGTGACCCATTGTGTCTGCGCCACGTAATCATTAGGCTCCCACACATTCAACAAACACCGTCGGGCCTCAGGCAACAACGAAACTCCCGTAACTTCCTTCATGACATCATGCACACGGTTCCAGAATGATACCACCTCGGGGCATTCCCATAGAATATGGAGGAAGGTACCCATCACACCACACCCACGCTTACACAACCCATCCGCAGAGTAACCCATACGCAACAGCCTGGGGCCTGTCATGTAGTTACGGTGTAAGATCTTTAATTGCACCAGTCGAAGACGGGCCAGAATCGCGACCTCCTTAGGAGAGGTTATCGCAGCCTGCCAATCCTCATCATCCAGCTCCAATCCAGCCCTTGGTAGTCCATAAGCTGTCTAATTTCTCAGTGACATAGAGCGGAGTCGCTCGGGTCAATGTGTCCGACCAACCCATAGCTACATTAGCACTATACCAAATCCGCACCGCAACTCCGGTGGGCCCCGTTAATGTCCTGCCGGTCAATTTGGAGTATAGCGCCCTGTTATAATTCCCTCCTGGGAGCTGCCATTTATTCATTTCGAATGCTGGGTTGGTAGCAGGGCCGTACATGGCATGGTTAATTGCACTTAATTGGGAAGCCCAATAATAGCGTTTGATGTCGGGCAACACAATGCCCCCATCATACCAGGGCAGTGTTAACTTTGCTAAGGCAATGCGGGAGCACCCGCCCCATAGCAGCCGCCTCTGAAGGCATTCTATCTCGCGGAAATAGCTGGCGGGTACGAGGTCAAGAGTGTTTTGAAGGGCGTACAGAAATCTGGGCTGGGCCATCATCTTGAATAGGGCTGCTCTTCCGACCAGGGACAACGGCAATCCACACCAGGCCGCTACGTTGGATTTCAGCCGAAGAAGCGGAGGGAGCAAGTTATGCTGATACCGAACCGCGGGGTCAAGCGACATGTATATCCCAAGTACTTAAAGCCGGTATGCGATATCTGTATCGGGCAGGCACGCGGCACGGGAGGTATCCAACCAGTAAGCGAGGAAACACAAGATTTAGCCCAATTAATCACCAGGCCGGAATTTTTTCCGAAGGAGCAAAGGACATCGAATAGCACCCCTAATGATTTCCGAGGGGAAGTAAGATACAGGAGGATATCGTCCGCATATAAAGATATGCGGTCCTCAAAGTCGGGGGTCCATCGAATGCCCTTAAGCGATGGTTCCCACCGCAGCCATGCAGCTAGGGGTTCCAAGGCGAGCGCAAATAGTAGCGGTGACAGAGGGCATCCCTGCCGCGTGCCTCTCCCGAGAGTAAAGGATTCCGAAACCCTACCATTGACCACCACCTGGGCCAGCGGGTTCTCATAAAGGAGTTTGACCCAACCGATGAACCCTGGACCAAAACCGAACTTCGCAAGGGCCGCCCATAAATACGGCCATTCCACTGTGTCGAAGGCCATCGTGGCATCAAGGGAGACCAAAATGGCCGGCTCACGCAACGTCCCCGCCCTCGCCCTCGCGAGGACGCCATGAAGACAACGCAAATTCAGCGCGGTGTTACGAGTAGGAATGATCCCGGACTGATCCGGGTGTATCAGGTCCCCAATCACCTTGATTAATCGATTTGCTAACAGTTTTGCCAGGATCTTAGGTTCTGAACACCAAAAAGTTGCCTCTAACACCTATATTTTAAACCACATTTGCGGAAAAGTTGAGCACACCAATAGTCGTGATCAACAAGGTATTTTTATTTATACCGAACCAATCTGGGAATTAATCAAGTTTAAGCATGTTTTCACACATAAAGACACATAGATACAAAAATTATTTACAATTTGAATATGAAATACATTCAGGAAAAAAGGGGATATAATCCTGGTTCTAATAAGCAAAAACCATTTGTAAACAAAAATACGTGATTATTGAAAGACAAGACAAAACCATTATGAACATGTGTAACATACAGTGAGACGCGTTTCGATTCCAGTGTAAAAGTTTCTGGAATCTCATCAGGGCACAAGTGAAGTTCTGTCAGAGTGTAGGAATTGAAGAAATGCACATAAATTCTCAGTGTGCAACGTGAAGCTTCTAAAACAGGGGATCAGATGAGGGTCACCGTCCGAGGCGAATATGCAAATTCCGCCTGCCGGCGCTGTGTCGCCGTTTGTAAGACGCGTTTCGATTCCAGTGTAAAAGTTTCTGGAATCTCATCAGGGCACAAGTGAAGTTCTGTCTGTCAAGAGAGAACGGAATTGAATTAAATCAGAACTATATGAGTTCTATCTCCCACTAAAAGTGACGCTCAGCAAGGAACCTACCAGAGTGTAGGAATTGAAGAAATGCACATAAATTCTCAGTGTGCAACGTGAAGCTTCTAAAACAGGGGATCAGATGAGGGTCACCTACAAATATGAAAATCGTGTGGTCAGACTAATGTTTATTGTCCAGACACAATCAAGAATTGAAGTGAAAACAAAAAGGACGTACCGTCCGAGGCGAATATGCAAATTCCGCCTGCCGGCGCTGTGTCGCCGTTTGTAAATCAATGTGGGGGAAGGCTGGACCAGGGCTCTTGTTCGCGCTGAGAGAAAGAAGCGAGGCCACAGGTCAGAGTTTTAAGTAAATATTTGTGTGAAATACTAACTGCGATTAGATGGGAAACAGGACGTACCTTACTATCAGCAAACAACCGGGCTTAGCGCTCCGTAAATGCTTGTCAAGGGAGTCCCGTCATGACTTCAAATTGAAAGGGACATCCGCTGTGAAAAGGAGGCGGAAGAAGCATGAGACCGCGTCCTTGAACAATAATGTGAGTGAATCTAAGAGCAGCGCTGGGGAGCATTGCCTACCTGTGTTCAGTTAGTGTCAGCCTTCAGGCGTTCTGGCGATCTCTGTCGAATCCAAGATGGGCGCCAGGTGTGTTTACCTGTATATGAGTCACAGGTAAAAAATGGGCATCATGGGATATGTAGTTTACGGCCCAACATGTGTGTTGAACAGTGAAATACATATTAAAAGAATAACGTTTTGGTAATTAGGTGACCGATACATGTACAGCTTTGGAAAATTTAGAAGAGGAGGAAAGAGACAAACAGAGCCTCCCGGATGGGAGTGGTCTGCCGCAGCATTAAGTTGGAATATCTAGACCCTTGAGATTTCCGATAAAGTGTTAAGACCATTTTGCGCACTCTTGAATTTTAAAATGAGATATGCTTCTTTCTGGAGGAGCATTCTGTCGATATCCACGTTTCGATTGGAAGATCGGAATGTGTACAAGACCGTCCACTTGAAGTCATTGATGTCGTGTTTCTCATTTAGAAAATGATCCACCATTGGGGCATTTGCGGTTTTATTCTTTAGCCTTGATCTGTGCTGGCAAATACGAGTGTTGACTTGTTGTGTCGTCTTACCGATATAGATTTTGGCACAGGGACATTGGACTGCATAAACCACATTCCTGGTTTTGCAATTAGAGAATTCTCTATGGTTCCATCTTGTCCCCTCGTGCGTGAATACATCCCCTTCAATGGTGTTGGGGCATACTACACAGGTGCCACATTTGTGGTGGCCTGTGATCGGTTTGAGATCCCACTGACTCAATAAGTCACATTTCTTTTTAGGTAACGAAACATCCGCTCTCGTGATTTGCTGCCCTATGCTTTGGTTTTTTCTGTACGCAAATATAGGTCGTGGGAATGGACATTCAAGATTGGCAAGCAGATGCCAGTTACTCAAAATGGCTTTTCTCAATTTATGGGTGTCTGGTCCAAAAGTGGACACACAGACCAATCTGTCAAGAGCAGGCTTGGGTCGAGTTTGGAGAAGTGTTTCACGGGGGGTATAGCGCGCCCTTTTGCATGCGTGCTTAAGTAACTTTTTAGGGTATCCCCTATTTTCCATTTCTTGACAGAACATCTCAGCATGGTAGGAGAAATCCTCCAAGTGCGAGCAGTTTCTCCTGATTCGTAACAGTTGCCCGTACGGAAGATTGGATTTGAGATTGCGGGGATGCGCACTTTTGTGGTGCAAAATGGTGTTACGGTCAGTGTCTTTTTTGTACAGGGATGACATGAGTTCCCCGTCACAGGATGTCATTTCTACATCAAGGAAAGTCATCTTAGAATTGCTGTGGGCCATAGAGAATTTAATGTCACCATGCCTATTGTTTAGCCAATCGTGGAACGCTACCAGTTCGGTCTGGCTCCCCTGCCACAGGAGCCAGACGTCATCAATGTAGCGAAACCACTGGAGTATGTGCTGTCGAAAGGGATTATTATTCTCCACAAATCTCTCCTCGTATTGTGCCATATACAATACGGCCATTTCCGGCGCATAAGGGCACCCCATAGCGGTGCCCTTGATTTGCATGAAGAACTCTCCATTAAATGAGAAATAGTTCTTCTTCAAGGCAATCTCTGCCAGTTTGATGATGAAAGTTGTGGGTACTTGGTGAGGTCTGTCTCTCATCTCCAGGTATATCTCCATCACCTCCAGCGCTTCTTCCTGAGGAATCTGCGTATAGAGGGAGGAGACATCCATGGTGACCATTAACTGAGTCTCTTGGTCAAATTTGGTCCCCTCTACCTTGAGTAAAAAGTCGGTGGTATCTCTCAAATAGGATTTGACCTTCGTCAAAAATGGTTTTAAAAAGAAATCCACATACTGGGAAAGTGGTTCAAGGCAAGAATCACACCCAGACACGATGGGGCGTCCTGGTGGATCTTGGAGGCTCTTATGGATTTTGTGCGGGTGGCTACCCGCGAGAGCTTACGGACATTTCTTGTTTTTGTTTAAATTTTTCAAGGAAACAGTTTGGGAAATTTCCTAGTTTCCCAAAAACATGGCAGATAAAGACACGCTATCCTTTAGCGAGAGTCACATCCAAAATCTAATCGATAATTCTCCCTTTTCCAATGTGACGCTCAGCTCAACAGCGAAGCAACAGAATGAATCAGAATGAATCAGACAGACTAATACGTTTACAGAAAAAACATGTACGAACAGAGCTACATGGGCATTTCCTCCTAAGGCACCTGAAGGGTGGTACCATCCCTTGGGGCTTACAGGTGAAAAATGTCCCTGTAATATTCATCGAAGATGCGGAATATAAAAAAGGTTTTAGTTTCATAAATACGAAGTGCAGCCGGGACCTCATGGTCCATACCATTGAAACCGCCCAGAGACTATGCCTACAGGAAGCAAAGGAGATTGAGGAACTCATTGAGACAATAAAGAGCAGCCCGGTGGTTGCGGATGCCAAAGCATTGTTGGAAAAAATAGAAAAAGACATAAGGGTCTTTAAAGATAACACCATTAATGAGAAAACCTCCAAGTATGAGAGGGATGTTAAGTCCTTCAAGATAGAGCAGGTCTATCCTTTTTTAAGAGAGGATTATTACACCCAACAGGACTCTCGCAGAGCGTTATCCACATACCAGGGCCGGTCTAGAAATCGTTTCACTACGTTTTCAGAAACGTCTTCTTCTGACTCATCCAGCTCTGATAACCGCAATCTAAAAAAGCAGGTGGCTTTTTTAGAACAGGGCCAACAGCCAAAAACCCGCTTCAAACAACCTTGGGAGATGAGGACCAGGAACCGCTCCTACAAATCGTAGGTAGCGGGAGTACGGTCGTCAATCTGTCTAAAAAATCCCTCACACCGGATGAATATTCGGTTTTGAATTTGGGATTAAAATTTGTGCCAAGCAAACGTACTGACTACACTAGACTCAAACTGGAAGCTATTGAGTTTTGTCGCAAAATTCGACTTAAAACATTCTTTTGCAATTATGTACCGTCACCTAATGTGGAAGTGACTGGGTTAAGAAACAAGTCCAACTTTGTTCCCAACCAAAACATCCCAAAGGAAGTTTTAGCCTTCGAACAAGTTCTGCTGTCATCTATTGACAACTTTGAAAAAGGAAAACATTTTGTTCACCAAAACATCGGCCATAGACAACGTGCGGCGATGAAATCCCTGAAAGAAGACACCTCAATAGTCATCAAACAGGCCGACAAGGGCGGGGCAGTAGTCGTTTGGGCACGTGACAAATATTTGGCTGAAGGCACCCAGCAAGTCAACAACCAGACTTGGTACAGACGCCTCAAGGAAGATCCAGTTAGCGATATCCAACAGCTCATTTCAGAAACATTGGCAAAAGGGTTTGAAGAAGGATTTTTGGGCAAAAAAGAACATGAATATCTCCTGAAAAAGAGTCCCAGAACACCAGTTCTATACCTTTTGCCCAAAATCCATAAGAGCCTCCAAGATCCACCAGGACGCCCCATCGTGTCTGGGTGTGATTCTTGCCTTGAACCACTTTCCCAGTATGTGGATTTCTTTTTAAAACCATTTTTGACGAAGGTCAAATCCTATTTGAGAGATACCACCGACTTTTTACTCAAGGTAGAGGGGACCAAATTTGACCAAGAGACTCAGTTAATGGTCACCATGGATGTCTCCTCCCTCTATACGCAGATTCCTCAGGAAGAAGCGCTGGAGGTGATGGAGATATACCTGGAGATGAGAGACAGACCTCACCAAGTACCCACAACTTTCATCATCAAACTGGCAGAGATTGCCTTGAAGAAGAACTATTTCTCATTTAATGGAGAGTTCTTCATGCAAATCAAGGGCACCGCTATGGGGTGCCCTTATGCGCCGGAAATGGCCGTATTGTATATGGCACAATACGAGGAGAGATTTGTGGAGAATAATAATCCCTTTCGACAGCACATACTCCAGTGGTTTCGCTACATTGATGACGTCTGGCTCCTGTGGCAGGGGAGCCAGACCGAACTGGTAGCGTTCCACGATTGGCTAAACAATAGGCATGGTGACATTAAATTCTCTATGGCCCACAGCAATTCTAAGATGACTTTCCTTGATGTAGAAATGACATCCTGTGACGGGGAACTCATGTCATCCCTGTACAAAAAAGACACTGACCGTAACACCATTTTGCACCACAAAAGTGCGCATCCCCGCAATCTCAAATCCAATCTTCCGTACGGGCAACTGTTACGAATCAGGAGAAACTGCTCGCACTTGGAGGATTTCTCCTACCATGCTGAGATGTTCTGTCAAGAAATGGAAAATAGGGGATACCCTAAAAAGTTACTTAAGCACGCATGCAAAAGGGCGCGCTATACCCCCCGTGAAACACTTCTCCAAACTCGACCCAAGCCTGCTCTTGACAGATTGGTCTGTGTGTCCACTTTTGGACCAGACACCCATAAATTGAGAAAAGCCATTTTGAGTAACTGGCATCTGCTTGCCAATCTTGAATGTCCATTCCCACGACCTATATTTGCGTACAGAAAAAACCAAAGCATAGGGCAGCAAATCACGAGAGCGGATGTTTCGTTACCTAAAAAGAAATGTGACTTATTGAGTCAGTGGGATCTCAAACCGATCACAGGCCACCACAAATGTGGCACCTGTGTAGTATGCCCCAACACCATTGAAGGGGATGTATTCACGCACGAGGGGACAAGATGGAACCATAGAGAATTCTCTAATTGCAAAACCAGGAATGTGGTTTATGCAGTCCAATGTCCCTGTGCCAAAATCTATATCGGTAAGACGACACAACAAGTCAACACTCGTATTTGCCAGCACAGATCAAGGCTAAAGAATAAAACCGCAAATGCCCCAATGGTGGATCATTTTCTAAATGAGAAACACGACATCAATGACTTCAAGTGGACGGTCTTGTACACATTCCGATCTTCCAATCGAAACGTGGATATCGACAGAATGCTCCTCCAGAAAGAAGCATATCTCATTTTAAAATTCAAGAGTGCGCAAAATGGTCTTAACACTTTATCGGAAATCTCAAGGGTCTAGATATTCCAACTTAATGCTGCGGCAGACCACTCCCATCCGGGAGGCTCTGTTTGTCTCTTTCCTCCTCTTCTAAATTTTCCAAAGCTGTACATGTATCGGTCACCTAATTACCAAAACGTTATTCTTTTAATATGTATTTCACTGTTCAACACACATGTTGGGCCGTAAACTACATATCCCATGATGCCCATTTTTTACCTGTGACTCATATACAGATAAACACACCTGGCGCCCATCTTGGATTCGACAGAGATCGCCAGAACGCCTGAAGGCTGACACTAACTGAACACAGGTAGGCAATGCTCCCCAGCGCTGCTCTTAGATTCACTCACATTATTGTTCAAGGACGCGGTCTCATGCTTCTTCCGCCTCCTTTTCACAGCGGATGTCCCTTTCAATTTGAAGTCATGACGGGACTCCCTTGACAAGCATTTACGGAGCGCTAAGCCCGGTTGTTTGCTGATAGTAAGGTACGTCCTGTTTCCCATCTAATCGCAGTTAGTATTTCACACAAATATTTACTTAAAACTCTGACCTGTGGCCTCGCTTCTTTCTCTCAGCGCGAACAAGAGCCCTGGTCCAGCCTTCCCCCACATTGATTTACAAACGGCGACACAGCGCCGGCAGGCGGAATTTGCATATTCGCCTCGGACGGTACGTCCTTTTTGTTTTCACTTCAATTCTTGATTGTGTCTGGACAATAAACATTAGTCTGACCACACGATTTTCATATTTGTAGGTGACCCTCATCTGATCCCCTGTTTTAGAAGCTTCACGTTGCACACTGAGAATTTATGTGCATTTCTTCAATTCCTACACTCTGGTAGGTTCCTTGCTGAGCGTCACTTTTAGTGGGAGATAGAACTCATATAGTTCTGATTTAATTCAATTCCGTTCTCTCTTGACAGACAGAACTTCACTTGTGCCCTGATGAGATTCCAGAAACTTTTACACTGGAATCGAAACGCGTCTTACAAACGGCGACACAGCGCCGGCAGGCGGAATTTGCATATTCGCCTCGGACGGTGACCCTCATCTGATCCCCTGTTTTAGAAGCTTCACGTTGCACACTGAGAATTTATGTGCATTTCTTCAATTCCTACACTCTGACAGAACTTCACTTGTGCCCTGATGAGATTCCAGAAACTTTTACACTGGAATCGAAACGCGTCTCACTGTATGTTACACATGTTCATAATGGTTTTGTCTTGTCTTTCAATAATCACGTATTTTTGTTTACAAATGGTTTTTGCTTATTAGAACCAGGATTATATCCCCTTTTTTCCTGAATGTATTTCATATTCAAATTGTAAATAATTTTTGTATCTATGTGTCTTTATGTGTGAAAACATGCTTAAACTTGATTAATTCCCAGATTGGTTCGGTATAAATAAAAATACCTTGTTGATCACGACTATTGGTGTGCTCAACTTTTCCGCAAATGTGGTTTAAAATATAGGTGTTAGAGGCAACTTTTTGGTGTTCAGAATATAATAGGGTCCAGCCTCTTCACCTGTCCATAAGGGCCTGGCTCCTCTCTTTTCCCTCAGGATCTTAGGTTCGGCATTCAAGAGTGATATAGGTCTATAAGACGCACACAGGTCTCGGGGTTTCCCTTCTTTGTGGATCACTACAATGGAAGCCAGTCTCTGGTCTCGGGGGAGTGACCCAGCCTCACGCGACTCCAGAAACATCGCGCGGAGATACGGCGCCATTTTGTCAGGACACAGTTTGTACAGTTCAATGGGGATGCCATTAGGGCCTGTAGCTTTTCCCGAGCGGATGGAGCGAATAGCAAGCGCTATTTCATCGTTGGAAAATTCTGCCTCCATAAGCTCTCTATCAGAATCAGACAAGCTAGGCAATGCGATATCTCTGAGCAGCAAATGTGAGTCCTCCTCAGGCCTGTCTGAGACTGGCGAGTATACCGTTTGGAAGTGACATGCAAATTCCTCCACTATCACTAGCGGATCAACCACACGCACGCCATCCACTCTTTCAACAACAGGCACAACTCGACTCAATCTTTCCTTTTTATCCAACCATGCGATCAACTTCCCCTCTTTATCACCCACATCATACAGTCGTCCCTGTTGCTCGTGAATCATAGCCTTAGCAGCGTCTGTCACCAGGGCTCTATAGTCAAACTGTATAAGGTTCAAGACATGTAACTTATCCTGCGTGACCCCGGACTCCAGCTCTGCCTCCAGGGCAGTGATTTCAGACTCCAGTCGCACAACCTCCTCATTCTTACGTCTCTTTGCACAGGCAATCAACGACAGCGTCTGGCCTCGAATCACAGTTTTAAAGGCCTCCCACAGCGATATAGATGAGGACACAGACCCCACATTTTCAGCAAAGTAGTGATCGATGGTCTTGACCAAACCCTCCCGGGTTTCAGGGTTACGGAGATGCCAGGGATTGATCGGAGCAACCCGACCCCCGGCTCCCAGCTGGATATCAATAAGAAGCCATAGTGGGGAGTGGTCCGAGATACCGCTGGCCAAGTGTCTAACCTCTCTCACCGCCGGCATGAGGACATAATCAAGCCTCGCGAGGCTCCCATGTGCACCAGAATGAAAGGTATATTGAGCCTGTCCGGGATGCATCAGTCTCCAACAGTCGACAAGACCCAATGTCTCCAGGAAGCTGCCAAGCCAGGATTGCGATCTTGTAAGATCCCTGGGGGGGGGGTTACGATCCTCTCTACCACAAACAACAGAGTTGAAATCTCCTCCTACAACTAAAATCCCTTTGGGGAGCCCCAACACCATCTTCCCAAGGTCAGCAAATGTCGTGGTTTGTAAACCCGGTGAGAAATATACGGAGAGTATGGAAATCGTCTTCCCCTCCCATCTACCAGTAATAGCGACATATCGTCCCCTATCATCTAGGATGGTATCGTCAACTTCCAAGGGGAGGGAGTTCCTAACAAGAATACCAGTTCCTCTCGATCCGGAGGTAAACCCCGAGTGTGCGATCAGCCGATAACCCCGCCTATTCATTGCGTGACATGTGTTCCCCACCAAGTGCGTTTCCTATAGTAGCACTAAATCCGGGGAAAGACGTTTTAAGTACTGCAATACTATCCCCCGCTTTATCCTGTCTCCCAAGCCATTGACATTCCAACTTAATACCCTCAACACCCTACCCCCCATCCCATGAATGCTGATGGAATCTCCCAAACAGTGAGAAGGACACAAAAGTCAAATTGTACAATGATACGTAGCCTCTGCGACAATACAAAAAGGGAAAAAAAGACCCCCCGCCACCTCCGAATGACCCCAAACACACATCCCCCCTCCCTGCACCCCTGCGGTAATCCAAAAAACCACCCCAATTTGTAGTGTGCCTGTCGCCCTACCCCGAGACTAATCTACAAGAAGAAAGAGGAACACCCCAGGAGGAGGAAGAGTCCCAATTACCCCGCCGCCTCTGGGTATATAATCATTATATTCACATTAACCCAAGAGTTCAAGGAACCACTGCTGCAAAGTCCATGAACTGCACTCGCCGATCCCGCTCACTCCTCCTGTTCCATCGGGCCACCGTCCACAACTCCAGGTTGTGCCGTGTGGTCTCGCTGCGTCGATAAAGTGTCTAGCCAGTCACTAGCTACTTCGGGCCGATCAAAAAAGAGCACTCGTTTGTTATGTTAAACCCGTAGCCGGGCAGGGAAGAGCATGGCGTACTTCAAGCCCAAGTCTCTCAGTCTCCGTTTCACCCCGGTAAATCTCATTCTCTGTTTCTGTACCGATTGGGTGAAGTCTGGGTAGAAACTGATAGACGCGTTCTCAGATTTCGTGGGGCCGTTGATCCTCGAAGCCTGCAGAATGGCATCCCTGTCCCTGAAATGAAAGATTCTGGCAATTATGGGGCGCGGTGGGGCGCCTGTTTTGTGTCTTCCGCCCGGCACTCTGTGGGCACGCTCCACCACGAAGAAATTGCTGAGGCCCTTGGGGGCAAGATGATTTATTATCAGATCTTCCACAAGGAGATCCGTCGCCTGTTCAGCGGACTTCTCCGGAACTCCGATAATGCGGACGTTGTTGCGCCTCGCACGACTTTCAAAGTCATCCAGCCGGCGGGCGAACTGGTCGTTCGAAGTTCTCAGGTTTCGGACCTCAGTCTGGAGATCGGACACGTCAGTTGTAAGACTGGCAGTCTTGATATCCAACGGTTTGACCCGTTCATTAGTCTTCGCCAAGTCCGTCCTAATCAAGTGACATCAATAGCCACTGTGTCGATTTTGGAGGCCAATGTCTCATATTGCTGGCCCATGGATGTTTTCACGCTCGAAATGGCGCCCATTATGTCTCGCAGTGTCAACTCTTCCGCTTCTGGGGGGCCACCTCCAAGGTCCTCCGGAGTTTTACCAGTGCCGCTGGGGGAACCTTTAGGGCGAGTATATCGATCCATGATGTTGGATTGAGTGGCGCCTCCTCGGGACGTATTCTTGACCGTCCGTCTCTCGCTGTCAGCTTTGCTCGCCATGCTGAGCTGTGTGCCCCAAAGGGGCTTTTGGGACCTGGTGTGAATGGCTCCTCACTGATAAAGCTGTGAAAAGTCAAAAGACTCCTTGTAGGAGCGTTCGATCAAGGTGGACCATGGGCCGACAAGAGCTAGGGGCAGCTGTCTTTCGGTAGACAAGAACAGAAAAAATGAAACTGAAAGTACACCAGGGGCACCAGTCGTCTTCCACTAGCCATTGTTGTTCAACTGCCCCCTGGGTATTCCGGAGGCTCGAGTCCCGGGCTGTCTCTCGATGTAGGCCTTCAGGTAACAGAGCGGAGTAATTATGGTTCTCGGCATCCAAATCGACTTTTGAAAAAAGCAATTTGATCAGCAGGGTCATATCCGCAATAACCCGTCGTCCATATCAGGATCTGTGACAGGATATATGTAGGAGGCGGCGAGGGTCTCAGGAGCCCTTTGCTCACTTGACCATCTTGGATGCGCGCTAAGCTCCTCCTCCTTAATTTGAATATTTGATTGAAATGATCTCAGAACTGGTATGGTGTGATGACCTCTCCTCACTTTTGACAAATCAAATTGAGGAAATAGATGAACTTGCAACATTGGGGGGTGGTACACTGCCCTGGAAAATGGTATAACTAAGGCAGGCTTAGCTAGTTAGTTTGTCTGACTTGTCCGAATAGCTGACCTGTCACTGAGCCAACGCACTCAGTAGGCGATCGAGAGCAGAGGTGCTGGCGGAGCACTCTGTCAGACGATTCGATAACCCAATCGGGGTTCTGGGAAGGAGTTCGATAACCCAATCAGGGTTCTGGGAAGGAGTTCGATAACCCAATCAGGGTTCCGGGAAGGAGTTCGATAACCCAATCGGGGTCCGACTGTTAGCTGCAAAGAGGGGTGTGACGCTGGCGTTGCACTTTATCTGTGGGTGCCGGTCTTGACCTGCGGTGGTCCTGTCCTGATCCAATTTGGTTTGTCCTTGTCCTGAGTCTGGTCTGCACCATTCCTGTCCTGTTGGCACCTGAACTATCGGGAGTCCAGTCCGTTATCCCAGCCCGTGGCCAGGGTTGGTCTTCACACCATTCTAGGTAAATATTAATTAGTGTGGGTATGTCATTGTACTATTTCCCTTTTCTTACCCTTCCTATGTTTCAATGCTTAAAGAAAGTCTCGTAATATTTTCACATCATTTTGCTTTGATTTTTTTCTTCCTAATTGAACAAGCTTTAATTGAATTGGTATGGACTATGAGATTTAAGAACTTACATAGAGAAAGTGTTTAAACCTTCCCAGAGTCTGGGGTTATTTTATAAATGCAAATGTTTATTTACTACCTATTATGCTAACTCCCTTGATCCCTTAGGACTCTAGGTGCCGGTGATTAGGATTGGTAAGTCAATGGTATAGGTCCTAAAGATTAATTAAAATCTGATTTGCATACGTTTACATGTTCAAAGTGTGTATGTTTTTATGGGCCCAGGTGAGTATGGTAAAACGAGCAGATGAGGCCGCGCTCTATCATCCCCAGTAATTGCGCTAAGAGCAGCGTTAACGTCAGCTAGAACAAAAGCCTTATCTGAATAATAAAAATGAGAGAGTGCGCGAACATTGACCTCTTCATTATCACTTGCATATTGTGATGCAAAGTGATTGACTCATAGGTCCTGAGCTACATGATTTTGTGGCTGCAATAGATGTCCACCCCATTCCCATTTAACCAAATTCCAAAAGTGTTGGGAGTTAATTTCCAGCACATGCTAATCTGAGGTCCTGCATCTATTTTCGTCCCACAGTTTTTTAGCCTTTTCCTGCGCCCTCCTGTTCTTAGTCCTAGCGGACCGTACTCTACTTGGTTCGCCTGATCTAATTGCTTCCCCGAGATGTCTGCGTGCTAATTTGCATTACGCGTTAAACAATTGGTACAGTTTCTTTTGTGGGGTTCTCTTTGTCCTCAGTGGTTTTATGAAATAAGAACACATTTTGGAAAAAAACGTATTATGAAGTATGGTTATATCCTCAGGGGAGTTGAATTCAGTGAGGAGAGCCTCCATTTTGGCTAACTTATGGTCGGTGTCCATGGCAATAGTAGATAAGATATCAGGTTTCTCTAGAGTCATTTCTCATTTAAGTTGCTGCATGTCATTGGTAATTTCCAGGTTGTGGGTAATAAGTGGGTATCGGGTTGTGTATGTTCGTATAGGTCCTGGAATTCAAAAGTCGACATAGCGGGTTGAGGTCACTCTCCAAACGATCCTGCACAGCCATGTCTAAAAGGGCATGCCTTCATTTTAAATAATTAACACATAGTCAATACGTGTTATCGCCGTTATTAATCCCTTCGCTGCGGCGGCTATTCCGCTGCAGCGCTAAGGGGGAGACGGGGGCGCTCGGCGCTCCCATGCTCATGACGGAACCGCTCCGTCACGGCCCACGGGTGAGCTGTGCTTGTGACGGAACGGTTCCGTCAAGGCTCCGCCCGCCTCATAGAACGCTCTGCGCAGGCGCAGAATTCGCGTTGCGCAGGCGCGGCGAGCGGGCGTGACGGAACCGTTCCGTCACCAGCACAGCCCACCCGAGGCTCGTGACAGAACGGTTCCGTCACGAGCATGGGAGGGGTTAAATGTGTTAGCCCCATGACGGTCAAAAGCTGTTCTTCCATTTGCCATAGGCCTTTTTCTAAGCAAATACTTTATTTGGATTGCCACATATGGTCATCTTTTTATTGGTGCTAGTTCAAGACTTGGGATACCCCACTGAGCATCTTCCTCCCCCGTAAGATCGTACTCCTCGCTACCAAGGGGCTCAAAGGAAAAGTTAAAGTCCCCTGCAACTATCACTAAGGAGTCCTCAAGATAGGTGATCTAAGAGATCATTGAGGGCGATTAGAACTTCCGAACTCCTCCCCCCACTGACCCTCCTAACATAAACATTATAAATGTTGATGTTACCATATGGGCCCATCAGCAGCCGAACAGCAAGGATATCGTTATTCTGGGTCAGTGGCTCCAGAATCTTTTAGCTGATGTGCTGTTGAACCCAGATTGTTAATCCCTGATGGGCGGCCTTTGCCACCACTGGTGGCTGGGATATGATAGTTTAAATACCCTACATGGTGTATGGAGTGTACTAGCCATGTTTCCTGAAATAGACAGATATTATACTATTCTATAAAAGTATGCCAGTCAGGGGATGTGCCCTTGGACCTTAACCCAGTTATATTCCATGACATTAACGCTAACCCAAGTGGATTATGTTGGAATTCTGGTAGCTCATTACATCCTGAGGCCTTATTTCCTACTGCCTCCGGTGTACCCTCCGCGGGTAAGAGTGAAATAACTTGGGGGCATATTAGCAAGAACCTTGTTAAAATTATCGCTGTTTTAGCGACCGGAAACTGCCCCTAAAACGGCGATAATGGGCTTGCTAATATGAGTTATAGAATTCCAATAGAAGCCCAGGTTAGATGCGCATGACATCTAACCTGGGCTTCTATTGGAATTCTATAACGCATATTAGCAAGCCCATTATCGCCGTTTTAGCGGCGCTAAAACTGCGATAATTTTAACGAGGTTCTTTCTAATATGCCCCTAGGTTTGTTGACACTAAAGGGCAGATTTACAAGAAAGTGACGCATCTAGAAAGATGCGTCACTTTCCCTGCGCCACCATACAAAACCCTTGCGTCACCATGGATGCGCAGTATTTAAAATACAGCGCACCATGGCGCAAGGATTGAAAGATGCGTCAGAAATTCTGATGCATCTGTTGATGGAAAAGTCATGCATTACTGGAGTCATGCCGCAAGCATGACGCAACTCCAGCAAAGTGTGTTGCAGCCTATTCCCAATAAACTACGTCACTCCTTACACCTGCTTCAAACAGGCGTTAGGTTTTGACGCAGTGGTATCCTAAAAGTCACGCAGTCAAATCTTGTAGATTTCACTTTGTCACTTTTTCGATGCTTTCCTGCGTGGGAAAGCCTACCCTGCATACATTATACCTGACACAGATATAATGTCACGCAGGGCTTTACTACGTGACGCATCTCCCTAGATGCGGCCCATTGTAAATGGGCCTGAACTTTTACGCCGCCGCTGTGTCACAAAAGTGATGCAACAACAGTGCAAAAGTGATGCAAGTAGCTTGTAAATCTACCCCTAATGGTGGTAGGGCCAGTTAAGAGGGTACAACAGGCCTGCTGGCGAATGATTGCATTATATCTTCCCGAGGGCGCCAGCAAGTGAGGGTAACCTTCAATTGATCTCTCTTAGAGGTGATGTGCAATTGTTGGGATAACCATTTCAGGAGGATTATATTTAAATCGAATGTTGGAAAGAGTGAGGTGTTGGGTACAGGTATCAAAGTTCCCAAGGTTCTCCACCAGGTGGGTGGTGCGAGTGTGTCATAGCAATATAATCTAAGGAGGCCTTTAAAGATGAGTGTCTCGGCCCTGACAATGCTGCCCCTTATTAGTAATACAGGTCGTCCCTTATGTGGCGAATCCATAGGGTGCACTTGTTTAGTAGGGATCCCTCGTCTTCTCTGTACAAGCCGCCAGATTGCTTTCGTACGTTTATCATGTACACAACATTACTCGTATCTGATGTTCTAGCAGCACTACCCGGCATTCGAGGCACACTAGCCCGAGAATAGTCGGGAATTAAAAGAGAAGCAGATGCCACAGCGGGGTGTATGGATTGCCAGTGAGTTGTCTCGCTTTTGAATACCGTATCAGGTTGAGGTTGTCCTGTGATAGCACATCTGACTGACGCCTCCCTAACTGGCCTATGCGTGCTGTGCAATGCTTGAGCGTTGCTGTTAACAGGGGGCTGTCTTGCAATAGCAGCGTCCCATTGGGGGCTGGCACTAGACTTTGAATGTGCTCTAAGTGATGATTTTACCTGCTGCACTGCTGAACGAACCTTGCTTAGGGAGTCAGAAAGGCTGCTGATAGAAGCTTTGAGGGCGCTAATTTCGCTCAGTAAATCAATTAGCTGCATGGATTAAACTGACCTTTGGAAAGGGTTCGCAGTGACACTGCTAATTTGACCAAAAATGCCCTTTCTTTTTGTGCCATTATGATCAATTTCGCCTCCACGTACTTGGCTCTGAAAGATACAGCGAGTGCTACTCTCTGTGCCCACCCTATGTGCCTTTTGCTGCAATGTCAAGCACTCAACTTCACTACTTCTTTAGCCAAAGATAATAACAACAACCGGTTCAGGTTCACCTGGGCAAGGCATGAAGATGTCCAGATGTCAGAGAGGTTGCCCTACCCGACCACCTCCGGGCTATGGCGGGCACAAATGTGCCTGTCCATGGCCTGCGCACGTCACGCGCTGTGGGAGTGCGGTGGGGCTTTTAAGCACGTTTCTGCAGTCCCGCCTCCTTGGCAACAGTGAGGGCTTCTGGGTCTTGGAGTCCCCTCTGGTCCTGGCATGAAAAAGAGTGTCCAGCGCCGCAGAAGTGCACTGGCACTTTTAATCGCATTTTTTCTTCCCCTCCTCTTTGGCAACAGTAAGGGCTTCTGGGGTTTGGAGTCCTCGCTAGTCCTGACGTGAAAAAGAGTGTCCCATGCCGCGGGAGCGTGGTGGCGCTTTTAGCACATTTATGCAGTCACTCTTCCTCGGCAACAGTGAGGGCTTCTGAGGCATGGAGTCCCTGTTGGTCCTGGGATGAAAAAGCGTGTCCCACGCCGCTGGAGTGCGGTGGCACTTTCACGTGCGTTTCTGCAGCCCTCCGCCTTGGCAACAGTGAGGGCTTTTGGGGCTTGGAGTCCTTTTTGGTCCTGGCATGAAAAAGTGTCCCTGTGCCGCGGGATTCCCAGGAGTACTCCATAATTCATTGACAATTTCAACATTTTTGTAAGTTTATCACAAACCTGAGTCTTACAGATGTAGATTCATGACTGGACTTACCATGTTATATATGCAAAATGTTCTGAAGGGCCCTCATTAAAATTGTTCTGGACAATGTGCGGGATTCTCCCTTTCTGATTGACTAATACCAGGGGTCCCAGTAAGTACAAAATTGGGGAATATCCGGCCCATTTTGAGTAGGACTCTTAGCATCTACTAAGAAATTAGGAATTACAGAAAGCAATGCTTTATTTTTAAGACATTGAGTGCTGGTGTCGGAATCTCTGTCAGATAGCCACAGCTAGTGCTATTAAATGTTAGCTTGCCTAATAGAAAGGCTAAGTAATCTTGAATCCATCCTACACTTATGTGGGCTCCTGCTTTCCCCCTTTCTGCGTTTTTTCTGCTTTTCTCCTAGTCCTTCTTTCCTCATAGTGATTTTTAGGTCTCGCCTGTCGATGCGCATGCGCATCAAGCTTGCGAGACTATGGGGGCTTAAACAGTCTTTAACCAACTTGCAAGGAATCGTGGCGATTCCTTGCAGTGCCCGTGAAATTCAAGCTCAATGCGCATGCGCATTGAGCTTAAAAGCGCGTGCACATGCCCCCAGCCGCCTGCCTTGCATGTATTTTCCCTCAGGCGCACTCCTCCCACACCCCCGCTCCGCCCCCTCCCCTGCCTGCCGTGTCGCATTTCTTCAGTTCCCTCAGCCGCACTCCAGGCCCCTGCTGCTTTCACACCCTCTCCCCGCTCTGCCCCCTCCCCTGCCCGCTGTGTCGCATTTCTCCTCCCCCATCCCCTTCTCTGCCTTCCCTCCGTCTTGTTTTTCCTGCGGCTTTATCGCAGTCTCATCCAATTGTTATTTTTGAAACTCTTTGAAGTCTGCTTAAAGAAAGGAGCCAGTGTTCAGACAGGCCCCAGTCTGACTGTGCCACCTCTTTCCTGTGTCTGTCCCCAGGCGTGGCTGACTTGTCTGTGACTGGGGTGGGAGTCGGTGAGGTAGGACGGTGCAGGATGCCATTTGTAATGCAGACAACGAGTGGCATGCACAACCGTACACTTTTTCTTATGAAAATCCATGATAATATCGTAAAGTTACTCTTTTGGAGCAGAATGTTTAAATGTAACTTGGGTCACTTATTTTACCCAAATGCCCACCTTGCTTATAAAAACAAACTCCCGGCAGGAGACTTGTTGGAGACTAAAATGTCGTTCGGCGATACATTTTCTGTGTGAAGCAGTTTACTGCTGCAGTCTTGTGAAGCTTTTATTTATGGAAGGCGTGCACTTGGTTAGAGGAAAAAATCTAATTATAATCGTGAACTATTTGTAACTGCAAATTTTGCCCGCATAATAACAATGTGACCCAGGCTCATAATAAACCTGCTTGTATATTTGTCTTTTCTGTTGGTAGTCTAAGACCAGCAGGATTGCTCACTTTTGCAGTTCGCAAATATGGATCCTGACAAGGGTAACTTTGCCTTTCATTTTTCGGAGGTCTGTAAATTGAGTACCATTACACTGAGATATGGTAATAAATGATTTCGCTGTAGAAAGTGCCAGTCATACTTTTGTGGTTGGGGTTTCTTTCTTCTCTCTTCCTAATGATTGCTACCAGGGGACATAGGTCACCTAACATGCATCCATTGCTCGTTGGGTGGTGCTGTTTGTGTGGCTGCTTAAACCTATATAATACCCTACTCTTGTTTCATGTGAAGTTACATACTCATACTCGCTTCTGTTCCAGAGGAGTGAGATTTAACTGCTTCCATACACTTACTACTGCTGTCTAAGTTGCAGATCCCCACTCAAGGACCTAATAGCAGACTGTCTCGTTCTTGTAGTCTTCTTGCCTACCTTGGGAGCTCCAAAAACAGTTGAGCAGTGGCTTGTGCAGTCGCCAGAAAGAATCTGACCATGTCAGCTATAAAACATTTCATATTCGTGATAAAGTTTGTGGCAGATGGCAGAAATAAGATTGCATGCTATCGCATTTGAAGTGAATGAGCTGAAAATGGAGGTTTTGCTTTTGCTCCATGCCACACCACAGCTTATTTCTTGAGGTTGAAGTGTACATTGCGGTGCTTGGCTTTCTGTACTCTGTGATGAGCTAGCAGCAGCATGAGAAGTCAAAGGAATCATCGGCCTGAATGTTGTGCATTACGTACAGGTGTAACTTGTAGTCTGAGGTTTATGTAATGCTCTCCCCGCTCCGCCCCCTCCCCTGCCCGCCGTGTCGCATTTCTCATCTCCCCTCCCCACAGCAATGCCCTCAGCCGGCCGTACTTTCACTTTGTCGGCCGTGTTTCTCCTTGTCTCTCGTGTCACCAGGCTGTGTGTGCTGCCTCCGCGGTCACCATGATGTAACCCCACTCTCTTAAATGCCTGCATTATACCAGTCTTAAACATGATCAATAGCTTCAATCTGGGCTAACATATTTACGCTGATGATAATCATATTCACTTTAGGATATTCAGTTAACTATGTGCCCTTACTGTTGTGTCGGGCAGTTGGTCAGCCACGACACTCAGTGTATTTTATTGATAAGGTGTGCCAAACGTGCTCAACAATAATCACAGGAGCCTGCGCGCTGCTTAACTATCGGCATTACACTTACCACAGTGAGAAGAGTCGTGTCAGACAAGGTAATATTTTCATGTTGGAAATTGGCTTTTGAAATAATGAAAGTTCATATGTTGTTCTAAACCACAAGTACTAGCTGTGTGATGGGTTGGAACGCCGCATCCACCACCACCACCGCATCCACCATCACCACATCCACCATCACCACATCCACCACCACCACATCCACCAACACCGCATCCACCACCACCGCATCCACCACCACTGCATCCACCACCACCACCACACCCACCACCACTACATCCACCACCACATCCACTACAACCACCACCCCATCCACCACTACCACCACCACCGCATCCACCACCACCGCATCCACCATCAACACCACATCCACCACCACCACATCCACCACCACCACCACATCCACCAACACATCCACCATCACCTCCACATCCACCATGACATCAACCGCCACAGCCACCACCACATCCACCACCACCACATCCACCACCACCGCATCCACCACCACCGCATCCACCACCACCGCATCCACCACCACCACATCCACCACCACCACTACATCCACCACCCCATCCACTACAACCACCACCCCATCCACCACATCCACTACCACCGCATCCACCACCACATCCACCATCAACACCACATCCACCATCACATCCACCACCACCACCACATCCACCAACACATCCACCATCACCTCCACATCCACCATGACATCCACCGCCACAGCCACCAACACATCCACCACCAACACATCCACCACCACCGCATCCACCACCACCACATCCACCACCACCACCACACCCACCACCACCACACCCACCACCACATCCACTACAACCACCACCCCATCCACCACTACCACCACCACCGCATCCACCACCACCGCCGCATCCACCACATCCACCACCACCACATCCACCACCACATCCACCATCACCACCACATCCACCATCACATCCACCATTAAATCCACCACCACCACCACCACATCCACCACCACATCCACCATCACATCCACCATGACATCCACCGCCACATCCACCACCACATCCACCACCACCACATCCACCACCACCACATCCACCACCACTTCACCACCGCATCCACCACCACCACATCCACCACCACCACCACATCCACCGCATCCACCATCACATCCACTACCACATCCACCACTTCCACTGCATCCACCACCACCACATCCACCACCACCACATCCACCACCGCATCCACCACCACCACATCCACCACCACCGCATCCACCACCACTGCATCCACCACCTCATCCACCACCTCATCCACCACCTCATCCACCACCTCATCCACCACCTCATCCACCAACGCATCCACCACAACCACCACATCCACAACCACCACATCCACCACAACCACCACATCCACAACCACCACATCCACCACCACCACATCCACCACAACACCACCACATCCACCATCACATCCACCACATCCACCATCACATCCACCACCACATCCACCACATCCACCATCACATCCATCACCTTCACATCCACCATGACATCCACCACATACACCGCTTCCACCGCATCCACCACCACCACATCCACCACCGCATCCACCACCACCTCATCCACCACCTCATCCACCACCGCATCCACAACCACCACATCCACCACCACCACATCCACCACATCAACACCACATCGACCACCTCCACCACCACCACCACCTCCACCACCACCTCCACCACCACCACCACCTCCACCACCACCACCACCACATCCACCACCACCCCGACATCCACCATCACATCCACCCCCACATCCACCACCATCACCACCACATCCACCACCACCACCACATCCACCACCACATCCACCACCACCACCACATCCACCACCACATCCAGCACCACATCCACCACCACCATATCCCCCAGATCCACCACCACCACATCTACATGTGTGTGGCTCTGTGTGTGTAGGTGCAAATGCAATGTTCTTGGATTGTCATCACAATAAAATACACTGAACATAATCTTCACAAAAGTTATTTACAAACGTTTAAGCTATTGCCATTATAAATTACAATAACTTTTATTCAAGTATTAATTAGTTACAAAATTAAAAGCCATTGTTATTTGTAATATCAATACATCTAAGTCACGTAAATACAACACACATTGCATTACAAATGCTATAGGTGTCACATTTGCAAAAGTTAAAACTATTGACATTGTAACTGACAAAGCTATTAATTTTGCTACTTTCAAAACCAACACATAAATAAAAAAAAGTGTCATTTACAATACCAATAGCTCAAACTTTCCTAATGCGAGACCTATTGCATTTCCAATGCTTGATTCCCTTTGTTGCTCTCTGTAAATGCTTCAAGAGGAAAGATAAGTGCCGGTCTCCAGAAATCAGCGCTGCTTTTCCCACACCGCTCAAATTAAGCACTGGGAAATGGTAATGCCTGATCTGATTCCCCAGTAATTCGTAATATTTCCCTACGGGAACTCAATATGTAAAAGTAAAGAAAATATTTAGGTCCAGATGTATGACACTTTTTAGCAGTCGCAAATGGGTAATTGGCCCATTCGCGACCACTAAAAGGGTTTGTGGTATGTACAAACCCTATTTTGCGAGTTAGTAACCTATTAATGACTCGCAAAATAGGGTTTGCAAGTTATTATTAGGAAGGGGTGCACCAAGGGCGTCCCTTCCTAATAGCGAGCACACTGATATGTCCAATTCTTTTGCGTCTGCAAATGTGGTTGCAAAATAATCGCAGTTACCACCTACTTCAAGTAGGTGGTAAGCCAGCCTAAAAAATTAAAGGGTTCCCAAGGGGACCCTTCTTCGTGTTGGCAACAGAAATATTTTTTAAGAGCAGGCAGTGGTCCCACGTATCACTGAATACTCTTATAAAATGAAACAGAAGCATTTAATTTTTCATTTTTTAAATGCATCTTTTTTTCCTTTCTGTGCCAAGGAAGTAACATCCTCAACCACGGTGGCTGTGTGCCATTGACGTAACCGTTACATCCTCTGCACACATCCAGGAAACCCTTCCTCTGTTTACAGCAGTGGGATTTCATTTTTTGGGGGGAGGGTTTGTTTTGTTTTTCCAGTCTTGGGAGCAGAGGAAGAGCATCTCCTGCCATTTGTATTGGGACACCTGGGGGGATACTGGGTGGAAGTAAGTTTGTGGCTTCCAGTAGATTCCAGAAATTTCCAGAACAGAAATGGGAGGAAAATGTGTTTTTTATAATCAATGTTTGAGGTTTGCAAGGGATTCTGGGTAATAGCACATGGTGAAAGCCATGCAAGTCAGCCCACCTTGGAAAGCCCTTGGTCGACTAGGTTTTCCTGGGTGCTGGCAGAGCTAGGGTCCAAAATCTAAGGGAACAAAAATGGTGGATAAAGTGTAATGACCATTTTTGGGAGGCCCTCCCACCCTGGGCTCCATCCTCCTGCCTGCTGCACTGCCAAGGGCCAGGGATGGAGTTCCATCACCCGGAAATGCTTCCCCTACTGGGCTGGGTTCAGAAGCTCTGATTGGGTGAGAGCCCCCCATTCTGGGCTCCGTCTTCTGGCCCAACGCATGGCCTAACACTGGGAGGCCTTCCCTTTGTGTCAAAGCCCAGGAGCTCCGACGGGAACCTGGTTTGCCCACCAGTCCTCGGGCGGGAGCTCCCTCCCTGGGCCCCATCCTCCGGCTTGCCACCCTGACATGGGCCCAGGAGTTTGATCCGTGAGGCCAGGGTAGGCTTCCACTGCCTGGCTGGATCCAGGATCCCTGACCATGGCCCCAAGGGCCCTGGGGTGGGTATCTCCCCATCTTGGGCTCTGTAATCTGGCCCACCACAGGGCAAATAGCCCAAATTGGGTCCTGATAGCCCCGGGTGGCTTTTCCTTTGCGTCAGGGTGGCCCAAGTGGCCTCATGGCAAAGTGCCCGGGACGGGTCCATTGTGTATCCGGGCTCAAGATCCCGGGTGGGCGCTCGCTCCCTGGGCTCAGTCCCTCAAGGGCCCAGGACAGGGTTTCGTTGGGTCCAGGAATCTTCCCCTGCTTGGCTAGGTTGAAGAGCCCTGAACGGGGCCCCCGGGAGCCCTTGGGTGGGCTCCCTCCCCATCCTGGGCTCCGTCTTCGTGCCTTCCACATGGCAAGATGCCCAGGAGGGGATCCCGGGGGCCTGTGTAGGCCTCCCCTGCACGTCCATGCCACATGTACAGTGGTAGGTGTTTAAGAAAGTGATTAGGGGAGTGTCTATAGCCACTGCTGTGGGTGCCAGGCAATTAGCACTCCGTGACTTACAATGCACAGAAACAAAACTGGCTCTTTTAACAGGAGACAGCATGTGATCCTACATGCTTGGATGAATTACAGGAAACCCAGATACAACACACTGAGATATTAGAGCGTCTGAGCATTATAGAACATAATACATACATACAGAGGTTATGTTCCAAGGGCGATAGAGCGGGTACATTACATACCCATGTGAAATTGCCCATGGCGATTTTGTTTGCTATGCACTTTGCGGGTAGGGTGGAGCAGGTTTTTATGGAGACCCCAGGCAAGCTATTAGCATTTCCTGTCTTAATACAGGTAATCAGGTGCATGATAGCCAAAGTCTATGCCCCTAATGAGAGAAAGGAAACATTTCTCAGGGACACACTGGGATGACTGCTGACTCCTCCAGACAAGGATTTAGTGGTGGGGGAAGATTTCAACATCACAATGGACACGGGGAAGGACAGGTCTGCCTTGTGGGCTGGACAAGATGGGGGACTCACACCAGGCACCACATAATGGATGAGCGAGGCAGCATTGATGGATATATCGAGGCATACACACCCCACAGAAGTGGACTACACGTTCTTCTCAGTAGCTCATCAGACATATGCACGCATTGACTACTTTTTCTCAACCGCCAGGGGCAATTCGGGACACACTCTCAGTAGATATTGGGGCAGCAGCTCTCTCCAATCATTCTCTCATCATCTTGTGACTTAATCCCAGTGAGCAATTACCAGCTCCCCTCTGCGGGCAGCTCAATACAATACTTCTCACATATGACAAAATATGTGCGGACACACTGACTGCCTTGACCACCATCCTGGAACTCAATGACACTTCTGAGATCGTTATTCCTAAACTGTGGGAAATATTAAAAATAGTTAATAGAGAACACTTCATTGGTATAACCATGGGCTGCAACACGGAAAGGCAAGGTAAGCGCCATTGGTTGGAAACACAGGTCAATGATATGGAGACCGCCTATGTCTGGTCGAGCTCCATGGCAGTCCACTGTCAGCTGACAGTCACATGGAAAAAACTACAAGCGATAGATATGGGAAGGGCAGAATACGCCCTGCTCAGAATATGCCAGAAATATTACGCCGGGGATAACAAAGCAGGACAGATGCTGGTGCACCACCTTCGGGTCAGCGTGGTGGATCAAAGGATTACAGACATACAGGCCAGATGGCTGCATGTGCCATAAAGATGGGGATATTGCAAACGCTTTTCGAGCCTTTTATAGTATCTTCTACACTGCCGAGCCCCTCTCGGACTCAAAGGTGAAGGTGTACCTAACACAGGTGCTTCCTCCCATGCTAGTGTAGTCACGCTTATTGCCTTGGAAGTAGATATTATACCACAGGGGGTACTCATTGCCATATATAAGTTGCAGCCCAAAAAGGTGCTCGGCCTGTATGTCTATGGTGCAGAATTTCATAAAGTCTTTGGCTCCCAGCTGGCCCCAATTCTGGCACGGCTTTACAACTCATTTGGTAGGAAGGGCATGCGGCTTGACTTGATGTGTCTTGCTACCATTATGGTGGTCCCTAAACTGGGCAAGGATCCCAAATGTTGCACCTCCCACCACCCGATTTTCCTTTGAAATGTAGACGTGTGAATATTTACAACTGTCCTGATTCACAGGATAGCCCCCTATGTCCAGAGACTTGTTGATTTCAATCAGGCCAAGTTTATTCCAGAATGAGGGTATATCGACAATCACACAGCTAGTCAGTTATGAAAAGAATTAATCACATTCACATTTACTCACCTATACAGTTATACACACACCACCTCACTAATTCATACAGATAGTAATGCATACTTACTCTTTTATATAATCACTGATACAGTACACACTCATCCATACAGCCACTTTCACAATCACTCACTTTCACATATATTTATTTATACACACCATCATCACTCACATATACGGCCTTTTACATATGTAGTTCCTTGCACATGTGCCACTGAGACATCCATTCACTCACCAACACACCCATACACACACTCACCCACACATATAGCTCGTTCCACTTGCACTCTAGAACCCATACACCCAGTGAATCAACTACTCACACATCCCCAACCCACCCACACACATACTGAGACACCCCTACAAATACTCGGGCAAACAATAAATAACTCGTATAGACACTCATGTAGCTACTGACGAACCCATGTACCAGCTTACACAACAACAGACAGACTGATACAGACATTCACACAGTTTAGTACCTAACCCATATATTCAGTATGACACGTTTAATCAGTAATTTATACAATCAGTCACACACCTCCTAAATCCTACATTCAGCCACTTATACACCTACTCATTCTTCAATACATCTTGGCATATATATAAAACATATTTAAACTGTACAGAAACACACAGTCACTGGATGATGTCATCAGTGAAGTCATTTGAGATGTCATCAGTGATGTCACTGACCATGCCATGAATGATGTAATATGTGACATCATGATCAGTGCATTGCAGGGGCGTGAGTTATATTTAGCTGAACTAACTACAACGGTGGCATTTCTTTGGTTTTGTATGAGTAAAATGTCCAGCTAACTATAACGTCCCTGAAACCGATGTTTTTATCAGTGAATCTAAATCTATGTGTATATATATATATATTTTTAGATTCACTGAAAAAAACATAGGTTTCAGGGACCTAATAGGCTCTAACTATAACTAATATATATATATATATATATATATATATATATATATATATATATATATATATATATATATATATATATATATATATATATCCCGACTGTAATGGCGAATTCAGCCTGCGCCGCTTTTTTCCTGGCGGGCCTCAACAGGGCTTCGCCTTACCCCCAAATATCCGCCGACAGCGTTGTCATAAGTTTACTTAAAAAGACAACAAGTTGAGGCCCATTCGCATTTCCCAGTGATCACTCGTGATCAAGCGGCTGCGGCTGCGAAACACGTTGGGTGTGAAACGCCAATAAATATTCACTGGGAAATGCGAGTGGGCCTCAACTTGTTGTCTTTTTAAGTAAAGTTATGACAACGCTGTCGGCGGATATATATATATATATATATATATATATATATATATATATATATATATATATATATATATATATTCTCGTTCCCAGGTTGTCCCATTGGAGCTGAATATATATATATATATATATATATATATATATATATATATATATATATATATATATATATATATATATATATATTCAGCTCCAATCGTCCACCAGGATTACGCCTGTACAGATGAGCGGCACTCACGGGGATGGTTTTTCCAAAAGTTTTATTTAAAAAACCTCTAGCACATCAAAGACGCGTTTCGGCGTTTAGCCTTTGTCAATTTGCTCAACAGTTGGTGCCATGTTCATACGTAATTTGAATATGCGTCACATGATTACTATCATGAACATAGAAAATGGACTATTAGTTCATTACAACACAACTCCATATTGCAGTCAACAAATATATAGTCGAGACACGATATATATCACTAACATTAAGATTCTCATACAAGTTGTGTGACAATCAAATGAGCCAATTCAATATAAACACTCATTTCATCATACCCTCGCCCACAGATGGGCATATACCAAAACGGAGTCCAAAATTAGAAAAACTCCTATAATCCTGCCCTGGATGGGCTACCAGTTCAAACATAGTAAATGCGACACATACCTATATTTGATGCTAGTTCAGGTCAGCTTAAACATATATAAATTTATATAAATTCATCCAGATATTTCATCTATATATACATAAAGGAGGAAGACAGTCCTAAAGAGAAATTGTTAAACAATCATACAAATCATCTTTAGCCCAAATGTACCGCCAGTTCTTCATGGACATTTAAACCATTCAGAATTTTACTTTGTAAATCAATGATGTATCGCGATTTCAGTCGTCTCAATTTGTGTAGCCGGTCACCCCCTCTAACACTAGCGGGGACGCAATCTAAGCATATGTATGACAGCAGGTCCCTGTTGCGTCCATGTGCTTTCTCAAAATGTCTGGCGACAGGGTAAGATGCATCAGCATTATTAATAGCTCGCATTTGCTCTAATATGCGAATCTTGACCGGATGGGTCGTACTTCCTATGTACCTCATCCCACAGGGACATGTTAAGCAATAAATGGCATATGGTGTTGTGCATGTAAGGAATTTCTGTATTCTTTTAGGTGTAGCAAGTCCAGGGATCTTATAGGATAAAGTCTGTTTGCTATATTTACACGCTTTACAGCGTCCACACGGATAAAAGCCATTAAGTTGTTTCAACTGAGGTTGTACATTATGGCTTTCATGGTGGCTGTGTACCAGATGGTCTTTCAGCGCCCTAGCTTTCCTAAAAGTGACCAGCGGATTAGGTGGTAGATCTTCCTTGAGGATGTTATCAGTCATTAGTATGTTCCAATTTTTACGCAGGATCCTTTTGCGTTCTCTGAGAATGTCGTGATCAGTCTGAACGAGCCACTATCGGACTCCTTGTTCTTTGTTTTCAGTAGTTCGCTCCTCTCTACACTGTTCACCTTGCTCAAAGCTTGTGATAACACCCCGTTCTTGTAACCTCTAGCTTTAAATCTGGTTATACTTTCCTTAGCCACTTTCTGGAATTCTTGGTCACGTGAGTTATTTCTCTTAATTCTCAGTAGCTCCCCGTACGGAATACTATTTACCAATTGTTTCGGGTGGCTACTGGTGGCATAAAGTGTAGAGTTGCCTGCCGTCGATTTACGGAAGAGTTTGGTGTGTATCTTTCCTTCTTCTATATACACCGTGAGGTCTAAATAGTTCACCTCAGTACAACTTATCTCGCCAGAAAATCTCAGATTTACATCATTACTATTCAATACATTCATGTATGTAGCAGCTACTTCAATGGGACCATCTAAGATGATAAAAACATCATCTATGTAACAATACCAACCTTTGATTTTTTGGTTCAATTCATGGTTGGTATCTAACCAGGCCACCTGCTCCTTCCACCAGCCCACGAAAAGATTTGCGAAACTGGGGGCGGAGCAGGTTCCCATGGCCACGCCCAACATCTGCTTAAACAAATCCTTCCCAAACATGAATATATTGTTGTTCAAAATGAAAAGCATTAATTCAGACAACATCTTATTATGCTCATAGAACATTGCAGGACGCTTATCCAAAAAACTCTGTACTGCCTTAAGTCCGTCTTACCACACCACATCATTAATGCAATTCAAAAAATGCTTGGTATTTCTCAAGTATGATTTAAGTGTAGCAACATGTGGAAAAAGGAAAGAGTCAACATATAATGATAAGTGTTCAGTTAAGCTTCCTTGAGAGGCCACAATCGGTCTGGCCGGCGGATTTAACCTGTCTTTATGGACCTTAGGAAGGTAGTAAAAAGTCGGTGTTGTCGGGCTTAGACATCTTAAAAACAAATACTCATCAGAGTTTAACATGTTCTTTTTGTGCCACTTAGAAATCATTTCATCGTATTCTATGACACTGGTGTTATACGTTCTCTCATTTATTCTCATATATGTTTTAGTGTCGTCAAGTTGAAGTAAGGCTTCTGTTTCATATTGGGTTTTTGTTAATAAAACAATGTTCCCCCCCTTATCAGAGGGTTTGCATACCCAAGAAGAGTCATCACACAATGTTTATAACCGTTGTTTATTGGTGAAGTTCCATTCCTTCTTCGTATACTTGATGTTGCCTCTTAAGCGTATCAAATCCTTGACCACAGCTTCTGAGAATGTATCTATGGCATCCGTGCTCATAGGTGGCATGAACGTCGAAGTAGGTTTGAAGTTACTAGCTCCTCCCTTTTGTTGAACTTCCATATTCAACAATGTTTGAGTATTTCCAATGTCTATTATTTGTTCATCATTTACTTCCATCCTTAGTTCCTCTATCGATCTGATCGCTACCAAGTCTTTGCATGTTACACCACTCACATCCGTAATCCTCACAGCCGCGGGTTTCTTGGGTGGTGGCTTCATTTTAAAGAACTTGTGCAATTTCAGTTTTCTAGTGAATTTAAATAGGCCTATTCTTGTTTGTGCAAACTCAAAATTCTTCTGAGGGCAGAAGGAGAGTCCCAGTTTAAGAATTGATTTTTCTTCCATAGTTAATATTTTAGGCGTTTAATTAACTATGGTGAGATTGTCTTCCTCATTTATGCTTTCTTCTTGATGAAGTTCTTGCTGCGGGTCACGGGTGGCGAGCCTACGATGTTTCTTGCCCCAGCCCCCCGCCTCGTCTTCCTCTTCCCGCTCTTCTTTCTGGCGGCTTCCCCCTTCCTCCCTCTAGTTGTTGTTTGCGCATAACCTTGAATTCCTCGTGGAACTAAGGATATTATAATAAAATGCAGTACTAAAATAAGTAAAAAAATATCTATTCAGCTTACCAGTTCCAAAGCAGTTGATGTGTTGTAGTAAAATACAAAGTACACAGGTACACTCAGTATATATACTTTTTAATTTCTTCAAATGTGTTTCAAAGATACAAACCGTCTTTACAAACTTTTGTACACCATGGATGTTATGTTACTTCACCTCTGTAGAAGTACATTCCATCGATAATTTTTGACAGTTAGTTATACTTACCTTCAAAATAACAAATTTAAAAAAAAGGATTATTACAAATTTAGCATCTGTAGAAGGCAAAAAATAAAATAAAAAATAATAATAATCATAATCCACATTTGTAATGCACAAACAATCACCCGTAAGGGTCTCTAGGTGCTCGGGCCGTCAGGAAGATTAAGCAAGCTATTGCCCAGAGTCACATGGTACTGGGCTAACCTGCCGCCAGAGCTGAGGATTGAACCGTGATCCCCAGATTCCAGCGTCAGTCGCCCTGGCCGCGGCGCCACACCAAATAGAGTTACAATGTATCTTTTACAACACAAAATAATTTCTAAAGCATTTAATTTGCCTTTTTTGCTGTTCTCAGAATATATTGAATTTCACTTCAAACAGTGAGTTCAATAGTACTCAACACATAACAGCGGGCAAAAAAAGACAATCAAGAAGATTATCTTAAAAAAAAAAACAACAATCTCATTAACCCTTCCACGCTGATGACGAGCTGGGCTCATCATGGCGTAGCCTCCTCGCACGCTGATGACGAGCCCAGCTCGTCACGTAACATGCGCTTTTGAAAATCTCAGCGCAGGAGCGGAATTCTGCTAGCGCGGATGCGGTTAAGAATCTAAACAATAGAAATAAAACATATCTTAAATGTTTTTTTCTAAAGCCAATTTCTTACGTAACTATGAGGTATGTCAAACAATCCTGAAATAACAAAACACCATAATTAATTTTATTCCATGACAAAACTTGAAAAAAAGTTATTGAAGGTTTCACAAACTTTTCCCCATGGCCAAATAGTATGTGTGAAATTCTTACTTTAAAAGTTGTTCAATAGTAACTCTGAACATTTGCTTTACAGTGTTTTGATCTAAAACCATTGATATAATTTGCACCGTCCCCCAGTACTGATCCGTCATCCCAACGCTATTCAACATCTTCATAGCCACCCTCACATAAGTGGCCCGCAATCTCAACCACAACATTATCTCTTACGTCAACGATACCCAGCTCATCATATTCCTCACCAGGAAACCACATACCATAAAAAACAACCTCCACAATGTAATTAAAGATGTCACCAAGTGGATAAGGAGCAGCTCTCTAAATCTGAACTTGCAAAACATGAAGATACACATCCTCAAACCCACCTACTCAACTTCAGATGACTTCTGCTGGCCGACTACACTATAAACAGTTCCAACACCTACTGACCATGTACACAACCTATGATTCATCCTTAACTCCTCCCTCTGCACGTGTAAGCAAGTCTACAGCATCTCCTCATATTGCTATAACACCCACCACATGCTCTGCAACATTTATAAGTGTAGCGTAACTAAAAGAAGAAGAACAGTGACACAGGCCCTCATTAACAACACACTACACAGTGGCAACACACTCTACATAGGAATATCAAGCAAACACCTACAACAACTACAACAAATCCAAAACACCTCTACCTGACTGATCTTTAATATCCTCTGCTGCAGCCACATCACTCACAACCTCATACAGCTACACTGCTTCAACATTAACATGAAGATTATCCTTCAAACTCGTCACCCTCCTTTACAAAATACTCTACAACACCAAACTAATCTACCTTAACAACAGTAATCATGAAAGGCAAAATTTTGGATCTTAAAATGTTGGCTTTAAAAATATTAGGTAAGAATTTGGTAACTCTTTAGGAAAACATTGGTTAAAAACTAATTGAGTATCCTTACAATGTGTCCAACCTTTCAGACATCTTAAATAAATAGTGTAGTGTCCAGATGTTGTAGAAGGTCCATCCTGAAAAATAATTGCTACAAAAGTTCTTCCTGATATTGATACTTGAGTAGCTACAAATTTTTTAATTAACGTTTCCAATTTTCTTCCATCAGCTCTACAACGTTGCAGCATTAAAATAACATACTGTCCATAACTCTGTATAAATAATGTTGATGACATTTCTGATTTACATTTGCTACACTGCATGTTTTGAGTTGCTCCACTAACTATATTATTAAAAGACACTGATTCACACTCTGGTAAAGTCAAATATATAAATCTTTCAGTGTCTATGTCAGTAGTACATGTAGACAAACAATTTTGACACTCATGTTCCCTTTTATAAGAAAGACCAGAAAGGATTTCAATATCTATACCTTCATCTTCCAATACACCAAGCATAGACATTAAAAATTCCTGACAATCTTGCTGTATATTTTGCATAAATTGAGTAGAACCAGAACATTTGTCCAAAAGATTTCAAATATCAGAAACACTTTGTATTTTAGTTCTGTCACTACTACATTTCTCATAAATAGAATACAACAATGAAGAGAATCTTTTCTCCCGATTTTCAGCAATTTGCTGATGCAAACTTTGAAGAAGAAAAACAACATTAAAAACTACATTAGCATAGTAGTTGACACCACAACTATTTTCAAACCAATATCCAACATTTTCTTCAACACTATCATTTTTCTTTTTGTTTGCATGCACAACTTCATCTTGTTTTTTTCCTTTCTCTACAGTTTCACTACAGATATTCTCTAATCTTCTTTTTCTACCTACCATATGGCTGAGATACCCGCCACCCCCTCTCAACACAATCCCCAAGGATGGGAAACCGGAAACAGTTCTGAAGTTTTTTGGAAGACGGGAGGGAGTAACCCTCCCGGCCGTATTTATTAAAATATGAAACAAAATTAAAACATTAAATAAACAGTTTCATATTATGTACAATTTCATTACCACATTGCGATGTTTGGCTAACCTTAACAGATTCTCTAATACAAAGGTTCTCCTAGCCGAACTAACATCCTACAAAACATTCACTTGAAATTTTGAAATTGTACATCCTAACGTTTAAGGGCCAACGGCAAGGTCGTAACCGGTGTCAAGATCCCTAACCCAGAAATATCGCCCTCACTTGTGAGGGGCGGCCCAGAGGCGTACCTCAAGTGCAATTACCAATTTCCCTTGACTTGACGGGGGCCCCAATAAAACTCGACGCCACTTAGAGGTCGTACGAGGACTCGTGTGAGGTATCTAGAAGGTAGCGTAGACCCCCCCCCAAACCCCACACAACTTACCACATCTGCCGTCGCAGACGTCCTGGCCCCGGGAAATTCCCCAGGAGGGGGCTGTAACCCCTCCTACCCAGGAAGGGGCCTTGACCGCCTTTCCTTTTCTTTCGGCGACCCATCCTTAGAAGGGACCGCCTCCCCGTTGAGGGGCCAATGGCCACCTCCCCCGAGCGCTCCCATCCGTGCTGGGTGACGCCCACTCATAGGGATCTTCCAATTAGTGCTCACCGATCATGACCTTACCGCCACAGGCCGGATAGTTGACCGGCTATCCGGACCCCCCACAACACTCCTACCTAAAGGTCATGGTGTAACGTTTTTAGCCATGCTAAGAAGTCTCCTATGAGTAACTCATTCCCCACCCGAGACAAATGCACTCCATCCCCCAAATACATACTGTCATCATTAATACACCCATGCAAAATAGAATGCAGTGTCTTGGAACGGAACAACCTACTCACTTTGTTATTAAGCTTTCTAACAGAATGATTTAAAGCAGGAACCGAAATAGCCCCCGCCATACTTTTCGTGGAATCATATGGGACCACGCAATTGTGCACCCTGGAACTCTCCTCGCTAACCAACTTACAGTGGAAAGCATCGCCTCAAGAAGAAGTCGTCTACCAGTGGTGACCAAATCATTACCCCCAAGATGTACTATGACTACAGACGGCGGTGACCTCGTCCGCCCTAGCAAACCCTCAAAAAATGATTGAAACTGGTCAATACAGAGACCGCCTCTTCCGTAGAAGGACACACTGTACCCGTATTCCACAGCTGCGTGAATCATATCACCTGCCTTGAATACGTCCGCGGCACGTCTCACGTATGAGTGGCCCACGACCCACACCTCCTTTTTCACAGCCGGTGACGTCTGACCGCTGGCCCGGTGTTGGGTCGACTGCAAAGTTCGCCCCGCCTCGTAGGCTTGCGCAACTGAAAACCAAGCAAAAACAAGAAGCGTGAGTACATTGTTACAGCTTCACAACATGTGCAACCGCACATACCTTTTATAACAATTGGAGGACCAACGCCCCACCCGTTTAACTTGGTCAACATTCAGACCCCTGGCTGTAGCTTCTGTAGCAGCCCCTATCCGAAAGGAATGGGTCCCAAACTCGCCCGGGTTCAAGCCCGCAGCGGCAATCGACATCGCAAGCACCCGCTGGAACTGAAACTTTGTCAGTGGGGTGGCATCAGCGTGTCTCAACAAGGCCCCCCCCCATGATGCCACCCTTCGTGCTAAATAATCTTCTAGACACCTTACCGGGCACATGGAGGACCCGGGAATCCTGCGTATGATTACGCAGTCACCCATCCCACTTTGATCGGTCTTGGACCTGACAAATGAGACCGTCATCGTCTCCCCTCTGATCTGGACGTGCTCCTGGCACAATCCTCCTGTCACATCCTGCTTGTTCCTCGCCACTAATTCGCTTACCCGCATAGCCCCATGGAATGCCAGCGTAAAAGCGGCTCGGAATAACACTGTCTCAAACTGAGATGAACACGTAGCAGGGAGTCTGGATAATAACTGGGCCAGCCTATCCAAACCTATCGGGCGCCTCTCGTCTACTTTGCGACCCTCAAGGCGTTGCCACCCCCGTAGCGCTTTCTATACAACGAAAGACGCTGTCGGGTCATGGATCCCATGAGCCCTAGCAACAAAGGAAATGGCAGCCCGATGCCTCTGAGCCGTGGCCACCGATTTCCCGACCAGATGTAAGGACATCAGAAAATTTACAACCCACTCCTCCTGGCCCCAAAGCTCCTCTCTATCAGTCCCCAAAAAGGCTAAATAGGACCGGAACGCCCCTTCATATGCCTTCCTCGTCCTGGGTGCTAAACTCTCTCCCACGAGGTTACGAAGTTCGGGGCACCGAGAGACCAGAGAGCTTCGGGAAAGGGTGCCGGCTCCAGGTCCGCTGTGGGAAGGAAACCCCAGAAAGCCTGCATACGAAAACGAGACAGTGCATCAGCCGCCTGGTTCATTACCCCTGGGACATGTCTTGCTCTGAATAGCACATTCAATTGCATACACAGTAAAACAATTTCCTTGAGCAGTCTCAAAATCCATTTGCATCGTGCTGCCTGACTATTGATACACTCGACCACGGTCATATTGTCAGACCAAAATACCACAGAGTGATCTTTGAAACCTTCAGGCCAAGTTCTCAGGGCCACTAAAATGGGGAAAAGTTCCAGGAAAGCAATGTTACTCGTCAGTCCACTGTCATGCCACCATGTCGGCCACTTTTGTGCAGACCATCTTGTGCCGAAGATGGCACCGAAACCTATGCTCCCTGCCGAGTCTGTCCACAGCCCCAGCTCCTCGGAGGACACGGCCGGTTTGTTCCAGACGACTCGACCATTGAAATTCGCCAGAAATGCCAACCAAATGCGCATGTCCTGGCGGACCTCTGCCGAGAGCCTTGTGCGATGATGGCACTCCTTCAGGCCGACCATGGCTTGAGCAATCGAACGGGAAAAGGGGCGGGCCATTGGTATAACCCTCAGGGCAAAATTCAACTGGCCAACTAACTGCTGTAATTGATGCAGTTTAACCTTAGGACCACTTATACACATTTGCAGGGATGTCCTGAACTTTGACACTTTGTCGGCTGGTAAACGAAAACAACCTTCTCTGGAGTCTAACTCGATCCCCAGAAACTCGAGGCAAGTGGAAGGCCCCACAGTCTTACCTGGTGCCAATGGCACGCAAAACTGATTCATCAAGACACAAAACTGCCCCAGGCGATTCAAAATGGCTACGGCCTCATCGAAGGATGCGTACCGCACCAAACACACTTCCGGGTCTATCGCTTCGTTTACGGAAAGACCACGTGGGGCTGATAAATTATGTATCAGCCGAAACTCACCCGGGTCCTTCTTTGGGACCACACCTAGAGGGGAACAAACAAAGTTAGGAACCGGCGGTACACTAAACGGACCGGCGACTCGACCTCGAGTAACCTCCTTCCTGATCTTATCCTGTACCACGGTCGTATGCTGGAAGACCGATAGCTGATTTTTACATTTCTCTGCACCTTGAAAGTCCCCCACTGGGATGCGGAAACCATAAGCAAACCCGTTCCGCAACACCCCAGCAGAAGTACGATCCGGGTATTCACTGAGCCAAGGAATCATTGCCAAGGTATCAATCGGGGTAGGTAAAGGCGCCCCTCGGACTATGTTAGACCTGTTTGGCGCCTCCTCTACCCCCGTTATCACCCGGTTTGGCTCTGCACGTGGACTCAGGATGGGATGATTGCCCACACCCACTACATTCGTGTCTAAATTTGCACGATCCCTGGGGCCTAGTACATTTACCCCTGTTGAAGTTCCAACAAACCCCCCTTTTTCCTGTATTGCCGGCAGGCCTCGAGTAATTGTCGGTACCCGCACCTGATCGAAAGGGCGTCCCCGCATATTGGCGGGAGGATTCGCCAACGTTACTCCCTACTAATGGCAACTTTAACATACCAGTATCCTTCATTTTGGACCAAGACACAGAATCATAACAATCCCACGTTAAATTTTTATCATGTTCTTTAGCCTTTCTAAACAGGTTATCATAGCAGAACCAATGATTACCCTCGTGTGATACCGAGTACCCCATGATTCGTGACTGATAAATCGGCAATTCGGGTAACAGATCGGGCCTTCTTTCCCCCAGGATTGATGTAAACACCCCCCACGCTTGGCCCCAATTGCCAATGTTTTCATTTACCTTAAAGGCGGCCATATTTGCGCGCCAAACACTCGGATGCATGAGATCCTTCTGGCCCTTAACATGCTCCATCTCATAGTGATCAGTAAGCAACGAGAAGATGTTTACGTACTCCCCTGCCCATATCTTTTCCTTAATAGCCAAAGGAACATGCTGACCCAACTTTTCCCTACGAGAGGGTGCTGACTCATCTCTCGCAATCGGCAATGGCCGCTTACCTGCACCGGACGTTGCCTCTGCTACCGAACCCGTCCCCTGCGGCTTCTCTACTGCGGCAGCCGGTGTGGACACCTTCGCTGCTTCCCGTGACTCACGCAATTGCTTCATCAGCTCTTGTGCGTCGACAGCCGTGGCGCCCTCGCTACCTTTTCCCAACCACGCTGCTAATTGTGCTGCCAGCTCGGGCGGCATATCCTCCCCGGACACGGGGGTGACCACAACGGGAATCGGATTCCCTTCCTCCGGCACGGGAGTGGGAGCCTCGAGCGGGGTATTGGGACCCGGGTTGTCTCCCCCAGCTGCTCCCCTCCTGGGCCTCTTGTTTTTTCCTCCCGGGGCTGCTCCCGCCAAAGGACGTTTCGGCCCCCCTTCCTCGTCCTTATCTATTCGCCTCTTTAGGTCGGTCACCTCTTTCATGAGAACGCGCAGCATCTGGTCAGTAGTCATGCGCTTTCCCGCCTTCTTCGGCATTCTCCAACAGAGTATCTGAAAAACAAACAAGAACGATTACAACGCTCAAAATTGGCTCTTCGTTCCGTCTCGAGCTCACGTGCAGCGAGGAGGTGCAGCTTCAGAGCACAGGAACAAGAGGATGCCTTCTGATCTTGCTTCTCCTTTTATCCGTCTTCAGGGCGGGCGTAAACCCGCCCCTGCCTGCCCCAGGGGCGTGGCCAGCCGCGTCAGTGTCTGGGCCAACCCACTCTAGGGCGGGAAAAGGCGCGCCCCGGCTACGCCGCTTCGGGCATACCAGCCGAGACTCGCCTCCCGCCCAAGATGGCTTCCCGGGGGGATCGTGGTACTCCGCCATACGTTCGGGGGGACCGAGTGGTCGCCCCTTTCCACACGCTTTTCAAATACTGGATATTGACCTAAATTGGGTGCATTTTCTCTATTATACTCTTTCACACAATTTGCATCTGCACTAACCTTTGCCTCATCAAAATAAATCAAAAACAATCCAGATAAAGTTCTCACTCGGGACAAAGCAACATATGCCATACACTCTTTGAAAACGGTACTCCCAACATACAAATCTTTTACAAGCAAAAAACGAGCTGGACAATGACTAAGTTGTTGTCCTTCAGCAATTTCATCAAATTTGATTTTCAAAAATTCAATCCCATCTCTATTTACATAATTAACAAAATCAACAATTTTACCCATTGTTTCATTTACTAAACCTTTTTAAGCATTCAAATTACATCGTAAAATCCCCCTACAGTTTTTACATACATATAAATTCTTTTCTAACCCAGCAGTTTTACTTATCAATTTCTCTAAAGAATCTAATTTCCTCTTCAATTTTTCAGTCAAAATAATAGTGATCCCTTCATGTTCTATTTTATCAATAGCTTCCAATTTTATAATTTATTCATTTTCCAATTTTAACATTTCTTCATTGAATATAGAACATTCACGTAGTGTTGGCATTAAACAGATTACAGAGTTGTTTTCTGAAATTTTCATATATATTTTCTCAGGAAAAATATTTTCATTTGTAAACAAATTGGGAAGTAATCGTCTCTTTAAAGCTTGTTTGCCATATTCTATCAGTTTTCCAATCCTTATATCTTGAAGAATGTTTCCATAATCTGCATCATTTGCCTGACGCATATTTGTAATAAGTTCCTTATATTGAAAATATGACCAAATGTTAATATTTCCAATACTCCCCAAAGACTTTTTGGTATCTTCATGTGTCAGTGTTTCAAACACTGGTTTTCCTTTTACTGGAGTAAGTTGTAGTAGATCTCCAAAAACTATGACGTGTTTTCCTCCAAATAATACGTCATACTCTGTTTTAAGAACTTGCTGAATTCTTATATGCACAAAGGCAAGCATTAAGTTTGATACCATGCTTACCTCATCAATAATGAGAACTTTCATTTTCTTCAAGACTCTTGAAACTTCAAAACAAGCTTCTCCAGATAGCTTGTGGTATTCCAATTTGTTTTCATGCTCTACTGGTAGCATTAATAAACAATGTAAAGTAATTCCTTTAATATTGTGTGCCGCCAACCCAGTTGGAACAGTTGTTTTGTGTAGATAAGTTGAAATTACTTTCATTAAAAACTTTTTCCTGTTCCAGCTTGTCCACTCACGTACAATAAGATAGGTTCAAATGATGAGCAAGAGCACTCTTTCTTTTCATGAAGTAATCCATGGTTAATCTGTTCCTTCACTTGCTCATATATTTCTTTCTGGTTAATATTTTGTTGTTCTTCCAAACTTCCTAAGTTTCTTACATCTTCTAGAGCTGGATACATTACTGTTTCAACCTCTTCCATAGCAGTTGCTGCTTCATTTTGAATAATTGGTACTCCTAATGGATCCTTACTTAATGAAGCAGAAGTTTGACTATCCTGAGAACTGTCTCTAGCAATCTCAGCTGCAATTGCAGCTTCTTGCTCAATTTCATCATTCAACATCTTCCCGTAATTAGCAAAAACAGGATATTCTATAGTGTCTTTAATAGAATTGAAGGAATCTTCATAGCTCTCGAAATCTCCAAGTAATTCTAATTCTGAACACCATGGCTTGAAAAGTTGCAAAGAGCTAAATAGTAAAATTCCCTTTTGTCAGGTATTTCGCAACTCAGTTTACGATGATTAATCAAATGTCCTTTTCTTTGTTTCACCAGACATCCTTCAGAACCAACCACGGCATATATACTATTATTGATGTTTTCTGTAATATTCCGTTTAAAAATATAGGGGTCGATTATGATTGCGGTACATCCGCATCCTCCCGGCCGGTGGAAGACACCGCCGGCCCGGAGGATGCGGATTCACCGCCGCGGTCAGAGAAAACACCCACTGCCAGATTATGATGGCGGTGGGAACAGCGGCGGACGGCAGGTCCATTGGCCGCTGATCCGCGGGGTGTTGACCGCAATTTGGTGGCGGTGTCTGCAAGACACTGTCAGCCAAATTAGGATGTGTGTGAAAACATGCTTTTCCGCTGCGGCTTTTCCGCTGTGGAAAAGCATGTGGACCGTTGTTTCTGGGGGCCCCTTGCGGGCCCCCAGGGTGAAGGGGGGGGTGGGGGTGCACATGGGGGGTACCTATGGTACCCCCCTGCATTTGCATGCACAAAGCGGCAGGCACAGCTCGGTGCCTGCCGCTTTGTGCATGCAAATGCAAAGCATGCATTTTTAACCTTGCGGCGGGTGCTGCTTCAAGCAGCACCCGCCGCAAGGTTAACGATACGGGATGTGACCGCCAGGGTGGCGGTCACATCCTAATTGGTATGGAGGGAATGCCGCTGCCCCTGCGGACGGTCCCTCCACCTCGGGGTGGCGGACGGACGCAGGTCCGTCCGCCATCATTATCGAGGTCTAAGTTTTGCAACACTTCATACAGGCAAATGTTCTCAAGTTGATGACTTCTATTTGGATAATATGTATCCAACATATTTGTTTTCACAATATCTGTACTTTCTGGCTCCTTTTCAGCTAAATATTAAATTTCTTGTTCAGATTTAAGTGCTCGGTTTCGTGTTGCAGAAAGACCAACGGCCACATGCATCATTGTTGCCGTTTGCGATTTCTTAATTGCGAAAATTAAGGAATCACAATTAAGAAATCACAAAAGGCTATGCATCAAGAAATCACAATTTTTTTTGCGATTTCTAAAAATTCCTTAATTGCGATTCACAATTTGTGAATCGCAATTAAGGAATCCCTTCCCATTGATTCCCATGGGCCAAGAGGCCCATAGGAATCAATGGGAAGTCATTCTCAATTTGCAATTAGCAATTTGCGAATCGCAAATTGAGAATTCAATTTCAAGGGTGCAGTGGGGGTCCAGAGGACCCCCCCTGCACCCCTGAAATATAACTTTAAGTGCATTTTTCACACACACATGCCCCAAGGGCATGTGTGTGTGTAAAATTAAACTTTCAAAAATGCACTTTTGTGCATTTTTGAAAGTTTTCGCAAATTACCATGAAGGTCAACTTCATGGTAATTTACCTCTCCCTATTTGCGAATTCGCAAATTTAAAATGTTCATGCATTGCATTTAAGAAATCTCACATTGGGATTTCTTAAATGCATTCGCAATTTTAGAAATCGCAACATGATTGCGATTTCTAAAATTGCGAAAAACATGATGCATCCCAATTTTGTCAATTGCATTCGCAAACGGCCGAAAATTGCGATTCGCACCGTTTGCAAATGCAATTGACAATGATGCATGTGCCCGCAAGAGTCACCCAAATGATTCTTCTAGATTTGGAGTAAAGACTTGCAGATGATAAGCGATCCAAACATTCAAACGCTCCAATTTCTCGATGAGATAACATCTTCAAACTGTAAGTATATAATTTCTTACTTAGACTCTTCTCGTGAGAAATCTCTTCCCATGTTTCCTTAAATTCTGTCTTTTCTGATTTGGTTATGTAAGATGTTACATATCGAGCAACAGCTATGGAATTGTCCGCAACGTATTGTTACGTACATGTTAGCATTCGTAATGGACAAAATTAATGGGTTTTAATCATTTATATATTTTGACTCTTCCTTTCTTCTTAAGTTGTAGGTATTTTTTGGAGACTTTCTTCTGATACTATGTCGCAGAGATGACATAAAATTGTTCACTCTTCCTTTCGATATTACAAGACGTGGGAATCCAAAACGACATTTGGTATAGAATTTATCCTTTGATTTGTACTTTCGTCGACAGTATTTGCCACAACGATGACTTTGAAATCTTAAGACTTTTCCTCTTAAATCCTTATCTTTTGTTCTTTTTGGTATATCACATGTTGCATATTCTTCAATGAAAGACAATACAGTGTCATCTGAGTCTGTTTTGGGAGCATCTTTAATCCCTATTAACATATGTATGTGAGGAGCACCTCTTGCTTGATACTCCTTTCTCCAAAAGAAATCCAAAACCTCTCCACGAGGTAGATTTTTTTCTTATTGGTGATAAAAGACGTCATAGCTTCAAATCTATGATTGAAATACCTGCATACATTAACTGGATCCAAAGAACACAATTCTCCAGGTGTCTTGTATTCAATATTTACTATATTTGCATTTGCCTCTCAAAGAAATTGAAGTAAAAGATGCCAAGCATATTCAGCACAGCTTAGAGTAAGGAACCATGTTGGAATTCCTAAGTTCCTTAGCATACATTTAAGTTATCCATGACGACGGTACCAGTACACATTAGTACCACGCTGACATGCCATGAGATTCATCAGATGAGATTCCAAAACATTATCTTTCAAGTGTACTTCATCCATAAATTCCTTTGCTGAAACATTTTGCAGATGTACACCTGTTTTCAATATATGATTTACTGCATACGAAAGTCCAGACAAGTCACTCTCAAATAACAGATGAAACAAATATGGAATACATTGTCGAAATTTTGGATCTTCAGCATATAATCTTGATGACCGGTATTCAGATGCAGGAATCTGCACAGGTTGATCATCATATCGTCCACCTTTTCCTGTTGGAAACAACTGAGGAAAGCAGTGAGCTTCCAAGCTTTTTTCCCATACAGTAATGGGATTTCCCTTTGCTTCTTTCATTCGGAACAACTCTATTGTATCCCCCATCACTTCTTTAGAATGAAGTGGATGAACACTATAATGTTCGTAGATTTCTTCTGTTCTGGACACATCCAAGTTTTCAATTTGTCCAGATGGCAAGTCACAGTCTTCTTCTACAGTTATTTCTTCTTCTCTCAGAAACACATTTTTATAATATTGATTGTTTTTTATCAGATACAACGTTGCCTTTTTAACTTTCCTAACATCCACTAATTCCTGCCAGATTTTCTTACTCTTAGTAGGAACACCATTAACTAAAATAACTAAAGTTTCATTTTCTACATTTTCTACACCAATTGTTTCAACATTTTTCTTTAAATCTGGAGGCAAATATACAACTCTTCCCTTTAATCCTCTCTGTAAATCGGATGGAGGCAATTTCCCTGTCTTAGGCTCCATACGAACAATAGCTTGAAATGGATGAACACATTGATTAAGAATAGACTCATAAGTATTTAAATCCATCAATTCAGAAGGAATATTTACCAACTCAAGATTGTTATACACAGCTCTAGCAGGCATTTTATTCTCATCTAATTTATTATAACAATATTTACAAATACGCTGATCAGAACCCAAATCAAAACAATTCTCTACCAACAAATAAGTTGCAAAATCCTTCCACTCATTATTATTTTCTTTTTCACTTTTTACATACAGATCAACAATCCTAGTCTGATTTTTATAATGAGTACGTCGACAACAGATACAGGGATAATTTGGCCTTTAACCAGAAATGACCTCAAACTTAGTAATTTCTTGCTCAAATTTTTCTGTACTAAAATGCTGTACATTCTATTCTACATTTCCATCTATCAACGGATCGATTTCTGCATAGTGTTCTTGAGGACCAAAATAACTAACCTCAATTTCATCACAAACCTTCATTACATCTGATACAGATCCATTCAAAAGAGCACTGTTCAACTTTTTTAACATTAATGCTGGACTTTTTGCATAATTCAACCTTCTCATTAATTTCCTCATTTGAGTATGATGAACTGCTAACATCCTGAAATGGTGAAACACACTTCGACATACTTTTTTAGAAAGACAAGCTAAAGAATGTCCTTGCAATCAGTAATTTGTCTCACTCTGCAAGGGTCTAATCCTTGCAACATCTTAAGCTTTTGTTTAACACTTTTCTTAGTATAGTTACGTAAGAAATTGCGTAAAAAAATCAATAGACTCCTGCCGTACACTACAAATACTACTGCAATTCCAAGTGTACACTGGAGCTTTAGAACGTCTCCCCAAAACTTCATCAGCTAACAACTGTTCCTCATTCCTAGGAACAATTTTCTCTTTCTCAATAGGACAACTATTTTTCACCTCATAAGCACGACCAGTAGTGTCAACTGCATGCAACAAATCATTACACTGAAGATAACTTTCTTCATTAAAAAAGGCTCAGAACTTGAACTATGTTTCCATTCACCCTGAAAAACCTCTGAAAAATTACTTTTGTTAATTAATCTCAGGTGGGTGCAAGTCGGTACTTGTAGGACTGATGAATCTCTAGAGGCGATACATGTCCCGGGTTTTAGGATATCGCCCGAGACATGTCTCAGGTTTCGGGATGACTTCCCTCATCAGTAGAGAAAGATTGTTTAGGGGTGGAAGAGAAGGCCGCCACACAACAGTCAAAGGCCTCGATGCCAGAACCGGCACGCAGGTGCGTCTTCCAAGAGCCCGTCGGCCCAAAGCTCAAGGGAGCCGTATTGTGTTTCATCATAAATGGAGCGCACACCGCTAGCCCCTCCTCCAGATCGCCCCTCGGGACTCTGGTACTTGCAGTTCTTCAGTGGATCACCCAGGTGGGTGCAAGTCGGTACTTGTAGGACTGATGAATCTCTAGACCCGATACATGTCCCGGGTTTTAGGATATCGCCCGAGACATGTCTCGGGTTTCGGGATGACTTCCCTCATCAGTAGAGAAAGATTGTTTAGGGGTGGAAGAGAAGGCCGCCACACAACAGTCAAAGGCCTCGATGCCAGAACCGGCACGCAGGTGCGTCTTCCAAGAGCCCGTCAGCCCAAAGCTCAAGGGAGCCGTATTGTGTTTCGTCATAAATGGAGCTCACACCGCTAGCCCCTCCTCCGGATCGCCCCTCGGGACTCTGGTACTTGCAGTTCTTCAGTGGATCACCCAGGTGGGTGCAAGTCGGTACTTGTAGGACTGATGAATCTCTAGACCCGATACATGTCCCGTGTTTTAGGATATCGCCCGAGACATGTCTCGGGTGTCGGGATGACTTCCCTCATCAGTAGAGAAAGATTGTTTAGGGGTGGAAGAGAAGGCCGCCACACAACAGTCAAAGGCCTCGATGCCAGAACCGGCACGCAGGTGCGTCTTCCAAGAGCCCGTCGGCCCAAAGCTCACGGGAGCCGTATTGTGTTTCATCATAAATGGAGCGCACACCGCTAGCCCCTCCTCCGGATCGCCCCTCGGGACTCTGGTACTTGCAGTTCTTCAGTGGATCACCCAGGTCTTTTCCACTTACTTTTGCCCTTCATTAAATGGATTGTCTTATCTAATGATCAAATTCTATTGATTACTAAAACAAAAAGTATTTTTTTCAATTCAAAAGCTTTCTGAACTACATTCAGGCACCCCGGGACACTGCAGGAGCCGGCCCTGGGGAGGTGGCGATCCCCAGGGCCATCAAAGGCTCCATGAGGGGAGCCGCGCGGCCCCCCTCCCAACATAGAAAAGCCCTGGGGGGTGGTGGTCCCTGGGGATGAGGGGTTCGTCACGGACTCCCCTATTTTCAAAATTAGGGCCCCGGGGGGTGGCGGTCCCTGGGGCGAGTGGGGTGCAAACTGTCCCGCCAAACATAAAGTTAAAGCCCCGGGAGAGGGGGTCCCCAGAGATTATTAAAAATGAGTAAAAGAGGCTATTTTTTTAACGATAGATTTACCATACGCGTACGGTGCAAATTCTGTAAGTTGTCCCGGAAGCATACCTAAGCAAGAAAAAAAAAAGATAAAAAAAGATTTTGACATTGAGGATCATTGAAAAACTCCCTAATCAACCCTAGAAGTTAAAAAAAGTACTATACCAAACAGCAAACTTTTCTTATCAAGCTACACACTCAATCTACACATATACACAAATTCATTACAAATCACATTTATTCCCACATTAACTTCAAAATGAAACACTCTTTTCTATTGCTTGAACTTTTGAATCCTTTCCAAACTGACAAAACTTTCAACCCTTCCTCCATTCCACATTCTGCCAGTTACCATAGAAACACTCCAGGGAACACCTAACTGAGCACACAGGTTAAAAGTTCATCATACATTGTTGCAAATCAAAACAGCAAGTGTGTTTGACTTCTCAATACACTATCTTATATAAAGTACTGTTCTTTTCTATCACTTTTAATTAACCAATAAATAACAGGCTTTTAAAAAACAGAAAATTGCACCCTAGTTTTGTTGCTAATAATATTTCAAACAACCAATCAGTTCATTGATTTTTTCAAAAGTCCACTTATCCACCATTTTAGAAAAAAAAAAACTTCAAACTGCCCTTTCATTTACAGAGACCATCTGAGTGCATCCAGACCTCTCGTCAAGATGTTTAAAGTGTGGATTGTGGGACACAGCTATATTCTCTGGAGTGAAAGGTATGCACAACAGAAAGGAACTCACAAAGACCTAGGTTTATCAAATGTAGACATTAACTGTATTGGACAGAGAGGGTTAAAGTGGCATCAATTGATGACATTGGTGAAATCCTTTATGCATCTCCAACACCCTGACCTCATAATTGTGCACTGTGGTGGGAATGACCTAGGCACTTTGACTGGGGTAGGTCTGGAAATGTTTATGAAGGACACCTTTCAACAACTGATGACAATTTCCCCCCAAACTGCCTTTGTCTATTCTAATATATGCCAAAGGAATAAATGGAACTGGTCCAACCAATATTGTCCACAGATTGAGAAAGCTAGGAAACATGTTAATAAATCTGTTTCTGCCTTTCTCCTAGACTATAGAATGGGTTCCATTTACAATAATAATCTACGTTTCAATATGCATGACATCTATAGGAGAGATGGTGTACATTTTACAGAGGAGGGAAACAAAGTCTTACTTGTAGGTACTAACATCTACCAATAAACACAACAGCTTTTTTTAGAGCCACACAACACATAAATACATACACTTCATTAATATCTAAAAATATTTTTATTTTTCTTGCTTAGGTAAGCTTACGGGAGGACTTACGAACTTCGCATCGTACATCATACGTAATTCGCACCGTACGCGCATTGTAAATCTATCGTAAAAAAAATAGCGTCTATTACACATTTTTTAGAATCCCCGGGGACCCCATCCCCCGGGGTTAAAAAAAACATTGGAGACAGATGGGGAAGCCCCAATGCCCCACGGTCCCAGCCGGCTCCCCACGTCCTTTGGGAGCCAGCATTGCTTTTTGTCAGAGTGAACAGCTGACATGCTGCTCTCTCTGACGAAAAGCAGTTTGCTATTGTAGGGTGGGAGCTGGGAGCTCCAACCCTACCATAGGAAACAGCAGTGTCCCGGGGTATGCAACCCGGGACACGGCAGGAGCCGGTCCTGGGGAGGTGGCGATCCCCAGGGCCATCAAAGCCTCTAGGAGGGGGGCCTCACGGCAACACTCCCAACATAGAAAAGCCCTGGGGGTGGTGGTCCGTGGGGCTGAGGGGTGCAAACAGCCCCCCCACACAGAATTATTTTTTTTTTTTTAAAGGAAGCCCCGGGGTGGCGGTCCCCGGGGCACTGTGGGGGGCTTTGAAACCCCCCACACTTTCTGTCAAAATTTTGCCCCTGGGATTTGGGCCGCTCGGGGACTCATTTTCAAAAAAACACCGAGTTTTTTGGGGGGTTTTTCACGGGGTAAGCATGTGTATGCGTACCCCGCGATTTAAAAAAAAATGTTTAGGCCTTGGGGATCCTTGTGGGACCCCCTGAGCAGGCCTAGGGAGTCAGGGTGTGCCTACCCTGCCCCCTTTGCGTGTTTTGCGCATTTGTTTTCTTGTGCCTCGGTTCTACCGAGGAACAAGATGGCTGCTAACACTTCCTGGTTTGGAGTGTTGACAGACAGTTGACATCCAGTCAGCATGCAGCTCATGCTCGGGAAGGTATACGTACTGCACGCCCACCAGTACGCGTACCGTAACACCTCCAATATATATCTATGATTTTACTTTTGATTTTCTCAGGAACTACTGAACGGATTTACACCATTTAACTAAAAAGCCCATCTGCGAACAGAACTCTACCTTTTTGCCAGGTTTGGTGTAATTCTTTACAGCCGTTCACGCTGTAGCCCGGCTAAAGATCCTATGGGAAATTGCATGGGGAAAGCACATTTTAGGACCCCCTTTTTTCTTGGCCCCTGCTTCACGAATCACCCCCAAACTTTCAGAGAAGGAGCGGAGCGGAGCAGGCCATCTTCTTGGAGACAGTTGCGAAGATTCGTCCACCAGGTGCCAAAGTTATTCCAAATAGAATGTTGCGGATTTCCTATGGAAACTAGGTTTTAACTATAACTACCTACTGGCGACCGGCAGTAGGTGATATACATATATATATATATATATATATATATATATATATATATATATATATATATATATATATATATATATATATATATATATATATATATATATATATATATATATATATATATATATATATATATATATCCAAATACCGCCGTACACGTACGCGATGCACTCCTACCATGAAGACACAGATGTCTTGAAGCTTGAAAAGTTATTTATTACTCATTACATCAAGCCAAAAACAAAAACCCAATGCTTTTCGGCGGTGAACCGCCTTGGTCACGGGTAAGTTAATTGTGTAGCAGGCTGACATTTAAACTTTAACATTTGTTGTTACATGTACATCGTGAAATCGTAAGGATAGAAAGTGGGCTTCTCACATCGTCTTGTTTCGGCCATCTTAGACTGGTAAAACGATACATGCCACATTGCAAAAATTATCTTAGCTTCTGGTAACATGTTCTTGTCAGATTTCATGTATAATATCATATTCTAATCTAATATATATTTTCTTGATAGCGAAAACATTAGCAAACATGTACCAGAATAATTTGCTGCATCTTAAAAAAAAGGCATTAACGTACATTGTCATCTTCATATAATCAGTTTCTAATGCAGGCGATATTCAAATTCATTTGTCAGTGGCGCTATTTGTCTTCCACTACTAACAAAACAGAATGAGTTTCTCAAAGGTTATGGTAATTCCTAATGTAATATATTACCCAAGTGGGTTAAATCTAAAGTCTACTAGACAATACGTCATGTAAAAGAAACCATCAAATTTCCCAAGTGGGCTGATTATAACATGATCTCCTAAAATAAAATCAATAATGATTGTATTCAAAATCAATTGCTCTATTATTGCTACATAAAAGTGTCATAAAGTATATTTTGTTGCATACACCTAAACAAAATTCAATGAAATCCATGAATTATTTTCGTTTAGTGATTCCTGAATTCAATATTCTAGATAAATATAGGAGACAAATCCATGTAATATGCTCGATCTGTATGAATCATTGATATTATAAGTTGTAGTTTGAATCCAGGTACGACCCCCACCTGCAAAAAAAACAAAAGTATGGCTCAAAAAAATGCGGATGAAAGATTTTCCGGACACACGTGAAATTGAATTAAAAACAATTAAAAACAATGGAAGTACTACACGAGAAGATTTGAGACAGACAGATTCATGCTTGGAAAAAACTCTGCTTAAAGCCTAAAGCACTAGTTTTTTAGAAAGTTCCTCATCGGAATTAAGGCCACCTGGAATTTTAGTGTCGAGTTGTAAAATATACTCCAATTGGCGCAGCCTACGAATCATATCACCTTGCCTGTCAGAAGGGGGTACTCTGTCAATCACAAAGAAACGTAGCAAATTTCGATTGCTGCTATGGAACTATTCAAAATGTCGAGCTATCAGGGACAGCTTATCCCTGTTCTGGATTCCCCTCATATGTTCAAGAATGCGCTTCTTGGCAGCAAACATAGTGCTGCCCACATATTTCTTAGTGCAAGGGCAGAGTAAAACGTATATACAATAGTCAGATAGGCATTTTAGGTGTTTTTCTATACTCTTTTCACAATCATCAATAGGGTAGTAAATATTCTTTACATTTGAACTATATTTACACGCCTTGCACGACATGCAGACATAGAAACCCTGAATGTCAAATAGTTTAGATTTAGAATGTACAATCTCATTTCTACAGAGTCTGTCTTTTAAGAAATTAGCCAACCTATATGTGATATTCGGGCAGTCATTGACTGCATCAACCAATGCAGGTTCCGTACCCAAGATTTTCCAATGCTTATTCAAACATTTGCGAACATTACCAGAATTAGAATTAAACATGGTGATGTACCTGATGGCATTGTCCCCCTTCCTACTGCTGCTCTCTTTTGGTGTTAATAGCTCATGTTGGGTGAATTTGGCAGCTTTGGTATATGCCTCTAGGATAGAGCTCGAGCTATACCCTCTTTCCTGGAATCTTTTACAGATACACTGACACTCCTTCTCAAAACTCATTTCACTACTGCCGTTTCTACATGCACGGAAAAACTCCCCATACGGAATACTGCGAATTCATGCTCTAGGGTGACTGCTTTCAGCGTGCAACAACGTGTTGCCAGCTGTTTCCTTCCGAAACAGGCTTGATGTAATTTTGTTATCAACTATGTGAATCTCCAGATCCAAAAATTCTATTCTGGCCTTACTTATTCTCCCTTCAAACTGCAGATTTACTTCATTGCTGTTTAACACCGCAATAAAGTTAGTTGCCTGCTCCTGATTGCCTTTCCAGATGATAAAAAGATCATCTATATACCGCAGCCACGAAACTACATGGCTGTGGTATTGGTCATACAGCTGGGGCACCTGTTGCTCCCACCATCCCATGAAGAGTTTGGCATAACTAGGAGAAAAACAGGTGCCCATCGCTGTTCCTTGCTTTTGCCTAAAGAAAGTTTCATGAAAAATAAAAAAAATATTTTCAAGACAAAAACGTATCTTCTGAATAAGCATCTTATTGTGATCCAAAAAAGAAATGGATCTGAATTTCAAAAAATGCTGACAAGCTTGTATACCGTCCTCATGCTTTATGGACAAATACAAGCTGCACACATCTAATGTCAACATCATGTAATCATCCTCCTACACGGTGTTACTGATTTTACCTAAAAAGTCTCTACTGTCCTTTAGGTAGGAGGGTAGTTTTTCTACAAAAGGACGCAAAAAGAAGTCAATGTATTGGGAAGTATTCTCCAAAAGAGAACCCAAATGAAGAGACAATAGGACTACCTGGGGGTTTCTGAGGGTTCTTATGCAACTTTGGTAAGAGATATACGATCGCAATCTTAGGTGTACATAAGGTACCTGGTGGGCTAGTTGGACCCCAGGGACCCACAGGATTGAGAAGGAATTCATTCTCTAACTTAAAAAGCGCCACAGGGTATGTTTGCAGACATATCACCTCAGGCCACGCCCCCTTCCTTCACCACTGTGAAAACGCTCCCTGTGGCGCTTTTTAAGTCGGGGAATTAATTCTCTTTCAATACTGAGGGTTCCTGAGGACCAAATAGCCCAACAGGTATCTCCAGTATGCGTCAGGGAGCTGCGTTGCAGACAGGTGTTCGGAGACCACGCCCCTTTTTACACCTCTATGCAACGCAGCTCTGTGTCGCTTACTGGAGGTACCTAGTGGGCTAGTTTGACCCTAGGGACCCTTAGGATTGAAGGGGACTTAATCTCTCAACTTAGAACGGTGACAGGGCGCGTTTACACAGTGATGAAGGGAGGGGACGGGGACTGACGTGATGTGTGGGGAAAACATTCCACTTCAAACCTGAGCATGGGGGACAAGTAGCCCACCAGGTGCTTTCAGGAAGCGCCACTGCGCTGCATTGCAGAGAGGTGCTGCAGGCTGTGCCCCTTTTTACATCTATCTGCTACGCAGCTCTGTGGCGCTTACTGGATGTATTACGAATTCCGATTTACTCACCTGTTATCAGGAGAGACCTCAGTGCTGCATCTTTGAGCCCAGTACTGATCCTGAAAAGTAATTCTAACCATACTTACCTGTAACTTGAATTTCCTTCCACAGGCTAACATTGACTGGTTTCACTTGGAAATTCTTCTAAGTGTGGAGTTTTGGAACTTTAAAATATTCACCAAAAATCATCCGAACAACGAGTTCTGATTTACTCACCTGTTATCAGTAGAGAACCCAGTGCTGCATCTTTGAGCTCAGCACTGATCCTGAAAAGTATTTTTAACCATACTTACCAGTAACTTGTATTTTCTTCCATAGGAATCCATAGTCTGGTTTTCACCAGAAAAGTTTCTGTGTCTATTTTCACAAACTAAAAATATTCTTTACAAATTGCCTGTATGACTTAAACGCATTTCTTCAACTGTTTACAGGAGATGCAGCAGTGCTGAATCCAGTATCCACCAATGAGTAAAAAAAGTTAACAATAACACTACTTACATGCTAGGTGAATTTCCTTCCATAGGGTAACATTGACTGGTTTCAGTAGGGAGTTTTGGAAATTTAAAATATTCCTATAAAATCAGTAAAACTACGAATTCTGATTTACTCACCTGTTATCTCAGTGCTGCATTTTTGAGGCCAGTACTAATCATGAAAAGTAATTCTAACCATACTTACCAGTAACTTGAATTTCCTTCCATAGGCAAAGATTGACTAGTTTCACTTGGAAATTCTTCTAAGTGTGGAATCCACCAGGATCCACCACTGAGTAAGAAAAAGTAATGATAACACTACTTACCTGCTAAGTGAATTTCCTCCCGTAGGATAACATTGGTGATTCTATGTGAAAATTTTTCTAAGTGTCAACTTTTAAAATACAATAATATTCCTTAAAAATCACTAGTTACAAAAACGCTTTTACTCAACTGTTTACAGGAGGTGTTCAAGGTCTGAATCTAGGATTCAGTCCTGTGGTTAGAAAAGTAATCCATAAAGTAACTAATTGCATTTAACTAGAGATTCACTTTGAGCTCAATGTTGCATTGTGTTTGAAATTGAGTTGCCTTTTGCAACCACTCTAACTACTGTACTTAAAAGTCTATTGACTATTTGCAAAGTATTTAACTAAAGTAAAGTAAAGTGACCTCTGGCTACACCTACATGACAGTGCCCAAAGGAAAGATAGCGCTGCATTTTGGCAGACCATAAGATCACCCTTCCTGGCCAACAGCAACGACCCTGACCATCTAGATGTGGCAATAACCGAGGAGGATTGGGTTGCTCATTTTTCAAAAATTTTTGGAACACCAATAGATGCCATACTAAACAATCAAACACAAGAACCCGAACTGGAGAAAAATAACCTCTACCCTATTAACTTACGGTTCTCCCTTAACGAAATCATAAAGGCAATTAAGGCTTCAAAACCTGGCAAGGCCCCTGGCCCCGACGGGATTCCAATGGATCTGTTCCTATATGACGTAGACTACTGGTCAAATATAATTACACGGGTCATGTCGGCAGTAGTTTCAACAGGCCTCTTCCATTCATGGTCAACCTCAACACTACTACCCATCTTCAAAAAAGGCGACCCAACGATCCCACTTGCAATAGACCAATCTCCCTTCTGGACTCCACGGGCAAGATTGCAGGTCGACTACTCCTGGACCGACTACAATCTTGGGCCCGGGAGAACAACATCATAACCGACCTGCAATACGGTTTCCAGAAGGGGCTTGGGACCGTGGAACAGGCCCTTAACCTTGTCCTCCTGGTTGGAAAATATGTCCGTGCTAAAGGAGGCAACATCTTCCTTGTTTACGTAGACCTAAGCGCGGCATTCGACTGTGTCCAGCATGCAAAGCTCTGGCAAATACTAGCCGACCTTGGTGTGGATCCCCCGATACTAACCTTTCTAAGAGAACTCTACACTAATGCAGAAGGTCGAGTACGATTTGGTACCAGCGGCGAACTGTCACGACCTTTCCAAATAACGAGAGGAGTAAGACAGGGTTGTGTACTGGCTCCCTTCCTGTTCAACCTTTACACAAACGGGCTTGAACAGGCGATGCTGGAAGGGAGCCAGGACCTGCCCCAGATAAACCACCGCCAGATACCCACCCTCTTGTATGCTGATGACTCAGTAATCCTAGCACGGACCTTAAACCAACTACAGCGGCAGCTCAACAAATACGTAACATTCATGGACTCTCTTGGCCTTAAAATTAACATCAAGAAAATGTTCACAATGAACATTGGCCCCAGGACAAAAGTTTCCAAACCCATTTTGATCAATAACAACAGTCTAGAAAAAACCCCGGTGTACCCATATCTAGGTATCCTAGTGGATGACAAAATGAACTGGCACAAGGCAGTAGAAGCTAGAAACCTCCATTTCCGACGAGCAACCTCAGCATTAACATCTTTCTCGAGGAAACTGGGTAAACCAGCCCCATCCGAACTGTTGGCCATATACTACGCAAAATGCCACAGTGTGGCTACCTACGGAGCTGGAATTTGGGGACATGGTCGCATTGACCAGCTTCAGGTCACTGAAAATGCCTTTATTAAATACATTCTTGCCCTTCCCCAAAGTTCCCCGATATTAGCCTCGCACCGGGAGCTCGGTATGGAATACATCATCGATACCATCCGATGCCAGCCCATCTTATTGTGGCATCGAATATGGTGTAATCCTGAAAGTCATCTAACCCGCTCCCTTATTACTGACTGTCTAGGCTTGACAAACTGGCGGAAAATCCCATGGCTTAATTACATACATAACTTTTTCAAAGATCTGGACTGTGAAAATTATTTTCTTGAACCACCTTCAGTTGAAGACATTTCAAGGAAACAACTAAAGCAAATGTCCATCTGAGAGACCTCCGAAACCAGGCTGAGATTATTAAACCACAAAACGAAAAAACCTGTTTACTGCAGCTAGGAAAAGTCATTCAGCCCTACCTGACATATTTTTTATCAAATCACGAAAAATTTCTACTTACAAGACTACGTTTTGATGTTTTTTATCGTTTGGTTTCTTTCCCGGAAATACAGAACTGGTCCTGCAACCTGATGAGATGCCCCTGTGACGGAGTCTCCTCACAATCCACGATTCATGTGATCCTTTTTTGCAAATATTACAAACCAGCAAGGAAAACATGGATCATCCCTATTCTCTGATCCAACGGACTCAGACAATCTTACCCAGCACTCTCCTACCTACAATCTCCAAAATCCCCTTATGAAGCCAAACTCATAGCGACTTTTCTCAAAACAGTTATAATAGCACGCCGCAATATTTCTAGTTAAACCAGTTCTTTTTTCAACTTGTAAAATTGATTCCACTGCTTCAAAACGTTCTTTTGTACAGTGATATAATTTTCATGTGATTCCATTACTTTTAATTCTGTTTGTGTTTAAAACGCTTCAAATGTACTTTTTATGATTATTCAATTTGATAATCGAATAAAAGTTGATGAAACTGAAACTGAAACTAAAGTAATTCATTCTGAGAAAGTATATTTTGTAAAGTAATGTATAATGTAATTATAATGTAATTTAGAAAATAAAATATCTAAAAATAAATAGTTAAAAAAATTAGTAAATCAGTATCAAGCCAATAAATATAACAATTAATACAATTAAAAATTGGCATTTACAAAGCCTTTGAAATTCACTGAAAAAACATAGGTTTCAGATATGTTATAGTTAGAAATTAGCATTTAAAAAGCCTTTGAAATTCACTGAAAAAACCATAGGTTTCAGACATGTTATAGTTAGGAATTAGCATTTAATAAACCTTAGAAATTCACGGAAAAAAACATAGGTTTTAGGGGTGTTATAGTTAGCTGGACATTTCACTCGTACAAAACCATTGAAATTCCGCTGTCATAGTTAGTTATACTAACTGTAACTCTTGCGCCCGCAATCCACTGCTGATGATGTCACATATTACATCATTCATGACATGGTCAGTGACATCACTGATGAATCTCAAATGACATCACTGATGACATCATCCACCTGACATCATCCCCTCCGGAGCTGCACCAAGAATCTGGAACTCGCTTCCTTCGTCCATCAGAAGAATACCTTCTCTGGCGCTCTTCAAAAAAGAAGCTAAAACCTTCTTAATTAGCAAATTCCTCCAATAACGCTCCCTCGGTGCACATTCGTATGACCTAATGTTTGTATTAACTCTCACTCCTTCAAATGCTCTCTGTACTAGTTTTTGTACATATCTTTTTTGTCCTATTGGTATCAAATCGCCCGCCGATCTTGAGACTGTATTGACACTTGTATACATCCATGGCTTTGCCCTACTTTTGCCATTTCCCCAATCCCCATCCCTGTATTCTGCCCATGCCATCCTGTACTTGGATCTGTACCATTTATTATATATATCTTCTCCTTGTGCACTATTGTACTCAAGTCATCACTGATTTTGGAACTGTATTGACTCTTGTATATAGCCACAGCTTTGTTCCTCTATTGACTTTTCCCTAACCCCATCCCTGTACTTTGCCATGCCTTCATGTATGTAACATACCTTTCCTTGTAAAGCGCTCTGATACCCTAACGGGTCATGTAAGCGCTATATAAAACTTCAAATAAATAAAGAAATAAAAATCATACACTAATATAACCTTTCATCACTCAATGTAAAATACAGAGTACCATATTTGAAAAAATTGACACACCCATACAAGTTTCTAACGTTATTAATACAGTCACTCATGCAATCACTGAGTCTTATAAATAATTATTTAAATACAACAAATGTCACATACACTGCCTTTTATTTTTCTAGTTGGTTGTACATGACCCTTTGAGAGATATATTTGCTCATCACCACACCGGTAAAGATATTCACTCACCCAAATAACTGTTATAACATGTAGTCATAACCTCATATACCTACTGAATAAACTGTTCACAGATCTTTGAGCAGTCACACACCCCTCACTGAACCACACACACATTCACTCTCTCATACAAATAATCAGTTAACTAATCAATAACTAATAGACTTTCACGTAGCTACTAACCAACTGGTGCAGCATTTTACAGAACAACTGACAAACTATTACAGATATTCACAAAGTTTAGTCACTATCCAATATGTTTAGTGAGATACTATAAATTAGTCAAGTAAACAGTCAATCACACTGCTACTAAATCCACCATCCAAATATTTATATATCCGCTCATTCTTCAATGGAGATTGATATATATATAATACATATTTAAATAACAAACCAAACCACATTCACTGGATGATGTTATCAGTGGTGTCATCAGTGATGTCATCAGTGATGTCACTGACCATTTCATGAATGATGTATTATGTGACATCATCAGCAGTGGAATGTGGGCGCGAGACTTACAGTTAGTACAAGTAACTATAACAGAGGAATTTCAATGGTTTTGTACGAGTGAAATGTCCAGCTAACTATAACACCCCTGAAACCTATGGTTTTTTCAGTGAATATATATTCGCGCTCTCATCCTGTTGGTAAAGAGATGTACATTGGCATGTAAATTTGGTGGGGCCGATACACGGCTGTATAATTTTGTTCTTTGAGCGCACTAAATATGCCAAAGTATACTTCTATTAGAAAGTAATGGGAAGCGAGTTAAAAACTACCAAAATGGCGCCGATATTGTCAGCAGCCGCAATCACCATAACCAAATCAATACATAGAATTATCAATTGATTGTGGAATGTCAGAAATTGTTTTCTGAGATACTGACCTTAACATCGCCATACTTTGATAGTATTTTATCATTACATTACAGCCGATAAACGGCAACACCATGTATTTTGTGGACACTTTCAAGGAAGATAAAACATTGTATCTAAAATAGTTTTAAAGCGAAGTACTACACCTCGGTTATTAATGCTTTAGACAAAATATAGTTAAAGTGTTCAAAAGAAAAGAATGACTTCAATGTATATCTCGATATGAACACACAACCAATATGGCAGTAGAATTGAGTCCCTTGTTTGTTTCCATTATGCAAGTTAGGTGGATGTGAGCAATAAAACATGGCGTCCCCTCACAATGTTTGTAACATTGAGGAAGGCGGAGTGCCGAAACTCATCTGTTGCGAACGAAATAAAGCTTAACTTGGAGAATTATCCCCGGAGTGCGTGGTTTCTATCGGAGTGAAAGATTGGAAACCTTGAGCGAGATATATATATATGTTTCAGGGACGTTATAGTTAGCTGGAGATTTCACTCGTACAAAACCATAGAAATTCCACCATTATAGTTAGTTCAGCTAACTATAACTCGCCCCCGCAATGCACTGCTCATGACGTCACATACTACATCATTCATGGCATGGTCATTGTCATCACTGATGACATCTCAAATGATCCAGTGACTGTGTGTTTCTGTAAAGTTTAAATATGTTTTATATATATGGCAAGATTTATTGAAGAACGAGTGGGTGTATAAGTGTCTGGATGGAGGATTTACGAGGTGTGAGACTGATTGTATAAGTGACTGGTTAAACGTGTCTTACTGAATGCATGGGTTAGTGACTAAACTGTGTGAATGTCTGTATCAGTCTGTTTGTTGTTGTGTACGCTGGTACATGGGTTGGTCAGTACCTACACGATTGTCTGTATGGGTTATTAATTTTTTGCCTGAGTATGTGTGTTGGTGGGTTGGAGGTGTGTGAATCTGTGCATAGATGTGTGAGTAGTTGATTCAATGGGTGTATGGGTTAAGAGTGCAAGTGGAAACAGCTCTATGAGTGGATGACAGTTTGTAGGGGTGTGTTGGTGAGTGAATGGATGTCTCAGTAGTACATGTGAGTAATTACATATGTAAAAGGCAGTATATGTGTGTGACGGTGTATATAAATAACTACATGTGAGAGTGAGTGATTGTGAGAGTGGCTGTATGGATGAGTGTGTACTTGTATCAGTGATTATATAAGAGAGTAAGTATGTGTTACTATCTGTATGAATTAGTGAGGTGGTGTGTGTATAACTGTATAGGTGAGTAAATGGGAGTGTGATTGTTTCTTTAAATGACTGACTAGGTGTGTGAAAAACTCCATAGATGAGTGTCTGTGTGTGAGTGTCTGAATAGGTGTATGAGTGCATATGATAGTGTTGTATCAATGAGTGACTGCATGTATAAGTTATTGTATGCATGAATGAGTGGATGTGTGTGTAGACCTAGGAATTAGTGAGTGCATATATAGTACCTGTATTGGTGTCTTGATGTTTTTGAAAATGGTAGTCTGTATTTTACAGTGGGTGTATAAAAGGTTATATAAGAATGTGAGGAGGTGCATCAGATTTTCATGTGGATGATGTAATCAGTGATGTCATCAGTGATATCATTTGAGATCCCATCGGTGAAGTCATCAGTGATGTCACTGACCATGCCATGAATGATGTAATATGTGACATCATGAGCAGTGCATTGCGGGGGCGTGAGTTATAGTTAGCTGAGCTAACTATAACAGTGGAATTTCTATGGTTTTGTATGAGTGAAATGTCCAGCTTACTATAACGTCCCTGAAGCCTATGTTGTTTTCAGTGAATTTCTAAGAGTTTTTAAATTCTAATTTCTAACTATAACGCCTGTAAAACCTATGGTTTTTTTCTGTATATATATATATATATATTCACTGAAAAAACCATAGGTTTCACACCAGTTATAGTTAGCTGCAAATTTTACTGACATAAAACCATTGAAATTCCACGTTATAGTTAGTTGGACTCACTATAACTTGCGCGTGTAATGCACTGCTGATGACGTCACATATTACATCACTCATGACATGGTCAGTGACATCACTCATGACATCACTGATGACACCATCCAGTGAATATGTGTCTTTCTGAAAAATAAATATTAGTGAGTAATGTTTAAATGTTTAAATATATGTATTAGTGTTTCACTTTGTGTATAAGTGGCTGCATGGGTTGGTGAGTAACTACATGTGTATGTATATGAGTTATTAGATTTTTTTTAGTATCAGTATGAGTGTCTGTATTGTTTAGTGTGGGTATTACTTACAACATTGATGCATGAGTGACTGACTCTCTTTTTGTATGTATTTTGAAGACTGCATATGTGCAGGTCTGTATGGTTGAATAGTGTGTATATGTGTGTGTTAGTGAGTGAATGCCTGCCTCACTAGTGTCTTTATCAGTAACGACATATGTTTAATCTAGTATATGTGAGTATTTATGTATATAAGTGAGTATATGTGAGAGTGAGAGATTGTAAGAGTTCCTGTTTAAATAAGTATGTATTTCTATAAGTGTTTGTTTAAGAAAGTAAGTATGTGTAAGTTTCCTTAGAAGTAAGGTGGTTGTGTGTGTATAGCTGTATATGCAAATAAATGGATGTTCAATAGTTTATTTGCAAGTGTGAGTATGTGTGTGAGTAACTTTTGGATGACTGTCGGTGTGTAACAGAATGTATAGGTGTATCACTACATATGATGAGTGAGTATATGTATGAGTGACTATATAGAACTGTTGGTGAATGAGTGGATGTGTATATAGATGGTGGAATTACTGAATTGGTTGTTGTAACTGGTATGGGTATCTCCATTTTTTTGAAAATGTTAGTTGCGATTTTTAAACATGTCTTTCAAGGGTTACATTACACTTAAAGGAGCTCTGTCACTCTGTCACAAGGATGGTGTCATCAGTGATGTCATGAGTGATGTAATATGTGACGTCATCAGCAGTGCATTGCAGGCGCGCAAGTTATAGTGAGTCCAACTAACTATAACGTGGAATTTCATTGGTTTTATGTCAGTAAAATTTCCAGCTAACTATAACTGGTGTCAAACCTATGGTTTTTTCAGTGAATTTAATAGATTTTTAAATGCTAATTCCTAACTATAACTGGTGTGAAACCTATGGTTTTTTCAGTGAATTTCAAAGTTTTTTTTAATGCTAATTCCTAACTATAAGTCTCTCTTTATAAGTAAGACTGTTAGCGCTCTAGTTGTTCTTTAGAACACTCTGGTACATTCTGTCATTGGGCTATAGTTGGGCTACATCTTGCAGACATTTGGGCTACATTTGTTTTTTTTGTCTGTGGTGGCCATCTTTGGGCTACATTGGGCTACATTGGGCTACATTTGGGCTACATTTGGGCTCTAACATATACATAGCCCAATGTAGCCCAATATATTTTTTTTCAAAGTTAATTTTCTTAAAAACCACTGGAGCATACATCTTGAGACATAGCAAAGGCACATCGGGCTACCATTTCCTACAATTTTGCCAATTTTTTTTTTGTATATTGTTTTTTTTTTTGCCTGCGAGCGCTCCCAGTTTGCACCCCGGTGAGCACCCCGGAAAGCGTAGTATTTTGAAGTGCCCCGGTGCGCGAACCGGGAAGCGTCCCGGTAGCGCCCATATCGCGAACGAAAACATGATTGTGATGTATCGCGTAGCCGCGTCTGCGTGATACGCACGGCGTAAGCGCACCCGGAAGCACTCGAGCGAATACGATCGCGCAACATAAGCATCTGACGCGCTTACGCGACGCGCCCCGTGGCGCGCCCCGAGGCGCGCCCGGGGCCCGTAGCGTAAGCATGTCGGGTCATGTGACCTGAAAATAACACTTTTCATTGGTTCATAACAGTTTTGGTTTCATAAGGATGAAGCTCCTGGTCTTGTGACCTGAAAATAACACTTTTCATTGGTTCAGGACAGTTTTTTTTCCAAATGATGAAAGACCTCACCTTTTTTCCTTATTCTGACTTGGTCCTTTGACTGAGGAAGACCTGTTTGTACCTCTCTGTACCTTTTTGAACTTTTATAAAATGGCTTCAGTAGCAACAGCAGCAGGAGCATCTCAGCCACCACCACCACCTCCACCACCAAGAGGCCCACCACAACACTACATTGGTGGAAATGAAGAAGAGGAGGAGGAGGAGGAAGAAGAGGAGGGGAAGAGGACGAGGTGGCTGCAAGAAACCAATACCCCATACCAACCCAAGCCACACATTGTATGGGAGTTTTTTTCCATCCCTGAAGGAAAAAAGAAAGTAAATGCAGCAAAGGTGACTTGCCTTATCTGTGGCATAGAACTCTCAAGGGGTAACCCAAATAAAAAATATTCATTTGGGAACAATACCATGATAAGGCATATGCAGCGCAAGCATCCTATTAACTATTCAGCTGCAGAAATGAGAGAACTGGCCAGCAACCTTCCCCAATCTACACCCAGCACCTCCAAACAAAAACAACCAACTCCATTAGGACCAGAAACAAGGGAGACAATCCCTTGCATTCAACCACGGTTCGGAGAATTTAGGATCACCTGTATTTTTTGTGGAAAGACCATCTCATATGGTGAACAGAGCATAAAGCTGATCCTCCTTTTTTGTGACAACCACAAATGTCCCAAGAAACCCTAATTTTTTCCTGATTTTTTTTGCTCCTGTTGAGCCATTTTGAATTCCCTGTTTTTTGTTTCTCCCCATAAAAAAATACCAAAAAAAATACAAAATAGTTCATAAAAGCCAAAAAAATTACAAAATGTTCGAAACCCCCCCAAAAAAATATAAAACAACAAAAAGAAGAAAAAAAAGTTCTTTTTAGAACTACCTCCAATTTCTAAAAAAAGGCTAAATTTTTTTTAAAACTCTATCATTCTTTTTTTCCCATGGGATGCTCCCCGGTCCGCACCCGGTGCGCGTATCGGGCGCTCCCCCCGCGCAAATAAAAAAAAAAAATGTTTTTGCCCCGCGGGGCCCTTTTATAGTCCCCACATCAAACCTAGGGGGTCAAGGGGGGTCTACTCTTCCCCCTTATGGTCATTTCCCCCTTTGTTTTACCCACCTCTTGTGTCTCGATTCAACCGAGACACAAGATGGCGGCCGCCCCGGACTGTTTCGAATATTTACAGACACCCGAGAGCCAATCAGCTTTCCGTGAGCAAGTCTCGTGGCGCGACCGGTGCGCTCCCCTGTGCGCGTACCGGGGCGCTGCCATAGATATATATATTTTTTTGGACCTAAATTACTCAAAATCCACTGGAACACATATCTTGAGACATAGCAAAGGCACATCGGGCTACCAGTCCCGACAATTTTGCCAAGTTTGGTGGAAATCCATTCAACCGTTCGGGCTAAAAGTGAGTTCGACCGCCCTAAGGAAATTACCATGGGGAAAACACGTTTTGGGACCCCCCTTTTATCTCGGCCCCCGCTTGACGAATCCCCCCCAAACTTTCAGGGAAGGAGCGGAGCGGGCCATTTTCTTGGAGAAATTTGCTTTGATTCGTCCACCGGCGCCAAAGTTATTCCCAATAGAATGTTGTGGATTTCCTATGGAAAGTAGATCCTAACTATAACTACCTACTGGCGACCGCCAGCAGGTAATATATATATATATATATATATATATATATATATATATATATATATATATATATATATATATATATATAATATATATATATATATTTATAGCAGCACGAAATCCTGCCGTATGCCAATGTGCTCCAGCGCAGCAATTACAGGTACGAACCACTCGAGGGACTACTTATATATAGTTACTGAATAAAACAAAGGTTATTGTAATGTTATAGTTAGGTGAACATTTCAGTGATGTGACATTTTAAACTAAAAAAAAAACAGAAATTCTACCCCTTTTATCTCGGCCCCCGCTTGACGAATCCCCCCCAAACTTTCAGGGAAGGAGCGGAGCGGGCCATTTTCTTGGAGAAATTTGCTTTGATTCGTCCACCGGCGCCAAAGTTATTCCCAATAGAATGTTGTGGATTTCCTATGGAAAGTAGATCCTAACTATAACTACCTACTGGCGACCGCCAGCAGGTAATATATATATATATATATATATATATATATATATATATATATATATATATATATATATATATATATATATATATATATATATATATATATATATATATATATATATATATATATATATATAAAATATATATATATTTATAGCAGCACGAAATCCTGCCGTATGCCAATGTGCTCCAGCGCAGCAATTACAGGTACGAACCACTCGAGGGACTACTTATATATAGTTACTGAATAAAACAAAGGTTATTGTAATGTTATAGTTAGGTGAACATTTCAGTGATGTGACATTTTAAACTAAAAAAAACACAGAAATTCTACCTAACTATAATGTTACTTTACCTTTGTTTTTCTAATCTAAAATATTATGTAGTACCAAATATAAAGCTAACCCCCCTCCCTGGCCGGACACATCGGAGGGATTGGCCCCAGGGCAAATTGGAGGACATCAATTGATCAGCAAATAGTTTTAATGATTCAGTTTAGCATACCTATTACTTTAAGCCAATTTGTAATATTTTTTCTGATTTTGTGCATATTCTTTAAATATACATAATAGGATCATTGGGTCTTGTCATTAAATGCAGATTTTCCTAGCTATTTGTAAACTTAAGTCTTGATTTTATTAAGGACATGGAGGAGCGTATTATCCCGCCTCCCTATACTAACTCTCTCACTTTAGGCCTGATTACGAGGTTGGCGATGTGGTGCCGGGACCGCACTGCCACCGCATCTACACTGCCGCACCACCGCCAGGGAATGGCGATACCCTGGTGATTGCGGTGGAGCAATGGTGGTCTGACCATCCTTATTGTAATGGAGCAGTTGGAAGTCCGCCTCCGCAAGTCTGGCAATCCGTGAACTGCCAGACTCATATTTGAGCCCTTAGGGGGTCATTAGGATGACGGGCGGCCCTATCGGTAAACGGGACTGCCCGCCATAAGGGCGGGGTTCCTTGCGGTCAATTAGGATGCGCCCGCCGCATCCTGCATTCCTGTCATTGTGGCGGGCGGTGCACTCAGCACTCAAGAGTCCCTGGGGGCCCGCAACGTGCCCCCAATGTCTAACACTGTATGCCTTTCTGTGGCGGCGTTGCCGCCATGGAAAGGCATGTCCCCACCTGCATAGTAATATGGATCGCGGTGTCTAATAGACACCGCCACCATTTTAAACCCTTTTCCGCCCGGTTATCTCGTAGACCGGGCAAGAAAGCAGCGTAGTCTCTTTCCGTCTGCCACGGTCCCTCCGCCATAGTAATATAGCGTGGGGGAATTGGGTGGCGGGCGGGGTAGGATCACGGATGGATTGCCACCGCCATGCAGGCGTTGGCGATCCGCCCGTGATCCTAATGGGCCCCTTAGTGTTTCAGCACCGTGTCTGCAGTCCAATCCTGTGTCGCAAGAAATGGTTAACTATTGCAGATGGTTTTTCTCATTCTAATCTACCGTCTACCAATACAGCATGTCAATGAAAATGTATGATGTTTCTTCGAGTCATCCTAAAGAGTTTACCCTGGATTTTGTTATTCTATTATTAGCTTGTTCAATATCCTCTCAAAAATGACTTTTTGGAAGGCAAGATGATTATACGTACATAGCATTGTTTATAGATCTGGTACAACTTGTTTCCCATTGACAATGTTTCAAAAAAATCATGGGAAATGTTGTTTTTTTAATCTTTGGTGTTGTTCAGTTAAAGCAAGGAAAGTAAATCATAATATGCACCTATGTGTCTTTAATGAAATCTATACTTTCCTTCAGAAATAGCGCGGGAAATCTGCATCGTCTGGGTTCCTTTGCCCAGGTTTGGTTGCACAGATAGAAACCATCTTCTCCGTGCACCTAACTATAATGTTAGTGTTCTGCTCAAATTACTTTATTTACTAGGTAAGGACGAAGCCCATCAATTGCACCCACGATATTGCTTGACTTGTATGTCTAATATTTTTTTGCAAAATATGGTGCATGCATTTGATAGAGGCTTCCCAGTTTTACGAACATGATGCTAAACAATTGGCTCATATATCCAAAAATATCACTAAAGAAATATTATTGTACCAAGATGACATAGATTGTGATTCTCGTAAGGGCTGCCAAAAACTCCGACAAGCAAGCAAAAATGAATTACATGAGAACATAGCACTTACAAAAATTCGGCCATTATTTCAACCAATAAAAATAACCAGCCTCGCATTGGCGCCAGGTTGCTTTTAGCACAAATCACAATCCTGATAAGGACTCTAGATCTGAGCAGACTTTTGGAATGCCCCAGCAATCATCTTCGCCTACTTCAGACTTCAAACTGAAGACAACAATGCTCTGTCAGACCAGGCTGGACATGTAAGAAATTGGTTTCATCTATGGTTGTATAAATATACATTACTGGAAAGTAGTTTCTATGGTTACACTTATGGTGTCTGCAGAGCACGGTCCTTTATAACAATTACTGCCATCGTTGTGTTTGTCCTGTCCTCCTGTAGCTATCACAATGATAAAGGTTTCCTCTACTTCTGTGAGTGATGTGCTTCAGTGCAACGTAATTGTTGCTGGGAAAGATAACTCAGGCGCTACTCACAAAGCTGCAAGCATTCTCTCTTTTATTCAAAAATGTAGTCCAGCTTCTCTTTTTATCACTGCCTCGCAGCCTATGTAAAGAGGACCTTTGTGTTTCACTGAAAAATGGTCATTTGATGTTGTCAGTAGTTTCTGGACTGGTAATGAAATTGTGATACCATTGCTGAGTAACAGATCAAGCCATTTTGGTATGCAGTTTGCCTTTCATGAACTATAACATTGATCTATTTTTGCCAAATGCCTTTTTATAGAGGCAAATAGCTTCTATTTGAAATTGTTTCACTAAATCTTAATTAATTATAGCAACGATATCAGCATATTTCTGAATGAAGACGTGGACATCATTTCACCAAACTGCCTGGGGCAGCGGAAGTGACTTCACATGCCCCTTGACCTTCACTTTCTCGTTCACTCACACATACATTGGCTTCTACATACCCAGGCATTCACACATACACACAGTCACATATACACACACACTCTTCCTACACATGCGCACACACAGACACATGCACACACACTCTTCCTACACATGCACACACATGTACACATAGGACCCTATTATGATGGCGGGCGGATCGCCCACCACCGGCACGGCGGTGGTCACCAACAGCCCAGCGATGGTGATCTGCCCATCAAATGTCCCTGGTTCTCCCCACGCCATATTAGTATGGTGGGGGGCACCGATGTGAACGCAAAGACCGTCCGCCGCTTTTCCTCCAGGCGAATTGTCGACCAGGCGGAAAAAAAGGCCCAGGATGCCCCCGCCAGTGTGGCGGGTGCATCCTAATTTGCATGGGGGACCGCCGCAACATCGGCGGTCAGTCCTGTGCTCCATTGCCGCCTGTCATCGTAATAGGCACCATACTCTCTCTTTCATGGGCATACTTAAAACTGCAAGCACGCCCACAACATACATACATATAAAAGTATTTTTTTTTACTTTCCTCAGCTGCCAGAGAAAGGCATATTCCAGCTATTCTACTCTACCTTTTATTAAACTGATTGTAAATAATGTAACATTATTCAATAATAATATAATAAAAACATTGACCAAAAAACTAGAGGGCAGATTTATAAGCCTCTTGCGCCACTTTTGCATCCGTTTTAACATGGGAGAAATGACGCAAAAGTGGCGCAAGGGGCTTGTAAATCTGCCTCTAGGTTAGTGAAGCCCCCGCCGGCGTCCATAAGAAGGAGCTGCTTCTGTTCTTGCCACTGATTTTGCCACTGCTGAGCTATGGTTCACAAAAGCAGTGCCAGGGGTCACATAGTGCATACCAGTGCTATGACCCCTGGTGACCCTTAAATGTCATCCATGAATTAGGGTTGTTTCTTTAGCCTATTTATTACTACAACACCTCTTGAATAGAAAAATGCTCTATGATTAATTGGATAAAAATATGTTCAGCCCCATTTAATCATTGTTTTCGCATCTGTGTTTTGTTTTGGGGGACCTGATTTACGAAAATGTGTCGCTGTCAGCCCCGAAAATATTAAACCTGTAATGAAGGCCATACATTGCAATGGTGATTTTCTGCATTAAGAGAGCTCTCTCCAATATGGCTGAGTTACCCGCCACCCCCTCTCGACACAAACCCCAAGGATGGGAAACCGGAAACGGTTCTGAACTTTTGGAAGGCGGGAGGGAGTGACCCTCCCCGGCCGTATTTATTAAAATATGAAACAAAATTAAAACATTAAAATAACAGTTTCATATTATGTACAATTTCATTTCCACATTACGATGTTTGGCTAACCTTAACAAATCTCTAATACAAAGGTTCTCCTAGCCGAACTAACATCCTACAAAACATTTGACTTGAAATTGTACATCCTAACGTTAAGGGCCAACGGCAAGGTCGTAACCGGTGTCAGATCCCTAAACAAGAAATACCCCCCTCACTTGTGAGGGGAGCGACCGCACAGAGGCGTACCTCAAGTGCATCTACCAATTTCCCTTTGACTTGACGGGGGCCCCAATGAACTCGATGCCATTTAACGGTCGACTGAGGACTCGTGTGAGGTGTCTAAAAGGTAGCGTAAACCCCCTCCCGAACCCCACACAACTTACCCCATCTGCCGTCGCAGATGTCCTGGCCCCGGGAAATTCCCCAGGAGGGCCCGTAGCCCCTCCTATCCAGGAAGGGGCCTTGACCGCCTTTCCTTTCCTTCCGGCGGCCCATCCTTAGAAGGGACCGCCTCCCCGTTGAGGGGCCAATGGCCACCTCCCCCGAGCGCTCCCATCCGTAATGGGTAACGCCCCCCCATAGGGATCTTCCAATTACTGCTCACCGATCATGACCTTACCGCCCGACCAAAATAAATACGACAAATGGCTAAAAGTACTAATGAAAACAAAGAAGGCGATCATAACTAGTTACGTATGATTACTGATCCACACTAGTGCAACATTACTTTATTTTAAAACAACCATACCGTAAATTGAGCATTCTCCTTTATTGCATACTCGAAATAACACAACACTCATCCCAACCTGTAAGAAATACGGTTAACATCTTCAAACTTTATTTAGAAACAACTTGCTGTCTTCAGGGGCTGGTAGATGGGTCAAAATTGGCTCTTCGTTCCGTCTTGAGCTCACGTGCAGCGGGGAGGTGCAGCTTCAGAGCACAGGAACAAGAGGATGCTTTCTTGACTTGCTGCTCCTTTTATCCGTCTTCGGGCGGGCGTAAACCCGCCTCCGCCTGCCTCCGAGGGCGTGGCCGTCCGCGTCAGTGCCTAGGACAACCCACTCCAGGGCGGGAAAAAGGCGCGCCCCGGCTACGCCGCTTCGGGCATACCAGCCGAGACTCGCCTCCCGCCCAAGATGGCCTCCCAGGGGGATCGGGGTCCTCCACCATACGTTCGGGGGGACCGAATGGTCGCCCCTTTCCATATGGCTGAGATACCCGCCACCCCCTCTCGACACAAACCCCAAGGATGGGAAACCGGAAACGGTTCTGAACTTTTGGAAGGCGGGAGGGAGTGACCCTCCCGGCCGTATTTATTAAAATATGAAACAAAATTAAAACATTAAAATAACAGTTTCATATTATGTACAATTTCATTTCCACATTACGATGTTTGGCTAACCTTAACAAATCTCTAATACAAAGGTTCTCCTAGCCGAACTAACATCCTACAAAACATTTGACTTGAAATTGTACATCCTAACGTTAAGGGCCAACGGCAAGGTCGTAACCGGTGTCAGATCCCTAAACCAGAAATACCCCCCTCACTTGTGAGGGGAGCGACCGCACAGAGGCGTACCTCAAGTGCATCTACCAATTTCCCTTTGACTTGACGGGGGCCCCAATGAACTCGATGCCATTTAACGGTCGACCGAGGACTCGTGTGAGGTGTCTAAAAGGTAGCGTAAACCCCCTCCCGAACCCCACACAACTTACCCCATCTGCCGTCGCAGATGTCCTGGCCCCGGGAAATTCCCCAGGAGGGCCCGTAGCCCCTCCTATCCAGGAAGGGGCCTTGACCGCCTTTCCTTTCCTTCCGGCGGCCCATCCTTAGAAGGGACCGCCTCCCCGTTGAGGGGCCAATGGCCACCTCCCCCGAGCGCTCCCATCCGTAATGGGTAACGCCCCCCCATAGGGATCTTCAGCGGGGAGGTGCAGCTTCAGAGCACAGGAACAAGAGGATGCTTTCTTGACTTGCTGCTCCTTTTATCCGTCTTCGGGCGGGCGTAAACCCGCCTCCGCCTGCCTCCGAGGGCGTGGCCGTCCGCGTCAGTGCCTAGGACAACCCACTCCAGGGCGGGAAAAAGGCGCGCCGCGGCTACGCCGCTTCGGGCATACCAGCCGAGACTCGCCTCCCGCCCAAGATGGCCTCCCGGGGGGATCGGGGTCCTCCACCATACGTTCGGGGGGACCGAATGGTCGCCCCTTTCCAGGAAAACGTGTTGCTTAGGCTTGAGAGTCGAAAAACTATGTTAAACCATGATAATGATTGTATTTGAGACACGCTTTCGCTACTTTAAGACAGCCAAATACACAGAGCCACCCTCCATAAATCAGAGCTATGCATTGCGCAATGGGTTTGAAAAGAGCACACGTGTCTGATCACAGGAAGTAATTGTGACCCAGAATGGCTTAGGTGCTCAGCAAAGCTAACACAGAGCGCTAAAACATTGTACAAATACACGTAACTAACAAGTCATAGTACAACGGAAATGGAGACAAAACCGACAATTGAAGACATCCTTTCACATTGCCACCAGAGAATTAGAGACCACAAGGTTCCATGCAACCAAGGGCACTCACATGGGAGAACTAGACAATCACTAGTGGTAACAACAATTCCATGTAATTAATTTGAACCAATTTTGTTTCAATTACAATTACTTAATTACATTTTTTTTTAAAATCAACGAGCGTGGAATTTTGTTTTTACATTGGATTTTAAGACAGTTGGAACCTATGTTTTGCTTAAGTCTCAGATATTATTAGCATGAACCAGGAGACCCACTAATAAAATGGCGGAAGTGGTTTGATGGCTTTGAAACCTACATTGGGGCAATTGGTGCCATGAGATTTCGTGCAGAACGGAAAAAGTACATTCTTTTGAATTCACTGGGTTTTGAGGGGAGAGAATTTTTAAAACATCTTCGAGCTCCAGTACTAACTGAAGGCGAAATTCTGGATGAGTATCAAGAGACAATAAAAAAAACTACAAACAAGATTCGACGTCCAAACTAGCATTGTAGTGCTTCGACATACATTTTTTTTGCGCACACAGAACACTGGTGAAGATGTAGACAACTTTATTACAGCCTTGAGAAGTCTTGCTTCAGACCGTCAATTCGAGAATTTCGCGGACCAGCTAGCAAGAGACCAATTCATTGCTTAAATGTACAGATACATCGATTAAGCAAAAGCTATTGACGTTGGGCAACCCCACTCTTGAAGAAACGATTAGGGTAGCAAAGAGTATAGAAACATCACAGATCTCTGTAAAAGAATTGGAGAAAAAGAAAAACGAGCCAGTTACGGCAGTAAAAGTAAAAGAAACTAGGTGCCTCTGGGGATTGTTGCCCTTCACGGAGAGAGATAAACTCCAGCGCTAACTTTCGCGACACCCGCTTCGCGGGTGCCGCTCATTTGCATATCCTCCGTGCCTTGCTTGGTGTGAGCGGCTTCACAGTCGGTGAAGAGCCAACGCGCTCCCAGGTTGAGGGATTGCGTGTTACACAGCGTGTGGAGCCGACCGGAGGACTGCGAGGACCAGCAGCCTCAGCTGACACAGCTGGTGCCTCTTCCCCCAGCGGCCACGCCCCCTGCCTTTCCTGATAAGACCATCTGGGTCCACTGATCGAGTGGGTGCCTCTGGGGATTGTTGCCCTTCACGGAGAGAGATAAACTCCAGCAGCTACTTGCCTACTTGAAAAGCGCTACCTTTCGCGACACCCGCTTCGCGGGTGCCGCTCATTTGCATATCCTCCGTGCCTTGCTTGGTGTGAGCGGCTTCACAGTCGGTGAAGAGCCAACGCGCTCCCAGGTTGAGGCATTGCGTGTTACACAGCGCGTGGAGCCGACCGGAGGACTGCGAGGACCAGCAGCCTCAGCTGACACAGCTGGTGCCTCTTCCCCCGGCGGCCACGCCCCCTGCCTCCTTGAACTTAACTCGCCCCTGCTCAACCGCGACGCGGGACGCGCGCGGGTCGGAGCACGGGGCAAAGACCGGGCAAAGAGCGGGCCGTTTGAGGCCGTTCGAGTACGGGAGAGTCCGGTCCGGGCCCCCTCTCTTTGCCTGCCCCATCACGACCACAGACACTTTGTGAAATGTGCACACGGGAAACAAGAAGTAAAACATCTTCCCTTGCCGCAGCTGGAGCGGCTAAAGGTCCCATCGACACCTACTTTGCCAAGGCCGGCTCACTCCTGATCGAGGAGATCCAGGTCCTGGAGCGAAGAATATCACAAGAAATAGACTGGGTAAGGAGATCATCTATGGGCCCTATGGCACTAGCTAGAACCCCAGAAAATAGTTCGGGTAGGCCTATCGCTCATAGCACTGATCAGGTACCATGCCATCTCACGGGTACCTTAACAACCAGTCCGGAACTCACTATTGATGTTCCGAGTGATCTAGAGGACATGAGCCTCATGGTTTTACCCACTATCCAAACCACCCAGCCTACATCATCACAGAACACAGAGACAGCTCTAACTGTAGAACCCAATAGCGATAGTAACAAGGGATCCAGAGAGGGGGCCATTCCAAAAAAGAAGTATGGGCCACAAAACTTAGAAGAATCTAGGGCCAAAACTCCCAAAACTAAACAAGCCAAAGGTAAGGGGAGGAAACTAACCGCTCTTGCTCCTGTGGTGGATAGATCGGGAACGCTAACCACCTCTAGACCATCCAAATTAACTCCACATTCACAATCTCCTGACAACGTCCAAATAGATACCTCCGCAGATGATATCACTTTGGAGGATATAGGATCACTGCTTAGGTCTCTACTGAGTCCCCTTGAGGCGAGACTGATTAAGATAGAAGCAAGATTAGTGAGTATTGAAAAGGCAACTGTGCAACTTGCTGATGCAAGGAAAATTGATATCAGCGGGACCAAAATACCAAAGGAGGGTACAGGTTTTAAACCTGTTAAAGGTAATAGTCTTCAGGCCGTAACAAACAATAAACCTTCAGATTCAAAACCTAAATCCACACAACCTGCAAAAATCAATGCACTACAATCTATAGTTGCAAACAAGGCCCCGACACCCACACAGCAACCAAATACCGTTACCCCAAAACCAGCTCTTTCATCAAAATCAAAGCCTACGCCACTGATAAAAACCAAGCACGATCCCCCACCCGACGGAGAGAAACCATATACCAAACGTAAATTACAGTTTGTGAACCTCCCACCAGAAGCCGCTCCTTACACCGTAGTTCTGGTTGGGGTTCCTGAACTCGACCCCCCCACATTTGAATCATACACTTCACTCAAGAATAAAGTGATAAATTGGCTCTCGGCAAATAGACCACTTCCGAGAGGTACAGCGAGTGATATTTCAACGACCAAGAGAGTAGCATGGGTGGGGCATACCAGGAAATCCATCAGAGGAGACTGTATTTTGGTCTCCTTTAGAGACCCCAACACAGCTGCATATATCTGTTCCAGCACTTCTGATGAGGATTTTGGCAATTCCATCCAAACACTCCCCCTCTCCTTTTTCTACCCCTCCAATTTATACAATTCAGAGGATCACAGCTGGGGCCACCACCAAGAGCTATTGGAGGGTTGGCAAACTTGCCCCAGAGAGACCAACAATTACCCGTCACACAGGGGAAGACCAACTGAGTACTTCCCTGGTTACGGGGATGAGGCCGGGTGGGAAACCTTCACTAGGAGGAGGAGGGGGGGTGGTGGCTATAGGAGGGGAATTTCCGGGCCATATAGAACTCACTACCCTGCCTATTTATCTACACAGAATCGATACAGTAGCCTAGATTTGGTAGATTGACAGGTGGCTGAAATGGGTAATGTTGCCCCCCTAACCTCCCCAATTGACATCAATACACTTACAGTTCCCTCAGTTGACATGAATACATCCATACTGCCGGACTCATACTCTGCGACAGCTAGCCCAGGTAAACTGATCCAGGCTTCAAGCATGTCGAACCCTTCCTCACCCTTTGCCATTAGCCCTTTGGGCACGACCCAACCCCCCCCAAACCAAAAGGCACACCCCGTGTCCATCGATATCAATGTGAGCCCACCACGCAACCGATCATTACACATAACAGTAATCTCCTGGAATGTGGCAGGGCTCTCTAGTAAATTGGATTGTCTAGAGTGGGGCTCCTATATTAGATCCAAAAGCCTAATACTTTTTCAAGAAACCTGGGCGCGAGAAAAAATAGATTTACCTGGCTTTGCTTCTTTCTCCAAAACAGCCAAATGGGGGGGAAAGGGGAGACCATCTGGGGGACTAATGATAGGGGTAGCAACGGATCTAGGTTGCCAAGCCATTAACTTGGAGACCGCTTCCGACGATTTGCTGGCTGTCTTACTTGAATGGCCTGACTCATCGAAGCTATTAGTCATCAATATCTACTCTAGGCCGACCCAAATGCATAAAGAGTCGTCCACTGTAGACGAGTTAGCTAGGTTCCTAGAGGGCACTCCGTGTGATCTCGCCTGTTTGGTTGGGGGCGATTTTAACTCCCACTATGAACCTCTGCCTGGATTACGTGATGGTCCCTCCCTAGATGAAGATTCCTGCTGGCTTATACCCGAGACGGCGGCACCACCCCCGAGGGCTTGGACTCCCCTAGCCCTACAGATAAATGCCCTTACCCTTAATCTTGGTCTTAGGGCATGTAACGGCCGTTGTAACTCGGATATCCGAAGTAATCCAACTTACAATAAACCCGGTAGCGAATCCAGACTCGATTATTTCATGGTTAAAACCTTTATGTGGCCAGCAATAGTCGACTTTAAAGTGTGCCCAAGAACGGATAGTGACCATAATTCCCTGGAACTGACTTACTCCCTTCCTGGGAACGAGGACACACAACAGGCATTTGGCAAAGACAAGTCGGGCCTCCTACTTGAAAACAATCGTAGGAAAGTCAAGTGGGAGAAGTTGGCTAATAGCACGGACAGAATACCTTGCCTTTATGAAAGGTTAATCCCATTATTGGAGAGTGCCTTCCATCTAGGCACTAAAGACCAAGATGAAGATATCAGAGGAGAGTTAGCACAAATCCATAAAAACATCAGTGACTCTCTTGAACAAGATCTGTTCACAACCTCAGTGAAAAGGAATGGCTATAAGCCAAAGACCTCTTGGTATAACGCCACGTGTAGGAAAGCCAAGGCCCATTTGCTATCTGCCATTAAGGGACGCCTTAGCAAGGAAGAAATCCGTGACAGAAGAATTACGTATAAATCCCTTTTAGTGAATGCTAGGGCGGAATGGGACTACGACTATTGGGAGAATCTTGTTAAAGCATTGTCAACTAGAGACTCACGTAAATTTTGGCGTGTAGTAGCGAATGGCACGGATGAGTTATCCTCCGCAATAGAGCCCAACATAGCCCCTTTAGTATGGCAGGCCCACTTTGAAGCACTGTACGCGGAGGAAGGTGGGGATTTTAGAAGTGAGGGACTTTCAAATACACCTACCCTCCCAGGGGTCCCCTTTACTGAAAAGGAGGTGAGGGTGGCCATCAAAGGTCTAGCTGCTGGAAAAGCCCCGGGATTGGATGGGGTCCCGGGGGACCTGTTCAAACAGGAACCAGGGATTTGGGCACCGTACCTTACACTAATATTTAATGCCATTCTGGGGGGAATGACTGTGCCCGATACTTGGAGGGGAGCAGAGGTAGTCCCAATTTATAAAAAGGGATCCCCCCTGCTCCCTTCCAACTATCGACCCATCAGTCTGATTGACATATCCCAAAAACTCTTTGGCAGACTGATCTTAAATCGTTTGCAAGCGTGGACTCAAGAAATGGACATCTTGTCCAAATACCAGGCAGGATTCCGGGAGGGTGTATCCACCATAGATCAAATATTCAGGCTACACCTGCTCTATTGGAGAACAGCGGTAATCGAGGGCGGCAGTCTATATACCATCTTTGTAGACTTACGCGCCGCCTTCGATTTGGTTCCTAGAGCAAGGCTGTGGAGAGTTATGGAAGAGCTGAATGTCCCCGCAGATATTTTGGCAATCCTGATGAGACTTCACTGTAACAACTACGCCCGCGTTAGGTGTGGCAAAGGTGGCAAATTAACCGAAAGGTTCCCCGTTCGCAGAGGTGTGAGACAGGGTTGTGTGCTCGCACCCACCCTGTTTTGCATCTTTGTGAACGGGGTTGTTGCCCACCTAAACAGGATTGCCAACTCTGATGCCCCAAAGTTGACCGGCAACAGGGTGCCTGCAATTATGTTTGCAGACGACACCCTGTTGCTGTCTAAATCCCCGATGGGGATCCAACGCATTTTGGATGGTTTCCTAGATTTTTGCTCTGACAGGGGATTGGAAGTTAATCCCCAAAAAACAAAATTCATGATTCTAAATCCCAACCATCGAAATAGAGCACCTCCCAAGCTAGGAATGGTTCAATTAGAACGGGTGCATAATATCGAATACCTGGGGATTACTATAAATGAACACCTAACTTGGACGTCGCACCAGGCAAAAGTGACCATCAAACTGGCACAGTTGGCGGGTGGCACTTTGCGCCTGGCAAATAAATCGAGCTATCGACCACTCACCCCAATTATTCATATATATAAAACACAAGCCAGGGCAGGGGTTACATACGGGGGCGAGTTGTGGGGTTACACTCAGCATTCCAAGCTACAGTCCACTGAAAATAAATTTCTGAGACAGGCAGCTGCCCTCCCCCAGAGCACCCCATTATTACCACTTAGATTAGATCTGGGGATTAAACCCATAGCAGAGGAGATAGGACTTAAACCCTTAAAATTCTGGAGGCGTTTGTGGTGTAGCCCAGACCTAGTAACTTATAGAGAGGAACTACAGGAATTCCTGGAACTACGTAACATAAAGAGGATTCCTTGGCTGACTTATGTCAAGGGAAGGTTCGAGGAAATGGGCTTCCCGGAACTATGGACAGATCCTTCCAATTCATGTACCAAGATCTCAAAAAAGGTACTCGCGAGTGCTTACTATGCTTTGATGCTCACCAGAGCCATTAATGGCACTCGAGAGGGGTCCCATACAAGCTTATTTCTGAAAATGAAAGATACCTACTGCCTCGAAAAAACCATAGATGAGATTTCCCCTGCACTAACGAGGAAATTGTTTCTACAATGGCGCTATGGATGCCTTCCCCTAGCTTCGTTTACAGCGTCCTGGACATCGTGCTCCACCGTATCATCTTGCCCAATGTGTACACACCAAAAGGAGGACGACATGCACGCGGTCTTCTTCTGCAAGGGCTATGAGCGGAGTAGGAAATACTGGTTAGTTCCGCTCCTCAGGAACTTGGGATTCAGATCTCACCAAACCGCTTATAGAGTCTTAAAATCAGACCTTTCTTCCCCTGTGGTTTTTGCACTCTCAAAATTTTTAACTTCAATGTGGTTTATCCGTAGCCGAATGATGAAAAGACTGGTATAATGGACACCACCAAAGCGAACTTTTTCCATTGTCTTATCTAACATTTAAACTAATTTTCTTAAATTTGGATCACATTATGTTTAATAAGCTTTTAACTGTATATATTGTTCTGTATCTTTTATGATCTGTGATCGAAATAAAGATTTTTGAAATGAAATGAAATTAGCATGATAGGCCACTGGAATGATGCAGCAGGAGAGGGCTAAACGATGTAGTAGGATTTAGTAAATTATGTGCAAGGACAGGCAAATTATGCAGCATAATATGGCACATTTCGTAAAAAAATTGCTTCATTATTCCATAATTTTTAAACTTGATAACTCTGTATGGGCATTGGTTTCAGTTTAATACCCAAATATGCCTTAAAGCAAAAGGAAGGTGAAGATCAAGCTTTGCAAAGGGCCTTCCACTAAGTAGCGACTTGTGTCACTGAATTTCTATTAACTTTTGACCTGTTTGAGCTAAAAACAAAATATTTTGTGTTAAAATCTGCAGATTATGCAGCAGATGTTGGTTTCTGTGACATTGCGTCAAATCTATAATAATACAAAAAATTGCCGTAGCCTCCCAATTGTATAATTCCAGTGGCCCTTTCTAAACTTTATTTGTAGATGTGGGAGGACACTAGGATTACCATAATACACTCCACACAAACACCCATAGCCCGCAGAGCCTATGTTTGGTGTTGCTTTAGATGTTTGCCATCTTTGAAATGCTCAACCTGGGTAGAATTGCCCCGAGAACTTTTACTTTATTGCTTAGGGTGCGCCCAGCTGTCATTCCCAGGAACTAGTTACTGCCAAGGATAAGTATGGTACCTTCAGGCATGGACTCCTGAACACATTTAGAACCGGTGTTCAGATGGTTTGAGTCGTTCCTTTCCAACCGACAACAGACAGTCTGGGCTCCTCCGTACTCTGCCACAGTGCCGCCTCTGGAGGTGGGAGATCCTCAGGGGTCGATTTTGAGCCCCACTCTTTTTAATATCTATATGTCCCCCCTCGCGGCACTGGCAGAGTCTTCTGGCGCCCAGATTATATTGTACGCCGACGATACCCAGCTTCTCTTCACCTGTGGTAAGAACATGGACTTGGATGGCGAGAGCATCAAAAACTGCTTGGGCGCAATATTTACGTGGTTTCAACTTAACCAGTTGAAATGCAACTCCAACAAGTCCGAGCTCCTTTTCTTCGGCTGCCCCCCTGATCCCGGATGGAAGACCTGGTGGCCTGCAGGAATGTTTCCCCCTGCTACTGACTCCAAGGTAGCTAAAAACCTGGGAATCAAGATGGACAACTGCCTTTCATTGAAATCTCAGATTCTTGGCCTGGTGGGGCAGTGTTTTGGAATACTCAAAATGTTGAGAAAATTCCTCCTCCTTCTTTCTATTGCCCATTGGAAATTAACGGTGAAAGCCCTGATTGGATCGAGGTTGGACTACGTGAACGTACTCTACCTCGGCCTGCCTGAATATCTTTAATCACGGTTACAGGTAGTGCAGAACGCGGCGGCTCGGGCCATTTTTGGCCTTGGTCGCCGTTCTCATGCCACTGGCCTCCTGGAGTCCCTTCACTGGCTTCCAATTAGGAAACGCATTAAGTTCAAGGCCCTTACCATGGCGTTTAAAGCCCTTCATGGCATTGGGGCTTTCTATCTGCCAAAGAGAGTTGTCTTCCACCATCCAACCAGAGCCTTACGATCGGCTGCCATGTCACTGGCGAAGATCCCTGTAATCAGGCGTGCACGGACTGGGGGCCGATCCTTTCAACATCTAGCGTCACGGGCTGGAATGATCTGCCTCTAGCTCTGAGAAAGAGCGAGAATTTGGCATCTTTCAGGAAAGAAATTAAAACGTGGCTGTTCTGCCTCTAACTTCCCCCTCAATGGATGAGTTATGCTGTGTTTGGTCTGTTAGCGCCGGGACACTCTGCTAGAGTAGCTGAGCGCTTAATAAAACCTACGATAACATAACATAACCTGTGGAAGTTCAGAAGAGGACTTAACTTGCTGTCTAAGACCTGGGAAGAGCCCTATAGGACAGTACTCGATCCCTTTTGTACCCAGGATAAATAGGTAGACTTCAGAGTTAAAATGCTGACCTCCTGTCTAAGCTGTAGGGACAGAAAAAGCTATAAGAGCCCTTTTCCTAAAAGTATTCAGCTGACCACTGGCAACTAGTCTTGAACTGGACACTGCTGTTGGCCTCTATCTGACACCCTGAAGTCCTGTGGCACTTTAGAAGTGCACTCCTGTGGTGGATTGGGGTTTAAGGGATTGAAGGCATGGTTTTGACTTTGATTAGGTACCGTGAGGAATGAGGAATACTTTACCCCGCCATGACAACAATATCCCACCCTCAAAAGTTAGAGATGTTTGCCAGCCCAGTGGACATCTCTTGCATTTACAGGAACCCCCATCATGGCGGTTCCTGTGAATGTATTGAAAGTTTATTGGATGGCTCAAATGTTTATTTTATTTTGAAAAAGAACATCCCAGAGTGAAATTTTCTTTTTGGAAATAAAAAAAACAACAACCCCCCTCTCAATGAGAGATTTCTCCCATGGCTTGGGGGGCATTTTGCAGTTATTTCTGTCTGTTATCGCTGGGCATGAAAACTGGTCATGTATTCACTCACTCTAAGTAGAGCGGATGAACACACAATCAAATCTCCAATGGAGTAAGTGCCGTCAGAAATGTATGTAGGCAGCATAATGTTGTTGCGCCTGATTAAAAATGAGCCGAGTTGAACTGCACTTTGTGGGAGAGGGTACTCTTTCACCGTTGCAATGGGGGACCATCTGTGGCAAAGTCTAAATTGGGTCATAAGTCATATGATAACATTTTGGACTAGGACAAACCTAGGGGTCGATTAGGATGGCAGACGGACTTTTTCCGTCCGCCACCCTGTCATGGCAAGAGACTGTCCTCCATAATGGCGGAGGTCGTGTATGGCGAATTAGGATGCACCCGCCACAGTAGCGGGTGCATCCCGCATTTTTAACATCCCTATTGTAAAGTGATGTGATAGATTAGTAATTCCATGATTGGTTATTTGATTTACTTGTCTGACCATAGTACAGTGTAAAATGTGTGCCCAGGGCTTGTAAATCAAATGCTGCTGGTGGGCTTGCAGCACTGAATGTGCCACCCACAGAAGCAGCTTGTAAAATGTAGCTCAGGCCTGCCATCGCAGGACCTGTGTGCAGTCTGGGACTGCCATGTTGACTTGGCATGTACACACTTGCCAGTCCCTAAACCTCTCCTTTTCTACCAGTTAGTCACCCCTAGGGTAAGCCCAAGGTACCCCTGTGGTCAGGGTGCATTGTATAAGAGAGGTAGGACATGCTCTGATGTGTGTAGAATGTCCTGATAGTGAATTACTGCCAATTTAGTTTTTTCACTATTGCAAAAGCTATCTGTTCCCATAGGCCAGAATGGGCAGTTAGTTTATAACATCTTATAAATATAACTAGCCTAGGGAACAAGATAGGAAAGTAAAGTTTAGTATGACTGAACTCAGAATGTTAAAGTGCATCCTTTTCAGAGTGTGTGATTTTAACATTCTGTGTTACAAAATACCACTTTTAGAAAGTAGGTATTTTCTTGCCTAACTATCCAGTGTGCCTCTGCTTGATTTGTGTATTGCATGTCTGAGTTGTGAGTGACAGGAGCTGGGAGAGGGCTGCGGCTCCAGCAGTCTGATGAGTCAGGGCTGGGCTGAATAGGACCTGGGTTGAAGTTAGAGTAGGGGGAGGAGATTTCTTTTCACTTGCCTGAGCCTACATAGAATAGAGTGGAGGGAGGATATTTCCTTTCAACTACTTGGCCCAGGTCTGCTTTCAACAATGCTGTCTCCACCTCCTGCCAGGAAGCTGCACCAGAGATGAGAGAACTGGTTTTGGCTGGGTTCAGCCACCCTATGTCCTTCAGTGACAAAGGATTTGTGTGTATAAAAAGGGGGACCCAGACCCCAGAATGTTAGATCACTTCTGGGAAATCAAGAGGAAACATTTGCCAAGGGGAAGAGCCAGATAGGCTGAGGAGGAATATTGCCCCTGTGCTGTTTTCTGTCTGGGGTTGGCCTTCAGTGGCTGCTTGTTGCCAAGGAAAGGAGAAAAAGGACTTTGCTGTTTTTCTTTGTCACCTGCTTGAAAAAAAGATCTCCAAGGGTTTGAAACTGAGCTTGCATCCTGTACTGAAGTCTCAGGAACACATAGACTTGACCCCTTCTGTCTGCCTGCATCTAGAACTGATGTTTTAGCTGCTACTGAAGGAAATTGCAACACCAACGCCAGCAAGTGATGCCATAACCTGCACCGAAGCCATGAGCGCTGCTCCGACTTGCAACGTAGGCTCAACGCCAGGTGCTGTGCCATATCTACACCAGCTAGCGATGCGGTAACCTGCCCAAAGCAATGAGCGCTGCTCCGACTTGCGACGTGGGCCCAACACCTGCTGCTCTGCCGTGCCGCATGGACACCAAAGCCGACTCATCATCGTGCTGCCGATCCTCGAAGTGGGTGACCGGAAATCCATCGACATTGCGCTATCGTAAGGAACAGTGGTTTCAGCACCATCGTGACGTCACCTCTCCAACGCAGTAAAGAACCGTTATCTCGCCTCCCCTGCGCTGCAGTAAGTAACAGAGGCTGAGGTCATAAGAAACCGATGTCTCGCAGCTCCTACGAAGCCGCAATTCCCCGACAACGTGAACTATCTTTGTTTTCATCAATTCCAAGGTACTGTTCTTTGTGGGTCTGCTTGAATCCGGGCCGACGCTGCGCACCTCGTGGCCGGCACCATGCTTTGGAATTTCCACTGGCCATGACTCCAAGTGGAGTTATTTGTTGCTAGTTGCTCGATTTAGGTGAATAACCTATTTTTAAGGATCATTTGAGAACTGTATTGTGCATTTTTGTTGTATTGGTCTTGTTTAAGAATAGATAAAGATTGTTTATTTTTCTAAACTGGTGTGGTGTCCATTTGTAGTGTTTTCTCTGTATTACTATATGTGTTCACAAATGCTTTATACACTGCCTCTGAAGTAAGCCTGTGTGCTTATGCCAAGCTACCAAGGGGTTGAGCAGGGGTTATTTTAGGAGTGTATCCCCCTTTCCCTGATTAGAAGCAAGGGTCCCTATTTGGGCAAAGGTGCAAACCATTGCCAACTAGAGACCCCCTTTTCTAACACAGGCCAACTGTTAAGAGAGCAAAGCTGTCCCTCAGCTCAAACATATTTAATAGACGTATTTTTCAGACAGCAGATCCCTGGCTATTCAGATGTCAGATGTGCATCTCAAGCAACACAGGTTTCCCTGAAGTTACATTGATGGTAAAAACGTGCATTTCAGACAGCAGACATATCCTTAAGGATAGCATGATAATGAAACTGCAAAGAATCTTACCGAAGGAATGTTGATTTATCTCTGCAGTTAGTCAAATACGTCTTTCAAGTACATTGACAATGAAAGGTATCGCTAGTTTCCTCTGATGATGTCTGCAATATCTCAGTGTGTAAAGAAAATTCGTCCAGGCACTTCAGACATTTAGCAGTATGAAATTTGCTAAGAAGATAGCTATTGCCACACACAGGCATTTGGAACAAATAATAATACCAGACAAATGGTCTGTCACTCTGAAGACATAAGGAGTAGAGCCATCTTGCTAGGTGTGTGAGCTCTCCATAAACATGTGAAGATATCAAGGGGAAGGTCGGGGTTTAGGTGGATATAAGTTTCACCACTCTTTCCATGTGAGGGCCAATCTGGCCTTGAAGTCACAATTCAGCAAGGTGAGCACCACTGGCCCTGGTACTGGAAAAGGACTATCATCGAATGTCTGTCGATGGTACCCAAACCTCAAGGGGCCACATCCTCAAGGTCTATCCTAGTGGATAGACCTATTCTTAGCAATCCATGCATTTAACAAATATTTCTCCGGACGTAGGGACTTACTTACAACCCCTGTGGTACAGGGCAGTGCAGTAAGTGTGCTTAATGCCCTGCCCTGCACCAAAGGGAAATTGTAGAAATGCGATATATCCACAAGATGGGGCGCATTTCTGTCCTCTCCTCCCATGTTGGCACACAATGGGCTGCCTAGCACTGATTGAGGCACCCTTGCACCATGGGGCAAGGATGCCTGCAAGGTATACAAGATTGTTTCTGTGCAGGAAGGGCTACCTACCTGCACAAAAATGAATCCATGGAGGCTTTTTCCTCTTTCTATGTGCGCTGCATAATGCAGCACACATAGACAGAGGTAAAAACAAGGAGGCGTAAGTTTTAGATGCGTTCCCAGGTTTACAAATTTTTGTAAATCTGGGAATGTGACAAATGCCATGGATGTTACATGGGAACACCCACCATAACACCCATGCCAGGCCTCCCCATGGCCGTGTGAGGCAACGCAGTGACTTGTGTTGTGCTATGTTGCCTCACTCCATATCTACTAGGCTTTTAAAAGCCATGCAGGGTGGCTTTATGTGGCCTTGTAAATATGGCTAAGCCCTGTGCGCAACTGGACCGTCAGAAAAAGTGACATACCGTGGGTGTACAGAGCTTGCAAATAAACCCTTGGTGCATACCCCTAGGCTGCACTGAAGAAAAAGGACACAGGATTATGAATTGTACTTTATCTCCCACAGACAATTCCCTGTGGTTTCTGGGACAACAGAAACTGTCTGGCAGTGGCACAGGTGTATATTCCACTAAGGGACAATCCATGGTTTTTCCTATGTGTGAGGCCATACAAGAATACCTCAGGGGTTATCTTGTAGATGGATTTGAAGTATCAATATTTCCTTGCATGTGTCTTATTTCATTAACGCAGAATGGAAAACCTGCCAAGTTGTGATTTTGCTTACACCATATGTCTACTAGAATCCACGGGGAATATGTGCAAAGAATTGCCGTCGGGCAGCGCTGCCAGTCATTTTGCTGCACTGCCCTACATCAATTTGAAACAGCAGGAATGCACTGTATTTACAAGTTATGGTACATTCCTGTCCTTTCTGCCTGGGTCGATGCACAATTTTCAGCCAAGCAGCACCGCAGGCAGTTAGTGTAAGGGTGTCTGTGTTGTGTTTTTTGTGCAGTAAAGTGCACCTTCAAGCACAAAAACAATCCCAAGAGGCACTTTCCTCATTCCATGTGTTCTGCAGATTGCAGCACATGTGGAAAGAGGAGAAAACGGAGAGCACTGTAGACATTTCACCTCGTTACGCCTGCTCTAGGACGGAGCTAGGTTTTGGCGCTGCCCCAGGTTTATAAAATATTGTAAATCTGGGACAGCGTCAAAGCACATGGGTGTTGCGTGGGAACACCCACAGCAATACCCATATAATGCTTCTTTTACACAGAGTAAGGCAATCCAGCGACCTGCACTGCTTTGCCTTGCTCCATATCTACAAGGCCATGAAAAGCCACGCAGGGTGGCTTTACATGTACTTGTTGATATGGCTAAGCCCTGTGAGCCACGGGAAGGTCACAAAAAATGGCGTTCCGGTGGTGCACAGGGCTTTCAAATAAGAACCCAAGTCTCAATCACTTACTTTTCATTTACTAAATCAAGATTTCAATTAAGAGCTACCCAGACCTCTAGAGAAATCAGAATTAAATTAATAACATTCCAACAACTTATGGCTCTAGTAAAGTTCCGAAAGTATTAAATGTTTCTTCTATTGATATTGAAATAAAATGCCACACCAACAATATGACAACCAGTCCAAAGCAACATCCCACCTCCGAAATAATTCATTGCTCTCTTTGAGAAAATCGATCCCTTTCAAATAATGATAAAATCCCCCGAAGGGCAGCTTTCATTACCGACAGCTAAAAACAGTCAAATCATTTTCTGTGTTCCAATTTTCACATCACCTGTTCATCAAACAAGACACATTAAAGAAATAGATTCTTGTTTGAATGTGGCATAAAAACACTACCTTCCAAATGATTTCAGTTTCATTAACAATCATTGATATTACACGTGAAGAATTCTTATCCCAAAGTATTCATGTGTTTCTTGGCCCTTTAGTTCATTTTACATTTATGCTCCTTTGGGCTCCTGCACCTGCCCTTCATCTTCCCGCCAGTTGCTAGATGGGCATGTTCAGATGCTTCTCATGCATCACCAGACATCCTCATTAGTGCCACCTTTCATGAGAACCCAGCCTTGTGTCATTCCTGAATAGATGTATAAGTGTACACCGTATCACCTGCTATGCACTGCAAAATATGGATCTATATTTAGAAATATTTGAAGGAGGCATGGCATGCAGTCGGGCGGGCATTGCATCTGCCCAGTGAGCTCTGCTGATGAGCCTACCGGCAACGCCAAAATGGATCACTTTAAGAAACCGGCATATTTGTTGAGAGGGGTAGAATCCTCCACTCAACTTAAGTGAAAGTTAATAATCAGAATGGTGCAACAGCAACACAAATCCAGTCAATAGAACTAGAGATGTACATTTTTAAAACGTTGGGCAAAAATAGTGCCAAGAAGCAGAAAATGCCACTTGTTGTTATCTAGTCGTGCTATACATGGGGAAAGTAACAAGTTCAGACCAACTGTGATGGAGCATGTGTTGCATACAGGAACCAGAGTTATCCAACTGTAGAGTTACCTTCTCAAGTCTGACACAAGGAGTTCTGCTCGCATTGGAGGGGGATGGGACCAAGCTTGCACAGTGAGGAGCAGGTTGAACATCATGGAGGGTCACTGCAGCTCGAAGAGCTGGTCATCACTGGTGCTTTGTGTTGGATGATCATTGCAGAAGGTCGCTGCTGGCTCAACGTGCAGGTGTTGCATTGGCGGGAGTTGCTGACAGTCCCTGTTGGTGCAAAGATTTTGTAGTAAGTATTCTCCATTTTCAAACTATTCTCCATTATCCCTCCCACATTTACTGTAGGCTTCTGAGAATGAAGATCTTCATCCATTATGTATGGACATGTTCACACAGAAAATATATGAGTGGTGGAATTCACTGCCCATAGGAAGATAGTAGAGGTTGAGTTCACTGCCCGTAGTTAGTGCATAGCATTTCGCAGTACCTCTTCATTTACTACAAAATTGAGTTTGTGACTATGTCTATCTGTTCGCTACTGAAGACCAGAGTAGAATATTCCTTCCTAATCTCCGTGGCAACCTGTCACTAATATGAATTTACTATTGAGGCAGACATCTTCCTTGGCACTCTGCAGGAGGTTCAGTGCCAAACCTCGTAGCCTAGGGCTCTACGTCCTTAAAAAGTGGGCCTTCTGACAGATGTCCCATATGCTAAAGAGATAAAAATCTACGGTGCAACAATTTGAATACTCTAGCTTGCAGTGGTGGCTGCCAGCGAGCAGTACGGGTGGGGCAGGGGAGTGGGGTGGTAGAAATATAAATAAAATGTACCTACCTGGCTGCTGGCCTCCGACTCACTTCCATCCTCTTCTGTTCCTGTCAGAATCAGGAAGTACGAACAGGCTCCCCTAAGCCAATCATGATGATGCTGTCACCAGCATGACAGCAGTGTCGTCATTGGTCTGAGCGCCGTAGTTCAGCACTCAAACAGGCAGTGGGAGCCTGTGCATGTTCTCCACCCGGGCTGTGTAATAGAGCAAGGTAGAGAACATGCTAAGTGCGCAGAATGGTTTGGCTGGCCTAAGACGGCCAGCCAAACTGTTATGCACACTTAAGTGGCCCAACCACTCCTCCCTTGCTGGCTGTGGCGACAGCCCAGCCCCTCCTCGTGAACCTGTTTCAGTACGGAATAATAAAATGATAATGGTATAGCATTTTGTTATTATCATTTTATTTTTCCTTTTTCCCTGCTCAAAGAGCAGTGGGGCGGTGCTCCTCTTCCTTAGTGGAGGAGTTGAAGCTGCTAGCCTGTTCTACTAGATGCTGCTCTTTGGGACTTATGGATCCAGTGGAAAATTGCATGTATTCTCCCGCTCTACAGTCTTTCATGGACCTTGCAATTTCACATCTTTCTCGCCTCCTTCTGTTCAATAGAGATATTGGTTAGGAGTGTCCCTTACTCCAAAAATCCTTAATTAGGTATTTACCCAGAGAACAACATTGCTAGTTGCAGAAATTAACTGATAAACAACAATTTGGTATTCTGGAGAAAATACATTTCCCTTTCCACTTCACCAGTTTGGTGAGGCTGGTACAAAGAGAAGCTCATGCACACCTGACTATCAAAACTGGCAGAGTTTAATGTATTATAGACAGGGAGGTGGGGCAAGGGTATGAATATTCCTGCTATTTTTAAAGACTGAGGTGTGCACGAGTTTAATGGATAACAGAAAGACACTTTTGGGTTCTCCAAATAAATTCAATCGCCCAAAAATTATTGAGCTGTCGTCGGAGTACATAAGTTGTTTATAATGAAACCAGCAAAGGAGTATTTCTTTTCACTACAAGTCCCCAACAGATAGCTGAAAGTGACTATGTTTAGTAAAAGTTGCGATATTAATTTCATACTAAAGCTGCAAAAGGCTATGACATTGAAGACTATGGGGCATATCGCTGAGTTAACAGCACTTTATCGCAGCCAAAGTTGTGATAAATGTATCACCCCATTCACAAGCTGGTGCTAGCAGCCCAAAGCACCAGTTTACCTGCGATAGCAGCTGCAAAAAACATCACCACAGATTACCCCCGCAACTATCACTAATGAGATGCAGAGTAGGAGTTCCTGTGCAAAAACCAGCGACAACACCACTTCGCAACATTGTCAAGGACCAGCCAGATTGGCGATACGACCACAAAACATGCGATAAGGCATATTAGCAGCAGGAAATTAACACCTGCTCTAACCTGGTGTAAAGTCGTACCGCAGTCTGCACCACAAGAAGGGAGCCTAGCCTAGGGCAACACCTGAAGGGCAACAGATGCCATGGAGCCACTGAGCATGCAGGCCGGACACCCAAGAGGGCCACAACACCCACCACCACCTCCAGAATCCCCTTCCCTGGGCCCTCCCCCCAGGCCAAAGACATTCCCCATCCACTACATGGAATCATGTACCAAATAATCAACCTGATGTCACACAATCACATCTGGTGACATGCATGTGTCATAACAAAAATGAGCATCACACATTCACCTTCGAATCAACAAATGAAAGTGTATTAAAATAAACACAGAGCAGAAATGAAGACACATGGCGGCTCCCGTCAGGACAATCCGTAGGTTACAGCCTGCAAGACCAAAATCATGATGAGAAGGTGTGTCCAGCACACATCTAGGGACTGAGAGAGAGTGAAGGAGAGAGAGAGATACAGAGAGTGAGAGAAAGAGAGGGAGAGAGATAGATGGACAAAGAGGGGGAGAGAGAGATAGACCAACAGAGAGGGCGAGAGAGAGATAGACGGACACAGAGGGGGAGAGAGAGATGGAGAAAAGAAGAAAAGGACAGGGAGAGAGTGCCGACACTGCGCACCCAGGCAACACTGCTCACCTGCTGCCACGTGCCAGTATGTAGTGCAGCTCACCAGGTACCACATCTGAGACAGACCGTCACCTGAAACAGAGTTCAGATACATGAAAGTCCCAGTATATACGATTGCACACAACATCGTTGCCTGGCTGCCCCAGCGCACCCAGGCAGCGGCACCCCAGCCCCTCCCGCCGCACAGCAGTGCATGCCCGCCCCTGCGCACCCTGGCAGTTGCACCCCAACCCCTCCCACCGAGAGCGGTGTATGCCCGCCCCTGCACACCCAGGTTTCACTGCTCACCTTTTGCCACCGGCGTGTAGAAAGAGGGCCCACCACGTGGTGATGCAAGCCACAAGCCCGGGCTTGCAGACATGACACCCTCCACATCATGCAGTCCCACTCCACAGGAAACCAGGTCTCACTTTTGATGCTGGGTCTTGATTTAGCCATGGCACAGGACATACTAGTGCACAGAGCATCATTACAGGTTGCACACCCGCTCAGCCCTTGAGGTGCCACTAACTCCGTGACCCGCGAGGCAACGCCACATGGCTGTAGATCCCCACAGTTAGCTGTCACTGCCCACTGCCCACTGCCCACTGTCCGCTGCTCAGGCCTACACTGCGGTCCAGCAGGGCACACAAAACCTGAGCAGTCTGGACCGCCGGGACGGGGCATCATCGTAGGCTGCACACCCGCTCAGCACTTAAGGTGCCCCTACCTGAGTGCAAGGAAAGTCACCGTCCCGTGGAGGTGTGCCTGTGCCGGCCGCAGTGTATCCAGTGCCACCAAGTCTGTGCCCCTTAAGTCATGGACCCTCTATGATTGTGTATTGTGGTGCGGATGCCATCATGTCACCTCCAGGCCGGCAGAATGTGATGTTGCAGGCCCCTGGGAGAGGTTGGAAATGGCATCGAGCACGTGCGCATAGCCCTTTTTATAATCAGGGTCACATGTCCTGTGACGCGTGTGCTGAATGGCTATGGTGTGGGTGTACACTAGCCGTGAGGGAGTGGCTGTGGCATGCTGACCTGTGAGCAGCAGATCCCTACAGGAAGACCTGGGACATGTAGCATTGTCATCGTCCCCTGTGTGCATAAGCGTAGTGGGCTGGCTGGCTTATGCCAATCCAGCATAAGGGTTTGAACAATGACCACGGGGCTTTGGCTGTTGTTCGGTATCGAGCTGGACAAGGAAGTAACAAATGTGTGTGTCGCTGTTGTTGTTTCGGTGCCACATGGACAACATTCGGCAATGTGTCAACCTGTGACCCAAGTCCATCGACGTGAGCCACATGGACGTAAGAGGAATTCACTGACCCTACATTCATCCAAACTACCACACTTGAAAGACCATAGACACAACACATCTGTTGTATTCGGAATGTTTAATGCACATTCAGTGGAGTGTTGCATCTGGAGCAGTACAGGGCCAAGAAAACCCCACTTTACAATGCTAGCCCATGGATGAAGCCAGATTCCTTCAGGGAATGACAAGTCCGAAGGAAGAGGAAGAGTTCAGTCCTCAGTCTGTTTGCTGTGTCATTGGCGATCAAACATAACATGGCAGTCCATTGTGAGGTCCAAGGTGAGTGTCGCAGAGTGCATCGGGGGACAGCGGAAGGTGATGTTGAGAGGGCAGAACCAAGCTGAAACCGGCCATATGGTGGAGATGAATGCTATTGCGTCCTTCTTACCACGAAGGCGGTTTCATCCACATCTTTGTCTTCTGCTGTTCCATGTGCCTCATGTGTGGGGGGTTCTGGCATTTCTCCAGCACTGTGTGGCAGTGACACCGCAGGGGCCGGAGGTGGAATGTCTGCCACACTGTGTGGCACTGAGACTTCAGGGGGCGGAGATGTGGATGTAGTGGTAGCAGCAGCATGCATCAGTGCCAGGCCTTGTTGCAGCAATGCAATGAGGAATGTGTTGAGGTCATTGAGGAACCCAGCTACCACTCGCTGGTGTGCAGCCGTGGCAGATGCTCTTTCCGCATTGGCCCGCTCCATGGTCTCTATTAACCTCCGCATGTGTTCCAACTCCCGGGTGGCATCGCTAGAGTCACTCTGACTGGACAGTTGTTCTATTTTCTGAGTCAGGGCTCCAGCGATGTCAGCCATGGTCCATTGGAGAGCATGGAGCGGACTGTTGGTGTCCGTTAGGGACCGTGAGTGGTCCCTGATGAGACACCCATGTATAGCATCTAGTTTGTCTGCCAAGCGGTCAAAGCCCACCCGCACCTGTTCCGCCAGCTGCTCCTGGCATCCTAACATGTGGCGTTGGAAGGCTATGTGTTCTTTGTGGGGTCCTGGGAGGAAGCTGTGGTGGTGGGTGCAGGGGGTGGGGTGTCCTCATTGCAGCTGGGCTGCCCTGCTCCTGGAGGTGGGCTGTGGAGGCTGTCAATGAACTCCAGGAGGGCGTCAGAGTTAAAGCTGTTGTGGTCCTCTTCGTCATCAGAGAAGAGAGGTTTGGGCTGCTCTGCAGGAGGTGTGGATTGTCCCTCTGCAATGTGAAGGGGAGAGTGTAGAAATCCATTAAAAATGAGGTACAAAGGTCCAGTAGAATAAAGTTTAATGGATAAGGCACAGTACTGCAACAGCAGAAGTCCAAGACAGAATGAATAGAAATACCATTCTAAATGAAGTTATAACAACTGTATGGAAGGTGCTGCGATTATAAGTACACAGAATAAATAAAAGGGCAATATGTGATTAAAAGGGAAAGAAAGGATAAAGTATCATGCGATGTAACACATTTCACCCCCTAAAAACATTACGAAGGTACCATTGTACATTTAGAAACACGTTTTACATTGCAGACTTTTCCGTCCTGAGTAACTACACTGTTGCGATTAACTTTGACAACTTTAACAGGTCTACCAAACTTCAAATCATCTTTGAGAAGAATGCCAGGCTTACGTATTCTCCCAATCTCCAACCACAAAATGAGGTATTCTGACTTTAATGCGGAGATCATAAAAGTGTTTACTTCTTTGGCATACTTTTGACACCGGCTCTCTCCCTTTGAGTAAACGGAAAGGTGAGGAGTTATGCGGTATAACCATAACTTCTCCCTCAACTTATCCTATCCTCTTCGCCAGTGTAGAAATCCATAAAAAAGGAAGTACAAAGGTCCAGTGGAATAAAGTAGAGGTTTAATGGATGAGGCACAGTACTGCAACAGCAGAGGTCCAAGACAGAATGTTGTTGGTGTGGTTAGTGAATTACATAACTTTCCTATTAGACGGTCTGCGAATCCTGCAATACTGTTCTACTATCCTCCTAGTTGACCAGATCAGATGCAATTGTTGTTAATTTGTTTCCCCGAGATCATCAGCACCTCCCAGGGGCAAGGCGACTGATACTCCGGTGGAAGAAGGTGGACAGGATCGGTCCCTTGCAGGCTCTTCTGCTGGCCCCAGTAAGTTGTTTTATTGTTATATTAATACTTATACTTTTACAGCTCCTATTCATTACAAACTGTTTCCTAATTCTATGTTTTACAAAATAGTCTTTGATCCTCTTCTAATCTAGACTACTTTCTACATTCTTATCCTGCCATGACCAGACAAGTCAACGCCGTCTCCTCGTCGTGCTTCAACATCCTGCGCATGCTACGTAAGATCTTCCGGTGGATCCCCACTGAGACCAGGAAGTCGGTCACCCACGCCCTAGTCACCAGCCGTCTGGACTACGGCAACACCCTCTATGCCGGAACCACCGCCAAACTCCTGAAGAGACTCCAGCGGATTCAGAACGCCTCAGCACGACTCATCCTGGACATCCCCCGTCGCAGCCACATCTCCAGACACCTGAGAGATCTGCATTGGCTCCCGGTCAACAAGAGAATGACCTTCCGTCTCCTCACCCACGCACACAAAGCCCTACACAGCCAAGGCCCAGGATACCTCAACAGCCGCCTCAACTTCTACGCTCCCAAATGCCAGCTTCGATCGACCAGCCACGCCCTCGCCGCCGTCCCCCGCATCTGTAGAGCCACCACAGGGGGACGGTCCTTCTCCTACCTCGCCGCCAAGACATGGAACTCCCTCCCCACCCACCTCCGCCTGACCCAGGACCACCTCGCCTTCAGGAAGCAACTCAAGACCTGGCTGTTCGAGCAGTAGCAGATCCCCCCCCCCCTGCCCCCCCAGCGCCTTGAGACCCTCTGGGTAAGTAGTGCGCTATCTAAATGCAATGATTGATTGATTGATTGATTGCCTCTACCATCACTCTCTGTGCTACTACTATTTACGATTATGAGCCGGTCTGTGTAGGTAGCTAAGCTTGCCCAGTCCGAAAACGGTGTTAAACAAAACTCTGATCCAGCAATTGCTCTAAGCACTGAGTACAGTCCTCTGGGTTGCCCTTGCTGTCTATTCCAGTCTTCTTAATGTAAGAGCTTTGACAATTTCCAAAAACAAAATGTCATTGTTTACACCAAGTAAAAGGTAGCAGTTGCCTTTTTGATTTGAGAGGAGCACATCCCACACCGCTAGTGTTTCAGGGACTATTCTGCCCATAAAGAAGTATGGACAAGAGAAATAGGACATTGTTGATGATAGATGCAGTTCGACTTTTGAAATACCTCAGTCCGAACAGAAGTTGAACCCCCAATCCCATGACCGACTATCTAGTGTGTCTGACCAATGATTTTACGACCCAGAAGAACAGAAGAAGACTACCTCCGAGTCCCGGCCTATCTGAGTCACTTAAACATGACTGCCAAGTGCAGTAGTTCAAACCCTTCCGCTCACTCACTCGTGAACAAAAACCACACAGTCTTTGTTAGTTTAAAAGTTTTATTTTTAATTAGGAAATGAAAACATTATTTCTTTATTTTTAATAGCATAGTATCTGGAGCGAGCAATGGTGATGGATGAAGATGACGTTAAAGTTTAAACAACATTCCCATGAATTAAATTAGCTTCACTCAAACTTAATGATAGGTAACAGACACATGAAATTATTAGAATAACTGTGTGGGAGCCCCCACCTTCTTTAAAGTACTTAAAGTACTGCTGGTGATAACTTACTAGTAGTTGGTGAAACCTCCTGTTGGCAGAAGGGCAATGGAATCTTCTTTCTGTAATTCGAAAAATGGTGCACTTTAAGCAAGCATTCATCAGTTGTCATAAGAAGTGTAGCATTTAATGGAATAAGCAGAAAAAAGGTTAACACCATCGCCAAAACCATTACTTTTTTTCAATCCTAGTAATAAAAAATGTGTTATGTAACATTTTCTTCGATTACGAGATAAAATAGGGGGTTGTATATGGCATCTGAAAATATGACATTTTTTCTAGACGTCACAACATCTGATGCGGCACAGATGACCACCAGAGCTGGGGCCAGTAGTGCGGAGGGGTCCACTCTAGGGCTGGATGCGGCCGTGCCAACAGGAGGAGCTGGGGGGGAGACCCAGCGGCGGCGGACGGTGGAAAGTTATTATTCTTCTTACTTATTGAAATTTTTTTGAGTAGGCTCGCGAAGGAGTGTATGATGTACTGTACAGTAGTACACAGTACACTAGTACAAGTACACTGTACTGTTAAGAACAGTTACTAATTTAGAACTACTTTTTGGGCTATCACGGAGAAGACAGTCAACCTTGACTTGTAATAGCATTAGCGGCGGTACTTCTCAGGTAAGCATTGGCCCCCTCTATTTCACTTCAACTCAGCTGGCAAATTTTTATTGTGAAGCCAAGTCATATCAGATGTAGTTTAGGGATGTGAAGAACGAAAAGTGAAAGAAGGGTGAAACAAAGGACGAGTGAGTCTTAATATTTATGACTGTAAAGAATAGTTTTTTTGAATGCAAAGTCAAGATAAGAAGAAGGTGGATTCCAAAAATATAATGAAAAGGGTGTTAGTTGGTTGTTGACAAAAAACATTTTGGTACATTTGAGAGATTAAGAAGAATCATAGACGTACTTTGGAAGCCTGGATGTTATCTTCTTTTTCCTCATCAATAGCAGAGGTGTATGATGTAGTAGAGCAGATGCTGAGTGGATGAAGTATGGCCAGTGGCAGTGCCACCCCTATAGAAAAGTAAGACCTTCCTATCCCCACCTGCATATACTGCTTAAAGTACTGCGAGTCTGCGTCATCATGGCTTGTGTCTGTATTTCTTGGGTGCAAGCTGAGTGAGCTGCCATTATGCCGGCTACCACAAGTTCACGTACTAGTAATTTATTTTGCAAAACAAGAGAAAAAAGTAAAAAATGACTTTTTTTAGTACTCTCTGATTATGTATGTAGTAGTGAGTCCACCCATAGTGCTGCTAGTGGAATTCCTGAAACTCTCAGTAATGTCACAGACTTACAAAGATGGCGGAAAGATACATGCCAAAATGTTATACTCTGTTTGCTACTTGCTGGTGTTACTGAGAGTCAACTTTCCGTTGAATTATTTTAACTTTATGTTAAAGACTATTGGCTACAGTATTTTTCTTTCTTTCTCCAAAAACACTCACCCGCAAGGAGATGGCTGTCCGGGGCCAGGGCCTCATAAACTGGAGGCTATTTGTGCCGAGTATTGGCGGCTGTGGCCTCGGGAGCAGGAGGAGACAGCAATCACTGCATCCTCCTCCAGTGCCCCCGGGTCCATCAGCCAGAAGCCTCCAGCCAAACGGAGCCGTGGCCCGACTTCCTCCCGCCGCACAGCAGCAACAAAATCAGCTGCCCCCCACAGATCCTGACGGGTACGTCAGCGCCGGCTCCGTACAAGAGTGGAATACCTGGAGCAGTTGGGCGAAAAACATCAGTGCCAGCTCCGGGACCTCCGCAAAGAGCTGCGGGACGTGCAGCATCAGCTGTCCACACTATGCCACCGGAGGAAGTGACTGTCCCTTGCCCCTTTTTTAAAGCCTGTTGGGGGGGTGGGAATTGGGTGTTTGGGAAAGGGGACTTTTGGACATTGGTTTGGTTAGTGAGGGGGGGTGAGTTGGGGTACAACAACATCAAAAATATATATTTCTTAATAATTATATTTTTCATACCAAAACACAGTATACACGTTCATATTATCTTGTGTGGGGGTTGGCGGTGGTTACTGGATGTTTGGTTTCTTCAAACTTACCAGCATGAATGAAACATCAAGTCGTGAAATGTACCAAAATGCAAGTAACAGGGTTATTGAATTCAGTAGCCCTACTTCTGTACTTTACTAGTAGTACTGTCAGTCTCTGCTCTCCTCACAGTCCTAGCCCATTATTCTACCTCCTCAAAATGCTTATCTTACCTGTGATTCGTGTTTGAGAATAGGGGTAGCCACAGGGCTGCCTGCATTGCAAATGTTGATTAAGGTTGGTTGTTGACTTGAATCCTCGACGGATGCAATATCATTGTTGTGCTGGTAGCAGTAGTGGTACACACTGGCAATAGCAGCATATGAAAAAAAAGGAAATGAAACATTGAGTGGCCTGAGCGTAGCATTAGAAACAGTACAATAGATAGTACGGTAGAGAATAGTGCCATAAATTAGAGCCTAAGCAGTGCTAAATGAATGTAAATATAAGTAGTAGTTGCGTGGAGTTTGACTGCTATAAGAAATTAAGGCAAAGGACACATCAACGTAACGTAAGCATTAAGCATTTGATTCTTCACGTCGTGTAGGAGGAGGATGTTCTTGATGATCATCAATCCACGATGGCGCACATGAACTTCTGATTGGAAAGATTTTGCTTGCTTTGACCTTATCCTCCCCAGCAAGTGTGTGGAATTTATTGTTGTTGTCAGTCACACCTCAATGAAATACCACACAGCCTGGGGGAAGAGGGTTGGGGTTTGCAAATTGGATGGGAATGGTGTTTTTTGGGAAAGTTTGGTAGAGAGGAAAAAAAACACAGCATGGACAAACAACAAATGAAAAGAAACAAATCTTAGGATTTGAAGATATTGAAAAATCTTAGGGACATAAAGGAAGTGCACTACTGCATGCATGAAGTTGTTTGCTAAATGGATGGTTGGGTTACTGAAAAGTAGTACTACTACTTTATGCAACTTACTAGTAACTACGAAGAAACAAGTTGACAGTACAGGGCTGCAGTAATTATGCAATTTTCCTTGCCTCTCTGCCCTCAGAGAGAATAGAGACTTATTATTAGAACATTAAATTAGTTTTAAAAATAGCAAAGACGTGTCAAATAGCTGGAGGGATGAATTTGAAGCAGAGACCAAACAAACGCACAGAGTCACACTCGTAGAAGTAAGTTCAAGTTCACAACAATATCATTTAAAAGATAAGGAGAATTTAAGAGGATACTGTAACTGTATGTTGTAGTTGTCCTGTTGAATTTGTGTGAAGTTGATGCATCCAGCCATTCCTCTTATTCGCGGTACTCCTGCATTCCACTGGATGTTCCGTCGATCAATCTTGGTGACCAGACACACTGTCAACTGCCTGCCTGCCTGATGCGGAATTGCGGAACGCTAATGGTAAGCCTGAGTACATCGTTCGATGGCACAGGGTAAAAGCCTGCCTGTAATTGTTGATGGAAAAACAAAACAGTAAGTGATAAAAAACACCACAGATTAAAAACAATATAAGGTACGCTGTGTAGTGTAAAAATAAAACTTTCAGCTTCAGAGGTGACAGTATCACTACCCAAAATCTAGAACACCCCACATTACCCTCCCAAAAACGTCCAGAATACTGCTACCTGCCTACCTCGCAAAGGCCTAATTTCAAATTGTGCCAAAACGCACTCAGAAAGTATGCCCAAAACCCCCCTTCCCCACCATGGATTTTCGTTAAACAACTTGCAACCAAAATTAGACATTCCCACGAGTGCTCCAAGACCCTAGAATCCAGTCGCAAAAATCTAGAACACCCCCAAACACATGCAATACTGCTAGCCCTAACAAGCCTTAAGTTAAAAATAGTGCCAAACGCTCTCTGCAACAAGGACTAATCCCCCCTTTTCCACCATGGTTTTTCTTCACACCACTTGCAACCAAAATTAGGCATGCCCAGCATTGCTCCAAGAGCCCCCAACCCCTCCAAACACCAGGAACCCCACCAAACAGCCCCCCGAAAACACGAAAGTGAGCGAAAAGTCTGGAAAGTGAAAAACTTTTTCAATATGGATTTTCTCCAAACCACTTGATTCCGATATTTTATCTTCCCCGCATTGCCCCCAGACCACTGAACCCACCAGAAAAAAAAGCAGAACACCCCCAAACAGGCAAAAAGCTAAATTGCAAAAACTCACACTTCAAAAAATTTAGGCCTAGTTCCCAGATCACTCCATGCGCGCTCTGCAGCTAGGCCCTAACTCCCCTTTCCAACCATGGATTTTCTCCAAACCACTTGCAACCAAACTTATGCATGCCCAGCATTGCTCCAAAACCCCCCAACCCCCCCCCCCAAACACCAGAAACCCCCCCAAACAGCCTCCCAAAAACACAAAAGTCAGCGAAAAGTCTGAAAAGTGAAAAACTTTTTCACCATGGATTTCCTCCAAACCACTTGAATTTGATATTAGACCTTCCCCGCATTGCCCCCAGACCCCTGAACCCACCCGCAAAAAAGCAGAACACCCCCAAACAGGCAAAAAGCAAAAATGCAAAAAAATACACTTAGAAAATTTCGGGCCTACCTTCAATTCAGTCCTAACTCCCCTTTTCCACCATGGGTGTTCTGAAAAACAAATGCCTATCTCCCCTTTTCCACCATGGATTTTCTGAAAAACGAATGCAATCAAAATGTGACTGTGCCAGCAGTGCTCTCAGACCCCAAAACCAACCCCCAATAACCTAGAAGCCCCCCAAACAGCCCCCCAAAAACAGGCAAGTGAGCAAAAACGGAAAAACATTTTCACCATGGATTTTTCTCCAAACCACTTGCGTCCGATATTAGACCTTCCCAGGAATGCCCCCAGACCCGTGAACCCCCCCCCCACAATAAAGTAGAACACCCCCAAACAGGCAAAAAGCAAAAGTGGAAAAAGTGACACTTAGAAAAATGTAGGCCTAGTTCCCAAATTAATCCATGCGCACTCTGCAGCTAGGCCCTAACTCCCCTTTCCCACCATGGATTTTCTTCAAACCACTTGCAACCAAATTAGACCTTCCCACAAGTGCTCCCAGACCCCTCGACCCAGTCACAAAAATCTAGAAGACCCCCAAACAGACCCCCCAAAAATATGTTATACTGCTACCTCGCAGAGGCCTGCCCTTCCACCTGTAGGAGGCTGGGATTGTTTTCTGTGTTTTTCACCCTTGCAGCATATCTAATTGTATGCAGCAACTCCAGCAAGCAACATAGCCCCAATTTTACATGAACTGCTGTCTGTACTCTGCATGGCATAACAACACTACACTGGCTCGACTACTCCACCACGACTAGACAAACATGTAGTTCTGCTGTAGAGGTTGTTGTTGACTGGTTTACCTGTTTGCCACTCACAAATTGGACATACTTCTTCCGTAAACCGACGATGATGAGCCATCCATCCCAGCGAGTGACTGTAAAGAAAAAATATATATTATTTAACTTGGTATATTGGCAAACAGTGAGTCGAAGGACTATTAACATATTGTAAAATGCAACGTAGTGGGCCCTACAGTTGAAGTACAATTGCAATTAAACAAGGTGGAAAAAAGCATAGTAGACTTTAGTTACTTTAAGTGTGTAAAATATTACATAATAACAGAAGAGATTCATTTCATGCACAACAAACAAACAGCAATTGCTTGCTTCCATTAGAGCCAGACAGCCGTTGATGTCCACTGCATGCCATCTTCTCATTATTCGGTCATTACCTGTTCCACTTTTTGTCTGCATCTTCTTCTGGAAGTGAAGTCCCACGGGGCAGCCTCTCCTGTCAATTTCAGATGTAACTGTGTCAGCCATCATTAATGTGGACTCATTCATTCCAGTCCCACTTGAGGGGACTCGTCTACGAAGACAAAGTTCTTTCTTCATTGTGCGTAATCCAGCCACCTGCTTTGACGGAAATAGATAGTAGTCTGGAGGAGGAGGATAGAGGAGCATGACTGAGTTCTTGTGAATTTGTGAACCTGAGGAATGCAGACTGTGGCATGTTCAAATCAATAAGGAAATAAGTGAAGACAGTTCTGCTGATGGGCTTGTTGTTGTGATTAGGTGATTAAAGTTTTGTTGTGGTAAAAGTTGCAAAACAAAGAAAGACACACAGGAATAAAAGTGAATAAGGACGAAAAAGAAAGTAAGTCATTTTCAGGGCTCGGTGTCAGGGAAGTAGAACTCGTCCTCAAACTCTGCGAATTGAGACGTGAGTAGGTCAGGTGACAGAGAAGAACTTCCGTCATCTAAGTCGGTGTCCTCTTCTTCTGCCGTGCATTCATGAATTTTGTAATTTGGTGGTATGAAGTGCTGATTCATCTTGATCATTGTTAACCTCTCCACATTTTTGGGCAAGAGGCGGCTCCTTTTTGAGGTTACAATGCCACCAGCAGCACTGAAAACACGTTCAGAAGACACGCTTGCGAGTGGGCAAGACAAGTATTTTTTAGCCAGGTTGGTGATCTGTCGCCATAGATGCCTTTTTCTATACCAATACACCAATGGGTTCTGATTAACGTAGACCTCTGTTGGGTCATCCAGATAGGCCTGCACCATCAACTGAAGGTTCTCCAGGGTTCCTCCACTTTGCGTACTTTGTTCTGTGGTATTTACATCTCTGGAACGAGCAAACCCTTGCTGAGTTAGCCAATCCTCTTCGGACAATATAATGGCTGGGCCTGGTGCAGGTGAGGATGATGATACGGTTGCTGGTGTTGTTAACGGCTGAGAGGGAAAGTGACTCACTTCGGCCACAGATTCAGAAAATGACCTTGACACCGGATGGCCTGCTGATTCAGTACTACTACTGCTGCCTCCTTCAATTTTCTGCCTCTCTTTTTCGAACCGAGTGGCTGACACAGCTGGCCAATGTTTGTACTTTGTAACATCTGCTTCATCAAAAGGAATGAATGCTTTGCTGGCCACTGCCTTTTTGTACCGTGGGTCCAGAATAGTGGCACAAATGTAATGTTCTTCTGTATGTATGTTTTTAAGCCTTTGATTGTCAACTAGGCAGCTTAATAAGATCTCCGCCAACTGATATGCGTCTTGCTTGTGAGTATCATCTTTGAACGTTGAAGACACCGCCTTTAGTTGGTGCTCTAGCATGCGCAACAGTGAGATAGCTTTGCCCAAAGTACAGTCCTCCCTGCTGACTTCAAGCGTGAAGACCTCAAAAGGACGAAGCATGTCTGTCAGGCTTTTAACTAGCTTCTATTCCTCCAACTCTAGCCACATGTCTTTCATAATAGAACCCAGTCCAAAGACATACTGATTGATTACCACCCACTGCTCAGATGCTCAAGCATGTAGAAGGTTGAGTTCCAACGTGTTACCACCTCCTGGATGAGTCCTTTGACTGGCACTCTACCTTCATGTTGCATGCGCCTCAGCTCCTTCCGGGCCTTAAAAGAATGACTGAAATGTGTGCAGATTCTTCGGCAGGTGGTCAGTAACTTGCTGACTGTATTTTCTTTTTTCAAGAAATCTTGCACAACCAGGTTTATACAGTGCGCCAAACACGGCACTCTGAAATAGCGACCCTTTTGCATGGCCTTAACTACATTTTTGCCATTATCCGTGGAAACATAACCAATCATGCGCTTTCTTGGAGACAGCCATTGAAAGACCTTTGTGTTAAACTCATCCAAAATGTTTAATGCAGTATGATATTTCTTCATGGCAAACATGGCTACTGTTGCATGTTTCCGAGTAGCTTGAAAAATTGTGTCCTGGTCAACACCTGCGGCTATCTTGCTCTGACCCCTGCAAAAGAGACCCAGTGTGCAGTGATGCACATGTAATCAAGGGCTTGGCAACTGGTCCACATGTCTGTTGTCAGGTGTATAGTGTGAACAGCACTCTTCTGCAAAGCTACCCAAATAACCTCCAGCAGATCTTCATGTAGTGCTGGAACCGCAACTCTGGCAAAATAGGACCGGCTAGGAACCTTCCATTTAGGGCTGATTGTTGCTACAAATTCTAGAAAACCCACCCCTTCCATGAAAGAAAAAGGGAGAAGGTCCAGCGCTAGCATTTCAGCCAGCTTTGCGTTATACAGACGTACCGTTGGGTGGTTATGTTCAAATGGCGCCTCCGACTACAACATTCTGCTAATGGTGGGCTGGACCATTTTACGTGATGATGATGATGACTTCTTCAAACCAGTTAGGCCCAGTGATGTAGTTTTTCACATTGGTGTCTCTCCCAGACTCCTAGTGTGCCTCATACATGTTGCAGGGGTAGAGGGTGTGGGCGATACCACTGCAGTGCTGCTGCCAGGGGTACTGGGTGTACCAGAAAAAATGTCTGTCGCTTCTTCACTTCCCTCCTGCACGATCAGCCTCTCGTCATCATCAGATGCATTATCAATGGATACATTTGAATTTGTTTTTCTTTTGGCTTCCTCGATCGATCTTACTTAGGTGCGACTCCCACTGGATAATGTGGTGTTTTTTTAGATGGCCTCTCTGGCCTCCGGTACCATAGTTGGTACCAAGCTTACCCTGACTAACTAATGTTTTAAAATCAAACAAACAACCATGTTTTCCGCACTTTGGCTAATAGTAAAGAAGTCCCAAACTGGGGACTGGAGATGTCTGCTGGTGGTGGAGGTGCTACTTTGAGTTTCAATGCCAGATGAAGTGGAGGATGGGCGTGGCTGAGTTTGTTTCTGTTGTTCACTTACAGCACCACTACGAGAGGTCGAGCTGGATGGAGGTCCCTGCCGGATCTTCTGACTAAAAAATATGGAAGCTGTAAGTTGTGTTGGTGTTGTAGTTAACTGCTTTGGTGGTGGTACCAGTGCCACACTGCCCACATCCCACTCAGCAGCCATTCGGGATAGGGTGAAAATGTCTGTCTGCTGCATGCCCGCTGGGGCTGGAGTGACGACTGTGATGACTAGGTCATCGTCAGACTGTTCATCAGCAGCAGAAGACACCACTTCTTGTTTGTCGTCATCACGCATAAGTCGAAGCCTTGCGGGAACCTTCATTTTAGGCTTAGCTACCGTTGTCGGCTCATGGCGTGCCTCACTCTCAGACTGCATTTGTGGGCTCCAATCAAGATCAAGGTCATCAGAATGAAGAGGGCTTAAAGAAGAATTTGTAGTAGTTGACCTTTTTCTACTGGGGATCTGGAAGACAATGGATCATCATCAGGAGGAGTGGCTTCCTCGAATGATAGCTCCTCATGAATATCAAGTTCCTGATGTGCCCCTACTTCTGGAGGAACAAGCATTGTAGGCAGTTGTGCCACTCCATGAACCTCTGTTTGCACCTCTCCATGCACCTGTCCCTGCGCCTCTCCTTGTGCCTCTACTTGCGCCTCTCCTTGCGGCTCTACTTGCGCCTCTCCTTGCGCCTCTCCTTGCCCATGTACTTGCGCTTGTACTAGTGGCACCTGTGGTTGTCGTTGCGGCTGTGGTTGTTGAACACTCTTCCGCTGAGTTACACCCGGTGTTGATTGGATGGTACTTTCTTGTGATGAGCCAACATCACTGGTCGATGGTGATTGAGAAAGTAAAGTGGCTGCCTCAGCAGCACTCATGGTCTTGGACCTCATTGGCGTGGTGGAACTGAGCCCAATGAAGCGGAGGCTCTGCTTCCAGCTTGGTCCCCGGCGGACACCGCTGCTGCTGCAGGCATAGTTTTTTTCCAAAAAAAGGTGTCGGTGGGCACACCAGTCTCCTTGGTAGGTGGTGCCACTTGCTTCTTCTGCTCCTTCTTACTGGCAGTGGCACTGGCAACTTTTTTCGCTGAGGCGCTACGGCCACCTTTCTTTGGGGCCATCTTCTTCAGATGTCAGAACAGCAGGCCGCAGTTGCATGAGTTGCAGAGTTGTCTTGTCTGTAGCCACACGTGATGTCAAGTGATGTTGTGCTGCACACACCGCTGCAGGACTTCTTCCTGGCACTGGTGGTTCTCTTGTGCACCTAAAAGCAATGGAAGCCAGAGAAACATCAATTAAACACCCCAAAAAGTCAGAAAAACACACAAAAATCACCACAATCCAATGCCATCCATATCCTCAATGATGTTTAAATTCAAGAAACCCCACAGAAAGACTAGGTCCATGCACCACTGAGTACCCCTGGGCATAATGGTTGAAAATAAGGCAAACTGGGTGCAGGCCTGAGCACACTGCCTGGCTTCAAAATGGCCCCTTGACCCCCACCACCTGGCCAGGCCCTGCCTGTACCAGGCCTCAAAATGGCCCCCACCCACATGGCCAGGCCCCAACAACACCCCAAAAAGTCGAAAAACACCCCAAAATCACCACAATCCAATGCCATCCATGCCCTCAATGATGTTTAAATTCAAGACACCCCACAGAAAGACTAGGTCTATGCACCACTGAGTACCCCAGGGCATAATGATTGAAAGAAAGGCATACTGGATGCAGGCCTGAGCACACTGCCTGGCTTCAAAATGGCCCCTTGACCCCCACCACATGGCCAGGCCCTGCCTGGACCAGGCCTCAAAATGGCCCCCGCCCACATGGCCAGGCCCCAACAACACCCAAAAAGTCAAGTAACACACAAAAATCACCACAATCCAATGCTATCCATGCCCTCAATGATGTTTAAATTCAAGACATCCCACAGAAAGACTAGGTCCATGCACCACTGAGTACCCCTGGGCATAATGGTTGAACGCAAGGCAAACTGGGTGCAGGCCTGAGCACACTGCCTGGCTTCAAAATTGCCCCTTAACCCCCACCTCATGGCCAGGCCCGGCCTGTACCAGGCCTCAAAATGGCCCCCACCCACATGGCCAGGCCCCAACAACACCTCAAAAAATCGAAAAACAAACAAAAATTACCACAATCCAATGGCATCCATGCCCTCAATGATGTTTAAATTCAAGACACCCCACAGAAAGACTAGGTCCATGCACCACTGAGAACCCCTGGGCATAATGGTTGAAAGCAAGGCAAACTGGGTGCAGTCCTGAGCACACTGCCTGGCTTCAAAATGGCCCCTTGACCCCCACCACATGGCCAGGCCCTGCCTGTACCAGGCCTCAAAATGCCCCCCACCCACATGGCCAGGCCCCAACAACACCCCAAAATGTTGAAAAACACACAAAAATCACCACAATCCAATGCCAACTATGCCCACAATGATGTTTGAATTCAAGACAAGCCACAGAAAGACTAGGTCCATGCACCACTCACTACACCTGGGCATAATGGTTGAAAGCAAGGCAAACTGGGTGCAGGCCTGAGCACACTGCCTGGCTTCAAAAGGGCCCCTTGACCCCCACCACACACATGGCCAGGCCCTGCCTGTACCAGGCCTCAAAATGGCCCCCGCCCACATGGCCAGGCCCCAACAACACCCAAAAAGTCAAGTAACAAACAAAAATAACCACAATCCAATGCTATCCATGCCCTCAATGATGTTTAAATTCAAGACATCCCACAGAAAGACTAGGTCCATGCACCACTGAGTACCCCTGGGCATAATGGTTGAATGCAAGGCAAACTGGGTGCAGGCCTGAGCACACTGCCTGGCTTCAAAATTGCCCCTTGAACCCCACCTCATGGCCAGGCCCGGCCTCTACCAGGCCTCAAAATGGCCCCCACCCACATGGCCAGGCCCCAACAACACCCCAAAAAGTCGAAAAACACACAAAAATCACCACAATCCAATGCCAACTATGCCCACAATGATGTTTGAATTCAAGACACCCCACAGACAGACTAGGTCCATGCACCGCTCACTACACCTGGGCATAATGGTTGAAAGCAAGGCAAACTGGGTGCAGGCCTGAGCACACTGCCTGGCTTCAAAAGGGCCCCTTGACCCCCACCACACACATGGCCAGGCCCTGCCTGTACCAGGCCTCAAAATGGCCCCCACCCACATGGCCAGGCCCCAACAACACCCCGAAAAGTCGAAAACACACTAAAATCACCACATTCCTATGCCATCCATGCCCTCAATGATGTTTAAATTCAAGACACCCCACATAAAGACTAGGTCCATGCACCACTGAGTACCCCAGGGCATAATGGTTGAAAGCAAGGCAAACTGGGTGCAGGCCTGAGCACACTGCCTGGCTTCAAAATACCCCCTTGACCCCACCACATGGCCAGGCCTGAATGTACCAGGCCTCAAAATCGCCCCCACCCACATGGCCAGGCCCCATCAACACCCCAAAAAGTCGAAAAACACACAAAAATCACCACAATCCAATGACATCCATGCCCTCAATGATGCTTAAATTCAAGACATCCCACAGAAAGACTAGGTCCATGTACCACTCACTAAACCCGGGCCTACTGGCTAGTGAGGCTTTACAGGCACCCCAAAACTAAAAAAAAATCAACATATAACAGTGAGCTAAAATTCCATGACACAAATGAGAATTAAGTAAAAAAAATCACAAAAACAGTTGTATCATGCACCCATGACTAACCCTGGGCCTACTGGATACTGTGGCTACCCACAATATATATTTTTTTAAAGTTATGATAAAAGTTTTAAAACTGTAGTCTCAACTGCAATGCCCCAAACAAACAACACCAACTTACTTGTAAAATCTCAAGTCCAAAAGTGATCCAAACTCCAAAGTCCAAAAAGTCCTCAAATACAAATATACAGCAGCAGCCACAAAAAGTAATCCTTCCAGCTCCAGATCCAAATCAAAAGTGACCAGGACAAGGACAAAGCACTGGGAGGAGCCTGCTGGACAGGAACAGGAAGTTGGAGACTCTGGGGCACTTTCTTCCTCCCCCGCCCCCCCCCAAAAATGGACTCCTTGCACCAAAAAGTGCAGCCAAATTTCAATCTGAGGAGTTATTCTGATCAAAATCATCATTTTCAGAAGGTTTATGCTTCGTGCGGTGGATTTATTGTGCAGAATTGCAATTTTTGCAATTTTCGGAATGCAAGCTGTTCAAATCTCCCGCCGGAAGTCAGCTGCGTGCTGCATCTACGTGTTCGTCATTGTTTACTCTCGCAATGCGTGTTCGCGGACCCTTATGATGTACTCGCGTTGTCAAACTCCAGTTGGCGAGCCGCAATAATGTGAATGCTTTCGAAAAACTCTCGCGTGATCACGCAGCAAGATCGAAAATGGCGCAGCCCACGCAAACCGGGAGAAAAACAACTCGGCGGACTCAGAATCACGGTAAGTCAACGCCGAGCGCAATATTGTTTTTCAAGCGCGACCAAGCAAAATAATTCGCAGCTTGCGAATTTGCGGATTTTTGGGCAAATTCGCGTGATTCGCGGACCGCGAATTTGCTAAAAATCTGCAAATTCTGCGAACGAAACAGATTTTTACGCCCACACTTAGAATTGACACTAGATAAGCAATGTGAGAGGGCAAATACGTACTTTTACAGAAACATGTTTGATTATGGAATATTATAGAAACAGAAGAATATTATAAGATTCCTCTAACTTTTTGCTGAAGTATTTATTACCTGCAGGGACGTAACTCTACCATACAGAGAATGTTCCCTGCCTGTCAGGCAGGTATCTCTGCTGGGAAGAAAGATCCTGCGGTGGTGTCGCCCATCAATTATTTTGTTTAAGGAATATAAACTCCCTTAGTTGGAGTTTGTTCTCTCAATACAACAAATAAATGACCCCAAAAGACAGGGATTTTTCTCCCTATGAGTTGGGTTCAGAAACATTTTCCCTTCCCTTCTTTTCCCAACATGGCAGACACAGGCAGGTAAAATGAGTGATAGTCGCCCACCCTAATAGGGCAGAACAATCGTCATTGTGAAATGGCAGCTCCTCGGTGGGAGTGATGCCAGGTCAGAGATTAACTCTGGTGTTGACAGCACAGTCCCAGTAGTGGTCGCCAACCTAGTGGCCGCCAACATCCAGCTTTCAAGTCTAGACTGCTCCATCCAGGGAATGAATTAAGAAACCGCGAGTAGAGAACCTCAGACCTTGCAGAGTAAATCACATCCTTTATCATATTGATTCATATAGTATTGCATTGCATTGACTTTCAGAAATAAAACCACTTTTTGGTCAACTCACGGAACCGTGAGCCTCACCAGGTGTCACAACGACACTGCCATGCCCAGCTGAACAAGTGCCTTTCTCAGACCCTGTATGTGACATCTTTTGTCCTGCTTCTCTCCCTAATGAAATCAATAAAGGCAGATAAATTATGCCCATAGAGTTTAGCATTCATTGACTCATTGCAGCCATAATAGAGCATCCGCTTTGCCACTGGAGCACTTTTTACAATAGCTGTGCCCTCCTTTATGATGATCCCGCTCGGGCTCTTTGTGGGAAGTCGAGTCACTTTTTTCATTATCACTGGAATCTGACTCTCCTCAGTCACCTTGTGTCAAATCAAATGAATTTCTGAGCCTGAAAACCCAACATCTCTGGGCAAATCCTGCCCCTAGTCATCAACTCAAGAAAGTTTGCTGGCTCACACCCATCAACCTGCTACAACATTGAACTGAGCGTGGTCCTTTACTAATGTGGGAAGGGATGTAGTGAGCTAGGCCTCTGCAATACATGTTCAGCATTACACCTGCCCCGGATTTAGAGGATGTGGACCCCTCGAGGCCACTCCTGTAACCAGAACTATTGTATGTTCTATCATTAGCAGTTTCTCCTATGTAAGGCCTTTGACTCATTATACTGGGGTAGCTTCAATTAGCTTCTCTGTAATGCTGTGGACCACAGGATTTAATGTAAAAAAAGCTTCAAGCACATTCAGAAATCAAGCTAGTTATTAAGTGCCTTGAAGATCTTTTTTACGGTGCTGGAGCCTGCATGATGTGCACTTGTAAGCACTGAAGTACGTTTGGACTTGGGCGTAGTCTAGTGTTCAGGTGCTCTCTGATGGAAGCCTCAGTGGCCCATGCTAGTCCCTCGTGTTAATAGTCCAGCTAGGAGCATTCTTTTCTGAGCATGCAGGATTCTTTAAAGGGCACCAGTCAGCTTTCAGAAGTGTGAGGGTCTGAGTATACACTGATGTTCTGGGTATAAACTCATTTATTTCTCTCCATTAAATGTGTTCAAATATGGTGTTTGGACTTCTTTCAGTTTTTTCTTGAAAGGATTGATGAATTTGATTATTCTCATCTAAGAATTAATCATAGAGAACCATTATAAGGTGTTTTCTTCTTTAAAAAAAAGAGGGGTGTGTGGTGAAGATGAGGGTTGGCTAGGAGATTGCCTGCTGCAGTGCTTAATTTGTAAAATATTAAGTGCCAGGGCTATGAGGGGAGGCCAGTGCAGCTTGCACCACCCATCGCCCCTGTTAGCGATGCCAAAACAACTGCTAACCATCTCTCTTGCATGTAAATGCGTCAGTTCAGATTATTCAAGGTCCCCAAAGGTAAGGGAATGATTGGTGAGGTAGATATTAGTAATTTTAATGTATATTGTATTCCTAAAAAACCCTTGTTATGCTCATCTCTAAATTAGATGAGCAGCGCTGCCATGTGGTAGACGGTTCTGGAGTATGGTTTTGACAAATAAGTGCTGGTGCCAAGCACTGGAAGGCACCAGCTCAAATTAAGCATTGGCCTGCTGCCTTCTGTCCATTGGCGACCAAAGCCTACCATTAGTAGGTGAAGCGCCCCCATGCAAGCAGAACCGTGAGAGGGAAAATCAGGAAACCTGCCTGCAGTGCTCAGCAAGTGCAGCAGGTGGCCTTGGAAGGCAGCGACCTCACGGGCAATGATGGCCTACGGGAAATAGCATGTCGCAGACTAATCTTCCCCCGTGTTAATTCATGCCCCAAACAGGACATGGGTAGGAATGGGTGGTTAGGGGGGAGGGGCGGGTCATTAAAATAACATATAAGGGTCCTGAGAGGCCTCTTCCAGACCCTGTGCATCACAGGGGGATGGTGAGTTGAAATAAAAGGTTTGTCCGCCCACCCACCCTGCATTTTGGATTGTTACAGCATTTCATTTACCAAAGTTAGGATAGGCTGTAGGGGTAATAGGCTGAAGTCTTTGGGGAGTGGATAGTCACATGCAGGCTCTTCCATACCCTTGGCGGGGAAGAAGAGTTAAGCACAGGAGAAAAAGCAGTGAGCGTGACCTTGTATGGTGAGGAGTGATTTCAGGGGAGAGTTTTGGAAAGAAAGCCTAATGAGACAGCAAGATGTAAGGATTGGAGCAGGGAAGCATGGAACAAGGTATGGGGTTTGGGGTATGGAGGTTGGTGTGAGATGTGAGTAGTTGCGTGATGTATAGGGGATTGTACCTTAGTTACACAGTTGATGCTATTCTTTAATAAAGTGACAGATATGCAACCACGTCCTAATAAATTGGCCTTTTACTCTTATCATGGGTCATGTGTGTTTGTTGTAGCACAAAATGGCAGCCACCAAGATTCAGACCATGATAGCTGCTGTGCGATAGGGATGTGCTGTTCTCCAGAATAGGGAGGCCCCAGGAGCTGGGGCTTGCCTCCACAACCAAGACAGCAGCCATTCAAATATTTCCATCCCAAGGCATGGCAGAGGCAGTAGTTAAAGAGGTCAGCACCCTCTGATAAGATCTGTGAGTGTCAGGCGGGGCCTGTGCAAAGGAATAGCTGAAGGCAGGGAGGACATGGGGTTACCGTGGCGGTGAAAAAAGGGCACCAAATTGTGGAAGGGTGGGGGCTCCTCTCAAGCAAAGACAAATATGGCATGAACACAGACTGTCCTCCCCCCAGGTATGGGATGGTGGTGAAGATCATTATAAGTATGCACGCACCAACTTTGCCCCCTATAAGCAAGAGGATCTAGGAACTAAGCAAATGGCAACCCCCATGATACTGCTCACATAGATGCACAGAGAGCAAAATCAGACTCACTTAGCAAAGATCCCCCCTCACCCCCCCCACAGTGTCCCTCCAGGGACTGGCAGACCTCTTACCTTCCAGCAGATGTAGAACCTCACAGCAAAGTCTTCAGAGATTCCCTCTTGGGCTCCCTTAGAGCTGACCTGTAAGCAGTAAAGCAGGGCCCACTAGGCAATTCCATGAAGTGAAACAAGACCATAAAGATCAGTAATAGGATATCTGTCCCTGAAGACACTGTTGTGGTATGCAACGACAAAATAGCAATTCTAAAACAAGAAATTCTCACATTGAAAGATCAGCAGCTAGATCTACTAGCAAAGGCAGAGGATCTGGAGAACCGCTCTAGGCAACAAAATGCTAAATTATATGGGGTTCCACAAAACGATTGATGCTCAGACATTTCCCGTACATGCAGAGGCTTTTTCCAGCACATCCTGTCCACCAAAGGCAACATTGAGATTGAGATTGGTGAGAAGCACAGAGAAGGGCACTTTGGTGCAAAGGGTCAATGAGTACCAGACATATTAGCATGACTCCACCATTTCATGGTATAGAAAGATATCCTTTGTGTAGCAAGACAAAAAGAGCCTATTACATTTTAGGGCCACAACTTCTCCCTGATCCAGGGCTTATTTGCCATCACATTTCAGAAACGCAGGGGCTTTCAAACATCAACCAGTTACTGACGTCCTCAGAGAAAACAACAACAAAAAACCTCTGGAAAACCCTTTTGGTATCATTTTTTAGGTGCCAAGACAGAAGCAAGAATCTGTGTCTACCCAGCAATGAGCCCTCACAAAATCTAGGAACAGGCAGTTCTTCTCCTCTCCTGCTCACGACTGTCAGAGGGTGAATCGATCCCCAGAGAACTTGAAGCCAGATCCCTTGTGGCAGTGAATTTAGAATTAAAATATAATGCGTGTCCAGTTAACACGAATAGTCGTAGATGATGTATTTGAGCTGATCTGTATTTGACATAGCAATGCTTTAACATTGTCAAGACTAGATCTCAAATCCACATGCATTTTGTTGTGCATTACACATTTTAAAATTAACATGATTCTTGTGTGTCCGTGCAGGGCCGGACAGGCCATAGCGGGCACCAGGTTTTTCCCCAGTGGGGGCTGGTTTTGGCCCCTGGGGACTTTTCTGTTGCCAGGGGCCTGCAATATCATCCTCCGGTAACTAAATCAGGCGAATTCGCCCCTTGCAAACAGCTTGGCTGCACCCCCTCAGCCCCCGCAGGGGGGGCGGCCGAGCAGTTTGCCTGAGCAAGTTTCAGTTCCCAGTCCGGCCCTGTCTCTGTTTAATAATGTGTCCTTCAGCATTTTGTAAAATACTCTTAGTTCAAACAGTCTTATTGTCATGTTTTCCCTATATTTTAAAACGTATTCTTCTTTGTTCTTCTAATGTTTCTGAAGTCACAGTTATTTTACAAGGACACTTTCTTTGGCTATGGTATTGATTGGTGGTGACCTCAATATTGTCATGAATATTGAAAAGGACAGATCTGGACAAAAGTTTGGCCAGTTTGGGACTCTTTCCATTAACACCTTCGATGCTCATGACGAGCTCAGCTCCTCATTAGGTACACCTCTCGTACACTCATGACGAACAATGGGAATAAATCGGGGCCAGCACAGGAGGGGAATACCATCAGCATTGATGGTGTTAAGGGGCCGATTCTGATCTGGATAGGAAAGCTCTCCGACCGAGCTGGATCCGGAGTGTTTTCCGACCGGGCTGGAGTCCTGCAGTCTGACCGAGTGAGTACGATGGTGCCATTCGCTGCTGGAGTCGGTTCGGTCGGACTCCCATAGAAGTCAATAGGAGCTGGTTGTACAACACCTACACGGGCTCCAATTGACTGCATGGGTACGTCTCGCGCAAGGACGCCCCCTACAGTGGGTACACATCGGTGCCATCCGTACCGTACATGCCTGTGTTGGGGAGACCCTTGGGTCTACCCCTGTGTCCGAGTCGTAGGGCTGCGGGTGACAGGGGGTCCGACGTGGACCCCCAAAGGCAACTTACCAGACATTTTGCGAGCAGGACACTTTGGCTCACATCAGCTGTCCGATGCGTGCATCGTACTGGCTCGGTCGTAAATCGCATACATTGCACGTAGCTCGCATCGTACTGGCTCGGTCGTACAGCTGTATGAGTCGGGCGGAAAGCACACGTACAGCTTTTAGTTTTTTCCTGCCGGATCGCTTCGGTGCCTTTCCAACCCAGATCGGAATCGGCTCCTAAGTAGTATGATAGCTGAAGGACACTCAAACTTTGCACTTTATCTCTGCTAATTATTTCCTGGGATTCAACCTGATTGCTGAATGAATGAAGGGATTTGTAAAGCACTCAGCTACTGAGTGAATATCCCGGCACCAGGCATATAGCCATGGGAGGATCAAAACCATCCTATACCTTGAACAGGTTGGTTTTCAGTTGTTTGCGGAAGAGATTGTTTTATCCAGAATACACCTAATTGCCGGGGGGGTTTCACTCCAATATTTGGCTACCAGCACGAGCAGGTAGAGCAGCCCTATTTTTTTTTGGGTCGAAAGGGATGGACAACAGAAGGACCAAATGTTACTGGGCTAGTATATGGTCATCCTGTTAAGTATCTATCCTGGGATGGTCTTATAGAAGGCTGAGTGTGCTGAGTGTGCAATTGTCAATGCTTTAAAGATGTCTCTTTCCTTCACTGAGAGCCAGTAAAGCTGGTTTCTGTATTAGGCGATCATGGAGTGTATGGGAAGAATAAACATCAGGCGAACCGGGATTCCCAGGTACATGATGTTGACATAGTTGAGCCTGAACAGGATCAATGACAGTACCATTGTTTTCTGGGCTTCCCATGGGAACAATTTGAGGAATTTTCTTAACATCCTAAGAATCCAGCATGTGGTTTTAACCACACCAGAAATCGGGAGTTTGAGGGATAGATTTGTATTAACAGTAATCTAAATGTTTCTTAAAACTTCGGCTGGGCGGGGGCTGTGAAGGGATGCAGTGCAGCTCTCTGGTCAAGTCCCTGGCCAGCCAGGCAGGGGATTGTGCCCAAACGGCAGGACCTCCGTTTTATCAAGGTGGGTTGCATGGAGTTGGCCTTCAACCATCCCAGCACAGCTATCTTACAAGCCACAAATTTAACGTTGGTGTTGTCTGACTCATGGTTTTTATAGGTCAGCAGAAGTTATGTGTCAACTGCATAAGAGACCACCTGGATACCCAAGGACTTAATAAGATATGCCAACTGTGTCGTGTATATATTAAAAAGTGTCAGGCTCTGAGCTGAGCCCTGAGGCACTCCATACTTATGTATTTTGGCTACTGAGAAGTGGGGTTTGAGCCATACTACTTGTTTCCTGCCTTCTAGAAAGGAACTCTGCCAGGCCAAGGCCTTCCCCTCCACCGCAATGTGGGTGAGTTGGTATAATGGGATTGCGTGCAAGATTGTGTCAAAAGCCATTGAGAGGTCTGATATAATTAGAGTGGCCTTATGGCTTGCATCTAACGTGAATCTGATGGAATCAGTAATTTTCATAAGTTCTGTTCCTGAGCTGTGAAGGGCGCTAAAACCTGATTAGGTTGGATGTAGAAGCTTCAAGGTCTTCTGTAATTGTACTTACTTAGTGTTACCAACTTTTTCGATCATCTTAGAAACCCTGGGTAAGTAGGGAAGTAGGTCTAAAATTCAAGAGTGTTTTTGGATCCGCATTCAGCTATTTAAAGAGGGGAATTACATTTTCCTTTTTCCAGGAATGGGGTACTACCCCAAAGCACAAGGAGGAAGTGAAGAGATTGTGAAAAATGGGGCATAGGATATTCCCCAAGAGCATTATAACTTATGGTGGGTGAGGGTCCATTGGGTAGCTTGATTTATTTTTGGTAAGAAGCTTTCCAGCTCTTCCATTGTTGGAGGAGTAAACAGCATTTATTTATCCAGAGCCCGTGACGTTAGGTGGTCTACCTCATAAGGGTGAACCCCTTTATTGGATGATGGTTGTGGAGATTCACTCCACTCTTGGATAATACATTCATAGTTATTAATCTATGCTTCTTCAGTGCTAGATGGGCTCTCAGTCCCTAGAGACTTCGAGACGCCATAATCCAAAATGAAACTAGTAAAGCAACTATGCAATCTGCCATTCTGCAGTACCTGGCTGAAAATGCAAATACAGAGGTAAAAAAGAACACAGTCTGGGATACCCTGAGCTCTGTCATTAGAGGCCAATTAATAGCCAGCATGGCAAACAAAAACAAGGTTAGAAGAGAGAAAAAGGAAGAACTAGAAAACACAGTAGAAGCAAGACACAATAAACTGATACACCAGAGTGTGACAAGCTTCCACTACTGCATGAGCTCAACTAGAGCTACTCAACCTTGACAGGATGGACTATGCTATACTCCAGCTGAAACACAATTATTTCCTAACCAATAACAAAACTGACAAACTACTAGCTTACAGATGATAGTCAATGCGGAGAGGATTTAAAATCTGATCTGTAAGCAGCACCACAAAATAGTAGGGTGGTGGATAGCTGCAGAATTAAGTAACTTTTAACAAATCCTTTACAGCATACAGGACCTTTCCATCATATATATCAAGCCCGACCTTGCACAGGCAAGTCAACACAAACTGACCAGCCTATAAGCCGATAGGATGGATGAGCCCATTACAGTACTGAAGGTCATCTCAGCAATTGCTAGATTAAAATCGAAAGAAGCACCAGGCCCAGAAGAGTATACTCCTTACTTCTATAGCATCTTTTTTTAGAACTGTCCCCCATCCTCACCAAATTGCTCAATTTTCTGTGTTCAGAGGCTCTCTTGCTCCTTTCATTCTTGCCACTTCATTAGTGGGTCTTCCCACACCCGGGTCAAAGACACATCCCAGTATGGATCTTACTGGCCTCTTTCACTTATCAGCGTAGACACCAAGTCATTCATGAGCATTCTAGTTGCCAGAATCAACCCGTATATGCAGAGACTGATCAATCTGGTTCAGTCTGTCTTCATCACTGAGAGGTGTGCAGTAGCCACCAAAAGATTACTACCCATCATAGATAAGGTCTTGAGATCAGCAAGCAGCGCCCTGTTTTTCATTATCCACACAGAGAAGGCATTTGACGGAGACTACTAGCCGGATTTGCGGATATGTTTTGGCAACGGATACAATGCAGTGTTTCATCCCTGAGGGTCAAATACAAATGAATGGTGTACTGTCGACCCTCTTTACTATCCACAGAGGGAAGATCCATGGATGTCCTCTGTACCCCCTCTTATTTGCCCTAAATTAGGAGCCACAAGCTCAAAGAATCTGAGCGCATACAAACATCAAAGGTTTCACCATAGGGTACAAGACTCACATATGGTAGAATGGGAAACAGAAATGATGTGAAATCCCTGCTGTTTTATAGAACAATATTTGGTTTCTCGACTGTGCAAGGGGCACCGGTCCTGGGACTTTTACTTCTCTCTGGTAACCAGATTTTGTTGCTGAGATTTAACCTAGCAACGTTCCCATCCCCACTAACACCAATAATTTCTAACCCTCAGTTTGCTTAGGTTCACACAGGGGAACACTTCAAAGAATGGCACACAGAGGGCTGCAAGAACCCAGGGTATATGTTTGATCAAGCGGGTGTGATCTCCTTTGATCAACTAAAGAAAGAATTTGGCCTTTCTCAGGACGAACATTAGCACTACTTGCAGATCAGACACTGGGGGGCATATTTACGGTAAAGTGATGGAGTGCCGCGTTAGGCTTCCTAGCTTAATGCCGCACTCTGCCACTTCAGAAACACAGGTCTGCACCATATTTATAAAAATATGGTGCAGCCCTGCATTTCCCCCTGCGCTGGTGCTAAACTTAGCAGCATAGCGCCAACGCAGGCACCCTTTCACTGAAAGTGACGTTATTGTGGCCGATAGGGGCTTGTAAGTATGCCCCTTGGTGTCCAATAGATCGATATGGGCAGCAGCCAGTAGCCTGCTCACAGCATTCGAGAGATGGATCCTATTAAAATGTCAACAAACACCTACTCTGAAATCTACACTTGTCTGTCTGTATCTACCCCACGTACTAATCCCTCAAGTTACCTAGTGGGGTACGGACAAGAACCCACAGCAAAAAAACTGGTTATACAGAAGTTGGTAACTAATAGGAATGACTTTAGATCCAAAAGGCAAAGAGTTCTCTGATGTATGGGCTCTGTGTCTCCCCATTTCTCTAAAGAGTTCCTGTCCCAAGTATTTAAAAGTGTTCCAAATTCTTCATGCACCCCCAGACGATAAACCCAGGAAGGTCTAGCTCCCCCGGGGTGGGTACTATGGTGGCTCTTACACCTGTTAGAGCACTGAAACATGTGTGCATGCTGACGTTTAGTGAGACTAAATCTGCAATACTATAAGTATTCTAGTTTTTTAATTACCTTTCTTTTATTTCACTGCTGTATAATGTAGTACCTTGGGGGAGGGAATGGGTGATGTGAAATGGTTGTATTAGTAAATGATGGGACCTGCCGGCCTCCAGGTTGTAGGAACAAATGGCTGTGGTAATTGCTGCCTTAAAAATGACAATAAACAAAATTGATCCATAAAAATGGAAGTAAAAATGAGAGGATGAGGCATATTTGTATTCTCTTTTTTGCCTATACTATGGGTCCTATTACGATCCGCCCGCCACCGTAACTGTAAACGTGACCGGCCGCGAGAGTTTCGGCAGTCCCGCTATGGCGGTTGCATTCGGCATCTTTTACATTGCGGCGGGCGGTGCTGTAAAATATGCATGTTGTGCAGTGGCATGCACAACGTGACAGGCACCACGTGGTGCCTGCAACCTTGTGCATGCCACTGAAGGGGGGTACCTGGTACCCCCCAAGTGCACCGCACCCCGACCCCCCGGGGGCCTGAAACAGACCCACCAAACCAAAGACTGCAAGCCTTTCCATGGCAGCTTCATCACCATGGAAAGGCGCGATTCCGCACTCATCATAATATGGCGGGCAGTGCCTGCTAGACACCACCACCATATTATGGCCAGGAACCGCACTGTTGGCAATCATAACAATTGCCTGCATACAGAAAAGCGCCGGACTGTCTTTCCATCTGCCGCTGTGCCACCCACCATTGTAATAGGGTGGGGGATAAATGGCGGGCAGGCGTGATCCGCCCCGCATCATAATGACCCTCTAAATGCCAGAAAAAATTATTTCTTTCTAATTGAACAATTACAATTCATCCTACTTATCTTATTTATTTAAACAATATGTCAGAAGATATATGATTTATTTCACTTTTTCCACTTTTCTAAATATGAAATAACCGATTTTGTCGGGTACTTTTTTTTCTAGAGCCTAGAGAAAGTATGTATTATATTCATTGCTCACAGAAGTTTCCAACTGGTGCAAGAAAGGGCAATCATTCCAAGAAGAGAAAGCATTTCTCTACTCTCCTCTCCTGTGCAATCCCCCTTCAGAGGGCGAGAAGAGATTCCATAGGTAACTCAAAATTCATGTCCTATCAGTGAAAGAAAACAACAAGAAATTGTGATATCAATATAAGAGGCCTGTGACAAGCAGAGGGAATGGTATACATATCCACCTCGATCACCTGGTTCCTATATGAAACCCAATCAGTTTCAGACATTTAAACCACAGCTCCTTCCCCCGTTTTGTGATCTCATGAATCTATCTCTGGCCTCTGCTGTTGTTCCTGCTGCTTAAAAAACATGCTAAGGTGATTACACTGCTCAAAAAACCCAAGCCGGAGAATTTTAGCCCAAATTCTCCCCTTCCTCTGATATCTATGATCACCGAAGCCCACATTAATTCAATACTCATCAACTTCATTGACGCTAACAGACCTCTCTCAGAATGGTTTCTGTCCACGACACAGTACTGAAACTGCCTTTCTGGCATTCACAGAATATCTGTGGCACTCATTGCATGTGGAACAAGCTTCTGCTTTGATCCTACTAGACTTGAGCACTACATTTGATACGGTGTCCCATCAGATTATCTTGCAGCGCCTAAAGAATATTGGCATTGGTGGCTCAGCCTTGGGGTGGCTCTCCTTCTTTCTTTCAGAGATATCCTTCCAAGTGATTGCCCCCCCTTCTGTTCTAAGACGCACACTGTGTGCAAAGGGGTCCTACAAGGCTCTGCTCTGCTCTGAGCCTGACCCAACCCCTGGCAACAGACATAAAGGATCGGGCCAGACTGTGGTCTCCTATGCGGATGATACACAGTGGTTGCGCAATCCGACAACTCTGCACAAGACACATTCTAATTTAAAGAGGGCCTAAAAGCTATTGCAGGCTCGATGACATCCAACTGCCTCCAACTGAATGCGAGAAAATCTGAGATCTTGCTAGTGGGAAAAAACACTCATCTGTGGAGCGAGCTCTGGTGATCATCCACCCTAGGTCCCCCGCCTACCCCTAAAGAGAAGATTAAAAATTTGGGTGTATGAATGGATTCGCCACTGACCTTCCGGCCTCAAACCAAGGCGATAGCAGGAGTCTGTTATGAGCTGCTCCCTGGTCTCAAACCCTTGCTAGTTTTTTATTGTAACACCCATCCAGTTATTATCCAGGCCACTTATCTAGGCTGGATTATGCTAGCTCTCTGTATCTATGGGCTAATAGAGCAGAGATACAGCGCCTACAAAGGACACAGAATGCGCCCGCCTGGTTACTTTTCGGTCTACCCAGGACCTGTTACATCTCTGACTTCATCGGCAGACTTCATTGGCTCCCGGTGGAGAAACTGATTCATTTAAAAACTTTGTGTACCTCCCATAGAATCCTGAATGCCCAATCCCCTCATATCCTAGTGGATCTCCTCATACCCTACACTCCCACCTGCCATCTGCGCTCACTTGGTAAGCACCTGCCGTTCGTTCCTCGGGTCAAGAGAGCTAGGGCTGGAGGGCTCTCCTTCTGAGCTCTTGCCTCTATACTCTGCAACTCCCTCCAGGTGAGCATTAGAAGCATTCAAAGCCATGTGGCATTCCGTAAGGCCATGTGAATCTAGCTTTTCCCTAAATTATATTCTGCTCCGCCTGCTTGGCCCTTTGTCTGTCTGAGACTATCACTGGATGCCCTTTGGCTGAATCAGCCATGCGCTTTACAAATATTATAACATAATATAAAATAACATAACATAACATGAGTTCTCAGTTTTCAAATTCCTCTTCAACCTCTGTTTTGTCCTGGGCATCTACAGACTATGATGAGGTAAAATAGAATTTCTAGGTGATTATTCTGCTCCCAGCAAAAAGTACATGCAGAAGGATGAATTGAGGCCAATTTTTCATCCAGTTTGAAGTTGCCTATATGGGAAGATCAGCTGTGTACCACAAGTGAAAGTTTTTGTCAGTTTCAAAGACCAAAGGGCCGATTACGAACTCGCTAGGAAGGCCTCCAGACGGGTTCCCCACGAGCAAATCCGATTCGAAGCCTATGTTTCCGACCGAATTGTCCCCCGTTCCAAACGACCAAGTACGATGCGAAGATCTCGTCTGCATCTACCAAATATTTTCTGAACAGGTTCATGTTTGTCCGACTCATTCAGAGCTGAATCCTGCCGCGCAATGGAGCCAAATTCTGAACCAGCGAGTATGATGCACCATTCGGACAGCTGTATCAACTCGCTGTCAGTGAGACGAAACGGCTGTCGGAATCGGACTTCGGAGTGGGCCGTAGCATACCCCCCTTCTCCCGAGCCCTCTGAATCAGTTGCAAGGGGATGCGCATCGGCCTCCTTGATCCAAGTATGCACGGTGTGCCGGGCAACATGGGGTGCCCACCACAGGGTGTACGCTTTGCCCCACCCACCCCTTTTTTGCTATGGGAGCCTGTGTACCCGTCGGTACACAGGCTCCCAAAGAGTTCAATGGGAGTCTGAGCGAAACAAGTCCGTCAGCATATGGCTGCATTGTACTCGTTCAGTCGGGCTCGCACAGCTCTATTTGCTAGGAAAACCCTCTGGATCAGAGTCATAGGGAGGGCTTTCCTAGCAAGATCGTAATCGGCCCCCAAGTGTTTGTAAGGCTACCTTCATACCAGCTATGCAGGTTTTCTTGAAGAGAGAGTATAAGGGCCCTTTCTCAGTTCCAGGGTTCATTCATTCATCTTTAAGCTCCAGGTCTGCTATTTTGAAGGGTCGATTAACCTGGTCAGCTCCGATTGCACAAACAAAAGGCTCTATATAAATGTCAAATAAAAGAGGGGACAGGGGGCAACCCTGCCTGGTTCCACGGGAGATTTTAAACCAATCCAAAAGTTCTCCGTTAACCAGGACTTTGGCTCGTGGGTTCTGGTAAAGCGATTTAATTCCCTCGATAAAGACAGAGGGGAACCCAAAGCCGACCATAGTGGCCCAGAGGTATGACCAGTTTACCTGATCGAAGGCTTTGGCCGCATCGATCGCTATTATGGCTAGTGGGGACCCTTTCTCCTCGGCAAAATCAACAGCTCCTATTGCCTGGAATGTTAACTCGTTCAGCTGCCTCCCAGGGATGAACCCTCTTTGATCTGGATGAATGATTGATTTTATAGTTTTGGCAAGGTGAGTAGACGGTATCCCAGAATAGAGCTTCAGATCAGAATTCAATAGGGAGATCGGCCTGTAGGATTCTATCATTTTGGGGTCTTTATTAGGCTTAGCTATAAGCGTAATCCTGGCTTCCAACCAGGATGGGGAAATCCCGTTGCCAGAAATCAAAAGGCTGTTAAAGAGAGTGGTAAGTATAGTAATCAAGGCCTCGGCACAGACTGTATATATCTCACTTGGTAGCCCGTCTGGCCCAGGCGCTTTACCAACACTCATTTTCTTAAGCTGGTCTCTCACTTCCCCCTCCGTGATCTCACTCGCCAGATAATTCTTATTAGTTTCTGAAATTTGAGGGAAATTCCTCTGGATCAGCCAGGCCTGAGCCTCATCTGACTCAAAGTCCATATCTTCTTGGTATAAGCTTTTCATAAATCCCCTAGCTTCCTCCCTAATAGCCCAGTCCTCCATAATTGATAGGCCTGACTCTCTCTGAGTTAACATTTTGATGTTATTCCTAGTTCTCTCAGCTCTAGACTTCCAAGCCAGAAGGGCCCCACATTTCTCTCCGTACTCAAAGTTTTTCAATTTACTGACTTCCCACCTCTTCTTAATGATCTTTTCATCGGCAGCTTTAAGTAAGGTTTATAGATCCAGGAGCTCTTTCTCAAGCTCCGGGATCCTCCCCCTATCTGAGATAGTAGCCATCTGTAACTCAGCATCCTTTTCTGTTATTGCTCTCAGATCGTCTGACTTCTTTTTCTTGCTAACATTCCTTTTATGCACCATTAATGAACTCAGTAGTCCACGTAGGAAGGACTCCCAGACCATCTGGTCAGTGGAGGAGCCAATATGAAAGGAGAAGAATTCAGAGACCCTTTCCTTTACCTCTGCTTTTACTCTGTCATCTAGAAGCAGCGTCCTGGCTAGTGTCCATCTAATATCAGTGGGTCTAGATCTCAATTCAAAAACTAGTTCAACTGCCGAATGGTCAGAAATCCCAACTGGGATGTGGGAGACCGAGGTAATATCTGTAAACAGGTGCTGATCCGTTAAAAAATAACCTATTCTGGAATACTGTCTGTATTTCTTACTATAAAATGAATACCCTCTAATAGCACCATATTTAGATCTTCCAGACATCCAGAAAATTAAAATATTTCATTATGGTTTTCAGAGCCGAGATTGATTTTATGGGAGCATGACATTTTGCCTTGGAGGTCCGGTCTAGAGTATAATCAAAAACTAAATTAAAATCCCCCCCTAAAATCACAGGGGCTGATGTCTCAAGTAGCTCAGCCCCTAATTTCAAAAGGGAACCAGGGTTGTCCTCGTTAGGGCCATAATAAACGGCACAGGGGTAATGAATTCCACAAATGGAAAAGGCTGCCACTAGCCACCTACCTGTCTGATCAGTGACCCACTTTAACAACCTAATCCCCCTATTAGTCCTGGTAATTATCGCGACCTCCCTAGTAACCCCCTTCTGTCTGGAACATAATGTGTCCTGCACCAATCCCAGACTACCAAAAACCTTTTTACAGGTATTCGCCTCCAGGTGAGTCTCTTGTAGTAGGACAATATGAGCATCTGAGTTTCTTAAAAATTCGCAGACTCTGGCTTGTTTTCTCCCCTCTCCTATTCCGTTCACATTCCAGGAGAGAATTTTGATGCTTATTGACCTACTCATGTCCAGGCACCAACTTCCCACCCATCTAAAGTTTTAAATAAATAGAATATTTTCTTTACATGTGAGGACATTGTATTCCCTCCCCCTGAGGAACCCTCCCTTCATACCTGACGATGAGACCGCCTTTAGGGGCCCAGGAGAGCCGCCCTGGCTAAGATAACTTAGCAACTATATCTTTAATTCCTCCTACAGCTGCATTAGGTTACAGCTCATAGTGTTCGAGGGGATGGTGCTAAAATTAACATGTGTGTTTTTTTTTGTTATTTTTTTTCCCCTTAATTCCCCCGCTATTGTGAACCCTTTTTTTTAATTTTAATTTATATTATCACCTAATTATAACTCTCCCCCTTGCCTGAAACCCAGTGCTTCATTCTTCTTACTTCATACTTCGTACTTCAACTCCCCAGCATTCTCTTTTCCCCTTTCTGATTTCTCAGTATGCAATTTTCTCTCCCTCATCAGTGAAAGGAGATTGTCCACTTCCTCAGGCTGACTGTGATTATACATTTTGTTCCGCCACATGATTTTTAATAAGGCCGGAAATTTCATTTGAACATGGGCTCCATGTGATCTCAATTCGGGCATTCTAGAACCCAGTTCCCACTGCCTCTGAGCTGTTCTCCCACCAATGTCAGATCTAATTAGATAAGGATTTGCCTGATAATGCAGGACAGCCTGAGATAAACATCTTCCCAAGATTAACTCCTTAACACTGTAGGACTGAAAGTTCACTAAAATCTTCCTTGGAGCCTTCCTGTCAGCATGTAGTTTGAAGGGACCTCTATGCACCCTTTGGATTTCCATTTCCAAGTTAATATCAGGGTGATCTTTTAGGACCCCTTCCCTTAAGAGCATACAAAAAAACCCCTTAATGTCCTCCAGTTCTTACCCTTCGGTTATCTTCAGGATTCTAAGATTGTTCCTTCGGGCTTGTGTTTCTAGTCTTTCCAGATCCATAGCAAGAGCTCTATTCTGCTGCTTTAAGGTAACAATGTCTTTGGAGTTTCCTAGGACCATTTCAGATAAGGTAGTTACTTCAGTTTCCAACTTCCCGGTCTGAGTAATAACATCATCTAATTTAGACTCCAGTAAATCAAATCTATCATGAATGGCTTTCTTATTACTCTCAGAGATCTCAAATTTGGTCATTAAATCCCCCCTTAAAGACTGAAGAAGGGAGCCCAACCTGTCTTCGTCCGGGCTTCCAGACTGCCCCTGATCTCCCTGGACTTGTACTAGATTATTTGACTTACATAAAGCTGCAGGTAGCTGTGGAGTGGGAAGCACTGCAGTTGAAGGAACCTGAAGACCCTGTGGGGTTACCGAAGCTTCCAGGGTACTTGAAGCGTGTACGGAGAGAGGAGAGGAGCTAGCTAAAACCGACTGCCCAACCTGGGGTTCTGTAGTCAAATCTTCTTTCTGTTCTGGTCCTCCACTCCCTACATTCAGCAAAACCTCTAATAGTACAGAGCTGTTATCTACCGGGGGCGGGGAAGACCTGATCTCATGGGTCGCTATGTCTGAATCAGACTGAGTTCCAGAAGCTGCTGCTTGATCCACTATTTTAAAGTAGTTCTTGAGTGAAGGGGTATTTTTAAGAGGGAGTTGGACTGCTTTCAACCCTTTAACTTTTTTAATGCTCTCAGACTTCTTTTTCCCTTTGCTGGGGATTAGTGGCGTAGGCCGCTCTCTTTCAGCTATGTCTAGCACCCCTTTTGTTCTCAGCTCCTGCTGAGATCTAAGTTGATATCTACTCCTGCGTCTTCTTGGCGGGGAAAGTGGAGCCGCTGAGAACACTCCCCGGTCCTGTGTAGAGTTTCCAACACCTGGGGGAACTTCCGAGGTAAAAACAGAGGCAGAACAAATTGGAATTAGAGCCGATACCGTAGAGTTATCAGCCGACTTCAGCCGTAACACCAGTTCTCGGGCTTGCACCACCTCCCCCCCGCACCTTAGGTTAACCGGAGCTATTAGCTCAGGATCCATGCAATCGTACTCACACCCCAGTCTCGCTCTACCGCGCCTTGCAACAAATGTCCGCGTGGGTAAGATAGAGAAATAGGGAGCATAACAAATGTCTTTATGGAGCAACCCCCGGAGCTGGAGATTTGCCAAGACCGAGCGGGTTCGGACCCATAAACTTGTCCGGCGTTCTCGTAGACGTCCTTCCTCTGTCTCTGTTTTGAAAAGCATACACGCCTACCTTGTCCCACCGACCAGCATCCCGGGTCCTAGTGCCGTAACCACCGAAGTAAAGCAGGAAATAGCACGAAATATAGCCGATAACCTCAGAGTAAATAAAATTAGAAAAGGGTGCGGTTAGATTAATACTGTCTATTTAGAGCCTCTAGGCAGCGCCATCTCCCTCTTACCGTCTACAATTTCCAAATCATGCCTCTCAGTTTACATCTAGATCTTCCGTGTTCTTAGCCGGCAGCGAGACGTCTCCTGGAGCCTCTGCCATGTTCCTCCTAGCTTCGCCCTCCTCTTTCAATGCGTGCTGCATTCTACAGCACACATTGGAAGTTTTAGGTGTAGGTTGTGGGGTTTATAGAGGTAAAGGGTGAGAAGTAATTTATTTTTTATTAATTAATAATTCATTGTTAATTTATATTAATTAATTGCTTGAAAATAAATTATGGAAATTGTGTAATTAATGTAAGGTGCGGGTTGTGGGGTTTATAGGGGTAAAGGGTGGGAAGTCATTTCTGTTTACTTAATTAATAATCAGTTGTTCATTTATAATTAGTTATGCTAAATGTGTGAGTTTTTTTAGGTGTGAGTTGTGGGCTTTTATGGGGTAAACGGTGGGAAGACATTTATTTTTAATTCATTAATAATTAGTTGTTATTTGATATTAATTAATTGAAAATTAAATATGGAATTTGTGTAATTAACTTTAGGTGTGGGTTGTGAGGCTTATAGGGGTAAAGGGTGGAAAATAATTTACATTTAATTAATTAAAAATTAGTTGATCAGTAACATGAATGAATGAATGAATTAATTAATTTATAATACATTAGAGTATTTGTTTATATTTTTTGTGTGCAGGTTCTATTGTTATATGGGTACAGTGTGGGGAGTAAATGAATTTTACTTATTTACAATTTGTTGTTAAATCGTATCAGTTTTTTAATTGAAAATAATTTTAATTGTCTAATTATTTTCTTTACAGTTTATCTTTAGCTGTTGGTTGTGGGGATTATAGAGTTAATTTGTTTTTTAATTAATACATTAATAATTCTTTAATTGGTAGTTAATTATGTTAAGTAACAACAATTAAATGTAGATGTAGGTTGTGAATTGTGTTATGTTATAGGGTAGGAAATTAAATAAGTATATTTATGTAATAATTAATGGTTTTGTTTCTAAATATTTTCTAGTTTTGTAGGGGTTTGTCAAATGTACCTAACATTATAATATGTTTTTTTTTTATTTTAACAATAAATATATTTGTATTTTAATGTTTACCATATTTCTATATTTTTAAATTTATTTCATTTTTTAAATATTTTTGTTGTTAAAATGTTGTTTTTAATTTTGAACTTACTGGAGTGAGAATATTAATTGTTACTCCTCTGCAATCCAACACTTTCCCTACTGTTGCACTGACTGGAGTGGGAATAGTAATATTTACCCCTCCACTATCCAACACTTTCACTACTTTTACAATTATAGGAGTGGGTAAAGTAAGTTTTATCCCGCCACTATCCAACACTTTCCCTACTCTTGCACTCACTGGAGTGGGAATAGTAATTTTTACCCCTCTGCTATCCAACACTTTCTCAACTGTTGCACTCACTGGAGTGGGAATGGTAATTTTTACCCCTCCACTATCCAACTCATTCCATACTTTTGAACTCACTGGAGTGGGAATAATAATTTTTACCCCTCCGCTATCCAACAATTTCCCTAGTGTTGCACTCACTGGAGTGGGAAATTTAAATATGAAGATTTTTAAATAGATTAATGTTTTAATTTATAAAGTCATGTTTGTTTGTATTAGATTGTATATGTTATAGATATATATATGTATATATATATATATATATATATATATATATATATATATATATATATATATATATATATATATATATATATATTAATTATATATATTTGTAAATGTGTATATATATATGTATTATATATATATTTGAACATTTTTATATACTTTTAAAATTTTAAAATAAATTCAAGTTAATAGTTTCTTAATTGTTTTAAAGTAAATATATATATGAATTATTATGTATGTGTGTTTAACTATTTTAATAAGCATTAATTATTATATTTTTTACAATTTATATTAAATCTACTTTTTTATATTAATGTTTTTTATTTAACATATTTAATATTTATTATTCTATTTTATATATATTACCAAAAGTTGCTCCGTGGGTTGCAGTGGCCCCGAGGGAGGTGGTGTGTACACAGGCCAAGCACACCGGTAATCAAATTAACACACAAAGTTCTACAGCGGTACAACACGCTCTCAGAGACCCAAACACAACGCGTGGCCAGCAGAGTCCAAGGGTTAATATTAACACCTACTACATGTTTCGGCTTACCACAAAGCCTTGATCACGTAAGTGCCAAACAGTGCATGCAAGGCTAAATAAAGTTACAATACAGTGACATGGACACAAACAACGGACTGGAAAAGTAGTCCAAATCATGGCAGACATCTTGGAACAGTGAAATACCAATACCAGAGATGAAAACAATGTCTGGCCTGTAATCATTGTTGTAATCAACACGGTAAAATCACATTCAAATAATGCCTTATCTAAATCTTGTGAACAGTGCGGCTCAATGTTAATGCGCAAGCGATAGTGTACCTTTGTCCGCTTGTACAGCAGGGCATAGTCAACAGGGCAGGGGATGGTGTGAGAACAATGTCTCTCTAGATTCAGACACAGGAGTAGTGTAAATTTAACAATAAAGTCTCTGTCAACGGGTGAACTAGTGCCTGCCCTGTGGAAATGGCAAAAAGCATTAGCGCATGTGTCCCAAAAGTGCCTGCAGGTGCCCACTGATCCAGAGTTGCGGTTGCCAGGTAAAATACCCTGGGGCTCTGGGAACAGAGCCTCTAGAAAATAATTAGAGGCAGTAAACATACGGTATGTCCCAGATGGTATGATGCCAGACGGTAGTCCTGATAGCTGATTGGAACCCAGTGCCTGCTGCAGTGTCCTGATGTTCTGGGTGATGCCCAAAACGGGCGTGCTCTTAACCACATGCGCGCTGCTCTTATTCTGCTGGAATGCTGACTTTTTAAAAAACGCACTTTACATGACGAGCTGGGCTCGTCATCAGTGTGCGAGGAGGCTACACCATGACGAGCCCAGCTCGTCATCAGCCTCGAAGGGGTTAAAGTGCTAACAGGAACGTGATTCACGAAGGGCCTAGTGCAAGGTGCAGTGTGGGTCCCCTGTCCCTGTATTGCTCCTGTAAATTAAAAGAACAGGTTTTAAAATCAAAACATGACAACATCGTATGCATGCAATTAATAAACAAGCACATAAAAACATGGAAACCTCCACACACAGGCGGCAAAAGAAGAGGCAGACCCCACGTTATCCGGGCAAGTTGTTATTTATTCAAATGCATTTCAAAAATGTAACGTTTCGAGTACTAGCATACTCTTGTTCACACACCACATCTTTGTTTGGGGATTTCTTTTATGTTTGCAGTTCTGACCCCTCCTATGGGCCACACCTACCACACGTGCATCACATGGTTTAGCCTACAGCCTGATTTAAAAAATTTAAAGCCACAGTACATGTTTAACAATGTGATATATAATAGCATTGAACAACTTTAAAACCATATTCCATAAAATAATGCCTGATAAAGATTTCATCATGATGATTGAAAATTTATATATATTATTGTACAAATACTAAAAAACTTGACATATCTTAACTGCATGAATGCATTTGGTGGAATGTTACTAACAAGATTGTTGAAGTGATATGCTTAAATGCATAGTTCAATTCTCAATCAGTTTGCAATCAAAACTAGAACATTCACAAAATATTTTCATAAAGCATTATAGAAAGGTTTTAGTGTTGAAATTAATCACAGTACCGTTGAGAATTGATACAGATCGTAGCAAAACTTTGTGAAAAAAAGCAGATATATTACCAAAAAGCACCTCAGTGTAAAACCATGATATTGAGCTACAGTCCTATATACTTATTTACAATTTATACATTATAAACTTTATGTTACATAAATATTGAGGACTAATTACAAAAACCTTTTGTATGTACAAAACGTGAAAAAAGTGCTCAAGCGTATTCACAGTGCAAATGAACCACCTAAACATTTTTTAAACCAATGATTATTTAAAAGACTGCCCTGCTCAGAAGCCGGAACAGCCAGTTCAGAAACAAAAATCGGACTGCAGGTCACCTAAAATAGGTGTCTAGTTATGAATTACATACAATTCAAAACATATGTGGTTCAATACTCTTAGCTGTGGTGACGTAACAGCTGAACCTTAAAATATGCTGCATATACTAGATACAGAGTGTGTGTGTCTGATCATTGTTCCTACAAAAAATTGTGCATGTCCTCTGTCCCATTCAACCCATTGGGTTGTTTGCTGTCGAGCCTAATAATGTACCGCGTTTCCAGTCTGCGTAATAGTTTGTCGCGGTCGCCACCGCGTCTGAGTGGAGCAACAGCATCGATGACATAATATGTAGGACACGACAGATCCCTGTTGTGCCTGCTGTTAAAGTGGCGCGCCACCGGGTAATCACCGTCGTGGTTAACAATAGCACGAAGGTGCTGCAGTATTCTAACATGCACCTGAGCACCGGTACTGCCCACATAGCGCAGACCGCAGGTGCATGTTAGGACTTAAACCGCAAACTCCGTTCGGCAGTTGTAATTGCCATGAATTGGAACTTCAGTATCAGAGAACGGAGTGCGGTAATGGGTGTTGTTCTGCCCAAATTTACATGCTCTGCAATAAAGAAGGTAACCCACACTTCAAATTGTATTACACCATTCTGTTTTGGGTGAAAAGATAAACAAAACTTAATATGTTTATCAAGGCGATTATTTGCTCCGTTTTTATTTTTCAAATTTTGTAGAAAAAATGTTTGTGTGTACAGAGAAATCACACTGCCATTTACGTAGTAACCAACCAAGTTTAGCTACACAAATCATCAATTTACGAACATAAACAATATGAAAACAGTGTGTGAAAAGTTTTTTGTATACAACAAAGTGAACATATATCATGAACGTGGGGAGGGAAAGATGTCAAATTATTTTTTCATAAACATCAACAAACGCAATTAAGCAAACATTTTTCAAACCATAAAGCAATAATTGCCCAAGGAGCAGCCTTTCAATGAATCTGCATAAAAACAAAATAACCTCTCGGAGACAATGTTTGTAAGGTTATAGATTCCCAAGTATTTTAACGTATTTCCAAACTTAGGACGTAATCCTGTTCGCCTACGCGTTTCGAGTTTGCAGGGTATCTTCACAAACTCTCTTCAGGGCCAAATGAATTCTTTCCCCTGTTTCTCAACCTATTGGTGAAAACACAAATGATTGCGGACACTCATTATAAATTGCTCTCCTCAGCCAACTCATACCTTCTCCTATGTACAACTTAAAAGTAGGGAAACGTACCTCAGGGGACTTGAGGTAAGATCGATTTGTCCAGAGTATGAAAACAGGATTTTTCGAGTCTGTGCGTATTCTAAAAAGACACAAGTGGTTGTGTCAGAAACTGTGCTATTTGAGATTATTAGCCAGCTCATTATGCCAGTAGAAGTAACCAAACAATTCCTACCTGGATACGTGACTCAGGAGGAATCAAGTGGATTCTTCAATTCTGTGGTCAGTGTTCGACGTTAATTCACTTCTCAAAATGTTTTGTTGGGGGAGGGTCCTGAAGCGGACCGGTTCCCCTTTACTGATCCTTATCTTTATCTGTAAGTGAGAAAAGAAGGCCGAGCGCCCTTGTTTAGAAACGCACTCGTTTGGTAGTCTATGGGTTGCGCGGCTCGTCTTGTGACAGCACGTACCTGCTAGTGTGTCAGCATGTTCCACTTCCTCATTCCATCAGTTAGAGTGAACGGCATACAGCTCCAACAGTCTCTCTAAGAGGCTCGCTGTTATGTAGCCAATCACGGGAGGACAATTTTGAGAAGTGAATTAACGCCAAACACTGACCACAGAATTGAAGAATCCACTTGATTCCTCCTGAGTCACGTATCCAGGTAGGAATTGTTTGGTTAATTCTACTGGCATAATGAGCTGGCTAATAATCTCAAATAGCACAGTTTCTGACACAACCACTTGTGTCTTTTTAGAACACGCACAGACTCGAAAAATCCTGTTTTCATACTCTGGACAAATCGATCTTACCTCAAGTCCCCTGAGGTACGTTTCCCTACTTTTAAGTTGTACATAGGAGAAGGTATGAGTTGGCTGAGGAGAGCAATTTATAATGAGTGTCCGCAATCATTTGTGTTTTCACCAATAGGTTGAGAAACAGGGGAAAGAATTCATTTGGCCCTGAAGAGAGTTTGTGAAGATACCCTGCAAACTCGAAACGCGTAGGCAAACAGGATTACGTCCTAAGTTTGGAAATACGTTAAAATACTTGGGAATCTATAACCTTACAAACATTGTCTCCGAGAGGTTATTTTGTTTTTATGCAGATTCATTGAAAGGCTGCTCCTTGGGCAATTATTGCTTTATGGTTTGAAAAATGTTTGCTTAATTGCGTTTGTTGATGTTTATGAAAAAATAATTTGACATCTTTCCCTCCCCACGTTCATGATATATGTTCACTTTGTTGTATACAAAAAACTTTTCACACACTGTTTTCATATTGTTTATGTTCGTAAATTGATGATTTGTGTAGCTAAACTTGGTTGGTTACTACGTAAATGGCAGTGTGATTTCTCTGTACACACAAACATTTTTTCTACAAAATTTGAAAAATAAAAACGGCGCAAATAATCGCCTTGATAAACATATTAAGTTTTGTTTATCTTTTCACCCAAAACAGAATGGTGTAATACAATTTGAAGTGTGGGTTACCTTCTTTATTGCAAAGTATCTTGGGCCCTTACCCCACTTCTGTCCGCATGGGCCAAACTCCTTTTTGTTACAAATTTACATGCTCGGCATGAGGAACATTTGTGGAAGCCTTTACCTCCAAACCATTGATTGACTACAGGTAATTCAGGGCTGGATTTAACCAGCTTACTGTGCATGCTGAATGCACGCCTGAATGTAATCACGGGTCTGTCTGGAGTCATATCACGTAAAACACCATCAGTTTTTAAGACTGCCCAGTGCTTATTCATTATGGATTTAATTTTACGGTGTTGTCTGCTGTATGTAGTTATTAACCTGGTCGTGTCAGCATTAGCATCATTGTCAGGGGGTTTGGGTGTCAGCAAGGAGACTCTTGATCTTTCTCGACTCTTTTCTAATGCATGGGATAAACAGTCTTTGCTGTATCCCCTTGCCTGAAGTCTAGCTAACATCGCAACAGCACCTTCCTCAAACTTCTCTTGTGTGTTGCAAATTCTTTTTAAACGCAACAATTCGCCAAGAGGAATACTCATGATGACATGCTTTGGGTGACCACTGCTGGCATGTAATATGCTGTTGCCAGCAGTGGGTTTCCTGTGTAAGGAAGTACCAAACTTAGTACCATTGATGTTAATACAAACATCAAGAAATTCAGCAGATGTAGTACTGATATTAGATGTAAAAAATAGATTGAAATGATGGTGTTAAGTGCGTTGACAAATATTTGAGCACTCTTCACATCACCCTCCCATATACAAAAAACATCATCAATAAAACGCATCCAGTGCTTAATACGTTCAAAACCAGGAATACCAGTTAGGTCCCGCTCCTCCCACAGCCCCAAGTGCAAGCACGCGTAGCTGGGGGAGAAGCAGGATCCCATGGCAACACCGCGTATTTGTCTCCAAATGTCTTTTCCAAATAGAAAATAATTATTGTCAAGGCACCATTGTACCAAATCGCATATCATTTTGTTGTGACTATAATACATACAGGATTTGTGTCCCAAAAAATGTCTAATCCCTTCAATGCCTTGCGTGTGTTCGATACAGGTGTACAAAGACTCAATGTCCAAAGTAATGATGCACCAGTTTTCTTGCCATTGTATTGATTCTAACTTGGACAAAAAGTCCCCTGTATCTTTGATATAACTAGGCAGCGATTGGACATGCTCCTGTAAATAAAAGTCAATATAGCGTGAAATGTTCTCACCCATACTTCTGATCGCCGAGATAATGGGTCTCCCCGGTGTTGGATCTTGCATTTTATGCACCTTGGGAATTAGATACATGTGTGGCATGACCGGATGTTCCACCAATAGAAAAGCACATTCAGTAGCTGTGATTAAATTATTTCTTTTATACGATAACAGCTGCTTTTTGATGTTGTCCTTGGCCATTACTCCTTACATAGCAGTTGGCATTTTCTAATTGTTGTTTGGCTTCTGTGATATATTGGTCTTTTTGCCACAAAACAATGTTGCCTCCTTTATCGGAAGAATTCACGATAACCTCTTGATTTTTAGACAGTTTAGCCATTAGGTTGTTGTATTGCTTAGTTTGAAAACTGGACATATCTTTCTTGATATGGATTTGTTTATTAAGTTTTTTCAAATCCTCGATGATGCAGTCATGGTAAATGTCCACCGCGTCCTTTGGCATGACGGGGACAAATTTACTTTTCGGTTTGAAGGGGCTCTCTCCAGCACCTTTTTGTGGAATATCAATCTCCCGCAACTCACTCTGTGTATCAGAAACATCCATGTTGGATATTGGTGGGGCTGCTCCGCTGTTCAAATTGCAGAGCGTTATGAGCGTAGTGGCATTGCTTGCTGGAACCAATGGGGATACATCAACTTCATTGGCCACCCCAGTGGTAACAGATGAATTCAAGTTTGGTTTGGACTTGATTGCATAAAATTTCTTGAGTTTTAATTTCCGAATATACAAAAATACATCAGCCCTTGTGTTGGTATAGTCAAATAAGCTCTCTGGACAAAAATTGAGACCCGACTTAAGAATTTGTTGCTCATCTGTGGTTAATGTCATATCAGATAGATTGATGATAGTGCTTGCATCAATCATTGTTTGTTGTTTTTCTTTTTGAACCATTTCTTTATTTGCGCGTTTTCTTCTTGCCCTCCGCCTTGTGTTTTTCCTCTTCCTGCATTGCGAGACCGTGTCCGCGGACCTAACGACTGCAGGTGGGCCTCGACCAAAAAATCCATTTCTTCACCTAGGTCGAGGATGGCGTGTGGTGAATTATCCTCCAGTAGGCTTGATAATGAGCCGCATGTGCTAGATGTACTAGCGAGCGAAATGGTTTCCGTTGCTGATACTTCATGGTTATCCAATGTCACAGCTGAGTCTTGCTGAACCTCCTGTGTCTGGGTTCTTATATATATATGAAGTTCGATATTTTGTTTTGACTATATTTTTTACTTCAATATATTTTTTCAATATTTTTGCATTCTATATCTTTTCATCGATATTTTATCAGTGAACCGGCTGTGATTACCTGAAATAAGTTTAGTCTGTGTACAGTAGTAATTCCAGGTCTTATCTAAAATAGAGAATGCTAAATTGTGTGCCCGAGTGCTCATTACGATGGCGGACATCTTCAGTCCATCTGCCATCGCTTTGGATTTGGGACCAGCCCGTATGAGGCGGCCTCTCCCCAATCTGAATTACGGTGCACCACCACCACGGTGGTCGCATCATCTGTACTTTGCTTTGTGGCTGCAATGCAAAAAAAAGGCACTTGCATATCCCTGCATGCCACATGGTGCAGGGATATGTAGGGGGCACCAAATGTGCCCACTAGTGCCCTTGCCACAAAGCCAGGGAAGAAGGGGGTCCCTCTACTGGCCCCCAAACCCATTTCTGCCTGCCTGTTCGTGGCGGGTTCAATTCAATTCAATTCAATTCAGTTAATTTGTATAGTGCGCTACATACCCAGAGGGTCTCAAGGCGCTTGGAGAAGGGTGGGGAGTTACTTGTCGAATATCCATGTTTTAAGTTGCTTTCTGAATGCTGAGTGAGGCGAAGGTGGGTGGGAAGTGAGTTCCAGGTTTTAGCCGCCAGGTAGGAGAAGGATCTTCCTCCCATGGTGGTTTTGTTGATGCGAGGTACAGCAGCAAGGGCTTGGTTGGAGGAGCGTAGCTGGCGGGTGGGGGGGGGTGTAGAAGGAAAGTCGTGTGTTGAGGCATTCGGGTCCAAGTTCGTAAAGTGCTTTGTGTGCGTGGGTTAGGAGGCGGAATGTTATCCTCTTATTGACGGGAAGCCAGTGGAGGTTTTTCAGGTGACCAGAAATGTGGTCGTTACGCGGGATGTCTAGTATGAGTCTGGCTGATGCCTTCTTGATGCGTTGGAGTTTTTTCTGAAGTTTTGCGGTGGTGCCGGCGTATAGGGTGTTTCCGTAGTCCAGGCGGCTTGTAACCAGTGCGTGGGTGACCGTTTTTCTAGTTTCGGTGGGGATCCAGCGAAAAGTTTTTTGAGCATGCGAAGAATGTTGAAGCACGATGATGAGACGGCGTTGACTTGTCTGGTCATCGAGAGTGAGGAGTCCAGGATGACACCCAGGTTCCGTGTGTGGTCTGTCGGGATGGGTGCTGTTCCAAGGGACTCTGGCCACCAGGAGTTGTCCCAGGCAGAGGGGGAGGTTCCTAAGATAAGGACTTCTGTTTTGTTGGAATTCAGTTTCAGACGGCTGTGCTTCATCCAATCGGCTACTTCTTTCATTCCTTCATGTAGGTTTGTTTTGGCGGTGTTAGGGTCTTTGGTGAGTGAGAGGATCAATTGAGTGTCATCAGCGTAGGAGATGATGTTGAGGTTGTGTTGGCGTGCGATGGCAGCGAGGGGGCTCATGTATACGTTGAAGATGGTGGGACTGAGTGAAGACCCTTGGGGCACGCCACAGATGACTTCAGTGGCCTCTGACTTGAATGGTGGAAGGCGGACTCTCTGAGTTCTTCCGGCAAGGAACAAGGTGATCTATTCCAGTGCTTTTCCTTGGATTCCGATGTTTCTGAGGCGTTGTATTAAGGTGCTATGACAAACTGTGTCAAAGGCTGCGGAGAGGTCGAGGAGGATGAGGGCGACTGTGTCTCCATTGTCCAGTAGAGTTCGAATGTCGTCTGTTGCTGCGATGAGTGCGGACCACCATGCTCCGACAGGCGGTCAGAGAAGCACCGCCTGCTGGAACCATGGTGGCCAGAAAGACCAAACACTTCTCCGATGCTTCTCCCCGCTATCAAAATATAACGGGAAGAAAAGCGCAGTATGATGGAGGAGAGCCCGCCACCGACAAGGTGTCGATGGCGGGCCTTACGCCATCGTAATCAGGCCTTAAGTGACTATTATCCAGGGAGACGATTGCTAAGGAGAGTGGTAAAAAATCTTGCGGTTTAGCCAGGTAAGTGGGTAACCCTTCACGCAGTGTACAATGTAACCAGTGGAATAGGAACCTATCCATTATCGAAAACTGCCTGATTGTGTCATAAGGAAACTGAGTTTAAGCGCGCCATCTACAAATAAATCAACCACACTTATTATTATTATTTGAAGCTTATAAAGCGCACGGCTACTCCCAACGGGGGTGTCCCAGCGCTACGGACGAAGAGCAACAGAAAATGTCAGGCGAGGCTAGAGGTTGGAAAACAGCCAGGTTTTCAATTTGCTTCGAAACAGTGGTTCCGATGTAATGTGCCGAAGGCCCAGTGGGAGGCTGTTCCAGAGCTTTGCGGTCACCACAGCAAAGGCTCTACCCCCCATTCTAGAAGGCAAAAACGAGGGGTACAGAGAAGGCGAAGATGATTAGATCTGAGAGCTCGGGTAGAGTGGACAGGTTTTAGCCTATTTCTCAGATAGGCCGGGCCAAGGCCATTAAGGGCCCTGAAAGCAAAAACCAGCACTTTGAATTGAATGCGACAGGTAACTGGCAGCCAGTGTAACTTCAACAAGTACGGGGTGATAGAATGGCCATAAGGGATGTTACATATCAGCCTGGCAGCGGCATTCTGCACAATCTGCAGCCGCTTGATCAGGTAAGCTGGAGCTCCTACATACATGCTATTGGAATAATCTAGATGAGAGGTGATTAAGGCATGTATGACGGTCCTGCGAGAGTCAAGGTGAAGAAAAGGTAGAATTTTCCTAATTATGCAGAGTTTACCGAAGCAGGCTGCGGTTACTTTATTAATTTGGGTTTTACAAGACAGGTCGTTGTCAAATTGAAAGCCCAAATTACGAGCTGCTTGACCTGGTACCTGAGGGGGGTTTAACTCCGATGGCCACCACAATATAAAGGGAAGTGGAGAACTTTGATTGAAGAGTAAGACCTCGGTCTTATCCGTATTGAGTTTGAGGGTGTTAGAAGTCATCCAAGAGGAGATGTTAATAAAGCAGCATCTGAAATTGAGAAGAAACCAAATTACAACAAGCACCCTCTATGTAGTCTGGACTCAGTTATGTTTCTGCATTACACATTGGTTATTTCACCGCTTTTTCATCAGTTTTAGACACAAGTTCATGAGAAGTAAGTGGCTTTCAAAGTATGGATCCAAAACCGTACGTAGTGTCTTCAAAAATCTTTATTTTAAACACATTAAAAGTTCTCCAGCTCTGCACTGCCGACACGTGTTTCGCCCACACAGGGGCTTTTTCAAGGCTGGAAGCAATGAAAAAGTACAATAAATAAATAAGATAATTTTTACACTAAATATATACAGTTTCCCTACATATATACAACAGGTCTCATAAGTTTTGTCCTCACAAACCAACAATAAAAGAACACCTTTTAGATGGACATGTATCCCAAGAAAAACCACAAGAAAAAACACAGGATATTGCACGCAATTTACACAATCATGGTGATATACTGGTGATGGTGATATTTTCTTACAAATTTGTAGAGATCTATGTGCACAGACATGAAATCAGCTTTGCTCATGGGGCAGAAACTCAATCCTTTTCTCAACAGTTTAAATTCACTCTCACCCAATTCAGTCTGGGAAAGGTTAATCACAGATACATCATTAATAACAGTTGTCACATTCATTTCGTTGACACAAGCAGTTATATTACCTGACGTATCATCTGCAATATTGTCCAATGCAATTACTTGCTCTGTTGCCGTGAGGCTGACCTGGTGACTCTTGGTGTGGGGTCTTCTTCTATTCTTCCTACCCCCCCTCCTTGTTCTTTTCCGTGTTGTGGCTTGCGGTTGAAGCCCGCCTGTATTCCCTTCCGGTATCTCTCTAGTTCGTTTAAAAAAGATGAACCTGGGATGGGGCTTTGGATGCACCTGCTACTAAGGATGAGTCACTACGTCTGTCACTAATTTCCGTGAACTCGCTGTTAATACTAGATCTCCCAGATTCACTTCTTGGGGTGGTGTTGTCTGCTCTGGGTTCAGCTAGTGTGGAAGTTCCCAATCGTAATATAGGCAGCGCTCATGCTAGGTGCCCTGAAGTTTGTTTAACTGGTGATTCACCGTGCATTGTAGTGTTGGCCCGGTATATTTTAAATGGTCATTGCACGAGTTTATTACACTTCCGGACAGGAAGGTTTAACGGTCCTTGGAAACCAGAGCAAAGACTTTCAGTGGTTAAATGACCGCCACGCAGGGATGCTTTACGGTGAATTGCGTTTCTTGAAAAATAATAAGATTGATGTAGAGCTAATGTCTGTAGAGAACCCTGCTATAATTACCATATCCCTACTGATTCTGGTTTCACCAATTTACCTAGACCTTTCTTTGATTATTTTACCCTACAGACTTACTAAGGTCTTCAAAATACACTACGTGAAAATTAGAACTGATCTCCACCAAGTAACTTTTGCCTACCTATCAAGTGAGTTTATGTCTTTGTTTATACTTTCACTTTGTTTAGACATATATGTCATGTTCTTTTCTTGGGAATTGATCCCTTTCAATATGCTACCAACTACCAGCACTGCTTTCTTTTGCAGTGTTTCATGTTTGAACATATATCCTGGACGTCGCAATCGCCAACGCCTTAATTTAATGAATAGGTAGAGGTATTATTAACTTGAATACACTTGTCATTTGCAACGACCTGTATGATGCATCTTTTCCTAAAAATAGTTTTTTTATTTACCCTGTCCTTACTACACCAGGATTCCTAACACTACAGTACGACTTATGTTACGACACATCAATCTGACCTTCCTGACAATTTGACCATTCCGTCCTGAATCAAATTGGTAGGTCAAGCTTACGGAATCTCTAACTGCATAGTCTATCATGCTGAAATCCTTTCAGGGCTACTTGTTACATTGGGGGACATTAAGTGCTAACTAGGAACTTCTCTAAAATCCCTATGCTACTGTTCAGTGTGAACAAGGGTAGAGCCCCTAATTCAGATACCTAGAAAAGGTCTGAAACCGCCTTGTATCAATGGCATATATAGCACATAAGTGATTCACTGGCCAAATTAAAAAGTTGTATACCCTAAGTATACTCACCATGATTGTGTACATAGCGTGCAATATCCTGTGTGTCGTTTTGTGATTTCCTCTTGGGATCTTTGTCCATTTTTATAGGTGTTTGTTTATTGTTGGTTTTTAACACTAGGGATTTTCTGGCCAAACAGAATGTTGGGTACTCTCAGTATATCACCATGATTGTGTAAATTGCGTGCAATATCCTGTGTTTTTTCTTGTGGTTTTTCTTGGGATACATGTCCATCTAAAAGGTGTTCTTTTATTGTTGGTTTGTGAGGACAAAACTTATGAGACCTGTTGTATATATGTAGGGAAACTGTATATATTTAGTGTAAAAATTATCTTATTTATTTATTGTACTTTTTCATTGCTTCCAGCCTTGAAAAAGCCCCTGTGTGGGCGAAACACGTGTCGGCAGTGCAGAGCTGGAGAACTTTTAATGTGTTTAAAATAAAGATTTTTGAAGACACTACGTACGGTTTTGGATCCATACTTTGAAAGCCACTTACTTCTCATGAACTTGTGTCTAAAACTGATGAAAAAGCGGTGAAATAACCAATGTGTAATGCAGAAACATAACTGAGTCCAGACTACATAGAGGGTGCTTGTTGTAATTTGGTTTCTTCTTAATTATTGACACAGGCATTTAGTTGCTTTGTATCACACCCCTGGTGGTGGGTGTCTCACCAGGTTCGCAGTGCACCTCTACCCTTGAAATTTTACACGTAAACCTGATCATTGAAAATAGTCGTTAACAGAAGGTGCGGACGTTTTCTCCTTCTGAGAAACGCTACCACCAACATTGTTGTATTACAGCATCTGAAATTGGTCAGGCTGCCGTCATAGTGATCTTTAAAGGAGAACACGAGCTGAGTATCATCAGCATAAGAAATCACTCTGACTCCCAAGGATTCAACTACTTCCGCCAGAGGAGTAAGGTAAATATTAAAGAAAAGAGGGCTAAGTGCGGAGCCCTGCGGGACACCGCAGAGAAGTGGTTTTTCTTCGGAAACAAAAGGACGGAGGAAGACCTGCTGTGATCTACCTATCAGAAAAGATCTGAACCAGGCAAAAGGAGTACCCCAATACCAATATTGCACAATCTATCTAATAGAATGTCACGGGAAACGGTATCAAAAGCCGCAGACAGGACGAGGAGGACCAACATGGCCTCCTCGTCCGCATCCACGCATTCCTCAATGGTCTCAAACACCTCAAGTAGTGCGGACTCCGTGCTAAAGCCTGGTCTAAAACCGGACTGGGAGTCATGAAGGAGTTGTTTAGATTCAAGATAATCGTCTAATTGCTCCTGCAACACTTTCTCAAGGATTTTGCTGGCTTAGGGAGGAGCGATATAGGCCGATAATTGCAATTGGGATCAGGATAGCCTGTTTCCATGCGGTGGGGAACTGACCTGAGAGTAGGGAAGTATTCCAGATTGAAAGAAGCGGGCTGATCACAAGGGGGGCAAGACTGCATAGCACCTGTCCTGGAGCCGGGTCAAGAGGGGACCCTGATTTGCACCGGTCTAGCATTGTCAGAGCAGACTCCATGGATAGACTTTTAAATGAGACAAACGCCACCTCTTAAGAGGCTTAAAGGGTCAAGCAAAGGGAATACACAATTCAGATTGAATTTGGATGAGGTATTAGTGATTTTATCATGGAAAAAGTTTGAGAGACCATCACAGAGATTTTGACTAGGGGAGATCGGACAGGCCAAGGCTGGAGGATTAGACAATTCCTTAACAATATTAAAGAAGGTATTTGATGAATTTTCAGCGGCCTTGATTTTCTCAACAAAATAATCCCTCATGGTGGCACACTTAAGTTTGTGGAGTTCTTTAGGGCGGTACTATAGATAGCTTTAGTGACAGAATCATACGTCAGTCACCAATTGCGTTCCAATTTTTTACATTTGCTCCTTTCCTCACAGAATGACATAGAGAACCAAGGCGATGACGGCTTTGATCTTAAAGAAGCTAGCGGTAGCATCGGAGCAATAAGGTCAATAGAAGAGGAAAGACAGGTGTTAAAATTGGATAGGTATGTGTTCAGATCATTAGATGGCTGCCCTATCAATTTAGTAAAGATGGGTTCCAGGGCATTGCAAGTAACCTTGTGCCACTTTCTACCATGGTCCCTGACTTTTGATGGAGTGCCAGATGACTGAAACACGGTCAGCCTAAAAGGGATCAAATAATGATTAGACCAGGTGAGAGGTAAAGAAGGAAGAATAGTTAGGCCAGGATGATTAGAGAATAGAAGCTCGAGAGTGTGGCCTGCTAGATGTGTAGAGCCCTGTACCTGCTGAATCAAGTTCAGGCCAAGCATAAAATCCAGGAGATTTCTAGCCCATGTGCATGCTGCAACATCTACATGGAGATTGAAGTCTCCCAAGACAATGAAATGGGGATGCTTCAGTTAAAGGTCCGCAATTGTGGCAAGGAGAGCAGAGAGCAAGGAAGGTGACGCCTGCTAAAATGAAGGAGGAGACATCCAAAATAGTAAAGTACATCGCTTCAATAGGGCCAATATTGGCGATTTTCCTGGCAGGAAAATTTTCAGATGAGATCGTAGAATAACAGCGATCCTCCCACCCGCCTTTGTAACTGCCCGATTTATTCCCACAAAACGATAGCCTGGAGGTTAGCCAAGTTGATGTCAGGATTCGAAGAATCCTTAATTCATGTCTCTGTCAGAAACAGGAGATCCCAAGCGTGAGTTGAGTGCGAATGCCAGATATCACTGGCATGGCGAGGAAGAGATCGACAATTAAGCAGACCAGCCTTGATGGCCACAGGGCGACTAGGCGGCCTGGAATTCCCTAGCTGCATGATGGAACATTTTCTAGAGGATTTTAAAGTGAATGGGCAATAAATACAACTAAAACGCTGCGTTACAAGCACCGAGGGTCTGCACCGTACTGTAGGGGTGCAGGCACCGTTTCTCAGCATCAAGAGCTGAGACCTGGACCAGCATAGCTGGGTAGTTGGGGAGCAACCAGAAGCATGGCTGGTGCTGGTCACAGGCCCGGCGCGGACGGGCGCAGAAGAGCTTGCCTTTGGCGCACCTTCGGCGTGCCAGTGGTGCGTCTGCTGCGTGCGTCTGCTGCGCATCATGAAATGCATGGCCCTAAATATCCTAGAACGCTGACCACTGACTCCACCCTCCCGACCGGAAATGCTGCTCGGTCGCCCTCACTACCCGCCACAACAATCGGGCCAAGCCTGTGGTGGACCGGGGTAGGGGGAAAGAAGTTAATGTACGAGGTAAGAAGTCAAACTAATATACAAAGATGCAGCAACACACAATTGTAGGCAACAGTGTAGAACAGTTTAAACATTTTAAAAGCTGTGGCAGTGGACTCTAGCAGCTAGCGCAACAGACCTCAGAGTAGCACGTGTCTGCTGTGCGTCGTGAAATGCACGGCCCTAAATACCCTAGAACGCTGACCTCTGACTCCACTCTCCCGACCGGAAGTGCTGCTTGGTTGCCCCCGCTACCCTCCACAACAATCGGGCCAAGCCTGTGGTGGACCGGGGTAGAGGAAGAGAAGTGAAGGTACGAGGTAAGAAGCCAAACTAATATATAAAGATGCAGCAACACACAATTGTAGGCAACAGTGTAGAACAGTTTAAAACATTTTAAAGCTGTGGCAGTAGACTCTAGCAGCTAGCGCGACAGACCTCAGAGTAGCGTGCACTCCGCAAATTGTGTAGAGATTGTTGCACTAGCTGCTCTAAAGTAAGCGGGCGTAAGGAATTCTTCATCAGTGGTAGATGTGTGGAGTACAGGGTGTCACCACAGAGATATCGCAAAAAGCTTGGACCAAGCCCGGCTAGTGGTAGCAAGCATTTGTATCATGTTGGGGTCACAAGGAAGGCCTTGAGGCAATATGGAAGACAACAGAAGGTGTGGTATCTGGGCCCTTTCGGGCTTGAGAAAAAGCAGATGGGCATCTGGATGATATCAGTAATAAGCATAATGGTCCTGGGCTACATAAAAATATAGTAAGAAAATCAGGGACACCAAAACTACCTCGCTCATAAGGAAGCATAGCGGGGACAAGATCTGGCCCATTTTAACTGAATGAGGAGACTAAGCAAGGAGTTGAAGAAATTGTTAGTGAGAGGGAAAAGAATGTTTAAAAAGAAATATAATAAGCACAGCAGAACAATAAAAATTTGTATTAGCTATTCACCCACCCATGTCCAATGGGATCTTAATCCATCGCTCTACCTGCATCTCAAGTTTTCTTAAAGCAGGACTGTAATTGCAGTAGATGACTTCAGAGTGTTCTCTGTGAACATGAATGCCTATTTGACAGAATCTGGACACCAATGCAGGGGAAACTCAAAGTTGCAAGGTGAAGTGACATCTGTGAGTGGGAATAATGCGGATTTACTCCAATTAATTTGGAGGCCTGAAAAAAATGCCAAAACGCTGCACTTCGCATACAAGCAGGAACAGACTATTAGGGGGGTTGTGAACAAAAAGCATAATGTTATCAAAATAGGGAGAAGCTAATAACATCCCATGCGGGAACATGAGTCCCCTATTCAAATGCCTCTCCTGTAGATGGCGAACTAAAGGGTCCACTGCAATTATGAACAAAAGGGGAGAGAGGAGGCAACCTCTCTCCCCTAGAACACTGACCCCTGACTCCACGCTCCCATACGGAAGTGATGCTCGGTCGCCCTCGATACCCTCCACAACAATCAGGCCAAGCCCGTGGTGGACTGGGGTAGGGGGAGAGAAGTGAAGGTATGAGGTAAGAAGTCAAACTAATATACAAAGATGCAGCAACACACAATTGTAGGCAACAGTGTAGAACAGTTTAACATTTTTTAAAGCTGTGGCAGTAGACTCTAGCAGCTAGCGCGACAGACCTCAGAGTAGTGAGTGTCTGCTGCGCTTTGTGAAATGCATGGCCCTAAATACCCTAGAACGCTGACCCCTGACTCCACCCTCCCGACCGGAAGTGCTGCTTGGTCGCCCTCGCTACCCTCCACAACAATCGGGCCATGCCTGTGGTGGACCGGGGTAGGCGGAGAGAAGTGAAGGTACGAGGTAAGAAGTCAAACAGATATACAAAGATGCAGCAACACACAATTGTAGGCAACAGTGTAGAACAGTTAAAACATTTTAAAAGCTGTGGCAGTAGACTCTAGCAGCTTGTGCGACAGACCTCAGAGTAGCGCGCACTCCGCAAATTGTGTAGAGATTGTTGCACTAGCTGCTCTAAAGTGAGCGGGAGCAAGGAATTCTTCATCAGTGGTAGATGTGTGGAGTACAGGGTGTCACCACAGAGATATTGCAAAAAGCTTGAACCAAGCCCGGATAGTGGTAGCAAGCATTGTATCATGTTGGGGTCACATGGAAGGCCTTGAGGCAATATAGAAGACAACAGAAGATGTGGCATCTGGGCACTTTCGGGCTTGAGAAAAAGCAAATGGGTATCTGGATGATATCAGTAATAAGCATAATGGTCCTGGGCTACATAAAAATATAGTAAGAAAATCAGGGACACCAAAACTACCTCGCTCATAAGGAAGCATAGCGGGGTCAAGATCTGGCCCATTTTAACTGAATGAGGAGACTAAGCAAGGAGTTGAAGAAATTGTTAGTGAGAGGGAAAAGAATGTTTCAAAAGAAATATAATAAGCACAGCAGAACAATAATATTTTTTATTAGCTAATTACCCACCCATGTCCAATGGGAGCTTAATCCATCGCTCTACCTGCATCTCAAGTTTTCTTAAAGCAGGACTGTAATTGCAGTAGATGACTTCAGAGTGTTCTCTGTGAATATGAATGCCTATTTGACGGAATCTGGACACCAATGCAGGGGAAACTCAAAGTTGCAAGGTGAAGTGACATCTGTGAGTGGGAATAATGCGGATTTACTCCAATTAATTTGGAGGCCTGAAAAAAACGCCAAAACGCTGCACTTCGCATACAAGCAGGGACAGACTATTAGGGGGGTTGTGAACAAAAAGCATAATGTTATCAAAATAGGGAGAAGCTAATAACATCCCATGCGGGAACATGAGTCCCCTATTCAAATGCCTCTCCTGTAGATGGCGAACTAAAGGGTCCACTGCAATTATGAACAAAAGGGGAGAGAGGAGGCAACCTCTCTCCCCTAGAACACTGACCCCTGACTCCACGCTCCCAAACGGAAGTGATGCTCGGTCGCCCTCAATACCCTCCACAACAATCAGGCCAAGCCCGTGGTGGACCGGGGTAGGGGGAGAGAAGTGAAGGTATGAGGTAGGAAGTCAAACTAATATACAAAGATGCAGCAACACACAATTGTAGGCAACAGTGTAGAACAGTTTAAAAATGTTTAAAGCTGTGGCAGCAGACTCTAGCAGCTAGCGCGGCAGACCTCAGAGTAGTGCGTGTCGGCTGCGCTTTGTGAAATGCATGGCCCTAAATACCCTAGAATGCTGACCCCTGACTCCACACTCCCGACCGGAAGTGCTGCTTGGTCGCCCTTGCTACCCTCCACAACAATCGGGCCATGCCTGTGGTGGACCAGGGTAGGCGGAGAGAAGTGAAGGTACGAGGTAAGAAGTCAAACTGATATACAAAGATGCAGCAACACACAATTGTAGGCAACAGTGTAGAGCAGTTAAAACATTTTAAAAGCTGTGGCAGTAGACTCTAGCAGCTTGTGCGACAGACCTCAGAGTAGCGCGCACTCCGCAAATTGTGTAGAGATTGTTGCACTAGCTGCTCTAAAGTGAGCGGGAGCAAGGAATTCTTCATCAGTGGTAGATGTGTGGAGTACAGGGTGTCACCACAGAGATATTGCAAAAAGCTTGAACCAAGCCCGGCTAGTGGTAGCAAGCATTTGTATCATGTTGGGGTCACATGGAAGGCCTTGAGGCAATATAGAAGACAATAGAAGGTGTGGCATCTGGGCACTTTCGGGCTTGAGAAAAAGCTGATGGGCATCTGGATGATATTAGTAATAAGCAAAATGGGCTTGGGCTTCATAAAAATATAGTAAGAAAATCAGGGACACCAAAACCACCTCGCTCATAAGGAAGCATATCGGGGTCAAGATCTGGCCCATTTTAACTGAATGAGGAGACTGTGCAAGGAATTGAAGAAATTGTTAGTGAGAGGGAAAAGAATGTTTAAAAAGAAATATAATAAGCACAGCAGAACAATAATATTTTTTATTAGCTATTCACCCACCCATGTCCAATGGGAGCTTAATCCATCGCTCTACCTGCATCTCAAGTTTTCTTAAAGCAGGACTGTAATTGCAGTAGATGACTTCAGAGTGTTCTCTGTGAATATGAATGCCTATTTGACGGAATCTGGACACCAATGCAGGGGAAACTCAAAGTTGCAAGGTGAAGTGACATCTGTGAGTGGGAATAATGCGGATTTACTCCAATTAATTTGGAGGCCTGAAAAAAACGCCAAAACGCTGCACTTCGCATACAAGCAGGGACAGACTATTAGGGGGGTTGTGAACAAAAAGCATAATGTTATCAAAATAGGGAGAAGCTAATAACATCCCATGCGGGAACATGAGTCCCCTATTCAAATGCCTCTCCTGTAGATGGCCAACTAAAGGGTCCACTGCAATTATGAACAAAGGGGGGGAGGAGGCAACCTCTCTCCCCTAGAACACTGACCCCTGACTCCACGCTCCCAAACGGAAGTGATGCTCGGTCGCCCTCGATACCCTCCACAACAATCAGGCCAAGCCCGTGGTGGACCGGGGTAGGGGGAGAGAAGTGAAGGTATGAGGTAGGAAGTCAAACTAATATACAAAGATGCAGCAACACACAATTGTAGGCAACAGTGTAGAACAGTTTAAAAATGTTTAAAGCTGTGGCAGCAGACTCTAGCAGCTAGCGCGGCAGACCTCAGAGTAGTGCGTGTCGGCTGCGCTTTGTGAAATGCATGGCCCTAAATACCCTAGAATGCTGACCCCTGACTCCACCCTCCCGACCGGAAGTGCTGCTTGGTCGCCCTTGCTACCCTCCACAACAATCGGGCCATGCCTGTGGTGGACCAGGGTAGGCGGAGAGAAGTGAAGGTACGAGGTAAGAAGTCAAACTGATATACAAAGATGCAGCAACACACAATTGTAGGCAACAGTGTAGAACAGTTAAAACATTTTAAAAGCTGTGGCAGTAGACTCTAGCAGCTTGTGCGACAGACCTCAGAGTAGCGCGCACTCCGCAAATTGTGTAGAGATTGTTGCACTAGCTGCTCTAAAGTGAGCGGGAGCAAGGAATTCTTCATCAGTGGTAGATGTGTGGAGTACAGGGTGTCACCACAGAGATATTGCAAAAAGCTTGAACCAAGCCCAGCTAGTGGTAGCAAGCATTTGTATCATGTTGGGGTCACATGGAAGGCCTTGAGGCAATATAGAAGACAACAGAAGGTGTGGCATCTGGGCACTTTTGGGCTTGAGAAAAAGCTGATGGGCATCTGGATGATATTAGTAATAAGCAAAATGGGCTTGGGCTTCATAAAAATATAGTAAGAAAATCAGGGACACCAAAACCACCTCGCTCATAAGGAAGCATATCGGGGTCAAGATCTGGCCCATTTTAACTGAATGAGGAGACTGTGCAAGGAATTGAAGAAATTGTTAGTGAGAGGGAAAAGAATGTTTAAAAAGAAATATAATAAGCACAGCAGAACAATAATATTTTTTATTAGCTATTCACCCACCCATGTCCAATGGGAGCTTAATCCATCGCTCTACCTGCATCTCAAGTTTTCTTAAAGCAGGACTGTAATTGCAGTAGATGACTTCAGAGTGTTCTCTGTGAATATGAATGCCTATTTGACGGAATCTGGACACCAATGCAGGGGAAACTCAAAGTTGCATGGTGAAGTGACATCTGTGAGTGGGAATAATGTGGATTTACTCCAATTAATTTGGAGGCTTGAAAAAAACGCCAAAACACTGCACTTCGCATACAAGCAGAGACAGACTATTAGGGGGGTCGTGAACAAAAAGCAAAATGTCATCAAAATAAGGAGAAGCTAATAACATCCCATGCGGGAACCTGAGGCCCCTATTCAAACGCCTCTCCTGTAGATGGAAAGGGTCCACTGCAAATATGAACAAAAGGGGAGAGAGGAGGCAACCAATGATGCATCGTGAACACTTTACTACATTGACCAGAGTCCTTAGGGGCGACACCGCCGGTGTGTGAGTAGTGTGCAACCCCACCCCCATTTGTAACTTTAAAGCTCCCTTGAGCAGCGGGCTGATGAGCCGGGGATCCCGCACCTAAGCGACTGAGTGGTACTATACCAGGCAGATATTGGCAGCCATCGGCAACCCCAGTACATGGCCTATCCCTGTTGACGAGGGGTGATACCCCGAAACACGTTATAAACAACAGTGGTCCCAAGGAGTCTGTGGATATAAATTTATCAGATAAAATACAGTCCACAATAGGAGCTATATTGGCCACTGTCCAGCCGGACAGGGTATTTTTTATTTTTTAATGAAATATATAGTGGAGTAGACAAAGGCACAATCCTGTACCTTTTTGTGAACAAACAAAGAGGGTTTTTAGGCAAGAAAGAGCATAGTTGGCCACTTGTAATTCAGTAGGGTTTTTAAGTAGTGCCAAGCAAGTGCTAGACACAGCATCAATCAAACAGAATCGTTAGGCTGTGAAAACACTTTTAACAAGTCGACGTTTCGATCCCTCATGCTCAATATTACGGGATCATCATCAGGACTAACAATCCATACATTTGCTTGCCTGGTATAAACATTTTAACACACAACCGCCTAATAAGTACAGACATAAAAAGGGGGAGAAAAAGAATAATAATAACAAGGGGATAAACAAGAGAGAGAGAGAGGGGGTTACCCACTGTGTTAAACTCTGAATATCACTGACATTGCACTGTATTCGAAACCGACTTAGCGTGCCTAATAATTACATGCAAGTGATATCTGTAGCCTTGACTCACGCTGAAAAAGTGAAGTGGGTGACATAGGCTTTGGATAATAATAAAATGGTAGACCGTTAAAAATCTTCTATCAAAAATTGGGAAAAATTAAACCCTTGCTGCAATTATCAATAGTCATTCCAAGGATCTTTAAGTATATCTAGCGATTTCAATACAAAGTCCGCGTGTGTTCTTCAATCACGGGCATTCGTGTCTACTCGTGTACCATGCACGCTCATGAGCATTCATTCCGTGTCTATCTGGGGGCGGGGGGAAACGCTTACCCAATTGCTTGCTGCTCCGCCGTATTTTTTCACAGCACATCACTGGTGCACTCTGTATAATGACGAAATACCAAAAACCCCACTCCAAGATGGCGCCCATGCGCGCTTAGTCCTTCGTCTCTGCTTGTGAGATCACGCTTATCTAGCGTCTCCCTCCCTAGCTCCGTAGTGACTGTAATTCTACAGAACACCCAGGGCAACGGACACCGAGGAGGCTCTCTCCTCCCAAGGTAAGCCACTTAGTTGATAGAACTTAGACGCCCCACTCGCCCCTACACGCCAGCTTACTGAAACTGAGTTTCTTTTACAGACTCGATCTCGAGCAAGCAATTGACCACACGGGCCAACAGTAACTTCAAGGTAAGCCCGTCAATTTGCAGGCAGCATTACAGAGCCACTAAAACTCGTTACTAATCTCGTTACTAAACCCAGTCTTCTACCCCACAGACATTTCTTAATTAATTGAAGACGAGGCAGAGTGCACATAACAACCGGTATTTACCAGGTAATTGTGGCAACCACGAACCAATAACCAGTAGTATAACTCCTTACTGGCCATGCCTTATTTATTGGTCTCTCTTCTTTACCCTAGGTTTCCTTTTAAAGCAGTGTCCACCTTTGTAATCTTATCCCTGAACCCTTCCGACCCCCACTGGGTAAGCGTTTCCCCCCGCCCCCAGATAGACACGGAATGAATGCTCATGAGCGTGCATGGTACACGAGTAGACACGAATGCCCGTGATTGAAGAACACACGCGGACTTTGTATTGAAATCGCTAGATATACTTAAAGATCCTTGGAATGACTATTGATAATTGCAGCAAGGGTTTAATTTTTCCCAATTTTTGATAGAAGATTGTTAACGGTCTACCATTTTATTATTATCCAAAGCCTATGTCACCCACTTCACTTTTTCAGCGTGAGTCAAGGCTACAGATATCACTTGCATGTAATTATTAGGCACGCTAAGTCGGTTTCGAATACAGTGCAATGTCAGTGATATTCAGAGTTTAACACAGTGGGTAACCCCCTCTCTCTCTCTCTTGTTTATCCCCTTGTTATTATTATTCTTTTTCTCCCCCTTTTTATGTCTGTACTTATTAGGCGGTTGTGTGTTAAAATGTTTATACCAGGCAAGCAAATGTATGGATTGTTAGTCCTGATGATGATCCCGTAATATTGAGCATGAGGGATCGAAACGTCGACTTGTTAAAAGTGTTTTCACAGCCTAACGATTCTGTTTGATTGATGCTGTGTCTAGCACTTGCTTGGCACTACTTAAAAACCCTACTGAATTACAAGTGGCCAACTATGCTCTTTCTTGCCTAAAAACCCTCTTTGTTTGTTCACAAAAAGGTACAGGATTGTGCCTTTGTCTACTCCACTATATATTTCATTAAAAAATAAAAAATACCCTGTCCGGCTGGACAGTGGCCAATATAGCTCTTATTGTGGACTGTATTTTATCTGATAAATTTATATCCACAGACTCCTTGGGACCACTGTTGTTTATAAAGTATAGCTACCCACGGTCCCTGGATAACCGAATGGGTTCCCTTGTTGTTTAAAATAGACCCCGAAACACGTGTCCAGGGATGGCGAAGACAGCGAAGATAGCAGAAGATCGAAAGATGATGCATCGCGAACACTTTACTACATTGACCAGAGTCCTTAGGGGCGACACCGCCAGTGTGTGAGTAGTGTGCGACCCCACCCCCATTTGTAACTTTAAAGCTCCCTTGAGCAGCGGGCTGACGAGCCTGGTATCCCGCACCTACGCACCTGAGTGGTACTATACCTGGCAGATATTGGCAGCCATCGGCTACCCCAGTACACGGCCTATCCCTGTTGATGAGGGGTGATACCCCGAAACACGTGTCCAGGGATGGCGAAGACAGCGAAGATAACAGAAGATCGAAAGATGATGCATCGCGAATGCTTTACTACATTGACCAGAGTCCTTAGGGGCGACACCGCCGGTGTGTGAGTAGTGTGCGACCCCAGGACCATTTGTAACTTTAAAGCTCCCTTGAGCAGCGGGCTGACAAGCCTGGGATCTCGCACCTACGCGCCTGAGTGGTACTATACCTGGCAGATATTGGCAGCCATCGGCAACCCCATTACACGGCCTATCCCTGTTGACGAGGGGTGGTACCCCGAAACACGTGTCCAGGGATGGCGAAGACAGCGAAGATAGCAGAAGATCGAAAGATGATGAATCGCGAATACTTTACTACATTGACCAGAGTCCTTAGGGGCGACACTGCCGGTGTGTGAGAAGTGTGCGACCCCACCCTCATTTGTAACTTTAAAGCTCCCTTGAGCAGCGGGCTGACGAGCCTGGGATCCCGCGCCTACGCACCTGAGTGGTACTATACCTGGCAGATATTAGCAGCCATCGGCAACCCCAGTACACGGCCTATCCCTGTTGACGAGGGGTGATACTCCGAAACACGTGTCCAGGAATGGCAAAGACAACGAAGATAACAGAAGATCGAAAGATGATGCATCGCGAATACTTTACTACATTGACCAGAGTCCTTAGGGGCGACACCGTCGGTGTGTGAGTAGTGTGCGACCCCAGGACCATTTGTAACTTTAAAGCTCCCTTGAGCAGCGGGCTGACGAGCCTGGGATCTCGCACCTACGCGCCTGAGTGGTACTATACCTGACAGATATTGGCAGCCATCGGCAACCCCAGTACACGGCCTATCCCTGTTGACGAGGGGTGGTACCCCGAAACACGTGTCCAGGGATGGCGAAGACAGCGAAGATAGCAGAAGATCGAAAGATGATGAATCGCGAATACTTTACTACATTGACCAGAGTCCTTAGGGGGGACACTGCCGGTGTGTGAGTAGTGTGCGACCCCAACCCCATTTGTAACTTTAAAGCTCCCTTGAGCAGCGGGCTGACGAGCCTGGGATCCCGCACCTACGCACCTGAGTGGTACTATACCTGGCAGATATTGGCAGCCGTCGGCAACCCCAGTACACGACCTATCCCTGTTGACGAGGGGTGAAACCCCGAAACACGTGTCCAGGGATGGCGAAGACAGCGAAGATTACAGAAGATCGAAAGATGATGCATCGCGAATACTTTACTACATTGACCAGAGTCCTTAGGGGCGACACCGCCGGTGTGTGAGTAGTGTGCGACCCCAGGACCATTTGTAACTTTAAAGCTCCCTTGAGCAGCGGGCTGACAAGCCTGGGATCTCGCACCTACGCGCCTGAGTGGTACTATACCTGGCAGATATTGGCAGCCATCGGCAACCCCATTACACGGCCTATCCCTGTTGACGAGGGGTGGTACCCCGAAACACGTGTCCAGGGATGGCGAAGACAGCGAAGATAGCAGAAGATCAAAAGATGATGAATCGCGAATACTTTACTACATTGACCAGAGTCCTTAGGGGCGACACTGCCGGTGTGTGAGAAGTGTGCGACCCCACCCCCATTTGTAACTTTAAAGCTACCTTGAGCAGCGGGCTGACGAGCCTGGGATCCCGCACCTACGCACCTGAGTGGTACTATACCTGGCAGATATTGGCAGCCATCGGCAACCCCAGTACATGGCCTATCCCTGTTGACGAGGGGTGATACCCCGAAACACGTGTCCAGGAATGGCAAGACAGAGAAGATAACAGAAGATCGAAAGATGATGCATCGCGAATACTGTACTACATTGACCAGAGTCCTTAGGGGCGACACCGTCGGTGTGTGAGTAGTGTGCGACCCCAGGACCATTTGTAACTTTAAAGATCCCTTGAGCAGCGGGCTGACGAGCCTGGGATCTCGCACCTACGCGCCTGAGTGGTACTATACCTGACAGATATTGGCAGCCATCGGCAACCCCAGTACATGGCCTATCCCTGTTGACGAGGGGTGGTACCCCGAAACACGTGTCCAGGGATGGCGAAGACAGCGAAGATAGCAGAAGATCGAAAGATGATGAATCGCGAATACTTTACTACATTGACCAGAGTCCTTAGGGCGGACACTGCCGGTGTGTGAGTAGTGTGCGACCCCACCCCCATTTGTAACTTTAAAGCTCCCTTGAGCAGCGGGCTGACGAGCCTGGGATCCCGCACCTACGCACCTGAGTGGTACTATACCTGGCAGATATTGGCAGCCATCGGCAACCCCACTACACGACCTATCCCTGTTGACGAGGGGTGAAACTCCGAAACACGTGTCCAGGGATGGCGAAGACAGCGAAGATTACAGAAGATCGAAAGATGATGCATCGCGAATACTTTACTACATTGACCAGAGTCCTTAGGGGCAACACCGCCGGTGTGTGAGTAGTGTGCGACCCCAGGACCATTTGTAACTTTAAAGCTCCCTTGAGCAGCGGGCTGACAAACCTGGGATCTCGCACCTACGCGCCTGAGTGGTACTATACCTGGCAGATATTGGCAGCCATCGGCAACCCCAGTACACGGCCTATCCCTGTTGACGAGGGGTGGTACCCCGAAACACGTGTCCAGGGATGGCGAAGACAGCGAAGATAGCAGAAGATCGAAAGATGAAGAATCGCGAATACTTTACTACATTGACCAGAGTCCTTAGGGGCGACACTGCCGGTGTGTGAGTAGTGTGCGACCCCACCCCCATTTGTAACTTTAAAGCTCCCTTGAGCAGCGGGCTGACGAGCCTGGGATCCCGCACCTACGCGCCTGAGTGGTACTATACCTGGTAGATATTGGCAGCCATCGGCAACCCCAGTACACAGCCTATCCCTGTTGACGAGGGGTGATACCCCAAAACACGTGTCCAGGGATGGCGAAGACAGCGAAGATAGCAGAAGATCGAAAGATGATGCATCGCGACCACTTTACTACATTGACCAGAGTCCTTAGGGGCGACACCGCCGGTGTGTGAGTAGTGTGCGACCCCTTCCCCATTTGTAACTTTAAAGCTCCCTTGAGCAGCGGGCTGACGAGCCTGGGATCCCGCACCTACGCGCCTGAGTGGTACTATACCAGGCAGATATTGGCAGCCATCGGCAACCCCAGTACACGGCCTATCCCTGTTGATGAGGGGTGATACCCCGAAACACGTGTCCAGGGATGGAGAAGACAGCGAAGATAGCAGAAGATCGAAAGATGATGCATCGCAAACACTTTACTACATTGACCAGAGTCCTTAGGGGCGACACCGCCGGTGTGTGAGTAGTGTGCGACCCCACCCCCATTTGTAACTTTAAAGCTCCCTTGAGCAGCAGGCTGACGAGCCTGGGATTCTGCACCCACGTGCTTGAGTGGTACTATACCTGGCAGATATTGGCAGCCATTGGCAAACCCAGTACACAGCATATCACTGTTGACGAGGGTGATACCCCGAAAAACGTGTCAAGGGATGGCGAAGACAGCAAAGATAGCAGAAGATCAAAAGATGATGCATCGCAAACACTTTACTACATTGACCAGAGTCCCTAGGGGCGACACTGCGGGTGTGTGAGTAGTGTGCGACCCCACCCCCATTTGTAACTTTAAAGCTCCCTTGAGCAGCGGGCTGACGAGCCTGGGATCCGGCACCTACGCGCCTGAGTGGTACTATACCTGGCAGATATTGGCAGCCATCGGCAACCCCAGTATACGGCCTATCCCTGTTGACTAGGAGTGATACCCCTAAACACGTGTCCAGGGATGGCGAAGACAGTGAAGAGTAGACCACTGAGATATTCAACAAAGCTACCCAGCCATTAACAATGGGCTAAACCAAAGCCCGGGTCGCAGCACAAGCCACAATCAGAAAAATACACTTTTGAATCATCCATGCACCGTGTGGCAGGCACCACTTGGTGTGCATTGATGTTTAGGGAGGTACCACAGGTGCAACCCATGGCCCCTAGCGGAGAGCCACAGTGGACAGGGGCCCTGCTAGGGGCGTCAAACAACCCTTTCTGCCTGCCTTTTCATTGTGGAAGAGCCAACATGAAAAGCCTGCCGGAACGGTGTATTGTAATCCTCCATTTTGGGGGATTACGGTCTGCGCTGATGGGGTCCTTCAGCCTGTAAAAGGTGGAGCAGATTCACCCTGCAGGCATTGGACGGACCGCCTGCATCCTAATACAGTGGTTAAACAGATGCCTCCGATCCAAGGCGGACCACCACTGAAGAGCTGTAATATGGCCTTCTGGTCAACGTCGTAATGAACCCCTAATTGTCTTTCACTCTCAAGAAAACACAGTCCCTTAATCAGATTTCACCACGTGCTAAGGTAAACTTAACCTCTCTCAAAAATATCATTGGTCCCGGCAGTGGTTAATATGTGTCTGGATTAGTTATTTGTGTCTATACGGGACTCTTAAGCAAGTAGCTCTCAAACGTTGAAAGAGTTTTTCCCACCTCTGAAGTCCATTCATTGGCTCCCTATAAAAGAAAGATCTCTCCTAAAGACTCTATGTAAATGCCAGCATTTGTAAAGCTCAAAGGTACCTCCGGAGAGGTGTCAAGGAGCTGGGGGTCGTCAGGAAGTTTAAGCAAGCTATGGCCCAGAGTCACATGATGCTGGGCTAACCTGCCGCCAGAGTGGGGGATCAAACCGTGAACCCTGTGGTCCGGAGACAGGCACTGTGGCCGCTGTGCCACACCTCTTCTCTCTCGTGTCATGTCTGTAACAGTGCTGTCGCGCTAAATGAAGACAGGACACAGTGTGAGGATTAACTCGCTTTTATCTAAATTACACTCTGTTAGAGAGCGCCGAGCCGATGCGCACTCTTCCTCGACTTTCGGGCCTCTGTCCCTGGATGCGCGCGCAGCCGCCAAAATGGCCACCGGCACGTCGCGTCACTACGCGACATGCATCCACTAGAGCGCTACACCACATATCTCCCTTTTTTCCAAACAAGGAAACTTTTAACTTACAGTCCGCCGCTCATATCAAAGTCTCGAAACCTGGTCGGTCTCACCACGGTTCTTCCCCTCCGGGTCAGTCTTACCAGGGTAGGTGTGGTCTCTCTCTCCTGAGTCTCTACACCACCCCCTTCATTTCTCAGCGCGGCCGCGGTCTCTCCTTGTCTCTTCATGTCCATTTCCTTTGTCGTTCCCTGGCTGCTGTTGTGACCTTGCTCCTCGTTCCGTTCTCTTCTCCTCTCGTCCAATTCCTCCTCCGCTTGTACCAGCTCTACGTTGGGTTCCTCCACACCTTCTAGCTCTAATCCATCTTGGCTCCATCATAGTACCTTGTTGCATCTTGCCATGCGGTCTTGGGACCATACGTTTCAGACGCTCAACAAGGCCGATCGGTCATACACCTCCTTGACCTGCATAGGTTTACTGTACTTGCTGTCCCCCTTCCTTTGCAGCGTTGCTAACTTGACTCGCACCCACTCACCTTCTTACAGTCCAGTATTCTTCACATTCCTGCGGTTGTTGTAGTGTTTGGCATAAATTGCCTGTGCCCTTTCCAAGTTGGCTTGAACCACTGCTGGGTACCATTTACTCGTTATGGTTTTCTCCTTCCATACTCGGTTGTCCTTTGTGAAGGGTTCACGACCCCTCAATATTTGGAAGGGGCTATATCCTGTCTCTGTGGGAGTGATTCTATACGCCCACACCATATGCCATATCTCCATCTCCCAGTCCTTGTTGTTTGATATCGCTGCTTGCACTGAACCCATCACTACTTTATTGAAACGTTCTACCAGACCGTTTCCAGCAGGGTGGTAGATGGAAGTATGTTTGGAGAGGATGCCATTTCTCTGCATAAAGCTGCTCCACTTGTCTGAAGTAAACTGGGGGCCATTATCACTCAAAATGGATTTGGGAATGCCTTCCCTCACAAAAGTGTCTGTCAGAAACTTTAAGATCGTCTCTGTGTCCATCACCTCCTCCACTTTCATTTCGGGCCATTTCGAGTATCTGTCAATGAGGACACACACGTACTTTTGGATGCCTTGTCCATCTAAAATCGGGCCCAAGACGTCGATGGACAGTTTCTCCCACAGATTCTGTGGGGGGTCGAATTTTCCCAGCGCTGGGCGTAGGAGTTTGAGTGTCTTATCTGCACCTTGGCACTGTAAGCAATCTCTTACGTGCCGCTCAGCTCGTAGGTCCATACCTGGCCACCAGTAATTTTGCTTGGTTCTCAATTTCAACTTTCCTATTCCCAAATGACCTTCGTGGAGCATTGTCAATACTTTGGGAATTATGCCTGCCGGGGGAATGACCTTGTCTCCCCTGTACACGAACACTCCTTGATCGTCCATTGACAGCTCTTTCCTGACCTCGTAGTACGGTTTTAGGCTCTCGACGGTTTGTCTTTTGTCCGGCCAGTCCTTTGTGATGTATGTTTTCACCTCCTGCATGGTCTGGTCTTCGTCGTAGGCTTCCTTCCATTCCTGATTGCAGATAACTCTTTCCTGGTCCTCCAGAAGTGCCATCATTCCTTCTCTCCCTGGTTGGTCTTCTTCTCCCGGTTCCATGGCCGCCGCCCTGCTTAAGTAGTCCGCCACTCTGTTCCGACTGCTTGGGATGTATTCTACATCGTATCTGAATTCCAGTAGTTTCAGGGTCATCTTCGAAATCCTGGGAGTGGCACTCGCATGTCCGCTGGACGTTAATACCTTCAGCAGAGGTTTGTGGTCCGTCTTCAACTGGAACCGTGTGCCCCACAGGAATTCTCTATACCTTGTCAATGCCCATACAACTGCCAGCATCTCTTTTTCAATGACACTGTATTTCTTTTCCGTGTCGCTCAGTGTGCGGGATGCAAAACTGAGGGTTTCCATCACTCCTTGTCCTCGGTCATGCATCAACACCGCGCCCAATCCCTTATCACTGGAGTCTGTTGTAAGCACTGTCTTGCCCTGGGGTCATATCCTTGCAGGGGTATGGCTCCTACTACATCTTTCTTGATGATCTCGAATTCTCTTTGATCTTCCTCCGTCCAGCAAAACACTGAACTCTCTCTTGTCAACTTTCTCATGTGATGCGTCTTAGTAGCAAAGTGCTGCACGAATTTACTGTAGTATTCTGCCATTCCTAAGAATGACCTGACCTCCTCCTTGTTGGTGGGTGGCGGCGCTTCACATATTGCTCTTACATTCTCTGTTTTTGGTGTGATTCCTCGCACTCCATGCCCAAACGGCACTTAGCCCATTCCGCTGTGAGTCCCTTATCCTCCAGGACCTTCAGTACCTTGTTTAGCTTTGCGTCGTGGTCTAGCTTGTCTCGCCCCATCACCAGGATGTCGTCCTGAAAGTACTGAATGCCATCCATATTTTTAAATAGTTGGTGCATAAGTTTCTGAAACACCGGGTGCCAGTCCGAACGGCATACGACGGAACTGATAGCACCCAAATGGGGTAATGCAGGATGTTAGTTTCCTGCTTTCCGGGTGCAATGCAATTTGGTGATATGCTGAGGTCAAATCTATTGTGGAGTACCACTTAATTCCTCTCGTCTTGGCGAACATCTTTTTCGATCCTTGGTAAGGGGAACTTCTCCACTACAATGTTTTTATTCAGTTCGCGCAGGTCTACGCATAGCCTGACCTTCCCGCTGGGTTTCATAACCACCACCATTGGCAGCCATCGGCAACCCCAGTACACGGCCTATCCCGGTTGACGAGGGGTGATACCCCGAAACACGTGTCCAGGGATGGCGAAGACAGCGAAGATAGCAGAAGATCGAAAGATGATGCATCGCGAACACTTTACTACATTGACCAGAGTCCTTAGGGGCAACACCGCCGGTGTGTGAATAGTGTGCGACCCCACCCCCATTTGTAACTTTAAAGCTCCCTTGAGCAGCGGGCCGACGAGCCTGGGATCCCGCACCTACACGCCTGAGTGGTATTATACCTGGCAGATATTGGCAGCCATCGGCAACCCCAGTACACGGCCTATCCCTTTTGACTAGGGGTGATAATCCGAAACACGTGTCCAGGGATTGCGAAGACAGCGATGATAGCAGAAGATCGAAAGATGATGCATCGCCAACACTTTACTACATTGACCAGAGTCTTTAGGGGCGACACCGCCGGTGTGCGACCCCACCCCCATTTGTAGCATTTGTATCATGTTGGGGTCACATGGAAGGCCTTGAGGCAATATAGAAGACAATAGAAGGTGTGGTATCTGGGCGCTTTCGGGTGTGAGAAAAAAGCAGATGGGCATCTGGATGATATGAGTAATAAGCATAATGGGCCTGGGCTACATAAAAATATAGTAAGAAAATCAGGGACACCAAAACCACCTCGCTCATAAGGAACCATAGCGGGCTTAAGATCTGGCCCATTTTACCTGAATGAGGAGACTGTGCAAGGAGTTGAGGAAATTGTTAGTAAGAGGGAAAAGAATGTTTAAAAAGAAATATAATAACCACAGCAGAACAATGATATTTTTAATTAGCTATTCACCCACCCATGTTCAATGGGAGCCTAATCAATCTCTCTACCTGCATCTCAAGTTTTCTTAAAGCAGGACTGTAATTGCAGTAGATTACTTCAGAGTGTTCGCTGTGAACATGAATGCCTATTTGACAGAATCTGGACACCAATGCAGGGGAAACTCAAAGTTGCAAGGTGCCGTGACATCTGTGAGTGGGAATAATGTGGATTTACTCCAATTAATGTGGAGGCCTGAAAGAAACGCCAAAACGCTGCACTTCGTATACAAGCAGGGACAGACTATTAGGGGGGCCGTGAACAAAAAGCATAATGTAATCAAAATAAGGAGAAGCTAATACCATCCCATGCGGGACCCTGAGGCCCCTATTTAAATGCCTCTCCTGTCTCCTGTAGATGGCGAACTAAAGGCTCCACTGCAATTATAAACAAAAGGGGAGAGAGGAGGTAACCCTTACTAGTGCCTCATGTTAAGTGGTATTGCTCTGTACATGTGACATTGAGTCAAATTCGAGGTATAGGGTCGCAATACAACAGGTGAATCGAATTTCAAAAACCATGAGGAATGCCCAATTTAACCAACATAGGGGCCTATTACGATTTGTCCGCCCGCCACGGTAACATCTGGTGCCCATTAGGGTGCGGCTGCCACCCTGGCGGTCACATCCTGCACATTTAACATTGTGGTGGGCGGTGCTGTAAGCAGCACTTGCCACAAGGTTAAAGGTGCATGTTGTGCATTGGCATGCACAATGTGACAGGCACTGCACGTTGTGCATGACAAAGTGCAACCCCCCAACCCACCGGGGGCCCATATAGCAATTCCTGCATGCCTTTCCATGGCAGCAGCATCAGGCACCAGGAATAGGTAGGCAGGTTCAAGGGTATTTATGACATATTAGTTATCAAGTTCAAGTATATCGCTCTTAAGATTATACTATTTAGGTATGATATTGCAACAGGGACACATACACAGCTTTCTGAAGAAATTTAAACAGACAAGAATTAAACAAACAACCAGATCTGTTCTTACAATGCAGAACAATCACATTAAAATCTGATGTTCAGAAAACAATCTTAGTTGGTCTTTTCAATACATTAGCAAACTAAGGGGCCCATTAGCATTACGGGCAGATCGCCACAGCCGGCCTGGCGGTGGCGAGCCACCCGCCAGATAGCCCCGTATCACCCCTACTATATTTGTATCGGTTGGGGCACCGCGGCAGACGGAAAGACCGTCCGCCGCTTTGCCGCCAGTCGGATTCCCAACCGGGCGGAAAAGGCCCTTCACATGGTGGCAGTGCCCATCCATATTAGTATTTGGCTTTTTCAATGTCTTTCCATGGCGGAGACTTCGCCATGGAAAGGCATCGGGATAGCGGGCCGGCGGTGGAGGTCACTGAGCTATCTGGCTCCCATTTCCCCCTGCCACATTAGGAAGGCAAATTATCAAGGTTACTAAAGTTTGTCGTCCCCTTATCCGAGGGCCAGAAGCCACACCTTGCAGTAGGTTGAATTGCTTCTGCAGTTATTATGCAAGGATTTGCGCACTGTGGGGCGTTATGGATCAACATAAGTTGCTCTACATTATTGTCGAGAGAAAATTCTCCTGTGACGTCAAGCCTTTCACCACTTTTATCCCCCTGAGCCTCTACTGAAGCCTGCATGTGGGGCCTTGTACTGTCAACAGGATTAGGGGCCTGGTCCGCAATCATCAATTTGGTTAGGCCAGATGTAATGGCCTTTTGGCTGAGCTCGGGAGAACTCAGCAAGGGCACCCTCGGAAGTCGGCACAATTGCGGTCTCTAGAGATCCGAAGTCGTTTTTAGCCGGGGGGAGCCTAAGTGGTTCAGATTGCCCTAGTCCTCTTATTACTACCCTTCCTTCGGGTATCCCATCATTAGATAACTCCAGTTAATCATTTTCCTCCAAATTACCATGTTCCGCATAACAATTTTTCACTGGGATGTTATATCTAGATTGAGTCCATCCCCCACAGCTGACCATCCCAAAAAGCAACTGATCGTGGCTAGGTGGCTTGTAAAAGAACCCCAGTGGAAAGATATTTGCTCAACTGACCAGTTGCTCAACTGAACAGTTTCTAGTAATATTTAAACAAGGTCGGATGACCCAAAGGATAGTACCACACAATCTCCCGCTAGTGTCTTTTGGGTTTTGCCTATCCAACCAACCCGTCTAACCATTTTAAATTCTGTGAAGAGTGGGGAGGATATTCCAGACCTCACCCTTAACAAAGACAACGCTTTGTTTTTAAGGGAAGGCCAATGTTTCCCAGCTCCACCTGGCAACAAGGGAACATTGGCGACCATTATCGTGTAAGGGGTTGCTTCGGGAGGAAGGTATAGAGTGTTTAGGTCAGATGAACATCTTGGGGTGTAAGATGCTTTGTATTGTGCAGCTTTAATGGATGTTTGACTTGTGATTCCATGTCCTAGTCCACCTGTTATAGGTTCGTATTGGATTTTTAATAAACGATCCTGAACAGTACTTGGGACCTGTGGCTTATGGTGCACAGTCGATGTACCTGCCTTCCTCTGTTTAGCGGATGTGGAAGCCAATTGGCCTGTTTGTGATTAATATGGCTATATGCTTACCACACATGATCAAATAATATGAAGAAACCTTTGAAAGTTAAGCTATAATTACATTATTTATTTGTTCATACAGAAATATGGTGAAAGAACTAATCGGGTGTGGGTGTTAGGTTGTAATCGTAGCAGTTGCATTGAAGAAACAATAGTGCATGTATTTTGGGATTATATGCTAATAGACAGCAAAAGTGTGATGTAAGACCAATTAACTTCCCACAGCAAGGCTAGCAAACATTGGCAAAGTCACTTTGTCTTGATCTAAAAGCCCGAAATATTGGTTTATTATGCTTTTTGCCAATCTCATGCGCATCCACACATCAAGAAACTTGCACATAGATACCTGCCAATCATGCATGTCCCACATGGGGGATTTCTTGGTATGGAGTTTCGGTGTTAAAAATGTAAATTAAATGTACAATATTGAATAGAAAGTGTGTGAAGTAAAGTAAAGGATAGAAGAGGCCTAGCAAGCATTGGCAAAGTCACTTTGTCTTGATCTAAAAGCCCGAAATATTGGTTTATTATGCTTTTTGCGAATCTCATTCGCATCCACACATCAAGAAACTTGCACATAGATACCTGGCAATCATGCATGTCCCACATGGGGGATTTCTTGGTATGGAGTTTCGGTGTTAAAAATGTAAACTAAATGTACAATATTGAATGGAAAGTGTGTGAAGTAAAGTAAAGGATAGAAGAGGCCTGACCGCACTGTGCAGCTGCCAAGCGCTCTTAAAAAACATAAAAAACATAAATGACAAGGGAAACAGAGTGGAGGTAAGCTAAATAATGTGAGCGGGGGGGAAGAAAATGGCAGAGGTAGAGAGCATAGAAAGACATGCACTCAGAGAGAGCATTCAGAAGAAAATAACAAGAGACCCCTCAAGCATGCATTTGGAAGGAGACAACTCAACTAATCAGTACACTGTAAAACTGAAATGCTCCTTGGTAGATCAAACACAAGAATCAGGAAGAAAGACATTGCCGCAAGAGTAGACCACTGAGATATTCAACAAAGCTACCCAGCCATTAACAATGGGCTAAACCAAAGCCCGGGTCGCAGCACAAGCCACAATCAGAAAAATACACTTTTGAATCATCCATGCACCGTGTGGCAGGCACCACTTGGTGTGCATTGATGTTTAGGGAGGTACCACAGGTGCAACCCATGGCCCATAGCGGAGAGCCACAGTGGACAGGGGCCCTGCTAGGGGCGTCAAACAACCCTTTCTGCCAGCCTTTTCATAGTGGAAGAGCCAACATGAAAAGCCTGCCGGAACGGTGTATTGTAATCCTCCATTTTGGGGGATTACGGTCTGCTCTCATGGGGTCCTTCAGCCTGTAAAAGGTGGAGCAGATTCACCCTGCAGGCATTGGATGGACCGCCTGCATCCTAATACGGTGGTTAAACAGATGCCTCCGATCGAAGGCGGACCACCACTGAAGAGCTGTAATATGGCCTTCTGGTCAACATCGTAATGAACCCTTTCACTCTCAAGAAAACACAGTCCCTTAATCAGATTTCACCACGTGCTAAGGTAAACTTAACCTCTCTCAAAAAAATCATTGGTCCCGGCAGTGGTTAATATGTGTCTGGATTAGTTATTTGTGTCTATAGGGGTCTCTTAAGCAAGTAGCTCTCAAACGTTGAAAGAGTTTTTCCCAGCTCTGAAGTCCATTCATTGGCTCCCTATAAAAGAAAGATCTCTCCTAAAGACTCTATGTAAATGCCAGCATTTGTAAAGCTCACAGGTACTTCCGGAGAGGTGTCAAGGAGCTGAGGGTCGTCAGGAAGTTTAAGCAAGCTATGGCCCAGAGTCACATGATGCTGGGCTAACCTGCCGCCAGAGTGGGGGATCAAACCGTGAACTCTGTGGTCCGGAGACAGGCAATGTGGCCGCTGTGCCACACCTATTCTCTCTCCTGTCATGTCTGTAATGGTGCTGTGGGGCTAAATGAAGACAGGACACAGTGTGAGGATTAACTCGCTTTTATCTAAATTACACTGTATTAGAGAGCGCCGAGCCGATGCGCGCTCTTCCTCGACTTTCGCGCCTCTGTCCCTGGATGCGCGGGCAGCCGCCAAAATGGCCGCCGCCACGTCGCGTCACTATGCGACGTGCATCCACTAGAGCGCTACACCACATATCTCCCTTTTTTCCAAACAATGAAACTTTTAACTTACAGTCCGCCGCTCATATCAAAGTCTCGAAACCTGGTCGGTCTCACCACGGTTCTTCCCCTCCGGGTCAGTCTTACCAGGGTAGGTGTGGTCTCTCTCTCCTGAGTCTCTACACCACCCCCTTCACTTCTCAGAGCGGCCGCGCTCTCTCCTTGTCTCTTCATGTCCATTTCCTTCGTCATTCCCTGGCTGCTGTTGTGACCTTGCTCCTCGTTCCGTTCTCTTCTCCTCTCGTCCAATTCCTCCTCCGCTTGTTCCAGCTCTACGTTGGGTTCCTCCACACCTTCTAGCTCTAATCCATCTTGGCTCCATCGTAGGACCTTGTTGCATCTTGCCATGCGGTCTTGGGACCATACGTTTCCGTCGCTCAACAAGGCCGATCTGTCATACACCTCCTTGACCTGCATAGGTTTACTGTACTTGCTGTCCCCCTTTCTTTGCAGCGTTGCTAACTTGACTCGCACCCACTCACCTTCTTCCAGTCCAGTATTCTTCACATTCCTGCGGTTGTTGTAGTGTTTGGCATAGATTGCCTGTGCCCTTTCCAAGTTGGCTTGAACCACTGCTGGGGACCATTTACTCGTTATGGTTTTCTCCTTCCATACTCGGTTGTCCTTTGTGAAGGGTTCACGACCCCTCAATATTTGGAAGGGGCTATATCCTGTCTCTGTGGGAGTGATTCTATACGCCCACACTATGGGGCCGATTATGATCGCGGACGGACTTGCGTCCGTCCGCGATCACTGAGGAGGAGGGGACGTCCGCATGGGCTGCGGAGTCCCCTCCTGTGCGATTAGGATGTGACCGCCACCGTGGCGGTCACATCCTCTATTTTTAACATTGCAGCGGGTGCGGCTTCAAGCTGCACCCGCTGCAATGTTAAAAATGCAGTCATTTCATTTGCATGCAGAAAGAGGCAGGCACCTTGCGGTGCCTGCCGCTTGCTGCATACAAATGAAGGCGGGTACCATAGGTACCCCCCATGTGCACCCCCCATCCCCCTTTCACCTAGGGGGCCCGCAACGGGCCCCCGCAGTGAAGTTACACATGCTTTTCCACGGCGGAAAAGCCGCCGCGGAAAAGCATGTTTTACATCCCATCCTAATCTGCCTGACGGTGTCTGAGAGACACCGTCACCAGATTAGAGCTTTTCCACTGCGGTTGTAAGCCAACCGCGGCGGAAAAGCTGCGGACGGAAACCAGGACCCACCAGCCATCCTAATGTGGCGGTGGGTCTTTGGTCAGTCCGCTGCGGTTTTTCCGCATCCTCGGGGCCGGCGGTGGCTTCCGCCGGCCCCGAGGATGCGGAAAAACCGCAATCCTAATGAGCCCCCATATGCCATATCTCCAGCTCCCAGTACTTGTTGTTTGATATCGCTGCTTGCAGTGAACCCATCAATACTTTATTGAAACGTTCTACCAGACTGTTTCCAGCAGGGTGGTAGATGGAAGTATGTTTGGAGAGGATGCCATTTCTCTGCATAAAGCTGCTCCACTTGTCTGAAGTAAACTGGGGGCCATTATCACTCAAAATGGATTTGGGAATGCCTTCCCTCACAAAAGTGTCTGTCAGAAACTTTAAGATCGTCTCTGTGTCCATCACCTCCTCCACTTTCATTTCGGGCCATTTCGAGTATCTGTCAATGAGGACACACAAGTACTTTTGGATGCCTTGTCCATCTAAAATCGGGCCCAAGATGTCAATGGACAGTTTCTCCCACGGATTCTGTGGGGGGTCGAATTTTCCCAGCGCTGGGCGTAGGAGTTTGAGTGTATTATCTGCACCTTGGCACTTTAAGCAATCTCTTACGTGCGGCTCAGCTCGTTGGTGCATGCCTGGCCACCAGTAATTTTGCTTGGTTCTCAATTTCATCTTTCCTATTCCCAAATGACCTTCGTGGAGCATTGTCAATAATTTGGGAATTATGCCTGCCGGGGGAATGACCTTGTCTCCCCTGTACACGAACACCCTTTGATTGTCCATTGACAGCTCTTTCCTGACCACGTAGTACGGTTTTAGCCTCTCGTCGGTTTGTCTTTTGTCCGGCCAGCCCTTTGAGATGTATGTTTTCACCTCCTGCATGGTCTGGTCTTCGTCGTAGGCTTCCTTCCATTCCTGATTGCAGATAACTCTTTCCTGGTCCTCCAGAAGTGCCATCATTTCTTCTCTCCCTGCTTGGTCTTCTTCTCCCGGTTCCATGGCCGCCGCCCTGCTTAAGTAGTCCGCCACTCTGTTCCGACTGCTTGGGATGTATTCTACATCGTATCTGAATTCCAGTAGTTTCAGGGTCATCTTCGAAATCCTGGGAGTGGCACTCGCATGTCCGCTGGACGTTAATACCTTCAGCAGAGGTTTGTGGTCCGTCTTCAACTGGAACCGTGTGCCCCACAGGAATTGTCTAAACCGTGTCATTGCCCATACAACTGCCAGCATCTCTTTTTCAATGACACTGTATTTCTTTTCCGTGTCGCTCAGTTTGTGGGATGCAAAACTGAGGGTTTCCATCACTCCTTGTCCTCGGTCCTGCATCAACACCGCACCCAATCCCTTATCACTGGAGTCTGTTGTAAGCACTGTCTTGCCCTGGGGGTCAAATCCTTGCAGGGGTATGGCTCCTACTACATCTTTCTTGATGATCTCGAATTCTCTTTGATCTTCCTCTGTCCAGCAAAACACTGAACTCTCTCTTGTCAACTTTCTCATGTGATGCGTCTTAGTAGCAAAGTGCTGCACGAATTTACTGTAGTATTCTGCCATTCCTAAGAATGACCTGACCTCCTCCTTGTTGGTGGGTGGCGGCGCTTCACATATTGCTCTTACATTCTCTGTTTTGGTGTGATTCCTCGCACTCCATGCCCAAACGGCACTTAGCCCATTCCGCTGTGAGTCCCTTATCATCCAGGACCTTCAGTACCTTGTTTAGCTTTGCGTCGTGGTCTAGCTTGTCTCGCCCCATCACCAGGATGTCATCCTGAAAGTACTGAATGCCATCCATATTTTTAAATAGTTGGTGCATAAGTTTCTGAAACACCGGGGCCGCCGATGCCAGTCCGAACGGCATACGACGGAACAGATAGCACCCGAATGGGGTAATGAAGGATGATAGTTTCCTGCTTTCCGGGTGCAATGCAATTTGGTGATATGCTGAGGTCAAATCTATGGTGGAGTACCACTTAATTCCTCTCGTCTTGGCCAACATCTTTTTCGATCCTTAGTAAGGGGAACTTCTCCACTACAATGTTTTTATTCAGTTCGCTCAGGTCTACGCATAGCCTGACCTTCCCGCTGGGTTTCATAACCACCACCAGTGGCGCCAGCCAATTAGCGCACGTGATCGGTTCGATGATCCCCTTTCTTTCCAGTTCTTGCAGTTCCTCCTGCACCGCCTCTCTCACTGCCAGGGGTACATTTCTCACCTTATGAGACACTGGTATGGCTTCTTCCTTCAGAACTATCTTATGTGAGAATTTCTCCAGGCTTCCTACTGTGCCTCCGAATACCTTGGGGTACTCTATCTTCCATTTGTCTAGGTCTGGCCAAACCTCAGGTTCCGTGAGCAGTATCTGTTCTTTCCCTCCTGGATCCAGTTTGATGCCTAGGTCGCCCTGGTCCAGCCATCCCAGCACGGATGGTCCCTTCTCCGATATATACAGTTTGCAGTATGCAGGGCATCCTCTGAACTCAAACTTTAAAGGTCTGAATCCGACCATAGGTATGCGGTCTCCATTATACGTGACTGGTCGGATGTCCAATTTCTCCAATTCCGGGCCCAAGCGTGGTTTGAATGTTTCATTCCATACCGCTCTCTTGACAATGGTGTAGGGCGAGCCAGTATCTGCCACTATACTTATCGGCACTCCTCCAATCGTCATTTCCAGTACCGGTTTAGTCGATCTTTTATTGTCTACACTTAACACTTGGTCGTAGATGCAGAGTACGGTGTCGACATCCTCCTCTACGTCTTCTTCTCGATCTTCTCGTTCGTGGTCGATGTATTTCACCATGCCCCTGGAGGATTTATTGCAGCACACTTTCTCGTAGTGGCCTACAATTTCACAGTACATACATTTGGCGCGAAATGCTGGGCACTTCCTGTCCTGCGCTTCGTGGGCCCAACTTCCGCATCTATTGCACGGTTTCTTGTTGTTCCCAGTCTGTTTTCCTGGGGGACCTGGGTTGCCTTGCCACTTGTTGGGTCCCTTCGATGAGGATCCTTTATATTTATAGTCCTTGCAGGGCTCCTCGTCATCAATCTTGTTCACCATAGGACTAGGTACAGTCTCTCTCATCGCCGCTTCCGCACACCTGCCTGCCAATTCTGCCCTCTTAGCTATCACCATCACCTCTTTCAGCGTGGTGTTGCCACGGGCCCACAGCTTGTCTTGCACTGCCGTTCTCGTGGTGTGCATGACGATTTGATCTTTGATGAATTCCTCTTCGAATGTGTCATATTTTCACGTGGTCGCCAATTTCCTTAGTGCTGCCACGTACTCTTTCACTGACTCCCCTGGACGTTGCTTCCGTTGCTGGAAGTTGAATCTGTCTATCGATACACATACTGCCGGCTTATAGTGTTTATTTAAGTCATCTATGGCATGGGCATACACGTCGTCATCTGTGCTTCCTCATTGTTTGGGCACTAGATTCTTGTAGATTCTGAGCTCTTCTGGGCCTAGGTTATGTAACAGGATACACTTCTTCCTCTTGCTGTTGAACTTTTCATCGTTTTAGTCTTCGAGCACCTCTATGAAGTTGTCAATGTAGTCTATCCAATCTTCCCACTTCATGAGGGGTTCCCCTGGTTTTGGCAGAAATTGCACTGGGGCTGTAGCATACGTCGCTTGTGCGCACATCTTTTCGCGTTTTTCTGTGGGTGGCGTACCGCTGTGACTTCTGGGACTGCCTAGCGTGCTGTCTGTCTCCTGTTTCTTGGTCTGTAACTGGGGTCTTTCTGTGTCTGCCCCTTCGCTCTTTCCTGAGGTAGCCAGCGCTGTTGCCCTTGGTTGTGGGGTCGCGGTACTCTTGGTTGCCCTTGTTACCAGCTCCTTCTTGTTTCTATACTTCCCCCCAGTGCTCGTCTAGTGCCAGTGGGGTTGTGGGCTCTGCCGCGCTCTCTCGTGCTAGATATGGCGTGTGGTAGCTTACTTGCATGTTGTTGCTTAGCTGGTCATCTCAATTGCCTGGTTCAGCTACCCTTTCTCCTCTGTCCTAACTTCTTGTCTCCATTGGTGCTCCTTTGTTTTTTTTCCTGTGTGGGTTTGCCTTGTTCAGGATCCCGACCTCGTCGCCACTGTAACGGTGCTGTCGCGCTAAATGAAGACAGGACACAGTGTGAGGATTAACTCGCTTTTATCTAAATTACACTCTGTTAGAGAGCGCCGAGCCGATGCTTGCTCTTCCTCGACTTTCGTGCCTCTGTCCCTGGATGCGCGCGCAGCCGCCAAAATGGCCGCCGGCACGTTGCGTCACTACGCGACGTGCATCCACTAGAGCGCTACACCACAATGTTTATTAGTTTTCATATGGCTGCTCACAAGCATACCTTGATAGACCGTACCTTATTCAGAAGCCTAAAATGAGCAAACCTGTAACTATTGATTATAGAAGCATTCAATTATATGAGACTCAGAAGAAGAGCTTTTCAAGTACAGAGATCACGTTCTGCAATTTCTTAATAGTGCAAATAAGACTTGAAAAGTAATTGCTCAAAGTAAAAATGAGCTTGAGAACTCATCACTTTATTGAGCACTATATTTAGAGTCCCTTCTTCGAAAACCAGCCTTTCTTTTACTGCTAGCCCTCACAGTTAGACACCTGAGACTAGGACCGTAACACTTCTTCTGAGATAAAAATAAAATAAAATGTTCACATGAAGGATTTACATATGTCTACTTTACAAATATAGACAAAAGATCCCACAATCATAATACATGCTGTGATAGATTTGAGCTGTTGTCTATATTGTTTTGATTATTTGGGTAAGCTCAATTCCTCTATCACTCCCTGTTGTGTTCCTCGTCTTAAGTGCTATGTATCTGCCATATGTTGATATGTTGCATTTACAAAAAACTAATAAATAAGTGAAAAATCATTAAATAAATGAGTTCTGTGTGCTGGAGTTCCTACTCTGGCTCAATCAATGTAATACAGAAGTATAGTAGTCCAGCCTGCGACTAGTGTGCTACCACCCTTGGAAGCTAAAACCATCACTCACTAAGCACATGGTTCCAGCACTAATCTTTTGAAATCCTCTCCCCATTTAATTCTCAGAAAGGCAATATGCATTGCTTTTGACAAGATATGTTTTCCTGATTATGGGCACCTGCTCCGATGTCAGGTAAGAGAGACTGACTGGACACTGCAGACTGGACGAATGCATGCATTGTCATGGCAGTAAGGGGATTGTTACCAACACAGTGGGTACAGACTCTGATCTGATTTTTGCTCTTACCTGTATCAGATGATTGACCCTGTCAAAAAGCAAATATGCCTCTTAGAAACATGTTCCTGAAACTGTCTCCAAAACCCCACAGACCAGTGGGTGCAACGGCAGTGTCAACGGTGCCTAAGTCTCCTGGTATACCTTAATGAAATTCATGGCAATGGTATCCCAGGCATTACATCTTGGTCAGTTCTAATACTGAGCGGATCTTCTTATTTACCTGCAGTAAGGCTGGAGTAGACACAGAGACCATGATTATGTGTAATGAAGGAACCACACATTAGTATTCCTGCACCCTGAAGAGTTTCAGTACTTGCGGGATGCATTAAAACCAGTCCATTGTGAGATTGGGTGCAACATGAGAGAAGGTGTGTTATTAAACTGACTCATGTGTTATTATCCATTTTCGGCATGCTCATCTCATATATTATCTGTTTTCAGTAGGTGAAATTTCCTGTAATGAAAACATCGGATTGTAGTTGATGAAGCAGATAAACTGCTGAATCCTTAGTTGACAGAAACTGATTTTGACACCTCTTGAGAGAAAAATGACAAACGTGCACAGTTTGTGCTCACTATTGATTGAAGAATTTGAGCGATAGATCATAAAAAGACTTATGGGCATATTAGCAAGAACCTCGTTAAAATTATTGCAGTTTTGGCGGCAGGAAACTGCCGCTAAAATGGCGATAATGGGCTTGCTAATATGCGTGATAGAATTCCAATAGAAGCCTAGGTTAGATGTTCTGCACTTCTAACCTGGGCTTCAATTGGAATTCTATAACGCATATGAGCAAGCCCATTATCGCCGTTTTAGCAGCAGTTTCCTGCCGCTAAAACAGCGAAAATTTTAAAGAGGTACTTGCTAATATGCCCCTTAGTTACTGCATTGTAAAAGAATGCAGAAGAGTGTAGACTAGACGTTAATGCTCGTTTGAATATTTGAATAATGTAGATTCATGTTTACTAGATTGCAATGGTGTATTCGTTTAACGTGAATAGAGATGTGAATGTGAGTGACGCACATGTTATAGAGATTTCATTAACCATTTTCTTTATATAATATTATAAGGCAAGAAGTAATTAAACTAAATGCAAATTAGATAACACAATGGCTGTTTATTGAAGAGTTTTGTTTTCTTTGTTCATATTAAAGTGTGCACCAACAGAGAAAAAGAGAAATGTTGTTGCACATTTATACTGATTTCATATGCTCTAAGACTTTCAGAGCATAATCTTCATATATGTACTAATGAGAATTACTAGAAACAACATAATTATTGATTATTTTGAGATTATTCTGAACATTGCTATTTTATAGAAATGTGTCATATTTACACATGCTAATTTCAAATAAACTAGAAGGCTTCAAAAGTGCCAAAAGTTGAAGAAAAAGAGATAAGTTCTTAGAAACTTGAGAATGTAATGTGATAGAATTGAAACGTAACATGGTCATCTTACTCGTGTTTACATGACGCAATCAGTAAATTCAGATGTTGCGTTAGTTAGGTTGACATCTGTGCCACCATTTTAGCTCTCAAAGATGCCATTTTCTCTTACAATAAAAACTGTTACTTGCTCATTTACGAGAAATGGTCCTTGGTAAGTTTTGTTTCTCCAATGCTGAAACTTGCTCATTAACTCCTGCTTTTTCTGTTACATAGAGGTCTTTTCCCACCTGTCTAGAAGGGAGGATAGGCCAGACGACCTTGAATAGTAGATTACTTGTACCAGGTTGCGGAATCGAAACTTATGTTCTGTGCCGTAATATGCAGGTCTTTGTGGCAACTTTATGCTTGTTAAACTCAGTCCCTCATCAGCCATTATAGGAGGCTGGTCACACTGGACTCCAATGCAGTGTACTTTATTAATAAACTAGTTTACTTGTATTGTCTACTGCATCATCAACTCTTCATTGTTTGGAAGGTAAGAGGAGGTTGAGAGTGACCCGGGTGACACTAGTGGGACACTTCCTTCAAATGCATATTTCCATTATTTTATATTGTGTATTTCATTAACTAAATTGAATTTAGGCCTGTATTTTCTTTCTTTTACTTGATTCTGATTTCATTGAAAGGCTTCATGAACTTGCAATGTGAGATGAACCTATGTTTTATATAGAGATTTCCCATGCACCCACTAGGACTACTCGCTACTAATTTGCTACTATCTTCTTGAACTCACTCATGTGCTTCGATGAAAGAGTATTGTTCACAACTATACCATTTTTGAATGGTTCAACAGCTTATGGCTGATGATCACCATGGTTTTGCCATCAATTTTGCCTTTTTTAAGCTGCATGACAATCACCCTACACAAACTGACCAATGGACCAAGTGGTGTGATCAGATGAGGTGACCGAGGAGGTGTCACCTTGGAACTCAAGAAATGTAAATACATTGCATGCCGAAGTCAGGGTATGAAGGATTGATGTCAGCTTTGTCCATCTTGCTCTTGCGGAGTCAGAGACAGCTTTAGTTTCTTGCGGACTCTACTGGCTTTCCTTTAGCTGATGCACATGCTGTGTTCGCTATTCCCATACTTCTTTCTCTCATTGGGAGAGAATCCTTGAGCTGATATGGTTCACATCCTTTCCTGAAATTCTCTTTCATAGCTTTGGTAATAGATGAGCCATGAGAGATTATTCGATTTTTCTGTAGTTCGCAATTTAAATGCCTGACGTAGTAAATGGGCCCAGAGGCACTACAGCACAGTATTCCTACATTACTAATAATCCTGATTTGACTCATGACAACATCAAAATTGAGATTAAACTCATAGTACTAAGTGCACAATGATGTAAAAGGGAACGTTTGGTATCTCCATGCTCCTCTTGGCCATTATGGGCAAGTTGTGCATGCCACTCCGTGGGAGAATAGCCATTGGGTAGGGTTTGGAGGAGGAGTTAAGGGGTGTTTTCACTTAGGTCAAGGGTGTGAGACAGCCTACTTGGCTATTGTCACACCCAAAGAGCAAGCAGGAACATTTGCACAGCAGGTAGTCATGTTAGTGTAGGACTAGTTGATTTATTACCCCCATACAAGTTATTTCCAGTGAATAACGTGGTGGTATTGTTTAGCTGCTTTGGTGTAGTCATTCAGACTCTATTAGACTGGCAGGCGCTAAAAGAGAGGTTGAAGCCTTGAAGTTCCTTCAGGATGAAGGTAGAGTGGACCTGATTAACCCTGGCATTGCCTGGCAAGTATGGAGGGGGTTAAGATGATCCAAAAGGTTGCCTTCAAGACACCTCAAATTAGAGGCAGTAGGGTTATGGGTAAAAGGTGGAAAATCTGTGGGCTTGAAAGGGGTACAGCAGTTTTAGCAGATAAGCAGGATATTATTAGACAATTTGCTTTAGGCCTCTTAATAGTTCAGCAGGTACAAGAGCGGCCAGTAGGCCACTCAGTGTGAGGGAGGCCCAGGTAGGTGGGCGTTCATGTTGGAGGGCGGGACAGCATTAGAGCGATGATAACAGTGTGTAGCCACCTGGGGAGTCGTGCACTTTCACTGGGTGAGCCTTAGAGAAAAGACTGTTCGCTGTGACCCTCATAGTGGTGTCAACTGAGTACACTCTGAGTTGATTTAGATTTAGGACTCAGAGACAGTTTAGGTTGAATGTTACTGTTAACAGGCAAGGGCATGGCATGCAGGGAATCAGGATACAGTTAAGGCACAGTAAAAGGAAGGGCTGAGGCCATTCCAGATCCTTTTAGTGGTAATTGTACCTTTATTGAAAACTATTTTAGCCTTGTGTTGCATATGAAACAGGGTTGGTAAGGTTACACCTATGTAGCCTTCATTTAGTAGCAAGAGGATGAGGTTACGAAAACCTCGCGCATTTGAGAAGCAGGGAGAGGGAGTTTCCGCAAAATGAAGTCAGTCGTACGCAGCTGCAGATAGTTGTAATGGGGGTGGCATCCAAAATGAGTTTAGAGATCCTTGGCACAGCAGCCTAGAGTAGCTAATAGGTCCAATAGGGTGTTGGACATTTGTACAATGTAAGTAAGACTGTGCCACCAATAGCACGCTGGCTCAAATAACTGCTTTTTGCAGCACATAATCAGCACTACCAAGGACAAGCAAAACAAATTGTGTTGGGAAAAGGTCCTACTCCAGTTAGCCTTGAAGTACTGTGTTAATGATTAGAGTATTATCCATCTGAAGAAAAATAAGCAAAGGCTTTCTCAGAAAGGGGGGGAGTTGGTGTGTTGCAGGAGTCTAGCTGGAGTTGAAAAAAACAAGATCTCAAGTTTGCGAAGGAGCGCCGCCCCACTCGTCAATGATAATGATAATTAAAGAATATCATTTCATTTTTCTTTGATTGATTCTGACATGTGTCAGGGTGGGGTGGGGCAATGACAGGCAGGTGGTGGCACTTATAAGTGCACATGTATGCTTAGCCTGCCATCCTAGACCGGCCTGATATATACGCGCACTTCTATTTCTCCAACCCACCTGTATTCCCAGCTGGGTTGGAGTAATGCCACAGGCTCACAGGCAGTATCTGAGCAGCAAAGCAAGCCACTCAGACCAATCCTGGCGCTGCTCTCCCAGAAGGAAACCAGTGCCAGGATTTGCTGAGCTGCATCTGCCTTCCCCAAGACTGCTGGGAGAGCTCTGAGGCCACGGCGGACATCGGAGTCTGCGCGGAATTCTTTGCCCCTCCCTATCACCCCCATCTTCATGCTGTGGCAGCCACCACTGTCAAATTAGGGAAAGAGCAGTTCCCCTTAATCAGATTAGGCATGGGCAAATGCAGGACACTGTGGAGGTTGATAGGAGGGGACGAGGAGCGCATGGTAGTCAAGGTGGGTTTGAAGATGATGACAACAGTGTTGGTGAAAAAGTGGGAATAGATGCCAAAGGTGAGAAGAGTGTGAGTTCTGTTTTAGCTGATGCAAGGAAAGGTAGATGAGAAAAAAAAGCCAAGTCAAAGGCAAAAAAGATGAATGGAATAAGGAAAATAAGCATAAGATATTGGAATCAGTAGTAGTGGATGAGAATGACACAGGTGACATGGATATAAAGAAAAATAGGTTGCCTTATATTGGCATAACCATGCCACTTGGTGCACATTTCCTGAAGTGCACTAAAAATAAGAAATGAAAACGTAAGTTTGTAGACGTTTTTAAATTACTTCATAGAGATAGATACAAGCTTAGGAGAGCTCCAAGGAAGAGCAGTGGGAATTGGGCAGATACCCTATGGTTCCCATGATAGTCAAATTGGACATTAGCCCTTTGAATATATGTTAGTGTATACTGCAAATGGCATGCAGGCCAATGTGCCACATTATTTAAATATATACCTGTCTTGAAAGCAGTTCAGATAGATTATAGTGGAATGTCTTGGTTTAGATATGATGAGGAGTGTAGGGCAAGAACGAGGGTTAATGCTAAGAAACACAGGAGTGAAGTTAATAGCAAACTGTGGATTCAGTAATGACCCTGACAAGACCAGTGCACGTGGCTTACCAATACCGTGAACGCCCTTTTAAGAGTGTCCCACACAATTTGGAGTGGTTAGTTTTGGAAAGGAACAGTTGCCGCGAAATGGTGCTTCCTGATCATTTATCAAAGGGTATTGCACTAGCACACAATGTAAGTTTGTACAATCTAAGTATGACTGTGCCAGTTGCAGTGGGAAACACTCAATTGTGCAATGGCTCAAACAGTTGCCTTTTGCAGCACAAAATCAGCACTACAAAGGCCGAGCAAAACAAACCGTTTTGGGAAAACGGGCCTACTCCAGTTAGCCTAGAAGTACTGTGTTAATGATTAGCATATTATCCATGTGAAGAAAAAGAAGCAAAGACATTGTTCTAGGGTTTTGAGTAAGTTTTAAGGTTATACTACCAAGGGCCCTGGCTAAGGAGAAAGGCAAATAATTTGAAATCCGCTAAAGCAAATACAGAAGTAGTACAGAAAAAGCTATTTAAGAAGTTGCAAAAAAAGTACAATGAGGGCTTCTGTTCGATTTTGATCTTTGTAAAAATAATCCATTCCCCATTAGGTCGATTTTCAAACAAATAACAAGGTGAGTTCAGACCAATAGCCACTTATCTTAGCCTGAAGGCAACCTAATTAATGACTATCTCTGCTGAAGAGACAGAAGTTAAATACACGTTCATTCATGATCCTAATTCTTTTGTGACAATTTGTGGGAGAGGTGCTGAGCTCTCAAAGTCTGATAAATTTTGTCACTTTTAGATTTACAGTTTGATGGACATGTTTGTAGATAGAATGTTACCAATGGTTTGATCACTGTTTGAGTAGTTAAGTCCCTTATTGTAATTTTTTTTTCTAACTTTTAGAAAGATAGCATTTTTCCATTGGTAGTTGTAAGGGGTGTGCGAAGTATGCCGGTTAGCAGGAAAGTTACTTGTAATGTAAATAATCAAGCAATGAATGCATTGGTGGATTCTCAGAAGCTTTCAACAACGAAAGAGTGTGCTTTCGTGAAGTGGTTCAAGAGCAAAGAAAACAGTATGCAAATCCAATCGATTTGTAAGGAAATCCCTCACTCACCAACCTGGTTGGTGACCTGCTTCATCATAGGGCACCACCGCGTTAAGCCGAATGCTTACCCGGTGTGCTGCGACGCCAGGATTACTGCGGAGCGGGAATTTGTGAGGATCAGTGAAAGTGTAGTGATCGTTAAAAATGACCAGATTGTGCTCAAAAAATATATTATTCAGTGGCAAATCTGACATATTGAAAACTATATGTGAGGAAAATCTACCAAATTAATTGTTTGGCTGTTTCCACTTAAAGTGGGGTCAACATGTTTCTGCCCTTTATGTTTAATTTACTGGGCATTCTTCAGGACCATGGGAGAGTGTACCTCGGCGGTATGGGCACTCTAAGGCCCACCCTAACCAAAGGACGAGAAAGTTAAAAAGCTGTGAAAAATCTGTGAGCAAACCCCAGGGGGGTGGGGGAGACCTTTAAAATAGAGGTGCCCTTGGAATCTGTGAATAAAAAATTTGACATACAGACATGAAAGACATAAAACACACAGTTAGTGCATTGGCTTAGGTACTGCATACATACATAACCATGCTCAATGAGGTATTCTGGCCCTTAAACTCATGAACTGGCCGGCCAGAGGAGTACTGTAATGTTTATTTTACAGTGGTTGTGAGATGAGGTATCTGGTATTTTCCCTTTAAATGCCTCGTTCTTGCATGCCTTTACTTTTGGTGCATCCTTTGAATTCTGGAGTTCTGTATTCTAGTGTGCACAGTTTGTATTCTATGATGTACCTTGAGGTCATTCTACTTCCTGATGCGTATGCTTTTACATAGCTTGGGTCCTGAAGGATTGAGAGTTTATAATCACATGCAGAAACCGGATAGAGCAAGCGATGGTGACATCTTCAATAATGCAATTTCTGACTTAACTGAACATTATTTTCCTACTGTTTGTATTGGTGTTACCAGACGAGCATTCTTCAAAAGAAAACAATTGGAAAATGAGACAGTGGAGGAGTACGTTTCTCAATTAAAATTGCTAGCCATGCATTGTAAATTTGGAGTTCTGCACGACGAATTTATTCGTGATCAAGTTGTTGTGTGTTCTAAGAATAAAAGTATTCAAGACAGACTATGAATTGAGGGAGAATCTAGTCTAAAGGATGTGATAACTTTATTGAAAAAAGCTGAGTTATCTGATACAAGCTCTAAAGCTTTAGCTGATCAATCTGGAGCTACTACTTCTACTTCTACAGTCAATAAAGTTTTAGCAAAAACTAATAAGGAGTTACCGGACAAGAAGAATGATAGGAAGTTTCAATCTAATGTGAATTCTCACAGAAAGTCTTATAACTCTAAATCCTTCTCCAAGAAAATGTATAATGATAGTAATTCTTTTTCCTTTGCTTGTTATCGTTGTGGAGATAAGAGCCACAATGCAGGTTTGAGAGATGTCCCGCTAGATCTGGTAAATGTTCTAATTGTGGGGCACTATGCAAAAGTCTGTAACAGAAGTTCTTTACAGTCATCTAAAGTTTTCAATGTTAATGATGATTCTTCTGATTATGATTCTGACAACGATACTCAATCTACATCTGAAGAGTTTCAATGCAATATGGTGATATGTACTGACAAGAGTGTTAAAAGTTACTGTTAAATACAGTGCATTGTTGTGGATAGTGAAATCTTTTAGTTGTACTGTAGAGATTTTAGAAAATTGTTATATGTTTTTATAGAACATAATTTAGGTGTTTTTTTTTTTAGTAAAAGGGGGATGGTTAGGTATTTGTTATTTCAGAAAAAGGGAGGATATGTAGTATCTGGTATTTTCCCTTTAAATGTCTTGTTCTTGCATGCCTTTACTTCTGGTGCATCCTTTGAATTCTGGAGTTCTGTATTCTAGTGTGCACAGTTTGTATTCTATGATGTACCTTGAGGTCATTCTACTTCCTGACATCGAAGTACAAGGATGTGCTTTTCTTCTTACATTAAAGCTACAATTTAACTATTAATTATTGAGCTTCTTTGAATACTACATGAGACTAGCTGAAGGAATACTCGCTAGATAAGGCGCGTGAATAATGAATGACAAGTAATCACTATGGCACCAAGACGCCTACTTAGGCGATTAATGCGGTTCGTGGTGTGTTGGATTGGCGATCAATGAGCCCAGAAAAAGGCCAGTTACCCTGGATGCATTGCTAGCAACCGCTAACATAAATCACTACAAGATGAAAGAAATTAAAAAGGCTGCAATGCTCACTTGTTATGTGAGCGATCCACGCCCCATAGGTCTCGGGAGGGAGGTGGAGGTGAAATTGGCATGCTCTAAATAAAGGAACAAGGACAGAATATACAGACACATCAGTGATTGTCAACATGCAGGCCGTCACGTCAAAAGGTTACTTAGCTCGTAAATGCGGCACGAGTAGATTCCAGACTAAAGCCCTCAATGCCAGGAAACCGCTCGGAACCTGTCTCAAACCTCTAACCGGACCCCGTGGATGGGCGAGCAAGTGTCCGGGAATTGTAATAGAGGGACAGCAGGGCGGTGCCAGTGGCAGCGTGTGACCCAGAAGGATGGATGGGGCGCTCCAATCGCAGCACGACTCGCGGCGTCTACCGGGAAGTGTAGGGAATACACAATCGGTTGTCAAGTGTGACTAGAGCGCTAACTTGAATGAACACGTTGCGCTTAGGAAATATCCTAATGAAAGGCTCGACAAGTGATTAATCAATGCACATAGATGTTACATAAAAATTATTTGAATAAAGGTGGCCCTGAATTATATGGTTAGTTGTTCCACCAGCGGTATTGATAAAGTTCCGTTGAGGGGCGTTTCAATTGGTGGTTGTAAGGGGTGTGCAAAGGATGTAGGTTAGCAGGAAAGTTACATGTAATGTAAATAATCAAGCAATGAATGCATTGGTGAATTTTCAGAAGGCCAAAGACTAAAGAGAATTCCGTAATATTACAGCTGAAATCCTGTCACATATTTTATTGTATCTCCCGTATGTTGTCACTTCTACTTAGGGCCCGATTCTGATCTCGCTGGGAAAGCCCTATGGCCGACTCGCCCCCATAGAGCTTTCCAACTGACTTGAACTCCTGGGCTCCAAGTGACAGAGTAAGATGTGCTGCAGTGCTGACGGAGTTAGGTCGCTCGGAGCCCTATTGAATCCTATGGGAGCCTGGTGTATGATGCGTACATAGGCTCCATTAGACAAAAAACGCAGGTCTCGGACAAGGGCGCCCCCTGTCGCGGGGACGCCTCGGTCTCGCCGGCACCGTTCATGTATGTGTAGGGGAGACCCTTGGGACCCCCCCAATGATTGAGTTGTAGGGCCCTTGGTGAAAGGGGGCCCGCTACAGACCCCCAAAGTTCGCTTTCCAGACCTTTTTTGAGTCGGAGGGTCTGAGTCGATCTGGCTGCTCAATGCGCACATCGGACTTGATCGCTCGTGAATCGGACTCATTGCGCGGTGCGCGTCGATGAAGTTGAAGTCATCTGGACGACTTCGCAGACGGGTACAAGTCGGTCGGAGCCTGAGGCTATCCCCGCATCGTACTTGCTCGCTCATAAAGCGGTAGGAGTCGTCCTGAAATCACGCGAACGAGATGGAGTCAGGAGCCCCTCTGACCAAGATCGAATCAGGCCCTAAGTAGTTATCATGGTTTGTATATATTGAACATCTGGATGTTAAGGGTGCCTTTGGGAGTTGTTGGGAACTAGAGGGGAAGAGGGTATGTTGTAGCTTTAGAGGATAAAATAAAACTTTGGTTGCAGAAGAGCAAAACTTATCAGTTATTGAAGGGAGAGGCTTGGTGCTCACTTCTGGAGGTGATAAATGAATTTATAAGTAGATATTTAAACATGATGATCGTTTGCCTTTGACACAATTTCTGGTGCACCAGGTTTTGCATAAAGTTCTGCCTAGTGTGTGTTTGAATGTCAGGAATTGTGGTACATATCATTTTAGAATTGGGGCAGCAACAGAGGTAAGTTGGGTTATTCAGACGTAAGGGCAAACGGTTTGGGAAGGTGGAAATCTCAGAGTTGCAGGAGGTATGAATAGTTAAATATGGCAAGTAAGTAAAAAATGTGAACATGCCTTTTGCCGGTTCTAACATTTATTTTAGTTCTCATTCTTCTAGGCTGTGTTGTACAAACCTTAATAATGTTTCATCAGATTTTTGGGCACTCATTTGTGTGTTGGGCAGTAAAGCAGGTGGTGACCAGGACGTTTGGAAAACAGCTTAGCTTGGACAGTGTTTGAGCAATGGTTTCCTGATGGAGGAAAAGCAGGGGCGTAGCTTAGTCAATAATCTTAGGGGGAGTGCTTCTAAGATTTCCCAACAAACACGAGGTGTCCTCAATTTAAAAGCATAGGGTGTACAGACACCAATGGATGGTGGCAATGGACAGGGCTAGGGGTGTTAGTTCTGAAAAGTAAGGCCAGTCAGCAGATCCGGTTAGAATGGGCAATGAGAGCAGGCCTTTTAGTAGCCATATTCCATGTGCATCAAGTCTGAACACCTTTACTACAAACTGATAGGCAATATGAGAAACTCTCGGTCTTCAGACTCATCTCCAGAGGTCTCACTCGTGTCCTATCATGAGCACTCACCCACAACTGGAACTCACCCAGACACCAAGAAGTGACTCCGTTCATATTTCAGAGCAATATATTGCATAAAAGAACTACAGAGACACAACTTTTGAGTAAAAAAAACTCAAATACAAGATGAAGTTAAAATATAATGTAAACCGGAACTGCATCATTAATTTTAATTACCTCAAGGGTTTCTAGGGAAATTGAAAATCATTTTTGCATGTTAAGGATATGAACTTAGAACACAATGGGGACCCATTTAAAAGTTTGTCAATACTGCTGTATCTAAGATCTGGAAGTACCCGACCAGCATAAAGCCAGCAGGCAGCACACTGATGTGGAGTGAGTTACAGGCAGGAGTCCATGCAGATCCATGCACTCGAACCTGCCAACGCATTAGACATATCTTTGTAGTCTTGGAGGTAGGTTGGCAACTGAAACCTCAATCCAGATGCCTGGCTATGGCTCATCCCGAGGACCTCTTTGACCCCCAAGCCCAACATGAGCTGAGCTTGCATGCAGTCTGCCTGCCCCCACATTCTAGCCTCAGTGACTTTTGATGTAAAAGAAGTGAGAGAAAGAGTCACCTATCTGGTAGCTCAATTCCACACAAAGTAAAACTAGAAAATCTGGTGTCAATCCCAGCTTGCCCACTTGCACAATTTGTGTGACTCGTCGCATGTATTTTATTTCGGAAGTCTCCTTTTTCTTCATGAATGAGAGTACCTCAAATGCATGAATCCAGGAAGTGTGCTTTACTAAAACTGGTTGTGTTCATCCGACTATCATTTTGCTCCATCGATATTTATTTAGAATCTGGGCCCCTTATGGGGTACACATGACAACTAACTTGCCTCTGATTTTCCTAGAGGCATTGTCATCAGGGTATAGGGAGGCATGAATATTTCTAAGTTTATGTTTTGAAACTACTACTTTAATAAATACACCTCAATGCCATGATCCAATTAGAAGAACCAAAGTGAAAAGAAATACACTTTTGTTTTAAAGCAACTTTACCATAATTTTACATGATGTTTGTTGCGTGATATAAATGGCAAAAATGTTCAAGTCTCTGCTTGCCTATGGGCTTTTAGAGACACGCGTGACCTTTGGCTTAGCTCTAGAGCAGTGCTCCCTGATAATATGCTGCCTTTCCCACCTCCATCCATTGACTTATGGCCTGATTATGGGGTGAGACCGCCACCGTCAGGCTATCGGTGGCGGTCACACCGCAACCAGGGGCGGCTTTAGGCTCATGGCGGCCCTGGGCAGGGAGCGTAGGTAGGGGGCCCCGGAAGAGGGGTTCCGGGCGGGGCGGAGCGGAGCGCAGAGGCCAGTGAAGAGGGGGGGTCAGGGTGTTTGGAAGTGGAACAGAGCTGGAGCCCGCCAAATCCCTGCCAGGGGCTACCACGCAAATATGTATCCATCCTCAGAGTATTATTATATTAAGGATATATATTGGTGTGGTGGCCCCTGGGGTTTGGTGGCCCTGTGCAGGTGCACAGCTTGCACATGCCTAAGGCCGCCGCTGCCGCAACCCAGCTCATTGGTCCAACCACCGCATTAGGATGCAGACGTTCGGACCTCGGTTGTCAGGGGGAAAGACCGCCACGCACGACAGGATCGAGGATCCCGTCAGTGTGGTGGTTGGACTCCCAATCCCTGCAATGAGGGCAGTGCCGGCTCAGGCAGCGCCATACACAATACAATGACCCTTTCCACGTGCCCTTTTATGGCGGTTCACCCGCCATGAAAAGGCAAGCAGAAATTGACTCAGGGAGCCCCTAGCAGGGCCCCCTTCCCCTCTGGTTCTCTGCTATGGGGCCTGGGGGGCACCTATGGTGCCTGTCACATAGTGCAGGGATGTTTTAAGTGTATATATTTTGTATTGCAGCATGTGCTGCAGGCTGCAGCACACTCCGCAATACAAAATATACACATTGCGACCGCCGTGAAGGCGTTTGCATCGTAATGTGGGCAGCAGGACCACTGACTTCTAGTCGGGTGGTCTTGCTTCTGCCACGCTGCTGGTCGGACGAGAGTCCGACCGTCCTCGCAATCAGGCCTGAAATGTCACTGTTGCAGCAGACAGCGAACCTGACTGGCACTGCCAGGCCAAGATCAACAAAGTTATTACAATAGTAGTGTCCCTCTACATAAATCCCTAAAGCTATGTCCCTGAGAATGAGCGTGATGTAATGTGGGCAGTAAATATCCTTGCTTGGTGAAATCGTCTGAAGGACACGGGTGTCCAGATTTGCTGTTTATACACCCAGTGAAAATAACGTGGCTCAGTTCTCGAGAACTGGTCTCCTTAGGAGAATGAAAAAAAACCTGTCATGCTTAAAAAAGCCCTGGTCGAGGGCTGAGGACTGAGGGGCTTATTTACAAAGCCCTTGTGCCACCGGTACGCCACTTTTTCCAATGTTAAAAGTGACACACCGGCAGTGCAGGGGGCTTGTAAATAAGCCCCCAAGTGGTAAACATAGACAGAAAGTGAATCGCAAAATGAGGGTTTTGTGTAATCGTTTTCCGCTCTGAAGTAGGCTGATATCCGTCATGAGGACCAGATGCTAATTAGGTTGGATGGGGTGTACTTGCCCTTATTAGGAAATTAATAATATTTGGTGTAATTGAGGTTGACTTTGGTGCTGTTGGGTGAGTGTTTGTAGGGTTACGCACTCTAGCTGGAGGGGAGGAGGACAGGAAAATACTATTCAGGATTTCCTGGTTGATGGTGGTCAACATTAGAATAGATGTTTTGGGGGTTGTTTGAGGGTGTGCGAGCACAGCCCGTTGATGTCGGGGCTCCGTTCAGGGATAAAGCGTATGGATCAGGAGAGGGAAACATGGTTTGAGGGCGCAACGTCACGACTGCACCACACCATTAGTCAGGGCTTTGAGTGGGATGAAAAAACTGGGGGGTCTCTCAAAGGGGCGTGGCCAGTGTAATTAAGGGCTTTGCTTAAAAACATATAAGCTAAAAATCTGTGCTTAGCATAGTGTGCCGCCTGACATGTATTTTGCAGTTTCTGTCATTGCATCCAGATATATGATACAGTTAACATCATACCAACAAGAAGCTAGGACTATTGGCTTTGTAAATGGTATTTAGTTGCATAAGATAAATAAGCAGCAACTATGGCTCGTATATAATATTGTAAAAGCTTCCACTTAAAGCCCTGGTGACACCACCACAATGTTGCTGCTCCAACGTATCAAAAAGAGAAGGGAAATCCAGAGAGAAAATGACTGTCTGTAAAGGATTTCCCTTCCCCTACAATGCTCACCTGGCATGACGTCATGCCGTAATTTCTCCACTAGTGAGAAGTGAGGAGTGTGAGCAGGCGCAGTCGATGTGCCTGCTGTGACTGCAGGCCGGAAAAAACAAGGACCGCCTGTGCCAGGGGCACCAAACAGAGCCCGATAGAGACCCTTTTTGGGGCCCTCTTTAAAAAACTGCCGGTGCTCAGACCTGGTGAGCCCCTGTCCACTTAAAGCCCTGCCATTAGTACAAGTTTGGTGTGTACATGTGATGGGGGATTACAGGGAGGGGAGCAGGTTAGATTCATTGAAGTACAGGGATAGTTAGCCATTGTTTCTTGTATTAGTTAGGACGTTCATTCTGTAACACGCTTACCTAGGAGTTATGGGTTAATTTTATCACTAACCTACTCTGTTAAAGCTTCCCCCTTAACAGTGAAGTGAAATAATTGCGCTGTCTTGATGGATTTAAATTAAGCTGGTGATCACGTTTTATTTGAGGGCGGTGGTTTGCGAAAACGCAGTTTTTTGGCTGACCCGGGCAGGCACATAAAGTTTCCAGAGCAGCAGCATCACAGATGATGTTCTAAAGCTGCCCTCTAAAGAAGGCTGGATAGAAACCCTATAGCAGTCTTATTTCACACTGATATCTTTTCAATTGATGCGGCCATTAAGAGCACAGGACCCACATTTATATCGTGTGTGCTCCTATTTACAGTGAATAATACTCCCAGGCCCAATTCCAAATGCTTCTGTCACTCTGTAAATCTTGCAGTTCCAGTCTAAAGACTGAGCAATCACAGGTGTAATTGTACACATCCAATAAAAAGGAACACTAAACAAATGTGAAGAGGAAGTAAAACCCCACGAGTAACGTAATTATCAAAATGAACTTGCAAAGCCAGCTTTAATGTGCATACCTCAAGGGAAGCAACATACAGATGCAAGGCTCATAATGCTGCACACGGCAACATGGCGAGGTTTAAGTGAAACTAAAGGGAACGCGGTAATTGGCAGCAGTGACTGATTCAATATGATGTATCATTGACCAAGCACAAGCGAAGCTGAAATTGCATCCAAGGAGGGTCGAAGACTGATGCAGTGTAATCTTTTTCTCATTAAATGGACAATTAAAATGATGTCTTTTGTCACTAAACAAGATGGAGTATGTACTTATCTTGTTGGTACTAGTGTGCGAGGAAGCCATGGCATTTTAAGGGACGCTTTTTTCTTTATTCCGCGCTCACAAATTGTCATCCTGGGTCTCCTCGTTTTCTGAATCCAACTCTGGTTAATGGGAACTGCCATCGTTTGAACTGAGGCAGCTTAAAAAAAAGAATACCCTTGTGGCAAAAACAATATAAAGGGAGAAGAAGCGAGCGATGAAACGGATCGGCGAAGCCAATTCACAAAACCTCCCACTGTGGGGCATATTATCAAGTAGGGCGTTAAAATTATCTCAGTTTTAGCGGCAGAAAACTTCAGCTAAAGGGGCGATAATGGGCTTGATAATATGTCCTGGAGAATTCCAATAGAAGCCCATGTTTACACCAGAAAATTGGTTTCTATTGGATTTCACAAGGCCATATTATCAATTCCATTATCGCCACTTTAGCAGCAGTTTTCTGCCGCTAAAACGGCGATAAATTTTAACGCCCTGCTTGTTTAATATGCCCCTGTGTTCTAAAAACACACGTTTTAATATTTAAAAATGCAAAAGAGATCAATCTTGGGAGACTCCGTTCCTTATAAAGTTCAAACGGGGGCATACGTGTGTGCAAGAAGAGTGACGCAGATGAACTTCTTCACAGAAAAGCTGCAGGTTGCCACAGGCACTCGTAGCTGGATATCACTGGTCCACCCAGGCTACAGATCAGTTACTGGTTGCGGAGTAGAACCAAGTAAAGGATCTCATTGTAAAGTAATCAGATGCTCATTTTCTAGTCATAATCAGGACACATTGCAGGGAAACACCGGCCAATGTTTAAGTGCCATGGAATCTGGAAATAAATAATCCCAAAGAGAGAGGGGACACGATGTTGAGAGAAAAGTTCTCCCAGCCTATAGGCTGAAGTGAGTGCCCCATCAGAACAAACTTAATTTACAGACCCTTCATGGAGGCTTGACTTCAAGGGTTCAAATACAGATTTTATGAACCAACAGAAACACACTGAGATCTCAGGGAGGAACTGTAAACTTCACTGCCAGCCCCAAAACAACAAAGATTAAGGAAATGCCCATAAAGCATTTTCACAGTCTTAACACGCTCTTAGGTATTATGTGTATTCAGCCTGAGAGGTTCGTGCTAACAACTTCCTCTAAAAAGGGAATATGGCAAATTAGTTTTCCATCTCAACGTTATAAGTCACAGGACCCAAAAATATTTGAAAAATTACAAGTATAGACAAAATGCATAGAAGATGAAGGCCTGCCAAAGTGCAGGTGAAGCCACACTGTTGAAACCACAACAGAATTTTGAAGGGGTGCGTTGTCCTAGCAAATGAAATGGTCCATTGCAGAAATCTCAAATGCAAGAAAAGGCCTCCTTTCTGTATGTTCATCCTAAATATATCGGACTGATGCTTCTGGTTTTTGAACCCTGTACACTGGGACGCTTCCAGCCAGGCCACATTGCCTGCGCTTTGACCCATCGAAGCTTGTTGAACTGGCTAAAAATCCTAATTGACAAAAATTAACATACCATGAAGTCCCTTGTATTTGGTACCCAGTGTACCTAGGGCCTACAAGGTAAATGATATCGCGAGCGCTTATTGTACCACCACTAAAGTGACCATGTAAAACATGATCCTAGGCATGCCACGGAAACCCAGCTTTTCAGTTTTACATCCACCTTTCTGAACTATTAACCCCTTCCATGCTGGGCCATTTCCGCCGCTGTGCGGTAAACAAACGAACAGGGCGGGGCCGTGACGAACCCCAGCCGTCATCAGCACACGAGCACCGTGGAGCGTGACGGCTGGGGTTCGTCATCAGCATGGAAGGGATTAAAATCACTCAATTAGCATGCCTAAACCTTCCTTTTTAATATTTATAAGTCACCCTGAAGTAGGCTGTAAATGCCCATAAGGTAGGGTCCATGGTGTTTAAAATGGAAGGCATGTGTTCTTAAGTTCTGCATGTCCAGGTAGTGAAAAATCTCCAAAGTCGATTTTTACTGTGGGAAGGCTGACTTGCCTGTAGATAGCACTGGGTTACATTGTAACACCCTATAATGCAATACTTCAGTTTGGAAATGACTACAACCATGGATCAAGAACTCACATTAATAGCCATTTAAAATCTAATCTGATGGTAAAGCCGGAGTTTGAACTACAGTTTTGAAATAGCACTTTTAAATGTTGGCATTTTCCTGCCTCAAGCCTTTGGGAGCCTTTTCAGAGTTAATCCACAAATGTCACCAAGCAGCCTGTCGAGAGGTGTGAATTGCTCTTAGGAAAGGGAACAAAAGGGACTTGGCTGGGAGTAGGTGAGACATCCTCCTTACAAGATGGTCCGGTGCAGTGCCCATCAACTGCACAAGCTTTAAAGCAGGGGTCTCCAAACCGGTCCTGGAGGGCCGGATCCATGCCAGATTTTTTGAATATCCCCATTGAGATACATGTAGTTATTTTAAAAATCTTGCATGGATCCAGCCCTCTATGACCGGTTTGGAGACCCCTGCTTTAAAGCAACATCTCCTAGGCCTGGCCCTGCCTTTTTCCAAGTAGCCAGACTGGCAACAATCCCAGTGGATGAGAATCCTGTTCCAGAACTGGTTTCCAAGGAGAATCTCTCATTTCCATAGACACACCTCATGGGTGTGCTCAGAGCTCTGGCCAGGGGACGAAAGTTTCTGTCATGTTGGATTTTGGCACAGCAGACACTGTGGGCCAGTTTAGGGCTAAACCTCCAGAAAGTGATATCAAAGTGAGTAGGGTTGTCTCCGGAAACGTTTTCCCTATTGGTCAGGGAATCACCCCACCCACAGGCTAGTGCCAAGCATAAAACGTGCACCGCTGGATACCCTCCTTAGAGCACTGATGAACTAGAGCAAGACAGAAGGAGGACTGGACCTGATGAACCCTTTGTTAAAAACGACCCCATTTGAAACAGTGGTAGTTCCCATTAACCAGTGAGGAGACTCAGTTTGACAATTAGTGAGCACAGATAAAGACAAAAGTGTTCCTTAAAATACCTGGGTTCCTTCATAAAGTAATACTATGGGGCTAGCTGAACTCTATGAGTCGTGCACGAGCAGAACCATGAAAACATTTGGCATGCACGAATATAATGTAAACATATGATACAATCTTTTCAAAATTTAAAAAAGAGTTTTTCTTGAACATGCATTAGAGTTTCACCATAATACATCAAATTATGGGCCTGATTGTGATGTCTGTGGTTGGACCACCAACAGCGTGTCAGTGGTGGTCCAACCGCAGACAGCCCATTGGTCAGACCGGCATATCATGATACCACTGGTTGGACCCACTGCTGTCGGACGCAAGACCGCTGCATCAGCCAGGATCATACATCCCGATGGGGCTGAGGTCGGAGAAGCGTCTCAGAATGGTGATGGTGCCAAGGCATGCACCTCTGTCAGGATTACAATATTCCTTTCTGGAAGCCTTTTCACGGCAGGAACCCTGCAATGTAAAGGTTTTCCCAAAGGGATGGAAGGCCCCAAACAGTGCCCCCGGCCGTCACAGGCCAAGACATTTTTTTCCTGGAGGCAAATGTGGTGCCCCCACTCACCTCCATGCACTGGGTGCCATGCAATAGTGGCTGGCGGTCCAACTACTGGGCATCTTAATAATGTCCTATATTACTAGGTAGATAGACATCTACTGAAATCATAGTTTTTAGAAGTATTCATGGCTCACCACCCAAAGATAATGCCAATAGTGTACTAAGATGCAAGTCATTAGTCACCTAAACCCTAAACATGGCCTAGATTCATAATAGAGATGGAGCAACATTATAGTTAAATTAAGAAAACAAAAGTGGAGCTTGACATGTTTGTTTATAACTCAAATACTTAAAAGTGCCCTCATATGTGATGATATGAAAAAATATGGTCAGTGAAATTATATATTTGCCTAGGATCACACATTTTGATCAAGTAGGCAAGCAGGTATTGATTCAAGATTACTTGGATTCACATTTTGAAATTCAGTCTCTATATGGGTATTTTTCTCTCTCTCTCTCTTTCCCCCTCCCTCCCTCCCTCCTTGCAATGTGGGTCTCGTCAAACATCCCATGCAATCTACCTTATGAAACCCACAAGGGAGTCTTTCAGGCTTATAGCTTTTCTACAAGTTCCATGCCAGGGACTCTGCCATGTAAAGGTCTGTGGAAAGGCAGGGAAGGGGCCCCGAACAGGGCCCCAGGAGGTTAAACCCATTGGGCCTTGTGCCTAGGGGCACATGTTGTGCTCCCCTATACCTATATTGTCAAGTGCGCTCTGTGAGCTAAAGCATGCTGCTGCCCTAAGGCTGCTGCCAGCACATTGCCGGTCTGGGGGTAAACTCTCAATGCGGTGGTCAGGATGCCACCAGCTTGGTGGTGATCTCTCGACCGCCAATGTTGTGGCACGGTGGCCGGGCCGCCAAGGTCATAATCAGGACCTAAGAGTTGCTTTTAATATTGTAAAAAATATGGATTTAAAAAATATCACTATGTACTATCGCTTGTGTTATTCTGTAAGTAATTAATTGTGGTGTGTGTTTTATTCTTTATGATAATTAAATGTTTTTTAATTTGTGTTTCAACAAGATAATTTATTAGGAAATTGTTGAAATTTGTGTTTTTGGTAGCATTAATGTATAAATATAATGGTTTTATAATTGTTCTAGCAGCAGGATATAGGGTTTCTGGGATATAAGGATGAGGAGATTTTTAAAAAGTGGGTATTTTATATTAAATGTAATATTAATTATGCTATGCAAATTGACATTGTAAAAAGTATACATCTATTTGGATACCATAATCATTTTATAAATATTCTTTCATTAAATGATATATATATATATATATATATATATATATATATATATATATATATATATATATATATATATATATATATATATATATTAATTATAGTACATTTTAAAATATGTATTTGTATAATAGAATTTGTTCTAAAAAATATAGAACAAAATAAATGTAATACAGTGAATTATTTTTTTAACTCACTCTACGTTGACGACACCATCTTGTATGTTCGAGACCCTCAAACCAACTTAGCGCCACTCATGAGGGAAATCCTCCGATTCGGCAGATACTCCGGATTCGGCATAAATTGGCATAAATGCATTATTTTTCAACTGACCTCAAGCACAACTCCGTGGGAATGCGAGTTTCCCCTCGAGTGGTGTTCATATTCGGTCAAATATCTCGGGATACACATTAACTTGGACACCACTCAAATTATACGGTTAAATTACGGACAGGCAGTACAAACTTCAAAAACACAGGTGAAGCGTTGGCTGAAGGTACCATTATCTCTGGCAGGACGGGTGGCAATTCTAAAGATGGTTGTACTTCCCAAATGTTTATATTTCTTCAATAACATTCCCATACCTCTCACCGGTGTTTTTTTTCGAACGCTACGATCACACCTCACACAAATGGTTTAGGGGTAAACAGCCACAGATCCGCTGGTCGATCCTCACACTACCATATGTGTGAGGAGGGTTTGGCGTAACAAACTTGCAATTATATTATCTAGTGGCTCAATGTCGCTATGCACACACGTAGTTTCACCCGGACGCAAGAATACCGTTTTTACGGCCGGAGGCAGATGTAGCTCTTCCTGACAGATTGTCAACAAACCTAGAGGCTACGCCCACGACCCTCATGACATACAAACGGTGTCCACCATCGAAATTGAGGAAGCTTACAGGCGCTACAGCCCTGTACTCATCCGCCCTTCCACTACCTAATACCAAATGGTTCTCAATCACTGGGGAAGGCCTAGTACAGCACACACTGACTGCATTAGGCGTAGACAAAATAGGTGATTTGTATCCGGATGGACATGTATTCTCATTGGACTAGGATGCACGGTACATAGGCAGCAGTTTCATGACTCGATTTGTTATGACTCGTATGATGGCAGCTTAAGGGCGACACTCCCCACATTTCCAATTGAGCCAGACTTGTTTCCCCTGCTCACACTCATAATACTGAGCCCAGATGGAGAGCGTCTCATTTCTAAAATGTACTAAGCAATTTCTGCTATGAGACCGGTGTGTGAAGACAAGCTCCAGCAGGACTCGGAGGCGGACTTGGGGGGGTCCAATAACAGACGACCAATGGTCCAAATGCTGCGAGGTAACCAAAAAAACCTCTCCCTCAACAGCAAACACAAGCTGCTGCACTTTACATTTCTACGCCGTGCTTACTTCACACCTGCCAAGGCGCATAGGATAGACGCCTCCAAGCCACACACATGTTTGAAATGCACCGAACCTCACGCCGACTTCATGCATATGACATGGACTTGCCCCCACTTACAGAGTTACTGGGGGGACATTCACACTACACTAGGGAAGATGATCGACTTGCCTCTCGAGCCTATTCCAGAAATTGCACTATTGGGGTACACAGTGAACTTTCCCAAGAGAGTTAGACGTTTTGCATCACAGGGCTTGTGCTGGCAAAACGGGAGATTGCCATACACTGGGACAGGAAAACGGGTCCCAAAGTGCAGGATATATGGGGCCCTTTTCGGAGATATGTAGAAGCAACTAAGTAGGCCTCAATTTTCAGTCAGAAAGGGGTATTGTCCCAGAGGGAGTGAGGTGATTATATCAACTAACAACACCAACGTTGAGGTCAACCATGGGTAGTGTTGTGTTACTGCACGCTTGTGCTGGCAGTAAACGGGAGGAAGGAAATTCTGAACGTCGGGGACACGAACTTGGGCGTGGGCTGGTGGTGTGGCCGTTTGGGTAAGATATTCATTATTAAGATATGTCATTATACTGGACGTGCCAATTGACACGTGAAACATTACTATCGAGATTTTATGTTATGTTATATGGTTTTATATAGCGCTCGGCTGCCCCAGCAAAGGGGTGTCCCGGGGCGACCAGAGAAGGAGGGAGGACAGCTGCAGAAGAAATTTGCATTTTGCAAAACATCGTTTAGCAGAAGAGGTGGGTTTTTATGGCCTTTCTAAAAGACAGAAGATCGTTCAGTCCCCGAATCTGGGAAGGCAGAGCATTCCAGAGCTTAGCAGCAAGATACCGGAAGGAGCGTCCACCCATCCGGGCTAGCTTAATACGGGGGACAACTGCCAAGTTCTGACCTTCCGAGCGCAAAGTACGTCGGGGCACGTATGCTGTAAGAAGTGAACTTAGCATAGGTGGGGAGGCCATTTTCAAGATTTTGAATGCGAGACATAGGGTCCTGAAGTGGATCCTCTTCTCCACCGGGGGAGACCTGTTAATGCTCTTACTGCGGCATTTTGGACTTGTTGCAGTCTTAATTTCTCCGCTACATTTACCCCTAACAGTAGGGAGCTTGCTTAGTCCAGCCGCGAAAGGATGGCTGACTGTACCACGGACTGACGTGTCTGGGGGTCAAAAAACTTTAAGATCGGCTTACGGTTCCGCAGGATCCCAAAGCATGTGGCAGACACTTTTTTAAGGGCGGAATCCACCCATACTCCAAGGTTTTTCACATGACTTTAAGGGTCGGGCAGTTGGCCAAGTGACTCAGGCCACCATTTGTTACCCCAGGCCGCTGTCTCTTTACCCACCAGCAAGACCTCCTTCTTGCCGGCGTTAAGCTGAAGGTAGTTTGACGTCATCCAGCTAGTAATGTCGATGAGGCTCGGTTTGAAATTCTGCGCGCTCAATCCGCCCTCACCCTTTAATGTTACCACTAGCTGGGTGTCGTCAGCATAGGATACTAGAGACAGCCCACGTTTCCTGGCTACCTCCGCCAGAGGTTGGACATAAATATTAAACAACGTGGGGCCGAGTGCAGAACCCTGGGGCACTCCTTGTCTAATGAGGCACTCTTTAGAGAGAAACGGCGGGGTGGAGACCCTGAAAGATCTCCCTGATAGGAATGCCTTAAGCCAAATGAGGGCCTGTCCCGATATTCCTGCCTCCTCAAGCCTGAACAACAGCACCTCGTGTGAGACCATATCGAAGGCAGCACTGAGATCTAAAAGAATCAGTGCTGCCGTCTCGCCGGAGTCCAATATGGTCCGGAGATGTTCCGTCACACTCAGTAGGGCCGTTTTGGTGCTGTGTCCAGCACGAAAGCCATGTTGGGACCTGTCTAGAGTGGAATTAGACACCAGGTAATTGGTCAGGATGGTGTTAACATGGGACTCCGCCACTTTGGCTGGCCAAGGGAGCAGTGAAATAGGCCTGACATTTTCGGGTAAATTTGGGTCTAACGTAGGTTTTTTTATGTTAGGGGAGACCCAGGCCTGCTTCCATCTGGATGGAATATTAGCAGTGGAGAAGGACGAGTTTATAATGTCTCGGAGCGGGCCAAGTACTGTCCAGTCTGCTTCTCTAAATTGTACTGGTTTTAGAGGGTCTGCAGGTGAGCCTGACTTTATTTTATTGCAGAGTTTAATAAATTCATCTTGACTGAGCGCAGGTATGTTGTTAAGTTTGGGCATGGTCATAGTGACTGAGGGGTTGAGGTGTGGTGCGATTGGGAAGGCATTGTATATTTTGTGAATTTTATCCATGAAAAAAGATGCCAGGTTCTCGCACAGTGTGGGTGCGGTGTTAGATTTTTCTACCGTTTTTTTTAACACTGAGCTCTTTTAATATTTTGAAGATGGTTTTAGAGACGTTCTGGCTTTTGCTAATCTCTGTCACATAGTAAGTAGCTAGGGTCCTGCAAATGTTACGATGATAACTTTTTTGTGCCTGGACATAGAGAGTTTTGAGTGTAGGATCATAATCTCTTCTCCATTTGCGCTTTGCTATTTTACACTCTTTCTTAAGGGAGATGAGCTCTTCATTATACCAGGGACTGGATTCCTGTGAGCGCGCCCTAATCCATTTAGCCGGTATCAGTGCATCGAAGGCCTGATTTATCCAGTTACAGAAATCCTCATATCCCTGGTCAGGGTCCTCACTGGTTTTAAGGGGGTCAGCTATGAGGAGTGCGTGAAATTCTTTGAGACGGAGTTTCCTCCACGGCCGTTTCAGCGCTTGCTGGGCGGGTCTTATATTAGGAGCGTCCCCAATGGGCACTGTCATAATCACCAATAAATGGTCTGTCCAGGTAATGGGGATGGGGGCCTCTACTGTGACATCGGTCATATTGGAGAAGACAGGGTCTAGAAGATGGCCGCCTCTGTGTGTGGAAACACTAACGAGCTCACAGAGCTGGAAAGCGGCCAGGTCAGCTAACAGAGTGCTTATCTTGTTGTCAGTGGTAAGGTCAAAGTGAATATTTAGGTCACCCACTATATTGAAATTCGCTGTTCCAGTAACCAGAGAACACACATTTTCCAGGAGCGGTTTTATAAAGCTTCTATCTAAACCTGGGGGTCTGTAAATTAGGATACCCACGAGGGAGAGCTGGGGGTTAATTTTGACATTATTGCGGGCACATTCACTGCCTTCAATATCCAATTTGGTGAATAGGCATGTGTAGTGGGACTTGACGATCATCGCTATCCCGCCTCCCCTTGCTTGTCTATTTAGCATGTATGTAGAATATCCTATGGGGGTGGCTAGGTTGATGACCGAATCCATGTCAACTCGTAGCCAGGTTTCCGTGAGAAATAGAATATCTAAGGTATAGCTTGTCAGTGGCTCATGGACTTCCATGTGGTGTTTTTGTAGGGATCTTATATTGAGCTGCCCAACCTTAGTTTGTTGAGGGTTGGCATTCAGGAGGGATGGAGATGTTGAGGGTTTGGGAAGGGAGAAACCACATAAACATTTAGAGCAGCCTTTTCCTACGTGTAAGGGAGAGTTTTTTGCACATAACGGCCGAGCAATTGAGGGTCAGTAGGTCCCACCTAGAATAGGATATGGTGTCCCTACCAGTAACACCAGGGTCCTTGGTGAGAGGTGACGTGCAGGCGCAGACAGGCGCAGACGGGCTAGTCTTAGGAGAGTCTTCGGCATGCTGAGAGTGTGCCCGCTGCGCGCGTCCACTGCGCGTTCGCCCTGACATTGTCTTAAGTAGTCTTGTGCCTCGGGTCAACTAGACCGCAGAGCGCTCGAGAGCCGGAAATGCCCCCTACCGGAAGTAGGAGCGCCTGACCCCGTTTCCACCCTCCGCTCAATCGGCACTTGCCGTGACGGACCGGGGTGTGTGGGGCAGCGCAGCAGCTATAGAGGTGCAAAATGCAGGTAGGAGACACAGCAGATTTCTTTACAGAATGCAATGTGACTTTGGTTATTTTTTTAAAAAGTGAAGTGCGGTCTCAATCAGCACAGCTTCCTTCAGTGTGCCAGTAGAAGCACAAGTGCAATTTTACAGTTTTAAAAACGATAAACAGTGTGACTTTGTTAAAAGTAAATTGCAATCTGAGGGGCGTGGCTACGCAGGCGATCGTAATGGCCGCCTGATTGTAGAGCTCCGCCGGACGGGCTGGCAGAAGGCGGCATTCCCATGTGATCCGGCGCTGCCAGGGGTCTGCAAATGCCCGCCTCTGTCCCCGGGGGCCGTGGGATGCTGATGGTCGCTGCCTGAGACTGGGGGACGGCGTGGACGTTGAGGATTGCGGAGGGGTGGTGGGGCCTGTCGGGTCCCGCCGGACGTGCACCCTAACGCGCCGGAGCGCCTGGTGAGTCTCCCTCGGGTTCCCCCACCCCCCCCTTGGCTTCCGGGTCGCTGTTGTGCCCCCCCCCCCCGGTCCGTTGCTGGTCCCGGGCGGGCTCCTTTGGTGGGGGGTTTTGGCCCCCGGTGCTGCTTCAGACCTTCGGGCCTGGTCCGGCCTCGGGAGCCGGGGCCTCGATTTCTGGGCCTGCCTGGGCTGGGTGGTGACGGGCGGGGGGCGGCGGGCGGCTGGTCCGGGGTGCGTTCGGGGGGTGGCGGGGGGCGCGCGGGGGGGGTCTCTCGGGCGGCCCCGCATATCTCCGTTTGGTGGGGGCTCTACATTCTCGCCCCCACCGTTGTCTTTTGCCATCGACACACGCCTGTCCCCAGCGCTGCCCATACCTTTGCTCCTGTTGCTGCTCCCTCATCCTCACGAACGGCTAGAGGCGTGATGGGCCCACCAGCCACAACGCAACGGAAGGACCCCACTCAGAAGAAGCTCAGCTTCGATAAACCACCCATCTGCTCGGCCGACAATCAAACTGCCAGACCTGCTGCTTCGGCGAGCCCTGCGCCACCGGACATGGCGGGGATGGTGGCTGAAATGCTTGGTGAGATGCGAGCGGGGTTCAAGGCCATTGACTCCCGCTTTGACGCCCTCGATCAGAAGATGGCCGAGATGGGCGCGAAAATTCAGTCTCACGACAGGCGTCTGGATGTGGCTGAGTCCCGAGTCTCTGATCTTGAAGATGGCGCTACTTCCACGCTGAAACGACTGGAGCGAGTGGAGAAGATCCTCAAGGAGGTGGCCATTAAGAACGAGGATTTGGAAGCGCGCAGTAGGCGCAATAGCGTTCGAATTCTTGGTGTGGCGGAGACGACGGCCACTGGCCGCTTTGACACTTTTGTGGAACAGCTCCTGATCGAATTGTTTGGCAGGGACACCTTTACAGCTGGCTTCGTGGTGGAGCGGGCGCATAGGTCATTGGGCCCTGGTCCTGCCCCGGGCCTGCCACCTCGCCCCATCATTGCCAGACTCATGAATTTTAGAGATAGGGATGCTGCCCTGAGGGCCGCTCGTGAGGCGGGCGAGGTGAAATGGCAGGGTGGGGTACTTTCTTTCTTTCCTGACTTCACGATGATGGTACAGGACGCCCGTCGCAAATACACTGGTGTTAAGGCCTCGCTGCGCAAGCTGGGACTGCGCTACGGCATGCTGTACCCTGCCAGACTGAGGGTTGACGTCGATGGCAAGTTTCGCATCTTTGACTCCCCCACCGAAGCACAGGAGTTCTGCCTAGCCTATAAAAATAGAGGATCTCCGCGGTCCTCGGACAGGGCGCAGCAATCCCCTACGAACATGGACTCGCAGGCTAGCGCTGACCTTTTTGCTGAGAGCGGGCAGGGCTGACTTTTGCCTATTCTTCGCTAGGCCTCTCATTAATACACTGCACTGCTAACTGCTCGACTCCCCTGGGCTCTTACACGTTGATACGATTTGAATGTCGACCTGATTGTTGCGTCTGCCCGGCGGGGCGTTGCCTCCCCCCATGGCGCGAGCCGTATGGTGCTCATTTCTGAGAATGTGTTTCTTTCGCAGGATTTGCATTGGACTCTTGCTTCTTTCTGCTACTCTTGGTATTGTTCTTTGGGCCGGGTGGTGCCTCCGTGGGGTTTACGTGAGGCTGGGTGGTGGGTGGGTAGGGGGGGGTGTTTCACGCATTAGTTGGAATGTTTCTGTGCATGCTTTGTTTTTTGTTTCGAGAGATGTCTGTTTTGCGGGAGGGTGGCAGCGGGTACGCACAAGATTGTTCACTGATATCCTGTACGGTTTTGCATGGCTAGGGTAGGTCAGCAACCTGGTCCTTCCAAACTGGTTCTGATGTCGTGGAATGTTCGGGGACTCAGAGACACTAGAAAACGGAAGCAAATCCTGAACTATGCAGCTCGACATGGGGTGGATGTGTTGTTCCTCCAGGAAACACACCTGGGACAGGCTGATTCCGCTATGGTTGCCAGGGGTTGGGGCGCGCACAGGTTCTTCGCCAATTACAGCAGGTATGCGAGAGGGGTGGCCATTTTAGTTCACCGGCGGGTCCCTTACGTGCACTCTGATAGCATTCTTGATAAAGAAGGTAGATATGTGGTGGCCACTGGGACTCTTCTCTGCTTTAAGATCACTTTTGTTGGAGTGTATGGGCCCAATACTGACTCCCCTGCCACGCTCCAGTGTCTTCATGACGATTTGCTACGCATCGACACTGACATGTTGGTGGTGGGTGGAGATTTTAATTTGTTGATGGACCCTGCACGGGATAGCACCTCTACATCACCGGACTGCAAACCTCGCTCCCGTGCTGTACTCTCAACCATGTGTGCACACTATCCCCTAATTGATATCGAGGCCCGGCTTCATCCCCACTCGCCCGCTTACACACATCATTCTGGGTATCATAACACTAGCACCAGGATCGACTATTGGCTCCTCTCCCCGGGTGTGGTTGGTTGGGTGGACACGCACTCTACGCTCCCACGTACCTTTTCAGACCACTCTCCTCTACTTTTGACTTTACTGGTTCCTAGACTGGGAGGGTACGAGAGACAGTGGCGCTTCCCTGGCAAGGCATTGGCTGACCCGGTTTTTAAAGAGGACATTCGCAAGGCGATTGAGGACTATTTTGAGCTTAACTCAGGCACTGTCGTCACATGGGCCACACTGTGGGAGGGTTTCAAGGCCACCATCCGGGGGGTATGCATCACGAAATACGTTGGGTCATTGCGCGAGATCCGCGCCACAATGTCCCGTATCGAAGATGACATTGCGGCGTTGGATAGTTCTGGCCTCCCGGACCCTGATGGCGCCTTGGAGACCAAACGTCTGGGATTGCTGCAGGATTTCAGGGACGCCGCAGACAGGGAATTGCACTACTTGCATACTCAACACGCAGCTAGACAACACGGAGAGGGTGACAGACCTGGTAGACTCCTAGCACAGCTACTACGCCCCCCCCGGCAGGCCTCCTATATTACCGACTTGCTCGATGACTCTGGCGTTCGCCACCAGACCACTCCTTCCATATGTGCTACTTTCCTGTCCTACTATAAAACGTTATACACCTCCTCCTTGCCTGATGACCGTCGTGATCCTGGCCCGTACATTGATGAGATCGCCATGGTGTTTTTGGAGAAGGGCATGCAGGATTTCCTTGCCGATCCCATCACGCCCGAGTACATTGTTGAGGCTATCGACGCCTTGAAGGGCTCCTCGGCTCCTGGGCTGGACGGCTTTTCGGCCGACTTCTATAAGGAGTTCAAAGACGAACTGGTGCCCCACCTTGTGGAAATGTACTCAGAGGCATTAGAGACCGGCGTCTTGCCTCCCACACTTCGAGAGGCGGTGATCGTGCTGCTGCCCAAGCCTGGTCGTGACCCGTCCCTCTGTGGCTCTTACAGGCCCCTATCGCTGCTCAACCTTGACTACAAGATCTTGGCCAAGGTTCTCGCAATTCGCTTGTCGCTCCTGATGGAACAGATTATTTCCCCTGCCCAGTCCGGGTTCGTCCCCCACCGCTCCACCTCCCTTAACCTTAGAACTCTCTTTTCTGTCCTGCACAGAATAGACCCTGACACCCCGGCGGCGGCTGTGTTTTTGGACGCCGAGAAGGCCTTTGACTCCCTGGAGTGGCCTTTCTTTCTGTCCGTCATGCGGCGGATGGGCATGCCCGCAATGTTCATTGCCACTGTAGAACTGCTCTACACCGCCCCTCGGGCGAGACTACGCCTTAATGGCACCATCTCCGATAGCTTCCCCCTCTCGAGGGGCACCCGACAGGGCTGCCCTCTCTCCCCGCTGTTGTATATCCTAGCCATGGACCCCTTGGTTAGGCACCTTCAGGAGCGGCATTTACATCGTGGCCTCCAGTTTCGTACTGGTCCGCTCCTCGTCTCTTTATATGCGGGCGATACCATACTTTATGTCCGGTTCCCTGAGACGAACCTGGAACCCCTTCTCCTCGAGATAACCCAGTTTGGGGAGTACTCTGGCCTACGTATCAACTGGCGCAAGTCTGATATATTCCCCCTTACGCCCGCCACAGTTCGTTGGGACAGTCCATTCCCACTCGACTGGAACACGGACTCGGTGAAGTATCTCGGTATCCACATACACCTGGATACAGACTCCATGGTCCGCCTGAACTACGGTCGGGCCTTGGACTTTCTGGAAGATAGCCTCGCCCACTGGCTTCGCCTTCCTCTTTCCATGGCAGGACGCGTAGCTATCATTAAGATGGTGGTGCTTCCCCATTTTCTATACCTGTTCCACAATTTGCCGATCCCACTGACCAAGATCTTCTTCACCCAGCTGCGCTCATTGTTGCTGCGGCTAGTTTGGGGGGACAAGAACCCGAGAGTCTCCTGGCGAACCCTGACTCTGCCCTATGAACGGGGCGGTTTTGGAGTCCTGGACTTTCAACTTTACTATCTTATTGCCCAGTGCGCTTACGCACACCCCTGGTTTCACCCGGATGCCCGGATACCCCATTTGCGTCCGGAGGCGGACATGGCGTGGCCTGTTGCCCTCGGGATGCTATTGCCCAAGGGCCTGCCCCGTGACCCTCAGGATATTCAGACTGCCTCCACTACTTCCTGGGCTTGGATGCAGCTGCGTCGACTGCTCCGGAAGGATGTGTTATACTCGCCGGCCCTCCCACTCCCGAACCCCCACTGGCTCCCTATCACTTCTGAAGCAGTGGTCTGTCGTACTCTTTCCAAGTACCAGCTTAACACCGTAGGAGATTTGTTCCCGGATGGTCACGTCTTTTCGGTCTCAGAGGACCACCGTTTTTCCGATCGAACGTTCATGGACTCATTCGTTCTTACCCAGTTGAGGTCCATGCTCAGAACACAGTTTCCTTCTTTCCCGCTCCCTCCCGACGACTTGGAGGCCCTGACCTTCTTGATACAGTCCCCCAATAGTGCGCACGTTGTGTCAAAATTGTACAAAATATGTGTGGCCGCACTTCCTGCCCCAGACACACGGGTGCGTGCAGCGTGGGAGGCGGATCTGGGCGGACCCATTACTGACGACCAATGGTCCGCTTGCTGCCGGGCCACCAAAGACGTCTCCATCAACACCAGACACAAACTAATTCACTTCAAGTTTTTACGGAGGCTGTACTTCACGCCTGCCTTGGCTCACAGACTCGACCCGTCAAGGCCGCATCACTGTCCCAAATGCAATGCCCCACACGCCGACTTTGCCCACCTTGCATGGACGTGTCCCAAACTGCAGGACTACTGGTTGCAGGTACACCACATACTGGGTAACATTTTAGAGTGTGTCCTGAGTCCCCTGCCCGAGATTGCATTGATGGGGTATGTTGTTGAGTTTCCCCGCTCCACGAGGAAACTGGCTGCCATTGGTTTTCTGCTTGCAAAAAGGGAAATTGCTATGCTCTGGTGTTCTAAGCGCATTCCCACCTCGAAGACATGGCTCCGCAGTCTGGCCCAGTGTAACATAAATAATGCAGAATACTCCGCACAGCTTCCAACCGCTTCGCGCCCAGTCGACATATGGAGCCCCTACAGACAGTACATTAGCAAGCTAACACAGGCGGCACAGTCCCAGGCGGCGAGCTCTCTGGTTCCGGAGGGGGTGGGTTAGCTGTTCTTCCCCCGGCTAGTCTGCATTGTCTACTGTGCTGCAATTGGCTACTGTTTGCCGTGCCTGTTCTGCTTGCACTCAATTCTTGGTTACCCCGACATCCTATGGTCACCCATGCAACCGATATTACCATCTTGTCATGATCGATGTGTTGTTGTCCGCTTTCTCTCCCTTGTGGGCATCTCTCTAGTTGTTGTTTTTTTGGTTTTTTTTTTTGCATCTTATTTATCTCTTTGCATCGCATGTGTACATGTACGTATTATTGGCAAACTAGAAAACGGAAAAATGGAGTTTCTAGAATGTGTTGCTCCGCTCATCATATTGTTGGTCACATCTAACCATGTTTAATTTTGCATTCCTGTTAATAGTGTCACTGATTTTCTCTACACGCTAAGTGACTGTTTGCTCCTATGTACCAACCTGATGCGAATAAAGAGATTTAAAAAAAAAAAAAAAAAAAAGTAAATTGCAATCTCATTCAGCGCAGCCTTACTATCGGGTACAAAAAATTAAAGCGCAGCGTGCAAATAAAATAAGCAGCCTTTCCCCACTCGTGCAGTCAGTCTAGTAATCAGACCAGTGCCTCGAGTCTTGGCTCTTAAGTAGTCTCGTGCCTCGGGTCAACTAGACCGCAGAGCGCTCGAGAGCCGGAAATGCCCCCTGCCGGAAGTAGGAGCGTCTGACCCTGTTTCCACCCTCTGCTCAATCGGCACTTGCCGTGACGGACCGGGGTGTGTGGGGCAGCGTAGCAGCAATGGAGGTACAAAATGCAGGTAGGAGACACAGCAGATTTCTTTACAGAATGCAATGTGACTTTGGTTATTTTTTAAAAAGTGAAGTGCGGTCTCAATCAGCGCAGCTTCCTTCAGCGTGCCAGTAGAAGCAGAAGTGCAATTTTACAATTTTAAAAACGATAAACAGTGTGACTTTGTTAAAAGTAAAGTGCGATCTCATTCAGCGCAGCCTTACAATCGGGTACAAAAAATTAAAGCGCAGCATGCAAATAAAATAAGCAGCCTTTCTCCACTCGTGCAGTCGGTCTAGTAATCAGAGCGAGAGTGCAGTGCAGGATGAGACGCGAGGAAATGACATGTACACCTTGCACAGTGATTGTTTATGATAAGTGGGACATGGTACCTTATTTGCAACATTTGTAACTGCTATATATTGGAAAATAAAGTTTAAAAAATAAGTGCTTTGGAAAATATGTCTATAAAAACTCTACATTTAAATTCTTTTTGAATACTATAATTAAAATGTGTCATTTTTTATGTTGAAAATTATAATGTCATTGTAAAATTAATTTTATTGCATATATATTTTCAAAATTGGAGATATATATTGTAATTTTATGATTGTTAATTTTGGATGACAATTTTATTTTAAATTTTGTGTTTAAATGCTTAGAAATGATAGTTCATAATTTAAAACATACAATAATTAACAATAGTGTTAAAAATAATTTATATTTAAATGTTTAAATATGAATTTATGGGTTTGCAGTTTTGGCTTGAGTGTTTTTTAAAGAAAATTGTAGGTTACTTTATATATCCTAAGTTTTGTGAGTGTATGCAATAATAATTGTGTGTGTATATCATTTTTAGTTTGCAGCATCTTGAATATTGTTCAGATTGGAGTGAAAATAGAATCTTTCACCTCTTTAGTGCCCAGCACGTTTCCTAAATTGATTTATAACGGAGTGGGAATAGTAAATGTCACTGCTTCAGTGTCAAAGACCATCCCTAAATTGATATAGATTGGATTGAGAATAGTAAATTTCACCCCTTTAGTGTCCAATTTTTTTCTCCCAAATTGTTCTAGATTGGAGTTGGAATAGTAAATGTCACCCCTTTAGTGTCCAACACTTTACCCATATTGGTATAGATTAGGTAGGAATATTAAATATCACACTTTTAGGGCGTGGTCACAATCTTGATGGACAGGGTTACACCATTACAAAAATGACGGATATCCCGTCCACCATATTACAAGTTTCATAGAATATAATGTAATTGTAATTTGGCCGGCGGGATATCCGTCATGTTTGTAATCGAGTAACCCAGTCTACTAGGGTCGTAATTTGGCCCTTAGTGTCCAACACTTTCTCTAAATTGTAGTTTGGAGTGGGAATAGTAAATGTCACCCCTTTTGTGTACAACAGTTTCCCCAAATTGTTTCATATTGGAGTGGAAACTGTAAATGCACCTCTTTAGCGTCCAACACTTTCTCCAAATTGGTATAAACTGGAGTGGGAATTTTAAATATCACTCTTTTACGGCCTAATCACGTTCTTGGTATACAGGGTTACTCCGTTACAAACATGATGGACATCCTGTCCACCGGATTACCAGTTTTATAAGATATAATGGGAATGTAATTTGCCAGGCGGGATATCCGTTATGTTTGTGATGGAGTAACCCTGTCTGCTAGGGTCGTAATTTGGCCCTTAGTGTCCAGAACTTTCTCTAAATGGCTGTTGTTTGGAGTGTGAAGAGTAAGAGTCACCCCTTTAGTGTCCAACACTTTCTCAACATTGTTTGAGATTGGAGTGGGAGTAGTAAATGTCACCTTATTAGTGTCCAACACCTTACTGAAAATTGGTATCGATTGTAGTGGGAATAGTAAATGCCACCCCTTTAGTGTCCCACGCTTCCCCCAAATTGTTTTAGATTGGAGTGGGAATAGTAAATGTCATCCCTTTAGTGTCTAACACTTTCCCCAAATTGTTTTAGATTGGAATGGGAATAGTTAATGTCACCCCTTTAGTGTTCAACATCTTCCTCAAATTTGCAAAGGTTGGAGAGGGAATAGTAAATGTTATGTTATGAAGTTTTATAAAGCGCTTGAATGATTAACTGAGTGAACAAGCCAGAGTGATGTCTACAGCAGCAAGGAAATTAGTGCCATGTTTTAAGAGCCTTCCTGAAGGCTAGAAGATTGGGTAGGGATTTGACTGAAAGATGGAGAGAGTTCCAAGCCTTGGATACACCCAGAATGAAACCGCAACTGCCCCATTTTACTCTCTGAAACAGGATTACCAGCACAAGTTTGGATGAGGCGGAGCGCAGGGATCTAGATGGAAGAATGAAAGAGAATGCCGAACTCAGAAATGCAGGGCCCTGACCATGTACGGTTTTGTAAACTATACATAATAATTTGAAAATTATTGTGTCTCTAACTGACAGCCAGTGAAGCTGGTGAATAGCTGTAGATACTGAATGATATTTGTGAAGTTTGAAAAGAACCCTGGCAACTGCATTCTGCACCGCCTGAAGCTTATTAAGGACACGCTGGTGTGCGTTCAGATAAATAGAAGTTACAATAGTTTAGTTTTGACAAAACTAATGATGTAACCACAAATTTGTGCAGGCGAGTGGGATTGAAGGACAGAATCTTCCTGATCATTTTAAGGGTAAGGAAAGCAGTGGATGTGACAGAACTTGCCTGACTAGTGTATGATAGGTCAGTATTGATACTAACTCTAAGATTTCTAACTGATTTGACTGGTGATGGAAGAGGACCTGGTTCAAGTGGCCACCAAACAGTGACACCTCCACTTTGGAGGAATTCAATTTAAGGCAGTTGAATGGCATTCACATATTGACTGCTCTCATGCAGTCACAGAAGTTGGAAGTCACACCTTGTTGCTCCTGGGAAAGTGAGGCGACAATTTGTGTGTAGTCTGCATATGATGTTAAGACAAAACCAAAGGAATGATTCAGATCTGCTCAGGCAGTGACGTAGAGAATAAAGAGTGTAGGATTGACCGAGGACCCCTGTGGGACCCCGCATGGAAGTGTAAAAGAGGGACAGCCAAAATCTCAGAGACGCTCAAGTTGCTCTTGATTAGTAAGAAAAGGTTTAAGCAGCTTCCAGGCAGTTCCTGGCACCCCAAGTGAGTTCAGACGGCCCAACAGAAGTCCATGATGGACCATATCAAAGGCAGCCGACAGATCAAGTAAAATAAGGGTGGCTCTGTTCCCTTGGACGAGCTTTGCCCTAATCTCCTCTGTGGCCTTGCTGAGGGCGGTTTCAGTATTGTGCACTCACCGGAACCCAAACTGGGTGGTGTCTAGAAGATTATTGTTTTGGATATGTTCCACTAACTGCAAATTCAGGAGCTTGTCAATGATCTTCACTGGGTGAGTCAGGTCAGCTAAAGGTAGATAGTTGGTTGGTTCGAGTAGGTCCAGCAAAGATTTTTTTAAGAGGGGAGAAATGGAAACGTTTTTCCATTGGAAATCAAAAACACCAGATATGCACATCTGACAATAGTGACAATACTGGCCGCTCTTGGGAGATATGGGCCCAGCGTTGAGCATGATTTGGCAAGATATAGTCTGACCTATACGGTAGAGGGTGGAATGAAATTACTGAGGGTAGATTATAGCACAAGAGATGAACCAGAGGAATGGGAAGAGGGAGCTGAGAAGGTAACAGTGCCAAAGTTATTAAAAACATCCTGAGCCTTCTTACAGAAGGTGTCAGCCAGGAGATTACAGAAAGATTGAGGAGAGATGTTGGGAGTAGAAGAGCAGGAAGAGGTAAGCAAGCAGGAAGAGGTACGCTGCGTGACTGTAGCAAACAATTCCTTGGACACGTTGGATGCTGTTTCAATTTGTGGTGGTGATCTGCCTGCCAAATGCCCCTTGTTCACCCCCTGCCACATTAGTATGGCGGGGCAAACGGCGTTCAAAAAAGTCCGTCTGCCCCTCTTCCACCGGTCGGATTGCCGACCGGGCGATAAAGGAACACAATATGGTGGCGCTGCCTTGCAGGCACCGCCATCCATATTACTATGGCTGTGGTTGGATAACTTTCCATGGCGGAGACTCCACCATGGAAAGGCATGCGGGAATTTAATGTTGGGTCCCGTTACGGGCCTTCGGGGGTGGGCATCTGCACTTGGGGGGTACCATAGCATTGGCATGCACAAGGTGGCAGGCACCGCACAGTGCCTGTCAAATTGTGCAGGCCAATGCACAACATGCATATTTGACATTGTGGTGGGTGCTGCACAAAGCAACCGCCCACCACAATGTTAAATGTGCCAGATGCGACCACCAAAGTGGCGGTCGCATCCTAATAGGCACAGTAGGACTGCCGCACTTCTGGTGGGCGGTCCCGTTTACCGTTACAGTGGCAGACGGACATCGTAATGGACCCCAAGGTATTTTGAGAACCAAGGGGCGGAAGTGTGATTGCGCTTGATCCTAGTTCTTTTAAGTAAGGCCAAAGAAGAACAGACAGAGTCTAACCAGGAGACATAATTTAAAACGTCTACATCGACATTGGAAGAAGGCCTAGGAGTGGTGGAATCTAAAAGCCGTGCAAGCGCCAGCTGTTCTTTATGCCATGCATGTGAGAATGTGTAGAATGTTTTGGCTGAAGAGGGGGAGCAAGTGATTTTAGAATAATATTGAAAAGAAAGCTCAATGGTCAGACCAAACAGGAGGAATGGTTCTATGATTTCCTAGAGAGGAATGACATCTTGAATGTGTCTGGCAGAATGTGAAGGGATCGTAACTAATTGTTCAAGTCCAAACAAGGAAATAGTAGTGAGTCGATGAGCTGTATCCTTATCATCAGGATTATCTAAATGGAAATTGAAATCTCCAATAAGAGTGAAGTTGTTGATGAATATGTGTGCCTAAAAAAGGCTGCTACAGTCCTGAGCTAAGGCACCGGGGGGGTCCTGGAGAATGATGCACAACTAGACCTCTGAAGGTTTGAGAAGGGGAGTGGGTAATGTTGAATGCTAGAGCCTCACAGAGAGACGATGGAACTGGGGTGTAGTGAATAGTAAAATCAGAAGAGTAAATAATGGCAATCTAACCTCTGTGTTTACCCTGTGGATCATGTCTAAATATGGAAAAACCAGAAGGAAATGTGGAGAAGATTTGTCAGTCCAAGTTTCCGTGATGAACGTGAATCAAGGTGTGTGGGTATCAATAAATTAAGAGCATTCCACACTGTGCTTAACTAACAAGCGTGCTTTAAGAGCGCACAGCCCAAGGTTGGGATGAGAGAGAGATTAAGTCTGGCAGAAACACTTTGGCACCAGGAGACTAGCTGAACTGAGGTTTAAAAGGTAGGTGACAAAGAACAATGCAAGGAAAATGAGAAGTCACACACAAAGCAGCGGGAGAGAACAGCTGAAGGGAGTTGCACATGTTCGAAATGCGAGCAGCCAGGAAGCTTGACTGATTGTACCAAGGCAAAGAGGGACTCACAGGAATAGGAAATAGTAGCACAGGTTTCTGGAGGGAGATGACCAGGGGGCTGGCGCTCTGTGCAGTTTGTGAACAGACGGGCACAACTGGGCTTGCCTTTGGTGTGCCTGCGGTGAAGACGTGCTTTGAGCAGCTGCAAATAGCCCTCTATCACCAGGGGCATGACAGGAGGTGTGGCTTGCTTGTGTGATGTAACGCTGCAAGCAAACTACATGAAAACGAATGGCCAAGGAAAGTATGGGCATTAACTGGGGTCCAGCAACCCCTGACTTCAGAGCTAGGCTGCCCTTGGAATGAAGCCTACTGGTAACACAAGACTAAATGAAATGAAAAGGTGAGAAAAGCATAAAACATTAACAGAATAAAAACGGGACACAGCCTGTGTCAATATGGCCCCTACCAGGTCCTGGGAGCCAGGCACCTCCCAAAAGATGCGGCAGAGCTGACCTACAAGGAACTTAAAATGCACGTGTCTAGTAGTGTTTGGCAGCTGCACTCATCTGTGTAGACACATTGTGAGCCACTGTAATAGCCCTCCATCACCAAGGGGCATAACAGGATCCGTGGCTTGCTCATGTGTTGTAACGTAGCAAGCAAACTACATAAAAACAAATAGGCCAAAGAAAGTATGGGCATTAGCTGGGGTCTTGTAACCCTTTACTTCAGACATAGCCTATTCTTGGAATGAACTCTACTGGTAACACAAGACTAAATTAAATGAAAAGGTGAGAAAAACATAACACATAAAAAGAATTAAAATAGGACACAGCTTGTGTCAATATGGCCCCTGCCAGGGCCAGGGAGCCAGGGACCACCCAAAAGATGGAAGCAGAGTCAACCAACAAAGAACTTAAAAGCAGCAGGACTAGTAGCGTTTGGCAGCCGCACTCAGCTATTTGGTCATGATGTGAGCCGCTGTAAATAGCCCTCCATCACCAGGGGGCAGTGATAGGATGGGTGGCTTGCTTGCATGTTGTAATGTAAATGTGAGCCCTTTAGTGTCCAACAGTTTCCCCAAATTGTTTATGGATGAATTATAATATACTAAGATTATTCATAATACGCTTTTGACTTTTTTTCCCAAGTAATTTACTCCTTAGTTGTTTATGAAGATTTTAACTTTTCATTGCAGTATGGTGTGCATTCTTTTGGTCTGTTTGCTACGTTTAGGTGCAAGTTGGCTAACAGGTGCTCCATACTTAGTTGTTGGTTGCTTTGCACTTTTTTATGTATAGAGTGTAGGTTGGGTTCTTCCTATTGTGGATTTGAAAACATTGTACCATTTTAGCCTCCTGTGTCAAGGTGCTGTCATAGACATTCCACCATGATATTTTGAACATGGGTTGGTTTCTGTGAACGAAGCAATTTAGTTTGCCAACATAAGTGTCTTCGAAATAATCCTTTAGGGGGCTTAGTTTGTTTTCATTTTGTTGATAGAAAGCTTTCTATTAGTAAAATACAGTGGTTAGCTACCTCTGTGACATGGAAATAGGCTAGGCAAATTGGCTGCTTGAAGCACCGCCTACACTTAGTCACACTTGGGGCTGGTGGTTCGGAGGTGGGGATCTTGCAGTGGTGGTCAGTACTATTACCAAATATATTGATGCTTGTGTGTGCATTTCAACTGCATATGTGTTGGATGCATACATATACATGATATAAGTGAAACAATACCATAGACCCATTACCGGGGTTCAGCCCATATGTGGTCAGTCCTGGCAATGGGTATATCGTACAAAAAAGACTCACCTGTAGATCGTCGTACACAGTGTCACAATCCTTGGGGTGAAGATCTTGCTGTGAAGGGGGACCTGGAGAAAGGGATCCACATTGAAATCTTCCTAGAAGAAGAAGAAAGGGAAGAGTACGCACCCCAAATTCTTGGTTACTGCCACCTTGAAGCAGCAGTCGGACCGCTTCAGTTCGCCTGTGAAACAGGCAACTCCTAATACACATGGCGGTGCAGCTCCCCTGTAGCACCCTATGGCAGCTGCCTTTCCCAGATCGAAAGCCGAGCGGTCATAAGTCTGCTGCCAGTCTCAGCGGTCCAGCAGCGGCCTTCGTAAAGCTGATCTGCCCAACTTGTAATACAGCATTCGGACCACCGAGCTCACCGCACTCAAACTACCTTCACGGGACCACAAAAACTTGGAATAAGGCCTTTAGTGCAAGAGGAGAATCACTGCTGCCTGTTGTAGTTGGTGCATTTAAACATTTTAATGTAGGTATTGCTGGTAGTTGCCCTGTGATGTACTCAGGGACGTTAGGCAGTATAACCTTTAGGATTTTAGCTGTGGGAGCTAGTACTTGCCTCTCTTATATGCTGCAATATCTCACTTACGTATGTTCCTGTTATATTTGGGGGTGATTGTGCTCTCTTACATGAACAACAACGTCATCTTTTGCAGTAGCCATCCCACAGCATGCATTTAAGTATTATTTGGTACATTTCCAGTTTACATTTTCTATAGATGCACTTTCATGGTTGTAGGTGTAGCCCATTTCACTTTGGGCCTAATTATGATGGAAGTTGGACAAGCATCTGACCACCATCATAGCTAGATGGGGACTCGCTGACAAGTAGTCGGCAGCTCGACCCACCCTATTATGAATAGACCACAATATAGGTGTTTGAAACATGCCTTTTACTCTTACTGCTTGGCTATGGCGGTGCCTGGGACACAGTGCATGGATGTTGGTGGGGGGCACCACATGGCCACATAGCAGAGGGCCTTGGGGATGGGAGTCCCTGCTAGGGGCCCCCAAAGTCCCTTTCCGACAGACTTTCCATGGCAGAGGGATCACCATGAAAAGGTTGTGGGAAATGGACATAATAATCCATAAGAAGGCACTGCCTTCATTGTAGGGAATACTCTTCGTCCCCTTCCCCAACAGGCTCCTTGGGCCTGTTGGAAGCAGCGGTCTTTCCCCCTGCCCCCTGCGCTCTGACCATCGGTATCATAATCCAGCGGCCGGACCGCCGCCCTAGATGTCGGGAGGACTACCACTGATGGCCTGTAATTGCTTTCCTTTCTGGTATGTTATATATTTGGCTTGCTGTGCCATTTTATCTGAAAGTAGTGTAATATTGTAAATAAATACAATTGTTTAAAGTGTATATGTTTGTTACTTACATATAAAAATATGCAAATACTTCTAGTTTTTGTTAATATACATATATGTTCTTTTTAGATGTTTCACATTGTTTTACAGTTTTTTGGTTGGGGGTTGTTATTTGAAACAGGGGATTCCTTTTCTGTTGGAAGGGGGACAAAAGCATCAGTTTTATTTTAATTAAAATTTCTATTTGTTGGTAGTTTGTAGAGGTTGAGGTTATTAGGTTTATTTGTACTTGTATTGAGTGAGTTTATATTTTTTAATAGTTGTTGTGTACTTACTTTGTTATATCTTTTTGCTGGTTTGTGATATGTATGTTTTTCTGGCAGTTTATCTCTTTTTGGAGTCATAGGGTCCCATTACGAGGATGGATGGAAGCCCATCCACGCTGGTGGCGGTATATGTTAATTTTCCTGCTCCAGGTGTGGTCATTGCGACCACCAAATTACAATAGTCCAACAGAGGCCATTTTCCTTTCCCCGCGGTCTGTCAGGCTCCACGCGCTTTTTTGCGTATGCAAGGGTGGTGGACAGAGCCAACAGAGCAAGACCAGCATGGGGAAAACACGTTCTGCCCGCCAACCCGATTACGATGTTGCAAACAGCCCTTCCCACTACGGCATAAAAACCACCACGTCAGGAATGACAGAAACACAACAACAGAGATGAAAAGCCAATGCAGTACCCATCTAAACTATCGGAGCCACCATGGATCCTGTGCTACAGGCCTTCCCGCAGCTCTACCTGATGCACCTCTGGCAGACAAGACGCGGCAGCGTTCAATTGCAGAGGTACGTACAGATCATCTCCACGCATGCAACCCCCTGAACAACTACAACTCCCAGCAAGTGTTGCGGCACCACCATGAATGTGGCAACTTACCAAATGCAAAGTGCAAGGCCCACCCAATCCCCATGAGTGACTTTCGGTGGGCCTGAAGGCAAATGGGGCCAATTCCGACCCTTGCAGTTGCCGAGCGCGCACACCGCAATATAAAAAAATGTATGCAGCAAAGGCTCCTACTGGCTAATGGCTCATTCAAATAGTGTGTGCACACCCGGCGGCATGGAAACTGCGACTGCAATCATGCAACATTCAATTGGGGCCAATGTGTGTCATTGCTGCGGATGCCAGCTAACGCGCATTCCAACACATTCTGCATTAGCATTGTCGCCACACATCACAACTCATTCGCCTAAAGTGATTGTTGCACCCCATGTGTAATGTTATGGGGCATGAGGCACCCATGCATATGAAGTATTCACACAGATACCGTACTAGCATGGGAGAACAGGCCCAGGGCACGAGCGTCCAGCCCCATTTGTTGGCAGGGTCACATGTCCATTGACGCCTATGCTGGGTGGCTGTGGGGTGGGGGTATACCAGCCCTCTGGGAGTGTCTGGTATATCAGTACAACTAGAACAGTGAACAGCTGGTCACTACAATGTGAATGTATGAGAGAGTGTGACCTTTGAGTCAAGTCTTCACACACATGGTATGTCCAAGAAAAGGAGAGTTCAATTACATACATAGTCATGCTTCGTGGCCAGCATGGACTGAAATGAGGGAAGGATTCAAAAAGGACAAAGGTCACTCGCACTGTACCAATGTAGTGTAATGAAACATCCAACCTGTGAACATCGCTTGAATAGCTCCTGACCTCTGACTGTCATCTCTTGGCCAGGGGACGACTTGTGAAGGGCAAGTGACGTAGGCAGACAGTCAGAGGTATCCATTGTCTGCAAATCCGACATACTCATAATCCCTAGCCCTCACAACACATGTACTGGTGTTGCTTGCAGTGTGACTAGCTGCTATTGCCGGTAAATGTACCCACACACGTCCCAGGAGTGCACATGTGGAACAAACAAGCATAGCTCTGACTGACATCATCGGTCATTGTCAGCCATATGGGCATGTATACACAATCCAAGTGCATTTGCGCCTCATTCAGGTGAAGATTGCAATGTCTGGCATGCAAATTCCACACACCCTCACGCAGGACTGACCCCATAATGTCCACATGTCTCTTTCCACCGTACTGCATATCCATGTTGCGTTGTGCAGATGATACTCACTGCCCCATCCCTTAATATTGTTGTGTAGTGTGGGACTGAGGCTTGCGCTCGTGCAGTGACAACAACTATATGTAACTAAGCACTTATGCTGGGAAACACAAGTGCTGTGCCATCTAACTACAGGGCAAGTCATCCGTGGTGTAGCAATGTGCTATATGCCATACACATCGACCTCTTTGGATGTCGAAGTGTCAGTATTTCAAGTGAGTGACAAAAAACAACGTGCTATTGGAGGTCACTTGTGCATTCCACTTGACCATGACTTCTGTCAAAGTTGAGGTTGTGTGAGTCTCTGGGTAAGCTGTTCACCACATCTCATCTTTAACTCAGCCCATACTTCTGTACCCTGACATAGGTAGGAGGGGACCACCCATCTTTCGCACTGTACCCAATCTGAGGACAATGGAGGGTATCGAAATCATCTTGAAATTCAGTTTGGATCGCCGCACACTACGGAAGCCCTGTGTCCATTTGTATCCCCATTTGAAGACCACAATAATATATTCAGCTGCATTGCCTGCTACAGTGAAGGTTATGGCTGCACTGCATTCCTTCGCTACTGGGTCTTACCTGTACACTGTGGCAAAAGCCAGCGGGATGTCACAGCCCATGTTCAGCAGGGTGTTGCATGAAGTTCTGTCAGCAGTGATGCTTTACAAGGACAAACATGTCCACTTCCTGATCAGGGATGATGTGGCAACTGTGAAGGGGGAGTACTATGACCTGGGAGGCCTTCCAAATGTTGTGGGAGCCATTTATGGCACACGCATTGCCCTTGTTCTGCCACAGGCAAGTTAACACATCTATAGGAACCGCAAACACTACCACTCAATCAACCTGCAAGTGGCATGCCAGGCGGATCAGATCATCCCAAACGTGTGTGCTAAGTATCCTGGGTCAGCACATGACTCCCACTTCTTCCAGAAAAGCACCTTACCCCAAATGATGGCCAATCTGCAGCCCAGCGTGCCTGGCTTGTTGGTGGTTGGACTGTGTTAATGACTGTGATGTATGTGTGACATGCTGCTCTCCTCACATATTCAGATCACATTGTTTGCCTCACAACTAGGTGACTCTGGGCATCTCAATTGTCCATGGTTGCTGTCGTCACTGCGGCATCCAAAAACGCTGGGGGTAGTCCAACACAATGAGGCACATGGGAGGACACGTTGTGTGGTGAAACACACTTTTGGACTGCTGAAGTCAAGATTTAGGTGCCTGGATAAGACTGTTTATGCATTCATTTACTCACCACAGAAGGCATGCCAGACGGTAGTTGACAGCTGCATGCTACATAACCTGGCCTTGTGCAGCAGAAACCACCTTAATCTGGATGATGATGAACAGCAGCAGCCCCCCGCTCCCAACCCACACATGCCCAGTGACGATCACAGTGGTGAGGAAGAAGGCCAGCGTCAACAGCTTCCGTAGAGTGTAAGGTAAAAATTAGTGACTATGACTGTGTCTGCGAGCCTTGCTGTTGTATCACAGATTTGATATGTGTTGCTGGCATTTTGTACACACACAGGACTATGCGCAGGATCAGAGAACTTGGCCAGGCAGGGACTGAGCACCCAGAAGCAGAGAAACCAAATGCTATAGTGCCCCACTAGCTCTCCTATTCACACAAATGTTTCTGGCACCTGTACACAAGTTGATAAGTTCCAGACAAGAAACGCATTGAGATGTGCATTTTTTACCGGTGTCAAAACCTGCTGCGTACGTGCCACAACAAGCTGTGAATGTATGAGTACAAAAACAGTTACCATAGTGAAACATCCATATCATATGAAGCTAGATGTCACATCAATAATCCCTCTGGACGGGGACCCACAAAAATATCCCCCCACCCCTTGCAGGAAGGAGTTCAATGGCATGTCCCTGGTCTCTGGGCTCTGTCAGCAGTGTCGCTCTCATCATTGGATGGATCACTCTCCAAGTGTGGGGCAACTAACCCACCTTCCCATGACATCTAAAAGGCACTTGTGTCCCCTAGCAGCTGTGATACTTTGTTTAGTCTGGGTGCTAGGGCCAGAACAGAATGTCAAGGGACAATGTTCTCCACAGACAGATTTTTCAGCTAGTACTCAGGGACCGCGCAGAGTACAAGCTCAGTGGACACTTCTCATGTGACATACATAGACTAAGGTATGTACAAAATGACTACGCCATGTAATATTCCAGCGCTACAGCTACATAATGTAAGTTGGACTCATGCCAGTCGACAATGTCCACGATGGTTAGATGACAGCCTCCCCTTGCTCAGTTCTGTGGCACCAAGTGAAACAGACCACAGAGGTCAGCAGAGTCAAAGCTAATGCAGACATGGCAAAGGCAGAGAGCTGAATGACAATTCCTGTCAGTAGGCATTAAAAAGGCAAAAGGGTATTGAATTAGTCACCAACAGTTCACGTTGCTGTTAAGTAGTTATGAATCCAAGAAGGCACAGACAGCGTCAAAGGCAATCAGTTCCAAAAGAGGGTCCAAATCACCTTCCGCAAAAAGGACCACCATCCAATTAAGCAGTATGAAAGAACAGAAGTGCTCCTAGCACCACGAGGATGAAAGGCGCATCCCATGGCAACCTGGGAGAGGTGCGATGTAGGCATGGCACAGGAGCCATTGCGCAAACGCACAGACGCAGCTGGCAGCCTGTCTGACATATTGAAAGGCATCCCATAAACGTGTATCACTGAAATAGTCCTGGTTGTGGACCAACAAAGGACTTACCCGCAGCTCATGATCCAGGGCATTAAGGGATGTGTTGGAAAGGCAGACATCCATGGACCACTGATAGGGGCGTCTGCGACAGGCGAAGACAGATTGCACGCAGGTGAAATAGGCATAGCGGAAGGTTAGCCTAAATCTGATGCGAAGTGCAGCTAATGGGACACATCCGAAGAGAAGCTGCATGCGGTCACAGTACCGTTGCAACTGACCGGAGGCCTGGACAACAGGACGGTCAGACATGGTGCGAGAGCAATCTCAGAACCAGCGCTCAGCTGTACAGCCAAAGTAATGATCTGAAACCGTTAAATGCAGTATGTAAATGACACCCGTTAGGACTCCAGTAATAGCATGAAACAAAGGGACAAGGCCAGAGCACACAAGTTTGTAACAAATGTGCAACGGCCTTCAGTGTCAGATGCTATCAATAATTTGTGTGTCGGTTCCCCGAGTGCCGTGTTCACCAGTGACTGAATTGCACGGGACGGTCAAGACACCTGGAATTCGAAGGTCTCCGGGCTGATGTGGAAGTACATATTTGTCCAGACAGAAGCCTATTGTGCCTGCACACTGATTGAAGTATGCTTTGGCTGTGGGAATGTAAGGCTAGAAATGAATAACCACAATCACATATGGGGGAGCAAGGAGAACATTGCTACAGCAAGGAACATTGCATGCAACAGTTCCTATCTACATGCTGCCTGCCCTGTGACCGCAGCAGTTGTGCTCATTCAGGGCAGGGTAACATTGGTTGGTATATAGATTTAGCGTGGGTATGTTGTCATGGACTAGTGTTCATGTGGTTCAACAGGCATGCATCGCACATGTCACTTGTAAATCCCTGTGCACCAGTCCATATGACAGGATGAGTTGTGATGCTGGCTCTTGTGGGCAAACTGCTCAGGATTTCATTGGTCTGCACTATGTAATCTGTGACAACTGCCATCATGTCCATGTTCATGTTGTTAGGGGCATGTGAGCACACTGCTTCACCTCCCATCACAGTTCATCCCTTAGCATTAGGGTAAATGCAGGTCAGTCATAATGCTTACTTGTCATTGGACTGCAGTGTTTCACCTAAGTTGGACAGGGAGAGGTGCAGAGATCCGAGTGGATTGGGGCCGCTCGCTCAGCAGACACCGATCACAATGCATCTAACCTCGACTGATGTAGGAGGACCACGCAACACACATGTGTCTAGGGATTGACAGCACTGACCTGCATCCAGCCGTGGTGACTCACTTTCACTGAAAGACAAGTGAGCATTACAACTGCAATGCATTTACCAGGATGCTGATGGGTAAACTGCTGGGAGGTGAAGTTTTGTACTCCCATCCCTCTTCTGTCCATGTTGATGATGTTGACCCTGGGTTAACTATTATGCATCTGGTACAGTGTGGCCTAGGGCAGTGCTTTTTCTGTACTGCCATCTTATGTAAAATCACTGTCTTACCCATGGTTCCAGGTTCCTCTACTCTGTCAATGGATTGTCGCATTCACTTCTCATGATACATTGCAAAGTGAGTTAACATGCAACTTACCATGAAAAATATTCCTCTTGTCACAAAGACAAACAGGTGTGATTAGTGTTTATTTGTAAATAACTTTTCCCGCTAAAGCGGCGACATTATTATCGCCCTATCAGCAAGCTGTCTCTAACAGCAGTTACGACAGCTTTTAGGCAATAGCGACCGGTTTAGGGCCCGCTTTATCGCTAATGACATGCGAAGTGGGCGTACCCAAACTGTTAGCGACTGAAAACAGTCGCTAACACAGCTATCGCCTATTAGCAACGCAGGCTTAGCGATAAAAAAAAGTCATGCTAAGCGTGATTATCACTAGAATCTAACGCCTGCTATTAGGGTGACTTACCTGTGTATTCAATGGGAGGTGGATTGTCAGGTTAAGCCCCCATTGGCTTTAATGCGTGAATATCGCTGGATTTCCAGCGATATTCATGCATTTTGCTGCTATTGCTGGATATTTTAGCACAATGGAGAAAAAGTTGCTGATATCATGTTTTCTCTGCTAACATATCCAGCGGTAGGCAGCGATAATAAAAAACACGCTAAGCGTGTTTTGCGATAAATATCGCAATTTCTTGCTAATATGCCCCTAAGTTTCTTGTGGTGTATAAGATTACCCTTTGCATTTTTACTAAACAACCATGACATCCAACTACTGCAAACTTTCCTTCTTTTAAATTCTGTTTAACATTTCTTTTGAAGCTGTAATATTGAAGTACTTCATACAGGAATAGCTGTTCCAGATGTCGACTCCTTTTCGTATAGTATGTGTCCAACATATTAGTTTTAAGAATGTCTGTACTGTCCGGCTCATTTGCTGCTAATTGTTCAATTTCTTCCAATGATTTCAACACTCTATTTCATTTGCAGGCAAGACCTAAACTTACCCAAACGATTCCTCATGACTTTGAATATAAACTTGAAGAGCACAAGCAGTCTGAACCCTCATACGATCCAATTTCTCATTGGGAAAGCATTTTCAAAATAAAGCTGTACAATTTTATGCTAAGGCTATTCTCTTGCAGCCTCAAGCTTTTATCTCCTCCTTCTCTTGAAATCTCACATGTCACATACTGTTCAATGAAAGACAATACTGTTTCATCAGAATCATTCCCAAATTTAGGTGCATCCTTGATTCATAGTCGCATATGTATATGAGATGCACCTCTTGCTTGATACTCCTTTCTCCAAAAGAAATCAGTGAGTTTTCCAAGCGGTGGATTCTTTTTTATTACAGATTAAAGACATCATAGCTTGAAACTTATGATTAAAATATCTGCACACATTTACAGGATCCAATGAACACAGTTCACCGGGAGTCTATATTTAAACATTTTTTATATTGGAATTCGCTTCTCTCAGAAACTCAAGTAAATCTTCCCATGCATACTCTGCACAGCTAAGTGTGACAAACCATGTTGGTGTACCTAAGTTCCGTAACATACACTTGAGTTCTTCATGACGACATTACCAATACTCATTTGTTCCACGTTGACATCAAATTAATTAACTGTGCTACTACAATTTCATCTGTTTCTTGAACTTTTTCCACAAATTCTTCGCAGAAAGAAGTGATTGATGTACTCCAGTTTAAAGTATATGATTTACTGCATATGACATAGAAGACAGATCACTTTGAAACAAAAGGTGAAATATGTATGGCATGCACTGTCGAAATCTAGGATCTTCAGAATATCATCTTGTTGACCGATATTCTGAAGCTGGAATCAGTACAGGTCAGTCATCATATCATTCACCTTCCCCAGTAGGAAACACCTTTGGAAAACAACGAGCTTCCAAGCTTTTCTCCCATACACTCATTGGAGTTCCCTGTGCTTTTTTCATTTGAAATAACTCATTGCTACTTCCTATCACTTCTTTTGAATGCAAAGGACATATTGTGTAATGGTCATAAATATCTTCAGTCCTTGACTTTCTCTATTTGACCACTTGAAATTTCAGATTCCTAAACGTATTACCTATTAATCCACATTTACATTTGTGTAATAGATATTGTTCTCTATAAGATATAAGGTAGCCTTTTCAACTTTAACATCCACAAATTCTTGCCATATTTTCCGACTCTTTGTTGGTACACCCTTTACTAAAATAACTACTGCCTAATTTTCCTCTTCCTCTCCAGCAATAGTTTCAATGTTTTTCTTAAAATCCAAAGGTAAGTACATCACTCTTCCTTTCATCCCTCTTTGCAAGTCTGTTGGTGGTAGTTTACCTGTTTTAGGCTCCATCCAAATTATAGTTTGAAAAGGATGAACAGATTCAGTTAGAACCGACTCATATGTATTCAATTTGGCCAGCTCCTCCAGAATAGCTACTAATTCCAAGTTATTATATAATGCTCTAATAGGCATTTTGTTCTCTTCTAATTTGTTGTAACAATATTTACATATACGTTGATCACTACCTAACTCAAATCGACCTTCAACAAACAAGTAAGTTGCAAATTCTTCCCACTTACCATTGTTCTCCTTTTCACTTTTCAAATACAAATCCACATTCCTACTTTGACTTTTATAATGAGTACATCGACAACAAACACAAACATAGTTTGGTATTTCAGAGCACACTACTTTAAACTTTTCTATTTCTTCTTTCTTCTTCAAACTGATCAGTGCTAATCACTTTCTAATCTCCTTCGACATCTGTAATTGTCAAACTTTCACTTTCTATGAACTGCTTTTCTGAACCAAAATATCACATTTCAATATCATCACACTTTTTTTGAACATCCGATAAAGAACCCTATAAAAGACATTGTGTGTAGGATACTGCTCATCTCCCCATTCCACCGCAGCTTGTGCTGTTTGTTGTGGAGGGAGTGGACTAGCGCGGTACAGAGGGAGTCCTTCACCCTCACTTCCGGGGGCCATTTTAGAGAGGTGACGGTCTAGTGGTTGCACTAGGACCATCAGGAGCCTCCTATTTAAAGCTCACATGGGGCTGACGCGCAGCAGACGCGCGCAGCGGGCGCACCGATGGCGCGCCGGAGGTGCGCCAGAGGTAAGCCCGTCTGTGCCCGTCCGTGCCGCGGCCGGGACTAGGGACACCCCTCTTAGCCATCCCAGTCACGATATACATATTTCTAGAGATATGATATATTCGCTGCAGACCCAGGATAGTTGCTGCCAAAACACACTGCAAGCAGACACCTGGCGGGGACCCACATGCTGTAAACATTGTAGAGCTGAGCTAATCCCGGAGATACATACCATTACGCCTACTGGCTTTACAACTTTCCGTGGGGGACTCATTAACGCCAGGTCAATGTGTAAAAATGGAGCGCATGTTCATGATTTAATCACGGAGAACGACCTGGATTGTTTGTTCGTTACAGAGACGTGGCTTAAAGCCTGGTGTACCCCTGATGTTGTTTTAGCTCTGCCGCAAGGGTATCACATCCAGCGATGGGATAGGCAGATACAGCGCGGGGGGGGGGCTCGCCATTATCCATCGGGATTCCATCAAATGTACCACATTTGAACTCCCAGATATCAAGGAGGTGGAAAGCCTGGGTTTCAATCTCCATATATACAAGTCCACTACTTTCACTCTGTCTGGAGTATTGATATACCGACCACCAGGTCAACAGAAAAACTTCCTAGATAGTCTAGCGGAGGTGATTAGCAATCTCGCCCTCAAATTCGCTAATTTTACTGTTTTAGGCGATCTAAATCTTCACCTTGACTCTGACTCTGACGCCAAGGCATGTTGTTTTAAAGATCTAATAGACGTACTAGGGCTGACCCTACTAACACGGGACCCTACGCATAAGGCAGGACACCTATTGGACTGCGTATGCACAAATTTAACATCCTTACAGGTCAAACCGCCCTGCCCCCTAACCTGGACCGACCACATGTTCATACCATTTGACCTCTTAATGGAGGGGAAGGGGATCAGAAAGGGTCTCCCCAGGGCTGATGCCAGTATGAAAATGATTGGAAGAAAATAAGTAAGGATCCAGACCTGCAGCAGAGAGCTGCGGCACTGAAACCCACTCTTACGAGGGTCACGGAAGCAGATAATAAAAACTTTAACCACTGGATTAAGGAAATTTGTGGTCCCCCTAAGACCACAAATCCCAGTAAACCACACCAGAACAAAAAATCGGCACCCTGGTTCTCGCTCTCCTTAAAAGAGAAACACGTGGAGGTCAAAAGATTGGAGAGAAAATGGCGCCGTCTGTATAAGGAAGAGGATCGCAGCCACTATAAAGAATTTAGGAAGCAATACCATGCACAGATTAAAACTGCCAAAAAGGAATATTACTTAAAAGCAATTGACTCTTCAAATAATAAACAGAAAGAGATTTTTAAAGTAGTCAACGATTTTATGAAACCAAGGTTCCTTCTATCAGAGATCCCTCCCTCCCTCACTTTATGCAATTCGATTGCAGACTATTTCGAGCAGGAAATAACAAACCTCACTAAAGACTTTTCTGAACAGCCCGCTGCCAAGGCAGTAGAAGACCTAGAAACTGCCCCGGGAATAGCACAATTCTGTGATTTCCTGCCTATTAGTCCAGAAGACTCACATCAACTGATTCTGTCCACTAAATCTGGCTCTCCTTTCGACCCTTATCCCCCTATGCTGTTACATGCCTTAGTAGATACAGTTAACCCTATCATTAACAGCATCATAAACTCATCTCTGTCTTCCGCCGAGATTCCATCGGAATGGAAACTGGCGGCAGTAAAACCGCTGCAAAAAAAACCCTTGCCAGACCCCTCAACACTCTCCAACCTCCGCCCAATCTCCCTGCTCCCGCTGATTTTTAAAATGACTGAAACTGTGGCGACCAAACAGTTGACTAAGTTCCTGGAGGATGAGGACATCCTGCACCCTAATCAATCTGGGTTTCGGGCCTCACACTCCACCGAGTCTGCCCTTTTGTACACCGTGGAGACACTGAAGACCGCCATGGATCAAGGGAGGAAGGCCGTCCTTGTCTTACTCGATCTATCGGCGGCCTTCGATACGGTGTCCCACTCAATACTGATCAGTCGTCTGGTAGCGGCGGGGATAGCGGGCACTGTGCTGGACTGGTTGAAGAACTTCCTAGACCATCGTAGACAGGTCACGGTGTTGGGAGAACACTGCTCGAAGGAAAAAATCACGCAAACAGGGGTACCGCAGGGCTCCAGTCTGAGCCCGGTACTGTTCAACTTATATATGACCCCCTTGATTGAGCTGATTTCGTCCTTTAACATCAGTACCATATCATACGCTGACGACACTCAGCTCATTCTAGTTCTAGATAGGGAAAATGGAAAGGCAGAGGAAAATCTAAAAGACTGCCTTACCGCGACCTTCATTTGGATGCGTGAGAACCATCTAAAATGCAACACCGGGAAGACCGAAATTATACCTTTCGGCCCCCAAAACCTCTTTTCCCCGAGCCTATGGTGGCCATTGGATGCGGAGTCCCCTCCCGATACCATCGCCATGGCCCGGAACCTGGGGATTAGGTTTGATACTGCCTTATCTTTCAAACAGCAGGCAGGGGCAGTGGAAGGGTCTTGTTTTAACATCATCAGAGGACTCAGAAAGTTTTTTGATTTTCTCCCTCTGACAGCCAGGAAGACGGTGACAGTAGCACTCGTAACTTCTCGTTTGGACTACTGCAACAGTTTATATGCAGGACTAAATCGTTCTGTCCTGCATAGGTTGCAGGTTATCCAAAATGCTGCTGCCCACCTGGTTTTAAAATGGCCGAGGAGGTCATCTGCCTCGGCTGCTCTCAAGGCCCTACACTGGTTACCCATTCACAAACGCATACTGTTCAAGATCCTAGTGTTTACCTTCAGAGCTTATCACCAAAAAGGACCCAAATACTTTCTCCCCTGGTTCAAACAGTATGCACCAACACGTTCCCTCAGATCAGCAAACATGAATCTGTTACAGATCCCCAAATTCAGACTCTCAACAAGAGGAGGGAAATCCCTCGCAACATTGGGCGCAAAGGCTTGGAATAAACTCCCACACAATCTGCGCCTGATCTCTGCTGAGAATCATTTCCGTAAGGCTTTGAAAACATGGATTTTCAACCTGTCAGATACGGTCTGTATGACTCTGGTTTAGACACAGTTGTGTTTCAGTATAGACGAGATAGACGTGCGAATTGACTGTTTCCGGCCTTCCACCTAGGCTACGGGCTAAAAGCGCCAAGATACTCCTTGGAGTGACAGCCGCGCTATATAAGTGCATAATTACATTACATTACATTACATTACATGTATTCAGTTCACTTAAACTTAATGCAGGACTTTTTACATAGTACAGTTTCTTTACAAACTTCCGCATTTCTGAATGGTGTACTGCTAACATTCTCAAATGATGAAAAACACTTTTACCAACTTTTCTTAAAAGACAACCCAGAGAATGCCCATACTTGTCAGTATATTTTCTTACATTACATGGATCTAGTCCTTGTAACAGCTTAATATTCTGTTATATACTTTTCTGAGTATATTCTCATAGCAAATTTCACATTATATCAATGTATTCCTGTTGAATACTACAAATACTACTACAACTCCACTTACACACAGGAGCTTGTGGACATTTTCCTTGCACTTCTTCAGCTATTAACTCTTCTGCACTTTTACCAACCATTTCCTCCTTTGGAAGAGGAAAACCATCCTGAACTTCATAGCAATGACTTCCAGTATCAACTGCAAATGATAAACTGTTTTCCTGGAAGTAACTTTCCTCATTAAAAAAAGGCTCAGTAGTAGAAGTATGTCTCCAGTATCCACTAAAGATTTTACAAAAGTTGGTTCTGTTCACAAGTCTCTTTTTTCTACTTTTGTCTTTCAATACTTTGACTATTTTATCCAATAGTTTCATTCTCTTTAAAATCAAAATGAATAACTTCTATTTTAAAGTGAAAGCAGTATCCACAGTACTTTCATTACGCTGCTTCTATTTGAACTGCAAGATTTTCCTTTTATATTTGCAGCATGTTTTCATTAAATTCTGAATCACTCTAGATCAAAAAAGTCTCTGACGAATTTCTTGAAATTGCTTTTGTCTCCGAGTAGGAGATACTATTTCTTTATTATCTTTCCCTTTCCTGCTATTTGAAATTGAACTCTGCTTCACCTTATTTGAAAAATTCTTCTTTTTGCTTTGTGTGATCTTTTTTCATTAAATGTTCGTAATATTTTTTTCAAAAATTGTCTTCTAGTTTTAGTAGAACAAACTGTTGCTTTATAACTCAAATTTTTTTCTAATTGAAAATTTTTTCTTTTACTCAAATATATATTTTTCTTCTCTTTTCCTTTTTTCCGGGTCTTCAAAGCATTTCCAAATTTTAATCCAAACAAAATAATTTTCTGAAAAGCTAAATATAGATTCATTTATTTTTCACATTTGTTTACTATATAAAAATAATAACATACAATTACAAAACTTAAACTAACGACTTCCAGACCCTCTGCTGCAATGTGATGGAGCACGACAGAGGAGCACTAGGATGACAAGTAGTGCCATAGAACATACAACAAGTATTTATTTAATTATTTACATACACCTTTACAATTTATATGTAACTCCACTACCTCGTACTTTTTACCTCTCCACCTCACTCCACCACCCGACAGCACTTTCTCTGCAACCCACCGCAGACAACTTTATAGACAGTATTTAAAAAAATGTAATTTATGTACTAAGGATGATATTATCAACCAAACAGCGCACACAAAAATGTCCACTATTAGCCTAACAATTTTATCTACAACTTCGCAAACATAACACTGCAGCAAGGGCTTTAAGTGGAGGGGGTGTCTGTGGGGATGTGACCACCAGCACTTTATTTTGGGGGCCTCGAAACGGGTCTTTATAGGGCTCTATTTTCAGGCCTCACAAATACAATCCGTTTTTTTTCTTTATTGCACTTCAGTGACACTGTGAGACCATGCATATTGCTCACTACTTAGAAGTGCAGACATCATGCCAAGTGACTCGCATTGCAGGAGAAGGGAAATCCTTTAAAGAGAGCCATTTTCTGTCAGGATTTCCCTTCTCCTTTTGCAATGCAGGAGCAACATCATCGTGGGATGATTGGAGACACACCACGAGGCGCGCAGGGCCCATTGCCCCGGACTCTCTGACACAGCTTCCCGGGCACACACACAGAGACGCACCCGAGTACTTCACCGGTCTACAAAACATAATTTTTTTGTAAAGGAGACTCTGTTCTTTTTCACCCCTTTTTACAGCCGCTGCATCCCCACTCTGCCTATTGGTGAAAGAATTAGGCTCCCCCGAAATTTCCCTCTGGTTGCGCCTCTACAAATGACCACAAGCAGGCAACTCCAGCATAAACCTGCTCTCACCTTACACACAGTCTTGTTTTAGTGCTACGAAAACACACACTTTGCCTGCCTCACTAAGTTCTCACACTCCCTCTTTAATATCAACATAAAAACTTTCCAATTACTTTTATATTCCTACTTCTGCCACTTCAACACCCTCTTCCCCATCCTTCCTTAACTTTACAAAATTAAAGAAAGAGCCACACCAAACCTAGTAAACAAGAACCTAATTTCAACATCTATCTACCGGAACGCTCATGAGCAAAGCATATTAAAACATACAAATTTGCAGGTAAAACATATACCATACCATAGGGCACTTTATAAGTGCTCCCAGTGGTACTACATCACCTTCAGTAGCTCAACATCTGCACGTTACTAAATTCTGTGTTTTAATCAGCAACATAACCACCTCCCCCACACCCACTCCCGTTCTTCCTTAACCATACGAAATCAAATAGAAACCCCCAACATTCCTACTAGCGCCCCTATACCGGTACACAGGCTTACATTTAACATGTGTGTGCCGGAACACATATCAACAAAAAGTATTCAAACATGCAAATTGGAGGGAAAAACATAAACCATCCCATAGCACAGTTAATAAATGGGCCCAGTGAAACTACATTACCTTGACTAACTACACATACCCACGTTACAAATGTCTGTCTTATAATCAGCAATATACGCTCCTCCCCCACCCATACCCAAGCTTAACCTTATGAAATCAAACAACGAGACCCAGTACGCCATTACCGCCACTATAGCCGTACATTGACTTAATGTCAACAGGTGTCTACCGGAACACTCATCATCAAAAGCTATTAAAACCTGCAATTTGGCCACTCAAACATACACCATACCATAAGACTGTTTATAAATAGTCACAGTATCACTACACCACCTCAACACCCGCCCTTGCTTAACTTTACGTAATAAAAGAAAGAACCCAAGCAAACATAGAAGTGCCACTATAGCCATACAGAGGCTTAATTTCAACAGATATCTTCTGAAAAGCTCATCAACAAAACCTATTAAAACATGCAAATTTGCGACAAAAGCATATCCCATGCCATGCGGCGCTTTATAAGTGCTCGCAGTGGTACTATATCTCCTTTAGTAGCTCGACATCTGTACGTTACTAAATTCTGTGTTTCAATCAGCAACATAACCACCTCCCCCACACCCACCCCGCCCTTCCTTAACCATACGAAATCAAACAGAACCCCCCACCATTCCTACTAGCACCACTATACCCATACACAGGGTTAATGGGTTAATTTTAACAGGTGTGTGCTGGGACACATATCAACAATAGTATTCAAAAATGCTAATTAGAGTGAAAACATAAACCATCCCATAGCACGGTTAATAAATGGGCCCAGTGAAACTACATTACCTTTACTAACTACACATACCCACGTTACAAATTTCTGTCTTATAATCAGCAACATACGCTCCTTCCCAACCCCACCCATACCCAAGCTTAACCTTACGAAATCAAACAATGAGCCACAGCACTCCTGTTACCGCCACTATAGCCATACCTAGAATTAAAAGTCAACAGGTGTCTACCAGAATGCTCATCATCAAAAGCTATTAAAACTTGCAATTTTGCAACTCAAACATACACCATACCATAAGACTGTTTATAAATAGGCGCTGTAACACTACACCACCTCAACACCCGCCCTTGCTTAACTTTACGCAATAAATGAAAGAGCCCAAGCAAATATAGAAGCGCCACTATAGCCATACAGAGGCTTAATTTCAACAGATATCTCCCGAAAAGCCCAACAATAAAACTTAATAAAACATGGAAATTTGCGGGTAAAATATGTACCATGCCATAGGCCTTTATAAGTGCTCCCAGTGGTACTTCATCATCTTTAGTAGCTCCACATCTCCACGTTACTATATTCTGTATTTCAAACAGCAGCATAACTACCTCCCCCACACCCACCCCGTCCTTGGTTAACTGTATGAAATCAAACAGAAACCCCCACCATTCCTAGTAGCACCACTATACCCATACACAGGGTTAATTTTAACAGGTGTCTACCGGAACACTAATCAGCAAAAACTATTCAAACATGCAAATTGGCGGGTAAAACATAAACCATCCCATAGCATGGTTTATAAATGGACCCAGTGAAATTACATTACCTTTAATAACTACACATGCCCACGTTACAAATGTCTGTTTTATAATCAGCAACATACACACCTCTCCCACCCCCACCCATGCCATTGCTTAACCTTACGAAATCAATCAGTCATTTGTTAAGCGCCCTACATACCTGTGAGGGTGTCAAGGCGCTGGGGGGGGGGAGGAGGGACAGGTGGGGGCTGCTACTGATCGAACAGCCAGGTCTTTAGTGTCCTCTTGAAGGTCAGCAGGTCTGGGTCTGTCGTAAGCTCAGTGGGAAGGTGTTCTATGTCTTGACAGCGAGGTGGGAGAAGGATCTCCCGCCGGTGGTTGTTCTTCGCATGCGCAGGACAGTGGCAAGTGAGAGGTCGGCGTAGCGTAGCTGGCGGTTGGGGGTGTAGAAGGAGAGCCATCTATTGAGGTAGGCTGGGCCGGTCTTGTGGAGTGCCTTGTGTGCATGGATGAGGAGCTTGGAGGATATTGTCTTGTTGACCGGGAGCCAGTACAGATTTCTCAGTTGGGGGTGATGTGGTTGTGTCATGGTACATCGAGGATCTGGCGTTTTGGATGCGTTGTAGTCAATTGATGAGCTTGGTCGGGGCTCCCGCGTAGAGGGTGTTTCCATAGTCGAGTCTGCTGCTGACGAGGGCCTGGTTGACTGTCTTTCTTGTATCTGTCGGGATCCATCTGTAGATCTTGCGGAGCATACAGAGGGTGTTGAAACAGGAGGAAGAGACAGCATTAACTTGCTTGGTCATTAATAGTGTTGAGTCGAGGATGATTCCCAGGTTGCGTGCGTGGTCGGTGGGAGTCGGGGCTGCCCCCAGTGCTGTTGGCCACCAGGATTCGTCCCAGGCTGATGGATTGTAGCCGAGAATGAGGACCTCCGACTTGTCCAAGTTCAGCTTTAGACGGCTGATCTTCATCCAGTCAGTGACAGCCTTCTTTCCTTCATGGAGGTTGGCTTTGGCGGTGATGGGGTCCTTTGTGATGGAGAGGATCAGTTGAGTGTCGTCGGCGTGGGAGATTGTGTTGAGGTCGTGCTGTCGGGCGACGTGTGCAAGCGGGGCCATGTAAATGTTGAACAGTGTTGGGCTGAGTGAGGATCCTTGGGGTACGCCGCAGATGATCTCAGAGGCTTCGGAACGGAACGGGGGAGGCGGAAGCTCTGGGTTCTGCCGGAGAGGAAGGAGGTGGTCCATTCCAGAGCCTTGTCTCAGATCCCTGCGGCGTGGAGGCGTGTGCATAGGGTGCGGTGGCAGATTGTGTCGAAGGAGGCGGAGAGGTCTAGGAGGATGAGTGTGCAAGTCTCTCCGTTGTCTAGCAGGGTCCTGATGTTATGGTGGCGGCAATGAGGGTGGTCTCAGTGCTGTGGTTGCTGAGGAAACCTTACTGGGAAGTGTCCAGGATTCTGTTCTCTTTGAGGTATTGGGTTAGCTGTCTGTTAACGATTTTCTCGATGACCTTGGCTGGGAAGGGGAGCAGAGAGATGGGTCGGAGGTTTTTGAGGTCTCTTGGGTCTGCCTTGGGTTTTTTTAGTAGGGCTTTGATCTCAGCGTGTTTCCAGCTCTCTGGGAAGGTCGCGGTCTCAAGGGAGAGATTGATGACATTGCGTAGGTGGGGTGCAATGGAGCTGTTTGCTTTGTTGAAGACGTGGTGCAGGAATGGGTCTGATGGAGAGCCGGAGTGGATTGTGCTCATGGTCTTGACGGTGTCATCGATGCTCATGCTGGTCCAGGGTAGTAAGGGGACATGGTCGATGGTGTGCGGAGGGTCTTTTGTGTTGCTATCTGTTGGGGCTGTCTGGGTGTTGAAGCTGTCGTGGATGTCTGCTATCTTGCAGTGGAAGAAGGTGGCGAGGGAGTCGCACAGGGCTTGCGACGGCGGGATGTCGTTGGTGTTGGAGCTGGGGTTAAAGAGTTCCTTCACGATGTTGAAGAGCTCCTTGCTGTCGTGTGCGTTGTTGTCGAGGCGGTCTTTGAAGGAGGTCTTCTTGGCAGCCCTGATGAGGTGGTGGTGGTTGCGGACGGCCTCCTTGTGTGTTGCGTGGCTGTCCGGAGTTTGTTCACTGTGCCATTTCTTCTCTAGTTTCTGCTGTGAACCAGCTGGCCCTCTTGCTGGTGTCTCTGTGGGGGGGTTTCTTCAGTGGGGCGAGGGTGTTGGTGCAGTCCTCGATCCAGGTTCTGAAGTTGTGGGCAGTGACATCGGTGTTGGAGGGTTCGGTGGGTGGGCTGAGAGCGAGGTTTGCATGTAGTTGGTCTTCGGTGATTATGCTCCAGCGGCGGCGGGTGATCTGTTGGGTGCGGTGGTGTGTGGTGGGATTCTGGAACATGTAGTGGATGCAGCGGTGTTCGGTCCAGAGGAGTTTGGTGGTGTGGCTGACGGAGACGGGAGGGCTTGAGGAGAAGACGGGGTAGAGCGTGTGGCCGGCGGAGTGGGTGGGCGTTGTGATGAGTTGTCTCAGTCCGTGGTTGGCGAAGTTATCAATCAGGGTTGTGAAGTTGTTGTCGTTTTTGTTTTCAATGTGAAAGTTCAGGTCTCCGAGGAGGATGTAGTCGGTGGAGGTCAGGGCGTGCGTGCTGATGAAGTCCATGATGGAGTCGCTGAACTGGGGGCGGGGTCTGGGGGGTCGGTGGACGAGGGTGCCTCTGAGGTTGGAGTCGGGGTCTGTGTGGATCTGGAAATGCATGTGTTCGGCAGTGCTGAGCGCGCCGTCTGTGCTAGTCGAGATCCTGATGCTGTTCTTGTGGATGATGGCAATTCCTCCTCCGACTCCGTTGGTGCAATCATTGCGGTTGATCTTGTAGCCGTCTGGGATGGCTATGGCGATGTCGGGTGCAGAGGAGTTGTTCAACCAGGTCTCTGCCAGGAAGGGGATGTCCGGGGAGGTTGTGTTGAGCAGGTCCCAGAGCTCGACGGTGTGTTTGCGTGCGGAGCGGGTGTTCAGTAGTATGCATCGGAGGTGGTTGAGGTCTTTCTTGGCGAGTGGTTCGTCGGCTCTGTGGCTGGTGTAGCTGCAGTTCCAGCAGGTGAGGGGCCATGTGTGGGATTTGGGTCAGACTTGAAGCAGTTGTGGGTCCGTCCAGGGTTGAGAGCATGCAGAGTGCTGGCGTCATAGTGGCGGCGGTTGTCATTGCGGGTGCGGGGGCCAGGGGTGCTAGCGCTGGGCGCGGTCCAGGCACGGACGGGCTCAGACAGGCTTGCCGCGTGCCAGCGGCGTGACCGCACAGCGGCAGGCATGTATGGGGAGGTGGGAGTGAGGAGCAGCTGGGAGGAGGGAGGTGGGGGCAGCAAATGGGCAGTCAGGGGGCGGAGCTGCAGGGGATGCAGTGGCGGGGCGGTGAGGGGCGACGAAGGAAGCAAAAGCCAAAGGGTACAACAATTGAGGGGTAAACGAGTGGCACAGAGGGCAGAAAGGTCACAAAAGGGCAAGAGGTCCCAGAAAACGAGGGAAACGAGTGGCACAGAAGGCAGAAAGGTCACAGAAAGCAAGGGCAGCTAAGCAACAGAAGGCCAAAACGGGCAGAGAGACACGGTGGCCGCGAAGGGAGCAGAAGGAAAAAACGGGCAGAGACACGGGGGCAGCGAGGGGAGCAGAAGGAAAACCAAGCAGAGAGACACGGGGGCAGCAATGGGAATAGAGGGAGAGACCACGTGCAGGCAGAGGGGAAGAAGACAACAGCAGTCACAGACACAACAATGAAAATGCAGTCACTACAACGGGAGCAATGAAAGAAAATACAGGCAATACAATGGAGGATGAGCAAACCTACGGCCTACCACTGGCCTCCAGGGATGAGGCGCAGGTGGTAGCCTGCAGATGGAAGAGGGCCTCGAACTTCCTCTGCAGCAGCTGCTGGGGCAGGGACACACAGGCGGTGCTGTGCCGAGGGGGAGCGACCTACCTGGAAGTTTCACGGGTCGCTCCCCCTCCGAGCCCCCAAATCAAACAATGAGCCCCAACCATGGCATGGTGTCTGTCGGAAAGCTCATCAGCAAAAGCTATTAAAACCTGTAATTTTGTAACTCAAACATACACCATGCCATAAGACGGTTTATAAATAGTCACAGTACTACTACACCATCTCCACACCCGCCCTTGCTTAACTTAACGCAATAAAAGTAAGAGCCCCAGCAAACATAGGAGCACCACTATAGCCATACAGAGGCTTAATTTCAACAGATGTCTCCTGAAAAGCTCATCAACAAAACGTATTAAAACATGCTAATTTGCGACTAAAACATATCCCATGCCATAAGGCGCTTTATAAGTGCTCCCAGTGGTGCTATATCTCGTTTAGTAGCTCGGCATCTGCACGTTACTAAATTCTGTTTTTCTATCAGCAACATAACTACCTCCCCCACACCCACCCCACCCCGCCCTTCCTTAACCTTACAAAATCAAACATAAACCCCCACCATTCCTACTAGCGCCACTATACCCATAGACAGGGCCTAGTGAAACTAAATTACCTTTACTAATTACACATTCTCACGTTATAAATGTCTGTCTTATAATCAGCAACATACGCTCCTCCCTCACCCCCACCCATACACAAGCTTAACCCTACAAAATTAAACAACGAGCCCCAGCACTACTGTTACCGCCACTATAGCCATACATAGACTTTATGTCAACAGGTGTCTACCGGAACCCTCATCATCAAAAGCTCTTAAAACCTGCAAATTTGCAACTCAAACATGCACCATACCATACAACAGTTTATAAATAGTCACAGTACCACTACACCACCTCAACACCCGCCCTTGCTTAACTTTACAGAATAAAAGAAAGCGCCCAAGCAAATGTAGAAGCTGCACTATTGCCATGCAGAGGCTCAATTTCAAAAGATATCTCCCAAAAAGCTCATCAACAAAACGTATTAAAACATGCAATTTTGCGGGTAAAACATATAACATGCCATTGGGTGCTTTATAAGTGCTCCCGGTGGTACCTAATCACCTTTAGTAGTTCCACATCGCCACGTTACTATATTCTGTATTTTAAACAGCAACATAACTACCTCCCCCACACCCACCCCCGCCCTTGGTTAACTGTACAAAATCAAGCAGAAACACCCACCAATCCTAGTAGCGCCACTATACCCATACACAGGGTTAATTTTAACAGGTGTCTACCGGAACACTTATCAGCAAAAAGTATTCAAACTTCCAAATTGGAGGGTAAAACAGAAACCATCCCAACGCATGGTTTATAAATGGGCCCAGTTGAACTATACCACCTTTACTAGCTAGACATCTATATGTTACGAAAGTCATTTAAACACAGTAGAGTGTATAGAAGGGGATGGGGAGAGTAAACAAAGTTCTAATTCCCAAACATTTGATTTGCCGCCCCTTTACTATATCTATAATAAAGATATTAAATGGAATGAATACATTGACGAGTGTCTCAAAAGGGATAGTAAAGCTCAGCATCAGTAAAACACGGACCACTTCAACACCTACATATATCCATCACAGAGACACAGCCTGACAAATAGTATCACTTATATTCACATGTACTTCTCTAAAGTCATCAAAGTAATTTTTTTTAATCTCTCACACATTTATTAAACATCTCTTCTAAAGAAGCACTCCCCAATCACTTCTATTCCATAAGAACAGACAATAATTAATATGTTTACTACCATATATTTTAGTATATCTACCTTTTGATAATTCACTAGTCAGAAACTACAAAAACTATTAACTATACCCAAATGCAAACCCGAAACCATGCCTTGATTTACATTCAAATCCACCTCTTGGTGTCAAAAATTAGACCACAACCTGCCCAAATAACATTTAAAGATTTCGTTTTATTGCTTTTAACTTAATAACACACACATCTCCTACCACCACCCCCACCCCACTATTTCCAGAAAAAGTATCAGTTGCAACAGTGCAACATTTTCTTTATCTCCCCGAATACATTACAAACCCAAATTAACGCTGTACCCCATTTTCAAAACCATACAGTCCTATAAAGATGACAAACTACACTTCTTCTCTGTGAAAAATTCCTAAACATATATTAAATACTTATATAACAGCTCAAATTGTATGCATATTTTAATACCAATGTCAAACACCACACTTTACTAACACTATATTACTTTGAAGTAAAAAATACTTTCAAAATTAAAAACATCTCCTCAAATACTTAATCACTACTATATAACACACCTTGTTTATTTCTAGCTCACCTTTATAGTTATTATCCAGATTTCAAATGACACATGCATACAATTTTTTCTTTGTCACATAGTACATGTAAAGTTCCGACTTAATCAAGAATGAAACCAGGAATGGCACAATTTCTCTGTCGCTCCCCGCATAAATACATGTGACAACAAATCAGAATACTTCACTCCTTCAACGACATTCCAAAACCTACCTCCATTGGTTAATTTTGAATTTTCCATACGAAAAGCTACTTAATATTCCACGCCACATACAGGTCACACCTATTTTATCACCCCACTTTCTGGAACCTTCTACAACACCTGCAGGTTAAAAGTTCATCAATATTTTTTTTAACCTACCGATATACTTTTGCAACATTTTATCGAACATTTACCACACGTACAGTTTAAAAGTTCACAATAGGGATCAGTAGTTCATCAGCTTTATTCCCAACTCCAGCAGCACCTCACCTTACACCCCCAGCACCATCAGACCTGTAGGAGTCAGTGCTTTCCACTTTCCAAATATGAAATTAATTTCATGCACAGAAATTTACCTTCGCACTCCCTATATAACACCCCCTAAGAACCATACACAAGTTACAATGTTCGAAACAAAAGTACCTCTGAGTAGCTATAACTACATGCTGACACTACTTGGACAGATGTGGCACAGTGGCCAGAGCACATGCTTCACAGCATATGACACACAGTTTGGGCTCACGCTTTCTTCCCAGAGTCTGTCAGCAGCTCAGCTTAGCAGTATGAGACATCTACACACTACCATACATATCTTCTGAACCTCAGAACTTTCAGACCAGTACGGGTCAGTAGTGCATCTTAGTAGGTATAAACACATGCTGACACTACTTCCACAGCTGTCCTGCAGCGGCCATGGCACATGACTTCACAGCATAAAACATGTAATTTAGGCTCAGGCTCTAATCCATGATTCCCACACCACCTCACCTTAGCAGCATCACACTCTAGGCAATACCTCACTTAATTTTCATAGCCTAGCACTTTCACACCGGTAGGTATGATTAGTTCACTTTGCACCCCCTCTATAACACACCCTAAACACCCCACAGAGGTTACAGTGCTCCTACCCTCATATTTCTCACTTTTTTCGCCCTTTTTTCCCCTTACTCACTTCAACGGAATCCCAAAATGGCGGCCAACACTTCCTAGTTGCAAACGCTCGCAGCTCTCGCAGCCAATCAGCAGCAAGCTCGTTACTCATCAGCCAATCAGATGGCAGAATTCCCAAATATCGATATCTGTAAATTTCGATATTTTTCAAAAACTACTGAAAGTATTTACACCAAATAAATGAAAGTGTGCTTTCTAGATGAAGACCCTTCTCCCTGCCAAATTTGGGGCAATTCCGTTCAACCGTTCGACCTGTAGCCTTGTCTAAAGTTTCCTATGGAAATTAACATTGAATAAACAAGTTTTGGGACCCCCTTTTTCTCGGCCCCTCACTGACAAATCACCCCCAAACTTACAACATAGGAGCTGATCTCAAACGAAGATCTGTCAATCGGGGCCAAAGTTATTGCGAATAGAATGTTGCCATTTTCCTATGGTAACTAGGTCCTAACCATTACTACCTACTGGCGACCGCCAGTAGGTAATGTATATCAACTCTGATGTATATCAACTCTGATAAAGGCGGAAACATTGTCTTATGGCCCATAAAAGACTACTTACAAGAAGCATATAGTCAATTGGATGACATCCAATGCTACAGGAAGAGTAATCCACTAAAATATAGGACTATGCAGGAAAACCTATGTAAAAATCTGGTGGCATGGAAGGGACTAGGATTGTTGAGTGGGGTTGAGTTCAAGTTCATCAAAAGAGATCAAACTCTAGTCCCCTACATCTATTTTATACCCAAAGTTCACAAGAGCCTTACCGCACCACCAGGAAGACCGATAATTGCTGCATGTGGGGGACCATTAGAAAACCTCTCAAAATACATAGATTATTTTCTGCAAACGCATATGAAATCCTTAGACTCATGTTCAGGACACAAGTGACTTCCTGAGATAAATAGAAGGTATTGAGTGGAATTCTGATTTGCTCTTAGTGACATTGGATGTAATCTCCTTATATACATGCATAAATCATAGGGATGGCCTGCGTGCATGTGAATACTATCTAGGCACCAGGCCAATGGAGTTTGCCCATCATTCAAAAATGCTTTTGGAAATGTTATCTTTCTGTTTTGAGAATAATTATTTTATGTTTAATGGCCAATTTTACCAACAGGTTCAGGGTGTAGCCATGGGGGCCAGTTTCTCCCCAAGCTACGCCTGCCTATTTATGGGTTGGTGGGAGGAACTGGTCCTCAGGTGAAAATTTGAACAATACTGTACATCTAATATAGTTTCTTGGCTTCGTTTTATTGATGACTTATTTAGTGTTTGGCGTGGCTCTGAGGAAAGTGTTTTAAATTTTATACAGGAGATAAATGTGAATGATCTTAATCTAAATTTTACTTCTAGCATTAGCAAGGAATCGGTGACATTCTTAGATGTGCAGATTTTTTTATCCAACAATGTTCTAAGCACTACCTTTTTTAGAAAGCCAACGGCTGGTAACACTTTACTACATGCCACAAGCTCTCATTCACAACACCTTATTAAATCTATACCTTACTGTGAGATACTCAGCATCCGCCGTATCTGTAGCAATGAAGATGACATGTTTTGCAACAACAGGAAAGTTTAACAAGGTTTGTGGAACGAGGATACAGTCTAAGAATAGTGGAAACCGCCATGAGAAAATCACAGCTAAAACCCAGAAGTGAACTCCTGGAATATAACCGTAACAAGAGTCAAATCCAGAGTATAGATACTAATCTGATCAGGTTAATTCTGACATACTCCAAACATGAAAAAGAATTAAGGAGTATAGTTAGACACAACTGGCACTTTGTTCAGAATTACCCTGTTATAGGAGATCGGATGCCCTCAAATCCAGCAATAACTTTTCGCAAATCAATGAGCCTGGGGAATATTTTATCTAAAAACAGCCAGGAATGCTTTAAGAAGAAAACTTGGATGCCTATGAGCAAGGGCTTTTTTAAATGCTTGTCGTGTAAAGCATGTCAGTATGGTGTAAATACGAAGAAATACACCACTGTCATCCCGAGGTCAACTAGAGAGATCAAGCAACATCCTACATGCAAGACTGAGTATTGTATCTATATTCTAGAATGTGAATGCCATCTGAGATATGTGGGCAGCACGAAGCTGCCAGTACATAAAAGAATTCTGCAGCATCTGCGAGCAATAACCAATAAGGACCAAACCTATCCGGTTGCAAGGCATTTTGTGGCATGTCACAATAGTAAACCTCAATGCTTAAAATATTATGCAATCGAATCCATCCCTGTAACAAATAGAGGAGGGGATAGGGAGGCTTGCATGAGAAGAACAGAGACTAATTATATCCTGGAATTTGACTCTAAATGGCTAGGAGGATTAAATACCACTGAGGACCTCCATACATATTTGTAAACAACTAATTTATGTGTGAGGTTCCGTTTGTATGATCATTCAATAAGATATAAAAATATATATTTATATACTGTATATTTTGGACCATTTGGAATTTTGAAGTATTTATATTGCTAGGGTTTTATATTGTATTTATACATATTTATTTAATTACTATTAATGAAATTTAAAATATGAAACACTAGTGTTTTATCATCTCAGTATAATTACTATGTGTCATGACTGATTTTAGCTGTATATTGTAGGCATTAGGGTAGGTTTTATCCATATGTCTTTTATTCAGTTATTTTTTAACATGTCACCGATATCCTTTTATATGAGGTCCTATTTATAAATGGTTTAATTTTACACACACAATAAAGTATGTGAGTGTAAATAATTATATTTTTATATCTGTAACCATATGATTAACTGTATAAAATTAACATAACCCTGTCCCCTGTTAACTGATTATCCCCATGAAATGATGAACAAACTACCATATCTATGAATGTTCATATCACATGAAATTCAAGGTTTTGTTTTTGTCTATTGTAGCATGAGTCACTTTAGATTTATTGTACTGTAGCACCAAGTCACTTTATTAATTGAAGGGGAGCCTTCTTAAAACTTGTGGCCAACACGTACTTATCATTTAAAAGATAGGAAACGCATTAAAGTGATAAGTCTTTAAACTAAAAGTTTTTAAGTAGAAAAAACTCCTTGTAGTGCAAAGTGATACTCTATCATCTACAATTACATTCTACACATATTCTGCCTTATAATTATGTTTTGTTTCGTTAGTTTCGTATAGTTAGAGGAAAATATAGCAATGTTGATGATATTAATTTTCTAAACATGCTTTTGATAATTGAAACTGTCATTTGATGAAATGCTTTCTTGTATTTATACAAATTGTATTTTCTAAAAATTATAGCACCGTAAATGCATTTATGCTGACAGTATAACTTTTATTTCTATGACAACATGTGACGCACTTGCACTTTAAAAATGGGCTAAGCACAATGCATTGTCATGGTGATCAAGGCCGCAGGGACGGCCGAAACGCGTTGTGACAAAGCTGTTTGGGAATAAATAAATGAATGCTGTAACAAGTTGGTCCATGCCTTGTATTTCCACCTAAAGGGTGGAGTGTTGCTGCTGCGAGGTATTGCAGATATATATATATATCAGTGAACAAGGCGGGAGCTAACCGCCGAAACGCATCAAGCAGCCAATAAGTGAATAAAACTTATTTGGAATTCAAAATTTCACGGAGTCAGTGCCTTTCTTGTATGGTGAAGTTTGTAGTGTTCCTGATATATATATATATATATATATATATATATATATATATATATATATATATATATATATATATATATATATATATATATATATATATATATATATATATATATATATATATATATATATATATATATATATATATATATATATATTTATATATATATATTATATTATATATCCTAGCCTAACTTCCCGCAAATCCCCCAGCCTTGCCAGCTCTTTAGTCAGTAATACAGTGGAACCCACAAAATCCTGGATGGATCACATTACTGGTTTCAAGAAATGCCTTACATGTAAAGCTTGCCGCCACGGGGTCAACAAAACTCAGGTCCCGCGCCCCTTTTCGGAAAAACCTTTTTTTATCAATAAAAGGTTGACATGCAAGACAGAATATGTTGTCTATGTCCTGCAATGCCCTTGTGGACTACAGTACGTGGGGAGTACTCGCCCACCTGCCCACAAGCGGATTTTACAACATCTCAGGGCAATCTCCGGAAAAGATCAGGCATACCCCGTGGCCAGACATTTCGAAACCGTTCATAATAGTGACCCCAGTAGCCTTCAGTATTTTTTGGTTGACTCAGTCCTGCCCCTCAAGAGAGGTGGCAACCGAGACGCAAAGCTACGTCTCTTGGAAACCGGATTCATCCTTGAGTTCAACACAAAAAGCCCAGCAGGTTTGAACAATAGCGAGGATCTTTACACCTGTCTGTAATCAATATAACTTTGCTGTCCTTCATTTCCTAATGTTTTACGATCTTACATTATTGATTTATTTAGGGGTATCTGTAAAACTTCCCCCTCCATTGGCTCGCGATCTGTTTTTATCTGACTCTGCTACCTGCTGTTAACTGTAGCATGTTTTTTAATACTTAGTATGAGCACTTTTCACTCACAACAAATTTGGATCTGCAGTAACTACAAGAGGTTGACTTAATAGTGCATGCCCTTACTGTGTTTATTAATATGTGCGGTTCCCTTGAAAAAGCCCACTTGGGCGGAATTCTGTTTTTCTATAAATTTTTTTGTATGTGAAAACCTTATCTATGCGGGTAAAAATGATGAATTAGGGTTCATGACATCGCAATCATTTATATATGAATAATGGTTGTGGACATTGATCTAATTATGTGTATATATATGAAGTATGTTATACGTATTGGATACGGACCAATTTTAACCATGTGTGTATATATATGAAATTTATTTATTTATATAAATTTTAGGAAGAAATGTATACTTCTGATTATATATTTTTATATACACTGGAACCCGTTGGGCACTAAGCCCTTTATCTCATGTTAATTTAACAAAATATGTTTTCACTGTTGATGAAATAGAAAAAAACGTGTTAAAATGAAAAAAATGAGAACTGCACAGCTGTTTGAAATTAAGCACTAGCACTTTAAAAACCCTCGTTTGTGTCCATGACACGCTATGTGATCAAGCCTCTCTCGAGGTGAAACGCGTCATGGTGGATTGCAGGCTATAACTTTTTGCACAAGATAAAACGCACTGAAGGAAACTGCACTTACTTTGTGGTCTCGCTCCTTTCGTTGTTCTGCGCAGGAGGCAGATGGTGAATACAACGACTTTCTGGATATATATATATATATATATATATATATATATATATATATATATATATATATATATATATATATATATATATATATATATATATATATATATATATATATATATTGTTAGAACTGGGGGTCTCTAGTTGGCAGAGGTAGATACCAATGTCCAAATAGGGACCCTTGCTTCTAGTCAGGACAAGGAGATAACCCTCTCAGATAACCCCTGCTCGCCCTCAAGGTAGCTTGGCCTGAGCAGTCTAGGCTAACCAGAGGCAATGCGTTAAGTATTTGTACCAACACTCACAGTAACACAGTGAAAACACCACAAACTGATTCCACAACAGTTTAGGAAAATAAAGATATTTATTCTAAACTACACAAGACCAAAACGGCAAAAATCCAACATACACAGTTCAAGGATATGGTTTCAAAAGAGTTCTTCAGGTTGTAATCAAAGTTCTTTAAGTTGCGTTAAAATAATCCACAGATGCGTGAAAAGTTCACAGTTGCGTCACGTTTACTCACAGTACCTTTTAGATGCAACAAAGTTCCACAAGCAGGAAGCTGGTGCGGTGGAAACAAGCGATGCGTCACTCCTGAGACCCTGGGGAGGCGATGCGACAGCCCCGCTGCAGCAGCGGGCGTGTTGCGACGAATCCGATCTGTATGGGGAGGAAGGCAGCTTGCGTAGATTCCGGTGCGTAGGTTCCGTGGGAAGTCTGTTCTCGCAAAGGCACGATGCCATGATCTCGTAGGGGCTGCGACGATCTCCGGGGCGACGATGCGCGGTCCAGCGGTGATCCTCTCTCTCGCAGCTCCTCGATGCGATGGTTCTGCGACGATGCTCGCAGCGACGTGATGCGGTCCGCAAGCAAGCGGTGCGGCGATCTCACCCAGCGACGACAGGCTCTGTGACGACACTCGCAGCGATGTTCGATTCTCCCGCACCGGTCTGGTGCGTCCCGCAGACGAAGGGTGCGACGGCCTCGGCAGCGATGTCAGGTGCTGCGCCGATCTCGACCTTCATAGCGGCGGGAAACTTCTCGCACTGTCGGGGATGCGCTCCGCAAGCGAGCGATGCGACACTTTTCAGCTTCACAAGTTTCTCAGCTTAGTCTCAAGCTTCCCAGCTCAGATTCAACCTCCAGAGGCCCCACAACTGGATCAAGCACTCTAGGAAGGACAGAACTCTCTCAGCAGAGTTCAGGGAGACTGGGGGTGAAGTCCTTTTGGTCCTGGGACTTCGGAAACAGGGAGCCAGCTCTTCTCAGGCCCTTGGAGATTCCTTACAAGACAGGGGACACAGCTCACAGCAAAGTCCTTCCCCTCTCCTTGGCAGCAAAGCAACAGCAGGTCAGTCCAGCAGAGCAACAGCAGGACAGTCTTCCTTCTTCAGAGTCAGCTTTCTCCTTGGCAGAGGTTCCTTCTTGATTTCCAGGATGATCTAATTTTCTGTTGTCAGGGGTCCTGTACTTATACCCCTAAAGTCTTTGTTCTCTCAGTGCATTTGGGCCCTGAGCCCGGTCTGAACCAGTTCTGGGTGGATCCTGAGCACTTTGTTTTGCTGGCTGCATCTTTCCTTTCAGAGTGAGGGGCAGAGTCCTCAGCCGCCCAGCAGGAGGTGGAGCCAGCATTGTGGCAGGCAGGCACAGCCCTATTCAGCCCAGGTGCTAACTCCTCCCACCACTCAGGTAGCAATTGCTCCACTCAGCCTAGTGCTGACTCATCCAGCCTCTGGGGGGATTCCCCAGCCCCTGTCACTCACAAACCAGACAGTCAATACACAAACAGGCCCAGGCACACAGAAGGGTCAGACAAGAGAACAGCAACTTTCTAAAAGTGCTGTTCTCAAACACAGGATTTAAAAACCACCTTTTCTAAAAGATGTATTATTAAATTCTGAGTTCAGGGATACTAGATACTTATGTCCTATCTTGTTCCTATGGGAAGAAATGCCGTTAACCACTGTAGCTGGCATCCCCCATGTTAACCTATGGAGCAAGATAGCCTTACAATAGTGAACAACGAAAATGGCTGTAATTCACTACCAGAGCATGTTACCGGCACTAGTACATGCTCTACCTTTCACATACACGGCACCCTGCCCAGGGGGGTACCTTGGGCCTTCCATAGGGGTGACTGATGTGCACGAAAAGGGAAGGGTTAGGCCTGGTCAGTGGGGACACTGACCAGGAGGACATGGCAGTTCTAAACTGCCCGTAGGCGCTGCAGTGGCAGGCCCGAGACACCATTTTAGAGCTACTCCTGTGGGGGGCACAATCAGTGCTGCAGGCCCACTAGTAGCATTTGTCATCACCCGCCCTGGCACACCCAGTGCACTTTACTAGGGACTTCATGGTGATACAAATATGCCAAACATGTATATCCAATCAGAATAACAATTTACATAGGAAGCACTTACACTCTGGCACTGATCAGCAGTGGCAGAGTGTCCAAAGCATCTAAACCAGCAAAAACGAATCCAGCACAGCATCAAAAATACAGGAGGCAGAGGCAAAAGATAGGGGTAATCACGCCAAAAGATGTCAGGTCTAACACGTGTCCCCTCCAGCTGAAAGTGGGGAGAACTACCCACCCTCTTGGGAGTTCTCTTCACTAAGGCGGAAAAACCTGGACAGACCATCAGCGTTGGCGTGTTCTGTACCAGGGCGGTGTTCCACCGTAAAGTCCATTCCCTGTAGGGAGATGGACCACCTCAACAGTTTTGGATTTTCACCCCTCATGTGCATTAACCACCTGAGGGGCCTGTGGTCGGTCTGAACACGAAAGTGAGTCCCAAACAGGTAGGGCCTCAACTTTTTCAGAGCCCAGACCACAGCAAAAGCCTCCCTTTCAATCGCACTCCACTTCTGTTCCCTGGGGAGTAGCCTCCGACTAATGAAAGCTACCGGCTGGTCTCCATTCTCCTCAGTGGCTTGTGAGAGTACTGCTCCCACACCATGCTCTGAAGCGTCCGTCTGAACTATGAACTCACTGGAAAAGTCAGGTGCCTTGAGCACCGGTGCCGTGCACATCGCAGTCTTCAGGGCCTCAAAAGCAGTTTGGCAGGCGTCAGTCCAGTCAACTCTTTTGGGCAACTTCTTGGAAGTGAGTTCTGTCAAGGGGGCGACAATGGTGCCATGTCCCTTGACAAACCGTCTGTAATACCCGGTGAGTCCTAAAAAGGCTCTCACCTCTGTCTGGGTCTTGGGGGGCTCCCAAGCCAGAATGGTATCAATCTTAGCCTGTAGGGGCGCCACCTGGCCGCTCCCCACCTGGTGTCCCAAATACACCACAGATCCCTGCCCTATCTGGCACTTACTGGCCTTGATAGTGAGGCCTGCCTTTTGCAGAGCCTTCAACACTTCGCAGAGGTGTTGCAAGTGTTCCTCCCACGTGGAGCTGAACACAGCAATGTCATCCAGGTATGCGGCGCTGAATTCTTCCAGCCCGGACAGCACCTGGTTAACCAGTCTCTGGAACGTGGCAGGGGCATTCTTCAACCCAAAGGGCATGACACGGAACTGGAAGTGCCCCTCTGGCGTTGAAAATGCTGACCTCTCTTTGGCCCCATCAGTTAAGGCAATCTGCCAGTACCCTGAAGTCAAATCGAACGTACTGAGGTACTTGGCAGCTCCCAACCGATCCACGAGCTCGTCAGCTCTGGGGATAGGGTGTGCGTCAGTCTTCGTGACCGCATTGAGCCCACGGTAGTCCACGCAAAACCGGAGTTCTGGCGGGCCACCGGGGGTAGCAGCTTTCTTGGGGACCAAGACCACTGGGCTAGCCCAGGGGCTGCTGGAGGGCTCAATCACCCCTAGCGCCAACATCTTGGAAACTTCTTCCTTGATGCTGGCCCTGACCTTGTCAGCTACCCTGTAAAATTTTTGCTTCACAGGCAGACTGTCTCCAGTGTCCACGTCATGGACGCACCAGTTGGTGACTCCTGGGGTCAGGGAGAACAGAGAGGAGAACTGACCCAACACTTGGCGACAGTCATTCTGCTGTTCTTGGGTCAGGGTGGGCGAGAGGACCACACCATCCACTGACCCATCGTGCTCCTTAACTGCCAGGAGGTCAGGGAGAGGATCGCTATCCTCTTCCATCCCTGCATCTGTAGCCATGAGCATGGTTACTTCAGACCTCTCAAAGTGTGGTTTGAGGCGGTTCACGTGCAAAACTCTCAGGGGCTGCCTGGGAGTCTTCAGGTTAACCAGGTAGGTTACCTCACTCTTCCTTTCCACCACCTCGTATGGCCCAGACCACTTGTCCTGGAGCGCGCAAGGCTCCACTGGCGCCATCACCCACACTTTCTGCCCAGGTTGAAATTCGACCAGAGTGGTATTCTGGTCGTACCATCTTTTCATTTCTTCCTGGCTCGCTTCCAGGTTCGCCTGAGCGAGTTTCCTGAAGCGTTGTGTCTGGTTGCGGATGGCCAGCACATAGCTGAACACATCCTGGGGGGTTTTCCCACGGGACTTTTCCCAACCCTCCTTCACCAGCGAGAGAGGTCCTCTCACAGGGTGGCCATACAGGAGTTCAAAGGGACTGAACCCTAAGGACTTCTGAGGCACCTCCCTGTAGGCAAACAATAGGCATGGTAACAAGACGTCCCTCTTCCGTCTCATGGGCTCCGCTAGGCCTAGAACCTTTCAACCAACCCGTTTCCTTGAGGATGGTAAGGAGTGGTGAACTTATAAGTTACCCCACACTCCTCCCACAGAGACTTCATGTACCTAGAGATGAAGTTGGTACCCCGGTCGGAGACCACCTCTCTGGGGAACCCCACACGGGAAAAGATCCCCATCAATGCACGGCCCACCACGGGTGCTGTGATTGTCCTGAGAGGGACTGCTTCCGGGTACCGGGTGGCATGGTCCACCAAGACCAGGATGAACCTGTTGCCTAAGGCTGTCTTGGGGTCCAGGGGCCCTACGATATCTATACCCACCCGCTCGAAAGGGGTGCTCACCACTGGGAAGGGTTGAAGGGGGGCCTTCAACTTCATTCCAGTCTTGCCACTAGCTTGACAGGTTTGGCAAGATCTGCAAAAGGAACCGACGTGCTTCCTCATCTGGGGCCAGTGGAAGTGGGTGACAAGCCGGTTCAAGGTCTTGTCTTGCCCCAGATGTCCTGCGAGAGGCACGTCATGAGCCAGACCCATTAGGAAGTTTCTGAAGCGCTCGGGTACCACCAGCACACGGGCTGCACCGGGCTCAGCAAACTTAGGCTCGCTATAAAGTAGGTCACCTTCCCAGTAAACATAGTGATCTTTGACTGCTCCACCTGCTGCCTGATCTACAGCCTGTTGCCGCAGACCAATGAGGGAAGGGCATTCCTTCTGCTCCCTGCAGAACTCCTCCCTGGAGGGACCACCCTCTTGCTGCCAATGGGTCAGCTCAGGTAGGTCTCCCAGTTCGGCCACCTGTTCCCCTGTAGGTTCCAGGGCATCCCCCTCAGGTTCAGCTTCCTCCTGGACCGTGGGAACGGCTGGGGCTGGTTTCCCGCGCCCTCTGCCTCTTCCTCTCCTGGCAGATCTCTGGGCCACTGTTTCAGGCTCCAGTTCTGCTGATTCACCCTTACTGGCTGCCATAGCACGCGTGGTCACGCAGATCCACGCAGGCAGACCCAACATCTCCAAGTGAGTTCGGTGTTCTATGTCTTTCCATGGAGAACTCTCCAGGTCGTTGCCTAACAGACAGTCCACAGGCAAGGCATCACTGACAACTACCTCCAAAAGACCAGAGACTCCTCCCCATTCAAAGGAAACCTTCGCTATCTTGCAGAGGCGCACTGAGCTGTCAGCGGCCACTACAGGGCGGAGTACACCAGGGATGATTTGCTCGTCAGACACCCACTGACACCTCACGGATGTCACACTGGCTCCGGTGTCTCTCAGAGCCTCAACCTCCCTCCCATTGATGGTCACCTTCTGCCCATATTTCTTAGTGTTAGAGGGTAGTAAGGTTTCCGGGACCATCTCTCGGTCTCCTAACGAGACAAGGGTCATAACTGCTAGCTCTCCCCAATCACTAGAAACCAAATCCCCACCCAAAGCTACACTAGCTAACGCTGGGGCGGGAGCACCAGTGGGTGCGGGCTTCTTCTTGGGACATTTCGGAGCAATATGGCCCACCTCGTTGCAGTGATAGCAGGTAGGGGGACCCTGGTTATTTCTCTTGTCCCGCCTACCCTTAGAGGGCCATGGCTGTTTAGGCTTGGGGGGTTGGGAATCCTTTTCCTGGGAACTACTTTGGGGCCCTTGCGAGAACTCCTTTTGGTTACCCTTGTCCCCCCCACTCTTCTGCTGGGGACCCTGCCCACCTTTGGCTGTGGTACCCACAATTCCTTTGTGGACCCTGGTACTGGACCAGCGGTCCGCCTCCTTAGCAAGCTCAATGGGGTCTGTCAGCTTGCTGTCTAAAAGATGCTGGCGCAGCTCTGGAACACAAAGACTACTCAAGTGCTCCCAACTGATTAAATGCAACAACCCCTTCAAATCAGTTACTTTACTGCCCTTCATCCAACCTTCCAGTGCACGCGAGTACCCATTCACACACTCCATCCAAGTCTCAGACTCTTTCTTCTTGGAGTTTCTAAACTGCAGTCTGTACTGCTCTGGAGTAAGGCCATACCTGAGACATAAGGCCTCCTTCATATTGGGGTAGGTCATGGCACCTGTCAACTCTAAAGGCTCTAGAGCACTCCTCCCAGACGCCTCAAAATGTTTCCACAGGCCCGCCCCCCAATACTTGTCAGGCACATCATTCATCTTCAATGCAATTTCATACGAAGTGAACCAGGCATAAATATCCTCACTCCTATGGTAATTCTGTACCAGGTCTTTGGGAATATATACTTTACCCCCATGCACTGGCTGCGCGCTGCCACCATTAGAACTGGCATCCACCTCCTTGTTTTTCAGATCCAGCTCTTTTATTCTCAATTCATGATCCAAAAGCAATTTCTTTTCCTCTAAGGCGCGGGCCTCTCTCTTGTCTTCCGCTGCCCTTTCTTTCTCCAAATCCAATTGCCTCAGTTTCATTTTCATGACTTCCAAGTCATATTCTCTTATTCTTTGATTTTCCTGTAACTCTTCTGGGGTGAGGCCCCTACCGGAGTGGTTGCTGCCAGCTCCTGAGCCTACTCTGCCCACTGGCAGATCTGTGCTTTGAAAAGCATTTTCTACATCCACATCATCTTCCTCTTGTGCCTCCCAATGGGCTCTCAAGATTCTCTGTAGCTCCTCCTTTCTGTAGGTCCTTTTTATGGGGCACTCAAACTCAAGGCAGAATTTCTTCAGTTGCTCAACTCTGTATGAACACAAATCTTCAATGCAAAACTCTAATTCTGCTTCTTCTGCCCTCTCACTGGGTGCCTTCCCATTCTGAGACATGATGCTTTTCGAAGAGTTACTCAACAACAGAATTCAAAAACTCAAAAACCAGTAGTATGCGGTGGCGTAATGGTCTGCACTCACTAGTGATGTACACCAATTACTGTGGGTCAAGTACAAATACAAGTTCAAATCCCACCGCCTGACCACCAATGTTAGAACTGGGGGTCTCTAGTTGGCAGAGGTAGATACCAATGTCCAAATAGGGACCCTTGCTTCTAGTCAGGACAAGGAGATAACCCTCTCAGATAACCCCTGCTCGCCCTCAAGGTAGCTTGGCCTGAGCAGTCTAGGCTAACCAGAGGCAATGCGTTAAGTATTTGTACCAACACTCACAGTAACACAGTGAAAACACCACAAACTGATTCCACAACAGTTTAGGAAAATAAAGATATTTATTCTAAACTACACAAGACCAAAACGGCAAAAATCCAACATACACAGTTCAAGGATATGGTTTCAAAAGAGTTCTTCAGGTTGTAATCAAAGTTCTTTAAGTTGCGTTAAAATAATCCACAGATGCGTGAAAAGTTCACAGTTGCGTCACGTTTACTCACAGTACCTTTTAGATGCAACAAAGTTCCACAAGCAGGAAGCTGGTGCGGTGGAAACAAGCGATGCGTCACTCCTGAGACCCTGGGGAGGCGATGCGACAGCCCCGCTGCAGCAGCGGGCGTGTTGCGACGAATCCGATCTGTATGGGGAGGAAGGCAGCTTGCGTAGATTCCGGTGCGTAGGTTCCGTGGGAAGTCTGTTCTCGCAAAGGCACGATGCGATGATCTCGTAGGGGCTGCGACGATCTCCGGGGCGACGATGCGCGGTCCAGCGGTGATCCTCTCTCTCGCAGCTCCTCGATGCGATGGTTCTGCGACGATGCTCGCAGCGACGTGATGCGGTCCGCAAGCAAGCGGTGCGGCGATCTCACCCAGCGACGACAGGCTCTGTGACGACACTCGCAGCGATGTTCGATTCTCCCGCACCGGTCTGGTGCGTCCCGCAGACGAAGGGTGCGACGGCCTCGGCAGCGATGTCAGGTGCTGCGCCGATCTCGACCTTCGTAGCGGCGGGAAACTTCTCGCACTGTCGGGGATGCGCTCCGCAAGCGAGCGATGCGACACTTTTCAGCTTCACAAGTTTCTCAGCTTAGTCTCAAGCTTCCCAGCTCAGATTCAACCTCCAGAGGCCCCACAACTGGATCAAGCACTCTAGGAAGGACAGAACTCTCTCAGCAGAGTTCAGGGAGACTGGGGGTGAAGTCCTTTTGGTCCTGGGACTTCGGAAACAGGGAGCCAGCTCTTCTCAGGCCCTTGGAGATTCCTTACAAGACAGGGGACACAGCTCACAGCAAAGTCCTTCCCCTCTCCTTGGCAGCAAAGCAACAGCAGGTCAGTCCAGCAGAGCAACAGCAGGACAGTCTTCCTTCTTCAGAGTCAGCTTTCTCCTTGGCAGAGGTTCCTTCTTGATTTCCAGGATGATCTAATTTTCTGTTGTCAGGGGGGGGATTCCCCAGCCCCTGTCACTCACAAACCAGACAGTCAATACACAAACAGGCCCAGGCACACAGAAGGGTCAGACAAGAGAACAGCAACTTTCTAAAAGTGCTGTTCTCAAACACAGGATTTAAAAACCACCTTTCCTAAAAGATGTATTATTAAATTCTGAGTTCAGGGATACTAGATACTTATGTCCTATCTTGTTCCTATGGGAAGAAATGCCGTTAACCACTGTAGCTGGCATCCCCCATGTTAACCTATGGAGCAAGATAGCCTTACAATAGTGAACAACGAAAATGGCTGTAATTCACTACCAGAGCATGTTACCGGCACTAGTACATGCTCTACCTTTCACATACACGGCACCCTGCCCAGGGGGGTACCTTGGGCCTTCCATAGGGGTGACTGATGTGCACGAAAAGGGAAGGGTTAGGCCTGGTCAGTGGGGACACTGACCAGGAGGACATGGCAGTTCTAAACTGCCCGTAGGCGCTGCAGTGGCAGGCCCGAGACACCATTTTAGAGCTACTCCTGTGGGGGGCACAATCAGTGCTGCAGGCCCACTAGTAGCATTTGTCATCACCCGCCCTGGCACACCCAGTGCACTTTACTAGGGACTTCATGGTGATACAAATATGCCAAACATGTATATCCAATCAGAATAACAATTTACATAGGGAGCACTTACACTCTGGCACTGATCAGCAGTGGCAGAGTGTCCAAAGCATCTAAACCAGCAAAAACGAATCCAGCACAGCATCAAAAATACAGGAGGCAGAGGCAAAAGATAGGGGTAATCACGCCAAAAGATGTCAGGTCTAACATATATATATATATATATATATATATATATATATATATACATATATATATATATATATACATATATATATATATCTTGCGATGAAGCACACTGATCAAGTTGTTAAGGTATTTAATCAAGAAGCAGGGAAAGCCGCATTTCGACCACGTCAAATGTATTCTTTTTACTCATTCATGTAATCTTTTTTCGATTTTGTAAAATAATCCTAAAAGCACATTTTAAAAAAGACCATCATATAACAATATGCAAATATTAAACAAATAAAATCCTATCCTCACTCATCCAAAATTCCTTTCCATGGCAAAAAATCCTATTAATAATTATATATAATAGGTTATTCAGAAATCCTGCATAAAAACAGGTTATCAATCATTAAAAAGAAAATCAAGAGATATACATTTGTCTTGCCCTGAAGACCTGTGCAATAAAATATAAAACTGCTATACAAATCACCAAGGAATCAAGACACTGAAAAAAAAACCATCCTTATCTGATTGAAATAAATTTCCTCTAAGCACGAGACGTAAGAAACTTGAGCGATAAGAGTCATAAAGAAGGCAAAATAACATAAAATGATTAGTGTATTAATTTGCTTCAGATAATTGGCTCTATAAGTCAATTCTTCTTCAGCATCTCCATCACTTCGACAGCATCCCGGCCTCCAGACTAACTAACTAACTAATGCTATCTCAATTATACCTTTCTGTATGCTCATTCAACCCATTAAGGTTTCAAATGTATGAAACTCCTAACTCTGATTGGACAGGCAAGTGGAGGTTATCATCACACCATGTTTGTTTCTCATTATTTTCTTTCAGCTCTTTGTTAGAAATACCACCCTTTAAGTTTTATACATCAGTCTTTATTCCCACCCATATTCACAATGTAATTGTCACATATCAGAGGACCAAAACAGTAGTTCTCATGCATTTCAGGGGACTGTTGTTCCGGTTCCCATAGATGTAACCATTCTCAGCCTTGGCCAATGTTCAAGTTGACATGGCGTCTTCCAGCTAATGTGCACTACGCATGTGCACCAGAATGAGAGGGAATAGACTGGGGCTCACAACTGCAGGCCCATAATAAGCACTATTGAAAGAGTCAAGACAAATGTTAAAATCAAAAATAAATGGTTTCACTGTATACTACCTATCTCTTCTCTAATCTCATGTACTAATTATTATTATTATTCCTGCATTAGCATCAGTAGAATAGCTGGGTTTTGCTCCTCAGCATGCAGGTGGCAAGCATGTGAGTTTCAAGCTGCCATCTTGTTAGCTACTGAGAAAGTGCAGAAAGTTCCCTCCAAGTGATAGATACGTCATACTATGTAGATGCAGTAGACGCATGTGCACTAAAGAATTTCAGTTAGCGGCCATCTTAGCATCACTCTCGATTTACTGGCTAGTGAAACACATAGGCAAGCTTCGTTCTTACTGTTATATTTTGTGTAAATGCATGTTACTTTTACAATACAAGTTTAGTACGGGGTAAGAGGTTATATGAGAAAATTGCATCCGAGCAATTCTCTTTTTCATGAGTCCTTGTTCCATCAATAGGATGCTAAGAAGGAAGGGGCAATCAAAATTTGATCCGTTTAATCTTTGTATACTTCTTTGGCCTTCACTAAATGTTGTCGTACTATTTTCTGAATGCTCAGTATCTTGGGCATTAAATGAAAGACAGATGTATACCCTGAAGGGAAAAGGGTGATGGGCAAAATAATTACGGCCGAAAGTGAAAGGGTATATTCCTAAAGAGCAGTGAAGAGAGTTATTATTGTAAGAAAATTCTTTAAGGGATATCTACCTAAGCAATTCAGGTGGGTGGGGAAACAGAAATCACCTCTGATAATATTCACTTGCTAGATTAACTCTTGCTATTCATTGGACTGGGGGGTGATAGCTGGCATACTTAAAATGGCCAATCCCAATGTTCATAGGTTCAGTAGAAAATGTGCTGTGAACCCTATTACTAATAAGGGTATCTGCAAAAGACATGGAGTCAAAACATTTGATTAAGGAAAATCTGAGCTAATTGTAATACTGTTGGTAGTTTCTTTGATAAAATGTGGAGACGAGTGGGGGGTGTTAGTCTTGAATGAAGTCAAAAGAAGGGTTATCAATGCAGTGCAACAGCTGAGGGAAACCCCTAAGCCCTCAATTGGAGACACTAGTACGTGTATACAAATGATAGCAAGACCTGTGCACACGCATATAAGTAATTTCAACATAAAATTAATCAGGCTGGCCTGTGAAGCTACAAACTATTACATCTACACTTGAAGAAAGAACACTGTGTCATTATTTGTAAACAATGATCACTTTTATGTTGTAATTACTTATATGCATGTGCACAGGACTTGTTGTCACTTCTTTAATAAAATGATGTCTCCCAGTATCTATGACAACTACAAGAGTTGAATATGCCTGTAAATTTGGACATTTTAGAAAATAATGCATTGAAATAGCCAACCATGGCTTTTGGGCTGTTGTAGTTTAGGCAGTGATTGATGTAACCCAGTAGGTATTCCATGATAGATTTTAGTTTGAGTGCTAACATCACACTGCTGTACATACGTTTTGACTGTGTTCCCCAACACTGGCCACCACAAATGTCGACTGACTATATTGTGTGTGCCTCCACTGCCAAAAATGACCAGCCACTGGGGTCGTATGTCATCAGTGTAGCTGTATAACTATCTGTAAGTGAGTTACAAGGCTCCATCTCTGTATAGTAAAGTATTTTTCTCTTAACTTCCTGTTGTAGCATTTCAGGTCCATCCAAAGATTGATGGACTCTTGATACTTGCTCAATATAGAGGTATGACTTGTTCTTCACTATTGTAGTGATGGCTAATGTGCTCAGAAGATGGGATGCCTCCTCTTGTTCTTTTCTTGTCTGCCTGGGGAAGTCAGTCATCAGTTTGTCCATGACTTTTACAACACAAATATGGCATAATATAGTTGTATCAAGAAAAAAGGAGAGACCAATGGGCATAGTGAGCATTCATACACATCATCAATGTAGGTTTTAATAGATTCTTATGAATGGCTAAGAAAGTGATCTTGTGGTTGGCCTTTTCCAAGTATTAATACTCAGTGGTCACTGGTAGGGGACCGTGGCCGGATGGTGGGAAAGTGTGGGGGTTAGGATGCAAATAAAAAATAAAACATATCTGCTGGTCACCGTTGCTGTAGTCAGTTGCCACCTCTCCTCTGATGGCAGCACCCAGGCTTTAGACTCCCTTTGCCAATCACAACACTGATGATTGCAGCATTGTGATTCGTCTGAGTGCTATAGTTTGGCCCTCAGAGAGGGAGTGGAAGCCTGGGCATGTTCTCCATACAGGCTGTATTAAAGGCTGGGTGGAGAACATTCAAGGTGTGCATGACTGTTTGGCCGGCCCAAGACAGTCATATGCACTTTAGGTGCAACATCAACCATTCCTCCCTGCGATGCAGGGAGCCAAGCCCCGCCTCACCCCACCCTAACCTGACAGTAACTCCAATACAAAAAATAAAATCATAATAACGCTCCGTTATTATCATTTTCTTTTGTTCTTTGCACTGCTTTTAAAGCATTGGGGCGACACGTTCCACCTTAGCTGAGGAGCCGCAGCTGGTAACATCAGTCTGTAAAGGCTTATTGACTGCTAATAGTTCCAGCTCACATATGAGGGTGTGTCCTGCAAGGGTGGGGGGTCTGAAAAAAAGATGCTACAGGATGCAGAGCATCTGTTTCTGGACTTTCTTGATGGCAAATGAAGAAGAATTTTTTTCTAGTAGGAAATTAACCTTGGTGTCTGGATGCCAAAGAATTGGTAAGGTAGTGAAACCTTTTTGTAAACCAGAAAAAGATGTGCCGTGTCCATAATCCCACTGAACTGTCTTTCATTTTTGGTGAATGACAGGACTTCTAATGTTGGAGAAGTACTTGATTGAATTTTAATATAAATTGGGAAAACCCATACATTTCTGAATAACTTTGACAGTGGTAAGGTGAGGCCATTCCAATATGGCTTATACTTTAGAGATGTCCATTACAGCCCCCTTTTAAGTTATTTCAAAACCTGCAAACATGATTCCTGCACTTCTATATGGTTTTCCCCCCAATTTACTGGTATATAATAAGTAGATCGATATTTATTCTAAGCACACACCATGACGGTATCCAACAAATCTCTAAAAATATAATTCACAAAGAATTGGAATGTATTGAATGCTATTTTCCACTCATCTCCCACTCTGATTCTGACAAGATTGTAGCCTTCCCATCAACCCAATGTGGAGAATATCTTGTCAGAATTTAGTTTTGTCCAATAGTACTGAAATGAAAGGAAGAGGGTAGCGAGCATAGATGGTAATAAAGGTCAAGTCAAAATTGTCAATATATGGTAAATACATTGTTTTAGCCTGGTGTATGAAAAATATGAGAGGCCATGCTTGTGTCATGGAATTCACAAGAATCCTTTGTCTAATCAGCCCACATGTTCACTGCTGTGCAGTTGATTTGACTTTAGAGCCTGATTGGTAATGCTGTATCCAGTTTATTGTTGTTTTATTTCCACCTGTTGGAATAGTTTTGTTTTTCAATAAAATTGGGGAAGAAATATAGTGTCCTGCCAGGCACATAGTAGCGTTTTGGCCAGCCACTCCCTTGAGGGCTGGCTTTCACTACCATCCCACACCCATCCAACCCAGGCATCATGAGTGATGTGTGCCGGTAAATAAAAGGGTTTGAGTGCTCGTGGTCCGTTATTATTACCACATATCAGTGTCTGTGTCTTCATTCACTAAGCATGCAGGCATAGGGTCCACAACACAATAGGCACCATTGCAGCACTTGCTACGGATGAAAGTATGCAGCTTCGCTGCTCCTCAGTCACAGCATGCGATGCCTAGACACCAGGTCGGAGTAGACATGAAAATGGCTACTGAGATCCCTTTTTGCTATATACATTTTTATAGACTTGTGTGTTCTTACAATTCCTATTGTAAGATTTGTTTGTGTTCCGAGACCATGGATTCAATCCCTGTAAAGTGTTTTTAACCCAATGCCTAATAAACCTTTTCCATGACATCATTCTATTTTCATGAAAAAGGTACTTCGTCATTATGGCCTTTTCCCAAAATGAAGGTACAGCAGCATGATTTTGTCAGCTGCACATCTGCCAAATTTCTCAGTTCCATGCATGACTAGGAACACCAGACCTCCTTTTCTCTTAGCATTCTGGACTTGTATTCTTATTTAACCCCGTATAAAACCAGGACTACAAGTCCCAGAATTCTAAGAAAGAAAATGAGACTGAACTAACTAGTCACTCGTGAACCAGGGATAATTGGCAGCTATACAGGTGGCTCTATTAATTTCTCCATAATGATGGAATGCCCAAATGCACACTGAGAGAGCTTAGGAAACTTTCCTCATGATTGCAGCATTTTTGTTTAATTTTTCCAGTTCACCCATGAATTTTTAGAATAGTGGTGTTAGATATATGTTTTAAAAGTAGGAAACACAGGCAAAGGTAGTTCATAAGAAGAGGTTTAATTGAAGGAAAATAAACCCTTAGATGTTCACAGCACGTAGCAACCTTCAAAAGTGACCACAGAGCATTCTAGCATAGATCATGGACATGTTGACATTCCAATAGCTTAAAGGAACATAACATATAAGAATGTAACACATCTCCCCTTCCAAAAATAAAAAAAAAACAATTAAGAATATAACATATAATCATTGAACTTGCTGGGTTTTACAATAATTCTTCCAGATAACCTTCTTGAACTCGGAACATCCACCTTAACCAAATTGGAAGACATTTGTTGGACATTACACGGGGAAACCGCAGGAATAGTGGAAGGTTTAGGTGGCATAGTAGCATTAGATTTTGGTACGGAAACAGAAGTATTGTTGTTCTTGTTCAACCACAAATTCCGTTCTAGTTCATTGCACAAAACAATGTTACAAAAATTCCATTTCCGACCGTCATCCAAAAGCACACAATTACCCATCACTTCCAACACCTTCTTAGGATGAGGCCACTTGGAAGAACCATCTTTTGACAAACCAAAACGAGAAGTCCTGACCATATCACCAACATGGAAAAAATTTCCTGATTTCTTGAGTTTACTGTTGTGTCTCATCACATACTTCTGTTGATAAACATTCATTCTATCATTCAAACTTTCTTTTTGAACCTGACCAGAAACAGTTTTGAGCATCCATGCAGGAGTTACTTTATTGTTAGCAGAACGTCCCTTGAGAAGGTGAAAAGGTGATACCAAGGTTGCAGAATGTGGAGTATTACGATAACTCCAAATCATGTCTTTGACTGCAACCTTACAATCAGCACCATCAATCGTAGCCAACTGTATGCATTCTTTTAATACGCGGTTGAACCTCTCAACCATACCGTTTTCTCTAGGACAGTAAACAGCAGTAGTAATGTGTTTCACACCACATAAGCGTAAATAGTTCTGAAACTCACTAGCAATAAATTGTGGGCCATTGTCAGTAGTGATGGTTTCAGGAAAACCCTCTCTATGGAACAACTCATCACAAAAATTGACTATGTTAGACGCCTTAATCTCCCTCACAAAAGCTACTTCAGGCCATTTGCTGTAATAATCCATTAAAACAATGGCAAATTTTCCAGCAATATTACCAATGCTGAACTGACCACAAATGTCCATAGCTAATCCTTGCCACGGTCTGTCTGGAAACAAGACAGGACTGATGTTGGATTCTTGGGAAATGTGAGATTTATCGCTGCATGTGCATGCCGTACAATTCCTAACATGCCTTTCCACATCCTTATCCATACCTGGCCACCAGAAATCACACCTACATCTTCTTTTCATGCCGGACATACCCGAGTGTCCCACGTGGACAAGGTCTAATAACCTGTCGCGTAAACTAGATGGTACAACAAGTTTGTCTGCTCTCCTAACAATACCCGCATCCATATCATAAGAGAGTTCTGGCCACACAGTTTTATATTCAGACAATTCACAATTACTCCATGAGAAAGTATTGCATGGTGAAGATAATCGCACTATAACTTCCTTTAAAACTAGATCATCTTGAACAGCTTTTTTCCATTCCGTTTCATCAATGGCACCATTGCAAATTTCTTCTACGGAAGCTATAGACCAATCCTCATCTTGATCCAAGACAGAGTCTTCACCACAAATAGGAAGACGAGATAAACAATCAGCATTAACATTTTTAATGCCTGGTACATATTTCATTGAGAAATCATACTCTTGTAATTTGTAAATCCATTTCGCAATTCTAGGAGTCGCCCTACCAGCACCTTTAGTTGAGAATAAATCCACAAGGGGTTTGTGGTCAGTCCTCAGTTCAAAATTAGTGCCCCAAACATAATTCCTAAAATAATTTACTCCCCAAAAACAAGCCAAAGCTTCTTTCTCAATGACTGAATATGAAGGTTCAGCACCCTTCAAAGTACGGGAAGCAAAAGCTACAACCCATTCCAATTTATCTTTACCTTGCATTAACACAGCTCCTAATCCATATGCACTTGCGTCAACAACGATGATTGACTTTTTGTTGGGATCAAAAGGTTTAAGTGCGACGGCATCTATTATGTTTCTTTTTACATCCTCAAAAACAGACTGACATTCCGCACTCCACACGAACTTGGCACCTTTCTTTATTAAGAGTCTTAAACAGAAAACTTTGGAAGCAAAATTTGGAACAAATTTAGAATAGTACTCCGCAAGTCCTAAAAAGGAACGGAGTTGGTCTTTATCAGATGGAGATGGAGCATTCTTTACGGCATCCAATAAATTCTTTTTAGGTCTAACCCCCTCCACTGACAACGTGTGCCCCAAGTATTCAATTTCATTGGTAGCAAACTTGCACTTTTCAGCAGCAACAGTCAAACCGGCACATTGAAGTTTGTGTAACACAATATTTAGAGTTTCGTCATGGACAGTTTTACTGTCCCCCCACACATGTTGGGTATACCTTCAAGAACTTTACTCATAACCCTTTGGAAAACAGCTGATGCAGAGGATAATCCAAAAGGCATCCTTAAAAATTGAAAGGCCCCCTCAGGAGTGACAAAGGATGTTAAATGGTGAGATTCTGGGTGTAATTTTATCTGATGGTAAGCATTTGATAAGTCAATCGACGAAAAATACTTAGCATCCCTAACTGATGCCACCATCTCATTAATCTTGGGTAAGGGGTAGCGATCTACCCAAATGTTCTTGTTTAGGTCTCTTAACTCGACACACATGCGCAATTTGTCATTGGGTTTTCGCGCCAAAACTACTTGACTAAGCCAATCAGATGCTTCGATAGGTTCTATAATGTTTTGTTGACATAAACGATCAAGTTCAACTTTAAGTTGTGATCTCAACACGAAAGGAACATTGCGCACCTTATGGACAACCGGTATAGAGTCAGATTTAAGGATAATGCGATGCTCAAATTTTTTAAGACACCCCAACTTTAAACTAAACAAATCTGGAAATATTTTATGCCATTCTAAACTTGCATCTTCTTGAGTTACCATAACTTCATCAGAATGTTTTTTGTGCCAATTAGGAGATAATAAAACTTGATCAGGATGGTTGGGATCAAGAGTCATTCCCAAATTCCAAAGTTCTTTCCATCCTAATAAAGCTCTGCCTTTTTCTACAACATACACAATTCCAGAAGTGTCCCTGTCTTTGAAAATGATTTCGGATGTAAAACATCCAATCACAGGTAATTTGATGCCCAAATAACCTACAGGAGTTTTTGGAGAACATGAAAGATCGGGTTTACCACAAGTTTCCCACATGTTTTTGTCGATGATAGTGTATAAGGAACAAGAATCTGCCCAAAGAAATAATTTATGACAATTAATCGTAACTTCACACTTGGGAGGTTGAATTTAATCAGAAATATGATTAACCTCATTCCAAATTGCCATGACTTCAATGTCACTGTCACTATCAGAACAAATAGGTTGAGCAACAAAATTGACAGAATTTTTCCATGAATTAGGATTGTCAGATCTACACATTTTGGCAAAATGGCCAGTGTTGTTACACTTAAAACACGTTACATTTGATGCAGGACACCAAGAATTTTCAGAAGTATGTCTTGCATTACCACATCTGAAACAAAACTGTTTGTTAAAATTTTGTGTCTTGTTAGAAGATGGTTTGTTATACAACGTGGTGTTTTTATTACCACCGGAAAATGCTCGAGGTTTAGTTCTAACATCACATTTAGTGTTATATCTATTATCAAAAGATTTTGGTTTGTTATTAACTATGGTGCATACCCCACTGGATTCTTTGCTATCAGAAAACTTAGAGTCTTTGCTATGTGCACCCAATTCCTTAACATAATAAGAATTATTTTCAACTCTTCTGGCAATTGAAATGGTTTTATGAAGAGATGGATCTTTTAAATCCAATAATTTCTCTTGAATTTTTGTATTACTGGTTCTATTAATGAATTGGTCTCTTATAATCTCTTCATGTAAATCTTTAAACTTGCAAGTAACTGCTAATCTTCTCAAAATAATAACATACTGTTCTACAGATTCACCTGGTAATTGTGCTCTTGAGAAGAATCTATGTCTTTCTACAACAATGCTTGTTTCTTTGCCAAAATTTTCCTCTAAAGCATTTAAGGAATCAAGATATTCATCAGAAGAAAATGTCTCAATCTTTGAACAATTAAAATACAATTTCTTCATCACTGTGATCATCCTCTCCAACTACACATGCCTTAGGAACACTATTGGATTGTATAGGTAATGTTTTTAACACTTTTCTACCTTCTACACCAAGACTATGTTTGAGAAGCGCTAATTTGAGTGAAGCTACAAATAGTTCTCCACCAATAGCTTCCAAATATGTCTCAAAAGACTCACGCCAATCCTCCCAATTCATAGGAGGAACACCTGGATCCTGTAAGAATTTTGGTGGAGCCAAAATTGTATTGGTTTCCATGTTAACAAATCAAATAATATTAAATAACAATATAACAGTTGAAGAGAGAAAAAAAAAAATAACAAAATAAAAGTAGTCACCGTTGTCTAGAATGTAGTTGGTTTTCTTCTTTCATTTTTTTTTTATAATCGAAGATGAATTAAGAGTTAAATCGGGTTCAAAAGCTTAAAAACGGCTTGAAAACGAAGAAATAGTTAATTTACATTGAATGCGGCGTGGTTGCTAAGGAAGCATGTCCCAGAATGCACAGCGTGACCCACAATGCATTGCAAAACGTCGTGCGTAGTTGGTGAAGCTCAAGATGTCGCCGCTGGAACGCCGGCCTCAGCGCGCTCAGCAACGCGAGGAAAAACAACTCGAATGATGCATCAATCCAACGCCGACTGCAGCGCACTCACGAGCACCAACAGTATCCAAAATTTAAAAAAATGCAAGTAGGCGTCGTCTGAAACGCTTTGTTAAGTGCTTTTTCTGCCGCTTTATCACAATGCTTACTCAACGCTAACGCTTACTCAACGCTTGTCTTTAAAAGCGTGTCACGTTTGTCTTTAATAGCATGTCTTTTTTTTTTAGTAGAGTCGATGCGCTCTGCAATGTTTATACAACCACAAGTACAACGAAAACGAGTTTACTCACATGAAATATGAATTCATGAATCCGAATGAGACGTAGTTGAAGCAGTCCTTGTTAACGTGAAAAAATGAATCTGTTCTTTAGTCAGTTGCAGTTGAAGGTTTCGTTTACTTTTTTTTTAAAAGACGAAAATAAAAATCTTGTAAGAACATCGCAGGGTCACAGGATGATGAGGTTGTTTCCTCCCTCGACGCCACTTTTAAAAGTAGGAAACACAGGCAAAGGTAGTTCATAAGAAGAGGTTTAATTGAAGGAAAATAAACCCTTAGATGTTCACAGCACGTAGCAACCTTCAAAAGTGACCACAGAGCATTCTAGCATAGATCATGGACATGTTGACATTCCAATAGCTTAAAGGAACATAACATATAAAAATGTAACAATATGGACTTGAGAATGTTGGGAAACCTTGTGGTAAAAGAACCCCGGGTTACTCTCCTTTGGTGTTTACACTGGAATACTTTGTCTAAAAAGCTTACATGCCCAGTGGAGAATGTATGTTATCTATACATTGCAATCAAGGTGCCTGTCAGGGTTACATCCTAGCCCCCTTTTTGTTTCTTATTTATAATAATGGTTTAGAAACTCATTTGTTCCAAAATAAATTGGATTGTTCAAGGGCAGTCACTCATTGTATCCTGACACTTCTTTATGCAGTTGACGCCATCCTATTAGCTAGGATTGCAATTAGCCTTCAGACAGCTCTGGATGCCTTTGTGGAGTTTATGTTATCCTTGGATTTGAAGATTAATCAGCAGAAGTAATTTGTAATGGTTTGTGGGCTAAAGAAAACTAAATCTAAAAGACTTTTAATTGAGGGAGCTCCAATTGCAAAGGTAAAACGTTTCTATTATTTGGGGTTCCCTTTCGATCCACAAGTTAATTGGAAGTCCTTGAAGGTGTTAAGTGAGCAACAAACCAATGAAGAGGTGGGAGCGATTTTTCACTTTGCAGCCAAGCTAGGACATAGGGCAATGAAGGAAATGAGGGCCATATTATCAAGAAAGGGTGTAACATTGTTGCCGCTTTAGCGGCAGGAAACTGCAGCTAAAGTGGCGATAAGGGGTTTGATAATATGCCCTATAGAATTCCAATAGAAGCCCAGTTTTGATGTCCTTTCTGGGCTACTATTGGAATTTTCTAGGGCATATTATCAATTCCCTTATCACTGCTTTAGAGGCAGTTTCCTGCTGCTGCTATGAGATAATGTTATCGCCTGTTCTTGATAATGATAGAGCGCATACAGCACTCTAATTGTAGGGGTGCATTATACTCCTAGTTTAAACGCACTCACATGTGTTTTCAGTATTATTATGTATTAAGTCTGTTAAATGCCTTTATTCTACACGTAATCAAGAAAATGTAATGTATATTTTACAAAACAACTTGCATATACTAGAAGACACCATTATATTGAATACACAGGTGCAGAAAGAAACTATATTTATATTCATGTAATCGTATGTGTTAAAAGTTGACTGCACTGTAGGCCCAAAGTTAAAAGTTGTTTACTGTTTCACTTCCTCAGCTTCTGAAGAATTAATTGAATTTATCTTTGTTTGTGCTAGAATAGTATCCTTTCATCCCATTGTAGGTAGAAGGAACGTATCCTCCTTATTTTTAGTCTAAGGAGATAACTGGAATGTCTTTGAACAGTCTGAGAATTGAGAGGGAAGGATATCTTCTGTTCCTGGCCTATCTACACTCCAAGGTCACAAGAAGCTAGGATGATGTAATTGAAGAAGTCTTGGAAAATTACCGAAACCCTGGAGAAGTGAAAAATTTGTCACATGATACATTTAGGAGGGGGGGCTGAATCTATCCTTTTGGATTGTGTGATGGGATAGAAAAGTCAGACATCTAGATTTTGGGAGGAGAAGGAGTATTTTAAAAACGAGCTCCAAAGCTTTAAGCGATTTTGACCAATTTGACGTGAGTACTGCTAAGAAAGTCTACACATGCTGACATCTTTGAGAACTAAAATGGGGGAACCCACCAGAACCATCATTCATGAGAGTAGTGTAGGGAAAGATATTTCATGCTTTCTTTCCTAATGAAAAGGGATTTGGATTCCGCCTCCATCTTGGGGTGTGTATTAATCTTGGACTTTATTGTTTTGTGTTTCTTTTGCTGAATCAATTATATGCGTAGATTTGGCTCTGTATTGATTTTCCTGTACCTATATCTGCTGATTTTGTGGTGTGGATATATCAAATTATTTTTAGCTTTACAATAAAAACCGGTACCTAGAATCCGGAGTCTGTGGTCTTTAATGCATGACTACATTGTAACTGTACATTTGAAGTGTTCCTTCCCCCTCGACAACCTTTAGAAGGCAAATAAAAGACCATCATAGCTGAACTTGGGTAGTGAGGCAAGGCCCAATTTTATCTAAATCAATTATATGGCCCTGAGTGTCTCTCAAAATGTATTTATGGGGCAGGAGTTTGGGGGTTGTGTAATAGCTCCAGACTACCAACAGCAGAGAACTGCTTTCTCTAAAGATGAGCATTTTTTTTCATTCGGAAGTGGGATTACATTTTGTGGCGATAGTTTGGGTCTGGCACTACTGCTGTTATATTTTAAAAAATGACAAACCCTGGAGCTAGGATTCTTTAACTACATTCTTCAGGACTACCTGGCCTCAAAAAATGATGAGTCCATACGTTCAATAGGGTATGTTAAGTTGCCTTTTTAATAAGGCTGACCTCAGCTAGGGAGCAGATAAAGTCGGAATGTAATGAACAGGTGCAGTGAATGTGATAGAGCGCTCAGGTCACCCGACTATAAAATTTACTAATACTCACCTGTGCCCATAATTCAATTTACCAAATTTACTAAATCAGGTAACCCACGTTCTACTACCAGTCTATTTTATTCCACTAATTCCTATACCATTGACTTACCAATCCTTGTCACTGATACCTATGACCACATGGATCAGGGAGTTAGTTGTAAAGAAGGTAGTCAATAATACAATAACATTTGCACTCATATAATAACCATAGACTCAGGAAAGGTTTAAACTCTTTATGTAATCATCATCAAAATTCATGATCCATAGATTAAAAGCAATTAGACTATAAATAACCAAGATTAGAAAAAGTGTGTAACTATGCAAAATATATTTTATGCCAACCATTTAGCAATTAAAAAATAAAGGGAAGGTAAAAACAAGGAACATGCTATTTTTGAAAACAGACTTTCGCAACTTGACTACAGGAGGGTAAAGAAAAGGAACATACTAAACTAACAGCTTTCGTAATTATCAACGGTTGAGAAAAAGAACACAATATGCAATATCGAAACTCAAATGTAGCACATAACTATAGGGAAGGATTGGAACACGCTATGAATTCAGATAATCAAGCTTAACCACTTAAAGGGAGGGTGAAGAGAAGGAACAAATATGCAATCATGAAAAAACGATATAGCATTCATATAAAGGTGGGTAAGAAAAGTGAAACACGCTAATAGACAGCAAAAATATGAATCTCTCTTTTACCAAGGGAAGGGCAAGAAAAAGGAACATATGCAATCAAAGGTTTTAGCAAAACTAGGAAGGGTAGAGAAAAGGACGCAAAATATACTGACAATTAACCACACAGATTTATATCTATACTAATATAATAAAGAGAGAGCCCAAACCTTTGAGGCGGGTAATCTCAGGAACCACAGCACCAATCACAACACCCAATACAGCGTTGGAAAGGGCAGTTGCAGCAGAAGGACATAGGCTATGCAGATGCCCCCACCAAATATATTTAAAAGGTAAAAAAACCGTGGCAGCAAAGTAGTCTCTTGTGGGCGTGTCTGCGTTGAGCTGTGGGCGTGTGCTGGGGGCGTGACAAACGCTGGGGGCGTGTGGTACATTCCGCCCTTCATGCCATGCCTCATATCGTGTGCTGGGGGTGTGTGCTGGGGTGTGGGCGTGTGCGGGGCACGGGATTATGGAAAAAAAGCAAGCATTGTGTCCAATAGTTCATTGTTTTTTCTTCCCAGGTTCTGTACATTCCAGCTCCGGGTGTCCACCCTGCTCCCTTTAAAAACCCCTGCACCCCATAATCATAACCCACCCTTACTCAAAATACCCCAACACCCTTAAGCACTAACCCATCCTAACCCTATATATATAACCTGTACCCCAAAACCCAAACTTATCCCTAAACCCTAAAATACCCCTGTACCCCAAAACCCAAACCTAGCCCTGAACCCTAAAAATACCCCTGTACCCAAAAACACAAACCTAGCCCTGAACCCTATAAATACCCCTGTACCTCAAAACCCAAACCTACCCCTGAACCCTAAAAATACCCCCCTGTACCCCAAAACCCAAACCTAGCGCTGAACCCTAAAAATACTCCTGTACCCCAAAACCCAAACCTACCCCTGAACCCTAAAATACCCCTGTACCCCAAAACCCAAACCTAGCCCTGAACCCTTAAAATACCCCTGTACCCCAAACCCAAACCTTTCCCTGAAACCTAAAAATACCCCTGTACCCAAAACACAAACTTAGCCCTGAACCATAAAAATAACCCTGTTCCCCAAAACCCAAACCTACCCCTGAACCCTAAAATACCCCTGTATCCCAAAATCCAAACCTAGCCCTGAACCCTAAAAATACCCCTGTACCCCAAAACCCAAACATAGCCCTGAACCCTAAAAATACCCCTGTACCCCAAAACCCAAACCTAGCCCTGAACCCTTCAAATACCCCTGTACCCCAAAACCGAAACCTACCTCTGAACCCTAAAAATACCCCTAACCCCAAAACCCAAACGTAGCCCTGAGCCCTAAAAATACCCCTGTACCCCAAAACCCATACCTATCCCTAAACCCTAAAACTACCCCTGTACCCCATAACCCAAAACTATATTGGAACCCTTAAAATACCCAAACACCCCAAAACATATACCTCAGTACCCCAAAACATATATATACCCCTATACCCATACTTACCTTATCCAAACATTTAAAAAAAACATGCTTTTACCATTCATGCATTTACAACATATTTCGTTGTAAATGTATGAGTGGTAAAAGCATATAAAATTTAATGCCATGCGTTATAATGGCATTGCGGAGTCATGGTACTTTCGTAATGAAAGTATGCGGAGTGATGGTATGCGGAAAGAAAGTTGCGGAATAATGGGTGTTTACCCTCCCCCGGTAAGTACATTGGTGGCACGGCGGCCCACATCTCCAGCAACATACTCATATTTTTTCACCACCGATTTGAAAAATGCACAGGTCTCTCTCATTGATGGCCTGCACCGACATACACTTTTAGACACACCTCCCGCCACAAGTTCTAGTATTGCGAACTTTAGAGCTGGGGAGCTACGTTCGAATCTCGGCATCAGCTCAACATCCTGTGGTTCCAGGCAAATCACGTTGTCTCCCCGTGCCTACCACAAATTAATGTGTTCTTCTGTAATGTAAATTGTGCAATTGTGCTCATGCCATGTTGTCGAGTTCGCGCTATATAATATTGCAAGGAAAAATAAAGTAGGGAAACTCGAGTTCACACACTACTGAACGCGCACTCGCAGCAGTGCACTGTGAATCGGAGCGTTTCACAGCCCTGTCACAGATAAGAAATGGTACCAAAACGAAATCCTACAAAACAATATACTACTGGCCGGCAGCAATTCATACCCGGACAACGTCGGGACAGGCTACTAGTTTACTTAGAATGGTGTGAAGACCAACCCTGGCAACGGGTCAGTTGAAAGGACAGAAGAAACCCCAAAGATTGCATTGCCAGTAGGCCAGCAGGTGCAGTTCAGAAATCAGGACAGGAAACCCAGATTTGGATCAGGACCGGACCACCAAAGGTTGGTACCAGCACCTGCAGTTCAGTTGCAACGCCTGCGCTACTCCCTCTCTGCAAGGAATCAGCCAAAACCCCGATTGGGTTACAGCATTCACCAACAAAGTGCTTCGCCAGCACTTCAACTTCCCAGAACCCCGATTGGGTCAGCGAACCTCCCGACAGAGTGCTCCGCAGCCCTCTGTTTAGTCACCTATTGAGTGCGTTGGGTCAGTGACAGGTCAGCTATTCAGACAAGTCGGACAAATTAACTACCTAAGCCTACTCCAGTTATACTGTTTTTCAGGTCAGTGTACCACCCCCCAATGTTGCAAGTGTAAGGATTGCCAATTTTGATTGGAGAAAGGAGGAGGACAGGTCATCACACCACCTAAAAATTTAGAATTTGCCGTCTCCTAATCAAATTTAAGTTCACGCCCATCAAATTCAGGTTCTCATGCTGGTTCATTCCTCCCAACAATGGATGTTCTATTTAAAATTACATTGTATAATTTTGAGTTCATTGGGGTAAGTTCCCAGGAGTGTCTTCTCAGTCAGTCAGCTCCTTGGCTATAGTCCAAAGGTCACTGTTCCTGAGACTTGCGATTCTCACACAGTCGCAGTTTCAACCAAGATGGAGTACAGCAGAACAAGCCAGGCAAGTTTTCAAAGTGTATCATGAAATGAAAAAGAAACAGTGTTAGAACACAGAATAAAATGAATACACTGTATACCATGAATTTCTACACTATACCCATTACTTTATAATAAACTATAGCATTAGGATTAGGCAGAACGAACAGCTTAGCAAAAGCAGCAGTGCAAGCTTCTCGCATGTGAGAACACCAAGCAGCCAAATTAGCACTAGTGCGCAGATGCGAAAGTTTCCCTTCAAAACTGCGAGTACCTTATGTCACATGGGTATGACAGACGCATGCGCAGACGAAATTCCCGCGTAACAGCAGCCATTTTAAATGCAAGCGTATCAGGATTAGTAAAACACATAAGCAAACTTCACTCAGACACCCGATAATGATGTAAAAAGGGACACGTTAGTAAGACAAACATGTTGGTTACATAGTTAGGGTTATTCGAGGTTCATGAGTTCAAGTAAGTCGCTTCTCGTGCAAATCCTTGCTCCATCAATCCCCTCTTTGATGATATTTTATATCATCACCAAAAATTGAAACAGATGCCAACTTCTCACATTTCACCAATTTCAATCTCTTCAAACTTTCTATTCTGCTTCTTTTCATTATTATTATGAGAATTTTTCATCTTCTTATATATTTGACTATTTATTTCTTCTAATTCGAGTTCATCAATATTTCTCTTTACTCCTCGCCTATCTAAGAAATATTTCTTTTTCTGTTTTCAACATTTGCAACAAAATAATATTCCTAAAACTAGTAAACCTATTCCCGCCATTAGCATCAGTATTCTACTCACAAGACTTTTACCTAGATTAGAAAATCAACTGCCTACTGAGGAGAGACCATCAGTGAGCCTCTTCCATGCGCTATCAACCTCTAGTGGTTTGAGCTCTCTTTCCAAATTTGTAATATTTCTCAAATACCTTTTAATTTCAACTTTTTTGTCTGGTATGTAAGTGCAACAATATTGCGCTTTCAACATTCTACAGACTACGCTTTCTTTTACAAATAATGTGTCAAGAGCAAGTTGATTTTGTACAACCATAGATCTGATCGCAACCAAATCGGTATTGACCATCAAGAAACCTCCAGCAGTGTCAGTTGATAACCGATCTACTACTGTTGACAATTTGCAGATTCTGTGTGTATTCAGAGCCACTCCCACTGTTGGTATCAATGCACTAAATATATCACCTACTACTTCACCAAAACTAGCTCTTTTACTACGTACTAATCCATTACTTTCTTCATTGCTTCCTGTTATCTTGTCTACATGGTATATCTTTGGGAAGACTGTACCAAAATAACAGCTCCCATACTAGTGATCTGGTAGTTTGTAATAAGCCTTGTTCCCACATATGTAATAGACTCCAGGAAACACAGGTTCTGTTCCATCTTTGAAACCCCAACCCCCAATTACCTTGAAATTGTGCTCACATTCACTGGAACCAATGAATATATTATTATAAAAACTAGTCTTTTCTCGGTGAGGACAGAGTTTCCCCTTCTTTTCAAAATCCAGCAACATAGCAGCATTAGCTCCACCATTTGAGGTGTTCCCTATGCTTTCAGCCCATTTAGGAATTTTGTGATTCTTGTCATTCGCCTTTCTTTGGAAACTCTCTCTTCTTTTCTCAACCATATTCAAAAATATTGTCTCTTTTTCTTATAATAGACATGTTAGATTATTCTTGTGTGCGTCAGCTATATCTATTGTCCCTATATTTAGGAAATATTCACTCATGTAACGTGCTACATTTCTACTAGTATGTACAGGATTCAGGTCTCTACGTATAGGAAGTTCAGAAAATATCACATCTAAATTAGGATAATAATACTGTAAAGGTCCTGTCTTATAGAATAAACTAGCTAAAATACTACATGAAATTCCATATGTTAGTGGCAAGTGGTGGTACATCACACCCTCAGCTACCGAAGTAGGCAGCTTCATACAGACATAGCAGTCTTCTATTTCCATTGCTTCTACATAGTGTACTAACAGGTTTGCAAACACATTTAATTGAGTCCTGTTTTTGATTCTATTGTAATGCAGTCCTTCCTCATCTGGTGCTTCTAAGTCTATTTTTCTTTGTTTAATGCTAAGTGGTGTCTCCTGTGTATCTATTCTTTTTGGTGTACCAAAAGTCGGTAGTTATTCTGTATTTATTGGCAACTGTCCACTAAAGTCATTCTTTGTCTCTTTACTCATCATGTAAGGAATAGCTATTGTTAGTCCTATCCAAACTATAATTACTATTGCTATACTACATAAACATACTCTGCAGCATGTTTTAAAACAATTTCTTTTCGGTCTTCCATCAACAGTATGATCAGCCATTACTGACTAAAGTAGATTAAACCCCTCTTTGTAACTTTTACACAGCCTTTACCCTGTGCAAATTTCAGGAGGGTCTCACTTCTTCGTCGGCTTGATCAGTAATCAATTCTTCATCACTTTCGTCACTTATTTCCAGATTTTCAAAATCTTCCAAAACAATGTAGGTCCACTCAGGGCCTTTGTATTTATTATTCAGTCTCTTTAGTCGTGGACTTCTCCTTCTTGGTTGTATTACAGGTTGATTGGTTTGACTTGTAATTTTGTTTACTTGTTCAGGTTCTTCATTAATTGTCTTTAAACGTAGTCTCAGTCTTTTGACAAATCTAGGCCACTTGTCTCCTTTTCTGAGTCTTTTAGCTGGCACTGTGCTTTGGCCCTCTTCAAATGTTCTTTTATTTTCATTTAGTTGTGGCACATCAATTTCAATGCTGTCTTCCGTTTCCCTCTCTATCTGACTAGTTCCAGTTCTTATTTCTGTTTCTTCTACCTGGTCACTAATCTGGCCTTGTTCAGGGATCTGCTGAATTTGACTTTCGTTTGTTTTTCTTTCTTCTTCCTGAACACTATTGTCTACTCCTGTCTGGTCCTGCTCAAGCTCTTCGAACTCTTGATTTTCTTCTGCTTCAGTCTCCGCCCTAATTTCTATCTGTCCCTTTTCAGACTCTGGAGTTCTTAGTGGGGTCTCAATACCTGGATCTTTCCCTATCTGGTCCTCCTCAGAATCACTTTTGACTTGGATTTCCATGATCTGAGCACCTCCTTCTACACTTGTCTTGTCCTCACTATCACTCTGTCTATCTTGATAAGTTTGACTTCTTGTTCTCACATATTCTGCAGGTATGTTGACCACTGGAATCCAATCATCTTGACTGGTGCTCGGTTGTTCTTCTTCAGCTACTTCAGTATCGATATCTTGAGACCCCTCAGCGGCGCAACCTTCAGCCTCAGTTTCATCAGATTCAATCACCTTTTTCGTATGACTGGCATGGATCCAGTGTGGAACTCCTGCACACTTTACAGCTGTGGTAGTTACTAAGATCACTTAACGTGGTTTCCCCACCTTGGTGCAAGGCAAGATGTTCGAGTATGTTTCTTAAGCACTACCCAATCACCTGGGTGCAGGTCATGGGCTGGTGTTGCTGGTCTGGGGTGCACATGGCTCTATCGTGATGCGGGGGACCGGCCATCCAGGTGCAGCAGAGCGAGTTGAAACTGGACAGTACAGTACAGCACCATTTTCACCAGCCCACTGTGGTTTGAATCTATTTGTTTTATTAAATCGTTTTTAATGATGAACTTACTGGAATGATATTTTTTCGTGTACTACAAGAACCAGCATGCCGCTTTGCAGCCACGCCCACTGCAGCAGGTTCTGTTCAAATTGAGTGCACGCTCGTCATCATTTTCAACGGTTGCCATTGAGAAAGGGATCACTATCCTGAAACCGGTCTGGCAGTAACTTAGTTGGCGAACTTGTGTCTGCACCTCCTGTTTGCTGCTGTGCCTTAAAATGAAATGGATGCAAATATGCCGATCCTTTGGCATCTTCCTGTCAGGGCTTAAAACTTTGGATGGAATACTTGCGGCTGAAGCCCAGCCGCGGAAGTAATGCCTGCCGCTCTGAGGCGGACCGTGCGATGGGGTGCACATGGCTCTATCGTGATGCGGGGGACCGGCCATCCAGGTGCAGCAGAGAGAGTTGAAACTGGACAGTAAAGCACCATTTTCACCAGCCCACTGTGGTTTGAATCTATTTGTTTTATTAAATCGTTTTTAATGATGAACTTACTGGAATGATATTTTTTCGTGTACTACAAGAACCAGCATGCCGCTTTGCGGCCACGCCCACTGCAGCAGGTTCTGTTCAAATTGAGTGCACGCTCGTCATCATTTTCAACGGTTGCCATTGAGAAAGGATTCACTATCCTGAAACCGGTCTGGCAGTAACTTAGTTGGCGAAATTGTGTCTGCACCTCCTGTTTGCTGCTGTGCCTTAAAATGAAATGGATGTAAATATGCCGATCCTGTGGCATCTTCCTGTCAGGGCTTAAAACTTTGGATGGAATACTTGCGGCTGAAGCCCAGCCGCGGAAGTAATGCCTGCCGCTCTGAGGCGGACCGTGCATGGGGTGCACATGGCTCTATCCTGATGCGGGGGACCGGCCATCCAGGTGCAGCAGAGCGAGTTGAAACTGGACAGTACAGCACCATTTTCACCAGCCCACTGTGGTTTGAATCTATTTGTTTTATTAAATCGTTTTTAATGATGAACTTACTGGAATGATATTTTTTTGTGTACTACAAGAACCAGCATGCCGCTTTGCAGCCACGCCCACTGCAGCAGGTTCTGTTCAAATTGAGTGCACGCTCGTCATCATTTTCAACGGTTGCCATTGAGAAAGGGATCACTATCCTGAAACCGGTCTGGCAGTAACTTAGTTGGCGAACTTGTGTCTGCACCTCCTGTTTGCTGCTGTGCCTTAAAATGAAATGGATGCAAATATGCCGATCCTGTGGCATCTTCCTGTCAGGGCTTAAAACTTTGGATGGAATACTTGCGGCTGAAGCCCAGCCGCGGAAGTAATGCCTGCCGCTCTGAGGCGGACCGTGCGATGGGGTGCACATGGCTCTATCGTGATGCGGGGGACCGGCCATCCAGGTGCAGCAGAGCGAGTTGAAACTGGACAGTACAGCACCATTTTCACCAGCCCACTGTGGTTTGAATCTATTTCTTTTATTAAATCGTTTTTAATGATGAACTTACTGGAATGATATTTTTTCGTGTACTACAAGAACCAGCATGCCGCTTTGCGGCCACGCCCACTGCAGCAGGTTCTGTTCAAATTGAGTGCACGCTCGTCATCATTTTCAACGGTTGCCATTGAGAAAGGGATCACTATCCTGAAACCGGTCTGGCAGTAACTTAGTTGGCGAACTTGTGTCTGCACCTCCTGTTTGCTGCTGTGCCTTAAAATGAAATGGATGCAAATATGCCGATCCTGTGGCATCTTCCTGTCAGGGCTTAAAACTTTGGATGGAATGCTTGCGGCTGAAGCCCAGCCGCGGAAGTAATGCCTGCCGCTCTGAGGCGGACCGTGCGATGGGGTGCACATGGCTCTATCGTGATGCGGGGGACCGGCCATCCAGGTGCAGCAGAGCGAGTTGAAACTGGACAGTACAGCACCATTTTCACCAGCCCACTGTGGTTTGAATCTATTTGTTTTATTAAATCGTTTTTAATGATGAACTTACTGGAATGATATTTTTTCGTGTACTACAAGAACCAGCATGCCGCTTTGCGGCCACGCCCACTGCAGCAGGTTCTGTTCAAATTGAGTGCACGCTCGTCATCATTTTCAACGGTTGCCATTGAGAAAGGGATCACTATCCTGAAACGGGTCTGGCAGTAACTTAGTTGGCGAACTTGTGTCTGCACCTCCTGTTTGCTGCTGTGCCTTAAAATGAAATGGAGGCAAATATGCCGATCCTGTGGCATCTTCCTGTCAGGGCTTAAAACTTTGGATGGAATACTTGCAGCTGAAGCCCAGCCGCGGAAGTAATGCCTGCCGCTCTGAGGCGGACCGTGCGATGGGGTGCACATGGCTCTATCGTGATGCGGGGGACCGGCCATCCAGGTGCAGCAGAGCGAGTTGAAACTGGACAGTACAGCACCATTTTCACCAGCCCACTGTGGTTTGAATCTATTTGTTTTATTAAATCGTTTTTAATGATGAACTTACTGGAATGATATTTTTTCGTGTACTACAAGAACCAGCATGCCGCTTTGCGGCCACGCCCACTGCAGCAGGTTCTGTTCAAATTGAGTGCACGCTCGTCATCATTTTCAACGGTTGCCATTGAGAAAGTGATCACTATCCTGAAACCGGTCTGGCAGTAACTTAGTTGGCGAACTTGTGTCTGCACCTCCTGTTTGCTGCTGTGCCTTAAAATGAAATGGATGCAAATATGCCGATCCTTTGGCATCTTCCTGTCAGGGCTTAAAACTTTGGATGGAATACTTGCGGCTGAAGCCCAGCCGCGGAAGTAATGCCTGCCGCTCTGAGGCGGACCGTGCGATGGGGTGCACATGGCTCTATCGTGATGCGGGGGACCGGCCATCCAGGTGCAGCAGAGAGAGTTGAAACTGGACAGTAAAGCACCATTTTCACCAGCCCACTGTGGTTTGAATCTATTTGTTTTATTAAATCGTTTTTAATGATGAACTTACTGGAATGATATTTTTTCGTGTACTACAAGAACCAGCATGCCGCTTTGCGGCCACGCCCACTGCAGCAGGTTCTGTTCAAATTGAGTGCACGCTCGTCATCATTTTCAACGGTTGCCATTGAGAAAGGATTCACTATCCTGAAACCGGTCTGGCAGTAACTTAGTTGGCGAAATTGTGTCTGCACCTCCTGTTTGCTGCTGTGCCTTAAAATGAAATGGATGTAAATATGCCGATCCTGTGGTATCTTCCTGTCAGGGCTTAAAACTTTGGATGGAATACTTGCGGCTGAAGCCCAGCCGCGGAAGTAATGCCTGCCGCTCTGAGGCGGACCGTGCATGGGAGGCACATGGCTCTATCCTGATGCGGGGGACCGGCCATCCAGGTGCAGCAGAGCGAGTTGAAACTGGACAGTACAGCACCATTTTCACCAGCCCACTGTGGTTTGAATCTATTTGTTTTATTAAATCGTTTTTAATGATGAACTTACTGGAATGATATTTTTTTGTGTACTACAAGAACCAGCATGCCGCTTTGCGGCCACGCCCACTGCAGCAGGTTCTGTTCAAATTGAGTGCACGCTCGTCATCATTTTCAACGGTTGCCATTGAGAAAGGGATCACTATCCTGAAACCGGTCTGGCAGTAACTTAGTTGGCGAACTTGTGTCTGCACCTCCTGTTTGCTGCTGTGCCTTAAAATGAAATGGATGCAAATATGCCGATCCTGTGGCATCTTCCTGTCAGGGCTTAAAACTTTGGATGGAATACTTGCGGCTGAAGCCCAGCCGCGGAAGTAATGCCTGCCGCTCTGAGGCGGACCGTGCGATGGGGTGCACATGGCTCTATCGTGATGCGGGGGACCGGCCATCCAGGTGCAGCAGAGCGAGTTGAAACTGGACAGTACAGCACCATTTTCACCAGCCCACTGTGGTTTGAATCTATTTCTTTTATTAAATCGTTTTTAATGATGAACTTACTGGAATGATATTTTTTCGTGTACTACAAGAACCAGCATGCCGCTTTGCGGCCACGCCCACTGCAGCAGGTTCTGTTCAAATTGAGTGCACGCTCGTCATCATTTTCAACGGTTGCCATTGAGAAAGGGATCACTATCCTGAAACCGGTCTGGCAGTAACTTAGTTGGCGAACTTGTGTCTGCACCTCCTGTTTGCTGCTGTGCCTTAAAATGAAATGGATGCAAATATGCCGATCCTGTGGCATCTTCCTGTCAGGGCTTAAAACTTTGGATGGAATGCTTGCGGCTGAAGCCCAGCCGCGGAAGTAATGCCTGCCGCTCTGAGGCGGACCGTGCGATGGGGTGCACATGGCTCTATCGTGATGCGGGGGACCGGCCATCCAGGTGCAGCAGAGCGAGTTGAAACTGGACAGTACAGCACCATTTTCACCAGCCCACTGTGGTTTGAATCTATTTGTTTTATTAAATCGTTTTTAATGATGAACTTACTGGAATGATATTTTTTCGTGTACTACAAGAACCAGCATGCCGCTTTGCGGCCACGCCCACTGCAGCAGGTTCTGTTCAAATTGAGTGCACGCTCGTCATCATTTTCAACGGTTGCCATTGAGAAAGGGATCACTATCCTGAAACCGGTCTGGCAGTAACTTAGTTGGCGAACTTGTGTCTGCACCTCCTGTTTGCTGCTGTGCCTTAAAATGAAATGGATGCAAATATGCAGATCCTGTGGCATCTTCCTGTCAGGGCTTAAAACTTTGGATGGAATACTTGCGGCTGAAGCCCAGCCGCGGAAGTAATGCCTGCCGCTCTGAGGCGGACCGTGCGATGGGGTGCACATGGCTCTATCGTGATGCGGGGGACCGGCCATCCAGGTGCAGCAGAGCGAGTTGAAACTGGACAGTACAGCACCATTTTCACCAGCCCACTGTGGTTTGAATCTATTTGTTTTATTATATCGTTTTTAATGATGAACTTACTGGAATGATATTTTTTCGTGTACTACAAGAACCAGCATGCCGCTTTGCGGCCACGCCCACTGCAGCAGGTTCTGTTCAAATTGAGTGCACGCTCGTCATCATTTTCAACGGTTGCCATTGAGAAAGGGATCACTATCCTGAAACCGGTCTGGCAGTAACTTAGTTGGCGAACTTGTGTCTGCACCTCCTGTTTGCTGCTGTGCCTTAAAATGAAATGGATGCAAATATGCCGATCCTGTGGCATCTTCCTGTCAGGGCTTAAAACTTTGGATGGAATACTTGCGGCTGAAGCCCAGCCGCGGAAGTAATGCCTGCCGCTCTGAGGCGGACCGTGCGATGGGGTGCACATGGCTCTATCGTGATGCGGGGGACCGGCCACCCAGGTGCAGCAGAGCGAGTTGAAACTGGACAGTACAGCACCATTTTCACCAGCCCACTGTGGTTTGAATCTATTTGTTTTATTATATCGTTTTTAATGATGAACTTACTGGAATGATATTTTTTCGTGTACTACAAGAACCAGCATGCCGCTTTGCAGCCACGCCCACTGCAGCAGGTTCTGTTCAAATTGAGTGCACGCTCGTCATCATTTTCAACGGTTGCCATTGAGAAAGGGATCACTATCCTGAAACCGGTCTGGCAGTAACTTAGTTGGCGAACTTGTGTCTGCACCTCCTGTTTGCTGCTGTGCCTTAAAATGAAATGGATGCAAATATGCCGATCCTGTGGCATCTTCCTGTCAGGGCTTAAAACTTTGGATGGAATTCTTGCGGCTGAAGCCCAGCCGCGGAAGTAATGCCTGCCGCTCTGAGGCGGACCGTGCGATGGGGTGCACATGGCTCTATCGTGATGCGGGGGACCGGCCATCCAGGTGCAGCAGAGCGAGTTGAAACTGGACAGTACAGCACCATTTTCACCAGCCCACTGTGGTTTGAATCTATTTGTTTTATTATATCGTTTTTAATGATGAACTTACTGGAATGATATTTTTTCGTGCACTACAAGAACCAGCATGCCGCTTTGCGGCCACGCCCACTGCAGCAGGTTCTGTTCAAATTGAGTGCACGCTCGTCATCATTTTCAACGGTTGCCATTGAGAAAGGGATCACTATCCTGAAACCGGTCTGGCAGTAACTTAGTTGGCGAACTTGTGTCTGCACCTCCTGTTTACTGCTGTGCCTTAAAATGAAATGGATGCAAATATGCCGATCCTGTGGCATCTTCCTGTCAGGGCTTAAAACTTTGGATGGAATACTTGCGGCTGAAGCCCAGCCGCGGAAGTAATGCCTGCCGCTCTGAGGCGGACCGTGCGATGGGGTGCACATGGCTCTATCGTGATGCGGGGGACCGGCCATCCAGGTGCAGCAGAGCGAGTTGAAACTGGACAGTACAGCACCATTTTCACCAGCCCACTGTGGTTTGAATCTATTTGTTTTATTATATCGTTTTTAATGATGAACTTACTGGAATGATATTTTTTCGTGTACTACAAGAACCAGCATGCCGCTTTGCAGCCACGCCCACTGCAGCAGGTTCTGTTCAAATTGAGTGCACGCTCGTCATCATTTTCAACGGTTGCCATTGAGAAAGGGATCACTATCCTGAAACCGGTCTGGCAGTAACTTAGTTGGCGAACTTGTGTCTGCACCTCCTGTTTGCTGCTGTGCCTTAAAATGAAATGGATGCAAATATGCCGATCCTGTGGCATCTTCCTGTCAGGGCTTAAAACTTTGGATGGAATTCTTGCGGCTGAAGCCCAGCCGCGGAAGTAATGCCTGCCGCTCTGAGGCGGACCGTGCGATGGGGTGCACATGGCTCTATCGTGATGCGGGGGACCGGCCATCCAGGTGCAGCAGAGCGAGTTGAAACTGGACAGTACAGCACCATTTTCACCAGCCCACTGTGGTTTGAATCTATTTGTTTTATTATATCGTTTTTAATGATGAACTTACTGGAATGATATTTTTTCGTGTACTACAAGAACCAGCATGCCGCTTTGCAGCCATGCCCACTGCAGCAGGTTCTCTTCAAATTGAGTGCACGCTCGTCATCATTTTCAACGGTTGCCATTGAGAAAGGGATCACTATCCTGAAACCGGTCTGGCAGTAACTTAGTTGGCGAACTTGTGTCTGCACCTCCTGTTTGCTGCTGTGCCTTAAAATGAAATGGATGCAAATATGCCGATCCTGTGGCATCTTCCTGTCAGGGCTTAAAACTTTGGATGGAATACTTGCGGCTGAAGCCCAGCCGCGGAAGTAATGCCTGCCGCTCTGAGGCGGACCGTGCGATGGGGTGCACATGGCTCTATCGTGATGCGGGGGACCGGCCATCCAGGTGCAGCAGAGCGAGTTGAAACTGGACAGTACAGCACCATTTTCACCAGCCCACTGTGGTTTGAATCTATTTGTTTTATTATATCGTTTTTAATGATGAACTTACTGGAATGATATTTTTTCGTGTACTACAAGAACCAGCATGCCGCTTTGCAGCCACGCCCACTGCAGCAGGTTCTGTTCAAATTGAGTGAACGGTCGTCATCATTTTCAACGGTTGCCATTGAGAAAGGGATCACTATCCTGAAACCGGTCTGGCAGTAACTTAGTTGGCGAACTTGTGTCTGCACCTCCTGTTTGCTGCTGTGCCTTAAAATGAAATGGATGCAAATATGCCGATCCTGTGGCATCTTCCTGTCAGGGCTTAAAACTTTGGATGGAATTCTTGCGTCTGAAGCCCAGCCGCGGAAGTAATGCCTGCCGCTCTGAGGCGGACCGTGCGATGGGGTGCACATGGCTCTATCGTGATGCGGGGGACCGGCCATCCAGGTGCAGCAGAGCGAGTTGAAACTGGACAGTACAGCACCATTTTCACCAGCCCACTGTGGTTTGAATCTATTTGTTTTATTATATCGTTTTTAATGATGAACTTACTGGAATGATATTTTTTCGTGTACTACAAGAACCAGCATGCCGCTTTGCAGCCACGCCCACTGCAGCAGGTTCTCTTCAAATTGAGTGCACGCTCGTCATCATTTTCAACGGTTGCCATTGAGAAAGGGATCACTATCCTGAAACCGGTCTGGCAGTAACTTAGTTGGCGAACTTGTGTCTGCACCTCCTGTTTGCTGCTGTGCCTTAAAATGAAATGGATGCAAATATGCAGATCCTGTGGCATCTTCCTGTCAGGGCTTAAAACTTTGGATGGAATACTTGCGGCTGAAGCCCAGCCGCGGAAGTAATGCCTGCCGCTCTGAGGCGGACCGTGCGATGGGGTGCACATGGCTCTATCGTGATGCGGGGGACCGGCCATCCAGGTGCAGCAGAGCGAGTTGAAACTGGACAGTACAGCACCATTTTCACCAGCCCACTGTGGTTTGAATCTATTTGTTTTATTAAATCGTTTTTAATGATGAACTTACTGGAATGATATTTTTTCGTGTACTACAAGAACCAGCATGCCGCTTTGCGGCCACGCCCACTGCAGCAGGTTCTGTTCAAATTGAGTGCACGCTCGTCATCATTTTCAACGGTTGCCATTGAGAAAGTGATCACTATCCTGAAACCGGTCTGGCAGTAACTTAGTTGGCGAACTTGTGTCTGCACCTCCTGTTTGCTGCTGTGCCTTAAAATGAAATGGATGCAAATATGCCGATCCTTTGGCATCTTCCTGTCAGGGCTTAAAACTTTGGATGGAATACTTGCGGCTGAAGCCCAGCCGCGGAAGTAATGCCTGCCGCTCTGAGGCGGACCGTGCGATGGGGTGCACATGGCTCTATCGTGATGCGGGGGACCGGCCATCCAGGTGCAGCAGAGAGAGTTGAAACTGGACAGTAAAGCACCATTTTCACCAGCCCACTGTGGTTTGAATCTATTTGTTTTATTAAATCGTTTTTAATGATGAACTTACTGGAATGATATTTTTTCGTGTACTACAAGAACCAGCATGCCGCTTTGCGGCCACGCCACTGCAGCAGGTTCTGTTCAAATTGAGTGCACGCTCGTCATCATTTTCAACGGTTGCCATTGAGAAAGGGATCAC